>NC_141685.1:793565397-803322897 GCF_964263255.1 Lissotriton vulgaris | reverse complement strand
TAAAAATCAAAAACCAAAATATATATTATAAATTAAAATATTTATTAATAAAAAAACAAAAACTTTTACCATACATTAAGTGCACCAGTAGGGAAAGTGTTGGATAGCAGAGGTGAATAAATTACAATTCTCACTCCAGCGAGTGCAATAGTAAGGAAAGTGTTGGATAGCGGAGGGGAATAATTTACTATTGCAACTCCAATGAGTGTAACAGTAGGGAAAATGTTGGCTAGCGAAGTGGAAAAATTACTATTCCCACTCCAGGGAGTGCAACAGTAGGAAAGTGTTGGCTAGCAGAGGGGTAAACATGACTATTCTGACTCCAGCAACAGCAACAGTAGGGAAAGTGTTGGATAGTGGAGGGGAATCATTTACTATTCCCACTCCAATGAATGCAACAGTAGGGAAAGTGTTGGATAGCAGAAGAAAATAATTTACTATTCCTACTCCAGCAAGTGCAACAGTAGAGAAAGTGTTGGATAGCAAACAATTCCCTCTCCAGCGAGTGCAACAGTAGGGAAAGTGTTGGATAGCGAAGGGAATAATTTACTATTCCCAATCCAGTAAGTGCAACAGTAGGGAAAGTGTTGGATAGCGGAGGGGATAAAATTACTATTCCCACTCCAGGGAGTGCAACAGTAGGGAAAGTATGGATAGCTGAGGGATAACATTTACTATTCCCACTCCAGCAAGTGCAGCAGTAGGGAAAGTGTTGAAGAGAGGAGGGGAATAAATTACTATTCCCACTCCAATGAGTGCAACAGTAGGGAATGTGTTGGATAGCAGAGGGGATAAAAACAAAGATTACAGCTATTAACCCTAAATCCCCAAACAAAATAAAAACAAAACAATTACCAATATTTTTATCAATTAATAAATTAATATTACTGACCAACTAAGGATTAATTTATTTAAACTAAATTACTTTCCACCCTCTATTCCAATAAACACCAAAACACACACCTAAAAATACTTACACAATTTCCAAACCAAATTTAACATTAATAAATTAATAACAATTAACAACAAATTATTAAGTAATTTGTTTTCATTTTCATCCCAACGTTTACAACTATAAACCCCACAATTCACACATCAAAATTATTTCACAATTAGCATACTTAATATGTAATTACTTAATTGGCATTAATTCACAAATAATTATTAATTATAAATAATTTACCTCCCAACATATTCCCCTATAAATGACACCACCAATGTTGTAAAACATAACACAATTAACAAAATTAATTAACAATGTATTAATTGATTAATAACTATTAACAAGCAAATTAATAAAAATTAATAATACATGTATTCACAAAATTAACACTATAAAATAACATTAAATACATATTATATTAAAAATATTTTTCAAAGTATTCAAATTAAATTACTTCCCACCCTACTCCCCTATCAACCGACAACCCGTTACTGAAAAAATTCAACAATTATTATAATTACCAATTGAATAATATTAATTATCAAACGATTAATAAGTAATTCATAATAAATGAATTACCACAATTAACAATATAAAATATTAATT
Organism: Lissotriton vulgaris; assembly: GCF_964263255.1. Taxonomy (NCBI): domain Eukaryota; kingdom Metazoa; phylum Chordata; class Amphibia; order Caudata; family Salamandridae; genus Lissotriton; species Lissotriton vulgaris. The sequence continues at coordinate 803,321,348 of NC_141685.1, read as the reverse complement.
ACAAAAATATTCATTAATACAAAATATATATTAATTTATTATTATTAAATTACTTTCCACCCTGCTCTCCTATCAAGCCACACATTGCTCCTAAAAAAATGACACAATTAACATAATTATCAATTAAATAATAATAATTAACAACCAATTAGTAAATAATTAATAATACATGAATTACCACAATTAACAATCTACAATATTAAATACATAAATATTAGTTAATAAGAAAGATTAATTAATTATATTTAAATTACTTCCCACCCTACTCCCCATCAACCCACATCCCTCTCCAAAAAAATGACACAAATAACATAATTTCCAATAAATTAATAATAGTTAACAATCAAATAATACATAATTAATAATACATGAATTGCCACAAGAACAATATAAAATATTAAATACATAAATATTAAATAACAAAAAAATTAATTAATTATCATTAAATTACTTCCCAACCTGTTCCCCTATAAACCCACAACCCGCTACAGAACGAAAACGCAAAATTCAATTGAAATAAAATTAATAACTTCTAAAAATTATTAATAAATCTATTATAATTAAATTACTTCCCACCCTATTCCCCTGTAAACCCACAACCCGCTACAGAACTAAAACGCAAAATTTAATTGAACTAAAATTATTAACTGTAACACATATATTAAAAAACAAATGCAATATAAAAAAATAGAACACATACATTCAAAATACATAACACTAACTAAAAAAACAATACTTTTTTCAACTATATTTTTGCAAACGATATTAATGACTTCCATAGGTTTTTAAAACGGTATTAATTACTTCGATATTGTTAAAAACGATATTACTTACCTTAGACTCGTTATTCTTGTCCACGATATTCTGACAGTCGATATTTTTGTAGCACAATATTTTGAACTCGATATTAGTAGAGTCGAAATAAAAAACTCGATATTCTGACTGTTTACCCACTGCTAGCTGGCTTTTGTATAAATTGTTAGCTCATATACTTGTTAATCCACCTCTTGTTGCAAATGCACAGACCATTATATCCTACGCAGCACTACATGTTTAGGGAAAAAACAACTTTTTAGCCATCAGATGCATGTTTGCCTAATCACTCTACACTTATGACTCCAATTCTGAGGAATACAGTCTTACTTCTTTGGTTCAATGTACACATTTTCACAATGTTTCTCAATAGGTGGTATCTGCTACATAATGCACATAGGGCAACGATTTTGGAATCTTCATGGACAGGCTTGAATCAGGCTTCACTGAATAAGAAGGGAATTGGCTTGAACAACCCCAAAAGACGAGTCTTCCACCATATCCTATTAGTTTGGATCTGGGATGGTGTCTCTCAGAGCCCGTTCCTGGTCCACAGGGCAAGTTTGAGCTACTAGGCCTCAAGCAGGTAGTTGGGGCAGTTTACCACTGGTGTCGTGCAGCCGCGGTCCATGCAGGTAACAGCCGTGAGGCCGTGTGGCGGGGAGGTTTCAAGGGACGATGCAGAGGGAAAATTAAATAAATAATACATTTTCCCTCTGCATCGTCCCTCGAACCTCCCCCCCCCCCCAATACGTACCCACCACTGTTACCTGCACGGACTGTGGCTGGTGTCGTGGGGTCCACCCTTACAGTGCCCATAGCAACCAGAGCCAAGAATATCCCTACCTCATTTTACTTTTGGGGTAGTAAGGGCACTGAGGGAGGTAGTGGAGAAGTATGGCTCAATGGTTAGAGGCGACAGACCCGGAAGCTGAGATCGGCCCGGGACCAGGGTGCGATTCCCATCACGGCCGGGTCTTGGGTCAAAATGTCCGCGGGCCTGATAATTCTCACCTCAGCACTTACTCTAACCTTGGGTCCCACTCTGCAACTCTGGGCAATAGCTTGCTTAATCTTCATAACGGCCACTTCAACGCCTGGGATGCCTGGTGCGCAGAAGGGACCATCTCACAGGGAAAGCCAGGACGGGTTCCCCAGCGGTATACAGCACCGGGATGCCTGCGGTGTGGGCAGCTGTGTGCTTTACAAGTATACAACATTTACATTTTAGTGTGGGGCATAAAAACTCAGAATTCAACAATCATAAAATTGGCAAAATAAGTGAATGTCCAACTCCTGGCTTTTCTTTAAAGAAAATAGAAGTAATGTATTCATATCAAAACATAATACACACACAAAGAATAAATAGCACTTCTAAGATGCACTTTAGTGGGTTTACTACTCAGGGAAACCAGAAAGTAACCATATACATAGGCTCACTGGGGGTAACAATGGAGCGACTTTCCTGTGTTCTGGGACTTGCTGGGTCAGTCAGTAGCATTAACTTGGCAATTTTTGTATAGCAGATGCAATTACCTCTCAAAGTACCACCAGAAGGTTTCTTTAGCCGATTTACAGTCAATGGCTATCAGACGTTGGTGTTATCTGAACGGGTTGCCAATTCTCATCTTCCAAGTGCAGGTGTACGGCTGCTCGTAGTTACTGGTGCTTATCTTAGATGTCAATGCTTCTTTCTCTCCTCGTCGGCCAGTGATGACTGCAGCCGGTTAACAAAGGCACTCTGGATTCAGCCCTAGAACTCAGAGTGGGGAATTCCTTCCCTCTGGTCCTGGTGCTGGGTTGAGTTCATTGGGTAGAGAGAAGGCAGAGTCAACACAGTTCCTCTGTCTTCCTGTGTTGGGGTTGCATAAGTGGGTGCTCAGGTAAAGTGGTATTGATAAACATATCTTTTGTTGGACGGAGAGATCGGGAGCCTCTTGGTTATACACCAGTCTGCTTTAGACACCCTTTCTTGAAAAATTGCTTCTTCGGGGCTGCTCTTCGCCTCAACTCAGTGTCATCACATATCCTCCTCGGGCAGACAACTCCTGTGGGACAAGGAGCTCCCCTATCAGAAGGCAGACTAGTTCCCAAGTCTCAGGTCGACTCACAACGTCTCCAGTAAGATGTACATCTTTCAAATGACGACAGCCCCTCACCTCTTTGAGATTGGATATCAGTTATACCAAACCTGGATCTCAGCAGCTCTTCATGTACTTTGTCAAGAACCGGAGAGTGAAGCAGCTTGGAGCTGGTACAAAATGGGATGGTTAGTGTCCTACTTTTATACATATTTTCCAGATAGGGGATGTGGATCCACTGTTTAGAGTTCAGGAACCAACTTTAGGTAATTCCTTTTCATAACTTCATCTTCTTTCTGCAGTACAGGCAATTTTTTGTGTAAAGCGATGGTTCTCACAGAAGGTGGTATTGATGCTGGCACCAAGTAGGAATACCCATAACAAGGGTAAAATGAACGTGAAACAATGCACCTGTCCGTCATCATCCTTCTCAATGAAACCCTAGGCCAGGGGTCTCCAAACCGGTCCTGGAGGGCCGGATCCATGCCAGATTTTTAAAATAACTACATGTATCTCAATGGGGATATCCAAAAAATCTGGTATGGATCCGGCCCTCCAGGACCGGTTTGGAGACCCCTGCCCTAGGCCCTGAATAGAAACCATCTCTCTCTATCCCAGCTGTGTCTGCTGACTCACCACGTTCCCTCACAATCAAGCAAATGGCGGCGTTCAAGAAGGACTCATTTGAAAGACCCTGCTAAAAAGATCACATACAGTTTCTGAGGGCAGCACTTTTTCCTTCCATTCCCACTTCAGTGTCTGCGGCCAGACACTCCTGCTCAGGAACCCAGGCAATACATTTCAGGAGTATGGGAAGAATTATTCAACAGCTCCATCTTGAGTCTGGTCAAAACAAGGGGCGGTCTAAAATGAAACCCACTGGCTATAGCATCCATAAAATCACAACCAGCATGGAGCCCTGCTAGCAGCTACTGTGCACACAACAAGAAGGGCCTGGGCATGACACATAACCAGAACTTTACACAAGCGGGCTTGCACTTTGTTTTTAAACTGGTAAAGGGGTCAGTCCTAGTCTAAGGACTCAGAAAAGGTAAAAGACCTCCAGCGTTCATTGTATATGTCCAGGGGCTGCAATGATCGTCTTGTGTTACTCAAAGTTACAGTCTTGGTGCTCCCCACTTCATCTTTGAGCCAAACTCTGGGTCTCAGGGTCAATTTAAGTCCTAAGCCCCAGTGCTTAGACAGGGTTTTGTGGGTGCAAAAGAGAGTCAGACTACCACATTTACTTGGAATTGGGAGGCTCAGGACAGGGGTGCATGTATATTTACCATGTAGGGTACATTCCTGTCCCAACAGTGTCCCAAAGAACTGGACAATAAACCGTGGCTCAAGGTCTGCTTTACATCACACTTCAAACTAGTGGGGCAGAACTCAAAACACAACATCGAGAAATACTTGTTTTGGGGGACAGTTTTTAAAGTTAAGCTTCAATCTAGCATAGCAATTGAAGACTCAGTACTGCAAAAGTTTAGTTAAAATAATATCCTGTGCCACATCTATGGAGAGAATATACTGAAATAGGGCAGGTCTATATTCCCTTGGGAATCTGGCACTTCAGCCTAGACTCGTTATGGGAAATGTTGGTGTCTTTTACCAAGATATTGGCCCTAAATATGATCCAAGAAGCAACAAAAAGGGTGGGTGGAGGGTCCCAGGGAATCTTTAATGACCACACAGTTATAGCCCCCTGAACATGAGTACAACTAAACAACAAAATAACTGTGGGTCAGAAGGGAGGATGTGTCTTTTATGAAATGTGTCTTGGTGAATGAATGTGTGTTGAGCAAAGTTAGAACAGCACACAACAACGTATCGCACTCGACGGGAAGATATCCATCAGTTTATCGTCCTTTTCCGCCCTATCATCATTTGAAACCTTTCCCAAAGCGTGGAAGCAAAGTTGTTGCCACTTCAACAAGGAAAAGGTGGTGCGCGGTAACTGGGATGTTTACTTAATAAACTGAGGAGCAGTGCAAGAAAAGAGTTTGTGAAAATCAAAAAGGAAGGAGAAAAGGTGCTCTATAATAAAATTGGATAATGAACGCTAAGGAACTTTATTCTGGTGCCGTTCATTTCCAAGATTAAAAGATTCAGTGCAAAACAACCAGTGAGTAACCCTAATAATCACTGGCTTGTATCATTGTGGTCGACATGTTTCTGCAGTTTATAGATCAATAAGTATCGTCCGCTTCATCAGGACCTATAGTATATGCTACTGCTCAACGTGCGATAAAAAAGTATTTGATACATATATCACCTGATCAAACCTGGTGATCCTCCTAAGTATGTCGGGGGAAGTCCAGGAAAGACGTCATCAAGACACAGACAACACAAATAAAAAGACACATACAAAGATATAAACAACATTTACATGGTTAGTGTAAGTCATTTTACATTTACGTCTCATGATCTGGCATTCCTGTTAGACTAATTACCAATCATTTATAATCCTCTCGCTCACCTTTAGGGTAAGAGGAACGTGCCATTCCTCGCCTGGCTACAGCTCAGGAAGACAGTGCACCGCTCTAAAATGTAGAGGAAATGAGACCTGTAAAGCCAAAAACCACTGCGAGAGCCTGACAAGCCGGCACCACACTGAGTACACTATGCCGCTGGCCGCGCGACACGAAGGGGAGCATGGGCGAGACAGCGTCTTAGTACCACACGACGCGCGAGAGGAGCTTTCAGCGCATCAACCCCCCTCCTCGCAAACGGCCAATGGGAGGGCGCTCCTAGGCGGGGGGCGTTCCCGGGGGGTTTTTATAGCAGGCCCAGCACGTTGCTCGGTCTTTCCTGCCGCGTCTGTGCCTTGGGCTGCTCTGCGCTGTTGCTGTTGTTCCCGTCCTGCCTCGCTGGTCTTGCGTCGGGTTTTTACCTCAACGGGTCTGCGGTGAGTCCTGGGTTCTTGGGCCCGCTTGCGGGGGGTTATGCGTTTGAGGACACAGAGCGGGAAGAAGCGAGGATCGGGGGTTTTGGTCGTTTGTTGTCCCGTCGCAGAGCAGCGGTTCGTGGGACCTGGGGGGCCGAGCGAGAGCGTGGGGTCCTTCCGTGCCCTAGGCACCTTTTATACACACTCCTTCCTAGAGTGCGCTTGTTAGGAATAGCAGCGTCGGCACCATGGGTGCGTGTCGCCTTCTTTGCACCATTTTTATGTAGCCGGCACTTTTCAACTCTGTTCAAACAAGTCGCGTTGATACCGCGAGCTTAGTTGTTTTAGTAACCCGTCAGGGCTTTCCTCCATCTCCTTGTTGGAACTCGGTCACCAAGCCGAGGGATGTTGGGAATGGCAGCATCGGCACTATGAGTGCGTGTCTCTTTCTTCTCGCCTTTTCTAGCCGGCGCGTCTCAGCATTGTTCAGGCAAGTCGGGTTGGTGCTACGCGGTGCGCATGTTTTGTTTGCCCATCATGTGTGTCTTCCACTCCCGTGTTAGAACTCCGGGAGGCAATTTGACACAGCGTAGTTCGTGTGTTTTCCGACAGGGATGCTACGGTTGGCATAACTGCTGTGTAGAGGTTGTTCACGTTTTGCAGGTCCAGACTGGGAATGCCTCATCACCGTGTCGGCGCCATGCTTCCTGGGGTCACGTACTCACGCTTTTAATTTATAGTGGACAAATTTGAAGTGTCCATCATTGGTGGGTGAAGGTTTACTCTGCGGGTCAGGTGAGGGGAGTGTCCATGCCGCCTCGTTGCCGCGTGGGGGACCATGGAGGATTTCAATTCGCTTGGGGCTTGTGTTTGAATTTGAGGAAAATGTCCCGGTTTTGGCGTTAAAGTTTTGCACCCTACAGTAAAATAAACAGTTATATGGGTTCTCGTTCCTCCCACGAGTCCCCCTCGCAGCTGCCATTGTATGAGGCCATGCTTCTGGCGCATTTCTTTATGATGGCGCAGAACATCGGCCTTGGACGCGGCCATTAATCCCAGAGGCGATGGCCTCATTCTCGATTCAACTGGCAAACGGCAGAACAGGGCGGGTAGCACTTAGGGCAGCAATCTTATTAGCCGCCCTCGAGAGGAAGCATTGGCCTTGGGGGCCAGGCACATCCGATCGAGCGGGTAACCCTAGTACCACGGTAATGTTGCTAATAATTCCTAAGTGTCTGGACCCCAAAGTACACAACCAGTTTGTTTTTCATGTGATACATGTTTTTCTAATGGCAGTTATTAAGTTATGGGTTACCTTAGCCATAAGCTGCACAGCATCATTTCGGTTGTATTTCTATCTTCTGCAAGAGGGTCTTCATTTATTGAATGTTTCATGAAACGTGCCTGTGGTCCGGTTGGACAGACATGTTTCCGCCTAAAGCATGTGTCCCGCTTTGTTTTGTGCGCACGAGTCTGAATGCTCTGTGTTGTTGGTTGTGCTCGATGCAGCCACTTGGCTGGGGATGGCTGCGTACGGATTTGCTTTGTTTAACAATGACAGTTCGGTAATTTTTCAAGTACGGTGATATTCCACAAGTGCCCAGAGCCGGTGGCACTTTAGCATATAAAGTAACGATTGGGCTGGCAGAGGCTGATGGCCCCAGCACATATTGTTTTCCTAGAACATGCCGACTGTTTCCGATTTACTAAATGCTTGATGTAGAGGCGTTATTTACTGCATCTTTTCACGCGACACATTTTATCACGCATCCTGGAGATTTGTGGTTTTGTTGATTTAAGACTTGAGTTAAGAGGTAAGGGAGTGCTCAGACTTGGCGACGCACGCAAGCAAACAGACTAGGAGACGTGGGCTGCATTTTCTGCCATTGCACACGTTATTTTCGGGAATTTTCGCCGTGGTAGCTACAGGGTAGTGGCGGCCCTTGTTCTCGTTGTCTGAGTGGAGCTGTTGGGGGGGGGAGGGAGCCCAAGGCAGCGGACGTGGTCGGTGGTCTGAGCTTGCTGGCATGCTTCTTGGCGCTAGCCGGTGCAGAATTCACAGTGATATTTGCGGGAAGTTAATAACCTGACACATGGAGAGAGTGAGTTACATTTTAGCGTGCCCAATAGGCTTATTCAGAAATTGCCCAGGTGTTTTCTCTAAAGTGATATTGTATTTTGGGATTAGAAGTGCTGATCAGTCCGCATGCCACGAACTGCAGATACACCAGCAAATGTCTGCAACCCAGGGGCTTCATGAAGTTATACTGTGCGGGAAGGCCTCACAAGCACATATTATCACAGTGTTTCTTGGGAAGGTCCCAGGCGTTAATGTGCACATGGCAGTTGTCGTGTTACATGCCTGACACTATCATCCAGCTCTGTGTTTTTTATCTCTAAAGCAGGTTGCATCCTGCAATTCGTGTTCTAATTTTAAGGTTGCAAATTATGGGCCAGAAATACGCTGCAGTGGTTATGCTTCGTTATCGTATGTAGCGATTTTGTTTTCTTTGCATAAAACATTGTCTTTCGCTCTCAAATCACGCCGTGTAACTGTAACCAAACTCGCTCGCATGTCTTCCTTCTCGGGCTACTATTGTGTGGCTTTTGTTCATCAGAAACAGTAATCTTAGGAGTCACTGGAAAGTTCCAATGTATTTAATGGGTTTCTTAAAGACAATCCTAACAAAGGCTGTAAGGTTTGCAAGTTCAGAGCGCTACTGACACCGTCTGCCCGCATGAAATGCTCCACAACGTCCTAGTCAGGGGCAAGACACTGGTCACTTGCAGGCTACAAGTCCTCTTTCCTGCAAGTCTTTCCACAAACTTTGAGGGGTTTTTATTTAGAATACGCAATTTAAGCGCTTCAAAGCCAATAGGTCCAGCAGTAAAATCCAACTGGTGCACTACACTCCCACAGCAAAGCTCAGTGTTCTGAACCACCAGGTAATTGCTCAGGTTTGTTAATCCGTCAGTGGGTTTACCCAGAGGTGAGTGGGGAAACACGCAAAGAACAGCTTCCCGAGCGTTTATGTAACCCACACCCACTTTCCAGACACAGCCGAGCCTGGTTCACAGAAAGCCACAGCTTCATATAGGTCCTAAACCACCACTGCGCGGATGCTCAAAGACGTGTTGAAACATTGCGCAGTAAGGCGCGCCCATGTTTTCACCGTGCAGCGTTGCTACATTATGAGTGTCCTGCTTTGTTTTTTGCGCAGGAGCATGATTGCGCTGTGTTTGTTGGTTGTGCTTTATGCAGCCACTTGGTATTTCATCTGGGGTTAGTCATACGTGTCGCTGTCTGTCAGCTATAGGTTGGTCACGCACTATTTTGAAACGCTTTAAAACTCTTACTGCCGTGCCTCCAGACAACATACCCATGCAATCGTTATAAGGTGCAACCGTTGCCCAGACACTAATTTTGAGTGTTTTACTGACAAAGCATTATGCCACATTTCTTGCTGCGGCGTCAGCATTAGCTCGCCATGGTCATGGCAAGGGGGAGGTTATAAATCATCATGTTGTCGGCAGCTTACAGGCCAGAGACATTCAACCGAATATTAATGAAGCATTCTAAATTTTACAATGACTTATCCCGAGTATTTAGTCCGCATCGGGGGTACGACTATTGAAGTGTAATATGACTAAAACAGTTCCGCAGCTTGTGGGCCCTGTTTGCATCACGCACATTCCCAATACTTTGTGGGGAACCTCTGGGCGCATTCAATTAAGGTTAACCCAAAATTTTGTCCATAAGTTTTTTGACAACTTGTTTAATAATCCACAATACTTTACATCTACGGCCCAGTTGCCTCAACAGCATATGTCTGTTGTAATTACTCCAGAGTCAGGCAATACTAGCAGGAATGAGCATTTAGTCAGACGGCTCTAATGCACTTTTTGTGACTGCGCTAATGAAGATTGAAGAAGACTGCTCGATATACGAGAGGTTATTTGCGCGGGGCTCGGGGAGGGCAAACTTGGTACCAGCATGCAATATCAGCAAATGAATTTTCCCCCTAGGGTGGCCAGGGCCTGGTAAGAGCCTGGGAAACAAATGGCATCGCCTTTTAGATGGGAAGGTAATGAATTCCAATGGCACGCTACGAAGGGGCTCAGGTAGTGGGGGCAAGAGTTAGACTGCTCCATTCGATCCACAAAGGAAATCCACTGGCTTTGGCAGCCTCTAATTAATAAACAATTAGACCGTTCCGCTGGGGACCAGAGCAAAGGTATATGTGGCTTTGAGCATATTTGTTGCCTGGCATCTGCCAGCGAGGCACGATTTTACTTCCCAACTATGTTTTATACATCACTAGATAACCGTTTATGCCGTTTGTGTGTTGAACATAACACGGGTCACTGACCATTGCTTAATTAAAAGGGACTCAGAGTAGTTCTCAGAATGATGAAAGGCTGAGGTGGCTTTGCGGAGAGTAAAACTGAAGGCATCAAGGTAATAAAGATAGCAACAGCAGGCGCCTAGCTGGCTTTCGTCTGCTGACCCTGATCACTTTAATTTTAGATTGAACCCCCGAAAAAACTAATTCTGTACGAAATTGGGGAATTTATACCTTAGTTGCTTGAACAATCAAAGCACATGTCAATCACAAAAAATGTTATAACTAAAATCACCCTCAAGAGCCCTTAGTTCAAATGTCTTCTAAGTGCCACAATCTGATCTAGATAATAGCTATTTTGGATTAGGGAGTACATCCATATTTTCCAGATCTCCCAAACTTAGCTTAATACTTTCGAAGAAAAACAACTACTTCCTTTTTTCAATATCAATGCTACAACAAACCCGGTGTAATCCCAAAATATTATTTCTGCTCAATTCAATGAACCCAAATATCCCAGAACATGCGTTCTTGGGCATAGGTAAAGCTGGGGGTAAGAAAAACACAAGAAAGGAAGATGTTGGGTGTCTGGAGCTTCCAGAACCATTCCCCACACCAGTGTACCACAGAGACACAACAGGCCCAGTGATGTCATGAAGCGTTAAACTTCACAAGTGCGACACAAGGTCATAATTCGAAATTAAGAGTACCCCCAAAGTAAACATAATTTACCAAGCGGGTATTTTGAGTGGCCTTGAGTAATCCCCTCAGTGAAGGGATTGGCATCATTGTTTATAATGTCACGCATGTTTGCCACAGGGATTAAAAATCTCTCCCTGGCTTGTAAGCTGAGCCACACATCTGTGATACAGCCTTCATCGGTATGATGGAGAGTGAGATATGAAACATTAAACCATCGCAGTGTTTTTTACACTCCTCTTCCAATAAAATCTATCTGTTGTGAAGTTTAACTATGCGAAGTAACTGCAAGCAATAAAACTTAATAGATCTGGTGGGTGGGACACGTGGAAAAATATGTTAAAAGGGGAGTAATCCTGCAGGCATAAATCCAAATGGGTCTGCAATATCATTCAACTAAACGTGCAGCATTCTGACATAAGCACTCTATCCTCAAAGTATATTTTGCCCTTATTGTAGTCCGGGTCCGAGGCCACTGAAAGTATATCAACATCCACCAGGTAACCATTACGACGCAAAGGTGTCTTCAAGTTTAAAGCGAAGTGTATGACAATTCAGGCTAGCTTATGTGTCTTCCTTACTGACTACGTCACACATCTGCTGCAGTTTTAATTTAAACAGTCCCATCGTTGGGTCGGATACATGGCCGAGTGCGGTAGGTGACATGGAGCGCACAGTGATTGATACGTTATGTAACGGATTATTAGCTAATATATCTGGTTGTACTAGCAGTACACAGACAGGCTCAATCAAAGTTGGAATTAAGGCATATTAAAACGGCCGTTTAGGGGCGCCAGTCGAAACCGCCCCCGAACTTGTTTTCATCAAGGAAGCAATACATGCCCGGCAAGGCTTCGTGATGAACAACTGTAATAGCTCACTGTCGCCACCTTCTGGCTTCCTGGCTATCAGCTCCTTGCAGAGAAGGAATTTGTTTTATGCACATATATTCAAATATGATAGTAAAGATTCTGAACACCAAGTGCTCTAGCAGGCGGCACAGCCCCTTATCTGGCTCTCACTAGAAAAATCAATTATGCAATCGGTAGTTAGATAAGGTAAAAGTGGCAATTGTGAGCAAACAAATTCATGAGGTGGCAAACAGTGCATTACAAGGGGAAATGATTGACCAGTGTGCAGGGCACAAGAGTAACAAAATACAATTGGAGGGAAATACTGCAAAATATGCTAGACACTCAGGCACAAGAACAAACGATACGTAGGCAATGGTGAACTTGTGCAAGTACCGAAGTCAAACGGCAGGGGAGAGGTTGCAAACAGTGTGTTGCCAGAGAAAAGTGGCAGGCTAATGTTACAAAGGAGTACGAAACGCAGATACAAGGATAATACTGCATCAAATGGTAAACACTCCACAGGGATTAAGAGACATGCTTTTGACTTGGCTTACTCTACATATAATTGCAGCCGAATTTTACATCACCACTTTTCCTAATTGAGATGGTGGAGCGTTTTTAAGTAATATGCACATCATACGTGGTCAATGCTTGCGTAAGTGGGTAATTAAGTGTAATTAGAGGTGAAATACTGCAATACAACAGAGAACTGGGAATGGCATGTGTCGATTACGGGCATCTGCTCGTGCGTGCTCTAACCAAACTCACATAACGATCTTGCAGTGAGTTGCCAGGACATTCACTGTCATGATTAGTACAATAGTCACCTGCCGATCCCCCGTATAATATGTACGGACAAAAAACAACTATCCGCCAAGGAATCTCTGTAAGAGGTGTGGCCTGTAACTAAGGGCGTGGCCTAAGAACCGTATCTAAGCAATCCCCACCAGAGGTGCGGCTTATGTAACTAAGGGCGTGTCCTAAGAACTGTTCTAAGAAATCTCCACAGTGGTGTGGTGAAGGCAAGTGGTACTAAACAGCGAGTTGAAGTAGCTAGGTGGGTGGGGGGGCTCTGTCATCGATGGGGGCCTCCTCCAGAGCTGTGGCGGAGTCACAGGGCGATCTGGAAGCAGATGGACAGTAGGGGTACCTCTGCGGCAGAAGGATACGAAGGATACAGTCTAAATACCTCTGCCTGGCACAGTAAGGGTGCCTGAGCCAAGAACCTGGAGCCGAGGGGGTTCCAGGAAACAGCGTCGGCGCCCCGTTAGTCCTTCGGGCGGTCGGGGGGACTGAACCGACCGGGGGTGTGCCTCATCGCTCCGCCCTGACAGGGGGGGCGGGAGTAGAACGAAATAAAGTGATAAGTTACTGCACCGTCAGAGCATCGACTCGCCGTGCAAGATGGCTCCTTAGGCATGCGGGTCAGCGAGGGACTGCCGCATTGGATCGCCTGTAAGATGACCCACCTTATCAGCTACTTGTTGTGCGAAATAAACCTGCACCACTGCTTTCCCAAAAATATGTCTCATGAGTTTCCTTGATATGTAAGTGTTAACGTGCGCAGTGTGGAGCGGGCGCTGGCGGTGTGGGCACTATGCCGCTGGCCGCGCGACACGAAGGGGAGCATGGGCGAGACAGCGTCTTAGTACCACACGATGGGCGAGAGGAGCTTTCAGCGCATCAACCCCCCTCCTCGCAAACGGCCAATGGGAGGGCGCTCCTACGCGGGGGGCGTTCCCGGGGGGTTTTTATAGCAGGCCCAGCACGTTGCTCGGTCTTTCCTGCCGCGTCTGTGCCTTGGGCTGCTCTGCGCTGTTCCCACGCTAACCCTGACCCAGCGGCAGAGCGGAGGGCGAAAGTTGTGAACTTTTAATGGTCATGTTTTGTGTTGCAGGCGGAGTCACAGGGCGATCTGGAAGCATATGGACAGTAGGGGTACCTCTGCGGCAGAAGGATACGAAGGATACAGTCTAAATACCTCTGCCTGGCACAGTAAGGGTGCCTGAGCCAAGAACCTGGAGCCGAGGGGGTTCCAGGAAACAGCGTCGGCGCCCCGTTAGTCCTTCGGGCGGTCGGGGGGCCTGAACCGACCAGGGGTGTGCCTCATCGCTCCACCCTGACAGGGGGGGCCGGAGTAGAACGAAATAAAGTGATAAGTTACTGCACCGTCAGAGCATCGACTCGCCGTGCAAGATGGCTCCTTAGGCATGCGGGTCAGCGAGGGGCTGCCGCATTGGATCGCCTGTAAGATGACCCACCTTATCAGCTACTTGTTGTGCGAAATAAACCTGCACCACTGCTTTCCCAAAAATATGTCTCATGAGTTTCCTTGATATGTAAGTGTTAACGTGCGCAGTGTGGAGCGAGCGCTGGCGGTGTGGGCACTATAGATATATCCGTCCTAGTATTACCTAGAAAAAAGCAAACCCATCTATAGTTTTTTTGGGGTTTGTTTTCTTGAGTTATAATCTTGTGTTGTTAATATGGAGTAAAACTCCATATGTAGTAAACACAAGATATATCCGTCCCAGTTTGTTCAGAGAATAAACATACCAATCTGTAGTTTTTTATGGTTTCTTTTCTTGAGTTATGATCTTGTGTTGTTAATATGTAGTATAACTCCAAGTGTCATCACGAGAGACCACACATACCACAACACTAGCACTGGTTGAATCGGTACACCCTGGGATGGACTAAGTTAGCTAGTGGCACCACAGTATTCAAAGCATTCTCATTACATCGTGCCAAGGCATGGTCCCACAATAGACATATGCCCGTAATCGGAACTGAACTCTTATTATATATAGCCTACACGTTACCGATATCCCAGTTAGTATATATGTATTACAATCGGCTCGGCTAGCTCCTTGGCAATCATGATTCAGCAGATGCCTGGTCTGCTTTACATCACACTTCAAACTAGTGGGGCACAACTCAAAACACAACATCGAGAAATACTTGTTTTGGGGGACAGTTTTTAAAGTTAAGCTTCAATCTAGCATAGCAACTGAAGACTCAGTACTGCAAAAGTTTAGTTGAAATAATATCCTGTGCCACATCTATGGAGAGAATATACTGAAATAGGGCAGCTCTATATTCCCTTGGGAATCTGCCACTTCAGCCTAGACTCGTTATGGGAAATGTTGGTGTCTTTTACCAAGATATTGGCCCTAAATATGACCCCCCAAATATAATGTAACAGGGGTCAAAATGCTGACATATTTGTGGTTCTTCTAATTTGTGTATAGTTCATGTTTAACCCACTATAAGAAATACCACCCTTTGGAACGCGATATTTGTATATGTTAACCAGGTGCCTATCTAGTTGGGACATACAAGACAAGGGGTCACCACTGCTGGCTCTTATTTTTTCACTGATGCACCCCCACATTTCAGGGACCCTACCCTGCTGGCTACTGGCAGCACTTGAAGTTTGGTTTTATTTCTATGGGTGACTCTTAGTTCGCTTCAAGACGTTTCCCTACTACATTCGACTAATATAAGGAACACAGAATAGTATATTTAAACATGTTGAATATAACATTTGTATATAAATGTTGTATGAAGGATTGAGCTCTAAATTGCTCTGCTCCAGGTCCCTGTGGCAGGGTCAGGGTGCACACATTGCCCCTGCGTGAGGGCGGTGACCACTTCCTGCTCAGAGAAGGGACAGGAAGCGAGGAGAGAGAAAAAATACCAGAGCCGACAAGTCTGAACGCCTGTGGGGCCAGACTGGCCATACCGGGCATCAGGTGTTTCCCTGGGAGGTTGGAATCTGGGGCCTGGTTTTGTTACAGGAGCTGGTTTAGAAACTGATCTGCAATATCGGCGCCAAGTAAAAAAAGCTTCAAGCAAGCATATTCCACTCACTTTCGCTTCCAACCTCCAGGGGCCAGCCAGTTCTTCACACTTGCAGCCCCTGCCACCCAAAGTCCACTTGTAGTGGTCAGGCTTTCTCACTATGCACCCTGCGGGGGCTGGTCTGACAACATTTCCAGGATTTTTTTGGGTCCCAGCCCGGCCCTCGCGCCTGTAGACAAACTTCTCTTGTAGAAGAGGAACAGGCACAGTTTCCCCTCATAGACTCTGTTGGGGGTGGGAGGTGGCGTGGGCGGCCACTGTCTATGTGCTTGAAGTAAGCTGCCAATGGTGAAAAACACAGAAAAGAGCACTCTAGTCTATCCTGGTTGAAAATGATACATCTTAAATTACGAATGTATCGTGCACTGTGACAATGGAAGCAAGAATCGTAGTGCAATGCTGTGTTTTTCTTTGCTTTGGGGTTGTCACTTAGTGCAGCACCCAGTATGCCCAGGTGAAAGGTGCCAAGAAGCTCACGCTCATAATTCTACTTGGTTTTTGACTGTGTGGTAGCAGAGGGCAAATATGAAATGGAGCGATGGTCCAGCACTGGGTAGGGTGTGTGTCTCCACTTTAATGTAGCTCACTTCCAGTGGCAGCTGGCTTGTACGGTGGGTGGTGAGCACAAAAAAGAAAATAATTAATTCACTTACTTTCGCAGTGTGACGTCCTCATCCCTCGGGTGTCTTTCAGGAAGTACCTGATGCAGGAAACTGCACTACCCAATCCCGGCGCTGCTTTCACTGCATGAAAGCAGCGCCAGCATTGGATAGAGCAGGCTCTCCCAGCACTCTTAAGAGCACTGGGAGCCTGCACTTTCTGTAACCCAGCTGTCTAAGAAAGCTAGGTCAGAGAACTTTAAAATGTGCATATCTAGCCTGCCAATGAGACATGCACATTTTAAAGCGCAGAGCTCCCCTCTGCTACCACTTGGCAGTGCTGTCTCCACCCTGTCCTGACCCTACCCGACTCGCTATATAAGACAGCTACTGGCAACATCACACTCTGACGATCGCAAAAAACACTCTCCTCATAAACAGGGACATTTAGCTTTTTTAGTCCTGTATACATCTACATATTTTAGAACACAATTCACTTAAGTGCATCTTTCATGAGAGGGACTACAGGTTTCAGTGAAAACCCACATTTCCTAACCAAAAAGTAGCTCTTAAAACTTCAATGCTATAATTCAGGAAAATGAGCCAACTAAATCTGACACTCACGGCATGTCTACAGAGCCGACACTGTCTGTGCTAGGATGCCACACAGGTGCTTATCCCATTCCATCCTCCCTAAAACAACCTTTTGGTAATCCCACCCACAATAGTTTTTTTTTACAACCGTATTTGGATTAGACCACCGGGCTGGCAGTCAGATGCTCGTCGGAACCCCAACGAGGGAATGCTGTGGCCAAGGAATAGGGCCGCAGCACCTCCTGCATGTCCGTGCATCGTGTGCCATTCACCATGTTGTGCAGGGCACACAGTGCATGGGGATAAGTGGGGGCCCTACAAGTGCCCCAAGGGACACTTTGCATTGGCCTACTATGGCTGGGGGCTCAGTTGTGAGCCCCCAACCCCTTTCCGACAACCTTTTCATAGCGGGGTTCCCACCATCAAATGGATGTCAGAAAGGGATATCAAAATCTCGATGTGGTGCCTGCCTCCACGCGTTGCCATTCTGGAACGCTCCGCCGACTGCCGCACCATTGAGATCTATGATCCTGGAGGAGGCGGCGGTCTTGCGTCCAACAGATATTGGTCCGACCCAGGCCCGGCTCCAGGAATTTTTATTTGGGTGAGCCAAGGGTGCACTTGGGTGGGCCACTGCGGGCTCGATATGTCCCATATATGTCTGGGCAGGCCTGCTCAGGGTCCTCCTTTATCTTATTAGTCTCACAAGGCCCAGTAAAATGCACTCTTTTCCAAATCTCTTTCTAAATATTATCACACTCAAAAAGTGTTTTTTCCATGTAATGTTCCTTTGATGAGAAGAGGAGGTGGGAGTATCAGGCAAATGACACTTCTCGGGCTCCCTCTGTGCGAGCCTTCAGGGAAGATCCCTCCTCATTTCTACCTGCACCTGACTCCGGACTCTGCAACACAAAAACTACCTTACAAGCTTGATTATCCACTACTCCTCTCCACTGCACCTTATCTCACAGCTGACCTTGGACCCCAGCTCAATATCGGGCACCATTGGGCTCCACTTTCATTTTTCCCAGTAAAATCGTTAGTAAAATAACCTTCAAACGTAAAACATTGACTATAGCAGTAAACAAAATTAGCACGCACTTTAAAGTATGTTCCACAGTAGCCCTTATGACCCGAATGCGAATTAAATAAACAAAAACAGAAAGACCATGATAGGGCCGGCTTTAGCGCTAGTGCAAAAGTCTTTTTTGGTGCCCCACCAATGACCTCTTTCTACGTAAATACCTTTACTACCACCTTTCAACAGTGCCCCTCATCCCTCCATGCCCCCCTATTGACCTCCTCCTCAGATTCCCTCACTGCCACCCTCTACCAATGCCCCCATCTCTCTGTAGCCCTCCCCCAATTACCTACTCCTTGGATTCCCTCACTACCACCCTGCACCAGTGGCCATCATCTCTCCGTAGCCCCTCCCCCAATGACCTCTTCCTCGGATTCCCTCACTACCACCCTCCACCAGTGCCCCTCATCGCTCCATAGCACCTCCCACTACCTCCTCCTCAGATTCCCTCACTGTCACCCTCCACCAATGCCCCTTATCTCTCCATAGCTCCTCCACCCCATGACCTCTTCCTCGGATTCCCTCACTGTCATCCTCCAACAGTGCCCCTCATTGCTCCACAGCCTCTCCCACTACCTCCTTCTCGGATTCCCTCACTGCCATCCTCCACCAGTGCCCTTCATCTCTCCCTAGCTCCCCCTCCACCCCATGACCTCTTCCTCGGATTCCCTCACTACCACCCTCCACCAGTGCCCCTCATCTCTCCCTAGTCCCTCACCCATGACCTCCTCCTCGGATTCCCTCATTGCCACCCTCCACCAGTGCCCCTCTCCCATGACCTCCTCCTCAGATTCCCTCATTGCCACCCTCCACCATTGCCCCTCATCTCTCCATAGCCCCTCCCACTACCTCCTCCTTGGATTCCCTCACTGCCACCCTCCACCAGTGCCCGTCATCTCTCCCTAGCTCTCCCTCCACCCCATGACCTCTTCCTCGGATTCCCTCACTACCACCCTCCACCAGTGTCCCTCATCTCTCCCTAGCCCCTCACCCATGACCTCCTCCTCGGATTCCCTCATTGCCACCCTCCACCAGTGCCCCTCTCCCATGGCCTCCTCCACGGATTCCCTCATTGCCACCCTCCACCATTGCCCCCCATCTCTCCATAGCCACTCCCACTACCTCCTCCTCGGATTTCCTCACTGCCACCCTCCACCAGTGCCTCTCATCTCTCCATAGCACCTCCCACTACCTCTTCCTCAGGCTTCCTCACTACCACCCTCCACCAGTGCCCCTCATCTCTCCTTAGCCCCTCCCCCATGACCACTTCCTCGGATTTCCTCTGTGCCACCCTCCACCAGTGCCCTTCATCTATCCATCCCCTCCCACTACCTCCTCCTCGGATTCCCTCACTACCACCCGCAGTGCCCCTCATCTTTGCGTAACCTCTCTCTCATATGCATTTCATTTGTTGTATAGCGCTACTCATATCAGTGTAGGGTGTCACAGTACTTTACACCACGCACACATTATACAGAGACATTGAATCATACAAGTATGTAAATCAGTTTATAGGGATTGTCGCATAAGCCAATGAGGATTACAAGATGTATGAATCACATGTCATCCATACTGGTGGGCAGTATGTTTTAAGAGGGTTTGGTCTGGGGAAACACAACCTCAGGATTTAAAGAGTATTCCATGGGGGGAGCTTTACTGACAGAAATGTATATCTTCCCAAAAATACTCATTTTAGCAACATTAGAATAATGAAAGACTGGGGAAGTTCTAACTATATCACAAACAAAAAAAAGCGAAGTTCTAACTATACCATTCCTGTTTGTATGCAGCTCTTTGGTGACAGTTCATTGGTCACTGTCCTATGTTAGGATTGTAACTTCTGAACTGCAAGTAACACAAGGATCTCTTCCCAGGAATCCACTTCGCTTCCACATAAAATACAGTTCATCTGCATTTAAAAACTACTAACAGGCAAATGATTGCTCTCCAGCAGAATCATTAATCACCAGCTGTTATCTGGGCATTTTGTATTATCTTATTGTTGTCCTGCATCGCCATGAGAATGATAAAAACTGTTTACATGAAGCACTCACGAAGTATGTGTCCTGCTGGGCCTGTGCAGAAAAACAAATTGTAACGCATTCTCTTACCTACTCCATAAAACAAACTTTGTGTGACAGCCTGATGTGATAAGCAGCTGCAGGGGTCAGGAAAGGTGAATAAGAATAAACAAACTTATTTTCCCCTGCACTGTATAGAAAAAGAAATATCCACGCAGCAGAACAGTAGGCAAAGGTTACCCATTTCAAAGACAGGCTTTGTTGCCTTAGCCATGTGTAGATAAAGGGGTGAAAAAATAAACAAAGATCGTTAAAATGTAAATGGGCTTTTAAAGACCTGTGAAGTACTCAGGTGAGGCTCAGATAATCTAAAAAATTGTGTTTGTGTCCGCCCTGGATGCTGTCTCAGCCCGGGCGCACACACACACAGACAGCCCTTTGAGCCCAATGCCGTTGTGCGCCTGCCTTCAAGCCCTCACTGCGAGGGCCTGGCCCACCCGGCCCACCCGCTAGAACCGTGCCTGGTCCGACCACCAGTTTCATTATACGGCAGTCGACCGAAGGGCAGTCGGCAGTGGAACCGCCACCAACGGCCTGTCGGCAATTCGACCGCCACCATTGTAATCAGGCCATTATGGTTTAATTATTGGTTTGAGTGGTTGCCTAATCAGTAAATTGAATGTCATGTCTCTCTAACTTATGTAAAGCGGGACTGTTTTCCATGCCAAATGTTGCTAGATTTAATGAAATCTTGTTGTTGGTGTGCCACCTCACCCTCGGTGTATTTAAGGAGGAGGAGGAGGTTTCGGATTGGTCTATAATTTATCAACAGCAGTACATTAGTGGATAGTTTCTTCAACAGGGGTGTGCCTATTGCATTTAGTGACTTTAAGGCTACATTTATAATTCTGGAAATTGTTGGCCCTATAGCATGTATGTACTTGTTTAAATATATTCTTGAAATGCATGATTGTAATGGTTTGTGCATCATATTCTGATGGCACTGATGGAATGATGGTCAAGAGCTTAGGAAACAAAGCATATTATATTATCTACTGAATTTCTATATTAAGTTGAAAAGTATCGCATACGTTGTACTTTCTACTTTGACCCACTGTATGAAAATTTTATTTTGATAAAACATGGAAAATTGCAAACTAGGTCAGTATGTATTTTAAGAATAATGAACACTGCCTGGCTTAACAGCATCTTGAAAACTGCAAATGAGATTAACACCCACGGAACAAAATACAACCTCCTCACATCTTCTTTGTCTCTGCTATTAAGCACAGTTAGCACAACACTTTTCTGTCGGAAGAGAAAACTTTCATAACCCGATGGAAATATTATCCTGTCATGAGGTGGTGTAAGTAATTTCTCCATTAGCATGGATGACTCGACACAGTGCGATGGCAGCCACTGCAAATTGTCAATCTTAAAATGGAGCCTTTTCACTGCCATGGAAACAGCAAAGCATTTAGTGCCAGGTCCTAATATCACTGAAAATGATGCCTTTCCTCACCTGCAGTGATGAAGAAGGTTTAATTTGGGTTTTACTGCCCAGAAAATGAAAGCACCACCATGCAAGGTGGGCAAGAGCTTCTACTTAAGGAGGGTCTGAATCTTTTATAGATTCACATGCTCTTTGAATATCCTCCTAGATCAAGCTGAGAATCCCAGGTCAGAAAATTACAAACATGGCACATCCTTTTTGGAGTCCTGCCATGGGCTTTTTTATTACATTTGGTTGAACTTCCACCAACATGCCCCTTCCTCTGCATGGACCCCACCCTCAAGAATCTATGGGGGTGGGATAGAACGGTTCATCTGTAAATTTATAAAACAGCCTAACTTAGACTTTAGCGGCCAGGTTGCTCTGTCACAAACGTGACAGATATCCCTCCCGCCTAATTACAAGTACATTTATATTCTAATACACTTGAAATTAGGCTGACGGGATATCCACCAGGTACACAACAAAGTAACCTGATGGCCAAACTCTAAATTAGGCCCTTACTTTTCACAGCTTTGAAGATTTTATAGGCTTCAAATGCTATTACATAGGTCACCTAGTAGATATGAGTGTCAAACGTCAATGCCTGCTGTTTTATCTCTGTTCAGGCAGTAGCACTTGGAGAAGGTCGCAAGGACTTCCTTGATTGTTGTCTTATAAAGCTCTGCCAGCAATGTGTGGGTCATGAAGGCAACCTTTCCAGCTGTTCCTTCTTTGAGTGAGTTGTCATCCACCCCAGTAAATTCCTGTCAGCTTTCCAATATGTAAAACAAATGCACTCCTCTAACCATCTGGCTCTAGCTGATGTTGCCAAAAAAAAATGTTACCTCGTCTGACGGTACGCTAGGAACAGTAGAGTCACTGGCTTCAGGGACCATGTCTTATTAATGGAGTGACTGAAAGCCCTTTTGACTTCAAGCATGCGTAGAACCCACACTGCCGTTGTCATTGGCTACTTGAAGATATTAAAGACGTCAATGCTGGTGAACCACACCTACCGTAGCAAACACAGAACTGTGCACAGAGACTTAGGACCTCAGTGAATTAGGGTGTACCAAAACTCACCTTAGTACCCAACATTCCCTACCAGACTAGCAATCAGTGTCACATTAGCTCTTCGTCCTATAGCAAAGAAACCAATGATTAGACATCCTAGAACATGCAACTTAGGACCATCTCAGGAATAGTGTAAAGAGAGAACACTCTTTTGTTATAAGTTCATACCAGTCCACAACGGGAGTAAAATAGAGACACAGTAAGGTTAAAATGTTTATTTTAACGACGTGATCTCAAGCGCAGTATTTTAATCAACATAAGCATACATATGGATAAGAATAATACGGACAGCATGGTTTCACTTCCCCATAAAATACAAAAGGAGGAATCATATTACAATGATAGTGCAAACAGGTGATAAAAGCGCCTTTTTGAAGCACCCTCCCTGTCTAGGAACTAGGTATTATAAAACTATAGAAGCTCTCTGGAGTTTTCTTAGGGGAACCCCATTTACCTGTCCGCTCAGTAAGTGTAAATTACATCAGGATCGGTTAGTCTCTCTGCATGCCTGGAATCTTCCAAGTGTGTTCAATTCTGGCAAGTGTGCTATGATAAAGGCGCCAGAATCCTACTCGGCTTGCAGCTGCCAAATTGTTGTGTCTAGAATGTGTTACACGGACACGCCAATAAACAGGATCGCATGTTATAATAACCTTCGCGGCTCAGCACTCACTGTCCAGACTGGGGACACGATGTATGTCTAGAGATGTCGAAAAACAACCATTTGCTTATGTATAGACCTTCGTGAAGGCTAACTCAGCAAAAACAGCTAAGCAGTGTTGTGTGCAAAAAGCAGCAAAAAGGAAAATGGTGTTTAAACTTCTAATAAGCCATGCTAACTTAATATGCATGCAAAAAGAGGCCAATAAACCACACTACACCCCCCCATGTTCGGGGAACACACAGCACTCAGGGCAAACATTATAGAATGCAGAGTTCAAGTTCGAGGGAGACAGAACCAAGTTCAGAAAGTTTGCCAAAATTGAAATTTAGGATTGAAAACTCAAAAAAGTTCAAATCAGTGAATACAGCTATGGTGTGCGAAAATATTTCAAATATGTAATGAAAAAGCAAGACAAAATGAAAAATATTCACGAGTCCAGCACGTGTCTATGAAGCAAAAAAATGATTAATACTTCAGTCCAACAACTTGTAAGCACCAAACGTTGCAACTGCTTCCAACAAGAAGTCATTGTTGTCACCCATGAACGTTTCAGCCATCCAATTAAGCCAAGGGAAAGAACATACATGTTCCTCGATTGCCTGAGCCTCTCGCATCATCAGAGGACAACTCAGGCTTACTTCAAGATAACTGCGATCCAGAAAGTCATTGGCCGCAGGCCAAATGTTCCAATTGCCTAGAACCCCATGTGCTGCTGCGCAGGCCATAATCCCAGAACTAGAACAGTCTATTTCATGAGCAACTAAGGGACTCATTAGTAGAAGAAAATCCAGATCAGGAGACACCGTGTTGCAGAGACACAACTTACAGGGCCCATTCGAATTCACAATCCAGGCAATGGAAAACAGGCTGCACGCAAGTGAAGAAAGAGAACCGGAAGGATAAACCATACGCCAAACTTAGAGTCGCCAAAGGCGCACCATAGTATTCTAGCATCCGGTCACGCAGGTGGAGCAGCCGGAACTGTACGTCGAGGGGCACATATTGTGCATCCATTTTGCAATAAACAAAATAAAAGCAGAATGCCGGCGCCAAAGCCAGGAGCAAGGAGAAACCTCCAAAGGCACTCGAACAAATTGAATGAAAAAATGCAGGGATCACACCGAATATAGTCTGAAACGAGGTAACAATACCAGAGCATACTACTTTAATAAAATGAGCCAAGCCAGTAGTCGACGAGGCATTCAAGATTCTGTGGATCAAAGCACCCACCGAAGTGCAAGGGCAGGTCCGTGTTTAATAAGGCATTTACTTCTGTACGAGTATGTGCAACGTAAAGGACGAATGTCTCATGCGCAGATGTATGGGGAACTTCCTTCTGGGAGAAAAGAGCACTTATTCTGCTCATCTTGGTGAACTCTGCTTTCAAGGTCGGAATCGAGGGCCAGATGGAAGATTCAAACCTGCCATGCGGAGGAGGGAACAACACGTTCTTGCAACAAGTAACACGCTTGGAAACGGTAACAATGTAAGCAATACCGGCGTGCATCCCACAACACTATTCATTATTCAATAATAAATAACTACCATTAGCAAGCAGGGTGAATGTAGGTGTAATGGCCGGGACTGGGGTGCCTTTCAAAACACACGCTAAATTTGGTGCAAGCACGAAGATGCCACCGTTTTGTGCAATACCTCTACTCAACTGGAGTACTTTCTACTGGCTAATCCAGTAAGTGCTACCTCGTTGGGTAAATGTAAAGTGCTTTTCCTATACTGCAGCTGCGTAAAGGGCCAGAAGATTTGTCTCCACTGACCATGTGTGCCTGTAACTTTGCCACCGCGCCAAAAGGCGCTGAGGTCCCTTGAGTGAGCTGTCCATCATAGTTGGGAAAGGGCGGGAAGACGTTTGATACCGCTAGTGTGTGGTTCGGGCCCAAACAAGCGGGGCTTCCATGCGTGTCAATATGCCTCTTGTGCATAAAGGGTCAGAGAGCGAGCAGGGCAGCAGGTACACCTGGTCACAGGAACTACACGGGGGTTGCGCTCGAGAAACTCAGGGATTCAAAGACCTCCCTCGAGTATTAGAGCTAATTTTCAACGGCAGATATGGGGTTAAAGCACACTTGCCCTGCCTCGACCGCGCTCATTAATGTTTTGGGCTGATTAAAACGTTACTGAATTTGAGCTTCAACTCGGGCACCTGTTTTATTTATATCTGTAAGTGCTTCCTGTTGAGGTTTAATTTTTGGCCCACAGGAAGCACTTACAGAGTTAAGGAAGGTGCCTGAGTTGAAGTTAACTTTGTAACCATTTTAGAATGGCACCGGCAAGCTGCCAGAGTTGAAGTTGCAACTTGCAAGTAAGCAACTTCAACTCTGGCAGCTTGCCGGCGCCATTCAAAAATGGTTACAAAGTTAGCTTCAACTTGAGCACCTATCTTAACTGTAAGTGCTTCCTGTGGGCCCAAAGAAAAAATCCAGCCGCGAGCGGATTATTCGGCAATTTCGCAAGATTCGCGGATTGCGAAATTTCCGAAAAACCGCAAAGTCCACGAGCGGAACGGATTTTTGGCCCACAGTTAAACGCAACCATTCTTTAACGTCTGCAAAGCCCAGGCAAACTGCATAACAGAACGCAATTCATTCTGCCCATGATATAACACTGCAACATCTTCCTGTAAAATATCAACCACAGATGACACAATATTATCTAAAGTGTAAATTCGGGAAGAAAGGGTGTTAATGCTATTGTTTACAACAGCAAGCACTTTTTCTAAATTTGCCTGATCTATAGCCCTAAGCCTAGAAGCAGCTTCAATTGGAGACAGTTTCCAAACATTATTGTAAGCAGCATATATCCATCTTTTCGATCTGCCACCCGCAGGGCCTTTCACAAAATCATTTAAATCGACAGTCTCATTGAGTTTGGACAAATGCGACTTAACATACGCTAAGGATGAATGTCTGAGCCAACTCTGGCACAACTTGCCTACAGAATAGGTGTGACTGAATGGTGAGTCTGAAAACGGTGATCAACTCTAACCTCCGTATAGCCAGGGGTCAGACCCAGAAAGCGGTGCTGGCAGGAATCTGAACTTTTTTGCCATAGCAACCAGCCTTCGGGATTAATGCTCAAAACATTAAAAGAGGAATTACTAAACAGTGCCTGCATTTCACTCAGGGGTGTACTGGTAAAATTACTCCAATAAGGGAATTTACCCAAATCAGGAAATGAAGGAGCATTTAATTTTTTAGAATTAGCCAATCCAAAGCATGTGGTCTGTGAAATAGTATCATTCAGAAACAACATATGGTTTGGGATGAGACATGCACGATGCAAAGCCTCAGTGCCTTGCACTTGCCAACTCTTAGAACCCCAAACAGATTTAAGATCAATAGTATCTCTCCACTGTTCATAGCCCCCAACAGCCAACTGGTCAATAAAGGACTTCAAATAAAGTAATTTGGTGTGGGTAAGTCTAATCTTAGAAAATGACTCTCCAGTCAATTTAAAGTAAAATGCATTAGGGTTGGATTGATCAAAATCCGTGAAATAGGAAAACTTTTTCAGAAACGTTTTGGAGCTGCCTTCCACAGGTGCGGGACAATGTTCCCACTGTGTGAAATTAACCACATGCTTCTGAATGAGCTAGTCTTATGCAGAAAGTGATTGCCAAAATGTTGGTAACAGTACAAATCACCATAATTTGCAGACTCTAAATATAAATCTTCAGCATCGAAGGCAGCATAATATTTCAGATCAGTAAACAATGCCTCAACCGCTTTTACATTCCAGTCATCAGAGCGAATATTTTGTTTAACCACATCCCCCATAGAAACACAGAGTAATGGTAATGGTAGTGTAGTTTCTTATATAGCGCGCGTACATTGGGAACATTAATAACCTCTGTGGGACCATGAATCTGGAACTTTACAGCATCCCATACAATCCCATCTAAAACGGCCAAGCAGTTATATTAACAAAAGTCTGGTCCCTCTTCATGATGTGCGAATAGGAGTGGGGAGCCAAAATTCCATCAATCACTCGAATTGATGTTCTTTCTTCAACATAGTGTCCATTGATAAAACGAAAAAAATATACCACAAATCCTATGGACATGAACAAAAATATTGCTATCAGCACCAGTCAAATGTAAATCCAAGGTGGGATCAAAAAATGTTTTTTAAAAAAGGTGACAAAAATTGAAACTTTTGGTCTTTGATGTGGATGAGCCAGTGTCAAATGAAAAACGGGATTGATTAGCCACACGGGTCTCCAACTCCGGCATAGACAAATCTGACGGGTAGGTATATTCAGTGTCATTAAGAGGATCACCAGCAGGTAGAAGTAATATAGGATTCGCAAGAGGACTCATTTCAATAGCAACATCAGGCCTGATGGCAAGATCCGGGGCCAAAACAGAGTGTCTCACCATCACTGGACACGAAAACCACAGGCGTCATACTATACAGTATCGGCCACCCTATGTGGTTTGACATGGTCAATTGAAATGAACCTGTTCCTGTTTCGCCCAGGAAGAGGAGGTAAAATGACTGTTCTTGTACCCTGCACACCAAGCACGGCAACTGGAGCTCAATAGGAAGGGCCAAATTATTTTTTGTTGTTGATCTTCTCTCGGACCAGTTCTCCAACTAGGGGTAGCCAGCCAACTACCGGAATCTGCAACGCAACTTCAGACGTGAAGGGCAAGTGTTCCTTTGCAAGACTGTCTCTGGTCTTTTGTAGGTTCTGCAAAACATTAGAATGTTCATCGACGTCAAAGGATGCGGCTCCCGCCACCATGCCTAGACCGTCAAGGTCCGGAACAAACATCTTGATGCCAAAGAGCATTTTGTATGGGGTCCACCCACCTAGAGACTTTCTAGGGAGATTATTAAGTGCACGTTGTACGCTATTCAAGTGGGTGAGCCATTCTCTGCCAACACCTAACATCTTCGCTGTCAATGATTGCTTTAAATCACGGTTCATCCACTCCACCACACTATTGCCCTCAGGCCTGTATGGATAAGAAAATTTGACTTGGACCCCCAATGAACCCATGGCATCCTTGTACGCCTTAGAGGTGAACGCTGGACCCTGGTCCAAATGGAAGGTGCCACAAGCAAAAATTCCTACAAAGACACGCAAATCGCTTATGACAGTTCTAGCATCAGCGCTCCTTTGAGGCCACACCCACACAAAGCGCGTGCAAGAGTCAACTGCTACTAAGATGTACTCATATGCAGTATCAGAGGAGAAAGGACCGCAGTGATCCAAATAACATACACAAGTGGCTTATTAGATATGTACAACTGAGTTTGGGGTGGGCATGCAGCAGAATAAGGCTTAATTTGCTGACAAATGCCACATTGAAGGACAAAATCGCATGTCTGTTTGTACAAACACCGCCACCATTACCGTTGCTGAAGGAGAGATACAGTAGCTGACAGGCCAGCATGCGCCAAAGCCATCCCGGCGTGGGCTGCTGTAATCAAAGCCTGTCTGCGGTCCGCATTGGGAATCAGTCTGTCACCAACGTGGTTAATTCTCACATAAGGAACTTTATCGGAACTTAAGTGATAAGAGTACTTCGAAGGGAAACCCTTAGGATAAATACCTCCCTTCTCAGTCGCGGCAATAGCTGCCAAGATGTCATCATCAATCTTACTTTTGGAACGTGTAACCGCTGCCACTGCAAATGCTGCTACTGCTGTCTTCGCAGCCTCGTCCGCTAGACAATTGCCAACAGCGTGAACTTCCACGTGCTGATGACCGACCCATAGTATGAATTACAAAAACGAGCGGGAGACGTTCTTTAAGCTCCGCCACTCGTACCCAGATCATTTATCATTTTATGTTTTATTGTGCGACCTTTGGAGTCAGGATAATCATTTTGAACCCAAAAGGGTAGATTGTCATTGAAACACTGTACACAGTAGTAAGAGACACTCACAATAAGGGTAGTCACACTGTGGTCCGCGTACTACAATGCAGGCATCAGAGCACGTAGTTCTGCTAATTGGGCGGTACAGACACCTAATGTCTGTGTATGCACAACATCTGACTTGAATTCACCATCCAACATCGTACCAACCACAATTGCACAGGCCGCGGAATGCACGTGTCTAGAACCTGTAGCCGCTTGCACACTTCCATCAGTGTAAAATGATACAACAAAAATCCTCAAGTGGGCGCATAGTCAGAGGAGCAGGATGAACAAACTCATACTGCAAAAACTCTTGAGTCTGCATAGAGGAATCGAAAATGAACATTACATCCAGAGATGTCAAGGATGTAGCCCATTGTATACACCGAGGGTGCAAAGCCTTGGAATTTGGTACACTGGCCTTCGTCACTGCCTCCAAGGCAGGATACGGAGTTACAACCACAATGCGTTTCCCTGCGACAGTGCACGTTCCTTAAGAATCGCCACTTTCACTGCTGTCGAAACCTTTTCCACAGTGGAAAACCGCAACTCGGCCAAAGTGTACAGATGCGACTTGTAAGCAATAGGAACTGTGTCTCCCTCATTAAAAGTGAGGTATGTGAAACCCACCGCCCGGCACGATTCTTATTACCAGGTTGGTGTGGTTATCACAAGTCTACAAGAACTTAGATTAAAGTAGGTCAGCCTGCAAGGATTGCAAGATGGCTGAGTGTTCTGGCATATACATCAACAACAAAAGAGTGTTCCTGTTCTGTGTGAGGTGGAAAAAAGCACAGAGCACAAGGAACCAACAAAGCCCATTTAGTTTGTTAGGAAAGCCCTCACTCACCGACCTGGTCGGTGACTTGCTTCATCATCGGGCCCCACCGGGTGTGACCGAATGCCACCCCGGTGTGCTGCGACGCCAGAATTACTGCGGAGCTGGTCTTTTGAAGGTGGGAGGGCTATGTGAGAAGTTACGTGAGTAGTGTGAAGTGGTGACTTAAAATTGCCTTGTATGTATCAAAAAATTAATTTTAATCAAAGATCATCAAGGACAAGGTTAAAAAATGTGTTGGTGAGTAGGGCCAACTAATTGAATGGTCTACTCCCACTAGCATTAAGTGACAATGTGAATGGTCAACATGAACATGTTTCAGCCGGTGTGGTATAATTAACCTGGCATTCGTCAGGACCTATGGTGTAAACCTCGGCGGTATGGGCACTCTAAGGCCCACCCAACCAGAGGACTTGAAAGTTAAAAGTCTGTGAAGTGCAAAAACAAGGGGGGCGGGCTTCACCACCCGAAGGTAGGACGCACACACCTCCAGCCCCTAAAATTTAGAGACCAAAAATAAAAGCACTTCACCAGGGATGAAAATCCACCCCATAGACCGCGGGAGGGAGGGGACGGCGCATTTGGCACATCGCCCACGGCGTCCGTCTCCTACAGGTACGCCTATTCGCCCTCGATCGACGAGACCCGGTCCTGAGGGCGAATAGGCGTACCTGTAGGAGACGGACGCCGTGGGCGATGTGCCAAATGCGCCGTCCCCTCCCTCCCGCGGTCTATGGGGTGGATTTTCATCCCTGGTGAAGTGCTTTTATTTTTGGTCTCTAAATTTTAGAGGCTGGAGGTGTGTGCGTCCTACCTTCGGGTGGTGAAGCCCGCCCCCCTTGTTTTTGCACTTCACAGACTTTTAACTTTCAAGTCCTCTGGTTGGGTGGGCCTTAGAGTGCCCATACCGCCGAGGTTTACACCATAGGTCCTGACGAATGCCAGGTTAATTATACCACACCGGCTGAAACATGTTCATGTTGACCATTCACATTGTCACTTAATGCTAGTGGGAGTAGACCATTCAATTAGTTGGCCCTACTCACCAACACATTTTTTAACCTTGTCCTTGATGATCTTTGATTAAAATTAATTTTTTGATACATACAAGGCAATTTTAAGTCACCACTTCACACTACTCACGTAACTTCTCACATAGCCCTCCCACCTTCAAAAGACCAGCTCCGCAGTAATTCTGGCATCGCAGCACACCGGGGTGGCATTCGGTCACACCCGGTGGGGCCCGATGATGAAGCAAGTCACCGACCAGGTCGGTGAGTGAGGGCTTTCCTAACAAACTAAATGGGCTTTGTTGGTTCCTTGTGCTCTGTGCTTTTTTCCACCTCACACAGAACAGGAACACTCTTTTGTTGTTGATGTATAATATAGTTTGGGGACTAAGAGTGTTCATGACTCTCCCTATCTCTCTTGTTGTTTATGAGTGTTCTGGCAGCCAACACGGTTTGGAAAAATTTGGTTGTATCAACGCGTAGAGCGGCTTGATACGCTGGACATATTCTGGAATGTATGTACGTCCAAAATTTAGAAAGCCCAGTAAGGATTGTAGCTTCTTCAGCATTGTGGGAGCGTGCAAAAGTGCGCATTTCTCCAAGAAGTGAGGAGCCAAGCCTCTACCTTCATTGTTGAGCTCTTAGCCCAGGAACAACACTGTGTATTCTGCAATATGTGATTTTGCAAAGTTACATTTATAGCCAAAGTCCGCAAAGCGGCAAATTATGCGGTCAACACAGCACAGATGCGGCCATAATTCGTCGTCTGTGAGATAAATGTCATCCACATATGAACATGCATCTGCATTGAGCCTCTCAAGCAGAGAGACTATTCGGGCAGCAAAAATGCCTGGACTGTTCTTGTAGCCCATGGCCAAACGAAGAAATTGCCTTTGTTTGCCGCCACAGTTAAAACTCATCCACTGACTACTAAGTGGGGACAAGTTATGGGCAAAGAAGCCATTGGAAATGTCAAGCATGGTTTTGAACCTTTTACGCACAAGACTATCCACTAGAGCAGAGCTGTGAGTATTCTGCACCGCACACGTACGACAATGTGAGTTTAAGTGGCGGTAATCCAGTACCAAACGGTACGAGCCATCTGGCTTGGTCACAATAAAAAGCGGGTTATTCATCGGAGACACAATCTTCTGCAAATTGCAGCGCCTGCTACTTAGGCACAGTGTGCGCGAAAGCGGTGAGGACCACCTCCTCCCCTTGTGGAGCGGCCAAGACAAACGGTGGGGGCCAGTCGACCTCCGCCAACAAAATATCAAAAGTAGTCGTTAGATTTTCCCAAAAAAACCTTTTATGGTACTTTCTATGTCACCTTCAATTACAAGGACTATTTCATAAAGTCTTTCAGGGGGTTCCACTCTAGTGTCAGCTGTTTCAACTACAACGAAGGTGTCAGCCGCTGTCACCTTCAGCAGTGGACGCAGCGCCTCTCGAATGATGGTAATCTCCGCCGTGCTGTCCAGCAGGGTCGGAGCCCATATCAGATTCCGAAGCTGCGTTCTCACTATCTGTGGCATATCTCGGTGTTACAGCAGCAACTTTCTTCTTTTGAAACTGGGCTCTTTGACACGGTGACTCGTCCTGCTTGCCTTTTCCATCAGCCTTACAAGGCTGCTCACGGCTCTGTTGGGCACCTTGACTTCTGCCGCCGCCTCCTCCACCGGCAACTGTTACCGATGTTTCCTGCCAAGAGCCAGGAGAATGTTGTTCAGGTACCTGAAACCGATCAGGTGACTTAATAGTACTTAGGTCGCGCAAATCATATTTAGGCTCAACAGGGGCAGGTGAAGCAGGACGGGAACCCTATTTCTGCTGCTGCTGCTTCCCCTGTTTTTTGTTCTTACTCCAATTTTGTTTCTGAACTTTTGGGCGGTCATCTTTATCGGATGACCCTTGTTGAGTTTGCTGTTGCTTTTCTTTCTTTGCGAAAGGCTTAACACCTAAACTATTATGGCCTACGGTCTTATAAGCCTCCATAACAATGTTCAGCAACTGACGGGGTTTATCGGCATCGGGGACCTCGCGAAGAGCATTAGCGACCTGGAAACTTACAGCATCCCCCTTGACATTAGCAGGGACGAGATCACGTACCATATCAAACGCTCCCACGAGGCGCATACCCAGCTCCACTGCTGCCTCTGGTCCGTGCGCATCCTGAACACGCTTGATGACAGTGGGCAAAACAGTC
Source organism: Lissotriton vulgaris (assembly GCF_964263255.1). Taxonomy (NCBI): domain Eukaryota; kingdom Metazoa; phylum Chordata; class Amphibia; order Caudata; family Salamandridae; genus Lissotriton; species Lissotriton vulgaris. The sequence goes on along the minus strand of NC_141685.1, from coordinate 803,288,335 downwards.
ATTGACTGGGTGCCAAATCACCTAGTATAGACTGCCGCAAAAATCACCCCCCAAGTTGTACACTCAGTTATGTCAGGCACTAAGTCCTTCTGCAAACTCACTGTAAGAATCCTGAGTTTCTCAACAGGATTAGTATTTGGGAACACTGCTTCCAGTTGGTCAAATTTCTCGGCAAGCCAAAAAGGCATTTCTTCCTTACCTTGGGGACGCTTGCCCATGACCGCATTAACCATGACGGGACTAAGTTGGAGTCTGCCACCACCAACTGGATGCGCTGCACCACCCAGGGCCCCACCCGGGAGGTTGCGAGTAATGTAGTGAACCAGACCCCTAATAACTGCAACCGAGGAGGCATGTAGGGGTCGCAGTTGTTGGGCTGTCAAAGCACCCGCCTGAGGATGCGGGGTGTAAGCAGCCAACACAGGCCAAGTAGCACCTGGAATGGACAACGGCCCTTGTCTGACCGCTGTAACAGAAAATAGTAAGTAAATAGCTCTCACCCTTTTTAAAACAAAACAAAAAGGGTGTATGGCTTTTATGGACACCTAACAAAGCATTTCTTTGCTAAGCTCCATGCAGGAGCTCCTAGTATGACAACATTTTTGAAGATCCGGTCACCCAATGGTGATGTTTGAAGACTGACAGCAACCCTAAAGTGACAGGGTCATATGGAACTTACCACTGGGGAGAAAAAATACAGGATCTCAAGTTAACAGGTCACCTTCCAGTAGCTGACTGTTGTGTTCAGATACTAAACAAGCACCAAAGAGGTGGAACTTTTGTCCAGACACTATTAATGTGTTTTAAAATGACAAAGCAGCAAAACAATACAGCCACAGAATGTCATGTATTATGCTGAATAATTCTTGCTACATACATGTGTCAAAACCTGCCACATCATTTGGTCCTCCATTGTGCATTATTCTAGAGGGCTCTGTATGAGACTAAGCATATACAAATATGCGAATGATAGATAAGCATCCCACCTGATTTCAGTGGCACAGGATGTTGTACACCTTGCCACCGCCCGGGGACAACCGCAGTGTGCAATGGCATGAAACAAATTCAAGCTAAAACCACTGAAAAGGGACCACAGACCTCGAGGTCCTACCTTCTTTTACCTCGCCACAGTGACAGCAGCGACAGTTGCCTCCCTTGCAAAATCTTGAGAGTAGACTGAAACTACTTGTGGAGTTAGATAATGTGGCCCAATTCTATTTGCAAGTCATTTAGAAGCATTAGGTGCACACCACAGAATCAGAAATGTCATCTGTGGTACAAGCATGGGCAATTTCAAGACTACGTTCTGGAAAGACACTGGTCACAAATCTCCTTAAAAGTAACCTTGCAGCGCCGAAGACATTTCACCATGCAGAAGGTGGACTCTCAATCACCAGTATGGCCACATCTCTCCACAGGCTACTCTTGGAAGTAAGTTCCATATGTTACACTACCTTCCTAAACTACAAAGCCACAGACTCAAAGACCCGCAATGTTTCCTTTCCACCGGTTCCTGGTCACCGCACAGCATGGAGGAGCTCTAAATGTCAATTCAATAATAAAAGAAATACCATTATGCAGTATCTAGAAATCTAAAAGTCATGTTGCTCGAACTCCACTACCCTGTACCTTTCATCGTCTTTGAGAAAGAACTGACAACCCTCACATTCAAAGAGCACCTCTTAGGAGAGGTTTAAATTCCACCATGTGGGTGATGATAACCAAACACGGGAGACAAGCATGCACATACATGCAGTTTTAGATCATAGTTAGCCAACATATCCCACCACGGCAAACACTGTCATGGACACCGCCTCAGCACAATGATTGTCTATGCATGACCATGGTTTATAATGTAATCTCTTGCACTATACCTACACTTTTCTGAACATAAACAATCTATACAGTAATTTGCTGTTTCTGTGTGTGTTTCCGCGACAGACGACATCCGTTCCCTCCTTGACAGAGGAGAGACTGTAGTCCTCCTACTCCGCCTGGACCTCTCCGCAGTCTTCGACACAGTTTCCCACCTCACCCTAGTCCGCAGACTACACGACGCATGAATCCGGGACAAGGCCCTTGTCTGGATCCGCTCATTCCTCTCTGGTAGAACGCAGCGGGTCAGACTCCCACCCTTCCTCTCAGACCCCACAACAACCACCTGCGGAGTCCTCCAAGGACCCTCCATCAGCACCACCCTGTTCAACATCTACATAGCCCTCTTGCATCCATTGTCAGATAGCACGGACTCAACATCGTATCGTACACAGACGACACCCAACTCATCCACTCCTTATCCAACAAACCCAACATCTCCAAACACTACTTTCAAGAAGGAATGTAAGCTGTCGCCAAGTGGATGAAGAACAGCTGCCTTCAATTAAACACGGACAAAACCGAAGATCTCTTCATGGGTCCACACCAGACGCCTAGAAAAACCCCAGGTGGCCCCCCGCCCTCAGGAACCCACCGTCCCCCACTAACCACGCATGCAACCTCGGAATCATCTTTGACTCCGAACAAAAAATGGACCGCCAAATCAACGCCGTCATCTCCTCCTGTTTCCAAACCCTCTGTCTCCTGCGGAAGACCTTCAACTGGATTCCCCTCGAATTCAGGAAGACAATCACCCACACCCTCAACAGCAGCGGACTGGACTACAGCAACGCACTGTACGCAGGGATCAACAAGAACCTCGCCCGAAAACTCCAGAACATCCAGAACGCCTCCACCAGACAAGTCCTCAACCTTCCGCACCACTGCCACATCACCCAACACTTGGGGACACTACACTGGCTCCCAGTCGAGAAGAGAATCACCTTCAAGCTTCTTATCCACGCCCACAAAGCCCTCCAGAACACTGGACCTGCCTACATGAACCACCCCCTCACGTTCCACGCACCCCAAAGATCCCACCGCTCAACCCAGCTCTCCCTTGCGACGGCGCCGTGAATCAAGAAGACCAGAACAGGAGGCCGTTCCTTCTCCTTCCTGATGGCCAGGCCATGGAAAACTCTCCCTCTCCACCTCCGACAGACACCAACACTCTCCAAGTTCTTGCAGGACCTCAAGACTTGGCTGTTTGACCTTTGTGTGTGAGTAGTTGCGCTTAACAAACCACTGATTGATTGATTGAGTGATTGCTGCTGAATGCAGCACACATGGAAAGAGCAAAATACATGGAGAAATGAAACATTTCGCCTCGCATTACCTGCTTAAGAGCCTGGTGATATTTTTGGCACTGTACCCTGTAAACATGAGGCAACGTCAAAAAGCAATGGGTGTTGTGGAGGAACGCCCACTGCAACACCCATTGCACGCCCCTTGCATGCTAAGTGATGCGTGAATTGGGGCACTATTTACAAGGCGGCGTTAAGCCACATAAAGTGGCTTAAAGCTGCCTTGTAAATAAGGCAAAGGACTGAACACTTCCAGAATGTCGTAAAAGGTGATGTTCTGGTGGCGTTAACTCCTTGTAAAGATGCCCCTGGGTCTCTTGGCACTGATGTAATAGTGAAGTGTTTAGATCTTCAAGACTTTTAGTGGGTCAGCAGGTCAAATGTCAAGATGAAGCAAGTTCCAGATACTTTGGGCCTGCACAGAAAAAAATGGGCCTCTTTTGGGCTATTTCTCTTTGTTAGACCAGATATGTGGTGGAGTAATACAGTGGAGCATGTAAGCTGGTGTCATATGGTGTACGCTTTTACAGTTTTAGCCGTATATCTTCAGCCGATTGCCGGTTGTTAGTACTGGGGATCTCTAATTGGCAGAGGTAGGTACCACTGTCCAAATAGGGACCCTTGCTTCTAGTCAGGGTAGGGAGGAAACACTCTTTAGATAACCTTTGGTAGCTTGTCACAAGCAGTCAGGCTTATCAAAGGCAACGTGTAAAGTATTTGTACCAAGACTCACAATTACATAGTGAAAACACCACAAACTGACTCCACAACAGTTTAGAAAAATAGAAGTATTTAATCTAAACTAGACAAGACCAAAACGACAAAATCAACATACACAGTTCAAAAATATTTTTGCAAAGTGTTCTTAAGGTTAGCGATAAAATGATCCACAGTTGCGCCATGTTTTAGCCACAGTACCTTTGTTTGCGATAAAAAGTTTTAAGCGCAGAAGCTGTAGTGGTAGAAAAAAAGCGATGCCTTACTCCTAAGACCCTGGGGAGGCGTTAGCAACAGCCCTTCTGCAGCAGCGGACGTGTTGCGACGAATCCGGTCTGTATGGGGAGGAAGGCGATGACTTGTATGGATTCCAGTGCGTAGGTTTCGTAGGAAGTTTTCTCTCGCAAAGGCACGATGCGACGATCTCCGGGGCTTAGCGATGATCTTCTCCTCTCGCAGCCCCTCGAAGCGATAGCTCTGAGGGAAACATCACTTACAACGCATTTATTACAACGCACTACCATTACAACGCAACCATTACAACGCAAACCATTACAACGCATTGCGCTGGGGGGGGCGCTCTAGGATAGGGAATATATTTAATTTACTATCCAACACCTTCCCTACTATCCACGGGGACTGGAGTTGGAATAGTAAATTAAATAAATCCCTATCCAGCGCTTAAAAGCACTATGCGTTGTAGTGGTATGCGATGTAAAAACCGCGTTGTAACAGCAGGCGCTGTAATAGCCTGCGTTGTAACAACACCAATCCCTCTGCAACGATGTTCGCAGCGACGTGAAATAGCTCGCAAAGCGGTGGTGCAACGATCTCATTCAGTGATGACAGGCTCTGCGACGATACTCGCAGCAATGATATTTTTCCCGCTAGCAAAGGGTGCACGTCTCTGGCAGCCGCAACAGGCGCTGCGACGATCTCGACCTTTGCGGTGGCGGGAATTTCCTCACACTGACGGTGGTGTGCTCCGCAATCGAGCAATGCGATACATTTTCTGTAGCAAAGTCTCTCAAATCTTGGTTTCCAGATTCTGAACACAGGTACCACTTCCAGAGGCCCCACAACTGGCCCAAGCACTCTAGGAAGGATAGAGCTCTCTCAGCAGAGCTAAGGGAAGCTGGGGGTAAAGCCCTTTTGTTCCTGGGATTTCATAACAGGGAGCCAGCTCACAACAGGCCCTTGGAGATTCCTTCAAGTCAGGGGACAAAGCAACAACAAAGTCCTTCCCCTCTCATAGGCAGCAAAGCAACTGCAGGTCAGTCCAGCATCACACAGCAGGGCAGTCCTTCTTCTTCAGTCTTCCAGCTTTCTCCTTGGCAGAGGTTCCTTCTTGATTCCAGGATGATCTAATTTTCTGTAGTCTGGGGTCCTGTACTTATACCCTTAAAAGTCTTTGTCCCCTTTGTGCAGGAGGGCTCTGAGCCCGGTTGGACCCAGTTCTGGGTGTTACTTGAGCACTTTGTTTTCCTGGCCTCTCCTTTCCATTCAGAGAGAGGGGCAGGGTCGTCAGCCGCCCAGCAGGAGGTGTAGCCAGCATTGTGGAGGGAAAGCACAGCCCTGGAGCACTTTGTTGACATGATTCCTTCTCTCCTTTAACAGTGCAGGGCAGAGACATCAGACGCACCACAGGGGGTGGAGCCAGCACTGTGGGGGGCAGGCACAGTCCTATTCAGGTCCCAGGTGCTATCCCCTCCCACCACTCAAGATGCAGATGCAGTCATTCAGCCTAGGGCTGACTCATCCAGCCTCCTGGGGGCTTCACAGCCCCTGTCACTCTCAAACCAGAAAGTTGATTCACAAACAGGCCAAGGCACACAGAAAGGTCAGGCAAGAGAACAGCCACTTTCTAAAAGTGCTGTTCTCAAACACAGGATTTAAAAACAACCTTTCCTAAAAGATGTGTTATTAAATTCTGAGTTCAGGGATACTAGACTTTTATTCCTATCTTGCTCCGATGGGAAGATATGCTGGTAGCCACCGTAGCCAGCATTCCCCATGATAGCCTATGGGGCAAGATAGCCTTACAATAGTGAAAAACTAAAACAGCTGTAATTCACTTCCAGAGCATGTCGCCTGCACTAGTACATGCTCTACCTTTCACATACACTGCACCCTGCCCAAGGGGGTACCTTGGGCCTTCCATAGAAGTGACCAATGTGTGCAGAAAGGGAAGGGCTAGGCCTGGATAGTGGGGACACTGACCAGGAGAACATGGCAGTTCACAGACTGCACACAGGCACTGCAGTGGCAGGCCTGAGACACCATTTTAGGGCTACTCATGTGGGTGGCACAATCAGTGCTGCAGGCCCACTAGTAACATTTGAACCACCATCCCTGGCACACTCAGTGTACTTTACTAGGGACTTCTTGGTAATACAAATATGCCAATCATGGATAACCAATCACAATAACAATTTACACAGAGAGCATATGCACTTTAGCACTGATCAGCAGTGGTAGCCCAGAGTCCTATTGCCAACAGCTCAGGTCAGGAAAAACAAGGGAGGAAGAAGCAAAAAGTTTGGGGATAACCCTGCGAAAGGGCCATTTCCAACACAGGGCAACACCTCAAGACACTGTAAGGACCTAGAGCAGGCGTCTCCATCGAGTAGCTCGTGAGCTACTGGTAGCTCACCAGCAGCCTATGAGTTGCTCTCATGTGTGCAGCCCACCCTTCTATATTAGAAGCTTTTGCTTCTTTTAATTAATATATGTATCCCAGAATGGAAAACTGTATATTCAAGATGAAAATATGTGTATCTGCAGGAACTCATAAGCTTATGTTTGGAGAAAAATAGAATTCCAAAATATATTTAAAGCTGATATTTAAGTCATAAATCACGAGGCATTGGTGAAATGTATTAATAATACTATTACATTGCAGCTATAACTGTCATGTATTAAACAACCATGTAGAAACATTCTAAATTGTTAATGCCTTTTTTACTGTACTGCTGGCAACCATACCTGATGCAAGGAGGTAATCACTGCTAATGTAATCTTGTCTGACATGGTCACTATTACCACATTAATAATACTATGTATGATTTTAATTAAACATAAATAGTTCTTATGAAAGAAAAGGTTGGTAACCCCCGACCTAGATGCAGAGGAAGCTTTGGGCCATTTTTCAAATGTTCATACACATGCGTATATGTACTCCATTGTATATTTACTACTTACTTCACCTATGTGTACACTTTTTTGCTCTTCACCATTTCCATTTGTAGATATACACCTAGAGCAGAGTTATTCGATCCGTGGGAAGCAACGCCCAGGTGGGCCATGGAGGCATGGGAAGGCGTTTTCCCCAGCCTCACTTCTTCCTGGAATCTGAAAAAAGACAACCGTATCTGAACAGTTAATGCATGATAGTTACAATGCTTCAGCTGGAGTGTCACTCAGGTTGTGGCCTCTGCTGTGAAACCGAAGGTTTCCCGCTTGCCCGAAAGAAATGCAAATGTGTGCTACCATTTAATCTGCAGATGTATAGGGTGCTTGGGGGCCGGTACTGGCTTTAATTAATCGAATCACTGGAAGCTTTGTGATGATAAAGATGTATTCTTTTTTTTTTTTTTTTTTTAAGTTTGAAAGCTTTATTAGAGTAAAATCAGATATTACAATAAGGTGACATCAGTAAAATATAAGAAAAAGTTAAAGATTGGAATAAAGTAAACATAGGTAACCAATATCACAGTGAAAAAACCAAGCATTTTGAAGTATTTTACGGGGATATAAGAAAAAGTTAAAGATTGGAATAAAGTAAACATAGGTAACCAATATCACAGTGAAAAAACCAAGCATTTTGAAGTATTTTACGGGGATATAAGAAAAAGTTAAAGATTGGAATAAAGTAAACATAGGTAACCAATATCACAGTGAAAAAACCAAGCATTTTGAAGTATTTTACGGGGAAGATGTATTCTTTTTGATAGTGGTGTGCGGTAAACTCAGCTCCGTGGGCGGACTTTGCTGAGTTTTTGCATCTCTGCGCTCCACTTCGATGGCGGAGTTTGACTAAAACTACGTCAACCCCTGTTGCATAGTGAAGTTTTACCGGTGACTTTATTATTTAAAAAAGAATATTCCTGATATGATAGTGCCTGATCCTAATATAGCGGCGGAGAAGGCACTACAGTCCATTGGTCGACTTGTGCAGATCGGGTAAGGTTCGGGTTCTGCCAGCCAAACCTGCCCTTTCTCAGTCTCTCCCCTCGAACCTGGGCTGGCTTCCAGCTTTCCGGCGTTTCGGCTGTTGGTTGGTTGGTGGGGAGGTGGCGTTGTCATTGGTCAGAAGAAGTCATCTTTTCCATGCTGCATGCTCCCCTGGCCGTTTGCCTGTCTGAGTTTGCATGTGTCCTGTGTGCTCAAGTAACAAGAGGAGAGGAGACCCGACCACTGTCATATAAATTGTTAAGGGATGCTACCCCCTCCTTATTCAACTGCATGTGTGCCCTTTGCTTCGCTACCCTCTAATCAGGGAAAATATTGATCTATTGAACTGATGTCGAGACTCTATCTAACCTAATACTACGCATTCCCACGGAACTCCGCATAATGCTGCAGCATTTTTCGACAGCTACGTGGAATTCTGCTGAGTGCAACTCTGCAAGCTCCGCCCACCCTTACTTTTTGAGTAATAGTGGAAAGAGTTAACAACTGAGCTGTGAAGTACGTGCTCCTCCTTGTAATTGTAATTACATAGTGCTTACTATCCCTAAGGAGGTGTTGAAGGTGAGTTACAGCAAGAAATGAAGAAACCTGGGCTAGAGCGGGCAACCAGGAAAAGAAACAATCGTGGTGAAATATGTTGGAAGAATATGAGTCTTTTATTTATAAAGTTTGGAGGTTTTGATGTTAAAGAAAGGAGGGAGACTAGACTGTTGGGGAGGGCAATATTGGGGATGAGTTAGAGTCAAGTCTTAGGGGCTCATTAGGATGGCGGACGGAAGTGCCTCCGCAGCCCCGGAGCATGCGGAACATGCCTATTCTCCATCCGCCCATCGCGGACACTCCGTCCGCCAGATCAGGATAGGAAATATGGGCCAAAATCCGTCCGCTGCGGTAGATCACGGTCCGCCGCACAACCACACCCAACCACGCGGCGGACGTAACCAATCCAGAGACTCCACCGTACGGACTGACATATAGGACCGTCCTCCAAATCAAGATGGCGGAAAATACACATAAAAGCGCTGCGGAAAAACAACCTGCCTGAACACTGCGGATGCCCCACAGCGACCATACCCACCACGAGCCGCTCGCCGACATGGACCCTGCACTACACGCTTACCCGATACTCTTCGCGATCCACCACGTCCTAGTCTTGGCCCACCATCGAGGACGACGCAGGTAGGCAACAAACCATTCGCTGTCTGGAGAGGAGCACCTGCAAGGGCCGTGACGTAGGGAGGGGGGAGTGACATGTACCGGAAACTACTGATTCGTGTGGAGGGCAGCACCTGCAAGGGTCGTGACCTAGGTAGGGGGGAGTGACATGTATCTGAACCCACTGCCTTGAAGTAAATACAAATACACACCAGCATCACACACGCAAGAATGACTCCGACAACCCACGATTGACAAGTTTATTTACATATAATCGGGGTAACGTCACAGTCTAGGCTCGAGCATGGGCAGTGTGGACACCAGAGCAGGTACATCAGAGGGCATACAGCAGTATCAGAACAGCAACAGGGCAGTGTGGACACCAGAGCAGGTACATCAGAGGGCATACAGCAGTATCAGAACAGCAACAGGGCAGTGTGGACACCAGAGCAGGTACAACAGAGGGCATACAGCAGTATCAGAACAGCAACAGGGCAGTGTGGACACCATAGCAGGTACATCAGAGGCAGTACGTCAGAGGGCACAATGCAGTATCTGAACAGCAACAGGGCAGTGTGAACACCAGAGCAGGTACATCAGAGGCAGTACATCAGAGGGCACAATGCAGTATCAGAACAGCAACAGGGCAGTGTGGACACCAGAGCAGGTACATCAGAGGGCATACAGCAGTATCAGAACAGCAACAGGGCAGTGTGGACACCAGAGCAGGTACATCAGAGGGGCTAACTGCACCAACAGTCCATGGCAAGGCACAGGTCCATCAGAGGCAGTACATCAGAGGGGCTAAGTGCACCAACAGTCCATGGCAAGGCACAGGTCCATCAGAGGCAGTACATGAGAGGGGCTAAGTGCACCAACAGTCCATGGCAAGGCACAGGTCCATCAGAGGCAGTACATGAGAGGGGCTAAGTGCACCAACAGTCCATGGCATGGCACAGGTCCATCAGAGGCAGTACATGAGAGGGGCCAAGTGCACCAACAGTCCATGGCAAGGCACAGGTCCATCAGAGGCAGTACATGAGAGGGCATACAGCAGTATCAGAACACCAACAGGTCAGTCTGGACACCATAGCAGGTACATCAGAGGGCATACAGCAGTATCAGAACAGCAACAGGGCAGTGTGGACACCAGAGCAGGTACATCAGAGGGGCTAAGTGCACCAACAGTCCATGGCAAGGCACAGGTCCATCAGAGGCAGTACATGAGAGGGGCTAAGTGCACCAACAGTCCATGGCAAGGCACAGGTCCATCAGAGGCAGTACACGAGAGGGGCCAAGTGCACCAACAGTCCATGGCAAGGCACAGGTCCATCAGAGGCAGTACATGAGAGGTCATACAGCAGTATCAGAACACCAACAGGGCAGTGTGGACACTAGAGCAGGTACATCAGAGGGCATACAGCAGTATCAGAACAGCAACAGGGCAGTGTGGACACCAGAGCAGGTACATCAGAGGGCATACAGCAGTTTCAGAAAAGCAACAGGGCAGTGTGGACACCAGAGCAGGTACATCAGAGGGCATACAGCAGTATCAGAACAGCAACAGGGCAGTGTGGACACCAGAGCAGGTACATCAGAGGGCATACAGCAGTATCAGAACAGCAACAGGGCAGTGTGGACACCAGAGCAGGTACATCAGAGGCAGTACATCAGAGGGCACAATGCAGTATCAGAACAGCAACAGGGCAGTGTGGACACCAGAGCAGGTACATCGAAGGGCATACAGCAGTATCAGAACAGCAACAGGGCAGTGTGGACACCAGAGCAGGTACATCAGAGGCAGTACATCAGAGGGCACAATGCAGTATCAGAACAGCAACAGGGCAGTGTGGACACCAGAGCAGGTACATCAGAGGCAGTACATCAGAGGGCACAATGCAGTATCTGAGGCACCACAAGTACGAATCACTATTAACCCGTACCAAGTTCCACAGCAGTGGAAGACTGTTTACAATGGACAATGTACACACCATGTCCAATGACATGTGAGTGAAGACAACAGCACCTTACATCACACTATCAGGTGGATTGCGTGAAGTACCCGCATCGGACAGACTGCCAGCACCAGAAACCGGAGTGTGACACACAGCCACAGATGTAGTGACTGACACGTGAGCCACAGACCCAGAACCACTGCCAGCACCTGATACAGGAGTCTGAGAAGCAGCCACAGCCCGAGTGACTGACACATGCGCCACTGACCCAGATACACTGCCAGCACCTGATACAGGAGTGTGAGACACAGCTACATCCCGAGTGACTGACACATGCGCCACTGACCCAGATACACTGCCAGCACCTGATACAGGAGTGTGAGACACAGCCACAGCCCGAGTGACTGACACATGCGCCACAGACCCAGATACACTGCCAGCACCTGATACAGGAGTGTGAGACACAGCCACAGCCCGAGTGACCGACACATGCGCCACAGACCCAGATACCCTGCCAGCACCTGATACAGGAGTGTGAGACACAGCCACAGCCCGAGTGACTGACACATGGGCCATAGACCCAGATACACTGCCAGCACCTGTTCCAGGATAGGGCACAACTGATACAGTGCCACTACATGATGCATGACAGCAAACAACAGACACAGTGCCACTACCTGACACATGCGAGTCAACTGCAGCGGCGCCACTGGGACCACTGAAATGATGAGCCACAGGGCTGTATGGTCCAGGAGGCAGGGTGGCTCTGGGAGCGGGGGATAGTTGCAATTGGCCGACAAGGGGTTGGGCATGTGTCAATGCTGTGTGTCTACGTTTCTTGGGGACATGTGACTGCACCCTGGACAGGACAGGACTGGCAACTGGGCCGGAATGAGAAGAAATATCACCCACCATGGGAGGTGCATCTGCTGGCGGGGGAATGCTCTCTGGGGACGTGCTGGAGACTGCTTGCCGTTTGCTGTGTGGCTGCCTTCTGGCCTCTGCAACATGTGTCAAGGGGGATGCTACTACAGGGTCCACCTCCATCCGCTCCTGACGGGCCCTGATGGAAGTGGAGGTAAGGGGTGACTCCACTGCGGAGACATCTGTATTCCGTTTCCCAGAAAACAGCAGCCTCAGTGCATCAAGGGGTGATGTATGCCTGTCCTTGACAGCGCCACTGTCCATGGGAGATGCCTTGGCCCTTGGATGTTCCATTTCCGTAGGAGGAATGTTGTCTGTGGACCTTCCCTGTTCCCTGGATGGTGCCCTGTTCCAGGCAGCAGACTTGTCGTCTGTGGTGTACATATCCCCAGGACACACCTTCTCCCTGTGTGTGTCCCTGCTAGGCATGAGCGAATTTTGCGAATCTCGCGTTCGCGAATTTTGCGGATTTGCGAACTCGCAATCCTCAAAATCCGCGAATTCTCGCGAATTTGCGGATTTTTTTTTTATGTTCGCACGGGTTTCTGCAAGTTCGCGAGGGTTTTGTACAATTTCGCAAATTGCGAAATTGTACAAAACGCGTGCGAACTTGCAGCAACCCGTGCAAACACAATTATTTGAAGAGAAAGAAGCTCCTGGACACAGGAACAGCACGGGGATTGCGCTCATGAAAGTCAAGGATGCAAAGGCCTCTACCCAGCATCACAGCTGATTTTCCACAGTAGATTTGGGAAGAGGCACACCTGTCCCGCCTCGAAGACGCTCATGATTGTTTTTGGGCTAATGAATGAGTCACTGATTTTGAGCATCAACTAGTTCGAGCGACCATGCAAAGGCCGCCCTCTACCCAGCATCACAGCTGATTTTCCACGGTAGATTTGGGAAGAGGCACACCTGTCCAGCCTCGAAGACGCTCAGGATTGTTTTTGGGCTAATGAATGAGTCACTGAATTTGAGCAACTAGTTCGAGTGACCATGTGTGTGTTACTATGCAATCGCCCTGAAGGGCGCAGGGGTCCCTTGAGTGACCTGTGTGAGGCTGTGCCTGTAACTATTTTACAATGGTGCCAGCAAGCTGCCAGCGCCGTTGTAAAATAGTTACAAAGTTAGCTTGCACAGGAAGCACTTAGATAAAATAAAGCAGCACCTGCTTCGTTTTATCTAGTGGTTCCTGTGCAAGCTAACTTTGTAACTATTTTACAACGGCGCTGGCAGCTTGCTGGCGCCATTGTAAAATAGTTGCATGAGTGGGGGTTCAACTTTTGAACCCGTTACGCTCGCAGATTTTTTTTGCGGATTTTGCGGGAAATCCGCAAAATTCGCGGATTGCGGATTTCCCAAAAATCCGCAAAATCCGCGAGCGTAACGGATTTCCCGCTCATGCTTAGTCCCTGCCCCTGGGAGTGTTCGTGCTCTTCTTAGGTGCGTTAGTCTTGTGACTGTCCTTGTCTCTGCCCTTGGTAGAAGCTCCTTCCTTCCTAGTCTCCCTGCCCTTGGGAGTGGGTCCTTCCTTCCTAGTCTCCCTGCCCTTGGGAGTGTCTCCTTCCTTCCTAGTCTCCCTGCCCTTGGGAGTGGGTCCTTCCTTCCTAGTCTCCCTGCCCTTGGGAGTGTCTCCTTCCTTCCTAGTCTCCCTGTCCTTTGGAGTGGGTCCTTCCTTCCTAGTCTCCCTGCCCTTGGGAGTGTCTCCTTCCTTCCTAGTCTCCCTGCCCTTGGGAGTGGGTCCTTCCTTCCTAGTCTCCCTGCCCTTGGGAGTGTCCCAGCTCTCATGAGGTGCCTTCGTCTTCTGACTGTCCTTGTCCAAGGTAGTGTCAATGGAACTGGGAGTAAGGCTTGCCTTGGGAGTACCTTGTGTGTGGGATGCCTGTGCAGCATGTGTAGCCATTACACCCAACCCCTCTTTTGGATCACGTGTGTGTACTCCACTGTATCTGACGGTGTCTTTGTGAACAGATTTAGCTGACCTAGGGGACTGTGTCTGAGCCCTCCGTGCCTTGACGTGCTGGCTGAAACTGCTTCTAGTGCAATAACCTGTATTAGAGTCCTGGTCAGAATATTCACTCCCCCCTGAGACATCCAGTGTTGTAGATGGTGGAACCGAAGTAGCACTCAGTCCATGCGACTGTACAATGGCAGACGACACACTGTTAGCCAATGACTGCACTGTCCTGTGTAGACCAGCAAGATCGCCATGCATACCTTCCATGAAAGCTACCACCTGCCCCAACTTCCTATCGTGGTCTTGGAAAGCATTTATCATATTGGTCTGCCCCACACACAGCTGTCGCAGCAGATCAACAGCCTCTGCACAAAGAGCATTTTGGCTCACGGAGGCTGGGGCAGCGGTGCCGACACCGAACGCCACTCTGCTCCCCCTACTCCTGCGTGCACGAACAGTACATGGTGCAGTTGGCGGCAGGGTGGGCCCTGTGTGCTGTGTCCCGACCAAAGGTGTTGATTGCCCACTCCCTGTCTGTGACAACAGTGCTGACTCACCAACACTGTCGGAAGATGATGACGATGTAGTCTCCACATGCGAGTCCTCCGGGACGGTCCTGTCCCCCTCTCCGGCGCTGCCCCCTTCTGTGTCAGTCTGCGTGTGCGCGACGTCTGATCCGGATGCATTGGCTTCAATCATCTCCTCGGTCTGTGGCTGAGTGCCCTCTGCCAAAGCTGAAATGCACAGAAAAGAGGTGTAAGTCACGGGCACACTCACCTACAGTACTGCTACGGAATCCCTATTGCCATTGATGACAATGTACATCGATCCCCCAACCTGCACACGGGCCACCCCTACCAGTCATCCTCACAGGAAATAAGTGGCGTTGGCCGTGCTACATGTACAGCATGCGGACAGGGCATGAGCAACTACATCTGCACACCAGTCTTGCCATGGGATGACGGAGCACTACAGCATGTGCATCAACACTCAACTGCTTAGCGAGTGGCGTCTCAACATGCCGCACCGGGAAGTGACATTTGACTGCGCCAATGTCACCAACATGGCATTGTAACGAGACGCATGATACACGGAAGTCACTAATGTGTCTGGGCAACAAAACATGCATTGCACTCACAAGCAACATACACTGACAGTATGCTTACCGCCACGTTGCTGTTCATCCACACGCAACCACTCGGACAGGTCAGGATGCATCACAGCTATGATACGGTGCATGAGAGGGGTCATTGAGCGTCGGGCCAGACGTGCCGTTCTTGGAATCATCCCTAGTGTCACTTCCGCTACATTCTTGCTCAGCCTGGAAATGTCGTCCCAGCGTTTGTGGCAGTGTGTATGTCGTCTATTGGACACCCCCACTGCTCGTACATCACATGCAATGCTCCTCCACACGTCCTTGCGAAGGTGCAGCTTGACCTACCATGATGGGAGACAAAAGGGTGCAAGTCAGTGGACAGTTCGCCAGTCACACAGATAGGGGCAACACGTTACTCTCAGCAGCCATGCACATTTCGACTCATGTGTTGGTCCCACATCACACCGCCAAGATTCTAGAGCCCAGGTGTCATGGAACACCTCATGCACACCAACTTGTCCCCCACTGCACTTACCACCTGTCCGGGCACGCCGTACAGGCGTCCGTAGTTGCGGAGCACACCGTCCACGAGGACATCCAGCTCCGCGGCGGTGAAGGGACGAGACCGGATCTCTTTGACTCCCGACATGGCAAGGTCACGGAGTATGGCACTAGAGCGGCAGTCGGTGGTCCGCTCCGCAGCAGCAGGTGGAGGTGATGGTCACAGGCAGCAGTCGGTGGTCCGCTCCGCAGCAGCAGGTGGAGGTGATGGTCACAGGCAGCAGTCGGTGGTCAGCTCCGCAGCAGCAGGTGGAGGTGATGGTCACAGGCAGCAGTCGGTGGTCAGCTCCGCAGCAGCAGGTGGAGGTGATGGTCACAGGCAGCAGTCGGTGGTCAGCTCCGCAGCAGCAGGTGGAGGTGATGGTCACAGGCAGCAGTCGGTGGTCAGCTCCGCAGCAGCAGGTTGAGGTGATGGTCACAGGCAGCAGTCGGTGGTCATCGTAGAATATGTGCTTTTGCACATGACACATATATAGGGCCATGTGGCCATGTCAGTGGCATACGGCGCCAGCCATTGGTCAGCCCTGGAAGCGTGTTTGGAAATGGGCCAATGACTGGCCCTGGTGTTGCGGTGCACAGCATACGGTACATTCTATTGGGCACACGCGGCCCTTGTTCACACCTCCCATTGGCTGCACGTGCACAGCCCTTCACGCTCACACACTGGCCAGTGCATGTGGAAGGTTCCGGGAAGGATGCTTCATTTGCAACAATGTTCTATCACTGGCGCCAACATGGCGGGGCACGTATTCGGCGGGGGAGGTGCAGGCCAACACATCCATAAGCTGATGTCAATGCACATGGCAGGTCATGACCCCCCTTACAGTGACATTGCATCATCCAGCCTACACCGGCCGGCCCAGCCCTGCCCAGGACCGCCGTGCCGGCCATGTCAACCACCGCCGTTTCAGGCCCCGTCCACTACCGCCGTGCCAGGCCCCGTCCACTACCGCCGTGCAAGGCCCTGCCCAGGACTGCCGTGCCGTCCATGTCAACCACCGCCGTTTCAGGCCCGTCCACTACCGCCGTGCCAGGCCCTGCCCAGGACCGCCGTGCCAGCCATGTCAACCACCGCCGTGCCAGGCCCCGTCCACTACCGCTGTGCCAGGCCCTGCCCAGGACTGCCGTGCCGGCCATGTCAACCACTGCCGTTTCAGGCCCCGTCCACTACCGCCGTGCCAGGCCCCGTCCACTACCGCCGTGCCAGGCCCCGTCCACTACCGCCATGCCAGGCCCTGCCCAGGACCGCTGTGCCGGCCATGTCAACCACCGCCGCGCCAGGCCCCGCCAGGGCACGGCGGTAGTGGACGGGGCCTGGCACGGCGGTGGTTGACATGGCCGGCACGGCGGTCCAGGGCAGGGCCTGGCACGGCGGTAGTGGACGGGGCCTGGCACGGCGGTGGTTGACATGGCCGGCACGGCGGTCCTGGGCAGGGCCTGGCACGGCGGTAGTGGACGGGGCCTGGCACGGCGGTAGTGGACGGGCCTGAAACGTCGGTGGTTGACATGGCCGTCACGGCGCTCCTGGGCAGGGCTGGGCCGGCCGGTGTAGGCTGGATGATGCAATGTCATTGTAAGGGGGGTCATGACCTGCCATGTGCATTGACATCAGCTTATGGATGTGTTGGCCTGCACCTCCTCCGCCGAATACGTGCCCCGCCATGTTGGCGCCAGTGATAGAACATTGTTGCAAATGAAGCATCCGTCCCGGATTCTTCCACATGCACTTGCCGGTGTGTGAGCGTGACGGACCGTGCACATGCAGACAATGTGAATGTTGAACGCGGGCCGCGTATGCCCAGACGTAAACAGCGGAAGCAGTGCACCGCCATGGCGGGGTCAATGATTGCATCTTTGCTGACGATGCACCTTGTACCATTGTCTGCAGCTGCCTGATGACGGTTGTGTGCATGATTGCGTGACTCCACATGTCATGCTCTATCCCATGTGTGTCCATACCATGGCCATCGGTGTGCCACAAATGTCCATCACATGTGCATGTCGACATCGGGTATTTCCCTACACAAGTTTATCGTACCTCACATCTACACAGTAGATCCCGGATGTATCGGCACATTGTGATTCAGTTGTCAGTGAGTGGTATATGTGTGATATTGACTATGGTGGGGGTTCACTTGTGTTCAGTGCATGTGTGTTGCCTATTGTGTCACCATGCATGTGATGTCCGTATAGCCACCATTATTGGTGTTGCCATTGGTGCATCATGAAATGGTGTGTGTGTGTGTATCTTTTCGTTTGTGTGCATGCACTTGCATGTGTGTATGTGCTGTTGCGCCTACACATGTGGGTCATGTCACATGTCTTGTTGGCAGTAATGTTGAGGTGAGACAAAGTGCATTGCACATGTTGCAACACATCATGTTGCTAGTGGCTGCACATTGTTGCTACGTCAATCCATGTTGTAGTGACAATCAGAGATGTCACACATATGACAATTATACACTGCATATTACATGTTGGTAGAGTTCGTTGACATGTGAGTGAGTTGCACAGACATGCGTTGTATGTGAATTGACTTCCATTCCATCTACTCCCACACAGGAGGGCTCCAAATGTCCATCGCCCATACACTGTGCTGGAGGATATGGTGGACGAGGAGGTGATCAGGAAATTCAGGCTGGATCGACGTCGATTGATGGAGCTTGTGAACCTATTGTCTCCTCACCTGCAGCCGCGAAGAACCTATCCAGGTTCCATTACACCAACGCAAAAGGTGATGGCTGCACTGCATTTCTTTGCAACAGGCGCATTTCAGTACACAGTTGGATATGCCGGGGGAATGTCACAGGCCATGTTCAGCACGGTACTTCGGGATGTACTGACAGCCATGATGCTGTACAAGCATGACTACATTCATTTCCCACAGGCGGCAGAGTTGGCAGCGGTCAAAGCAGACTTCTATGCACTGGGTCGGATACCACACGTTGTGGGTTCCATTGATGGCACGCATATCGCGATCATTCCACCACGGGCACGTGAGCAGGTGTTTAGGAATCGGAAGCACTTCCATTCCATCAACGTGCAGGTGGTGTGCCAGGCCGACAACATTATCTCACATGTTTGTGCAAGATTTCCAGGCTCTGCACATGACGCCCACATCATGCGGAGCAGCATTGTCCCCCAACTGATGGCAAATCTGCGTCCGGCACAAGTGTGGCTTGTTGGTGAGTATGCTGTGGTGACAGGAGTGATATCTGTGTGGTATGGTGTGCCCACCAATTCAGGTTGTGATGTTTCTCTCTCTCTCTCTCTCCCACCAACACAGGCGACTCGGCTTACCCAAACAGGCCTTGGCTGCTGAGTCCCATACGCAATCCGACTACAGTGGGAGAAATGCGATACAATGATGCCCATGGAAGAACACGTCGAGTGGTAGAACGAACATTTGGCCTGCTTAAGTCTAGATTTCGGTGCCTGGATAAGACTGGAGGGGCCCTGCCTTACTCACCAGGCAAAGTATGCAAGATCGTGATTGCCTGCTGCATGCTCCACAACCTGGCTGTGCGCAATAACATTGAACTGCTCTTGGACCCTGATGAACAGCAAGTTCCTCGCCCTCCCGACCCACCCATGTCGACTGATGAGGATAGTGGTGAGGAGGAAGGTGTGGACCAGAGGCGCCAGCTCATTGATCGCTACTTCCCTTGATTGTGAGTGTGCTCCTCTTGTGCTGCTTGTGTATGCCCTGTGTATGTTTGCTGGTGTTGTGTCATTGTGGTGTGCATCATCTATGTGTTCTGCAATGTGATGTATGCATGTGTGTGTGTGTTCATTTATTAGTACATGCACGTCTCCATGATGTGTGTAGTCTCATCCATTCCTGTTGTGATGCGTGTGGTTTTTTGAATGTTGCACTGCAGTGTGTTGTGATGAGTGTGATCATGTTTCCTGACGTGTCTCTGCGGTTTCTATATTTCCCTAGGTCACTCCCGCTGCGGCATGATTCTGTACCAGTTGGATCCCTGAACCTGGTAACGTGTGTTTCTGATGCAATCATGTGAATTTACATGGAGGCAACACATCATTGAGTGAGTAAGTGGTATTTATTTACAGATTGTGCATGGGTGTAGGTGCATATTTACAAATGAGTGAAGGGGTGGGGGAGTGAGAGTTAAAGGTTATGGCAGATGAAATGTCCGTGCTGACACCACATAGGGTGATGTCTGCCTAGTGCAGCAGGCCTGTGCCAGGTGGGACCGGATAGTTGGCAGGGTCAATGGCAGTCTCAGGTACTGTAACAGTCATTGTTGGCTCCTCTTGGAGCGTGTGGAAGGAGCTTCCACACTGCTCTCGCCCACTTCCAGCCTCGGACGGCCCCTCCGTCTTTGTGTCGGGACGGAGTCAGCTGGGGGCACAGGCTGATCAGGTACCACATCCGCCGCCAGGGGCGCAGGTGGCGGTGGCGGTGGTGGTGGCGTTGTTTGAGGGGGTGTGGGGAGGGTGGTGTTGGCGGATATCCATGGCATCCACATGGTATTAGTCATGGTAAATATGTCCACTAGTTGGCCAAGCCGCCTCTCAATGGCCCCCAACATTGCAGTGTTCTCAACAAAGTCCTGGTGGGCCTGGTCTGCCTGTGCCTGGCCACGTTGATAGGTTTCCTCGACCCTGGCTAGTGCTTCCAGTGACTGTTGCATGGCATTGGGTGTGTTTGTTTCCTCATGACGTCTTTGTGCTGTGCTCCTGCCTGCCGGATCTGGCCTTGCATCTCTGCTTTGCCTCACACTCTCCCTGCGTGGCTGGGATGGCACTGGCCCGGCGTTGGGCGGTGGGTTGGGCAGGGTGGCAGGGGCAGAAGTGGTGGTAGTAGTGGTGGTGGTGGAGGTGGTGCTGGTGGTGGCTGTGCAGGTCACAGTGGCCGGTGTTGTCGGAATGGCAGAGGCCGTAGTAGTTGGTGCAGGTGTGACCTGGGAGCCAGATGGCCCTGGCTGCCTGCTTGTGGCGGCACCATCCTCAGCCCCGGAGGTGGCTGGCCAATCGTCCCCTGAGACTTCTGAGTGTGGCGAGTCTGGAGGCCAGGTGTTGATTCCGATTCAGAAAAGGGGGTGGTGATGAACAGAGTGTCTGAATTAAGCAGACCACTCTTACCCAGTCCAAAGATCAGGGCTTGATCCATCACCGTTATTTATCTCACTGCACCATCCCAGCTCAGAACCCAGCTATATGCAAATCAGTCTGTCCCTGGCCCAGTGCATCATGGGAACAGAGCAGACTAAACTACCACGCCAATTCTTCACTAGAAAGGAGACAAGCTACCGGGGACCGGTTTCTGGCATTTCAGCCTTCTTCGGCCCGGCTTGCTTGAATCCTGATGGTACAGTGAGAAAGGGACTCATGTCTGAGTATACCCT
The DNA here is from genome assembly GCF_964263255.1 of Lissotriton vulgaris. Lineage (NCBI taxonomy): Eukaryota > Metazoa > Chordata > Amphibia > Caudata > Salamandridae > Lissotriton > Lissotriton vulgaris. Next base: position 803,267,228 of record NC_141685.1, on the reverse strand, counting down.
GCCACACCTATAGTGGCCAAAAACGATTCAGAAAAGGGGGTGGTGATGAACAGAGTGTCTGAATCAAGCAGACCACTCTTACCCAGTCCAAAGATCAGGGCTTGATCCATTATCACCACCCCCTTTCCTGAATCATTTTTGTCCACCATAAGCGTGGAAGGGTATACTCAGATGTGAGTCCCTAGCTCATTGCACAATCAGGATTCAAGCAAGCCGGGCCGAAGACGGCTGAAAGGCCAGAAACCGGTCCCCGGTAGCTTGTTTCCTTCCCAGTATAAGAATTGGCTTGGTAGTTTGGTCTGCCCTGTTCCCATGATGCACTGGGCCAGGGTCAGACTAATTTGCATATAGCCAAGTTCTGAGCTGGGATGGTGCAGTGAGCTAAAAAAACGGTGATGAATCAAGCCCTGATCTTTGGACTGGGTAAGAGTGGTATGCTTAATTTAGACACTCTGTTCATCACCACCCCCTTTTCTGAATCATTTTTCTTCACCATAAGCGTGGAGAGTATACTCAGATGTGAGTCCCTAGCTCATTGCACCATCAGGATTCAAGCAAGCCGGGCCGAAGACGGCTGAAATGCCAGAAACCGGTCCCCGGTAGCTTGTTTCCTTCCCAGTATAAGAATTGGCTTGGTAGTTTGATCTGCCCCGTTCCCATGATGCACTGGGCCAGGGTCAGACTAATTTGCATATAGCCAAGTTCTGAGCTAGGATGGTGCAGTGAGCTAAAAAACGGTGATGGATCAAGCCCTGATCTTTGGACTGGGTAAGAGTGGTCTGCTTAATTCAGACACTCTGTTCATCACCACCACCTTTTCTGAATCGGGTGTTGATTCCAGCTGTCAGATTAGGATCACCTGCAAAACAAAAATGTGAGGGTGAGTCATGTGGCCATTACGTGTTATTTTCATTTTGTTGACAATTCAGTCGGCACTGGCACTCACCCCACCCACCACCACCGCCCTCCCTATGGACATGGGGGCCTGTGGGGAGTTGGACTACTGACCTCTCACACACCCCACCCACCACCACCGCCCTCCCTATGGACATGGGGGCCTGTGGGGAGTTGGACTACTGACCTCTCACACACCCCACCCACCACCACCGCCCTCCCTATGGACATGGGGGCCTGTGGGGAGTTGGACTACTGACCTCTCACACACCCCACCCACCACCACCGCCCTCCCTATGGACATGGGGGCCTGTGGGGAGTTGGACTACTGACCTCTCACACACCCCACCCACCACCACCGCCCTCCCTATGGACATTGGGGCCTGTGGGGAGTTGGACTACTGACCTCTCACACACCCCACCCACCACCACCGCCCTCCCTATGGACATGGGGTCCTGTGGGGAGTTGGACTACTGACCTCTCACACACCCCACCCACCACCACCGCCCTCCCTATGGACATGGGGGCCTGTGGGGAGTTGGACTACTGACCTCTCACACACCCCACCCACCACCACCGCACTCCCTATGGACATGGGGGCCTGTTGGGAGTTGTGGTGCCGTCCTCTCACACAACCCACCCACCACCACCGCCATTCCGATGCACATGGGGGCCTGTTGGAGTAGTTTATACGTTGGTGAGTGTGTGGACTGCATGCATGGGTTGGGGTCTGGGAGATGTGTCTTCTGAGTTGTGTGAGGCACACCATGTTGTTGTGCTTGTGGTGCTTGGTTTGTACTTACCAGCCTCTTCTCCCTCATCAAGTCCATCAAGGCTCTCAGGGTGCAGGATGGCAGCACCTTGTCCTCCCACTCGGTGTACGGTAAGGGCTCCGGGGGGATCCACCGCCTGTGTGATTAGCCCGGAGATAGTTCTTGGCTCGGATGGATTTCACTCGGGTCTTGAGGTCATGCCACCGCCTCTGAATATCCTGCTTCGTCCTCGGGACGGTCCCGGAAGCATTCACCCTGGTGACTATCCGGTCCCACATGCTGTTTTTCCTGGCTATGCTGGTCTGCTGCACTAGGGCCCCGAATAAGTGGGGTTCTACACGTATTTCTCATCTACCATAACCTTTAACTCGGTGTCAGTGAATTTGGGGGGGGGGGTTTGGTGCCATGGTGTGTGGTGCTCGGGGTGTGGGTTTGAGTGAATAGGGAGGTGCAGGTGTGTGGTGTGTAGGAATGGTGTGGTGGGTATTTGTGTAGTGGGTGTGTTTGGGTGTGGGTTATGTGTATGATATCTGTGTTTGCTGTAAGTTAAGTGGTGTCTCCTGCTAGCAGCTATGCTGTGATGCAGAGGATTTCTGGAGTGGGTGGGAGTTATTTTATAGTCTCTGTCTTGGCCTTGTCTGAATGGTTAATGGCAGTCAGGTGCTAGGTGGGTGTGTTGCCAGGTGTGCATTATGTGGTACTTGGGGGTGGGTCATTGTGTCTTGTGATTGGTTTAGACAGACCCCCCAGCATTTCGCGATTTCGCGATTTGCAAAAAAATCGCGAAATCGGCAGTTTTGTAAAAATGCCGCGATTTTTACAAAACTGCCCGCGAAATTTAGAAAATGTGCCCAAAACACTGAAGGCATGCATATTTTACCCACCGTGGCAGTCTCAAAGGGCTTCAGCCCCCCTCCCTCCCCCGGAGTGTTTGTCAGCCCGGGCTGAGACAGCCCCGGGCTGGCGGCCGTCTTGTCTTAAGGCAGCTGCACCCGAGTACTTAACAAGTGAATGGTCTTTTAAAGACCTGTTAACTAGGCTTTGTTCTGTTATCTGTTTTCACCCCTTCAAGCCCCCTGCCCCTCCACCCTGCCTATGCTGTAGGAATTTGACACCCCCTCCTCCTCCCCCTGCAGATGCCTTAAGACAAGAGGCTGGGGCTGTCTCAGCCCGGGCTGACAAACACTCTGGGGGAGGGAGGGGGTCTGAAGCCCTTTGAGCCTGCCACTGTTTTGAACATGCCATAAATAATAGTGGCAAATGCACGCACCATTTAGAGAAAGTACTTTTAGGCAAAAGAAACGTTTGTATTTTGTTTCTAACTAATGACTTCACTGTAGTCAGTAATCTGCATGAAAGATCTGGATTAGACCTACAAGCCGTGTAGGTTGCCTTACGCTGCCATTATTGTGCTTTAAATATTGCCAACTGAGCCACTCTTTCTGTTATCAGCCTCAGAAGGTTGAAAGTCAGAGTCAACAATGTATTGTTTTTTTCAACAATGTATTTTAACTTCTTGACCCCTCTGGTTACTTAGAGATCTTGTTCTCAGGTACATTAACCCAATGAGATGATGCTTTGTCACACTCTGAACAATTCCATGTTTTTACTCTAAATGATCGTTGTAACACAAGTACAAAGACAGTGTAATATGCTGTCACTGTAATCCTGTTTCAGCAGGCATATCACTTCTGGAAGCATGAATGCAGTGTTGTGAGGACTAGCCTTGAAATCCCAAAATACAGTTCCATCACCCAGACGAATGGGCAGTACAACCTGAGAAGAAGGGGTTCATTTTGTGTAGTAAAATGAAGTCCTGTTGCATAAAAGAGTTTGAAGGCGCTGCCAGCCTCCGGGGACAGGAGATGTACATGCATATGGTATGCACATCTCCTGTACACTCGTGCCTTCTCTTGTCTCCCTTCGGGACAGAAAGCAGCAGCAATAGAGTCTCATAGCTTCATGTTGCTAAATAACTCAAAAACAAAGATATCTGTGTTTGTTGTAGGAAAAATGGCCAAAAAAATGCCGCAAAATTGCCGCTAAATTTCCATATTTGTGCCGCTAAATTTCCTTTTTTGTGCCGCTAAATTTGCTAATCCATGCCGCTATATCCTGGGGGGTCTGTTTAGATGTATCAGGTGGGTGGTCGTTCATTTTCCTGTGTTTGGTGTTAACTTCCGTCGCAATGTATGGCATTGGTTTGACTGTAGGGATGTTGTTTGTGTTGGCCTTCCGCTGTGGAGCACGGTTTCTCGTAGCATTGGTACCGCAGCGGACGTGGATCGCGGTGGCTACTGGGGTACTTGCGGAGTTATCCTAATTGCGGACACGGACACTACGCAGGTATCGCGGGGGAAGTGGATGTTTTCGCGGTCATGTGCGTACGCGGCGGTCGGTGTTCTTTCGGTTCCGTCCGCCTGCCGCGGGCTCAGGTGTACTTCGACCGACGCGGACGGGGATTGGTGCGCTCCGTCCGCCGCGATCGGCGTTGCAATCATATTTTATCCTAATCGCTAATGCGGTTTTTCCGCGGACAGGTCCGGAGTATCTTGCCACCTTCCTCGGCGGACGGAACAGGTTTCCGTCCGCGATCCTAATCGACCCCTTAGTACAATTATAAAGAAGCAGTATGTGCAGTTAGACCGAAGGTTCTTATGCATTACAGATTGCTGCTGTAAACTGTCACTTACTTACCTGGCAGGCACAATCCGAATTCCTGTTCTGATTTTCCTGTCGCTGAGGTTTTTTCAGTGGATCAGTACCCCTGCATTTTATGGGAGCTGACAATTAGTTAATATGTTCGGGTGCTTCAGTTTCATATTCAGATTTGTTTTCACATATAGTATCAATGCACTTAAAGACACACGCCCACATGCATCAAGGAGAATTGCATTCGCAAACGGTGCGAATCGCAAAAATCGGCCGTTTGCGAATGCAATTCCTGTTTTTGAGATGCATCAAGAAAAATTGTATTTTTCTCATTTTGCGAATTCGCAATTGCTTTGTGATTCCTTAAAAAGTCGCAATTTTAAGGAATCGCAAAAATTCTCAAAAAAGTGTATGCATCAAAAATCGCTAATTGCGATTTTTCAAGGAATCGCATTTAGGAATTCCTAAATTTAGAAGTACTGGGAGCAGGTGGTAAATTTTGTTTTTGGAAGGGAAACATGTGAAATCAATTAGTAGGGTACTTAAGGGTTTCTACATTTGCAGTAGACCTCTTTGAGGATGGCAGCAGTCATTGTTCTTGCACGTCGCTGGAGGTTGAGAGCAGCAGGAAGGAGAAGGAGGATGCTTAGTGAAAGGATATTTAGATTGCGCATCACTTTGTTTGGTCAGACACAGGCAGAAATATATGACAAGTATAGGCTGAATGCTGACTCCATAATAGATCTCATTGCTGAATTAGACCCAATTTTACGCAGAGAAACACGTAGGACCCTAGCCATACCCACCCATGTGCAGGTCTTATGTTGTCTACACCTTCTAGCCTCAGATTCCTTCCAGGGAGTAATAGCAATTGCTGGGGGGGTTTCACAGAGTGCACTTTCTAGATTGTTCCATGATTTCCTTAATGCAATGCTGATAAGGATACAGCATCACATTCATTTCCCTAGAAATCCACAAGAGTTGTTGGAAACAAAGTTGGACTTCTACAACATGGCCAATTTCCCTCATGTTATAGGTTGCATAGATGGAACCCATATTCCCATCTGTCCCCCATCTACAAATGAGTATATTTTTCGCAACAGAAAGAACTCTCACTCTTTAAACATACAAGTAGTTTGCAATTCCAAAACAATAATCACAGACTTAGTGGCAAGTTTCCCTGGGAGTGCCCATGACTCCTATATTTTCAAACATAGTGCCATCCATGGGCGACTGTTGTCTGGTGAATTTGGAGATGGATATTTGCTTGGTAAATAATGCTCTATTGCTCAAAGTACATTTCAATCACATTCTGTTGCATGATAACTTAACTGATATTCTATTTTTTTACACACCCATAGGAGACAGTGCATATGGTGTGAGATCATATATACTTACACCATACCTCAATCCAACAACCCGTAAGCAGCAAAACTACAACCATGTAAATATTTCCATAGAAATGTAGTAGAGCGGACCTTTGGGGTCATGAAGTCTAGGTTCAGGATACTGCACAAAACCGGTGGAGCACTGCAATATCGCCCTGATGTGTGCTGCAAAATAGTAGCGACATGTGCCATCCTGCAGAACATTGCCACACGGAGAGGCTTGGAACTGGATGTAGATGACATTCTACCAAACAATGACAACCAGCCACAACAACCACATGCAAGAATTTGCGGACCAGATGCCGCTGAAGGAAGGCGAAGGCGAGCAGAAATCACAGAGCATTATTTTTAAAAACAGGTAAGAAGCCAGGTTATATTCATGAATTCAGATTGACTTTAATTCAAAATGAAAAGTGGAATAATGATAAACCAAGGTAACATGAAAGCAAAAGATGTACAAAAGAAAACAACATGTAGCTTTCAATTTTCTGCTGTGTCAGGCCAGTATTGGCATGTTGTCAATCCTTCATTAGTCTATCAATTTATTTTCTCCCTCTCACACCTAAAGCTTTGATTTTAGTATTCCTCAGAGCTGAAGATGTGTTGCTCTGCAGTGTGACATGTCTTGTGCTGCGTCGTCCAACCACTGTTTCTGATTTTGATGCAGAAGTTGCTTCTGCACCTTCATTTACATTGCCCCCATGTATTGATGGAAGCACACTCATGTCTTCCTGCATGACCTCCTTGGAAGTAGTGTTGGCAAGCATTCTTTCAGACAGGGCCTTGCAACATTTCCTTAAATCCTTTTGCATGCACAGTGTAGTAGTAATAATTTTGCCATTGGTATTGCATAAGCGATGTATTGCTCTGGTATAAGTGTGTATGCTTGAAAATAATCTCAAGTGCCTATTGGCATTAGCAATGTTCTGCGCCTCTATTGCATCACACATTCTTTCCATGGCTGTTGCCATGCGCTCCAGTTTAGTACTTGTGGCCATATGTGCATTTTCCATCACATTAGTCATTCTCACAAGGCTGTCACTCATGGTGCTAATGTTGTTATTAGTGTGGTTTAGTTGGCCCTTCATGACCCTGATGTCTTTGCCTTGCAGCCTTTGCACTTTGAGGAGCTTCTTCTCCACTACACTGGCCTGGCACTCATCTTGTGAGGATATTGCCTGGCTTGCAGGACGTGACCTTCTCCTGTAAAATTGTTGAAGTCTGCTGCGTTGATTTACAATTTATTTTGCATTACTTCCAACTGCTTGTTGCAAATGTGCATGTGTATTTATCTGTTCATCAGTATCAGAGTCTTGCAGTTGCTGAACCCTTTTATTTTTTCTTTCTTCCAACTGTTGGTGATGATATATTTTGAGTTTGGACTTGCATTTCCTCTATGTCTGTATTTACTGTGTTGTCCAAATCCATGCTTTCACTCTCTTTCAGAAAATCTACAAATGGAAAATATATGTATAGTTTACTTTTATAAATGTATGTGAATTACATTCTAATTTGGAAAAATTTCTTTTGTGAATAAAAATACACATGTTGTGTAAGAAGAAATTTGTGTATTCACATATGCTATGACTTTTTAAGTATTTAGAAATCATTTACTTCATGAAATTTTTAAAACAAATGTACATGAAAACTACATCTTCCACAATGCAATGCTTCAATGCAGACTCCCATTACTTACTATGACCCTTTTTGTGTGTGTTTCAGAGTAGATGCAGGGGATAACTTATATCATTTGTGGTTGAATCAAAAGGCAAGTCTCTGTGACATATTTACAGAAATAAAATAAACAATTACACACTTACCTTGTGAAGTACCAGGCTGTTCAGAGGTGTCTATGTTGGTCACTCCTACCACTGCTTCAGTGAGCAGGGTCGCCTCCACCATGTCCTCCAGTGGGGTGTTTGGTTTATCCTTTGGGGGTCCTCCACCTGTTTTGTTTGCAACTTTAATCCTGGTCGCAATTTTGTCCTTTGCACGGCTGCGTAAATCATACCAGCGTTTTTGTAAATTTGTGATGTCTCTGTGGGCAACCCCCACAGCATTCACTTTGGATTGAATGGCCAGCCACAGTCTCCTCTTCACTCCTTCGGGGACCTTCAAGGAATCCTTGCCAAAAAGCTGATCATGCCTCAGAGTGACCTCTTCAATTCCACAGCACTTTCAGTAGCCATTACTCCTTCAAGAGCACACCAAACACACTCCTCCTGTAGCTGCAAGCAGAGCTCCAACTGCCAACAGGCACTCCTGCAGTTTGAACTGGGCTTCAGCTGTGTGTAATCAGTGTACTGGCTTCCTGGGTGTGTCCTCATTGGTATGCATCAAATTGCGAATTCGCAATGAAAAAAATCGCAATTTTCTTGCGATTCGGTAAAAATTTCGATGTTTACCGAATCGCTATAAAATTGCGAAAATAATGATGCATAGCATTTTGCGATTCGTAATTTGCGATTCGGTAGTTTTCGCAAATTAGGAATCGCAAAAAAGTAGTTTGATGCAAAGAGATTAGCCACATAATCCATCATCCGCTGCATACTCTGCTGATTTTAACAAAAAAAATGTCTTTATAACTCAACCAGTTCAAAAGTTACTAAAAAGTAGCAACACCTGTTGCCACGCGGTAGATGGATCTTTGCAAAACTGAATTGGTCACCTTTTTGTTGCTTATTGCTATAATTGGGTGTTAATCGGGTACTAATGAGGTGCAACCACAGATTGACTGTCTCTCTTGACAAAAACAGCCATACATTAGTTCATAAAAGCTTTATCATCCAAATAACTTTTGTCAAATTATGTGTTATGAAAAATAAAGTACCATTGTGCATTTTTATGTAATTCCTTTTTGGAGACTTTTTGTTTCAACTGTCTGGTAAGCCTCTGACACTGAACCACAGTCATCACAAACTTTTGGTTTGCTAAACACTGTTCAATATTATTTACCCACCATAAACATTATTTGCCGTGGGAATTCGGGACGTTTATGGTTGTCGATGATGAGGAGTACCAGGTTCTAGAAATTTTTGTCAGGAGGGTGTCCTTACGCCTAAATCATTTAGGTCTCTGCATCAAAAAGTTTAAAGACCTCTGATTTAGAGTAAACCTACATGCCACCATTTGCTGAAATGAGGGTGTAGAGCATTCTACAACAGAAGTTATGAGTGTAAAGTTACTACTAGTGACTTTGCACACATGGGTGATTTCAGTCACCACGGTGAAGAGCTCCCTATAGGAAAGTATAATAAAATTGTTCAAGGTTTTCATTAAAAAATATATATATATAAAACATATTTTAATGTTACGTAAATGTTCATTAATTTAAAATAGTCAGACATGCGCAATAAAGGTCAAAATAAACATACTGAAAATTGCCAAACAAGCATTGTCATTGAGATAAAAATAAAAACTAAACGGAAAAAAAACATATCTGCCACACCCACAACTTCACCCATGTAAAGGCACAAGAAAATGACCATGATCCCTTTCAAATTCAAAATACTGACAGGACACAGGCACTCATTCTTTGCTCCCCGCTCTCTGCCTCATAACACTCACACTCCACATACCACACAACTTGCACACATTTTGCACCTTTGCCTAACTACACTATCAAAACACAAATATTTATTCATACACACTCAGCATCCCCTTCACACTCACACACACCACCATCTCTAACCCCCCACCATGCCCCCAAAGAATAATCCCCAATTCACAGCAAAGGAGTTAGAAGTGCTGGTAGAGGAAATTCTCAGAGTAGAGCCACAGTTATTTGGGTCCTTAGTCCAACAGACCCTCCCCCCTCTAATCCCAGAGAACTAAGATGTGGGACCGGTTTGTCAACAAGGTGAATACTCAAGTACCTTGCCTGCACACAATGGATGACATCAGAAACAGGTACTACGATGTGTGAAGGAGTTCAAGAAGCTCATTAACAAAGAGCATGAACTGAGTCAGCGGACTGGTGGGGGCCCTCCTGCACCACCCATGTTCTTCTCTTCCTGGGAGTAGAAGGTGCGTGCCATCCTTTTGCCAGAGAGCCTCCATGGAATACCAGAAGCAGAAGAGTCTGGTGAGTACATACTGAAATAGCCAACAAGGTTAGCTAATACAAGGGTGGAGGGAGCACACCGCCTCTTATCCCAGCACAGTCATCCCCATTTCATCCTTGTAAATGCAGTATGCATACTTTCAAAGTTGCTGTACTTGTTCACCAAAGTGGGTGCAGGCAGTGTACTCATCTCTAGACATGTGTTGCTGTGTTTAGGCTTTCATCAGTACTGAGCAGAAGTAGCAGAGATCAGACAAAAGCCCTGAGGGTATGCTGAAATGCAGATAAACTCTTCACAGCTCACAGTACCTCTCCACAGGCACACAGGAGCATCAAGGAGACAGTGATACTAAACACCGTTAATAAAGCTCCAAATACCTCGAGTAAAAGAGCATGTAATGTGTATGCCAATTTGACTCACAACATACCTCCAATGAAACAGCAAATATCACCATTCAAAAACATGTTCATACTTATCACCAACTCACACCAAGGCTTTGTGAACCAAACACCAGTCACCAGCTTCAGTCTTCTTGTCTGCACACAGCCACCCCCAATAAAGCTGAGTCACATGAAGGGTGTATGGTATGGCAGACAAGGTAGGTGTGGGCACAGGCCTTGTGGAAGTTGGAGTCACACCAACCATCCTTACTCATACACATACAAAATTGACCATATGTGTCTATGGCCACATCACAGCATGGGGAGGTCACAAGATGACTAGCACTTCCACAAGGTGTTGATCTGGAAGCACAATGCCATCATGGCCATGCGTTCTGTCCATCAATTGTTCTTTTTGCATTTGTCACCCGAGTGGGACGGGTATGTCCAGACGTGGGTCCCTTGCTCTCCATGCCACTGTAGTCAGGCTATCCTGGCTGATGATGGCTGAAAGCCCGAAACTAGTCCTAGGATGCTTGTTTCCAGTCCAAGGAGGACCTAGCCTGGTAGTTCGGGCTGGACTGCTCCCAGGGGTGCAGGGTCAAGACTGATTTGCATACAGCTGGGTCCAAACTAAAACGATGAATTTAGGCCATGATCTCTGTACTGGGGTGAATGTATGGCATTGTTCTGTATTCTGTCCATCAATTGTTCTTTTTGCATGTGCAACAAAAAGCATGACACTGGGTCAGACATCTTGCCAGTATATTTTACCTCACTACAAGGGAATGGATAGTCCCAGGGGTGCTCCTTGGGCTGGGCAGGAAGATGTGTGGAAGGAATGATGGGAGTTGAACTCACACCTAACACCCCTTCTCCTACATAGCACAACAAGTCCACATGTAAATTTGCAATACTCACTGTGAGTGGAAAAGTACTGGCAACATGGCTGCCACTGGGGATTGTTATGAGGGTCACATGTCCATCATTGTACTGGGCTTCAAGATCAATGCTGTGTAGCAGTGATCATCAGTTCATAAGTACACTTCCCACAATGGGATGCAGCCACAGTCCCAGATGCGCAATTTGGGAGTTGTGTGAGGTGGAGTGTACAGTGTGTTTACAACTCCCATGAAGCCAGCGAGCACCAAAAGACTACCTGTTACTCTGTTTCCCTGACAGTGAGTGTGGATGTCCCTGCAAGAGGTCTGACACTGATGACTGTTGGCTATTTGGCCACAACTCCCATCAGGGCCGTGTGGTCCAGAAGATCAGTCCCCAATGTCAGCCACCTTGACAGTATATTTCCACTCACAATCAGGGACAGCATGGTTGCAGGTGTGCTGTTTGAGGTTGGTGGGAAGGAATGTGTAGGACAGAGCCTGATGGGACATGTAGGCAGTGCAGATTCTCCTCCTCCCAGGCAGCACAACCAGGTCATCAGGAAGCGTGATGTCCTGACAATGCGGAAAGTCTACATTTAAGATGTCCAACACTGGTGCCTGCTGTCTGTATTGACCACTACTCCCATCAAGGCCTCATGCTCCTCACACTAGTTTACAGGGTCATCCATCTTGCCAGTACTTCATGCCATTCACTCTCAGGGAATGCATAGTCTCACGTGTGCCTCCTGGGCTGTCGGGGAAGGTGCATGGAGGAGAGTGCATGATGGGACTTGGAGTCAGAGTACTCATCCCTACCCACACAGGAAGCAGCATGGTCATCATGATCAATGGCTATCTGACTGAGTGGAAGTGCCCCAGTAAGAAGCCTGACATTGTTGCATGGCATGTGCACTGGGCATTGTTGGGAGTTGCATTCTGGTTCTACTCCATGCATCATTGTCAACCACCTTGCCACTACACTACCCTCACTGTCAGTGAGCCATTGTCAATGAGGAGTAAGCGGTGCTGGGTGGGAGGAGGGGTGAAATTACCAGCAGCAGGACTCAAGCACACAAACCGCTGTACATCAAAGCTCCTAGCCACAGAAACCAAAAAAATAGACTTGCTGAATTCATCTGTCCATGGAGGTCATGGACAATATACCTGATGTGATTTTATAAAAAAAATAAGCAGTAACACAATCTGCTACTCACAGCTATTTCAATGTGTACAACAGGATGATAACTAGGAGCAAATCCCTCAAAACAGACTCTCAATAACACATCACATACAGAGCAGCCTGTGAGTGTGTAGGTAGCCACGCCAATAGAAACTAAAATAGATGTGCACAATGCCCTGCACACATGCAAATACCTTGCAGCACAACATAAGGGGTCAACTAAATATGTCATTGGCAAAGCACAGATGTACAAAATACTAACACACCTGTGTCATACACAGGGTGTCATCAAACAGTCAATGTATATGTACATGTAATGTTAAGTTACAACAACAGGCCCATGTACGTACAGGGCTGGACAAGCACATCAACCTCCATCTGGTACAAAATACAATGTCCTTAGAAAACAGGCCAGCATCAGTGCTGTAGGGGGACAATCTATCTACATCCTCTGACCATAATGTACATTAGCATATGTAATGTGTATGATCTGATGAGCTGTGAAAAGAACAAAAAAAAATTCTCTCTTGTCTACCCACAGGGAATGCTGGGAACACTTCAGGAAACCAACAGGACACACAGACCCAGACTCGTGTTGATCCACAGCTCTCTGGCCTTGAGGTCTCGTCACACATCTTCCGACAACGACAAACCACCTGACTCCTCCGTGAGGGTCAGCATGCACCACTAGCAGCTGGACCATCATCATCCACTATGACCACTCCTGCTACATCAGACAATACACAGATGACCTCGACCACCAAGACAAACAGACGAGAGCACAGCAAAACAGGGCACTCTGGAGTTGGCAGACAACAAGACCACTATCAGCAAGGAAGGAGGCCCAGTGTTGTGCCAGCAACAACTGGTCCTGCTCGGGTGAGTAGGGTTGGCAGAAGGAGCCGTGGGGACAGGCGCCACACTGCAGCTGGTGCTGATGAGGAATCTGATCCCCAGCTCTTACAGATACTCCATGCCTATGAGGGCTGCACCAGAGAGTTTGGCCAGTTAGTAGGGATCCTCAGGAACATGCAACAGCAGCAGACTGAACATTACGCCTGTATGGAGTCGTACATGGGCGATATTGCCAACCCTAGAGCGGTGCACCGGGACATCCTCCCATGCCTCTGACAGATAGCAAACACCATGTCCACACCTCCCTGTGTGCCTACCTGATGCATCAACATCCGCACATGCCACAGGGAGTGATGTGGACTCTGGCAGAGAGGTGCCTACACCACAGCGGCCTGCAGCTGAGGGTCCCCCCTCCAAGCGTGGAAGGGGTCGTCCTCGGAAGCAGTAGTGAGAGACTGAAGGTACACATAAACCCCAGGAAGTGAACTCCTGCTCCTGATGACCTCCATTATGTGCTAAGCGTTCACCTTGTTGACTGTCACTGAACTATCCCACATGCGATGGAGGGTCTAAATTTGACCTTGGACACAAATGACTGTGGACTTGCCTCTGAGAATTGCATTCTGCAATTACTACCAACTCCTTTCTTCACTCTGTCCATCTCTTTTTGCACTACCCCATTGTGTGTTCATCACCTCATGCACTGAAATAAATCACTTTGCACAGAATGCTTGATTAAGTCATGACTGAAACACAAATGTACTGATAGAAATAAGGCACAAATACAAATTTGTTGGTGTGTCAATGACATTGTCTGTGAAAAAGTAACTAGTTCAAATACTGGCTTGTAATTAAATGTAACCTGACACAGCATGACAGGTACACTCAACCCGTTCATCACAGAGACCATTGTACAAGGAAGATAATGTATTTTACCATACTGTTGGGAACAATATCACAAATGTAAACCACTAACAACAACCAGGATCAGATACACATATCATCATGGCACATGTAAAGCATAAAGTTCAAACTTGGCAGCGTGACAACAGACAAGGCGGGCCTCAATGTGGAGCAGGTTATTCTAAAGGCACAACATGGTACCCTCACACAAAATGAGACCACATCACACTGTGTCAAAAAACATAAATGAACATAAATGTAGCATTAGTTCTTAAGTGAGTGTGTAGCACGGATTCAGGATCAGTTTCAATCTTGCAATGTGTCACTGAATCATGGGTCTGGGAGGGCTCACGTCTCCAGATTACATCAAAAGGACCCTGGGAAGGAGCAACATAGAACAGTCAGGAACTCATCAATCAGTTGCACATACCTTCAAGAGACTAATCAGAGCCAAAAATATTTTTTACTGTGAACACTAGCTAAGATTCATGTTAGCACTGTACCTGTGAACCTAACTCATGACTAGACCCAAAACAATTCAGATGAGCATGTTGAGTAGCATACACTCATACGCATAAAAACATATTGTAAACCAGACACACTGAATGCAACCAAAGTGCTTTGTCACCTCTTCTCATTGCAAACTTACACTCATATGAAGAAGTTGTTAATGAACTGCCTTCGTAAATCCACATCCACCTCCTTATCCAAACTGGCAACATGTCCCAGTCCTGGATTCTCCCTTGCTGGTGGCTGCTGGTCTCAGTCATCCTGTATGAGTGGTAGCGCATTCCTCACATCCAAGTTGTGGAGCATGCAACAGGCAGTGAAGATACGACACACCATCAATGATGTATATTGGAGGGCTCCTCCTGTACGGTCCAGGCAGCAGAATCGGGTCTTCAGGAGTCCAAATGTGAACTTAACCACTCTCCTGGTTCTCCCATGTGCCTCATTAAAACAGCAGGGATAACAAGGGGGCATATTACCAAGGCAGCGATATGAAATGATCGCTTCTTTTGCGGCCGTTTTCGGACGAAAAGCGGCGATAATTTCATCGGCTTATCAGCTTGTTTTGCTGACTTTGCACCCCTGAGGTTCCGTGACGATTTGAACCCGTGTTTTCAATATTGTCGGAAATACATAATATTGGTATCAGCGAACCGCAAATGATCCATTTAACCTATCCTGGTGTTTTCGCTACGCTACGAGCAAGAGTACTCCCGTAACAAACACATTTCTGATCTACCCATGGCATCCATCTTAGATCATGGCAGCCATTTTGTGTTTCTTGCCCTCACATACGCAATAACCTCTGATCACTTCATTTCGACTAAGGACACGTAGCCTTAGCCGGAGATTCACCTCTCTCTAGTGACACGTGCACCTTAGACCAGATCACGCTGTAGCTGCATGACTCGACAAAGGCTGCCTCCTCTGCCCGAGGCCAGCCCTGCTGAACTGGTTCTCGTGTCCGTTGGCCTGATCACGATTAGGCGGCCGAAGCTGGTAGCCTTGCCCATTTACAACCCACAAACATCTCTTATCCTGCTTTTCTATCTTCTGCACCTGGCTCTGCTCCTTTCCTTCTGGGCCTTTATTAGGGCGAGGTAACGAAATTTACGATGAGGCGGTCCGGGTCCTGAATGAAAAGTTGACATGAGATTATGATGGAAAAGTGGGAACCTCTCATTCGTAATGTTGTATCATCAGATATTGTCGACGATTCCTGTGCAACGCCAAATATTTATTGTTTAGGACACAAAGGTTTGGGAATGTAGTAACATGTGAAGAATTTGCCCGAAGCCCAATTTTCAGTATATAAGGAGCAGCCCTCTTTGTACAAATCGAACAGGCTCCTAGACACTGCCCATGCGTAGTTTCCTGCCCATGCGTAGTTTCTGTGACTTCTGTGTCCCTGCAGTAATAAACCTTTGGTCTTTGACGCCACCATCGAAAAGCCCGTGTTTCTGTTTATTTGTGAACCAAGACAGGTGGAACTCCGGGGTCTTCGGGTGTTGTTCCCTGACACCTCTGGACGGAACCAAAAAGTCCAGAACTCCAATTGGCGCCCAATGTGGGGCGACGTCATTCGGTACCGGTCCAAAAGCCTGAAGAGTTCGAGAAGCTTCGTGTGAAGATTCCTGAGGGAGGCGCCCCACTTCATCGATCCCGGCATATCGCAAAAGTGGCCCGAAGTTCTCTTCCACGAGGGTTCCCGTTCAGGACGGCTGCAGTGGGCCGTTGCCTTGACCGTCGCCCTGTCTTGGACCCGAGGGGCAGTCCTTAGTACGGCGAAACGTGACGGGTTTCTCCTTGGTGACGTCTTCAGTGCCTCAGTTAAGTATTTAGTGATTGCTAGCTGGTTACTTCGTAAGGGTTGTTAAAATCCTTTTTGGTTCTTGGTTTGGTTTGGTTTCGTAAGATTATCACTGGTTGTTCTGGTTATGATAATCTATTTGGTTTAGTTTGGGTATCGATACATCAGTTCGCTTTTGGTAGGCCTAAGTTCTTGGTTCAGGTGCACATATCTGTTTCTTGTTTTGTTTGTTCTGTGTTCCGGATTGCAAAATGGTAAGTCGGAGAAATTGTATGTTGTCCTGTTTCGGTTGCAAAAGTGATTCACGGTTGGAGGACTCATGTCTGGTTCCTCCGATTGGGACTCCCTTGTATGATCTGTACTGTAAGCATGGTGTGGGTCCTATATCTTATAATGAGGTATGGGTCCGCTACACGGAAAAGGACGGTGTCCTCAGTTGGCCACTGCATGGTAGTTTTGAACCCGAAATCCTTGATAATTTAGAAGCGAGATTGTTTAGGAAGAAAGCCCGGCCGGCAATGTTTTATTCTTTCCGTTACTGGCGAAAAGAATCTAAACAGAGAGAAATTAAAAGGTTGAAGAAAGAACAGAAAGAGCAAGAAGAGTTGACTTTAGAACAAGCGGCTAAACAGCTGCAAGTTAACGAGTCTGAGAAGGCCATAGAGGTGGCCATTAGAGAGCATAACTTAGCGATTGACAAGTGCTATCCTGCCTTGCCATCGAAAACAACTAAGATACTGGAGGACCCCGAAAACGATCCTCTGTTGTCTTATTTGTTACGGTCACCTCCACCGTATGCACAAGGTGCTACGGCTCCACCTGTGCCAAATGTTCAATTGCCGGTTGCTGGACAACCTGGTATTCCTGCTCCTGTCCCTCAGAATCAAGCTCCTGTACCCCCGGTGGTCAATGTGAATGTTCCTACGGCACCTCCTCTTTCTGGGTTGCCGACTTCTTTACCTATACCTGTGTCGCTTACACCTACTGTTCCACAAGCTATCTTCCTCGATACTCCTACTGTCCCGCTATCTATTCCAACTGCTACTGTGTTCTCTGCATCTGCCAGTATGTTGACTCCGCTCTCTGTTCGTCGAAGAATCACTGATTCTGTCTCTAGCATTCTATCTCCTCTCTATAAAACTTTAATTAAAACTCCTACTTCTGACTCTGTACAAAGACGTAGTCAGCTTCCAAGTACTGAGGAACGGGGAATATTAGATTCCACGGCTCTCAGATGGATTTCGAAAAGTAGGAGATATAGCACGAGAGATGTACTAGATACATTTATGCAGTGGAATGAACCAACACAACGATATGTTTTTGACGAGATGTGCTCTCTTTTACGTGAGGAACTAGAAGAAGATGACTCTGAATCGAATTTAGAAGACTTAATTAAGGTCCAGAAAGAGTTTGCTGCAGGAATGATAGTAGGTCAAAATATAAAAGAAGCGATGGAACTGATTTTAAGTTATAGAAATGATCCATCACTTCGTTCACCGAGAGACTTAGAGAAAGGCATTACGAAGCAGACTCGCCAATATCCAATGAGGGAGGTTCCTCCAATTTGGCGCGACGCTGTACAAGCTGATGTTGCCAATGGTATTGTAGCTGCTCCGGCGCAATTCCAGAGAGTGTGGATACACATTCCGTGGAAGCGAGCCGAAGTGTTAGCAGTGAAACAGGCCTTGCCAGATCCGCGTAAGAATCCTGCTGGATACTATAAGGAATTAGCGCAAACAGTTGAGGCTTGTGTAATGAACCTAGCGGACATTGATATGTTATTTGGGAATGTAGTTCCGCAACCAATTTGGGCTAAAATTCGTAAAGAGAATCATCCAGTTGCCCTAGGTGGTAATTGGGCAGATATCGTTGCAGCGGATGGTCAGCAAATAGGTGGTTCCAAACCCGAACCTCTAATTGCTAATCTTCCAGGTAGGATAATAGACTTAATGAAGACTCTGATGCCAGCATTGCGCGTTAACTGGGACAAGTTGTCCGCATGCAGGCAAAAGAAAGACGAAAGTGTCTCCGACTTTTTCACGAGGTTCGAAGAGACTTTTGTAGATCATAGTGGTCAGGATATGAGCACAGAAGGAGGACAGAGACTGTTTGTCGATAAATTTGTACATAATTTGTTACCTGAGTTATGCAATAAATGAAAAGATTCCGAGAGTGCGTGGGCTGTCTCTACAACTGCGCAAATACTTGCAACTGCACAGTATTATGAAAATAGGGATAAAGAGGAGAAAGAGAAATCAGATAAGAAAACGAAAGATTTAAAGACTAAAGTTCTCTTGCAACAGGCGTATCCGCCTCGTATGAATCAGACTAGTACGCAGCAAGGGTCATATCAAAGGACAGATTATAGTTCACCGAGACCTCAATATCAGTGGAACCAGTGTGCGTACTGTAAGAAAGAGGGTCACTACAAAAAATGAATGTCCAGTCTTAGCGCAAAATAATGCAGCAGTAGCTCAGAGAGGTTGTGGTGGTTTTGTGCAGAATTCTAGAGGTCGAGGACGAGGTGCTATGCCTCCACAGACGAACGACCGCCCTTCCAATCACTTTGATCAACGAAATGGACAGTCTGCTCAGCAAAATAGATCTCAACAGTATCATGTTGAAGACTATTGTGAAGTGGATGAGGGATTTCAGCAAAATGGGTACTAGGACAGCCATGGACAGAGAGAGGGAGTAGTATCAGTTCCAGTGGATCAGAGTGGGCCTTATGTCGCAGTAGCAACATCAGGTGTAGTCGAACCGTTTCTGTTGGATACTGGTGCAGCAAAAAGTTCTATCATTCATGCGAAACTCCCTGGCGCACCTTTGTCCGGCTCAACAAATGTTTCTGTAGGTTTTTCAGGCGCCCCTGTTTACAACCCCATATCTGGTCCTTTATCTATTTCTGTTGGACCGTGTCAATTGAAAGCACCTCTGATTTTGACGACAGGTTGTAATGAAAATCTGCTTGGTTTAGACTTGTTAAAACAACTATATGCGACATTGTACTGTTCTCCGGAAGGAGTACAGCTTACATTGGGTAAAAGAATCACCTCTCCGATGTATTTGTCAATGGATGCACTCCCGCCAGAGCTGCGTTCACTCCCTGATACTCTTTGGGCGACTGGTCCTAATGATGTAGGCCTTTTGGAAATTCCACCATATGTAGTCACTTTGAAAGCAAATGTAAAATTTCCACGAATTCCTCAATACAAAATATCTAGTGAAGGTGAACGTGCACTTTTATTGATTGTACAAGATTTGATTAAGAAAGGTGTGGTTGAAGAAACTAGAGGAAATGTCTGTAACAGTCCTGTATTACCGATTTTGAAACAAACTGATCCTACAAAACCTCCAGTGTATAGGTTTGTCATTGACCTCAGAGAAGTTAATAAGATTGTGGTCCCGCAGTTTCCTGTAGTTCCAGACATTACTGCATTGTTAACATTGATTCCTGCTACAGCCACATGGTTTTCAGTCATCGCCTTGAAGAATGCCTTTTTCAGCATTCCGATAGCCGAAGAAAGCAGAGATATTTTCGGCTTCTGTCTAGGAGGTCGAAGCTTCAGGTTTAAACGCGCTCCACAAGGCTATTGTGAGAGCCCATCCATTTACAGTCAGGCATTAAAAAGTCAGTTAGATTCTTTTGTACTTCCTCAAGGTTCTGCTCTAGTGCAGTATGTAGACGATCTTCTAGTGGCTGCCGATGACAAGGAAACTTGCAAAGCAGCTACGATTTCGTTATTGCATCATTTGTCTAATTTGAATCACAAGGTGTCACCTTCGAAAATGCAATACTGCTGCCAAGAAGTGACCTACCTAGGTCATCTCTTGTCAAAGGAGGGAAGGAAGTTGACCCCAGAGAGAATAAAAGCAATTACGCAAATGAGTGTTCCTCGCACGCAGAGAGAAGTGCGTGCCTTTTTAGGTATTACCTCTTACTGTAGGCAGTGGATCCCAAATTTTTCTCTTTTAGCAAAACCGTTGGTAGCTTTGACTGGGAAAAATGTTCCGAGTCCGGTGCCATGGTCTGATGAATGTCAGGAGAGTTTTTCTGAGTTACGAAAAGCATTGTGTTCAGCTCCTGTATTGGGCACACCTGATTACAGCAAGCCATTCACGCTCTATGTTCACAAGAGAGAAGGTTGCGCGTTGAGTGTTCTGACACAGAAATTTGGTGATAAACAACGCCCTTGTGCGTATTTTTCATCAACATTAGATCCGGTAGCCAGAGCGTTACCTAGTTGTTTGAGTACTACAGCGGCAGCTGCGGCTTCCATTCGACAATCTGCTGGTTTGGTGATGAACAATATGCTAGTGGTCATGGTTCCTCATGCTGTGGATACACTCATGAACAGAACCAAGACACAACACCTTACCAGTGCGAGATTATCTGGCTACGAGCTGACACTGCTAGCGAGTCATATTCAGATCAAAAGATGCAATGTATTGAATCCAGCAACATTGTTGCCGACTAATCTAGAGTTGAGTGATTCCGAGCCCCATGATTGCTGTTTTAGAACCGAGGAAGAGACAAAAGGACGAATTGATTTAAAAGACACCCCATTGTCAGATCCAGATGGCACGTTGTATGTTGATGGGTCATGCTTTAAATTGGAGAATGGTGATGTGACTGCTGCCTATGCGGTAACGACTTTGAGTACGATTGTGGAGACTGCAAGAGTAAGTCAGAATTCTGCCCAAGCTGCAGAATTAATAGCTCTAACAAGAGCGTGTGTTTTAGCTAAGGGAAAGAGAGTGAATGTGTTTACAGATAGTCAGTACGCATTTGGCTTGGCCCATAGTTTTGGCCGTTTGTGGAAAGAAAGAGGTTTCATTACGTCCCATGGGACTAAGATTCAACATGGTCAGCTAGTTAACGACTTGTTGGAATCTCTAACCTTGCCGACTGAAGTTGCGATTGTGAAGTGCAGTGCTCATAAAGCAATCACAGATGATGTTGGTTGTGGGAATGCTTTTGCTGATGAGACCGCTAAACAGACAGCTAGAGATATGATGAGTAGAATGTATGTTGCTACGTCTGCAAGATGGATTTCCGAGTCTGGAATGTGTGAGGATACAGTGGAAAGTGTGAAAGAGATTCAGAAAGAGGCAACTGAGGAGGAAAAACGTGCATGGAAAGAAAGTACGGGCAAGTTGGATTCGAGTGGGTGTTGGATTGATTTGTCAGAACAACAGCGGTGGATGTTGCCTGATGCGTATGTGCTTGCAGTGGTGACAATGGCGCATGGAGTAGCGCATATAAGTTCTAAAGGAATCTGTAAGATGTTGGCTCCGGTCTGGAAGAATGATGGGATCAGTAAATGTGCAGAGAGAGTGGTGAAAAATTGTATGGTATGCCTGATGCATAATCCTGGCAAGGGAACCCCAACTCCTGCTGGTCACTTCGCTCCTCCTTCCTGCCCCTTTGAAGTGATTCAGCTAGATTTCATACACATGGTTCGCTGTAATAATCTAAAATACGTCCTGGTGGTAGTTTGTGCTTTTTCCAGATGGATCGAAGCATATCCACTAAAGGACAATACTGCCCTATCTACTGCCAAAATTCTTCTAAAAGAATATTTCCCTAGGTATGGAATGCCACGGATTGTATGGTCAGATAACGGAAGTGAGTTTATAGGGAAAGTTATGCAGAGTGTGTGTGCCGGTTTGGGCATTAAACAGAAATTTCACAGTGCAAACCATCCTCAGTCTGCTGGTTTAGTTGAGGGTTACAATGGCACCCTCAAACTAAAACTAGCTAAAATACAGGCATCCACGGGTTTGTCCTGGCCAGACGCACTACCCTTGGCTTTGTTATCAACGAGAGCAACTGTACATTCTAGAGTAGGGCTTAGTCCTTACGAAATTGTTTTTGGCCGTCCGGCAAATGTTTGGGGAGTGCCTAGGCCAAAGGAGTTTTGTTCTCTAGAATATCCTATGTTGATCGATTACCTTTACGACTTGACTGCTAAATTGAGTCTTATTCACCAACAGGTTTTCGATATATTGCCAAAGCCTCCGGAGAGTCCAGGGCATCAGCTGAAACCCGGCGACCACGTTGTGGTCCGAAATTTCGCGAGGACAAAGAACCTTCAGCCCAAGTTTGTCGGACCCTTCCAAGTGCTGCTTGCAACAAGAACTGCCGTTCGTGTGGCTGGACGTAAGCACTGAATACACGCAACTCATGTCAAACGTGTACCTTTGCCACTTCCTTACGACGACTGGGTGAAGAAGGGAATTGGTACCTCTGAATGCGAGCGAACGCCCAAGTTTATCCCTTTCAGCGATGCCGAATTGATAACTGACACTCCGAACTCTGACTCTCCTCCTGAAAAGACTCCTTTGAACTCTGAACATTTGTCCTCTGCATCAGAAAAAACTCTGTCATCTGCGAACCTGAACATTTCAACAGCTACTAGTGATACGTTATTTGCCGATCAAACAGTTCCTGCAAAACTAAAATACAACTTACGACCTCGTAATATGGACAAATAAAGCAGGCAACTGCCTATTGTGAAATTTTGAAATTTTGAACTTTTGCCTTCAGCCAGGAAGTTTGCTATTGTTTTATTGTTTTTAAAAATTGCCTTGCCGTCTGGGTAGCCGTAGGGTCGTGGCTGTGTGCCTAGTTGAATCTGCGGGGGTCTGACACAAGGTCGATCTTTCTGTTGGTTCTGGGAACTCCCAGGGCTGATAGAGGCATTTTCATCTACGTACACATCATCAGTGGTCGCGAGCGGATTGTAGAAGATGGAGCTTCCTGCGCTGCAACGAGAAAATGTGATTTATGTTCGCAGAAACAGACTTTACAGAATTCTTCACAGCAAATGCTTTTTGATACAATGTGCCATTACATTTTTTTTTTTTGTAAAATTTTTATTTTGCAGACAGAGAAAAAATAACAATAAACAAAAGGTACCACATTGGGCGCGTAGAAGGTCCCACACAGTGGGAAGGCTTAAAAGGAAGATGAGGCAGAGCAGCAAAACAAAAAGTCTTCAGTTGCTGGTAATGTCGGCAGTCCCGGATCAGTCCCCCACCAAGGGGTAGCTCAAGTAGTGCAGCCAGCAAATAGTCCAGGAGCGCTCCAGTGTTCAATTAAGCCTCATCTCGGCGATGTAACCGTCCCAAAGTAGCAACCCACCCTTCCCCCCAAGGACTCCCCCCCGCCATTACATTTTTGATTGTTTTGATAACGTTGGTGGGTGGAATCGTCTTTGGTATGATTTGATTTTTGTACCAGTAACTACAGTACCTCCCCTTGATCCTGCTACTTCTACTGTTTCTTCCATACACTCTTTTCACTCGTTTCCTGAACATGAGCAAGCTCGACGCTCAGAATTCATCAATAACACTTTTGTACAGCTCTTGCACCAACACCAACTGGTAGTTAACACTACAGACTGCTGGGTGTGTGGCTTGATACCCCACACTATGGATAAAGGCATTCCCTACCTGGTTTTGCCTTTTAGCTATAATGGATCATTTCAGGCCCTTCAAACCATCTTTGCTTATGCCCTTGAAACCTATCCTCCACGTCCACCACGTTCCACTAAATATAACTCTGCCAACAAAGCTTTAGTCCAGGGAATTATTGACATGATCAAGGACGTCAATAATACTCCATCTTACCCTAGAGACGAATTGCGAGTATATTTGAGTTGGAATTCTTCAGAGTATCGCCTTAGTTTGGGAGAAAGCAAGCGTAAAAGCTCAACTCCAATCTGGGTTGTACCTCACCGAGGTCAAGTCTGTTTGCAAGGAAATGGGAGAAATCCGAGAGCTCAGCTAGGGAGGAGTGAGTGCGTTGAGACTTACGTGTTTCCGTCTAACTCTTCCCCTGCTTTTCTTACTGCTAGGGGTACCTACTTCATCTGTCGAGACAGAGCGTATACATGGTTACCTGTTGACTTTTCAGGATCATGTTATATTGCTCGATTGTTGCCTCCAACATACACTGCTTCGTCTGACTACCACAAGACCAGAGTAGCAAGAGGTGTCTTCAGCAAGGAAGATACCGCTGGTCAGGAAGCTGGAAGGGTTTCCTTCCGTTCTGGGGGCCTATGGCCAATAGTAGAAACATACGTCAGCTAACACGGGTAGTTGAATCTACTATTACCGAAACTGCTGGTGCCCTTAGCAACTTGACAGCTGAGCTTCAGGCGGATAGACTCATGACGTTGCAGAACCGTATGGTTCTAGACGTAATACTTGCAGATCGAGGTGGGGTATGCAGAATGATCCAATCGAGCTGCTGTGTCTTTATTCCCAATAATGCTCCAACAGTCTATGAGGCGATCTCTAAGCTACACAAGATTTCCGACTCTATACACGTAGACAAGGGAAACTGGTCCTTCATGGAGTGGTTTTGGACTCTGATCTCAGCGTGGGGATGGAAGGTTCTGATGGTCATTGGCGTCATCTTAGTATTCCTATTTTCATGCTGCCTGATTATCCAGTGTGGTCCAGCTCTGTGTAGTCTTTGTGCTGCAACCTGTTTTAGGAAACCACCTGCGTTTGGAGAAAAGGAGCGAGAAAGGATGATGATACAACAACATGTCACTGACTTGATGAGCATAGAATTAGACTCTGACATAGACTGAGTAATTGCCTATGTAAGGGCAAAAGGAGGGTCTGAGGTTCCGTGACGATTTGAACCCGTGTTTTCAATATTGTCGGAAATACATAATATTGGTATCAGCGAACCGCAAATGATCCATTTAACCTATCCTGGTGTTTTCGCTACGCTACGAGCAAGAGTACTCCCGTAACAAACACATTTCTGATCTACCCATGGCATCCATCTTAGATCATGGCAGCCATTTTGTGTTTCTTGCCCTCACATACGCAATAACCTCTGATCACTTCATTTCGACTAAGGACACGTAGCCTTAGCCGGAGATTCACCTCTCTCTAGTGACACGTGCACCTTAGACCAGATCACGCTGTAGCTGCATGACTCGACAAAGGCTGCCTCCTCTGCCCGAGGCCAGCCCTGCTGAACTGGTTCTCGTGTCCGTTGGCCTGATCACGATTAGGCGGCCGAAGCTGGTAGCCTTGCCCATTTACAACCCACAAACATCTCTTATCCTGCTTTTCTATCTTCTGCACCTGGCTCTGCTCCTTTCCTTCTGGGCCTTTATTAGGGGGAGGTAACGAAATTTACGATGAGGCGGTCCGGGTCCTGAATGAAAAGTTGACATGAGATTATGATGGAAAAGTGGGAACCTCTCATTCGTAATGTTGTATCATCAGATATTGTCGACGATTCCTGTGCAACGCCAAATATTTATTGTTTAGGACACAAAGGTTTGGGAATGTAGTAACATGTGAAGAATTTGCCCGAAGCCCAATTTTCAGTATATAAGGAGCAGCCCTCTTTGTACAAATCGAACAGGCTCCTAGACACTGCCCATGCGTAGTTTCTGTGACTTCTGTGTCCCTGCAGTAATAAACCTTTGGTCTTTGACGCCACCATCGAGAAGCCCGTGTTTCTGTTTATTTGTGCACCAAGACAGGTGGAACTCCGGGGTCTTCGGGTGTTGTTCCGTGACACCTCTGGACGGAACCAAAAAGTCCAGAACTCCAATTTTCAACAATGCCCAGCTTTGCATCTCTAATGAGATGCAAATTGGGTGTTCCGTGCCAAAATAACTGTAGAAATGTCGCTAACCGACATTTCTCCAATTATCAAGCTGCACGCTAACAAGCAGAGAGTTAAGAAAAGTAGCGCTAACCACAGTTAACGCTACTTTCCTAATGCCTGCTTGTGACCTGACTTAGCCATGTAATCCAATGGGAGGTGGATTACATGGCTAAGATCACCCTGCCCTATCAGCAAGGTTTCGCTGGCTGCAGTGTGATTATCGCCGGATTTCCTGCGATAATCATACTGTTTTCCAGCTAACGCATGGATTCCTTTCGCTTGGGAGATAAGCGTTGCTGATAACACGCTATCTCCGCGATAGAATCCAGCGGTACCCGGCGATAATTATCCTCACGCTAAAAGCGCTGAGCGATAGTTATCGCAAAACCTTGCTAATATGCCCCAAGATTCCAGAGTGGTGTCAGCAACCAGGGCAGGTTGGGGTATCAAGAGTCTCCGACATTGAACACAGAAAATACTTCAGTTGTCTGAAAACTGAGTACTATGTCACATACAAGCAACACACAACATCCACATACAACATGAACTACCAACAAGCCAGGCACGCTCAGGTTGCAGCCGAGACATTAACTGGTGGATGCCACTATTCCTCATGATGTACGCATCATGTGCTGATCCTGGGAAACATGCACAGACATGGGAGATCAGCATGACTGCCAGACAGACCACCTGGACATCAATGAAGTGGTAGTGCTTCCTATTTCTGTACGTCTGTTCATTGGCATGTGATGGGACAAAACCCACATGTGTTCCATCTATAGAGCCAATGACATGTGGCACACGTCCTAATGTGTAGAAGTCTCCCTTGATGTCAGACAACTGCCTATGCATTGGGAACCTGATCTACACATCCAGGAAACATATTGATGCCACCAACACACCCCAAAGCACATGGTTTAACATGGTCTGTGACATTCCTCCAGCAGTTCCCACAGTATACTGGAATGACCCAGTGGCAAAGAAATGTAGTGCAGCCATCACCTTCTTTTTGGGGGTTAGCATGGTGGGATATGGCCGTCCAGGCTGCAAATGTGGGGAAAACTGGTCAGACAATTCCACAATGAGTTGCCTGGTGAAGCGGTATCTTCTGATGCTACCTCGTTCTTCCAAGGTCTGTAGATCGTGGAAGGGCCTGTGGACTGCTGGTCTCCTGCAATACCTATCTTCCAAGTGCAAACACAGTGTAGGTCAATTAACAATGTAGAAAGATAAATGCAATGACACACATAGACCATGAAATATATACACAATGAAGTAACAGGACTAAGGTTGAGCATAGTTACAAAGCACCGAATATGACCCTTTCCAGACATGTCATCAAGCTATGGTTAGGCAGCAATTAAAGTGCTGTACTGTAAACAGTCACTGGTGTCTGTCACTGCACATGTGACCAAACATCACATACTCCACAACCCCCAAACAAATGAACACAGAAATTGGTATGTGCAAAATATCACATGTTTGAAAGGTACACACAACAGGGTTATGTAATGCCGAAAAAAGTGGGACACTGGAAGCAGACAGCAGGTCACAGGGTGGATACTGTCATGATGTCATGTCTGACAAACATGTACTATTGCGTACCCATGACATTAACCTTGTGGGGCCGGCATGTATTTTGGCAAGCAGCCACGTATGCCTGGACACAAAGACACAACAGCAACTCATATGACAGACACAAGCTGATGTGGCAGCCAAACATCATGGTCCACACATTACAAAGTGACTGTGTAGTACAGAACCCCGACACAGTTGAGTTACAGACATGAATTTCACACAATGCACAATGGGCCACACAGTTCACCATAGCAGTGAACATATGTGGCCACAACATGTCTTGAACACTGATCCCCTGGGTCTGCCTCCAAGCCTCGGAGGGTGTCCTGTGAAGTGTACCCTTAATGTTGTGTTGAGCCTCACAAACAGTGTGTTTGGGGCCCTCAAGGCTGGCTCATCATCTGAGTGCGAGCTATCTAGTCCTATGTCCAAAATTTCATATTTACCACTGTCCCCACACATGTAACGCGCTAGAACATGAAATTTATACCACTACTTGCACTGCTGACCGATTCGTGGAAGGACACGTTAGCCGTATGAGAACTGTTTCAATCGCATCCTTTGGCTGTTTTTTGTTATGGTGAACGACGTGGGTGAGTTTTCAAAGGAAGTGTTAGCCATATGCGAACTGTTTCGCTTGCATCCTTTTGGCTGTTGTTTGTTATGGTGAACAATGCAAGTGAGTTTTCTAAGGACGCATTAGCCGTATGTGAAACAGTTCGGATGCATCCATTGGAAGTTGGTCGTCATGGTGAATGACATGTGTGAGTATTCAAAGGACGTGTTGTCCGCATCAGAAACTATTCGGGCACACCCATTGGCTATTGGTCGTCATGGTGACAGACGTTTCGTGCTCGCCTCACATGTGATACGATTCGGATACCTTCCATCACCAATGTATCTAAGTCAAAAGCGGACAGATTTTGTATTTTGAACATCACAATAGGCATGTCGGATGCTTGCAATGTAATGGATTGGGCAAATTTTGAGAATGCGACGGACTCGGACCTATTGCTTTGGACGTATGGAACTGAGTCCGCCTCTGCTGCACACATATAAGTCTGTGTGTTCCCTACAGTCCTCACTAACCCACAGTACCTGCATCTTTGCTGCACCTCCCCATCTCACACCTGCTGTCTGAACCTCCTCTGGGAGGTAACATGGTGGAGGGTGATTTGAGCCTCACTGAGGGTAGGTCGGTCAACCACCACAATATCAGAAAAGCACTCCAGCTCCATTGAGGACTCCCTTGTGGTGGTGGCTGAGCCAATATTGGCTCCAACAACATTGCAATCCACCACCACTACCACTACCACCACCACCACCATCCCCACCCTCCCAGCTCCTCCCATTTCCCCTGTCCATGGCGTCTCCCATGTTAGGGAGCATATCTCCTTCGGGCCAGGCACTGCACCCCCTGCATCTGTCTCCCCTGCTGCTCTCGATGCAGAGGCCGTGGATCTGCTGAAGTAGATCTCTGTGGGTCAGACAGCAGTGCAGAATGCCCTCCAGGTGCATACCACACATTTCAATCAGATGGTTGCATTCCTGGAGGGCATTCACTCATACATGTCTGCCCTACAGAGATCTAATCAGTCCCTGGCCTCATCATTGATGGCAGCAGTGTCCCCCCTCCATCAGTACCTATCCCCTCCTTCCTCTGCCACATCCATAGTCCCAACTACCCTACCTGCACAAGCAGCAACATCCACATCCAGGACACAAATCCACAAACACAAGTCTGAATACACACGCACTTCCACTCAGGGGACTGACAGCACACCCACTACGAAGATGCCCAAACGAGACAAACATGTATCCAAAGCACTCCATATACCTCAGCTCGCTCTGTCTCCACACCCCTATCCTTGACTCTCCTGCTAAACCCTCTTCCCAGAGACTCTTTCTCAAAGAGTTTGACCTCTTCCCCAGTAACCCATCTGTCACCCCACCCAAGAGGAAGAGTCGAACACCGACACCTGGCCTGAGCACCAAACCTGCCCCACCCCCTAAAGGAAGAGCCCACAGCCCCACCCAAAGATCCTCACGGTCCCCAAAATCAAACCCCCCCCCACCAACCCACACTTCTCTTGGAAAATCCAAGTCATCCAAGTCCCAGGCCCACCATCCCAAAGCTCACACCTCCGACCCAATCCCTGTTTCTCCTATGCGCCATTACATTATCCGCAAAAAGGTCAAGCCCTCCTCCCTCACACAGGCTCTCTGCCCTCAAACAGACCCACTCCCTCAGTCTGTTTCTGCCACTGCAGTGGACCACCCTCCCAATCTGGTCAGGCCACTGCATTGGGTACCCCCCTAATCTAGTCAGGAAACTGCAGTGCCCCCCAATCTGGTCAGGCAATTGCAGTGGACGCACCCCAATCTGGCCAGGCCACTGCAGTGGACACCCACACCCCATCTGGCCAGGCCACTGCAGTGGACACCCACACACCACTAGATCCCAGCCCTCCAGAAACACACCCAGTCCATCCTAGACCTGTCCCTGTGGTGCCTGCCATGCCCACATAGATGCCCCTCCCAGGGGAGGTGTACCCTTGCAATTGCAGTGCAGGCAAGTTATGGATGGGGATGGGGATTAGTCCTGAACCAACTTGGACTATATTCTGGGAAAGGGCATTGGCCTTTTGTTGGACAAACATCTGTTTGATTTTCTTCAAGATGCTTATTAAAGCATGTTTCATTGTTTACACTGTTGCTGCCTGTGCCCCACCACTTGGTCATAAGTCAACTGTCCTACAAGTGCAATTCTCAACGTAGGCATACAATGATGTTCTAATGTCATGTACTGCATGTGGTCCATGGAGTGTGTGACCTATCACATTATATATCCAAGTCATCATTGTCTACATTTTCAGGGTGTCATCATCTACATAATTTTTTGCCATGAGGGTGATCTGATTTCGCTAAGCTTCCATGTTTCTCTGACACTTTTGCACATAAGTCATGCTGCCATTTATAGACATTGTGCAAGTCTTTCTAAGTACAACCGTCTAGGATGTGCATGCATTATAGGTTTGTGATGTACAGCAATACATCTGTCTCCTATGTACATCTATGTACACATTGAGTTTGACTATGTGGTGGTGACTTTGTACACACCCATGTACACAGGGTGATGGTACTAAAGTATGATGTGAATTTGTAGTGTCGGAGCCATGTCTGTGCCTCATTCTGACATGGTAGTCCCCTGACAAGGACACGCTTTCCACTGTTGGCCTTCCACTGTATGGAAATCACCTCATGGCTGTGTGTTCATCTATGACAAGACTCAAGTCCCTGCAAATGTTCCTGTTTGTCAAGCTTTCTGTGGACTGACTAGTCCAGTGCTATGTCAACCTAATGTGAGTTGTGCTAACTAGCTTTTGTCTGGCTACATCATGTTTATTGAGGGGTCTGTCTGTCTGTGCTCTGACGCCCTGTATTCAGGTACATCCCTCATGTAATTGGGCATGAGATTCCTGCGTGGGTAGTGATTTCTGCTTGACCACTGATTTTTCCTTTTGAGCTATGCATGATGCTGTACCAGGCCACACAAAGCTGACCTAGGTATGCAGTGAGGTGTGGTTTGGCTATGTGCAACATGTGTTGAACATGGAGGAGTGTGTGTGCCCAGATGTGTAGTGTGTCCATCTTGCATGCAGACACCACTGGAGCCTTTGTGACATCCATGCTCTTTATTTGCACACAGGGGAGTATGAGGCAATTTGTTGATGCATCCTAGCTGCAGGTGTGTTTAGCAAGGTTGAAATGGCATGTGCTGAGCAGGTACACACAAGGGTAGATGTGATGGAGACTAGTGTATCGTAAGTAAAAATCTACTTGAGCAACAGAAAAGGTAGGCTTGCACTGTGTATGGTGCTGTTCGCAATGATTGCACAGTGCGGATAGGCATCCAGCACTGTACAATCACCATGAACAGCTTTTTTCTACCGTACTCTGCTGCTCGCGGAGCTCTGCGTTGTGCAGTGGCTTTTTTTTGCACTTTGCGTAGTGCAACTGCACAAACTCCGCCCAGGGTTAGTTTGCATGCGTGGATGCTTTTTTTCCTCAACTGTCAATCGTTTTGAGTTGGGACATTTTGGATGGGTGTTCGGTGATGTGCAAAAAACTCAGTACATTTTCATAGCACCATGTTTGTGTCAGTGGGGAGAGACTCAGAACTGTGGTGTGAGCACTGGTGGCCTGCCGCACTGGCGTCAGCACCCGCTTCTAAACAGGTGGTAAAGAAACCTAGGGTTCTGGCTTGAAACTGTCCTTAACTTCTGAATCCATACTAAGAAGGTGGCAGGGACGTGCTTTGGGCTACTGCGGGGCTTAAACCTCGGTTGGGCTTCTTTGACCCCTCAATCTGGCAGGTTGTCGTCCAGGCCCTTATTCTGTCCAGACTGGACTATGCCTGCTCCATTTACCTCAGGGCTAACCAGGCTGAGATTGTCAGACTGCAAAGGGTCCAGAATGCAATGGCCCGAGCGCTCCTTGGCTTGCCAAGGTGGTGTTGTACCTCAAATGCAATACGCCGCCTACATTGGCTGCCGGTGGCCAAGCGTGTGAAATTTAAAGCCCTCTGCTTTACTTTTTAAATCCTCAACTCTTCATTGCCAAGCATTCTGTCCAACCTGGACTCTTTCTACACCCCCTTCCGCCAACTCCGCTCCATGGGACAGAATCTTGTGGTTGTCCCGAGGGTGAGGAGGGTTCATGCTGGAGGCTGCTCCTTCCGGGTGCTGCTTCTAGACTCTGGAATTCCCTTCCTATTTCCATATTCAGCATAAAGCTTTATCTGCCCTTCCGTAAAGCTATTAAAACATTTATTTTCCCTCCTCTATAAGCTGTTCAGTTGCTAAAAGCTGCGCTAATCTGGTTTCAGCGCCGGGATGCCCCTTTGCTGGGGCCGCCGTGCGCTTTATAAATCAGTTTAACATAACATAACATTGTTGTGAGATGTGGTGATATCTGAAGAGTGCATGTCCGGGTGTGCTGGGATGCAGCATGTTGTTGCATGAGTGTAGTCAAAGGCATCACTGAGTGTGCAAGTGGTGAAGAGACTTGTCCATCTGACATGTCACGTAGTCATCTACTGAGGATGGAATGGGTACTGTACATTGTGTGCATGTCATGTATCAGAGAGCTGTTGTGTACATGTTGATGGAGAGTGGTACTGCAAGTGTAGGTGTGGATGTGATGAGTGCCGCACCCATGTGGTCTTGTATGTCTTGTTTTGTTGTTTTATGTGTACTGGGCTTAGCTCATGGGGATGACATGCTTCTCCATCTAGATGCACCAGAGGGTCTTATGACGTGCCTTTGTGTTTGGGAGTGATGAGAGATGGGCATGTCATGTGACATGGGTGTTTTGTGTAACTATCATGCGTGTTTTGTTTTGATGCTGAACTTGTGGTGAAGTTGACATGTGCATATGTGTACATCATGTGTAAGTGAGTGTGCAGTGACAGTTGCCTGAGTGAAACTGGGGCAGTTATGTTTTTGCTTGCTGTCTGCCTATTCATGGCCATGTATGCCTTTTGGATTAGTTACTGTCAGAACACTGGTGTGTGCAGTACCTATTGAGATCACAGGAGGAGTTGCCTCCACCTAGCCTTGGCTCGTGTGAGTTGTGTGTGGGCTTGATTTAGGAGTTTTTGTAGACAGTGATGGTCTGTGATTGTTCATCAATGCCCTGGGATGGTGCCCTTAGATGTAGGTGGTGTTTGCTTCTGATGTTTAGTCATGATGCGAGAACATTGGCTGGCAGACCATTGCTCAGGGGGGGATTTATGAATGGGCAGCTAAGTGTGTTGATACACAGCCTGTGTTC
Organism: Lissotriton vulgaris; assembly: GCF_964263255.1. Classification (NCBI taxonomy): domain Eukaryota; kingdom Metazoa; phylum Chordata; class Amphibia; order Caudata; family Salamandridae; genus Lissotriton; species Lissotriton vulgaris. The sequence continues at coordinate 803,233,872 of NC_141685.1, read as the reverse complement.
CAAACAGTCCATAAACGCATTCCTGCACTTACAAGTAGACTATACACACAATGGAAATCATGGCATTCAGACTTTGACAGGACAAGGTGTGTGGCCAGCAGGGGAGTGGACTAATTGTGATGACATCCCTGGTTGTGTTGAGACCAACAGTCTACACTGTGACACAACTCACAAGTGACACAGCAACAATACAACCAGTTCCATTGGTGTTAGCATTGTTAGCAGTTTTGTAATCTGAAATCTGGTTTGGCAGGGGTGGGCTGTGTAGGTATCCATGAGTGCTCCCACTCAGTACCATGTACACTGCCCTGGAGCTTGAGCTCTATAAGTCTTTGTTGTAGGTGTCCTTGACAGATTTCAGGATATAGAGGCAGTGTTCAACTAAAAAATGTGGCAAATGCTGATTCCATTCAGCACATGTCCTCCATCCTCACAGGATGTAACCATTTGCCATGGCTTGCGGCTAGCTATGTGGATTATGTTTGTGTGCCACAGATTGTGGCCCATCCATCCTCCCTGTGTCGTCACCATTGCATGCAGATTCTCTTACACATTTGGCTGTGCATTGGGGCCACGGAACCCTGTTGTTATATCCTCTGACCAGTGACTCGTGTGTCACCCAACTCCTCTGCAGTACACAATCTGCATGAGCAAAATGGCATTAGTCATTAGGTGCACAGACTGCAGCTTTTGTAGGTGAATGCAGATTTGCTTTTAGGGACATGCAACAAAGTTGACTGCATGTTCAGATCTTGATTTGGCTGTTACACACCCGTGCAACACATGGTGACTGTCTCCTACATTGTTGTTGCTCCATGCTTTTCTCAATTGCAAGTGGGAATGTGGCCTACAAATGTAGCAGAATCAACTGTGACACAGCCACTTCTGGTTTGTTGTAGAGGGGGAGTCGTGATTAAATTTTGTGTGTCTGTGTAACTGTGTCGTGTGGGGCACAGTCTACTCTGTTCATCAGTGTACACCAACTCATAACAATGTCATCCTTCTGTGAGTAGGTGCACTCCTGTTGCCCTACAGGGCTTGAGTATGTGCTGTGGTGGACAGATGCTGTGACTTTGTGTCACATACGTATGTGTGTCTGGCACCTCCGGTTCCACCATCAAATGTGTGTTTGGCCTACTATGTTGCATGCTGGGTGTACCTACCTGATGTTGAGTTTCCCCCATTCGTCACACAGATGGTTGCATTGGGATCACAATGATGGCTGGCCAATCATGGAGTCATCGACATACACCCGTGATTCACGCTGCCATTGGTGGGCTCTGCACAGTCACATTTTGAGTGAGGTTTTGGAGAGGCTGGATGCTGCTGATCGAGGGGGGGTGTTTAGACTGGCCAAATGTGCATTAACTCCCAGCAAAGACACTACCTCCAATGCGAACTCCCTGCGCCGGCCATGCCCTAGGAGTCATGTTTGGGTATGTGAGATGACAGTGCTCCTTGCAAGGCACGTGACACAGTGTGCAACAGTGAGTCAGCTCCAAAGTCTGGCACCCATCCTCAATTTGCATCACAGTGGATCAGTAGAATGGATACTGGCACCACAATGCTGTGGCCTAGTGGGAACTATGGAAGTGAGTTTGTCTCGAGTTGATTTTTGGTGGTCCACCATGCTTACTCCCCATGTGACCTTGGTGGCGCTGCTCATCAACCAATGCCTGATTGCCCACATTGGCAATTAAAGGCCTAATGGAATACTTCCTGATTGCACTCAACACACATCTGCCTCAATGGAGTTCAGCGCCACCTCGAATGTGTCAGGCCAGGCTGAGATAGCTTCCACACTGATACTTATGTTGTGTTTGTTCTGTAGTGGGTGGCTGGGCGGTTGTCTTAGTGCCTATTCACACATGTATTTTACATGTCTTTGGCGGGCATTAAGTGAATGGTGCGCTTTGTTTATTTCTCTACTGGCCCTGGGACTTCTACATCTCCACACGGTCCATCCCTCAGATTTCAACAGTCAATGTTGCTGCCACAGTATGTTACTGTGTCTGATCAGAAATGGACCATTGTGATTCTATCCTCTGTGATTAATGCTGGTTGTACCCCAAATGTAGTTGCTGATGTATTTGGGATGTTTATATATCTCATTGTGCAATTACACATTGCTGGGAGTGTTAGCCCCCCAAAGCCAAGATTGGCAGCACACGGCTGAGGGTATGTATTCCCCCGAAGTGTTGCCTCTGCAGTGCTGCAGGTGTTTCCCACACATCCCCCATATTTGTTACTACAATCCAGGTGGGGTTTGCCCCCAATACACCTATTTGCCCTACCAGCCAGGGGGAGTTTTACCACACAAGCCCATATTTGTCATTACCGTCCAGGTGGGGTTTGCCCCCCAATATAACTATTTGCCCTACCAGGCAGGGGTTTTTAACCCCACAAGCCCATAATTGTCACCACAGTCCAGGTGGGGTTTGCCCGCAATACACCTATTTGCCCTACCAGGCAGGGGGCTTTAACCCCACAAGCCCACATTTGTCACTACAATCCAGGTGGGGTTTGTCGCCCAATACACCTATTTACCTTACCAGGCAGGGGGGTTTAGGCACATAAAACCATATTTGTCACTACAGTGATGAGAGGGTTAGCCCCCATACCATTTTCAGTGTAAACCGTGCTGGGGCTTTTCAACAGGAACCCTAGAACCTATAGGGTCTACATTACTGTGAGTGTTAGACATCCACCTCCCTAAGGGGTGGACATTACTGAGAGTGAAAGGTATCTACCTCCCTATGGGGTGGATCATGGTGGGAGTGAAAGGCATCCACCTTCCTATCAGGTGTACATTACTGGGAGTGATAGGCATCCACCTCCCTATGGGGTGGCCATTACTGGGAGTGATAAGCATCCACCTTCCTATGGGGTTGATCACGGTGGGAGTGATAGGCATCCACCTCCCTATGGGGTGGACATTACTTTGAGTGATAGGCATCCACCTCCCTATGGGGTGGATATTACTGTGAATGTAATGCATCCACCTCCCTATCACGTTGGGAGTGATGGAGCAACTTGATCGAATATAATCCTCTCATATAACCTCGTCATAAATTATTAATAACGTTTGTAATACTAATTTTACATGACATTTTTACACTTATTAGAAAAGGGGGAAGCTTGCCTATGTGTGTTACTAACAAGTGACCCGGGTACAACTAAAGATGGCTGCCAATGAGCGAAAATTAACCGCGCATGCGTCAGCTGCATGACGTCTTAATGCTTGGAGAGAAAACTTTGCTTCTGCGCAGTAACAGGTAAAATGGTTGCTTATGAACTCACATGCTAAGCATCTGCTCTGCTGAAACTAAACTGTGTTATATACTAAATGCTAATGCATAAATAGTCTTTATAATTAAATGGTATTAGAGTAGAGATAAGTGGCATACAGTCATATAATTTTATTTGAATCTAATACTTTGTCTCTTTGACCTCTCTATTAGTTCGAATTTGGGCCTTAAAGAGAGCTAAGGGCTGACACTCACATAAGACAATCTGCATGCGTGGACAAGACAACTCCGGAGTCATGAGCTCAAGTCTTTGAACCTGATCAAGGACACCCTTTCTGCATATAAATCTGTGTATTTTGTCAATGTGCCTTTTCTCTCCATCCTCTCTTCCTGAGGTATAGTTAATTTAGATAAAATCAAATCTTACCTCTTCAGAATGATGGAGTTAACACTGTAACTTGTCTTTGAATTACTAAAAGAAAAATTCAGATAAACCTTTTAACCTTATCCGAGTCTGTGATTATTCAACAAGCAGAACAGGTAAACGCTTCAATGTCATAATTACCAAACATAGGGCCATATGTATCATTCCAAATTGCGATAGCAAATGCTGAAATTCGCAGAATTTCAGCGATTGCGATCACACTTGGGCTTAGTGGCATGTATCAATGAAAAACTGCCTAGAAAAATAAAGAATCTCAAAATTAGCGATTCCCTATTTTGCGATTGCATTTAAGGAATCGCAAATTGCGATTCCTTAAATGCAATGTAAGAAGCACAGAAAAAGTGCAATTTGGCCTTAAGGAATCCCAAATTGCCACCAACTTCAAGTTGGTAGTAATTTGCGATTTCTTTGAAAAATTCACTTTTTTGCATTTTTCAAAGTGCAATGTGGTGCACATATATGCCCTTAGGGCATGTATGTGTGCCACATGTGCACCCATGCTTAATTCAGGGGTGCAACAGGGTGTCCTTTTGACACCCTGGCACCCTTGAAATTGCATTCTCAATTTGCGATTCTCTAATTGCGAATCGCAAATTGACAATGTCTTCCAATTTATTCCTATGGGCCTCTTGGCCCATAGGAATGAATGGGGAGGGTTTCCTTAATTATGAATCACACTATGCAATTTGCAATTAAGGAATATGTAGGATTCGCCAAATTATTTTGCTAATCCTACATACATCTTGTTTTGCGATTCTCAAATAGCGATTCTCTAAAATTCACTATTTAAGAATTGCAAAACCAAACTTTCATACATATGCCCCAAAATCAACTAAAATAGATCCATTTGTAAAGAAAAGGGCTTAATATTCTTAATATTAAATAGGCTCAAGGTTGAGAGGTAAAGGGACATATAGATTTAGCCCTAAAATTGATCCCCAGTGGGGTTTCATCGACCAGATCATGAGTGTGTGTGGTTCATGGGCCCAAATGAGTATTTAATAATAATTGTCTGCAGGTTTGTGTCCTACTAGATCAGGAGTGATATGCACCCACCTCACTACGGGGGGGTTACAGTGGGAGTGAGAGACATCCACCACCTGTTGCCTCTACATTGCTCAAAGTATTTCCCCCACATAATGGTGACTGTGGTTTCTCCCAAGCAGTGTATGAAATTAAATTAAATTACATTAATTAAGTATTGTGTTGACTTTCGTGGCATAGAAGCATTTTTATGTGGGGTAGGTGTCTGACTTACCGTCATCGGAGTGCGCGTCGATTGGGGTTGTAGTATCGGCTGTAGATGTAGAATATAGGAATGCAATGCGCAATAGGATATATGGCTGCACCGTTTCATTGGCAGGAATCATGGTGTGGAGCGAATCAGGCCCGAAATGCTCAGTCTCCGGATTCTGTGATGTATTGGAAGTGACGACTCGTGCGGTGCTTAGGAAGTATGCATCGTACTTGGCTGGACCGAATCGGATTGGTAAATGCCTCCGGACGACTCGAATCAGCATGTACGGAGGCTTCTCGTTTGGAAAATGAAGCACGAATCGGAGCGTACGATTCGTTCGGGAAATGGAGCCTTTTTACCATCGTACTTGCTCAATGGGAACGGGTGACAAGTCGTATGGAAACCACCGCTGTGAATCGGATTCATGAAGTTGCGAATGCCGTTTGTAGCCCTTCCCAGCGAGATCGTAATCGGCCCCTTAGTAGTAAGTATTCTCAATTTTCCACTGCTTCCCTGTTCATTTCCACATTTAATATAAAAACTTAGATCTCCACAACCTTGTTGGAGATCTCCACATAGAAAACAAGCATTTACAATGCAATGGTTTTGCCTTTGTTAAAGTTAGAGCGATTGGCATTGCTCTTGACATTATTTTTATTTATGTTTTTTTTAACATAAATAAATGGCATTGTCATTTACAATGCCACTAGCTTTATCTCTCGCAAATGACACACACCAACACCCACAGAGAGCCCCCCCAACACACACAAACCCCCCCCCACACACACACCCACACAGAGCCCCCCACACACAGCCACACAAAGCCCCCCACACACACCCACACAGAGCCCCCCCCCCCCCCCACACACACACACACAGTCAAAATAACGTATTTTTTGGGGGGGTTAGAAATTGGTAGACACCCGCCTGACTCGGGATATGCAAGCAGCTTCAACCATTTGTGAAATAAAATAGTAATGTTTCTCCTGGTATAAATGTTTGATTTTTACTCTTAATTCACTAACAGCAAAAAAGGGCACGAGTGCATGCTTCCTTCCAAACCCCCCCCCCCCTTAGTCGGGATGAGTTGCTCACACTTCACATGGGACATGCTTCCTTCCAAACCCCCCCCCCCCTTAGTCGGGATGAGTTGCTCACACTTCACATGGGACAACGTGAGACTTATCTAGCAATGCAGGGCGCTCGCATTCTGTTCATTGCCGGGTGCCCCCTTTGTGCATCTCCATGTGCTTCTTGCTTCATATCAGCCTGAATCCTCACAATGATGCCTCTAAATGCACAGAGACCTGTTCCCCTGAACTGCGCATCATTCTGCCCTCCTCTGGCGCTCATCACCCAATACTCTCCTGAGGTTCATCACTAGTGCTCTCAGGCAAACAGATCACCATGTGCCCCTGCTTGGTTTTAGCCTTTGCTCCGCTGGTGCACATCACCATTTGTCCCCTCTAGTGTTGGGTTATGCATGACTGTTGTCATCTGTGCACAAATGCCTATATTTGGTGGTCTGTGTGTATTACTGCATGCTGGTACTTGTGAGCATGGGTCTTTTAAGTTGTGCGTTCTCATACATCCATATTGTATGCCTGGGCATGTGCAGTATACACAAGCCAATTCAATTGCCTTTGTCAAACGGCTTTCTTTTCTGTGCATCGTCTCCAAGGTGACACATCTCACCACTGCTGTTCCCGCTGGCAGAATGACCTAGGAGCTGCAAACAGTATATATACTATTTTAATTTCCTAGGCTGACAGATTCCTTGTCTCGTTAGCCACGTCCTTGTCGTAACCAGGTAATTGCAAAGAATAACATCAGACTGCATCCAGTCATTCCCTGTATCCTTAGCCGGGTTTGTAAAGCCTGTTTGTACTTTGCCTACTCTGTTCAAGATGTAGTTCATATAATATCTTCCAGAAATAAGGCTCCATGCCACAGAGGGCACTAGAGCGCCATACATAAAAATGTGTCCTAGATCTATACATCGTACATTCACTAAAATCCAGTTGATTTAATTCATCAGAAATTGAGAATGTATTTAGAATAGATATTATCTATGTTTCTAAATAGTGAAAAGCAGAAATGTTTATTGACTAAGAATAAACTGAAATGGCTGACACTCGTAGATCAAGGTTGCGTGCCCAGGTCCAGCAGTGAAGCGCTCTTGGCAGGCTGAGGGGTGGCAGGGGCCTTCTTCGGCGGCGGGGGTGACGGGGAGCGGGCGGCAGGGGGCTTCCGGGCCTGAGGGGGAGACTGGGAGCGGGCGGCGGGAGCCTTCCGCGCCGGGGGAGACTGCGAGCGGGCGGCAGGCGCCTTCCGGGCCTGCGGTGGGGACAGAGAGCGGGCGGCCGGTGCTCTGCGTGGCTGGGCGGGAGAAGGGGCGGGAACGGGGACGGGAGCCCAGGTCCAGCAGTGAAGCGCTCTTGGCAGGCTGAGGGGTGGCAGGGGCCTTCTTCGGCGGCGGGGGTGACGGGGAGCGGGCGGCAGGGGGCTTCCGGGCCTGAGGGGGAGACTGGGAGCGGGCGGCGGGAGCCTTCCGCGCCGGGGGAGACTGCGAGCGGGCGGCAGGCGCCTTCCGGGCCTGCGGTGGGGACAGAGAGCGGGCGGCCGGTGCTCTGCGTGGCTGGGCGGGAGAAGGGGCGGGAACGGGGACGGGAGCACAAATCGACTCACCTGCACCTTGCGACGGCGGCACTTCTCCGGTCTCCCTCTTCGGCATGGGAGACCGGCAACGTCCTCCGCATCTCCCGGGGTTCCCTCCAGGCCACGGGAGCCCCGCGGGCGCCACCATACTGCTTGCCGTCTTCCTTCTTGTTGCGGGGGGCGGGCACTTTCGGCCGGCCGCGCTAGTATTGGCCGGCCGGCCAGTCACGGGGCAGGAGAGACGCAGAAGTGCCGGCAATGCCGGACCAGACTCGGGGGCGTTCCCGGCGTCGCGTGACGTCGGCAAAAGCCAAAGAATGTCAGGAACGCCCCCGTGTCTGGTCCGGCATTGACGGACAGGCCCCTCGTCCAATGGCAAGGCTCCGTTTACGGAGCCAGCCAATCAATGACGAGGGCCGAACAAAGCCACACTACAGTTCTCATCAGGTTTTCGCCTGCGCGAAAAAGCTGCGCAGAAAGCGCAGCTTTCGCCAGGCAAAACCTAAAAAGGAGCGGTGGAGGTCTCTGCCTGTAGGTTTGCAAACAGTATTTTGCAGCACATTAGCAATATTACTTTACGTACTACAAAATGCAGTTCCTGTCTCTTTTCGTAAGCTCTGTCAAATCCTGAAAAGCTGAACTTTTCACTATTCAAAGTTTCAGAAAATTAAGGACATTTGTGATGTAGATACTGCGCAACTGTACTTTGATAGTACGTCTCTAGTACACACATTTGTGACTGGTATGGTAGCGATATGGTTAAGGGCATTTTTCCTCTGAGGCAGCTACTGTTATGACGGCGGCAGCTGTCTCAGAAAAAATAACTCTGCCTCCAAGGTAGGTTGTCCTCCTCTGCTGATGGCAATAACTGAAGGGCACAATGGCAGATTGAGGGCTTGGCCAACAAAGCCTAAATCAACCCTTCATAGCTTGGTAAAAGCAGTGCAAGTCACATGTATGTACCTATTTTTATTTAGTATTTATAACTCTTGTATGGTCAAACCCCCTGGCTTTTTGTGATTTTGCAAATCGGGAATTACTGTGAAATCAGAGGAAGCAAGCAATGCCCACTATTTTGAGCAAACCTGCCTCAATAAAAGAAACTATGACCTCTCATGGTATTTGTTTTCTTTTGCTGCTCTGTGTGCTTGCATGTTTTTTTTACATATTGCCTGGCTGTTAGCTGCATGCACTATGGTTTAAGATATAGGTGGACGAGCCTACAAATTAACAGGGAGATCTGAGCCACAGCTGAGCTGAGCCAATGGTCTAGCTCGGATCTTAGAGCCCGTGTACGAGCTGAGCCTTGAAAATATTTGCTTTGTAAATCATACAACAAACATCACGTAAAATATGGTAATGTGTCATCAACATTTTTAAAAGTGTATTTCTTTAACAAGTGGAAGCTTTAACATTAATAAGGCACACTATAGCACTGCCTGAAAAGTACTTATTAAAAAAGTGATAGTTTAGTGCAGCTGGTAGTCTGAACTCACATATTTGAAAGGGCGTTTGTACATCTGCACCGTCTATATGCCCTAAACAGCCAAGTGAACAAACAACAGAAAAAGGTGGTAAGAACATAGACATGTACTGTGTATTCTTGATACTTTAAAACTGCGGTGTTTTTTCTAACCGGTACTGCTTAAATTTAACTCTTTGTTTCTTTGTAATCTGTTCTTTTAAAACTGCTAGTTTTTCTACCTGTGACTGCTGAATTTATCTCCTAGTTGTCCCTGCACTCTGCTTAGGCCAGCAAAGGCAACCCATCAGTCCCACACCCTTTTGTGTCTTTAAACGTTAAAAACAAAGGCAAACTACACCCTCAGAGGCTAAGCACAGTGTGTTTATAAGACTGCTTAATATGTTTTATGGTTTAAATTGTGTTTGAATAGTGTATGTAGCACTCATTTTTGGCTAGAAAAGTAATTTTTTTAAGTGTGCGAAAAGCAGTATTTTCTGTGGTTTTAGATTTAGATCTTACCTGCGGGCTAAAACAGAACCTGAAAAGTGTGGATTGAGCCTGTCTGTATCCAAGGAGATTCTGACTTCAGGAGCAGTTCTCCACACCCCCTGTCCATCAGCCTGTGCTTGAGGTCATATGCTTCTGATATAAGTTTTCTACTGGACTTTACAGCTCTGATTGGCTGCTGGATCTGGGGTTTCAATTGGGCTTAGGGTTAGTGTTCTGATTGGCTGATAGGTCTAGGTTTCTGATTAGTCCCTGGGTTAGAGATTGAATTGGACGTAAGGCTTAGGGGTAGTGTTCTGATTGGCCGATAGGTCTAGGATTTTTGATTGGCTGCTGGTGCTAGGGTTTCTATTGGAGCTAATGCATAGGGTTCCTTTCTGATTGGCTGCTAGGACTAGGGCTGTGATTGGTTGTAAGGGCCTGGTCTCATATTGGTCTTAGGGCTAGTGGTGTGATTGGTTAGGGTTAGGTCTAGGGTTCCAATTAGCTGAGGGGGTCACCTGATCACTAGGGCTATTTAAGCTTAGGGCTCAGGTTGTCTCAGTCTGGTCATCAAGGCTAAGGGCAAAAAGAACAAAAAGGACAGGGACAGTTGCCTGTTTGCAACTGGTCGGCTTAGGTCCAGAAATGCTGCTCTTTTTTCCACAAACCAGCACCCAACTTAACCCATCCACATCCACAAATATATTAACACACTCACAGCAAATGGTCTCTACTTTTACTACAAACAAACCCTACACACATTTCTGTATCTCAACACCCACTACAAAACCTCACAAACCACACCTATACACTCTTCTGCCCCAACTACCACACATTTGCAACTTCACTCACACACAAAACACCAATCTGTCCTATACCACTAACCAATCCACTCATCGCCAACACAACCCAAATCTGCGTAGTTGTGCTCTGCCTAGTACCAGGGAGTAAAAAACAAACTCTGTGGAACTACGCAGAGCTCCGCTCCATCCCAGGTCCACAAAAGAGTTAAAAAAACAAAAAACACTTACCTTCTGTTGGGCCTGCCCTCCTCCTTGCCGCGGTGTCTCCCTTCTTCTGTCATCCTCCTCCTCACGTCCCTGTACATACTACGTCTTGCATGAACTGCACATGAGGAGGACAACAGAAGATGGGAGACACCGCGGCGAGTAGGGCAGGTAGAAAAGAAGGTAAGAGTTAAAAAAAAAATTGTAAGGGGACTGGCCTCATACTCTGCTCCGCCATGAAGCTAGAGTTTTGCGGCAACTTCGCATTCCCAGTGGAGTGCCGAGTTGGTAAAACTCTGCAAACTCCGCTGGCCGAGAGGAGTACGACGCCCAGGGTTAATCCAGACACACACGCTCCCTGCTCTAATTACTCCTAACAGACCCCTTTCTGTCACCAACAAACCTATACTCAGCCTTCCAACTATACATTCATTAATACCCTCCTATTCTTTTTACCCCAAAAACACAACAGCACAACCCTTACACTGCACTACACCACACATATTACCTCTATTAGCAATCAAATCTAACAGAAACACCTTAACCCCTGTTTATCCCCTCTCATACACCACATGCACTCTTTTCCAAAACATATTACCAACCTCTTTACCTTGCAGGTTCTACTCGCCAACAAGACGTTACATATACATACTTCTCAGAAAACAAATACATAATTACCTCCTCTCACTACTCCTAGAAAATAAAACATAACACACACAACAGCACAACAAAATCTCATAGACACACTACCTCATAATACTTTCCATCACAAACTAGAAACATATACCCCCTCCCACCTTCATGACAACACAAATAATATGCATCCTAAATCAGTTCCACTGCAAAGCTTTCTCTCTTCCTCCACACCTAACAAATAAACAGCAACTCTTTTTTAACCGTCTCTCATCCATTGGACAATTTAGAACTTTGCAACATGACCCACATGCTGCACCACCACCCCTAGCTCATACACCTTCCACCCTAAACATATGCAAACAAAATAAGCAACATGCCACTCTACACAACTTCGTATCTCCATGTCTACTGCACAACAAGGCTACTCTACAAAAGCAACACAGTTCACCATCTCACTCTCAACTACGATCTCCACCACCAACACATGCAGACCTATTAAAATGCCTTCTTAGCCTGCTGAACGAGGAATACAATACAGAACAGCTATACTATTACTATCCTCATACAGCTAATACCAGCACGAGCGACACACTAGCTACAAGCCCACAAAATACTGCTCAGTCTTGTACAAAAGAGAGTCACACCATCACCAAAACACATTTTCTAAACTGCCTACTAATAAATGCTTGATCACTCTAAAAAACAAGCATCACATCTACAACCTTCTCACTGACACACAACCGGACTTAATTTTCATTACTGAATCATGGTTGGGAGATGACATGGCTCCAGTGTTTCATAAATTAATTTCTCTAGGCTATCACACAAAATTGTATAGGCAAAAGAGGAGGTGATTTATCTGTTGTATTCAAGCAAACATTAAATATGAATAAAGCTGTCAACGTCTCCATACAAGGTTGTGAGGCCCTCTTCACCAGATACAAACCTACACCATCTTCCTCCTGTAATTTCCTACTCCTTTACAGACCTCCACCTAGTAAGGCAAAATTCCCAGACACATTTCTAGACACAGTTTCAAACCTTATAACACTACACTCCAATCTATGCTTTCTTGGTGACCTAAACATTTGGTTTGACAAACCCAATATGCCCCATCCAAAAACAATCACTGGCCTAGACGTACTGAACCTACATCAGATTGTTCACAACCCCCACACATTGCTGGACAGATCCTTGATGTCATTTTTGCAAATCCAGAAATAGTTACCTTTCAAACAATGACTCCAGTCACATGGGCAGACCACTATTTGCTTGCTTTCCAACAAAAAACAACAACAACACAAATCAACACACCTAAAACCACCTTGCATGCATCCACCTATTGACCGTGGAGCAAACTCAATTTTGACCACTTAGAAACACAACTAACATCCAGTACAGATCTAGACACAATAAATTCCATTCAAAAACGATATGAGTGGCTACAGGAGGCTTTTGATATCCTAATGCCACTAAAAACAACACAACAGAACAAAAGATAACAGGTGGCTTGGAGAAATACTCAGCTAAATGAGATAAAATTGCAAATTAGAAATCTTCAATGCACCTGGCTCAAAATAAACACCAATCAAGGCAAACACCACCTACATAAGTTTAATAGATTATACAAGTCAGCAATCCAAAAAGCTAAGAAATAATACTATTTAGACAGAATTCAAAATGCTTTATGTGCAAATAAAGAATTTTATACGATTCTCACCAAATTTCATAACTCAAATTGCCTAGAAGGAGCTCATCCCATTACTCAATAATTCACAGACAAACTGGCAAATCATTATACGACCAAACCAGACACATTGGACTCCTATTTAAAACAAAGAAAAAACACCAGCATTAACCTTTTTCCAAAACACCCCCCAAGAGTACGCTTACCCAGCCTCTGAATTCCTTCCAACAAATATCACACAATGATTTTATGGACCTGGTCAAAACAAGCAGGCCTGTCGGTAGCCCTTCAGTCCCATGTCCACCACAAACGTTCAAGAAAATTATTCTAGCTCTGCTGCCACACCAATAAGAAGAATCATCAAAAATTCCTTAACTACAGGATTATTTCCAGAAGATCTAAAAAAAAGTCATACATACTCCCATCACTATAGAAAACAAACCTGGACCCGTTTAACACCAACAACTACAGACCAATTACAAATGGATCTTTCCTGGGCAAACTGATAGAAAGACCAGCATTCGTCCAGATGTCACAATTCATTGAAGATAATTCCATACTTTCAGACTTCAAAACAGGATTCAGTTCAGGAAGAGACCAGAATCTGCCCTCATTGCAATCTGGGATGACCTTAAAAACACAGTAGACCGGAATAGGTTTGGTGCACTACTTCTCTTGGACCTCTCAGCTGCCTTTGACATGGTTGATTATGACACTCTAATACAAAGACCTACGAAGCTGGCATAGAGGGGACTGCTCTTGACTATATCACATCCTACCTTCTAAACGGAACAAATGTCATCCATACCCCACCTTTCTCATCCAGACTGTACTTCACAAAAGCAGGGGTCCCTCAACGTTCTATTATCTCACCCATGCTTTTCAACATCTACATAAAGTAATTACCTGCCCTGATCAATGAATTTCACCACACATGCTATAACAATGCAGATGAAGCACAAATACTCCTTAAACTGGAAAGCCCAAAAGACGTTGGAAACGTACAAATTTTAGTTGTCTCAGAGCCATGGATCAATGGATGACATTGAGCCATCTGAAATTGAATGCTAACAAAAAATAAATAATGATCTGCAGCGATTAGAAAAATTATGACCCACTCACCGCCTGGCCTGATGATCTAGAAACACCGCCTACAGTATCTAAGGAAGTAAGAAACCTCAGAATTACTTTGGACTCCCAGCTGTCGATGAATGCCCAAGTGGACAAACTAGCAAGAATTAGCTTCATTACTATAAAAACTCTGCGCTGCATCTTGCCCCACCTTGGATTTCCACACAAGGTCCAGTCTACTATTTCACTTGTTCTGTCTAAACTCAATTACATCAATAGCTTCTACCACGGATCATCTTTCCAACTATGAAAATACTACAAATTCAGAACTCTGCTGCCGGACTACTCTTACATATAAAGCCAGAAGCCCACATCTCCCCTGCCTTAAAGGCCCTACATTGATTACCAGAAGACCCACCATCAAGCAGGTTTGTATCACCCACTAAGTGATAAATGGAACAGGACAGCTCTCCACCGGGAATAAAATCACCAAATACATTCAACAAAGGAACCTCTGCTCTAGATTGGCATCTTGCCTCAAAATCCCACCATACAAGAATAAGACCATAGGTGGCACACCCTTCAAGCAGCCAAACAATGGAACTCTTTACCCTCAAACATAAGATCAACAGATAACTACCTTATCTTCAGAAGACTACTCAAGAGTTGGCTCTTCCTTACATAACCACCATACTCAAACATAAATACAAATATGTGTATATAAGCATTTTGTTTGGACTATAAATATGTATCTACATATGTGTATTCCTTTGTATAAACATGTATAATAAATATGTTTATAAATATATACATATTTGTTAGTTCCACTTAACAAATGTACATATTACTGATGGTTATATTATCCCGTGTTTATCATGGATATAGGGCACTGCATAACTAAGTAAATCTTTATGATAACTATTTATCTACAAATGCTTCACTATTGAATTACAAAAAGAATTATACATTATAAAGACAAATAAATTAGCTTGAAGTACAACAACACTTGAAAGTCAGAGTTTATTATATACAACTTAAATCTACATATATTACATTCTGTATACACATATACCTTCCATGTACTTACGCATTGTTATATTTATTACTTTACTTCTGATTCAGCATCTCCAATGCACTACCCTATATCTCTCAATATATCCTCTACCTCTTATCTCTGGGTTGTACCAAACCTCTTTCTACTACTCTCTTCAATGCACTATCCTAGTTGCGCACTATACCTCTCAAAATATCCTCTACCTCCACTCTCTGACTCATCCCAAACCGCATTCTACTACTATGATCTCCAAAATAACCCTTCCTAGACTCTTCCCTCCTCCACCCCTCCTTGCTTCATCTCATACCTCTTTAACTATTCAGATCTCCCAAACAAGCCTTTGTAAACCCTTCCCTCTGGCTCTTCCGGACTCCACCTCCACTTTACTCATCCCGAACCTCCTCCTACTGTTATGATCTCCAAAAAAACACTTTGTAGACCCTTCCCTCTTCTGTCCCTCCACTATCCATTTCAATCCAACTAACAGACTCACATGTCCACCGCTCAAATTAATTTCATATTTCCCAATACTAATTCCCAATAATCCTGTTTGGGGTCCGGAGTAGCATGCTTCCCTCCAAGAAGAGCTTTAACGCCTCATTAAGGGTAGCAAGTGCCATATCAATTCAAACCCTTCCATCTTCCAGTCCTCCACTATCCTTTGTCAATCCAAGTAACAAACTCACATGTCCGTCGCTCAAATTAATTTCATATCTCCCTATACTAAACGACCACTAATCCTCTTTGGGTTCCGGTGTAGTGTGCTACTTGCTGAAAAATGCTTGTAAGCGCTCTATAAATGCAATTACAGTAACAATTACAGTTACAATAAAGAAGAAAATAGAGTTTTGGTGAAACAGTATTTGCTGAAGATAAAACATTTTAAGTGAGGAAGCCGTGATTTTTCTAGGGTGTCTGGTTTCACTTTGTACAAATCAGCCTGGAAATGGATATCTATTTGTCTTTTCTGACATTAAGGCTTTGTTTTTCCCTCTTAGTTTATTGTCTGCGTTTTTTAAAATACAACGCCGACTTAATCTGAAGGCTGAACACTTTACATGAACACCAGATACATTACACAAGTTCACATGCATTGTTTATATGCACTGGGAGATTAAGTGATGTTCCGAGAATCTCAAGCTATAATTGGCAAGAGGACCTTGAGCTGAGCATGAGCCAGGCTTCAGGAGCAAGCCTGGCCCAAGCTTTCAGTTGCTCGCCCACCTTTAGTTCAGGCACACAGCCACTGTTTATTGCTTCATAACTTCTGCAAAGCAACCACAACTTTAGTTGCCCTCATAGCCTCGCAGAGTTGCAATTGTTATGGAAGGTAGCAGCAGAGGAAGACTTGGTCCCAGTGCTTAATTTGAGCTGGTGGTTTCCGGTGCTCAGCACTGGCACTTAATTGTCAACACTGGCACTTATGACAGTCTGCCACATACCAGCACTGCTAATCTAATTTAGAGATGAGCAAAACAGCGGTTGTTTATAAATACAATGGGGCAGATTTTCAAGCCCCTTGTGTCACTTTGCGCAGTTGTTGCATCACTGTTGTGACGCACTGGCGGCTTAAAAGTTGCAACCCATTTATAACGTGACGCATCTAGGGAGATGTGTCACGTTGTAAAGCCCTGCGTAACATTATACCTGCGTCAGGTATAATGTATGCAGAGTATGCGTTCCCACGCAGGAAAGCCTCGTAAAAGTGACTCAGTGAAATCTACAAGATTTCACTATGTGACTTTTAGGACGCCACTGCGTCAAAACCTTACGCCTGCTTGAAGCAGGCATAAAGAGTGACGCAATGTATTGGAAATATAGGCCGCAACACGCATTGCTCAAGTTGCGTCGTGCTTGCGACACGACTCCAGCAATGCGTGACTTTTCCGTCAACAGAGCGTCAGAATTTCTGACGCATCTGTCAATCCTTGCGCCATGGTGCGCCGTATTGTAAATACGGCGCATTCATGGTGATGCAAGGGTTTTTGCATGGTGGTGCAGACAAAGTGACGCATCTCTACAGATGCGTCACTTTCTTGTAAATCTGCCCCAATATACATTAAAAATACTACTATCTGCCTTCCCAGCAATTCCTACGGCTTTGAATTCCTGGAATAGTCAGAACGGTCACACTTGCAAGAGAGAGATGGTTAGTAGTTGTTTTGATACTGTCATTGGCAGTGATGACGGGCAGTTGGTGCAAGCCACATTTTATGTGCACCAGCTAGAATATGGTGTGCTGGACGAAGGGTGTTGTATTTTACATTTGTCATATCACCTTGTCAGGCAGAAAAGTGCAATAGAGAACACTGAACAGGTATATAGGATATTTGAAAATAATTATAGGTGAAAATGTTTTGCTGATTGGAAAAAGGAACTATTTGACCTGTCTGAGAAAACCGTACAGTTCCTTGCAAAAAGCAATTAGTTGAAAGAAATGTGTTTATCTTGCAGACTTTGAACATTGCCACCTCTGCTATGCATCAACTATGTTGATTTCAGAGTGCACATTCATTTAAGACTTTTATCAGCGACCAGCGCACACTCTAAAGCTGACTCGAGGTTTAAACTTAAAATCTGAAACAAAACTACGCATAACTAAACAACATCAAGAAAGTAAAGTGCAGCATGAATGCCGCTAAAAGTGCAATAGAGTGCAGCAAAATGTCCTGATCTATGCCGCAAAATCCTGGAGGGTCTGCACTGGTCCCAAAGAACGTTGGGGTATAAGTTGTAGAAGCGGTGAGGCAACTGAGCACCATGCCATCTAATATGTACTCAACATGATGACAAAGCCTTGAAGATTATTAGATCTAAAGGTCTGAGTGTAGGGTGAAGCTGCTTCTCTTCAATGAAACACATTCAAATGTTTACTGCTGTTAGAATGAATGAATGAATGAATGAATGAATGAATGAATGAATGAATGAATGAATGAATGAATGACTACTCATTTATATAGCGCGTGGTTACCCAGAGGCATCCCAGCACTTCAGTGGTCCCATTCATCCCCAGCGAGATTACGGAAATAGGAAGGTTTTTAACATTTTCCTAAACCTAGGATGGTTCTTCTCCATCCGAATAGGGTCCGGCAGGTTGTTCCAAAGTTTGGCTGACTGAACAGAAAAATGTCTGCCACCAATGCGGCTTCTCCTTATTCGTGGGACTTCCAGAAAGTTCTTACTGCTAGATCTAAGGGTCCTATTGGTTTGGTAAGGGCAAAACAACGGTTGAATTAGACCAGGTCCTGTCTTAGTTAAGGCTTTATGGACAATAGTCATAGCCTTAAATTCGACCCTTTGTTGTATCGGCAACCAATGAAGTTGCCGAAGAGCTGGTTTGGCAGAAGTTCTACGTGATATCTTTAAAAGCATCCGGGCTGCACAATTCTGTACAGTCTGTAGAACGCTGAGTGTCCCTAGTGGTGCCCCTAAATATACTGTGTTTGAATAGTCCAGGCGCGTTAAGATCAGGGCCTGGACTAATATCCGCCTTGCTTCGAACGGAAGCAGTCCAATGATTTTTCTAAGAGATCTCATCAGGGCATAGCAGGTCGCTGCTACCTTCTGCGCTTGCACCAAAAAGTTTAGTGCTGGGTCCAACCAAACCCCTAGACTTTTGATTTTCTCTTTGGGGGAAGGAGGATGACCCAAAATAGTAGGGCACCATCCGTCCACCGCGGAGGGAGCATCATGCCCAAGCATCATGATCTCCGTCTTTGTTCGATTAAGTTTCAGGAAAGAGGCATCCATCCACTCACGAACCTTGTTAAGGCAGGAGGAAAGTTTGTCATAAGTTGACATCTGGCCAGAGAGGGTGATGATAAGCTGCGTATCATCAGCATATGTCACTACTTGCACCCCCCAAGGTAACACCACCGTAGCCAGAGGCCTCATATAAATATTAAATAAGGTCGGGCTGAGGGACGACCCCTGGGGAACGCCACAGTGAAGATGTGAAGGTGGAGAGGAGATGTCGTCCTCAAATACTGAGAAAGTACGATCGGAGAGGAAGGATTGCAGCCATTTCAGCGCGGTCCCAGTGACACCCACATCACCCATCCTTTGAATCAGAATAGAATGATTAACGGTGTCAAAGGCAGCGCTGAGATCTAATAACAGTATGGCTGCACAACTACCTCCATCTACAATCCTTCTTGCTTCCTCAATAACTGCCACCAGGGCCGTTTCAGTGCCTTGCTTGCACCTGAATCCGGTCTGGGTTGGATGTAGTAAGTTCTGGGTTTCTAGATGGCTGGAAATCAGAGAATTTACATATTTTTCAGTAAGTTTACTAATTGTGGGCAGCAAAGAGATAGGGCGATAGTTAGCCCAATCGTCAGGGTTCATATTGGTATTCTTCAATAGCGCCTTTACTCTTGCGTGTTTCCAGTGGAGAGGGACTGCCCCAGCTGAGAGAGAGGTATTAATCACCTCCTTAATCACCTGGGCCACAACATCTGAGACCAGATTGAGAATGGTGGGAGGTGCTACATCAGCCGGTGAACCTGATTTAAGGTTACTCAGAAGTGATTGAACCTTAAGGCAGTCAAGAGGGGGAAATGTCTCAAGGAGAGTCAGTTCTGAACTAGGGGGCGAAGATGGTGTCAACGGGGTACCCCGGAAAGTGGAGTAGAAATCTGTTATTTTTGATACAAAGAAATTAGCTAATTCCCTAAAGCGTGTATAAGCAAGACTAGGGTCAGCGATGGGGGTAGGTGGAGTGACTAACAGCCTGATTCATGAAGTAAAATTGCGCCCGCAATCGCTGTGAAAATGCAATTGCGGGCGCATTTTCCGTAATCGGCATTCAACATCAAAAAAGCGAATTCGCAAACACATAATAGCGAATTCGCTATTATATTCGCAGAATCCCGGCAGGTGAGCATTAGCGAATCGGAAAATGCGAGAAACCACGGATTCTGCGAAATAAATAGCGAATTCGCTATACAATCGCAATCGGTATTCAAGAAAAATCGCAAATTGCGAAAAACCCAAAAATCGCTTTTTGCGCCACGCAAAATAAGGACAACTCAAAGCAGGTGGTAACCATAAAAGCCATGCAAAAATTACATTTAAAAAACCGATGTCCAATCCCCAACAGGTTCAGGCCTGACCAATCACACATAAGGACAATCAGCAGCAGCAGCATTAGGAGTTCCACAATGCCAGGAATGTACATGGTGGTGAGGCGTCGAAGGCTACAGCGATTAGCACGGAGGAGACGCAGGATCCAGGACAGGATATTCCGCCAGCGGGTCACCTTGCTGGGCCAAACCAGAGAGCAGATATATGCAAAATACAGGCTGAATGGGGAAATGATAATGCAGCTAATACAGGACCTTGACCCCCTGATGCAGCACCCAACAAGCCGTACCAATGCGGTGCCTACACATGTGCAGGTATTGTGTAGCCTGCACCTCCTGGCCTCCGGGGGTTTCCAGGGGATAGTAGCGGCTGCTGGGGGGATATCCCAGCCCACCATGTCACGCTGCCTCCACACTTTTGTTGACGCCATGCTCACCCAGCTACACCGTCACATCAAATTCCCCGCCAGCCAACAGGAATTGGACATGACCAAGCTACAATTCTACAATGTAGCCCATTTTCCACATGTGCTCGGATGCATAGACTTGACCCACGTCGCCATCTGCCCACCAGCTTCCATGGAGTATATGTTCCGCAATAGAAAGTCCTACCACTCCCTCAACATCCAGATGGTCTGCAATGCTAAGACATACATCACTGACATTGTCGCACAGTACCCAGGGAGTAGCCATGACTCCTTCATATTCCGGCACAGCGGCCTCCACACACGACTGGTCAGGGGAGAGTTTGGGGAAGGACACCTACTTGGTAAGTACACTTTGTCGACAATGTCACATTGCTAAGATGTAACAGCGCAGCACAGGCAATCACCATCTGCTCCTCTCATTCAGGTGACAGTGGCTACGCCCTCCGTGAATACCTCCTGACCCCATACCTCAACCCTGCTACACCCCAGCAACGGCGCTACAATATTGCACACATACGGACAAGGAATTGCATATAAAGGACATTTGGCCTGCTCAAGAGCAGGTTCCGCATACTGCACAAGACAGGTGGGGCCATGTATTACAGTCCTGCAGTGTGCTGCCGCATTGTGGCTGTCTGCGCAATACTACATAACATAGCAACCAAGCGCCGGATACCTGTCGACATCTCTGGCAGTGAATCTGAAGGGGACAACCGGCCACCAGCACATGCGCGAACCCAGCTGAAGGCCACAGAGGTCGCAACCACATCACAGTGAACAGTTTCTAGTGCACCCTCTTCCATCACCCCACAAATCAATAATGCATGCAAAATGTAATAATGACACAACGCTAATGTGTGTAGCAAAATAAATATATTTGTTCAAATCACAAAAAAGGTTTCAGTTCTACTATCTCCCACTAACAGTATTACAGCATACTGCAGTGTCATAGGACAGGGCAGGCTTAAAGTCAGCCTGTGCCTGTTATTGTCTAATGTACTCAAGTGCGCCTCCTGCGCGTTCCGCCCAGGGGCCTCTGAGGCGCATCCTCTTCCGGGGCTTCTGGACCTGGCGTGGGCCTGGTGCTGTGGCTGAGTGGCGGGATTTGTGAGGCTGAGTGGCTGCTGATGCTGGATGCCCCCTCACTAACATCATCACCCCCCACAGTGGCTGGTATTGCTGGAGGGTGTAGTGCCGTGACCACCGTGGTCAGGTGCTCCAGGACCCTGGTCATGTCCTCACAGCACTGGACAAGTTGGTGCTGCTGTGCTAATGAGCGGCGCGACAACTGAGAAGTTGCATTGGCAGCAACATAATTCGACCTGCTGTAGGAGGCCAGCCGGCTCATGAGTTGATGGTGGCGGTGGCGTGCTGCACTGCGCTGTGTGGTCATCGCAGCAGTGTTGGCCTCCATGGCTGCAGTCATGCGGGCCATTCCCTCACCCACACCTGCCATGGCTGCAGTCATGTTGTCCATGCGCTCCCCCATTCCTGCCATGGCCGCCGTCATGCGGTCCATGCGGTCAGCGACTCCGGCCACATTGCGCCCTATCTTGTGTAGCTGGAGCTGAATGGCACCTTGCTGTCGTGCCTGGCGCTGATGTATTCTCAACATGCGTCTTTCGACACTCAAACGCGCCAGCCCCTGTCCATTGCCCCTCCTGCTTGCTGGAGTGGTGTGCTGGCGAGACCTGCCACGCCTGCCCTGCTGGCCTGACACTGTGGCTGGCCGCTGTGTCGCAACTGCCGCGGGCCCAGATGTTGTAGCAACTGCTGGTGGTGGTGTGACAGCTGGCGTTGCTGGTGCACCAGATGCAGGGGGCTCAATAGTAGCTGGCCTGGCTGCGGCTCTAGGTGGTGCGGCTGTTGCAGGGGGCACAATAGTAGCTGGCCTGGCTGCGGCTCTAGGTGGTGTGGCTGTTGCAGGGGGCACAATAGTAGCTGGCCTGGCTGCGGCTGTAGGTGCAGCACCAGTCGCAGGGGGAACACTGCTGGTGGAGCTGGCTGCTGGTGTTGTAGCAGCGGCAGGGGCTGGTGCCTGGGTTGGTGGTGGCACCTCCTCTTCCTGGACCTCCTCATCAATTTGCAGCCTCTCACTGTCGCTGCTTTCGCCGCCACCTGTGAGGGTAAGTGGAGGATCATTAGTTGCATGTACCTGGCAGACGTGCAGTTTCTACATGCATGCTGTGTGATAATCCCTGAATGGCTGTGGCTTTGCGTACTTTGGAACCTGTCTGGCTGCATTGTGGTACTACTACATTGAGGCCACACTACATCTCCCACAATGCTTCAGGGCATTCCCTGATGTGCAACTATGGCATGCCTATGGGACATTAGGGGAGCCTATTTGGTCATGGACATTCATAGTGGGCAGGGTCGCAGTAGCATGCCACTGACATTGGGTGTCTTGGGTGGTGCAGGATGAGTCGAGACGTGTGAAGCCTATGCAGGCCTCCCTCTCAAGGGTGTTCTCCATCTGGTCCTCCATGCCTGTGTTGGGAGGGACTGTAGGTCCGCCACCTCCAGTGCCCGACGACTCTCCAAGGCGCTCCACCACCTTCTCTTTGGCACGACCTCGGAGGTCGTACCATCGTTTCTTCAGCTCCTCTAGGGACCTATCGGCCACTCCCACGGAGTTGACAGTGGAGGCAATCCCCTGCCAGATCCTCCGTTTTTCTTGCTCCGAGACCCTCCTGGAGTCTTTTCCAAAGAGTTTGTCGTGGTTGGCCACTACCCCCTCAATCAAGTGTTCGAGCTCTTGCTCGGAAAATTTGAGCTTCCTTTTGCGCCCAGAGGTGTTGCTGGGGCCAGGAACAGGTTCCTCTGACATGTCAGCAATGTAGTAGATGTGTTGAAATCACAAGAATTGCAGCAGCTCTCCCACTAGCTCCCTCCAGGTCTGCCTCACTGTGGTGAATGGGGGTGGGAACTGGCTGCTGCCTGGTTGTGATGTCATCACTGGGCTCGAAATGCGACTTCGATTAGGGGTCATTAGGGGTCATTACTAATTTCATTACTAATTTCAGGTATAGTTTCTAAAAGATTGGGTGTCCATTTCTCAGTTGCTAATTTAGACCAAGGTCGCCTAGTTTTAAAAAAAAACAAGCCTGGCCTGTCTGTTCCTGGCGAGTAAGGGAGAGATACAGAAGAGAATGATCAGACCAGGGAATTAAAGTAGAATTTGTAAACTCGAGCGTGCTTAGATTAGTGTAGCAATGATCCAATGTAGGTCCTGCTTTGTGTGTAGGGCCTTTGATAATTTGTCTAAGTTGAACCGTGTTTAACGCCGTCAGCAGGTTCTGACAGATCGGGGTGTCGGATTTATCTACCTGGATATTGAAGTCTCCCAATACCGTAAAATTGGGGGCGTACAGGATAGATTAATAACTGAACTTAACAGATCTTTGCAAAACTGTCCGGTCGCCCCTGGGGGCCTGTATACCAAAAGCCCCGAAGGCGAACATGCAGGGGAAAGAGTGGCTGAGAACATCATACACTCCGCCCCAGGGATAAGGACTTTCTCTATTCTACAGCTTATAGATTTTTTATGCACTATGGCAATCCCTCCACCTCGTCCATCCGTCCGATCCTGCCTTACAATAACATAATTCGATGGGAGGGCCCGAACAATATCAGGGTCGGAGCCGTCGTTAGTCCAAGTTTCTGTGAGGAAAAGAACCTCAATGTCTGATTCCTCCAGTAACAGGGAAATCTCTAGGGCATGTTTAGGTAGGGAACGACAGCTAAGCAAAGCAAGTGAGAAAGGATGTTGCTCAGGGGCCATTATGTCTGGGGTGAAGTGATAATGACAGCCCGAACAGGACTCATGATCCTTATGGGTATCTAACAGGATACAGTTCGGTCCAAACTTACCTCTTAGTAGCAGGAGTTGATTCCTGTCATATGAAATCAAAGGTATGTTAACAGGCAGAGGAGCAGGGGGACTGGCCCCTGGACCCGGCGTGGCCCGGACGGGCCCAGACAGGCTTGCCTTTGGCGCACCTTCGGCACCCCGCCGGCGCACCCGCTGCGCCCGCCCGCTGCACGGACGAGATCCTCTGTTCATTTTATAGGCAATAAAAGGGCGGGAAGGTGGCTTGATAGCTGGTGCGGTGAGCTGACTTCCCTCACCCAAGATGGCGTCACTCCGTCTTTTTCCGCCCCAGAACCTCAATCATTTTGGCCGGAGACCAGGGTTCGAGCCCAGTGAGTGCCAGGAGAATTCCTTAGTTCTAAAAACAGTTTATAACACACAGTAAAAAATCACTAAGGATTTAAAGTATTGTAAGCAAATTTTTAAGCAGCTAACCCCCGGCTTTCCGCCTCAGGGGACATGAATTAAAGCGCACTGGTCTGTGCTGGCGTGCCGGCGAGGCTTAAATACCCCGAGCAGGAAGGCGGCCTGACAGCTGGTGCGGTGAGCTGACTTCCCTCACCTAAGATGGCGTCACTCCGTCTTTTTGCCGCCCCAGAACCTCAGTCGTTCTGGGCGGGGGCCAGGGTTCGAGCCCAGTGAGTGCCAGGAGAATTCCTTAGTTCTAAAAACAGTTTATAACACACAGTAAAAAATCACTAAGGATTTAAAGTATTGTAAGCAAATTTTTAAGCAGCTAACCCCCGGCTTTCCGCCTCAGGGGACATGAATTAAAGCGCACTGGTCTGTGCTGGCGTGCCGGCAAGGCTTAAATACCCCGAGCAGGAAGGCGGCCTGACAGCTGGTGCGGTGAGCTGACTTCCCTCACCTAAGATGGCGTCACTCCGTCTTTTTGCCACCCCAGAACCTCAATCGTTGTGGGCGGGGACCAGGGTTCGAGCCCAGTGAGTGCCAGTAGAATTCCTTAGTTCTAAAAACAGTTTATAACACACAGTAAAAAATCACTAAGGATTTAAAGTATTGTAAGCAAATTTTTAAGCAGCTAACCCCAGGCTTTCCGACTCAGGGGGCATGAATTAAAGCTCACTGGTCTGTGCTGGCGTGCCGGCGAGGCTTAACTACCCCGAGCAGGAAGGCGGCCTGACAGCTGCTGCGGTGAGCTGACTTTCCTCACCTAAGATGGCGTCACTCTGTCTTTTTGCCGAACCAGAACCTCAATCGTTCTGAGCGGGGACCAGGGTTTGATCCCAGTGAGTGCCAGGAGAATTTCTTAGTTCTAAAAACAGTTTATAACACAAAGTAAAAAATCACTAAGGATTTAAAGTATTGTAAGCAAATTTTTAAGCAGTTAACCCCCGGCTTTCCGCCTCAGGGGACATGAATTAAAGCGCACTGGTCTGTGCTGGCGTGCCGGCGAGGCTTAAATACCCCGAGCAGGAAGGCGGCCTGACAGCTGGTGTGGTGAGCTGACTTCCCTCACCTAAGATGACGTCACTCCGTCTTTTTGCCGCCCCAGAACCTCAATCGTTCTGGGCGGGGACCAGGGTTCGAGCCCAGTGAGTGCCAGGAGAATTCCTTAGTTCTAAAAACAGTTTATAACACACAGTAAAAAATCACTAAGGATTTAAAGTATTGTATGCAAATTTTTCAGCAGCTAAGCCCCGGCTTTCCACCTCAGGGGACATGAATTAAAGCGCACTGGTCTGTGCTGGCGTGCCGGCGAGGCTTAAATACCCCGAGCAGGAAGGCGGCCTAACAGCTGGTGCGGTGAGCTGACTTCCCTCACCTAAGATGGCGTCACTCTGTCTTTTTGCCGCCCCAGAACCTCAATCGTTCTGGGCGGGGACCAGGGTTCGAGCCCAGTGAGTGCCAGGAGAATTCCTTAGTTCTAAAAACAGTTTATAACACACAGTAAAAAATCACTAAGGATTTAAAGTATTGTATGCAAATTTTTCAGCAGCTAAGCCCCGGCTTTCCACCTCAGGTGACATGAATTAAAGCGCACTGGTCTGTGCTGGCGTGCCGGCGAGGCTTAAATACCCCGAGCAGGAAGGCGGCCTAACAGCTGGTGCGGTGAGCTGACTTCCCTCACCTAAGATGGCGTCACTCTGTCTTTTTGCCGCCCCAGAACCTCAATCGTTCTGGGCGGGGACCAGGGTTCGAGCCCAGTGAGTGCCAGGAGAATTCCTTAGTTCTAAAAACAGTTTATAACACACAGTAAAAAATCACTAAGGATTTAAAGTATTGTAAGCAAATTTTTAAGCAGCTAACCCCCGGCTTTCCGCCTCAGGGGACATGAATTAAAGCGCACTGGTCTGTGCTGGCCTGCCGGCGAGGCTTAACTACCCCGAGCAGGAAGGCGGCCTGACAGCTGGTGCGGTGAGCTGACTTCCCTCACCTAAGATGGCGTCACTCCGTCTTTTTGCCGCCCCAGAACCTCAATCGTTCTGGGCGGGGACCAGGGTTCGAGCCCAGTGAGTGCCAGGAGAATTCCTTAGTTCTAAAAACAGTTTATAACAAACAGTAAAAAATCACTAAGGATTTAAAGTATTGTAAGCACATTTTTAAGCAGCAAACCCCCGGCTTTCCGCCTCTGGGGACATGAATTAAAGCGCACTGGTCTGTGCTGGCGTGCCGGCGAGGCTTAAATACCCCGAGCAGGAAGGCGGCCTGACAGCTGGTGCGGTAAGCTGACTTCCCTCACCTAAGATGGCGTCACTCCGTCTTTTTTCCGCCCCAGAACCTCAATCGTTCTGAGCGGGGACCAGGGTTCGAGCCCAGTGAGTGCCAGGAGAATTCCTTAGTTCTAAAAACAGTTTATAACACACAGTAAAAAATCACTTAGGATTTAAAGTATTGTAAGCAACTTTTTAAGCAGCTAACCCCCGGCTTTCCGCCTCAGGGGACATGAATTAAAGCGCACTGGTCTGTGCTGGCGTGCCGGCGAGGCTTAAATACCCGGAGCAGGAAGGCGGCCTGACAGCTGGTGTGGTGAGCTGACTTCCCTCACCTAAGATGGCGTCACTCCGTCTTTTTGCCGCCCCAGAACCTCAATCGTTCTGGGCGGGGACCAGGGTTCGAGCCCAGTGAGTGCCAGTAGAATTCCTTAGTTCTAAAAACAGTTTATAACACACAGTAAAAAATCACTAAGGATTTAAAGTATTGTAAGCAAATTTTTAAGCAGCTAACCCCCGGCTTTCCGCCTCAGGGGACATGAATTAAAGCGCACTGGTCTGTGCTGGCCTGCCGGCGAGGCTTAAATACCCCGAGCAGGAAGGCGGCCTGACAGCTGGTGCGGTGAGCTGACTTCCCTCACCTAAGATGGCGTCACTCCGTCTTTTTGCCGCCCCAGAACCTCAATCGTTCTGGGCGGGGACCAGGGTTCGAGCCCAGTGAGTGCCAGGAGAATTCCTTAGTTCTAAAAACAGTTTATAACAAACAGTAAAAAATCACTAAGGATTTAAAGTATTGTAAGCACATTTTTAAGCAGCAAACCCCCGGCTTTCCGCCTCTGGGGACATGAATTAAAGCGCACTGGTCTGTGCTGGCGTGCCGGCGAGGCTTAAATACCCCGAGCAGGAAGGCGGCCTGACAGCTGGTGCGGTAAGCTGACTTCCCTCACCTAAGATGGCGTCACTCCGTCTTTTTTCCGCCCCAGAACCTCAATCGTTCTGAGCGGGGACCAGGGTTCGAGCCCAGTGAGTGCCAGGAGAATTCCTTAGTTCTAAAAACAGTTTATAACACACAGTAAAAAATCACTTAGGATTTAAAGTATTGTAAGCAACTTTTTAAGCAGCTAACCCCCGGCTTTCTGCCTCAGGGGACATGAATTAAAGCGCACTGGTCTGTGCTGGCGTGCCGGCGAGGCTTAAATACCCGGAGCAGGAAGGCGGCCTGACAGCTGGTGTGGTGAGCTGACTTCCCTCACCTAAGATGGCGTCACTCCGTCTTTTTGCCGCCCCAGAACCTCAATCGTTCTGGGCGGGGACCATGGTTCGAGCCCAGTGAGTGCCAGGAGAATTCCTTAGTTCTAAAAACAGTTTATAACACACAGTAAAAAATCACTTAGGATTTAAAGTATTGTAAGCAACTTTTTAAGCAGCTAACCCCCGGCTTTCCGCCTCAGGGGACATGAATTAAAGCGCACTGGTCTGTGCTGGCGTGCCGGCGAGGCTTAAATACCCGGAGCAGGAAGGCGGCCTGACAGCTGGTGTGGTGAGCTGACTTCCCTCACCTAAGATGGCGTCACTCCGTCTTTTTGCCGCCCCAGAACCTCAATCGTTCTGGGCGGGGACCATGGTTCGAGCCCAGTGAGTGCCAGGAGAATTCCTTAGTTCTAAAAACAGTTTATAACACACAGTAAAAAATCACTAAGGATTTAAAGTATTGTAAGCAAATTTTTAAGCAGCTAACCCCCGGCTTTCCGCCTCAGGGGACATGAATTAAAGCGCACTCTTACAGAGTGGATAGCAGTAGGTGGGTGCCAATGCCATACATGAATTAATCAAACTCAAGTAAAACAATCTATCGTTTTTAGGTTTCACCTGGAGTGGTGGGTTTGTTGATGTTATTCACCTCTCAGCATACTGACTTCCTAAAGTTCCAAAACCTGTTCTTTTAGCAATTACCTTAAAAGGGCTGTGATCTGTCCCTCCGTCCACCCCCCACCCCACCATGCCTCCTACCCCCGTCGTATGTCTCAGCCTGGGCCACTGCAGCTTGAGCTACTGTGGCATTGTCCGGGCAGTGTCTGGAGTCTAATCTCAGTCACACCCGGGTTTTTCATAGGTCTTTAAAAGACCGTTTACATGCCTTTTGTGAATTGGTTAACAATGCTTTGTTTTTTCTTTCACTGGTTTCAGTACTCCCTAGGTCCCCACTTTGCTTGGTCCTTACATTTGTATTTTATTTTTACTACTACAGTGGGAGCATTCATTTAGTGAAAAGGCATCTCACGTGTAGGGATGTCACCTTTCCAAAAGAAAAATCCAGCCACTTGTTGTTTAAAGAGTCTACAAAGCCTCGCCTTGACACTAAATAGGGCTGTAAATAAAATGGTATGTATTCATTTGTAACATAACGTTTTTTATCTTTGTTTCCTTTAATTATTAGTCATGGATCATTATTGCAGCCGTAAAACACATTTAAAAGTTATTTCTTATTATATTTGCTGTTTTAAGTATACAGAGATAAGTGATAAAAGTACCGGCTTTAGATGCTTTTGCTTATTTTTGTATTGGCTGGGATATCAAAATACTGGTGGTGCCTGTAGATGTTTGCTCAGCTGGCACCCCTAATCAGGAGATTGAAAGTTTGTTGCATGATCAGCACATTATTTATTTCCTCCATGCTCCATCCCTGATTGACACCATAATAGCAGTAGTTTAAGTTATATCTGAAACTCTACTCAATGCACAATGCTGAGTTACTCCAGATGTCTGGGGATACATCCTGCATTCAGGCAACTCCTTCCTCATTCTCACCACTCACCCTTCACTTTCATGTTCACCCTGCACTCACAGCGATCACACTGCACTCACGCTGTTACCCTGCACTCACGCCGTTCATCCTCCTCTTACCCTGTGCTCACATGAGCACACCGCTCACCCTGCACTCACAGTGATCACACTACACTCACACCACTCACCATGCACTCACTCTTTCCACCCCGCGCGTACATGAGCACAATACTCATCCTGAACTTGTGACACTCGCCTGTCACTCTAACAGTTCACTCTGCAATATCACTCAAACAAGCACATCACCCCCCATGCATTAATTCTCCCACTCTGCACTTTCGCCCATGCCCAAACTCATGTCACATCACTCACCCTGCAGTCCCTCCTCCCACCCTACTCTCACACTGTCACATTGCTCACTGTGCACTCACATATGCACTCCTGTCACTCCCACTGCTCACTCTTCACTCACATGGGCACAAGACTCACCATGCACTCATACCCTGCAAGCAAGCCCAGCATTCACCCTGGAGTCACACCACTCACCCTGCACTTCCTCTTTTTCCCCTGCACTCCTACAGGCAAACCTATCAGCCTATATTCATATAGGCACTCTGTTCGTCCTGCCTGCACACAGGAACATTAGTCTGCAGGAACTCATAGGGACACACTACTCACTCTGCACTAACTCCTCTCACCATGTACTCACCAGTCACTCTCATAGATCACCCTGCACCCTGCACTCTCACTGCTCACCCAGCGCCACACATAGGCACACTACTCACCCTGCATTTACACAGATTACGCCACCTTACACTCACTCCTCTCACTCGGCACGCACTCCTCCCATCCGACACATGGGCCC
Source organism: Lissotriton vulgaris (assembly GCF_964263255.1). Lineage (NCBI taxonomy): Eukaryota > Metazoa > Chordata > Amphibia > Caudata > Salamandridae > Lissotriton > Lissotriton vulgaris. Next base: position 803,203,165 of record NC_141685.1, on the reverse strand, counting down.
TCCTCTCACATTGCATTCATGCACATCTGCACATTTTACACACTACACTCGCACCACTCATGCTTCATCACTTACACATTTCTCCACCACCCAGTACTTACATGAGCACACCTCTACACATTTAAAAATTACACAACTGTATTATATTCTGAGAGGTCTTTTGTCTGGCTCTCACGGTCAAACGATGCCCAACCTGCTCACAACACTCCTATGTTGTATCTTTCCATACTGAAAGTCTGTCAACCGAGTCTTTAGCAATTGTTTCCATAATATGTGGTTTTGCCACAATCACCTTGGCCTGTGCCTCTTCTATCCCCCCCCTCCATGTGGAAGTGTTTTGACCAGATCCTCTTCCGCTTGACTTAACGCGACTTGGAAATCATACGTTTGTCGCTGTTTTTATTTATTGAAATTCAGGGAGAATCCAATGGTTTCCCCATGTACACCTGTTTTCAGCGCATCCCAAACATTATCAATTCATGCACTACCTACATTTTCCCTTAAGAACAATGGAATCCAGTTCTTCATATGATTGCAATAATCCTCATTCAACAGAAGAGCTCGTTCAAAACTTCAAAAGCTACGCTGGAATCTCGATTCTTTTCCTTTAATTTCTATTACTAGAGGGTTATGATCAGCGAGTATGCGTGGGGCTTTTTCTATCTCACAATCATGAAGAAGGGAATAGGATACTAGTATAAAATCAAGTCGGGCATGAACTATGTGAGGATTTGAAAAAAATTTAAAACCTGGATCCGAAGCATTTTTCAAGTTCCATACATCACACAGCCTGTGTTCTATACATGGTGCCCTTAATGCTCAAAATTCTTTAGTTTTCCTGCCACTGTATGTCCCTTTAATTTCTGAGTTCAATTTCATGTTAGCCGGGATATTTATGTTAAAGTCCCCACAAAAGATGATTGGAAGGGACCAGGCCGCAAGTTCACTATTTACCTGTTCAAATACCACTGGGTCGTCAAAAATACTACCATAGACTGGCACCTGTCTGGTCTTCCACTGGAGAATTCCCCGGCTGATTCCGGTCGGCTGCTGCATTTGTGCAACCTTTGTCCTACTTCACTAAGGGGCATATTACCAAGCAATAGCGATAATTATGTCAATTGCTTTGTTAGAGACAAAAATGTATCGCCGACCTGCGGCGATTTTTATCGCAGATAAACCTTGGTATTACCAAGGTTTATTGCAAATGCGATAAAAATCGGCCGCAATGCATGAATATCGCTGAAAAGTCAGCGACATTCATGCATTACCAAGCTAATACTCTTAGCCATGTTATCCACCTACCATTGGATAACATGGCCAAGAACTGCTCAGGGGCAGGTGTTAGCTTTTGGAGATATTCGCGCTTAGTAATAGGAGATAACGATGTTAGCGACTGTTTCCAGTCGCTAACATCTTGGCACGCCCACTTTGCATGTCATTAGTGATAAATATCACTGACATGCAAAGCGGGGCCCAAGATGGTCGCTATCTCCTACTAGCTGTCGCTAACTGGTGTTAGCGACAGCTAGGTAATAGGGAGATCATTTTATCTCTGCTTTCTTGGCTTTTAAAGCCAAAAAAGCAGAGATAAACCCCCTTGATAATATGCCCCTTAGTTCCCTGATCTGGGACATTTGATTTCTTAAATTGGGAGTTACCACACACCCACTCGTCCGTCTTCTGTCAGATTAATTTGCTAAGCAAAATCTTAAATTTATTATATATAGGACGCAAGTATCTGGTTGCGCCATTTGTGGGTTTACCATGTGGTTTACTTTCAAAATGCAGAAATCATAAAAGAGTCAACCTGCCCTAAAGAAGTCCTTCTGAAACGGATGAAATGCATCAGCTGTATCTTGATCATCCTGATCATGTTTTAAAAAGCAACTTAATTGAAATAAAGAAGAAATTTGGAAGAATACTTTTCTGACGTGGAGTTTATAAAATTCTTTTCTCATCTCTACTGTGGTGCACCTGTGCTATTGTTTTTAAATGCTTAACGATTCCCCAGTGTATACACGGCATTCTGATATCACCCATCTTCCTGCTTGGCCAGCCACTGGTCGAGTAAATTGTAATGTAGCATTTGAGGACATAATCGCCACCCCTCTTGACCATGTGTATTGTGTTGTCCCTCCGACCACTCTACAGCCTAATGATTTCAAGAGATACTTGTGAGCTCCCTTTATGTGAGTCTTCTGTATACATACTACATCTGCCTTTAAAAGGTGGAGTCCTCTGGCGGAATGAGTATTTTCCTAGGATCATTCTGGTTATCCATATTGATGTTGGCAACACGTATTTTATCCATCAAGAGGTGCACAGAGAACACTCAATTAAGGACTTTGATGTAGAAGATATCGCACCTTCTGTCCAACCCCTCTCGCTCTCATGACCACCGACTGCACCCAATCACCACCCCCCTCCCACCTCCCACCACCTAATGCTGAGGTGACCTGGCTCGAACCGAGCCAGGATGATGACATCTAAGCAATCATGACCTCGTCGCTCCTTGGACCTTTCCACCTCTCCTATACCAAACATTAGTAATTACACCCTTAGAAAATCACTTATTAATTTAAGCAAACCAAAATAGAAGCGAAAAAAAATTAGCTTTCTACATGCAACAGGCCAACAAGCGCTGCAGGAGATTGATCAGACTGCCCGGTATCCAACGCTGCTTCTGAACGGAGCTCTTGAATGAGCCCGGTTTGCTGGTGAAGGTGCCTTCGTGATATGGGTAAGTGAGCACAGGAGCTTCCCACATCTCAAGGCATTGGGTGTATTTTTCTCAAATAAGGGGCTTAGATCAAAGGAGCGTCTCGAGCGAGACGCTTACTCGGACGCCATCTTCCCTCCGACTAGCATTGTTATAGTTTAATTGCAGGTGAATAATGAGTAGCACAATATGAAGCATGTTTTCCACATATGGAATATCTTGGAATGTATTTTTAGCAGCAATTCAAGTATTATTTTCACGGTGTGTTTAGAATGTGGGGGAGACATGATTTCATTTCTAATCGTAATGGGATGTTTTCCTTGAATGTTTTATAGTTACCCCTGAGGAAGAGATAATTCTCGAAATGCATTGGGTTAAGTTGCTGAGATGGAGGCATACTCTGTCACAAATCAAGGAATATACCATTGTGGATTGTAATATTTTGGAAACATCTGAATGTGAATAAAACATTGAAGCTTCGAATATTTACGTCTCAACTTAATTGAATCTGGCAGATGAAAATGGGGATTGTGTTTAAACTCAAATATGCAGTTACGAGGGCCAATGGGCCCTGAGCATTAGGCTGTGCACCCTGTAATTGTTATACCACCCGGTTCTGGGTTACCAGTTCTTAGGTCTGGCCTAGCGAAGCAGTGCATGCACTATTCGCCTTGGCGAGACCTATTGTTGTCGGCTTGGTGGGCGAAGGGGGACAGGACATGTGCACGCCTGCAGAGTACAGGAGTTGTACATGCGTATGCACATCTCCTGTCCGCGCTTGCGGCGTTTGAGCAGAATGCGTGCATGGCGTGCTTTCACTCTCATGGCGACAGCTTGTGTTCCCCCCACACCACCCTCATGCATCGAGTAGCATGAAATATATACGGCTGCACAAAGCTGTTATGTTGTCCGCTCACCCACCTTACATTAAATTGGTAGAAGGGTGGAGGGAGACACATAACAGCTCCTGCGGCAGAACATATTTTTCACTGGGAAGGGATATCAGGATGATGCAAAAAAGAACACATTTGAAATTGAAGTCTGCAGTTTCTATTGCTTCAGACATCCCGCTGTCCACCTCGAGCTTGCTGAGTCGGGCTGTATTGCTGGCTAGGCCACAGTATATTTTATGGCAGACACATTCTGTGCCTGCCGCAAAAATACAGCATTTATTTTTTTTTGCCAGCAATTTTACAGTTTTGTGTTTGGAGGATCAGTGCGTCACTAAATGTCCCAATTGCAAAATATGGGCGCTTTTCTCAGTATTCGGTCCTATTTTGTAGCCTAAAACCGAACCGCGGATTGTCTGGGAAAAAAAATATACGAAAACAAATGTTAATCCTTCCTTTCTATCCTATTTTAGTGACGCGTTTATATTTCATGTCAATTAATTCGACTGTGTGGATATTTCACCATACAGGACACACTGACAACCCGATTGCTCATCCAGTTCCACGTGCCTTGATTTTACTGGACCAACAACAAACCACTGTTAGTTATTATAGTTAATGAAAATGTGTTTGTTATGATATCTAAACGCAAATAAAACTCCGCGAACTCAGTGCACATAATAGAAATGAGAAATACATTATCTCAGAAGTGATTACATTGTTTGAGGTAATTAAAATATATGCTGGCTCTACCACATCCTATTTGTCCGAAATGTTGGCAGACACTTACCAATTCTGACATGAACCTGCAGGCAGCTGGCTGGATACTTCCAGTAATCTCAAAGTTTCCTAGCCTACTGCCATCGAGGTGTCACCAAGTAGCGACCCGGTCACAACACAGCAGAAAAACAAATGAGCTGTTGTCGGGACAACTGAATAAAAGTAATTTTTGGTTGGGAATATTGCCGGGACGATGACCATACCGCAAGCTTTCCTCTCTAGTAGAGGCCCTTCACTCCTCCCAGCTCAAAACTAAGTTTCCTGGAACAGGGTTAAGGAGACACCCTACTGACACGACACAGCACGTGACACCAGGAGGCCCCGCCCTTCCCTTACCACTGAACTCTCGTACGTATTCTTCACAAGATGCACAGCGACCTCTAGCGGTAGGTAGGCGTTCTCTCACAAACAAATAAAGAACTTCTTTCACGCCTAGTCTCAGTTAACACAAGTGCAGACTAAAACTCCCCAAATCCACCAGGGTGTGAAACAGGCGCAATGCTACTAAAATATTTGGGGGCTTATTTACAAGCCCCTTGCGTCACCGGTGCGTCACTTTTAACATGGGGAAAAAGTGAGGTACCGGCGGCGCAAGGGGCTTGTAAATAAGCTTGCCGGTATCAGGTAACATGACGGTGCACTATAAATGAGGTTAATTCCAGCAGGCCCAGATAGAATTCAATAGCGAAAGACAGAAAGAATGTGGGAGGGGGAAGCTTAGAAGAAAGTGCTCAGGAAGGAAAGTTAGAGAGAATGAGAGATAGAGACAAATAAAATGTGGCCTTGTGTAATGGAACTGGTGTCCATGTTAAGCACTCCAATACCTTTGAAAGGAGGATTGGACGCCCGATAAGGTTCCTTGAAAGTTACTCCTAAAGGGGGCGGGGGAGGAGCAAACACTCCCAGCAATGGACAGGACAAGCATTTCCAGAAATCGTACCTCATAGCCATTATAAGAGAAATGATAGCGCCAAACTTAGGCCTCGTCTTATTATTCAAGTTCGGCTCGGATGGTCTTTTATTTGCCTACTAAAGTTGTAGAGGGGAAACACAGCATGTCAGATTATACTTACAAATTAATTATGCTGTAGGGACCACAAACTCCGAATTCCAATTATGGATTTTATTATAAGGCCAAAAATAATTGTATATAAACACACCGTAATATCAATGAATATAGATACAGGAGAATCAATACAGAGCCAAATCTACTCATATAATTAATTCGGCAAAAGAGGCACAACATTATCAACTCCAAGATCAGCATGCAACCCAAGACGGAGGCAGAGTCCAAGTCCCTTTTCATCTGGAAAGAAAGCATGAAATGTCTCTCCCTACACTACTCTCATGAGTGGTGATTCTAGGAGGCTCCCATGTCTAAGCTTTTGAAGGTGTCAGCACGTGTAGACTTCCTAAGAAGTACTCACGTTGAAATGGGTCAAATAGTTTAAATCTATGGAGCTCGTTTTTAAGGTGCTCACTATTCTCCAAAATCTAGAAGTCTGCCGTTTCTGTCCCTGGGCATAATACAAAAGAGGATAATTTAGCCCCCTTCTGTGAGTATCACATGACAATTTTGTTTCATTTCTCCAAAGTTTCCAACGTTTCAGTGTTTTTCTGTGACTTCTTTAATTAAATCGTCTTGCTTAGTATGACCTTGGAGTGAAGATAGGCCAGGCACAGAAGATATACTCCCCATCGCTTCTTATGCTTGTTCAAAGACATTCCAAGTATCTCCCTAGTTGAAAATAATGATGGTATTCTTTATACCTGCAATGGGAGAGAAGCACACTGTCTCTGCACATGCAAAAATACATTTAAATAATTTCTTCCGTAGGTGAGAGTAAAACTAACTCGTAAACAGCTTGCAGTATTGGGCCTAGACTACAGACAACCTAAAACACGATTACATTAATGTGAATATAGTGTCTTCATACAAAGGGGCATAGAAAATAATGATATGCTGTTACATGTGAATTACATATATAATGTGCACATTCACTTCTTTGACAACGTGGGCAATACCTGCATTTTATCATAATTCATAAGGTTACTAAAATATATGCTGGTGCGTTAAACTATGAGTATGATGCACCACTACAAGTAGGGTGCTATATGCGCTCTATCACTTCCCCCCTCTTATGACTAGTGTCATAACACCAACATCACATATCCCTATCATTTAACCTTACAAAAGAGCAATTTACATGCGGGTTGTGGCTTGCCGTCCTTGCCTGAATTATCCTATCCCTTAAGATGTAGATAACAACTGTCCTGCTGCTCTTGTTTCTTCATGGAGTTTTCAGCATGACGTGCTGTCTGCCACTTGTAAGCTTTGATGGCTTCCAATAGCACAATGATACAAATAACTGCAATTATGCTGGGTTTCAGGATGTATCCCACTATTCCTTGACCCAGGCGTCCAAACCAGCTCCCAATATTTTCAAAACCCTTACCAATTTGTTCCCACAGATCATCTGCAGCGAAATCACTTAAATCTCGATGGATTTCTGAGATGTTACTGATATATTTGCGTATATCCCGACTATTGTCTGTAATATATGTGCAGCATTGCTGCACTTTCAATAATTTACAAACTCCTCCGGCTTTTGCTAGTAGGACGTCCAAAGCAAGTCGATTTTGAAGAACCATAGCCCTGGTCGAAACCATCTTCCTATCTACAAGCAGCAAAATTTGGTCTGTATTCACAGAGAGTTTATCTACTATAGTTGCCAGTTTTCTAATCTTCACATCATTTAAAATCCTACCCACACTTGATATCATAGCTCCAAATATATCACCAACAACTTTTCCAGCACTTACACCCCATTTTCCTCTGTGAATCTTTTTTCCCTCCAAAGGCCATAGATCCTCTACATGGAAAATTTAGGGAAATATCACTGCTAGGTAACCGGTACCATACCAGTTCATGGCAACTTCATGTAAGTACTTTGTCCACACACAAAATACACATTTGGCACTATGGTCAATGTATCCAATAGTGCCTTTCTTATTGCTTCTTCAATCAAGAAAATGTGTTCACAATCACTCTCACCCACAAAAATCTTATCATAATAAGTGGACGGGTGTCTAATACATAACTTCACTCTTTGTTTAAAGTCTAAGGCTATAGAACCCGAACTTCCCTTTGCTTTATGATATAATTCCTCCTGCATCCATGGACTAACCTTATGCTTTGGGTCTGGCCTAAATAATGTCTGTCTATGTCGATCTTCTATCTGATCTATGAATTTCTTCTCAATTTCAGTCAGCATGCAGGTTAGATTATGCCTATGGGCGTACAAAGTATCTAGTGTAATAGTGGGCACGAAGTATGTAGACATTATTTCAACCTCTTTGTAATAGTCATATTTATTCATATATTTGAGAACGGGGACTTCTAAGAGTACCACATCATAATTAGAAAAGGAATACTCAAAGTGGGCTTTGCTATAAAACATGCTTAGCAACACACTACATGTAATGCCATATGTCAAAGGTGGTGATATTGAACGCCCTCTTCTACAGATGCGGGTAATTGCATACACACATAACATTCTTTCGCTTCCATGGTGTCAACATACTCATACAACAATCGAGCATAGGCATTCAGTGTGAAATCTCCTTTTGATAGATCTACATGTATCATTCGGCTGGTTTCCCTAATCAAATCCCTATCTTTGGCAGTTGCACCCTCATCTAAGTCTGCAGTAGAGGAGGTAGGCGGTATGTCATACTTTTCCGAATTGGGAGACCCCATCAGCGATTCAACAATCACCACTGCTATGACAATAATCATCCCTACAATAAGGGTACCAATTAGACATTTCTTTTTCCGTCCTGATTTTTCAGACCCCATCTTGCTTCTTTTCTTGTCTTGATTCTCAATGAGATTTGACTGATTTGCTATTTCCTGGATTATATACAGAGTCTTTCATGTCCTTGCAGAGTCAGCACAGGAAGACGGAAATCCCACACGTGCGACTCAGTCACTACGGTCACCGCGTACCCCGTTGAGGCAAGAATTCCTCTCTAGTAAAGGTCTAAGAGGGAAAACAGAAACAATCCAGTGCGTAAATAAACACTGAAAATTACTGCACAAGTGGTGTAAGTGATCTATGTTTTGTTTTGTCCTGACGAAGGCTCCATAGACCTGGCTGGGCACTAGGGAGCTGAAACATGTTGACACCATCCATTAAGTGGTATAGTAAGATCCAGTAACTAGTTCTTTCCTCTATACCAATTACCTTTTAACAACAGACTTAACCTCTCTAAATAAAACCTTTTTTGGCTAAGTTCTGTTTTTTAAACCATTCCTTTCCACATCCCCATCCCTCTTTCTCTGGACACTGCTGCCAGAACCTGAGGTTGCCTCTTGGTGAGGCCGGCGGCATACAGCACGTTATTGGACACCCTATGATATATGCCACAACGCTAAAGTGGGGCGGAGTACAGTAATATACCGCAATCGATAAACATAGCGTTTTCTGAGGGTGTTCCATGCCAACCAACGGTTGAACAGTTACAAGTGTCCATTCCAATCACTTGATTACTTTAGCATTGAAATGGGGAACTGAATGGACACCAATTCCTACTCCCCCCTGTTGATTATTCATGTAGTCAACCCTACATTCAGCTCTTCTCTCTAGTGGAAAGGCCCTAAATGTATATCTTGTTTCCTCTTGGGTCTAGGTTATCTTCTTTCTAAGGCTAATAAATGTCTCTTTAAAGTTCACTCTTCATCATTTATGATATTTGATCCAAGCATAGTAAGAACAAGTTGCAATATTTCAGCACAAAGTTCTCCAATTTCTTGTGCAGTTGGCTGACGATCAAAGGGAGGAAAATGAACCTGATTGAGAATCAAGAAGCGCAATCCACTCAGCCTTGGTGGATCTGGAACTGTCACAGTCAGTATTACAAATGAGTCAATTCCAGGAACTATTAACTGAAGATTGATTGTCAGGGTATAGCCACTGTGAGTCATTGTGCCTTTTCCCAGTCTCCCAAATTCAACTGATCTCTGCATCTGCAGCCAGGTACGTCCACTCAGGAGATGTGTACTTTCGAGATGGCACTCTTTCCCTTCTTGATCATCTCAGACCATCCGGTCTTTCTTTGGTATCACTTTGATCAGATTCAGATGTCTCATGAATCGGAGCAAGATATTCCCTGGATACAAGCCGTAAATTCAACCTGTCTTTCTTTGCTGGCCACTTTGCTGCTGTGGCTACATTTGGTCTCTGTCCTTCCTCTTGATCTGATATTTCAGCGCAAGATTGTTTACTCTGCTCTGGGTCAAAGTTCACTTCTACAATATCATCAATTTCAGATTCTGTATTTGCTTCAGAAGATGCTGGAGGTATTGAAGCTTGCTCAGCTGGTTGTTCCACTTCATCAAGAGTTCTCTTTGTTTCAGTTACATTCTTGATTGCTCTTTGTGAGAAGTTGGTATGGTATATGATGCTCACTAGTTCTAGTGATCACCTTGTACCATGCCAAGCAACCCTTATAATGATTGGTTGTAAGTCAACCTTATAGACCAGCTATCCTAGTAGCGTGGACAAAGCAGTCTTAGGCTAAACTCTGTAAAGGCATGTGAAGAAAGCTGTTTTACCATACACAATCCCCTTGAATACCAAATGAAAGGACACCACACAGATATATATTGAAAAAATATATATATTTATTTACTATAAATATCCCTTATACTCTTCATGAGCACAGAAGCCAATGCGTTAAAACAAAACACAGTTTAAATATGCAAAAGTTGCACTATGGATGAGCCCTAGGGGCCACCTAAACCATATACTAAAATAGTGGTATAAGTACCACAAATCGAAAAGGAAGTAGGCCTAGGGCCTGGGGAATCGCTGGAGCTGTTCGGGACTAACAGTGAAGAAGTCGGGAAAGGCCCGCGGGACTCGGGTGCAGCGCTTAAAGCACACGCATGCACCAATGCAAAGTCAATGGTGCATACAAGTTACAAAGTTAGTGAAAAGGGAACCTTCCGGATGACCTAGAACCTAGCAACTTGGAACATAGACACTACAGGTGTATTGCTACACAGGGGCACCAGAGTGCCAGGTTTACCTCACCCACAGGAAGCGGGTGCATATGTCTCGAAGTGTGTCGGGTTTCGTCGTGCTGGTCTATGGAGCCTGTAGATGAAGATGCTGCAGGCGGGTCGTCGTTGTGAGTTCCGGTGGATCCAAGGGTGGATCTGAAGAGGTGAAGACTTGAAAGCAGAGGGGACAATGTTCAAAGTCACTAGCCAGTGACTACCGTGGAACCAGGATGGAACCAGGCGATGTCGGGTGCAAACAGGCGAAGAGGTGAAGATTGTCTCTGCAGCCACGTGGACACGAAGAGGTCGAGGACGTCCAGGCGTCAGTCACAAGCTTTCCCACGAAGGCTCTAGCTGATGGTGGTGTCGGCTTCTTGATCAGAGCAAACAGGCCTTGGCTAATGCAAGCCACGCAGGAGACGATGCAAGCTTCTCACTCGGACCAGCAAGGTCAGAGGGGGTGCTCCATTTTACAGGAGCGAGGGCCAGTCTGGAGCAACCAGACCAGCAGTGTAAATGTTGGATTTCATTGCCAAGATGGCCACTAGCCAACGGACTAGTAACCGGGATGGCGCGTCGAGTGGCAAAGTGCAATAGGGCTCCACGCAGATCATGGAGATGCTGGGGGGCTGATCTTCGGTGCAGATGCTGTTCGGTGGTGGGGCTTCTCAAACCCCAAAGCACAGCATCGAGGGTGCCTCTGGTGCTGCGCAGTCAGCTTCTTGTGGGTCTTTCGAGATGGCCAGTCCCACGTCTCTCAGGCCTCCACGGGTCTCTTCTTTTCAGGGACTGTGGATCGGGCTCTGAGATGTCTGGGAGTCTGGGTCTCATCAGGCTCTGGGCTCGGGCTCCGGCAGGAGGCGGCAGCAAAGCAGACGTCGAGTTGCTGGATGGTGCCTGTATTCACAGGATGGTCACTCCTTGGCCACAAGGGAGATGCTCTACAGTCTTCTGTGCAGCAAAATGTCGAAGTCCAGTTTTCTTCTTAGTTTCAAGTCGAGTTCAGGATGATCTGAAGTCTTGGGACACAGCTCCTACTCTTATTCTCCATCTGGGGGCCGGATCACCTGCTAGGTCCCTCCTCTGGGTGGGACCAGGAAGGGGGGTGGTTACACCCCCTTTCCTTTGTCCAGCTCCGCACCAGGACTGGGGCTGGAAAGCCCCAGCACCGGTTTGGACTGGCTTATGCACGGGGACACCTTGTGTGCCCCAGGCATGTCTCATTCTATTCAGCCCTGTCCTACCCAATACACAAAATCCTGTCTGGGGTGGTGCTCGCACCTCCCAAGACAGGAAACCCTTTGTCCAAGCTTCCCTCGCTGGAAGGACTCCCAGCAGCAGGAGGCCAGACTTGTGTCTGTGGTGGCAGCATCCATTTTGTGATGCTGAGGCTTGAGATTAACTTTAACCGGGGTTCAGGTTATGTACATGTCGTATCCCTCTAGAAGGGTGGAATGCTACCCCCGTCGCCAGAATTGGCGAGGGGGTAGTATCCCAATTCGTATGACACCTTACTCGACATGTTTTGATAAAGCCAAACCAAAGTTAGCAAGTAACCGCGAGGATTATAGTGCACTTAAGAGTATATGGTATGGCAATATCCCGGAACAGCTTAGGGAGTTGTTCCCGACAGCTGCAGACGGGCTCAGCCCGTGCCAGAGCACCATCTCACATGAAACCAAGCACTCTGCCTCCAGGATTGTTGAGGCCTTCCATAGGAGTGGCTTATAGGTCAACATGTGTCCAGATAGGTTTAGATATAGGTATACTATATCTAAGTAAGAGGTGATTACACCAACTTACTCCAGCTGAATGATCAGCCAGTTGTGTCAAATTTGGAGGCCAGGCCAGGGGTGGCATAATACATGCTGCAGCTCCTGGTAGGCCTTGGATGCACCTATGCCCTGTGTACCTGGGGTACACTGTTACAGGGGCCTATAAGGTGAACCAGATCCAATTGTGTATGTACCTAAGGTACATGGAGTCCATTTTAAGGAGAGAGCAATTAGCCTGGGGCCCTGAATAGCAGGATCCCAGGCCAACTAAGTCAAAAACCAGCTAAACACCAGGCAAAAGGTTTGGGGGTAACCATAGTCAGATATCCACCTTCCTACACTCTTCTCGAAATCGGAAGCATTGTTCTTGACACAGGTTCTGGGACTCTGCGAGTATGTGAAGCGTGGATCCAATTTGGTAGACCACCACAATTCACTGCTGTACTTGTGACCAAAAGCACTTGATAGGGTCCACGCCACTGGGCATCAAGACAGCTTTTCCTCACATGGTTTCGAACCAGGACCCAGTCTCCAGGGCTTAAATCATGCAGCAGGTCACTCGAGGTAGATGCAGTCACAGCCTCGACCTGGTGAGACACAGAAGTAATTACATCAGCCAGTCCCTAACAATAATCCAGAACCAAATCATCAGTGATGTTTATTAATGCTGTAGCTGGCACCATAGGCAGTCGCATCGCTCTTCCCATCAATATCTTGTGGGGAGAGAGCCCTGGTCTCCTATCAGGTGTACTACGCATACTCATCAATACAAGAGGTAGCGCATCAGGCCATTTCAAAGAAATTGATGAACACACTTTGGACACCCTCATTTTGATGGTGCGATTCACTTGTTCCACTAGACCTGAAGCCTCTGGCCTATGGCTGCAATGTAATCTTTGATTGATTTTCAGAGCTGCACACAACAATTGCATGAGTACGTTGTGGAGGTGTGTTCCTCTATCTGTTCCCACCGAGGTCGGAATTCCAAACCACGGTATCAGTTCTCTTAAGAGCAATTTTGCCATTGTGAGACTGTCGCATCGCCTAAGGGGATATGCCTCAACCCATAGCGAAAAGATACAGACCACCACTAAGACATATCTCCACCTATTGCATCGGGGCATCTCAATGAAGTATACCTGTGTTTTGTTGAAAGGACCTCCTGATCTCCCAATGTGACTCGTTGCAACCACAGTTTTCTTTCCCACATTCATTTGTTGGCACGTAACACACCTGTGACAAACTACTTCAGCATGCACATGGAATCGAGGGTTAAACCATGTTTGCCTAAACACTTGCACCATGGCATCTCTTCCAAGATGAACTGCTCCATGAATTTGCCTTGCCATTTGACTTAATAAACAGTTTGGTAATACTGCCCTTTCATCTGTTGACACCCAAATGCCATCCTCTCTCTTTTGACAACCTGCTTTAACCTAGGATGCTGCTTCTTCTTCTGGGACTTCATCTTGCAGTCTCTTAACCTCATCCCCTGTATCGGCTATAGCTAGCATCATGCTTAACTCGGTCTCTTCCGCACTTTTTCCTACATATCCACCATTGAAAATACAAACATGTAATGCACCAAAACTAGCAACCTCATCAGCATTATTATTGCCTTTGGTAACAAAATCATCTCCTTTCCCATGAGCTGCACATTTAGCAACTGCTATGGCTTCTGGTCTTTCTAAAACCTCCAGTAATTGACGGAAATATTCGCCATTGCAAATAGGCGATCCTGAGGATGTCAGGTATCCCCTTTGGGACCATAACTGTCCAAAATCATGAACCACTCCAAACCCATACTTGCTGTCTGTATAAATGGTTACTCGCACTCCATCAGCAATTGTCAGAGCATCAATTTCGGCCACCTGAGCAGAATATACTCTTGTTAAGACAGGCAGCTTCGACTACTCCTAAAATAGTACAGACAGCAAAAGCTGCATGTAAGTACCCTTCATTGTCTCTTAAACATGAACCGTCAACAAAAAGAATCAAATCAGGTTCGGATAATGGTTCATCAACAATGTCAGGTATGGGCTTGGTAGACAGTTCAGTGACATCTAGATATTCAAATTAACATTTTCAGCAGCTAATATGACTAGTTCATATTTTGTAAGTCTATTGTTAGTGAAGTGCTGTGTTTTTGTCCTTGTCATTAGCAATTCCACTGAATGAGGCACATAAACCACAAGTGGATGACCCATATCTATACTTTCACACCTTTCAATGCTGACACCCGTTGCATCAACGGATTTGAGACATCCGGGCAACGCAGGAGCTACAGGATCTAATGTGGCTGAAAAATAAGCAACTGGTCTACGGGCACCTCCGTGTGTCTGTACGATAACAGCCAATGCACATCCTTCTTTTTCACAGCAGAAGAGCGAAAACGCTTTATTATAATCTGGCATTCCAAGTGCCAGAGTGCAACATAGGCTCGCTCTTAGCTCATGGAAGGCGCTCAAGCTGTCATCATCCCATGGTACTGGATCACTAATATCTTTTTGAGTGAACCTCAAAAGTGGCTTTGCCTGTAAGGAAAAAGTTGGGATCCATTGTCGACAATAGCCGACCATTCCCAAAAACATGCAGACTTCTTTCTGTGTTTTTGGAGTTCCCATTTGCAGTATCGTCTCTATGCGATCTGTTGGCACCCTTCGTTTTCCCTTCCCAATGCGATGTCCTAAATACTGCACTTCTGTTTGACAATATTGAATTTTATTTGGGGACACCTTGTGTCCATTTTCTGCCAAATGATTAAGCAAAGCCACTGTATTGATCCTACAATTAATTTTCAGAATCTGATGCGACCAACAGATCATCAATATACTGAAGCAGAACTGAGTTTTGGGGCATTATCAATCCTTCAAGATTCTTCTACAGACATTGGCTAAAGATAGAGGGGCTTTCTTTATACCCTTGAGGGATACGACACCATGTTAATGCACGATCATCTATCCTAAACACAAAAATATATTGGCTATCTTCATGCAATGGTACAGAAAAGAAAGCTTGACACAGTCAATGACTGAACCACTCAGCTTCACACGGTATTTGAAACAGGATGTCAGCTGGATTCTGTACCACAGGACAACATGGAATCATGATTTCATTAACCCAGCGCAGATCCTGCACTATTCTATATTTGCCGCTAGGCTTTTGTAGTCCCATTATAGGTGAATTGCAGGGGCTCCCTCTTATTTCTTTTAAAATACCCTGTGCGATCATGGACTCAATCACTGGTCGTATGCCAGCCATAGTTCCTGGAGTCAATTTATACTGTGGAATTCTGGGAAATTCAACGTTTGATTTGACCTGTATCTTCACAGGTTCAACGCCTTTGATCAATCCGATTTATTCACCAGTAAAATCCCATACCTTTAGTGATACAGAATCTCTTAAGTCATGGGGCAACTCTTCTATTGTGAGAATTACAAACAGTTCTGCGCACAGACTCATGTTTGCATCTTAAAATCATCATCATCATCATAGGTATGCAACGCCACAACTCTTGGAGTGCAAGAGATATTGCAATTTAGTTTGCAGAAGAGATCCCCTCCTAAAAGGCAAACCGGGCTGGAATCACACACTACAAATTGATGTTTATCTTGAAAGGGTCATATAGTCACAGACAATTCAGTTGTTAAAGAGTTAGTCATTTTCAGATTGGTTACTCCTACCACTTGTATTGATTTTCCTGACAGTGTTAAGTCTGGTACCAGCTCTGTCTGAACCGTGGGACGTGCAGCTCCAGTATCTAACAAGAAAGTAACAGGATGTCCATTCATCCGTGTGTCTATGAAGGGTCCACTTTGAACTACTTCCAGGGCAGCACTCAAAGTGCATTCTCCCTGATCCCCCCTCTGATACTCATGGGGATCTTGTGTCTGCTCCAGTCTGTCTTTAATCTCAAAATAAGGCATCTGTCTATATGTCTGATTGTTCATAGGTATTCAGGGTGGTTGCTGTATTTGAAGTTGGGACTCAGAACTACCCCATACATAGATCTGGGTCTTGCCACAGTATTCATGCTCTCTGTCATCTGTCCCTCTCCTTCATATTGCATCTGGTTTGCTGGATTCGATTTATACTCGCGCTTCCAATGCCCGATTTGCAACAATAATGATATGCTGTCACATGCTTTTGATTGGCCACCCATTCAGCTCCCATACCAACCTCAGCACCTCTTCCCCTACCCTGTCTGTGTTGTGTCGCAATTTGTTGTTGGTTCATTCCTCTACCACTTCCTCTTCCTCAACCTCCTTGCCCCCAATCTGGCCGTTCACCATTTCTCAACTGTACTAACATCAACTTTTCCTTTGTTTTCTTCTGTGCTGCCTCCACTTGTTCACTGCAATATTTTGCAAATCTCACAATTTCATCAACAGACATGTTCTGGCAACATATCAAGGGGTGCTGTATCAGCAAACTGATATCAGATCGTAATCCTAACACAAATTTAGACACAAACTGTCCCATGTCTTTTGACTCTATGGTATCCAATCCACTATGTTGTTTAAATGCTACTAATAGTCTTTCACAATAATCATGCACAGACTCCTTAGGGTCTTGAGTGGTACAATTGATTTTAAGCCAATCAACACTTTGCGGTGCAACTTTAGACTGTAACCAAGTTATTACTTGTTCATATTTCTTCATTACCTCTGCCGAAGGGCCGTTTGTCAATGCATCTCTAGCAGGTTCTGCAGTAGACCAATCAACAGACACCTTACATGCAGTCCGCGAATCACCCAGAACCACTATATCAAACAATGTGTTCAAATCTATCCACAACACTTTTGAAATCATGACAAACCAATCAATTCGCTTATACGAGTTGGCAGGCTTTTCCCTCAGCCGAGGACAGTAATTAGTAAAAGCTGCCAAATCCCCCCTGCTCCATGGCACATGTACATACCCTCCATTCTGCACTTCTCTTAGAGGGAAATGTCCTGTTGCTCCTGCTTCTGCTCTTCCACCTAGAGACGGAGTATCCCCTATCACTTTCTTGGTAATTTTCTTTTTGGCCCACCTTTCTTCCCATTTATCCATAGCTCTCCATGGTCTCATTGCTATTATCAGATCTCTAATTTGCGCTTTTAGTCCTGTAGTTTGCTTTTCCTCCAAGTCTTGATCAGTATAATTTAATCTACAACTTCCCTGCATCAATTTTGTTTTTGACAAATCCACCTCATATCGTCTTGCTAATTGCACCAATGCCTCATAAGTGCGCTTTGCTTTCTTCATAACATCCTTAGCTAAAAATAGCAACTCACTAGGATCAAATGTTTCAATCCTTTCTATTGGTAGATTCCCTTCTATCACCTCATCTATTTAAATTTTCAGTCTAACCACATCTAACAGTGGGGCCCTGATTGCCCATTGTATCCTTTTCTGACTATGTTTACTCCCAGACTCTTCCCTGCCCCAACTATGTGTTCTTTAAGTATGGGCGAAATTTGCGGTACGCAAATTAGTGCGAAAGCGAATTCGCGGTAAGCAAAATGTGCAAATTTGTACGAATTTGCAGATTTTTTTTATTTTCGCGTGTTCGCCGGGCGCTTTGCGTGTTCGCAGGGTTTTTTTCAGCACGCCGACCGCGAAGTTACCCATGTGGTTGTACATGGGTGCGTCCATCTTGTTTTCAGTGTTCGCGTTGCGTATTTCCGTTTCCGGGCACTCGTTTCATGCTCGCATTGGGCATTTCCTATGTGCGGGCGCAATTACGTGTTTGCGTGCGTTTTTACGTGCTCGCGGGGGAAATATTGCGCAAACTTACCCACGTGGTCGCAATGGGCGCAGCCATCTTGTTTTTCATTCATTGCTATGGTTCTGGGTATGCTTTTTCAATCCTCCCCTAATCTTTGCAATCCTTTGTTTCTTTGAACTTTTTTTGATCTTTTTTACTCATTATCTATCCCTCTATTTTTCTACATCTATATTTTGTGTTTTTTCAACTTTTCGTTACTTTAAAAACTACTTTTTTTACCTCTTTTATTTTATTTACTTTTTCCCTATTCTTTCCTATTTTTTATTTAACTTTCCTGTCCAGGACCATGGCAAAGGGAGCCAGGAAGAACCAGAAGGGGAAGGGTCCCGCATCCTGTACCCGGCTCCCATGCGGGCGCTTAAGGGGGGAGGCAGTAATAGCCCGGGAGATTTTCAGCGCGGTGGAGGTGGACGTAGTAGTTATTTTTGTCCAGTGCCACCTCCCCAAGACCGTCGCGGCAGGCGGCAGGCTTGGTGCCGGGTACGGGCTCCGGTAGCGCGCAAGCTATGCGGGAAGGTGTGCCGAGTCATGTATCGGGAGTCTGTGGTCCGGCGCACCTACAACCAGGCGACGCACCGGTGGTCCGACATCCTGGACCGGGAACACGACCTGCTTGGCGTGGAGATCCCTGGGCTTGGTGAGTAGTAGTAGCTATTTAATCACTACTATGTTTTCTCCTGCTCTGTGTTTTTTATGATATTGCAAATATTTGTTTTTCCGAAGAGCAAGAATGCTGCCGATTACATTGCAGGTAAATTATGTTTGAAAAGCTTCTGTGATTCCAGGTGCTCGCCTGCTCAATGGCGGTGCTACTATGCTTACTTGTTTTCAAATTTGTGCTCATTTGGCCTGGGTGATGATTATGTATCAGTGTACTTTACAGAATGCGTAATGCTAGACATTAGAGACTCAAGTCCAGTCCTTCCTTTGCACTCCTGCCACTAAGAAGAGATAGAGGTCAATTAATTTAGTGCAATTGTTGTCTATTTCCCCGAAATAATTTGTTATTGTTTTTTTGAAATGTTTGATTTGGTTGGCAACAATCATCCATGTTTGTGTCTTTCTTTCATGTTGTACATCAGCTTCCCCCAGGGGCAAGAGGACACAGGAGGAGGTAGCGGCGTCGGCGGTGCAGGAACAATATCAGGAAGGCCAGGATAGGTCCGCCGAGGGCTCCTCTGCTGGCCCCAGTAAGTTTTCCTGTTAATATTTATAATTATACTTCCCCATCTTTTACAGCACCTATTTTTTCCGAACGTTCCTCATTCTATTTTTTCCTAAATCGTTTTTGATCTTCTTGTAGACTGTTTCTAAATTCTTATCCTGACTCTATTATGACTCTCTGTGCTACTACTAGATTATTATTATTAGTCTGTCTGTGTAGCTACCTAAGCTTGCACAGTTGGCAAAAGGTGTTAAACAACACTCCTAATCAGCAATAGCTCTAGGCACTGAGTGCAGTTCTCTGGGTTGTCCATAATGTCTATTGAAGTCTTCTTAATGTTTATGCTTTGACAATTCCCAACAATAAAATTTCCACGGCCACCAAGAATAAGATACTAGTTTACTTTTTGATTGAATAGGAGGACAATCCATACTACTACTGTTGCAGGGACTATCCTGCACAAACAGAAATATGGACAAGAAATAGGGCATTGGTTATAAATTATAATAGGCGCAGTTAGACTTTCCACATACCTCAGTCATAACACAAGTTGAACCCCCAATCTCCTTACTGACTAGCTAGTGTGTCAGAGTCATTTAGCTCCCGAATGCAGCAATGATCCCCAATGATTATACAACCTAGAACATAAGACTACGGAGTCAGAGTCCCGACCTCTCAGAGCCACGGACTCATGCTTGCAAATTGCAAACCCTTTCGCTCACTCACTCAAGACCAAAAACCACAGAGCCTATGTAAGTTTTAAAGCTTTATTAAAAGTAAAACAACTAGCTCTGTGTGTACTCTGTATATTACATTTCCGTTGTGCATTATATAAAAACATTTATTAAAATCAATGTCATATAACAAACGGTGAACGACTGAAAAGTGGCTGATTTCACACATTAATTGTGGGGGAGCCCTCACCTGGTTAAAGTCTTGGTGGGGATGAATCGTTGATGACTCCGACCAAGATGATATGATGATGATCTTGCTCTTGTTCGTAGAAGGGAAGTTTCTGTCTGGTATGAGAAAAATGGTGCATGTTAAAAAGCAAGCATTCATCAGTTGTGCCAAAAAGTGTAGCGTCACATGTTATGGCTAAGCATAAATAAAAAACTTCCTTCTCTGAAGGACGGGAAATTTGAAGTTTAGAGTAGACTAGAGTCACAAATTAGTAAATTTGTTTATGTAGTACTATTAAAATTTTTTCATTTCTAGACAAAATAGGGAGTGGTGTATATGGCATCTAAAATTATGAAATGTATTTTCTAGGCAGAACATCGGCACAGTCAAGCACCAGTGCCGGGCCAGCGCGGAGGTGGGCTCTCCAGGGTCGGATGCGGTAAAGAGCCATGAGGAACTGCTGTGGGGGATGCCACGGGAGTGGCGGGCAGTGGTAAGCAAAGCTATTATATTCCGTTACTCATTGAGATTGCAGACTGCAGAGTGGGCTCTCTGCAGGGGTGTATATGTTGTACAGTACAAGTACACTTTACTGTTAAGAAGACTTACAAATTTATAACTAGGAGGCATGTTATCAAGAACCAGTGTTAAAATTATCGCCGTTTTATCGGCAGGACACTGACGATAAAACGGCGATAATGGTCTTGATAATACTCCCTTGTTAATTCCCATAGAAGCCCATGTTAACACAAGAACATGGGCTTCTATGGAACTTAACAGGGGCGTATTGTTAAGCCCATTATCGCCGTTTTATCGGCAGGAAATTTTAACACCGGTCCTTGATAATATGCCCCTAAGTTTTTGTCAACCAGGTAGAAGACATTCACCCTTGACTTCTCATTAGCAATAGCATTAGCAGCAGGAGTTAACGAGTAACCAATGGCCTCCTCTAAATTTGAGTTCAACTCAGCTGTGAAAGTTTTATCGAGAAGCCAAGTCAGATCAGAGATGAACTTGATGGACGGGATGAACGAAAAAGGAAAGAAGGGTGTAAGGAAGGACGAGCGAGTTAAAAGTAATGACTGGCAATGAATGATACGTGTTTTTGAATGCTGCCCGAGGTGGCTGGGAATATGATGCATGGCCGGTTGAAGGCTGAAGCAAGGATGGGTGGAAGGAGAAAGGAAAGAGGACTGCCTGGGTGGGTGAAATAGAAACTGCATGTGTGCGTAATATATCCTTCGGTTCAAATTCAAATGCGAGTCAAGCATGGATGCATGGCTGGCGGTTTCCAAAATAAAATAAAAAGGTTGTTTTTCCGTGAGAAAAGTAAGGTTTGTCCAGTTGAGACATTAAGAAGAATGATTGACATTTACTTTGAATGGATGGATGCCTGGATCATGGTACTCGTACTCGGGTGCAAGTTGACTGCGCTGGCATTATGCCAGCTTCTACAAGTTTACATACCAATCTCGCTAAACAAAAGAGAAGAAGAAGACTGTTGTACTGTCTGAGTCTAATGTAGTGAGTCCATATAGTGCTAGTAGAATTCCTGAAACTCCCACTAATGTTAGAGCAGAGGCCGACGAAGTGGGAGGTTAGATAGATACAGGCCACAAATGTTATGTACTGTGCTTGCAAGTTGCTAGTGCTACTGTGACACAATTTTCGGCTGAATTATTTTATATTAATCTAAAAGAGCCTTGGTTACAGTATGTTTTTCTTTCTTCATATAGATGCTCCTTCCAAACTAACACGAAAGGAGCTGGCTAGACAGGCACGGCAACGGAACCTGGAGGCGATTGTCGTTGAATATCGGTGGCTGGTGGCCCAGGAGGAGGAGGACACGCAGTCTCAGTCGACATCTACAACATCCGCGACAGCTGCATCCTGCTCCGCTCACCCTGGGTCATCCAGTCAGCACAAGCCTTCAGCGTTACGGAGCCGTGGTACCGCAGCCACCCACCACCGCCAAGCAGCAAAAAAATCAGCTGCCCCCCACAGCAGGTGCAAGGCTCGTCTGCACCGCTTGACCCTCAGGGTGTTCAACCTTGAGCAGGAGGTGGAGAGACAGAAAACCCTGCTCAAGGACCTCCGCAGGGAGCGTCCTGACCACCTGGCCAAAGGACACCGCCGGCGGCAGTAGAGGAGGTGAGCCGGTCCCTTGCCCCTTTTTTAAAGACTTTTAGGGGTGGGAATTGGGCTTTGGGAGTTTGGAACTTTTCTTCAGGACATTTTATGGACATTGGTTGGGGTTAGGGAGGGGGGTTACTCGGGTCTTCTGGGTTAGTTTATTTTTGTTAGGGTGTAAATAATTATTTATTTTCAACTTAAACATAGCATACGCATTTTTTACTGTTTTGTGGGGGAGGCAGGGGTTAACTCAACTGTACATTTGTTTTCCTGAAACTTAACTGGCTGGTTGATTCAAATTGTCTAATTGCCCACATTTTTTTAAAAGTGCCACTGACAGAGTTAGTGAATTCAATTGTCCTACTACTTTACTAGTACTAACATCAGTCTCTCCTCTCCTCCTACTCCATTCTTCTTCCTCCCCAAAAATGCTTATCCTGTGATTCATGTTTGAGAATAGGGCAAGGCACAGGGTTGGGTGCATGGCAAATGGCGATTAAGGTTGAATCCTGGACAGATGAAATGTAATCGTTGTGGTGGTGGTAGTAGTAGTGGTACACTACACACTAGCAGTAGCAGCATATGAAAAAAAAGAAAATGAAACATTGAGTGGCCCGAGCATAGCATTAGAACAGTACGATAGATAGTACAGTACACAGTAAGAACATATCCTCAGATTACTTCACCATCCTTGAAATTTATTTTCTGTTGCTTTGTCCTTATCCTCCCCAGCAAGTGTGTGGAATTATTGTTGTCATTTAGTCACACCTCAATGAAAATCACACAGCCCGGGGGAAGAGGGTTAGGGTTTGAAAATTGGATGGGAATGGGGGCTTTGGGGAAAGTTTTGTGGAGAGAGGAAAAAAAACACAGCATGGATGGGCAAACAACAAATGAAGAAAAAAGAAATCTTTGGATACGAAGATATCCATAAATCTTTTAAGGGACATAAAGGAATTGCATGCACTACTGCATGCATGAAGTTGTTTGCTAAATGGATGGTTAGATTACTGAAAAGTAGTACTACAACTTACTAACTATGAAGAAACAATGTGACAGTACAGGGCTTCAGTAATTACGCCATTTCACTTGCCTATCTGCCCTCAGAGAGAATAAACACTTAGTAGTACATTAAATTAGTTTTAAAAATAGTAAAGAAAAACTTATCAAATAGCTGGAGGGATGAATTTGAAGCAGAGAGCAAACAAATGCACAGAGTCACACTCATAGAAGTTCACAACAATAACATTATTTAAAAGATAAGGAGAAGTAAATCAGATACTGTAACTGTATGTTGTAGTTGTCCAGTTCAATTTGGGAAGTTGCATGCATCCAGCCATTCTTCTTCTTCGCGGTACTCCTCCATTTCATCTGACGCTCCGTCGATCAATCTTGGTGACCAGACACACTGTCCACTGCCTGCCTGGCGGATGCGGAATTGCGGATGGATAATGGTAAGCCTGAGTTGATCATTTTTCCCATCGCACACGGTAAAACCCGGCCTGTAATTGTTGATAAAAAAACAGGAAGTGAAATTAAAACACCACAGAGAAATAAATATAAGGTACAGTGTGCTGTTGTGCAAAAATAACACTTTCAGTTTCAGAGGCGACAGTATTACATAAAAGCATCATCATTTCTAAAGTGCGTACTCTGAGTCTCCTAGTTTTCAAGGATAGTTATTAGCACACAGCAGGCCAGGGCCATTCAGACGGTCAAGGCAGGCACCACTGAGTGAAGCAACCTGATGTGGCATACCTCTTTGACACAGACAAACAAAGCATACCTAATTGTATGCAGCAAGCCACATAGCCACAATTTTACATGAACTGCTGGCTGGACTCTGGCATATCAACACTGCACTGGCTCAACCACTCCATACCACGACTAGACAGACATGTAGTTCTGCTGTAGTTGTTGTTGACTGGTTTACCTGTTTGCCACTCATGAAATGGCCATAGTTCTTCCGTAAACCGATGATCATGATCCATCCATCCCAGTGAGTGACTGTAAGGAAAAAAGATATTATGTAACTTTGATAAATGCAACATAGTGGCCCCTGCAGTAGAAGAATTTAAATTAAACAAGGTAAAAAACACAGAGTAGACTTGAGTTACATTTAGTGTGGAAAATAATAAATAATAACAGAAGACATATGATGATTCTGTTCATGCACAACAAACAAACAGCAATTGCTTTTATCAGAGCCAGACAGCCAGTGATGTTGTCCACTGCAGTGCATGCCATCTCATTATTCATTACCTGTTCCACTTTTTGTCCGCATCTTGTTGTTCTTAAGGTGGAGGCCCACAGGGCAGCCTCTCGTATAGTCAGTAATTTCAGTCCCACTTCTTTTGAGAGGACTCGTCTACGAAGCGACAGTTTCTTCATTCTGCATAATCCAGCCATCTGCCTTGAGGTACATGGATAGGGGGAGTCTGGAGGAGGAGGATAGAGGAGCATGACTGAGTTGTGAACTTGTGAACTTCAGGATTGCAGACAGCGGCACCTTCAATAAGGAAATAAGACGAAGACAGTGCTGCTGATGGATTTGTTGTGATTAGAGTTTTGTTGTGGCAAAAGTTGCAAAACAAAGAAAGACACACAGGAGTAAAAGTGAATATGGATGGAGTCAGGACGAAATAAAAAAGGAAGTAAGTTTCAGGCCTAGGTGTCAGGGAAGTAGAGCTCGTCCTCAAACTCTGTGAATTGAGACGGGAGTAGGTCAGCTAACAGAGAAGAACTTCTGTCCATCTCACTCAACAGAAACTGTCATTTTGGCTGTCCAGGATACGTTAAGATCTAATGCAGATAAGGGCGTCCACCTGGCCCTGGTGCTCCTTGATTTGTCGACAGCGTTCGACACGGTTGACTATAACATTCTGATTAACCGTGTCGAGCAGGCCGGCCTCAGGGGCCCGCTCTAAACTGGATTGCCTCTTTTATTACAAATCGCACACAGACAGTGAGATTAGGGACTTTCACAGCCCCAAGGACGTCATCTACCTGTGGGGTACCTCAAGGTTCATCACTTTCTCCTTTATTATTTAATTTATATCTCCGTCCGTTGATATATTCTTTAAAAAACTATAAAATTACTATTTTTAACTATGCTGATGATCTTCAGTTAATCATTCCCCTAAACACCCCGGATTCAGCCGCCAAAATGCCTGGCTGTTATGTCACATATACAGATATGGATGACCATTAATCATCTCAAACTTAACCCGGGCAAGACAGAACTGACCTTTCCCGGGGAAAGCGAACGGAGCTGGGGTCGGCATTTTTGGCCAGCTGATATGGGAGTCCACTCCACAAAGACCCACTCGGTTAAAAGTCTAGGGATCATTCTTAAAGAAGATCTATCTCTTAAAGGACAGGTAGGAATGGTGGTCTCTTCCAGTTTTTTCTAACTTAGAAAGATCAGGAAAATAGCCCACCTATTAACACACCCAGCACTTATTCAAGTAGTGATAGCCCTTGTACTCTCCCGCCTGGATTTTTCAAACAGCCTTTATTTGGGCCTTCCAACTGGCCTATTAAAACGTCTCCAGATGGTCCAAAACAAGGCGGCAAGGCTCATCTGGAAACAACCCAAGCGGCAATCAATTAGGGCTGGGATGGGAAAACTCCACTGGCTGCCAGTGGCCCCGCGAATCGCTTTCAAAGCAGGATGTATTACTTTCAGGGCACTACACGACAATGGCCCTATATTCATTAGGAAATCTATCACTAATTATAAGCCACAGCACAATTTACTCTCCACTCACCTAGGCCTTGCAACTGTCCCTCTATTAAGGAAGAAACGCCAGGGTGGCAGCTGTTTTTACTATCTGGCCGCCTCCCTTTGGAACTCCCTTCTGCTACCTATCAGACAGAGCAATGATCTTCTGGTATTTCCAAAGTCTTTAAAAACGTGGCTTTTCCAACAGGCTTACACTTAGAACCGGGCCTAGTGTCTCGTACAAATAGCGCCATGAAACCTATGGGTGTACGTGCGCTTTGGAAATAGTTATTAACATAACATAAGTCGGTGTCCTCTTCTTCCTGCGTGCATTCACGTATTTTGTAATCTGGTGGTATGAAGTGCTGATTCATATTGATCATTGTTAACCTCTCCACATTTTTGGGCGAGAGGCGGGTCCTTTTTGAAGTTGCAATGGCACCAGCAGCACTGAAAACACGTTCAGAAGACACACTTGTGAGTGGGCAAGACAAATAACTTACAGCCAGGTTGGTGATCAGTGGCCATAGAGGCCTTTTTCCCATAAAAATACAGCAATAGGTTCTGATTAACGAAGACCTCTGTTGGGTCATCCAGATAGGCCTGCACCATCCACTCAAGGTTCGCCAGGGGTGCTCCACTTTGCATACCATCCGTATCTGTGGCCTTTGCATCACTGGAACGAGCAAACCCTTGATGAGTTAGCCAATCCGCTTCCGACAATATTATAGCTGGGCCTGATACAGGTGAGGAGGATGATGATACGGTTGCTGGTGTCGTTAATGGCTGTGAGGGAAGTGACTGCCTTGGGCCACTGAGTCAGAAGTGGACCTTGACGCCGGATGGCCTGCTGATTCAGTAGTCCTTCTGCCAGTTCCTTCAATTTTCTGCCGCTCTTTTTCGAACCGAGTGGCTGACAGAGCTAGCCAATGTTTGTACTTTGAAA
Organism: Lissotriton vulgaris; assembly: GCF_964263255.1. Lineage (NCBI taxonomy): Eukaryota > Metazoa > Chordata > Amphibia > Caudata > Salamandridae > Lissotriton > Lissotriton vulgaris. The sequence goes on along the minus strand of NC_141685.1, from coordinate 803,176,287 downwards.
CATCTGCTTCATTAAAAGGAATGAATGCTTTGCTGGCCACTGCCTTTTGTATCGTGGATCCAGAATAGTGGCACAAACGTAATGTTGTTCTGTATGTATTTTTTTAAGCCTTTCATTGTCAACTAGGTGACTTAATAATCTCTCCGCCAACTGATATGCGTCTTGCTTTTCAGCATCATCTGGGAACGTTGAAGACACCGCCTTCAGTTGGTGCTCTAGCATGCTCAACAATGGGATAACTTTGCCCAAAGTACAGTCCTCCCTGCTGACTTCACGCCTGAAGACCTCAAAAGGACAAAGCATGTCTGTCAGGCTTTTAACTAGCTTCCATTCCTCCAAATCTAGCCTCATGTCTTTCATAGTAGAACCCAGTGCAAAGACATACTCATTGATTACCATCCACTGCTCAGACAGACGCTCAAGCATGTAGAAGGTTGAGTTCCAACGTGTTACCACCTCCTGGATGAGTCCTCTGACTGGCAGTTTACGTTTACGTTGCATGTTCCTCAGCTTCTTCTGGGCCTTAAAAGAATGGCTGAAATGTGTGCAGATTCTTCAGCAGGTGGTCAGTAACTTGCTGACTGTGTTTTCTTTTTTCAAGAAATCTTGCAAAACAATGTTAATACTGTGCGCCAAACACGGCACTCTGAAATAGCCACCATCATGCATGGCCTTAACTATATTACTGCCATTATCCGTGGAAACATAAGCAATCATGCGCTTTCTTGGATGCAGCCATTAATGGGCCTTACTCTGAAACTCATCCAAAAGGTTTAATGCATTATGAGATTTCTCTATGACAAACATGGCTACTGTTGCATGTTTCCGAGTAGCTTGAAAAACTGTGTCCGTGTCAACACCTGCATGTAACTTGTCTCTAATCCCTGCAAAAGAGACCCAAAGTGCAGTGATGTACATGTAATCAAGGGCTTGGCAACTGGTCCACATGTCTGTTGTCAAGTCGATAGTGTGAACAGCACTCTTCAGCAAAGCTGCCCCAATCACCTCCAGCACATCTTGATGTAGTGCTGGAACCGCAACTCTGGCAAAATAGGACCGGCTAGGAACCTTCCATTTAGGGTAGACTGTTGCCACAAATACTAGAAAACCCACCCCTTCCTTGAAAGAAAAAGGGAGAAGGTCCAGTGCTAACATTTTAGCCAGCATTGCATTATAAAGACATGCCGTAGGGTGGTTGCGTTCAAATGACGCATCCGACCAAAACATGCTTTTAATGGTGATCTGGACCCTTTTCATACATGATGATGATGATGATGCAGACTTCTTCAACCCAGTTAGGCTCATTTATGTACTTTTTCGCATTGGTGTCTCTCCCAGACTCTTAGTGTGCCTCATACATGTTGCAGGGGTAGAGGGTGTGGGCGCTACCACTGCAGTGCTGCTGCCAGAGGTACTGGGTGTACCAGAAAAAATGTCTGTCGCTTCTTCACTTCCCCCCTGCACGATCAGCCCCTCGTCATCATCAGATGCAATATGAATGGAAACATTTGGATTTGTTGTACTTTTGGTTTCCCGGATCTTCCGTAGGTGCGCCTTAAGGGTGGGCGTAAAATCCGTTTCGCGGGCAAATTTGCGGATTTTCCGCTATTTCGCAATCCGCGAATCTCGCAAAATCGCGGTAAAATCCACGAATCAGCGGGGACGAATTTTCAGCCAAGCAAGGGTTACAGCAGCAGGTGCAAAAGTTGAACCTAATTTCTTTGTAACCTTTTACAAAAGGGTTACAAACAAATTAACTTCAACTTGGACACCTGCTGCTAATTGCTTCCTGGCGCCTCATTGCCTACTTGCAACTATTCTCTGACCCTGCTCTGACCCTTGAAGCAGGGTCAGAGAATAGTTACAAGTAGGCAACGAGGCACCTGTCCAAGGAATTAAACCTCATCAGGAAGCACTTACAGATATAAAAAACAGGAAGAAGGGAGAGGATGGCAAATACACCCATTTTGAGTTGTCAGGAGGAGTTAAACTAAAAGAGACCTTTACAGCACTATTTTCATATGCATTTTGCTAAAAATAAAAAGCTGTATGTTCTGTAGGGGCAACTCAGGAATCTGGCCCTTCAGAGATCCGGCCTCTCTTTCTTTCTCTCGTTCTCTCTCTCCCTCTCTCTTTCCCTCTCTTTCTCTCTCTATCTATCTATCTATCTATCTATCTATCTATCTATCTATCTATCTATCTATCTATCTATCTATCTATCTATCTCTCTCTCCCTCTCCCATAAACGACTACATGGGTAACTTCGCTATGCAAGCGGCTCGCGAAGACGCAAAAAGCCCTGCGAACACGCAAAAAACCCCGCAAACACGCAAAAAAACCCCGCGAACACGCAAAAACCAAAAAACCGCAAATTCGCACAAATTTGCGAATTTTGCGGATCGCGAATTCGCAAATCCGCAGATCGCGAATTCGCAAAATTCGCCCATGCTTAGTGCACCTCCCAAATGATAGTGTGGTGTTTTTGGAGATGACCTCTCTGGCCTCCGGTACCATAGTTGATACCAAGCTTACCCCGACTAACTACACTTTTACAAATCGAACAAACGACCATGTTTTCTGCCTTTTTGCTAACGCTAAAGAAGTCCCAAACTGGGGACTGGAGCTGTCTGCTGGTGGTGGAGGTGCTACTTTCAGTTTCAATGCCAGATGAAGTGGAGGATGGGCGTGGCTGAATTTGACTCTGTTCTGTACTTACAGCACCACTACTTGAGGTAATGGAGGTCGAGCTGGATGGAGGTCCCTGCCGGCCCTTCTGACGAGAAAATATGGAAGCTGTAGGTCGTGTTGGTGTAGTAGTTAACTGCGTTGGTGGTGGTACCAGTGCCACGCCGCCCACATACCGCTCAGCAGCAATTCGGGACAGGGTCAAAATGTCTGTCTGCTGCATGCCCGCTGGGGTTGGAGTGACGACTGTGATGACTGGGTCGTTGTCAGACTGTTCATCAGCAGCAGATTACACCACTTCTTGTTCGTCGTCATCTCCCATAAGTGAAAACCTTGCGGGAACCTTCCTCTACTTGCGCCTCTCCTTGCGCATGTACTTGCGCTTGTACTAGTCGCACCTGTGGTTGTCATTGCGGCTGTGGTTGTTGAACACTCGTCAGATGAGTTACACCCTCCGTTGATTGAATGCGACTTTCTATCGATGAGCCAACATCATCACTGGTCGATGGTGATTGAGCAATTAAAGTGGCTGCCTCTACAGCACTCATGGCCTTTGGGCCTCGTTAGGATCGTGGACGGACTTGCGTCCGTCCGCGACCCTAGAGCAGGAAGGAACCTCCGCATGACATGCGGAGTTCCCTCCTGTGCAATTAGGATGTGACCGCCACCCTGGCAGTCACATCCTCTATTTTCAACATTGCGGCGGGTGGAGTTTCAAGCTGCACCCGCGGCAAAGTTGAAAATGCAGGTGTTGCATTTGTATGCAGAAAGAGGCAGGCACCGCGCGGTGCCTGCCGCTTTCCGCATACAAATGCAGGGGGGTACCATAGGTACCCCCCATGTGCACCCCCCACCCCCCCTTCACCTAGGGGGCCCGCAACGGGCCCCCGCAGTGAAGTTACACATGCTTTTCCACGGCAGAAAAGCCGCCACGGGAAAGCATGTTTCCAAGCACATCCTAATCTGGCTGACGGTGTCTGAGAGACACCGTCACCATATTAGTGCTTTTCCGCTGCGGTTGTAAGCCAACCGCGGAGGAAAAGCTGCGGACGGAAACCAGGACCCACCAGCCATCCTAATGTGGTGGTGGGTCTTGGTGGGTCCGCAGAGGATTTTCCGCATCCTCCAGGCCGGCGGTGGCTTCCGCCGGCCCGGAGAATGCAGAGAATCCTCCATCCTAATCAGCTTTGTGTGGTGTCACTGAGCCCAATGAAGCAGAGGTGCTGCTCCCAGCTTGGTCCCGGGCAGACCCCACTGCTGCAGACGTAGTTTTTTTTCTGCAAAAAAAGTGTCTGTGGGCACACAAGTCTCCTTGGTAAGTGGCGCCACTTGCCTCTTCTGCTCCTTCTTACTGGCAGTGGCACGGGCAACTTTCGTGGTAGAGGAGCTACGGACACCTTTCTTTGGGCCCATCTGCTTCAGATGTCAGAACAGCAGGCCGCAGTTGCAGGAGTTGCAGAGTTATCTGTGGCCACAAGTGGCGTCACGTGACGTTGTGCTGCACACACCGCTGCAGGACTTCTTCCTGGCACTGATGATGAATGATGACTGATGTGGTTCTCTTGTGCACCAGAGGAACATAAGTTAAATAAATGTTACATATTTTCTGCTTCAATTAATATTTGCAACTGGGCATTTATTATTATTACAACACACCCAAAGACCCAAAATATAAATTGCAATAATCAAAAATGGATGTTTACATTAATAGAAGAGAGACTACACAGAGAGAGTTGTTTCATGCACCACTTAGTAACCCTGGGCATAATGGATGAAAGCAAGTCAAACTGGGTGCAGGCCTGAGCACAATGCCTGGCTTCAAAATGGACCCTTGACCCCCAGCCACATGGCCAGGCCCTGCCTTGACTAGGCCTCAACATGGCCCCCACCCACATGGCCAGGCCCAACAACACCCCAAAAAGTCGAAAACACACAAAAATCACCACAATCCAATGCCATCCATGCCTTCAATGATGTTTAACTTCAAGACACCCCACAGAAAGACTTGGTCCATGCTCCTCTCACTACCCCTGGGCATAATGGATGAAAGCAAGTCAAACTGGATGCAGGCCTGAGCACACTGCCTGGCTTCAAAATGGCCCCTTGACTCCCAGCCACAAGGCCAGGCCCTGCCTGGACCAGGCCTCAACATGGCCCCCACCCACATGGCCAGGCCCCAACAACACCCCAAAAAGTAAAAAAACACACAGAAATCTCCACAATCAAATGCCCTCAATAATGTTTAAATTCAAGACACCCCACAGAAAGACTTGGTCCATGCACCACTGAGTACCCCTGGGCATAATGGATGAAAGCAAGTCAAACTGGGTGCAGGCCTGAGCACACTGCCTGGCATCAAAATGGCCCCTTGACCCCCAGCCACATGACCGGACCCTGCCTGGACCAGGCTTCAAAATGCCCCCCACCCACATGTCCAGGCCCCAACAACACCCCAAAAAGTCGAAGAACACACAAAAATCACCACAATCCAATGCCATCCATGCCCTCAATGATGTTTAAATTCAAGACACCACACAAAAAGACCTGGTCCATGCACCACTCACTTCCCCTGGGCCTACTGGCTAGTGTGGCTTTACAGGCACCCCAACATAAAAAAAAAATCCAAATTAAGGGCCAGATGTAGGTAATTTCCATTTACCGAATGGAAAATACCGACTCATACCGAATCGGTATTCCCCAGTCGGAAAATGGTACGCAGGAAAAAAATCGGTAAAAGTTACCGACTCGGTATGACTCGGTAAGCCAAATCATAATTTACCAAATCAGAATTGACCGAGTCGGTAAAATCCGATTCGGTGAAACCCAAGCAAACCCATGGGCCACATTGCCCATAGGAATCAATGGGAATTACCGATTCGGAAAAATCCGACTCGGATTACACCGACTCGGATTTTACCGAATCGGTAAATACCGATTTGGGAGTTTGAAAGATGCCATGTGAGCCTGTCAACCAATCAGGGAGAGCCTACACCCCCCACAGCCAAGGCCCTGTGAATCCAACCAATGAGAGAGAGGCACCACACCCCAGTACCTGGGAGTGGCCACACCCATGCAGGTGGAAACCAACTGTACAAACAAATCTGCAGAGGAGAGAGGAGAACAGCATTCACAGGCCAGCAGACTGAGAGAATGGAGGCACAGGAAGGACAGAAGGATGCTGCTGAGAGGAAAAGGAAGCAGAAGTTCAGCCAAGAGGAACTACAGGTGACTGTGGATGAGATTGTCACCCACTACAGCCAAATATTTGGGAGGCAGTCTCTGCATGTTGCAGAGACTGTGAAGCGTAACATATGGCTAGCAATTCAGGGCAAAGTGAATGCCATAGGAGTCACCCACCGGGACATTGAGGACATCAAGAAACGGTGGTATGACCTGCGTATAGTCACCAAGAAGAAGATAGCAGGACAGAACAAGGATGCTGGTCTGACAGGAGGTGGCAGGGCCAAAGCCCCAAAACTCACACCAATTGAGGAGCAAGTTGCATCCACCATGGAGTCTGAATGCATCCACGGGATTGGAGACCTGGATAGCTCTGCCAAATCAGCCAAAAAACAAGGTAAGAGGCATGTACCCACATGCACCCCCACCTATCCCAACCCTGCACCCCTCTGTGTACACACATGACACAGCAGGAGAGGCCAGAATTTATTCCAGCAATGCATCATGGTAGACATAGTCATGTACACACAGAAGCAAAGTACAGCACACATAACTCAGCAAGGCATGCCACACACATCCCCAAACAAGCAATGTGGACTGTGCAAAGGTGTGCAGACCATTTAATTAAGAAAAACACACAGACAAACTACAGCATTGACACTATGTCAATTTTATTCCACAGGAGAGTCGTCACGCAGTTCTGCACCGCCGAAGAAGGAGAGGGCAGCACCATCTAAAAGAGGGGAGAAAGAAAAAAGGAAAAATCGTCACAGCGCAGGAGAAGGTGGAGACGACCCTAACCAGGACCCCATATCACCAGACCCACCCACTACACCAATCCCAATGTCCCCTCTGCTGTTTGGGTCTCCAGACCTCACAAACACGCATCATGCCGGGAGGGGAAAGTAGCCAGGCGGAGCCCCCGCAGAGGATACTGCAGACCTCTGATTCAGAGGATGAGGAAGATGTCCCCCAGAATAGTGCGCCAGTGCCTGGCAGGCCAAGAACAACTATGTCTGCTGACTTAGCGTGCACTACTGTCCTTGGCAGGAGGGCACGTGATGGTCGTGAGGGCCAGGATGGTGAGAGCGTGTTCTGTGGGCTGGAGGGCATGAGGGTGAAGGTCCAACGGCAGCAGGCCAAATCGCTGCAAGCCATGCAGCGGCAGGTGCACGGTTTGAGACCAACAATGTCCAACATGGACAAGGGCATCACCCAAATGGCTAGTAGCCTGGACCTGATTGCACAGGGGATCTCAGACATTTCAACCTACATGGGGGTCCTCTCGGACAAGCTTGATAGGGAACATCTCCAGCGTGCAAGGGAACGGCAGTACATGCGCGACCAGACCAAGGCCATGAACACGTTTGCTGCCAACACAGCTCTCCTCTGCAGACGCTCCATCTCAATGCAGGAGGCAATAGAGCACTGCTGCACTGACTTAACACGGGGCATGGGCAGAGTTACCTCTGCAATGGAGCAGATGTTGACCTCAAACCTAGGCCATGCTGGTGACACAGGTGTGGAGGAGACTGAGGGGTCAACCAGCAGGAGTGGCTCCAGTACACCTGTCCAGGAGGTGCACAGGAGCGGCAGGCACAGCCATGGTGAGTCAGGCACCATCAGGGAACCTGAAGGACAGGCACCTAAGTCCCGCAATGTGGTGCGAGGGTGCAAGAACTGAACTATGCAGGGAACTGACTCTAATGCACACAGTGACAGGAACTGAGTATGTGCAGCCAGTGACATTCACGTACAGTCATGTGACCATCATGCAAAAGGTTAGATTTCAGTATGAAAAATCAAAAATGGATGTTTACATTAATAGAAGAGAGACCACACAGAGAGAGTTGTTTCATGCACCACTTAGTACCCCTGGGCATAATGGATGAAAGCAAGTCAAACTGGGTGCAGGCCTGAGCACACTGCCTGGCTTCAAAATGGACCCTTGACCCCCAGCCACATGGCCAGGCCCTGCCTGGACTAGGCCTCAACATGGCCCCCACCCACATGGCCAGGCCCAACAACACCCCAAAAAGTCGAAAACACACAAAAATCACCACAATTCAATGCCATCCATGCCTTCAATGATGTTTAAATTCAAGACACCCCACAGAAAGACTTGGTCCATGCTCCTCTCACTACCCCTGGGCATAATGGATGAAAGCAAGTCAAACTGGATGCAGGCCTGAGCACACTGCCTGGCTTCAAAATGGCCCCTTGACTCCCAGCCACATGGCCAGGCCCTACCTGGACCAGGCCTCAACATGGCCCCCACCCACATGGCCAGGCCCCAACAACACCCCAAAAAGTCGAAGAACACACAAAAATCACCACAATCCAATGCCATCCATGCCCTCAATGATGTTTAAATTCAAGACACCACACAAAAAGACCTGGTCCATGCACCACTCACTTCCCCTGGGCCTACTGGCTAGTGTGGCTTTACAGGCACCCCAACATAAAAAAAAAATCCAAATTAAGGGCCAGATGTAGGTAATTTCCATTTACCGAATGGAAAATACCGACTCATACCGAATCGGTATTCCCCAGTCGGAAAATGGTATGTAGGAAAAAAATCGGTAAAAGTTACCGACTCGGTATGACTCGGTAAGCCAAATCGTAATTTACCGAATCAGAATTGACCGAGTCGGTAAAATCCGATTCGGTGAAACCCAAGCAAACCCATGGGCCACATTGCCCATAGGAATCAATGGGAATTACCGATTCGGAAAAATCCGACTCGGATTACACCGACTCGGATTTTACCGAATCGTTAAATACCGATTTGGGAGTTTGAAAGATGCCATGTGAGCCTGTCAACCAATCAGGGAGAGCCTACACCCCCCACAGCCAAGGCCCTGTGAATCCAACCAATGAGAGAGAGGCACCACACCCCAGTACCTGGGAGTCGCCACACCCATGCAGGTGGAAACAAACTGTACAAACAAATCTGCAGAGGAGAGAGGAGAACAGCATTCACAGGCCAGCAGACTGAGAGAATGGAGGGACAGGAAGGACAGAAGGATGCTGCTGAGAGGAAAAGGAAGCAGAAGTTCAGCCAAGAGGAACTACAGGTGACTGTGGATGAGATTGTCACCCACTACAGCCAAATATTTGGGAGGCAGTCTCTGCATGTTGCAGAGACTGTGAAGCGTAACATATGGCTAGCAATTCAGGGCAAAGTGAATGCCATAGCAGTCACCCACCGGGACATTGAGGACATCAAGAAACGGTGGTATAACCTGCGTATAGTCACCAAGAAGAAGATAGCAGGACAGAAAAAGGATGCTGGTCTGACAGGAGGTGGCAGGGCCAAAGCCCCAAAACTCACACCAATTGAGGAGCAAGTTGCATTCACCATGGAGTCTGAATGCATCCACGGGATTGGAGACCTAGATAGCTCCGCCAAATCAGCCAAAAAACAAGGTAAGAGGCATGTACCCACATGCACCCCCACCTATCCCAACCCTGCACCCCACTGTGTACACACATGACACAGCAGGAGAGGCCAGAATTTATTCCAGCAATGCATCATGGTAGACGTAGTCATGTACACACAGAAGCAAAGTACAGCACACATAACTCAGCAAGGCATGCCACACACATCCCCAAACAAGCAATGTGGACTGTGCAAAGGTGTGCAGACCATTTAATTAAGAAAAACACACAGACAAACTACAGCATTGACACTATGTCAATTTTATTCCACAGGAGAGTCGTCACGCAGTTCTGCACCGCCGAAGAAGGAGAGGGCAGCACCATCTAAAAGAGGGGAGAAAGAAAAAAGGAAAAATCGTCACAGCGCAGGAGAAGGTGGAGACGACCCTACCCAGGACCCCATATCACCAGACCCACCCACTACACCAATCCCAATGTCCCCTCTGTTGTTTGGGTCTCCAGACCTCACAAACACGCATCATGCCGGGAGGGGAAAGTAGCCAGGCGGAGCCCCCGCAGAGGATACTGCAGACCTCTGATTCAGAGGATGAGGAAGATGTCCCCCAGAAGAGTGCGCCAGTGCCTGACAGGCCAAGAACAACTATGTCTGCTGACTTAGCGTGCACTACTGTCCTTGGCAGGAGGGCACGTGATGGTGGGGAGGGCCAGGATGGTGAGAGCGTGTTCTGTGGGCTGGAGGGCATGATGGTGAAGGTCCAACGGCAGCAGGCCAAATCGCTGCAAGCCATGCAGCGGCAGGTGCGCGGTTTGAGCCCAACAATGTCCAATATGGACAAGGGCATCACCCAAATGGCTAGTAGCCTGGACCTGATTGCACAGGGGATCTCAGACATTTCAACCTACATGGGGGTCCTCTCGGACAAGCTTGATATGGAACATTTCCAGCGTGCAAGGGACCGGCAGTACATGCGCGACCAGACCAAGGCCGTGAACAGGTTCGCTGCCAACACAGCTCTCCTCTGCAGACGCTCCATCTCAATGCAGGAGGCAATAGAGCACTGCTGCACTGACTTAACCCGGGGCATGGGCAGAGTTACCTCTGCAATGGAGCAGATGTTGACCTCAAACCTAGGCCATGCTGGTGGCACGGGTGTGGAGGAGACTGAGGGGTCAACCAGCAGGAGTGGCTCCAGTACACCTGTCCAGGAGGTGCGCAGGAGCGGCAGGCACAGCCATGGTGAGTCAGGCAACATCAGGGAACCTGAAGGACAGGCACCTAAGTCCCGCAATGTGGTGCGAGGGCGCAAGAACTGAACCGTGCAGGGAACTGACTCTAATGCACACAGTGACAGGAACTGAGTATGTGCAGCCAGTGACATTCACGTACAGTCATGTGACCATCATGCAAAAGGTTAGATTTCAGTATGAACAATCAAAAATGGATGTTTACATTACTAGAAGAGAGACCACACAGAGAGAGTTGTTTCATGCACCACTTAGTACCCTTGGGCATAATGGATGAAAGCAAGTCAAACTGGGTGCAGGCCTGAGCACACTGCCTGGCTTCAAAATGGACCCTTGACCCCCAGCCACATGGCCAGGCCCTGGCTGGACTAGGCCTCAATATGGCCCCCACCCACATGGCCAGGCCCAACAACACCCCAAAAACTCGAAAACACACAAAAATCACCACAATCCAATGCCATCCATGCCTTCAATGATGTTTAAATTCAAGACACCCCACAGAAAGACTTGGTCCATGCTCCTCTCACTACCCCTGGGCATAATGGATGAAAGCAAGTCAAACTGGATGCAGGCCTGAGCACACTGCCTGGCTTCAAAATGGCCCCTTGACTCCCAGCCACATGGCCAGGCCCTGCCTGGACCAGGCCTCAACATTGCCCCCACCCACATGGCCAGGCCCCAACAACACCCCAAAAAGTAAAAAAACACACAGAAATCTCCACAATCAAATGCCCTCAATAATGTTTAAATTCAAAACACCCCACAGAAAGACTTGGTCCATGCACCACTGAGTACCCCTGGGCATAATGGATGAAAGCAAGTCAAACTGGGTGCAGGCCTGAGCACACTGCCTGGCATCAAAATGGCCCCTTGACCCCCAGCCACATGGCCAGGCCCTGCCTGGACCAGGCTTCAAAATGCCCCCCATCCACATGTCCAGGCCCCAACAACACCCCAAAAAGTCGAAGAACACACAAAAATCACCACAATCCAATGCCATCCATGCCCTCAATGATGTTTAAATTCAAGACACCACACAAAAAGACCTGGTCCATGCACCACTCACTCCCCCTGGGCCTACTGGCTAGTGTAGCTTTACAGGCACCCCAACATAAAAAAAAATCCAAATTAAGGGCCAGATGTAGGTAATTTCCATTTACCGAATGGAAAATACCTACTCATACCGAATCGGTATTCCCCAGTCGGAAAATGGTATGCAGGAAAAAAATCGGTAAAAGTTACCGACTCGGTATGACTCGGTAAGCCAAATCGTAATTTACCAAATCAGAATTGACCGAGTCGGTAAAATCCGATTCGGTAAAACCCAAGCAAACCCATGGGCCACATTCCCCTTAGGAATCAATGGGAATTACCGATTCGGAAAAATCCGACTCGGATTACACCGACTCGGATTTTACCGAATCGGTAAATACCGATTTGGGAGTTTGAAAGATGCCATGTGAGCCTGGCAACCAATCAGGGAGAGCCCACACCCCCCACAGCCAAGGCCCTGTGAATCCAACCAATGAGAGAGAGGCACCACACCCCAGTACCTGGGAGTGGCCACACCCATGCAGGTGGAAACCAACTGTACAAACAAATCTGCAGAGGAGAGAGGAGAACAGCATTCACAGGCCAGCAGACTGAGAGAATGGAGGCACAGGAAGGACAGAAGGATGCTGCTGAGAGGAAAAGGAAGCAGAAGTTCAGCCAAGAGGAACTACAGGTGACTGTGGATGAGATTGTCACCCACTACAGCCAAATATTTGGGAGGCAGTCTCTGCATGTTGCAGAGACTGTGAAGCGTAACATATGGCTAGCAATTCAGGGCAAAGTGAATGCCATAGGAGTCACCCACCGGGACATTGAGGACATCAAGAAACGGTGGTATGACCTGCGTATAGTCACCAAGAAGAAGATAGCAGGACAGAACAAGGATGCTGGTCTGACAGGAGGTGGCAGGGCCAAAGCCCCAAAACTCACACCAATTGAGGAGCAAGTTGCATCCACCATGGAGTCTGAATGCATCCACGGGATTGGAGACCTGGATAGCTCTGCCAAATCAGCCAAAAAACAAGTTAAGAGGCATGTACCCACATGCACCCCCACCTATCCCAACCCTGCACCCCACTGTGTACACACATGACACAGCAGGAGAGGCCAGAATTTATTCCAGCAATGCATCATGGTAGACATAGTCATGTACACACAGAAGCAAAGTACAGCACACATGACTCAGCAAGGCATGCCAGACACATCGCCAAACAAGCAATGTGGACTGTGCAAAGGTGTGCAGACCATTTAATTAAGAAAAACACACAGACAAACTACAGCATTGACACTATGTCAATTTCATTCCACAGGAGAGTCGTCACGCAGTTCTGCACCGCCGAGGAAGGAGAGGGCAGCACCATCTAAAAGAGGGGAGAAAGAAAAAAGGAAAAATCGTCACAGTGCAGGAGAAGGTGGAGACGACCCTACCCAGGACCCCATATCACCAGACCCACCCACTACACCAATCCCAATGTCCCCTCTGTTGTTTGGGTTCTCCAGACCTCACAAGCACGCCCATGCCGGGAGGGGAAAGTAGCCAGGCGGAGCCCCCGCAGAGGATACTGCAGACCTCTGATTCAGAGCATGAGGAAGATGTCCCCCAGAAGAGTGCGCCAGTGCCTGACAGGCCAAGAACAACTATGTCTGCTGGCTCAGCGTGCACTACTGTCCTTGGCAGGAGGGCACGTGATGGTGGGGAGGGCCAGGATGGTGAGAGCGTGTTCTGTGGGCTGGAGGGCACGAGGGTGAAGGTCCAACGGCAGCAGGCCAAATCGCTGCAAGCCATGCAGCGGCAGGTGCGCGGTTTGAGCCCAACAATGTCCAACATGGACAAGGGCATCACCCAAATGGCTAGTAGCCTGGACCTGATTGCACAGGGGATCTCAGACATTTCAACCTACATGGGGGTCCTCTCGGACAAGCTTGATAGGGAACATCTCCAGCGTGCAAGGGAACGGCAGTACATGCGCGACCAGACCAAGGCCATGAACAGGTTCGCTGCCAACACAGCTCTCCTCTGCAGACTCTCCATGTCAATGCAGGAGGCAATAGAGCACTGCTGCACTGACTTAACCCGGGGCATGGGCAGAGTTACCTCTGCAATGGTGCAGATGTTGACCTCAAACCTAGGCCATGCTGGTGACACGGGTGTGGAGGAGACTGAGGGATCAACCAGCAGGAGTGGCTCCAGTACACCTGTCCAGGAGGTGCGCAGGAGCAGCAGGCACAGCCATGGTGAGTCAGGCACCATCAGGGAACCTGAAGGACAGGCACCTAAGTCCCGCAATGTGGCGCGAGGGCGCAAGAACTGAACTATGCAGGGAACTGACTCTAATGCACACAGTGACAGGAACTGAGTATGTGCAGCCAGTGACCTTCACGTACAGTCATGTGACTATCATGAAGTAGTGAAGAATAAACTACTCATGTCCGGAAGTATACCTGTGTGTGTGTCATACTTTACCTAGAGATAGCGTTGTGTAATTTCACTCCGTCTCAATCTGCCATCTACTGCGGCTGGCCCTGTTGCCTGGGGATCAGCATGTTCTTGGTCCTCATCTATGTTCTCACGATGTGTCAACTCCACCTCTGTGCCTTCCTTGGTCGCAAGATTGTGCAATATGGCACAGGTCACTATTATTTTGCAACACTGGAGGGGGGTGTACTGTCGCGCACCTCCACTTTTGTGGAGGTAACGGAACCTGCTCTTCAGGAGTCCAAAGGTTCTCTCCACAACATTGCGGGTGGACCTGTGAGCAACATTGTATCGCCTTTCTGCTCTGTTGGTTGGGTTCAGGTACGGTGTCAGCACAAAGGAATGCAGGGCATATGCACTATCACCTGGGAGAGACCAAGAGGTACATGGGTTTCAGACACATTCCACATGGAGCAGAAATACATTTCAGGGTGTGTGCTACATATTTACCTAGCAGATCACCATCTCCAAAATCACCATTCTGTAGCCATCTATATATTCCACTGTTCTGGAATATGTAGGAGTCGTGCGTGCTCCCTGGAAATTTAGCTACTATGTCGGTGATGATGTTCCCTGCATTGCATATCACCTGCACGTTGATGGAGTGCGTAGACTTACGGTTTCTGTATATGTGTTCCGTGGCTGCAGGTGGGCATAGGGGAATGTGGGTGCCATCAATGCAGCCTATCACATGTGGGAAGTGAGCCAGTCCATAGAAGTCTGTTTTAGTATTGGCAAGTTCCGCAGGTGTGTCAGGGAACTGTATGTAGTCTCCCATTCTCTGAGTCATGACATGCAGGAACTTCCTGAAGAAACGGGACAGACAGCTCAGGGATACTCCTCCTACTGCAGCTATCACACTCTGGTAGCTCCCAGAGGCAAGCAGGAGTATGCTGCACAGCACCTGGACATGGGGAGGTATGGCGTGGGCCCTGGGTGTTGGATGATCCAGGTATGGGTGGAGGTCCCTTATTAGGTCCATGATGGTATTGGGGTGCAGCCTGTACCTCTGGAGTATCTCAGGCTCAGTCAATTGGAACAGAGTGATCCTCTGCCTGTACACCTGCTCCTCCCTTTGCCATACCCTCAGTCTTGCAGCCTGTAGCCTTCGCCTCCTCGCTATCACATAGAGTGCAGCCATGTTGACTGGAGGGTTGCATTTTGGGAGCCTTTTTATAGCATCCACATGGTTACCACCACCTTTCAGTCCATGGTAAAATCCGACTCAGAAATACCGAATTTGGATGAATTTGGTATTTTTTCCCTTTCCTACATCTCGATGGCCATGTTTTCCGATTCCTTATTTCCCGAATCGGTGTATACCGAGTCGGTATTTATCCGATCGGTGAATTCCGATTCGGTAAATATCGAATCGGTTTATTTATTTATTTATTGTTAACATTTCTAAAGCGCTGCTTATACCCGTGGGCGTCTTGGCGCTGTAAACCAATTATTTGTAAATGCCTCTGAGCTGATTGACTATTGAGTGAACAGCCAGGTTTTCAAAAGCTTACGGAATTGAAGGAGGGTGGGACTTCGCTTGATGTTGAGAGGCAGAGTGTTCCAAAGCCTGGGGGCGGCCACCAGAAAGCGGCGATCGCCCCAGGTGACAGTTTTGGTACGTGGGGTAACTAATTGGTTTAGGGTGGCTGACCTTAAGGCTTTGGAAGGTTTGTGCAATTGAAGTTGGTCTCTTAAAAACTGGGGGCCTTGGTTGTTAAGTGCCTTGAACACAATGCATAAAGCTTTGAATTGGATTCTTTTCTGCACAGTGAGCCAGTGAAGGTCCTTAATGCTATTGGAGATGGATTCAAATTTGGTTTTGCCAGCAAGCAGGCGTGCTGCGGCATTTTGAATAGTCTGTAATTTGGTAATGACTCTGGCTTGGGCATTTAGGAAGAGACCATTACAGTAGTCCAGGGAGGACAAAACAAGAGATGTGACCAGTGTCTTAATGGCTGATTCAGGTAGAAAAGGGTGTATTTTCCTGATCATCTTAAGCTTTAGATGTGCCGAAGACACCGTTTTGTTGGCATGGTCCATAAAATTTAGGGCATCATCGAAGATGATGCCAAGGTTCCTGACTTTGGTAGCGGGGGTAGGAGGCATACCAAAGGTGTCAGGCCACCAACTCGAAGGCCATGCTGGCAGAAGGGTTCCAAAAATAAGTACCTCTGTTTTGTCAGAGTTCAACTTTAAACAGTTGGTTGACATCCAATCTCCTATATCTAGGAGTCCTTTCTTGAATTGAGTTAATTCCGAGTCGGATTTTTACCGATTGATATTTACCGATTCGGTTTATTTTTGGCACCTACATCTCATTCTCGCAATACCGCTCGGTAACGGCCGATTTTACCGATTTTGGGCCGTTACCGACCGGTATTGGCCGACCTACATCTGGCCCATAGTGAGCTAAAATTCCATGACATAAATGAGATTTAAGTTCAACAAAACTCACAGAAACAGTTGTATCATGCACCCATTACTAACACTGGGCCTAATGGATACTGTGGCTACCCACAATATATTTTTTTTAAAGTTGTAAAAAAGTTTTAAAATTGTAGTTGCAGCAACTGCACTGCCCCAAACAAACAACACCAACTTACTTGTAAAATCTCAAATCCAAAAGTGATCCACAGTCCAAAAAGTCCTCAAATACAAATATTCAGCAGCAGCCACAAAAAGTAATCCTTCCAGCTCCAGATCCAAATGAAAAGTAACCAGACATGGACAAAGCACTGGGAGGAGCCTGCTGGACAGGAACAGGAAGTTGGAGACTCTGGGGCACTTCCTTCCTCCCACCCCCCCAAAAAATGAACTCCTTACACAAAACAGTGCAGCCAAATGTCAATCTGAGGAGTTATTCTGAACAAAATTATCATTTTCAGAATGTTTATGCTGCCTGCGGTGGATTTCTTGTGCAGAATTGCAATTTTTGGAAGTTCGGGAAAGCGAGCTGTTCAAATCTCCCGCCGGAAGTCATCTGCGCGCTGCATCGACATGTTTGCAATTGTTTACTCCCGCGATGCATGATCGCGGGCCCTTATGACGTACTCGCATTGTCAAATTCTCGCTGTGCAAGATGGCGGGCCGCAATGACGTAATTGCAGTCGAAAAACTCTCACGAGCTCACGCAGCAAGATCCAAAATGGCGCAGCACACGCAAACCGAAAGGAAAAACAACTCGGCGAACTCAGAATCACGGTAAGTCAACGCTGCGTGCAAGATTGTATTTTTCAAGCGCGACCAAGGAAAAAAATCCGCCAGCTTGCGTATTACAGATTTTTGGCGAATTCACACGATTCGCGGACCGTAAATTTTCCAAAAATCCGCAAATTCCGCGAACAGAACGGATTTTCAGCCCATACTTAGTGTCCTTCTTGGAATAGCACCTTTCTCTTCTCTCACTGTTGAACGACTTTCTCTTTCACAACTCCGACTGCTCCAATAATTTCCCTTACACATCGACATGGGAGGAAACGTTACTCTAGGGGCTTCATGTCTCATCTCCTGCTCTTCTCTTGGTAGCATTGACTCTCTTACTGGTTGAACTCACATTCTAAGATCTGATCTGGAATCTGTCAATGCTCCGGTACGTCTTCGTTCTGAGTCTGACCCACTATCCATTCTTGACAGATCGTCAGTAGCTGGTAATGGAGTTCTAGAATCTACTGGCTCTTGAACCATGCCTGTCCCACTCATGGAAAGGCTTCCCCCTGTTATCGTCTCCTCCCTTTCCCTGTATTGTTGAGTTTGTCTTTCATATGTTCCTTCAATTGGATTATAATTTGAAACTACAGGTCCTACTGTAATTGGTACTGTTAATGAATCTGGTAACTGTCTAGCACTGATACTTCCACTGTGCTCAGTACCTTCGAACCCAGGCCCTCCATAGCCTTCTGGGATTCTGATTCCCACTGCCACTCTTCCCCGCACTCCAGTTATCTGGTCTTCCGGACCCATCTGATCTATGCTTACTGCTTCCCCAGGTTGCTGCATTCTGTCTTGCTCTGACCTAAACTCAACAGGGGGAGGGCGATCTGCCAATAGTCTCTCTAGAAAACTATCATCTGTATACTATCCTCTTCTGTTTTGCTCTGACATTCAGATCCTCCTTTTAACAATCTAAATGGATATAAACGTTCTCCCTCGTGGCTAGTGGCAACTCTTCACCTTTTCAATTGCGCGTTCCACCTAGCATCTTGATATGCTTTTTTTTGCTCTTTTTATCCTTCCTTGCGTAGCTTCCCTTCTTTTTGCCATTGCTGCCCTCATCCATGCATCTAAAGCTTGAAATTGTGTTGGTCTGGGTGGAGGCATTCATTACTCCTCTGAGCTGATATAACACCTCCAACTTAAATGACCCATAACGAGGAAAAGCCAAGTCACCCTCTTTCTCTGTAAGCTTGTGCCAATTTTGTAACCACACTATCGTATGGATTCCCACATTGGTGGCCATATAATGAGCTGGGGTATCCTCCGGTGGAGCTTCTTCTCCCACTTGAGTTACTACTCCTGTATCACCTCTGCACAAATCTCGTAATACCTTAAAACATCTCACTGCAAATGTAGTCAATTCCAAATACAGTAGTAAAACTGGCAACACACTTCAACCAATCCCAGCGCAGCACTACACCAACCGACCATTCCCAGCACAGCTCTTTTCTAACATCACAACTCCCTCCTTGCAGTGGCTCACCCTCCTTTACAATTCTCTTCCCACTCTCTCGCTCACACATTCATACACGAGTAACTGTATAACCAAAGTTATTAACCAAGTAGTTGCTTCCTACTACAGCCACAATAACTAACAGTCACATAAAAAAGTAATTGTCTGTTTTCTGCCAGATCGATAGGACACTCACACAAGAACATCCGCTGTGACCCCCGACCGATGTTGATCACCCAATCGCTGTGATTTACCCCCCGGAACCTGAGGCTTACCACCACGACTTCACTCACACATTCACGCAATGTTCCCTACCACAAGTGGACCATCAATAGCGCTTCATGACACCCACATTTTAACCAGAAAATTACAGAGACAACTATCCCTGGATCTTGGACTTCACTTCTGTCCGCTCACTAAAACTTCCTGATCTGCACGTGTCCAGACCAGTAAACCGAATAACCCACAATCACTCAACACACATTCTCA
This sequence comes from Lissotriton vulgaris, assembly GCF_964263255.1. Taxonomy (NCBI): domain Eukaryota; kingdom Metazoa; phylum Chordata; class Amphibia; order Caudata; family Salamandridae; genus Lissotriton; species Lissotriton vulgaris. The sequence continues at coordinate 803,157,088 of NC_141685.1, read as the reverse complement.
CTTTGCAAGACACCATACTCATGAAACACACCGCAATGTAACATTCTTCACGCACTCGTTCATACTCACACCGCTTCTCCTTCGTTCCGCCGCACCGTCAACGTCTGCCAAACTCCATCAGTCGCCGCTCCTCCACAGTCTTCCACACCGCAGAGTCCAGTGTTAGAATTTTCTCTATTTCTACTCTAAATCCCTCAATTTCCCCCAAATTAGAGGCAAACCATCCTCTGCTACCATTTGATAGAGCCACACTTCGCCAGCCTCGTCTTATTATTCAAGTTCGGCTCGGATGGTCTTTTATTTGCCTACTAAAGTTGTCGAGGGGAAACACAGCATGTCAGATTATACTTACAAATTCATTATGCTGTAAGGACCACAAACTCCGAATTCCAATTATGGATTTTATTATAGGGACAAAAATAATTGAATATAAACACATCGTAATATCAATGAATATAGATACAGGAAAATCAATACAGAGCCAAATCTGCGCATATCATTAATTCGGCAAAAGAGGCACACAATTATGAACTCCAAGATCAGCACGCAACCCAAGACGGAGGCAGAGTTCAAGTCCCTTTTTATCTGGGAAGAAAGCATGAAATATCTCTCCCTACACTACTCTCATGAATGGTGATTATAGGTGGCTCCCCTGTCTCAGCTTTCGAAGGTGTCAGCATGTGTAGACTTCCTAAGAAGTACTCACGTTAAAATGGGTCAAATAGCTTAAAGCTATAGAGCTCGTTTTTAAGGTGCTCTCTCTTCTCCAAAATCTAGAAGTCTGCCGTTTCTGTCCCTGCGCATAATACAAAAGCATATAATTTAGCCCCCTCTCGTGAGTATCACGTGAAAATTTTGTTTCATTTCTCCAAAGTTTCCAAAGGTTCAGTGTTTATCCGTGGCTTCTTTAATTAAATCGTCTTGCTTAGTATGACCTTGCAGTGTAGCTAGGCCAGGCACAGAAGATATACTCCCCATCGCTTCTCAGTCTTGTTCAAAGACATTCCAAGTATCTCCCTAGTTGAAAATAATTATGCTATTCTTTAAACCTGCAATAGGAGGGAAGCACACTGTCTCTGCACATGCAAAAATACATTTAATTATTTCTTCAGTAGCTGAGAGTAAAACTAACTCGTAAACAACTCGCAGTTTCAGGCCTAGACTACAGACAACTTAAATCACACGATTACATTAATATTGTTTAAAGGATTCACTGGTGCCTCTAAAAGCGGCAGGGCCTGATGGGATTCCGGGCAACTTGCTACAGGCAAATCCCTAGGAGTGGGGGAAGCTGGTTTCATCATTGCTTAACGCTATTAATAGCGGTGCGCCTGTACCTGATTCCTGGAAGGGGGCTGAGGTTGTCCTGATATTCAAAAAGAGGTGTCGGGATAACCCATTCAACTACAGGCCAATAAGTCTCATCGACTCAACCCAAAAAGTGGCTGGGAAGGTAATTTTGGGAAGGGTGCTCCAATGGGTGGACGACAATAACATCTTGTCGGACTTCTAAGCTGGATTTCGCTCTGGAACCGGGACTATTGAACAGGCCTTTAGACTGCCTCTCTTGTACTGGAAGGTGGTGGTGCTGGGCAAAGGCAGTCTGTTCTTGGCCTTTATAGAACTTAAGACTGCCTTTGACCTGGTACCAAGGGAGGAGTTATGGAAGGTTTTGTTGGAATTAGGTTTACCTCTGTATATCCTATCCCTCCTCGTGAGATTACATGCGGGCAATTTTGCCCAGGTGCGATGGGGTACGAATGGAGAAAAAACTGACAGGATTTCCGTGGGAAGGGGCGTCAGTCAGGGATGTGTGCTAGCTCCCACTCTGTTCTCTCTTTATGTGAATGGAGTGGTTGAGCATTTGTTAAGGAATCCCTCGGATGCTCCTTCCCTGGTGGGCAAACGGATCCCAACACTGCTTTTTGCAGACAACACCCTTCTCATTTCAAAGTCCCCTATGGGCCTCCAAAGCCTCCTGAATAGTTTTCAGGAGTTTTGTACATTGAGAGGATTGGTAATCAACATGGATAAAACTAAGTACTTGATTATGAATCCGCCTAAAAACCCTAGGCGATCTCCGACTTTGAATTCTGTGCCATTGGAGAGGGTATCCGAGTTCGACTATTTGGGTATCCGCCTTAATGACACATTTAGTTGGAACCCACATATCCAAAAAATGCTTCTCAGTCACAAAAGAGTGGGTGGAGTATTACTTAAGGAACAATGGGGCATATTACCAAGCAATAGCGATAATTATCGCTATTGCTTGGTTAGAGATAAAAATTTACCGCTGAGCTGCGGCGATTTTTACCGCAAATAAACCTTGGTATTACCAAGGTTTATCGCAAATGCGATAAAAATCGCCGCAATGCATGAATATCGCGGAAAATTCAGCGATATTCATGCATTACCGAGCTAATGCTCTTAGCCATGTTATCCACCTCCCATTGGATAACATGGCTAAGAACTGCTCAAGGCAGGTGTTAGCTTTTGGAGATATTCGCGCTTAGAGCGAATATCTCCAAAAGTTGGTAATAGGAGATAGCGATGTTAGCGACTGTTTTCAGTCTCTAACATCTTGGCACGCCCACTTTGCATGTCATTAGTGATAAATATCACTGACATGCAAAGTGGGGCCCAAGATGGTCGCTATCTCCTACTAGCTGTCGCTAACTGGTGTTAGCGACAGCTAGGCAATAGGGAGATAATTTTATCTCCGCTTTCTTGGCTTTTAAAGCCAAAAAAGCGGAGATAAACCCCCTTGATAATATGCCCCAACGTTCCTCCACAAGTAAACCCATAGCCCCAGTCATGGAGATATATAACGCTAAAGGGGTTGGTGCTGCCCTCTACGGGGCGGAGTTGTGGGGCACTTGCAACCTGGAAGCATTAGCAAAATCGGAGAGCAAATTTTTGAAAGATCTGATGGCTCTCCCGTTGAGTACTCCTACAGTACCCGTGTTATTGGATCTAGGTTGCATATCGATTAAGGACCAAGCGCTACTCTGCCCCTTGCTTCTGTGAGCACGGTTGTGGCGGGTGCCCGAACTACGAACTAGCCTCCTATGCAGAAGCGTTATCAGAGGTTATGGCCATGGAAGGTTGGTCCAGGATTAAATGGTTGAGGGATGTAAAATGGCTATTAGTGGAGTTAGGGCTGGGTGATGCGGGGGCCCAGAGAACTGCCCCACCTAAAGCCACGATTAAGAAATTGTATTGCAATTGGGTCTCCTCTAAATTAATTTTAGATCCATGTCATTGTAATTCCACTGTAGCCTTTGTGAGGATCAAAGATGTTGTGGCTTATGAACCTTACTTAGATATGATTTCAATCCCTTTCGACCGTGCCCTGTATTTTAAGTTTAGAGTGGGGACCCAACCGGTAGGAGAACTAGTTGCCCGATGGAAATCCTCTTTCCAGCATTCCACCTTCTGTGCGCGTTGCCCCACTCGAGTAGAGTCGGTAGCTCACATTCTTTTCGAATGTCCGGATTATTGTGCACCTAGGAGGCGCTGGCTTAAACCCTTATGTAGACTCTTAGGTACCCGCCAGCACAAAGTGGCATTACGTATTTTAATGTCTGACACATCCACTTTGATTGTTTGTGCTCTGTCAAAAATGTTAAAGTGGTCATGGTTGATTTGTGTAAGACGGCTTTCCTTGTCGATTTAATTTTTGTCTTAAACTGTTTTTAACACTTTCTTCCCTTTTCTCCCTTTTCGTGTAATTATGAAATGATTGTTTTAAATGCTGTGTTTTATACTTGTTGTACAAGCTTTTATGATATTTTTATATCGAAATAAAGCCTGTCAATCAATCAATCAATCAATTAATATGAATATAGTGTCTTCATACACAGGTGCATATAAAATAATGATATGCTATTATATGTGAATTACATTTATAATGTGAACATTGCACTTCTTTGACAACGTGGGGAATACATGCATTTTTTCATAATACATAAGGTTACTAAAATATATGCTGGTGCATTAAACTATGAGTATGATGCACCACTACAAGTAGAGTGCCATATGCACTCTATCAGAAACAAGCATTTGCAATGCAATAGGTCTCGCATTTACGCGAGTTTGAGCTGTTGACATTGCAAATTCAAATGCCTTATATTTTTGTTTTCGTTTTTAAAACATAAATAAAAGGCATTGTCATTTACAATGCCAATACGTTAAAGTCCCATAAAAGCAAGACCTATTGCATTGCAAATGCTTGTTTGTACAGTAATCATAGCGCACGGACTGAGCGCCAATCAGGAGATGCATGCCACAAAATTCAGCCTGCGAGCGTTGTTGTAGATTAGGATGAAAATTTGGGTATGCATTCTCTTACTGAGTGCATGTTATACGTGTTTCTATCCAACTCGAGTTTGCACCCCAGTAAGCAATGGTTTAAATAATGGTTAAAAGAAATTGCAAAATATTTTTACAAGCTGAACGTCGATATTCATGTCAAGGGCATTTTTGATCACATGACTAACACTGAAAAAACGTGGAATTTACATTATAATGTTATTTACCAGTGCCTGTGTAGGCATTTTATATTGATGCTTTCATTGTTTCGTTTTTCAACAATATTATTAGCACATTGATAATGTGTTTGGAATTCACACGTGAAAGGCCGATAATTTATTCATTAGCTATTTTAAATTATTTTCTTGCTTCATGCAAGGTTATATTATGACTATTTCTTTTGTTTTGGCTGCGGGAAGTGGGACGATTTATAGGTCATGAGGCACAAATTGGTTTCAGGTGCAACAGTCTGGAAGAGGCTGATCGTGTACACGTAGGATGGCGGTGGAGTAATGTTTTCAGGTTATTTGATTGTGGGGAGAATTTGTTTGTCTTAATGTAAGTTGTTTTTATTTGATGGAGTAGCATGAAATATAAATCACAGGTGAATAATAGGCAGCATAATATGAATCATGTTTTGCACATATGGACTATTTTGGAATGTGTTTTAGCAACAGCACTAATATTATTTTCATAATTGTTTTTTACAATGTGGGGGAGACATGATTACATAACGCTGACCATTATGGGATGTTTTCCTTGAATGTTTAAAGCAAATGTTGTGGGTGGGATAACGTGCCCACAGACTGTGCGCTCAGTAAACGATGAAACAACTTGGTTTCTTCTCAAAGTTCGATTTATTTAGTTCACACCTTGTGAATTCTTCAAAGCATTATAAAGATCAAATGGTAGCTTCTTGCATACATAATCTCCATCTTATGTCGCAGTGTTCAAGCTCAACATTATTTTAAATCCACCCAATGCATTTCGGGTCTGAAAACCAAGACCCTTCCTCAGGGGTATGAAACAAGGGGTAAAACAGGACCAAATCAGTTACTCCATCAATGTATTCACAATATTCACACACAAAAATGGTGCTCGAAATACACCTGCTACCTTAAAATACAACCACGGTGTAATACAATGATCGCGTATATAGTGCATGAAACCGGATAGGGTGCCATAACGTGAAATAGTTTGAAATCGAATGGTGATTTGTGTGGAAGGTTCAAAAGAACGAGAAGTAAGGCAGGAACAAGACGATGTATCATGGTGCATTACGAGTATCACGAAAACAGAGTTGAAACGGAAATCAAAGTCAAACACAAAGTATAGAAAACACTCACGAAAGGACCGGATAGAGCCACGTCTCGGGAACCTCTATGGAGTTAGACAGTTTAACAAGCCAGAATGTGATATGTGGACCGCGGGTCACGTGATCGGCTTTGACCGTCCAGTCGAAAGAACGAAGTGCTCTACCGCTACCACCTCGTGATATGAGTATAGACGCTTCAGATAAGGAATATATTCAAAGGAGGGGATTGGCCCAGCAAGGTTGGGGAAGGAAGGCAGGGCCGATTATTGCTAAACAAAGAAGATGAGCCTTCACAACCACTTAGTTTGAACAATTATTTTGAATGGAAATAAATGCAAATTAATCCGTTATTCCTAGCCTTTGACTTAGGCTACTTTAGTATTTAATTATTCAACATTTTTGTAAAGAGAAGGACATGTAATCAACTCAACAGAGAATACATTTTGATGATGTCCTGCTAGAAAAACACAAAGCAACTAAACAGATAACAAATCAATTATACCATTTACAGAAAAAAATATACACAAAAATCACAAATCTTATCAACAACAGCAACTATAGCGTGTAGTGATCTAATCAACTACCTGACGAAAACAGTTGAAACATGATGAAACCATTCTTGCGTGTTTACACAATTCATAACACAAAAAAATGCAACTGTTATGAGTACAATTACAAATTGATGCAAAGATTTCTTGTCATTCGAGATTCAAGCTGTACTTAATCTAGTGGCCGACGCGTTTCAAGTCTCGGTTTTTGGAATTACCGGACTCTCATCAGGGCTGGATGAGTCTTTAGGAAGTAAGCCAACTGTTTACAAGAAAAAACAAAAAAACTAATTGGAACTAATCTTCCCAGACAGTCTATAACACAAAGCAGTTATTTAAACGTAAAAGAATACTTCATACCTGGTCGGTGACCAGCGAGAGTTATGCGTCTCAAGTTCAGCGTTTATGCAGTGCTCACCTGTAATTAACAAGGTGACAGAGGCTAAGTCGGTTTAAGGACAATCTGGATGCCCAACGCAGATTTAGTAATAGGCGGGGTTTACCTAGTGTAGGCTCACGCGGGGTAAACCGTCTCCAATTCTCTGTGCTCAAAGGGACAACGTGGCAAGTTGGTTACGTAAAAAACATATTAGGACAGAACTACATGGATACTTTCTCCTCCAGCATTTACAGGCAGGCACCATTCCCTGGGGATTACAGGTAAAAAACATCCCTGTAATTTTCACGGAAGATTCTAATTACAAGAAAGGGTTCAGTTGCATCAACACGAAATGCAGCCGAGATTTGATGGTGCACACTATTGAAACGGCACAAAGACTCTGCAGCGAGGAGGAAAAAGAGATTGAGGAGTTATTGAAAGCTATCTCTGAAAACCCTACAATATCGGATGCAAAGGCACTGATTGAGAAAGTTGAGAAGGAAATCATCACTTTTAAAGACCATACAATCAATGTTAAAACCACACAGTTTGAGAGAGATTCTAAAGCATTCAAATTAGAGCAGGTATATCCATTCCTCAAGGAAGACTATTATACAACAACAGACTCCAGACGAGCCTTGACTTCCTTCCAGGGACGGTCAAGGAATCGATTCATTGGTTTTTCTGACACGTCCTCCTCTGATTCCTCATCTGACTCACGACCTGGGCAACAAAATAGGCAAGGGAATACCAACCAGCCTTTTTTAGAAAGAGGTCAACCAAACCGAGTGCGCTTCAAACAACCTTGGGCGATGCGAACAAGAAACAGGCAGTACAACAACTAGAACAATTAGAGCAATCCACAATAGTCAATCTCTCTAATAAACAATTGTCTATGGATGAGAGGAGTGTTCTCGCTTTGGGTCTGAAATTTGTCCCTAACAAACGCACTGACTTTACCAAGATGAAGTTAGAGGCACTAGAATTCTGTAGAAAGATCAGATTGAAGTCTTACTTTGCGGGAGCAGAGGTGACTAAAAATCTTGAAATCACTGGGTTAAGAGTAAAATCCAAATTCACTCCAACCATGAACTTGCCTAAACAGATTTACGCCTTCGAGCAGGCAATCCTCTCATCTATAACTAAGCTGGAAAAAGCTAAATGTTATGTCAAACATAACATCTCGAAGGGACAATCAGTTGCCATCCAAAATCTCAAAACGGACAATTCAATCATCATCAAACAAGCTGACAAGGGCGGGGCTGTAGTGATCTGGCCCCGCACCATGTACCAGTCCGTTGGCAATACACATGTCAAAAATGTGGAATGGTATCGACCAGTTAAGGAAGACCCTGTCCATGAGATTTTAGGGAGAATTGACCAATTGACTAAAGAAGCTCTCGAACAAGGTTTTCTTGGCCCCAATGAGTTTGAATTTTTAAATAAAAAACATCCGAGGACACCGGTGTTGTATTTTTTGCCAAAAATACATAAAAATAGTGCTGATCCCCCAGGTAGGCCGATAGTTTCAGGCTGTGATTCAGCACTAGAGCCAATATCTAAATATATTGATTACTTTCTAAAACCGTTTCTCTGTGATGTTACATCATATCTCAGGGACACCACCGACTTTATCACGAAAGTAGAGGGCATACACTTTAACAATGAGACACAGCTAATGGCAACAATGGACGTTACGTCATTATATACCCAAATCCCTCAGGACGAGGCACTTGAGGTGATTGAGGTATATCTTGACTCCAGAGAAAGACCCCATAGGGTGCCCACTTCATTCATACTCTCTTTGGTTGAAATTTCCCTCCGTATGAATTATTTCAAGTTTGAAAATGAGTTTTTTGTACAGGTCAAAGGAACAGCCATGGGCTGTCCTTATGCGCCGGAAATGGCTGTACTTTATATGGCCCAGTACGAGGAGAAATTCATTTTTAACAACAATCCTTTTTCTGACAAGATACTACAGTGGTTGAGGTACATAGACGACGTCTGGCTCCTGTGGCAGGGGAGCCAGACTGAGTTGGACCTATTTCACAATTGGGTCAATTCACGTCATACTGACATCCAATTTTCATTACAATCAAGTAATCAGGAAATGACATTCTTAGATGTCTCGATTAGATGCCAAGAGGAACAACTCATCACATCACTGTACAAAAAGGAGACAGACAGAAATACCATATTGCATTTCAATAGCTCACATCCCCAGTGTTTAAAACAAAACTTACCCTATGGCCAACTGTTACGAATTAGGAGAAATTGCACTGAGATGGGGGATTTTGATAAACATGCTGAATTTTTCTGTAAAGAAATGGAAGGGAGGGGATACCCCAAAAAACTGCTAAAACATTCGACAAAAAGAGCAAGATGTACACCGAGAGAGTCTCTGTTAGAGAAAAAGAGTAAGCCAGACCTTAACAAACTTGTTTGTGTGACCACTTTTGGTCCCCATACTAACAAATTTCGACAAATTGTCCTTAAAAATTGGCATTTATTGGAGAACCTTAATTGCCCCATGCCCAAGCCCATCTTCGCTATGAAGAAAAACCTTAGCATTGGGCAGCAACTGATACGTGCTGACAGCTACATCCCTAAACCCAGAAGTAATTTGACAACACAATGGAACCTACCACCCATTGTGGGCCATCATCGTTGTGGGAATTGTGTTGCTTGCCCAACAACCCTGGAGGGGGAGGTCTTTGACCACAAAGGAATTTCTTGGAAACATACCAACTTCACTAATTGCAAAACTAAAAATGTGGTTTATGCAGTGCTTTGCCCGTGCGACAGGGTGTACATAGGCAAAACGAGTCAACAAATCAACACAAGAATAACCCAACATCGGTCGCGAATCAGGAAAAAGGTCCAATCGGCACCGATGGTGGAACACTTTGTGAGCCAAAATCATAACGAAAATCAGTTCAAGTGGACTGTTTTGGCCACAATTGACTCTAAACATGGATCAGTGTGCGTGGACAGTGCCTTACTACGCAAAGAGGCGTACTTAATCATGAAGTTCGACAGCATAAACAAAGGGTTGAATACGATGAGCGAGCTGAATAGGGTATAATCCACTGTTTGGACCCCTTTCACCGATCACCTTGAGCATGGGTGTAACTATTTGGCGACCAGCGATATATTTAACAATAGTTATCAGGCCCTAAACATCTATGGACCACAACTCCCATAATGCACTCCCATGACTAAGTAGCGTAGCTCCGCCCCCGCCACGTGACCCCAACCTGTAGTTACCAAGTAGTAACGAAGAAGGTAGCAGGAAGGTCGGTCCTCACTTCCACGGAATAGGAGACATTCATTCCGGAGATTTAATCACAGCTTAATGGTAAGCGCCTCTCGCCGCTTTCATTAAACAACGCACACGCTGACTATTCCGCTTTTCGGGTGGCTGATTTTTCCAACCCGCTTTCTTTCACCTTTTCAGAACTTCAAAATCGGCGCTGTCCCGCACCTACCTAACCTGTGATACAAATTCATTATTCACTCATGTAAGTACTGGCTTGTTGAGCGCTTCACGCGCCCCTCAGCAGTCACATGTAACTTTTTTAACGTTAGGCTTTATTCTTCACCAGAGTCGATGAAAAACTTGCCACGTTGTCCCTTTGAGCACAGAGAATTGGAGACGGTTTACCCCGCGTGAGCCTACACTAGGTAAACCCCGCCTATTACTAAATCTGCGTTGGGCATCCAGATTGTCCTTAAACCGACTTAGCCTCTGTCACCTTGTTAATTACAGGTGAGCACTGCATAAACGCTGAACTTGAGACGCATAACTCTCGCTGGTCACCGACCAGGTATGAAGTATTCTTTTACGTTTAAATAACTGCTTTGTGTTATAGACTGTCTGGGAAGATTAGTTCCAATTAGTTTTTTTGTTTTTTCTTGTAAACAGTTGGCTTACTTCCTAAAGACTCATCCAGCCCTGATGAGAGTCCGGTAATTCCAAAAACCGAGACTTGAAACGCGTCGGCCACTAGATTAAGTACAGCTTGAATCTCGAATGACAAGAAATCTTTGCATCAATTTGTAATTGTACTCATAACAGTTGCATTTTTTTGTGTTATGAATTGTGTAAACACGCAAGAATGGTTTCATCATGTTTCAACTGTTTTCGTCAGGTAGTTGATTAGATCACTACACGCTATAGTTGCTGTTGTTGATAAGATTTGTGATTTTTGTGTATATTTTTTTCTGTAAATGGTATAATTGATTTGTTATCTGTTTAGTTGCTTTGTGTTTTTCTAGCAGGACATCATCAAAATGTATTCTCTGTTGAGTTGATTACATGTCCTTCTCTTTACAAAAATGTTGAATAATTAAATACTAAAGTAGCCTAAGTCAAAGGCTAGGAATAACGGATTAATTTGCGTTTATTTCCATTCAAAATAATTGTTCAAACTAAGTGGTTGTGAAGGCTCATCTTCTTTGTTCAGATAAGGAATAAGCATGGGCGAATTGTGAGAATCTGGCGTTCGCGAATTTGCGTATTTGCGAGCTCGCAATCCGCAAAATCCGCGAATTTGCCCGAATTTGCAGATTTTTTTTTGTGTTCGCAAGGGTTTCTGCCAGTTAGCGAGGGTTTTGTACCAGTTCGCAATTGCGAACTTACTTGTCGGCTCACAACGGTCACGACTATGTTGTTTCTACGTCTGGTTCATTATCACAGGTTCCCAGCACCCTCTGTTTCATCACTGCCACCCTCTGTTTCACCCATGCCACCCTCTGGTACATCAATGCCACCCTCTGGTTCATCATCACTGTAGATTATGGGGGGGGAAAGCAAGCACACCTGCCCTGCTTCAACTGACATGAATTTATTCGGGGTTAATGTATTAATGTGTCACTGTTTTAAAATTCCAGTCTGGCACCTGCTTCCTTATCTGTAATTTGCTTTCTGTTGCAGTGCAATTTGTTTTTCCACGACCTTTGTGGCCTACTTGTAGCTATTCTATGAGTCTGCTGTGAGGGTCAGAGCAGGGTCATAGAATTGTTGCAACTAGCAACTGAACTCTGGAGGGGCCCCTGTCAGGAAGCACTACAGGGAATGGTTACTATTACTTATGATGAGTTTGAACTTTTGCACCTGCTGAGTGCTTTCAGTTTTGCAAAATTCGTTTTTCTACAGAACAGCAACTGTAATGCCCCAAACAAACATAGGCAACTGAACTCTGGAGGTGCCCCTCAGGAAGTACTACAGGGAATGGTTACTAATGATGAGTGACATTTTGCACCTGCTGAGTGCTTTCAGTTTTGCAAAACTCGTTTTTCTGCAGAACAGCAACTGTAATGCCCCAAACAAACTTACTTGTGAAAGTTGATTTCTAATCCAAAAGTGATCCAAAGAAAGTCAAAAGGCCTCAAATCCAAAAAAGTGCAGGCAAATGTCAACCTGAGGAGTTATTCTGATAAAAATCATCATTTTCAGAAGGTCTATGCTGCTTGCTAGTGGATTTCTTGTGCAGAATTGCAAATTTTGTAATTTCACGAGTGCGAGATTGTTGCTGCCCGCCACACCTACATGTTCGCAATTGCGAACTCTCGTGATGCGTCGCCAAACTCCCGCGGGATCCCGCAGCAAGATCCAAAATGGCGCAACACTCGCAAAATATCGAGAAAAACAACTCGGCAAACGCCGAATGACGGTAAGTGAGCGCCGCACGCCGCAATATTGTATCACCAAGAAAAAAAATCCGCTGCGTGCGAATTTGCGGATTTTCGGTAAATTTGCGAGAGTTCGCGGATTGGGAATTTACCGAAAATCCGCAAAATCCGCGAGCGGAACGGATTTTCCGCCCATGCTTAATAAGGAAGTGACAATGTGTTCGAAACCGGATAATAAAGTTGCATGTAAAAAGCTGAAAAGTGACATATAGAATGTGCAAAATGAAACATACTGAATGACAATAAGCATCATGAGTCAAAACAATATTCAATGCATTTTGTAGCCAACGGCAAATAGCAACGAAATGTATGAAGTACTTTGGTGGGACCAGTGAAGTTCAAAAGTCAATGTCAGGTGCTCAGATAATGGATCATAGGAAACATGAGTGTTCTATACGATCATTCATCCCGATTGGATGAGCAGAATTAAGTTTTTTAATCCAATAAAACTCAGCTCTTAGTCTTTGTTTCAAAGGGTCCATGTCTTGGCGTTGTGGGATAGTCTCCAGAACCATGAATCTTAATTGTGCTATCTGATGCCCAGCTTCTTTCCAATGGTATGATATAGTAGATTTCATGTTCGCGAGTCGAATGCTACTCTTGTGTTCGGTGATACGAACTTTAATTTTACGTTCAGTTTGTCCCACGTATACTTTGCCGCAGGGGCATTTGATTGCGTAGATACAGTTAGTGGTATCACAAGTGCTGGTATGATGTAATTCAATGGGATTACCCATTCTCCTTTTTGGATGTGTTTTAAACACATCCAAAAAGGATAATGTGAAAAAAATAAAAAGGAGAATGAAAAAAGAAGAATGTGAATTGGAGAGGAATGTTAAAATGCCAAAATTGCATTCAATGCAATAATGTTATAACAGGGAAAAATTTCACACATTCCACTAAAGGTAATCCCATTGAATTACATCATAACAGCACTTGTGATACCACTAACTGTATTTACGCAATCAAATGCCCCTGCGGCAAAGTATACGTGGGACAAACTGAATGGAAAATTAAAGTTCGTATCACCGAACACAAGAGTAGCATTCGACTCGCGAACATGAAATCTACTATAGCATACCATTGGAAAGAAGCTGGGCATCAGATAGCACAATTAAGATTCATGGTTCTTGAGACTATCCCACAACGCCAAGACATGAACCCTTTGAAACAAAGACCTAGGGCCAGATGTAGGTAAGTATATTTTACCGATTCATAAATACCGAATTTTACCGATTTGGTATTTATGAATTGGTAAAATAGAAGGGGGGAGATGTAGGGAAAATCGGTAATTGAATTACCGATTCTCTAGGAATCGGTATTTACCGAATCGGTAAATACCGATTCGGTAATGCCCATTGATTCCTATGGGCATTGAAGCCCATAGGAATCAATGGGCATTACCGAATCGGTATTTACCGATTCGGTAAATACCGAATTCTGCAAGGGTGCAGGGGTTGTCACTTTGACACCCTCTAGCACCCCGATTTTAGGCATATGTGACATGTGGCACACAGACATGCCCTAAGGGCATGTCTGTCTGTCACATGCCATAGGTGTGCATGCAAACATTTGCATGCACACCTGGAATCGGCATTTTACCACCCAATTGGATTGGGTGGTAAAATACCGATTCGGTAAGGCCTGTGGGACTCAAAAGAGTCCCACCTACATTTCAAAATTACCGAATCGGTAAAAATACTGATTCGTTTTTTTACCGATTCGGTAAATTTACCGAATCGGTAAAATAGGCCACCTACATCTAGAGTAGCCATTTACCGGTCAGTAAATGTCTACCTACATCTGGCCCCTAAGAGCTGAGTTTTATTGGATTAAAAAACGTAATTCTGCTCATCCAATCGGGATGAATGATCGTATAGAACACTCATGTTTCCTATGATTCATTATCTGAGTACCTGACATTGACTTTTGAACTTCACTGGTCCCCCCAAAGTACTTCATACATTTTGTTGCTATTTGCCGTTGGCTACGAAACGCATTGAATATTGTTTTGACTCATGATGCTTATTCTCATTCAGTATGTTTCATTTTGCACATTCTATATGTCACTTTTCAGCTTTTTACATGCAACTTTATTATCCGGTTTCGAACACATTGACACTTCCTTATCTGAAGCGTCTACACTCATACCACGTGGGATCACTGAAATATTATCGACGGGCACATTATCGACTTACCAAAATATCGTTGACAAATTATCGACGACAAAAATATCGACTTACTATACTTATTACACAAACTACAAAAATATCGAGTAAAAAATATCGAGTACTAACTATATCGAATACATAAATATCGCTTAAAAAAATATCGACTACAATTATATCGTTGGACATGAAATTAGCCCTAACACTACAAAAATATCGACTACAAAAATATAGACTACCACAATATCGTTAAAAAAAAATTATCGAGTTCATGTTTGCACACTTTTCTTTCTAAAATACCATCTTTATCATCAATAAAAGTCATTTCTCACAAAAAAAAACTTTTCACATATAATACCTGTTTCTTACATAAAATTACTATTAATCCACATTTGCTATACATTCTATTACATGCATTTTATCATTTTCTATTATTCTTTGCATTTAACTAACATTTTCATTACTTATTTTCACATATAAATATATTTCATTTAAACACGAACCTGCTTTAATGCGGGAATAACCACATACCACCATTCTCACATCAACAAACACTCCAATTAACTTAAAAAAATTCAAACTAGCCTATACTATGCTTCCTTACATCCTACAACCAATCAAATCAAAGCACACATAACACATATACTATAAAAGGGCTACATGCATTCTACCATTTGTTGCTGCTACCTCTCTGGAAAGTAGATGCCAACACTTTGAAGATTTTGTTGCAGAATAAACATCTTTAAAGATCCAGCTCACTAGCTAATTAATCAAGTAAGTAACACAGCATTTTTGTAGAAAACTAAATTAGAAGTGCACTATTTTCCTTACATCTCCTAAGTCTTACACTTATTTTATTTTCATGTCTTCCTACTTTTCTGATAGAAACTACTCCAACACAATTCCTATTACATGGTCATATTTCTTCACGTGCAAAATCAGATAGTAAGTATATAATAATTCTCTGTTACACACCAACTGCTGTTTTTAAACACTAATTTACAAGAGTATTTATTTTTCATTAACATTATATTTACAGATATACTGAAATTGTGCTATTTCTACAGCAAAAACGATAAAACTACCCTAATTACACATGTAAGTATAGATGTGTTTGTTATAAAACGGCCAATTTCATTAATGCACATTTTTAAACAACATATCTTGCTTTTTACATCTTCCCTATAGATCATTTGAAAGATCCAAGATCAACTATAGCAAAACACAAGAATACCCTTCAGAAAAATGTAAGTATAATTGTTATTTGCTAAAATGTGGGCACAAAAAACGCTAACTATATTCTTAACACCATGTTATTTATTTTGAATTGCCTCTACAGATATTCAGAAAACATCATACATCTATTCTACATATCATATGAAAACATCCTACACAAAATATACCAATATAGAAGAACAGCCTTGTAAAAAATGTAAGTATATTTGTCATTTCTCTAAAACTGCCGAAAATAACACAGACTATGTTCTTAACAACATCTTATCTATTTTATATTTCCTCTACAGATATTCTGAATACATCATACAGCTATTCTACCTACAACAAAGAAAACGACATATTTAGAAGTTAGTATACGTTTAAATCTGTTACATTTCCAAACGGTTCAGTATTAAAATTATAATATTTTGCTTTTATTTCTTCTATCTACTCTACAGATCATACCTGTACTAAATTGATGAACTCCAGCAATTACTACTATTCTACTATTTAAACAAGTAAGTATATGTAATGTTTACATCAAATGCACTAGTAGACAAAAATGACAACTGCTTTTGAGTAGGAAATACGTTTGTTATATATAAACATTAACGTTGCTTTTCTATATTTTCATACCAACAGCAAATAAAGACATACATACAAGAACATCATTCAAAAGACATTTCTGCTTCTGTGACTACTACTTTGATTAACTGTAAGTATAAATGCATCACTAATGATGTTAGCACCACATAAGTAAAAAAATGTGTACTGATTTTGTTTCTTTCTACTCTTTCCTAGAACAAGTAAATCAAAATGACTGAAGGTGCAGAATTTGTCATGTCTCAGAAAAATAAATTACTATTATGCTACATGGGTTATGTGTATAATCAGGAGAGACAAAGTGGTAGAAAGGTTTTTTGGAAGTGTACAAAATATTACTCCAACAAATGTTATGGGAGGGCCACTACCGAGGAAACTAATGTGCTATTTACTAGAGAACATAATCATCCCCCAAATGTCACAGAAATTGAAATTAGAGATGCTTTAGAAAGTATTAAAAGTGCTAGCACACAAAGTGACAAACCCACCACACAAATACTTAAAGAAGAACTGGTAAAAATCCCTGCCCATGCTTCAGGGCAACTACCCTCTATTGACTCCCTGAAACGCACAATTGCACGCACCAAACGACTCACTAGCACAACCCAACCCAACCCAACTTGTTTTGAAGAAATTATTATTTCACCCGAAATGGCCATCACACACAATAAAGATAAATTTATTCTTTTTGATAATGAAAGCAGTACAAACAGAATAATTATGTTTGCAACTGCAAGTAATTTACGAAAAATCCAACAGTGTCCCCAATGGATGATGGATGGAACATTTAAACCCTGCCCAAAACCTTTTTACCAACTGTATTCCATCCACGGTTTATACCATCATTCTAACATACCTTTCATTTACTGTTTGCTACCCAACAAACAGCAAACAACTTACACCGAAATTTTAAATGTTCTCAAAACTGAAATCAATAATTATTTTCCCGAAAAAATAATTATTGATTTCGAATTAGCTATGATAAATAGCATTTTGAGAACATTTCCCCACACAGCAATCCAGGGTTGCAGTTATCATTTTAATCAGAGTATATGGAGGCATCTCCAAAAATCTACTTTAAGTGTACTATACTCTACAGATAGCACCTTTGCCTATCAAGTTAAAAAGTTAATAGCCCTGGCCTACGTCCCTGTTACAGATGTTGCTGAACATTACAATTTATTAATTGACAGCGCATATTATAAGAGGAATGAGGATAAACTAACACCATTGCTAGACTATTTTGAAGACACTTGGGTGGGAAGGTTGCACAGATCAGGACATCGACGCCAGCCCAAATTCCAAATCCCTTGGTGGAATGTCTATCTCAGTACTTTAAACCAAGAGGCTAAAACCAACAACAGTGTTGAAGGGTGGCATAATGCTTTCCAAGCAACTACAAACAGAGGCAAACCCACATTCCACAACCTTCTAGAAGCTTTGAAAAAAGAACAAAGCTATCAGGAACTAAGAATGGAACAATCAGTGTCACAAATAGGGCCCAAACTCACTAAACAAACCCAACAAATGTTCCGACTACTTCAAAGTCAAGTCACATTATACCCTACAACTAGAGGTTTAGAATACCTGGCAATAATAGCAAAAAGTCTACTATAAAAATGTCAAGTAAATATACGAATGTCTTCTTACAATACTAATAAAATTCACATGTCATAAACATATATAATGAATTATAAATAAAACATATTTGTTTGACAAACTTTTAAAATTTATGTAAAAAAATTCGTAACAAATATGCAATGTTTATAATTTTTTATAACATACACATAACATTAGAAATCGACATTTCCCACCCAATCAAAATTGTAAAATAAATACTTACAATTTTTGGACTTGAGAGACGCAATCAAGGAAAAATCAATCCATACAATCCAATCCAATATCTTACTATTCCAATATGGGAAACCCTCAAAAACCCGAAAATAAATTGTAAAACGTAAAAAAACGCTCCAGGAAATCCCGAAAACAGTAGTGTGTACACGTTAGGATTTAAAGTTATATACACACTATTTTAAAAAAACGGTCACGCATATCAATGTATCAATCCGATTCGAAACCCTCCAAAAAACCCGAAAAAGGTTTAAAAAGTGAAAAAACCGCTCCTGGCAAACACGAAAAATAGGAGATAAAAGTCAAAATATAAGCATAATAACTTAAACATTTGTTTCTCCATTAAAAAACACGCTTCCTTCCATGTAGTTTTCATGCGAGGAACCGAAACCTGTAAAATAACATACATAACGAAAGCCACCCACAAATACCCCCTTCACATTTGTAAATATACTAACAATTAACATTAACCATGTAAGAAGACATTTCCGAACACTTAAAATTAGACTTGAAGGAAAAAAAGCACGACACATCTATAACGGAGACTTTTCACCCAAACGCTACTTAAACTATTAATACATACACCAAAAAACACTACAGAGTTTGATTATACCCTCAAACATGACCACTTACTTATAATTTGTAGTTAAAAATAACCTTACCTCTCTCCACGCGAAGCAACTCCCAACCGCGAGCTTCTCCAGTCCTGAATGGAGCGCAATAACCTTACGCGGTAAGAAAGTAGTCCCCTTAACCCATTTGTGTAAAAGGATAATAGAATAAACAATGTCAAATGTAAAATATATAATACATACACATGTATAATGTAACAAATTAATACACTATACTCATGACAATTTTCCTTTATTAACAAAAAATAATATATTTAATATAAATTAATATATAATATGTATTATATATTAATAATATTAAATAATTATGTAAAACTTTGAATAAAAGATGTAAATATTTAGTTATTCAGTATATTTATATGAATAATTTTGTGTATAATTTTAATAAAACATTATAAATGTTTATGGGAATAATTAATAATGATCAATAATATAACTTATTTATTGTTATTAATATAACAAGTAGAACCATTTAGTATATAAAGAATGGCCTGAAAAAAGTATCTATTTTATCTGTGAATGTATATATTTTTGTTAATAATAAATGAATGTTTATGTTTATTAATTAATAATAATAATAATTAATAAAATAATTATTATTTTTATTAATTATTAAAAAAAGTTATATAATTATTTCTAACTATAACAAAATTATATAATTGCTTTACTAATATTTGATAAATACCAGATATTATAATTAAACATATTGTTTCCCTATACAATTATAAACTTTACAACCAAATCGATTTATATGTTTTATGTAAAAACAACATTGTGTGAAATATACGCCAAGAATTTTTTTTTTTGTATTTCAATTTATCCTAACAAATGTAATAATAGTCATGTTACTTGTTAAAAAGAAATATGTATTATATATTTTATTATATTAATATTTAATATTAACATTATTAAATATTAATGTAAGAAATATATAACAAATCATTGTTTAATGTATTTCTATATAAATACTTTAAATTGTAAGTGACTGATGGGAATATGTAAAATTTACTGAAAGAATCTAGTAATCCAAATTATTTTTTACATTGACCACATGTATATAAATGTAAAGATGTTATTGTGTGAATAATAAAAGTCAAAAAAAAATGTGATGTTATATTTGTTTGTGTTTTTATTGTAGTACACAATAAAAAAATTAAAAATGGTTTAATAAACTTATTTGAAAACATCTATGTTGCATTAATTTTTATTATTAAAATACAGTAATGAACAAATGTATACAAATGTGCTGCACACTGACCAATTTTATATGTATTGTTACTACTCCAGTCAATCTAAAATCATAGAAGCTGCAGGACACTAGCAAAAATTATTTTACTATTCCTACTACACTCAAGGTAATACCATAAAATGTGGTGGAGACTAACCAATGTATTTTTATTAATCCAACTCCAGTGTAGGTAATATTACTGATGGTGCTGGACACCAACCAATTAATAATTAGAATTCCAACTCCACTCTAGCTACTGTCTGGAAACATGCTAATACATAAATTGTTTTGATCTAAATAAAGGGTACTAATGTAAAGTTATAATAATAGCTATGTTCGTGTAATAAATTTAATGTATCACTGTTAAGTTAAACTATACATCAGCACTCTAAAATACCCAAAACTGTCCCAAAACACTAAAAAGACCCCTTCACCCTAAAGGCCAAAACTGACCCAGAACCCTACAAATACCCCTTTATCAACAAACTGAAAACTGACCCTGAACCCTACAAATACCCCTTACCCACAAACTGAAAACTGACCCTGAACCCTACAAATACCCCTTTACCCACAAACTGAAAACTGACCCTGAACCCTACAAATACCCCTTTACCCACAAACTGAAAACTGACCCTGAACCCTACAAATACCCCTTTACCCACAAACTAAAAACTGACCCAAAACCCTACAAATACTCCTTTACCCACAAACTGAAAACTGACCCTGAACCCTACAAATACCCCTTTACCCACAAACTGAAAACTGACCCTGAACCCTACAAATACCCCTTTGCCCACAAACTGAAAACTGACCCTGAACCCTACAAATACCCCTTTACCCACAAACTGAAAACTGACCCTGAACTCTACAAATACCCCTTCAGCCACAAACTGAAAACTGACCCTGAACCCTACAAATACTCCTTTCCCCACAAACTGAAAACTGACCCTGAACCTTACAAATACCCCTTTACCCACAAACTGAAAACTGACCCAGAACCCTACAAATACCCCTTTACCCACAAACTGAAAACTGACCCTGAACCCTACAAATACCCCTTTACCCACAAACTGAAAACTGACCCTGAACCCTACAAATACCCCTACACCCACAAACTGAAAACTGACCCTGAACCCTACAAATACTCCTTTCCCAACAAACTGAAAACTGACCCTGAACCCTACAAATACCCCTTTACCCACAAACTGAAAACTGACCCTGAACCCTACAAATACCCCTACACCCACAAACTGAAAACTGACCCTGAACCCTACAAATACTCCTTTCCCAACAAACTGAAAACTGACCCTGAACCCTACAAATACCCCTACACCCACAAACTGAAAACTGACCCTGAACCCTACAAATACTCCTTTCCCAACAAACTGAAAACTGACCCTGAACCCTACAAATACCCCTTTACCCACAAACTGAAAACTGACCCTGAACCCTACAAATACCCCTTTACACGCAAACTGAAAACTGACCCTGAACCCTACAAATAGCCCTTCACCCACAAACTGAAAACTGACCCTGAACCCTACAAAGACTCCTTTTCCCACAAACTGAAAACTGACCCTGAACCCTACAAATACCCCTTTACCCACAAACTGAAAACTGACCCTGAACCCTACAAATACCCCTACACCCACAAACTGAAAACTGACCCTGAACCTCCAAAAAACTCCTTTACCCACAAACTGAAAACTGACCCTGAACCCTACAAATACCCCTTTACCCACAAACTGAAAACTGACCCTGAACTCTACAAATAGCCCTTTACACAAGAACTGAAAACTGACCCTCAACCTCAAAAATACCCATTTACCCACAAACGTAAAAATTTCCCAAATCCCACTAAATACACCTTTACTCACGACTAGAAAAATGACCCAGAACCCTAAAAAATTAACCTATAACAAAAACTATGAAACTGAGCCAGAACACTATAAATAATAATGAACACAACATTAAACATAAATATATAAAAAAAACAAATATTTTTAAAAAAACTATTATAAAATATATTATCACATTAGCTATAATAATAATTTAGATTAATTAATATTGTTTAATTCCAATTAATTAATTAACATCAACATAAATTAACACATTACATTTAAATGTATCCAATTAATGTAATTAAGTCATTATTATAAATTAATTACCAATTAATTTATTTAAATGATATGCAATATATTAATTACATCATTAACTAATTATAATTAATGTGTTAGCAATTAATAAATCTAAATAATATACTAATTCTTAATACAATAAATCACTAATTATTATTAATTAATAACCAATGTATCAATTAAAATCATATACAAATAATTTTTAAAAATAATAATTATTAATAATCAATTAATCAATTAATCAATTAAATTATATGCTAATTAATCAATTAAACAATTAACTAATTAATATTAATTAATTACCAATTAAAATCTAATTAAAACAATTACCAAACATATATTAACTAATTAATTATTATTAAATTACTTCCCACCCTATTCCCCTATAAACCCACAACCCGCTCCTAAACATTAGGTACTATTTATTTATATATTATATATATATTATTTTATAAAATCAATATTTTCTAACATTTTCTCGATATTTTTTACTTTCACTATATTTCGATATTTTGTCTAGTCGATATTTTTGAGTCGATATTTTTGTATTCGATATTTTTGGGTCATTTTTGCAGTCGATATTTTTTTCAACGATATTCCTATAGTCGATATTTTGTTAATGTCGATATTTTTCCGTCGATATTTTGTCCATTCGATATTATGTAGTCGATATTATGTCCAGTTACCATCACGTGGTGGTAGCGGTAGAGCACTTCGTTCTTTCGATTGGACGTCAAAGCCGATGACGTGACCCGCGGTCCACATATCACATTCTGGCTTGTTAAACTGTCTAACTCCATAGAGGTTCCTGAGACACGGCTCTATACGGTTCTTTTGTGAGTGTTTTCTATACTTTGTGTTTAACTTTGATTTCCGTTTCAACTCTGTTTTCGTGATACTCGTAATGCACCATGATACATCGTCTTGTTCCTGCCTTACTTCTCGTTCTTTTGAACTTTCCACACAAATCACCATTCGATTTCAAACTATTTCACGTTATGGCACCCTATCCGGTTTCATGCACTATATACACACGATTATTGTATTACATCGTGGTTGTATTTTAAGGTAGCACGTTTATTTCAAGCACCATTTTTGTGTGTGAATATTTTGAATACATTGATGGAGTAACTGATTTGGTCCTGTTTTACCCCTTGTTTCAGACCCCTGACGAAGGGTCTTGGTTTTCAGACCCGAAATGCATTGGGTGGATTTAAAATAATGTTGAGCTTGAACACTGCGACATAAGATGGAGATTATGTATGCAAGAAGCCACTATTGACCATTTGATCTTTATAATGCTTTGAAGAATTCAGAAGGTGTGAACTAAATAAATCGAACTTTGAGAAGAAACCAAGTTGTTTCATCGTTTACTGAGCGCACAGTCTGTGGGCAGGTTATCCCACCCACAACATTTGCTTTGTACGTTCAAGGCACGGTCAGACTACGTGCGACGACTGCAGCGCCATTTTGTTTAAGCCATTAACACAGAATAACCAGTTCAAACAAATCGAGTGCACAGGGATAACAAACTCTCTCTTTCCTTGAATGTTTAACAGTTACCTCTGAAGAAGAGATAATTCTCGAAATGCATTTGGTTAGGTTTTTAAGATCGAGACATATTCTGTCACAAATCAAGGAATGTACCATCGTTGATTGTAATATTGTGGAAACATTTGAACTTGAATAAAACATGGAGGATTTTAATATTTTTTTCTCAACTTGTTTTGATCTAGCATGAATAAATGGATTAAAATAAGCGGATTAATAAATGGACAATATTGGTTACAAGAATGAGGACTGTGATTAAACTCAAATACGGAGTTACAAGGGCTGATGGGCCCGACCGTTAGGCTGTGAACCCTGTACCTTCTAAACTACCTGGTTTACCTGTTTTTTGTACAGTAATCATCGCACGCGGATGGAACGCCAATCATGAGATGCTCGCCACAAAATTCAGCCTGAGACTGTTGTTGTAGATTAAGATAAATATTATGGTGTGCATTCTCTTACTAAGTGAAAAGTTTCATATTGTATGTACTCCTTGGCATTAGGGATAACCCATGAAAAAAGCTGACCTTGGTTTAGTGAATGTAATTTATGACTTGAGACATTTAAAAAACACAAGATCTACTTATAGGAAAGGCCAGGCTTCCCTGGTGCACCATGAAAGTATTGGAATATTTCTTGAACACCATATAAGGGTCTACAGCATTTTAGCAAATTGTATCCCAAAAGTTTCCAAAAATTCTCAGGGGAGAAGTCTACTCTCTCTTAAATCATGTACAAGCAATCTGTTAACTTGTTGTGCTTGTAGGAATTTGGGGGAAAGTATCACTCATCCCTACTTAGATAGATCTTTTTCTCATATAATGGTTATGTGGTTAGCTCTGACCCCATTTCTGGAAGAGTGAACTATGAGTAGCACTGTAAAAAAATAGAAATATATGTCAGAGAGAGTCTATGGAGAGATGAGGTGCGCTGTTGGAGAGTGGTTGCGAGGGAATTCTTGGAGAAGGAGGTTATCGGGAGGAGAGAGCCAAAAAAGACTGCTGTAACTGCAGCCAACAGCGCTCGAGGTGACCCTGGCTGGGAGTCTTTGCCCCCCTCTCCCCCGAAGTTCAGGTCTAGTTGTGTCCCTGCTACCCATGATGGCCCTTTAGGGATTTACACCTCAGCCATTGACTCTACCTGCCTGCCCCCACTGTGACCAATACAACAGTCACATCAGGATGCATTGGTGGCCCCACCTTTGACCTCATCTACCTTTTATTTTTGGGCTTACCCAGACTGACGACACCACCAGGAAAAGAAAAGGACTACAGTCTGGTATTTGTGTCAGATTATGCCCATCCCTCTCCACCCTGCTAGACTTGTAAAAGAGGGGGAAAGGGGACTGCAGTAGAAGAGGCCCTCCACTGGTCTCTTTAGCCAGTGCCTTCCTCACCCCCACCGGCCTCTGCTGGAAATCGTTCTCCATGCCTGCCCAGAGGTCTCCAGACCATCCTTTACAGCTCTGCTCCTTTCTCAGCACTACCGGGGCCTGCAAGACAGCCTGGGCGGCCAGGAGCTGAACTTGGAGCTCTTTAAAAACAAGCATCAAATAAGTTGGGAAAACGGAAGAACCCATTGGGCTGTTTGTAATATAACTGTGGTAATGTGCTCCCTTCTATGTCAAAAGGGGAAGAGAGCAAGTAAGAACTCTACCCTATTTCAAGTCCCATCTATTGCTACGGGGTGTAGGAAGGGAGTCTGCTTTAGGTCTGCCGCTGGCCGTTGATCCTTGCGTATCCAGGGATAAACAGGAGCCGTCCATGATCTGGAGGTGGCTGAGCGGGGCAAGTGGAGGACCTCGGACACATCTCTGCTTTACTTCACTGCTGCTTGTGGAGCACCCGTTACACATAAGGTTAATGACAGAAAGAGGACGTTACCAACTGCAAAGCTGTAGGTTTTAAGATTGGAGCTATAGTTTAGTAAAGCAGGAGCTAGCTGTATTTTTACTACCCATGTGGGACCTGAGAGAATGAATAATTTGCCACTAGTCTGTACTTTTTCACTTGTATGTACGTCCAGAAGAAGATTGTGAAATGACTGAATCGAACTTAATGAAAAAAATGGAAAATGCTACAAAAACACTCAACCATAGGAAGACTGCCTAACACCCTTGGTGAGCTGGTACCTGGTTAATCAGCTGCATTAGAGGCTTCCCCACAGGTGATTGTGATCTGCTCTGCAGCCTGGAAGCAGTCAGTGATTACTGGGTAGTATCAGGTGTGGACACGGTTATTTACCACTGTGACATGGGGCACAGTACAAATTGACTCTAATTGATTAACTAAGTTACTCCTTTTGGGCCCTTGTCTCTCTCATGGTAGGTTTGATGAAAGAGTTGATAGGGGTTGGAAAGGCAAACTCAGTAAGACACAGTAAGTAACACTTTTTAACAAAGACTTTATTCAAAAGACAATTAAAATAGTACATTTAAGTAATCTCCGAAAAACAAAATGTGCTAGCATCTCCTGGGGCTGGGATATAACCATTAACAGTGTTGAACCTCCTTGCCACTGAGGGGAAGATATATTTTAACATTGGTCCTAAACCTGCATTATCCCCTGGGGCTTGGTTGAGGCACCCATATGAGACCCCAACACCTGATATTTTACGGCCAGATACCAACCGTAACTTTAACTGGAGAGATCCTGCGAATGAGGGCTAGAAAGATGGTTCAAAGTGAAGGTTCAAGCACTTCCTCCTCCAGCCAACGCAACCAGCCCACATGCTGATGGGAAGGCTGACGGCCCTGTGATCTCTCTGGCGCTGAATAAGGGGGAATGCAGGCCCCCTGCAGGCATGGGATGAAGTGATGAGTGGTCAAGTTCAACACTTTCAATGCTGCTGCTCCTTTCTGCCAGCACCTCGAGCCAGGGCCGGAGGCCCCTGAACTGTCGACTATAAGCATATCTGGGACATTCTGTGATTGGAAAAGTATCACATTTTGTGAATGTATTTTAATGTCAATAACTCATACATTGAACCTTAAATAAAACTGTGTATTCATTGGTCTAATTAAATAATGTTATAAGCTGTAACTGGTCAGTGAAATGCCAAACAAAAACTAAAAAGTGGGATGCTTTGCTCTTTCTAGCCACTAGGGTGACCAACTGACATGGGTGCAAATTCAGGACGGTGAGTGTAAAAATTCAGGACAAAAGGGTAAACATTCTGGACACAAATTCAGAACAGAAGGTCAAAATTCAGGACAAAACTTTGGGACAAAGGGTAAGACACATCAGAGGAGGTCATGCAATAGTAAATCAGTAAGTAAATAGACAACCAACATAAGTACAAGTCAAAATAAGTTTATATTAGGTTGAGACAATCGTGCACTTTGCAGTTTTTCGGAATGTGAACAGCTTTGAGCAACTGTGCAGGTCTTTTTGTTGTATTTCATATGATCATAATATATTATATGGTTACTGTACTGGGTTGTCCAGTCTGATATTTTGTTTACAGTTCATGGTCCTGAGCAGGCATGTTTGGTGAGAGAAGTTGACAAAAGGTATGCTTGGATAGACTGTTACTAGCATCTCATATCCGAATGCCATTGTGAGTTGTAAAGCGGTAAGCATAGTGATAGGTTTCATTTTCCGATGCCCCGCCCACTGACATTTACATATGCGAGTTAGCATCATGTGTCTAATTAATGACGTATTCACTTGTGCCTTTGCGTTTATTTCACTCTTCATAGTGCTATTCATTTATGCATGTGGTGATGTTCAGTTTTCTTAGCTTACTTGTGTGCCACCATTTTGGGTGTTCCTTTTGTCTGCGAGTCGCACTCGCTCATCCCCCCTCCCGTGGGAATAGGAAAAACTCTAATGCAGCAGTTTTTCGTTTCTTAGCTAACTGTGTCCGAAACTAACAAGTTTCTTATCTGTAATGTTCTCATGCGCTGGAGACGCTGAGGCCCGGCTCCGCGGCCTTGGGCAGAGATAACCAAATGTTGCTCTTGCAGGTGCAGATGCCTCTTGTGTGAGGCCATTGTTCCCCTCTCTGGGGTTTAGTACTTTTCCAGTATGGGTGTGTTTTACTTTGCTGTACCATGATAAAATGTATTACTGTGATGAGATGAGTCCGTCCTCTCAGCGCACTCCTAGGGGTAAGGTCGGACAGGGCCCTCTCATATGGGAGTTTGTGGCCTAATAAAATTACCTTGTTTATTCTTCTCCTCTGTCCGGCTGACTTCTCACTGAGTAACTATAGGTGAGTGTGGTAAGTCACTTGGGTGGATTTGAGCCACGCTTATCAGATGGCGCCCGAATAGGGGCGCGCAATTAGGATCTTTCTCACCCGTAAGTGGGTAGCAGAAGACCGGGGACCCTCTGGTCGGCACGGTGGGTCCGGGTACCCACTTTGATGCCGAGCTTGGTTCTCGCAGCGCTGCCCCACCCTGCTGATCGGGAGAGGTCCCGGTTCAGGATCATGCGCCGCGGTCCAGAAGGCGGAACTTTGGAGCTGACTGTGTTGGTCCTGACAGCCGGAGGTGGAGAACGGTAGAGGTCGGTACCGCATACGGAAGGTGAGTGGTCCGACTGTTGTTTGAGGGAGCTGGGATGCTCCAAGAGAACAGTGTGTCTCTAGTGGTTGGAGGAGCCGGTGTGCTCCTGGGGCTAGTGTGCTCCGGGGAACTCAGAGTGCGAGTGGCGCTCTGACAGACTTGGCGGAGGTTGGGTGGACGTTTGTTTGTAGTCATCCGACCGGGTGGTACTGCGGTGGAGGCGTGGCTCATTGCGGGCAGATTCAGGGACTCACCCGAACCCCTAGAGTGTGTGGTTTGTTGGGAGCGGGTCCTGGGTCTCCCGTGGTAAAGTGCACAGCAATCTGTAGTGCCGTCCGGGTGGCGGATGTGTCCTCCAACCTCAGAACAGTTAGTGTACTGTTCGGTCTGCGGTAAGGTCCAGGTTCCCCAGGACTTGGTCGATGGGCCTTGTCCCATTTTTTGTAACACGTGTGTGGTAGAAATTTGACGCATAGGATGTATGAATATATGTGTGTGTGTGTTTTGTAGTGATTGTGCAGTTGGGAAGTTGGTGAGCAGGTGCGTGAGAGTTTGTGTTAGTGTGCGATTGTGTGTGTGAAGATGCCGTGTTTCAGTAAGCTGCGGTGCCTCGGGTGCTGTTGCGGCGCCTCGGACACCAGATTGGCTGAGAGCCAGCCCGCCCCGATGGAGGGCTCCCTTAATTTTGATATGTACGTGAAACATGGATTGACCCCGATTTTGTTTAATACTTTGTGGCACAGGTACACTAAGGGCAATTTGGATTTGCAGTGGCCATTGACGGGTTCTTTCGAGGTGGCAAAAATAGACTATTTACAAGACAGACTGTTTGCTAGGCGTAGTCGCCAGAGCATGTTTGATTCACTAAGGATGTAGCAAAAGGAAGCAAGGGAGCGTCAGTTGAGAGAGGAGAAGGTAGCACAGAAGAGAGCGGCGCAGACGATGGCACAGAAGGCGCGGGAACACACAAAGAAAGAGAATGAACAGCGGATTGAGAGAGCAGACAGGCTTTTTAGGCTACAGGAGAATAAAAGTTATGTGGTCAGAGAGGAAGAACAAGACGAGATGGAGGACATTTCGAGTGCTCGGCCCCCTCCCCGTACACCCCCCAATCATATTACCTCACGTTGGCAGGTTCTACTTTTCCAAGCGAGGTTTCGGTTCCGCAAATGGGTGCTCCTCCTTTGTCCGCCGCCCCCACTTCTTTGATTTTAACTTCTCCTTTGTTGGGGGATGTTGGACAGTTTTCGCCTTCTGTCACCTCTTCCTTGCCTGCACCCCTGGTTTCCCTCCTTGCGGCGAGCTCACCTACTACCTCTGTGTTCTCCTCTGCACTTCCCGCTGTTTCTGCCAGTGCTACCCCCCGTAGTGAGCTACCGACCCCGACTCGAGGTGTGGGGAGTGGGTTGCTCACTCAGGTACGAAAGTTGCTTACGCGTTCTACAGTTGGGTTGGATAAAAAAACGGTGGTGGCTAATCAAGCCTGTCAGTGGGCAAGGAATAATATTTACTCGTTCGAGGACATTTGGTCCACAATGAAAGATTATGAGCCTCTGATGCAACAACACGCTTTATGGCACATGTCGACGACGCTGATAGCGTTATGGGAGCAAGGGTACGGAGGGGCAGCACCCGCAATTCTCTATGACGTGAAGAATGGAGCCTATAGGGCTAACACTGGGGTACGGGAGGTAATGCGAAGTTTGAGGTCTTTGTTGGAGCATAGAAATGAATTACCGTCTGCAGGTGAGCCCCATTTTCCTGGGATACACCCAATGCGTGAGGTACATCCTATTTTTCACCCCGAAGTACCTGAAGTGGTAGACTCAGTAACAAATGCTGTCACTAGGGCTCGTATAGACGCCCACTTCCAAGAACAGTGGGTATATACGCCATGGAAAAGAAGTGAGGTGTTAGCTTTGAAAGCTCAGCTGCCCGACTCTAGAAAAAATCCGACTGCCTATTACAAAGAACTGACGGAGACCGCCTCCTCGACAGTTATGACTTTAGCAGACATTGAATTATTTTTTGGATTGTTGGTTCCGGTGGATGTGTGGAGACAGGTGAAGGGCACTGATCATAAGGAGGAACTGGGTGGTACCTGGGTGGAATTGCAGGATTGGGACAAAGAATGTAAGCCAGGGGAAAAGCCGAAAGCTGAGATTTTAGCATTACCGGGGCGAATTATTAAATATATGCACTCTCTCATTCCCCCGAAGAAAGTGGACTGGGATAAGTTGACGGCATGTAGGCAGAAAAAGGATGAAGCCGTCTCTGATTTTTTCATTCGGTTCGAGGAAACTTTTATGGACTTTAGTGGTCAAGATCTTTCGCAGGATGGAGGGTTACGACTTTTCGTTAACAGATTGGTAATGAATCTGTTACCGGAAATATCGACTAGGTTGCAGGCATTGGAGAGTACGTGGACGACGTCCACCCCCTCTGGCATTTTAAGCATAGCTCAGTATTACGAACATAGAAAGAATGAGATTAAAGATAGACAGGAGAAGAAGGCCAAGGACTTGAAGACAAGGGTGTTGCTGCAGCAGGTGTCTAAGGGTCGGGGGCGCGGTGCCCCACCTACGGTAGCGGGACGAGGGGGAAGTGGTTACGGAAGGGGTGAGAAGAAGGAGCGATTGGGACCGAATCAGTGTGAAAAATGTAAACAAGAGGGGCACTGGTGGAGAGGTTGTCCAGAACTCCAGTCGAATGCCGGACAAGGCAGAGGGCGAGGTCGAGGTGATTTTCGGAGGGATGACAGACAGTCTGATGGTGGTAGGAGACCAGGAGGAAATTGTTTTGGCGGAGATAGGGATCGACAACACTTTCAAAGAGGAGATGGACAGTATTACAATGACGATTATACTATGGACGACTTGACCGGATTTTCTCATAACTAGGACAGCGTAGGACAGAGCGAGGGACCACTTTCTGTGGATGTTGATCAACGAGGACCCTATGTGACTGCAGATTTGTCGGGTCCCCTCAGAAATTTTTAGTGGATATGGGTGCTATGAAAAGTTCGGTAAACAAAACAAGTGATGGACCGAATGTGGATCAATGTCACACATTCAACCCAGTCCAAAGATCTGGGCCCAAATCCATCGTTTTTTTGCACTCCACACCACCCTGGGTTAGACAATGGCGATATGCAAATCAGCTCTGACCCTGTGCCCCATGGGAACAGTCCAGTCCGAACTACAAAAGCCATGTCCCTCCCAGAACGGAATCAAGCATCCGAGGACCGGACCGGTTTCGAGGTAACACCTCTCATCAGCCCGGCTAGCTTGACTCCAGTGGTGTGGAGTGCCTGGGACCCACGTCTGAGCATCCCAAGCGCACTTATGGCGAATTTGCAAACAAAACAAGTGATGGACCATATGTGGATCAATGTCACACATTCAACCCAGTCCAAAGATCTGGGCCCAAATCCATCGTTTTTTTGCACTCCACACCACCCTGGGTTAGACAATGGCGATATGCAAATCAGCTCTGACCCTGTGCCCCATGGGAACAGTCCAGTCCGAACTACAAAAGCCATGTCCTTCCCAGAACGGAATCAAGGATCCGAGGACCGGACCGGTTTCGAGGTAACACCTCTCATCAGCCCGGCTAGCTTGACTCCAGTGGTGTGGAGTGCCTGGGACCCACGTCTGAGCATCCCAAGCGCACTTATGGCGAATTTGCAAACAAAACAAGTGATGGACCGAATGTGGATCAATGTCACACATTCAACCCAGTCCAAAGATCTGGGCCCAAATCCATCGTTTTTTTGCACTCCACACCACCCTGGGTTAGACAATGGCGATATGCAAATCAGCTCTAACCCTGTGCCCCATGGGAACAGTCCAGTCCGAACTACAAAAGCCTTGTCCTTCCCAGAACGGAATCAAGGATCCGAGGACCGGACCGGTTTCGAGGTAACACCTCTCATCAGCCCGGCTAGCTTGACTCCAGTGGTGTGGAGTGCCTGGGACCCACGTCTGAGCATCTCCAGCGCAATTATGGCGAATTTGCAAACAAAACAAGTGATGGACCGAATGTGGATCAATGTCACACATTCAACCCAGTCCAAAGATCTGGGCTCAAATCCATCGTTTTTTTGTACTCCACACCACCCTGGGTTAGACAATGGCAATATGCAAATCAGCTCTGACCCTGTGCCCCATGGGAACAGTCCAGTCCGAACTACAAAAGCCATGTCCTTCCCAGAACGGAATCAAGCATCCGAGGACCGGACTGGTTTCGAGGTAACACCTCTCATCAGCCCGGCTAGCTTGACTCCAGTGGTGTGGAGTGCCTGGGACCCACGTCTGAGCATCCCCAGCGCACTTATGGCGAATTTGCAAACAAAACAAGTGATGGACCGAATGTGGATCAATGTCACACATTCAACCCAGTCCAAAGATCTGGGCCCAAATCCATCGTTTTTTTACACTCCACACCACCCTGGGTTAGACAATGGCGATATGCAAATCAGCTCTGACCCTGTGCCCCATGGGAACAGTCCAGTCCGAACTACAAAAGCCATGTCCTTCCCAGAACGGAATCAAGCATCCGAGGACCGGACCAGTTTCGAGGTAACACCTCTAATCAGCCCGGCTAGCTTGACTCCAGTGGTGTGGAGTGCCTGGGACCCACGTTTGAGCAACCCCAGCGCACTTATGGCGAATTAGCAAACAAAACAAAGTTCGGTGGCACGTTCTCAGGTCCCAGGGGTGGCTCTGTCTGGCAAGAATAATATCTCCGTAGGGTTCTCAGGTACTCCAGTGATTAGCCCCATCTCCAAGCCTCTTGCTCTAACGATTGGTCCTTTTACTGTTGACTCTCCCTTCCTTTTGACTTGGAATTGTGGTGAGAATTTGTTGGGTTTGGATTTGTTGAAGAGATTGAATGCCACCATTTATTGTTCTCCGGATGGTGTATACCTCACATTGGGCCCTACTGTCGCGCGGGCGCAGCAGTGTTTTTCTAAAGATGAGCCTCTGCCGGCTGAATTTGGTGAGATCCCGGACAGCTTGTGGGCTAGTAGTGATACTGATGTGGGAAAAATTGATATTGCCCCTGTGTCCATCAAGGTTAAGGTAGGATCTCGACTGCCGAGAATACCCCAGTATAAGATATCTAGAGATGGTGAGAAGGCTCTTTTTGCAGATAATACAAGATTTGATCCGATCAGGGGTTGTGGAGGAAACGGACTCTAACAGGTGCAATAGTCCTATTCTTCCGATTCTTAAAAGACAGTCAGCCGACGCCAGTGATGATGCACCTGATGTCTATAGATTCGTGATTGATTTACGCCACATTAACCAGGTGGTTAAGCCCCAGTACCCGGTGGTCTCTGATATTACCACAATTCTGACCATGATTCCCCCATCGGCTAAATATTTTTCTGTCCTGGACCTGAAGAATGCTTTCTTCAGTATTCCTGTGCACGAAGATAGCCGTTACCTCTTCGGATTCTCATTGGCTGGCCGAAGTTTTAGATTTTGTAGAATTCCTCAAGGTTATACAGAGAGCCCCAGCATTTATAGTCAGGCTTTGAAGGCTCAGTTGGATGATTTGGAACTTCCTGAAGGCAATGTCCTATTACAATATGTGGATGACATTCTCATTGCATCAGACACCAAGGATGGGTGTCGGGATGCTACGGTTAAACTGTTACACCATTTGGCTCACAAGGGCCACAAAGTGTCCCTTCCTAAATTTCAATACTGTCGAAAGGAGGTTACCTACTTAGGTCATCTCCTATCGAAGGAGGGGAGGAGGTTGACACCGGAGCGCATAAAGGCGATAACTAACATGGCTGTACCTAACACGCAGTGAGAGGTGCGCACGTTTTTGGGCATAACCTCGTATTGTCGCCAGTGGATACCCAATTATGCCTTACTAACAAAACCCCTACTGTATCTGACTACTAAAGAGGTGCGCGAACCCCTACCCTGGACTCCAGCATGTCAGGAAGCTTTTGAGTCACTAAAAACTGCTTTGTGTTCTGCACCCGTTCTGGGAACTCCTGATTACCAGAAGCCTTTTGTGCTCTATGTACATGAGGCGGAAGGTTGCGCGTTGTCTGTCTTAACACAATGTTTTGGTGGGAAACAGAAACCTTGCGCTTACTTTTCCGCTATGCTTGACAATGTGGCGAGAGCGCTGCCGAGCTGTCTAAGGGCTACAGTGGCTGCTGCGGTCTCTATTAGACAATTGGCGGGGCTCGTGTTGGGGTCGGACCTCACAGTAATGGTACTGCATGCTGTGGACATCCTATTGAACAGAACGCAGGCCCAGCATTTAACAAGTGCTCGTCTTACTGGCTACGAAATGACATTGTTTGCACCTCATGTTACGATTAAAAGATGTGCCACTCTGAACCCAGCCACGTTGCTACCCATCCCTTCAGATAAAAAGGACGATGAAGTCCATGATTGTTTGTTTCGGACAGAGGAAGAGACGAAGGGAAGAATAGACTTGACATACACACCCCTAGATGATCCTGATGGGGAACTGTATGCTGATGGGTCCTGTTTTAAACTTGCAGATGGTACTTCAACTGCAGCATACGCAGTTACAACATTAGAAACAGTGGTGGAGACTTCTAGGATTCCATATCATTCGGCTCAAGCCGCAGAAATAATAGCTTTGATGCGAGCGTGTAAATTGAGTGAAGGACTGGACGTGAATATTTACACTGACAGCCAATACGCCTTCGGCGTGGCTGATAGTTATGGGCGACTGTGGGCAGAACGTGGGTTTTTGACATCACATGGACAGAGAATTCAGAATGGCCCATTGATATTACGACTACTGACAGCATTGACACTCTCCAGACGATTAGCTGTGATAAGGTGTAGTGCACACAAAGCGGTGGTGGATGATGTAGGACGAGGTAACGCATTTGCAGACCAGACAGCTAAGGAGACAGCTAGGACGAAACTCCCACGAATGTTTGTGGCAGGACCAGCTAGGTGGGTACCAGATGTTAACATGTTCGCAGATACTGTGCAGAGTGTGAGGAACATACAAGAAAAAGCGACTGAGGATGAGTTGAGGACATGGAAGGATGGTGGGGGGCGGTTGGACTCTGATGAATGTTGGACGGATGTGTCAGACAAAAGACGATGGTTACTGCCGGACGCATATGTCCTCCCAGTGGTGACAATGGCTCATGGGCCAGCCCATATTAGTGCAAAGGGGATATGCAAATTGTTAGACCCAGTGTGGAGCAACAAGAATTTTTCCAAGGTGGCTACACATTTAGTACGACAATGCATGGTATGTTTGAGACACAATCCTGGAAAAGGAACTCCTGTTCCAGTGGGCAATTTCGCTCCTCCTTCTTTCCCTTTTGAGGTGATTCAGATGGACTATATT
Source organism: Lissotriton vulgaris (assembly GCF_964263255.1). NCBI lineage: Eukaryota > Metazoa > Chordata > Amphibia > Caudata > Salamandridae > Lissotriton > Lissotriton vulgaris. The sequence continues at coordinate 803,121,574 of NC_141685.1, read as the reverse complement.
GAAATGGAGAGGATTAATAATGTCAAATATGTCCTGGTGGTAGTATGCTCTTTTAGTAGGTGGGTGGAGGCTTTCCCAACTAAAGATCGCACAGCCATTTCAACAGCTAAGGAGTATTTTTCCCGTTATGGCTTGCCCCGGGTGATCTGGAGTGATAACGGCACGTCCTTTAATGCTGAATTGATGAAACAAATATGTAAGGGACAGCAGATATCCCAGAAATTCCACGCAGCACAACACCCCCAAGCTGCAGGCTTAGTAGAGAGGTTCAACGGCACACTCAATTTAACAAGCATTTACAATGCAATGGTTTCGCCTTTGGAAAAGTTAGAGTTATTGGCATTGCTCATGACATTTCTTTTTTTTTTTTACTTATAAATAAATGGCATTGTTATTTACATTGCCAACAGCTCTCACAGCCCACACAGCTCTCTCAGCCCACACAGCTCTCAGCCCACACAGCCCACACAGCTCTCTCAGCCCACACAGCCCACACAGCTCTCACAGCCCACACAGCTCTCACAGCCCACACAGCTCTCACAGCCCACACAGGCCACACAGCCCACACAGCTCTCACAGCCCTCACAGCCCTCACAGGCCACACAGGCCTCACAGCCCACACAGCCCACACAGCTCTCACAGCCCACACAGCTCTCACAGCCCACACAGCTCTCACAGCCCACACAGCCCTCACAGCTCTCACAGCCCTCACAGCCCACACAGCTCTCACAGCCCACACAGCTCTCACAGCCCACACAGCTCTCACAGCCTACACAGCCCACACAGCTTTCACAGCCCTCACAGCCCTCACAGGCCACACAGGCCACAAAGGCCTCACAGCCCTCACAGCCCACACAGCCCACACAGCTCTCACAGCCCACACAGCTCTCACAGCCCACACAGCTCTCACAGCCCTCACAGCCCACACAGCCCACACAGCTCTCACAGCCCACACAGCTCTCACAGCCCACACAGCCCACACAGCCCACACAGCCCACACAGCTCTCACAGCCCACACAGCTCTCACAGCCCACACAGCTCTCACAGCCCACACAGCTCTCACAGCCCACACAGCTCTCACAGCCATCCGCCCACACAGCTGTCACAGCCCACACAGCTCTCACAGCCCACACAGCCCACACAGCTCTCACAGCCCTCACAGCCCTCACAGGCCACACAGCCCTCACAGCCCACACAGCCCACACAGCTCTCACAGCCCACACAGCTCTCACAGCCCACACAGCTCTCACAGCCCACACAGCCCACACAGCTCTCACAGCCCACACAGCTCTCTCAGCCCACACAGCTCTCTCAGCCCACACAGCTCTCTCAGCCCACACAGCTCTCACAGCCCACACAGCTCACAGCCCACACAGCTCTCACAGCCCACACAGCTCTCACAGCCCACACAGCCCACACAGCTCTCACAGCCCACACAGCTCTCACAGCCATCCGCCCACACAGCTGTCACAGCACAGCAGTTGCTCTCAGTGCAAGTGTGCACTGAAGCAGGTACTGTAGTAGAATTGGCCTATACCATGTACTGCACTGTGACATTTACACAGCACTTCATCCCCAGGCTGTGGAGCGCTCTGGTTTGCACGGAGACCCTAGGTGCAAAGGTTAAAGATGGCGTGGGTTCGAGCGTGACCAGTGCCTGTTATGCTGGGTGACGCGTGTGAGGTCTGGAGACTCTGCGCAAGCGCAGATCGGCCCTCTTACGTGGCTGGTTATAATATACTACTTTGCACAAGCGCAGACATGCCCTGCCTCTTACATGGCTGCGCAGCCAAGTTTTAATGTGCTCCAGTTTTTTTTGCTGTTTGCAAAGTCCTCTTATTCCTGCTGGCACGGAGTGGCGCATCTTCGGCGTTTCACCCTGTGCGAGATTTGTTGAAGGAAGGAACAGATAGGAGAGGGGCTGCTCCATGACACTGTGGTTGCCTTGACAGTGGTTGCTCACTTTTTTTTGCTGGGGGAACGAACAGGCAGGCTGACATTGCAGCACGCACACAGAAAGACGGACCTTAGACACTGCAGGCACACAGTCAGACGGAGACTGCAGGCACACAGATAGACGGACACTGGAGGCACACAGACAGACAGACAGACCTCGGACACTACAGACACACAGACAGGCTGACACTGCACGCACACAGACAGACGGACACTGCAGGCACACAGACAGACGGACCACGGAAACTGCAGGCAGGCAGACAGCCGATCACCGCAGGCACACAGATAGACAGAGACTGCAGGCACACAGATAGACGGACACTGGAGGCACACAGACAGACAGACAGACCTCGGACACTACAGACACACAGACAGGCTGACACTGCACGCACACAGACAGACGGACACTGCAGGCACACACACAGACAGACGGACCACGGACACTGCAGGCAGGCAGACAGCCGATCACCGCAGGCACACAGATAGACGGACATTGCAATCGGACAGATGGACACTGCAGGCGCACAGACAGCGGGACACTACAGGCACACAGACAGACGGACACTACAGGCACACAACCCACACATCTATCTAACCCACCGTCAGCGTAAGAGGCAGCGATGCATTTCTAGTCTGTATTTGTGATGTTCAAGACAGTTATGTATGACTGGAGGAGTCAAGCAACCTTTCAAACAATAAACCCTGAAAGACTCAGTGAATCCCTATTTGACTAAACTGTGTGATCTTGGGCAAATCACTTCACCTGCCCGGGCCTCGGACTCTATTTCTGGCTGGTAATAAGAACACGCAGAGGTGATTCAGTTCAGTGTGTGCTGTGTAAGAAAATATCCTTCAAGGTGCAGTCACGCTCTGCAGCCTCCCCTGCCCCTCTCCAAGGTGGCATGGACATATCATTGCGCAGGCCGGAAGGCTGCCCGTATTCTGCAGGAGCGGGTCCGCTGCCTGTTTGAGGCACCGTGGAAAACAAAAAGTGATGTATGGAGGCTTGAATCGATGGAACCCAATAGTCATTAATCATAGCAACATGTCTGGTCGCGTCACTGCTGCATCTCAGCAATGCATCACACCAACATCATAAAAATCCGCTCGGCTCCCCGATATACCACCTCAATCCCCGCATCTCCCACTCAGCAGATGTGCTCTGCGGCAGATCTGAAGATCGCAAGGGCAAGCAATCACCAACCTTGAGAGGCCACCCGCAGGCCCCCCGAAGATCCTCCCGTCTGTGTTGAAGACATGCCGTACTCGGCTCTCGGAAACTTGGGGCCAGCCTTGCCCTTACCACCCCGCGCTGGGCACCGAGGTCTTCGGATCCGGCGATGCTGGCATCGTCGGCTCCCTCTGGCGCCCTCCCCTCCAGACTGATGCGCAGTCTGGCTGCTTCCACGGCGTAATGCAGCCTCAAATAACGGAATTCAATGCATAAAGTAGCACCAGAGTTGGCCCCGTCTGGTATTTGATGCAGATCTCTGTGACAGGCACACAACCCACACATCTATCTAACCCACCGTCAGCTTAAGAGGCAGCGATACATTTCTAGTCTGTATTCGTGATGTTCAAGACAGTTATGTATGACTGGAGGAGTCAAGCAACCTTTCAAACAATAAACCCTGAAAGACTCAGTGAATCCCTATTTGACTAAACTGTGTGATCTTGGGCAAATCACTTCACCTGCCCGGGCCTCGGACTCTATTTCTGGCCGGTAATAAGAACACATAGAGGTGATTCAGTTGAGTGTGTGCTGTGTAAGAAAATATCCTTCAAGGTGCAATCACGCTCTGCAGCCTCCCCCTGCCCCTCTACAAGGTGGCATGGACATATCATTGCTCAGGCCGGAAGGCTGCCTGTATTCTGCAGGAGCGGGTCCGCTGCCTGTTTGAGGCACCGTGGAAAACAAAAAGTGATGTATGGAGGCTTGAATCGATGGAACCCAATAGTCATTAATCATTGCAACATGTCTGGTCGCGTCACTGCTGCATCTCAGCAATGCATCACACCAACATCATAAAAATCCGCTCCCCGATATACCACCTCAATCCCCGCATCTCCCACTCAGCAGATGTGCTCTGCGGCACCCAGCACGGAAGAGGCGGGTATCGCGAGACAAGAGAGCCAGTGTTTGCCCCCTTTGCAATGATGTGACATTATTGTTGGGGTGACGGACGATTAACAGCCACTAATGCCCGGCACATACGGGCAATGAGTGTTAGGTACTGTGTTGGCTGGTAATATAGTATCTTTCGAATCCCGGAAGCGCTAAATCCCGGAACATACACGATGGATGTTCCATCTCTTTATTTATAGATGGGGAAAGCCCACCGGTGGTTAGCAATTCCACCTGAGTTAGTGGTGCTTACTATTACAACCCATATATAAATCAGACTCTAGGACAGTTAATAACTGCAAGTCCTTCTCCCCATGTCATGCTGTACCCACAGGGGAAACGTGCACAGGACAGCGAGGAGGGGGGAGGAGGACGGCGGGAGGAGGGACACAGAGGAAGGCAGGACAGCAGCAAGCACGGCCCGGCCGGACCAGATTCGGGGGCGTTCCCGGCTTTTGGCTGACGTAGCATGACGTAGCCAAAAGCCAAAAATTCTCAGGAACGCCCCCGAATCTGGTCCGGCCATGACGGACGCCTCTCTGTTCCAATGGCTAGCCTCCATATATGGAGCTAGCCAATGAAACAGAGGGCGGGTTCCAAGAGTCCCTAACTAAAGACTAGAGATTTCTCTGGGGGCGGAGCTTACGCTCCGTTCCCCAGTCGAAACCTAAAAATGGCCAAAATACAAGAGAGTACAGGGCTACGTTGGCCAGACGAGCTTCCCTTGGCTTTGCTTTCTACCAGAGTAACAGTTAACTCCAAAACAGGAGTTTCACCACATGAGGTTGTCATCGGCCGCCCCGCCAATGTGTTGTGGGTCCCGAGGCCAAAATGTTTTTCATAAATAGAATACCCTTTGTTGATAGATTACTTGTATGTGTTGACTAAAGATCTCTGTTCTATTCATCAGCAGGTAGCAGACACCCTGAAGCCGTTGCCGGAGGGGCCTGGACACACCATACAACCCGGGGACTGGGTCGTCGGGAAGAAGTATCAACGGAAGTCCTGTTTGGAACCAAGGTGGTCGGAGCCAAGGCAAGTGCTCCTTACCACCCGCACTGCACTTCGAGTTGAGGGTCGGAAGGCATGGACGCATGCATCACATGTCAAACGTGTCCCGCTACCACTGCCGTATGATGAATGGGTGAGAGGCGGCGTTGCTGATCACGAGTGTGAAACGGTCCCAAGATACCCTCCCTTTTCCGATGCTTCATTGAGGGGTGAGGAGCTGAGTACGAGAAATAAGAGGCCAAATCCGATTGCAAGCACTGAGGTTTCCCCTGGTCACAGTGAGCAAGCATCAGGGGATACAGCTTTTGCCAGAGACCTCCCCATTCTGTTCACAGATCCTGAAGTGCGAGGGAGCACTCGTTATAATCTGCGGCCCAGAAAGGAGAAAAATATGAAGGACTGAGCACTGGAAGAAGGGCTGAGATAGGGAACAGGTGCGGACAATGTTTGCAGAATAGCTCAGAGTTAGGGATGGACTGCTGGTAAGAGCCCTGGTGCATGCTCAAGACTTTGTTTTATGAGACATTAGAGCTGTGTCTGGGCCCAGATTTATTGCTCCTGAGTTGCTGCAGTTGTGTGACTCCATCGAGGGATTAGGGAATGAACAATTAGAGGTCTGCCTGTGAGGCTTTAACGGACACAGGGAGAAGATCCCTTCTTAGGGCTGAAGAACCCCTCTGGCCGGTTTCGGAGTGACCGGAACAATTTTAAATTTTTTAGTTTCGTTTTTCTTTTTGATTTTAGTTAGGGAAAATGTACCCCTTTGGCCGTCCCATCCCAGAGGAGGAGCAGCCTTTTGCAGCTCCTCGCAGACCAGAGCCTGATTCCCCATGGTTAGCTTTACCACGTAAAGGAAATATTGTGGCCGTCATAATACTGATTATTGCGTTCATACTGATCCTTGGAATATTGTTTTTTCTGGACAAAGCCTACCCAGTACATGTGTTTGCTCCCACACCCTCTGCCATTCCTGAACACAGTATGATTACTGTTGATTATGGTGAACAATGCCTGCGAAGAGGTTATCGAGATAATGTTTTTATTAAGACTCTACATCATGCTCATGCAGTATATAATGTGACCGATTGTTGGGTTTGTGGGTTGTTACCTTCTGCTGCTTATAAAAAGGATAGATTTTTAGCACTTCCTCTGACACCTGTGAATAGTTGTGTGGGATGGTACACATTGATTGGTATGGTGAAATATTTCCAATAGAGGATCTACCATGACAATGCGAGTACGGCCTATGCCTACTTTTTCTCTTGGGCAGCTGTTTACTGATGGGCGTTTTGATCAAACATTTTTGGAGACATGCTCGAAGAAAGTAGGGCGATTCATGACTCCAAATGGCACTGACAAAGTTCGGGAGAGTTTTCTACAGTTGAACTCTTCTCTATCTTATAGACACCCCCCTGCGACGAATGGTAGCAGTCATTCCTTGATGCCCTTAGTAGTTGTTGGGCCTTCACCATTTTTTTGTATCATAGGGAGGGGCCCTATAAAAGTTGGGAACAGTTCTTGCAATGTGACTGCATCGATCCGCCTGCCTCTTAGTCCTTCTTTAGTTACACCTCCAAATATTTACTTTGTCTGTGGAGACAATGGGTATCTGTGACTGCCTGAGGGTTGGGGTGGGATCTGTTACCTGGCCTACCTGCTTCCACCTGTCTATGTGGCACCCTCCGACTATCATAAGACTCATCGTAGGTTTGCTGTTATGCCAGAGCAGCGCATAACGAGGGCACTCCAAGTTGAGGATGTGGATGAGACAGACACTTCTCTACAACAATGGACAGATTTTTCTAAAGGGTTACTGCCGTTCTGGGGTCCAATATTTAACAGCAGGGCTATCCGTAGATTATCGAGAGTAATGGAGAAAGTAGTGAACACGGAGGCGGACATTGCAGCTAATATGTCTGTCGAGATGCAGGCTATGAGATTATTTACGATTCAAAACAGGATGGTGCTTGACGTCATCCTCGCTGATAGGTGTGGAGCCTTTCGCGTCATCGGGACGTCTTACTGCGTATATATTTCTGATTCAGCCCCCACTGTTAACTTAGCGGTGCAGAAACTTCATAGACTAGCGACTGAACTTCATCAAGACACTGGGACATGGTCACTACAAGGGTGGCTGTGGGGCGTTTTCTCCTCATGGTGTTGTAGGAGTAGTGGGCGTGTTACTGACTTGTTGCCTTTGCATTTATTGTCTTCCCCCTTGTTGCTCAATGTGTGCCAGCAATTTGCGGTCTCATAAAAAAGTGACTGGTCAATATCCTGTTTCGAATGCAATAGAACGTCCTGACATTCATTGGTTGATGCTCATTGATGATGATATTTTTGATTGAAGTGTTTCCCCGCCCTTAGTATGGTGTGTACAGGCCCTACCTTTTTAGTTAATAAAGGCTACACTCCAGTTAGCCAAATGATGCTAAAAGGAGGGTCTGATAGGTTTCATTTTCCGATGCCCCGCCCACTGACATTTACATATGCAAGTTAGCATCATGTGTCTAACTAATGACGTATTCACTTGTGCCGTTGCGTTTATTTCACTCTTCATAGTGCTATTCATTTCTGCGTGTGGTGATGTTCAGTTTTCTTAGCTTAGCTTGTGTGCCACCATTTTGGGTGTTCTTCTTGTCTGCGAGTCGCACGGGCTCATCCCCCCTCCCGTAGGAATAGGAAAAACCCTAATGCAACAGTTTTTCGTTTCTTAGCTAACTGTGGCCGAAACTAACAAGTTTCTTATCTGTAATGTTCTCACGCACTGGAGACGCTGAGGCCCGGCTCCGCGGCCTTGGGCAGAGATAACCAAATGTTGCTCTTGCAGGTGCAGATGCCTCTTGTGTGAGGCCATTGTTCCCCTCTCTGGGGTTCAGTACTTTTCCAGTATGGGCGTGTTTTACTTTGCTGTACCATGATATAATGTATTACTGTGATGAGATGAGTCAGTCCTCTCGGCGCACTCCTAGGGTTGAGGTCGGACAGGGCCCTCTCATATGGGAGTTTATGGCCTAATAAAATTACCTTGTTTATTGTTCTCCACTGTCCGGCTGACTTCTTACTGAGTAACTATAGGTGAGTGTGGTAAGTCACTCGGTGGATTTGAGCCACGCTTATCAATAGGATGTAGCTAATTGGTGAGAGCAGAGAAAGCGTGAAGGCAGCGAAAGCAGTCTCTGTGCGCAGCTTTACTGTGTGGGTACAGTCCCAGTATTACAATCTTTGGGCAATGGGCATGCTGGGATGGTGGACACACCAGTCCTTGCTGTACACTTTGCCTTATACACCCTGACTGTGGGATCGTAGGGCTGGCAGACACAGTCTACAGTCCTGACTATGCACGCTGCCTTAAACTCTCTGTCTGTGGTCATGCTGGGCTTGTGGACGCTTCCGCAGTCCTGGCCATGTACTCTTACAGTCTATAGGCATGCGGACGGTGAACACACTGTCTAATGGGTTCTGGCAGCTGTCACCATCTCATAGGTCATTAGAGTATATAACCAAGATAATGACCGGTATCCCAACACTCCTGTGCACCGCGCTTGTGTGCCTTTCATACTCTGATAACATGCCACTCCTGGGCGTCCCTACCCCCAGTGGCCTACTCACTAACTGTTGACTTCTTGACTGGAGTGAGGGCGGTGTCACCACAGTGGACGCTTTATTCGATTAGGGCACACTCATGGACCACAGTAATTTCGTCAGATGCCATGGGGTCTCAGACGCAATTATATGTCACACATGCTGCAGTCCTACAATATGTGAAGAAACACTGGGGCCCACATAGGGTGGCACCCGCACAACATGAATTGCTCCACATGACTTATTTGATTGGAGAAGGATGCCACTTCACTAAATGGCTATACAAAGGCATTACAGCACACACTAGAATACCTCTGACGGATTTGCGCAATAGAAGGTTCATAGATCTTGGCACAGAACTAACAGACAAAGAGTGGTGTATGATCTTAGAATACCCCAAGAAAATCCTGCGAAACGCCAAATTTTAGTTTATTCAATATATAGTCTTACACAGGGCATATCTCACCCCACACCGGCTGCAGCGCATATACCTAGCCACGCAACATCACTGCCCCAGATGTAAGTTAGATGATGCTGACATACTCCACATGCTCTGGCTGTGCCCAGTGCTGACATTTTACTGGTCGGAAGTGATCACAATGGTCAGGTCCGCGGCTGGGATTCCTGTCGCAGGCACGCCTGCTGCCTGTCTGTTGGGGCTGACGACGTCCTAAGGCACAGAGGGTGCAGCTTCGATTTATAGACCTAGCATTACTCATGGCCAAATGCTCCATCACGATGAGGTGGAAATCAGTTGCACCCCGCCACTCTGTGGCTAGCACGGCGAAGTAGTGCGGTGGGGCTAGCGTGGAAAGTGCTGCAATCCATCGGGAAGAAGCCTGGGGACTGCGCAAAAAGATAATCTCCCTGGACTAGGGACACAATACTAGAAGCTTTTATGGCCCTTACACCGCCACCAGTCCCTGCTGCGCAGGATTCTTAGATGCTTTATTATCTAGGCCGTTTCCAGTCTCCAATGTTAACGGTTTATAAATCCTGTTGACCTAGCACTGTATAATATGTATATTTGAATGTTTACAGCAAGAGCGGGTGCAGCTAGCGGATTACTCTGACACAAAGTTGATGTGAGGTCGGGCCAGACGTAGTTGGGGAAGGGGTGGAATAGTTTACCTAACTCATTACACTAACCTTTCTTACCACATGGCGAGAGTGCAGCAGTACAGAAAGTAGTGGACCATTTAAAGCCCTGTCCGAACAACACAGTATATTAAGCACGGACGCAACAAGAATTGTAATGCTGATGTATGTACACGGGGCTGCCATTCTCACCTTAACAGCCCCTTTTACTCCAGACTGTACTGCGCTGCCTCATGTACCTAATATTTTTGTATTATTGGTAATGGATGTTAATTACTGAAGAAAAACAAAAAAAACGAATGAAATGTGTTATACAAAAAAATAGGTCATTAGAGTATAATAAATATATTAAATATAGTACTTCTGGTTTACAAAATGTATTTTCAAGGCGTTTGAATCAGTATTTAACTATATTTATTTTTTGTTCATCTTTTTATCATATTTATTTTGTGGTCTGTGAAAAAATTCAAATGCAACAAGTGAATTTCAGACTTTCTTTATGGATGAACATAGGAATTTAACAAAACATGGGATCTGTGCACACGTCAATTATTATACTGCACAATATCGACAGTTGAGTCACACACAAAACAATTCAGAGACAAAGAATGTTGATTTAGTCTTGATTGCTGTGGTCTTCAATTTTAATTTGCAACGCCCAGCCAACACGTGTTTCGTCAGGGTGGTATACCCTCGACTTATTCAGGGCTCTAAAATGTACAATGGCTACATGTTACATACATGTACCAACACTACATAAGTTATAAATTCATTTATCTCAGTAAAACGTGTGATGATTTTTGTCAAACAATAGTGCAGAATGGAGAGGGGTGTTTGCAACAGGTTCTTTAGACCTGGCCTATAGAAAAGCCATTTTATTCCACCCAAAGTGAACTACATCAACTGTATATTAATGTAGCTAACATACACGATGGTGGTTGCAGTAATCAAGTTAATTGATGTGCATTTAACACAGTCACCTGAGTACGTCCGTGACCCAGTGGACACCCAAATAGAAAATTTACACTTAGAGGTAAGCATCAGAGAGAATGAATAAAAGCCCAATGCTAATAAGTCCAGCACGATAGTGCTCTTACCCAAATGGGCAGCGATATTCCAATGTCTGTTGCAATAAGTTTGTTTGCTGTAGGGGGTATCAACAATATGATGTCCACGTAAGTATACCGTTTACACAATACATATATGCAAAATCACATAAAGATTTTCCTCATTATCTAAAAAGAGAGTCTCACCTCTCCGCCGGTTGTACTTCCGTCCCGGCTGCCAGGTTAAAACGAATAAAAGATTAACACCGCTTATATCCAGCAGCTTAAAATCAGTATCGTTGTTTTAATGTTGTAAGGCACTAGAAGTGGAGAAGGATGTCGCTACTGTTATAACTCTTATTCCATAAAGGTTAGTGTATTCACTTCAGAATATATCTAGGTATACTGCATTAATGAGAATCATTTAAATACAAGAAGATTAAATTTATATAACTCGGTAGAATTCTAATGGCAACTTAAGCCTATGAGCAGGAATATGATTAGAGTTGGTACATTAGTTAAACCTTATTTGATATCTCAATACATTTCTCATGGCAAAATAAGCCTATGAGCAAAAATATGTATCCTTCGCTAATGCCATATCAAAGTATCACGAATTTGAGCATTATTTAGACTATCCGTTAGCAGTCAATTATTCCAACCCTCGATTGCTTGATGGGTCTTGTTTCTAACACGCTTATTGCATATTGTCGCTGTGCCCGAATTTTATAAAATTTATCCCCGATATATAAAATACCTAATTTAAAACAACGTTATGAACCCATGCCGACCATAAGCTATTCTGCTTAACGGTCCTTTCAATCCCAGCGTTAGTAATCCTCCTTACCTTTCGTTTGTGCAAGGTCGAGTTCAAAATAGACGCCGCAGCTCCAGTACCGCTGCCGGTAGCGTCCTCGCGTGTGAGTGGGGAAGTGCACTCCACGCTTCCTTTATCAACAATAGAAGCTCAAACACTCACCCCACACCAGAAATGGCATACTTGGCCAACCGGAAGGGGATAAACGCTGTTACATACCGTGTGTAAAGATATCCCCGCGGTTGTACACAGTCAAGATTTAAACTGTATACAATATAAATCGTTCTTAGTTTATTAATTAGAAATGCGCAAATATTCTAGATTACCGGGTATTCGTAATTCCAAGCTAATGCGTTTGACAGTATCCACTTCAAAGATCACGTGGAAAAATAATTAATAAACATCAAGAGCCAAAGGGCTCATTATGAGGAGAGGAAAAGAAAAATTATTATTTGTTATGACCTCACTGATGAGATTATGTGCAAAAGTGGGTTTATCAGAAAATGGTAGCATAGGGAAATGAAGGAAAAGTAGGAATAAGGAAAGAATAAAGAAGGGGAAAGTTGAAATATTAAATTTGTGGTGAGCTAAAAGAAGAAGGAGAATGCGTGGTTGAAACATTCTATCCATGTGATGCTAAAGTGCCCACGTGCTTTAACCATGTGACTTCATCATGTTGTTATATAGTCTCTGTAATGCTACTGCATATTCTAGGTTTCATTTCATAGTATATACATACGGATCAGAATACATTGTCATAGTAAGTGGATGTTACAATTTCCACTTTGTGGCTGAGTATCATCATATAAATATAACTTGGAGATTACACAGTATATGACATTAATTAGTGGCTTAAGAAAAATTGCAGCTCACGATCAGAATTCAAGCCCTGCGCTGCACCGCATCTAAGCGCATTATCCAAGTTGCTTCTGCTCTGCGCAAGGCTAACTCTCTGTTGCCACCTCTTTTTCTGGCGTAACCACTTGTATCCCAAAGAAGTTGAATTGTTTGTAAGCACCCTGCTTTGCACAAGACATGTAGCATGTATAGCCATGGGGTATCGTGCATCCCCTTGTTTTATTGCCCTAGCGTGTTCACTTATGCGGTCCTTCAAACACCGTATAGTGCTCCCGACATATTGCTTCATGCATTTGCACGTCACAATATATACCACGAATCTAGTAAGGCAATTTATGTTTTGTTTAATGCAGTATCTTCTCTTGTTCGGGCCATCAAATTCCATAGTTTTATCCAGCTCCCATTTGCATACTCCACAGGTGCCACACTTGTGAAAACCCATAGAGTGTCTGGATAACCAGTTAGTGCTTTTCGCAGCTGCTGGCACAGTTGGGCTCAAAATATTCCTCAATGTATTTCCCCTTCTGTATGTAATCGGTGTAAATTCCTCTAGCGTCTTGTCTGCCTTTAAGACATGCCAGCGTTTATGCATCAACTTACTAACTAGGGTCGCTTGCTGGTTAAAATTTGTGACTAGTCTAACTGGTTGGTTCATGGTAGGGCTTGCTGGCTATTCCTTTAATGTATCTTCACGTGCTACTCGTCTTATGCGTGCAGCGGCCGCCTCTAAGGCCGCTGCACGCATAAGACGAGTAGCACGTGAAGATACATTAAAGGAAAAGCCAGCAAGCCCTACCATGAACCAACCAGTTAGGCTAGTCACAAATTTTAACCAGCAAGCGACCCTAGTTAGTAAGTTGATGCATAAACACTGGCATGTCTTAAAGGCAGACAAGACGCTAAAGGAATTTACACCGAAAAGGCCCATGATTACATACAGAAGGGGAAATACATTGAGGAATATTTTGAGCCCAACTGTGCCAGCAGCTGCGAAAAGCACTAACTGGTTATCCAGACACTCTATGGGTTTTCACAAGTGTGGCACCTGTGGAGTATGCAAATGGGCGCTTGACAAAACTATGGAATTTGATGGCCCGAACAAGAGAAGATACTGCATTAAACAAAACATAAATTGCCTTACTAAATTCATGGTATATATTGTGACGTGCAAATGCATGAAGCAATATGTCAGGAGCACTATACGGTGTTTGAAGGACCACATAAGTGAACACGCTAGGGCAATAAAACAAGGGGATGCACGATACCCCATGGCTATACATGCAATGTCTTGTGCAAAGCAGGGTGCTTACAAACAATTCAACTTCTTTGGGATACAAGTGGTTACGCCAGATAAAAGAGGTGGCAACAGAGAGTTAGCCTTGCGCAGAGCAGAAGCAACTTGGATAATGCGCTTAGATGCGGTGCAGCAGGGCTTGAATTCTGATCGTGAGCTGCAATTTTTCTTGGGCGACTAATTAATGTCATATACTGTGCCATCTCCAAGTTATATTTATATGATGATACTCAGCCACAAAGTGGAAATTGTAACATCCACTTACTATGACAATGTATTCTGATCCGTATGTATATACTATGAAATGAAACCTAGTATATGCAGTAGCATTACAGAGACTATATAACAACATGATGAAGTCACATGGTTAAAGCACGTGGGCACTTTAGCATTACATGGATAGAATGTTTCAACCACGCATTCTCCTTCTTCTTTTAGCTCACCACAAATTTAATATTTAAACTTTCCCCTTCTTTATTCTTTCTGTTGGACAGGCCTCGTGGAAGGCCCGACCCCCCCCGCCTGGCGGGGCACGGACCCCTGCTCCTCCTGTTTCCTCGACAAGAACTATCCCGGCAACCCACCCAGGCAACCCACGGGCCGTCCCCGACGGAACCCCAGCTCCTGAACACCCCAGGATCGGCTGGCCCGGGCCCCCTTCCAGAACCACCGTCCCCGGCCCAGCCGCCATTTTGGACACCACACGACCAGGCCGCGTGGCCTCGGATCGACCTCAACCCCGGGCCTGGCCAGGCCCCGACATCGAGGCACCACCATCCGCCCAGGGGGTGAAGAGACCACTTGGCAGGTCAATGGGAGAAGGAGTGTCAATGGCTCCCCTCCGCCAGGTGTCGATCGCCCCAGCCTCTCCGGGCGCTGGCTCCACCCCCCTGCTGGGTGTCTGGACTCCCTCATCCCGGAACTCCCGACCTCCAAGTGCGAGGGTCCGGACATCAAAGGGCGCCAGACCTATAACTGGGGCAGCTCCAGAGCAGGAAGGCAGTTGTATCCTGGAGTCGAGAGACACCGAGACGAACTCATCCTTGGAGGCCTGCTGGCGCTGCCGCGGCTCCTTCTCGTGAACCATCGTCGAAGCCTGCTGGCGCTGCCGAGGCCCTCCTCATCGTGAACTATCTTCGAAGCCTGCTGGCGCTGCCGCGGCTCCTTCTCTTGAACCATCTTTGAAGCCTGCTGGCGCTGCCGCGGCTCCTTCTCGTGAACCATCTTCGAAGCCTGCTGGCGCTGCCGCGGCTCCTTCTCGTGAACCATCTTCGAAGCCTGCTGGCGCTGCCGCGGCCCTCCTCATCGTGAAACCATCTTCGAAGCCTCCTGGCGCTGCCGCGGCCCTCCTCATCGTGAAACCATCGTCGAAGCATGCTGGCGCTGCCGCGGCCCATCCTTGCAAACCCACCCGCTCGAGGATTGTGAGCTCCATCTTTTGCCGCTTCTGTACCGGACCGGTACTCAGACTGCCCCGCTACCCCTTTTCCCCAAAGAGACTAGAATTGACGGGATCCTCGTATCCTGGTCCAGCTGTATCGCTTATCACCTTGCCTCAAGATATATATAAAAGTGTGCAGAACTCATCTCTGTGTGGTGTCCATCTGTGGGGGGGAAGTTACCTGTCTGTACGATTACCGGAGAGGGTCCTCACCGGAGGCCTCTCCCCCTGTACTCGGCCGACCCTCTGGGTCTCCGTCTAACACTTTCCTTATTCCTACTATTCCTTCATTTCCCTATTCTACCATTTTCTGATAAACCCACTTTTGCACATAATCTCATCAGTGAGGTCATAACAAATAATAATTTTTCTTTTCCTCTCCTCATAATGAGCCCTTTGGCTCTTGATGTTTATTAATTATTTTTCCACGTGAGGTTTGAAGTGGATACTGTCAAACGCATTAGCTTGGAATTACGAATACCCGGTAATCTAGAATATTTGCGCATTTCTAATTAATTAACTAAGAACGATTTATATTGTATACAGTTTAAATCTTGACTGTGTACAACCGCGGGGGTATCTTTACACACGGAATGTAACAGCGTTTATCCCCTTCCGGTTGGCCAAGTATGCCATTTCCGGTGTGGGGTGAGCGTTTGAGCTTCTATTGTTGATAAAGGAAGCGTGGAGTGCACTTCCGCACTCACAAGCGAGGACGCTACCGGAAGCGGTACTGGAGCTGCGGCGTCTATTTTGAACTGGACCTTGCACAAACGAAAGGTAAGGAGGATTCCTAACGCTGGGATTGAAAGGACCGTTAAGCAGAATAGCTTATGGTCGGCGTGGGTTCATAACGTTGTTTTAAATTAGGTATTTTATATATCGGGGATACATTTTATAAAATTCGGGCACAGCGACAACATGCTATAAGCGTGTTAGAAACAAGACCCATCAAGCAATCGAGGGTTGGAATAATTGACTGCTAACGGATAGTCTAAATAATGCTCCAATTCGTGATACTTTGATATGGCATTAGCGAAGGATACATATTTTTGCTCATAGGCTTATTTTGCCATGAGAAATGTACTGAGATATCAAATAAGGTTTAACTAATGTACCAACTCTAATCATATTCCTGCTCATAGGCTTAAGTTGCCATGAGAATTCTATCGAGTTATATAAATTTAATCTTCTTGTATTTAAATGATTCTCATTAATGCAGTATACCTAGATATATTCTGAAGTGAATACACTAACCTTTATGGAATAAGATTAATAACAGTAGCGACATCCTTCTCCCCTTCTAGTGCCTTACAACATTAAAACAACGATACTGATTTTAAGCTGCTGGATATAAGCGGTGTTAATCTTTTATTCGTTTTAAACTGGCAGCCGGGACGGAAGTACAACCGGCGGAGAGGTGAGACTCTCTTTTTAGATAATGAGGAAAATCTTCATGTTATTTTGCATATATGTATTGTGTAAACGGTATACTTATGTGGACATCATATTGTTGATACCCCCTACAGCAAACAAACTTATTGCAACAGACATTGGAATATCGCTGCCCATTTCGGTAAGAGCACGATCGTGCTGAACTTATTAGCATTGGGCTTTTATTCATTCTCTCGGATGCTCACCTCTAAGTGTAGATTTTCTATTTGGGTGTCCACTGGGTCACGGACGTACTCAGGTAACTGTGTTAAATGCACATCAATTAACTTGATTACTGCAACCACCATCGTGCATGTTAGCTACATTAATATACAGTTGATGTAGTTCACTTTGGGTGGAATAAAATGGCTTTTCTATAGGCCAGGTCTAAAGAACCTGTTGCAAACACCCCTCTTCATTCTGCACTATTGTTTGACAAAAATCATCACACGTTTTACTGAGATAAATGAATTTATAACTTATGTAGTGTTGGTACATGTATGTAACATGTAGCCATTGTACATTTTAGAGCCCTGACGAAGTCGAGGGTATACCACCCTGACGAAACAAGTGTTGGCTGGGCGTTGCAAATTAAAATTGAAGACCACAGCAATCAAGACTAAATCAACATTCTTTGTCTCTGAATTGTTTTGTGTGTGACTCAACTGTCCATATTGTGCAGTATAATAATTGACGTGTGCACAGATCCCATGTTTTGTTGTATTTAGGACCTAGGTCCAACTTGGGGGTCTCAGGCTATTCCTCCTTTCTGGGGCACCTTCGCAGATAAATTACGGAAATTATAACACGTGACACACAGCAGGCGCCACCACTGGTCGTACTCTTCAATTAGCCTTGTCTCTCTTTTCAGAACATAGGAATTTACTTCGATGCTTTCTAGGTTTACTGATAAAAGCAGTCACATACAATATGAAAACACTAATACTGAAGTATAAAACATGCTCTTGTCTGAAGCTATTTTAAGCATTGTAAGTTAATCTTAAACATTTTTCAACTCTTCCTGTTCTGTATCTGTACAACTGTTAGCCAGACAGGTGAAAAGCAGTGAGAATCAGTCAAAAGCAGACCTACTTTAATTTTCTTTCCATTGAAAAAATAAGTACAGATGGGCAGTAAGATTTTCCACCATTTTTTGGAGAAGCATAAGTGAAACTGCGAACCTATATTACCAAATATTCCTCTTTTAGAGGATGTGTATTATCTGCACATGTAACAACAATATATGTAAGAACTAAAGGCAGTTTGTCCCAATTATTGAATTGGTCCTGCAAGTTTCGAATCTGAGACTTGTTCAAGCCCTTGCATTGTGCACTAAACCCACTGAGAGACATCAGCTTCACGACGGAGCTTCTTTTTTAGCATTTGGTGTAACTCTGAATGCATCTGATAGTCTCATCGTCAGTGCCCGACTGGCCCACTGTCATTCTGTATGTGCCAATCAGCCTGCATACAGAACGACAATGGGCAGGGTGGGGCTGCTCTTGTGCTCCGAGGAAGAGTGAGAGGCGGCCCAATCAGGGGAACAGCTCTGCTCCTGCAAGACCTGAAATTATGGACAAAAGGCATCCTCGCGGACAACGGACGTGAGGTCCACATTACGGATGGTCTGTGAAAATAACAGGCGGTTGGTCACCCTACTAGCTACACCTCTGACCAGGTACGGCGCTAGGCATGGGCAGTGTGCGCAGCTGCCCAGGGCCTCGTGCTCAGCTGAAAGACAGGGGGCCCACTTCACTGTGAAATGCAACATTTTCACAGATTTCCAACCTGCTCCTTCAGGGCCCCCTCCCCACAACAATACACATGCGAGATGTCTCGAGTCACCTTGCTGGTCAGGGTATGTTGGCATTCCTGGGGGTGCAGGGGTGGGGGGGAAGGGACAAACAGAGTGGGGAAAGCACAGCAGCCATGCCAGCAATTATGGCTCACAGTGTCAGGGGTTCGGTACCAGCCATGCCCTTTCTGCATTTTGTTGCTAGGTGACAAAAGGCCCCTTTGTTTCCCGGACAAGCCGGACACAGGTAAGGCAAGGTGGGTGAGGGGAGGAGGGAGTCGCCAGATCAACTGGCTTTTGTTAACTTTTGCATCACCCATTTTTTTTTCATGGGAATGTGTATTTACAATCTATGTAGAACTGCTGGTGCTAGGGCAGTGTTTTACGAAATGCCTTGTTACTGCTTCGAAGGCCCAGGGGAAGGGGTCCCCTTTCCCTCGGCCTCTAAGCACTATAGCAAGCTGAAAGGTCCAGGCATGGGGGCCCCCTTCCCTGGGCCTTGTAGCCAGTACTCCCTTTCTTTTCCTTTATTTGTTCCCCTGTGAAATGAATCCAAAAAAGAAAAATAAATTGCTGGAAAGGTCGTCTTTTTTCTGACATTTTTTACTTCCAAAGTACAGCCTTGGGATGGCGAAAAATAAAAGGTTAACAATTTAAAAAATAACTACAGCAAGACAGAGTGGGTCGCAAAGGGGCCAGGTTGATTTTATTCACACTCAAAACACATTAGTGCCACTTTACAGAGTTTGCCAAACTCTGTAAAGTGGCACTAATGTGTTTTGACAAACAAATTGCTATGTTAAGTATATAAAGCTTCTTAGTGCCCATTTGAAGTGAGTTTTTCTCAATCCAGTCATACCACATTGCTCAATATTTTGTTTTCTTGACCTGTTTACCCGAACGATCTATCAAGGATGCCCTTTAAATACAATAAATCCATTCCTCCTCCGTTGGAAAACAGGGGAGGATCCATTTAATGCATAATTCCCGTCGTGCAAGGAGAACCTGTACAAAAAGAAGAGCTTTTTGATTTTTAGTTAACGTTTGATAATCAAGACCCTCTGGTAACATCTCAAAGATTATAGAAGGAATACTAAGCTTTACCTCCAGACCTATGATATCTGCTATCATCTTACCCACTTTCTAAAGAACATGTACCATGCAGATCACTAAGTCCACATAATGCAAATAGGCTAGTGGGTTACTGCTTTTGTCAGAGAGATCCTATTGTTACTTGCAGTTTATAAGTCAAAATCCTAACATAGAACAATGAGCTATTAACTGTCATTTAAGAGCTGCATGCAAACTGCAAGGTATAAATTACAGCGTTATGGGTTTTTCCCCTGTCTTTGATTATCCTAATGTTACAAATGGTGTTCATTTGGACAGAAATCAATTCTGGGTATTAAAGAGAACCTAGCGTGCATGCATGAGCAATCAGTTTCACCACGCATGCGCGAGTGCTAGCATTACTGGCGCATGCATCAAGGGGAGGAGTGGCTAAACCAATGGCTGATCGCTTCCGTGATCGGCTGAGACACTGGAACACCATAACAATGAACCGGTGAGAATAATTATCCAATTAACCTTAGTATAAAAAGGCGTGCTGGCTGTCCGGTCGGTTCCTCCACTCCCACTCGGAAGCCAGCGAGAGGTACCGACGGACAGGTAGGCTCCTGCAGACTCTTCACATACCTGCCGCCTAGTGGGAACACTTGCGAACCATGTTCCTTCTGTGCTCTTCATACTTTGGTACCAACTTACGGTGGGCCCCCGCACTCTCTATTATGACTCTTTTGCTAACGGGGATCTTGCCTAAATCACCTTTTCTGGACTAGCACTGGTCTGGACATGTAGTCTGGTAGGGAGGTGTCGATTCTGAAAGCAACTGGGCCTAGTTAAAAATTTCTTTGGAAGTGATGAAATAGCCTAGCTACACACCACAATAAATTTGTTTCTGCGGTGATTCACATTTTACCATCTCTTTCATTTTTAACAGAGCGGGCCTCATTTTTCCCGAGCGGGTGCCGGGTGAGGTGAGGTGACTTCCCACATAACCCTGGGTGAGTATAGCAATTTTAGGATATTATTGCGACTATTGTCACACAAACCAGGAGGACAGTTGCCTCCTGTTAAGCAAAGAGACTTTCTGCTCTTGTCTAATTTTGTGTTGTCACTACTGTTGTCTTCGTCACTCAGGGATCATTGTAGACACATTTTTTTGATACCACATATTCTGTGCACTATTTCTCTTTCTTATAGGAAAGGACGATTAATTCCTTTTTCTACCAGTCTACATTGGGGACCCAAGTTCCTGGTAGAAATATTTTGATTCGATATTGCATGGCTTCACTTTCACACTTTCACTTATCTTGAAGTTGCTATTAGACCACGGTCCTGAAGAAAGCTGGATAAAATTAATCCACACAGCTGAAACATGTCGACCACTCTGAACTGCGCCATTATATAGTCATACTTTCAGATTATCAGGCGTCATTTTAGTCTTGACACTAGAACAGTGCCTATTAAACACATTTTCTGTTCTAGTAGTTATTTTTATCTTTATCACTCACTTTTCTCACAGCACTGCACACCATCAGCACCTACTTGAAATACACTGTGGCTAGAGGTCTACCTCGGAAATCCATCTCTGCACCATCATTTGATGGGTTGGGCGAGATTTGGATCTACCCTCCGTATCCCACGTGATGATATTCTGCCACAATGGTGGGCTGATGGGAGTTTTCAGCCTTGTGTAATTTCTTGGTGTCTCATGATCCCTTTTTGTTCTTAGTTTCAGAACAGCACACATCTCTTCTGACCTTACATCTCCTGATTATTGTTTTTTATTAAAGAGAACCCCCAACCATGGTATTACTTTCTAAATTCAGAGTTTGTGTTTCTCCAGATCAATCACTATTAAACTATACTGCCTACTAGTATGATTGTCATGTGACTCCTAGTCCTTTGTCTTATGTAACATTGCCTATTGAGATTTACACACGTATCATTGATTGTCTCTGTGTAATATGTGATATAAAGTTTTCTGACACCCTACATTGGTATTAGTGGCGCTGTAAATCAAATTAAATGAGAGAATGTGGTTATGGAGACTTGAGGGACACTGTTAAAGGGTGGTAGTGAGGGAATCCATGGCAAAAGAAGTCATTGGGGGGTACTAACATTGTCGCCCAAGGCTCCACTAGCTCTAATGGCAGCCACTTCTACTTCCTACAGTTTTAACACCAAATCAAAAACGTTGATTTGAAAACCCCTTGAATCTGAAGCATACCTTCAAGTCAATGTATGATTTAGCAGTGGTATAGGTTGTTCTAAGTCTTTTTTATATATATGTACAATTTTTATTTGTTTGCAATGGTGTCTTTTAATTTTGTACTATATGTGTGGTGTTTTTGCACTGAACATAATTCTGGCGACTAAAGAGCCCACAAACAAAAAAGATTGTCCTACTTCTCTTAGCATGTGTGTGTAGGATACTGGTGAGAGGATTTACGTTAAAACAAATTACGAAGTATTAATGTCATCCTAAGGTAGCACAATAATGCCACAGAAAGTTAAGGGTGCCTTTTGAAATTTGCAATTATATCCATGGTGTGAGAGGTTTTCTCTTGTGTCATTTAATACTTTGAATGATCCTGCCCCTCATTACCTCAACATGATCTCCCCCCTTTATGAAGCAGAACTGGAAATTGTATCATGCAGTCATCTGGAAACAATCAGTAAACAAAAAAAAATAATATACATCTTTGTGAGACCTGCACGCAGCTTTTCCATCCAATGTGACAAATGTAATTCATGTAATAGAGTTTTAAAATATATAGACTTATTTCATTTGCATGTTTCTCTTTTTGTCCATGTTACTGATATCCACGTTAGGTCTCTTCAGGAATGCGTAATAAGATCAATAGTCCTGCGATGTCACTTTCTGTGATGTCAATTCTTGTGATGTTACCAAGGGCGGCTACTCCACTAGGGCGGAGGAGCGTCGCCCCACTGCTTTCTCACAGTGCGAGAAGTAGAAACACAAAATGCTAAAACTACCATTTTATCTTTCTGCTTCTCGTACTGCGAGAACGCCGAAGTGTTTGGTTGGGGGCGGGCGGGTCTGCTTTAGGACAGGGGAGGAGTGCCTTGCCCACTGCTAACGGCGCTGACTGTTTGGTCGGCCCTCCGGGGCTGACCAAACCAGTCATGCAAACTCTGGCCTTTCTCCATGTATGCTGCAATGCGCCCTACATTTATTTATTTATATTTATTTATTATAACATTTGTAGAGCGCGAACGAAGGCCCTAGGGCATCTCGGCGCTGATAACTGAAATGTTAAACCCACAAGGGGTGCCTAGGTGAGAGTCAGGATCATAGGTTAAAAAGCCAGGTTTTCAGATTTTTTCGAAAAGACCAGAGGGAAGTGCTGGCCTTGATAGAAAGAGGAAGAGTGTTCCACAGCTTCGGTGCCGCTACGAGAAATCGTCTGTCACCCCAATGGACCGTTTTAGTTCGGGTGACCACCAGGTCAAAGGAGCCGGAGGAACGCAGTGTTCTGGAAGGACAGTAGGGGGTCAAATTCTGAGTGAAGAACACTGGTCCAGCGTTATGTAAGGCCTTGTAGATCAAACACAATGACTTGAACTTGATCCTTTTCTTCACTGGGAGCCAATGGAGTTGCCGTATGATGGGGGACACTGATTGGTATTTTGTGGTTCGCCCTAGCAGCCTGGCTGCCGCGTTCTGGATGGCCTGCATTTTCATTAACACTCTCTCCTGGGCACCTAGGAACAGAGCATTGCAATAATCTAGGGTGGAGAGAACCAGGGCACTAACCAATGTTTTGGCGGCATTTTCGGGCAGGAAGGGCAGGATTTTCTTAATAAGCCATAGCTTGTAAAAGGCTGAGGAGGAGATCTGGTTGGCGTGGGGGAGGAAGTTCAGCCGGTCGTCGAACAGAACGCCCAGGTTCCTCACCTTGTTGACCGGTTCTGGGGGCTGACCCATGGATGAGGGCCACCACAAGGGGGACCACTCCGGGGAAAGGTTGCCAAAAATGACAACCTCTGATTTATCAGAGTTTAATTTCAGGCAATTATGGGCCATCCAGCTCCCAATTGCCTGCATACCCTGATTGAATGTATCAGCTTTTTGAGGCCCGTCATTCTTGACGGAGAGGACCAATTGGGTGTCATCTGCGTAGGATGTTAGGCTCATCCCGTGTGCTCTGATGACATTGGCAAGGTCCGACACATAAATGTTAAACAGTGTCGGACTAAGGGATGAGCCTTGAGGAACACCACATGGCAGTGACAAGGGAGGTGATTCAAATGGTCCTACAGTGTCAACCTGGGTCCTGTTAGCCAGGAAGGAGGCAAGAAGATTTTTAGCGTTGCCTCACATACCTATACTCTCGACACGGTCGACCAAGGTGTTGTGGTCGACTGTGTCGAAGGCCGCCGATAGATCCAGTAGGATCAAGACAGCAGTGCCTCCCGCATCTCGAATGGATCTAATGTCATCCGCCGCTTTGACCAAGGCGGTTTCGGTTCCGTGAAATCGACGGAAACCGAACTGAGATTCGGCCAGACATTTGTTTTCTTCTATAAAGAGGGAGAGTTGTGCGTTCATGATTTTCTCGACTATTTTGGCTAGTAGTGGCAGACTCGCAATGGGTCGGTAACTTTTGGGTTCTTCTTTATCCAGGGTGGGCTTTTTGAGGAGCGGTTTTATGAGAGTTTTCTTGAGGGTGTCCGGATAGGTGCCTGTCGAAAACATGGAATTGCAAATTTCGTTAATAGCAGGAAGAACTGCTTCCATGATTGGCCGTAAAACCTTCATGGGACAGGGGTCCAGGGCTGACCCCGATTTGATGGTAGAGGTGATGTTTAATACCTGAGAGCAAGACACTTCTCTGAACTGATGAAGCGTAGGTCCATCACAGTGAGTGGGGGGCCTGTGGGAGCGAGTTGAGGAATTGGCAAAGATCCGATAAATATCGTCAACTTTGCTGAAAAAGAACTTAGACAGAGCATCACAGAGAGCTTGGGACGGGGGAGGTGTAAGATCCATAGAAGAGCCAGCTAGTTGTTTAGTAGTCTCATAAAGGCATTTATGTGAATTTTGAGCGGCTTCAATTTTGCTACTGTAATACTTTTTCTTGGCGTCAAAGATAAGATTTTTGTATATAGCTACCGACTCTTTATACAGGGATTTAGCTTCCTGATTGTAGTCTTTTCGCCAGTGTCTCTCTCTGTTTCGGCACAGTTGCTTTTGTGTGCGTATTTCATCTGTGTACCACGGGGCCGATGGGGTCGATCTGTTGCGTGACCGTTGTTTAACTTGAACCAGGTCTTTGGCTGCGGAGCTGATCCAGTTATGATATTGGGTGGTGGCAGTGTTTGGGTTAGGAGATAAGGTGGGGAAAGTATCGTTGAGCGTGGTTTTTAGCTTGCTTTCATCTATATCATCCCATGCCAAATAAGGCTGGCGAGGGTTGGGGTTTGATTTGGTGATCAGGGAATCGCGTATTAGTAAAGTTGTCAGAATGAGGTGGTGGTCAGACCAAGTTAGGGGAAGTATTTGTTTGACTTGAAAGTCTGTGGCATTGGAGAAAATGCCATCTAGGGTGTGACCTCCTTCATGCGTGGGAGAGTGGACCAAGGGAGTAAGGCCGAAGGTAGCCAAGTCAGCTGATAGCGTAGCTGTATCAGGGTTGTCAGGGGCATCAAAGTGGAAGTTAAAATCTCCCAAAATGGTGAAAGAATTGTTAAGTGCAGACGTTTCCAGCAAGGACCTAAAGGAACTAATAAAGTCGTGTCTAGGCCCTGGGGGGCGATAAAGAAGGATCCCTTTAAAGGTATATGAAGGGGACAATTTAATAGCAAATTCTATGGCTTCGCAAGAAGTCTGTGGGATAATGGTGAACCTTACAGTGTAGGTGTCGCGGGCGATGATGGCAATCCCACCTCCCTTTTTCTTAATTTGCCTATCTAATCTATGGGTGGTAAACCCAGGCGGGACAGCTATGACTAGGTCCGGGTCGGAGGTTTGGCCCATCCATGTTTCTGTCATGAACAGAAGATCTATTTTGTGGTCAAGGATCAAATCATGAATGTCTTGGCTATGTTTGCCAAGCGAACGGACGTTAGTAAGAGCTATGGTATGGGATTTCATGGGGTGATTCTTGTGACTCTGGGGTTTGCTGGTGGGAAGTATACTAGTGTGACAACCCGAGCAGAAGGTGACAGAGTTAGAAATCAGAGAGTTGGGGTGGAAAATAGTGCAGTTTTGGCAGATCTTGGGACGGAGATGCTGGAGCTGGGCGGCCGAGTAATATATACGAGGGGACAGGGGGGATGAACCAGGGGGGGTGGCCCTAGGCCCGGGCCAGGCGCGGACGGGCGCAGACGGGCTTGCCTTTGGCGCGCCGCCGGCGCGGCCGTGCAAATCTGTTGTTTTTATGCATGGTTTGGGCGGGAACAAGGGGAGGGTGGGGAGGGTTCAGAGCAAACCGGCCAGCCTTCCCAAACCAAGATGGCGGCCAAAGTGATCGACGAAGCTTCCCAGCGCCTCAGAGCAGCGGCGCTGTGGGAGCAAGTGTGCAAATGCCTCAGCGAATTAATCTCGCGTTGAGGTGGGGTGGGGGGGGCGGAGGTGTAAAATAGCACCAGATTAAAATATATACATGGAGAAAATTGCCTTCCCATAAGCGCCTGGCTGGTCGACGTCCTGACCAATCACAATGTTGCCATTGCAGCGTTGTGATTGGCTTATGGGACGGAGGCTGCCTGCTTCCTGTTCCTGCCAGAGGTAGGAAAGCAGGTCAGGAGCAGTGACGACACAAGACCTGGGAAAGTACGTTTATTTTTAAATTACCCCCCACCCGCGAACACCCGCAAGACCCCCTCCACCCGCGGGTCATGCTGGGCGCAACTTGATGTTACAGGCAAATTAGAGGGGCCTCACATCTTCCCTTTTGCCCGGGGCCCCAGAAGTTCTAGGACCAGCCCTGCCTCTGACTGCCCACTGGTCCAACCCTCGGGTTATTCCCGCCCTCTGATTCTCCGCCTACAGCTCCCCTGCTGTTTTTTCCTCACTTGGACCAGTGCTTGGAGCCCTCCTTGCATTCTAGGGAGGGACATAATTTTGTACTACACCACTGGCGCAGATATCCTATTCCTCTGAAAAGAAATGACTTTTCGGCTCCCGCAAACCAAAAGCCGACAAAGGCCAGTGCGATTTCGTGCTCTTTGTACAACATTTTTAATTAAAATTGGTTCCATCATTATTCTGGTTTCAGCAAAACATCATTGAAATGTAAATTTCACTGCATGTTGAAGTCTGCCATGTTTTCTTTCATGCAAAAAGGTTCTTAACAAGGAGCTTCAAACACATTTTATTATTTACAATTTGCAGAAGGCCCACGCACTCATTTTCATCCCACAATTAAAAGCAAACAAAAGGAAGATGGAAACCTTTCTTGCATCCAGAACGCTCTTTTCAAAATGATGAAAGTGAAAGAATTATTGAAATACTGTGGTAGAGCTATACATGCAACGGTCTAAAATGCTTTGTGTGCCTATATATATAATCGGGAAACAAGTGAACCAAACAGATGGACTCAAGCAAGAATAACAATTTAATTCCAATACAATGTTTTGTCTTCAGCCTTCTTCCTGTAGTACAAGATTATGTGCCTTTTCTTGCTGCTTAAGTTAGAAAAGGCTGCTCGGTAATGTGGGCTTTTTGGGCACTTTCATTGCACAAAATGTTGTGGTAGAAAAAAATGTAATGGGTCGTTACGAAATGTGGGTTCCATCATCTTAATGGCAGTCCTCACACGACTCCGCAGAGATTTAACTCTATCAGAGCCACTAGAAATATTTGGCAATGCAGGATAAAATTATGCTTCAGTGTTTTCTAAATTATGTGTTAAGAAAGGGCAAATTGGGTGGCACATTCTCTCACTGTATTATTTTGATCGATTTTAGATCCGAAAATTATGTGACCTGGATAGTAAAACCATAACTATGCGGCAGAGTTGCACTGACCTTGACCATTATCCTTTTAAGTTCAGGTGACTGTTATCCACTTAGGTGCTGCTGTCGGCCATCAGCCAATGCTTGCACTCCTTTCCCAAGTGGGTTAGTTGACCTTTGGCCGACGCTGGGTTGTGAAGGAACCTCTGGTGCTCTCACCAGAGGGACTTCCTTTTCATACCTGTTTTTTAATGTAATGACAATGCTGACGTCCTTACATTGAAAGTGAAATTAGACGGTTTCACACATTTCACTTTCACCACATAGGTGCTCGATGGCATGTCTCATCTCCCCGAGCACCGATTTCATGGGGGAGGTCTTATTGTGGGAAAGGGGGAATCTCTCCTTTCCAATCATATCTCTCCTTAGTGGATCCCTGCTTGGGCTTCACCAAAGGAGGGTGCTACCCATGCTATTTTTAACCCAGGAGTCACCAGGGAAAACTTTCAGCGAGGGAATGGCCCTCATGGCAATGGGCCCTCCAAGGCACAACAGGCTTTCTGCACCCCAGGGGGGAGGTAGGAGGTCATGAACACCAATCTGTCCCCTGGGGTGGCGGTGGCAGAAAGCCCACTAGGCCACAAGGAATCCATTTTTTGTCAAAAGTTGAGGGGGGTCCTCCTGCACATGAGGCTACACCCTGTAACCCAAAATTGCCAAAGCGGTCTTTCAGCCCCCTGGGGTGAATTTGGGGGTAAATCCCTAAGGGGAGTGGGTGGGGGGGGGGGGCGATGGCAGAAAGCCCACTAAACCACAGGGAATCTATTTTTTGGCGAAGGTGATGAGGTGGTGGAGGTCATCATACACTTAGGTTGAGCTCCACCCCTAAAAAAGGCTATACTAGTCTTTCCATCCCATGGGGGTGAATTCGGAGGGATGCACCCAACAATCTGCCCCCTGGAGGGCAGAAAACTAATAGACACCTGGAAAATCTATGTGCCAAAAAAAGGGTTCAGCTCTCATAGCAATGAGGTAGTGCTCCCAGTCCTCTAAAACATAACAGATTTTCTTTCCCCCTTGGGGTGCATACAGGACATCTTCACCCCCATTATTCCCCTAGGCAGAAGCCCACTAGACCCCAGGAGAAGAATAGGCCCAAAAAAAGAGGACAATGGGCAGTGCCTAATTTGTTAAGAAATAAGTGCCAGGGCTTTAGTCAGGAGGCCTTGGCAGCTTAAACCACCCATTGCCATTGCCAGTGATGCCAATGACAGTACCTACACAACTACTAACCAGCATACTGCTACAAGTGTGACAATCCTGCCTATTCCAGGCCCCCAAAGCTATGAAAATTGCTTGGGCGGCAAATAGTTGTTTTTAATGCATACTGAATTAATCAACAATTGCTGTTCTGCTCATCTCTAAATTATACAAACAGTGCTACCATGTGGCAGCTGTCATTAATGCCTGTGTCGACAATTAAGTGACAGTGCTGTCAATTAAGTACCAGCTCAAATTAAGCACTGTGGGTGGAACAGGCTTACCCACACATCACATTGTGCTCCTACACCAGAATGGATGCAGCAGTCTTTCCTCCCCCCAAGGGCAGATTGTGGGTATTTATCCAGAAACTGGTCAGAAAGCTTGCTGGATACCAGTAGTATTATTTTTAAAAAAAACATAATTAGGTGCTGTCTGGCATATCCTGACATCAGGCTCCACCCTTAAAGCCTTAACAGTCTTTCTGCTCTCCTGAGGCCTAAAGTAGGAGAAGTGTGGCTCAATGATTAGAACGGCAGGCCCTGATGCAGAGGTCTAGCCGGGGACCAGGGTTCAATTCCCCGCCTCGGCGGTCTTGGGCTCAAAATTCCACGGATCTGATAATTCTCGCCTCGGTGCCTATTCCAATCATGGAGTCCCACTCTGCAACTCTGGGCAATAGCTTGCTTATTCTCCACAACGGCCCCCACAATGCTAAGGATGACTGGCCTCCACCTTGGGGGTGCCCAGGAGTGGACGCCTCACAGGGTAAGCCAGGATGGGTTCCACAGCGGTATTCGTACAAGCGCCTTGAGACCCTTGCGGGTGAGTAGTGCGCTATGCAAGTATCAATTTACATGTTACATTTTAAAGTATCCCCAACCCTTATGGCAAAAGAGGGAACATTTCAATACTATGGGGTTTTGCTTTTAGATATGGGCCTGCCGAGTGGGACCAGCTCTTAATATTGTTCCACTTCTCATGTTGAAAGGCTGCACTTTTATGGCTAGTGTCTGGTGCCACATAGGGAAACCTACCAAACCCATACATTTCTGAAAACTACACACTGAGAGGAGTGCAGGGTAGTGTGGCTCTCCTGGATAAACTTCTGAAATATGCAGGGATCCACAAAATTCTTACCTCCCAGAATTTCCCTATTTGTCCCAATACGAACACTACCCCACTTGTGTGTCTAGATCTAGTATCTGTCTGTCTGTCTGTCTTTCTGTCTATCTTATCTATTTATCTATCTATCTTTTCATCCATCCATCCATCTATCTATCTGTTCGTCTATCCATCTATAAGATACTTTAGGAAGGCCATTTTCTCTTTTATTAATTGTATATTGTATCATTGCAGGGCTATTAACACCCATGATCAAATATACCTGTGACACACCAGTTTCAGAAGCAACATATCGTCAATAGTAAATAGTTAACTGCTTTTGGAATTGATATGGTTGAAAAGAAAGAAAAAGATAGGAATATGTAGCAGGACTGCATAAATAGAGTCATATTACATAATTTTATTAGATACATGTCATGCTGAATGTTTGGATCTAATTGAAGAGATGCACATAAAAATCTAACATTGACTACCATTAAAGATGTACAGTCATGATTCTGTAATAGCAATCTAATCAGTTTTTTTATTTTATGATTTGTTCCATTTTTAATGTAGTTTTAACCTTTCCTGTTTATTAGCGGGAATATTAGTAGTGTTCGGAAAAGGACATGTTGATAAGCGGTGATCCTTCAGCGGTACATGGAGTGCTCTAACCCACTTGTGCCTCATTCAGTTTCTATATGACATACATAGTTGTTCTCACATAAGGCTAATTTTCATATACATGAAATGCTTGTATAAGCTGTTATCGGAACCCACGGGGAAATGACTGTTGTGGATATTTTACTAATATACAAATTCTTTGAAATCTTTAATATAAGGAAAATATTGTCTCCTGTGATTAAGGTATAGTTTGTTGACCTTGTACATAGAGATGCTTTTAAATGATCTTGGTAGTGTCCAGAGTCTGTCTTTGGCTTATATCACACAGATAGGTTGTATTACTCCTCCATTTATGTTCACAGTTGTTTACCTAATGCTTGTGGGAAGTAGAATCAACATTAAGGTTATTTTATTTATAGTCCTGAAAAAGGTCTGCTTGTTTGGCTGCCATATACCTACCATGATGTATTAAATAAACCACTTCATACATCATAGCAGGCTCCTGATTCATTTTGACGTGATGGCTCCTCCATACAGGCAGTATGACAGTGGAAAGAATGTGCCCCTAAAAACTCATCATTTAGACCAATTTTACTAATAAATATGTGTTTACACATTTAGAACTATAGTGCAAATGTCATGTTTGATTTCTTATCATAGTACAGCAAAAGTGGCTTGAGAAAAATAATATTTACTACTTCACAGATTGCATGCATTAATAGCTTTACACAAGGAAACAACTCTGGTAAAAGTCACAATATCTCTAGAATGTGACTTTAAGTTGTTTGCTTTATTTAATTCCTTTTATCCTGGTGTTGTTAAATGCAGTTGTTAAAACAAAATCAATTGAAAGCATTCGCCATATATGCAAAGGTGAATATATATATATATATATATATATATATATATATATATATATATATATATATATATATATATATATATATATATATATATATATATATATATGTATATGTATATATATATATATATATATATATGCAGCCTCCATCCCAGAGCCAAAAAAGCCACAGGGAGCCCACACCTGGATCCAATTCGTTTTATGGAGGGAAGCAGCGTGGCCCCCCTCTTTGAGTCATCAAATGCCCAGGAAGCCCACCCCCACGGCCTGCTCACAGGCAATAGTTAGAGGTGCCCACCCACAGGACATAGCGGTTTTCCTGCCTGCATTGGTGCGGGCAGGGAAACCTGCGCTCGCTCTCGCTTGGTGGGAACAATTTCAAATCTCCTGCCAAGCGTGAACAAACCCAAAGTCTGCTCCCAGCTCGAAGGAGCTTTAAAAATTCTTCTGCCACCTTAAAACGGACTTCAGATCTGTTTTTCTGCTCGCAGGTATGCTGGCAAGGAAACAGATCAGAATATTGCTCCTGACTGCAGGGAGCAGTATTTTTAGCTGCTCCCTGTGGGCGGAAGCAATGCCAGCTCCTGCTGGATGTGAGAGCCAGCCGGGGTGGTGGGGGCCTTACGGCTCCCCCCACTGCCCCCAATCAGGATATGGAGGGAGCTCTGGTTGGGCACCCACCTTGAATGCTCTGGGTGGGCACCCACCCAACCCACCTTTTGTTGGCTGGGCTCCAGTGGATGGGGTCCCAGCGGCTAAAATCAGCCAGGGGAGGGGGGCTGTGTGCTCCGTCCCCATTTAAATGGCTGCCGGGCCATGAGGATGGGGTCAGTGACACATCAATGCGGTCAGAGAACAAGTCATGAATGATGTCATATGAGAGGTCATAAGCAGTGCATGGCGGGGGTACAAGTAATAGTTAGTGCTGCTAACTATAACTGGTGAATGTCGGTGTTTTTTTATGTTCAAAACATTAACGTTGATACTTTGAAATTCACCTAATTATAACGCTACTTTAACCTTTGTTTTTTTCAGTGAACATGTATATATTAATTAATGTGCATGTATCGGTTTGCTAATAACTTTGCCGTTGTTTGACATATCTTCGCAAAACTTTTCAAAAAGTAATTTTGGGCTAGTTTATTAATGGAAAGTTTCAGGGTGATCCGTCAAGCCGGAGGTTCCAAAAATGCATTTTGCCCATTCATTTTTTCGTCAGGAAAATTAAACAGGGATGCCACAAAAACTGGTGTACAGAATTACACAAATTAGACACAAAGCAAAATATTGGTCCACAAAGTGTGCTGTTTGTTATTTGGTGTAAATCCATTAATCATTTTGTTTTTAGAAATTAAGGTTAAAAAATGGCGTATGTTTTACGCTGTGGCAAATGCATGGTGCAGATAGATCTTAAGGTAAGATCTGATTGGCTGCCACCGCATCAACAAAGATGTGTCAGCAGCCATTTTAGGATTGCGTCCACAATCCTGAAAAAAGCTAGAAAAAAGATGTAAGAGGTCAGGATACGGATATCCTCCCTGATATCCCTAGGCCTTGTAGAGGTCCTAGACTTTTAATATTCCCCATCTGTGGTGAGTCTGGGATGGAGGGGGTGGCACAGTCAATTTTTTAGCGGGAAGTCGCATGCCGCCCCCTTCCCTGAGGTTCATTGAGGCACCAGGGAACCCACCACCCGGAGCTGCTATTCAGATGCTAGTGAGATGCTTTCAATCCTAAAATGGCTGCTGCCACATCTTTGTTGATGCAGTGGCAGCCAATCAGATCTTACATTAATATCTATCTGCACCACACATCTGCCACAGCGTAAAACATACAACGTTCTTGAACCTTAATTAAAAAAAAAATTATTAATGGATTTACACCAAATGTGGTACTCCTGTTCAATTTTCCAGAGAAAAAATGAATGGCCAAATGCATTTTTAGAACCCCCTTTTTCTCAGCTCCTGCTTGACGGATCACCCTGAAACTTTCCATGAATAAACTAGCCCAAAATTGCTTTTAGAAATGTTTTGTTAAGATATGTCACACAGCAGCAAAGTTATTAGCAAACCAATACATACACATTCATAAATATATATATGTTCACTGAAAAAAACAAAGGTTAACGTAGTGTTATAGTTAGGTGAATTCCTCAGTTGCAACGTTAATGTTTTGAACTTAAAAAAAACACAGAAATTCACCAGTTATAGTTAGGAGCACTAACTATTACTTGTGCCCCCTCCATGCACTGATTATGAACTCTCATATGACATCACGCATTACTTTTTCTCTGGCAGCATTGAAGTGTCCCATCCTCAGGGCACGGCTGCCATTTAAACGGAGAGAGGGCACACAGCCCCCCTCCCCTGGCTGATTGTGGCCCCTGGGACCCCATCCACTGGGGCCAACCCAACAAAGGGTGGGTGCACACCCAGAGCTCCCACCATATCCTGGTTCCATGCAGCGGGGGGAGCCCCAAGGCCCCTGCCTCCCCGGCTGGCTCTCACAACCCCGGGTACCGCGCATCTCCTCCCACCATAATAAATAGTTTTTTACTGTGGTAGTAGGCTACCTGGGACGTATAATGTAAAAATGCAGCCTGGCCACCATTTTTATTTTTAACCTGCGATACTCTCACGGGAGTACAGATTTCTTACAATTTTGTTTTTCTTTTTTTTGGCCGGGGTGGTCCCTCTGGTTCCCCCCATGGAACCTTGGAGCCTATGGGGCCTGGGCATCCCCGACGTGCCTCCATATATCTTTTTTATTTCACAGCTTTAGAACAGGGAACCAAGTTCCCGAGTCCTGTAATGACTGCCAACAACATTTTTCTCATGTTGCTGGCAGCCAGTCAGAGCTCTCGCGGCAATGAGACGCCCACAGACACGAGATGGCCCAAGGGAAAATAAAGCCCCCTAGGCTAGTCAGAAGAACTCTGTTTTTAGGTCTCGTCTAATCCATCCCATAGGGATGGTGGGAGAGATTATAGTAAGGATTTAGAAAAGTATCCCCAAACTGCGGATTCGGTACAGTTCATGTGAGCTTGGCTCGTGCACATCGCCAGCCAGCCTCTGCATCAGACTTCAAAGAAATCCGCTCCCCCGCCCCCATCAGATTTCAAAGGAATCCGTGTTGCACTGTCTGCGCTCGCCCATACACCTCCCACTGAGTTTGTTCCACCCCCTCCCTGGCTTCTCTCCTGCCGTGCTTTCACGCCTGCTCTGTTTTTCCGACCCCTCCCTGGCCTCTCTTCTGCCGTGATTTCACTTCCTCCCAGTCCGGAAAATCATTATTCAGTTGGAGTGAATGCCAGTCTGTTGTGGTACATGCAATGTTCTTTTAAATATTATTGACATTGAGCACTTCTGATAAGTGCCTCACTTCTGAGCAGCGCTGCCTCACTAAAGTGTCTAAGCCCCCACCACGCAATGCTGAGAGCTCATTTTGTATATTGTTTTTATGTTCTATTCTGTGATTTGCTTGGTAGTGGCTTTGCATATTTTTCGGGCTGGTACTTATTCTGTGTGTAAGCAGTCTTTGATTTTAATATGCATGTCTTTCATTGTAGTCTTCGATAACTGCTTTTTATTGTCTAGGTGTTAAAGCGCTGCCTCGTGTAACAACGACATTCCCACTGGATTTTTTGAGATTTTCTGTGTTAGGGTATGGAGTTATTGGGTTTTTATCTAGGAACCTGAATCAATATTGCTATTTTATGCCCTTGTACGGCTACAATCAATAATATCCCTATAATGGCATAAGAATCAGATCCATATTTCAGTAAATCGCCCTTGCAGTCCAAGGCACGGCAAAAGCTACTTCCTTAGATTCCTAGAAAGCACAACGAGTTCTTTCGACACACCAAACCTCCAGCAACCTGGGAAATCCCCACTGGCTTTGTTTTGATTTGTGATAGAACTCCAGCGAGCACTGTAAGAACGGCCAGTTCTTAGTGACATCTTTATTGACGTCTTATGTCCAAACCTTACGTCAAACTCGGCACCTTTCAGGTATAAATATACCAACGTTGCCTTAAGCAAACACACAGGGTGGTTTTGGAGCAGAGCAGCTATCTACTTGCCGATAGCCCAGCTGATGCGAGAAGCCCACGGAAGCTGCCCCTCCTCTTTGACGCGCTGAGAAAGACGCTGTCTTTTTTCCTGGCGAGAAAATCCAGCTCCGGCGTTTCCAGCCTACCCTTGCGGGTGACTGGGATATCGAGTCCTGAAAGAGAGATACCAGACCTCCTACATTCTATTCCCAAGGTACAGTGCTGACTAAACCCTTAGAGAGAATTCTTGAATCAGATTCTTGGCAAAACCAACTTAACTTAAACTGCTACTTACTTACTCCTTCCCACGTTTTAGGCTTAGATGAGGTACACCGGGGTAGGCGTATTTTAGAAGCACCAGTTGAGGGCGTTAGCCAATGTATATATGTATGTATATATTTTATCCATTTTAAAGTGTCTTATGGCTAAGAAACCATATCAATGCTTTTACAGTATTATTTCGTAATACTCCTTTTACTGTACGTACTTTACTTTATATTAAGTATTGCAATTGTGGCAATTCATTTCTCTTGCATGAGAAGGAAGACTGCTCAATAAATAATACCTTTTATTGAAAACGTCCATCTCTCTATTCTCTGCACTCTGGTGAAACTAAGAACGCACAGGTAACAGAGTGAAATAGCTGTCTATTGTTTTCACACGACTCTAGAGATTTACTCTTATTCTGGGGGAGCAAAGTTGTCATGTTATATGGTTGTCGGAAGCTGAATCCCTTCTTGTCTGAGCCAGTGTAGCTGATCTCTCCCTATTCATTCAAGAAAGTTTCCAGTGACCTCTGAGCTAGCTGGCGCAAACCTAAATTAAGTCTAACATAGCCAGTAGAGACCTAGATGACCTCAGTACTACATCTACACTGCTGTTTATGTTATTCCAATGCGCAGAGCCTATTGGGAAAATAGGAACTACACTACATGGCGCCCAACGTTTGGTAAGGCGATAAAACTAACGCAAGACGTCAGAGTAACTCAGTCGTGCTTTTTCACACAGACCCTTTTTCCCCGTAAATACTCCAATAGACGTCTGGAGTTGGTGAAAGGTTAAAATCCGCCGGAATTTAGTAGGAAGAGATTCCTATGTAGAGTTTCGGTTTAGTCAACGTTGAAGGATACAGTGTTCCAAAATATTGTGCACCTAATCTTTTGTCTCCTTGAAAGTAATTCTGCAACAGAAAAAAAAAACTTTCTGCCAGTAAAAATGGTGGATAGTGATGACGATAGGGAGGCAGCTAGATTAGCAACTCAACTCCTAGAGGATGACACGAGTCTCCTACAGAATGACCCGAATGCTATACTCATTCCGGTCAACATAAGAAGAGCTATAACTCTAAAACCTATAGATAACGGACTGACATCACGAGGTGGTACAGTCATTTTCGTGATAGAGGCACACGAATATCGGCAGACAGAGGTATTCTATTCATGGAAAAACTTTCCAGCTGCAAACGCTACAACACACGATTTCTACTATTACAAAATAGAGGAACCTCCGGATGAATACACTCCTTTCGAGGATGTGGAAATCCCACTAAATTACCAAGAGCATCTGCTCTGGTTTAAAGGCGCCCTCAAACATAATGATCACATCACCAGGCTCGGTCCACTAGGTAGACCAGGAGCAACGTGGCCGGTTCTAGCCAGCTACACACCACATCCAGACATCGAAAAAATGTCAGACAAGGAACTTTTAGCCCAGCTAAAAGTACTAATTAAAATTCATAGACAAGTAGTCCAATATGTAACTGCAACAGTCCAACCAGCTATTAACATTCCACAGCTGACCCCTCATCAGGGAAACACAAACAAAATTACACCACAGAACATACAATCATGTCTTGGTAAAACACCCGAAAAACGGGAACAAATTCCATTCTGGCTAGCACAAAAAATAACTCAAATAGAGGCAGTATTCCCGAATACTACCCAAAGTGAGAAACAAAGAATTCTGACTATCTGCCTTCCAATGGGGGTCGCACCACATGTGGAGGATTGTGACACTTGGGGCACAGTCTTTGCTTCCATTTACACAAAAACACATGGTGTTCCGTCTCTGGCGGGGATACCAGATGTACTAAGACAGATTCAAAATGAATAAGGTCCAGAACCTGCTTTAACTCTTGGTATGAAATTACTGAAAGACTTCAAGCAGGTCTTGGCTATATTATTAGCCAACATAAAAGGAGAAGCAGCATCCGTGGCGATCTGCCAAAAATTGAAAGAAACAGATATAGCAGACCAACCAATTGAACTTGCCGGAATCATAGAAAAATCCTATGAAGAACTAGGAAGAGATAGTTTGGGTGGGAAACCGGTAAAACCCCAACTAACTGAACATCCTGAAAAGATATTTATTAAAAATAATCTTAACACTCCCAAAAAGAGCTGGGATGGAAATAAACAATCCACTCCCAAAGAAAAAAGATTCCAGTCCAGAGGAAGGTCTCCTCGGCGGAGGGAAAGAACTCCGAACCGAGAACACAAGTCTCCCCAAAGGGAGCCCTCTGAGAAAAGATACAACCTTAGAAAAAAGGATAATTTGAAAAAGCCTGATAGATATCAAGATATTGATACACGTCCCTCTCGATCTTTTCAGAATTCTTCGCAGAAATCGGAAAGAAGAGGACGGTCAGAACACAGGGAAGAGCACGTCAAGTCCAAAGACAAGGAACCTGCTGAAAGTAAAAAATTACAATTACCAAGAAAGAAGGTAGCCAGTGTTAAAATAATCAAACATGCAGAGGATACTGAGGACACAGCTGAAAAACGGAGAGTGGGCACAGACAATGCTAGACAGCGCAGCAGAAGTGACAATAGCTCGCAAGATCCTGATGAATCATCTGGAGACAGTGGACACGAATGAATACATTCAGGTGGAAACTGCAGATACCAGAGTTAGCGAACCTCATAAAATATACGAAATAACATTGCGTATAGAGGGAGATAAGACTAGGAAGGTAAGGGGTCTGTTTTGGCATAAACTCTCAAAAGGCTATGACATCCTATTAGCTGAGAAAGACTGGCCTCCAGAGTTTGTCAGGGAGTGCCCTCATGGCGAAGAAATTATTATGCCTGCCTTCTCAAATCATATTCCAATTCATAGAAAATACATATATGCAAGAAAATGGGCAGTTGCTCAAGCACCTGCATTATATAAGAATCATGTAGGATAGGATGAGGACTCTCCTCCTCACAAAATCCAGTTAAAATGTCAACCAACTGCACAAAGACAGTACCCAATTAAGCAAGAAGCTAAAAAACAGGTCAGGGAGATCTTAGATCAACTTGAATACCAAGGGGTGATTGAAACATGCACCTCTCAAATGAACGATCCTTTGTTTCCTGTCTCCAAACCAGACGACTCATATTGTCTAGTCTTGGACTACAGACACCTTAACTCATGTTGCAAAACATTTGCGGTACAAAATTCGCACAGTGCGGCACTAATGAATAACATAGTTCGCAAAAAATACAAAACAACATTAGACATTTCTAATGGGTTCTTTTGTCAAAACATTGAACCCGAAAGCAGGTATTTAACCGCTTTCTCAATAATGGGGTCACAGAAAAATTTCTGTCGACTCCCACAGGGATTCAAGAACAGCCCAGGATTATTCTCAGCAAGAGTAACAGAGTTACTACAAATGTATGATGATGAGGCATTATCTTATGTAGATGATATCTATCTCACAGATGACGACCTGGATACTAACTTGAAAAGAGTGAACACCATAATACTTGGGTTCGCAGCAGAGGGTTACAAATTCAACTTTAAAAAGTCACAAATTCCCCATTTAACAGTCCTATTTTTTGGATATGAATTATCAAGTGAAGGCAAAAGCCTAGCAGACAACTTCTTAGAGAAGTGCGCTGTACTCCAAGCACCAAAAACGCTGAAGAACTTACAATCGATACTAGGCTTCCTGAATTTTGGAAGAACTTACATTCTAAATTATGCAGAGAGGGTTAAACCTCTCTACGAATTAATAAAAACTCTAAACCCGTGAAACGCAGAGATTGGAAGAACTTTACAGAAGAAAAGTTTAAATCTGCCCTTGGGAGAGAACCTCCCCCCTCCAACGATACCCTGGTTAAGGCATGGGAAGACTATGAAAAATGGATGTCCAGGGCTCTGGACACAGTAGCACCGTGGACATTTAAACCCCCTGTCAGAAAGACTCAAACGGCTCCCTGGTTCTCCAAAGAACTTAAGGAAGCTAAGGCCAAATGTAAAAATATTGAACGAGGATGGAGAAAAAACTATGATCCAGAGGACAAATTAAAATATAAAAATGAATTAAAAATCTATCATAAACTTATTAGAGCAGCTAAAGGTGTGCATTTTAAAGAACGTATTGAAAATGCTAAAAATCCTACTAAGGAACTTTTTTCAATATACAAAGAGCTCACGGTGCCTACCAGACTTGAGGCTCTAGACACATACTCTAATGAGCTATGTGATGAGATTGCAGATTTTTTTGTGAAAAAAGTAGACTTAATACACGCTACTTTTACAGACAGCCCACATGACCATCACTCAATAGTGAGAAAGGTTCCCAACACCAAGCCCCTGTTGACAAGCTTCTCAGTCTCTAAGAGATCTGACCTGCTTCTGACTATGAGAGGAATACATTCTGGATCCCCTCTGGATGTAATCTCCCCTAATCGATGCACAGGAGTCCTTGATGGCATGATTGAGCAGATTGAACAGCTTATCGCTCTCTCTTTCCAGGAGTGCCATGTGCTGGAGGCTTGGAAAACCGCACAGGTTATACCCCTGAAAAAGAAAGCGAACATTCATATTTCTCAACTGCAAAACCTCCGTCCGATATCCCTCCTCCCCTTCTGTGGGAAAGTTGTGGAGAAGGTGGTGAATAAGCAACTTATGCAATTCATCGAAGAGAACTCTTGCCTCCACCCAACCCAGTCAGGTTTTAGAGCAGGTTATTCAACTGAATGTGCGGTCCTCTTTTGCACTGAACGCCTGAGACAACTTGTTGACGGAGGGCAGACAGCAGCGTTGGTGTTATTAGACCTCAGTGCAGCATTCAATACCGTGCTGCACTCAACGCTGCTGTCACGCCTCTCAGACATGGGAATAGAGGGCCTAGCCCTGGAATGGATAAGATCCTTCTTGGAAAATAGGAGTTTTCAGGTTCATTGCCCTCCCTATAAGTCATCCCCCCGCAAGCTGAGGCATGGGGTTCCACAAGGCTCAAGTCTGAGCCCCACGCTGTTCAATATTTATATGGAGCCTTTGGCACATATTGTGGAATCCTATGGTGTGGATATCGTCACATACGCTGACGATACCCAATTGATAATTCAACTTGCTAATAACCAGCCTGAGGAAGCCATTAATTTTTCCAATTGTATGCGAGCAGTGGCTGGGTGGATGAACAACAACTGCCTTCACCTAAATGGCGAAAAAACCGAACTGCTAGTGGTCGGTAAGTCTCTCTCTACCTGGTCGCAGGACTGGTGGCCGACGGAATTAGGGCCAATCCCCCGCTCAGCAGAGGTTGTCAGAAACCTGGGAATAATGATTGACGCAGAGCTTTCCTTCAAGCAACAAATTAGTAAAATCACTGGAAAATGCTTTGGAATATTAAAAACCCTCCGCAAAATTCTCGACC
Organism: Lissotriton vulgaris; assembly: GCF_964263255.1. Lineage (NCBI taxonomy): Eukaryota > Metazoa > Chordata > Amphibia > Caudata > Salamandridae > Lissotriton > Lissotriton vulgaris. The sequence continues at coordinate 803,080,575 of NC_141685.1, read as the reverse complement.
TGCTCCCCTTTGGTGCCAGGAAGAAACTTATCCACGCCCTAGTCACGCCGCACCTGGACTATGGCAACGCCCTTCTCCTTGGCCTGAGCAAAAAAGGCATTCAACAACTTCAGTGTGTCCAAAATGCCGCCGCCCGCTTGGTACTGAACCTTCCACGTAGGGCATCCGGTTCCACGGCATTGCGTAAACTTCACTGGCTCCCCATTGTGGAGCGTATCAAATTTAAGGCTCATCGTATTGCCCAGGGAAATGGTCCATACTACCTGCAAAAACTTCTTATCACCCATCGCCCTATCCGAAATCTTAGATCTGCTAGAGTGATGTTATTCAAACTCCCCCGAGTTCACAGGTCCAGAATGGGAGGTAGCTCCTTCCGTTTCTTGGCTAGCAAACACTGGAATAGCCTCCCCTTGAATCTTCGGATGGAGCCCTCCGAAACAAGATTCAGACAAAATCTAAAAACTTATCTCTTTCCCAAGTAAATAGCTTCCTGATACAATCTAGGATTTTAGTGTAACTTGGTTTTAGCTTCATCTGGGAGCAGTAGTTTTTCAGCGCGGGGACACACCGTCATAGGTGTAACCAGGCGCTTAAGAAATGGTCTTATTATTATTATTTTATTATTTTAAACCGATCAATTGGACTCAGAAACACACAGAAATTTTGAGATCATTGCAAACAGACATGTTAGCTAAAACAAAATTAGAAACTCGCAACAATACACGCAACCTTGTAATCCGAGTCATCCCAGGAAGATGCGGATTCACGTACCTGACCTCTAATGAGGGAGAAACGGTACCAATAGCTTACAAATCACATTTGTACACACAAGCAGAAAAAACATTCAGTCTTACAGAAAATACTGTAAAAGCGGTTCAGACTGCTGTAGCAAAAGAAAGAGCCCAAGCCCAAGGCAAAAGAATAACTGTTTTTACAGTTTTTACTGTCTTTGAGGCGTTATGCAGCCCAGTTAATCTAAAAACGGTGGCACTAGATCCAAAATGGATACAGTGGGAAAATTCTCTTGCTGCAGAAGACGTGACATACTATTTTGTCTCGAACACGAAAAAACGGAATGATTTGAAATATGAAGAAGAATATCCTCTGCCAATCGAAATTCTGCCTCTCCAACAGTACTCTTGTATAATCTATACGGACAGATTTACACAACATTACGATGTGGATAATAAATCCTACAATGCAGCTTGTGCGATTATTAAAGGTCGCTGGCACTGTGGTAAATTCAGACCAAAAATAACAAAAACTGATTCACTGAGAAACTGTTCGGCTCAGCGAGCTGAAATCAGATCTTTAAAGATGGTGCTTGAAAATGCCGATCATGAATTCCCGACACTAAAAGTGTGCGATTCGCATTTCTGCATCAAATCTTACAATAATGACTTGCAGAACTGGGTTCAAAACGATTACAAAGATGACACAGGTGCCACAATAAAGCATAAGAAGCTTTGGGAACAGGTAGTTATTTTGCAAAAAGAAGCACGAAAAGCTCACGTGATACATACACTGAGTCATCAACGTGATGGCGTTCACGTTGCAGGGAATTCATTGGCTAATACAGCCACAGTGGAAGCAACTCAACCGGCTTCCGTAGCCACAAAAAAGCGTTCAGAAAAATACATAGACGGGGAAACCATGCTGGCGGTAAAAACGTCTTCAAAAGGCAACTGTTCAGCACTACCAGTGAACTATCCACTCAATTATACATACGTAATTGATGCAAACTCCGTTCCTTTTGCTCGAATCCCTGGAGTGGGGGATAGAGTTATTCCAAACACGAACAGGAGAGTCTTATTAATAGCAGACGCACACATGGGTGAAGGTCCGAGGCACAAACAGATCAAGGAATCTCTGACAGAATTACAATCAGAATACTGGTGGCCGGGGATGAGCCTGCAACATTATACATTTTCAAAGAGCTGTCCAGACTGCAACAGAGATCGCAGTAATGAGCCAACCGGAGTATTGCCATGGCCATTTCTGTAGTTAGCATAAGGCTATCTATACGTAAAATCCAGCGTCCCATTAATTCCTTTTAAGACTAGATCCACTTAAAAATGTGGCCCCAGTGCTCGGCTGACGCCAGAACTGTTATAAAAGATTTGCAGGTCTTTATCGGCACATACGCAATTGGCATGCTACATTCTGATCAGGGTCCTGCTTTTAGCTCTCGAGCTTATAAGGAGGCCATGACCAGCATGGGCATTGCGTTGCGGTAATCTTGTCCCTTCCATCCTGAGGGAAATGGGATTGTGGAAAGAAAAAACAGAGACATAAAGCAATCTATAACGGCAAAGGTATTAGGTTCGAGTGATGGGTGGGTCCAACATTTAACAAGTGTCCAACGTAGTCTTAACAATCTGCCAAGAAATTCTCTATAAGGTTTCAGCCCGTACGAACTATTGCTCGGAACTAGAATGTTTATTCAGGATTTAGATAGTCAAACTTCAGTGGTAGAAGATAAGAAAAAATGCTTTGACATCAAAGATCGTTTGGCTGTTTTACAGGACTTAAATGAAACAAGAAAAGCCCTGAGAAACAGAAAAGAATGTTTAACATGCGTATTGTAAGGACATGTAGACAGGCACTGATCGCAAGTCTTAACCCAGAAGATTTGCCGATGAGTTCTGCGCTTGTTAAATTCCTTCGTGCGGTACAGAAGAAATTGGATGCTTTTGATTGACCAAACAATAATCTACGTCAATATGGACTTTATACAATGCAGCTTTTTTTCCTTTTTATGTGTATAATATATATCTAACTTTTGAAAACTGATTGAAAATCCAATTGTTTTATAATTTTAAATTTGGTAAAGTTTTATCTGCTTTTTTGTAAGATTTTAATTAATCAAACAAATAAATAAAATACAAATACAGTGGTAGAAGATAAGAAAAAATGCTTTGATATCAAAGATCGTTTGGCTGTTTTACAGGACTTAAATGAAACAAGAAAAGCCCTGAGAAACATAAAGTTAAAACTACAGCCAACAACCACTGAAGATACACCACCTGTCCCAGCAAGACCTGTCTGGATTCCAAAGATTGGGGATCTGGTCAGAGAGAAGATCGCGGTGAAGAAGGAATTTGGGCCTTCTTACAGAAAAGCAGTACCTGTCTTAGCTGTCAACGGAACAAGATCAGTTGTACTACCGCCCCTTGCTGGTAAAAAGGAGAACCGAGTTGTATCCATCGAACCTAAGTTAAGTCTAACATAGTCAGTAGAGACTTAGATGACCTCAGTCCTACGTCTACACTGCTGTTTATGTTATTCCAATGCGCAGAGCCTATTGGGAAAATAGGAACTACACTACAGAGTTCACAACACACTAGTACCATGATTTTGTGCTCGACAGCGTTGTTCTTTGCTTTGAGACACATTTACATATGAAGATGAGCTTTTTCAGAAATCCCCAATTCAGTATAATTCTATTTTAAAATAGTTTGTTGTTGGGCTATTATTTTCAGCAAAACTGTGCATGTACTACAATGGGACTGTATCAACCCATGCTTTACAACTTGCCCTGGCTGAACCTGGATGCACTGGTCTTGTCATTTCTTTGTGCAGCGATACTGTACTTAATGAGAATTTGTGTTAACTAGTTACATTAGTTTTCTTGTGGATCATGTAGAGGCGTGTTTCTGCGTGCGTGTGGTGGTTTGGTGATCATTCGCCTTTTCAACTTAATGTGCAGCCTGCTTGCCTCGCTGTGTTAGCCTAACCATATCCACCCGTCCCAGCGCTCCCTAGTGGCTGGGGTATCATACAGACCAGTTCTGTAGAAGCATATTTCTTTTAATTGAATTTTGTTTCAGCACTGTATTGCCTGCCCGTTGTGTTTACTCTTTGAGTTGTAAAAACTCTACTTGGGCTGTGTGCAGCCCTGTTTATGTGCATATTGGTTGGGTGCTGTACATACTAGCCTGCTTAATGCTCTGACCATTTGTTTTTGCTGTATTTTGTCTTGCTTGTAGATGTGTCGAATAAAGTGCACATAATTTGTTTTGGTTCTTGCTATTGACGTGATTCTTTCTTGTTTTTTTTTACTGTTATTTGGTAGTATGCTGTCTTTCTTCTGTAAAGTCTCTGCATTAATGTGCTTCTAGTCTGTGTATTTTTTTACCTTTTACTCTTGGAGTTAGTGGCAGCACTCAGCCATCCCCAGAATTAAGTTGAGGGTGGAGGCCTTAGCCACATCGCACATCGCACACCATCGGCCTCAGCATCAGACTTCAAAGGAATACGCTCCCCCGCCCCGCTTCAGACTTCAAAAGAATGCGCTCCCCCGCCCCGCCACAGCAATGTCGAGAGCTTGTTGCTTTATTGCACTTATACTGCGAGCAGCACTGCAATGCTGGCAAAAGTACCCGCAAATGCCAGGATTTAGCAATGGGAATCATTTAGCAGGTTTTAATCTGGCCCCAGAGAACCCTCCCATGCAGGACAGTTGCTTCTGCCCGCGACACTACATCTGTGTTTAACTACGTATCCTGCTCAAGCTGGACAGACCTATCTCATTTATCCCTGCCATTTAATTATACAACATCCATGGATATCCGCCCTCTCCTCGCCGTTCATGCCACGAATCTCCTAATCCACAGCCGCAGCATTGGCTTTCTTGATTTCCATAGCTGCTTTTCACTCCGGATTGTTCCAGACTCTGTTGCCTTGCACTGGCACAACCTGCTACAAATGCTTCTCTTCAGCTTTTGTATCCTTCTGGTTTTCATATACTTACCTCAGTCCCTATGACTTCTCTCCCCTCCCCACTCATCTGCAAGATAGTTTTCTCAGTCACTTAATGAAAGCCAACAAAAGCACATAGGTGTTATCACTCTTCACTGGTACTCTGTGTTCCAACTAATCCTTTGCTATCCTCACAGTACTGTAGACCTTTTTTCTTGCTGTGCTTTTTCATGTTTCTCTTTATTTTGCAATAACCTCCCAAAGTGGTTCCAATCTATTCCCATATACATCCCTTCCTACCACACTTGTTTACCTCTCCCATGACCCCATGAAAATCTACTCTCTTTCCATCATCTTTCTAGGTCTCGACTAGCACGCAGGCTGCCGACACCTTCAATGGAATTGCTTCATCAAAGACACACTTGCGCTCGCTAAAGCAATGACATTGTGTGTTTCTAAATTACTATAGCACAGATGTACCTCTGGCTAGGTCAGAGTTTCCATAGTAAAGTCATTTATAGTTTTCTTAATAAGTTTGGCGACATTCAACAAAACTGCACCAAAACGTTGTTTTGGTATTTTTTTTAAGTTCCTCACTTTGGGATATTCTTGACAAGTTTCGTGCTGAACTGTTAAGCAGTGGCAAAAAACTTGGGAGGGTCCATACGTACTTGAGTTGGGCATTAAGAGGATACATTTTGAAAAGTTTTATCTATATTTGGACGAACAAGGATCTGCAGATAGCCTTGAATCCAATTCAAAAAGTACTCAAACCCATCAGGCATTTCAGTATTGCAGATGCATGTACGGATCCATGTTACAGACACAATCTTACAACCCCACACACACAACCCCACACACACACAACTCCACACACACAACCCCACACACACACAACCCCACACATACACACAACCCCACACAAACACAACCCCATACATTCACAAACCCCCCCCCACACACAACCCCACACATATACAACCCCCCACACACACACAAACACACACACACAACCACAGACACAACCACACAAACAACCACACACAACCACACACACACAACCACAAGCACACACACAAGCACACACACAACCACACACACAACCCCACACACACACCCAACCCCCCCCCCCCACACACCCACACACACACAACCCACCACACACACACAACCATCTATCTATCTATCTATGGCCCTCACTCTATCTATCTATGGCCCTCACTCTATCTATCTTTCGCCCTTACTCTATCTGTCTATCTATCTATCGCCCTCACTCTATCTATCTATCGCCCTCACTCTATCTATCACCCTCACTCTATCCATCTATCGCCCAAAGTCTATCTATCTATTGCCCTCAGTCTATCTATTGCCCTCACTCTATCTATTGCCCTCACTCTATCTATTGCCCTCACTCTATCTATCTATCTATCTATCTATCTATCTATCTATCTATCTATCTATCTATCTATCTATCTATCTATCTATCTATCTATCTATCTATCTATCTATCTATCTATCTATCTATCTATCTATCTATCTATCTATCTTTCACCCACACTCTATCTATCGGCCTCACTCTATCTATCTATCGCCCTCACTCTATATATCGCCCTCACTCTATCTATCGCCCTCACTCTATCTATCGCCCTCACTCTATCTATCTACCGCCTTCACTCTATCTATCGCCCTCACTCTATCTATCTATCGCCCTCACTCTATCTGTCTATCTATCACCCTCACTCTATTTATCTATCGCCCTCACTCTATCTATCTATCGCCCTCACTCTATCCATCTATCACCCACAGTCTATCTATCTATCACCCCAGTCTATCTATTGCCTCACTCTATCTATCCCCCTCACTCTATCTATTTATCTATCTATCTATCTATCTATCTATCTATCTATCTATCTATCTATCTATCTATCTATCTATCTATCTATCTATCTATCTATCTTTCACCCTCACTCTATCTATCGCCCTCACTCTATCTATCGCCCTCACTCTATCTATCGCCCTCACTCTATCTATCTTCCGCCCTCACTCTATCTATCTATCGCCCTCACTCTATCTATCTATCGCCCTCACTCTATCTATCTATTGCCCTCACTCTATCTATCTATCTATCTGTCGCCCTCAGTCTATCTATCGATCGGTCGCCCTCACTCTATCTATCGCCCTCACTCTATCTATCACCCTCACTCTATCACCCTTAGTCTATCTATCTATCGTCCTCACTCTATCTATCGCCCTCAATCTATCTATCTATCTATCTATCTATCTATCTATCTATCTATCTATCTATCTATCTATCTATCTATCTATCTATCTATCTATCTATCTATCTATCTATCTATCTATCTATCTATCTATCTATTTATTTATATATTTATATTCTTATATAGCGCAGGGCTCGCCCCCCGAAGGGGTATCTCTGTGCTAGCACTACTGCTTAAGGGTGCCCAATCAGGATTATAGACTGTGATGTGCTTAGGGAATTGAGAATAAGTATGTTTTAAGGGATTTCCTAAAGGTCTGGAAATTGATATTTTGTCTCAGTGAGAGAGGGAGTGAGTTCCAGAGTGTTGGGCCCTTATAGGACAGGGCTCGACCTCCCTGCCTAGCCCTCTTAATCCTGGGGACCTGGAGCGGCAATTGGTTGCTCGAACGCAGGGAACAACCAGGACTATAGAGGTTGAATTTTTCAACCAGGTATTTCGGGCCTGAACCAAAGAGGCACTTGTGTATTATACAGCAAACCTTAAACTTAACCCGTTGCCGAACAGGCAACCAGTGCAGTTTAGCCAGCAGAGGACGGGAGGGGGACCTGGGCAGAGCATTAGGGACCAATCTTGCCGCAGTGTTCTGGGCCACTTGTAGTCTATTAAGTTGTTCCTTATTGGCCGAGATGAAAAGGCCATTACAGTAGTCCAACCTACTGACTACAAGAGTCTGGACAAGTGTCTTTCTGTGGCTGTCGGGCAGGAATGGGAATACACGCCTTAAGAGTCCGATAACACGGATATTATAATATTTTCACAACACAGCGTAGAGAGCAATTAGGCAACCTCAGTAAAGCAAGCGGATCGGGGGACTTTGCCACCGTCAATCTATCTATCTATCTATCTATCTATCTATCTATCTATCTATCTATCTATCTATCTATCTATCTATCTATCTATCTATCTATCTATCTATCTATCTATCTATCTATCTATCTATCTATCTATCTATCTATCTATCTATCTATCTATCTATCTATCTATCTATCTATCTATCTATCTATCTATCTATCTATCTATCTACCGTCCTCTATCGCCCTCACTCTATCTATCTATCTATCTATCTATCTATCTATCTATCTATCTATCTATCTATCTATCTATCTATCTATCTATCTATCTATCTATCTATCTATCTATCTATCTATCTATCTATCTATCTATCTATCTATCTATCTATCTATCTATCTATCTATCTATCTATCTATCTATTTATCTATCTATCTATCTATCTATCTATCTATCTATCTATCAATCACCCTCACTCTATCTATCATCTACCATCGTCACTCTATCTGTCTATCTATCGCCCTCACTCTATCACCCTCACTCTGTCTATCTATCGCACTCACTCTATCTGTCTATCTATCGCACTCACTCTTATCTATCACCACCACTGTATCTATCTATCAATCGATCGCCTTCATTCTATCCATCGGTCTATCTAACTATCGCACTCACTCACTCACTCTATCTATCTATCACATCACCACAGCATCACTCAGCACCACCGCAGAATCACTCAGGGGCACCACAACATCACTCTGGGGCACCACAACATCACTCAGGGGCACCACAACATCACCGTGCCCTACCACAGCATCACTGAACACCACTGAACACCACAGAATCAGTCGTCGCCACCACAACATCACTCAGCGCCACCTGAGCATCAATCTGTGCAACCATTCAACAACAACTGGTTCAAATATGTTCTCTCAATGTTTCAAGCTTTATTACAAATGTCACAAAAAGATGTTACTATTTCACTTCTGTTCTTGGATTTTCGTCACAATAAAATACACTGAATAATCTTCACAAAAGTTATTTACAAAAGTTAAAGCTATTGCCATTATAAATTACAATACCTTTTATTTAAGTATTAATTATTGTAAAAAATTAAAAGCCATTGTTATTTGTAATATCAATACATCTAAGTCACGTAAAAACAACACATATTGCATTACAAATGCGATAGGTGTCACATTTGCGAAAGTTAAAACTATTGGCATTGTAAATGACAAAGCTAATAATTTCGCTATTTTCGAAACAAACACATAAATAAAATATTTGTCATTTACAATACCAATAGATCAAACTTTCCTAATGCAAGACCTATTGCATTGCAAATTACAATGTAATTATAATTACACTGCACTCAATGCAACATACACTCCAAACAATACCACTCAGTGCCACATAATTACATGCCACATAATTACACTCTACTGATTACAACATACACTCCAGACAATACTACTCAGTTCCACATAATTAAATGCTACATATTTACACTGCGCTCAACGCAACATGCACTCCAGAAGATACCACTCAGTTCCACATAATTATATACTACATATTTACACTGCGCTCAACGTAACATACACTCCAAATACCACTCAGTGCCACATAATTACACTGCACCCAATGCAACATACACTCCAAATACCACTCTGTGCCATATAGATACATGCCACATAATTACACTGCACTCAATGCGACATACACTCCAAATACCACTCAGTGCCACATAATTTCACGCCACATAATTACACTGCACTCAATGCAACATACACTGCAAATACCACTCAGTGCCACATAATTACACGCCACATAATTACACGGCACACAATGCAACATACACCCCAAATACCACTCAGTGCCACATAGATACACGCCACATAATTACACTGCACTCAATGCAACATACACTCCAAACAATACCACTCAGTGCCACTTAATTACACGCCACATAATTACACTCTACTGAATACAACATACACTCCAGACATTACCACTCAGTTAAACATAATTATATGCTACATATTTACACTGCGCTCAATGCAACATGCATCCAGAAGTACCACTCAGTTCCATATAATTATATACTACATATTCACACTGCGCTCAAAGCAACATACACTCCAAATACCACTCAGTGTCACATAGATACATGCCACATACTTACACTGCACTCAATGTGACATACACTCCAAATACCACTCTGTGCCACATAGATACATGCCACATACTTACACTGCACTCAATGCGACATACACTCCAAATACCACTCAGTGCCACATAATTACAAGCCACATAATTACATTGCACTCAATGCAACATACACTCCAAATACCACTCAGTGCCACATAATTACACTGCACTCAATGCAACATACACTTCAAATACCACTCAGTGCCACATAATTACATGCCACATAATTACACTGCACTCAATGCAACATACACTCCAAATTCCACTCAGTGCCACATAATTATATGCTACATAATTACACTGCACTCAATGCAACATACACTCCAAACAATACCACTTAGTGCCACATAATTAGACGTCACACAATTACACTCTACTGAATACAACATACACACAACACAATACCACTCAGTGCCACATAATTATATGCTACATAATTACACTGCGCTCAACGCAACATACACTCCAAATACCACTCAGTGCCACATAATTACACACCACATAGTTACACTCTACTGAATGCAACACACACTCCACACAATACCACTCAGTGCCACATAATTATATGCTACATAATTACAATGCAACATACATTCCAAACAATACCAGTCAGTGTCACATAATTACAAGCCACACAATTACACTCTACTGAATACAACATGCACTCCTCATAATACCATTCGGTGCCACATAATTATATGCTACATATTTACACTGTGCTCAACGCAACATACACTCCAAATACCACTCAGTGCCACGTACTTACACGCCACATTATTACACTGCACTCAATGCAACATACACTCCAAATACCACTTAGTGCTACATAATTACACGCCACATAATAACACTTCACTCAATGCAACATACACTCCAAATGCCACTCAGTGCCTCATAGTTACATGCCACATAATTGCACTGCCCTCACTTCAACAGACACTCCAAATACCACTCAGTGCCACATAGTTAATGCCACATAATTACACTGCACTCAATGCAACATACACTTCAAAAATCACTCAGTGCCACATAAGTATATGCTACATAATTACACTGCGCTTAACACAACATATACTCCAAATACCACTCAGTGTCACATAATTACACACCACATAATTACACTGCACTCAATGCAACACACACTCCAAATACCAATCAGTGCCACATAAGTATATGCTACATATATACACTGCGCTGAACGCAACATACACTCCAAATACCACTCAGTGCCACATAATTGCACGCCACATAATTACACTGCACTCAATGCAACATACACTTCAAATACCACTCAGTGCCACATATTTACATGCCACAAAATTACACTCTATCTATCTATCGCATCACTCAGCACCACCACAGCATCACTCAGTGGCACCACAACATCACTATGCACTACCACAGCATCACTGAATGCCACATCATCACTCGTCGCAACCACAACATCACTCAGCGCCACCACAGCATCATTCTGTGCAACCATTCGACAACAACTGGTTCAAATGTGTTATCTCAATGTTTCAAGCTTTATTACAAATGTCACAAGAAGATGTTAATATTTAACTTCTGTTCTTGGATTTTCGTCACAATAGAATACACTGAACATAATCTTCACAAAACTTATTTACAAAAGTTTAAGCTATTGCCATTATAAATTACAATAACTTTTATTTAAGTATTAATTATTACAAAAATTAAAAGCCATTGTTATTTGTAATATCAATACATCTAAGTCACGTAAATACAACACATATTGCATTACAAATGCTATAGGTGTCCCATTTGCGAAAGTTAAAACTATTGGCATTGTAAATGACAAAGCTATTAATTTTGCTATTTTCAAAACCAACACATAAATAAAAAATGTGTCATTTACAATACCAATAGCTCAAACTTTCCTAATGTGAGACCTATTGCATTGCAACTGCTTGTTTATATTGGTGCTCTCGCAAGAGTCTCAGTGACTCTTGTGAGCCCAACTTTCAAAATATACAATTATTTTTTACCTTTAATATCTTAAAAGCTACTGAATGGATTTAAACCAAATCACAAAAAGCAGAATCTGCGACCCAAGATCTAGCTTCCTGCTAAATGTTGTGCTATTTTATTCAGCCATTTTTGCTTTAGCTGCGTCTAAAGAAGTCTTCTGGAAAAGGCCTCAGGATTTTATGTTTTTGGATCCCCCTTTTGTCTTGGCCCCTGCTTGACGGATCATCCTGAAACTTTCTGTATATATATATCCATACTAATATAATAAAGAGAGAGCCCAAACATTTGAGGCGGGTAATCTCAGGAACCACAGCACCACTCACAACACCCAATACAGCATCGGAAAGGGCAGTTGCAGCAGAAGGACATAGACTATGCAGACGCTCAGCATATACATTTAAAAGGTAAAAGAAGCGTGCCAGCAAAGTAGTAGTGGGCTTGTCTGCGTTGTGCTGTGGGCGTGTGCTGGGGGCGTGACAAACGGTGGGGCGTGTGGTACGTTCCACCCTTCATGCCATGTCTCATATCGTGTGCTAATCCCACCTTGCTCCATTTAAATACCCCTGCACCCCATAATCACAACCCACCCTTACTCCTTAAAATACCCCCACACCCTTAAACACTAACCCATCTTAACCCTATACATATACTCTGTACCCCAAAACCCAAACCTATCCCTAAACCCGAAAAATACCCCTGTACCCCAAAACCCAAACCTACCCCTGAACCCTATAATTGCCCCTGCACTCCATAAACCCAAACCTAACCATGAACCCTTAAAATACCCCTGTACCCCAAAACCCAAACGTACCCCTGAACCCTAAAAATACCCCTGTACCCCAAAACCCAAACCTACCCCTGAACCCTATAATTGCCCCTGCACTCCATAAACCCAAACCTAACCATGAACCCTTAAAATACCCCTGTACCCCAAAACCCAAACGTACCCCTGAACCCTAAAAATACCCCTGTACCCCAAAACCCAAACCTACCCCTGAACCCTAAAAATACCCCTGTACCCCAAAACCCATACCTATCCCTAAACCCTAAAACTACCCCTGTACCCCATAATCCAAAACTATATCTGAACCCTTAAAATACCCAAACACCCCAAAACATATACCCCAGTACCCCAAAACATATACCCCTATACCCATACTTACTTTATCCAAAAATAAAAAAATCATGGCTTTACCATTCATGCATTTACAACGAATTCATTCATGCGTTATAATGGCATTGCGGAGTCATGGAGTTTTCGTAATGAAAGTATGCGGAGTGATGGTATGCGGAAAGAAAGTTGCGGAATAATGGGTGTTTATCCTCCCCCGGTAAGTACATTGGTGGGACGGCGGGCCACATCTCCAGCAACATACTCATATTTTGTCACCACCCATTTGAAAAATGCACAGGTCTCTCTCATTGATGGCCAGCACCGACATACACTTTTAGACACACCTACCGCCAAAAGTTCTAGAATTGCAAACTTTAGAGCTGGGGAGCTACGTTCACATCTCGGCATCAGCCCAACATCCTGTGATTTCAAGCAAATCGCTTTGTCTCCCCGTGCCCACCACAAAAGAATGTGTTCTTCTGTAATGTAAATTGTGCTCATGCCATGTTGTCAAGTTTGCGCTATATAATATTGCAAGGAAAAATAAAGTAGGGAAATTCGAGTTCACACTCTACTGAACGCGCACTCTTAAGTGCATCAGCAGTGCACTTTGAATCGTAGCGTTTCACAGGCCTGTCACAGATAAGAAATGCTATCAAAACGAAATCCTACAAAACAATATACTAATGGCCGGCAGCAATTCATACCCAGACAACGTTGGGACGGGCTGATAATATATATATATACATAGATACACACACACACGCACACATATACAGCGAGAGGGAGAATACATAACAGGTAACCTTGTAATATGATCCAAGATTGCAATATTGCCTTTGATAGTTTCTGGTTTTGTAATAAGCCATGAAGACAGATACAGCAAGAGAATGTAGAGTGTGTCTCATACTGCTATACAATTTGCCTTTCTTGCCATATAACTTTGATAACATTGCCTCTTAATTGGGTTCCATTTTACTCCATAGTCCTAGTGGCATTGACAGTGGTAAAGATCTGTAGAGTAGTTTGGGGACTTTCATTATGATTATGAAACCCACATGTGACAGGTATATATTTTCTAAATTTCACACGTTCCAGTGCAATAAAGGGGTTTTATACCACTACATTTATGTATGCCAATTTGCCCTGTTTTCACTACCACTACATTCATGTATGCCAATTGCGATTCTCATATTAACATGACTAGAGAATCTGGATTTCATTAAAGACTTGGAGGCTGACATTATGCATACACCTTTAATGCAGATCCCAGCAGCTGCATCACAATACAAAGGTTCCAATTAGAACAAAGGCAACAGCTAAATGCCATGAGCCAACAGCAGACAGCCTCTTTTAAATGAGGACATAGAAGAAGATAAAGTTAATGAAAAGCTTGAAGGCTTGAGACGTCCAAAGAACCAAACTTCGCAAATTAGGTGGAGAAGGCAGGAAAAGAAGATATTCACGCAGGATGTTCTGGTGAAAGAGAAGTCAAAACCATTGCCCAATTTAAGGATTATCTGAAAGAGATAAAGAAATTAGTCCATAAACCAAAAAACTACAAATCCAAACATGTCATAAAAAACGAATCCAAAAGTACACTAAGGATTGCAAAGATACCACAAAGACTGTAAAGCATTACAATAAATTGTATAAGATAATAATACCAATTGGAATGCCACCAGAGGTGGGAGGGAGGGATAATGTGAGCCTCCGAGTCTTTAGTGAAATCCAGATTCTCTAGTCATGTTAATATGAGAATCGCAATTTCATTACAAGACCTGTGGCTACATTATGTATGTTGGTAGCTCCCTAAAACAGCATCAGACATGTGTTGGATAGGTTTACAATAATGACGAGCGAAGGTACTGGCATTGGACCAGTCAGCAGCTTTCAAGATGTCATCCAACTTACCTCCGGACCACAGTGACTTGCTAGCCCTAAGGGAGTGAGCTTGAAATTTACTCAAGTCAACCCCAGCTAAGCTCATAGCAGACTTAATCCTTCTAGCAATAGAAGAGGAACTAAGGGCCCGATGTAGGTAAACGCGATTTTCCGATTTCAAAATACCGAGGCGGGCTGAATCGGTATTCTGAAATCGGAAAACGAGATGTAGGGGAAAAAAACCGAATGAATACCGATTCGGTCGGCATCGGTAATGAGATTCGGTACGTTCCGATTCTGCTCGGTCCGAATCGGAAAGTACCGAATCGGCCAACAACGAATCGGAAATCACCGAATCGGCTACCACCGAATCGGATATTCCCTATTCGGCGAATACCGATTCGGTAAAAGCCGAATCGGTAAAATCCGAATCGGCAATCATAGACCCATGGCGAAAAAGCCCATAGGAATGCATTGAAAGAACCGATTCGGCTTTTACCGAATCGGATAATACCGAATCGGATTTTACCGATTCGGATATTACCGAATCGGTAAAAGCCGAATCGGCAATAGGCGATTCAGCCAATGAGGTGGCTCCCCCTCCCCCACCCAAACAGGGAGTGGCAACCCTGGCAGGTGCAGCTAATTAAGAAGTTTCTGGAAATATCTGGAAAGCCTGCCTGAGCCCAACACACACAGTTAGCAGCAGTTGGAGAAGGAGGTTGCAAACTGAACAGGAGAAAATGGCAGATCAGGCAGGAAGCCAGAAGTCCTCCCAAAAGAGGAAGCCCAAGTTCACCACCACCGAACTTCAGGTGCTGGTTGAGGAGGTGGTGAGGGTGCACCGCCAGCTGTTTGGCAAGCTGTCCCTCAACGTGCCAGACAGCACCAAGAGGAGAATGTGGGCCGACATCGCCCAGAAGGTCAACGCTGCTGGTGTCACCCCCAGGTCCATTGAGGAACTGAAGAAAAGGTTTTACGACCTCCGCAGCCTCACGAAGAGGAAGCTGGCTGACATTCAAAGGCAGGCTGGACTCACTGGAGGAGGCAACAACCCGGCGCCACCCCTCACCGAGCTGGAGGAGATTGTCTCCAGCACCATCGAGAGGGAGAGCATCGTAGGAATCGGGACCCTGGACAGCTCTGCCAGAGCCACAGCTACAGGTAAGAAGCATGCGCATCATGACACACCCTACCAGACACCTCCCCATTAGACACAATGCATAGGCAAACACCAGCACTGTACTGTCACCAACATACAAGAGACAAGCATCATGGTACATGTAGTCAGCAGAAGTTAGCCAAATATGTCAGTGCAGAATCACAAGACAGGAAACAGTGTGACACGGTGTAAGGAGATGCAAGGACATGTGGAATGCCATAATTGTACTGACTGTAATACATCGGCACTCAGTTTACAAATGCTTCTTTGTACCTAGGGGCACCATCAGGCGGCACAACTGTGACAGCAGAGGGAGCAGCAACGTCCAACACTGCAGTCGCAGGGCCGAGCACCAGCCAGGCTGGCCAGGAGGAGGAGGAGGAGGAGGAGGATGAGGAAGGAGACACCCCAGGGCTAGGAATGGAGGGAGTCCTGGTCATTGACTTCCAAGCAGTGCACTCACCAGTACTGTCCAGCACACACCCCTTGCAATTCTCTCCACAAAACTCCCCTACAAGGCAGACCATTCCGCCGACACCAGCTCCTGCCACAACCGTGGCCTTGCCACCCGTCCAACCTGTCCTGGGAGCAGGGGCTCCGGGACCGGCCAGCACCACACCCCCACCAGTGGCACCCCAGCCCACTCAGCAGGCCGGAGGCAGCAGTGCCCGACGCCGTGCCACCACCACCACCACTGCTGCACCAGCACGGGAGGGCAGTGTGTTCCTGGGCCTGGAGGGCCAGATGGTTAAAATCCAGCGCCAACAGGCCAGATCCACCATGGCCTGCCAACGCCAGCTCCTGCAGCACAACATGCAGATGGGGGAGTTGGTGAAGGGTTTCCAGGCTGTTGTGGACAGCAACAAGGAGGTGGCAGCAGGGTTAGGCAGGCTGACCACTGCCATCACCCACTCATCTGCCAGACAGGAGGAGCATGAGGTTGCATGCAGGAGGGATGCCCGGGTGCTGAACCGGGCCATGGCCCGCCTTGCAGCGGCGACCGCACAACTGTGCCATCGCAGCTCCAACCAAGAGTCTGTGCTAAGTCAGCATACGGCTGAGCTCACCAGGGGGATGGCCAGGATCACCACGGCCATGGAGGCCATGTTAATATCAAACGCCGCCTCCAATCCTGCCCTGGACCTGGGTGATGCTGGAGACAGCAGCAGCCGCAGCAGCCCGGCCAGCGCTGCATCTGAACCACGGAGGAGCACCAGGCGATCCGCTGATGCTGCTGGGCATTCGGAGGGGGCCGAGGGACACCCCAGTGGGTCTGGCAAGCGGGCCAAAAAATAGCCTGACAAGGGGGGATGAGCAAACCAGTACCCTGGACTTTATTTGATTTTACAAACTCCATTTTTTGATGCACATCAGTGCTGTAACTGTGGTGCATCACTATTAAAATTTGATTTTTTGCAAGCAACATTTAGCAGTCTTTGCATCTGTACTCAGTCAGAAATAGTTCTCAGTGATCTCCTCACGTCTGTATCTGCCATCACTTGGCGTACACACCCCAGCTGGCTCTGTCAGTGGCACAGCTTCGTCGTCGTCATAGTCCTCGTAGTCAGACAACTCCACCTCAGTGCCCTTCTTGACCGCAAGGTTGTGTAACATTGCACATACAGCTATGATCTTGCAGCAGGTGATGGGGGTATACTGCCTTGCACCTCCACTCTTGTGCAGGCATCTGAATCTACTTTTCAAGATGCCAAAGGTCCGTTCGACAACATTCCTTGTGCGTATGTGGGCCCGGTTATACCTCCTTTGGCTGGGTGTGGAGGGGTTGAGGTAGGGGGTGAGTATGAATGAGCGGAGGGCATATGCACTGTCGCCTGGAAGAGAAAGGGGTCACATTAGACACATGCATACATGTATTCCACCTACCTACTATGTGTTATGGGGGTCTGATGATGTGTCTCACCTAGGAGGTATCCTTCTCCGAATTCGCCAGCCATCAGCCGTGCATATATGCCGCTCTGTTGGAATATATAGGAGTCATGGGTACTCCCTGGAAATTTTGCTACCAGGTCTGTGATGGTGCACTTGGCATTGCAGATCACCTGCACGTTGATGGTGTGTGTAGATTTCCGATTGCGGTATATGTATTCGGTGTCCGCTGGTGGGCAAATCGGAATGTGTGTGCCATCTATGCAACCGATGATTTGGGGAAATTGTGCCATCTGGTAGAAGTCAGCTTTAGTTTGTAGCAGTTCCGTGTGGGTTGCAGGGAAAGAGATGTATTGGTCCATCCTGTCTATCATGGCGTCAAGGAATATGTGGAAGAACCTTGACAGGCTGCTCTGGCTCACCCCTCCTGCTGCTGCTACTCCACTTTGATAGCTGCCAGACGCAAGCAGGTGTAGGCTGCATAGCACCTGGACGTGCGCTGGGATGGCGTGTGCCCTTGGGGTGTGGTGGTCCAAGAATGGCTTAAGGTCCCTGATGAGCTCGAGTATGGTGTCAGAGTCCAGCCTGTATCTCTGTAGGATCTCAGCCTCAGTGAGCATGAACAGGGTTACCCTCTGTCTGTAGACCTGTTCATTTCTTAGCCATTCCCTCTGTCCTTCCTGCTGTAGCCGTAGCCGCCTCGCAATGACATAGAAAGCTGCCATCCTGCAAGTTGCAATGCATTTTGGGACTGTTTATATGGGTTGGAGTTGGTTACCACCTGATTGCAATCCATGGTAAATACCGAGTGAATTCTACCGATTTTGAGCCGATTTCGGTGTTTCTGTGCCTCCCTACATCTCCCCAACTGTCGGAATCGGGGAATTTCCCGATCGGAGAATCATACGAATCGGCATGTTTTCCGATTCGGATCATGTCCGATTCGGTATTTGTACCGAATCGGTAATTGTACCGAATCGGTGATTTCCGATTCGGTGTCACTTACGAATCGGTAATTGGACCGATTCGGTGATTTTCCGAATCGGTGTCACTAACGAATCGGTAATTGGACCGATTCGGTGATTTTCCGATTCGGTGTCTCTAACGAATCGGTAATTGGACCGAATCGGTGATTTTCCGATTCGGTGTCACTAACGATTCGGTAATTGGACCGATTCGGTCTTTGCATCCGAATCGGTGTTTTTCCGATTCGTTACATATCCGATTTTCGGTATGTACGTATCGGATTCTTTCCCATTCGGTACTCATTCCGAATCGGTTTTCTATCCGATTCGTTCTGTTTTTGGTTCCCTACATCTCGATGGCTGTTTACCGATCGGTAAGGGCCAAAAATCGGTATTTTCGGCCAATACCGATCAGTAAAGCCCTACCTACATCGGGCCCTTATTCCCTTATGTGGTTTTACGAAAGAGATAAGCAACTGATTAATACCAACAGGACGGAGTCCAGACATCCTAAGATCATATTCCTTCATCCACTCAACAGCGCAGAGTTTTGGATAAAGGTCATAGCGTGGATAAAATATGAAGTCAGACATGGTCTTAGTCCTCCTATGAATATCGAATTTAACACCAAATGTATTGTAAGAACAATAGGTAATATCCAGAGCTTGGATATCCGAAGACCTTCTGCAAGAAACTAGGCATAAGAGAGTAGCCAGCTGAATAGAAAGATTCTTCCTGTTGAGGAGAGAATTCCCATTAACAAGAGCATGACCTGCAGAAATCGCAGACCTAAAGCAGTTGACGGACCTGTAACTAAGTCCCCTACAGAATTGATCAACAAGGAAATTGGTTACGTCAACAATAGGGGCCTCCAAGGGATCCAGGTCCCTTTCCAGGCACCAACGTACCCAAAGCTTCCAGATTCTGTTGTATATGTAATGGGTGCCAGGTGCCCAAGACTCCCAGAGGAGGATAGAAGCCGTTTCCGATAGTCCTGAGATTTCGTTAGATCTCCTGACACCCTCCAAGCAAGAAGGGATAAATTCCGGTTGAGAATTAGAGGATGTATCCGGTTGTCAGAATCTGTGAGAAGATCTTCTAGTGAAGGAATCAAGAAGGGAACACTGCAAGTCAATTCCAGAACTGTGGAGAACCACGCTTCAGAGGGGCAGAAGGGGGATATCAAAAGGAGGAGACACTGATCTCGTCTCACCTTCTGAAGCACTCACTGAATCATGGCGAAAGGAGGGAAGGCGGATCCTTGAATATCCTTCCAGGGCTGAAAGAAGGAGTTGAACGCCAGAGCACCCGGGTCGGGCATCCAGCTGAAATAATTCCAGAGTTGAGAGGTGAGTCTGCTCGTAAAGAGATCCACCTTCAGAGGACCCCAGATTTGGTTCAGGGTTCTGAACACAGGAGGATTCAGCTTCCAATCGCTGAAATCCACAAGGAACCTCGAGTTCAAGTCCGCGGAGGAATTTGCTGCCCCCGGAAGATATTCCGCTTTGAGAACAATCTTGTGCTTCAAGCAAAACATCCAGAACTTCCTTGCCAGATCCGGAGGTCCGCAGATCTGGTGCCTCCAAGGCGGTTGATGTAAGCCACCGCCGACATGTTGTC
The DNA here is from genome assembly GCF_964263255.1 of Lissotriton vulgaris. NCBI lineage: Eukaryota > Metazoa > Chordata > Amphibia > Caudata > Salamandridae > Lissotriton > Lissotriton vulgaris. Next base: position 803,059,977 of record NC_141685.1, on the reverse strand, counting down.
CATCTTTAAAAGGACAGATCTACCTTGAAGGGAATGCCTGAAGCTCATGAGCGCATATAGCCCGGCGGTCAGCTCGAGGTAGTTTATGTGGTGGAGAGATTCCTCCGGAGACCAAAGTCCTCCAGTGTTCTGATCAAGAAGACAGGCACCCCAGCTGTGTAGGCTGGCATCCGGTTCCAGGGCGAATTCCGGGGAGGAGCCAAAAAAGGCTTTCCCATTCCATGCTTCCAGGTTGTTCAGCCACCAAACCAACTCTGAACGTGAGTCTGAGTCCAGAGAAATATGATCCCCGTACCAGAGTATGGTTCTCAAAGCTCTCGCTTTGTTCCTCTGAAGAGCTTGATAGTTGAGAGGCCCTGGAAATATGGCCTGTATTGAAGACGAAAGTAGACCTAGGAGCCTGGCCAAGTCCCTGAGGGAGAGGCTCTGCCGGCTTAGAGCATGTTTTATTTGCTTCTTTATTTTTGAGATTTTCTTCGAAGGAAGAAGGAGGAGACAACAGGTTGTGTCGACCGTGAAGGCTAGAAATCCTATGGATTTTGAGGGGACAAGGCATGATTTTTCCTTGTTTATGATGAAACCCAGGCCCCCTATGAGTTTCATCGTGAAATCCAGGTCTCGGATTAAATGAGATTTGTCTTGTGCCATAATGAGAATATCGTCCAGATAGATGATTAGACGAACGCCCCTTGACCTTAGGTAAGAGACAATGGCTCTCATGACCTTGGTAAAGCACCAGGGTGCGGAAGAGAGACCAAATGGAAGTGCTTGAAACTGGTACAAGCGACCCTTCCAGAAAAATTTGAGGAAGCGTTGATGAACCTTCACCATGGAAATGGTAAAATACCCGTCCTTGAGGTCTAGTTTGACCAGCCAGTCTCCTTCTAGGAGCAGGTCCCTGAGTAGGTGAATTCCTTCCATTTTGAAGTGTCTGTAAATAATGAATCTGTTGAGCTGCCGAAGGTTTATAACCAGCCTCCAACCCTTGTCTTTCTTTTGGACCAGAAAAAGGTTGCTCACGAATCCCATGAGTTCCATAAGCACCTCTAAAATTGCCACCTTTTCAATCATCAAAGAGATTGCCTCTTCTATTATTCCCTGTTGCTCCGGGGACAGGGGAATACCCTTTGGGAGAGAATCCTGGACAGGTTTGTGATCGAAGTCTATTGTAAACCCTTTTACAGTGTTCAGTACCCAACTGTCTTGAGTAATGGATTCCCAATTTTTTAGGAAATATTTTAGTCTGCCGCCCACCTTTAAGGGGGAAGAATAGAAAGGTAGAGGGGGAACACTCACCTGAGGGATTACTCTGAATGTTTGATCCACGCAATCTGAATCCCCTGCCACGCTGTCCTCTACCCCTTTTGAAGGTAAAACTGCGGGTTTGGATATTGTTGGTATTGCTGGTAGCCTCTGCCACTTCCGCGTCCTCTATAATTGGGCCTCTGGGAGTAACGGCAGGAAGGTTGGCCTCGTCTTCCGGCCCTTCTTAAAAGGTTGTTACCGGTATTGAACACCTTGCGCATGTTTTGTTGCGCTCTTTAGAGGCCGGTAAACGTCAAAACATATTTCCCTAGTGACTTTATTAGATCTTCGCCAAAGAGAAGACCTTTTTGATTCCTTGAGGGTTCCTTATAAGCGAGATCGCTGAGTTTGGAGTTGATGCGAGTAAGGACTACTCTACGCCTCTCGGCATTGATACTTGCATTGGCATTCCCCAAAAAGATAATGGCCCTTTGGCTCCAGCCTCTTATCATTTCTGTATCAAGGTGAGTTCCCTCTATATGGCTCTCTTCGGCTGAGTCGAGGATCCTTGTGAGAGGTCCGAGGACGTCGAGTAGACGATCCTGGCAACTCTTAAACGACTTCTCCATACCCTTTCTGGGATCACGCCCCAACTTAAACAGGAATTTAATTAAGTCACGGTCAAGATTAGGGGTGTAACAGGTCTTATCACCCACAGAGGGCCTAGAACATTCCGCCCTCAAAATGTTGCGTGTCTCCCTCTCCAAGGGATATCTAATCCATTTCTTAACAAATTTCGCAACGTGTTCCTGAGGACACAATTCAGAGCACCGGTGGTGTTTCAAATTTTGAGGCGGGAGCATCTCTTCACCCAGAGGGTTATGAATCACGTCCTTCGAGGAGGATGGTGCCTCCTCAAAGGCATCGCCAAAATCCTGGTCCTCCTCATTAAGGTCGAGGACATATTCATCTATAAACTCAGAGTTATCTGATCCAACGTAATCGTAGTCATAATGAGCATTCCTTATGTGTGCGTCGCTTAGGGCACATAAACTCTTTGTGCCGGTAAGGACACCCATACGATTAGAGGTGCGAAGACCTCCCTCACTCCTCGAGGTGCTAGGACCCCCTTTATTCAATGAGGTGCCAAGACCTCCCATGCCCACATCGTCATGTTTGCTCTTCTTCAGCCTCTTACCCCTGACTGTTTCTTCTTCTTGAGGGGGGCGTTTTGAAGTCATGATGTGAGAGAGACCCTCCATCATACAAGACTTCAGGTTCGAGGTGCGAGGACCTCCGTTAGAAGTTGAGGTGTTAAGACCTCCCTGAATTGATGAGGTGCTTGTACCTCTTATATTGCTCTTATCAATGTTTTTACTTTTCTTGAGTCTTTTACCCCTTTATCATAGTAGGGGTTTGGAATTTCTGAGATTTCGTCCTCATAAGGGAGTGACCTTTAAGAGGACATGATCTGACTTAAGGTCTCAAACATGCAGGACCTCAATTCCTTATGAAGGATTTTTTTAGGGCTGTGTTGTCTATGTTAGGAGTAGGGGCAGAAATGGTATATAGGAAATTTTCACTTGTAAAAAGTGGTGAAGCCCTTTAATGAAAGATAATTAGGGAGGATTTCCCTTAATAATAGTGACAAGGTTTATAGATGAAGGAATGTCAAGAGAATAATTCCTCTCTTATAATTAATTTTGTTATAGACGAATAATCGTGTACACAAAAAATAAAATATTAAGGTTTGATTAAACATCTAAACATCTTTAAATCTAAAAATCTTTAAATATATTCAAACATTAGAAATAGTACATAAGCTGAAAGAAAAGCCAGGTTAATCTGGTCAGTCACGCAAGGATGGGACTAGGGAAGGGGGTGCAGGGAGATCTCCGTAAAATTGGAGTTCGGTATAGAGGCAGTAGGAAGTGGGGGTGGGGTTAAGCCACACACAAAGGCACTTCAAAATAGAGATACAAATGAATAATGTTAATGAAGGAAAATGAACTTATCTGCTTGGAGCCGCATTTAAAAGACGCAGATTGTTGATGGCTCATGCCTTTCATGTGTTGCTATTGTCCTATTCTGGAACCTTTTAATATTGTGATGTAAGCGGCTGCTTGGACCGTTGCCCTGTTTTCACTTTCCGAGCGCAAAGTGGTTGAATAGTCAAGGGTTTTGGACTAAGATACAGTATGTCACCTACAGCCGATTTCTGAGTCCTGTGCTGAACCTAACTGAAATCGATCACAAACCGCGGTTGCACCTAATTTTTTATTTCGAGTTCAGTAAAGGTTGCATTCAGAACCACAGTTTTACCTGCATAAATACCAGTTTCAAAGGTAAGGTAGGTGCACGGGGCTGGAGGGGTCATGACCAGGGCCACTGGAATAAAGTCAGCCTGGTGCTGCAGCTTCTTTCGCATAATGACAGATTTGCTACATTTGCAACATAATCCATCATCTGCTGCATAATCTGCAGATTTTGACAAACAAAAATGTTCTCGCCCAAAGGGATCAAAAACTTGTAAAAACAAATGAGGTGACGTGTTTCCAAAGTTTGACTGGTCATCTTTTGGTTCCTAATTTCTGTATTTGTTTAACTGGTACTAATGAGGTAAAATCTTTGCTGAGACAGTATTGCCATGTATAAAAATTTCAAAATAAATAAGTAATATTATCATAAAAAGTGTGGCAGTATGCAGCATGATTTTCCTTGTCTTGCGGCATAATTTAGTTAACCCTGCTGCATAATTTGGTGCTTCATTCAAGTTGCAGAATTAAAGTCGCCCTAGTCATGGCAAGCAGACAGTACAAGCTTACCAGTAGGCAACATGTCATAGAAGGATGGTTCTTGAACCATTAGCTATAAAATTCATGGTGTGCAGAGAATTGTTGAAAACTTTTCATCATGAGTGTAAGCAGATATTCAAGTTTTACTTAAATACCTGCACCAAGTGACTTATTTAGTCCTACAAAAAGCCAGCCAATTAGGTTTTAGCTGACTCTGAGTGCTTAGCACACGGTGCACCACTTAATCGATTCTAGGTGCTTTGCAAGAGGGAGCAGCAATACATAACATTTCATCAATACAAGTGGTAAGGTTACAAAAAGCTTTTAGAGTTCATTGAAAATTACCATATTTCAGAGAAGCAGTGTTTGTTGGTTGCATTACTAGATGAGACAAGAGATGGAGCTCTCGTGTCGTTTAATATGGATGCATAAAGCACACATATAATTTAATTAGAGATGTAGCTGAAATAGGTGGGTTTTGCATTTTGCCCTAAAGCTCATATAATTAGGTGCCTTTCGGATGAGCATTCCAGAGACAAGAGCCTGATTCTGAGAACGATCTGTTCCCCTGGTTTAGCAAGTGTCCTTGGGGATCACGAGGAGATTGTAAAGTGATATAAAAAGCAAAAACCTATTTAGGCATGGGTGAAATTTAAATTGCGCCGCATAATTTGCTTAATTGTGGGAATTACGTGTTACTCATGTTATGCAAAATTCACGAAATCGTGCCTTCATTCCGCTTCACATAATTACGTGTTATTCACAGTAAGAATTTATAGCAAATGCAAAGGAAATAGAACACTAACGGCTGATGCGTACAGTGCTTTCCTTAAATACATCCTAGTGCCAAAAGTTGACACGAGCATGCCCTAAAATAGAGCACCAAATGAGATTTGCATTTCACATTACACGTATTTTCGCATAATTAGGTGAAAGTAAATTATTCAAATTTCACACAGCCCTAATAATGATTGTTATCTGAAGTAAATTACATAGGGCCACATGTATGTGCATTAGAAATTGGGAGTTCCTAATTGCGACTCCATGCAAATCGCAATTAGGGAAATCACAATTTCAATTGTACAAAACTCTATTGAGTTTCATTTGCAATTTCCAGTGGGACGCAAATAGAGCTACCTAATTATATTCATGATGTAGGTCACAATTTGTGACCCATTAGGAATGGTTAAAACCACAGGGATGGTGGCCTTCTGGGGACAGCAGACCACCATGTCTGTGTTCGCTTATTGTTGGAAATGGCCCTTTTTGCAGGGTTATCCCCAAACTTTTTGCTTCTTCCTCTCATGTTTTTCCTGACCCGTGGTTGTTGGCAATAGGACGTTGGGCCCTTTACCACTGCTGACCAGTGCTAAAGTGCATATGCTCTCTGTGTAAATTGTTATTGTAATTGGTTGTCCATGATTGGCATATTTGTATCACTAAGAAGACCCTAGTAAAGTGCACTGAGTGTGCCAGGGCTGGGGAATCAAATGCTACTAGTGGGCCATCAGCACTGATTGTGCCACCCACATGAATAGGCCTAAAATGGTGTCTCAGGCCTGCCACCGCAGTGCCTGTGTGCAGTCTGTGAACTGCCATGTCAACCTAGTCAGTGTCTTCACTGACCAGGTCTAACACTTCCCTTTCTGTACACATTGGTCACCCCTATGGAAAGCACAAGGTACCCACTTGGGCAGGGTGCAGTGTGTGTGAAAGGTAGAGCATGTACTAGTGCAGGTGACATGCTCTGGTAGTGAATTACAGCCATTTTCATTTTTCATTATTGTAAGGATATCTTGCCCATAGGCTATCATGGGAAATGCTGGCTACAGTGGTTACCTGCATATCTTCCCATAGGAGCAAGATAGGTCATAAAAGGCTGGTATCCCTGAACTCAGAATTTAATAACACATCTGTTAGGAAATGTGTTTTTTAAATCCTGTGTTTGAGAACAGCACTTTTAGAAGGTGGCTGTTCTCTTGTCTGACCTTTCTGTGTGCCTTGGCCTGTTTGTGAATTGACTGTCTGGTTTGTGAGTGACAGGGGCTGGGTGGCTCCCAGAGGCTGAGTGGGCCATCCCTGGGCTGAATAGCTTCATCTGCATCTAGAGTGGTGGAAACGGATTGCACCTGGGTCTGAATAGGGCTGTGCCTGCTTTCCACAATGCTGGCTCCACCTCCTGCTGGGTGGCTGACAACCCTGCCCCTCTTTCTGAAAGGAAAGGAGAGGCCAGGAAAACAAAGTGCTCACGGAACACCCAGAACTGGTTTGACAGGGCTCAGAGCCCTCCTGCACAAAGGGAACAAAGACTTTTAGGGGTATAAGTACAGGACCCCTGACTACAGAAAATGAGATTATCCTGAAATCAAGAAGGAACCTCTGCCAAGGAGAAAGCTGGAAGGCTGAAGAAGGAAGACTGTCCTGCTGTTGCTTTGCTGGACTGACCTGCAGTTGCTTTGCTGCCAAGGAGAGGGGAAGGGCTTTGCTTTGTGCTGTGTCCCCTTGCTTGAAGGAATCTCCAAGGGCCTGAAGAAGAGCTGTTTCCCTGTTAAGAAGTCCCAGGAACAAAAGGACTTCACCCCCCAGCTTCCCTGAACTCTGCTGCGAGAGTTTTGTCCTTCCTAGAGTGCTTGGGCCAGTTGTGGTGCCTCGGGAAGTTGTACCTGTGTTGGGAAGCTAGAAACTAAGATTTTAAAGACTTTCTACAAGTTTTACTGCATCGCTCGCTTGCGGAGCGCATCCCCGTCAGTGCGAGGATATTCCCGCCGCCACGAAGGTCGAGATCGTCGCCAGAGTCGTCGCATCCTTCACTTGCTGGACGCACCTGTCCGATGCAGGAAGATTACCATTGCTGAGAGTATCATCGCAGAGCCTGTCGTCACTAAGTGAGATCGTCGCACCGCTTGCTTGCATACCGCATCACATCGCTGCAAGAGTTGTCGCAGAAAAAAAGTTATAAGGAGGCCCCCTCTTAGTAGTTGTCTGGGACTCGGGGGAATATGTGTAGGAATTATGGGATGTCCCACTCTCACAGGTCCACAAGACCTGTTGTCCAATGGAAGAATTCTGTATGCATCTGAGAGTTTGGGTATCTAGTAAGGATTTAGTAGCAATATGCAACAAATATCTAATATACACTTAATACATAGAAAATCAGAAAATACTTCAGATATAGGGTGACATTGATATAAACTAATACAAATACAAATAAATTCTGGTAAAAGAGTGCGAGTTTACTCTTTTGATACAAATTGAAACATTTTGTAATATTAAAAACAGCAGTAAAAACAGACATAGATATCAATAAACATAATTTTATACAGGTAAAGTCAAAATAAAAAGAATCACGGATTTAAGTCAACGCGGCGTTTCGGTTTTCCTTATAAGACACCTTCTTCAGGACCGATTCTAAAAAAGATTTTTAAAAAACATGAGATTACCCACTGTTTGCTGTTTTATGCATTTTACACATTTTAAAAAAACTTTTTAACAAATATTAAAAGAACTTTTCCACTCTTCATAACAAATCGCTCTATGTCACCCTAACCTTACGCATTTATACAATTTAAATAGACAACATGATATGGTGTTGGTCTAAGACAGACTTTACTATGTACATGGTTCGTGGTACATTCCTTTACTAGTTCTATGCATCTCAAAGCTATGTAAAATCAATAGTTATTGCTATAATTCCATACCAAAACCCCTCAGAGTTGTACAGATCCAAAGGTCAGTATGTACTTGTTGTGGTGCATATTCAGATACATGGACTCATATGGGAGTTGTCCCTGCCAGTCACTTGTATATTTTGCAACTGGGAGTCTGAAAGTAATAATAATGTTTTGGCGGGCCCGGACAGGTCACCTTACCTTTTAATACTAGTCTTTATGTTAGAGTCCACTTTAATTTTTTGTGGAATGTTGTGCCTCAGTCTTGTACGATCTGTTGGCATTGGTTGAATTTTGTTCTGAAGCTGCCTATCTGTTTGAAAGAAGCAGGGTATTTTATTCTTTCTTGTCTCTTATTGATTTCATACATGCTAGTTGTATTTTAGGGTACTAGGCATACTTTATTTAATCAGATGTCAGGCCTTCCACACTGTGCGAGGGAGCCACTGTTGTATTTCTGCATGCAGAGTTTCCTTTAAAAACAAATTGTTGGGGAAATTACTCTAGTGTTAGGGAAGTCCATGTGAGAAGTAATGGCTGTGCATTCTGTTGTATTATAATGCGACGAAGGCAAACTCACCTATTCTCTTGGCGTCAAACCTCTGCAGTCAGTTGCACCTATGTCAGGATTTGCACAGAAGGTTTTCGGGGGGTTGTCCTCCCGTTCTGATTCTTTTATCCCACTGCACTCTATAAATAAATTTTAGGAGGCATGTGTTGATTACATGGTTAGTTTGCTTGTTTTTCTTCTACACTGGGCTACTTGTTTCGCGCTCATTATGATTATTTCGAATTTAAATCTTCGATGGTTAGAAGTTTACCAAAAATATTTTATTTTTGTATGTATTAGACCCGTGATGTGCACATGAGAATGTGGGAGTCTAAGATCTCAAGCTTAAAACTAGGAGACCCTATTTGTATTCTAGTAGGCTTACATCTGTGTGTATATGGGAATTTGGGAGTGACTGTTGGTTGTCAAGCTATGCCTACGATCTCAAGATTAAAAGTAGGAGACCCTGTTTATATTCTAGTAGGTTTACATCTGTGTATAGGGATCCCCGTTTTTCCCTGTCCAGTTTGTTTTACTATGGTCCGTGATGGTATCTACTTTAAAGAGTCGTCAAACAAATGGGCTCTTTCATTATTTGCACATACCGTTTTCAATAGTTACGGCCTCCCTGCTCCTCGTCACAGCGTCGCCGGTTCTCTTCTTTGTTTCAAATGCGATCGTGATAGTTTGCCGTTCATTTGGGCCTCGTTTATATTATGGGAACGCTGATTGGTTTCCTTCATTCATGATCGCTCATTGGTCGTAATTTGGCCAATCCCGATTCGGTCGTCAAGGAGATATAACGCGGTTTATCTTCCTGTTTCGCCTTCATGCCCGCGTTTCTATTTATGTTCCCTGTATTGTGATTGTTTTAAAACCGGCCAATGAAATTGCCGTTGCGATGGCAACCGGACGCGATTTTACTTACGTCCCGGCTGACTAATGCTTTTTTGACGAGTGTAGCGTTGTGTTTTCAATATTTATTTTATATTATAATCAGGCCGAATTGCCTCTGATGTCTGAGCTGGCTTAAATATACACATATCTCGTCACGGGGCCACGTAAATACATCCAAACTACTGATGGTGGAAAACAGATTCATTCGTAACCTGGTAGGGTTACCATTGAGCACCCCTCTCGTCCCGCTGAGGATGGACCTTGGCCTACGACCACTTAACGAGGAGCTAGCTCTACGTCCACTGGCTTTTTGGCGTAGACTATGGTCAACCCCAGAACTGGATAGCTACAGAGAAGGTCTACGAGAGATCCTAGCCACACCAGGCGCCGGAAAAATCAAATGGCTTGCCCACATTAAGCACGAACTTGTGGCTGTAGGTTTCTCAGGCCTGTGGTCCGACCCTCAGAATGAGTGCCAAACCCTCCCCAAAAAAGATCTAGCCAGATCCTATCGAGAACTTAAACTCTCACAGACTCTAAACCATCAAGATCCTGGGTCTTTAACAGAGTCCTTTTTCTCCCATAAAGCGGAGTACAATATGGAACTGACTCTAGATAAAATCTATCCGAACATACTGAGGAAATTATATCTCCAGTGGAGGCATGGCTCTCTTCCAATTAAATCTTTTTCGGCCAAGTGGAACCAAGATCCCAGCAGTACCTGCCCTGCTTGCAGAACAACCGATGAAAGTGAGCTCCACATTCTCTTCTTTTGTCCCGTTTACCAGGGGATTCGTAGGCACTGGATTGTCCCCTTATGCAGGAACTTGGGATTCTACAAGTGCATGCAGGCTTACAGAGTTTTAAAAACTGACATGTCCCACCAAATTGTATTTGCAATGGCCAAATACCTGGGCGCCCTTTGGTTCATCAGAAGGAAATATCTCTGAACTGTGGACTGAATATGGTTCTGTTGCCTACATCCAGGTGTCTTCCAGTAATGTTTTTATACATTTTTTATGCATTTTATATTCATTGTACAAACTTATTTTAACATATGTGTAATGCAACTGTCTTTTATGGTAATATTCTTACCGAAATAAAGGTTTTTGAATTGAAATTGAATATCTCGTCACGGTTGCTAATTCTATGATGGAATTTTTTCGCGCGTTATTATATGTGTTCACTGTGTTGTGGTAGGATAAATATTCCGCCCGACCGAGGTGTCGTTGCTATGTCAACTGAACGTGTTTATTATTTTCGTTCCTTTTGTCTGCTGCATTTTTAAAGAGTGTAACAACTTATTAAGATGTGTTTTGATGAACCAGGCCTCATTGTCTCGGAATATCGGGGGCCGGCCTTAATTTCTATATAGCTCAATGTAGGTGATTTTTATAAGCTGGAATTCTTTAGCACGTGTTAGGTTGCAATGATAGAGGGGACACCTTTGTAATTTTACTGACTGCTGCTGAGGACCGAGGGCTCTCCTGGACCCTTTTCTTGCTTCACAACTTGCGGAACCCGCTTCGCGGGTCCCTCTGCGCACCTGAGTCACTGGGAAGCCTGATTGTGCTGCGTGTGTTGGACCAGGGCTGCGAGCGTGCGGGGCAGGACTTCCAAGACCAGAAGCCTCTGCACACCGCGCCTCTCGACACCTGGCCGCTCTACCTGTCCACCACGCCCCGCCTGCAATCCCTCAAAGGCTCGAGTGGAGAAATCAACGTGGGACACCTTTGTAATTTTACTGACTGCTGCTGAGGACTAAGGGCTCTCCTGGACCCCTTTCTTGCTTCACAACTTGCGGAACACGCTTCGCGGGTCCCGCTGTGCACCTGAGTCACTGGGAAGCCTGATTGTGCTGCGTGTGTTGGACCAGGGCTGCGAGCGTGCGGGGCAGGACTTCCAAGACCAGAAGCCTCTGCACACCGCGCCTCTCGACACCTGGCCGCTCTCCCTGTCCACCACGACCCGCCTGCAATCTCACGGTCTACCTATTTAAGGCAAGGCCATCACCCGCTAAGCGGGAGCGCGCAGGACCGTCCCGGGAGAAGCCCGGGACAAGGGCGGGGCCATCTGCGGCCATCAAAGGCCAGAGGAGGTCGGGTCGGGGCACCCCCCTTGGTCTTTGTACCAATCCTACAGGATCATTGACTAAAGGTACTGTTACCTATTGACTATTTCCGGTCCTTTTATTAGGCCCCTTCCAAGGCTCTTGATACTGTCTTAGTACAATTAATTTTTCTTTGTTGATACCCGTTACACGATGTCTTGCAAAGCGGACCCTAGAAACATTTCCTCCCAGGGTGACTTGCATAGGGGAACTATGGATTCATATTTTAAGCGTGTCATACTGCCCACTGCAAGTGCTTTAGATAGTATAGAACGATCCCCAGTTCTAGACAGCTCTCTCACTCTGGGTTCCCCGCCTCAGTCTGCTAATATAGCCCCGGCTTTATCATTACTGGATGAACTTAATCAATTGTGTAAATCCTCTTACGACCCTTTGTCTCCAGAAATATCTAGGCCTAATTATGGGCCTAGTTGCTCTTCCAAATTAACTCACACTCCACAGGTAACGTCCCGCATAATACAACCAACAGCAAACTCTCTACCGGTAACCCCCAACCAGGTGCCCTCTGCCAAAAGGAAGAGAGTTGAGGCTAAACATGCGGGCAGTCATGCCAAAACACCAAAAGTACATTATAATCCACCTTTATGCAATACTCCTAGTACGGCGACTTTGAAAGCACCCACACAGGCCTCTTTATTGTTGGAGCTCGAAACCATGATGAAGTCAATCATAACTCCGCTGATTGACAAAATAACTAGCCTAGAGGATAGGCTTAGGGGTGTCGAGGAAGCTATGAAAGTCAAAGCAATAGCCACTAAAACCATGGGAGAACCCATACAATCACAGCTCCCAGCCCCTATAGATATGCCAATTTCCATCACACAAAGCAAGATCTCCAGTATACAACCAGTTGCTCCACACATGATATCTGTAAATATCCAAAAAGCCGCCATGCCATTACATTCTTCTTACCCTAGGGCTAGGGCTGGGCAGAATAAAGACAACTCTTCTTATAAAAGAATAGTGCCTAGTCAAGACACTTTATCCCACAAAACTAATCATCTACACCTGCCACCAGAGGCAGCCCCTGTTGTATGTGTTCTCTCAGGAATACCTGTACTCCCAAAGGGAAAACTCGAGAGACAGCAGGACCTAAGGAATAAGGTAGTGTACTGGCTCACTAAAAATAGACCCCTGCCCTCCAATTTAGACGGGACCATATTAGGAGTTCGAAGGGTAGGCTGGTTAGGACCTCTCGCGAAAAACACTGTGGGCGACTTGGTACTCGTAAAGTTTAGAAATAAATATGTCGTACCATACCTGCGATCCTGGCAGCCACAAATAGGGGATGGTCCTATATCAGTTTGGACTTTAAGTGATTTTTACCCCAGAACATTATATGTCCGCCTTAATGTCAGACAATTAAAAGTAGTGATTGTTTATCAATTAGGCCCTGTTATCTGACGAAACTTGCATCTATTTGAGCACTATTGTAAATTTTGTAAATATGCAACAAGAAGCTGATTAGCCTGCTAATGATGATTTAATACTTGTTTTAGATGTTTTATATGTATAAACTGTATTTTATGTCTTTTATGATGAAATAATCGAATAAAGACTTCTTGAATTGAATTGATAGAGCCTGTACACGGCCGGTCTCTATATTTTGTGTGTTCGCCTAGTTGTGCTTGGAAAAAACTCGGCCAGTCAAGTCAATGTTGCTTATATTTTTACTGTTAAATGTGCTTTTCAAGGGATTTATATGTGGCCTGTGCTGATGAATTTTTGGATTAAGGATGATAGTGCCTGCTTGTAGTTAAACCCAATGTGGTTATCTTACAGATGAAACCGCGATTACTTTTATGATATGTGAGAATATCTATGATGGGTGGAATCTAGTATAGGTTCATTAACCGAACCACTCAGCAAATATGCCGATGTGTTCTTACAACCTTTGGTTGTCAAACAAAAAGCCTACATCAAAGATACCACATCAATGATCAAAAAAGTAGAGTGCCTCAATTTTAACCCCGACACCCAAATCTTAGTAACTTTAGATATAGAGGCACTCTATACCAATATTCCACAAGATAGCACGATCATGATGATAACAGACATGCTGACCAACGAAGGGCAAGACCTAACAGCACACCAAACATTCATAGTGGACTGTATTTCAATGGTCTTGAAAAACAACATCTTCCTCTTCGAGAGGGATCTCTACAGACAGGTCAAGGGCACGAGCATGGGAGCCACCTTTGCTCCGAGCCTGGCCTGTCTGTATGTTTCCCGATTCAAAGATAAGCATATATTCAATCCAGGGGCGCCCTTCTTTGATAACATCACTGAGTGGTCTAGATATATAGACAACATTTTCTTTATCTGGACAGGTGAAATGGACATGCTAACAGAATTTCTAGAATGGCTTAACTTAGGCGACACTAACCTTAAATTCACCTCACATAAAAGCCATGAACAATGCGAATTTCTAGATATAATTATCAAACATACGGAGGGCAGACTTAACGTGGAACTCTTTACCAAAACAACCGACAGAAACACAATGCTCCATTTCAACAGCAATCACCCACCCTGTCAAAAAAACAACATCCCGTTCGGACAGATTTTAAGGTTAAAAAGAAACTGTACAGCAATGAGAGATTATGAGAAACATGCTGAAGTCCTAAAGCAAAAGTTTTTAGAAAGAGGATACCCTAGACGTTTGGTACGTCAAGCTTACAAAAGAGCGAAATACTTCAACCGGGAGACTCTATTCGAAGAAAAAACAGTTTCCTCTGCCCAAACACAACCACTAATCTTTGTAACTAATTTCAGCCAAGTTAGCAACAAAATCAAAAACATAGTGAATAGAAATTGGCACCTAATCACTAACAAAGCTCAAGAAAAACTAACTAAACCCATGTTTTCTTTTCGAAGAAATATGACGATCCTCAACAGGCTGGTACATACTTATAGAGAGAATAGACAGCAACCTCAACCCTGTATAAACAATGCACCTTTGCCCATGGGAACTTTCCCATGTCAGGGTTGTGTTAATTGCGGTAATATCATCAAAGGCAGTCCTATCATTACAAAGAAAACAACAGTACAAATCAAAAACTTTATAAACTGCCGTACCAAGAATTTGATATATCTTATACAATGTCCCTGCCAGTTATACTATGTGGGTGAAACATCCAGAGAGGTACGTGTGCGCCTCAATGAACACAAATCAGACATCAGAAATAATAAAAAGGGCGCCCCACTGACTGATCACTGGCGGTCGACAGGCCATAAAGTAGAGGATCTGAGATGGTGTGGCCTTGAAATTGTGACCCTGAACACTAGAGGAGGGAACTCAAATGCAAAGATGGAAAAAAAGAGAACAGTTCTATATGTCTAGATTCAATAGCGTGAGATGTGGCTTAAATAGTAGAGAGGACTGGGAACAAATTGTGCACTAATCAAAATCTGACCCGGTCTGAGTAGCATGGGTCAGTTTATTAGGAAACTTTAATGGCAATTCCCTGTACTAATCCTTCCCATCACATACGTGATACACCTCGTGTGACAATATAATACCATCAGTGACGAAGAACAGGTTTAATTAAATCAAACATAGGTGTTCCAACTAAGGGGGGAACACACGGCCACCGTAGACTAAAAATAGGTTTATATTAAAGTATGTAACCCAAATAATTGACATCCATCATAGAGAGAGAAACAGGGACATGACAGATAGCACGCAATAATCATATTCCAACACAAGATTAGCTAATTCCACCCATCATAGATATTCTCACATTTCATAAAAGTAATCGCGGTTTCATCTGTAAGATAACCACATTGGGTTTAACTACAAGCAGGCACTATCATCCTTAATCCAAAAATTCATCAGCACAGGCCACATATAAATCCCTTGAAAAGCACATTTAACAGTAAAAATATAAGCAACATTGACTTGACTGGCCGAGTTTTTACCAAGCACAACTAGGCGAACACACAAAATATAGAGACCGGCCGTGTACAGGCTCTATCATTGCAACCTAACACGTGGTAAAGAATTCCAGCTTATAAAAATCACCTACATTGAGCTATGTAGAAATTAAGGCCGGCCCCCGATATTCCGAGACAATGAGGCCTGGTTCATCAAGAAACATCTTAATAAGTTGTTACACTCTTTAAAAACGCATCAGACAAAAGGAACGAAAATAATAAATGCGTTCAGTTGACATAGCAACGACACCTCTGGCGGGCGGAATTTTTATCCTACCACAACACAGTGAACACATATAATAACGCGCCCAAAAAATTCCATCATAGAATTAGCAACCGTGACGAGATATGTGTATATTTAAGCCAGCTCAGACATCAGAGGCAATTCGGCCTGATTATAATATAAAATAAATATTGAAAACGCGACGCTACACTCGTCAAAAAAGCATTAGTCAGCCGGGAAGTAAGTAACATCGCGTCCGGTTGCCACAGCAACAGCAATTTCATTGGCCGGTTTTAAACCAATCACAATACAGGGAACATAAATAGAAACGCGGGCATGAAGGCGAAACAGGAAGATAAACCGCGTTATATCTCCTTGACGACTGAATCGGGATTGGCCAAATTACGACCAATGAGCGATCATGAATGAAGGAAACCAATCAGCGTTCCCATAATATAAACGAGGCCCAAATGAACGGCAAACTATCACGATCGCATTTGAAACGAAGAAGAGAACCGGCGACGCTGTGACGAGGAGCAGGGAGGCCGTAACTATTGAAAACGGTATGTGCAAATAATGAAAGTGCCCATTTGATTGACGACTCTTTAAAGTAGATACCATCACGGACCATAGTAAAACAAACTGGACAGGGAAAAACGGGGATCCCTGTACACAGATGTAAACCTATTAGAATATAAACAGGGTCTCCTACTTTTAATCTTGAGATTGTAGGCATAGCTTGACAACCAACAGACACTCCCAAATTCCCATATACACACAGATGTAAGCCTACTAGAATACAAATAGGGTCTCCTAGTTTTAATCTTGAGATCGTAGACTCCCACATTCTCATGTGCACGTCACGGGTCTAATACATACAAAAATAAAATATTTTTGTTAAACTTCTAACCATCGAAGATTTAAATTCAAAATAATCATAATGAGCGCGGAATAAATAGCCCAGTGTAGAAGAAAAACAAACAAACTAACCATGTAATCAACACATGCCTCCTAAAATTTATTTATAGAGTGCAGTGGGATAAAAGAATCAGAACGGGAGGACAACCCCTGAAGACCTTCTGTGCAAATCCTGACATAGGTGCAACTGACTGCAGCGGTTTGACGCCAAGAGAATAGGTGAGTTTGCCTTCGTCGCATTATAATACAACAGAATGCACAGCCATTACTTCTCACATGGACTTCCCTAACACTAGAGTAATTTCCCCAACAATTTGTTTTTAAAGGAAACTCTGCATGCAGAAATACAATGGTGGCTCCCTCGCACAGTGTGGAAGGCCTGACATCTGATTAAATAAAGTATACCTAGTACCCTAAAATACAACTAGCATGTATGAAATCCATAAGAGACAAGAAAGAATAAAATACCCTGCTTCTTTCAAACAGATAGACAGCCTCAGAACAAAATTCAACCAATGCCAACAGATCGTACAAAACTGAGGCACAACATTCCACAAAAAATTAAAGTGGACTCTAACATAAAGACTAGTATTAAAAGGTAAGGTGACCTGTCCGGGCCCGCCAAAACATTATTATTACTTTCAGACTCCCAGTTGCAAAATATACAAGTGACTGGCAGGGACAACTCCCATATGAGTCCATGTATCTGAATATGTACCACAACAAGTACATACTGACCTTTGGATCTGTACAACTCTGAGGGGTTTTGGTTTGGAATTATAGCAATAACTATTGATTTTCCATAGCTTTGAGATGCATAGAACTAGTAAAGGAATGAACCACGAACCATGTACTTAGTAAAGTCTGTCTTAGACCAACACCATATCATGTTGTCTATTTAAATTGTATAAATGCGTAAGGTTAGGCTGACATAGAGCGATTTGTTATGAAGAGTGGAAAAGTTCTTTTAATATTTGTTAAAAAGTTTTTTTGAAATGTGTAAAATGCATAAAACAGCAAACAGTGGGTAATCTCATGTTTTTTAAAAAACTTTTTTAGAATCGGTCCTGAAGAAGGTGTCTTATAAGGAAAACCGAAACGCCGCGTCGACTTAAATCCGTGATTCTTTTTATTTTGAATTTACCTGTATAAAATTATGTTTATTGATATCTATGTCTGTTTTTAATATTACAAAATGTTTCAATTTGTATCAAAAGAGTAAACTCGCACTCTTTTACCAGAATTTATTTGTATTTGTATTCGTTTATATCAATGTCACCCTATATCTGAAGTATTTTCTGATTTTCTATGTATTAAGTGTATATTAGATATTTGTTGCATATTGCTACTAAATCCTTACTAGACACCCAAACTCTCAGATGCATACAGAACTCTTCCATTGGACAACAAGAGTTGTCGCAGAGCCATCACATCGAGGGGCCGCGAGAGGAGAAGATCGCCGCTGAGCTGCGCACCAGAGATTGTCGCCGCCCCGAAGATCGTTGCATCGTACCTTTTGCAAGCCGCTTCCACCGAAACCTGTGCACCGGAATCCACGCAAGGTATCGCATCCCTCCCCATACAGACCGGAGTCACTGCAACAGGCCCGCTACGTCCAGCGGGGTTGTGGCATCCCCTTCCCAGGGTCTCAGGAGTGACGCATCGCTTGCTTTTTAACGCTACAGCTTTCAGTTGGAACTTTTGTCACATCTAAAGCTACTGTTGGCTAAAACGTGACGCAACTGTGGATTATTTTAACGCAACCTTAAGAACTCATTTGAAACCATATTCTTGAACTGTGTATGTTGGATTTTTGTTGTTTTGGTCTTGTGTAGTTTAGATTAAATACCTTTATTTTTCTAAACTGTTGTGGAGTCAGTTTGTGGTGTTTTTACTGTGTTACTGTGAGTGTTGGTACAAATACTTCGCACATTGCCTTTGATAAGCCTGACTGCTTGTGCCAAGCTACCAAGGGGGTGAGCAGGGGTTATCTAAAGAGTGTATCCTCCTTACCCTGAATAGAAGCAAGGGTCCCTATTTGGACAGTGGTACCTACCTCTGCCAACTAGAGACCCCCGGTTCTAACACTTATAAATAAAGCAAAGTTTTTTAGGTCTCACCTAGACGTAAGCAAAGCGAAGCTTTGCTGTCTAGGGAGACAACTAATGTCGCCGCTTTCCAGGGAATGTGGACAGCAGACTGTGACGAGCCTGTCCTCCTGGAGATTGCAGCTCGTGAGCGCGCACGTCGCGTCGCCCTGCCTGATATTCGCATTCACACAAAGGCTCCCGCACGCATGCGCACATACACACACTGCATACACACACGCACCCCCCTTTAACAGACACACGCGCAGACAGACACACGCACGCACAGACACACTACAACAGACACACGCGCACACCCCACCCCCACTCACCCCTCCTCCTCCGCAACACACTCACCTGTTCTGGCGGTGCTCGGCGTGCCTCTCGGGCGGCGGTTGCGCTTTGCGGGGCACTCTCACCACATGAGAGCCCCGCCTTCTTCATGCGCCCAGCCGCTCTTCACCCGGTCCCCCATCTCGGGACCGGGACTCGATCAGGAGCCCTCGGGGCTCCTCGGACAGTCTCTTCTCTCTCGCGCCGCGATGGGGGCAGGACTTCCGGTTGGGGCCGCGCTGCGATTGGCCGGCTGCCCAACCGCTTCCGGGTTGTCGCAGGCAGCGCGGCGGCCCGGCGGGAACTTGTTTCAATGAGATTTTGTGTAATTCTCTACGATATTGTTCCAAGGCTAAAACAATGCAAGGACGGGCCTTTAATGAGAAATTAAAAGCCACTGCTGCCTGGGTAGTTCTGTAGGACTTTACGCTAAAACGAGCCGTAAGGTAGGCATATTTGTGACATATTATTTCAACATACTTTGTACAGTTTGTCTGCGGACCAGCGCTTGCATCAGAGCACACGCAGTAAAGCTGGTCCGTTGCTGTTGGTGTGGAGTACATTCAAACATAGCTTGACGGGCTTTCGTATTATTTCAACATACTTTGTAGAGCTTGTCTGCGGACCAGCGCTTGCATCAGAGCACAAGCAGCAATATAATTTGCCTCTTATTGATACATAATTTAGTCAATCATGCTCCACCCTTCCGGTTCTCTCCTCCCGAATAATCCTAGTGGCCTTGGTCAGGATGTAAACAGACCACCAGTCGGAGGAAAGGATTGTGTAAATGGGAAGGCAAACAAATGATGTTAGTAAACAGCAATGGAAAGGATTCAGCGTGTCGGAAAGACAGGTACAGTGTAGCTAACGCACCCAATAGTAGTAGGGGTTGTGGTGCATGAAGTAAACAGAGACAGCTAGCGAGAGGGGAGGTAAGGAAGGGACACCTATTGACAGGGGTTATAGTGTGAAATGGCAGGCAGATACAGAAGGCAGGAAGAGACTGCAAGTGGCATGGATTTGGAGCGCAAGGCAGAAAGATCGGCAGGAGATCACCAGAAATCAGAATTAATGGATCATGGGAAGTTAAAGGACAAGATGGTAAAGAAGGGGACACAAATGCTGTCAACGACAGCCAGTGACAAAGACTTAGGCAGCAGGAGTGCAGGAGGAGACATCAGGAAACAGCAAGTGACTAAGAGATGTACAGGTCACACAGACACTTACAGGGGAAGCTATTGGAAAGAAGTGGGTAGGTGGTGAATGACCCTGAGGGAGCAGGATGAGGAGAAATAGAGATAGCTAGTCACATGGACTGACAGGGTCGGGATGGAGACATCACCAGATCAGACCGTCAGTGAGGGGCTGGAGGGATGATGTCTCCTGTGCATAAATATTTGCATTGCCAGGAACGTCTCTCGATCATTTCATCATCAAAGAAGGTTTGTGGCTGTCTCCAGATAGTTCATCGTTTAATCGCTCATTTTGAAGTGTAGCGGTCAGTCGAAGCATTTGTGCCTAATGTTGCCTTTATGTATTCAATCCTCTGTACTAAACTAAGTATTCAGTTTGGGTGATTTACCTGGATCGCTCTATTCTATGCAGTGTCAGAAGTTATTTCAAAACATTTCAAGACGTTTCCTCCAATTGATTTTTAGTAACTTTTTTCCTCAGTATGGATAGAGGAATGTTGTCTTTTTTACTCATTTGTTGCAGCCACAGGAAGTGGATTTCAGGCCCATGGGAAGAGCCCTGGTGTCACCGCACCCAATTGCACTTCTTGATGGTCTTGATGAAAAAACTTGAGGGGCGGGAGGAGGGTCTCTACAAGGGACGTGGTCGATATAATGAAGGGTGTGGTTTAATTAAATAAGCTAAAAATCTGTGCTTAACATATCTTCCGCTCATCTGATAGAATGCTGCTTCTGTCATTGCACTGGTTAGCCCCATTGACATACAGTATTTGGCACCAAGATTGAATGGTGTTATATGTATTATTGAATGTGGTAGCTTATATTGGTGTTATGTGGGATTAATTGTGGGTAATGTTTTCATCTTTCGTTGGCAGATAGTCTTTGCATTGTACAAAAAGAGACTCCTAGTTGGATTTTCTCTGGTTTTAAAAACCTGCAAGCGGTGCGTAAACACGCAGTTTGTACTTCTAGTCCTTGCTCACCCGAAGCAAGGCTGGCAGTAAGAGGTGCAGTTACTGCCAGCCTTGCTTCTGGTGAGCAAGGACTAGAAGTACAAACTGCGTATTTACGCACCGCTTGCAGGTTTTTAAAACACATAAATAAAAGGCATTGTCATTTACAATACCAATAGCTCAAAGTATCGCAACTGCGAGACCTATTGCATTGCAAATGCTTGTTTTTTAATGCAGCCTGTTTTCCTTAAAAGGAAAACTAGATGAGTTTCAAAAAGAAAATGAAACTTTTCACTTTCATTTTTTAAGAGTGGGACCACTGCCTGCTCTTAAAAAAAATGTTGCGAATGGGTTACCATCAAAGTTGAATTTGGTGGTAAAAAGCAAATGTTTTGTAATCACATTTCGCTCGCAAAACATTTTTACATGGCACAGCGAGTCGCTACTATAAAGGGATGCTCCTAACATGCCCCTTCTCAATACAAAATCTCAAAACCTAAATTGCAAATCAATAACAAGTTACCGAATTGCTGTTTGGGCTTTGTACATGCCATAAACCCTTTTGCATTCGCAAACGGTTTGTGACCCAGCAAAAAGTTGTGTACATGTGGCCACTAACGTGTTAGTACTCTCTGTATTGCTGTCCATGGACTTCCAAATATCTAGCAGAGCATCTTATTAGAAACGTACCATATGCACCCTATACAACCAGCAACCTAAAGTGAGTAGCTCAGAACTTCCTTTAACACTCAACGCCAAATAAACAAAGCCCTCAAAATCAGAGATTAAAAGGCACCCTGTATAACTATGTGTTACAGCACAGTTATGTAATACCATAGAGCATTCCTGCTGCGCTCACAACAGCACACATCTCCAATTGCAAAACGGAGCACAACAGCAATCAGTAGATGTTAGGCAGGACACAGTGTAGACAATTAATACAGCACAGTTGTGCCATGTAGCTGGATTTCATCTTGTTAACAGAATGTTGTATTCAACAGGACATGATGAGAACATTGAGCACACTTTTAACAGAGCACAGTTATGCCGTACACTGGGCATCACTGTGTTCAAGAGATCTCCCAGTACCCAGACAAATCACACAGTACCCTACAAGACAACACATTAAGACAAAACTCTTTAAATGCATCAAACTTGACACCACTGATATGAAATCTTTCAAATTCGAACCAGACTCCAATCTGTAATGAAACCTTAGAGAGTTTAGAAAGTTCCCTTGCATACTTTAGAATGCAATGCAGCCCTATTCCAGAGACAAACCATGAACAATACAAATGCCAATAACCTAACATAACAGATATATGGGCTTTGGAGGTTTCAGGCACCACACTTGAAAGGGCACGGATGCAGTGAAGAAGCCAAGGTGAACAAGGTGCGATGGTACACTGAGTCACAGAGAGAAAGGAAAGACGGCAGGATAGGAAGGAGGGAAGGCGGTAGAAGGGCTCACTGGACACTCTGTAGTAGTGAAGCTATGAACTCCCCGAATCCGGTTCAGTCCACCATGACGAAATTACTCCTTCCACTGTGTGGTAGGTCACCAATGATGAAGCATGCCACGACACAAGTGGGTGAGGTGGCCTGTCCAAATATCTCCGGATACCTGTAAATCAAAGGAAGGGGCCGAAGACTAATGGACTTTTTCCATATTACTAGCATTTATGGTGGTGTATATATATGAGGTAAATGGAGATGTGATGCAAGGTTTACTCCTCTGTCACTCTATTGGTGTATTGATGACCTATTGGAGCTATGACACTGCGTCATCTGGTCGGGTATATTTATCAACTGTGCTTAGTTGGCCAGGAGTCACAGCCTTATGTTAAATTTCATTTAAGAATCAAAGAGACTGTGGTCTTGTAGAACATCATGGAATGCAGCCTTGAGACCCTCACGGGTGAGTAGTGCGCTTTATAAATGCTCTGATTTATTGATTGAGTAGTGAAAGGGAAGGAGCACGTGAGGACTCTGGCTCCTGCAGATTACCCAATCCCTTCAAAATAGTACAAGCATTAGAGGAAACATTGTGAAAAGAAAACACAGTCTCCCCAGGCCTGTTGCTAAGTCACGCGCATGCAAGGGGGGTGTCTGTAGAAGACACACATTCATGCAGACATCGTCAACGGGGGGTTCCTTCTCGACATTCATGATCCATTCAGGACAGGCATTCAGACAGACCTTTCAGACACTGGGGCACCGGTGGCTAGATATGACCCTTGCACCCCCCCATGGATGCCCTCTTTCCCTGCCATTGTGCCGGACACAGCGCTAGCCAGGTGTGGGCAATAGCTGCACAGGTGCTCCAGTGCCCTATGGTCTGTTGAACTCCTTTTGCAGTAGCCCCTTGGGTCGCAACAAAAATCACACGGGAGGGGTCTTTGTTCATTCATGACACCCCCTCCTAGGGCAGGAGGTCGGTGTTCCCGCTACCAGGTGAGATGTAGGAGCGCCATGAGTGCTGACTTCCAGGGGTGTAGCTTCAGGGGGAGTTTGGATTGTTATAATCCCCCCAAAATAAATATATTTTCCGACAAATAGTTTGATGTAGGTTCTTTCAGCTGGTTATGGTGAGATGTCTGTCGGATTTCACCAGGATGTTTTACACACACACACACACAAAAATGCAGGCCCACTCTCTGTTTTGAAAGTCCTCAAAAATATTTGCTATTTCACAAAATATTGTGCTGTTTCTCTAAGTGCTACTGCCAATCTGCAGCCCTCTCACTTTCCACTGCCCCTTAGCACCTCTATGTTTTCCAACATTAAAAGTGACGCATCGGTGGCACAAGGGACTTGTAAATAAGCCCGTAAAAGGCAGCCTTATTGTGGCGTAAGAGGCTTGTAAATAAGCCCCTAAAAGGCAGCCTTATTGTGGCGTACGGGCCTTGTAAATAAGCCCCTAAAAGGCAGCCTTATTGTGGCGTAAGAGGCTTGTAAATAAGTCCCTAAAAGGCAGCCTTATTGAGGCGTAAGAGGCTTGTAAATAAGCCCCCAAAAGGCAGCCTTATTGTGGCGTACGGGCCTTGTAAATAAGCCCCTAAAAGGCAGCCTTATTGTGGCGTAAGAGGCTTGTAAATAAGCCCCTAAAAGGCAGCCTTATTGTGGCGTAAGAGGCTTGTAAATAAGTCCCTAAAAGGCAGCCTTATTGAGGCGTAAGAGGCTTGTAAATAAGCCCCCAAAAGGCAGCCTTATTGTGGCGTACGGGCCTTGTAAATAGCGTCTAAATGGCAGCCTATTGTTGAAGTGTGCCTCAGTGCAGCGCGCACTAAACACTTACACAAACATATGCATTGGTGTTATTTAAACATCAGCACTGTGAGGAATGCCAATCACCAGCTACCGCCGCTACGAGCACTGCCTGCAGGCCACAGCAGAGCACGAAAATAATCCAATTTACAGAAATAAAACAGTTTGTTCCCATGATGTGCTGATTGCTTAATCGTTTCTTCGGCATCTCAGGCACCACAATTACTCTGTTTCCCCCAAGAATTCCTCCCCCTCTCCCCCGAACGTGCAACAGACAATCCGACAATTTTTTTCTTTTTAATGATCGTCTGCGGCTCTTCCTCAGTTAGCGTCGCCTCATTATTATGCAAATTGTTGAAACCACTGCTGGGAAACAGCCGTGCCCTGCCGATCGCACGTTTGCGCTTTCGCGACTAGGCACTGCGTTTAAATTTGAGGATGGGAGAAGAAAAAAAATGAAAAGCAGAGAAATCCCTGTTAATTATGGTAATGAGCGTATCTATGACACTTTAATTACCTTAACTCCAGAGCGGGATAAATGAGCCATCCTTCTGTGCTAATTGGCTGCCGCGTGACCGGCTCAGGAATTAGGGTGAGTGCACAAGCTTCGTTGAGTAACAAGGTTGTTTTTTTGCTTGTCATAAATCTATTACTTTTTCCCTGGAGGGGGGCGCGTGTTCCGCTGCTGATTTCGAACATTTTCTAAAGGAGCGTAGAACCACGTCTAGCAAATGGCTGACAAGCCCTGAGTGGTTAGAAAAAGGCCTGGCACTCCTAAGCTGGTCTAGTAGTGGTACTCGGTAATTGCATGAATACAAGGATGCAGTGGCTAATCGGACGGGTCAAGAGTCTGGCTTGGTCCTAAAGGCCAGTGTAGGAGCCAAGCCATTAAAATATTTGTCGCATAAATCGTTCAACAAACCTCGTGTAAAAATGTGATAAAACTCTTTCAAATTCATGAAACTACATTTCTTTAATGTTAACGAGGTTCAATTTAAAATAATTTATTTACCTATGGATTGAGTAGCATTTCTTAAACGTGTTAGTTTCTGAATATGAATTTCTAGATATGAGGGTATAAAACGGTCTAGGTTCACAGATCAGTTCTCAAACAGACCTAGAGGCAGATTTACAATTCCTGACGCATCCCTGCAAATTAGCAGGGATGCGTCAGGAAACTTGCGACACGCATTACAATCCTTGCGCCACCACGGATGCGCCGCATTTACAATGCAGCACATTATGGCGCAAGGAAATGCAGATGCGTGTCGCATCTGCAGCCGTAACGTTGTTGCAGTGCTGGAGTTGTGACGCGGGCGCAACGCAACTCCAGCACTGAGCCAACCCGGCCTATCTTGCACATGGTGCGTCACACCTTACACCTGCTTCAAGCAGGCACAAGGTTTTGACGCAGCGGGGCCGGAAAAGTGACTAGGTGAAATCTTGTAGATTTCACTCAGGCTCTTTTCGGAGGCGTTCTTGCACCGGAATGCCCCCCCCCCCCCCCCCCTGCACCGGAACGCCCACATGAAACCTGAAGCAGGTTTCATGTGGCGCAGGGCTTTACAACGTGGCACATCTCCCTAGAAGCGTCACGTTGTAAATCCCCCGCTGCATAGCACTAGCTTCACGCCAGACTCTCTCAGCCAATGGATTGAACTTTGTCAATGACGTCTTGGCTCCTCCCAATGGAGCATTCATCTGTGACCTGGCCGTTTGCCTATATTCTCCGCCTCTATTATACTGCTGGGACTGAACATCATGAGGGATTGCTTTCCAATCAAAAGTCCTGTTTGTTTGAAAACACAAATACAATAGGGCTGTGTCAGAGCCAAGGGAGCCTTCAGTAGCCTTCCTTTCATTTTATTCTTTTATGTGCTCACCCAAGTGTCTTAGTGCTTTTCTTTGTGCACATTTGGGGCCGATAAAGTGCTATCTGAAGAACTGGTGTACGAAACTGAGTCTGGTCAACAAATCAAATTAATACATTTAGATAACACGAAGCACATTATGCATCACAAGGAAGCAGAATAGTTACGTATCAAACCCTACAGGTTAAAAGTTACAGAAAGCAAGTCATCAAGTTCTAATCAATCAATAATCAATACATGTATTCATTAGTTAAATGCAGTTCAAATCAATCAGTCATATAAGTAAGAGGACGGCCTATCATAAAGCTGACTTGGAAGGCACAGTTCAGTAAACCAGTTCTCCCATAAAGAGAGTACCCGACATCTCCTACTCTGCACTAGCTAAAATCACACAATTCCAGCATTTGCTATTCCTGCATGTAGTTCCCATAAAACGATCCAATTAGGTGAGAGTGAAAAGGAACAGTCTTGTGCTCATTAGTTTCCAGGATCCTACAGAATACAGCTTTTCTAAACACCATTCAAACGTACAATTATCTGCAACAAAAGGATGCATTGGACAAGCCTGTGCTGTGCAGGTGCCCTACTGCAACCAATTATAGCACTCTTCGATTATCAGTAAAAAAACATTTCATATGATAAAGCACATAGGACCATTAAGTTTGTAAATTCAGACTCAAAGCTTTGCCTAGAAATAAAAGGTCATGTGTCACGAAGCAAGATGTCATCCAACGTCGTTAGCCAGTAAGAATTGGCCTACATTAGCTATGGTCAATCTAAACATGAACAATGCACAGGTAATAATATTTGACGTTTATATGTTAATGTGCATAAAACTATTAAACATTTATTATGAACAAGCATTTTAAGTGCTAGAACATTAAATCCAGACCTAGTAGCGTTGCTAATGCTTGTTCCCTTCTGCCAATGCTGTTAGCGAACCAAGGGGCAAATTTACAAGTGAATGGTGGAGCATGGCATTGAGCACAAAATGCTAAAGCCACGCTCCGTCATTCCGAAAATGCAGGGGTGAGCCGTATTTACA
This sequence comes from Lissotriton vulgaris, assembly GCF_964263255.1. NCBI lineage: Eukaryota > Metazoa > Chordata > Amphibia > Caudata > Salamandridae > Lissotriton > Lissotriton vulgaris. The sequence goes on along the minus strand of NC_141685.1, from coordinate 803,032,865 downwards.
AGGATACAGCACATCCCTGCGTATTCCCCCTGCGCTGGCTGTAAATTGAGCTGTCTAGCACCAACACAGGCACCCTTGTCCCATAGAGCAAGGGTGCCTGAGTTAAAGGAATCATTGTTTATGTGCAGGAAGGTGTGCCTTCCCGCACATAAACAATCACAAATAGCGATTGGAAACTTCTATGTGTGCTGCATTGTGCAGCACACATAGAAGTTGCAAATCTTCATTTTTGTAATGATTGTTTATGTGCGGGAAAGGACACCTTCCTGGACATAAACAATCACTCAGGGCATTTTGCTGTTTCTATGTGTGCTGCACAATAATCGCAGGTTAGCACCCTTTTTTCCAACGTCTCCCTTTGCATCTCTAATGAGATGCAAAGTGGGCATCACTGGGCATTCCCCGGATGGACTGCCTTGCAAATATCGCTGATGTTCACATCGCGATATTTACAAGGCTGCCCCAGCATTTTAGCACACGTTAGTTTTTGGAGAAAACCGCCTTTTTCTCCAAAAACTAACATCTACTAAAATGCAGATTTACCAATCCCTAACATTGGGGTGGATTATGCTGATACGACCCTGTGGGTCGTATCAGCAAGGTCATCGCCGTTTTGCAGGGAACATTGCTGGAAAACCAGCGATGTTCCCTGCAAATTGGCGATAACCTTGCTATCGCTGGAATTTTTTTCGCCCTGGAGAAACGCGTTGTTAATAACGCGCTACCAGGGCGATACATTCCAGAGATAGTCTGTGATAACAAAATTATCGCTAAGCACGGCCAGATTTAATTATTGCTGGCCGTTGATAATATGCCCCATAGTTCTTTAAAGTTGTGAAAACAAATTTCCTTGTTTGACAATTTATCTTTTGTCTCTTTTTCAAGGAACAACAATGACTGTATGCAGAAAGGTATTTAAATATCATTCGTAATTCACTGCCTACAGCTAACAAGTATGGAAGAGTCCATCTAGGCATTAAGGCAAAACAAGAAGCAGCAGACTCTGGAATGGGCAAGATCCGGGCGGAAACTCCTTGCATCTGAGGTTCAGGTAGGGATTAAAAATAGCAAGCATTTAGAGTTGTTCATACACAGCTTTTACTTTATCTGTGTGCCCAATGTGGGTTCCATTCTTACGAGAGCTAAGACACTAGCGAGAACGCGGTCCTAAATATGACATTGGGATGCAACGGGCAGAATGCGTGCATCAGCTGCCAACCAGTTTGTTCCAGTATCATTGTCTGGACAACTATGATAGGACACCCCTCCCAGGACCCTCTACGGGCTTGGGTTTGGTTGAGTGTTGCTGATTAGACTGGTTCTGTAATCTCAGGGCGTATATACATGACTTACAAGCTCCCAGAACCTTCTTCCCAGTCCATACCCCTTCCAGTCAGTGAGATAAAAAAGAAACCACGTCATCTCTTTGAATCTAGGGTAGCTTTTACTTCATATTAACTTGGTCTCCCACTTGGACAGGGAGTAGTCCAGGTGTAGAACACGTTCCTTCAGTTACTGGTTTAATCAATGAAATATGAAATAGTGTATGGGTAAAAAGCAGGGTACTTCTAACTTGATAGCTACTGTGCTAACAATCCTGAGAATCTTAAAAGTTCCAACAAACTTGGGTTGAACTTTTTACGACCCTTTTCAAGCCTATGCTTGTACCTTATTTAGTGGATGATCACACTTATTCACCCATGTTATAGGTATTTCCTGATCTTCTAAACCTATCATGTAAGCTTTGTACTGTTTTTTAGCCTTTGCTAAATCATTTTGAGCTGTTTCTGGAAATTGCATAAGATGTTCATGAAATTCATATCATGCTGGTACTAATTCTGGTGTATGAACTTGTGTGTTTATCATTCTGTGGTGTCAACCATGTGGACAGTAAAATGAAGAATACCCTAGAAACTCATTAGTTGAATTGCAGGCAAATTCAGCCTTTCATAAAGCGTCCCCAAATAGAATCATCCTGTGTAGTCTGACAACGCAGATGTTGCTCAAGACATTCATTTATTCTCTCAGCCTGTCCATCAGTTTGGGGGTGATAGCTAGAAGATCATCTAACTTTCATTTCCATAGGATTGCAAAGAGATTTAAAAAATGGGATATAAACTGTTAGTCCCCATCTAAGATAAGGATTGTAGGGATTCAATGTAATCGGGCTACTCCATGAATGAACACCTCAGCTAGTCTCTTACCAGAAAATAATCCTTTTAACGGGGTGAATTGTACCATCTTGGTTGAGTGGTCCTCTTTTACCAAGATTGTGCTGTATCATTCAGGAGTACAAGGTTCCTCTACTATGAAGTCAAGGGAAACAGTGTTCCATGGTTGTGGTAGGACTGGACTGGGTTGAAGCATGCCTGCCGGAGCTATATGAGATGCCTGTCCTTGTGTCCACACTGCACAGGTATTGACACACTGTTTGGCATCTTTGGCCAGAGTAGACCACCAATAGTTGTGTCTTAACTGGTCTAATGTTTTTTTTCCCATGAGGTGCTGCTAATGAACTTGAAAGACTCCATTGTAATGTTTGTTCCTGTAAAGTGCATGTAAGAAGATACAGTGCATTATTTACATAGTACACTTCATTTGTTGTAACTCCTGCATATTGATTTATAACCCTTACACTTTTTTCATATTCTTGCTCCGTTTTGGAGCGGCGTCAGGTCTTCTGTAATAGACATAGCTCCCACTAATTGATCAACAGGTATGATATAAAGGTCAGAGGGATGTTCTGTTGGTGCGTAGCCATAACAGTACAATACAATTGCCTTACCATTCTTCTATTTAGGCGGAAAAGTGATCACAAAGACATAATCGCTGAAGAATTTTACCCAACGTGATTGTCTGGCAGAAAGGGCAGGGGCAGACTTTAAAAACCATAGGGTATGGTCATCCGTCATGATAGTTACCATATGTTGGGCACTCAGAAGGTAATGATGCCACTCTGCAAAATTAACTTTAATGGCAAGTAATTGTCTGTCGACAACGGCATAATTTACCTTTGCTGGGTTTCACTTGCGAGAAAAATAAGCAGCTGGGTGCAATTGCTCGATAATTGGGTTGCGCTCTGATAGAACCCCTCCAATTTTGTCTTGTGATGTGTAAGCTTTAACAACACAAGGACAGGTAAGTTTTAGGTGCCATAGGAGAGGAGCTGTAAAAAATGTTTACTCATGTAACACGGAATTACTAGTTAACTCTGCCATTCCGTCGACAAAATTAAATCAGCACAGTCTGTGATGGTCTTTAAAAAGGTCTGACGGACAGTGTGTGCAGATGTGTTTTGAAGCACTGCATCCACAGTTTCTTGCAGCCATGCTCCAGATTGAGCGTCCAGGAACCCTAAGGCCAGCCTCCCAGGCTTCCTTGCATCCAGTTAGTCCCCCTCGACAAACAGGTTTAAATCGGTTCCTCTTGCTTGGTGAGCCTCCCCAGGTCATGTGTGTTCCCTCCCAGGAGCCAGTCCAATGCACTTTATCCTCGGTTAGCCCCTTCCCTGGGGAGGGCCCAAGCAAGTGCCACCTTTGGAGAGGGCTTTCGCCTTCTGATATGTAAAGAGGACAGTACTGCCGATTTGTACTCTTGAATTAACAAGGGGAGCTGCCCCAGGAGAGTAGCAGGCAACCTGCCATGGTGGGGGCATGATGTCCTCTGGAAAACAGAACCCAGTTCAGATGTATGGCAGGTGCAGCTGTGGGTGGGCAGCATGTTGAAGCCTGGGGCAGTCCAGTTTGTGGCAGTGGTAAGGAAGTCTACCGCAGCCGTCCATGGTCATGGTGGCACCAGTTTGCAGTCTGTGGTGGATTGGGCAGTTTCCAGTCTGTCAAGAGTCAGAGCGGTGTGCGGTTTTACCGGACAGTTTACAGCTTTTGACAGTGTGTGAACCTTTGGGAGTAGTTATTACTCCTTGTCAGACAAGGTAGCGGTTTGCAATGTATGTCGGAATAGAGGCAACCTGTTGCCTGGTGAGGGAAGGGGCAGCTAGCAGTCGGCTTGCGGAGTAGTATCACCCTTATGTGAGGAGGCAGTGCACATCCTTCATGTGGGACTTTGTGCATCTCAAGGGAAGGACCGTAGGGGAGAGGTGCTGTGCAGCCGGTGCGGTAGTACCACTGCAATGCACTCCTTAGTGCTTTTACAGAATGAGGGGTAGGCATGTATATTGCAGTGCCCACTCCGCACTCTTGCAGAATTATAATGTGTTCAGCTGAATGAAACTCCACCAATTGTTCCCACTCCTAGTGTAATGGTGCATTGAAATCTCAAGATTAGTATTAGAAAATTCTTTGAAGACCCTGCTCACCAATAAGTTGGATCTCAACAACTACCTGACTCCAACGTTTCTCTCTCCCTCGGTTGTTTAAGGGACTGCTTTAGGTTTCCCATTAGGTATGTTTGTGCAGTCTTTTAGGAAATGACTAGCCTTCCCACAATGGGGACAGAGTTCGTTATCCCGTCGTCTCTGCCTTTCCTCTGTATTAAGTGGTTCTCTAACTCTCTTTAATTTGCATAGGCTCACTTTCACTTAGCTCCATGGCTTCAGGATTTTTTTTCCCTAATTAGCATTACCTTTTGGTCACTTGTGCCATGATCTAATCTCCGTTCAGACAAATGGAGATCCAACATAACCCGCAAAATCTATAAGTACTCACAAACTTTAGGAGGGTTGATAACTCGGCAGAAACAATCTTATAAGTCATCACTTAACCCCTGATAGAAGAGTGAGCTTCTTTTTTCTACAGGCCATCCCAATTCAGCAACCAGTCGATTAAAAATAGTAACATTCTTAATAAGATCTTTACTATCTTGTTTTAAATTCAGAAATACTGTCTCCACTGATTGCATAAACTTGTGCTTGTCAATAGTTTCTTCATCTCTGCCCTAAAATTGTTATAACTATACAAAAGGGGGCTGTCTTTTCCACTGGTGGAATGGACCAAGAAGTGGATGTGCCCAATGAGACATGACACTATGAAAGCCATCCAGGAGTGATCATCTGTAAAATATTCAGTTCTGCACATAAAGTGTAAAGATACTGGTTTAAGAAAGTAGCAAACTTGGTTGACTCTCTAAAGAAGTGCTCTGTGGGGTGGTAAAGGGACTGGATGAGGACTAATTACAGGAACTACTGTCCCTGAGCCTATGTCTCCTCTGGAACCAGCACTTTTTCTTCAGGTTTGGCATTAGAATCAGTGTGACCAAAGGAGGTTTTAGAGGAAATTTAGGTTTGGCACCTCCAGCCATAGTTTACTTTCCACTTTGATAGGCCAAGTTAGGACTAGATTGACTCTGTAAGTCATCTAATCTTTGTGACAAGTGTGTCTCATCTTGTGACCGCTGTAAGGTTTGATGTAAATCCCTCCTGTCCTTTTGAAATTCTACTGGTAAATTAACTATCTCAGGTGAGGACGGATTCTGATACTTCATCTCGCTCCGAAAGGATAGTATACCTGGGCCTGCTATTCTGTGACAACTGAGCACTAACATGATAGGTTGCGTGATCCTGTAGGGGCAAGATCGGATCAAAGGAGATAGTTTCCCATAACCCCACAGCATAAACAAAGTTTTGCACTCCAAACCAGACCAGTTGCTAGGGTAAAGAGGAATGGGATTTTGAGAAAAAGTGAGACATCCTCCGGTCTGCCTGGCCACTCTCCACATAGGGGTCCCTTCTATGTCTTCTGTTTGATATGTTCAATAGTGGCGGGAATGTTTGTGTGTATTATTTACTAAAGGAAGTAGAGTCATATATATGTAATATGTTACAAGTTCTTAAGACTAAGCTACATTATCAAATCCCTAATGCTGTAGTTGTAGCATAACCTCCCCCAGACCTTAACTACTGTTCCCTCTTCCCCACCAGGAATGCATTATTTTTGGCGGCACGATTATGTTTCTTTTTAATAGTATTTACTCACAAAATGGCAACTAGGCAAAAGGAGAAGTGGCAGAGTCCAATGAGGACACCTCTTTACGATTCTACAAAGGTATCCAAAGATATTGGAGTAGACACCTCACTCACTGAATTGTGACATGCTTCCTCATCTGCGCCTATCCATACCCTGGTAGGGTGATCCCACCAGGGCGAACTCAACCAAGCGGATGAGAGTTCTTATATAATGATTCGTTGGATAATGCAAGGATCCAGGCATGAGAAAGAGAATTAAAAAAAACCTTAAAGTATACCCAGAAGGAATACTCGTTTTTGCATAAAAACGAATTCAGGGTTTTATTTGAGCTTTAGTTTCTCAACTGACCCTGATTTTTCATTGCCAACATGTTTTGGCCCAGACACAGAGCCCGCCCGAGTCTTGGACCTTTATCAGGGCTTAGTGCGTATCCCTGCCTACCTAGGCATGTATTCCAGGCATATATGTGTGGCGTAAGGCTCTCAACTGAGACTGTGTTTAATCAGCCGAGGATACCCTATTGTTGGGTTATTAAGGGTCATGCATGTGTCACGCCAGGTGCTGTCCTGTAGACAAACATATGTCAAGGTACTGGCACCGCAGGTTTACTTACACGATTCTGCTCAGACCACTGCAGAACACTTTTTAAAAGTATGCCTAATTGAAAAAGGATTAAGAGATCTGGGTGACTCAATAAACCCTTGTAGGCTTGGGCAATCAATAATGTAGAGTAAAGGTTGTCTACAAGGGATTTTGTTGGTTGATCAATTTTATAGTTATTTTTGGTCTGAATCGAGGTGTTTGTCATATGATCAAACAGCAGAGTACCCACAGGGCTACAGCAATAAATGTAAGTAACGAGTCAAAGTAATAAAGGGAATAAGCACACGGAAAATCCTATTTATATGAAAAAATATATTCTGTATTTGGTTTGTCAAAAATTAATTCAAGGGGATACATAGAATCAAAACATAAGCAGCAGCTGTCATGAAAAGTTGTATAAATTAATTCAACAAATCAAATCACAACAAAACATCAGCTCCAAAATATATGCGAGAGCGACTCAGTATCAAAGGTTGAGAGATGTCACTCTTGAGGACATAAATTCCTTGGGAGATGATGTGGAGGTCTGCGTTTTGGTCTTTGAGGCAATAGTCTATAAGACCATCATCAGGACAAGTGGAAATTGTAGAGGAAGCCCCCTGTGTAGATACAATATAACCAAATAACAATTTATTCAGTCAGGATACTACATAAGATGACATTAACAACTTTAATACAGAAATTAATACAGAGAATAACATTATAAAATGGAAAACTGTGTGTGAAACACTAACCCTTTGTTTCTTAACATTTGTTAAATTGTGGTATCTACAATAATTACATGTAGGAACCAATTGCATGTCAAGCAAGTGAATCTATCACCACCATCGTTCATCACACCATGAAGGACGGCTCAAACTTACTTAGGTAACTCAATAGAGGCATGCTGCTGTGTTGTAAATAACGTTAAAGGCCAGTCATGTGACCACAGCGTCTGTCAATATTCCTTTGACAGACGCTGTGGTCACTTGACTTGCCTTTAACATTATTTACAACACAGCTGCACTGCCTCTATTGAGTTACCTAAGCAAGTTTGAGCCGTCCTTCATGGTGTGATGAACGATGGTGGTGATAGATTCACTTGCTTGACATGCAATTGATTCCTACATGTAATTATTGTAGATATCACGATTTAACAAATGTTAGGAAACACAGGGTCAGTGTTTCACACACGGTTTTCATTTTATAATGTTATTCTCTGTATAAATTTCTGTCTTAAAGTTGTTAATGTCATCTTATGTTGCATCCTGACTGAATAAATTGTTAATTCAGTTATATTGTATCTACACAGGGGGCTTCCTCTGCAATTTCCACTTGTCCTGATGATGGTCTTATAGACTATTGCCTCAAAGACCAAAACGTCGACCTCCAAATCATCTCCCAATGAATTTATGTCCTCAAGAGTGACATCTCTCAACCTTTGAAACTGAGTCGCTCTCGCATATATTTTGGAGCTGATGTTTTGTTGTGATTTGATTTGTTGAATCAATTTATACATCTTTTCATGACAGCTGTTGCCAATGTTTTGATTCCAAGTATCCCTTTGAATTAATGTTTGATAAACCAAATACAGAATATATTTTTTCATATAAATATGATTTTCCGTGTGCTTATTCCCTTTATTACTTTGACTCGTTATTTACATTTATTGCTGTAGCCCCGTGGGTACTCTGCTGTTTGATCATATGACAAACACCTCGATTCAGACCAAAAATAACTATAAAATTGATCAACCAATAAAATCCCTTGTAGACAACCTTTACTCTACATAAAAGAAAAAGGGTCAGCTAATTAGTTCTAGAGAACTTGAGACACCAGCGTTCTACTCCTGCAAGAATACTTCTCAAACTACACCATTTAGATTACCTCATTTATGGCACACCATCACAGCATCAGTTATTTTATCCACAAATTAATAATCATTCTTCACAAAACTCAGCAGCCCTAGGTTTCCTTTTACAGTTCAAAGGGCATGCTTCCCTTTTAAAAAGTCAGTGGCCCAAGCATAATAAATTAAAATTTCTTTGAAAAAATCTTGAGAAACAAATCAGCTGGATCCTAAAATTTATGAAAACAAACTTCTTTGCTTGATAATTTATCTTTTGTATCTTTTTCACGGAACAACAATGTCCATACGCAAAAAGCATTAAGAAAGCCCAGAACGATCAGTAATGTAATCACTTCAAAGTGCATAAAGCACACAAATTGCCTAAACCACACTTACTTACTCGAGGTCTCAATCAAATTTTTGATTGAGACATTGAGGAACACAGTTGCTGAGAAAGAGCTTTTGGAGAAGGACCGCGAGTGCTGGGAACACATTGAATTCAAGAATAACAAAGTATTTACAAGGAAATAACGAGGATGGTCATATTTAATAAGCCACCCCGCCGGTTGGCGACAGACACAAGATAAAATCGCCTTCCTACAGAAAACGATTGATCCCCTTGGTTCCCCGCACTCTGACAACAAGTCCCACAAGCCTTCTCCACCCCATAAAAAGAGCCTGACACAAAGAATAAAAGCCCTGATGAGAGCCCAGGGACGCTTGTCCTGGTCTCGAAACGCGTCGGCAGCTTTGGTGGAATAGAGCATTATTAACAAACAATACTAGGATTAGCTAGTCAAGACATTATCAATTTCGAGGCATTCAGTTGACCATATTCCCCATTCTTTCGATTTGTTTCATTCATTGATTCTATATGTATATGATATTGGTGTTTTTTTATGTATTGATTACTTTGTAGGATGTTTGATGTTTTATATATTATTTTGACATTGTTTGTTTCTATGTGTATCCAACCAATTGTACAGTGATGTAAATATTGAATGTACAGTCCATTTCATTTCTGCCTATCAATGTTAAAAAAGATACTTTAAAAGTTAAAATAACTGGCATTGAATATGCATGCCTGGTTGGAATATAATACATATTTTTCTAACCTAAAAACGTTTTTTTCGTTTAAGTAAGTGTGGTTTAGGCAATTTGTGTGCTTTATACTTAAAAAGGGTCTAGCCTTTACCACGTTTTCATAGACCTATCTCCTTTGGGTTCCAATCACTTCAAAGTGCAGCTCAAGTTTGCCTTACTTTTATAACCTGGCCGACACCAGCTGGTGCAGGAGACTCCAGCGTGGGCAGGAACCAATTAGACATTTCTTACACCTGAGTTTATGATAAGCAAAAGAAAACTGTAGGGATTTAGGGCCAGATGTATCAAAGGTTTTTACTCATTCTGTGTCTATGGGAAAATGTGTTCATAAATACGGTGCTTAGAGTTGTGTAAACCCTCGCAAGAACGTGATCCTGAGTTTGACATCGGTATGCGACTGATGCAACTTAGAAATTCAGCCACGGACTCACTTATCCAAGTACCACTGTCCAGATCACCGGGATAGAACATCCCTTTCACGACTCTCCCCATGGGCTTGGATTTGGTTAAGCATTGCTGATGAAACTGGTTCTGTAATCTTGAGGCAGGTACATGATCTCCAGGCTCCCCAGGCTTACTCTCACGTCCATACCCCTTGTAGTCAATGATATAGTAAAGACCACCTCTTATTCTCTTTGAATCTTGGATAGCTTTCACTTCATAATCAGCTTGGCCTCTCATCTGAACAGGTAGTCGTATAGGTGTAAAATGTATTACTTCAGTTTCTGGTTAAAACAATGAAATGTGAAATACTGGGGGCCTCATTCCCAAATGTAAATGTATACCCTTGTGTAAGTTTATGATGTTTTGCAATTCACAAAGGAATTTTACAAGTAGTGTCTTTATGACTAAAGATAGGCAGTCAGAAAGATACTACTCGGAAAATTCCTTTGTGAATTGCACAAAATCATAAACTTACACAAATGTGTAAGTTTACCTCTGTGAATCAGGTCTTGGTAAAAAAGTGGGGTAATTCTAACTTGATGGCTAGTGGGCTGACAATCTTGAAAATAGTGAAAGCTCCAAAAAATGTAAGTTGAAATTTGTTGCAACCATTAAGATTTTTTTTCAGGTCAATATTTCTACCTTTTTTGTGAATAATGACACTTGTTCCCCTATGTGATATGTCTTTCTTGGGAAAGCATTATATCTTTGTTTAGCCTGTGCAAAATTATTTTGAGCTATTTTTGGAGTGTTGTTAGAACTGGGGGTCTCTAGTTGTCAGAGGTAGGTACCACTGTCCAAATAGGGACCCTTGCTTCTAGTCAGGGTAAGGAGGAAACACTCTTTAGATAACCTCTGCTCACCCCCTTGGTAGCTTGGCACAAGCAGTCAGGCTTATCCAAAGGCAATATGTGAAGTATTTGTACCAACACTCACAGTAACACAATGAAAACACCACAAACTGACTCCACAACAGTTTAGAAAATAAAGGTATTTAATCTAAACTACACAAGACCAAAATGACAAAAATCCAACATACACAGTTCAAGAATATGGTTGCGAAAGAGTTCTTAAAGTTGCGATAAAAATAATCCACAGTTGCGTGAAAAGCTCACAGTTGCGTCACGTTTAGCCAACAGTACCTTTAAATGTGACAAAGTTCCAAAGCAGAAGCTGGTGCAGTGGAAAACAAGCGATGCGTTGCTCCTGAGATCATGGGGAGGCGTTGGCATCAGCCCCGCTGCAGCAACGGGCGTGTTGGGACGAATCCGGTCTGTATGGGTAGGAAGGCGATGACTTGTATGGATTCAGGTGCGTAGATTCCGTAGGAAATTTGTTCTCGCAAAGGCACGATGCAATGATCTGTAGAAGCTGTGACGATCTCCGGGGCGACGATGCGTGATCCAGCGGCGATCTTCCTCTGGCAGCTCCTCGATGCGATGGCTCTGCGACGATGTTCGCAGCGACGTGATGCAGTCCGTAAGCAAGCGGTGCTGAGATCTCACCCAGTGATGCCAGGTTCTGCGACGATGCTCGCAGCGATGATAATCTTCCGGCAAATGAAGGATGCGACGTCTGCGGCAGCGGCAACAGGCACTGTGACAATCTCGGCCTTCATAGCAGCAGGAATTTCCTTGCACTGTCGGGGATGCGCTCCGCAAGCGAGGGATGCGATAACTTTTCTGTAGCAAAGTCTCTCAAATGTTAGTTTCCAGCTTCCCAGCACAGGTGCAACTTCCAGAGGCATCAAAACTGGCCAGAGCACTCTAAGAAGGTCAGCCCAGCATCACACAGCAGGGCAGCCCTTCTTCTTCAGTATTCCAGCTTTCTCCTTGGCAGAGGTTCCTTCTTGTTTCCAGGATGATCTTATTTCTGTAGACAGGGGTCCTGTACGTATACCCCTAAAAGTCTTTGTTCCCTTTGTGCAGGTGGGCTCTGAGCCCGGTCTGAACCAGTTCTGGGTGTTCCTTGAGCACTTTGTTTTCCTGACCTCTCCTTTCCTTTCAGAGAGAGGGGCAGGCTTGTCAGCCGCTCAGCAGGAGGTGGAGCCAGCATTGTGGAAGGCAGGCACAGCCCTATTCAGGCCCAGGTGCTTCCCCCTCCCACTACTCTAGATGCAGATGGAGTTATTCAGCCCAGGGATGGCCCACTCAGACTCTGGGAGCCACCCGGCCCCTGTCACTCACAAGCCAGACAGTCAATTCACAAACAGGCCAAGTCACACAGAAAGGTCAGACAAGATAACGTCAACTTTCCAAAAGTGCTGTTCTCAAACACAGGAATTAAAAACAACCTTTCCTAAAAGATGTGTTAATAAATTCTGAGTTCAGGGATACCAAACCTTTATGTCCTATCTTGCTCCTTTGGGAAGATATGCTGGTAGCCACTGTAGCCAGCATCCCCCATGACAGCCTATGGGGCAAGATAGCCTTACAGTAGTGAACAACGAAAATGGCTGTAATTTACTACCAATGCATGTCACCTGCACAAGTACATGCTCTACCTTTCACATACACTGTACCCTGCCCAAGGGGATCCTTGGGCCTTCCATAGGGGTGACTAATGTGTACAGAAAGGGAAGGGTTAGGCCTGGCCAGTGGGGACACTGACCAGGAGGACATGGCAGTTCACAGACTGCACACAGGCACTGCGGTGGCAGGCCTGAGACACCATTTTTAGGGCTACTGAGGGGGGGGGGATGGCACAATCAGTGATGCAGGCCCACTAGTAGCATTTGTTATCACCAGCCCTGGCACACTCAGTGCACTTTACTAGGGACTTCTTGGTGACACAAATATGTCAATCATGGATAGTCAATCATAATACCAATTTACACAGGGAGCACTTGCACTTTGACACTGAACAGCAGTGGCAAAGTGCCCAAAGCGTCTAAACCAGCAAGAACGAAATCCAGCACAGCATCAAAAGTACAGGAGGTAGAGGCAAAAAGACAGAGGGAACCCACACCAAAGATGACAGGTCTAACAAATGTACATTAGATATTCATGAAATTGCGATTCTCCTATTGCCATGACTAAAGAATCTGGAATTCATTAAAGACACGGAGGTTGACATCATGCATTATCTTTTAATGCAGTCTGCAAGGAGCCACATACATCACAATATTAAAGGTTCCAGAATAGAACATTGAAAATACATAAAGGGCATGAGCCAGCAACAATCTGCCTCTTTTAAACGTGGAGAAAAGAAAAAATAAGACCATGAATTAAAACTAAACTTCTAAGTGTCCACGATTATAGACTTTAAAACTTCCACAGGATCCTCAGGTGCAAATAGCGAAGAGAGAAGAAAATGAGAAGATGGATCCAAACGCCTCGTAGTTAGGAAGGGTTACCTAAAAAGAGAGAGAATTAAATACTTCCAGGAAGAAATACATAGTTTGAAAAACATTAGAAAATATACTAGCACTGTATATCACAAGTTATACTAGCAATGTTAATAAAGAGGCATATAAATACTGTAAGAGTAGTCATTCCAGGGTGAGATGGGTGGGATAATGTCAGCCTCCGTGTCTTTAATTAAATCCAGATTCTCTAGTCATGATAATAGGAGAATCGCAATTTCATTACAAGAACGGAGGCTACATTATGCATGTTGGTTGCTTTTTAAGACTACATCAGACATATGCTCGATAGGCTTGCAGTAGTGTCGAGCAAAGGTGCTATCATTCGACCAGCCAGCCGCTTTGAGGATGTCATCTAACTTACCTCCAGAACAGAGGGATTTACTGGCCATAGCACCTCAGAATGAGCTTGAACTTTTCTTAAGTCAATACCTGCTAAGTTCATGATGGTTTTAACCCATCTAGCAATGGAGGTTGAGGTTATACCTTTATGGGGCTTAACAGAGGATATGAGTAATTGATTCACGTTAGGGGAACGAAGACCAGACATTCTCTGATCATACTCTCTCATACAATCAACCACACAAAGTTTAGGGCAAGAATCAAAGCTTGGATAGAATATTGAATCGGACATAGTTTTAGGTCTTCTGTAAATCTCACATTTAACACCAAAGATGTTATAGGATCTATTTGAAACCTCTAACGCTTTGACATCGGAGATTCTTCAACAAGAAATTAGGCATTACAAAGTTGCAAGCTTGATTGAAAGGTTTTTTCTATTCAGAAGAGTATTATCCAGTCAGTTGGTGAAAAAATCTAGAATTAATTTAACATCCCAGAGAGACTCGTATTTGAACTTTGGAGGCCTTCTTAGATGAATGCTTTTCATTGCTCTGCAAATAATTACATTTGTACCTACCATTTTACCATTGACGAGGACGCGGCCAGCGGAGATAGCTGATCTATAGCAATTGATAGTTCTATAGCTGACACCGCTATCAAATTGTTCAACAAGAAAGTTTACTATGTCAACAATAGGTGCCTCCAAGGAATCCAGGTTCCTCTATAGCAACCAACGAACCCAGCTTCTCCAAATGTTGTTGTATCTGTAGTGAGTGCCTGGGGCCCAGGACTCTCTGAGGAGAGTTGCAGCTGTTGACGAAAGTCCTGAGATTTCTTGGGTCTCCTGACAATCTCCAAGCAAGATGGTTCAAACTCCCTGTCTGAATTAGGGGGTGACTTCTGACATCTACGTCTGTTAGGAAATATTCTTGGATAAGGATTAAGAAGGGGGGGTTGCATGCTAGTTCCAGAGTGGTGGGGAACCAGGCTTGAGATGGCCAGAAGGGAGTTATTAGGCCAGGGGAGCACTGGTCCTGTCTCACTTTCTGTAAAACCCTTTGGATCATGGCAAATGCGTAGGATTTGACTCCTTTCCAAGACTGGAAAAAGGTGTTCACTGCTAGAGCACTCGGGTGGGACATCCAACTGAAATAATTTTCCAATTGAAACGTTAGTCTGCTCGAGAATAGTTCTATTTCCAGGGGAACGCAAATCCTGTCCAGGGTCCTGAACATGGAAACGTTGAGTTTCCAATCGCTGTGATCTAGCAGGAATCTGGAGTTCCAATCCGCAGAGATGTACGATTTCACTGGGAGGTATTTCGCCTTGAGAGCGATTTTGTGTACCAGACAGAACATCCAAAGTTTCTTGGTTAAATTCAAGAGGTCTGCCGATTTGGTACCCCCCAGACGGTTTATGTAGGCTACTGCGGACATGTTGTCCATCTTTAAGATGACTGACCTGCCCTGTAGAGAGTCTTTGAAGCTCATCGAGGCGTAAAAGACCAGCTGTTAGTCCCAAGTAGTTTATGTGGTGAGAGGATTCCTCTGCAACCAGATACAACCTGTGTTCTGATCGAGAATGCAAGCTCCCCAGCCATGGAGGCTCGTGTCTGACTCTAAAACAAATTTTGTTTTTTAACCAAAAAATCGCGTTGCCGTTCCACACGTCTGGGTTCTCGAGCAACCAAGCCAGTTCCAATTGGGCTTCTTGATCTAGGGTAATCCCATCTTCGTACCAGAGACCAGATCTTAGGGCTGTCGCTTTTACCTTGGAGGGCCCGATAGTTTAGGGGATCCGGAAAGATCGCTTGAATGGAGGAAGAGAGGAGACCGAGTATTCTGGCTAACTCTCTCAGGGGAAGGTCTTGTTGTTTCAAGACATTACGTATTTCCTTCCTGATTTTGGTGATCTCCCTCAAATGTAGTAAGAGAAGACATCTGGAGGTATATATGGTGAAACCTAGAAACTCCAGAGATAATAGATCCATTCCCGTCTTGAGATCTTGAGTTATTTGAGCAATTTCTTTCGACAATATGAGAATGTCATCTTGGTTAAATGATCAGACGGATGCCTCTTTCTCTTAGGTACGAGGCAATTGTTATCATAATCTTGTTGAAACACCAGGGGGCAGAGGAAAGGCCAAACGGAAGAGCTTGGAATTGATATAAATGGTTTTTCCAGAGGAATTGAAGAAAGGTTTGGTGGATTTGGGCCATAGGAATGGTGAAATAAGCATCCTTTAGGTCCAGTTTGGCTAATCAGTCTCCCTCCAATAGAAAATCTCTCAGAAGATGGATCCCCTCCATCTTGAAGTGCCTGTTAACCAAATATTTGTTTAGTTGACTTAAATGTATCATGCGTCTACAACCCTTGTCCTTTTTTTCTACGAGGAAGAGTGCTTATGAACCTGAGTTCTTCCAGGGGAACTTCTATAATTGCTCCTTTCTGGAGCATGGAGGAGATCTCTTCTTCTATTATTTTTTGTTGGCCTAGAGCAGAGGTCTTCAATCTGTGGGGAGCGACCCCCAGGGGGGTTGTGGGGTCCCGGGAAAGGGGTTTCAGATTCTGTCAGAGCGTGCAGTTCCTGGAAACGCGTGGTTTGCCTTAGTGGCGTCGGACTGATTGAGGGTGCTCACGGCGGAGGCCTAATTCACACAGAGGGGTGAAAAACATCAAAGCCTCATTAACAAGTAAAAGGTCTTTTAAAGACCTGTAAAGTACTCGGGTGTGGCTTTGTGTGTGTCCGTGAGCTGTTTCAGCCGGGCTCACATACACAAGGGGGGGCGGGGTGGGGTGACTGGGGGAGGAGGCTGTAGCCCTTTGAGTTCAATGGACGTTGCGCGCCTGGAGCTGTGGGTCCTGCCAGTAAAGCATGTGAAAGGTCCGGTCCTCTTCCCCCCCTCCCACACATCTCATGAATCATTGGTTCAGGTCCCTCGAGCCCTCATACCTGGCGCCTGTGCAGGAGAAATGTGCCTGAGAGTCCAATCTTCACGGTGAGATGTTGTTACTGCCTGTCTGCCCCCCCCCCCCGCCCCCAGCAGGGAGGCACAGAAATGCCCTCCCATGAGAGAGAAAGAAGAAGGAAGAAGACGCAGAGAGATACTGACCCCCCCCCCCATGAGAGAGGCACAGAAAAGGCGGGTGGATAGATGGATGAAAGAGTGGATGGGTGAAGGATGAATGTATGGATGGAAGGATGAAAGGGTGGATGTATGTATGGATGAAAGGTTGAAAGGGTGGACGGATGAAGGATGGATGGATGGATGTAAGGATAAGAGGGTGGATGGATGAAGGATGGATGGATGTGTGAAAAGGTGGGTGGATGAATGATGAGTGGATGGATGGATGGATGAAAGGGTGGATGGAAGGAGGATGGATGTATGGATGAAGGATGGATGTATGGATAGATACAAAGTTACATGGATGAATGATGGATGGATGTGTGAAAAGGTGGGTGGATGAATAATGGGTGGATGGATAGATGGAAGGGTGGATGGGTAAAGGATGGATATATGGATGGAAGGATGAAAGGGTGGATGGATGAAGGATGGATGTATGGATGGACGGACGGACGGATGAAAGGGTGGATGGATGAAGGATGGATGGATGAAGGATGGATGGATGGATGTGTGAAAGTGTGGGTGGATGAATGATGGATGGATGGATGGATGGATGTGATGAGGTCTAACAGGCGCATTTATGGTTGTTGATAGTTGTTGATGATGAGAAGTACCAGTTTCTAGAGACATTTGTCGGAAGGGGGTCGTTACGCCTAAAAAGGTTTTACAAGGCATCAAAAAGTTTGAAGACCTCTGGTCTAGAGGCAGTGGAATGTCTCTGGGGAGAGAGATTTGTGTAGATGTTTCTGTAAAGTCTATCATGAATCCCCTGACAGTATTTAATACCCAAGGCTCTTGTGTGATTAGTCTCCAATTCAGAAAAAATAATCTGAGTCTGCCTCCCACCATTTGGGGGAAAGAAGGAGAGGTAGGGAAGGGAAGAGTACTCACTTGGTAGGTTGCTGTTGATGGAGGTTCCGCATGATCGGAAACCTCTGGCGCACGTTCCCCTCCCTCTCTGGGGGTAGAATTGGGAGTTGTTGAACAGCTGATAACCTCTTCAGAAACTCTGTGATCTTGGGAAGAGCCTTTGGTTAAATCGGCCGGAAGAGAGGCCCCTTCTTCCGGCCCGGCCAAAAAGGTTAGGGTAAAGACTTTGCGCATATTTTGTTGTGCCTTGTCCAAAGCCGTAAATGTAGCAAAGTATTTCCCTAAAGATTTAATAAGGTCTTCTCCGAAGAGTAAACCTTTTGGGTTTTGTGAAATTTCCTTATCGGCCATGTCAGAGAGTTTAGGGTTGAACTTTGTCAAAACAACTTTTCGTCTCTTGGCGTTTAGGCTAGCGTTAGTGTTGCCATGTAGTATTAATGCTCTCTGAATCCAACCCGTAATTAAGTTTGTAGTAAGAGGAGTGCCATTGATGTGGCTTTCCTTCGCTGCGTCAATAATCCTGGCTAGGGGGCCCAGGACGTAGAGGAGACGGTCTTGGCACCCCTTAAGGGATCTTTCTATGACTTTTCTTGGATCCCGTCCAAGTTTGAAAAGGAACTTTATCAGTTCCGGGTCCAAGTTTGAGGTGTGGCAGGTTTTGTCTTCGATTGAGGGTCTAGAGCACCTGGCTCTAAGGATATTGTGGGTATCGTGCTCTAAGGGGTTCCTCAACCACTTTTTAATGAATTTTGCTATGTGGTCTTGAGGCCACCACTCTGAGCTTCTAGGGTGCTTAAGGTTTAGGGGAGGGAACATTTCTTCTCCCAGAGGGTCGAGAATATTATCCTTTGAGGATGATGGGAGTTCCTCAGGATTGTAAATTTCTTGGTCATCACACTCATTTAAATCAAGGATGTATTCATCAGAGGTGTCGGATGAATTGTCATCATTGAATTCATTGTCTCCCGTAAAGTCATGAGCACTCGGATATTTTGTGCCGCTAGGGTCACCCAGATATTTTGTGCCATCAAGGACACCTGAATATGTCGTGCTGCTGTCATATGGATACTTCGTTACATATATTGCGTTAAGTTAGCATGAGTGTATTACATGTTTAAACAGCCATTTTTCCTTTGGCTTCAGTTTTGCACACGACACCTACTTGTTGTTGTCGCTTTCCCCCTAGAAGCGGTGATGTGATTTATTTGAGAATAATATGTTATTACTATGCTATCAGCTTTGCCTGGTACACTTGGTACAACTGTCTGCACACTGAGAGCTGCACACTCTAAGAATAACCTAACACAAGGTTGCTGGGAGGCCTGATCCTCGCACCACATTAGACATAACACAAATAATGTTGATGCCAACATTTTGGGCTCTACGCAGGTTTAAGATAGAGTTACAGGAAATGAACGTAGACACTTGGTGCTGCGCATGAAGAGAGCTGGTAGCTGTTGATGTGATCTACTCCTACTGACATTTAGAGGTATGGGTCCGCCCTGCTAAAGCCCGAATAAGACCTTCTTAGATATAAAATAATATGCTAAATAGGGTGCGCGAAATATAGGTGATATAGATTTCTATAGATTTTGCATTGTAACATGCTATCACCTTTTGCTTACTATGGATTAGTTACTATGCTGCTAACTCTGATTTTTATAATCTGCATTTTGGTATTATACAAGATACTGCGGTTGAGAACCTTGCATTGAATAATAAATATTTCAAACTTGCACGTGTGTTCTTTGACTCTCAGTTTTGGTTTGAAATGATTATATAATGAAAGAGTGTTCATGTGTTCCACGATTCCTGAGGTATTCTAAAGATCATGTTCTGGTTTGTCTAAGACATGGATCATTTCATAATGATCCATGAGACACTGTAGCTAGCTAGGTAAGGGGATTTCTGACACTCAGATGAGTTTTGGATCATCCTAACTCACTGAGGTTCTAGATCTCTATGCACAGTTCTGTGGGAGAACGGAAACCCTGCTACATGGCGCCCGTACGTTGTTGGCCTTATATCATGACACTCGAGTAGTATATCATTCAAACCTTGACACCTTCATTCCCGTTTCCGGTAAACGGTGGTGTCGGAAAAACCTACCTATTTTTTGAATAGGTCTTTTCAAGCTTGAATTCTTCTAAAAACGGTTTCTTTGAATTACTACCCAGTTGTGCTACAAAGTGTTCTTTGTCTTTTTTCTCTTCCTGTGCTACCATGGCCGTGGACATACCGCAGCATAGCCGCATCGCGGTTTGCGACCACTTGCGGGCATATAATGTCCCTGTGGAAGGCTTGGCTGTGGTTCTAGTGGTGAGTGCGGAACATGCGTACCCGTACGAATTGTTTTATTCCTGGGTGACATTTCCGGAAGTGGACGCTAATTCGGGTGTCTTCCATTCATACACTGCCTCGGCTGTACCGGCGGCTTATGCTCCGTACAGGGCACTGGAAGTACCTATCGATGCTTGGCAGCACCGAGTTTGGTTTGGTGGCACCCTACCCCATTCCTTGACGGCTCCGAGGTTAGGTCCTTTGTCCATTCCGGGCACAAATTGGCCCGCTTTGGGTGGATTTACTCCTCACCCTAATCGCGCTACTTGTAATGTGGCTGACCTGCGGCGTCTTCATGAAGTCGCGGTTGGAGTGATTAGGGCGCTTGTTCATTACATTGGTCGTAATGTTCATGGCGCAGCCCCCGCAGGTGCGCAGCTTCGAGCAGAACAGGCTGGTTTGAAAATCAGTCCTGTCATGGTGAATTCCGTTATGGGCAAGAAGCCCCAGGATAAGGATGATTTTCCTTACTGGCTTGCCGAGAAATTCGACCAGCTGGAGGCTGTGTTTCCTAATACGACTCCGGGTGAAAAACACCGGATTCTTACGCTCAGTTTACCGAAAGATTTAGCCCCTGAACTTGCTGACTGTGAAACATGGGGTAAGACTTTTGCAGCGGTTTACTCGAGGTGCTATGGCACCCCGTCTGTGTCAAACCTTTCTGCGGTCCTTAAACGTGTTCAGGATGATCACGGACCAGAGTCGGCGGTTGAATTAGGTATGTGCCTGAGTGGCTCATTTGAGACTGTTTGCGGTCTTATCCTTGCAAATGTCAAGGGGGATGCAGTGAACTTTCAGGTGGCCAATGCTCTGGCGTTAATTCCCGATGCCGATAAACCCCGTCAGTTAGCAAGGATTATTGTGGCGGCTTATAAAATGGTTGGCCGCACTTCTAAGGGTGTAAAGGCTTTTTCTGAAAAGGAGAAGAAACAGCCCCAGGGACAGTCTTCGGAATCGGGCGGACAACCCAAGTCCAAAAAACAAAATTGGCCAAAAAAGCAGAATCAGGGTAAGCAACAACAACAGCAGACACAGGTTTCTAGTCCGGCGCCTTCACAACCTGCGCAGTCAGATCGAGTTTATGATTTGCGCGATCGCGCAACGATTAAATCGCCTGAAAGATTTCAGGCTTCTGACCAACGCTCTCCTCGTTCCTTTCAGGACTCATCGGCTCCGTCAACCGGTGGTGGAGGGGGCGGCAGGGGCCGGGGTGGCCAGCAAGGACGTGGTCAGCCCCGCACGCGAAGTGAAGGGGATCAGGGGGACGACTCTACGCCCAAGAGACCGCAGTTTGCCAAGAAGAATGTCGCAGCCTTAACGGCGCATCGATATGCCCCAGATAGTGAGAACGCGGCTTCGGAATCTGACGTGGGCTCTGACCTTGCTGGACAGCGCGGCGGAGATTACCATAGTGAGAGAGGCCCTCCGTACACTGTTGAAGGTGACAGCGACTGACACTTATGTTGTGATTGAAACGGCTGATACACATGTTGCTCCCCCTGAACGACTTTTTGAAATTGTCCTGTTAATTGAAGGTGACATGCAGCGAACTGTAAAAGGGGTATTTTGGGAAAATCTTTCGTCTACGTATGACATTTTGCTTTCGGAGGCTGACTGGCCCCCACCTTTTGTTCTCGCAGCTCCGCGAGGGGAGGAGGTGATCCTCCCCAGTTTCGCGCACACTGTATCGAGAGTGGAAGCGCTGCATTTTGCAGAAGAGTGGGCTCTGGCGCTTGCGCCGGCTGTGTATCGAAATCAGTGTGGCTGGGATAAATTGTCCCCTAGCCATGAGATTCCTTTACGGTCACAGCCGCAGCCACAACCTCAGTATCCCATATGGCCTGAAGCTAAAGCTTCTGTCGCGGCTATCCTTGAACAATTGGAATATCAAGGTGTAATTGAAACGTGTGTGTCACCAATGAATAATCCCCTTTTTACTGTGAACAAGCCGGACGGCTCATATCGTCTGGTTTTGGATTACCGGCATTTGAACTCGCATTGCCGTAACTGTGCAGTACAGAATACTCACGGCTCTGCACTAGTGAATAGTCTTGAGCGTAAACGGTTCAAAACCACGCTTGACATTTCCAATGGTTTTTATGCACACAGATTAGATGGTCTAAGTTCCCAATGGACCAGTTTTACGTGCGGCGGCGTACAAAAAATGTTTAAACGACTCCCAATGGGCTATAAGAATAGTCCTGGAGTGTTTTCTGCCCGCATAGTCTCTCTTTTGGAGAGCTTCGATCCAGTTGCTTGTTCTTATGTGGATGACATTTATCTCACAGACGACGAACTTTGGGAGCATCTGTGTCGAGTAAACAGCATAATTTGTAACTTTGCAGACATGGGTTACAAGTTTAACTTTGCAAAATCACACATTGCGGAGTACACAGTGTTGTTTCTGGGTTATGAACTTAACCACGAAGGAAAGGGGTTGGCTCCTCACTTCCTGGAGAAGTGCGCGCAGTTGCGCTCTCCGACAACGCTGAAAAAATTACAGTCTTTGCTGGGTTTTTTAAATTTCGGGAGGACATACATTCCGGAATATGCCCAGCGTATCAAGCCTTTGTATGCCTTGATACAACCATCTTTTTCCAAATCATGCTGGCTGCCTGAGCATTCAGCCATTCTGCAGTCTTTGCAGGCTGATTTGCTCGCTTCTGACTACTTACAGACTCGTGATAACCAGACCAACCTGGTGATAAGAATTATCCCTGGGGTGGTGGGTTTCACGTACCTGACTTTTAATGAAGGGGATACAGTACCTATTGCTTACAAGTCACACTTATACACTTCGGCTGAACTGCGTTTTTCCACTGTGGAGAAAGTTTTAACGGCGGTACAGATGGCAATTCTTAAGGAACGTGCCCTGTCACAGGGAAAACGCATGTTGGTGGTTACCCCGTGTCCTGCCTTGGAGGCGGTCACGAAAGCCAGTGTACCGAATTCTAAAGCTTTGCACCCTCGGTGGATTCAGTGGGCTACTTCCTTGACGTCCCAGGATGTCACGTTTATTTTTGACGCCGCTTTACGGTCGCAGGAGTATTTACAGTATGAATTTGTTCATCCTGCTCCTTTAGCGATGCGGCCGTTGGAGGATTTCCATTGTATCATTTACACTGATGGTTCGGCGCAGGTTGCGCATGGCTCTAAACATGCCTACGTTTCCGCTTGCGCCATTGTGGTCGGTGCCATGGTGAACGATGAGTTCAAGTCCAGTGTCGTGCACACGCAAACACTAGGGGACTGCACCGCACAATTAGCAGAGCTTCGTGCTCTTATGCTCGCATTGGAGTACGCTGGTCCTTGTGTGACGACTTTAATCGTAAGTGATTCTTATTACTGTGTCCAGTCTTACAATGAGAACTTGTTCTTTTGGATTCAGAATGATTTTCGTGATTCCAAAGGTAGCACAATAAAACATAAAATGATCTGGGTCCGAGTGGCGGAACTTAAAGAGAAGCTGCCGCTCGTGTTTGTGATTCATACTCTCGGCCATCAGCGCGTGGGGGTCCACGCTGTTGGTAATTCGCTTGCTGATGAGGCAGCGAAGTCTGCGGTTTAAAAATACTTAGTTGCAGCAGTCACGAGGTCCAAAAGCAAAATAGATGATGACATCTTGGCGGCTGTTGCTGCCACGGAGAGGGGAGGTAAATATCCTGCGGGGTTCCCTTCGAAGTACAAATACCACTTAAGTCCCGATAAGGTTCCTTATGTGAAAATTCCTGAAGTTGGCGAACGTCTAGTTCCCAACTCGGATCGCAGAGCTTCTCTGATTACAGCGGCTCATGAAGGTGTGGCGTCTGCGCATGCGGGCGTCTCAGCCACTGTAACTCAGCTACAACAAAGGTTCTGGTGGCGGGGACTGTACAAACAGACGCGCGATTATGTCCTTATGTGTGACATTTGTCAGCAGATTAAGCCATCTACTGCTGCGCGTCCGCCTCAGACACAGTTGTACATCTCTAATAAACCGCTTGGTTGCGTTTATTTGGATCACTGCGGTCCTTTTTCCTCTGATACTGCGTATAAATACATCTTAGTAGCAGTTGACTCATGCACACGCTTTGTGTGGGTATGGCCGCATCGAAGCGCTGATTCGCGGACTGTCATTAAGGATTTGCGTGTCTTTGTGGGAATCTTTGCCTGTGGTACTTTCCATTCGGACCAGGGTCCGGCTTTCGCCTCTAAGGCGTATAAGGATGCTATGGTTTCGTTGGGAGTCCAAGTCAAGTTTTCAAGTCCCTACAGGCCTGAGGGCAATAGTGTAGTAGAACGAATGAACCGCGACTTAAAGCAATCTTTGACAGCCCGAGTTATAGGCACTGGTAGAAACTGGCTGACCCACCTCTATGGCGTGCAGCGTGCGCTTAATAATCTCCCTAGAAGGTCTCTGGGTGGGCGGACCCCATACGAAATGCTCTTTGGTATCAAGATGTACGTCCCTGACCTCGATGGTGCAGACTGCCAGGCCCAGGCCGCGGCCTTTGACGTAGATGAACATTGCAATGTTTTACAGGATCTACAAAAGACCAGAGACAGTCTTGCTAAGGAACACTTGCCCTCCACGTCGGATGATGCGTTGCAGATCCCGGTAGTTGGCTGGCTACCCCAAGTTGGAGAACTGGTTCGAGAGAAGATCGATAACAAGAAAGAATTTGGTCCCTCATATCGAGCACCGGTTCGAGTTCTTGGAGTGAAGGGCACAAGAACAGTCATTTTACCACCACTTCCAGGTCGTAAAGAAAACAGATTTATTTCTATTGACAATGTCAAGACACACAGGGTGGCCGATTCTTCATAGCATGACACCGGCTGTATCCTGTCCTTCCATGGTGAGGCACTCTGTGCTGGCTAATACATCTGGTGCAGATCAGGAGGTGTCCCTCGAGATGCCTGCTATATCCGGACCTTTATTAAATACTATTCCTGTTACTAACATTGATGAATTGACCTATGCAGATCCTACTGATTTATCTATGTCCGATTTACAAGCTCGTTTGGCTAACCAGTCCAGATTCTCTTTTGACTCTGATTCGGAACTTTCAAAGAAACCATCGACTATTGCAAAATATGCCACGTTGTTTAAAAAACATTTTCTAATTCCACCTTGGACATACGTTTGGCTGATACTATTTTCATTTTATCTTTTTATGTCAATTGGTTTTGTGTTTTATTTTTTCCGCCTGATCGATGGCCATTATGTGAAAGAAAGAACAGGAATTCGGTACCTTAATGGAACATTGGCCCCTCTTTCCTCCTCACATTCAGCACACAGACTAAAAAGAGACTTAAATACAGTAGAGATTACTGCTTGGCCTGTCCTTGATGGGATTGTGTGGGAAGCGGTTAGGTTTCAGATACATGGCCCCACAGAAGTTATTAATGTTCCTAATGTGCTTAGAGTGAACATGGGAGATGTGATTAAGCAAGATATTCGTTCTGATGATTGGGATCTTCAGGCCGTAGAAGCATTGTGCTCTGATTTGAAATATTATGCGGCCTTTGATGCTGAGGATTTGTACTTAGATTCTGTCAATTATGGTGATTTGTTTTGTTATCAACATTATGGAAATCATTTCTTACACAAAACAAGTTCCAGGAGGGTTCCTGTGAACTACACACAGTGGGAACATTGTCCTGCTCCTTTACAGGGGAGCTCAAGTACATTTCTGGGAAAATACTCTTATTTTACAGATTTTAATCAATCAAATCCTGAGTCGTTTTATTTTAAAGCGAAACAGAAATTCATGTCCAAAGTTAGACTTACCGATACAAAATTGCTGTATTCGAAGTCCTTTCTAGACAGGTTAGCTATAGATGGCTATGAGTTATGGAAGGAGGCTATTGACCTTAAATCGGTTTGGGGTACCAAAGATTGGCAGGTACAAGGCACTGAGGCTTTGCATCGTGCATGTCTCATCCCGAATCACATGTTGTTTTTAAATTCTACTATTTCCCAAACAACATGCTTTGGATTGGCTACATCTAAAAAATTAAATACACCTACTATCCCTGATTTGGAAGAATATTCAGGTTGGAGTAATTTCACTACATTGTCCATCAGTGGGATACAAGCACTTTTGCACAATTCCTCCTTTAATATTTCCAGTTTTGATTCGGAGGGGTGGCTTTTGTGGCAAAGAAGCTCTGATTCTTGCCAACGTCGTTTTTTGGGTTTGTCTGAGGGTTTTACACACATCAGGCCGGATCCCCGTTTTGAAACAAGTCACACTGTTACTACTTATTCAGTAGGCAAATTGTGTCAGAACTGGTTACAGCATTCAACTTTGGCTGCAGTTAAACTGCATCTGTCCCAGTTGAATGAGAATATAGAGCTAAATGATTTTATAAAAGGCCCGGCTAGGGGTAGATCTAAACGCTGGCTTTATGCTGTGTACAATGAAATTTGGAAATTTTCACAGATTGAGGCAGCTAAACGCCTGAGAGCTATTGATCAAGCAAATTTGGAAAAAGTGCTTGCAGTGGTCGATAACAGTATTAACATGCTTTCTTCCAGGATTTACACGTTGGATAATATTGTTTCTTCTGTTGTTGATATTGTACATGATGAAGTGTCCACGTTATACCATGGTCAAAATCAATTACGTTCTGTAATGCAGTTTGCATGGACCCTACAGACACTTAAGGCTGGTCGAGTTCCCTGGAACTCATTGAACGTTTCGTCCCTTTTCGCCCCTTTTAATCTGACTGAAAAGCAACGCATGCTTTCAATGCGTGATGCGTCATTTTCTATGTTACATATTGAAAAGCTAGAATCCTTACCTTTCTCTGTTGCTGAAACCACTACTGCCACGTGGCTTATTCATGGATTAATTACATTACCATTTCCCTTATACAAATTTACTAATTGTATGCGGTATATTGCTATAGGACGATATGAACCACTAGGCAATGCATTCCTCCATGAGGCATGGTCATTACCATACACATACAGATGTCTGAAGGATGGAAAAGAAGTGAATCTTAATGGTGAGGAATGCACACAGTCACCTGACCATTCATTAATATGCAGACACATTCAGTTACACGGTTCTTGTAATCAGGACCGGCCAAATTTAGCATGTGTTTTAAAAGGCACGCCAGTTCCAGCAGTAGTTCCCACATTTACATTATTGACTAATGGTAGTTATTTGCTTTTAAACAGCGAAGTATGTTGTGGGTTATTAATTGGTGTGGCTTATGTGGTAACTGTATCAGAGCGTGTGGTGTGTTGCAAAAATGTTCTATACCCACCCACGCATGGGTCTTCAGATGTCTCCATTTGGCCACGGATTCCAACCTTGGAAGCGAAGTTCAATGGTTTAAGCAGAATAAGGGCCCTTTTGTCTCAAAAACAAGTGACCCTGAGTTCGGCCCGGGAAAATTATGTCCTTCACATAGCTAACACACGCACAGAGGTGCAGGCACTTTTAAATACTGACTTGCCGTTTCATTTCTGTGAGCTGGTGCACCAGATCTTTAATGCATCTTCCATGACTGGGCTCGCACATTTTTTTAAATTGGTTAGCAGTGGCCTCGTGACTACATTTCAAAAAGTTTTTGGTATCATTCCCACGTTTTTCCATTCTATTTTTTCGAGTTTGTTTGGTGGACTACCTGTTTTACTGGCTGTGGCTGCGGGCATTTTGTTGTTGTTTTTCTTTATAAAACATGGATGCCCATCCTGCGCAAGAAGCCGTTCAACGCCTCCTGACACTGTGCCGTAATCGGATGCTCAATTACTATGGAACATTGCCGCTTGCAGCATTAAGCACGGCTTATAGATTGTCATTTCGGTTCACCGACTTCGCGTGTGTCCAACCTGTGTTTCACTGCCTGAGCTGCGAGTTCGATTGGGCCATTGATTTGTGTCTATGCTTGAGGACTGCTCCTGACGTCGATTTTGATCAGCTAATGCGTCCCGTAGTGGCTCACGAGCTGATTTGTTCTGGCGAAAGAGTTATGGCCTTGGCAGCGATAAATGGAGTACTGGGCCAATGGGAGATCTCTGCAGCGGCGCATGCCTTTCTGACACACAGCATTCTGGTGAACCCACCGAGTTGTCCTCTGACGTTACAGGAGGATCCGATGCTGGAGGAGCACGTATGTTCTTTCCCATTGCTGAATTGGATTGCTGAACTATTTTCGGATGATGGCAGTGATTTCATACTGGAGGCTGTTGCAACTTTCTTTGCATATACTGTCCAATCGTGAGATGCCTGGGAGGATTGCTTTGTTATGAAATATGACTTTCCCCTTGCTGAATTGGAGGGATGGACTGTGTTCAGATGATGGAGAGTTCAATCATGTGATGTCGCTGAGAATAACGTCAATGTGGCACATGACTTTGGATATCGGATAAGTGCCTTGTTTTTTCTCTTACAGACATTTGAATTAATGCAACCTGGTCCTACATTTCATATTTTTGAGACCTGGCGGATAACTTTTGGTTCGAAAGTTTTGTTTTTATTTTTAGATTTGAGGCCACTGTAGGCATTCATACATATTCATTCATACATATTTTTTTTTAGCTTATTTTAGCTCAAGATTATTGAACTTTGCTTTCATTTTATGTATCTGATTTAGTATTGCCTTTTCCCTTATGTTTGACGGTGCTCGGATCAATGGGGGGGTGTCATATGGATACTTCGTTACATATATTGCGTTAAGTTAGCATGAGTGTATTACATGTTTAAACAGCCAGTTTTCCTTCGGCTTCAGTTTTGCACACGACACCTACTTGTTGTTGTCGCTTTCACCCTAGAAGCGGTGATGTGATTTATTTGAGAATAATATGTTATTATTATGCTATCAGCTTTGCCTGGTACACTTGGTACAACTGTCTGCACACTGAGAGCTGCACACTCTAAGAATAACCTAACACAAGGTTGCTGGGAGGCCTGATCCTCGCACCACATTAGACATAACACAAATAATGTTGATGCCAACATTTTGGGCTCTACGCGGGTTTAAGATAGAGTTACAGGGAATGAACGTAGACACTTGGTGCTGCGCATGAAGAGAGCTGGTAGCTGTTGATGTGATCTACTCCTACTGACATTTAGAGGTATGGGTCCGCCCTGCTAAAGCCCGAATAAGACCTTCTTAGATATAAAATAATATGCTAAATAGGGTGCGCGAAATATAGGTGATATAGATTTCTATAGATTTTGCATTGTAACATGCTATCACCTTTTGCTTACTATGGATTAGTTACTATGCTGCTAACTCTGATTTTTATAATCTGCATTTTGGTATTATACAAGATACTGCGGTTGAGAACCTTGCATTGAATAATAAATATTTCAAACTTGCACGTGTGTTCTTTGACTCTCAGTTTTGGTTTGAAATGATTATATAATGAAAGAGTGTTCATGTGTTCCACGATTCCTGAGGTATTCTAAAGATCATGTTCTGGTTTGTCTAAGACATGGATCATTTCATAATGATCCATGAGACACTGTAGCTAGCTAGGTAAGGGGATTTCTGACACTGAGATGAGTTTTGGATCATCCTAACTCACTGAGGTTCTAGATCTCTATGCACAGTTCTGTGAGAGAACGGAAACCCTGCTACACTGCGGGGGACATCCAGGGAATTTGAGGTGCGGTGACCTCCATTGGTAGTTGAGGTGCTAAGACCTACCAAATTTGATGAGGTTCTGGGACCTCCTGTGGTGCTCTTAGTAGTTAAATGCTCTGGGTTTTTTGTTTTCTTTGATCTTTTACCCCTCAGTTCAGTAATGTCATTCTTGAGGATCTCTGTGACCTCGTCCTCCTCAGAGGGGAATGACCTTTTAGAAGACATGAACTTGCTCAAGGTTTCAAGCATACAGCTTCTCATTTTGTTGTGAAAAAGCTTTTTAAAGGCTTTGTTGTCTACGTTAGCTATAGGGGCAGTAGCGTCATCTGCCTCTGAATCAGATATGGCACAGGTCAGAGAGTCAAAAGTGTAAAGAGTTCTAAGTAATTTAGTAAGGATGCACAGTAAATGTAAGGTAGAATTTACTAGAATTTACTCGTGCAGGGACATTGCAGAGTGAATTTGCTTATTTATTATTTAAAATATAATTTGGATGGTCAAAGGGGGTTTAAGCCCAGAGCTAAGGAAAGGAAGGTTTAGGTAATGATAAAGCCCCCCCTTTAAAAAAAAATGTTTATGATTTTATGGCTAAATTGGCAAAAGACTGGCGGTACGATAGGAGGCAGCAGCTGATCACAGAGTACGACGAGTAACTGACACTCGCATATGCTCGCGATCAGCTGCTGCTGCTCGTTGCTATAGAAACCGTTGCCTCACACCTGATCGTCTTAGGGATCAGCTTGAGGCCAGCTTCAATGGGGGAGAAGAAATAACCTTGGCAACGCGATGGTGCAACATCGCGATTGGCAAGGTTAATTTCTTTAATCTAGGCGTGATGCAGACCCGCACTCGAGCTAGCAGCCTGCATCGAGGAAAGCTCTGAAAATGAACGGGGAAAAAACAAGGAGTTATCGTTAATTGCCAAATGAGGCTCGCGCTGGAAGGACGGACTAGGTGAGGCTCCTAACAGGAGGAAATAAACACTTTCAAAAGTGCGTCTTTGTTACGGAAATAGAGCGAAATGGAAATAGAGCGAAATGTAGTAGAAAGGCGATTAAGGGGTTGTGAGTAGGGATACTTACAAGCGCTAAGAAGGAAAGGGGTTAGAGAGCTGTAATCGTATGAGGGGTGTGGATTCAACATGGTGAGGCAAGGAGGGAAATGGGGGATTTCCATAAA
Source organism: Lissotriton vulgaris (assembly GCF_964263255.1). Taxonomy (NCBI): domain Eukaryota; kingdom Metazoa; phylum Chordata; class Amphibia; order Caudata; family Salamandridae; genus Lissotriton; species Lissotriton vulgaris. The sequence continues at coordinate 803,002,157 of NC_141685.1, read as the reverse complement.
TTGGAAATCGGTGTGGAGGCAGAAAAGGGGAGTAAGGGAGGTAACCCATAAACAGTAGAGCAAGGAAGGTTAAAGAGAGTATAAATAAAGACCACTTATCTGCTCAGAGCCGCATTTAAAAGAGGCAGATTGTTGATGGCTCATGCCCTTGATGTATTTTCAATGTTCTATTCTGGGACCTTTAATATTGTGATGAATGCGGCTGCTTGGAGACTGTATTAAAAGATAATGCATAATGGAGCCTCCGTTCTTGTATTGGAATTATTTTGCTACAGACGCTACTTTGGGTATTTGAAATTCTGCATTTATCATTGTAAGGTATAGACCATGTGTACAATAAAATGGAGAATACCCCAGAGTTTCAGTAATAGAATCCAGAAAGTGTCCACAATTAGAACCATCCTGTATAGTCTGTCAATTAAATATTGCGCAAGAACCTGATACATTCTTTCAGCCTGTTCATCTGTTTGGGGGTGATGGGTAGAAGATAATCTAACTTCCATTCCTATGAAGCTACAAAGAGACTTACAAAATGGGAGTTAAATTGTGATCCCCCATCTGAGATAAGGATTGTAGGGGCTCCATGGAATTGGGCTACCGCTGAATGAATACTCCAGCTAGTCTCTTAGCAAAAGAAAATCCTGGGTGAAATGTGCCATCTTGGTTGAGTGGTCCACTATTACCAGGATCGTATTATATCGTTAAGGAGTACAAGGTAATTCGACTATGAAGTCAAGGGAAACTGTGTGCATTGGTGGGATTGGAATGGGTTGAAGCAAGCTTTCAGGAGCTACATAAGACATCTTTCCTTGTTCACAGGCTGCTCAGGTATTTACAAACAGCAAGAGCTACATGAGATGCCTTTCAGTGACAGTCGCAGACCTCCTCATCCCAGTACCACTGTCTGGGCAACTCTGACACTGGGATGCCAGCCTGGCTCTATTTTGATAAGCAAATCCCCATTGATGGAGGAGAGCCAAACATATGACCTAAGTCAGGCTTCAGTCTTGCTGAGCTCACCCATCTAAACTATCTAGTTGCCACATCTGGCAAATGTCCAGTCGACCAACTACATCAAGACCTCCAGACTGCTCATCTGCTAATTTAGGCCTAACGTGATAACTGCCACTCCTCTTCTCCCTACCAAACTAGGCTTCACTCAGAGAAAATTCCCTTAGCTTTTATTAGACGAATAATGAAGTTATTGCTACATCTGACTTGTGCATCAAACTACAGTTTTGTAGTCCCTCTCTTCCACAGCAGTCTGTATACATATCTGGCCTTTAAACTTTCCCATGCTGAGCCCACTCTTTTGTGAAATAATGTATTTGGAGCTTCCCAAAATGGCATAACCTTTTATCATGATAATTATTATGGAGAAGGCAGAGCTACCACTTCACAAAATGCAACCTTGTGTCACACGTACTTAGCATTCTTCACACAGGGACACAAAAGGCAATAGTCTTCAAACTTTCTAATTTCGTGCCTCCCTCGTTTTAAAAATCCTCCGTGATCCCCAGGAGGACTCTTATTTTCTGTATAAAATTGGCCACCCTGAATACATATAGCAAATTAGACATCTCAGTTATGTTCAGTAATCATTTTATAAGTGCAGTTAAATACATTATTGCCAACATGCTAGTGGAAACCTGGGCCACCTTAAAACTTAAAAGAATCCACAATGTAATTCTTTACCAAAAATAGGGGGAAGGACTTTGGAGATTATTTGTTGTCCTCCACCCCTCATCCATATTTAAATACATAGTTAGAACCAGCACATGCTGGAAAAAGACATTAATGATGTCTCATTACAAGATGGCTGATTGTTACTCTGGTTTTGTTCACTTAAACACAGCACTCTTTTAAGCATGATGTTGTCCCCCTAAGATCATAGTAAATGCTCCTTTTGGCTATTGCGCACCCCCTAACACTAATTGAAACCCACCAAAGGGGATCCAACCCCTGTTTGAAGACCTCTGGAGTAAAGTTACAATGATACAGGGTGCACTAAGGAAGCTGGAAACCCTTTAACAGAGCTTGACAACTTTCAACAGAGTATATTTCAAAGCTCCTGTGAGAGGCTTGGGTGCTTATTTACAAGGCCATTGCGTCACGAGTGTGTCACAGTTCTAGATGCACAGGTTCCGCAGTGTGCCTGCCCATGTTTACAAGGCCACATAAATCCACCCTGCGTGGCTTTTTATGGCCTCGTAAATATGGCCCCCTTTCACACATTACACTGCGTGAAAGGGGCATTCCATGGGTGTTGTTGTGGGTGTTCCCATGCAACCACCATGGAATCAGATGCAGTCCCAGATTTGCAAGGTTTTGTAAACCTGGGAATGTGCCAGATTCCTATGCCTCAGAGGCATAGGGACAGCTCAAGAAGGAGAAATACCTTTATTTCTTCTTGTTTTTTCTTTTCTATATGTGCTGCATTGTGCAGCACACATAGAAAGAATAAAACACCCTTTGTGATTGTCTTTGTGCACAAAGGTGTCCCTTCCTGCACAAAACAATCACACCTACAACGCAGACACCCTTGCACCATGGCACAAGGGTGCCTGTATTGACACATGGCAGTCTATTGTGCGCCAGCGCAGGGGAAAAGGACAGGAATGCCCCATAACTCATAGATACTGTGCATTTCTTTTTAAGTTCAAGAAAAACTTTATTTGATATAAGAAGGAAAACAAGGTGTCAATACAAAATATAAGAAGAGTATAAAATGCTGAAAACATTGGTAAGTAATGAGAACAATATAGTTATAAGCAATATTAAGAAGAAAAATTCTGGGCAATAAAGCTAAAGAAAGGAAAAAAAAACAGTGTTCATCCAAAATGAATGTACAATGAAGTAACATAAAAATAGTAAAACAAAAGAAAAGGAGGAATGTAGGGAGCTATTTAAGGGGGTTTGGAGACTTCTTGTTGCGAGGGTAACGGGTGAAACAAGCATTTAGCACAAATATCAAGATAAAGCGTGACAGGAAGCCATAAGGCCATGCGCTTTGCAGCCATGTGGGCTGGAAAAACAAAAGCAGTATCCAGTCTATGGTTGTGTCAAACGTTGTACCACCACGCCTGGAAGGAAATATTGGAAAAGTTCTTCCAATTGGCTGTAATTTGTTGAAATGCAACAGCTAACAATAAATCAATAATCTGAAGGTTCAATCCAACATCATCCCAACAAGAGGAAAGACTTCCTAGAAAAATGTTAGTGTGAGAAAAGGGAATACAAGTGTGAAAAATTACATTGATTTGAGCCCATACCTGCAACCAAAAGTCATGGACAGATTTACAAAGAAACAGCATATGAAACAGAGTCGCTTGTGGGGATGAGCAAGACCAACATATGTGGGGAGTGTCTGGAAAGAGCTTGTGAAGTTCAGAGGGGGTAAAAAGAAGCCTATTGTAAATGAAGAACATGGTCTGTGTCAGAGTCGCCGCTCTCGAGGATTTACGAATCTTAATCCATATCTTATCCCATAAAGAAACTGACCAGGATATGGTGAGATCGTGTTCCTAACACTCCTCCACTTTGCATTTGGGCCTAATAGAGTTACTGGTATGGAGATGTTTGTAAATGGAGGAAGCTTTGGGGGGGTGAAGAACCGGGTTTTAGAACCCAGCGGCGCCAGGGAAAACGCCCGATGTCTTCGGATTCCCCTGCCTCGGCAAACAGAGACACGGGACACTTCTTGATGACGTCAAAGACCAAATTTATTGGCTGCAACCAGGAACAGAGGTCTACGAAGCACAACACGGGTGGTTCGCTAGAGACTGCACAAATTCATACAGCGGAGCATCGTCTTTTATGCTAAAAATCGCATTCCTGGCTAGCATCGATTACATACAAACTGACCAATAGGAGGGTGACATTTCAAACATATCGCATGACGACAATCCCACTTTCTGTTGTCCAGCCCACCAGAAATGACCAGGCAAAATTTAACATTCCTGTTCGAACAGGCCGGACGGACCCATCATAAACACCTCAACCCAAATCAATAATTAAGCCATAAAGGAAAGAACAGAAGCAGATGAGAAGAGAGATAGAAGGGTGTGTGCATGTACCATTAGCTCAGCAATGTCTGCTCTTTGATCTCTATCTGACCAGATGCCTAATAAAGAACTGGCTCAACGAGGTCAGCCTCGGGCAAGGGAGTCAGTTCGTCCAGGTCACTCAGAAGTCAGCTAAAGGTGTACGTGTCCCAAAGACTCGTTCGGCCATAGTTATCGGCCTATGTGAGGGAAACCACACAAAATGGCTGCCATACACAAAATGGAACCCGAGGGTTCAAACGAAATCCCTGAATACGTAGTGTTCTCATCGATTGATTATGACGGAAAACACTTGTACATACCGTACTCGTCATTTGCGGTCCGCTGACACCAAAATCGTCTATATCTGACAACCTTTATTGAACGGGTTCGGAATCACGGAACCTCAGACCCTCCTTTTGCCCTTACATAGGCAACAAACCCAAACCAATGTCAGTCTGAATCCAGGTCTATATTCATCGGATCATCAAGATGTTGCTGTAGCATCATCCTAGTACTTAGCAACTCTCCCTGGACAGGTCTTCTTGCACACGAAGTAGCACAAAGGCCACATATAGCAGGAGCACACTGTACACAGAGACAGAACAGGAAAAGGATAGCTAAGATCATCCCAATGACCATCAAAATCTTCCATCCCCACGTGTATAACAATCCCCAAAACCATCCCATCAAAGACCAATCTCCCTCGCCTATATATACAGACTCGGAGATCTTATGTAGCCTGGAAATGGCCTGGAAGACTGTCGGAGCATTGTCTGGAATGAAAACACAGCAGCTCGATTGAATCAATTTACACACTCCACCTCTATCTGCAAGTATGACATCTAGCGCAACTCTGTTCTGAAGAGTCATAAGGCGATCCGACTGGAGTTCAGCAGTCAAGTTACTAAGGGCACCGGCAGTTTCAACTATGGTGGACTCAACCACTCTCGTCAACTGTCGAATGTTCCTGCTATTAGCCATAGGTCCCCATAACGGAAGAAAACCCTTAAAGAAATCTCCCAATTCTTGTCCTGCGGTATCTTCCCTTCTGAAGACACCTCTAGCAACTCTTGTCTTGTGGTAATCTGCTGCAGCTGTAAATGTGGGTGGCAACCGGAACGAAACAAAACATGTGCCCGAAAAGTCAGGGGGCAACCATCTGTACGCTTTATCGTAACAGATGAAATAGGTACCCTTAGCTGCTAAGAAAGCTGGGGAAGTCTGAGACGCAAATACATAAGTCTTAGGGCAAACATTCTTCCCTAATTGAGCTCTCGGATTCTTGCCATTACCTTGCAGCCAATAATGACCCTGATGGGACACTATCCAAATCGGAGGGGAACTTTTCGCTCGCTGGTTAACACTCAGACTAACTCCGTATCCAGTAACGTTCCATCCAATGTATGCTTGTGTCTCATCTCTCGGGATAGTCTCATAGGAACTAATTCCCCTAATCATGTCGACTATACCCTTGACCAGAGCTCTAGTCTTTGGACTATCTTTCACAGAACGTTGGGGATAGACTCCATGAGCATAAATGAACATCGTTCTGTATGCCCAAATAGAACCATTGTAGCTGAAAGGCAAAACCAGGTAAGGAATACATTTATCTGTAGTATGGGGCATAAGCCACACACCCAACAATTATTCGTGTTCATTACTAGCTGGTGTTGATGCAGGAGCTGAACAAAGGAATTGTTAGCAAATTCCAATCTTCTAACAGTTTCATGTTCGGGCAGAGGGTGAAAAGAATGTGAAGAAACAGTAGGAGGAGGCATAGGCTGCGTAGTGGGCATGAACTTCACTTGAAAAGAGAATTTCGCATATCCAATTAAAAACATCACTAAGCTAAACAACATAAACAAACACAATATTAAAAAACATTTTCTGCTCATTAATTTACAGATTTTGCTCTTAAAGCTTATTCTTTCAACAGGTCTCTCCATCTCGAAAAACTCCATCCTCTCTAATTGCTGCTCGTGGTGGTAGGGTGTTTTGTGCTAGGGAACGCGTCTGTCAGTCCAGGGCAACTCCCTTAGACCAACAAGAACCGCTGACCTAACGTCTTCGGCTTGCACTCCAAAGACTTGACACCGTGACCCTACAGCTGAACCCGGATGGCGGTTCGAAAAACAAAAATCAAAGTAGTTCCTTGGAGGAGAGCTAACCTTCAAAAATCAGTAAAAGAAAGAATCTCAGTGCTTTATTAGTCCAGTGACTCTCGGTCGCAAATTATAACGCTCTTTGCCAGGCAATGTCTGTTCACGGAATAGTAAGTCAGGTTCAACAGTATTCAAACGGTTTAAAGGAGGCACAGCTTCTTGGAGAAGATCATCACTTTCTTGCTCAGTGTTCGTTCCAATCAAACGGGCATCACTGAAAGGCAGAAAACGAGGCACTGTCTCAGTTTCAGAATCAGGAAGTCCTTTCTGGACCCACCAGTCGTACGACAGAGGCAAAGGGGCTCTCTTACACTGTACGCCGTGGATCCAGTTCTTTTTACCGTGCACTCGTAGTGCAGAAAGGGTGGATAATAACACCAAATGTGGTCCGTTCCAGCGGGGCTGCTTGTTCTTGGTCCGCTGAAAGTTTTTGACGAGGACCCGCGTTCCAGGTTCAATGGCGTGTCCTGGATCTTCAGAAGCTTGTGGCAATGTATTGTGAACCTGTTGATGCAAAAGACTCAATTTAGTCGTCAATACGTACAGGTAGTCAAGCAACATAGGATGTTCTATTTCGCTAAACTTTGTCGGCCGCGGCACTCCCCAAACATTTGCCGGGCGACCAAACACTACCTCATACAGACTCAAACCCATTCGTGAATGCACAGTCATTCTAGTTGACAAAAGAGCTAGTGGCAAGGCATCTGGCCATTGTAAACCAGAGCTCGCTTGAATCTTGGCCAATTTCAACTTAAGAGTGCCATTATAGCACTCAACTAAACCAGCTGATTGGGGGTGATTTGCAGCGTGGACCTTCTGCTTAATTCCTAATCCATCACACACTCTCTTCATCACTTGACCCACAAATTCACTCCCATTGTCACTCCAGATCATTCTCGGCAAACCATACCTAGGGAAAAATTCCTTAATAAGGGCTTTCGCTGTGGACAAGGCAGTGTTATCTTTCAAAGGGTAAGCTTACACCCATCTAGAAAAAGAGCCAACAACCACTAACACATACTTCAGGTTGTTGCACCTCTCCATGTGGATGAAATCTAGCTGCAAAGCCTCAAACGGATACGTTGGAGGAGCAAAATGACCAGCTGGAGTTGGAGTTCCCTTACCAGGATTGTACATCAAACACACCATACAGTTCTTAACCAGATTCTCTGCACATTTAGGAAGACCAGCATTCTGCCATACTGGAGCTAACAACTTGCAAATCCCTTTCACGCTGATATGTGCCAATCCATGAGCTATTGTAACCACTGGAAGCACATACGCATCGGGTAACAACCATCTCTGATGCTCTGACAACTCAATCCAACACCCATTTGAATCCAATTTACCCTTGGTCTCTCTCCATTCATTCAACTCTTTCTCTGTGGCCTCAGCTTGGATGGATTTCACACTCTCAATCGTATCTTCACACATACTTCTATCCGGAACGCATCTCGCCGGACCCGTAACATACATTCGACTCATCACATTTCTCGCAGTTTCTTTCGCAACTTCATCTGCAAACGCATTACCACGACCAACATCATCAGTAACGTTCTTATGCGCACTGCATTTCACAATCGCAACTTGCAACGGCAAAGTAAGAGATTCAAGAAGTTCATTCACCAACTGACCATGCTGAATCTTGGTTCCATGCGAAGGCAGGAACCCACGCTCTTTCCACAAAAGTCCAAAACTATGAGCCACACAAAACGCATACTGGCTATCGGTATACACAGTCACTCGTTTTCCTTTCGCCAACACACATGCTCCTGTCAATGCAATCAACTCTGCTGCTTGTGCTGAATTATGTGGGATACGTGCAGCTTCAACAATCAAATGCAAAGTCGTAACAGCATATGTCGCAGTCGTATCACCGTTCGGAAGCTTAAAGCACGAACCATCAACCCATAACGTACCATCACTCTCTGGAAGAGGAGTGTCCCTAAGGTCTATCCTCCCTTTCGTTTCTTCCTCTGTCCTAAGGAAACAATCATGCTGTTCAGTAACATCTGTCTCAGCTGAAATCGGCAACAACGTAGCTGGATTCAATGTGTTGCATCTCTTTATATGCACATGACTCGCTAACAGTGTCAATTCGTAACCCGACAACCGAGCACTAGTTAAGTGCTGTGTCTTGGTACGATTCAACAAGGTATCCACTGCATGTGGAACCATCACAATCAGTGTATTGTCCATAACCAAACCAGCAGACTGTCGAATTGAAACAGCCGCTGCCGCTGTAGCTCTCAAGCAACTCGGCAACGCTCTAGCTACCGGATCCAAAGTCTACGAAAAATAAGCACATGGACGTTGCTTATCGCCAAATTGTTGAGTCAAAACTGACAATGCACATCCCTCTCTCTCGTGGACATACAATGTAAACGGCTTACTGTAGTCGGGGGTACCCAACACAGGAGCCGAACACAACGCATCACGCAATTCTGAAAAGCTCTTCTGACATTCGTCAGTCCAAGGAATAGGATTAGGAGTATCCTTAACAGTAAGAGCTATCAAAGGTTTCGCAAGCAACAAAAAATTAGGGATCCACTGTCTACAGTACGACGAAATACCTAGAAAAGCACGTACTTCTCTCTGTGTCGTAGGCACACTCATTTTCGCAATCGCTTGAATTCTTTCTGGGGTCAGTTTCCTTCCCTCCTTCGATAAGAGGTGACCTAAATAGGTAACTTCTTGTCGACAATATTGCAACTTCGAAAGAGAAACCTTATGATGGAAATCGGACAGATGACGTAACAACGACAAAGTAGCCTCTCTACAGATCTCTTCATTGTCGGCAGCAACTAACATATCGTCAACATACTGAATAGGAGCAGCACCATCAGGTAAAACAAGCAAATCAAGTTGTGTTTTCAATGCCTGACTATAGATCGATGGACTCTCACAATCTGCCTTGAGGAGCGCGCTTAAACCGGAAACTTCGTCATCCTAAAGAGAAGCCAAAAATATCCCTACTTTCCACGGCAATGGGGATGCTGAAGAAAGCATTCTTCAAGTCAATCACCGAAAACCACGTGGCTGTAGCCGGGATCAAAGTCAGTAATGCGGTAATATCAGGCACAACAGGAAATTGCAGAACAACGATCTTATTCACCTCGCGGAGATCGATCACAAACCTATATACAGGAGGTTGTGAAGAATCTGTTCTTTTCAGAACAGGCAAAACCGGACTATTGCACACATTACCTCTCGTTTCCTCAATCACACCTTTCTCAATCAGATCATAGATGATCGCCAAAAGTGCTCTTTCACCATCACTGGAAATTCGATATTGCAGAATACGGGGAATTCTAGCAATCGCTTTCAACGTTACAACATATGGCGGAATCTCTAAAAGGCCTACATCATTAGGACCAGTAGCCCAAAGAGAATCCGGGAGAGAAGACAATTCAGGTGGAAGTCGATCTTTAGACAAGTACATCGGAGAGATCACTCTCTTACTCTCTTACCCAATGTAAGATGTACTCCTGATGGAGAACAATATAGTGTCGCATACAATCTCTTCAACAAGTCCAATCCCAACAAGTTCTCCCCACAACCTGTCGTCAGAATGAAGGGTGCTTCGAATTCACAAGGTCCAACAGAAATAGACAACGGACTAAAAATCGGATTCGTAACCGGGGCGCCAGAAAAACCTTCTGAAACATTCGTTAAGCCAGACAAAGGTGCGCCAGGGAGTTTAGAGTGAATAATAGAACTCTTTGCAGCACCAGTATCCAACAGAAAAGGCTCTGACACATCTGATGCAATCACTTCAACATACGGTCCACTCTGATCTACTGGAACTGAAACAACTCCCTCTCTTTGCCCATGGCTGTCCTAGCAATCATTACCATCCACATTCTCACCTTCGACATAGTAATCGTCCGCATAGCACTGAGCCGTCCTATCAGACGCACCATTCTGCTGATCAAAGCTATTTATAGAGTTCTGTGGAGGCAAAGGATGCACATTCTGACCACGATCTCTACCTCTAGGAACTTGCTGAACACCTCGACCTCTCACACCAGAAGCACCATTCGTGCGCTGTAACAGAACCGGACAACTACTCTTGAAATGACCCTCTTCTTTGCAATACGCACACTGATTAGGGCCTACGGGAAAACGCGGTTGAGAAGACTTGAACCTTTGCGAGTGTCTCTGATATTGCTGAGGTTGCTGATAATCGCGCAGATTATTACGAGGCGGATAAGCTTGCTGTAGAAGAACTTTAGTCTTCAATTCCTTAGTCTTCCTATCCGCTTTCTCTTTCTCATCCTTATTTCTATTCTCATAGTACTGGGCAGTAGCCACAATCTGCGCCGAGGTAGAAACAGCCAAAGCACTCTCAGAATCCTTCAACTTATTGCACAATTGGGAAGCAAATTATGCACAAACTTGTCAACGAACAGCCATTGACCACCTTCCATACTCATATCCTGACAACTATGGTCGATAAACGTCTCTTGTAATCTAGTGAAAAAGTCAGACACATTTTCGTCTTTCTTCTGCTTACACACAGACAATTTGTCCCAATTAACACGCATAGCAGGCATCAAAGTCTTCATTTAATTAATAATCCTACCAGGGAGATCAGCAATCACATCCTCTGGTTTAGCACCACCTACTTGTCTATAATCTGCAGCTCTAAGATTATTCCATGTATCACCTAATTCCTGTGCATGATCCGTATGGCGAATCAATCCCCATATAGGCTGTGGAACAACATTCCCAAACAACATGTCTATATCAGCTAGATTCATAATGCATGAATCCGCAGTTTGAGATAGTTCCTTATAGAACCCTCCTGGATTTTTACGTGGATCAGGCAAAGTCTGCTTAAGAGCTAAGACTTCAGCACTCTTCCATGGAACATGTACCCATACACGCTGAAAGTGAGGCGGAATAACTGAATTAGCTTGCGCATCACCAGGTCTCCAAACTGGGGGAACCTCTCGCATCGGATATTGTCGAGCCTTTCTCCTAACTGAAGAATCAGGCTCAAACAGTCGCTGAGAAGGAGATTCACTCCTAAACGACAACAACGTCGCAACTGCTTTTTCAACCTCAAGACCCACTAAAGTCCCTTTCGCAAACTCAGAACGTATACGATACAACTCAGGCGGAGTTTGTCCTAAACCACCATCTTCCCATTGTTCACAAAGGAAAGAACACATCATATCTTTGTTTCGGTGCTTCCCATTGACGGAAAACATCCATAACACACTCAAGATCATAGTGCGAAGGATACGCAACCCATTTACGCGCTAAGTGATTTAGCACTGTCCGTTCATCAGGACCAGGCAATTGGCTACGCAATTGCTTATGCTCTACAACAGGAGACATACCCAATGAACAAAGTAGAGGAGAACAGCATCAGTCATTCTCTGTAGAGCAGAAGGAGAAGTTGACAAAAGAACAGGAGACAAAGCAGAATGAGAAGAAACCAAAGTCGGAACAGTAACAGAAGGAACAGGCAATACAGGCATAGGAGTAGCTGACAAAGGAGGTAGCAAAGTCGGCGGCCCTTGAGATGGCTGCGCCAAAGCAATAGGAGCCAGTGAAAGAGGAGCTAGCTGTTGAGGAACCACTGGAGGCAAAACAACCGGAGGTTGCACAACTACAGGTGGCGGAGGTGCTGTAGCACTCTGCACATAAGGGGGTGGTGAACTCAATAGGTGCGACATTAAATGATCTTTCACAAGATCTTTCTTCTCTTCTTGCTGTTGAAGTGGAAAAGCTAGATAGCATTTGTCTACCACTAACTTACATTGCCTAGGCATCTGTTTGCTTTCTTGTTCTTCTTCATTATCCCTAAACTGTATAGCAGCTTGCACCATTGACATACCTCGTTCTCGTTTCTTTCTGTTTGGCTTCCTTTCGCCATAAGCGGAAAGAGTCAAACATCGCCGGCCGGGCTTTCTTCTTGAACAGTTTAACTTCGAGATTGTCTAAAATCCCTGTTTCAAAACTACCATAACGGGGCCACTGTAGGACACCGGCTTTCCTGGTATATTTAATCCATATTTCATTATACGCGATGGGGCCCACTCCATGTTTTACGTAGAGCTCATAGGTCGGAGTTCCAATCGGAGGAGCCGGACACAAATCCTCCAATCGGGAATCCCTATTACAACCACAACCAAATATCTTTCCAAGTCTGCTAAGACCAGGCATCTTCACTCACTAGTCTAGCTTCAAACGTCAAGGGAAATCTTAAAACGATAGTCTCGTGAATACACGAGTCCCTCGGCTTTGGGGCCTGCAGGTACCAAATCAAAGCGATCCCGAAGGGATACCATAACAAAACTAAGGACTGGGAGACGCTCCACTCATACTTAACTGAAATTTCAATGGCGTCACCAGAAGACCCGTCTATTGTCTCGCTCTACAAATCGTCTAATGACTCCAAGACAGGGCGACAGTCAGGGCAGCAGTCCTTCGTAGCCGTCGGAAAGCGGGGAACCTCGCAGCAAAGACTTTCGGACCACGACGACATACAGGGGTCGATGAAGTGGCAGGCCTTCCTCCAGAATTCACACACAAAGCTCCTCACGATCTTCAGGCTTGGACCGGTCCGGTCCTGCTGAAGTCGCCCTACGTTGGGCGCCAACTGAAGAACCGGGTTTTAGAACCCAGCGGCGCCAGGGAAAACGCCCGATGTCTTCGGATTCCCCTGCCTCGGCAAACAGAGACACAGGACACTTCTTGATGACGTCAAAGACCAAATTTATTGGCTGCAACCAGGAACAGAGGTCTACAAAGCACAACACGGGTGGTTCGATAGAGACTGCACAAATTCATAGAGCGGAGCATCGTCTTTTATGCTAAAAATCACATTCCTGGCTAGCATCGATTACATACAAACTGACCAATAGGAGGGTGACATTTCAAACATATCGCATGACGACAATCCCACTTTCTGTTGTCCAGCCCACCAGAAATGACCAAGCAAAATCCAACATTCCTGTTCGAACAGGCCGGACGGACCCATCATAAAGACCTCAACCCAAATCAATAATTAAGCCATAAAGGAAAGAACAGAAGCAGATGAGAAGCAAGATAGAAGGGTGTGTGCATGTACCATAAACTCAGCAATGTCCTGCTCTTTGATATCTATCTGACCAGATGCCTAATAAAGAACTAGCTCAACAAGGTCAGCCTCGGGCAAGGGAGTCAGTTCTGTACGTGTCCCAAAGACTCGTTCGGCCATAGTTATCGGCCTATGTGAGGGCAACCACACAAAATGGCTGCCGTCTACAAAATGGAACCTGAGAGTTCAAACTAAATCCCTGAATACGTAGTGTTCTCATTGATCGATTATGACGAAAAACACTCGTACATACCGTACTCGTCATTTGGGGTCCGCTGACACCAAAATCGCCTATATCCGACGACCTTTATTGAACGGGTTCGGAATCACGGAACCTCAGTGGTGCGTAAAAAGGAATGGAGTAATGAAGTGGGGGTGGGGGAAGCAGGAGAGGAGTGTGTCTGAGAGAGGCGAGTGTAAGTTGTCATTACTGCTTCCTTAAGCAAGAGATAATTACAGGAAAAAGAAGCTGGTAAGCCATAGAGGCAGCGAAGAGTAGTAAAGGATATGAAAGAAGAGTGCGAAAATAGTTGGGAGATCCATATCAACCCTCTTCGGCGCCATGCCTTCCAGTAGAAGGGTTTGTTACGGATGAGGAGGGAGGTATTGTGCCAGATAGTAGAGGGCAGGAAGTCAGCAATATTCGAAGGAGAGGCGGGAGTGGAAGATAAGAGCAATTTAGTAGTAAATTTATGAATGGGGTTAGGAGTGGAACAGGGTTTACGTGAGAAAGAGAGATACTACGCAAAAAAAAAGGAAGAAAGAAGGAGGCGTTCAAATTTAGCCCATAAATAGCAGGGAGAAGTGGGATCCTGTAACCAAAAGGAAGCTTGCCTTAGCAAAGACGCTTTATGGTAAGCTGGGAAATCTGGAAAATTGACCCCGCCTTCTGATTTGGGGCAAATCAGTCGAGCAAGGGACATTCTAGGTTTTTTTATTGTTCCAAAGAAAAGACAAGAAAATTGAGTTAATCTTTTTGAAAAATTTAGAGGGAATGGACACTGGAATATTAGAGATAGTATAGAGGACTATAGGAGATAACATCATTTTAATAGTATTGAGACGGCCCCACCAAGATAGGTAAAGAGGGTGCCATTTGGATGTTAAGTCCAACAGTTTTTGAGTACATTTAGTTAAACAAAGGGAGACCGTGTCTAAGATAGAAGGTGTGATATGCAAGCCAAGATATTTAATATGTGAGGACTCCAGGTAAAATTGGAGGCACTAAAATCGGGTTTGAAAGTGAATTTCGTCAAGGGTAGGATCTTACATTTGTAATTATTGAGTTTGTAACCAGATATTTGGGAGTAATCTCTCACTTCAGCAAGAAAGGCAGGGATAGATTCAGTGGGATTAGAAATGAAAAGTAAAATATCGTCCGCCTAAGCGGCCAACTTAACTTGGGAGTCTGATATTTGAAATCCGTGGATGTCAGAAATTTGACGGAGTTTAGATAAAAAGGGTTCTAGGGCCAAATTAAAGAGAAAGGGAGATAGGGGACAACCTTGACGAACACCTCTCCCCAAGTTAAAAAAGGAGGAAACTTGGCCATTAACACAAACTGCTGCACGGGGATTAGAATATAGTAAGGAAATCAAAGAAATAAATTTGGAACCAAAACCAAACCATTTAAAGGTATGAAAAAGATAAATCCATTCTACTCTATCAAATGCTTTCTCAGCATCTAGGGCTATCGCTGCGAGAGAGTGGGGTAAGCGATGAGATTTGGATAAAACATTAAATAAAAGTCTGGTGTTGTCAGTGATAAATCGACCCGTGACGAAACCTGACTGTTCCTCACCCAGAAGATCTGGGAGAAGAAGGTCAAGACGAGCTGCAAGAGATTTAGCAAATATTTTATAGTTAATATTGACCAAACAGATTGGTCTGTAATTTTTACAATATTTAGCATCTTTCCCTTCCTTAGGTATCAGACAGATGTGTGAGTCAGAGAAAAAACCTGAGGAAGCACCTAAAACCAGGAATGTATCTAAGAGGGAATGTAATTTGGGGATGAGAAGCTTCGAAAAATGAAGAAAGAATTCAACGGAAAAGCCATCCGGTCCAGGGGCTTTATCTTTTTGGAGATTTTGGAGTGCTGTGAATAATTCCTGTTGAGAGATATCGAGCTCTAAGTGAGAAAGGTCAAGAGGAAAGTGGGCAGGTTTATGTATATTGGAGAAAAAGTGATCCAGAGACTGAGAAGAGGGTTGAGTTTCGGAAGAATACAAAGTTGTATAGAAAGTAGAGTACTCAGTGAGAATGTCCGTATCTTTATGTTTAAGTATAGATGGATTCAATATTCAATTTGTTATTTTTGACTTTCAGATAATTAGCTAAAACTTTCCCAGCCTTATTTTTGCCCCCGTAACATTTTGCACTTGATTTCAATAAGTACAGGGAAGCATCTTCTGTAGAGTTTTTGCTAAATTTCATTTTAGCATTGACCAGGGCTGTTAAACTGTCTTGCGAGTGAGAAGTGAAATAAGAGTGCTCCAATTTCTTAATATCAAGGAGAAGGTCGTCCGTAAATTTGCGAGCATTTTTACGTTTCTTTGCCACAAAACCAATTATAAAATCTCTTGACGCTGATTTGAAAGCATCCCAGATAGTATGCTGGGGAATGGAAGGAGTGCCGTTGAGCAAAAAATACTCATTTGAGAATTCAACGCTTGGGTCCAACTGGTTTGGGAAGGATGTCAAGCTGAGCTAAAGTAAGGGCGTGATCCGAGAGTAAAATTGGACCAATTTCTGCATGAGTAAGAGTCTGGGCAATGTTATGGGTAACAAAAATATAATCAATCCGGGATTGGGAGTGATGGCATGGAGAATAAAAAGTAAATTCCGGTGCCTTCGGATTACATAAGCGCCAGGCATTGATGAGCCTATGTTGGGAAATGGCTTGGGAAAAAAGTTTATGGGATTTGTTTGGAACATAGTGGGCTTTAGAATTCCTATTGAGGAAGGGATCAAAGGGCTGATTACAGTCCCCCGCTAAGATGAAGTTATCATCAATAAGTCTGGTGATATGATGGGTGAGCGCATGCCAAAAAATGGGATCTCCACCAGTGGGAGAGTAAACATTAAGAAAGGAAATTGGAACACCCTTAAGAGACAGTTTAACATATGTCCAACGACCTTCAGTATCTGACTCCTGGGCAAGCAAAGAAAGGGATAGAGCTTTATGACATAAAATAGCAACTCCATTACGCTTACCACCTCCTTGGGAATAATAAACTTCGCCCATCCAACCTCTTTTGAGTTTAGCAGATTCTATGTCAGACAAGTGAGTTTCTTGTAAAAATGCAACATCAACATTTAAACAAGCTAGGTGAGATAACATTCTCTGTCTTTTGATAGGAGAATTAATACCCTTAACATTCCATGTAACTATTTTTAATGACATAATATAAAAGATAGATTAAGATTAGCGAATAAATGAAAGTAAAAAAAAAGCCCAGAAGAGAAAAAAAGCAAGAGAGAATAAAACAGATTAGAGAGAAAAGGACAATAACTTAGTATTAGTTTCTTCCATAAAGGGACGAAGGGCTCGTATCTCCTCCAGCAACAACTCCATGGATACAGATGAAGAGGAGCCCGAAGGTGATGGAGGATCCTTTTTGAGTCTTTTCGTTGTGGCCTTCCCTGAGGGTTGTACAGGATGTTCCGCACTGGACTGCGACATTTGGTCAGCAGATGCCTGAGAAGCTTCCAAATGAGCCAACGCAGAAAACACTTTGGAGTTTTTAATGAAGATGCGTCTTGGGGTCTTAGGAAGACGACCAGCTGCACTCCTATCCATAGGATGAGTAACACTTTCCAAGAAAAGAGGCTAGCACCTGGTACACTCCGTCCGTGTGAACACCAACAGATAGGTGAGAAAACAACGGATTCTACAGGAGCACACGGGAATAATGCCAAAGTATTCAGAGGAAAGACACCTTAAAATGGCATAGGAATATCTAGAAGCCGTATAAAGGGGCAGGGAAATGCCAAACTGATCGAGCCAAAAAGCCCTCATGTAGGGATAGAGCACAAAATGGCAGCTGATATGAGGAATATTAGATTAACAAACAGCAGAGGGAAATATATCCATTGAAGAAAAAAAACAAAATAAGGAAAAAGTCACAATAGTACAGTCATTGCAGGCATTATAAAAGAAACATGTGGCCAACCTTGCAGAAGCGAGAAGAGAGCATGTCCATCTGTTCGTTATGAGGAGGAGATAAGCACCGTTCGGTAAATGCGTTTCAAGTCATTCAAAATGGCGGCCGCGGCTGTGGTAATGCCGAGAGTGAAAAGAAATGCTGCAAAAACCTAGGAAACGGCTACCCAAGCAAGGAAACGATTCCCCAAGGCATTCCTGGGTCTTTCCGATGATAGATGCCGATATTTTTGGAAAGAGAGGAAACCGTTGGTCGCTAGTTCGCCCCGTGGTTGCGGAGCGCTCACATGGAAGCCTCCGTCTCCGCCAGGCGCTAAGCCACGCCCCCGATACTGTGCATTTCTATCCTTTTCTTTTGACGTAGGGCAGCACAGCAAGATTCCTTGTGGCTCTCCCCTGCGCCAACACCTCGCAAATGAGGTCCTTGGTTCTTACTGAATCCTTTTTGGGTTTTCAACCTTCGCGGACATGATAGGTTTATCCACATGTGTGGTGTTTGGGCTTATAAGATATGCCCTTTCAAATGCTGTTGGCTCTCCAGACAGATCTATTCTCTGCAAATGCGGTGGAATCACGAAGTGGATATGTTTCCAGTAAATGTTAAAAACTGGAAAGAAGCTAAAATATTACAGTCGGTTTTGTGGGAGTTTTCTTTATGATTATACAGTATAAGGCGGATTATGAGCCAAACAAGATTCTAGTGTGAGTAGGGTTGAATGTCCCATGTTTCTTGTCCTATGTGATTGTCAAGCCATAAAGAGGTCAAGAATAACAAAGCATAACTAACATTTCTGCGATACAAGGGCATAAGTAAAATCTGAAAGTGCGTTTTTTCTGTTAGAAACTTGAAATTAAATATTAAATGCAAATCACACAAATGGAAATACATCTGCTGTCTCCATACCTTTCAACTTAAAAACAACCCTCATGTTTGAACAGGGCCTTCTGTCATTAAGTACCTAAGAGGCATTTTTCAACCTCACCCTGCCCGCAAACCCCCCCTCCCAAAAACAATAAAGCTTGCTGAGGCCGATGCCGATGTCCTGGGGAGTTTTCACACCCCCTAATGGATGTCGGCCATTCAAAGCCTCGTAAAATGAGCTGGAAAACCACTATTTACAGTGGTTTTCAGCTTGTATTCCCAGCCACCATGTGATGTGCGCTCCTCACTGGGTGACTGCGTGATGGGAGCCGATATTGTGTGTCACGCGGTGGCACCATGTGAGTTGGCAGGTTACGAGTCTGCAGCTGAGCTGAACTTCGCATGTGTTCCGCTTAAGGCATAATCCCCTCTTTGTTTTTGTTCTGCTGACCTTTTTAAATACTGTTGTTGGGTGCCCGGCATTTGTAAATAATGTACTTGTGAAGTGAGGAGGGAAGCCAATGATAATATCTATGAGAAAGTGGAATATTAATTGTGTGGATGGAAGTCCACCACAAGTAATAATGGCACTATTCTTGTTTAGTCCATTAAAGGTTTCAATAATTTAGACCTGAGCTCAACCCCTGGTAGCTATGGCACAGAGCAGGCAGGAGTGTGTAAAGAGTGTAAATATACCAAAACATTTAAAAATGTCAAATATGCAGCACAATAAATCCCACTCCAATTTATAAAAAATAAATAATAATGTAATTATCAAAATGACACCAAAACTACAATAATTCAATAAGGGGAACTGGAGATATGAATTTTTATATAAAAATAGTGCCCAAAACCATTAAGCGCCTGTTGCTAGGAGCATTTTAAGACCAATTGCGAAAACAATTTCTGCTCGGTCAGAAGTTTTACCTTTTGGCTTGTCTCTGAAGTGGAATGTCAAAAATAGTCAGTGGGGCAAGGCAGCAGGCTGTGGCTGAGAAGGGCTCCACGATGCTGGATAGCCATTATAGCCGATGAATGAGGTCCCTGCAAAGCTAGCTGTAGCCAAATCGGGTTCCAAAAGATCAGATACCCTCTGTGCAATGCTGAAGCAGATCTGCTGCTGTGGAAAAACTCCAAGCAGGAGGAATCCGAATCTTTGACCCAGCTGCAATGCAACTTTGTTGGATTCACTTTCCAGGTTTGTCTCGGTCCTCTTTAGGTGTTTGAAGACAAAAAAGTCTTGAAGTCCGAGGCTTTTCAGGATGTTATGAGTAGTAAACTTTGGCATAGCCAAGTATCCAAAGACCTCAGCAACATCACTTTGGGGTCAAGACTCACTCTGACCGAAGCCCTAGTAGGTTTCAGGTCTGATCCAGATGGAACTGCTCAACTATGCTCTCCTGGAAATGGGACTTCTTTTAGCTTGGTGTGTCTTTGTAGCTTAAAAGGAGGTCAGCCCATTAACCCATGGAATCCACTTTTGTGCCCTGGATACAAGTGGGAGTAGGTCCATCCTTTCAAGTCTCCTCACAGGACTCAACAACAGGTGAAGTTCTTCTGCCTTCTGCAGGTCAAGTAATGTTCTTAAGATTGCGCCCAGAGATGCCACATTTATGCCTGGCACTCCCTTGTGGGTGAGGGAGACTCCTGGTCCCTCCCTAACAAATAGGAAACAAAATTTCCCAATGATTACCCTACCCCATTTTGCAGCAGGTCATTTGTGCCCTACTGCAAACAATCCCACAGTGCCCCTCTCTGCCCAAATCCAAGATGGAGAAGCCCTTCTCCCCTTGTGCAGTGTTAACAAAAAATTGTCATATTACACCAAAGAAATCAATGAAAGAAAAATAAAAAAAATTAGAGTGGACACCATTGATTATAAACTTAATGATGAATACACATGCGCTGAAGTTTATGCACAGACCATTCTTTAAATAAACCCACTTTAATTACCTCAGATGAAAGTTCAGTGTTTGAAAATAAAGTATCAATAAACACCAGAAAGCCTCCAGTACCAGTATCATCTCAAATTACAGAAACAATTAAAAGCAGCACTGTTAATACGGGACAAATGAACCTACCTATTTATCGATAAGCCCAGCTGACAATGAAACATGAGAATCATCTTCCGGCACAAAATCAGGAGAGAAAAATAAAAAAGTAAAGGAGAGAGGAACCGGAAACCAGAACATACTAAGCAATCAGTCAATCAATTATTTGTGAAGCGCACTACATACCCGCAAGGGTCTCAAGGCGCTGGGGGGGCCGCTATTGATCAACCAGCCAGGTCTTGAGTATCCTCCTGAAGGTCAGCAGGTCTTGGGTCTGTCGTAGGCTCAGTGGGAAGGTGTTCCATGTCTTGGCGGCGAGGTGGGAGAGGATCTCCCACCAGTGGTTGTTCTTCAGATGCGCGGGATGGTGGCGAGTGAGAGGTCGGCGGAGCATAGCTGGCGGTTGGGGATGTAGAAGGAGAGCCGTATGTTGAAGTTGGCTGGGCCAGTCTTGTGGAGTGCCTTGTGTGTGTGGGTGAGAAGCTTGAAGGATATCCACTTGTTAATGGGGAGCCAGTGCAGGTCTCTCAGGTGGGGGATGATGTGACTGTGGCGTGGTACATCAAGGATCAGTCGTGCCGAGGCGTTTTGGATGCGTTGTAGTCGTTTGATGAGCTTGGTGGGGGCTCCCGCGTAGAGGGAGTTTCCGTAGTTGAGTCTGCTGCTGACGAGAGCCTGGGTGACTGTCTTTCTTGCATCTGTCGGGATCCATCTGTAGATCTTGCGGAGCATGCTAAGGGTGTTGTAGCAGAAGGAGGAGACAGCTTTGACTTGCTTGGTCATTGAGAGCGTTGACTCGAGGATGATTCCCAGGTTTCGTGCATGGTTGGTGGGTGTCGGGGCGGCCCCCAGTGCCGTCAGCCACCAGAAGTCATCCCAGGCTGAAGGGTTGGAGCTGAGGATGAGGACCTCCGGCTTGTCTGAGTTCAGCTTCAGACGGCTGGTCTTCATCCAGTCGACGACAGCCTTCATTCCTTCGTGGAGGTTGGCTTTGGCTGTGATGGGGTCCTTGGTGAGGGAGAGGATCAGCTGAGTGTCATCGGCGAAGGAAATTATGTTGAGGTCGTGCTGTCGGGCTACGTGTGCGAGCGGGGCCATGTAAATGTTGAACAGCATCGGGCTGAGGGAGGATCCCTGGGGTACGCCGCAGATGATCTCAGAGGCTTTGGAATGGAATGGGGGAGGTGGACACTCTGGGTTCTGCCGGAGAGGAAGGAGGTGGTCCAATCCACAGCATGGTCTCGGATCCCTGCGGCGTGTGTTGGGGTTCAAGTTCCCCGTTAGTGATTTATCCTTAAAAGGGCCAAGTGCATATGTGAATTTATAGACGCTCCCTAGGGCTCGCTTTAAAAGGGGGCTGCCAACAGGAAACAGGTGCTTGGTTTCTTTATTGGTCCCTTGCCGTGTGATTCCTGTGGTTCTACCTTGTTTCCCTTCCTTCGAGCTCCATTCCAGCGGTCTTTTCTAGTGCTGGGTTTTGACCCCCTTTTTTCCCTGCTCCCCTGTTTTCCTATTCCCTTGGGCATTACTGAACCCTTTTATTGGGGACCTGTTTTTGATCATTGGTGACGTTCTAGGATTCGCGGCTGCATTTCCTTGAGTTGTATCGTCCCGTAATTATCCCTTTTTTGTATCCAAACCATCTTGTTATGCGCATTGTTTGGGTGGTTTTACGAAGGAGCTGAATAACGGCTGTTTTGCGCTACCTTTGTGTTCTTTTTTAGATTGCAGGGGTTTTTTGGGTGTCTTTCATATTCCCTTGATACCATTTTTCCCCTGTCCCTTTTTTGTCCAAAGAATTGTGAATTCCACCCCCTTAGTCATTCTCGGTGTTTCCCGAGGGGGCGTGGTTGGTCTGGGGTTATGCAAAGAAACAACCAATACGATTGCAGTGGAAGAATTCCTGTTTCGTATCAAGCTACACCCTTTTGTTATCCGGGGTAAGCAAGGAGGTCGGTGGTTTGCGTGTGTACTTGGCACTATTCATAGTAATGGAGGTGTGTTTAATCTTGTCCCCATCTTTCATTTTAGCGGTCTCGTCTGTGTCAAGCTGTCAGCTGCCAAGAAGCCAGAGGAGACGAGTTGTGTTCCCCAAGACCTTGGGTTCCCTTGTTTTGTTACCCACCTTCTCCCGGCGTCGTGTTCTCCACCATCCATTTTGATTGCGGGTGTTGGGGGTCACGGTGAGGGCAGAGGATTGGGACGTTCTTCACTCCTGCGGTGTTGGGCCGGTCAGCATCGGAACAGCGTGGAGGCGTGTGCATAGTGTGCGGTGGCAGACGGTGTCAAAGTCGGCAGAGAGGTCTAGGAGGATGAGTGGTGCGGTCTCGTCATTGTCCAGCAGGGTCCTGATGTCGTCAGTGGTGGCGATGAGGGCAGTCTCGGTGCTGTGGTTGCTGTGGAACCCTGACTGGGAAGGGTCCAGGATTCTGTTTTCTTGGAGGTATCGGGTTAGCTGTCTGTTGATGTTTTTCTCGATGACCTTGGCTAGGAAGGGGAGCAGAGAGATGGGGCGAAAGTTCTTGAGGTCTCTTGGGTCTGCCTTAGGATTTTTGGGTAGGGCGTTGATCTCGGCGTGTTTCCAGATCTCTGGGAAGGTGGCGATCTCGACAGAGAGATTGATGACGTTGCGCAGGTGGGGTGCAATGGTGCTGCTTGCTCTGTTGAAGACATGGTGCAGGAATGGGTTTTTTTCATTTATATAATTTCTAATATGCTCATTGTACGAAAATTGGGAACTGTTTTTTAGAATTAAGTTTACGAGCTGTGGATGTTGTGGCTTCCATAATAGGACGAATGTCTTTTTCGTAGTTTATGCGTAGAAGAGAAAGTGAAAGTACATGTTGTCTAAACCAAGATTGTGACCATGTACTGGGCAGCGGTAATGCAAACCATTTCCCAGACCATAGCTGTTTTTCCTGATGCCCAACCCACGTCGCTGCCTGTTGAACATCTGGGACGCAGAGGACCTGACCCACCGACAGCAGGACTGGGCCATGCTGGGAATGTTGGTGGCAAAACGTAACGTTGCGAGACTGTGGGGTTCTCACGTGCTGCCCACATTGCGAGACTGGTGCAAGGACATGGATGAAGCAATGGTGGCCGAGAAAGCAGTCTTTATCCATCGGGGGTGCCCTGCAAAGTGGGGACAAATCTGGGGGGCCTGGAACAAATTTAGAGAGGACATATGCGAGCCT
The DNA here is from genome assembly GCF_964263255.1 of Lissotriton vulgaris. Classification (NCBI taxonomy): domain Eukaryota; kingdom Metazoa; phylum Chordata; class Amphibia; order Caudata; family Salamandridae; genus Lissotriton; species Lissotriton vulgaris. Next base: position 802,978,581 of record NC_141685.1, on the reverse strand, counting down.
CCACGAGTTGACCCAGATGAGTGTCTTTTAGATTAGGAACTGGGTCTGAGTAATGTGTGACGAAGGGTAACTCTCCTGCTGTGATGAACTCCGACCTACTGATTATTTGCCATCAGAATGTGGGGGGTGGGTCAGAGGTTGCACTGCCATTGTACGCTACGTTGTTTACTTGAACATTGTTTTGTCGCTAGTGAAGAATAGAACGTTATTGATTTGTTTTTAATTTAACGTATAGTTTTGTTACAGGGTTAAAGCAAAAATCATAGACCTAAGCCATATCGTATATTTGTATAGTCTGCATTATGGTACAGCATACTCCCATTTGCCGCCGGACCCCCGGGTTCTCGGCTAAACGGCTGTGTTATCCTGATAATATTACCAGGACTGAATTGCTATCGCGGTTGCCCCAGGAGGTTGTAGGCCCTAAATTGTGTCATACTGAAAATGTATAATAAAGGTCTTTAAAAAAATAAAAATAAAAGATTGGGACCATATTCTGCCACAGGTGTATTTAGAAAAGCGGTAGGAGTTTGTTGGGCACGTGCCCCGTTTTAAATTCTAGCAGTGCCTTGTTAGCGTTGAACTGATTGGATTCGTTTCAGCATTTGGTTCACTTAGTTGCTGAGGTCGGTTCAGTAAGTATGCTAAGCTGTGCTCACCTTGAAGTCACGCATTTCTAATATTAGCAATAAGGCGTAAATGGGGGAATTAATTGCCTTCACTTGTGTATGGCACAGGCTGTGTGGTTTCCACATTGTCTCTCTCTGGTTAGCTAAGATTGCCGATTCACCGATCAAGAGTTAAGTACCTGGGGCCTCATTTATGAGAAATGACGCATCGCTGAGTGAAAGCAGCGATGCGTCACTTCTCAGTGCGCACTCCCTGCGACATTCCTGATGCGTCATATTTAATGTATGACGCATCATGTCGCAAGGAGTTACAGATACGTCAGTATTTCTGACGTATCTGTAAGCGCGAAAGTGACACATTTCTGGAGTGTGTCACAAAAGTGACGCAACTCCAGCAATGCGTCCTTTCACATGGGGAAAGCCCCATGTGAAAGGGCCTGCGTCAGTCTTACGCCTGCTGTAAGGCAGGCGCAGGATTTTGACACAACGGTGTCCTAAAAGTGACGCAGTGAAATCTCATAGATTTCACTGCGTCACTTCTACGACCCTTCCTTGCGTCAAAACGCCCCCCTTGCACACATTATACCAGGCGCAGGTATAATGTGGAGCAGGGGTTTACAAAGTGACGCATCTACCTAGATGCGTCACTTTGTAAATATGACCCAACAAGGCGCATTTTTTACACCACTGGTGCGTCACAAAAAGTGACGCACCAGCGGCGTAAAAGTGATGCAAGGGCTCATAAATGAGGCCCCTGGTAAAAAATCAAGTATTATTCATTTTTGCCCACCAAGTTCTTTTACTGGTGCCCAATCATGATTCCTGTGTCTCAAATCCCTGACTTGCATACGTGCATGAAGGAGGTAAATCAATATTTTTATTTAGCTTTTTCTTGTCTTTTTTATCTCTTGCAGATCTTGAGTACTCTCTCCAGGAAGTGCTGAGAGGGAGTAGCTTTCATGTATGCGCAGGTAAGTTGGGCTGGCAGGAGAAACATGGGTGTTGTCTTCACTGGAACTCCAATTGCCTAGCAAAGGGTGTGGTCCAAGGGAGTGGCATTTATGCCTTTCTGAAATCAAAGATCCATGCCACCATCACATGGCTGTTTTTAGAACCATCTGGCTTGTTCCAGAACATGCTGGCTTGTTCCAGATGGATTGCCATGTGCTCTCAGTGTATACTTACTGGCTTGTTCCAAAACCTTCTGTGTTTTTTAACCTTCTGGCTTGTTCCGGAACCTTTGGATTGTTCCATATAGATTGCAATGTTATTTCAAAGTCTATTTTCAAGCGATTAGTTGACAACCTTGTTTCCTTTTACCAACAGTCTAAAATGATGTATGATCATTACAGTTCTATTACATTTTAACACTTGTGACTTCCCTCTGCCTTCAAAGCTTTGGGAACTATCTTCTTGCATCTCCACAAACGTACCCAAAAAGACAAGTCCACTGGGATGTCCTGTTAAACACCTGACTGTAAACTGGGTGACCATGACAGTTGGAGCTCACACAAATGGGCCTCCAGCGGGTTTACGCAGGGAAAAAGTAACTTTCTTATTAGTAAAGTTCACATTCATTTTTACCAATAAATTGTGTATTTGAATTATATTTCTAGCTGTTTCCTAACTGAAGTGAGGAAATATAAATTTTATGGTCAAGAAATGTTCCCTAACGTGTACCCCACCGTCTCCATGTACAAGCTTAAAGTGCATGTAACTTCCCTCCTGTGCCAGCTATGAAGACGCAAATACATTTGCGTCCAACGTTAACATGTCCTCTTTCAGACCCACCCTGAATGGGTTGAATATTCCTTTCCTAAGTATGCCATGCCAACGTCTTTTTGTGGTGTACTTTACACGTTTTTCAGCTCTGGCGAAGTAGGCCCCTGAATTCTGCCATCGAGCCTTTTCCTGCCTTCTGACTCTGAACGCCTCAGCCTGGGCTGCCTCTGTACCCGTGACCTCTGCCTTACTCCCTGTGCGGCTAACGGCGCTTAGCTCAGCCTGCTGCCTGCCAAGACTGTATTCAACCTTCGAATTATCTGCTCCGCTCCTCAAACATACATTCCTGCCTACTAGTTCAAGTAAACATCCTTCCAGCTGCAGAGCAAAGGGCCCGGCCTCACTGTCTCCGTGCAAGTAATTCATAGCCTCTGTTACCATGGTAGGCCCATGCCCCCTCGCATCTCATGCAGACACGTAGGCGCGTATGCACGCACTCACAGTCAGTATAGAATAGCCTCTGCCCAAGAGACCTTTCCCTCTAGATAATATGGTTCCCAAACATCAGATATCAGATATGATATAGGTACGAGTTGATCTGACATGCCAGACTTCTGTCTCTTTCCGTTAGTGAAAATGTCAAGTCCCCTGCACCCTCCAGCTCCACGTCAATCACACGTCATGCAGCTGCGCGCGCATCCAGACCTCAGATTTCTGCTGACACTGCAAGATTCTGCTAAGTACCCACCTACTTGTGACACTTACATGTGACGTTTCTAGCACACACCTCTATGTTCACGCCTGGTTCACGCCTTTTTGATTACGTATTGCTAACACGTGTGTGTTCTTATCATGTTTCTCTCAGCTGTTACGCCTACTGTATTGGTATTCATTATATGGTTTAAGTATAAAAGTTATGTCTTATCAATAAAGTATGCTCTATCCCTTCCTGCACCCCAGTGGTGTCAGGAACCCGATATCCGGTACCAGAACCATTCCTTTTTAAGGAATAAAACCCCTAAGAACTCTAACACCACGGACTCTGCGTCTTTCTTTCCGATTGAGTTATTTTTGTTTAAGTACTTACCTGCATAGAAATTAGGACGGTAAATCAAATATTTACCACATTATTTTGGCGCCCGAACAGGGACCCCTCCCCCACCTTACGCGCCGGATGGTGCGTTGCAACCTTTGCCCCCTGCCATAAGTCAAGACGGACAACTACGCGTACCCGCAGGATTTCCTGTATCTCCCTCTGGCCCACGGAGGTGACGGAGACTGCGATCAGCACCCAGACGAGGCGGTGAGGAGTGCGGAGGATCCCGACCAGAGCCTAGCCGAAAGAAGCAAGGTCCGAGGTGTCAAGAGGCCCACCAGTTTCCGAAGTATCCACGTGTCGAGTCGAGTCGAGTCCAGTCCGGTCCAGTCCAGTCGAGTTTTCCGAGGCCTTCTGTTCCGTGCTTCCCGGTGAGTACCATTGCTGGGACGTATCTAGACGGGTGCATTATTATGTATCCGGTAAAGACGTGTTTGGGTACACAAACGCGGTCTGCACTGTTTTAGACAGTGTATCTGTACTGTTTAGCAGTATATCTAGCATTCAAGTTCTTGCACTGTTCTCGACAGTGTATCTGTGCTGTTTAGCAGTACATCTAGTATCAAGGGTAGTGATATATGTTCAAAATGTTTTCATGTGATTAATGTCGTGGTATGAGTGACTGTTTGATGTACATTATTGTGTTTTTGTGTAACTAGCTGTGTTCAGAGTAAGTAACCAGTATCGAGTATCCAGTACTAAGTAACAAGATGCCGTTCTTCAATAAACTAAGACAGATAGGAACTAGGAAAGGGATGCTAGAGGAAGAAATTCCTATCCCTCCTAGGGACACTCCTGGAAATTTTATGTACCATAAGCATGGCTTAGATGCCATATTGTATCTAGATTTATGGGCCGATTATACTAAGCACCTAGACGAGAGACACAGATGGCCCGTTACAGGAACATGGGATGCCGAGTGCATCGTGAAGGTAGAAGAAGCGCTATGGAAAAAGAAAGCCAGACAATCTCAGAAAGACGCCATAGAATTTTGGCGTAAAGAATCACATAAACGTGCTGAAAGAGCGCTCCGTAGAGAAGACAGACATAGAGAGGAATCGGATAGAGTCCGAGAAAACGAATTAGTTAATGAAGGGATCCGAGTAAAAGCAGAACAAGTAGACCGTATGCGAAACAATCTTGTAAATGGCATGTACCTTGTGGCCGAGGGTTCGCCTGAAGCCACTTCAGAAATACCTAAAAATCAGCCGTCGCCATTGGTTCCGACTAAAGTAAATCACAGGACCACCAAAGATATATTCCTTGCTTCCTATCTAGACGATGTAGCACCCGCTTACACCAATCCACGTGCCCGCGTCCCGCCTACTGACGGTGACGGGGACGGAGGTGGCAACCCGCCTCCAGACCATATCCCGCCATTACCGCAACAAGGTTCTCCCGTTCGACAGCCTGCTCCACTTGTTCCTCCTCCTCCACCACTTCCCCCACCTAAGATTAATATACCGAATCCGACTGCGCCTGATCCCAGTAAAAGACAAGTTCAGGTACACATACAGACTCCACAGAGAAATAATGCTCAAGCCTCTGCCTCAGGAGGTGCGTCAGGAGGTCTCCAGACCCCGCCAGCAACACACAGATTACACCTTAGGGACCTGCTGAAGCAACATACACCCCAATCACCCCGTCTCGACATACTTAAAGAACCCCTTCCAATTTGCAGATATGATCCAGTACCCGGTAAAGAGGATAGAATGTTGATAGCATCACTACGTTTGCGACAAGCTACAGATTACCTAGTGTTATTCCCAGGGATGGCTGATCACCTCGATAGAATATATCATTTTGTCCAGACTGGAGAAAATCCCGAAAGCATTAAGGAGGCCCTGGCACACCAGAAAGTTGACACTCAAGCATATGTATTACGTTTTTTCATAAATTGCTTAATAAGAGACCGAGACAGGCATGGGGTAGACCAGGAAGAAATGGAAGCACTAAACAAGTGGGGTCAAAATATCGCCGACGGAAAGCATGATAAACTGAACTGTATATCAAGCATGTACAAGAAAATCAGAAAGGCAGTAATAGAAATACACGAAAAAGAAAAAGAAAGTGACAGGAATGACTCCTCCGAGGAGGAAGGACCTGAAGAACCAGAAACGACTACAGACAGGATAGCGTATGTAGGTAAGGGAAGTTACCTTAGGAAAGGCATTCGTCCAGAAAGCAAGAGAGTTTTTCTCTCTGGCATAACGAAACCGAGTTCTCCTGAACATCTGTTTCAAGTTACCGATAAAATGCTCCAAGAACAAATGGGGTACCATGTACTCAATTCTATGGATGAACAAGAACTAGCCCGGTCAGCAGTACTATGGGCTGACAATTCTAACACATACAATGATGATACAGTAGCACAGACATTTCTGAACCTTTCCCCAGACGAGCAGAAATTAGCTGGTGTATACATAATTCAGCATCTCATCACGTTATACAGACAACAACATTCTGATCCAGGTCCCTTACCTGATACATTAGAAGCCCTACTTATGAATAGATGGAGAGGCCTAAGTACCAGATTAATTCAAATAATTCTAGAACAACGACGTAAATATAACGCCTTCTTAGGCCCACAATATGTTTCAGCTCAGCCACCAGAACGAAAAATGTGTCATTTTGAGCATTTTGACAGACAGAATCCCTTACGAGAAGTACACCCAGTTATGGGTACTAATAACGTCTTGGAACGTGTGTTTGTGTACACACCTTTAACAAAGCTAGAATTGTTAGAAATGAAGAAACTAGTACCCTGTCATGATAAAGACCCTGCAGGTTTTCACCGAGAACTTAAAGACATGTTACTCATGGGAGATTACACGTATACAGATATTATGAAATTGTTAAAGGTACTGCTGCCCACCGGCATCTACGAGAAACTCAAGGAAAAGAAATGGGAGGTGGGAGATAAAAAGATTATATGGACTGAAATAGAAGACGAGGAAAAAGGTCGTACCCCAGGGGTAGGCCTTGGGGACAAAGCAAAAGCCTTACCAGGTCTAATAGTACAGGTCTTGCCAAGATTATTGACAACTAAAAAGGAAGACTGGGACGCAATCTCAGCATGTAAACAGAAACACGATGAAGATACCAGTGACTTCTATTCAAGATTCGAGAAATGTTTCATTATTAATAGTGGCCTAAAACCAGGTAGCGAGTCGTACCCGCACCTTTTTGTGACAAAGTTAGTCGAGAATTCCCTGACATCAGTTAAGAACCGTGTATATAAAGTTGAAAGTACATGGCAAGCAAATACGCCATCCCAGATGTTACAAATGTTACAATACCACCAGAACAGAATTAGAAAAGAACAGGACCACGAACAGAGACGTATGAAAGACACGAAAATGAAAATGTTAGTGGCCCAGTCAGTTCCAGCCGACGGCCAGAGAAAGGGTACGACCCAGACAGGTAATGCAGCAGCTCCCGTTAAAGGGACATGCAACTATTGCAAGCAGCCAGGTCACTACGTACATGAATGTCCAGTCCTGAAACACAATATAGCAACAGGTAAAACTAAAGAAAGACCGCATCCGCCTAGACAAGACCAGGTCCAGCAACAGACTTCACAGAATTCACAACCTATGCATGCTTCACCACATACAGCACAGACCGCAGCTGCATCACAGCCACAGCCATAGCCCATTGCCGCGACACAGCAAGTTTCACGACAGATGAACCAGTATGCCCAATCTGATTATCCCGATTATCAGCGATACACATGAAACAGCCTAGAGAGGGAGGTTGGCTTGCCTCTTATTGAGATTCCTGTAGATCAAGAGGGTCCTTATGTACACAGTCAAGTATTGGGAAAAGACAGAAAGTTTTTAATTGACACAGGGGCAAGCCGCACAACAATCAGCCATAATGAAGTCCCAGGGGCACCCCTCTCAGGCTCACAGAATGTTTCCCTTGGTTTTTCAGGACAGCCTATAGTAAATGAAGTATCGAAGCCAGTCCCCCTGGCTGTGGGTCCATTATCACGCGTTACAGACTTGTTACTCACGAAATCATGCCCAGAAAACCTGTTAGGTATCAAAACATTGAAGGCTCTAGGAGCTGTGATATGTTGTTCTCCGGAAGGAGTTAGACTTTTTCTGCGTGACTTTAAGGGTCACTATGTATTACGAGAGTTTGATGTCAGATTGAAAAATGTACCGAAGCACCTGTGGGCACAAGGCCCAACTGATGTAGGTTGCATGCACATTACACCATACCGTGTTACACTCAAACCTGGAGCCGTTTTACCGCGAATCAGACAATACAAGTTACCACCCGATGCTGTAGTGGCTTTACTGGAAATCATTGAAGAGCTCATTGCACAAGGAGTGGTCGTAGAAACCGACTCCAATATCTGTAATTCCCCTATCATTTCGATTCTTAAACGTACTGATCCCAATGCACCGCCAGTATATCGGCTGGTGATTGATTTACGAGAACTGAATAAATGCATTGTTCCACAGTACCCTGTGGTTCCCGACATCTCATCCCTATTGACTGCTATTGATTCAGAAGCAACGTTCTTTACTGTAATTGACCTCAAGAACGCCTTCTTCAGTGTGCCCATTGATCCAGAGAGCCAATACCTCTTCGGATTCAGTTTAAATGGACGAAGTTTCAAATTTTCACGCGCACCTCAAGAATTCACAGAAAGCCCCAGCATCTATAGTCAAGCACTGAAAAGACAACTTGATTGTATCCAAATGCCAGTTAATACCGCCTTACTACAATACGTCGATGATCTGCTGATCACCGCACGAAGTGAACCCGAATGTGAACAAGCATCACTGACAGTTTTACATTTTCTGGCTGACAAGGGACACAAGGTGTCTCCTTCGAAGCTACAATTCTGTGTTCAGCAAGTTGTGTACTTGGGTCACTTGCTGTCCAAAGTGGGGAGACAGCTCACACCTGACCGTATCCAGTTAATTGTAAATATGCCACAACCCCAGACACAAAAGGAAGTGCGGGCCTTTATAGGCCTCACCTCGTACTGCAGACAATGGATTCCTCAGTATGCATTTCTAGCTAAACCACTCATTCAGTTGACAACACAGGAGGCAGCAACTTCGACTGCCCTTCCTTGGACTCAGGAACATACACAGGCCTTTGAGGAATTAAAGAAAGCTTTATGTCAAGCACCAGTTTTAGCGACACCATGTTACAGCAAACCTTTTACACTTTTTGTTACAGAACGTGATGGTACAGCGTTGTCTGTCCTCACTCAAGATCAAGCAGGTTCACATAAGCCTTGCGCTTATTTTTCAAGTACATTGGATTCAGTAGCCCAGGCGCTCCCTGCGTGCTTAAAGTCAGTTGCAGCGACAGCTCTAGCAATCAGACAGAGCGACTCAATCGTATTAGGACATCCATTAACAGTACAAGTTCCACATTCTGTAGAGGTTCTTCTAAACCGAACCCAGACTCAACACTTGACTATAGCACGACTGACAAGTTATGAATTGACGCTATTCCAGCCACACATAGAAATCAGACGCTGTAACATTCTGAATCCTGCAACATTGTTACCTTCGATTATGACAAATGCAGCCCCGCATGATTGTATAGAGATCATTAATGCAGTAACAAAGCCCCGACGAGACTTAACAGATGTTCCACTGACAAACCCAGACCTGACACTTTACGTGGATGGTTCATGTATGAGAACAAGCACAGGAGAATTAGTGGCCGCGTATGCAGTGACCACTGAAACTGAAGTTAAAGAAACACATCGTATTGATACACTGTCCGCTCAAGCAGCAGAGCTCATCGCTCTGACCCGAGCCTGTATACTAGCCAAGAACAGAAATGTTAACATATACACAGATTCACGTTATGCTTTCGGAGTCGTACACGACTTCGGAGTGTTATGGCAAGAACGAGGTTTTTTGACCTCTCACGGTGCCAAGATCCAACATGGTCCCCTCATTCAAGCACTATTAGAAGCAATACATCTGCCTTCAGGCATATCCATCATGAAGTGTAAAGCACATACTAAAGTTACAGATTCCATTTCCCAGGGTAACGACCTGGCAGACCAAACAGCAAAACATACAGCATTGACTCACACCCAGACAACTGATGTGACAAAGACAATAGTGCCGACACATTGTATGACAGTTAGGGATCCCACACTAGATGTAATCGATATTCAGACACATGCTACTCCAGATGAGATCAAGAAATGGACTGAACTAGGAGGGATCCAGACAGATCAAGGTTGGATGACGAAGGGAAAATCTACATGGTTTCTCCCCGACTCTATGGTTCAAGTCATAATAAATACAGCACATAGTCTAGCACACCTAGGAGAAAAAGCTATGTTAGACAGTTTACAGAATCTCTGGTACAACAAACATTTACGAGCAGCAGCAAAACAGAAAGTGCGTACTTGCATGATCTGTTGTCAGTTCAATCCAGGTAAAAGCGTCCCTGTGGAGCAAGGTGGATTTCATCCTCCCGATCACCCTTTTGAAGTCCTCCAGATGGATTATATCCAGATGGACCGTTGTCGAGGATTCAAGTATGTCCTCGTAGTTGTTTGTGCACTTTCCCGTCGGACCGAAGCATATCCAGTCCCAGATTACACTGCCCCGACCACTGCCAGGCAGCTGGTTCGAGAATTCTTCCCACGGTACGGCTTGCCTCGTATCGTGTACTCAGATAACGGACAGCCATTCTCATCCGAGCTCATGAAACAGGTTTCCCTTCTGCTGGGATATCAGTGGAAATTCCATTGTGTCCGACATCCCGAGGCAGCTGGCCTTGTGGAGAGACATAACCAGACACTGAAAACACGCCTTGCTAAAATCTGTAAAGAGAAAGGGGTCGACTGGATAGTCGCCCTGCCAGTTGCACTGTTCTATATGAGAATGGTCCCCCATTCGAGATCAGGACTATCGCCATATGAGGTGGTCTTTGGCAGACCACCAAATATGTGGGGGACGCCCATGCCTAAGAAAATAACCGATGTTGATTGTAATATGCTGACAGATTACCTTGCCTCCTTGATGTCTGCACTCCAATCATGTCGTTCACAGGTTGCCGCAGCCTTCCCCGACAACACTGATGTAAAGCCACACGACGTCCGTCCCGGGGATACTGTGTTGATTCGCAACTTCGACAGAAAAAGCCCGCTGGAGCCCCGCTGGAAGGAGCCGAAGATCGTCCTTCTGACCACGAGGACGGCGATTAAAGTTGAAGGAAGAAAGGGGTGGATCCACACGAGTCATATTAAAAAATGTAATGAACTGTTGCCAGAGACTGACTCTTCCACCCCCTCAAAGGACTGCCTCGATACTAGAGACTTTAAAATTCCAAAGAGAGAGAAAACTCCCCAAGAGGAGTACAAAGCGAAACTACGGTCTAGCAAGTCAGACAGTTTAATTGTTTAAGTCCTCCCCTAGGTGAATCGGTTAAATAGTTTCTGACATGTATCCCCTAGACCGAGATAGAGAGAGAGAGAGACGATTCAAGAAACATGCATATTGTAAATCACTCCGTAGTCACTGTATAGTGACATTATTGGTTATGTTTTTTCTAAGTCTTCTGATTATTGTTGCCAGTATATTGCTGCCTATATACTACCCTATCTTCAAGCGTGAACAATCTGCTTACAATGTCACTGCCGAGCATTCTTTTAGCGAATTACCCCCTCATGAATTATCTTACAGACTTGCGCTGCGCAACAACACATTCATTAGTATGTTACATCACTCCCATCAGACTAATAATGCTACGAACTGTTGGATATGTGGCCGACTCCCTCCCTATCAGAAATACAAGGGAGTTCTGCCCCTCTTTCCGTGCCCGTTCACTCACAATGGCTCATGTGGAGCATGGTTTAGAATAATTAATTCCTTAGATCCTGATATTGCTGTTTTCGAAGGGAATTGGGTTTGGGGAAACTTGAACTTAGTTCTGCTTAACGCCTGTTATCCTGACAAGAAGGGACTTCCCACTAGAATAGGAACTGATCTAGAAAATGAAGTATATGGATTAGGTAATTATACAATTAACCTTATGATTCTTACTGTTGAATCCGAAGCTGCACCAGTTCTCCCTGCTATGTCAGTATTACCAGTCACAGGTGACTTATGTGTCAGAAAGAAGGGTTCAGTACACTTAGGTCATAGTAAATGTACTACTGTGGTTGAATTCAGTGATCAAGGCAAGTCTTCATTTAGAGCAACTCGTCATTCCTACTTTGTTTGTGGCCATACCGCATACATACGCTTACCTCCAGATTGGGATGGTACCTGTTACATTGCATTCCTTCTGCCACCTGTTTTTCTAGCCCCTCCTGATTATCACAGAAATACAAATCTAGTAAAGAATAGACTCCGAAGAGATCTCCCGATTGTCGACTATACTGAAACTGCATGGGAGCAATACACAGATTTCAATAAAGGTTTCTTCCCCTACTTAGGTACTGTCTTTAATAGTAAACTGATACGAAGATTAACTAGAACCCTCGAAGCAGTAGTGAATGAAACTACCTCCGCTCTAGGCAACTTAACAGAGGAGCAATCTGCCATGCGGGTTGTTGTTCTCCAAAATCGTCTTGTTATTGACGTCATCCTAGCAGATAGGGGCGGAGCTTGTAAGGTCATCGGGTCAAGTTGCTGTGTTTTCATTCCAGAAAACGTGCCAACAGTATATAAAGTTATTACACGTCTTCATAAAATTGCAAGTTTGATACATCAGAATCCAGGCACCTGGACTTGGTCCGGTTGGTTCTGGACAACGTTGACCGCTTGGGGATGGAAGATCCTATCCTTCCTAGGCATTGCCCTTGTTATAGTATTCAGTTGCTGCCTGTGCCTACAGTGTGGGCCAGCGATTTGTGGTCTGTGCGCCACATCTTGTATTCCACATTCCAGTTTTCATTCAAAACGCGAAAAGAAGAAAGAAGAGCAAATGATGTTACAAGAACAGACTGATCGGTTCATGAGGATCGATATATCATGAAGGGTCCGTAGGGAACAAGGAGGGAATGAGGAAATATAAATTTTATGGTCAAGAAATGTTCCCTAACGTGTACCCCACCGTCTCCATGTACAAGCTTAAAGTGCATGTAACTTCCCTCCTGTGCCAGCTATGAAGACGCAAATACATTTGCGTCCAACGTTAACATGTCCTCTTTCAGACCCACCCTGAATGGGTTGAATATTCCGTTCCTAAGTATGCCATGCCAACGTCTTTTTGTGGTGTACTTTACACGTTTTTCAGCTCTGGCGAAGTAGGCCCCTGAATTCTGCCATCGAGCCTTTTCCTGCCTTCTGACTCTGAACGCCTCAGCCTGGGCTGCCTCTGTACCCGTGACCTCTGCCTTACTCCCTGTGCGGCTAACAGCGCTTAGCTCAGCCTGCTGCCTGCCAAGACTGTATTCAACCTTCGAATTATCTGCTCCGCTCCTCAAACATACATTCCTGCCTACTAGTTCAAGTAAACATCCTTCCAGCTGCAGAGCAAAGGGCCCGGCCTCACTGTCTCCATGCAAGTAATTCATAGTCTCTGTTACCATGGTAGGCCCATGCCCCCTCGCATCTCATGCAGACACGTAGGCGCGTATGCACGCACTCACAGTCAGTAGAGAATAGCCTCTGCCCAAGAGACCTTTCCCTCTAGATAATATGGTTCCCAAACATCAGATATCAGATATGATATAGGTACGAGTTGATCTGACATGCCAGACTTCTGTCTCTTTCCGTTAGTGAAAATGTCAAGTCCCCTGCACCCTCCAGCTCCACGTCAATCACACGTCATGCAGCTGCGCGCGCATCCAGACCTCAGATTTCTGCTGACACTGCAAGATTCTGCTAAGTACCCACCTACTTGTGACACTTACATGTGACGTTTCTAGCACACACCTCTATGTTCACGCCTGGTTCACGCCTTTTTGATTACGTATTGCTAACACGTGTGTGTTCTTATCATGTTTCTCTCAGCTGTTACGCCTACTGTATTGGTATTCATTATATGGTTTAAGTATAAAAGTTATGTCTTATCAATAAAGTATGCTCTATCCCTTCCTGCACCCCAGTGGTGTCAGGAACCCGATATCCGATACCAGAACCATTCCTTTTTAAGGAATAAAACCCCTAAGAACTCTAACACCACGGACTCTGCGTCTTTCTTTCCGATTGAGTTATTTTTGTTTAAGTACTTACCTGCATAGAAATTAGGACGGTAAATCAAATATTTACCACAGAAGTTAGCATTATTAAATGTAATAATGCAATCTGGTGCTTTCCTATGGAACAGCCAGCCTTGATACAATGAAAAATGTTTCGGGGCTTTCTCATTGTAAGGACATATGTAACATTCATGTTCTATATGTCCTTCTTTAAATACCATGCACCCTACCTCTGGGCTTACAAGAACATCATTGAAGTGACTTATTGAAATTTAAAAGGACGCTTTTGAGCTTTCAAATGTGTTCATTTTGACAGGTCGAATTGCACTTATTACTATAGTGGTGGCATCCACTAGTGACACAATGTACATCCTTTGGGTACACTTTGCACAATATATTAGAGACTTATAGGTAAGTTAAATATGCCAATTGGGAGTATAGCAAATTTTGCCTTGTTTTAGAGGTCAGAGCACGTGCACTTGCACCTAGTTAGCAGAGTCCTAGTGCAAAAACCCAAAAAACACAGAGGTATCAGGCCACAAATATGGGGGTCATCAAATAAAAAGAACATTTTCCTACACCCCCCCCTTCCAGATAAAAGATGAGGGGCAACTCAGATATTCCCTTGGCAGTTCTCGTCATCTAAACGGAAGAACCTGGAAAGTCCATCTGCATTAGCATGTTCAGTCCGCGGTCTGAGTTCCACTGTGAGTCCAAATCCTAGGGCGATGGACCGACCTCAACAGTTTGAGATTTTCTCCTCTCATCTGCATGAAGCATGTGACAGGCCTGTGGTGAGTTTGAACTCAGAAGTGAGTCCCAAACAAGTAGGGTCTCAGCTTCTTTTGAGACCAAACCACAGCAAAGTCTTCCATCCCTGCGGCACTCCAATGCTGCTCTGGGGTGTAGTTACCTGCTGAGAAAGTCAACTTGTTGATTCTGACCCCCAGCATTAAGCTGTGATAACACTGCCTCAATGCCATTTTCTGAAGCATCAATTTGGACCACAAACTCCATGAGTGCAGGTGTTCTACACAGCACCTTCCTCAGGTTATCAGACCTTCTGACACTCCTCTGACCTCCTCGGTCCATATAACCTTATTTAGCTGCTTCTTGGAAGTCAGCACTGTTGGGGAGCGACAATGGTCGCAAACCCTTTGACAGACCTTCTATAATAACCTCTCATCCAGAGATAAGCTCTATGACATGAGTCTGGGTGTTGGTAGGCTCCTAAGCCATGATTGACTGGATTGTGGACTGGAGAGGCTGCACATGTCTCCTGCCAACTAAGTTGCACACGTGCAGACACTTGCCCTAACTTGCACTTGCTGGCCTTGACAGTCAGTTTTGCATGCTCTAGGGCCTGAATAACTTACCTGAGGTCAGACAGATGTTCCTGCCAGGTAGAGCTAAATACAGGAATATCATCAAGATATGTTCCACTAAAAGTCTCCAAAACCAGGTAGTACCCTGTTCACCACCCTCTGGTAGGTGGCTGGGGCATTCTTCCATCCCAAGGGAATTACTTTAATTTGGATGTGTCAGGAGTTGAGAATGCTGATCTCTCCTTTTCTCCCATGGTTAGGGCAATCTGCCAGTGTCTGAAAGTAAGATCAGATTTGCTCATATACTTGGCAGCTTCCATCTGTCCGATAAGCTCATCAGCTCTGGGAAAGGTGTTTGTGTCAGTCTTGTTGATGGCATTCAGTCCTCTATAGTCAAAACCTTGTGCACCAGCACCGCTGGGCTAACTCACAGACTACTCAAGGGCTGAGTCACCATCTCCAACAACAGCTTGTCATCTTCCTCCTGTATACTGGCTCTTACTTTATCTGACAACCTGTAGATTTTATTTTGATAGTTAAGTTGTCACTAATATCAATGGGTCAGCCCAGGTGTCAATGAAACAGTCCAGCAAAGTGCTACAGAACCTGGTGACAATCTCTCTGCTGCTCCTCTGTCAGTGTACGGAAGAGCACTATTCCCTCCAATGAACTATCCTACGCAGTGTGAGACAATAGATTTAGGAGAGGTACACTCTCCTTTTCCTCTCCTCCATTTGGAATGATGAGCGTGGTCATGCTTGCTCTGTGAAAGTGAGTCTTCAGGCGGTTGACATGGATTTCCCTGTGGGTGTCTCAGTGGGGTACCAAGGTTCACCAGCTAGGCAACCTCACAGAACTTCTCCAGTACCATGTAGGGTCAGTCCATTTGTACTGGAGGGCCATAGGATCCACAACCCGCACTTTTGTCCTGGTTGGTATTCCATCAAGGGTGCTTTTTGGTCATCCCGGTGCTTAATAAGCTCAAGGCTAGTCTACCAATTTTTGTTAACCATGTTCCTGTACTCAGCAATGCCAGAGCGCAGCCTAGCACATAGTCTACAGTGCCCTGTTTTTATTCTTTGAGAGGTTTCTCCAACCCTTCTTGGAAAAGACTTAAGGGACCTCTGACAGAATGCCCATACAAAGATTCAAAGTGGCACATCCCTTTAGGCAATAGAAGGAATGGAAATAGAGCATCCCGGTTTTTACGGAGTTTCTCAGACCTGCCCATAATCATACCACAAGGATCTTTTTAAATTTCTCCACAAGCCCATTGGTCTGGGGGTGATAAAGTGTGGTGAACTTGGAAGTCACCCCAAACTCGACCCATAGAGTCCTCAAGTATACAGACATGAAATGTGTTCCACTATCTGAGGTAACCTCTTTGGAGAACCCCACTCTGATGAAGACATTAAGCAGAGCTCTTGCCACCATGGGTGCAGTTACCACCCTCGGAGCTATGGCTTCAGGGTACCTAATAGCATGGTTATCCACCACCAAGATTAACCTGTTCCCTGAAGCTTTTTCAGGGTCTAGGGCCTACCAATATCAATATCCACCCTCTCACAGCTAGTGAGACCAGGACAGCTTCGGGTTGCCCTCCTATCTTGCCACTGACATAACAGATGGTGCAAGAGCAATAGAACTCTTACACCCTCTGAGACATCTGGAGCCTGTTAAAGTAGTTTGGTTGACCAACCTGTCCCAGGTTTTGTTCTGCCCCAAATGCCCAGTCAAGGGGATATCGTGGGCAATGTTCAAGAGGAATGGCATGTCCTGCTGGGGGGCCACCAATCTAATGGTTGCTCTAGGTTTTGGGTCCCTAGCCTTGCTGTACAAGACACACTTTTCAAGTAGATTCTGCGGATCAACTGGTATCCCCCTGATCCTGGACTTCAAGCTAGTGGGGAAGGCCTTCAAGGGTCGGGCACTCTTTCTAAGCTTGGCAGAATTATTACCTGGATAGCCTATCCCCATGCAACTCAGACATTACTGGCAGGTCTCTCAGGGTAGGTCCTTCATTTCCTTTAGGCTCCAGCTCTTCCAGTTGGGGTCAGATTCCTTCTTGGCCGTGGGAAGTTTTGAGGCTAGTTTTGCTTGCCTCTTGCCCTTCCGCTTGGTGGTGAGAACCTGGGACATTGTTCTAGACTCCAGGCCCCCTTTACCTCCCTGATGGGCTGCCTGGGCCCTTGTGACCAGGCAGACACACTCATTCAGGCAGACCTAATGTTTCAACGTGGTCCCCCATTCCATTTTTGCTCATGAAGATTTCTATGTCATTTACCAATAGACACTCCACTGGAATGGAAGGACTCATAACTACATACTTAGGATCATTAACCCCTCCCTTCTCAAGGATGACCATTACTATGAGATGAAATTTCACCTCATTGTAAGCGTGGACTATGGAGAAAATCAGAGATAAACTATTCTAGGGAAACCAGCCAGTCCACCACTGTTGTCATACTAGCTCCTGTATCTCTCAGAGCCTCTAGCTTGGTGCTGTTGATCATTGGCCATTGCCTGTGCTTACCATGCTGGAAGGTAGGATCGCCAGGGCTTCAACACCCACCCCACCCACGGAGAATAAGGTGGATAGAGTCCAAACTCTGGTCTCCTCTGGGCAAATGTCCACCTCAGTTCCTACACTTGTAATCCTTTGGACTGTCCACCTGTATGGGACTTCCTGGGACAGACTGAATCTTCCTTTTTATGTCCTGTGTTGTAACAGTCTAGGCATACCCAAACCTTCACTGGGTCAAAGGTTTCTTCCCCTTGTACTCTCCCAACTTGGGGTTGAAAAAGGCACAGGACACCCCTCCTGAGCAGGCTTCTGGGGCCCTTATGAGTGCTCATTTTTATCCTTGTTTCTCCCATTTTTCTGATGGGAGGCCAATCGCTCATTCTTTGAATCACCCCCCTGGGATTTCTTAGACATCCTTGTGCTCACCACCTGTAAACTGCCTTACCAAGCTGCCTGGGGTCAGAAAACAAGGAATCCACAAGATGCAGATGCAACTCTGAATGAAATTGACTAAAATGTGCTCCTGCATGATTACTTTAGTGACTGTATTGTCTTTTACCCAACCATCCTGTGCCTTTACTGATACCTCTGCAAATTCAATCCAGGATTTGTGAGTGTCTTTGTGTGTGTTCTGGAATTTCCTCCAGTACTCCTTAGATGTAAGACCAAATTCAGCAAAAGGGCATCCTTCATGTGAGTATAGGAAACAGCTACCCCCTCTTCTAGAGTCAGAAGTGTATCTGTCCCCAGTGTTGGTACCAACTCCCACACAAGACGCCCTAATACTGTGGATCTACTCTGAGCATTCTCAATGCTATTTCATAGTAGGCAAACCATTTGTCAATGACGTCTCCCACAACAAAGATAGGCGCAAAATTTTTGTGCAAGTGAGGGGTGTGTGGATCCCCTGTAGAAACCTCATCATTACTGCCACTATCTTCGGACTTCAGGAGTTCTAAGCTGTCCTTCTCCTCCTCAAAGGCCAGTCATTTTTATTCCAGTGTAAGTTTCTTCTCCTCTAGTGCTATGGCTGCCATTTTGGCAGCAACTCCCTTGCTGATTGATTGTCCTTGAGCTCAAACTGGTGGATGGGCAGTTCAGAAGGGCTTATACTGACAGACAGTGGCGGCCGGTCCATAGGGGCGCCGGGGCAGTGCCCTACAAAAAAAAATGCTCACTAAGTGGGCGGCAAGAAATGTAAGCAGACGAATTGACCGCTTTGACAATTCGTTTGTTTACATTTCCGGCCTGTGCTGGCAGCTGCTTCACAGCCTCAAGTGCGCATGACAGAGTAACAAACGCACAGCGCGCGCAGGCAAGAGCAGCAGGAGTCCAGACTCCAACTACGCATCTGCAAGAAGAGCGCTTTTTATTTCAGCACCCCCACTCCATTGACATTACATTAGGTATGCTGCGCATGCCTAGTGTAGTGCAGGAGTCTGGAGATGGGATCCTGCTCGGGCGGTGAAATACAGTTGCCCTATGCCCTGTCAAATGCCAGAGATACAGCTGAGTAGCCGCCTCAAGTCATATCCAGTCTTCTGACTTGCCACTTGCCAGAGGAGACGTGATGCGACATGGGACGGGCGGAGGAGATGCCTGGTAAGTTTGTTTTTATTTATTATTCATTTCATTAAAGCTTCCCTCCCTCCCGCACGTACCCCGAGTCATGCCGGCCGCTACTGTCCGAACTTCATTTGATTATCAGCATTAGAGTATTGGCCTTTTTCCATTGGAATTCAGTATCCAATTATTGTAAACACATGCTCTTGTATTTTTGCATTTCAAGCGCTGCTGACTAACTTAAACCTTTTTCCATCCCCTTTAAGCTACGTTGAAAGATCTGACTTCTGAAACTCTGGTGGTCTCCATCCCCTGAACCCCGCCCCCCATGTTGCTTTCATAACACTGTCTCTTCATCTCCCTTAACCCCTTCGCTGCGGGGGGTAATTCCCCGCTGTGCTAGGGGGCAGGGGGCGCGCACAGCGCTCCCATGCTCATGACAAGCTCAGCTCATCATGAGGCACGGCGCTCCGGTGCTCATGACGAGCTGAGCTCGTCACAGCTGCACCCGTTCCCATGAAACGCTCAGCACAGCAGGGGAATTATCCCCATGTGCAAGCGTTCCACGGCTCATGACGAGCTGAGCTCGTCATGAGCACCGGAGCACTGTGTCTCATGGCGAGCTGAGCTCGTCATGAGCATGGAAGGTGTTAATTAGAACCTAATGGCTGCTGTCCTTACTGCATAGGTCTTCAAACTGGGGGGCGCGCACTCCACACCACCACTTCATCGTCCACTGTTGCCTTCAGGCGTCTCAGCCTTGTGTGTCTCAGCCTGGCCATAGTCAGAGTGGAGATGCAGGGGCACTAAGAGGTGAAAAAACAACAAAGCCTAGTTAACACGTGAAAGGCCTTTTAAAGACCTGTGAAGTACTTGGCGGCCAGCAGCTCAAAAACTGTCTGTGTGTGTGGCTGGAAGTTGACACACGATGAGGGGGGTTTAGGGGGGTGCGATGAAAGCCAAGCAGTGCCATCTAAAGGCGAGGAATCAGCAGTTAAATTTGAATCCACCAGAAAGAGTAAGTAGCTTGTTCTTTAGTAATCGAGGAAACACATTCAATTTCCCCTCTCTCTCAATGGCTTCCCTTCTCTATGTGTAGTACATCTGCATTCCATGGACAAAATCCTGCCTACTGTTAAAAAAAAGTCTGCAAGAAATTAAAACTACAATGCCGTGTTTTTGTGGCATACCAACATCAAAAACACAGCGATGATGATTTAATTTCTTGCACTACGTCACTGTGCTTACATCTCTGCAAGAAAAGAAAAATGAAAACTACATTGCCGTGTTTCTGTGGCATACCAGCAACAAAAGCACAGCAATGTAGATTTATGTCTCACACTACGTTACTGCTCTTACATCTGTGCTGACTTTGGAGTTGGGGTTTGAGAATGGACTTCGGCTCATATGCAAATCACAATTTTCCTGTGCCTACCAAGAAAATATTGTGTGTTACTGGTGCTCATGTAAAACGCCAATACCTTTGGGCAGAGTTCAACAGTAAATAATAAAAGCAGATCATATTAATGATGTTCTCCTGACTGTTCCATGCTGCATGTAGTGAAGTAGTCAGACTCACTGTGCCGGTGTCCCTCGAATTGGAAGCAGGCACAGCACTGTGACCCAGGCTCTTCAGAGGGGTGAAGCAGGCAATGTGCTCCTGCAGTGGCGGTGAGCTGAGACCGTGACTGCAGACCTCGTTAGCCGGCCTGTGCAAAATTTACTTCCACAGAACTAACATACATAAAGGCTCAATTCTATTTTATTACCTTGCGGAAGGCTGGAACAAACAGGAGGGTGCAGCAATTGGCAAACATGCAACTGTACACATGAAGCGGCGGACTGACCCCATATTAGTGATGGTGGCCTATATCAAACAAAAATGGAAATACAAGTGGGAGTATTTGGAGGGTGTTTTCGCAACTGTAACTTGTCAAGAGTATGCCTTTGCTCCAATTATCTCTTAACTCTGATCCACACTTTAGGGACCCTCCTGCACCCAGAGAGTGTGTCCGTACTGAGACACTTTGCTAGTCCAAACCAGTCAGACAGGAGGTCCTGTATTTTTT
This sequence comes from Lissotriton vulgaris, assembly GCF_964263255.1. Classification (NCBI taxonomy): domain Eukaryota; kingdom Metazoa; phylum Chordata; class Amphibia; order Caudata; family Salamandridae; genus Lissotriton; species Lissotriton vulgaris. Next base: position 802,957,503 of record NC_141685.1, on the reverse strand, counting down.
TAAGGCATTTGACATGGCTGCCACCACCGATTCAGATACTGTCAGCTCTAACATTATGATAAAATCCCTGTCCATAACATATCTCACAAGTCATAGAAACTTGAGGAAGGGCTATCTGATGGGGGGGTGGGAGTGGTGGCTGAAACCCTCTGAGCCCTATGGACGTTGCACGCCTCTTAAAGACCATGTGTATATTTACATACCTTTGTAAACTGATTACACAGGTTTGTTTTCTGGTTCCAGTACCCCCTGGGACCCTACTCTGCCTATTCCTTGCATTTGGATTTTACTGCCTTAGTGTGAGAATACTTTTTTATCAATAGGAATATAAAGTAGGGTTCCCAGAAGAAAAATGCCAGCCATGTGTTTAAAGAGCCTGCAAAGGCTTTGTCTCGACACTAAATAGGATTATAAATAAAATAGTATGTATTCATTTGTAATGTGACTTTTCAATCTTTGTTCCCTTTAATTTTCAGTCATGGATCATTAAGGCAGTCTTAGAACACAATTAAAAGTGCTTTCTATTTATTTTTGCTTTTCCAAGTATGCACAGATAAGTACTGAAAATAGGCTTTAGGTGACTGCTTATTTTTGTACCATCTGGGGCATCAATATAAAGAGCTGGCAATGTTATTCGCAAGACTGGAAGTTTGGTGCTGGATAAGCACAATATTTATTTCCTCCACCCTCGATCTCTGGAGCCTGAATAATGCCATAAAAGCAATAGTTTAACTTATATCTCAACCCTTATGGCAAGCCTCAATAACATGCAGAGTAATTTTAACTGTGTCTGTCAGACCCTGATTGCTGTTGTTTTGGACTAGTGAGTATTGGAGGTATTTTCACACACAGTGGTGGGGGTTGAGGTTCTATTCTTTCTTTGGAATTCACCTTCTAATAATGTACTCATTTGAGCTCTACTTTCGTAATATCTTGCCATGTACCTTGAGAATATTTGACATTTTTGTAACTGAGAAAGTTGATATACTGTTCATTTTAGTTTTCAGTCCCCTGATGAAGAGCTCTTAGAGCACGAAATGCATTGGGCACAGGGAAGATTCACCGTTTTTGGATGTCTAACAATCGTCAAATGTTAATATTTTTGAAAAAAAACTTTATGTTAATGTTGGAATGCCATATGAGAGTCTTCATTGTAATTTTGTGAAGTAAATCCGTTGAGTTTAAATAGACTGAAGATTGATGTTTATTTTATGTAAATATTGTTTAAACTAAGTGTTGTTCATTGTGAACCACATATAGTAACAGTGCATCGAGGTTAAGTGTGTCCCACACTTAAGATAGGATATTTAAGTAGGCACGGCTAGGACAAACGTGCTACCTCAGTTGCACGCTTATGTTAAAGAGTACAGAACCTGACTAGTTGTTCTGAAAAATCCTTAAAGATTTAGGTGTGCTCCTCTTAGCTATTGAAATCTTAATATTCTTTATAAGCCAACTATGCCAACAAATTGACTCTTGATGCTGCTAGAGAATAAAGATGTATATATCCTCTTGAATCACTTATATCACATGTGCATGATGTAAGTGTCGCCTTGGCCTTCTTGGAAAACTGTGGCTGGCCTCCTACTGACATGGCAACACCTGGCCATACTCCACATAATCATGGAGTTTTCAATCGTGTCAGAAAGCATGTTTTGTTGCACCCCTTTTTCTGATATCTTGTTTAGGGGTAAGGATGTGGCGCAACAGCCAGTGTGGATTACGGTAGAGCTGGGGAACCAAGTTCAATTCTTGGTGTCTGCTCAAAATCCTGTGATTCTGGGCAAATCACTTAATCTCCCTGTGCTTACAAAAAATGAATGTTTGCTTGTGTAATGTAAAAGATGCTCCTGTAAGCACTCTAATACCTTTGGGTCATGTTCGCCCTATATACAACTTAAATAAATATATTACAACATTTTGTGATCACTTCCATTTCCAGATACTGCTCAAGACTGGAAGTGGAGCACAACCAAAGGATGGTAGAAGCAAGATTCCATCCACACATTGACTGTCTCTGTGGAGAAAAACAGCCACACCCCTCACCTGTGTTTTGGGAGTGTTTTTGCTAATCTATCCTAAATTTTTTGTTTTATGTGAAAAATAAAGCACCAATGTAAATTTTTGTGCTAAGTTTTTCTTGGAGACTTTTCATTTGAACTTTAGAATAAGCACAAGCACTAAAAAAACTTCAGTTTACTAAGCACTCTTAATTTATTTAATATTATTTGCCCTATACGACCTGGCCTCTGCAGGAGGGAAGGGCCATCAATGATGCAGAGTACCAGCTTCCAGAACTTTTTGTCAGGTGGTGGAGATGGTGGGGGCTCGACGTGTAAAAAGTCTTAGATGGGGGGGCTCAGCCGACAAAAGTTTGAAGACCTCTGCCTTACTGTGTTTTGTTGTGGGTGCAGTGCACGGCAGAATACCCCTGCTGTTTTTAGGTTTTGCCCTAGCCAATGCGTACGAAACCTAATGAGATATAGTATATGGGGCTTGGAATCCGCCCCGTCTTCCATTGGCTAGCTCCATAAATGGAGGCTAGCCATTGGAAGACTGGCCTGTCCGTCAATGCCTGACCAGATTCGGGGGCGTTCCCGAGAATTTTTGGCTTTTGGCAACGTCAGCCGAAAGCCTGTTCTCGGGAACGCCCCCGAATCTGGTCCGGCATTGACGGCACCCGCCCTCATTGCAGCCGCCGTCATTTCTGGGATCCTGTTGGTGTTTAGAGCCGACCCTACGTGAACAGACCGGTGACCGAGTGGAACGGAGATGCCACCTCTACCTATTAATACGAAGTGAACACTCCCCCGTGTTCCCGCCCCCCCGTCCCGCTGTCCGTGTTCTCGCCCCCCCTCCCGCTAAGCTATGTTTTGCATTGCTGTAGAAACAGGCTTTCCCTTTACGACGCGGCTATGTCAGTCATGCTGCTGCCACAGGAAGACGACCAGCGTGACTGCAGGCAGTCCCCAATCACCCTGAGTAATCCTGCAAGTCCCAGCCGTGCACTGCCTGAAGACAGAGGGAGCCCTCAGTGCCGAGCACAGACCCATTACAAAGGGTTTGTGCCTCTCAGATGGGACTTGCGACGTCTGCTGTGATCGCTCAATACCACTCTTCAGCTCCGTCGTCAACTGCATGTCTTAACATTCTTAACATTCTGCATTGTGCTTTGACTGCCTATTGGACCAGAGAGCCCACAACGTCTTCTTGGTTGGGAGAGCTGGCGCCTGCATGGTACAGGGATCGCACCGGTCGGGATCCCCAGTAAACCACCTTGGTTTTTTTGGGGGGGGGGGGGTTATCGCGGTTGTGAACGGTTGTGTGTGACGTATGTGGTAAAACGGGACAATATGATGTTCGTCGCAACCCGCACTCGATGGACAATAATAAAAACAGGCCGTATACATTATTCGTTAAAATGTGTATTTTGTTGCAAACAGCGTTTTTTTTTGGGGGGGGGGGGGGTATGATCTCGACAGTAGGCATTAAATACAATATATTACTTTAAATCATAAAAAATGATCCGCACCCCCGTACTGAGAGCGCTGATACTATTATGATCGTATTTTTTTATGCTTCGTTAAAACTTGCATCGGACCTGCTTCGTGTAAATTGCACGTGTTTATAATAAGTTAAAGTGAACTGAATGTATCACGTAAGACGGGGGTGGGGGAGGGTCACAACATGGGTTCAGGGGTCCCTCGACCTCGGGCACTTGGTTCTGTCAGACTTCGGGAGGGTGTATGACAGGGGTGAGTGGGGGGGTCAGAGGTGGTCTATTTACCATCTCGCAGACGTGCTTGGTTGTTATAGCCTCAGAGGTTTTGAACATCTGATTGCACATCAGGCCGGGTGATGTGCACGGCTTGGAAATCTATGTGGAATCAGGCCCTGCGCGCTTACTCCGACTTTCATCCTCATGGAGTCGATGCAAATGAGTTAGTGGCATTTGAGGAGGATGATACTGACGCACCTGTTGTTTTAAATGTAGTCAGGCAGTTTCCGGTCGAACTGGGTAAAAGTGTATATTGCAAGTTCAGAATTCTTCACCTGAGGAAATAAAAGTGTGAGTACGTATGTACATATGCGTGTGTGTGTGTGTGTGTGTGTCTAAGAAGAATCTCTTATACACCGACAAATGCATAACTATCTCCAAACCTAATGTACCGGTACTGGATATATAGTTAGTTTTGGGTTCCAAAACAAGCGAACTGTGATCCCGGCTACCTCTCTTGACCAAACTGTGTGACACTTGGCAAACCGTGGTAGCAGTTATTTGCTATTGTAATAAAATGTCTCTGCGACTCTCTTTGAGTAAGACAATTCCTTGTAAGAGCAACAGAGCTCAGTGGTTCGCATTTAATTTATCTGCATTTAAGTAGGACGGGAGTATAACACACAGAAGGCGAGAAATAAGAAAATGCAAGTTGTGTTTTTTTTAATGAATTCTGCACAGGATCTTAATACGTCATGTGTATGTTTCATATCAGCAAACTGACTCGCTGAAACATTGGCGCGTATTTGGATAAACTCGTGCTAATAACTCGGCCTGAAGCAAATATAGTGCCTTCATTATTAATGGAGGATGTGGCGTAAGGGCCAGAGTTGCTGACTAGCTGACTTTGGTGTTGGGGAAACCAGGTTCAAGTGTGACATACGCCCAATTTCATCCTGTGATTCTGGGCAAATCACTTAATCTCTCAGAGCCTAACAAAAATGAATGTGTCCTTGTGTAAGCAACTGGTACTTGTGTAAAGCGCTCCGATACATTCGGGTCGATTTCACGCTAAGGCAACCCCCCCCCCCCAAAAAAAGGGCATATACACCGCTTGCTTACACGGCCTTGCTTCTTTTAAGCGCTGTGGTAGCAGCAGATGCGGCTATTAACACAAATCATTTTGGACGGTGGAGTGGGAAAGGTTGAGCCCGAGGCCTGTACTAGAAGCGTACAGTAATGCAGCATATGCACGAACCCTCTGAAGGTCCTTACTCCATGTCAGTATGGGAGGGAGGGGGCATGTAAAAAAAATCTGTTCAAATCGTGTTCCGTCCTCGCTGGGAGAGAACGGCGCACCCTCAATACGGTTTTAACAATGGGAAATATTAACAGAAAACTAGAACACAGCTTGCACACAAATTATTTCATTAGAATGATTTATTATTAAGTCGCGGCTCTCCAGCCAAACATGTAAAGAACAGCACGAGCAGAGCTGGTGTTGGATCAGCGCTGCCCACGCGCCCCTCCGGCGCAGCGTGGCCCTGCAGCTGGGAGAGGGGCGACAGCGCCGTGGTGTCAGGGCGCGAGCGCCCGCACGTGGCTTCAGGTGGTGTCAGGGAGCGAGCACGTGCCTTCAGGTGGTGCTTTCAGCCAGTAAACCAACATGGCTTCTTCCCCAGGAGGCGGCGGCGCCCTCCAGGTGAGCCCGGCCCCTCCTCCTGCCCGTGCGGCCCGCATGGCACCAGTGCCCTCTGTCCCCAGAGTGACAGGAGCCCCAGGCTAGACACGCAGCTTTGCCAACAAGGCGTAGTTTTCAAACTCAGCTGTAATGTCTCACAGACAGTCTGAAACTTACAACCCGTCATTACTCATAAGTGTCTTGTTCCTAAGAATGTCTTGCAACTGTCCATTCAGTTGCCTCCACATTTCTACTTGTGGCCCTGCAGTTCTGTTGTTTACCTATTTTAGCTAGGTGACTGTGATGGAACGGCCCGTAAAACCCTATCTGAGGACCCAATCCCCCCTATCATGCCTTGTCCGACACCCCCGGGACTGAGTTTACCTCGCCGAAACGCCAGCACCGAAACAGGATGCCGAGCAAACTCCATCACCAACGAAACCCCGCCCTTCTCTCTCCCACAGGAGCCAACCCGAGCGACAGGAAGGGAGGAACCATATCCAGCTGACCCCGGAAGTCCCGCCCCCCTGGCAGAGTCAGCACAGGATAAAAGCCCGGATTCAGCACAACAAAGCGTCGGAGTTTCGTGGCAGGACCCTCTGGCTGGAGACGGAGAAGGTGACCAGACGTGCGAGGAAGAAGTGTGGACAGAGGAGTGGTGGAGTCCCTTGGAGGTGGCTGGAGAGCGGCCGTAACTCACTGGAGAGTTACGGCGGACCGCGTGAGTGCCTTTTGCCTCCTTTATCCCTACTCACTAGGAGTTTGTGTTAAAGTCCCTGTATATATACCCTCTCTACATAGTCTCACTACCCTTGCACTGTATTATAAGTATATAGCACCTCACTGTATAAAGCCCTTTCGTTACTCGCACACCCCACCCATGCACCCTCTCTATTACCCAAACCTGTGTTCCTTATTCCCGGTACCTTCCTTCCCCCACTGTCCGTTTCCGACCCCGCTCTTGCACTACCTGGGTGAAGGTGTACAGTTGAGTCTCGCTGTCGACTCGATCAGACTAACGGTCCTTTGTTTGTTTCCTCTCTTCCGGTCCTCCTGGGAGTCTCCCCGTCATCGGAACCTACCCGGACCATCTGCGGACATCAAGAAGAGGAAGAAGCAGCGCCTCTCGGTTCATCGCCTGGTGCCACACCCTCGACCTGTTGGGACTATCTGTACTGTAAATCTACAATAAAGACCGAATATTGCCCACTACATACGGCCTCCTCGCCTGCTTTTCCGGCCCGCTACACTCACTCCACGACATTTGGTGTCAGAAGTGGGATCTGCTGGAGGTATGGAGGCCGTAATAAAGAAAATGGCAGAGTCCCAAGAACAATTCGGGAAACTTATGGAGCAGTTCATGAAGACTGCCGAAGACGACAGAGGTCAGCTCCAAGATGTTCTGAAAGGCCAGGGGGCGACCCATGAAGATACCATGACAAAGCTAGCAGACGCCCTGGGCCAACAAAGACCGACGACCTCTCTTCCCTCTGTCTTTCTTCAGAAATATGTCCCTGGAGAAGACCCGGACTATTTTTTTTACAAACTTTGAGAGGATTGCTCAAGCCGCCAACTGGCCTGCTGATCGGTGGGGACAGTATTTGGGTCCACTCCTCACCGGTGACCTCCAAGCGGCCTACCAACAGGCCAATATCCAGGGAAACACTCCCTATGCTGACATTAAAAGGTGCATCCTAGAACGCCTTGGCATTGACGATGATACTTACAGGGTGAAACTTCGCCAGGCCAGGGAAAAGCCCCAAGAGAACCCGAGAGCACTCTCCTTTCGGATCCGCGATCTCGCCAACCGATGGTTGCGACCCGAAACCTCTACCAAGGAGAATATTCTGGAGAAGATCTATCTGGAACAGTTCCTTAACTCCTTACACCCGGCTACCCAACGCTGGGTGAGGCAGCACTCCCGCCTCACCCTTGAGACTGCTATAGAGATAGCGTCTGCCTATAGCAGGGCACAAGAACTTCAGCGGGGTAAGGACGACCACCCCCACAGGCCCCTGCCTGTTACGTCCACTCGCCCAACCCGGCCTCCCCAAGGCCGTCGACCTGAACCAACACCGCTATTTCCCTCCCCCGTAGTGTTCCGAACCCCGACTCCCGGACCCCAGTGTTATTCCTGTGGTGGGTTCGGACACATTGCACGGATGTGTCCACAGAAGGAGGAACCGATGGAGGTCGGTTTCGTCAGGAACTACCTGTGTAACCCTCCCGGTTACACGCCACCGCCGTTCTATTGTCCAGTGTCCATAAATGGTCAGCCACTGAGGGCTCTCGCTGATACTGGATGTCGACAGAGTGTTCTACGACCCCAAGACCTTGCCCAGCCTCTCAGCAAACCTACTGGGGTCGTAGCCATACAATGTGTGCATGGAGACACTAAACAATATCCCACCACTCAGGTACGAGTCCAACATTCCCAAGACCCCGGGACCTCTCTCACCGTGGGCCTTGTGCCCGCATTGCCGGAACAAGCCATTTTAGGGAGTGATTATCCGGGACTTCCAATGCTCTTACAAAAGACTTCCGACTCCCTAACTCAGTGGTGGAAAGAGGCGCCCTATCCCGAGTGTCCCGAACAAGTACCCGATCCCAAACCCCACAAACCGAGGAGTCAGAAGAGAAGAGAAAAGAAAGAACACCTCAGCGCTTATCCTGCCATTATTGACGAACACCCCTGGCAGACTGACCAGGAGTTCAGGGCCGCCCAACGAGAAGATCCTCTGCTACAGGAGGCGTGGGGAAAAGCACTTGATCACGAAGACCCCTTACAAGTAGGTCCTTACTTCATTAAGAAAAACGGCTTGTTATATCGAAAAGGGGGGCCCCAACAGAATGCTCAGTTGCTTGTCCCCGGCCCCTTTCAAGACAAAGTCCTTTTTCTGGCACATAGTCACCTTTTGGGGGGTCATTTCGGGGACGAGAAAACCAGCCAAGCCATCTTGGAGAAGTTCTATTGGCCGGGGGTGTATCAAAGGATCAAGACGTACTGCCGCGAATGCATAATATGCCAAAAGAACAGTCGACACAGACCACCCCGGGTCCCGTTGCAACCTCTCCCTGTCATAGATGTTCCCTTCAGTCGCATTGGGATGGACATAATCGGTCCCCTCTTGCCCTCCCGTAGCGGGTGTCGCTATGCCCTGGTCATAGTAGACTATGCCACCCGCTTCCCGGAGGCCATACCCCTCTGCCAACCTACCACACAGGCAATAGCGAAAGCTCTGATCTCCTTGTTTTCGCGGGTTGGCTTCCCGCGGGAAATCCTCACCGACCAGGGCACCCCCTTCGTTTCAGCCCTGATGAAACGGGTATGTGCGGAGTTAGGAATCAAACAAATCCGGACCTCTGCGTATCACCCGCAAACAGACGGGCTCGTAGAACGATACAACGCCACGTTGAAGCAAACGTTAAAAAAACTCTTAGGCCTCGAAGCGAAGAGATGGGAAGACATGCTTCCTTTGGCCTTGTTTGCGATCCGTTGTAAACCTCAGAGCAGCACGGGGTACTCCCCATATGAATTACTGTACGGACGAGCCCCCCGTACCCTCCTAGATATGGCCCAGGAAGCATGGGAAGCTGAACCGGACCGGACTCGTCCACTCCCAGAATATATGCAAAACCTCAAGACACATCTGTCTATGATTCACGATATTGTCCGACAAAACTTGGAGACCGCTCAGGACAATCAAAAGAGACAATATGACAAGGGCACGCGCAGTCGGGTCTTTGCTGTCAACGACCTAGTACTCCTTATGATGCCCTCGTCCGACCAAAAATTATTGGGACAATGGCAAGGACCCTACCCCATCCTTCGGCAGGTAACACCAGTTACGTACGAGATAGAACTGGACCCTACCCGAGGCACCACTCAAATCTTTCATGTTAACCTGCTAAAAAAGTGGGAAGGACCCCGTCCGGTGCTGTCGGGAACCAAGAAGAACCTCATCTTCTCTTTCGACCCTTGTCTAGATTCCGACCTCAACCCAGTAGTGGAGAGGTGTGGCTCACTGGTTAGAGGCGGCAGACCCGAGTGCAGAGAACGGCCCGGGACCAGGGTTCGATTCCCGACGCGGCAGGGTCTTGGACCAGGATCAGCGGACTGATAATTCTCGCATCGGTGCCTACTCCGACCAGGGAGCACACTCGGCAACTCTGGGCATTAGCTTGCCTCATCTCCACAACGGCCCCACACAAACGCCGGGGATGCCTGGTTTCACCTTGGAGACCCCCAGGAGGGACTATCTCACAGGGAAAGCCAGGACGGGTTCCCCAGCGGTCTATAGCGCTACGAGGCCTCCGGGTAGCAGTGCGCTTTACAAGACACAACAATTTACAGTACAAATCCAGGAACTACGCCACACCTTGGAACCCCTGAAAAGCGTCTTCTCGACCTCCCCTGGTCGAACCACGGTCACCGAACACCGGATTGAAACCGAACCAGGGAAAGTGGTTCGCCTGAGGCCGTATAGAGTACCAGAGGCCCGTAGAGATGTCATCCGTCAGGAAGTGGAAGTCATGCAACAAATGGGGATAATTGAACCCTCAGTCAGCGAGTGGAACTCCCCTATCGTATTGGTACCGAAACCTGACGGCTCGGTCCGTTTTTGCATCGACTTCCGGGAGGTCAACAAGGTCTCCAAGTTCGACACCTACCCCTTACCCAGGGTGGACGAAATGATCGAAAGAATAGGGCAAGCAAAATTCATTTCCACGCTCGATCTCTGCAAGGGGTACTGGCAGATACCCCTCCGGGAACAAGATAGAAGAAAGACGGCCTTTTCAACCCCGGATGGGTTATATCAATTCCTGGTCATGCCCTTTGGACTTCATGGCGCCCCCGCCACCTTTCAACGGGCTATGAACCAGGTCCTGAGACCCCACACAGCTTACGCAGGCGCGTATCTAGATGACATCGTCATCTTTAGCGACAGCTGGCCCCAACACCTGCAGCACCTTTCCAGTGTTATCAGCTCCTTAGGCTCATACGGATTTGCCATCAACCCGGCCAAAACCACGTTGGCCGCGAAAACAGTTAAATATTTGGGGTTTCTTCTAGGGGACGGCCTGATTAGACCCCAAGAGAGCAAAACGGCAGCCATCCGATCCCTCCCGTTTCCACATACAAAAAAAGACCTCCGAGCCTTCCTAGGACTCCTGGGGTATTATCGGCGCTTTGTGCCCAACTTTTCTCAAAGAGCGGCAGCCCTCACGGACCTGTTGAAAAAAACAAACCGCTCAGATGAGCAACTCAGGAATCCCTCCTCGGAAGCCTGGCATGCCTTTACAGACCTCAAAGAAGCCTTGACCTCGGGTCCTGTGTTGGTTCCCCCCAATTACTCAGTCCCTTTCATCCTACAGACAGATGCATCGGACTACGGCTTAGGAGCCGTATTGTCCCAGAAGGATGCCCTGGGAAACGAACGACCCATTCTGTTTGTGAGCCGCAAACTCTTCCCCCCGGGAAAAACAATATGCGGTGGTTGAAAAAGAAGCTTTAGCCATCAAGTGGGCGGTGGAAAGCCTTCGGTATTACCTTGAGGGCAGAGACTTCATACTTTATACAGATCACGCCCCTTTGGAGTGGATGGCTAGAAACAAAGGGCAGAATGACCGGGTCCTGCGGTGGTTTTTGTCTCTCCAACCCTTTCATTTTCAAACCAAACATAGAAAGGGTTCCGACCAAGGTAATGCGGATTTTCTGTCCCGGTATCCGCATTCTCCTCCCATTACAAGAAGGACAGCTAGGGGAAGGGGATGTGATGGAACGGCCCGTAAAACCCTATCTAAGGACCCAATCCCCCCTATCATGCCTTGTCCGACACCCCCGGGACTGAGTTTACCTCGCCGAAACGCCAGCACCGAAACAGGACGCCGAGCAAACTCCATCACCAACGAAACCCCGCCCTTCTCTCTCCCACAGGAGCCAACCCGAGCGACAGGAAGGGAGGAACCATATCCAGCTGACCCCGGAAGTCCCGCCCCCCTGGCAGAGTCAGCACAGGATAAAAGCCCGGATTCAGCACAACAAGGCGTCGGAGTTTCGTGGCAGGACCCTCTGGCTGGAGACGGAGAAGGTGACCAGACGTGCGAGGAAGAAGTGTGGACAGAGGAGTGGTGGAGTCCCTTGGAGGTGGCTGGAGAGCGGCCGTAACTCACTGGAGAGTTACGGCGGACCGCGTGAGTGCCTTTTGCCTCCTTTATCCCTACTCACTAGGAGTTTGTGTTAAAGTCCCTGTATATATACCCTCTCTACATAGTCTCACTACCCTTGCACTGTATTATAAGTATATAGCACCTCACTGTATAAAGCCCTTTCGTTACTCGCACACCCCACCCCTGCACCCTCTCTATTACCCAAACCTGTGTTCCTTATTCCCGGTACCTTCCTTCCCCCACTGTCCGTTTCCGACCCCGCTCTTGCACTACCTGGGTGAAGGAGTACAGTTGAGTCTCGCTGTCGACTCGATCAGACTAACGGTCCTTTGTTTGTTTCCTCTCTTCCGGTCCTCCTGGGAGTCTCCCCGTCATCGGAACCTACCCGGACCATCTGCGGACATCAAGAAGAGGAAGAAGCAGCGCCTCTCGGTTCATCGCCTGGTGCCACACCCTCGACCTGTTGGGACTATCTGTACTGTAAATCTACAATAAAGACCGAATATTGCCCACTACATACGGCCTCCTCGCCTGCTTTTCCGGCCCGCTACACTCACTCCACGACAGTGACCTATTCACTTATATGTTTGATCCCATGTTGTTTCACTTTTGATCTGGGCTTTATCAGATATCATGAAGAATGGCAAGCCTGCACCAAAATATCGGATACAACTTTGTTTTGTTTTTTCGTGCCTTCTGCCTTTTGATTGTGCCTCTGCCCATTCCCGCCCCCCCCTCTCGTTGTCCGTGTGCCCGTTCCCGCCCCCCTCCCGCTGTCCGTGTGCCCGTTCCTGCCCTCCCTCCCGCTGTCCGTGTCTCCGGCCCCACTTGTAAATGCTTGTTTTATTTTTGCAGTATATTTCCTTGGGGAAGCATATGTCTGTAGTTGCATTTGGGGAATTAATCTCTGAAACTGAGATCTGTTTTGAATTTGGGAAGTGCTTCTCTTAGAGACAGCAGCATGGTGTGGGTTGGTCAAGGGAGGCACTTCAATGACTTGATTCATATTGGATATTAAGAACATTTTCCTTGGCTGTGGATCTCTTTCTGATTCGATAAGGGTGAGCATATCTTTTTGGGGTGCAGCGGTGTCTCTGGATGTGTTTAGGAAACCATTCTCTGAGATTTAGACCTGAGAATGGTTTTGTTCAGGAGCCCAGTCTCAAAGTCTGCTTCTTGCTTTCAGAGCTTCGAGATTTCATGAAGAATGGCAAGCCTGCACCAAAATACCAGATACAACCTTTTTTTGCTTTTTCTTGCCTTCTGCCTTTTGATTGTGCCTGTGCCCGTTCCCCCCCCCTCCCGCTGTCCCTGTGCCCGTTCCCGCCCCCCCTCCCGCTGTCCGTGTCTCCGGCCCCACTTGTAAATGCTTGTTTTGTTTTTGCAGTATATTTCCTTCGGAAAGCACATGTCTGTAGTTGCATTTGGGGAATGAATCTCTGAAACTGAGATCTGTTTTGAATTTGGGAAGTGCTTCTCTTAGAGACAGCAGCATAGTGTGAACTGTGAGAGCTGTGTGGGCTGTGAGAGCTGTGTGGGCTGTGAGAGCTGTGTGGGCTGTGAGAGCTGTGTGGGCTGTGAGAGCTGTGTGTGCTGTGAGAGCTGTGAGAGCTGTGTGGGCTGTGAGAGCTGTGAGAGCTGTGTGGGCTGTGAGAGCTGTGTGGGCTGTGTGGGCTGTGAGAGATGTGTGGGCTGTGAGAGCTGTGTGGGCTGTGAGAGCTGTGTCTCCCCGGCCCCGTTCCTGCCCCCCTACCGCTGCCTCGGCTCCTGTTCCCGCCCCCCTACCGCTGCCTTGCTCTCCGTGTCTCCCCGGCTTCGTTCCCGCCCCCCTACCGCTGCCTCGGCTCCCGTTCCCGCCCCCCTACCGCTGCCTCGCTCTCTGTGTCTCCCCGGCCCCGTTCCCGCCCCCTACCGCTGCCTCGGCTCCCGTTCCCGCCCCCCTACCGCTGCCTCGCTCTCTGTGTCTCCCCGGCCCCGTTCCCGCCCCCCTACCGCTGCCTCGGCTCCCGTTCCCGCCCCCCTACCGCTGCCTCGGCTGCCGGAGTTGCAGGAGAGCCCCACTGGCTGAAAGAAGATGCAAGGTTTAGCTTTTTTTTTCTCGTGTCTTTTCTTTTATTGAGGCATGGGGAGGGGTAGGGGGTGGGTGGAGAGGGTAAAGGAATAAGCCCTTTCAGTGCAATGCAGTTCTCTCCAGTCATCCATCATATCTACGCTATCCATCAAGTCAGCCAACTACATTCGAAAATATGTGCTCTGTCCCCTGTTCATTGAGGATATCCATTTTACCCGTCATTACACAGTTACTATTGCTTGTCCGTTTCATAGGGCTCTTGCTTATGAAACATCTATCAGAAGTAATCTTCCTGGTCCATGTTTATCACTTCTAGAACAAATAGATAGCCACCCCTCTGTTGACGGTAGAAGACACAGAATAATATCACTGTCCACCCCATTTCTCTGCTAGCTTGGAATACTCCATGTGCATTTTAATGTGTTTCCTGCAGGAACTCGATTCCTACCCTGTTCTGTTTAAGGAAAGCAAAACAAGTGATGGGTCGACTTCATGAAATAATGTCAGCCACGAGTAATCGCGTGCCCCTGTTGCCTGCGTGTGCCTCCGTGTGCCCCTGTTGCCTGCTTGTACCTCCGTGTGCCCCTGTTGCCTGCTTGTACCTCTGTGTGCCCCTGTTGCCTGCTTGTGCCTCTGTGTGCCCCTGTTGCTTGCTTGTGCCTCTGCGTGCCCCTGTTGCCTGCTTGTGCCTCCGTGTGCCCCTGTTGCCTGCCTGTGCCTCCGTTTTCGTGCCCCTGTTGCCTGCTTGTGCCTCCGTGTGCCAATGTTGCCTGCTTGTGCCTCCGTGTGCCCCTGTTGCCTGCTTGTGCCTCCGTGTGCCCCTGTTGCCTGCTTGTGCCTCCGTGTGCCCCTGTTGCCTGCTTGTGCCTCCGTGTGCCCCCGTTGCCTGCTTGTGCCTCCGTGTGCCCCTGTTGCCTGCTTGTACCTCCGTGTGCCCCTGTTGCCTGCGTGTGCCTCCGTGTGCCCCTGTTGCCTGCTTGTACCTCCGTGTGCCCCTGTTGCCTGCTTGTACCTCCGTGTGCCCCTGTTGCCTGCTTGTACCTCCGTGTGCCCCTGTTGCCTGCTTGTGCCTCTGTGTGCCCCTGTTGCCTGCTTGTGCCTCTGTGTGCCCCTGTTGCCTGCTTGTGCCTCCGTGTGCCCCTGTTGCCTGCTTGTGCCTCCGTTGTCGTGCCCCTGTTGCCTGCTTGTGCCTCCGTGTGCCCCTGTTGCCTGCTTGTGCCTCCGTGTGCCCCTGTTGCCTGCTTGTGCCTCTGTGTGCCCCTGTTGCCTGCTTGTGCCTCTGTGTGCCCCTGTTGCCTGCTTGTGCCTCCGTGTGCCCCTGTTGCCTGCTTGTGCCTCCGTTTTTGTGCCCCTGTTGCCTGCTTGTGCCTCCGTGTGCCCCTGTTGCCTGCTTGTGCCTCCGTGTGCCCCTGTTGCCTGCTTGTGCCTCCGTGTGCCCCGTTGCCTGCTTGTGCCTCTGTGTGCCCCTGTTGCCTGCTTGTGCCTCCGTGTGCCCCTGTTGCCTGCTTGTGCCTCCTTGTGCCCCTGTTGCCTGCTTGTGCTGTGTGGGTGTTTGTGGAGGGCTCTGTGTGGCTGTGTGTGTGGGAAGCTTTGTGTGGCTGTGTGTGTGGGAAGCTTTGTGTGGCTGTGTGTGTAGGAAGCTTTGTGTGGCTGTGTGTGGGGGGGCTTTGTGTGGCTGTGTGTGTGGGGGGATCTGTGTGGCTGTGTGTGTGGGGGGCTCTGTGTGTGTGGGGGGGGGCTCTGTGTGTTTGTGTGTGTCATTTGCGAGAGATAAAGCTAGTGGCATTGTAAATGACAATGCCATTTATTTATGTTAAAAAAAACATAAATAAAAATAATGTCAAGAGCAATGCCAATAGCTCTAACTTTAACAAAGGCAAAACCATTGCATTGTAAATGCTTGTTTTAAATGGTGATCCCTGCTGCACTTCAAAGCCAACCCCCGGACTCTTTCATTATCAAATGTGGATGCTTCTTAGTTTTTATGGGGCATATTAGCAAGAACCTTGTTAAAATTATCACAGTTTTAGCGGCAGAAACTGCCGCTAAAATGGTGATAATGGAGCTGCTATTATGCGTTATAGAATTCCAATAGTAGCCCAGGTTAGATGTCCTGCACATCTAACCTGGGCTTCTATTGGAATTCTATCATGTATAATAGCAAGCTCATTATTGCCCTTTTAGCGGCAATTTCCTGCCGCTAAAACTGCGATAATTTTAACGAGGTTCTTGCTAATATGCCCCTATGTGATTAATATTGCACGCGCTAAATGTTTGCACACAAATACAACATTCTACAGAAAAGTCTATTTTTAAGAACCAGGCCTCAGGTCATAAGTTATTTGAATTGAGCTGGATACGCGGTCGGGATGCATGTCAACTCCGCTTTTCATCCTTCCATGACTGTTAAAATGAGTATCACTGAGTGGGGAGCAGTAGGTTTCCAGAGACAGCTCCGTACTTCTTCTCGGTACAAATATTCAAGGTTGTGGTGTTTTGCTACAGACGGGTTTCTCTGCCTACAATCTGTGCTCTGGGCACGTGGGTGGCACGCACAGCATGAGAGCCCCAGAGTGCAGGTTCTAGTTGTGCAGATGGTTCTTTCCATTTCTCTGTTGCCTTACCACCCAACCCATTAAGCGCATTAGTGCCCGCTGCGTCATAGCACTTTTAAAATAATTATTTGCAGTCATGCTGAAGCAGCCGCGCAGTTAGTTGTACACCTAGGCAAAAATAAGATGATAGTGTTTGTTTGAATATTTAAAACAAGCTTTTTCATAGCCTCTTGGCAGTGGCACTTGGAGCAGCTAATCCAGCCAGGCTGGAATGATGGACCTGCAGCGCAAAGGTGTCCGAAGCAACATATGTATAAACACATCTACATTTAGAAATGCCAACAAGGTGCATTGGCGCACCTGTGTGTCCGTGGCGTGACTTG
Source organism: Lissotriton vulgaris (assembly GCF_964263255.1). NCBI lineage: Eukaryota > Metazoa > Chordata > Amphibia > Caudata > Salamandridae > Lissotriton > Lissotriton vulgaris. Next base: position 802,940,924 of record NC_141685.1, on the reverse strand, counting down.
AACAGCAGAGTGAGGTCGGTGCAGGACAGGATGGGTGGGCCCCAAAGACAGAATGGTATGCTTATGGAATAATGGAGTGCCAAAGGTTATGGGTGATGTGCTGGCACAGCTCTGTGTTGTAACTGTACTTGTTTACTTTCCATTTTTGATATAGCGCCGCATAGCAATAGTGGATTTAATAAATTCCAGGGGCCTCATTTTTACTCAGCCGGTGCGTCACTTTTTGTGACGCACCAGCAGCGTAAAAATTGTGCCTTGTTGCACCATATTTACAAAGTGACGCATCTAGGTAGATGCGTCACTTTGTAAACCCCTGCGCCACATTATACCTGCACCAGGTATAATGTATGCAAGGGGGCCGTTCTGATGCAAGAAAAGATCATAGAAGTCAAGTCAAGTCAAGTCATACAATTTATATAGCGCACTACATACCCAGAGGGTTTCAAGGCGCTTAGGAAGGGGAGGAGGATTATTTGTCAAATATCCACGTTTTAAGCTGCTTTCTGAACGCTAGGTGATTCTGGGTGAGGCGAAGGTAAGCGGGGAGTGAGTTCCATGTTTTGGCGGCCAGGTAAGAGAAGGATCTGCCTCCCATGGTGGTCTTGTTGATGTGAGGTACAGTGGCGAAGGCTTGGCTGGAGGAGCGAAGTTGGCGGGGGGGGAGTAGAAGGACAGTCGAGAGTTGAGGCAATCTGGTCCGATGTCGTAGAGTGATTTGTGTGCGTGGGTGAGCAGTCGGAAAGTAATCCTCTTATTGACGGGTAGCCAGTGGAGATCTTTAAGGTGACCAGAGATGTGTTCGTTGCGTGGGATGTCTAATATGAGCCTGGCTGAGGCGTTTTGGATTCGTTGTAGTTTCTTCTGGAGTTTGAATCTATAAGATTTCACTGCGCCACTTCTAGGACACAAATGCGTCAAATTTCTAACGCCTGCCTCACAGCAGGCGTAAGACTGACGCAGGCCCTTTCACATGGGGCTTACCCCATGTGAAAGGACACATTGCTGGAGTTGCGTCACTTTTGTGACACACTCCAGCAATGCGTCACTTTTGGGCCATACAGATACGTCAGAAATACTGACGTATCTGTAACTCCTTGCGCAATGATGCGTCATACTGTAAATATGACGCATCATTGGTGTCGCAAGGAGGGCGCAATGAAAAGTGACGCATCGCTGTTCTCACGCAGCGATGCGTCACTTTTCATAAATGAGGCCCCAGATAGTTACAGTGAAATAGTGGGAGCACTACCGATCACCAGTGGATGAATGAATCAAAGGAACGCTGTTACACAGAACTGAGGTGCATTGTCAGCCGTATGGGGGGTCAGATACAGAAAAAGGGCGAGGCGCTGGATTTCTAGATTGAGCTGGTTTGACTATGTTGGTAACAGCAGTGGAAAACCAGAGAATGCATATAGTCCGGCCTCTCTTCTCAAACAGTTGGTACTTATGACGTCAGGATTCAGGTGCACGGACGGAGCTGTGATTGGGTCCCATAGCAGGAGTGCTGCTGGGCTGACTTGTGTTCATTAGGAGGGCTGTGCCTTGGTCCCAGTAGCGGAATTTAAGGGGTCCTGCAGGGGAGGATCGAGGTACACTGATAGAGCTGCATGCAGGCCTCAGTACTGGAGTAGCAGTTGGTTACTGGGGTGTACTGGCCGACCTGTGTGCAGACCCGTCCCTCTATTTGATCAGAAGGGCGCATCCTGGAAGGGTTGAGGTGCACTGGCAGGCCTTTCTTTGCGAGTCTCACCACTGGTCTGGAATCGTACCGGCACTGCACATAAGATCTGGGGTGCTGTTGCAGAGCAGGGTGTGATGTCTCTGGTTATTGGTGGTTCTGGCACACCTGTGTCTGCACGGATAGATGTGCACATTCCCCTCCCTCCTGTGATGTGCTGGTTTCGTTTCTTCCTTTTCAGTGAGTTATATTTATATTTTCAGACTCAGACCTGCCTGGAGCTCTGGTACTGTCCAAGTTTACGCACACCAACCTGGCAACAGACATGCAGAACTTCACAGGAAACACTACAGACACGCTTGGGGTGGGCAACAAACGTCTAGCTGTGATAACACAAAAGACAACTCGCAGGTAACAAGTACACGCATGGCACACAAGGGAAAAACACACAATAGACACATCTATACCCTCCATAAAAGTGCACAAACCAGTTAAACAGCACACTGCCAACAATGCAGCTAGGCACGCAGACCAGGCATATACATATACATGGGGACAAACAATGCACATTCATAAGTGTCTTCTCCCTGAATGATTGCAAATGCTGTTACATCCTGTTGCACATTCAGCTCTATTTGCTGCCATTCGTGCTTGGGAATAAACAGGGTTGCATGTGTTACCCTGTATGTAAGCTATAGGGGGGCCTATGCAGAGGGTTCTAGCGCTCAGCGGGCATTGCTGTGCCAATCAATGGACTGGAGCTAGTTCTGGAAGCACCAACGACATATGTGATGAAAATATAAGGGTAGAAAGTCACTTTTCCACTGACACCGAGTAAGGTTCCTTCTAAGGCTCAGAAACAAAACCTGTTTTTATTTACAGAACCAACAAGGCGCTTTATAAACAATTTTTTATCTTAATATACATTTTGGAAACAAGTAAGTAGATTTTGGCCAGCTTGATCATAGTTAAATGTCAGAAAAATTAAGGTAGCAATGACGGCGGTTGATTTCCAGAGTCACAAAGGTTAATATCTGAAGATTATTTTGCCCGCATGTTGTAGAAGTATATTTGTATCCTTCTTGCTTTCTCAAATTTGTTTGAAAATGCACCATTTGTCCATCTTTTTTCAAAATTTTCTCGGGGTGAAAATCCCCCCAAACCCGCCTTAGGTTGTTTGAGCTTGCTTACTACTCTCGCTCGCTGCGGTGCTATATAGGAAGAATTGTACGCATCATCACTTTCAAATGTCACCAGCCGCCACTGCTGACAGACCCTCCTTTGCTCACAGCCCTGGGTGGTACACAAGAAAATTCATCTTCGGACCAGTAGTCCCTACTCCTTCATCCCCTGGGTTTGCTTCTATTGCTTAATTCTCAGAGGGGATCTGTGTTCAGTTCGGACATCATACCAGAGTTTGAAAGCCCTTTCATATTCTGCCTTCCTAGTTTTCTGGCCAACTTCAACTACCTTTGTCTGCCTAGGGCTTTCATCCCCACCACTGTGAGAGTTGTCAGCGTGATTCACCTCCACATTCTGTAAGATATTTAAAAAGTTCAAATATTTGAACAAAAATTAATCGAAAAGTCAAAAATGCCCCAATCAAAGATGTGAAGCCAATTAAAAGTTGAAAATATTTTTTTGCTTTCATTTCATTTGAGATATTTTTAATTTCTACATTGATAGCTGAATAGTACTGCTAAACACAAGTTCTGGATTCCATCACTGAAAACCAGTGTGAACAGGTAGGCTATTTGTTAGGGTGGATAGCAGTCCACCACAAGTAATATTGTTACTATTCTCCAGTAAAGATTTCAATACATTAAACCTGAGTTCAACCCCGTGTATTTATGGCACAAAGCAGACAGGATTAGCTTAAGAAAATGTTTAAACCATTTAGTTGAAAACACAATACCATAAGTATCCCACTTCGGTTTAAGAAAATAAATGAATGATCAAAATAACAATAACACAACAATAATCCAATAGAACGATCCAGAATTATTAATTTTGCAAAGCTTTAAATCAAAATAGCCCCAACAAGTATTCAGCACTAACTGCAGTCATGTGTTTGTACTTGGCCGGTGCCTAAGATTTAAAGCAGACTGTGATGGAGCATGGGTTGTATACAGAAAATCCATTTGACAAAGTTGGAAGTTGAACAACCAGAATCTTTTACTCAGCAGCAATGCAACCTCAGCAGATTGACTTCACAGGTTTGTATCGGTCCTCCAGAGGTCTTTGAAGCCCAAGTAGAATCTAAGTCACAGGTTTTTCAAGATGTTAGGAGGAGCAGATAGTGATCCCAGTTCTTCAGGAACAGCATTTGGTGGTCAAGACTCGCTTCAGCAAGGTCTAGGACAGGTCAATTTTGAAATGGTCAGCTGGGTTGTACTGGAAAAGAAACTTTATGCAGCTTGTTGTGACCCTATAACTTAATGGGAGGTCAGCCAACTAACCTTGTTGAGTCCACTTCCTCATCCTTGTCCAGCCTATTAGGTCTCCTCACGGGTCTCAACAGCAAGTGCGGTCCTTTTTCTTGTTCCCCAGGTCCAGTCGTGTTCTGAGAAGGTATCCAGGGTTTCAACATTTTTTCCTGGAACTAGCTTATGGGTTGGGGAGACTCCTAGCCAATAGGGGAGATGTTCCCAGGGGTAACACTTTTATAGCAGTTACTGTGTGCCCTACCATAAACAATTCCACAATGCCCCTCTCTGCTCAAATCCAAGAGGGTGAATCCCTTCTCCCTTTGTGTAGTGTCACTGAGCACATCCCACAGGTGTGGCAAGAGAACTGAGCAACTCTTCCTCCGTAGACACTTAAAACCAGTTCTAGGGTCAGATCCTCCCCACTGTGATTGGTGCCTGACTGGGGAAACAAAGAAAGACCTTGACCAGGTGCAAGCTAACATTTCCCTGTTACAAGTTGGGCCTCTTTGAATTTAATCAAGTTTCTGGGCTAAGCTCATATGTTTATCTTTCCAGAAGCTCCTCCTCGTCTTGCTCTAGGAGCAGTTTTCACACTTCTCAAGGGTGCTATTCAACTTAGAGGTGATAGTTGGAGCTCATGCAAATGGGCCTCTACGGTCTTTAGGCATGGAAAAGATAACTTCCTAAAAGTACCTTTTCCTTAATAGTTATTACAAAATCGATTTGACCATTAAATTGGGTTTGAAATAACTGTTACAAGTCTTTGAAATATATTTTGAGTTGTTTCCTAACCAAAATTAGCATTATTGAATGTAATAACGCAATCCAGTGCTTTCCTATAGAACAGGTACCTTTGCAATCCGTGAACATAACGTTTGGGACTTTTATCACTGTAAATACATGTGGAACATTGAGTTTCTACATGTCTTAGTTTTAAATACTATGCATTATAAGGTGCATATAGGGGTAACCTATTAACATTTAAAGAGAAGGTCTTGACCTTTCAGATGGATTTATTTTGACAGTTTGAAGTACAGTTTTCAAACTGCAACAAACAGGCATTAGCGGTAGGCCAGGAGCCATGTATCACAATGTCACTGTAGTGGTTTTAGAATAGGTGCTGCCATTCACTGGTCACATTTAACTTACAGGCCATGGGCAAACTTTGTACCATATACTAGAGATGCATAGATAAGTTAAATATGCTCATTAGGAGTATAACCAATTTCAGCATGTTTTGGGGTCAGAGCACATGCACTGAGTCCAAGTACATGAAGCCAAAAAATACCAGCATCGGTTCTCAAAAGATGAAGGTGATCATGCAGAAAGACGCATTTTCCTACAATAACATAAAGATTCAGCGCACAGTCTCCCTTATACGGAAATTTGTATTACCATAGGTAATGGCTCAGATACATGTGTAATCCACATAGTTTTCTTTATTTTATATTATTTGCTAAATACTCATTCCTTTCTCTCATTGTTGCCCTTTTTTTTATTAGGTCTTTGTGAAGATGGGATTCTTGGTTGTTCAGAAACATTGTTATTTTATTTTATATTTACTAGCTTTACAAAAAAGAACATTGCACATTTAAAAAAAAAAGGAAAATCTGCTGTGGGAATATTCCTGCTGCCACTCAGGGCTGCTAGGGCGTGACTCTGCAGTCCCTGTTCCATCAAGTTGAGCCCTCCCTCTATGTCGCTAGTCCAAAGCAAGATATCGAGCAGTGGGGAAAAAAGGGATCTTGTATCCGTTTGGGTGGTGTCCATTCTGATTTCCTGCTATCTCTTAGGGACATCAGCTGTGAGTGACAGAAGATATACTGTTTCCCTACAGCCGGATTGCCAGCAGGATTTCCATCTGCAGGAAATACAAACCAGTAATGTGAAATCTTTGCTTTGGGTAAATGTAGACATCTTCACCCATCTTCAGAAGAATTAAATTGTCTGATTTTGGCAGACTATGCCAGCAAAATTAAAAAGTCATATACCCCTACTTTTTATACTAAATGGGATACTAAAACACATTTAGCTCATGAAAGACAATGACGCACCAAGCAATGTGCTTCAGCGTTATTCTAGAGAGAGGAAATATCCATTTCATGGCTGGATTGCACAACGTGTAACCATGAAACCTGGACAAAAATCCCAGCTTCCACATTTGATCAAATTATGTGATCCCAGAAAAATCTATTACTTTACAATTTTTATTCCCTTGATTGTCAAAAGTACCATGAAGTAATTAAGTTGAAGTTACCTTCTCTCCGAAAACCCCACTTGTATACTATTTAATTACTATAATACTGTATTATATGTAAAAAAAAATACAATTGCCCACATTCACAGAGCAGCTGTATGTCAAAACATTGAACACACAATTATTGGTATCCAAAATTTTGACTGCCAAAATATTAGGAAGGCAGGTATATTAAGGATAGACATTTCTTAACTTCACATCTATGTTAACTTGAAGATAAATAGGGAGTGGCCATGACTCAAGAGAGACAAAGTCTTGCATTGGTCATGATGCCCCTTCCTCAGCAACGGTAATAAATAGCATATTACTCCAAATCTAAGCATTATAAGAACATTGGAATGTTGAGGACAATGAGTGCTCCGGGCTTCTAATGGCTGGTAGAATCCCGAAGAGCAACATTCCAATGTTATTTTAATTTCACAGCTGTTGCTGTGAACAAAGGCCTCTCGGAGCCCGAGGGGATTTAAACCCTCTTGGGCCCGAGAGGCCTTTGTTTTTAAAAATTGGAATATTCTGCCCTCTAGGGGTGGAATGTTCTAATAGCCTTCTCACCTTTAACAGTGGAGCAGGCCTTTAATGGCCGGTAGAGCCCACGACGTCGGCCTCTAAAGCTATAGAAATCATTTAGTTAGAGGCGTAGGACACATCCTAGTATTTGTTTCTTTCTAAGTTTTAAAGTCTGATAGGTTTGACACTTTCCGCTTAAGCATCCCCTCTAGATAATAATTATATGGTCATTTTGAGTTTAGCAGAGTGGTACCCCTATCAAAATTTAGGAGGGTTTCCATAAAATCTGAGGATCCCTCACCCTATTTATATTTTTGTGAACCAATGGTTTCCGAAGGCCATCTTCTCCTTGGTTCTATTGTAATCCTATAACTGGTCATTCATTCACCACTGGCCTTTGAGTTTGGGGCAGGAATAATGTGTCTGTCACAGAGATAACCCCTCGCTTTAGTAGCTAATTTCTGAGGTTGTTTCTAAGAAACCAAAACAATGCAGACTGTGCTGCCAAGGCATAGCAGCCTAGAATTATCATTTTGACAAAGTTCCCTAGCCATATTGATGGAAACAATTTGACCAAAAATAATCCCTGCAGGAGATCCTGTGTCCAGCGAGGAGAAAAATGTATCTCCTACTGTATATCATAAGGATATTGTAAATCGCCATCACCATATACAGGAACAAGACTGGGTTATAAAATGTTGTCGTTCAGATAGTGTAGAAACATGCAGAGATTCTATCTTTACTGCTATGGCCTTCAACTTTGAACGAAATAAACATTTTGACATAAATATCTCTTTTCTGCTGATCACTTTTTAGCAAAATATATTAGAAGAAGGGCAAGCCAGTTCTTGTTTTCCTTCAGTAAACTGCAACCCTAATTATACCCCATGACCAGCCTTACACCCTGGCTGCTGGTTCTGGCAGCAGGCATTGTGATCTCAGAACAACTATAATTATTACAGTTGAGCAGCTATGACTTATCTTTATTGCAACTCCACTGAAATAAGAACATTAGATTCAGGATTTATATAGAGATTGCACGTGCCCATGTGTTATATGCCTATTAAAAAAGGGCTAGGATATTTTGTTATGGAATAAGTTAACGCACCGGAGTGCCTCAGTGGAGAGTAGGTTGCCTCCATCTTAGAAAAAAATACTGGCCTTTTTTTCACACTACTCTAGACCAATCAAAAGCAGGTAGTAGAAAAATAATTCCTGCAAAATTACCAGGAATGTTTCGTAACATAGAAATGAGCCCTCTGTTTGCTCTAATGATAATTTAGAAACGTGAGCTCTTAAATTATTTGTAATAGATTTCGCTATGTGGTGCTGTTTTAGATTTATGTTTCAGAAGGAAAAGAAAAAGAAAATAATAATACCGGCTTTCTCTGCTTTTATTTGTATTGTTACTGGCCTCTTCTCCGAAATGTAGGACAGGCCGGGTGTCATGCCTAAAGTGGAGAGGTGAACTCACTTCAGCTGTCATGACTGGAAAGAGGTAGTGAGTGGGAAGGTAGTAGCCTGGAGCCCAACATAACTTCAAGGGATTGAGGAACAACCTAATGGAGTGTGGAGAAGTGTGGCTCACTGGTTAGAGGAGGCAGACCTGGAAGCAGAGGTCAGCCTGGGACCAGGGTTCAATTCCCGGCTCGGCCGGGTCTTGAGTCCTAAAATGTCCATGGACTCGACAATACTCGCTCCGGTGCCTACTCGATTCACGGGTTCACACTCAGCGACTCTTGGCAATAGCTTGCTTAATCTCCACAACGGCCCCTCGTGGCGGGATGCCTGGCTTTCACCTTGTGGATACCCTGCCGGGGTATCTCACAAGGGAATACCAGGACGGTCCCTAAGCAAGCGCCTTGATGCCTTAGGGCAGGGGTCTTCAAACTGTGGGGTGCGACCCCCAGGGGGGCCGTGGACCGATGCAAAGGGGGTCGCGCCTTCACAGTGTCACTTCTGCCTTCAGGGCTTCAGCCCCCCTCCTCCCCCATCCTTTCTCTCAGCCCGGGCTGCTGCCGTGCAGCTCAAGCTGCTCCTGGGGCCTCGGCTGGGCAGTGTCTGGAGTCTTATCTCCGGCCCGAGTTTTCATAGGTCGTTAAAGGCCATTAGCATATTTACATGCCTTTGTTAACTGATTACCAAAGATTCGTTTTTTTCTGGTTCCAGTACCCCCTGGGCCCCCACTCTGCCTATTTCTTAAATTTTTATTTTTACACTTATTGCTGCAGTGTAAGAATGCATTTAATGAAAATAAATATAAAGTTGGGTTGCTAAAAGAAACATGCCTGCTATGCGTTGTTTAAAGATCCTGCAGAGACATGCTCTTGACACTAAATTGATTTATAAATAAAGTATGTATTAATTAGTTATGTGACTTTTCTGTCTTTATTCTATTTAATTATTAGTCATGGATCATTGAGGCACACCTAGCACACAATTAAAAGTGCTTTCTATTTATATTAGCTGTTCTAAATATTCACAGATAAGTGCAAAAAATACAGCTGTAGGTGACCTCTTATTTCTGGGCCATCAAAATAATGAGCTGGTAACCCTAATCATTAGACTGGAAGTTTGTTGCAGGATCAGCACATTATTTATTTCCTCCACCCTCGAACCCTAATTAATGCCATTATAGCAATAATTTAACTTACATCGGAAACCCTGCGCTTCAACTTTTTGGGAATGCACCCTGCTTTCAGACTACTCACTTCTCATTCTCTCCTTCACTTTCACGTTCACCCTGCACTCCCAGCGATCACAATGCACTCACACTGATCACCATGCACTCACACTGATCACCATGCACTCACACTGATCACCATGCACTCACACTGATCACCAGGCACGCACACTGATCACCATGCACGCACACTGATCACCAGGCACGCACATTGATCACCAGGCACGCACATTGATCACCAGGCACGCACACTGATCACCAGGCACGCACACCGATCACAAGGCACGCACACTGATCACCATGCACTCACCCTTGCTGCTCCCGGCCATGGCCAGGAGAGCTTCTAATGTGGCAGCGCGTATTCCTGCTGATTGGGAGGCCCTTCACAGAGGTTGACTAGACATCTTTCTGTTGTTAATTGCTGTATTTTGGTTATAAACTGGTACTGATGGGGGGAAATCTTTCCTCAGTATTACTGTGTTAAAAAAATTCTAATTAATAAAGCAATGCTACCCCAAAATACGCAGCATCACAGAACATTATTTACATTTTCTACTCACACAATTTAGTCAAGCCTGTCGCATAATTTGGTCCTCACCTTCCTCATACCCTAGAGGTTTAGAAATTTTTGTCAGGAGGGGGTCCTTATGCTTGAAAATGTTGACAGGGGGGTCTCGGCATCCAAAAGTTTGAAGACATCTGCCTTAGGGTGATACGTGCGCTATATAAATCGCAATAATACAAAGAGAAAGTGCGCTATATAAATCGCAATACAATACGAAGCGAAAGTCTGCAAAGGAAGCGAGCAGTGCCAGAAGTAGAAGGCCTAGTTCTGGCCCCAAGAATGCACTGTGCAGTGATGTTGGAAGGAGGAAAATCATGCGGAATCACTCAGAAACGAGAGGCGAAGTTGTAACTGTACACACAGGGGTATATCCACCCCAAAAAAGACCAGCTAAGTTTCAAGCTTTAAGTTTTGGATACTGATTTAATGCAGTTTTGTAAAAATGTTTTTCAAGAAATAAATTGTTGATTATTGACCTAGGTATATCAAAGGTGAAGAGGTATGCTGCCACTAGCAGATGTGTTGTATAACTTGCTAGGGTGTGGAGATTCTTCATTCAGTACTTTTGTAGGTCGATGAAAAAAGCAGGTTATTTTGACATACAACCCACTCCAAGAGCTCCATTGCTTTTGCAAAAATGTAGCCAAATTCCTCCATTGCTCCCTGTAAGGTTACAAATGTTGGACTATATGGCCAAAGAACATAGGCAGGTGAGTTATCCGCAAGGCTTAGGGCAATTGCCTTACTCAACTGGGATGTGTGGCAATCTGCTATTCTTGGCTAGGTACGGCTTAATGATTGCTTGCAATTTAGATTTCAATATGCAAGTAACCAAGAGAGATATTGAGGCCCCTGCGTGGATCCAGATGGAGGCCTGCAAAAAACAATTTGATGGATTCTGGGGTTAAAATGGGGAAGAGTGGGCCTCCAGACAGTGTCATATGTACAGATGTGGTAGGATAATTTGCCATTATCTGATTATATAGGTGTACAACTGTTACCTTAGCCAAGCTTGTTTAAAAAAATATTGACTACAGCATCCCTGATTGTAGTAAAATGTTTGAAAATGATTAATAATCCTGACCTCTTGGCCAGGATACTGCTCTACCCTCACGCAGCTCCGTACAAGAGTGATCACCCCCAACACTGCCCAGCCTGCTGGTAGGTGTTCAAGGCTCTCCTCCACCCGCAATCTCCTGCCTGCGCCTTGTCCCTGGTGGTCCATTGGAAGAGCCTGCTCTTCTGCTGGGTCACTCTACCAGTCGTTTTCTGTCTTTCTCTGTGCTGTTCTGTCTTTTTTCTGTGCTGTTCTCTTTCTGTACTGTTCTTTTAATGCTTTGTGTTTCTGGCTCTGCCTTTTGACACTGCCCCCTTGATCTGCCTTTTTGTAACTTTTGTCTTATTCACTTTTTCCCTTTCTGCTGTATTTCCTTTCCCTCCTTCCTGATGCTGCGGCCCCTCCCCCCACAAGTTTCCCTCCCCACCTCCCAGCTGCTCTCCCTCCCCGACACCTACTTAATGGCGGCCGCTGTGTGGCAGGCGCCCCGCTGGTGCACCAAATGTACTCCAAATGCAAGCCTGTTTATGCCTGTCTGCGACCCGACTGTGACCAATGCCAGGAAAGCCTTGACCTCCTACCTATTAGCGGTACAGCTCATCAACCCTCCACGCACTCACCACAGGCCAGAACAACAAATGCAAGCATTCTTCACCAATCAACACCCATGGACCCTTCACTGCTGCTTCTCCTTCCCTATCGCCAAGACCCAGGACTCACCACAACCCTCCCATCACAACTCCACCGCACCCAAAACCCTGCAATGCATCCTCCTCAATGTCCTCTCACTCCACAGTCATGCAACAGAAATCTGGGACCTCCTCGACTGCACCACCCCTGGCGTCGGCTTCCTCACAGAAACTTGGACAAATGTCACCATGGGAACAGACATCGCGATCGCCATCCCTGCAGGATACAAGATCATCAGGAAGGACTGCCTCCATCACCCCGGAGGAGGCATTGCCATCATCGACAAATCCAACCTCTGACTGAGCACCCACACCAAAGAGGCCACACACATAATGGAACACCTACATTTCAAGATACAGACCAACCCAACCACCATCCTCCGGGGCACCCTCATCTACAGACCCCGCGGCCCCCGTGCACCTTTCACCGACTCCATCACTGACATCATCACACCACAAGCCATCATCTTCACCTCATCTACAGACCCCGCGGCCCCCGTGCACCTTTCACCGACTCCATCACTGACATCATCACACCACAAGCCATCATCTTCACCGACTGCACCTTGCTGGGTGACCTCAACTTCCACCTCGACAACCTCCAAGTCCCCAACTCCACCTTCCTCCTGGACAACCACCACAACATCGGACTCAAACAGATTGTACCAGAACCGAGGCACTCAGCAGGACACATCCTTGACCCCATCTTTGCAGAAGGGAAATCCATCATCTTCAGCCACACCTCCAAACTCTCATGGACAGACTATTGTATCATCCTCAAAACAACCATCACCCACAAACCTCCACAACAGCACCCGCGCAGAAACTGGAACAAGGCCTCCGAAGGCCAGCCCACTGCTGCCTTCAGCAGCTCCACTTCAACCACCACGGACGACGACCCAAACACCGCGGCCTAAACCCTGCACAAATAGATCCCCGACTGCGCCAAAACATTTGCCCCCCACAAAAAAATACCAACACACATGCCAAGAGAGCTAGCAGGTCTCCACCGAACCCCAAAAATCCAGACGAACCTGCAGATGCCTCAAAAAGATCTGGAGAAACTCCAAAACAACAGTAGCCTATGACAACTTCAAAGCAGCCACCACCGCCCACCACCAGCTCATCAGAAACACAAGGAAGAAAGCACTCCAGGACAGAATCTTCTCCCATGCACACAACAGCAAGGAACTTTTTAGCATCATCAAAGAGTCCTTCCAACCCAACAGTGACACTACAGACATCCTCCCTCCCAGGACTTCTGCAACAAACTCTGCTCCTTTTTCCACCACAAAATCAACACCATATACGACAACTTCGATGACAAAGATCAACATGCGGAACCTACACCTCACACTCCTGACACCACACAGCCAACACTTGACCACTGGACCACTCTTACCACCAAAGAAACCCTAAAGACAATGAAGTCAATCCATTCCGGGGCCCCCATGGAGCCCTGCTCCCATCACATCTACCACAGAGCTACCAACACCATCAACCCGAGCTTCACTGAGCCATCAACAGCCCTCTCGAGACCGCCTCCTTTCCCGAAAACTGGAAACGAACCGAGATAAACTCTCTCCTCAAGAAACCCTCGACGGACCTCACCAACCTCAAAAACTTCAGACCGATCTCTTTACTCCAGTTTCTGGCAACAGTCATCAAAAAAGCCGTCAACAGTCAGCTCACCTCCTTCACTGAAGAAAAACATCCTCAACACCTCCCAATCCAGGTTCAGTAAAAACCACAGCACCATAACCATCCTCCTCGCCACAACAGATGACATCCGCTCCCTCCTCAACAGAGGGGAGACTGTGGCTCTCATCCTCTTAGACCTCGTCCGCACCCTTCGATACAGTCTCTCACCGCACCCTAGCATGCAGACTCCACGAAGCAGGGACCCGGGACAAGGCCCTCGAGTGGATTGCTCATTCCTCTCTGGGAGAACGCAGTGGGTCATACTCCCTCTCTTCCTCTCGGATCCCACACCAATCACCTGCAGAGTTCCCCAAGGATCCTCTATCAGCCCCACCCTATTCAACATCTACATGGCCCCACTCGCCCCCATCATCAGATCCCACAGACTCTACATTGTATCATACACAAAGACACCCAACTCATACTCTCCCTTTTAAAAGAACCTAACGTATCCAAACATAACTATCAAGAAGGAATGGAAGCAGTCGCCAAGTGGGTGAGAAGCAGATGCCTATAACTTAACACTGACAAAACAGAAGTACTCGTCATAGGCACACACCCCGACACCTGGAACTACACCTGGTGGCCCCCCACCCTCAGAAACCCATCCACCACCACAGACCACACCCACAACCTCCGAGTCATCCTGGATTCCGATTTCAAAATGGACCGCCAAATCAATGCTGTCATCCTCCTGTTCCACACCCCGACTCCTAAGAAAGACCTTCAAATGGATCCCCCTCGAACACAGAAAAACCATCACCCACAGCCTCATCAGCAGCAGACTCTACCACGGCATCGCCGGAATCAACAAGAACCTCACCCGTAAACTCCAGAATGTCCAAAACGTCTCCGCCAGACTTGTCCTCAACCTACCAGGTCACTGCCATGTCACCCAAAACCTGTATACACTACATTGGCTCCCCATTGAGAAGAGAACCACCTTCAAGCTTCTCACCCACACCCACAAATCCCTCCACAACGCCGGACCAGCATACTTTTTTTTATAGAGTTTTACACAGCGCAAACTAGACCCAAATCGGATATCAGAGCACCAGTTTTGTTATAGAAGGACACATTCATTTTTGTTAGGCACAGGGAGATTAAGTGATTTGCCCAGAATCACAGGATGTTAAGCATTGTTGCTGAGACTCGAACCCGGTTCCCCAGCTTCGAGGTCGACCGCTTTAGCCGTAAGTCTACATCCTCTCCCCGACTTGATCCATAGCCTCACATTCCAAGCACCCCAAAGATCCCTCCACTCAGCCCAGCTCTCGCTTGCTACTGTGCCTCGCATTTAGAAGACCAAACAGGAGGTCATTCCTTCTCCCGCTTCGCGGCCAAGACATGTTATACCCTACTGCTCCACCTCTCCAAGTTCCAGCGACGGCTCGTGGAGGGAGTTACGGTGGGGCAGGAGGGTGGGGAGGGGGAGGGGCAGGGTGGAGGTTGCTAAAAACCGGCATATGGATAATTGCAGGTAAGTAAACAATTTAATTAATAAAACGAATTTCGTAGCTCGCACTGCATTGCATTTTGCGATGCAAGGCGCACTACGAAATTCGTTTTATTAATTAAATTGTTTACTTACCTGCAATTATCCATATGCCGGTTTTTAGCAACCTCCACCCTGCCCCTCCCCCTCCCCCTCCCCACCCTCCTGCCCCACCGTAACTCCCTCCACGAGCCGTCGCTGCCAAGTTCACAAAAGACCTCAAGACCTGGCTCTTCGATTGATCTCTTTGAACATCCTGGACCTTCACCCCCCCCAGCACTTTGAGACCCTCTCAGGTGAGAAGCTGCGCTAAACAAACCTATGATTGACAAAATGTAAGTTGTAGAGTCCCTAACAGACCCTTAAATACCAGAACAATACTACTCAGACACAAGACCGACCAGTGGCAACCGTCAATCATACCCCCCAAATATTTCTCAAAGCCATGACTTTAAATCAAGATGAGTAAATCCATGAGAGAAAAACCATGCAACTAAAACCTATCAAGTTTCCGTATAGCATGTCTGTCTCCTGTTATCGATAGATGCACACCCCACTATCTTCATGACCTGGTTGCACTGAGCAAAAGTCTGCCTTTTATGTTAAATGAGTGAAAATTTAAATTTAAATGATGGAGTCCCACATTACCCAGTGGAAATTTTTGACCTAGCTCAAGGCCAGCACTCACCCCGGCAGCCCACATTTCAGCCAGTCTCCAGCCACCAGCTCTGTACCAGGGTTCGAGCTAGCAGGTCTTCCCTGCGCTGCTGCTCAACCCCCTGCATTCATCCATTCAGGTGCTCCCCCCTGTCCCTCTTGCTGCCCCTCGTGTGCCTTGAATTGTGCTCCTGTTGTTTACCCATCATTTTCACTGTTTTCCTTGTAATCCTTTTTCATGTGTATTTCACGGACCCTTCACCTACCGCAACTGCAGCTACACCAGCCAGCGGGAAACAACACTTACAATGCAACTTTTACAACGCACTATCTTTACAACGAAACTTTTACAACCAACATCCGCTACAACGCATGCCATTACAACGCAACCATTACAACGAATGTCACTACAACGCATACAACTACAACGCATGTCATTACAACGCAGTCATTACAACGCATGCCATTACAACGCATACCTCCACTATCCAACACTTACCCTACTGTTGCACCCCCTGGAGTTAGAATAGTAATTTTTACCCCTACTCTATCCAACACTTACCCTACTGTTGCACCCCCTGAAGTTAGAATAGTAATTTTTACCCTTACACTATCCAACACTTACCCTACTGTTGCACCCCCTGGAGTTAGAATAGTAATTTTTACCCCTACACTATCCAATACTTACCAAACATGCAATGTAATGGTATGCATTGTAATGGTATGCGTTGTAAATGTAGTATGCGTTGTAGTGGAATGCGTTGTAAAGATAGTTTCAAAGAATTCGTTGTAATGGCATGAGTTGTAATGGAATGAGTTATAATGGATGTTGCGGTGTAAAAAATGCGTTGTATAGGTATGCGTTGTAAAAGCATGCGTTGTAATGACATACATCCCCAGCCAGCACACACCTGCACGTCCTGCCCATCCCAACACTGCAGGCCACAACTATCTCAGCTGCATACTACTTAACACCTGCTCAGTCCACAAGCACGCCGTCAAACTCTGGGACCTGCTTGACTCCTCTGCCCAGCGTCGCCTTCCTGGCGGAGACCTGGATGAACACCTCCTCAGCGCCAGACATAGCCATAGCCATCCCGGGCGGCTATAAGATCACCCGCAGGGACCGAAATAACTAACCAGGAGGAGGAATCACCATCATCCACAGGAACACCATCAGAATCTCAACCAACACCAAAGACTCTATCAGCTTGGCCAAACACCTACACTTCCAGATACACGGCGAACACAACACCGCCCTTAGAGGAACCCTCGTCTACAGACCCCTGGGACCTGACCACAGGTCAGGGAATCCATCACTGACCTCATCAGCATGCACGCCCTCGCCTCTATAGACTACATCCTCCTCGGAGACCTGAACTTCCACCTCAAGAACGCCAACAACAGCAACTCCACAACACTGATTGACAACCTCTCCAACCTTGGACTCAAACAGCTTGTCACAACATCCACCCACTCCGACGGACACACGCTCGACTCCATCTTCTCTGCCAGCAACCACGTCACCTTCAGCCACACCACCAAACTCCACTGGGCCAACCACCACTGCATCCACTTCTCCTTCGAGAAACACACTGCGCACAACCAACAGCAATGCACCCCCCACCGCAGCTGGAAAAAAGTCACTGAAGACCAGCTCATCACCACACTCATCCAATCAGCTAAAAGAACCTCCTTCAAGAAACGCATCGACAACAACGCACACAACAGCAAAGAGTTCTTCAACATCGTGAAAGAACTCCCCACCCCCAGCTCCAGCACCAATGACGTCCCGCCATCACAAGAACTCTGCGACTCCCTGGCTACCTTCTTCCATCACAAGATCGCAGACATCCACAACAGCTTCGACACCCAGACACCAACGACAGACGCCGACTCCCCCGACTCAGCCCCAATCAAACACACAGCCCTTCTACTCTCCTGGCACAACATCAGCGACTAAGACACCATCAAAATCATGAACACCATTGTTGGACCTGGCCTCGTGGCGTGGCCCTCGCTGATCCCCAAAACCCCAGAACGACGGACGGAACTGATTCCCGTCGCCCCAGAACTATACATGAGACTCCTACCCCAGACCTGAGACAACCTCCAGACCGCGTGCCTGCACCCGTGCACGTGACCATCAGACTCTATGTTTGGCCACCCCGGCCAGCCGGCCGCCTTCTTCCCTTTCGGCAGCCTCTGGCCGCTCCTGGCTGCAGCGAAGCCTGCGTGTCCGGCGCGCCCAGACCCGCCCGGGGGGTGAACGACTCACCAAGTACCCGAAACCAAGGCTTCCATCACACCTCCGGCCCCCTCCTGAGGAACTGGCCTCCCTCACACCTCTGGACCATCCCTGAGGGGCTGGTTTCGATCGCACCCTTTGCCTCGTAGCGAGCTGGCTCCAGACCTTGATGAGCGTCTGGGATCCCCTGGACACATGGTCCAAAAGCATCAAAGACCCAGCCGCCCAGACAATCGGACGGCGGGCCCTCAGACCTCCGGCCTCCTGCCTCTGAGAGTCCGGACATCAAAGGGTTCCTGGACTATAAGACAGCCTGCCTCCTATCTAGCCTGCAGTTGTATCTTGGACAAGAAAGACCTGCTGATCTGATCGCGGCTGACCTTGAGGAGAACAGACTCTGACCCACCGAGCCCTGCTGACGTCGTCGAGGCTCAACCTCGAAGCTACGGAACTGAACCACCGAGCCCTGCTGACGCTGTCGCGGCTCCCTCTCGAAGAGTAAGACCTGAACCATCGGAGCCCTGCTGACCTCGTCGCGGCCCACTCTTGAGAACGAGAGACTCTTGTTACCATCCTGAGCCCTGCGGACGCTGTCGCGGCTCCACCTGCCTACGAGTACTACGGAGTACTCCTGATCAAGCCCTGCTGACCTCGTCGTGGCTTAAAGAACCCTCTGGTCCGGCTGGACCATCGACGCTACCCTCCTGACAATCTTGAACAGAAGTGAGTCGGACAGCAAGTACCATCGCCAGCCCCCGTACCCCCAGTTCGAGGATTGAGAACTGTGCGCAGGGTACGTGGCGTGCCTACTGGCCCTCTAAGACTGTCCCGCTTCCCCGTCCCCTTGTTACGAGACTTCCGCGATCCCTCGATCGCTGTGTATTGCTTCTTACTTTTATTTTGATAAAGTTCATACTTGATAAAGATTCACAGTGTGGTGTCCGTTCGTAAGTGTGGTGTGTCGACAGTGTGTACGATCAGTCCTCCCCGGCGAGGACTCCCCCTCGATAAGACTCGGCAGGAATTGTGGGAGAGGAGGGTCTCGGGTGGTTAAGAGAGCAATCTTGACCCCTGGGGTCACCGCCTTCCAACAACCATCCACTCCGGCTCACCTTCCGACCCCTGCCTCCATCACAGCTTCAACAATGCAAACTCCATCATCGCACCCCAACTCCGAAAGATCATCAACAGCTCCTTCGTGACCACCACCTTCCCGGAGAGCTGGGAACAGGCTGAGATCAACACCCTACTCAAGAAACCAAAGGCGGACCCAAAGGATCTCAAGAACTTTCGACCCATCTCACTGCTCCCATTCTCGGCGAAAGTCAATGAGAAGACCTCAAACAGACAACTGACCCACTTCCTGGAGGAGAACAACGTCCTGGACTCCTCCCAATCCGGCTTCCACTGCAATCACAGCACCGAAACTGGTCTCATCGCCACCACTGACATCAGGACCTTTTTGGACAACAGCAAAACCGCAGCCCTCATTCTCCTGGACATCTCAGCCACCTTAAACACTGTCTGTCACCACACCCTGCGCACACGTCTCCACGACGCAGAGGTCCAAGACAAAACCCTGGACTGGATCACCTCCTTCTTCACCGGCAGAGCCCAGAGAGTCCGCCTCCCCCCTTCCGAGCTGAAGCCACCACAATCACCTGCGGAGTGCCCCAAGGAGCATCCCTCAGCCTGACCCTTTTCCACATCTACATGGCACCGCTCGCCATCATCGTCTGAGCACACCACCTCTGTCATATAGATGCTGCTTTTCTATATACTGTGTTAAGTTGGCATGAGTTTATTAAGTGTTTAAACAACATATTTTCCTTCGGCTTTAGTTTGCACAGGACGCATAATTGTTATTGTAGCTTTCAACCTAGACGAAAGATGTGATTTATTTGAGAATAATATGTTATTACTCTGATATCAGTAGCGCTTGGTACACTGTCTGAACAGTGAGTGCTGAACCCTCTAAGAATAACTTAACACAAGGTTGTTGGGAGGCCTGATCCTCGCACCACTAGACTTAACACAAATACAGTTGCTGCCAACATTGGGCTCTAAGCAGGTTTAAGATAGAGTTACTGAGAATGCAAAAACACACTTGATGATGCTTCGCATGCAGAGAGCTGGTGGCAGATGATGTGATCTTCTCCTCCTGAGATTCAGAGGTATGGGCCCCTCTTGCTAAAACCCAAATGAGACCTTATTAGATATAATATAGTATGCTAAATAGGGAGTGCGAAAAAATAGGTGTAATTAATTTCTATTGATTTTAGCACTATAATATGCGATCACCGTTTGCTTACTATGGACTAGTAACCATGCTAATAACTAGGGGTGGCCATTATGAAAATGGGGTAGCCCATAAGGTATGGACCTGGGTGAATATAATTATAAACAGACAATGGTCCTGAATCTATAAATTACAGTTTTTTGAACAAATCAAGAGTGAATCAATATTTGAGTACAAAAGCAACAATGATCTGTCTGCTAATTGTAAAGACTGTATTGTCTATAAAGGAAACCTTACACCACGGTTAGAGAAAATATATTCCTATTTAATTTTTTATATATTCATACTTTGCAATACTTTTTATATCAATAAAAACCACACAAAAGGTTGCCCCAAAACAGGAGCGTGCAAAGGAAGAATGTGATCCAGAAAATGAAATAAGTGAAAGGAGAGATAAGTAAAGAAATGGTGATTAAGAAGAAGTTCACATTATTTTACAGTCAATACTAAACAGAACATTTATCATAGTATTGAGCACCTGGCCAACAACATAGTTTTTTACATTCTAATCAACAACGTTGTCGTACATAAGCCTACATATCATCAATTTTGCACTGTGTACAGTGTTGACAAATAATTGGTCCAAGGTGCATATATATTGGAGATGTCGACGTTTCGACTCGACTTATTCCCAAGCGGCGAGTTGGACCTGGGGATTGCGAGTCTTCATCAGGACTAGAGATAGAATGAGGCAACCAGGGCAAATGAATGACCCCTTGATAATAGAACAAGTGATGTGGAGAGATCCAATTTTACCACAACTCAACAGGAAACCTTGAGTTCATGATCCTTGTCCATGTCAAAAGGACATTACTTCAAGCATGACATGGGGTGAGGAACCTTATTTGTAGATGAATCAATCAATGTACCCCAGTCGGTAATTTTGCGCACTTTCACATCAATGACCGCTGAATCAAATATGTACAATATTCAGGTAAGCCATGGGCAAAAAATGCTCTCATTCAATTTAGGGAGGAGCCGTTGTTTATCCTAAACGGCCGAGCCTCACAGTGCCATCGGATATCCTGGCCAAATTAGGGTGAAAATGCTGCTCGTGTTGTAGATGCCGTTCAATTATTAGCAGGAGCCGTCTGAATCCGAGCTTCCCATTCAATGCGGACGCCGTCACTGGTTATAATTTTACTCGTTTAATTGAAAGTATTTAGGGAGGGCGGGCCCTCCCGCCCTCCCTAAATACTTTCAATTAAACGAGTAAAAGAATTAAAACGCACTTACCTTGCCCGCCGCTGCCCGCCGCGTCCCCGGGGCTCGCTATCTGCAGTCTTCCGTCTTGTTTACTAATGCGCATGCGCGGGCGGCCGCGCATGCGCATTTTCTCGTGAGAAATGCGCATGCGCGGCCGCCCGCGCATGCGCATTAGTAAACAAGACGGAAGACTGCAGATAGCGAGCCCCGGGGACGCGGCGGGCAGTGGCGGGCAAGGTAAGTGCGTTTTAATTATTTTACTCGTTTAATTGAAAGTATTTAGGGAGGGCGGGAGGGAGGCGGGTGGCGGGGCTGGGGGCCAGTGGTGTTTGCATAGTGGAGCTACGCGGAGTGCGGAGGTGGGCGTAGTTTCTCGCCCACTTCGCGTAGCTCCGCGAATCCCCACTACGCCCACTACGCCCAGGGCTACTAATAACTCTGATTCTTATAATATGTCTTCTTGTATTATATAAGATACTGTGTTTGAGAACCTTGCATTGAATAATAAATATTTACTCCACGTTCTGGTTTGAAATGATTATAGAGCGAAAGAGTGTTCATGTGTTCCACGATACCTGAGGTAACCTAAGTTCATGTTCTGGTTTGTCTAAGTCATTGGGAGTTTGTTATGACCAATGAGACACTGTAGCTAGCTAGGTAAGGGGATTTTGGATACTGAGGTGAGTTTTGGGTCACCCTAATTCACTGAGCTTCCAGATCTCTATGCACAGTTCTGTAAGAGAACGGAATCCCTGCTACATGGCGCCTGTACGTTGGTGGTCTTATATCATGACACTCGAGTAGTATATCATTCAATCCTTAACCCCTTCATTCCCGTTTCCGGTAAACGGTGGTGTCGGAAAAACCTACCTATTTTTGAAATAGGTCTTTTCAAGCTTGAATCTATCTAAAACGGTTTTCTTGCATTACTACCCAGTTGTGCTACAAAGTAATCTTTGTGTTTTCACGTTCCTGTGCAGTCATGGCACAAGCCGTGGACATTTATTTATTTATTTATTTATTTATTTATTTATTAGGAAGCTTATAGAGCGCACAGCTACCCCCGAAGGGGGTGTCCCGGCGCTACAGAATACTTGTCAGTCAGAGGGGGGATGAGCGGAGCAGGTAGGATAGAGGGAGAAAGAAATTTAAGGGAGAGTGAACAGCCAGGTCTTAAGTTTACGACGGAACACTTGCTCTGAGTCGATAAACCTAAGGTCCAATGGGAGGCTGTTCCAATATTTGGCGGCAGCCACTCCAAACGTTCTGCCACCGCTCCTGGCGCGGCGAAATCTGGGTACCACCAGGAGACGTAGGCTGTTAGATCTTAATGTTCTGACAGAACGGGATAGTTTAAGTCTTGTACTCAGGTAGGCAGGACCAGAGCCATTGATGGCACGAAAGGCCAGGATCAGGACTTCAAACTGAATACGTCTGGAGATGGGAAGCCAGTGCAGTTCTTTCCGATAAGCAGCAACAGAGTGGCGGAAGGGAATATTTCCAATTAATCTGGCGGCTGCATTTTGAACCACTTGTAACCTTTCAACAAGGTATAGAGGGGCGCCTGCATAGAGACTATTGGCATAGTCTAAATGCGACGTGATCAGGGCATGGACAACAGTCTTACGAGAGTCCAAAGGGAGGAAAGGAAAAATCTTCCTGATCATGCGCAGTTTGCCAAAGCAGGCGGATGTCACTTTGTTGATCTGGGCTTTACAGGACAAAGTGTTATCAAAAAGGAAACCCAAATTGCGGGCAGACTGAACTGGAATAGGAGGCGGATTCAAAACGGCAGGCCACCAAAGGGTGGTGGGAGGGGCAGATTTTTGGTTAAAAAATAGGACCTCCGTTTTGTCAGCGTTTAGAACCAGATGGTTTGCAGCCATCCAAGAGCAAATATTGCCCAGGCAGTTGCGGAAGTTAGAGAAGTGGTGATCAGAGTGGTCTCTAAAAGAAAAAATAAGCTGCGTATCATCAGCGTAAGAGACCACCCTGACCCCCCACGACTCAACCACTCTGGCAAGAGGGCCTAAATAAACATTAAACAACAGAGGGCTCAAGGCCGAGCCTTGAGGCACACCGCACAGAAGAGGTTTATCTTCTGATACAAAGGGCCGAAGAAGAACTCTCTGCGTCCTCCCAGTAAGGAACGAACTGATCCAGGTCAATACAGTGCCTCCGATACCCAGCTGTTGCAGACGATCCAGTAATATATCATGAGACACCGTATCGAAAGCGGCGGACAGGTCGAGGAGGACCAGCATTGCCTCCTCTCCCCTGTCCACACACTCTCGAATCGTCTCCGATACCTCTAGCAGAGCAGTTTCTGTGCTAAAGCCGGTTCTAAAGCCGGACTGTGAGTCATGCAGCAGCTGATTTATTTCTAGGTAGTGAGACAATTGCCTCTGAACTACCTTTTCCAGAATCTTTGCAGGTTTGGGAAGGAGAGATATCGGGCGGTAGTTGGAAAATTGTGAGGGATCCGCGTCCGTCTTTTTTAGAAATGGAACCAGCATGGCCTGTTTCCACAATGTGGGGAACTGACCTCTGGTTAAAGAGGCGTTCCATATAGAGAGGAGAGGGTTGGTTAGGATCGGAGCAAGATTTCCCATCACTTTAGCGGGGACTGGATCCCTAGATCCAATGGTGACCCCGAGGTTACCTGATGGAGTAATTTGACAGCTATATCAGGCATAATTTCATCAAAGAAATTCAATGAACATTTCAGAGTGCCAAGCTCAGTGGTCATAGGGGAGGATGAGATTGATTGAAATGAAGAGGATAGCTTAATGATTTTATCATGAAAAAAATCAGAGAGTCCATTGCAAAGGGTCTGACTAGGAGAGCTCTGGGCCTTCAGAGCAGGAGGATTAACAAAATCCTTCACTATCTTGAAGAGGGTTTTGGTGGAATTCTCAGCTTTTTTAATTAACTGTGAGAAGTAACTTCTCATCGTAGACCGCTTTAGCTTTTGAAATTTGTTCAAAGCTGACTTATATAGTGATTTGGCCTCAGGATCGTAGGACTGCCGCCATATGCGTTCAAGTCGTTTGCAACGACTTTTTTCCTCCCGCAACGTGGGAGAAAACCACGGAGCAGAGGGGCGGGATCCGGCAGAAGAAATAGGGGCCAAGGGGGAAATGACATCAAGTGCAGTAGTAAGCGCTGAGTTATATCTAGCAACTTCCTCATTAAAATCTAAGGAGGGATTAAACTGGTAGGAGAGATGGGGATCTAAGGTGGCACAGGTTACATTAGGCCATTTACGTCCATTCTCTCTGTTCAAGGAGGAGGGGAAAGGCAGGGAGGGAATGGTGATTTCAAAAGGGAGGAGAAAGTGATCAGACCAGGTAAGGGGCAGTGCAGGAAGCGAAATAATACCAGGATGATTCGTGAATATGAGATCAAGGGTATGACCCGCCGTATGTGTTGGGCCTTTAACCAATTGGTACAGGGTTAAACCTTGCAAGGTATCAATTAGGAGCGACGCCTGAGAGCAGGAAGGGTTGTCAACATGTAAGTTAAAATCTCCTAACAACGTAAAATAAGCATGTTTTAAGGAGAGATCAGCTATTGTTTGTAGCAAGCTAGTGAGAGAGGAAGAGGAAGCCGTAGGGGGATTATATACCAGGATACCAGCTAATATAATAGCAGCTGAGTCCAGGATTGTAAAGTACATAGCTTCAATAAGTCCTAGATTAGTGAGCTTCTTAGTAGTTAATTTGAGATGTGATTTTAAAATCACTCATTCCGCAACATAGTCGCAACATAGTCACATTGCGGTGCGTGATCATATGCGGGCTTATAAAGTTCCTTTGGAAGGCTTGGCTGTGATAATGGTGGTTAGTGCGGAACATGCTTATCCATACGAATTGTTTTATTCATGGGTGACGTTTCCGCCAGTGGACGCAAATTCAGGTGTGTTCTACACATACACTGCCACTGCTGTACCTGATGTGTATACTCCGTACAGAGCGCAGGAAGTACCTATTGATGTTTGGCAGCATGGAGTTTGGTTTGGTGGGGCCCTACCCCATTCTTTAACCACTCCGTGGTTAGGTCCTTTGTCCATTCCAGGCGCAAATTGGCCTGTTTTGGCTGGATTGACTCCTCACCCTCTGCACGGCAATTGTAACTTAGGTGAACTTCGGCGACTTCATGTTTTCGCTATTGCCGTGATTAGAGCGCTAGTGCACTACATAAGCCGTAATCTTCAGGGTGGAGCCCCGGGAGGTGCGGCGCTTCCGGCAGGGCAGACTGGTTTAAAAATCAGCCCTGTGATGGTCAATTCTGTAATGGGCAAGAAGCCCCAGGATAAGGATGATTTTCCTTTCTGGCGTGCCGAGAAATTTGACCAGCTGGAAGCAGTATTTCCGAATACGACTCCGGGTGAGAAACACCGGATTCTTACGCTTAGTTTGCCGAAAGATTTGGCCCCTGAGCTCGTTGACTGTGAGTCATGGGGAAGACTTTTGCAGCGATCTATTCGAGATGCTTTGGCACCCCGTCTATGTCCAATCTGTCTACGGTCCTTAAACGTGTTCAGGATGATCACGGACCGGAGTCTGGGGTTGAGTTGGGCATGCGCCTGTGTGGCACCTTTGATGTAGTTTGCGATCTGATCCTTGCAAATGTTAAGGGGGATGCAGTGAACTTTCAGGTAGCTAACGCGTCAAAGGTGATTCCCGATGCCGAGAAACCCCGACAGTTAGCGAAGATAATTGTGGCGGCTTATAAAACGGTTGGCCGCAATGCCAAGGGTCTTAAGCCTTTTTTTGATAAAGAGAAAAAGCAGCCCCAGGGACAGTCTTCGGTAACGGCGGTTCAGCCCAATTCCAATAAAAAACAAAATTGGCCTAAAAAACAGAAACAGGGTAAGCAACAACAACAACAGGCTCAGACTTCTAGCCCTGCGTCTCCATTGCCTGCGCAGTCAGAACGTGTTTATGATTTGCGCGACCGCGCGATGATTACATCTCCTGATCGGTTTCAGGCTTCTGACCAACGCTCTCCTCGTTCCTTTCAGGACTCATCGGCTCTGTCAACCAGTGGTGGAGGGGGCGGCAGGGGCCGGGGTGGCCAGCAAGGACGTGTCCAGCCCCGCCCGCGCAACGGTGCAGACAAGCAGGAGGGCTCTACGCCTAAGAGACCGCAGTTTGCCAAGAAGAAAGTTGCCGCCTTAACGGCGCATCCAAATGCCCCAGATTGTGAGAACGCGGCTTCGGAATCTGATGTGGGCTCTGACCTTGCTGGACAGCGTGGCGGAGATTACCATAGTGAGAGAGGCCCTCCGTCCACTACTGAAGGTGACAGCGACTGACACTTATGTTGTGATTGAAACAGCTGATGCAAGAGTTGCTCCCCCTGATAGACTTTTTGAAATTGTCCTGTTAATTGAAGGTGACATACAGCGTACCATGAAAGGGGTATTTTGGGAAAATCTTTCGTCTACGTATGACATTTTGCTTTCGGAGGCTGACTGGCCCCCACCTTTTGTTCTTGCAGCTGCGCGAGGGGAGGAGGTGATCCTCCCCAGTTTCGCGAACACTGTTTCGAGAGTGGAAGTGCTGCACTTTGCAGAAGAGTGGGCTCTGGCGCTTGCACCGGCTGTGTACCGTAATCAATGTGGCTGGGATAAATTGTCCCCAAGCCGCGAGATTCCTTTACGGTCTCAGCCGCAGCCTCAACCTCAATATCATATAAGACGTGAAGCCAAAGCTTCAGTCGCGGCTATCCTTGAACAATTGGAATATCAAGGTGTAATTGAGACATGTGTGTCACCAATGAATAACCCCCTTTTAACTGTAAACAAGCCGGACGGCTCATATCGTTTTTGGTTTTGGATTACCGGCATTTAAACTTGCATTGCCGTAACTGTGCAGTACAGAATACTCACGGCTCTGCCCTTGTGAATAGTCTTGTGTGTAAGCGGTTCAAAACCACGCTTGACATTTCCAATGGTTTTTATGCCCATAGATTGGACTAAGTTCCAATGGACCTCCTTCACCTGCAGCGGTGTGCAAAAAATGTTTCGGCGTCTCCCAATGGGCTATAAGAATAGCCCTGGAGTTTTTTCTGCTCGCATAGTCTCTCTGTTAGAGAGAATTGACCCAGATGCTTGTTCGTATGTGGATGACATATATCTCACAGATGACGAACTTTGGGAACATCTGTGTCGAGTGAACAGTATTATTTGTAACTTTGCAGACATGGGTTACAAGTTTAACTTTGCAAAATTGCACATTGCAGAGTACACAGTGTTGTTTCTAGGCTATGAACTCAACAATGAAGGAAAAGGTTTGGCTCCTCATTTCCTGGAGAAATGCGCACAGTTGCGTTCTCCGACAACACTGAAAAAATTACAGTCTTTACTGGGCTTTTTAAATTTCGGGAGAACATACGTTCCGGAATATGCCCAGCGTATCAAGCCTTTGTATGCTTTGATACAACCATCTTTTTCCAAATCATGCTGGCTGCCTGAGCATTCAGCTAATCTGCAGTCTTTGCAAGCTGATTTGCTCACCTCTGAATATTTACAGACTTGTGATAACCAGACCAACCTGGTGATAAGAATTGTCCCTGGGAGGGTAGGTTTCACGTACCTAACTTTTAATGAAGAAGATACAGTACCTATTGCTTACAAGTCACACTTGTACACTTCGGCTGAAATGTGATTTTCCACTGTGGAGAAAGTTTTAACGGCTGTGCAGATGGCGATTCTCAAGGAACGTGCCCTGTCACAGGGAAAACGCATGTTGGTTGTAACCCTGTGTCCTGCCTTGGAGGCAGTTACGAAAGCCAGTGTACCAAATTCCAAAGCTTTGCACCCTCGGTGGATTCAATGGGCTGCATCCTTGACATCCCAGGATGTCACGTTTATTTTTGACGCCACTTTACGGTCGCAGGAGTACTTACAGTATGAATTCGTTCATCCGGCTCCATTAGCAATGCGGCCGTTGGAGGATTTCCATTGCATCATTTACACTGATGGTTCAGCGCAGGCTGCGCATGGCTCTAAACATGCCTACGTTTCCGCATGCGCCATTGTGGTCGGTGCTATGGTGAACGATGAGTTCAAGTCCAGTGTCGTGCACACGCAGACACTTGGTGACTGCACCGCACAATTAGCAGAACTTCCTGTTCTGATGCTAGCATTAGAGTACGCTGATCCTTGTGTGACGACTTTAATCGTAAGTGACTCTTACTACTGTATCCAGTCTTACAATGAGAACTTGTTCTTTTGGATTCAGAATGAATTTAGTGATTCCAAAGGTAGCACAATAAAACATAAAATGATCTGGGTCCGAGTGGCGGAACTTAAAGAAAAGTTACCACTCGTGTTTGTGATTCATACTCTTGGCCACCAGCGTGTGGGAGTCCACGCTGTCGGTAATTCGCTTGCTGATGAAGCGGCGAAGTCAGCAGTATCAAAATACTTAGTTGCAGCAGTTACACGGTCCAAAAGTAAAATAGATGATGACATCTTGGCGGCTGTTGCTGCCACTGAGAAGGGAGGTAAATATCCTGCGGGGTTCCCTTCAAAGTACACATACCACTTAAGTCCCGATAAGGTTCCTTATGTGAAAATTCCTGAAGTTGGCGAACGTTTAATTCCCAACTTGGATCGCAGAGCTACTTTGATTACAGAGGCGCATGAAGGTGTGGCATCTGCGCATGCGGGCGTCTCGCCCACTGTAACTCAGCTACAACAGAGGTTTTGGTGGCGGGGACTGTACAAACAGACGCGCGATTATGTCCTTCAATGTGACATTTGCCAGCAGATCAAGCCTTCAACTGCTGCGCGTCCGCCTCAGACACAGTTGTACATATCTAATAAACCGCTAGGTTGTGTTTATTTAGTCACTGCGGTCCTTTTTCTTCTGATATTGCGTATAAATACATCTTAGTAGCAGTTGATTCATGCACACGCTTTGTGTGGGTATGGCCCCATCGCAGCGCTGATTCACAGACTGTCATAAAGGATTTGCGTGTCTTTGTAGGGATATTTGCCTGTGGTACCTTCCATTCGGATCAGGGTCCGGCTTTCTCCTCTAAGGCATATAAGGATGCTATGGTTTCGTTCGGGGTCCAAGTCAAGTTTTCGTCTCCGTACAGACCTGAGGGTAACAGTGTAGTGGAACGAATGAACCGTGACTTAAAGCAATCTTTGACAGCACGAGTTATAGGCACTGGCAGAAACTGGTTAGCCCATCTCAATGGCGTGCAGCGTGCACTTAATAATCTCCCTAGAAGGTGTCTGGGTGGGCGGACCCCATACGAAATGCTCTTTAGTATCAAGATGTATGTATAGACCTCGACGGTCTAGACTGCAAGGCACAGGCCGCGGCCTTTGACGTAGATGAACATTGCAATGTTTTACAGGATCTACAAAAGACCAGAGACAGTCTAGCTAAGGAACATTTGCCCTCCACATCGTATGATGCGTTGCAGATCCCGGTAGTTGGCTGGCTACCCCAAGTTGGAGAACTGGTTCGAGAGAAGATCGATAACAAGAAAGAATTTGGTCCTTCATATCGTGCACCAGTTCGAGTCCTTGGAGTGAAGGGCACGAGAACAGTCATATTACCACTGCTTCCAGGTCATAAGGAAAACAGATTTGACAATGTCAAGATACACAGGGTGGCCGATTCTTCATAGCATGACACCGGCGGTATCCTGTCCTTCCATGGTGAGGCATTCTGTGTTGGCCATTACTTCTGGTGCTGAGCCGGAGGTGTCCCTCGAGATGCCTGTTATTTCCAGTCCTTTATTAAATACTTTTCCTGTTATTGACACTGATGAGCTGAACTACACCTATCCAACTGATTTATCAATGCTGGATTTACAGACTCGTTTGGCCACACAATCCAGATTCTCTTTTGACTCTGTTTCAGTACATTCGAAGAAACCCTCAAATATTGCAATTTGTGCCACTTTATTTAAAAAACATTTTTTGGTTCCCCCTTGGACATACATTTGGATGATTCTCTTTTCAGTTTATCTTTTTATGTCAATTGGTTTTGTGTTTTATTTTTTCCGTCTAATCGATGGCCACTATGTCAAAGAAAGAACAGGATTTCGGTACCTTAATGGAACATTGACACCTCTTTCCTCTTCCCATTCAGCGCACAGACTGAAAAAGAGATTTGTGTGGGATGCAGTTAGGTTTCAAATACATGGCCCCACTGAAGTGATTAATGTTCCGAATGTGCTTAGAGTAAACATAGGGGATGTGGTAAAACAAAATATACGTTCTGATGATTGGGATATTCAGGCCGGGGAAGCATTATTCTCTGATTTAAAATATTATGCTGCCTTTGATGCTGAGGATTTATACTTAGATTCTGTTAATTATGGTGATTTGTTTTGCTTTCAACATTATGGTAATCATTTTCTGCATAAAACAAGTTCCAGAAGGGGTACTGTAAATTACACACAGTGGGAACATTGCCCAGCTCTAAGTATGGGCGAATTTTGCAAATCTCGCGTTCGCGAATTTTGCGGATTTGCGAACTCGCAATCCGCAAAATCCACGAATTCCCGCGAGTTTGCGAATTTTTTTTTTATGTTCGCACGGGTTTCTGCAAGTTCGCAAGGGTTTTGTACAATTTCGCAAATTGCGAAATTGTACAAAACGCGTGCGAACTTGCAGAAACCCGTGCGAACACAATGTGCCCAGTAGGGTATGTGCCTCTTGTGTGAATAAAAGGTCAGAGAAAGATCAGTTCAGCAGATGAAGAGAAAGAAGCTCCTGGTCACAGGAACAGCACGGGTATTGCGCTCGTGAAAGTCAAGGATGCAAAGCCTATCCAGCATCACAGCTGATTTCCACGGTAGATTTGGGAAGAAGGCACACCTGTCCAGCCTCGACGACGCTCACGATTGTTTTTGGGCTAATGAATGAGTCACTGAATTTGAGCATCAACTAGTTCAAGCGACCATGTGTGTGTTACTATGCAATCGCCCCGAAGGGCGCAGGGGTCCCTTGAGTGAGCTGCAGACCTGTGCCCAGCCATGCAACTATTTTACAATGGCGCCAGCAAGCTGCCAGCGCCGTTGTAAAATAGTTACAAAGTTAGCTTGCACAGGAAGCACTTAGATAAAATAAAGCAGCGCCTGCTTCGTTTTATCTAGTGGTTCTTGTGCAAGCTAACTTTGTAACTATTTTACAACGGCGCTGGCAGCTTGCTGGCGCCATTGTAAAATAGTTGCATGAGTGGGGGTTCAACTTTTGAACCCGTTACGTTCGCTGATTTTTTTTTGCGGATTTTGCGGGAAATCTGCAAAATTCGCGGATTGCGGATTTTCCAAAAATCCGCAAAATCCGCGAGCGTAACGGATTTCCCGCTCACACCTACCCAGCTCCATTAAGAGGCAGCTCCAGTACATTTCTGAAAAAATACACTTATTTTACAGACTTTAATCAATCAAATCCTGAGTCATTTTATTTTAAAATGACACAAAAGTCAATGTCCAAAGTTAGACTTACCGATACAAAATTGCTGTATTCGAAGTCCTTTCCAGACAAGTTAGCAGTGGATGGCTACGAGCTATGGAAGGAAATAATTGACCTTAAATCGGTTTGGGGTACCAAGGATTGGCAGGTACAAGGCACTGAGGCTTTGCACCGTGCATGTCTCATCCCAAATCACATGTTGTTTCTAAATTCTACTATTTCCCAAACAACATGCTTTGTACTGGCTACTTCTAAAAAATTAAATACACCAACTATCCCCGAATTGGAAGAATATTCAGGTTGGGATAATTATACTGAATTGTCAATTCGTGAGTTACAAACTCTATTGCATAATTCATCCTTTAATGTATCCAGTTTGGATCCGAAGGGTTGGCTGATGTGGCATAGAAGTGCTGATTCTTGCCAATGTCGTTTTCTGGGTTTGACTGAAGGGTTTACACAAGTCAGGCCTGATCCCCGTTTTGAAACTGATCATACTGTCACAACTTACTCTGTGGGCAAACTATGTCAGAATTGGTTACAACATTCCACGTTAGCTGCAGTTAAACTACATCTATCCCAGTTGAATCATAATGTGGATTTAAATGATTTTATAAAAGGCCCGGCTAATGGTAGATCTAAACGGTGGATTTATGCGGTTTACAATGAAATTTGAAAATGTTCGCAAATTGAGGCTGCTAAGCGCGTAAGGGCTATTGACCAAGCAAATTTGGAAAAAGTGCTTGCAGTTGTCGATAACAGTGTTAACATGCTTTCTTCCAGAATTTGCACGTTGAATAATATTGTTTCTTCTGTAGTTGACATTGTGAATGATGAGGTGTCTGTATTATACCATGGTCAAAATCAATTGCGTTCTGTAATGCAGTTTGCATGGACACTACAGACTCTTAAGGCGGGCCGTGTCCCCTGGAGTTACATGAACGTGTCCTCCCTCTTTGCCCCATTTAATTTGACTGACAAGCAGCGCGTGTTTTCAATGCGGGATGCATCAATTTCTATGTTACATATTGAAAAGTTAGAATCTTTACCCTTTTCTGTAGCTGAAGCGGCTGCTGCAACATGGCTAATCCATGGATTAATTACATTACCATTTGCTTTGTACAAATTCACTAATTGTATGCGGTATATTGCAATAGGGCGATATGAATCACTGGGCAGCGCATTCCTCCATGAGGCATGGTCTCTACCATACACATACAGATGTCTAAAAGATGGAAAGGAAGTGAATCTTAATGGTGAAGAATGCACGCAGTCGCCTGACCGTTCATTAATATGCAGACACATCCAGTTAGACGGTTCTTGTAATCAGGACCGGCCTAATTTAGCCTGTGTTTTGAAAGGCGCACCAGTACCAGCGATTGTTCCCACACTTACATTATTGACAAATGGTAGTTATTTACTTTTGAATAACGAAGAGTGTTGTGGTTTAATGGTCGGTATCACTTATGTGGTTACTGTATCAGAACGTGTGGTGTGTTGCAAGAATGTACTATATCCTCCCACACATGGGAATTCAGATGTATCCATCTGGCCGTGCATGCCAACCTTGAAAGCGGAGTTCAATGGTATGAGTAGAATAAGAGCCCTTTTGTC
Organism: Lissotriton vulgaris; assembly: GCF_964263255.1. Classification (NCBI taxonomy): domain Eukaryota; kingdom Metazoa; phylum Chordata; class Amphibia; order Caudata; family Salamandridae; genus Lissotriton; species Lissotriton vulgaris. The sequence goes on along the minus strand of NC_141685.1, from coordinate 802,907,380 downwards.
TCAAAAGGAAGTGGCCCTGAGCTCGGCCCGTGAAACTTATGTCCTTCACATAGCTAACACACGCACAGAGGTGCAGGCACTTTTAAATACTGACTTGCCGTTTCATTTCTGCGAATTAGTTCATCAAATCTTTAATGCCTCCTCCACGTCTTGCTTAGCTAATTTTTTTTAATTAGTTAGCAGTGGTCTCGTGACTACCTTTGAAAAAAATTTTGGCGTCATCCCCGCGTTCTTCCATTCTATATTTTCAAGTTTGTTTGGCGGATTCCCTGTTTTGCTGGCTTTGGCTGCAGGCATTTTGATATTATTTTGCTTCCTAAAACATGGATGCCCGTCCTGCGCAAGAAGCCGCTCAGCTCCTTCTGACACTGTTTCGTAAACGGATGCTTGATTACTATGGCACCCTGCCGCTTGCGACTTTAAGCACAGCATTTGGATTATCGTTTCGATTTTCCTATTTCACATGTCCAGCCTGTGTTTCATTGCCTAAGCTGCGATTCCGACTGGGCAATTGATTTGTGTCTCTGCTTGCCGATATCTCCTGACGTCGATTTTAATCATCTGATGGGCCCCGTAGTTGCTCACGAGTTGGTTTGTTCTGGCGAAAGGATTATGGTCTTGGCAGCAATGCATGGACTAATGGGTCAGTGGGACATACCTGCAGCGGCGCATGAGTTTCTGGCACATAGCGTTCTTGAGAACCCACCGAGTTGTCCTCTGATGTTGCTAGAGGATCCGGTGCTGGAGGAGCACGTATGTTCTTTCCCATTGCTTAATTGGATTGCTGAACTGTTTTCGGATGATGACAGTGATTTCATGTTGGAAGCTGCTGCTGCCTATTTTGCATATTCTGTCCAATCATGAGATGCCTTGGAGACTTTCATTATTATGGCACATGACTTTTTAGTATTTTGGAAAGGTACCTTTTTCTTACGAACATTTGACTTTATATGATCTAGGCCTATAACTTTATACTTGGCCTCGAGTTGGAGACTTTTGATTAAATTTTGTTTGGCCACTATAGGCATTCATACATATTATTTATATATACATTTAGCTTGGCTCAATATTGTTGAACTCTGCTTTCATGTTATGCCTCTATTCTAGTATTGGCTTGTTTTTTTTGACCGACCTCGGATCATTGGGGGGTGTCATATAGATGCTGCTTTTCTATATACTGTGTTAAGTTAGTATGAGTTTATTAAGTGTTTAAACGACATATTTTCATTCGGCTTTAGTTTGCACACGACGCATAATTGTTATTGTAGCTTTCAACCTAGACGAAAGATGTGATTTATTTGAGAATAATATGTTATTACTCTGATATCAGTAGCGCTTGGTACACTGTCTGAACAGTGAGTGCTGAACCCTCTAAGAATAACTTAACACAAGGTTGTTGGGAGGCCTGATCCTCGCACCACTAGACATAACACAAATACAGTTGCTGCCAACATTGGGCTCTAAGCGGGTTTAAGATAGAGTTACTGAGAATGCAAAAACACACTTGATGATGCTGCGCATGCAGAGAGCTGGTGGCAGATGATGTGATCTTCTCCTCCTGAGATTCAGAGGTATGGGCCTGCCCTGCTAAAACCCAAATGAGACCTTCTTAGATATAATATAGTATGCTAAATAGGGAGTGCGAGAAATAGGTGTTATTAATTTCTATTTATTTTAGCACTATAATATGCTATCACCGTTTGCTTACTATGGACTAGTAACTATGCTGATAACTCTGATTCTTATAATATGTCTTCCTGTATTATATAAGATACTGCGTTTGAGAACCTTGCATTGAATAATAAATATTTCAAATGTGCACGTGTCCTCTTTTACTCCACGTTCTGGTTTGAAATGATTATAGAGCGAAAGAGGGTTCATGTGTTCCACGATACCCGAGGTAACCTAAGTTCATGTTCTGGTTTGTCTAAGTCATTGGGAGTTTGTTATGACCAATGAGACACTGTAGCTAGCTAGGTAAGGGGATTTTGGATACTGAGGTGAGTTTTGGGTCACCCTAATTCACTGAGGTTCCGGATCTCTATGCACAGTTCTGTAAGAGAACGGAATCTCTGCTACACCTCAACATCGTCTCCTACGCTGACAACACCCAGCTGATCCTATCCCTCACCAAGGACCCGGCCATGGACCTGGCCACCACCAAATCCAACCTCCACGAGGGAATGACGGCCGTTGCAGATTGGATGAAGACCAGACAGCTGAAACTGAACTCGGACAAGACGGAGGTCCTCATCCTCGGAACCACCCCCTCTGCATGGGACGACTCCTGGTGGACCGCCATGCTGGGAGCTGCTCAGTAGGCGTGGGCGGAAAATCTGTTCCGCTCGCGGATTTTGCGGATTTTCGGGAAATCCGCAATCCGCGAGATTTGCGAATTTCCCGCAAAATCCGCTAATCCGCGAGCAGAGGATTTTGCTCGCACTGCTCGCACTGTTCGCGTGAGTTCGCGCCCCGCGAATAAGTGCAAAATTGCAGAAATACGATCTTAGCAAAACTGAAAGTAACTACTTACCAGGTTCAAAAGTTCAGGCTCATCATTAGTAGCCATTTCCTGGAGTGCTTCCTGAGGGGCCCCTCCAGAGTTCAGTTGCCAGTTGAAACTATTATGTGACCCTGCTCTGAACCTCAGAATAGTTACACATATGCCACAAAGGTCCTGAATTACAGCTAAGGGAGACAAGCAGGAGCCAGGCTGGAAGTTAAAATCCATTAATCAGCCCCTAATTCATTATTGTCAGTTGGGGCAGGGCAGGTGTTGTAACTAATTTTGCAACAATGAAAGCACTTAGCAAGTGCAAAAGATCACTAATCAGGGCGCACTAAGGAAGCAGGTGCCAGCTAAAAAAATATTCTGTGACACATGAATCAGCCCCAAATTAATTCAGGTCACTTGAGGCAGGGAAGGTGTGCTTTGCTTTGCCGAAAATAATGTACACTGGACAACCAGAGGGTGTGGTGATGAAACAGAGGGTGGCATGGGTGGGCCAGAGGGTGGCATGAGTAGTCAGAGAGTGGCAGTGGTGACAGAGAGTGGCAGTGATGAAGAAGAGTGTCCCAAACAGGCTGGACACGTAGAAACAACAAGTTCGCGAAACTTGCGACCCGACAGGTAAGTTCGCAATTTGCGAAAGTGTACAAAACCCTCGCGAACTGGCAGAAACACGGGCGAACACAAAAAAAAAAAATCCGCAAATTCGCGGGAATTCGCGGATTTTGCGGATTGCGAATCCGCAAATCCGCAAAATTCGCGAACGCGAGATCCGCAAAATTCACTCATGCTTACTGCTCAGACACCCACCAACCACGCATGCAACCTGGGGTTCATTCTGGACTCAATGCTCTCTATGACCCAGCAAGTTAACGCTGTTTCCTCCTTCTGCTTCAACACCCTCGTCATGCTCTGCAAGATCTACAGATGGATCCCCACCGAAACCAGAAGGACGGTCACCCAAGCCCTCGTCAGCAGCAGGCTGGACTACGGCAACACCCTCTATGCAGGAACCATGGCTACGCACCAGAAGAGACTCCAACGCATAAAAAACACCTCTGCACACCTCATCCTCTGCTTTGCCACAGCTACATCACCACCCACCTGAGAGAACTGCATTGGCTCCCAGTCAACAAGAGGATCACCTTCAAGCTCCTCACCCACGCTCACAAAGCACGCCACAACACCGGACCAGCATACCTCAACGAACGACTGTCCTTCTACACCCCGAACTGCCAGCTTTGCTCCGCCGACCTTGCCCTCGCGACCATCCCACACATCCACCGAATGACCACCGGTGGCAGATCATTCACCCACCTCACCACCAAGACATGGAACACCCTCCTCACCCAACTGCATCCGACCCAGGACCTGCTGACCTTCAGGAGACTTCTCAAGACCTGGCTGTTCGACTAGTAGCTGCTTTCACTCACCCCCCACCTCCCCCAGCACCTTGAGACCCTCACAGGTGAGTAGTGCGCTCTACAAATGATTGATTGATTGATTGATGAACTAGAAAAATTGTTACAGCTAATTCTCTAGATCTGTCTTTTTTTATATATATCGTCAACAATCCTACCCCTAATGGACAGGGCACACTATCATTAAGGGAACTAAGCCTGTGACTTCAAGGGCATGACTTCCCTCCTCTTATGATGTTTAAATATACCCCGCAATAAGGAACAAACTAACTAAAAAGAGGGCAAGTAATCCTCTTTGTATGTTATAATATTGCATGTTGCGTGTCCTGACCATTAGGGGTAGGACTGTTGGCAATACATAAAAATGACAGATCTGGTTCATTAGAATAAGTCCTAAGAAATCCTTGGAACCTTAGAGGTCACATTTAGAATACTGAAAAATATTGACTTCATAAAAGATGTATAGACACTCGGGCCAGATGTACGCCCATTTTTGCATGTGCAAACCCGTTTGCGTATGCAAAAATAGCATAGGGAATGTAGAAACCCTATTTTGCAACTCGCAATTATTTGTGTCTCACAAAAGAGGCTTTTGCGACGCCCTATTAGGAAAGGGCGTTCCCTTACTAATAGCAAGCGCAACCCTATGTAAGAATGTTTTGTGTCCGCAATTGCGGGAGCAAAACACTCGTAAATTACCACCCTCTTCAAGAGGGTGGTAATGGGGTTTGCAAAGGCAGGGGAAAATATTTTTTAAGTGCCCGACAGTGTTCCCAGGGACCACTGTCTGCCCTTGAAAAATGAAATGAAAACGTTTCATTGTTTTTTTTAAAAATGCATCTTGCTTTCGGGCTGCATTAAAAGAAACTGCTTTATTTCAAAGCAGTCCCAGACATGGTGGTATGCTGGGCCCACCAGACCACCATACCTGGGAGGGCCTACCATTCCCAATGGGGTCGCAAATTGTGCGAGGCTCATTAATATTCGTAAGCGACCCCATTGGGAATCACTAACAGTGTGAAATACACTGTTGTACATTGGTAATAGCATCTCGCAAATTGCGAGTCGCAATAGGCTCGTAATTTGCAAGGACCTATTTCCAGGGTCGTACATCTGGCCCTACATCTCTTTGACACCCCCTTTGTGAATGTATTATACCTTGGGCACTCATCAGTAAAAGGTATATGTACAGGTGACCTGTAGGTATTTTTATCTAGAAAGACACCAATCAGTAAACAGGCAAAATATCTAAAGTGCTCCCTAGAATATGGTTGAGCTCACCCTAGTGTGTAGAGACCAGGGTGAGAGCCGATGATAAAGCATGCCACTAATAGAGTGGATGAGGTTCTGAAAAAACAACCTAGAAGGGTTTTATGGCTTCTCTTATTGGGACCCATTACACTGTGGAATGGTGTCTGATAGTGAAGGGGTAGGACACCTTTGGTGAATGTGCTTGAAGCTAGGGAGACAGTATCCTATGTCACAGGCAAACTCTCTCTTCCCTTTCTGGGTTATAACCTCTGGTTTTTACCTGGGCCTGCGTGTGAACCTCTAGATATACCTCACCACATGATAACATTAAAAACATCATGAATCAAGCTACTGTACAATAGGCAATACCAGAAGAGTGGGGTTTTAGTATTTTGAAAAGCCTGTGAAAGAAAGGTCGATTCGCTATTTGCAGGGGTAATTATTGCAGACAGTGAGAAAGCCAGAAAAATATTTTTGGTTGTAGTTTTTTAAAAAAAAATTGGAATCTCAGACAAAAGAGTAATTTTTCTCCTAAATGTTTGTATGCCTCCAGAAATGTTATTTATTTTTTGCCAAATGAACAACATGTTTTAAATGAGACAGGCATGTAGGTCAGTGAGAACTTATTGAACTGAAGCTGGGCTTTCAATGAGAGTCAGTTGAGCCCTTTAAGAATCAGAATAAGATGATGAACCAACTTACTTCCGATCTTATCTTGTATACAGTACATGACACAGCCTATATGCTGAGCAAGAGAGGAGCTTACACTAGTGGCGGCTCCTCCACTAAGGCGTAGGAGAACCGACTTACTACTTTTCTGCAGTGTGAAAAAAGGAAAAATAAAATGATTATAACTCGTTGTCATAATCATTAACATTTTTACTGCTGCAGCAGCTTTGCGGGGCTGGTTTCTCCGCTCTCAGAGCAAGGGGAGGAATGGTGGGCACTCTGTAAGTGCGCATGAATCTTTGGCAGCCGTTTTGGGCCAGCCAAACAGTCATGCGCCCTTTGAATGTTCTTCACCCATGTTGCAGTACAGCCTGTGTGGAGAACATGCCCATGCTCCCAGTCCCCGTTTGAGCACCGAACCACAGGGCTCAGAACAATCACAATGCTGTATTGCAGCATTGGGATTGGCTTAGGGGAGCCTGGGTGCTTCCTCTGTGTTCTGTTCCTGTGCTGGGAGAGACGACGGTAGAGAGATGTGGCAAGATGCGGCAAGGAGGTATGTTTATTGTTTTTTTCTTTACTCCATCTTCCCTCTGGCCTGCCACCACCGATCTGTGCCAGTCGCCACTGGCTTGCACCCTGTATCAGAGGCCACCCTTTCCGTCTGCCCTTTCATGTCTTCCTCTCTCCCATTCAGTCTTTCATACTATGATTCCACTGACAAAAAAGACACCAACACAGTCCCAATCCATCCCACTGGAAAAGTTTATTAACGAATAGAAAATGCATTAAAAAAAGGAACTATACATAGGCTAAGAGTAATCAGGATTAGAAATGCTGGTTAACAGCTATGGTTAACAATCGTAGATCCAAATTCTCAAAGCTACGTCATTTCAAGGGTTCTTGTTGGTTTTAGTTCATTAAAATCTTTACGAAGGATTCTGAATCCTCCGTATTCTTAAATAACAAGCACAATCCCAGAATAATGTATGTACAAAGGCAGTAAGAGAGGACTTCTCGAATAGATTTACAAAGAGGCCATCATGGAGGGCCGGGACAGGGTGGGAACAGATAATGGTACTGGACAGTTGAAGAAGGCAGACATTCCAGGAAATACACACAAACCTTGAGGAACTGACAAGGTAGAGCGAGGGAGTTGAGTAGAGGGTGAAGAGAGGAATGAGTTAAGACAGAAATGATGTTTAGGATCCCTCTAGCTATCTGCTGGTCACGCAGTGGAATTACCATGTTCATTACTGGGAAGGGAGGCATGGTCACTGTGGTCATCAGTGCGAGACAGGTCTAAGGATCTTACTCGATGTTTGATGCCTAGGTGCTGTGTTTGGGGGTAATTTTTCCACCAATCACTAATTATAGCCACTAGTCATCAAATGCACTTCTGACTGCAGCCACTTGTAAAGAACAGAAGCAGAATTGCTGAAGAACTACTCCTTATTCCATGAGGCTCAATGGCAGGTAGCAAGAGATGTCAGACAGGTAAGGTGTGTCCTCAATGCAATACCATTGCAATAGGGATGCACCCAAAGGAATCTATTGAAAAAATATAGGGGCATATTATCAACAAACCGGCGTTAAAATGATCGCCACTTTAGCGGCAGAAAACCGCCGCTAAAGCAGCAATAATGGCTTGATAATATGCCCTTTTCGAGTAGAAGCCCATGTTCTGGTGCCAACATGGGTTTCTATTGGAATTCTCAAGGGCATATAAATAATAAATATATTAATTAATATATATAATAAATTTATTTTATTTATTTATTTATTGGAATTCTCAAGGGCATATTATCAAGCCCATTATCGCCGATTTAGCGACAGTTTTGTGCCGCCAAAGCGGCGATAATTTTAACGCTGTGCTTGATAATATGCCCCTTAGCTCTTTTAGATGTGGTGCTCATGCAAGGTTTGCTCAATTCCCGGTAAACGAGGGGAAAAGAAATTAGCAGCCTAATGTATGAGCTTCCCATTGCCAAATGGTTAACAAAAGTAGACTCCACTCTGACTGCTGGGTGGGCTGATTCTTTTCCATCAATATTAGGGTGTTTTTGTTATGTTGTTAGATCATTGTATTTTGGAAGGCTAGGATGTCTTCCCAAGGTGGAATTGAATTCTGGCTTCTCCCAGTACCTAGCGGGAAGTCTGGACCTGAGAGGCAGGAAAGTAGGTAGCATTTTGGAAGAATAGTAACAGGAACAACCCTTTGCTAGGTTGAATGTTCGCTCTAAGCTAAACTGATATTTTGGAAGCCATGAATTGGGCAAATACAGCCAGAATATCTGTGAATGTAGTTGCAAAAATAGAAGAATCCTCCTGTCTTACTGAGTTCCAGGTCTCTGCTCTTTGGTGATCACTCATGAATGAAAGAAAATGTGCTCAGGGAGAAGATAATGATGGGGGCAGAAAAAACTAGAGGGACCATAGGAGCTCTAAGGAATAAAAGTGGGATACACAAGTTAAAATCAGGGTGGAACACCCCGTAGGGGTTGCAGGGAAGTATCATTTGGCACAAAAAAGTGATGAAGCAATTCGTTTTTCTTTTTGATCAAAGGGTTAAAAGGATGCTAAAACCCAAAGTAATATTTACTGTAAAGTGGTATGCATTACCGAACAAAAAGAAGATTCTTGAACAAGCATTATTTATTTGACATAGAACCGGGTTTTGAGGAGTGTATGAAAAATGTAAAGAAGTATTGCTTTTTCAGAAATATGGTCAAGAGCATTGACAGTGAACATTATGTGAAGAAAAAATTAAGATTCATGATACAAAGTGTGCTTAGGAGTGAAACAGTGGTGCCTTATGAAGAGGTTTGTGACCTATAAGGCAGACAGCATGTAGGGTTTGCAAGCCTCCAGGACAGTGAGTCATGACCAGATTGGATTGGCTCATATTTTATTACTTGCAGTCAATACTAATGTAACTGCACTAATCATATTGCTGAGAAGGGAGATGGGCCTATTTGGCAATGAGTAGACGTTTTGAGTGGTGACTTGTTATGGTAATGCAGTAAGGTGAAGGATTATCCTTAATTAAGAACCTCACAATCATGATTCTTAGATGGACTGATGTGGAGAGCTGGTCTTTAGGCTGAGGGAGAGTGAAACTCTGGATCACAAGAAAAGTAACTCTGAGTTTCTTTGGCAAACAGATACTCACATTTTGTTCATCCATGCTATGAGGTGGGTGGAAAGACATGCCTTTATGTGGAATGTATATTAACATTGACATTAGCTCACACCAGGCATATTGGCACAAAACATTTGTAAGTCATAACTAACCGCTGAGGAGCCTACTACAAATCAGCACCTGCTTCTCTCAGCAGCTAGGGTCGAAGGCAAAGAGGAAGAGCAATGAGCAATGTCCTCCACCTGGGATCTCACACTCCACATCAGAGTGCATCTCAGCACCCTACGGCTTTATCCAGTGGTTTCTAGCAATCAGTAGATACAATTCTAATTTTAGTGGGGTTAGAAAAAGATATCTACTTGGCAGTTATTGAAAAAGTGGGCATGGATCTCCTTGTTGTCCTGGTTAATAGAGGCTTTATTCTCTACAACTGCTAGCATAAGTAAGTAGCATGGTCAGAGTGGAAACGTCTTGCATAATTATTGGTAGCAGACAAGAATGCTTAGTGTTCTTGGGTTAGAGTTTGCTGAAAAAGTCCTACAGACATGGTGGTGGAGAAGGATGCTGGCTGTCCTTGAACTAGGGGTGGCATATGGAGCAGCTAGCTCACCATCAAGTTGTAGGGGAAGAGAAGGACTCTACATCACCTTGGGTTAGTAGTGGACGACAAGGCATCTATCTCTACTTAGGGTATTGGTGGTAGAAAGAAATGCTTGCTCTCCCTGAATTAGTGATTCTAGACAGTTGTTTTCCTTGGGTCGGGGTGGAAGAAATTACTTATAATTCATATGTATGAGTGGTGATAGAGAGGTATTCTAGTTCACCTTGAGTTACAGGGGATTGAGAAGGATGCTAATTCTCCTTGAGTTCATAGTGATCAAGAAGGATGCTATCTCTCTTTGGATAAGTAGAAGGCATGTTAATGGTAGGCAGAGCTGTACTACTTGGTTAGTAATGGTAGATGAGAACACTAGGTCGCCTTGGCGTATTGGTGGTAGAAATAGCTTTAACCTCTCCTTGGGTTACTGGTTGAAAAGAAGATGCTTATCTCTCCTTGCTTAAGACAGAGAGAATATCTCTATGTCAGCAGAGGTAGAGAGGAACCTTAAGTCTCCTTGGTCTACTGGTAGTAAAGAGGGGCATTAGCTCTTTATGGATTAGAGGTGGTAGAGAAGAATGCTTGACCTCTTATGGTAGATAGTGGCTGTGAATATCTAATATCTCCATGGGCTAGTAATGGGCAGAGAGGGGTCCTAGATCTCATTAGGTTAGTGCTAGTCTAGAGGAAAACTAGTAATTGTCATAGAACAAAACCATGTTTTTATGAACTGTTCATGGTCAAATAAGGATTCTACTGTATCTGGGTTAGTTATGGTGGAGAAGAACACAATTTCTACTTTGTTTAGTTGTAGCAGAGAAAGAATTCTTCTCCTTTTTGGTTGACAATAGACTGTGAATAATGTTAGATCTCATTGCATTAGTGAGGGCAGAAAACAATGCTACTGTTCCAGTGGCAGCAGAAAAAGATTCTAGGAATCATTTGGATAGCAGTTAGCAGAGGGTGCTAACTCTCCTTAAGTTGGAAGTGGATTAATTCTCTCTGATGTGGTAGTAAGAGGAGGATGCAACCCTTCTTGAACAGGTGACGGGCAGTCTTTTGGGAGTAGAGTTGGTCAAGAAAGAGACCAGATTTCCTGATCTCAGAATGAGTGAAGAAGGCCTTTGACCTTCACAGTTCCCCTTTTTTTGCTCTCTCCGAATTCATCTTTATATCATCCTTTAAGATCCAGCCATAACTTTTACATAGGTGCCTAGGTCATCCTGTGCCCCTCCCCCCAATAGATTCAAACCTTGTTTAACATGGCTCTGTATGGGCTTGTCAGTTAATGTAAGGAGATGTACATGAGATTCCTCTTTGAGATGATAAAGGAGAGGGAACAATGCAGAAGGCCTTATCACTGAACATGTGCAACCTGAAAGACACAACCATAAACATTCTTTTGGGGGAGCGGGAGAAAAATCTGGCAATTGAACAGTTAAAAGGAGAGCACTGCCTGAATCACCTCCTCTTTTGGTTCAACATTCTCCCCCATGTGCAGACAGCAAGTTGTGACAGTGAATGTCTTGAATTCCAAATGATCAAATACAAACTAATCACAGGTAAAAGGAGGTGGGGCCTCGGTGGGTCATGGCGTCTCCAGTCTCACATCTCTGTGGACCTCCGTGTTTTTCCAACAAGACTGCGGTGGTTGTAGGGACGGGTCTTCATCTCCACAAAGGGTATGGAGAATTCATGGCCTTTCCAGTGATACCAGTTTATACCCTAAAAGAAAAAACAATGAGAGAGGAGTAATGGAGGCACTTGTGAACCGCAGTTTCAGAATCACAAATCATGAGATGTACTAAATATTAGATTCTATATAATGGTTGTTGAACTATGCTTTTACAAGAGGTGGGGGCACAGCTCTTTAAATGAAACCATCAAATGCTATGTCGTATATTTAAGCTTGCGCAGTCAATGTAAAACCTTCACATGTGGTGCATACAGTGGGAATCTAGACAACGGGACATATTTACAAGGAAATGGCTGAGTGCGGCGAAGCCTCCTTGGCTGAACACTGCGCTCCGACACTTCTGAAATGCAGGGCTGCCCGCATTTACAAGAATACGGTGCAGCCTTGCGTTTCCCCCTGCGCTGGTGCTAATTTAGCTGCCTAGCGCAAACGCAGCCAACCTTGCACCATAGTGCAAGGGTGCCTGGGTTGTAGAGAGTGATTGTTTATGTGCAGGAAGCTGTCCCTTCCTGCACATAAACAATTTGAAATGGTGTTTTTGAAACTTCTATGTGGGCTGCTTAATGCAGCCCACATAGAAGTTGCAAAATGTCATAGCTTAATGATTGTTTATGTGCAGGAAGAGACACCTTCCTACACATAAACAATCAATTATATTTTGCTGTTTCTATGTGTGCAAGAAGGGGGACCTTCCTGCACATAAACAATCTTCCCCTCAACAGAGGCTCCGTTCACAATGGTGCAAGGGTGCCTGCATTAGCGTTAGGAATTCTAATTTAGCGCTATCACAGGGTGAAAGGCAGGGATGCACCATATTCTAGTAAATATGGTTCAGCCCTGCGTTTCTGAAGTGACGGAGCGTGTCATTAGCCTTCTTGGCTTAACGACACGCTTCGCCACTTTCTAAGAAACATGCCCCTTAGTTGTAAGTTCCTGATGAATGTATCCAATCATTTCTGCACTTGTTATCCATTGGTATTCACTACAGTGCCTGCGTTTTATTGTACGTAGAACACAATAACACCTGGTTGCTGGAACTACGCTATGTAACATACTTAAAAAAATAAAATGAACGATAAGTATTTTTTAATTTACATGCCAATTCTTTCAGTGAATAAACACGAAATAGGCTGACAAAGGTAATGCAGCCAGGAATACTGACTGCAACAATATTGTGAAAGGAGGCTTAATTTGTGAAATAATAAGTGCCAGACACCAGCGTTTAGATCAGAAGCCTATGGCTGGTGCTGTCAAAGGTTGGAGTGCTGACTTCCACGGCTGTATAGTTTGATTCCACCTCGTGCCTCTTTAATCCACTACCAGACACTCCCCGCCTCTTTATCTCCCTCTTGCAGGTTAATTTTCAGCCATGCCTTCTCCCTTTATTTTCCCATTTTTCTCTTCCTCCTCCATTTCCCCGTTAATGGTTCTCTCTCTTGCTGGATGTTGAGCTAAAATAAGTGCTGTTCCCTACACGAGTTCCATTGGGCTCCGCCTGCAACCACAAGCTCAAATTAAGCACTGTTGTGAAAGTAAGTATATTTAGGTAGGCACAGGTTTACTAACTCCACAGCTATGTATCTGAATATAATTAAGATGCACAGATGTGGAGGTAAGAATAGTAAATCTATGCTTACCTATGTATACTTACCTTCACATTATAGTCGATATTCTGGCTGGGATATTTTTTATGGGACAGCATTTAAAGACAGTAAACTTTTGAAACAGTCTTCAGCGCTGCTGCTTTCTATGACATTATTTAATTTACACTTCTCTCTGTTTTCATCCTGGATGTGTCAGTGGATGTGTCACTGTTTCTTAGTAACATGAGATGTGTTCTTTGAAAAATGGGATGAATATGCATTATCCTGGAGTGTCTTTTGTCCCACAGCTGCACGTGTATATTCCACTCAGAAGATCAAGGTATATTAATGTTGCAGTTTTGCTACTTACTTTTTAAAGAATTGGCAAATAAACATAATCGAATGGAGTACATTATATTTCTTGTTGTCGAGAAATTGGCAAAATGGAGAATGGAGTAAAATTGCACGTATGGGCGATTTTAATTTTTTTATCGAAAGGGCCCAGTCAATGCATGGCTTCGGTTTGCTATAGGGTGATCCACCAGACCTGGTGGTGCAAACTCTGCAAGCTCGTGGATTAGAAAAGATCTCTTGTAAGCCTTAGATGGGCATTATGCACCTAGCTCTCCAGTCTGGAATTACAGAATTTCTGAATGTGTCAGGGATTTATGAAATATCTTGGGATGAGCACATAGTGCGTGGGACACTGCCCCGGAAACAGTCCTCTGTGTTGTGCATTTGGGTAAGGACCCCACATTAGCTATTACTGATCTAATCCTAAATGGCAACATTTCAACCAGAACAGAAAATCATAACAGAATGGCAACATACGCAACCCCTTCAAGAAATTTCTCAGCCTTGCTAGACTCTCTGCTCTGCTTATACTATGCAGTCCATCAAGACCAAAACATCACATCAAGGGTTTCATTTTGTTAGCACTCTCTGGGATGTGCTGTGTATTTCTGATCAAAACATTCCTATTGCCATGATGCCAGGGTCTTATCCTATTGGCACATTCTCAGTGGCAGAATGCACAAAGTTGCCCTCCCTACAGAATGTAATGAGGGGCTCCCTAGTGTTCCATATCTCGCAGATAGGCCTTGGCCGAGGGCTGAATGGGGGCCCCTAATATTGTAGGGGGCCCTTGAGGGTTTGGGGGCTCCCCTGCACTATGGAGGCTGCAATTATATGGGTTACTCCCCTGCACATTCTTTCTTCAGAAAACCTTTACAGGAGTCAATTTGGTAGATGCCCCATAAAACCTCACAATGACTGTGAAAGTACACGAATCAAACCAAAGTCTTTTATGGGGGATCGGAGGAAGGGGCTGTTTTCAGCTTATGTTGTATTTAAATGTGCAGTGGTCTTGAATTTCTATAAAGTGTAGAATATTAGATTGTGGGTGAAATACCACATGAGTTGGCACTAGTCCTGGGCCTAGTTCTGTGTTGTGACCCAAAAACTCCACCCACAAACGGCAAAGTGTGTTAGGTTGTGCTACTCATGCATATTTTAAGCACCAGGAGTTTGCCCCACACTGGAAAATCAGCGCGAACAGCCTCATACTCGAGTGGCAGCTTTCTCAACGTGAACTGAAGGTTTCTCAGCACGAGACGTAGTGCCCATCTGCAACCTCACGTGTTGAGGAATTTCAGCAGCAGGTGGTCTGGAGTAAGATTTTCCTCGGTCTGCAAATTAACATTGGCGAGCGATGAAAAAACTCTGCTATGCAAAGCAGAGTTTTTCGGAACTCCGCGTGCTACGTGGAGTGCGGAGTGGAAAAAACTCGGCAAACTCAGTGAGCAGAGTAGAATTTCCTGCCCAGGCCTAGTTGACACAGTTACACAAGTATAGCATACACTGGTGACAGTATAGAAAATGCTGCCAGCAGTGTGATTACATGTAGTAGGTGCTAAGTCTTACATAGGTTGCTGGTCGTTCAAAGAGGCAATAAAATGTTCAGCACATGCAGGCTAGTCTTGCTGTTAAAAACAGACAACATGATTAAATGATCTCACCTGACTATGTCGAGATTCTCCATATTTTCCATTCAGGTTGGTGCGGTGGCAGTTCTTGAACCACCAGGCTCCTTTATAGGACATTGCGCAGTTGGTAACAGCAACATCATTGTCTCTGTCCTTGGTGGAGAATGGGCGCCCCTGGTGGTATGAGAGGGAATCCCCTGCCGGGAAAGAAGAATTTGTTATTGCAGAAGTGATGGTCATTTATTAAAAGAATGAAGAGCCGGGCCAAACACCTTTAAAGTTGCCTTTTAACAGCTTCTATCTTCGTCTGTGTGAAAGTTAAAGGCTCCAACAGAATTTAGCAATCCAGCTCACAGGGCATTTCAAGAACATGAATTCATATATCTTGGTTAACTACAGTCATTTCAATATGGCTACTTTTTCTCGTGCTTTTGTTCTTTTTAACTTCTTTTTATTCTTTGTAAACAAGATAAACAAATACACAGGAAGAGGACACCAAGCATCAGCAAATTATTTGTAACAATCACACGCTTGTTATGTCATCAGTGGCATTCAACATGCTAGAGTTGCACACATAATGACCATACAGTTTATATGTAGTCATTTGTATGTTTCCAGCAACATATAAAGCCAATGACTACATACATAGCATAACCAATACAGAATTCACGGTGGTCTGGTTTCTGGGGTAGATCAGATCTCTAGATAGTACTTTCCAGTGTGTAAGGCAGTCATGCAATTCATTATCTACCATATATTTACACATTCGTACTTCGTCAGCAACTGCCCATTCTGTCAAGTCTTACTAATTCTTCACCTCTGGGGAACTCACTGATAGTCATTGTAGCTTTTCAGTGCTTGACTAGCAGCAATGAAAATTACATACATTATTTCTTAATCAAGTTTCCCTAGGGACCAGGTATAATACTCAACAGACATATGTTCTCAATCCATGGTGACATTAAAATGTTTCTGTATCTATAGATCTCTGCTCCCCGACATATAGCCATGTGAAAAAGTGCTGCATTGTATCTCAACATTTCGGCACCTTGTATCCCTATCAGAGGTTAGCTATATAACATTGCTGACGTTACTTAATACTATGTTATCTCATGCTTGCTTTTCTTTTCAGCTTCTTTGTCCCCTCCAATTCCTCCTGCTCCCTAATAGCAATTCTAGACCTTCCCACCTGCCCCTCCATTCACTCCTGTAACCATCTCTATTTCCTGCTCTCTTCTTCTCCCCATTCACTGAGTCTAATCAGCATTTCCTGCTTCCTGTGCTTTCTCCTCAAGCTTCTTCCTGTTTCCACTTCTTATCTCTTGAGCATTTCCTGCATTCCATGCCTTCCCCATCTTACCTGCCTTGCCTCTGCAGTTCTTGATCTAATTGCACTCCCTGTATTTGTCAAGTCTCTCCTTAGCCTCTTCTGGTCTTCTTTTTCCCCTGGTCTCGTTGCTTCTTCCTGCAGGTCCATGTTCTTCAGTAGTGCCCTTCTATCTTAGCTTGTCCATATGTTTCCTGTCCTTCTAACAAACACTCTCATTTTCTGAAAGCCTCTCCTTTACACTGGCAACTTACAGTCTACAATTGTATGTCTGCCTTCTGATACACTCCACACTGCCTCTAGAACAGAAAAATTTGGGCACCCACACCCCTCGATCCCCTGAGGTTGGTCTTTGGCTGCATGTTTATAGGATACCACGAGCCTACTCTATGGTTTTAAGACCGAGTACAGTCCGTCAGGGTGGTGAAGAACATTACGGCTGGTAACTTTGGCGGAGAATCTTCCACCAAATTTAGAGCTAACTGCTGGCCCAAAGATGATGTCTGTACCTTCACATAACACGGATCATGGCAATTCCTGTCAAGGTATAAAACGTTTGGTGGATGGTCGCCATTGGTTTCAATGCAAGTTCACCAAACTTTATAAAAGTGTCTATTTTTCAAAAACAAACTCCTAAAGTGGGAGTTTGTTATTGAAAAACAAATGACTACTGGCCCTCACACTTGGAGAGATTTTTCCCTGGATGACGGGGTCATTTGCTTTTTTGCTGTCCTTTGCCTCCCATTTTACCTTCAAAAAAAGAGCATCACATGCCCACCCTGAACAGGGTGGGCAGTGTAATGAAATTCCTCCGATAGCCCCTACTCACTCTAGCCATTAGAGGAATCTTTCTGTTGACAGAGCCTATGGGGTATTCGTCAACTAAAAGCTGGCAGTTCTCCTGGCCCTAAATAGGGCAGGAAAGCATAGGTTTGGCAGATAGCATACTCAGTCATGTTTGCGATGGAGTACCCTTTCCATCAAACTCTAAATCAGGCAACAAGTCTCCAGCCTTTCACTTTCAGTTCAGAAACTAATGCATTCTGCATGTTGTAGTCAATTTTCCTTTTGGACACAGCATCACCCTGGACGAGTTGGACGGTGTGCTAGTCACACAGAGCCATGCAATCACCCCCCTCAAAGTTAACCCAAAATCTTAACTGTGCTCTTTATTACTGGCTATTACCTACCAGAAGTGCCATTAAAGTCCCCCAAGCGCAGCTTATACATGCTACTGGCATCTCCGATGGAGAATTTGTCATAGTAGGCATACACTGCCTCCTGTCCATCACGCATGTCTATGCGGAGCTCGTACCGGCCCTGGGACGTGATCTTGTGCAAGTTTTCCAGCCCTGCATGGGAGAAAAATGGGCATACAAAATGTCAAAGACTGGGAATAGTAAGCGGAGCTCATTTATATACATTGGCATATGGGAATGGTACAAAAGGAGCTAAACGTATTATAATTTCATAAATGTCAAATGTACAGTATATCTGAAAAGATATGGTTCAGAGTATAATTGTTAAGACTATCCCCTGACATACGACTTACGTATCAAGTCCTAAATATAATTGACAAAAATATTACCCCAATGGAGTTAATAATAAAACATCTACACCCTACACAACGATTTTTGTAAACGATATTTAGGACACAATATTTATGACGATGGTTTTCTGACATGCATTCAAATCGAAATATCTATATGTTTAAACAGATGTGGGGCAATTGAATTTATTTTTAGAGAAAAGCCATTTCAGTAAGTATTATATCTATATAATCCTGTTGCCAAATTCAATTTGACCACTTCCGAACAGCTTCACCAGCGAAGGATACACATGTTTATGAGCAAGAGGAGGCTCATAGACATTACGTAAGTAATGCATGTGTTTTCAGTAGACTGTCTTTTTGGTGGTTGAATACTGCTTGACCCAAAACTAACTTATTTATAAATCTGTTGGAAAGTTTCTCAAACTCTGAATGCACTTTAGATAACGATAAGAATTGTAAATTTACTGTAGAATCACAAATGCAATGAAAGTTTCATGTCTACCTATTTCATATCTGAAATAACATTTTTAGAAGGCTCTTCAGACAAATAATGCATGTGATTGACAATCACAAATACATGTGTGGCCTTCTCAGAGTTGACAAGTTAACTGAATCTTCATAGCTATATTATTTAATTTATAAAAACTGAGTACATTAAGGAAAAAAAGGGCTGATTAAAATGTCCTACTGAAACATGCCACACAAATCCCGTGTTGGAAAGGTGCATGAAATCAAGTCAACATTTTGAGGGTGAGTATTTTCTTTGCTGAGAAACTGGATAGAATGTCCTTATAGGGGGGGCACTAGATTCACCAAAGCAAGCAAGCAAGCAGGTGAGGTGGCAGGATGCACAAAGAATTTTTGAAACTTACAGTGATGTAAAGAAGAAAATACACCTGTTTAGAATGGTTTTGAATATTGGGAATGATCTGATCTTCATCTAGCCTTAACAAAGTCCTAACAATAGATAAAGCGCAACTCATATGACGAATTACATAGCCTAATAGTACATATTGTCTCAATTTAGTAAACATCAATTCAGCCAACTTCCAGAAGCCTTGTGTGAACAAGTAAGTGCACCCTGCTATTTTGTAATATGTGAAACCCCTGTTAGCAACTATAACTTTATGTAAATTGTCCTGTAAGAGGTCATCAGTCTCTCACATCAACTAGGAGGAATTCTGGCCCATTTGACTTCACGTTGAATTCTGGCCTACTTGACTTTGACTTGGCCATCTCTAAACCCTGATTGGATTCCTTTTCAGCGATCCAGTCATAGTTATATTTGGGTATTTTGGAGCATTGTCCGGTTGCATGATTCTCTTTCGGCTGGTCCGTATCTGTTGGAGGCGTGGTCTTGCATTTTCATCTAGAAAGTGCTGGAATAGAGAGGGATTCATGGTAAACTTGATTGTGAGGTGTCCAAGTCCTAGTCCTGCAGCTGCTGAGCAAGCCCAGTTCATCACCTCTCTGCCACCATGCTTGACTGTTGGCATGAGGGTTTAGTGGTGATATGCAGTGTTGAATTTTCACCATACATGTCATTGCACATTACAGCTATACAGTTCCACGTTGATCTCATTGGCACAGAGGGCATTGTTCCAGGAGTCTTAAGGATCACCCAGGGGCTAAATTACAAACCTAAGCCAATCAGAAATGTTATTTTTGGAGACATGGGGATTTCTTTTGGCTACACTTCCATGTAAGAAATTCTTGTTATGCATTTTCCCAATAGTAGAATCATAAACTCTAATGTTTACTGTATTGACAAAGGCCTGTGGATATCTGGATGTAGATTTTGTGCTCTCTACAGTCTCTAGGGTAATCACATGGTCTAATCTTTGGATGAATGTGCAGAAACCAATCCAATATGCACATGTCAGATGCATAACTCTCTTGAAGAGTGTGGAGCTGTCTCCAGGTAGAACTTGAAATTGTGTCGTCTCCCACAGTAAAATAATGTTGCTTATAAAAGGAGTTACTTGAATGGTAATGTCCATTCCAATCATGTAATCCTAGATCTAGAGGTCGGCAGGAAACAGTCACACTCTCTTCTGGCACAACCACATATAGTCCTTTGATTTTGTAGCCATGCTTTCCAACATTTCAGATTTTTTCAGAGAAATCCGCTCATTTGTGAAGGAATAATCATAAAGACAAGTGTTTCACACCAGTTTGGTAGGCAGAAGTTTGGGGTTGCCCCATATCACTTTTTCTGAAACATCAGAATTCTACTAAGGCAGTTCAATGGCAGTAGAAATCCATTGATTACTGGCATATCATAGGTTGACATTTTTATGGACCAACTCAGACTTTCCTTCTTGTGAAGTCTACAATAAGAGTGTTCCTAGTTAGGTAAAATGAGCACCTATCTTTTAAATCAGGTGAAGTGGGTAAAATTGAAAGCTTCATTAATTGATACACAGTTTGGGAAAATAACTTGTACTGTTTGAGAAATATAAAAACATGGTAAATTAAATAAAAATATACATTTCATAAAGTAATTGGTTTGAAATATGAGTAGATATCCCCAAACTCAGCTTGAAGATGCAGCACTGGTTTATGCAGCAAAATAATTGTTTTAAGTCTTTATGGAGTCCTGTTATTTTGCATACATTGAAACAGATGAACGAAGATATAAATTGAGCAGAGGGTTTTCTGAAATTCACAACCCGGTCACCATAGAAAGAGTCACTCATGTACTCATGTACTGATGTACTATATGAAATAGAGAAAATTTCATTAACAATACATTGAATATAGAGACATTTCAAGAAATATTCATATTCGTAATAGCTTTTCAAGATACATCAATCTGCTATTCATCTTCTGAAAATAGATATGATACATGAAAATGAAAATAAATTGACTTATCTTAAAGCTTCAGTTAATTACAATGATTATTCTGTAGCATAAAGTTACAGTAGTGGCCAACAGAATATGAAGGAAAGGCTAGCTTGAATATACCTAAACATTAGCGGGTCACTCTATACATCAATACATCATATGACAATAATATTGTATCTGGTACATTGATCTAATCCCTATTTTGTAAGGTAAGTATATAACTACTATTTTTAATTTCACTTATATGGGAGGATTTAAGAATAGTATGTAGAACCATTGTCTGTGATAGGAGGTTTTATCTGACTATGTAAATAAAATGTCTTGAGAAAGAAAAAGGTTTTATTTAATTGCCAAAAATACCTTAGCTTTGCATTGTGCATTCTGTGAATAGTGGTGGCTTACCTAGCCAAAACTCATCTTCGAGATTACCAAATCCAATGTTGTAATCTGCCCACTTTCGAAAGAAATCCGTCAGACCATTCTGCCTCCTCTGGAAGACCTGAAAAGTATTCAGTGGGCACGAGAAATGTTTGAGATGTCTGCTTGCAGCCAGGAGGAAGGTAACTACAGCCAGCGCTGAGAGGCCCTGCGCAACATGCACTAACAAGAAAATTGATCTTCGCATGTACACGTGCAATTACATCATTGTCTCTGTTCTGCCAGTGAACAACTATTATCATGCACCCCTGTGTGGAAATGCAAGAATATAACTTTTTTCTTTCTACTGTCTCTATACTGGCATAAACTCTAGTATTTCTATCAGAAGGCACATTTGTTGAAGTAAAATAGTAAAACTGTCATACATCAAACTGCTAAATATTTTATTACTTAATGAAAATTACACTTCTTGCATGAAAAAACTAAGCTTTTTTAATGAAATGAAATTGTAAACTTTGATTGCAAATGGTTGTATCCTAAAATGGTTTGTTATAGTATGTTGCAATTTAAAAAAAATCTTATTTAAGATATATATATATATATATATATATATATATATATATATATATATATATATATATATATACGTATATATATATATATACATATATGGCGAAGTTGTTCAGCATATATATATATATATATATATATATTCACTGAAAAAAACATAGGTTTAACACCAGTTATAGTTAGCTGGAAATGTAACTGACATAAAACCATTGAAATTCCCACGTTATAGTTAGTTGGACTCACTATAACTTGCACGTGTAATGCACTGATGACACCATCCAGTGAATGTGTGTCTTTCAGATAAATAAATATGTTTTATATATGTATGTTAAGGTCGATGGAAGAATATTTGTTTAAATTATTGTCTTAATGGATGTTTTTTTTTAAAAAAATGATTGGATATCTGCCTTATTAAGTGTATCTTAGTGAATACATATATTAGCGAGTGAAAGTAGGTCAGTCTCTCTGTCATCAGTGATGTCATGAGTGATGTCACTGACCATGTCATGAGTGATGTAATATGTGATGTCATCAGCAGTGCATTACACGTGCAAGTTATAGTGAGTCCAACAAACTATAACGTGGGAATTTCAATGGTTTTATGTCAGTAAAATTTCCAGCTAACTATAACTGGTGTTAAACCTATGGTTTTTTCAGTGAATTTGATAGGTTTTTTAAATGCTAATTCCTAACTAAAACTGGTGTGAAGCCTATGGTTTTTTCAGTGAATTTCATAGGTTTTTTAAATGCTAATTCCTTTCTATATCGAGTTTCTAATCTTTTTTTTTTTTTACAATTTGCTGTTTTTTTGTAAGTATTCATTTTTTTTTCATATAATTTTTTTCTTTTGCGCTCTGGGTGCGCGCACCGGGAAGCTTTCAGCTAAGCTCTCCGGTAAGCTTTACGGTGAGCTCACCTGAAAGCGCACCCAGAGCGCTACTGTCGTTCGTGAAAAAAAATATGAATGAAAAGTTAATAATAATGCAAAACATTTCGTACCATACAAATAAAATAAGTTTATTTTTATAAGGAAAATGATTATGCATTTCCGTAAAACTTTGATGACGCCACTTCGGCGCGCAACGTAAGTGCCCTCGGAAGCGCCTACGTTCGCGCCGTGTAAACGCACGCAGAAGCGCCTACGATCGCGCCACGTTTGCGCCCCGGAAGCGCCTACGATCGCGCCACGTAAACGCACCCGAAAGTGCTC
The DNA here is from genome assembly GCF_964263255.1 of Lissotriton vulgaris. Classification (NCBI taxonomy): domain Eukaryota; kingdom Metazoa; phylum Chordata; class Amphibia; order Caudata; family Salamandridae; genus Lissotriton; species Lissotriton vulgaris. The sequence goes on along the minus strand of NC_141685.1, from coordinate 802,884,642 downwards.
CGGAGCGCGCAGCGTAAACGCGTCGGGTTATGTGAGCCTAAAATAACACTTTTCATTGGTTGCTATCATTTTTTTTACAAAGAATGAAATCCCCACCCATTTCCTTCACTATAGCTTTGTACTTGGAGAGAGCAAGAGCTGTTCTGTGTACTATCTTCATCTCCTACTTTCCTGATCTACAGCAAATGCTGCAAGAGAGTCATCCAGCAGTGATTCCGAGGCATTTTTAGAGGAGGACCCTCCTAGGCAGAAGAAAAAAATCCATTTCATCTGGAAATTTTATAACATCCCTGAAGGACAAAAAAAAGTCAACTCTCCAAAAGTAACCTGCAAAATATGTGGTAGTACTTTATCCAGAGCCAATCCTCTGAAAAAATATAGTTTTGGAAATGCCAATTTAATCAGGCATGTCAAAAGAAGACACCCAAACAACTTTGCGAGGGAGAGTGTCAGAGAGCTGGCACGGAAATTACCCACAGATGGCGGCAGCACCTCCACTGATGGAGCAACACCTTCGGGACCATCCCGTCGAAGAATGGTCCCTAACATACAGCCAGAGTTTGCAGGCATCAAATTTCTGTGCACGGACTGTGACGAACTGCTCTGCTATGGGGAGCAGAGTGTTGAACTCATTGCCCTAAAGAAACAGCAACACCGCTGCCCTGACAGTCCCTAAATTTTCACATTTTTTTGCTCCTGTTGAGCCGTTTTGGAATCCCTGTTTTTTGTTTTTCCCTTGACAAAAATCCAAAAAAATTATAAAATTGTTTTAAAAAGTCCAAAAAAAAATATAAAACAACAAAATCAAAAAAAAAGTTCTTTTCAGAACTACCTCTAATTTATAAAAAAATGCAAATTTTTTAGTGAAAAAAAATCTGTCATTTTTTATCTCCATGGTACGCTCCCCAGTAAGCTCTCTGGTACGCGTACCGGGTGCGCCCCCCGCGGAAATCGATTTTTTTTTTTTTTTTTTTTTTACTCGCGGGACCCTTTTATGGCCCCCACATCAAAACTAGGGGGTCAGAGGGGGTCTACTCTTCCCCCTTATGGTCATTTGCCCCTTTTTTTTTCAAACCCCTTGTGTCTCGATTTTACCGAGACACAAGATGGCGGCCGCTCCAGACTGTTTAGAATGTTTACAGACACCCAAGAGCCAATCAGCTTTCTGTGCGCAAGTCGCGTGTCGCGCCTGGAGCGCTCTCCGGTGCGCGCACCGGAGAGCGCCTATAGATATATATATTTTTTTGAACCTAAATTACTCAAAATCCACTGGAGCACATATCTTGAGACATAGCAAAGGCACATCGGGCTACCAGTCCCTACAATTTTGCCAAGTTTGCTGTATATCCATTCAGCCGTTCGAGCTAAAAGTGAAATCGACCGCCCTATGGAAATTAACATGGGGAAAACGCGTTTTGGGACACCCCTTTTATCTCGGCCCCCGCTTGACGTATCCCCCCCAAACTTTCAAGGAAGAACCGGAGCTTGACGAGGCCATTTTCAGGAAATTTTCAGGCAGATTCGTCAACCGGTGCCAAAGTTATTCCAAATAGAATTTTGAGATTTAACATTGAAAAAAATCCTAACTATAACTACCTACTGGCGACCGCCAGTAGGTAGTATATATAAATATATATATATATATATATATATATATATATATATATATATACTGAACAACTTCGCCATACAAAAACCCAATAGTCCCAACTGGCAGGAATCCAGAATCAGACGAGCACAGACCCAGTTAGAAGTGTACAGTGAGTTTATTAGTTGCTCAGCATGTCCGCCATTACGCATTTCAGCCTTCCTGAGGCCTTGATCACATGGCGCCTTGGGAGGAGTGTAGAAACTTTTAAAGTGCTCAGTGCAAATAAGAAGTGGCGTGATTGGTTGATAATACCGGTATATGGACATAGAAAAAGTCTTGCTTCTAAAACATGAATGTCTTAAATAACCCAAATGCCTGCACTTTAAAATGATCGTCTAATACCATAAATAAACATTGTATCATGTCTATAAAAAGTATTAAAAACATAAACAGTACTGTACAATGATTCTTTAAAATTTCCATAAAAAATCAAGTCTTAAGAGCCATGGATTGCAAAATGTGCAAGTGTATGCAGTTGGAATAGACCCCATGTGGGTTTCAAACGTATTGATGGGCTAAATTATAAATACACTTGCCCACAAGATGCTACTCGAAGCTAGGTATACAATGATAATGTTCCATCAATTACAGTCCTTAATGAATGCAGCACCCAAGGGAACTAGCCTAAAAACTATTAAAAAAAACTGTAATAAAAAGTTTCTTATCAAAATAAAGCACATCCATGTAACACGAGTACTGTTTTAAGCAGAATTCATGCGAACATGAATATATTTGATATCTGCTATAACTTAAAAAGTGCTAGGTAACAAATATGTGCCCAAGGGGGCCATATATGATTTGTCCATATATAAGAAAGTGCTCTGTGCAATAAAGTGCTAAAAGTGCATATAATCACGCAATGAAAAATATTCATGTTTAAAATTATAATTTCATGGTTACAGAAGGCTAAGCCAAGAAAATGTCTTAATGCAGATGCATAATAATAAAAAACCTTATGGATCTATTTTCAAGCAAGTATAAAAGTCTTCACTAGCGTTTAAACCTAGCGGGGTGTTTGTGTCCAATTCTAAGATATATTTGGTTTCCAGTGCTTGCAGCAAAGCTTCCCGGTTGCCTCCTTGCCTGAGGGGCAACACGGTATCAATTACAAAATACTTAAGAAGCTCGATTTTATTGTCATGATGGTCCTTGAAATGGTGCGCCACTGGATAGGATGCATCACTACCACTAATGGCTCTAATGTGCTGGAGTATCCTCTTGTGGACCTGCAATTTGGTATTTATATATTTGTGTGTGTGTATATATGTTTTAGTTTTTCTGCACAGTGCCTTTAATGTAAAATAGAGAAGATATTTTTGCCTTACTGTAACATCGGAGTGTGCATCCCTCTTGTATTTGCCCCCGGGGGCGAAATTGGCCAGGAGATGGTGGAGCCATGCGACCCTCCTCCCCTAAATTAAAAAAAGTGAACAGGCCCGGCATAGGCGGTTTCGGCACCCAGGGCCAAAATCGGCCTGAGAGGGAGGCGGCGAGGCCCCTCTTCCCATTCCAAAAAGGCCTTGCCTGGCTGAATGGGGTCCCTGGGGCAGAAATCATCCCAAGGAAGCAGGAGCCCCGTCCCCTGATAAATCAAAAAAAATGTTTTTAAAAAAGCCCTGGCAAGTCACGGAGGCCCAGTTTCCTTGCACCACTACTCGACAAACGCTCCTCCTGGTACACTTCCAGTAGGGGGATGAAGCCCCCTTGGCTTCTGAGGGTCCTTAGCGACCAACTACCCCTTCTGTTACCTCCAGTATGTCCCAAACAGTGGGATTGCTGAGAGGTCATCAGAGGCCCCTCACCCTTTCTCCACCACTCTGCAAATGCACCTCCTCGCACACTATTGGTTGGAGGATGAAGTACCCTTGGACGCTGAGGGTCTTGGGGCCAACAAGCCCTCTCGTTACCGCCAGTACATCCCAAACAATGGGATTGCTGACCAACTTTTCTCGACTACTCTGCAAATGCACCTCTGTTGCGCTACTGGTTCAGGGATGAAGTCCCCTGGCCTGTTGGGGTCCCCGGGCCGAAATCAGCCCTGTGAAGGGGGGGTCCTCCCCTAATAAAATGGAATAACTTTTTTTAAAAGCCCTGGCAAGTCCCGGAGGCCCTGCTCCCTTGAACCGCCACTTTACAAACGTGCCTCCTGGTGCACTACTAGTAGGGGGATGAATTCCCTTTGACTCCTGAGCGTCCTTACGGGCCAACATGCCCTTCTGTTACCTCCAAAAAGTCCCACACAGCAGGATTGCTGACAGGTCTTTGGTGGCCACGCACCCTTTCTCCACCACTCTGCAAACGTGCCTCCTTTGTGCACTGCTGTTGGGAGGATGAAGTCCCCTTGGATGCTGAGGGTCCTAGCGGCCCAAGAACCCCTCCTGGCACCTCCAATAAGTCACACACAACGCTATTGCTGAGAGCTGATTGGAGACCCAGCCTACTTTCTCCACCATTCGGCAAACGTGACTGCTAGTTAAAAACCATAGAAATTCACACAAAAAATCAAATGTTACAGGGACATTATACTATATAGTTAGGAAATAGAATTTTAAAAACCTTAGAAATTCACTGAAAAAAATCAAAGGTTACTGGGACGTTATACTTAGGAAATAGAATTTAAAAAACCTTGGAAATTCAATGAAAACAACGAAGGTTACAGGGACGTTACAGTTAGGCTCAGATTTCACTCGTACAAAACCATGTCATGAGTGATGTAATATGTGAGGTCATAAGCAGTGCATTGCGGGGGTGTAATTTATAGTTAGCTCAGATAACTATTACTCTTGAATTTCACTGGTTTTGTACGAGTAAAATCTGAGTCTAACTATAGCGCCTCAGAGGTCAAGAGCACACTAACCATTAACTCAACCTGGGCAGAGTCAGACTGGCCTATGGGGCATTCTGGCAAAGCCTGAAGGGCTGGTCTGACAGGTCAGTGAGTGGGCTGGTTTTCTGGCTTAAGGGCACTATTCATGGATGTCACTGTGTGGGCTCTTGGAAAGAGGCCAGGGGCACACTAATCATTAACTTAACCTGGGTAGAGTTGGACTGCACTCTAGGGCAATCTGGCAGTGCCGAAGGGCTGCTTTGACAGGTCAGTGAATAGGACTGTTTTGGACTGTTTGTGGGCCTGCTTTATGGTCTGGTAGGACGATTTGACTGTTGATTTATCTGATGACAAATGCATGCAATATCCCATATCTTGCAAATTACCCATGCAGCTTGTCTTTACTATTTTCTATCTCAGAGTAACCCTGAACCTGTGGATCTCTGGGCAGGCATAGCTCCTCTCGCTGATGTACTGTTTGGATCTCAGTGATGTTAGCCGATGCTGCACACAGTGTCCCTAGCCTGACAGCAATGTGATTGTGTGGGTTGACTCAAGTTGCTGTCCTTGACTGCTGCAGAGACTCTTGGGAGTGCCGAGCAACAGCCACAGAGGTGGGATGAAGGTTCCAGCTCTCACCCATCCTCGGGCTTTGGCCCTGTATTCCCTTCGGTGGTGCAACTGTGGAACCTGCGTGTGTAATAGATACTCACAATCCATCCGCCACCGTCCGTCGTCATGTCGCAGTACACCTGCACCCTCTGGCTTATGTCACCATTGATAGTGATGCTGTACACTCCACTCATAGTGTCGCCGTTCATCAGGTGCTGAGCACAGTCTTGGGGCAGTGCAAAGACCCGACCTCCTACACAATGAGAATAAATAATAGACATCAAGGCACAGAGCATCAGGTGGACAACAGTGCTGAGCGAGGCGAGATGACTGATCCACACATGCTAATGTGTAGACAACTGTGCAAAGTATGGTTGTGTTATAGAGGAAACTTAGGTATGAAATAAAGAATGTGTTATATAGGAAACTTAGGTATGAAATAAAGTATGACTATGGCGAGTGCTGATGTATCTTTGAGGGAAACAATAACATAGAATATTCTATATGTAACTGTAATTAATGTTTTTTATCTTCCAGGGTTTTATAATTATAAATAAAAGAAAGGGCAACTGATTAAAGTGAGGATTTTTTATGATGGGTGGCTATAATTCATATAGGAAAATGCATAGGTGACAACTGTTAGACAGGCTAATATTTTAGAGAGCTATAATATGTAACAGTGGACACAAAATGTCCATATTTAGGCTGTATTGTCAGAGAGGGCTCTCATACATGCAGAATAATGTATTCGTCACTGCACTGAATGTGTATTTGTGGCCAAGAAGGAATTTTACATATAGAAACATAATCCTGACAGTGGAGAATAAGGTTACGTTATCGTGGATGGTTTTGATAAATATTTATCCAAAAAGTATGTCAGCCAATTGTGGGGGAGGTAGATTATCACACAAAGTTCTAATGCACATAAACATTTCAAAGTTAGGTTGAATTGTAATAGATGGTTTTGAATTATGTAGAATAGTGGACTGCAAATTCCTTTCATACATGCCGGAAATAAAAATATGCATCTGATCATTGTTATTTCATATAGATAGAGTTGGTACACGATTAATGTATATGAAAAAATTTACATATCTTGGATGTATATCTCATAAAATAGGTAACAGGACACAGGCTCCTGTGTACCATCCAATTCTCCAATTCATATATATTGATGTACAGGTATCTTTGTAAGGCAAGTTTCTAATGCCCCCACAAAACTCTGAAACATGGAGAAAAGGGCTGCAGGTTTGGAAACATAGTAAATCTTTTTAATACAGCTATTTACAGCAATGCTGTACTACTTTGATGGCCCAAAGCATATAAATGAAGCATTGGCAACGCCAATAGGTCTGGTATTGCCTGCCAACCTTTGACTTTGTCGATACTAATTTTGTTTTTCTCATGGTTTTTGTAAAATATTATTGTTAGGGGAGCTGATAGACCCTAGCCAATATTTAAAAAATATTGGATAACAGCAAAAATATTTTTTATGTCTCATAAAGCACACATTGCTAAAGTAGTCCTGGTACTGTTTGAACTTCTTTGTGTATGGATATGTATCTTGTAAAAGAGAAGAATGCCATCAATCAGAGTGAAGTTAGCCAATGGCTGACCCTCTATCCCATGCTGTATCATGTAGTGGGATGATTTAAAATGTAAATGACACTTCGATAGACCAATGAAAGACGAGTGTTAGCTTTAAGCTCCTGTGAGTAAGTCTTTTTATATTTATCATTCTAGTTAACTCTGTAGTTCTTGGCTAACCCCAGACCTAAAAACTATGCAGAAAGTGCACAGTGTGAGGTCATGCTACCATCAATGGCTTGGGTACCCATAAGAAACAAAATCAGTCACAGGGCAGTTTACAGATTGTACTGGTACCAACATCAGTTGCTCCAATATTTACAATTGATGATATTGGAAAGAGTGTTTAGAGAGGATGAAGTACCATTAAGTGGTCTAGTGGTGAATGTAGGGGATGGCTTTCTATATAGTGCACCAAAATGAGGTACAGTGTATAGAAAGTCCAGGCAACCCTTACTGGTTTACAGGGGTTAAAATAGTAATCCTAAACGCTCTCTTTTGTGGCAGTGTGGGTGAGCACTTTAGGCTTATCAGAGGATAGTATTAAGCATTTATTGCACACAGTCAGTAAGTGAGACACAGACTCAATAAAGGAATTCGACACAAATTTATAAAAATAATACAGATTTTATATGAATTTAGACCCCAAGATCATCCTAATCAAGTATGTACTTTTTGAGATAGTGATTTTTCAAACTTGGAAAATGCATTGTGTTGTATCTTTAAAGCAGTAACGTTATCCTATGGGGGTGGGGGGAGTAATATCTACTGCATTCAGTCACTTGGCAACAACTAATAGGACTGTTCTTCTGGAATTAAGGTAAGTATGGGCAAGGGCCAAGGCAGTACCAACAGGTCACCTTGGTCAGCTCTGGGGCATCTGGGTGCAGATGTGCTTTTTTGTGTCGATGCCCTTTTAAAGTCAATAGGAGATGGTCCTGTTGAAAAGAGGCTTCAAGCAGGGACTAATGGCCAGTCCGATTGAACCCACAGGGGTTCTCAGGTCGAGGGTCTTGGGCACTCAGGGACACCATCGGTCCACTTGAATTCAGGCTGGGGGGCTCGTGTGCAGTGGGGCTTTGCCCGGTAGTGTCTCAGTGTTGAAGACTCGCGTGGATCTCCGTCCCTGCAGAAAGAGTCTGCAAGCGGCAGCTGGAGGACCAGTCTGGCTAAACCCAAGGGTGCGTTCCGCTCTTGAGAGTCTCAGGAGCACGTTGGCACCATCGCCTCCCTCGGACTTGTGATGTGGAGCACAGGTGCAGGGGTGCTTTGAAGAGTAGGGTCACGGTCGGTCAGAGGCTTACTATGGGTCTTGGGGAACTGTGGAAAGGGGAAACCGGGCATCAGGGTCACTCTTGGTGCTGGCCTGGTGAATCCTGACATTCCTTGATGGAAGGTTTTGCTTTGTGCTGTTGGAGTGCTGTTGGACTGCAACTTCTCTGGTATCCAGGGTTTTGGGACTGGGCGGCTCCTGGGGGTCCTTGTTTCACCAAGCTTGCCAAGGAGATTGATCTGACCTCCTGCAGCATGAAGACCTTTCTCCTCTAGTGCTGCTCCTTCGGTGAGCCAGGTGGCTAACAACACGGTGGACCGGCAGATGCTGTGCAGTGCCTGCAGATACAGGGGAGCAGCTTCTCTACTCTAAGGGAGGTCTTTTCCAGTTGTTGAGGTGCTGGGCAGTACTACTAGAGTTTTGGGGACAGTGTCCAGTGTTTAGAGAAGTTGCTTCCAGCAATGGTCGAAGTGCAAGCAGCCTGACAAGGTTTTGCACCAATCTTTGGTATAGGTCTTCAGTTCTCAAACTTTGTGATCCTTCTTTTTTCTTCCTTGGTTCTCAGTACTCGAATCTGATTTCCTGATGTCAGTGGGCCACCTACATACTCACTTTAGGTGCGTTTAGGGGAGTGAAGGGTAGTATCCAATAGGCTACTTACCCCTGGGGTCACTACACCCCCTAGATAACCACTTCCTGGGGGGCGTGGGCATCACTCTATCCCAGAAGTCCTAATTCCACCACACACAAGATGGTGGAATTCTCTCTTTCGTGTTCACTTCAGTCTGACCACCTTAGGGGTGTGACTTGCCGGGAGGTGCAACACACCCCCTTGCATAGTTAATTGCCAGCTTGTCCTGGTGCCAAGTGGGCCTCAGGGCAGAGGGTGGCATCTCCCAGGTCTGGGGTAATCCAGGCTTGCATATGAAAGGTGGTGGGATCAACTAAGGACTTACAGGGGTGCTAAAGTCCTTAGCCAGTTGTGAAACAATCAGACATCACTTTGTTTTAAGGAGGGAGCACTGGCACAGAGTTCTGGTTAGCAAGCCTCAGTGCTCTGCCAGAGTCAAAAATAAGCATCTAGCAGCTACAAAGGGGCAAAAAGTGGGGGGACAACTGCAACAAAAAACACTTTTCCAATTTTGAATATGCACACATATACATATATAAACATACATATACATATATTGCTTTGTATGAAAAAAGCTGATGTTATCGTTCTCTTAAAGAAATGTTTTCTGCTCTAATTCACTCTAAGAACTAGATGGTCTGATCTAGTTGCATGTGGGTTATCAAATGGCTCAGGCAAGCTTGTACACTAATAATCCTATTGCAAAGAGCATATTTAGGGTTTCTTTTGTTCTTTTATGTTCAGTCTGCCTGGCTTTCTCACGATTTTAATTTTACTGCTCTCAATAGTCATTCTTCTAAAATCCAAGCATGAATACCACTCTACCACTACTTCATTTATACAGCCATATAATACCAAAGGATATACACACACTCCCCAGGACAAGTGAAATGTGTTATTGCTCCTAGATTAAATTACTTTTTCTCACACCTTCCCCTTGAAGTGGGAACACCTTTGATGCTTTTGCGGGCAAAGTGGTGCTGGCTTTTTGGTGGTGTCCAGGGCAGCCACCTGTTATAACTATGGAGTGCTTCGCTCATCTTGGCTTTTTAATCAACAGCAGTGATGGGTGGAATGCATGAATTAATCTCAGCCACTAGTATTCATGCTAGACCACATTTCAGTTGTTCGACCTGTCAACCTCAGGGTTGTCTTACCCCACATTTTTTTTGTTAACTCTCCTGTTTTCTGAACCCATTTTTGTTCGTTTTTAGGAATCTCTGCATTTTACCACTGCTAACCAGTGCTAAAGTGTGTGTGCTCTCTCCTTTAAACATGATAGAATTGGCTTACATCCAATGTGCATATTTAATTTACTTACATGTCCCTAGTAAAGTTGTACTACAGATACCCAGGGCCTGTAAATGAAATGCTACTAGTGGGCCTGCAACACTGACTGTACCACACACTTAAGTAGCATTCTTAAACATGTCTTAAGCCTGCCATTGCAGACTTTGTGCACAGTTTTCAACTGCCATTATGACATAGCAAAATAAATCTTTTACCAGGGCTAAACCTTCCTTTTTAATACACATAAGTCACTCCTAAGGTAGACTACAAACCAGCCATATGGCAGGGCATGTTGTATTTAAAACGCTGGACAAGTACTTTTAAGTTTTACTCGCCCTGGTAGTTAAAAACGTTCACATTTCTTTTTTTTTTACTATGGCAATGATTTTTTTCCCATAGGATAACATTGGGCTACATTATTACATTTAATAAGTGATCATTTTTGATTGGGAGCCGGTAGGAAAGTCATGTTTGGTATCTTAGGAAATGTAATTTAAAACTCTCTTTAATGGAAAAGTCAGATTTTAAGTCACAATTCAGAAATTGCCACATTAAGAAAGTTGACATTTTCTTGTCCTAGCCATTTGGTGCCTGTTCCTGGATCACGTGACTAGTTGTAGTTGGCAGTAGGCCTTAGTGTATTCCTCTGGGACAGCCACACAATAGAGGGTCTGGGTGTTGGTAGGATGGGCCATCTCTGGAAGGATGAGGGGGTGGAGCTGCCACTTACCACACTTACATTTTAATAGGGCTGTTCAGCACACACACAAAGGACAGTCTGAAAGTCCTGAAACTAGTTTGGGGCGGTTCCCTTTCAAATATCATTTTGTGGCTGCAGTGCTGAACTAGCCTCAGTGCAAGGTGATAGCTTTCATAGCATGGTGATGCTGGTTCAAAGCAGGAGTATTCCAAAAACATGGGCACAATGACATTTGAAGGCTCTATACCTGGCTTTCTTCAGCCTTCCTGAAGTAAGTTGCAATAAGGGAAATAGGATAGGCCCTGTTTAGAAACCTCTTCACATTTAACACCAGTATCTGGCAACATATTCCATCTCCCCTACCATCCATCAAATAGCAGTGTTTCAGAAAGACTAATCAGCAAATCAGTGTTAAAAAGATCCTCATTGGTTTTCTAAGGGTAGCCCTGTCACCTGTCTCCCTCACTTCAATATGAGTTCCTTCCTTTAGCTCCAGGAATGCAGGCACTACACTTCTACTGTCTGGGGTAGCTGTATCCCATCCTAAATCTTGTGCCATGTCAAATCAGTGGCTATTGAAAAATGGATCCCACTGGTCCCAGCAATCACTCACCACAACACAGAATATTGCTACACTCCATGCTACATATACACACATGCTGCACACACACATAGGATGTCAGTGCAAAGGTCTTGATGTTACATCTAAATGGAACTTTACATGAGTGGGGCATTTAGGCTGCACTCCTGAAACAGAAAAAGGCCAGCTCAGTATAATCATTCCACAAAACATCAGAAAGCTGCCACCACCACGTTATGTCAGCAGCCCATGAAATGGATGGTAGTCTCTTGCCAGTAAAGCAGTCATAACTGGTGTGCTGCTCCCGGTCTCAGAACAGACCTTGGAATCCCCATGGACAGGTCCAGGCCATATTCCACGTGCTGGATTAACATGTCAGCTGGACCAATTAAAGTCAGGGTATCAGATTCACTTGCAGGCAGGTCACTCAGGGCAGGGGTACATGCCCACTTACCCTGCAAGGGGACATTCCCATTCTAACAGTGTCTCTAGAGCCCTAATGACAACAGACTTTTATATGTCTAGGAGTATCCCTCCACTGAAAATGGATACCCCGAGACAAGATTTCTGTGGTTGCACGTGTCCAGGAGAGTCCATCCATCGAGCCTTGGTACCTCCAAACATTATTTATGTTAATGTGCATGTTTAGGAGGGAACCCCCATTAAGCATTGATACCCCAGACATATCTTCCCTGAACTGAAGGCACATCTAGGAGGATTGCTCCCCCAATCCTCGGTACCCACAAACTAGAAATGTATGAAGGCGTATGTCTAAGAAAATTCCAACTCCGAGACAGGGTGGTACCCCAGAGAAGACTTCTGTGAAGGCACTTGTGTAGGAGGCTCTCGCCTTCGAGCCTTTGTAACTTCTCTGAAAGCATGTATTTATAAGGACCTCAAACCCTGGAGTTCTCACTTGTGGTGAACACAGTGGAGATGATGCCACTCTTCGTTGCCCCGTCCACTGCCAGCAGCCTCACGGTGTATTCACTGCTCTCCGAGAGGCCCTCAAGGCGGATCCAGGTGTCCTCAGCATCTACTATCAATTCCTGTGTCTGGCCAAGTGTGGGGATCAATGGAGATTCGGAAGGAGAGAGTAATGAGGGGCAGAAGGAATTGAGTCAGGATTCAATGGAGGAAAACAAACGAATGAGAACAAAGCGAACGAGGAACGGTAAGAAAATGTAAAGGTGTGAAGGTTGAATCGTGTAACAGACGGATGTGAGGTATGGATAATAGAACGAGGGAAACGGAAGTGTAAGGAGACAAGAAGTAAGTATGGAAAACAAAGGAACGAAGGGGGCACAGAGGAAAAAAGTAAGCAAAGACGCAGGGGGTAATGAATTAAGGAACAGGAATATTGGGTGAGGGGGGTAAAGAAAGAAAGAAGGACACGTACAAGGAGAGAGACAGACAGGGAAGGGAAAGAAGAACAGGAAAAATATGAAGTGAGAGAGGGAGAAAAAGTAGGGAGTGAATGCAAAAAGGGAGGAAAAGGGAGAAGATGAGAAAAGGGGAGGAGAAGGAGAAGGAATGGAAACGGAGGGGAGGCATGGAAGAATAATGGAAGGACAAATCACGGTGAGGGAGTGAGGAATGGAAGAACGGAAGTGGTAGGATGAATAGAACATAAAAATGAATGAAGAAAAAAAGGAAGGAAGAAAAAAGAAATAAAAGACAGTTGGTAAGAGAATGCAAATTACAAAGAACAAAGGTGCATTCAGAACGTGCCACCTCTAGCCCGTATGTTATCTGCAGATGAGAGCAGACTCCTGCTCTGATGCCTTTATCGGCGTGACTCCCAGACACTTCTTTTCATGACAGTTCCTCTAAAAAACAGCCTTTCATACTGACGGCCCTTCTGAGCCTGCACGGTGTGCTCAGACCTGGGGCTTATCCCAGACTCAGATCCCGGAAGGTCACCAGAGACAGCTACAGCGAGAGGACGGGGAGGGGGTCTGGGCACAGGTGAGGAATAAAGATGCAAGAGCCGCGCGGCACTCGGAAAACAAACACTGGCCATGGGGGGCCCACGCGGGCAGGCCGAGGCTCATTACCATCTCACAGTCGAACAAGAGGGCGCCTCGGATGAGTGCGTAATTATCACTGCAGTGCAATCTGCAGATACCGTGCCCTCTGCAATCTTCAGATTACAGCGCTAATCTTCTGAGTGCAGCACGGAGGGTAGGCGCCTCCCTGCTTCTCCAGGCCTCTTCACCTGTAACCTCTCCCTCTCAGCTCCCCGCAGCCGTAGCCTGTGATATCTTGTCTTCCTTTCCTCTCTCCCTCTCATCGCGCCACCACTCTAGGCCCTCTGCCTCTCCAGTCTCCGCCTTCCCTACCCCTCTTCCATCTCACTGTAGCTCCCCCCTTTGTCTCTCACCTCCCCGCTCCCCTGCACTACCACTTTCATCTCCCTCCATCTTGTCTGCCTGCCACTCTGCCTACCTCTGTGGCTCTAATTACAAGCTGCTCTGCATTTTCAGAAGCCTGTGTGGAGTGGACCCCTCTTTGCACAGGGGTCGGAATTCCGAGCTGAGTGGTATTTACAGCATCTTGGGGCATATTACCAAGCAATAGCGATAATTATCGCTATGCATGGTTAGCGGGTAAAATTATATCGCCGAGCACCGAGGATTTTTACCGCTGAGATACTTTGATATTATCAAGGTTTATCTCAAAAGCGGTAAAAATCCTGCGAAATGCATGAATATCGCTGAAATATCAGCGATATTCATGCATTATCGTGACAATGCTCTTAGCCATGTTATCCACCTTCCATTGGATAACATGGCTAAGAACTGCGGGGCATATTATCAAGCCTGTGCGCTAAAATTAACGCCGCTTTATCGGCTGAAAACGGCCGATAAAGCGGCGATGTGAAGACATCTAACATGGGCTTCGATTGGAATTCCACAGAGCATATTATCAAGCCCATTATCGCCGCTTTATCGGCCGTTTTCGGCCGATAAAGCGGCGATAATTTTAGCGCACAGGCTTGATAATATGCCCCTGCTTTTGGCAGGCGTTAGCTTTTGGAGATATTCGCGCTTAGCGAGAATATTTACAAAAGTAGATAATAGGAGATAGCGATGTTAGCGACTGTTTCCAGTCGCTAAAATCTTGGCACGCCCACTTTGCATGTCATTAGCGATAATTATCGCTGACATGCAAAGTGGGCCCCAAGATGATCGCTATCTCCTTAAAGCTGTTGCTAACTGGTGTTAGCGACAGCTAGGTAATAGGGCGATAAAATTATCGCCGCTTTAGCAGGAAAAATTCCCGCTAAAGCGGCTGAAGGCCCTTGGTAATATGCCCCCTTGTAATTACCACGTCTGTAACATATCTCACTCTTAATTAAATTTTGCCCAGTAAACCCTGGAGTTTAACAGTGGAAAAGTGGTATAAGCTCTAAAAACCACATTATGCCCCAAAAACTCATATTGAGGCTATTTATCGTACCCAATAAAATGACGTAGGCCAGGGTATTGGTATTTATCAGGTGCGATGAATAGCACCTTCATTCCCACAAACTCAGAATCAGAGACTACGGTTCTGCTTATGAGTGTAGGTGCTATTTAGCGCACCTGATAAATAACAATACCACATGGTTGTTATTTATCGGGTGAGATAAATAGCACCTATTAAGAGTTTTTTGGGAATAATGTGGATTTCGGTGTTCAACGCACCAAAATCCGCATGCTACGGAAAATACTGTATGATTTTCCCCTGTTAAATTTCAAAAGCTGCCGAAATTGAAACATGCCTTGAGGTATTTAACCCATTCGATAATTATTGGATACATTAAATGCCTTTTAATGTATCATTCCAAACCGTGCGTAAACAGGGGTTTATGCGCAGGTCACAATACACTGACAACATCATTATCAGGTTCTCTTTCTCTAATGTGCCCCTTTTTGCCTCATCTCTCCATTTCACTTTAGCCATCCCCATTCATTTCACTAGCGCTGTACATGCCACACCTCTCTCCTTCCTCCCTCTCACCACAGTGCTCAGGTAGTCTGTGACCTCTTGCCTTCTCATCTCCACTCCCAACTCCTGTCTCCCGCAGATGGTAGCTTTGGGGGCGGGGGTTCCGTTGGTGTGAGGGGGTGTTACAACCCCACTAATAAATGTGCTGTCAAGTAAATAGTTGGTGTCTTTCGGATTCCACAAGGAATTTTTACATAAACGCTGAAAAGAATAGCACACACACTATCTCCCTATTTGCTTCGAAAGTCTTCAGAAATGCAGGTTATTTTTTGCTAAATATTCTGTTTTCTCTCACTTACTGCCCCTATTAATCCGCATTTGTCTCTCTTTCCACTGCCTCTTTATCCTCTCTTATGTGCCCTGCTTGTCCTATTATGTATTTTGACATGATATGCCTGCATGGTTGTTGGAAAATCTGAAATTGAGCCCCCTCCCCTCTAATCTTTTTGGCCAAGCTACGCCCATGGTCCCCTGCATCTCATTCCTTCTTGTCTCTCTCCATCTCATTTTACCACCACTCTAAAGCCCACTTCAGCATCTAACCTTCTTCCTTCTCACCTCCACTCCCCTTTACTGTAGCCTGTGATCGAATCCCTTCTTATCTCTGCCTCTCTCCGTCTCATGTCTCCAGCACACTACAGCTCCTGCACCTCTAATCTACTCCTCTTCACCTAATCTCCTCATCTCACTTCAACTAAATTCCCTTTTTCATTTCACAAGCACTCTACCTCCCTGCCTTCTCTCCAGCTCCTTCTCACCTTCACTCCCCATGTCTTTGGTCTGTTATCTCATCCCGCTCACCTCCATTTCCTAATTCACTTCAATTCTATTTTATTTACATCTCACACCCCTTGTAAATTCCTCTTAATTTCGAACCCCTTCTCTCTCACCTCTATTCCCAGGTTTACTACAACGCTTCACTTTTCATCACTCTTCAGTCATCTTCACCTCTAACCCCCTTCTCACCTGGACTCTCCATGTTACGTCACCAGCAATCTGCATGCATTTCCATAAACCTCTTACCCCTTTTACCCTAATCTCTTCTCCTTGTGTCCTGTTATCTTATCTTTTTCCATCTCTCTTCCACTTTCTTACTAGGATTCTAGAGAGGCATTTTAAGCCATGGGCAAAGTTGGGAATTGGCAATGGCTTCCACCTTCCAGTGGACCCCCTAGTAAGGTGATCAGGACAGTCAGAAGTGTCGGTGCTGTAAATTCATTTTTAATGTGACACCTTGGCAGGACCACTTCACAGTAGTTTAGTGTGCATGACTGGCCTGTCGAACCATAGCACTCTTGCTCTCATGAAGCTGGTGGCAATTAATTAAAACAAATGATCTTTTTGTCCCATATATCTCCCGATAAATTCGCATCAACTTTTCTTATCTCTCCTTCCCTACCTGTCTCTATGTACCTACTCCCCCTACCTCTAGCTCAACTCTTCCTGACCTATGTCGATCGCATCTCTCTCTACTCTTTCCTCGGACCTTCCCTCTCTCTCTTTGCAACTTTCTGTGCCTACATTTGCATAGCCATCTCTCTCTGTCATCACTTCATCAAATTACTCTCCACCTCTCCTCCTCTCCACATAACTGCTTTGTATGTGTCGTGCGTGCCTGTACCTCTCTTTCATGTACTTTACCTCTCTCACTGCTTCATATGGCTTACCGACTCAGTGGCATAGCAAGGTGGGGAGTGGGTGGGCGGACTGCCCTGGACGACACGAGTTTTGGGGGCGGTGGCCTGTCCCCCCTTCTTTTCGCCACGGGTGGCCAGTGGTCTCGCTATGACTCTGTACCAGCCTCTCTGACTACATAACAACTAAATTTACCACGCCATTCATTTGTTACATGCCCTCTCCACCTTCTCTCCCACTTTGTTTGCATGTTCCTTCTTTCTCAGCTCCCTCACTACCTTAGGGGCATATTTACAAGGGCTTTATCTCTGCTTTTTTGGCTTAAAAAGCCAAAAAAGCGGAGATAAAACTATCACCCTATTTACAAGAGGGTGCTAACATGCGTAATCACATGTTAGCACCCTTTTACCCAACGCCTCCCTTTGCATCTCTAATGAGATGCAAAGTGGGTGTCTCTGGGAGTACCCCGGATGGACTGCCTTGCAAATATCGCCGATGTTCACATTGCGATATATACAAGGCTGCCCCAGGATTTTAGCACACGTTAGTTTTTGGAGAAAACCTCTGTTTTATCCAAAAACATATGTCTGCTAAAATGCAGACTTACATATCCCTTACATTGGGGTGG
This sequence comes from Lissotriton vulgaris, assembly GCF_964263255.1. Taxonomy (NCBI): domain Eukaryota; kingdom Metazoa; phylum Chordata; class Amphibia; order Caudata; family Salamandridae; genus Lissotriton; species Lissotriton vulgaris. The sequence goes on along the minus strand of NC_141685.1, from coordinate 802,867,235 downwards.
ATTACGCTGATACGGCTGTGTGGGTCGTAACAGCAAGGTTATTGCCGTTTTGCAGGGAACATCGCTGGAAAACCATTGATGTTCCCTGCAAAACGGTGATAACCTCACTATCTCAGGAATTTTTATCGCCCTGGAGAAACGTGTTGTTAATAACGTGCTACCAGGGTGATAAATTCCCGAGATAGCCTTCGATAATAAAATTATCGCTAAGCACGGCCATCGATAATTATCGCTGTCCGTTGATAATATGCCCCTTAGTCCTTTCTCTCTAGCTCATAATCTATCCTAGACTCATATTCCTCTATCATTATATCTTCTCTCTCATATCTACCTCACCTCTTTAATGCTCCTTCTTTGTTGACCTCTCTACCTCTGTTCTCCCTACCTCACAGCTCTTTCCCTCACCGCTCTTTCTCTTCCTATCAGCCTAATTTCTCTTCCTGTGCCTGACTCTTCACTTTCTATTTCACCATGTTTCTCTCAACACCTCATCTCTCTTTCTACACTTCACCCTTCTCTCTCTCCCTGTGTCTTCGCCTTTATACTCTCTTTACCGGATTTATCTGACTTCTCTTTCTATACCTCTTCTCATTTGTCCCTTTCTTTTCCTCACAGCTCTCTGTGCTTTTCCTACTACCTGACCTGTGCACCCTTACCTCTCTGTGCACTGCCTCTCTCTAACGAAACTCACTTTCAACCTCAACCTCTCTCGCTAGCCTCTCTGTGTGGCCTACCCCTCTCTCACCCTCTTTACTGACCCTCACCCACCCTCTAACTTTCTCTACCTCATACACTCAACCAATAAGTATTGCTCCCCATCTCTTTCTCTGCTTAACTCTCCATCTTTCTACTTGTCTCTTTCTTTCATGTTACCTCATCTTTTTATATATACATTACATCTGCCTTTACCTCTACCTCATCTCTAGATGTATCTCCCATCATCCTTCTACTTCGCCGCTTCCACTCTGCCATTCTTGTTTGCTTTTCTCTCATAATCCTGCCTCCAACCCCCTCCCATTTCTGTTACTCAGATGAATCAAAGGTCACTATCTATCGAGCTAAAGAAGACTACTCATAAGAACAAGGCAGTGGAAGAGATCAGAAGAGAAAAGTGTAAAATTGTGTAGGATGGAGTGGTGAAAATCATTGGAGCAATGTTTTGCTTTTCTCTGTTGCAACATGAAAGCCATTTATGAATGCCAATTTATTTCTGAATAAGTATATTTAGCAATTTAAGCTACAATTAAAAGATCTATGTGCATATGTCTTAATTTAATAGATGCACTAGTCCAGTAAACATCCACCAAGTCCCCCTTAATACATCATTTTACCTACAGTGAGAGGAGCAGACTGGCTAAAAACTGAATTCCACATATAATAATGTAGTTGCCGACATGAAACATGCAGATTCATGTGGAAAACGAAATGTTTTTTATCAGTGCTTGTTTAGGCTTTCTGTGGATTTTGCTGGTGGACCCTGGGTAGCTTGTTCCTTCAGCTGTTTTTGAATGCCCTGTTTCTGAAAGTTTAATGTATGATACAATGTTGCTTGGCATCACAACACCTTGAACGACCTAAAAAAGGTAATAAATTCAAACATGTTCTGAACAGAGGGCCCCAAAATATGCCTGGAGTCCCAAAAACCCTCACAATGGCACTGCCACTCTACGACCCTCTGTATTTCTGAACTCCTGCCTTCTCATCTATGCTCTTTTCCTCACTTCCACTCATTCTTTTTCATCTCACTGCCACTCTGCACTCCTCCACGGGTAAACAGCCTTTACAACAAAACTTTTACTACGCACTACCATTACAACGTGGTCATTACAACGCAAACCATTACAACACATTGCATTGGGGGCGCTCTAGGATAGGGAATATGTTTAATTTTCTATCCAACACCTTCCCTAGTGTCCACGGGGACTGGAGTTGGAATAGAAAATTAAACTTTTCACTATCCAGCACCTCTAAGCGCTATGCGTTGTAAAGGTATGCGATGTAAAAACTGCGTTGTAAAGGCAGGCGTTGTAATAGCCTGCGTTGTAACATCATACATCCCCTTCACGCCCTGATCTACTTCCTTCTCATCTCAACTCTCCACCTCACTTCAGCTCCACTCCCCTTTCATTTCATCATTACTCTACATGTCTCATCATTTTAAACTTCCTTCCCTCTTACAGCCCCCAATCCTGTCTCCTGCAAACTATCCATTTTCATTACAACTTTCCTTCTTACTTCAAAGCAACACTCCTTTCACTTCACCGCCCATATTTGCTCTTATTCTTCTCTAATATCCTTCCTTCTCACCAACCCCCTTGGTTTCTTCTACCACTAATTTCCCTACCTCCCTGATAATATCAATTCTTTTTATGCGCACTCCTCTCACCTCCAATCTCTTTCCCTCCAACCACCATTCTCCGGTTCTGTAATCTCCTTCACTCCCTACTCCACTCCTTTTCTCTCCTACATCTAGTTTCCAGTTGTCTCCTCTCAGCTCTATAATCTACTTTCATCTCACATCTAACTCAATTTCTTCACACCCCTGCCTTCTTTATGCTCGTCGATTTCCTACCTCATTGTGCCAGAAAAAACTTTCCTAGTCCACCTGGCTTCTTGGTCTTAGTCACCTATTCTAAAACCCAGCGTTGCGTAGCTGGGATGAAAAGGCTCCAGCAGACATTAACACATCTTTATTGTGAACAATATAGAATCTGGCTTCATTCCTGGGTTTGGAAACCGCTCCACGATTCACATACGCACAATGCCAAAAGATGGTATGAGATTATTGGTAACCCCAAGTTGATATTAAAAAAAACTATATAAAGCAAAATGTGCATTAGTATAGCTTGCTATCAGCTCTAGTAGTGGGGAAGAGAGAACACATTACTTTACTTATAAGGAAAGCTCATACACATTCCAGTGAGGGAAGACAAAACACAGAGTGGACCTGGATAACTCTTCAGAAGGCACACAAGCAATGACCTGCTTCGCCTTTGAATCTGAAGATGATTATGATGAGGTAAGCCTTCAAAGATATGTTTAGTCCAGGGGGCTACATCTCCATTAAAGAAATGACAGCGGAACCCCCTTATCTGATTGGTTTACTTATAATCATACGCTGTCATCAGGTGTTGCCCAAAATCTCCTTGTCAGAACCTTCAATCATCAGAAAAGGGGTCTGGTCCTAAGCCTATTACCAGGGACCTGCCTCAATCTCCCAATTGTTAGCCTTAAATACTTTTCAAGGAAGGCTTCACTAAAGATGTCCCCACTAGTCGTCCACCATCCTCATTTAACAAGCGTCAATACTCTTAGAGGATTTGTTGTATGATCTTCCTTATTCCTGCTTCTGAGTAGGCCTTATAATGTATATTTGCTTGTTAGGATCATCAGTGCTAAGGTCTCACATATAGATTGTAATGTATAACTGCTCTGTGCAGTTATATTTATGTGCACTTACAGTATAACAATTCTTTATTATTCTTTGCCAGTGTATTTCTAGTTCGTATGTTATATAGTCATATGACATTGAGAGAAAAGCACAGTGGCTTTGGATAACCTTGCAGGGAAATTCACATACTTCTATTCCCACACTACAGAACAAATTGCAGCTTTCCCCCCAAAATAAAGTTCAAATACGGTATTTAAAGTGTGTTTGCTGATCTTTTGAGGAAAGTGTTGCTTTATACACTCCGGAGAGAGCATCTTTGACAAATAGTCTATGCCAAGGTCATGCTTTCTCGCTTACTATCTCTTTTTATCAGGACATGGACATCACAGAGGTGAGACCAAGCCTACCCAAGGACTGACAGAAGATTAGAAAAGTACAAGAAGTGAACATGTGTTTGTGTGCACCATCTGGAAAGCTCTTATTTTTGGCGATATTTTGGTGCTAATATAGACATTAGATAGGAAAATTACAAATGGGATTCCATCAAGGATTATCACATATTATGCTGTGAATGTTTATGCTGTATTCATGTTGTGTCTTTATATCAATCACCATAAGTTTTATATCTGTAATTACACGTTTGCATACATTTTGCACTAAAATAGGGCTGTTGTGTTTAATAAATTCCTTTAATAAAGGCAGCGTGGATTTCTTGTGGGTTTATATATTTTGGGGAAAAGAGTACCAGCTATCCACTTGAAATATAAATGTATTCCAGACAATCCCTGGCAGGCTCTGATTGCTGTTCGTTATGCATAATCACCAGGACTCCTTCTGCTCAAGATGGTACGTCGGACCATATCTGTGCTTGCCTGAGGGCCAATACGGATCTATTGGGTTGTGATTGCAAAGAAACTTGTAAAATAAGTATCACGCAGACCCAGTGATGTTATCAGGTTCTGCTCCCAATCTGCATGTCAGAACCTTCCCTACTTTTAAAGAAAGGTTGCCCTATTGCTGTAACCAGGAGGCAGCCTTAATATCAGTTTTATAGGGAAATCTGCACTCAAGAATATTGCAATCTCTTTTTAAGAATCCTGAATACTCATCAAAGAGGTGCTGCACTAGTGAGGTTTAGGATACCCTTGAGGGTAGGCTTTCCTAATCATATTAGAAAGAGCAGTCCACAATCTTCGTTTCAGAATTTTCTCTATTCCTATGGGAAGGCTGCCTCAATAATGTCCCCAGAACCACACAGTGGTTGTATGTGTGTGTATTTGCGTGTGTGTCCTACTGCAACTGTTGCCTTCCCTACTCACTCCCATGACTTCTACTACTCTCCTCTTTTGTTTGTTCCTCTCTCCTCTCCCAACCACTCTCTTATGCTTGTCCTCACCTAAACATTCCCAAAGAAGCCACACCCTGCTTATGATGTCCTTCTATCCTTTTCCTATTTTCCCTCACCAAAGCATCTTCCTCTTTCCAAGTCTCTCTACTCTTTACATCCCTCTTCTATCCTCTCCTTTTATTTTCGCTTTCTTAACCAGTGTGTCTTTCTCATCTTTACCCTTTCTCCCCTCGTCTCTTTTCTGGCCATGGTGGACTCCTACCTTCTTGCTGCCGTTAGTAGGTCTGTAGGTCAGGATATAATTTTCAGTGTCTCCCACCGGAGGCTGCCAGGAAATAAGAGCACTTCTGCGAGTCACTTCAGAGGCCGTCAAATTTGTTGGGGCATCTAAGCCTGCAAGAGTAGATGGACACAAATGATGGTAGATTTATATTAACATCATGAATGACCGTGAGACAGCAGGACGCTTTGAATGCCTGATGCGAGATCTGCGAGTAACACGGAAGTCACTGATTTAAATTCTAGCGTAGACAACAACCTTGAAACCTCTCGATGAGAATATAGGATCACTCTTGATATGGGTAATAAGGACACCAACTACCTATTCCCAAAGGGATTACTGAATTCTAGGTATATAGTACATAAATAGTGATTACATTTTGGGTGACTGGTCAGTAGTTCTCATCATTTTGAAGAAAGTGTCCCAGGTCAGGCCTTTTGAGAGCCTGGTGCACTGTGAAGCTAAGACTCAAAGAAAAATGTTGTGCCATTTTTGAGATGGTAAATGGGCCACCCGACTCTCTGTGAGTGATATGGTTTAAATTAACAGATGAATCCTGCCCTATTTGTTTCTCTCAAGCTATTGGTGTTTGCTCCTCTCCTATGCTATAGACTTGAAGCCTTATTTGAGCTGCTCAAAATCTTAACCTTCACCCTAGACCTCAGCAGATGCCCAAACACCATGCTTGTGAAAATGGGAAAGTTAGTGGAAGAACAACTGCCCTTGACGTTTCAAAGACATCAGTGAGTCGAAGATAAAACCTTGGATCCGTGCCAATTTCCATGGGAGCTAATACATTCCCCACATATGCAAAAGGTCTCTAGCAGTGTATGATTCTTTGGATATTATTGTGTGTGGCCATAAGATTAAACTTCATTTTTGACTCCTTGGGGTTGTGCTAGTTTGCATTCATGCATTCAATAATCTGCCCAAAACCGACCGTTTTCGCCTACCATGGTATTGAAGATCATATGACAGCACACTTCATAATGGTGAAAATATTCCCATTTACAAAAGTCATGTATGTAATTATTGTAGGTAAGTTTTGAAAAAGTGGAGACAAGATTGTTGTGTAACCCTACATGTCACTAAGGATATTGATATTTCCTGTTAGCTTGGGATTTGGGTCCAATTCAATCAGGTTCAGGAATCATGGCAAGATTTTTCCTACAACTACAGTGTCACCAATAGATCAACCATTTTTCTAGCTGTGACATCGATAACTACCATAATTTACAGCCATAGCTTCCCATGCTTTGTTATGTTAGGAGTGATTCATGAAAAATATAACATTATTAATATAATCTAGAAAATATATTTTTAAATGTATATTTTACACACATAAAATAGAAATATATACTTTAAAAGAAATGCAAAAAGGATTAAACATATTATTCAAATACATACATTGATTAAACATAACATATTAAAAATCATAGTTACAAACATTACATATTCAAAAATATCAACAAAACATTTACTAAAAATATTAAAATACAAACAATAATATATTTTTGTCGCATATATTTTAGTTGACAATTTTTTCTCAACAAAGAAGGAGTCACAAAAATCTTGGGAGGGACTGCTCACCACAGAACATGCTGAAGTATTCCTTGGTTCTTTTAGGGTTTTAAATATTTCTTTCTGCTTGCTATTAACAGATAACATTCGGAATAGAAAGAGCAACTTCTTTGATTGATATGTGCTTGATAGGTATTTTACTGAGGCTTACACTTAGCTTAGAGAGTGGCTTTGTAGGTGTGCAATTGTGCACGCTCTGCGGCTCTAGGGGCATGTGGAAGGTTGTGGGGATTTAGCTGATAATGATTTTGAGGATGTGGCCGCTCTATTATCTAGTGTGTTTGAAATCCAGGTACTAAGGATAGAATATTGCGGCTCTGAATCATTAGAGAAGTAGTTGTGAGAACCCACATTTTGAAAAGAGCCAAGAGAGATAATTTGCTAGTTCCTGTCCATTTTATGAACCTTGCTAGGCTGGATTTTAGAAGTGGGGAGCCTGAACACGAATGCGACAAATAAATGAGCAGAGCGCACTACTTGGGTGATCTGAATAGACATTAGGTTGTTAATTAAACACAACACTGTTCATTAAAACATTTCCAACATCCATACATCATTTATTTCTTCAGAGGTAGTAAGCGCGATATAAATACAATTACAGTACAATGCAATATCTCTATCCCCTCCCCCCCCCAACCAGGGCTGGACTGGCCGTAGTGGGCACCGAGGCGTTTCTCTGGTGGGCCGCCAGGGTGGGGGCCAGTTTTTGGCCCCACGGGGCATTTTTGTTACAGGGGGTGGCCATATTGGCCCCTGTAACAAAATCAGCCAAAATTGGCCCTAGCTAACAGCTCGACCGCACCCCCCCCCCCCCTTCCCTTACAGGGCACCACTGAGCAAATTATCAGGGCCGGTTTCGGCTCCCAGTCCGTTCCCCCCCATAACCCTCTCACTCCCTGGTGGTCACCACTGAACATGGGGTAGTTATAGTTAGGACCACGTTTCCACAGGAAAAGCATTTTTGGTTTTCCTAATAACTTTGGAGCCATTTGACAAATCTTCATAAAACTTTCCCAAGAAACTGATTGTGCACCTCATCTTCTAACCCACAAGGTTCAGGGGATTTGTTAAGTAGGGGCTGAGAAAAAAAGGGGGGGTCCAAATTTTTCATTCAATCAGTCAAGGTGGATCTTGGTCCAAAAAGAGTACTTTTTGTGATTTGGTGTAAATCCATTCAGTGGTTTTTGAGGCCTTAATGCTAAAAAAAAATGTGGATATCTAGGGACACGGAGCCTCTGTTGATCTGACAGATCTCAAGCTGGGATCTGATTGGCTGCCATCATATCAACTAGCAAGTGATGGCAGCTATCTTAGGACTCAGGACCAGACTGGGGTGACCTGGCAAAGCAAAATAACAATAGATTAAACTCAGATCTGTGACTGGAGGTAAGTCTTCAAAAAGTGTCAACACTCCGTCCATCATTATATTTTGTTATGTTACCATGACCGCACATATTACATCACTGACGACATGGTCAGTGACATCACTGATGACATTACTGATGACATCTTAAATGTCAATATTGGCTCTAGGAGGGGGCTGCACGGCCTCCCTTCTTTAGTATGCACGCCAGGCTCCGGGGAGGTGGTGGTCCCAGGGGCCGTATATGGCCCAGGAGGGAGACCACGCAGCACCACTTTCAATCTGGCCATACCCTGGGAAAGTGGTGTTCCCGGGGGCCAAATATGACAGAGGAAGGGGACCCAGGGCCCTCTCCCTTTTGTGCAGTTCTTTTATGCCCGGGGGAGATGGCAGCCCCGGGGCCTTTAAAGGCCTGAGGAGGGGGGCAACAACAAATTAATAAATAAAGCCATGGGGAGGTGGCGTGTCCAGGGTTCCATCTGGCTTTGAGGAGGAGGTGCTGCATGCACCCCACTTCCATTTGTTAATAATGTGGATGCCCCTGGGACTTGGCCCACCCAGGGGCTGAAAAAGAAACAAGCGTGGGAGACTATGCTTATTTTTTTTTACAATGTCCTGCGGATTAGTGACTCTGATGTGACTTCACTGCAAAAGTGTTTTTTTTATGCTTTTATGCCCTGGTCAGGTGCCAGAGGGACCCCAGCACCAAGGCTAGGGGTCAGGGTACTCCTACTTTCCCCCTATTCTTTTAAAAAAAAAATTCGGCTGAGGCGAGTCCAAAAATGGCTGCTAAGATTACCTGGTTGAAATATTGGCAGCCAATCAGATGTCAGCACAGGGGCTGTCACTACTTGGATGATCTGAACAGACATTAGGTTTCTAATCAACAAATACTGCTCACTAAATCTTTCCCAACATCCACACATCGTTTGATCCTTCAAAGGTATTACGTGCTATAAATGCAATTACATTACATTGCAATATCTATCTATCTATCTATCTATCTATCTATCTATCTATCTATCTATCTATCTATCTATCTATCTATCTATCTATCTATCTATCTATCAATCAGTCAGTTTATAAATATATCTGTACATTCACCCATCTCTAAAAATGTATATAATTATTTCCTGAATATAATCTATTTATAAACCTATCTGTCAAAAGATCCTGTTAGGCATCTATAAATCCATACATAAGTAAATCCATAGATTAATTTCTGTCTGTCTCCCAATACCTGTACAAATAATTAACAAATGTTCAGTTCCTTGCTCATTTCTGAAACAGTTTGGAATGTTAGCTATATTACCACCAACAAATCATTTGATGGCGTTATTGTGTCAAAGGTAGTAAAGCTCAGCACTCCGTGGCCGAAAGTGGCTCTACAAAGGGGAGTGGGTGCAACCTTCTACCTGAGACACCAACATTTTTCCGGTAAAATGATATCAGCAGTCTCTTCATATTAACATACCATAATATCGTCATATTTGTAAGTGAAACAAATCTAAAAAGAGCGATTCTCACTTATTCTAAAATTGGGATGACTATCGACTGTTGCTACAGGTGTTGTACATTTGGGGGCAAGTACCATATGGTGTGATTGGACAATTTCTCTCCCGCTGAAATTTTGATATACAGATAATAAATGCAAGTACAGGTGGTGGTAGTAGATATTTGTAGATAATAAGTGTAAGTACAGGTGATGGCAGTAGATTTTTTTGGTGTTGGCAGTTTTGTTAAATTGTTGAACTGGAAATTACGACTGGGTGCTGGTGACTGCTGTTTTTTCTCATGCAGGGAATATGAGCACTTATGATACATTTACGGCCTTTTATCTGTAGGGGCCTTCGCACTGACATACTTTGTCATAATCTACAGCACCATGTTCAGTCTTCGTTGGCAAACTTCATGACGTGTCAAAGTATAATTGGTTCCTTCGGATTAGGGATGGGTGGTGAACTCCGCTCTGCGGGTGGAGTTTGCAGAGTTTTGCCCACTCCGCGTAGAGCACGAAGTTCTGAAAAACTCCAGCACGGAGCAGAGTTTTTCCTCTCATTCGGCTCGCCAATGTTGAGTTGGCTAGTGAGGAAAATGATATGCTAGACCAACTACCGGTGAGATTTCTCAACGAGGGAAGTCGCGGTAGGTCGCTACTGCTCACGTTGAGAAACCTGCTGCTCGTGTTTAGGAAGCTGCTGCTTGAGTAGAACATCTACACGAGTGGCAGAAAGAAGCAGCACCCTCTTGCACTGTGCGTTGTGTGGTTCACACTGATTTTACAGTGCTTAACAAAGTCGGGGCACTAAAAATCACAGCGAGCAGTGCAACTTATCACACTCCGCCTCTTGTGGAACTCCGCGGAGCACAACGGAATTGTTTCAGCACTACGCAGAGTTCTGCATAGCAGAACTCCATGAAATATGTCTAGGCCTACTTCTGATTCATTTATGACTAAACATTGTTTCTGGGGTGTAGGTCGGGAACATCAAGGACAAAATATTGTATGAAAAACCAAAGGAAATGATGGACGGAGCGTTGACAATACAAGCACTCACCCCCAGTCAACTGATCTGGGTTTAATCCATCACCGTTCTTTAGCCCACTCTGTCACCCCAGTTCAGACATGGCCATATGCAAATCAGTCTGACCCTGTGCCTCATGGGAACAGTCCAGCCCGAACTGCCAAGCCATGCCTTCCCTGGACCGGAAACAAGCTACCGAGGACCGGTTTCTGGCATTTCAACCGTCTTCAGCCCGGCTTGCTTGAATCCAGTGGCAAAGTGAGCAAGGGACTCACGTCTGAGCATACCCTGCCAACTTATGGCGAACAAAGAAAAACCAAAGGAAATGATGGACGGAGCGTTGACAATACAAGCACTCACCCCCAGTCAACTGATCTGGGTTTAATCCATCACCGTTCTTTAGCCCACTCTGCCACCCCAGTTCAGACATGGCCATATGCAAATCAGTCTTACCCAGTGCCTCATGGGAAAAATCCAGCCCGAACTGCCAAGCCATGCCTTTCCTGGACCGGAAACAAGCTACTGAGGACAGGTTTCTGGCATTTCAGCCGTCTTCAGCCCGGCTTGCTTGAATCCAGTGGCAAAGTGAGCAAGGGACTCACGTCTGAGCATACCCTGCCAACTTATGTCGAACAAAGAAAAACCAAAGGAAATGATGGTCGGAGCGTTGACAATACAAGCACTCACCCCCAGTCAACTGATCTGGGTTTAATCCATCACCGTTCTTTAGCCCACTCTGCCACCCCAGTGCAGACATGGCCATATGCAAATCAGTCTGACCCTGTGCCTCATGATAACAGTTGAGTCCGAACTGCCAAGCCATGCCTTCCCTGGACCGGAAACAAGCTACTGAGGACCGGTTTCTGGCATTTCAGCCGTCTTCAGCCCGGCTTGCATCCAGTGGCAAAGTGAGCAAGGGACTCACGTCTGAGCATACCCTGCCAACTTATGGCGAACAAAGAAAAACCAAAGGAAATGATGGATGGAGCGTTGACAATACAAGCACTCACCCCAAGTCAACTGATCTGGGTTTAATCTATCACCGTTCTTTAGCCCACTCTGCCACCCCAGTTCAGACATGGCCATATGCAAATCAGTCTGACCCTGTGCCTCATGGGAACAGTCCAGCCCGAACTGCCAAGCCATGCCATCCCAAATATTGTACGGTCACAATATAGTGACCAGGATATAGAGGGACAAAATACTGAAAAGTAAGTTTGTACACATTTTCTACACCTGAATCCAAATATACGTACCATGGTGATTTATATAGCTTCAAGATACATTGATGTGGCATTAGGAATACTTACCTCTCTCTGTACATTTACCTGTTCAATATTTTGTTCTTCGATATTCTGGTCACTATATTGTGACCATTTGATATGTTTTCCTTTATATTGCCTACCACAATGGTTTCAGGGAGCCTTGTCACAATTCACAGCAAACTCCTCAGTTGAGTAAAACGAAAAACAAATGATATCTTATCATAAGGACATATATTTAAGGACAATGCAAATTTTCAGGAAGACACACATTGCTAAATGGTGCTCCTGATGTAAACACAATCAAAGAAAAAGAGTGACAAATTTATGAGTGGACAGATACAGAATGCTGGGATCACAAGTACAATTCATATGTTCCCAGATATCATATCCTGCTCAAGGTTATGTCTTTCTGTAAATTTACTCAACTGAGGGGTCTGCTCTAGCTTGTGACTTGGATCCCTGAAATCATTACTCACAATGAATGCGAAGGACCCAACTATTCTTTGACATTATTTAAATACTATAGTTCAAAGGTATATGGGGCTGCCCACTCGCTATTTTTGTTTTTCCAGAATCTGATTTTTTTTTGCACGAAATCCATATACTGGGCTCAAATAGGAAAATCAATCTTTTTGGAAATGTGGGTGGTTACATTTGGGTGAAGGTGGTGAAGTAATCTGTGTGACGGCCAATCTAAGTCTACCACAGGGTGAGGTTGGGGCTTTACCAACAGAAAGCATGAATATATGACAGCAAAGCTTCGACATGCCTTCTGAATCAGGGGTGCCCAGCTCGACTCCATTGAGTGTTGCACCAAGCTGAGAGGTCATGGGCAAAGGGGTGTGAAAACACTACATTACACTATAGATACCAAGGTGGCATAGGCATGATGTGCTGGGTTGACAAGGCCTTCCCATTGCAAAAGTAACCAGCCTTTTGTTACCGCACCTGGGGCCTACTAGCAGCTGCAATGGAAGTAGAAGAAAGTAACAGATGATACATGCCGTGGAGAGAGCCCAGCCTAGATTATGTGACTATACTGCAGGGATAATAAGAAACTCAGAGGAAGGAGTGTATTATTTGGGACTGGATGAAATTGTAATTATGCAATTTGTTAGTGTCCGAAATACGAGTAATGTGTATTACATATATTTTGTTTGCGAAACATTTATACTGATCCACCTAGTTTTCAGCTGGTGGACAAGCTTCCAGCCGAAAGTGTCCCTTTTCTGCTCACACCAGTCTCTTGCTGATATCATAAGCGACTTTTAAATAGACCTTGCGGTCAAATACCACTGGAGTCTCTAGTGACATGCATTTCATGCAGAAAATACATTTTCCAGAAAATTGTATGTCACGTGAAATACAAATTTTGCAGGTTCACCCCTCCTTGGAAATGATGTAGTATAATGATTTTGATAAACCTTCCTAATTAATGGGTTTTACTGGCAGTATTCAATCCTTGTCAGAGCACAATTAGCTAACTGTGATTAGGATAATTAAAGAGATGGAAGAACGTTTATGCAAATAGACATTGCTTCCAAAATTGTGCTGGTTCAGGTATAAACCTCCAATCGTTTTGTGTTCCCGATACCCTATAACCTCACTGATAAAGTGTTTTAAAAATGAACAAATTTACTGTAATGAGCAGGTGAAAAGATACATCCAGTGTAAAAATCTACCTTGCATAAAGCTCCCAGCAGCCCTCCACCAAGGGATACAACCCCAGAACGCAGCGGCAAACATAATTTGAATGGAACACTCGTTTTTTAAGTTTGGAGAATACAAGTACCTTCTCTTGGTTAGGTAGAAGTAGAGAGTCAGAAGACACATACCTGTTGTAAAGTTGGCAATGATGGTCCTGCTGGTGAGCGGCCCATTGGTGGCATACATGGTGGCAGAGTAACTGGTTCTGGGAATGAGACCAGTGAGCTGGCACTCCTGGTTAGCACCGTCGACTAGAATCGTCTCTCCGGCAACTGGAATCAGATGTAATAGAGTGGTTACGGCTTGACACAATGAGGAATCCATTAAGCATAGACAGCTTCTGGAACCAGAACACTGTAGATAGAAAACTTCAGTAACAATTTATATTTGGTGAAATAAAAAAAACTCTTATTAGGCACTCATTTTTGGGGATCAGGATTTATGTTTTGCCACCAGACTTTGGACCTGAATCAAGACTAGACGGCCTTTGGATTCGGCAACTTCCGCTTTCAGCAGAGCAGTCAGTGGGCTCCTGCGCTTGCGCTTTTTATGTATATAGCACTGCACCCAAACTGATTTAATTGGTCCAGATACATTTTTTTGCAGTTTTTATATATTAGGAACTCAGCCCAAGCGCATTGGAGCGCTTTACATGAACACCAGATTGTGCTATATAAATTTAGATTCGTTTTTTAGACACAGACAGATTAAGTAATTTGCCCAGAATCACAGGATGTTGAGCTGACACGTGGACTTGGACCTAATTTTTCAGTTGTAAAGTCGGCAGCTCTAGCCATTATGCCACACCTCAGTAACTAATCATATGTTGGATGTGCCCTGGCATTCTTCATCCGTAACCCTATATGTAACTTACAAAATTCAAGGGCGGATCTGACAGATGCAACACTAAACAGATACCTGAAAATCTGCTTATCAATCCCTTTCGAAAAGCTTTTTAAAGCAATGTTAACATCTTGTCACTGGGTGATAGGCAACAAAATGTATAAAAAGATGTCTAAGCAGTTTCTGGAAAAGTGAACAGCTGTTACAAGCTTTCTCCCTTCAACACTAGAGGGGGTTGAGATGTCTTCAAGAAAGAGACAAATTAGCACATTTATAAGGACGCACAGAAGTGGAGAACATTTTGTGGATATGCAAGCTTCGACATTTATGCAGAGATTAGCATTATGGATAAGCTTTTTGCAAATGCGATGGAGTCTCCAGAGTGGTAAGAAAACTTGGATGATGAAAATTGCTGAATGGAAATGAACTAAGCTCTAGGGACAAGAGCTGTGTTTGGCTTTCAGCTGAAATCTGAAACTCGACAGACTCAAGTTCCTAGAACCTATGTAAGCAGCACACTCACACAAACACCCATTCATGCATATATTAACAATTTATATGGCTCACACCATGAATTGTTTCTTCGACCTTGATCATAGGTGTTTCAATAGTACTCTCTTCTCACCTTATGAAGCATGAAAAGCTGAGTCGAACCTGCCAAGACTCTAACCTCCGTCCTTTGTTAACAGCAACACAGATATCACCATAGACATTTAGGCCTGATTCAAAAAGCGATTTGCATATTTAAATCTCATTTAATACTCACAATGGGCTGGTTTTACAAGGGTTAGGCAGTTACAGAAGATGACACTATAATCGTAAATCCTTTACTTTATGCATAATATTACCCCATGATAAGTGTAATATTACTGGCAAGTAAATAACACTTACTTGGTGGGGATACAGTATTCTAGGGTGGGGTTTCCTTCGATACTCTGGCAAAACACTGGGGGCCTTATTTTTTAAGCACTTACGCCGCAGTTGCATCACTTTTTGTGACACTGTGGTGGCGTAAAAAAAGCGCCACACTGAGCCATATTTACAAAGTGACACTTCTAGGCAGATGGGTCACTTTGTAAACCCATGCACTACATTATACCCGCGTCAGGTATAATGTATGCAGGATGGGTGTTTCAGCGCAGAAAATCCTCATAGATGTGTCGCAGTGAAATGTATGTGATTTCACTGCAATACTTCTTCGGCCTCACTACGTCAAACCCTGACGCCTGCTTGAAGTAGGCATAAGGGGTGACAAAAGCCTTTTCACATGGGGCTTGCTCCATGTGAAATGACACATTCCTCGAGTTGCGTCTGTTTCCAGACATGCTCCAGCAATGCACCATTTTTGCGCCAACAGATATGTCAGGATTCCTGATGTATCTGTCAATCCTTGCGACATGGAATGCCGTACAGTAAAAACGGTGCATCCATGGGTTTGCAAGGGGGGGGGGGGGCACTGAAAAGTGTTGCATTGCTGTTTTACTGCAGCGATGCAACACTTTCATAAAGGAAGCCCTGGGTGTTCTACATTTCCTCACC
The DNA here is from genome assembly GCF_964263255.1 of Lissotriton vulgaris. Taxonomy (NCBI): domain Eukaryota; kingdom Metazoa; phylum Chordata; class Amphibia; order Caudata; family Salamandridae; genus Lissotriton; species Lissotriton vulgaris. The sequence continues at coordinate 802,851,393 of NC_141685.1, read as the reverse complement.
TCCCTCCTCCCTCCTGGGAAAGGATGGATTACACTCAGGAAATATATGTTCACGGTGGAGAAAAGAAACAACCAAAAATTAGTTATTGCACACAAGTGTTGGCATATTTGCATATGTAGTTCCATAACCATTACAATTACCCCAGCGGAAATGCCAACACAAGATGCAAAAGTTCCAAAGTACACCTGGATATCTGCAATTGGTGCCGTTTTCCAATCGAACTTCCGGTAACTGTTTCGCAAAAAAGAAGTAAACCTACAGTCATGAAATGAGTTAACTTTTCTGGTAGAGATTTAAAACTTTTTATATGAATTCGGTCCTTTGTGACGCAATGAAGGTTTGCAATGCTCTCAGGCCCTTATTTAGGAAGGGCTTGCACTACTGTTGCATCACTTTTTGTGACGCTGCAGTGGCGTAATCAATGTACCACACTGCACCTTATTTAAAAAGTGACGTATCTAGGCAGATGCATCACTTTGTAAAGACCTGTGCTACTTTATACCTGCATCAGGTATAATATATGCAGTGTTCCCCCGTAAAAAAAGCCTTATAGATGTGGCGCAGTGAAACGTATGAGATTTCACTACGCCACTTCTACGACTTGACTAAGTCAAAATCCTTATGCCTGCTTCAAGCAGACGTAAGGATTGATGCAGGTCTTTTCACATTGCACTCACCCATGGGTTATGACACATCGCTGGAGTTGCTTAATTTTTTCGACACACTCGAGGAATGCGTAATTTTTGCACCACCAGATACGTCAGAATTCCTGATGTAGCTGTAAATCCTTGTGCCATGGAGCACCGTATTGTAAATACAGCACATCCATAGTGTCGTAAGGATAGTGCTATGAAAATTGACGCATCACTATTTTTGCCCAGCGATGCGTCACTTTTCATAAATGGGGCCCTCAATGTGTGAATTAATGAGTTAAACAACGTAGGGTGAATGCACCCTTCAGAAAACTCGAGCTCCCACTCAGAGGTGATGTTGAGAACACCCCCTCATTTGATGAAGGGCATCCGGGTGATCTTGCTGTGTTCCAGCTGCCACCTGAGATCGTCGCCGTCACGGAGATCGCCGCATTGTGCCTGTGCGAGATGCTTCCTACCGAACCTGAGCACCGGAATCCATACAAGGTATTGCATCCCTCCCCATATAGAACGGATTTGTCGCAACACGCCCGCTGCGTCCGGCGGGTCTGTTGCATCGCCTCCCCAGGGTCTCAGGAGTGATGCATCGCTTGTTTTTCAACGCTGCAGCTTCCACTTGGAACTTTTGTCACATCTACAGGTACTTTGGGCTAAACGTGGCGCAACCGTGGATTATTTTAACGCAAACACTAGAACTCTTTTTAAATCATATTCTTGAGCTGTGTATGTTGGGTTTTTGTCGTTTTGGTCTTGTGTAGTTTAGATAAAGGTACTTTATTTTTCTAAACTGGTGTGGAGTCCATTTGTGGTATTTTCACTGTGTTACTGTGAGTGTTGGTACAAATACTTTACACATTGCCTTTGATAAGCCTGTCTGCTCGTGCCAAGCTACCAAGGGGGTGAGCAGGGGTTATCTAAAGAGTGTATCCCCCTTACCCTGACTAGAAGCAAGGGTCCCTATTTGGACATTGGTACCATCCTCTGCCAACTAGAGACCCCCCAGATCTAACAGTCCGCAATAGTCCAAAGGTCGGTGGCTCTGTCTGGTCCACCAGCCAATACCTACGGACATATTGTGTAATCGCAGCATGTGTTAAAACAGTGTGGGAGGGGCCGAATAAGTCTGTATGAATTCTTGGTGAGGCATTCAGTTACCGTCTAGGAATATGTCCCCCACAGTCCCTGCGCCAGCCCCCGTCTACCTACATACTCTAGTAGCAGATAATACTCACCGTAGCATGGTTAAGCCTCACAGAGGAACATTTGGGCGTGTGGTGTAGGTGTGTTGGAATATTTCATCGCTAGTTTCCAAAAGTGGAGTGCAATATGCAATGGGGGATCCTTCACCCTAGCTGCTCTTGGGCATAATAATGATTGCAGTGTTCCAGCCCGTAGGCGTGCGGCCAAATAGCCTATTTCAAACAAATTATGGCTGGCTAACGAATAAGCCATCCACTGTAGCTGGGCCACTATGGAATAGGCCTTAAAATCTGGTGCTCCCATACTCCCTTCAGACTTCGTAATTGCATTTTGGCAAGAGCTAATCTGTGACGGCCCTGTCCCCAAAGCAATGTGGTCAGTAATGTATCTAGTGTTCTGTAAATCCAAGCAGGAAGGACCACGGGGAGATTTGCAAATAGATGCAACAATCTAGGGAGCACAGCCCTTTTAGAAACTGCTATACGGCCTGCAGTTGTCAAAGGCAGAGTGTTCCAAAACGCCACCTGGGTTTTGAGATTATTAAGTGTATGGACTACATTCCCTTCTACAGTGTCCAGCGTGGTCCTATAAATCTGAATCCCTGGGTATTTAAAGGTAATAGGTTCTACTTTGAACTGCAGTGGGATAAATTGAAGTGTGGGAGGTGTGTATGTCTCATAAAAAGAAAAGGCTACAGATGTGGAGGCATTGAGGCACAAACCAGAAATTTCCCCAAATTGCTCAAACAGCAAGGCGACAGGAGTCATATCAACTTGCATATGCGCAAATAGATCAGCATGTTATCGGCGTAAGCCGAAACAGAGTGAGATATACGGTCAACCGGAATGCCATATGGTGCAATTATGCATCGTATTCGCTGTGCCAAGGTTCCAAAAGCAATCTTTTAAGTAATACAAGGGAACCCAGGACGCAGTAAGCTAAGGACCATGGGTAGAAACTTAAACAATTAAAATTGCAAAATGATAATCCACATTATACACATATGCATGCTCAAAATATATGTTAACTCTGCATTTAGTGTACTTATTGTCGACGACGTTTCGAGCCTCACATATTATTGGTTCATCCTCAGGACAAAAAATTATTGCCTAAAGAATTAATAATTAAGCTTGAACCCCAATCCGGATAAGCTGAGGATCGCTTTGGTGAGAGTATTAATTCGGGTGACTTTCTAGGGATAGAGTCTACGCAATTACAAGGAAATCGGGGGGAACGTTGCCCTGGTCCAAGAGTCTGAAATCAGGAAGGTGCAGGTCCACAATGGGGGTCCTTGCACAGCGTGAGGATGCCTTCACGGTGAAGGATGTGTATAATGTGGATTATCATTTTGCAATTTTAATTGTTTGATAACCTATCTTTGCCTGAATATTCCCTCCCATCTGTTTGTTCCCCAAGTGTGTTGGTTGGACATCGGCTGGTGTCCCACTTCCATCGCACTTTGTGCTCCATTCCTTTGTTTTACATTACTTTCATCAAGAAATTAAAGTGTCCGGCTGGGCATTCTTAACAATATAGTTCTATCTAGTCTATATTTATTGTCTCAATTCCCTTCCTTTTCTAAGGACCGTTGTCTTTTGAAAATAAGGTTCCAAAAGCAAGCACAAACAACGTGGGCGATAAGGGGCAACCATGTCTCATACCCCGAAATATGTTATATGCAGGGCAGATATTGATGCCAGTTTTTGCCCTCGCTGTGGGTCTAGCATAGAGTAGCTCCACCCATTTAATGAATGCAGGAGGAATCCCATATTTAACCAAAGCAGCTAACATATACGGCCAACTTAAGGAATCAAATGCTTGGCGTATATCCAAGGAGAGGCAACCAGCTCGGGGAAAACCGGTTCGGGCAGAATGCAAAAGGGCATAGAAGCAAGGAATACTCAATGAGGTACTGCGTTGATTAATGCTCTTAGGGACATCCCAAGAGTAGCAAATCTATCAGTACCAGCACTACTATACGCAGAAGGCGCGGTACTCATAGCACGAACCCTGACGGCTCTCCGATTGTTAGTGGAGTCCTTTGTGATTTTCATGACTAAACTGGATCTTCTCACAAATTTCAGAAAATCAGATATTATGGAGTGTGGCACAGGTAGGAAATACATATCCAAACTGGTGGTCGGTGGACAATCCCTGGGCAGAGTACCTGACATTAGCTATCTGAAGATTTGTATTTGACTCTTCTGGCTCAAAGCAGCTGCAGATTAGTAGCTCCTGTGTGAAGCTCAGCCGGGTGGCAGGGGAATTATCCAATTTACCTCATTTAACAGGAAGGGGGAATATTTCTTCCCATTTCAACATCTATAGGGCCCAGTGTCTTTCTACAGCTTTATAAGGCACTGGGGTGTGTGGTTATTATATTGTAACTGCCTTGCAAGTAGAGGAAAATCATATTTGAAGGCAGCTCCTTCCCCTCCCCCACCAGCTCCCGTTTTATTATCCACTCTGACTTAAATGTTGAGTGCATTTTGGATAAAGTCAGACTAGCTCCCCTTTTGCTTTGGGTTAGCATCTCGACGAACCCGGAGACTAGGTTAAACAGTGACATCATTTTAGATTGTCTTAAATTAAGGGTCAATCTCTTCCCTGGTTGGGTTATGTTAAAAAAATTCCGAAGAAATTAAGCTTGCCTGATGTGTTCAAAATACCCACTATTTTGACTAAGACTGATATTTGAAAGTAAAGGCTGGCTTCCTAAAGTATTGTCAATACCAGAGACTGAGTTTAGAACTCACTAAAAGTTCAGGCAGCTACTACTACACCCACATGGCTCTAAGCGATTTTGCTATGTGCTTTGCTCTAGGTCTTACACACTGGGAGAGATCTCTTTTAATTCGTTTTAGGGTGGGCAAAGTGTGGCGTCTCCTGTGCTGTTCGAAGTGTCATTGCACCAAGGGGAGCCCCACAAGAGTATGCCCCTGTGATGGGCTGTGTGAGCAAACACTCCTGCGCTTTCATTTTTTTGCAAATTCGACGGACTTTTTATACCTCCTTTTTAAAGCCTATTTAGAAGCTTCTAGGGTATCGAAAGGGCAGGGTATCACTCCCATTTCTTCAGTTGTAAGCTAGTACTGATGTGTGTCACAGAGTCTGCTCATTCCTTAAAGTTGCAGTGAGAAGTAGAAGTCTTTGGAAGCCATGTGTCAGACACAGGGCTCGAGTCGGGGTACCACGCGGGTGGACGGCGTCCCCCCACCTATTTTACCGGTTGGAGGCCGTCCCCCCTGCCAACAGCTGGACTTCACTCTTTCGCCTCCCTGGGACGAGATTAGAGCACACCTTTCGTGGCGTCACTTTCTGTCGTGACGTCACTTCTGGTAACAGCGTCCCTCCACTCCTCTTTTTAGGACTCGTGCCCTGGTCAGACACCTTTTTATGTCAACCTGCACTTTTTGAAGTTGGAATTGGAAAGATAGAGGAACCCTTAGTTGCTATTTGTTTTTAAAGTTATCTGGGGTGCACATGGCACCAAGTGAATATGGTGTTTATTGGATTGTACAGCGATTGTTCTACTTTTATGCTGTTTTATTGCACACACGTTATAGCCCACTGCACTTTAGCTTGCTTTATCATGCTACTAATCCGGATGTATATATTCTTCGGTGAATGTTGAAATTGTAAATCTTCTATGGCCTTTTAAGTGCCAAATAAAGCATATGATTGATTGCCTGACTAAGCCTATGGGGAGAAGATTGTACGTTGCCTGAATTGCTTACAAATGTAAGGCAACAATATGCAAAATCTCTTTGAATTGGAAGACAATCCACAACACCTGAAAAGACTAACAAAATACTTAAAACACATTTAGTGGCCGAAATTGATATTTTTTGCCTGAATCTTAATGCATCAGTGACTTTAGATTTTTAGTAATTATAGAGCCCAATCTCGTAAAATGCTGCTGTTGGCTGACACATCAAACACCATGAGTGACAGGTGCGGATGTGCGGGTTCAGCCTAGAAATCAGCACAACAAAAGCACCCATTAACTGAGGTTGGGCGACTGAATGCAGGGAGAAGTTACGTCTCCACCCACCTGGGGCTTCCTGACCATGTCCAGTGAGGTTAGTGCATCATATTTTAAGTCCTGGATTTGTTGTTGTCAGGGGCTTTAGGGCAGACTGGGGCAACTTAGCCCAACTGTGGGGGCTGAGATCATTTTACCACTGGTGTTCTGTATTCCAGACTACTAAAGCTCTGCAAACTGAGCCAATTACAATTCCTTCCACACTTGACTCCTGAGGTATCACAGGCTTTTGCAGGAGTTAGTATGAAGGAGCAAGAGCTCAGAACTCAACCAACAGACACAATTACTTAATGTCCAACCCAGTGCTTTTTATTTTGTAAAATAAATTACTTTTAATGATACCTTAAGCCTAAATACCACGCAATTCAATCTGTGAACACAGGGCCATTCCCCGAATTATGATCCTCTGTTAGCACTACAACCCTCTCCCCTCCCGCCCCACTTTGCAATGTTAACTACAGTTTGGGTGACCCTATTAGTTATAGCCCCCAGTAGTCATTGACTGAGGATGAATTAGGTGCAGGTGCAGATTATATCCACCTAAGTTTCAGATGCGTAATCAGTGTGCTCGTTTTTACCCCGATTGTTGGTGTGGGCAGAAACAGTCTCAACTTCTTGTGTTCCAGTCAGCACATTGCATGTTCTCTGTTCGAACCTCAGGTGGATGGCCCCTGCACTCGCTTATTAGTTCTTCACTGTTGAAGAGGGGAGAGACAGTCCTTGTTTTCAGCCTCTAGGGTCTCCATTCAGAACAGAGTTACAAGATGAATGTAGCTCAGCAGTTGTAGCAATCACTGTATCTACGGTTGTTGGGGCGCTTCTTTTGGTGATTGCAACCTCCACCAGGCCAATGGGGTAAGCAGGTGTGTGTTCCGGTCAATAAAGGCCTTCATAAGCCAGGGGGACACATGGTTTGTAAAATCTGAACAGTCTTTTGGGTACAGATCTTAATGACAGGCACAAAGAGAGACAGGAGACCCACTCAAATAGCTGATCAATTCTGGCTTCATTCCCTTAGACGTTCTATTTAGTCTGGGTTTCCTTCGCACAAAGAACATGCCGGAATTCTTCTCCTGGACAGTCTCTTTCTGCAGAGCCAGGCAGACTCTTTTCTTTCTCAGCAGGCAAGGGGCAGACTTCTAGGCCTTATGCCGACCTCAGCTGCTTCAGCAAAAATTTAAGATTTCAAGTGATGTCCCCTAACCTGTGGTAGAGGATGTCATGCAGACCCTGATATTGGTCATACAGCAGTCCTTCACTTACTTTGCAAAAGCACAGCCTTTCTTGGTCATGAAGAACATAGACCTGGAACAAAGTGGGGTGGTATAGATCCCACTTTTATATAAATTTTCCAGACACAAGATGTATATTGACTGTCTCAAACTGTAGAACAGATTTGGGTTGGTTATCTGTTAAGTGTCCTTCTCAAGTTGCTCTTCAGACAGCTTTTGTGGAAAGTGATGCTTCTCACAGCAGATAGCACCGGGACATCCTCCAAGCAGGAGCACTCACAGCATAGGCACAATATATTGTGAATTTTCTACACCTAACTGGCATAAGCCTTTTTGAATAAGTAATCAGACAGAACAGACAAAAAGATCAGCCTTACCTAGAAATGTCTTGACCCAATAGTTGTTCTTACACTGGATATGGACTTTAGGTAAAGGGTGATGTACCTTTGATGGTCCAAGTCAACAAACCCACAATTGATTTTGATGGAAGCTTCTCTTTCACTTTACTTCCCTCATTCATAAGAAGGTTGTCATGGCCACGAAACATAAAAAAACACTCTAAACTCCTCACCTGGGTAGTGTGTTAGCACAATTACATAGTTTTCAACATCAGACTGAGGTGGGGTCCACCGTAGAACAGCTTCTGTTGGGGTGATATTGGTCGCCATCAAGGCCATTGGATTGTCCAGAGCTGTAGGAAAATGAATAGACCATTAGAGCATGTGAATTGCTTAAAGAAAGAATATCACAGAAGTTGGTAGAATTTAAAATGGCAAAATTGGCAGAATGGAATGAGAAAAGAATTGCATATTGTCTTTATGTTGCGAGGTATCTAGTCAGCCAATAAATATATTGATACAATTACTTGAACTTTGATCACTGAACCTGGGCATAGTGTGCTAAACTGTTTATTCTTGTCATATCAGTACCTCTATTGGATGTGAGAGGGTGATCTTCTTAGTCACTTCTACTTAAAACAAGAAATAGCTTCATGTAATGTGTCTTTTTCTTCCAAGCCAGGACTGACTTCAATCTTATTTTTCAGCACTTTCCAATGCCTTAAAGCTTATCATGGTTTAAAGGGAGTTTTTTTTTCTGCAGCAGTGGTAGTGGCATTCTTCTTTTTAATTAGTAGGGTGTAGCCTTTAAACTTAAAGAACCTAAGTTTCGAATAGTCATATTAAAAAATAGGGGGATTCAAAAAGTATCCATTTATATAGATATTTTAGTCCCGATTTAGAGTTTGGCAGATGGAGAAGTGTCTGACTGGATGGCTGAGGACATTACCTCCACCATCTCAATGGTATCCTGCCTGCCACATTTAGCGGTGACTGCTAGCCCAGCCAACGGTCGTCTCCGTACATTGAAGCGAACCATCATCATGGTGGTTCCTTTCAATGTATTAATAGTTTGGTGTACAGTTGGGTTTGACAGGCATTCACCAAATGTTTGATATCAATCATCAAAATATTAGTAATATAGTGCAAACACATGCACATCTACAGTCATTAAAACAAACCTCCCTCTACAGAGTGGAGAAGTGTGGCTCACCGGTTAGAGGACGCAGACCTGGAAGCAGAGGTCAACCCGGGACCAGGGTTCAATTCCCGGCTCGGCGGGGTCTTGAGTCCTAAAATGCCCATGGACTTGACAATTCCTGCTCCGGTGCCTACTCGATTCACGGGTTCACACTCTGCGACTCTGGGCAATAGCTTGCTTAATCTCCACAACGGCCCCTCGTGGCGGGATGCCTGGCTTTCACCTTGCGGATATCCTGCCGGGGTTATCTCACAGGGGAATACCAGGACGGGTTCCCTAAGCAAGCGCTTAGAAACCGCTCGGTGATTTGCGCTACATAAAAAAATTCCTGTACATACAGTCATTCTACAGAGCCATGGGCCTACTAGCCTGGCTGACAGCATGGAGAGTAACCTGAAAGATCTAATTTCTATATTTGTCATTTAGAAACAAAAATAGACAGGTTTACACATTGTCTTGTGCCAGAAAATTGGACCCCTTAATCATGCTACAGGATGCCATTAGCTCTAGTCTAGTATGATGTTAGAGAGCACTCTTACCTCTGAGACAGCAATGATCCAATGCTTATAGATGGTACTATTACCTTAAAGACCTCACTGATATATCCCTAACCCTGGACTTCAAATGTTTATTCTGTGTGCATCCTCACCACACCGGTGCTCAAGAGTAGTGTAGGCCTAGCTGTTCTTTATGCCTTATTACTATCACACTATCCCATCCTGTTCTGGGCAGCTCTCGCGGTGTAATCCTCCCACCTCCTCACCTGTCTGGATGACAATGGACACGTGCTCACTCTCTTCGCGCCCACGCATGCTGTTCAGGTTGATATCGTATTCAGTGGCCGGCTGCAAGCTGCTCAGGGTGTATTCTGTCACATCGTTTCCAAGGACCGCACTATCCACTCGTCCTGCAGATTGAGAGAGGGTATTTTCATTGTTTTTCAGTCACCATCAAGAATATAAAGATGTGAGCCACCAATTGAGAAGTATGATCAAACAAGAAGGGGAAGTATGCATAATTAAAAACAGGGGGCCTCATTTATGGAGCAGTGCGTCACTTTTACGCCGCCAGTGCGTCACTTTTTGTGACGCACCAGCAGGGAAAAAATGTGCCTTGTTGCGCCATATTTTACAAAGTGATCCATCTAGGTAGATGCGTCACTTTGTAAACCCCTGCGCCACATTATACCTGAACCAGGCATACTGTATGCAGGGGGCGTTCTGACGGAAGAAACGGTCATGGAAGTGAAGCAGTGAAATCTATAAGGTTTCACTGCGCCACTTCCAGGACGCAAATGCGTCAATTTCTTACGCCTGCCTCACAGCAGGCGTAAGACTGACGCAGGCCCTTTCACATGGGGCTTGCCCCATGTGAAAGGACACATTGCTGGAGCTGCGTCACTTTTGAGACACAATCCAGCAATGCGTCACTTTTGCACCATACAGAAACATCGGAAATACTGACGTATCTGTAACTTTTTGCGTAATGATGCGTCATGCTGTAAATATGACGCATCATTGGTGTCGCAAGGAGGATGCAATGAAAAGTCACGCATCGCTGTTTTAACGCAGCGATGCGTCACTTTTCATAAAGGAGGCCCAGGGTGACTAGGAAAGACATTAGAGGACAAATGGCAAGCGGTCTCGATATACACCCTTTCTTCAAGTATGGCAAAAAATGTATGCCCACTGTGTCGCATGCAAAAGATGGCAAGACAACATTATAACATCTACTATGTTGACTTAACTACATCATCTCATGGTCAGTAAACATGGGGTTAAGAATAGTAAATATATACTACCTTAATGATGTAGTGGTGGGAGATCAATATTGTGGACCTCAATAAAATCTTGGACTAGAGGAATGTGAGGTTTGTTAATGCTGAAGTCATCAGTAGTGCAGTCTCATTGGGCTGCCCCAGTATTCTTTTGCTTGTGGTGCTCCTGAGATCCTTTTAGCTCCATGTCAGTATGATGCCACCAATCAAATGCTAAACAATAAACTCATTTGCCTGCTACCTAGTGGGAACACCCACATCCTCAATTTTACTTGGGCATGTGAAGTGAATCGCTATTAGCAGATGTCTGATGATAACCAACACTATCTTGGAAGAAGGGGACCCTCTTTACTAGCAGAAAGGTAGGCCTTCTCCACTGGACTCTGATGATAATAATTTTGAGTCTGACACTAGTATATAGAAACTCACTCTTCTGAATCACCTCATAAGGATTAAGTTGAAGAATAGATGAAGAATACCCTTTCCAAACAAGGATGGTGCTAAGCGGAGTGTTGTATTCAGTGCTCAGGGTGATATCTTGTTTGATTCAGAGGACATTCAGTCAAAATGTCTTCAGATTGGTACCTACTGCCATTCAGGAGAACGCATTCCCAGCTATGTCTTTGGAAGCACACGGACAAGCTGTCCCCTAATAAATCATTGGTGGAATTCCAAGTTTTCTTGTGAGTGTAAGGCTACTCAGAGGTAGGTGCAAAAGTACCTAATTTTGGCAACAGGAAAGGGTCCACACAGTGCATCTTACTTGCCCATTAATTAAAGGCACACAATGGCAGGCTATTGGGAGGTTTCTCTGGGTTGGAGAGGCTGCTGCTAGTGGTTTAACAGTCATTACGAACTAATGAGGTAACACCATAAACGTCAAATAACCTGGATATAATACAATAAGAACAACAAGTGGTAATAACGTCCCTCTTAGGATAAGCCAAAGAGGTAGTAACTCTTGTAATTAATTGGCTAAAGTCACTCAAAATCCTTTCACGTAATTGTTGTACAAGAGAGAACCAAATACTCTTCAAAACACACCAGAGAGAAAGAAACAACAGCTGTATTTTAAAGACAAAATCTTATTTATATTTTCTTATTATGCAAATAACAAAGTCATTGCAACATAGGACAATATATCAAGAGACAGTCGCTCTAGAAAAGAGTGCAAAAACAAAGTGCTCATGGGTGAGGTGAGTGAGAGAAGGGGAATTTAAAAGGAAAGCAATTGAAGAACACAATAACATAATTTACAGTAGACACTGTTGAGAATGATGCTGAGAACAGTAGACCTGTGTGTATGGGCTTGTCTGCACAACAATTTTGTTGTATTCTTTAGTGTCCATTTGATAGAATGATGCCAGCATATTTAGAGTGCATCATCCAATTTCGGGGACGGGTGATACACCGTAGTACAGGCCCTAGGTTGGGGAGGTTGTCAACGTTTCGACCGGACTATACAAGTAGAGCAGTGGTCTTCAAACTTTTTGATGTAGAGACCCCCTTGTCATACATTTGTAGGTGTCAGAACCCCTTCTGACAAAATGTTCTAGAAACTGGTTCTCCTCATCATCAACATCTATTGACAACTCTAAATGCCCCTGTTAGATCTGGCATCTTTTGGCATGTGTCCCCAGTTTTTTTCCTTTCTGACCTCCTAGTTTTGACTCTGTTTTTGCAGGTTCAGTGTCTCTGTGCACCTTCTCACTGCTGTGCAGTGTTAAAGTGCAAGTGCTCCTATTGTAAATTGTATTATGGATTGGTGGTTCCATGATTGGCATGTTTGACTTACTAGTAAGTCCCTAGTAAAGTGCACTGAGGGTGCCAGGGCCTGTAAATCAAATGCTGCTGGTGGGCCTGCGGTACTGATTGTGCCACTCGCCCCGGCAGCCCGAAAAGGGTTATCAAACCTGCCACTGCAGTGTCTGCGCGGTTTGTAACTGCCATGTCGACCTTGCAAGTATACCCACTTGCCAGGCCTTAATCTTCACTTTTCTTACATGTAAGTGACCCCTAAGGTAAGTTTCCCCTAAGGTAAGTTTCTAAACTGGTTTGTTGTCCTTTTGTAGTGTTTTCACTGTATTACTGTTGGTTAAGTGCAAATCCTTTACACACTGCCTCTGAAATAAGCCTGACTGCTCGTGCCACGCTACTGAGGGGGTTAGCAGGGGTTATTTCAGTAGTCTATCCCTCTTTTCTTGACTAGAAGTAAGGGCCCCTACTTGGACAAAGGTGCAAACCATTGCCAACTAGAGACCCCTATTTCTATCAGCCCCAATTACCACAGCAAATAATTTTTACAGTGGGGAAATGATATTAAACAGTGCTTAGCAAACCAAAGGTCATTGAGCTTAGGGGTGTAGTCAAAGGTGTAGCTAAAAACTAAGGGCCTCATTGATGAGGAATTGACTTAGGGCAGCACTGCAAGTCTTCTTGCTGCACTGCCCTATGCCAATGTTAAAGGGCAGGAATGCAGCGTATTTATGAAATACGATGCATTCCAGTTCTTTTCCCTTCACAAATTGCTGCCTAGCACCAGCGTAGGCAGGATTGTTTTTGTACGAGAAGAGGCACCTTCCTTCACCAAAACATTCCTGAGGGGTGTTTTCCTATTTCTATGTGAGCTGCTGAATGCAGCACGCATGGAAAGAGGAAAAACTAGGAGAAATGAAAATAATTTTCCTTGTTACACTTTCACGGGAGAGGCGTCAGTTTTTGGAGTTGCCCCAGGTTAACGTTATTTTGTAAATATGGGTCAGCATCAAAATCCATGGGTTTTGCGTGGTAACCCCACGCAACGCCCATGGAACGGTACACAGTCAAAATATTGAGTTGTAAATATCGACCTACCATAATATCGAGTCTGAAATATCGAAGGTGCATAATATCGAAGGCAAGAATATCGTAGGACAGAATATCGACCCAAGGTAAGTAATATCGAAATACTTAATATCGATGTAAGTAATATCGAAGTAAGTAATATCGATAGCATATATATCGATGTTACTAATTTCGATGACACTAATATCGATATTTGTATTATTGTATCGTTTTTTATTATGTATGTGTTATATGTTTAATTTAAGTATTTAAAATAATTACTATTATATGTGTATAAATTTTATATAATAATAAATAATTTTATAAGTAAATTTTATGTTTTTGTACCGGAGCGGGTTGTGGGTTTATAGGGGAATAGGGTGGGAAGTAATTTAATTATGGTAAATTGTTTAGTAATTAGTAGGATTAATTAATTAATTATAATTAATTGGTAATTATGTGAAAATAATAGGAAAATAATTTTAATTAATTTATTAATTGATATATATATGTTCTGTAGCGGGTTGTGGGTTTATAGGGGAATAGGGTGGGAAGTAATTTAATTATGGTAAGTTGATTAATAATTAGTAGGATTAATTAATTAATAATAATTAATTGCTAATTAATATTGATTAATTGGGAAAAAATTAATTGATTAATTGATATATATTTTCTGTAGCGGGATGTGGGTTTATAGGGGAATGGGGTGGGGAGTAAGTTAATAATAATTAATTAATTAATATATGTTTTTATAAATTTATATTTAATTTATTGGGAAATAATTAATATTAATTAGTTAATTAATTATTATTATTTTGTACATAATTAACATTATTAATTAATTGGTAATTAAATAATATTAATTAGTTACATTAATTAGAGTAATTTATTGATATATTATTTTTAATTACTGTTAATTAATTAATTGGGAAAAAATAATATTAATTATTAAATTATAATAATTACAGCTAATTTGCTAATATATTTTCTTTTTTTGTTATTGTTCATTAATAATTAATTGCTAATTAAATAATATTAATTAATTTTGGGTAAAGGAGTATTTTTAGTGTTTAGGGTCAGTTTTGAGTTTTTGGGTAAAGGGTTTATTTTAAGGTTTAGGGTCAGTTTTCAGTTTATGGGTAAAGGGGTATTTTTAGGGTTCAGGGTCAGTTTTCAGTTTTTGGGTAAGGGGGTATTTTTTGGTTTGAGGGTCAGTTTTCAGTTTATGGGTAAAGGGGTATTTTTAGGGTTCAGGGTCAGTTTTCAGTTTTTGGGTAAGGGGGTATTTTTTGGTTCAGGGTCAGTTTTCAGTTCTTGGGTAAAGGGGTATTTTTTGTGTTCAGGGTCAGTTTTCAGTTTTTGGGTAAAGGGGTATTTTTAGTGTTCAGGGTCAGTTTTCAGTTTTTGGGTAAAGGGGTATTTTTTGGGTTCAGGGTCAGTTTTCAGTTCTTGGGTAAAGGGGTATTTTTTGGGTTCAGGGTCAGTTTTCAGTTTTTGGGTAAAGGGGTATTTTTTGGGTTCTGGGTCAGTTTTCAGTTCTTGGGTAAAGGGGTATTTTTAGGGTTCTGGGTCAGTTTTCAGTTCTTGGGTAAAGGGGTATTTTTAGGGTTCAGGGTCAGTTTTCAGTTTTTGGGTAAGGGGGTATTTTTTGAGTTCAGGGTCAGTTTTCAGTTCTTGGGTAAAGGGGTATTTTTTGGGTTCAGGGTCAGTTTTCAGTTCTTGGGTAAAGGGGTATTTTTAGGGTTCAGGGTCAGTTTTCAGTTTTTGGGTAAGGGGGTATTTTTTGGGTTCAGGGTCAGTTTTCAGTTCTTGGGTAAAGGGGTATTTTGGAAAGGGGCGACCACTCGGTCCCCCCGCACGTATGGCAGAGTACCACGATCCCCCCGGGAAGCCATCTTGGGCGGGAGGCGTGTCTCGGCTGGTATGCCCGAAGCGGCGTAGTCGGGGCGCGCTTTTTCCCGCCCTAGAATGGGCTGGCCTAGACACTGACGCGGCTGGCCACGCCCTCGGGGCAGGCAGGGGCGGGTTTACGCCCGCCCTGAAGACGGATAAAAGGGGACGCAAGACCAGAAGGCATCCTCTTGTTCCTGTGCTCTGAAGCTGCACCTCCTCGCTGCACGTGAGCTCGAGACGGAACGAAGAGCCATTTTTGAGCGTTGTAATCCTTCTTTTGTCTTACAGATACTCTGTCGGAGAAATGCCCAAGAAAGGCGGAAAAAGAATGACGACTGAACAGATGCTTCGGGTCCTCATGAAGGAGATGACCGAGCTGAAGAAGCGGGTGGCGGAGAGAGAGGGGGAAGGGGGGCCGGAACGTCCTTCGGCTGGAGCAGCCCCAGGAGGGAGAGCCAAGAGGCCAAGGAGGGGACCGGCTGGGGGGGACGTCCCGGTTCCCCGTACCCCGCTCGAAGCGCCAACCCCAGTACCCGTGGAGGGGAATCCGATTCCCGTGGTGGTCACCCCGGTGTCCAATGAAGATATGCCGCCCGAGCTGGCAGCACAACTTGCAGCGTGGTTGGGCGAAGGTAGTGAGGGCGCCACGGCTGTCGACGCGCAGGCGCTGATGAAGCAACTGCGTGAGAAACGGGAGGCAGCCAAGGTGTCCGCGCCGGCTGCAGTAGTTGACAAACCACAAGGGACGATTACGACCGCAGAGGCAGCGTCCGGTGCAGGTAAGCGGCCATTGCCGATTGCGAGGGATGAGTCAGCACCCTCTCGTAGAGAAAGGTTGGGTCAACATGTGCCTTTGGCAATTAAAGAGAAGATTTGGGCGGGGGAATATGTGAACATCTTCTCGTTGCTTGTTGATCATTATGAGGTGGAGCATGTTAAGGGCCAGAAAGACCTCATGCATCCGAGTGTTTGGCGCGCAAAAATGGCCGCCTTTAAAGTGAATGAGAATATTGGCAATTGGGGCAAAGCATGGGGGATTTTTACGTCGATCTTAGGGGAACGTAGGCCCGAGTTACTTTCCGAGTTGCCGACCTATCAGTCGCGAATCATGGGGTACTCGACGTCACACCAGGGTAACCATTGGTTCTGCTACGATAATCTTTTCAGAAAGGCTAAAGAGCATAATAAAAGCTTAACCTGGGATTGTTACGATTCTTTGACATGGGATAAAATGAAGGAGACAGGTATGTTGAAAATGCCATTGGTAGGGGGTAATGTTGGCGAATCCTCCCGCCAATATGTGGGGACGCCCTTTCGATCAGGTACGAGTACCGACGATTACTCGAGACCTGCCAGCAATACAGGGAAAAGGGGGTTCTGCTGGAATTTCAACAGAGGTAAATGTACTAGGCCCCAGGGATCGTGTAAATTTAGACATGAATGTAGTGGGTGCGGATCGTCCCATCCTGAGTCCACGTGCAGAGCCAAAACGGGTGATAACGGGGGTAGAGGAGGCGCCAAACAGGTCTAACATAGTCCGAGGGGCGCCTTTACCTACCCCGATTGATACCTTGGCGATGATTCCCTGGCTCAGTGAATACCCGGATCGTACTTCTGCTGGGGTGCTGCGGAACGGGTTTTCGTATGGTTTCCGCATCCCAGTAGGGGACTTTCAGGGTGTGGAGAAGTGTAAAAATCAACTTTCGGTCCTGCAGCATACGACCGTGGTACAGGATAAGATCCGGAAAGAGGTTACTCGAGGTCGGGTTGCCGGCCCGTTTAGTGTACCTCCGGTGCAGAGTTTTGTTTGTTCTCCTTTAGGGGTGGTCCCCAAGAAGGACCCGGGTGAGTTCCGACTGATTCATAATTTATCAGCTCCACGTGGTCTTTCTGTAAACGATGCAATAGACCCAGAAGTGTGTTCGGTGCGGTACGCATCTTTCGATGAGGCCGTAGCCATTTTGAATCGCCTGGGGCCCGGGGCGCTGATGGCGAAGTCGGATATCGAGTCAGCGTTCCGATTGCTCCCGGTACACCCAGACGACCAGCGTCTCCTAGGTTTCATGTTTCAGGGTCATTATTACATGGATAGGTGTATGCCGATGGGGTGCTCTATATCTTGTGCCTATTTCGAGAAATTCAGTAGTTTTCTACAATGGGTCTTCACAAAGAGGACGGGTTTCCAACATGTAATGCATTACCTTGATGACTTTCTGTTCCTTGGGGCAGCCGGGGATCTTGAATGTGGCCAGGCCTTGGCCGAATTTTGTGTATTAATGAAGCAGTTTGGTGTGCCATTGGCACCGGGTAAGACGGTGGGTCCTGCGACTTGCCTCGAGTTTCTGGGGATCGAGTTAGACTCCAGTGAGGGTTGTTTTCGTTTACCAGCTGACAAAGTGGGGAAGTTCAGGGCAGCCCTGCAAATGTGTATAAATGGATCTAAAGTTACGCTGCATCAATTACAGCAGTTGGTGGGACAGTTGAATTTTGCCCTGAGGGTTATACCGATGGCCCGCCCCTTTTCCCGTTCAATTGCCCAAGCTATGGTCGGCCTAAAGGAGGGTCATCATCGCACGAGACTATCGGCTGAAGTCCGCCAGGACATGCGCATTTGGTTAGCATTCCTGGCGGATTTTAATGGTCGAGTCGTCTGGAACAAACCGGCCGTGTCCTCTGAAGAGCTGGGGCTATGGACAGATTCGGCAGGTAGTATAGGTTTTGGTGCCATCTTCGGTACAAAATGGTCGGCACAAAGATGGCCGACATGGTGGCATGACAATGGACTGACAAGTAATATTGCTTTCTTGGAACTTTTCCCCATTTTGGTGGCCCTAAGAACCTGGCCCGAAGGGTTCAAAGATCACTCTGTGGTATTTTGGTCTGACAATATGACCGTGGTCGAGTGCATCAATAGCCAGGCAGCACGATGTAAACTGATTTTAAGACTGCTCAAAGAAATTGTTTTACTGTGTATGCAACTGAATGTGCTATTCAGAGCAAAACATGTCCCGGGGGTAATGAATCAGGCGGCTGATGCACTGTCTCGTTTTCATATGCAGGCTTTCTCGGGTTTCCTTCCCACAGCGGACCCAGAGCCGGCACCCTTTCCCGAAGCTCTCTGGTCTCTCGGTGCCCCAAACTTCGTCACCTCGTGGGAGAGAGCCTAGCACCAAGGACAAGGAAGGCATATGAAGGGGCGTTTCGGTCCTATTTAGCCTTTTTGGGGACTGATGGAGAGGGGCTTTGGGGCCACGAGGAATGGGTAGTGAATTTTCTGATGTCCTTACGTAGGGCTGGGAAATCGGTGGCTACGGCCCAGAGGCATCGTGCTGCCATTTCCTTTGTTGCCAGGGCTCATGGTATCCAGGACCCGACAGCGTCTTTCGTGGTACAGAAAGCGCTGCGTGGGTGGCAACGCCTTGAGGGTCGCAGAGTAGATGAGAGGCGCCCGATAGGTTTGGATAGGTTGGCCCAGTTGTTGGCCACACTCCCTGCCACATGTTCATCTCAGTTTGAGACGGTGTTGTTCCGAGCCGCTTTTACGCTGGCATTTCATGGAGCGATGCGGGTAAGCGAACTGGTGGCAAGGAACAAACGGGATGTGACAGGGGGTTTGTGCCGGGAACACGTTCAGATCAGAGGAGAGACAATGACTGTCTCCTTTGTCAGGTCCAAGACCGATCAAGATGGGATGGGCGACTGCATAATCATACGCAGGATTCCCGGGTCCTCCATGTGTCCGGTAAAGTGTTTAGAAAACTACCTAGCACGAAGGGTGGCATCATGGGGGGGGGACCTTGTTGAGACACGCGGACGCCACCCCACTGACGAAATTTCAGTTTCAGCGGGTGCTTGCGATGTCAATTGCCGCTGCGGGCTTGAACCCGGGCGAGTTTGGGACCCACTCCTTTCGGATAGGGGCTGCTACGGAAGCTACAGCTAGGGGTCTTAATGTTGAACAAGTGAAACGAGTGGGGCGTTGGTCCTCCAAGTGTTATAAGAGGTATGTGCGGTTGCACATGTTGTGAAGCTGTAATGATGTACTCACGCTTCTTGTCTTTGTTTGGTTTTCAGTTGCGCAAGCCTACGAGGCGGGGCGGACTATGCAGTCGACCCAACACCGGGCCAGCGGTCAGACATCACCGGCTGTGAAGAAGGAGGTGTGGGTCGTGGGCCACTCATACGTGAGGCGTGCCGCGGACGTATTCAAAGCAGGTGACATGATTCACGTAGCTGGGGAATACGGGTACAGGGTGTCCTTCTACGGAAGAGGCGGGCTCTGTATTGACCAGTTTCAAGCATTTTTCGAGGGTTTGTTAGGGCGGACGAGGTCACCGCCGTCTATAATCATAGTGCATCTAGGGGGCAATGATTTGGTCACCACCGGTAGACGACTTCTCCTGGAGGCAATGCTTTCCACTGTAAGTTGGTTGGCGAGGAGAGTTCCGGGGTGCACAATTGCGTGGTCCCATATGATCCCACGAAAGGTGTGGCGAGGGGCTATTTCTGTTCCTGCTTTGAATCACTCTGTGAGAAAGCTTAATAACAAAGTGAGTAGGTTGTTCCGTTCCAGGACATTGCATTCTATTTCGCATGGCTGTATTAATGATGACAGTATGTATTTGGGGGATGGTGTGCATTTGTCTCGGGTGGGGAATGAGTTACTCATAGGAGACTTCTTAGCATGGTTAAAAACGTTAAAACATGACCTTTAGGTAGGAGCTTTGTGGGGGGTCCGGATAGCCGGTCAACTATCCGGCCTGTGGCGGTAAGGTCATGAACGGTGAGCACTAATTGGAAGATCCCTATGAGTGGGCGTCACCCAACACGGATGGGAGCGCTCGGGAGAGGTGGCCATTGGCCCCTCAACGGGGAGGCGGTCCCTTCTAAGGATGGGTCGCCGAAAGAAAAGGAAAGGCGGTCAAGGCCCCTTCCTGTGTAGGAGGGGTTACAGCCCCCTCCTGGGGAATTTCCCGGGGCCAGTGACGTCTGCGACGGCAGATGTGGTAAGTTGTGCGGGGTTTGGGGGGGGGTCTACGCTACCTTCTAGATACCTCACACGAGTCCTCGAACGACCTTTAAGTGGCGTCGAGTTTTATTGGTGCCCCCGTCAAGTCAAAGGGAAATTGGTAGTTGCACTTGAGGTACGCCTCAGTGCTGTCGCCCCTCACAAGTGGGGGGGGTAGTTCTGGTTCGGGATCTTGACACCGGTTACGACCTTGCCGTTGGCCCTTAAACGTTAGGATGTACAATTTCATAATTTCAAGTAAATGTGTGTAGGATGTTAGTTCGGCTAGGAGAACCCCTGTATTAGAGAATCTGTTAAGGTTAGCCAAACATCGCAATGTGGTAATGAAATTGTACATAATATGAAAATGTTGATTTAATGTTTTTTGTTTTAATAAATACGGCCGGGAGGGTTACTCCCTCCCTCTTCCAAAAACTTCAAGAACTGTTTCCTGTTTCCCTCCTTTGGGGATTGTGTTGAGAGGGGGTGGCGGGTATCTCAGCCATATGGAAAGGGGCGACCACTCGGTCCCCCCGCACGTATGGCAGAGTACCACGATCCCCCCGGGAAGCCATCTTGGGCGGGAGGCGTGTCTCGGCTGGTATGCCCGAAGCGGCGTAGCCGGGGCGCGCTTTTTCCCGCCCTAGAATGGGCTGGCCTAGACACTGACGCGGCTGGCCACGCCCTCGGGGCAGGCAGGGGCGGGTTTACGCCCGCCCTGAAGACGGATAAAAGGGGACGCAAGACCAGAAGGCATCCTCTTGTTCCTGTGCTCTGAAGCTGCACCTCCTCGCTGCACGTGAGCTCGAGACGGAACGAAGAGCCATTTTTGACCCACCCACCAGCCCCTGAAGACAGCCAGTTGTTTTGAATAAAAGTTGATGGATAACTCTAATTTCGTTTACAGGTTGTGGTATTATCGTGTTGATTTTGAGTGTGTAATAAAGAATGGTCTATGTCATTTATGTTTTATGATTAAAGAAATTCGGCTTTAGTGTTCATTTATAAGCATGCTTTTATTACGGTCGTAGTAGGAATGTATGTTTAGTTTAATAGGTTAGTTAGCATTGTCGTATTTATTTCTGGTCGGGCGGTAAGGTCATGATCGGTGAGCACTAATTGGAAGATCCCTATGAGTGGGCGTCACCCAACACGGATGGGAGCGCTCGGGAGAGGTGGCCATTGGCCCCTCAACGGGGAGGCGGTCCCTTCTAAGGATGGGTCGCCGAAAGAAAAGGAAAGGCGGTCAAGGCCCCTTCCTGTGTAGGAGGGGTTACAGCCCCCTCCTGGGGAATTTCCCGGGGCCAGTGACGTCTGCGACGGCAGATGTGGTAAGTTGTGCGGGGTTTGGGGGGGGGTCTACGCTACCTTCTAGATACCTCACACGAGTCCTCGAACGACCTTTAAGTGGCGTCGAGTTTTATTGGTGCCCCCGTCAAGTCAAAGGGAAATTGGTAGTTGCACTTGAGGTACGCCTCAGTGCTGTCGCCCCTCACAAGTGGGGGGGGTAGTTCTGGTTCGGGATCTTGACACCGGTTACGACCTTGCCGTTGGCCCTTAAACGTTAGGATGTACAATTTCATAATTTCAAGTAAATGTGTGTAGGATGTTAGTTCGGCTAGGAGAACCCCTGTATTAGAGAATCTGTTAAGGTTAGCCAAACATCGCAATGTGGTAATGAAATTGTACATAATATGAAAATGTTGATTTAATGTTTTTTGTTTTAATAAATACGGCCGGGAGGGTTACTCCCTCCCTCTTCCAAAAACTTCAAGAACTGTTTCCTGTTTCCCTCCTTTGGGGATTGTGTTGAGAGGGGGTGGCGGGTATCTCAGCCATATTAGGGTTCAGGGTCAGTTTTCAGTTTTTGGGTAAAGGGGTATTTTTAGGGTTCAGGGTCAGTTTCAGTTCTTGGGTAAAGGGTTTTTTTTTTAATTCAGGGTCAGTTTTCCCTACTGTTGTACTCTCTGGAGTAGGAATAGAAATGTTTAGCCTTACGCTATCCAACGTTTTATTTAATTAATTGTTAAAATATCAAATATGTATTTTATTTTTTATATTACTTACATTTTATTTATGTTACTCTTTTATGTTTGTAAATGTGTTAGTAAATTAGAATATATTTCATGAATTTATAAATTCGTAAAATAATTATTAATAGTTATTGTTCAGTGTATATATATTACATATTTACTGTATATATTTAATTAATGTATTCTTAATATATGTATTATTTATTACTTTTAAATATTATTAGATACTTTTAAATATGTTTCTTTTATTTATTAGTCTTATAGACTTAATTTTACATTTCTATATTAAAAAAAACGATATTTTTAACATCGATATTTTTTACATCGATATTTTTTTTCTCGATATTTTTGTACTTACCATGTTGTAGATAGGATGTCGATATTTTTGCCCTCGATATTGTTGACTCGATATTCTTGTAGGTCGATATTTTTGTAGTCGAAATTCTGTCATAGATCCCCATGGAACACCTTGACGCAGAGTAAGGCAACACAGTGACTTGCGCTGCTATGTCTTACTCCATATCTATGAGGCAATGCAAAGCCATGCAGGGTGACTTTGCTCTGCCTTACAGATATGGTTGAGATGCTTGTGCCACCGGAGCATCAACAAAAAGTGACCCTCTGGCTATGCAAGCCTCTCATAAATAAGCCCAAAATATTCTATACATTTTCATTGTCTTTCACCTTCAGGTATCTATATATAAAATAATGGGCAGTATAAATGAAAAATAAATTTAAAAAGTTATTTCTCAGTGGGAAATGCACTGTAGTACATTATGAAACCTATATTAGTTAATGCGCTGCAGAGGTCTGTGTGTAACCAGAGAACCACACAATTAAATCTTGATTGGTGCAGTGGAGAATAGTGATGTGTATCTTTAGTGTTATGAAGTCAGAGCCTGTGATGGAAAGCACTGTGAATATGTAAGTCAGTTTTTTATAATTGCATTACACACAGGGTAAGATAGAATACTGCAAAATGTGTAAATAGTTTTACAATAAAATGGTGCTTTCAAAATGTAGGTTTTAGTAATATCAGAGCGTAGTTTTACATAACTGTCCCTTCAACACCTCTTTACGGGCACTAAGGGCTGTTTAAATGCAGTTAAAAGTAAAAGCAAGAACTACCCAGCCCAGGTGTTAACTCTCTGCATTTCCACTCAAAAAAACACTTCTTTGTCTTCACAATGAGCCAGAACTGCTCCTAAGCATCCTTTACTCTTGCAGATTAACAGATAAGGCGCATTTGCCTTTCATTCAGGCAAGAAGCGGATAACGATCTCAATTAGCTGTCCCAGGATGGCTGTCGTTTTACAGGGACAAGTGAAGCTGGGGAATCTGCGACCCCCTTCCTAGGACTCCACGACCCCCCTGGGGATCGCGCCCCACAGTTTGAAGACCTCTGGTGTAGACGGTAACTTAAAACCTCCGTTTGTGGGTCTTCACCAGCACAAAGGGGTATGTAAGAGACAACCAGTAGCTGGCGCCCAATATGGCAAACCAAGTCACAGCTCCCAAAAGTGAGTGGTCCCCACAGTTACATGAAGTATGTAGAATATTCAATAATGTATGGAATAGGATGTAGTGCCAAATGCAGGTTGCCAAATTGCCTGAGGTTTCCACCGCGGTTATACGGAGTGAATGGTAGGCTCCATGTGGAAGAGAAGATTAAAGGATCAATACGGCATCCTGCAAAATATTTGATGCTGTTTCTATCGAACAAACAAATCGTCAGGGTTATCTCACTATTCGGCTCAATGGCAAAGAAACAATCCTCTCCGGTCTGCAGCTGACATGGTATAATGGCAATGGTTTAAAAATAGGTAAATTCACTTAACACTGGTCAGCTTATCGTCAGAAACCACGGACTCAACATTGATCCTACACCGACGATTCTCTCCCTCAACGATGAACCTACAGCCGTTAAGAGCAACTTCCACAATGGGATGAAGGACGTAGCTGCTTGGATGAAGAAGAGCTGCATCAAACTTAACTCCAACAAAACCGAAGTCCTCATCTTGGGTTTCACTCCCTCCAATTGGGGTGTCTCCTGGTGGTCAGCAGCACTTGGACCCCCCCACACCTACCGACCATGTACTCAACCTCTGCATCATCCTTGACTCCTGGCTGTCTATGAAATGCCAAATCAACACTGTATCGTCCTCCTGCTTCCACATGTGCTGCCTGCTCTAAAAGATCTTCAAATGGATCCCCTCAGTGTCCCAGAGAACAGTCACTCAGGCGCTCTTTAGCAGCAAGCTCGACTATGGCAACACACTGTACCCCAGCATAACCAAAAACCACCAAAAGAAAGGGCAATGCATTCAGAACGCCTCTGCCAGACTTATCCTGGACATTCCCAGCTGATGCCACATGTCCGGTCACCTAAGAGACCTCCACTGGCTTACAGTCAACAAAAGAATCCCCTTCAAGCTCCTCATGCACGCCCTCAAAACCCTCCACAACACCGGACCTGAAAACCTCAACCACCGCCTCTCCTTCTACACACCCACCAAAGAGCTCTGCCTCACCCATCTGGCCCTGGCCACTATCCCACGGATCCGCAAGACCTCGGCTAGAGGAAGATCTCTCTCCTACCTTGCTGAAAAGACCTAGAACTCCCTAACTCTGCATTTCCGGCAATCACTGCTACTGCCTCAATTCCGGAAGGACCTCAAGACCTGGCCCTTCAACTGAACTGCAGACCCCCCCCATCAGCACCTTGAGGCTCTTACGGTTGATTAGTCGCACTTTACAAGAACACCGATTGATGGATCGAGCTGAAATATATTTGATGAATCATAAACAGATTATGGTAACAAGCTGTACAGAAATGCCAATCATGATAAAAAAATGGGCAACAATGAAGTAAATGTACGATTTCCATAAGAAAAGCAGGGACATTGACAATAATGAACTAAAATCTCACAGAAGCAGTGGAAACACCATATACCACTTGGTTGAGAGTTCTGATCAAATTCCATCAATCTCCATGTGATGTTATTTTTCTACTGCGAGTGAGCAGGAAATGCAAGCTTGCGAGCGAGATTTGGCATATCCTATTTTCTAAGGGGGGCGGACGCGGGTGGTCGCGAGCATTCAGAGGGCTGCTGATCGAGTAGATTTGCTGCCGCTTGAGTAAAATTTCTACTCGAGTGGCCTCAAATCAACTTGAATGGCCGTGCACTCTTGCACAACATATGGCGTCGTTTGCGCTGATTTTTCAGACCTGCTTGCACTACTGGTGCTAAATTGCAGTACGAGCTGCATATTTTCCACCTCTTGGTGTAATTCCACAGAAGTTTTTATGTAACTCTTCTGAATTCTACCCACTACTAATTATGAAGACTTTTCTAATCAGATTTATCAATAGGAAGAATGAACACTTGTAGCTTCATAACCATTGGTTATACTTGAAACACCCTCATAAACGCCTTGATTTTAAATGCGGTCTATATCTGTTGTCCGCCCCTTGTCAGCGTTATGGCATAGTCATAGGGTGTTCAATAACGTGCTATATGCCAGCCTCATCCTGAGGCAACCTCCGGTCTGGGTAGCAGTGCCAAGAAATTGAAATTGCCTCCCCCAGGTAGTTTTGGGGCAGTAGGGGGAGGGGTGCTGGTGAACAGCAAAAGGTTCTTTGGGCTGCTTGGGCTGGGGGAGGGCTTTTGGGCTGCTTTTGGGCTCTGTTTGGGATGGGAGAGTATATGACTGGACATTTTGTGTCACTGCCCACCATTTTGGTGTGCAGTGACACAGCAGCTGGTTAGGCAGTTGGGGGCACAAGCTTTTTCCCACCCTCCCTCCCTGTTTTAGTGGGATTCCTTGGGATAGTTGTGGATTTTTTTGGGTCGTTTGAAGGGGTTTTGTTGGAAGATGGTGCAACAGTGGTTTTGTTGGTCACAGGGGGACGTTGGTGGTGTCGCTGGAACAGGTGCTGGTGCTGGGCTCGTGGTGGTGCTTCTCCTAGTTAAGGAAGGGAGGTATTTGCAGGAGGCCTGGACTGTTTTGGTAGGTGTTGGGGGACACTGAGGTCATTTACAGTTGGTAGGAAGGGGGGATGTTGCAGATGGGTTGTTGTATGATGTTGCAATGTTGGGGATCCGCTTTAGGGGTGGGGGTTGGGGGTTGTCAGGCAGTTGTTTATTTAATGAGATATAGTTTTGTGCGGCACAGGCCAAGGATGGAAATCTGTAGGGTGCACCTGATTCCAATAAAGCGGCCTTTATCACACCATTTCTTTGTCTGTGGTCAATGCTCCCCCCCCCTACTGGTGGGCCCCAAAGGGGTACTGCCGGGCGTGCACGGCTCTCGGGTCCTGATTCACGTGCGCATTTGTGTGTCTGTGTGCTCTATGTCTCTGTGTGTCTGAATGTGTACTGTGTCTGTATCTGTGCGTTGTGTATCTGTATGTGTGTGTCTGTATGTGTGCATGTGCTGTGTGTCTATGTGTCTCTGTAGGTGTGTGTGTTTGAAAATGCGTGCAACTATGTCTGTGTAAACACATAACTAGGCTGCACCAGTGCGTTTTAATCAATTCAGCTGCACAACGTCTTTGAGGCATGAACAAGGGCTTGTTTTTATGGCAAATTTAGCAGACAAGTCCAGTGAGCAAGTCCGGAAATTTAAAATGAGGCCACGTCTACTTGCAAAGTGAACAAGCATTTGCAATGCAATAGGTCTCGCAGTTGTGAGAGTTTGAGCTATTGGCATTGTAAATGGCAATGCCTTTTAATTATGTGTTGGTTTTTAAAACATAAATGAAAGGCATTGTCATTTACAATGCTAATAGCTTAATCTCTCGCAAATGCGATACTTATTGCATTGCAAATGCTTGTTATTCCACGTTGTGCCTTTTTTTGCCACCTACACGTCTTGTCTCCATATTTTACCCTTGTGAGTTCTGTGTCATCGCACAGTTTTCTTATCTTTCTTTTCCTCCTTCCTTCTCCCTATTTTCTATTTTGCTTTGGGTCAAAGGCTAATAATGAAAAATAAGTACTGGGCCCCAAAATGTAGTGCCTCCAGTGTCGACCACCTGCAAACACTGGCGCAAATTTATCATTGCTGGAAACTTGAACTTCTTTCTTTCAATATCCACTACTATTTGTCAGCACATCTCTCTGGGAAGTGGGATAGGTCAATGGGCTTTCTGCATGAGTTTACCAGTGACACCTAATTATACAGCACATTTTTCATTATCCCTCTGAGCATCTCTAGAGTGCCGTCCTGCACCTGCTCAAGCGTGGTGTCCCTAGGCAACATTCCAGCCTCAACTCAAAAGTCTTTCCTCCTGCAATGAAACCATCTCACACTATCCTGCAAAAGCAGAAAAGAAGAGAACATTATATATTAGAGTTAATGACAGAGGCTGATGTTTAACCCTCTACAACAGCAGATTTTAACCGTTTGACATCTCTGGACTGTCTTTGAGTCACCACTGAAACCCAGGGCCCCAGCCTAGGCAATGTTTATGATTTGAACGTTACAAAAATACAGAAACAATTGTCTCATTTCTAAAAGGCAAAGCGATATGCTAGGCTCTAGCATACCACTTTGTCTTTTTCGCTCCTAGAGCATACTCTATGTCAGCGCGTTCAGTGCTTCAATTGAGTTCCCCAATTGTCCATATTAGATTTTGCTGGCTCTAATTGTGCTGCTCCCATGAATTAATAATAATAACGACTTAAGTTTTAGGACCTGATTTAGATGTTGCTAAATCTGGTCCGGCTGTCTCTTTTCCAACGGTTTTCCTACCCACCAGCTTGGCAGTCCGCCCGCTGTATTTAGATGTTGGCGGTCCTTGGAGGGAAGACCGTCAGAGTCTTACCATCTCTGCCAGAATATTCCTCCTGCATCAACTGCGTCAGAGGCAGAGGTGGCTGCTGGAGGGAGTCCCACCAAGAATACTGCCAAGCCGATTACAATGTGCCTTTCAGTTGAGGAACTGTGGTGAGGAAATCTCCAAACTCAGGTTGGTGGCAGAAACGATGAAAAAGAGGTGAAAACGTACCTTTTTTCAAGTTTCCACTTCAGTTATCGTCTTGAACCCCATTGTCCAGGTCCTTCCTGTGCTGTTTCTATTTGGCCACGATGCTCAGCAACCCAGTTGTTGCTGCAATCTAAAGTAGGCTTCTGAGACTCTTGTCTCACTATGAATCGTGTGTTAACATTAGCTTTTGCCTCATGTATGTTTACATTGCCCTTACATACAATTTTTTTATGTGTCATGCGTAAGTGTTCATCTTACGAAAGGTAAAATGAATAGCATTATACAATCCCTATATATACATATTGATGATTCACAACATATACGTGTAGTGAGATATTTATAAGTAGTACTTACCTGTCTCCACTCCACCATAGCTTCACTTCATCAGCACTCAACTACCAGGGCACTGCTAGCACAATGGAAACATTTAAATTGGCTTGGCGCAATCCCGCCGGCCTGACGGCGAAGGAGTACTGTTATCCAGTTGCGAAGACGGCTGCCACTGCGGAAAGCAGTATTTGCTGCAACATCTAAATACAGTGGGTGGACCACCGTCAGCTTGACGGAGTATTTGGAACCACACTGCGGTGGGAAAACAGTAGTTCTGCAAAGATCTAAATCAGGCTCTTCGTTTCTAAGAAATTGTGCTATTAATTGTGAAGGATGTGAGTCCTTCATAAGTAATAAGCCCGCATTTGTCTTTTTACTCGGAACAAAATCCCCAATTGTACCACTTGACTCTCTCAGGGGAGCAAACCAGAAAAGTCCAATGCCTTCTCATGGGAGGTGCAGTGGACTAGTAACTCCAGCTGGTTGGTACACAACAACAAGACTCAATAAATCATTGTCCAGTCAGTGCTTTTAATTCTGAAAAGGAACGTACTTTTTGATCACACACCCTACTAAATACTATGCATTAATTACATATATGTATAATCAGGTAGATGTAAATTCCTTTGATGATGCCCTATTATCATCTAACACCCCTAGTGGGCCCTGAACCCTATAACCACACTATCCCCACTTCAGCTATACTAGATGTAATATCACAATATAAAAGGGTGTTTTTAGTAATAAAGAAGGCTTACTGGCTTTGTTAGGATGGAACCACATCAGTAAAAGCAGTCACATGTTATAATGTACGAACGTACCTTTGAAGTTAATGGGGAAAGTACCACTATGCAATATATTTTGTGACTCACAGTTGAAGTCAATGGAAGTAGTGCCAACAATCAAAGGATTCCTTATACTTTTACACCTTGCATTGTCAATGTTTGCATACTGTAAATAAAGCACTGAATTCTACAACATGTCTCACAGTCTTTCTCTCACTTTTATTACATTGCTACTGCAGTCTGTAAGGAAACAGGATATTAGTTGTGTGGCCTACACAAGCAATGGGTCCACCTTTGCTCTCCACTGGGAACCAAACACCCCATTGTAGAACTTGACTCTCTCAAGGTAGCAGAGCAGAGCAATCCAACAAGGCCTACTCAAGGGAGGTGGTGTGGGCTAGAAATCACAGCTCGCTGGCACACAATATAAACACTCAATAAACAATTGCTCCGTCTGTGATTTTTCTTTAGAAAAAGGGAAAGTACAATCATCACACACAGACTACTGAATACTACGCTGTCATTTACAAATATATACATATATAAGGTTGATGGAAGTACCTTTGATGATATTGTGTTATCACCTCTGACCCCCTAAAGGGTCTTATAAACACATCAGATAAGTCTATTGACTTGGTCAAAGGTTCAAGATCAACAAACCACATGTCAGAAGATCATTTCAGGAGTAAATGCAATAATCAAAATTACCATATGTAAATTAACTTATTAATGTTAATAATGCATATGCACTTTGATCAGTAATCACTGTCAACGTCATAGTATCAACAAAGCATTTAAAAGTGAACTTTACATCTCTGTGTGCTTTCGGTACACTTTCAAGTCATAAAAAAGGCAATCATACCCACATTACCCAGAGAGCATCACATTTTAATCACACAACAGGTAACCATAGACTTAGCACCTAGACGGTGTTGTACCACATGTCCCTTCTTTGGATACCTTCAGGCTACAATAACTGCAGCCATAGACTTAGCACCTAGAGGCCACTGTGCTCCCAGATGTATTGCATATGCTCCAGCCTGGAGAGTGCTTGAAACAACCAAAGAAGCCTGGGATGGTCTTCCTTTTTGTGACCCTTCCAACTTAGTGTTAGTATTTTTAAAATGCCTCCTTCAGCCATGGGGGGGGGGGAGAAGATGGGAATAAAGGGGGCGGGGGGGCTATGATGACTCTGCAGCCTCCCTGAACTCTTTTTTATGTTCTTGGCAACAGAAAATGTATTTCGGAAATTCGGGCCCTGCAGGGCATATGGAGCACTCCTGTGGAAGCATGCATACTGATGAGTGGCTCCGCTGCTTGTTTTTGCTCTGTATGGCCTTTCACCACACGGCGTAACCTTTTTAGTGTTTCCCTTTTTGGCTCTCCTTGGGGGGGCCCGGTCCTACCTCAGGAAGCCCACCCCAGGCTGCCCCTGGCGGTTCCCCACTTGGTCCGCACCTCTGGGTGAGGCCATGGGAGCCAGCAGTCTCTTCTTCCTTGTCCGCTCCTGTCGGCAGGGTGCAGTCTCTTTTGGTAGCCACCCGCTCCTTCCCAGACAAAGGCATGCGGAGCGGGGCCAGCGTGTAACAGTGGGAGGAGTGAGGCACTCCCCCTTCCTCCTTTCCCTTGTCAGGACCCAGTGTTAGGGATTCCAGGCCCCCATTGATGAAATCGGTCCTGGGGTTGGGATCCCTGGGCCCTCTTAACTCTGGGGAGGGAACTCTATGCACGCTCCCTCCCGAGGTTTAACACATTAGCACCTTCCTTGGGGAAACTCCAGAGTCCTAGCCCACCCCTGGGTTTGTACTCAGGCAGCGAAGCGGAATATATGATGAAATCCAGCGGGATAAAATCCCGCATACCATTATCCCGCATTTTTTATCCCGCTAAACCAAAAAAACGCAATACCATTATCCCGCAAACATTAACTCCACATATGCCTTTATCACGCATGCCATCACAACGCAAAGGCATGCGTGGTAAAGGCATATACTTTGTAAACATAGTATATATATATATATATATATATATATATATATATATATATATATATATATATATATATATATATATATATATATATATATATATATATATATATATATATATATATATATATATATATATATATATATATGTCCAAAACAAAGCTCAGGGCTTTGAAGCCGCACACCGCTGAAAGTTTGGTCACAAACCTTTATTTGCAAGCACACTGTATGCCCTCCAGTTGCTGTATCCTTCGGCCTGACGCGTTTCGATGCCTTTGTTCATCTCTTCAGAGGCCAGCACAGGGAAAGTTCTTTCGCCGCTCTACTCCCACAGCAATGCTGAATTAATTAGCCTCCGGTGTGCTGTGATGTTCACGTTTTTACCACAACTGCATGCTGGGAAGTGGAGTCTTTGTAGGCAGTGTTAACCCTCCAATGGGTCCCGTCCCTGTGCCTCAATTTAGGATTGTTTGATTAGCCCTCCAATGGGCCCCAGACGGTGTACAGTGTGCTTAAGTCCTGCTACTTCCAGCGCCAATACAGACGGGACATTACCCCCCTGCTGGTCCTTTCTTCGGTTCTCAGAGGTGCGTTGCTTCCACGGTCCGAGCAACCGTGTAAATATGTCCAAAACAAAGCTCAGGGCTTTGAAGCCGCACACCGCTGAAAGTTTGGTCACAAACCTTTATTTGCAAGCACACTGTATGCCCTCCAGTTGCTGTATCCTTCGGCCTGACGCGTTTCGATGCCTTTGTGCATCTCTTCAGAGGCCAGCACAGGGAAAGTTCTTTCGCCGCTCTACTCCCACAGCAATGCTGAATTAATTAGCCTCCGGTGTGCTGTGATGTTCACGTTTTTACCACAACTGCATGCTGGGAAGTGGAGTCTTTGTAGGCAGTGTTAACCCTCCAATGGGTCCCGTCCCTGTGCCTCAATTTAGGATTGTTTGATTAGCCCTCCAATGGGCCCCAGACGGTGTACAGTGTGCTTAAGTCCTGCTACTTCCAGCGCCAATACAGACGGGACATTACCCCCCTGCTGGTCCTTTCTTCGGTTCTCAGAGGTGCGTTGCTTCCACGGTCCCAGCAACCGTGTAAATATGTCCAAAACAAAGCTCAGGGCTTTGAAGCCGCACACCGCTGAAAGTTTGGTCACAAACCTTTATTTGCAAGCACACTGTATGCCCTCCAGTTGCTGTATCCTTCGGCCTGACGCGTTTCGATGCCTTTGTGCATCTCTTCAGAGGCCAGCACAGGGACAGTTCTTTCGTCGCTCTACTCCCACAGCAATGCTCGTGATCAAGAGGTTGTACCTCGAAACGCGTTGAGTAGGAGCTAAAATAAAAGCTCTTGGATAACTGCAAAGCTGGCCTGGACAGTCCTGTTTTGTATCGTGTGGAATTGATTTTGGGGATATATATATATATATATATATATATATATATATATATATATATATATATATATATATATATATATATATATATATATATATATATATATATATATATATATTATATATATATATATATATATATATAGATATAAAAAATCAAATTTTATAAATAAACTTTTTCCTCATTAAAATTAAATTATTTAAAATTATATTTTTATCTAAATAACTATTTAATATTTATTATATATATATATATATATATATATATATATATATATATATATATATATATATATATATATTAATTTTAAAATTAAAATTACCCTATAGACCCCCCAAAAAATATACCTTATCCCTTAAAATACCCCTGCACCCCAAAATCATAACCCACCCTTACTCCTTATAATACACCTGCACCCTTAAACAATAACCTATCCTGACCCTAAAAATACCCCTGTACCCCAAAACCCAAACCTACCCCTTTACACTAAAAATAACCCTGTACCCCAAAACCCAAACCTACCCCTGAACCCTAAAATACCCCTGTAACCCAAAACCCAAACCTTTCCCAGAACCCTTAAAAAGCCCTTGTACCCCAAAACCCAAACCTATCCCTGAACCCTAATTTCTAATTTCTAATTTAAAACATTTATAGAGCGCAGCGTGCACCGAACGGTTTCTTGGCGCTAGTGGAGGGTATTGGCTACAGAGACAAAGTAAGAACCAGTGGTAGAGCCGGGAAGGGAGGTTACACAGGGAAGGCCTGTTTAAAAAGAAACATTTTTAGTTCCTTACGGAAGGATACATAATGGGTAGCCGCACGAAGGTGGTCTGGGAGGGAGTTCCAGAAAGTGGGGGCTAAGGTAGAAAAGTTAGACCCACCCCACTTTTTGCGTCTGAAACGTGGGATTTGAAGGAGGGACTTGGAGGAGGAACGAAGTTCTCTGGGGGGAACGTATTCTTTTATTAATGAGGAAATAAAGGCGGGGCGGTGCCTTGACGGGCCTGGAAAACCATGCAGGCGGTTTTAAACAGGGAACGTTCCTTGACAGGGAGCCAATGGAGCTCCCTGAGGAGGGGTGTGGAGTGGTGGTAGCGTGGGAGACCAAAAACCAACCGAGCAGCTTGGTTTTGGACCATCTGAAGCCTCCTTAGACTGTATGCTGGTATGCCATTGTAGAGGGCGTTGGCATAGTCCAGCCGTGATATCACTAGAGCGGCCATGATCATTTTGAGTGCCTGGGGGGAAAAGAAACGAGCGACAGTGCGGATAGTTCGGAGGGTGAGGAAGCAGGAGGAAACTACAGAGCTGATTTGAGAGTGAAGGGTGAACTGATTATTCATTTTAACCCCCAGTGTTTTGACCATGGTGGAAGGAGTGGGGGCGGGACCAAGGGTTGGAGGCCAGAAGAGAGAGTTCCAGGGACTGGAAGTACCCCCGGTAAGAACCAACTCGGTTTTATCCGGGTTCAACTTGAGATGGTTGTGGTTCATCCAGTCCCTGATGAATGTCATGGTGTGCTGGAAGCTAGAGACAGAGAGGGGAGAGGAGGATAAGTCAAAGATGAGCTGGAGGTCATCCGCGTAATTGTACACGGTGACCTCCAGCTGCTGAAGAGCGAAAATGAGGGGAAAGATGTAAAGATTGAATTGTAGGGGAGACAAGGAAGAGCCCTGGGGGACACCACACGTGACGGGGAGTGGGGTGGTTGTGAAGTCTCCTAGCCGGACCGCCTGGGTGCGGTCCCTCAGGAAGGAGGAAAGCCACACCAGGGCTGATCCCTCAATTCCAGCCGCCCTGACACGGGACAGTAAGATGGTGTGGTCTACCGTGTCAAATGCGGCGGAGAGATCGAGGAGTACCAGCGCCTGGTGTTTGTTGTGATCCATACCCTTCCTGAGGTTATCCAGGACTGATACCACGACTGATTCAGTCGAGTGCCTAGGTCGAAAGCCAGCCTGGCGGGAAGCCAGTCCCCCATTAGCCTCTACGTGGGTGCAGAATACCGTGGTGACATAGCGCTCCAGCACCTTGCCCAGGTAGGGCAGCAGGGAAATGGGGCGGTAGTTGGCTGAGATGGTGGGGTCGGCGCCAGGCTTTTTTAGAATGGGCACTATGGTGGCTGATTTGAGCGCAGGGGTCACTACTCCCTGTGCTAGGGAGCTGTTAAGGAAGGTAATGGGGGGCTCAGGACAAGAGGAGTAGATATGTTGCAGGATTCGCGCCGGACAGATGTCTGCTGGAGAACCTGACTTTACTTTGGGGAGTATCTCCAGGAATACCTCTTCAGTGAGGGGAGGGATGAAGGTAAGAAGGTTTTGAATGGTAGGAGGAGAAGGGTCAACAAAGGCAGACGAGGGGGGGGGGGGTGTTGGCCTTAATGGTAGCGATCTTGTCGAGAAAGTAAGTATTTAATTGGTTGCATAGAGGCTGGGATGGGGGGATTTGAGGTGAAGCTCTATCGGAGTAGGCCAGGTCCTGCACTATGCCGAAGATCTCCCTGGGTTTATTTTCAGCAGACATTATTTTTGTTGAGAAATAAGAGGTTTTGGCGGCGAGGATTGCGGTCTTGTAATCGGCGAGTGATGAAAGATAAAGAGTTTTGAGTGAGGGACAGTAATTTTTTCTCCAGTGCCTTTCTGCCTGTCGAACGGACAGTTTTAGTTCTTTTAGGCGGTCATTGAACCACCTATTAGACTCCTTGGGTCGCCGGATGGAAATGCGACGCAGGGGAGCCACTGAGTCACAACCTCTAGCCAACCAAGTATTGATAGTGTTGGCTTGAGAGTCGGACGGAAGACCAGAGAGGGTCGGGGTAGAGTTCTGGAGGTGAGAAGTCAGTGTGGGAAAATCAACTCTGTTCCAATTCCGCGCCCAGGTGTTTTTTGGCGTGGGGGACTTTGGATACCGGGTTGAGAGAGATGGAGAAAGAAATAAGGGCATGATCGGACCAAGGACAGGGGGAAACCGTCACCGGGGAGACTGGAAGGTTGAGGGACCAGACCTGGTCGAGTATATGACCATGAGAGTGAGTGGGGACAGAGATGTGCGACACAAAATTCAGAGATGTGAGAGACTCAGTGAATTCTTTCGAGGCAGTGCACTCAGAAGGGTCCGAGGGCCAGTAATTGAAATCCCCTAGTACCAAGACCGATGCATAATTGACCACCATGTTGGCCAGTAGGTCTTGGAATGCCGGCAAGAACAGAGGCGAAGACTGGGGAGGGCGGTACATTAGGAGACAGGTGATGGGGGGGAGAAGGCGAGGGAGCGGACTGTAAGGAATTCAGTGGAAGGAATGGGGGGGGGGGGGATGGTTTGAAAATTTAGTTCCGACCGAGCGATTATCGCCACACTACCGCCAACCCTGCCTGCCGGGCGATCGGCACATAAGGCCACGTAGGAGGGGGGGAGGGTAGCCAAGAGAACGGGAAGGGAAGAATCACAGAACCAGGTTTCGGTCAAGAGCAGTAAGTCAGGCTTCTCAGAATCGAGCAGGACAAAGAGCTCATGATGGTGCTTGACCGCTGACCTGGTGTTAAGTAAGAGAATAGATAGCGACGGAGTAGGAGGAAGAGGGTGGGGTGGGGGAGGGCATTGTGGGGGAGAGGCGGGCAGAGAGGACGGCAGTGTAGGAGTGGAAGAAGGGACAAGCCGTAGTGAGATAATGTGCCTACGGACGGAATCTGAGAGTGGCCAATGGCCTTGGAGGGTGGTAAGCTCCTCAGAGGAGTATGAGATAAAATTGGCATGGAGTCGTGCCCCTAGCCCCGTCCGGCCGGGGACGGGCGCAGACGGGCTTGCCTTAGGCGCGCCTTCGGCGCGCAAACGGCGCGCCCGCTGCGCTTGTCCGCTGCGCGTTCTGTAGATGCACATTTGAAATAGGAGGCCTCAAGGGCGGGAAGGGGGCGTGGCCTAGCGGTGGGCGTGGCCAGTGGCGAAGGACGCCGGTGTGAGGGGTCACGTGAGCGCTAGATCCACTCCGTGATGCCCTAAAGTGCAAGAGTGCTTTCACAGGATTCAAGGTACAGTTTTAAAAATCAGCAAAGCTCAATAGAGAAACAAACAGCGTCTACCCCCGGCTTTTCGCCTCAGGGGACAACCCAACCGAGCGCTTGCGAGTCTGCGCTTATGAAGGGCGGGAAGGGGGCGTGGCCTAGCGGTGGGCGTGGCCAGCAGCGAAGGACGCCGGTGTGAGGGGTCACGTGAGTGCTAGATCCGCTCCGTGATGCCCTAAAGTGCAAGAGTGCTTTCACAGGATTCAAGGTACAGTTTTAAAAATCAGCAAAGCTCAATAGAGAAACAAACAGCGTCTACCCCCGGCTTTTCGCCTCAGGGGACAACCCAACTGAGCGCTTGCTAAAATACCCCTGTAACCCAAAACTCAAACCTTTCCCTGAACCCTAAATATACCCCTGTACCCCAAAACCCAAACCTATCCCTGAACCCTAAAAATACCCCTATACCCACAAACCCAAACCTATCCCTGAACCCTAAAAATATCCCTCTACCCCAAAAACCAAACCTACCCCTGAACCCTAAAAATACCCCTGTACCCAAAAACCAAACCTACCCCTGAACCCTAAAAATACCCCTGTACCACAAAACACAAACCTATCCCTGAACCCTAAAAATACCCCTATACCCCAAACCCAAACCTATCCCTAAACCCTAAAAATACCCCTGTACCCCTAAAACATATACGCCAACACCCCCAAACACAGCCTTAAAATACTCTTAAACCCCTAAAACATATACCCCTACACCCCCAAACTAAAACCATATACTTACCTTACACTTCAATATTAAAAACATATGCTTTTACCATTCATGCTTTTAGAACGAATTTCGTTATAAAAGCATGCGTGGTAAAAGCATATAAGAAAAAATGGCATGCGTTTTAACATTTTGCGGCCTGATAGTACTTTCGTGATTATGGTATGCGGCCTGAAGGTATGCGGGATGAAATATGCGGGAAGAAGGTGATGAACCAGCAAAGCGCCATCTGAGTACAATGTCAAAGGTCACCACCCTTTCACATGTCATAACTCGGGTCCCGTTTTACTGATTTGGGTGATCCTGGGCTCATTTTGCTCCTGGCGGCGAGCCCTAGCTACCTGGAGCCCTGTCATCTGGTCTCCCGGTCTCTAAAATTGCATACTCTGCAGAAAGCTATTTCCACTGGCTCCCTTCACCAGCCTTTGTCTTTTCTTTGCTCTGGAGCTCGTCTTCTCCTTGGTGCAGAAGCCCACTCTTCCCCCAACTAGTCCTCAGGTGTAAGGGGACCAGCTCCCCTGGTCCTGGGGAGAACTCCACTGGCCCTGGGGCCAACTGAAGTTAGAGTCCATAGACCAGATGAGGATTGGGGTTTCCTTCTTCCAAATGTCCATGGCTGCCGTCTCCAGTCTCAGTGTCCAGCAGAAAACCACAACCAAGAGATAGCTCTGCCTCTTGTACCAGACCTTTTAAGTGGGGGCAAAAGGTCCAGAAGTGAGGCACCTCTGGCCTATTCTGAGGTGCTACATCACCTCTCTGTCCTTGTTCCAAAATACCTGCACAGCCCGATGGAACATATCAAAATGCTGTCACCCAGCAGTCACTAGTCACATCTGTTCTAGGGGCCTCAGCTCTACTCCTTGCCGACATCACTGCCAGTGCCTTTCCCACCAAATATTCAAAGGGAGCCCCATTCTGTGTTGGCTCCAGAGGTAACTCCCTCTTTTAGTCAGTGGGCTGGACTGGCCCATCCCTGGTACAGTGTGACAGCTGATTGATTGATGCAAATCCTTCCTCTACATCCCTTTCCTGCTCAGGAGTTGAGTGAAGCACTGTTAATTGCCCCCTTAATGTGGGGAGGCCTTTGGTCCTGCTGCTGGAGAGAAATGTAATTAACTTGGCATAGCAGGGTGAAAAAAGACCTGGGCACCGATCCTGAGCTGAGGCAGAGACATATGACAATCCTGGGTGACAGATAAGCTGTACAGACATCTTCTTGGAACTCTGATATTTGGGTTTGGCATACAGATTCCACCCCAGTTCAATATTCCACTAGTCTCCGTAGGCCAAAGGCAAGCAAAGCTGCACTCTAAGGCAGTCTTCCCCATAGGTGTATAATGGAGTGTCACTGCAAACAAGACAGTAAACCACACTGCCTTTCCTTATGAGTGTACACTAACATTATGAGGCCTACACTAGGTCATTCTCCAATCCTGCAAAGTTCCCTCTGTGCCAGGCTACCTGTGCGCAGTCACTGGATTGCACACAACAGTGTTCTCCCATGCGCAGCCCTCACACGTGTGCAAATGTGTTCATATGTAACCTGCCAAGTGCCCCTTACTTATGCTGCATCGCATCGTCCTCATCTTACAAGGCGGACACTGGTGGTAAACACATGCAGCCCATCTACCATGAGTTTACCGTGGGTAAGTCACCAGTGGTGAGGCTCACCACAGTAAAAGGTCAAAACCAGGTGATTAAAAAGCAAAAAATATGAGGGGATTTGATGGGCCAAAGCCATCGCCTCACACAATTAATAGCACCAACCAGCTAACTAACTGATGGTCTCTTCCACCCCAAGTTCATGTACAAAACAGCCTTTCCAGGTTATGTATCGTGTAACCTGGGAGACCTAAGGTGAGTTTCCTGAGGAACCATTCTAGGGGCTTCTGCATGCTCTGCATCCCCCAAACATCCACTAAAACATTTTTACAAAAAGAAGGAGGGATTTGCTATATTCGATCTGCACATCAGCATTTGTCTCCTTGTAATTCACGAACAATATTTACGAACATACACCAATTTCTTAGTGCAACTATGGTATGAAAATGCTTATCCTCCTCAAGCATTAACCATGGACAATCCGCCCACCGAAGGTGTTATAGAATGTCACATCCATATACAAAAAAGAGAATCACATCAGTGTACATCATCAATAGTTTCTTTCATCCATGTGCAAATCGCATGCCAAGATACGATTTCTTAATCCAAAGTAGTCACGTAGTGTAGACACAAATACATTTTTAATTCTTTTTAAAACAAGGTTTTTCACAGCCGACGCGCGTTTCGCCCCATATGGGCTTTCTCAGGGCCGAAAAACAATTTGTACCTCACTCTGTCTACCAACGCTATTCTCATTCACAATTCCTTCACATGTGATCTATGCAATAAAGTTCAAAGTATTGTTTCACACTAGTAGAGGTGAACAGTCGTCCTCCTGTGTTGAAATTACGGAGCCATGATTAGTTCCAGCATCAAGCCGCAAGCGGCTTACGCGTACACGCGTAATTATCGGTCAGAGAGATTCTCTTTTTTGTATCCACTAAAACATTGGTGGTATCCTTTTTCCTTCATGGGGTACTGCAAATAGGCCCATGGCGGTATACACTCAAAATAGCGAGTTTTAAATATCGATTTGCATTAATATCGAATTAAAAATATAGTATGGACACAATATTGAATGGACAGAATATAGACTACAAAAATATCGAATAGAATAGTAGATTAATTGATAATGATGTTAATTTTTTCTAATTTATTTTCTGTTGCGGGTTGTGGGTTTATGGGGGAATGGGGTGGGAAGTAATTTAATTGTAATTAATTACATTTTTAAAATGTATTTATTGGTATTTATTTTTAATTAATTGTTAATTGTTTTTCAAATGCTAATTAATTAATTGTAAATTGGTAATGTTTTATTTGTATTTTTAATTGATTAATTATTATATTATATTAAATTGGTAATTATTTTTAATTAATTTGTAATTGGTATTAATATTTTTTTAATTAATATATGAATTATTTACTTTCCCTACTGTTGCACTCACTGGAGTGGAAATAGTAAATTTAACCCTTACGCTATTCAACGTTTTCCCTACTGTTACACTCTCTGGAGTGGGAATAGTAATTTTTACCACTTCGCTATCCAACGCTTTCCCTACTGTTGCACTCTCTGGAGTGGGAATAGTAATTTTTATCCCTACGCTATCCAACGCGTTCCCTACTGTTGCACTCTCTGGAGTGGGAATAGTAATTTTTACCCTCCCGCTATCCAACGCTTTCCC
The DNA here is from genome assembly GCF_964263255.1 of Lissotriton vulgaris. Classification (NCBI taxonomy): domain Eukaryota; kingdom Metazoa; phylum Chordata; class Amphibia; order Caudata; family Salamandridae; genus Lissotriton; species Lissotriton vulgaris. Next base: position 802,810,639 of record NC_141685.1, on the reverse strand, counting down.
TACTGCTGCACTCTCTGGAGTGGGAATAGTAATTTTTACCTCTACGCTATCCAACACTTTTCCTACTGTTGCACTCTCTGGAGTGGGAATAGTAATTTTACCCTCCCGCTATCCAACGCTTTCCCTACTGTTGCACTCACTGGAGTGAGAACAGTAATTTTTACCCCTTCGCTATCCATCGCTTTCCCTATTGTTGTACTCTCTGGAGTGGGAATAGTAATTTTTACGCCTACGCTATCCAACGCTTTCCCTACAGTTGCACTCACTGGAGTGGGAACAGTAATTTTTACCCCTACGATATCCAACGCTTTTTCTACTGTTGCACTCTCTGGAGTGGGAATAGTCATTTCTACCCTCCCGCTATCCAATGCCTTCCGTACTGTTTCACTCTCTGGAGTGGGAATAGTAATTTTTACCCTCCCGCTATCCAACGCTTTCCCTACTGTTGCACTCTCTGGAGTGAGAATAGTAATTTTTACCCCTACGCTATCCAACGCTTTCCCTACTGTTGCACTCTCTGGAGTGGGAATAGTAATTTTTACCCCTACGCTATCCAACGCTTTCCCTACTGTTGCACTCTCTTGAGGGGGAATAGTAATTTTTACCTCTACGCTATCCAACACTTTCACTACTGTTGCACTTTCCGGAGTGGGAATAATAGTTTTTACCCCTACGTTATCCAATGCTTTCCCTACTGTTGCACTCTCTGAAGTGGGAATAGTAATTTTTAACCTCCCGCCATCCATTTTTTTCCCTACTGTTGCACTCTCTGGAGTGGGAATAGTAATTTTTACCCCTGACTATCCAATGCTTTCCCTACTGTTGCACTCTCTGGAGAGGGAATAGTCATTTTTACCCCTACGCTATCCAACGCTTTCTCTACTGTTACACTCACTGGAGTGGTAATAGTAAATTTGACCCTTTCCGCTATCCTACGGTAAAAATATCTTATACTTTTTATTATTATTACGTTCATATATATATATGTATTAATAAATCAATTTGTATGTTTTTTTTTTAAACGTACAATAATTATATATTAATTTTAAGGTTATTTAAGTATTTGAAGTATGCTTAAGTTAATTATATTTATTATTTCTTTATTTTTTAATTACTTTAAAGCATTTAAAAAAATTCGACTAACTATATTTTTTTTACATCGATATTTTTGATTAGATATTTTTGTACTTACTTGTTTGGAGATAGGAAGTTGTCATTTTGGCATTCTATATTTTTTACTCGATATTATGGTAGTTCTACATTTTTGTCATCGATATTGTTTAAGTGATCCGCCCATGGCCATAGGCTAATTTCTAGCCTGAGCGAGGGCTTATGGAGCAATCCCTGGCCTGCGGCATGCATATTAGTTGAGCAGTTTTCTTACACATTTAGCTGCTTCTCTTTGCGGCCCGCAGCGTTCAAAAAAAGGGTTTTCACTGGGTGTGTTTGCCCACTGGGCACCTGGGTGAGAACTCTTCATTTTGTTGGGGAAGCGTAGGGAGCCCACTCTCCCCCTTCCCAGCCAGCTCCCCACCTGGTCAACACTATTCCTGGTGCAGGCGCAGAAGCTAGCAAAATCCGCTTCTCCTGCCCGAGTCCTCATGGGTGGGTCGCTGTAGGTGCTGCTCTTCCCCCACTACCCCCAGTTTCTGGCGGAGAGCAGGAGGCAGCACAGGCGGACAGCAGGGGGCAGCTAGCCTGGGAAAGCCAGAGTGTGAGGGAACTTTCCTTGATGCCTCCTTTGTCCTCTTGTGTACCACTGGGATGGGGTTCCCTGAAACTCCTGAATTCCATACAGCACTGGGGATGGTATCGCTACGGCCGAAAGATGGTCGGGGCTGCACACACTTCCCTTCACTGTTAATTTTGAAAATATTGGGAATGCACTGGTTCCTGGGGGCTTGCCCCTCCATGGAGAAATTTGTTGAGGATGCAGTGAAGCACCTTGTGGTTTTGTTTGCCACCTTGTCTCCCAAGGCACCAGGCTTTGTCTCTATTTCCCAGCCCAGTAGGGCTGATTTCGACAATCTTCGGCTCATTTTGCTCCTAGCGGCATGTCCTAGCCACCAGGACGATTTTCTTTAGGCATCCTGCCCTGTAAAAGGGGCTCTTTTCATGGAGGATTGGATTTTTACTGCTTTCTCTGCCAGGCCTGTCTTCTGCCTGGACTCCAGGTGCTCTTTCCTGCTTGGGGTGCATCTTCCACAGCCACTCCACATCCAGCAGCAGAACACCCTCCCTGAACACTTCCCAGGTGTTAAAGCTTCCTGGATTCTTGAAGGGCAGCTGGGTGTCAGCGGAGTCAAGGGTTAGACCAAAGTAGCCCAGGAAAACCCTTGGGGTCTCCAGGAGAGCAAATTCCTGTTACTCAGGGGCATAAGGGTGACAAAGCCACCAGCCCTGTAAAGACCCATCCTAGTCCTGGGGGTCACCTGAAGTGAAAGTTCCATAGTCCATCCTCGCAGGGCATCAGGTGGATTCTCCTTCCAGCTGGGAGTTCTTTTGCTGTAGTGATTCCCAGTTCCAGCGTCTTCTCCTCTATCTCTCACTTGTGTAGGGGGTTTTTAAGTGGGGAGGAAAGTTCTGGAAGTCAGGAACCCATGGTTAATCCTAGAATTACAAATTATCCCTCCACCCCTGTCCCAAGCCTCCTGCACATCATTTTGGGACAATCCAATATGGCAACTTCAATTTGTCTGTGGAAAGAGTTTCTCTAAGACCCTAGGCTCTGCCCCCAGCTGGCACATCTACCTAATTCCCCAACCCCACTAGTACTTCATAGGTGAGCTCTCCTGTGTTGGCTCCAGAGGTCTGCCATCCTCCTTGGTTTCCGTGGTCCCGGTCGCCCAGCCTACGTGCAATGTGACACACAAATTAACAGATGCAGATTTCCACCCCATATTTTCCTGTCCCAGGAACTGGGTCTAGCACTGCTAATGGCTTTATTGTGTGGAGAGGCCTTTGATCATCCTGCTAGAGAGTAGAGTAAGCAACTCAGGCAAAGACCTGGAATCTGATTATGAGATGAGCCAAGTAAGTATGATAATCCTTAAATTGCTATAAGGAGTGCAGGTATGATGTCAGGGACTAGAAATCTACTCAGGTACATGTTTACTGCTAGACAGATACCTCACTGGACCCTATAGGCCTAAGTGGGGCAAAACTGTACCTTAGTGCAGATTTCTCTTATATTGTATAATATAGTGTAAGTACACTAGACCTTTAGTAAGCACTATGGACTTACACTATAAATGTCCACTTACATCATAAGGCCTACGCCAGGTCAGTAACACCCCTTGGAAAGTCTCTTCTGTGATAGACTACCTGTGCCCAGATACCAGGCTGTGCAAGATGATAGTCACACAAGCAGCCACATACTAGCACATGTGTCTGCACACATGTTCACATATAACCAGCCCAGAGCCTCTAGCCCTAGTTGGGCAGCAGCAACCTTATCTCGAAAGACAGACACTGTTGTTTAGCACATTCAGTTCATTTACCATAAATTCACAGTGAGGGAGACTCTGGTAGTGAGGCTCACTCTCCGTAAAAGACCAAAAACCAGGTATCATAAGTGAACAATGCAGGGGGATTAAATAGGCAAACCCCACTTTGCAGGAGCCTCTAATTTCAAACTCTTTCCAAAGTAAAAAGCATGTTAAAAATGATAACTTTCAATTTTCCTTTTTTTGTAATTGTATACTTTAATATTTACTATTGTTTAATTTTATAAACAATCATAGACCACCTGAAAAGGCGTTGGTGCTCTCTAGGGCTCTGCAGCCTACTGGTTAAGAACCACTGCTACGCAGGTTTGTAGTAGAAAGAGATGACGATGTTTGCTGACACTTAGAAATACTGGACATAGAAAGAGTTATACACTGTGGGCTTACCTTGAGCTGACTGGAAGGACAAGCGGTAGTGGTCAAAGGAAGTTATGGGAGGGCTCCAGGTGATAGTGGCCGACTCCTCTGTCACGTTGCCCACGACAAGGTCCCTTGGTGGATCCATCCCTGCAGGATCCAGTTGCACAAGAAACCAAGAAGGATCAATCAAGTTCATTAGGATATCGATAGCAGAAGCTGAAGACATTGTATTGTACTGTAGCATTTATACAGTGCTTCACATTTGCTTGTGGGACACAGCTGCACATTTTCAGAAGGGTAGCACGATACACCATGGGGGAGTGCATGGGTGTTTTATATGCTGTGATCTTATGCTGGAGGATTAATAGTGTTGCACATGAGTGATTAAAGAGGTGCTTTTATCTTGTCTTGTGGTGCAAACCCTATCAGTGCAATGGGAGAAAGGCACAGACAATATAATTGGACTAAGCTGGTGGTTATAATTCACTCTGCAGATCCTGTGTCAGCCTTCATGGTCTACATTATGTTAGAAGCAGTTAGCTAGCTGGGTGGTCTGTGGTTTAAGTAGTCCAATTTTGCTGTAGGGGCCAGGAAGACTAAAACATAATGGCAGCTGCATAACCCCATCTCAACCAAAGGGGCAGTACTGAACTGGGTGCATATAGACCAAAAGAAGGAGGGTATGTGAGAAGGCTCAGTTCTCCATATTGTAACATGTGCTAGGCAAAGAAACTGTCAAAGGAAAAGAATAATGGCAAATGAACAGGAATGGGATGTGAGATGGTGACATAACAAGTAGTCATGCACCTTTTTAAAGACAGGGATATTGCCTATTGCTGTACAAATACACCTCACAAGCGAGGAAAGTAGGAGAAGACCAATCAAGCTTTGCAGCCTAATCAGAAACTTCTACAATTTCATATCCTCCTGCTAGGCCAAACGAGTTCAAAATGTTGAGCCGGCATTCACTCCCCAAGCTCTTCTCAAGTCCCCGACGGCTAACAAAAGCAGATAAGCACCATCCAGGTCATGACTCAGACTGTAGACAGACCTACCCCATGCACATGTGAGGGTGGGAGGTGAAGCGCTTGATAGGTTGCAACCCCTACAGCACTAGAATGAATAATCGAATCCCATTTTACTTTCTATAATCGCCCCTCCACTCTGGCAATATAGCTTGGTACTGAATGGGTGGAATGTTTACTTCTTGATCATGATTAAATTAATGGTTGGTGAGGTAGTGGCCTTTCAGTATTACTGTCTGCCAAAGTTATTCTAATGAGGGTCACTGGGTGGGGTCCACTGTGGCAATCTCTTCAAAGAGGTCTTTGCATGTAGACGCATGAGTGCCACGTGGTTATGCTGTGGTGTTTATATGGGTAAATTGTAGGATTGCTCCAGTGACTAGCATGGAATAGCAGAGATAGAGCTAAGAGTCGAAAACCATGGGCCATGCGCTGCATGACTGAGGTGCATTGACAGAGGGCTGCATTGGACTCAATACTGAAGAAGCTGAACCTGTAGCACAGGATTGAGGTGCACTGATAGATCCATGCAGAGTTCAGATTCCCTTTTAATATGGACTGGGCAGTTTGATGGCCAAGCTAGTTAACCGGAAAACAACGCATAGATGTTCCATCCTGGCATTTACTTCTTGTGCCAATAGCAGACCCTTGATTCGCAAAGACCAAGGTCATTCTTTGCTTACCTGTTGTGACTGAGCCCACCACGGGCTCTGAGGTGACTACCCCATGCACGGCCACCAGTGCCACCATGTACTCCGTGGAAGGTCGTAGGCCTGTGAGAATGTTGTGTCTCTGGGAGGCGTCCACTGTGACCTGCAGGGCCTCCCCGTGCTCTTTGGGGTTGTAGCTGAGGAGGAAATGGTCTGCAGGAGGTGAGGGATCGGTCCAGGACACATTCACACTTGAGGAAGTGATACGAGAGAAGTGCAGCAGCGTGATTGGCCGGAACCCTGAAAAACAAAGGAAGTGATTCTTGTAACCAAGGTAACAGTTGCATAACAATCTTCATGAACCTTCTGCTTGTCTGAGCCCCAACACTCCAAAGGTACTTTGAGGTTCTGGATTTATACTGGCAAAAAATTAGATCTAACACAGTAATTGCTACACAGATGAAAAGGAGGGAACGGGTAAGTAGGATTTTGTCTTAAATTAGGATTTTGTCTTAAGTTAAACTTAAGTTTGTCTTATGTTTAACTTAAGACAGAATCCTAATTTAAGACAAAATCCTAACTTAAAACAAAATCCTAACTTAAGACAGAACCTAATTTAAGACAAAATCCTAATTTAAGACTACTAAATGCCTTCTGTGAATACCAAAAGTAGTAAATTTAGGATTTTGTCGTAAATTAGTTCTGTGAATCGGCCCCGCAGAGTCTTCGCACATGTAAGTATACGTTTTAGTAGCAAATCTTGGAGAGATATGCATGACTGGCTGAAGAAAAGCATCAGTCTTTTTACAATACTGTATGGGATTAGTTAGGAGTAAGAGAGGTTTAGGAAGGTTCAGGAAGGGGTTGGTTCAGGGAGGGGTGTCACCCACTCAGGCAAGAGTAAGGCAATTGTATGGAAGGAATGGAGACATGTAACTTACACTTTTGTAGTTAATTTACTCTCATAGCTGCTAGTGAATACCCAAAGCTAGTAAACTGAGTCAACAGAGTACATTTCTCAAAAGTGTAAGTTGCCTTTGTGAATCAGGCCCACAATGTGGCTATAATCACTAAGCAGCAACACTGTGCAGGTCATGATTGAAACAGGAGTACTGCTTTGTGAGTAATGCTTAATAAAAAGCAGTATTGTGTGTACTCTTAAAATGCTAGACTCCAAACCAAGGCACAAAATATTTTAAATTGGCAACTTTGCAGAAATGCTGTTGAGGATAAAATGTAATATATATATATCTTGGTTCTGTGCTATCATAATGCGGATGCTGCACAAATGAAAGAAAAGCAAATAACTGGATACCTCTTAATAGGCTCTTTGTCATGAGGGTGAGTTTTACTCAGAGGTATTACACATGAAGTGCCTAGAATACTGTTCATGTAGTTTGAGATTCCCATGACAAATACAATCATCATCATGCAAACTACTACAGACTAAAACAAGCATTTGCAATGCAATAGGACTCGCATTTACACGAGTTTGAGCTATTGGCATTGGGAATGTCACCGATATAGTGCTTCCTACATTTGAGCAGCCTATATTTCTTACAATTTTACGATCAAAGACAGTAAGTGTGGTTTTTTAACTTAAAGCTTTTCTGTTCATGAGTAACCAGATAAGGCTTACTAATATCAGCCGCTGGCGGTGTTTGTCAGCAGTGTTCAGTTGACATTCATACACTTGGTAAGGTTACATCAGACTTTATTGTTTTGTATATGTAAATTGGGGGATCCTTACTGGTCTTTAAACTTTTTCCCTCGGACCCTTCCATCCTGTTTTGTATTCTTGAGCAAATGTTCTACACATATAAAGCACCAGCCTGGATATGGAGGACGACTTCATGACACATGCAGTGATCAGAGGTTGAGTTCGAATCTTGTTACGGTCAACTCAGATTTCCTCACATGTGTGGTTGGTAATTTCAGTGCATCTCAATTTGGTAATTGTAAAATCTGTTATTTACATTGCTTACAAACTGTAAAAGTATGGGGTGATATGCTATACATTATTACATACATTTTCAATTGGCAATGTTGTATATAGGTGCAATACAATATCTTTTGGTTTCCTTCAGACTCTATCGGGTCTCTCGTAAATGGATAGTTAACATTTTAATGCAGTTTCTTTATTGCATTTTTCCACAGCAGGTTTACTTTTCATACACAAGGGCATGTTGTAAACTGACTTACTCACAGAGCCACGCCTTGGTGTTTCACATAACCAGATTAAAAAGCACCATCAGGTGGAGTTGGGCTACAAATGACAGGAGACCTGTTTCATCCCACAGCAAAATATACTGTGTATTGTCCGAAACCGGAGACATGGTATATCTGTGATCCAGCACTGTACTTTGTACCATGTTAATGGTTTGAATCCCTTTTTTTAATGACACATGTTGTCGCAAGGGAAAGCTGTGGCTGCGTTGTTTTACAACTTCTTGGATAACTTGGGCACCAAGGGTGATAGAAAGCTGGATTATTCTATTTCAATAACTATAGTAGTAAATAATAATTCAACACAAACACACTAAACTATAAACCATGTGGCTATAAAAATATATAAACGACACACGTTAAATGCTCGATTTGTTTCATTGCACAAAACGCAGTGATCGAAAATTAATAATTCACAGGGGATTGTGAAATATAGAAAAAATGTCATAGGTCCCCTTGAAACGTGTGCTTCATCATAAAAACGCCTGCCTCCAGGCCACTATATAGAGATATTTCTTTGTCAGGGCCACTGGCATTGTGTGAAAAGGGAGGACTGAATTATGCAGCAGGGATATCTAAATATGGGGCATGGAAAGGCAAATTATGCAACTTCCTGTGGTACTGTATATATATATAGGGCGCAGACCTGGCAGTGGCGCGCCCGTGTGTTCTGTATTCACAATGCGTACAGGACATTTGCAGTGCACTCTATTTTAACAAGCATTTGCAATGCAATAGGTCTCTAATTTACGGGAGAACTATTGCATTGCAAAGGGTTGGCAACTTGGCATCAAGGACAACAGGAGTGTGGGCAGGGGGGAGAAGGCACAGACATCTGTAGAGATGGAGTGCGGAAGAAGCATGGACAACGGGAGGGCGGGCGGGCGGTGGGGTAGGAGAGGAGAAGGCATGGACTACTAAGGGGAAAAGAAGGCACAGACAACGGGAGGGAGGGTGGAGGAGGGAAGAGGGCACAACAACGGGAGGGGGGTAGAAGGCACCAAAACATTTTGTGTTGCGAGGTTCCAGATCCCACATCCCCCTATGTTGTTGGAAAAGCTGTGTGACGCTACGTGTGCCCCTCTACCTGGTCCGTGTCATGAGGAGGGCTCCAGCTGCTTAATAAAGGAAATAGTACATGCCCATGTAACAACTAAGTAAAGGGGCACATAGCCACAGGAGGATACAAATGACGACATGGCTGTACTAAGGAGGGACTAACAAGTCTCATAATGAATCAGAACACAGCAATTACAAAGGACAAACACAAGCCAATGAAAAATAAGGGTGGGGGAGTGGGTGAAGCTTCTCTCCGCACTGAACTACTACAGCTCTTCACAGAGCAGCGCGTGTATGCTGGCTCACGCTCTACCTAAACACAGGACTGCCTGGAAGTTACTGTAGGACATTGTTTCTCAAACTGTTGGACTTTCACAACCCCCAAAAATTGGCCAATGTTTGGGGGTTGTAAAAGTCCAAGCAACAAAAAAAGGGATGCCTTTAAATACAGTGTTTATTTTATCACAAATTCTTCCCTTCAAAGATCAAGGTCAAATGTCAGGCTATGTCTTCTTAGAAATATATGCTAATTTTCTAACATGGGGATTGGTGTTTTCAAACTCTTCTGAGTTTGAACAATCTTGCTGGGTACTGGGACTGTGAAAGGAAAACTGTGAGATGTCAATTTTTTGTAGATTAACTGTACACATTCAGCAGGTAAGAATGCAAAATTTAATTGCATTTTTTTGTTATTCTGAACACAGATTTGAATAGGATTAAAGCCAATCAAGACACATTACTAAGTGATGCACATGTTATAAATTTTCACTGAAACCCGATTTCCACACATATGTGCGCAATATAGCTTCACCAGTAAAACTATCTCTGTGCACATTTAGAGGCTATTTCAGTAGAACATGTGCCGTCTATAAATAAAAGTACGCGACCACAGGGTGTTTTAGTTACATAAACAAATCGCCCACCTCTTGTCCATTAAAGCTAGGTGGGTCGCACACGTTTGTCGTTCTAAAATTTGGGTCGTGATTTAAAAACCTTGGGAAGCACTGCTCTGGAAACGAGGCAAATCAACAGCTGTGTAAATAAACAGCTGATATTGTCCGCAATACAAACCGTAGCAACTAAGTAAAATAATAGCATAGTAACTCAGCCACGGTGTTCTACATTGTACAAACTTTGTCAGATGTCTCTGTCAGCTGCCTCTAGCCAGAAGTTAAAAATCAGGAAAGCGCCCAATGGCATGCTGCATTGATTTGTTTATGCACAGTCACCAGATGTTCAAATATCGACACCTATCTGCCCTGTTATACTGCTGCGCTGGTTGAATTTAATTTTCCTAAGCTGATTTATTAATTCAAAATGAAAGTAAACAATTCCCTAGGGTCATCCACTTTGACAATATACAAACACAGACCGACAGTAATTCTGCCTCAAAGGCACATTCACACTTCACCCACTGAGTGATACCATACATGGATTACATTAAACATATAGTAAACACTGTCCAAGAAAAAAGATGAAATGTGCGTGCAGCATCTGTATCTGGCCACAGAGCCAGCAGATTGTCCAGCAGATGGCCGCCATGAAGAGCTCCCAGCCTCCCAATAGCACTGTGCTCCATGGCGTCCTTCTCCTGCGGCCAGTGCTCCTCTGCAGAGACATTTCCATATTTTCATTTCGTTTTCAAGCAACCGCTGCCTAAAACTAGGAATAGTTTGCATAGTGGACTAGTTTTATGACTACCAATATTCAGGGCAGGGCTGGAGTGGGAGCGCAAACCAGCCCTGGCAATTGAGTCGGAATGGCCGCGAGGCGTGGGGGAGGTAAGGGGGTGTCGGGGTGGGCTGGCCCTGGTGGGAAACACTGCTGCTGCTTTTGGTACAGGGGCAAATATTGCAGGAAACTGGCCACCATACCGAAAATGGCCCCCACCGGTCCAAAACCGGCCCCCACCCTTCCTGCCCACCGGGAAAACGCCCAGTGCCTGCTATGACCAGTCTGGCCCTGATTCAGAACCGCGCTGGGGAACCAAAAGCAACCCTGGCGAAATTGCTCAGTACATCGCTACTCCTTTCGTCTTCTAGTGTTATCACTCTCTTACCATCCATCCGCTCCCTCTTTCTCACATCTCTCTCATCTCCCTCTCTGATCGCTTTCTCTGTACCCATTGTAGGAAGGTGGAATCTTACTGCATGGTTGCCCCCACTTTTTTCTGATGGTTTTTGATTATTTTGGCTGGGATCCTGCTATCCAGGACCCCAGCCTAGCTGCTTCCTCTCTAAATTGATTCCAAGTACTTTAGGTACGCTCCAGTTCGGTTACTGGGGTACCCTTATGAGTCCCTAGTAAATGGTACCTTAGGTACCTAGAGCATAGGTACCCCAGAGGCCTACCAGGGGCTGAAGCATGTATTATGCCACCCCTGGGAATCCTTCCAAAATGACACCACAGGTCTGCTACTGTATCCTGTGTAAGGTGGTGTATGCACCCCTTACTTAGATATAGGTTCCCTATATCTACCTTATATCACTACACATATAAACCGATCTGTCACCCCTATGGCAGGCCTTATCAATCCTGAAGGCAGGGAGCGGGGTTTTTCTGTGAGAGGGTGCCCATGCATGAGCAGGACCCCTCTGCAGCCTTCGGAACCTATTCTCTGGGGCTGTTCTGTGATGCAGCCAGACCATATACTCTTCAGTGCATTATAACCTAGCGGTAAATGCTAACTTTGGAATGGCTGCAAGGAAACATGTTGTGTTTGGTGTCAAACACTTTGGAATCCTACCCCCACCCCACCAGTTCTGGCTTGGGGCGGTAGAATTCCACCCTTCTAGAAGGAGAGACATGTACACACCGGTATACCCGGTACTAGTTTAAAAGAGCCCTGGCATCACAAAATGGATGCTGCAGCCACAGACACGAGTCCGACCTCCTGCTGCTGGATGAAACTCCGGCAGGGGAGGCCTGGACAATAGGTTTCCTGTCACAGGGAGGTGTCACCACCTCCCAGACAGGCTTTAGTGTATTGGGGCTGGGTGGGTGCACTCCTAGAGTGCTTTGAAGTCTGCACTGGGGGCACATTTGGTGTCCCTTTGCATAGCCCAGTTCAAACCGGTTTCAGGCGCGACCAGCCCATGCTCTGGGGTGAAACTGGACAAAGGAAATTGGTGTAGCCACCCCTCCTTCCAAACCCTCCCATAGGTGGGTCCCCAGAGTATGTCCAACCCCTTCCTTGGGTATAAGAAAGGAACCCCTGACTACAGGACTAAAGATTACACCTGAAAGAAAATCTGATACTGAATCCTAGAACTTTGACAATCTGCATGATGCTGGATGACTGAAGAATCTCCCTTGGAGTAAAGGAGTTACTCCCATGCTTGGCAGGCACCAAAGACGCATCTGACCGGTTTGCATCTCCGAAGCTCCGACCGGACTCCGAAGTAATTGCAACACAGAAGGTGGATTTCCAGACTTCCCCGAGGCCGCCCTGAGTCCCCAGCAAAGCCGAGACCCGCAACCCTTGTGGGTACCGTGGAACTAAAACCCCTGGACACTATGCACATTTGCAAGTGCATCAGCTTCTTGATGTTCCTTGGGGCTGTGCATTGGGTTATTTGTAGACCAGACCCCGAGCACCTTTTCCACTGAAGATTGCTGGCCTACATTCCACAAGTGTTCCGTGATCTGGCCCTTTGTGTTTTCGCTTGAGGTACCCTTGCGATCCCTAGTCCGTTGACTTGTGGGTCCCTGAGAAGGCAACTTTGACTTTCCTTGGACTTCCCAGGTTGCTCCAGATGTGCCTTGACTCTCCACCACTTGGTGAGTCCCCCGGACCTTGCTGGTCCACACCGAAGCATTTCTTTTCTTTCTACGTGGGTTGCCGTTGACAAAGCTTGTTGGGTCCAATCCAGTCACCGACACTGCACCACTCGACATTCTTTGTGAGACAGCTCAAATCCAGCTCCTGGTCATCGTCGACACCTCCTGGTCCTCGTGGCTGCAGGGTCAACCTTCACCGCTTCAACCTGAAACCACCCGACATCGATGGGCATACGTCTATCATGCCCCTGGTCACTGGCAAGTGACCCAGACCCTGTCCCCTCTGCTTTCAGGTTCTTCTCATCTTCGATCCAGGCTTGAATCACACCGGACACTTTCCACTTCGACGGCAGCAGCACTTTGCAGCAGATCGCCATTGAAATCAACGACGATTCCCGACACCAAAATACACCTATGAACCCGGCTTCCCTGGGTGAGGAAATCGAGTACTCCGGTGCTCCCGTGGGTGTTGGCCCTAGAACCCCTTAAGTCTAAAGGGGTTTGCTCAAAGTCTTCTCCTGTGTCCTATATCTTTAAATTTCCAACTGCGACTTTCCCCATAGAAGCTAACGGCGTCTCTCGGCTGTGTTCTCACACTGCGCGTGCTACCCGTGGGTTTCCTGTGCCACTACCTTGGGTGGTTTCTTGTGGTCCCAGCAATTCTACTGGCTCTAGGCATTGTGTCTAGTAGGGGTTCTTATACCACTTTCTTAATATATGGTTTGGTACCCCCTAGGGCTCAACGTATATTATGCTATTTACTGAAGTTCTATTGCATTGAAATTGTGTACTTTGCTCTGTAATCTCATAAAGAGATTACTAGAGAGTGTTTAGTAATAAATACATTTATTTTATATATATCCCTTGTGTGGTTTGCCTTTCATTTAGACATTCAAGAGGGTATAATCTTTTAAACCAAGCTACTTTACACTCCTTCAAGACTTAGCCTGAAGGCTGCTTTCCATAGCAACCATTAGGATAGCTTTCAATAAAGATTGTCTTTAAACCTATCATCAAGAAGGGTTTTTTGGACTGGTGCAAGGTGCCCACTTGAATAGTAGACAGCATATGCCAGGCCAACTTCTCACACCCATCTCTCCCTCCCTTTCTCTTGAGGCCTCCTGTGTGTGTTGCCGTTTAACCTGGGGGAGCTGGGGAAAGTGACAGAGGCATCAGTAGCAGCCTCCAGGGCTCCTTGCCACAGGGGACATGTCCAATGGAAAAAGGCCTGCCCGGCAGCTAATCTGATGATGCATATGGCATTACACGGGCTCCATTTTTTCATTTACCTTTCTAGGATGGCAGAGGATTATATTTGAGCAGAAACTAAAAATAAAATATATGTTAAACAGAAAAGATCTTTTTGAAGAATGAACATCCAAAAAGAAAACTGCTACTGCAGGGCCCGCCATTTATTTTTGTAAACAATGACACAGGGGAGCAAAGGAGGCTTGGGTGGGGGGAGAAGGCACCATGGTGGTGTGCAGTGGTGAGTAGGGATGAAGGGTTAACAGAAGATGGTGGGGAGGAGGAAAAACAGTCAAGGAGAGTGAGGGGAGATACAGAGGAACTGAGAGGGTAGGGAGGCTGGAGCACATGGGGACAGGAGGCATGAAATCAATCGGGCACATAGCACATAAGGGAGACAGCAACTTGGGAGTGTGTGGGGAACACAAGGGGAGAGCTAGAAAGGATGCACTCTCATGGACTTCTTAAGCAAAAAGAAAAAATAGTTCCATAAAACTGAGCAGTGGAAGAACACAGGTAAAGAGGATATTCTTCAGGGGAGGAACAAACACAAGTTGGAAAAGCAAGCCAATGAGAATGGCAATAAAACAAACCAATGGTAAGTAATGGTAAGTAATGGGCAGAGTAAAAGACCCTCTGTGTTCGTGGTAGGCCTACAATATGTCTTAAGTAATCCAGACAACTTAAGCTTTCTGGTAAGATTGACCTAAAAAAGTACCCCCTTGAGATCCACTCTGCTCCAACTATGTTGGACAGTGATATTAACTAATGGTAGGACCAGCTATGGGGAGAGGGTCGGATGTCTAGCAGTGCCTATGCAAACAAAATGTAAAAAATGTGCCTGCACCTGTGGAAGAAATCTCTGTACAACCATGAGGTCACAGGTTTATCTCTGGGCAATGATGCGATGTCTTTCATTCTTCTGACCTGGACAAAGTGAGTACTCTGAAAATGAACACTTTACCCACTCAGATATTCTACTTGCTTTTCGTTCCTCGCTGAGAAGGAAGTGTTCTTTTTTATAACCAACTTTTATTGATTTTTGCGTACCCTGTCAACCAAGTCCACCGCCAACCCAAGCACAACACTGCACAATGTAAATCGTACTTGAATCTTAGACATTGCCCACATGTAGACCATGATAGTCATACCATTTGCCCCATATCTTTCCATGTTTCTGGGGTAGCCCTGGGCCTCGTAGATAGGTCGTTCTTGCTGAGCACATCAGTACACCCCATTTCGCCTCTCCGCTACAGGAGAAGGAAGTGTTAACTTGTTCTCGGAAAAGACTTTCAAGAACATTGCGACCAGAAAACCTGAAATATCTTTTCATATGGATCCCTGAATACATTTTCCAAAGATAAATATTCCTTTACAAAAATAAAAAATACTGTATGCTTGGTGCACATGGCCTTTACTAAATCAGCCAGAATATAATTAGAAAGTAATAAAAAACATGTATTTGCACATTTTATTTGGAACTCTCTATATAATTTCAATGTGTTCTAAGCATCATTTGTCATCCTTTTAGATTGCCATTTCCTTGTGGGATTTTGGTGGCTGAATTGTTTTGGATAACTTCTGCCAAGTCTTGTTTTTCTTCTCAGCTCTTCACACAGCCACAAAGTTGACATTTTTACATACATGACTGCTTTACATTGAGAATATGCATTGGTTATCTTCTTGGCAGTCGCATCGCAGATAAGTGTCATATATGTGAAAACTTGTCAATTAAAAAGATCATGGACAAAGAGCGAGAGTATGTTCATGCCATGCCTTATATGCATAGAAAACATAGAGGGTCTCTCTCAACAGTATATTGGAGTTCCTATTACTGTAATAGGGTCCTAGCGCAGAAAAAAAGCCCATATCTTGTGTCACCTCGGCCTTACTCTTTATGCCACCAAATAGCACTCGGAAAGCCCACACTATTTCTGCCATCTCTTCTAGTCAATCTAGAGAGCTTCCAAATCAAGAGTCTCAAAGCACAGAGGTTTCCAGCTACAAAATCATCTTTGAAATAACATTAGAAGTGTTAGTCTCCTTCAACAATGAGGGCTATTGAGGCACAAAATGTCGTCTGTTTCTTCATTGAGATCTTTAATCTTTACCCCAATCATTAAAGAGGAATGTGTTGCTATTGAGGGTGCCAAAAGAACCATCAAAATTATTAACCCTTTTAGGACATCTTGCAATTCCTTGAGGATCATGTAGGAAGCTGACTCTGTATATACTATACCAAAGTAAGGTATAGTATCCACAGAGTCCAGTGGATCCCCAAAGGTAGCAAAGGCTAAAGCAGATAATACCTTGCTCTCTGTTTGTGGTAGTGTGGGCGAGCAGTACTGCTTTATCAGAGGGAAGTAATAAGCATTTATTGTACACACTCAGGCTAAAAAAAATGTCACGCCCTCAAAAACTGAACTCAGACCAATGTGTTTGTATAAAAATATAATTTAGTTGTATTTTATTTCTAGAACTAAGCCAGGCTTTGCACAGGTAAGTGTAATAGTACTTTGCAAGAATAATGCAGTTAGATACAGTTTGAATGCCGTTGAATGGAATTGGATTTGTTACAGGTAAGTCACTTGTTCATAAAACAGTTGGAATTACTTTTCCAGCTACTATTAAGATCACTTTGTAAGTTACTTTTCAGATTACTTTTTACGTTACTTTTTTTTACTGCGATATCCCTAGATATGTCACTGGGATATTTCCTAGATAAAAGGTAAGTAAATTAATTTTGGTAAATTTACAGTTTCATAGGTTTTCATGCAATTGTCCAACTCCACACTGTGAACATTTTTCACAGAAAAGTAGTCAATGCAATCCTATGGGAGGAAATTAAGTTATCGGTTTAACGCTAAGTACTTTGTTTTGGGAGTTGATTTTCTGGGGTTTGAACAATGGTTCTCCTAGGGTCAAGGATGCACTCTCAAAGCACCCTCAGCAGCACTAGGGCGGCTGGGAGCAGAGTGCTGAGACCCAATGTTATCCAATGGTGGATAGGCGGCCTCCGTTTGGGGGCTGCTCAAGAGCAGGCCACAAGGTTGAGGGAGCAAAGCTCCTGGACCTAAGCTCAGGGCAACAGGGGTTTCAAGTAAGCACCTAAGGTGCACCCACAGCAGCACTAGGGCGGCCGGGTGCAGAGTGCTGTTTTGGAATTGGGTGCCCTGATACTTTGAATTGTGATTCACCGGTTTGAACAAACCTCAGGCTCGGGCACAAAGATCTTCTGGAGGCAACAACTGGTTGGGGAGGTAAGTTGGGATGTCGTGGGATGCTGGGACACCATCGGTTGGGCCACCCAAGGCCGTGGGGCGTCGGGTGCAGGGGTGTCTTTTGGCGTTGGATTCTTCTTACCAGCTCCGGTCGCGGTCGGGGAAATCATCCAGAAATGGGCTGCAGGCGTCCTCGGTAGACTCGAGGCAGGTCAGGAATCACCATATCCTTGGTCAGGTTCACTGAGAGACCTCTTTGTGGTGTTGGGCCAGTCGAACTAGGGTCGTGGGCATTGGGTGCAGAGTGGTGCAGACTCACGGATTTGGCCAGAGCCAGAGTCTGTTGGTGAGCAAAGCTGGTGCTTACTGGAGACAGTGTCTGGTAGACAACGTCTGGCAGGGCAGGTCCTCTGGGTTCTGGGGTCTGCTGGCTGCAGGACACACCGGAGTTTTGCTAGAGCAAGTCGAGGTCGGGACTGGTTGGGGGATGAAGTTCCCTTGGCTGCTGAGGGTCAATAGGGACTCAGAACCCCTATTGTTGCCACAAATAAGTCCCTCATAGCTGGGATTGCTCAGATCTCGTTAGAGGCCCCACCCACTTTCTCAATCACTCTGCAAATGCACCTCCTGGCACACTACTGGTAGGGGGATGAAGTTCCCTTGGCTGCTGAGGATCATTGTGGGCCAAGAACCCCTATTGTTGCCACAAGCAAGTACCCTAAGCAGGATTGCTCAGACCTCATCGGAGGCTACACCCCCTTTCTCAACCACTCTAAACATGCACCTCCTGGCGCACTACTGGTTGGGGGATGGAGTACCCTTGGCTGCTGCAGATAGTTAGGGGTCAAGAACCCTATTGCTGCCACAAGTAAGTCCCCCACAACGGGACTGCTCAGACCTCATCAGAGGCCCCTCCCCCTTTCTCAACCACTCTGCAAACATGCCTCCTGGTGAACTACTGGTTGGGGGATGAAGTCCCATTAACTGCTGAGGGTTATGGTGGACAAAGAACTCCTATTTTTGCCACAAGTTAGTACCCCACAGCGGGATTGCTCAGACTTCACCAGAGGTTCAGCCCCTTTCTCAGCCACTCTGTAAACGCGCCTCCTGGCACACTACTCTTGAAGGACAAAGTCTAGGGATGAGCATGCTGGTAAATTCTGCTCCATCAGCATTTGGCAAAGTTTTTACCAAACACTGCGTTCCAAGCGTAGCGTGAGGTGGTAGAACTCAACTGGTGGAACACAGTTTACTACCCACCCCTAATGGAGACTCACACACTCATTCACAGAACCACTCACATACTCATATACCCACTTACAGCCCCACTCATACTCTCTCACACCCTCTTACAAACCTAGTAGAGTGGTGTGGCTCACTGGTTAGAGGCGGCAGACCCGGAAGCAGAGAACGGCCCGGGACCAGGGTTCAATTCCCGATTTGGCAGGGTCGTGGACCAGGGCCAGCGGACTCGATAATTCTCGCTTCGGTGCCTACTCTAACCAGGCATCAGACTCGGCAACTCTGGGCATTAGCTTGCCTCATCTCTACAACGGCCCCCCACATTCGCCGGGATGCCTGGTTTCACCTTGGAGATACCCATTAGGGACCATCTCACAGGGATAGCCAGGACGGTTTCCCCAGCGGTCTACAGCGCCACGACGCCTCAGGGCAGCAGTGCGCTTTACAAGACACAAACATTTACATTTACATTTACTCAGACACTCATGCACCCACCCCACTGAGACACTCATGCACTCACTCACACACTCACTGTCAAAGGTTAGTGGTTAGTTAGGAAATAAAATTAAAAAAACAAATTCACTTAGAAAACCAAAGGTTACAGGGACATTATAGTTAGGAAATAGAATTTTTTTTAAAACATAGAAATTCACTGAAAAAAATAAAAGTTACAGGGACATCTACGATCAGATTTCACTCGTAAAAAAAACTGTGAAATTCAGCGGCAGTTACCTGAGCTAAATATAATGAACTCCCCTGCAATGCACTGCTTATGACCTCACATATTACATCACTCATCACATGCTCAGTAACATTACTGATGACATCTCAAATGACTTCACTGATGACATCATCCAGTGTTTGTGAGTGTTTCTAAAAGTTTTTGGGGCATATTTACTAGGAAGTCCTGCGTTTCCCCCCGCTTTGGCGCTAATTTTAGTTGCCTAGCGCCACACAGACACCCTTGCACCATAATGCAAGGGTGCCTGCTTTGTAGGGTAAGATTGTTTATGTGCAGGAAGGCGTCCCTTCCTCCACATAAATAATCTGAATTGGCATTTTGAAATTTCTATGTGTGTGCTTAATGTAGCACACATAGAAGTTGCAAAAAGTCATTTTTTTATTGATTGTTTATGTGCAGGAAGGGTCACCTTCCTGCACATAAACAATCAATGGCCTTTTGCTGTTTCTATGTGTGATATGTGCTACACAGAGGAACAGCGAGATCGTGGAGAAATGTTGAGGAATTAAACATTTCTCCTTGTTGCGCCTGTTTAAGACCAGGGGCATATTACCAAGCAATAGCGATAATTATCGCTATTGCTTAGTTAGAGACAAAAATTTACCGCAGCGCTGCGGCGATTTTTACCGCAAATAAACCTTGGTATTACCAAGGTTTAACGCAAATGCGGTACAAATCGCCGCAAAGCATGAATATCGCTGAAAAGTCAGCGATATTCATGCATTAGCGAGCTAATGCTCTTAGCCATGTTATCCACCTCCCATTGGATAACATGGCTAAGAACTGCTCAGGGCAGGTGTTAGCTTTTGGAGATATTCCCGCTTAGCGCGAATATCTTCAAAAGTTGGTAATAGGAGATAGCGATGTTAGCAACTGTTTTCAGTCGCTAACATCTTGGCACACCCACTTTGCATCTCATTAGTGATAAATATCACTGACATGCAAAGTGGGGCCCAAGATGGTCGCTATCTCCTACTAGCTGTCGCTAACTGGTGTTAGCGGCAGCTAGGTAATAGGGAGATAATTTTATCTCCGCTTTCTTGGCTTTTAAAGCCAAAAATGCGGAGATAAACCCCCTTGATAATATGCCCCCAGGTTTTCCCTGGTCTTAATTTTGGCGCTGCCTCATATTTACACTGCTCTTTTAAATATGGGGCAGCGTCAAAATCAATAGGTGTTTCGATGGAACGTCCATTGCCCACCCCTTTTCATGCTAAGTATAGTGTGCAAGGGGCCTTATTCACAAGGTAGTGTTAAGCCACGTTAACTGGGTTCACGCCGCCTTGTGAATAAGGCAAAGCCCCCATCGCCACCACAATGTCACAAAAATTGACGTTTTGGTGGCAATAGGGGCTTGTTAAATATGCCCCTTTGTGTGTTAAACGTACATACTAAGGTACCACAGAAGTTAAATTAGTGCACTTTGTGAACTGCTAATGAGTGATTCCTCACAACGCTGATCAGGCATGCATTAGGTCTTTTTACTTCAGTAAAACGGCTGACAGACATCAGAAACGGGCTTATGGTGTTTTGAGAGCCCTGTGAATCTGTTGATTGGGCTCGAGAGGTTAAGACTGAGCTCATCACAAGTGACCCAGGTCGGCACGGAGGAAGTAGGAATTTGATGAAAATAAATTTCCGGGACCCTGATAAGAGGATGTCAGTGTCAGTGATGTGAAGATATGAGCGCCCGTGTACAGCGTCTGTGACAGCTGCAGAGCAGCCCCCGGCCCAAGAGAGCAGCTTCAATTATTAATGCCTGCTCATTTCGACTACATGAATGTGAGAGCAGGAGTTGAAATGTGATTCATTTGTACTGTCACTTCAGACGGAATCGTCCTCCGAGATCGCGAGCTCTCTGGCGCCTCGTGCCCGCCCTTTCTAGCCTCTAGCCAGCCTCGGCCTCCCTCTCGTCATCTGACCTTCAAGTACAATCTGTATTGGCCCACATGCATCAACATTGCCATTTGCGATTCCTTATTAGCCACAAATAAGGAATCGCTAATAAGAAGTCGCAAATGGCTATGCATGAAAAAATTGCTAAATAAATTGCGATTTCTTATTATTCCTTAATTGCGACTCGCAAATTGCGAATCGCAATTAAGGAATACCTCCCCATTCATTCCTATGGGCCTAGAGGCCCATAGGAATGAATGGGAAGACATTCTCAATTTGCAATCAGCAATTAGCGTATCGCAAATTGAGAATGCAATTTCAAGGGTTCAAGGGTGTCCAAAGGACACCCTGTTGCACCCCTGAAATCAATCTGTGCACATATGTTGTGCACACACATGCCCTAAGGGCATGTGTGTGCACAACATGAAACTTTGAAAAATGCACAAAAGTGCATTTTTTAAAGTTTTCGCAAATTACCATGAGGTTCAACCTCATAGTAATTTGCTCCCCCTAAGTGCGAATTCGCAATTTTTAAACATTTCATGCATTGCATTTAAGAAATCGCAAAATGCGATTTCTTAAATGCAATCGAAATTTGAGAATTTGCAAATATTTGCGAATTCTCAAATTGCGAGGGCCTTCACCCTTCATGCATCCCAAAAATGTAAATTGCATTCGCAAACGGGCGAATCTCATGATTTGCGAATGCAATTTGCAATGATCCATGTGCCCCAAGGCCCCCACGAGGTCCCCCTCCTGCCTAAGCCTGGTCCAATCGTCACAATTCTCTATCACTGGCATGGAAAGGGTGCAGAGGGCCCCAATGCACGCGAGGAATATGGGCCTCCCTATACACACTTTTGTAGCCAAAAGTTAAAACTGGGGTCCAGGTGGCCCTCGTAATTCTGGGCGGGGCCTGTGCCACTGCACCTGCTGCTCCATAGAAAACTACTCCCTATGTCTGTTCAACGCTCCACAATCCTCCTCCTACAGTATATAATATAAGGGACTGCAAGGTGCCCGGCGGAAGGACATGGCAGGATGTAATGTCACTTTTTGAATTTGAGGAATAGCCTTCTTAGCAACCACTGAAAACTGGCCTTTTAAATGTAGGGAATATATTGTTAAATGTATTAACATTAGGTGCCTTCTTGCTCTGGTTAAAATTGTATCTCTTTTGGATTTGGTTATATTTTCCTACTGCTATCTATTTATTTAATTTTATTTCAAATGCAAGATGTCACCTATTAGTTTCTTTCCAATCATCTGCGGTCAGTGCCTGCTTAAGGCCCCGCACTAGAGAAGATTATGTCTGAAGTCTGCATGTCAAGAAACACCACAGTATAACACATCCTTTTGTTACTCCTTCTCTGCGGTACCTGTGAAGGCGTCGACGGTAATCTCGGAGCTCTGCTGTCGGCCCCTCTCTGCCAGAACCGAAATGGTATACTCCGTGCCTGGTTCCAGGTCAGTCAGGTTAAGCACTGAGGTGTCCTCGGGCACCGTGACCTCAGAGGCCATACCGGAAGCAGCTGTAAAGGTGACCCGGTAATGATCTATTGGGCCCTGAGCCTTGGCCCAGTGGAGGCTGATGGATGTCTCTGTAGATGCCGTCACCATAAGATCACGAGGACTGTCTAGTTCTGGGGATAGGAAAGGCAAAAATGTACAAGTTAGAAAATTCAGTGTCCACAGTAGCAGTTACGAACATACACATCTGATGGTACGGATCTAAGTGAGAGTAGATGTGTTAGTAGTTAATCTAGCTCTACCTCAGATTTCAGGGTCTAGTTATCATAAACTATCCCAAAATAATCTCCTAGCTGACTTGTCCTGCATATACCTTCATCAGTGTCTTAGACAACGTCCTCAAAGCAGCTCAGTAGGATGAGTTGAGGTACGCCTACGAGTGTTTAGAGACGTCAGTGCCGCATTCCACACTGTTGACTATAGGATGCTCCTTCATTATCTCTTAGATGTTCCAGGACTCCTGCCTTTTACTCTTTATCATCCTTGCTTTCCGAAAGATCTCACCAGGCTAATCCATACAGCCCTTCGGGCTTGTGTCGAGTGTCCTACCAGGTATCTTGCTTCTGTTTAAAATCTATCTCCCCCTCTTTGAAGATTAGAAGGATCCACAGCCACAGCTCTACTGTCCCTCTGTTGATAAGACATAATTAGACTCTCATATCAACACAAAGCAAAACCCATGCCAACCCCCTGGCACCTGCCGTGTAGCTATGGATAACTGCAGTAGCAGAGCAAGGATGCAATAGGCTCCGGTGCAAGCGAGGAAATTGGTCCATTTGACTGTTGTCTGGGTAATATAATTCACCAAATATCATGGTTCAATGGGCCCCTCTCAGCTTTGGCCCTGGCCCTCCAACACCTGCTGCACCAATAGTAGCTACACCCCTGGATAGATGAAAGGTTCTTGGAGCTTAATTATTTCAAAACAGAACTACTGTCCCTTAACACCAAACGCACCAAAAACCTCCACAGGTAGCAAGCATCTCATCCCATTATAAGGGTCAATCTATCACCTTAGTATCAGCACAAAACCTAGTAGCAATACTTGAGTCAAAAATGGGGGTCGCCTAAATCTGCTCACTCTGACCTCTGACCTTACCTTTGTGTTCATCCTACCGGGGTACCAACAGATGGAAGTGGGTCCAACCATCAAATTCTAATGTAATTATACAATTCCGCTGTCTGCTAACGCATCAAATCTTCAGTCTCTACTCTTCATGGAATGCCACTGCTAGGTTGATAGTTAAGACTAGGCAATATTTGCCAAATGGGAAACCAGCATTTTGCACAAATTTACAAGTGCTGCAAATAGCAGCCACTCGCTTTCTGGTTGTTTGCGCTGTTCACGTGGGCGCATGTTAAAGTTTTGCCACTAACGATGCTTAATTACATGACGTGGTGCAACAGTGTAATTGCAGGAATTTCGCGTAACTAGCGTAATACAAAGTTACTGAAATTACACAAGATTATGTTTGAATAACAGAAATGTCACCAGTCCCTGGAAGGTAACAACACAGAATATATGAGCGCTATCCTTGTTACCATTAAGTTTTCTTCCACCTCTTGGGCAACATTAGGGTGATCTCCTGATCCTCGAGCCTGGTTTACAAATGCATGCATGCTGGAAGCCCAAAGAGGGCAGCAGAGGCATAAAGCATACTTGGGGCATATTTACAATGCCACTGCAACACTTTTACGCTGCTAGAGCATCACTTTTATGACACTCAGGAGGTGTAGTGTGCCAGCTTATATTCACAAGGCCAATGCATGGCATTTCATGGCCTTGTAAATATATGGAGGACGGCAATGCCGTACTCTGCGTGGAAGAGGCATTCCATGGTGTTGCTGTTTGTGTTCTCACACAATACCCATGATTTCTGACATTGCCCCAAATTTAAAACCTAGCATGAATCTGGGGCAGAGTCAAAGCGTAGCAAGGAGAAATTGTATATTTCTCCTCGTATTTTCCTCTTTCCACATGTGCTGCCTTCTGCAGCATACATGGATCCGGGAAAAGGCCTGCTTTGATTGATTTGTTCAGGAAGGTGTCCCTTCCTGTCCAAAAACAATCATGCTAACAACACAGACACTCTTGCACCGTGGTGCAATGGTGCCTGCGTTGGCCCTCGGCTTCAGTTTGTGCGTCGCAGAAAGGACAGGAATGCGCCATATCGTGTAGATACGGCGCATTCCTGCCCATTTCTACTGACGTAGAGCAGCGCAGCCTCAAGGATTGCAGCGCTGCCCAACCTGGCATTTTTTTTAATTGGAGAACTCTCTTCAAATAAAAAGGCAATTTTCTGGGTCGCCAAAAACTACAGCCCCCCCCCCCCCCCTCCCACAGTGCAAAGTGCCTTAAAGGAAGGCCGAGTTTCCCGAATAAAAATCATGCACCCCTCACACAAAGCCCAAACCCCCTCTCCTCCAGAATCTGTATTTGGGGTTTCTCTGCAAACACAAAAGCGCCTTTGGGAGATTTAGCCAACAGACCCAGATTATGAAGTTACTTGGTTTGTTTATTTATTTGCTCTCATTTCGACAGTGCCACCTAGAGGAGGGTTTCCGAACTCCTGAACTATGGCATGTTCTGGTTACAGCCCCATTATGAGAAGATATATTGCTTGCTAGCCTCACTTCTTCCTAACCACAACCTGCTTCGCTTTAAACGGCGTGACATATTACTCACCTGTCCTGGCATTGATGGTGGCCGGCAGGCTCTCCTGCTCATCCAGGACTCCAGAAATCCCAATGCCATACTCTGTCCCTGGCACCAGATCTGAAAACAGGAGCAAAAAGGCAAGGTGATGTGAGTGGGTGGCAGTGCCTATTGGGAAATGGGAGGGATTTGGGAGGTTGAGGCTGGTTATATAGGAGTGGGTGATGAAATTGAAAGTAAGAAGATCACATAATGGTGTCACTGGGACCCAATTCTCTCTTCTTTGATTAAACAACCTAATTAATGCATGCAAGAAGATTCAGTCCCTCTTTGGGGTCCGGCGGCCTGCCAATCAGAAAATACCTTACACTTCAATTCAACTCCCTACCTGCTCAGTGACAATTTCGGGCTACTTCTCTGACGTGACCACAAGGTGTCAATCATCTCTCTCAAAATTCCTTCAAGTATAGGCATTAAAGACCCTGCAGCTTGTAAAGGCTGGGAAGAGGTCCTGCAGCCACCTTTTTGCAAGTCCTGTTCCTTCTCCAAGTGCCTGCTTCCCTCTTTTCCAGTCACTTCTTGATCTCCTCTTGTTCAGATAGTTTCTAGTCCTCTATCTTGCTAGCCAGTTATGATCCCCTTTCCACCAAACAACTCTAATCTACTCTGCTCTCATCCACTCTGCTACCAGCACTTCCCAGCATGTCTCTCCCCACTCTCCAGCTGCCTTCCCACCTTACACGGTCTCTTCGCTCAGTGACACATGCTTGTTTCCTTCCCAAGCTCCATTTTGTAGTTATTGCCTTCTGACTCTCCCTCTCCTTTTGTCAATACTTGAATTATTCTCTAGATAGTTCCAGTCCCTCTGCTCACCTTTGGGCAATCTCTGCCAGGGTGCAGATCGCTGGGAAAGTTCTCCAATAAACCTCAGGGCATATTTATTAAAAAGTAGCACAATGCAGCACAGCAACTTTGGTTGCTGTGCTGAGTTGTGCAGGAATAGACCATTGCAGATCCATATACTAAGATATACAGCACTGAAGCTCTCTTTCCAAGCGCTGGCACAAACATAAGCTGCCTAGAACCATGCACTTAGTGCAAAGAGGTGTGCATGATTTCTTGCTTAGGGTTTCATCTGAAGGGCGCCATTCCAGTACAAAATGCTAGGCTGAGACATACTTTAAAACTCTTTCCACATTGTGTGTGTGCTGCGCTGTGCAGCCCGCTTGCAATGTGGGAGAGGGTCAGGGAAATACATACATTTCACCTTATTAGCGCCTGCCCCAAGGAGGGGTTATTTTTTGGTGCAAAGCCCTGTCTGCCATCATTGGTTGTTAGGGCTTTTGGTCAGCTATCTAGGACAGTAGTCTGGGCATGCCCAAGTACCACCCATTGGACATCCAACTGATGCAAAGTAACTCAAAGTTGTTTTTTTTCCGAATTACTTTTAGAGCTACTTTCCAATGCAAAGGTTTTGTGCTGAAACTTAAACATGTTATCAACACTGTAATGCTTTGAGGCACTTTCTGTGATTTTTGGACTGGCATTGATAAATCTGTTTCTTGGTCTTTCACTTATCCTATGTGTCAAAAATATAGCATAGATTGAAAAAAGTGAAAAATTACCAGAAGGAAAAAAATCTAGAAAGAAACGTCAAAGTAGAGGTAAAAAGTGGTAGAGAATAAGCAACCAAGAGTGAAACAAAAAGAAAGTGACAGAGGAAGAGTGAGGAGCTTAAGAAACAAAATTCAGAGAGACAGAAATGAGAGAAAGGGGAAAAGGAGAGGTAGAGCAAGCGTGAGTGAGCGAGAAAGGAAAAAAGAAAGAGTGACAGACACTCACAGAAGGGGGTTGAATGGCACAGAGAAGTAAATCAAGAAGTAGCAAGATTAATAGAGAAAGAGCTAAAGATGGAGAGAGACAGATGGAGAGAGCAATGTTGAGATTGATGGAGATATATAGGTGAGGAAGAAATGATGATTGTGATAAACTGGAAGAGAGTCAAATGCAGAGCGATAGGCTGTGAAAAATTGAACACATTTGGGACTGAGGTAGAAAGACACACAGGGAGAGCAATGGAGAGAGATAGATGAAGCTAGGGAGCGTGCTGTATTGCAATGTTGGTGCGACGCAGCAGAGCATTTCCATGGTGTTCTAGACCCTCTCATTGCTTGGTTGGCACTCAGAGCAAAGTGTCCTGGCACATACATCATCACCACAACGTTACCACTGCCACACACCAGTCTATTCCGCCCTCATTAGTACCAAATGATGGTGGCTGTAAGTTTAGCATGATAGCTCTCTCTAGGATGCATAGCTGCATAGGGAGTTCGAGGGTCATTCTTTATGCTCTGGCAGATAGAGGGGGTTCTTTGATTTATCTCTAAAAGTCTACACCAGTTGATGTCTGCCTCTTTGAGGTATCCAACACCGAAGCAAGTGATAGGGTTGTATGCTTGTCTTAAGAAAAAAATACTTGTAAAGTCGGCAGCGAGACCTGCCTGGACCGGGCCCTTAGGTACACCTAAAAACGCTGCACTGGCCGTTGAATGACTTTTCATAGTCGAAGCATGTCACATAAAAGCTGGCATGGCTTGGGTCGTGGTACCATGAAGAGAAGGTTCACGATGTGTAACTAAGACAGTATGCCTGGTGGGGACGAGACTGCCCCCATGATGACGGACGGATGTGTACCACTGCCCTGAGTGACCTCAGGTACCTGAGGTAACTACAAGTAAATTTGGTATCCTGACTTTCTTTTGGCGACAAAATCCTGCGCGTGTGCTGTGGTCTAGCCTGAAATTGACCATGACACCCAGAAGCTAGCTCTGAAGTCAAGTTCAGAATGGCACAAGTGCACCCCTTAACTGACACAAGACTACCCTCTACGCTCTAGGACAAGTGCAGAGAGTGCTAGTATTGGCATACCGTTATTTAATCCATGGTGGTTGGACAGGTGCAATTTGTGTGAACAATGCCCGCTATATTGTTTTGAGTGTGTGTATGCTTTAGCCAGTGGGATCCATCTTGGATTGACCCTGGTTTTGATATGGAAGATGATGAAGGTGTTGAGACAGCCTCTTAAGACAGTGGAAGCATATTGCCTACATTCCTGAGTTGCAGGGTGCAGCTCCAGACACCGAAATGAAGAGCAGATAACAGCACTGCTTTTAGAATTTTCATGTGACCAATTCAGAAGGGGTCTGCTGACTAATCCATCACAAGCACTGCCAATTGGGTGATTTTAGAGGGAGAGATGTTTCTAGGCAAAGCCTGGGCCTTTTGTCTTTCCTTGAGTGGTCCATCCAGAAAGGCTAATGATAGACAAGCGCAGGGCTTCGCACTTATTGTGCTCATGTAATGGCCACTCCTGCTTTGAGCATGCATCATCACAACCAGCTGTGAGAGCCATCACCTAACACAAATAATTGTCTGCACTGCAGAAAAAAGATGAAGTCATTAAAAAGAACCTCCCCAAACTGATTCCTGAACTGTAGACAGTGTATACATGTAGGACCCAACTCTTCCCACTTGGTATCAGTTCCATGCAGCTTTAGTGATCAAGGACATAAGTACTCTGCAGAGTACACAAAGATCTGCTGTGAGCCATTCTCCCAGAGGCAAGGGGACATCACCTGAAATCTACTCATCTGCATATCTTGCTGGAGAAGACTTTTGCCTGCCTGAGACCTGGGAGCCAGCATGCTGTTGAGAGAAGTATGTGCCTCACCCCACAGGAGCTGTCTGCCAGAAGAGGAGAAGCCCAGCCACTGTGTCTGGGAAAGGATGGGCCCAGAAGAAGCAGATAACCACTGGGTTGCAAAGTAAGTGTTTGCAGAGCTGACCTATGTGAACCTCTTACCTGACCAAGAAACTAAGTTTGTACACAATGATCTGCCAGAGCATCTGCTACAGCTAGTGCTAAATAAGGGTAAACTTTACAGGCAGCCTAGCGCCTTGCTTTGGGTGGCCATGTGCATGGTAGATAGTAGCTTGAAAGTGGACGGTAATTGTTGCCTTTTTCATGAGTACCTTAAGTTTCATATTTGAAAGGGTACAGTGGCATAACGAAACTTGAGGGGGCCCCCCCACTCTCCTGACCCAGTCCTGAGCTCTCAGGACAGGGATCTGCCAGTTCCTGAGGGGTCCCCCAGGGCTAGGGGAACCCCTCCACACCGCAGAGGCTACAGGGATGTTTGTTACGCCACTGTGTATGGTCACATTCAAACCATTTTGAAGTTCTGGTAGCCTAGTATTTGCTTCTGCTGGTAGGCCTGCTGATGAAAATTCAGACACTGATGTCTTGGAAACCAGTGTTCAAGGCTGAACAACAATTTGGTCTGTAGGACAAGAAGGGTTCATGGCACACAGTGGCTTCCAAGGCAAGAGAATCTGGGCACACCAGAAGGGAATCAGACTTCTCTTGTTCAAGACTCGGAGGAGGTCCCTGCATTGTACTTTCCATACATTTAAAGATTTTAGAAAATCATTGATATCTCCAGAGACACTCATAGCCAACCCTAAGAAAGATCTCAATCCCCAGACATGATGTTAGCATGGTGGAGGCACAGGATAGGATTGCCAAAAGCTAGCACATGGCCCATCCACCCTATATAGAGTGTCCAAATGCATACATTCTTTACATTTTAAAAAATATAGTTGGGGCGGAAGGGATATCTGCCAAGTTTTTTAGGACTGTCTTGCATTCAGCAAAATCGAACCAACCCTCAAAGTTTCTTTTGTTGATGCAGGAGACATCTGGATCAGCTCTGTGACCATCACTTCCCCATATTCAGGTAACATCAGCACTGCCCAGTGTGCAGTGGGTGGGCATTTCTGGCTCGTTTACTTGGCACCTTATGTTTGGGACGCTGTTGTCCTCACATCAGTCGCCTCTTCAGCAGTGAAAGGCAGGACCACGTTTCATGCCTTTGTATTGTATTGTATTGTAATTGCATTCATATAGAGCTTACTACCCCTGACGAGGCGTCGAAGCGCTTTTTCCGCGAGTAGCACGCTACTCCGGGACCCATAGAGGATTAGTGTTGAATTAGTATAGTGAAACATGCAAGTACATTTTAAGTGGTGGATAGGATAGTCAGTTATTTCGATTTGGAATGATAGCAGAAGGATAGAGGAAGACAAAGGTTTGTATTTATTTAGCGCTTGTTGAGGCACGCTATTCAGGAAGCCTACAAAGGATTAGTGGTGAATTAATATGGTGAAATATGAAGTAATTTCAGTGGTGGATATTAGTCAGTTACTTGAAGAGAGAAGGATAGCGGAGGGATAAAAGGGGAAGAAAGATTTGCATTCATATATTGTTATTGTTATTGTTATGAATACTTGTAAAGCGCAACATTCATCCTACCAGGATATCACGGCGCTGCGAGATTGAGCAGTAAAACCTAGGGCAATTACCTGGGACTTATTGGTTATTCTGGTGTGGGGAATAATGCAGTTTTTAATTTTTTCTTAAAGATGGGGTAGGAGTCCGTGAGTCGGAGGTTGATGGGCAGATCATTCCAACATTTGGCAGCAATGTGTGAAAAGGCACGTCCGCCCATCCTGGATAGCTTGATCCGTGTGATGGCTGCTTTGGCTGAGGCTTGTGAACGTAAGTTCCGTGCTGGAGCATAGAACTTAATTCGATTCCGTAGAATGTAAGGGCCAGTGTTGTGTATTGTTTTATGGGCGATGCATAGCATTTTGAACGTGGCTCTTTGCCTCATGGGCAGCCAATGTAAGGCTCTCAAGCAGCTTGTAGCTGAATCATACTTTCTCTTATTGCAAACAGCTTTAGCTGCAGCGTTTTGGACCAGTTGTATTTTTCTAAATAGGTAGTCCGACATACCAACAAATAGTGAATTGCCATAGTCCAGCCTGCTAACTAGTAGTGACTGGACTAGGATCTGTCTGCATTCCAGTGGGATCCAGGGGAAGACCCGTTCTAATCTTTTTAGTATGGCAAATCCTTTGCCACATATTGAGGTGACATGGCATTTCATCGATAGAGTGGTGTCCATCTGAATTCCTAAGTTTCTAGCAGACGATGTGGGATTGGGTGGAGAACCTAAAGAAATTGGCCACCAGGTGTTATCCCAGAGCTGTTTAGCCCCACCGAAGAGGAGAATTTCTGATTTGTCAGCATTTAGTTTTAAATAATGGCAATGCATCCAAATGGATAGTTCAGACAGGCAGTTTTGCAGTTTACTTTTGGCGTCATTTTCCCCATTTAGGGTTACCATCAGCTGAGTATCGTCAGCGTAGGAGCAGATATTAATGCCCCATTTCTTGCCAATCGACGCCAATGAAGAGACGTATACATTGAACAATGTTGGGCTCAATGTTGCCCCTTGGGGCACTCCATATTTAATCTTTCGAGGGGTAGAGGTAAAGTTACCTAGACAGATGGACTGGGATCTGTTTGATAGAAAGGACTCCAGCCAATTTAGGGCTTTACCTTGTATACCTTTTGCGGCAAGTATGTGAATTAACAGTTTATGGGACACGGTATCAAACGCCGCTGATAAATCAAGGAGTATCAGGGCGACCGTTTTGCCTTTATCGACCTGCATTCGAATATCGTCCATTACAGCCAGGAGTGTTGTCTCTGTGCTGTTGTTCGATCTAAAACCGGTTTGGGAGGCATCTAGTAGTTTGTTGGTTTCCAGATAACTTGACAGTTGTTTTGTTACCAGTCTTTCTAAAACCTTGGATAAAAAGGGGAGCTGTGAAATGGGACGATAATTGGCTGGGTCGTTTATGTCTGCGCCCGCCTTTTTTAATAATGGGATTACCGCCGATTTTTTCCAAACTTCTGGGAATACAGCTTGCTCCAGGGACTGGTTAAGAACTTTTGTGACTGCTGGGCCAATTATGGGAGTTAGTTGAGAGAAAATATAGTGTGGACAGACATCCCATGGCGAGCCTGATTTGATTTCTGACATGGCTTTAGTGACCTCGTCTTCTGAAAACGGGCCAAAGGTAGAGCAGTTGGTTTGCAAAGTAGAGTCCATCTGATACTCCACAGGGGCCTGGCTGTTATTTGTAAAAGAGGCATATATTTTGTCGATTTTATCACTAAAAAAGTCACTAATTTCTGTGCAATTTTCTTGTGATGGCGTCAAGTCAGATGTAAGGCTGGGGGGATTGCAAAGTTCTTTTACGATTTGAAAAAGCTCCTTGGACGAGTTTTTATTCTCTAGTATTTTTTGAGAGAAATAGTCTTTCTTTGCTTTGCGTATGGCGGTATGGTATATTTTCAGTTGATGTTTGTAAGTGGCTCTGTCTTAAGGGTTTCTACTAACTCTCCATTTATGCTCAAGTGTGGTGCATTTTCTTTTTTCAATTTTTAGGTCTGGGCCATACCATTTCTCAGAGGTTTTTGGTTTAGATCGGTTGGTTGTGCGAGTCCGCGAACAATGGTCTAGTGCTTTCTCTATGTTACCACGCAATAGACAAATTTCTTCTTCACATGTCATTTCAGAGCTGTGAATAGGAGAGAAATCTTCCTTAAATTTTTCCAAAGAGAATTTACTCCAACATTTAGTGGGGTTAGTCGGCTGAGCTGGCGGTCTTTTAGTTTTTATAGGTAGGTTTAATGTAAAATCTATCCTATAATGGTCTGTCCATGTCAAAGGGGTTATATTTGTAATGTTAGTCTTCGATATGTTAGTAAATATAAGATCTAACATGTTCCCCGCTCTGTGTGTGGGGCGAGCAATTTTCTGCGATAGTTGCATGATTTCCATGTCTGTGGCAAGTCGTTTAGTTAGGGGATTGTCAGATAGATCAAAATGAACATTGAAGTCACCGATGACTATAATGTTTTTAAAATAGAGACAGAATGGAAGGATTTGTTCTAGGAGTTGGGTGCTGAAGTCAATTGTACTATTTGGGGGATTGTAGATGATTGCACATCCGAGGATCACCTGAGAATTGATGGAGATGGAGATCATTAAAACTTCGTGTTTGCCTAGTTGTGTGACTGTTTCTTGACGACATGAGAAGCTATCTTTAAATATCATGACCACTCCACCTCCTCTCTTAATTAGTCGATTGAGATTAATGATTTTGTACCCATTAGGTAGGGCTGCAGTAATATCCGGGGTATTGTGCTCACCGAGCCAAGTTTCCGTAATAAAAGCAAAATCAGGTTTGCTATCCTGTAATATGTCCCATATTTCAATAGAGTGTTTGGGGAGGGACCTTGCATTGACATAAATGCATGTGTAGTCCTGGGTAGGTGTGTCTTCCGATGTGGGTGGCTCCGAGTGATTACAATTCCATCTACAGTTACGACAGCTAAAGGGGCCCATGGTGTTGGAGGGTCCAACTTTGGCACAAAGGGAATGATAGGATGGTGAGGAAGTATTGAGATTGAGCAGCTCTCCACGAGTGTATACCATCGCCGATTTGCCTGGTCTGTCTGTAGTTGGAGAGACAGGGGTTGTGGCCCCTGGTCCCGGCCTGTCGCGGACGGGCGCAGACGGGCTCGCCTTTGGCGAGCCTTCGGCGCGCATTCGTCGCGCCCGCTGCGCTCGTCCGCTGCGCCTCCTGTAAGGACACATCTTTTATATGAGGGGTGGATGGAGGGGCGTGGCTATTGGCAGGGGGCGTGCCCTACAATCGGCCAATGGCGTTTCTGTTGTTGCTAGAGTCACCCGCCCACGTCAGCTGACAGGGCGCTGAGCGAGGAGAGATGGCAATGCTCGTTCGTTTTTAAGAGGAGGTAAAAACACAGAATATACACACTTTAAAATTAAGCAGAGGATTCCTACTCCCGGCTATGCCTCAGGAGAAACTGCTATCAAGGTGCTGCACTCGTATTCAGCACGCGCTTTGTATGCAGAGGGGCGTGGCTACTGGCAGGGGGCGTGCCCTACAATCGGCCAATGGTGTTTCTGTTGTTGCTAGAGTCACCCGCCCACGTCAGCTGACAGGGCGCTGAGCGAGGAGAGATGGCAATGCTCGTTCGTTTTTAAGAGGAGGTAAAAACACAGAATATACACACTTTAAAATTAAGCAGAGGATTCCTACTCCCGGCTGTGCCTCAGGAGAAACTGCTATCAAGGCGCTGCACTCGTATTCAGCGCGCGCTTTGTATGCAGAGGGGCGTGGCTACTGGCAGGGGGCGTGCCCTACAATCGGCCAATGGCGGTATAGCATTTGTTACCCCTGATGGGTGTTGAAGCGCTTTTCTGGCGAGTAGCACGCCACTCCGGAACCCATAAAGGATTACTGTTGAAAATTAGTATAGTAAAAAAAATGAAGTAATTTGAGTAGTGGATATGTTATTCAGTTATTTGGGTAGTATACTAGTACAGTTTAATATGGAATTTGAGAAGTGAACATGTTAGTCTGTTAATTTCGATTGAAAAGGATAGTGGAGGGATAAAAGAGTGAAAGATTTTTTTTATGTCTTAGCAATAGGAGGAGGCTTTTGGATGAGTAAAAAGGAGTTTTGGAGGGGAGGACTCAGAGGAAAGAGTTTAGAAAGGTTTGTTTCAGGTGATCGGCAAAGTAAAAGAGGTGTCAGATGATGCAAGGAGAGGTAGAGTAGGAATGAGTCTAGAAAGGGTTATTTTGGCAATCATAGTAGTGGTATGGGGTTTGGGATAAATGAGAGAGTGGATGTAGAGGATATATTGATAGATTTATAGGATGAGAGATAGGGTAGTGCATTGGAAGGAGTAGTAGAAGAAGTTTGAGATGAGTCAGAAGGTTGGGCTAGAAGATTTATTCAGCGAAGTATAGGCTGAGAAATAGGGTAGTGCATTGGAAATGCTAAATTAGAAGAAAGTGATAAATATATAGATCCATAATTACATTGAAAGTATATAGATACATAAAGGATGTAAGTATATGTAGATTAAAGATATTGATGGAGGCACAGGATGAGAAATAGGGTAGTGCCTTGGATATGCTTTTTCAGGAGAAAAGTAACAGACACAAGTACATGGAAGGTACATAGATGCACAATTGAAGTATGTACATGTAGACCAAATATGATTTTTATTTATTTATTATTATTATTTTTTCTCTCAAGAACATAATTATTTGGAGGCGCTAGGGGGCGCACAGCGGAATGGCTGTGTGAAACCACAGCTCCGCCGGACGTCCGACATCCATCGAATAAACACACTGCTGATCCGACCGAACATGCCCAACAACCACTGATTTATGGAGCGGAACACATAGCGCTTCAGATGTGGTGAGCTGCTTTCGGTCAGCGGGCCGACAACGTGAGATAGGCTGATTTTCTCGCGGGTGCGAGCAACGATGAGGATGGCGGCCATCCGATAATCTGACTATCTGAGACCCTGGCCGAGGTCGCAGTTACATTGCAGTCAAGCGGAGTGGAGGGGTCTGAAATATATGGCGGAATGCACCCCCACGGCGGCGCCGAGCGGTAGAGGTGAGGCGAGGATTAATCCCTGACTCTGTGCCCCTCGGGACCTGAAGACGACAAGATGGCGGCGCCCAGACCGATGAGAATCGGCTAGCTCCGTCCGGGAGCATAGGAGTCGGAGAGTTGCTGCTGTCCCTGCGGCGCTGAGGAGCGGTGAGTCGCCCTTCGCCCCCCTAGCCTTTCGGCGCTGATATTAGGGGTGAGCGCTACACCCAGCGGGATTGTCCCTCGCTGGCCGGAGGAGGGATCCCATTGCTGAGGCGCCAGAGGCGCGAAACTGTCTTTTATAGAGGCGCGCCCGCCTCGCAGAGATCGCACTGCCCGGGGACCCCTGCTGCAGAGACGGCATACCACGGATGGGCGCGAAAATAAAGACAACAGGGGGGAAAATAAAAGAAAACAAAAGGGTGCACTATGAGGAATGCCCTCGACCAGTGGGGGGCTCTTTGATGGCGGCAGGCAAGAGGCGACGCTCTGAGGAGGTCTGACTGGGGTCACACTCATAAGACTGACACTGCTCATCACCACAGTGCCTGGCAAAACAGAGTGCCTCTATTGTTACGTGAACCCTAACACTGCAAGACATTGCATTTCCAACGCGACCGGGGGTCCCCGCTGAGCCATCCTTCCCCCACCTCGAGACTCCGTGGGAGTAACTCACTGGCCACGGTCTTCGGCGACGCCCGGGGGGGAACAGGTGGGCCACCACAAACGCTGGGCATCCGGGGTCACCCCCCTCGGCCACAACCAACGAGAACATTCACGGCCAAGACGGGGTCGCCCACTGCACTACCGAGATCCACGAGGCAGACCACCAAAGCCCAGCTCGCCTCGCAAGGTATGATGGTGAGACCCGATAGGCAACAACCGAAGTTGAGCTTTGAATCCAAAAAGCCCACTAAAAACGCAGATGCCATGGCGGAGGGTGGAGGTCACTCTGAAGCTCCTGCGAGCAACAACATGGAGAAGATTCTTCTTGCCATACAATCGAACCTGCAAGATATCAATGGCAAGCTCGACCATCTGACGTGCAGAATGGATGGCATGGCGGACAAGCTCGATAAACATGGGGAACGGCTTGATGCGGCCGAGGCGCGGATTTCAGAGGTTGAGGACGAATCCAGAACCACCACAGCGAAATGCAATGGAATGGACAGGGTCCTCGAAGTGATACGTGCCAAGGAAGAAGAGTTGGAAGCGCGTTCCCGGCGCAATAATGTACGCATCACGGGAGTTCCGGAATCAACCAACACTGGGCGCATGGAACTCTACGTTGAACAACTATGTAAGGATCTATTCGGAGCAGAGGCTCTGTCTGCGGTCTTCATTGTTGAAAGAGCTCACAGATCCCTCG
The DNA here is from genome assembly GCF_964263255.1 of Lissotriton vulgaris. Classification (NCBI taxonomy): domain Eukaryota; kingdom Metazoa; phylum Chordata; class Amphibia; order Caudata; family Salamandridae; genus Lissotriton; species Lissotriton vulgaris. The sequence continues at coordinate 802,773,730 of NC_141685.1, read as the reverse complement.
CGCCGCGGCCTCCCCCAGGTGCGACTCCCAGACCCATTGTCGCGTGCATTTTAAACTATCGCGACAGAGACACCATCCTTCGTCTGGCGCGTGAAAAGGGGCAAATAACGCACCAGGGAAACAAGCTGGAATTTTACCCAGATCACACAGTCGCTGTTCAGCAGGCTCGGAAGGAATTTGCTTCAGCAAAAGCGAAATTACGGGAGTTGAACATCGTCTACGCCATGTTGTATCCGGCCAGACTCAGGGTAACATGGGAAGGGAAACCTGTCATTTTGTCGAACCCTAAAGCAGCAATGGAGTTTATCAAAAACGCCAGGAAAAAGACGACCAAGACATCCCGAGATGACCAAAATGCGGACTCTGAATGAGATGGTAATGTATCACAACGCTTAATCCCTAATGGGCACTCCCTACCTACCTACCACTCAGTAGGGGGGTGTCCATCATCGCCGTTATTTTCCTATTGACTTTCACTCTCTTGCCACGTCATTGCACCCACGTGCGATAGACTTTGTTGCGAAGCTGGCTCCTGACAATAACTTTACTCCGAGCTCTGCTTCTTCCGTGGTACTTTGTATGATGTTCTTATTGACGATATCCCTATAGCCTTATCAGCTCCTTCTTGTGCCTTATTCTATGTTGCCAGGTCTTCTAATTGTGTAAAGTTGCAGAAGTGCATATGATGGCCGTTCAATTTTCCACGCTCTTACTGTATTGCTTTTCGCCGGTCATATGGGAGACGTCTAAATGCTTGCCAATGTTTTCATTCCTGATCACGCTGCCTCCCGGCTGCCCTTTCATTGATAGGCTATGTTGCATGGTCCCAAACATGCTGTTATTACTTTGCTGGCTGTTCCTTATCTATGCTGCTCCTCCCATTCATCTGCCTAGTTTTGCGGGGTGGATCCCCCCCCCGACCTATGCCATGGGCTGGTCTGTGCCTACCCCCTCTCTCAGGAGGTCGTGTTCCACTGCATGGCTCTTGAGACTTTAGACCCCATATGGGTGTACTTATCTGGCGTTGGGTCACTTACACTACTTTTGGTCTGTTGCAGTTGACTCTATTAATAGGGTCAGTGATGTTACACTTGCACTGTAGTAGTAGACGCCCAGTTCGCCTGTACTCTGTTGACTAGCCAGGTCCCTTGCTGAGCGGCCTGGCCGCAATCAATTACGAGGTCGCGGGGGGGGTTAGGAGATGGGGAGGTTGTGCTTGGTTGCGGCCCAGTGTGACTGGAGAATGGGTGACATGTAGATAGGTAAACGCAGTGTTATTGGCACCAATCCAGATGCATTAGAGACGTCCACGCCCGTACATTCGGGTGTTGAGCTGTGCCCCCTGCGGTCCTCCAAAAGGGTGTTCCCCGCAAAGTTGCTTGGGATGGGAAACTTATTTTGTCCTCTTTGTATTTGGGGTGGGTGTTCCTGGGGAAGATGGCTTCGGCAGGTTTGGGGTGCTGAAGTGGGTGGGGGTGGGTGGACGGGGTGTTTTGTTTTTGAATTGAGACCGATTTCTCTGCATCACAATTATGATCCTATGTTGTCACTTGTGTGCTTCTATTACATGGACCGGCGCGGCCAGGGCCTCTTGAAATACACACTGTTACGATGTTTGTCTTCGACACTGTTTACGATGCTAACACGGGGTTATGGCTACTGTGAACTCTAGTAGACACAGAACACACTTGTGCCTTCTCACTTGGAATGTCAGGGGGTTCTCACAGCCAAAAAAGATTAGACAGATATTCTCTTACTTGACAATGTGGGGGGTTGATATCGCATTGATACAGGAGACCCACATCGCTCCTAACTCAAAACTGACCCTAGGTGCTCAATGGGCCGAATCTTCTTACACATCACACTACTCGTCCTATTCCAGAGGAGTGATTACCCTAATACGGAAAGGTACGAATTTTGAGCATTTGGGGACGACTAGTGATCCCGAGGGTAGATTCACAATTGTAAACGGCATACTACGCAGCCAAAAGGTCGCAATACTAAATGTATATGGTCCTAACGTGGACGCACCAGAATTCTTTCGGGATCTGTGGGGCCGACTTCAAAATTTTCGGGATGCACACATCATTTGTGGGGGGGACTGGAATATAGCTTTGGATGATGATCTAGATAGGTCGCCAAACTCACACGAACCGCACAAACAAGCTAGGCTGCAGCTGCATCACTTAATGCGCGATCTGGCTCTCACGGACATCTGGAGACATAAGTTCCCAGTCACCGCTGGTGCAACACACATATCACCGGTACACAGCAGTTGGTCGCGCCTAGATTACTGGCTCGCCTCGGCTGACATCGCACTTTGGACCACGGATACACGGGTTTTACCCAGAACACTTTCCGACCACAACCCTGTCCTGCTTTCCATAACTATCCCAACCTATGCTCCACCCCACTTCCAATGGAGATTCAACTCTCGAGCTTTGACTGACTCAAACTATGATCACACTATACACGCGGCCATCGTGGACTATTTCCAGCTGAATGAACCGTCATCGGATGACCCTTGCTTACTCTGGGAAGCTTTTAAGGCCACGATTCGGGGGGTTTGTATCAGCACTACAGTGGGTATACTAAGAGATATACGACACCAGATCAATAAGCGAGAAAAGCGAATGAGGGAACTGGAAAAGGCTTTCGAAACCTCGCAAGACATCTCCTTATTGAGAGAACTACGTCAGTTGCACACAGAACATAGCGCTTATGTGGAGGATGAAATCAAATACTTAGACAAGCGCTACTCTGCCAGGGCTTTTGGGGAGGGCGGAAGACCTGGGGGAATCCTGGCTTCTAAAATCTGCGGGGGCAGAAAGCGCAATACTGTCCTACGAGTTCGGTCCGCTGACAGGGACTGTAGGACACAGGCCTCTGACATACTGTCATGTTTCGTTGACGCATATAGCGCACTCTACACTTCCCGTGTTATAGCCTCCCCTGATGAAATATTCAGCTATCTAAAAGACGTGGCCATAGCCTGGCTGTCAAACTCTCAGATGGAGCACCTGGCCGCCCCAGTTACAGTCGAGGAGGTCACGGACATAATTAAATCTTTACCCAATAACAAATCCCCCGGGCCAGATGGCTACACAAATGAGTTTTACAAACGCTACGTGGACATTCTGGCCCCACATCTGGTGGCGATGTTCGGCGCGGCATTCGATCAGGGAGAACTGCCACCTACTCTCAGGGAAGCTGTGATCATCACATTGTTAAAACCGCACAAAGACCCCGAACTCTGCGATTCCTACAGACCCCTGTCGCTCATAAACGCCGACTCTAAAATCCTTGCCAAAATCCTAGCTGTCAGACTCACCCCCCTAATGACTAACCTGGTGCTGCCTGACCAGTCAGGGTTTATTCCCACTCGCTCCACAACGCACAATACGAGGACACTATTCGCGTTATCCCACTACCTGCAGCCTTCCACGAAGGCCGTGGCTATCATGTTGGACGCCGCAAAGGCGTTCGATTCAGTTGAATGGAGCTATCTCATCACCATATTGCACAGAATGGGCTTTCCCAAAAGGTTTGTGCAGTGGGTGAAATTACTTTACACCAACCCTGGTGCTAGAGTGCGAGTGAATGGCTACATATCCGACGGTTTCCCTATAGGGCGTGGTACGAGACAGGGCTGCCCCCTGTCCCCCCTTGTATTTGCCCGCGCCCTCGAACCACTTGCTTGTCGCATCAGACAGGGATACAAGTCCTCGGCACTGCGTTTTACTGATAGACCTCTACACATATCATTGTACGCAGATGACATGCTCTTGTATGTGCGAGATCCAGCTACTAATCTAAATCCACTACTAAGGGAATATGTGAAGTTCGAGGGTCACTCCGGGCTTTCCATTAACTGGACAAAATCCTACGTTATCCCATTGACTGATATGGCTGAACCTATCCACACGGACTACCCGCTGGTCTGGCAAACGGACCCTGTGCGCTATTTGGGGGTCATGTTTCATAGAGACCCGGAGGTGGTGATTAGGGAGAACTACGGCACCGTCATTTCCAAGTTGGAAGACAAAATCCGGCGCTGGATACAACTCCCTCTGTCCCTGGCAAATCGCGTTGCGATTGTTAAAATGAATGTCTTGCCCAAATTCCTGTACCTGTTTAATGACATCCCGATCCCCCCCCCTGCCGAGGTATTCCGTCGCATTAAAACGCTCACACTACAGCTCATATGGGCGGGTAAACAGGCGCGTATAGAGCTTCAGACTTTAACATTACCTTATATCAAGGGGGGCTTTAGTGTCCCGGACTTTTTATTGTATTACCTTTGCGCGCAAGCTCAATTTGCCACTTACTGGTTTCACGAGGTCCCCTACCTCACGCACACAGCAATAGAGAAAGATGATGCAGCGCCAGTACCCCTCACGTCCATACTCACGCACAAGCGCCCGCCTATTCACTCCCAAGATATCAATCCGGTGGATGCCACCATTAAAGCATGGAACAAATTAGGTCAACTGACGCATAAAACACCATTGTATGCCCCTTCCCTGCCGTTGGCACATCACCAGGCTCTATCGGTCACGGGGGAATCGGTGGGCATGTCTATGCTACGACGAGTGGGCATATCCACGGTTGGCGATTTATTCCGTGAGGGGGACTTTATCGAAATAGATGACATGACGTATATACAGAATAAGACTCCACTTTTCATCTTTACATATTACAGGCTGAAACGTGCATTAAGGGAACACTACCCCACCTTCCCAAAGGAACCAGACACTTTAGCTCCCCTACAACTCATGATTGCATCCCCTGACACCTCCCATATGGTGTCCCGGCTGTACTCCTCAACTCAGGCTGACTTACCTTACTCCACGGCCAAGGCCAAGAGGCGTTGGGACATGGTCCTTGACGACCCGCTCACTGAACAGGAATGGCAGCAGACATGCGCACTGACCCAGATCCTTACCCCCAATGGCAATCTCCGCATTATACACTTCAAATTCCTACACCAAGCATACTATACCCCGGCTCGCATGCACAAATATGGTTTATCAGACGTCGACCAGTGTAAACGATGCGGGAGGGAGGGGGCGGACTTCTTACACCTGGCCTGGTCATGCGTAGCAGTCCAGAACTACTGGCACGAAGTCTTCACTACTCTGTCCGCCATGCTGGGCTCTGATGTGCTGTGTTCTATAAGAACGGGTCTTCTGGGAATAACGGCCCAATTTAAGGCCCTTAAACGTAAATTCTGTGTTATTGCACTGTTGCTGGCCAAGAGACAAGTAGCTCAATGCTGGAATTGCTCCAAGAAACCGACTGTGGCCAGATGGCTGGGGGACATGGCCAGTTGCAGGGATAGGCTCAGGACATATGAGGAGGACCTGCCAGCGAAGTCCAGACCAAAAGACTTTTGGTGTTTTCTAACTGACTTTCTAGTTACGGGACAGGCTGATGAGGAGGATCAAAGGGTCCCCGAACTGTCGCCAGGGTGATGTGTCTTTACTGATTGTTATTATTCTTGGGTGCACTGGTCCGGGTGCGTGCCGTTGTTTTGTGAACTGCACTAATCTTATTTTTCTTTCAGAGGTAATGGTCTCCAGTTTAATGTTGTACCTGGGTCTGCTAGTTGCGACCTAGGTTGCCTTACTGTACAAAAAACATAAATACCGTCACAAGACCCAACTGTATGTTTTACACTGCCGTCCCGACTGCTTGTATCTATGTACAATACGCTTTCGCAGTGCCTTTCGCTCTCGCAGCCGGCCCCAGGGTTGTAGGCTACAGGCTGTGTAATGTTATGAATTTGCCACAATAAAGGTCTTGGAAAAAAAAAAAAAAAAAAAGAACATAATTATTTTACATGTTTATACAAAGTAATACACAAAGATAGGTACATATCTACAGTGAAAAAATAATGCTTGTATACAGAGGGGTATGCTGTAAATTTCTGTTTGCGTATGGTGCTTATGTGGGGAAGAGCCAAATCTTGAGTAGTTTTCTAAAGATAAGGTGGTTGTCGGTGGACCTTATGTTGGGGGGTAAAGCGTTCCATAGTTTGGCTGCTTGAACAGAGAATGATGTGCCACCCATGTTTTTTTTCTTGTATGGTGGGATTTTGAGGCAAGATGCTCCTTTAGAGCGGAGGTTTCTTTGTTCAATGTGTTTGGTGATTTTATTCCTCATGAAGAGCGGTCTCATTCCATGTATTGCTTTGTGGGTGATACAAAGCAGCTTGAACGTGGATCTTCTGGCAACCGGTAACCAATGCAGGGCTTTCAAGGCAGGGGAGATGTGGTCTCGCGGTTTGATATGCAAGAGTAGTCTGGCAGCCGAGCTCTGAATCCGTTGTAGTCTTTCATGGTCGTTAAAGGTGATCCGTGGTAGAGGCTATTGACGTGATCGAGTTTGGACAGAACAAGGGAGATGGTAGCTTGGACCTTGTGTGGAAATCCCAAATGAGGGAAAATTCGTCGCAGCGTTTTTATAGTAGCAAAGCTTGATCTTGCTAGTTTATCCACTTGGGCATTCGTCAACAGCTTGGAGTCCATGGTCATTCCGAGGTTTCTTACTTCCTTTGATACTTTAGGCAGTGATCCCAGTTCATCAGCCCATGCGGCAAGTGGGTTGTAATGTTTCCAATCGCCACACGTGAGTATTTCAGTTTTTGAAGCATTCAATTTGAGATGGCTCCAAGTCATCCACTGATCCACGGCTTTGAGACAGCTGAAAATTGGTGATTTTCCAATGTCTTTGGGGCATTCCAGTTGAAGGAGTATTTGTGTGTCATCTGCATAGTTATAGCACGTGAGGTGAAATTTATTGATCAGTACTGGTAATGACTTCATGTAGATGTTGAAAAGCATGGGCGAGATGATAGAACCTTGAGGGACCCCTGCTTTTGCGGAGTACGGTTTGGACGAGAAAGGTGCGGTATGGATGACATTAGTTCTGTTTCAAAGGTAGGATGCGATCCAGTCTAAAGCAGTTCCCTCTATGCCGACTTCATAGAGTCTTTGTTTCAGAGTGTCATGGTCAACCGTGTCAAAGGCAGCTGAGAGGTCCAAGAGGAGTAGCATCAACCCCGTTGCGGTCAACTGTATTCTTTAAGTCATCCCAGATGGCAAGGAGGGCAGATTCAGTGCCTTTTCCCGGACGGAATCCTGTTTGGAAGTCAGAAAGTATGTCATTCTCTTCAATGAGTTGTGACATCTGGGCGAACGCTGCTCTTTCTATCAGTTTGCCCAGGAACGGTCCATTTGTAATGGGTCTGCAGATGTCAGGGTTCAGCGAGTTCAAGTTTGTTTTCTTCAGTAAAGGGTATATGTATGACTTTTTGAGTTCTTCTGGAAATATTCCAGTAGTTAAGGAATCATTGATGATTCTTCTTACTGGAGTGGCAGCAGAGGTTGTTAAAAGAATTGTCTTGAAAGTTTGTGGCGGACAGGGGTCAGAAGGGCTGCTGGCAATCCTGCTGGCTTTGACCAGGTACATAAATTCATCGTGTGAGATGTGTTGGAAGGAACGGAGAGGCTTGATTAGAGAATTCTTGGATTGTTGTTTTGTACAAGGGTTGGTGCTGGTGTTTTGTTTATGTTTTAAGTATGATTCCAATGTGTCTGCTTTGTCAGTGTAATGATTTGCCAGTTTGTCTGTGAAATCCTGAGTAACAGGATGAGTTCCTTCTAGGCAATTTGGTTTGCGAAGTTCATTGAGTATTTTATAGAATTCTTTATTTGCACATTTAGCGTTTTTAATTCTGTCTGAATAGTTCCTTTTCTTAGCTTTTTTGATAGCAGACTTGTATAATCTGTTAATTTTCTGTTGGTGAAGTTTGTCTTGTTTGGCGTTTGTTTTGAGCCAAGTACGTTACAGCTTTTTTAATTTGTTGTTTTATGTCTTTTATTTCTATTTTTCTCCAAGGCGCTTTTTTTCTTTTGTTCTGTTGTGTGGTTTTGAGTGGTATCAGGATGTCAAAAGCTTCCTGTAGCCACTCATATAGATTTTGAACAGAATTTATGCTTTCCAGATTTGTACTGGATGTTAGTTGTGCTTCCAAGTGTTCCAAATTGAGTTTGTTCCACGGCTGATAGGTGGATGGATGTAAGGTAGTTTTAGGGGAGTCGCTTAGCGTTGTTTTATGTTGGAAGGCAAGCAAGTGGTGGTCTGACCACGTGACTGGAGTTATAGTTTGAAAGGTAACTAGTTCAGTATTAGCAAAAATGATATCTAGGATATGTCCAGTGGTGTGTGTCGGATTGTGGACAATCTGATGCAGGTTCAATGTGTCTAGGCCGGTGATTATAGTTTTTGGATGGGTCATATTGGGTTTATCAAATCAAATGTTATGGTCACCCAGAACACATAGGTTGGAGTGTATTGTTATCAGGTTTGAAACTGTTTCTAGAAGTGCGTCTGGGAATGTTGCCTTGCTAGGTGGAGGTCTGTAAAGGAGCAGGAAGTTACAGGAGGAAGACGGTGTAGGATTGCATCTTGTTAGAAGAGCCTCACAATTCTTTATGGAGATGTTGTCAATTTTAGTGATATGTATTGTTTGCCTGAATACAACAGCTAGACCACCTCCTTTTTTGGTTATACGATTTTAGGTGATTATTTGATAGCCTAGAGGAAATGCTTCATGCAGGTCTGGAGCCATATCTTCTCCCAACCATGATTCGGTTATGAATAGTATGTCTGGTTTTGATTTGGTGAGAAGGTTGTAGATGTGATGCTTGTTTTTAGAGAGGGATTGAGCATTTATTAGTAGACAGTTTAGTGAGTGGCCTTTGGTGATAGTGGGACTTTGTTTGGTAGAAGAGTGATCAGTATTGTGTGGGTTTGTAGCAGGTGTGTTTTTAGTGCTGGTATTAGCTGTATTAGGATAGCAATCGTGTAGCTGTTCTGTATCGTGTTCCTCATCCAGCATGCTAAGAAGGAATTTTGATGGGTCTGCATGTGTATGTGTTGGAGATGGTGTTTGAGAGTGAGTTGGAGTGCTGTGTTGCTTTTGTGGTGTAACATTGATGTGAAGTAGACATAGGAAAGCAAAGTTGTGATGTGTGGCATGTTGCCTATATTTATTGTGTGTGTTTAAGGCGGAAGGTGTATGAGTCAGGGGAGGTGGTGTAGCATGTGGGTCATGTAGTAATGTTCTAAATTGTCCAATGCATGAGAGATGGTTAGAAGAGAGGTACTGTATTGCTGTATCTATGTTAGGTGTGGTGGAAGAGTGAAAGCTTGGCATTGGCGTTTGTTCCTTTGTGTGGTTTGAAAGGTGGGTATATGTTTGTATTTTGTGATGGTAAGTATTATGAGGTGTTGCGCGTTGAAGATCTTGTGCTGGTGTGTGTGATATGTTTTGCTTTTGAGGGGTAGTGAAAAAGGGTGCTGATGTATATGTTTCATGCAATGGATTTTGTTGTGTAGTATTGTTTGTGAGAGGAGGTTGTGAGGTAGAGGGCGTGGTGATGTGTTTATGCGTAGAGTGTATGTTGTGTGTAGGAGGGAATGAAGTAGAGGTGAGAGTGTTTATCTTAGACTGGTTTGTTGCAAGTGTTACAAAGTGTGGTGGTGTGCAGTGTGTGTGTTGTGTGACCACCCTACCTTCCTCGGAAACGGTCGTCGCTCCTCACGCTCCCTGACCCTCCCGACTTACTGCTCTGCTCTCTGCTGCCTGGGATCTGCTGCTTGGGATCGTAGCGCTATACTGATCATTGCTGCCTGGTATCGTAGCGCTATACTGCTCATTGCTGCCTGTTATCGTAGCGCTATACTGCTCACTGGTTTAATTTCCATTTGGGTACTGCTCGCATTGCCTGTTGCTGCATTTGTGCCTGATTCGCCTGATTTCCACTGCCCATTCCACAGCGTTACTCCGACTGTGCCCTAATATCGTCCTGTTTCTCTTTGTTTGTGCTTCCATTTTGTTGTTGAGCCAGTCCCTCCACCCCGCCCCCGCCTCCCATGTGAGAGCCCCTCGCTCCGCCCCACTCCACTATCCACATATGTCAGATGCTTTTGCGCGCAGCGGTCGCGCCCCTTGCGCGCCGAAGGCAAGCCCGTCTACGCCCGTCCGCGCCTGGACCGCGCCCAGCGCCAGACCCCCTGGTCCCCGCCATACCCACCCCACTCGCTTTAGGTATGACGCCGCAACTCTCCTCGCCCTTAACCCCGGACACACACCACAATGCTACGAAGCTGCCCCGGGACGTACCCACGGTCCCTTCACCTGCCGCTCCTGCAAATTTACCAGCGTTAAGACCCACACCACATCCACTAACCCCAAACACAGCTCCGACTCTAACCACCTGAAGTGCATCCTGCTGAACACCCGCTCGGTCCACAGACACGCCACTGAACTCTGGGATCTACTTGACACTACATCACCAGACGTCGCCTTCCTTACTGAAACATGGATGAACGCATCATCAACACCCGACATCGCCATTGCCATCCCGGACAATTACAAGATCATCCGAAAAGACCGCACCGTCCAAACAGGAGGAGGCATCGCCATCATCCATAAGAACACCATCCGCATCACGACCAGCTCCGACGATAACCTTACAACCGCCAAACACCTCCACTTCCAGATCCGCACCGACCCTAGGACCACACTCAGAGGCACCCTCATCTACAGGCCTCCAGGAACACGTAAACAATTCAGCGAAGATATCACTGACTTCATCGGTCCACATGCCCTCACCTCCGAGAACTACATTCTACTAGGAGACCTCAACTTCCACCAGGAAAAGAAAAGCGACAGCAACACCAGCACCCTTCTTGACATCCTGGCCAATCTCGGCCTCAAACAACTTGTTGACACCCCCACCCATGTAGCCGGACATACGCTCGACCCAATCTTCACCTCCAGCAAACACATCTCCTTCGATCACACCACAGCTCTCCATTGGACGGACCACTGTTGTGTTCACTTCAGCTACAAAACCACCTCGACCCACAACCCCCCACAACCTATCCCCCGGAGAAAATGAAACAAAATCACCACCGACCAACTCCTCACATCGCTCAACCAGAACCCACCCGCCCTCTCATCGGACCCAAACCAAGCTGCCATCAAATTCAAACAATGGATCACTCACAGCGCTGACGAATTAGCACCCCTGAAAAACCATCACACCAAACAAGACAACAAAAAAGCCCCCTGGTTCAACGATGACCTTAAGAAATCCAAGAAGCTATGCCGTACTCTCGAGAAAACATGGAGAAAAAACCCAACCACCGACAACATGACCACCTTCAAGTCAGCCACCGCAAACACCACCAGCTGATTCGATCCACCAAGAAATCAGCATTCAAAAATCGACTCGACAACAATGCCCATAACAGCAAGGAACTATTCAACATCGTCAAAGAATTCACCAACCCCACCGCAGCCTCAAACGACATCACTCCCTCCCAAGACCTCTGCGACTCGTTATCCTCCTTCTTCTACAACAAAATTGCCGACATACATAACAGCTTCGAAAACAGTTCCAACGAACAATCCTCTCCACCCCCCTCAGAACCTAAACCGCCCTCTAACAACCTCAGCGCCTGGAACCCAATCACCACTGAAGACACCATCCGCCTAATGAATTCCATCCACTCTGGCTCGCCAACCGACCCATTTCCCCACCACATCTACAACAAAGCAGACTCCATCATCGCACCCCATCTCCGTGATGTCATCAACTGCTCCTTCAACTCTGCTACCTTCCCAGAAAGATGGAAATATGCCGAAGTCAGCGCCCTCCTGAAGAAACCCACAGCAGACCCCTCTGAACTTAAAAACTACCGCCCCATATCCCTCCTCCCATTCCCGGCCAAAGTCATTGAGAAAGCCGTCAATAGCCAACTCGCCGCCTTCCTCGAATCCAACAACTCCCTCGATCCCTCACAGTCCGGCTTTCGAGCCAAACACAGCACCGAAACCGCCCTCATCGCAGCAACAGACGACATCCGAACACTACTGGACAACGGAGAAACAGTGGCCCTCATTCTACTCTACCTCTCTGCCGCCTTCGACACTGTCTGTCACAGCACCCTCATACAACGCCTCAGCAACATCGGCATAAAAGGAAAAGCCTTGGACTGGATCATCTCGTTCCTAGCTGGGAGAACTCAGAAAGTCCAACTTCCCCCATTCAAATCAAATGTCACCGAAGTCATCTGCGGTGTACCACAAGGATCATCACTCAGCCCCACCCTCTTCAACTTTTACATGAGTCCACTCGCTTCCATCGCGCGCCAACACAACCTCAACATCATCTCCTACGCTGACGACACCCAGCTGATCCTTTCCCTCACCAAAGACCCCAACACCGCTAAAACCAATCTTCACGAAGGCATGAAAGAAGTAGCCATATGGATGAAAAACAGCCGCCTAAAACTTAACTCAGACAAAACGGAAGTGCTCATCCTTGGATCATGCCCCTCTGCCTGGGACGACTCATGGTGGCCTTCGGATCTGGGCTCTGCACCCATACCCACAGACCACGCACGTAACCTAGGCTTCATCCTAGACTCCTCCCTCTCGATGACCAGACAAGTCAACGCCGTCTCATCCTCCTGCTTCAACGTTCTTCGTATGCTCAAAAAAATCTTCCATTGGATCCCCACCGAGACAAGAAAGACTGTCACCCACGCACTGGTTACGAGTCGACTAGACTACGGAAACACCCTCTACGCCGGATTTACAGCCAAATTACAGAAAAAACTCCAACGCATCCAAAACGCATCGGCGAGACTCATTTTGGACATCCCTCGTCAAGATCACATTACCGACCACCTGAAAGACCTCCACTGGCTTCCCGTCAACAAGAGAATAACATTCCGTCTCCTCACCCACGCACACAAGGCCCTCTGCAAACTAGGACCTGAATGCCTTAACACTCGACTATCCTTCCACACACCCACCCGCCAACTAAGATCCTCCAATCAAGGCCTCACCGCAGTTCCGCGTATCCAAAGATCCACCATGGGAGGTAGATCCTTCTCCTACTTGGTGGCCAAGAGCTGGAACTCACTCCCCACTCACCTCCGCCTTACACAGAACCACATCTCCTTCAGAAAAGAACTTAAAACCTGGCTATTCGATAAATAATAAACCCCCTCCCCAAGCGCCTTGAGACCCTCTGGGTGAGTAGTGCGCTATGCAAATTCTTGAACTTGAACTTGAACTTGTTGTGCGTTAGTGTTAATATGGTAGAAGGGAGAGGAGGGTGTTTGTTGTACAACTGATGGAAAGATGATTATACGTTTGTTAGTGTTAAAAGGTGGTCTGTTAGGTGTAATTACAGCAGGGAGAGTGTGTCTGAATGGCATGTAGTTATGTATGGTGTTGATTGACGTTGTGTTAGTGATGAGTGTATTGGTTAGTGGTATAGGATAGAGTTGTGTACTGTTTGTAGGTGATGGTGGTTTGGTTGGGTTTGTAGTGCAGGCTGATACATTAATCAGTGTATACTGTTGTGCGTGGTGTACATTTGGTGTGAGTGGGTATTGGATGTGGATGTGGAAGTGGATGGTGTGGGTTGGGTATTGCTAAATGAGAAAAAGGGCAGCATTTCTGGCCCTAGTCCCGACCAGTCTCGAACAGGCTCAAACAGGCAACTGCCCTTGTTGCTCTGCCCCTAACAGGCTCAAACAGGCAACTACCCTTGTCGCTCTTCCCCTAACAGCCTCAAACAGGCAACTACCCTTGTCCTCTCTGCCCTTAGCCTCGACGCCCGGGCTGAGACGCCCTAACCCTGCCCTTTTATATAGCCCTAGTAATCAGGTGTCCCCTTCAGCCAATAGGAACTCCATCCCTAACACTATCAAATCACAATACTAGCCCTAGAACCTAGAACCAACAGGAGACCAGGACCTTACAGTCAATCCTAGCCCTAGTCCAAGCACCCAATAAGTTCAAAAACCCAGATCTCTACGTCCAATAAAGGCCCTAGCCCTATCAGTAGTCCCAAAACAAGTCCATGCAATCAATGGCACAGGTAGCCCTAGTCCCTACTTCCAATAGAAAGCCCAACCCTACTCTAAGTCCCACACCCAGTCCAGCAACCAATCACACCAGAAGCCCTAATCGCTACTTCCAATCAAAGGTCCAACCCTAGCCCTAGTCCCACCCTACTCACAACAACCAATAACATAGGAAGCCCTAGTCCTTACTTCCAACAGAAATCCCAACCCTAGCCCTAGTCCCAACCCTACAATGATTGAATCACAGACCCAGAAACCAATCAGAACTCTGAAATACCCAACCAATGAGGACACCGACCCTAATCCAATAGAAACACCAGATACAACCACAAATCAGTGTAGACATGTACCAACCACTAGCAGACCACATAAGGTCCCAGCGACTTCAGACAAGGTTTGCTGGCCAAGGAGTTGGAAGCTGCTTCTCCTGTTCAGAATCTCCTAGGAGACAGACAGTCTCAATCCACACTTTGAACTTCAGTAGGTAAGGGCCTCACTAACTTGAAATCCAACAATACTGTTTGAATACAACTTTACTCCCCCTGCTTGCCAAAAAACGAAGTGCACAGGTCCTAGTAAAACACAGTTTAAACAGCTCACAGAAGCACCCTCTGATGTAGAAAATCCCTGTTGCTGGGGAGGAGGCAAGGGGGCTGGTTTCACTGGCTTGTGCCCACAAAATGGTGGCTGGGAGTGCACTGTTTTAACATACAGGTCTTAGCACAGAGCAAATGAGAAATTTGGAGGGAAAACAGAATTGTCACTAAGGAATGAGAGGGACAAACTACAGAGGTTGGACTGCAAATCCCTCAATTCAACACGCTAAATGGAGGCAATCATGGACAGGGAAAACCACAAGTTTAAAACACAACACAGGTGATAAAATATGCAATTACAGGCAAGCTAAAACTTCATTGAAAAAACATTCAGGTGGCAAACACATTTTTTTTCAGTGCACTCAATTGTGAGTTGCTGGATGAGTACCAGCCATTGTGACACGCACAGGCGCTCACACATGTGTGAGCACGCGCACACACACACTCGTACACTGATGATGACAGACATTCACATCCATACATTCTTTCGGTACTGTACTGCTGAATAACAGGTGTTTATTGTTACCCAACTTAATGTGGCACCTTTGACTGATGTCCGACGAATGAAAGGTGAGTAGACATGCTGGTATTCAAGGACAGATTACCCCCCCACACACACGCACACTTATGTGCACAATTGCATGCCCACACACTGCTATGCATGCAATCTCACACACTGCTGTGCACATTCACATGTTCACACACATCCTCATATGCATATTCACATGCACATACAGATGCTCAAATGCACACGCTCATATATACACTCTCATGCACACACACTTGTGCACTCTCACATGCTTGTAGAAACACACTCTCATGTGCCGGCATGAAGTAAGCTGCACACACACTCCTGCGCACCCACACACTTGTGTAAACACTCATGAGCACTTGTGCACACACACTCTCATGTATGCACCCACATGCACACTCACTCGTATGCACACTCATATGCACTCATGCACATTCACATGCATGCACTCTCACTAATGTGCACACATACATGCAATCACACACACACATGCATTCACTCACATGCACACTCACTCATGTGCACACTCACATGCACTCACACACACACTCACATGCATGCAGTCACATGCACACTCACTCATGCGCACACTCAAATGCACTCACTCACATTGACATGCACACATACAGACACACACACACATGCGCACACCATTCAAGAAATGTTTACCGTGGCGGCTGTACCTTCTCTATGGCAACAGCGCAGCAGCCCAATTCATCCTCCCCTGGGAAACGCAGGCAGACCCACCCCCATTGCCAGAAAATCAACAGGCCGCAAGGGAAGCAGAGACCTGGTTACAACTTGGACCAAGGGACTGCAGGAAGAACGGAGCAGGATGGTTGCCCCCAGCCAAGGACTGCTGAGTCTAACTCTGGGACTCCATCTCTTTCATTATGGACGAAAGCTGTGGCGGTGAGAGTCAGAGAGGATGGGCCCAATCATGCACAATAGTCTTGCTAGTCTTGCACGTGACCCCAGTCTTTGTTGTCTGAGGTGCATTTTGTGGAGTTACTGTCACAGGGCCTGGACGACTGCAGATCCTACCTACACTCTGCCCTGGGCAGTCGATGCTGTAGGGGGAACAGTCACCAGACACATACTGCACTTCATGCCTAATGAAAGAGCACAACAAATGAGTCGCTTGACTGAAATATGGGGAGAAGGGGGGCTGCCCCTAGCTGCACGTGCTTTTTACTTATCTGCACTAGTACTTCGTGCACTAGAATGAAATGCATGTTCCTTGCTAACTCTGTTAGCATGAGCACAAGGAGTCCTGAACGCCATGGTTTTGCATAACCCAGCACTGTGCCCACTCCCGAGTACATGCAACATTCCCCCATTACATTCCTCAGAATGAATAAGCCAACATGCAATTGTTTCTTGTAGTGGTCATTTCTTGGCCTGAGTTTTATTAGGAATACATGTATATACTTGGCATAATCTGCCAAGGTCATAAATTATGATTGGTGAACTGTCATTTTGGCGTCATAAATCATATGCATTTTGCAATACATCATATCGGCCATAAATCATATGTACTTCGTCAATTAGCAAGTTAGACTGACAGTTCGTTGGTTAGCTCATATGCAGACTTGCCTTGTTCCTTGTCCCTTCTGGGTTGTTTCTTTGTTTGGTTGGATTTGAGCTCTCTTTGCGCAGGGGTAGCTTCTATCCCGGAGTTAGGCCACAACTCGCTACGATGTTAGACTCTTTTGTGCCCTGCCATCCAGCGGGGCTGGGCTGCGAGTGCCGTCTCTGTTTGCTACCCCCTTTTGGTAGGCCAACTCACCCAGCCGTGAGGCATCCCAAAGTGAGTGGTCCTACGCATTGCCCTTAGGCCAACTCCCCCAGCCTTGAGGCATCCCAAGGTGAGTGGTCCTATTCCGGCACACCCTCCAGTGTGCCTGCACAGCAACCATTGTCCCCGTAGCTCTTCGCCAACGCCTTGTCAATATCTGTCTGCTTCTTAGCACTGTGACATTGCTGTTCCTAAGGTGTGGGTTGGTGGGACAAAACGTGTAGCGCCGATCCTGCTCCCCCACTCCACGAAGATAGGAGCTTTCCTGGGGGGAGCGGTGCTTACATCCCCCCAGTCTTTACCACTGGCGGGTTCCCCCCATTGGGAGGTTTGTATCGCGCTCGGGCCCCCATTGGCCGGGGGGCCGGCGCCTATCTGGCGGCCGCCACGGGGTGTGTGCATGTACCTCTCCCGTCTCTCAGCGCCTCAGCACACCAAAAACTAGTTTGCTCCGGGGCTTGGTGGCGGTTATGGCACCAGCCCTCGAGGCCCCCTTTGGGGGCAGCCTCTGCAAAACATATCTGACAGTACACCCTAGACTGACACTGACGCCATTCTCCTGCCTGGCTTTGCAAACATGTCTGCCAGCACACCCTAGCCTGAAACTGATGCCATTCTCCGGCCTGGAAAGATTGCTTGCAGCAGACCCACCACCGTCTATGCTTCACGGTAAGTTAAATCTCAGACGAGCAGAGAGGCCACAGGTTCTCCCTGCTCGCTGCCCATCTCATTATACACCGCTCAGAGTTCCTGCCACTTCAATAATTTGCTCTGTGCAGCACCGTTCCCTTGGAGCCCAGAGCCTCAAACACCTCTGCAGGCAGTGTGAGATGAGGAAGGTGGCAGGGGAAGGTAGAGAAATTAAACTAGTGAGGGGGGGAGTCAGGGGAGAAACAGAAGGAGCTTAAAGGGGAAGGGGGCGTATGCAGGAAGCAGGCTATATGTGTATATGTTTAAAAAAGAGAAGATAGAGAAAGTGAAAGGGAGAATAACTGGATGGAGAGCAGATGCTAGAGCAATATATAAAGGTATTAATGAGACGGAGAGACAGGGTTAGAGATGGTGAGTGATGACACGAAAAGGGAAGGACATAGGGAAGAGATAGGATGGACTGAAGTTGGGATAGGTTGTAGTGTAACTGCTAGACCAGTCTACCTCGATTCTGGGGAATGGTGTTTGAGTCTCGGCAGGGACGCTCAACATCCTGTCATTCTGGGCAAATCACTAAATCTCCCCGTGCCTAACAAAATGAATGTGTCGGTCTGTAATGCAACTGGTGCTCATGTAAAGCGCTCTGATACCCTCTGGTCAAGTTTGTGCTATATAGAATTCAGAGGGAAAAAGATGATAGGGAAGGAAAAGAAGGAGAATCACGTGGTAGGATAAACTAGCACAGAATGGGGTATTAGAGTGAAAGAGAATGGTGGAATTGAGGTACAGGGTGTGGGAGCATCAAGGTACCCTCCTGGGTGATAGAGCACTTTACAAATACAGAACTGAACAGAGAAGGAGGAAAATGATAGGGTGAAAGAGTCGAGAATGTCAAGGTGTGTGAGAAGATTGAGCCTAAGCAAGAGAAAAAGAAAACCAAATTGATAGGGTGAGAGTCACGAAAGGACCTGATAGGGCTCGAGAGACTAAAAGAACTGAGGGAAAGTGCAGGAGCGAAGGAGTAGATAAAGTGAAGGGTAGGAAAGAAAGAGACAACTGAGAAAGGATACCGAAATTGGGATTAGAAAGGAGAACAAAGTACTATAAAGAGGAAGGATAAGAGAGACGAGTTACCGACTAAAAGTGAAGATATTACAGAACCACAGCGAGAGTAGAGTGCAATAAGAGCAAAACCAGAAATGTGTATAGAAGCAGACGAGGGCAGCAACAGGTGAAGAAAAGAGGGGCTATAGTTCACAGTCAGCAGGGAGGCTTAAAGTCAAATCAGGTGTAAGAAGCAGTAAGCTGACAAGGCTGGAGGGGAAGCTGTGGGAGAAAGTGGAGATGGGAGCTGGGAGATGGAGGTGATAGATAAAGAACTGTGTGAAGGGAGGAAAAGAAGAGATAGGTTAAGATCAGTGCAGAACAGACAGATAGAAGATGTGAGTTAGAGACAGAAGGAGGATGTGTTGGCACTGGAAGAAGTGGAGCGTAAGAGGCAAAGTGCATGGAGTCTCAAGCTGGAAGAACCTGGCGTGACAGTGGAGGAGCAAGATCCATGTGTGAAGCTGATGCAACTTTTTATGGAAATAAAGCAAATTATAAATCAATATTTTGGATATATGAATACGTTTTTCAGTAGCGTTGTAGCTATAATTAGTGCAATAGGTGGAGTGGCACCGTGGCCCAACAGTGTGAGAGACCTTCAGAAGCATCTTCAGCTGTTAAGGCATGTCCTTTGATCGAATGTTGGCCTAGGTTCTGCTCCTGTCCCCGACTTGACCTGTAGCTTTTAGCTTTGGCACTCCTTCCCATTACTTTGCCAGATCCATGTTATTTGTTGTTGGCGGCAGCTAACACCGCTAGCCCAGATCTCCTGCTATCAAGAGGAAAAAGCGGGGAGCCAAGGCTACTCGTCCCGAGGAGTCAAGCCAAGTGGGGCTTCTTTTTGACTCTGATTCTATCCAGGCTTTTACTAAGCTCCACAAAGAATCAAAAGGGGGAGTGAAGAGTTAGTGCTAGAAAGCACTTCGGTGGGCGCACCCTCCTCCAGTTAATGGTATAAATAAACAACAAGGTCCAACTCTAGAAGGTATTCTGTGAGCCAGAGTATATCAGGCATACACAGTATTTGTTAAAATTCCTCTCACACACCAAAAGGGCCCTTGGTGTCATGCTTCATCATCGGGGTCTTCCCCCCCACCGCTGCGGGACGGGGCGAGCTACGACTAGCGACTACGCTGGAGCACTTAGATATTGTAAGTGCTATGTGAAGTGTATTGAGTGAGTGTGAGTAGGGTCAGGAGTGATATGGAAAAGTGAGATTTAAAAGAATACCTGGCCTTATGAAAGCAAAAAATTCTTTATTAGTCATAGGCTGGCACCGCTAAAAATAGTGTGGCGGAGATAATCTACCTTAACAATGGGCTAGTTCTCCTGGTGTTGTCAACATGTTTCGAGGCTGACTGCGTCTTCGTCAGGACAGGGTCAGATCCCTCTGTCACTCACTAAGATTGGCAACAATGTGTGCTATGTGTATATACAAGTGAATAGAACATAGATTATAATACAACTGCAAAATGGCATTCAATATTGAACAGTTATAGCCCTGTCAGTATTTCTGAGTCGTGGGCTGGAATAAATTGGAGTCAGTGCCCCATGAGCCGGTCTGGAAGAGGGGTACATGGAACTTCCATTATTTCAAGAGCAGTCCTCGCATCCTCCCTCATCCGCGGCTTCCGTATTACTAAGCTCCTTCTAGATGACTTGTGAGAATTGTTTTAACGATTGTACATGCAACATTATTCCTGATCATGGATTGGCTGAAAGCCATTGAAAGCCAGCTTGAAGCCCTCCCAATCTCCCATAGTACGGTTGATGCTAGTAAAACTCCACTCAGGTCTGCAGTGTCCAGGGTTCTGGTTCGGGAGACAGAGATGCTGCTGCTCTGCTATGGAACCTTGTCCCGATGGCAGGCAGACCCCCTCGACCAGGACCTCCCCTGACGCTCATATTTCGGAGCGTGACATGGGATCCCATATGAGGGCATCAAGTAACAATGTCCCCCGGCCCTTGTTAATTCCACCGACTGCTAGCAAATGTCAGAGTGTAGTAGACAATCCACAGAGCTCAACAGAGCACTGAGATATGGTAGAGGCTTTGTCCTTCATTCAAAGGCCGTCACCATCAATTTACCTCCAGCAGCCTGTTCCTATGTGCAATTCATATAGGTGTCCTGGAACTCCTACATGGCCAATATGATTCAGGGGAACAACTCACCTATAAGGTTCTGAAATGGATGGTTAGGAAAAGAGGTTTTCCTTTTTCTGCAGCCCCGTGGATCATCATGCAATGTGGGATGGGTTAGATTGGTGCGTCTCCCAAAACGTGCAAAGGGAACTATGTGATTGTACATGTTAGGCACCCACAGTTGGTTCACAGCTTGTTGACTTATTTACCTGGCTGGTATCACAAAAAGAGTAAGATTGTGAAGGTGCCATTAGGTTATTTATATAAACATAAGCCCGCTTTTGGCTATTATAATTGTTATTAAGGGAGCTGCAAGGTCCACGAGGTAGGTATATAATTCCAAATTTAAGCTCGCTCTTCTGGCAGCTACTTCTAGTGACCGGGTACAGGGGGGCGTGGCTTGGACGCCGATCGGGATGGCGGCGTGAGCTCGCAGCTCCGCGCGGAATCCCGCTAATTACCTGTTTTCGGTACCCTGGGCGACCCGGAGATGACGCTCCTGCCCTCTGAAGTGTAAGGGGACAGCCGGGCACGATCGGAGAGTCGCTGGGGGACTACTGGCCCCGAGGAGATCGAGCCGAAGAGACGACCGAGGTGTTGCCGAGGGTGCGAAGAAAATGGCGGCGAGGAGGCCGGGCGGCCCCGTACTTTCGCTTTGAGCCGAGTTGTCGCCGATTGGCAAGAGATCCTGCAATCGGCTGTTCGAAGCACTGGGATCAGCGGTGCTGTGTCCAGAGACCAGGGGACGCTGACCTGCCTCGCCCGGATCTTGGGGACCCTCGCTGGCCGCCGTCCCGGGACCCATCCTTCCCCCCTCAGGCTACCGAGGGGGTCAGCTGAACGGAGTTCGTCAAGCGGGTCATTGCTCCCGAGGGCATCGGTGGCGACATTGAACACTGCCCGGTGCCAGGGGGCTGGCACTGAACTAAGAGAGCGGACGCCAAACGGGCTCCTGGGCCTGTGACGCAGCACCCTGGAATGGCGGCGATCGGAGGGTCGATGGCCGAGGAGCGTGCTGAGGGGGACCCGGCGACATCAACCCGGCTGGGCGAGATTCCCTCCCCGGAGCTGGGCCAGGAACAGCGGCTGAACCGGCGTTTGGATGCCATACTCGAAGCGATCACCTCGACTAAGGAGGCGCTGCACCAGGACATCGCCCAAGTGGCCACGGGCCTGGGGCTGCTACGAGCGGACCACGCGAAGCTAGCGGACAGGGTCAAGGACCATGACCAACTGTTGCTGGACCTGAAGCCATCGGTGGTGACCGCGGAACACAGGATCACGGATATATTGGCCCGGTTGGACTCGCTGGAGCAACGGGCGGAGGATGCCGAAGGCCGCAATAGACGGAACAACGTGCGGGTCGTAGGTCTGCCGGAAAGGATTGAAGGGGAGGATGCGGTGGCCTATATGGAGAACTGGTTCCGTACTGTGGTAGCGCCGGAGGGGCTTACTCCTTTTTTCACTCTGGAGCGAGCTCACCGGGTACCTGCTCGCCCGCCGGGGCTTGGCCGCCCCCCACGACCGATGGTGGTGCGGCTCCTCCACTACAAGGACCGGGATCTCCTCATCCAGCGGGCCAGGATGTCGGGCCCATATGAGGTGGAGAACAGTAAGGTCACGATATTCCCGGACTACACCCAAGCGGTCCAGAAGAATAGGGCATCGTTCCTAGCGGTGAAGAAGGAGCTCAGGGAGGAAGGCATCCAGTACTCCTTGCTCTACCCGGCCAAGCTGCGGATCATAATGGATGGCACTACGCACTTTTTTCAGACTCCGGATGAAGTTTGGCAATGGCTGGAGTTGTATAGAGCGGGGACAGACAGATCGCATAAAAGTAGGCGAGATCAACCTAAGCCGCCCCGGGTGAGGCAATCGCAGCGCATCAGGTCCCGCAACAGGCGCCAGCGGGAGAAACGGGAGGCTCAAATGGCGGCGGAGAAGAGGGATGCACTCGCAGTGACGGCGGCCATTACGGGGTCGCAACAGACCAGTGAACTGGCAGAATCGGACTCAGGCGGGGAAGGCAGCAGAACGGGAGGAGAACTCTCAGAGGCGGAAAGCTCGAAGGGGCCGATAGTGACCCCACAGACATCGGATGGCATATTTTGCGGCTGAGACTGCTTTGGGACTTGATTGAGACTTCATGGTAGGGTGGTATCCTGTTGGTGGAGGGCGGGTTGCCGGGTGGGGGGGCTGAATGCTTCGTAGGGGATGAAGACGCGGGGCGCGGGCTCCGCTAGCTGGGGTCGGCGGTGACTCACCCCCCTTGGGCCCTTAAGGCCGACTGTGGTGGAGACCACAGGGTAGGAGTGTGGGAAGTTGGATCAAGGTTTGGATGGGGGCTGACATTGGGTTTGTGTGCTCTGTCCTGGGGAGTGGGGTTTGGGGAGTTTTTCTGTTCTGGGTGTGTTCGGGGGGGGGCAACTGCATTGGGGGGGCTATGAACCTACGTTATTTGAATCGGACTGCTCGAAGTTGGAATGGGGACATTACCTAATTTGAAATGCCTGACGTGGAATGTCCGGGGGCTGCGAACTATGATAAAACGCCACAAAGTTCATGCATACCTAGTGCGTAGGGGGGTTCAGATTGCTATGCTACAAGAGACTCATCTCACCAAAAAAGAGTGCACTGCTTTGCAGAAAAGATGGCGGGCCAGGTGTTTGGCACCACTTACTCGGCATATGCCAGGGGGGTGTTGATCTGGGTGAGGGCGGGGATACCCTTTCATGTGTTGAATCAAATGGTGGATCCAGATGGCCGGTTTGTGGCGGTGGAGGGGAGGTTATATGGAAGGGATGTGGTTCTCTGCTGTGTGTATGCACCGAACACTGATCAAGCTCGGTATTTTGATGGCCTCTCGGGGTCCTTGGCCTCTTTCCTGGCGGGCCCGATAGTGTTAGGGGGGGACTTCAACTCGATCACGGATGTGGCTCTGGATAGGTCCCATCCCCCCCTGGTGGACTCCCCGGTGCGCAGGTTGGCCGCGCACAGGAAGGACTGGCAGGATAGATGGGGGCTGCTGGATGTCTGGCGGGAGCGGCACAGGGACGCCAGGGATTACTCCTTTTATTCTGCTCTCCATGATTTGCATGTCAGGATCGATTCGGTGCTCTGCGGTGGGTCCCTAGCCCCATTGATCTCTCATACGGAGTACCTGGCTAGGACCATCTCAGACCATAACCCCCTATTGGTACATATTCAGTGGCAGCGGGAGCGCTCAGCGATACCAACATGGCGGCTTCGGCCGGAGACGCTTGAGGATTCTGTGTTCAGCGATGCGGTCCAGCAAGGCATTGATAGCTATTTCGGAGTGAATGAGGGCACGGCCACGAGTAGGTCCACTGAATGGGATGCAATGAAAGTGGTGGTGAGAGGGGTGTGTTTGGGTAGGTTTTCGAATGCTCGAACGTCTGTGTTGAATGCACTCATGAACGTGGAAGAGACTTTGAGGGACCTGGAGTGCCGCAGGCCGGCTAGGCCGGATTTGCAGACCCAGTTATTGGAAGCAAAGGAAGTGGTTGCCACCGAGACAGAACGTTTAAGGTGCTACGACTACAGGCAGTATATCATCAGAGCACATGCGGAAAGGGACAAGGTGGGCACCCTCTTGGCCAGACTAGCTAACCCGGAACTTAGGGGCTGCCCGGTCCTCAGCATTAGTAATGCGCGGGGGGAGATGGTGTACTCCCAGGCAGCGGTATTGGAATGTTTTAGGGGGTACTATGAGGAATTGTACCAGAGTCAGCTGGGGGTGGGGGTTCAGGACATTGCGGAATACCTAGGGGAGAGGCAGCTTCCGGTCCTGGACGAGGAAGACGCGAGGGAGTTGGGCGGCCCGATCACGCTTGCAGACACGCTTGCAAATACGGGTGGCCATCAAACATATGGCCCGTAACAAAACGCCTGGGGTGGACGGACTGCCGATTGAATTTTACCAACAGTATGTGGACAGCTTGGCTCCCAGGCTTCTGGTGGTGTATACGGAGGCTTTTGAGGCTGGGGAATTGCCTGGGTCCATGCGAGAGGCCTTGATTGTACCGCTCCTAAAGCCTGGCCGGGATGCAACGGATGTACGGTCCTATCGCCCGCTATCCATGTTGACGGTGGATTACAAGATTTTGAGCCGAATTCTAGCCACCAGGCTGGCCCCACACATGACGGGTTTGGTACACAGGGACCAGGCCGGGTTTATACCCACGAGGAGCACGGCGCTGAATATTCGCCGCCTAGTGGGCATAATGGACGCCATCTTGGACGGGGAGGGAGCCCCGGCGGCCCTGTCCGTGGACATTGAGAAGGCCTTTGATAGTTTAGAGTGGCCTTTCCTGGATGGAGTGTTGGAGAGGTTTGGCATGGGCGAGGGGTTCCGCAGGTGGACGAGGGTCTTATATACCTCGGCGACGGCGAGGGTGCGTTTGGGCGGTCTGGTGTCTGCGGCGTACCCGGTGGGCAGGGGCACGCGACAGGGGTGTTCCCTATCCCCCCTATTGTTTGCTCTGGCGATGGAACCTTTGGGGGTCCATGCGAGGTCGGGTGACAGGTACGCGGGGATAGCCAGCGGCGGGCAGTGGCACTATATATCGCTATATGCGGATGACCTGCTCCTGTACCTTGCTGACACGGCGCGGGCACTGGACGGGGCGATGGACCTGTTGTCGGAGTTTGGCCGGCTATCGGGCCTTAAGGTCAATTGGGCGAAGACCTGTGTGTTTCCACTGAGAGCGGGATCGCCCGACCCCGGCGGCGGTTTAGGCGTGGTCTGGGAGCCATCTTGTTTCACCTATCTGGGAGTCCGCATCTACCACGCGACTGCGGACCTATTGGAGGGCAATATTGGTCGATGTGTCCGGGCACTGAGGGGCAGCTTGTCCTTCTGGTCGACCCTCCCCCTGACGGTGCTGGGTAGGATCGCACTTCTAAAAATGGTGGCGCTCCCCCGCTTCCTCTATTATTTCCGGACGCTGCCTGTCTGGATTCCTCAGGGGGTCTTTAGAGACCTGAGGTCAATGATTATTGGCTTCCTATGGGGGCAAGGCCGCCGAAGAGTGGCCCTGAGCACGCTACTTCGCCCCAAGATAGAAGGGGGCATGGCTGTGCCCGATTTCGAGCTGTACTATCTAGCGGCGCAGTTGCAGGTCCTTACGCAGAACGTGGCTAGGGTGTTTTGGGGTCCAGAGGAGGACCGGGATCGGGGGATACAACGCCACGTACTGTCCTATATTATCATGCAACAGAGGCTTGAGTTGCGGGGCCTCACTATGGAGGAACGGACACTCCGGCTGTGCTGGCAGAGAAGCCTTCGGAGAGCGAAGGCCTCGCGGCCTTATGCTCCGGAGATCCCGATCGGCATGCTGACGGCCTTGCCGCACGGGGGAGATTGGTCCCCATTGCTGGATTGGGAAGAGGCGGGACTACAGGTAATAGGCGACCTATACATAGACGGGGCTTTGGCACCGTTCGAAGCGCTCCGGGACCAGTTTGGGCTGCCCGACGGGGGGTTCCTCCTGCACGCGGCGGTGGTGGCTGCCATACAGAAGCACTGGAAAGGGGGACTCATGGAACCGACGACGACTATGGCGTGCCAGTACGTGGTAATGGCGGCAGGTACGTTCAAAGCTGTGACGTGCCTCCATAGTAGGATGCTGAACGAGGGACTGGAACCGCTCCAGGGGCTCAAGTCTAAATGGGAGGAGAGTGTGGGCCGGCCCATACCGGACACGGCGTGGGGCCATATCCTGCGGCGTACGTGGAAGGGCACGAGAAATGCGCGCTTTCAGCAAGTACATTTCTATGTGCTTCATAGGGCCTACTTAACCCCTGAGAAATTACAGCGGTACTTTCAGGTACCGGATGCCCGATGCCCACGGTGTTCGTCTCTGGGAGCGGACATGGACCATTTGTTCTGGGGGTGCTCGCACTTGGAGGCCTACTGGGCGGACGAAGTGACTGATAGGGAGGTGGAATTCGATATGGCGGCATGCCTGCTGCTCTGGTTCCCGCACACCAAACACACCAAGGTGACGAGCAAATTCATTGATCTGGGCCTGATATTGGCGCAAAGGGAAATATCGTGGCATTGAAAGTCCAGGGGGGGACCCTCACTGCGTAGATGGAAGAATGAATTGCTGCGGTGGTCTGACTGCGAGAGTGTGCTCCGGATGAAGCAGGCCGTCAAGATGGGGAATGAGAAGGCATTGGATGCGGCACGTGCATGGGAGTTGGTGGTGCAGGCCTTGCGTGATTCTATGGTGGAAGATGAGGACGGTGAGACTTTAGCCGGTGGACACTGCGGGGCGAACACAAACAGTATCATAACCCGCACTGTAATGGATCCATCCAACTTGTCGGGACGAGGCATACACCTTAACAGTTGCCAGGGGGGGGGGGGGGTTTTGGGGGGGTTGGTTAATGGGAGTTTGGGGTGGGTCGGAAGCCACATGGATGGTGGCCCGCCAGGGCACCCTGGAATTAATAGGTTGGTGGGGTACTGCGTGGAGTGAGGAATGGCTGGGGGGAGCGGCCAGGCAGGATAGACATACAGCACCTGGGGCGGGTCCCGACGGGGGCGGTACCACTGATTACCACTGGGATGGCTGACGGGAGCAATGTTGAGGGTGGGGGGGTAAAAGCAGATACGTAAAACGACATATCAACCATGGTCCCTATGGGACGTGCACCGTGATGTTTTCCTCTTGAGTGGAGTATTATGCCGCCCGGCCTCCGGGATGCGGGCTGAATGGCTGTGTACGATCTGTGTTTTACTACTGAACGGGGGGATGTCACGAGTGAACTGGCTGACTAATTGTATCCTGTGGTTTATAACTCTGCAATAAAAATATTATTTTAAAAAAATAGTGACCGGGTACAGATAATCCATTTATGGGTATTCCTCTATTTAACCATTATGATGTTTTATCAAGCTGTACCCATGCTGATTGACTACACAGATCCCCAAATGAGGCCTCAGCTGAGATTGTCACCCATTCCTCATCTCCTGCTCTAAACCAACATGGCCCTCAAGGGCAACTCTGTGGTTACGTGTACTCTTTTACATTGATTAGTTGAAACAGTGCTAGTATCATTTCTAAGAATACCAATCTAGACTGGCTGTCTATCATAAGTCGCTTCAATATATACATTTTTTAATGAGACCTGGTTCACATGTCCTCTCTTGTACGAGGGCTTTGCGTGATTTTCAGTCACGGGTACACACTCTGTTCATGGGCGAGCTAAGGGTGGTCTCTCGAGTTGGCTTAGTTTATCACTCAATATCTCAGTGGTTGAATTGGATACTAGTTGTCCCGCCTTCCAGGATTGTTAACAACTAGCTCCTTTTATTTTTATTTGATACCATTTTTATAACAATGATTTCTCTAATGCAGTTTTCAGCAATTTTACCAAATTATTTTCTTTTTTACAGGAACATAAGGTCGCTCGTTTTGGTGGGGGCTCAACCAATCGGTATTATCTATGGAGATTTTAATGCTAAGTTAAGATGCAATACTGAGAGCTGGGGTTGTAGCTTCTATTCAAGTATGTTAATGACTCAGATTGCAGAGGTTGCAAATTGGGATCATAAGGGGCGAGCAACCTTGTTAATACTGTTTAATGCTTTGACAAAAGGGGCCATCTTGTGCCAACTTTTAGAAGAAGAGGTCGTCTGTCCACTATAGACTATATATAGTCTGTCCTCAAATTTTACTGAGGGCTATATGTTGAAACCAGTTGGGGCGACCAAAACGCCCTGGTGGTAGTAGGGCTTGTCCCTAAACAAAAGTGGTACCCCCGGAAGGCAGTTACACCCTTGGTCTCCTTCTAATGATGGACTCAGAATATGTTGGTACCTTCATTCACCGGAGCCATTTCTTGCTTCCGTCATTGCCAAATGTTTAGAGATTTTCCTGGTCCACATGTCAGACATCACTTGGGGTAAGCCATTCTGGTTCATTTTGGGAATCTCAGCAATTGCATTAAAGATAGCTTAGATTTCCACAGAGCGCTGCCCCACACTGAGCTGTAGTATCACCATAGGGAGTGGTAACCCATTTCAAACCCATCTATCACCCTATGGAGGAAGGTTGCCTAACTCATCTACTGAAGAGAAGGTTGGAGGGAGCCTTGTATATGTCGCTCACATTAGCTGAAGTCACCTTTGCTATTAAGCAAAGCCCGGGGGTAAGGTCCAAGGGCCTGATAGTATGCCCCTTGCTTACCAATTTGTTCAACATCTTCCTGAGCAATACTTTACCCAGTTCTTTGGCATTATCAGTGATTATTTCGATTTTTAATAAGTGAGACCAAAATGCCTCAATGTGCTATGGGCCCATTTTTTAATTGATACTCCTGTGAAGACCATAGGCAGGGTCGTGTTCTCTTGCTTTAAACTTTGGTCCAAACAAACTGACATCTTAAACCTCGATCAGTATGGTTTCAGGTCAGGACTGGGTACAGTGGAGCAGTGTTTAAACCTGCATCTCATCCTGGGCAAGTATAGTATAGCTAGGTGTTGCCCACTGTACATTACTT
Organism: Lissotriton vulgaris; assembly: GCF_964263255.1. Classification (NCBI taxonomy): domain Eukaryota; kingdom Metazoa; phylum Chordata; class Amphibia; order Caudata; family Salamandridae; genus Lissotriton; species Lissotriton vulgaris. Next base: position 802,744,413 of record NC_141685.1, on the reverse strand, counting down.
TATGGACCTCTACACAGCTTTTGATTGTTTCAACCATACCAAGCTGTGCTTGCTTCTATTGGATCTTGGGGTAAATGTTCTGTTGGTCTTGGTTTTCTACACCCTTCATGTTAATTTGGCAGCCAGAGTCCTCTATGACCCTTTGGGGAAACTTACTGACCCTTTTGACCTCTTCCGCGTGGTCCACCAATGATACTTCCTTGCCCCGGTATTATTCATTCTCTATATTAACAATCTTATCCCCTGCCTAGCCAACACCTCTGATGATATTCTGGTGATGAGGATGAACTACATCCCAGCTTTGTTATATGCGGACAATGTGCTAATCATGGCCCGTACACCTAGCACTCTCCGCAAGCTAGTGGGTTCCTTCAGAACTTTTATGAACCAATTGGTCTTCGTAACCAATGTTAGCAAGTCACATACAATGGCCTGTGGCCCAGATGAAACCAACATCTCAAACGTACCCATTGGTTGTAACATCTTGACCAAGGTCAACAGCTTTCCTTACCTAAGAGTTTGTTTTGACTCATCAAGTACTTGGCATACTCAGATTAGAAACTCTTACCTTAAATTGTCCATATTTATTGGAGCCATTTAATCTGCAGCAGCTTCAAGATCACACAGCAATGCTGTCATTACTTACAATCTATCAGTATTTATCGGATCTAGTGCACTTTGCCCCTTTGATGCTCTAGGTATCACTAGTGACTTCTCAGGAAGCCGGCATCAACAGGGAGATTATTAAGGATTGCGTACCTTGAGTATGGGCTAGGATGTACGTTGTTACCACACGATGTATTACATCGCGGTACTTTACAACACGTCTTTTACAACGCAAGTCGTTACCACGACATGCGCTGTAGGGGTGCTGGATTTAGGAATAGTAAAATGTACTATTCCAACACCAGCCTACGTACAGTAGGGAAGGTGTTGGAATAGTAAATCTACTATTCCTTAGCCTAAAGCGCCCTCCAGCGCAAGTCGTGGTTACGACTTGCGTTGTAAAAGACGCATCGTAACTGCACTGCAGGGTAACATCCGCGTTGTAAAGGATGTTCCCCTGAGCTGAGGATAGCTTGGCTTGCCTACCTGAAGGGCTCATTTAGTGAGATTAGATTCCCAGAATTTTTTGGCATGCCTGAGTCCCTATCCAAGGAAGATAAACGGCTTGTCAAGCTTCGTTTTTTGGAGCTCAACCGGTCGGTGAGGCTCAGTGGGGAAGCGCTTAAGAGCTGCCTTAAGGACTCCATTTACATCAGGGGAAAAAAACAACATAGTGTTGTATTTAGATCTCCCTTTTACATGCAAGGAAAGGTCCCTCCTTGGCCGTTTTAGGGCTGACTCAGTTGGGTGCCTAATATGCTTCCTTCTGGTGCGTGCAGTAGCCTGCCTGTGAGATGACGTCTCTCCTCGGTCTTAATTACATTTTATATTTTTCTGTAAATATTTAAGTTTTTTTAAATTTACATTTAAAACTTTTTAAAGAATCTAGCATCCAGGCACTGCAGAGTATAGGGACTTCACTTGCAGTTCATAGATACTTCGGATGTGTGTTACAGAGTGTGTTCCTCCCTCAAAGCAGCAGTAAGAGCACGCAAAGCTTTAGAAGGATAACTCAACTGTAGCACATTCTATTTTTGCATTTTATATAAGTTATTCCTGCAGCATAGCGACTTATGGTAGTTCCTTTAAAAATGTTCATGCACAGGCTCACCACTAAACTCTGCTACATTTTATATATTTATTTATTTAAGAGACTTATAATTTGTGCAGCTACCCAGAGGGGTTTCTAGGTGCAGGATGGAAGCAGGTAACCGTGACCACAGCGGGCAGCTAGAAAAGCCAAGTCTTCAAGTTTTTACGTAAGGCATGTAAGGAGTTACAGTTCCTCAGAGAGGCCGGGAGAGAATTCCACAGCTTAGGACCAAGGTAAGAAAAAGAACGTCCCTTCATGCAGATAAGTCAAAACCTAGGGGTAGCAAACAGCGAGAGGCTGGACGATCCCAACAGGCGCATGGGCACATAGGGAGTCACCAGTCCTTGAATATATAAGGGAGCTAGGCCATGTCTGGCCCTGATCATATAGTACAGAGCCTTGAATTCGATGCGCTTAGCAATCTTAAGCCAGAGCAGTTTGTGAAGCAGGGGAGAAACTGAGGCATGCCTTGGTAGCCGAAAGAGTAACCGGCTGCTGCATTCTGAATGATGAATAGATGGTGAATTGAGGTCTTGTCTACGCCCAGGTACAGCACATTGCCGTAATCCAATCTAGATACAACCAGAGCCTAAATAACCATTCTCTGGGTGATAAGGGTATTAGCCAAAGGATTTTTTCAGCCACTTGAGAACAGAAAAACAGGTAGCAGTAACCTTATATTCTTGACCTTAGTTGTTGGGGTGGGGTGGATAACAGCCCAAGTGAGTCCGGCCAGTGGCTGGGTCCCTAGAGCCAAAAAGGAGACCTTGGTTTTATCACCGTTAAGCTTCAGCACGTTTTCTTTCATCCAAAAGGAGATATTCCTCAGGCCCAATTGGAATAATGAGATATGTTGATGTTGGGCGGCTGATAACAAAAAGATGATCTGAGTGTCATCAGCATATGAACAGAGGGTAATCCCATACTTCTCAATTACATATGCTAACGTATGAACATAAACGTTAAAGAGCATCGGGCTCAAAATGAATTCCTGAGGAACACCAGAGGCCAGATCTCATGTCTTAGAACTTAAATTGGCCGAAGAGACCTGGAAGGTGTGATCCTTTAGAAAGGAGATCACCCACTTCAATGCCAAGCCTTCAATGCCCAATGACTCAAGCCTGCCTGTCAGAATAGAATGAGACACTGTGTCAAACGCCGCACTTCGGTCAAGCAGAATGAGAGCAGCCATGCCACCAGAGTCAAGATGTTGTTTTAAGACATTCAGTAAACCCAAGAAGAGCAGATTTGGTGCTGAGCGCAGCCCTGAAACCGGACTGCGAAGGATGGAGAAGCTGATGAGTCTCAACAAATGTGGAGAGTTGAGTGTTAACATGCTTTTCCAAGATTTTGGAAAAGACAGGAAGGGAAATAGGATGGGCTCTTGACCAGCAGGAAGGGTCCAGATACATAGCGGACCCACAGAGTTTTGTTTAACAGTATTGTTTTGCAGTTGTTGGAATATGCTGCTTTATTATATTTTGTTGTTAGTCCATCTTACTCACCAGGCACTTTCAGAACTATTTAGCAGGAAGTTTTTCATGTATATTTTGTATGCACTGTATTATCCCTGTAGGAACGCTATTCTGCAGTTTTAAGTATGATGTATTTTGCAACTGTACTTTTATGATTTTATTTCAAATTAAATAAAGGTTTTCTGAATTGAATTGAGAGACAGAGGAATGGGAAGAAGTCTTAGAGAGAGAAGAGAGGCAGAGAAGATAGGAAGAGAGTGAAGGAGAGCGAGAAAGTACAGAAGAGAAGGTGAGAAAGAGAGACACGGGTTAAGGTTGAAAATGATAGAGAGGGGAAGGGAGACCTAAAAAGAGATAATAAAGAGTGAGAGAGAGAGACAAGGAGAGAGAAGGAGAGCATGGCCGGATAGAAAATAGGCCTGCTCACCAAATTAAAAGTGCCACCCATCAATGACTTGGATAGCTAAAAAAGTGGCCCACTACTGCAAATATGGCAGTTTTGAACTTGTACAGACAGCTGTATAGAAATGTTTTGTAATGTATGGGAGACTGCGTGCATGTGTGCTTGCTGCAGGCAATGTTTTTGGTAATGTCAGGGAAAGCAGCAGTAAAAACCAGGAGGCATATTTACTAATCTTTCACAAAACACATGGCACAAGTAAAGTTGCAGCACTGCGTTGCATGAAAGGGAGAGAACAGAAATGCTCCATATCGACAAAGATATGGAGTATTTCTGCTCTCTCCTTGAGCAGGTGCACCATGGTGCAAGAATGCTGCCGTTACAGACTACATTGTTCTTGTGCAAGAAGAGATATCCACCTGCACAAAATCAAGCCTTAGAGGCCTTTTCCTCTTTCTATGTGTGCTGCAGAAAGCAGCACATGTGGAAAGAGTGAATTACGAGAAAAAATAAAGATATTTTTCCTCGTTTCACCTCACTTGTGAAGGCGTAGCATTTTGACGAATTCCCTCGTTTACGCTCATGTAAATCTGGTATTGTGCCAAAATCCATGGGTGGATGCATGGCAATGCCCAAGCTTCACCCATGGAACACCTCAGAAGTTGAAATGTAACATAGCGCAGGGCAAGCAGATGCCTTGTGTTACATATCTTTACAAAGCCATGCAAATCAGGTCATGCGTGGCTTTGTAAATATTACTGAAGGATTTGTATTTCCTTGCATCACCTTGCGTGATGCAAGGGCAATGCAAAGGCTTCATAAATATGGACCTAGATCGCTAGACCATTAAACGGCCCATGCGCTGACCAACCCATCTGGCACTTCTGGAATGCTCTCTAGGAGAGAGATCAGGACAGAGCAGGAGATGGAGAGGCAGCAGAAAGAGAGTGAGATAAAGAGAGCAAGAGAAAGAGAGGAGAGAAAGGGAGCGTGAGTATGAGAATGTATGTGAGAGCAACAATGAGAGAAAGTGAGCGAACTACGGAGACGCGGGAGGGTGTTTGCAAAAGTGAAATGTGAACATGTGCAAAGAGATACAAAATGTGAGGTGTACAGAAATGACGAGGGGGGGCTGCAAGCTGGCTAGAGGCTACGAAAGGAGGGGAAGAGATGGCCAAGTGCAGAAGATCAGTGAGGCCAATTCCATCTGAAGTGACAGTACAAATGAAACATATTTCAAGGCCTGCTCTCACATTCATGTAGTCGAAATGAGCAGGCATTAATAATTGAAGCTGCTCTCTTGGGCCGGGGGCTGCTCTGCAGCTGTCGCAGCCCTTGTACATGGGCGCTTCTATCTTCACATGACTGAGCTGACATCCTTTTATCAGGACCCCTGAAATTTATTTTCATCAAATTCCATCTTCTTCTGTGTAAGGCTGAGATATTTTTGTGATGGGCTCAGTCCAGAGATGAACTTCACAGAGTCCGGGGCCAGGGCTTCTCATCTCTCTGATGAGTCTCCAGTTAGTCTGTACTCCACCCCATTCCTCTCTTTTCAGCATAACAAGCTTTGAGTCTCATTATCTCACTCCTGCCGGGCTTTGTTCATCCCAGCTTTCTCCTTTTGTCACAGTTTTCAAATTGTATTTTTCTAGTCCTCCTTTTTATGGCCTGCTTGACAGCGCAGCTGTCACCAGACAATTATTTGATCATCAAAGGAAAGGGGGATTGGCTCCACTCACATGTTGGGAGCTAGGAGTACATGTTTTGATTGGCCAGAAGTTGTGTGCTTCCACAAAAAGTACTTACCCTCTACAAAACTTTGATCATTTTGTTTATGTATCCAGCTGCCTGAGGTTGAACTTTTAGGGGCACACACATGACATTGTAGTGCTATTAACGTATCTTAGATAACTCGGCAATTCATGTTGTTTTTCTCTGTCAACAGCACAGATGGGCAGAGGGCAGTCAATAACCTACATGGATGTTTAGGTCTGGCTTGACAGTGCAACTTTCACCATATTATTTAACCTACACCAATATTATTATTCTACAGCTCTTTGCTTCCACACATATACACATCCACTCCCATGCTATTTACGTATAATACTTCACATTCCCATACAACATTCCTTTAAAGCCAGACTTATTGGCATTGCAAATGCTTGTTTTTCATTTTCTCCCTTTTTCACTCCTGTTCTGGCTCAAAGTTCCAAAATGAATATTGGTGGAAACAACCTGCACAATTTAAGAGCATGCTAAATTTAAAAAATCAAAACCGGGACATGTATTCTTATTATTTTTTGGGCATTTTATATGGCGCAGACTGGTGCTCTACATGAGCACCAGATTACTTTATACATGGTCAATTTATTTTTTACAAGGCACGGGGAGATTAAGGGGCAGATTTACGTTAACTGGCGCATCCCCAGGGATGCGCCAGTTAATGTGCGCCACAGTGCGCCACAGCTCCGCCAGCCATGGTGCGCCGCATTTACAATGCGGCGCACCATGGTGCAAGGCAGGGAAGATGCGTGACGCATCTTTCGGCGTACGGCGGCACATTGCTGGAGTTATGTCGCAGGTGCGACATGACTCCTGCAATGCACAGCGGCCACCCCTACATTGCATGGTGCATCACCCTTACGCCTGCTTCAAGCAGGCGTAAGGAATTGTCATAGAAAGTGACTCAGTGAAATCTTGTAGATTTCACTGAGTCACTTTCCAGGGGTGTTCCTGCGACGGAACGCCCCCCTCTGCACCGGATCGCCTACATGAAACCTGACGCAGGTTTCATTTGGCGCAGGGCCTTACACCGTGACGCATCTCCATAGATGCGTCATGTTGTAAATGCCTCGTAGGGATGCGCCACGTTTACGCCGCCTTGCGTGACGCAACAGCGGTGTAAACGTGGCGCAAGGGCCTCATAAATCTGCCCCTAAGTGATTTGCCCATTATCACAGGATGAGGAGCTGATGCCAAATTCAAACCTGGTTCTCCAGTTCCAAAGTTGGCAGCTCTGGCTGTTATGCCACATTTTGCATCAAACCAAGGAGCAGAGAATGATTTAACTGTCAAAGTTCATCAACAACACAGGCAATGAGATGCTAGGGGTATTTAAATTCAACTTCTACATACAGTATAATCTGTGTCAACTGAATGTCTTTTTGCCAGGGGCTGGCAACAAATTCTGTACTGGAACTCATGAAAACTTGCCCCTCTCTGTACTCAGGCGAACCTCTCTGAAAACCAGGATGTGCTAAAATCACTGAAATTTGACAGAACAAATGATGAAAAACAGGGACTATTCTGGTATATTCTGGATGCCTAGTCACATCAAATATAAGCACTACATGAATCACGCTATACAACAAATGGCCAAAAACAAACGCTGTGTGGGAGGTGGTCACGCAGAAGCAAAACATAAAAATATACCAGAGCAGAAGAATTACGATTAGATTGTGAATATTTTTAGCTGATTGTAAAAAACTGGACTCTTTGCAGCGGTGACTGAACATAAGTCTTGGTATCAACAGTAACAAGGGGTCAAGACTCACTGCTGATCAGCCAACAGGCATCTCCTCAGAAGACTGAACTACACTTGAGCTCCTAAGACCACATGTCCTTCTCACCTCCCCTCTCACAATCCAAAACCTTCTCACTTAAACTATTCCATACATAAAATACTCCCCATCTTATCTTCAGGGATGCTCCTCATCTCACTAGGAATACTCCTCACCTTCTTGCTTGCCATGTTCCTTGACTTCTCAAATAGAAAACTCTTCACCTCTCACCTCACTGTCTCACCTGGAATGCTTCTCATCTTCTTACACAGAACATTCTTAACCTTCGCACCTAGAATACTCCTTATCTTCTCATTAAGACATCTTATTTTCTTCTCACTCAGAATACTTCTCCCCTTTTCACAATGAATACTCCTCATGTCTAACCTGAAATGAATCTTACTTTCTCACATGGAATACTCTTTGCCTCTTCACACCTAGAATACACCTCACCTTCTTACATAGAACAATCCTCAGCTAGAATACTCCTTATCTTCTTTAAGCCTGGGCAAAGCACTTCCCTAAGCTCGCGTAGTTTGCGAAGTTTGTGCTACTTCGCACTACACGAATTACATGTAGCACAGTGCAAACACGCGTAGCGTAGTGCCGAGGTCATTTTTTGCTTGCTCGCAGTCCTCAACGTCAAGTTGGGGACCGCGAGCAAGCAAAATTACATCCCGGCGAGACTTTTTCCTCGTACGCGATCAGCAACATCAAGTTGCCGATCGCGAGCGTGGAAAATAAACCTCCTGGCGAGCTTCTCAACGCGGGGAGGTCAGGTTTCTCACTGCGAGTGTTCGCGTATGCTCTCGACCGCTCGCAATGAGAAACTACCAGTCCGTGCTGAGAAAGCTGCCGCTCGAGTAGAAATCTACTCGAGCTACAGAAAACCACCACTTGTACTGTGCAAGATGCAGTTTGCACTGATTGCACAGTGGGGACAAGCATCCGGCACTGTGCAATCAGTGCGAACAGCATTTTGCACAGTGCACTATGCAGTTAGCGTAGCTCGCGTAGTGTGAAGTGCACTTCGCGTAGCTAAGCGTAGCGCTACTTCGCAAACTACGCCCCGGGTTAATCTTCTTCCTTATAATACTTTTTTATTTTCTTACCTGGAATACACCACAGCTTCTCACCTAGAATCATTTTCCTGTACAGAATACTATTCACTTTTCTCATCTAGAACGTCCATCACCTACTTGCCTGGAATACATCACCTAAAATGCTTCTCATCTTCTCACCACCTAAAGTACTCATCAAATTCTGTCCTAAAATACTCCTCAGCTTTTTAACTGGAATATGCAATCTTCTTGAGCGCACTACTCACACCTGCAATCTAATTATGAGTCAAGCAGAGCAGTATCCCAGGGCGGATAGCACTACTCCTGATCACGACTGGCCTGGTGTTCCCCCACTCGTTTTTCATGGGTAACGGAACAATGGTCCTGATTTTACTGGCCCGTAATTGCAACTGGTAAACTTGGCTGAGACTTTGGCTGCAACACGAGCCAAGTCTTGTCTGTTGCTTCGCAGTGATTTATTTTTCTATGTAAAAGGAAAGACCTCCACAGAAATAATCTTCCCTATTCTTCCCCTACCATACCTAGCAGAGCTAATCTTCCCCTTTCCTCCCCTACCATATCTCGCCCCCTCCCTACATACTGTCCCGCCTCCACCCAACACAGAAGCCCCTACACACATTTACAACCTGCTTAGCAAATGCAGTGTGAGTGCAGTGTGAGCGATTGCTTGTGCTGCTCTTCTGTTGGATTTAGTGCTATTTCTTAGTGCAAAATGCATCCTCACGTCAATTTTGGGAATAAATTGGGGTAAAATCTTACCCCAAGTCCACATTTAGCGACCGTGAGTGGCTTCTCACACCCGCTATTTACGTTCTGTTTCATTTAGCATAATTTCTTAGCACAAAATGTATCCTCACATTCATTTTGAATGCAAAGGAGTATTTTTCCACTAAGAAAACAGTGCTAAATGCAGAATTACTCTTCCTGCATAATTTTGCATAATCTCGCATAATTGTTAGGTAATTCAGCATGATTACTCTACAAGGAATTATCTGAGTTATGCCCACCCCTATAAAATATCGAAAGGTAAATGCATATAGGGAAGTACAGACTTACTATTTCTAACTCCACATTTAGGCTGCCTTTCCGCCTACATTGAGGAGAATCATCTTCTGGCCTCCCACCAGGCGGGTTTTCGTCCTGGCCACTCCACTGAGGGAGTGGTCCTCGCGGTCCTGGATGAACTTAAGGGCAAGGCCGATAGCAACCTCCCCCAGGCCTTGGTCCTCTTGGACCTGTCCGCTGCGTTTGACACGGTCGATCATGCCATCCTTCTCGACCGTGTCAGCGCAACGGGCATCCAAGGCACCGCCTTCTCCTGGATCGCGTCCTTCCTCCAAGGCAGATCACAGGCAGTTCACCTTTCTGATTTTTCTGCTCCCCCACTCCCGGTCACCTGTGGGGTCCCTCAAGGTTCTTCCCTTTCCCCTCTTCTCTTCAATCTTTACATCCGCCCCCTCATCTCCTCTCTTCTCGAGCTGGGGGTCTCTGTGTATAATTACGCAGACGACCTCCAGCTCGTCTTCGATCTCTCTTCCCCAGCTGACTCTCTTCCTAAGTTCTGTTCTACCCTTGTTTTCATCTCTCAGTGGATGAGCTTCAACCATTTGAAGCTCAATCCCCGTAAAACAGAGCTCGTCCTTACCGGCGGCTCGTCTAATCCCTGGTCCTCTGCTCACTGGCCCCTTTCTTTTGGTCCTCCCCCCTCTCCTGTCTCCTCAGTCCGGACTTTGGGCATCAAGATCAGCAATGATCTTTCCTTCCACGCCCAAATCAGTTCCGTTGTGTCTTCTTGTTTTTCCTCCCTCCGCCTTATTCGCAAGATCTCCCGTTTTTTTTCTGTTGATGCCCTTAAAACCATTATCACGGCCCTCATTACATCCCGCCTGGATTATGGCAACGGCCTGTACGTAGGCATCCCCGCCTACGAAACTCGCCGTCTCCAGGCCATCCAAAACCAGGCGGCCCGCCTTATCCTTCGTCTTCCCAAATCCTCCCACATCACCCCGGCCCTCAAATCCCTCCATTGGCTCCCGGTTCTCTTCAGGTCCCGGTTTAAATTAGCCTGTCTGGCTTTCCGGGCGCACGCTCGTTCTGCCCCGCTTTTCATTAACTCTCTAATCTCCTCCCACGCTCCCAGTCGATCTCTCCGCTCTTCTTCTCTTTCTCTCCTTCATGTCCCCCGCTTTCGCAAATCCCGAACCGGGGGCACCCGATTTTCTGTATTGGCCCCCCAGATTTGGAACAATCTCCCTCTCTCCATCCGCTCTATCCCCATTTTTTCTCACTTTCGCAAAGCCCTTAAAACTTTTCTTTTTCTTCAGGCATTTCCCCGCTAACCTCTCATGGGACCCTCTGTAGATACTGTTGTGCTCCTCAGCGCCAGGAAGCCGCTTGGCCGCAGTGCGCTTTAGAAATTTCTTTTTCATTTCATTTCATTTCATTTCATTTCATTTCATTTGAAGATATAATCGCTGAGGTTCATATGCAGCGCTAGGAACAGAAAACCTATACTTATTTACCTGTCGATATTTCAGTTTCAATATTTTGTCCTCTGTATTCTGTGCCATTGATATTTTGGTTTTGATATTCAAGGTACATGCCTACCTGATGCACTAATGGTAGCTATATTTTGGGATTCTCCAAAGTCTTAACACTGAAAAGAACGCACCACCGAGCAATACCCCATTCCAGAAACCCACAGCTGCTCCAGTGTTGCACAAACCCCACTACAACACACACTCTCTCTTTAGGTGATGTTCTATGATATAGGAAATTATTTCCAATGGTTTGTCTCAACAACAAGGGAGTGCTGAGTGTTGTGTCCTCTAAGTGACGACACGCACAGAGAGGCCTGGAGAAGATGTTTTCATGAGGAGGGATTGAGGTAGTGTTTGGCCGAACAAACCATGAGTACATTTCGATTTACCTGTACAGCTTCATGAATTTTGAAAAGGGGTTTGTAGCACATGCATTACAAATCACAAAACATACAATCTAGAAATAAATAAAAGGGTTGCTAGACGAATGGTCTTTTTAAGGGGTATAATTCATTCAGCTGTTCTCCTGGACCCAATTTAATTTTGGACAAGTGAGTCTACCGTGCTCACCAGTCAGGGCGGCTTTGGTGGTGGGCCCAGCGTTCTTTGGTACCCTGAGCTCATGGTACTGCTCCCCGGCCAGCGTGCTGTAGACCACCTTGTAGCCGCGCACCTCCGTCTCGCTGTTGTCCCACTCCAACTCCAGGCTGGACGACCCCCTCGCGCCCACACGCAGGTTCTTCGGGGCATCGATCTCTGGTGGAAAACACAACAAAGTGAGCAGAGGAACATGGTAAGAGATCCATACTCTCCCTAGCGAGCAGGGGAACATGGTAGGAGATCCATACTCTCCCTAGCACTGTGGGAGCAGACATTGGCCAACACGCTATTTCATGACTAGGAACACTTAAGCAGGCTGGTGGTTGCATGAACCGCCGCACACCTCAAAAACTTTGATGTTGGTTTCTTTCAATTGAGCCATTACTTGATTTGAACCAATGGTTGCCGGTGGTGCCACAAGCACTCCTTTTTGGGGCCCAGCAGTTAGCTTTTACTCACCAGACTTTGAACCAGATAACGAGAGAGAAAAACACAAAAGGAGAAAATGAAGGTGACGAGAAAGACACAAAAACTGTAAAAGGGAGAAAGCAGGGAAGAAAAATGAATCCACCTAAATGAAATGAAGGGGAAGGGAGTGTAGTCAAGGCTATTAGCCTTGTGAGGTGCAAGGTATTCTGCACATTGATCTATGAAAGCACTGACCGCAGGCTTCTGAGAAGAACTTTAAAAAGTTTGGGCACCGGCTCTTATTATTTTACAAATGAAGCACTGGGCCCGCAAAGCTTTACATTAGGTTTCTGGATTCAGGGTCTGATTCCGAGCGCTGGTTTCAACACACCCGTTTTCCCTGCTAGTTCCTTCCTAGCTCCAAATGTAATTTGAACATTTACTGAAGCACTATGCTGTTTGCAACTTCCGAAGGACTAGCTTATATTCCTCTCGTGAGCTCGAGATGGAGCAAAACATATATTACAAGTTACCCTGAATCTGTATGTGAGGAAATGTAAGCCACGTGAATAACTGCAATGCCTGTAAAGCTGGGGGGCTTGAGATCTTGGGGTTATTGAAACCCGCAATTGTGATGTAAAAGATGGACTGACATGTAAAAGTGCAGGTTGCACAAAGAAATGGAAGACCAGAAAGAGAAAAGAGAAAAGGGGATACTAAAGACTACCTGAATAAAACATTGTGATGAAATTATGATGTAACAGATGCACTAAAAAATAAAACTACGAGGTATAAAAAGCAATGAAAGATTAGAAAAAAAGGCTGCTAAAGAAAGGGTACATACATAAAACACTGTGTAGGCAACTGTGCTGTAAACAGATGGACTAAAATATAAAACTGAAAGTTGCATAAAGAAATGAAGGTACAGAAAGAGAAAAAAAGGGCTACTAAAGAAAGGGTACAAACATAAAACTCTGTAATGCGACTGTGCTGTAACAGATGGACTGAAATATAAAACTGCAAGTTGCACAGAGAAATGGAAGACTAGAAAGAGAAAAAGAGCTACGAAAGACAAAGTGCATACATACAACATTGTGATGTTTTTATTTTTGAGCGCCACAACTCCGGTTTTTCGGTTTTAGGGAGAATATGTGGCGTGTCTGTTACTTTATGCATCAAAGTGACATCTGACTATATTTAGATTTTAGAATGAATTTATTAATATGTTTCTGGCTCTTCCTGTTGAGGCTGTCTAGTTCCATTCCCTCACCTCCCACATGCACCTTGTTATCAGTACCTTTGAGGAAGCCATACATGTACAGGCGTACTTGATATCATTTTGTAAAGATGTTGCTGTAACTTTGTTACCAAACAATTCTAACTGCATGGTGAGTACACACATAAGATGCACTAGCCAATGTGACTTGGCAAGACAAACTCAGCATTCCGTACAGTGGACAGCTGTACGGTCCTAAAATAACTCCTGAGGTAACTCCTTATCTTGGGATATCTGCAGGTTTGCAGATACTCACTGGCCTGGGAACGCCCCCCCTCCCCCCCTTTTTAGCTTCAACGGGATTGCAAGCAAATTTGCTTAGTAATAATATCATTTGAAGGCGGGGTTACTTTAAGCCAAATACTAACACCCCTCAGATAGCTCAACAACCACAGGCATGTTTCATCCTCTTTTCACATCATCAGTGTGATATAGTGGCTATATTCTGGGAGGGAGCAAGATGAAGACTTAAATACCCTCCATTATGTGGCTGTAGATAAAAAAAAGAGAGAGAAATGGGAAAAAGACAGCTCCTGTAATGTGCAGCAGAAAAGAAACATTCCCCCATTATAAACCATGGCTGACAGAACCCCGGCAGCCATGTAGTGAGGGGTTTTTCTTCTGAGAGATGTGTAGTGCAATAATTAATCTGCAGAATTCCATGACCTACGGTGAACTTATCTTTAAAAAATGGGAATGCCTACAGGTAATTCAATTTGCAGTTATGCATTATACCAAAAAAGATCATTTATTTTCCCCTCTAGCTTTTATGAATAGACCTGTATAACACAAAGCTGTTTATATCCATGGTACTTGTGTCAGAACAATAAACAGATAAACACTTCTACACAATCTGTTTTTTCTGGACCACTGGGGCATCGGACATTATTCCTTTCTTGCAAAAATGTATGTCTTTTTTTTTAAACAACTTTGTATTTTCCCGTTCTAGGTCTGCAGCGACACCACTGCTACCATTGGGGCAGCAGGCGCAGTGGCACCGGGGCCCATACCCATGAGGGGGCTCATTGTATCATGAGAAGCAGTGGGTGAATGAGTGCTCGGTGACTGCATGGCTGAAGGCAGCACTCTGATAATATATAACTCCCTTCTGTTGAATGGTACATCCTTGCTCTAGAATAGGGTTCTCCAAAGTCGGTTCTGGAGGGCCGGATCCATGCCAGATTTTGAGTATATCCCCATTTAGATAAATGCAGTTATCTTAAAAATCTGGCATGGATCCAGCCCTCCAGGACTGACTTTGGAGAACCCTGCATATAGAGATCCTTTAAGGGCATGGTATTTATTGGCATGGATGTGACCCAGATGATGTCAGAAGAGTTGGACAGAACTGGTACAAGATAAAAAATGACTCCTTATGCTGTATATGTATATACATTTACCAAAGCTTTGAACTTGGGGGCTGTGTGAACTAAAAGGAAATGGAAAGCACCAGCAGTATTAGGAGTCTGGTGCACATGCCTAACTCTCTCCAGGACAGGTCAGTTTTTCATGTCACAAACACTGACCCACTGATCCATGGAAGTTGGCTATAGCAGATCCCTGAAGGCAGGGTAGGAGGTTGTTTACTGGAGTGAAGCTTAAATACCTGATTATCAATGTTAAGAGATTGAAAGATTCGTAAACATTTGAGGGACATCAAACATATTTGCTTCATGGAAATTAAAGGGACAGTACACTCAGATGTGACATTCCGGTTAGCATACAATACTGTTGTAGTGGAGAAGCCACAGCCTATGTGATTCGGAAGAAAGAAGAGAGACCAAGTAAATAAAGCAGTAGAGGAGCGATTGGATAGAAAACTCTTCCCATTGTATAGAGATCTAGTGACAAGGGAGTCATTAAAGCTCAAGAGATTGCATTTCCAATCCATGTCCACCAGAAAAAGCCCAAGTTGAATTCATTGCCACATAAAAACAACCATAAGAATTGAAGGATATGGCAGAATGAAGGCCATAGATGGATTGTGTCAGTGCTAGATGGTTGAT
This sequence comes from Lissotriton vulgaris, assembly GCF_964263255.1. Lineage (NCBI taxonomy): Eukaryota > Metazoa > Chordata > Amphibia > Caudata > Salamandridae > Lissotriton > Lissotriton vulgaris. The sequence goes on along the minus strand of NC_141685.1, from coordinate 802,729,364 downwards.
GTCTCCCTTGAGCCACAGTACTGAGATAGTACAGGCCTTTGCAGACCACATTGAGACACTCTAAATCACAAGGTCTACAGAAGAGGAATTTATCCAGGATCGAGATGCACCTTTCCATGACTGGTTGCAAAGAGCTCAGCAGGGTGTTGGCAGCTGAGGTGGTCTCAGAACCTATTACGCAAATGGAAAGTGCTTAGGTCCCTCACTCTACATGACTACCACCTCCAGTTTTCAAGGAGCTGTCCAACAAGAAAGTGGACCCCCTAATGTTTGAACTGGCTAAGTAGGAGCTATGTTTACGTTATGACCTAAGGCTGACAAATATAGTACTAATATATAAAGAAGGAAATTGCAGGACAGACTGGGTGTCATATATAAGCATGGGGCATACTAGCAAGAACTTGCGATATTTATCGCAAAACGCGCTTAGCGCGTTTATTTTTATCGCTGCCTATCGCTGAATATTTTTGCGGAGAAAACATGCTATTAGCACCGTTTATCTCCACTGTGTTAAAATATCCAGCGATAGCAGCAAAATGCTGAATATCAATGGAAATCCAGCTACATTCACGCATTAACACCATGGTGGACTTAGCCTGAAAATCCACCTCCCATTGAGGATTACAAGTAATTCAGGTTTCCAGCAGGTGTTAAATACTAGCGATAAACTCGCTTAGCGCAACTTTTTTTAACGCTTCTCCTGCATTGGTAATAGGGGGAAGTAGTGTTAGCGACTGTTTTCAGTCGCTCCGAGTTGGGAACGCCTACCTTACATGTCATTAGCGATAATCATCGCAGGCATGCAAGGCAATGGCAAACCTGTCCGCTATCGTCAGTAAACTGTCGCTAACGCCTGTTATAGACAGCTTGCTGATAGGGCGATAAAACTATTTCCGCTTTAGCAGCAAAAAGTGCAGCTAAAGCGGCAATAAAGCCCTTGCTAATATGCCCCTTTATTCTGCTAAACGTTGACATCAAAATACTGGCCAAGTGCCTGCACAGCATTAAGACATGGCTAAATCATTCAGATACATCTGGATTTATATCAGGCAGGGGTACTAGAAAAAATCTCAGGTGCTTTTTGGATGCACAGACTATGGTTTCAGAACCTTAAGCAGAATTGTCTCTCGATGAGGTTAATGTTTTCGATTCAGTTGAGGGACCTCATTTAATGGTTGGCCTCGAAAACATTTTTAGTCTGCAGTTCTTATACTTGGCCAAATACTGTACTTTGTTCCCATCGTCAAAGCGAGGGTGAACAGAAGTTTTTCGACGAAGGCCACTGTCTCGGAGACATTGCGCATCAGGATTTGAGATGGCCCATCGATGACTGAATAAGCAAAGCAAAATGAGTGAATATTTAAGACAAGTACACAAATAAAATGTTTCAAAAAACTCTTCATAAGATAGTCCAACTAGCCACCACCAGCATAAAGACAATGACAGCAGAAAGCTGAGAATAATGATGAAGAAGAAGAAGTGGAACAGGAGGAATATGAAGCGGAAGAGGAGGAAGAAAGAGTGGAAAAGGAAGAGGAAGCAATACATTATTATTATTATTATTATTATTATTATTATTATTATTATTAAGAAGAAGAAGAAGAAGGAGAAGAAGAAAAAGAAGAAGAAAGGAGAAGAAGAAAAATAAAAGAACAACATATCAATAAGAAAAATGTATATGCCAGCCTTGTGGCTCCTCAGCAGTATAAATAACAGGTGTTCCCACTATTAATCTCTATTATCTTACATCAAGCATATCCTTGGAACAAATGCAGCACCTGACAGAGCAGCCTTTGTGAGGATACACAGCACTCGATTGCTCTAAAACCTTAAACGCAATTAGTGAACCCATTTAACTAAATAAAGAATAATGCGCAATGATCCAGCATCATTTTCTAAAGGACAAAGGGAATATCAACATAATATACACAATCTTGCCAAACCCGCTCTTAATCGGCATACGTTTCTTCCTTATTATTACCATTAATTGGCACTCTATTACATTATATCCACACCAACTAATTAACAATTAACTAATCATAAAGCACACCAACAGAGAGGCGGCTCTGACCAATGTCAGTGGGAAAATGCAATTGCATGCAATTCGTTTGTTTATGTGAGCACATTGGTTCTAACATATTTACAAGAACATTGATTCTTAACTTGTGGTCCGTGGACACCTGAAGGTGTACAAAGCCTACTCAAGGAGTCTGCAACTGCTTAGAAAATGAAATAATATTAACAGATGAATAAAGTGTATATAAATGAAGAAGCAAAATGTAAAACTGAAAATGTTAAAATGTTATGTAAATTCTTCTGAATTTGAAATTGGAGGCTAAAAATTAAGTTGGTATCCTTAGATATTAATTCATGGGGAAGTGCATTTGCATCAAGCAGAATATTTTATGAATTGTGGGTCACCTTTATTGGATTTCGAAGAGCTCCAACCTTTCAATTAAATGTAAAAATTTAGTTTTGGAGATTTGTACGTGAATTAAATAAACTATATCATCATTTGTGCAATGTTTTTTCATTAATATGTTCTAAATTGCTTAAGCTGGGGTCCCCCGTTGCCAGTAAAGACTCACTGAGGTTTCCGGATTCCATAAATATTCAGTGGGTGTCCCCAGCTTCCAGTAAGGATTAAGTCCACAAAAGTCAAAGGGTTAAGAACCATTGTACTAGGGGTACTTTCTTACCTGTTATTTTCTGTAGTGCTGGAGCCATTAACATGCTAAGTCAGGAAGGATGCCCTGATTAGAGGCCTTAAATTGGAAACTCAGTCAATGTTAGAATATAGCTATATGCAGATGACCTACTCCCGCATATGACATACCCAAATGCTTCCATTGACAGAATTATATATTTGATCTACATGTTTGGAAGATCCTCCAGATTTAGCACTAACGAGCATACGTTCATGGTACCTCATTTACTCATCACCTCTCAGAGTAATACTTGAACTCTTAAAACTATTTAAGGGTTATGTGATATGGATGAAACTATGTCCCATGAATCCAATTTACACAGAGTCATGGAGATGTTTCTGAGAGATGCGACACGCGGGAGGCTTTCACCTCTTTCAATGCTGTGTAATCAGCACTTTATAGAAAAGATTGCCATTCCCAGATGTTTTCACTTGCTTCAGAAAATGCCATGCTAGGTGCGAGAGACCCTTTTCTAGAATGTAAATAAGGTAATCCGTACCCTGCTAGGATCGGGCTCCCCAAGAATTGTTTTGAAAATATTTGCACGTGGAGTCCATGATAGAGACACTACACACTCTAATCTGCAGAAGTATTATTGAACATTGCATATTGCTACCGTGACTAAATTGACCTTATTGTCCCAGCAAAACCCTTCGCTCCAAGGTGGACAGACAGGCACTAGGATCCAAGACGACTTAGCTGCACTGTCTGGCACTACTCGGCTTATGGATCTGACCCCAGACAGCCACGGCAATTAGAACGTGGAGGTACCCACAAGAAAATAGAATGGAAAAACACTTTCAGAGGCTACACTCCTCTATGGATAGCTAGAGGACTAAGAAGATGGGGCACCTACAGGGTTTAAGTCAATCGGACACAATAGGAATTTCCGCAAGGGTGAAGATTTTGATTTCTTCAGAAGTCCCTGTTACCATAGAAGGCTGTGCCTCAGATTGCTAGAACATTGATTAACAAAACTACAGCCATCGTGAACAAATTGAAACTATGTTGGGACTAAGCATGGGCGGAAAATCCGTTACGCTCGCGGATTTTGCGGATTTTCGGGAAATCCGCAATCCGCGAGATTTGCGGATTTCCCGCAAAATCCGCAAATTCGCACGCAGCGGATTTTTTTGGCGGCGCGCGGCGTTGGTGATACAATTTTTGCGGCGCGCGGCGTTTATCATCGTTTGCCGAGTTGTTTTTTTCGATAGTTTGCGAGTGCTGCGCCATTTTGGATCTTGCTGTGTGATCCCGCGGGAATTGGCGAGCGCGATTACGTCATCGCGGCTTGCCAGCGATAGTTTGTCAACGCGAGTACGGCGAGATCACGTCTCGCGGTACTTCGCAATTGCGAGATTTGAGATGCGGCGAGCGAAAATATAAATTTGCAATTCTGCACAAGAAATCCACCAGCAAGCAGCATAAACCTTCTAGAAATGATGATTTTTATGTGAATAACTCCTTAGTTTGACATTTGCCTGCACTTTTTTAGCGAGGAGTCCATTTTGGGGAGGGGTGCAGGGGGGTGGGAGGAAGGAAGTGCCCCACAGTCTTCAACTTCCTGTTCCTGTTCAGCAGGCTCCTCCCAGTGCTTTGTCCATCTCCTGGTCACTTTTCATTTGGATGTGCAGCTGGAAGGATTACTTTTTGTGGATGCTGCTGGATCTTTGGATTTGAGGCCTTTTTGACTTTCTTTGGATCACTGTTGGATTAGAAATTTTACAAGTAAGTTTGTTTGGGGCAATACAGTTGCTGCAATTAAAATTTTGGAATTTTCGATTTTTGGGCTGTTTTGGGGCCTTTTTCCCAGGGGTACTCAGTGGTGGGTGGACTGAGTCTTTCTGTGGGGTGTCTTGAATTTAAACATCATGGAGGGGCTGGATGGCTTGGGATTGTGCTTATTTTTCAGTGATTTTCGTTTTTTTGGGCTGTACTTGTGGCCTTTTCACCAGGGGTAGTGAGTGTTGCATGGGCCTAGTCTTTCTGTGGGGTGTCTTGAATTTAAACATCATGGAGGGCATGGATGGAATGGGATTGTGCTGATTTTTCTGTGTTTTTCGATTTTTGACCTGTTGTTGGGGCCTTGACCAGGGGTAGTGAGTGGTGCATGGGCCTAGTCTTTCTGTGGGCTGTCTTGAATTTAAACATCATGTAGGCCATGGATGGAATGGGATTGTGCTGATTTTGCAGTGTTTTTCGATTTTTGGGGGTGTTCATGGGGAGGGACATGCCATGTGGCTGGTGGCCATTTTGAGTGCAGCTACAGGCACTGGCCATGTGCTGGCAGGCAAGTGGCCATTTTGAATGCAGGCTTTGTTGTTAGGCCTCCAACCATTTTGCCTACTTTTCAACCTTTATTTATGCCCAGGGGTAGTGAGTCTTGCATGGGCCTAGTCTTTCTGTGGGTTGTCTTGAATTTAAACATCATGGAGGCCATGGATGGAATGGGATTGTGCAGATTTTTCAGTGATTTTCGTTTTTTGGGCCTGTACTTGTGGCCTTTTCACCAGGGGTATTTGAGTCTAGCATGGGCCTAGTCTTTCTGTGGGCTGTCTTCAACTTAAACATCATGGAGGGCATGGATTGAATGGGATTGTGCTGATTTTTCTGTGTTTTTCGATTTTTGACCTGTTGTTGGGGCCTTGACCAGGGGTAGTGAGTGGTGCATGGGCCTAGTCTTTCTGTGGGGTGTCTTGAATTTAAACATCATGGAGGGCATGGATGGAATGGGATTGTGCTGATTTTGCAGTGTTTTTCGATTTTTGGGGGTGTTCATGGGGAGGGACATGCCATGTGGCTGGTGGCCATTTTGAGTGCAGCTACAGGCACTGGCCATGTGCTGGCAGGCAAGTGGCCATTTTGAATGCAGGCTTTGTTGTTAGGCCTCCAACCATTTTGCCTACTTTTCAACCTTCATTTATGCCCAGGGGTAGTGAGTCTTGCATGGGCCTAGTCTTTCTGTGGGTTGTCTTGAATTTAAACATCATGGAGGCCATGGATGGAATGGGATTGTGCTGATTTTGCAGTGTTTTTCGATTTTTGGGGGTGTTCATGGGGAGGGACATGCCATGTGGCTGGTGGCCATTTTGAGTGCAGCTACAGGCACTGGCCATGTGCTGGCAGGCAAGTGGCCATTTTGAATGCAGGCTTTGTTGTTAGGCCTCCAACCATTTTGCCTACTTTTCAACCTTTATTTATGCCCAGGGGTAGTGAGTCTTGCATGGGCCTAGTCTTTCTGTGGGTTGTCTTGAATTTAAACATCATGGAGGCCATGGATGGAATGGGATTGTGCAGATTTTTCAGTGATTTTCGTTTTTTGGGCCTGTACTTGTGGCCTTTTCACCAGGGGTATTTGAGTCTAGCATGGGCCTAGTCTTTCTGTGGGCTGTCTTCAACTTAAACATCATGGAGGGCATGGATTGAATGGGATTGTGCAGATTTTTCAGTGATTTTCGTTTTTTGGGCCCGTACTTGTGGCCTTTTCACCAGGGGTATTTGAGTCTAGCATGGGCCTAGTCTTTCTGTGGGCTGTCTTCAACTTAAACATCATGGAGGGCATGGATTGAATGGGATTGTGCTGATTTTTTCTGTGTTTTTCGATTTTTGACCTGTTGTTGGGGCCTTGACCAGGGGTAGTGAGTGGTGCATGGGCCTAGTCTTTCTGTGGGGTGTCTTGAATTTAAACATCATGGAGGGCATGGATGGAATGGGATTGTGCTGATTTTGCAGTGTTTTTCGATTTTTGGGGGTGTTCATGGGGAGGGACATGCCATGTGGCTGGTGGCCATTTTGAGTGCAGCTACAGGCACTGGCCATGTGCTGGCAGGCAAGTGGCCATTTTGAATGCAGGCTTTGTTGTTAGGCCTCCAACCATTTTGCCTACTTTTCAACCTTTATTTATGCCCAGGGGTAGTGAGTCTTGCATGGGCCTAGTCTTTCTGTGGGTTGTCTTGAATTTAAACATCATGGAGGCCATGGATGGAATGGGATTGTGCTGATTTTGCAGTGTTTTTCGATTTTTGGGGGTGTTCATGGGGAGGGACATGCCATGTGGCTGGTGGCCATTTTGAGTGCACCTACAGGCACTGGCCATGTGCTGGCAGGCAAGTGGCCATTTTGAATGCAGGCTTTGTTGTTAGGCCTCCAACCATTTTGCCTACTTTTCAACCTTTATTTATGCCCAGGGGTACTAGTGAGTCTTGCATGGGCCTAGTCTTTCTGTGGGTTGTCTTGAATTTAAACATTATGGAGGGCATGGATGGATTGGGATTGTGCTGATTTTGCAGTGTTTTTCGATTTTTTTTGTGCTCTATAACTGAACTGATGTTCCTCTGTCTTCCATTTTTTTTAGGTGCACAAGACTCAAGAGAACCACCAGTGCCAGGAAGAAGTCCTGCAGCGGTGTGTGTGTGCAGCATAACGTCACGCGACGTCACGTCTGGCCTCAGACAACTCTACAATTCGTGCAACTGCGGCCTGCTGTCTGACCTGCTCTGAAGAAGATGGCCCCGCCCCCAAAGAAAGTTCTCCGTAGCTCCTCTAGCAAGAAAGTTGCTAGTAAGGAGCAGAAGAAGCAAGGTACCAAGGAGGCTGGTGTGCCACCCGCCACGTTTTTTGGGAGCAAAAAAAAAAGTACGCCTGCTGCAGCAGGTTCTGCTGGGGACCAAGCTGGGAGCAGCACCCCTGCTCCATTGGGTTCAGTGCCTCCACCACCACGCCAACTTAAGTCAAAGCCCTTGAGTGCTTCAGAGGCAGTCAGTGTACTTCTCCAATCACCATCGACCAGTGATGTTGGCTCATCGCAAGAAAGTAGCAGCAATGTCCCTGAATCAACACAGCCGCAACAACAACACCATGTGCAAGTACACGCCCAAGTACATGTGGAAGGAGAGGCAGCAAAAGGAGATGCGCAAGCAAAGGTGCATGGAGGTTCACAAGTGCCCACAATAGTTGTTCCTCCCGAAGTAGGGGCACATCAGGAAATCGACAATGAAGCCGAGGTATCATTGGAAGCCACTCTTCCTGATGATCATTCATTGTCTTCCACATCCCTAGCAAGGAAAAGATCAAGGGGGGTGTCTACATCTTCTTCAAGCCCACCGCCTTCTGATGATCTGGATGACGAATGGGTACCACCACGGCAGCCTGAGAGTGAGGCACACCATGATCTGACACCGGTACCTAAGCGTAAAAGGAAGGTCGTCCAAAAACTCAAACCTATGGAGTGTGATGAGGCTCAACAAGAAGTGACAGATACTGCTGGTGATGAAGCCTCTCACGATGACGACGAGCCAGTCATCACAAAGGTCACTGCAGCCCCACCGGGCATGCACCAAAGAGACATTTTGACCCTATCCCGAGAAGCTGCTGAGCGTGATGATGATGTCGGCGAGGAGGCAATGGAAATGGAATCATTAGATTTGGAGTTAAGTAGTACACCAAAACCTACCGCTTCCATATTTCTTCGCAAGAAGGTACCCACCTCGTCCTCGACCTCAATTCGTGGTGGTGAAAGTGCAAAACGTACTGAAGTTCGGCAATCCACATCCTCCACTTCATCTGGCATTAGCAGCAGGACCACCACCACCAGTATCGCCGCCTCCTCCGGCCCCCGAAGACATTTCAAGTCTCCAGTTTGGGACTTCTTTAGTGTTTGCCCAAAAAATGAAAACATAGCCATTTGTAGCATTTGTAAGCTTCGAGTTAGTCGTGGTAAGTTGGGTTCCAACTATGGTACCGGAGGCCAGAGAGGTCATCTTAGGAGAACGCACGATGTCCAATGGTTTGCGCACCTACACACAATCAAGGAAGCCGCAATTGCACGCAATGAAAACGTTGTTTTTTCATCTGGTGATGACGAGGAGGTAGAAGACGATTCAAACACTTCACTTACACCCAGTGCCCCTGTCAGCAGCACACCCCATGGGAGCCACACTAAGAGTGTGGGAGAGAGTGAGACATCAATGCGGAAAAGTTCATCAGCGAGCGTAACTGGGTCGAAGAGATCATCATCATCCCGTAAATCCTTGGTCCAGGGCAACATTAAAAAGATGTTGTTTACAGAAGCGCAATATGAACGCAACCACCCAATGACCCGTCTGTATAACACTAAGCTGGCTAAAATGCTAGCTCTGGACCTTCTCCCTTTTTCTTTTGTAGAAGGGGTTGGTTTTCTAGAATTAGTGACAGCGCTCTGCCCTAAATGGAAGGTTCCTAGCCGGTTCTATTTTGCACGAGTTGCGGTTCCAGCACTACATGAAGATGTTCTGAAGGTGATTGGGGCAGCTTTGCAGAAGAGTGCTGTTCACACTATACATCTGACAACAGACATGTGGACCAGTGGCGCAGGCGCTGATTACATGTGCATCACTGCACACTGGGTCTCTTTTTCAGGGGCTAAAGCAAAGCTAAACTCAGGTGTTGACACTAACATTGTTTTTAAAGGTGCTCGGAAACATGCAACACTAGCCATGTTTGGTTTGGAGAAACGTCACACAGCAGAAAACATTTTGGATGTCTTTAACACAAAGGTCCTTAACTGTCTGTCCCCACTAAAACGCAAGGTTGGTTATGTTTCCACGGACAATGGCTCCAATATAGTTAAGGCCATGAGGGACGGTTACTATTTCAGAGTGCCGTGTTTGGCGCACTGTATAAACCTGGTTGTCCAAAAATTCTTGGGTAATAAAGGCAGTGCAGCGTACGGTGTATTGGACACCTGCCGAAAAATGTGCAAGCATTTCAGCCATTCTTTTAAGGCCCGGAAGCAGCTGAGGAGCCTGCTATATCAACATCAAATGCCAGTGAAAGCACTCATCCAGGAGGTGGTAACACGTTGGAACTCAACCTTCTACATGCTTGAGCGTCTGTATGAGCAGTATACGGAACTCGATCAATATTTCCTTAAAGAGGGTGCAGAGGAGCTGAGGATGGGTGGGCCGCAATGGAACATAGTTGAAAGCCTGACACGCATGCTTCGTCCTTTTGAGTTCTTCACGCGTGCAGTCAGCAAGGAGGACTCTAATTTGGGAAAAGCTATCCCATTGTTGTACATGCTGGAGGACCAACTGAAGGAGGTGTGTTCTGTGTTTAGAAAAGATAAAAACCAAGACTCTTTGCTTCTGGCCGAGCAATTATTAGAGCTCCTACAAGGTGATGAACGTCTTAAAAAGATCCACTCAGAACAGCATTACATTTGTGCTACTATTCTGGATCCACGCTACAAAAAGGCGCTGGCAGGCCAAGCATTCTTTCCTTTTGATGATGAACATGTTCTAAAGTACAAACGTTGGCTAGCCTTGTCAGCCAAGAAGTTTGAAACAGAACGGCTGGAAATTGAAGGAAATGGCAGTACATCAGCAGGCCATCCCCAGTCAAAACAATCCACTTCTGCACCTGTGGCTGTGGCACAAGTGACCTCTCAGCCGTTAAAGACACCGGCAACCGGATCATCTGCACGAAAGACAACAGAAACATTGGAGGCTGAAGAGGATTGGCTAGCTCTGCGTGGGTTTGGTTCTCAAAAGGTCAGAGGCACAGCAAGAGCTAAGCAAAGTGGAGGAACCTTGGATGAGGACCTTGAGTCGATGGTGAAGGACTATCTGAATGACTCAACAGAGGTCTATGTTAATTCTGACCCATTGGCGTATTGGCATGGGAAAAAAGAATTGTGGCCACAGCTCACCAACCTGGCTTTAAACTACTTGTCTTGCCCACTCGCAAGCGTGTCTTCTGAACGGGTTTTCAGTGCGGCTGGTGGGATTGTAACTCCCAAACGGAGCCGCCTCTCGCCCAAAAATGTGGAGAGGTTAACAATGATCAAGATGAATCAGCACCTCATACCACCAGATTTCAGAGTACGAGAGAGCGTGCCGGATGAAGAGGAGGTGGACAGCAACATAGATGAGGGAATTTCTACTCTGTCAGGTGACACTGAGCTCACCCTGCCTGAATTTGCAGAGTATGATGACGAAGCCTTATTCTTATTCCTGGACCGTGATACCGACTTCCAGCCCTGAAAATGAGACAACGAATCAATAACTTTCTTTTTCATCCTTATTCACTTTTATTCCTGTGTGTCTGTCTTTCTTTGTTGTGCACAGTTAATATAATTCAAACTTTAATCAGATAATCACAAAAACAAGCCCATCAGCAGAACTGTCTTCACTTGTTTGCTAATTTATTTGAAGGTGCCGCAGTCTGCATTCCTCAGGTTCACAAGTTCAGAAGAACATGCTCCTCTATCCTCCTCCTCCAGACTCCTATTTCCATCAAAGCAGAGGGCTGGTTTACGCCCAATGAAGAAAGACTCAGCACTTGTGGGGGTGTTGTTCTACCTCTTTGCAGGTGAGTTGACGGGTCTGGGGCCATTGCTGGGAAGCACTAAAAGTGGTTTGGACCAAATCCGAGGCGGAAAATTTTTTGTGTTTTTGATGACTTGCTTGCCTTTGAGGTGCTCTTAGGGGGGGTTCCGTCTGTTTGTGGGTGAGTTTCGTGGTCTGGGAGCACTGCTGGGACACTCTAATCTTGATTGCATTTGCTTTTCAGGAAATCCGTCGTGCCAACCCCGACTTATGGCCTAGCTACGCAGCGCGTTTGGACCGAAGGCCCAGAAATATTGCAAGTATGAGATTTTGCTTTTGGCCTGTTTGGGGGTGTTATGCTTCTTGGCGGGTGGGTTGACGGGTCTTGGGGCATTCCTGGGAAGGTCTAATACCGGGTAGAAGTGGTTGGGACAAAATCCAGGCCGATTTTTTTTGGCTATTTCTGACATTTTGCTCTATGTAGCGTTTTCGGGGGCCTGTTTGGGGGGCTTCCTGGTGTTTGTGGGTGAGTTTCGTGGTCTGGGAGCACTGCTGGGACACTCTAATCTTGATTGCATTTGCTTTTCAGGAAATCCGTCGTGCCAACCCCGACTTATGGCCTAGCTACGCAGCGCGTTTGGACCGAAGGCCCAGAAATATTGCAAGTATGAGATTTTGCTTTTGGCCTGTTTGGGGGTGTTATGCTTCTTGGCGGGTGGGTTGACGGGTCTTGGGGCATTCCTGGGAAGGTCTAATACCGGGTAGAAGTGGTTGGGACAAAATCCAGGCCGATTTTTTTTGGCTATTTCTGACATTTTGCTCTATGTAGCGTTTTCGGGGGCCTGTTTGGGGGGCTTCCTGGTGTTTGTGGGTGAGTTTCGTGGTCTGGGAGCACTGCTGGGACACTCTAATCTTGATTGCATTTGCTTTTCAGGAAATCCGTCGTGCCAACCCCGACTTATGGCCTAGCTACGCAGCGCGTTTGGACCGAAGGCCCAGAAATATTGCAAGTATGAGATGTTGCTTTTGGCCTGTTTGGGGGTGTTATGCTTCTTGGCGGGTGGGTTGACGGGTCTTGGGGCATTCCTGGGAAGGTCTAATACCGGGTAGAAGTGGTTGGGACAAAATCCAGGCCGATTTTTTTTTGGCTATTTCTGACATTTTGCTCTATGTAGCGTTTTCGGGGGCCTGTTTGGGGGGCTTCCTGGTGTTTGTGGGTGAGTTTCGTGGTCTGGGAGCACTGCTGGGACACTCTAATCTTGATTGCATTTGCTTTTCAGGAAATCCGTCGTGCCAACCCCGACTTATGGCCTAGCTACGCAGCGCGTTTGGACCGAAGGCCCAGAAATATTGCAAGTATGAGATTTTGCTTTTGGCCTGTTTGGGGGTGTTATGCTTCTTGGCGGGTGGGTTGACGGGTCTTGGGGCATTCCTGGGAAGGTCTAATACCGGGTAGAAGTGGTTGGGACAAAATCCAGGCCGATTTTTTTTTGGCTATTTCTGACATTTTGCTCTATGTAGCGTTTTCGGGGGCCTGTTTGGGGGGCTTCCTGGTGTTTGTGGGTGAGTTTCGTGGTCTGGGAGCACTGCTGGGACACTCTAATCTTGATTGCATTTGCTTTTCAGGAAATCCGTCGTGCCAACCCCGACTTATGGCCTAGCTACGCAGCGCGTTTGGACCGAAGGCCCAGAAATATTGCAAGTATGAGATTTTGCTTTTGGCCTGTTTGGGGGTGTTACGCTTCTTGGCGGGTGGGTTGCCGGGTCTTGGGGCATTCCTGGGAAGGTCTAATACCGGATAGAAGTGGTTGGGACAAAATCCGCGCGGAAAAGCCTTTAGTTTTGGCACTTTTTGTAACTTAGGGTTCGTTAGGGTTAGCCTTAGCAGCAGGATTGCATGTGTTTCGGGGTGTTCTAGATTTTTCAAACTGAGTTCTGGGGTCTTAGAGCACTCGTGAGAATGTGTAATTTTGGTTGCAAGTCATTTGAAGAAAATCCATGGTGGGAAAGGGGGGATTTGGCATAGTTAAAGAAAGCCTTTGCCACTATTCTTAACTTAGGGTTCGTTAGGGTTAGCAGTATTTCTATTGCATGTGTTTGAGTGGGGGGGATTTCGAGTCTTGGAGCGATGCTGGCTATGGCTACTTTTGCTTGGTTGCTTGCAAGTGGTTTGAATGCAATCCACGGTGGGTAATGGGTAATTAGGGTACTTCGGCCTACTTTTACTTTCAAAGTAAGTTTTGTCACCAGTTTTCTGCTAGGCCTCGTTTTTTGAGATTTGATTGGGGGTCTTCTACATTTTTGCGACTGGCTTTAGTAAGGGTCTGGGTGGGAGCACTGCTAGGAAGATCTAATTTTGTTCTAAAACACAGTTTACAGTACACCTAGCTTGAGGGGCAAGATCCGCTACATTAATTTGCCCATACTTATTTATCCTTCAAAAGGTGACTCAGAGTACGCACTTTCAAAAACATTGTACTGTCTACTAGGAAAAACAAATTGTGACTTTTTGCACTCCACAGCCTACATACCTTATATTTATTTATCAGTGGTGTTGTAATATTATATCACTTCCTGTTTTTCGTTGAATAATTACAGGCCGGGTTTCAGTCTCTGCAATGGGGAAAAAAGGATGGAGTCAGGCTTCACAGTAGCGAGCCACAATTCAGCATCAGGCAGGCAGTGGACAGGGTGTCTTCTGGTGACCAACATCGATGGACGAAGCGTCGGCTGCAATGGAGGAGTGCCGCTAATAGGAGGATTTTTTTTCTGCAGGCAACTTACTTACCACTTCCAACAGGACCACTACAACCACATAGATACAGTATCCCTTGCCTTTTTCTCTGACTGTGACTGCATTTCTTGGCTCTCTCTCGGCTTCTACATTGATCCCTTAACACATCACTTAGTCCACTCCACTATCACATCTGCACCACACATAGTCATTTGTAAGTGCTCCTACGTAATTCGCAAGTCGCAGCACGCCCCAGGCCGTAGAGGACTGGGATGGCCCCAATGATGAAGCATGTCACCAAGGGGCAACCCTGGTGAGTGAGGGGACACCTAGAAAAAAAGCAATTTCTCCTTTTCTATCTACTATACCTTCCAGACCAACCCCACTGAGTGTTGTTGTGAATGCATTTATAGTGACCAGCAAGGCTCTCGGGTATCTGGCTACAGAGACCTTATGTTGAATATCGTTATCAATAATTTACACATAGGCCCTTTACTGTTGCATTCTTTCTTCCACAGTTGTCGAATGTACTACTTACTTTTCACTGACATGCATGCAGTAGTGCATGCACTTTCAAAGATTGATGGATAGGTTTGTACCCAAAGAATTGTTTATGTTCAATTGTTTGTCTATGCTGTGCTTTTTTTTACAGGGTGTCTTCTGGTGACCAACATCGATGGACGAAGCGTCGGCTGCAATGGAGGAGTGCCGCTAATAGGAGGATTTTTTTTCTGCAGGCAACTTACTTACCACTTCCAACAGGACCACTACAACCACATAGATACAGTATCCCTTGCCTTTTTCTCTGACTGTGACTGCATTTCTTGGCTCTCTCTAGGCTTCTAAATTGATCCCTTAACACATCACTTAGTCCACTCCACTATCACATCTGCACCACACATAGTCATTTGTAAGTGCTCCTACGTAATTCGCAAGTCGCAGCACGCCCCAGGCCGTAGAGGACTGGGATGGCCCCAATGATGAAGCATGTCACCAAGGGGCAACCCTGGTGAGTGAGGGGACACCTAGAAAAAAAGCAATTTCTCCTTTTCTATCTACTATACCTTCTGTCAGGTTACGCAGCCCCTAAGCGCCTACCGTACTATGAAACTACATTTCCCATGAGTAGGCGGGAGACTTGCAGGAAGTTTATCTGGGGAACAGACGCGCTTCATGTTGCGCGTTATTCTGGTTTCTGTTCTGCACCGGCATGAGAGCGGACGCTCTGCATGCTTTTCTATCGTGTCTCCTGTGGACTATCACCTTCCCCCCCCCCCCCCTGAGGCTCAGTGGGGAGCGCTTCCGTGTTCTGTCCTTGGCGGTAGACGGACTTCACGCGTCTTCAGGTAAAGCCGCTCTAAACTCTTCGGCCGCCCGTGCGGTCAGCTGATTACTGCCTGAACGGATTGTTAAGGGAGGTTCTGTGACTGTTTTCTAACAGAATTCTACCTTTGATGAATTCCTGTTCGGTTGAATTGTGTGTGGCGGAGCACAGTGGCGGTCTATACCACGTGTTAGCGTTCACATCGGGGATCGTTTTTGTACTATTAAAACGGAGCGCGGTAGTAAGGACAACTACGCGTCTCCGTTGTATAACTGTGTATTTCAAAGGACCTCCATAACTGGGCATGTAGTGAGGTAACTACAGGCTACCCCAGTTCTCTTTGTGTAGTGCACCGTGGGGTGTGTTGTTGGCAGAATTCAGTGGTGGTCGCAACTACGTTTTTCTGTTTGACCTTCACCAAAGATTCTCTACTGGGTCATTACTTAGAGAGCGCAGTGTTGTAGTTCTTGCTTCCTACACACTACCGTTTCCCTCTTCCTTTTTGTTGGACCATACATCTTTGCTTTGACTATTTGGAACCCCCTTTGTACATTGAGTCCTCTACCAAGTTTGTGGTATGTTGTGAGTAGTGGGTTTGATGTCTTAGTATAACGCGAGTGTGTTTGGTGCGACAGGAGTGTGTTCGTTAACTATATGTTTATGTGTTTCTTAGGCCTTCCTCACAGATTGTGGCAGAAGGGCTATAGTATTTCCTATCCAAGGTCATGTTTTCTTGGTGCTCAGGTACTTGTCTACTTCCTTGGTTATTTAGTGAGACTATATGAGAGTACCCTTGTATGTTAGGACAGCACTTCACTGATGCCTGTCTTGTCTTCTGTTACAGGTATCCTTTCCCTGCTGACCCTACCTTTACCCATCCCACATTTTTTATTTTAGTTTGTTATTTTTCTCCCCCGCCTAATGCCTCGAACACCCTGTGTTTACACTTCTGGGTGTTGGTGACATTTGGAGGTGGAACCATATTTGCATCGACTGGATCACGGGGAGTAAACCTGACACCTTCCAGACCAACCCCATTGAGTGTTGTTGTGAATGGATTTATAGTGACCAGCAAGGCTCTCGGGTATCTGGCTACAGAGACCTTATGTTGAATATCGTTATCAATAATTCCACACAGGCCCTGTACTGTCGCATTCTTTCTTTCCACAGTTGTCGATGATATATTCTTACTCTGCTTGACAAAGAACCATTGCTAATGTGAAAGAACTTCAACCGAATTAGTAGTTATACTTTACCATTTGTTAGGCTACAATGTGGCACTGCTCTACTGTACTTCTGTCACCTGCTATATTCTCAGTTGTACCGTTGAATTGCTCAGGAGGACAAACCAGATTTCATTTTCTTTTTTTTCATAGGCATGCAACTGCCACTGTGTCACACCACTAGTACCACCGCTATGAGGAAATTTTATCCGACCAAGATTGCCAACGTTATTCGGTGTTTCCCGTGGAACCAGCCCTGGGTCTAGCCCTACTTTCAAACACAAATTACAGGTAAGATAAGCGTTTGGTGGTTTGGGGGTATAATGGAGTATTAGTACGAGAGACGAGAGACTGAAGGTAGTACTACTAAAGTCCTAGGACTCTTGGATTCACTTCACTTAGTCTGTGAGAGGCACTTAGTGTTGAAAACATTTGGGCATTTACACTTAAAGGAAGAAAATGGAACTAAACTTTCAGGAAAACAGTCAACGTTAAACCCCCACCCACCAGGCAAGCAGTAAAAAACAGGTATGCTCAGATAAAGTTTGAAAAAGTATATTTATATCCCTAACAAAATAATCTCCCGCAAGACCCTCCCTAACCCCAACGATTGTCCTTCAAAAGTCCCCAAAAACCCAACTCCCAATTCCCACCCCCCAAAAGTCTCTAAAAAAGGGGCAAGGGCACTATGGGTGGATGCTGTTAACTTTTTGGGCCAGGGCATCATGCTCCTCGCGGAGCAAGGCGAGCTCCTGCTGAAGGCGGGACACCATCAGGGTAGTGCGGCGCAGGCGTGCCTTCACTGCCTTGCAGGTGCAATGCCTGTGAGAGGCAGCTGTTGGCCTTGCTGCTCAGCGGTGGCGTTTGCCTTTGGCAGCCCGGCTCAGTCTGGGTGGACCACTGTGCTGGGTGGCAGCCCGTGGGGCCACGGAGGCCGATGCAGACGACGTTGTTGTAGTTGTCGACTGCACACTTTCCACGTCCTCCAGGGCCACCAGCCGCCGATATTCCGCAACAGTGGCCTCGATCCTCCGTTGCCGGGCCGCTCTAGCCAGCTCCTTCCTCCTTGTTCGTTTGGAAGGAGAACCTATATGAAGAAAGAAAGACATAGTCTGTAACCAATGCTCTTTAAGATTAACTCAATCATTCAGCAGAAATTTGTGTTGCAGTACAACTAGCAACTTGCAAGCGCATTACATAACTATTGAGGCCAGTATCTATCTAACCTCACACTTCTTCATCCTTGCTCTAACATTAGTGGGAGTTTAAGGAACAAATTCTACAAGCACTGTGGACTTCCATTGGAGTCGACTATGAAAGTACACCAGTCTTATTCTTCTTCTTATCTCTTGTTTTGGAAAATTGGTACGTTATTTTCTGCAAGCCGGCATAATGCCAGCGCAGTAAACTTGCACCTGAGAAAAAGAGACGCACGCCATGAGGAGTGACCTAGACTTGCGTTGCCGTTGCGTTACTGTACCCGTCCAGTACATGCAGGTGGTGAAGCTCTTACTTTTCTATTACGGGTGGCACTGAGAATACTCTGTTACAACTCAAGGGCTACTGCTTAATTAATTTAACTTTCACCCTACAGTGGAAATGAGTACTAGAAATGGAAAATTGAAGAAGATAAATAATCTGATTATCTATCACTTCACATGGGATGTTTTTGCTTTTATATGGGATGACTTTAGGTGCTTTGCTTTTTATTGAGTGACCAGTGATACATCCACACATGAATGACTGAGTACTACTAAACTTATTAAGAGAGGTAGGGAGTGGCCACCATAATAACCGGATCTATGCAGTGCTTGCAATACAAACTACTGCTACTATTTATGGTAGTATTTGGACAAAATTAAAAGTTCTTTTCCTTGCCTTTCCTACACTGGAACGGACGTGCGGGTGCAGTGTTACATGCTCTTCAAAGTTACACTTAGTTCATCCACTGACCGTCTACTCTCTCTAGATCATGGGTACTCACAAACTTTCTCTCAGGGGCTACATTTACAGTGTAGTTTGGGGCCGAGGGCCGCACTGGTGGGGGCGGAGTCAGAGGGGGCGGGGCTAAAGCAAAACGATAACTTGTGACCATGAGGTTGCACACAGGTCCCTGCAGCAGATGCCCTCATCCACTGAGCCACCAGACCCAGCATTTACATACATCTCTCTCCCTCCTGCTCTCCCTCCTGCCCTCCCTCCATCTCTCTCTCCCTCCTGCCCTCCCTCTCCCTCCCCCTCTGTCATCTCACTGTGTGTGTGTCTATCTGTGTCAGCCTTCAGCCCGGGTTGAGACCGCTTCCTCAACGCGCACACACAGACAACAACACCAAAGTACTTAACAGGTCTTTAAAAGACCATTAACATATTATTGAGGCTTTGTTTGTTTTAGCGCCCCTGCTTCTCCACCCTGACAATCACTGCTTGCCCGGCCCCACAGAGCAGAGGCTTTGTTCTATTTCACCTCTTTGTGGCCTTGCATCTCCACTCTGCTCTGTGGGGGCCGGGGGAGCAGTGATTGTCAGAGTGGAGATGCAGGGGCGCTAACAGGTGAAATACAAAAAAGCCTCTGCTCTGTGGGGGCCGGGGGAGCAGTGATTGTCTGCAAGGTCTGCGCACCGCCAAGGAAGGCTTGCCGGGCCACCACCGGCCCGCGGGCCGTACTAGGAGTACCCCTGCTCTAGATACACATATGCTATCTAAGAGTCAGATAGTAGCATGATCCAGGTATATGGACACATACAGTTTCTGTGTCACCCACCCAGGCTGTTGTCCTTCCACCCATCATTGCTTCATCATTCACCCAGCCATGCATCTCATATTCTTGCCTTCCCAGCTAGTCTTCAATCTCAATAAGTAAGGAATATATAAGAGCTTACCTCTGGCCGCCACCACCACCGTCTCAACTCTCACAGCCGCCGCCTCCTCCCCTGAAGAATCAGCCTCCGCCTCCGTGTCGAGCACCACCACCACCTCCACACTGGCCCCGCCACCAGATGTTCCACCTACAAAGTACATTTAACAATGTTAGAATAAAGCACTCACTAGTCACTAGTATTTGGTCTAGGAATGAAGACATGTGAAAACAATGTAATTTGTGACTGTCTACGTTAAAGTTAAAAAAAAATTCCCTTTTTCCAGGGAAGGTTGTCTTGCTGCACTTTTTGGCACAACTGATGAAGGCTGTTTTTTTAACACGCACCATTTTTCTCCACACAGACAGAAGATGGACTTCTAACAACAAGATCAAGTTGAAACCAGGTGAGAGCTCGGCTCGACCACAAGAAATGTCTTCAATTAATCGTCAGCACTAACCACTTTTCCATTATCAGTTAAACGTTTAGTTTTATTATGACTTCATTTTAATAAATGTGTTTACTTTTAATAAAGCTTTTAAACTTAAATACAATCTGTGTTTTTTGGTCCAGACTAGAGTGACTGAGCGAAAGGTTTTGCAATTTTTGCAAGCATGAGTCCAGATAGAACACTTCAAAAGACATTATGGACAATCCCAGAGGACTGCACTAAGTTGATAGAGCTATTGCTGACTAGAATCATGGGAGTTTCGCCAACCGTGCAATCTTAGTTAGCTACACAGACAGACTAATAAGAATAATCTAGTAATACCACAGGGAGTCATAGTAGAGGCAGGATAAGAATTTAGATACAGTCTACAAGAAGAGCAAAGACAATTTTGAAAAAAGTCAAATGAGGAACGCTAGGAAAAATAGGTACTAGTCTAAAATGAAAACTTACTGGGGCCAGCAGAGGAGCCCTCGCCTGCCCGATCCTGGCCCTGTTGAACAGCATCCGCCGCCTGCTGCTCCTGTGTCCTCCTCTCGCCCCTGGGGGGAGCTGACGTACAACATGAAAGAAAGAACAGAAAACATGGATGATTGTTGCTTGTCAATGTCAACCAAATCAAACATTTCAAAAGAACAATAACAAAATATTTCCGCGAAATTATATTGATTATGGTTACTTTTCATTTATTTGCGGACCTGTGACTTCGAAAGTCACGTAACTCACTAAACAAAGTACTGAAACGTTCACCTAGGACTGGCAGTCCGCAGTCCGCAGGCAAGACGCAAAGTGACAGACAAACTCCATTGTGATTTCAGTCAGATCAGTGACAACACTAACAGTTGCCTGCTACATTACCAGTCATTTAAATAGTCAAACTATCAATCCACCGCCACTATTTTTCTTATTGTCAGGGTTACAAAGGAAGGGGCAGATT
Organism: Lissotriton vulgaris; assembly: GCF_964263255.1. Lineage (NCBI taxonomy): Eukaryota > Metazoa > Chordata > Amphibia > Caudata > Salamandridae > Lissotriton > Lissotriton vulgaris. The sequence continues at coordinate 802,708,829 of NC_141685.1, read as the reverse complement.
TAAGCCCTTGCGGCTCTTTTGCGCCGTTCTTGCGTGACTTTTGTGACGCAGCGGCTAAACAAAAAAGGGCGCCATGGTGCGGCGTATAATATTATAACAACGTGACGCATTTGGGAGATGCATCCCGTTATAAAGCCCTGCGCCATCAGGGGGCGTTCCGGCGCAAGGGAGGGCATTCCTGCGCTGGAACACATCCTAATAGTGGCTGAGGGAAATCTACAAAATATCAATCAGTCACCTTTAGGACAATGATGCGTCACACAAACCCTGCACCTGCTTGAAGCAGACGTACGGCTTGACCCAGCATTGGGGAGATAGGGTACCCCAGAGCATTGATGGAGCTGCGCCATCGTTGCGACGCAACTCCAGCAGTAAAGCTTCGGTGACGTTTTGGGCCCATGGTGCGCCGCATTGCAAATACGGCGCACCATGTTTGGTGGTGGTAGCGGGCCGCACAATTAATGGCGCATCCCTGCTACTTTGCAGGGATGCGACGGTAATTGCAATTCTGCCCCTTAGGGGCATACTTACTTACGCGTTCTGGCGCATCTCCAGAGATGCGCCAGATCAAATGCGTCACGCAAAACTACCCTTGCGACACGGCAGATGTGCCTCATTTACAATGCGGCGCGCCCTGGCGCAAGGGTAGGCACTTGCGTGACGCATCTCGTCACGTAAGAGCGGCGCATCGCTGGAGTCACGTCGCCAACGCAATGCAACTCCAGTAATGCTCAGGGCCACCCAATTCTTAACATGCTGTGTCAGTCCTTTCGCCTGCTTCGAGCAGACATAAGGAATTGAATTGACGTAGCAGCGTCGCAGAAGTGCCTGCGTTAAATCTTGTACATTTCACGCAGGCAATTTTGCGAGGCGCACAGCCGCTGGACCGCCCACCCTGCGTACTAGGAACGCACCCATTGTGGTGCAGGCCCATGGCTTTATAACGTGACGCATCTCCCTAGATGCGTCATGCTGTAAATGACTCGCAGGGATGCGGCACGTTTACGCCGCTGTTGCGTCACGCAAGGCAACGTAAACGTGGCGCAAGGGGCTTGTAAATGTAATCTGCCCCCTAGTGTCTAGCATTACGCAGTTCTGTAAAGTACACTCATACATAATAGTTACTCAGGCCAATGAGACCACGAAATAGAAAACAAATAAGCATAGTAGCAACGCCACTGAGAAGGAGAGCAGTGCACCTGAAATGCACAGAAGATTTTGAAATATAATTTAACTACAATGTAATCGTCATCAGCGGCATTATTGGCTTGCTCCATGTAAAAAACAAATATTTGCAATACAACAACACAGAGCAGGAGAAAACATCATAGTAGTGAGTGATTAAATGGCTACTACTACTCACCAAGCCCGGGGATCTCCAAGCCGAGCTGGTCCAGCAGGTCGCGCTCGCGGTCCAGGAGGTCCGTCCAGCGATGGGTGACCTGGCTGTAGGTGCGCTGGACCCCATAGAGGTGGGATATGGCCCAGCACACCTTCTCCCACCGCTTCCGGCGCTCCCGCATGTTGTAGCCGCCGGCCGCGATCCTGCCGCCTCCCGCGATGGTCCTGGGCAGGCGGCGCTGGACGAAGTAGACCAGCGCGCCCACTTCCTCCGGGCTGAATATCTCCCGTCGCGTCACCTGCTCCCCCCTCAATCTCCCGCATGCTGTCCTGGCACTGGGTCCAGCACTACTCCCCGCCGCCGCTGCGGCCCTCAAGTGCCTGGGCAGCTTCACGGCGCCTGGCTTGACCATGGTCTGGGCAGGTAAGGTAGGAAGAAGTAGAAAATTAAGAAAGAATAGGATAGGGAAGAAGAAAAGAAAAGAGTTTAAAAAAGTAGTTTAAAAGTAAAGAAAAATAGCAGAAAAGACAAAAATATACAGCTAGGAAAAGAGAGGGATAGATAAGAAGCAAAATCGTAAAAAAAAAACTGAAAACAAGCAAAGGATGGCAAAGATACCAAGAGGATTAAACACCATGCCCAGACACAGGAAATGAATGAAAAACAAGATGGCCGGCGCCCGTTCACGAGCGCGAAAGTAAGTTCGCGCGAGATTTTCCTCGCGATCTCGTGCGAACCTCTAGATTTCCCGCGCGATCTCGTGCGAACCTCTACTCGCAATGCGCTTACTGCGCGAGATTATACATAGCGGTGTGGTAAAATCGATTACCTATGCATAATTTATAATCAATAATCAATAAGAATAACTCAGAAAAATAAGAGGCAAAATCCGGGATATTGAGGTTAACTCAAAAGGGTTTTATTCCTGTAAAAGGAATTGGGTTATTGGCTCGAGCCAAGGTGGCATAACCATTCCGTCACCACACGGGTTCGGGAAGGGGCAGACAGACAACATATTATTTACAGAAGTACATATATATAGTCAATGCATTACATTAAGCGAATAGGCAGTAGGCGTAACAGCTGGAAAAAGGAGATGAAACATGAATACGTCATAATAAAGGTGTTACAATAGGCGTGCATGAAGGCGTGTACTAGAGACGTCATTAATCATGAGGTCACAAAATGGGTGGATACATAGGAGAATCTTGCAATGTCAGCAGAAAATCATGACACAGATGCGCGCGCAGCAGATTGACGTGAATCTGACGTGTAGCTGGAGGGTGAAGGGGGCTTGACACTTAGCACTACAAGTGTAGACATAAGTCTAGGATGTCAGATCAACCTGATCCCAATATCGTATCTAATATCGTATGTTTTAAGAACTGTAGTGTCTGGAAGGAAGGTCTCTCGGGCAGAGACTACTCCATACTGTCTGCGTGTATAAGTGTCTACGTATCGGCATGCGGGGTGAGGGGGCATGGGCCTACCATGGCAACGGAGTCTATGAGTTACTTGCACAGAGACAGAAAGACCGGGCCCATGCTCCTGCAGCTGGGAGGATGTTTACTTGAACTACGAGACAGGAATGTATTTTCGAGGAGTGGAGCAGATAATTCGAAGGTTGAATACAGTCTTGGCAGGCAGAAGGCTGGGCTGGAGCCGCGCAAGGAGTAAGGCAGGGGTGACTGGTACAGAGGCAGCCTGGGTTGAGGCCCTTAGAGTCGGGAAACAGGGAAAAAGGTTTCATGGCAGAATCAGGGCCTACTTTCGCCAGAGCTGAAAAACGTGTAAAGTGTACCACAAAAAGACGGTGGCACGGTATACATAGGAACTGAATATTCAATCCAATTATGGCGGATCTGAAAGAGGACATGTTAAAGATGGACGCAAATGTATTTGCGTCTTCGTAGCAGACACAGGAGGGAAATCACATGCACTGCAAGCTAGTACATGGAGACGGTGGGGTACTCGCTGGGGAACACTACTCGATCGAAAATTATATTTCCTCATTCCCTCCTTGTTCCCCACGGACCCTTCATGATACGTCAATTCTCATCAATTGATCAATCTGTTCACTTAACATCAATTGCTCTTCTTGCTTCTCGTGTTTTAAATGGGAACTTGGACGTGGAATACATGAAGTGGCACACAGGCCGCAAATCGCCGGTCCACATTGGAGACACAGGCAACAACTGAGTACTATGAGTAGGCCAATACCCAGGAGGGATAGGATCTTCCACCCCCAGGCTGACAGCGTTGTCCAGAACCAACCGGACCAAGTCCAGGTGCCTGGAGTCTGATGTATCAAACTTGCAATTTTATGGAGACGTGTAATAGCTTTGTACACGGTTGGCGCATTATTTGGGATGAAAACACAGCAACTTGACCCGATGACCTTACAAGCTCCACCCCTATCTGCCAAGATGACGTCAATAACGAGACGATTTTGAAGAACAACAACCCGCATAGCGGACTGCTCCTCCGTTAAGTTACCTAGGGCTGAAGTGGTCTCAAGCACCACTGCTTCGAGGGTTCTGGTTAATCTACGGATTAGCTTACTATTGGAAACAGTACCTAGGTAGGGGAAAAAACCTTTGTTGAAATCTGTGTATTGTTCCCATGTGGTTTCAGTATAATCGACAAGTGGGAGATCTCTTCGGAGTCTATGCTTGACCAGATTAGTGTTTCTATGATAGTCAGGAGGGGCTAGGAAAACAGGTGGCAGAAGGAATGCAATGTAACAGGTACCATCCCAATCTAGAGGCAAACGGACATATGCAATATGGCCGCAAACAAAATAGGAATGACGTAAAGCCCTAAACGTGGATCTACCATGATCACTGAAATCGACCACAGTAGTACATTTACTATGACCTAAGTGTATGGAACCATTCTTGCGAACACATAGTTCACCAGTAACTGGCAATACTGCCATGGCAGGTAGAACAGGAGCAGCTTCAGATTCGACAGATAAAATCATGAATGTAACTGTGTAATTATCTAATCCATATACTTCATTTTCTAGATCAGTTCCAGTACCAACGGGGAGTCCCTCCTTGTCAGGGTAACATACTTTAAGCAAGGCTGAGTTCAGGTTTCCCCAAACCCAGTTACCTTCATATATAGCAGCATCAGAAACTAGGGCATTGAGCATTTTAAACCATGCACCACATGTGCCATTGTGAGTGAACGGGTACGGAAAAAGGGGAAGAACTCCCTTGTTTTCTTGGTAGGGAGGGAGTCGACCACATATCCAACAGTTTGTAGCATTGGTAACCTGATGGGAATGATGTAACATACTAATGAAAGTGTTGTTGCGCAGCGCAAGCCTATAGGATAACTCGTGTGGGGGTAATTCACTAAAAGAATGTTCGTCAGTAACATTATAAGTAGATTGTGCACGCTTGAATATAGGGTAATATATGTGTAACAAAACACTAGCAGTAATGACCAGCAAACTTAAGAAAAACATGATAAGTAGTGTCACTATACAGCGACTGCGAAGTGACTTACAATATGCATTCCTTTTATGTTGTCTTTGTCTATCTCTCTCTCTATCTCGATCTAGGGGATACATGTCAGAAACTAATTTAACCGATTCACCTAGGGGAGGACTTAAACAATTAAACTGTCTGACTTGCTAGATCGCAACTTTGTTCTGTATTCTTCAGAAGCAGATTTCTCAATCAAAGGGAGTTTTGAGTCTGAGTCAGTTTGTGTAGGAGGGCAGGGCTTAGAAACCAAGTCCGAAGGAAGTCCGTGAAATTTTTTGATGTGGCTGGAATGCAGCCATCCCTTCCTGCCCTCTAGTTTAACAGCTGTCCTCGTCGTAAGCAGGACCAATTTCGGGGCTTGCCAGCGGGGCTCCAATGGACTTCTCCGATCAAAGTTGCGGGTGAACACGTAGTCACCCGGGACCACCTCGTGGGGCTTCACTTCGGTGTTGTCGGGAAAGGCTGCAGCTACCTGTGAACGACAAGATTGTAGTGCAGACATCAAGGAGGCAAGGTAATCTGTCAGCATAAGACAATCAACATCAGTTATCTTTCGTGGAATAGGCGTCCCCCACATATTCGGTGGTCTACCAAAAACCACTTCGTACGGGGATAGCCCAGATCGGGAATGGACCACCATCCTCATATAGAAGAGGGCGACCGGCAAGGCAACTATCCAGTCCACACCCTTCTCTCTACAGATCTTGGAAAGTCGGATCTTTAATGTCTGATTATGGCGCTCCACGAGACCTGCTGCCTCGGGATGCCGGACACAATGGAACTTCCACTGATAACCTAACAGAAGTGTAATGTGTTTCACAAGTTCGGATGAGAATGGCTGACCATTATCTGAGTACACGATACGGGGCAAACCATACCGCGGGAAGTATTCACGAACCAGCTGCTTGGCAGTGGTCGGAGCAGTGTAGTCAGGAACTGGGTATGCTTCTATCCATCGGGAAAGAGCACATACGACTACGAGGACATACTTGAATCCTCGACAGCGTTCCATCTGGATATAATCCATCTGGAGTATTTCAAAAGGGTAATCGGGAGGTTGAAATCCACCTTGTTCTACGGGAATGCTTTTACCTGGATTGAACTGACCACAAATCATGCAAGTACGCACTTTCTGCTTGGCTGCTGCCCGTAAGTTTTTATTTGACCATATGTGTTGAATACTGTCTAGCATTGCCCTCTCTCCTAGGTGTGCGGGACTATGTATCGTGTTAATGATGACTTGTACCATAGAGTCGGGGAGAAACCATGTAGATTTTCCCTTCGTCATCCAACCCTGGTCTGTTTGGATCCCTCCTAGTTTAGTCCATTCCTTAATTTCATCTGGTGTTGCATGTGATTGTATGTCGATTACATCATGTGCGGGATCCCTGACTGTCATACAGTGCGATGGTAACACTAATTGTGTCTGATCAATTACATGAGTTCGGTTCTGAACAGTTTGCTTTGCTGTTCGGTCTGCCAGGTCGTTACCCTGGGAGATGATATCAGTAACCTTTGTATGTGCCTTACATTTCATGATAGAGATTGCAGTGGGTAGATGTATGGCATCTAACAGGGCTTGAATAAGGGGACCGTGCTGGATGTTGGCCCCATGAGAAGTTAAGTAACCTCTCTCTCGCCAGAGGACTCCGAAATTATATTTCCTCAGCGGGCGGAAACGGAAATACGTCACGCAAACAAAATGGCCGCGCCCGTACTTGACCTTGGGGTAAATTCGCGTGTTGCGCTGCAAGCGGCTCGCGAATACTGCAAAAAAACTCGCGAAACAACAAGCCGCAAAAAAATAAAATGCTCATTCGCACGAATTGGCGGCTTCCGCGGTCGGTTTCGCACGACGCCGCGCCCCGCGAATAGCGCGAAAAAAACCGAAAAACGATTTCAGCAAAAGCAAAAGCAATGAGCAGGTGCAAAAGGTCAACCTCATGATTTGTAACGATTCTTTGTAGTGCTTCCTGAGGGGGCCCTCCAGAATTCGGTTGCCTGCTTGCAACTATTTTGTGTGACCCTGCTCTGACCTTAACTGTATGCCACAAAGGTCCTGATTTACAGCTAAAGGAGCAGACAAGCAGGTGCCAGGCTGGAACTTTAAATTCTTTCAGTGACACATTAATTATACCCTAATTCATTATTGTCAGTTGGGGCAGGGCAGGTGTTGTAACTAATTTTGCAACAATGAAAGCACTTAGCAAGTGCAAAAGATCACTAATCAGGGCGCACTAAGGAAGCAGGTGCCAGCTAAAAAAATATTCTGTGACACATTAATCAGCCCCAAATTAATTCAGGTCACTTGAGGCAGGGAAGGTGTGCTTTGCTTTGCCGAAAATAATGTACACTGGACAACCAGAGGGTGTGGTGATGAAACAGAGGGTGGCATGGGTGGGCCAGAGGGTGGCATGAGTAGTCAGAGAGTGGCAGTGGTGACAGAGAGTGGCAGTGATGAAGAAGAGTGTCCCAAACAGGCTGGACATGTAGAAACAACAAGTTCGCAAAACTTGCGACCCGACAGGTAAGTTCGCAAATTGCGAAATTGTAAAAACCCTCGCGAACTGGCAGAAACACGGGCGAACACAAAAAAAAAAAAAAATCCGCAAATTCGCGGGAATTCGCGGATTTTGCGGATTGCGAATCCGCAAATCCGCAAAATTCGCGAACGCGAGATCCGCAAAATTCGCCCATGCTTAGTTGGGACGCGGATGTAGATGAGCAGGAAGTTGCAGAATGGGAAGTGATAGGTATGGAGTATGGAGTGATGACTCATGACCGCCAGTGGTAAAATGCTCAATGACCTGGGGCGGATTTTACATGTTGAGACAGTGCAAGGTTCTGGGGGTGCCTTATAGGCCAGTCTATTCAGGCATGGATTGGTGCATGCTTGCTGAGAAGTATGTGTGTGAGGGTAGCTGCTGCCCAATGAATATGAGAAAGTCTGGAACATGCACATGGAAATATAGAGACTCGTCCTAGATGTGGGAGACATAGGTGAGTCTGGAGTCTTGCCACATATTGAGAATATAAGAAGTATTAGGAAAATGAGAGTGTGTGTCAGCAACTGATCTTTCTATTAGCATAATGCAATATGTTTCCTTACCAATTGTATTTGTAGAAAACAGGTTGTTCTCCCTAAGTAAGGCTCTTGGGTTGCAATTCTTACACATCATGTGTTTTGTTTTGTCTTTGTTGACTTAAAATATATATATATTTTTAAATCTGGAAATTTTGTTCTACAATTTTAAATCAAACTGTTTCTGGGCGATAAGCTGATGTTTTCTGTTTATATATTGATTATACAAATTATTCAACTGGAAAAGAAAGCAATAGAAGATAGAGTGTTTTTCAGGCTCTTATAAAGATATTTGTTTATCAGTCCAAGGTTCGAAACTTTAAGTTATTAAGAAAAACTTACCCGGTTTTTCATTTGACTTTAGTCGAATAGTTGACATTCATTCCATACTTTGAGGTAGAGTAAAGTATGTTATAAGGCACAACATAGAACATTTTTTCACAAAAAGGCAAACATTTGCACAAAATACTGCCTCTTGCCAGTTGCCTCCCCATTGATAAATTAATGTTTAATGCAAGAGAAAAACTTAAGAATGCCCCCAGATGACCCAGGAAGCAATGTTATTTATCCAGGAAAAGGTTTTACTCTTCAAATAACCCAGTAATGAGTTTTAATAACCAAGGGAAGAATTCTATTTTTTCAGACAACCCAGAAAGGAGTTTCCAAAATGACTGTCCCATATGGCACCTTTTCCATACCTGTTGTGAAGCTTGTGGAAACAGGTTCGGTCTCGGTGCTGCCACGCACACCACTGACAGAGACCTCATAGTGAGAGCCGGGCCGCAGCGCCTGCATGGAATATTGGCTCAGTGGGGGCTGCAGCCGAAAGGTAGTTTGCCCACCCTCCCTGCTTGCCAGCCCGTACTTGAGCAGAATGAAGTCAATCTTGGCACGAGGCGGGGTCCACTCGACGAAGGCCACTGTGTCGGAGACATCGCGCACCAGGATTTGAGATGGCCCATCGATGACTGAATAAGCAAAGCAAAATGAGCAAATATTTAAGACAAGTACACCAATAAAATGCTTCAAAAGACTCTTCATAGGATAGTCCAACTAGCCACCACCAGCATAAAGACAATGACACCAGAAAGCTGAAAATAATGATGAAGAAGAAGAAGAAGAAGTGGAACAGGAGGAATACGAAGCGGAAGAGGAGGAAGAAAGAGTGGAAAAGGAAGAGGTAGCAATAAATTATTATTATTAATATTATTATTATTATTATTATTATTATTATTATTATTATTATTATTATGAAGAAGAAGAAGAAGAAGAAGAAGAAGGAGAAGGAGAAGGAGAAGAAGAAAAATAAGAAAAAGAAAGGAGAAGAAGGAAAATAAAAGAACAACATATCAATAAGAAAAATATATATGCCAGCCTTGTGGCTCCTCAGCAGTATAAATAACAGGTGTTCCCACTATTAATTTCTATTATCTTACATCAAGCATATCCTTGGAACAAATGCAGCCCCTGACAGAGCAGCCTTTGTGAGGATACACAGCACCCAATTGCTCTAAAACCTCAAACGCAATTAGTGAACCAATTTAACTAAATAAAGAATAATGCGCAATGATCCAGCATCATCTTCTAAAGGACAAAAGGAATATCAACATAATGTATACAATCATGCCAAACCCGCTCTTAATTGCCATACATTTCTTCCTCATTATTACCATTAATTGGCACTCTATTACATTATATCCACACCAACTAATTAACAATTAACTAATCATAAAGCACACCAACAGAGAGGCGGCTCTGACCAATGTCAGTGGGAAAATGCAATTGCATGCAATTCGTTTGTTTATTTGAGCACATTGGTTCTAACATATTTACAAGAACAGTGATTCTTAACTTGTGGTCCGTGGACACCTGAAGGTGTACAAAGCCTACTCAAGGAGTCTGTAACTGCTTAGAAAATGAAATAATATTAACAGATGAATAAAGTGTATATAAATGAAGAAGCAAAATGTAAAACTGAAAATGTGAACATTTTATGTAAATTCTTCTGAATTTGAAATTGGAGGCCAAAAATGAAGTTGGTATCCTTAGATTAATTCATGGGGAAGTGCATGTGCATCAAGCAGAATATACTATGCATGGTGGGTTGCCTTTATTGGATTTCGAAGAGCTCAAACCTTCCAATGAAATTTAAAATTTTAATTTTGGAGATTTGTACGTGAATTAAATAAACTATATAATCATTTGTGCAATGTTTTTTCATTCAAATGATCTAAATTGCTTAAGCTGGGGTCCCCCGCTGCCAGTAAAGACTCACTGAGGTTCCCGGATTCCATAAATATTCAGTGGGTGTCCCCAGCTTCCAGTAAGGATTAAGTCCACAGAAGTCAAAGGGTTAAGAACCATTGTACTAGAGGTATCCATGGGCTTCTTTTAAAAATTGTTTTGTTTCAGTATCTTATGTTTGTTTTTTTCCTGCTCAAACATACATTTTACATCATAAGAAATTCTGTTCTCTTTTTTACTTTGATTTATTTTTATAGCAACAAGCTGAATAGTCACGATAGTTATTATTTAATGTATCTCGATATTTCTATTTTATCTTGTAATTTAGAGATTTAATATTACATATTTCGGTCTGTTCAGAGTAGTTTGAGAACTGGAGGGAGAGTGAAACAGCAAAGCAAAGTCAATTAAGGGGGAGCTGAAAGCAGAGTGTACTGTAGACATAAAGGTGGGGAAGACATGAAAAGGGGCCATGATAGACTGAAAAAACATGAAAAAAGCTTAATACGAAAAGAGCGTGGAAGTCAAGATGCGTTAATTGGTAAAATGCACCAAGAGAGTAAAAGTAATAATTGATTTCAAAATGTCGAGGGTTTTTTAATGCACCGCCACACCAACTTTGACCAACTGCTTCAGACATTAGAGGAAATATGAGAAACAAAAAGGGGGTGGGGGTGAGAGGGCTACTTACAGATGTGGAGGGAGCGGGGTGGAACAGGAGGAGGGAGTGAAGGTGGAGAACTAGACTGGTCGCTTATCAAAATGAAAGTGCAGATATATTTATTGATTTCTTTCCTTTCCTAGGGCCAGCAGGTCTATACACTAGACGCCTACAGCACATGAGCAAATGGGTTCTAAAAATAAGATTTGAGGCTCATGATTTTTTTATTTCAAAATCAAAAGATGCATGGATTTGTTGAGATTTCTCAGAGTTACTTTCAATTTTCTGACAGATTTAAATCTGTAGGTTAAAGTGTTACTAGCTTTGATGTTGAGAGTCCTTTTTCTTCCCAGACGTGGCTGGAATCATTACCTATTTTTTTTGCATCTGCCCATATGTTGTGTTCGATTCCATGCGTCTCGAAACTTCTGCACCCAAAATTAGCAGAATATGGAATAAAAGCAATTGGTAAAATCGCATGTGCCTCCGAACAGGAGCTGATAAGGGCGTGCCAACCAACCGCCAGCATTACCAAGAGCAAAGCATTGAGGGGCATATTTTATAAGCCGCTACCATCACAGGAACGTCACTTTTTTCTGAAGTTCCTGTGGCGATAGGGGCTTTGCCTTATTCATAAGGCAGGGTTAAGCCACTTGTGAATAAGGCCCCCTTTCACGCTATACTTGATGTGAAAGGGGTGGGCAATGGGTGTTGCGGAGGGCATTCTACTGCAACTCCCATTGACTTTGACGCTGCCCCATATTTACAAGGGTTGCATAAATATGGGGCAGCATCAAAATTAAAGCCAGGGAAACCCTGGTCTTAAACAGGAGCAACAAGGAGAAATGTTTTCTTTCTCCTCGTGTTTGCTGTTTCTATGTGTGCTGCATTGTGCAGCACACATAGAAACAGCAAAACGCCATGTATGATTGTTTATGTGCAGGAAGGTGTCCCTTCCTGCACATAAACAATCATTTTAAAAATGATGAGTTGCAACTTCTATGTGTGCGGCACAAGCAGCACGCATAGAATTCACAAATCTCCATTTATGATTGTTTATGTGCAGAAAAGGACACCTTCCACCACATACACAATCATTCCCACGATGCAGGCACCCTTACACTAAGGTGCAAGAATGCCTATGTTGGTGCTAGGCAGCTAAATTTAGCGCCAGCGCAGGGAGAAACGCAGGGCTGCACCATATTGTAAATACGGTGCAGCCCTGCGTTTCCAAAGTGATAGAGGGCGGCGTTACCCTTCTTGGCTTAATGCAGCGTCCGCCACTTTAGTTGTAAATATGCACGCTTAGTGCTCCTCTAAATAGGTCACAACATCCCTGTGGGTATTCACCTGCTCAACCCCTACCCTGCAATCTGCATAGGACCTCCCAGGCCTCTCCAGCTCAGAGCATGTTGTGAGAGGGAGCAGAAAGGTTCACAGAATAGTGGATAATCAGGCGGTAAGAGGCATGGGTGTAACGCAGCCTTGGCAGCCCCTGTGACACAGTTTCCTGACGCTAAACTGGCGATAATTTTAACGCTGTTCTTGATAATGTGCCCCCTAGTTTTCTCCACTTCTCTCTCTGCCTTATCTTTATCTCTCAACCTCATCTCTATGTCTACTCTCCTCTGTTTACTCTCCCTAAGCTCTGTTCCACTTTTTTGATCTACCTACTGTACATCCTTCTGGCTCTACCTGTGCTTTCACTCACTCTTTCACCACTTTCACTCCCCAGTGCTTAATTTGAGCCAGTGGTTTCCAGTGTTCGATACCGGCACTTAATTGTCAACACCAGCGTTTGTAACAGTCTGCCACAAGGTGGCGCTGTCTGGATAATTTAGAGATGACCTACACAACAGTTAATTATTAATCCAATATATATTAAAATGCCGATTACCTGCCGTCCAAATCATTCTTATAGCTTTAGTGGCCTGGATTAGTCTGAATTTGAACACTTGTACAAGTGCGATGGTTAGTAGTTGTGTTGTTACTATCATTGGCAGCATAACAGGGGTAATGTGTGGTGCAAGCTGCAGCAAGCTCCTGACAAGAGCCCTGGCACTGATTTTCTTTTAACAAATTAAGTACTGCTCCTCCCTCCCACAACCTCCAGTTCTATATCTATCCCCACCATCAACCCTCTAAACACTGTCTCTCTCTTTATTTATTTCCTTGTTTGTAGGGCGCTCTCCACAAGCAAAACTGTTTCTAGCTGCCAGATTGTAGTGTATAATATAAATAATGTTATAATAGACAGCACCGTGTCAAGTCCAACAAGAGAGGCTCTGCCTTGTGTCTCTCTTTTTGCCCCTCTCTTTTCATCTTCTATCACTCCTGCCTCTCCACCTCAGCTCTCTTGTTTCATTCACCTCTCTCCGTTCCATTACTCTCAACCTCACACCTCTCTCTCTCACTCTATCAGACTCTTAAATATTGCTTCCCTGTGGATGTGCTGAGACCTCCTTCCTTCCAATATTAGTGATACTAACTCTGCTTATTGGATAATAAATTAAAAATAACGTGGAACCTGTTTGATACTACTGTGCCCTCGCATGCACCACATAGACCTAGAACCTACTACCAGGGGCCCACTGGCATGCCTGGTATGTTTCTGTGACAAAACAGGTATTATAGCACCCAGGAATAAACAGGCAGACAAATTGCATTAATGCCCTGGATAACCAGCCTGTGAGGGGATACCCAAGACATGGGTTCATGTCCCACTGCACATTGAGAAGAGGGCCTGATGCATCAAAGGGTTTGACACATTATGTGTCTATGGAGAAATGTGTTGATACATAAGGTCTATGTGTTTTACCAGCAGTGGCTCCTCCACAATGGCAGAGGAGCGTTGCGCCACTCGTTGCAGAAAAAACATAAAACGATAATAAAATAATGTTATTACCCTTTTGTTTTAGTCTGACAGCCGATGCTGCCAAGTCATGGGTGGGGCGGGCCGGCCATCCTGAGTGACAGTCAGCAGGGGATGGAAGAGTTGTTGGGCACTGGAAGTGCGCATCGCGGTTTGTGCGACAGTCTTAGGCCGGCGAAACTGTCATGCGCACTTTGATTTCTTCAACCCAGCGGTATTGTACAGCCAGGTGGAGATACGGCAAAGGCAAAGGCTACAAGTCACTTACTGAGCACCTAACCAGGCTGCTCAGACCAATCCTGGCGCTGCTCTCATGCTAAGAACAGCATCTGTGGGAGTGACCCATCGACTTCCTCATACTTCTTCACCAAAGTGGCTGGCATCAGGAGCGGCAGCCTGAGGTAAGTGTTTTTTGAAAAATTATTCTTATTTGTCCCCCGCGCTGCCCCTCCAGTTGGTTTTCGCAGCAGCATCCCCTGTGTTTTACCAGCTCATACTATGCAGTCGATGCCTATTCCTATCTCCATCTCAGCATTACCAAAAATTGGCACATTTTGCACAGGAAATCAAACACTCCCACCTTGTTAGTGAGAGCCACAGGGAGTTTGGACCTATCAATGCATTAGGGCAATAATGGGTGCAAATTCTCAGCCAAGTATACATTGCACTCACTCACATGCTTTACTCTGGTGGTAACAACGGTAAGAAACACGTTTTTAGAAAATGTTAACCAATTAAACAATACAAAAAAGAACATTGGGAGATAGTAAGATGCAGTCTACCAATATCATAAAAATACTTTATTTTAATTTTACAATGAATTTGAAAAGAATGATACCATTGAGTTCGGCGACAGTAGTAGCAGTTGTTTGCATCTGTAAATAACGGCGAACACTGCATCAGAAAGCGATACATAAAAAGTGTCATTATGATAACAGTTAGTAATATTATCAATATTTGGACAAGTATTGGTTTTATTATTAGAAGTAGCAGCTGCAGCAGACAATCTGATCCATAATACACGGATGCTGATTCGCCCAAAGGACAGACGTACAATATGTGACACCAGCCATCCTTTGACCTTCAATTACATCACAAGTTTGGCCTCTAATTCACTATTAGGCTCTCAAAAGCCTCCTATTGCTGCCCCTCAGCTGGGGGAGTAAGGTCATGGAGTGGAAACTACAGACAGTAAACAGAACTCAAACAGCCCCCTTCATGTCCTAGGCTTACAGAGAGGTGAATACAGAACATAACAATGTAATGTATACAAAGCAGTCCAGCTACTGCCCCAGCCACACCAGACTGCATAGCTGTTGGGGGTCTTCAGACAGGAGGAGGAGTGCCTGGGTGCTCCTCTCAAGCTACATGAGGAGAAGGGGAGACTAATGGACTTATTTATTTAGTGTCTGGTGGACAGGATACTCTGTCAAATTGTGACACATATCACGTCCACTGTATTACGAATACCTTAGGGTATAATGCAGTTTTATGATGAAATATCCCATCTGCTAAATTCTAAGTAAAGGACCTTATGGGTCGAATTTACGAGGCATTTACGCAGCACAGAGCCGCAAACCAGTTGGCTGCACCACGCAGCGTAAATTCCAAAGCACAGGGATGCATCATATCTAAAATTTTATGACGATCCCTTTGTTTTCCCCTGCGTGGGCGCACACTTTGCTGCAATGCGCTGACGCAGGCACTCTTGCACTATAGTAAAAGGGGGCCTGCATTGAGAGGAATGATTGTTTATGAGCAGAAAGGTGTCCCTTCTTGCACATAAATAATCTGAAATGACATTTGTAAAATTCTATTTGTGCTGCTTAATGCAGCACACATAGAAGTGGAAAAACTGTATTTTTTCACTGATTGTTTATGTGGAGGAAGGGACACCTTCCTTCACATAAACAATCACAAGAGGAGATTTCCTCGTTCTATGTGTGCTGCAGAATGCAGCACGCATGGAAAGAGGAACAAAACGAGGAGAAATGAAAATATTTCTCCTCGTTGCCCTTCCCATGGGAGGCATAGCATTCTGGCGCATTTCCAGGTTTACGATTTCTCATAAATCTGGAAATGTGGCAGAAGCCATTGGTGTTGCGTGGTAACAGCCACAGCAACACCCATGGTACGCCCCTTTCACGCAAAATGTTACCTGTAAAGGGGCCATATTTACAAGGACACGAAAAGCCAAGCAGGGTAGCTTTACGTGTCCTTGTAAATATGGTGCAGCAGATTGCTCTGCCGGTACGTTTCAAAAAGTGACACACTGGCGGTGCAAGGGGCTTGTAAAAAGGCCCCTATGTTTTTTTACCCACCCAGGGGTGGTCTGGGAAGCTGTGAGAGTCCTGTTAGATGTTCTGATGTCTTGAACATCCCTACTGGGTGCCTAGAAGTGCGGGTGGAATGTCCCTCTTGCAGCTCTGGTCACTGTGTGTGAACAAGAGATGTTCAGTGGAGCCCGTGAGGTGCAAATGTTTGTTTACATAGTGAATTGGAAGGAAGAGCTGGAACACAGTGCCTCCCCCCAGTTTTATCAATATGTTTTTACATTTAGAGATGCTAATAAGGAGGAATGTGAACACCTGCAGTGAAGCAGTCCTGAACCAGCAGGGAAACTGCCCTTAACCATCAAGGGACCAGACTCATATCCTTTAATACATCCAAGCCCATATGGCATTAGCCGGATGGAGTTAACGGTCAGTCCGCCCTCATCCGTCTACTTTGTGGAGCATTACCCTGACAGCGGTAGTATGCGTTATGCTGACAGTGCCAGCTCTTCCGTCGCCCCCCAGCCCTTGTGAGGTAGGTCATTATAACAGCGGCAGCTGCTCCAGTGCCCAGCAGTCAATCTTCTGAAGAAATGAAGCTTGGAGGATTAGGCCTGGCGACCTGCCGCAATCCGAAAGGATGGCATAACTCATTAAAGCACCTAATGGGCCAAAGCGGTGAAGGAATAGGTGGCTCTTCCTTTGGATTGGATATATTCTCCTTTTTTATTTGTCTTGCTCATTTATTTGCTACTAAATCGAAAAGTATTATTTCAAGTAAACTAATGGGTTAGCTCGGCGATGCCCACAGCATCCTAACTACATGGCCAGTATCAGCGCTGTTTCTAACATGAGGCACATTAACGAGGTAGGGCTTGTTTTTTTTTCTTTTTAACGATGTCTTCCAACATAAATGGACCGTGAACTTAAACACTGATGTTGTGAATCTGAATATGCTGTACATGCAAATATTCAAAGCACAACACGGCCCAAGTGGGCCATTTGGAGCATGGTCGCGGGCCATTACAGCCCGGTGCAGCGCGTGGTAGGACTGCTAAGAAGTTGATCATAGAGCAGCAGGGAACATCCAGCAACTGACTTCAGCGTTATTCTGATGCATGTGAGATGTAGGAGGACAGAATGTTACTTAATTCGTGGATTTCCACCCTTTGATTCGCACAAGAATTGTGAATTGTGCCTAGCTTCAGATGGACGCAGCCCCTTCCCTGGTCACAATACTATCTCTTCCTACTGCTAGGAAGTTCTCACCTTCACCACCTATTCATGGGAATCTTATCAATCCTACCCTACTACTTCAGGTCGTAGACAAGCTGAAGCCAAGTAACAATGACAAGTCACTACACAACATACAACCACATTGATGTAGCACTACTATGAAGCTACTCCCATGAAACTGTTATAATTGTGGATACCAATTCTAAAAAAAACAGTATACTGACCATAACACTACATACTTAAACTCAAGGTCTCCCTAATCCTAAACTTTACTCCAACACTAGCCCTAATGCTAAACCTAACAGTATCCAACAAACTTGGATACTTTTTGCACTGACATTCTTCTCTGAGAGAGATATAAAAGAGAAATGTTCACTTTTTTTATAAATGCTTGTAAAAAAATAGGAAAATACCCTTTTTTTCCTCAAGGACTTTTGGTCAGGTAATATGAACGAAGATGCCCTACCACCAATAGATTTCCAAAATTGTACTTGATAAATTGCAGTATTTTGTTTTTCCACTGGAACTTTGGGTTCAGTATCAATCAGTGAATGCACAGTTCATCATACCTTAGGTTTCAGCGTCAATTATTTACATTATTGCCTGTGCAGATCTCAACTCTTATGGACATCTACATTTATTAGCTAGTGCCAGACTCAGGGATTTCAGAAAACGCTTTCCATTTCCATGCTTAGAAGGTCTTAGAATCGTTCTTTGCATATTTTAGAAGTGCAGAAAAAACACCGAGCAGCTTAAATAAAAATTAGACAAAGATTCATGTTCTCTATTTTTTCTTCAGAGTCAACGAGATTTTGAGATCGAGTGTGGCACTCATAAATATTCTTGAATGTACAGAAAACAGTGATGTCGTTTGCAGCGGTGCATGGCAAGGCAGAGGAGATACATGTTGATAAACAGCCTATTAGGAACCTTTTTAAAAATAATAATTATAATTATCATGACTCTTGAATTGGAGTGTGCAAGCAACCCAGTAGGGAAACATTAAAGTTAGGTTGGAACGGTCTGTTGTGATTTTGAAAATCAAGCGTCAAATGCAATCTTCAAACAAATATTGATAAAGCTAATAGGCTTGGCTTGGACATTGCATCTGTACACAGACACACATATACCCACACATATAGATCAAAATGCATCTAGGAAGTAGGCACACAGGCAATATTCAGAAAAGGCACCTCTACACAGACCAACATAAAAGTATCATGAATCCAGCAGATACATGGGCCTCTATGCACACAAACCACCAACAGCGTGACAACAGGCACAATAACCACTTACAACAGACGCACACGCCCCTATGCACATAGACCTACATACACACCAGCAATGATGTGTTGGGAACAGCACACAGACATTCACCCATGCAACATAGACCAATAGACAAACTAGCTCTCACAAGGCAACAGACATACATGCACACAAAAAATACACAACCATATACGGCGACACATGTATATAGAGGCACCCAGAAACTCAAACACATACACAGTCACAGAGTCACAGAAAACATACATACAGGTACACATGGATGGAAGATTGGACAGGGGACTAGAGAGACAGGTAACCTAACAGTAGACTCTACGACCACAAAGAAAAACATGCATGTAAACACTGACTGTTGGACCTTAAATCCATCATGTATTGTTTCCCTAAACTTTTTTGCTTTTCCAACTGGGTTTTGTGGATTCTTTTGTGTGGCCTCCAGGCTCTGGGCACTTTCCCACTGTAAATACAGTGAGAATTGTGTGCGCCCTTCTTACCTGTGTTGAGAAGTAGTGCTAACTCGACATTCTGAAACATGAGCCAGTCTGCCATTGCATACCTGTGTGTGCGCATAGGCAGCTATCGTGATTACATTCATGAGCGGCCAGCCAGGGCAAGCCACTGTATGTGCACACCCACACCTATGGTTTCCTATGATTGCATGTGCTGCCTTCCATTATACACTTGTGCGTTAGCACTGACAAACATATTAGTTAAATCTGTGTTATTGCAGACTCAGGTGGGTGCACTTGCACCCCTCATGCCGGGGACCATGTTTCCAACCTGCCATCGCAAGTCATGTGCATACTAGAGCGCGTGCACCCAGGTAGTACGGAATACATGTCAGTGTTTTCATTACCTATGAGGCTTGCTCTTCCCATAGGTTAACAAGGAGAAGTGGTTGACATCACTTAAGGGCTGCAATAGTGGATTGCAGTGGAGCAGCTTCATGATGTTTCCTATCAATAGATTTGCTATGCCAAACCCTTTCCAATGTTAAAGGGGGTTTTGGTATAACTTGCTGAGACATGTCACTTATAGAATATGTAAATGTGCAAAAATGTAAGATGCGAGCGCACTGTCATTTAGTTAGAAGTTTATATTTTCAGAAAGTCACTTTTGTCAAATTTGTAGCGTTCTGTAACAGAGTGGCGCCTCTTGTCATAGGCGTCTTAACTGAAAGTCACAATGTAGTGCTCCCCAACCAACTGTGAGAGCATCCCCTGTTGCACAGCTTATAAATCCTTCTGGCTGTCCCAGAGTTCCTCCAAATAATAAACCAAAAAATATGTTTTACTTCTTTCGAATTTATTTCATTCTTAAGCTTTTCAAAAGTTCATTTTTCATTCATGAATCATTGTTTTTCGGATTATAATCACTTTCAATACATTCGTCCAATGCATTTCGGTCATAGTTGACCTACATCAGGAACAATCAGCTGAAACAAGGTATAAAAATACCAATAAATAAATAGTTAAATTATCGTTTACAAGCATCTAATCAAACAAACATTGTGATCAAAATTGTGTACAAACGTGATTAACCCAGTACATAGGTGCTGTGTAACGTGCATATCAAAAATAATGCCAACTTGGCACTCACTTGTGCTCATGTTCATCAATTCTTCAATAACGCATCAACTGAAAGGTACGACATAACTGTAAAGTAAAATGACATCGAGCAACTCACTTTATCTGAAACTCTTAAAACAGTTTGCTGATTGCAAAAACCACGTTGTCGCAACGTTTCTAAACTTACATTTCTGACGAAGAAACGCCTTTAGCTGTCTTCCTTAGCTTAATCCAAATGATGCCGGCAGTAGCGGGGCATCTGGCCTATAGCTTTACATTTAATAACAACAAAGAAGCCTCAAATAGAATGATGAGTTCTGATTGGCCCGAACTCCGATCACATGATCAGAAAACCGGCCAATGAGAAGGTTGACATACCCACTGTTTAATCTGACACTACGCTTTGTGGACAATAAAGTTTACGCGTATCCAAGTCATTGAAAAATAATAATAAAGATTTAGCAAAAATGATAACGTTAATGAGGACATGTCTCATGAGCTACTGGGTAAATGTACAGACGTCCAAGCGCATAGGCAAGGCTGAAGCACTGAAGTGCCTAGATCTAGTTACAACTAAAAAGAGTGAACCATTCACAATGTCCTATGTGTTTAAAGGTAACAAGTGAATTCAGTACGATAATTGAGCCCAAATGGCTTATGGGAGTTCAGAAGATACATCCAGTTGTTTTCCCTTTGGAGGAGAAAACGATTGTTGTCCCGTCCTTCTATTTTAATAATTGTTTCCAAAATCAAAAATTTCAATTGGGACACATTGTGTTTCTCTTCTTTGAAATGTGTGGCCACTGTCGATTTCACATTTCCAGTTCTAATGTTCGCGTCTTATTTTGATTTTGCGCGTGGTCTTCCCCACGTACACTTTCCCACAGGGACATTTTAACATATATATTGCATTTGCTGTATCACAGGTAGCGTTTACATGCAACTTGATGGTGTGTCCTTTCATCGGATGCGTCACTGTGTTCCCTGTGTTCCCCCTGATGATGTTATTGCAGTGCCCACATGCATTGGACGAATGTATTGAAAGTGATTATAATCCGAAAAACAATGATTCATGAATGAAAAATGAACTTTTGAAAAGCTTAAGAATGAAATAAATTCGAAAGAAGTAAAACATATGTTTTGCTTTAATATTTGGAGGAACTCTGGGACAGCCAGAAGGATTTATAAGCTGTGCAACAGGGGATGCTCTCACAGTTGGTTGGGGAGCACTACATTGTGACTTTCAGTTAAGACGCCTACGACAAGAGGCGCCACTCTGTTACAGCACGCTACAAATTTGACGAAAGTGACTTTCTGAAAATATAAACTTCTAACTAAACGACAGTGCGCTCGCACCTTGCATTTTTGCACATTTACGTATTTCTCTTGTCCCAAAGGTGAGCAGCACGCACTTTAGACTTCTAAAAAGAGTGACTGATTAAACATTTCCGTAACAGTGCAGTATGAGGAAGTCAGCAAAAGCACCGAAGCAAGGGCAGATACATTTGCTTTTCAAGAAGGAGAAGCTTCTAGAATTTATTCTTTAATACAGGAAGAGATGACTCAGACGTCGTCGAGTAGGACCAAGGCTCAAAACATCAAACAACTAATTTATATATCCAAACGCCACATGAACCAGAAACTTCACGCTAGCACGCTGATACGCTACCATAAAGCTCAACGCATACCAAGAGGGCTTCGCATAGCCCTGAAGCCTTCCCTCTGTAAAAATGCTAAAGCCTTCCAAGACAAGTGGTATGCTATTTTAAACAGATGTTCTTTGGACCTTATTTTGTTGATCATTGAAGAACTTTCAGTAATCCTAATAGAATTGACCAAAGAGATGGGTGAACTAACAGAAGAACTGTCTAAAATGATGACTGCTGAGGAACTTGATTCAACTTTAAAGGAGGCAAAAGAACAGATTGAGCGACATACCCAAGAAGTCAATGAACGCAAGATTAGAAAGTTCAAACGCGACACTTTGGACTACAAACTAGGGGAGGTGTACACATGGGCAGATGTGTACGCCCAAAGAAGAAGGAAATGCCCATATACCCCTTATACTGATACTTCCTCGCCTGGAAGTGATGCATCCAATAAACCACCATTCAATAAGAGCTATCCATCTAAAAAAACGACACTATCCACACAAGCAAAGGAATCAACTAACACTAGGATGGTAGGAATTTAGCAGAGAAACCGACCACTTCTACAGTCTCAGATACCGTAGAGGGGCCTTTTTTAGAGGTAGGCACAGCCCAACCAGACGATCCAGGGGGAGAAAAGGAACCACCAAACACAAGAAGTGTCACAACCAAGACCAAAGAGAAAGAAAAGAAGAAGACAGTCGGCAAGAACACCTAGTGATTAATGTCTCTAAGTATAAATTGACAGATCAAGAACTAATGATGCTACAAAAAGGCACCTCTTTTGTCCCTACTACCCAGACAAATTCATTGGAACTTGAAATCAGTTTTTTCAAACTCATGCGTAAGCTTAGATTACGCTACTTTTTTGACCACGTGGCAGACAAACCATCCACTGCAGCATCTGATCAATTAAAGGGATTGCGAACCAAGAGTACCTTTGTGGCTCCTACAAGTCATAAAACATAGACTTGTTTGAGACAATGGTCAAACAAGATTTGAATAAGATCAAATTTGAAAAAAAGATCAAAAGAAACTTGACTAACAAGGAAATGAGCATATTAAAGAGACTTGCCAATAATGAGGACATCATTTGTACAAAAGCAGATAAAGGAGGAGGCCTTGTGGTGATGGACACGGCTATGTATCAAAATAAAGTCAAAGAGCATTTAGCGGACACTAACACCTATGCTGTCTTAAATCACAATCCTACCCAAGAA
The DNA here is from genome assembly GCF_964263255.1 of Lissotriton vulgaris. Lineage (NCBI taxonomy): Eukaryota > Metazoa > Chordata > Amphibia > Caudata > Salamandridae > Lissotriton > Lissotriton vulgaris. Next base: position 802,685,901 of record NC_141685.1, on the reverse strand, counting down.
TATGCTAACAAATTGGCAGAAATCGTTGGGAGAGCAAAAGAAAACGGAGTAATAACAGAGAAAACCCGAAATTTTCTAATCAAAACTAACCCTAAAAGCCCAACATTCTATATGATGCCAAAAGTGCATAAGGATCTGTTTAACCCACTGTTACGTCCTATTGTCTCGACAAAAAACAGTACACATGAACCTACAGGTCAACTGATAGACAAATACATGCAACCCACAGTACAGAAAATGGTTACCTACATCAAAGATTCCACAGATTTCCTGATCAGATTGGATATGTTAAAGATAGCAACCAATGAACAATTGTTACTGTGTACTGCCGATGTTAAATCTTTGTATACTGTAATACCTCATGGAGAAGGTATCGAAGCTATGGAAGAAGCTATTCTATCTACGGATTATGATCAACCCATGCAAGTGTTCCTTATGGAACTTATAGTCTTCACACTTTATCATAGCTATTTCAAAATGGATGACACATGGTATCAACAATTGGTAGGTACTTCGATGGGCAACTGTGCCGCCCCAGTGTATGCCAACATATATATGAAAGCATATGAAGAACAACTAATTTTGAGCAACCCAACATTGACTGACAATTTATTAATGATAGTACGTACGCTACATTTAAAAATGATAGTACGCTACAATGACGACATTTTCATCTTATGGAACAATACAGAAGAAACTTTACAGAAGGCACTGTTGGAATTAAATGCTAAAAATTAGAGAATACAATTGACCTGGGAGATATCAAAAACCTCCATCACTTTTCTGGATGTTCGAGTCAACTTACATCAAGGGAAAATAGAAACAGAAATGTATCGCAAAGAAACGGACAAGAACAATACTCTCCATTTCCATAGCGTTCATCAGGAACCATTAAAAGCACATCTACCCACATCACAGATGATGAGAGCAAAAAGAATGATCTCAAACGAAGACAAGGTAAAGAGTGCATTGGAGACCATGGGAGAAAGAGTTCGCAACAGAGGATATCCAAATCACTTAATAAAACAATCTATAGAGAAAGTGAGTTGCATACCTAGGAAGGATGTACTGAAAACAAGACCTAAGGCGAAAGAAGAAAGGATGACAATTTTGTGTAAATACTCTATGAGTTATAAATTCAAAAAGATCATCAAAAACCATTGGAACATTCTACGAGCGGAATCTGATTTTGAACAGGCCTTTGAACAACAACCGATTTTTGCCTTTACTAGGGGCAAAAATTTAGGGGAAATATTGAAACAAAAAAGTCCAAAAGAAACGTGTTTCCGAGGAACGAGACCTTGCCTACAATGTGGGCACTGCAATAACATCATCAGGGGGGACACAGTGACGCATCCGATGAAAGGGCACACCATCAAGTTGCATGTAAACGCTACCTGTGATACAGCAAATGCAATATATATGTTAAAATGTCCCTGTGGGAAAGTGTACGTGGGGAAGACCACGCGCAAAATCAAAATAATACTTAATGAGCATAAGTCGAACATTAGAACTGGAAATGTGAAATCGACAGTGGCTACACATTTCAAAGAAGAGAAACACAATGTGTCCCAATTGAAATTTTTGATTTTGGAAACAATTAATAAAATAGAAGGACGGGACAACAATCGTTTTCTCGTCCAAAGGGAAAACAACTGGATGTATCTTCTGACCTCCCAGAAGCCATTTGGGCTCAATGATCATACTGAATTCACTTGTTACCTTTAAACACATAGTACATTGTGAATGGTTCACTCTTTTTAGTTGCAACTAGATCTAGGCACCTTTCAGTTGATGCGTTATTGAAGAATTGATGAACATGAGCACAAGTGAGTGCCAAGTTGGCATTATTTTTGATATGCACGTTACACAGCACCTATGCACTGGGTTAATCACGTTTGTACACAATTTTGATCACAATGTTTGTTTGATTAGATGCTTGTAAACGATAATTTAACTATTGGTATTTTTATACCTTGTTTCAGCTGATTGTCCCTGATGAAGGTCAACTATGACCAAAATGCATTGGACGAATGTATTGAAAGTGATTATAATCCGAAAAACAATAATTCATGAATGAAAAATGAACTTTTGAAAAGCTTACGAATGAAATAAATTCGAAAGAAGTAAACATATTTTTTGGTTTAATATTTGGAGGAACTCTGGGACAGCCAGAAGGATTTATAAGCTGTGCAACAGGGGATGCTCTCACAGTTGGTTGGGGAGCACTACATTGTGACTTATAGAATATGGACATTTCTATGCTTTAAGAGTCTTACGTACCATGGTGCCTGGCTCTAATGGACACCAGAGGTTGGGGGAGCACATCTGTGCGATCCCCAAGTGGCAGCCATAAACCATGGGCATCCCACGAGAACGGCAGACCTCTGCCATTTGAGGATCAAATGGGATGGATTGGAGAGAGAGGTTTTGACACTTAGCCTCTAGGGCCTGGATCATGGCCCTATAAAAGATTAAGATCTGCATTCCATGATACCATGGCAGACAGGCATACAATTTAGGGGAGGCATCTGTGGTTCAAAGGGAAACTCCTTAAACAACCCCTAACTTCAAAGACACGCAATAGTATAACTACAGGTGCCATCCTTCAGCAAAGGGTGAGATATGCTTGCGGGGACGTGTGACGGAGAATACGGACTGCATGATGCACATTCTCAGAGGCCTCTGTTGTGCAATGAAGGATAACTGCCCATGAAGGGGACCGTGTGCCCTTTTTGAATAGTGGCTGGTCTGGGCTGAAGACCTGCTGAATTGTGGCACCCTGAAGTGTGCTCTCCAAGGGCCGGTCTGTTGGCCTCCTGTTCTACCGGAGATCTCAGGGACATCAAAGATCTCCCATGAGCGATCTACACCATCTACCTGTGACATCTAGAGAGTGGTGCCCTCTCAAGTGCCCACATCAGCTACTGAATCCCAACTGGTAGCGCAGTGTAAGCGTGGAACTAAGACTTGTGTCTGGAGACCAGATTGTCTAGTGCGGAGCCCCAGAAATCTTCCACGCATCTAAGGCATGTGGTTCCAGTACTGCAGGGACCCTGTTACTTATAAGCGTCTAGTTGGTGGCGAGTCGATTCACCAGATGCGGGACCCCACGGGCCCGTTTAGTCGATTGTGCTGACTGCATGCTCATTGCGTGTGGTGTCCAATTCACAAGGTGTGACCCTTGGAGGTGGGGGTGTACCCATAGTAGTGCCTCATTCTACCACATGTGGTTCTGCTGAACTTGTGCCTGTGTGTGCCCAGACTGGTCTGGTGCATCATCGTGCACCAGGCATTGCGCCGTATTTCTAGGGAGGTACTGAATTTGCAACTCCTCGTGTTTGAAGTCCTGAAGTGTCTCGTGCAACTCATCCAAACGCACACCAGATGCTGTGCCCAGATTACCTGGGCACACCCTGATCATAGTGTACCACTCAGGGTGCCTGTACCAAGAGGTTCCACTATGTTACTCCCCATTCATCGGTTGTTCTCTTTTGACCCTCATCGCAGTGGACCAACTGCCCTCTCCACACCTGGCTCCTCTTGAGGACATTTTAGCACTAGGTAGTAGAAAGAGAGATTGACTGGGTTGAAGGGATACTTCCAAGATAGTTCTGAAGCAGGTCAAGAGACTGCAGGACTCCTTCGTGTTTTGAGACCTGTGTATGAACTTGCTGGGTGGCTGCTAAACTCCCCTTGTTTATGTCTACACCCTAATTAAAATTGCTACATATTCCGACCTGCTTCCAGAGTTACCAGACTAAGGGCCTCCTTATAACGCCGTGCGGTCGGACCACCAACATCCATTGCGGCAGAAGGGAAACCACCCGACGAGCATGCAGCGGTCTGACTGCCGAATTTCAATAGGACCACTGGGCTGGCGGTCGGAACTCAGTGGTACTACGACGATGGCATGCTGTGGCCACAGGAAAGATGCCACAGCCATGCATCAGTGCACCGTGTCCCATGCACTATGTGGTGCATGGCATAAGGTCCACACAAGACAGTGCAAATGTAGGAGGGCACTACATCTGCCCCCGGCACATTTTACTCCAAGCTCCGATGCCCAGGGGCTCTATTTGTGGCCTACTCGATCCCTTTCCGACAAACTTTAATTGGCGGGGTCCCCGCCATGTAAAGTTTGTGGGAAAGGGATACTATAATCCCGATGGCAGTACCTGCCTCTGCACTGCCACCATACTGGGATGCTTTTCTGACCACTGCACTTTCGGGATCTATGATCCTGGAGAAGATGGCGGTTTTATTTCCGACAGCTGAGCGTCCAACTTTCAATATCATAATACAGCGGTCAAACCTAAAGGCTGTCAGCTGTCCAACCGATGACATTGTAATGAGGTCCTGAGAGTGATTTCAGAAGCGTGAGGCCTAGTGTCTGGGAGGTGGGACTGGTTATTTTCCATTCGCGGATATGGGACAACTGGGCTGAACTGGAGGGTTGAGGAAGGCTTGGGCCATGGACTCTGCAGGGTGTGATCCATTGACCTGCTGAGTACCAGTGGCACCACATTAGGGTGCTGAGTGCGTATGTGTTAAAAGAGCATTCCATATTATCTAGCTAATACCTGTCGCACCATGTACCAGTGCGCAGTGAGTGTGTGTTACTGGGAGCGATTGTGTACGGACCGCCTGTGATTCATGACACTAGATGGCTGTGCCATTTTATATGTTGATTACATACCAAAAGCACAATACATTTGACATTGGGTTTACCCCCATTGTTCCAGCCCACAGTGCTACTAAAAAGTGTTCTATTTTCATGTATGTACGTATTTTTGCTATTGTGCACCACATAAAGGTACCCTCTCTCTCTCAATTGGGGGGGGGGGATTAGATTAGGAATTGTCCACAGTATGTATACTATTGATATCATGACAATACTAGTGGGTCTAGGGTTTCTAGTACTATTTCCAAATGTGTTTTATGCCCAAAAGTATATGATGTTCATGTTGTAATTATTACATATGTGTGTTGAAAATAAATGTTTTCTACATACATTCTGTGTGAAGTCTCTTTTGTGAGGCTCAGTGTATTTATCAGTAGTGACTGCTGTACCTTTCTTCTGCACATTGTCTGCCAATTAAGACTGCCTGCTCAGTGCCAAGCTACCCAAGGGTGAGCACAGGTTATGCAGTGAGTTTAATAATCTGCTCTTGACTGGAGTGGTATGTTCTGCCTGGCTGGGGGCATCCCTTCAGTCAACCAGAAAGTGCTGGTTCCATCTCTGACCATAAGGCATACACAGACACAGATGCACTCAGACTAAAAGACATGAAGTTAGCCCTAAACAGAGAACAACAAGGTACTGTAATTCATAAAAAGAGGTCAACAGACATATGTACTCTATTGCCTACAATTCAAACACGTATTGAGACATAGATGTACTCTTGCTTTTAGACCAATAGGTATGCCAACATCTGTAAGTACATACATGCACACAGAATATACACATACAGCTAGCATATTTATGTAAATCCAGCGCACCATGCATGCCCATTTCATCATTGGCCTCTTTGGTGCAAACACTGCAATTCCGTATATGCTTATTTCAGTGCTAACGGAAGTCATATAGTTATTTGATTGCTACTTGAGTGCAGAAGATAGTGGGCCTCATTTACAAGTCGACAGGGATTTATTGTACAGTTGTACTAATAGTGTCAACACGAATTCTAAATCCAAACAACCAACTTCCATAGAACCAATATCTGAGATTGAATAAGAAAACTCTGCAAAAAGAACGTTTACATGCGCTCAGATGTTGATGGAAAGATTATGCAACTGTAATTATCCAAAAAGACTACTATCAAGATCGGTCAAGAGGGCATGGTATACTCTGCAAGAGTGTCAACCACAGCCACATGAAAAAAATACCAACCCCCAGCTGGTGTGTGACTACATTCAACTCCAACAAATCCCATCTGTAAGAACTGGCATAATGTGAGGAACAAGGAACCCTCAATTAAGGAACCCATTTTAGCTTTGAAAACAAGCAACACAGTTAAAGGTAACGCTGTGAGCTCCAAAACCGAGAAGCGGTGGTCAGAAGCATCTCTACGATCAATGCTTGGTCTCCTCCCGACAGTGGGACAACACTAATGTGGGAACTGCTTTGTATGTAGCATGACCATTGTAGGACTTGGACAAAAAATAGTCCAAGGAACCAAAATAAAAGTGACCCTGATAGGTGAACCAGATAGCTAAAAAGCAGCCTACATTTGCAACTCAGGCCACTTTTGAGCTTCTAAAGACACGCTGTATGGTTATTGTGCATGGTTTGGACGAATGCATGCATTTGTCTTTGCAGCAGGCAATTTTTGTGAGGATGGCGGAGAAATCAACATTAAAAAACAGGCCCATCTGGCCATAAAATATGCCCCAAAACCTCTAAAAAATGCAGATACATTGATCTGTCAGACCAGTTCACTAGGCACTGCCTGATTGCTATAAAAGCCAGTCTATCCTTGTCTTAAGCAAAGTAAGTACCTCATTATTGTAAAGACCCGTAACTCGTCCCAAAAGTGTTCCCGAGTTCACTAATGGAATACATGGTTTGCTCAAAATGCCTTCTATTTTTTTGTCAAGAATTTTTTTTTACAGAGTCAAGTGATGAATGACCATATCATCAGAACACAGGTGAGATCACTAGGGCGATCCACATAAGGTGATGGAATCGATATGAACATGATTGCGGAGATCAGTCCCCAAGCAATCCTTCTCTTTTGGTCCACACATCACTGATGATTAACTGAGGAAGCTCTCCATGACTATAAGTCCCATTCCTAGGAGACCCAATAGGCAAGGAACTTGTGAGGACCAACGTGGTGCTAAATAAATTCTAGGGATTTCTGGAAATCTACACTAATTCTAGACACCATCCTCCTACCATCATCTGGGACTGCATTTATTGTGGGACTAACATAATATAAATATGGATGTTATAAGTGATCAAGATGACTAAGAAAGTCCAATGAATTACTGCAGATGTCAGGAATTTTGATGATTATCATTTATAAAATCTGAACATATATGCATATACGTCTTTGTTGAATATAAAGATGTTCCATACACAATTCAGTAGCATTATTTTGGTATTATGTTTTCATGTCTGACATGCAAATGTTACATAATTGAAGTGTGCCCTCCATGCTGCTGTTACTTGAGAAATTATGAATTTTCTGCAAATTAATACCATCATGAAGAATATATTCCACATATTGTGAATCCAAAGAATTTTGAGCTATAATCTATGGTTTACAAGAGTAATCGCTGACAAATTGTAAGGAAACGGGCCATTAGGTGCTTGCAAAAGTAATGGGTCTATATTTGCCTTCTACTGGGAACCAAACACCAGATTGCAGTATTAGACTCTCTCAGGGTTGTGGAATAGAGCAATCCAAGGCCTACTCAAGGGAGGTGGTGTGGGCTAGTAATCACCATGTGCGGGCGCGCAATATTAACACTCAATAATTGTCCAGTTTTTGCTTTTGAAAAATGAAAAGTACATATATTACACACACACACTATTTAATACTATACCAAAGTTTACAAATATATATAAGGCTGGTGACAATACCATTGATGAATCCCCTATGACCCCCTAAAGAGGCCAAGATCAACAAATTACAAGTTAAAAACCTTCATTTTAAGATTAAATTCAATAATCAAAAATAACCATGTGTGAATGCACTTATCACTGTTAATAAAGCATATGCACTTTTGATCAATATTCACTGTCAACATTATTTCAATAAAGCATTTGCAAAATTAACCTCCCATGGATCTGTGTGCTTCTTATATACTTTCATCCAGTGGTAACGCAATTATAAAACAGCCCCTAGAGAGCGTCACATTTTGATCATACAATTTGTAACCATAAACACAGCACCAGGAAGCACTGTACACATGTTTCTTTCCATAGACACCTTTAGGCCACAATAACTGCAGCCATAGACTTGGGCCCTAGAAGACACAACATTCCCGGGGGCAGAGCACCAGCTCCAGCCTGGGGAGTGTTGTAAAATGGGAGAGAATCCAGGGTTGGTCACAGTTCTTTCGACTCTTCAGATTTAGGGTCAGAACATCGTGGGTTTTCCTTTGGGGGAGCTGTAGCCCTCATGAAGCCTCCACCCATGCTGTCCTGCCATCCTGGGGCCATCACATTCCGCTCTTTATGCCACAAAGGCTGCCCGCCGGGCATTATGGGGTGCTCCTTCGAAGAGCTCGCAAATTTTTGATGAGCTGCTCAGGTTGCTTGTTCCTGCTGTGCCGCTCAGCCTCGTGCAGCAAGCACTTTCTCTTTTTTTTGAGAGGGTGTTGGGGGTTGGAGGCAGACCTCCAAGCCCACCCCAGATAACCCCAGCCGACTCCTTGAGTGGTCAACACTCCAGCGTGCACCCTGCTTGTCGTACAATGTAATTAAACATTATATCCCAGCATGATTGTTGAAAAATCTGAAACTTACACCCAACAGACTTAGGGGCATATTATCAAGGAAGGGCGTTAAAATTATCGCCGCTTTAGCGGCAGGAAACTGCCGCTAAAACGGCGATAATGGGCTTGATAATATGCCACCGAGAATTCCCATAGAAGCCCATGTTCTGGTGTTAACATGGGCTTCTATTGGAATTCTCGACAGCATATTATCAAGCCCATTATCGCTGCTTTAGCAGCAGTTTCCTGCCGCTAAAGCAGCGATAATTTTAACGCCCTTACTTGATAATATGCCCCCTAGTGACCAAGCTACTCCCCTGGTAACCAAGAAAGTTTGCATTACCCTTGTTGAGTCGCAGCGGCCTTATCTTAAAAGGTGGGCACAGGTGGTAAACATGTGCAGTTCATTTACCATGAGTTTACTGTGGGTGAGTGTCCAGTGATGGGGGCTCACCCACAGGAAAATGGTCACATACCAGGTGATCAAAAAAGCTAAATATCTGGGTGGATCTCATGGGCAGAACCCATCGCCTTACACAAAAGTTTATTGGTTCCCAACACTGCCTTCCTGAACAAGAACTCCCCTCCACCCCCCATCACAGTCTTCCCACGTGTATTATACTGACACACCTACTTGATCACTACAGAACACAGGCAAGTAAACAGACAGACTAACAAAAAAACATTATGTTAACGGAGTTAGGGTCCAGCCAAATGTGAAAGAAAGCATAAACCTGGTATTCTAAAATCATTTCCCAGAAAGTAGATGTTTCTAGTTGAAACCCCACAAATAAAAATTCGGTGCTCAGAGATTCCTGTATTGAAGATTTGGCCATCTGTTCTGAAGGGCCTTTTGGGACGTTTTACCTCTTTTGAAACAACTTTGTCGAATGAGCTGAGAAGAAGCTAGTCTCAAGTTCCTGACTGGTACATAATTGCAAACACGTTTTTTTAAATTAGCCAGGCCATTCAGCCTACTATGTGTGTGCCTGACAAATATTGTTTTGCATTTTTTTCTGGTTCCACCAGGAGCCAATGGTGTGTTTTCAAGGTTCTTTAATATGATTGTGCAGGCTTATTCTGGCTGCCTGATTTTGACATCTCTTCAGCCTATCAACAAGTTTTTGAGGAGCCCGGTTTTAAATACATTGCAGTAGTTCAGGCATGCCAACACCAGAGGGGAATTTCTGACTATAATTGAATCTGAAACGCTCATTACCAAGTGTTAAAATTTCCCTTCAGACATGAGAGCTCCAATGCAATTGGCTTTAATGGTGCACGAGGGAGGTTAGGGCTGCCAATCCACTTTGAAATTGAAGAATTACTTCAGTCAGGAATTGAAATGATATTCATACCAACTGTTACAAAAAATATGGAGCTCCTTATAGTTTCCTTGAAGACAGAGCCTCTTTTCTAATAGTGCCACCAATGAAAATAAAATGAAATTAAAAAGGTGCAACAGCTAAGCCCAGCTTGACACGCATAAGATTTGCGTCCATCTCTAAATGCACCAATCTCAAAGCACATATTTCCACATACCAGAAATCATTAACAATTTACAAGGAAAATAATGAGCAGACAAATGACCCTGGGTAGAGTAAATAATGCTCAGTAATAATTTAAGATTAGGGGGATTATTTATGACGCATTTGGATGAATTCAAAAAGGACAGTAACGATTATGCAAAATATGACATTGTGATGCAAATCAACTTCGGAATAATTTTAGTCATTGAGGACTTGGAAATGAATGCAATTATCAGAGCTAAAAAAATTGTGACAGTTCAAGGGTATCATTCTTTTTTTTATCTCAACCTAGATACAATGTTGTGGGCCTTGCATTTTAACTAGAGAATGTTGTTATACAGGTTAAGTATGGACATATTTTCTAAGCCTAACCTCAAAAATATGTACCATGCCAATATATATATATATTCACTGAAAAATAAAGGTTATAGGATTGTTATAGTTTCGCTCAGATTTCAAATGTACAAACAATAGAAAATCAGCAGTTATAGTTACCAAAGCTAACTATAATTTACTGGGCGAGGTCGGCGCTCCTGAGTCCTGGATTTCTCCGCGCCGACCCCTGCACTCCAGGTGAGACGGCTGCTGGCGCTGTAGTGGGACGGGCTTCCTGATCCTTGGTGAGGGGCTCAACCAGTGCGGACGCCATGAGGCCCAGTGCCTGACTTTAAGATGGCGGCACCCCTGGGACTCTGCACCAACGGCTCCTGCTAATCGGCTGGTTTCCCCCTGGGTTCTGGAGACGACTGGATGGCCTGGGGATACCGGTCTGGGCTGAGACGCTGACCCCTGCTTTATCCCTGGTGGACCTCACCCGGTGGTGCTGACATGTGGCTGGCCTGGCTTTAAGATGGTGGCGACTGCAGTTTAATATTACCAGCATCTCTTTTGGCGCTCTTTTTCTCTCTGCTGTTCCTCTATGTCAACGAGTGACCCCTACAGTGCAGAGCTTTCCCTGCCAGTACCGGATGGCGTCTACACCTGGCGCTTAGTGGAGAACTTGCTTCTGTGGGTGGTCCGGGGAAGGCCTTGTTGAGGAGGTTCTACCGGCTCACCACCACATCCAGGGAGGTACGTGGACGCGCTTACTTGCTTGCGCCCCGTCGCCTCTTGAACCAGCATCTGGACTCCCGCTACCTGGGATCACTCCTCACGTGCTTCCACCGCGACTGGGGAGGGCCCCCCCCCCCAGTGGTCTCCATTCCTGGCCACATTGCCGGGGCCCTGGTCCCACCACTTGCCACGTGCAGCTAGAACCCACCGCGACTGCGGCCAGAGGGGACCACCCAGGGTTGTCCCGTATGCCGCCCAAGAAGACTATGGCTAGAGCATCCATCAAAGTGTCTGACTTCTTCCAGGCTCCAGATAAGCGCCCACCCCTGCGCGCTGATGACGTAGCTACCACCATGCCCTTATGAAGGCGGACCTCCTTGCTATGTTCAAGAATTTCAAATCCGAGCTTCGCAAAGACCTGGGACAGGACTTTAAATCTTCTATAGAGCAGCTTCGGGCGGATTTGAATGAAAAGCTCACCTCTCTCCAGCAAGATGTCGATTTGGTGGGTACCCGAGGGATGGACTTAGAGGTTCACTCCCAAGACCGAGACAAACTCAACACGAAACTTTCCAAGATGAAGTGCAGTCGCTCAGGGACCAGATGCTCCAGGCTCAGGTTAAGACAGAGGACCTTGAAAATAGGGCATGAAGAGACAACATTTGCGTGAAGGACCTGGAGGAGGGAGTGGAGGGGCCGGACCTGGGGGCTTTCTTGGAGGGCCTTTTCGCAGAAATCCTGAGCCCTCAGACCCTCAAGATCAAACTCAAACGAGTACACAGAGTGGGGGCTCTTCAGCACGGAGAAAAGAGAAGGCCTAGAGACATATTGGCGAAGTTCCATTCCTTCAAAGTGAAAGAAGCGGTCCTAGGTGCAGCCAGGTCAAAAAGTTCCATCTCCTTTCAAAATCATTCCTGTACAATCTACCAGGACCTGGCACCAGCCACATAAGCGAGGAGACAGCTCTCCAGACCCATCACCACCAAGCTCAGAGATGATAAGATTAAATACCGGTGGACCTTTCCCTTTGGCTTGAGCTTCGAATACCGCAATCAGCAGCGCCACATTACAGATCTGCAGGAAGGCCTGACCCTCCTTGGTATCTCCAACGTTGACACTGCTTCTGGTCAGGGAGAACCTAGCGACAACGACAAGACTGCTTCCCCCACATCGACGTGGTCGGAGAGTGCGCGCGAAGGACGCAGATGAACTTTACCCACCCCTCGCGGGACGGCGGCTGTACCCCCGACGCATGGGCTATATCTCCACCTCCCTATTGGTCCTGAGAGGTTGTGCACGGTAGGGGAGTGGACTGCAGCTTTTGGACACTGTCGGGCCCTCTGGTCCTCATCTCAGCTTTCTCAGCGCAACGGCTCCAACTTTGGGCGCCCAATGGTGCCAGGATCATATGGCTGGACCTGCTCCTCAAGATGGCTCAGCTATTTATTAGACCCCATGGTTGTTCTCAGGTCGCCCCCTCGTGCTCGGGCCAGTCGGTTCTGGCCTGGGGGGGACCTTGGGGGCCACAGCTGAACTCCCTACCTTTGGAGGCCCTTCATAGCAACCTGCCACTGATGCCTTTAGGATGTTTGGCTAAGCATCCCCTGATCGCCGCTCCGGAGTGGGCGCGGACAGAGACCTCGGTCTTCAGGCCCCCACTAGCCTGAGAGGTTTCTACCACCCCTGACGGGCTGCTGATGACGTGTATTACATTGTTGCTACAATGGTTTGGATTATGTTTTTATTTGCTATTGGGGGTTGGGAGGAGGGGCGGGTGGGTCAAGGTAGCGGTCTTTTATTGTTTTGTAAATTGCGAATGTGGGGTTGCTCTACTCCTTTTCATTGCTCTGACAGAGGGGGGTCGAAATTTCAGAGTTCCCTGTCTTTGGAGGGCCTAGTGGGTCTGGGGAGGCTCCTAGGGCGCTATTTTCCTTATCACTGCCATAATGACACTCACCATAGGTACCTGGAATGTCAAGGGTCTTAACTCCCCTCAGAAACGCCAGAAGGTCTAAAAATATATTACTGATCACCACCTTGACGTGGTGGCTCATCAGGTCTGAGGACACCAGATTGCGTCACAAACAATACCCATTGATTTACCGGTCTTCTGCTCTGACGAAACACAGGGGGGTTGCCTTGCTGTTCCATTCCTCCACCAAATTTCAGCCCCTGAATGTACAACACGATAGGGACGGGCGTTGGGTCATGGTAAAAGGCCGGCTGCGAGGGTAACTCAGCACCTTCGTAGCGATGTAGGCTCCCAACACGGGCCAGACGGCTTACCTACACACTTTTCTGGGGAAACCACTGGACTTTACTGAAGAACAACTGATCCTCATGAGGGATTTCATTCTAACTTGGTGTAAGGATCTCGACAGCACCCATTTACAGCGCACGGGCACTGGCTCCTTCTCACCAGACACGCAACAACGCATTCATGACAAGGGCCTTCTAGATTTCTGGCGTACCCTTTGCCCCACTTCCTGTGATTTCACGTTCTATTCCCATGTGCATCGAACATACTCCCGCTTAGATTACATTTCATTAGCCAATCACTTCTAGGCGATCTTCCGGAAGCTAAGATATTCCCCCTCTCTGTCTACGATCACAGCCTCCTAGCGATCTCTCTGTCTTGGAGGGTCAACACTTCCCAGGTGGTACTTCCCGTCTGCTCTCGCCCGGGATAAGGACTCCTGTACTAAACTAAGGGAGGCCATCGCCAAATTCTTTCATATTAATAATCCTGACGATACGTCGGAATTTACCACCTGGGATGCTTTTAAATCAGTCTTCCGGGGGAAGTGCATATCCCTCAATTCCGCATTGAGTCGGCAACGTGCCAGGGAAAGGGAAGCGCTGGAATCAGAATTGACCTCTTTGGAACAGACCCACAAATTAAACCCCAATAGGCAGACCCTTCGCAATCTCACGGCACTGAGGGGTAAACTGCGTGCTATCTATAACAATGAAGTGGAACTTACCCTACTAAAACTACGCCAATTATCTTACGCCCAGGGCAACAAGATTGGCAAGCATCAGACTCGGTAACTCAAGGATAAAAGGGTGCAGGAATTTGTTGGGGATATACGGGGCCCGAGGGGTGATCCTTCCCATAGCAATGAGGTGAAGGCGGAACTCTTTAGGGCCTTTTATAAGGCCTTGTACACAGGCGACACCTTAGATCCCGAAGCCCAGTGTGCCTATTTACAATCCCTACAGCTTCCACCGGTCTCCCTAGAATGGAACGAACTCCTTACGGCACCCATTACCTGCAAAGACGTCACTGTGGCGATTAAGGCTCTCAAGCCGCACAAAGCTCCTGGCCCAGATGGGTTTACGGCCCTATTTTATAAGACCTTTGCTCGAGACATCATCCCCCACCTTACGAGGCTCTTCAACAGGATGGCTGAGGAGGGTGCCACTCCCAAATTCTTCTCGGAAGCAGTTCTCACTGTAATTCCTAAACCGGGAAAGGATCCCGAAACTTGTGCCTCCTATAGGCCTATAGCTCTCCTTAACCTTGACGCGAAGCTGTACTCATCCATCTTAGCCCAGCGCTTAAATGACCTCATGCCCGACCGTATTCATCCGGACCAATCCGGCTTCATCAAAGGGCGCCAAACCCACAACAACACACCCAACACATTGTCCACCTTGTCGAGAAGGCCAATAGATATCGAATCCCCGCGGTCCTTGTAGGGCTGCATGCGGAGGAGGCTTTCGACAGGGTGGACTGGGGGTTCCTGTTGTGTGCCCTGTCGGCTTTTGGCTTCGCTCCCAAGTTTCTCACTAAGGTCCGGGACAACTACCTCCATCCTTCATCCTCGTTCTTGTGGTGGCCAACGGCTCGCAGTCAACCCCCTTTCTCCACTCTAGAGTTACCAGGCAGGGATGCACCTTCTCCTCCTCCTTTTTGCCCTTATCATTGAACCCCTGGCCGCGGCAATCAGAGCAAACCCTGCAATATGGGGGATTCCCTTCACGGGAGAACAACACAAAATTTCTCTGTTTGCTAACGATGTATTACTAGCCCTAGCCGATCTAGCTACATCTCTCCCGCCTTTGCAAGAAGAACTAGCTAAATTCGAGACAGTGGCTGGCTTTAAAGTCAACCTAGGGAAATCCTTTATCCTTAACCTTACGCTCTCGCCAGCGGCAATACAGGAACTTCAGCCTCTCACACCCCCTCCAGTGGACTACTTCTTCCATTCAATATCTAGGTGTCCAGATTACGCCCAAAGTAGGGGGCCTTAACACTGCCAACTTCCCTCCCATACTTCCCTCCCATACTGGGGCGGCTCCAATCAGAACTCAATAAATGGAAACCCCTTTTCCTCTCATGGTCAGGTCACATCCATGCTATAAAAATGACTCTCCTTCCAAAACTTCTCTACCTCTTTCAGGCCTTGCCCATTGAAATGGAGTTAAGACTATGATCTTGAACTATGTCTGGCAAGGGAGACGGGCTCGCTTCTCTTTTGCGATACTCCGCCGTTCTAGAGAGGGGGGTGGGGTGGGCCTCCCCGATATTCATTTATACTATAACGCCGCTCAACTGCGAGTGCTTGTGGAATGGACGAAATATGAATCCGATAAGCATTGGCTACACATGGACCGTAGTGTGACCGGCCGCACTATATGGGACTTAATATGGCGCCCCAAATGTGCTCAGCCTAAAAATACTTATATAAGCACTCCTACACGTACAACACTCAAGGTATGGGACTCGGTGTCGGGCGATGAGAGATGGACCTCCTTTCCCTCCCCCTTTACACCCTTTCATTTTAACACGTCATTCCCTCCGGGACTACAGTCAGGGCCATTCGATGCATGGCAGGAGGGGGGTTGTCCGGCCTTAACGCATCTCTTCCACAACTATGATCCCCTCACCTTTGAAAGCTGTAAAAGGGAATACAATCTACAGGACTCAGAGAGATACCATTGCCACCAGCTCTTGCACTCTGCAAGTACGGGAGGGGGCTACACGACCCTTGACGATATTCAAATCCTTTCTCATTAAAACAAAATCCATGAAAGGCGCGATCTCATTTATATACAAGTTTCTCCTTACTACCACAACCGATCCATGCCCTCGTTACATGTAAATGTGGGAGGATATTCTTCAACGGGATATCGCAGATGACGAGTGGTCCCACTTGTGGTCCGATATCACAAAGTTTAATCACTCTGCCGACCTTGGGGAGGCATACCTTAAAACGATGATGGATTGGTACCTGTATCCTTCCAAACTTCGCAGAATCTTTCCTGGGTCCTCCGATAGGTGCTGGAGGCGCTGTGGTCTTCAGGGAGATTTCCAGCATATATGGCAGGACTGTCCTCACATCAGACCGTTCTGGGAAGAGATCCTTGCTCATATCAAAGACATGCTGGGCTATCCTATACCAACTAACATGGCTGAGGTACTTTTAGGACTTCGGGACCCCTCGTTAGATAAAAAAATCATGTGGCTATGTATTGGGGCTGCTAAGATCATGCTACCGGCGGCGTGAAAAAAGAGTGAAGCTCCAGCTCTCTCCCTCTGGTACTCCAGATTATGGAGGCTTCTCAGTATGGAACGGATGTCGGAAATGTTTAGGGACGGCTTTAAAAACTTTGAATTCACTTGGGATCCCCTGGTCACCTTCCTCTCTCGAGGTCTCCCGTCCGCTGTCTGCCCCGCCTCTGTTAGGGCACTCCATCTTTTCCAGTTGGAAAGTGCGACCCACCAAATACTCTGTAGCTTGCACCTTTCTATTTTTCTTCTTTCATTTAGGCCGCCACCTTGTATGGGGAGGGGGAGGGAGGGAAGGGTTGGTTGTTTCTTTTTTTTGGTTCAGTGCTCCTCGGTTGGGAGCCAATATCCATCTGCTTAGGTACGTCCTGTATAACCCCATCGATATAGACGGCCCTAAAGTACAGCTGCCTCACAGCTTGATGGGACACTCATAGCATTCTTTGCCATTTTAAATGAAGAGCCCTGCGCCCAATTCTATTAGAAGCTGTTCCCTCTAAATGTGCACTCCACTTGCGGTGGGCTGAGGTTTGTTTCCCGTGACGTACATGACTCTTTATGCTGTCAAGTTGTGCTATCATTCATAGTCATTTATGTGTGATGAATAAGATGGTGCTATGATTGTTGTACCTTGCAAAGGATTTCTAACAAAAATCAGTTTGACAAAAAAATGCAAATCCTTGAAGTCGGTTGCTCCAGCCGGTGCTACCGCGGTGCTGATACAGTTTTGCTCGACCCCGTAGGCGCGACTAGCATCAGTGTCAGAAGATGTGTAGACAGTACCTTTTGTTCCAACTGACTAGGACGGTGTGGACCGGCAGCTGTGGTCATCAAGGTTGCGCTGTGAATTGGAGCGTTGCAGCGTGCCGTGCCCTCAGGTCGTAGTACAGGCAGCGGCTCAGTGGTTGTCGTCCAGTGGCATTGGTGAGACCAGGGCTGTGGTGCGAAGCAGGGTGGTGCTCGACGCGGTGCTGACGGTCACGGTGCAAGCTGTTGCGGCCGTTAAAGATCATCGGTCGATGGGGCTGGCGTCCGAGGGCCACAGCTGTAGTGTGGGACTGTGCGGTGCATCGTGCAGCTTACGAGTGGTCTTCCCAGATCACGGGGCAGCCCACGGGGCAGAGCATGTCAACTGATAACGGCATTGTCGTTGAGACCAGGGAGGCGGACTAAGGTGAGGTGAGGCAGTACAGAGTACAGTGCCCAGATGTGCGGTGTATGCAGCAGCTCGGTGGCGGCGGCATCGTCGTCTTCAGTGAGACCAGGGCTGCGGTGCGAACTGCAGTGATGCCTTCTATGGTGCATTCAGGACACAGAACTGCCAGTGGTTTTGGTGAAGGCATTGGGTTGTGGTTTCCCTCTGTGGCAAGTGAGACACAAGGTCTCAGAGGCAGTACACAGAGGAAGGTGAAGTCTTTGCTGTTCCTGAGACTTTGTGAATGGGGGCAAGCTCTATCTCAAGCCCTTGGAGAAACTTAAACAAAGAAGTTGCAGAAAGTTCAGTTCAGTCATTTCTCTGCCCAAGACAGAAGCAGCTACTGAAGGCCAACACAACAAAGCACACTGCAAAGTGGCAGTCCCTCCTCACAGCTTCTCCAGCTCTTCTTCTTGGTAGGTTTCTGAGTCCAAAAGAGTTCTAAAGATCTGCGGTCTGGGCCTCAATATTTATACCACATTTCCCTCTGTTAACTTGTGGCAGAGAGTCTCTATGCTTAATCCACACCAGTTCTGTCCTCTCCGGCCCAGCTTCCTGGCAGGAGGTGGGGACAGCATTGTGTAAGGCAGACCAGGCCTATTCAGATGCAAGGAAATCTCCTCCCACTACTCTAAATGCAGCCCAGGTCTATCCAGCCTAGCCCTGACTCATCTAGAAAAGGCAGGAGACACATCAACCCCCCCCCCCCCAGTGGCTGTCTATTGTGAATGAACATCCACAGACCCTGTCACTGCAAAGCCAGACAGTCATTCCACAACCCAGCAGAGGTACGCAGGTTGGTTAAGCAAGAAAATACCCACTTTCTAAAAGTGGCATTTTCAAACACACAACAGAAAAATCATCTTTCATAAAAGATGCATTTTTACATACTGAGTTCAGGCATACTAAACTCCATTTCTCTAACTTGTCCAATGGGAAGTTATACTTGTAAGATGTTACAAGGAATCTCCCATTCTATCCTAAGGGACAGATAGCCTTTCAAAAGTGTTAAACGAAATACATTGAATTTCCCTATCAGGACATGTCACACACACCAGTGTATGTCCTACCTTTCACATACATTGCATCCTGCCCATAGGGGTACCTTGGGCCTACCTTAGGGGTGACTTACAGGTAATAAAGGGGAAGGTTAGGATTTGGCAAGTGGGTGCACTTGCCAAGTCGACATGGCAGTAAAACCTGCATGCAGACACTGAAGTTGCAAGTCTGAGATACCTTTATAGGGCTACTTCTTTGGGTGGCACAATCAGTGTTGCAGGCCCACTAGTAGCATTTGATGTCAAAGCCCTGGCACTCTCAGAATACCTTACTAGGGACTTACCAGTAAAACAAACATGCCAATCCTGGAAACACCAATCCATAACATAATTTACAGTAGGAGCACTTGTTCTTTAACACTGAACTGCAGTGCGAAAGTGCGCAGAAACACTAAACCAGCAAAACTAGGAAGTCAGAAAGCAAACAGACAGGGGAAACATGCCAAAAGTTGCCTGGTCTAACAGTTATTAGGTGTGAACCTAACGAGTGATACTGCTTTTAACATAAAATATATGAGTGGCTGTGTGTGAGTGGGTGTCTGAGTGGCTATCTGGGTGTGTCAGTGGCTGTATGGGTGAATAAGTGGGTGTGTGAGTAGCTGTCTGGGTGAGTCAGTGGCTGTGTGAGTGGCTGTACTGGTGAGTGAGTGGATATGTCAGTGGCAGTATGAGTCTGTGAGTGGGTGTGCAAGTTACTGTATATGTGAGCGACTGGCTCTTTGAGTGGGAGTTTGGTTAGGTGAGTTGATGTGTGAGTGGTTATATTGGAGAATATGTGTCAGTGGGAATGGCTGTTTGGGGGAGTGAGTGGATATGTGAGTACTTGTATGAATGTGTGAATGGTTATGTAAGTGGTTGTGTGGGTATGTGAGTGAGTGTGTAATTGTATGAATGGGTGTGTGAGTGGCGGGGGGGAGCACGGCGGACGGAAAGACCATCCGCCGCTTTACAGCCGCGACCTCGGCGGTAATGGAATAATATGGTGGCGGTGTCCAATGGACTCCGCCCGCCATATTACAATGGCCACATATAGGAGCCTTTCCGCTATGGCAATGCTGCCACTGAAAGGCAGGTGGTGTTTGCTGTAGCTGCCCCCTGCGGGGCGCCCAGGTGATGCCGATTTAGGGGCAGGACGGGGGGGTACCTATGGTACCCCCCCACATTTGCATATGCAAAGCGGCAGGCACCGCGTCGTGCCTGCCGCTCTGCACATGCAAATGCGTTCACAAGTGTTTTGCATTGTGGCGGGCTGTGCAGAGTGCACTGTCCACCACAATGCAAAACATGGAGGACGTGCCCGCCACAGTGGCGGGCACATCCTAATTACCCCTACGGGACCCCCGCCCTTATGGCGGGCGGTCCCGTTCTCCATTAGGGAGGCGGGCAGACAAAGTCCGCCCGCCATCCTAATGAGCCCCTAGGTTTCTGAAATTCCAGCTCTTCCCTCTCAAGTTTCCGAGAAGTACTAAAGGACTCCCTTATTAGCCCCACATCCTTTTTAGTGATTAATTCTGGATTGGTAAACAATTTGAGTCTTCCTAAACTTTCAAAACTGCTCTTAATGTATCTAAGCCAGGGTATCTGGAAGACATGATCGAGGGTCATACACTCTTTCAAAATCAGTTGACTCAGCGAAGATCC
This sequence comes from Lissotriton vulgaris, assembly GCF_964263255.1. Taxonomy (NCBI): domain Eukaryota; kingdom Metazoa; phylum Chordata; class Amphibia; order Caudata; family Salamandridae; genus Lissotriton; species Lissotriton vulgaris. The sequence continues at coordinate 802,665,465 of NC_141685.1, read as the reverse complement.
CTCACTCAACCATATTTTCATCCAAAAGGTTTGGGGACGGAGGGCCAGAATGTCACTTAAATAGAGCATTCCCAGCTCTTCATGTACCACCAAGTTGGACGTGCCACTATGAACACCCAATAAACACTTCAGGAATGCGTTCTCAGCCACTTGCAAATCATCTGCAGCAACGTGCCCCCATATTACGCTACCATAAGAGGCTGTCGCAACACTCTTGCCTGACAGATCTTTAGAAGCACTGCAATAGGTCTCTTTCCTATCTTTGAGGCAAAGTTAAAGATGTCTGAGTTCACCCACGCCAGATCCCCCCTCTATCTTTGTTTAAGGGGACCCCAATTCAGGCGCTCATCCATTACGACCCTCAAGTATGAGAAAACATTGGTATGAGGTACCTTGGCTGAGGCTTCTCTAAATTGAAAGGATGTTGTGGGGCGGTTGCCCACCTGCATGATGTGCGATTTAGAGTAATTTATGGATAAATCGCTATCTGACATAAAGGCGGAGAAAGCGTCAAGCAGCATTTGTAGCACCCTAGTGGTCCTAGATAAGAGTACCGCGTCATCCGCGTATGGTAGGACTGGTAGACTACGTCGGCCTACATGCGGGTAATCTACCCCTGTTAACAAAAGGGCTTCGTCCAAATCATTGATATATAAGTTGAACAAAAAAGGTGCTAAAATATAGCCCTGACGTACACCTCTCCTTTTGTCAAAATTGTGTGAGACTCTTAAATCCTGCGAAAATCTAACATGAGAATTAGTAGCACAGTGAAGATCTACTAAAAAATAAACAATATTCCTGTCTAACCCAATGTCTAGCATAGACTTCCAGAGTTTGGACCTGTTGACGCGATTAAACGTGGAAGACAGGTCCATGAAGGCTAGATAAATGGTATCTGGACGTGCAACCGTGTATTTGTTAAGGATCATGATTAGGTTAAGGCACTGGGCCACCGTAGATTGGCCTGGGGGGAACCCATACTGAACATCTGATAGCACAGAATGTTCCTCTGCCCAGCTGGTCAACCTGTCTAAAAGCACTCACCCCACCACCTTAACCACTGAATTCAGCAACGAAATCGGTCTGTATCAGTGTGTGCTATCTCGATCCCCTTTTTAAAAACTGAGACTATGGTCAAAATTGCCCAGGACTCAGGGCATACGGTCCTTGCCGCAGCATTCACTAGCGCAGCAAGGATGAGAGCCCAGAAAGTATGGTCAGATTTGAAGAGATCCGGGGGGATACAGTCGGGTCCCGTAGCTTTGTTACTTGTCAGCCCAACAATGCCCTCCTCAATCTCCCCCGGGCTAAAAACCAGGTCAGGTGTTACTTCCTCATGACCTGGCAGGCAGGTTAGCTCGAGGGGGCCCTCAAACATGGTTTCAAAATGGAGCACCGACTCGTCCTCAGTGATGTGCGCATCTACTGCACTGCCTTCATCGTGATTTAAAAAGGACTGTTGATGATGCCCAAAACTCTTGAGCTATTCCTCAGCGTACTGGCCTAGGTCAACCCCCTCCTATATTCCTCCTTCAAAACAGACTTACGTTTGCTCAACATAGTCAATCACAGACACTACTTACCTACCTATACAACCATTCTGCCACTCACACACCCACACACCAAATACACCTACTCACACACCCACAAAACCACTCACACACCCGCTCACACACCCATACAACCTCTCAGATTCCCACTCATACATCCACAGACAACCACTCACACACCTACAGACCTAGCCAGAAATCCACTCACTCACCCGTACAGTCACTTATGCATGCACTCACACACCCATACAGTCATTAACAAACGTACTCACAGACTGATACAGACAGTCACACACCCACTCAGATCACACATGTTAGATATAGTATCACTAATTAATAGTGCAACTAGTATAGTAATCTAACTTTTGTAGTAGGTTAGTATATATATTTAGCATCTATAAACTCTTAAAAACACTTGGACTCACTTGATGATCTCATCAGTGATGTCATTGGATGTATGACATAGTTCTCTGGTAACTACAACAGCTGATTTTCAATTATTTTGTACGAGTGAAATCTGAGCCTATTTGCTTGTGGGCTCCTCCTTTCTGCAGGCAACCTTGTGATTGTATTTGGAGCGGCACGCCTGAGCCGCGGAGTGAGCCCTGGGGCTGTGCTAGCCCACCGTGGAGACGCCCTACGGCGCCACCGAGAGGGAGCAAGGAGCTCTTGTTGGCAGATAAAGACAGCTGCGTCTTGCGATGTGATGCAGCACACCCCACTGTGGTTAATTATTGACAAAGATGTTGTGCTCAAGGGCAGGCTACCCACTGGGGAGGACAGGTAACTGCAAATACCAGGATGCCATCTGACTGGCCACGCCCACTGAGGCGGGAGTTATAATGCTGTGTAGCTGCCAGAAAAATCGTTTGCCTTTGAACACAAGCCCGAGCCTCTGATGAAGTAGAGATACGAAACGCGTCAGGCTGGACTTCTATGCAAAATGAAATTTGCATCCATTTCACTGCTGCTTCCAACAGGGTATTAAAAGGCTGAATCTTACCTTGCTTGTGGGCTCCTCCTTTCTGCAGGCAACCCTGTGAATGTGTATGTATATATATATATATATATAGATATATATATATAGATATATATTTATATATATATATATATAAATATATATATATACATATTGTTGTTGTTTAAGCTATGTAGATATGGAGTTAAGAACAGCAGATCTATACTTCCCTATAGGCACTCATGATATTTGGTCATCGATATTAAGGTATCAGAATACTCCCTACTCAATATTCTAGATTACAACCAGTCCAGCAGTATACAAAGTAGCAATGAACAAAGAGGATAAGAGAGAGGAAGATGCCAAAGTGTTTTTTAGCTGCTACAATCATGACCAAGCACAGCAGAATATTGGCAGATAAAAGGAAACATTTAAATTCTACTTTCCACTAAGACTGTAATATGTGAAGAGCAAGGTCCTTGGAAACACAGAGCAGGCGGGCTGTGTCTGGCAATTTCTGAAACAGCGCTCTCAGAGAGAGGCATAAATTGCAGTTATCACTTACAAAGACACATCACAAAAAGAGTTCCTAAAAGCTTATGCTCTGTTGTGGAAATTGTATGTGTGGAGGCATAGAGGCCTGTCATGGTGTAATATGACTGTGCGCCACTCCATTCAACCTGGACAATTGAGCAAGGAAATTTGCTTAGCGCCGCACCTGAAGCGGAATAATAACAGCAATAAAAACACATAACTTGGGTATTATATAGTGCTTACTGCAGCACATTTGCCCTTTGCTTGGCATTTTTAATAAAAAAGTCCTGCTGGTTTATGGTCTCGGAATGATGAAAGGTTGAGTTAGCCCTGGTAGAAACTGAGGGCCTCATTTACAAGCCCATTGGGCCGCCGATACATTACTTATTTTAAGACACTGGCGGCGCAATGGACATGCTCATATTTACAAGGCCATGTAAAGTCTCCCTGCGTGACTTTTCATGACCTTGTAAATATCTGTCCCTTTCACGCATTACTCTGCATGAAAGAGGCATTTCGTGGGTGTTGCTATGCAACATTGTACTTGTAGTTGCATTTATATATCCATGGAACCTGACATATTTCCAGATTTACATCATTTTGTAAAGCTGGGAATGCATCAGAATCCTATGCCTACCCAGGAGTGGCATAGGAGTGGCACAATGAGGAGAAATTCTTGTATTTCTCCTCATTGTTTCCTCTTTCTATGTATGCTGCATTCTGCAGCTTGCATAAAAAGAGGGAAATGCCATCTATGATGGTTTCTGTGCAGGAAGGTGTTCCTTCATGCACAAAGCCATCCTCTCTGCAATGTAGGCACTCATGAAACATGACGCGAGGGTGCCTGCACCGGCACATGGCAGTCAATTGTGTTAAAGCACAGGAGAAAGCACAAGAATGCATCAAATTGTTTTGAATTTGACACATCCCTGTGCTTTTAAAATGATGCAGCTCGGCGCAACAAAAAGACTTGTAGCCACGCCGTGTCATTTTGTAGTAAATGAGACTCTGTGCCTGTGACGTCGATGTCACGGTTATCAGCAGTAAGCACGCAAATCACCAAACCATCCTCTTCCCATGCAAAGTAAGTTTTCTTCAAGATATATACCTGTTTTTGCACTTGGGTTTGCTAAATAAATTATTCTTGAAAATCTTACCTCTGTTGTGGTGCCGTGTATTCTCGCTGGAGGAGAAGGATCAGCAAAGAGTTAATTTATGATATATATATATATATATATATATATATATATATATATATATATATATATATATATATATATATTACCTACTGGCGGTCGCCAGTAGGTAGCTATAGTTAGGATTGTTTTCCATAGGAAATCCGCAACATTCTATTGGGAATAACTTTGGCGCCGGTTGAGGAATCTGCCTGTAATTTTCCTTAAATGTGCCTCGCTACGCTCCACTCCTTCCCTGAAAGTTTGGGGGGGATTCGTCAAGCGGGGGCCGAGATAAAAAGGGGGTCCCAAAACGTGTTTTCCCCATGTTAATTTCCATAGGGCGGTTGGACTCACTTTTAGCCCAAACGGCTGAATGGATTTCCACCAAACTTGGCAAAATTGTAGGGACTGATCGCCCGATATGCCTTTGCTATGTCTCAAGATATGTGCTCCAGTGGATTTTGAGTAATTTAGGTTCAAAAAAATATATATATCTATAAGCGCGCTCCGGTACGCGCACCGGGGCGCGCTCCAGCGCACTACGAGAGTTGCGAGCGGAAAGCTGATTGGCTCTCGGGTGTCTGTCAACATTCCAAACAGTCCGGAGCGGCCGCCATCTTGTGTCTCGGTAGGATCGAGACACAAGAAGTGGCAAAAACAAAGGGGGAAATGACCAAAAGGGGGCAGGGTAGACCCCCCCTGACCCCCTAGGTTTGATGTGGGGGCCATAAAAGGGACCCGCGGGGCAACAATTTGCGCGGGGGAGCGCCCGGTACACGCACCGGTGAGCGTACCGGGGAGCGTACCATGGGGAAAAAAGAATGACAGAGTTTTTTAAAAATGTAGCATTTTTTTATAAATTGGAGGTAGTTTTAAAAAGAACTGTTTTGTTAATTCTTTTTGTTGTTTTATATTTTTTATTGTTTTTTGGAACATTTTTTACTTTTTTTGGCTTTTATGAACAATTTTATATTTTTTTGTAATTTTTATGGGGACAAATAAAAAACAGGGAATTGTAAACGGCTCAACTGGAGCCAAAAAAAACAGGAAAAAATTAAGGTTTGTTTTTACACTTGCGGTTGTCTCCAGCACGGTTAATAAGTTTAATACTTTGCTCTCCATAGCAAATTGTCCTTCCACAAAATGTGCAAACTATTTTGAAATCTCCAAACTGGGTTTGGATGTTTGGGACCATCTCACTTGTCTCTGGACACGATGGAGAGGGTTGCTTACTTTGGGAGGTGCTGGGAGAAGATTGGGGAGGGTTTCTGGTCAGTTCTCTGACCTCTGCCGCAGCATAGTTGTTTGGGTGCCGGCGTTGCATGTGGCGAATCATGGTGTTGTTGCCAAAAGAATACTTTTTGGCATGGTTCCCACTGGAAAGTACAGTGCCACAGATCAGACAAGTAACCTTTGGCGCTTTAACTTTCTTGAGGCCCCTTGGGATTTAAAAAAACTCCCAGACAATGTGCTCCTTTGGCTTATAGGTGGTAGTATCTTCAGGCAGGTACCGCCTCTCCTCCTCCTCCTCCTCCTCCTCCTCTTCTTCTTCTCCACCACTGTGGTGTTGTGGTGGTCCTTGTGGTGGTGGTGGTGGTTGAGATGCTCCTGCTGCTGCTGCTACTGTAGCCATTTCTCAGTACAAATAGGTACAAATAGATCTGCAAACAGGTCTTCCTCAGTCAAAGTAAAAAGTGAGAATGAGGAAAAAAGGTGGGGGCTTTCATCATTTGGAAAACAAAACTGTCCTGAACCAATGAAAAGTGTTATTTTCAGGTCACATGACCCGGGCTTTCATCATTTGGAAATCAAAACTGTCTTGAACCAATGAAAAGTGTTATTTTCAGGTCACATGACCCGACGCGCTTACGCTACACGCCCCGGGGCGCTTACGTAGCGCGATCGTATGCGCTTGAGTGCTTCCAGGTGCGCTTACGCCTTGCGTATCACGCGGACGCGGCTGGGCGATATGTCACGGCGATGTTTTCCTTCGCGGTAATAGCGCAAACGGGACGCTCACCGGTACGCGCACTGGGGCGCACCGCAAGACTGCGCTTACCGGTGCGCTCACCAGTACGCGCACCGGGAGCGCTCCAGGGCAAAAAAAATTACAAAATTTAAAAAAACATGAACAATATACATAAAAAAATAGTATTACATAAATATACAATATAGGATTCATTATAAAAAATATTACATTTCATAGCTATAGAAATTTGCTATTAAAAAACCTTTGAAATTCACTGAAAAAAACATAGGTTTGAGGCCCTATATATAGTTAGGAATTAGCATTTAAAAAACCTATGAAATTCACTGAAAAAACCATAGGTTTCACACCAGTTATAGTTAGGAATTAGCATTTAAAAAACCTATTAAATTTACTGAAAAAACCATAGGTTTGACACCAGTTATAGTTAGCTGGAAATTTTACTGACATAAAACCATTGAAATTCCCACGTTATAGTTAGTTGGACTCACTATAACTTGCGCGCCTGCAATGCACTGCTGATGACGTCACATATTACATCACTCATGACATGGTCAGTGACATCACTCATGACACCATCCTTGTGACAGAGTGACAGACCTCCTTTCAGTGTAATGTAACCCTTGAAACGCATATTCAAAAATAGAAACTAACATTTTCAAATATATGGAGATACCCATACCAGTTACAACAACCAATTCAGTAATTCCACCATCTATATACACATCCACTCATTCCCCAACAGTTCTATATAGTCACTCATACATATACTCACTCATCATATGTAGTGATACACCTATACATCCTGTTAGACACCGACAGTCATCCAAAAGTTACTCTCACACATACTCACACATGCAAATAAACTATTGAACATCCATTTATTTGCATATACAGCTATACACACACTACCACCTTACTTCTAAGGAAACTTACACATACTTACTCTCTTAAACAATCACTTATAGAAACACATACTTATTCAAACAGGAACTCTTACAAACTCTCACTCTCACATATACTCACTTATATACATCAATACTCACATATACTAGATTAAAACATATGTAGTTACTGATAAAGACACTAGTGAGACAGTCATTCACTCACTAACACACACATATACACACTCATCCACCCATACAGTCCTGCAAATATGCTGTCTTCAAAACACATACAAACAGTGAGTCAGTCATTGATGCATCTATGTGCTAAGTAATACCCCCACCAAACCATACAGACACTCACACTGATACTAAAAAAAACATCTAATAACCCATATACACACACATGTAGCTACTCACCAACCCATGCAGCCACTTATACACAAAGTGAAACACTGATACATATATTTAAATATTTAAACATTACTCGCTAATATATGGATTCACTAAGATACACTTAATAAGCCAGTTAACCAATCAATTTTGATACTTATTTAAACATTTATTTTTCCATCGACCTTTACATATACATATATAAAACATATTTATTTTTCAGAAAGACACACATTCACTGGATGGTGTCATCAGTGATGTCATGAGTGATGTCACTGACCATGTCATGAGTGATGTAATATGTGACGTCATCAGCAGTGCATTGCAGGCGCGCAAGTTATAGTGAGTCCAACTAACTATAACGTGGGAATTTCAATGGTTTTATGTCAGTAAAATTTCCAGCTAACTATAACTGGTGTGAAACCTATGGTTTTTTCAGTGAATATATATATATATATATATATATATATATATGTATATATATATCGTGCATTATCCACAGTTAAAAAAATAATCATCCGGCACTCCAGGCAAGATTTAAAGACACCCTTGGGCTTTATTTAAACGGAGAAAAAACATCTACGCGTTATAGCAGCCACTGCTGCCTTGTTCATATATACATACATACATACATACATATATATCCACACTCCACTTCAGAAGAGCACGCACACAAAGACTGGAAAGAAATCTTATTCTTTAATGCAGTGGGCCTTCCCCGACCCGGCAAGTAAAAGAACCATCAGAGAGACGCGTTTCAGCTGTCTCGCACCCTTTATCAATCTGCCTTCACCTTATAGGGAGGTGCTTTTAAAACTTCCCTGATTAATGAGCATAAAGGAATCACTGCATGTTTTTGGCTCGGACTCAGGTGATGCACAAGAATACAAAATAGTCACTTACTTGCTGAAAACTAGCGGAGATTCCTGTCTGAGGCACAACTGCACTTTCTCTAGCGTACCAGCGCTTCAAGCCCACCCCTCGCCACACCCGCTCCGCGGGTGCCGCTTCGTCGTGCAGGTCACGGGCGCCAGCATTGAAGGGGCACAGCGTAAGGCGGCAGGACATCACCGGGCGTGAGGCTACAGCGGGGCTGTGAGCGTGCGGGGACTTCAATACCCAGAAGTCCCTGCAAGACCGACGAACAGCTTCCGGTCCGCTCTCCCTGCTGGCCCGCCCCCGCCCTATTGAAGACACTTAAAAAGGCTCTACAAACGAAGGACGAGTGGGTCACTTACTTGCTGAAAACTAGCGGAGTTTCCTGTCTGAGGCACAACTGCACTTTCTCTAGCGTACCAGCGCTTCAAGCCCACCCCTCGCCGCACCCGCTCCGCGGGTGCCGCTTCGTCGTGCAGGTCACGGGCGCCAGCATTGAAGGGGCACAGCGTAAGGCGGCAGGACATCACCGGGCGTGAGGCTACAGCGGGGCTGCGAGCGTGCGGGGACTTCAATACCCAGAAGTCCCTGCAAGACCGACGAACAGCTTCCGGTCCGCTCTCCCTGCTGGCCCGCCCCCCGCCCTATTGAAGACACTTAAAAAGGCTCTACAAACGAAGGACGAGTGGGTCACTTACTTGCTGAAAACTAGCAGAGTTTCCTGTCTGAGGCACAACTGCACTTTCTCTAGCGTACCAGCGCTTCAAGCCCACCCCTCGCCGCACCCGCTCCGCGGGTGCCGCTTCGTCGTGCAGGTCACGGGCGCCAGCATTGAAGGGGCACAGCGTAAGGCGGCAGGACATCACCGGGCGTGAGGCTACAGCGGGGCTGCGAGCGTGCGGGGACTTCAATACCCAGAAGTCCCTGCAAGACCGACGAACAGCTTCCGGTCCGCTCTCCCTGCTGGCCCGCCCCCCGCCCTATTGAAGACACTTAAAAAGGCTCTACAAACGAAGGACGAGTGGGTCACTTACTTGCTGAAAACTAGCGGAGTTTCCTGTCTGAGGCACAACTGCACTTTCTCTAGCGTACCAGCGCTTCAAGCCCACCCCTCGCCGCACCCGCTCCGCGGGTGCCGCTTCGTCGTGCAGGTCACGGGCGCCAGCATTGAAGGGGCACAGCGTAAGGCGGCAGGACATCACCGGGCGTGAGGCTACAGCGGGGCTGCGAGCGTGCGGGGACTTCAATACCCAGAAGTCCCTGCAAGACCGACGAACAGCTTCCGGTCCGCTCTCCCTGCTGGCCCACCCCCCGCCCTATTGAAGACACTTAAAAAGGCTCTACAAACGAAGGACGAGTGGGTCACTTACTTGCTGAAAACTAGCGGAGTTTCCTGTCTGAGGCACAACTGCACTTTCTCTAGCGTACCAGCGCTTCAAGCCCACCCCTCGCCGCACCCGCTCCGCGGGTGCCGCTTCGTCGTGTAGGTCACGGGCGCCAGCATTGAAGGGGCACAGCGTAAGGCGGCAGGACATCACCGGGCGTGAGGCTACAGCGGGGCTGCGAGCGTGCGGGGACTTCAATACCCAGAAGTCCCAGCAAGACCGACGAACAGCTTCCGGTCCGCTCTCCCTGCTGGCCCGCCCCCCGCCCTATTGAAGACACTTAAAAAGGCTCTACAAACGAAGGACGAGTGGGTCACTTACTTGCTGAAAACTAGCGGAGTTTCCTGTCTGAGGCACAACTGCACTTTCTCTAGCGTACCAGCGCTTCAAGCCCACCCCTCGCCGCACCCGCTCCGCGGGTGCCGCTTCGTCGTGCAGGTCACGGGCGCCAGCATTGAAGGGGCACAGCGTAAGGCGGCAGGACATCACCGGGCGTGAGGCTACAGCGGGGCTGCGAGCGTGCGGGGACTTCAATACCCAGAAGTCCCTGCAAGACCGACGAACAGCTTCCGGTCCGCTCTCCCTGCTGGCCCGCCCCCCGCCCTATTGAAGACACTTAAAAAGGCTCTACAAACGAAGGACGAGTGGGTCACTTACTTGCTGAAAACTAGCGGAGTTTCCTGTCTGAGGCACAACTGCACTTTCTCTAGCGTACCAGCGCTTCAAGCCCACCCCTCGCCGCACCCGCTCCGCGGGTGCCGCTTCGTCGTGCAGGTCACGGGCGCCAGCATTGAAGGGGCACAGCGTAAGGCGGCAGGACATCACCGGGCGTGAGGCTACAGCGGGGCTGCGAGCGTGCGGGGACTTCAATACCCAGAAGTCCCTGCAAGACCGACGAACAGCTTCCGGTCCGCTCTCCCTGCTGGCCCGCCCCCCGCCATTCACGCCCCTATATTACATCTTCTATCTCCCGCAGCGCGGGACGCAGCCCGGGCTAAGACTGGGCAAAGACAGGGCCGTTTAGGCCGTTATAGACCGATTAAGACCGGACCGGGCCATCCCTCTTGGTTCTCTTATGTGAGTTATCTAGTTGCGCTTCTGCTTTGTTTAACTATAAACCATTTACAGCTTAAATAATGTCTGTCCGTGAAACTAGGAGCAAGTCTACTAAGACCTCGAAAAAGGCTACAGGCACCCTGGACGATTTTATCACCAGGACTAGTCTTTCAATTGATAACGAGATAACTAAACTCCAGCACAGAGTATCCCTGGAGCTGGAGTCTGAAAGGAGGCTTTCTACCGAACTAGCACTAAAGAGAAAATCCTCCCTAGGTAGTATTGCCTCCTCAAAAACTCCCGAGCGCACTACTGGCCCCACACCAATTATCACCCTGGTCGAGGTTCACTCTGTTGCTGAGGAAACAACCCCCTTTACTAATCATGACCTCGCACCCACTGGGCCTTCTGTCAGTGTTGAATCCGAAAGTCTTCCACCTTCGGATCCTCCGTTAGGGAATATCGAGGGCACCAAAAATGGAGAGAAGCAAAAGGCATTGGTGGTAATAGAGCCGAACAAAAGCCAGGCGCTTGCTAAGGCACCACTAAAACACAAGAGAAAACGCAAACATATATCTGCATATGCTAGGAAAAAGGCGAAGGTAGCCCTTAGCCAAAACATTATAGGGGTGCCCCACAAACACCTAATGTAACTATTGTCAACGAAACGTCTGACCAAGCGCCTTTAATTGTAGAAAGTGTTAATGATAGTATAGATGAGCAAAACTCGATTATAATGGCTGACCATTCTGTTCATGAGGGCCAGAGAAATTCTTTGAATGTGATAGAACAGGAAGGGGGAAGGGAAGAGTTTCTAAAATTGGTGTGGGAGACGCTTAAGAGATTACTTAGGCCATTAGAAGTCAGGTTAACTGGCATCGAGAACCAGCTGCTTGAGGTAGAGAAAAGTGTTATCACATTATCTAGCTTAAGTGTTAATTGCACTGATGTACCTATGGTCTCTATGCAAGTTCCAGCTACTGCTCCTGTGATACCTCCGAACAAAAACCCAACTAGCGTACAGCAGCAAAAAGAGGGAACAGTTAAAAACATAAACACAAAACCAATAACTAACACTACTGATAAACCAAATCCACTACCTTCGACCTCGTCATCTGTAAATACTGCTAACAAAACCCTGCTGAAAGGTCCTGTTCAAAGTAAAACGTCTCAACTGTCAAATGCTGCCATCATCCACTCTCCTATCCCCAACACACTGGCTCCACAGAAACCCTCATCTAATCCTCCTGCCCACCCTCATATTATCCCCGCCAGTAGTAAACCCCTGCCTGATAGATCTTTTGCCAATGCTACTAGCAAACCAAATTATCAATCTGGCCATGCTTACAACAACTTTAAAGGAGGGTATATAGATTTGCCACCTGACGCCAGCCCATTTGTAATTGTTCTTACAGGGGTGCCTGAATTAGAAAACCAATATGAAGAGAACTTTCAATCTCTAAAGAATAAAGTGATATATTGGTTAAACTCAAATAAACCCATTCCGAACCACATGAAAAGCAAAATCCTTATGGTACGTAGGGTGCCGTGGGTAGGACCCATGGCCAAATCAATTATGGGTGACTGTATAGTCATTTCTTTTGAGGAACCCCATAGTGCCGAACAGATTTGCTAATGGAAATCATATGGAGATACACCACCCATTGAAGCTAGGCCCCTATCGTTCTTTTACCCTCCACCCAGGCCTATACAATATGGGCCTAACTGGAATACTGTTAATCAGTATCACGGTTACGCACCTAACTTGGCTAGACAGGCTGATCGAAATATGTGGTCTGGTATTCCCACCTTCAATAGGTACAGTTGTCTAGATGCTGTCGACTGACTTGGGACTATGCCAGATTGTATTCCCAAGTTATACGACACCTACTATACACTTGGTAATGATAATTTTTATCCCAGAGCAGACAAACGAATGACCACAGATAGTAAGGGTGTTGTAGATAGGATGTGTAATAGAATGTGGAACCACCAGAATAATGAAATGTCTTTACCAGTTGATAAAGTATGTCACGGCCTGGATATGGGTTGTTTAGACGGGGGAACTAATACTGTAGTAAGAGATGTGGTCAACGAGGCAGAGAATCAAACTGCCGATTTACATTTAGGTAGTGTACATCATCAGCCGGTATCAATGCCGGCCTTTGATGACCAAACCTGCTCCAGTAGTAGCTTAACACCACGTTTGCTTATTCTGTCATGGAACATCGCTGGTGTTGGTAAAAATCTAAAGGATCCTGAATGGGCTGATTATGTTGACACCAGTGACCTTTGTTTGCTGCAAGAAACTTGGGCAATTGATGTTCCACATAGGGTTGGATACAAAACCTATGGGACTGAGGCAGTCCAGTCTGACAGAGGGAGACCATCGGGGGGTTTGATCATATGGCTTAAAATCACCTTGGTCATGAGGGTTGAAACTATTGATACAGGTACTCCTGACATTCTGGCCCTAAAAGTTGTACCCTCAAATGGAAACGAATGTTACATTGTCAATGTCTACAACAGACCAATTGGCCATTCCAAGGTCTCACCTACTTTGGAAACACTGGATCTCTTTCTGAAAAATGTGGTTGGAGATACTCCGGTAATTTTGGGAGGCGATTTAAACTGCAATTTTGAACCTGTTTCTGGCATCAATGATGTTTTTGAGGACGAGGACCAAGTGTACAAAATTCCCCAGCTTGAAACCTCAAAACTTGTTAAGTATTCTACCTTGGCCGGCCAACTGCTAAGGCTAATTGCAGATCATGGCCTTAGAGCATGTAACGGCCGCCTCCCTTCGGACTTGACAAAACAACCAACCTTTGCGAAAGCCAATAGCAATCTAGACTTTATACTTGTCTCACTTAGTATTTGGCATTATTTGATTGACTTAAAAGTGGCAAGTAGGGAGGAAAGTGATCACTATCCTTTGGAACTTTACATTGATGTGCAAATGTTTAGTGATATTTTCGCCAACTCAGCTACCTTACCAACTGAGACCACCAATGGCAAAGTGTGTGAGGAGGTACACATAAATAACAATAGACGTGCAGTAAAATGGCCCTATATTTTGGCTGATGGCAAGGCTCTAGCATCGGTGTACTCTCTCTTTGAGAAAACGTTTGAACCTATAGCTGGACAATCCTTTTTACCTGTACACTTTGAACACTTTATCGAACACCACAATGCTTTCTTTAGTGAACTAAAAACTTACTTGTCAAAAATGCCAAGGAAAAAACAACAAAATATAAGAGTGGGAAGTCACGGAAAACTATGGTACGACAACTCATGCAGGATGGCTAAGAGAAACCTCTTGCTTGCTATTAAAAGCAAATCAAAAGAAGGAGTTAAACTTGCAAGGGAGGAATATAAATGTGCCCAAAAAACATCAAAACAACTATGGGAGGAGTCGATTTGGGCTGAAATGCTAGCTGCTGCAAAAATTAATGACAATGTTGGCTTTTGGAGGCTGGTGGCAAACGAGGGGCACGCAGGCAGAGCTGTGAAAGACATGTTTTTGGACGAAATGACATGGGTGACCCATTTCACATCCCTTTACAAACAATATGATGGCGATGATAACAAGATTCCATGGTCTCCTCCTCCTATTGAACCCCTTGACTTTACACTGGAGGAAACAATAAGGGCGATTAATGAACTAAAAAACACTAAAGCACCAGGCCCTGATAAAATACCGGGGGACCTATATAAACATGACATTGAGGTATGGGCTCCTTATGTGAACCGTTTGTTTAATGTTCTGTCTACAAGTTGTCGCTTCCCAGATAGTTGGCGTGCAGCGGAAGTTGTGTTGATCTTCAAAAAGGGGAATAGACTAATACCCTCTAATTATAGACCAATTAGTCTAATGGATACCCTGCAAAAACTCTATGCCAAACACTTATTGTTTCGGATTAATGACTGGTTGGAGGATTCTAAAATAATCTCCAAATTCCAAGCTGGGTTTAGGAGTAAGACCAGCACCATAGATCAAATATTTAGATTCTGTTGTTTGATCTGGAAGTACGTGCATATTAGGAAAGGTCATTTGTATGTAGCTTTAGTTGATCTGAGAGCTGCATTCGACCTTGTCCCTCGCAGCTTGCTCTGGAAAACCTTAAGTGAAGTAGGCCTACCAGGGTGTCTTTTGGCACAAATAGTTGAGCTGCATGCTGGAAACTATGCAAACATTAGGTGGGGTCCAAATGGTGAACTGACGCGTAATATCCCTATTGAACGTGGGGTTCGCCAAGGGTGCGTCTTGGCCCCTACCTTGTTTTCTTTGTTTGTTAATGATGCTCCAGATTATCTGAATGGTTGTATTAATGATTCCCCGCAGCTCAATGGAGAGAGGGTGCCTGCGTTGCTCTTCGCGGACGATACCATTCTTATATCCCAGACCAAGAAGGGACTCCAGGCACTCCTAAACTCCTTTAGCCGATATTGCACGACAAAGGGCTTGGAAATAAATGCAGATAAAACGAAATGTATGGCATTAAATCCCAGCAAACCGGACAGAGGGTTCCTGACTTTGAATGGCCAGAAATTAGGAACTGTGGAAAACTTTTCTTATTTGGGTGTAGCATTTGATTCAAAACTAAGTTGGAAAGCCCAAATTGAGAAAAGTAAGATATCATATGCCCACAACGTTAAGCCAATTATATGTAGATTGAACGCTAGTACAAGCAAGAGTGTAACCCCTGTTTTAGAACTTTTTAAATTCAAAATCCAATCTGCTGTGTTGTATGGAGCGGAGATATGGGGACCTTGGGCAAGAGATAGCTTTCAGGGCTTGGACAATAAATTCATGAGAGCCATTGTAAGGGTCCCAAATAGTACACCCTTAATACCTCTCCAGCTTGATTTGAACTTCAAAAGAACAGATTATTTTGCCATTTTAAGACCATTAATGTTTTGGGTTAGGCTGTGGACCACCCCAGAACTGTTAGAGTACAGAAATGGTCTACAAGAATTGCTGAATCTTGATTCTTTTAATTCCAGTGGCTTGTACATATTAAAAAATGGTTTACGCTCCTGGGCCTGTACTCAATGTGGGAGAATCCTGATAATCTACCGGCCTTTTCTAAATCAATAGTAAAACGAGCTTTTTGGTCTCACATGAGTGACAAGCTCGTACATGGAAGTAGAGTTGGGTCTGTAATTCAAGATTTTCTATCCTTTAAGGATGAATTTCGCTTCGAATCATTTTTGGATGAAATAGAGCCACCTATTGCAAAGTCCCTTTATTTGAAGTTTAGATATGGATCCTCATGCTGAACTATAATACAGAACGATGGTCACAGAAAAGACTGGGAGATCTGAATGTCAAAAGCGGGTGTTGTTCCATGTGCTTAAACCCCTGTATGGAGAATGAGGTTCACATGCTGTTTATATGTAGTGCTTACCTGAAGGCTCGAAAGAAATGGTTAAAACCCATGTGCACTCTTTTAGGAACCAGATCCTGTTCTACAGCATATAGGATCATAAAAAGCAATACAACCCAGTTCATTGTATTTAGTATAAGCAGGTTCCTCTACTCTGTTTACATTACTCGCAGGAAACATGGTCAGATACTCTGAGTAGGACCTCTGTATATGTTTACAAAAATCTGCAGCCAAAATGAAATGTGTTTTAAATTGAGGAGTTAAAAATTATTTCTTGCACTATATTTTAAACTTATTGTCTTAAAGTGTTGTTGTATGTATGTTGCTATGATCCTCTGTTTTTTGATGTGTATATGTGTCTTTTATGGCCATAATTGGCCGAAATAAAGAAATAAATAAAATAGCATTGCAGCTTGAAGAGTCATATTAGTTGTACAAACACATTGCATAACCAGTTTCAACCATAACCAGTTTCAAACATATGAGTGGTGGCAATTTTATAACACTATTTTATAGCATCAATAATTGATTGTGGTTGCTGTTGCCAAACATCAGTAAATCTTTAACATTTTAATAAATACCGTTTGGCAATGTCTATTCACGCACCCTAATTTGCTTGCAAAGTGGCCCAATGCGCCTTACACTTGTGCAGCCTCACTATTATAGCCACAGTCTAAGCTAAAAATATACAGCATTAACATTCCTAAAATCACCAGAAATAAAATATTCGAAACCAGCTGTGCCACACATCCATTTTAGTCCAAATGGAATTTGTTGCCTAAAAATGGGATGACCGGAAACGTACCTTGTATTTTTAAATGCCATATTTCAGCGTAATGATGCTAATATGAAAAAAGTCACCTTGCAGTAGAAAGTCCGTTTGTGGCATACATGAGGTGATTGAATCCCCAGGTTGGCTCAGCGGATAATCACTCCAGGGTCGGGGAAGGCCTATCCATGGAAGCAATAAGAGCCCACAGTCCTCACCGTGATGCTTTAATGTCCGGTGCCCAGAACCAAAAATCCTTTTGATATACTGAGTGCTTCCCCATGCTTAACGCAGAGATCCCGGCTCCTGCGCTGAATGTCTCCCGACTTCCTCGCGCTGAAACCTCCTCAACACCTTAGCCCGTGCCGCATAATGCTTGTGTCAATTGAAGGTCTGGGGGCCGCCAATGAGGCACTCACGTACCAAATCCTTAAGGTTTTGCGGTTGAAACATGACAGCCCAAACTATGGTGTTTCGTGTAAAAGCGTCACGTCTGCGCTTCAAAACATCCATACTCCACTTCAGTATTTAACAGAAGAGCACACACACGAAGACTGTAAAGTAATCTTATTCTTTAATGTAGTGGGCCTTCCAATGCTCGGCAAGTAAAAGAACCATCTAAATATATTTTACCTAATGGCAGTCACCAGTAGGTAGTTATAGTTAGAACCTAGTTTCCATAGGAAAATAGTTTTTTGATTAGCCAATATCTTTGGCGCCGTTTGACGAATCTTCATGAAATTTTCCAAAAAATAGGGTTGGACTGCTCAGTTTGTGTGTTTATTGTTTCGGGGTGATTCATCAAGTGGGGGCCAAGAAAAAGTTGGCCCCCAGCGACCCTCAGGATTCAAGGGGACTTAATTCCCCAACTTACAATGCCCCTGGGGGTGTGTTTGCACAGTGGTGCTGGGAGGGTGCGGGCCTGACGTAAAAAGTGTGCATGTTGTAAATTGGGGGATTAAGTCTCCTTCAATCCTGAGGGTCCCTGGGGGCCAACTTGCCCACCAGGTACCTCCAGTAAGCGCCACAGAGCTGCGTTGCAGAGATGTGGTTTGAGGCCATGCCCCTTTTTACACCTCTCTGCAACACAGCTCTGTGGCGCTTACTAGGGGTACCTTGTGGGCTCATGGCCCTCAGGGACCCTCAGGATTCAAGGGGACTTAATCCCCTAACTTACAAAGCACCAGGGGGTGCGTTTGCACAGTGGTGCAGGGAGGGGGTGGTGCCTGACATAACAACTATGGAAATGCACCCCCTGGCACGTTGTAAATTGGGGGATTAAGTCCACTTCAATTCTCAGGGTCCCTGAGGGCCAACTTGTCCACCAGGTACCTCCAGTAAGTGCCACAGAGCTGCGTTGCAGGGAGGTGGTCTGATGCCAAGCCCCTTTTTACACAACTCTGCAAACGTGGCTTCTGGTTTACTGCTGGTGGGGCGATGAAGTCCTCTTGTGTGGGCTTCATACTCTGAGCAGCAGTGCACCAGAAGCTGAGTTTGCAGCGTGGTGTTAAAAGGGGCGTGGCCTCGGACCACATCTCTGCAACTCAGCTCTGTGGCACTTACTGGCGGTACCTGGTGGGTTAGTTGGCCACAGGGACCCTCAGTATTTAAGGGGAGCTAATCCCCAACTTATAACGCACCAGGGGGCGCGTTTGTACAGTGGTGCAGGGAGGGGATGGGGCCTGGTATAACAAGTTAGCAATCCTGCTGTTTGGGACTTACTGGAGGTAATAAAAGGGGTAGTTGGCCCCAAGGTTGACGTTGGGAACTAACTACCCCTCCTGTTACCTCCAGGAAATCCACCACAGTGAGATTGCTAAAAGGTGCTTCAAGGCCACGCTCACCTTTCCCCATCACTGCTACGTTATAGTTAAAAATTAGCATTTATAAAAACCTTTGAAATTCACTGAAAAAACCATAGGTTTCAGGGACGTTTTAGTTAGAAATTAGCATTTAAAAAACCTTTGAAATTCACTGAATATCCATAGATTTCAGGCACGTTATAGTTAGAAATTAGCATTTATAAAACCTTAGAAATTCACCAAAAAAAACCTTAGGTTTCAGGGACGTTATAGTTAGTTGGACATTTCACTCGTACAAAACCAGAGAAATTCCGCCATTATAGTTAGTTCAGCTAACTATATCTCGCGCCCCCGCAATGCACTGCTGATGACGTCACATATTACATAATTCATGACATAGTCAGTGATATCACTGATGACATCTCAAATGACAACACTGATGACATCATCCACATGAAAATCCGATGCACCTCCTCAGACCGTAATTTAACCTTTGATACACCCACTCTAAAATACAGACTTCCATTTTCGAAACCATAGACAAACCAATACCATTTACTACATATGCACTCACTGATTCCTAGGTCTACACACACATCCACTCATTCACACATACAGTCACTCATACATGCAGTCACTCATCAATACAACACTATCATATGCACTAATACACCTATACAAACATTCACACACCGCCACTCATCCAGAGTTACTCACACACCTAGTCAGTCATGCAAAGAATCAATCACACTTCAATTTACTCACCTATACAGTTATACATACACCACCTCACTTATTCATACAGATACTAACGCATAATTACTCTCTAATACAATCACTCATACAAGTACACACTCATACATACAGCCACCCTCACAATCACTGACTCTCATGTATAGTCATTTATATACTCCAACTCTCACATACACTGCCTTTTACATATGTAGTTACTTGGACATGTACCACCGAGACCTCAATTCACTCACCAACACACCCATACACACACTCACCAACCCATACAGCTGTTTCCACATGCTCTCTTGAACCCATACACCCAGTGAATCAACCACTCACACATATATGCACAGAGTCACACACCTTCCACACACTCAGGCACCCATGCAAAGACTCAGGCAATCAATCAATAACCCATATAGATACTCTCCAACCCATGCAGCAGCTTACACAACAACAGACATTCACACAGTTTAGTCAATAACCCATGCATTCAGTAAGACATATTTATTCACTCAATTATACTGTCAGTCATGCACCTACTAAATCCTCCATCCAGACACTTATACACCCACTCATTCTTCAATACACCTTGGCATATATATAAAACATTTTTAAACTTTATAGAAACACACAGTCACTGGATGATGTCATCAGTGATGTCATTTGAGATGTCATCAGTGATGTCATCAGTGATGTCACTGACCATGTCATAAATGATGTAATATGTGACGTCATCAGCAGTGCATTGCGGGGGCGCGAGTTATCACCTTCCATGCTCATGACGAGCCCAGCTCATCATGAGGCACAGTGGAGCTGAACTAATTATAACTTCTTCGTGCTGAAGTGAGATCAGTGGGGGAGCTGGTTAAACCCCTTAGATGGTGTTGGTGAGGAAGCAGATCCAAAAACTCGACAGAGGGCCCTGCTGACAAGCTGAAGATGCTGCAGAGTTCCCTCAAGGTGCAGCGTCGAACAAAGGTAGTGGTAGCTGCTCTGGCTACCAAGAAGCCTTGGAATCGGCAAACAAAGTTTTGAGTTACTTTGACAATCTGTAACTTGCTGGAAGTCAGGACTACATTTCCCAGAATGCACCGGACTGTCTACTTTTGGGCGATCACTCGACGGACCCGATGGCTAGTGATTCTTTGGTTTTGGGAGCGTTTGGGACCTGCGAGCTGCAGCTTGACTAGTGCCTCCCGTCCAAGGGAGTTCTGGAGTTACCTTTGGCTCTCAGAAAAGTTCCTCATGCTTGGGGAACCAGTCTCTGGCCCGGGATGAGTTGCAGTTGTGTAGTTTCCAGGGTGGTTACCACTAGTACAGAGTATCGTGCCTTTGCTTTGTGCAGGTCATGAATTTGCAGACTTAGGTCTCTTCTTTGTCCTTCGCTGCAAGTCGAATCAGATCTGAGGTTCTGGTGGCAGAGGTACCCCTTGAATTTTAGATTTAGGGGCGTTAGGGGTGCGGGTGTAAGTAATCAATGGGCTACTACCCCCAGTGTCTAATCCATCCCTGAGGTTACAACATTCAGGGGTGTGTGTCACCTTTTCTACCCAGAATCCTCTATTCTACCCCTTTTAAAAATGTCAGAGCCTTCCTTGGCTGTTCAGACCAGGAAGCCCACTCTAGGGGTGTAACTAGCCTTTTGGGTGTGTACACCTTCTGTTTACCTAATTGTTTTGCCTGCCTGGAAGCAAATGGGTCTGGGGGCAGAGGGGCGGCTGTTTCCTCCTCTGGGAGCCAGCCTGATTGCAAATCAGAAGTGATTTAAGCTTTGAACCTCATAGCCTTGATGTACTACTTCACTAGACATCCTACCAGGGAGGGAGGTGTCACCTCGTTCCCAAACAGGCCTTTGTTTCTGACTCCTGAGAATTTTCACACCTCCTGGCAGGGAGTCATTCCTGTCTTGGAAGTAGCAGCTGCAGGCTGTCAGCCAGGGCACCGGAAATGCTGGGGCAGCCAAGTAGGCAACCTCTAAGGTAGCCACTCCTGGGTGCATGTCACATTAAATCGGACTTTAGAATAAGGTCAGGTTTGATCAGACAGTTGTTTGATACCAAACATGTCATATCATAATTCAGAGGGACCATAATGTAGCTAACAAACTGGAGGTGCCCAGGTGCTACTGCATGTTAGCTTATGCCCCCCTAAACACTTATAGTACCCCTTAATGGAAAGAGTCTACTCCAGAGGTTTACAAACGTTCACTTATATGTCCACACCTTAAATATAATGCACCCTACCTCCTGGGCTCAGGAGGGCTACCATAGAGGTAACTGACATATATTAAAAATAGGGCTTTGACCTTGCTACACATGGTGAGGGCAAAGTCAAGTTTGAGCAGTTTGCACTGCCATAGCAGATTGCAGGGCTTCTGTCATATGTTTGCTTGGGTCACTCAGGGTGGCACAATCAGTGCTTCAGGCCCCAGTGACCCCTTTAACTCTCATGCCTTGTGTACCAATAAACCAATTACCAGGGACTTATAAGGGGATTAAAGTCCTTGCCAATTGGGGTTACCAATTCACAGACATCATTTTTAGGGAGTGAGCCCTGGCACTGGGGCCTGGTTAGCAGGTTCTACTGCACTTTCAGAGTCGAAACCAGCATCTAGTAATCCAAAAGGGGTCAAAAACAGGGGGGACACCTGCAAAAAGCCTGTTTTCTGACACAGCACAACTGTGCTAATTAATTTAAACCTTCCTGTACAGTAGTACCATAGTTTCCATCTCTTTCTTCCACCCACGAGAACTTCAAATACCCATTTGAGAGACGGTCCTGGGTAGCAGGGATGAGTCCTTGATACTGGAGCAGGCCTGGCTTCCCTCATTCCCTGGGCTGTAGGTGCGGTACCCTGCAGACCAGCTGTGGAAGCGATCTCCTCTGTGGCGTCTATCAACCCTCTGCAACCCACTCCAGGGGTAAAATAAAATAAAATAATGCCTTATCCATTCTAAGAGATGATAATACACTTGAATCATCCCAAATGTGATTGTATCCTGTTAACTCATAGCTCAACATAGGACCAAATTGGGCATCTTAACATAAAAACACTGATCAAAAATTAAAGAAAAATTCAAGCAAATCACTCTTCAATAAACTAAAATAGGGAGAAGGGTGAGTGGCAAAAGACGCAATGGATATCCTGTGTGTGGTGGTAGGACGAGGTTAGCACCTGGAATTTACTATCTATGGAAGATGAATTCCTGATTTTGGAGAAACATTTGAAAATCGGAATGGGAGGATTTTATTGACATGGTGCATAAATGAAAACGTATTTGAAACAGAGGAATTTGATTGTTTACGTGCTGAAGCGTATTATCAAAACAAAAGATTCCTGAAAAATGGAGAAGTTTACCCATCAGCATTAAAAACCACCTGCGGTTTCTAAATGAGGGCAGGAGAGTGTCCCTCCACCCACTGCAAGCCTCGCTAAAGGCTAACAATAAAAAGGCAATTAATTGATTTCATTGCCATTTTATTTTTCACGAGGCAAGCCGCTGCCGTCAGCCCACCCCAAAGCCACGAGAAATGCAAGGGTGTGTCCTCTGCTGCCAATTGGTGGCATGGAGGACTGGAGCAATGGGTGGCCAGACTCTGAAAAGTGCACAAGTCAGTTTGGCCGGCTGTCTTGCGACGGCCAGCCTGACATGCGCACTTTGCAGCTCTCCAACCCAGTTGTCTTAGACAGATGGGTGAAGAACAAGCGCTGGCCTCCAGGGCTTGAGGGAGCTTTTAGCCAGCCCGCTCCATCCAATCCTGGAGCTGCTCTCATGCTGGTTCACAGCATGAGCGCGGCATCTGGATTGCTTAGGGAAGGTAGCTCTCCCAATCATGCTCGGAGCCACAGACTAAAAAGGACACAGAGGACGCAGTCCGAGTAAGTAACATTTATTTTAGTTATAATGTTAGTGTAGTGCATGCCAGTGACTTAGTGTGTCTTTATTTTGCATGCTTGTTTTATTTTGTCTTTTAGGAAGCGGTGGTGCACTTCACCCGCCTTACTGCTTTCACCGGTTACCAGCCGCCCCTGTTAAAAACTGAGCAAGTGCGAAGATCCTACCAACAATGAGACTAAGACACACAAGCGCCAGACAGGATGAAATGGAAAGACGCGAACAACTGAGTCTACAAATATTAAAGGTCAATGGAACAGAGGGCCGCTGTAAGAAACACATACTCAAAATGTCAGGCCTACTCCAACACCACTCCTCTGAGAGGAGTTATGTCAATGTCCTCTGCTGGTATTAACCTGTTTATGCCCTTTCTGGGACTTCAGCCAGGTAATCTTTCCTGCTACAACCCGAGAGGAAGTAATCTCAGGTAAAACCTTACATTGCTTCCTGTCATAGACTCCTGAGAAAAGCACAACTTATTGAAAAAAAGAAACTGTTCGGTGATGCGGGAAAGGCTCTCCCTGGGAGGTGAGAAATTACATTTGATTTTTACCTTGGATTAGGGGGGTCGCTCATATTCAAATGTAATTTATTTAGTAGACCATTAACTAGAACCACGCATCACAACTACTTTCTCATTTTCATGTTTAGTTTTTTTTCTCCAATTTTAAGCAACACTTGGATAATTCACAATATATATAATAATTATTCAGTAAAGGTTTCAGAAGATTAACCTGTTTCAAGGAGTATGTTAAACTAAATGAATTACAGCACTATTAGCTACACTCCTGATCACTGATGTTTCTTTTTTTTATATATTATTGTATTGTACATCTCAGTGTAAGGCAGATGGGTTGAAATGGCATTATAGAAAATAAGATAACATAAATTCATAAAGAATACTTTCATGTACTGACCCATGACATCTTTTGTCTTCATTCAGCGACGGGATAAAGGGACTTTTGGAGTTTTAAAGGTAACAGGAGGGAAGGACTTAATTCGCTACAGAAAGGCAAGGAGAGGGGAGAAATAGAAAAATGTTACAGAGCTACCAAACCTAAGACAAACATGGCTCCTAAGTTACTGGTGGTATCAGTGATTACAATGTATTCACCCCGTGTTTTAGAATGTTCCTCTGCACACAGTTGCTACAGAATGCATGATTCTCTCTGTCTTTTATCATATAGTAGGCCTTTTATCATATAGTGGGACCTCACAGTGTAAGATGATTTTTAGATAGAGTGTGTAAGATGATTTGTAGATGGAGTGTCTTGGAGCTGAGGGGGTGAGAGGACCAGCATTAGTCCACAGACAGAAGGTACAAAATTCAAAAACAGCCACATTTTAAGTTTCTCCCTGATTATCGGAAAATGACATGGATATATTTAGGAAAGGGTGAGAGGCTGTTCCAAAGTTTAGCTCCAATCAAAGAAAAAGCAGGGTCCAGTCCTGCTTTTTTGATAGGTTGAACCATGGCTAAACCACCTGAAGTCAGATCTTAGAGCAAGGGGAGGATAGTAGCATTTAAATGTGTCTTTCAGACATGTCAGTCCAGAATTATGGAAGGCCAAATGAACAAAGCAAAGCGCTTTGAACTGGTGGTGATTCATCACAGGAAGCCAATGGAGAGCTTTTTTATGAGAGGTGATTGGGTCATGGAATAATGACAAATCAAGCACCAGCCTCTATGCAGAGTTTTACTCAGACTGTGAGTGATAGTTTTGGAGCTCAGGATGACCCAGTTGGATGGCGCTGCAATAGTCGAAGCAGGGTGTAATAAGGAGATCGACATTTAGTGGAAGTAATATGAGAATTTTCCTAAACACATGCAGAAGACTGAAGCAGGTACAGAAAACCTGAGAGCCTCAATCACTAGCTATTAGAGTAAGTGTGGAAGAGAAGCGTGACAGAAGTGTGAGTGGCTGAATCTGTATCCCTTCCAAAGGGAACCTTCCTCTTCTAACTTGGCATATACATGTCCAAGCCCTTTGAGAGCTTCTTTGTAGATTCCTAACTGAAAGAGTCTTTGAACCAGAAAAGGGTGGGACTGGGAGACAGTATTGAATGCTGATGGCAGGTCCAAGAAAATAAGGGGAGTCAAGCAGGATTCTAAAATCATCAATTATGTCAATGAGGGTGGGGTCTGTGTGGTGGAGGGGTCGAAAAGCTGATTCTGAGGGTGCAAACAAATCATTGTTTTCACAATATACAGATAGCTGCGATTGATGCACTTTTCGGAATATTTTGATGGAAGAGGGAGCAGGGCGATAGGGTGTTAATTTGTCATAATAGAGAGATCAGGCTTGATTTTTTTCATAAGTGGTGCAATGTGGGCAATCTTTCAAATGACTGGATGCATAATGGGCTGGATAGAATGATTGCACTTCTAATAGGGACATACTTTCTTTAGATGTCTGTTACCATTCCTTACTGAAGAAACAAGGATGGGCTTGTGGTTGAATGATGGTACAAAGCATGCCTGAACAATGCATACCTGTACCACGCGGTCTCAACTACAGCAGCGTCTGTACCAGGCATGCCCTTACCATGCATGACTTTACCATGCAATTTCATGGTAAAGACATGATGGGTAAAGAGACATGCGTGCTAAAGATCATATCCCTGCCCCCAGCCCTGTAAACTGTCCCTTTTCCACTGCATTGACCTGAGCCCTAAAATGTATCCCATGCCCCATAAACTACCCCCGTCCAAGACTCCCCACTCACAGCCCTAAAACTGTCCCCTACACCCCTAAAGTACCCCTGCCATGAGGCATAAAACTGCCCCTAGCCCTTAAAATTGTCCCCTTCGTGGTGCGGGGGAGCCTCTAGCTCCAAGGGGCCCCCTCAGCACTGAACTCTGGCCGGGAGAGCTCCTGTTTGAGCCCGGAGGGTCCCCCCTAAGATTCGTGCAGGTAGGCCCCCGCACTTTTCGTTACGCCAGTGCCTTTTCCCCCACCCCGACCTGAGCCCTAAAAGCTGACACCACACCCTAAAAACTAACCAACCCAGCCCCCCACCCTGAACCCAAACAACTGTCCTCTACACCTGTAAAGTACCCCAACCCAGCCCACCCGCCCTGACCCTAAAACTGCTCCCTGCCTTTTAAACAATCCCGGCCCCCTCCTGAGCCCTAAAAACAGTCTCACCTGAAGACCTAACCCCCAGACTCCCAAGACCCATCCCCAGCCCTACTTACCTAACTGCATCCTCTCCTGATCCTTCCTCTTCCTGTCTTCCTGTGCCCAGCCATCTGCTCTGCAACTAGTTTAAGGCATGCGTGGTTTGGCTTGCAGAGAAACGGCATGCATGGCTGAGCTGGCATTGTTAGGGCCGTTTCTCCTGGCTTGTCCTTTCTGGAAGGACCAAGAAGCAAGGCCACAGATTTTATAATGATAGCTCAGGCTATGGCTAAGATACATTTCTTCATCCAGGCTACTCGAGTGACCTACCAGAGCTTTAGCAAGGCAAAATTGTAAGTGTGGAGTTTGGAAAAAGAATATACATATATATATATATATATATATATATATATATATATATATATATATATATATATATATATATATATATATATATATATATATATATATATATATATATATATATATATATATATATATACACATTTTTTTTTCCATTAGCATGGACAAATATTTTCTGTGAAATGTCTTCACTTCCACTAACTATCTTGAGACAAAGGGTAATTTTGGGTCAATTACCACAGTAACTGCACCTTTATTTCTGGAACGTTAAGATGTCGAGTGCCTGATAGAGGATTAATGGAAATACTAACAAAAAATTGCAGTCCACTTTCCTCTGCATTCCCATGCCCATTTATGAAGACAAGGGAAGGTGTTTTTCCTATGGTGGATCCTACACAAACTCTGACATCATAACATCATTGTATGGTGAAAAAGCAATTGAAAAATAGTGACAGACCTGCCATTCACCTACGTTTTCAGAAGCGCTTCCTCTGTGGACCCCAGCGACATAAAGTATGATATGCTCTCAGTACATCAGCAGCTCTGGTTATGTGGATTTGGAACTGCATCCCCACGTCTCAAGTACCTTCATATGGAGGTGGCGATTCCACTATGTAGTGCAAGCATGGTGGAACTGCTGTCACAAAATATTTCTCCTGAGACAACTCCTGATATACCAGCAGATGGTTCATAGGAAAAGATCCACCTCCAGTGCTTAATTTGAGACAGTGGTTCCCGGTGCTTCGCACCGACACTTAATTGTCAACACGGGCGCTTGAAAGTCTGCCACAAGGTGGCGCTGTCTGGTCAATTTAGAGATGACCACAACAACAGTTAATTACTAATTCAATCTTTAATAAAATGACCATTACATGCCACCCAAGGCATTCTTATTGCTTTGGGGGCCTGAAATAGTTTGGATTGTCATTCTTGTAGGAGTGTGATGGTTAGTAGTGTTGTTACTGTCATTGGCAGCATGGTAGGAGCAATGTGAGGTGCAAGCTTCAGTGGCCTCCTGACGGAGAGCCCTGGCAATTATTTCTTTACAAATTAAACACTGCCCACCTCCATGACAGGGATGTCCAAAATGGACAGGCCTTCTCTTCCAGTGTGGCAAAACGTACTGATGGGTGACACTGCTGCCTACAGGGATTAAATGAGCCCTAAGTATGGAGGTGCAGATTATTGCAGGAAAGGAAATATACATGTCAGAGAATACCCCCAAAAGTCCCACTTCATAGTTGTTCTCCTAATTTATATGACATGTCCCTGACAACCATCATCATCATATCTTCATCAGGAAGAGCTCCAACTATGGTTTTAGGTGACACGGATCTGGAGAATCCACAAGCAGAGTCGACTTTGTACAGGAAGGGCTAGCTTTGGGATTGATGCTGAGTTTGGTGTTTTTTACAAATGTAAGCATACCTTACGCAATGGAAAAGCTCTGTGAATCTAAACCTACTTTTAAATGTTTATTAATCCGCTGCAGTCTACTGAAAATGCATTCTTTCAGTGAACACCGCAATCGCAAAGGCACCCAAAAATATACAGCAAAATAAATGTACTCAAACCCTGAAGGCATTTAAATATTCATCCAAAGAACGTAGGGGCACATTGCCAAGGGCTAGTATTGTCGCTTTCTCGGCGAATTGAGCCGAGTAAGCGGCGATACAGCTAGAGCCCTATTACCAAGGGCACTTCAAAGCCTGGGCCGAGCCCACTTTTCATGTCGGCGATAAACATCGCTAGTGACATGCAAAGTGGGCGTGGTTGGAGGTGGGAACACCCTATTACCAAGGCAGGCGTTGGGAGACAAAAACCTGGGATAAACTCATTTATCGCAGGTCTCCCAACGCCTGCTCCGACCAGGCGTTAGGCATTGTTAACATGGGGGTGTGGATCATAAAGCTGAATCCACCCCCCATATTATCAAGGCCCACATTAGCGCATGAAAATAACGTTTGTTTTCATGCGCTAATGTGCTATATCGCCGATAATCGCCGGATTTCTAATCGCCTGCCTGATGCGCATTGATAATTGCGCGCTAATTAGGTGATGAAATCCGGCGATAGCCCCCGATATGGAGATGTGCGTTGTGCGTTTTGCAATGCTCACCTCGGTAATATGCCCCGTAGTCCTAATACAATGTAAACATTAAAATGAGTAGTACAGCCATTGGCAAAATGTAAATATTAATTGAAAATATCTCAACATCTAAATAAATGTAAACAGTCTTCAAAAGAAAATCTACGCTTGAGGAAATGTATACATTAATACAAAGTTACTCACACCTGAGGAAATGTAAACATTTTTACTAAAACATGTAGCTGATGAATAATATGGAAGTGTCTTTGAAAGGTACTCCAGCCCCCTGGGAAAATGTCAACATTGCTAAAAAGTAACATAATTTTGGAGGAAACGTGATGAATGGTACAAGCTAACTCACCCTGCCTGGAAATTTAATTAATAATATAGACTGAGTAACTAACTCAAATCCGAAGGGAATGCAAAAATTCATACCCAGAAATTCTGTTACAAAGCATAACTAAACACTAAACAAAAAAAGTCAGTCCTTGAGGAATAGTAATTCAGCAAAACTAGCTCAGCCACACAGGAAATGCAAGAATGGAGAGAAATAATGTAGCCCTATGGAAAATGAGAAACACATAGTTACTCAGCCATGACAGGAAGTGATCACTGATGGAAAGTAACCCAGGTCATGAGGAAATGTAAATTTCGATTGTCTCTCAGCTCCAGGTCAAATAGGAATATTGATACATATTTACCAAGCCACTGTTGAAATCTAAACATTGATCCAAAGTAACTGCCACCGTAGAATTTAAAATGTTGATAAAATGTATACATTTCCAGAGGAATGGATGACAACAGCACAATGCAAAAATTCCATAACAAATATAGATAGTGATGAAATGTATTATCTCCCCCAAAAAGTTGATCACCACTGTGATGAAGCCAAGCTTTCAAGAAAGTATGACCATTGATTGAAATGATTCTACCAATAACAAAATGTCAATACTGATTTAAATTGACCCAGTCTTTGCTGAAGGTAAAGAATGATACAAATTAACTGAGCTCTTGAGCAAATATATTGTAGTGTCATGCATGGCAGGGTTTTCTTGGTACTGCATACATGATACATACAATCCAGGCCTCATTGTATGCCAACATGAAGGGCATTAAATCTTTAGAGAGTGTATGTGTAAGGCTCACACACCTATACAGCCACTCACTCACCCAAACCCACTCAGAGACCCAGAGAACCACTTGTATACCCATTCATAGAGCCAAAGATGCACTCATACACCCACTCACACACCCATGTAATCCCCCCCATATAGCCACTAACACACCCACTCACAGTCCCACACAGCCTCTCACACATTCACACAGAGACCCATGTAGCCAGTCACACATGCACTGATACACCCACCATACACTCACACACTCACTTATACACCCACACAACCACTGACACACCCACTCAAGCACCCAGGTAACAGTGATGGTATACTTAGGAAATAGCAATAAAAAAATAAAAACTGGTAATTACCCCTCATATTACATCACCCATGACATCTTTCATGACATTATTGATAATATCACTGCAACATTTGCAGTGAAATTATAAATGACAAAACTTTGCATTCAGGCTGTACGTATTATAGTTGTTTAAGGTAGCTATAACTGCTGAAAAAGTATATAAGTATATTTTTTATTGCACTCTGAATCTGGATGAGTGAGAGACACCTGTTTTCTCTGAAGGGAGTGTGACACGTTATCCCTGTGGATATTGTAATCTAGTGTACCCCCCCAAACTGACCAGCTGCACCATGGTCTTAACATAAAATTCCATCTATAGTTAACAGCCAGTGGTTGGAAATCTCATTGCCTATTAAAAATAGTTTTACCATATATAAATACAATATTAAAGCAAAAATAGAAAGTGGTAGGAGTTATCTGTGGTGTTCCAAAGACAGTACATATAGGCCCTCATTACAATGTTGGGTAGAATCACTACTGCCTGACGCCGCATTGGTCATGGACCCGACCGACACCCAGTCGGCAGTCCCAACCGCCTCATTAGGATGCAACCTAACACTGTTTGGTCGCATTCCTACATTTTACTATGCAGCATGCATTCCGGCTGTAAACCGGCCATAATGCATGCTCCTATAGTAAAACGGGAGGTGCGGTTTATCCCTGTGTCCCGTGGCAGGCACTTCAAGCCGGAAGCCATGCATTCAAGTGGGCCCTGCTGGGTGGCCCCCAAAGATGCTTTTCAACATGGTTTCCATGTCAGACAAACCGGCATGGAAACCATGTTGGAAACCATCATCGTAATCTCAAGGGCAGAAAGGCCCATCCTTGAGATTACTGGCCGCATTCCGACAGGCAAACAGGCTCTCCAAGCCCATCAGAAGCCAACTGGAATGACCAGTCGGAATCCTTTCAGACCGCCTCCATCAAAATGAAGCGGTTGGAAAGGAATCTGACTTGCCCATTATGATTGGTCAGAGCCTTCCGAGCTGCATCGTAACAGGCCCCATAATCTCTTTTTAGGGATGATGCCCTGCATGTACTGGTTTTGGTGGGTGCACACCTACCCTTTTTGTGGGACATGGCAGGTTTTAATGCCTATTTCTTACATGCAGTTGTAGAATCTGATAGCTGACATATTCTGCCCCTTCCTAATTCCACCCTACAGTAGTACCCTGTCTAATCTTTTGCACCATCACCACATGCTTTTACTATGGGATTCTCGCCGAATAATTGTAAAAAAAACCAATTAGTTTCTCTGGCACATCGTTGGGTCAACACAATACATTTTAATATTAAAATACACCAATTCAACACTTTACAGAAACTGCAAAATAAAGAAAACATTGAAATGTAAGGAGAAAGCAAAGTGGAAACAAATACAGTCTATAGTGTAAATTAACCTAGATTGGCACTAAAAAAAATATCTCAAATACTGTGACTACGTAGTTAAGTAGGTAACTAGAAAAAAACAACAGGGAAGAAACAAAATAGGTAATGAGGGCTTAAACTGTAAGAGGACCCATAGACTTCATGACTACACATGAGAGAGGAACTTCTGAGGAGGGTGGACATGGGTTCAACGCCCCTCTTGGTAACGATGGACCTGTCCTGTGCATTGGACCAGAGGGACAAAGGCTTTATGAAGTGGCTGCGGGATCGAGTACTGTTATTTGTTAGTATAAATCCTTGATAAAGAGCAGGCCTTCACACGTTAAGGGGGGGCAATACTTGCCACCTTACCCAATATTTGCCATCTGTTCCACAAGGCACCCTACTGCCACCATGTTCTTTAACATCTACATGATGTCAAGACTTTGCATGATTTAGTGATAGAGCAAGAAATTCATTTTCACACCCATATCACTGTTGCTGGTATTCAAGCCAATCTCTTTGAATGTTGAATATAGAGCTAGTATAGTCAATGCTCCTACGAATGGACCAGAGTTGGCTGGCTATGAATGTTTACAAGATAGACTGATGCTGTAAGGTTATGAGGCCAGCTTGCTGAAAGCAGGAACTAACCAAGAACAGGTGACAATTAGTAACACTTGAAGCCTTTCGGAGTTCTTTTCAATCAGAGTCTATCACTTGAGGATCAAGTAAATTGATGGAAAAAAACAGTAAGTTCCAAAGAAAAATGCTAGCTAATCGGAGGATCCTTACCAATCATTGTGTGAGCTATTATTTGCATAGACCACAGAAATGGCCTCCTGGCGGGTAATAAAAAAAAATCCTGTGTCTAGTGAATGGTGCAGTAAGGACAGAAGATATACAGCATATCCCGAAGATAGTAAACTAGTGTCCACAGTTGCCTAAGTTGAGTTCAAGTGTCAAGTGTTTATATTCAGGGTATTAAATATGGTGGACCTTATACATTTGAGCGAACTAACACAAGGTTGCATTATGTCATGTCATTTGACCAGCACTATAGAATGTTAATGTTAATGTTAATGGGCATTTGTTGAGCGCACTGTCACCATGAGTTTCCTGGCGCTGATAGGACACTGAGACTGTGCAAGAGGGATTTTATTGGGAGTGTGAGAAAAGCAGAGTTTTTGAAGATTTCCTAAATGATAAAAGGGAATGTGAAGTCTTGAGTGAGAGTGGAAAAGAGTTCCATAACTTGGGAGCCAGATGGGAGAAGCTGCGGCCACCTAACTTGATAAGTTTAAACCGGGGAGTGACTAAGAGCTGAAGGTGAGTGGACCTCAGAGTACGGGGAGGGCAGTAGGGAATAACCAAGGACTTCAAGAAGACAGGAGAGGGACCAGTCAAGGCTTTAAAGACCAGGCAGCCAACCTTAAAGGCTATTCTTTCACTAACTGGAAGCCAGTGTAGTTGATGTAATAAAGGTTTGGCCGACTGCCATCTGGGGATTTTAAATGCCAGTCTGGCAGCCTGGTTTTGGATGATCTGTAGCCTAGACAGCAGGGATTTGGAGAGGCCAAAATACAAGGAATTGGAGAAATCCAGACGAGACATCACCAATGCTATTAGGACTTGTAGCAGGGCTTCAGGGGTCAAGAGGTGGGCAGCTTTCCGTATCCTGTGTAGCTGGAACATACAGGAAGATGTTACGGCGCTCACCTGGGCCTTGAGAGTGAGTTCAGGGTCAATAATGACACCAAGACTCTTTACACAGCCAGCAGGAGAAGGAGACGGACCAAGCTCAGATGGCCAGTACTGGGGGCCCCAATGGGAAGCGCTTCTCCCAGGAAGGAGGAGCTCCGTTTTCCCAGGGTTGAGCTTTAATTGATTTTGATTCATCCAATGCTGGATGTGTATCATGACCGCCTTAAAGTTGGTGACGGCGTCAGGGGAGGAAAGGGGAAAAATAATTTGTAGATCGTCAGCGTAATTGAATACGGTGACGTCCCAACTACCCAGGGAGTGAATAAGAGGCTGAAGATACAAATTAAAAAGGAGGGGGGCCAGAGAAGAACCCTGGGGAACCCCGCAGGATGATGGTGCACTGGTGGTGCTGAAGGGACCCAAGCTAACTGCTTGGAATCTACCCTCTAAGAAGGACTTTACCCAGGACAGGGCGAGCCCGCGGACTCCGGCGGACTCGACACGGTGGAGTACGATGTGATGATCCACTGTGTCGAATGCCGCCGACAAATCCAATAGGACCAATGCCTGGGGGCGTCCTCTGTCAGCATTACATCTGAGGTTGTCCAACACGGCGAGGATCACAGCCTCTGTAGAATGGGCTGGTCTGAAGCCGGCCTGGTTCATTTCCAGGAAGTTGGACTCCTCGATGAATTGCGAGAGGCAAGTAGTCACATGTGCCTCCAAGATTTTAGACAGGTAAGGCAGGAGAGAGATGGGCCGGTAGTTGGCGAGGACCGCTGGGTCCGCACCAGGTTTTTTCAGCAAGGGCACCAGTACAGCCTCCTTGAAAGAGCTAGGGACTGTGCCAGAATTAAGGGAAGTGTTGAGTAGGGGTAGAATGCAGTGCGGTAGAGTATGACAAATGTCACGAAACACAGAAGGAGGACAACAATCCTTGGGGGAACCAGATTTCACCCGAGTAGCCAACTTCGCTAAAGAGTCGGGATCGAGTGTGGGAAAACAAGTCAGAGTGGAAGTGTTGATGGGAGGGACTACAGCAATAACTGAGAAAGGGGAAAGAGGGATGGAATTTTTAATTGCCAGGATCTTGTCAATAAAAAAGGTGTTCAGGGCATTGCATGACTCTGGGGAGGGAGGCAAATTCGGAAGTGTCCTGGTGTCCGATGTTAATTCACCGAGGACCTTGAAGATCTCTTTAGATTTGTTGGGGGCTGTTGATATTCTCTCAGAGAAAAAAACAGACTTAGTTGTGATAATGGCTTTTTTATATGCTTTACGTGCAAGCACGTACGCCTCCCTATCTACACTAGAATAATTACGCCTCCACCTGCGCTCCAATTTGCGCAGCTCGAGGTGTTGTGATTTCAGTGTTGAGTTGAACCATTTGTGGGATTTGCTATGACGTGAGCGAGGGAAACGGGACGGGGGCGAATAGGTCGCTAGCAGTAGTAAGCCAATGAGCAATATTAGCGTCCAGTGTATTGACGCCAGAAGCGTTACTGGGTAGGGGCTGAGTCTCCACAAGAAAGGAGAGAAAGGCAGAGGAGTCAAGAGTGTTCCATTTCCGAGCGATCCCACCCTCCAGAGGGGGTGGCTCGACCAGGCCCTTTACAGAAATAGACGACTCGATCAGCGAGTGGTCAGACCAGACGCAGGGGGAGATACTCGGACAGGAGAGAGATACCCCCTGCATCCAGATATGATCCAGAATGTGGCCCCAGATGTGAGTAGGGGTGGTGACATGCTGGGTCAGGTTTAGACTGAGGAGTGCCTCAAACAGTTCAGTAGCATGGGGGCCGGCATCGGCATGATTAAACCAGTAATTGAAATCACCGAACATGGCGATGCGGGCAGAAGAGGTCATCAGGGCGGCGAGCTGTTCACTAAGGACAGCGGGAAACAGGGGCATAGGGGTATGGGGAAGATATAAGACGATAAGGGTCAAAGCACCAGCTTCCGATGCCAGGTTGATGACAAGATTCTCAGCCTCAGGGAGACATAGCGAAGAAGACGCAATGAGTGTCAGATCTTTACGTATGATAGCCGCCACCCCCCCCGCCACGACGAGCTGTAGGCCGATTGGCATGCAAGATGTAGTAGTTAAGAGGTAGGGCAGCCAGAATGTCAGGGAGGGAGAATATGACGCAAGATGACACTGAGGTAAACGGATGCAGAGATCTTGATTGTTTTCCAATATAAAAACAAACATTAACAATGTATTATTGATTTTTTTCTTCAGTAGTGCATGCGTATACACAGATATGCAAAATTCCTCCCCCGACACACACACACACAACCACATATTCAAAGAGATGACACCAAAAAGCAAATAGGCAACATATCTACAGACATCTATGTGCAGCCATAAACTTTCCATTTACAAATCATTAGAATCAAACATAGTGGTTACTTTAAACAAATCAAAAATGCGTCTACCAGGGGGCGTGGCTAGCAGCCAAGCACGGAGGCAGCCTAGCGTGAGAGCTCCTGATGGCACTGTGGCCTTTTCATAAATCCGACACCTTTATCCGCTATCTTGCTCGCCTGAAGCGGCGGCGATCGGGTCCGGACACGAAGCGGTGTCACCGGTCCGACTTCCCAGTGAATCTGAAGACCGGAGCCTGCCACACTCCGCGCGGCCAATTCTGGGCCTACCAGCGGGGGGACAGCACCGGCCTTGCGTGGTGCGCTGGCCCGGCGGAAGTGAGGCCGAGCCGGCCTGGAGGGGTGAACACGTCCCGGCTCCTGCCCGACAAACCGCAACATCACCTGGGGCTATCGACTAGTGGCATTGCCCTACGGATTCCACACAGGCGTCGGCACGTCACCTGTGCAGGACTGGCGACAACACACATACCGTGGAAAAGCAGACTCAGGCTGGAGCGCGCCACGCGGCGCCGAATCCTCACCTTCCCCCCCCCCCCGGGAGGCCTGGCGTGTAGCGCGAGACGGCAACGGCGACCTTCGCGCCTCATCGGCCCGCAGGATCGAGGTGTCAGCGGCTGCGAGCCCCGATCAGCGGTAAGGAGCATTGGTGCCCCCGGGGGACGAGGACACGTAGTGAATGTGGTGAAGCGCACAGGGACCCACGGAGGAGGCTCGGGGCCCATGTATTATCCCAGACGCATCAGCCAGGTGCGGGAGGGACACGGATCCTATCTACCAGGCGGGAGAGCTTGCAGCCTGCCTGGCCCATAAGCGGGGGTGCGGCCGCCGAGAACCGGACCCTCTGCCATCCGGTGTACAGACGCAAGGAGGTCCTGCCCAAGAGACCCCACCTGGGGGCCACTGAGACTGTCCCTGCTCGAGCGGGGTCTATTGAGGGGCATGAACGCAAACCACGAGACGCGACCCACAGTGAAGCGCACAGAAGCACGCGCAGTGACCGCAGGCTCTGTCCGACAGCGCTACCACGGCTGGTGAGGCCCATAAAGTAGAGGAGGGAAAGGTGGTACTCCACTGACGCGTGCTGGCCTACTGCTCCCTGGTTGGTAACTAGGAACTGCGAGACAGGTCGGAGCGCTGATCGCGACTCAGTAGGACAAGGCTACGGATTCCACGAGCCCCAGAACCATGGCGGGAAAAGGAACTAGAAGCGGGTCCACGCAGGCCAAACTGGACAAATTTGCCTATGGACAGCAAGGTCAGCCACACAGTACGGGGCGCAACTCCACGGGTAATGCCCAAGACGCAGAAGGAAACAAAAAAATCACGTTGGAAGACATTATGAGAACACTCTCAGAGGTTAAAACAACAGTGGGCGCCATCTCCTCCGAGGTCTCGTTGTTGCGGGCAGACTTTCACAAAATGGCAGAAAGGGTGTCTCAGGTGGAGGTGGTCACGAAATCTCTTGTGGAAGACACGTCGGACCTGCAAGTGGCCATGGAGTGCATGCAGAAAGTCACCAAGCTCCTACACGATAAGCTGGACGACCAAGAAGTGCGCTCGCGGCGCAACAACGTGCGCATCCTTGGAATTCCAGAAACGGAGGGAAAAGGGGCCATGGACCTCTACGTGGAGGATCTTATAAAGAACAAACTGCAGCCCAAAGGCTTGTCCCACTTCTTTTCGGTAGAGAGGGCGCATAGAGTTCCGGGAGGTCCGCCCAAGACAGGCGCGGCACCGAGGCCGGTGCTGGCAAGGCTTTTCAACTTCCGTGACAGGGACGCGATCCTGCAGGCGGCGCGAACCTCACCACCGGTGAAGATCCAGAATGCAACTTTAGCTTTCTTCCCGGACTACACAGCGGAGGTGGCCAGGCGTCGTAAATCATTCACGGAGGTGAAAAAGGCACTACGAGATAGAGAATTGCCGTACTCCATGCTATTTCCAGCTAAATTACGGATTGTGGCCGAGGGAAAGACATGGTTTTTTGACACGCCGGAGGTGGCGCAGGAATGGCTGGAGGGCTGGAGGCCAGCAGGACGGCAACACCGCTCACAGCGGGACCGGCCGTCACAACGTGCCAGTGCATCGATGAACAACCAGACCTCCCAATCGCCCCGTCAAGAGGGAGCGGAAGAAACGGAATCAGATCTTGAGAGAGACCCGCTGGACTCTGGACAATTGGCACCGGTCTGAAACCGGTCTGTACTCATTTGGGACTGAGTGTACCGCGGAGAGCCTTGGACCTGGCGTAGCTGAGTAGGGTGGGCACAGGCAGTGCCCGTAAGAGACTCACCGACCCCACGAGCAAGTAAGATGGTTGGGGAAGGACTGAAGCACTCTGCAAAGTTGGGGAAACGGGCGGGGCTCTGTCCGTGGAGCAGGGTAGCAGGGAGGGGGGATGGGACTGTTAAATGTTTGTTAGATTTCATGTTCTTGTTTGTTGTCATCACTCAGCATGCACACTTTTCTACCACCTCGAATGTCGCCAGCTTCCTACATAGTGTGGCGCGAAACAATACTTGTGCCTGCCCTACGGGCACACTACATGCGACATTCTCACATCCACTCAATGGCCAGGCCGCTTCCTGACTTGCCCGCTGAGGGCTCCCCTGTAACGACGATGGGGGTTCCCCCACTACGCATGCTAACCTGGAATTTCAGAGGCCTGGGAGACAAAATAAAAAGAGGCTTGGTACTGCAAGCCATAAAGCGACAGAGCCCAGATCTGGTCCTCCTGCAAGAAACTCATCTCGCGGGGTCCACCTGCAAGGCACTTGATAGGCGCGGCTACACAATGGCGATCCATGCAGAATTCACTACCGGCTCCAGGGGGACGGGAATACTGGTTAAAAAAACATCTCCCTTTATCATAACACATCGCGAGGCGGATGACCAAGGCCGCTTTGCTGCATTACATGGACAGTGGGAGGGCAGATCTCTTAATATAGTATCAGTATACATTCCCCCAGCGTTACAATCCGTGGCCCTGCCTGCCCTAAGCAAATTTCTCCTCAACCTCCCTGAAGGGGACACGATTATCGGGGGGGACTTCAATGCCATTATGGATCCACTTATGGACACCTTTCCCTCTAGGACCCGGCCACGAGGAACTGCATCACTCTCAGATTTTGTGGAAGCCCTGGGCCTGGTAGACATCTGGCGGCATCTGCATACCGAGGATAGCCAGTACACCTACTACTCAGCGGTACATAATAGCCTGTCCCGTATAGACTACTTTCTGGCCCTGGGGTTGGGACTGGGAATGGTAGAAGCAGTTGACATCCTGCCCAGGGGCATATCTGACCACTCTCTGATTGCACTATCTCTTACCACCGGGGGGAAAAAAGGTGCTAGGATCTACCCAATTTACCCCAACTTTTTAAAACTCCCGAAGATTCGGAAGAAACTTACATTGGCCACGACACAGTATTTTGCTGAAAACACATGGACGGTGGCGTCCCCGTCAATCTTGTGGGAAGCGTACAAAACAGTCCTCCGGGGGGCGGCCATTGCAGCCATAACGGGGCACAAGCGGGACTCCCAGAAGGAACTCACAGCATTAGAACTGGCACTCAGCAAAGCCAACACTGCACACATGGCAAACCCCTCCCCATCCACGACACACACCCTCACGATTCGGCAACAGCAATACCAGGCTCACCTTACAACGACAGAGAAAGGGTACATCGCAAACACAGCACACAAAATATACGATGTGGGGGACAAAGCGGGTAAAATGCTGGCATGGTTGGATAAGAGGGGAAGTGGAATGAAAGGTATTCAGAGACTGCGCACGGAGGACGGATGGACCTTGACGTAAGCATGGGCGAATTTTGCGGATCTCGCGTTCGCGAATTTTGCGGATTTGCGAACTCGCAATCCGCAAAATCCGCGAATTCCCGCGAATTTGCGATTTTTTTTTTTTTTGTGTTCGCCCGTGTTTCTGCCAGTTCGCGAGGGTTTTTACAATTTCGCAATTTGCGAACTTACCTGTCGGGTCGCAAGTTTTGCGAACTTGTTGTTTCTACGTGTCCAGCCTGTTTGGGACACTCTTCTTCATCACTGCCACTCTCTGTCACCACTGCCACTCTCTGACTACTCATGCCACCCTCTGGCCCACCCATGCCACCCTCTGTTTCATCACCACACCCTCTGGTTGTCCAGTGTACATTATTTTCGGCAAAGCAAAGCACACCTTCCCTGCCTCAAGTGACCTGAATTAATTTGGGGCTGATTAATGTGTCACAGAATATTTTTTTAGCTGGCACCTGCTTCCTTAGTGCGCCCTGATTAGAGATCTTTTGCACTTGCTAAGTGCTTTCATTGTTGCAAAATTAGTTACAACACCTGCCCTGCCCCAACTGACAATAATGAATTAGGGGCTGATTAATGGATTTTAACTTCCAGCCTGGCTCCTGCTTGTCTCCCTTAGCTGTAATTCAGGACCTTTGTGGCATATGTGTAACTATTCTGAGGTTCAGAGCAGGGTCACATAATAGTTGCAACTGGCAACTGAACTCTGGAGGGGCCCCTCAGGAAGCACTACAGGAAATGGCTACTAATGATGAGCCTGAACTTTTGAACCTGGCAAGTAGTTTCAGTTTTGCTAAGATCGTATTTCTGCAATTTAGCACTTATTCGCGGGGCGCGAAGTTGTACTGGGAAGCCGCGAAGTGCGAGCAGTGCGAGCAAAATCCGCTGCTCGCGGATTTGCGGATTTTGCGGGAGATTCGCGAATCTCGCGGATTGCGAATTTCCCGAAAATCCGCAAAATCCGCGAGCGAAACGGATTTTCCGCCCATACCTACCTTGACGCACCCAGAAGACATAGTTCATGCCCTGGCGCAACACTATCAGAAAATATACACCCCAGACAGGGTTGTCACACGGCAAATGGCGGCAGCGACGCTAGCAGACATAGCCGTCCCCTGCATCACGCAGGAGGATATGGAAGCCCTAGAAGTAGACCCGACGGTAGAGGAAATTCAGCTAGCAATCCAGGCATTACAGTCTGGAAAAGCACTGGGTCCGAATGGGATACCCGTGGAATGGTACAAATCCATGGCTCCGGAACTCAGTACCCCACTGCTGGCCATGTATTTGGAAAGCAGGGAAAAAGCAGAATTACCACTGGATCAACGCACGGCCACGATTGTGACGATACCCAAACCAGGGAAACCCCCGACTGAATGTACCTCTTATCGCCCGATATCATTGCTCAATATTGAGGCCTAGATATTGGCTAAGCTTCTGGCCACCCGCTTGATGCCACACCTCAGTACATTGATCCACCCCGACCAGTCAGGCTTTATGCCTCACCGGAGTACAGCGCTGAATCTACGGAGAGTGCATAGTGTAATGGCCCGTGCGCACCTACTCTCAGAGCGGGCTGTAATTCTTTCCCTCGACGCTAAGATGGCGTTCGACCTCGTTGAGTGGGAATATCTCTTCATGGTACTCGAACGTATGGGATTTGGGCCGAAATATATAGCATGGATAAGACTGCTCTATACGAAGCCAGTCGCACAAGTGGTGGCAAATGGCCACATATCGCCGAGGTTCCAATTAGGTAGGGGAACTAGACAGGGTTGCCCCTTATCCCCCTTACTCTTTGCGCTAGTGCTGGAGCCCCTGGCTATTCAGATTAGGACCACACCCTTATTTGCGGGCATTAAATGGGAGGAAGGATGGGAGGACAAAGTCTCACTATACGCCGACGACATGCTCATCTACATGACTGCACCTGACGACGGGGTCCCCGCCCTGCTAGAACTCTGTAACGCCCACGGGCACTCGTCGGGCTACACCCTAAACTGGTCAAAATCGGTCATGTATACGTTAAAAGGCCCGGCACCGAGGTTGCAGGATGACTGTCCTCTGATTGCAACAACAGTCTCATTCAAATACCTAGGTATTGTCATCACGAGTGAGGAGGCGGACTTTTTCACTTGTAACTTAAAACCACCTATCGAACGCCTACGAGCCGATGTTAAACACTGGGCGGCCCTGCCCCTGACCCTACTGGGCAGGGCAGCACTATACAAAATGATGGCACTCCTAAGGCTCCTCTATGTCCTAGAAAATACCCCGCACCTAGTACCGCCGCGATACTTCAAGCAGATCGTAGCGCTGGTCTCTACCTTGCTCTGGGATACTGGCCCGGCTCGTATAGCATACGACAAGCTGGTCAGAAGCTGGTATGAAGGGGGAATAGCACTACCTAACATCCAGCTGTATTACTGGGCGGCCCAGCTTAAAGTAATAAATTCTTGGATCCATGCCCCGAGAGTAGACCCGGCCTTTAGGGCAGACTGGTCACAGCTCGGAACGGACTGTATGCTGTCAGTGCTCTACAACAAATCGCAACTCAAGAGTCTGATCGGTCCGACACGACACACAGTGGCCCTATGGCACATGGCGCAGGCCAGATTGGGATGGGCAGGTAGGATCACCAAAATGACACCATTGTGGGACACGAAGGCGTTGGGAAGCCTCAGAAGCTGTAAGGGATTTGAGCGGTGGGACTCCATAGGAATCACTACGGTGGGGGACCTCTGGGATGATGACACAGTCATACCATTTCCACTCCTACAGCAACAGTACAGCCTAGGCCCCACAGAAACATTCAGATATGTGCAAATAAGACACGCATTACTCAGGGCGATTCCTGCAGGTACTCCTTTGCCGGAATCCTCTCCACTAGAAGATAGACTACTAACAGAATTCATGATCCAAAGCGCGACCTCACTCACGTATAAAAAGCTAATCAATAACCTCAAAGACCCCACACTGAAGCTCAAAGACAAGTGG
The DNA here is from genome assembly GCF_964263255.1 of Lissotriton vulgaris. Classification (NCBI taxonomy): domain Eukaryota; kingdom Metazoa; phylum Chordata; class Amphibia; order Caudata; family Salamandridae; genus Lissotriton; species Lissotriton vulgaris. Next base: position 802,622,748 of record NC_141685.1, on the reverse strand, counting down.
GAGGGGGATATAGGTGAGACGGATGAATTTGAATGGAATGAGGCACTGGCCTCCCCAAGAGAGGTTGGCATCTCGTGTAGGTTCAGACTGGTGCAACTTAAAATCTTACACCGCATCTACTACACCAGGACACTGCTTCATAAAATACAGAGAGCGCCACATCCATTTTGTTTGAGGGGATGCGGGGAAGAGGGATCACTATTTCATACAATATGGGAATGCCCACAGATACAGGAATTCTGGAGGCAGATAATGCGCACGATCTCCCAGGCCCTTAAAATTTCTGTACTGCCTGAACCGCGCAAATGCCTCTTGAACATCTGGGACCCCAATGACCTGGGTAGGTACGAACTAATTTGAGCAACTTTGGCCATGACCGTGGCCAAGCGAGATATAGCGCAGAAGTGGGGCGCACCGGAACTACCCACCACGAGTAGGTGGGCTAAGAACATGGACATCCTGATAGTGACAGAAAGGGCGGTGTACGTCCTCCGTGCGGCGCCCCGCAAATGGAACAAGGTATGGGCGGCATGGAATGAATACAGAGGAGGGATCTGCGACCCTTTGCCAGAAGGGGACGACCCAGACTCAGAGGAGGAGGAGGAGTAACGAAACAGAAAGGAGGTACTCACCTCAGCGGTACATAAGTACATTGTTTCTTGAACTGATCTGGCTGTGTAACGTTGACCACACTAAGGATCTTGCTGGTTGAGGAAATGAGTGGGAGCACTCTGGTGATGATGACACATGTTTGGGGGGAATGGGATGTTGATTATTTCTGTAATATGTAAGCAATGTTACGATTGAACGAATACTCAGGGGGGAACAATATCAGATTACAGTTCAAACGATTGGAACACATGTACTGCATTTATGAATCTTCCGGGGTTTAATACATCACAGAACTTCAGAATGCCATGATTCCTGCCACTTACAAAACGTAAATGTACAAAATGTAACCACAAACGTATGCATGTATGATACTGTCTGATTATTACTCCTGCCTGTCAATAAAGTTTAAAAAAAAAATGCGTCTACCAGAATTCACTGGGTTGTTAAATGGAAGCCGAGAACAACAATTACCCCAACTTTCATATTTTTACTTTCAAACAAATTAAATGCATCTTGGTATTTCATAAGATGAAAATAAAAGAAGATGCCATACCCATTGAAGTTCTTTCACATGCATTTCATGTTTATGGGATATCAGTTGTGCATTCATGCTTTTACAGAAAGTTTATTTTTTTATTGTTTAGGCAACAAGAAGAACAACTGTTACACATCTTGTTTTCAATGATTTTACTGTGCATGTCTCTCAAAATCTATTTATTTTTCAAGCTGTTTCTGTGCTTTTAAAAACTGAAGTTTCAGAAGAGGTGTAACACACAGAGTCCTGTTTTGAAAGCAATGGCATGTTTGCCATCTGCCATCCTTGCATAGATATAGATCAAACAAATAAGGAACTAAAGGTCTGTATCAAAGTGCTCTCTGTGCATAAGCACATTGTTTATGATAATGACCAACCAATGGAAGCAAATGATAATAAATTAGCATCTGAGAAATAAAAAGTCCATTGTTAGCCAATAACACTTGTGTACCTCTCTCTTAACCAGTCACAACCAATTCTACAGATGAATCTGCTAGCTCTTTTTTGAGCAATGCATGTAATAGTTTGCTATTAATTATGCAAATGTGATTGAGTCTAAGTGGAAAAGAAAATGGTTACGGGTAAAGTGCTCTGTGAAGGGGGCCATAATTTGCTGCTAGAGTGTTATGCAAACTGTATGCTTGTCCAACTATAAAAACATTAAAAACATACTTAATGATCTTAATGATGCTGAATTAGACCCTCTATCCATACACTGACCATAACTATGTTGATACAGAATAAATTGAGAGCTATATGCAAAGCTAAGCTATGACAAGGCTACCATCTCACTTGTTCTGTCCAAACTCGATTACGCCAATAGCCTCTACCACGGATCATCTTTAATGACCATGACAAGACTACAACGGATTCAGAATTCGGCTGTCAGACTATTCTTACATATAAAACTGCAAGACCACATCTCCTCTGCCTTGAAAACCCTGCATTGGTTACCAGTTGCCAGAAGATCAAAGTTCAAGCTGCTTTGTATCATACCTAAAGCGATACATGGAACGGGACCGCTCTTCATCAGGATTAAAATCACCAAACACATTCAACAAAGGAACCTCCGCTCTAGAGTGGCACCAAATCCCAATTTACAAGGAAAAAACATAGGTGGCACATCCTTCTCCATTCACGCAGCTAAACTATGAAACTCTTTACCCCCAACATAAGATCCACGGATAACAACTTTATCTTCAGAGAACTACTCAAGAGTTGTCTCTTCCCCACATAACCACCATACGCAAACAGAAATATACAGCATATCCCTCTGTATATAGGCATTTATTTGTACTATAGATATGTACCTATATATGTGTATTGCTCTGTATAAATGTGTAGAATAATTATGTTTTTAAAAATTATAGATCTTCATTAGTTTAGTTCTGCTTAATAAATGTGCATATTACTGATAGTTACATTATTCTATATTTTAACATGTATATATGTGACTGCATAAATAAGTAAACCTTTTCTTATAGCTATCTACAATTGCTTCACTATTAAATAAAAATATATGAATACCTAAATAAAAGGAATTTAAAGTACAACAACACTTGAGAGCCAGAGTTTATTTAATGCATCTTTAATCTACATATGCTACGTTCCATTATGGATCTTTACACCTTCCATGTACTTATGGATCTATTATTTATAAATTTTCTTCAAATTCAGCATATCCAATGCACTAACCTATTTTTTACCCTGTACCACTCTCAATATATCCTTTAACTCAACTCAAACTCCTCTCAAACATAATTCTAGTACTCTTTCCAATGCACTACCCTATTTCTCACCCTATACCTCTATCAATATATTCGCTACCTCCCTCCACTCTCTCATTCATCCCCACCCTTACACCACTACTAAGATCCCCAAAATAACCTTTTCTAGACTCTTCCCTACTCTACCCCTCCTTCTATCATCATGTCTTTTACTATTCCGATACCCCAAAACAAGCCTTTCTAAACCCTTCCTTCTGACTCTTCACCTCCATCTCCCTTTTACTCATCCCATGCCTCCTACTACTGCTATGAGCTCCAAAACAAACAGAAAATGATTTCTAAATTCTCCCTCTTCTATCGCTCCACTATCTTTTTAAATCCAAATAACAGACTAACATGTACACCACTCAAATTAATTTAACATTTCACTATACTAATTCACCACTAATCCTTTATGAGTTACAGAGTAGAGTGTTATTCGCCGACTAAGCGCTTCCACACCTCCTCAGGGGTAGCAAGCGCAAAATAAATGCAAACCTTTTTCCCTCTTCTATCCCTCCACTATCCTTCTCAATCCAAATAACTGACTAACTTATCCACTACTCAAATTACTTTCATATTTCACTATACCAATTCACCACTAATCCTTTATGAGTTCCGGAATAGCGTGCTACATGCCGTAAAATCACTTTAACATCCCATCAGTGGTAGCAAGCGCTATATAAAAGCAAACCTTTTTTCTTCTACTATCCTTCTCAATTCACATAACTGACTAATATATCCACCACTAAAGTGACTTTCATATTTCACTCTACTAATTCAGCACTAATCCTTTATGGGTTCTGGAGTAGCAGGCTACTCACCAAAAAAATGTGTCAAAGACTCATCAGGGATAGTAAGCTCTATATAAATGCAATTACAATACAATACAATGTGTCTGAGGTACTCTGAGTTTACTCTTGAGTATTGGTCAAAGAATACTTTACAGGCTCTCAAAGTGCTTTATGTGTGCCAGTGTTTGCCAGTGTTCAGGGCCTGCACTTATTTCTAAACACAGGCACCTATTAATGACAGTCCACCACATGGTAGTGCCATCTGTCTATTTGTCAATTAAACACAAACAAAAACAATGCAGTAGAATAGATACAGTAATAATTACAGATTTCCTTTGGCCTACAGTCCTGATGAGGCCCAGATTAAATGGGCTGAAACAAGTCGACCAGATATAAAAAGAAGCCCTTGACTATTTGAACTTGTGCGTGGAAAGAAATAATTGCCACATCTGTCTATAGTGCAAAAGGGTGGAATGATATATACCCTGAGAGGTGTTGACACAAGGGTTATATTGATTATTGTGAACTGCGAATCACATATTTTTTGTTCTCCAAAGGTTTTTTCGCAGCACTACTAATATTCAGGCCCTAGGTATTCTATTTTGTCTTCAGATATATTTTTGTGTATGTCCTTGTAAATAAATGTGTATTGTTTATGTGTTTAAAAACATGTGCATATATATATATGTAAACTGTTGGATGTATAACGATTTACATCGGATCTACAACCTAGTGTGAGTGTGCTCTTGAATAATCGGTTGGTTTGAGATTGACTTTTGTTTTATGGACTAATGAACGTTTCCATCATTGATAGAAATAATTATTACTGTTTCTATTCCACTGCATTGTTTTTGTTTTGTGTTTGACTTTCCTTGCCCAGATGCAGGTGGATTATTAGGTCAAACCCCATTTTTTGGTAAATATTTGTCAAATAACCCCCAGATTCCTCAAAGTCGTGTTTTGCGAGTCCTTAATGCCGAATCTTAAGGATTCGCTATTAAAGACTCGCAAAACGGGATGCATGTAGGAATCACAATATTATTTGTGATTCCTACTGATTCCTACTTTGCGATTAGCTAATTGCTAATCGCAAATAAGGAATGGCTTTCCCATTCATTCCTATGGGCCTAAAGGCCCATAGGAATGAATGGGCCTAAAGGCCCATAGGAATGAATGGTGAGTCATTCCTTATTTGCGATTAGCAATTAGCTAATCGCAAATGTGCCGCAATTTTAAGGGTGCCAGGGTGTCCAAAGGACATCCTGTTGCACCCCCGAAATGGTAATGTTCACTGGTGTTGCGCACACACATGTCCCAAGGACATGTGTTGGCGCAACATACAACTTAGAAAAATGCACTAAAGTGCATATTTCTAAGTTTTTGCTGTTTACCACATAGTTTGACTTTGCGGTAAATAGCAGCCCCAGATTGAGAATTCGCAATCTAGGAATGGTTCATGCATTGCATTTAAGGAATCGCAAATTGCGAATCCTTAAATGCAATCACAATTTGAGAACTCGCAATTATTTGCGAATTCTTAAATTGCGAGTGCATGAACCCTTGATGCATCTCAAATGCCATTTTTGCGGGTGAAAACGGACGATTTTTGCGATTCGCACGGTTTGCGCTCGCAAAAATGCTTGATGCATCTACCTGTAAGTCATTTAGCAGAGCGTTTCATAAACACACATTTTCAACCAAATAATAAACCCAGCAAGCACTTTTCCAATATTAAAGCACGAGGTGACCTGGATTATTCCAAAATGTGCCACTTGTATGAGTGCGATGGTTAGTAGGCAGTGATGACATTGGCAATCAAGCAGTGCTGGCTTGGGCAATGGATGCTGCCAGCCACTATTACTTTTCAAAATTGACCATGAGCCCTGCTACTTTCTTTTTTACTTTTATTGTTTAACAAATAAAGCACTGGGGAAATGTGACTATTGTTTCCAGACAGTCTACTGTATGATCTGTGGACAGGTAGAATGGTGCAGAAAGTTGGACAGCCCCGGTTGGCATCCCGTGGTTTCAGTGCAGAGAAAGCCAATCTCCACATGCCATCCACAATAGCGAAGCTAATGCCATTTTGTATCACTCCTCCATTGGGGTGTCTCTATTACTCAGTGAAAAACAGGAGTAAAACCAGAAAGTCCAGTGGAACTCTGTGAAAGGGGAGTAGCTAGAAACTTCCTCCAACTGTTCCCCCAACATCTCCTGGGATAACATCTATTCAGAATTATGCTTCTCTGAAAGTCAGTTTAATCAAGAAATATTAAAACGAAGACATGCTTCCTCCTATCATAATGGGACTGTTATGATGTTAATTAGCAACTGAACCGTGAAAATGTTTAATTAGCAAGGAGAGATGTAGCAGATGTAAAATGCGGCACTGCGCAGCCTGGAGCTCTGAGATGTGTGTTTATCTATTCGCCCTTCAGAAGAATACATAGACAGAAATGCTATTTTTGTAATTCATCTAAATGAAAAATAATAATTTGGCTAATTAAAAATTATAATATTTGCAGACAAGCACTGGGAGACCCACATCAAATATTATCATTTTCTAGAGCATTTCACCTGGTGACGGCTCTTGAAAATAGCAGAAAATTAGTATTTAGGGAAATGTCAGGGCATTTACCTCTGCATCCTTAGGCGCTTCCGCTGCTCATCGCAGAACATTATAATGTATCAGTATCATCTATCTGCCATTCACGGCTATTGAGAAGGCCGCAGAACCAGTGCGTAGACGTATCAGAAAGAAGCAATCGCTGCAAAAGCAGGCTATGTGGATCTTCATGCTCAAATTGATGGAACCAAAAGGATTAAATGAGCAAATTGACATCATGCGGTTTCTGTGATATATCGGCATACATTAAAGGGTTGGCCAACTGTCCAATAATTTACAACTTAATTGCGTAGACTTTTTAATGGGATTTCTGATTAAGAGATATTCTTTAACCAGCTTGGACAGGTAGCAAAGCAACACTGTGGCGAGATATTATCTTCCTGCAGAAAAAAATGTAATAGATAGCTTCAACACTATCTGCCATTCTTTGTAGAAAAAAAACAATTTCTTTGGTCCAGTTGCAAAACGCATTTGGTCTGAAATAAATGTGCATTAAAAGAAGGCTGTTACTTTAAAGAAAATTGTATTCATAGCCATTCACAAATTTGAAAAAAAGAAGTTATACCTGATAAAAACATTAAATAAATCACTCCTTCATTATAAAGCTCTGCATGGGAAGTATGGGGTTGCCTACCAGGGAGGTGTCATCACCTTACCAATGAATAGCATACATTTAACATTTCTGATCAAGAATTTTGAACTGAAATATGATAATGGGATGTGTTTTTTGTCTTTGGAGGACAATTGCACATGATGTTCAGCGTCTTTGCTTTGAGACACTGACAAAAATTACTAGCTCAGATTAAATATGGACTTGCATTGTCCGTGTATGACGCAGTCATCGCAAAGCAACGCAAGGCCTCATCTGGGATTTACTAAGCCATGCAAACCCTTTTGTGTGGTTTAGTAGATTAAAAGTAACGCAACGCATACCAGTGCCTTGCGAATCTTTACGTCAGAGGGGCATTCCGCGGATGGAGCATGGGTATTCTCGTGCATCCACCCATGGATTTTGACGCAATCCCAGATTTACTAAGGTCAGTAAACGTGGTATTGCTTCAAAATGGTACGCCTACTAGACCCAAGTGTAACGAGGAGGAATATCTTTATTTCTCCATGTTACTTGTTTTTTTCTATGTGCGATATATTCAGCATCACAAGTAGAAAAGAGAAATACCTTTAAAGATTGTTTTGTGCAGAAAGGTACCGCTTCTTGCACAAAAACAATCCTTCCCGTAATGCAGGCACCCTTGCAGCAAGGTAAGGACGCCTGCATTGGTGCTAGGCAGCTTCAAGTACGCCAGCGCAATGAGGGAGCAGAAGTCTGCCATATCTTTGTAGATTTGGCATATTTCTGCTCTCTCTGTTTCACACGACGCAGTAACTTTGCTCGCTCCCTTGCATTGCGTGAATCTTTAGTGCATATGCCCCACTTTTTACAAACATAGTAGATGTGGTGTGGCCAGAAGTATGAGCAATATGAGTGTTTATAGCTGGAAAGTGTTTCCTTTGTAATCTTTCCAAACACTGATCAGTGCAACAAAATTTGATATGTGTGTATGCACTGGAATGGAGATAACAGAGGTAGAAAGGTTGGATAAAAAGACGCCTATATCCAGCCCCTTTCATCCTGGTGTCCTGTTCATTCTAAGTTATGGGAAAGAAAGAGAGTGGAAAAATGGACGCTCGGGGGACATATCAGTAAAGGGGTATGCAAGATGATTCACCTTCACCTTTCAAAGCATTTCCCCACACAAGGAAGCAATGAGTTTGTGCTCTGCCTCAATGTCAAGTTGAGACCTGCACTGCCTTTTCTGTAGGGTATAGAAGTCTCGCTCAGACTTTTTAATTCCTCTCAAGGTATTTGGGTAAATGTGCACTCTGGGTGGTTAAATGGTATATTAGAAGCACAGGAAATCCCACTAAGGGTTATACAGACCTGCAAACTGCACTTATATGGTGCTGTATGGAGGGGAAGGAAATTCTACTTGGCTTCAGCTACTCCAGCCACTCTTGGCATAGCAATCAAGTTTAAGTATTTTTGTACAAAGTGGTAACTTTTTTTTCTGTCTGAGTAGCCAGACAGTTTAAGACTCTTCTATTTACATTGCTACAATCAGACTCCACACCAAAAGTGAACAATTCTACCTTTACCATCAATCCGACGAGAAGATCCACACCAATAGTATTAAGGGGTTTCGATAAACCTCTTTGATGACAGAAGTACACCCAGAACCCAGTGGAAAAGTTACTTACAACATCCAGACCATTGACATGAATTCACCAAAAGACAAAAGGTAGTGGAAGTAATAGCACATACCCTTTTCGGCACATCTGTCTATGACATCACATGAGGTGTCATGATATGACCTTTGCCCTTCCCTGATGTCACATGACTTTTGCTCTTGGTGATTTCTCAGGAAGTGATATCAGTGGAATTAAGATAAGTTCATCATTAACAAAATAATGAAAACATTACTAAATCATGTGTCTATTTTGTGGCCACAATATATTGATCAGGCACTAAACTGGTATGCCAGAAATGCAGCAATAATTGCCAGGGGCACATTCATTGCAGGAGATTCTTCCCGTAAAACAAGTGATCAGAAGCTGGAGTTCTGTCTGCCCTCATAGGTTTTTAATTCCATCATGGTTAAATCCACTAGGACGATTCAGGCATTAGATGTCAACTCAGTAGGGTTACACATTGTTTTTATTTCATATTGTCTGCCCTCAAAAAGGCTGCATCTTTATTCCCATCAACTTTACCAATTGTGGCCCAATTGCAGCAGATCACGTTTACAGAGCATTGGCTCTGCACTTTCCATCCTCTTACTACTGTCTTGCTCCCACTGGCCATAACATCTTGAGATGGCTGCTTGCCCTGACTTATGCTAACCCATCTTCACGTCTGTCTTTAGGGCATCCTGCCTGGGCATCCATGTAAAGGACAGATAGATTAAGGACGTATTCCTCAGGGGTCTTAAATGTTTTGCCCTGTTTCATCTTCAAAATGGTCTTGGGCCAAAACTCTTGCTACTTTCACTCTCCTGACCTTTATCTTTCTCCCTTTTCCTCTCACTTACTTTAATATCGACTGAAACTTTACCGCATCTGTAATCAAAGTCTCCCTTGCACTGAGTCTCTTTACTGTCATCAGAACCTGGCCCAGACTTCCTATGATGTTGCATCGGGTTTTGATTCCTTTCATTCCAAAAATGTCTCAAACCCAGGGCAAAGTGTTGTGATTGGATTTATTTCTCAATGGAAATTATGATTTGCATTGAAAAGTTGCCTAAAGTAATTCAAAGTAACTCCACTCTGAAGTATTTCTTCAGAGTGGAGCCACTGAAACCTTTAGGAAGCCATAGCTTACTAAATCACACCATTCTTCTCATTTTATAAACAAAGGGGCATAATATCAAACATGGAATTACAATTATCGCCAGTTTAGGGGCAGAAATCTGCAGCTAAAACGGCGATAATGGTCTTGTTAATATGCCCTGGAGAAATACAATAGAAGCCCAGGTTGATACCAGAACCTGGGCTTCTATGGGAATTCACAAGGACATATTATCAAGCCCATTATTGCCGCTTTATCAGCAGTTTTCTGCTGCTAAACCGGCGATAATTTGTAATGCTGTTCTTGATAATATGCCCCAAAGTGTTTTAAATACGCATTAACAAAAATCACATTTTGCTTATTTTCTGCTGTCTTCTCCATAGGAAATAATGTGAATTCCAGAGCTCCTGTTCCTGCAGCATGAAACCATTGACTGCATCACCTTTTAATGTATCCGTACTGGATGTTAGATCTGCAGTCCTTTTTAGTGCAATGCTGGCAGTGCTGCACAGTACAAATAGAGACTGGGCTCTACAACCTTTAGGAGAACTAGGGGCCAGATGAATGAATGCTTTTACTGCTCACAAACCCTGTGTTTCGGTTAATCGCAGGGTTTGTGACCAGTAAATGTGTTTTCTCAAATATATTAAACCCATTCAGTGATTTAGTAACATGTTACCGAATCACTAAATGGGCTCTGTATTTGGAAGGGGCGTGTTTAGGGCATCTCTTCCAAATACCAATTCCCTGTGGTATGTATTAATGTACTGTGACTTAAATCTAGTCACAGAACATTAATATTTTACTGCCTACTCAAAGGTAGTGGCAATCTATTTGTAAACAGGGTGGGGTCCTTTGGAGACTCTTTCCCTTTTGTGAATGGCCAAAAAGATATCTTTTTTAGGAGTAGGCAGTGGCCCCCTGACCATTGCCTACCGTTAAAAACGTTTCCAAAACTTTAACTTTTCCTGAACAAATTCTGTTTTCCTTTAAGGAAAATTAGCTGCTTAAAATAGATTTCTTTATTTAAAATGCAATTGCAGAATTGGTTATCTGCTGATGCCAACAAAGTGGGTCGCAATTCGCTACATGCCACATTAATATGGATGATGTAGGACAGACTCTGAGATCCTACAATTTGGTTTTCAAATAACTGACCTATTAATGTATAGGATAGTTCTTAAAAATCCCTACTGATTGCAATGAGTATTTTGTGACCAGTAAACAGTACATGTTTGTAATTACCATCTTTTGTGTTATGTTATATATCCTCTGATTTTTGCTTTGACTGTTTTTGCTAGCTGTAGATCTGTGCACTTTACTCCTGCTAACCAGAGGTAAAGTCCCTGTGCTCCTCCTTTTGACATGATGAAATCAGCATACTCCTAATTAGCACATTTAACTTACCTATAAGTCCCTGGTATATTGTACCAAAGTATACCTAAGCCTGCAAATTAAAGGTCACAAGTGGACTGCAGCACCCATTTTGCCTTACACTGCAGTGACAGTATAAACCTGCCTGCAGGCCTACCATTTGTAGCTTGACTGTGCAGTTTTAAACTGCAAATCTGGCATGTAAAATAATCATTTTTGACAGATCTAAACCTTTCTTTTCAATATGTATAAGTCATCCATGAATAAGTCTTATTGCCCTAAAGGTAGGGTGCACAGTATTTAAAAGTAGGACATGTAAAACATTAATTTTACACGTCTTAACAATGAAAAGGCACTAAGCTCAATTTTCACTCAAACAAGGATGGCTGTTTCATAGGTAAACACTGGGATGCAATATTAACTACTAATACCGTATTTCATAAATGGGACTAGCTAGAAAAACAATCAATCTACTATTTGTAATAGTTATTAAAATCCAATTCAATGGTGAAGTTGTATTTTACAAAATATTATGGAAAAAACTGCTATAAAGTTACCTTTTCCCTGCCTCAAGTCCCTGAAAAATAATTAGCATTTTGCTCTCCTAGTCTCCCAGCCAGTAATTAGCATTTAAATGATGTAAAATTCCTCGGAGGAACAAACAATAGGCAGCCCTGATTAGGCAGAGATGACCCCTCTAAATCTCACAGAAATTGCAGGGTAGGGCTGTGAGCATTCATTTTGAGATTAAAGTGTCAAATCCTGCTTGAATGTCAAATCCTGCTCGTCAGGTGTGCTGGGATTGTTCATATAACACGTGGGACACATTTTAAAAAGAGGCCTCTCCTATCTCAGGGAAATATTAGCTGACACATGAGTATGGGCCTTTTTTTATCCCCCACAGCACGGCTGGTTCCAATCACAGTGGACCTCTTTTTAAAATTACCAGACTTCTGTCTCTAGGTTTATGGGAGTAGAGGGGTTGCAGGGCTGGCTTTAGAGTGGTGTGACCGGTGCAGCTGACCTGGCGGGTGATAGCTGACCTTGAGGGGTGCTATGTTTAGCAGTAACTTAAGATTCAAAAGCACCTGCTGCAGAGTTCCTTGTGGGTCCAGATTTCAGGTAGCAATAAAAATGTCAAGCTAACTCTTGTGATTAATGTTTCAACTAGAGAAAGAGATCGGAGTTCTATCTAGTGGCAGTTTTGACTCATCACAAAGTAGCGCATAGAGTTAATAATATATGCCTGCTGCAAAGAACAGATCTGTATTTTATGTGGATAGCCTAGTGGATTAGTTAAGCCAGTCTTTACCAGCACTTTAAAACATATGAAATGTATGTGAGAGAAGGGCTATGGAGAGATGGTGGGCACATTTGCCAGGTGGTAGCTAGGCATGGGCGGAAAATCCGTTCCGCTCGCGGATTTTGCGGATTTTCGGGAAATCCGCAATCCGCGAGATTTGCGAATTTCCTGAAAAATCCGCAAATCCGCGAGCAGCGGATTTTGCTCGCACTGCTCGCACTGTTCGCGTGAGTTCGCGCCCCGCGAATAAGTGCGAAATTGCAGAAATACGATTTTAGCAAAACTGAAAGTAACTACTTACCAGGTTCAAAAGTTCAGGCTCATCATTAGTAGCCATTTCCTGTAGTGCTTCCTGAGGGGCCCCTCCAGAGTTCAGTTGCCAGTTGCAACTATTATGTGACCCTGCTCTGAACCTCAGAATAGTTACACATATGCCACAAAGGTCCTGAATTACAGCTAAGGGAGACAAGCAGGAGCCAGGCTGGAAGTTAAAATCCATTAATCAGCCCCTAATTCATTATTGTCAGTTGGGGCAGGGCAGGTGTTGTAACTAATTTTGCAACAATGAAAGCACTTAGCAAGTGCAAAAGATCACTAATCAGGGCGCACTAAGGAAGCAGGTGCCAGCTAAAAAAATATTCTGTGACACATTAATCAGCCCCAAATTAATTCAGGTCACTTGAGGCAGGGAAGGTGTGCTTTGCTTTGCCAAAAATAATGTACACTGGACAACCAGAGGGTGTGGTGATGAAACAGAGGGTGGCATGGGTGGGCCAGAGGGTGGCATGAGTAGTCAGAGAGTGGCAGTGGTGACAGAGAGTGGCAGTGATGAAGAAGAGTGTCCCAAACAGGTTGGACACGTAGAAACAACAAGTTCGCAAAACTTGCGACCCGACAGGTAAGTTCGCAAATTGCGAAATTGTAAAAACCCCTCGCGAACTGGCAGAAACACGGGCGAACACAAAAAAAAAAAAAAATCCGCAAATTCGCGGGAATTCGCGGATTTTGCGGATTGCGAGTTTGCAAATCCGCAAATTCGCGGATTGCCAATCCGCAAAATCCGCTCATGCTTAGTGGTAGCTAGGGAATCTGAAGAGAAGGTTATGGGGAGGGGAGGTAACAAAAAAGACTGGCCCACCAGGCCCGAAAGTGCTAAAGCTGGCCCTGAGTGACTGCTTTAAACTTGATTTCAGTGTTAGATGTCAGAGGGCATGAGAATTACCATAGTTTACTCCCCACACACACCCTCAGAACCAAAGTTCAGCGTGGCCAAAGACTTTTGCCATCTTGAAAATACCGACAGTGGGTTAGGTTAGCTCCAGGAATCTTAACCCCAGTTTTAAGGGCGTACCCAGGATCATTCTTACCCACTAGCTTGTGCAAGGCGTAAATGCCATATCTCCAGATACCCACTTCAGAACCCTCCTAGACCTGTGGAAGATGAGAAGAGAACGGAATCTTCTGCTTGAGACCCCAGAAGTGCCTAGAAGACTATTAACCCTTCCTCTAGTTGCCAGGACCAAGAAGTGGACTCCGGGGGTTATAAGGCCCTCTGCCTAACACCCTGTGAGCCTCTATGTGACTCCTCTGAGGTCCTGGGGGCTTAAGAAGTGTACTCCTATCAGGTGAGTGGCCTTTAAGGACTTAGGGCCTGATTTACATCTTAGCGGACGGGTTACTCCGTCACAACGGTGATGTTTCCTATCCGCCAAAATATACATCCCATTATATCCTATGGGATTTATATGTCAGTGGATGAGATATCCATCACCGTTGTGACCAAGTAACCCATCCTCCAAGATTCAAATCAAGCCCTAAGTCAGAATATAAAATCTTTTGCGCAAGGCGAACCTTGTTAGTGTATCTGACATGCACTCCATCGTGGCCAGCGTCACACTGTGCATATGTCCTCTTCTAGTGCATCCATTGACTATAATTTGTTCTTCTTGGAGCTATTTCTATTTACAACTTTAATCATTCATATGCCTGGTTTCCCTATTAGGATTTTTGTCATTATGGTGTTTTGTGTTTATTAAACTTTACTCTAACTCCCTAACTCATTTTGGGATTTTTATTGTTTGCATTTCCACTTTATCATTATTTTAGTACTGTATAAATACTTTATGCAAAGCCTCTGAGGTAAGCCTTTCTGCTCTGTACCATGGATACCAGAGGGTTGAGCTCATAACATGTGCATTAGTGAAATTAACGTTCTGCCAAAAGGATGTTTTGTTACTGAATAGCAGTGATTTAATGTAACCAAGTGGTACTCATTGTGCTTGTTTTGTCTACCACTGAAGGATGAAAGGTCGCCTTACCGGAATATGAACTTGTAACTATGAGGTCAAACACAGACTTTTTACAGTGTGAACATTACAAGGAAAATAAGCATTACTTCTCAAAGTCAAGTTCTTTCTGCTCACTGACTGTCAGGCAGTGTCTTTTGCTAAACAAGAGAGCACTTAAACACAGTATTTCAAATATGTTTTTTAAATGTATTCTATTTCTTTCAAATTTGAATAGCATTTAGTTACAGGCTGTGTAGCACGTTAGCATGGCTATCTCTTGCCCTGTCCCGCTAACCAGCCTATGCATGCAAATCCTCATGAAAGAAAGAACCAACCCACCCCACATTTATCTATCTGCCTTCTTGCTGCACCTGTCCTGGAGCTAAATGCATTTTTGTGCCATGGGGAATCCAGCATTCCTTTGTACTGAGCACGCAGCAGGTTCTAAGCTGTCTGCCTGGTTTATGCTGCACTGAGCCAAGCATGGTGGGCTCTTCTGCCCCAGGGAGGAACTAGAATTGGACATTTCCTCCTAAGATTTAACTGTGAGCCCTTTACTTTAATTTTGTGAATGCCTTTCTCATAAACTTAGACCATCTTTGATTTTGGTAAAATTACTCCCCAACTAAAAGCCACACGGCATGATCCAATCACAGTGGACCTCTTTTTAAAATTACCAGACTTCTGTCTCTAGGTTCATGGGAGTAGAGGGGTTGCAGGGCTAGCTTTAGAGTGGTGTGACCGGTGCAGCTGACCTGGCGGGTGATAGCTGACCTTGAGGGGTGCTATGTTTAGCAGTAACGTAAGGTTTGAAAGAACCTGCTGCAGAGTTCCTTGTGGGTCCAGATTTCAGGTAGCAATAAAAATGTTAAGCTAACTCTTGTGATTAATGTTCCGGCTAGAGAAAGAGATCGGAGTTCTGTCTAGTGGCAGTTTTGACTCATCACAAAGTAGCGCATAGAGTTAATAATATATGCCTGCTGCAAAGAACAGATCTGTATTTTATGTGGATAGCCTAGTGGATTAGTTAAGCCAGTCTTTACCAGCACTTTAAAACATATGAAATGTATGTGAGAGAAGGGCTATGGAGAGATGATGGGCACTTTTGCCAGGTGGTAGCTAGGGAATCTGAAGAGAAGGTTATGGGGAGGGGAGGTGCCAAAAAAGACTGGCCCACCAGGCCCGAAAGTGCTAAAGCTGGCCCTGAGTGACTGCTTTAAACTTGATTTCAGTGTTAGATGTCAGAGGGCATGAGAATTACCATAGTTCACCCCCCACACACACCCTCAGAGCCAAAGTTCAGCGTGGCCAAAGACTTTTGCCATCTTGAAAATACTGACAGTGGGTTAGGTTAGTTCCAGGAATCTTAACCCCAGTTTTAAGGGCGTACCCAGGATCATTCTTACCCACTAGCTTGTGCAAGGCGTAAATGCCATATCTCCAGATTCCCACTTCAGATCCATCCTAGACCTGTGGAAGATGAGAAGAGAATGGAATCTTCTGCTTGAAACCCCAGAAGTGCCTAGAAGACTATTATCCCTTTCTCTAGTTGCCAGGACCAAGAATTGGACTCCAAGGGTTATAATGCATTTTTGTGCCATGGGGAAACCAGCCCTCCTTTGTACTGAGCACGCAGCAGGTTCTAAGCTGTCTGCCTGGTTTATGCTGCACTGAGCCAGGCATGGTGGGCTCTTCTGTCCCAGGGAGGAACTAGAATTGGACATTTCCTCCTAAGATTTAACTGTGAGCCCTTTACTTTAATTTTGTGAATGCCTTTCTCATAAACTTAGACCATCTTTGATTTTGGTAAAATTACTCCCCAACTAAAAGCCACACCTCTGAGCCAAGACTATGGCCTACTCCTGTGTAACAAAACTCATAATTGCCACTTTGTCAATAGTGTCAAACATTTTTCTTTGAATAAATCCAACCCCGGGGGAGGGGGGGACGGGGAGGCTTCTTATTTGCTGGACTCAAACTATGGAATTAGCTCCAACATGCGATAAGACCAGTACCCCAAATTACCAATTTTTGAGGGCACCACATACTCATCTCTTCACCGTCAAAAGTCCACAAAAAAAAACTTCACTTCACAACCATTGTGACCAACAAAACGTGCCAGATCACTGTTCTTTTTAAGTGCATTAGAATTCAAAAAATAAAAACACAGGATCAACTCACCAGTAGATACGCTGGCAGTGATCGGCGGGCTCCTTGCTTGCTCTTTAAGGGCTACCACATTAACTGTGTATTCTTCCCCAGGCTTTAGGCCTGTTTGGTTGAAGGACGTGACATCACTGGGAAGCTGGGCTGTCACTCCACCTTCATTGTTCTGAGATTAGAGAATAAAAACATTGGATCAAAGCAGCAATCCCTGATTGATAGTCACAGGAAATGCAATTAATCATTTCAGATGTTTTTTATTGAGGTCCCACCACTAATGTCCATACTAAAAGTTTCCCCTGAGGATTTCGCCTCATTTCTATGGGTCGAGCAGTCACCTTCAGAATCTACCATTTCCATGTGTTGATATGTATTTACCAGAGCAGCCTTTTAGGAAACACATTATAGTATTTATTCTTCTTCAGTTGGGGACATTAGCCAGTTGATGTGCTATGGTACAGAATAGCATCTCTTACCTCGCATGCCAAATCTCCACATGGCTTATCAACGCAGTCAATACCACATCTGTGTCATTACTACAAGTTCCATTACAACGCAATTCATTGCAATGAGTTGCTTTAGGGAAGAGCTGGACTTTGAAATAGTTTAAATTACTATCCCAACTCCAATCAGTGTATCAGTAGGGAAGGTGTTGGACTTAAAATCCAACACCAGTCCAACACCACATTCCCTAAAGCAAGTCGTTATAATGACTTGCATTATAATGGATCTTGTGGTAATGTCACAGTTATGGTACTGTGTTGTAAAGGCACTATGATGTAATGCCTGCATTGTAATAGATGTTTCCCATGTCCCTAGTGAGCCTACTCTTCTACTGCTTCCATGTCTGCGACAGAGGGCCATGTGGGAGCTTGCTTTTCCATTATCTATGGCTGAGGATAACTAGTAGCTTTGCTGTGCAACCTTTTCTATATCTATTGCTGTGGGGTGGGGGAACTTGCTGTTTAACTGTTCTATGATTATAATGGAGGGCTCTAGGGTGCTTGCTCTTTGCATCATTTTGAATCAGTGCAGGCGCAAAGCCTTAATGAATCTGAGCCTAGACTGTGTAGGTTTACCCAGTGAATGGGGACTTAGAGGCCTCTTCCTCTACTAGTGCCATTAAGTAGGGGGTGGACCACTGTGTTGCTCACCTTAGGGATGAAGCTGATCTCCCAGCCGTCAAACGAGAATGCAAATGGTTCCCATTGGACCTCCACCGTGGTCTCTGTGGTTGCTTTGAACTGCAGCCCTTCTGGTACAGAGAGATCTGGAAAACAGAGCCACAACACAATACAATTCTCTTCTTGCCAGCATTGAGCTTCCCATCCCAGGGATTGGTCAGTTGAGTAGGAGTATTTACATTTTTGTGACTGACTTTACTAACCTGTATGTAGCTCACTTGACATTCAGAGGCATTGTTTTTCGCTAATTTCCATCTTTCACAAAAGACTTTTAGGACAAAAGATATAAATGCCTGTGAAAGCCTGGTAGGCCAGAGTAGGGCACACACAGGACATGTTACTCACTCTGCTTCAGGTCTCCTGAGTCAATCATCAGCCCATCTGGAAATTTTCCATATGTCCATGAAAGTTTATACCCCACTCAAACAGGCCAGTCTGCATCTGGCCCATAAAAGCGATCTACTTTTCGCCCATTTTATCACTGTTGGTATAGGAGGTAAGTGCAGTCTAACCAACCAGATACTATGTCACATGCAAACCCACCAGGGAATGTCACTGCAAAATGCAAAAGTTACATGGAAAACAGATGGCATAAAGATATATAATAGTGGAAAGGGGCAACAGAAACTGAAGTAACTGAAATACTTCAAGCGTGGACTCTTAGGCCTGAACTATACACCTGGCGCAAAGCCTTGGTTTGCACCATGGCATACATAACTCAGTGCACCTGGTGTTGACTGAGACAGATCCCTGATTACAATAAATATACCTTGTCCCGAGAGCAGTCATGTTCTTGGACAGTTCTTGCCAGAATTGAGAAGAGCAAGATAATGAAAGACAAGGTTGTGGTTTGAAACCGCGACTCAATCTTTCACAAAATTAGGACTGGGAGCAATTTCCAGAGCCCCCCTCCCCACACACACACACACACACACACATACACAGGCAGGTGTAGTGTGTTAATTGACCTGCCACAAAGGGGTGCCTGACAAGTCCCTGGGATCCACGTGAACTCCTCCTGAGTAAGGCATTCTGGGGTGCATTTACTGTTCTCCACCTTCCACGTGGTGCACAGTAAGTGTGACTCCTGACCGCTTTTTTGCCATTGTACCCATATTTGCAATGCAGCTCGGAAGCAATGGAAAAAGTTTCCCTCATTTGCATGAGACCACACCTCATGCAAATTACGAGATCATGCTGACACCCAACCTGCACTGCCGCAATCCATAGAGCAGAGAGTGCCTCTCAAACATCTACAGCCCCTATTGTAATACCCCACTATCCCAAGGGTGCAAACAATGTGCTCACATGTCCAGTGTGCCCCCAAAACACTTTGTATAATATGGATCCTATTATTGAAAAGGTTAGTGCAAAGAGGATCTTGAACACAACGTTTGGAATGCAAACATCACCGACCTAGTCTAGTTCTTGACCTTGGGGGTGTGCAGTGTTTCTCTCCGTAACTGTGTGAGGTATTTTTTCAAATTTAGCAATCTTTGTGAATTCATGAAATGAACAAAATAATGCTATATATATTCACTATAGTCGCGTGAGAAAGCTTCTGCAAAAAACAGGTTTTTTAGCAGAATATTTCTTTCTAAAAAATATTTAGGCAAGCTTTGCAAACAGGGAAGTGCAAAGTTGTCATACTTCATCTAATTTCGGGGCAAAGTTTAAAGTTTTGTTCACAAAATACATTTTCTGGCACTACTGCCTCTAATAAACGAAGACTGAATGAAGAAACATATTAAGCCCTGCCTTGGAAGCGGGTTCCACAAAAAAGAGCATTCACCTGATAACATGTTATTTCTACATATGAATGTGATTACAAGGATATCTACTAATGGTCCACAGGGGGTTTATGCTTGGCAGAGTGTTCAACCTGAGAACTCCTCAGCTCTGAGGGTAATGGAGGTGAAACTTATCGCCCGAAGTTTTGAACACTGATGTCCTGATTTAAAGAAGTGTGTAAACAGAAAAAGCACCATAAAACCATGGAAATTGTACAGAAACATTCTGGCTGAAGCTTCTTTGCTCCATTGGGAGATGAGGCTTTTGGATCCTCGGTTCTCCTCTCTCGTCCTGACTGGACAGTCGATTAGGTCAACCCTGCATAGCGTGCTGCGCCACCATGGCGCTGGACCAGTGGCTGCTGGAGGCCTCACTTCAGGCATCATATGGTCTTTCCCTAGCATCCAAAATCCAAAGTGTAAGACTCATGTCAGCAGACAATGTTCAGGCTGATGCAACATTACGACTCAGGGCTAAATTCCGGCCCATGTGCAAACTTGTTTTTACACAGAGATCCGAATTACAAGCTCTGTGATATTTATTTCATCCTCGCCTTTTCCTCATATACATTCTGGCAGGTCAAACCTGCCAATAAAAGTCCAAAAAAAGGAAAAACAAGCAGAATTTACAGTGTTAACATCGAATTCCACATACAATGCCTCATTTTCCTGTCCTCGGAATAGGAGGTTTTTACCACACAGGGTAAATACCTCACACTGGGGTAATGAGATTTACTGTGTGTTACAAATACCTTCTACCTTCTTCGACAAACTTGTATTGAGGACACTAGACTACATCCGTGTATTATAGCCTGCGTAGAGGTAATAGAAAGTGTAAATGGGACAAATTTCCTTCTCTCAGTACATGAGCTGATTGCCCTGATAGTGCTTATAGCAGTCGGGCATTTTTGGCACTAACACTCTAAATCAGATCCATAGAGTAATAGAAGTGGAGAGGTATCAATATCACTGAAATGGACCTCAGGGGGATATCACATTACAGTTACATATGGGCCCCACTTCCTTCAACCCTTCTTATCCAACCCCACCCAAGGCCCACTGAACACATTGACAGGCAGCAGGTTGCACTTACGCGTGGTCACCTTGGCACTGACGGGGGTGCTGATGATGTCATTGATGACTGCACACACGCTGACGTTATAGGCCTGGCCAGGTTCAAGCTCCTTGATGGTGGCCGTGCTCCAGTCCCCCGGCACCCGCTGCTGGAGCTGTATGCCACTCGGTGCCACAGGATGGTATGAGATGACATACTCCGTCACTGCCATGGATCCACCCCATTCCAAATCCACCGATCTGTCACTCACAGCTGCCACTCTTAGGTTCCTCGGCGGGGCCACTTATTGGGCGAAAAGAGATAAATATGCAGAAAACAGGGTTTATCTATATCTATAAATGTTTTCCTCTAGTAGTATACCTAACCGAAAATGCAACCTATACTGTGCAGTGTTTCTTACCTTTGACTTTTAGGACTCCTGTTCATGACTGGCCCTGAATAACAGTGGAAGGATGAACGTGCTTGAAATGGAATTATAGTAGCATGAGAACTCATTATCCCAGAGTACTTGCTTGCAACAGATAAGTGTCAGTATCCTCCCATTATAAATATTGCATCCCTGATGATAAGTGCTGTTATTCTACACTTCAAATTAAAGCAGGGTAGGTATTCAGTAACTGTGAGTACCTGTCCTTTCAAAATAGTGATGAACGATTTAGTTCCCCCATTAGGGAAAGTCCAGTTCACTAGTTGGGAATGGGGCCTATTTTATTCATTTGATAGTATATACATTTTTTTTTTTGTAAAGATATTTTTTATTTTATATAAACAGAGCAAATTGGACAGTTTTGCACGTATTTGTTTACATCACATAATCTTGCTTTAACAGGCATATCGCAGTTGCAGTGAATTTTGAGCTACAAATATTAAACATAATACTTTAACATAACAGTGCCTCATTCCCGCATCATGACCGTATTCGATTAGTCTAAGTCCTCCTCCACCCCAACGGCACGTGGTGGCTCACAAATGTTACCCTGAAACTTGTTCCATGCCCCCAGATTTTCTCCCACTTCCCTGGGCAGCCACGGTGGACCTAGACAGCTTTCTCTGCCACCATCGCCTCATCCATGTCTCTACGCCATTTACTAAGTGTCGGCGATACTGCCGAACCCCACAGCATGGCGATGTTGCGCTTCGCTATTAACATACCTAATATCACCCAGTCTTGTTGCCGGTGGTTAAGGTCATTGGGTTCCCACACATTCAGCAAACAGCGGCGAGGCTCCGGCAGTAAGGAAATGTAGTATATACATTTTTATGTAATTTAATTATGGGTCCATATAGGAACTGATTATTAGCTTCGATTGCGCTCATTGGTTTCAGTTGGTACTTTAGATTGAATATTGTAAATTACGATGTTTTTGCAGTCTGGCCTAAAAAATCAATGCCTAAAAAAAAAAAACTGTCACCCTAGCTACTAGGCATACTTTGCAACAACCTACCTGCAATTTCCACTAGCGCTGTTGGAATAGTTGAGGTGGTGAGGACCCATTTCACCAGTAACCAAAGTGCTAACGGCCAGGCCGTGGTCAAAACCTTGCATATGAAGTAAAAACATGGATGCCAACCATCCCAAGTGGGCTTGGATGCAAAGCGTGGCCTGACACTTCAGTCGTGTGTGCCTGAGCTCCTATGTCAGTTTCTACAATTGTTAATTCTTGGAATATGGCTACGTTGTTCACTTTTCAATGTTAACTAAACTCCTTATAATTCACCTTTATCCACAATTAGATCTCAACTCGCTTCTTTACTCCCCACAGCTTGAAAAAGTTCCAGAGGAATGAAACATGCGTCGGCAACACAATGTCTGGACTCTTACATGTGCTATCATAACAGTGTGTCTGGACCCATCCCTTGTTACAGACACAACATGGCTGAGTCCAAAATGGGGTGGCGTGGTGAGCAAAAGACCAATGGATTAAACCCAGATCTTTGAGACTGGGGCGAATGTCTGCATTGTTCGGCATTCAGTCCATCAGTTGTTTCTTTTACAGAAACAACATGGACAACTTGGACTTACTAAGCGCGGATCAAGAACATTAGCACAATCTATTGCAATACAATCCATGAATACAGCACATCATAATTTGTAACTAATTTGTATGCTTTTTTGTTCATGCTGGCACTTGTGTATTGACACAGTGGCTTATGCTAAGATTCTATGCCAATACATTTTAATGGTTAAACTGAAGAATGTATTTAAATAATAACTGAAGTGACATTTTGAAGGATGGTTACTGCTATTTGTGATGCCTAACTTTCATCCCTGCTTCATTGATGTATTTTTTGTCATCTGTTATGTTATTGTTTGGGGCTGGCCACTTTTGATTTCATTGCTCATTATAATTGTTGATTCGATTTGCAGTGTTTTTAGGTTTTGTATTATCACAATAACCTACCGCCAACAGCTTGTCTAGGGGAATTCTAGTGATTTTTCAGCAAATGTTATTTATTTTCAGATTAAAGAATCCATTATGTCCCTTTTTTAATTGCATTTAGCACAGTGCATAACTCACCCAAGGGCATCTCGGCGTTGCCTACAGCTACAGGCAAGCATACACAGGACCTTTAACAACATTTTTTAAAGCAATTATTTTAGGGTATGTAATGAAATACTTTGACTCATCATCTAAACACAACTTTAATGGGTGCAAAGCATGGTCTTCTGGCATGGTTTGCTTACACTGAGCCACTGCACCACCTGAACTCTCTTGACATACAGCCTTATTCATGAAGCCGTAATCGGCTCACAAAGGGCCAGATTCTGAGAATCTGGCCCTTTGGGAGTGCGATTTTTGCATTTGGGATTCATCATCCCAAATGCAAAAATCGCTAATTGCGAGCTCGCAATTTTGCGAGGAATTACATTTAAGGAATCTGTATTTGAGATTCCTTAAATGCAATTCATCATCCAATTTTATTTTGCGAATTCGCAATTTCTGGCCGCAATTTACCACGAGGTCAGACCTCGTGGTAAATTGCGAAAACTCAGAAAAATGCTTTAAAATGCATTTTTCTGAGTTGCATGTTACACACACACATGTCCTTTGGACATGTGTGTGTGCAACACCTGTGTAAAAATTCATTTGAGGGGTGCTACAGGGTGTCCTTTGGACACCCCTGGCACCCTTCAAATCGCTATCTCATTTGCGATTAGCAAATTGCTAATCGCAAATAAGGAATACTCCCCATTCATTCCTATGGGCCTTTTGGCCCATAGGAATGAATGGCGAGTTATTCCTTATTTGCGATTAGCAATTTGCTAATCGCAAATAAGGATTATGTAGGAATCTCATTTCTTTATGCAATTCCTACATGAATCCCGTTTTGCGAGTCCTTAATAGCGATTCGCTATAAATCGCTATTAGGGGCTCGCAAAACGGGAGAATGATGAATAAGGCTGATAGTCTTCAGTTAAGTGCAAATATTTGAACCCAGGCCCCTGTCCCCAGAGATCCTATTCCTCACAGCCTTTGGATGTGCATAGTGAGCTTTCAGCACACAACATATATTTGGATCCATATTTCCCATAGCCCCTGTACCGTCAGAACTCACTATGCATGGTTTCGGCTAGGCAGATACGTGCCTGGGTGCAGGAAGTGACTTTTGACGATGCCTGGTGCCAAAGCTTTGGGCCGCCCAAAACCACTACTGAGAGTTAATAATAACAAATTCAACATGGATACAGTCTACAGCAGCACACATCAGCCTATATGTGCACAACTTACATCAAGTCACTCTTATCTCTATTTTATTCATTTCAATGTTATACTCAGCATTTCCCCTGATCCACATTCTTCCTATCACTTTCTAGTAAACCCTGCTACCTTTTTTCGGCAAATAGCTTCTTATTATGTTTTCTCCTTTACTCAACATTTCTTGAACATATAGGGGCAGATTTACAATTACTGGCGCATTCCTGCAAATTAGCAGGGATGCGCCAGTAATTGTGCGTCGCAGCTCCGCCACCCATGATGCGCCCCATTTACAATGCAGCGCACCATGGGGCCAAAACGGCACAGATGCGTGATGTATCTGTCCCGCAAAAGCGGCGCATTGCTGGAGTTGCGTCGCAAGCACGACGCAGCTCCATCAATGCTCTGGGGGGGCCTATTCTTCCAATGCTGCGTCAAGCCTTACGCCTGCTTCAAGCAGGCGCAGGGTTTTGACCCAGCATTGGCCTAAAAGTGACTGAGTGAAATTTTGTAGATTACCCTCAGCCACTTTTAGGAGGCGTTCCTGCGCCGGAACGCCCCCCCCCCCCGCGCAGGAATGCATCTTATCGCGCAGAGCTTTAGAACGTGGCGCATCTCCCAGATGCGTCACGTTGTTAATACCCCGCACCATGGCGCATCTTTTGCGCTCCGCTGCGTCACAAAAGTGACGCAACGACGGCACAAAAGAGGCACAAGGGGCTTGTAAATCTGCCCCAGAGTTTCTTATTTTCTGCTTCATTATAAAGCAAATTCCGTTTCTCGAGATCTTTGTAACTGAAATCTGTGAAGTTCTGCTACATGAAACTATAAACTAAATTATGAAATACATTTGGCTGAAATGTTTCAAGGTCACTTAGGCTGTGTTAAAGGGTTTTCTTATACCGCCACGTTTAGGGAAAATGCCTTTCTGGTGAAGCATAAAATCTGTAATGTTTCTTTAGATGTTAGAAATATGTTAACACCTTTGCTGAATCAAGCGAGAGTAGATATAAAAATAGACCACAATGAGCCTTCCTTGCTTATAAATTAAATTTGGATATTTCACGTTATGGACGTGTTTAGGATCTTTTAATAAATCTATTTTGATTGCCTGTCATCTGCTTCCATACATTTAGCAAATGATGGCAAATTTGAGCAAGGCAACCATTTGTTTTTCAACTACAAACTCCAAGGGTTGCTTACAATCAGGTTGAAATGACACTAGAGTCTAGATTGTATTCCAACATCATTCCACCATAGAGTGCCTTCAGATAACTGTGGTAACCATTTTGACGAGCTTTTTCTTGTTCCATTTTTCAGAAGTTGATGAATGGCATGTTTGTGCATGCCATATTAAACTCAGACATATTTTCAGCTAATGTGTAAGAAATATGAGTGTCAAAGGGACAATATGCGTGTTTGTTTCTAGAGCTGTAGGGTATTTGAGTTACCTCAATTTATTTAAGGCTTCTCAGAACCCGGTTTAAAAAATATACAGAAAGAGAGGGACCAACTTGTGTATAGGGCTTTAAGTAGGGAAGACATTTGGTAGGATATTCACAAGAACGTTTGATAAACACCGCAAATTTAACTTAACGCAACTTTGCATATCGCAGTCTATCGCGACAAAATAACATCGTCTTAACGTTCAATTCCCCACACAGCGGCACCATGTGATAACAGCAGGATAACGCGTTAAATCACCATGTAAAAATCAACGCCACGCACAAAACACGAACGCCAAAAAAGATGCGATACCCCAAAAATCAGCGACAACCAGTGACAGGCCTGCAATTCTCACGCGTCATGTGGGAAAATGCACTATAAAAGCAACAAAAAAACACCAAACCCAAGCAAACTGCTTAGCACCATGGATGCACCCGGACAGAGTGCAGAGAACAACCCGAACCCCACAAGCCCCACGGAGCACCAGGCGAGAGCCCCGTGTTCGGGGAAGGGCAAGGAGAAGAGGAAGAGGAAGACAGGGTTCAGTCCGCAGGAAGACCGGATCATTGTCACGGAGGTGACAGAACACTACCAACAACTCTGCGTCATTGCAACACAAACAGAAATATGGCAGTCCATCGTCAACAACGTCAATGCGGTTGGAGTGTCGAGGAGGTCAATGGAGGTGGTCAAGAGGCGCTGGCATGATGTGCAAAGCCAGACAAAACAGAAACTCACCACCAACAGGAAGGCTGCAAAGGCAACTGGAGGTGGGAGTCCTGCGCCACAGGAGGAGCTGGATGAGCTGGAGGAAATGGTGGCCACAATCATCAGTGTGGAGACGGTGCAAGGAGTTGGGGGTCTGGACACAGCTCGATATGACCTGACCGAACAGCAAAAGGGTGAGTAACGACCAGGGTCTGGGGACGGGGGGAGATGGACACAATGGCACACTTGCACCTACAACCCATGACGTCCATAACACATCAGCTGACACACAATGCACAAGACCACAAAATCTGTCCAAGAGCACAAATGACCAAAGTCGCAAATATCCCAGCCCCCGAAAAGCACACAAATCAAAGGTACACCGCCTCAAAGGGTTAAGGGTCCGCGAAATGTGAACTGTAGGGGTGACTTTCCCACAATGCAGCACATACACAGAGCAATCACAGCACATCAAGATAGTCGGCAATGTGGTACAAAGTGCAAAATCTACACCACAGGACTTAGGACACAACAGGTTCCGCTTGTGCGTAGTAACTGGCCCCTTACATCTGGCATTGCATGACACTGTGAGATGAAAATGTGCGAGTACGACAACACATCCATCATGTAGTCAAAATTTCCACTGTCTGCCATCAAATAGCAAGCTCGACACTGTCTGTCATCAAATAGCAAGCTCGACCAAAACAGTCACAATGTACATTGTCATGTAGTCTGTATGTAAACATCTACAGAGCGTCAACATACATGGGACACTCAGTTCACCTGCATCTCCACTTTACATTGCAGAGGAACAATCAACACCTAATGCCGAGCAGACCACAAATCTCATTAGTGATGATGAAGAGAACAACCGGGACATATGCTCAGACACACTCCAACGGCTAATGGACAGCCTCCGCACCCCACCCCGAAGAGCAGGGCAGCACAGCTGCCTCGAGATGACCCCACCACCTGCACAGACCACACAGCAGGAAACACACACCACCACGGCTGTCTCCCAGGACCCCAGACCAATACATGGAATTCCAATGCTGTGTGTTGGGTTGCCAGGAGGAGATGGCTGATCAGCTGCGGGTGGGTTTTGAGCTTGTGGCAGCCAAACTTGATGCCATACGTGGGTGTCTGAGTCCCATCAGGGACCACTTACAGTCCCTAACGGACACCCAAAGTCCGCACCATGCTCCCAGACAATCCTTGGCTGTCATCGCTGGGGCCATTACTCGGATACAAGAACTGTCTAGTCAGACAGGCACCAGTGAAGACAACACAGAATAGGCACAGATGCGCAGGACAATGGAGACCATGGAGCCGATTCTGGCTGGAAGTATGGCTGCCATGGTTGAACATCAGCGAGATGTAGCTGGGATCTTCCATGCATTGCAGTTCCTCTTCCTGCCATTGCTGCCACTGCGCCTGTCCCAGTTAACTGCAGCGGGAACTTCAATACACACATCTCTGACCCCTGATGTGTCAGTAGCACACAGTGATGCAGCCCTATCACCTTCGCAACCTGATGCGTCAGTGGTACACAGTGATGCAGCCATAACACCACCACACACACCTGCCACACCATAAACAGAAGACGTATCAGAGGAGTAAGATGTGGATGGTAATGACTGTGTGAGGTATGGCCTGTCCCTGCCTGGGTCAGACCTATGCATCATGCCCTGGGACAACACCTCCCACTGTCCCCTGGAACACTCTGCAACATTCACCTGGACCCCGACATGGACTGCCATATCTTCACTGGTTACCAATTCCATAGCAATCCGGCTGTGGACTGCACTCTCCCTCTTCCAATTCACTTTTCATTCCCCATAGAACTCTGGTTGACCCACCACTGGGCTACCATGTAATGTGGGATTGGCATGGCATTGTACAGCTCCAGCTCTGGCATTCACCAGAATGTAAATAAAACATTCAAAATCACACAGATGTGTCATGTCTATGTTCACTCAAGTATGAAAGTATGGATGGATGTAGGGACATTGATTGCACAAGGAGGTACACCCTGGTCAATGACATCAATGCACATGTTTGATGACTGTGCAGGCGTGACCTAGCTGTGGCCTCATTGCACTTGAATAACAATGTCACAACCCCCCAACTTAGGCACACGTCCATGTATTACATCGGGCTGTAGGTAGAAGTGACAAAATCGGTAGCAGGCCAGAAGTGGTGTCTTCCATCACATGTGGCAACAGAACGTCACAAAGGTGGAGCAGTCAAAAGGGACCCATCCCCATTGTAAATGCGTCAGTCAGTGCCTCCCTGTGTACGGACAATGCTCATTGAGGCACACAATTTGTCATTCTAATCAACACTCATCACAGTTGGACACTAATGAAGTTGCCTAGACTTTGTAAGCATGTGCGTGTCAGTACGGGCAAGACAAGGGCCACAACATGCAGGGGAATGCTTAAGACACTTACACGCAGCATGGGAACATGTTGAGGTGCAAGAAATGGGGAAGCATAAATGTATACAAATCATTACAGATAGCAACTGGCTCAGCACACCTTGCCCTGCTGGACGAGTCATGTGATGTTTGGCGTCTGCTCATTGCCCCATGTCAGGGGACACGACTTACAGCCCATGAGATCGGAATAGTGCTCCACCAACGCCTGCTACGACTGTCTGCTCTGCTTACAGTGAGCAGGAGAAAGGGTCCTACAAGGTCACATGTCATACTACATTGCCATGTGTGTACTCTCCCCCCAGCAGTATGTCCGAATTGGGAACATTGCCAAACTACGCTGTGCTGCTCTGCCCATGGGACTGCATCACCTTGCACAGGTGTGTGTACACACATGTAGTTCCACGCACATGCATTCTGAGACCAGGCAAAGGCAGACATATCCACTGTTGTGGTGGGATATGTAAGCATTACCCAAGATGCAACAATGTGTGGGGACCTGTGCTGTGGGTGACAATCAGATGTGGCTGCAGGAACGTAGTTACTCGTCCATGAATGCGAGCACAGCTTCATGTGCAATCTGTTCCAAGAGTACGTCGTTTTCGAGTTCAAGGAACAGCAGGGAGAGCCATTCCATTAATTGGTCCGGGCAGATGTGCTCAGCCCACGCTGTTTCACCAATCCGCAACACAGACCAATAGGGAAGCGCCTCAATATTGTCACAGCAAAACACACAAGATGATGGACAGAATGTTCCACAATGGCAAAACATTCACCCCAGTTCAGACATGGTCATATGCAAATCAGTCTTGACCCTGTGCCTCATTGGAACAGTCCAGCCCGAACTGCCAATGCATGTGTTCCCTGGACCGTAATCAAGCATCCTAGGACTTGTTTCTGGCTATCAGCTGTCTTCAGCCAGGATAGCTTGACTCCAGTGGCGTAGTGAGCACAGGACCCACGTCTGGGCATACCCTTCCTACTTAGGGTGAACAGCAAAACACACAAGATGATGGATGGAATGTTGCACAATGGCAAAACATTATCCCCTAGTCACAGATCTGGGTTTAATCCATCGTTATTTGGCTCACCAAGCCACCCCAGTTCAGATATGGGCATATGCAAATCAGTCTTGACCCTGTGCCTTATGGGAACAGTCCAGCCTGAACTGCCAAGCCATGTCTTCCCTGGACCTGAATCAAGCATCCTAGGACTGGTTTCTGGCTATCAGCCGTCTTCAGCCAGGATAACTTGACTCCAGTGGCGTAGTGAGCATGGGACCCACGTCTGGGCATACCCTTCACACTTGGGGTGAACAGCAAATCACACAAGATGATGGACGGAATGTTGCACAATGGCAAAACATTCACCCCCAGTCACAGATCTGGGTTTAATCCATTGATATGTTGCTCACCAAGCCACCCCAGTTCAGATATGGCCATATACAAATCAGTCTTGATCCTGTGCCTCATGGGAACAGTCCAGCCCGGACTGCCAAGCCATGTTTTCCCTGGACCAGAATCAAGCATCCTAGGACTGGTTTCTGGCTATCAGCCGTCTTCAGCCAGGATAGCTTGACTCCAGTGGCGTAGTGAGCACGGGACCTACATCTGGGCATACCCTTCCCACATAGGGTGAACAGCAAAACACACAAGATGATGGACGGAATGTTACACAATGGCAAAACATTCACCCCCAGTCACAGATCTGGGTTTAATCCATCGTTATTTTGCTCACCAAGCAACCCCAGTTCAGACATGGCCATATGCAAATCAGTCTTGACCCTGTGCCTCATGGGAACAGTCCCGCCCGAACTGCCAAGCCATGTCTTCCCTGGACTAGAATCAAGCATCCTAGGACCGGTTTCTGGCTATCAGCCGTCTTCAGCCAGGATAGCTTGACTACAGTGGCGTAGTGAGCACGGGACCCACGTCTGGGCATACCCGTCCCACTTAAGGTGCACAGCAAAAAACACAAGGTGATGGACGGAATGCTGCACAATGGCAAAACATTCACTCCAGTCACAGATCTGGGTTTAATCCATCGTTATTTTGCTCATCAAGCCACCCCAGTTCAGACATGGCCATATGCAAATCAGTCTTGACCCTGTGCCTCATGGCTGATGAGGATTATGAATCTGAAACCGGTCCTAGGATGCTTGTTTCCGGTCCAGGAAAGACATGGCTTGGCAGTTCTTGCTGGACTGTTCCCATGAGGCACAGGGTCATACATATTTGCATATGGCCATGTCTGAACTGGGGTGGTTGAGTGAGCTAAAGAATGATGATGGATTAAACCCAGATCAGTTGACTAGGGGTGAGTGTTTGATTTGCTCAAGCACTCCGTCCATCATCCCCTTTGGTATCGCTTTGTTCGCCCTAAGTTGGCAGGGTATGGCCAAATGTGGGTCCCTTGCTCACTCAACCACTGGATTCAAGATAACCTGACTGATGAGGATTATGAATCCGAAACCATTCCTAGAATGCTCGTTTCCGGTCCAAGGAAGACATGGCTTGGCAGTTCGGACTAGACTGTTCCCATGAGGCACAGGGTCATACTGATTTGCATATGGCCATGCCTGAACTGGGGTGGTGGAGTGAGCTAAATAATGATGATGGATTAAACCCAGATCAGTTGACTGGAGGTGAGTGTTTGATTTGCTCAAGCACGCCGTCCATCATCCCCTTTGGTATCGCTTTTAATATGGCCACTGCTCACGAGGAAATTGTGCAATCTCTCATGTACAACTGCCAGCACATATGCCAAAGATCAAGGCTCCCATGCAGGGGTATCCCGGTGACACTCCTGTTCATGGACCAACAGGGGGCGCACTGTCATAATCCAATTCTGCTACCGTTGCGTTGGATAGGTAGACCTTCATGGGCCACTCGAATGTGCATGATCGACAGTGGAACCAGGGCTGGACGTAGGTGATGAAGGCAAGTCGGAAACTCAGACGGAAACTGATTTGCAACACTGCCATTGGCAGTGATCCCAACAGATGCAGCATTCATGCATGGTACAGTTCCACGTAACAGGGGTTGTGCATGCGCCCGGGATTGCCTGCCATTACGTTTGTTGGTCTTGTAGCACCGTCAATCCTCAGACCTGCGGCAGTTCGGTGGACGATATGCCACAGCTCTGGGCAATGAGTCTCATGTGTGTGCAACGTTTGGTCGTATGGGTTGTTTTTAACCAATGTGTCAAGGGCATCCCTTGCAGGTGTAGCTATAGCAGGGACAAGTGTGTGTGGGGTGTGGACACGTTGGTCTTTCATTAGCGCAGTTCGTGGTGTGGGAGTCGTCGGAGGCTGATATGTTATCTCACGCAGGGTGTGCCAGCCGCATTCAGGACCAAGGTCGGAGGTTCGGTTGTCCTTCCGCCTTGTGTATTGAAACAAAGGAGCTTTCATACCTAATTTTAGTCTAACTACTGCTCGCATTTCTTAAATGTGACGTGGCCTTCGCGCTGCCTTTGATGCCAGGCCTTAGATTTGGGGTGCACTAATTGCGAAACATATGCAGCAGTTGGCATGTATGAATAAGCCAAGTGCCTGATTGGCCTTGCGCTCCTTGTTCAGTCTCTCTCTTTCGCTGTCCTTTCATGAGTGTCTGACACACCTTCTTATCTTGGATATTGTCTTGCAGGCTGTGACTCACAGATTGTCCAGGGATGCCCCGCCATGACTCTTCCAAATAGTTATTGGAGACAGATTTGAATGTGATATTTTGTTTGGACTTTCAACGGTGAATGAATGAATCCAATTTACTGTACTCACACGTATATGTTGATTGTTGTAAAGGTGCGACATCAGGCGAATGCTTTTGTTCATGATTTCGTGACATTGATATGCAATATCTTGGGCCCAAGGTGGTCCTGCGGTGGTGGCGATGGGTGTTGTGGCCCTCTTGGGTGTCGGGCCTGCATGATCAGTGGCTCCATGGCATCTGTTGCCCTTCAGGTGTGGCTCTGGCCTGGGTTCCCTTTTCTGGTGCAGGCTGTCGTCAGACTTTACACCAGGTCGGAGCAGGTGTTAGTGTTCTGCTGATAACGCACCTTATCACATGTTTTGTGATCTTATTGCCAATCTGGCTGGTCGTTGAGAATGTTGTGGAGTGGTGTTGTCATGGTTTTTGGCACGGGAACGCCTACTCTGCATCTCATTAGCGATAGTTGCCTATGTCATCTGTGGCAATGTTTTTTGTGGCTGCTATTGCAGGTAAACTAGTGATGTGGGCTGTAAACACCAGCTTGTGAATGGGGAGATAAATTTATCGCGACTTTGGCTGCGATAAAGTGCTGATAACTCGGCAATAGTTCCTTGAGAATATGTCCCTTTGATTTTTAAACGTACAATGGTTTAGGTTTCCAAGGGCTTTTGATTTTAAAATGTACTGTATTGTAACAGTGGGTGTAAGTTCAATGGATCTGCATACAAATTCTGTCAAAAGTGGTAGATGGTGCTGAGAGTGAGCATTTACTTGTTTTCTTAAAAATATTCCATCCAAAAAGCATGATTCAAGGATTAAAAGAAAAGCTTTAGCTCGCTACTTGGCTGTTGAACATTTTTAGTTGTTCTTGTAGTGGATCTGAGTTTTTGTTGTGGATATATCACAAATCTTTTGATCAGTTATTGGATGGTGGTGGCACTTCTAAAGCACTGACAAAGTTGGTGACAAATAGTTAAATTTAAGAGTTTGTCTATAATGTGGCATGAATGTATGTGCTAATTTCTTATTGAATAATCCATTAGATGCAAGAAAGGACATCAAAATTAAGGAGAAAGATTGTGATTTTACTCGTTTGGTTATTTTGGTATTGGTACTTAGGAGGAATTGAAGCAGCAAGCACCAAAAGGTGATTTAAAATTTGGTTTGATGAGAGATCTGCAAGATAAGAAATGGAAGAGTCTATGTAACGGACCACATAAATCAGGGATGAGAAGAAACAGAAGAAGAATGTGTAAAGTGTGTGTGTAATGTTGTGTCAATGCAGTAAAGTATTTGCTATGCCAAAGAAGCACCAATCACTATGATTATTGGTGACTAAACACAGATGATTTGGTTGAAAATATTGTGAAAGATTGAGTTGACTTCTTTCCTCTTATTAACACAACATTGTTTCTACTAGCATATAAAATTGTACTATCTAGCTGAGAATTGTTGCAATCAAAATATGGCCTACCACTGTTTTGATGGGAATGTCTCTTTCTGCATGATAAAGAACATGTACCTCTGGCCTGAGTGACCCAAACTGCAAGTGAATCTAGAATCTTCACTTTATTTCGGGCTCAGAACACACAAAATCCTGCATGTGTGCTGCAGACTTATGGATGAAATTTACATTATGACTCACAACCTGGCTCTGAGATCATGGATGGCCACTAAAAGTGCAGATTACTGTCTGTGTCCCTGGCCATGAACAATGAGTGGTGGTCACAGCGTACAATGGGCCTCATTTATGAAAAGTGACGCATCGCTGCGTGAAAACAGCGATGAGTCACTTTTCACTGCGCACTCCTTGCGACACCAATGATGCGTCATATTTAATGTATGACGCATCATGTCGCAAGGACTTACAGATACGTCAGTATTTCTGACGCATCTGTAAGCGCAAAAGTGACGCATTGCTGGAGTGTGTCACAAAAGTGACGCAACTCCAGCAATGCGTCCTTTCACATGGGGAAAGCCCCATGTGAAAGGGCTTGCGTCAGTCTTACGCCTGCTGTGAGGCAGGCGCAAGATTTTGACGCAACAGCATCCTAAAAGTGACGCAGTGAAATCTCATAGATTTCACTGCGTCACTATTACGAGGCTTTTTGCGGGGGAACGCCCCCTCTGCATACATTATACCTGACGCAGGTATAATGTGGCGCAGGGGTTTAAAAAGTGACGCATCTACCTAGATGCGTCACTTTTTAAATATGGCGCAACAAGGCGCATTTTGTACGCCGCTGGTGCGTCACAAAAAGTGACGCACCGGCGGCGCAAAACGGACGCAAGGCCTCATAAATAAGGGCCAATATGTTTAGTGATCACTAGCTGAATAGCTAATTTTACATGTTCAAGGGTGTGAGTGTAATGCCAGTAGATCGGACTGGGTGAAGATCCACTCATATTTATGTAGTTGTATTTATTTAATTATCTATTATGTGCAAAGTTCATCCGGAGGAACCTTAGCGCTCAAATCCATGACAAATATTTCGAAAAATAGCATTCTGTCTGAAAACTAGAAACAACTAGTGGGCTAAGAAAAGCATGGTCGGCTTGCAATTTCAGAGGCAATCGATATCAGTCTAGCAGCAGCAAATGAGAACGCTCTGCCACCTAGCGTGGCACCATGGAATTTAGAAATGTTAAGTATGAAGGCCGTTTTCAATCTCTGGCTTTGCCTCGGTTTGTAAATAAATTCTTCCAGACAGAGGGTTGGAGTTAGAGTCATAGAGTGATTTGTGCACCAGGCACAGGGACTTATACATTACTCTTTGATTTACAGGCAGCCAATGCAATCTAGCTAAATCTGAAGATATTTAATCAAAGTTCTTGAGGTTCAGTATCAATCTGGCTGCTGCGTTTTGGACAAGTAGAAGCGTTCTTAACTCTTTCATAGGCTGGCTCAGATATAGAGAGTTGCAGTGAGCTAACAAAGCTAACCTACCAGAAATAAAAGCATTCATGGGCGGAATTCTCTTCAGTACAGCAAATAACTGAAACATACATTTCAGAGTCAACAGCTGGAGAAAACAGTTATTCACTACTGATTTGACTTAGTCCTCCTTTTTGAGGTTCATGTCAGACTTTACAACTAGATTTCTGACACTTTTTCCTGGATGTGTGCATATGGCCAAATCGGTCAAATGAAACGTTTACTAACATATGACCAGAGCCGGCACTGGCATTCATCTGTGAATGTCGAATCCAGGCCTGGGCGTAGTTTGCGTAGTTTCGCTACGCGGAACTCTGTGAAGTGACAAAAAAACTCAGTGGAGTTCCGCAAGTGGCAGAGTTCAGTCCGACCTACCGTTTGCGCTGGTCTTCCTGCCGCTCGGGTACAAATTCTACCCAAGCGGCAGCTCGCACTCGTGAACTTACCGTTCGCGAGTGAAGCAGGGAAAAAACTCCACTGCTCTATGCGGAACAGAGTTTTCTGCCCTCCGCGAGCTCCGTAGAGCACGGAGTGCAGAAAACTCTGCAATCTCCGTGAACTGAGTGGAGTTCACCACCCAAGCCTAGTGTGCGCACATATAGTGTGTATGGTAGCAGGATTCCATATTGGCTGTGTGTGTGTATGCATGCTGTTAGCAGTGTGATCCATCATGGATTACCTGTGGTTTGACAAGGACCTGTGTGACGGTCCTGCTGGTATTGACTGGGAGTCACCTGGTGATCTTGTGAAGCATGTGGAGAATGTGAAAGCAGGCTGATGAGACTGTTTTGACTTGTCTTTCCATCAAGACTTTGCTGTCCAATATGATGCTGAGGTTGCAGGCATTTTTCAGTTGAGGCTGGTGATGGGCCTAGATGAGCTTGCTACCATGAATCGTTCCACATCAAGATATTCTTCCCAAAGATGAGGAATTCCATCTTTTCTGTGTTGAGTTTCAGATAGTTGACTTTCATCCAGGGCTAGAATGGCCGTAGTGGGCACAGAGCATTTCCTTGGTGGGCCGCCAGGGTGGGGGCCAGTTTTAGGCCCCTGGGGGGCCGTTTTGTTACCTGAGGCCAGCAATATCATCCCCCTGTAACTAAATCGGCTGAAACCGGCCCTAGCAAACAGCTAGGCCCACCCCCTCCAGCCCCCTGCCCACTAGGGAAGGCCAAGCAGTTTACCAGGGTTGTTTTCGGGTCCCAGTCCGGCTCAGCTCTCATCCATTCGGTGACGTCCATTAGGCTGGAGTGGAAGTTGGCTCTGGTGGTGGAAGGGTCTTCGGGCAGCGACATGATGAGCTGGGTCTTGTCGGTGTAAGAGATGATGTTCAGTCTATGTTATTTGATGGTGTGAGCCAGGGGAGTCATGTAGGCGTTGCAGAGAGTGGGGCCAAGTGATGACCCTTGGGGAACTCCACAGATGATCTTCTTGGGTTCTGATGTGAACGGTAGGAGACAGATACTCTGGGTCCTTCCGGATCGGAATGATGCTATCCATTTGAGGGTGTTCCCTTGGATCCTGCTGTGATGGTGTCTGTTGATTAGTGTGTGATGGGAGACAGTGTCTAACATGGATGATGGGTCTAGGAGGATGAGGGCTGCCATTTCACTGTGGTCAAGGAGGGCCCTGATGTCATCGGTGGCTGCTATATGGTCGTCTCCGTGTTATGGTAGGCTCAAAATGCGAATTAGGAGGGGTCCAGGAGGTTGAGGTGCTCCAAGTGGTGGGTGAGTTGCTTGCCTTCTTGAGGATCTTTGCTAGAAATGAGAACAGAGAGATGGGACGATAGTTCTTAGGCTCTCTGGGTTTCTTCAGCAGGGGCCTCACATCTGTGTGTTTTCAGCCTTCGGAGAAGAAGGCCGATGTGATGGAGCGGTTCAGGACCTTTCTGAGTTTGTCTCCGATTGTCTTGCTATCCAAGGTTGAAGACGTGGTGCTGGCTGGGGTCTGTGGGCGCTCCTGAGTGCAGGGAGTTTAAGATGGAGATGGTGTCCTGCATGGTGAGGAGGTCTTATTGGGTGTGGAGGTGTTCCAGGTTTGTATTTGTGGGTGTCAACTGGTTGCTATTGTCAACGATGGAGGGCTGAGGTAAGAAGTTCTTGCAGATGGTCACGATTTTGTCATAGAAGTTGCCTGCCAGCGTGTCGCACAGTTCCTACGATGGTGTGATGTTGTTCTTGGTGGCAGTGTGGTTGGAGAATTCCTTCACGATGACAAAGAATTCCTTGCTGCGGTTGAAGCTGGCCTCAATGTGGTCTGCTATGGTGTTCTTTCTTGTTTCTTTTAGGAGCTGGTGGTACTGTTTGAGGTCTGTCTTAAAAGAGGCGATATCTTCTGGTATTCTGCTGGAGCACCACTTCCTTTGTAGTTGCCGACTGCTGCACTATGCGGCTTTCAGTTCTTCAGTGAACTAGCTGGCTCTTTTGGTTATTCCCTTGGCATATGCTGTCTTAGTGAGGGTGATTATGTCGGCACATTCTATGATCCATTGGGAGAAGTTCTTTGCTGCTTGATCTGGGTCATTGTAGGATTTGGGAAGCGGGCTCCGAGAGCATTGTTCCACTGGTCTTCAGATATCTTTTTCCAATCTCTGCATATGGAGCTGGGGCACATGGTGCCTGTGTTGGTGGATTTTTAAATGGTGAAGTGGATGTGGAGCGGTCTGTCCAGATAAGCTATGTGGCGTGGCTGTATTTGACACTGCCACTGGAAGTGAAGATGGAGTCGAGAGTGTGTCCTGCGATGTGGGTGGGGTTGGTGACCAGCTGCTTGAGGCCGATGTTGTTCATGCTCTCTAGGAGGTCAGTTGTGTTGGCGTTGCTGGTGTTATTGAGGTGGAAGTTCAGATCTCCTTGAAGGATGTAATGCTTGGAGTCAATGGTGATCGGGGCAATGAGGTCCGGAATGTTGTTGTAGAAGCTGGGGCGTGGGCCAGGTGGTCTGTAGGCAAGGGTGGCTTTGATGGTGCTGGGGTCGTCAGGGGAGGTTGTGCATCGGATGGTGTCCTTGTAGATGATGGCGATTCTACCTCCATTTTTGTTGGTCCTGTATCAGTGTGTTATTTTATATCATTTGGAGGATGGGGACGGGGGGGTCTGGTGTGGAGGCGGGGTTCAGCCAGGTTTCAGTGGGGGGGATGACATCTGAAATGAGAGATGAGATTGTGTTCCAAATCTCCATTGTGTGTTT
This sequence comes from Lissotriton vulgaris, assembly GCF_964263255.1. Classification (NCBI taxonomy): domain Eukaryota; kingdom Metazoa; phylum Chordata; class Amphibia; order Caudata; family Salamandridae; genus Lissotriton; species Lissotriton vulgaris. Next base: position 802,583,769 of record NC_141685.1, on the reverse strand, counting down.
TCCAAGCGATCGTAAGTTGAGTAAGTCTGGGCAGTGAACTCTGCTCTGCTCGCCGAGTTTGCGGAGATTTCTGGACTTGGAGCTCACAGAGTTCCAAAAAACTCCACTCCACCTAGCGGAGTTTTTTCCCTCCCTCGCATTTGTCAACGTCAAGTTTGCGAGCACGGAAAATACATCTCCCCGCGAGATTTTTCCTCATTCACTATCATCAACATCAAATTGGCGAGCGCAAGCGTGGAAAATCAACTTCCCTGGGAGATTTCTAAGCGCAGGCATTAGAGTTCTGATTGCGAGTGGTCGCATATGATTGTAATCGCGCATTGAGAAACTGTCCGCTCGCATTGAGAAACCTGCCGCTCGAGTAAAAATCTACCCGAGCGGCAGAAAGGAAGCAGTGCCATCTTGCGCTGTGCATGGTGCCTTTCGCGATAATTGCACAATGTAGACAAGCACCTGGCATTGAGAATCACTGCAAACAGCATTTATTCAATGCACTCTGCTGTTTGCGGAGCTCTACGTAGCACGGCAGAGCTTTTTTTGCACTTCGCTGAGTTCCGCATAGCAGAACTTTGCAAACTCCGCCCAGGCTTAGAATTGAGGAGGATGTACTGGAGACTGTCTGTGGTGGTCTCAGTCAACGTGGTACAAGTGGTGGTGTTTGCTGTGCTCCTGGTGTTGGGAATGGGAGAAAGTCAGCTGAGGCAGTGCTGTGAAAGAGAAGTTTCTGAGGAGTCCTTAATTCCTTTGTTTTCTTTTGAGTTGCCCATCTGTTCTAATCAGCATTGTCACTACCTACTGTTAGGAGCCAGCATCCTGCATAAACAGCCAGTCTGTGTCCTTCACAGGAATAATGAACTGTGAAAAGCTACCAGGCCAAACCTGTTTCTAATCTAGACAGTGGAGCAAAATCCTTTATGTGAAAATCTTGCCCACTTGGTTTTAATTTTAGCTGCTTCACTGCCAGAGATCTGCTGTTGTGTCCCATGATGATGTGTACTCCTGATGCCTGTCTCCTGTAGGAAAGGAGACATTGCCTGGTTTTAAGAAGCCTGGCTGGAAGAAGGTGTGGCTCTGCCAGTGACCCTGGAAGTTGCCTACAGAGAGGGAAGAATAGCGAGCTTTCCCCTGCCAGAGTCCACCTGCCTGTGGGAGAGAATGCTGCTGCCAAGTCCAATGGGAGATGCTGCTAAAGGGAGCAGAGGAAATGTGGGAGCGTGCTGAGAAGCCCTGTGAAGTTCACAGGGCCCTCTTCCACTGGCCAGAGTGCCAAGTTAAGTATGGCTAAGGGGAACATGTCTGAATAGCAAGTATCAACTGCAAAGTAATGACTACCTGATTCAAAAACAGCCAAGGAGAAAGACACGGATGTCCTGTGCTGAATCTACATTCATTGCATGTAAGCAATGTCTTCAACACCCCCAGATTGAAAGAGTAAACTTCCTCCACCAAAGCCGCTGGATTATATGCTAGTGGGGTCTTTGTGGAACTGCTACCATGCCAGCTGACTGACTGCAGAGAAAAGGGATGGTTGTTCGAAGGCTCACTTTGTCCACTAGTACATCTGCACTTGATATTCATGAGTCCAACCCACATCATGTAAATCCACACAACTGAGAGACATTGACTGTGGACTTTTCTAATAAGAGTTTGATTGGGGGGCTTTATTGCACGCTGTTATCCCCAAAAACAACTTAATTATCAATTGCTAAGAACTGACCAATGGGCCACAGAACCCTAGAAAGCTGCTCAACCTCAACTAGAGCTTGCAATTGTGCTTTATTCATGATCACTTCCATGTTTTCATTCTGTAAAGTACCCAGTAGACCATTTAGTGCATCCCTGTAGAGCTGCTTAGTCGGTGTTTATTTATTAAGTTCCATTGTGATTAAACTGCTTATTTGTTTCTAAATAAAGTGCTAATGGGATGGTCTTCTCATAATTAAACCTGTTATGTGATTGCTTGAGACCTGACTCTCAGCCACCCAAACTACCTTCCTGAGATGCCTTGGACTGGTCTCCTTCACTACCCTGAGAGTCAAGTGTGAAAAGGGTGTACTTGGCTCAGTGTGCAGAATCGAAGCAGGATGAGAACCAAGACACCAAGGCAAACGGTGTCAACCACCATGGTTGGGACCCTAGGACCCATGTCTGGTCCATGGCCCGAGTCACAATATTGTGATGGTGAATGCATATAAGTATTGATTTGCTATACTTAACTTCACATATACGTATCTTGAAACTAAATATTCTAGATTGATTCATGAGTATGGAGTTAAAAGTTATCGATCTATATTAAATATATATTTACCTTGACAATATAGTGTCAGTCTATGTTTTGGTCACAATATTATGGCAGACCAATATTTTTGCACTTGATACTCTAACATAAAGCTTGTATTCATAATACTATGAGGGTTCTCATTTTAAACTTTTGTGGAAATTGTTTCTATCAGGGAAGTAAATCCATGTTGGTGTGGGCAATGGCTAGAGACACTTTGTACAAGATTTAAGGAAAATATTTCAGGAGGAGAGCACATTAGTAAAGAAATAGTTGTCAAGGTTTTCAGAAGCTTGTCTTGGTTAAGGGTTCAAACAATTCTATAAATGTGGCTGATGGTGGTTGATGGAGTAAAAACGTGTGTTTTTACTGGTTTGTTAAAGTGACTTGCAGGGCCGGCTTTAGGGCAGTGCGACTGGTGCGGCCGCACTGGGCGCTGACCTGTGGACGGGGCGCTGACCTCAGGGGGCCGCTGTGTTGAGCAGCAACTTTTGATTGAAGAGAAGAGGGGCACTTTTGCCTGGTGGTAGTGACAGAATTCGAGGAGACGATCATATGGTGTGAGGGCGCAAAAAATGATTGTCGCACTGGGCACCACCAGTGCTAAAGCTTGCCCTGGTCACTTGTCCAGTCAGTGTTATTTGTCACAGTCTGAGTTTTATGAAAATGTTGCTTTCATCTAACTCTGGAGGGTGCTACGTGAATTTGGCCTTGGCCGATCCCCGGTGGAGCTGTCCTGTACAGCTATGGAGGAGTCTGGCCCCTTGGCCGTCACCTACCCAGCCGATCTTCTGACATTGTTTTTCCTCGTCTCCCCGTTCGTGTCTCCTTCCCTCCCCCCTCCCTCTGTGATTCTTTGATACAAATTGATGCAACTATGTAACCTGTAACTCGCTGATTCAACTGATATAACTATGTATCCTGTAACTCTCTGATCCTCATGTAAAGCGCTCTGATACCTCCGGGTCTAGCCAGCGCTATATAAAACTTTGCAAATAAAATAAAATAACAAAATAAAAAGGAACATGTTTTTAGGAAATATGCCAATCATAAAATTAACAATAAGGATGGAGAAGAGAGTTTGACTGTGGATACTCATCAGTTGTCAAGTTATCCGACGTGTTTTCACGTGTATTGATATTTTGCTTATGTTGTTATCTTACGGCAATATTGATATTATGTTTTTGTAATCACTTTTTAATATGTTTCTTCTGAGAGTGAATGAGTAGCCTTGTGCTGTGTTTATATTATTCCATGTTACCCACGTTCGGTGTTTTTAACACTCTGTATTGCCACTTGCTTTTAATATTCAGTGTTAGTGCTTGCTCTCAGTGCTTTCATCATTGTGTGCTGCAGGATGGTTTTTGCACCTTAAACCTTCTGTGTTGCCGACTGTTCACAGTGCCTTCAATATTCTGTGTACCAAATGCTGTCAGTGCCATTCACATTATGTTGCTGAGCTCTGTCAGTGCCTTTAATACTCTGTGTTGCCACATGCTGTCAGTGCCTTTATCATTTTGTGTTGCCACGTGCTCTCAGTGCCTTTAATATTCTATGCTGTCACATGCTGACTGTCAGTGCCTTTAGCATTCTGTGATGCCTCCTGCCGTCAGTTCAGCAGAAATGCTACACCAGGTAGCGAATAAAGTTAAAAGGGTACTGTCTTTGTTTCTGTTCCTGTGGGGAAGGTCTTTCCACGTCCTGCATTTTACCGACGAGGTGCAGTTATCATGTTATGGGGTACAGCACTTAGCAGTGTGGTTGATAAAGAGGTGTGAGCGAAAGATGCTCAGTTTAGTGTTTTCGGTAAGCTGGCAGCTCTAAGGAGATCTGTGAGTCCCTTTATGGTATTTCATATGATTATAATCCATTTAGCTGGTTACTGCACTGCAGGGGTGCTAAGAATGCCCCACTTTAGCAAATTGAGAGAGGGCTGGATGCCAAAGGGTAGTTCTGTCTAACATGAAACATTTAAATTGATGTTCACAGCTCCTGTGACTTTGCAAAGTCTCAGCTCCCGCCACAGGTTCACCCAACCCTCCTCGGACACTAAACCCTCTGGAGCACAAGAGAGTACAGGTATCCTTGGTTGCAAGCAGGGGCCCTCAGACTCTGCAAGTTACCCCTCACTCCTTGAACTCCTTTGGCAGATTTACAAGAAACTGATGCATCAGTACAGATGCGTCAGTTTCCCTGACTCTCCATGCGAAACCCTTGCGCCACTATGGATGCACCCTATTCACAATACAGCCCATCAAGGTGCAAGGATTGACAGATGCGTCAGAAATTCTGAGGCATCTGTGGGCACAAAAGTCATGCATTACTGGAGTCGTGTCGCAAGCACGATGCAACTCCAGCAATGCGCGGGGAGGCCCATTCCCAATACTCTGTGTCACTCCTTACGGCTGCTCCAAGCAGGCTTAGGGTTTTGAAGCAATGGCGTCCTAGAAGTGGCACAGTGAAATCTTGTACATTTTCACAGATTCACTTCTAAGAGGTTTTCCTGCGTGGGAACGCCCATCCTGCATACATTATACCTGATGCAGGTACGATGTGACGCAGAGCTTTACAAGGTGACAAATCTCCCTAGATGCATCACATTGTAAATTGGCCGCAACGTGGCGCATTGTTTATGCCATCGCTGCATCACAAAAAGTGACGCAACGGCAGCACAAAGGTGTCACAAAGGGCTTGAAAATCTGCCCCCTCGTGTCCTGGCACCTCAGTCAGCTGCTGATCTTTATGCCAATACTCCTCTTGCACAGCAAGATGATGGTGTGTGTCAGGACGGTCCTTGTTCCACCCACAATCACTTCTACCTGTCTCCACCCACCCAGTGCATCCTTACGGTCTTGTAGAGACAGTGAGATCCTTTGTGCCCCTGGAATCTCGTGGAAAGGAGGTCAGATCATCGGCCCTCAGAGAGTACTTCAAGACCCAGGCCACAACAGTTGGCACTAGCTGCAGGCTAGCAACATCCAGCCAAAACCCACCAAGTGATAGTTCCCTTCTTGGAGCATGACAAGCTACAAGCCACCACAAGTCTGTGGATAGTCCAGTCCAGTCCTTCCAACCCATAGGATACCTCGAGTCAATCTCCCAGTATCGAGCCAGCATAGTATTGTCCCAAATCCCAAAAATGTCTCTACTTTTGGAGGCCGAAGCACTAGTAGTTATACCCTCCATTGCCTTTGAAGATACGATCTGTTTAAAAGGCCACCTTTGAAATGCACACACCCTTTCTAAATGTTATCCTGCCTGCCATCCTGCTCCTAAAGGTTTGGTTACAATCTTTAGTGGTGCCAAGACCCTGCCCTTTGGAATGCAGGTGGCAATTCCACCACCACGTAACCATCCCAGAAAGGCCCTTCAGAGTTAGAGGTCCACAGTTTCCAATGAAACCCTGTTATGAAGCCCCCTATCTGGAATGCACAGATGCGGCTATCCCCCTAGCACCCAGTTGTGAATTAGGAGACAGGCTACTAGGCACATAGAGCCACGCAAAGCAAAATGCCCACTTTCCCAAAGTGACAAATCCATCACCGCATTGACGAACCCACTTCTACTACCGGAGAGGATTTGCCATTACAAATTCATCGATACTAAACATCATATTGTTCCTATTATGCCAGTTGAAAGTAATGCTAAACAGCCTTTCCCTACATCCCCTCCTGCTAATTCATTGAGAAAAGACGGACCCATCATACCAAACACACCACCCAGTGTCAGTCCCGACTCTTACAGGTAACACATATACACATCTGCCCAACTGTTTCCCAACACTGTACCCCATCACCAGGGACAACTCCGATATAGCAGGAAACATGAGGAACCTTGGCACACAGCTTTGCAAATGCCAAGTCGAGTAACAGTAACTTGTGCACAGGGGTCCCACTAGGGCAAACCTGTGGTACAATCGATGAGCTACCTCTGTGGATGGCACAACCAGTATGGCAGGACCATAGAGGCACATTTGTGATACAGGCCCCTGATAGAGGTCTTACTCCCACGACAAGGGACTTACAGCTAACTCAAATTAGCCAAACATATATACACCACTCCGCAGTATGTTCATGATGAGCACATCCCTTTGACATTGCACTTCAGTACCAAACGTGCCCAAGTCCAAAGGCTAGCATCCAGAGCAACGGAAAACTGGGAATGAGAAAAGCAAAAAGTCGAGGGAAAGCACCCTAGAAAGGACCATTTCCAACATATACAAAAAAGAATGGTGGGTAGAGAAGGATGACTGGAATGATGGATGGAAAGCAGGAAGGACAATGATGTAAGGAAGGATACATGATGCAGATGAGAAGAAAGAATGTATGGCTACATGGTAAGAAGGAATAGTGGATTAGAAAAAGGAAGGAAAATGCTAGCATTTAGAGGAGGAAGGGTAGATAAAAATGACAGAAGGATGGACAGATGTATAAAGGTTTGGGAAGGATGAAAGGAAGGAAATAAAGATGGATAAACAATAACATGAAAAAGAAAGCTGGAGAGAAATAAGAAAGAACTAAAACTGACAGGGGAGGGAAAAGGAACAAATGCATTTTCAGACATTCAGGAGGAAGCAATGGGCCGAAATGACTGCAATGTATGCTAACTTTGCCCACTTGCTCAAGGAAATTTTTGATACAGTTCAAGGTGGGGGGTATTTTAGTTTTCTGGCTACTCCCTTGCTGCAATGGGTTGTCCAACCTGATATTTTGTTTAAAAGGTTATGGTCCTGAGCAGGGATTTGCCAAGTACTGTCAGTGCTTTTTACATTCTGTGTGCTCTATGCCATTAATATTCTGTATTGCTCCCTGCTGTCAGTGACTTTAAAGTTCCATGCTGCTATGAGCTATCAATATTGTGCTGATTCTATAAATTTAGGGGCTTATTTACAAGGACCTTGCTCCACAGGTGCATCACTTTTTATGATGCTCTGGCAGTGCAGAGTGCAGACCCATATCTAAGAGGTTACACAAAGCCACTTTGCCTGGCCAACTTATGGCCTCGTAGATATGGAGAAAGGCAATGCTGTGCAAGTCAACGCGTTGCCTTACACTACGTCAGGGTGGCGTCCCATCGGTGTTGCGGTGGGATTTCCCATGTAACACCCACAGGTTTTGACACATGCCCAGATTTACAAGGATCCATAAACATGGAAATGCGTCACAACTGCATGCCTCCCCTGGGGAGGCGAGGAAGATAGTTGGGATGCATTCCTAGTTGTACAGATCCTTCTGTATTGTTATTTCTCCTCTTTGTTTCCTCTTTCTATGTGTGCTGCATTCAGCAGCACACATAGAAAGAGGAAAAAGCCTACATGAACTGCTTTTGTTCAGGAATGTATCCCTTCCTGAGCAAATACAATCCTGCCAACAATGCAGACACCCTCACATCATGGTGCAAGGATACCAGCGTTGTAGCTAGGCTCCAAATTGTGCGCCGGCGCATGCAGAAAGGATGGGAATGCACAGCATCTTATCAACGTGGTGCATTCCTGCCCTTTCGAGTTGGCATATGGCAGCGCAGCAAAAAGACTTGAGTTGCTGCCCTACACAATTCTTCTAAATGAGGTCCCCACAGGTGCAACAAAACTTGAGGTGGCCCACTTGCAAGGTTCGTGGAGGGGCCCCCTCCGGACTCAATCAGGAGTTCTCAGGCCAGAGTACTGGGCTGAGGGGACACCCAGGAGCTTGAGAGCCACCGACATCGTGGGGACTGTGGAGGCCTGTGTTACGCCACTGGAGGCCACCGATGTGATTTGGCACATGGAGTTCCTAATTCGTTGATGTTGCAATTGCACACGTGGCTTCCCTCACATCCTGGAAGAAAGTCTGTTTTCTTTCTGGTCTGCAATTTGTCACATGTCCATGGTTTTACGGCTATATTTTACTGAGAGTCTGTGTGCTGATTGTAAAAGTCATGCTTCTGTTTCTCGCAGATATTTATATCTACCTCATCTGTATTCCTTGTCCCAGTCCTTACATCTAGTGCACCGTCTTTCCACTGCACAGTATTCGCCCAGTTTAAAAAGGACCCGACTTGTGTCCCTCTCATTATGGCCACCACAGAAAGACCCAGGGCCGAACTGGGAACCGAAACTGGCACTGGCAAAGTGCTTGGCTGGCCCCCCCTAGGGGGAGGGGGGGTACAGCCGAGCAGTTTGCGAGGGACAGTTTTGTCTGATTTTATTACAGGGGGCCGATATTGCCGACCCCCGGTTACAAAAACGGTCCACCAGGAGCCCAAAACTGGCCCCCGCCCTAGTGGCCCACCGGGGAATACCCTCAGTGCCCGCTACGGCCAGTCCGGCCCTGGAAAGATCTTATCATGTGCTACAAATAGGAGAGGCTGAGATGGAAGACTTTCTGCTTGCTTTTCTGTCTCCCGAAGAAGATTTTCTCAGGAAATAGACAGGTGTCTTTTCGGTTAATTTGTGTTTAATATTTGGTTATTTCATTATGCTCTTACGCTTGCCTGTTCTAAGAGCGATACCTTATGTATTTACATTTTTGGGACATCATTCCTTGTTGTTCAAAGCAAAGAGAGCACGCTACCTCCTCCGCTGGGCAACTAGGGAGTAGCCTCAGCTCAAAGCCACTAATTGTAGAACTTAGACTTTCTCACTCATGATTTACATTTCCAATCCTGGTGTTTCAATTGGAATCCCCTTTCGGGCCAGCTTGCCCAATTCAAAATGGCAGTGGCACCTTAAGAGTTTGTGAAGTATTGCAGCCCGTTGCTTGGCAATAGAGAAAGCGAGATGTGCCTTCCTAATATTAAGCATGTCTTTCCCTCTGTGTTCAGGGTGTCAGTGATCATGGAGGGCAAGCACATGGTTAAGAGGAGAAATGTGTCTGAATCTTCAGGCACCGATGATGATCCTAGAACTTGTGTCGGGATGGGATACTCTATTGATATGGGAAGGCTGCAAGTAATGATTAATAATGATGTGGAAACAGCTTTTGCAGCAAGAGAAGTCTATAACCCAGCCAAGGTCCCTAAGGTGGCACTTAGGACAAGGATACAGACCTTTCAGATGATCATGATGAAAACAAGGTGAAGACATGTTCAAATGGCTGAGTTGAAGGAGGTTCTTTCTCACCTCAAGCACAATCTTTTGTTCGCAGATGCCCCTTCCCCAAACTGAAGAGGAGGATTTCTTCATTTAGTATAGGAGGAAGGAGTTGGACGACGGGATAGTGAAAATTTAATAAAGAAATAAATAAAACCATTTACCTTGTGCTCACCGTATTGCCAAGGTAAGTGGTTTTATTTATTTTTTATTTAATTTTCACTATCCCCTCGTTTGTTGACTCCCACCACTATCCACCTTGCTCTGCCCTGCCTCACCACTCTTACCACCAATAGGGCCCCTTTTGAAGACGTTTGTAGGAAAGGTATTTCTCCCTCCATCATGTCAGGAGAATTGGATGTGGTGTCTGAAGAATCTCTTGGACTCTCAGGAGGCCCCGGCGAGACAATGGCTGATGGTAAAGGGGAACAGTCAGCAGCCTTGTACTTGGTCCCCTGGGCCCGCCTCCATCTCTAATATTTTGCTTACCATCTGATTCAGCACTGGGATCGTATTCACAAAATTACAAAACATTGGTACCAGTGCTTCTGGAGGTAACCCTCAAGCTCCAATGATGGTTGGTCCCCAACAATGTGAACAAGGGAGTTCTATTGTCTTCTCCTCTGCCTGTGACTATCATGACAGATGTAAGCAGCCTGGAGTAGGGAGAGATAATGGAGGATCGATCAGTCCAGGCATGTGGTCGGATTCGGAATGCCCCAGTTCCTTGAATTCCTTGAATTCCATGCATTGGTAACAATCCACTGAGCCTTACTATCCACAGCTCACCTTTTAGTGGGCAAACCTACTTTGATCCCCAGAGACAGCCAGACAGCTAGGCTGCTCTAGCTTATGCCAATGACTTTGGGAGTACCAGGGTCCATCTACCTGCTCAGGAGACAGAGCGGATCAGTGTTCGGGCAAAGAGCATTTTTCTCTCCCTTACAGCGATCTATCTTCCAGGGAGGGAGAATGGGTGTGTCCTCAGTAAAAATGCCGCTCAACCAAGGAGATAGAGGACAGGTTCTGGGAACCATCGCTAGATCTTTTTGCCACTCCTCGGGATGCTCAATTTCCAAGGTTCTTCTCCCTTCTTCCATCGAGGAGGGCCTGTAGAGTGGACACAATATGATTTCATTAGCCCAAGAGTCCCTTATATGCTTTTCCTCTCTTCCCGTCCATAAAAGAGTGCTATTAGGTAAGAGCAAGTAGGTGGTTTTGCTGATGGTTCCAGCCTGGAATCAACCCCCTTGGTTTCCCTTACTCAGGTAGTTATCAACTCAAGTTCCATGGATCTTCCCACTGAACCCGTCTCCACTGAGTTTCCCATATTTCCCTGAACAACTACTACTCCATCTATTCCTGTGATTTGGAGTTTGAGAGGAAAAGGTTAAAGGCCTGCGGGATAGCACCAGATATTGCCCTCTCAATGCAAAACTCTAGAAAGGGAGAGTGTTTAAACTTTGTGAGAGGCATTGGAGGTATTTGTCTAACTGGTGTGAAAAGAATAAGTTTAGGCCTCTATTACATGAAGAGAGAAAAATCTTAGAATTCTTGAGGGATGGCTTTTTATTACGCTTAGCAGTTTCCACCCACCGCAGTCAATGGGAAGTCATTAAGAAAATCAGAGGGTGCCACGAGTGCTCAGTTCAATCCTTTAGTTTATTGGTTGTACAAAAGTTTTTCTTTAAGAAGACCTATGGTTCACAAACCTGTCCCTTCTTGGAACTTTCTTCTGGTCATAAATATGTTACAGGTATTTCTCTTTGAGCCTCTTTCTTCCATTTCTTTTAGGCTGCTGGCCATGAAGGTGTTTTTTTTCTGGTGGCTGTGACTTCGGGCAGGCGTTTTTCGAGATTGGGGCATTTCTGTGTTATCATCATTTTATTTGCTTTTTCCCTGACAGAGTGTTCTTTTTTCCAAAGATCCTTTCTTCCTTCCATTTGTCTCAGGATACTGTTTTTCCAACTTTCTTTGCACCTCTATCCTCAGATGAGCAGATCCTTTTCCTCACCATGGACTTCCACAGGGCCCTGTCTATTTACCTGGATAGAACAATCTCCTTTAGGAAAGTTGACTTTCTTTTTGTAACTTTTGGCCTTGCAAACAAGAGCCTTCGCCCCATGACTGCAACTTTAAGTTGTTGGGGTCATACTGCTATTTCTTTAGTGTACCTGAAATCAGGGGTGTCCTTTCCTAAGTTTATTCAGAGGAGGTCCACCAGGAGTTTGGTTTCTTCATATGCGACCTTCAAGGGTTCATCTTTGAAAGACATTTGTGCTACCCCCACTTGGGCAACTCCCCGCATTTTCATAACATGCTACAAATTGAAAGTGGGGGAAGTTTTCTCCTCTTTCGTTGGTACACTGGGCCCTGCTTAACACTAGAGTGTTCTAGTTTGCAATTGCATTTTTTTAAATTTTCTATAGAGTGTTTTGGTATCAGCTCTAACGTAAGGACTGGGACAAGGAAGATGGATGAGATTGGTAATGAAGATCACAAATAAGTAACCTAGGAGCATATTAGCAAGAACCTCGTTAAAATGATCGCCGTTTTAGCGGCAGGAAATTGCAGCTAAAACTGCGATAATGGGCTTGCTAATATGCGTTGTAGAATTCCAATAGAAGCCCAGGTTAGATGTGGGGGACATCTAACCTGGGCTTCAATTGGAATTCTATAATGCATATTATCAAGCCCAATTTTAACGAGGTTCTTGCTAATATGCCCCCGAGTCTTTAATCTTTGATCATTTTTTGGTTCAGTGTATGATGTAGCGTGCCTTAGCGCCAAGATCCTCATTGGGACAAATGTTGCGCTTTACATTTTCAACCTCATACAATATTATCGCTGTGTAAATCTAGCAACTAGACCGCATCGCCCTTAGTGCTATGTGCCACAAATCACACATATTGTCGGGGCGGAGCGGTGCAGTACTGTACTTTTGTTCGAACTTTAAAACTGCATATTGATTTGACCTCTTCACTCCTACAAGTAGAACATGAATTTGTTAGATTCTCTCAGTGCCCCTTTCTGTTCCCGAAACTAACGAATCGCTGCTTAATTAGTGGTGGCGTCGGGCCGTTCATGCATGCCTTCTAAAACTCACTAAAAGCTCTGCCAATTAGAGAACATAATTAAGACTCCATTATCATAATTACTGAAGCCCTTCTGCCTTCAGTGTTCAAATGCTGGGGGAGTGGGAGGGGATGAAGTCAAAGCAAAGGGCGCGGGGGAGTAGTCTGGGAGGGTGTTGGTCCCCTCCTGGGAGGTGGGGGTTCCAAGGTGCTCCTGGTTAAAAGGAACCAGGCATATGGTGCTTAATGGAGGGTACAGTTCAAAAGTGACTGTCTGTGCTGCTGGGTGAGAGAGAGATGAGGGTAGGGAGCATTGGTGAAGTGGACATGTGCAAATAAAGAAAAGGAAAAAAGGCAAGGTTCAGAAAGGTCATCTGAGATCAAAGGTAAATGACACAGGAAGTGCAAGTTCAACTTCTGACCCTAAAGAGAGGCCTTAGAGAGTGATAACTGTAGAGAGGGATAACAGGTCTCTTTGTTCTATTTGTGTGCTCCCTACTTTGACCAATGATTCAGTCATCAGGTCATTGGCCTTTACGAAACTGGAGTGACTGAATGAGCCCTATCCGGCGCCATCTTACGCATCTTAGCTCCTGCAGCGGTGCCTGACTGAGCCATTGACCATGTCCATTGTCCATGTGTCCTGTAGAGGGGTCTGATCTTGCTACTGCTGGAAACATCGAGCCTGGGCCCTGTTCATCAGAAGAACAATAATCACCCTTCTAGCGTACATCTGTAATCAAATGAAAAAACGAGTAGTTAAGTGGCTCTCTAGATTCTTTGAGGAGTGCAATCATCTTGACTAGTCTTAAGCTGATTTTGCAGCCATGTGGCGCTGAGTCAGTTTTGCCAGCCGCAATGGTTGAGCTGGGAGCCACCAAAGATGAGGACCTTCAGGCTCAGCTTCTGCTCGATCTGGTAGATCCTTCCATCGTGGTTGGCCGATCGGTTGCAGTAGGGAATTGTAGTCCATGCTTGTGAGTGGTTCAGATGTTTTCTCAGGGACTGGAACAAGTGGTCTCGCTCTCGCAGTTCCATTCTTCAGTGCACACTAAAGGGGTCATCGCTGCCACTGTTCTTCGGATCTTTTGTGGATCGCCAGCAGAGTTTGTAGTCATTTGGCCTTAAGGTAGTCCGGTCAGTGAATGTCATGACCTTAAGATGAGGTTAGATCAGATGTCAACCAACTCTATTGGCCATGTGGGACAGTGGTGGGTGACCATTCTAGGCTGAATGGCTTCCAGTTTCCTTAAAATGATTCGAGATAAAACTAAGCTTTTAGTCATTGGGGCAATGAGGCATGCTAGGTCAAGGAGTTCATGACCCAAGTGCCTGGTGCTTTACCGAAAACTGTGCAGTCATGAAGAAATCTTGGCATCATCTTAGATAAAGTGCTGTCCTTGTGTAGCCAGACCCAAAAGGTTTGAACTTCTGCCGCTCACAGCTCCTGTTCTAATTGCTATGAAAGATTACACCGTTCATTCCTGCCCGAGTCATCATATACTTACTCACCAAAGCTGTGACTTCTTGTGTCTGGATAATCGAAATGCCTTAAATGTCATCCTTCCTGCTGTGCTTCAGTACATTAAAAACGAGGCCATGAAACTGGCATGTGGTCACCATAAATGTGATCACATTTTGGATGAAACAGTGAGTTCTCTTTAAAGTCGTGTGCTGTGTTCACCAGGCCTACCATAAAATAAAGCAGGTATTTTTGTGTTATCTTCTCATGGTTAGGCATTTGAGATCTGGTTCTCTGGCTCTGAGGAACAATCTGTGTTTCCAGAGCGGCCCCTGTAGCGTCAGAGTCTTACAAGTTCTCCGGATGTCGATTTGGAATCCCGTCCCTGGGGCCTCTGGCTCATGGCAGGCTGCTGACAGTTGTCTAGGCCTTTGAAGAACTGTATAGTCTGCTGGTCTGGCTGGGCATTTTTTTTGCCTTGCCTTTGTTTTGTCCCGCTCACCTCAAGTGTCTTTCCTGCCTTTCAGTTGGTTCCTGGCACCAAGAAACCAGTGGTGGACAGTGCGCTTCAGAAATAAATATGCACATACGCAGTAGCAGTTCACTAAAACCATCTGAGACAAGGGTCACCTTCTAGAAGCTCCATCTCTGCGAATAAAAGAAAGAACATGAGAGTGCGAACTTCATAAGTGATCGTAAGGGTGTCATGTTGTCGATATAAAGGAGAAGGGAAGACAAAGAGAGCTGGCTGCAGGGTTGTTTTTGACAAATCAGTATACCCGGGTGGAAACTTGCATGGCTTTTACCCAGGCCTCAGGGATTTTGATACAATCTCATGGTCTCAAGTCAGGGACAGACACATTTCCTATCAAGTATTTGTTCCTTATTTATTTGCTGAGCATTTGTGAAGTGTTGGTTGTCGCTGATAGTGCTTTTAGACCTGCCTGACATGCTCAACGCCGTGGAAAGTGGCATTTTGCTTCCCAGTCTTCAGTGGAGACAGGTCTGGACAGTCCAATAGATTGATTTAGGCCATTTGTTTTAGAAATAGATTGACACGTGTTCCCTTCAGTACCTTGGCTGCCCCATTCCACAAACGAAAATAACCTGCGATGCCCTGCAAGGCACCCACTTTCTTTGGTATTGTGTAACATTTTTCTGAAGTCCCTCGATGATTTCTTAACTGAGATCAGGATGGGGTTTCATGTTAATGTCAATGACATCCAGTCATTTGTTTCCAATATTGGACAACATAGTTAATGACTTCACTAAGTTACACGGTTTAATGGAAGTCATTGTGAAAGGGATGGGCCAGAACCGTTTTCCACTCAAAGCCCATAAAAAGAGCTCATGCTGCTTTGTTCCCCTGGACAGCTGTCTGTTTTATAATTACATTTTATTTGGCAATGTCATTTTCGGCTTGTCCAAGACGCTGAAAACCCTTGGCTATGTATTTAATCAGCGCCTAATACTGGAGGTTTATGTCACTGTAGGTCGGACAACTGGCTCAGCCCCACCCTCCGATACACAACAGGAGCGCAGGGGGAAATAAACACCATCAAACCTGACCTCTGCAAAACGGATATTCTTATATTTTTAAGACCCACGGGGAGTTTCTCAGCAACTTTTGACTTCCCCCACAGGTCCAGCCAACTGTCAGTGACCTGTTGGTCCGACTATTCCATTTAAAAAGAATGTCAGAATAATAATTCTCTATTCACGGTTGGGGACCAGTGGGCACTGAGCGACACAAGCATTCTCAGTGCTGTTTGGCACGTCCTTTGATTCATTTCTTATTTTTTCCTGATTTCTCACCTTTGAGGAATCTCAGCACACACCTTCTTTTTCTGTTTGGTCATGAAAGCAGCTCCTTCGGTGTGCATACGTGAGGTGCTTTCTGGCCTTTTTTATCACTTTTTTTTCAGTTTCACACATTTATGTGATGGTTCAAAAACACTCTTATGTGTGTATGTTATGTGGTTAGCCACACCCTCACCAGACAGAGCAGGACACTGCTATAGTAGTGCCTCATACTATTGGGCATCAAAGAAACTTATTGGTAATAAATACAGCAAGATGGTGGCTAGGTTGGCAATCTTGTCTACATCTGGCTCCCAACTGTGGATCACATTAATTATAGGCACACAGTTCACATCAAAAAGATGTTTTCTCTTTTTTGCAGTTTTATATAATGCGGACTTAGCCTAATGCATTAGCGTACCCAACATGTAAATTGATACTTGTATAGCGCACTACTCACCCGCAAGGGTCTCAAGGCGCTTGTACGAATACCGCTGTGGAACCCATCCTGGCTTTCCCTGTGAGGCGTCCACTCCTGCGCACCCCCAAGGTGGAGGCCAGGCATCCTTAACGTTGTGGGGGCCGTTGTGGTTATTAAGCAAGCTATTGTCCAGAGTTGCAGAGTGGGACTCCATGATTGGAATAGGCACCGAGGTGAGAATTATCAAGTCTGTGGAATTTTGAGCCCAAGACCCACCGAGGCGGGGAATTGAACCCTGGTCCCTGGCCAGACCTCTGCATCAGGGTCTGCCGCTCTAACCATTGAGCCACACTACATGAGCACCAGATGTCGTGGATCAGTGACTCGTCCACTCTACACCAACTTTGTTTTTAGTCTTATCCCAGTCCTATTTTTTCCCTTAAATAAAGTTTAACCTAAATGATAGGTGGTAATTTTAATCCACTTTCCACTGTCAACATCCAGACAGTCTCCCGCCTGGTGGAGGTTATGATGTCACTTGGAGAACAGGACACTCAAGTGACAGACCCTATGATGACACTTTCCACCAAACCACACTAAGCGGAGATTATATACACCACATACTATGATCGTGTGGTTGAGGGTCTCCGATACAATATTCTCTAAACTCTGGTATTGAGACCGTTGTGGGTCATTCTCCTTTCTTTTTGATTGATGATGCTTAATATGAGCTCCAGATTTCCTGACACAGGGTCAGATTGATTTCTTTCCCTTTCCTAGACACCGGGATTTGCCCAGAATCAGAGGAAGTCGAGTCAAAGCTAGGACTTGAGGCTGGCTCCCAGTTACAATGTCAGCAATGGGAAAGAGTAGGTGAGCTGGAAACTCTTACATTGAGTATATTTCAGGCCTCCTGTTTGTAGGCACTGCTGAGCCTTAAACCAAGGGAGTCACACCTAAATTCTTGAGAACTTCTTTGCAACCGTCCCGGGTAAAGGTATCAATCTTTGGGGAAGGCGAGGGTGTCACTTGTAGGGGTAAAGCTGGTGGACTTTTGGGCTCATAGCTGCCTAGTGTCTGTCTGATGACGTCATCATGCTGTGGCACTCCCATTCTCGCTGCAGTTTACAAGGGCCTCAGTTGTGTTATCGTAGTCCTTGCCATCTAGAATCAGGTGTGGCAGGCCTACATACACATACACACTCACGCATGACCACGTACACATCTACAAGGTGTATGCGCATATGTAGACGTTTGCAATATCCTTCATTTTAAGCCTCCTCTGAGACAACGAGGGGTGGAGAGAGGAGAAAATGGGGATGTGGCACAGGGTACAGAATACTGTAGTGGCAAGCACACAAGACACAACAATCAAACTGAACATCTAATCATGAATACCAGTCAAAATAGCCACCACCTACTGGACAAAGTACTGTCCTTAAACATGTTGAACGTTTCTTAACATAGGACAAGTAACCGACTTTGACATCATGTGTCATCCCTGAAACCAGCTGATGACTTCAGGGAATGTAAAAAAAAAACAGCACATGAATGAAAACACAACTCTGCATTCCTTAATGTATGTTGCATTGCCTGACAGTGCATCATTTATTATTTATGCTGTGTTCGTTATTGCATGTTAATGATGCATGCATTGTTTTTAAGTGTTAGCTCGTGAATTGCATCAAACATTCACTACTTTTATTCCCAGAACAGACGGGAAGTCTCGAGTGTGTCACGTGTACATCTGAACGAATGCATGAAAGGATATGTAAGGAGAAGAGTTATAGGAAAGTTTGTGTCACATTCTTGACTGAAAAGTAGGCCCATTCCCATCAGTGGCACTCCTCGGGGATGCCACCCAGAAGTACATCACTCCGAGTGATGTCATTGTGGACCACCTGTGCTGTGCTAATTAGCCCCGATGTATGCATGAGGCCCATCGAAACATCATAAAGCGAGGAGAGCTGGCCGGAACCACGGAGGCAGGGCAACAGGTGCTCCTTTCTACATCCTGTTTCAGCACGGCAAGAACTGACTAAGGTACTCTTGATTTCCAGACTGAGCTGCGCAGTGACGACCTGCATTGTAAGTGTTCATGGAATCCACCACGCCCAAGTCACTCAGGGCCCTGTAAATATATGCAGAAAGCATGTGGGAGTGGCTGACACACAAACATGCAAGATGGAAGCTGAGGAAAGAGGCTTAGATGGGCATCAATCACTGCATCAGTAAACAGAACGGCTGCTGATAGGTGCATCAGTGGCAGGGGGGGATATGCTAGGTCAACAGAGAACCTCTTAACTCATTCCTCACTAATTGTGGCTGGAAAGAGCTCTGCCCAAGGGACTCTACATGTCTTAATTAGAATGCCTTCCCGAAATCCCCAAATGTTTAGAATTAATATAGTGGGTGCAGTTTGGTGTTCTTTTTTTACTATTTTTGGAATTGGTCTATGAAATAGTAATATGGTTCGTCATGGTTGTTTCGATAGATTTCACACCTATCCTCCAATGAGTCTCCCCTTGTGATCTCCGACAGGCCACTCTATTGCTTAGTACCGGGCCCAATGGGGTCATGTGTGGTATGGCTTCAGGAAACTAACAAATGTGGTCATACCAAGGCCTGGGCGGAGTTCGTAGATGTGGAACCCCGCGAAGTGACCAAAAACCTCCAGTGCACTATGCGGAGTTCCGCAAGTGGTTGAGTGCATTCGATTGTGAGATTCGCACTGACTTTTAGCGCCAGGTGTTGGTTCCGTACTGGAAAATCAGCGCGAACGGCACCATGCGCAGCACAAGAGGGCGCTGCTTCTTTCTGCTGCTTGGGTAGATGTTCTACTCGAGCTGCAGCTTCCTCAATGCGAACGGATCGTTTCTCAACGTGAGCGGTTGCAACCATACACGACTGCCTGCGTTCAGAAATTTCACTGGGAGGTGCTCTAAAGGCCTCACCTTTTGTCAGCGGTGACCCTTGAGTTCAAAGTCCTGAAGACCTTTTTACGAGTCCCCTTGGAGGCATTTAATTATTGTGTTGTCTTGCATTACACTGTGGCAGGGCCAGACTGGGAACCACAACCGGCCCTGGCAAAGTGCTCGGCCGTCCCCCCTCCTCACTCAGGGGGCGGGTTGAAGGTGCAGCCGAGCTCTTTGCCGGGCCGGTTTTCGTCTGATTTTGGTACATGGCCGATTTTGCAGCTATGCTGCAAAAACGGCCCTTCAACAAAAACGGCCCCCAGGGGCCCAAAACCGGCCCCACACTCATGCAGCGCACCGGGGGATTGCCCGGTGCCCACTATGGCCAGTCCAGCCCTGCACTGTGGTATTTCTATAGCGCTTTCCTACCCCCGGATCTAGCTCCAACGCTCTTTCTGGTTCAGGTAGGGAGCTATTGTCGGCATACATGACCGACAGCATTGGTAACACACATCTGGGCTAGTCACCAGGAAAGAGGACTGTCAGAACATGTTCTTCTTTGGTGCCTAGAAGCAGACATGCAACCTGCTAGATAAAGGTCAGTTTAAGGAGAGAGCAGAAAAGAGAGGAGAGAGAATAGGGCGTAGAGGCGAGTAAAAGCAGTGGCAATAAGAGGAAAAGTAAAGGGCGGGGAAGACAGACTAGAGGGGTGAGTAAGAGTCCCTCAGGAGGCGAGAGAGCGTGTGATGAAGGAGTTGGAACTTGGAGAAGAAGCTAAAGAGACAATGTAAATTGAGGGACTATGAAAGGTGGGACAAATACTTTTTGGAATGGATAATTTGAGAGGCCACTTAGGACAAGAAGTCTGGGACAGCACGACAATGAGAGGAAGTGGGAGGGAAGGACAAAGCAGGGAGGAAACTCATATCAAGAAACTGCTTGGGAACACTCTAGTAGAGAGATTCACTAAAGAACTCAAAGACAACTCTGGCAGGCCAGATAAAGTGGAGGAGGGGAGTGAGGGGGCTGCAAATGAAAGAATGCAACTGAAAAAGGTATGCAATTTGCTCATATGTCATTTGTTCGGTGCTTTTGTTGAAATCTGATTTTTTTCCCAGATATGTCATTTTTTCTGTGTCTTTGTTCAGATAAATCAATTTGATGTATATATGTGTTCAGGTGTGTCATTCTCGGGTATGTTATTTTTGTCTCTCTTTGTTCTGAAGAGGCATGTGTTGTGTGTCTTTGTTAGCACATCATTTATTGTGACTGTTTCCAGTCGTTGCTCACATAATAAACCACGTGGACGTGGCTGCCTCCTTTCTGTGAGCTTCTGAGAAAGTTACAAAGATAATATTAGCAGGAGATGGAGAACAAGCATTGGTAAAGCCAATAGGTCTCACCTAGGAGATATACTGGCTGCTGTGCAGCATGGTTAAAAGTAATAAATAAGAAAAAGTACTATGACACTGTCAGCCGTAGGTCCATGATAGGGATTTTTACATGTTTTGATCCATGTGCTCTCACAAGACAACACAGAGGGAGGAAGATCAGGACAGGGAAGAAGGGATGGGGGAGCACACAGACAATAAAGAGTGGGAGCTATAAGTAGTACAAAAAAAGTACTGTGCCAGTCAAGCATTAGTCACGACATGGCACATTTAAAAAAATGTTTTAGCCATGTGCTCATACGAAGTAACATGAAGGGAGGGAGAGAAGGACAAACAAGAGGCGATAGGGGGGGCACATGAACAATGGGGGGTGTGCGAGGTAGCATAAGGACAATGGAGTGTGGGCAGGGGAGCTACGGACAATGGAGTCTGCGCAGGGCGCAAACAGATAGATAAGGAGATAGACAACAGAGGGTGGATGGGGACAAGAGAGAATGGGTGGGGCGGTCATCCCAGGTGGACAAAAGAGGGTCAGTGGGACAGACTGAAGGAAAAGACATGGACAAAGGAGAATGGGTGGAAGGACGTGGCAACCGCACGAACAATAGAGAGAGGGTGGGAGAAGCGTGGCAACCATACGAATAGTGCACAAGAGTAGTACACAAAGGAGATAGCTGAAATGATTGACCTCTCCCTCTTAATGTGCTTGCACAAAAAGAATAAAATGGTACCTGGAAAATTAAGCTGTAGAAGGACACAAGTAATGCACATAAGCTCCAGGGGAGGGACAAACACATAAAGAGGAAGGAGGCCTATGGAAGCTGAGAAATAAAAAGCAAACAAATGAGGGTGACAAGGAAGCCAACCAAAGGTAAGCAATGTTATGTTATGTGTTACGTTTTGTTAGGTTAAGAAGATTTGTATTGTACAATTATCACTCAAGGGTATCCAGGGGCTGGAGTAAGTGAGTAGGCCAATTAAACTCCTAGTCAAATAGCCAGGTCTTCAGTTTCTAGCAGAGTTCAGGAAGGGATAGGGAGGTCCTGGAGTGGTATGGAAGGTAATTCCAGGATTTAGTGGTGAAATAGGAAAAGGAGCCTCCTCCCTTGCTCCTGTGGATGTGGAATACTTGCACGAGGTGGAATGAGGCTGAGCACAGTTTTCTGATGGGTTGGTGGAAGTTGAGGCGGTGGTTGAGGTAGGCAGGCCCGATGTTGTGGAGGGATTTGTATGTACTGGTGAGCAGTTTGAATTGGCATTACTTCTGAATTGGAAGCCAGTGTAGTTCTCTGATATGGGGTGTGATGTATGCATTTGCAGGGGGTGTTGATGGTGAGTCTAGCAAGGGCATTCTGGATGGCCAGGAGTCTTTGTAAGAGTTGATTTGTGATGCTGATGTAGAGTGCATTGCAGTAGTTTAGTCTGCTGCTGATGAGGTCCTGGGTGACCTTGAATCTGGTGTCGATGGGGCACCAATGGAATATTTTGCAGCGCATACGTAGTATGAAGAAGCAGGATGAGGTGATGGCGTTCACTTGTTTGGCCATTGTGACTTTGTCAGTCACAATGTTTGCGAGGGTTTTGGCGCATCGGTGGAGGTAGGCGTGGTTCCCAGGTCTATTGGCCCCCAGGAGGATTCCCATGGAGAGCTCTTGTTCTCGAAGATAATGACTTAATTTTATTCTGTGTTGAGGTTGAGTTCGTTCTGTTTCATTCAGCTTGCTATGTTGGGCATGAAGGTGTTGAAGTAGGTCCTGGTGCTGTGGTTTGTCTGTGAGGGGGAGGATGAGCTGGGTATCATATGCATGGAATACAATGTTGATTCTGTAGGACCTTTGTGATGTGGATGAGCCATGTAAACATTGAAGAGGGTGGGGCTCAGCAATATTCCTTGAGGAACTCCGCAAATGAAGTTCTTGGGTTTGGAGGTGATGGGTAGGAGCCTGGTACACTGGGTCTAGTCAAATAGGAAGGAGGCCCTCAAGTTCAGGGCAGCTGGTGTATTCCATAGTTGTGGTGGCTTGCGATGAGGGTGCTGTGGGAGATGGTGTTGAACGCTGTAGAGAGGTTGAGTAGTATGAGTGCAGCGATATCTCCTTTGTATATGATGGTCTGGCTGCTGTTGGTTGCTGCTATGAGAGTAGTTTCTGTGTTGTGAGTTTTGTGGACTCCACACTGCAAGATGTTTAGTATGTGGTGTTGTTCGAAATGGTTGGAAAGTTGTTTGTTGATAGCTTTCTCCACCCATTTGGATGAAAAAGACAAGAGTGAGTGAGGACAAGTCTAAGTAAGTGGGAGCTCAGGTCTGGGCACCTGCAATGGGTAACCTCTAAGTCTCCTGTAATGTTACAAAAAGTCTTGCAAGAGACAGCGCATGTTTTAGGCAAGACCTAAAAAGAAAGAAAATGGACAGGAAGCACCGAAGCCTCTGGTACAAAATCCAACCTGGTCCAACTCAAGTGGAATTATCGGAAAGTCCATGTCATATTTGGCTTGATCAAGCCTTTGCCAGAAAAAGTCTTTATATATGTATTTATCTTAATGCTTTGTAACGTGCATCATTCACTCTCCAGGAGTTTCAACATGATCAACTGACCGAAATGACACTGAGGATATGCAACATTGCAATTCCTAAAAAAGCAGTGGCTATGGGAGTACAAATCTTGCACAACTAAGGTTAATTATTTTTGCTTCATGAATATAGTAATACTTTCATCCAGTTCTCTTTTTTGGGGAATGAGAACTCTTAGAGATATGTGAAAAGGCAAAGAAAACATTCACAAAAGACAAAGTCAATATTGGAAACAGCTGTCTAAAAGTTCACTCTTGCCTCTGACTTGGCAAACTGACCTCTTTTACATAGGTGCTAACTAGTGATAACTTGTGTAAGGCCTTTCTTATATATCTTAGTAAAACATGGTCCAGTAGCCTTACAAGAAAAACAAAGTTGTGCAACATTTTTACACAATGTGATTGGGTTCAGGATGAGGCCCATGAAGGAATTACAGAGTGGTCACAATGGAGATCCAGTGGAGGGAATAGACATACCAAACACCCTGAATGATTCAGAAAATAATTCAGATAGGGGAATAATCAATACATTCAAATGGGACATAAACTAGGGGCAGATCGAGAAAAGCAGAGGGCAACCGGTGGCAAAGTATGCATTCTTCAGCCTACACAGGGGTAAAGAAGCATGTAACTTGGGCTGCAAGAAGCTTGCTACAACAATGCAACACAACCAGAATAAAATGGTGGTAGTATGGAGAACACGAAGAACACCTGAAGGGAAATCAGGGTAGTTAATACTAAAAAATCAAACTTGATTCAAATATCTGCATTGTCCAATGAGATAACATGGAATAAACTTTGCGAACAGACTAGTGACAGAGTCCATGTGCAGGATTTTATAATCATAGTGGATCAAACTTGATTAGGCTGGGGCGCATCCTGGAACAAATATTGCACTGCGTCTTTAAGTTGATTGGGCCTCCAAAGCTGGTATTAAGCAACCACCCCAAGGTATTGCTGGGACCAGCCTGTGCCCAGCAACTGGCCATGTTGGTAATATTACCTGGGTGATGACATGCATGGGCGAGACTGAGGGTCACCCGAGCCTCCATTATTGGAGCCAAATATTAGGCTTTGAGCCAGCAACTTTATGAGACCTGTTCCTGCACCATACTCTTAGGTGAATCCGTCTCCTTCCTAGCAGTAGATCAGTAACGGATGAGAGGGAAGTAAAAACGAGTTGTTTGTAGACCACATTGACCAAATTCGGGAAGTGCTAGGGAGGGCAAAAATAGTAGGGCACCATCCCACACCAGGGCATTGTCTTTCTACCACCCCATTTCAGCAACAATGTGCCTTTCCCTTTGTCCTCTGCTCTCGCAGCCAACTATTCCTAATAGACTTGGGGGCTGCTGTAGCACAATAAATCTTCTATTCTTTGTCCAATAACAAAACCGCAAAATTTACACCAGCCAGTCAATCAAGCTACATTTTCAATGTATGGAACCGATACGGTGTAGTCCTAGTTCCAAGAGAATTAAAACCAATGGTGAGCAAGCCATGGGAATCAAAGACCCTCCCCAGCGAATAAGAAGCAAAAGCGAGCAATCCTCATCCAAATACACACTCAACAGAATTATAATTATGGTTGGCACTCATAGTCAAGCAAGCACCATCCAGAGAAAAAGGATCAAGTACCAAGGTCCATATAACAACAACAACAACAAAGGAGCTTGTAAAGCGCCTGGTGACGCCATCACGGCGTGTCCCCGCGCTGTGGAGAAGAGTCAAAGACCAATGTAGGGTTTACAGGGAAAACAGATGGGTTTTTAAGCTTTTCCTGAAGGTGGTCTCCGAGTCCGCTAGTCTGATACCCATAGGGAGAGCGTTCCATTCCCTGGCGGCCATAACCCGGAAGGAACTACCACCCATTCTGGCTTTCCTGATACGGGGTATTTTGAGCAGGCCAGTTCCCCCAGAGCGAAGAGTTCTGTTGGGCTCATAGGGAATAGCTAGGTCATTCATGTAAGGAGGAGCTTTTTGGGAAATGATCCTATAGCACATTAAGAGTGCTTTAAAGAGAACTCTTTTTTTTATAGGTAGCCAGTGAAGGGTGTCTAGAGCAGGTTTGGATGGTGCTCTCTTGGGAAGTCTGAGGACTAGTCGTGCTGCTGTATTTTGGAGGACTTGAAGTCTCCTGATGTTATTTTGCGTTGTTCCGAGCAGAAGCACATTCCCATAATCTATTCTAGAGGTCACTAGAGCTTGTGTCATAGTGCGCCTGGCTTCAAGAGGAAGGAGATCAAGGGTGCGGTTCAGGGTCTTCATGACCCCATAGCATTTTCCGACCACTTTGTTCACGTGGCAGTCATAGGATCATATAATGATCTCTATGTGAGGCTCTGAATCAGGACTTCAGTGCATCACGCTAATTCTCCCAGTTCCTAGGAGAAGCAAAAAGAGCCTGCCGGGATACACTTCACCTTATTATGGAACTGTAATGATTAGGGGTCATTTAACACTTCCTGTACATCCTGTAATGTTTGCCTACGATGTGTGGATAAAAGCAAAACTCCCCCAACTGCTGCATGGCGGAGTTTTTCCACATGTGCAACTCACCAACATTAAATTAGCAAGCGCGAGTGAGAATGTGCGTCCCCTAGTGGTTTTCTTTTAGCTCTAGAACGCCTCCCAGTGAGATTTCTCAATGTGGGCGGTCGCGGCAGATCGCTACCATTAACATTGAGGAAGCTGCTGCTAGCGGTGGGAAAGCTGTCGCTCACGTAGAAAATCTAATTGTGCAGAAGAAGCACCCTCTGGGATACCATGTGGTGCCATTCCTGCTCACTTTACAGTGCAGAGCAAACTCCTGGCACTAAAAATCAGTACGAGCAGCATGACATACCAGAATTCTGATGCTTGCGGAACTTCCTGGAATCTCATGGAGTTTTTAGGTAACTGCAGAATTTCAGGGAGTGAAACTCCACAAGTTACACCCTTCCCTACTGTATATGCCTGTCCTAATTGATTACCTATTGCCTCCCACTTTCCTCAACAACTGCGTAACCTACACAGAGCCCACCTCGCAAACTGTGCAATAAATCTTCACTTATGTGCCAGCTGAGCCATTTTCCTAGTCTAGTTGCTGATGCTATGAAAACCTGATTCTAGGTTTATGGGAAGAAAAGACAGTTTGAGCGCCCAAAGTATTGCCCGTCAATTGAGTCAAGCCCCGTCTGCCACCCCTTACATACATGGGCGATGCAATAGAGGGGGACATCTGTGACTATGGAGAAGGTGAGCAGAATAGATGGCTTTGTGCTGCCTCTTCAGTGAATGCAGATTATTACAAACAACTGTTGTCCTTGAATTATAAACCTGCAGATCTGCCGAAGATCTACCACTGGCCCTGCATGTCCAAGTGGGTCAGTTGTGTGACTGTCTAGGAAAGACTCCAGCTGCTTTATGGGCCACTGGATGGAGCACGCTGCAAGGTGAGGACTGAAACTTCCCTGGGTGTTAGAGGACTCACTTCCTATAACCAGTGTTTTGCCCTCACCATGAGTGACAGAGCAGAGATCTGTGGCACAGAGGAATGGGCAGAGGATTGACGGGACAGTTGGCTGCAGTGTGCAGCTGTATTAGAGTGAGCAGCAGTGCCTGGCAGTGACGGTGAGTATTGGTGACAGGTGCAAAAGCACAGAGCCAGCCTGCTGATGCAGTTAATCTGTACCGTGGGTCCGTGTGAGGCAGCCATTGTGAGACGCAGGTTGGGCCTGACCGCACTACCTCCATGTGGTCTACAGAACTTTGGTCTTCTAACAGAATATCAGAAACAGAAATATTGTGTGAACATAATATTGTATCAAAAATATCGAGGGCAAAAAATATCGAGAAGGTAGGTGCAAATAGATAGGTATAGATTTACTATTCTTAGCTCCACGTTTACATACCTTGAATATATATATTTCGTCAGGGTACATATATGTGGAGGTAAGTATAGTAAAGCTTTGCTTACTTATAGAAACTTAACTTCACGATATTTTTGTCCTCGACATTTTTGCCACAATATTTTCCACCACAATATTTCTGTTTCTGCTATTTTGTCTAAAGCCCAACAAACATCCAGTGTCATTGTTGCCCTACTATGTGCCTGCAATAGATCTCATAAGACCTTGGTGTTCAGCTTTAGAATAGGCATCAGAATCACCCCCGATACACACTGGTTTTAAAATAAAGTCAGACCTAGAAGGACAGATGGGAAGTTCCAGTCCCACGAGAAGATGGTGGGTTGTTGTAATGAAAAACATATGAGCAAATCAGTTCGAAGCACTTGCCAGCCATTTCAGTGAATGTCGTAAGATACCAAGGATCATCAGAATTATTCAATGGCTAACTTGCTAAGGTTCGAGGTCAAAGGGGGAAAGAGATGGCGGTGGTTGGCGGCAACGAGGTGCTCCATCTTTAATAGGTAGGCAGTCCTCGACCATACTATTTTGGAATGGAGTGTCAAACACACGCACCACATAATAATTAACTTTCTGATACATTTTAATAATACATTGACAAAAATGATCAAACACAAAGCGATTCATTTCCCAGACCCGATAAGTCAGTTATCTTACTAATTTGTGAAACGTGTGATTTGCTGACCAGCACGTGAGCGCCTGCTGAGTTTAGTTTCGATGCTCACACAGCCGTGCAGCTGGAATACATAGTTCTCTTTGGGACGAAGAAGGGATGGGACGTGCTTGAACCTTTCATCATTTTTACCAGCAGCAGGATATGGCTCAAGTAGATGGAAATGATGGGCAAACTTGTCTTCTAAGCTTCAGCTGAGACGCATGAATGTCAGACACAGTTGGCATTAAAGAAAGCTTCTAAGGAAATGACCCATGGTGTATGGCAGGTCATGAGTCATAAATCAAAATAGTTGTGTTTTTTTAAATGTAATCTTCCATATGATTATGACATTTGTATATGTATAAGTATATTTGTAGGTCTATGTATGTTTTAATAATATGACAATAAAGTATGTATTTTTGTACATTTATGTTATGTTATGTTGTTTGTTTTGTAAAGTTTGCACAACGTTATAGTAGGTTACTTACAACACAGAGAAACTTTTGTTTTTTTTCTCTAGAGACTCTCCCCTTGGTTTAGTGGCGTTGCTCTCCGTTCTTTGCGAGTGGTGTGAAACAAAAATATATATAATTGACTCTGAAAATCTCCCAATAAGAAAGTATCTGCAGAGAAAAAAATGTGAACCAAGACAGATACAACTTGAACATAATCTTGCAGAAGATGAATTAATGGACAATGTTAAGAAACGAGAAATAGGTTTCAAACTCAGGTCAAACAACGATGTAGCCATGTCATATTTTTAATATGTCCTTATATATACTTGATCTGAATGTGTATATCTTACAGTCATTGGGAATAACACAAATATGGCATGGATAGGCCAGTGGTGCTAGAATATTCAGAATGGGGTGCTGCCATTAATGTTACATCACCTAGTTCATAGCGACTGTGAAACATCCATGTGTAACACAGAACAAGTGTTGAAAATTAGTCACTGCAAATCAGAAGGAGAATGCTAAGAGTGTGGTATGTAGCCAGCTGATGTGAATTGTGGGGAACACTGTTGCAAATGTATTACTAAAGCATGGTGTGGTGGTGTACTGTCATTTACAGGCAGCACATTTTTCATTGAAATGACAGCGAAATGTGAACAGACCACCAGTTTTACTGACAAAACCATCTAGAGCACAAATGACGGTGGTGGAAATCGGATTTCAGCTAATCAATATTATTGGCACATCAGTAAGTGAAGAGTCTTCGTTTATTTTGATCCTGTTAAAATCATTTGTTTCCATCACACTTCAGACTTACAAAGAAGTTTTTTGTTTGTGCTTTCTTAACTGCTGACATATTTTTAAATACTTGTGCAGTCCATTTACAGGTAATTAGATTTTGTGGTGTTTGGAAAAAAACTGATATCCCGCAGCCTTTCCTTTCACTCTCCCTGGACTCCAGCTAAATTGTCACATATTTCACTTTACAAAATCCTCTCACTTTGTTGTGAGAATGAAAACGAAACACCATTCTCCCTGTTAAGCAAATTCGCAGGAATTTGTCAGAATTTTTTTTTACCCCTCTTTGAAGATACAGTGAATGTGACAAGATAAAGACACAATTTAAAGGCATCTTTATTGAGCATTCACCTTCTGAACTCCAGCATGGTTGTTTCTGGGGTTGATGCAGCATCCCTCACACCCTTACTTCTAGCACCTATGTGATCGACCCTTCATCAACCCATAATGGAGTGCAATAACATCAATTTGGCACAGTTTCTGATGTGAAGGAATCTGGATACAGATCACCGAGGCAGTGGCGTCAGAAGAAATTATTTTTAAGGGACACAATACGAGTCACAGATAAAACTGGTGGGCCACCTGCCTATGGCAGTTGTGAAGTGTGCGTGGGTGCATGCATATGTATGTGTTGCAGATGCTGAAATGTATATAGATGCATATGTAAACATGTTTGTTTAAAATGTTTAAATGTTACTTTATATAGATGTATATATCTACATATATGTACATATAAATGGACACAGACATACATCGAAAGTTGTATGTTAACATTTTAAGTAGACATGTAGACTCATGAATTGCCACAAATAGTCGCTGCTATACAGTGAAAGATAATTGCACTAAAATGTGCTTGGCAAGGTGCTGTATTTGTTTTCTTCTGTGTTTTCTTTCAGGCGATGTGCAACATTTTTGGTGGTGGGGCCCAAGGGTGCTGTGCGGGGGTGGGGGAGGCAGGACAAATGTAGCTGGGACACATGCTCCATCTGAACCTCACTAGAGACGTCAGTGCATTGAGGGCTGATGGTCATCCATGGAAGACTTCTGCAAATTACTTTCCTGCTAGATGGCCCGACAAACAAGATTAATGGTGAAGCAGAAATTGAAGGCAAGAAAATCAAAGATGACAAGCTTAAAAGATGAAACAGGCCTGTAGGCTGCTTAATCGCAAGTCATGAAATCAGAGAAGTTGAAAGAAAATGACTGAAATTGAGGATCCGCAATGGCCCGAGAAGAGACAAGCATATATGAGTGGACTTAAGTAGCACCAAGATGGTGTGCATGCTACAATGAAAAAAAAATATGCTGGATTGCTGGAAACAAAAT
Source organism: Lissotriton vulgaris (assembly GCF_964263255.1). Classification (NCBI taxonomy): domain Eukaryota; kingdom Metazoa; phylum Chordata; class Amphibia; order Caudata; family Salamandridae; genus Lissotriton; species Lissotriton vulgaris. Next base: position 802,553,646 of record NC_141685.1, on the reverse strand, counting down.
CACTTTGACGTGATCTGCAAAGCCCCAACCAAAGCAACACAAATGAGAACAGGTCATCTTGTAGACATACAAGAGTGACAAAAGGCAAAGGCCACAGTACATATTGCAGATCACGAGGCAGGCCAACTGTAAGTGCTTCATTGAAAACAATGGAGATACCTATGGATAGTTTCCAATAAAGAACTAATTCATGCAGGAAAGTTTAACATCTCAGCAATCATGTAAGCCACAGATACACTCATGTTTACTTTGGTCTCAAGTAGTCCACTGAAGTGTGTGGATTGATCCTGCATCACAATCATACATGAGACAGGAAAAACTTACATTCCTCTTACAGACAGGCCAATGCCAGCAAAGTGCAAACAAAATGGGACCATCACAACTTTACATACCATTTGGTGGGCCACCAGCAAACCAGGATTTCATTCAAAAAAAGGAGCAAATGTCAATAGGAAGTCTAACTGCAGAGATACCCAAGACGCACTGTGAACAGAAGACTATTATTACATACAAGGAAGACTCATAAATTTCAAACAGCACGGCGCACTAATCAAAGGACTCTTCTCACTTCCAGAATAGAAGTTACTAGAAAAGATGAGAGAGGGTGATCTGATAATGTCTTCGCAGAGGTCCATTACCCATGTTAAGGCACCCAACTCATAGAGTCTCAGAAGCTACGTATATTGGAAAAGATATACACCCGAATGCTGTCTGGTGATTGATGCAACAGAACTGAAGAATAAACAGGGACAAACATTTTAGGACACATGCTCATGAAAGAAGGGCACCTTCACTATACACCAGCCGACACCTTAATGCTATGGTAGCATGAGCTCCATGCTTTCACAAGCAAACGGTGTAGCCATGGTAATCGCCTTGGATGAGCCCCCACTCCGTAATCAAGCCAAACTCATGAGGAGAGTTATTTCTCTCTAAGCAAAGGTGGGGTTATTATGCATTAACAAAGTGATTAGACCTCAAAAGCTCACAATCCTTGCTGTTATGGTATTAGGACACTGGACACAACTTTCTGTTCCGAGCGATGACGAGACACGAGTACAAACAATGGGGCATTTGAGTGCAGGGCAGCATAGAGACAGCATAGTGTGAAACAAGCTCCTTCAGAAGTGTATGAATGATGACACAAAGAGGTACTGAAATACCTGGTTCTCTGCTTTCTCTTCATTGTGTTCAACGCACGAGAGTAGCGAGAAAATTAAAGTGCCCCCACTTTGAAATGAAAGATCTGATGGCACAAAGCAAGTGAGTCAACCATTCCCTAGAATAGCTTTCCTGTCTCTTCCATCTATCTATTAATCCTTTCACCCTTCTACCCACTTGCTGAAATCCACTATTTCGCCTTTATGTTCTTACATCAATTAAATTTATCATGTATCAGTCACCAGTTTTCCCATTCCATCAATTAATTCCCTCTGCCATCCACTAATCCATCCATCCGCTATGCTGGTCATACATGCATCCATCCATTTATTCACACTGCCATCCATCCTTCCATTCATCCATACTGCACCCATCCACCATCCTTGCATCCACTCTGCCATCTATGTCTTCACTCAGTAGTTCATTCTGCCACCCATTTGCTCATTCTTTCACCAACTCATCTATCCATCCCTTTACCTTCCTTTCACATGTCCATCCACCTATGCAGTCATTCACCCATCCATCTATCTAATGGACCATCCTTTCACCAGTCTGTCCACCTACCCATTCACTCATTCTCTAACTATGCACACATTCACCCACCAACTCATTCATCCACCTGCTCATCCCTCCTTCTATTTAATATTCCTTCCTTCCCTTTCCATTTATCCACGCTTTGTGTGTCCCTACTCCCGCTTGCTTTTCTATTGACGATGTATTCCTTCATAGTAGTAATTATGAGATTTTGCCTGCCGAATTGCAGACAGAAAAGGCCCATTAAGAGCCCCATTCAAGCTGTAGCTGCCAGAGCCGGTGGGGGGAGTTCTCTACGTTCCTCGTTCAAAGCACAGCAGAATCAGCACTTCCTAAGTACTGGAGTCTCCAACTATGGCTTTGTGCCTTCTGGGGAGGTTTATGTCAATTTAGAGCTAGTAAGTTGGCTGGAATACTCATATTAGAGAAGGGCAAACTGATTTGCATAAGGCTGGTCCATCTTTAGTGGTACCAGCAAGCTTAAAATGATGAATTTCTACCTATGAAGCACACACAAATTAGCTCCATTCATTAGGGTGATTTAGCTCAACCATTTCTATCACATTTTAATGTATGTTGAGTTTCCCAAAGGAGACGGGTAAGGTCAAGGTTTGAGCGTTCGCCCGACGAGAGACTCAAGGGACGTCACTTTCATGAAGTCAATTCTTTAGCCAGATTGCTTCAACCATATATTTATGCACCACTGTCTTATCTGAGCTTCTCCTAATAATCTGTGCCCTTTTTAAATTCAAAAAGACAGAACCAGATTAAGTTTGTGTCCTAAGAATGATCCATAGCTGAATAGTTTTTCTAAAATGCTACGTTTCTCATTGTTCAATGAAATTTTATCTTTAAAAAACTAGAAACATATGAGAGGTTCCTTGTTATCTTGTGCAGTGGGGATACAAACTCTCAGCTTGAACCACTCACCCCTCTTAAGGACAGAAACAAAGTGATCTGCCTACGGTTGGTCTAATTCTGCACTAACTTAAATAAGCTAGTAAACAGTAGCTTATCTCCCAGAGGGGACCAAACCAATATTCAATTTGATAAGTTGCACTGCTCTTCACGTAGCATTACAGTAATGGGTACTAGAAGATGTAATTGAGTATAAAGGGACAAAGAAGCCCAAATTAGCCATGTGTTAACATTTCACATGCTGGAAATGAAGATAATTGCCAGAGATGGTTTGTCTCGCCTATAACTGTGGCTAAATAATGCTTTCCTAAATGTGGAAATCTTATCCATAAACAGATAGGAAAGCCTGGATATCGGAAATGTTGAAAATTGGTAGTTATTAGAAAAGAGATATATTAGGGATAAACGCATCCCATGCCGTGCATTATAAGCATACTGCTAGCCACTGAGGAGTTCCAAAGCTATATAGAGAAACAAGGCCAAAGGCTGACTTCCTTTGTAAAGTTATGGAACTCTGAGGTGACTTGCAATATCCCTACATGTACGCCAAGGGGTACTTTATCCCATATAATAAAAGGTGACACCATCACCTTTCCCACAAACCACTTAAAACCTTAGTGCTTAGCTCTTTCATATGAAAGAGTTAGTACGTTTGCAAACATGAAAAATGAAACCTCTAGTTTAAAATTGACTAAATCAAAAACGTGTTAGATATTGCAAACAGACATTAGAAAGAATTTCATACGAGTCAGTTTAAAAAACAAAAGATGCTGTAGCTCCTATCATGTGGAAACATGCAGAAAGATTCTAGCTTTTCTCAATCAAATGAGGGCAAAAAATAAACATATTCTCCATGCTTTTCATTGTAAGCTATTAAAATAGAGCAGAAGAAAGAAAAGCAATGTTCCATTTGTTGCTTTAAACAGTTACTGCGATTATGCTCCATGACCTGACCTGCATTTCACCTCCACTTCTGGCTCTGGCAGCAGAAATTAGTCGACTTCTGATGGTGCGTCACAAGTCACCGATTATAAAGAAATTAGAAACTGCCATTTATACATGGACTACAGAATCCCATGTATTATACCACGTTAATGACTGAGAAACCATTTCCAGTGATAAGTGGAGCTAACATGGAGAAAAAGCTTCGCAAAACCACTAGACACAAAGTCAGTTGATTAGCTGAGACATTTGTAAATGAGTTTAAGTGAGACTATTGGAGTGTAGCCAACATTGAGGAATACTATCTTATGACAGAGGCTTTGGTCTTATCTTTGTTCTTCTCCTCCAGGCCTTTTCATTTCTCTGACCCTGTTTAATTTGTTTAAACTTTTCCTTTAACACAATCATTGCTGATTGTTTTAGGTTGTCAACCAATATAATATGGTTGAAATATTGACCTACAAAAATATCACACCCACTATATCGACTACCACTATACTGTAAAGATAAGTATATATTTATGATTCTGAAGCAGTGAAATTTAGATTTCACCCTTATATGTCACATAAATGCAAATTATATACGTGCACTTTGACATTATATTCACTGCGTACCTTAACTTTATTAACATGTGTGAAACATTTAAACGTATTACTGGAATGTATTAGCTGTAGAAATTCGAGATGTATATACATGCACGCTAATGTGCAGTTAAACATGAAGATATGTAATTCCATTTACATTTACGTTTCAAGTAATATTGCATTTAATTTGAAAGTGATATTTGTGTATGTATAAAAATACTCCTTTACTTATGTATTGCATTTATTCCTAAAGTTACATGTGCATTTATAATCATGTATTTGAAGTGCACATTAAAATGATGAACTAAAGTTAACCTGATTGCAATCCTTAGTTACAATGTATTTTGCTTTGCCAGCAGGTTTTCTTTTTCCCTTGCAGGTTTATTAACATGATATTCGTCAGCTAGAGAAAGGCTTACAGTCTTTGTTAGACAACTGATAGGCCAGAGAGGAAACTTGGCAGCAAACATAGATAAACAATGGTCGAAAGAGGCCTTCTGTTCCTCATGTACCAGGGTGGCAAGATGTTCAAGGTTGAGAACCAAAGCTACAGTTTGGTACGGTGTGAACCTGAACTGATGTTGCAGATGAACCCAAGCAGTGAACTGGTTAGTCCTTGGTGGTGTGAGAGAGATAAGAATGTTTTGAATCTCTTTTACATTAAAATTAGTGTTTTCACAGTCCCTTGGTCAGAGATCAGCTCTTCCCCAGTAGCTCTACCTTGCAGTTTTCGGTCTACGTCCCACCCAGGCAGGGTTCAAGACCTCACCTTGCTGGGTCCCACGCCTGTAATTCTTGTTTTATATTTTTATTTCCCCCTGCATCTCCCCACTGTAGCCCATTAATGCTGTTTCTCCCTTATTAGACCTGTATCCTCTGTTTGGTTGTCAGCAGCACGCTGATTGTGCCCCCCTTAGCATTCTGCTTCCCCCTTGCTGTACCACTGTTCATTGCATAATTGTAATTGTACTGTAGTAATTTTGTGTTTTTCGAAGTATTTCCCATTGCTATTTCCAGCCGCAACCCGCCACGCCTCCCAGCTGCATGTCCCTCCCCTATTTAATGGCGACTGCTGTGCGGTTGCGCTGCTGGTGCGCTGAAGGCACACCGAAGGCGTGCCTAAGGCAAGCCTGTCTGCACCCGTCCATGACCCGACCGCGGCCCGCACCAGGAACCCTGGATCTCCAGGACCCCACAGATACAACTCGACTCCACGCACTCAACCCCGGAAGACACACCGACTGCGAAAGATCCTCGCCAAACACCACCAAGTGACCATTCTCATGCAGACTTTGCTGCAGATCCTTCACCATTGACACAACCACTACTACAACCGAAGGCCCGCCTGATGCACGCACCACCGAAACGCTAACCTGCGTTCTCCTCAACGTACGCTCCCTTCGCCAACAAGCCGTAGCGATCTGGGACCTGGTTGACACCCTCGCGCCCAACGTCGCCTTCTTCACAGAAACCTGGACCAATGCCACCTCCGGCCCGACATCGCCATTGCCATCCCGGACGGCTACAAGATCCACAGAAAGGACTGCCCCATCACCCAGGAGGAGGACTCGTCATCGCACTCAAGGCCCCCCCTCTGACTCTCCACATCCAGCACAAGAGACTCCCACTCCAACACAGAACACCTCCCTCCGCCGCTTTTGACACGGTGGACCATACCATCTTGCTCTCACGTGTCAAGGCGGCGGGAATCGAGGGCTCAGCCCTGGTCTGGCTATCGTCCTTCCTGAGGGACCACACCCAGGCGGTCCGGCTGGGGGATTTCGCGACTACCCCACTTCAAGTCACTTGTGGTGTTCCCCAGGGTTCCTCACTTTCTCCCTTACTGTTCAATCTTTACATCTTTCCTTTAATCTTTGCACTTCAGCAGCTGGAGGTCACCGTATATAATTATGCGGATGACCTCCAGCTCATCTTCAGCCTTTCCTCTTCTCCCCTCTCTGTCTCCAATTTCCAGTCTACTATGATCTTCATCAGGGACTGGATGAACCACAACCATCTCAAGCTGAACCCGGACAAAACCAAGTTGGTTCTCACAGGTGGTTCTTCCAGTCCCTGGAACTCTCTCTTCTGGCCCTCTTCTTTTGGTCCCTCCCCCACTCCTTCCTCCACAGTTAAAACCCTGGGCGTCAAAATGAACAACCAACTCACTTTAAACTCACAAATCAGTTCTGTTGTTTCTTCCTGCTTCCTCACTCTCCGTACCATTCGCACTGTTTCCCGTTTTTTTCCCCCCAGGCACTCAAACTGATCATGTCCGCTCTGGTGATTTCGCGGCTGGATTATGCCAATGCCCTGTACAACGGCATCCCAGCATACAGCCTGCGGAAGCTCCAGATGGTTCAGAACCAAGCGGCACGATTGGTGTACGGTCTCCCGCGTTTTCATCATTCAACACCCCTCCTTAAGGAGCTTCATTGGCTTCCTATCAAGGAACGCTCCCTTTTCAAAACCGGCTGTATGGTTTTTCAGGCTCGCCAGGGTTCTGCCCCCGCTTTCATTTCTTCTCTGATTAACGAATATGTTCCTGTCAGAGAGCTTCGTTCATCTTCCAAATCCCTTCTGCAAATCCCACGCTTCAAACGTAAAAAGTGGGGAGGGGCCAATTTTTCAACTCTCGCTCCTACCTTTTGGAACTCCCTCCCCGACCACTTACGATTTGCTTCACATTATTCCTCCTTCCGCAAAGACCTTAAAACCTTTTTGTTTAAACAGGCCTTTTCCTTGTAACTTGTCCCTGCTATTTCTCTGCGCCAGGCTTCCACGGCCCTGAGTTGCTGGACCTATCTCCATAGCGCCAAGAAACCGTAGGGTGAACGCTGCGCTTTACAAATGTTTTAAAAATTCAAAAATTCAAATTCACCTCCACTTTCAGATACAGTCCATCCCCAGGATCACGCTATGCGGAACCTTCATCTACAGACCGCCGGGACCTCGTGCCCAGTCCGCAACCGCCATCGCCGAGCTCACCGCACCCCACGCCATCATCTCCAGGGATTACATTCTACTCGGGGACCTGAACTTCCTCCTCGACAACGATCACGATCCCAAATCCACCACCCTCCTCGACAACCTTGCTAATCTCGGACTGAAGCAGCTGGTCAACACGCCTTCTCACCGAGCTGGACACACCCTAAATCCCATCTTCGCGGGAGGGACAAACATCCGCTTCAGCCACACCACCCAGCCCCTCAGTACAGACCATCACTGCGTCCACTTCACCTTCAACATCACCACCGCACCCAAGCTCCCCCCCCACGCCCACCGCGAAGGAACTGGAGCAAGGTCACAGAAGAACACCTCAACACCACCCTCCTCCAAGAACCCCCCAGGGCCACGACCAACACCAACACCACAGGCGTAGAATTGCACCGCTGGATCCCCTGCTGCACCAACAAGCTCACACCCCTTCACAGCCCAGCCAAACAACGCCCTCTGCAGGACGCCTGGTTCACCACAGAACTACAAGAAGCCAGACGCTTCTGCAGATGCCTAGAGAAAACCTGGCGATACCAGAAAACTACCGAAGCACGGAACAACCACAGGGACACCCTGAAGGAATACCACCAGCGCATAAGAGACACCAAACAGACCTTCATAAGAGACAAAGTCCAGACTAACGCAACCAATGTCAAGGAACTGTTCAACGTCATACAGCAGTTCGCAAAACCCCCCTGCAAAGCCATGGACGTCACACCTTCCCAGGAACTCTGCAAAAAGCTCAGCTCCTTCTTCCATCAGAAGATCAAGGCACTCTACAACAACTTCAGCGAACAAACCCCAGATGCCAGACACCACCTCCCTCTACGTTGCCGATAAGCCTACCATAATGACCTGGGACCCCGCCACGGCAGAACACATCCACGCTACCATGAAGAAAACCCACTCAGGAGCACCAACGGACCCCTGTCCACTGCACATATTCCACAGGGCAGCCGCCGCCATCGCACCCAAACTACAACGAACCAGCAACGCCTCCTTCTGGTCCAGCATCTTCCGAGACGTCTGGAAGCGGGCAGAGGTAAAACCTCTCCTCAAGAAGCCCACGGACAACCCTACAGACCTGAAAATCTACCAGCCCATCTCTCTCCTTCCCTACACGGCCAAAGTCACCAAGAGACTCGCTAATGCACAACTGACGGCCTTCATAGAAGAGAACGCCATCCTAGACACCTCCCAGTCTGGATTCCGCAGCAACCACAGCACCGAGACCGCTCTCCTCGCTGCCGCCGCCGACACGCTGCTTGAAGCTCAACTCAGAAAAGACCAAGGTCCTCATCCTTGGACCCTGCACCTTCACCTGGGAAAACACCTAGTGGCCCACCGCCCTCAGGAATCCACCAACTCCTACAGACCACTCACAAAACCTTGGTATCCTCCTCGACTCCTCCCTCCCCATGAGCCGCCAGATCAACGCTGTCGCCTCCACCAGTTTCAACTGCCTCTCTGTAAGACCTTCAAATGGATCCCCCCCAACTGCAGAAAGATGTCACCAACGCACTCATAACCAGCAGACTGGATTACGGCAACACCCTATACGCTGGATTAAACAGAACCCTTCTACATAGACTCCAAAAAATCCAGAATGCAGCAGCCGGACTCGTCCTCGGGAACGCACTACAAACACATGACCCAACACCTACAAGACCACCACTGGCTCCCCATCGTGAAGAGGATCACCTTCAAACTCCTCAGCCATGCCCACAAATCCCTTAACAACGCGACCCAAATACCTCAATGAGAAATTATCCTTCCACGTACCCACGAGGAAGCTCCGCTCCGCCCCCCGACCTTGCCCTAGGAGAGGTCCCCCGCATCCGCTGAAACAGAGCAGACAGGATTGCCTTCTCCCTGTGATCATCAGACGCTCCCCGACCCTGCACACATTCAGGAAGTACCTCAAGACTTGGCTCTTCGATTGACCCGGAGCTGCTCACCCCCCCCCCCCCCCCCCCAACTCCCCGGTGCCTTGAGAGCCTCACGGATGAGTAGCACACTCTATAAACCCCTAATTGATTGATTGTAGGGAGCGCAGAACAGATTCCCTTTAGACTTGGAGAGGTAGAGACTTCTCTGCTTGCCCTAACCTTGCAAGTGTAAAGCTTTATGCTAAACATTGATTTCCTTTTCTTTTGGATTTATACTGAAGATTGATCATGCTGACACCTTTCTTCCCTTTTTGTCCTAAACTCCTGATTTAGAGATTTTACTAGCTGACCTTATATCTAGTCTATGTTTGGAGAGAGAAACTTCCATTTCAAAGTTTCTTCATGGAATACCTGTTTGCTTTAATCTGTGCTTGTGATTATTGCAATATGATATATTATTGTGTTGCGCCTTAACCTACTGAGATACTTTAGTTTACCTTTTGTATTCCGGCATTAACGGAACCTTTTTCTGCTCTGCAGATATACTGGATTGATTGCTAATCCAAAATAAAACCTTCTAACCATATATAGTGATTCCTTGTCCATATTGTGTAGTCACACTGGCTTCACCAGTTAGAAATGTATTATTAAATAGGTTCTTAACAGGGGGAATTACGCTCTCTGTCTGTGTATCAAGTACTAATGAAAATGTGCAAAATTTAACTGCTGTCACTACTGTATTGAGACACTGTATGGATGGAAACTTAATAAACATATCCATAGAAACATGTAAAAAAAAGTTAGAAATGTATTGTTCAGGAAAATTCCTTGTCAATGCTTCATGTCAGACAGTAAATTACCATCCCGTATACTGTCTATACATTCTTTCTTATCCCTTCTTTTCTTCTCTTACTACTACTGTCCATTTTACCTTTATCTCATCTTCATCCCATTCCTGTTTTTTCTTCTCCTCTACTTTGTTTTTAGTCCTTACTTCGACTCATCCTTATTCATTTTGCTTGTTCCCCTGTGCTTCTCTCCTTCTTTTCTTCCCTCTCCAGTCTCTCTTCCATCCCTCTACTCTTCTTTTCAGAATGCTCTCAATTTTCATGCCTTTTATAATTCCTTCCATCATCTTTTCTTGTTTTTCTTGACCACTCTTACCTTCCTTATACGATCTACCTGGCTTTCTTCTCCCCCTTACCTTCTCATACCATCCAATATTACTTCTTGCTACCTCTTCCTTCCACCCTTCACCGCACTTTCCCATCCACATCCTGTACCTCTTCCCTTCTATCTTCTTACCATTCACCTTCTCTTTTGCTCCCTTACAACTTCTCTTCTCCCCAATCTTCCCCTCCCATTAATATCTTTTTCTCTGTCCTTTCATTCTTTTCCTTAACTAAGAACATCTCTTCTATTTTTCTTTTTCTACCTTTCCCTTCACTGTCTTCGACAGGCTCTTTCCACCTCCCTCCCTCTGTCTTCCTTCCACTCTAACATTTCGCTGCTTCCAACCTAAACTTCTTTTTAATCCCCACTTCCTTCTTCCTCCACCTGCCCTCTCTATTTACCTCTCCCTTGTCCTCTGTAGCCCCCTCTTTTTACTGTTCTTCGCCCCTGGCCCCCACTCCTACCTGCTGAGCAGTCCGGGCCCACGTAGCCCTCGTCGCAGGAGCACTCCCCCTGGCTGCAGAGTCCTCGGCCGCTGCAGGCGTTCAGGCACCGTCGCCGGCCACAGTCCTCACCCACATAGCCCTCCAGGCAGAGGCAGGTCCCGTTGGCGCAGCGCCCTTTGCCCGAGCAGTCATTGGGGCAGCGCAGCTCGGCGCAGTCGGGTCCCGTGTAGGCCTCCTCACACACGCACTCCCCGTCCATGCACAGCCCGTGCGAGCTGCAGTCCGTGGGGCAGCGCGGCTCCGCGCAGTCCTCCCCGCCATAGTCCGCGTCGCACACGCACTCCCCGTCTATGCAGACCCCCCGGCCGGAGCAGGCCAGGGGGCAGTGGGGCTCCGAGCAGTTCTTCCCGACCCATCCCTCGTCGCACAGGCAGCCGCACGAGTCCAGGCTGAAGTTCCCATGGCCGCTGCAGTGAAGGGCAAAATCCAGGCGACCTGCAGGCACAAAAACACAGGGGAGTCAGATCAATGTTTGTGTGTTGTGACACCTTGAAGAAGCAGAAGTTGCAGAGTTCAAAGGCCAAGATGCCATGCAGTCCAGAAAGACTTTCAGCACATTCAAAATCATTACCCAAATAGAAGTCACCATAGCAGTACAATCTGTGTAGAGGGCAATTAATATTTGTGCAGCACATACGTTGGCACTGCTGTCCTGTGGTGTGAGAGACCTACTGAACGAACTAACACTTAGCCTGACTTTACTTTCCCAACTTCAGGCAAGGGTCAAGTGCCTGCTTACATTATGGCCTACACCACCTTTGCTCTTTGCTACACCAGTCAGGCGTAGAGTGTATGCCCAGGCCTCCATGCACGTCCAGCCAGCTCCATAACACCTGTTCTCTACCATTCACCCTACCGTCAATAATAAATTCCCTAACCCTAAATTGGGTGGTCCTAAATGAGGTATGTGTTCTGCCAACACCAGTGACAGATCTTCAAAACTAATGTATATACCCATTAGGCTAGTCTATAGTTATCTTAAACTCTAGTATGGATTTGTACAAATTTGATTTACAGTGAACACCTCTGGTCATTCAACCCTCTTTCCCAGAGGACGAGGGTAACAGGAATGATCTGTGCATGAGCAGTTTATATCTCTTATGAGTGACCGTACACAGTTTGTGTCCATGACCACTTTTAGTCAGATGCCCCCCACTCAGTCTTTGCTGTCGCCCAGCAACCTCTACTGTTCCTTGTAAGCAGAACCTCTGGCATTATGCAGCATGGGAAGACCCAATTATGTGGCAAGGTTGACTAAATTATGCAACAAGAAAAGTCAAATTATGCAGCATAACGCGGCACATTTTGTAATGGTATTACTTCATTAATTTGACATTTTTACACATATTAATATTGCCTGGGCAAAGACTTCACCTTAATATTACTACTTTAACACCCAAATACCGCAATTGGCAACTAAAAGGTAACCAGTCAAGGTGTATGAAGGGCCTTCCAGTGTGCGGCAACACACACTGCTAGGTTTTTACTAACTTTTGACCCGTTTGATCTAGAAACTATTTTTTTTTGTCAACATCTGCAAATTATGCAGCAAATGATTTTGAGTCAATCCATCATTATGTGGAAAATGCCACAGCATCGCATAATTCCAGTGAGTCTGGATATAACTCAAGCATAATGGAACATGGAGATCAGGACTGGTTGAGCAATCGATCAACGTCATTACAAGTTGCCTATACTCAACGCTGTTAGCTTTGGATGTCCAGTGAGTGCGGGAGACTGTTGTCTGAACTTGCCACATTTCCTCAGGTTTAAGATTAGGAAAGTTTGTAAACTCTACAGCCAAAATAGTTGTTTCTAGTTCTATTTATGAAATATAACAATGCGAAGTATTACGTCACCATAGCCAAGTATTGGATGCTGGCTAAAACGGATCGTGGCAATAAAATTCAGTTTTCTTTCGTATAGTTGAGCACTTTTAAAGGATGTGATTTTTTGCGACAAAGGTTATCATCGTAGGTCGCCTCGAATTCAAGGTTTTAGTTTGCCTACAAACCCCTGAATATGTGATCAACAAAAAAACTGATAATATTTGGAGGATCAAAGAACACCATGAACATAGAGATACCTAACTAAATCAATGCTAAATTTGAGACTTTGGTTCCAGGTGGGGCCCACCGACACTCATTTTTGAGGACAGGCTCTTACTTATTTTTCCTCATCAGACTTTGTGCTAGAGCAAGCGAGAAAAACAAGAAAGGAGGAAAGGAGGCATAAGAGAAATACAGAAAATAGTGACAAAAGGAGAATGGAGAGATGAAAAAGTAGAGTGAGATAAAGAGGCAGTGAGTGTCTGGTAGTGGAAGAAAGAGGCCAGAAGAGGAAACAAGACAACTCAGCCTTGTTGCTCGTCAACAGTGACGGGTGCAGGCTTGTGAGCAAAATGATGGGTGCTGGCACTTATTCTTGTACTATCCCAGTCCTGGCACTTGACTCAAAAATATGCTCTTTTGGGTAAATGTTTTTTATCTCCTTGTGCCTTAAGCTGTGAATACCATAATGCATACCTGCCAACTTGAAGAACAATCTCACTGTGTAAGGAGGGGGGAGGGCCATGAAAGGGGCAGCGCCTCTTGCCGAGAAGTACCTACAAGGCAATTTTGAACCCCTTCCAAAACAAAAGCTTAGTGAGGCTAGTGCTGATGTCCTGGGGTGTTTTCACACCCCCTTAATGGACGTCAGTAGTTCAAAGTCCCATAAAACAAGGTGGAAAACCACTATTTACAGTGGTTTTCAGCTTATTTTCCATGCCACCATGTGATATCAGCTCCTCACCGGGAGACCGTGTGATGGGAGCCGCTACCATGTGTCACACGGTGGCACCCTGTGAGTTGGCAGGTTTGCTAATGTAAATGCCAGCTGTACACATTTCTGTTCAAAATAGATGCCACATGTCCTATCCAGAACACATCCTAGTCTCTGTGATCGGCCTCAACAGGACTCCTCCCATACACACACCAGCCCCCTAAAATAGAAATGAAACTAATGCTTAAGAGTGACACGCCCTGCTATTCTGGCATCGAGGATCAAGGACATTTCTCCTCATTTACCTCAGCTTAATTTTCATGTTTTCTTAAGTAGCTCAATTTAACAATGGAGCAGCCCCTGCTAATCTGACCCAAGAGTAAAACACAGCTCTACCACCCATCGTATTTCTGAGTGTCACAGACAGCACAGACAGTGCATCTCAGTCCCAACCTGGAGCACCACCGGCTATTCTTTCACTGGGCCCTTTTAAATAGCACCCCAATCCTGCTCTGTGGGGCCTTCAGTTAGCCCAGTACGATAGCTCAAAACACAACATCACCCTCCTGGCTCAAACATTGCTGTTTCGTTTTTAGCCATGTTTGCTACATTACCAGGCATGTTGGTAGTACAAATTACCCCGGTCTAGTCTTAGTTGTATTACTTCAGATATACTCTGCAAATGCTATTTCTACCTGACTACAATAGTCAAGAGCAGCAGAATCTATAACTCTTTGGAGACAAATACACAAACATGATAACGAGTGGCAATCACCAGGGACACCAGCCTCCCAATAATGTGTACAGAAAAGGCATAGCAGTCTACTAGTTGGAAAATACTAATAAAAGATTCAACCCTTTGCCCTTTGGGCTGTTGTGGATGCTAGTGTATCTGTGTGACTCCACCATCATCCTTGGCCACCAGGTCATAAGGTCCTTGGGGCATCTGTAAACTGAAGGACACCTATTACCTGTGGCCGCATTGTCCTGGCAGCAGTTTGAAGGACATTGGCCCCGCAGGGCGGAGACCTCCCGCTCCAGCATCTCGATTCGGCTCAGCAAGTTCTGGATGATCTGTGGGGAAGTGGTGCACTTGCAGAGTGGCTTGGGGAGCTGGATTTTGTGGGTGAAGGAGACTTGGCCTTCTCTGTCAGAGGTCTGTTCGGTATACTCCGTCACCCTGGCCTCTTCGGTGCTCCCCGCCTGGTCTTCCGAAGTATCGATACCCAACGAACAGAGGTTTTCCAAGGGAACGTTGATGTTGTAAATGTGGTTGAAGACAACTGGCTGGCTTCTGGCGGGTACGCTGTAGTTTGCAAAGTTACCCAGCTCCTCAGCTGCCTGAGTCTTTGCCCGCTCAGTTGTTACTTCTACTTGGCCGACAACGGGCTTAATGATTGAGGCAAATGCAAGAAGGTTGGACCAGATAAATAAGTTCTTTAGCAGGAATGTCCCCCCATCAGGCACCATCTTCCTAGGAGCTGAAGGCGACTTCTAAGTCAGCTTTGACAGGGCCAGAGTGAAAGGACACCTGTAAAAAACACAAGAAAATATCCTGGCATTAAAACACTTATAAGAAGCAAAATTTCAAGTTTGCTACAAAGGATGTATTCCTAAAGAATAGAAAACCTAGCCAACATCTGCTGGTAGCTGCTCTTGTGGTCTAAGCAACTTCCACTGGAGCCATTTTCAAGACTACAATTAGACAACCCAAGACTCACACATCTTTTTTGAAAAAGCCAATGGTTGTTGATACTGCGGTATAGTAGAGTGCTCGTAGTCAGGGCCTAAATGACACAAATACCTTCTGCCAAAAAGTAAACTAAGTGTTAAAACCTTGATGCAGTTATGAAATCAATGTCATTAAAACCCAGAAATTAACATTGTGAAATAAAAGTCATCCAATGGCAGAAATCAATGTTGTGAAATCAAGCAATCAATGGCGCCTGAAGCCAAAAATCAATGCTATATGAAATTGGAACTAGGCATGATATATATAGATCAGAACAGATTGGCAAATGATGGTACAAGACAATGTTGTGCAAATCTCAAAAAGCAACGTCATCTGAGGCCAGAGATCATTATCATGTTAGTGCAGAAAAAGAATTTCTTCTGAGGGCAAACATCAAGACAATCACTGTCATCTGAGGCCATACATTAATTTCTTGCAATTCCAGAAAACCACTGTTCTCTAATGCAAGAAACCAATGGAAGAAAATCCAGAGAAAACAATGATACCTGAGGCCAGAAATCAATGCACTGCAAGTGCAGAAACACAATGTAATCTAGAGCTAAAAAAATCAATGCCCTCCAGGTATGGGAACATCTTATCTGAGGCCATAGATCAAAGCCATACAAGTCTAGAAAACAATGTCATCTGATACCAGAAATCAATTTCCAGCAAGTCCAGAAAAACAAAGTAATTTGGGGCCACAAATCATTACCCTGCAAGTGAAGGAAGCTATGACATCTGAGGTCAGTGCTCAATGTGAAATCAGTCCAGAAAAAAAACTATTTCAAATGCTTTATTAAAGGCTATAGTTATTGTAGAGACTCTTTTTATTGAAACTATACGTGTGTTCTCATGCAATTCAAATGGTATCAACTGCCTCATTCTCCTTTGCACCCATTTGATGCCAAAATTGCAAAAGCCACAACATCCTAAAAACTCACAACACATTTATATATGATCATGGTTAAATAAGGAGCCTACCCTCAACGAGCTCAGCAAAGAGGGTTCTGTGGCCCCTCAGATAAAGCTGGAGCCCAGGTGAGGTCTTCCTAACTGTAATGTACACAGGGAAAACTGCAGACTAGATATTCTTTGGGATCCTTCACATTCTTGTGACAACTAATGACTATCAATGCATAATTGGAAGTAGAAAGAAAGAAAGGTAACAAATGGAGACATGATTATTCAGTATTTATGATTTAAGATCTCTAAACTTAATAGCATATATATTTTTTATAAACTCACAGTTTTGTGATTAACTTCAATTGTGAAGTATTATCAGCATGAGGCTAGTTAACCAGGACATAAACATGCACATATAGATAACCCTTGGTAAATTGTTTAGTACAGACAGGGGGTCTACTCTATATAACAACAGTCTCATCAAAAAATTATCCTGAAAGCTCTCTCGCAACCCTCAGTCTACATTGAAGATACAAGTGAAAAACGAATGAGTGTGTTAATGAAGGTGGATAAATCATCCATATGCCTTAGGCACAAGAGGGGCATGAAGAAGAGGATTCTCATTCATGAAGAGGTCGCTCATGTAGGCAGGCGGTGGATGGGTGAGTTTGAGAAGCCAAGGGATGCCAGGCTTGAGCACACTGAAGTGTTCATTCTGGTCACCTTCAGCCCCAGAGATTTGCCTCTTTCAAGTTGGAGAAAGACCACCACAACAGCAACACTCAGCGGGTTCTATCTGACAGAAGTCCCTTCTGGCAAACTGAGGGTCTCTGCCCTGGGATGGGTTAGCAGCTAAAGATCTTGACTACGTCTGGCCAGATACTGCCCCTTTAATAATGAAACCCCCCCTGGTGAAATCACTTGACCCCTCTCCCGGATTCCCATAAAAGACAAAGATAGGGTGGGTTTCTCTTAGGTAGGGGGTTTTGCCTTGAATTTGGTGACAAAGTGCAGCAAGAGATAAATGTAGGACAAGGGCTGGATCAAGAAAGAGGAAGATTCTGGGTGCTCTTTTATTCATTCTCATTCATTGTGGGTACCTGTAAACGTTTATATCTCTGCTAACCACTTGCCATCACTTTTTTTGTTTGTTGAATATCTGTTTATTGAGTGTAACAATAATCATATACACCATACCACCGTTCATTGTGCTTTGCAAGTATCTAACACATTATACAATAATCAGGGGATAATAAGTCCCAATTATAAATCTGTTACAACTGTGTCTCTACTTCTTCGCATTTCTAGTTCCACCATTGGGGATATACATACACTTCCCCGGTATGCATTCCATTTCTCCCATTTCTTGTCCCACTTTTTAGGACATCCGCGTGTTGTAAATAGTTCCTTTTCCACCACCATACACCTGTCGAGCTCTTTCACCCATATATGGGTCTGCCACCCCCCAGTTTCGTGCTATCTCTCGCTTAACTAATGTATATCCTAATGTTGCCATCTGTTGTTCGATTTCTGTGAGGTCTGTGGCTGTCCATATGTTGAGTAGGCCCAGTTGCGGTGTAAGAGCTAACTCCTTCCCCAATGCAGTTTGAATGTGAGTTTTGGCTCCCTCCCATATATATTTTATAGGAGGGCATTCCCAGATCGTATGGTAAAAGGTGGCTATTTGCTTGCACCCCCTTAGACAGAGCGCATCCGTCCTGGTGCCTATTTTTGCCTGAGTGACCCCTGTCAGATAGGAGCGATGTAGAATCTTAAGTTGAATCTGTCGGAAGCGGAGGGTGATAGATGCTTCTCTAGGGGACATCAGGGCCATTTGCCAGTCATCATCATCGATAGGCACCAGGTAATTTTTCCACTCCTCTCTAAGTTTATTAAAAGTGTTGGGCAATTTGTTACATAATTTTTTATAGGTTAAGGGTTTGGCTTTCGAGTGTAATGGCCCATCCAGCAATCGATCCTCTAATGGCCACGATTCTGGTATGTCTTTGAGGTCTAGAAAAACCACCGTAAGGGCGTGTCTAATTTGTAGGTACTGAAACAGTTCCCCTTGTGCCATTTGGTAACGCCCCCGGAGTTCTTCAAAACTAAGAATAGAACCCTTTTTGATCAAATCTCCCACCACTGAAATCCCAATCATGTCCCACTTATTGAACCCTGGTTGGTGGCATAGAGTGCCTAGTCTCTGGGCTTGCCACAGTGGCGTCACTTTTGTGAGGATGTTAGCCCAGCCCAGGCGTGAATTCACCTGGTGCCAGATTCCTACCGTGCGAGAAGTGGGCCCAACATTTCTACGTTTCTTGACTTTGGAATATAGTGCTCCCAAGTAGCCGGAACGGTCAGTTTGATATCTGTCCAGCACATATGCTGGATCATTAGGGAGATGGTACATCCATCGGTTCACCACTACCAGTTGCGAAGCCTAATAATAGAGTTTAAGATCAGGGAGGGCTATGCTCCAATCATACCACCCTTTTGTTAACTTTCTTAGTGCCACACGAGGGCCCTTGCCGTCCCACAACAACGTATGGACTTCACTCACCAACGCTGCAAAATATGTATCTGGGGCAAAATTCAGACAGTTCTGGAGAATGTATAAAAACCACAGGAGAGCCAGCATCTTCAAGAGGGCAGCACGGCCCACTAGGGACAGAGGCAGGGACCGCCAGTGTTTTACATCTGCTCGTAACAGGGCTAGCTGAGGGGCTAAATTGCGGTTATGAAAAAGGGCCAGATCTGATTGACAAAGATTCACAAATATCAGAAACCATCTCTAGCCACTTCTATCATACAGTCCGCCGAAAGACGAGGATCCTGTGCCCGAAGCACAAACAGTACCGACTTGCTCCAATCGATCGCATAACCAGAATACTTTGCTAAGTTCGTGAAGATGTTCAAAACAGCATGTATGGATTTATAGAGGGAGGCAAGATATAACAGTATATCATCAGCGTATAATGATATTTGATCTCCCTGATCTTTCTTCCCTTTCAGCCCCCTCACCATTACATCCCGACATATCCATGCAGCAAGTGGTTCTAGCATGAGGGAAGATATCAGTGCTGATAGAGGACAGCCTTGCTGGGTACCTTTTCGCAGTGTGAATGCATGGGATATGTAATTGTTAACTCTTATTTGCCCCAGTATATCAGTAAAAAGCAATTGCGCCCAGCCCAGAAACTTCGGACCGAATCCCAACCTCGTCAGAACTTCGAATAGGTACAGCCATTCTATAGAATTGAACGCCATAAAGGCATCCAATGAAAGAACCACTGCGTCTTCCTCCATGTATTCTCTGCGTGCGAGCACGTTATGGAGACGACGGATATTAAGTGCTGTGTTTCTTCCTGGCATAAAGCCAGATTGGTCCGGGCGAACTAAGGAGGAGATAACTGCAACTAGTCTGGTGGCAATCACTTTCGCTAAGATCTTAGCTTCTATGTTAATTAATGAGATCGGTGTGTATGAGCTGCAATTGTCCCTGGGCTTCCCTGGTTTATGGATAACTACTATGGTGGCAAGACGCTGGTCTTTGGGCAGTTTTCCTGTCTCATAACTTTCGTTATTTGCCATCACTTTTGAAAACTTGAGATTTATAAAAAAACAATATTAATTTCTATTCTGATCGTGATCGCCTGGCATTTTGTGGTTTAGTGTTAGCAATGTGACTCTATGATGAGCCATACTATCTAGCCTTTTTCCCTCTTTAACACAGGGAACTTCAGCATGGATAAGGGAGGTTACTTTTTATTACAATTCTGGGTGTAGCTTAGCCCCCAATAGTTCTAGGTACTTCCGGTTTATTATGTGTATGCTGTATTGAACTGCTCTGTTATTCCCCTTTGTAAATAAAGTCACATTCATTATTTTATAAAGACAAAAACTGGTTACATATTCAATGTTGCTATCTTTGATTTATTGGCTACCCACAGCCTCTGAATTCCTACCTATGTCCTGCCACAGCATCTCCGTGGGTACGCCTCGACCTTGCTATCCGCAAGATACAAACCTAAAAAAGGCACCGCAGCTTTTTTGTACAGTATCACAGTATTTGGGCCATCTTGAGTAAGGGGCAACTAATGATACTGACCGTAGTACTTCTCAGCACCCCATGAGTACCCCACATCCAAGTGAACAGATCTTAAGCTTTATAGGGTGGGGGTTTATGGATATGTGTGCAACTCCTGTTTGCAATGTGTCTACTTTCATTATAGACATTTTATAAGAAGAAATAATGTAAGGATTTTATGGCCTGGCTTGATAGTGCAACTGTCACCAGACAATTATGTGTGACACTTCCAGTAGAGGGGCGTTTAGCCCCACCCATTTGTTGGGAGTCTGGAGTATATGTTTTGGTTGGGCAGAAGTTGTGTGCTTCAGTACAAAGTACTCGCCCTCCACACAGCTGTGATCATTTTGTTTATTTATCCAGTTGCCTGATCTTGAACTAACAGGGACACACGCATGACATTGTGATGCTATTAAAATGCCTTAGATAACTAGATACTTTATGATGTTTTTCTCTTGCAGCAACATAGGAAGAAGGAGGGCTGTCATTAAACTACATGTATTTTTAGACCTGGCTTGACAATGCAACTTTTATCTGACCTTTTACTCTATGGCAATATTATTCCACAAATCTTTCTTCCCATCAAATACATATCTCTTTCCATGCTATTTAGTTGTAAGGCTTCACGTTATCCTACAACGTTAAAGCCAGACCTATTGCCATTGCCAATGCTTGTTGCTGTTTTGGACAGGGTTGTAAATGGCGAACAGCTGAATCATCACCTTGTCAGTTTGATTGAATTTGGTCACTGGCTGGCTCGTTTTTCTGCTGGGTGCATTTTTTATCATTGTAGTCTCCATGCTGACATAGGAGATTTTGGGACTCAACTTTTCAAGCCAGTTCTATCAATTTAAGAGGCAATTTTAGAGTGAGGAATGCATTCCAGTTGATGGTAGCTATTGATAAAAAGGTGCGTCTGCAGTCTGCACCCAGAACCCTCCAGGTTTGCAGGGTGACGAGTCTCACCTCAGGAAAAGATTTGATATTCTTTGGTTAATATATATTTGATGAAGTTCCCTTTCTGAGCCAAGCAATGTTACAGATTATGGGGCATATTTACCAGAATAGTGGCGCAGGGCAGCATAGCAAGTTACCATTCTGCGCTGCCCTGCTTCACAGGAAAAAGGCAGGAAGGCACCGTATTGATCCAATACAGTGCATTCCTGTCCTTTCACCCTGCACTGGAGCAGTTTCAGCAGTCTAGTGCCAGCACAGGCACCCTTGCACCATGTTGTAAGGGTGCCTGTGTTGTAGGCAGGATCGTGTTTGTGCAGGAAGGGTCACAGAGCTGTTTTCCTCTTTCTGCAGCACACATAGAGGAAAACATCAGGAGAAATACAAATATTTCTCCTAATCAGGGGCAACACCATAGCGTCGCCCTACTGCTCTTTGAGCAGGAAAAATAATATGATAATAATGTAGTTATTATTTAATTTTTTGCAGGTTCGGGGCTAGTTTAGGGCAGGGAGGGTTTGGAGATGGTGTAATTTGCCCACTCCAAATGGGCATGACTGCTTGGCCAGCCGTCCTGGCCAGGCCAAACAATCATGTGCACTTTGCATATTCCCCACCAGGCTGCAATAAATACCATGGTTGAGGATATGCCCATGCCTTCAATCCCCATCTGAGTGCCACTCCACAGCGCTCAGACCCATCACAATGCTGCATTGCAGCACTGTGATTCCTTTAGGGGAGTCAATTACAGCTTCTGTGATGGAGTGAGGTGAAGAAACAAAATGTTGTAACCCCTCGTAAAGTCATTTCCTCATAACTGTAACCTTTATTAATTGTGTGGTTTGGAAAAATTAATCAACGTAGTATAGAATGCACACACAAATACACGTGGGAATACTAATCTGCTTCCATGGAAAACTATAACTGACTAATTTAGTCAAAGTGGCATAAATGTGCTTTCTGTTTATGTATTTTGTGGCAAAAACATGGAGTTAGGTGAGTATATCATGCATATGTGTTGCTTATTTGCTAGGTAACAAATAACAGAGAAACCCTTAGTATGGGGAGAAGGTAAACAGAAGGGCTATATTTCAATAATTAACATTTATTTGTGTTTGTTTCTATGATAGTTCCCGTTCTGGCCCGTGAGGCCTAGTAAAAGATGGCTGCTTTATTAACTGTGAATGGAAGATAAACGTAGCATGCGCAGCCCAAAGCCGAGATTGAATGTAAGCTGCCTGTGCCTGAACGAAAGCAGTTCAAGGACGACTTGCCCTGGAAGTCCTGATGACTGCCAAAAGAATGAACATTTGAGTTACTGATTGTGGGAAAGAAACCTTTAGTAACTAGTTGAGGATGTTACTAGGCCAAAGACTTTCTCAAACAAAGGACTCTTTAAAATTCAGCTGATGCTAAGGAAATTGAATATTAGGATGATGAGGTGATGCTCATCCACCCTCAAATTGTCCAACCAGAACTTGAGTCCGTACTGACAGTTACTTTTTAGGTCTCACGACCTATCAATGCGCGCAAGCGCATTGAGTGTAGCGAGAATTCATGTCCTCAAAACGCTTGAGAAACCAAGGGTTTCGTTCGTGCGGTTTTGTTTAAGTTCACGTGAATCACGTGACCAAACAAGCACGCGCATTCACGGCTGCACAGCATATCAAAGGGCTTCACCCAGCGGGTGCTGTGCGGCTTCTCCTCCCCTAATTACCAGCTTCCCCCATGTCTCCCTTGTGTGCTTCTCTCGTAGGCTCTCCCGCCCCCATCCGGCTTCCCTCCGGCCATTTGCCACACTCCTTGTTTACTTAGATTTTACTTCAGTCATTGCACGTTTGAGCATTTAGATCAAATGTACCAGCTCCGTCATTACCTAGGTCCATTTTAAAGTGCAGCTCACAGTAGTTATTTTTTTGTCGATTCTCGGAGTTAAAGCTTTTTTCGAAGGACATTTGTTATCATTCTGATGATGATCAAACGGCTACCACAGTGCCTGGAAAGCTGTGCCACCGACACGTTTACACTCTACCTCACCTCATAAAGCAGAGTGCACACCAGGCAGTCTTACACTGCACCGTGCAGCCATCGCACATGCTGCCTCCTCCCCAATCACTGTACACAGCATAGTGCACAATAGATGGTCTCAACACTGCACCATGCAGCAAACGCACAGGCTGTCTCCGCCCAACCACCTCAAAAGGCACAGTGCACAACCGGCAGTCTCACACTGCAACATGCAGCCATCGCTCAGCCCAATCACTGTACACTGCCCTATGCGGCCATCGCACAGGCTGTCTCCTCGCAATCACCGTCCACAGCACAGTGAACAAGAGACAGTCTAAACACTGCACCATGCAGCCATCGCCCCACCCAATCGCTGTACACAACAGTGCACACGAGGCAGTCTCACACTACACTAGGCCGTCATATCTCGCACAATCACTGTAGACAGTACAGTTTACATGAAGCTGTCTCTTCGCCCAGTCCCTGTATACACTCATCATACAAGAGACAGTCGTCACATCTACATAATTACCCTTATATAGTCAATCTGCGTCCCACACTGCTGCCCATGTTTACAAGACACGGTCCGTCGCCCTATCGACTCCACCAACAAACAACACAAGCCTGTCTGCAGAGGCACGACATTGCACAAGGACACAATACACAAGCCTGTCTGCAGAGGCACGCCATTGCACAATGACACAATACACAAGCCTGTCTGCAGAGGCACGCCGCAGCACAACCACCTTTAAATGCACATTCTCCAGCTGGGGCCTCAGCACAAAGAGACAGTCGGTACCCCTGCACAGTGGTCTCAGCACGGTACACGAGAGACAGTTGCCACATCCCTGCCTCTAATGAGAATCCTCCAGTGCCCATCACGCTGTCACCAGCTCCTGGCACTCCCTGGTAAGCACACATTGGCCTCACGACACATCACAGGCTGCCATCACGACACAGACACACCTCTAAACACCAAAAAAGACGCCCTCCCCTCCCTTCTGTTCACTCACGGGGCTTGTGCGTTTAGAAAGAATCCATCAGCCGTTTGAAAGCCCTGCAGCGCATGTCTCGCCTGCAGGAAAATACTTTTAGGAAAACTGCGGGCAGCTAAGTACGAGCTCTTCGGTAGTTCCGTCATATGTATATGTTTTTTTTCATTTGGTTACAATTTTGTAACAATACATTGTCACTGTAGGGCACTGTTAGCACAGAAATGCGGGAAAGCAGGGTTGAATTATTTTTGCAGGCTTCACTCGTTGCTGCCTCCTTCGTGTACTTCTTCCTGTGTTGCTGTCTCCCTCCCACCCCCCCGGCTTGCATTTCCCGTACTTGTTTTATGAGCTCTGTTGATCAGCTGCTTTCCCTTGCCTGTGTTTTCAACCCGCTCCTCCACACCCCCTTCTCTCTCCTCTCCATCCCCCTCCCCCACCCCTCCCTTCTGTTCACTCACAGGGCTTGTGCATTTAGAAAGAAGCCATCAGCCGTTTGAAATCCCTGCAGCACATGTCTTGCCTGCAGGAAAATACTTATAGGAAAACTGCGGGCAGCTAAGTACGAGCACTTCGGTAGTTCCGTCATATGTATATGTTTTTTTGCATTTGGTTACAATTTTGTAACAATACATTGTCACTGTAGGGCACTGTTAGCACAGAAATGCGGGAAGGCAGGGTTGAATTATTTTTGCAGTATACTGAATGTTGGTAATGGATTATGCATTCTGTGTTTTTTAAAACTCTTTATTTAACAGACCACTGGAAAGTTCAGGCTCCCCTTGTATGTTTTATCCCCTCTCTCTGTACTCACCCTCCCTTTCTTTTAGCTCAAACCTTCGTGCTCCGAGGCATCTACACAACCCTTCCCCCTTTTTTTTATCTCTACTACCTCTGCGTGCTGTATCTTTATTCAACAGCAGAAAAATCGGTGCTCGTTTAGCGTTGAAGGCACAAAGGGGCTGCACGTTTAGAGTTTAATTCCCAAACTGCATCTAAAACATAACAACTGATTACATTGCTGGCCTTTTTAATTTGAATATCAGTATGGGCCTACATTCATCTATACATTTGCCTCTCCTGCTGCTGTAATTAACTGTTAACCTTGCGTTCCGGAAGGCCATAAAGACCTGGCTTTTTCGTGCTTCAACCCCTCTGCTCTCTGGTTCGTGTCTAGGAGTCTGCGGTCTGCTGGGATGCCCCGTCGCTGGGGCAGCAATGCACATTATAAATCCGACAAATAAATAAAATAAAAATTAATTGTATCTCCTCACACACCGTAAAACACTTTCTCTACCACCTTCATCCCCTCTGCCTCTTCTCTCTCTGGAAACCCCTATTTCTCCTTAGCCTCTCCCTTTCTTAAAAAAAAAGAAATCTCTCCTGTTCTCATTCCCACCACCCCCTTATATTCCAACTGCTTTCAATACAACACATAGGAAGGATGCTGTTGTGACTGCTGTGCAGGAAACTTAACTTAACTCGTATCTGCCACAATTCCATGCCATAAAACTCCCTTTGTTCCTCTTTCCTCTCAACCAGACCCTTTCTCACCTTTGGGCGCTACCACGCACTCATATTAGAATGTTGTTGTGACTGCTGTGCAGGAAACTTTATTTCCCTTCTATTGTACTCAACCACTTCTTTTCACCTTCAAAACCAGGCATGTAATATAGGCCCATGCAGGGGGTTTATTTAAACAGCTGTCTTTCAGTAGGCACATGGGCGTGTTAACAGAAAGTAGATCAGCGTCACCCCTGCAGGTGGGCTTAATTTGAGCTGGTGTCTGCAGTAATGCACATTGCTACATTCCAATAAAACAAAAAAAATTAACACACAATATATATAAACATGCATTCCTAAAACAACACTGAGCATCCTAGCCTGTAATTTCAGCCAAGTCACAACTTTAAAAAGAAAGTATGCACATCACCTGGAGACTCACTCAGTACCACATATTTACCCACCACATAATTACACCCTACTCAACGCAACATAAATACACTCCACATAATACCGCTTAGTGTCACATATTTACACACCATGTAATTACACTATACTCCATGCAACATAAATACATTACACATAATACCACTTTCTACCACATAATTACATATCACATAATAACACTATATTAAAGGCAACATAAAAACACTCCACATAACACTATGCCACATGAATAAATGGCACATAATTACACTATACTCAATGCAACATAAATGCACTCCACAAAATACCACTCAGTGTGACATAGTTACACACCACATAATTACACTCAACTCAATACAACATAAATACACGCCACAGAGCACTAAATACCACATAATTACAAGCCACATAATTACACTCCACTCAATACAACATAAGTACACTCCATATAATACTACTCAGTGCCACATAATTACACACCACATATTTATATTCTACTCAATGCAACATAAATACAAACCACATAATACCACTAAGTGCCATATAATTACATGCCACTTACTTAAACTTTACTCAATGCAACACTAATACACTCCACATAAAACCACACACTGCAACATAATTAAATGCTACATAATTACACTGCACTCAATGCAACACACACTCCAAATACCACTCATGCCACATAATTACACCCACATAATTAAACACGACTAAATACAACATACACTCCACACAATACCACTACACTCAATGCAGCATACACTCCAAATAATACCACTGAGTGCCACATAATTACACACCACATGAAACTACAAAAAAACTAGAAGACATTTTTTATTTAAAATCTTTTTTAATACGGTTTTTCAATTATATATATTGCCAATAGGTCTCGCAGTAGGAAAGTTGGAGCTATTGGTTTTGTAAATGACAAAGCCCTTTATGCTTTTAAAATGAAAACAAAAATAAAAGTCATTGTTATTTGCAATTGTAATAGCTCCAACTTTCCTACTGCGAGATCTATTGGCAACGCCAGTGCTTGTTTAGATAGATAAGGTTAGTGAAAAAGGGTATAAAAAGTCGTGACTTTTCTTAAGAAAAAAGTCTCTTTCGATTTCCTCCTGAGATACTGTCGGTATGCTGATTTTCCTGAGATGTAAGAATTCTTTGAGTGAGAACTGAGCTTTAGATGAGGTTATTAGTTATGGAAGTTAGTAGAAAATTAATTTGGGGAACTATCTGCCTTTTGCTAATATTTGTGTTCTGAAATCTAAATGATAATGTCTATTTCTGAATCTCTGAAATAAATGAAAATAACTGTTTGAGATTAGACTTTTACTCCTTTAAAGTTATTTTTGAATAAAGAAATAAATAAAGCGAATAAACTGTTAGACATGCTAAATTTTGCTTTTAATAAAAATTAGATAAATGAAGAATTAAGCTGGTCTTGTTTTTTCCTACGTCTAATTTTTTACTAGCAGATTCATCGACTATAATGGTGGTGTGTCTGAATAAAATGTCTAGTTAATAAAAAACCATGGTAAAACTCATTTAAACTGCAGGTGTAAATAGTATAAATATTTAGTTTTGATTTAGACACTCCGCTATGATACAGCAGCTCTCCTTTGAATCTCACCGATCCATGAAGTAGGATGGAAGTGTTTTGTGAGTAACTCGCAGTGTTATGGGTCCCACTGATGAGTAGATGTATGATTTGGTACTTCAGGGAAAGGTGATATGGTTTTAGAAAATATTTCCAGAGTAGCACTGCATCATCTGCATTGCGGCGTTGTGATTGGTTATGGGGAGCCTAGGTGCTTCCAGGTTCCGGAGAAATGGAGAAGAGACATGGCCCACAGACACGGTAAGTGGTATTTTATTTGTTTTTTATTATTTTGTGTCCCCTGCTACATCCCCTCTGCCCTGCCCTTAGAACCTCATTCCCTGCCAGCTGCTACGACTCATCGTTAAGCCTCACGTGGCGAGGCATATCTTTTTGATGCATTACCAGGTTTGGTAAATCTGGGAATGCGTTTAAAACCAAGGGAAATGTGTGGAAACACCAACTGCAACTCCCATGAAACGCCTCACTTGTGCAGAGTAAGGCAATGCAGCGATTTGTGATGCATTGTCTTACTCCAGATTTATGAAGACACTTGATGTGGCTTCATAAATCTGACTTAAAGGCATGTACCAATTTGCTTAGTGCAAACGTAACACAATCATCTCATAAATATGCCCCTAAATACCTTACATTTTAGGGCTGCCTTCAGGATAAAAGGCACGTGTGGGTGTGTAGAACTTAATAGTGGTGGTCAGCCTGTATGTAACCACTCCCAAATGTGGAAGATTAGGAACAGAGGCCAGGAAGACTGAATACCATATTTACTAATGTTTTACACCAGTGCAAAGCTACATCAATCAAAGCAAAGTGAAACAAAGTTAACAAGGGTACCTTCTATCCAATATAAATATGTTTTTTTTAGCTGGAAAGGTGTCACTTTTTCAGCATTCAGGGTTTTACTGGAGTGGGTCAGTGCAAATACCCAAAGGTTTTGAAAGTCCAATTGTCTGAGGTAGCTGAGCTGCACTTTGCATCAAAAGCTATTGCTTCCTTAAAGCTGGTGTTAAGGGGAAATGTGATTATTTCAACAACAAAAAACACAAGCTTTAATGTGTGTGAACTGCACAGCACACATCCAATACATGGGATTCTTATGAGTTTATCTTGGCATAGGAATATGTACTGGAAGTGAATGCCTCCAGTACAAATCCTATGTTAGACAGTGCACACACAACTCTGCCCCATGGTGAAAGGCTGTGTGTTAGACAAAGCAGCATGTTTGTGCTCCAGTGGAGGGGATGACAACAGCAGCAGACCAATCCTAGTAGATATGGCTTTCTGCGTCGTTTTGTTATGTGCCTGCCTACAAATCTTCCTTACATTGTCCGACTTTTGCACAATAACATTTCTACTGGGACCTTTTGCACATATTTTCACGTGTGACAATGTTGGATTCATATTTCTGAAACTGCTTAGTTTACACAGCTAGCTTCACATAACATTATCACAATGCCTCGCACACCATGTACAAGGCCTTTTGATGCACTATGTACAAATGACGTTCCATCTTCATCTGCTGGGCAACAGGGATGTCCACATATCCATAACATCCCTAATCTATACATACATTGCAAGGATGCTTACTATTATAAATAAAGGGCATCCCAAAAGATTAGTAGAGGGGGCACTTCATTTGACACTGAGGGTCCCTGCATCCTGAGACTTCACCACGCAGCGGTCTGACATCTCTGTGAGGGGGTGTACAGATCGTGACCAGGATGGGCTCCTACATTCTTTCCCAGCAGGTAATGGGGTTGGATGGTCCATTGAATGGATTCTTGGCTTTACACCTACACACACTCTAGGTACACACAGAGTAGGGTTTGCATAGTAGGAGTATGCCTGATTACTGTCTTGTTTATATGCCTGCATATATACACACTGTTTGAGCACCATGATAGAGCTATATCTACTATTTACGCTTTTGGTGCCTGTAATCACTTCCATCTGCTTCTGTCTACTGGTTATCGTAGCAGATGCATTTTATACAAGAATAACGTTGGTGTAATAAATATATTGAAAACTTCCCACTGTGTATTTTGCATATTTCTCTGAACAATAGTAAGCACTAGTGGCTGAGCGAAAGGCTCTGATCTTTTTCCACGATCCCTGAGGGGTCAGGGTTGTCATGTCCAGTAGCTGCCAGAAGCCATTAGCACCCTTGTAAGGTTAGGTGGGCTTTTGGTGGCACTGTGAGCTAGCTGGTCTCTGGGCTAACATATCCTATGGTGCTTCAGGGAGTGGTTCCCCCTGGATGGAAGAGAGCCATTGTCAAAGCCCTTCTTAAAAAGCCACTCCTAGACCCAGCGGACTTGGCCAACTACAGGCCAATATCCCTACGACCCGGTATCAGCAAGGTCAAGGAAAGGCTAGTTAATAAAAAACTCTCCCACTTCCTGGAAAGCAACGGCCTGCTCCGGAATTCGCAGACTGGTTTTCGTCCTGGACAGGGTACGGATACCGCCCTCTTGGCAGTAGTGGAGGAGGCCAGATGCATTCTGGATTCAGGAGGATCAGTGGCAGTGATCCTACTGGACCTCAGTGCGCCTTCGACACTGTCAACCACCAGGTCCTCATTCAGCGACTCGCTGACATAGTGGTAGTAGGAACGGCCCTGTCCTGGCTCACATCATTTTTGAGCAATCGCACATTCCAGGTCTGAGAGAATAACACCCGATCAGCAGCAATTCCCCTCCAGTGCGGGGTACCACAGGGCTCCTCCCTTAGCCTCACATCATTCAATGTGTATATGTCCCCACTGGAGGAGGTGGTCGCCCCGTTCAGAGTCAAAATCGTGAGCTACGCCGACGACACCCAACTCGTCGTTTCCCTATCTCAATTGGACCACGAGCCGGGCACTCTCCACACCTGCCTATCTAGGATATTCACTTGGATGGCCGAATCCTCCCTAAAACTAAATGGGTCTAAGACCGAGATCATGCTACTAGGGCACAAAGTATCCACCCTCCCTCCGAACATCTGGCCTACCAGTCTGGGGGAGCCCCCATCTCCAAAAAAGGAGATTAAAAGTCTGGGGGTCTGGATAGAAAGGGACCTATCCTTTAAGACCCAAGCCAAAAAAATAGCAGGGCCTCCTCCGATCGGCTCGGAAAGTCCTGCCCCTCCTCCCGCAGACCTCCCGCAAGCTGCTCATCCAAGGACTGATATTGCCCAGACTGGATCATAGCAACGCCAATCCACCCTCAACAAGCTCCAATGGATCCAGAACGCCGCAGCACGGCTTCTCACGGATACCCCACCCGAATGTCAGCCAAACCAGCACTCAAACTGCTGCACTGGCTCCCAATACGAGAAAGAATAAAGTTTAAATCCCTCTGTCTGGCACACAAACTACTACAGGACAAGGGCCCCCCCATCCTAAAAAACCTAGTCGTGCCCTACAAAGCCAACAGACCTCTGCGCTCAGATCACGAACGCCTAGTCGCTGTGCCCAGAGTAAAAAAGGCACGCACAGGAGGACGGCGATTCTCGGTCACCACAGCCAAACTGTGGAATTCCCTTCCTTTTAAACTCAGGAGCGAATCTTGCCATCTCCGATTTCGGAAACTCTTGAAAACCCACCTCTTTCCTTGGCCCCTTCGTAATCTCCCCGTCTCCCCCCCTCTGATATCGCTGTCTTGGTTTTTAGCGCTGGGATGCTTCCGGGTTACTATGCGCTCTTCAAAACCCATATTCAATTCAATTCAATTCTATGGGGGTGCTGAAATGAGTCTAGGCACCTCACCCAAATTTTATTTTGTCCAACAAACATGCAGGTCCTGAGGATTAGTGGGAACTACACAACAGATTTTCCTTTAATGCAACACAGTGCCCAAATTTCGTTGCCACACTGCATTCTTTAAAAATTGAATAAATCCAGCACTAAGCGATTTGTTTTGGATCACACTCTTTGAAGAAGCAAGAAATGGGAGTAAAACTCACACCTCTTACTACTGCAATCAAACTACTCGACTTGGAAGATGGCACAATAAGTGTTTAGTTGTCATTTATTCTGGAGGACTGCAATATCCCTTCAAGTCCTTGAAGAATTCAAAGGACAAAGTCAGTTAAGTTGATCTACAAAGGAAATGATGCCAAAAAGTCCAGGTTTCTTTGTGGTTAGGGGCAGAAATGGAAGACATAGGTCCAAGACATGGTCTTTCTTGCTTTCATCTCAGAATGATCACACTAGTTACGGGTGGGCGGCTTGAGGCAATAATTTCTAGGAACTGCTGTGGTACAATAAAAGGGTGTGGTTTTCTGAGCCTTTCGCCTATAGATACTTAAGTTTGGTGGAATTTGCCTGACTGCCGTGGGGGAGATACTCCTTACTAAACATTACTATGCTCACACCGCACTCACAAAATCCCTAATACTGACTGACGCACATGTTCAAGTTTTTCCTACAGTTTCCCTGTTCCACAAGTGATCCTTCATTAGACATTTCTTCAGAATAGAACATGACTAGAGTGTTTTTACTGTTTGTCACCAAGCATTCTTGTCATTGTAACTCTACAATTTGACTTCATTCCTATTTGTGCCTAGTTATTTTCTAGAAATGCAGAAAATGTCATTGCAAACACAACAATCAGGTGTTTCGCTTGTGACACAACTCATACAATCTGTATAAAAATCCCACAGTGCATATTTATAGTCAATTCTGCATTAAATGGCAAATGGCAAAGTGAGTTACAGTTCTCTAGTTGTGAGTTATGGAGCAGGCAGCTCATACAAAATGTAGGGATTTCTCAAACCATTAGTTGCTGCAAGGAACATAGTTAAAACCCTCTCACTTGCAGCGTAATTTGACTGGTATATGAAATATAAAGTTGCCAGTGCCCTCTGTGCCTGAGGTTCTACGATGGTGAAATTATTCAATGTTTGCCAGTGAAGTGAAAGTTTTAATTTAATAGAAAAAGACGTCTTAACTGGTAATGTGCAATATATATATAGCTTCCCTAAGCAAATAGAAAAGCTAAATGGATAGATAACAGATCATTTTTTCTTTCTTTTAGTACTAGTAAAAAAAATAACACTGCTGTTTTCATAACATTAAAACAGTACACCTGATAAGCTCCCCCTTGTTGGCCCATCCTTGATGCGATCATCTACCAACCAATTCCCCCAATGTGCAAAATAAACATTGTAAATGGAGAAACCTGTCAGCAAAAGCTAAACAGCCACACATTCTACTTTGTTTTCTTTATTTCTATGTGTCTTGTTAAACCAACTCTATACTGTCAATATACTGTGTAAAAAAATCATATTTGAGAATGCATGTTTTTAGATGACTTCCAAAGGGCTTTGAGTTTAAAATTTGACTTATAATAATAAACATTTATTTATAAAATTCATTTTAAATTTGATCATATTATCCCCAATAAAAACGTACATTCCTCAAAACATTGACAAACACCTCAGCAGTCTCAGGCAAACAATGAGCACTAAACGGATGACGTTCAAATGCTTTATATCTTTCTAAGCTACATTGAAATTACGGAATAATGTAATATAAAACATATTTAATGAGTTACGTGTAATATGGTTCTATATAGCTTGAAGGTAGTCGAGTCGTGGACAGTTCATGGGTTCTGCCCCGGAACACTGACTGAGACAATTAGGATAACACCCCATAGGGACAGTCTTATGGGATTTTTGGTTCAGTGTGCAGGGAGGGTTCCTCTCTCTTGCCTTCCATTGGGATCCAGAGGGTTTATCATGTCCCCATCAGGAGGTACCCTGGGGCATGAGTGGTTGGGATGTAGGGAGGAGTGAGGAGAGAACAGAGTTCCAGCTGCTAGGGGTGCTGAGTTGTTGGGGATAGCTTTATTATGGTGAGTGTACACTTGAGGGTTGTGGAGACTATTAAGCTGCTCCAGGAGACTGGTTAGGGGGATTTAGTAGTGCAGGGACTATGGGGGAGTTAGATATGTAGACAGGGGCTGGCTTATAAAACAGGCTTTGGATCTGGTGGCAGCAGCAGTGATAGTATATTCACCACTGAAGGGTAATGGGATTAGAAGGGATGAGAAGCGCTGAAGGAGAAGATAGGGTAGTGTGGTGCGCAGGGGCAAAGTGGCTCTGTCGCGGAGGTCTGCCCTAGTGGTACTGAGAGCAGGAGGTGGGAAGAGCAGAGCACACTTGTTCGCATCTGGCACAGGAGCAGGCAAGTTGGCACCCAGAGCTGTGAGCGTGGTGGTCGGGAGTAGGTGAATGTTGGCTGAAGTGGCTTCTGTCGGCTGCAGGAATGGTCTATGGGCAGCCTCAGTGCATTACGAAAGGCAGTGGCAGCGTGAGAGTGCATAGAAGGTGAGGAGCTGGGTGCTGGGCTGGCAGGACAAGGAGCAGAGAAGAAGGTAAGTGCAGTGTTGTCTAGGGCCCAGCAGGCTGGGCTCCACAGGTACAAACATAAGGAAATGGGCAAAGGTGCTGTATTTGTAAGGGGAAAGGGGAAAAAAGGGTTGAGCTGAAAAAGAGGACCTAAGAAAGGGTGGGGCTAAGCAAAGAGGGGAAATCATGCGTAAAAAGACCAATTTGAGGTGCAAGTTAGTGGTCAGCAGGAGGGAAACACGGACAGCAAAAGCTAGTGGTCTGGGTCTGTGAGTAGCTAAGTAGACAAAGGCGGGGTAGTGTATATCAACTGGCAGTGTCTGTGGCAGCTCAGTTCCGGCAGCCTGAGGAGGACGGGTTGGTGGCAGTTATAGACCAAGAACTAGAGGTTGGAGGCACAGGTAAGGTGGATGAGGCTGAGGAGAAACAAGGTTACGAGGATGAAGTGAATGTGTGTGGATATTTGAGGGAATAGGATAGACAGAAAATAGGCTAGCATGACTGGAGGGAAGTGAGGGTCAAGGTGGATTGATGGCCTAATGAGAATTTAGAGCCAGTGCCAGAGAGTTTGGAGGTAACAGAAGGCGAGAGTGAGCATCTTACAGATTCTATTGAGGAACTGCTGCTTTGTGAAGGTGGAAAGGATAGTAGACAGTGGTGTCAAGTAGATGGCAAGAAGGAGGGCAGAGCTTCAGGACTGAATTAGGGCACACTTTCAAAAAGATAGGGGGGCGATTGTTGGAGCACATATGAAGGGTGGAATTGCTGTGGGGGTGATTTATAAAAGTGTGGGATCCAGAACCAAGGTGGTGGAGAGAGCCACAGTTAGTATCAGAAATTCACTCTTCCTGAAGTGTCACCCCAAATTTCTTTAGCTTTTTGCTGAACCCTATTTTTGGTGGCTATAGAACTTTGCCCCTGTTAACCAGTGGTAAGGTGCTTGAGCTCCTCCTTTCAACATGGTCAAATTGGTATACACCTGATCGGCTTATTTAATTTGCCTATATGTCCTTAATATGTGGTACCAAGAGCACCCAGGGTCTGTAAATTGAATGCTTCCAGTGGACTGCAGCACTAATTGTATCATCCACTGCAGTGCTGCTGTAAAACATGTCTCCAGGTCTACACTTGCAGTTTGGCTGTGCAATTTTAATCTGCAAATTTGATCTGTTAAAATAAACCCTTTTTGACCGGCCCAAACCTTCCATTTGAATATTAATGAGACCCCAGCCAGTAGGCTTTATTGACTATAAGGCAGGTGTTGGAAATTGCCTTTCTAGGGTGCTTTCCCTCGACTTTCTGCTAATCCGGATGCTAGCCTTAGGACTTTGAGCACTTTTGACAATGCCATTCAGTGCAAATGCACTGTGCGCGTAATATAAATGATTGGCTGATTTGAGTTAGCTGTAAGTCCCTTGTCAAGGGGTAAGACATATACCCAGGGCATGTATATCAAATGCTGTTCTGTGGGCCTGCAGTACTGGTTGTGCATCCACAGAGGTAGCTCATCGATTGTGCTAGAGGTTTGTGGGGCCAGTGTGCACAGGCTACTGTTACTCGGTTTGGTATTTAAAAAGCTATGTGCTTGCAGAGACTGAGAGGCCTGTGCTTGCAACCAAGGGGACCTGGGCTAGGTTGCGCTCCAGAGCGTGTGGTGTTGAAGGGGTGTTGGGGGAACCTGTGCTGGATGCTGAGACTGTCTTTGACCTCCAGATCAGGAGTATGACATTGTCTGACATCGTGGCCTCTGTCCAAGGTCGTTGGCGTCCTCTCCTTGGACCCAGGCCACAGGTACTTTGTTGTGGAGAGCATTGTTACAAAAGTCTACAGGGGTGATTGTGATCCCGCACTTGTGCAAGTGCAGTTGGGTGTCTGGAGGATAAATCCGGATGGACTAAACTAAGTAACCATTTCTTTCCATGTTAGTTGGTTCCGATTGTCGAGTCAACAGGGTGCCAGCAGGAGCAACTTGCATCGTTGGCTGGTGTAGTTGAAGGCTGAGGGGCTGGGTCGCGATGCGTACTCAATGACCCGTGACTGTTTGACCTTTCTGCGAATGTTAAACGTAAACAATTGCATATAACTGTAAAGTGTATATACACAATTCAATGATGATGTCAGATGTTTTCTAAACATTAAGGAGAAATAACTTAGAAATTTGCCTTTGCCCTGCCCGAAATCCCTGGAAATAAATCAGCATTTTGCATTCCCACTTCTGGCAGCCAGTGATTAGCATTTGAACAGCAGTGAATGTGGTGTGAGCTTGCTCCAGGAGAAAACAACAGGCCTACCTGAATGGGCAGATATGACCATCCTGAAACTGGTAGAATATGCAGGGTGGGCTGTGAGAATCTTTTTTGGCATTTAAGTGTCAAATCCTACTTGAATGTCACATCCTGCTTGACAGGTTTGCTGGGACTTTTCATATGACACCCGGGGCACACTTCAAAGTGACCTTCCCTCCTACAGGCATATATTAGCTGACACTTCGTCCAGTCCAATCACAGTGGGCCTCATTTTAAAAATTAAAGTGTCAAAGCCTGTTTGACATGTCTGTTGGATGTACGTATAACATTTGGGACGCACTTCAAAAAAGGGAAACATTTAATGTGTATCTACTGTCTGGTTGCTAAAAATACAGGTTTGTTCTACCAGACTTCTGTCTCTAAGGTTGTTGTGAGACCAGGCACCGTCTCAAACTGGATTTTAGTGTTCGATGTGGGAGGACACTTACATTACCATAGTACACTCTCCACACACATCCCTAGTCCTCATAGCCCAAGTTGAGTTTGGACAAAGACTTTGGCCTTCTTGCAAATACCAAAAGGGTGTAGGGTTAGCCCTGGAACCGTTACCCCATTGGTTAGGGCATCCCAGGAGTTATTCCCAACCACTAGCTTGTGCCAGACATAAATTTGGCATCTTAATGCATCCACTTCGGAACACTCTTGTATCTGAGGAAGATCAGAAGAGGGCTGAACCTCCTGTCTGAGACTTGAGAAGAGCCTAAAAGACTGGACATGCTCTCTCTCTTGTACCCAGGATAAGGAAGTGAACTCCTAGAGTCATAAGGCTGACCTCTGTTCAAGGTACAGGGATACAACAAGCTACAAGAGGCGTTTCCAGCAACTTCCAATCTGATCAGTGGCAACTTAACCTGGGATGGACTCTAAATGACACCAAGTGTCTCCACTGAAGTCCTGGGGACTTTGGTAGTGTGATGCATTGGGACTTAAAGGACTAAAGTCAGAAGGTAAAATCTGTTACCAGGATGAACCTGGTTAGTGTATCCGACCCATGCTCCATTGTGCTCAGTGTCAAATTGTGGCTAGATTCCATTCTACTGTGACCCTTGACCATCAATGGCACTTTGTGCTTCTTGGCGCCATCTCTACTTAAAACTGAAAAAATGATATCTTCAGTTCCCCTTATCAGATTTATAAAATGTTGATGTCATTATTGTTTACTAAATGTTACTCCATGTCTCTAGTTTGTTTTGGAATTTTGATTTTATGACTGTTTTATCACTGTATAAATATTTTACACATTACCTCTAACTTAAGCCTGTCTGCTCAGTGCCATAGTTACCAGGGGTTGAACTTAGGTTTATTTAGTGACTTTAGTGGTTCACCCTGACAAGGATTGTGTTTATTACTTGAGATGGGTACCACAAATAACCCAATTTCTCGCAAAAAGTAAAACGTGATAAAGGAGTATGAATGGAGCTTGAGAGCAAGGGTCAGTCGAGCATAAGAGGCAAAAGGCAAAAGAAGCTGATATGGGCGGGGCCATGCCAATGCCAGGTGTGGGGAACAAGAAGGTATGCCGCAAGAGGAACTGGTAAAAGAGGCAGAAGACATGGTAAAAGCATGGAAAAAGCATTATGTAGCATGGAAAATGCATTATGTAGCACATTGAAAAGGTAAAGAATTCGGGAAACGCAAATATGTGAATGTTTTTAAGGTGCTGCTTAGAGGGTCAAGCCGTAGGAGGGTTATAAACAGAATGAATGGGAAATTACAAGGAGGTCCGTGGTCCAAGTGACTACAGAGGCACAGGGTCAAGACTGATTTGCATAAAGCAGGGTCTGAACTGGGGTGGCAGAGTGAGCTAAAGAACGATGATGGATTCAATCCAGATCTGTGACTGGGAGTGAGTCTCTGAAACGTTTTTGCGCTCCGTCCATCTTTTCCTTGTGTTTGCTTTGTTCGCCCAAAGTTGGCAGAGTATGCCCAGACGTGGGACCCTTGCTCACTTTGCCACTGGATTCAAGATAGTCTGGCTGATGAGGGATGTTACCCCGAAACCGGTCCCAGGACACTTGTTTCTGGTCCAGGGAAGACATGCCTTGGCAGTTTGGGCTGGACTGTTCCCATGATGCACAGAGTCAAGAGTGATTTGCATATAGCTGGGTCTGAACTGGGGTGACGGAGTGAGCTAAAAACGATGATGGATTCAACTCGAAGAGGTTGAAGTGGGTGGGACATGAGGTGCATGACGTGCCCATATTGTTCGTATTTGACCAAAACACTTTCCATACTTTATGGTGAAAGGCAACCATCCCAAGAAGGTTAGTATTTGCTATGCCTCAACTGAGGTGAAACAGCAAGAGTCTCCCGTGCTGTGAGGCCAAGGGAGGGAGAGACAGCTAAACATGAAACAAGTGTTGTTGCCAGGGTGCCTGTTGCCTGAAAAAATGTATATGTGTGCAGTTGATTAATTTGCAAATGTAAAGGCTGCTTGGGAGCCCTTAATAGCTTTAATGTATAGTCACTTGAAGGTTCATGATGACAAAAAATTTTCTTTTTGGGAGGTGTGGAGTGCATGCTTTTAAAGGACAGTAATGAGCAGTGGGGACAAGTGGGTGGGTTTGGAGGGGGATTTTGACAGACAACGAGGAAAAATGTATTTCTTTAATTTTCCCTCATCGTCGTCTGTCGAAATCCCCCCCCACCTGGCCCCACCACCCCATCGCTCTTACCTGCACGGGCCACGGCTGGTTTCCATACGTATTTTTTTAACGCACTTTGCATGAATTCATATAAATAGTTAAATAGATGTAAATGGCAGATCCAAAACCACCAGGGTCCTAAAATTTGCCAGTTTCCAGCTAGCTGTATCACTATAGATAGACACTGTTTTACACTCAGCTGTGTCTTTGAACTTAAACTATAAATGAAATCACTAGCACAGGATTCTACAGTGGCCACATGGCTACATTTTGCGTTCTAAAAAAGAATAGAAAAGTAAAAATATAGGGGCAAGTTACCAACAACTAGCGATATTTATCGCTAAATGAGCTTAGCGATATTTGTTTTATCGCCGCGTATCGCCGGATTTTATTGCAGAGATCACGTGCTATTAGCAACGTTTATCTCAAATGCAATAAAATATCCGGCGATAGCGGCTCAATGCGTGAATATCGCTGGAAATCCAGCTATATTCAAGCATTAACGCCAATAGGGTCTTAACCTGAATATCCAACTCCCATTGGATATACAGGTTAAGAAGTGGTCTGAGCAGACGTTTTTGGCGATATTTGCGCTTAGCGCCAATTTTTTTTATCAGAGAGACAGCCGCCCCATTTCTTTCTGCTTACACAGGTGGACGCTAAAGAAACTTTTTAATGTATGCACAAGACAAGATCTATTAGCTTTGTCAATGTGTTTTCCACTTGTCAAGGCACAGAAATAGTTAAAGATCAACCTTTTCGTTAATGAGCTCAGAACTACATACAGTATTGCCGCATGAAATAGACAAAAGCAACAGAGAAAGGGAAGGGGATTTTAAAATTCTTAAAATTAATTTGCTATTCTTTTGCTACAGATCCTCCACAACTCCCCCCCCCCCACCACACACTCCTCCATCCCCCAAACATCCACTGCCTTCGGTGCAGGGCACCCATTTCCACGAATGACCAATTTTCTTCGCCACGTTTGTTTTTGCGAACTGATGCGCCCAAAGAGCTGTTAATCTCGTTACTTTATAATTAGCGCAGCGTAATCACCCAGACTGTAATTATTTCTGCTAATGAGGTGCTGGGGCAACATATGCTAAGATTTAAAAGAAAACATTGCAGTTTCCTCAAGCCTATTGTTTCTGCGCGGAGAAGAGCAACAGGGGGCGGGCGAATAATAAATCGTTTTATATCTGTCGTAGGAGGGTAGAAGCTGACGATGGAGCAGAGTGCAAAATAAAAATAAACTGAAACTTATATAATTTTTATGAAATGGGAAAACATTTTTTGCGTTTTAATGAGTCGGAAAAGCGACATTAAAGCATTTGTTGAAATTAGATGCTACGGTGGGAGCTATTTATTTATACACCACACATCGCAAGCGCATTAATGATTCGTGGTATTACTTCCCAACCATCTCGTGCACATTTTATGAAGCTCGTAAAAATGATGGCCCCAATTCACAATGGTAAACTGAGAGGAAAGTCAAACGAATTTCGGTGTTCACAAAGGGCATTTACTACACGTAATTGCCCTTTGTGAATAACAAAAGTCGTAAAGTTTGACTTTCGTCTCAGTTTACCTTTGTGAATCAGGGCTTAAGATTTCAGTAAGCTCATCTAGCTTCAAATCAATACCTTCAAATTACACTCAGGGGCCTATTAACAAGAAATAGCGATATTTATCGCTAAATACGCTCAGCGACTTTTTTTTTTATCGCTGCCTATCGCTGGATATTTTAGCGGAGAAACCATGCTTAGCAACGTTTTTCTCCATTGTGCTAAAATCTCCAGCGCTAGCGGCGAAATGCGAGAATATCGCTGGAAATTCAGCAATATTGTCGCATTAAAACCTATGGGGGCTTAACTGATAATCCACCTCCCATTGATTAAACAGGTAAATCGACTTTTTTGCAGGCGTTAGATTCTAGCGATAATCGCGCTTCGCATGCTTTTCTAATAGGCGATAGCTGTGTTAGAGACTGTTTTCAGTCGCTAACAGGTTGGGTACGCCCACTTTGCATGTCATTAGCGATAAATATCGCTGACATGCAAAGCGGGCCCCAAACCTATAGTTATCGCCTAAAAGCTGTCGGTAACTGCTGTTAGCGACAACTTGCTAATAGGGCGATAAAAATATTGCCACTTTAGCAGGAAAAAGTCCTGCTAAAGCGGCGATATTGCCCTTGCTAATATGCCCCTCATTTCTGTGAAGCAGGAGCATGGCCCACTGAGCTATTTGCCTTCACTGAAAACTGTATCCATCAGATCACAGGAGTCACACTGGAGGGAATTGTACCAAACGTTAAGGTCTGATTTGCCCATCATGATTAACTGGTGCGCTTATTATATTATATTACTTTGCAAATTTACCTCTACTGGTTCCTCAGTCCACATTTCGCACCCTAGACACTTTATTGCTGGATCTTATCTGGGGGACCGACGTCGCAGGGTGAGGCAAAAAAAACTGCAGTTGGAACCACATAAGGGAGGACTAGGGGTACCTGATCTTAGGGCCTACTATTATGCTTGTCAGCTTCAATGGTTATCCTATTGGACGGCAGGCAGAAACTGCATGAAATAGGATATACAGCCCGGGACATACAGCGAGGGTCACTACACACTCTATTGTTACCGAAAGGGAAAATTCTCCCCCTTGCACCACCACTATTTAAGACAGCGTTCCATGTTGGAAAAAGTCACTGCTTTATACATCAAGTGCGACCCCTTACACTGGAAACATCCCACTATGGTGGCTACCAACCCCTGGTGGCAGGCTCACGAGTGCCAGACTACAAGCCTGGTCGGATGCTGGCGTGGACACGTTGGGGCTTTGTTCGGTGATGGCACCCTCCTTGATCACAACAATTTTGTGCAGGCCACAGGTGCGCCAGATCACCTTTAATTAACACACGCCGTGGTATCCAGCTACGTAAAACATACTTGGGCTCCTCAGCGACAAGAGCCTCCGCCACATGAACTAGTCCACACACTACATTATATGGGGGATGGATGTTGCCTTATCAAATGGCTGTACATTGGTATCCGGGCCCAGGCGTCCGTCCCACTTACTGACCTGAGAACGAAATGGGTGGAAACTACTGATGGTGTACTGTCCGATAAGGCATGGGCAAACATTCTGGAGCACCCCAAACGAGTGCCCCATAATGCCAAATTTAAATTCATACAAAGTATGGTGCTGCACAGGTCCTACTTAACCCCGCGGCGACTACACCGCATGTTCCCGGACACTCAACACTGCTGTCCCCGTTGCAGATCTGAGGAGGCGGGTTTCGTTCACATGCTGTGGGCTTGCTCACGTCTTCCTGATTACTGGGTGGGGGTTTGAAATGCGCTGGGGGAGGTTACACACTTACAGATTGAGGACAATATAACTGAATGCCTACTAGGTCTCCGCTGGTGCACAAAGCATCCAAAAAATTAAACTTTGCTTCCTAGACCTTGCCCTTATACTAGCTATACGCGCTATCACCATGCAATGGAAATCCGCAAAATGCCCCACGCTATCTGCATGGCATGATGAGGTGGTACACTGGAGCAGTGAGGAAAGCGCTGCAATTAGGTGCGAAGAAGCACCGGGGTTCTGCAAATGCCCCATCTCCATGGAATGGGATATCATGCTGGAGGGGTTTAAAACACTGGACCTTTACCCACGCCAAGCCATCTCTACCTCACAGTGAAAATCATGTTGCACAGTTTTAGGTTCACTAATTGCCAAGCGAACCTACAACAAATGTACCTGCACAACAGCAGAAAGACACAATGAGCACTCTCTACACTAGTAGTTAGCCATGATAGGCATATAGAACCGGCGTGCCAGAAGGTGGGTGGGGGGAGGGGGTGTTACAGAGGCACTGTTAAGCACTATGTTGATTACCTACTCTAATAATGCTCTTCAGTTTGTTTCTCTTTGTACTACAACAGCAATAATGGTATTATTACGTCCTTTCTGATTGTGCCTGCGTGCACCCAGTATTACGAATAGACTAGAATGCGCTAGCAGTACGATAACAAAAAAATGCCGCAATGTAATGGCTATGACAATCTGACGCTATTATGTGGTGATCAATAAAGTTTGTTTAAAAAAATAAAAGATTCACTGGTGTGAGAGTGGTGTGAGACTCCATCAATCTAATACCCAATGTTTGAGACAAGTAGTGTAGTAAGTGTGCTTGGGTCTGGGTGCATGCAAGCAAATTGGCTCTCCATCACATAAATGAATAGTAAAATATAGCTAAAACCAGTGCTTGGAAGGGAAAAATAGAAATGTAGCTACTATGTACCAGAGTACAGGTTTGTTTCTGAAAAGTGCTGGTAATCTCCAATTACAAGTATTACGTCACTCTTGAGAAGCGCCGGTACTGTCCTTCTCAAAATAAAAAAAGTGCTGGCCCTCTGTACCGAACAGTACCGGCACATTTAAAGCACTGGCTATAACTGAGGTTCAATTGGCCCCTATGGACATGAGACTTGGTGCCACTGCACAGACTTCACTATAGATAGCTCCTCCCTTGAGTGTGACCTGAGGTACTTACCATAGATGTACTGTTGACAGGCAGGCAATGGGAATGACGGGGAATACAAAAATAATTAAATAAAAAAAAACACTTATCTTTTCACAGTCGCCGTCTCTCCTCAGCTTTGGTCCTGGAAGCACACAGGCTCCCCTAAGCCAATCATAGTGCATAATGCAGCGTTGTGATTTTGTCTGAGCACCATGGTTCAGCACTCAGACGGTGACACGGAGCCTCTGCACGTTCCTCAACAGGCTGTGTGTTACAGCCTGGTGGGGAACATGCAAAGTGTGCATGACTGAAAAATATATTTTTTAATTTAATTTAGCATGGAATGAGCATCACTAGCACCAAAATTACGAAGAAGTAATAACATGGTTGACCAATTAAAACAAGTACAACACAGTTCAGAATCTGCGATCAAGTCAGCAGTATCCTTTCTCATCCTGAGTCTACCGCCTGCAACGGCTTAGGGCAGTTGGGTACATCGTGACCCATTTTCCACTCCCCCAGGTCTATGTAATAATTTTCCAACCATGGCTCCCATATTTTACTGAAATTTCGTCGGACAGCCTCTAACCGGATATGTAACCCTTTCTGCTGCCATATAAAGGTCTATCCCTATTATCCATTCCTTCAGGGTCGACAATTTAGATATCCCCCAATGCCTGGCCACTTCTTGTTTAGCAACTGTCGATCCTAGGTTGCAGAAAAGCAGCTTAGCCCAGGGAAGGTCTATTTCAGTTGGTATACCGAACAGGATATATATGAGATCAGCTAGTACATTTTCCCTCAGTATCTTATTGAGTTCCCCTAGTATGGCTTTCTAATATTCCAGGAACCTTGTGCATTCCCAGATAGTGTGGAAGAACAAATCCTGCTCCGTTGCACAGGGCAGATAGTGAGGGAATCTGCCCTATCCATCTCCATGTAAACGAGCCCTATCATAGTGCACTCGATGGAGGATCTTATGTTGTATCAGTCTTAGCCTAGATTTAATTGCTGTTTCTCTATGATGCATCAGGGCTGAATTCCAGTCCGTATTATCTAGCTCACCAACGTCTCACCCATCTATCCCTCAATTTCTGTACGGTATCTGGAACATTATTATTAATGGTTTTATAGGTCCAATTTATAGCCTTGGTCTCCAGTTCTCCCTGAAGCAACCTCCCTTCCAGTGGGGCATATTCTGGGATATCTGCGACGTTCAGTCTTTCCACCTCCCACACATGTTTAAGCTGCAGGTATTTAAAATATTGTGTCGTATGCAGTTGCTACTCTCTTCGCAGTTGAGTGAACAAAATCAGGGAGCCTTCTATCAGGATGT
The DNA here is from genome assembly GCF_964263255.1 of Lissotriton vulgaris. Taxonomy (NCBI): domain Eukaryota; kingdom Metazoa; phylum Chordata; class Amphibia; order Caudata; family Salamandridae; genus Lissotriton; species Lissotriton vulgaris. Next base: position 802,508,803 of record NC_141685.1, on the reverse strand, counting down.
CTCCTATCTTGGGTATCCCTAGTGTGTCCCATGGGCTGTAACCCCTCAGCTTCCCTATTTCTTTTAAGACTGTCCCCTCCCAGAGTTGGATCTCCTGAGTTACTCTTTTGTCCCAGCTTGTATATTTCCCCGCTCTCATCCAGGTCTCCAGGATGTATTTTACAGCCAGTTAAGCCCAAATGTGTGCTGTATCCACTAATGGCCGGGCTTTGTAAAATTGTGAGTACTGTTGTGCAAATTTCGGAGGTATCTCTGTGGTGGTGTGATAGGATTTGCTCTGTTGCCCAACTCGTTTGTGTACTCTTCTTGCCTCCAGTTCCTTCCTGCCCTGCCATGCCAGTAATCATCCCACCTTGTTGCCAGCATCATAGAGTCGGTATTATGTGGCTAGTAATTGTTTTTTGACCTCGTCATTGGCAAGCGCATGGTATACCTTACGGAGTATCGCCACCTTACATAAGTTGTTAGGATCCACAGCCATCACGGGTTGGGTTTCCAATTCTAGGAGGCGGCGGTCGAACGATGCCATGTTCAGGGACTCTCTCTTTTTTTTAGTGCTAAAATATTCTGCAGCCTGACCAGTAGCACTGTCTTGTAAGCTTCCCATACTACAAAGGGCAAATCTACTGTGCCCTCATTTTCCTTAAAGTATAGTTCAGAATAGACTCTAATCTTGCGGACAACCGTCTGGTCTTTCAGTTCCCATTCATTCAACCTCCAACCGTCACCCCTCCCACGATGCCACAAAACGAATGTGATCCAGAGGGGCGAGTGGTCCAAGAGACTCCTGGCCAGATATTTAGATTTCCTTACTCTGTGTGTCGCACCTGCCAGGACTAGGATGTAGTCCAAGCGGGAAAACACCTTATGGGTGCCTGAGAAGTAAGAGTATCCCCTCTCTCCCGCGTGCGTACTGTACCAGAGGTCGGCAAGAACCATGGTGTCCACAAACGAGGCCAGGGGTGTCTCTCTCGGGGTTGCCACAGCTGGGCCTGAGTGACCTTGGGAAGGGTCAAGCATTTCATTAAGGTCTCCTCCTATAACATATATTGATGAGTTTGCTTCCAGCAGTATTTCTGCCACCTTGTCCATAGTGTATTTCTGTAGTCTGGGAGAGGCGTATACAGTAATAAGGGTGATGCTTCAGCATCTCCATTATTATTATTATTATTATTATGTTTCTTATATAGCGCCAGAATCGACCCCCGAAGGGGTATCTCCGCGCTTGCCTTGGGAACCCATCCTGGCTTTTCCCTGTGAGATAGCCCCTACAGGGCATTCCCAAGGTGAAAGCCAGGCATCCCACCGCGGGGGGCCGTTGTGGAGATTAAGCAAGCTTAATGCCCAGAGTTGCAGAGTGTGAACCCATGATTAGGTCAGGCACCGAAGCGAGAATTATCGAGTCCATGGACTTTTGAGCTCCAGACCCTGCCGCGTCGGGAATTGAACCCTGGTCCCGGGTCTGACCTCTGCTTCAGGGTCTGCCTGCTCGAACCAGTGAGCCACACTTCTCCGCTGCGTACATTCCTTTTGGTTCTATCCATGTTTTTTCAATACGGAATGGTGGTGTCCTCCTTGCCAATATGGCCACCACTCACGCATCTGAGGTGAAGCCTGCATGTACTAATGTAACGTAGGCCCCTCTGCCCAAAAATGTACAAGTGTGCATGACTGTTTGGTCGGCCCAAGACAGCCGGCTAAACCGACATGCGCACTCAGTGTGCCCACCACCCCTCCCCCTATAACCCCAGTCCCGCCCTAAGCCAACCCTGTAGCAAAAAATGAAATGATAATGACAAGGTTATTATCTTTTTATTTTTCCTGCTCTAAGAGCAGTGGGGCGACGCTCCTCCGCCTTAGCGGTGAAGCCGCCCCAGCATAAATAAAGACGGGGACAAGCTGCAAAGAATAATTTGTTATATTGAGTTTGCTGACTAGTACATAAAAGGTTAAGCTACGAAGTGGAGTTGGGTGGGATTGTTAGTCTAAAGGTAAGAAACTTACAATTTGCCTGCAACAATCAGTTTTCTGCATGTCTATATGTAAATTCAAATTATACATTCTCCTTCCTTCTAATGTTGGACTATTACATCTCATTTATCATTGATTTTCGTAAATGGCGTAATTGCAGCAAAGGAAGAAGACTAAGAAGCTATCAACAAACTGCATATTGTAGTATGTAAAGTAATGCTTCACTAGTACCCATGTACTACAAAGTCGCAAGCACATCAATTCACCAAAATGCCAGGAGTAGAGGAAGTGACATCACAGGCCTCCCAATTACATAACAAAAATTGAACTTGCATTACCCTAGACCTGAACGACATATTAGAAAATGACACCATAGGACCTTTAACCTTGGTGACATTACAGAAAATGACACCCCGTGTACTTTTGTTTTTGCAATGTACTTTGGATGGTGCAGTGATCAGCACAATGACTCTTATAAACAGTAAAGGGGGCTTTCAAATAATTGTGTCACAAAAGATCTCAAAGCCCCCACAGATGTTATTAAACAAAGCAACATTGTAAATTGCTTGTAGCTGACTAATATTAGTGATGTAAGACTGAGTGGTACGTTTTCTCTTCACTGTATGCTCCTTTAAATTAAAGCACAGAGAAATACGATTTGTAAAATCCTCCAAATAAATATGAATAAACCATTTTTCGTTTTGCACGGAAGAATGTTTGAATCTACAGAGGAGATCTGTTGCTGGGTCATAAATATTCAAATATGCTGTATGGACTCTGCTGTCAGCTTTTACCTTTTTAAAATAAAAGGTTGGAATGCCTTAGTGAGATATATAACAGGATTACTGAAGACCTTCTTACCTCTGTCAGTTTTCATATTATATTGCAGATATTATTCTTTTATTTATTTGAAAGCAACTTACATGTCAACACTTTCAAAATTAAAAATGAAATACTCCTGCAAAACGAAAGTGAAAAATGATCAGAGGCAAAAGGCTGGAATAATGGAAAGAAAGCAGGCTCATGTAGACCCCTCTTTAATCTGTGTTCCTGATGAGATCTGAGACAGGGGTTGCAAGGACAGTACCAGGGGTCGCAAAGGAGAAGCTAAAGGTCACAGTTGCGATGAAGTCCATGTAAAGTGCTATTCGCAAATCTGTGGGCAGGCAGATACCTTTGCTTCCACTTCTAATATATTTTCTGTGTAGGAGATCTCTGCCATAGTGGTAATTTTGAATAGTAAACGTGAGTAAGACATGCCTAAGTGGCTGGTAAAAAAGGGGATAATCACTCCCAGGGACATTTTAGGGGGGTTTAGTGAGGGAACTCAACTTACTAATACAAACACAGACTCACAAGAGTAAGCGTAGTGCTAATCACAAGCAACATGTCTAAAGCTAGTTCACCACTAAAGGTGTCCAAATAGGTATAAATACACTCAAGGCCACCCTTGAAGGAAGTCAGCCGGGTTGTTCACTCCAGGCTGATGCACTCTTTCACACGTTTTCATCCACAATGAGTGGCTGAATGAAAATGTGGGTAGATGGATGAGTGGGTGAAAGGATGAGTGAATGGGAAGGTGGGTGGACAGGTGAAAGAATGGCAGAGTGGAAAGTGGGTCGGAGTGGTGGTGCAGGCACGCTTCCGTTCTAGAGAAGAGAGAGAGGAGGAGTGACCATAGAGCTAGAGTTGAGTGGGGCGGAGTGCTGGTGCGAGTCTTAGCAGGATCTGCGGTGTGACCGTGACTGCGAAGGACTGAGACTCGGCCGGAGAGGCGTAGGGTTTCACCTACCACAAGCATTTGCCATATGCCACATTACAGCCAGCCTGGCCAGCCTTGCTCAAGCTCTGCCCCCGCTCCCCCGCATGATCTTTGCTCACGTTCTACTGCTGGTGAGAGGTACTGCGAGAGGCACTGCCTGACGGTAGCAGGACAACAGCAGCAGGGGACCGGTAAATCACGGTAAGGCAGCAGATGGAGAAGTGTGGCTCACTGGTTAGAGGAGGCAGACCTGGAAACAGAGGTCAGCCTGGGGCCAGGGTTCTATTCCCGGCTTGGCGGGGTCTTGAGTCCTAAAATGTCCTTGGACTCGACAATTCTCGCTCCGGTGCCTACTCAATTCACGGGTTCACACTCTGCAACTCTGGGCAATAGCTTGCTTAATCTCCACAACAGCCCCTCGCGGTGGGATGCCTGGCTTTCACCTTGCGGATACCCTGCTGGGGTTATCTCACAGGGGAATACCAGGACGGGTTCCCTAAGCAAGCGCTTAGAAACCGCTCGGTGATTTGCGCTATATAAATTTTTGTACATTTACATTTACAGATGGCAATAGTGCTTTGTTCCCTAGGCACCCACTAACTTTAGCTCCTGAGTGCTTTAGCTGCCTGCGGCCTGCAACACAGGGTATTTTTGGGACTGCCCATTGCTGAAAGGAGGAGGGGGCACCAACCAAACCACAAGCCCTAGCTGCCCTTGCGGCCGTTGCAGCTACCATCCCGTGCCAGGAGTCGCATAAAGCCAGCGCCCAGCCCCTCTGAGCCCGTCAGAGGCTGGACCACCCCTCTAAGGCTGCCCGTGGAGATTCCTGGCTCATGATTTACTGATTCCAGGTTGGAATTTAAGCCGCCACCGCCATCGGAGTCACTTGGGGGAAACACCAGGTCTAGTGAGAGGAGGCCAGGGAGGTCGAACCACAACTCCCAGCAGCCCTAGCGGGGCACCCGCCGCCCACACCGGCACCCAGCGCCAGGTGACTCTTAAGAGGCTCACTGGGCTACCGCAGCATCTGTGCCCATCAGAGGCCGAAGGAGGCCGGGCTGGGCCACGTTATTAACACTTCGACGTCACCTTGGACTCAATCAGTGTTGACCTCAAGGAGTGCTGTGACATTATTACTGCTGCTTCCATCACTAAGGATGGGGGTCAAAATGAATAGGTTAAAATTAAGAAATGGACAAGGGCTTTTTTATTGAAGGCCGAATCGGCACTCATTCACGAAATTGAACTCACGAGCTTAGATTGTCCCTGGAGCCACAAAACCCTCATAATCGACCTACTCTTAATGTCCCTGCTCCACAAATAGGTTTGGAAGTCAATCCATTACAAATCAGTATGTCGCATTCCCCAGGCCTTGAAATTATTAATGATTCTGAGATAACTGAAAAATCTGATATCTCTGTAAGTCCAAAAGTTGTCACACAGGGTCAACAAAAAGCTAAGATTAATCATGGAAGTATTCGCCCTCGCTGTCTAAGAAAAAGAAGGAACAGGCATCAAATAAACAAAATAAGCAAAGTTATCTTCTGCCCAAACCTTGCAGACGTAGGAGTAAACCTGCTGACATAGAGCATAATCAGGGGGCAATTAAAGCAGCAACAACAGATGCAGATGATAGGGTATCATTGGTAGTGTCACCTAGTCGGGAGAGTGAAGCTTTTTTGCAAAAATTGGAACTTGTGATTCCAGCTCATCTGGACCCGATACTGCAAAAGCTAACTGAAATTGAGGTTAGGCTAGCACAATTATAAAAATCAGTACCTAGTGCTTCCTTAATCCCTTCAGCTCATGGGGAAGACTGGGCAGAGGGCTTGTGCTGCACCCTGAACCCTCTGTAAGACCAATGAGTAGGGAGGGTCTGCCTCTCTTAGGGGTAGCATGCCCTCATTCGAATGGCACTGAGACTCCTCATCAGATAGAAGGTTTGCCTCATAGGAACGTCCAGACTGCTCATGCTCCAATAAGTACCAGAGCTCATAAAGCAAGTAATAACCAAGATGAGAGACCCCGAAACATAGGCAGTACAGATGGCCGGCCATCGGATCAAAGACACCTTAGTGGGCCACATTCTAACCTGCATTTACCTCCAGAAGCAACCCCATATATTGTAGTGTTGGCCAATGTTCCCTCACTGCTGTCCGTGACATTGAGCACTGTTTAACACTGAGAAACAAATCTCTACACTTTTTAAATGCAAGGACAGGAATTCACAATACATTTTTATTTTCTGAATTTAAGATGGCGCATAGGACGGGGGGGGGGGGTAATCTAATAAGACATTCTCCGGGGACTGTATTACCTTAACTTTTAGTTCCCCACACTTGATCAGAACAATATTAGAAAGGATGGACGATTACTTTGTTAATGAAAGAGGAATCTCCATTCTACCCTTAGGGTTTTTCTACCAGCCACCTAGACCACGATGACACACACGGGAAGACAATAGTTTGTGCATGGGCGAACCCGCACCCCCAGCCTTCCCCTTGGTTTCACCCAAATCATTTTGAAGCTTTAAGCGGACTTGGAGATATGAACTGACTAATATCAGATTTGAGAAAATCAGGGAAAAGGGTCATTTTAAGCAATGCCCCAAAGATTGACTCCAATAAATTAGATAGCACAGCAGCCTCTCTTACATTAGACCGCGAGAAAAGCCTATTGCCACCTCTGCACCAGCATAATGATAATGTAGGATCCAGTTATTTTGCCAGTAGAGCTAGTCATTATTCACTCTGTTGGGGAAGTATCAATGGTTAGGAATCCTAATACCCCTCACTCAGGCTCATCTCATGGAACATTGCGGGCATTTCGTCAAAGCTAGCAGATGAGGCTTGGGTTCAATACGTGAAGACGTTTGATATCATCTGTGCCCAGGAAATCTGGATAAGGGATAATGTCACTATGGATGGATATTGTTCATTTAATGTCCAGGCAATACCATCTCCTGCAGGGAGGGCAAAGGGAGGTTTAGTGGCTCTGATTTCTGTTCAATATTAGTCACTAAAGACAGAGAAAATAACAATTCTCCCTGTCACCAGCTTATATTGATTTCTAACCTGATTGACCGCATACTAAAATTGATTCATTGGTACTACAATATTTTTGACCCTCAAAACTGTGAGGTTATAAACACCCTTAAAGAGGAGATTGATAAAGTCGTGGGGAGATTCTTCTGATTATGCATAATTTGGGTTGGTGATTTTAATTGCTCATTATGTCAGCACAGTGTGCACTAAATATGTGGGATTGTAGATGCCACAGATCAACCTTTGTCACACTTTAAGCATACCTCACAGGGTGAAGCATTAAATACTATCATTATAGTAAATAATTTATGCATAATTGATACTCTGGTCAGTACTCCTTCTGCCCAGCTTCCAACATATCAGGGCGGTGGTAGAGCTAGCACAATTGATTTTATTCTTATTTCTAATAAGTATGCATGCCTTGTAGATAGCTTTGCGGTAGAACCAAACCCTGCTAGCAATCATAATCCCCTCACTGTTATATTCATGTTATCGCAAAGAACGGCAGGGGTGATGTTTACCAATTAAAACACAATCGCAATCAGGGGGTTAGGCTAAAGTGGAGTACAATAAATTCCGCTAAATTTGAGGAGACCATTATATAAACAAAGTAAAATCATGACATGCTTGGTTCAGTGGCTTAATATCGAGGGACATAATACAGAATGCCCAAAATATTGACTCCAAAATATCAAAGTACAGAATATAGAATCCCTATCTACAAACAGGTCATTACTAAAATATTGAATCCAAAATATAGAATGTTAATATATAGTTAACTAAAATATCGAATTTTTTAAAAGTATTAAAAATAATATAAAATTAATTAAATATTAAAAACATTTAAATGAAACATACTTAAAATAATGTAAAAAAGCTTAAAATGTAAAAATAATAAATGTAATGTAAAAAAAGTAGATCATTTTGGGGATAGTGAGAGGGTAAAAATTACAATTCCCACTCCAGTGAGTGCAATAGTAGGGAAAGCGTTGGGTAGAGTAGGGGCAAAAATTACTATTTCCACTCCAGTGAGTGCAACAGTAGGGAAAGCGTTAAATAGCAGGGGAGACTTGGGTAAAATTACTATTCTCACTCCAGAGAGTGCAACAGTAGGGAAAGCGTTGGATAGCGGCAGGGTGAAAATTACTATTCCCACTCCAAAGAGTGCAACAGTAGGAAAAGCGTTGGATAGCAGGGCGTAAAAATGACTTTTCCCACTCCAGTGAGTGCAACAGTAGGGAAAGCGTTGGATAGCGTAGGGGTAACAATTACTATTATCCACTCCAGTGAGTGCAACAGTAGGGAAAACGTTGGAAAGAATAGGGGTAAAAATTACTATTCCCACTCCAAAGTGTGCAACAGTAGGGAAAGCGTTAGATAGCGGTGGGGTGAAAATTACTATTCCACCTCCAGAGAGTGCAACAGTAGGGAAAGTAATGATTTAATATTAAAATAAAACTACATTAATTATCAATATCAATAAAAACGAATTAAAAACAATTAGCATTATCCCACTCCAGTGAGTGCAACAGTAGGGAAAACGTTGGAAAGCATACGGGTAAAAATTACTATTCCCACTCCAAAGTGTGTAACAGTAGGGAAAGCGTTGGATAGCGTAGGGGTAAAAATTACTATTCCCACTCCAGAGAGTGCAACAGTAGGGAAAGCGTGGGATAGCGGGAGGGTGAAAATTACTATTCCCACTCCAAAGAGTGCAACAGTAGGGAAAGCGTTGGATAGCGTAGGGGTAACAATTACTATTATCCACTCCAGTGAGTGCAACAGTAGGGAAAACGTTGGAAAGAATAGGGATAAAAATTACTATTCCCACTCCAAAGTGTGCAACAGTAGGGAAAGCGTTAGATAGCGGTGGGGTGAAAATTACTATTCCCCCTCCAGAGAGTGCAACAGTAGGGAAAGTAATGATTTAATATTAAAATAAAATTACATTAATTATCAATATCAATAAAAACGAATTAAAAACAATTAGCATTATCCCACTCCAGTGAGTGCAACAGTAGGGAAAACGTTGGAAAGCATAGGGGTAAAAATTACTATTCCCACTCCAAAGTGTGTAACAGTAGGGAAAGCGTTGGATAGCGTAGGGGTAAAAATTACTATTCCCACTCCAGAGAGTGCAACAGTAGGGAAAGCGTGGGATAGCGGGAGGGTGAAAATTACTATTCCCACTCCAAAGAGTGCAACAGTAGGGAAAGCGTTGGATAGTGGGGGGTAAAAATTACTATTCCCACTCCAGAGAGTGCAACAGTAGGGAAAGCGTTTGATAGCATAGGGGTAACAATTACTATTTTTACTCAAGTGAGTGCAACAGTAGGGAAAACATTGGATAGCGTAGGGGTAAAAATGACCATTCCCACTCCAGAGAGTGCAACAGTAGGGAAAGTAATGATTTAATATTAAAATAAAATTACATTAATTATCAATATCAATAAAAACGAATTTAAAACAATTACCAATTAATAAAAATGAACTACCAATTAAAAAAAATAATTACCAATTAATACAAATTATTTACCAATTAATAATTAAATATCAAATAATTATCTATACATATAAATACAAATAAATATTAACTTTATTACAAATAAATTACTTCCCACCCAATTACCCAATAAACCCACAACCCGCTCCAAATAAAAATAATACAATTAACATAATTATCAATTAATCAATTGATAAAAATTAATCATCAATTAATAAAAACGAATTACCAATTAATAAAAATTAATTACCAATTAATAACTAATTATCAATAAATTAATTATCAATACATATAAATAAAAAATAATATTTAATTTACTATAATTAAATTACTTCCGACCCTATTCCCCTATCAACCCACAACCCGCTACGGAATTAAATTACGCAAAAATTAAATTACATAACATTCATTACTTTAATTTTTTTTAACATACATTACAAAATTAATACATAATTTTAACACATATACTACCATACATAACACTTCAAAAAATTGATATTATGGAAATCGATATTTTAAACTCGATATTATGGAAATCGATATTTCCTATCCCAAATTCGATATCCTGACTTACCATATGTTGGTAATTGGATATTATGCCCTATCTATATTTTGGAGTCGATATTCTGTCCATTCTATATGTTGGTCATTCACCGACATGCTTAGCATATGACTCCTATCCAGATGCTATAATCCAATGTTTTGAATCTATTTGTGAAGATGTGGCTAAAAACCTAACTAAAACAGTGAGGAGTCGGGACTTGCCGGAAACAAGATGGTTCAATGCTGAATGTTCAAAAGCGTGTAAAGACCTGAAGACAGCTTTGCACGCAGTCACCAGCGATAGGGTTCTGATCATAACTGTTAGACAGACCTATAAAAGCATTATTAAGCGTAGAAAGGACGATCTAAGAAGACTGACCTGGGAAGACCTTGAAGGAGCTAGCGCTCTCAAGGACTCCAAGAGTTTCTTGGAAATCATAAATTGTCCCCTTTTCTCCAACGAGACAAGGAGTATGGATTCTACTATAAAGGCGCAAGTTTGGGAGTCTCACTTTCTGAGTATATTTAACCCAAGAGGTGTCTCTTCACAAGAGCAAAGGGATGAAATAGCCATTAATTTACAAACAGCATGTCAACTTAGTTCATCCCTGTCCTTAAATGAGGTTGAGGACGCCTTAGTAAAGGCCATTTCTGCGAAAGCCTCCGGACCAGATGGGGTGCCCTTGGATTTATTCAAAAGCAATCCTCAACTATGGGGCCCTCTGATGCTAAATGTTTTTAAAGTGGTGATAGTGGGTCGTATTCCATTATCTTGGAGAAATGCAGTGGTAGTCCAGATTTTTTAAAAAGCTAACAGGAATGACCCCACATTCTACAGGCAGATCTCCTTAATTGACGCTACGTGCAAGGTTATGGGGAGGGTAATCATTGCACGTTTGGAGTCATGGGCCTCGGGACTTATATTGAATACTCAATATGGCTTCAGACGGGGGATGGGAACAAATGACAATTGTCTCTACTTGTCCATGATCATGGGCAAGTACATGAAGGCCAGGAGTGGATTGATCCACCTGGCTTTCATGGACTTGTCCAGTGCTTTCGACACAGTGAGCCGGGGGAAGTTGTGGACACGGATGGAAAATATGGGTTTTGCAGAACTCCCCATTACCCTGTTGCATAGGATACATGCGTCTACTACTGTGGCTATTCGCTTTGGTCCTGGAAGAGAAAAGACTAGACCCGTTGCTTCCACCGAGGGGGTACGCCAGGGTAGCATTCTGGCCCCTTTATTATTCTTAATATATACATATGGATTCGAATCATTCCTGTTAGAACAGCAATTGGACTTCCCAAGCATAGAAGGTAAACGGGCTCCATTGCTGTCTTATGCAGATGATACAGTGTTGATGTCCTTAACAGCCAATAGCCTCCATAAAAGTTTGAACGCATTTACCGTATTTATGATGGAATTGGAATTAAAGTTAACTTTTAGTAAATCATTTTTTATGGTATGTGGTCCCAATTTGACAAAAACACGAAAATGTATCGTACAGGAAAAAATAATTGACAAGGTGTCAAATTTTACTTACCTGGGGAATGTTTTTAATAATACATTAAATTGGCATAATCTAACTGTGGCTAGGAGTCAATATGCCAGTAGAATAATAGAGGGGCTTTTTCGCTTTGCTGGTAAACTTGGACATAAGCCGGTAGCAGAAATGTTAATTTTATGTAAATCAAAATGTCTGTCAGTAGCCACCTTTGGCGCAGGAGTATGGGGCTACCATAAAAGTTCCAGATCCAGATTCTAGAGAACAAATTCTTAAAAAGGTTATTGATGAATCCTAACAGTTCTTCAACATGTTTCTGTCATCTGAAGAGGGTCTGGATTACGTAAAAGTAGGATAAATATTGCCCCATTGATTTTATGGGAGAAAATCTAGACCTCAGAGGTCTTATGGTTCTCAAGGAGTATCCTTAGAGATTGTATGAACCTTGATAATGCAATGTAACTTCCTTCGCTATGTTATATTAAAGACACTTTTTTTTATAAAATATGCTTGGAAAATTACTATGATAATCCAGAGGGAATCCAACAAAATATGAACAGTTTATAAAAAATACATTTCGTACTAAATTATATACGTCTAACCCGGATCATGAATTACTAGATTGTGTGTTTTCAAGTCAACAGCAATTTTACTTTTATCATGCACGTACAATCACGTTTCCTAATGACCAGATTTCGTCTTTGCACATTGCACTTTCTTGTGTTTCTTGTGGCTTTCCCCAATCAGGCAGGTTGGTGTTTGAGACTAACCACCTGTCCCTGTAATAATGTAGCCCATCAGAGCACAGTGTACTTTATGATGTTTTGCACACTTTAGAAAGACCCAAGGGCACATTTTATCAAGCCCATTTTAAAGGAAATCGTCCCTGTTTCCATCAGAAGGGTTTTAATTATTTGCGGTCATTATCTACTGCAGCCATCTGCAGCCCTGTGCTCAACTTCATTAGAACTGCACTCTTAATCAGGAAACGCTATGAATTGTAAAATGCATTGACATTTTAATGATTTTAGGGGTTTTTAATATCTTGCGTAAATATGTTGTAGAACGGTAGGAGGTTTTCTTCAAATTCCTAGAATCTCTGCTGGGATAATATGACCTAGAAAAATAAATTAGGTGTACTTTATATATAATCTTTGCACATATTTTTTCCTATGTATATTACGTCTTGTTTTTTAATGTATAAATATACATTTTAGTGATTTTAGGGCTTTTTAACATCTTGTATAAATATGTTGTAGAACAGCTGGAGTCTTTTCTTCAAACCTCTAGAATCAGTGCTGGGATAATATGACCTAGGAAAAGAAAATAGATGTACTGTATATTTAATTTTTGCACAAAATGTTCCTATGTACATTCTGTCTTGCTTTTGTAATGTATGTATGCAAACTTTTATGATTCAATTGAATCGAATAAAGTTATTTGAAGATGAAGATGAGATGGCAGAGTAAAGAAGTAATGTATGGATGGATGAATGGATAGATGGATGAGTGGATGGATTGTGGATGGACAGGTGAAAGAATAGCACAGTAATTGATGGACGGGTGGGTGGGTAGACGGATAAGTGGCTGGACAGGTGTAAGGATGGCAGAGTAAAAGGATGGATAGATGCATGGAGGGACAGGTGAAAGGATGGTAGAGCTAAATGAACTGGTTGGTTGTTGGACAGGTCAAAGGATGGTACAGGAAAGCGAGGGAACGATGGATGAGTGGATGAAAGGATGCATGAATGGATGGCAGAGTGGATTGATCACAGAGTGGATAGATGGGTGACATGGTGGATAGATGGGTGGATGATGGCAGAGTGGATGCATGGATAGATGGAGGGCAAGGATGAAAGGATGGAAGGATGGCAGAGTGGATGAATGGGTGGGTGGAAAGATGGATGGAAGAGTAGATGGGTAGATGAAAAGAGGAAAGACTCAATGGATGACAGAATGGAAAGGTGAAATAGTAGATATCAGTAGGAGGATGGAAGAGTTAAAGGATGAATGGATAGATGGAAGAGACAAAGGACCTCTTCTAGGTGCCATCAGAGCTTTTATTTCAAAGCGGGATATTTTAATTTTCTGGCTACATTCTTGCCTGCTATAGACCCACTACTTTTCCTCCTCCAAATCCTTTTCTTTGAAACTGATGACTCACCCCAGCCAGGGCTTAATTAGAGCATGTCGTTGTCAGTGGAGGCCACTCATTTTTAGGGGCCAGCACTTATTATGCCGGATTAGCTATTGACCGAGAGTAAGATAGAGAAAAACACACAAACAGAGAACAATGGAAAAACCAACATAAAGGGGAGAAAGCAGGGACCTGCGAGAGTGATTTAAAGAGGCAGGCAGCATCTAGTAGTGGATTAAAGAGGCCTGAGGTGAATTCAGGTCTATGCAGCCTTGAAGTTTGGCACACTGACATTTTATAGCATTGGTGACGTTCATCAAGGTGATCTTTATGTACAAGCACTCATTCGTTAACAAATTAAGCACTGACCCCACCGCCCACCCCAACCTTGTTTGAGCAATTATCTCACTTCATTTATGCAAGTGTTTCAGCACCGGTTTCACCTTTTGTCTGTTACATTTTTACTCACCAGGCCACCCTCTAACTCAGAAAGGACATTTAATATGTATGGAAATGCTTCTGTTAGCACATCTAAACCACAGAACAACACATGGTAGCATATCCATCATTTTAAGGCTGATCTGGGCCCAAAAAATGTAGACAGACTCAGTAAAGGCTGGCCTATGGGTGGAGTGGGGGTGTGGGGGTTGAGGACAAATGACCGGGGATGGGAGGTGGACAACGGATAGAACATTTAAAAAAAGAAATAGCAGAAAAAGAACTTACCTGCCACCCGATGCTCCTCTGCACTGTGTCCTCGCTGCAACACAGGCTCCCAGTGCCCTGCGGTCAATCATGACACTGTTCTCATGTTTGAAAGCAGCATCAAGATTTGCCTAAGCGCTAGGAATTTGTGCTCCCAGGGAGACTGAGAGCATGTGCTTTGCTGTCTCCAACCCAGGAACGCAGCTGGGTTGGAGACAGCTCAGCGCACATGTCGGTTTAGCGGTCCCGAGTTGGCCGGCCAAACCCACATGCGCACCGAGTGCAGTGCCCACCACTCCTCTTGTCACTGCACTGCCCTCTTGATGGACCCGCCCTACAGACTGCTGGCTCTTAGAATCTGCAAAATAAAACGATAATAAACCTGTTTTATTATCATTTTATGTTACAAGTTTTGAAGCTGGCAAGGGGGGCAATGCTCCTCTGCCATAGTGGAGGAGCCACCACTGGACGGACTCCACATAAATCAGGTCTGGAACACCCCTAAGAAGTAACCTGGCCAGACCTATCAGGGTATGTTATTCTTGTCAGTATAGTAATCACCATTATTATGGCTTTGGAGCTCTACTGAAGAACCGGGTTTTAGAACCCAGCGGCGCCAGGGGCATGCCCAAAGCCTTTGGGTTCTCCTGTCCTAGAATACAGAGACACGGGATACTTCTCGGTGACGCCAAAGATAAAATTTATTGGCTGCAACCAGGAACAGAAGTCTACGAAGTACGACACAAGTAGGTTCGCTAGAGACTGCTCAATTTTCATATTGCGAGACATCATCTTTTATGCTAAAAATCACATTCCTGACAAACACCCATTATTTACGAATTGTCCAATCATAGGTAACATTGCAAAAGGTATCGCATGACGACAAACCCACTTTTCAGTTGTCCAGTCCACCATCAATTACACGGGAAAGCCCAACATTCTTGCTCGGACAGGCAGGACAAACCCATAATAAAAGACCACAACCCAAACCATAAACAGGCCATAAAAGAAGGAACAGAAACAGATGTGAAACAAGATAAAGTGATGTGTGCGTGTACAATAAACTCAACAATGTCCTGCTCTTTGATCTCTATCTCGATCAGCTACCGGACAAGGAACTGGCTTAGCAAGGTTAGCTTAAGGCAACAGGGTCAGTTCGCTCAGGTCATCTAAAAGTCAGCTAAAGATGTAAGTGTACCAAAGACTCATTCGGCCGTAGTCATCGGCCTATGTGAGGGCAACCACAAAATGGCTGCCGTACACAAAACAGAACCCGATGGTTCAGAACGAAATCCCTAAATACGTAGTGAATCCATCGATCGAACCTAACGAAAACACTCGTACTTGCCGCACTCGCCATTTATGGTTCGCTACTACCAAATTCGTAACAATACCATGACCTTTATGAAACGGGTTCAGAATTCATGGAACCTCAGACCCTCCTTTTGCCCTTACATGGGCAATAACCTAAACTCACGTCAATCTGAATCCAGGTCTATATTCATCAGATCATCAAGATGTTGCTGGAGCATCATCCTATTACTTAGTAACTCTCTCTGGACAGGTCTCCTTGCACACGAAGTAGCACAAAGGCCACATATAGCAGGAGCACACTGTATACAAAGACAGAACAGGAAAAGGATAGCTAAAACCATCCCAATGATCATCAGAATCTTCCATCCCCAAGTGGATAACAATCCCCAAAACCATCCCATTAACGACCAATCTCCTTCGTCCACATGTATAGACTCGGAGATCTTATGTAGCTTGAAAATGGCCTGGTACACTGTCGGAGCATTGTCTGGAATGAAAACGCAGCAGCTCGATTGAATCAATTTACATACCCCTCCTCTATCTGCAAGTATAACGTCTAACGCAACTCGATTCTGCAACATTATAAGACAATCCGATTGGAGCTCAGCAGTCAAATTACTAAGGGCACCCGCAGTCTCAACCATGGTGGACTCAACCACTCTTGTCAATTGCCGTATGTTCCTACTGTTGACCATAGGTCCCCCAAACGGCAGGAAATCCTTCAGAAAATCTCCCAATTCTTGTCCTGCAGTATCTTCCTTACTGAAGACACCTCTAGCAACTCTTGTTCTGTGGTAATCTGCCACAGCAGTATACGTAGGGGGCAACAGAAACGAGACATAACATGTTCCCGAAAAATCAGGGGGCAACCATGTGTATGCTCTATCGTGACAGACAAAATATGTACCCTTAGCTGCTAAAAACGATGGGGAAGTCTGGGACGCAAAAACATACGTCTCAGTGCAAACACTCTTCCCTACCTGAGCTCTCGGATTCTTGCCATTACCTTGCAGACAAAAATGACCACGATGGGGTACGATTCAAATCCGAGAAGATCTTTTCCCTCGCTGGTTTTCACCCAGACTAACACCATATCCAGTCACGTTCCATCCAATATATGCTATTGTCTCATCTTTCGGAATAGTCTCATAGGAATTAATTCCTCTAATCATGTCTACTATTCCCTTTACTAGAGCACTATTCCTCGGATTATCTTTCACAGAACGCAGGGGGTAAACTTCACGGGCATAAATGAACATCGTTCTATATGCCCACACAGAACCATTATAGCTGAATGGCAGGACCAGGTAAGGAATACCCTTATCAGTAGTATGAGGCATAAGACCACACACCCAACAATTAGTGGTGTTCACTACTAACTGATGCTGATGCAGATGTTGTACAAAGGAGTTATTAACGAATTCCAATCTTCTAATGGATTCATGTGCAGGCAAAGGATGAAAAGAATGCGAAGAAAAAGTAGGAAAAGGCATAGGTTGTGTGGTGAGTGCAAACGTCACTTGAAAAAGAGAAAATAACGGGGAACAACCTTTATAACGCAACTTTTAGCACGCAGTGCTATTACAACGCAGATTTTAAAACGAAAACCATTACAACGCATTACACTGGGGGGCGCTCTAGGATAGGGAATAGTTTTAATTTACTATCCAACACCTTCCCTAGTGTCCACGGGGACTGGTGTTGGAATAGTAAATTAAAATATTCACTATCCAGCACCCCCCATTGTAATGCGTTGTAATGGAATGCGTTTTAAAACTTGCGTTGTTACAGCATGCGTGGTAAAAGCATGCATTGTAACAACGTACATCCGAAAATAACATATCCCACCAAAAACATTGTCATGATAAATAGCATTAAAAGACACGTTATCAGAAAACATTTGCTACTCATTAGTCTACATAGTCTCGTCTTAAAGTTCATTTCTTCAACAGCTCTCTCAACCTGAAAAAAACTCCATCCTATAACCGTGCTGTTCGCGGCAGTTGGTTCTCTTCTGCTCAGGTGTACCTCTGAATGTCCCAGGGAACGCCCTAGAACAAACCAGAACTGTCCACCTTGTGTCTACCAGCTGTACACTCTAAGTCTTTATAGCGCGACCCTACAGCTGAACCCGGATGGCGGTTCGAAAAACAAAAATAGATCAAAATAGTTTCTCAGATGAGAGAGCGTAGTTTCAAAAATAGCAAGAAATCACTTTATTAGTCCATCGACTCTCGGTCGTAAGTTATAGCGGCCTTTACCAGGCAATGTCTGAACACGAAACAACAACTCAGGCTCAGTAGTGTTCAATCAGACAGATGGAGGCACAGCTTCTTGCAAAATGTCGTCGTTCTCACGCTCAGAGCTTGTCCCAATCAAACGTGCATCGCTGAACGGAATGAAACGTGGCACAGTCTCAGTCTCTGAATCACCAACACCCTCCTGGACCCACTGGTCGTACGGCAGAGGCAAAGAAACCCTCTTACATTGTACGCCGTGGATCCAGTTCTTTTTGCCGTGAACTCTCACTGCGGTACGCGTCGCCATCAGGACCTGAAAGGATCCAGTCCAGCGGGGCTGATCGTTCTTAGTCCGCTGAAAGTTCTGCACTAGAATCCACGAGCCAGGATCGATGGCGTGTCCTGGATCTTCAAATGCTTGTGGCAATGTATTGTGAACCTGTTGGTGTAAGACACGCAATTTAGCCATCAAATCGTACAAATAATCAATCAGCATAGGATGTTCAATCTCGCTAAACTTTGTCGGCCTCGGCACTCCCCATATGTTTGCCGGGCGACCAAAAACAATCTTGTAAGGACTAAGTCCCACTCGAGAATGTACTGTCATTCTGGTCGACAAAAGTGCCAATGGCAAAGCATCGGGCCATTGGAGACCAGAGCTTGCCTGAATCTTGGCTAGTTTCAGCTTTAAGGTGCCATTGTAGCATTCAACTAAACCAGCTGATTGGGGATGATTTGCAGCGTGGAATTTCTGCCTGATGCCTAAACCTTCACATACTCTCTTCATAACTCGACCCACAAATTCACTCCCATTATCACTCCACACCATCCTTGGCAAACCGAATCTGGGGAAAAATTCCTTAAGTAGGCCTTTAGCTGTGGACAAGGCAGTATTATCTTTCAGGGGGTATGCTTCTACCCATCTCGAAAAGGCACAAGCAACCACAAGGACGAATTTCAGGTTATTACATCTCTCCATATGGATAAAATCTAATTGCAATACCTCAAACGGATACGTCGGAGGCGCAAAGTGACCAGCTGGAGTTGGAGTTCCCTTGCCAGGATTATACATCAGACAAACCATACAATTATTGACCAGATTCTCCGCACAATTAGGAATTCCAGCATTCTGCCACACTGAAGCTCACAACTTACAAATCCCTTTCACACTAATGTGGGCCATTCCATGCACCATTGTAACCACTGCAAGCACATACGCATCAGGTAACAACCATTGCTGATGCTCTGACAACTCAATCCAACAACCAGTCGAATCCAATTTTCCCGTACTCTCTCTCCATACATTCAATTCTTTCTCCGTAGCTTCAGCCTGAATTGACTTCACACTCTCTATCGTATCTTCACACATTCCTCTATCCGGAACCCATCTTGCTGGACCCTCAACATACATTCGGCTCATCACATCTTTCGCCACATCTTTTGCAACTTCATCCGCAAACGCATTACCACGACCAACGTCATTGGTAACCTTCTTATGTGCACTGCATTTCACGATCGCAACTTGCATCGGTAACGTAAGTGACTCAAGAAGTTCATTCACCAACTGACCATGCTGAATCTTCGTACTATGAAACGTATGGAACCCACGTTCCTTCAATAAGCGCCCAAAACTATGGGCCACACCAAACGCATACTGGCTATCGGTATACACAGACACTCTCTTTCCCTTCGACAACACACACGCTCTTGTCAGTGCAATCAACTCTGCTGCTTGAGCTGAATTTTGTGGGATACGTGCAGCTTCAACAATCGTATGCAAAGTCGTAACCGCATATGCTGCAGTCGTATCACCATTCGGAAGCTTAAAACATGAACCATCTACCCATAAAGTACCATCACACTTTGCAAGAGGAGTATCTTTCAGATCGATTCTACCCTTCGTTTCTTCCTTTGTCCTAAGAAAGCAATCATGCTGTTCCTGAACATCTGTCTCTACAGAAATTGGCAACAACGTAGCTGGATTCAGCGTGTTGCATTGCTTTATATGCACATGACTCGCCAAAAGTGTCAACTCGTAACCTGACAATCGAGCACTAGTCAAGTGCTGTGCCTTGGTCCTATTTAACAAGGTATCCTCTGCATGTGGAACCATCACAATCAACATATTATCCATCACCAAACCAGCAGATTGTCGAATAGAAACAGCTGCTGCCACTGTAGCTCTCAAACAACTCGGCAACGCTCTAGCTACCAGATCCAAAGTCGAGGAGAAATACGCACATGGATGTTGTTTAACGCGGAACTGCTGTGTCAGGACTGACAATGCACATCCCTCTCTCTCATGAACATAGAGTGTAAAAGGCTTACTGTAGTCGGGAGTACCCAACACAGGAGCCGAACACAACGCATCACGCATTTCAGAAAAACTCTTCTGGTATTCGTCAGTCCAAAGGAGAGGATTCGGAGTATCCTTAACAGTAAGTGCTAACAAAGGTTTCGCAAGAAGCGAAAAATTTGGAATCCATTGCCTACAGTGCGAAGTAATACCCAAGAAAGCACGCACTTCTCTCTGTGTAGTTGGCACATTCATTTTCGCAATCGCTTGAATTTGTTCTGGGGTCAATCTTCTTCCCTCCTTCGATAAGAGATGACCTAAGTAGGTCACTTCTTGTCGACAATACTGCAATTTCGAAAGTGACACTTTATGATGAAGATCAGACAAATGTCGCAACAAAGAAAGAGTAGCTTCTTTACAAATCTCCTCATTATCAGCAGCGACTAACAAATCGTCGACATACTGAATAAGAGCAGAACCATCAGGTAAGACAATCGTTTCAAGCTGTGTTTTCAAAACCTGACTATAGATGGATGGACTTTCACAATATCCTTGAGGAGGGCGCTTAAACCGGAAACTTCGCCCTCCTAAAGAGAAGCCAAAAATATCTCTACTCTCCTCGGCAATCGGGATGCTGAAGAAAGCATTTTTCAGATCAATCACCGAAAACCAGGAAGCAGAAGCAGGAATCATAGTCAGCAAAGCAGTAATATCCGGAACAACAGGAAATTGCGGTACAGCAATCTTGTTCACTTCGCGAAGATCGATCACAAACCTATACACAGGCGGTTGAGAAGAATCAGTACGTTTCAGAACAGGCAAAACCGGACTATTGCACACATTACCTCTCGTTTCCTCAATCACACCTTTCTCAATTAGATCATAGATGATCGCTAAAGCGCTCTTTCACCATCACTAGAAATCCGATATTGGGGAATACGTGGCAATCTAGCATTTGCTTTCAGCGTCACAACATATGGTGGAATCTCCAAAAGACCCACATCGTTAGGACCAGTAGCCCAAACAGTATCAGGGAGAGAACACAATTCCAATGGGAGTCGGTCTTTAGACAAATACATCGGAGAGATCACTCTCTTACCCAACGTAAGCTGTACTCCTGAAGGAGAACAATGTAGTGTTGCATACAATCTCTTCAACAAATCCAATCCCAACAAATTCTCACCACAACCTGTCGTTAGAATGAGGGGTGCTTGAAATTCACACGGTCCAACGGAAAGAGACAAAGGACTAGAAACCGGATTACAAACTGGGGCACCAGAAAAACCTACCGAAACATTTGTCAAGCCAGACAAAGGTGCGCCAGGGAGTTTAGAGTGCATGATAGAACTCTTCGCTGCACCAGTATCCAACAGAAAAGGCTCTGACACACCTGATGTAATCACTGCAACATAAGGACCACTCTGATCTACTGGAACTGACACAACTCCCTCTCTGTCAATGGCTGTCCTAGCAATCATTACCGTCAGCATTATCACTCTCAACATAGTAGTCGTCAGCATAGTACTGAGTCGACCTACCAGACGCAACATTCTGTTGATCAAAACAATTCATAGAATTCTGTGGAGGAAAGGATTGTGCATTCTGGGGGAACACACCACGTCCTCTACCTCTAGGAGCTTGTTGAACACCTCGACCGCTCACACCAGAAGCACAATTCGTACGCTGTAACAAAACCGGACAACTATTCTTAAAGGGGCCCTCTTCTTTACAATACGCACACTGATTAGGCCCTACAAGAAAACGCTGTTGAGAAGGCTCGGACCTTTGCGAACCTCTCTGAAACTGCTGAGGTTGCTGATATTCACGTTGATTATTACGAGGTGGATACGCTTGTTGCAAAAGAACCTTCGTCTTTAAATCTTTAGTCTTTCTGTCGGCTTTCTCTTTCTCGTCCTTATCCCTATTCTCGTAATATTGTGCAGTTGCCAATATCTGTGCCGACGAAGAAACAGCCCATGAACTCTCAGAATACTTCAACTTAGTACACAACTCGGGAAGCAAGTTATGCACAAACTTATCCACGAACAACCGTTGGCCACCTTCCGTACTCATATCTTGACCACTATGGTCGATAAACGTCTCTTCAAACCTAGTGAAGAAATCAGACACACTTTCATCTTTCTTCTGCTTGCATGCAGACAACTTATCCCAATTCACTCGCATAGCAGGCATCAAAGTCTTCATATAATTAATGATCCTACCAGGGAGTTCTGCAACTAAAGCTTCAGGTTTAGCGCCTCCACCTTGAAGACCATCTGCAGCAGTAATGTTAGCCCATGTATCACCTAGCTCTTGCGCATGATCCACATGACGAATCGTTCCCCACAAGGGTTGAGGAACCACATTCCCAAACAACATATCTATATTGGCTAGGTTCATAATGCATGCATCGGCTGTCTGTGACAACTCTTGATCAGGTAGAGTCTGCTTAAGGGCCAAAACTTCAGCTCGCTTCTACGGAACATGTACCCAAACACGCTGAAAATTAGCTTCTACAGCTGCAATACCAGCATTAGCATTGGCCTGAACTGCTTCTTTCCATACTGGAGGAACCTCTCTCATAGGATACTGTCGCGCTTTTCTCCTAACAGAAGAATCAGGCTCAAACAGCAACTGATAAGGACGCACACTCCTAAACGAAAGCAACGTTGCAACTGCTTTTTCAACTTCCAGACCCACTATTGTTCCTTTCGCAAACTCGGACTGTACACGGAACAACTCTGATGGAGTCTGTCCCAACTCACCATCTTCCCATTCCTCACGGAAGAAAGTACACATGATGTCAAAGACATACCTCTGCGTAGGTGCTTCCCATTGACAGAAGACATCCATAACCGACTCTAAATTATATCTTGAAGAATTAGTAACCCATTTGCGAGCCAAATGGTCCAACACTACCCGCTCTTCGGGACCAGGCAACTGGCTACGCAACTGTTTACACTCAGAAGCAGGGGTCATACTCAATGACCCAAAGAAAGGAGACAAAAGACCAGTAACAGTATCAGTCATTCTCTGTCCAACAGAAGGAGAAGCTGCCATAAGGACAGGAGGCAAAGCTGGTTGAGACAAAGCATACGTAGAAGTAGAAGCAAAAGGAGAAACAGAAAAAGTAGGAAATACAGGAGAAAAAGTTGTAGGAATTGGAGACGGAACTGATAGCAAAGTCGGCGGCCCTTGAGAAGGCTGCACCAAAGGAGTAGGAACCAACTGAAGAGGAGCTGGCGGTTGAACAACAACAGGAGGCAAAGCAACTGGAGGTTATGGAACTAAATTTGCGGAGGTGCTGTAGCACTCTGCACATAGGGGGGTGGAGAACTCAACAAATGTGACATCAGAGGATCCTTTTCAGGGTCCTTCGTTATACCCTGTTGAAGAGTTGACAAAGCTGGATAACATTTATCGAAGGCCATTTTACGTTGCCTATGCAACTGCTCACTTGCTTGTTCTTCTTCATTATCTTTAAACTGTATAGCAGCCTGCATTATCGATATACACTTCTCTCTTTTATTGGTTTTCGCTAGTTTAATTTCTCTCTGTTTGGCTTCCTTTCGCCAGAGGCGGAAAGAGTCAAACATCGCCGGCCGGGCTTTCTTCTTAAATAGTTTAACTTCTAGATTATCTAAAATCTCTGTGTCATAGCTACCATATTAGGGCCATTTCAGAACACCGTCTTTTCTTGTGTATCGGACCCATACTTCATTATACGTAATAGGGCCCACACCATGTTTAGAGCTCATAAGTCGGAGTTCCAACCGGAGGTATCGGACACGAGTCCTCCAATCGGGAATCCCTGTTACAACCACAACAAAATATCTTTCCAAGTTTGCTAAGACCAGGCATCTTCGCTCACTAATCTAGCTTCAAACTTCAAGGGATTACCAAACTCAATAGTCTCGCAAATATACGAGTCCCTCGGCTTTGGCACTTGCAAGTTCCAAATCAAAGATCCCGAAGGATACCCAAAAACTAAGGACTAGGAGCGACCCACTTATACTTAACTGAAATATTGATTACGTCACCAGAAGACCCGTCTATCTTCTTGCTCTACACATCGTCTCAAAGGGTCCAAGACAGGGCGACAGTCAGGGCAGCAGTCCTTCGTAGCCGTCGGAAAGCGGGGAAGCCTCGCAGCAAAAACCTTCAGTCCACGTTCGACATGCCGGGGTCGATGAAGTGGGGGACGTCCTCCAGAATTTCCTCACGAAGCTCCTCACGATCTTCAGGCTTGGACCGGTACCACTGAAGTCGCCCCACGTAGGGGCGCCAACTGAAGAACCGGGTTTTAGAACCCAGCGCCCCGCGCCAAGGGCACGCCAAAAGTCTTCGGGTTCTCCTGTCTTAGAATACAGAGACACGGGATACTTCTCGGTGACGTCAAAGATCAAATTTATTGGCTGCAACCAGGAACAGAAGTTTACGAAGTACGACACAATTAGGTTCGCTAGAGACTGCTCAATTTTCGTATTGCGAGACATCGTCTTTTATGCTAAAAATCACATTCCTGTAAGCATGGGCGGAAAATCCGTTTCGCTCGCGGATTTTGCGGATTTTCGGTAAATTCGCAATCCGCGAGATCCGCGAATCTCCCGCAAAATCCGCAAATCCGCGAGCAGCGGATTTTATGGCTTGCTCGCACTGTTCGCATGAGTTCGCGGCTTGCCAGTACAACTTCGCACCCCGCGAGTAAGTGCTAAATTGCAGAAATACGATCTTAGCAAAACTGAAACTACTTACCAGGTTCAAAAGTTCAGGCTCATCATTAGTAGCCATTTCCTGTAGTGCTTCCTGAGGGGCCCCTCCAGAGTTCAGTTGCCAGTTGCAACTATTATGTGACCCTGCTCTGAACCTCAGAATAGTTACACATATGCCACAAAGGTCCTGAATTACAGCTAAGGGAGACAAGCAGGAGCCAGGCTGGAAGTTAAAATCCATTAATCAGCCCCTAATTCATTATTGTCAGTTGGGGCAGGGCAGGTGTTGTAACTAATTTTGCAACAATGAAAGCACTTAGCAAGTGCAAAAGATCACTAATCAGGAAGCACTAAGGAAGCAGGTGCCAGCTAAAAAAATATTCTGTGACACATTAATCAGCCCCAAATTAATTCAGGTCACTTGAGGCAGGGAAGGTGTGCTTTGCCGAAAATAATGTACACTGGACAACCAGAGGGTGTGGTGATGAAACAGAGGGTGGCATGGGTGGGCCAGAGGGTGGCATGAGTAGTCAGAGAGTGGCAGTGGTGACAGAGAGTGGCAGTGATGAAGAAGAGTGTCCCAAACAGGCTGGACACGTAGAAACAACAAGTTCGCAAAACTTGCGACCCGACAGGTAAGTTCGCAAATTGCGAAATTGTAAAAACCCTCGCGAACTGGCAGAAACACGCGCAAACACAAAAAAAAAAAAAATCCGCAAATTCGCGGGAATTCGCGGATTTTGCGGATTGCGAGTTCGCAAATCCGCAAAATTCGCGAACGCGAGATTCGCAAAATTCGCCCATGCTTACATTCCTGACAAAAACCCATTATTTAAGAATTGTCCAATCATAGGTAACATTGCAAAAGGTATCGCATGATGACAAACCCACTTTTCAGTTGTCCAGCCCACCATCAACTACACGGGAAAGCCCAACATTCTTGCTCATACAGGCCGGACAAACCCATAATAAAAGACCACAACCCAAACAATAAACAGGCCATAAAAGAAGGAACAGAAACAGATGTGAAAAAAGATAAAGGGGTGTGTGCGTGTACAATAAACTCAACAATGTCCTGCTCTTTGATCTCTATCTCGATCAGCTACCGGACAAGGAACTGGCTTAGCAAGGTTAGCTTAAGGCAACGGGGTCAGTTCGCTCAGGTCATCTAAAAGTCAGCTAAAGGTGTACGTGTACCAAAGACTCGTTCGGCCGTAGTCATCGGCCTATGTGAGGGCAACCAGAAAATGGCTGCCGTACACAAAATGGAACCCGAGGGTTCAGAACGAAATCCCTAAATACGTAGTGAATCCATCGATCGAACATGACAAAAACACTTGTTCTTGCCGCACTCGCCATTTACGGTTCGCTACTACCAAATTCGTAACAATACCATGACCTTTATGAAACTGGTTCAGAATTCACGGAACCTCACTACTTTCCATTTGAGCGTCCGTTTGTGAGGATCTGGGAAGGACATCTAGTAGACGGGGGGAAACATATCTTGATAGCGTCTTTTGCTTTGTTGTTGCTTGGTTGTCTGTGGTTTGTAGAGAGGTTGTACAATATTCATTTTTTTAATGGTTTATGTGAGTTAGTGTGAAAGAAAAATAAGGTCAAATTATTAAGAGCTCTGAGGATATTTAGAGTTTGGTGAAAGTGGTGAATGGTCAATAATTGGTGGGTGTCCTGTCAGCCCTATAGGAAATGGGACATTCCCCAATTTTGTGCCAATATCATGCATCCGTCAACCTCTAAATGAATCCATTCGCATTGTTTTTTGTATTTTGGTGTATGGACAAACAACTTTCTATGTCTCCCAATTGTGGGAAATAAATTGTTCACCATCCAGCCAAAGTATAGTGTTTTTTTTCTGAGCGCCACTCAGCTCAATGTGGTCAACTAAGATGCAATATTGTGTGCATGGGCGCAGTGCTTGATTTGTAAAAAAACAAAATGTAAAAATGAAATGCAGGGCGTCAAAGTTTTCTGAAGGTCCATAGGATGACTGCTGAATGTGGGCGTTAGAAAGTACTTAGTCCTGGCCTCACTGCAAGCCTTTTTCCTACACTTCCAACCTTCTTATCTCACTCTTACAAATTCTTTTTCATTCTGCCTTCTCTATTTGGCATTGTGCTCCTCCCTGTCTCTATCTCCTTCTTCCTTTTCTGGCTTTCTCTCTCTTGCTCTGGGTCAAGGTGTGATAAAGAAAAAACTGAGAGTTGGTGCCCACATTTGTAACCACTGGCCAAAATTAAGAACTGCACAAGGCAGTGTCTTGTTTGTGCTACTTTTATCCATTTAAAAATAAATATGCTATATTGTGTTATTTGTATATGTATGTCCTTGGTGTGGGGCATGACAATGCTGTTGAATCAGCAGTGCTTTGCCAATTATGTGGTGCAATGATGTGCACATAATTGTCAAAGGGTTCGGAATGGTGTGTTCTGAGTATAATCATGTGTAGGTGACTTTGGAAGGAAGGAGTGTGGTGCTATTGTTGGGTGTAGAGTGCTGTTGGATGTCCTATA
Organism: Lissotriton vulgaris; assembly: GCF_964263255.1. Taxonomy (NCBI): domain Eukaryota; kingdom Metazoa; phylum Chordata; class Amphibia; order Caudata; family Salamandridae; genus Lissotriton; species Lissotriton vulgaris. Next base: position 802,481,535 of record NC_141685.1, on the reverse strand, counting down.
TAAGCCTGAATAGGGTGTATTGGTTGAGTACACTGTCTGTGCTGTAGTGGTTGCGAGGTTTGGTGGTAGCTAAGCCTGGGCAGAGTTTGCAGAATTCTGCTGCGGGGAACTCTGCAAAGTGCCCAAAAAACTCCACCGCACTCCGCAGAGTTGCGCAAGTGGCAGAGTGTGGTAAGTCATGCAGCTCGCGCTGATTTTTAGTGCCAGGAGTCTGTCCCATGCTGTAAAATCAGTGTAAATGGCACCACTTGCAGTGCAAGAGGGTGCTGCTTCTTTCTGCCGCTCAAGTAGATGCTCTACTTGATCGGCAGCTTCATCAATGCGAGCGTCAGGTTTCTCAACGCAAGTGGTAGCGACCTGCTGCGACTGCCGGTGTTGAGAAATTTCGCCAGGATGTGGTCTAGTGTACGAATTTCCTTGCTCGTGCTTGCCAACTTAATGCTGGTGAGCCAAGCGAGAGGAAAAACTGCCCTCCGCGCTTCTTCATGGAGTGCTTCAGAACTCCACGCTCTCCGGCGGAGCGGAATTCGTCGCCCACTGTGGCAGCTTTAGATTTAGATGGTGAAAGTAATCAGAGAAAAAAATGATTTTCTCCTGCTTCCCATCTGGATGAGCTAATGCGCATCTTGCCTGCTCTACACTACAAACTACCTGTCAAGGTATATGGATGCACCTATTATGGGTCTTTAGATCCAACATAACATCCGTGAACCTTTAAGGCTTTTTGATTCCGAAGCCAGTTAGCCTTAATGGTTTAATATCTCTTGTTTATTTAACGTAATACAAAACCGCAAGGCGAAGCAACGTTATTTATATGGTGTACAGACCTTTTTTACATTGGATAATGGAAAACAGGTAGCTGCCGTGTTCTTTGCTGAGGACATCACTTTTACCCATTTGCTTCATGGGATTGCCCTGTATCTCCCCTTGATCAAATACCAGGGTGGAAGAACGTGTGCTTCTTTAACAGGAGAGGGGTTGAGATTTGACAGAACTTACAGCTGTGCACTTGGAGTGATAAAAAAAACAAAGACTGACAAAATTAACATATAGACAATATCCTAAAATAGCTAGATGTCAACGGTAATTAAAACCCTTCCTTGGTTCCAGGGTCAGAAATCTGCTGCTTATTCAACTGCTGAAACCGGAAACCTTTCTGATCCTAAAAAATATTTCAAAACACATTGATGTTGACAGATCACACAATTACTAAAGCCTACTGTGCAGCCTTCTTGAAGCCTGATGGAAGCATGCAAATTGCAACTTAAAAATGTTAAAGATACTTTATAATTCTAGGAGCAGAGATAAAACTGGTACTTCAAATTACCATTGAGCATTAGGCTTCCCAACATAGGCCTATCTTCCATAGGTTATTGCTCTCCTGTCAGTGAAGGACATAACCTGCCCAATTATCAAGTACAGAGCCCACAGCAGGAGCTGATAATGCTCTAACCATAGAATGACTTACCGCCCCTAAAATTAAGGAAACATAATACTCTCACCGTAGGTTGCAACAAAACATTACACCAAATAGCCCAGGCTCACCATCGACCTCGTTCCTGTTCAAAATTCAAACCGCGCATGTTGAACGCGTCAAGGCCCTGAAGGCAGGGCACGGATTTCCATTTGCAGCGGGTGTGCACTGCGCTGTGACATTTAAACGTCCTGGTGGTTCCTGAATGGCAGTCCCTCCGCCCAGTGCGTGCAGGCTTCGCTCTGCGGTGCAGGCGGCCTGTGCTAGGTCTATGTGTCAGAGGTGAATGACGGATTTCAGGAGGTCCCATGTGAGAAGCACTCAAGCAGCAGGAGCTTAGAATGTGTCTCGAATTTATTAAGCATCTCAGTAAACATATTGACCATTTATACAGTGCATGCCACAACGTTATACATAGGATGAAATGGCCCATGCCACACGTTATAAAGACATTGGGAGTCACCAAGGACTTCTGTGAAAATACACAGGATAAAGGCTGAAAGTAAGTTCCATTATAAAATCATGGAATGCTGAGGAGACTTGCAATGTCCTTAAAATGTACAGTAGAGGGTATTTTATTCCTTATAATATGTTGTCACACCATCACCCTTCTAATAACCTGCCTAAATTCTTCAGGCATCAGAATTACGAGTTTTGTGATATTTATCAACCCTTGCAGTTTTCCCCTAATAAATTCCAGCAGGACAAACCTTTCAAAATATGTCAGGCAGAAAAGCAAAACAAGTGGATTTGGTGTGTTAAATACAGATTATTCATTTGCAAGCAAAAAAGTCAGAATAGGAGGTATATACCACACATGGTAAATACCTCACCCGGGATAATGGTATTTACCATGTGTGGCAAAAACTTCACCCATTCTGCCTAACTTATAATGAAGGCCTTATTGTCTTGGTCTTTCATATGAAATAGATAGGATACCTGCAGACATGAAGAATAAAAGTCTAGTGAGAAATGAAACACATCAAAAAGCAGTGAGTAATTTGATTAAAAAAGATATAATCCATTGAATGTAAGTCAGATTAATAATGATGAAGCTCACAATGTGTAGATATGCTATTTTTCCTGTAATGACCCTTGTTTTGCAAAAAAAAATTAACATGTCCGCATAAATATCTACTTTCTGCTCATCAGTGTTCCTTTGAGAAAAACAGACCAGAAGAATTACAAGGCAGTTTTTCTTTAGGCTGCTTTGTTTAAACTGCACCTGTAAATATGCTGTCTATCTGACTTTCACTTTGGCTGCTGGCACTGGCAGTAGGCATTGTGTCGCCTGAACTCAGCTGTAATAGCTTATTAATCTAAATTCGTGTCATAATTTGAGCGAAGGTTGGAGTGGTGTTTTCCCTGTGAAGTTTTTCTCCCAGTCGTACAATAATATATGTACCACAGCACAGAAACCAACCTCCTGGCAGCAACAGACTGCATCCTCTCCATAACAGACAGAGGACATACTGCTGAGCTCATTGTGCTCGACCTCTCTGCGGCTTTTGATATTGTCTCCCATGGCACCCCCATTGCCAGACTCTAGGACCCAAGCATTCAAGGGCCCTCCCTGAGTTGGATTGCCTCCTTCCTCTCCAACAGGACTCAACGAGTCAGACTCTCCACTTTCACCTCCGAACACAAGAAGCTCATCTGCCGATTTCCCCAGGGCTCCTCCTTCAGCCGAACACTGTTTCACGTATTTTGCCGACTCAGCCACCAATTTGTCCCTAAAATTTTTATTGCTCAACTTAATGACCTTAGTTTTATTAACTCCTTATAGAGTTAAAAAGAGTTATCCTTCAGTTTGGAAAAAGCTGCTTGTGCTCCATGTAAGAGTAGTTCAGCATGACAATATCATCATCTTAAAACAGGGCGACAATATGTTTCATATCATCTTTAAGTGGAAACCTATTACTTTCGCATCTCTTGTCATGAATGCCACAGAGATGACATTAAACAATGTGGAGAGTGGTAAGCTCTGTCTAAGGACATTCTAGGTGGAAATACAAGGAGCAATATGTCACATTCCCACCTATTGTTGACACTATCCAGATTGGACATAAATCAAATACCACTTAACAAAGCAACAATAAATTCCTTATCTTTAAGCTTTTTGTAAAGAAGGAACCAGTCAATGGTACAGGAAGGCTAACTGCAGGTTAACAAAACCACGTTAAAAGGTTGAGGTGGTATGGCAGGCAATTTCATGGTAATGGCTAGGTTTATTACGTGAGTTAATATAAGGTTTTCTGCGAAAGCTGATATGGGTGAGCAGGAGGAGAATATGCTTCTCATACACCAAGTCTTTGAGATGCAGTAATAGCATGCTTACGAATACTTCGCAGGACTCGCTCAGCATAGACAAATAAAACCAACTAGCAGGGACATTATTCCCGCCTTTTTATGGACTGGAATTACTCTCCAAGAGTGCATTCAAAACATGGAGCAAAGCATGACTCTGAAACCTGAAGCCCTCAGTCAGGCGAACACCTTGTTACTACAACACACCCAACCACTATGGCCACCTGCCGGCAATCACACTAGGCCTGACCCGGTTATAGTATGGCGCATGTCAAGCTGTTCTGAGAGGAACTGTAACCGAACCCCAGCCCTGTCCTACAGGAAACCAATAGTGCTGCAACTGCAGTAAGTTCAATCGTTTTGCTGTAGCTGCCCTCGCTCAGCCATGGACATGACATCCTACCAATTCATTCACCACATATGGAACACATGTCCTGGAACACAAATGCATCACAAACCCTCAACAAGCCATCAGGTGGTTCTGAATATTTCTTAAATGATGACATCCACCTCAAAAGGCAAAAAGGCCAGTCGATAAGGGGAAGACAGGCAACAATATGCCAGGGCGGGTTAGTACCATGCACAACAGACACCCAGCCCCAATCCACCCAACCAGGTTCGAGTCTTGGCGTCGGCTCCAAATCCTGTGATTCTGGGCAAATCACTTAATTTCCCAGTGCCTCCCAAAACATGAATGTGTCCTTGTGCAACGTAACAGGTGCTCATGTAAAGTGCTCCAATACCTTTGGGTTCCTCTTTTTTGTATTGTACTTGTTCTTTTCATTTTGTCTTAAAACTTAATAAAACCTTTCTGAACATAAAAAAACTGCAAAAAAATTAAATAATCCACAGGCCCTTATGCAAACCTTACTTGGCCGCACAGCGTGACATTTCTCCCCTGCTCGCTCACATACACCAAAAACCTACTCACTCTCATCAACTGAACACCTGCATTGTATGGCCCCACTTTTTGCACTCACACATTACCTCTCCTTCACACATGAAAGTGTACACCAGGAGCACAGTCCATTGTCTCCCATGGCTTCTCGTCTACTACTATTCCCTCCCGCATACATGGATGCTTCCTGTTCGGGTCATTTTGTCATTGGTAAAGATGGTAGATTATGATTAAGGCTCCCAGTTTTCCATTTTTACTGACTTTAAAGATAAATACAGACAGAAAACAATGTTTTTCTGTCTGTATTTACTTTTTAAAATTGGAAAAATACAAAAAAATGTGTTTCTTGTGAGTGACTCTCCGTGCTGTCCTTCATATATTCCAGGCCTACAGCTGAGCAGATAGAAAGCATGGGAAGTTAAAAGAAAAGGGTGAGATTTCCTTAAATACAAGCATTATTTAACATGTATTTATATATATAATGCTATATTTGCATGTGGGTGTAGTGTTTTGTTATATTTGGCTGCTTAATTTGCTAAAACTCGACAGACATCAATATATGAGTGCATGTTTATCAGTTGAATAAATGTGGCAATATACCATTTTACCACTCAAAACACAAAATAAATATGGATAAATACAGACGCAAGCATGTTAGGAGGAATGTCCTGTATTCTACTCTCACGCCCATCTGGCATGCGCCTAATTATAAGAGTGCCACCCCGGAGGGGGTCTGTCTGAGTCTGTGGTCTATTTGTGCACATACCATTTCCATCCTGCGCCGGATGGCACAACATTATAATTTACCAGTGTGGTCCTGCTTTAAGCCATCCTGGGAATAATGGGGAAAGCACTGCTGCGGTACTAACAATACCTGCAGCTATTTTGCTTATTTTGAGGATGGCTCTGGAAATTATTTCTGCCAGTCATTTTTCCACATCTCAGTGGCAGCTAAGGAGCAGCTGGAGACACTTCAAGAAATTAATGGGACATGTGCAGTGCTGCTGTCTCACAGTCAGGTAAATGCTAGAAATGCTCCGGAGCGCAAAAAGACCCAATAACTCGATGGTGGGTATGTTTTCCCATTAACTTCATGGAAATCTGTACGAATTGCATGGACCTCTAGGGCCATATGTGTCCATTCACTTTAAAATGTACCAATGTGAGATTTTAAAGCAACTATTCTACCCAAACTTCTGCAAATGAAAGACTTTCACTCCTACACGCAGATATTTTCCTTTAATTCCACTTTAACCTATCTGATTCTATGGGGCATATTTACAAGGGGATATCGCTACCAGAACATCACGTTTAGCGACGTTCTGGTGGCTATAGCCCCTTCTTCTTATTTAACTTAATATGGCTTACCACCACCTTGTAAATAAGGCCCCTAAGGGCCCTTTTTCACCCTTCACTTAGCTTGAAAGGGGCATGAAGTTGGTGTTGCAGTGGGCGTTCACACCCATTGCTTGTTGACGCTGCCCCATATTTAAAAGGCTGGGGCAGTGCCAAAAATAAGTCCAGGGAATACCTGTTCTTAGTCTGGTGATACAATTTTTTTTATTAATTTCTCCTCGTTTTGTGCTTGTTTCATGTGTGCTGCATGCAGCACACATAGATAGAGCAAATCACCTTTCAAGAATGTTTAAGTGCAGGAAGGTGTCCCTTCCTGCACATAAACAATTGCCCCTGCAAAGCAGTCACTCTTGCAACGATTCAAAGATTGATTACTGTAACGCATTATGGCTGAATGCACAAGAACAAGTCATGAACAAATTACAATTAGTGCAAAATGCTGCAGCAAGAATTTTAACTGGCACACCCAAACTCTCATCTATATCGCCCATCATTCGCCAACTTCATTGGCTGCCAGTGAGAAGCCGTACAAAGTTCAAGGCCTTGTGCATCATTTATAAAACACTGAACAATACCGGACCAGATTTTTTAAAAAAATCCATTACTCCATACAAACCCAAGCGCTCTCTACGCTCTGAGGCATCCCAGCTACTCCACATTCCACGCACCAAGAAAGCAACATGGGGCGATAAGCGCTTCACAATTGCTGCCTCTAAATTGTGGAATGAGCTCCCTCTTAACATCAGATCAAGCTCCTCCCTACTTATATTTCGGAAGCACATCAAAACATGGCTTTTCAACCAGTAAGCTATGCAGGAGCTCTCTGCAATCTTAACGAACTCTAGCGCCGAGACACCGGAAGGTATTTGTGCGCTTTAGAAATTTTATAAATAAATAAATAAATAAACGTAGCACAAGGGTGCCTGCACTGGCGCTAGGCAGCTTTATTAGCCCCAGCTCAAAGGGAAACACAGGGGTGTGCCATATTTTGGTAAATACGGCGCATCCCTGCGCTTTAAAAATATCAGAGCATGATGGCAGCAATTTTGCTGTAACACCACGCTACAACATTTTGTTGTAAATATCCCCCTAAGTGTTTTAACGTTCAGAGCTTTTCTTGCCCACTACTCCACTTAATAACATTAATTTTATTTTTGAAGAACTTACACCAAAGTACTGCATGTAGCAATTAACAGCACAAATGAAATTGCCACAAAATGGCGATTTTAGGTTTGGCAGTTTTGCCAATTACCCAACAACTGCCTTTGATAGGGTTACATAATATGGGCTTTACAGTAAATATTGTGTCATGTTATAAAAGCATGCAAGATCATGACGTTTTTCTTACAAGTCTAGCATGCTTTTATTTCACCTGTATTTTTTTTATAATGGCCTGCATGTGCCTTGTGGGAAATAGAATTCTCCTAGCTAATATTGTTCTGTACACATGCACTGATTCTCGCATTTCATTCGTACAATCATCTTGCGAAACAAGCTCTGTATTTTCACACATCTTTGCTTATGATTACACATAATAAAAAGTTCATGTTTTACCTGGTATCTAGAGAGGAGAATCGCTCTGCTGCGAAACACTCTCATGGATGAGCGCCACATTGCTAAGCCTTTGGACTTAAAACAAATGTGAGGGCTGTGCTCACAGTATAAAGCGTAGGAAAGGCATGTGAGGCTGGATGAATTTCTCAACATTATATGATTGATTTAGATTGGTTTTATACGATGATGGGTGTTTTTATTTTAATTTTTCATATTTGCCAATACCAATGGTCCAATAATCATTGCTATAAGTGCTTACCATGTGAGGGGCTTGTGGCACCTACCTGTTCTCGATTCCCTGGTCTGCACGCCTTGGTCCGACGCAGTTTTTACCATTGCGCAAAGGGTGAGGCAGACAGAGAAAGGCACTTCCGGCGGGGCAGAGTTCTAGTGGTGGGCGAGGTAGCCTTCAAATAGAGCTTTCCTCGGCGGTCGCGCGCTGGACGGAAGGGAGGGTGGCAGAGTTCCCTGAGTCCGCTTGAGCTTCGGCTGGGCTGACAGGCTCACTTCTTTTAAAATTTAAACATTACACTTTTAACTTGGGGGCAATACTGTCTTTTAACTGATAAGTTGTGAGGGGCTTGGGGCACCTACCTGTTCTCAATTTCCTGGTCTGCACGCCTTGGTCCGACGTGGTGTTTACCGTTGCGTGGAGGGCCGGGTAGACAGAGACAGGCACTTCCGGCGGGGGCCGCGCTCTAGTGGTGGGCGAGGTAGCCTTTAAATTGATCATGCCTCTGCGGCCAAAGGCAAGCCCGTCTGCGCCCGTCCGCAGCCGACCAGGACTAGTGGCCAGAACCCCTGTTGCTTTTGGGCCCGTCATTCAGTATAGCACCCAGACACTCCACTCACTCTGCCCCACTTTGAAAACACAGTGTAAGCACAGCATCATTTTAGATAGTAAATGTTGGCAGTGCGAACACTGCCCATTTGTGCCGAAGGTATTGATGGCAAACAGGAAAGCAGGCTCTCGGCTCGCCCTCTCTCTGATTAATTGTAGGTCCATGAGGAAGCACAAGTTTGAGATAAACGATCAACTCATGGAAGGGCAAACAGACTATTTGTCACTGAAACTTGGCTTGACATGGACTCAGCACCAAACATACGGGAGGCTCTCCCTGTAGGATATGGGACAATGAGATTGGATAGACTTTCAGGCAGAGGTGGGAGCATTGCTATTATACACAAACACTCTATACAAGGCTCCTTCGAGCCACTTGTAATTGAGGACAGTGAATCAGGACTATTTACACTTAGAACGGCCACTAACCATGTTATTAAAGGCTTATTGGGCTCCACAGCAGCTTTTCCTGTAGTCTACTTGATTATCTGGTGCAACCGGCTCTAAGGTATGATAAACTATTGGTGTTGGGAGACCTGAATTTGCACCTGGATGATGCACTTAACTCAGGGGCACAAGAGCTGTGCCAGGATTTAGCAACACTTCAACTAAGACTACAGTTGGAATCCCCACACACAGGCAGGGACATCTTCTTGATCCCATTTTTGCCAACTGGGATGCTTTGGTGGTTGAATCCCCCTATCCGGTGCCGTGGTCAGACCAATTTTGGATACCTTTTACTATACAACTCCCGACCCCCAAAGCAAAGGAGGAAACTAAAATGGGTTTTAAAAGCAGGAATAGGGTTAGTTTCTCCCTGGAGGCTTTTACGAGAGATGCACCTCCTTCTGATTTAGATGTAAACCAGGCGTGCAAAGCCTTAGCGAAGCGGATTACTTACGTCCTTGACTGTACGGCACCATGGTCTAATAAGGTGTCCTCAATAAAACGTAAATCTGCCCCTTGGTTTGGGGAAGAACTTAGGACAGCCAAAACAGGGTGCAAGCATCTTTAAAGATGATGGAAGAAAGATTTCTCCGCCCTTGTGGAAGCAGAGTATGAAAACTGCTTTAAGTCCTATCATTCGTTTATTAAGAAGGCAAAATCAGTTTATTTCAAGGAGAGAATCCAAACTGCCGAAAATTCCGCTAAGGAGATTTTTAAGGTTTTTAAAGAAATGTCCTCCCCGGCATCGATTTGCTCCTCCCGCTGTGGGATCTAAGAAATCCTTCAATCAGATTGCAGAGTATTTTGTGGCTACGGTAGAACAGATTTACTCCTCTTTACCCGACTCTGCTCACGTTAGCGTGGAAGGGGAGGGGGAACAAGTGGATGCTCCCATAATACAAAAGCTCCATGGATTTCTGGTGCCTGCACCGGATAGCCTCAAACAGATAGCAAGTACTATTAAATCGGAATTACCCAGGGATCTAGGGACCCCGAGGGTGCTTAAAGGGAGTCTGGATACACTAGAGCCCTTTATTAGACATCTCATCAGCCTGTCTTTTAGTTCAGGAATGGTGCCTAATAGATAGAAGGAGGCAGTGGTGCTTCCTCTGCAAAAAAAGCCCCATGTCAATATGGAGCAACTAGATAACCTGCGACCCATCTCTTTACTTCCCTATTTTGCCAAGGTAGCCGAGAAGATTGTGAATACACAGCTGACAGAGCACATTGGCAGGAACTGCCTACTTCACCCCTCGCAGTCCGGCTTCCGTGCCCTCCATTCCACTGACTCGGCATTAATGCATTCTACCGAGATCATTCGGAAGAACGTGGACGACGGACAAACAGCGCACTATTCCTGTTAGATCTAAGTGCCACGTTTGATACCGTCACCCACCATACTTTGCTGCGAGCTTTGAAGAAGGGTGTTGTTGTTGATGGGGCTCTGAAATGGCTGGAATCTTTTCTGACTGAGGGCAGCTTCCAAGTTATGCAAGGGGCCCACTATTCGAGGAACATCAAGCTGATGCAGGGGGTGCCTCACGGTTCAACTCTGAGTCCTACTTTGTTTAATCTTTATGCCTCCCCCCTGGCAAAAGTAGCGGATAAATTTGGGATTAACGCCCTGTCCTATGCCGATGACATTTAGCTAGTGGTCTCCCTGACTCAGGCCCGGTCTGATGTGGCCGTCAACTTTATGTTGTGCCTGCAAGAACTGGCCAAGTGCATGGCAATCAACTGTCTGAAGCTCAACGGTACTAAGACCGAGGTACTGATAATAGGGAAGGCTCCATCAGTCTGATCATCGGCATGGTGGCCTCAGACATTGGGCCCTACCCTGACACTGTGTAAACAAGCAAAAACTCTCTGTGTATGGCTGGATAACAAACTGTCCTTCGACTAACACCCCAGGCGGGTGACAGGTGCGTGTTTTGGCATCCTGCGAGGTCTTTGGAAGACCCTAGATAATCTCCCCATGGCATCCAGAACGATCATGGTGCACGCCTTGGTGATCTCGCGCCTGGACTACTGCAATCTCCTGTATTTGGGCGCAACTGACAAATGCATATGGAGATTGCAGGTTATCCAGAATGCAGCAGCAAGACTTGCTCTTATGTTACCTAGGAGAGCGTCTGCTGAGAAAGCACGTGCCTCCCTTTACTGACTTCCTATTAGGGAGAGTGTGAAGTTCAAGGCTATGTGTGTGAGCCACCAGATCCTACAGAAAAAGGGTCCTGTGTATTTACACAACCTTCTTACTCCCTATGCTCCTACTCGACTGCTTAGATCAAGTGGGAGAGGGATGGTGCACATCCCTAAGATCAGGAGAGCTAGGATGGGTGGCCGCTCGTTACGATATGTGGCGGCCTGGTTGTTAAATATTAATGTTAAATGTTGTATACTTATAAAGCGCACAGCTGCCCCAGCAAAGGGGCGTCCCGGCTCTGTATACCGCTGGGGTACCCATCCTGGCTTTCCCTGTGAGATGGTCCCTCCTGAGCATCTCCAAGGTGTAGACAAGCATCCCCAGCACTGATGGGGCCGTTAGTAGAGATTAAGCAAGCTATTGCCCAGAGTTGCTGAGTGGGACCCATGGCTAGAGTAGGCACCGAGGCGAGAATTATCTAGTCCGTTGACAATGGCCCAAGACCCTGCCGCGTCGGGAATCGAACCCTGGTCCCGAGCCGACCTCTGCTTCCGGGTCTGCCGCCTCTAACCAGTGAGCCACACCACTCCACGGGGAACACCCTTCCTCAGAACCTTAGACTTGAGGAACCCAAATCCATTTTTCGTAAAGGTCTGAAGACCTTTCTAATCCCCGTAGGTTAATCTAGGGTGTCTTTTGTTTTTTTCTGTTGTGACTTTGGTGCTTGGCTGTTACCTCAGCGCGGGGATACACTGGTTCAGTGTAACCAGGCGCTCTATAAACTCTAGTAACATAACATAACATAACATAACATAACATAACATAACATAACATAACATAACAAGGTTAGTTAAAAATAATTATTTGTAGGCATAGTATAGTCATATTCCTAGATTTCCCAGACTCAGTTTGGGGGCCCCACCTGGAAATCTGGAATGTCTGAGCAGTCCCCAGACTGACCCCCATCCAGTAAGTAAGACTCCGGTCAGCTCCGTCTGCAATTAGAGGTTCTCGAGATATCAATACATGTCTGTAGGGCAAAAGACATCTACTGGGAGGGTCGAAGACTATGCGGCACATTAAAATGAGGATTAAAACACATTAAAATGCTGTAGGAACAAAGAAATGGCACACGTGGTATGAAGGGTTGGGGAAGAGAACATGGGAGAAAGAAAGAATTCCAGGGTAAAGAAGTTAAAGGAGGGATAAAGTGGAATTTAATGAGGAGGGTAGTTGAGTCCACAGAATTACAAAAAAGAAGACTGTAGTCTTAAAAAAACAAGAGCAGAGACATTTTGAAAGAAGAGATATATATATATCTTAAGGAGGACAAAGATTTAGGTGGGCAGACTACCAGAGCGGGCGTGGGGCCAGTGACCATGAAACTGTAGGTATGCCTGGATACAAGACGGAGAAAGAGGTCATGGAGAGTGTGGAAATTAGGCCATGGAATGCATAGGGGTATTAAGTGAGTTTATAAAGTGGATACTTCTATGAGTTAATATTATTAAATGGAATTTGTAGAGCACACAGCTAACCCGAAGGGCTTCCCGGCGCTCTCCCCGGTAGGGAGGAAGAGGCAATGAATGAGAGAAAAAGGTATTAGAGGTTAAAAAACCAAGTCTAAACACTTTTGAAAGGCACCAAACACGGTTTCCTCTCGTAGGGAAGCCGGTAGAGAATTCCATAGGGTCGGTCCTAAATATGAAAAGGACCGACCCCGCATACGAATAAGATTCACCTGTGGGACAGTAAACCTAGTCTGCTGGGCAGAGCACAGAGGGTGTGAGGGCTGATAGCGCTAGACTAGGTCTTGCAAATATTTCGGGCAACTCGTTTTTTAATTTTAAACCTATAGCACAAGGCTTTACAGTTGACTAGATTCTCCACAGTCAACCAGTGTAGGTAACGAAGAAAGCCAGAGACAGAGGCAAACTTTGGCACACGACAAAGCAGTCAACATTTTGCACCAATTGAAGCCTCTGGATCGTTGCTTTGTTGGAGCCAAAATAAAGAACATTGCCATAGTGTAGTCTAGAGGTGATTAGGGCATGGACTACTGTTCTCTGTGCTGAAAGGGGAATCACCCATAAAATCTTCTTTAACCATTTTAGAACAGTGAAGCAGATAGAGGACACCTTGGTGACTTGTTGTTTCATCAATAGATGTTCATCTATGATGAAGCCCAAATTGCGAACATGATGCACCAGCAAGGGTAAATCTCCCATTTCAGCGGGCCAATGTTGAGGTCCCCAAAGTTCAGGTTTTTTCCCTAAGATCATGACTTCAGTATTATCCCTGTTTAATTTGAGCAGGTTGTTTTGCAACCAGGATGTAACTTTACTCAGTTCTGATGGAAGGATGGAAGGTTCCGACCCCTTAGAAGAAGAAAGGGAAAAGATGATCTGGGTATCATCAGAAAAGGAAAAGGGACAGACCAGTCTTTTCAGGAACCTCCACTAAACGATGGACATACACATTAAATAGTACTGGGCTCCACACAGAACCCTGAGGAACTCCATATGGAGACGAATAAGAGTTGGAGCTAGCCGACGCAGAGAAGACCTGGAAAGCTCAGTTTCTTAGAAAAGAACCGAGCCACTGCAAGGCTGTACCCACCAAACCCAGAGACTGTAAGGCTCTCAACAAAGCAGAATGAGACACTGTGTCAAAAGCGGCGCTGAGGTCCAGCAAAATAAGTGCTGCAGTTTCACCCTTATCAAGCCGATGCTGTAACATTTCAGTGACGCCTAAGAGAGTGGATTCAGTTAGATGTAATGTAAAGAGTAGAATGGAACACTCAGGAGAAAAGAGGACCACGGACACATGTGTGTGAAGGTCAGTGTAAGAAAAAGAGTTTTAGTAGTTCAAAGTTAATGAGTGATCTTGTTTTCTATTGTATCTGTCAGCACTGTGATCAGCACTGTGGCAGTTGGATGGAAAAGGAGAAAGTAGGAAATATCACTAAGAAAGGAGTGAGGGTGAGGCACAAGGAAAAGGATGAGATGAGAGGGGAAAGCAAACCACAACACAGGGTGGCGGAGGGAAGGAAGGAGCAGCACTGTGCATGAGGGGAGTGGGTATTTCAGAGGAGGAAGAAGAGCAAGAAAATACATATAGTCCCATGGAGTGCTGAAAGAGAAAGAAAAAAGTAGCTCTTTGAATGTGACGAGCGGAAGCACAGAAGTCATCCAATTAAAAGTCTGGTAAAGAAGCTATGCTCCATTGGAGGGCAAATACAAGAAGAGGATGGGACGCCTGATGGCAGCAAATGAGATGGTAAGAAATAGGAAGGCCCAAAGATCACTGTTAAGTATTGGTATTGTCTACCACAGGTTAACAGTTGTCTGTAGGCAATATACAAAGATGACATTCAAGTAAGTGGAAAATACACAGAGTGATAGACTGAGAATACTTAAGAATGCAGAAGATGCATTTGACCTGCATGGAAGCAAGAGTTGTACAAAATGAATGACAATCTTCATTGGCGCCTTAACCACTGCAGTAGTGCCAAGGTATTAAACCCACTGTGACCAAATGTGTTCAGTAGTAAGATGTCTCCCACTGGGCTCCTGGACAGCGCTCAAACTGTCCCAGGGATCCACGAAAGCTACTCTCAGACACTCTAATTAGGAACCTTTTACCCTCCCTCTCATGCCTTCTCTGCAAGAGAGAAAGGTTCCCCCAACAGGTTCATGTTTCTCACTGCTTGTTATACACATTTCATGATAGGACATACAGTTTTTATTTCACAGCTCTGGAGATATCATTAAATGATAGATTAGTTTGCGATACAAAATTGTATCCAATAGAACATGTAAAAATTGTGGCAGTGTAGAACTGCTCAGGAGACATGGCGGAGCAGTTGAGATATGCTGAGAGCTCGATTCAGTGGGGAGATGGGTTGAAACAGCCATACTAGCTAAAACTTGAGTGACCAGACATCCCTGCTTAGCCTTGACCAGGCAGTTCCAGTTTTTCAAGGGCTGGCCTGGCACTTTGCTACAAAAACTGTAGACAGGTCACTGTTTTTAAGAGAGGGTCAGGACACCAGTTCCCTTCTTTTAATCTTAAGCAGTAGAGGCCACCCTTCTAAGGCTCTTTGAGTCCCAGGGACCGCCATTTCCATGAGACCTTATTTACAAAATGGAGGGGGCCGCGAAGACCCCCTCCATTGGCTCTTATGAGCCCTGGGAACCTCCCTATGCCCAGAGTTTTTCTTATAATATATATATATATATATATAATATATATATATATATATATATATATATTATATATATATATATATAATGGGCTCTTTAGAGTCCTGGGGGCCATCACCTCCCTGGGGCTTTGCTGCATTAATTAGCCTGGGGCCACGGAGACCCCCATGCCCTGAGGACCGCCACCTCCCCGAGGCCAGCTATTAAAATATAGGTGGGAAGGATCACATGGGATCCCTCCCGGGCCATATACGTCCCTGTGGACCACCACCTCCCTATGGACTGCCAATGAAAACAGAAGGAAGGGGGCCACGTCCCTCCTGGAGCCATTATTGGCCCTGGGGACCGCCATCCCACAGGGCAGGCTCCTGCTATGTCCCAGGGTGTATATATATTACCTAATGCTGGTTGCAAGTAGGTAGCTATAGTTAGGTCATAGTTTTAATGGGAAATATCGATTTTGACTTGCCTAAATCTTTGGCGCCATTTAACGAATCTTCACAATTTTTTTTAAAGTGTTCTGGTGATTCCAGTTGTGCATTGAAAACTCTGGGGCGATCCTCAAGCGGGGGCTGCGAAAAAAGGGGGGAGTCGAAAAAAGTGTGTTTCCCAAGGTAATTACCATGGGGATTTTAGATACAACTACAGCCAGAACCGCTACACAAATTACACCAAATTTGGCTGTAAGCTAACTCTGGGTCCAGAAAGAGTGTTTTTTGTTATTTGATGTCAGTAGTTTTTGAGATACTAAATGAAAATCAAATTTGTATATATAGGAACAGCCCAAGCTGAATTCTGATTGAATGCCAAAACTTTAATCAGGAAGTGTTGGCAGCCATCTTGAGACTCTGCTTCAGTTTAAAAACAGAGAAAAGGGTCAGGGCGCGAGTACCTTGACCCTCTAGCTCTGGTGCTAGAGTAACCCTGGAACCCCACAAGGGGAATAAAAAAAAAAATCTGTGCCTCAAATTTGCGATGGAGTCGTGAATATGCAGCAAAAATACGAAAAGAACAAGCGCAGGCTCCCGTGATTGTTTACTGTATAGCCCCCAGGTGGACCAGGTACCGAGGGCATAAACAAGAAAAGGGGGTGAACGTGACCCCCTCCTATGGCTCTTTTGACCCCAGGGACCACCACCTTCCTGGGTCTTTATCTACCTATTGGAAAAGGGTAGAGTGCTCCCCCCTCTATTAGGCACCTTGAGCCCCGTAGACCACCACCTCCCTGAGGCTTTATATATTAAATAGAGGGGGGCCACGTGGCCCCCGCCTTCTGGGGCTGTTAGACCTCCTCAAGCCAAAAAACAAACAATTAAAGGGGAGCAGCATATACCCGGGCCCCGGGGACCACCACCTCACCAGGGCCTACATGATATTTAAAACTGGGAATGGGCTGCACAGCCCCCCTCCTGGGCCATATACAGCAACAGGGACCACTGCCTCCTCAGGGCAAGCCAGAGGAAACAGAAGGAGGGGTGCTGCATGGCCCCCTCCTGGAGCCACCAATGGCCCTGGGGACTGCCACCACCAAGGGCTGGCTCCTGCTATGTCCCTGGGTGCCCACCTCTGTGACATAACAGTTTGCTTTCGCTGAGACAGCTCCTGCCAAGCGAGAGCAAACATAACTCTGCTCCCAGCAAGTGGGAGGTATCAAACTATTCCTGCTTGCTGGGAGTAGAGTTTTCCTCTGTTGCTCTGCTCGTTGTCATGCGGGCATGGAAATGATGATGAAACAATTTCTCTTGCATGCAAGGAGCTGCTTTTATAGCAGTTCCCTGCATGCAGGAGCAAGGACAGCTCCTGCAGGAGGGGGGCTGGGACCATAGGGGCCTTGAGACTCCCCATCAAACCACATTGGGTGCCCTGGGTGGGCTCGAGGGCACCCAGGGAGTTGTGGCTGAGCCCCGTGAGATGTAAATTGAAAAATGTAAATTGATACTTGTATGGCGCACTACTTACCCGCAAGGGTCTCAAGGCGCTTGTACGAATACCGCTGTGGAACCCATCCTGGCTTTCGCTTTGAGGCGTCCACTCTTGGGCACCCCCAAGGTGGAGGCCAGGCATCCTTAGCGTTGTGGGGGCCATTGTGGAGATTAAGCAAGCTATTGCCCAGAGTGGCAGAGTGGGACTTCATGATTGGAATAGGCACCGAGGCGAGAATTATCAGGTCCGTGGAATTTTTGAGCCCAAGACCCGCCGTCCCGGGCTAGACCTCTGCATCAGGGTCTGCCGCTCTAACCATTGAGCCACACTTCTCCAGGGGGATCAGGGGATGAAATTGGCCATAGGAGGAGGGTCTCATGACCCCATCCCCTATTAAATTTTGGCCAGGCCCCAGGGGATGTTGTCCCCAGGGAAGAAATCGGCCCCCTCCCTTTGATTTAAAAAAAATGAACTTTTTGAGCTTGGTGAAGGCAAAGCAAGTGTGTTTCCTCTCATATTCCACATTGAAAAGCAATCTGAAATCCTTAATGGAGGTGACTGCATGTTGATCTATTGGAGCACAATCTGATCTGGGGTGACTGTGACAAGTGATTTCTTTCTCAACTCTCCTGGTGAGAGCAGAGTCCATGATTCTCCCTTTTAATACCTGAACTTCCTATAACTTACGCCCCCGCAATGCACTGCTAATGACCTCACATATTACATCACTCATGACATGGTCAGTAGCATCACTGATGTCATCACTGATGACATCTCAAATGACATCACTGATAACATCATCAACACATTGTCTCACACATCCACTCACGCCCCCATGCAGTCTCTCATACACCCACTAATATGTCTACATAAGCACTCACATACCAATTCACAGACTCCTACAACTACTCACACATCCACTCACTCATCCATACAGCCACTGACACACCCACTCACTCAGCCATATGGTCACTGACACACTCAGTCATGCAGCCACTCACACACCCACTCATACAATGATGCAACCACTTACACATGCAGTCACTAACGCATATAGGCACTCACACAGGGATGCACTCACTCACCCATTCAATCATCCATACAGGTACTCAGGTGCCCACTCACTCACATACACTTACACACCCAATCACACTCCCATAACACCACTCACATGCCCACTTACAAACCCATTCAACTTCTCACACATGCAAGCACACACCCATACAACCACTTATACACCCAATCACACTCCCATAACACCACTCACATGCCCACTTACAAACCCATACAACTACTCACACATGCAAGTACACACCAATACAACCACTCACACACCCACCCACACAACTCACACACCCACTCACACATTTATATAAGTACACACACACCCAAACATCCATACAATCACTCACACACCAACTTACTAACCCATAAAACTGCTCACACACCCACTCACACCCTGATAACATCTCACACAACCACTCACACATCTATACAACCACACACACACAACACCACTTACAAAACCACTCACACACCCACACAGCTACTCAGACACCCAATCACTCGCCCACACACAACTCATACACCAACTCACACACCCATACAGGCACCCAGACACCCACTCACACACTGATACAGACAGTCGCACAGCTACTCAGAACACATCTGTTAGTAATAGTATCACTCATTACTAGTACATACAGTATACTAATCTAACCTTTGTAGTAGGTTAGTATATATGTTTAAAACTCACAAACTCTTAGAAAACACTTACACACACTTAGATGTTATCAGTGATGTTAAATGTGAGGTCATAAGCAGTGCATTGCGGGGGCGTAAATTATAGTTCGCTCAGGTAACTATAGCTGCTGAATTTCAATGCTTTTGCACTAGTGAAATCTGAGCCTAACTATAACGTCCCTGTAACCTTTATGTGTTTGTATAAATATATGTACATATATATACATATATATATTTATCCACCAATTTGTTCACCGGGAGGTGCACACTTTGCACGGTTTGTGCCGGACAATAGGGATGAACGTCCCCCTACTATTTAATTGACCACCAAAAGAAATTATTGTCCGCACTCGCTCAGTACGTTAGTTTGGGTTTATTAAACCAGAGACTCACATACAGCCCCCTTCACCTACGTGTTTCGACCGCAGGTCTTGTTCACAGTGTTGCCAATAATCCATTCTCTCTTTTTAATTGATATACCTTACCCTTACCGCCCATCAGCATATAATGGTGTATTCTGGGATAGGTAGTTTTTGATAACAATTGGAAACTGAATCGTTTGTTAAACAATAATTTTGAAACATTTTACAATTATATGGATCACTAAAAGTCCAATTCGAGACTGACAAACGGTTTAAACAGTGTCCTTTGAAGTCCATATGAGTCGGTTTAATCGATAGGAACTTCCTTTTGAACCTTAGTATAGGTTTAGACCGACAAACAATAAACAGGCAGACCATTTTATAGTTGAGACGTGTATGCTGTCGATATAACTGTTTGTTAAGTATAGGCTCAGTGCCTTAATGACTTCGTTAGTAAACTGACCGGTTTGTAATTGTCTATGTTACAGGGCTAAGTGTCCATAAGGTCTATAAGTGTGATCTGTGCAATGTCTTAGCATCCATGGTTTTCAAGCAATCAATTTTAGTTCATATCAATTCCCTTACATAATTAGTTCACAGGTGGACGTACATTTCTTCGTCCATATTCAATCCTCTCTGCGTATTCGTTTGAAATCTTATAATTAGGCGTGACTCCAGTCTTCTTAATTGCAATTTTCTATTTCCACCTCTCTCATTCGGAAGCACGGTTGCTATTCCACTATAGCGTACATCCTTCCATGTCTTTCCTTTATGCTGTGACATGTGTTTTGCTATGGCATAGGACATGTCCCCATTTTGGATGGCTCTGATGTGTTCCAGAATCCTTTTGTGTAATGGGCAGGTGGTCATACGAATATAGTTCTTACCACATGCGCATGTTAAAATGTATATCACATGCGTGGTTTTGCATGTGATAGTTTCTTCTATATTGAAGGGTTTTTCTTGGGGGTCGTTCAAAGATTCCCCTATGGTACAGGCCTTACACTGGTGGCATTTATTAAAGCCTTTCTGCCTTGATGTAAGCCAATCATTTTTCTTTTTCAGCTTGAAGTTGCTTCTCACTAATTTGTCTTGTAGTGAGGGTGGTTTCCTGAATGTCACAAGAGGGTGTTCGTCTAATTGTCCTCCGATATCTATATATATATATGACCAAGAGCCTGTGCGCTCGAAACGCGTCTTCTTTGTGCCCATTAAAAATATCTGAAACCCTACCCGGCTGGAGTGGCTTGTGATTCCTTCACGTTGCAGTGTTGTGCAGGAGATCCGAGTGAATATATATATATATATATATATATATATATATATATATATATATATATATATATATATATATATATATATATATCCCAACACACTGTTCACCAGCCGTTGCTCCTCTATGCTATGGGTGCTTTCTCGGCGTGCTGTGAGGCGCGCAATCTTATTCCAAAACGCAGGTCCTCTGTTAGCAGAACCACTTCCAAACGAGTGCACACAAGAGCCATCCAGGGGGGTTAAGGCAGAATCAAGGTTTATTTTGCGCTTCCCTTCGTCAGTGTCAACAACAACTTTACTCATAAGTCTTTAAATAAACAGTGCTTCTAATTCATAAACATGGAAAGTGTCCTGTGCAGCTAAATGAAAATAAACAATGGACTTGACCATGGTGGCCATCTTATAGTGGATCATATCATTCCAAACCAGTATATATGTTACTTCACATCCTAATTCATTCCAATTGGTATTTTGTAAACAAATTAAACAAGGAACACATTTAATTTACAGATATCTACCCCCCAAAAAATGTTTTACACGAAAAATGTTTTCATCGTTATGTGTATCGTGCGTGTGAATCGATTTTCTACGTTAAACATGTATACCAATAAGTACATATTTACACTGTCCGCTACTCGAACTTGTCACAGCTGGCTACTGGTTGGCCGCTAGGTCTTCCATAGTGCCCTGAATGGGCTAATTTTGCCACATGCAAATGATTTCTAAGAAACCATTCCTTATGAATGTTATTTATATTATATTTTTCATTTTGGACTTTATACAAAACTTCTGGGCTATCTCCAATTCGGAAGATAAAGTGCAAATTAAGGTCAGGATCTCATTACATACTAAGCCCACAGTGCCAGGGAGTGCGTTTATAGAGCGGTGGGCAAAGTGGGCATGGCCTGATACGAGTACTTATCAATGCTGCTGTATGGGACTGACTGGAGGTAGTATTTTGAGAAGTTGGCCTCCAAGGATGTCCTTGGGGGCCAACTACCCCTCTTGTTACCTACAGTAAGTCCCACACAATGGGTTTGCTAAGACATCTTCGGAGGCCATGTCCCCCTTTCTCCACCACTCTGCAAATGCAACTACTAATTAAAGTGGCATATTTCTGCTCCTCTGACTTAGAGGTCATTTTAATCCCCCTGCTCTATTATGTACTAGGGGCATTACAGAGGAGGTCATGCTGTTCACAGGGGTACCCCAACAATAGTGTTCCCTAATGTATGTAGGTGTTTTCACTGTATTATAAGTATCTTTTAGAATAGCACTAGCTCTAGGCCTGGTTAGTAAGAGTCAGTTACCACCAGTACCCATCAGAAAACGTTGTAGGCACAGGATGATTTTGCAATAAGGCCTCTTTCTGCTCCTCTGTTAGTTCTTTCTGGACATGTCTTGCTTCTTCCTGCACTTTTCGTCGTCTTTGTGGACTTCTGTTGCTTCTTTTTGCATTTCTTTTGCTTCTTTCTGTGCGTTTTTTCTTCTTTCCTCACGTGTCCTACTTCTGTAGGCATAGTTAGAAGCTAGCATTAAAAAAAACTTTGAAATTCACTTAAAAACCATAGGTTTCAGGCATGTTATAGTTAGAAATTAGCATTTAAAAAACCTTAGAAATTCACTGAAAAAACCATAGGTTTCAGGGGCGTTATAGTTAGTTGGACATTTCACTCGTACAAAAACTATAGAAATTCCCCCATTATAGTTAGTTCAGCTAACTATAACTCGCGCCCCCGCAATTCACTGCTGATGAAGTCACATATTACATCACTCATGACATGGTCAGTGACATCACTCATGACATCTCAAATGACAGTGAATTTCTAAGGTTTTTTAAATGCTAATTTCTAACTATAACCTGCCTCAAACCTATGGTTTTTTCAGTGAATAAATATATATATAGATATATATATATCATGCCAAGGTGCCTCTGATCTCAGGAACGCCACTCTCACACCGGACAGGTTTCACAACCGTTTTTATTTGGGCATCTGCTTCACAAAGCCGGCAAATTAGTCCCCCTACGCGTTTCGAAGCAAACGTGCTTCTTCCTCATGGGGCGGCGGCAAATGACGGAAGACAAACTGCAGCGTGATTTCACCTCAATTGTATGCTCTCTCCAGTGAGGCATACTGGTCGCTGTAGTTTTAAATCACTCCCCTCCAGTGGGGTTCGTCAAAAATGCCAAAATGTTAATGCTGCCTTTAAGTTATATTTTACACAGCCCTCCAGTGGGCCCCAGATCAATGGTGCAGATGTACTTTTTCTGAGTCCTGTGTACCGCATGTGGCTGAAGGTTAACAACCACGCAGACCCATTTTCAGTAGCTGGGCGGTGCATTCCCCGCGGCTGAGGCCGCCGCGTAACAAATCATGCCAAGGTGCCTCTGATCTCAGGAACGCCACTCTCACACCGGACAGGTTTCACAACCGTTTTTATTTGGGCATCTGCTTCACAAAGCCGGCAAATTAGTCCCCCTACGCGTTTCGAAGCAAACGTGCTTCTTCCTCAAAAATGCCAAAATGTTAATGCTGCCTTTAAGTTATATTTTACACAGCCCTCCAGTGGGCCCCAGATCAATGGTGCAGATGTACTTTTTCTGAGTCCTGTGTACCGCATGTGGCTGAAGGTTAACAACCACGCAGACCCATATATAACTTAAAGGCAGCATTAACATTTTGGCATTTTTGACGAACCCCACTGGAGGGGAGTGATTTAAAACTACAGCGACCAGTATGCCTCACTGGAGAGAGCATACAATTGAGGTGAAATCACGCTGCAGTTTGTCTTCCGTCATTTGCCGCCGCCCCATGAGGAAGAAGCACGTTTGCTTCGAAACGCGTAGGGGGACTAATTTGCCGGCTTTGTGAAGCAGATGCCCAAATAAAAACGGTTGTGAAACCTGTCCGGTGTGAGAGTGGCGTTCCTGAGATCAGAGGCACCTTGGCATGATTTGTTACGCGGCGGCCTCAGCCGCGGGGAATGCACCGCCCAGCTACTGAAAATGGGTCTGCGTGGTTGTTAACCTTCAGCCACATGCGGTACACAGGACTCAGAAAAAGTACATCTGCACCATTGATCTGGGGCCCACTGGAGGGCTGTGTAAAATATAACTTAAAGGCAGCATTAACATTTTGGCATTTTTGACGAACCCCACTGGAGGGGAGTGATTTAAAACTACAGCGACCAGTATGCCTCACTGGAGAGAGCATACAATTGAGGTGAAATCACGCTGCAGTTTGTCTTCCGTCATTTGCCGCCGCCCCATGAGGAAGAAGCACGTTTGCTTCGAAACGCGTAGGGGGACTAATTTGCCGGCTTTGTGAAGCAGATGCCCAAATAAAAACGGTTGTGAAACCTGTCCGGTGTGAGAGTGGCGTTCCTGAGATCAGAGGCACCTTGGCATGATTTGTTACGCGGCGGCCTCAGCCGCGGGGAATGCACCGCCCAGCTACTGAAAATGGGTCTGCGTGGTTGTTAACCTTCAGCCACATGCGGTACACAGGACTCAGAAAAAGTACATCTGCACCATTGATCTGGGGCCCACTGGAGGGCTGTGTAAAATATAACTTAAAGGCAGCATTAACATTTTGGCATTTTTGACGAACCCCACTGGAGGGGAGTGATTTAAAACTACAGCGACCAGTATGCCTCACTGGAGAGAGCATACAATTGAGGTGAAATCACGCTGCAGTTTGTCTTCCGTCATTTGCCGCCGCCCCATGAGGAAGAAGCACGTTTGCTTCGAAACGCGTAGGGGGACTAATTTGCCGGCTTTGTGAAGCAGATGCCCAAATAAAAACGGTTGTGAAACCTGTCCGGTGTGAGAGTGGCGTTCCTGAGATCAGAGGCACCTTGGCATGATTTGTTACGCGGCGGCCTCAGCCGCGGGGAATGCACCGCCCAGCTACTGAAAATGGGTCTGCGTGGTTGTTAACCTTCAGCCACATGCGGTACACAGGACTCAGAAAAAGTACATCTGCACCATTGATCTGGGGCCCACTGGAGGGCTGTGTAAAATATAACTTAAAGGCAGCATTAACATTTTGGCATTTTTGACGAACCCCACTGGAGGGGAGTGATTTAAAACTACAGCGACCAGTATGCCTCACTGGAGAGAGCATACAATTGAGGTGAAATCACGCTGCAGTTTGTCTTCCGTCATTTGCCGCCGCCCCATGAGGAAGAAGCACGTTTGCTTCGAAACGCGTAGGGGGACTAATTTGCCGGCTTTGTGAAGCAGATGCCCAAATAAAAACGGTTGTGAAACCTGTCCGGTGTGAGAGTGGCGTTCCTGAGATCAGAGGCACCTTGGCATGATTTGTTACGCGGCGGCCTCAGCCGCGGGGAATGCACCGCCCAGCTACTGAAAATGGGTCTGCGTGGTTGTTAACCTTCAGCCACATGCGGTACACAGGACTCAGAAAAAGTACATCTGCACCATTGATCTGGGGCCCACTGGAGGGCTGTGTAAAATATAACTTAAAGGCAGCATTAACATTTTGGCATTTTTGACGAACCCCACTGGAGGGGAGTGATTTAAAACTACAGCGACCAGTATGCCTCACTGGAGAGAGCATACAATTGAGGTGAAATTGATGGAGCAAGGATTCGCACGCATAGCGCCTTGCTCGTATGCAAAACCCTTGTCTATAATTGCATAATAATATTAACACCATTGTTCGTCATTTGTAAAGTGTTTTCCCCTACACGCGGGTGTCCCTAGGATGCTTGCTTGTTTGTCTTTTCACGTACTAACGAAGCTTGCACTGAAAATGGCTGCTTTGCCGCAAATTCAGTCTGCGCATGCGTCGGTCATACCCATGTGATGTGACGCACTCGCATTCTGGAGGGATTCTGTGCTCATGCGCATTGATGCTAAATATGGCCGCTTGTCTCTCACCACGCTCTCTGCTTACTGCAGCAGCTTTTAGCCTATCTATTCTTTCGCATTAATCCTTAATGCTATAGTTATTATAAAAGTAAGGGTTGGTTATCTTTTATCATGGTATACAGTGCGATCATTTTTATGTATGATTCTAATTTGTCTTCGCTTACTTTTCATGTACCGCGTCTTTGGGCTGGGGTAAATCATGAGCGGAGCCATGCTTGAAGCTCTGCTGGGCACCGTCACCTGACCAGAGAAAGTTCCAACTGCGCAGAAGCTAAACCTAGCCAGCTGGCATCTGAAGCACAATGCGCCTGGGAACATCGCTGGGAATACGGAGTCTCACCTTGAAAGAAGCAATACTGTTGCTACCTATTGAAAACTGTCCTGTACTGCTGTATTCTATGCATGGGAACGTGAACCTGAGGGGCGGGTATTCAAAATTGCATATTTAATCATGTGAAACTGAATTCTAGGAGGTGGTAAAGACCGCACCACCTCTCCTGACCAATCACAATGTGGGAAACTGTCACTTGCAACATTAATGGGTGGTCTAAGGGTCCCCAAACTGTATAACTACCCTAGTTTAGCTTAGGAAAATTGTCCGACTTGTCCGAGTAGCAGACCTGTCACTGACCCTACGATCTCAATAGGTGTTCAACCTGAAAAGTGCTGCGGAGCACTTTGTCCTTACTTTCCACAAACTCCCAAGGGGTGGAAAATCCTAAGTGCTGGCGAAGCACTTTGCTGGGAAATTAGAAAATCCAATCAGGGTTTCTGGCGGATTACTTGCAGGAGGGGGTAACGCAGGCGTTGCTGTCCGAAGCTGTGGGTGTTGGTCGTACCCTGGGAGGCCCAGTCCTTGATCCGAACCTGAGGGGTATCCTGTCCTTATTCTCCGTGAGCTGTACCTGCTCACAGTATGGCATTCCTTTTCTGAGGGTCCCTGTCCCCGTCTTCCCAACTGACCCGTGGCCAGGGTTGGTCTTCAATCTGAATTAGGTAAATATAGATTGTGGGTTTGCGTATCTCTTTTTCTCTCTCTCTCTCTTTCTCTCTCTTGCCTGATCTGTTAGAGCATTTTTTACCTGTGTTATTGCCTTATTGCCATTGAACTTATATGTGCCTGAATTTTAGTTGGTTCCTTCTCTCCCCCTCTCCTTTAGAAATTCATTGATTTTATAAACCATAGCATGTTCCCGTTTTTCCCTTTCCTTTAGTGGTTTGCAGTGAGCTTAGCAAGAATATTCTGAACACTTAGGTTAAGTACATGTTCTAAGTCCCATCCCATTCCTATGTTCTAGTATAACGTTGCAGTGAATAGTATGTGCTAAAACTTCTCCCTGTAGTTTCCCATATATCCTAAATGGTCATATTTTTTGTGCAAAGTTACCTTTTGGTACTGATTTTGATGTTTGATATATTACTCTGTGTATCGCTTATTATTTTGGCTTCTTCACTTTGAAATCTTATATAAAAACTCGAACTTAATCAGGTGTCTGTGGTCATTTTACAAAACTGTGAAAGTATTTTAAGGATTTTAAGGTGTATTGGATGTTAGGCCTGTCTACTTTTCTTTAACAGCTCCAGGTCCGTCAAGGAATTGCGCCTGTGGTAAGTCGGGTGCATGGTAAGCAGAGGTAAATCCAAACTTGATTACTCCTAGCAGCGTGCAGGAGGAGAAATCCTCACCCAGTTTCACCCAAACGAAATTAATGTGTTCTTCACGCCAAGGGCCCAGTGCGTGTTAGAGAATTGGTATCCCGGGTGACCTGGGGAAAACTGCGCGCTCTAGCAGTAATTTCTGGCTAGCAGAGGATGGTTTGGACTAGTTGGATTAGGTAGGCAGGATAGCCGTGAATACAAAAACGTGCTGCTGATTGTTACTGTATGCTGATTGTTACTGTATTTTTACAATATTTTTGAAATGTGTTTTATATGTAAATGTTCATGAATTTGCATTGCTGTTATAAATACTGCATGTTGAATTAACCCAGAAGTGTTTGTAAATGTTCAGTGTAGTCTGAATCCCCGGGGAAGTATTTTAGCTAACGGTGAGTAGAATCCGGTTAGCTGTTGAAGTCACTAGGTTTGAGATATTAGTGCAGGGTTAAGGATAACTGGAAGCACTAATTAGGACCTTTGTTTCTGGAGTGAATGATAGCTACGAGTCCATTATAAAACTTTCATTGCGAAATCACCTAGTAAGGGTCGCATACGGGAGGAGTAATAGGGTCTCCGAGGCTTGTCTGGTAAGTAAAATAGTTCGCTGGTGAAATCCTGGCTCAGTACATATCCCCGATCAAGGTGGATGAGTCAGAAGAATAACGGGTTCTATGTTACTAGTGTGTAGGGACAGGCAAAGAAGTCTATCCAGAGTGAATGAAAAGTAGACAGAAGTGGTTTACTAGTAGCGAAAGAAAAGTCTTTTCTCTCTTTAGAACACTCAGACATAGTGGCAAACGTTGTGTATTGTTAACTAAGACCTGCACTCGCACTTTAGAGAGAGTAAAAAGTTTCCGTTACCTTGTGAAGGCGGGAGTCAGTCGGAGAGCTGCTCTGACGTCACTCCGTGCCGCGCTGGTATTGGTCAGGACAGCGGGCGGGTAGCGGAGCTGAATTTGTGAAGGAGGGGTGAGTGCCGAAACGGGAGACTCTGTCTTGCGAAAAGGCCGCGCACCCATTGGTTGACCGTAGTTGTATTCTCTGACCTGATTGGGTGGCGCGAAATAAAAGTCGCGCTAGCATTGGAAGCACGAAAGTAAACAAAATTAATCAAGCCGAGTTAGAAGCGAGTCTGGAGAGTTGTATGTGGTATCCAGACTTCATACCGAATCCAAAGTACCTAGGATTTCATAAGGATCAGCTTATACGAGGTAGACCGCACATGATGTATGGAATAAAGAGAAAATTGTCATTTTCGGATAAAGTGAAGAACTTTTTCAAAACTGACAAACCCATTAGAACGAGAGAAGGCGTACTCATTCCCCCGCCAAATACCCCTGCCTCTTTTATGATGTTTGATAAAGGGTATCACACTTGTCTCTGGCTAGAAAATTGGGCAAAGTATACTGTAGATGACGGAGTCCTGGCATTCCCTGTTGAAGGTACATTTAATGGTCGGATCCTGTTTAACTTAAGGACCCGCATGAATGAATTACACCCTAGACCTAGGTTGACCCAGTACGAAGCTTTGGAGGAATGGGAGATTGAGGCTACAGAGCGAGATAAACCACGAATGGATAAGGGAGTGAGTAGGTGGTATCCCAGACTTCCAACGCCAACCAAAGAGCAGAAAATGAAACAGTGGAGGCAGTCTATGTTAACTGAAGGGCTGTTCCCCATGATGGGAGTATTAGAGGAGAAAAGAGGAAAATGTAAAGCAAAAACCCATCACCTAGCACCTATGGGGGATGTAGAAGATGAACACCTGGAAGACTTGTTAATGAAGGATCCACCTCCCTATGTAGCGGAATCAGATTCGGTGCATTCCCAAAGTTCTGTTACCAATTACCCCCGGAGTGGGAGGGAAAGTGATACAGACAGGACAGCTACAAGCAGTAAGCATAGTGGAAGGGATGAGTTTTGCAGACCTAAGACCACAGTCCCGAATTATCAACCATTCGGGGAAAGTCCCCCTCGATTGGTTACCCCGACTGCCCCGAGTATTTATCCATCCTTAGTACCCCAGGTATTACATGGCAATACTGCTGAAAGGGGGTTGCAGGAAAAGGAGAGAGAAGTCCTGACTAGACAGCGAGAGGACTTAGCCAGAACCATTGCACAGATGCATCCCCATCCTGAGGCCTTGACCATTCCGGTAACTATTGGTCCTGCTATCCCAATGTATAAAAATGACTTGATTAGTCCCCTTCCTCCTGTCATCACCCCAATGCTGCCTACTACTAGCTTCCAGACCCCGAGGAAAGAAGTGTTCATAGATGAGGATCAGGAAAGTGAGTGTGAATCTGGAAGTTTAATGGATTTGCCCATAAGGGAGCCAAGGGCCAGTATAGTAGGGGCAAGAAGTCAGCCTAGGCAAAAGGAAGTGGTGATTGAAAGTGCATCTGGAATCAGGAACGCCTCTTTAGTTTCCCCTGAAGAATTAGACAGGTGGACAAAGGAGATAGAGAAAGAGACCACTTCTCAACCTAAAACATTGGAAATATATAAATTAAGAATAGAAATAGAAGAAATGATGGCTGGGAACGTGGGAGTTGAGCGCCTGAGCTCGTATAATGAAGAAGAGTTACTATTCATCAGTAAAAATCTTACCCGGAGTGCTAGGGTGCTCCACGAAAAGATAATGGATGCCGCCACAGAAATGGGAGTTGATGTTAGTCGCTCCAAAATCCTTCAGAAACCCTACAGAGTGGACTTTTCAGACAAGGACTTAGAAAGCCTGAATGTGATGGGGAAACAGATCCAAGTAAAGGAATTGTTGAAACTCCTGCAGAAATGGGGCGAAGTGGGGAAGTGGAGAACAAGGTGGGCAAAGAAGAAGGAAGGCAGCAGGGCTGGGTCAGTAACTTCAGAATTCGTATTAAAGGAAGTAACCCCAACAGAAAAATTGTGTCCCATGAGAGAGGTCCCGGGAGGGAAGTACGTCCATGTCCCTTGGTCCAGGCAAGACATTGTGTCATTTACCAATGACTTCCCGAAATTACGCGAGAAACCAGTTGACTGGTACCGACAGGTAGAGCGTTTCATAAAAGTTCAGAAATGCCTGCTGAAAGACCTGGATGGGTTTTTCGATATTGTGGTCCCTGTAGATCTGTGGACGGAATGTAAAATAGAGATTGATTGGCCTAATGATGAATATCCCAGAGATGAGAGGACGGGAGCCCCTTCAGCGGATGTTATGAGGAAATATGACCAGGTCATACAGTATCTTAAGAAAAAGGTGCCAGCCAAAGAGACAGATTGGACCCGAATAGATAGAACAACCCAAGAACGTGATGAGACAGTTCATTCATTTTACGAAAGGTTACTACAGGTATTCAAAACTTACAGTGGTATTGATAATGTGGACATGAAAGACATGACCCATTTCAGTTACAGATTTGTGCTAGGATTAAGGCCTGAAATATCACAATGGATTCGAGATAACAAAATCAGTTGGCAGGGAAAGCCCATAGATGATGTCCTGAAATATGCAAAATACTGCGAAGATGAAATTGAAAATAAAAAGAAAGCCCTCAAGGAAAAGGTGATGTGGGCACAGGTAAAATTAGCCGAACAGCAAGAAAAACAGTTAAGTAAAATGACTTCTGATAATAATGTTCCGAATACCAATTCTGGGGGGGGAGGAAAGCCCAGACCTAAAATGAGTCGTGAGGAGGCCATGAAAAAGTTTCCGTGCCATGGGTGCGGCCAGATGGGGCATTGGAGAGACGAGTGTCCACACCTACAGGCCGGTAATGCTCCTGTAAATGGTTTAAATCCACAGGTACCGAAAGAGGGGACAAGGAAAACCCAGCAACAGGTAAAATTACCTCCAGTACCTCGCGCTCCTAGACAGAATTTTAAGAATCAGGGTCAGCAGAATGAGAGGGCGGAAGTATGGGAGGTTGAGAGTGAAAGAAATGCAGTCATTCCACAGTACCTGCTAAGTGATACCTTCCTTTGTGAAGATCAAGATTGACGGGGCCTGAGAGGGGAGGATGAGGAGTGCGTACTTGGCGCCTCCTTACCGGTAGACCAGACTGGACCATACATTGAAGGAAAGGTTGAAGGCAAAGACGTCACCTTTCTGTTGGACACTGGTGCTACCAGATCCACTGTAAGAACAGTGGATGTTCCTAACCTACCCCTCTCGGGAGAAGCGATCCAAGTAGTGGGCGTATCAAATCAGATAATAAGTACCCCTGTAACTGAACCAATGGAGATTTCTATAGGAAATTTCAAGGAAATGCACAGATTTGTGGTCTGTGATTCCAGTCCTGTAAATCTACTAGGACGTGATTTGTTGTGCAAGATGCGTTGTACCATTTATTGCACACCAAATGGCGTCGAAATTCAGACCCCCGATGAAGATGGCCTGTACAAACTGATGTTAGTCAGACAAGATGCTGACATTAAGCCTTTGACCATTGAGGACTTACCTGAGGAACTCCAGCTAAGGGTAGTACCCGAAGTGTGGGATTTCACAGGAAAAGATGTAGGCCTGATGGCAAATGTGGACCCGGTTAAAGTAACAATAAAAACAAATGCTGTATACCCCAAAACCAGGCAGTACAAAATGAGTGCAGAAGTGAAGGCAGGAGTAGCGACTGAAATCACGAGGCTGCTAGAAGCAGAAATAATAGAGGAAGTGCTGAGCAGCCCCTGTAATTCGCCTATCATTGGGATCAAAAAGCCTAGTGGGAAGTACCGGGTGGTGCAGGATTTGCGCAAGGTAAACCAAATTGTTGTGCCTTGCTGTCCTATTGTACCCAACCCTGCAGTGATACTCTACCAGATTCCTTGGAACGCAGAATGGTTCACTGTCATCGATTTGTGCCACGCATTCTTTTCCATCCCATTGCATCCAGAAAGCAAGTTCCTTTTCAGTTTTGAATTCGACAGTCGTATCTATGTCTGGAATCGTGTCCCTCAAGGGTACACTGAAAGTCCATCGATTTTCAACCAGATACTGAAAAAGTGCCTTGAATCCCTAGTGCTGCCGAGAGAGTCTGTTTTGGTGCAGTACATAGATGACCTGTTAGTGGCATCTAAAACCCAGTCCGACTGTGTCACTGACACAATTGCCTTACTGAATCACCTAGGAAAAGGAGGACATAAAGTGTCGCCTGACAAATTACAATTCTGTAAAAACTCAGTAAAATATCTGGGGCACCAGATAGAAAAGGGAATCAGGAAGGTCACTGCCGAAAGGATCAAGATAATTAGAGCAATGGAACTGCCCACGACCCAGAAAGAGGTGAGAATGTTCTTGGGAGTTGTGGGTTACTGCAGGCAATGGATTGCAGGATTTGCGGCTCTAGCCCGACCCCTGATAAATATGACAAAGAAAGGAGTGGAAGATCCCGTCCATTGGGACAGTGAGAGCATGAATGCTTGGGTAACACTGAGAAACTGTCTGTGTACCGCACCTGCATTGGGTATGCCTGAGTACAATAAACCCTTTGAACTGTTCTGTGACACAAGAGAGAATTGTGCTCTTTCAGTCCTGACTCAGGAGCACGGATCAGTCAGGAGACCAGTAGCCTACTTTTCAGCCACCCTAGATCCAGTGGCCGCTGGATTGCCTGGCTGCTTAAAAGCCGTGGCTGCTACTTGCGTCAGCCTGGAACAGAGTGAGGGCATTGTCATGGGACATCCCGTCACTGTCTATGTTCCTCATTCTGTTGTCATCCTACTGACTAGAACTAGGACCCAGTACCTCACACCTAGTCGGCTGACTAAGTATGAGAGAATTTTGATTGGTGCTGAAAATGTAACTATCTCCCGGTGCAATGTCCTAAATCCTGCGACACTGTTACCTGTCCCTCTGGATGCAGAATCGGATGAGGGTGGGGAACATAATTGCATCGATCTGACTGAATATAGCACCAAGCCCCGTCCTGACATTCGTGAAATAGCACTACGGGACGGGGATAAAACAATGTTTGTGGATGGCTCGTGTTTGAGACATGAGAGTGGGAGTCTGAGTGCTGCCTATGCTGTGGTTACTCTGACAGGAGTCGTCGAGGCATCTTACATGCGCGAGGTGAAATCTGCACAAGTGGCGGAGCTTATAGCGTTAACCCGAGCATGCAAGAGGGGAAAAAGCAAAAGAATTACTGTTTACACAGACAGTCAGTACTGTTTCGGGGTTGTTCATGACTTCGGCCAATTGTGGTTGCAAAGAGAATTCATGACTTCCTCTGGCACACCTATCCGAAATGGGAAAGTAGTGCATAACTTACTGGAAGCCATCCAATTACCCAAAGAATTGGCTGTGGTCAAGTGTGCGGCTCACAGATCTGGAAATGATGATGTGACTGCCGGTAATAGGTACGCTGACCAAATTGCACAGTTTTGTGCCCGACACCAGATGTCCCTACAAATTGCCCGGTGGGATGGAACCAGCTGCCAACTTATGTTGTTTGATAATGTGTCAACGTGGGAAGAATTAAGAGAGATACAACAAGCCACAGACAGGCAAGAAAAAGGCAGGTGGGCAGCAAAGGAATGCGAGTTGCGAGAAGATGGTGTGGTGGTAAATCCGGCTGGGGTGCCTGTACTGCCTGATAGCTTGATCGACCCCATGGTCAGAATGATACACGAGCCTACACATATGGGAAGAGACGCGATGTGTCGGGTGTTTGACCAAGTGTTCTATAATTCAAAGTTCAGGGACCAGGCGGAAAGGCTTTGCCAGAGGTGCCTAGTGTGTCAGCAATTCAATGCAGGAAAGAAGACTGTAGTGAAACAGAGTAATATTGGAAAGGCAGTAGGTCCCTTCGTGAGAATACAGGCAGACTTCATAACCATGCCCAGATGCAACGGATATAGATATGTTTTAGTCATAGTTTGTCTATTCTCTAGGTGGGTGGAAGCATATCCAGCTAAGAAAAATGACGCTATCACCACAGCCAAATTATTGCTCAGGGAGTTGATACCTAGGTATGGGATCCCAGAGACGATCGAAACGGACCAAGGTGGGCATTTTGCCAACGATGTCCTATTGGAACTCAGTAGAGCATTCAAAATGAAGCAAAGACTGCACTGTGCCTACCACCCAGAGGCTTCTGGGGTAGTGGAACAAATAAATGGCACTCTGAAGTCCAGACTGGGGAAAATGTGTGATTCCACAAAAATGAACTGGATAGAAGCTTTACCCCTGGTGCTGATGAGTCTGAGAAGTATCCCGAATCGAAAGACTGGCCTGAGTCCCCATGAAGTGTTGATGGGAAGAGTGATGCGCCAGGCATGGGTACCCGGAAACAAACTGCTAAGCATTTCTGATGATATGGTGCTAGAATACTGCAAGCAGCTGGGTGACCAAGTGCGTTCTCTCTCTCAGCAGATTGGAGAGACTGAAGACGAGTGGCCAAAGACTCCAGCACACAACCTGCAGCCAGGAGACTGGGTGGTGTTAAAGAAACACACCCGGAGCAGCTGCTTGAAGCCAAGGTGGGGAAAGCGACGACAAGTGATCCTCGTCACTACCACTGCTGTGAAGTGCGCTGGTGTACCGAAGTGGATCCACGCCAGCCACACAAAGCGGGTATCTGGAGAAAACGCGACTGGAGCTGAAGGCAGCACAGCTGAAGAGACCTCCGAGGAAGAAAGTCCGGAGCTAGCTGACATCGAACTGCCGAGCACAAGTCAAGACGTTGAATGGTATCCCGCCGACGAACCGGTTCATGATCCAATACGAACCCGAAAATATTCTTACTTAGACAGTGAGTGGGATAGTCCAGGTGAGTCAGAAATAGAAGGAGCAGGTCAGGTCAACGAAAGCCATAACACACCTGATCAGGACATAGGCCAAGTAGGGTCAGATCAAGATCTCGAGACTCCTCCTGAAACTCCGGAGCCGAGAAAGGGACAGTTAGAAATTAGGGCTGACGTTCATGCAGAAGAAAACGACGAGATCGAAGAGCATGAACAGGAACAGATAGAACTAGATCAAAGTGCTCAGACAACGGAAACAACAGTAACCAGAAATAAAAAGAAAGTGCGATTTGAATCTGAGCAGGGACAGATTAGCGACCAGGCAGAAGAGATAGACGAAAGACCTGGAACTAGTCAGACAGGCAGGGAATCAGAAGTGCCACAACAAAAAGTGAAAAGAGTGCACGAGGAAGGAGAAGTCTCCTCAACCACTGGGAGGCACGGAGGAAGAAGTACACCTCGATACGTCAAGAGACTAAGGCTCAGACTAAAGACAGTCGAAGAAAACGATAAAGACCGAAAAAGGGCTTTAAGTGAAAGGAATGCAGCCCAAGGCAAATCGCTGAGAAAGAGCGACAGAATAAAGAAACAGAACCGACTGTATCGGAGCCCTGAGTGGACGTACTTTGTGTTGGAAGAATTTGACGAGCCTCACCACAGTGGCAACAGTGACAACGAGTCCATTGCTGATCGGAGTTCGGACGAAGACCCTCCTTAAGTGAGCCCTGAAGTGAGCCTTTGGTGCAAAGAAACGAAGAGGGGTAGCAAAAGCCACCTGTAAGCTAAAATGTCTGATCCGAGTGTCTCTGGGAGATCCCGCTGTGGGTGTCTCAAAACCTGTTGTAAGATATGCTTGTGTAGTGTAGCTATGCTAATAGTAATGTGGATAGGACTAACAGTTTTCCTACCTTTTATGATAAGTAAGAATCCTAACTTGTCCCCTACTGAACCCGAAGTAGTAGATGTAGGAGTTGTACCGACTGCAGAAACACCACGAAGACTAGAAAGACGCGACAAAGGAGTAGGACTGACACACACACGACCTGATTTAGAAGCACCAGATGAGGATGGACTACACTTTCACAAAATGAAGAACAGGACGCACTTAAATGTTTTTGCTAACTTGTTAGTGCATTATGTAGAAGCTATGGAAATAGAGGACTGTTATGTCTGCATGAAGCTGCCAACTTCAGTGGCTGAAGGCGTGACATACCACCATCTACCTTTGACCTATGGAATATCCTGTAGTATATTAGCTAGCTTGTTCTATAGAAGCTCCTTGCAGTACTATTATTCAAATGAGGACGTAGTATTTTCTGAACTTCCCATTAGAAGACATTTGAACCGTGTACATACTACAAGTGACGTGACCCGCTATATGGGAGAATATTTCCTGACTATAGGTAACATAGACTTAGATCAAGCAAAAGAAGACAATCTGACCTGTTCTCTGCAAGAGCAGGAAAAGATGTTTATAAAGATGGCAGATAGAAGGAGAGAAAAGTTTCAGAAGAAGGCAAATGACGAGAAGGAAAGAGTTCCTAGGTGGGCTGAGCACATGGATAACACCTCAGAAGGCGAAGCCAGTCCTGCCTTGTTGCTGGATTTTGAAGGAAAAGGGAAACTTTGTATCCATAGGGAAAAGACAGAGTACTATAACAATGTATTCATCGGTTCCAGCGAGTGTGAACATAATTATAAGGTAATCGGAGGTTGGGGTTTCAAAAATGGGTCAGAACCTGTGTTTCCCGGAATATATTATATATGTGGGAACAAGGCTTATTTCAAATTGCCAGATCACTGGTATGGAAGCTGCTACTTTGGCATTGTTTTCCCGAAAATATACCATGTGAGCAATGCAGCTGGAAGCGATGATGAAACTAATGGCTTAGTGCGTAGTAGACGCGAAAGTGTAGGCGAAATTGTAGGTGATATTTTTAGTGCACTGATACCTGGAATGGGGGTAGTTCTGAATACCCATAGAATCTGCAAATTGTCTACAGTAGTGGACCGGTTATCAACGGACACTGCTGCTGGTTTCCTGCTGGTCAATACTGAAATGGTTGCGATCAGATCAATGGTTTTACAAAACCGTCTTGCCCTTGACACCCTATTAGCAAAAGAGGGCGGAGTCTGTAGAATGCTGAGAGCGCAACATTGTTGCACCTACATTCCTGATAAGAGTATCGAATTAAAACAATATGTGAGGAACATAACTAATTTGGAAAAGGAACTCAAACCATTGGAGGTTGACAGTGCCTGGACGAGACTGACTGGAGGTCTCTCCTCTATAGGTAGTTGGTTTACTAATCTAGGTAGAAATATTTTGTGGAAAATACTGATGCCAATAGTCATAATAGGTGTGATTGTATTGATCATTTTTATCTGCTGCAAATGTCAGAAGTGTAAAAAGAAATACACAGTAAATCCGAGGGGGGTGAAAAGAAACATTGATGAGTTAGAATTAGAAGAGCTGAAGAGTGCAATTTATAAAAAGGCGAAAAATCACCACTCTCATAGGGAAGCTGAAAGAAAACTAAACAATAAGTTTGTTGAAATCGAAATGGACGATATGAATGAATGAGAAAAGTTGGCATCTGTTTCCTTCATGTAGTGATGATAGTAAATATCATCAAAGAGGGGATTGATGGAGCAAGGATTCGCACGCATAGCGCCTTGCTCGTATGCAAAACCCTTGTCTATAATTGCATAATAATATTAACACCATTGTTCGTCATTTGTAAAGTGTTTTCCCCTACACGCGGGTGTCCCTAGGATGCTTGCTTGTTTGTCTTTTCACGTACTAACGAAGCTTGCACTGAAAATGGCTGCTTTGCCGCAAATTCAGTCTGCGCATGCGTCGGTCATACCCATGTGATGTGACGCACTCGCATTCTGGAGGGATTCTGTGCTCATGCGCATTGATGCTAAATATGGCCGCTTGTCTCTCACCACGCTCTCTGCTTACTGCAGCAGCTTTTAGCCTATCTATTCTTTCGCATTAATCCTTAATGCTATAGTTATTATAAAAGTAAGGGTTGGTTATCTTTTATCATGGTATACAGTGCGATCATTTTTATGTATGATTCTAATTTGTCTTCGCTTACTTTTCATGTACCGCGTCTTTGGGCTGGGGTAAATCATGAGCGGAGCCATGCTTGAAGCTCTGCTGGGCACCGTCACCTGACCAGAGAAAGTTCCAACTGCGCAGAAGCTAAACCTAGCCAGCTGGCATCTGAAGCACAATGCGCCTGGGAACATCGCTGGGAATACGGAGTCTCACCTTGAAAGAAGCAATACTGTTGCTACCTATTGAAAACTGTCCTGTACTGCTGTATTCTATGCATGGGAACGTGAACCTGAGGGGCGGGTATTCAAAATTGCATATTTAATCATGTGAAACTGAATTCTAGGAGGTGGTAAAGACCGCACCACCTCTCCTGACCAATCACAATGTGGGAAACTGTCACTTGCAACATTAATGGGTGGTCTAAGGGTCCCCAAACTGTATAACTA
The DNA here is from genome assembly GCF_964263255.1 of Lissotriton vulgaris. Classification (NCBI taxonomy): domain Eukaryota; kingdom Metazoa; phylum Chordata; class Amphibia; order Caudata; family Salamandridae; genus Lissotriton; species Lissotriton vulgaris. The sequence goes on along the minus strand of NC_141685.1, from coordinate 802,443,213 downwards.
CCCTAGTTTAGCTTAGGAAAATTGTCCGACTTGTCCGAGTAGCAGACCTGTCACTGACCCTACGATCTCAATAGGTGTTCAACCTGAAAAGTGCTGCGGAGCACTTTGTCCTTACTTTCCACAAACTCCCAAGGGGTGGAAAATCCTAAGTGCTGGCGAAGCACTTTGCTGGGAAATTAGAAAATCCAATCAGGGTTTCTGGCGGATTACTTGCAGGAGGGGGTAACGCAGGCGTTGCTGTCCGAAGCTGTGGGTGTTGGTCGTACCCTGGGAGGCCCAGTCCTTGATCCGAACCTGAGGGGTATCCTGTCCTTATTCTCCGTGAGCTGTACCTGCTCACAGTATGGCATTCCTTTTCTGAGGGTCCCTGTCCCCGTCTTCCCAACTGACCCGTGGCCAGGGTTGGTCTTCAATCTGAATTAGGTAAATATAGATTGTGGGTTTGCGTATCTCTTTTTCTCTCTCTCTCTCTTTCTCTCTCTTGCCTGATCTGTTAGAGCATTTTTTACCTGTGTTATTGCCTTATTGCCATTGAACTTATATGTGCCTGAATTTTAGTTGGTTCCTTCTCTCCCCCTCTCCTTTAGAAATTCATTGATTTTATAAACCATAGCATGTTCCCGTTTTTCCCTTTCCTTTAGTGGTTTGCAGTGAGCTTAGCAAGAATATTCTGAACACTTAGGTTAAGTACATGTTCTAAGTCCCATCCCATTCCTATGTTCTAGTATAACGTTGCAGTGAATAGTATGTGCTAAAACTTCTCCCTGTAGTTTCCCATATATCCTAAATGGTCATATTTTTTGTGCAAAGTTACCTTTTGGTACTGATTTTGATGTTTGATATATTACTCTGTGTATCGCTTATTATTTTGGCTTCTTCACTTTGAAATCTTATATAAAAACTCGAACTTAATCAGGTGTCTGTGGTCATTTTACAAAACTGTGAAAGTATTTTAAGGATTTTAAGGTGTATTGGATGTTAGGCCTGTCTACTTTTCTTTAACAGCTCCAGGTCCGTCAAGGAATTGCGCCTGTGGTAAGTCGGGTGCATGGTAAGCAGAGGTAAATCCAAACTTGATTACTCCTAGCAGCGTGCAGGAGGAGAAATCCTCACCCAGTTTCACCCAAACGAAATTAATGTGTTCTTCACGCCAAGGGCCCAGTGCGTGTTAGAGAATTGGTATCCCGGGTGACCTGGGGAAAACTGCGCGCTCTAGCAAAATCACGCTGCAGTTTGTCTTCCGTCATTTGCCGCCGCCCCATGAGGAAGAAGCACGTTTGCTTCGAAACGCGTAGGGGGACTAATTTGCCGGCTTTGTGAAGCAGATGCCCAAATAAAAACGGTTGTGAAACCTGTCCGGTGTGAGAGTGGCGTTCCTGAGATCAGAGGCACCTTGGCATGATTTGTTACGCGGCGGCCTCAGCCGTGGGGAATGCACCGCCCAGCTACTGAAAATGGGTCTGCGTGGTTGTTAACCTTCAGCCACATGCGGTACACAGGACTCAGAAAAAGTACATCTGCACCATTGATCTGGGGCCCACTGGAGGGCTGTGTAAAATATAACTTAAAGGCAGCATTAACATTTTGGCATTTTTGACGAACCCCACTGGAGGGGAGTGATTTAAAACTACAGCGACCAGTATGCCTCACTGGAGAGAGCATACAATTGAGGTGAAATCACGCTGCAGTTTGTCTTCCGTCATTTGCCGCCGCCCCATGAGGAAGAAGCACGTTTGCTTCGAAACGCGTAGGGGGACTAATTTGCCGGCTTTGTGAAGCAGATGCCCAAATAAAAACGGTTGTGAAACCTGTCCGGTGTGAGAGTGGCGTTCCTGAGATCAGAGGCACCTTGGCATGATTTGTTACGCGGCGGCCTCAGCCGCGGGGAATGCACCGCCCAGCTACTGAAAATGGGTCTGCGTGGTTGTTAACCTTCAGCCACATGCGGTACACAGGACTCAGAAAAAGTACATCTGCACCATTGATCTGGGGCCCACTGGAGGGCTGTGTAAAATATAACTTAAAGGCAGCATTAACATTTTGGCATTTTTGACGAACCCCACTGGAGGGGAGTGATTTAAAACCACAGCGACCAGTATGCCTCACTGGAGAGAGCATACAATTGAGGTGAAATCACGCTGCAGTTTGTCTTCCGTCATTTGCCGCCGCCCCATGAGGAAGAAGCACGTTTGCTTCGAAACGCGTAGGGGGACTAATTTGCCGGCTTTGTGAAGCAGATGCCCAAATAAAAACGGTTGTGAAACCTGTCCGGTGTGAGAGTGGCGTTCCTGAGATCAGAGGCACCTTGGCATGATATATATATATATATATATATATATATATATATATATATATATATATATATTACCTACTGGCGGTCGCCAGTAGGTATATATAGTTAGGATTTTTTCTCTATGGGATTTTTGAAAATTCTATGTCTAATAACTTTGGCGTTTGTGGACGGAATTGGCTGAAATTTTCAGGAAAATGGAACATTTTGTTTCTGAGCAGCCCCTGACAATTTGGGGGGGTTTCATCAAGGGGGGGCCGAGAAAAAAGGGGGGTCCCAAAACGCGTTTTTCCCATGTTAATTTCCATAGGGCGGTTGGCCTCACTTTTAGCTCGAACGGCTGAATGGATTTGCACGAAACTTGCCAAAATTGTAGGGACTGTTAGCCCGATGTGCCTTTGCTAGGTCTCAATATATGTGCTCCAGTGGATTTTGAGTAATTTAGGTTCAAAAAAAGATATATATCTGGGCGGAGCCTAACCACACATCTGATCTGATTGGCTGTCAGCACTTCATCCAAGAAGTGTTGGCAGCCATCTTGGGACCAATATACATGATAGCACCTCATTAAAAAGCACTGTAGTTACTAGAGGGTTTTAGGACTTTAGTTACATTATAAATCATTTGTTGATGGTACCATACTCGTTTTAGGAATTGTGGTGGGTTCTAAGGTGATTTTACCATGTGAAAAAACCTTCTGCTGTGATATCATGAATATTGTTTGAAAGAAAACTAATATCTCATGATTTTCCCACAGTGGTTTGGAAGGGGATCTATAAGCTAAACTGAAAGCATATTTTCTGTAAATTCACAATAATATTCTCAGTCATGTGAAAATGAAGTCTGACATTCTCAGTAAAACATGTACATCCAACAAGGACAGAGACTGTCAGTTGATTCCTTTGTGTTCTACTGCAGCCTCCTAGAGTGTTCTAAAGAACAACTAGAGCGCTAACAGTCCTACTTATTACAAAGGTATGGCACACCTGAAGCCATCTTGATTGGAATAAAGTGGTAACTCTTAAAACATTTAATTTAAAAAGAAACAACATGAGGGGGTATATTTTGCCATAGAAAGTATGATTAGTGCTGCAGAATGAAAAATTAGGGCACATTTTGAGTGACTTCTCAAATCCTTTTCTATTTCATTAAAACATTCTGACATGCAGTCTCCCAAAATGGCCACCAGAGACAAAAGAGCCCAAATGTAGCCCAAATATCACCCAGATGTAGCCCAAGTATAGCCCAATGACAGAATGTCCCAGAGTGTTCTAAAGAACAACTAGAGCGCTAACAGTCCTACTTATTACAAAGGTATGGCACACCTGAAGCCATCTTGATTGGAATAAAGTGGTAACTCTTAAAACATTTAATTTAAAAAGAAACATGAGGGGGTATATTTAGCCATAGAAAGTATGATTAGTGCTGCAGAATGAAAAATTAGGGCACATTTTGAGTGACTTTTCAAATCCTCTTCTATTTCATTAAAAAATTCTGACATGCAGTCTCCCAAGATGGCCACCAGAGACAAAAGAGCCCAAATGTAGCCCAAATATCAGCCAGATGTAGCCCAACTATAGCCCAATGACAGAATGTCCCAGAGTGTTCTAAAGAACAACTAGAGCGCTAACAGTCCTACTTATTACAAAGGTATGGCACACCTGAAGCCATCTTGATTGGAATAAAGTGGTAACTCTTAAAACATTTAATTTAAAAAGGAACAAAATGAGGGGGTATATTTTGCCATATGAATTATGATTAGTGCTGCAGAAAGAAAAATTAGGGCACATTTTGAGTGACTTCTCAAACCCTCTTCAATTTCATTAAAAAATTCTGACATACAGTCTCCCAAGATGGCCACCAGAGACAAAAGAGCCTAAATGTAGCCCAAATATCACCCAGATGTACCCCAAGTATAGCCCAATGACAGAATGTCCCAGAGTGTTCTAAAGAACAACTAGAGCGCTAACAGTCTTACTCATGACAAAAGTATGGCACACCAGAAGCCATCTTGATTGGAATGAAGTGGTAAGTCTGAAAACACTCAATTTAAAAAGGAACAACATGAGGGGGTTAATTTTGCCATAGAAAGTATGATTAGTGCTTCAGAAAGAAAAATTAGGGATCATTTTGAGTGACTTCTCAAATCCTCTTCTATTTCATTAAAAAAATTCTGACATGCAGACTGAAACATGCACTTTGAATACCAGCAGCAGACGTCCCTGGTGAGCAGTAGCTTTACTACAGTGATCTAATGTGCAACTAGAGTGCTAACATTCAGAATTTATGGCAAATGTGTGACACATCTGAATGCCTTCTTGATGGAACCAAAGTAAACAAGCATTGAAAATGCAATAGATCTCGCCCTAGTTTAAGTTAAAGCCATTCTGTTTGTAATGAGGTGGCTTTTTAGCTTTGCTTTTATTAGTGTTTTTTCAACTTTCATGTAAATAACATGCATCTGTATGCATATAAGTATATGTATGCATGCATTTATGTTTGTATTTATATAGATATACAGATGATATATGTTTATATATGTATGTATATATATATATTCACTGAAAAAACCATAGGTTATAGACCATATATAGTTAGGAATTAGCATTTACAAAACCTTGAAAATTCACTGAAAAAACCATAGGTTATAGACCATATATAGTTAGGAATTAGCATTTACAAAACCTTATTTTACTCACACAAAACCATTGAAATTCCATATATAGTTAGTTGCACTAACTATATATCGCACACCCGCAATCCACAGCTGATGATGTCACATATTACATCATTCATGACATGGTCAGTGACATCACTGATGACATCACTGATGACATCTCAAATGACATCACTGATGACATCACTGATGACAACATCCAGTGACTGTATGTTTCTGTAAAGTTAAAATATGTCTTACATATTGAAGAATGAGTGGATGTATAAGTGTCTGGATGAAGGATTTAGTAGGTGCATGACTGACTGTATGAGTGAGTGATTAAATGTGTCTCACTGAGTGCATGGGTTAGTGACTAAACTGTCTTAATGTGTGCATCATTATGTCTGTTGTTCTGTAAACTGTTGCATGTGTTGATAAGTAGCTATATGAGTAACTATATGGGTTATTGATTGGTTGCCCAAGTATTTGTATGGGAGACTGTGTGTGTGTGTGGGTGGCTGGGAGGTGTATGACTCTGTGCATAGATGTGTGAGCAGTTGATTCACTAGATGTATGGTTTCAAAAGTGCATGTGGAAACAGCTGTATGGGCGGTTGACTGTGTGCATGAGTGTATTGGTGAGTGAATGGATATCTCAGTGCTACATGTCAAAGTAAGTACATATGTAAAACACAGTACATGTGAGAGTTGACATATATAAATAACTGTGCATAAGAGCCAGTGAATGTGTGAGTGGCTGTATGGATCATTGTGAACTTGTATCAGGGATTGTATAAGAGAGTAAATATGTGTTAGTATATGTTTGAATAAGTAAAGTTTGTATAACTGTATAGTTGAGGAAATGGAGGTGTGATTGATTCTTTGCATGACTGACTAGGTGTGTGAGTAACTCCATGGATGAGTGACAGTCTGTGAGTGTCTGTTTACACTGATTGTATCTAAGGTTATATTAGAGTCTGAAGAGGTTCATTGTATTATCACATGAATGATATCATCAGTGATGTGATCAGTAATGTCAAATGAGATGTCATCAGTGATGTCATCAGTGATGTCATTTGAGATGTCATCAGTGATGTCATTTGAGATGTCATCAGTGATGTCATCAGTGATGTCACTGACCATGTCATGAATGATGTAATATGTGACATCATCAGCTGTGGATTGCGGGTGTGCGATATATAGTTAGTGCAACTAACTATATATGGAATTTCAATGGTTTTGTGTGAGTAAAATAAGGTTTTGTAAATGCTAATTCCTAACTATATATGGTCTATAACCTATGGTTTTTTCAGTGAATATATATATATATATATATATTTATTTATTGGTTGGCACATAGGAAAGGATTTTTTGGTTTTTTAATAACTTTTCTAAAAATCTGCACAAAACGTTCCAAAACAAAAAATCATCCACTCTGCATCCTTTTTAGAACATTTTGAGTTAATTGGTCAGGTAGGGGCAAAGATAATGGAAAGGGCAAAGAAGAAGGAGAGTTCCAAATATGTGAATGTTAATTCAATTTGGAAAGACTGCTCACTCGTACCTAAAAAAAAGGCTGAATGCAATAACACAAACTTGGCACAAAGTTAGACTTTTACTCAAGGATTGCGCTTTTGTTGTTCAGTATTTTGGGGGAAATCTGCATTTTAAAAGGTGCTATGGTGGGCATGAAGAGGTTAATCTCGATTGGCCGACAGAGCTTTTTGTCCCGTTGGCCATTTCAACACAGTAGAGCTGTGGCACAAAAAAGGTTCTGATTGACTGGCCACAATACTGGGAGAGAATGCAGCGGCTGTCATTACATGACTCAAGGACTCTGCCCTGAGTCCTGAATTAAAAAGTTGAAAGGGCACATAAAGGGGCAGGGGCAGAGTGAGCACATCCTGACCCATGTGGGGAGGTCCCAAAGAACCCCCGTGTGTTTAAAAAAGTTTTAGAAAGTGCCTGGTACCACAGGATCCCAGCAAGATGTCAAGTGTATGTTTGCAATACTATCACAGACCTTTGGCAGCAAGTGCTCCTACCATGGCACCATGGCCATGTACAAGGACACCTGCATGGGACTGCGGTGCCATGTTAGCGATGCCCATTTCAGTGTCCAGCGGGGTTCAGTGCTTTGGAGCATGGAGCACATGATCAGGCCCAACACACCGCTCCCTCTGATCATGGTCTTTGGGATCAGTCATCTGTAGAAAATGTGCCCACTGCACATGGAGGAAAGACCATGCACAGTGGGGTCAGGCCATCCACATGGGCGAATGCTGTGCACACGGGATAAGGGTGTCCACAGGGAATGGTGCAGCTCTGCATCCTGCCCTTGCAGCATGCCCCTTAAAGCCGTGAGCAATGGGGTTGGGGCCTTTGCAGATGGCAGAATGCAAGGACAATGTATGTCCGGTAAGCTACTTAACCTGTGTACTTTGGAAGAAAATATTTAGACTGATTCCAACCTCAAAGGGCCCATCCGTTGAAGAGTAAAGTTTTCCCTTCACCCAGTTCTGCATCTCTACCAAACATTAACAATAAACATTCCAGAATTGTGCTTTCTTTGATGCTGTTTGCTTGGGTTTTGAGACTGCAGCATCATTCTCTGGATGACCCGTTTACTGATGTCTCCATATGTCCTCATTGCGGTTCAGGAACAGCAATGTAATTTTGAAGGACACGTTTTGAGCGGTCATCGTTTGCCAGAGGCTGAGGGAATGGCCTTCATAACTTTGATGTTCATTCCTTTGCTAGTCTCATGAGCCTTTGCTAATTACATTATTGATCATGGCAGCGGGTCAATATCTGGGTCAGCGACCTTGCCCCAGGAAGGGCTGGTCAATTACCTCACAATATTGACCGCAATTGCTATAAAAAGCTTAACTAGGGACAATGTGATATGTGTCGTCGCTTTCAATATCGTCCATGCTGCTCGTTCACTAGAGTTTGGGAAATTCACACGCTCAGTTTTTTCCGATCTACTGACAACTATTTGTCTCTTCGGTTTATTTTCTGTTGAAGATATGCCATTCAGTTTCTGTGGCAGACACTTTTCTCGAGGAGCAAAGTGTATGCGCTACCTTCAGCACTGGATGAGGAGTTCTCGTAAGGACATGCGTTCTTCTTCCTGCAGTCTTGGGTGTTTAATGGATGATAAACTTTAAAGATACAATAACTTTTAATAGCAAAAAGTACACTGGCGCACACAGTCTCGTCATGGCTGGTGTTTCCAAAAGGGAAAGCAAGGTAGAGGTTTTAGGGCGCCAGTGTGGTGGTGCACAATTGATAAAAAAATTGAAATAAAGATTTGGTCCCAGTTTTACTAGGAAATCACACAGGGTATCGCAGCAAGTTTCTGTGCAGCATTGCCTGTATGGGAGAAAGGAGAACAGTGCCATGTGTACTAAGATGTGGTGCTGTAATGCTCTCTCACTGTCCCAGCACACTTTAAGCTGCCATGCTCCAATGCAGACAATTTTGCACCATAGGGCAAGGGTGTCTGCATTGTGGCAAGAATAGTTTTCATATAGGAAGGAGTTCCTTCTAAAAAAAATGATGGTTTAAGGTGAGGAGAAATAAAAAACATTTCTCCTTGATACACCGGCCTCAAGGAGGCTCGGGATTTTGGTGCAGATTCAGGTTCACAATTCTTTGTAGATAAGAATTTGTGTCACAACCCATGGGTGGTTGGATGGGAGCCCCCATGCACCACCCATGGAATGTCTCATTGATGCAAAGTAACACAAAACGGCACGCTGTCAGGCTTTGCGCGACTTTTGGTTACAATCCAACACAAATCGCGGTTTCTTTTGGATTGTAAATAACAACACAACACTTAGGCCTTGATTATGAATCTGGCGGACCACAGACCGACAGACTCGCTGAGAGACAGCGGTGGAGGTCTCCCGACTGCCCTATTACAACAAGGGCAGTCAGTCACCATTGCCCCGCCACTGCTGCCAGAGAACCGCCGTTCCCTGGCAGTGTTGCTGTGGTCAAGAAGCAATATTATGCTTGGCGGGACCGCCGTGGTCCCTACAAGGCCGCCTTGTGCATCTGCGCCATGTAGATGCACACAGGGGGGGTACAACATGTGTCCCCCCTGTGTGCACGCACACCAGTTCTCGCACAGCATGGACTTTATAGTCCATGCTGTGCAGGAACTGTATTTGGTGTTCCCATTGCGGTGCCCATATTCAGGGCACCGCCGTGGGAACATCAGAAACATCAGAAACTCCTAATCTGGCAGGTGGTTTGACCAAGGCTTCGGCGGTTCGGCGGTGGGGCAGATCCGGCGCTGCACTGCCAAAGTCTTAATCAGGACCTTTGTGTCTGGTTTGCATTCGACCAGTAACACAAGCCTGACACAAAGTCTTTGTAAATCTAGACCGTAGTGTACGTCAAGTGCCTCAACTGACTGAAAATGCTCTCACCATGCCTGATTGCAATTTGCCTCAGATGCAGATTTCACAGAAATCTGCAGGATTCGCAGCCTTAACTAAAGCACAGAAGAGACTCTTAACAATTACCCCACGACCCTGTGACAAGTATAACCTTGGGAACATCTTCAAAGAAAGCAGATCATTGAATTGTATTTTGATGGAAGCTTTTCGATTCACACGTTTTAATTAATATATAAAAAAATATAAAAATATTTTAGAACATTTCATTATACATTACTATTACTACTTCAGTCCTAGAGAATTGGGAGACGTTTTTGTCATCGATCCTGGAAAAACAGAGCCATTTTAAAGCATGGGCAAAGTGGGCAATGGCCACGGCCCCAACTTTTAAGGACCCCCTGGTAATGTGATTTGAAGGGCCAGAAATCCCAATAACAGTGTGAATAAAAAAAGATTATTTTCCCATTTAAGAGGTGGGCAAGCATGGCCTTCCCAATCCTAACCTCTCACTGTGAGGAAGTTGGCAATTAAATTGAAATATCGTCTTTCAATTTCCTGTCTGACTCCCTGCTTCTCCTCACCTCTCCTGCCTCACTCATGTCTCTTTACCTTTCTGTCTCTCTCTACATATCTCTTCTTCTAAATGTAGGTACCCTTCTCTTTAGCTAAACTCTCTCCACTTCACATCTATATAAACTATCTCTCAACCCATCACTACCCCATGTCTGCCTACCTGTTTCTCACGTCTTCTCCTTAGTCTCTACCAGTAGGTGTCTCTCTCTTCATCTCTAACTTTGTAATCCCTGTCTTTATCTCACCTCTATATCTTTCTTTCTCCATCTCTCTATATTTTCCCTTTCTCTATCACTAGCAGTGTCTTGATCAGTCTCTTTTTTTGTCTTGACCATTCTCTACCTCACCTCACCGTCTTCCCATCACTCCTTCCTGTTTATCTCACGCATCTATTTAGCCTTTCTCAAACTCATATTTCTCTTTAGGTCACGTATTTTATTCTCTCCATATCTCTTTACCTCACCACTCTACCTCTCTCCCAGGCCTCTCTAACTCACAATGTTGTACCTCATCTCTCTAACTCATTTCTCTAGCTTCCTCACTACCTCAACTCTCTCTACCAACCTAGAGTTCTCACTAACTTCTCAATTTACCTAAATATTCATTTGATATCTCACTTCCACCTCCTCCTTCTCTTCTTTTTCTACTCCTCGTGAATCGGGGGACCCACGGCCTTGCCCTCTGACTGCGGCCAATAACGAGGAGGAGGAGTGGACTCCGTCTGGGAAACCGACCCACCCTGGTGAGCTGAGAGTATGGGGGAGCAGGGCTGCCACCCCGGGGAGCAACACTGTGTCATTCGATCGCGATCCCTACCCTGCGGAGAGGGTGGCCCTATGATCAGGACAACACTGTAACCAGCAGAGGTTGGTGGCCACAGTGGGAAAAATGAGATCGGCACCTACCAGCCCTGAAGGGTAGCGGCCCCTACCCAGGACAACGGATCTCGAGGACCGGGTAAGAAGAGTCTTAAATACCTTCTCGCCACATCACCCAATGCCTGCAGAATGATAGCCCTAGATTAAGCCACCAGCATCCCCCTATGCACCTACGGCTGATTGCTAAGAGGGCAGAGCGACAGCCAGCTCCATTGGGTGCTTCGAATAGGAGAGACTCTGTGGGATTGTGCTGGGTCTGCACTTGCCCCTCACAACTGTGGGATTACAGTTCTACGGCGCTGGCATATGGGGACCTGTCAGCAACCAGTTATTGCAGGATATAGGGGAAGATGTGGTTGCTGGTCACCTAACTTCACAAGAAACTGCTGATAAGGCCCCGAGTATGGAGAGGATAGCTTTGAGGAACATTTTCAGCACTGTCGGCAGGGCGCCTGTGGATGCACCGACCCCGCGACCCATGTTGAGTCGAGAGACCCCCTTGATTGGCACAATTGATTATCCACGCCGCTATTAGTTGTTTAGAACCTGCACTAGCAAGTGTGGGCCTTGAGAGAGCTCTCCTGGAAACTAAGTCGGTGGCCGGTGACCGGCGCCCACCCCACTTGGACAGTGCCTCTATGAGATTGAGTGGGAGATCCCAGGCTGCCTAGGTAATATACACAGGGAACAAGAAGCCCAGAGGCCGCAGACACACAGCGTAAATAAAACTGTGCTACACATTGACAGGCACCGCGGAGCGTTCTAGAGCCACGGAACAAACTGTTATGGAAATGCAAGCTGAACTATCGACTCTAAAAACAGCTTTCTCTGACCTCACAGCAAAGACCGTGATCCTGGAACAAAGATTCGAAGTTGCAGAGGGACGGACACTCTCGAAGATGTAATCTGCGATTCGTCAGCTTCCCGGAGGGAGCTGAAGGAAGAACTCCAGAACAGTGCCAGAAAACTTGATTAAGAAAGCACTGACGGAGGCCTCCCTGTTTGATCTGTTTATAATTGAGAAGGCACATATTGAGTTGATCCTGACCTCTTTGGCTGGTGCTCCGCCTTGCGAAGATAATAAACTATAGCGACTGTGACTGCATCCTCCGGGAGGTCAGGAAGGTGGGGGATCCCCACTTTGAGAACCATACTATACACATATTCCCTGACTATATGAAACTGGTCCAGCAACAGAAGATATCCTTTGCTGGTGTAAAACAGAAACTGCGGCTATGCAGCTACAGTCCATTTTGCTCTCTCAGGCCAAGCTAAACGTGATGCAGGAGGGCCGCTCACACTTCTTTACTACCCCTGAGGCTGTGTGGGGCTGGCTGGAGGTGCGGGGAGACGGTCACCCTTTGCCTTCAATAAATACAAGCGCCTCAGCCAGAGGCACGCAGCAATCCTGCAAGACCAACAGACGCTGACAATAATACCAAACAATCCTCCCGTTCATCCCAGAGGATAGTGATACGACAGGACGGATTGCTCGACCTGGAGAAGGCCACCTTGGACTTGGATGAGGGGCGCCTGCAACGCTTGGAACTGGCACAATGCAAATTGAGCGCGAGGAAGCCAGGGCACTGGTGGAAGTTGTGACTGCAACCAGCTCAGGATCCAGCACGGAAGAGATGGTGGAAGGCACGCCGCAAACGGACGATTCTTTGCAGCCCGTCATCAGAGCCCTGAATGGACAATGACGACGATGTGGTGGGCGGGGCCATGGGCTAAACATCTGAGAAAGACTGGATGTGGTTGCGTATTGTACCCCTGGACCAAGCAGTGCTAGGGCCTGCACAAAGTAGGGCGGGAGAGGTAATAATTACTGCCATAAGTGGGCCGGCCCCTCCCCTCTTTTGTTCTCATTCTTTTACTTCCCTTCTGTGTCTACACTTCGGCTTTTCTTTAGCTTATTTCCTTTATTTCCCTTCATTGGTGTGAATGTAACTGGTTGAGAGCATGGTGGCGTGCGTGGCGGAGGGGATAGGAGCGCGGGCAGGGTGGCATCTGCTACATCGCAGCGCACCTTATTTCGTCCAGCACCACATTGAGACTGTCTGCGTGGTGTACTGCTGAGAAGACTACAGAATAAGTGTAATTGGGTTCAAGTGCGGTACAATCGAAACATTGCTGAATATGTTATAAATAGTGTTCTGTTATTTACGTAGTATCTCTAGGGTCAGGCACGTCAGGCACATTGAGGAGGCACGAATTGTTCATATAGTATTTACCCAGGGGGTGGAAAAGGGGAGTTGTTATGGTTATAGAAACACTTGTTGGCAGCACTGAAGGCACATGCGAAAAAAATGGCATGAAGTTATCAAAGGACAGATGGTACAGTTTAGAATTGTGACATGGAATGTACGTAGTCTTTCCCTAAACGATATAGAGTACATATCTACCTCTCTTTCCCTAAACGATATAGAGTACATATCTACCTCTCTTTCACTAAACGATATAGAGTACATATCTACCTCTCTTTCACTAAACGATATAGAGGACATATCTACCTCTCTTTCACTAAACGATATAGAGTACATATCTACCTCTCTTTCACTAAACGATATAGAGTACATATCTACCTCTCTTTCACTAAACGATATAGAGGACATATCTACCTCTCTTTCACTAAACGATATAGAGGACATATCTACCTCTCTTTCACTAAACGATATAGAGTACATATCTACCTCTCTTTCACTAAACGATATAGAGTACATATCTACCTCTCTTTCACTAAATGATATAGAGTACATATCTACCTCTCTTTCACTAAACGATATAGAGTACATATCTACCTCTCTTTCACTAAACGATATAGAGAACATATCTACCTCTCTTTCACTAAACGATATAGAGTACATATCTACCTCTCTTTCACTAGACGATATAGAGTACATATCTACCTCTCTTTCACTAAACGATATAGAGTACATATCTACCTCTCTTTCACTAAACGATATAGAGTACATATCTACCTCTCTTTCACTAAACGATATAGAGTACATATCTACCTCTCTTCTGCTAAACGATATAGAGTACATATCTACCTCCGCCGCCATGGTATACACATAGCAATGCTTCAGGAGACACATCTGTCCGAGACAGAGGTAGCTGAGCTTCACAAAAAATGGAGGGGAAAATGTTTGCTACGACATACTCCACATATTCTCGAGGGGTTATTACATAGGTGGCCCCACAGGTACCATCCTGACTCCTTAGCAGCAAAGCAGACATTGAGGGAAGGTATTTCAGGATACATGCAGAACTAGATGGTAGAGAGATATGCCTACTGAATATCTAAGCTCCCACTATAGATGATCGCAACTTTTTCTTGCAATTGGAGGCCATCCTTATGCCATTCGTGGATACGCCAGTGGTGTGAGCTGGGGATTTTAATTGTGTACTACATAGCACATTGGATAGAAACTCCCCAGGATCACCTCTAAGCCAAACATGACGGACGCTCTTTCGGGTGTCATGGACTGCTTGGATTACACAGATACATGGATGCACCCGGGCAGTGAGGGTTACACCTGTTACACTCCCTCATGTAGAGTTTTTGGCAGACTGGATCGCTTCCTGCTTTCAGGTGAGGCTGAGGTGTTGGCGCTCCGAGTACAGGTGTAGGGACGCTAACTCTCAGATTACGCACCGGTGCACTTGGAATGGGGCCCTGGTGCTGCCGTCCTAGAGTTCCGTTATGGAGACTACAACCACAAGGTTAAAGGACAATGACTTTAAAGGGGAAATCAGAGGAGCACTGAGCAACTTCCATGATATAAATTGGGGATCTACTGGTAGAAGGGGAATGGATGGGAAACCCTGAAAATCGAGATGCGCGGAGAATGCTGAAAGAGGGTGGGAACCCTAAGACAACAACTAGAGAAAGGGCTGGCACAGGCAGACAGTGCCCTAGAGAAGCTGGAGAGGATACAGCCTGATGGACCCCTTGCGGTGGAGCAATTACTACACGCCCATTTTAGAGTAGGACAGATATGGGACTGGCTAGATTGCTTGATCTGCCGCGAATATTGTCAGTTGCTCCATCGGGAGAAAAGTCAAGTCATCTATTGGCATGGTTACTTAAGCGCGAGCGACCTCATCTAATTAGCTTCACACTCCGAAAACCAGACGCCAGCTACACCTCCACACAAAATAGGGTTCACTCCCTCCTACATACCCGCCTGTCATCTGTATATAGGGAGGATGCGGAGGCACCCCCTGACACCCAGGTTTACTTTTTAAATTATCTCATACTCCCTAGTGTCACTGATGACCAACATAAGAGGCTTAACACGGAGGACACATTGGAGGCCTTGCAAGAGGCATTTGCTGCAATGGCCTGCTCCAAATCCTGGGGCCTGGATGTTCTCCCCGTAGAATATTTTCAACCATACACAGTCATTTTGCTCCCCCGATTCCTAGAAACTTTACAAGAGGTCAGAAGAGATGGGATCTTACCACCGTCAATGAGGGACGCCCCGATAGTTATGCTCGCTAAGCCAGGGTGGATCCCCTTATCCTGTGATCATAACGGTTATTATCAATGGGAGTAGACACGAAAATATTAGCTAAGGCTGTGTCGGTATACAGTTGGGTAGGGTAATCACACATTTAGTCCATACTAATCAGTGCAGCTTTATGCCGGGCCGTGGCACTCATATAAATCTGCGTAGACTGTCGCACATTTTACTCTCCACAACCAATATAGACCTCAAGGCTGCACCGACTGCGACATAGGCGATTGCTGTCAACTAAGACCTTCAAGCCCAGCGTTTTGAATATTGGACAACTATATGCAGCCTTGCAAACTCCTTACGCGATCATAACATTCTAAAGTGGCCACTCCCTGGGTGATTAACCCCTCGCTTTCCAGTAACATTACAAAAAAGTGCATTTTAGATGTAACTTTTTCATTAAATAAACTCGCGACCAGTGTAAAAAAAATGTCTCTATTAAATCACACCCGCACTTGGGATTTCATAGAAATCATCTATCTTGTTTCAGATTAAAAAAACTTTTCAAACAATGACATGACGGATTTCGATTGTGTAATCCACGTAGCCCAATAAGAAACGCTTGACCAACAATCAAGTAAGTAACATGTATCAAGTGACTCCTTTAAAAGAAGTCCTATTTGACCTCCACACGCTGCTAGACATACTTGTAATATTCTCTTCCAGATTAACGGAAGTAAAGATTCTCAAAAAGGAGCAAAGATAGGATCTGAGTACATGCTGAGCTGAATGTAAGTTGAGAGTCGCTCATATAGATGACTGACAGTATGTTATCCCATTTATGTCTTTCAGATCTTCTTGTTCGGTCCTGAAGAGAATCCCTTGATTCTTAGGGATTCGAAACGCGTCAACCTTATTTTTATGTTTGTATAGACCAATCAATTACAATTATGTACTGTAAAAATTGAAAAGTTTTTGATGGTCTATTTTATGAATAGAACTGAGTTTCTGTATTCTTCCATTGAGTGGATTAGGTATTTCCTGCCAACACAAATAAATACCGTGCAGGGCCTATAATCCAAAAATAAATCCCTGTCAAAAAACACTCCCCCTTTTCCACCACCATTTTTGTTGTCTGTCGTCAATTTTTGTTTATGAGTGAAATTTATTAAGTGTCTAATTTTTGTCTTCCCACTCCGCGGCATTTTTGCCCCCTCCTTTTCTTAAACCTTTGCAACCCTAATACCTGATATCCCTCCCCCCACGTCATTCACAATGAATGTATTAGGCTGAGGCTAAAAGTATACATTCTGTTGTGTGGCAATAGAAAGAAAAAATGCTTTTCCAAAAGAAAAATAAAATAAACAAATTCAGTGAACTTTGAAAATAATCTTGACTGAATAATCTACTTAAACATGGACCTGGAAAACTGGGTGCTCTGACAAACATCATAAAATGCCAGTCACTCAGGCGTTATGAATTCACAATATACAGGACAACTTACAGCATCTTTCAGACAGTATATACCCTGGCTAAAAAGATGGAGGAACATACCAGGGAAGGGGAAAAATGAAAAACAGCAAATCGGAAATATTGTGGGAGGCTTCACACATTAGAGTAAGCAAAATATAAAAAGTCCCATAAGAGACGCAGAAGAAGGGAAATGGAAGGAGAGGGGAAAAGGGAACAAGGAAGGATTCACAACAGTCACAAAAGAAAAGTGAAAGGACCATAGGTAATCAACAATGGGGAGGGGGCGATGACATAAAAAAGAAAATTGTAGGTTCGTAAGGAAAGAAGAAGTAAGTCCAATGTCCTAACTAGTAGGAAGGGAGGGCAGGATAGAGTGGGTCTACAAGGCACAGGAACGAATAAAAAATATAATACATGGCTATATTTTGAACCAGCCCAACTAGGAAAGGGTGGTAAAAAACGAGGAAGCTTTATTCCTTAAATCAATCCCAAGTTCTCTTCGCTTTCTCTAAATGTATCGGCCTGGGAGAAATAGGAACCAATGACATGAGACAAGTCGGGTTCATTCTCAATAGCAAGATAAATGAAATAACAAAAGCCCTGTTGTATTTAGGGCTAGTAAAAACAGCACTGATAAAGGCAGTGAAAGAATTACAAAAGGAAGGGATATGGTTAGTAACAGAAACAGAATTACCCAAAATGGGACACCAATGTGATCCATTTCTGAGTTATTGCGGAGGACTGCTGACTGGGAAATGGGAGATTTGAAAATAGGTATGTAGGCCCTTCTCAAACTGTCCCGGATGAAGAGGGGGTATTTAAGCAAAATCTATTAGGATGCAGCGTCGCCGTAGAGCCTTGGGATATTAACTTGGAACATTAATGGGCTTGGGAGAAGAACAAAATTAGAATGCTTTAAAAAACTAGCCAACACCAATGAGATCATATGTTTTCAAGAAACTTGGCTGTGCGACAAAACACCCATAATCTACAGGTTTGTTCAAGCAAATAGGCCTGCAACAAGGAGTTGGCAGGGATGCCCCGCAGGGGGATTATGACCGTAGTATGCACCAGGATAGCGAGAAAGGTAGAACCCCCTAGAAGTAAAATGAAAATGGCTTGTTGGGTGCAGAGTGCTTCTAATGGACCCTGACCACAAATTTGTTAGTATGGTAATCATAAATGTATATATGCAGGGGGTTAGCCCGGAAAACTATAGATTAGGAATGGGGTGTTTTAAGGAAGACCTGGATTATCTGTGTGACAAATATAATAAAGACATGTTCATAATAATGGGATACTTTTATCACAAAATTCACCCAAAAATGATTTAACCACGCTTCAAAGAGATGTTGGGTACATACAACATAAATGTAGCGAGCTTCCCTGAAACCAAAATGTCAGCACAGGATATTGCACTAGGAAAGTACTTGGCAAGAAAGAATCGGTTCTGTCTGAATGGCAGGATGGAGACTGATCGCCCGGCTAAGCAAATATTTAAAGTTGGCTCACAACCCTGCCTGATTGACTACATTTTTATGTATACCTGGATTTTTGAAAGCATTAAGAGTTTCTCAGTAATACAAGGAGAGGGAAGTGACCATGATCCTCTAAGAATACAATTACTCAGGAGGAAAGGGCCCTACGAGAAAAGATAATTCCTCTACAATTGGATTACTCAAGGTGCCTTGCCACAAGAATGAAAGAGGTAAGCATGGCAAATCTGAGTAATTTGCAGCAGAACTTAATATTAGAAAGGTTAAGAGTAGTAAATGTAGAGAGATACGAAACTAATATTAACCAAGTGGTCCAGTGCCTTAGGGTGAATGTAAGAGAAACTGTAAATAGTGCCAAAAGGAATGTGTATAACCATGAAAAGAGAAGGGAATGTGTTAGACGGACCGGGAGGGTCGGCCGAGGATAAGGGGAGAGGTCTCCGGGGAGAGCCGTCTCCGACGATCGTACAGACAAGTAACTTCCCCCCCACAGACGGACACCACACAAGGGTAAAGTTCAACGATACTTTATAGGCAATTCTTTAAGTACGATGAATGGTACAAGGAGGTCTGGACTCAGGGGTCCCCTCGGTTCTGGTCTCTGGTTTGGGAAAAGGGTAGCGGGACAGTCTTGTTACCAAAAGATGGGAATAGCTCTCAATCCTCGAGCTCGGCGTTCTAGATGATCGGGCCGCGGCGGAGCCAGGCAGGTCCCGAGATGGACGAAGGAAGCGACGGTCCGCGGCGGAGCCAGCAGGTCCCGATGAAGATGGTGGTTGCAAACGGTCCGCGGCCACGCCAGCAGGTCCCGACGACGATGAAGGTTTACGAAGGTTACGAAGGTTGCGGCAGCGCCAGCAGGCAGGATGATGATGCGCAAGGCAGAGCTACGGCAGCGCCAGTAGTCCGTCAAGGATGAGTTCTTCTCTGCGTCTCTCGACTCCAGGATACAACTGCCTTCCTGCTCTGGAGCTGCCCCAGTTATAGGGCTGGTGCCCTTTGATGTCCGGACCCTCGCACTTGGAGGTCGGGAGGTCCGGGATGAGGGAGTCCAGACACCCAGCAGGGGGGTGGAGCCAGCGCCCGGGGAGGCGATGGGCGAGCGGCACCTGCCGGGGGAGAGCCATCGACGCCTCTTTCTCCCATTGACTTGCCAAGTAGCCCGCTCACCTCCTGGGTGGATGGTGGTGCCGGGATGTCTGAGGCCTGGCTAGGCCCAGGGTTGAGGTCGATCGGGGGCCAGGCGGCCTCGTGGTGGAGTGTCCAAGATGGCGCCCAGGCTGGGCGCGCGGGCCAGTAGTGGGTCGGGCCCACGAGGTCGATATGTTCAGGGGCCGGGGTCCCGGAGGGGACGGAAGACGAGCAGTGGTGGTGTGTGGCACTTGTGTGACCGGGCTCGGGCCTGGTCGGGCCGAGGGGGGAGCGGCCCTTCATGTGGCCTGTCCAACATGCGTCCCCCCCAGCTGAAGGCGGGGAGAGTCACCCATCCTCTTGGGGACTCTCCTCGTCGAGGCGGAAAAACCGGGACAGGCCATCCGCGTTGGCGTGATCTGGCCCAGGCCGGTGCTCCACAGTGAAGTCCATCCCTTGTAGGGAGATGGACCAACGTAGTAGTTTCGGGTTTTCCCCCCGCATCTGCATCAGCCACTGCAGGGGTCGATGGTCGGTCGGCACCCGAAAGTGCGTGCCAAAGAGGTAGGGCCGGAGCTTTTTGAGGGCCCATACCACAGCGAAGGCTTCCCTCTCTATGGTGCTCCAGCGTTGTTCTCGTGGTAGGAGTCGCCTGCTGATGAAGGCCACTGGCTGATCAAGGCCTTCGGTGTTCACTTGAGACAGGACTGCCCCAATGCCATGGTCGGAGGCATCCGTCTGGACGACGAACTCCCGGCTGTAGTCGGGGGCCTGGAGCACAGGGGCGGAGCACATGGCGGCCTTCAATTGTTCGAAGGCTGTTTGACAATCCGGGGTCCAGTTGACTTTCTTGGGTTGATTTTTGGACGTGAGTTCTGTGAGGGGCCCCACTATGGTACCATAGTCTTTCACGAACCTTCGGTAATAGCCCGTGAGGCCCAGGAAGGCGCGTACCTCGGTCTGGGTGATGGGGGGCTGCCAGGACTGGATGGCGGTAATCTTGAGCTGCAGAGGGGCCACCAGACCGCTTCCCACCTGGTGTCCGAGGTAGGTTACGGACCCCTGACCAATTTGGCATTTACTGGCCTTAATCGTGAGGCCAGCCCGCTGGAGGGCCTGTTGCACCGCTTGGAGGTGGTGGAGGTGCTCGGGCCAATGGTGGCTGTATACAGCGATGTCGTCTAGGTAGGCGGCGCTGAATCCTTCGAGCCCTGCCAGGACCTGGTTGACGAGCCGCTGAAATGTTGCTGGAGCATTCTTCATGCCAAAGGGCATGACCTTGAAATGGTAATGGCCATCAGGGGTGGAAAAGGCAGAACGTTCTTGGGCCCGGGGTGTGAGGCCGATCTGCCAGTAGCCTGCCGTCAGGTCGAAGATACTGAGGTAGCGGGCAGCTCCCATGCGGTCGATTAGTTCGTCTGCCCGGGGGATGGGATGGGCGTCTGTTCGGGTGACCGCATTCAAGCCCCGGTAGTCGACGCAGAACCGGAGTTCTGGTGTGGTGCCGGGAGCGGCTGCTTTGGGGACCAGGACTACAGGGCTGGCCCAGGGGCTGTCTGAGGGCTCGATGACCCCGAGCGTGAGCATCTTGGTTACTTCTTCCTGGATGCAGGCCCGTACCCGATCTGTTACGCGGTAGGCCCGGTGGCGGATAGGGGGGCTGTCCCCCGTGTCCACGTCGTGCACACACCAGGAGGTGACACCTGGGGTGAGGGAAAACAGGCTGGCGAACTGCAACAGAAGGTCTCGACATTCTTGGCGTTGTTCCAGGGTGAGGGCCTCCGAGAGTCGGACCCCATCCACGGAGCCGTCTTTCTCCCGAGTCTGTAGGAGGTCAGGGAGGGGCTCGGAGTCTTCTTCGGCCCCATTGTCTGTGGCCATCAGGAGGCTGAGTTCTGAACGCACAAAGTGGGGTTTCAGTCTATTAGCGTGGAGGACCCGGAGGGGGTTCCGGGCAGATTCCATGTCGATGAGATAGGTGGCAGGGCCCTTGCGCTCGACTACTTTGAAGGGCCCCGTCCATTTGTCTTGCAGGGCGCAGGGTTCGGTGGGGGACATCACCCATACCTGTTGCCCAGGTTCAAATTCGATGGAGGAGGCATTCCGGTCATACCACTTTTTCATGTCCTCTTGACTGGCCTCTAGGTTGGCTTTTGCCAGCTCTCGGAACCGCCGGGTCTGGTTGCGGAGGGTTAGGAGGTATCGGAAAACATCTGGGGGGTTCTTTAGAGGGGGCATCTCCCAGCCTTCCTTGACTAGGCTGAGTGGCCCCCGTACTGGATGTCCATACAGCAGTTCGAACGGGCTGAAGCCGAGGGACTTCTGGGGGACCTCCCGATAGGCGAAGAGGAGGCACGGCAGCAGCACATCCCACTGGCGACGGAGGGGCTCTTCCAACCCCCCAATCATCCCTTTGAGCGTGCGGTTGAACCGCTCAACGAGTCCGTTTCCTTGAGGGTGATAGGGGGTCGTGAATCGGTAGGTAACCCCACATTGTTGCCAGAGGGACTTCATATATTTGGAAATAAAGTTCGTGCCTCTGTCGCTGACGACTTCTCGGGGGAAGCCCACACGGGAGAAGATTCCCATCAGAGCCCGGCCAACTACCGGGGCTGTCACAGTCCGCAGGGGAACAGCCTCGGGGTAGCGGGTGGCGTGGTCCACTAGCACCAGGATGAACCGATGGCCTTGTTTTGTACGCGGGTCCAGGGGCCCCACAATGTCTATTCCGACCCTCTCGAACGGGGTGGTGACCACGGGAAAAGGTTGCAGGGGGGCTTTTAGTTTGCGGCCGCTCTTTCCACTGGCTTGGCACGTGGGGCAAGATCGGCAATGCTGGTGTACATCGTCCCTCATTTTGGGCCAGAAGAAGTGGGTCACCAGGCGGCTGTAGGTTTTATCTTGACCCAGGTGTCCAGCCAGGGGGACATCGTGGGCCAGGTTTAGCAGAAAGCCTCTAAAACGGAGGGGCACCACTAGCACTCGGCTGGCCCCCAACTCCGCGATTCTTTGTTCACTGTATAGCAGATCATTGTCCCAGTAGATCCAATGTTTTCCGGAGGTATCCCCTGCGCTTTGGGCGAGGGCTTGTTGGCGGAGTCCCTCGAGGGAGGGACAGGTCTTCTGTTCTTGGCGAAACTGTTCTTGCGTGGGCCCCCCCTCTTGAGGCCACTGGTCGAGGTTAGCGAGGTCTGGAGGTTGAGCTGGTTCTGGGGGGACGTCACGGTCGGTGGTTTCGGCTGGTGCGACCGGAGGCGGAGGCGCCGGCCATTATGGTTCCTCGGGTCGGGGTTTGGCACGGGCGGCCATGGACCGGGTGGTGACGCATGCCCAGTCCGGGATGCCTAACATCCCCAGGTGTTCTCGTCGTTCTACGGCTGCCCACGGAGAGCTTTCAAGGTCATTCCCCAGGAGGCAGTCTACGGGGGCATCGTCTCGGACCGTTACTTTCAACATGCCGGAGACCCCTCCCCATTCGAAAGGGACGCAGGCCATCCGACACAGACTCTCTGAGTTATCGGCTGAACGGACAGGGCAGAGAATGTTTGGTAGGAACTGTTCTGGGGCCACCAGGTGACAGCGGACGGCTGTCACACTGGCCCCGGTGTCACGGAGGGCTTCGGCCCGGCGTCCATTGATGCTCACCCATTGGCTGTACTTCTGGGTGTTAGCGGGTAGGGGGACCCGCGGGACCATGTCTTTCCCCCCTAAGCAGGCTAGAGCCATGGCGGCTGGCTCCCATTCTTGATGCTCTTGCTCATATTCTTCTTGTTCCTCTGAGATCTGTTCCTCCCCCAGAGCAGCAGCGGCTACTTGGCGGGGTCTTGGGCTCTGATATTGGGGGCAGTTTGGGTCGTTTGCATAGTGGCCGACTCGTTGGCATCGATGGCACGTAACATTGGCTCGATATCCCGGTCGCGCCGGGGTGCTGCCCCGGTTGGCCGGGGGGGTGGTGCTGCTAGCGGGGGCGACCGGAGCGTTGTCTCTTCCACGTCCTTGGCCTCCTCCTCCTCCTCGGGGACGGTGCTGACCGTTGTTGTTCCGGCTCTGTTCATAGGACCCATTCCGGCCCACTCTGGTGATTTCCCACCGGTCAGCTTCGGCTGCGAGCTGCCGGGGATCGGTCAATTTGCTATCGAGGAGGTGCTGGCGGAGCTCAATGAAGCAATTGTTCGATAGATGCTCCCATACCATGAGGTTGAAGAGTTGTTCGTAAGTTGTGACCTTGCTTCCTTTGATCCAGCCCTCGAAGGCTCGGCTAAAATAGTTTACATAGTCCACCCAAGTTGTACCCGGGATGCGGGTGCAGTCTCGGAACCTCTGACGGTACATCTCGGGTGTGAGGCCATAGCGGGTGAGGAGTGCAGCTTTCATATGGTCATAGGAGGTCATCTGGTGGTCCGGGAGCTGTAGCAGGGCGTCGCGGCCCTCGTTGAGGAATCTCCCCCATAGACCGGCTCCCCAGTCGCTTCTATCGATCCGGTGGGCGGTCATAGCGATTTCGTAGGCCTTAAACCATTGCTGGATGTCGTCCTCTCGGAAGTACTCTCGAACGACATCCTTGGGGATGTGTACCTTTTTCTCTGTTGCCCCTGGGGTGTGGGGTTGCTCGGGCACCCCTACTTCTTTATTCTGCTTGCGTAAGTCGATCTCCGCTAATTTTCGCTCGTGTTCATATGCCAATTTCTTCTCCTCGAGCTCCCTTTGTCTCTGTTTTTCCTCTCTTTCTTCTCGGAGACGCAGGTGCTCTAAGTTTATTTTTTGTTCGGCCAACTTAAGTTCAACATCCATTTTGAGCCGGGCCATTTCCAGCTCGTGTAGTCGGGTTTTTTCTCGTTCCTGGATCTCGTCTTGCGAGAGACCCGTTCTTCGCTCTTCAGGGGCTGTGGTTTGTTTTTCTATTGCTGCGATGTTTTGATCGGGGGTTCCGGCAGCCCCGGTTTCTGCCCAAGACTCTAGGGCATGCTTGAAATCGTCCTTGGTACTTAGACCGGTGGTAGCGATACCTAGTTCGATGCAGAATTGTTTTAATTCACGATGGCTGTACTCGTCCAATTTCTCCATCTGAAATTTCTCGGTGGATCCGCTTTCTTTGTTTGACATCGTGATTTCGTCGTGGGGTGAGCTACTCTCTGTACGATAATGCGGTGATTCGGATCGCGCCGCTGGCCACCAATGTTAGACGGACCGGGAGGGTCGGCCGAGGATAAGGGGAGAGGTCTCCGGGGAGAGCCGTCTCCGACGATCGTACAGACAAGTAACTTCCCCCCCACAGACGGACACCACACAAGGGTAAAGTTCAACGATACTTTATAGGCAATTCTTTAAGTACGATGAATGGTACAAGGAGGTCTGGACTCAGGGGTCCCCTCGGTTCTGGTCTCTGGTTTGGGAAAAGGGTAGCGGGACAGTCTTGTTACCAAAAGATGGGAATAGCTCTCAATCCTCGAGCTCGGCGTTCTAGATGATCGGGCCGCGGCGGAGCCAGGCAGGTCCCGAGATGGACGAAGGAAGCGACGGTCCGCGGCGGAGCCAGCAGGTCCCGATGAAGATGGTGGTTGCAAACGGTCCGCGGCCACGCCAGCAGGTCCCGACGACGATGAAGGTTTACGAAGGTTACGAAGGTTGCGGCAGCGCCAGCAGGCAGGATGATGATGCGCAAGGCAGAGCTACGGCAGCGCCAGTAGTCCGTCAAGGATGAGTTCTTCTCTGCGTCTCTCGACTCCAGGATACAACTGCCTTCCTGCTCTGGAGCTGCCCCAGTTATAGGGCTGGTGCCCTTTGATGTCCGGACCCTCGCACTTGGAGGTCGGGAGGTCCGGGATGAGGGAGTCCAGACACCCAGCAGGGGGGTGGAGCCAGCGCCCGGGGAGGCGATGGGCGAGCGGCACCTGCCGGGGGAGAGCCATCGACGCCTCTTTCTCCCATTGACTTGCCAAGTAGCCCGCTCACCTCCTGGGTGGATGGTGGTGCCGGGATGTCTGAGGCCTGGCTAGGCCCAGGGTTGAGGTCGATCGGGGGCCAGGCGGCCTCGTGGTGGAGTGTCCAAGATGGCGCCCAGGCTGGGCGCGCGGGCCAGTAGTGGGTCGGGCCCACGAGGTCGATATGTTCAGGGGCCGGGGTCCCGGAGGGGACGGAAGACGAGCAGTGGTGGTGTGTGGCACTTGTGTGACCGGGCTCGGGCCTGGTCGGGCCGAGGGGGGAGCGGCCCTTCATGTGGCCTGTCCAACAGAATGGTTTAGTGGGGAATGTAAAGAAGCTAATAAAAAAGGGGGAGAGATGTCTTAAAGTAAAGTCTAATCTGGAAAGTCATAGTAATCAGTTGAAACTAAAGAAAATGTATATAACACTTTTCCGGAACAAGAAAAGGAAATTTAAAGAGAAATGCTGGTGCAACTTACTGCAAGCAATAGAAACAAAAGATGTAAGAAAGTTTTGGAAGCTAAGACAGCAGGGCTCAGGCAAAACACAGGGGGTTATGAACTGTGTGGTCGAGGAAGCTGCTTAGGAGGAGTACTTGGGGGAAATCTATGTTAAAAGGCAAGAGATAGTAGAAAGAAGTAGAACCCACTGTGTAGGGGTGGAGGATGACATTAGAGCATTCTTTTTTGCAGTGATTATATAAAACGAATTATAGCAAGCTTAAATCTGAGTCCCGCAGCTGGCTCTGATAATCTTCCAGCCATAATAATAAAGGCCCGGCTGGGGTGGTGGGCAGATCTTCTGTCTCAGTTATTATCCTTCATACTTGACA
Organism: Lissotriton vulgaris; assembly: GCF_964263255.1. Lineage (NCBI taxonomy): Eukaryota > Metazoa > Chordata > Amphibia > Caudata > Salamandridae > Lissotriton > Lissotriton vulgaris. The sequence continues at coordinate 802,417,091 of NC_141685.1, read as the reverse complement.
CAAGACAATTTCCAGATCGTTGGAGAGGTGGAGAGGTGGTATAATAAGACCCATTCATAAGAAAGGATATATAATGTTCCCTAAAAACTATAGGCTGGTTAACCTTTTAGATGTGGGTGAAAAAGTCTTTGCAAAACTCCTTCTTCAAATAATGAAGGACAAAGTCGAAATGAAATCAACAGTCCCTCCCCCAGAACAAGGTGGTTTCAAAGAGGGTCACTCCACAATCGATCACTGCTTAGCCCTCTGGTCCATAGCACAGAAGTTGGTCGAGCAAAGAGGGAGGTTGCTTTGATGCTAAGTAGAACTTCTGTACCGCCTTTGATCTGGTTGACCGGAACAGTCTATGGAAACCATTACAAATTATATCCCAAAGAGAATTTTGGGCATTATATAGGAGCTACAGAAACACAATCGGGCCCAAGTCATTTTAGATACAGAGGGGTCCCTGATGCAGAGAATAGAAATAAACAATGGATTAAGACAAGGTTGCATGTTGGCCCCACTGCTATTTTCCATATATGTTGTGCATCTCCCTAAGATACTGGCGGGAGCAAAAGGCGCTAGCCCTAGAATGGATGAGAAACACATATCATGCCTTCTGTAAGCAGACAACCTTGTATTTTTAGATCATGCGGAGATGGGTCTGCAGAGAAAGTTGGATGCATTTGGGGATTACTGTAGCCACAAACAGTTATCCGTAAATATGGACAAAACCAAAGTGGTGCTTTTTGGCAAAAAAGTTGATAAATTCAGTTGACATTTGGGAACCACTAAACCGGTAAAAGTTAATGCATATAAATAACTAGGAATTTGGTTTGAAAGGTCCCTGAACTGTTATTCCCAATTGGAGGCTCTAAAGGTGAGGACCCTTGCCTCAGTGGGTGGGTTGAGAAAATTCAACCGGGACTATGGGCATATGTCACGTAGATCAATTCTGAAAGCTTTCATGGCCATGGTACCGCTGCAACTACAATATGGCGCTGAATTACTTTGCATCAGTGGTAAAAGTGGGTGGGACACTGTGAAATGGAAATGCATTAAGTCCTTAATGTCCCTGCCAGGTTCCTTCATGGTGCTAGCCATTAGACTAGAGGCAGGTTTGACCTCATGGAACATATCGGATCAAGTGACTTTAAAAGACTGAACTGGGGTGAGGAACAGAGAGTCTCCCGTTGGTGCAAAAAGGAGATCCAGCACAAAGAACTAAAATGGGCCAAGGGGCTAGAAAAAAATCTGACATCGTTTTGAAGGGATATGAAGATCAGCCTATGTCATGAAACATTGCAAGTTGACGTCTCCAAGGGGGAGCTGAGATCTATGGGACGAGATTTATCCTGGGAAAAGAACTGGCAGTATCGGGGTGGGAAAAATCTGTTAAATTTATGCTAAATTCATGACAGGAGGGAGTTTGGTTTCCTTACCTGGATATCTTGCTAAACCGCTGGTTTAGGTGTGAAACAATGACAATTAGAATCAACGTCAATCCTTATTAAACAAAAACAGAAATGATCCAACCTGATGGAAATTGCACATGTGGGCTACATACAAAATGTAACATCTTGCACTTGCTATTGGACCACTGTTTTTTAAATATGGAATAATAAACTGAGCGCAGGCTGTAGAGTTTATCACTGATATGCAACACTTAGACATTGCAATCGCTAATGGAAGGTTATGACTGCAGTCAAAAAGTCATACTCGGATAAATAAAATGAATCAGGTGTCTAGATAATAAGTTCTAGTTGTTATAAGAAATGAAATGGGATAAATAAAATGTGGATGTTTAAATGTTACTGTTTTACCCTGGTTTTAAATTAGGAACTCCTGAGGTGTCAACCTACATAATAAAATGAACATGTATTTATTAAATTTAATGATAGGTGAGGCAGCTAAGAATGGACAGGTTTGAGTACCCAATTTTAAAATAGGAACAGCTGAGAACCTTGTAGACATTTTCTAATTATATGAGCACAAGGGTATCCAAATATATGGCCTTCTATCTGTTTTAAATTGTATCGGCTGGCATATGAATTGGGATGCTGACATTTTAAATATTGTAATCGTTTTTACTTAAAGTTAACTGCATTAGATAAGGTGACTGTGTTGTTTAAAAGTCATTTGTCTAAATAAACATTATTTTGACTGACTGACAGAGAGATTCATCTCCCTACAGAACAAAGTCTCAAAGCTTAAGGGATTCATATCACAACAGCTTGCTCAGCACCTGCCAGAGCAAAGAAAGCCAAGCAATTTATGGCCAACAAAATACAAGATTCGTCCTCTGTAGCATGTTTTCAAGATAAACAGTATCTCCCTGAAGGCTATATACTTCAAAAAGACTCCAGGTCTCAGCCTTTGTTCAAAATGTTACTCTCAAGTCATTTTTTCTGTACAGCCAAAGGGACTGTATGGCAACTAGGTAACCCTTGTAAAACGTACTGCCATTGTCCCTGGAGCCACTGAACCCATATATTACAGTGGAGAAGTGTGGCGCACTGGTTAGAGGAGGCAGACCTGGAAGCAGAGGTCAGCCCAGGACCAGGGTTCAATTCCCGGCTCGGTGGGGTCTTGAGTCCTAATAATGTCCATGGACTCGACAATTCTCGCTCCGGTGCCTACTTGATTCACGGGTTCACACTCTGCGACTCTGGGCAATAGCTTGCTTAATCTCCACAACGGCCCCTCGCGGCGGGATGCCTGGCTTTTACCCTGCGGATACCCTGCCGGGGCTATCTCACAGGGGAATACCAGGACGGGTTCCCTAAGCAAGCGCTTAGAAACCACTCGGTGATTTGCGCTATATAAAGTCCTGTACATTTACTTCAAGGCTTTGACTTTCAGTTCGTAGCCAGGTCAAACAGTACAGTCTTATTCTTGGTGGTTTGTTGTGGGGTAAAATGATTTAGCCAGCACATGTATATCACACAATAACTTTAATAAACTAGCAGTTTTACGTCTGTAAAAGAAACAAGCATGTTTATCATTAAGTATAAAGGCTCAGTGAACATGATGATATAGCACACAATACTGTTCTGTAAGCATTTATAGGAACATGATATGAGGTCTTGCATGGGGGAGCAACCAAAGTGCATCATTTAATTCATGGCAGCCTTCTCCAACGAGTAGCTTGTGAGCTACTGGCAGCTCTCCAGTTAGCTGTATCATTCATGTGTGCAGCCCAGCCTACTAAATTAAACGTCTTTGCCTGGCTGAATTAATATATTTATGCCCAAATTAAAAAGTGTACATTCAAGACAAAAATGTGCGTACTTTCAGATCTCCAGTTCCAATCACTTTATTTCGACCACCAGGGCCATAAAAGTACAGAAAATTTAAAAAAGAATAGAATGGACAAAAACATGCATAAAAACGTTTTTACAAAAAATACTAAAATAAAAGAACTAAATACAATATAAAAAACAAGGTTTACATGAGCATATGTGCAAAAATCATACATCATGCTAATGCCCATTACTGGACAGCAATCAACCCAGAGGGTGCGAAGGGTGACCGAATTGCTACGTACACCAAGTAGCCTGCATATAGGGGCTAACCAAGTGCGAGGTGGGGAGGCATAGCCTGGACACACTAACAGAACTGGTGGGATGCTCTCTTCTGAAGAGCTACAAGTTGGATACATTCTTTCAGAACTCATTTGCTGATGTTAGGAGAAAAATAGGTTCGTTTCCAAAATATTTTTAAGCCTGATATTTGAGCATGTAAGTAAATATTTTATTGCATATAGTTAATTAAAACAATTACAATGTTATATTAAAATCATCAAATTATCAAAAAAAAGAAAAGAAGCTTTCCAAATTTACAAGTTCAGAATTAATCAGCTACCAATTGTGTGTAAATCAACTGTGTACAAGTCATTCCCCAATTTAGACAATCCTTAATCTTGAGGCTAAAATCATGTGCAAAATACAAATATGTATTCTATATTGCTGATCCTCTGTTTCATGGATAAGATCATGGACGAAAGTACAATATGAACTATACAAAATGGCGCTAGTTTTAGATGGTCATCAGATTTCATTTCATTAGTTGTGTACAAAAATGCAAATATGCATACATCCTCAATTGCATTGCTAAAGTCACGTGCAAAGGGCAAATGTAAACTAGGTGCTACGGATCCACGATTTCCTATCCAGAATCATTTGCAAAAAGTGCATTATGAACTATAAACAATTTAATTGCTGCTGCGAATATCTATTCAGTAGTAACATTACAGCTGGTCGACATGATCTAACCTGGAAAGAGCGGAATACACAAATGTTATGTTATGTTATGTTATGTTAAAAAAATTTGTAGGGCGCAGCTAACACCATTAGGTTTCTTGGCGCCAGAAAGAAGAGAGCAGATGAAGAAGCAACAGAGGACGTTATTGGTAGGATTCAGTGAAAAGAAAGGTTTTGAGAGAGGATCGAAATTTGGGATACAAAGTGGACAGTCTGAGGGGCAGGGGGAGAGAATTCCAAAGAGTGGGGGCCAGATAGGAAAACTTAAGCCCACCGTGTTTCTTCCTCTTGTATCTGGGAGTGGATAACAGGGCCAGTTGGGAAGACCGGAGAGTGCGAGGGGGAATATAGGGTTGGAGGAGGGTAGAAATGAAGTGGGGGCCCTGACCGGCAAGGGCCTTGAAAATGGTGCAGCCCAATTTGAACCTGCAGCGGGCGGCTCCTCAAATTGTTCACAGCTGGGCAAATGCACAAAAAGTGAATGAGAGTCTCTTCGGCCTGGCCGCAAAGTCAGCAAACCATAGTTGCCCATGATTGTTTCCATGTTGGGACCTGACCTTTTGAGCTAAAGGCTCCCAACTGGATCAAAAGTAGCAAATGCTGGATTGATGGAGTTATATGTTAGACAAGATACGGCTGAGGTGATCGGATCTTATATGAAGATAAAACCATCCAGCCATGTTTTTTTCTTTGCTATGGCAGCTTTGTCCATTATCCTAACATTTTGTTTTGCAGCATTGTTAGCTATTTTTTTTAATGCAGTAAAGCCGTGGTTGGTATCCCAGACATCATGCATATTAAGCATCGTTAAAGCTTGTTCACATAAGGTATGCCAGTCTTTTTTTCTTTTCGGTTGGTTCTTCTTTTCTGTCCAATAATGCCCAAGCAAGAATTCCTTTTGTGCCGCTTTTATTTTCCAACACATTATATATTTGAGTGATAAATTATGTGACATTTGTGAGACTTATTCCTATTAGTATGATCACCTTGGTGCCATGAACATCTCACCTAAGGCTGTTAGGTATTCATAATGCAAAGAGATTCCAAATTGACAAAACCATTTGTAAATTACTGCTAGCACCCCTGTTTGATGCACTGAGGCGATCACTGCAAGTAAACATGCATTGGATGGCCACTAATGTAATCCTGTCAGCAGTGGCGGCTCCTCCGCTATGGGGGAGGAGCATCGCCCCACAGGAAAAATAAAATGATAATAACAATGTTATTATCATTTTATTTTTCATTATTGGCTGGCACTGTTAAGAAACAGTTGGGACTGGGCTTTGCTGGGTGCAGAGCAGAGGGGGAGAAGTGGTGGGCACTTGGTAAAGTGTGCATGATGGTTTGGCCAGCCGTATTGGCCCAGCCAAACAGTGATGCGCACTTTGCATGTTACCCACCAGGCTGTAATACACAGCCGGGTGAGAAACTTTCACAGGCTCCCTATCTAAGCGCCAAACCACAGCCCACAGACCAATCACAAGGCTGCATTGCAGCGTTGTGATTGGCTTAGGGGAGTCTGGGAGCATGGGTGCTTCCTGTTCCTGGGTCGTGAACAAAGAGGACGGAGGAGAGCCGGCTGCAGGGAAGGTAAGTGCATTTTTCTTTCTTTTATCCCCCTTTTCTTTTTTTCTGTTTTTTTAACACTCCCACCTCCCTGCCACAGCACCACTCCCTGGTAGCAGCCACTACTGCCTGTCAGATCTGGTAACTATTACAGCACTGATAATAATAGTATCTCAGATGCTTTTCATTCAACATAAGTAGCTCTTATTACAGAAAAGGTTGGAGACCCCTGGTTTATTAATAGTGTTGACAGTGGCATTTCTAGCTCAGAGCCCATGCTCCCAGTGCAATCAGGGTTACGAGTGTCATGCTGGGATCTGCAATATTTATCACATCGGTTAATATCCCACACCCCGGGGGTAAGATGAATGTCATTTCTACGAGTGTTCCCCTTTTAAATTGTAATTAATATGAGGGTTTTGATGCTTTCTGCACCGAAATCTCAATGCCCCAATGCCCACAGTGTATCTTCCCCTGTTAAAGTCCTTCAGGTTTGAATGTATCTGAGATGCGTGGACTCGATCACACTTGGTAATTACCGGGTGCAGTAAACTCTGACCGACGTGTAGTTGTGACCCCTGTACAAACGTGTTGGATTCGAGGTTGTAAACTATTGGGACACTTGTAAAAAGAGGCCTTAATGTTTGTTTTACAAAAAACCTTCATTTGTTAAGTACATACATGTTATATATATATATTTTTAAATTAAAAAAAACTGAAGTGGCTATGTGTTCCCGTATACAGATTGTAGCATGCATTATAAACTACCAGTCACTGTACCATGTCAGATGCATCATAGGAATAACCAACATAGGTGCAAGAAGCAAGAAGGCGGGACCATGCATGATTTTCAGGATATCTATAATGGCGTAATTCCAGATTTTCAGGATAGCCACAAAGATGAATTGGCATATCATTTATGTAAAGGCTACTTATTTACATTGTGGGTGGTTATCTTGAATATCTGACAAGGATAGGCCCTTGTGGACCAATGTTGGACACCCCAGCGCTTAGTTACATTGGAGGAGAGTGACATCACAGTGGATTCAGAATGAGGCCTTGACAGGTGTTCTCACAAGCCTCTCTATTAGATACATGTCATGTGATGACTTGCAGTTGTCAGTGGCATACCCTTTCTTTATTATGTACACTTTGAAACTGAGCTGCATGGAAGGGAGACAGCACACAAGGCCCACTTTTAAGGTTCAATAATTCCAAGCAAAGCTGAGAATAATGGAAGATTAGGATAGAAATCTAGTGACTTCAAATGTGACTGTCAGTCAAATGCATTTCTCAAAGGCGATTAGCAAACACAAACACATTCTGTTTCATGCCTTAACATTGGAATAGTACAGCATTAGCCAGATCTTGAGCTTTACATTTCTCATAGCGTGTCAACGGATCACTGACAAAATATCGACCAACAAAATATCGACTTACAGGAATATCGAGTCAAAAATATCGAGGGCAAGAATATCGACATCCTATCTACAACATGGTAAGTACAAAAATATCGAAAAAATAATATAGATGTTAAAAATATCGATGTTAAAAAAATATTTTTTTTTTCTTTTAAAATATAAATGTAAAATAAAGTAAATAACATTAATAAATAAAATGTACATAGTTAAAAGTATCTAATAATGTTTAAAATTAATAAATAATACATATATAATAATAATACATTAATTAAATATATACAGTAAATATATAATATATATGTACTGAACAATAAGTAGTAATCATTATTTTACTAATTTATAAATTAATAAAATATATTCTAATTTACTAATACATTTACAAACATAAAACAATAACATAAAATGTAAAAATATAAATAATTAAATATACTTATAATATTTTTAACATTATTTTATTTAAAACGTTTGATAGCGTACGGGTAATAATTACTATTCCCACTCCAGAGAGTGCAACAGTAGGGAAAGCGTTGCATAGCGTAGGAGTATAAATTACTATTCCCACTCCAGAGAGTGCAACAGTAGGGAAAGCGTTGGATAGCGTAGGGGAAAATAATTACTAATCCCACTCCAGAGAGTGCAACACTCGGGAAAGCGTTGGATAGCGTAGGAGTACAAATTACTATTCCCACTCCAGAGAGTGCAACAGTAGGGAAAGCATTGGATAGCGTAGGGTTAGAAATTACTATTCCCACTCCAGAGACTGCAACAGTAGGGAAAGCGTTGGATAGCGTAGGGGTAAAAATTACTATTCAGACTCCACAGAGTGCAACAGTAGGGAAAGCGTTGGATAGCGTAAGGGTAAAAATTACTATTCCCACTCCAGAGAGTGCAACAGTAGGGAAAGCGTTGGATAGTGTAGGAGTAAAAATTACTATTCCCACTCCAGAGAGTGCAACAGTAGGGAAAGCGTTGGATAGCGTAGGGCTAAAAATTACTATTCCCACTCCAGAGAGTGCAACAGTAGGGAAAGCGTTGGATAGCGTAGAGGTAAAAATTACTATTCCCACTCCAGAGAGTGCAACAGTAGGGAAAGCTTTGGATAGCGTAGGGGTAAAAATTACTATTCCCACTCCAGAGAGTGCAACAGTAGGGAAAGCGTTGGATAGCATAAGGGTAAACATTACTATTCCTACTCCAGAGAGTGCAACAGAAGGGAAAGTGTTGGATAGCGTAGGAGTATAAATTACTATTCCCACTCCAGAGAGTGCAACAGTAGGGGAAGCGTTGGATAGCGTAGGGGTAAAAATTACTAATCCCACTCCAGAGAGTGCAACACTCGGGAAAGCGTTGGATAGTGTAGGAGTAAAAATTACTATTCCCACTCCAGAGAGTGCAACAGTAGGGAAAGCGTTGGATAGCGTAGGGGTAGAAATTACTATTCCCACTCCAGAGAGTGCAACAGTAGGGAAAGCGTTGGATAGCGTAGGGGTAAAAATTACTATTCCGACTCCACAGAGTGCAACAGTAGGGAAAGCGTTGGATAGCGTAAGGGTAAAAATTACTATTCCCACTCCAGAGAGTGCAACAGTAGGGAAAGCTTTGGATAGCGTAGGGGTAAAAATTACTATTCCCACTCCAGAGAGTGCAACAGTAGGGAAAGCGTTGGATAGCGTAGGGGTAAAAATTACTATTCCCACTCCAGAGAGTGCAACAGTAGGGAAAGCTTTGGATAGCGTAGGGGTAAAAATTACTATTCCCACTCCAGAGAGTGCAACAGTAGGGAAAGCTTTGGATAGCGTAGGGGTAAAAATTACTATTCCAACTCTAGAGACTGCAACAGTAGGGAAAGTGTTGGATAGCGTAGGGGTTAAAATAACATACTTATAAATAAAAAAAAATTTAGTAATAAAAATAAAAAATATTAAATACATATACACCATACACAATACCTATACATAATTATTAAAGACATGATTATCAAAATAAATTTAACCAAAAAGAAATATTTAAAAATACCATGTTATAATATTTCATTACCAATTAATAATTAATTATCAATTATATTATTAAAAAAAAATTAGTTTAAAAACATTATTACTTATTTACATTTAAATTACTTCCCACCATATTCCCCTATAAACCCACTACCCGCAACAGAACACATTTATCTTTTTATGAAATAATTAAAATTATTTACCAATTAATTAAAATTAATTACCAATTAATTAAAATGAATGATCAATTAATAGAAATTAATTAGCAATTAATTATAAATTATTTATAATTCCTTCTAATTAATAATTAATTAAACATAATTAAATTACTTCCCACCCTCTTTCCCTATAAACCCACAACACGCTACAGAACATACATATCAATTAATCAATAATTTAAATAAATTACCAATTAATTAAATTTATTTACCAATGATTTAAAATTATTTATTAATAACTACTAATTTAATAATTATTTTTTTCATAATTAAATTACTTCCCACCCTATTCCCCTATAAACCCACAACCCGCTACAGAACATCTTTATCAATTAATTAAAATTAATTTATAATCCCTAATAATTAATAATTAATTAAACATAATTAAATTACTTCCCACCCTATTCCCCTATAAACCCACAACCCGCTCCGGTACTAAAACATATAATTTGCTTATAAATAAATGTTTTAATATATTAAATTAATACACATATAATATTATTTATTTTAAATACTTAAATAAAACATATAACACATACATAATAAAAAGCAAAAAAAATATACAAATATCGATATTAGTGTCATCGAAATTAGTGACATCGATATATATGCTATCGATATTACTAACTTCGATATTACTTACATCGATATAAAGAATTTCGATATTACTTACCTTAGGGTCGATATTCTGTCCAACGATATTCTTGACATCGATGTTCTACACCTTCGAAATTTCAAACACGATATTTTGGTAGGTCGATATTTACAACTCGATATTTTGACTGTGTACCCGTGTCAACTACTCAGAAGCGTAGCTAGACGTTGTGCTGCCCATAGTGGTCCCTGCGTTTGCTGCCTGACGGCTGCATGTCTGAGCATCGGGGGTGCTGGCGATTCCAGCAGTTAAGAGGGGGGAGGCCGCCACTCCCAAAACTCGTGCTGCCCAGGGCGAACCGCCCCACCCCCTCCACCCCCCTTGCTACACCACTTCAAGCACTTCACACTAAGTATAAAGGGGGGAGAATTGCATCTCCGATTGTTTAATATCTGATCTGTGAGGAATGCCTGTCTTTGACATAGTCACTTTTATATAAACTGACTATAGCAGTGGTGTTTAACCTGCTGACGTCTGTGGACCACCACTGAATCATTACTGGAATCCAGGGACCCCCACTGAGTCAATATTGGAAGCTGGAGCCCCCTTCTCCCCGCGGCCTAAGCAATGTCTACTGTTGTAACTTTAAAACAACACCCAAAAATGCAAAAAAACACCACACAAATGATCAGATAATGAAATATTTTGCTTATTTACAATCAAGTATAGAAAAGGTTTTCACATTTTCAATTTTGCTTCGTTATTTGCATATACTTTATTAATTTTAATGCATATATTTTAATAATATTTAATTCTGGAACACAGTCGTAGCCCATCTAAGCTGGCCTCGCAGACTCCCAGGGGCAGGGCCGGACTGGCTAAGGGGCGTTTTGGTGTGCTTCGAAATAAACAAAGCAAAACAAATTTTTTCCAGCACAAGCAGGTCCCCATCAACGAAATCAGCCCCCAGCTCGGCAGCATGACACAACACCCGGTAGGCAGTCCGGCCCTGCCCAGGGGTCCTCAGACCACAGCTTAAAAACTGGACTATAGGTTATTAAGTTCAGTTCTCTTAGGTTTTGCTGCTAAATACTAAAACTAAAAGTAGGCTCCCTTTCTAGAAAAGATGTAGAGTTACTGGCATTGCTTGTTACTTGATTCAAGGGTAAAATCCCTTATATAAAAGACAATGAGGGGTAGAGAGGGTTTGCCTTTATCATAAAGAGCAGTTCTGTTTTCTTGTTTCATAAATCATTGCATGAAAAGAGTGTTTAGAGCTGAACTAAAAGACATATTGCTAAGCGAAATTTTATAATGCATTTTACCTACTTTTTAGGTTTTGCCTAGCCAATGCGTACGAAGTACGCATGTGCTAGGAAAAAGCTAATGAGTATAGTATGGGGGCTGGGAATCCGCCCCCGTCTTTCATTGGCTAGCTCCATAAATGGAGGCTAGCCATTGGAAGACACGTTTGTCCGTCAATGCAGGACCAGATTCGGGGGCGTTCCCGAGAATTTTTGGCTTTTGGCGACGTCAGCCGAAAGCCAGTTCTCGGGAACGCCCCCGAGTCTGTTCCGGCATTGACGGCACCCGCCCTCAATACAGTTGCCCCGTCCCTTGCCGATTTTTTTGAGCCCCCTGGCAGGTGCCCACCCTGCCAGGGACAATGCCGCCTTTGAGCGAGTGCCACCTCGCTTTATATTTTAATTGAAGCCGGTGCCCACCCGGCATTGCCCCGTGTTTACACCACCGCCGGCCCGGTGGGAGATTAGGAGGCGCTGTCCGGCCTCCCGACCCCAGGGCCGCGCTGCGATTGGCCGTGACCCGGAAGTCAGGCAGGCCGGGGGCGGGACAAGCGGAAGTGCCGGAGAAGAAGAGCTCCAGCGCAAGGAGAAGAAGCCGCCTGCCGTGTCCTTCCCTGGGCTCCCAAGTGAAGGGGGAGCCCCGGAGTTCTGGCCAGTCTGGAGGGAGGAGCGGGAGTCCTCCAGCCCCTGGCCGCCCTGTGTTGCGTAGGTGCGTCACCAACTTTGAGGGGGGCAAGCCAGGCTCGTCTGAGCTGCCGCAGTAAGGTAAAGGTAAGCTGTTGGGGGGGGGGGGGGGGCAGGGGTGTTCTGCAACCCTGGCGACATGCTCACCTGCTGCCCCTGTCGCCGTGGGCCTCTGTGGCGAGCTGGCCGCACCCACATCCTCTATCAGCAGCAGTGTGCGGTGGCTTCAGTAGGTCCTGACAGGTGGCTTCGGGCAGACGTTTCAGCTGCTGAGGGTTAGGGAGGGTGGTTCTGTCGTCCACCTCCCTCCTCCCCTAATCCCCCCCCTCCCCATCCGAATTGGAAAATGTTTTGTTTCTTATGTTTTAACAAGGCCGAGCTGTTTATGTCCGCCTGGTTCCGTCGCGCGAGGGCCGGCGCTTCACGCCACCTTCCTCTCTTTGCGGCATAGTAAGGGAACCACCTGTTAGTGCGACCTCGACTGCCCCGCATATGCATAATGGGGATTGGATGTGAGTGCGCACAGCCGTGGCACCGCCAAGTCCTGTAAGGTGTACACGGTGTGCTGTCAGCCACTTATAAAGGCCTGTGGGGTGCACACAGACACGTCCTATAAATTGCACACACTGCACTGCTTTATTCAGCTTACCAAGGTACCTGTATGCACATGGGAAATGACCTGCAGCGCACACGCAGCAAATCGTGGCGCGGATGTCTGGAGAATGTTCACGTGCGTCTACTACAGACAATACGTTGTTCAAGTATCTATAGTGTACGTGTAGCACTCTTGCTGTCAGACACAGCGTCCATTTATAAAGCAAGTTTGCATAGTGCGCGTAATGCACATTGTTAATGATACTGTTAATTACTAGCCAGACGCTGAGCAGATCCAGGCAGAATATTCGCACCTTTCTATTACGTGCAGGAATCTATACCTCGTAGGATGGGACATACGTATACTAGAATCATAGAACAAAAAATCCACCCCATAATACATATTAAATTCAAATATCAGCTTCGCCAATGGTGAATGTATATATGTGTGTGTTTATCCCATACAACCTCAGTGTACGTCTATGCTGTAAAGACACGAACCACAACTCACTGTTTTGTAGTGGATGAGTGGGCGGATGGATGAGTGAGCGGACGGATGAGTAGGTGGAAGGATGAGTGGATGGATGAGTGGGTGGATGGATGGATGAGTAGGTGGAAGGATGAGTGGATGGATGAGTAGGTGGAAGGATGAGCGGGCAGATGGGTGGGTGGAAGGATGAGCAGATGGATGAGTGAGAGGATGGATGAGCGGGTGGAAGGATGAGCAGATTGATGAGTGGGCGGATGGATGTGTGAGCGGATGGATGAATAGGTGGAAGGATGAGTGGATGGATGAGTAGGTGGGCAGCTGGAGGGAGGGACGAGGGAGCGGATGTATGATGAGGTCGGCGGGCGCCTGCTTTGATAGATGAGTGGGTACCGGAATGGACAAGTGGGCAGCTGGGTGGGTGAATGAAGAGATTGGCAAGCGCATGCGTAGATAGATGAGCGGGTTGATCAGTGGCTGGGTGTTCAGATGGGTTAGATGAGTGGTTGAATTTGCTTTTGTAAATGACAATGCCATTTATGTTAAAAAAAATAAAATCAAAATAATGTCAAGAGCAATGCCAATAGCTCTAACTTTAACAAAGGCAAAACCATTGCATTGTAAATGCTTGTTTGCTCTAGGCGTGCATATCTACAACTTAAGCTCCAGGGAAAGTAGTTCCTCAGTCCGGCCCTAATGAGTTCTATGATTGCTATCCATGGTTTGCAAAATATTCTGGCTGTAACTTTTCACTATAAAATTGGAATCAACGCTTTTTAGTGGTTTCAAGATAAAAAAACAGATAGCCAACATTAACCGGTTTCAAAGTTGCAAGTAAATCACTCTTAGAGTGCCAGCTAGCATTCATAAGGAACAATTGCCACTGTGCAAGGAAAAACTGTTCGAGAACAGGAAAAGCATGAAACGCCACAAAACATTACAGGAAAATTAAAGGGCTACATTGATGACTTCATGAAAAAATTGCAAAACCCTGGAAATGATGAATGTTTTTTAAACAGTATGAGCTGATTACATTTTTAAACGTATACTACCTTCAGCTATCTCAAAAGGAACTTCCTACCAAATTGGAGTGCTGATTGCAATTTCTACTTTTTAACCAGGGAGATGTAAAGGCATGCTATCCAGCTTGTGTGTGTTTTTGGGTGGTTGAAGTTTTAGGGGTAGATTTTCAAACATTTTGCGCTGGGTTAGGGCCACCAAAGTAACGCTACCCAGCACAAAATATTTGTTTACCTAATTATTTGCCAGCACAAAACGTTTTTTGCGTTGGAAAGTACCCTACAAGTAACACAAAGCAGCACGAAGTATTGATTTGTGTTTCTTATCGCCAAGGGGGCAGTACTTGAATGGTACATTTGCGTTCCCATGCAACCACCCATGCCTTTTGACACAAACCCTATCTACAAACAATTGTAGACAGCGTTTAGCACCAAAAGTTAATTCCATCCGAAAGGAGGTATTAAGAGGAGAAATGCTTCATTTCTCCTTTCTTTTCCAACTTTGCATACGTGCTGCACTGTCCAGCACACATACGAACTGGGAAAAGTGTTTGAACTTATCTAGGCATAGTATTTTGTACAGGAAGGGTAACCTTCCTGTACAAAACCTATGCTAGACTCAGGCATGGACCTTAGTGCTATGGCGCTAAGGTGTGTGCCTGGCGCACACCAGCTGAAATCAGTTCCGGCGTTAGGAAGAGGGGAGAAGAGAACCATATCTCTGTAGATATGGCACTCTCCTGCTCCCTCCCTGTTACAAAACGCAGCACAGCATTTTTAGCTGCTGCACTGCGTTGAGTGACTTCTTTGAAAATCTGGCCCTTGGTGTTTTCTCCAAGCAAAAATCAAGATCTACAAGTTGTATGTGTGCTGTGTGTGGGCAGATGTCCGCATGAAAGTTGCATATGCTATATGGCCTCACAAATGAACATGTGTTTCACATTATGCCCATTCTATTTCTAAAGTCATGCAGTGAACATTGCTAATGCAGCGCAGGTGACCGTGGCACACATTCAGTTCCATAGATCTCGCAGCACATCTTCGCTCGAACCAAGTCTCCCATAAGAGAAAATGATGCCAATGACATAAGCAGAAGGAAGAAGGAAATCACACCTGTTAGTGGTGAACCAATAATGTGGACCTGCGCAAGATAACGCTCACATAATACAAATTATGCACAGCCCTGCTCACACACACATGTAACAGTTCAAGATGGTAGCTTGTTGAATAGCGCATCAACTGCCTTGCTCCACTTTATATGGGTGATAACATTATTGCTGAATGGCTGGAAGTTGAAATCTGATTGTTTCCTTACTGATCTATGTCTCTGATAGGCCAGTGATGAACCATAAGAATCAGTCTATTTTCCAGCAAGTCAAACATGTGACTGACCCATCCCCAACTTAGCTTTTCAGAGGCTGACACAAGGCTGTCTCTGTTCCAGCTCAAATGAGATGTAAAACTCTAACAAGTGACTAACTCTTTCCTATTCCAGTGATCACTGGAATTAACCTTTCCCCAGCTCTTTTGAAGTTAAAAAAGAAATGAGTGTAAGGGGCCAAAGATTTCCCGAGGATCAGTCCGCCAATGATGTTGAATAAAGGAGTTGCTTAGTACCTAGGCTGACTATGAAAACATAGTAGATGGGAGAGGCTTTTACATAGGTCTCATCAAAACCACATAAGGTTATGGGAGGAATTCTTGCCATAAGTCTAACCACTGGCAGTTGTTCGGGGTAGCATTTAAAACCCATGGGGCTTGGGTGTTTTGATGTCATCAACGATATCCTCAATGGTGTTACTCGAGATGGCATCAGTGATGCCATCAGTGATGTCACTGAACATTTCATCAGTGGTGTAGTATGTGAGGTCGTAAGCAGTGCATGGAGGAAGAGCAAGTTATAGTTAGCTCAGCAGACTATAACAGGTGTATTTCAGTAGTTTTTTTTTATTAAACCCATATTTTAATATATTTATTACAAGGCCTAATTAGAATCCCAAATACAAGATGGCATGTACTTGAATGACTGTGCTTTTCACATATTGGATGGCTGATCTAGGTCAAGGTCGTAGAACCCTTTAGCTTGGTATTCACATCACTTTCCACTTAGACTTTTGCTCTGGACCTTTTGTAACTTCACTCGCAGTTTTGACTGTTACGAGGGCATTTTCAGTCCACCTTCTCCCCATTTATTCACCTCCAGGATAAATACTTACCTTACTTTGAGTGATAAAAACATTGATTAAAGCGAGAAACTACATGAATAATAAATTACATTTTGACCCACCATTATTGGCATCAAAACCTACCGAACGTCTTCAGCCTTGATAAAGTCTGAGAGGGGGAAACAAGTGGATTCTGCTCTATTCTTCTTGGCTGTTCATCTTTTTACATCAACAATGGTGAAAACGGACAGCTCCTGAAAAGGAAAAAAAAATATTACTACTCAATCACAAGTATTAGAGAGATTTTTTTACTGATATTCAAACAACTGTATACCTAGGCTTGGTGTGTGCTCCAACCGTTTTGCTTCAAACTATAACGTAACTTTAACCTTTGGTATGCTCAGTGAATGATCAAATTTTTTTTAATTAGTGGCACTGCCTGAGTTCCGTAGGCCTCCCATCGGAAGGAACAACTGTCTAAATATCTCCATTTAATTAAGCTTAATTTCCCAACAACAGCTTTACATCAAATCACAAAAGCACAATTTCTGAATAAAAATCTAGCTTTTTGCCAAAATTGATTTAATGCTATTCAGTTATTTTTTCTAAAATGTTTTTTTAAAATGCCTATGGGGAACAGCAAAGGGAAAATATGTGTTTTGGGACCCTCTTTTTTCTTGGCTCCTGCTTGTCAGTTCAACCTGAAACTGTCTAGGAAAGAGCTAAGGTGGATGAGCATTATTTGTAAAAGTTTCATGAAGATTCATTAAACTGCGCCAAATTTATTAGCATAGAAAAAAGCGCTCTTCCTATGGAAACTCTGATCTAAAAATAACTACACAGTTCTCAATGGGAATTTCACCTTTTCATTAAGCGCATCATACCATCTCCTCTTATAGACAGCCCATTGCAAAGCCAGGCCAAGCTAAAAAGCAATTGCTGAAACGACTAATATGACAATTAGAGAAGCAAAGGTGAGCAATTTTAACAATGTTATTATATCATTAGAAGATATTTGTACCCTATACATCCTATTGCTTGAAAGCATAAAGGAAGGGGGGGCATATTAGCAAAAACTTTGTTAAAATTATCGCAGTTTTAGAGGCAGGAACTGCAGCTAAAACGGCGATAATGGGCTTGCTAATATGCGTTATAGAATTCCAATTGAAGCCGAGGTTAGATGTGCAGGACATCTAACCTGGGCTTCTATTGAAAATCTATACCGCATTTTAGAAAGCCTATTATCGCTATTTTAGCGGCAGTTTCCTGCTGCTAAAACAGCGATAATTTTAACAAGGTTCTTACTAATATGCCCTGTGGTTTTCAGACACCACCCTCCATGAGGCATTATCTACAGTTATAAAAGGGTACTACCCTGACTGCTGACATAAGGATATGTATGGTTTAGTAAAACAGTTAATATTTTCAAACACACTGACTACAACACATAGGTTGATACTAATCACACAAATGAATGAGCAGTGATAGGTTTGACCCTAGGTTAAAATGGATGAGTACCACTCTCTCAATCCATTAATGTTTTTCATCTTACCACAGGAGACATAAATAAATCATTTACCGTCTACTTTACTCTTAATCTCACTCTTGAAGCTTCTTTCACATTCCTTTCTTAGTTAGTTTTTTATAATCTTTAAATTCCCACTTCTGTTCCTCTTTTCTGTCTTTCTTCCTCTTACTCTGGGCCACAATCTGGTAATGACAAACCAGGTTGCAAAATTGAGTGCTGGCTCCCTCCCACCAGCAACAATTAAGCACCATGCTTCTGTGTTTTTGAGAGCCTGCTGAGTAGTCTTTTCGCAAATGCTACCATCATTGAATGCCTGACATGTTACAGGCTCTTGCCCCGCCCTATTGGTTGGGAGGGCTTATTTCGAACTGAGTATTGCGTAGACTGAAACCCCTGAGAGTTGGATGTGAACCTAACTTTCTCCCAACCATACTCATCTTTGCAAGATTGTCACATGAATGACTCTTCGACACAGCATTTGTCAGCTTTGAAATCTTAATGTTCACCTGATTCTAATCAAGGTAGATCCAGGGAGGCTGGATCAAAACCAGATTTTCAGGATAACCACTGACTATGTAAATGAGCGCAACTTAGTTTTATTGGAGGTAATTCTATCCTATGTGACTATCCTGAAAATGTGGCGTGGATCCTGTCTTCCTCTGTCTGTTGGATACTCCGTCCAACAAGGGCATGCTAATTTCCCTTCAATCTTTCATTGCTCTTCTAAACCCGCCCTCCCTCCCAACCCCCAGCACCTCCACCTCTTGATATCCAGGACACCAGGCATATGCAACTGGGAGTGCCAACCAGGTTATTACAGAAATATCAGAACACCTGCTCATTCTATAGACATTTCAAGAACCCGTGGAGCACCAAGACAAGATCTGACTCCTTTGATGAAAACAATGCTTTGAGGTGTCAGCAATGACGCACTCAGTGAGACACATAATTAAATCAGTGTGTGCAAGAACCCCTTTGTGAAAAATGTGTCAGAAAGCTCAGCTTCCTGTATCCAGAAGCATCGCAGGGTTAATGGTTTATTTATCAGAAATCAGATAAAGAAAAAAATCTCAGGCAATACTAAAAGTATTAAGATAGGAGTTTTCAGATTTGAGAAAAGAGCTGGAGTTTTTTGCAGGGATTTCAACTACAGCCTTTGTGGGTGTTTGCTGACTTAATTGTAAAATGTCTGGGTCCCAGTGAGAGGATGAGATGTGAGTTAAGGAAGTCTGAGAGCCCACACTATGGGCTGTAAATGAGGGAGGGTAGCCTCAGAGCACTACTTAGGGACTACATATGAGGCAAGGAAGCCTAAACGCATTCTCTGTGGTGTAATGTAAGGTCACCTGGGTGTGCAGCCTGTAGGCAAGGTATGAGGAAAGGGTGCTTATGTGGACTGCCTATGGGCCAGTGATGAAATTATGCCAGTGGTTAAGGATGGTAAGCACACAGTGGTGTAGCAAGCGTACCATGGGCTCTAACGGTAGCAAGGACATTGGGCCTCCCATACTCGGGTTGGATTGAGAAAAACAGCCACCAACTGGGGTGAAGTGGTCTCCCACTCCCCTGGGCCCAGGTGCCACTGCACCTACTGCACTATTGAAAGCTATGTCCCTGGAGGTGGGACCTGGTCCTACCTCCACATTTGTGCAGATAGGAGTGCAAAATGTGCAGACAGGCTTGGCCTTCAGCCAAAATACGCCAGTAGTGGTATAGGAGCATCATCATCTGAAGATAGGCGAGGATCATAACAGTTAGCCCAGCCCAGACAAAGTTAGATTTGTTTAAATGTTGCTAATTATTATAGTCTTCTCGGAATGACAGTTATGCTTGCCTCTAAAAAATCTCTATGCAGACACACACTTGAGGCAGGATGGCTGAAACTCACAGCATGGAAGGCGGGTAACTAATCTTAACGAAGAAACAGCACTAGCAATATATATGCAGTGATGACGATGCAGTCATGCATTCAGATGTCGGATATCAAGCATGAGAAACAATTCAGGAATAATGCAGTGGTGTAGCTTGGGTGTCATGGGCTCTAATGCAAGCAGGAAAAATCTCCGCCACCTACACTCCCCCTCCTTTCCAGTATCCCCTCCTCTCCCAGGGTAGTATAAAAATATAGACATAACAAGAGTCCAATTGGCCCCTCACGCCTCTGGACCCCAGTGCCACTCCACCTTCTGCACTAACGATAGCAGCTCCCCTGCTTACAGATCTCCAAGTTCCTCTTCCTCATCCTGACTTTCCTTCTCTCCTCCCCATATCCACCCCTCTCTCCTCTTATACTTTCTCCCTCTCATTCTCCTCTTTCCCATTTGTCTCTCGCTCCCCCCTTCTGTCTCTCACTCATTCTCATCACCTTCCTCCCTTCTCTCTGACATCTTTCTTTCGAGCCCTCTTCTCTCCCATTTGCCCTTTAGCTCATCGTTTCCTTTCTTTCTCTTCCTTTTCTCCTTCTCTCATTGTGTTTGTTTTTCTTCTTCTGTGTTTTACCTTCTCCTTTTCTTTAATCCCTACCCTCACTTTTCATAACTTCACCCTTATCCCTTACTCAACCCACCCTCCCTAAAGTGTAAACACAGAGAAAGGTCCCAGGAAGGCTTTGTAATTAAACAATTCTAACTATGTAGCTGCTAGAATAACAGCAGCCAGGCCAGTGCAGACTGAGCCCCTCCCACCTTTTGGCCCCGGTAACACGTCACCGGTTGAACCACTGACAGCTATGAACCTGTGGACAGGGCACTCATTTTTGGGACAGGTACCTGATTGATATCACCAGTCTTTGCCCTAGAATGACAGAGAATTGTAGATAAAAGAGAAAGGAGGAAGTTAGAGGTACTATAACATTGACAAATTGAGAAAAGAGGGATGAAAAACAACCTGCAGGAATGAGATAAAGAATGTGTCTGGAGCTTGGAAGTAAGAGACGTGAGGTGGAATCGAGACTATGCAACAATGGTATTGAGCAACTTCAGTATTCAGCAGCTCTGGACCCCCCAAAAAAACCTTCAGCCCCAGTACTCTTTTTTTGTTTTTTACAAGTGATGCACTGCTCAGGGTCCTTATTTGCAAGCACAGCCCACACACAGTGCTGTCACAAATATTAAAAATGAAAGCAGAGGGCAGGCAAATCTCTCCCATGGAGGTGTGCATGAAGAAAAGGGGAATGGAACCATTAGAAGCGTAGATAAAATGGGGAAATTAAGGGACGGTCAGCTCAGTAAGGGGGAACCATATGCAAGATTAAGAACAAAGAAAATAAAGAAGAAAAAGAACAGCTAAATTAGTGACAAATAAATAGTGTTATAAAAAAGAACGCGTAAAAAAATTGACATGGGCATTCTACACCAATCATTCAACCATCCTACAAATGCACGTCCCATATTTCCTCCATGGAACTCATCAGTCCGATATTCCCCTCTTTATCCTCTACAATTTATTGTACCCATTTCCTTCTTCCTAACCTTCCTTCTCTTCCTTTTGAGTATTTCCCGTACCCATCCCAACCTCCACTTCATGCTCCGTTCTCTCTATCCCTAACTCCTTCATTCCTCCTAAATTCATTTCTACTTTTCTCCCATCACCCTTCTTCCAACCTTTCCTTCCATTTTTCCATCCACTTCCTTCTGCCACTCTTCTTCTGTTTCTCTCCACCTCACCCTCGTTTCCTCTCTACTAAATCACATGTGCACTAATATCATCTTTATTTCCCTTCGGTTCTATTCTTCTTCCCTTCTCCTTACATCTACGCCCATTCATCTTTTGCCCAGTCTCCCAATATGCCGCCTCTTACTTCAATGTTTTCCCTCCCTGCTCCATCTTTTCCACTCCACGTTCCTTTCACTACCCTTCCTCCAGTCCCCATTGCCTTACTTTCCTGTAGCTGTCGCCTAACTCCACCTCCCCTCTCCCTTCATTGTATCTTTTCTTTGTCTTCCGCTGCGCCTCTGAAGCCGCCACTTCCCGCCTTTTTGCCCCATTGATGGAGCCTTCGTGTGCATCGTGCACCGACTACCCTCTGGCTTTAGGGAGCTAATGGCTGGGCCATACACCTCTCGCCCTCATCCTTCTGCTCCGTATCTCTAGCCTGCCCTTTGTTTCTCACGTCACTCTCCTCAGCACGTTCCGTCACGTGCCCAGGACTTTGATGGCGCTTCCCGCTCATTATCAGGCGCGGAGCGAGACAGCTGCGCTCAAGGCTCTGCGCGTGGACCGTCTTTGTCATGTTTCATCGCAATCATGTCAGGCGCGCCTCGGACCACCTCAGGGCCTTCCCACTTAACCCAGACAGTGCGCTTCCTGTCAGATGCAAATTACACATCCGCCGCGGTATGGGCGACTTTGTATTCCGTGCCACCTCCCGGCACCAAGCAGGCTGAAGAGGCACTGAATGGAAATTAGACAGTGGAGAGAGCGCCTCACAACCACACATAATGAGGCTCGTAACAAAAAAACGCTACCAGGGCTCGGTGACAGCACAAAGCGTGCAGATAAGCTCTCTGCAAGACCACCAAACGCCAAGGGAACGATGCAATAGAAAAGAAGTTTCCAGAGTTGGGAGCCCATATCAGCCAACATTTTTTTTGTTTTTTGTTTTGATGAGGGCTAATAAACCAGTCCCTTGTTGTTGAAAAAGGAAGAGGATGCTAAAACAAGAAAGCATAGAGATTAATCAATTTAAGGTCCACAGACGTGCACTCAACATCAACCATTGCAAGAAGTAGTAAGCCCAAGTATTCTAGTGAAGTCAATTTTATTTGATTAACCTCCCTGAAAAGGACTGCTGTATTGGATTATACTGGTGTTTAGTTAGCAGAAACCTAATCAAGGAGTTAAGTGTCTTGCATGGCAATAGCAAAGGATAGGAATTGTGCCTGGAAAAGTGAATCATGGATTCAAGACAGTGGATAATTGTAAGAATTTTTTTTTTGTTGCCAGATCAGAGGGCTTGAAGGATTCATATTGATGTTCTTAGAGGTGCTTATTGACACAATGAATCTTTAGCTTCTTTCTGATTCCCTACCAGTGCTTTAAATGGGAAAAAATAAGTGCAGGCACTCATTAATATGAGCAAGAGATGTGGCAAGTGGGCGGGGCTAGGGGCGGAAATAAGGGCAAGATATGATGATACATAATGACATCTGTACTAGTTGCAGCACACATCAAAACACATGAGAAATGAGTTTATATAAACAAAATAGGTTAGCTCATTACACAAAATGAAAGTCAAACTGGATGATATGTTAACAGCTCCTTGTTTTGTAATATTTGCTGCTTCTTAATGCCATACTGTTATTTGTTGTTTGGCACAATACTATATACTCTCAAGCGAGCGCGCGCACACACACACATACACACACATAGAAACAAGCAGACATGTACACAAAAGCCTTCCTCACTTTCCCTTTAAAATATCTCCTGAGAGTGTCCTGATTCTCTTCCTCTTTCTCTCACTTTTCTCACACACAAAAACCGGCACACACAAGTTGGTAAGCACACAGACATAAGCAAATACTCTCACAAAAAAATCTCAGGTGGGATTTAAGCCATTTTAAACTCATTGCCTCCCACAGGTTTCTAAATTGCCACTGTCAGTGTGCAGCCTACATACCTGCGATTGCCCTAATGCACACAATAGTGGGAATGTGATTAACAGCATAAGACCTAAATATGCTCTCCACTGTTAAATACAGTGTTATGGTGAACAAGGACATCATTTACACACCTGATGGAGTGCAGTGGGGGGGTTAGGCTAAATCACTTTCAGCAAAAGTGAATGATTGTTGTGTCCCTGATCAATGGTGCAGGGTCTGTCTAGACCTTGCACTGCTAATCACAGCATGACGCAAAGCAAGTCCTCTCAGACCCCTGCAGTCTCAAGGCATTTAAGTGGACGCTACTGCAATCTACAGCAGGGTTTCTGCAAAAAGCTACTGCACTTAGAAGCTCCTGGAAGCACAGCGGCATCTACCCTGTGCTAGAAGAAATACCTAATCGGTGCCTGCAGTGCCGTCTATTAGTGTACTGGTATCTCTCCCTGGCTAAAGAGAAGTGCCGGTACTGACGGCCAGAAAAGTCAGAAGTGCCAGTACTCAGAACTGGTGAGTACTGGCTCATTTAAAGCACTGTTCCCGACAGTAAAGGAGGAAGCTGATATGTGGAAGGATGCTATTTGATCCTCGGTGCATAGATGTAGAACTTACTCAACACATAGTTTTGAATTTTTGCACTTTTGTGATCATTTCGGGTCTAGTCAATGCTTTGCTTTTGTGTTGCACTTGCTGTATCAGGGATGAACTTTTCTGCCAAACATACTGGTGTTCTTATTCTCGCTGCTTTGTAGTTGATGGTGTGCATTGGGAAGATGATGCTTACATAGGGGAAATAGCCACTATAACACGGGCATCACATCGCGATGCCCTTACAACCCAGTCGTTACAACAACTGCGTTGTTACCACGCACTGCCATTACTGCGCAAGTCATTATATCGACTTGAAGTAGATGGCGTGCTAACATTAGAAATAGTATAGTTTACTATTTCAACACCTTCCCTACTGTTACAGGGGCTGGAATTGAAATAGTAAATTATACATTTCTAACGTCCGCCGACATCTACTGCAAGTCGATGTAGTGACTTGTGTAGTAATGGCTTTGCGTGGTAACAACGTGGTCGTTGTAACAACCGTGTTGTTATGGCACCCGTTGTGATGACTCGCATTGTTACAAGACATATTCCATAGAGAAACAGCCAGCACAATGCGAGCATCACATCCCGATGCCCTTACAACACAGTTGTTACAACGACCCGTATTGTTACCATGCACTGCCGATACTACGCAGGTCATTACATCGACTTGCAGTAAATGGCGTGCTAACATTAGAAATAGTATAGTTTACTATTCCAACACTTCCCCATTGTTAAGTAGGCTGGACTTGGAATAGTAAATGATAAATTTCAAATGTCAGCATGCCATCTACTGCAAGTCGATGTAGTGACTTGCATAGTAATGGCTTTGCGTGGTAACAACGCAGTCGTTGTAACGACCGCGTTGTTATGTTACGCGTTGTCATGACTTGCTTTAACGAGTCATATTCTTACATAGAAGCACCATCAGTGCAGATTGCTGATGTAAGGAGCTAGGTGGTTGTATTCTCTAAATTGATTGTTGAATCAGTGAGTAACACATTGGGGTGTTAGCCAGTGGTAGAGGCTTCTCAAGTGGTACCACGGTTAGTAGCTGGTGTGAAACTTTCAAATCCAGTTGGGATAGAATATGCCAAAAAAAAGTAACCTTAGACAGTGGTGGCTGGTGACCCGGTGATTTATTTATGTCTGAGAGTGGTAGAGAATAACTAACAGGCACAAATTTCGTACAGCGAGTGAATGACATGTAATTGCTATACTGGGACTCACTCTGCCACTGGAAACATTTAGTAAAAATGGGGCTCAATGGTGCATTTTATAATGTCATTTCAACATAAACTGACTGCTAAGTCATAGGATCTGAAGAGATACTCGTGAATTTTTCCTATATGTACTTGGAGGGCATGTTGCGGAAAATGAAAGTTTCTCATCTCTCAGACGCTGGATAGCAAAGGTAAACCAGCGTACTAGCTCATGTATCAGAGATAGTGCTACGAATCTTTTCAGGCTCAGACCTCAAAGTCAGAACAGCCATGATGCAAAAGTCATAACAATAGCCACCAAATAAAAAAACGTCAGCAATAAGTCTCACACATTTAGCCTGAATTGCATTCGTTTTCTGGAACTATAGACGTTGATATAAAATCAAGTTTTTCATGTTAGATAAAAAATTTCTTATGTCCTAAAAAGTACACGATTTGTCATTGGAAAAATACTGTTGTGTCCTGTTGTCCTAATATTGTATTTTAAGTACAAGCTAAATGCAAGTATGGTCCCTAAATA
Source organism: Lissotriton vulgaris (assembly GCF_964263255.1). NCBI lineage: Eukaryota > Metazoa > Chordata > Amphibia > Caudata > Salamandridae > Lissotriton > Lissotriton vulgaris. Next base: position 802,391,338 of record NC_141685.1, on the reverse strand, counting down.
TCAGTGTGTCACACATGGGCAGATTCTGACCAGTAGACATATCATCGTCACATGAATGGGATGTCTATTACTTGCCAAAGATTTCAAGGCACCATTATGTAATGGGTGGGCACCATCGTGCCATGGATGCCGAATATCTTCCAAGAGTTACCACCAATGTGATAGGATGAGCATCACGTCGGGCCGGAACCATCATAGCAGTGATGCCCAAAATTTGTCATGGATATCCACTTTTTTGCAAGTGTTAGCATTATGCCATGCATGGATCACCAATATGCCAAGATTTAGAGCCATAATAACGGGGAAAGGGTGGGGCTGTATCAACATCACTTTCAATTCACAATAGAATTGGGGGTCATAGATACAACTTGGAAAACAACCCAAAAATGAGGACTCATTTGAAAAAACAGCATGTAGCAATATGTGACAGTTTGGCAGGACCTCCAAGACCAACTGCACTTCTCCTATTCTACTGAGATACAAACTATGGTGCAATCGAGACACACTGGAGCAACCAGAGTCAGAATGGATGCAGTTCAATACCTTAGATACTTACAGATGCAACACATTTTTAAAGGCTATGGTCGCCTGCTGAAAGACCTGCCAAAGGAATCCCCGCTTGAATATAAGGTACTTTTGTCCCCCCCACTCACACATGCCATCTCTTTAGCGTATATCACTCTGCCGTCTCCTAGTCTCCCCGACTTGACCCCTGTTAGGGACGGCTGGTAATGAGACCTGAGAATACTGGAGGACGATGCCTGGGGTGAGGCCTGTCGCTACCCACAATAGGTGGCGGAAACTCTCCCATGGAGTGCATTTCACAAGGGAACACATACATAGAATGGGGAAGTGTGACTGCCTGAGAGGGTGTGGTCTGAGAGGTACACTGCTCGGTACACTGTGGGAAGGCCCGCTTATACAGAAATATTGTAAGCGAGTAGAGTCGCGTCTAACGTAGGTGATAGAGATCCGTATTTAGTTTAACCCTCAGCTGGTGGAGTTGGGTACACGGGGAGCAGACTGTGGAGAGATATGATCTGCTCTTCTGCAACGTGACCCTGGTGGTGGCGAGGAGAGACATATCCAGGCGCTGGGGAAGCCCGGCCCAACCAACGCTATGGGAGTGCAGATCGAATCTCAGTTGGTGCATGAGAGCGGAGGAGCAGGTATATAGATCTAGGGATGTCCCCACTAGTTTGAAAGGAACTGGAACCCTTGGCGGAATGTAGAGAAATGTGATTGAGGGGAAACGATCTCCAGAGAGAGTCCCTGGGGTCCCCGTGATTTGGATGGGTTGGATATGGTGGCTGGGCAGAGTCATCATGGGAATCTGCATCTCTAAGTGGAATAAATGGGAAACCTTATCTGATGGTGGCAATTGTCAGTGGCGTGGCTTGGAAATCTGGGTGCGATACGTTTTAATTTGCAATACTGCCGTCTGTCGGGGTATGAAGAAGGGGGGGGTGGGACAGTTGGGGAGGGGAGTTAATGGTATATTTTGTTATGGTGGCAAGTGGACAGAGTCTGGTCAAATGTCCTTTAAAAAAATCCTGATGCACTGTGTGTATTGTGTTGATAAATGCCAATAAACAGAGGTTTTTTAAGAACAAGGATGCAGTGTTTTAGCTCCTGGTTGAATAATGACACTGTCTGCAGCCTTCCAGCCCTCATTAATATGTCGTTTCACTTGAGGTATAATTTAGCCTATTCATTTCTGTTCATAGTTTGCTCATACTTGTGTGTTTCTGATTTAAAACAGAAAGGGAAATATTCCACAACGCAAAAGCAACTAAGGACTAGAAATACTGCTCTACATCTTTGAATTGAGATTACTTCAGCTCTCTGTTGCTCAGCTCTCTTATTCTCTTCTTGTTCTTCATCTAGGTCTTTCTCTTTTCTCGACCGACCTTCTTTTCTCCTTCTGTTCCCTCTTCTCTCTCCTTTTATAGATCTCCCACTTTCTACTCCATATCTCCATCTTTTTACGTTTAAAGAAGCTTTATTAGAATTTGTTGCATTAGTACAGACTTTTCTTTCAAAATGAAAACATTACCTAGATGTACAAAAAAAATAGGGTTTTTATAGGTTTGCAGTATATCTTCTATATCTCTGTCTTCATCAGCCTTAAGAGTCCAGGAAGTAAAGGTCTGCCTCCAGCCGCGGTCGGTAGTGGCAGTACCTGCCGGGCGGTGATGTGGGGAGGGGGAGGGGCAGGGTGGGAGATAGTAATCTATGGATTAAAAAGGTTTACAGGTAAGTAAACATATTAATAAATAAAACGAATTTCGTTGCGTACTTACCTGTAAACCTCCGTAATCCATAGGTTACTAACTTACTACCCCCACCCTGCCCCTCACCCTCCCCACGTCACCGCCTGGCAGGTACTCCCACTACCGACCGCGGCTGTCTGCCTCTCCTCTGATTAGTCAAGCTTCACTTTGTGTTCATACAGCTAATATGAAGGAGTGGCCAGATCCTAACTAACTAGCTCTTCCGTTTTTCCTGAGGAAGGGGCTAGGTCATAAACTCCTGTTTATCACCCCCTCCACACCCTGCAGGGAGACCCCGGCTATTGTGCACAGAGTAGACTGGGTGGCCAAGGAAGCAGCTCCCTCTACATCCCAGAGAGTGCAAGTTTCTGAGGTGATGGGAAACACAGGATGACAAGCTCTAGAATGCAAAGAAAAAGCTTGGGGCCTCATTTACATTTTTATATTTTGACACACAGCAGCACAGCAAGCCTTGCTGCTGCACTGCCGTGCATCAAAATAAAAGGGCAGGAATTGTGCCATGTCTACGAGATACAGCGAATTCCTGACCTTCTTCCCTGCACCAGCACACAAACAGCAGCCGTGCGCCAGCGCCGACACCCTTGCGTCATTTTTTAAGGGTGCCTGTGTTGAGGGGATGATTGTTTTTGTGCAGGAAGGGACACCTTCCTGCTCAAAAACAATCATTAAAGGCATTTTCTTCTTTTGCATAGAAAGAGAAAAAAACGAGGAGACATAAAAGTATTTTTCCTCATTGCACCTCCTTACGCCTACCAAGGGCAGGCCTAGGATTCTGACGCATTCCCAGGCTTAGAAAATGTATTGTTTTATTAAATTTGCTAAATATGGGAATGCATCAAGTTCCTTGGGGTTGTTGCGTGGGACAACCACAGCAACTCCCATGGAACGCCCTTTCATGCAGAGTTATGAATGAAAGGGAAGCATATTTACGCAAGGTCATGAAAAGTCATGCAGCATGATTTTACATGGCCTTGTAAATATTAAGAAGTCTATTGCGCTCCCAGTGAGTCAATAAAAGTGACGCACCAGCAGCGCAATGGGCTTGCAAATCAGCCCCTTGGTCTGGATGAGCGAGCACGCAGTGCAACCCATGCCTCTTCTGTGCTCCTCTATCCCTCCTGCCGTTCTAGGCCTCGTGCTGTCCTCTGCTATACTATGTTGTTGAGCAACTCAGTGGAATTTATTTTATCGGCCTCCAGATGTTGAAAGGCCGAGGTGGCCTAGGAAAATTTCAACTTGCGACAATGGAGTCACAAGTGGATGCAGTATATATGAATTACTCCACCAAACTCTCATACATGTTTCCAGTATCGCTTGCGGCCCCAGTGCGCATGCCTTAGTGGACCTGAGCAGCATACAATCTCTGTACCTCTCGGCCCCCTGCAGCCTCAGTGCTCCCTGCAGCCTCCACGCACCTCTGCCCCCTTGCAACTTCAATGCACCTTTGAAGACTTTGCAGCTTCAGTACAAAAGTGCTGCTTACATTGCCCCTCTGACCCGCAGTTTGAATCTTCCCATTGAACCCCCTTCCCCAGTACTCCAGAGCTGCCTGTGGCCTCGGCACTCTTCGCCCACTGAGGCATTTTTTTAAATTTTATTTATTTATTATTATTATTTTTTTTAAAAACCTTTATTGCACATTTTATAGTACACAGCGGAATGCCTACAACCCAGTGGGCCGGCCGCTAACACGGTTTGTGATTCAAAATGCAGCATTTCAAAATAGTCATTGAGCCATCAGTCTCTGTATATATACAAATAAGGTCGCTGCAAAATAAAAGTGCATCTCAGATATCTGTGTCGACGCTGGACAAGGTTTTTGATTTTACTTTAAAAAAAAAAAAAAAAAAAAACTTCAACTTAAAAGGTTAGGAATAATAATACGTTCTTGCATGAATCAACACAGTTTGAGTTACAAGGGCCTCTAGGGAGAGGCCTACTCTGGTCTCATATCCCGGTATTCAATCGCTCCCCACCAATTTTACCCTTACATCCACCCCCTGCTTCCCCCGTATCAGTTCTAATAGGAGATCCCGTACAGTATCCTTGGCTTCCCTTCTCCTCACACATCTCACCTAGCTTCACCCCTCTTCTTCTTCCTCGTCGGAGACATCTTGATCATCTTCCCGCAGAGGATCACAAATTTCCCCCCTGTACACATTCCATTTCATCCAAACCTTATTCCACTTCCCCGGGCAGGCCCGGTTAGAATAAACTGCTCTTTCGGTTACCATCACCCTGTCCATATTCAGACACCATTGTGACTTGGTCGGCATTTCTGCCGCCCCCCAGCGCTGTGCGATGTCTCGTTTTGCCACCATTAATCCTACCGTGACCCAGAGCTGTTCATACTTGGAAAGGTCGGTAGGCTCCCATATGTTTAGTAAGCACCTCCGTGGGTCAGGCAACAGTGACTGATCTAATGTTTGTGAGATTGTGCAGAGTATCTGTTTCCAATATTCCCGAATCTTGGGGCATTCCCATATGGTGTGGAAAAATGTTCCTTCCTCCCCACACCCACGAAGGCAGTAAGGATGTGGTGTCCTATGGATGCGGTGTAACATGGTCCTAGTATAATAAACCCTGTGTAGTATCTTGAGTTGTACTAGCCGCATTCGCGCCGAGATGCCAACTTCCTTAGGGGACCCAAGTGCCTCATTCCACTCATGTTCGTCCATTTCGCTAGTGTCACCCTCCCATTTCCCCTTTAACAGGAGTGTTGGATCCGGGAAATTATTGAGCAATTTGCGGTAAGTGAGTGATGTTGCCCTTTCCATCATACAATCCGTAAGGAGGCGGTCCTCCAATGGCGAGGACTCACTCAGGCAGAGGTGTGTCGGGGGCAGGGCTGCGAGCAATGCATGTTGTATTTGGATGTACCTGTAAAGTTCCCTGTCACCAAGGTCATATAATTCTTTTAGCCGGGCAAAAGGCATCACCCCATTCCTTTCCCAAAGATCACCCACCGTGGAAATCCCTATGGTATCCCAATGTGTAAAACCCTTGCTGTTCCTCATATTGCCCAGCACCCGAGAGTCCCACAGCGGGGTCATCTTGGTAATCTTCCCTTTCCACCCCAGCGCTGCTGTTGCTGTATGCCACAACTGAACTGTCAATCTAGTGGGGCCCAGCAAGGCACGAGCTTTACGGTGATCATACAACGGACCCAACAGACTGTTCGTGCCCAATTGTGCCCTGTCTGACTGGAACGCTGGCTCGGTGTGAGGTGCATGAATCCATTGGTTGATCGGCTTAAGGTGTGCTGCCCAGTAATACAGTTTTAAGTTAGGTAGGGCAATACCCCCGTCGTACCAGCCTCTGTGCAGCTTGGATTGTGCAATGCGTGCAGGGAGGTTCCCCCATAAAAGGTTGGAAACTAGCGCTGCCACTTTCTGGAAAAACCTAGGGGTTACAGGATAGGGTGTATTTTCGAGGACATGTAAAAAACGTGGCAACGCCATCATTTTATAGAGTGCAGCTCTACCCAAGAGTGTTAGCGGAAGACCCGACCAGAACGTAACATCACGTTTTAGTCTATCCAAGTGAGGCTTCAGATTCTTATCCATGAATTCCGTTGGGTCCCTAGTGACATGGATGCCCAGATATTTAAACGACGAGCCCGCTATTGTTAGTGGGCACGCCTCGCCAAGATTCGGGACCTGCCCCTGCAAAACATACAGTTCCGACTTATTCCAGTTCAGCATATAGCCGGAAATGCTGCCATGGGTGTCACAAATGTGTAACAAGGCCGGCACTCCACATTCGGGGTCTGTTAGATAAATCAACATGTCGTCTGCATATAAGGACAGTCGGTCCTCCCATCCCCCACTCCATGATATGCCCTTGAGGAGAGGTGAGGTCCTTATAAGGGTCGCAAGGGGTTCCAAAGAGATAGCGAACAGCAGGGGTGACAAAGGACATCCCTGCCGCGTACCCCTCCCCAGTGGAAACGTGCGCGAGATATGGCCATTAGCTACCACGTGCGCCATCGGGTCAGCGTATAATAGTTGACCCGCGCAAGAAAGCGGGGCCCGAATCCTAAGCGCTTCAGTGTCTCAAAAAGATATGCCCACTCCACCAGATCAAATGCCATTTTAGCGTCAAGCGCCAAAATCACCGCTGGTGAGTTGACGGAATCTGCTCTAGCCAGCACACGTGTAGCCTTCGCAGATTCAACGCTGTGTTTCTGTGCGGCATAAATCCTGATTGGTCCGGGTGTATAATCGACGACAGATGGGGCAGGATTCTTGTCGCTAGGAGTTTGGCCAGAATCTTAACTTCGGCATTCAGTAGGGATATGGGGCGATAAGAGGAACACTCATTAGGTGGTTTGCCCGGTTTTGGAATAGTTACAATGGTCGCCGCCCGCTGATCCGGTGGAAGGGAACCCCTCTCTAGACATTCGGGAAACATTCCCAATAGATGTTCACTGAGGGTCTCAGGCACTGCTTGGTACCATTCAATGGGTATACCGTTGGGTCCCATTGCTTTTCCCGGGTTTAGGGCCCGAATCGCCAGTTGGATTTCATCGGCAGTGATGTCCGCTTCCAACTCATTTGACACCTCCAGTGACAATGTTTGGACCTCAATCAGAGCTAGGAGGTCTTTGGCCATCTCGGGTGTGATCACACGTTCCGGGGTGTACACCCACTTGAAATGGGCAGCGAGTAGCTCCGTGATACGTCTTGGGTCTGTATGTACCGCCCAATGCTCGTCTTTCAGACGTTGGATCCCCCTGGAATTACCCTCCCGTTTATCAAGCCACGCCAGCATTTTCCCAGCTTTTTCACCCACCTCGTAGATTCTATTTTGAGTGTCGGTTGTGTGCCCTTTTACTTGGATGCGCAGGTGGTCGTTATATAGCTGTTGTTGAAGGGTGAGTGTGTGAAGGGTTGTCGGAGAGGGGTGCTGCTCATGGGCCGTGGTTCGTTCCTGTAGAGCCACCTCGAGATTGACCAACTCCCGAGACAGCTGTCTTTTATGACCCGTAATGGAGTTAATGGCTTGTCCCAGCAGGACCGTTTTATAGGCTTCCCAAAGTGTCTCTGGGGAGCGCACTGAGTGTACGTTTTCTTGGAAATATTGCTTAGTTGTTCTTTTAAGGGCCTTGCGAACCTGTGGAACTTTAAAGTAGTTAGCGTGAATGGGGTAAATGCATTTGCGTGATCGTTCCTGTGAAGAAAGTGTTAGCGTGAGTGGAGAGTGATCCGAGATCCCTCGAGGGTGAATTACCATAGCATCTATATGTTGGAGGCCCTCTCCCAGTGTCAGGAAGTAGTCAATGCGAGAGAGGCTGCCATGTACTGCGGAGTGGAAAGTGTATTGTTTTGTGCCAGGCGCGACAGCCATGGTGACTTCCGTGGCTGTCGCGCCTACCGTTGCTTGCACCTGAGTCAGGGCCGCCAGAACGTCCTCTAGTGTGGCCTTCTTTGCCCCCTCAGACTCCGATGTTTTCCCCGCATTTTTGCGCTGTTCTTGAGGAGGAGTCTGTCTCTCGTAAGCGAATTTGTCCAGTTTTGCCTGAGTAGTGGTATTCCTGGGGCCTCTGTTGGACATGGCTGTAATCTGATGATCCTTTTGGACCAAAGCAGGTCCGTGATCAAATCAAGGAGGGCCGGTGGTTCGGTATCTTGCCGTTGTCCGTGGGGGGTCACAGTAGTTGACTGTTGCAGTAGTAGGCACCTGAGAAGTCCCCAAGACCGCAGTTCTTTGTCGCTCCGCCACGGCGGGCGGTACCGCGGGGGTGGTTGCTGGGACAGCCTGGGGCACAACGTGCAGCCAACGCCCAAAATGGCGGGCCCGGCCGCTTGATCCCCGTCGTTTGTTGCAACGCCTCCGGGCGTGGTCAGCGAGTCTCTACCGCCACAGGCCGTCTCTGGGCCCTACGTGCCTTACCGGGCCGCCGGAGGATGATTGCTGATTGTTCTGGCAGTGGGTCCCGGACACTGGAACTTCCGGCCAACCCTCGCCGATTAAAGAGTATTTCCGGCTGGGTCCCAAGTTTGCGCAACTCCGCTGCCTCCAGGAGAGCGCCAGGCCCCACCTCTCGCCGCCGTCCGCCAAGCGACGATCGCGCTGTTTCAGGGACTTCGCCGTCCCAAAATTGGATCACCGGGTGCTGCACGGCCTCTGGGTCCGATCGACCCCTCCAAGCACCTCTAAAATCAGGATAAATATGACGGATTTGAGTGGGAAGCTGCCTCGTCACGGGAGCCTCTCTAAGCTGCGGCCGCCATCGTTGGCTGCTAGCCACGCCCCCAAAATTTAAAAATGTATTTATTTAATGCGATTTTATATAGCGCAAACTTTAACCGAAGGTGCCAGAGTGTTTTACATAAGAACCAGTTTCAATACATAAGGACTTAGGATTGCGTGCGTTACATAAAAGATACAAACAGAAAAAATTGTAAATGTACAAGTTGTAAAGTCACACAAGAAAGAGAGTCACTTAAGGAAGCGGTACAAATGGATAAACTCTAAGCGTCACATAGGAATGCTAGAGAGTACAATGGTCTACAGCATATACTAGTGATTAGAGTTATCTCTATTTACATATATATACAAATAGTAGATTTGGGTGGGAGTTGGGAGGGTGGGAGGGATACAGGGGTATGGAGAAAAGGCAAATCAGAAACAGTTGAGGATCGTCAAGAGGGAAACGAGGGAGAAGGGTAAAGACAGAGGGAACGGACAAGATGGCGGGCCAGGGTCAGGAGAAAAAAGCGGCCAAGAGCAGCAGCAAAATGGCGGCCAGGACAAAAGAAAAAAAAAAAGTAAAGAAGTAAAGAACTCACACTTCCGCCCCTGAGGGTTAGTGCTACTTGTAGTCCCTGCAGTGTAGCACCACACTGATGCCCTGACTCCTTAGACTCTAATGCTATTGGACTCCACATTTCAGGTCAGAAGTCATTACCAACTTACTATTGCAATTTTTAAGACCTTAACTTTCTGTGCATTTTGAAGAGGATTGATTGTGGGGGGTGCCGGGCATCAGACGGCACAAACAACATACTTTTTAAAAATGTTTTTATGAGGGGCTTTTGCATGTGTACCTGTTTTTTTTCGTTTCCTTTATTGCTATTTGTATTCTTTTATCATGTAAAGGTTTTAATTAATTGTATCATGGTCAATAAAATGAATTCATTATTATTAGACTCTCTAGAGCCCACTGTAGCCTCAGGGCTCCCCAGCTCCCCTCAGCCTCAGTGATCTTCTGACTCTTTTCCAGCCTAAGCGGGGGTCTGCATTCCTGAGCCCCCTGCAGGATAGGGTTAACACACGTAACCACCTGGCAAGAGCCATGCATTTCAGAAGCCCACAAGCGTAACCACATTTGCCCGAACAATGCATTTGCTTACACCACGCATATGCATGGTTAAGGCAAATGCGCTCTAGTGTTCAGTATTGGCGGGGACTAGGAACAGGGGCGTTGAACGGAAAGCAGACGCCGTCACGGACAGGTACGTGGGGCTGGAGCGGGTATGGGGGTCGCTGGGGGGGTCAGTGGAACGTTTTTAGGGCTCGGTTGGGGGGTCACAATCGGAGGGTGGGGGCAAGTTTTTTAGAGCTCAGGGAGGGGGAGGGGATCGGGATACTTTTAGGGAGGGGGCCGGTATTAAGTCTTGCCTCAAGAGGTCGCTATTGGGCGGGGTGGTGGCATGTTTTTCAGGCTCAGGAAGGGGGGGTCAGGGTACTTTTAAGGAGGGGGCAAGTTTTAGGGCCCAGGTCGGGCACAACACCCATTGGGCACACGGGGCTTCAGCCCCCTCGGTCGTGTGTGGGGCTGACACAGCTTTGCGGGCTGGTAACAATCTAATTGCAGCCGCACCATAGTACTTAACTGGTCTTTAAAAGACCATTTACTTGTAAATTAAGATTTTGTTGTGTTTTCACCCCTTCTTTCAGTCACTCTGTCTATGGTTGGAAGAATTAGCCCCTCCTTGAAATATTTTCAAAGAGTACTTTTAAGGAGGAGGTACGTTTTTAGGGCTCGAGGGAAGGAGAAGGGGTTTGGGGCAGCTTTAAGGGCTGGGTTTGGGAGAGTATTTAAGAAATGAGGTGTTTTATGGCTCAGGACAGGGGGCAGGTAGGGGTTTGTAATTTAGGGCTTAGGGCAGGGGCAGGTAGGTCGTTTGTAATTTAGGGCCTAGGACAGGTAGGGGGTTTGTAATTTAGGGCTTAGGGCAGAGGTCGCAGAAGTGGCGAACTTAGCAGCTGTTACACCCTTGCCATTCCTGCTTTTACCACAAAATTGCATGGTAAAGGCATGCGTGGTAAGGAAATGCATAGATAAGTCTATTTCGTGGTTTTGGCTGCGTGGTAGAGGCTCGTATGGTTGAGCTTTGCGGGCCACTGTACTCTCAGCACCCAGCACCCTTGCGAACACCCTTCAGCTGAGCATCCCACGCACCAGATCTCCATGTACACTCCCCCATATCACTCTGAAAAACATGCAGTCTCAGTCCATGCTAACTGTGTGCAACTCTTGAGACCTCAGGTGGCAAGGGCAGTGCTATGTGTAACAAAAGGGTTTCGAAGAGTAGCAGCTGCTTCCCTTGGCTCACCCCTCTTTGACGTCCATGGTAGGTCTAGGCTGGATTTTCATATGTAAAACCTACTTTTTGCTTTTTTTAAATTCGAAGAAAACTTGGTAAAATTTCTGAAATTCAAGAAGTTTGCAAAATGTAAAGAATAATGTGGTCACAGGCTCTAGCAGTTTTTTACAGCTATTATGTTTTCCAACCAACCTCGGACTGTCTACGACTGATACATACCTTGTTTGGTCACCCTTTTTGTAACGTTTTAAGAACTTATAAATCTTTTTATTTACATTTTCCACTTCGTTATATTTGTGCCTGACACGTCCGTTTTTTAAATATTACATTTTGAATATAAAAAGAATGGAAAAGCATTAAGTGAAAAGAATATGTTTAATGCTAATTATAAACGAATAAACAGAAGATAAAATCCTAATTTGGAACCAGCTCATGAACCTCATGGGTCTGAGCATTTACATTCAATACCCTTTAGCAAAGTTAGCAAAAAAAAATATTTAAAAGAAGAAAACAAGGTTACGCTTTGATTTGCAAATGTGAGTGAATCAATGAACAAGAAATACAGGAGATGTATTCAAAGTTCTTCTACAAAAGGATTATTAAGTAGATTTCTGTGAAAAGCAGTAAGAGCCTAATTTCTTGAAGTAGTGTAATTTCTACCGGAGGATTCTCTGCTAGAGGGATTACGAAGGTCATGCTTTTACATGACAATGATAATTTTATGTGAATTATGCATTACCACTCAACTGTAAATCAGGCCGTTAAAAGGAAACAAAATGGGGAAAAAGCAAAGCCTTGTAGATGCTGATGTGAAAAGGAAATTAAAGTGAAAAAGGAAAGACCAAGTAGCCGTAATGAGGCTGACATCAGGACCAGATAGCAGATGTTTTATTTTTTAATGATTGTTTGCAGTGTGTAATTTGTAGGAAAAAATGCTGGTCCCCAAATCTTTCCCGAAGAGGCTTATGAGCTGGCAGGGAGGTAGTCAGAACTTACAGATGTAGAGAATTACTGCCCAGATTATCTGACCACCTCTGCCAGCTGCCAGCCTCTCTGCTGTACTGTCTGCCTGACTGGTGACCAGCATGCACATCAACTGAGAGAGGGAGACAGAGAAAGAGAGAGAGAGACAGAGAGCAGTAGTCCTACTTTCATTTCCATTGTGGTTCATGGAAATAGAAGCCAATACATTGAACTGATGAAGAATAAGTGTATTGCCTGTCCATTTTCTATTTATGTGGGTGGTGGAAATAAACTAAGGACTAATTTGTTGTCTCCTGCAGCTCAGACCAGCACTGGAACAGTGCAGTAGATGGAAAAGAGTACATTGTCTCTGAAATAAGTACAAGGTTGGACTCTGGCAACCACCGAAAAAAATGAATCCCTGCATAGTTGACATAAAAGTCCACTGCCTACCTTAAATTCTGGCCTGCCGTATTATTTTTGGTAAGGAAGTCACCCAATAGAAAGATGAAGTACACTAGTAGCGTCCTCTCAAGTTTCAAAGTCACCGCTTATAAGGCAGACATCATGCCCTCAAGCATCTAGTCACTTCAGTGCAGGCAAGCAAACAGATGTAAAGTCCGCTCCCAGAGGCCAGGAGCATTTTTCATGCTTCCACCTGCTGGGAGAGTTTGCTCCCGCTTGGCAGGAGTTTTGAAATTGCTTTTTGATCATGGCTGGACCCCAGGGAATGGGGTCTCCAGGGCCAAAATCAGTCCAGTTGGGGGGCAACACATGATCCCTCCCCAAAATATATATATTGTTCCCAACCCAGACCTGACCCACCCGGGGGGCATGAAAAAATAAGCGTGGGAAAATGTGCTTGTGTTTTTAAAATGTATTTTGACACTGATCTGTGGATCCTACTAATTTGCAGCAAAATGTTAAAACACGTTTTTGGCCCTAGGCGCAGTTCCTCTAGGACCCCACTCCCAGGCCTAGCAGGTCAGGGTATTCCTACTGTGTCCCCTTGTGGTTTTTGTTGTGGTTTTCTTTGGACTCTGGCCCAGCCCCAAAGTCCAAAGATGGCTGCCACTACTTCCTGATTGCAGTTGAAACTGCCTAAAATGGCATTGCTTTTGGTATGCGGATTTGCAGATATGCCTCAGTGGATCCGTGGTAGATCTGCATCTCTAGATAAAGATAAATCTTTTTTTGAATTACTCAAAAAGTACTAAACAGTTTTATACCAAATCACAAAAAGCACTCTTTCCCGACCACAATCTAGCTTTCTGCAAAGTTTGGTGTAATTTCGTTCAGCAGTTCGGGCTCTAGTCAAAGTTCAAAATTCCCATGGGAAATTGCAGGGGGAACACAAGTTTTGGGACCCACCTTTTTCTCAGCCCATTCTTCACGAATCACCCTAAAACTTTCCAAACAGCAAGTGAAGTAAGTAGCAAACTAGGTTCGAAAATTTAGTGAAGGTTCATAAAAAGTTATTAGCAAAACAAAAAAACTATTTTCCTATGGAAACTAGTTCCTAACTACAGCTACCTACTGTCAACCACTATCCTAAGGTAACTATAACGCGCGCCCTCGACTTACACTACTTATTCCCCACATATTTCATCACTCATGACATCTTCTACGACACAACATCATTGATAATATCATTGCAATATTTTCTATAAAATTATTGATGAGAAAACTGTGCATGGTGGGGCGGTTATTATAGTTAACTTAGGGCAAGAGTTATAGTTAAGTGAAATAAGTCTACCTATAACTGCTGAATTGCTATGGTTTTGTGGATGTAAAATCTAAATCTAACTATAAGGTCTCTGTAACCTTTTGTTTTTTAGTGAAGTTTTAAGGTTTTTTTAAATTGTATTTCCTAAGTACAACATCCCTGTAACCTTTGTATTTTTCAGTGAGTGTATATATACATATATATTTATATATACATATATATATGTGTGTGTATATATATAAATATATATATATACATATATATATAGCAACATCATTACTAACCAACTTAAAAAAAAACATGCCAGCCTTATCACGCACCTTGCATACATTATTTCTTACTTTGCCTTTTCTGTGCATGAGAAACTAGCACAATGTGTAATATTTGAACAATGTGAAAATAAGTACATTTTGCTGTGGTGAAATTTACCTCTTTGGAGGCTAGTTCGCATAGAAAATGACTAGTGGGAGCCATTTCCTCCTCGAGCTAGTTTCCTGTTGGTATTTTGCGCTTCTCTTTAAACCGCGAGTAGGCCTTTGCATTCAATTTTCATGTGAAAAACCTTCAAGTCAATTTCAAAACGTTTGGAGGAAGAAAAAAAATCTTGCTTTTGCACACCCCGAACTGCAGAACAGAATAGCAGGGTTTACTTTAAGCCTAATTCCCCATTCTCCTTTAGAACTGTGAATTATAGCTGAGCCTTAATTAAACTGGGACTCCTAAGGGAGGCAAATACAGCTGCTATGTTTCTCACATTCATTGACCTTGTCTAGATAGCGCCCAAAGCAGTGGTGGTTTATGAACACCCAAGGGAACTGAATGGAAAGATGCACTTTAAGCCAAATTTGATATTGAAAACGCTTATAACATACATCAAATTGTGACTAATATGGGAGGTATTGGAACAATATTGAAAATGTTACGCTATCTTGGTGGCTGGATATCGAAAGGTGCAGAGACAAACATGGAGGAGCCAAGGACAACTTAAATGATCTAGGAAGCAAATCAGAACAGGAAACTCTTGTTGGACGATAAAAGAAATGTGTATTTATTTACAAATTTCATGAACCCACTAATACAATCATTCGTCACCCTATGTGGTTTCAGCCTCATTTGGAAAGAGTCGAAATGGTAATTCAAACTACAGGGAATATTTTCAAAAAGGTACAGAAACATCTTGAAGTATGTATAATCCTATAGGTAAAAGACACACTTTGCTGTGAAACCAGACCACTGTAGTTTTATGGTATTCATTTTTTAGACATTTACATCTGTACTTATCCATATTTATTTTTGTTCAGTTTTATTTGTGCTCATTTTTATTTGTATTTGATATTTTGTGAAAAAATGTACGTTAAATTTGGCTATTTCCACATGTATTCAACCATTGAAAGTACATTTGCAACTTGATGTATTGTGGGTTTTAGTGCTATAAGAAACCATATGTAATTAAGACTCCCAGTTTTCCATTTTTACTGAATTTTACAGATAAATACAGACAGAAAACAGCCTGTTTCCTGTCTGTATTCCTTTTTAAACGAGGGAAAATATAGAAAATTGTGCTTCTTTTGAGTGACTCTCCATGGTGTCCTTCATGAATTCCAGTCCAGAAGCTGGGCTGATAGACTGCATGAGGAGTTAAAAACAGGATGAACTTTCCTTAAATACAGGCATATGATAACATATATTTGCTTATAATGTTAATATTTACCTGTAGTTTAGGGTTTTGTTATAATTGGCTGCTTTATTTGTTAAATGAGACTGATATTGATGTACGAGTGCATGTTTATCAATTCAATAAATGTGGAAATATACTATTTTACGACTCCATTTATTCTCAAAACACAAAATAAATATGGATAAATACCACAGGAATGGTCAAAAAATAAATATGGATAAATACAGACAGAAATGTTAAAAAAAACAAATTCCATAAAACCGAGAGCCCTATATATAATGCATCACTTATATGTATTACAGTCATATGACATTAACATTTTAGTACAATGCATATCTGCAACTGCTTAAAACTTCATTAATACAACTATTTTTTTATTTGCATGCATGTTAGTCTGCACACCTGTGTGGGTCCTCAATATCATTTAGGCAAATTATCGACATGTAAGTATGTATAGATTTTTTATACCTAATTCCACATTTATGTAGGATGTATGACGTTACCACGCGAGTCAGCACAACGCGTACCGTTACATCGCAGTCGTTACAGTAGGGAAGGTGTTGGGATAGTAAACTACACAATTTGTAATGTTAGCAAGCCATCTAGCGCAAGTCAATGTAAAGACTTGCGTTGTAATGGCATAGCGTGGTTTGTAAACATAAAAACAGATAGAAAATAAATCCTGAAAAAATATACCAAAAGGGGGAATGTAGAGGAATAACAATGATTCATTTATTAAAAACAGAACTTTCTGCACTGTGCAATCATTGCGAACGGCGCCATGCACAGCGCAAGCGGTCCCTGCTTTCCTTTTCTCCCACTTGAGTAGATTTTTACTCGAGTGGCAGCTTTCTCAACGCCGAAGGGCAGTTTATCAACGCGAGCTGTCGCGAGCATATGCGACTACTTGCAATGAGAAACCTGACCCCCCCCCGCACGTTGAGAAATCTCATCGGGATGTTGATTTTCCACGCTCGCCAACTCGATGTTGACAATTGCGAAAGAGGTAAAATCTCGGCAGGAATTCATTTTCCTCGCTCGCTGTCGCCAACTTGACATTGGCGAACGCGAGCAAGGAAAAAAAACTCAGCGAGCTCCGCGCAACGCGGAGTGTGGAAAACTCTGCAAACTCCACGAGCGGAGCGGAGTTCACCGCTCAGGGTTAGACAGGGCACCATTGGCTCTCACTTCGGCGACAGAGAATGATACATTAAGAAAACTTGAAAAAGACATGGGTAAATATATGTAATAACAGGACTGATGTGAGAGACAACAAAAGAATCATGGGTGATATTCACACCGTGCATGGTGATGTGTTCAAAGTCCCTGTTTCTTTTCACTCCGTTTTATTGGGTTAATGGTTTAACAAGCATTTCACAGGATATACACATGATACATATTGTAAGAACCTGTTTTTGAACTGAATAATAAAGAAGCAACTAAATAATTGCTGAAATGTTCTTTGAGTAGAGGATATGGCCTAACGGCTAGAGCGGTCGACCTGAAAGCTGGGGAATCAGGTTTGAGTCTCAGCAGGGATGTTCAACATCCCCTGATTTGGGGGACATCGCTTAATCTCCCTGTGCCTAACAAAATTAATGTGTCCATCTATAACGCAACTGGTGCTCATGTAAATTGCTCTGATACCTTCAAGTCAAGTTTGCTTTACATAAAACTAAAAATGCAACATGTGCGCAATTATAATCGCAGGCAGGGAAAGTGGTTATTGGCAAGATGTGAATCTCGAAACAACCAAGTTGTCTAGTATGCTCCAAATATTATAATAATATGAGAACTTAATAAACTAAATCATATTTGTACATGAGAACAACAGGCCTTTAAAGAACAACAGTAGCTGGGCTGATAGAGAGCAACAGTGGACGAGACACCGTTAGCTGAAGACGAAGGGAATAACAAGCCTCCTATGTTTAATAAATGCGTTAGGTGGGAGAGCAATCAGGGGCGGCTCTAGGCTCATGGCGGCCCTGGGCAGGGAGTGTAGGTAGGGGGCCCCGGAAGAGGGGGTCCAGGCGGGTCGGAGCACGGAGGCCAGTGAAGAGGGGGGGTCAGGGTGTATGGAAGTGGAACAGAGCCGGAGGCCACCAAATCCCTGCCAGGGGCCGCCATGCAAATATGTATCCATCCTCAGAGGATTATTATTTTAAGGATATATATTGGCGTGGTGGCCCCTGGGGTTTGGTGGCCCTGTGCAGGTGCACAGCTTGCACATGCCTAAGGCCGGCCCTGGAGCAATGTGCAAAGCCCCACTCCATGAAAAATAAAAAAGGAAAATACCAAGAGGAGGTTTGTTCTGATTGCTCAATTGGGTGAGGGGGTCGCCTTTGTGCATGTGCTGTAGTGAAAGGCAGGCATCTCTTGGAGCCTAAATGGGTCCTGGCCCTATCACATGGGGGACATTTTTGATAACTTGGTGAGGCCACGCAATTGACATTTCAAGATGATAAGTTATCATCACTGAGTTCCTCCCCGAGTGCCACCCATAATCCCATCCCAACTGTCTGCTACCGAATGTTTGCAAAGGCCTTTACTCTCTTCCCTGTGTAAAGCCTTACTTTCCTCCTGGGCCCAATGTAAAACCACAGTGTGCAAAGATTCAGAAGAGGGTACAAGGGGTGACTTTCATTTGCAGGACACCTTCCTGCACAAAATCAATCAATTCAGTCGATTTCCTCTTTCTATGAGTAATGCAGAATACAGAACACATAGAAAAAGGAAAAAACGAGGAGAAATTAAAATATTTCCCCTCGTTGCGCCTCCCTAACGCCACCCCTGGGGTGGAGTTGGATACTGATGCATACCCAGGTTTAAGCTTCCTCGTAAACCTGGGAGTACTTCAGATTTTTTGGGTGTTACGTGGGAACACCCACAGCAACACTCATGGAACGCCCCTTTCCTGCAGTGTTCTGTGTGAAAGGAGCACATATATACAAGGACATGAAAAGCCACATAAAGTGGCTTTAAGTGGCCTTGTAAATATGCAGTGGCACATTGCACTACCGGAACATCATAAAAGAGAAGTTCCAGCAGCACAAAAGTGCTGCAGGGGCCTGATAAATGAGGCCTAGGTTTTGCACAGGCAGGTTAATTTACCATTCAAATGAACACTTCTCTGACATCCATCTCAGCATTGATGAGCCAGAGAAATACCCACCTCGGCTTACAACATACAGCAGAAAGACACACCAGATATAAAAGCCTGAACTAACACCTCCAACATTGCACAGCATTGCCACTGAGGGCCTCCTTACAAGATCCCTGTTGTAAACAACTGCTAAGTGTCGACCTATAGTTACTGACACTGGAGGTGCACGTGCCTCTGGGGAAAGGGCTTAATGGAGATGGTAACCAAGAGAGGCCCCTAGAAATTACTGTGGGAACAATTAATTCCTGAATGGGTCAACTGGTTATATCACCAGGAAAGTTCCTTAGCTTTCTGCAGCCAGAAGAGTCAAGTGGAAGACATTAGGGACCATATCAACTACACTTTCAGGCAACACAACGCAGCAAGAGAACTTGCACTCCATTGCATAAAAATGCAGAGCGCAGAAATGCACCATGTTTACTGAGCTATACCGCACTTCTTTTCTCTCCTTAGTGCCAGAGCAGGCACGCTTGCACCACGACACGTGGTTGGGTGCCAGCATTGGGGTGAGAATAGTTTTTGAGCAGCAAGGGACACCTTCCTGCACAAAACCTAGCCTTGTAAGTTTTTTCCTGTTTATGTGTGCTGCAAAAGACCTGTTACATCTGTGGATATGTGAATGTATAGTAACGTTATTGGTTACATAATTTTTGGTTCACTTTTATGAGCCGTTTAGGCATCTTATTGGCAATGTATGCCCATTCATCAGGCAACACCCTACACGTCACGCCATTGAAACTTACTGTGTACATCGTGGGTACTCATAAACTTTGCCCAGGGGCCACAAAGTATAGACTGTGGTCTGACTGAGGGCCGCACTGGGGCGGTACAGGGTCCTGGGTGGGTCAGGGATTGTGTAGGAGGTTTAAAAAAATAAAATAAACAGGCAAGCATTTATTTTGCAGGTAAATTAAAGTTAAGTGGTGCAGGACACCACAGTAGTTACATCATTTAACTTGCAAATAAATGCTTGTCCGTTTATTAAAAAAATTAATCAGAATATTAGTGCTCAGCAAGTAAACAGCAGCTCATGCCACAATTCACCAGGGGGCCACATGTAAAGGCCAAGAAGGCCGCCATCGGCCCCGGCCGTACTTTGAAAATCACTGGTGTATATAGTTGGAGGTGTGCTTCCCTCCTTTTCCTTTTTGTTGCCTCTCTATGTTTTCTCCAACATAAGAAATTGAAATCTTATTATTATAAAATGGAGAAAATAAGACACAACATTTTTCATGCATCCAACATACTACAGAAAATCCATATAGCAGCCTAACATATAACTACTTCCTACGTAATTCACAAACAGCACACTCACAGCAGGCCTTGTAGCATTCCTGCTACACTACCAATTGACAAGCAACCCAGATAACAGGCAACACAATGCTGAACAATATGGACTTTAAGCAATGTGCTATGCTATGTAATGCATATGGTGTGAAATGATGTAATTCTTTGATGTCAGCTCCCTGAGCACAGAACCTAAAACTGTAGACAGCTTCCCGCCACATCTCAGGGCCCTCTCATTGGACTTTTGTAACATGCTGCCATGTTGATCATACCTCTCTCAAAGCACCTACTGAGAAAGTCTGAAACAAAATAAATAAAACAACCAATAAACTTTAAACAGAACTCCCCACACGCCTCATTCATCCTAACCTCAATGTAGACATTTGTATTTCAAACAGAAAACACTTTAGGCATTGCATCGCACGTACACAAAACAAAAACATTGGGGCATATTATCAATGACAGGCGATACATTATCGCCGCTTTTATCGGCAGGAAACTGCCGATAAAGCGGCGATAATGGCCTTGATAATATGCTCTATGAATTCCAATCGAAGCCCATGTTAGATGTGTTTGGAATTCATAGAGCATATTATCAAGGCCATTATCGCTGCTTTTTCGGCAGTTTCCTGCCGATAAAAGCGGCGATAATGTATCGCCTGTCCTTGATAATATGCCCCATTGTTTCTAGGATTGTGCAAAATGTACGTAGTTTACTTTTGCGTAATTACTGCAAACATTTCCAAAATTATGCGTAATTAAACAAAATGCAAATCCGTAGCCATCTTCTGTTAGTCGTGTGTGTTCGAAATAGACGTTTGCGATAAATGGCAGTATTTGAAGTAGGTTTTCACCCCCAAATAGCACGTAAATATGCAAACTGGCAAAATGGTGCAGCTTGAAGAATGTCATGTAACAAGCAGAACGTGAAATTGCCAAAACTATGCAAATTATGCTGCCATCATTTATATTTCATTCAGGCGTAATTATGAACAGATTCCAAAGAAAATTATCCTCATTCACCACCGCTCAAATATGACAAAATACCATGAGTTTATCTGTAAACAGTGGGCAATCATCTTTTCAGTATCCTAAGAGATGCTTAAGGAAATCCTTAAAGCTCTCAGGCCACACAACTCTCTGACATCAGATCAAGCATCCACAGCATAAACAACACATTGTCACTAGGCCTGCGCAACATTTGAATACCGTTGCCACTATTCACATAATTTCCTGCATTTTGTATTATGCCTTTTTACGTGAAAGTCCAGAAAATGATTCCAATATGCCATTCGCCATAATTGGGTTTCACTCGGATACAAATCCAATCATGGGAGCACAGGAACGACACAATGGACAAAATGCGAGTGGCTATTCTTAGCGGCACGTGAGTCCTCATATCGAAAATTTACATGAGGATTAATTTCCCACTACAACAGAGGAAAATAGAAATACGCATTTCACAAATTTTGCATAATTTTTCAGAAATTCTGCATAATTACGCAAAAGGAAATTACTCGCATTTCATACGCCTGTAATTGACACCCCACCTAAAGGTAGACCAGCTTACAACACCAAAAACAGACAGTGGTTTGTAATTGGTGGACTAGCAACGCTACTTCCGGCTTTACTGCAAGAAAAGAAAATGGGCTCCTTGTCTGCTGTTGGATAGTAAATGATTCAGAAAAGGGGGTGGTGATGAAGAGAGTGTCTGAATTAAACAGACCACTCTTACCCAGTCCAAAGATCAGGGCTTGATCCATCACTGTTATTTAGCTCACTGCACCATCCCAGCTCAGAACCTGGCCATATGCAAATTAGTCTGTCCCTGGCCCAGTGCATCATGGGAACAGGGCAGACCAAACTACCAAGCCAATTCTTCACCAGAAAGGAGACAAGCTTGCTCATTGCACCATCAGGATTCAAGCAAGCCGGGCCGACGACGGCTGAAATGCCAGAAACCGATCCCCGGAAGCTTGTTTCCTTCCCAGTGTAAGAATTGGCTTGGTAGTTTGGTTTGCCCTGTTCCCATCATGCACTGGGACAGGAACAGACTAATTTGCATATAGCCAGGTTCTGAACTGGGATGGGGCAGTGAGCTAAAAAACGGTGTTGGATCTAGCCCTGATCTCTTGACTGGGTGAGAGTATTCTGCTTAATTCAGAAACTCTGTCCATCACTACCCCTTGTTGTTAAATATTTTGTCCACCCTAAGCGTGGAAGGGTATACTCAGATGTGAGTCCCTTGCTCATTGCACCATCAGGATTCAAGCAAGCCGGGCCGACGACGGCTGAAATGCCAGAAACCGGTCCCCGGAAGCTTGTTTCCTTCCCAGTGTAAGAATTGGCTTGGTAGTTTGGTTTGCCCTGTTCCCATCATGCACTGGGACAGGAACAGACTAATTTGCATATAGCCAGGTTCTGAACTGGGATGGTGCAGTGAGCTAAAAAACGGTGTTGGATCTAGCCCTGATCTCTTGACTGGGTGAGAGTATTCTGCTTAATTCAGAAACTCTGTCCATCACCACCCCTTGTTAAATATTTTGTCCACCCTAAGCGTGGAAGGGTATACTCAGATGTGAGTCCCTTGCTCATTGCACCATCAGGATTCAAGCAAGCCGGGCCGACGATGGCTGAAATGCCAGAAACCGGTCCCCGGAAGCTTGTTTCGTTCCCAGTGTAAGAATTGGCTTGGTAGTTTGGTTTGCCCTGTTCCCATCATGCACTGGGACAGGAACAGACTAATTTGCATATAGCCAGGATCTGAACTGGGATGGTGCAGTGAGCTAAAAAACGGTGTTGGATATAGCCCTGATCTCTTGACTGGGTGAGAGTATTCTGCTTAATTCAGAAACTCTGTCCATCACCACCCCTTGTTGTTAAATATTTTGTCCACCCTAAGCGTGGAAGGGTATACTCAGATGTGAGTCCCTTGCTCATTGCACCATCAGGATTCAAGCAAGCCGGGCTGACGACGGCTGAAATGCCAGAAACCGGTCCCCGGAAGCTTGTTTCCTTCCCAGTGTAAGAATTGGCTTGGTAGTTTGGTTTGCCCTTTTCCCATCATGCACTGGGACAGGAACAGACTAATTTGCATATAGCCAGGTTCTGAACTGGGATGGTGCAGTAAGCTAAAAAACGGTGTTGGATCTATCCCTGATCTCTTGTCTGGGTGAGAGTATTGTGCTTAATTCAGAAACTCTGTCCATCACCACGCCTTGTTGTTGGATAGTAAATGGCAGCCATATTTGGGATGCTGTGGACTACTTACGCTCCCAGGCCCCTGTGCCATTGCATCTGCTGCAGTAATTATAACTAAACCCCTTCCTGAAATGGCAACCACACACACAGATGGAAAGGCAACCTAAATTGCAGATAGGGCTACCGGGCCATTCTCGCTGCAGACTGCGTGCCATATAAATGGTAACAAACAGCGGCAGCTGGCACAGGTAAGCATGGTGAGGCAGGGTGAGGCAGGGAGCAAGCCGACAGACGATGGAAAAGGTTTAATTTATTTATTTAACCACACCTATTCCATCGTCTGTCAGCTTCCCCCTCCCACCCTACCCCACCCCACTGCATTTACCTGTGCTGGCTGCCACTGGCAACAAATATAGCATATTGTGCAAAACCCATAGAAATACATGTCCCTTGGAGGACAAATCAGTAACTTTACCTTAGGAATACTGCACCATACTGCGACAAATCCACAGCATTACTCGTTGAGCACAGCAGAGTACTAAATGCTAGGTAGCAACATATAAATACCGCACAACAGATTTCCAAATGTGCAGCATTGCCACATGAGTATTTTCAAATAGTTTGCGAAACACCTCACAATATAATAGGTATACTCTCCTAAAGCTTGCCAAATCTCTGGCATTACCAGAAGAATACTTGAGTATATTGAGCAAACTACATCACTATGGGAATACTGCAGTTTACTGTGCCAAATTCCAAACTTCACCCTCAGTATACTCATGGTCGCAGGTATTATGCGATTCTGAGGCTGCAGCATTTTCCGCATAATTATGGATTTGCTGCATTTGTCATATAATCCATCTTGTGTTGCATAATCTGCAGATTAGATTTCAGCAAAAAAAATCGGATTCTAGCTAAAAAAATACAAAAAACGTTCCTGCGCAGTGGAAGGCCCTTCGCAAAAGTTCACTGGTAATCTTTCAGTTGCTTATTGCTGTACTTGGTTGTTAAACTGGCGCTAATGAAGTGAACTATTTTCCCAGACAGTGTCACCATGAAGTAATATCAACACTCACAAAATGTGTCACATTATTTCAGATAATTTGGCTTTTTTACCACATCATTTTGTCATCCCTGCCCTGCCACATAATTTGGTCTCCCCTGCTGCATACATCCAGTGGCACTGGGTATACATCAGGGCTCGATTCGGGGGTACCACGCGGGTGGACGGCGTCCCCCCACTTATTTTACCGGGTGGACGCCGTCCCACCTGCCAAACAGCTGGACTTTACTCCTTGGCCTGTTTAGGACGAGGAGCTCGGAGCTCATAGCACGCTGCTCACGCGCTGACTTCTCAGATGCAATTGCATCTAATGGGTGAGCGAGGGGAGGCAATGAGCCTGATGGTGCAAGCCACGTTTCGTGATGTCACTTCCTGTTGTGACGTCACTTCTGGTGACAGCATCCCACTTCTTTTTTTTAGGACTTGTGCCCTGGTATACATCACTCTATTGGGCCAAAACTCCAACAATATAAGCATGCTGCCCTGCAGCTTGCCAAATCTCCAGCATTCCTGTAGCAGCACAGCAAGATATTGTGCATCCCACCCTTCCTCCCCGGATTTCTCCCCCTCTTCCCAACAAGCGTCCGACAAACCTCCACACTGCTCAGAGGCTGGTAATGAATGCACATCTCCCAGAGCCGCCCGCCTTAATTGCAGTCTTGCATATCTGTCCGTGCGGGGGAGGTGGAGAGGGGGGGAGCGCCACCATGCCCTGTGAAGACATGTAGCTCCCAGGTCCCTGCTCCTCCCCCCAACTCCCACCCTCCCTGTGGCCACGCCCTCCACGCACTCCATGCGGCAAGGCCCTGACCCAGCGCGTGAATTCGCGAATGAAATATGCATGAGCTGTGGCTCGCCTGGGGCCGAGCAGTGCAGGAGCCTGGGGCCATAATCTTGTTAAATACTCCCTAATGAGGGCTGCTGGGCCAGGGGGTGTGCGGAGCTATGCTAAGAATGCCATTATAATCTATCTCTAGATAGCTGTGGCCTTGTTTATCCCTCTGGCTCCCATCTACATAGCAACCATTGTAGAGCTGAGTGTCGGTATCCCTCCAGTTATCCACTAGTCTATCTATGCATCTTCTATACAGTATATCAATTGATATATTCATCAATCTAGCTGGCTATATATGTGTATATGTATCATCCATCCATCCATCTTCCATCCATCTACCCATCCACCTACTCATCTATCTATCTATCTATCTATCTATCTATCTATCTATCTATCTATCTATCTATCTATCTATCTATCTATCTATCTATCTATCTATCTATCTATCTATCTATCTATCTATCTATCTATCTATCAATCTATCTGTCTGTCTGTCTAATTATATATTTGGCATATCACCTGCTATCAATGTATCGTCTATCCATCAATATATTGATCTACAAGGCTGCCATTAGTAGGTGTACCTCCAATGTATCCTCTCTCTGTTACTTCTCTCAATAAAGATCAGGCCAAACCAAAGGAACACATATTATTTCCACGTCGTTTATAGACCCAGCACCCCCACTCTCACGGATATAGCCCCATCTTTCTGGAATTTGTAAGCACCCTAGTCACATCTATGCAGATAAAATACACCAATAGTATCTTACTATGAGACTTCAACATTTTTTGAACCATCAACAAAAATCTCTCACAGTGAAACCTGTAGAAATCTGTGATCTATAAGAAATAAATCTGTGATCTACAAGAACTATCAAACTAATCAAAGTACCAAAACATAACAAATGTAACAGACTTCATCTAATATTATTATCACCTAACCATATCAAAATCGATTGGTCAAATCATTGGCACTTCGTTCTACAAAATATACCACTCACCAAAAGTCAATCAAAAACTACAAAAATCCTCAGGACATCTTTAAAAGATATCTCCGCAGCAGAACTCAGCACAACTCATGCAAATCGCAAAATAGGAATCATTCTACTGTTCCAAAGAAGGTCTCACAAACTACCACAAATCATTCAAAACCTATTGAATAATCTTGTTCCACAAATGTTGAACTAAGCAGAGAAAAATAATTGATGCCCTGCTGCAACACTGCCACGAACACAACAAAAGAACAGCTATAAAAATTGAAAAATCATGGAAAAAGCTCTAAACTTCTGAATGTTACAAAATTAAAGAAGATCACACAAGACCTTCATACGAATGCCAAGTACTTGAAGAACCAGATGAGAAAAGCCTTGAACTGACCTAAAACACTCTTCAAAATTGTCAACTATCCCCTGAACCCTACCAACTACTGTGGGAAAGAAAACACCCAATTGGTTAACAATTTAGGCAAATAGGTCTGAAACCCTATTACAAATAATAGCGGATATAAAACCATGCTCATGCGAACATGATCCCATATTAACAAAACTATTAAAAGTCTTTGCTAAAGACATTGCACAATTAATCCTCAATAATACTAATGCTTCACTTAAGGAAAGAGTATTCACTCTGATTCTAAAAAAAGAAACAAGTACAGACCCCCATAAGACTTCTCGACCCTAATCCCAATTTTTAAGTTACCTTTCATAAGAAAAATCTTAGAAAAAGCCATCTATTCAACTTAAAAAAAAATATGAAAATTAATCTCCATTTTGCCCCAATGGTAGCATGGAGAGAGCCATCCTGCAAGTCTCTGATAACATAATCAGAGCGCTTTGAAATAGATATATCACTCTGCCAGTTCTATTGGACTTTACTGATCAGCTGAATTCAGTGCTCTTGACCATCACATTCTACTGAATACCCCAAACCAGATTGGAAATAGATTACAAAATCACCTAGTCTGGTGTGGCATTACTATATACCTTTATATCGCCTTCTGTTTAATATAATGTGTAGAACTATTGAACCTGATGCTAATCATGCATGGGTTAGTTATCCCTTTAAGAAACCAATCTTCAACTTTTTATCCTTGCCAGGTAGAGATTTTCTGATGGGCTGGTTTGCCAGAGACATTGTCAACTGGATTTAACAGTTTCAATAAAACATGGATGAATGCCCTTCTTTGCCAGCCTGACCAAAATGGACAAATATGCCTCGTCGAGACAAAAAGAGGCTGTTCTGTCTAAACAGATTAAAAGTGTCTTAAGGTAATTTAATGTATGAAGTTGGGCTTTCTCATCCGAAGAAAGTGAGGAAAAAATACTGGTAGAATTGGACCTTGTGATCAATGAAAACTGGAGATAACTTTAAGCAAAAACCCAGGGTGAGGCCAAGACCCTCTTTGTTTGGCAAAAAACAACTAAAACAATCATGGAAAAGCAGAAATGTCTCCTAAATGAGGTCCAAAAGTAATGGCTAAAAACCTAAAACTTAATATGCACATTTTTCAGTGCTTCAAAAGGAGAACCCTGAAGATCTGGAAGCACTAAAAGAAACTGTAATGAAATAAACTGTAAATAAACCACCAAGCGTCAATCAAAGTAACTTCCCAGAAGCTGAGAGAGCAAAGTCTCAAATGACCGTAGTTCAGAACCTCTAAAGGAATGAATGACAGCCCATGCTATGTAACATGGAAATTGCAAATCATAGGTAAAAAGCATCCCTGAGAAAATCCCAAATCTTATCTAGTTTACAAGAAGAAGCATTATTGTTCTCTGATAAACACCAATATTGGAACGTCTCTTTTTAAAAAAAATTATTTATTGCAATTTTCTTGGCATACTTCATAACTGAAAATAGTTACATCACTGGTACCACCCCATACAGTGAGCAAGACATTCCCCAGTCCGGGGTAATGAATCAATTTGGGTGTCCACTGAAGCCTCCAGCAAACCAGCAATCAGCGAAAGCATCATCATCATGGGTCATGTTAGTAATTTGATAACTTGTAAACAAACTCCCCCCATACCTAAACCCTCCCCCCCCCCACGGGGTCCACCCATCCCAAGGTCCAGTGAACAAATATTCAGGTTGGGGCATCCTCCCATCTCTCCCGTTGTCTGGGGGACTCTGTTCCCTCCGGATTATCTCCCGTGGTCATCGCCTGTGTAGAGCTAGGGGCGACCCCCACTATCTCCTGGACCATTAACCCCCATGCCTGTAACACCTCCGGAAGTTTAGCATCCCTCCTAGTACTACGCAAGTGCCCCTCCTCCGCCAGTGCCCATTCCTTCAAATCCGCTTTCCAGCGTGCTGGTAGTGGGCGTGGCCCCTGCTGTGTCAACCAGTGGATTGCTATTTGTCGCTTGGCCGTCACCAGTCCTAATACTAGGAACTTTCTACTGGTTTGCGTTTAGGGTCTCGGGGGATTAACCCCAAGATACAGGTGCGTACCTCCAGAGCCACCCTCCAACCCGTGATCCTGTGCAGGTCCTCTAGGATTGTTACCCAAAATCCCTGGATCGTCGGACATGACGATACCATATGTGCGAAATCTGCCGGGCCATAGTGGCATCTGGGGCAGCTCGAGGCCCTTGAACTGTCAATGGTGTGTAGGCGTTTGGGTGATAGATACGTCATGTGAATCATATTATATTGGATCTGTTTAAATCTATTGGAGACCGCCACCTTGCGGACTCCCTCATGAATCTTCTATTTGAAACGTCTCTTATGACAGGAATGTATTTTAGGAGTGTCTGGACATTTGAATTGCTGAGTAGAATGAGTTCCATTTTCTGACCCTCTACCCCCCAAAAAAGTCTATAGGTATAGCCTTTCAAGCAGCAACGGGAAGATGTAGCGTAACAGCTAGGAGAGTCGACCTCAAATCTGGGGAATGAGGTTCGAGTCTCGGCAATAACGTTCAACGTCCTCTGATTGTGGGCAGGTCATTTAATATTGTGCCTAACAAAAAATGTATGTGTCCTCATGCATTGCAACTGGTACTCATGTAAAGCACTCTGCTACCTGATTTAGGGTCAAGTTTGCGCTATAAAAAAAGAATTGGAAAAAAAACAGGCCCCCAAATGTAGTCGTAGGAGAGATAGAGCTGGCTAGGAGAAGATCAAAGAAGGAATAGAGCTGCCTGAAACAACAAACGAGGCTGCACAGAAAGTTGCAGTTGTAGCGGAAACCAGGTCTTCCTAGGCAAACATGAGCCACCAAAAGAACCTCACATCTCGTGGTCCTCCTTTATTTTTCCAAGGACTCTTGCCAAGAGAGGAAATGGTGGAACACATAAAGGATACCGGTGGGCCATTTGATTGACATCATGTCCAGTGCCAACACTCCTTGTCGTGGCAGGGGAGATCAAAGAAAAGGTCGAAGGGTGTTTTGGGCTGAGGCAAAAAGGTCTAGCAGGTTTTACTGAACCTCTCTGTTACTGACTTAAACAGACGGGGACACAGGCAGAGGGAAGCGGATAATGGAATAACTGCTCAAATGATCCACACACACTGTCCCCTTCCCTATAAAATAAACTGCAATCAGGAAGAGGAGATTGGCCTAATGGCCAATCAACTGGGTTTTTGCTACTAACCTGGGGGCTCTTGTTCTTCGCTGACACTTCATGTAAACCTAAGTGATGTGACTGCCCATCCTCACTTTGACTGCCTGTTCCTTCAGAAGAGAGGCAACTGCAAGAAGAGCTTGATGAATGGCAGCTAATTCTAGTAAAGGTGCCAATGAGACTCACCTCAACAAATAAGCAAAGACCAATTATTAGGGATGTGCGAAATTCACAAAATTTCCTTTTGCTTATTTACATGAAATTTCTGGAAAATTATTTGAAATTACACATAATTATACAACATGCAAATCCATCATTTTGTGTCATATTTTAGTGTGCAATGCATTGTGGCTAAGTGTGGGCGGTGAACTCCGCTCTGCTTGCGGAGTTTCCCACACCCGCGGAGTTCCGAAAAACTCTGCTTTGCGTTGAGGAGACAAGTTTTTTTCTGAGCTCGCGTTCGTCAATGTCAAGTTGGCATGCATGAGCCAGGAAAATCCACCTCCTAGCAAGATTTTTCCTCTTTCCCGATTGTCAACATCAAGTTGGCGAGCACGGAAAATCAACCACCCTGCGAGATTTCTCAACGCAGGCGGTGAGATTTCTCATTGCGAGTGGTCGCGTATGGTCGTGACCGCCCGCGTTGAGAAACTACACACTCGTGTTGAGAAAGCTGCTGCTCGAGTAAAAATCTACTCGAGCGGCAGAAAAGAAGGAGTGCCAACTTGCCTTGTGAATGATGCTGTTCACGATGATTGCACGGTGCAGACAAGCACCTGGCACTAACATTCACAGCGAACTGCATTTATCTAAAGAAACTCTGCCACTTGCAGAGATCCAAGTAGCATGGCAGAGGTTTTTGTGCACTTCAGGAACTCCTCGAACTCCACCCAGGGTTAGTTGTGGCATCAATTTCTTGGTAAAGATGCAGTTAAACAAAAGCACAGCAATCAGCAGAAGTTAGCGTTCTGTTGTTCCGCTGAGTTTTCTGTAAATCTTTGCCACAAATGGCACACTTCACTGCACATTTTTACAGTAAATGGCACAAAATTATGCGAAGTGGAGTCATTCTGAGAATTTTGTGTAAAAAGCATACTGAGAAATTCCTAAAATTGCGCACATTGCATCAACGTAACTGACATTTCGGCCAGGCCAAGCAATAACCATTTCAGGTGTTGAGAAATTTGAAAAGCCATTGGTGTTGAGTTTCATAACCTGAGGCAGACTCCAATGCTGCTGAAGGTAATGAACCAGTAGTTACAGGTGAAGGTGAGACTAGAGAAATAGGAGGAGACTGGCTGCAATGTTACTCTACTCTCAGTCATGTCCCGATGTTCAAAGGCCTGGTAGAAGGTGCATCAAAGAAGCCATCAGTTTGGCCTGTGGGAACGAGGAAGGAAGGAAGGAAGCACGTTGTACCATGTATTCCAATGCCCTTTAGGCAGGCACAGTAGTTTCTATGAAATTGATGTTCATTGACATTGATTTCTTCCACCTCAGAAGAATGAAAAGCTGATGGACCCAAGCCAGGATTTGAACTCTTATTTCAGGTGAAGGGACTAGGCTTCCTCAGTAATCCACTGGCTCCCAGTAGATCTAAGTATACAATTCAACGTTTTTTTTTACTGCGAACAGAATTTAGAGGGGCGCAGGACCAGAATTCCTGCAAGCACAGGCATCCCAATGTGTATTCAAAAGAAATCTGAGGTCAGCGATGAACAACCATATCTGCCAAAGAGCTTTGTGATGGAATAATCATGGAGGCAGACTAGCGGCGGCCGGGACGGATCGGAGGTAGGGGGGTGGGAGGGGGCGGAGGACACAGGGGACGCGGGTACAAAAAAATAAAACAAAACTGTGCCGTCTCACCGTTTCCTCGCCACGTCTCTCCTCTGTAGTCCTCCTCTCTCGGCCTCAAAAGGAATCACACCCAAGTTCCCAGGCTCGCTTTCAGTCAATTACAACACTGCCTTAGCAGCGTTGTCAGGGCCGGACTGGGAACCAAAACCGGCCCCGGCAAAGTGCTCGGCCGGCCCCCGGGGGGAGGTCTGAGCTCTTTGCCGGGGCCAGTTTTCGGCCAATTTTGTTGCAGGGCCGATTTTGCAGCTATGCTGCATAAACAGCACTGTAACAAAACCGGCTCCCAGGGGCCCAAAACTGGCCCCCACCCTTGCGGCGCACCGGGGGATTGCCCCATGCCCGCACGGCCAGTCCGGGCCTGAGCGTTGTGATTGGTCTGAGTGCCTTGTTTCGGCGCTCAGGCGCTGATTGGGAGCCTGGGCATGTTCTCCGATCAGGCTGAACTGCAGCCTGCATGGAGAAGAGGGAAAGTGCACAAGACTGTTTTGGGTGGCCCGAGCAGGCCGGCCAAGCAGTCATTGCAAACTTAGGAGGGTGCTACCACTCCTCCCCTGCCCCCTCCGCCTTACGCAAAACTGCGGAAGTAGGAGAAAATAAAATGATAATAACAAGTTATTTTATTTTCCGTTTGTTTCTCTGCAAAAAAGCCGCCGAGGCAGACCTGGGGCTGTGGACCTCACAAGAAAGCAATGAGTTACAACCATGCTAGGAAACACTTGAAAACAGAGTAGCTGGAGAGTGCAATTCCACATTTCCTTGAGGCAGTCAGGGGATGATATCTGACCATGAACCTTCCCTCGCTGATGGAGTTTAGCTCCCCCATTCGGTATTCCATCCAGCTTTTGCCGTCACAAGAAAGGGACATGTAGCTGTCTATAAAGCTGCTAGAGGAATACAAAATAGGAGAGACCTCCTTTAGGCTTGCTTCCACCTCTATAGATCAGATATTAGGGCAATACTGACAGCCTGCCCTCTGTGGATTTCTTTTTTTTCCTTCAGAATTTGCCTCCCGAGCTTGCTTGTTTTGCTTCAGATTTTGCTGCTGATTACAAGACAAATTTGCACAATTCCTCTTTTGTACACCACATCTTCCTGCCGATTCCTCTCAGACTACGAGTGATTTTTCATACAGTGCAGTGATCATAATCTCTTTCACAACCATGCTTCATTTGATGTGACAAATGTCTCTTTCAAAATGCTGTGTGAGGAGGTGCCTGGGCCGACATCTTGAAGAAGAGCTAAATATTTCCCTCTGAATACTCTCTAAGCTCCATCCGTCTCAGAAAAGCGCGTTCGCTCATAAGCAGAGGCAAACAAGCAATGGCAAAGAAAACAGGTCTGACATTTAGTGTGGGTAAGGGTTTCCTAGAAAGGACATCCCAATGCCTCCTTTTGGCTGGGGCCTCCTTTAGTTAAGGGTCTCTGAGGTAAAGTGTGATTCCCAGAAGTAACTCCTGTGTTTGGAGTGGTTAGGACCAAAAGGCCCTGCTTCTGCAATGCAAATCACAAAATGTCCAGGAACAGCACAATAAAACTTGCCATCTTCAAGACCTACTAGAAACAATCCTCACCACGTGCCACCTAGAAACAGCCTGATAATGTACAACCTTTTTAGCAATAAACATAGCTATGTAGTAGTTAATTTGAGCCGGTGGGTTCCAGTGCTCTGCACCGGCACTTAAATGTAGACACCGGCACTTACGACAGCTGCCACACGGTGCTGCTGTTTGCATAATTTAGATATGAGCAGAGTAGCAATCGTTTAATAATTCAGTATGCATTAAAAACAACAAATACCGGCCGCTAAAGCCATTTTTATAGCTTTAGGGCCTGCAATTGTTTGAATTGTCACACTTTTAGAAGTGTGCTGTTTAGTAGTTGTGTAGGTATTGTCATTGGCAATACTAGCAGTGGCAATGAATGGTAAATGGTGCAGAGGCCTCCTGACTAGAGGCCTGGATTTTTTTTTTATTTTTTTTTACAAATTAGGCACTGGCTGTGTTGCATCTATTTATAGACAACGAATTCTTATGTTTCACTTGGGTGGACTAAATGGCCATTTATATTGCATACTGGAACCAATGCACATCATGTTCTGCTCTCTCATGTATCTAGCCACCCGTTCAGTGCACACCATGACCTGATTCTCTGACACTCCTGGGTGGACACAATGAACATTTATCTGGCTGCCTGTAACCAGTGCATGCCATGTGTGGCTCCTCTGTGACTCCTGGGTGGACACAATCGGCATTTATCTGGCTGCCTGTAACCAGTGCACGCCATGCGTGGCTCCTGTGTGACTCCTGGGTGGACACAATCGGCATTTATCTGGCTGCCTGTAACCAGTGCACGCCATGCACTGCTCCTCTGTGACTCCTGGCTGGACACAATGAGCATTTATCTGGCTGCCTGTAACCAGTGCACGCCATGCACTGCTCCTCTGTGACTCCTGGCTGGACACAATGAGCATTTATCTGGCTGCCTGTAACCAGTGCACGCCATGCGCGGCTCCTCTGTGACCCCTGGGTGGACACAATGGGCATTTATCTGGCTGCCTGTAACCAGTGCACACCATGCGCGGCTCCTCTGTGACTCCTGGGTGGACACAATGGGCATTTATCTGGCTGCCTGTAACCAGTGCACACCATGCGCGGCTCCTCTGTGACTCCTGGGTGGACACAATGGGCATTTATCTGGCTGCCTGTAACCAGTGCACGCCATGTGCTGCTCTTCGGCAGCTCTTGGGTGGGCCCTAGCACTCAAAGTTTGACATTTGCCTACCACTGCTAACTCTTGATGCCAAAGGAGTGAAAACTAATTACCAACTGGGAATTAGACTAAAGGTTGAACTGTCTTTTACCTTGACTCCTTTCTTTTCACCCCTTACTCCTTCACTGTCTTTTTACTTTACCTAACTCACTCCTGCTGCAGACACTACAAGAGTTCACCTCCACTGACTACTGTGTGTACCAAATAATTCAATACTTCTCAGACTACACCACAGATCATCTACTTTGTTGCTCTGTTACACTTGACTAGATCTCAAGGGTCCTCTTTTACAACATATTTGACACACAGCAGCACAGCCAGCCTTCCTGCAGTGTTGCAGTGCGTCAAAAGACAAGGGCAGGAATGTGCCGCATCTACAAGTTACAGCACATTCCTGTCCTTTTCCCCTGCACTGGCACACAATCGGCTGCCATGCGCCAATGCAGGCACACTTGTGCCATGGTGCAAGGGTGTCTGTGTTGCAGGGGTGATTGTTTTTGTGCAGGAAGGGACACCTTTCTGCATTAAAACAATCACAAGAGATAGAAAAAGGAGAAGCGAGGAGATATAAAAGGATTTCTCCTTGTTGCACCTCCTTTACGCCTCCCCTGGGGAGGTGTGGGTTTCTGACAGTCTCCTAGGTCTACAGAAATGTGTAAATCTGGGAATGCGTCAGACTGCATGGATGTTGAGTGGGAGCATGCACAGCAACACCTATGGTATGCCCCTTTCACGCAGAGTTATGTGTAAAAAGGCTCATATTTACAATTCCATGAAAGCCATGCAAGGTTACATTATTTGGCTTTTTAAATATGGCCAGCACACTGCACCACTGGAGTGTTAATAAAAGTGATGCTCCGGAGGCGCAAGGGGCCTCGTAAATGAGGTCCAATGTATCTCAAGTTGGTTTGGTACTGTCTCAGCATATAGGATTCTGTTGCTCACATGTTGACTCTAGGAGCATTTCATGGTGTCTGGGCACAGTTGCCGGTTACTAGGACTGTGTCACTCCTGAGTTGACTCCATTTTGCACCTTCTGGTGACCTAGCACAACCTCTAGGGACTGAGTTTCTGTTGCTTTTGAGATGACTATCTATAGTATTACAAAAAAAGTAGCCCTTTTGCCAGAACGTATCTATATGCTTGCAGGACTGCTCGAATGGTCACTTGCATGATTATGACATCACTGTATATGCAATCACCTGAATGACTGCTTGAATGGCAGACTGGGCAACTTCTTAAGGACATATGGTATAACAGATTGCATGACAGTTTATGACAGCTTAAATAACAGATTGCGTTATAAACAGAATGGCAAGCTATTTGCAAACTGTGTGAGAGCTGTTTGGTAAACAGCATGTACAATTGTACTCAATTTTCATGACAAATATCTCTAATGTTGTAAGTATCTCACAGAGTAGCATGGTATCCATCAGTTAAGTGCTTCACCAGCTCAGCACCTCATAAGGGGTAGAAAGCTCCAAATGAATGCCAATAGAATGCTATGTCAAGCCTTCTAACTGTATGAAGCATCCACAAATAAATTAAAACAACCAACAATTTTAACTGCCACATAGAAGCAATAGCACAATAGATTGGAAGAATGCATGACAGGGCATGAAAACAGAATGACAAATGGTAACCCCTATGCATTTTAAATCTTTAACATAATGGTCCAATGGAGAAGTTTGCTACCCATCTGCAAATTACTCCAGCTCCTCGTCAGGGCTAGCACGCATTATGTAATTACGCTTACTATACCATATCATAAAGAAGCAACATCTTGGACTAGAACAATAAGGAACCTGGGAGTAGAGAGGCCCTTTGCTGAACACACTGTATTAACAGAAAAAAGTTATAAGAAGTATTCAGAAGGCAAAGTTTGTTTTGTGGTGAAAACCATTCACAGCAAAATATAGTACAGTGAATACTTTTGACAAGGTGTCAGTATTTTGGTTCCATTGTTAAGAAAGTCTGTATCAATACAGGTCTTTATTTTGGGAACAAAAAATGTGTTAATGCAACAACATATAATCATGGAAGCAAAGTGAAACAAATGAATGAGCAAGGGTGAATAGTGAATATCACTTTGACTTTATGACAGGCTAAGGCATCCAAACACAAGGCACTTCGTAAACAAACAGAAAAACATAAATCAACAATTAAAATGTTGTTGTGACAGAAAACTAAATACATCGAATGACACACACTGTTATACTCTGCATTCTAACAAAAGGGCTATTCTGATTTCCTTTCCCCACAACCTACTAAGAACCCAAATGGTATAATGTAACCATCCTCAAAAGGCCATGGCCTTCATGGACATCCAGTTCAAACAATGGCAAACCATGAAAAACACATGACAGACAAAGTCTGAAGGGGGCTGATGCAAAGCCCCCTCTCTCTCTCTCGCTGAATGTTTTCTTGTTGTACCTTTTGAGAAATAATTAACAGTAGTATAATGGAACAGCTAAAGTTGCCTTTAGGAAGCCCTGCCAAAGGCTTTCTGAGTTCTCTTAGCTCATCTTTGATCGGATTGATTCTATGTGTCAGTCCCTTGTAAAGGGGTATCTCAGATACCCAGGGCCAGTAAATTAAATGCTTGTAGCACTGCTTGCCCCACCCACCAAAGTAGCCTTTCAAACCTGTCTCAGGCCTCTGCCATTGGAGGACCTGTGCGAGCAGTCTACTGCTGCTGTGACGTGGCACCTAAAGTGGGTTCCCCGTCTGTGACCCTCCTTTTTCAACATATCAGTCACCCCGAAGTTAGGCCCTAGCTAGCTCAATGGGCAGGGTGCATCGTAGGTAAAAGGTGGAACATGTACCTTAATTGTGTAACATGTCCAGATAGTGACAAACAGCCATTTTCGTCTTTCACTGCTGTGAGGCTGCCCTCTCATAGGAATGTATAGGGGATTCCCTGATAAGTGTTTCAGTGGTAATCTCTAATATGCGAGGAGCAGAATGGCCAAGTTTGGTATGTTTGTAATAGCAATATTAAATGCTGCGTAATGGTGTACGGAGATTTATTATCACTACTTTAGAAATGTCACTTTGAGAAGTTGGCATTTCTGTATGCTATGTGTCTTTGTGCCTGCCTGATGTGTATTGCATGTCTGGCTCTGGAGTGACAGGGACCGGTGAGGTGTGCGGCTCAAGAGGGGCTGGGTGAGTCAGCACTAGGCTGAATAGGCAGATCTACATTTGGAGTAGTGGGAGGAGTAGCCCCTGACACTGAATAGGTCTGTGCTTGACCTTGTACAATGCTGGCTCTGCCCCCCCTGTGGTGTGTCTGGGGCCAGGACCTACTCTGACAATGAGGGTGGTTGTGCCCTGTAAACAAAGGTTGGCGTGCCCCCCAGAACTGGTTTGGACTGAGTCTAGGCCTGTGCCAGGGGGAGAGAACAAAGAATATGGGGTATAAGTACTGGGGCTGTGACCCCATGAAAGGGTGCTGCTTAGGACCTTTTTGGAACTGAAGGACTGTTGGGCAAGGAGGAACCACCATGGGACCCAGCTGCTGTCTCCTGGGGGTCCCTACATGCTGGCCTTCCTGTGCCCAGCTCTGCCCTCTGGAATTTGGGGGATCCTGCCCTGCAGGCTTAGCGCTAAGAGGATTCAGAAAAGGGGGTGGTGATGAACGCTAAGAGAGCGCTGGATTCAGTGGGGGTGGGGTGCCTTCTCTCTGGTGTAATTAGAGGGCAAAGAGCGCTGTCCTCAGGAGGGAGACAGGCTGCACCCTCGCAGATTGTGCCTTTGACGTTGAGGGCAGGTGGGCACTCCGGCCGGACCCCGGAGCAGATGAGTGGGGAGTGCTGCATTGCTGCATGCTGGAGCCCCTGAAGAGTGGGGGTCTTTCACAATCCAAGCGCGTTGTGAGTGCTTTGCCTTTTGCACTCCTTTGAGCCCAAAAAGGGGGCTCCTGAAGTGGGAACGACAAGAACCACGCACTGCAAGACGAAAGTCAGGCGCCTGCACCTGGTTGTAGCTGGGGCTGATGAGCACAGAAGTAGTCAACCACGATGCAGGAGAGACAGAGCCTTTTGGGCTCTTCCTGCCTCCTGTGGCAGCCAGGCAGAGTTGAGGTCCATTGGTGGGCGGGGCCTCCCTGTGTGGAGGAGGACAAGCCCCACGTGCCTGCACCACGAGAGACAGAGACTTTGCTCCAGGGGAGAAGAGCCTGAAGCCAGGTGGGAGGACCACCCCGAATGCGTGGCCTTGCAGGACGGTGAAGCTCCAGTGAGTGGGGCTCCCCGAGGCATGGCGCTGGTGCCGATTGCACACAACAAGTCCCAGGGAGTGGGGCTAAAGGGAGAGCGCTGGTATGTACTGACGGGTACCAGCGCAAGTTCCCTAAAATAGGAGCCCAGAGAGGAGGGTCTCGACCGGAACCTCGCAGGCTCCTAGCGCAGATCGGCGGAGTTCTCCCTGCCAACGCGAGAGAGGTCCCGGTGAGTGGGGCTGAGGAGGCACTGTTTGTTTGGGCCACAATAGAAGCCCCAGTAAGGGGGCTGAGGAGGCACTATTGATGCATATTTTTGCACACAGCTGTACCGCCAGTTCACGGCAGCTGCAACGCTGGGGGAGCATTTTCGGTCTCAGGAGAGACCAGGGTGGGGTACACCCTCACACCCCTATTCTTGGTACCGGCCTGTTGGGCCTGTACCCCACAGCGGTGGCAGCTTAAAGCCCTGACTATTTGGACATAGGGCATGGCAGGGAAGTCCCAGATGGGCCCCGAGGAAGGCCAGTTGGCCTGTGAGCACCTGAGGTGCTGGCAGGGCGCAAGGTCCTAATGTGATGCATAATGTGTTTATGACCAGTGTTTATTTATATGTGTTTATTCCTAAAGTGAGGATGCTGAGTACAGTATTTTACCAGTAATTTCTGGTTGTTTTATGTTTACTACTTGTGCTTTCTAATGGTTCTAACAGTGGCCCAATAGGCTCTGTCTCATGTATATAAGTCCTATGTAAAGTATTGCCTAGTGGCAGGTGGCACAGTGTACATTTGTGATTATGTTCTAATGTGTTGATAATACAAAGGCTATTTTTATGTAACCTTGTGTGGAGTTTCTTTTGTGGTGTGCCTAGTGTGTCGCTGCTGTGTGTGTGTGTTGATCAAACGGTTTACACATTGCCTCTGGGATAAGCCTGACTGCTTGTGCCAAGCTGCCAAGGGGGTGAGCAGGGGTTATCTTCAGCATGTAACTTCCTTTCCCTGATTAGAGTGGTGGTTTCTGGCTGGCTTAGGCGCAAGCCCTAGCCAACCAGAAACCCCATTTCTAACAAGTGGTAAAAGTGTAATACAATTCAAATGTGTAGAGAGGAAATATTTTAAAGAGTTTACAAAGACAAAATATATGACAGCATCTAAAATAGGATGCAGCCATTCTATACCATTAATTAGAATGAAGTAATGCGGTAAATACAAACGATGGAGCAATATTATCTTAAGGTGTGGGGAAATGTCTCTAAAGATTTCTTCTTTTCTTTTGTTCAAGAAACTTTATAAAAAAATGTAATATTGAAAAGCAATGGAGAGGAAATAAGGAGGGAGAATGAAAAAACAAATAAAATACCTGACAATTGTATGATGTGTACATAAATGTGATACATACAATTGTTGACATTATGAACACAAAATAACAATAGGATGTAACAAAGGAATTTGGCACTGAGCCATGGGCCGAATGTAGAACTGGTTGAGAAGAAGCAAGTGTAACTGCAAGGTGTACACCTCTCATGAGTGTCCTGGTGTGGTGGGGGGGATTGGAGAAACAGGGAAGATAGGGGGAGTCATGTGATACCTTGTATGGGAAGTATTGAGTATTTAGATATGATAGCAAAAAATAGAATTAGTGGCCAGGAAGAGATTGAGGGATTTTCCTCTCAGAGGGTGTGTTGCAGCTCAAAAGGTTAAGTGTGCACCAAATACTCTGGGAAGGAGATGGTCAACCACTTGTATGAGATTGCGTTATGTGCATGCTTCGAAGATAGGTTACCTAGGCCCACCAGGTATGATGAGAAACGTTATTGGTGGTTTTCCAGTCATGCATTATAACCTTAATAGCGATGGTGAGCAAAAGATCAAGAAGGGAAAGGTCCATGGCAAAGAGGTCAATTGGGAGATCTGCCAGTCGGGGGCCTAAAATGATGATCTGGAGGGATAGTGGGGTAGACATTCCAAAAATCTTT
This sequence comes from Lissotriton vulgaris, assembly GCF_964263255.1. Classification (NCBI taxonomy): domain Eukaryota; kingdom Metazoa; phylum Chordata; class Amphibia; order Caudata; family Salamandridae; genus Lissotriton; species Lissotriton vulgaris. The sequence continues at coordinate 802,351,180 of NC_141685.1, read as the reverse complement.
CATACCGCCAGTAAGGCTGTAGATGAGGGCAAGAAAAGAACATAGGTTCTTAGTCGCCAGGGATCGAGTCACAGGCCCAACATGTATTAGCATCCTTCATCCTTAAGTGGAAAAGTTTTGCTGTGGTCCAGTACATGCGATGAGCTGCAAACAATCTCTTCTGAGTTAGAGACGGAATCAGTTTATGTTGAAGTAGTTGAAGTGGGTGTCCTAAGTGTGATCATGTGTAGTCTCATCACAATCTTAGAGTGGATTATCATGATTTATTGTATCTTATAAAAGTCAGCACATTCATAGAACTGCCAGCTAATGATAACTAAGCCTGGGCGGGGTTCGCAAAGAGTGCAAAAAAAACTCCACTGCGCTACACGGAGGTATGCGAGCAGCTGAGTGCATTAGATAAATGCTGTTTGCAGTGATTTTCAGTGCCAGGTGCTTGTCTGTACTGGGCAATCATCACGAATGGCACCATGAACATCGCAAGCAGGCGCTGCTTCCTTCCTGCCACTCAAGTAGATTTTTACTCGAGCATAAGCTTTCTCAACGAAAATGGATGGTTTCTCAAGGTGAGCGGTCACGAGCATACGCGACCACTTGCAATGAGAAATCGCAATGAGAAATCTGACCGCCCGCTTTGAGAAATCTTGCCGCACACTCATGCGCGCTAACTTGATGCTGATGATCGCGAGCGTGGAAAAATCTCACCGGGAGGTGGATTTTCCTCATTCGCGCTTGCCAACTTGACGTTGGAGAACGTGAGCGAGGTAAAAAACTCCACTCCGCAAAGCGAAGCATAGTTTTTCGGAACTCCACAAGCTCCGCATAACGTGGAGTGCGGAAAACTCTGCAAACTTATCAAGAGGAGCGAAGTTCCCACCCAGACTTAATCATAACTGTATAAATAATAGAATTGTTTGAACTGCTATAGAGTGAAGAACTCAGTGCAGAGGGAACATTAGTAATGAGGAGGAAAAAATGGCAAACTCAGCAATGAGGCACTGTTTTAGAAGTACATATAATGCATAAAAAGGGAGACACGGGGCCTTACATTTTGATACCTAATTGGCATAAAACATTGTCAACATGTTTCAGAACTTTCAAGAGCACAGACAAGCTTCATTGTGTCTTAGACATATCAAACAATGCTGTGGTGGAACAATTTAATTACTGTGGCATACATCTTTGAAAAAACAAAGATTGAATGCACCCCTTTCAACTGGAAGGAGTGGCTACAAAAAGGGATATTAACCTTACTTGTTATACCGAAAGGATTAAATCACGGGGAGGTCAGGTCTGACTACAAAAGATTCAGTTGTGTGTATTATTGACTTGATATGTAGCTGGGCTAGCGTCCGAAAAACTGTTAGTAAGATTGCAAAATAAATGTGCCTTCAATGAGAAGTTTTCTGGTGGCCCCTGGCATTGTGTCTCCATTAGGCGGACCCACTTCTAGATGTTTTGTGAGGACGAACTAGTGCGTGGTAGATGCAGTGACAGACTGCACAAAGATTAACTAGCGCGCACGAGATGCAGGTGACAAACTGCACATAGATTATTTGGAGCTCACGAGATACAGTGACCGACTGCACATAGATTAACTAGAGACCAGGAGATACAGTTGACAGACTGCACATAGATTAACTAGAGACCAGTAGATCCTGTGACAGACTGCACACAGATTAAATAGAGACCAGGAAATGCAGGTGACAGACTGTACATAGATTAATTAGAGCACAGGAGGTGCAGGTGACAGATTGCACATAGATTAACTACTAGTGCACATGAGATGCAGGTGACAGACTGCACATAGTTTAACTACTGGAGTGCAGGAGATGCAGGTGAAATACTGAACATAAATTAACTAGTGCACAGAAGATGCAGGTGACAAACTGGACATAGTTTAACTAGAGCTCAGGAGATTCAGGTGACAGACTGCTCATATATTAACTACTAGTGTGCAGGAGATGCAGGTGACAGACTGCACATATATTAACTAGTGTGTGCGAAAAGCAGGTGACAGACTGCACATAGATTAACTACTAAACTGAAAATAGGTAATTAGAGTTCAGGAGATACAGGTGACAAGTCTGCACATAAATTAACTAGTGCACACAAGATGCAGGTGACAGACTGCACACAGATTAACTACTAGTGTGCAGGAGATGCATGTGACAGACTGCACATAAATTAACGAGTATGTGAGAGAAGCAGGTGACAGACTGTACAGAGTTTAACTAGAGCGCAAGGCGCTTGAGATGCAGGGGACAGACCGCGAATGGATTAACTAGAGCGCAGGAGATGCAGGTGACAGACTACTCATGGATTAACTAGAGCGCAGGAGATGCAGGTGACAGACTGCACATAGATTAACTAGAGCACAGGAGACGCACGTGACAGACTGAACAAAGATTAACTAGAGTGCAGGGCGCATGAGAGGCAGGTGACAGACTCCACATAGATTAACTAGAATGCAGGAGATGCAGGTGGCAGGCTGCACATAGATTAACTAGAACGCAGGAGATGCAGGTGACAGACTGTACATGGATTCAGTAGAGCGCAGGAGATGCAGGTGACACACTGCACATAGATTAACTAGAGCTCAGGAGATGCAGGTGGCAGACTGCACATAGATTAACTAGAGTGCAGGAGATGCAGGTGACAGACTGCACATAGATTAACTAGAATGCAGGAGATGCAGGTGACAGACTGTATAGGTAAACAACAACCTAGGCAGACAAAATACTTATCGAGTAAATGTTACATGGGCAAGGGACCATATTCGAAGTGAGGTTAAAAACAAAATGTATTGGCGGATACATCAAAAGTTCATGGAGAAGTTCACAATGGTTTTAATAAGACAAAAATGTAATAAAAATTGTTCCAAGAACTATAAGTAAATAAACACAAACAAAAACAATCACTATATAAAAAATACAATTAAAAACAAGAATACACAGGAGATATTCGTGGCAGATACGTAAATAAATCTCGACGCGTGTTTCGGCGACCAGCGCCTTCTTCAGGACAAGCCACACAGTCACTTAGATCTTTAGAGGTAACGAGTTGTCGAATCGTATTATTTTCAAATGGAAGGAATAAGGAGATGTAGAGGAATTCTATTTATAGTGAGGGTATTCCTGAATTCTTTGTTATGCAGTTTCTTAGGTATGGATGGAGACACCTTAAACAGGATGTTGGTAGTGTTCTCGTCCAAAGACCACAATCTAAAGGAAATTGATGTTCCTTTCAGTAAGAGTACCGCTGAAAATCGTTATGATGACTGTATCGGATTGGTTTAAGGGAAATAATACTCTGATTCAGACGTAAGAATACTGGCGATCTGATTTAAAGGATAAGTAGATAGTGTCACCGCGCAGTTTCTCAAAGCCAAGCCTCACTGTGCTGGAATACCAATGTGTGTCACATCAGCGCGGCTACCTCACGTCTTGTGGTCCGGAATAGCGGAATCGTTAACGATTCCGCTATTCCAGATCGCCAGTATTCTTACGTCTGAATCAGAGTATTATTTCCCTTAAACCAATCCGATACAGTCATCATAACGATTTTCAGCGGTACTTTTACTGAAAGGAACATCAATTTCCTTTAGATTGTGGTCTTTGGACGAGAACACTACCAACATCCTGTTTAAGGTGTCTCCCTCCATACCTAAGAAACTGCATAACAAAGAATTCAGGAATACCCTCACTATAAATAGAATTCCTCTACATCTCCTTATTCATTCTATTTGAAAATAATACGATTCGACAACTCGTTACCTCTAAAGATCTAAGTGACTGTGTGGCTTGTCCTGAAGAAGGCGCTGGTCACCGAAACGGGCGTCGAGATTTATTTACTTATGTGCCACGAATATCTCCGGTGTATTCTTGTTTTTTAATTGTATTTTTTATATAGTGATTGTTTTTGTTTGTGTTTTTTTTACTTATAGTTCTTTGAACTATTTTTATTACATTTTTTTCTTATTGAAACCATTGTGAACTTCTCCATGAACTTTTGATGTATCCGCCAATAAATGTTGTTTTTAACCTCACTTCGAATATGGTCCCTTGCCCATGTAACATTTACTCGATAAGTATTTTGTCTGCCTAGGTTGTTGTTTACCTATATGATTTATCCCTGACCTAGGAGTATAGTTAGTTCTTTTCTCAGGGGGTCCTTGTTTTATACACTGCAGGTGACAGACTGTACATGGATTCAGTAGAGCGCAGGAGATGCCGGTGACACACTGCACATAGATTAACTAGAGCTCAGGAGAAGCAGGCGGCAGACTGCACATAGATTAACTAGAGTGCAGGAGATGCAGGTGACAGACTGCACATAGATCAACTAGAACACAGGAGATGCAGGTGGCAGACTTAACATGGATTCAGTAGAGCGCAGGAGATGCAGGTGACAGAATGCACATAGATTAACTAGAACGCAGGCGATGCAGGTGGCAGAATGCACATAGATTAACTAGAACACAGGAGATGCAGGTGGCAGACTTAACATGGATTCAGTAGAGCGCAGGAGATGCAGGTGACAGATTGCACATAGATTAACTAGAACGCAGGCGATGCAGGTGGCAGAATGCACATAGATTAACTAGAAAGCAGCCGATGCAGGTGGCAGACTGTACATAGTTTAACTAGAGCGCAAGAGATGCTGCTTCCTCTACACTACTGCTTGAAGCTGTATCCTGTTTACTCGGAATACGGAGATTGCAATAACCAGCAGGGACCTAGCCACCAGTGGGGGGCAGCCTGTACAGTTGCACCGTGGCACAGAGGTGGGACATGGCCTATCCTTCCTATACAAGCTACAGCTATTTAAAAGGTTGCCAGTTTCAATTTTCTAAACACCGAGCCTGCGTTTGGCCTAGTGATGTGACAGAAGGTGAGAAGCAGTTAAGAATAAAAGAAAATAAGAAAAGGATGGACAACAGGAAAAAGTAAAGATGAAAGGGGGCAGAAATAAGGATGTTGGAAGAGATTGGAGGAGGATATACATTAGAGTGAGAGATAAAAGAAAGAGAGACAGAGGAAGGGTTAGGGAGGAGAGCATAAAAGGGAGGAGATGAGAGGATGGAGGGATGGTGATAGGGAATAGAGAAGAAAAGACAGATAGAATGAGGAACTTGGAGATCTGAAGAAGTGGCACAACTGGCATCAGTGCAGTCGGTGCAGTAACACCGGGCCAGAGGTGTGATCGCTCCACTCAGGGATATCTTAAGGATTTTTGTGACCCTGGGCCAAACCATGGTGCAAGGGTGCCTGTGCTGCAGGGGTGATTGATTTTGTACAGTAAGGGACACTTTACTGCACAAAATCAATCAATTCAGGCAATTTCCTCTTTCTATGTGTGCTTCACAATGCAGCACACATAGAGAAAGGAAAAATCAAGGAGAAATGAAAACATTTCTCCTCGTTGCGTACCCTAGCTCCAACCCTGGGGGGGAGGGGCATTAGATTCTGATGCACTCCCAGGTTTATGATTTCTCATAAACTGGGAATGCTTCAGATTCAAAGGGGGTTTCATGGAAACACCGACAGCAGTGTGCTGTGTGAAAGTGGCACATATTTACAAGGCCATGAAAAGCCATGTAAAGTGGCTTTACACAGCCTTGTAAATATGCTGATTGCTGAGGCTCATCCTGCCGCCAGAAAGTCAAAAATGTGATGTTGCTGCGGCGCAACAGTGCTGCAAGGGGCCTCATAAATTAGGCCTTAAATGTGCTTACATCTAATATTCAGAGATAATGATGTATGTTTTCACTATTGTAACACAGCAGCGGCTCACTAATATTACTGCAAATATTCACTGTGACACCCTCACATTTCAAGTCTTGTTTTGATCTAAAACAAAAAAAATGTGGGATGTAGCATGAAACACAAACACATTTCTCTGCAAAATGTCTACAATAGACTCTTACGCATCACACACATTAAAAATAAATGAAAGGAAAACGGTATTTAAAATGATCTGTTGAAAAATTATTCAAGGTCATTAGGGCAAGACTCTGCGGAAAAGAGCTGCTCTGTCGGGAGTCCCCTGGAAGGCTGGCGCCCTGAGCCAGAGCCCCCTTTGCCATAAATTGTCTCTGGCTCCACTGCACCCCAATTATATATGTATTTTAATACTGATGCTGGGGACCATTTTCTCACTTGTATTAGGCCCACGACACCCAGACTATGATGCTGACTACTTGTCATCTCTAAAAAAGGCCATAAATTTACTTTGCATGTAATCCCTGCAACCCCATGCAGCAGTCAACTGGTATTAAAGAGGCCAAGCATGTTCCCAGACAGGGTTAACGTGATTAAAAAAAGTTGTCAACCGTGCCACATTGTTTTGTCCTCCCTGTCGCACAATTCCCACGTCCTTACCGTAGGTGCCTTTACTTACTCAGCAATAGAATACACACTCTGCTATAGAATGCACGCAGGCCTGTCTTCCTATTCTGCCAGGATATGTTCGCACCAAAAGTGACGCCATCCACATGCTACCCCCCCCCCCCCTCCCTGCCCCCACTGCTTCACACCCTTCCACCACTTCGGAATTTTTTTTTTTTAATCAGCCTTTTTTCTCTTTGAAAGATTAGCCTCCCCCTTTTCCAGGGCTAAAAAACTCTAACAACCTCCCACACAATATACATTCCCAATGTTACTTTTAATGAGGCCGAGATAAAAAAAAAAGGCGATAATACGCGAAAAACAAATCTTTCCTTTCGGTATCGTTGCCTATTTGATTTTGCCAGGAAGGCCTTCTTACTTTTTAATTAATGATCCACAAACCCCGAAAACTGTGCCTGGCACACGCTGCCTCCAGATGCCGCGACAGCAGGAGGGAATATATTATGGATCACTGCAAACTGCAAGACGCAGGGGGGATTTTTTGGAAACTGACGTTTTTGCCGGCCTGATCAATGACGGAAATAAAAATCACACTGTTAGATGCTTGCTCGCTGATGCGGAGCGGCTTAAAATTAAACACATAGGGGCAGATTTATGATGCTCTTGCGCCGCAATTGCTTCACTTTATTTAACGCAACTGCAGCGCAAACAATGCGCCCTATTTACAACGTGACGCATCTAGGAGATGCGTCACGTTGTAAAGCCCTGCGCCATAAGGAGGCGTTCCTGCGCAGGGGGGGGCGTTCCTGCGCAGGAACGCCTCCTGAAAGTGGCTGAGTAAAATCTATGAGATTTCACTCAGTCACTTTCAGGCCTATGCTGCGTCAAAACCCTGCGCCTGCTTGAAGCAGGCGTAGGTCTTGATGCAGCATTGTGTTGATGGGGCACCCCCGAGCCTTGCTGGAGCTGTGTCGCGCTTGCAACGCAACTCCAGCAATGCGCCACATTTCCGGCACAGATGCGTCACGCGTCTGTGCCGTTTTTGCACCATGGTGCGCCGCATTATAAATGCGGCGCACCATGGGTGGCGGAGCTGTGGCGCACTGTGGCGCACGTTAACTGGCGCATCTCTGGGGATGCGCCAGTTAACATAAATCTGCCCCATAACGTTTTAGGTACTAATTTAGAGGTGCAGGGGAAGGTGGTGTTCCCCACATCCCCTGCCATCAGGAACACCCAGTTCGGACCTGACGCTAGTGGAAATATCGTCCTGTTGAGGTCGTCATGTAAACATGACTAACTCAGAAAGAAAAATTCTTGAAATGTCTACTCAGCGCTTGAAGAAAACACCGTGGCTTGTGGATTATTAGTTATGTATTGGTCCACACAAATTATGTTGCAGGGTTGGACTCAAATATGCAGCTAGGTCGCCTAAATTATGTGGCAATAAAAGGCAAATTATATGGCATACTGCGGCACATTCTGTGATATAACTGTTTCACTCTTTTGTCATTTTAACATATTACCACTGTCTGGGAAAATATTTCACATCTTTAGTACTAGTTCAACATCCAAATACAGCATTAAGAGACTGGTCAACCTTTGAGAATGACCTTTCATTGCACTGCAACTTGTGTGACAGCATTTATAGTGGAGAAGTGTGGCTCAAGTGGTTGGAGCGGCCCTGACAATTCTCGCCTCGGTGCCTATTCCAATCATGGAGTCCCACTCTGTAACTCTGGGCAATAGCTTGCTTAGCCTCATGCGTGCTAGCGGAATTCCGCTCCTGCGCTGAGATTTTTAAAAACGCATGTTACGTGACGAGCTGGGCTCGTCATCAGCGTGCGAGGAGGCTACGCCATGACGAGCCCAGCGTGGAAGGGGTTAATCTCCACAACGGCCCCTCGCAGTGGGATGCCTGGCTTTCACCTTGGGGATGCCCAGTAATGGGTTATCTCACAGCGGAATACCAGGACGGGTTCCCTAAGCAAGCGCTGGGACGCTTTCGGGCAGCCATGCGCTCTACACATCAAATTTCATTCATTATAGTAACTTTTGATCCATGTGAGAAAAAGCACATATTTGTTGTTATTAAAATCTGCAGCTTGTGCAGGAGATGATGGATTATATGGAAATTGAATCAAATCTATATAGTTATGTGGAAAATTCAGTAGCAGCAGAATCACATAATTATAGTGGCCCTCGTTATGTTAACAGTCTAAATGGCCTGAAACTTTGGTGCTTATATATAACGGAACAGGCGAGAAACTCCTACAACAAGCACATCCTCAATTCAAAAAAATAATATTTCAGATCTGACCTGGAGAACGCCAAGCATAGACCCCGTAAACTCTTTGAACTGGTCAAACACCCATCCAACAAACTGGCTAAAACACCGAAAGAATCCCCCAAATCTCTAATATTGTCAGAGGAATTCTCCTATTTCTTTGCTGATAAAACCACAGCTTTAGGAATCAAACTCAGTACTGCTTCCTACTCTCAACCCCTCCCGAACTTGCCCCCTTTCTCCGCTCCACCCCCTGTGGCCTCTCCTAAAAACCAAGCCAGTTGGACTGCTCTTTAGCTTTATTCGATTTTTGTTTAAAATCATAAAAGCATACATTTAGAAACACTCATGACAAGAGTTACATACAAAAGCACAAAATGACATAAAGATAAAACATTTGTCCATGTTACGTGAATAAATTCCTTGTGTCATAGTAGCATTCGTGATTATCCATACCCATGGCCAATGTACATTGTTACAGGGTGGTTGAAGGCGGAAAAGCCATTGCCACACAGTGCACGGATGTTACTGCGCTTCGTGTGAGCTGGCTCTGCCCTTGGTTTTAGTCGAGGGATAAGTACCCTGCTTGGGTAAAAGTCGCGTAAGTCCCAGATGGATATAGGGCCAACACCTTCACGGGGGTACAAAGATCGCAGGTAGGGAACGACTAAACTGCTTCTAAATTTTATAAGAACAAGGTCACAGTCAATATCTTTTTGTAAGGGGCCTAGCCAGCCCACTCTTCTAACAGAAATGATGGTCCCATCAAAACCCATGGGCAGGGGTCTGTTTTTAGTTAACCAGTATGTGACTTTGTTGAGTAAGTCTTGTTCCCGCTCAGTTTTTCCATGTTTGATTACTGGAACTCCTGCAAGAACACACACAAAGGGTGCAGCCTCCGGCGGTAGCTGAATGTGAGTTGTGTTATTATTAGGTTCTACTCTTGTAGCAGTATATTGTAAAGGACCCGGTTTGTGGGTAACTTTAGGTGCATTGGGGGTGGAAGGATAGGGACTAAAGGTTGAGATTGGTTGTTGCTGTTAGTACCAGGTGGGTTGGGACAGATTGATGTTACAGGATTTTCAGTACGAGTTAGGTTGGCCTTAATGCATTTCTCTATTCCCAACAACCTATCCTCTAGGGTGGCAATTTTAGCAATTACTGGCGAAATGAGTGATCCAACCATTTGTTCAATCTGGGCCAGAAAGTTCGCATTGAAGGAGGTAATCCATTGGTCTATTTTTTCTTCCAATTTTAGAAGGGGGTTAGTTGCAGTCAGTGGAGAGCTAAAACACAGTTTTTGTTGTTTTGATTTGTTCCCTATGGGCTTGGCCCCATCCCACTTCCTTTTACTAGATGAGGATTGAGGAAAAACTGTGTTTGGTGTATTGGCATTTTTGGATTGGGGAAGTTGTACCAGGGGACTGGCGATTGGGGTTAACATACTGGGTCGTTTAGCGAGGCAAGGGGAAGAACTTTTGATTTCGTTTCTGGCTTTCACAGTGGCATAGCTTGTTTTACAGAGGGAATTTAGCTCATCCAGCAGCAAGAGATGTTGCGCCATACCATTCGTAGGGTCGGGCGGTTCATTAATGGATATGCTAGAATTGGCAGATTCATTCATGATGGCGGTGGGCGGAGATGGCCTTCCTAGAGTTTGTGGCCCTGAGTACAGGCCTCTCTGGCTGATTTATTGTTTGCCCCCTTATGAGTCATCATGGGGTGTGCAAATGTTAGGCTATAACAAAGCCTCAAGAAATTCAAAGGGTATTAAAGAATTTTCAGCTAAGGTCCAGTTTGTAATCCCTTGCCAAAATGTCAGGAAGATCAGAAAGTTGGTACCTTAGCAGTGTGATGATGTCAGGGGGAGTGGCCCCGTCCTGTCCTCTTCGTGCCTCGGAGGGCCACAGAGGGCCTGCCCTTTGCCCGGGCTTCGCCCGGCACCGCCCGCGCGCGTCCCGCGGGCCGGAATTAAAGCGTTGAATATATCCTCCCCGGTATCCAGGGGGTGGGGCTGCAGGTCCGCTCTCAGCCTCCTGGGACAGGTAGTCCCGCTGCGTCCCCCGCTCTCCCCAAGCAAGAACTGATGGCAGGGTCGATGCGTCTCCCGCGAAGCGGGAGGCGTGAGAAGTATTTCAGAATTCCCCGGTGTCCAGGGGGTGGGGCTGCCGGTCCGCTCTCAGCCTCCTGGGACAGGTAGTCCTGCTGCATCCCCCGCTCTCCCCAAGCAAGAACTGATGGCAGGGTCGATGCATCTCCCGCGAAGCGGGAGGCGCGAGAAGTATTTCAGAATTCCCCGGTGTCCAGGGGGTGGGGCTGCCGGTCCGCTCTCAGCCTCCTGGGACAGGTAGTCCCGCTGCGTCCCCCGCTCTCTCCAAGCAAGAACTGATGGCAGGGTCGATGCGTCTCCCCAGTTGGACTGACTTTGAATGTTATGACGAAGACTCCATCTCCAAAATCCTCTCTACCCTAAACCCTAACAATCACTTTAATGACCCGCTACCTTCCAACTGCCTCACTGCTGCCTCCCAATCTATTGTTCCCTGCTGGACTGCAACAATAAATGCGTCTCTCTAGCAGGGCGGCTCGATTACGGACCCCTTGAAAGCCGGCCAAGTCCTCCCTATTTTAAAAAACTCATCACTGGATCCAACCTACCCCGACAATTTCAGACCTATCCCCAATATCCCGCTACTAGCCAAAGTACTCGAAAAACGTGTACAACAACAACTATGTCAGCACATCAATAACTTCCACCTACTTGATGACTTCCAATCTGGATTCAGACCGGGGCATAGCACTGAAACTACTATGCTCCACATCGTGGACAATGCCCTCCAAGCCCTGGACCAAGGCAAAACCTGTCTTCTAATACTCTTAGATCTATCCTCCGCCTTTGACACGGTCAACCATGATAAACTTCTCGAATGCCTCAATCTCAGGATGGGTCTGGATGGTGTGGCCCTAGAATGGTTCAGGTCCTTCCTCCATAATCGATCCCAGACAATTCCTCATCAATGGCAACCTATCAGCTCCCACACCGGTCACGGTTGGAGTCCCCCAAGGTTGAACCCTGTCCCCCACCCTCTTTAATCTTTACCTAGAGCCACTCACCGAAGTTCTTCATACCACCATTTCCTACCATATGTACGCGGACGATACCCAAATATACATCAATATCTCTTCGCTCAAGGAGATCCTCTCCTTGAATGAGACCTTGAAACTGACTGTCCAATGGCTAGCTGCTAAACAACTAAAACTCAACGCAAAGAAAACCGAATTTCTCCTAATCTCTCCTTCTAAAGTCAACCCTGAGATTCAGATGTGGATCAAGGCCACCACAGCCCTAAACTGCCCACCGACCATTGTGGACTCTGCCAAATCCCTGGACATAATCCTAGACTGTAACCTGAACCTGCAGGACCACATCAACTCAATGGCTAAAGTAGCTAGATTCCACCTGAGCTACCTTTGGAAGCTGAAACCTTTCATTGATGCTCCTGACTTAAAAATGGCAGTCCAAGCACTAGTCAGCTCCAGACTGGAATATGGTTACTCCACTCTCACTGGTCTACCCAAGATCTCCCTTGCTCCCTTAAAAGCTTGCCTCAACGCGGCCGCCAGACTACTCACCGGCACCAGGAAATTCGACCACACCTCTCCACATATGAAAGCACTAAACTGGATCCCTCTAGAGGCCAGAATTCAGTTGAAACTGGCATGCATCACACACAAGGCTCTTTACTCAAACTACCCTGCTTATCTGGCACAAACACTAGTGGTTTCTGGAGGAAGCAGGAACTCCCGGTCCGCCAGAAACCTCTTAATCCAAACGGCCTTTTTTCAGAAAAAAAGAACCTACAACAGGGCATTCACCGGGACAGCACCAAGAATCTGGAACTCTTTCCCACCGCCATCAGAAGAATCCCTTCACTGGCACGTTTCAAGAAGGAGGTCAAAACCTTCCACATAGGTAAATTCCTTGTCTAATGCCTGCCATGCCAGACCAGAAGTCCGATGATGCTAAGACTATCGCTTCTTCCCCAGATCACCAACTCTCCCCGCAGAGAATTTATGGGGACTTTATTTTTTACCGACTTTAATTACGATTGCAATCTTACATTTGTATCCCTATTATCACATATGTTCCCTACACCCCTGCCCCTCGCCATCCTTTTGTATAGTTCTGTATATTTCTGCACCTTAGACATTATTTATACACCTCTGTATGTCTTGTAAAGCGCTCTGATACCCTCACGGTTCAAGTTCGTGCTCTATAAAACACTAAAATAAATAAATAAATAATGAGGTTGCCATGCCATCACCACATATTATTATCTTTTATCATTGAAGGGGATCCGGTCATGCATGTGGAAGTTGTTCCAAGTAGAAAATCTGCAACTATAAAAATGTGGCTTACCTTTGGATGCACAGCTGCTACTGCTGTGATGAAAGCCTTGCGCCTGCCACCACAGCCAAAGACAGCTGGGCCACCAATGTGTAAATGAGGCCCCTAACATTTTTACGACCTTATGGCTGTTGTTGGGACAGTAACTAGACTCCCTTCAAAGGACTAGCTCTACCTGGGGATGCGTGCTTTTAAACAGCGGGTGTTCCTCCATGGGAGCAGAGGAGCGCCGCCCCCTCCCCACACAGCTGCAGAAAGCTGGAAAAATAAAATGTTAAATAAAGGATTATTACCATTTTTGTTTTCCGGCTTTCTGCCAATCGGAGAGGGCAGGGCGGGGCCAGTGCGTCATTGCTGCTGATTGACAGCAATGACGAGTGGCCTTTCAGTGTAAATTGCGCATGTCAGTTTGACCGGCTACATTATTACAGCAAAACAGAAATCCGTAATTCAACCTCTCCATAGACAGCTGGGTTGGAGAGCAGGCACGGGACCCTCAGTGCTCTTCTGAGTACTATAGCAGCCTGCTGCAGCCAACCCAGACACTTCTCTCATGTAGCATGAGAGCAGTGTCTGGATTGGATAAGGAGCTGCGAGACCGGCGCTAGAGGATTCAGGAGCCGGCTGGAGAACACAGAGGACAAGCTGCAGCCTAAAAAGGTAAGTGAGTTATGTATCAATGGTGTGACCCGACAGACCTCTGGACTCGGGTGAATAGTGGTACAAAAGAGATAGTCACAGTATAAACTATTTGGTTTTGTCAAATTTCATATTTCATAGACCATGTTTTGGTTGTTGATACATTGTAAATATTTTCCACTGTGACTATCTCTAAAAAGGTAAGTGAAACTTCTTTTTTTAATTTAAAAATGTAAATGTTTATTTGTATTTTGTTTAATTTTATTTATGCCGACGCACCTTTTTTGTGGGCCACCAACCACCACTGCTTTTAAAAACATGATTTAGTGGACTGTGTGCTTTGTGTAGGAATCTGGGTGTAATACATATACCAGAAACCTGGCAGAGCTATCTCACTCTTAGATCCATCTGCACGTGAGAGCCATTGAATTGGGTGATACTCATAAACAATAGAATCCAAGGGTAAAGGCACTCCTATGTAATTACTGACCAAGTCAAGGTGGCGGGGTAAAGTGGGGTTGTGGGGGAGGAGCACTCCCAAGGAGTGCCGACCTGGGTAAGCCCTACTCTGTCTCAGTTAATGCACCCTTCAATGTGCCCTCTCACTTGAGTAATAATGGTGTTGTAAATCAGACCACAGAATTTGGGGGTGCAATTTACAAAACGATTTGTTAGATGGTAGGTTTCTTCCTGGTAATATATAGGTGGATATTTATATGAAGAGTAACTGTAGCATGCATTTTGGCAAATTGTCTCGGCCATTTTTTTTCCCTGAGAGTAACAAGCACCTTCAAGTGGAATGCTTTGGAGTGAAAGATGTATTGAAGGTTGCAGCAAGGGAGAATATGAAAAGGCTGATAACAAATTTTAACCATAATATAAATTATCTATTGGCAGACCCATTCTCATCATCATCATCATCAAATAACTTTATTTCGAATCCACAAAGGAGTCATAAAAGTATACACTAATATAAGATACATAAAAATCCACAATACATATTAACCTATTTAGGATTTACAATACATTAAAAGTGACCTCAATCATATATATGGACAGGACATAAAATGCTAAATTAATTTCATCAACATCAACAGGCCATCATGAAAAAAACATTTATGGGAATTTTCCACCAAAAGCTTATTTCAATATCACTCCCTGATAGCAAAGGCCGATCTAATAAAACCAAATACAGCATTACAAATAACCAAATACAGTAAGGCAGAATCCCAAACATGAATAGTTATTTTCCACCCCAGGGTTGAGATGGTATCATAGGGGTTAAAGTTCGTTGTTACGAATCCAAGTGTTTCCCAAAAAGATCATGATGTATTTTATGAGTCCGACCATTTATGATTTCGGAAAAGGGGGAAAACAAGGAATTGAGGGATAGAAGTCATATAAGTCCCATATAGATATTGGGCCGTCTCTCTCTTGAGGCGGCCAGGTTTTCAAGTAAGGGACAATGTTTCTGGCTCTAAATCTCACAAGTACCAGGTCCCCAGCAACATCCTTAGGAAGGGAACCCAACCAGTCCACCCTCCTGACGCTCCTTATTGCTCCATATAAGTTACGAGGCAGTGGCCTATTTTTTGACAGCCAAAATTTGGTTTTATTAACTAAGTCATGTTGACTCTCAGTTTTTCCAGGTGGAAGAGCAGGGACACCCGCAAGGATGCACACGTATGGGGCCGCTTCCGGTGGTAAATGGATAGAGTTAGCCTTATTGTGAACTACTCTAGGTGCCGTCAACTGGGGAAAGGCGACTTTGGGAGGATGTTTAATTACTTTTTGCCCTACTGTACTAGGGCCAGTTAATTGTATTTGGCAGCTTTTGTCCCGCACAGATGGTTTAGAGTCTTGATGAATAGAAGGTGACTTAGGGCGGTTGAATGTGTCACTGCATTTGTCAGCCAACAGGTTTGACTTGATGGCTGTCTCTATTCCAGTGAGCCTATCCCCTAACATGTTAATTTTTTCCAACAACGGGGCTATCATAGAACTAACCAGTTGTTCAATGAGCGGTAGTATATGCAGGTGTGGAGGAGGGGTTAAGGCATCTGGGAGCTCAACAATCGGTGGAATCATTGGAGAATTAACAGTGAGTGAGCTTGGGCACAGTGTTTGAATTTTAAGATCGTTTCCACCTTGATTTTGATTGGGACCATTATGTATCATTTTCACAGATGAAACCTGAGGGGGTTCAATACCTGGAGTGTTCAGACTGCAAGTTTTGTTGAATAATGTGGGGTAATCTGAGAGTGTGGCCTTATCTGATTGTATGATGTCGCTTTTGGGCGGAAGGGGAGTTTTTGATGTAGCATAGGTGGTTTGACATAAGAGGTTTAACTCGTCTAGCCAAGAGAACCTTTGCTCAGTGCCTGCTACGCTGGCTAAATAATCCACTTTGGAAGTCATGATGATAAAGGGATATAGGGCAGCGATATGTGAGCAAGACCATAAATATAGAGACAGATGGGTGAGAAAAGGTCTTTACCTTCTTGATGACCTACAATGTGGCAGCCAAGAGGGGTGGCCCGTCCCGTCCTTATCCGGCCTTAGAGGGCCTAAGAGGGCCCGCCCTTTGCCCGGGCTTCGCCCGGCTCGTCCCGTGGTGCGCGCTGGTGATGGCGTTTTTGAGCACCTGTGGAGGGCGTGTCTGGAAGGTGTCTCCCTGCCCAGGTAGGTTGTGGGCAGTGTAGTTCTGCCTTCCTTTGTGTCCACGAAGCCCCCAACAGTGAGCGTTTCCCGCAGAGCGGGAAACGCGAGAAGTAAAGGAAAGATGCAGCAGCAAGGTAGGGTAGCGTGATTCTCCTCTGTATCGTGGCCCCCGCAGCTCTGTTTAATCTGCCAGTCTCCCTGTTAGCCTCCCGCGGTGCGTGCTGGTGATGGCGTTTTTGAGCACCTGTGGAGGGCGTGTCTGGAAGGTGTCTCCCTGCCCAGGTAGGTTGTGGGCAGTGTAGTTCTGCCTTCCTTTGTGTCCACGAAGCCCCCAACAGCGAGCGTTTCCCGCGGAGCGGGAAACGCGAGAAGTAACGGAAAGATGCAGCAGCAAGGTAGGGTAGCGTGATTCTCCTCTGTATCGTGACCCCCGCAGCTCTGTTTAATCCGCCAGTCTCCCCGTTAGCCTCCCGCGGTGCGCGCTGGTGATGGCGTTTTTGAGCACCTGTGGAGGGCGTGTCTGGAAGGTGTCTCCCTGCCCAGGTAGGTTGTGGACAGTGTAGTTCTGCCTTCCTTTGTGTCCACGAAGCCCCCAACAGCGAGCGTTTCCCGCGGAGCGGGAAACGCGAGAAGTAAAGGAAAGATGCAGCAGCAAGGTAGGGAAGCGTGATTCTCCTCTGTATCGTGGCCCCCGCAGCTCTGTTTAATCCGCCAGTCTCCCTGTTAGCCTCCCTTCAATGTGCCCTCTCACTTGAGTAATAATGGTGTTGTAAATCAGAACACCGAATTTGGGGGTGCAATTTACAAAACGATTTGTTAGATGGTAGGTTTCTTCCTGGTAATATATAGGTGGATATTTATATGAAGAGTAACTGTAGCATGCATTTTGGCAAATTGTCTCGGCCATTTTTTTTCCCTGAGAGTAACAAGCACCTTCAAGTGGAATGCTTTGGAGTGAAAGATGTATTGAAGGTTGCAGCAAGGGAGAATATGAAAAGGCTGATAACAAATTTTAACCATAATATAAATAATCTATTGGCAGACCCATTCTCATTTTAGGATAGGCAGGGCAATTCCACCGTATGAAAAATGTTGATCCTTTCCTGGAATGTGAGCCAACATGTCTGAAAGAAGACATTTTTCCTTCCATGATTTTATTTTTTATGAAATGAGGGTTAATGGTCTAGAAAGCTGATAGGAGAACACATTCTAATTAAACTGACTAATTCTCTCCTCATTAGTCTCACAAACAAGAGTGTTATTATGCTAAGTGAAGCATGTACTTCCAGTAGCAGCAACCTATCATTTAATTCAACAGGTTTTTACTGAAGCATCAATGTAGAGCTCTAATGACCAACTAGAATGTTAACATGCCACTTAGAAAACAAAAATGAGCTACAACTGAATGTCATGTTGCTCAAGTAAGAACTAAGAGTTGAAACATTTCCAATGCAGCAGGGTGCAGGAAATATGCAGGCAAACTGCAGTGTATTTGACAGATTTGAAACTTCCTGTTTCAAAAAAATAAGAGAAAGTGAAAGGTTTTAGTGATTTAAAGCATAATGTAATTTTCAAAGGGTAAACATAGGGTTTCCCATTTATGTCAGCATCCCCTGTGCACAAGATGTTCTTCAGACTTGCCATCTTCTCAGTTGCTTACAGTCTAGGACCCCTCCTCTGTAATGCACTATAGTGGATATTTTTTGATTTGGTGGATGATATTTGTTAGTGATTTGAATTTTGGAATGCATAGTTTGTGCTGAAATCCAGGGCTGAACTGTCCATACAAGTTGGTCTTTTGACACTTAATTTTTTCCTTTTGCTTCTCTTTTTTCAATATTTATTCTCTGCTCTCCATGCATTAACGCACAATGGTCTCAGAATCGTTTTTAAAATAAATAAAACTCAAGCAATTTATAACACCTACAAAATATTCATTTTCAAGAAACAACCGTGTCCATACATATACAACTTTCAAATATAGTTGTTGCATATTAAAAATTAACTAACATTCCTAGTCAAACAGGATTACTTAGTTATGCAGCAAAACATTTAGCTAAATGGCTGGGTGATAGACATGACTTTGGAGAGTTGTATTTCAGAATAGCATTAGCAGCAATATTGTATCCTAAACATTGGTTAGAAAAATATTGTTCCACTGGGTGCAGAATTTACTTTAATAACTTCAATTGTTGTTTACAATACATAGTGAAAGAATGTTGAAGCCTTATAAAGGGTCGGTTGCTTCGATAATAGGAAAAATGAGAAGAATGTCATGTATAACATTAAAATTATCTTTCAAATCCAATATTCCTATCTGCAGAAGAGTTCAATAAAGGGTGCTGGAAATAGTGAACACCTGGTCAGAAAAGGCGTATAGAATTTAAACAGTGCTGTAATGACTAGGTGAAATGCTGTAAAAGAGTTCAGTCAGGCCTGTAAGAGTCGCCTTGTTGAAACCTCACTATTTCCCAGTCTAAAATTGTAATTATGGATAGTATGATTAACTTTTGAAACAATTGAGTATTTTACAAAATTTGGAGCTCTGTCCCCAATTTACAGAATATAAACCAAAGACACTCAAACTGTTCTTTTTTGTCTGTAACCCATCAAGTTTTATAACAAGCTGGTTGGGGTGGTAATTCTGTTGCTTTCTCATAGAGGTTATTATTCTATCAAAAAGAGGGGGCACAGGAGATCTTTTTCAGAGCACTATAGGATAAACCAGTTTTTAATACCATTCATTAACATGATGAATATGGAAATTTATCCGTGTCCAAAAATTACACAATGCTTTCGGAGTTAAATGGTATAAAGTAAGATGAATTTGATGTTGATTTAAGGTGGAACTCTTGTATAGTTCTGAAATAAACTTCGATTATACAGATACCATGGCTAATATCCATATATACAACGAGCAAATGGTTCCATGGGACTCACTCCAGTCACCAAACATGTCAATATCATAGATAATGTGCAAAAATAAAAAACATTTATTTGTTGCTAATCAATGGTAGCAATCAATATATGAAAAAGTGCAAAATTCAGTGCTCATAAGTACAATAGTGCAATAATTAAGACATGACACATATGTCCAGTATTGGTATCCATGACTCAAACATATCAGTATGGCACAAATGGTGCTCCAGACAACCAAACTGAATGTACATGTATCTCGTGGGACGACTGGAGTGAGTCCCAAGGAACCATTTGCTCTTTGTTTGACTGTACCCAGATGTTTGGGCAGACTGGAGTTTGGTCCTGTGTTTCTTCCATGTAATACTCATATAAGCATTAATTCTCTCACCTGTTGCAAAAGACAGGAGTGGAGCTTAATCACTCTTGGGAAATATAGAAAGCCTAAAGGGAAGCTTGCTATTTATTTATTTATTTTTTTATGGGATTTATTGAGCGCGCACTTACCCATAGTTGTCTCGACGCTTGTGGATAGACTGACTGTGTGGTTGGAGTTATTGATTGAAGAGCCAGGTCTTTAGCTGCTTACGAAAGGTTAGTATGGATGTGCTGATCAATTTGGTATGGCAGGGTATTCCAGAGTTTGGCGGTTGTGATTATGAAAGATCTATCACCCCAAGATACTATCTTTGTTTTTGGGACCGCTAAGAGGCTTGCTGTGGAGGACCGTAGAGATAGTGCCGGCCTGTAGGGACATAGAGATTGTTTCAGAAAAGCAGGTCCAGAGGCGTGAATTATTTTAAAAGCAATACACAAGGCTTTGAATTTTGTTCTGAGTCTGAACAGTAACCAAAGGAGCTGTCTGATAACTTTGGAAATTGGTTTGAACTTAGATGTCCCTCTAATCAGTCTGGCTGCCACATTCTACACCAGCTGCAGTCTGTTCTGTACTCTTTCTTGGGCATTAAAAAGGAGTCTGTTACAATAGTCGATGCGTGCCATCACCAGAGTGCTGACTAGAGTTTTAATCATGTTAATAGGGAGGTAGAGGAGAAGTTTCCTAATCATTCTTACAGTGAAGAATGAGGAGGAAACCGCTGCGTTTGCATGATGACCCCCAGGTTTCTAACCTTGGCAACCGGGGTAGGAGGAGGTCCAAGATCTGCTGGCCACCATGTGGGAGACCAGGCCGGAGAGAGATTGCCATAAACCATCACCTCTTTGTTTTCCGAGTGTAGTTTAAAGCGATTCTCGGTCATCCACTAATTTATTGCAAGCATTCCGAGCTGGAAATTGTGGGCCATTTTCTGTCGTTTGTTATTAACCGCCAGAACGAGTTGAGTATCAACTGCGTATGATGTTAAAGCCAGATGATGTGCTTTAATGATCCTCGCCAAGTCAGACACATAGATGTTAAAAAGTGTCGGACTTAGCGAGGATCCCTGGGGAACACCACAAGGTAAGACAAATGGTGATGATGAAAAGTTGCCAAACAATACGGACTGTTCACGATCAGCAAGGAAGGAGGAAAGAAGGGATATAGCACTTTGTGATATTCCTGTTGCCATGACACAGTCAATCAAAGTAACATGATCGACCGTGCCAAAAGCCGTAGAGAAGTCAAACAGTATCAGTACTGCAGCCTCCCCACCATCTAAAATCATCCTGATGTCGTCTGAAGCTTTAATTAGGACGGTTGCTGTGCCATGTCCTTTCCTAAATCCGAATTGAGAGTAATCTAAACAGTTGTTATGATCAATATAGTCTGAGATATGCACGTTCATGATTTTTTCCACAATTTTAGCTGGAAATGGGAGGCAGGCTACTGGCCTGTAGCTGGTGAAATTAGTGGGGTCAAGAGTGCTCTTTTTAATTAGGAGTTTGATAACAGTTTTTTTCCAGATGGAAGGGAATACACGGGTGTCAGGCTGACCCGCCATGGCAGGATTGGTGGCCTGTGAATATGTTCCCTCCCTCATCTTCCTCCTCGGTTGCTAAGAACCTTGGGGTCAAAATTGATAATAGTCTATCATTGAAGTCCCAGATCATAGGCTTAACTGGTACCTGTTTTGGTCTTCTTAAAATGCTACGCAAGTTTCTCCCTTTGCTCCCTCTGGTCCATAGGAAGACAACGGTTCAGGCCTTAATTTGTTCCAGGCTCGATTACTCAAATATATTATATTTGGGTCTTCCGGACTACCTATTGCAAAAACTACAGGTGGTCCAAAACTCGGCAGCAAGGGCCATTTTTGGCCTTCCCCGCCATGCTAGAGCCTCGGATCTGTTACTCTCCCTTCACTGGCTTCCTGTCAGAAAGCGGATTGTTTTAAGGCACTTACATTGGCGCACAAGGCACTTCATGCTGTAGGTGCCAAGTACATCCAGAAACGCCTTACCTTCTACAAGCCGACAAGATCCCTCAGATCAGAATCTCTTGGTCTGGCAACGGTCCCTACTATTAGGGAAGCTAGGGTAGGCAGACGCTCTTTCCAACATCTCGCCCCCAAGTTGTGGAACACCCTCCCCCTGGCACTCCGTTGTACTTCGAACCTACTGTCCTTTAGAAAAGGTTTGAAAACTTGGCTCTATAGTCAATAGGGTCTGCTTCCTATCCATTTTCCCCTTTCTGTTTCAGCTATGGGTCAGAAAGCGCCGGGACACTCCTAGGAGTATCCGAGCGCTATATAAGACACCCATAACATTAACATTAACATTAACCTGATTTGAACATAGCATTAGTTTTGGCCAATAATCTCAGGTGAAAGTTTGAGTATAGATGGAGGGCAAGGATCATTCGGGGAGCCAGAGTTGATGGTAGTAAGAAGGTGGGATACCAATTCTGGGGATTCCTGGCTTCTACTCTGGAAAGTGGGAGTAGCTTTGGTGTCAGTAGTAGAGATCGCAGTTTCAAGAGTGTGTTTAGGAACTGTTGGTGACGATGGTAGAACGAGGTCAGTGGGAGTTTGTGTCTTAAAATGTGAGTAAATGGCACAGCTTTTTCCTATGAATTTGTTCTTAATTAAACCAATTCATACCCTTCTTTCAGCCAGACTTTTACATGAAATTACATACAAATTGTACACAGTAACAAGTTTAGAATTTAATCAAATGCAGTTTTGGCTACCTCTGTAGCACTCCTGAATGTGTATCTACCTTCTATATAAGAGTCTTTTTTTAGCAGAGGATAATATCACTTCCAGTATACATCTTTTTTTTCAACAGATTGCGTCATTTTCTTGGGGGTTGAACATACACTTGGGCCACCTTGGCAGATCCCAGAAAACTGAGCAATAGGAAAGACTGAAAGGATCAAATGATCTTAATGTTTTGCTGCAACTGAACTCAGTGTTCACCTTTACATCTCATAAATCTCATAAATGACAACACACAATCATCGGAATCTTCGGAAACACCAGCAATTCTCAAAGCACGTCATCATATGACTGCTCAGTGACAATCTGCCGATAACCCTCATTGCTACAATGCCATTGTACCTGCAGGAGAACACTAAAATATAAATTGGATCAGGATAACAAATATTGGAATATATTTCTTAATAGCCATCCAAAGCTGTAAAGAGATAAATATGAAATTTGGATAAGGTGCATTTTTTTCTGTACGTTTTCAAATAATTGTAGATCAGTCAAATATTCTCCAAGCATTGGTTGAGATACAGATGATCATTAGGAGATTAAACTTTGGGCCTTATTTGGAGTTTGGCTGATGGAATACTCTATCACAAACACAATGGATATTCCTTTTACAGTATTTCAAATGCATTATATCCTATGGAACTTGGAAAAAAAGGTGGATAAGATATCTGTCAAGTTTGTAATGGAACATCCCATCTACCACATTTTAGTCAGGTCCTCCGTCTTAGAGTGGGAGATTTTTATTTGAAGTCTTTAAGAGGAAGAAAGTGCTACACAAAAGGCTGATAAGACAAAGAAAGAATCTCAGCAAAATATGTATATTGCAGTAATGGATGCTGTAGAAAATCAATAACCTGAGCCATTGTGAAAGTTAGAGAACATTTCCCTTAACATTTTTTTTTAGGGTGTAATGCATTATAGATAAGTTAACTTAGAGTCATATCTTCTTATATATTAAATCTTATTTTATTTTTAGATCTAAGACCAAAGATAAGAATCACCTACTTATGATGTAATAATAATATCATGAAAATCAGTATCTACTAGCCCAATTCTGCCTGCTCTGCGTTGCACTATACCCAGATCATGGAAGGGTAGAATTACCACACACCACTTAGGAAGTGATCCATTGAGGGAAGCAAACTCTGTCTGCTTGCCTCCGACAGGTAGTAGTTTGCAAAACACCAACTGAATAATTCTTAGAGCCCTGTTTCAGTGGAGAAGCTAATAGTCGGTGAGTAATCTGGATTTCTGTATGGTTGGGTAGCCATAAGACATGTTATTGTTCTTAGCTATTTTTCCAAGAAATGCACTTAGTCAGAGATTTTCTTGTTCTTTCTTTCTTTTTAAGGAATAATTCACTCTGTAAATTGGAATCAATAATGGAAGATCTTAAATGAGCAGAGACTCATTAATGGTATTCACTCTATTGAATGAGTTCATAATAAAGCAGAACTTGTATCTGTTGATATATGTGGGGCAGAGCTATGTAAAGGAATAATAATTAATAGGAATGCACATCTGTTGACAGCAAGTTCTGGGTGAAGATGTTGATATCTGGTATCTGGCTAAATATGCCAGAGGTGTGATAAACTGTCAGGCATGGAAAGCTAAGCTTAGACTAGTTAGCATATTTGTTATATGTTATGTTAAAAAAAAACGACTTGATGTAATAAGACTTTATTTTGCTCATTTGAAAAAATATTCATTGATACACCTCAGCAGATGACTAATGGGTAGATTTAAATCTTGGTTGTAAAGATACTCCGTTGCAATGGTGACAGAGTATCCATATTACTAAGATTATGGTTGAATACCATATTTATATGCAGGCACACAACAGATGTAACCATGGCAGTGACTAATCTGTCCCTGCCATTGTTATAACTCCTCTGGTGGCCTTATAGAGTAAGGGCTGTCAGAGGCTGACATCTATGTCCGCTCACCTAATTTGAATAGGTGGACACAGAGGACAGTTTTCATTGCCTGCCACCGCCAGGAAAACCCTGCAGGTCAGAGGCAGTGAAAACTGTCTAATGCACCCCTCGTCATGTGAGGTAACTGCCAAGTCAAAGAGTGGGGCATTTTTTTTTTCAAAAAGGAAATCCAGTTTGGGGATTTTCTTTTTGAGAATAAAAAGTGACCTTGACAGATGTCTCCATCATGTTAATGGAGCTGTAAGCCATACTTTAAAAGCATTGACAGAAACCACCATGACAATGTTTTCTGCCAATGCATTAGAAATGACTGCCGGCTTGGCGGTGATCTTCTAAATTTGGTGGGAGAAGTAGTCTTGGACAGGTGGACATTTATTTCTCCGGCAGGCGAGCAGAGATTTCTCCATCCAACAAATATTAAATTGGGTGCAGCTAAAGGGTTTCTGTAGGTAGAGCAGGTTGGCTAAACACAAAAATTGGACATATGAGGCATTTGCATATTACTGATTGAAACAGTGTTGCTTAAAATAAAAAAGTGTTTGAGGGTTGAATCCCAAAGAAAAGAAATGTGGTAAGTTGAATTATGAGTCCATGTCTGTCAATTCTGGACAATTTAAACCGATTGCAGTGCTTGGACAATGCTGAGATGACCCACAGATTGCCAATTGTGTTTGTGCTATTCTGGATTAGAGGAAACATTATTTTATATTTTGAAATATGCTATGTAAAATGGTACAGAACATTCTTTTAGTATGATTCATTTGCTTAGTTCAACAATAAAAAAATAAAAATACTGCAAGGCTTATATGCATAGGCATGACAAGGGATGCGCTGATGCTTAGTTCAGCTGCACATATTCTCTCATTGTATTTTAGTTGTTTTATGTGAAATTGTGCTAACTGTACTAATTGTATTTAATTATTTGGCATTTGTTTTGTCGATAATTGGCTTGGTATTTGGTAGGCTACTGCCTTTTTTTATTAGTGATGCTGAACTAATGCTATTATGTCTAAAATACTGAGTAGAATCAGTAAATGGGGCAATACAAGAACAATCCACATCTGATAAGAGGGTCTTAGTAGTTATTGAGGCAATTGAGGACGGTCCACTTTAAAATGCACACTAAGAGAATTGATCACATTAATTGTAGAACGTAAGGATAAATTCTTATAACACAAGTCAAGAAACAAGAAAGACATGGCACAACTGAGCTCAGGAGCCAAGAGTGAACACTTTGATAAAGAACTAATTTATGCAATGAGGAAGAGAAAAATAAAACAGTTGGATGACACATGGAGTTTGAGGGAGAAAAGCTTCTACTGGAATGTGTCAGTGAACAATGACAAAAACGGAGCAATTATATAGGTATACCTTAAGATTTCATAACCTGGAGAACAGATGAAGAAGGTAAAACCTAAAGTTAATCGAGATTCAAGAAGATGAGGAAGTGCTGAACAGTGGAGCATACATTCTAAAAAGCTTGACAAACCTAATTCCAAATGGAGGATAATTGCAAAATGACATGCAGAGAGTTCAGATCTTTCGCCCTGTAGACTTCTACAGCATACAGACAGACCAATGTTGGTCACTTTGAGACTAAGGGCCAGAAGTACAACATATTTTTGCATGTGCAAACGAATTTGCGACCCGTTTGCGCATGCAAAAATACCTAAGGACCATTTACAAACCCTAATTAACGAGTCGCAAATGATTTGTGACTCGCTAATTTGGATTTGCGACTAGCTATTAGGAAGGGGTGTTTCAAGGGAATCACTTCCTAATAGCGAGTCTGAGCCCTATGTATGACTGTTTTGCAACCCCAATTGCGGTCGCAAAACAGGCGCAATTTACCACCTACTTCAAGTAGGTGGTAAAGCATTCAAAAACGGGAAGGGATCCCAGGGGACTCCTTCCCTTTTGGGAATGCATGGGAAAATATTTTGTAATGGCATGTAGTGGTACCAGGGACCACTGTCTGCCCTCAAAAATGAAACAAAAAACATTTCATTAAAAAAAAAAATCCATCCTATTTTTCTTTAAGGAAAACGGGCTGCATTTAAGAGGAAGCATTTACTATGCAATAGGTCTCTCATCTGCTAATGTTTGAGCTATTGGCATTGTAAATGGCTATGCCTTTAAAAAAACTTAAAAGCCATTATTTTTACAATGCCAAAAGCAAAAACTATTTCATTGCATAGCGCAGTGTCCATGAAGACGGCGCCGCACTCATTAAAATAAAAAAAAGCACAGAAAAAAGAATGAGGGGTGTAAATAAAACACTCACTCCACACATACATTTGCAATGCAATAGGTCTCGTATTTACGAGGGTTTGAGCTATTGGCATTGTAAATGACAATGCCTTTAATTTATGTTTAGGTTTTTAAAACATAAAAAAAGGCATTGCCATTTACAATGCCAATAGCTTTTACCCATATCAGACTGGACCGAGCACCTGTAGTGGTGCACAGTACCAGCCCTACTCTAATAAAGATGCAAAATTCTTGACTCTAGCAGGGCAAATCTCCTCAGGAGAAATGCAATTATTCCTCTGCCGCCCAGACCACTACAGAGTGCTTAAAGATCTTCATAAACATGTATTGATTTTACCTGGGAATCGTCTTTCAGTAAGTTGATGTTTGTGCACATTCACTATGAGGCACTTAGTTGCTGGTGAACACCGAATAGGTAGTTGCAGTTGTCCCTTATTTTCCATTCCTGCCTTTTTAGAGGTATCAACTTGAAATGGATAATTCGGATTTCCCTGTTGAAAGTTTTGGGTGCCCCTGAATGTAACAGTGTCCCTGCAAGGGGTGTAGCTTCGGGGGGAGGGGTTGTTTGGGGTGAAACACCCCCCCCCCACCTCCACCTCCCCCAAATAAATTCATCTTAGGTTTGAGATTTGGGTTTGGGGGCCCTGAGCCGGTTCTCCCATGCTTTTGTTTGTCCTTGTTTGCCTAAATGTTTTAATTTGTTATTATTTTTGTTTTTATCACAAACTTAGATAGGGTTCTACCTACTACAAATGAGAGCAGTGTATCCCAAACATTGGTCATCCCTCCACCTTTCAGCATACCATTTTTTAGCGAGGAAATGTATGATTTACACCCTCGATTCTCACTGGCAAAGCTACGCATCTGGTCTCTGTTGCCCTTGTTGTGCAGTACACAGCATTCTCAGGGGCAGCACCGAGAATTTGGAACGCCCTCCCCACGGACATAAGAAGAATTCCATACATCTCAACATTCAAAAAGGAAGCAAAACTATTTTGCATTAAGAAATTTCTACCCTAATACCCTACTGCCGAACTTTGTAAGTGTCATGCTCCCATGCTGCTCGAAGGCGAACTCAAGCCCTCCTTGCAATCATGAGACCTGTTTAATCATGATGTGTTTTATGGCGCCAACTACAGGAACTGTATAATCTTTTTAGTGTCGTATTATGTGGTTTATTGCTAAAATAAGCTATCTGTGTGAATACTATATATTGGACTATGCTGTTTGCAATTCTAATTGTTTCAAACCAGTAATGACTCGGAATATGTATGATTTGGATTTTTATAAGGATCTGTAAAGCGCTCTGATACCCTGTTTCAGGGTCATGTTCGCGCTATAGAAAACACAAAAATAAATAAATAAATAAATAAAAATGAAGCTCACTTGGGAGATGGTTGAGATAATAAACACACATGCAAAGTGAGACATTCTGACATGCACATGTGTGCATCGGCGGAGCTTGCACAGACACACAGTACGCGTGCACACTCACGGATGCCCCCTCACTTGAAGACCTCATCCAGGGAGAGATCCGCAGGTTGCTCTCCGCCTGGAGGTGCCGGCCGCCATCCTCCAGGGGCTTGCAGCCCTCCTTGGTCTGCTCGATGCACAGCACCGGGACGCTATGCTCAAAGCCGGGGCAGTGCAGGTTGTAGGCATAAGAGCCCGGGCCATATCCAGAGGAGGAGAAGGGGTGCTGGTAGAGGGTGCTGCTCACATTGTACAGGCCACCTGAGGGGAACGCCCTAGCGCCTGGCCCGTAGCCAGATTTCTGGGAGTTGGGCGCAAAGGCGCAGGAAGTGGCCTCAGCATTTTGGTAGAGCGCGGAAGCCCCCGCCGAAAACTTGCTGGAAAGAGCGTTCATATAAAACAAAGAACTCATATTTTTGACCTGTGATTTGTTGTTTGGTGGGCTCCAGTGTTGGTTTTACGAGGAGGTGTGATATATGATAACATTACACCCCTAGACTTACAACAAACCCCATTTTCTTTTGGACTGAGCTGCCTGTGCATGTCACCAGCCCTATATGACCGCATCCTTCAATCTGCACCTGCCTCACAGGTGGTGGAGGCGGGGCCGGCGCACTGCACTCCATAGGCAGCGCCAGCCAATGTACACATGGGCACTGCTAGGGAAGCACGGCTTTCGAGTCCTGATTCATGTGCACACATGTGTGTCTGTATGTCTCTGTGTGTCTGAATGTGTGATGTGTCTGTATCTGTGCACTGTGTATCTATATATGTGTGTTTTGTGTCTGTATGTGTGCATGTGTTGTGTGTCTGTATGTGTGTGTTTGAGTGTGTGTCTGTATGTGTCTCTGTGGGTGTGTATGTTTGAAATGCGTGCAAGTGTGTATGTGTAAACACATTTCTAGGCAGCACCAGGGCGTTTTAATCGATTCAGCTGTACGTTTTCGAGGCATGAACATGCATGCATGACAGGCTGACATTTTGGTAGTGTTTTTTATTAAGTGCTCCATATTGCTGCTACTCATTTACTCTGTTAGATGCCTTCTGCCAAGCAGTAGAAAGAGAAACCGGAAACCTTTAAAGCTAATGAACCGCATGCCCGTGGCTGAACAGGGAATCACGGCAACAAACCACACCCAGTCTTTTTGTTAGTGTTTCCCTAGTAAACAATATTCCAGGCAAAGAAATGCATACAACGTAAAACGAACAGCCGTTGTAAATATAAGACAATGGGCCAATATGAAAGAGAATAATAACAAACTGTCGGAAACATGATCCGCCACTACAGGCCCCTATAGATAAGAAAGTGCTTTGCAACAGCCAAAAAGCAGACAATCCAGTCCGGATGGGCTGGACGAAAAAGAGAATGGGCTGTAACGAAAAAGCATCCGTTTCAATGGAAATCCAGCGTTTAACATAAACGCTGACGTGACCCAATGAAAATGATGGGCGGTGCTTTAAGTTCCCTTCTGAAATCTCCTCATCCACAATATGTCTCGCAGAGCGAGCAGCGCATGTGTGCTGCAACACTAGGCAAGACATAAAAAACCTGGTTTATTGAAAAGCAGTCCCAGACATTGAGGTCTTCTGAGATCAACAGGCCACCATCCCTGGGAGGGCCAGCCCTTCCCAATGGGGACGCGAAATTGCGAGTAACTCATTAATAATCATGAGCCTCACATTTTGCAAACCCATTAGGAATCGCTAACAGTGTCTCTGACACTGTTTTACACTTGCTTTTGCGACTCGCAAATTGCACAACGCAATTTTTGGGAATTTGCGAGTCGCAAAAGCAAATGGTCATACATCTGGCCTCAAATGAATGACAGCCAAAAGGAAATGTACATATTTTTGCACACCCCACTTTAAGAAAAGAGACAATTTATTTACAGTGCAATCCTGATGCTCTAGCAAAGAGATGCAATGGTGTTCAATCAAAATACAGAAAGACTTACAATTCTGTTCAAGGCTAAAACCATTTTCTGTAACTCAACCATGGAGCTCAACAACCTTATCAAGGGGTTTGCTGTAATGATACATCTATATGTGACTAACAAAATTCAGGTGACAATCCGCTGGTCCACACCTGAGTAAAAGTCTTCATATCAAACAAGAAAAGTTTCAGGAAATGTGTGTATTGGTTACTGACATGTGCCTGACAAGGCATTGAGTACAGGAAAAGGAATTTGCCAGAACACTACCAAACATTTACTACTGTTAACTACTGGTGCTGCACTGCAGGGGAGCAGTCCTTATTTATCTAACACATTATCAAAAGAAGGATTGTATACTTTTTATCCTCCTTTCATAGGCACTTTTCTTCTCAGTTGATTTTTTATCTTTAGCCTTTCTCTGCACCCTACTTTAATCATATACAGCAGCTGCTAGAATTAATGCTGGATGAGAATGACAAATACCATAGATAATAAGGAAGTGCATTGAAACAGACTGGTGGAGGTAGCAGGAATGGAACCATTTCAATTTTCTATAGAGTTTCAAGTGAAGTGTGGGCATTTAGTTGTCTGTTTAGATAGGTCTGTTTGTAATATTATTCATTACTCAAATTAATTTGAATCTATTGGTTTTACGAGAGAGGGTGGAACCTCTCAAGTGAGTGCTTCATATGTAAAGGAAACGGCTCAACCACCGCAGTCCATTAGAAACAAAATGGTGGAAAGGCATAGGTGAATCTTTATTGCACTCTATAGGTTCAAAATGTCAGGGGGTATTCCAGGATTGGCTCCTTCAGCATTAGCAAGGATTGGAATAACTTAGATGAAAATCTGGCCTACTTGAAAAAATATTTTAAGCCTGGCAATAGCGAAGCTTTAGAGATGATTGGTTTGCATACAAAAATAAATTTTAACTTAAAGTTTTTTTTAAAACCTTATCAGGATCTGATAATAATTTTGCCATTTGTGATAACTAGATGTAAAGAAATCAGCTGATGGAAAATATTGCAAATGTTGTGGTCAATGAAGATCTACCATTGGAGGAAGTAGTTTCAGAAGCTAAAGTAATTGAACAGTCTGTTCAAAAAGTGAAACGTGTCAATGAGAAGAAGTGTGAGAGAAATGGATGTGTGGCACTCTGCTTATAACAAATTGACAAAGAAGCGTGATTGAAAAGAAAGGCAAGGATAATTTGACATTTCCATTGTGAAAGTGGATTTAATTTTACTTATTTTAAAGGGTGTTCTGCAATTAGAGAGGATTGTTGCATTTGATGGCATTTGCCAGCTTTGTGAAAGCATATTGTGATAACAAGAGAAGTGTCAAGTGTAGAATGACACAAGTGGTAGAAGGTGACGTGAAGGAAATATTTGAGCAGTTGAATAGGAAATACATTTTGGTGTGACATGAGTGAATGAATGTAATGTGAATGTCAAAACTAAAACACTGGAATGCTACTCTGAGGGATTGCCAGTGATAAGACTTCTTGCAAGCATCCTCCCAGCACCATTTGTGTGCCTGAAGAAAACTAAAACAAAACCACCAATGTATATGACTAGAATTTGAGGTCGTCAGTTAGAGGTTCTGCTGGATTCTGGATTCTCATACTATACTACAAGCACAACAAAATGTTTTTAAATAAGTATTCAGTAAAAGGGTGGAGTCTGTGGATGAATAAAATGGTTAATCTGCTAGGATGTGACCGGTGCGGATAGTTACCAGATTCAGACATGGCCACTCATCATTGTCCTAAAGTAGGAGGAATTCCAACATCATGCAAATGATGGTGTCCACTCACACATCCAATGAAGAGACCTTTGTGATCTTCTACCCAAAACTGCTTTGGCTTAACAAAGTTTTCATTCCGGAAAACTCATCCTTAGCAGGAGCTTGAAAGCAGAAGTCAATTATCTGTGGCATGCTGCATATGCAAAGGTGCTTTCATAAAATGTGTTGAAAAAAATCATTATAACATGCAAAAAGGGCAGTGAAGGAACTACATTTCTTCCACCCAGACTACCAATATGACAAGCAGGTCTGATTCTCAATGGTAAATGTACACTTTTTGTAAGTTTATGATTGTTTGCCATTCACAAAGGTATTTTACGAGTACTAACTTTACGATTGCGGAGTTTCTGCACATAGAAAGATAGGACAGTCCTATATTTGCGAATCAGGCCCCTGGAGTATATGTCTCTACCACTGAGATACACCTTTTTTAGTCTGATTGGTATTAATATGCAATTTACACTTTCTTGACAGCTTCTTTTGTTGTATTGTGCACTCCAGCTGTAATTTGAAACCCCCAGTAAAATTTTGAATACAAAACAGCATTTCAAGGTCTATTCACCCAATCTTTTGATTTTTGTGAATGGTTTTCATAAATTCTTTGCTGCCAGGTTGGTCAGTTCTGAAAAGTCCCCTCGGAGACTCTTTGGAGGCACTCACCAGTGAAATCTAACTACAAGCGTCACTTTTGAAATAGATGGTATAGCGGATGCTGTAGATCAACCTGCACTACCCCTCCTTCTTGAGAAAAGGATAAAGGTACATTGAATTCCATAAAACCTCCCCACCCCTGCTGTGCAGAAGAAGGCAATTATCTTATTGCATGACCCTGGCAACCTAGAAACCATCACATCAGCTCACGGAGCCACTTATTCACATTACAGTCTTAAGAAATGCAATTGGTAGTGCATTATGAAACAGCTTAAGAGCAGGTTATCATGCCTACCCTTTGTCAGTTATGACACCCCACATATCTGACAAATAGTGAAGCCAACTTTTTTGTGCATTCCTGTACTTCAATAGAACCCATAATTATGTCTTCACTTCATTATATTGCCAAATTAAAACTCATACCAGCTGTTGAATGGTTAATATTGAATGTCCTCTAGGAAACTATGCAAGGAACCACAGAGGAGTGACACCTATTCATACCCTAAATGTCAGGTGAATACCATTCCTACTTAACTATTTTAAACTTAAACATTTGGGCCAGATGTTGGTAATCCAGATTTACCGATTCTAAAAAACCGAATTTTACTGATTCGGTATTTTAGAATCGGTAAATGGGATGAAGGTATTAATTCAGTAAGAATTACCGAATCGGTAAGATTCAGTAAATACCGAATCTGTATTTACTGATTCGGTAATTCCCATTCATTCCTATGGGCCTGGAGGCCCATAGCAATGAATGTGAATTACCGAATCGATAAATACTGATTCGGTAAAAAGGGGAACACATTGAAGGGTGGCAGGGTGCCACTTTGACACCCTGTTGCACCCCTCAATAGTGTATGGGTGCATATGTGGCACACATACATGCCCTAAGGGCATGTATGTCTGCCACATGGCACTGTAATCATTTGCAAAAAATTGCTTCTTTTGGGATTTTCGATATTTACCACCAACTTGTAGTTGGTGGTAAATAACGAATCCTAAAATGGGAAAAGCACTCATTTGAGTTCTCCCTACATTAAGGATTCAGTAATTTACCAAATCGGTATTTAAGAATTCGGTAATTTACCGATTCCTTAAATTACCGATTTGGTAAATTACAGAATCCTAACATTACACCCCTACATCTGAAAAGCTTATTACCGGCCGGTAACGACCAAAATTCGGTAATTTCGGCCGTTACCGACTGATATAGGGTGACCTACATCTGGCCCTTGGTAACATATAACTACAGACATATCTACATGTGTATGCAAGAATTTTTTACATGTAATAACCTTTAAACAAGCTTTATGTAATAACAGACTTTCCTAGACTTGATGAAAAATATTCCCTATTGGATATTACAGACCCTCTTTGGATATGTCTTCTCATTACCTACAGGGTGGACTATTTGTTCCATTGTCTGCACTCTAAGCCTCATATTTAGGAAATAATTTGGATTTCGATGGAACTCAATATCGAGACCAAATTATCAGAAATAAAATATTGACAGGTTAGTAAAAGTATATATATATATATATATATATATATATATATATATATATATATATATATATATATATATATATATATATATACAGATACTTTCTGGACGGCAACACAGAAATAAGGGATAACCAGGCAATGTAGAGTTTCTTAGGTAGGTTTATTATCCCTCCTCCCACTCGGCATGATGCGTTTTGGGTAACGAATACCCTTGTTCACATGACGGGCATGCAGTACTGATTAGTTTATATATACGTGTTTTTTTTTCAACTTTCAAAACCACGTGACCATAAACAGTGAAGACATACTTCTATGTGACATAAGAATTTTTTTTAAATCGTCCGTTATTTTTAGAGTCCCAATTTTTTTGCTCATTCTTTTGCATGATTACAATTTTGGATATCACAATACTTTTTGGGGTTTGACAGCACTGATTTCACAATAGCAGCTTAAATGCTTTATAAATCGTGCAAAATCCGCAATAAATAGTTCACAAAAGATTATACAATAAATAATGTATACATTTATAAAAAACATATTGCCACACCTCAAGCTTATTTTTAAAATCACATAGCATTTATGATTTGTGCAAAATACGCAATTTATTTACTTTCATTTCATTCACTTTAATGAATGAATGTGCAAATCACATATATATCTATATATATATCATGTTACACTCCAAAACTGCTTCACCGGCAACAACGGAGAAACGGACACTTCAATGCGCTGAAGAGTTGCAGGTAATTATTTATTTAATTTTTTCAAGTGAATTGCATTGTGCAAGGAGAAAAGTCGTGTTTCGGCGATCTCAGTCGCCTTGTTCACAGAAAACGCTAGTGCATTGATACCAACAGTAATTTAAACACACCCAGACTATTATGTGATAGGCTGTCACCTGACTAGTGATAAACATAGTAAACAAACTTTGGATGTCAAACTGGTTCACCACTGGGCACTGGCAATGTATAACATAACAAATTAACATATTTCAAAAGGCCAATAAATAGAAAGTTCAAATACATTTTGTAACAGTACAAATAGATTTGCAATAACCCAATCATGTAATCACTTATTATAAATAATTTTGTGAAAGATTGTAGGTTAGAGTATTATTATTCAGTCACTTTCAAACATAAAAAAAAAGCCTAATCACCCCCCTGAATCTTCCCACTGCAACTAAAATGACAGTCGCTGGTGTATTGGCCAACCTGTTTTGAAGCCACCATGTTGACATTGCCCTGCCTTTAGTAGACAGCCAGAAGGTGAATAAAGTGCAAGTGCTAAAATACAAAAAGTAATAATTCACAAATCCCGTCCGGGAATAATAGATGTCAACTGATAGATGTTGGTCAGGGAGAAAGAGCTAAAATATAATTTCTTTACATTGATTACAAAACGGGAAAATTAATCAAGAGAGAGCTCCTATGAATTGATTAAATATAGCAAACAAGAAACACCGGAACATCGCTGTACTGATCAATCAGAACCAACATAATTCAAAAGCGCACCATTAGCAGTTGGATTGTGGAATTTTCCCTAAGTAACCGGATCAAGAACCTAGTACACATATCACCCGTCGCAAAAATGATATGGAACCAGATCAAATTAACAATAATCATGCCAACATGTCATGTTAGTATATCTGTGCAAAAATGTGCCAATAAATAGTATAAAACTACCCATTCATATTAAACATATAAATGAATGTTAAAACACATAAAAATCGGGTACATAGCAAAGACTAAAACAATATTAAAAGCATTTGGTCTAAAAGTGTAAATCAAGGGTATAAAATCCTATAAAACCAAAGTGCATTTCTATTGTAGACATGATCCGTGTGCTCTCCGAGCTGTTTTGCTAAAGATCTAGAGAAACTGGTGCAAATCATCGCATATATTGAGCCCTCTCGGATTCTTAGTGTCGAGCTCAATGATATATTTGGTTTCCAACTGCCTAATGATCTTTTCCCTGTTGCCACCCCTTTTGTTCTGTGGGACACCTTCAATGACAAAATATTGCAAGACATTGAGATTATTGTTATGTTCCATTTTTATGTGTCTGGCAACAGGATAAGTTGGATCCGAATTTACAGTGGCCCTAAGATGTTGCAAAATGCGTGCATAGACCTGAAGTTTTGTACTCCCCACGTACTGTAATCCACAAATGCCTTTAAGGACATAAACAGCGTGATCAGTGCGGCAGGTATAGTGTCCACGAATTTTTATTGGGACATTAGAAAAAGCAGTAGTATAAAAATTGGTGTTCACCCCTAACTTGCAGGTCCGGCATGTGCTGCATTTAACAAATCCTCTTTTGGGGGAAAGCCAATTGCTTTTGTTGTACACTTCAGGACTGGTCTTAACTAGATCACTTCGCATTGAATGCGCCTTTCGATAAGTGAAATTAGGTTTGCTAGGGAGTACTTGTTGGAGAACAACATCTGTGAGTACAATGGGCCATTGGGAATGAATAAGGGCCAGATATAGGAGAGAAAATACCGGTCGGTAACGGCCGATTTCGGCCGTTACCGACCGGTATTTAGGATCTGGCATGTAAGGGCCATCATTTTACAGAAACTGTAAATTTACCGATTCGGTAAATTTACCAATTCTGTAAAATACCGAATCGGTATTTTTACCGATTCGGTAAATCCACATGTAGGTGACACTCCTAAGAGTGTCACAGGCCCTTAAGAATCGGTATTTTACCACCCAATCCAATTGGGTGGTAAAATACCGAATTCAGGTGTGCATGCACATCTGTGCATGCACACCTGTGCAATGTGACACACAGACATGTCACACAAGTCCGGAATTGGGGTGCTAAAGGGTGTCAAAGTGACACACCCTGCACCTTTGCAGGATTTGGTATTTATTCGGTAAATACCGAATCGTTATTTCCCATTGATTCCTATGGGCTTCAAGGCCCATAGGAATCAATGGGCAATACCGATTCGATAATTCTTCAATTTGAATTACCTACATCTCCCACCTTCACACGTACCGACTCTTAAATACCGAATCGGTAAAATTCAGTATTTAAGAGTCGGTAAATATGAATTACCTACATCTGGCCCTAAGTTTCTTGATGATGTGGGACTGTCTATCATATGTAGAGATGAATCTACATGGTTCTACCCTAGGTCCCTCTTGATTCCCCCCAATGGCCGTGGCTGCTTGGAATATGGATATTGCGGTTGTGACCCTTTGGTCTGTGCGGAGTAGCTCTGATCTATTTTTATTGTTGGCTTTGTTCATAGCTAACTCTAATTTGTGTGAATCATAGCCCCATTCTAAAATCTGAGTTTAGGGTTTTTTTTGGCCTCCATCAATGCAGACTCAGAACTACATGCTCTGCAGATTCTTAAAAACTACCCATTAGGCAAAATGACAATTGCGTAGTGGGGATGGAAGCTAGAGGCATGTAAAAGTGTGTTGCCCGCCGACGGCTTCCTATACAAACATGTTTCAACTGTCTCATTATGTACAGAAACGGTAATGTCGAGAAAATTGGTGGTAATTGGGTCAATGGGTGATGTGAAGTTTAGATTGTATGCATTAACATTGATGCGGTCAACAATTTTGTTTGCCTCCTCTTGGTTCCCCCTCCATTTGATAAAAACATCATCTATATATCTCCACATTTTAATCACATGCTGTTCATAAAGTGTCTTGTGCTCTACTTTGAGGACATGCTCCTTCCACCAGCCTACATGTAAACATGCATAGCTGGGGAGAAGCATGCCCCCATTGCCACACCCTGTTTCTGCTTGTATACTTTGCCATCAAACAAGAAAACATTGTTGAACAGGCACCAATGTATCATCTTAAGTAGCATCTGATTATGTTGATACATATCAATACTTCTGTGTTTCAGATAATTATCCACAGCTCGGAGCCCATCTTCATGCTTGATGCTCGTATAAAGGGAGGCGATGTCAAGAGTTAAAAACAAATAATCTTTGGCCCATTAAACAGTACTCAACTTGGATAAAAATCACGCAGATATGAAGGCAAAGTGGTCACATGTTCTTGAAGGTAATAGTCCACATACCTGGAGGTGCTTTTAAATGTGCTGTTTCTCGCAGAAATAATAGGTCTACCCGGCATTGGGTCAATACTTTTGTGCACTTTCGGATTAAGATAAAAAGTGGGCAAAGTGGGATATTCTTTGTATAGAAACTTAAACTCATCTTTTGAAATGAGACCCTTTGCCACATTGACAGGTTATATATATATATATATATATATATATATATATATATATATATATATATATATATATATATATATATATATATATATATATATATATATATATATATATTACCTACTGGCGGTCGCCAGTAGGTATATATAGTTAGGATTTTTTCTCTATGGGATTTTTGAAAATTCTATGTCTAATAACTTTGGCGTTTGTGGACGGAATTGGCTGAAATTTTCAGGAAAATGGAACATTTTGTTTCTGAGCAGCCCCTGACAATTTGGGGGGGTTTCATCAAGGGGGGGCCGAGAAAAAAGGGGGGTCCCAAAACACGTTTTTCCCATGTTAATTTCCATAGGGCGGTTGGCCTCACTTTTAGCTCGAACGGCTGAATGGATTTGCACGAAACTTGGCAAAATTGTAGGGACTGTTAGCCCGATGTGCCTTTGCTAGGTCTCAATATATGTGCTCCAGTGGATTTTGAGTAATTTAGGTTCAAAAAAAGATATATATCTGGGCGGAGCCTAACCACACATCTGATCTGATTGGCTGTCAGCACTTCATCCAAGAAGTGTTGGCAGCCATCTTGGGACCAATATACATGATAGCACCTCATTAAAAAGCATTGTAGTTAATAGAGGGTTTTAGGACTTTAGTTACATTATAAATCATTTGTTGATGGTACCATACTCGTTTTAGGAATTGTGGTGGGTTCTAAGGTGATTTTACCATGTGAAAAAACCTTCTGCTGTGATATCATGAATATTGTTTGAAAGAAAACTAATATCTCATGATTTTCCCACAGTGGTTTGGAAGGGGATCTATAAGCTAAACTGAAAGCATATTTTCTGTAAATTCACATTATCTTTCTCAGTCATGTGAAAATGAAGTCTGACATTCTCAGTAAAACATGTACATCCAACAAGGACAGAGACTGTCAGTTGATTCCTTTGTGCTCTACTGCAGCCTCCAAAAGTGTTCTAAAGAACAACTAGAGCGCTAACAGTCCTACGTATTACAAAGGTATAGCACACCTGGAGCCATCGTGATGGGAATAAAGTGGTAACTCTTAAAACATTTAATTTAAAAAGGAACAAAATGAGGGGGTATATTATGCAATAGAAGGTATTATTAGTGCTGCAGAAAGAAAAATGAGGGCACATTTTGAGTGACTTTTCAAATCCTCTTCTATTTCATTAAAAAATTCTGACATGCAGTCTCCCAAAATGGCCACCAGAGACAAAAGAGCCCAAATGTAGCCCAAATATCACCCAGATGTAGCCCAAGTATAGCCCAATGACAGAATGTCCCAGAGTGTTCTAAAGAACAACTAGAGCGCTAACAGTCTTACTTATTTTGCGTAATTTGTTTTCCCTATTGCCTCCCCTCCTACTAGCTGTGACGGCATCTACCACATAGTATATTAGCTCCTTGTTATTGCTTTGGTGGTGTGTTTTGAAATGCCGCGCTACGGGATAGGTATTGTCTTGTGTTGTTATGGCCCTTAGATGTTGCAGAATCCTTCTGTGCACGGGGAGCTTCGTGCTCCCCACATATTGCATGGGCATTCTAGGACGTATACGGCGTAATCCGTCTTGCATGTTAATACCTTAGTGATACGATGTTCTCGTTCACTAAATCCGTCCTTATAAACCTTTTTGTTGACAGTTTTTGTACCATGAAGTGCTGTCAAGGATTTCTGGACATGACACGACCACTCTATCCCTCATGTTAGGGGCCTTGCTGAATGTTAAGGATGCCTTCTTGGGGAGGCTCTGGCCTATAATGGGATCATTGCTGACTATTGGCCAGTTTTTGTTTATTATTTTACGCACTTCTCTATGCTGATTACAGTAACCCATTATTATTCGGAATGGTTCTGCTGATTTGTTGCCTGCAGTGTCTGTGTTAGTCTGAATATCTGATATCTCAGCCGAGACATCTTTAATACCCAATATCTCCATACGGTCTTTGACCATAGACTTTTGGACCGCTTGTTTAATGGTAGCTTCATGGTACCCACGTTCCAAAAATCTCTGAGTGCAGGAATCCTGAGCTTTCTTCAGTTCATCTGGTTCACTACATAACCTTCGGATTCTTAACATCTCACCATACGGAATACTCCGTATCAGATGGGCTGGGTGAGTGCTACTGGCATGTAGGATTGTGTTTCCTGCAGTGGTTTTACGGAATAGTCTGCTCGCTAACTTGTTCTCGTGGGTATATATCTCAATATCCAAAAAGGGGACCTGTGTCTGGCTCATTGTGAACGTAAAATTGATGTTAAGATTATTTTTGTTCAAGTTCTCAATTAAATTCTCCGCCTCCCCCTGTGTACCTCTCCACACCACAAACAAATCGTCAATGAAATGATACCATGCTATCACATTTTTATTCATCTCTTTCTCAAAGTTGGTTTTGAGGACCAGTTCCTCCCAAGCCCCCATGTGTAAACATGCTACGCTTGGTGAAAAACTGGCCCCCATTGCCACTCCCTGACGTTGACGGTATATGAGATTATTGAATATGAAAACATTATGTTCCAAACAGTAGGTTAACATTTTTATCAACATTTCATTGTGCTCATTAAATTCATCAGATCTTCTTGATAAATAGTGTTTGACCGCAGTTATACAATCCAAGTGTCTTATACTTGTATAAAGGGCACTTACATCTAGTGCTAGCAACCAATCTCCTGGTTGCCATTCAATGCTGCGCATTTCGCATAGGAAGTCGCTGGAGTCACGGACATATGAATCCAAGGTCCTCACAAAAGTCTGTAGAAATTGATCAATGTATACTGAAGTGTTCTCCAAAAGTCCCCCTATTGCATTGATAATGGGTCTGCCTGGGGGATTTTTTTGATCTTTGTGTACTTTTGGGATAAAATATATGCAGGGCATTATCGGATGGTCGACCTTTAAATATTGGAATTCTGACTCATATATCAGTTTTTTCCTTTCCACTTGGTTAACCAGGTATGATATTCTGATTGCCATCCTTTCACTGTTGCCACATTGACTCTTTCGTAGTGTTCACGATTATTCAGTTGCATATATGCTTCTTTTTCATACATTTCCTTTGTGAGTAAGACCACATTCCCTCCCTTGTCGCTTGGTCGTACTATGATATTTTTGTCCTTGTTCAATTTTGTTACCAAGTTTTCATATTCCATTGTTTGTTGGTTATTTTTGTAGTGTCCTTTGCTTATGCGCTTTTGTAATTCTTTCAAATCGTTCGTTACATTTTCGTGAAAAATGTCAATACCATCACGTGGCATAATGGGGCAAAATGTTGATGGTGGTTTCAGTGTTGTAAGTCCTGTACCACCTTGTGTTTTACTTTTTAAACCAGATGTGTTTGGCATAAGTGGCCGCGGTTCCTCACCCTCTGTTTCCCACAATTCAGCTAACTCTTGAGAGAGTGTGCCATGTTCTTCCTCTTGATTGGTATCATTGGCAGTTTTCTTTTGTTTGTGATATTTTTTCAATTTAAGCTTTCTTACTGCTTTATAGATATCAATCCGTGATTTGGCATAATTTAGGTTTGTTTTTGGAGCAAAGGAAAGGCCAAGTTGCAGAATTTTTTCCTCTTTTTCCGTTAATGCCATTGTGGTAAGATTGATTATTGTTTGGCTTGGCGAGGTTGTTACTTTTTGGCCCATTTTCCCCGACCTTTCCACGAGGGTTGATTCACATTTCCTCCGCCGCCTTGCCCTCTGCCTCTTCCTTGCATTGTAGTTCTTCCTCCTTCGTTGTAGTTTTTTCGCGTCCCAGGTATATATATTACCAACCAAAGTTTTCCTGCGCGTCGCCACACACTCCCAGCTGGTGCAGAAACACAAAGCACGGACCAAACTTCGCGGTGTTTAATTTCTTTAATCGCTTGTCGGCTTCATAACGTTTCGGCACCCTTGTGCCTTGCTCACATTACAGCGATAGTGAGTGAGGGTAAAATATTTAAAGTGAAAGTGCTCAATTTTGATTGGAAAAATTCAAATAGACATGGAGAACAGGCTTGTAAGGGGGACATTGGTTGTATAAGACAAGGGCATATCTGACAACACAACATTAAACTATACCAATGTGCCAATCTACCGGGAAACAAATTTATACTTATCCAATATATAGTTGGACATTTTGTGCAAAATGTCGCAAAATTATTAAGTACAAATAGGAGGAATTATTCGCATGATAAGTCAGTGGACTGATCAACATTTAATAACTCCCATTGGCGATGTCTATATTTATGATCATTGTTGAATATATATATATAATTGATATTATGCAACATTTCAACATGATTAGACATTCCTTACACAATTTATATATTGCAAACAAAAATTATCATGGTTAAATACCTTTGTTAAAACACAGTATTATAAATAATTCATATATTTACAATTAGAAACAGTCAAATAACCTCTATGACTTTGTTAATTCATTCCGTTTCACATTGTACCTTGTATCACATTTAAATAGGACATCCTATACTTTAATTCATGATATAAATAACAGTCCTTCCCCAGTCTGTTCACCCTGATGTTTTTTTTACATTTATCCAAATGTGCTATACAACCTTGCCACTAATAACCTAACAGAATACTGACTTCTCATAATATATTCTGTTTGGTGTGTGCCCACACAAGTGTTTGGTGCAAAGATTACATTTCTTTCTATTTCTTTTTTTTGTTGTTCATTCCTGCTGATGATATTACAGACAGATCCTTACACTGATTTAACTGAGCCCAGTTAAAATTCTCATTCTCATTTACAACCAAAAATACATTTGTTAGATTTATCAGTAGTAATCCCACAATCATCACCCAAGCACTATAAACTATAAACTGTATTTGTTTTCCCGATTAAGATCAGTAGGATCTATAAACCAATCTACCTCAAATGTCCTACCCTATTGGAGCTAATTTATGCCCTGGATTTGATCTTAGTATACAATATATGTTAAAATCCCCAATAGGAATGCCTCCAAATCCCCATAATCAATAAGGATTAAGCAAGATACCGGATCCAGACTAAAGGTAAAAGAGAGGGAACACAACCAGAAAAGACATCAGACCATACATTAGACCATACATTTCAATATTCCTATGGGTAGTAATCACACAAATCCAAAAAAGCCCAAGTTTGCAT
This sequence comes from Lissotriton vulgaris, assembly GCF_964263255.1. Taxonomy (NCBI): domain Eukaryota; kingdom Metazoa; phylum Chordata; class Amphibia; order Caudata; family Salamandridae; genus Lissotriton; species Lissotriton vulgaris. Next base: position 802,307,830 of record NC_141685.1, on the reverse strand, counting down.
AATGTTGACCGCCCATACTTTTTCAGTGTTCAATTTCTGAGCTTTGGCGCTTGACTGTTGATACATCGGGGATTAGTTCCTAATACAGGTTTATGGTTATTTCCAAAACCAATAAATCTTTGAGGTACACAAAGAGCACTGTTGAATAAATCAACAATAAGTTGTCATTAAAACTATTGATATACAAACAACAATCACAGGTCATAGAACATAATACTCTTAAATACCCCTACATAGTTCAGAACTCGGTTTCCTTAATGTAAACAGGTATAAAGGTCTTCCGTCACATTTAAACCTCCCGGGTATTTGCTGTTAAGTTGTAATATATACCTAGTTTCAAGTTTTCTTAATTTTGCCTCTCTGTTTCCGCCCCTCCTACTTGCCAGAACAGAATCCACCACAAAGTATCTAAGGTCCCTGTTGTCACTATTGTGGCGGGTTTTAAAATGAAGTGCAACTGGATAAGTATTATCCTGTGTTGTAATAGCCCGTAGATGTTGAAGTGTACGTTTGTGCACAGGGAGCTTGGTACTGCCCACATATTGCAGTGGGCATGAGCATTCCAAGCCATATACGGCAAAATCTGTTTTGCATGTAAGGGTTTTGGTAATTTTGTGTTCTTTGTTACTAAAACCGTCATGATAACCTGTACGATTGATACCATGTGTGCAAGCTTTGCAAGATTTGCACTTATGGAATCCTCCCTTGTTCTGAAACCATACTGTTTTGGCAATGACCTCCGGTCCAGTATCCACTAGTCTATCCCTCATATTGGGAGCTCTGCTGTACGTGATATTAACCCGTTTGGAAAGATTGTGCCCAATTATAGGGTCTTGTAGGACTATAGGCCAGCTTGTATTGATGATTTTCCTCACCTCCTTGTGGTGGGAACTGTAGCCAGTTATAATCCTAAATGTACCATCGCCTGTATATATAAATATATATATATATATATATATATATATATATATATATATATATATATATATATATTTATATATATATATTTATATATATATATATATATATATATATTACCTGCTGGCGGTCACCAGTAGGTAGTTATAGTTACAACCTAGTTTCCATAGGAAACGCATTTTGTGACTTGCTAATAACTTTGAAATCGTTTGACAAATCTTCGCAAAATTATCCCCCAAAAAAGTCTATCCAGGTCAGGTCCTATCCTGAAAGTTTGGGGGTGATTCGTCAAGTGGGGGCTGAGAAAAAAGTGGGGTCCCAAAACGCATTTTCCCCATGTTCATTTCCATAGGAAACTTTGCGACGAGCTACAGCCCGAACTGCTGAACAGAATTACCCCAAATTTGGCAGAAAGGTAGAGCTTGGTTCAGAAAGCGAATTTTTTTATATGGTGTAAATCTGTTCAGTAGTTTTTGAGAAATTAAAAAATAAGTGTGAAAAAATCATTTTCCCATAGGAAACTTTGTGCACGGATACAGCCGAAACTACTGAATGGAATTACCCCAAATTTGGAAAAAAATGTAGTGCTTGGATCAGAAAGCGATCTTTTTTTTAAATGGTGTGAATCCGTTCAGTAGAGGCAGAGAATTTAGAAAAATAAAAGTTTTAATATCTGGGAGGCACCTAAGTCCCGAGCATGAGCTTCACTGTGATTGACTGCCAACACTCCAAACCAGGAAGTGTTGGCAGCCATCTTGTGGCTCGGTAGAAGTGAGTCACCAGAAAACAGAGCAACAAAGATATAAAGCAAGAGAAGGGGGCAGGGTAGAAACACCCTGACCCACTAGGCCTGCTCCCTTTCGGCGTGTTTTCACAGTGGTGCAGGGAGGGGTCGGGGCCTGAAATAGCAAGTGTGCAAACGCACCCCCAGGCACATTGTAAATTGGGGGATTAAGTCCCCTTCAATCCTGAGGGTCCTTGGGGGAGAACTAGCCCACCAGGTACCTTCAGTATGAGCCAGGGAGCTGCATTGCAGAGAGGTGTTGAGAGGCCACGCCCCTTTTAACACCTCTCTGCAATGCACCTCCGTGGTGCTTACTGGAGGTAGCTTGTGGGCTAGTTGGCCCCCAGGGACCCTCAGAACTCAATGGGACTTAATCCCCCAATTTACAATGCACCAGGAGATGTGTTTGCACAATGGTGCAGGGAGGGGGCGTGGCCTGATATGACAAGTGTGCAAACGCACCCTGTGGCACGTTTTAAGTTGGAGGATTAGATCCCCTTGAATCCTGAAAGTCTCTGGGGGCAAACTAGTCCACCAGGTACCTCCAGTATGCACCAGGGAGCTGCCTTGCAGAGAGGTGTTGAGAGGCCACGCCCCTTTTTACACCTCTAAGCAACGCAGTGCTGTGGCGCTTACTGGAGGTACCTGGTGGGCTAGTTAGCCTCCATGGACCATCAGGGCTCAAGAGGAATTAAACCCAACTTAAAACGCACCAGGGGGTACGTTTGCACAGTGGTGAAGGGAGGGGGCGGGCCTAAAATAGCAAGTGTGCAAACGCACCCCATGGCACATTGTAAATTGGGGGATTAAGTTCCCTTCAATCCTGAGGTTCTCTGGGAGTGAACTAGCCATCCAGGTACTTCCAGTATGCGCCAGGGAGGTGCGATGCAGAGAGGTGTTGAGAGGCCAAGCCCCTTTTTACACCTCTCTGCAACGCAACTCTGTGTCTCTTACTGGAGGTAGCTGGTGAGCTAGTTGGCCCCCAGGGACCCTCAGGACTCAAGGAGACTTAATCCCCCAATTTACAACGCACAAGGGGGTGCGTTTGCACAGTGTTGCAGGGAGGGAGCATGGCCTGATGTGACAAGTGTGCAAATGCACCCTGTGGCACGTTTTAGGTTGGGGGATTAAGTCCCCTTGAATCCTGAGTGTCCCTGGGGGCCAACTAGCCCACCAGGTACCTCCAGTATGCACCAGGGAGCTGCATTGCAGAGAGGTGTTCAGAGGCCACACCCCTTTTTACACCTCCCTGCAACGCAGCTCTGTGGAGCTTACTGGAGGTACCTGGTGGGCTAGTTAGCCCCCAGGGACCATCAGGACTCAGGGGGAATTAATCCCCCAACTGAAAATGCACCGGGGGGGGGCGTTTGCACAGTGGTGAAGGGAGGTGGTGGGGCCTGACATAGCAAGTGTGCAAATGCACCCCCTGGCCCATTGTAAATTGGGGGATTAAGTTCCCTTCAATCCTGAGGGTCCCTGGGGGTGAACTAGCCCACCAGGTACCTCCAGCAAGCGCCAGGGAGCTGCATTGCAGATAGGTGGTCCAAGGCCACGCCCCCTTTTTACACCACTCTGCAACACAGCTCTGTGGCGCTTACTGGAGGTAGCTGGTGGGCTAGTTGGCCCCCAGGGACCCTCAGAACTCAAGGGGACTTAGTTCCAAATGTTATTTTATTTTTTTATAAAAAAAATGTTTGCAGGGCAACAGCTCGGCAATCTCCTTAGTTACAGCATATTAACACCAAGTTCCACCATACGCATTTCAGGCATTCAGTTGCCCTTGTTCACTGGCTTGGTTTCCTCGGAGTGAAAGCAGCAATGTTTCATCGCACACCTGTGCTTAATTTGTATGTTCCGCCCACATGGGCATGTGCAAAAGTGCTTTCTGGTTCTTGTAGTTGCAATACCAAAATGTTTTCCTCCTTAGTAGGTGCTGCAATGTTCTCCGTAAGTCATTAAAATCCCACATTGGGCTGCTGTCCGCTCCAGAGGTTGCCGCTCTGCTCAGTGTCCACAAGCAAACACGGAACACGACGTTCCAACTGCATCTCGTAAGTCATGGCGCTGGACCTGCTTTCTTTGCAGTGGGGAGCTTTCGCGACCTGGATAGGCCGCTATATATATCCATATGAAAAGAGCACCCAACGTTTGAAAGCGCCACACATCGTCGTGCTAACTTCCTTTTATTTTTGCAGGGTAACAGCTCGGCAATCTCCTTAGTTACAGCATAATAACACCAAGTTCCACCATACGCGTTTCAGGCATTCAGTTGCCCTTGTTCACTGGCTTGGTTTCCTCGGAGTGAAAGCAGCAATGTTTCATCGCACACCTGTGCTTAATTTGTATAATCCGCCCACATGGGCATGTGCAAAAGTGCTTTCTGGTTCTTGTAGTTGCAATACCAAAATGTTTTCCTCCTCAGTAGGTGCTGCAATGTTCTCCGTAAGTCATTAAAATCCCACATTGGGCTGCTGTCCGCTCCAGAGGTTGCCGCTCTGCTCAGTGTCCACAAGCAAACACGGAACACGACGTTCCAACTGCACCTCGTAAGTCATGGCGCTGGACCTGCTTTCTTTGCAGTGGGGAGCTTTCGCGACCTGGATAGGCCGCTATATATATCCATATGAAAAGAGCACCCAACGCTTGAAAGCGCCACACATCGTCCTGCTAACTTCCTTTTATTTTTGCAGTGTAACAGTTCGGAAATCTCCTTAGTTACAGAAAATATTCAAGCGTCCATTTCTCAGGGTTATTGGGGAATGTCCACGGTAATACGGAGGTACGAGTAGTTTACAGCTGCCGTTTCTGATTTGTATAGAAAGAAAAGCGGCAAAGGCTTATCGTCGTGATTGGGTCGTGGGAGAATGCATCGCAACGACGGGATAACACATCCTTCTTCCAACGGCTGCGGGACGCCAGCAGCTATCCTTTAGGCGGCTCCCGCGGGTTGAATTACACGGAATAAAAACCGTGAACCGTGGACATTCCCCAATAACCCTGAGAAATGGACGCTTGAATATTTCCGATCCTTAGACGTCTTTCATTGTGGACGTTAATAGACAGCAAATCGATTACTGATTTTACTTACCGCCTTGAAGATAAACCATAATAAGGCCAGTCGTTCGGATAAAAGGATACATTAATGTTTGATCCAGAAGGTGTTTCTTCAAGGAGAGAAATTAGCAATTAGTTGCCTTGATTTTAGCCTATGGACAGAGATAGAGAGCATTATCCTGGCAACATCCACCCTCTCCATTAATAATTAGGTAATATCTGTGGCTCCTGAGGAAGGCGTTCTCTACAACGCCAAAACGCGCGTCGATTAATATTGTTTGCCACTGTTATAGAAGCCTTTTAACATGTATTTTTTATGTAGTGTACGATAACTATATTTTTGTTTTATATAATTGATTTATATTCATGCTTTGTATTAACTGTTTTTAAGATGAACATTCATATACTTATTAAAGGAAATATAGTTTTTATGATTATTTTGTTGTGTTTCCTTCATGCAATTTCTCCCTCGTATTGTGTTGATATTTTGCCAATATTTTTACTTTGTCAGGCGAAACATGAAACAGAAAAATAAAACAACTGCTGGTGAGATAACCCCCTGAGTGATCGTTCTACTGGAGTATTTAGGGGAAAAAATCAATCATATATATATATGTGTGTGTGTGTGTATATATATATATATATATATATATATATATATATATATATATATATATATATTGCAGTACTCTATCCTTCCAGAATCCAGTGACCAAACCACGGACTCAGATAGACAACGCGGACCCAATTTCTTCGTGCGTTTCTTCATTTATTTAAAGTTTTCCGCCCTGCATCAGTACGCTGCCATGACGCGTTTCGGTCCGACCTGGACCTTGATCACATGACGCGTTACTCATGGACCGGTGCCAAATTTAAAGTGCAAGGTAACACAAAGTTGTAAACAGCTGTGACATTACAAAATGGAACTGAAAAACAGACTATGTAACGCACCATATACAAAAATCAGACTGCAAAAGGATTACATAGGGATTCCAGTGGAATGTACAAGCTAAAATCACAAATATATACAGAATTTCATAAATGTACACCTTCACATATGTAAAAAAATATATATACATCTCTATAAAAATATATATATCTTTTTTAATAAATAAAGACATTTTTTTTACATGGCTCCTTAATTGATTTTCGGAACTGTAACCAAATAATTTTAATATACAGCGAGGCCACTGGTCACACACATTACGTGCGTCTATCTGCAGTCTGTAATTAGCTGTTTACATTAATACTGCCCAAGTGGGCGAGCACTTAACCAAAAGTTGGCATCCTGATCCTAGTATTAGATGATCGATTTTATCAGCTGCCTGAGTTTCTTAGGCGAGAAATTTTGTGATTAATTAACAGTGAATCAGTGAAAAATAAATAAATCAAAAGTACTACTTAAAATACAACTTATAACCACCAATGTGTTCTGTGAGTAGTTAAAAAAAGACAATGCTTAGTTACATTATGTTAGCGCAGATGTATGTATAGAGAAACATATAAAGGCATTCTATAATAGATAAATGGAGAGTTTTAGCAGTACCATAGCAGTATATTTTCTCAAACAATGTTCCAAAAACACATAGGCAGTGCAAAGCTAAACAAACTTTCTATCTATGAATACAGGGACAGTGAAACTTGATTTATATACATGTATATAAGTCCTCCGTAGTGTTAAGACCATTTGGAGCTTTAGAATTTAATTCCAAGATGTATCTAGTCTCCAACACTCTTAAGGCACTGTCCCTGTTTCCCCCTTTGCGCGACGATGGTATACAGTCTATGGCAAAATACTGAAGGAGAGTGTTATCACTGCCATGTTTGGCTTCAAAATGCCGTGCAACCGGGTATGTTTGGTCCTTGTTGTTAATATATATATATATATATATATATATATATATATATATATATATATATGTGTGTGTGTGTGTGTGTGTGTGTGTGTGTATATATCTATATATATATATATATATATATATATATATAAAGTTCTTCAAGGTACGTAGGTTTGAAGTTAGGAAAAGTAAATCCATACTTCTCAATATGCACTTAACTTTCGATATTCTTTCCTTGTTATTCTGGAAACATGATATTCTGGGGGGGGGGGGGGGGGGTCAATATTCTCAACCTCTGAAGCAGAATTAGGGCGGAGGTGAACCACAGCTTGGTGGCTAGATGGTACGATGCAGAAACCCTATGGATGTCAAGGGCAGTGGGAGGGCAGAGAGGAGCCACGGGATACCTGGTCATCTACTTTCTTAAAAGCACACTTACAGCCAGGTCCTGACAGTTCCCATGGAGATCCCCATAACAACAAGACTTCTGTCTTGTTCGCCATGGCGATCTGACACACAGTGAAACCGGGCATTATTATTCCCCCCACCCCACCCCCATTTCTCATTTTGCTTTTCACACGTCCTGCAGCTCAAGAAATGCATCAAGCTGTTATTCACACAGTGAACGCCAGATAATGACCTTACATATTCTGTATCCAACTATTAGATACCACTCAGCCCCTGAAGCAACTGTGAGGCCCTGACTCCTTCCTTTCCAACTTTTGTCCTCTCCTGGGAAGCCTCGCTTTTTTCTGCTCTCCCCATTCAGCTCCTGGCTTCACCTATGAGGTCTCATCTACCTCTTTTATTCACACAATCTCCTGTGATGCCTCACTCATGTCTGTCTCTCTTTCCTACTCGGCTCTTGGCATCTTCAGCGAGGTCTGCCTTCCCTCTCTCCGTTCCCTTCAGCTCTTGCCCTTCTATTCCACTTCAACTTGATTCGTGATTTATTGCCAAGGCTACTGAAATTAAGTGGTGGGAGAGGGCTAAATTATGCAGCAGGGTTGTTTAATTATGGCAAGTGAAGGTAAACTATGTGGCACATTTTATGCTGGTTTTTCCTAATTATTTTGCCATTTTCCCCGTTACATTTTTTGGGCAAGGGTCTCATCTCATAAGTACCACTTCGACACCCAAATATAGAAATAAGCAACAGAAACATGAGCTCTCGACCTCTGGGAAGGTCTTTCTACTGCGCAGCAAGACGTGTTGCTGTGTTTTTAGCAACGTTTGATCCTTTTGAGCAGAAACATTTTATTTATAAAATATGTAGATTAGGCAGCAGATGATCAATTATGTAGCAAATACATAATTATGCAGTAAATGCTGCAGCCGCAAAATGATTCAGAAAAGGGGGTGGTGATGAACAGAGTGTCTGAATTAAGCAGACCACTCTTACCCAGTCCAAAGATCAGGGCTTGATCCATCACCGTTTTTTACCTCACTGCACCATCCCAGCTCAGAACCTGGCTACATGCAAATTAGTCTGTTCCTGTCCCAGTGCATGATGGGAACAGGGCAAACCAAACTACCAAGCCAATTCTTATACTGGGAAGGAAACAAGCTTCCGGGGACCGGTTTCTGGCATTTCAGCCGTCGTTGGCCCAGCTTGCTTGAATCCTGATGGTGCAGTGAGCAAGGGACTCATGTCTGAGTATACCCTGCCACACCTATAGTGGCCAAAAACGATTCAGAAAAGCGTGGAAGGGTATACTCAGATGTGAGTCCCTTGCTCATTGCACCATCAGGATTCAAGCAAGCCGGGCCAAAGACGGCTGAAATGCTAGAAACCGGTCCCCGGAAGCTTGTTTCCTTCCCAGTATAAGAATTGGCTTGGTAGTTTGGTCTGCCCTGTTCCCATGATGCACTGGGCCAGGGACAGACTAATTTGCATGTAGCCAGGTTCTGAGCTGGGATGGAGCAGTGAGCTAAAAAACGGTGATGGATCAAGCCCTGATCTGTTGACTGGGTATGAGTGTTCTGTTTAATTCAGATACTCTGTCCATCACCACCCCCTTTTCTGAAGAGGCCGCAAAATGGCATAATTCCGGTGGCTCTGCCTATTACCTAATCAGCCAGCAATTAGCAATGCCACTGAGACCCGTCTCCTCTCTCTTTTTTCCACCAGCACCTCTGGACCTCTTGTCTTCCCATTCAATTCTCATCACCTTTTGAAATTTCTCTTTCCTACAGACTTTTAACTCTCTACTCACCTAAGAGGTAGGGCCAGACCGGCCTATCAGGCAATCAAGCAGTGCCCTATGGGCTGGTCTGACAGATCAATGTGTGGGCTGATTTTTAAGCAGTTGTGGAGTGGTCTTATTACAGTTTATTTCCCATATATTCCCTTTTTATTATTCATATGCTTCGCTAATGTAAGCCACTTTTATTTTGGTGCCCGGCATTATTTTTTGTCCCAGTCCAATCCTGGACCATGAGGGCCATCCGCTATCTGGCTTTAACCCTCCCCTAAAAGATGTCTCTGTATCCTTGCCAGGATGTATGCAAAATGTTTGCAGAGCAAACTCAGAAAAAAGGCAGAGGAACGGTGTACAGGGTAAATTGGAAAAATAGAAGCAATTAGCAAATGGGGGAATAGCTGGATTCTGAGAACAGAAATCTCGTGTTAAGGCACTGTGATGTACTGTTTTTAAAGTGGTGTGTCTTCTGGTCTTTCCCAAAGTGGAGTAGTATTGGGGCCAACCTTATGGATTCAGGAACGTTGTCCTGATCCTGGGTGCATGGGTGCAGAATGTCTGTTGCCTTGTTTCGCCTACAGACATCTTTAGCTGTTAGTTGTTGAAGACCTTTTGCCTTCAAAATAATACATAAAGTGAGATTTGGGTCAACCCCTTGCTCATGATTGGATGGCTTTCTTGTCTATATCAGCTATGATGGCTTTCCTCCATATTCTTGTGCTTCTCTTGTCCATGAAGTCTCAATTTTTCTGACTGGAATACTTCTATCTTCCCACTGCTTTTATATGGGTACTATGTTTTTCGTTAGTGTTTTAGCGCCCCATTGGAAGGCATGCGTTTCGTTAATCTCTCCTCTGTTTATTCAATACCAATCACATCAGACCCTGCAATCTCTGTTCCTGCTTCACCTCACCTCTGCTTATCTATTGCTCCCCACGCCACACTCCCTTCTTATTTTTTAAAGTATATTTTTTTTTTACGAAGACCTGACAGCTGCACACTTCTACCAAGCAGTTTCTTTCTTTCTTTGTGTGCTACTGCACATTTTAGCACTTTGCTGTCTCCAGTTTGATGACGTCTTCGCTGCAGAAGTGCGGAGAGGCAACTGAGTTGATTAGCTTGTCTGTCGAAGTGCACGGTTTGTCGACTGTGATGGCATTGTAGATTATGAAGTTCATTTTGAAGATGGTGCAGGCTAGCACTGGCAGCCAGTAGAGTTCCATCAGGGTGGGGGTCATGTGGTCCTATTTCTTCAGGCACTTGATGAGGTGTGCTCTCTCTTCAAGCTGGCTTTCCGATGAGAGGTTTGCCACCTTCCCATCACAGGCCATGCATGACATGAATGTGTGCACTCACGCAGGGTAAAGCTATGCTGCTAAATGCTAGGAAAAGAAAGCATAACAAGGATTGCATTTGATGAGTTATTTTTCAACAGGACAGTGTTAGTACACACTGTAACCTCACTTTCCACATTTGCACTACCTCTTGGGGCCACAAGACAGTGATAAATACTGCTGCCACATCTTTCGTTCCTGCACATAGGCCATCTCCTGGGGTCACTCTGCTGCACATACTTCCCATTTGCATTCCTCTCCAGGCTTTCTCTCCTCACTGCTTTCAATTTCACTTGACTGCTAGTGAGAAATTCCTGGAGGTTTGAGAGCATACATATGTGGGCCCCCAACCAGATAGCCCTAATACATTTGGTGAACACTTGATTTAGGGGGTCATTAGGATCGCGGACGGACTTGAGTCCGTCCGCGACCCCAGAGCATGAGGGAACGTCCGCATGGGCTGCGGCGTTCCCTCTGTGCAGATTAGGATGTGACCGCCAGGGTGGCGGTCACATCCTCTATTTTTAACATTGCTGCGGGTGGAGCTTCAAGCTGCACCCGCAGCAATGTTAAAAATGCATGCACAGCATTTGCGTGCACAAAGCGGCAGGCACCGCGCGGTGCCTGCTGCATTGTGCACGCAAATGCAGGGGGGTACCATAGGTACCCCCCATGTGCACCCCCCACCCCCCACTACACCTAGGGGGCCCGCAATGGGCCCCTGCAGTGCAGTTACACATGCTTTTCCACGGCGGAAAAGCCGCCGCGGAAAAGCATGTTTCCATGCACATCCTAATCTGGCTGAAGGTGTCTAAGAGACACCTTCACCATTTTAGTGCTTTTCCGCCGCGGTTGTAAGCCAGCCGCGGCGGAAAAGCTGCGGACCTAAACCATGACCCACCAGCCATCCTAATGTGGCGGTGGGTCCTGGTGGGTCCGCAGAGGATTTTCCGCATCCTCCGGGCCGGCGGTGGCTTCCGCCGGCCCGGAGGATGCGGAAAATCCTCCATCCTAATGACCCCCTTAATGTGGACTCCCCCAGTCCTAAACAGAATCAAGTGAATGATGTCTTTTTGTGAGTGGGTTCTACAAAAGGTGTCCCATTATGTCCATTGTCCTGATGAAACCTCTTTAAACTGAATGCAGAGTTGGAAACGTCAACATCTCAACAGTCACAGTTGGTCTTTGTTAATCATTTACTGACATTGAGCTGTGAACTGTTATAATTTATTTCATCTAGCGTTACTGACTATACATAATATTATCGTTTGTTTTATTGTATATACACATATGAAACTGTACATTTAAGTTTTCTTGGTGTAATCATCGGGGAGACCAAGAACTTTTGTGATGCTATTTCTTTATTTGTCTTCATGTTTATTTTTTGCTAATGACTGTTGCTCATTAAATTTCCATTTGCAAATACTAAGGCTAAGGCTTTGTTCCCAACTCTAAATATGGCCCAAAATATTCTCTTTCATCTCAACTCAATGGATACCGTCAAACATAGACTTAGGTACCCCTCCTGCTCCAACCATCATATCCTCAATGATGGATGATGGATGAACACACTTTCCCAATGGAAAAACACAGACCTAGCCTCAAACAAAACATCTGTGGCGGATCTACACATACCTCTCTTGGACCAACACAACTAGCTGAAGCATTGGTAGCCCCTGCTCCTGAAATAGTACATCCCACTTTTCAACCAACACAACCCACTTGGATCAAGATGTTTTTCTTTGACCCACACATAAAACATTTGAACACATCATGCTCTTCATTCAGGGCATTCATTTCTGTAACCAACCTACCTCTCACTTAGACCAATACATTGCACAAAACGACCAACAAATTCCATGTATCAACCAAGACATCCTTTGCTTGGAAAAACACATCAATTTTTTTTAACCAACACAAACGAATCTACTTTCAAATCATGCTGCTCTTCAACCAACACATCTTGCTCTTCACCAACACATGCCACTGTTCAACCAACACACCCAGCTCTTCATACAACAGTGCCCCTGACCAAACCATAATGTTCTCCTACCAACACACATTTCACTCTTTAACCAATACATCCTGCTCTTCAATCAGCGCATCATGCTCTTTAGCAACACATGCCACTCATAAAACCATGGCCCTCTCTTTGACCAAACTGTCATGTTCTTCCACCAAACACATTTCACTCTTCACCCAACGCATCCTACTCTTATGCTAATAAATACAGCTTTGTGGCATGAAGGGCATTCATTATCTAAATGCAATAGGTCTGGTCTCAGTGGATCAATTACCAAAATATATTGAACTTAATTCCATGCACAAAAGTGTCCATGACAAATTGAGAGATGAGTAACGCAGTATGCCAAAGTCTGTATCATCAGACATCTTAGACTAAACCCGAAAACATACATTGCTTTTCACCATTTAACAATTTGTCCATTAGACGGATAATAGCGCGGCATATTTGAATTTCAGACAGCAACCTCACTCCTGATAAAACATTTCTAATAATACATTATACTACCGCTTCAATGTCCATATCTGAAAATCACCAGGGAGACATAATGGAGATGTTAACTGCATCATGTTTTTTTGTAATTAGCAATGAAAAAGTTGTGACAGAGCACTCTATCACATACATTGCAGAGTACCATGTCTGGCAAACCCTCGGCCAGCCTCCTGAATGTATAATCAAGTGGACAGTCATCTTCCTGGTGTAAGTGCCCTGATAGTGCCCTTGTGGGCCCCCTTGTAGGAAAACTTACATTAATGAGCAAATAGAACAGGGCCTGTAAGAGTAAGGATATCCGACCCTCCACTTAATTAAAGTGGATGATCTGATAATTCTTTTTCTTTCCGACACCGCCAAGAAAACCCTGGCCATACTGGATAGGAAAAAAAGAAAATATCCACCACACTGGGAGAAAACCCTCAGGGTGTGGGAGTCATTCATTTTTCTTTTTTCAAAAACAGACCCCTGCTTTGAGAATTTGGTCATGAAAAACAAAAAGTTTTAGTGCGGGCTGTCTGAACGACGGCGTCTGGCTGCAAACATGCAGTGCCTTTAGTGGACCTGTTCTGATTGTGGTTGCTCTGAAGGTACAGAGATCACTGCTGAGCTGGAGACAATCTCTAAATATGTCAAGCCACCCTGACACACTGACAAACAGTGGGTCGCCCGACAATACAAACCAGGCCGGTCCGGTCATCACCCCAGTCAAAACCTGTGCGTGTCTTTTGGAAGGTAATTCAACTAGAATCTTCATCTGACAGGAAGATTTATTAGCTCTTGTAATGCACAGGGGTGTATGAGAATAGAACAGCAACAGGAATTGCCCATACCTGGTGAGGAAGAGAGGGCACTGGGAGTTCATAGCCCTAGAGATATGGGTGCCTCTCAAAAAGGTATCAGAAAGAGCTTTTCTTGTGCTGCAGACAAGTTGACCAGTTGTAACTAGTTTTGCACTGTTCTTTGTGATACGTCTTTGTTTGTATTTGGAAATGAGCGACAAAGCCAACTTCCACAGGACCATCTTCTGTTTTTAGCAGGCTCAGAGTGAACAAAGACTGCCTGTCATAGACACAGGGGTGCCCCCAATGGAACTCTGTAAAGTTATGAAACTATAAAATGTGCTAGCCTGCATAATACAAATGACTATCATTTAGTCTTTCTGGTCTTACTGGAACCAAGAGGCAGCCTTTATCTTGGAGTCACACTCTGCTCATGGCGAGGGATGCCTCCAGTGCACTTGTGTATGGTGAACAGAAACTTCCATTCACTGTCTATGCAAAACTGAGAAGTGTGCAGTGGGACTGTTACTATGAAACACCACGTATTTGAAGTGACAGCCACTTTTCGTTATGTTCTTCTTAATTGTAATAATAAAATCCTTTTTTTAGTTAACTAAATTGTTTGGGAGCTTTACTTGTTTCTTGATTTAAGTGTTGTGTTGGCATTGTTGAGCCTAAATTCACATGCTCTGAATCGTAACAAAAACGAAGGATACACTGTTTCACCATAGGAGTGTCATTAGCGCACACTATGCGCCAAAAAAATCTCCACCTAAAATGTTTTTTTTCTTAATGTATCACCTCCCGCTATTCATCCCTATCTTCCTCCAAACTCTACTGTTTTCAAGGAAAAGGGTCATCCAATGAAGAAAGGATGGAGCCGGCCCCTGACTGAAGAGCTGTAATCAATTGCCTTCAGTGGTCCATCACTCTGTAGTTGTGCACTTTTTTTGGTAGGGGGTGTGAAACCTAAACCTCTCCTTTTCTTGTTTTTAAGGAGTGATGCTGCCCAAAACTACTTCCTGTCTGCACCTGACACACTGTGTAATCCCGAGGTCTCTAGAAGGCAGGAGAGATTTATTTATTTATTTTTGGCGTTTTAAATAGCGCAAACTCAGCCCGAAGGTATCAGAGCACTTTACATGAGCACTAGTTGCATTCCAGATGGAGACATTCATTTCGTTAGGCACGGGGTGATTAACCCCTCCCATGCTCTTGACGGAACCGTTCCGTCACGAGCCTCGGGTGGGCTGTGCTGGTGATGGAACGGTTCCGTCATGGCCCTCTCGCCGAGCCTGCGCGGCGCGAATTCCGCGCCTGCGCTAACGTTCTCTAGCGCGGGCGGGGCGTTACGGAACCGTTCTGTCACAAGCACAGCTCACCCGTGTGCCGTGACGGAGCGGTTCCGTCACGAGCACGGGACCGCCGCGGGCCCCCCACCCCCTTAGCACTGCGGCGGAATAGCCGCCACAATGAAGGGGTTAAGTGGCTTGCCTAGAATCACAAGATGTTGAACGTCCCTGTCGTGACTCGAACCCAGTTCCCCATTTTCGACGTCGACTGCTCTAACTGTTTGGCCAAATCCTCTCCCCTAAGAGATATCCTGCACAGAGGAGTATGCATCTTTCAGTCCACATGCCTACAGCTTTGCAAACTAGACAGGTCACTTCTCTATCTCTGCTTTACAAGTTGACATTTAACACAGGATAAAGTGGGCTAGAACATGCAAGACTTTCAAAGCCATTGCATAATATTGTGCACTTGCATTAGGTTTGTTGTGGGCAACAGCTCTCAAGTAAGTGTGAGCGGGAAATCCGTTACGCTCGCAGATTTTGCGGATTTTTGGGAAATCCGCAATCCGCGAATTTTGCGGATTTCCCGCAAAATCCGCAAAAAAAAATCCGCGAACGTAACGGGTTCAAAAGTTGAACCCCCACTCATGCAACTATTTTACAATGGCGCCAGCAAGCTGCCAGCGCCGTTGTAAAATAGTTACAAAGTTAGCTTGCACAGGAACCACTAGATAAAACGAAGCAGGTGCTGCTTTATTTTATCTAAGTGCTTCCTGTGCAAGCTAACTTTGTAACTATTTTACAACGGCGCTGGCAGCTTGCTGGCGCCATTGTAAAATAGTTACAGCTCACAGCTCACTCAAGGGACCCCTGCGCCCTTCGGGACGATTGCATAGTAACACACACATGGACGCTCGAACTAGTTGATGCTCAAATTCAGTGACTCATTCATTAGCCCAAAAACAATCGTGAGCGTCGTCGAGGCTGGACAGGTGTGCCTTCTTCCCAAATCTACCGTGGAAAATCAGCTGTGATGCTGGATAGGCTTTGCATCCTTGACTTTCATGAGGCAATACCCCTGCTGTTCCTGTGACCAGGAGCTTCTTTCTCTTCATCTGCTGAACTGATCTTTCTCTGACCTTTTATTCACACAAGACGAGGCACATACCCTACTGGGCACATTGTGTTCGCACGGGTTTCTGCAAGTTCGCACGCGTTTTGTACAATTTCGCAATTTGCGAAATTGTACAAAACCCTCGCAAACTTGCAGAAACCCGTGCGAACATAAAAAATAAAAAAAATCCGCAAATTTGCGGGAATTCGCGGATTTTGTGGATTGCCAGTTCGCAAATCCGCAAAATTCGCGAACGCGAGATTCGCAAAATTCACCCATACCTACTCTCAAGATCCTGTTCTTGATGTGTACTCCTACTTTTCACCAATTTATATTTGACCTATGTATATCTGCTGACAAGTGTTTTGAGAAAACCTAGGATCAGTTACTAGCTTCTTATAATAGCCTATGGGTCTATTATGGGTTACCCCAAAAAATATAAAAATTTAAGTGGAGAAATAGACCAAGGAAATTTGAGAACAACTGACATGAACACAATTTAATTAAGGCCTTCGACTGATAGTAAAAAAAGTCTCTTTAGAAGAAAATACAGCATTTCTCTGGGTTGCTGATGCTCAGCAGGCATTAGAATTTTAAGAAGTAATTTATATCCAAACACACACTGAAAAGCCTCGTGAACTTCGCTCATTTGCCGCTGGGTTGATGCTTCTGATCCGACACTTGAAATCATTTGATCACATAAAGCTTGAGCTATCAAAGCTGTGCACCCTGTTGTTTCCTACTGTAGAAAACTTGGTGACTGTGAAAGGAACTGTCTTCTACTAGGAGATAAAGTTCCAGCAATCAATGACGTGTTCTGTGAACGGAGTTATCCTACAGGAGATGATCAGTATGAAGTAGAAATCTTTTCTTACCTTAAGAATCCACAAAACATGAAATTCAGAATAGATATGAATCTATGAAAAAGATTTGTTTCTCATTTCAATATAATAGTAACCAAAAAAACAGAAAATTAAAATGGAAGGAGGATGTTTTGTCTCACTGCAAAAAAATAGAAAAAAGGCTTCAGTCTATGCTCTTCTATGTCCTATTCATTATAATTACTCCGCCTACTATTTTTTAATTGGATCAGAAATACATCTAGTTATCAACTGTCCATCTTTTGGAACCAGCAAAGCCTCTGTTGAACTGGATTGCTGCTCAAATGTCCACAAATTCTTAGTTTCCATCAGGGAACGTCTTATTAAGATTGTTCCAGGTAGACTCTGTATCTGTTTTCTCATTTGTTCTTAAGACTAGATATAAAGAATGGTGTTATAGAGCTCACTAAACCTCATATTAAGAGCCACATACCACGATGAAAGCCAAATAAATAACTATGGGCCTGATTTAGAATTTGAAGGATGGGGTGCTCTCTGTCAGGACGATGGAGCATAGTACAAGAGTATAGAAATGGCCGCCAGCCCAGCAGGCATCTCTTGCTCTGGCAGGAATTGCTGTCATGGCTGTTTCCATCAATGCATTGAAAGTTTGACAATGGCTCCGTCAACGTGATGAAGCAGTACAGCAGATATTCAATATTCATTTATTTTAAAAAACAAAATCCCGAAGCAGGGTTTTCTTTTTGAAAATGAAAAAAACAATGACCTCCTCACCATCGGAGATTTCTCACATGGCTTGGGGTTAATTTACAAGTGTTCATTGCCTTTCACCGCCATGACGAACAATGAAATATAGCCATTTTTAATTTATTTTTAGAGTTTTATATAGCGCAAACTAGACTCGAGGATATCGGGCACCAGGGCGCTTTACACAAGCACCAGTTTTGTTACAGATGGACAAATTAATTTTTGTAAGGCACAGGGAGATTAAGTGATTTGTCCAGAATCAAAGGATGTAGAGCGTCGTTTGTGAGACTCAAACCCAGTTCCCCAGCTTCAAGGTCGACCGCTGTAGCCGTAGTCTACATCCTCTCCCTATTTGACCACCCACTCAAAATTGAGCAGGCGGTCAAACACCCAAAGCTCTAATGGTTCTTACTCCATTGGGCCGTTGGAGGTATTTGTCAGCATTGGAGATGGAGTAGTGTCTGCTGCTGATATACTTCAGCTCTGCCGACTCTGAATGAGGCGGGCGGAGATTTAGTTTGAGAGGGTACTCCATTGTGTTTGTGACAGAGTACCCTTTCCCAAAAATTCGAAATCAGTCCCTAAATCATAATCATGATAATCAACACTACTTTATTTGATGAAGAAACTCAAGCACAAAGGCACATGCAACAAACATTGCATTTCAGATTGATTAAAATACATTTTAAAAGCATTTTTCTTTGAAAACAATAAATAAAGATCCATGGATTTGCACGATAATTTTTACAAAGTAAACTAAAGCAAAGCAAACAGCCGGACCCGCAAGAGTCCGGAGGAAAATGATAGCCAGTCTACATTGTTTAAAATGATAAAAAATGTAAGACGTATTAACACCTTAGCAGCTATGGAAAGTCCAGCTGCAGTGCTGAACGTTCCATTGCGCAGGTGCAGTTGGAACGTCCAACGGCCGACGGCAGCACTCCCGAGGTAGTGGTGCCGTCGGCCGTTGGACTGGGCGCAGCACTTATGAGGTTATATATTAATTAGAAACATCATCATTAGGACAAACAGTACAACTGTCCCTCCCAAAACAGGAAGCATACAAGACTACAAATTGAACCTGTTCTAATCCTCACCAAAATAGACCTCGCCCATTCACTAGAAGTGTTCAGCAAATAGGGTTCAATTTCAAAGGTGGTCTGAGTACGGAGATATTCTTTATTTACCACTTTACTTAGTTCCCTACTCTCTCGTTAAGAATGCATAGTTTCCATAAAAACACACTTCAGCCAGGTCTTATCAAATTTAAGTATGTTCTCAGGGCTAGTAAAAACAAATGGCCTACTCAAAAGTGAAAATTTAGTTTTAACATAAGCGAGTCAGGGAATGCTTATCCCCCATTCACATTAAGGCAATCTGCAATCACTTGACGATTACAATCTGATTGATGGTTGCATGATATTGACTATCCCAACCTCAAAGGGGAAAGCTTTACATGGTCTTCCAAACGAGTGAGTAATAATTCATCAAGACAAACGAAATGTGGACAACTTGGTGGCTGAGACAAAAGTCTATGGAAGAATCGGTTTTCCTCTATATGGATGGTATCTACATTTGAGTAGCCCCATACCCCTGCGCTTTACATAGCGGTTTCAATTTGCCTGAGTGCAAGCTGAATTGAACCACCTAGGATTTTGATAAGAAAGCTGAGGTGCATGGGGCATGTTTCATTAGCATTTTCCTTATTGTCTCACTAATTTCTATAAAGGATTCAACTTTCACTAATTGCCCTGGGATTTATGGCAAGTAATAAAAGCGCTATATATATTCTAAATCAAATTTCCTAAAAGGTACCTGGATCATATAATCTCCAGACATGGGGGCCGATTAGGATTGCGGTGAATCCGCATCCTCCGGGCCGGCGGAAGCCACCGCTGGCCCGGAGGATGCGCATTCACCGCTGCGGTGTCAGAAACGACCCCCCGCCAGATTTGGATGGCCGGGGGGGTCGGGAAGACCGTCCGCAGCTTATCCGCCGCGGTCCCGCGGCGGAAAAGCTCTAATATGGTGGCGGTGCCTGTCAGACACCGCCAGCAATATTAGGATTAGCCTTGGGACATGCCTTTCCGCTGCGGCAATGCCGCCACGAAAAGGCATACGGTCTTTTCTTTGGGGGCCCGTTGCTGGCCCCCAGGGTGAAGGGAGGGTGGGGGTGCACATGGGGGGTACCTATGGTACCCCCCTGCATTTGCTTGCACATAGCGGCAGGCACCGCGCGGTGCCTGCCGCTTTGTGCATGCAAATGTACTGCATACAGTTTTAACATTGCGGCAGGTGCTGCTTTAAGCAGCACCCGCCGTAATGTTACAAATACAGGATGTGACCGCCAGGGTGGCAGTCACATCCTAATTCGCACGGAGGGACCGCCGCTGCCCCTGCAGGCGGTCCCTCCACCTCTGGGGTGGCGGACGGACGCAGGTCCGTCCGCCATCATAATGACCCCCTAAGTGTAAGAGTTTATCTTTAGGTTGCATACTTATATTTGCACTAAGGTTAGGAGTAGAAAATAATAGAAGCATAGCAAGAGAAAATATGAGTGGGTTGTGATCCCCATATTAACGGGCTCACAATTAGAGACTAAGCTACTAAGTGATCTGGACTAAAAGATATAATCAATCATACTATAACACCCACAACCAAAACACATAGGGACTACAGACATTTGAGAAGAGTGAAGATTATGGGTACATGCTAAATCTCTCATTAGAATCAAATTCCAAAGCACTATTACTCTACGATTTGAACATCTAGCAATATTAAGTGTGGTATTATGAACTCTGGGTTGTTGATCAAAAGTGTCCACATTGAGAACAGCATTAAAGTGCCGACATTCATTTACATTTGTACAGTTCAAGCCACCTCTATTTTGCTTAGTAAACATGTCTACTACTTCAAACAAACTTTTAACCCCTTCCACGTGGGGCTAATTCCCCCGCGGTGCGGGTGGAGAGGGGCCGCGTGCATCGCCGTGGAGCTCGTGACGAGCCCAGCTCGTCATGCTGCACAGGGGAGCTGTGCTCATGACGAGCTGGGCTCGTCACTACTCCGCCCACTCCAATAGAAACCCCGCACAGGCAGGGAATTAGCCGCGTGTGGGAGGGCCACACGAGTTATGACGAGCTCAGCTCGTCATAAGCATAGAAAGGGTTCAAATTCACATTATTAAAACAGAAAAAATGTCACTATAAACATTGACTAGACATACTTCATAGTTGGCCCCACTTCTAACCGTTAAAGCATCTATCACACTGCTGTCTATAGAAATATAAGACACTTCACAATTCAGTGAGAGCTTCAGTCAGATTGAAAGTCGTTAAGGGTGGGCGTAAAATCCGTTTCGCGGACGAATTTGCGGATTTTCCGCGATTTCGCGATCCGCGAATCTCGCGAAATCGCGGTAAAATCCGCGAATCAGCGGGGACGAATTTTCATCCAAGCAAGGGTTACAGCAGCAGGTGCAAAAGTTGAACCTAATTTCTTTGTAACCTTTTACAAAAGGGTTACAAACAAATTAACTTCAACTTGGACACCTGCTGCTAATTGCTTCCTGGCGCCTCGTTGCCTACTTGTAACTATTCTCTGACCCTGCTCTGACCCTTGAAGCAGGGTCAGAGAATAGTTACAAGTAGGCAACGAGGCACCTGTCCAAGGAATTAAACCTCACCAGGAAGCACTTACAGATATAAAAAACAGGGAGAAGGGAGAGGATGGCAAATACACCCATTTTACGTTGTCAGGAGGGGTTAAACTAAAAGAGACCTTTACAGCACAATTTTCATATGCATTTTGCTAAAAATAAAAAGCTGTATGTTCTGTAGGGGCAACTCAGGAATCTGGCCCTTCCGAGATCCGGCCTCTCTTTCTTTCTCTCGTTCTCTCTCTCCCTCTCTCTTTCCCTCTCTTTCTCTCTCTATCTATCTATCTATCTATCTATCTATCTATCTATCTATCTATCTATCTATCTATCTATCTATCTATCTCTCTCTCCCGCTCCCATAAACAACTTCATGGGTAACTTCGCTATGCAAGCGGCTCGCGAAGATGCAAAAATCCCTGCGAACACGCAAAAAACCCCGCGAACACGCAAAAAACCCAGCGAACGCGCAAAAAACGAAAAATCCACAAATTCGCACAAATTCGCGAATTTTGCGGATCGCAAATTCACAAATCCGCAAATTCGCAGATCGCGAATTCGCAAAATTCGCCCATGCTTAAAAGTCGTCCTCTTGCTCTCCCCAGTCTGTATGGCTGTGCTGCGATAGAATAACAGCAGTAGCCTTCATGAGCAATCTCAGTCGTTTCCCAGGTCTCCTGCAATAGGACAATGTCAAAGTTCTCTATAAAGGAAAGAAAAGTGCTACATTTTGCACGGGTGGCATACCCTGCAATTTTCCAGCTTATCAATTTAACTACTCTGGTGTTAAGCATACATTTTCCTACAGGAATAGAGAGAATTGATCGATCATCCTAGGCTGGTTACAGCACTAGAACATACCTGTCAATCAACATCTGTGACGTCTTGCAGTGGTAAGAAGCAATTCTGTGATAAAATATTGGGGCATATTACCAAGCAATAGCGATAATTATCGCTATTGCTTGGTTAGCGATAAAAATTTATCGCCGAGCTGTGACGATTTTTATCGCAGATAAACCTTGCTATTAGCAAGGTTTATCTCTGAAACGATAAAAATCGTCCGAAATGCATGACTATCGCTGTAAAGTCAGCGATATTCATGCATTACCTAGCGAATGCTCTTAGCCAAGTTATCCACCTCCCTTTGGATAACATGGCTAAGAACTGCTCAGGGCAGGTGTTAGCTTTTGGAGATATTCGCGCTTAGCGCGAATATCTCCAAAAGTTGGTAATAGGAGATAGCGATGTTAGCGACTGTTTCCAGTCGCTAACATCTTGGCACCCCACTTTACATGTCATTAGTGATAAATTTCACTGACATGCAAAGCGGGGCCCAAGATGGTCGCTATCTCCTACTAGCTGTCGGTAACTGGTGTTAGCGACAGCTAGGTAATAGGGAGATAATTTTATCTCCGCTTTCTTGGCTTTTAAAGCCCTTGATAATATGCCCCATTGTTTCCATACACTACATCAGTGATTTGAGGATGCCGGGGTGTTGAAAGAAGAAGGAATATGTTAATGAAAGTAGCCAAATGGAAGTGTAAAGATATCACTACATGCACCATGTAGGTTGCAAACGTGAGAGAGGAAATGTTTCGCTGTGAGCAAGCTTTAAAGTTAACGACAATAATATCGCCACCCATTTGTTTTCCTTTTTATAGATGGTCCAATCCATGCTACTCCCCTCACAAATATTATTTGATCTAAAACGTTTGACCTGTAATTCAAATATTCAGTAAGCCAATGCATAAGCATATTCTTTAATTGTATAAAGTTTTCCATTATTCCTTATTTAAGTGGGCGGACGTTGCCTAAAAGGAGCACATATGGGCAAGCTTCAGGAGGGAGTTTAGTGGTCAGCAATCCCTGAAACACAAACCTACTTTGAAAGGAGGCTTCGATGTGCCTCCTTTCCTTGCATCTAACACTGTGCAAAAGTCCTTTACTTCTGAACTTACTGTTGCCTTGATAGAAGAAGGACCCACGTCTACAACTGAGGTGCCGCTGACAGCACCTGTACATTTCAGCAAATGTATCACAGGCTTCAACAGAGTTGTAAAGTGCACTTAACCTGATTTGCTGCTGCAGTTGACACAGTCATTGAGGCCTCTAATTTATTCTAGATGCACTAGCCTGTCCATTAGCGCCTTCGTGAGATTACCAAGGAAAGGCCATTCTCTCCATAATCACTTTTTGCCTTACGCTGAGATAGAAACCATCTTCTTCTGTGTTTGTATCAATATTACGGGGTGTTGTCAGTTGTTATCCTTTACGCTTCCTTTTAGCTGCCGACTCAATCTGTTTGGGGCTGCGATTACTGGGTAAAGTGAGTGCAAACTAGGGCTATTTACGGATGTGTTCAGACTTGGGATGTTAAAAGCAAATTCCATTGGCCATACAAGGACAAGCCCCTCACATGAGAGCCATCTCTCAACAAGCTCAATTTCCATATTCAGTACCCCACCACATGCACAATTAATTTGCAATTTGTGCTACAATTGTTAGCATTTTTTAGGTGGGGAACATGTATTAGTGGTAGTTTTGCACTTACACATTTGTAGAGGTTCTCAATGCAACACAAGACAGATTTTCAGGTGAAAAGGGGGGGGGGGGGAGAGTTCAGCCTCGATCAGGTGCCGACAGTGCAGACAGGTCTGCTTTTGGGCCGGTCTTTGCAAACAAGCAAGGATATGGGCAGCCTTCATGGTTCCTCCATCTTCAAGCAGGAAATGCCATATGGGCTTTGTAGTTCAGTCCTCCTGCGAAGTGCATGCATAATTCAGCTTCATGACTGTCATTTGGCCCCAATTAATTTCTAAATGTTTACATCTTGTGGTCTGTGATCAGGGCACAAGTCGGGGGACCACGCGGGTCCATGGCGTCCATCCACTATTTTCACAGAGTGGACACTGTCCACCCTGCAAGGAGCTGGGCCCCATTGAAATATGATGTACTTGACCCAGTGTCATTTCCAGGCACCGGGACGCATTCAGCTATGCCTGCACGTTGTCCGCTTTCTTTCAAAGCAGCAACATGCAGGCAGTGAGTGGGCTTTAGTATTTCAGACTCCAGTGGGGCCCATAACAAAAGCCGAATTTAAGGGGTCATCAGGTCTCCTTTTGTTCCACTATCCTGGCTGGAAAGTATCTGAGCAGCAGACACACCTAGATGCAAGGGGGGGGGGGGGGGGGGAAACAATGACTTGCAGCTTGTTATCTCTTCACAAATACTTAAGAGAGGAGTGCTTTTTACTCTTTAATCCCTGTATATAAGGGATATGCATGCCCTGCAAGAATGTCAAATGTGCTGGTCTGTCCTGGTATCTACACAAATAACATTTTAAATACCATTATTTTATGTTTTTATAGCCTTAAGATATTTAAAAATGTGGACTTTGCAACCAATTAAACAGTTCAGATTTACTGCCACGTTTCTCCTTGTTTCCAATGTCTTTGTGGAAGAGTTTTTACAAAATTAATGTATAAGTTGAGGCTCACATTTTGCATTGGGGATGCGTCACTTTTTTGGTGCAACCCTGACGCAAAATGTAATTTGTTAAATCCTATAATGAGCTGAAAAGTACTCATGATAGACCTGCTTAACATATATGTGAGGTGTTAAAATGTGATGTCACTTCCTGTGAGGTCATGGATTGCGATTCGTAATTCCTAAATAGTGGGAGAATGCATTTTTGCATTGGCCCTTGGGCTTTAGCACAAAACAGCATATAGTACAATAAAGTGTCTATGGAACGTTGTGCTTCGGGTGCAAATGGTCAAGATGAAATTCACACCCAGCAGAACTAATCGCTAGGTATTTAGATGTTAGGAAGGATATTTTAGTTATGTTGGTTGTTGTAATTGTAGACTTCTATAGGCAATATGTCTTCTTAACAATCATAAACAGAGTGTCAGTTCTACTTAGTACTGGGTAGTCCATAAATAGCTTCTAGACGGAAAGCTCATCTCTTACATATCTTGCCCAATAAATGCCATCAATTCCCTTAAGAGTCATCACTTCCAGCAAAGATTCTAAATATAAACTGGCAATGTGGGTCCTATTCATTCAGATATTGGATAATACTGAATATACAGCAATTAAGCTTGTAAAAGGTGTCATGCTCAGCTCCAGATACAAGGTAGTTGAAGGAGTACCAGGGTCCAACTTTAGCAGGGAACACAGAACACTGGGCCTGATTGCGATGACAGTGAAACCGCCACCGACAGCCCGTCTGTGGAGGTACCACTACCATCGTAACCATGTAATCCTTGAGCCCGCCAGTGTGGCGGAGGGGGTTGTATTCCCTACAATGGTGGCGGTGACTGCCAGGCTCTACCGTAGGGATTACAATGTCCCTTTCCTCATGTCTGTAAGCAGCGGTTTAGCTGCCTTGACCAGGCAGGTGGAAGGGGCATTTGGGGACCCATAGAGGGCCTCCCTTCCACCCTGGCCCTAGCTGTGGGTTTTGGGGAGCACCTATGAAGCCCCCTACATATCCCTGCACTAAGTGGCAGGCACAGCATGGTGCCTGCCACGTACTGGAGGGATATACAATGTGTCCCCATTTTGCATTGCGGTGGTTGCTGCAGCCAGCAGCACCCGCCTCAATGTAAAACATAGGCATTGTGACTGCCGTGGTGGAGATTGCATCGTAATGCCTCTTTCAGGACCACTGACAGCCTGTTGGGTGGTCCTCTTTCCGATAGGGTGGCGAGCGACTGAAAAGTCCGCCAGCCATGCTAATCAGCCCCCATGTTTTCTTTTACGTGTAATTCTCTAGGTTTAGTATAACCACAGATCTCAGCGCTGAATAATGCTTGTGGAACAGCCTTTTGCTTGTAAACATGCAGTATTACACTGGCAACCAGCTATGTTAGCAAACATTGTGATTGTGTTATATTGATTTGAAGTATAAGTGCCACCTTTTCTATATTCAAGTGCCTTTGAGCTTGTGATTCCACCTAATGCCTAGGTAGTTAAAGTAATTCACTCTATCAAGCAGCAGACCATCCTTGTAGAAATGCCTGCTAAAGAGTCGAACAGGTTTATTCTGCGGGGCCTTTGTTTTAAAAATATTAATAGTCAGCTTCTTTTCCTGCAGAAACTAGCAAATGTATCAGTCAGTTTGGTACTGAGCACAAGATATTAAAACTGAGTCACCTGCATATAATAAAATTGCCACTCTAGTGCCAAGCAACTTTCGGGCATCAAGATTATATTTCCCAAATAAGCAGCAGCATAATTTACAAATAATCCAAAGAGTAAAAGGCCAAAACACAACTTTGGGGTCAATACCGATCTCGGTCGGAAGGGCTCCGGATCGGATTCGGGTTTGCCGAACCTGATCTTTGTTTCCGACGGACTTGTTCCCAGTTCTGAACGACCAAGTACAATGCCTGGAAACCGTTAAGGCTGACAAAATCGATTACTCCAGAGCATTTAGCCTACTGACTAGATCAAAGGTTGCTTTTAAATTGATGATGGTCAAATTTAAGGGGATTTTCTTAATGTCAACATTTTTTGCACAAACAGCATATCCTTTTAATACCTTTCCTAAACTCTTAAGCCTTTTCTAAATCCAGCTCCGGCATCTGCAAGGATGCAGTTTGCCTCAAGCCAGCTTGCAGGCAGCTGAGTAGCACCCACTCTAAAATTTTCACCACTCCGTCCGCTAAGGAATTTGGCCTCCAGTTTGATGGAAGCCACTGGATACCAATATCTGAATGTTATGGCCTTTACATTTTATATTTTTGTTTAGATTTGCTTATTACTTT
The DNA here is from genome assembly GCF_964263255.1 of Lissotriton vulgaris. Classification (NCBI taxonomy): domain Eukaryota; kingdom Metazoa; phylum Chordata; class Amphibia; order Caudata; family Salamandridae; genus Lissotriton; species Lissotriton vulgaris. The sequence goes on along the minus strand of NC_141685.1, from coordinate 802,280,980 downwards.
CAAACTACCACTAGCCCCTCAATTTGTCATATCCTTTGCAAAAAATCATAATTATGCCTTCTTCTGTGTCCCTTTTTAGGTCGAGGGACTGTAGGCTTGGCCGAAGGCCAAGACCGGAAGTCAGGAGAATTATTGCTACTTAGAGTGGCTCCTTTATCCCACCTCCCTTTTCGTCTCATCTCCCATTGGCTGGCTTCCTAAAAGGAGGCCAGCCATTGAAGGAGGGACCCGTCCCTCCAAAGAAGCTCCGTCTCTTTCGGATTCGGGGGCGTGATTTTTTGCATTCTTTAGCCCTGTGACGTCGTCTGTCACTCAGGGCGCAAAACCACGCCCCCGAATCCGAAAAAATCTCGGGGCTTTTTTCAGCCATTTTGAAGCTCGCTTCGAGCCCTCCGGAGGTCGGTTTGGGTCGTGTGCTTCTGTTTTCCTGCGTGCCCCTTGGCCGAGCACTTTACAGTGCGCCTGGGGGCTCGCGTTATTTATCTCCTTTGTTTTTCCCTCACGTCGTGCTCTCTGGCCGAGCCTCTGCCTCTGAGGGTGCCTGGGGGCTCGGTTTGCACTTTGTCCGCCTGCGTGCCCCCTGGCCGAGCCTCTAATGGCGCCTGGGGGCTCGCTTTTGTTTAAATGCTTCCTGCTCCTGGGGGGGGGGGGGGACCCGAGGGTCGTCGTGCGCCCGGGGCTCCTCTTTAAAAGTGTCTCCGCGAGGTGCGTGTTGGCTCCCTCCCACAGCTGCAGCGCACCTCCGGTGCCCAGGCCGAAGTGTGATCCCAATCCGACCCTGCCTGCCATGCCCGTCATCCCCGGGAGGGCAGCTGCCCCTTCCACCGCGGTGCCCGAGGAGGAGCAGCCCCCCGCCGCAGTGCCCGAGGATGAGCAGCCCCCCCGCCGAGGTGAGGCAGGCCGAGGCGGAGCAGCCCCCGCCGCAGTGCCCGAGGAGCCCCCCGCCGCCGTGCCCGAGGAGGTGCTCAAGGAGATCCCCGAGATCCTGGCGGACCCCCGCTCCGGACGGCGCTACAAGCGCGGCCGCTTCCTGTGCAGGGGCAGCTTCTGCAAGTGCTTCGAGGTCTCGGACATGGAGACGGAGGAGCTGCTGGCCTGCAAGATCGTGCCCAAGAGCCGGCTGCGGGACCCGGAGCAGAAGCTGAGCACGGAGATCGCCATCCACCCCAGCCTGGACCACCCGCACGTGCTGCGCTTCTGCGGCTCCTTCGAGGACCAGCACTTCGTCTACGTGCTGCTGGAGCTGTGCCGGCACAGGGTAAGCAGAGACACTCCAGGCCGCAGGGCTGCTGCTGTGGGAGTTTATGGGGGAGCTGTGGCTGGTAACATTAGTGGGAGGCCTATAGGACTGCTATGCCGGAGGGGGAAGGCAACGGGACATCTGCTGAAACCCCGTCCGCCCTGGTGAGATGCGGAGACCGGCAGTCCTTTCACCTGTCCCCCGCCCTGGTGAGATGCGGAGACCAGCAGTCCTTGCACCCGTCCCCCGCCCTGGTGAGATGCGGAGACCGGCAGTCCTTGCATCCGTCCCCCGCCCTGGTGAGATGCGGAGACCGGCAGTCCTTGCACCAGTCCTCCGCCCTGGTGAGATGCGGAGTCCCGCAGTCCATTCACCCGTCTGCGTCAGAGGGTCCAGGGAGCAGCTTTCATTTAAGAGCATGGCTGAAAATCGGGAACCGATGGGCACACATGCCAACATTTCAGAAGAGGTAAGGGGGAGATTTGAATAAATTAACAGAATCGGGAAAATGCATCCGTCCTACTGACTTCTGTTACAGCAGTGGCAATTTCAGTCAGGAGACAGCCACCATTAGCCACTTTTCTGCTCTAGAAATCTGGAGTTTTCCGCCTGAATGAGGTCTGTTGACAAATATGGACGGTAAGACTTGGGTAAACATGTTACAGCTTTTGTTTTTTTTACCATGAACCCAGTGTTTTAAGTGGGCGGGGTCCTACTGGTACGCAGCACCGGCAGATCTAAAGAGCAGCTGCAGAGACGAGTTCCTATCGGGCTCTCCGTTTTTGCCCTCACCCTGAGGGTGAAAAAAAGAAATGTTAACTCTGCCGCAGTGCCGACCATCACTGTATATGATGTAATCTCAGAGAGACTGGTTCTCTTATCTCATCATTTCAAAACCGAAGCATTTTCAATGTTCTATACAACGGAGCCAAGGTTGTTTCATATTTATCTTACACAACTTAGAACCAATGACCAAGCCCATACTCCTGGCTTGTTGTAGGTGTAATGTTACGTATTGTATTCTATATCTGGGGGCAATGACGGAAGCAGCAAAATACCAGGGGGGGGGGCACTATGCGCGTATATTTTTAAGCCACGCCCCTTTTTGCATCTGCCCAGTTTCATTCCATGTAAAGCCCTGCTGGCGCCTCCAGATGCGCGTCTAATTCAGATATTTCCGCTGAAGTACAATGCTCTTCTCACTCGGGCTGCTCTGTAGCGTCACGTGCAAGAGCATGAAGGGGGTTAGGGGGGGGGATCGAAAATAGTAGGGGCTGCTGTCATTATTAACTGAAAAGGAATGTTATTTTTGTGTCCCTTTTGCGCTAGTCCGAATACAACAAACCCTGATGGGCCTCTCTTTCAAGGTGTAGTTCTGGTTAAGTATTTTCTGCTGCTGTGAAATGCTGTTTTCAGCCCCTTGGAGCTCTGACACTACTTCCTGCCGGAGCCTCTGATTGGGCAGTTTTGTTGTAGAACATTCTGCTCTTATCTTAGATGTGACTACTCGGGGAGTTTGGAATTAACTCTTTCTCCCAGCCTCGCAGACGGAAACATGTATGTGTGTGTGTGCGTGCCTGGGCGTGTGTGCGCATCTGTGTATGTGTGCGTGCCTATGTGTGTGTGCCTGTGTATGTGTGTGCATCTGTGTGAGCATGAGTGGGCGTATGTGCGCATCTGCATGTGTGTGCGTACCTGGGCGTATGTGCACATCTGCGTGTGTGTGTGCATCTGTGAGTGTGCATCTGTGAGTGTGTGCCTATGTATATGCGCATCTGTGTTGGGGTGCGTGCCTGGGTGTGTGTGCCTGTGTATGTGCGCATCTGTGTGTGTGCCTGTGTGTGTGTGTTTCTGGGCGTATGTGAAAATCTGTGTGTGCGTGTGCCTGGGTGTGTGCACATCTGTGTGCGTTTCTGGGCGTGTGTGCGCATGTGTGTGTGCGTGCGTGTATATGCGCATCTGTGTGTGTGCGTGCCTGGATGTTTGCGCATTTGTGTATGTGTGCGCGCATATGTGTGTGTGTGCCTGTGTACGTGTACACCTGTTTATGTGTGTGCATCTGTCTGTGTGTGTGCGTGCCTGGCCTTGTGTGCGCATCTGTGTGTCTGTGCATCTGTGTGAGTGCGCGTGTCCGGTTGTGTGTGCGCATTTGTGTGTGTGCGTGTGTGTGTGTGTGCGACTGGGCGTGAGTGTGTTTGCCTGTGTGTATGTGTAGGTGTGTGTGTGCGCGCATCGGTGTGTGTGTGTTTGCCTATGTATGTGAAAGCATTTGTGTGTGGACGTGCCTGTGTGCATGGCCGCGTGCGTGTCCAGGGCAATGCAATCCTTCCCTTCTGTCAAGATTAACATTCAAATGAATGTTATGTTTGTACCACATGTGCCGTTGTCAGAATGAAGTGACGGCTGATGTGGCCAGGCCTCGCCTCCACGTGGGGCTGTGATCAGGTCTTTCCCGTCAGCCTGGAGTCTGCTTTCAGTCAGGCGGAGCTCGGTGTCCTGGTCCCTGTGAGGGGAGAGCCTGAGCTCTGACATTTTTGTTATTCTCCTGCTCAGAAATGTGAGCGCACATGTGTTTCGAGTTAACTCCCAGATAGACAGGAGCGCAGTGCGCATGCCCCGGCGTCCTTCGGGCCGGGCCTGAGCTCGGGGGCTTTGGATATGTGCGGGGTTATCAAGGAGTCTCCCCAACTCACTTAAAATGAGTAAAGCGGGGTGCAGCAGTGTTGGGGTGCAGAGAGAGGGGAAGACGAATAGAAGAACTTTGCGTTAGAAGTTTTAGGTAATTCACAGAAATATTTGTCTAACCACAATCTCCCGCGCTGATTGGAGGGAGGGAAGAGACATAAAGAGAGATAAATCTGACTGTCTCAGAGTGTCTCTTGCAGGCTGTGATCTATTTTCAATGGCCTCTCTGTGGGGAGGGGTTTGGGGGGAGAGAGAGAGATCTGTGTCTGTCCCAGAGTGTCTCTTGGAGGCTGTGATCTGCTTTCAATGCCTCTCTGTGGGGAGGTGGGTGGGGGTGAGAGAGAGATCTGTGTCCGTCTCAGAGTTTCTCTTGTCGCTCCCTTTCTGTGTGTTGCGGGCCTCTGTCTTTTTAGGTGTTTTAGTCTGTCTCTTTCTGTGTCTGTCTCAGAGTGTCTCTTCCTACTCTCGTAGTGGAGGTTATATGGCTCTGTCTTTTTTTGTACTCTCCTCAGTCTCTCACTGCACCATCCTTTCACTGCTGCACTCTCTCCTCAGCCTCTCCCTGCACCATCCTTTCACTGACGCACTCTCTCCTCAGCCTCTCCCTCCACTGTCCCTTCACTGATGCACTCTCCTCAGCCTCTCCCTCCACTGTCCCTTCACTGATGCACTCTCCTCAGCCTCTCCCTGCACCGTCCCTTCACTGATGCACTCTGCTCAGCCTCTCCCTGCACCGTCCCTTCACTGATGCACTCTGTTCAGCCCCCCATTGCATCGTCCCTTCACTGCTGCACTTTCCTCAGCCTCTCACTGCACCATCCCTTCCCTGCTGCACTCTCCTCAACCTCTCACTGCAGCACTCTCTCCTCAGCCTCTTCCTGCACCGTCCCTTCACTGATGCACTCTCTGTTCAGCCCCCCATTGCATTGTCCCTTCACTGCTGCACTTTCCTCAGCCTCTCACTGCAACATCGCTTCACTGCAGCACTCTCTCCTCAGCCTCTCCCTGCGCCATCGCTTCACTCTCTGCTCAGCCCCCCCATCCAGGCTGCAGCCCTCACTCCTCCACTGCACCATCACTCACTGCTGCACTCTCTCTCAGCCTCTCACGGTACTGTTCCTTCACTGCTGCACTCTCCACAGACTCTCTCTCTACCCCATACCTTCACTACTGCACTCTCTCCTCAGCCTCTCCCTGCACCGTCCCTTCACTGATGCACTCTCTCCACAGCCCCTCCCTGCACCGTCCCTTCACTGCTGCACTCTCTGCTCAGCCTCTCCCTGCACCGTCCATTCACTGATGCACTCTGCTCAGCCTGCATTGTCCCTTCACTGCTGCACTTTCCTCAGCCTCTCACTGCAACATCGCTTCACTGCAGCACTCTCTCCTCAGCCTCTCCCTGCGCCATTGCTTCACTCTCTGCTCAGCCCCCCCATCCAGGCTGCAGCCCTCACTCCTCCACTGCACCATCACTCACTGCTGCACTCTCTCTCAGCCTCTCACGGTACTGTCCCTTCACTGCTGCACTCTCCTCAGACTCTCTCTCTACCCCATACCTTCACTACTGCACTCTCTCCTCAGCCTCTCCCTGCACCGTCCCTTCACTGATGCACTCTCTCCACAGCCCCTCCCTGCACCGTCCCTTCACTGCTGCACTCTCTGCTCAGCCTCTCCCTGCACCGTCCATTCACTGATGCACTCTCTGCTCAGCCTCCCATTGCATCGTCCCTTCACTGCTGCACTCTCTTCAGCCTCTCCCTGCACCGTCCCTTCACTTGTGCACTCCTCAGTCTCTCACTGCACCATCCCTTCACTGCTGCACTCTCTTCAGCCTCTACCTGCACCATCCCTTTACTAATGCACTCTCTCCTTAGCCTCTCCTTGCACAGTCCCTTCACTGCTGCACTCTCCTCAGCCTCTCACTGCACGGTCACTTCACTGCTGCACTCACTCCTCCTCCCCACTGCACCGTCCCTTCACTGCTGTACTCTCCTCAGCCTCTCACTGCATTATCCCTTCACTGCTACACTCTCTCCTCAGTCCCACTGCACCGTCCCTTCACTGCTGCACTCTATGCTCAGCCCCCACTGCACCGTCCTTTTACTGCTGCACTCTCCTCAGCTTCTCCCTGCACCGTCCCTTCACTGCTGCACTCTCTGCTCAGCCTCTCCCTGCACTGTCCCTTCACTGATGCACTCTCCTCAGCCTCTCCCTGCACTGTCCCTTCACTGCTGCACTCTCCTCAGCCTCTCCTTGCACCGTCCCTTCACTGATGCACTCTGCTCAGCCCCCCATTGCATCGTCCCTTCATTGCTGCACTTTCTGCTCAGCCCCGCCCCCATCCAGGCTGCAGCCCTCACTCCTCCACTGCACCATCACTCACTGCTGCACTTTCTCCTCAGCCTCTTATGGTACCGTCCCTTCACTGATGCACTCTCCTCAGCCTCTCACTGCACCATCCCTTCACTCTCTCCTCAGCTCCACTATACCGTCCCTACTACCTCACTCTCTCTATCACTACCTTACTCTCTCTTTCACTAACTCACTATCTCTCACACTACTACACTATCTCTCATTAACTCTCTCTCTACCTCAATCTCTACCTCACTACTCAACTCTTTCTCACAGCATCACAATATCACTACCACAGGAACTATATCTCTCTAACACACTACTTCACAACGTAACTCTCTCTATCTCACTACCTCACTCTCTCTACATCACTACCTAACTCTATCTATTACTATCTCACTATCTCATTCTCACTGCCTCACTATATCACGACACACTCTCTCAAAAATTCACAACTCTCTCACTACCTCACAACTTCACTCTCTCTCTCTAACTCATTGCTTCACTCTCTCTATCTCACTACCTCACACTCTCTCTATATACTACCTCACTATTTCTATCTCACTATCTCTCTCTCACTATATCACGACACACTCTCTGTAAAGTTCACTACATCACTCTCTCACTACCCCACAACTTCACTCTCTCTATCTCACTACCGCACTCTCTCTCTCTCTCAAATACACTAACTCACTTTTACGCTCTCATACACTACCTCACTCTAGCTCACTACTTCACAACATCGCTCTGTTTCTATCTCAATACAGCACAACAACTCTCACCCTCACTACCTCATTCTTTCACGACCTCTTTATCTCACTACCTCACAAACTCACTCACTACCTCAATCACTCTCTCTCACTACCTCACTCTTTCTATCTCACTAACTCACTTTCACTCTCTCTTTCACTACCTCTTTCTCACTACAGCACAACATCACTCTATGCTTATATCTCACTACCTCACAACATCCCTCTCACTACCTCACTCTTTACTACCTCACTCTCTATCTCACTACCTCACTCTCTCTCACTACCTCACTCTCTCTCTATTTCAATACCTCACTCGCTCTCTCTATCTCACTCTCTCTCTGCTAATGCAATAGGTATCACATATGCAAAAAACAAAGCTAATGCCAATACAAATGACAATGCCATTTATTTAGGGATACAAAAAAGATAAAAAAATAATGAGCAATTCTAATAGCTCTACCTATAATATTGCCGAGACCATTGCATTGTAAATGCTTGTTTATAGTGTTTCAGAAAACGTTTTTTGATCAGATGACCCTGGCTTGCTCCCTTTGCTCTTTTCTGACATTAGCTTACATATCAAGATGTCACTGTGCTCAGAAGAACAACCTCAGTTAAATTGTACACATAGAATGAGAGAACCACACCTTGGCAGCACAGTATTTAGAACTTCAAAATCCGTCATTAAAAAACGTTACCACATATACATAGAAAATGACAACCGTATGAAACCATGTAATAAATTGATTTAGAAACACCATAATGCTTCTGTAGTGTGCGACCATTTTAAAATAGAGAGGATACACCTCCTGACAGATTTTTTTCATGCAAGGAGGGGCTATATGTGGAGTTTAAATTTATAAAATGGTCATCTGTGTGTTCTAGTCCACCAGGATTAACACATTTTTATCAAAAGTCACAAAATGGGTGTTATATTGACTTCTGTTGTGTATGTGGTAAGCCCTTTGGAATTATACCACAACATGAGCCTAGCTTTCTATTGTGGTATGCTAGGCGTGTCAGGTTAATACTTTACTGGGAGGACAATTTTGTTATGGCCGGGTATTAAGAATCATTCAGAACACAAGTGTAGTGGTCATGTACATTTACTGTTTTTTGTACCGAATATGAGAATGTCCCAGGTAGCATGTGTGCAGAATGGTCACTTGCTTGGATTCATTGTAGAGTCTCAATACTGTGTTTAGAAGAAATTGGGAGTAAAGATTGGTGATCCATATGGTGCTGCAGATGTCTTTGAGGATTCTGACACGAGTGGCAGAATTACTGTTCTCATTCATCTATCAAAATTCCTTTATCTCCGCATTTCAAAGCATGGCTGCTTCTAAATGCACTAAGTCTATGGAAGGCTCAGAAGCAACATCATGCATTGCGGTAGGCCACTAGAGGCATGGCTTTTTTAGACCACTGTTGGAGTTGCTCCAGATTTGATGGTGGAAAGAGATGCAAATCTATGGGGCTCAGTAGCTCAGTACTGAGAAGTTACCACTGGATGCCAGCAGTCAGGAGCTGACAGAGATTTTAATATCAGTTTGGTGGCGTTTATACCAGGGTCTTCATTTGAAGAATTGCACAAAAAAAGGTGAAATGTGTATTATGTGAAGAACAGATACTACTTTACCACTAAGGTAAGTCATCTGAGCCATTAACCGTATGGTGGAAGGGTGCTATATAAAAAAAGAATAAAGTATGCATGTTATTAACATAACATGATGAGTAATGTGATCCACAGGCAACTGGGCTGGAGGACATAGGTGAAGCATGTTGGTATTTCTGTTTACAGAGGAACAATATTATACAATTGAAAACATGAGTTTAAAAGCAAGGCAGAGATTAGGCGTTCCTGCCTGTAAGGGATTCAAACAACTGGATGATCAGTGACATCAAGGTACAAATAATAAAGAAGAAATGGAGCCCATTAACTATGGATAGTTTTGCATCCACGTCGAACACCCTGTATACAATTGTCCTGTTGGGCACAATGTGTTTTTAACCACATCGATGCTAGTGTTATTTTCTTCCTGTGCTGACCTCTTGGTTTTCCCATTGTTCACGACGAGCTCAGCTCGTCATGAGTGTATGGAGGTGTACACCATGACGAGCTGAGCTCGTCATGAGCGTCCAAGGAGTTAAGGAGACTTGTCAGGAGTTTTAGAGGAGAAAAGCCTTTGTCATCTTTGTTGCTGCCCTTAATGGCATTTAGATAAGATGTTGCATTAATTGGAGAATGGGAGAGAGAAATGTTCCCTCAGACTTGAAGAAACAAGCTTGGAAAGAGACCAGATTGCTGTGTTTACTGTCCTATAGTAAATCATTAGATATGAAAACACTAGAAATACCAAACAGGGCGTTTCAAGCAAAAGATGTGTGTTTGTTTTAACAAAAAGATGTAAGACCTTACCAACCACTGTTTATTGTCCCTCCTTTTCAGAGACTGAGAAGTTGAGAAGTTGTGTCTGGTGAGGGACTCAAAGGAATGCAAGACCAGGACTGAAGACCTCATGAGAGAGCCGGGTTACATGTTTAATTCAAGATGTGTTGCAACCAGAGCCCTCCCCAATCTGTCCATCCACGGAAACACTGCGGTGAATGAGGCTAGGGACTAACTCCTCTGTGTGTGGGACTCAATCTGCTACAGAGGCCATGGCACTATCTCTTTATAATAAGTTGTGCAGGGCATCCAGAGCTCTGCGGAGTGGTGTAGCAAGTCCAGCTGAATGTGTAGTAGCAAGGCTTTAGACTTGCACAATGTTAGCCTACGAAGGGGCGGCCTTAGGCATGTGCAAGCTGTGCACCTGCACAGGGCCACCAAATTACAGGGGCCACCATGCCAATATATATCCTTAATATAATAATCCTCTGAGGATGGATACATATTTGCGTCGCGGCCCCTGGCAGGGATTTGGTGGCCTCCGGCTCTGTTCCACTTCCAAACACCCTGACCCTGCTCTTCACTGGCCTCCGCGCTCCGCCCCGCCCGGATCCCCTCTTCCGGGGCCCCCAACCTACACTCCCTGCCCAGGGCCGCCATGAGCCTAGAGCCGCCCCTGGCCTACGGGCCTTGCTGACAAATGCAGATTTCCATCTTTTAGAAGAAAAGCTGGTTGATATTTGACACATATAGTCCTGTTTTTCCAACCCTGGGAGGAGCTGATAATTTCATGGCAGATTAAATAGGTTAATTCCTATGTTTTAAGAGCACTTTGTAACGTCAAATATATAACACACTGGGATTTGCATTAAAGATGTTCAGTGAGGTGAGACATCAAGAAGTACGATTTGCAATTTACAGTAAAAAAAAGAAGGAAGATGGGGGGGGGAGTTTCATCTATCTTCTGTTGTTTTATTGAGTTATGCTACTGACAAAAGGCAATAAAGCCGGTGTGAAGGCAATATTGCACCCATGTGGTTTATAAAATCACGGCTTGCTGGTTTGCCCTCCTCCACAAGTGGAAAAACGTGAATTGAATCTCAATTACTAGCAAGCCCCTTCATGCAGCATGTTTGACATACTCCAGTGCTTCATTTGTGCCCGTGGTTGCAAGTGGGCGGTGGGTATTGAATTTATTTTGGGGACAGGAACTAATTTTTCATTATCAGACTTTGACTCAGTGCAAGAGAGAGAGAAAGAAGAATACAGGAAAATAGTGGCAAAGGAAGAAAGAAGAGATGACAAAGAATATTGAAGTGTCAACTGAAGAGACAGAAAGTGTAAGGTGGTGGAAGAAGGAGGCATGGAGTGAATCAAGCAGATTTGTTAGTTGGCAATGTCGACAGGGGGTTCTTAAGAAAAACCTTAGGCCCCTTTGCTTCAAGTTAAGAATTTATATGGGCCTAATGCAGATGTTCTCTTAGTGCAGGGGTCTCCAAACCGGTTCTGGAGGGCCGGATCCATGCCATATTTTTGGGATATCCCCATTGAGATACATGTGGTTATTTTAAAAATCTGGCATGGATCCGGCCCTCCAGGGTCGGTTTGGAGACCCCTGTCTTGGTGGGTCGGCATAAGGGCTGTGCAAGGGGTCTGCCAGCTCCATGACATTATTTTTAAAATTGTGACCTACTTTGTGAACGTCATGAAGTTGTTATTATAACAACAGTAAGTGAAATTTCCTGGGAAAAGTAGGTTTGGGAAGAGAAAAATACATATAAATCATACAACAAAAGCTTTTTTTCAGCAAACTTAAAAAATATTTATTGAAGTTTTTACTGATGGTATAAAATCTCTAAATATCACGATCACAATTTCAAATGTTTCAAATTTTTACAGCTTTCGAATACCTTGAGAGAGCGACCTCCCTGAAATCCCTAAATAAATCATTTATTTAGCAACGATTCACATAACGAACAAGAACCTTTCGCCTGAGGTTCTGTGGTAGATGTAAGCTTCTCCAAGCCATAAAGTGTCCCAACATACCACCATTCACTCCTTGGCAACTAATAAGACATTATCGGGGGGATTTACTAAGATTTTTCACTGTGTTTGCGTTACAAAGGTGAAGAAAATTGGCGCAAAGTCTGTTTTTGCCACTTTACTTTCCCACTTTAAACTTGTTTACCGCTGGAAATAAGGGCAAAATAGTGTGTAGCGCTCTTAGCGGTGCTTTGCATTACTTTGTGCCATGGGGGCGTACCAAGGGTGGTGCATGGGTTATCCCATGCAACCACCCAAGGTTTCTCACGTTAAACCCAATTTACTAAATAAAGTAGATGGGGTCTAGCGTGAGAAAACTGCTCCCTTTTCAAGTAGGTGCAAGAAAGGAGAAATGCTTTGATTTCTCCTTCCTTTTCCGTCTTTGCATTTGTGCTGCGCTTTACAGAACACATACAAAGTGGGAAATGGTGAGTCTGTGCATAGTAGTTTGTACTGGACGGATTCCTTCCAGTACAAAACCTATGCCAGACTCATGGAGACACAAATGCACCATAGCGCAAAGGTGTCTCCGTGGTGCACGGCAGCTGATTTCAGTGCTGGTACTAGTGAGATGGGAGGAGAGTGCCTTATTTTAGTAAATAGGGTGCTGTTCTACCACAATACTGGCTTCAGAGAAACAATCCAATTCTCGGTTATGCCCATTACACAATGCTTATTTCTCCCAAGCTTTGGACAGTTCCAAAAGACATGGAGTAGGAACCTCCACAGCCCCTCAAGCCTGTTTTCACCTTGTTCCCTCGTCTTCAATATGCCTTTACTTAGCAGCATTGAACTGTGAGCTGTACCAAGCCTTCAGGCGTTTTATCATTCCTGATGTTCTGAATGAGGGTTTTTCTCCAGTACCCCAGGAACATTTGTGGTAATAAAGGTTACACATTCAGTGGCGGCGCCTCTGCTAAGGCGAAGGAGCATCACCCCACTGCTTTTAGCAGTGCAAAGAAGGGTAAATAAAATGATAATAACTTGACGTTATCATTTTATTTGTTCCTGCTGCTTGGCAGCTTTGTGGGCGGGGCGGGCTGCTCTGATCTCAGAGCTGGAGGGAGGAGTGGTGGGCAATCTGTAAGGTGCTCAATTGACTGTTTGCGCACTTTGCATGTTCTCCACCCCGGCTGCATTACAACCTGGGTGGAGAACATGCCCAGGCTCCCAGTCCCCGGCTGAGCGCTGAACCATGGCTCTCAGACCAATGACAATGCTGCATTGCAGAGTTGTGATTGGCTATGGGGAGCTTGGGAGCCCGGGAACTTCCTGCTTGCACGGAAGCCAGGAAGAGGACAGAGGAGAGGCTGGCAGGTAAGTCATTTTTTTAAAACCCCCTTCCCCTCTTCCTCTTTTCCCCGTCCCACTATTTCTTCTCGGGAGTAGCCACGGCTGTATACATTACCACCTTCGCCAAGGCTTTCTTTTCTCCTGGAGGGATTAAAAAGAAGTACCACGCAATGGACTGGGGACTGGGAAGAACTTGTGAATTTTTTTAGGTATCAAATGACATCGATTTACAAAGCTTTTTCGTTCAGCATATTGTGTTGCTTTGTGTGTCAGATCTCTTTATCCCAAAGATTTAAAGTGTGTGAACTTGGGAAGGGATAAGACTACATGAAAGTTGGGACTATGTATGAGAAAGGAACTGTTTTACCCTTCCCACAGTCTAAGAAGAAATATGGACTGCCAGAAACTGAAACGCTTCCAGAGACACTGGAACATAGTAAAGCTGGGCGTCTCCTCTCCTTCTTAAAAACCCTTCTTCTACTGAGGTTACTAGATGCCTCCACCTCATGCAATCTGGGGATTATAGTGCTAGATCATTAATTGGACCGACGCAGTGAAAATAATGATTTCTAAAAGGTAAACATAGGACTGAAACTTGGTGTCCCTGATGCAATGGAGTCATTGTGTAACCTTACTCGTGGAGCCCTTGGCTCCTTTAAATGTCTGCTGCAACATACAGATCAGGACGCTGGCCAGTCTGGTTTGTATTGCCACCATTGGCATTCCTGGCTCTTGATCACTGAGTCATCGTTGCCTTCCATTCAGTCATCCTTGTGCTTCAGTTCTGGCCTCATTTCTGTGGCTTCTTTGGCTCGCACTTTGATCACCGACACGTGTCCAACTGGCCACCCCTGGTCTTGGTCATGTTCCCATTTTCAACAAAGATGTTCTTTGTGCTATTCAATAAATATCTCTCTCTTGTTCTTCCAAATGTGGGCAATTCTTTCGTAAAAATCAAGGGATTTCTCAACAGGCGTTAGCCTTTGAAAGGCCAGCAGTCGAGTGTGGCATGTCACTTATTCCACCCCAGTGGTCCTACCGGCCATTCACAGGCACCAGCCTATTAGGAAATCCAGTGATTTGTTGACACCTCTTTCCACCACTCTGTTATTTTTCAAGTATTTGGCAAATCCTTCTGTTCACATCTTGAGTAAGATGCTAAAAAGTTCTCTCTTCTTTAATTAACGCGGCTTGATTAATTGTCTAAACCAAGTACTCTTATTTAATTAAATGCTCTTGTAGTTCATTTATGGACCTGTTCAGCTCATTGCTCGTTGGTGAGCCCACCCTTATTGACTGCTTACTCATGTCTAGCACACACATCTCAGCTTGCCTATGGTGCGCAAAATAATTTTACCTTGGCATTTTTGTCACTAGCTGGCATTTTTGTCACTAGCTCATTTGCCACCGCCCTCGCTGATCTTTTTGGCTTTGGAACAAATTATAAATAGCAACGAAACCAACAACCATGGTAATATCTGTGTACAACGAAACCAACAACCATGGTAATATCTGTGTACAGTGGACCGCACTCAAAGTTAATTCTGTTTGCTGCCCAGTAGTTCACAGTGTTGTGTAGAATTTGCTATGCAACTCCCCTGTGTGATGCTTGGTTGTTTTATGGTTCATAGCATTGTGTGCTGTGTGGTAGCTGTGTCTCATAGACTTGGATCACAGTATTTCTGTTATTTGGTGTTTTTTTCTCTAGGTTTCACTCCCAGCATTGTGTGTTGTTTATGAATTTGTCCTGCAGTGAGTTCTGTGGCATTTTCCTGTGTGCTATGTTGTGCTTCTGTCCTGTAGGTCTTTGTCTTACCTTTGTGTATGGTTTGGTGGGTGTGTGTCTTTTAAACCTGGCTCTTATTGTTGAGTTTTGTGTGTGCCTGTGTTGTGTAAACCTAGTTTCAACATTGTGTGCTGTTCAGTGGTTGTGTTCTCCCAAGCCACACTTTTTTGTAGTTGTTTCCTCTTATCCTGCATCCTAGTTCTGCAATGTGTGTTTATGGGTGGGTTTTCTGTAGATTCATCTTAGGTCATTTATGCTGTTTCATAGTTGTGTTTTGTACGGCGGACTCCCAGTGGTGTCTTCTGTGTGTTGGTTGTGCACCCGCAGCTCCCTACATGCTGTACTGTTTTGTTTCTTTTTAATGTTTACAGTTATTTCTCAATGTCCTCGGATTGCCACTGATGGCATTTCCCCAACCCCCATCAGCTCCAGCCATGGCTTTCTGGCTGCATACTCAAACGTGATAGTAAGATCTACATTCAGCAGGATGTAATGTACATGTTATTGGAGCAAAAGGCAAAAGAAAAGTTTGGTTGTGATGTCCATCGGGTGGGGGCTGGCAACCTTTTGTAAAAGTCAGCTCATAAAATATGTTGCTCAAGTAATGGTTAAGTAAGTCATTTGTATAGAATTAAAAAGGAATCTGGTCAATTCTACCAACAAGTTATGGTGTAGTTGACCCTTGAAAATATTCTGGATCTGAATGTCTGTGTCCTTGGAGTACTGTTTGAATATATTAATAAGAGAGTACCTCATGATATGCTATTGCTGGTGGAGAATTTAATCTTAACTTTTTGATTGAGAGGAAGGAAATGCCATGTGAGGAGCAATCTGTGAGCCTTATTTTATCCCTTCTTTCCTACAGATAAACAACTCATGGGATATTTGTCTGTATGACCTTCTAATGCAAGGACAATTGAATGGACATAAAGAGGTATTTAAAGATGTTCAAACAGTATTTGCCTTCATATCCCTGGAAATGCATTTGCGACTGACTAGTTTTATTAGTATTGATCACTTCCTGGAATAATCTTGTTTTTATATCTTCATCAGTTGAGAAGAGTGATCTCCCATAAGTGAGTGTTCCATCGTTAGTGTCAAATTCCATTAGGTTATTAAGAGATGACAGCTGTGGGTTAGTGGTCGGGTGGAATATTTGAAACTTCACTACATAGGAAGAGCATATACAGATAATGGCTTGTCAATATCCTGGTCAATTGATTAGCAGGCAAGGAGTTACTAGACCTTCATAACTGGAAATTCAGCATAGAATGAGAGGTCTTTTTGAGACCATTGCCATGGTGATGGATCAGAAATCGGAAAACTAGGCTCAACTCAATTAGACTCTTCTCTCTGTAGATTGGATAATAAATATGAAGACTGAAAAAAAGCTTTATTGGTGTGAATTTTGCATATTCAAATAAGGTTTAAAGAATGAAAGAACCCAACAAGCTGTGCAACAGGCAACCTTGCTATGTTTTTTTCCTTTGCCCCATGAAGTTCTCTTGTGGTATTAGTTTTTAGTGACAGTATAAAGGGCTCCTAATGCCAAGGGATACGCAATCTTCATAATAGGTGATCCTAGGTGACTAAAGGGTGTGCCCTGAGAAGAGAGACCTCTAATGGTCTCTATATCCTATGAAAGGGTTGGCCCACCTTTAGACCGACCCTGGCTAGTGGCAGCTAACTCATAGGTTTTGGGGTACCTTGTGCAGTCATGGGAGTTGAATGCCTTCAGAATTGTATAATTTGAATTCCTGAGGCTCGTGCTGATACTGAACCCTTCAACTGTAAGGTTTTACAAATTATGATGTGCCTCTATCACTGGAATGACGAGTAAGGATATCAGAGATCTGTACAGAGAAGCAGATACGATAAGCAGGTAAAGGCATAAATACTAAACATATGGGAAGTTAACATGCAAAAATACTCACAAAAGAGTAATCAACCTTATGGTACATGTAAAGTAACAAAAATTGCATTATTGAAAGAAAGACCAATGTTGTCTAGAAGAAATAAAAGTTTGTTATGGGGGCTTCAGGTCTATTGTTGCAAGTGGTTATATAGGAGTAACCATTTGACTTGTTTTTTGAATGAGGAGGTTGAAGGGTTAGATCTGATTTAGGGGGAATAGCATTCCATATTCTTGGAGCAAGATCTGAGGAAGCGAGGTTGTAAGTTCTTTTCTTTTTGAATTTGTGAGGTTTCAGCAGGAGAGTGTTAGAGATTCTTAGAGTGCGATTGAAACTAGATAGTTTTTTTTTTTTTGCCAGGTAAATGGGGTGTCATAGAGGAGAACTTTGTGCATCAAGCAGGCTATCTTGAAACTAATTCTTGCTTCTGGTGATATCCAATTGAGTTGAATTAGGTCTGGTGTGATGTGATCAAGTTTTCTTGATCCCATGATGAGTCTGGCAGCAGAGTTCAGAGTGGCCCTTTAAAGGGGCCAGACTAGCTTTTGGTAACCCTGTCAGGGTCACAATTCCATAGTCTAAGCGGGAGATAATTAGGTATTGGATTGCTACCTGCATGTCCTCAGGAGACAAGAATGGCTTGATTTTCCTTAATATGTTAAGATGGTGATTGACTCCCATCATCCACGAGATCCAGCGAGGGTGCAGCTAGGTGCCGAGCGGGTGCTGAGCGTTGCGGGCGGTGTGCCATTGTCGCTCCCACCCCCCTCCTGAGTTCTATGGGGCGTGGATCTATTTCTCTACAAACTCCTAGGTTCCTCGCAAAAGAGGTAAAACCCCACAACTTATGAGTTTGTTTTTTCTTCTTTTTTGCACCATTTTACACATAGTGCTATTTTTAACTTTCACGACCATTGGCAGGGAGGGCCTTAGCACGCCCCTCCTGTCATTGGCACACTCGCTTACCGGTCCTGATGAAAGCCCAGTAAAATAACACATAGAACGGGCAGAAACATGTTGACCTTCTTTACAGGGTAAACACCAGTATAATGTAATTGGCTAGTTTCCCTTCACATAATCAGTTTTTAATATGTCAGGTTGACCAGTGAATAAAGTTTTTTTGGTACAACCATTGACATTTTTAACCCCATTATTTTTCACACTTCATCTTCACACAAAAACCTGCTCCGCAGTCTCCTGGCGTCGCAGCACACCGGGGAGGTACTCGATCTCTCCCGGTGGACCCGATGATGAAGCATGTCACCACTAGGGTGAGTGAGGGTTTCCTGAAAAAACAGTGTACTTTTTCATGAAATTGGTCTTACTACCGGACCACTTACAACTGGCCTCAGACTTCACGTGCGACAACCACTTTTCTATATCTTGTCTTTATGGACACTCTTCCTTTGATTACCTGTAATTTGTTTGGGGACTAAGAGTGCCCTTCAAACCCTCTCTCTCTTTTTGTTGATACACACTCTATGGGAGCACTCTAAAGTGTAAAACGCAGATAGACCCTCCGGGACTACCACAGTCTTAAACCAAGCTTCCAGATAAGACATCATATTGTCCCCCTTTCTCCCTTCTGGCAGGCCCACAACTCTGACATTATTTCTTCGGTTGCACCCTTCTGCATCCTCAGCTCTGCGCTCCAACAAACGTACTCTGTCCGTTAGGGCCCCCATCCGCTGCTCAACAGCTTTTTGTGCCGGAGTCAGTTCTGCTATGCTGTACTCATTGTTCTTTACCCTCTCCGAGAATTTCTTGTGTTCTTCTTGCAGCAGTCCAAGTCCAACCGCTACAGTACTAATGTCCTGATGAGGGTAGCCTTTGTGTCCGCTATGGCCTCCAGTATTTTACGAAGCTGTTGCTGCACAGGGTCCCCCGGGGCATATTGCGTTTTTTCAGGGGTATTATGGTCCGGGTCCTGGGAGGCCCCAGTCTGGAGGATCCTGGGTTTCCCCATTGTGATGTGGTAGTGGCAAGCGGGTGCAGGTCTGTGCCCCCTATCCCTCTTTCAAGGCACCACACAATGCTTTGTAGGTGGTATCCCGCAGTGCGCTTCGTCCAGTGAGTATCAGCACCTACCTCATTGTCCTCTAGCACAGGCAGGCTCTCTCACAGTTCCTCCCTTCTAATATTGGTTTTCAGTGCTCCTGGTCAACTCTTTGGGGGGACAACCACCATTATTCTCCCTGGTAAGCTATTAGTTAAAGTATGTGGGTCCATTGCCTCATGACTCCAGTTTGGACACACAAAGGTTACTACAGGCCTGGGCACGCTCGCAGTGCCCCAATCTCCCTTGGTGTGTAAGGCCTTGATCCCAGCCAGGATGAACCGTCACTGCCAGTTGGAAGCCCCAGTAGTGGGCACCGCCCCCTGCCAGTCCCGGGGGCACCCACCTACACCACGCTTTTTATTTTCTTGGTCGCCCCCAGGGGTGTGCCTCAGCACTTTCACAACAGGCTGCCATAATCGCTAGGGGCCAGAAAGGCTGCAGTAGAGCCTCCCAGTCACTGAGGCCCGCTCCGGAAGTACGTCGCACATTGCAGGGCCCCCTTGCGTCCCTCACTCCACAGCAAGCGTCAGTCTTGGGTGCCTCGCTCCCTGGAGCAACCACCAGCCTGCCCCCGCCAACCCAGGGGGTCCCACATGTACCAAATTGCCAGCAGTTCATCGTCCTGCCAGGTAACTTTGTGATGTGCTGCGTTGCTCGCCGTCGGCACCACTCGCTCCAGAGGGGTGTAGGCCCAAGCAGCGCTCTCCTTGTGGACCGGGCCTCAAGTGTGAGCTCAGACTCATCACTGTGATCAAGGGCTGCGGCGGTGTTCCCCTCTCCCTGCTTTCACTCTGATTTTACCCACAGTGGTCCTCTAGGGCAATCGCTGGCAGGTGCGGAGGATTGTCTTCAATGACCAGGTCGGGCCACAGATATCTCTGAAGTCGCCCTCGCCGCCATTTTGTGCAGCGTCTTCCGTCCATGCTCCACCGCCAGTTGCAGCTCGCAAATCTTAACTCATAGCAGCCGCCAGGGCAAGTCCGATCCCTCTCCTCATGACTCTGTGCCTTCCTGGGGCTCTGGGGATGGTCAAAGCAGTCCCGGCTGTAATTTTTACAAGGAGAATTGATGAGCTGATGCAGAGCTCTCTGCTCATGCATCCGCCATCGTCCTCGGGTAAGCCACGCCCCCCTGCTTTAATAATACACTGGTGTAATGTTTTTGCATCAAGCACCACCTTAACTTACCACCAAGGTCATGAAATAGCATCAGTCAAACGTGTCTGGCTCTCCGGCCCCTGGACTTCTTGTCCAATAAACCTAGAGAATCAAGATCACGTAAGTGATCCTCGCTTTCTCTTTCGATCTGTGTACATTCAATGTTGATAGTTAGGGAAATGAGGGCCAGATGTATCAAACAGTTTTACCCATTCTGTGTCTATAGAAAAATGTGTTTGTACATCTGGCCCTGAGTTTTCTCTCTTTTAGAGAGTCCTGCTCTGATTGTCATAGTCCTGCAAATAAATTGTGTGACAGACATAACACATTTTAGTGTTCAAAATATTTTCTTTTAGTAGGAAGCAATAGGACAATATGGTGAATCGAGAGCCTGTAGTAACTCATGTACCTCGTTGGTGTATGGTCTTTCATAGAATAGGTAAAGTTCAGTAATAAAAGACGAGTTAGCATGTGTTATAGCTGTTTTACATAGGATTACTGCAGCATAACTCCAAGGTTACCTCTGAGAAATTGTGATTAATGACCAAACTTTACTGCTATTTCCTTTCATGCAAACTGTGGGTATTGTTAATAATTGAAATTAAAAGTGAAAATATAGCCTGATAGTATGATGAGGTATGGTTAGCTTTGCCACATATTGCTGAAGTAGGTTTTCTGATAGTGGTAATTTGCCTATTGCCAGTTTCTGAAACCGTATAGTGTTCACAAACAGTTTTGTGTATTACAGCTTTTGATGTATCGCTATTAGTCTATCCGGAGTGAACGTTTAGGGCCTGATTACGACTATGGCGGTGCAGCGCTAGGTCGCCCTGCCGCTGCACCGCCAAAGCCGTGGTCAGGCTGCCCAGCCAGATTAGGAGTTTCCTCCTGTCTGGCAGGCTTTGTTTTTGACTTTCTCACAGCAGTGCCCTGAAAATAGGCACCACAATGGGAATGCCAAAAACAGTTCCTGCATGGCATGGAGTGTAAAGTCCATGCACTGCAGGAACTGGTGTGCATGTACACAGGAGGGCAGATGTTGTGCCCCCTCTGTGTGTTTGCACATGTCACAGAGGCACAAGTGGGCCCTGTAGGGTCCCCTTTGTTTCCTCTTTACCATGAAAACCATAGCGGAGAGGAAACTTGTAATATGCTTGGTTGGACCCGGGCAGTCCTGCCAAGCAGATTACTGTCTCCTGTCCGCCGAAACACCATCAGTGAATGGTGGTTCCCTGGTGGCTGCGTCAGGGCAATGACAGTCCAACCGCCCTTATTGTAATATGGCAGTTGGAAGACTGCCACCGCTGCGCTTCCACGAGTCTGGTGGTCCGTGGACCACCAGACTCATAATTAAACACTTATTTGTGATATTTACTAATTTATCAAATGTCTTTGAGGGAATCTAGGAAAACCAACTTTGGCAGACACATCCGAGTTTCAACTGTCTCCTGATTTTGGCAAAAATCCTGTGACTGTGGTGTAGCAACAGTGGTGCTGGAACGATTTTCAGAGTGGGAATGCTGCTATTAATGTTGAATCAATAAAGTCATAGCAATTGTGAAAAATCCAATTGTCACACCCAAAACTAGTGAGCAAACTTATCACACCGATTCAGAAGAAAGGAAGTAGGGGTGTGGCATGTAGTCAGTGGCGGATTTTGGAGCACTGTTGGGGCTGTGCAGTGCCATTCACAGACAGCAAATTTTCTATTGAAATTGTCACTAAATTTGCATTGACATGCCGTTTTACTAGTAAATCTATATAGCACAAAAATGATAAGTGGAAAGCAGATTTTAGCAAACAATTACCATTTGCACCTCACCAAGTAAAGTGTCTTGATTTGTTTTGATCCTAATAAAATCTTTGAGTCAGATGTATCAAACAGTTTTACCCATTCTGTGTCTATGGAAAAATGTGTTCATACATCTGGCTCTTTGTTTTTCTCACATTTTGGAATGACAAAAAAATGTGCTTCATTTATTCTCCCCTAATGCTGATATATTTTGAAATGAGTGTATAGTTTTATTTATTTTATTTATTTTTAAAGTTTTATATAGCGCGAACAAGATCCTTGCAGATATCAGAGCGCTTTACAGAAACAGTAGGTGGGGTAGACAAATTCTTGGAGACATAATATTCGGTAATGGGAGGGTTACAAGATAGGGTAGCAATCGCATAAGAGTATACACACTAATATCAATCAGGAAAGCATAAACCCTAGTAAACAAACTGGAAACCAATAATATAGAGTCCATGCAATGGCTTTGATCCAGTAGCGGTCAAAAAAGAGTATAATGTCAATGTTCCAGTAACAATAGTGTTCAGGTAGCCATAAGGATGGCTTTTACCTCTTTCTTGAAGAGAGCAGTGGAGGAGATAAGCCTAGTTTCTGGCGGGAGTGCATTCCAGATCCTAGGTGCCATTCCTGAGAAGGAGCGTTTGTATGTTTTTTCCTTCCGGAATCTACGAGGTTTCAGGAGGAGGTTTTTTGTGCTTCTGTT
The DNA here is from genome assembly GCF_964263255.1 of Lissotriton vulgaris. Taxonomy (NCBI): domain Eukaryota; kingdom Metazoa; phylum Chordata; class Amphibia; order Caudata; family Salamandridae; genus Lissotriton; species Lissotriton vulgaris. The sequence goes on along the minus strand of NC_141685.1, from coordinate 802,258,810 downwards.
GGATCTTGAGCCTCCTGATACAGTCAGCTTGTTAGTGAGGTAGTTGGGTGACTTGTGGTGCACGGCAGAGTGTGTCATACAGGCAATTTTCAGCTGAACTCTGGCTTCAAAAGGCAGCCAGTTCAGGGCTTTTAAGTCGGGGATATATGCGAGTGTTTTCTTGAGCCAGTGATGAGTCTCGCGGCTGCGTTCAGCGAGGCTCTTAGTGGTGCCGTTGTTGTTAGGGGCAGCCCACTGAGAGCCACAATTCCATAGTCTATGCGAGGAATGACTAGGGCTTGTACAACAGTTTGGAGGTCCTTGGGTGGTAGGAAGGGTTTGAGTTTTCTCAGAGTGTTGATTTGGAAGTTGGCTCCTTTAGTTGCTTTGCTAATATGCTGCTGCATGTTGAGATTGGAGTCAAGTGTGATGCCAAGGGATTTCGCAGAGTCCACGATGGTGGGTTGGACATTGAGTGCGGTCAGATGAGTGAGCCAGGTTTGGGTGATGGCCTTTTTCGCCGGAGGTGAGATCAGAAGGAACTCAGTTTTCAGCGCGTTTAGTTTGAGGTGATTATCGGCCAGCCATGCTTGGGTGTTTCTTAGTGTGGCGTTCAAAAGCTTGATGTCTTCCGGTGATTGTAGCTTGAGGTAGAGTTGAGTGTCATCGGTGTACATATGGAAGTGTACATTGATGCATGAAGCAGAGTAGTGAGTGGCTCCATGACGAGGTTGAACAATGTGGGGGATAGGGAGGAACCTTGAGGGACGCCAAATGTTACGGGCACTGGTGAGGACAGAGCGTTGTTAATCTTGAACTTCTGAGACCGGTTGTGTAGAAAGGACGTGAACCATTTGAGAACAGTCCCGGTTATGCCCATTCTGGTCTTTAAGAGCTCCAGTAGATTCTCGTGTTTGACCGTATCGAATGCTGAGGAGAGATCAAGAAGGATGAGGAGGCAGGACTCATTGTGATCAAGGATTTGGAGGGCGTCATCGATTATGTGTGTCATAGCCGTTTCCGTGCTATGTTTTGCTCTGAATCCTGATCGGTGAGGGTTGAGAAGGTCAAACTGATCAATGTGTTTTGTCAATTGGATTTGAACGCATTTTTCTAGCAATTTGGCCAGAGTGGGGATATTGGTGATGGGGCAGTAATTGTTTAGGTCGGCCGGGTCAGCTGTGGGTTTCTTGAGTATAGGTGGGACTTGCCCTATCTTGAGGGAGTCTGGCATGAGTCCTTGTTGAAGGGAACAGTTGATAATTTTAGTCCAGAGTGGAAGGAGCAGGGGGGTGAGGGCTTTAACAGCATTGGCAGGTAGTGGGTCTGTGAGGTGATTAGCGGGCTTCAAGGTGCCGAGCAATTTGTGAATAGATTCTTCTGAATAGGTGTCGAAGGACGTCCATGAGGCGTTGTTTTTAGGTTGAGTGTTAGTTATGCAGATGGAGCAGGAGTATAGACTTACATCTTTGAGGAGATCACATCTTATATTGTTGGTCTTTTGCTTGAAGAAAGTAGAAAAGTCCTCACAGCTTGGAATATCATTTGTTGAGATGTTAGGTTGTGGAGGTTGAGTTTTGGTTTGGATTTTGACTAACTCGAACAGCTTCCTCATTTATGGTATACATTTACGGAGAGTGCATTGGAATAACATAAACGACAGAACGTGAGCAGCTGTTGTACACTGTGTTTGGCTTTTTGGAATGTTCCTTTAGCATGCAACATGTCCTTTTGTCCAAAAATGGTTGTGATGATGCATTTTGCACTACAATACAGCACCAAGTGCTAGTTTTGAATGCAAAATACACAAATCCCCACACACACACACACACACAAATTGTATACTGAGAAATATGTTTTATATGTTGGGTGTAAGATTAAATCAAATTTCTGCTGAAGTGACATCAGAAAAGGCAACCTTTGTGTTGGAGAGGGTGGGTGTTCTCTGCTGCTGATGGATCACTAATTTATTTGGAAGACCCTTGCTTGCATTTGGCGACCGAAGATGTGAAGGTGCTGTGAAACCCTCATTTGTGCTTTGGCTATCCTTGCTCCAACCTCATTGACCCTCTTCTTGGTGCTAGAAGCAGGACATTGGGTACAATATTTTTAATTGTGTGGTTTGAAAAACATTCATAGCGTAAGTTGTGAGCTATTTTTCAGTCACAGGGTGTCTAGATCTCAGACGAGCATCATTAGCTTCTTGAGGGGAGGCAATGTACTTTTGCACCCAAGAGGCTTTTTGTTCAAAGGGCTCGAAAGCTGGTAGGTGCAGGTCGGTGTTTTCACCAGAATTTTACAAATTATATTTTAAATATCAATTTCACTGTAGATAGAAACTGTTTAGCTAATATTTCTTCTCTGCAGATATTTCTCCCACTGAACCCGAAGTAGGTAGCAGCAGCTGGTGCAGGTAAGCACAGCGGGGCAGGGGGATGTTGACAGATGAAAGAATAGGGCAAATTAAATGACTAATTCCTATTCCGTCGTCTGTCGACACCCTCTCCCCACAGCGCCCCGCCCCACCACGCTTACCTGCACCCGCCGCTTTTGGAAGTAGGTAGGATTCTGTGACAGTCGTATTAGAAGCTAGCTATAACAATACATGATTTATTTATCTTCAAACCTAGTTAGGGCATTTATTGAACCCATATGTGTAGGAAAGTATAGGGGCGGATGGGATACAAAATGTTTGGTTTATGTTTGAATGATGTTCTTGAAGCTGTTAAACACTTTGGGCCTCATTTACAATGAGGCTGACCCACCAGAGCGTCACTTTTTGAGACGTTCCAGTGGCGCAGATGTCGGCTCCATATTTCCCAGCAGCACTAAGCTGCTTTCCGTGGCATAATGTGGCCTTCTAAATATTGTTTCCTTTAACATAGTTATCTGCGTTAAAGGGGCATGCAATGGGTGATTGTATGAATGTTCCTAGCAACACCCTTGGCTTTTTGACGCTGCCCCAGATTTATGATGGATTGTAACTCTGAGGCAGCGCCAAAAATATACACCTCCCCAGGGGAGGCGTAAGGGAGGTGCAACAAGTGGAAAAACCTTTATTTCTTCTCGTTTTCTCTTCTTCTATCTGCAGCACACATAAAAAGAGGAAAAGCCTCTTGTGATTGTTTTTGTAAGGAATGTGTCCCCTCCTGCACAAAAATAATCATTCCTGCAACGCCGGCACCTTTGCACCATAGCGCAAAGGTGCCTCCGTTGGCGCATGGCAGTCCATTGTGCACCAGCACAGGGGAAAAGGACAAGAATATGGCATATCTGATAAATACTGCGCCTTCCTGCCCTTTTCTATTGACATAGCACAGCGCAGCAGGAATGTCTTCGGCGCTGCCCTTAGGCAAAATCTTGTAAATAAGGCCCTTGGATTTATCATACTTGTGCAACTTTTCCACAAACCAACTTTGCTATGACATACCCATGCTAGATAAAGATGTTAGGTGTGAGGGATGTGTTCGCAGTATATGTTTTGGGATTTTAGTATTTTGTCTGCAAAGGACAGGTGGCTAGGCAACAGGGGAGATGTTTGCATGTTGCTCGGCCTACTACTGGACAAGATACTGTATGAACATTTCTCTTCTTACACACCAGTGCTACAAGATTCCTCCGATGAGCTCCAAACAGAGCAAAATACATATTAGGAGCTGCACTGAAGCAAAATGTGAGGGAACAGCACTCACAGGAACGACAGTGATGACCTTAAAGGTATGCGAAATAGCATAATTTTTATTTTCCCGAAATTACATGAAATGGCAGGAAGATTATACAAAATGAGGCATAAATTATACGTAATACACTTTGGGATATCTGAAGTGGAAATTGAATGCAAGGAACACTTTACCTTAAAAAGTCACTCGAGATACCGGCAAAGGGAATGGTTCACACAGAAAATGTCGCTTGTAAGACATTATGTGCTCGAGCCAGTCCTCTGATCAAAGAAATGTGTGAAATGTCACGCTGCCATAATGGCTGACATTTCCCATAATTTGCGCAATACAAAGTTCAGTGGTGGCTGGCACAGGTAAGCACGGTGAGGCGGGGGCAGGGGCGTGGCATGGGGGGAAGCCGACGGACGACGGGATAGGTGTTCTTTATTTATGTAATTATACCTATCCCATCGTCTGTGGACTTCCCCCGCTCCCACACTGCCACGCCCCCATCATGCTTACCTGTACCGGCCACCGCTGACAAAGTTTTGCAGATGAGGCAAATTAGGCAACTGTATTAGAAAGGTTTCCACTGGCCTAGTGGTCATAAGGCTGTGAAAATTCGAACTATTGCAACATGCAAGTGCAAAGTAATAGAATGACTACGAAATGTACAACTACAAGGTCCACAGTGCAATGGGAAACCAGAGAGGGAAGAACCGCTATTAAAGACAAGGTGCACAGGGAATAATGCTGCTTTGGGGAGTGAGACCACAACACACATTTCGTACTCAACTTTCCAAACATTTTGGGAAATGTTGTATACCTGAAAAATGTATGCTCCTTTAGGTGAGAACCTGAGCAGTTTATATTGAAAAATGGGAACACTTTAATTACATGTTCATAGCATTTAGAGGCTTACAACCGGTATGGTCATCTATGATGGTCCAATACAGAAGGAGGTAAAGGAATGTTTTATTAATGAGCTACAAACATTTTCATGTACTTTAATTCTGTATTAAAGAGATTTGAACCCTAAACCAGGGGTTCTGCCACAAATTGGAAGCAGATTACATAATTACCACTTTGGGTTATTACCCCTGATTTGCCCAGGAACTGGAAAATGAAGTGAGACAGCTGGCTTTTCAAAGGAAATAGCTGCCCATCAACCAGATAATTCGGAGTCTCAGCTCTTGGAAGTGACATTCTAAACACCATGCAATATGTCTACGTTTCTGACTTCCTGCCTTTTAATATTTAGATCTCACCTAGACAGTGCATTTCAAGACCATTTATTTTCTGACAGTGGGCTTAGAGTCTGCCCATTGATTACCATTGGGTGGCTTCACTGTCACTCTCATTTGCTTCCTTCTTATTGGTTAGCTGCAGTAGAGTTCCTTCCTCTTCGTGTGTTTGTCATTTCCCTGGAGCATAAACACATTACTTATGTCCTTCCACTGTTCATTTCTTCATTTTTTATGCACTACTTTTTCCATTGTGTTTAAGGACTTTACCAGAGACTTTTTCGTCCAGGCCCCTTGTGGACCACTCGCCCCTCCATGCTGCTCCCGCTCTCCCACATCTGTGTTGCCGCTTGCCCACCCACCCTCACTCCTCATTCGTTCATGTTGCTACATGCCACCACACTCCCATCTCCTTCCCTGTTGGTGTTGTACTTGCACATCATGTTGCTGCGTGCCCCACCCTCCCTTGTCCATGTTGCTGCTTGCCCCCACTCTCCCTTGTCCATGCTGGTGTTTGCCCCCACCCACCAAAACAAATAGGAGTTATGACCCAGACACCCCTGGCTGTGTCACAGTGCTTTTTTTCCACGTCCTCTGTTGTTTGTGTCGCCTCTCCCCCTTCTCCCACAGCCCCGCCCTCTGTGTTACCTCCTCCCCCTCTGTGATGACTCCCTGCACTCGCTCCTCTCAGCAATAGAAAAAAAGCCTTTATGGTTGGCAGCCACTCTGCTGTAAGACACAGACAAAGCCAATAGTTCTCATCCAGGTGAGACCTATTGGATTTGCCAGTGCTTGTTGTATTTTGTAGCATTGCTTTTTCTGGCCAAAAAGACATCGAAAGAGGACTTAACTCAATCACGGTTCCATGTTTCAGCAAAGGGGGATTTTGTAACCATTCCCCATGGAACATCCTACACTCAGCACCATGCTTACTCATTGGAGCCTGGATAGGTCAATTCCCAAATCTCCCCTGCAACAAACACACACACACACATGTACCTGCCCGGGAAAACGCCCCATTCAGTTAAATCAATAGCCACAGACAGGCTCTGCGCCAAAACGCCAAGTAATTGGGCAGGGGTCTTCTCCTGGGCTCAGCAGAGAACAAACATCACACACAGGCAACATCTGTGACGAGAAACGCCACCACCAACAGCTTGCAAAACGCGTGTAAAAATAAATGTGTCACGAGATGTAAATATGTTGGCGCAGACATGAAGGAATGCATTTAGCAATGAGAGCTCTCTGGGGACAGACATAGCAGCAGATTGGGCTGCCGAAGCAAGCTCGGCGGTGTATACGTGCCAAGGAGCCCACAACCGTGAAAAATAACAGATCCTTTGCTTTAAATATTCCACAGCCTCTGCGCATGCCAAGAACTCAGCAACAGATGTCACTTCACCTTCAAGGCATCTCTCTCTCCCGCCCCCGTGTCTCAGGCTTCTCATTTAGGGCCCTATTATGATGGCGGGCGGAACACCACCTCAAAGCCGGCGGTGGTCACCGCCTGACCGGCAGTGGCGATCCGCCCGCCAAATAACCCAGTTTCACGCCCGCCATATTAGTATGGCAAGGGCAGCCTCAGGGGATGGAAAGACCGTCCTCCGCTTTGGATTGCTGGCCGGGCGGAAAAGGTATAGGATATGATGGCGGTGCCTTGAGGGACCGCCATCCATATTAGGATGCCTGCCTTTCCATGGCGGAGACTCTGCCATGGAAAGGCATGCGGGAAATCACTGTGGGGACCCATTGCGGGTTCCCTGGAGTTTTGGGGGTGTGGGTGGCTGCACCAGGAGAGTACCCATGCTACCCCCCCATCATTGCCATGCACAAGGTGGCAGGCACAGTGCAGTGCTTGTCACGTTCTGCATGGCAATGCACAACATGGGCCTTAACATTGCGGCGGGTGCTGCTTACAGCACTGCTCGACGCAATGTCGAGGATGCGCCCGCTAGTGTGGCAGGCATATCTTAATAGGCTTGACGGGACCGCCGTAACTTTGGCAGTCGGTCCCGTGTTCCATTTCGGTGGCAGGCGGACAAAGTCCGCCCGCCATTGTAATAGGCCCCTTAGTATGGAGAGTGAGACGGCCCAAGCGAGGTGCGCTTGTTACGGTGGCAGGCAGATAAAGTCCGCCCGCCATTGTAATAGGCCCCTTAGTATGGAGAGTGAGACGGCCCAAGCGAGGTGCGCTTGAAGGCAAAGGCAGTGCCGTCTTAATGCTTGGACATGCTGGGAAGTTGCCCACAAGGGCAGGGGCCCCATGCAGACCAAAATGTAACACAAATTTCCCATTAACCATTTTTTTTTTTGCAGATTTATATAGCCCAAACTCGACCCGAAGGTATTTGAGCGTTTTACATGAGCACCAGTTACGTTACACAAGGACACATTCATTTTTTGGTAGGCACGGGGAGATTAAATGATTTGCCCAGAATCACAGGAAGCTGAGCCGACTGTGAGTCTCGAACCTGGTTTCCCAGCTGCAAAGTCGCCAGCTCTGGCCCTAAGGCCACAACATCTCCCCATTTTCATTCCTCTGAATGGTTGTGTGGGCAGGGACCAGTGCACTGCTTTGACCGGGGGCCTTTAATGCTGTTAAGATAGCCCTGGACAAAGGTCAGTGGTCATAGTCAACCTGTGGCCCCCTACAAAGGGGGCACATTTAGACAGTCTCATGTTTTTGCCAACAGTACTTAGGCTTGTCAGGGACTTGTCGTTTCTCTTTCCCTATTCCAAGCATGAGACTACAAGTCCCAGGGGCTCAGAGTTTGCACCTGTTCCGATTTTAACTGGCTTGATTCATCAATCCCTGGGGCCTGTAGACAAGCTTTTAAACGAAGAACAGATGTATAGGGAGGGAAAGAAAAGAGTGAAGACCCTATACATGCATCACTTCGGGGCAATCCCAAATGTAAAAGTGGTGTCTTGAAGTGGCTGACAGAAGTCAGCATAGCTGGGCACTGTCACACCCTACCTAGAGGGGTTTGAAATTTACATCATTCGCTTTTGCGTACTTACATGAAATTCTGCAAAAATTAAGCAAAATTTTGCAAAGTGTAAATCAGCATTTAAATAATGCTAGATTTTGTCTATTTTAGACATGAGGCTGCATTTTGCACTAAAAATATAGCACAAAAAATTACAGATGCTACGAACAACAGCCTCTCCCATCCTCATCGCCCACATTGTTCTGGTGTTTCCCCGTTTCAATGTAGCCTACTGATGTAATACTAGGAATTTTGTATAACAAGCGTAATCTGAATTTTGCAAAATTAAGTGAGATTACGCCAGCATAATGGAAATTTTCCTCGCACCTAATCTTACCTTTAAAACTCAGCAAGTCATCAGGGAAAAAATACATCTTGCTCACAAGTTGGCTCAGAGATAATCCAATAGAAAAGTGCTCTAATTTTCAAACTCCCGAAGAAAGAGAAGAGGGACTATCAAAGTCAAGGTAGATACTGAGGGAATATTCTGGGGTTTTCTGGAGTGTAATCACAACAGACATTTTTGGAATCCATTTTTCTAAACTAGTTGGAAATTGCTGTACACAGAGAAATAATGTTTGGTTAATGAACTATGAACATTTTAAAGTATTTTAATTTAATAGGTTCTTCACTGAATCGACCACCAGGTGGCAGACTGCTAGAAAAATGTAGAATGGTGGTAGTAATAGTTGAGAATCTGCAAACAAATCACATCTTGAATTTGAGTCAATTTATTTTGCTTAAAGTGAGCTCTACTTCATTAATCATTTGAACACGTGTTTCGGTTCTTTGACTTTCTGGACTTTGTGCTTACGGGGAATATCTCCACACTGTCTCTTCCTCAAAAATGTGTGGTGATTTTAGGATTCTCTAGGTCAACCATGCCTCTTGGCCCTAAAATAATCTCTCACATGGCTTGGAAGTAGCTTTATTTTTTATTTTGTGTGACAAAGTAAACTCACAAAAACATGGGGTTCCATTTTGCCTAGAAAGGGTAAGGGATTTTCAAACCATGGGCCATATGTACAAAGAAGTGGCAGAGTGAGGCGTTAGCCGTCATGGCTTAATGCGGCTTAATGCCTCACTGAGCCACTTCAGAAACGCAAGGCTGCAACATATTTACAAGAATATAGTGCAGCCTTGCATTTCCCCCTGTGCTGGCGCTATGTTTAGCAGCTTAACGCCAACGCAGGCCCCCCTGCACCGTAGTGCAAGGGTGTTTGCGTGCAGTGGAAGATTGTTTATGTGTAGGAAGGTGTCCCTTCCTGCGTATAAAAAATCATTAAATGCTGTTTTGTCACTACTATATGTGTTGCTTAATGCAGCATATATGGAAGGTACAAAATGTCAGTTTTTTTTTTAAAAGATTGCTAATCTGCAGGTATGGACACCTTCCTACGCATAAACAATCCAAGGCGTTTTGCTATTTCCATGTGTGCTCCACAAGGCAGTGCACAAGGAAAAAGCAAAAACGAGGAGAAATCAAGCATTTCGTGACATTGTGATGGAGATAGGGGCTTTCCATATACCATTGAGTGTCTTTCTCAGCTGCTAATGGGTTTCTTAAATGCTGGTATCAGGAAAAGGTAGGTTTTTACAATATGGCCTTGCTGCTCCTATAGCAACAGTAGTAAGAACATCATATAGCTACATTTCAAGGAACCCTTCACAGACTCCCAAAGATAGACAAGAGTTTTTTCAATTTATGGATTCCCCAGTTGTATCCAGCGTTTACTTTCTCATTATTCTGAATAGATATTGTATCATAAAGCACTCTTCACTTGCCTGTAATGATTTAATGATGTGAAACAACATATGTGGTGATGCTGCTACTAGTAAGGGAATTGTGGATATCTGTCAACAGTAGATCTCTCTAGATTTTCAGCCATGATATGAAGCAAACAATGTTTTTATTAGAAATGTAATAATTCCTAAGGCATTGTGGGTATGCAAATACCACAATTGCAAGTCACTTAAATCGGGCCTCAAGATATTTCCTTGGGTACAATGGGGCGGATTTACAAGCTCCTTGCGCCACTTTTGCATCGCTTTTCGCATGTTAAAAATGACGCAAAAGTGGCGCAAGGGGCTTTTAAATCTGCCTCAATGTTTCATCAAACAAGAAAGTGTCAACATCATATGTGGATTCCAGGCCTTGGAACTCAGTCCGACACTCCCACACCCTTCCACGTCATCTTAATTATGTATCTCTACTCTAATAAGTCCTCTGGGGCAGATTTATGTTGCCTGGCGCATCTCTGCAAATCGGCAGAGATGCGCCAGGAAAGATACGGCACGCAAGTTTATCCTTGCGCCACCCATCATGGCGCAGGAATGAACAGATGCGTGTCGCATCTAGGGGGTGAAGTTGGCGCAGTGCTGAAGTTGTGTTGCGTGCGGCACGCAACTCCAGCACTATTCCAACTTGCCCTATCTCTAACGTGGTGCGTCAAGGGTTTTGACGCATCAGCGTTGGGAAAATGACTCAGTGAAATCTTGTAGATTTCACTGAGTCACTTTTCAGGGGCGTTCCTGCGACGGAACGCCACCCCTGCATAGAAACGCCCACATGAAACCTGACGCAGGTTTCATGTAGCGAAGGGCACATACACCGTGATGCATCTCCATAGATGCGTCACGATATAAGTATGTCGCAACGTGGCGCAGGGTTTACGCCGCCGCTGCGTCACAGAAGTGACGCAACAGCGGCGCAAAAGTGCTGCAAGTCCGACATAAATCTGCCCTTCTGTCTTTATTTATCTCCTGACATCACGAGGGGCCCAGGCGTCATGCCAGCGGGGGGCCGCGCTCCGAGCAATGGCGAATGCGTAGCAAGGGCGCCTTGGGCCTTAACGGGAGCAGGGAAACCAGCGTCCGCCCACCTCTCACTGAGGGCCCGGGACCAGGGCAATCCCGCGCCTGCTGCTCAAATGAAACTACGCCTTTTTCTGAGCCGAAAGTGATGTTACCTGAGGAAAGAGAATACATATAGTGAAAGGCAATGCCAGGCCGCTTAAATTCGAAGGCGTAACAAGCGAATCTTGTCTACTGGCGTCGGCTGTTTAGATTTTCCACGTTGACTTTTCTGCAGCGCTGTCCTTTCATCTTTCCAAACGTAAACCTTTAAAATGTTAATTATACAAATGCTACCAGAGGTGGGGGCAGGTGCGCGGAAAGAGTAATGCCATGCAAAATAGGTCATTTCCAATTCTGAAATATATGGCAACACCCTCGCGCTTAAAATGCGGAGATGTCAGACTCGCCCGCTCCCCGCCGCTCCCGCGAGTTGCAGCCGCTTGATTAAAGCTACGCAGCGTAACAGCAAGCACGAGTAATTGAATAATTTTAGGTACCAGAGATTTTAATGGGCCGTTCCGCTCTGTCTCAGGAGCGCCTCCGCCGCAGCTTCTGCTCTCCTGAAATGGATGTCAGGCGCTCAATCCGCCGCAGCACGCAGTGTGTAGGGATGCCAGGAGCCATAATGCAAACAAGCAAGCAAAATGGATTCCCCATCTTCTATTATGTACTTTTACACCGCAGTAATTGGGGTGCAGAGGGTCACTCAGAGCAACAGCACCCGGTGCCGCGGCACCCCTGCACTCATAGGCCACGGGCGGCCTGATTTACAGAGGCGCTCGCCTCCAAAACCGCCATTCTGTGGTATTCAGAATTGGCTGTATGTATTTTTAATGCACATTTATTTACCTACCTTTGCTTAATGTTTGTCTTGCTTGTCGTTACCATGGGCCCCTGAGGAAAGCAAGGAGAGCTCCCCACCACCACATGGTTAGGCTTTTAAAAACAGCAATAAAAGGGGTGCAGAGGGTCATTCTGCAACTGACCCTCGGTGCCACTGCACCTCCTGCACTATTGGTAGCGATTCCCCTCTTTTTTCCGCTCTTTCTTCCGCGTGTGCTTCACAGTGGTGTAACAAAACTTGCTGGGACCCCAGCAAGGTACATGAAGGGATCCCTTGCAACAGTATGGGTGGGAGGATTAGAAATAAGCAATAATGTGTCTTATATTGAGTTGCCTTCCCCCATAAGAACTGTGGTTATTTAAAACTTGGTATAACAACTATGATAATTTGGTCATTCAAAGATGGCGCCCGCGATTCTGTCGGCAATCATCCCCTCCTTTGTGTCAACTGTGATGCGATTGCTTGCGTGTATATAATATGGTGCCTCACTATTCAATGTGTAACTAACACTGAGGAAGGACTAGATCCGAAACGCGTTTGTTTTACCTGTCGGAATAAATCGTACTGCTGATACCACCCCCCGTGAGTGCTGGTGATTCCTTCTGGAGTGACGAGAGGAGTCTGTGAGCATTATATATATATATATATATATATATATATATATATATATATATATATATATATATATATATTACCTACTGGCGGTCGCCAGTAGGTATATATAGTTAGGATTTTTTCTCTATGGGATTTTTGAAAATTCTATGTCTAATAACTTTGGCGTTTGTGGACGGAATTGGCTGAAATTTTCAGGAAAATGGAACATTTTGTTTCTGAGCAGCCCCTGACAATTTGGGGGGGTTTCATCAAGGGGGGGCCGAGAAAAAAGGGGGGTCCCAAAACACGTTTTTCCCATGTTAATTTCCATAGGGCGGTTGGCCTCACTTTTAGCTCGAACGGCTGAATGGATTTGCACGAAACTTGGCAAAATTGTAGGGACTGTTAGCCCGATGTGCCTTTGCTAGGTCTCAATATATGTGCTCCAGTGGATTTTGAGTAATTTAGGTTAAAAAAAGATATATATCTGGACGGAGCCTAACCACACATCTGATCTGATTGGCTGTCAGCACTTCATCCAAGAAGTGTTGGCAGCCATCTTGGGACCAATATACATGATAGCACCTCATTAAAAAGCATTGTAGATAATAGAGGGTTTTAGGACTTTAGTTACATTATAAATCATTTGTTGATGGTACCATACTCGTTTTAGGAATTGTGGTGGGTTCTAAGGTGATTTTACCATGTGAAAAAAACTTCTGCTGTGATATCATGAATATTGTTTGAAAGAAAACTAATATCTCATGATTTTCCCACAGTGGTTTGGAAGGGGATCTATAAGCTAAACTGAAAGCATATTTTCTGTAAATTCACATTATCTTTCTCAGTCATGTGAAAATGAAGTCTGACATTCTCAGTAAAACCTGTACATCCAACAAGGACAGAGACTGTCAGTTGATTCCTTTGTGCTCTACTGCAGCCTCCTAAAGTGTTCTAAAGAACAACTAGAGCGCTAACAGTCCTACGTATTACAAAGGTATAGCACACCTGGAGCCATCGTGATGGGAATAAAGTGGTAACTCTTAAAACATTTAATTTAAAAATGAACAAAATGAGGGAGTATATTATGCAATAGAAGGTATTATTAGTGCTGCAGAAAGAAAAATTAGGGCACATTTTGAGTGACTTTTCAAATCCTCTTCTATTTCATTAAAAAATTCTGACATGCAGTCTCCCAAAATGGCCACCAGAGACAAAAGAGCCCAAATGTAGCCCAAATATCACCCAGATGTAGCCCAAGTATAGCCCAATGACAGAATGTCCCAGAGTGTTCTAAAGAACAACTAGAGCGCTAACAGTCCTACTTATTACAAAGGTATGGCACACCTGAAGCCATCTTGATTGGAATAAAGTGGTAACTCTTAAAACATTTAATTTAAAAAAGGAACAAAATGAGGGGGTATATTTTGCCATATGAATTATGATTAGTGCTGCAGAAAGAAAAATTAGGGCACATTTTGAGGGACTTCTCAAACCCTCTTCAATTTCATTAAAAAATTCTGACATACAGTCTCCCAAGATGGCCACCAGAGACAAAAGAGCCTAAATGTAGCCCAAATATCACCCAGATGTACCCCAAGTATAGCCCAATGACAGAATGTCCCAGAGTGTTCTAAAGAACAACTAGAGCGCTAACAGTCTTACTTATGACAAAAGTATGGCACACCAGAAGCCATCTTGATTGGAATGAAGTGGTAAGTCTGAAAACACTCAATTTAAAAAGGAACAACATGAGGGGGTTAATTTTGCCATAGAAAGTATGATTAGTGCTTCAGAAAGAAAAATTAGGGATCATTTTGAGTGACTTCTCAAATCCTCTTCTATTTCATTAAAAAAATTCTGACATGCAGACTGAAACATGCACTTTGAATACCAGCAGCAGACGTCCCTGGTGAGCAGTAGCTTTACTACAGTGATCTAATGTGCAACTAGAGTGCTAACATTCAGAATTTATGGCAAATGTGTGGCACATCTGAATGCCTTCTTGATGGAACCAAAGTAAACAAGCATTGAAAATGCAATAGATCTCGCCCTCGTTTAAGTTAAAGCCATTCTGTTTGTAATGAGGTGGCTTTTTAGCTTTGCTTTTATTAGTGTTTTTTCAACTTTCATGTAAATACCATGCATCTGTATGCATATAAGTATATGTATGCATGCATTTATGTTTGTATTTATATAGATATACAGATGATATATGTTTATATATGTATGTATATATATATATTCACTGAAAAAACCATAGGTTATAGACCTTATATAGTTAGGAATTAGCATTTACAAAACCTTGAAAATTCACTGAAAAAACCATAGGTTATAGACCATATATAGTTAGGAATTAGCATTTACAAAACCTTGAAAAGTCACTGAAAAAACCATAGGTTATAGACCATATATAGTTAGGAATTCGCATTTACAAAACCTTATTTTACTCACACAAAACCATTGAAATTCCATATATAGTTAGTTGCACTAACTATATATCGCGCACCCGCAATCCACTGCTGATGATGTCACATATTACATCATTCATGACATGGTCAGTGACATCACTGATGACATCACTGATGACATCTCAAATGACATCACTGATGACATCACTGATGACAACATCCAGTGACTGTATGTTTCTGTAAAGTTAAAATATGTCTTACATATTGAAGAATGAGTGGATGTATAAGTGTCTGGATGAAGGATTTAGTAGGTGCATGACTGACTGTATGAGTGAGTGATTAAATGTGTCTCACTGAGTGCATGGGTTAGTGACTAAACTGTCTTAATTTGTGCATCATTATGTCTGTTGTTCTGTAAACTGTTGCATGTGTTGATAAGTAGCTATATGAGTAACTATATGGGTTATTGATTGGTTGCCCAAGTATTTGTATGGGAGACTGAGTGTGTGTGTGGGTGGCTGGGAGGTGTATGACTCTGTGCATAGATGTGTGAGCAGTTGATTCACTAGATGTATGGCTTCAAAAGTGCATGTGGAAACAGCTGTATGGGCGGTTGACTGTGTGCATGAGTGTATTGGTGAGAGTTGACATATATAAATAACTGTGCATAAGAGCCAGTGAATGTGTGAGTGGCTGTATGGATCATTGTGAACTTGTATCAGGGATTGTATAAGAGAGTAAATATGTGTTAGTATATGTTTGAATAAGTAAAGTTTGTATAACTGTATAGTTGAGGAAATGGAGGTGTGATTGATTCTTTGCATGACTGACTAGGTGTGTGAGTAACTCCATGGATGAGTGACAGTCTGTGAGTGTCTGTTTACACTGATTGTATCTAAGGTTATATTAGAGTCTGAAGAGGTTCATCGTATTATCACATGAATGATATCATCAGTGATGTGATCAGTAATGTCAAATGAGATGTCATCAGTGATGTCATCAGTGATGTCATTTGAGATGTCATCAGTGATGTCATTTGAGATGTCATCAGTGATGTCATCAGTGATGTCACTGACCATGTCATGAATGATGTAATATGTGACATCATCAGCAGTGGATTGCGGGTGCGCGATATATAGTTAGTGCAACTAACTATATATGGAATTTCAATGGTTTTGTGTGAGTAAAATAAGGTTTTGTAAATGCGAATTCCTAACTATATATGGTCTATAACCTATGTTTTTTTTATATATATATATATATATATTCAGGCTTCGGTTCGTACCAAAATGACGGGGCACTGGCGGTGGGTGCCGCAAACACGGTTGGTACGCCGTGTAACAATACTACTCCAAATCTCCTCCCCCAGCCGGGAAAGAAGAAACAGCACTCGCGGGGTGTTTAATCAGTTATTTCCTTTATTCGTGCGCTCCTCACAGACGCGTTTCGGGTCAGGCCCTTTATCAATGATAACGGGCCTGACCCGAAACGCGTCTGTGTCCCCCCCAGCATCCCGTTGTCGCCCTATCTAGTCACATCAAGAGCAGCCGCCACTGAGGAGTTTGTATGTGTTTTTTACCCCAGTGTTGCCTTTATGGGTGTTCTAGTGTTAGGTGGTGTGAGTCAAGGGCACAGTTTTTTAGTCATTTTGAAAATGGCTTGTATTTACTTGAATTCAGGTTGGTAAGAGAGGCCCCTTCCTTCCCGGTGAATGCATGTGGGGTGCAGGGGTCTCACTTGGTTCACTTTGTTCCTTTTTCCCTTTAGCATCTCAACTTGTTTAGGGCGAGCCTACTAGACAGTTCATGCACTGTCTGTTGCAAGACATTGAGTAGCTCATCATCGCCTCCTTACATCCCGTTTGATTGGCTGGCATTTCTGCTTCCACTGCTTGCTATATAAGCACTCCTTTTTTAGGTCGAGGACTGCGTCGCACTGCGTAGCATTTTGGGCGGAGCTCTGAGATTTTATGTTTCTTAGTTAGGGGGCTTGAACCCGCCCCTCTTCTCCATTGGCTGGCCTCGTAAATGCTGGCCAGCCATTGGAGGCGAGAGGCGTCGCTCCCTTTAAGCCCCGTCTTTTTCGGATTCGGGGGCGTGTTTTTTGCGTTCTTTCTCACTGTGACGTCATCCATCACTCAACAAAAAACACGCCCCCGATTCCGAAAATGTCAGAGCTTTGCGGCAACCATTTCTACCCGACCGCATCCGGCCCTTGCATCCATCCGCTTGTTATTGTTTCGCCTCCCTGGAGACATAGGAAGAGAAAAGAACCATGTCTTGAGTATTTCTTTCGCCCAGGCAGAGGGGTGGCATTCTAAAGGGGGTTGTTGCGATTTTGAAACAATAATATCCTGGCGCAGCCGGGACCGCATCCGGCCCGCGGAACGTGGACGCCCGAGCCAACGCTGTGGACTCTGAGAAGGAGAGGTAAGTTTGTTTTGGTTTTCCTCGAATATCGCTGCCTGAGCCCATTGCTCCGTGGGGTTGTCTCCCGTGTTGGGAAGCAGAATCCCTTGCCGTAGGAGGGGTGTGTGTGGGGGTCATGTGGGGGAGGCGGGGGATTTCCTATCTCTCCATCCCAGAAACTGCCCTCAGGAAATGCAGCGCTATGGAAAGAGATCTGCCTGGAATCCGTCTGCTGACGTGTGCCAACCATCCTGAAAACGTCTCTTTCCCAGTGGCATGCCGCACGTCTCTGACAGGCAGCTGCAGCCCTGGCACCTAAGCGTCAAATTCATCCTCCGACCGCATTTCTTTTCATATTTCTACTTGTGAAAATCCAATGTTGTCAGGTTCTGCTGTTTGTTGTAATCAGACGTTTACAGTGGACACGACACCCAGAGCCTCCATTTAAAAAATAACTCTTTATGAAGCTAACCCTTTGTAAATGTGCTAAGGGCTTGTGGTGTGACTCTGTCACCAGGCAACACCTTGGATATTCACCTCCTTTCCCCAGATAATGTCAGCCGAAGGGACTTTGTTTGCACATATTGGTTTATTAGGTGAATTAACATAATTTAACGAGTGCAATTCAACTGACTGAACAACCCCCGAGCAAGACATAAAGACACATTTTCATCCTTGCAGAGATTACATGTATAGATCTCCTGCAGGTGCAGAATGGACTTTGTAAATAATGAAAGAAAAACAGCCTCACATAGCAGTGCGAAATACCGAATGAAATCGGCCCAATTAAAACACAGCAGCGGACCGTCACAAGCAGAAAGTAACACCTAGGTGTTTCATTTTGGCCCGGTCTTGGTTACACACTGTTTATTTACAGAGGCAGCGTGCTGGAGCTCTTTTTTGATTTCCAGTAGATTTGTTTTCAGTGTTTACTCTGACTTGTGACCGAATACAGTAGCACAGGGTGTCTAAATATTTGCCAACCCTGAACTGTTGAACTCCCTTCAGTTGGTGAAATGCCACTGACTGACTCGCTCCCTCTTGTCTCACTCTCGCTGTCTCACTCTCTCGATGCTGGTTAATTCCATGTTTTACATTTAGAGTCCCCTTCATTGGGAAGGGTTTAGGTCTTAGGCTGTAAGTGTGAGGAATGCATTCTTTAGGTGTCTCTAACATTCTTATGTGGTTTCAGATCAGAAATTGAAAGCGATTTCTGCTTAAAATCTGTGGCTAGCATAGCTCTGCAGACACAGGTGAATATTATTGAAAACAATTGAGTGGATGGACATTGACTCGAGAGGCGTGGATGGACCGTTGAGGCTAACTTGTAATTATTTTGAATCATCCGAAAGTGAAAATATGTAACGAGCACAGGAGGGGGTAATTAAAGTCAATTTGTTCATTGCTCGAGTTTCCAAAATAGCTGCTTCCTCTTGCAAATCCATCCTGCCGCCTCCCACGGGACCCCGAGCCCACGGACCCGTGGAAGAGAGTGACGCGCCTGATGACGTCATCTTTGTTTTCGCCATTCGTTTCTATATCTACAAGGCTAAAAGCCTAGCCCCGCCATACATAGCACCGTTTTCTGCATCACAGATCTGGTGTTAAAGTTCCTTTACAGTGAAAGACGTCACCCACGTCCTATCTTCAAAGGAAGAAAGTGCCCTATATAAACCTGTATAACCTGACATAACATACTAAAATATAGCATAATATATAGGATAAAGTAGCCCCTGGCTGTTCTTGCTTCCCCTGCCCCCTCGCTGTGCTTGCTTCCCTGCCCCCTGGCTATGCTTGCTTCCCTGGCTGTGCTTGCTCCCCTGGCTGTTCTTGCTCCCCTGCCCCCTCGCTGTTCTTGCTTCCCTGCCCCCTCGCTGTGCTTGCTTCCCTGCCCCCTCGCTGTGCTTGCTTCCCTGCCCCCTCGCTGTGCTTGCTTCCATGCCCCCTAGTTCTCCTGCCCCCTGGCTGTGCTTGTTCTCCTGCCCCCTGGCTGTGCTTGCTCTCCTGCCCCCTTGCTGTGCTTGCTCTCCTGTGTGTGTGTGGCTCTGGGTGTGTATGTAGCTCTGGGTGTGTATGTGGCTCTGGGTGTGTATGTGTCTCTGGGTGTGCTTGCTCCCCTGCCCCCTGGCTGTGCTTGCTCCCCTGCCCCCCCTGGTTCTCCTGCCCACTCGCTGTGCTTGTTCTCCTGCCCCCTGGCTGTTCTTGCTCTCCTGCCCCCTCGCTGTGCTCGCTCTCCTGCCCCCTCGCTGTGCTTGCTCTCCTGTGTGTGTGTGTGGCTCTGTGTGTATGTGGCTCTGGGTGTGTATGTGGTTCTGGGTGTGTATTGCTACCCTGCCCCCTCGCTATGCTTGCTCCCCTGCCCCCTGGCTGTGCTTGCTCTCCTGTGTGTTTATGTGGCTCTGGGTGTGTATGTGACTCTGGGTGTGTGTGTGGGTGGCTTTATGTGTGTGGCTCTGTGTGGGTGTAAATGCAATAGGTCATGCATTTGCGAGCGATTAAGCTATTGGCATTGTAAATGACAATGCCATTTATTTAACGATTACGCTATTGGCAATGTAAATGACAATGCCATTTATTTATGATTTTTAAAAAAAATGTCATGAGAAATGCCAATAGCTCTACCTTTAATACTGCAGAGACCATTGCATTGTAAATGCTTGTTTGTCTTTTGTGTTAAGCACTATATGAGAATGCACTAGTTTTTGGGCAGTCTCCCGTGTTTAATTCTCTCCCCCTTGTACTCTGTGTTGCTCTCTGTCGCCCGTGTGCTTTTCCCCACCCCCATTGCATTGCCCTCTTTCCTGAGCTTCTCCCCCTTGCTTCCTCATGCCCTCTTGCTTCCCCCACCCATGATCTTCTTTCTGTCTCCCTGTTGTTGCTTCCACCTAGTGAGCTTTCCTTGTTGCTTTCTCCCAATCCCATCTTGCTTGTAGCCTGCCATTGTGCCATCCTTACGTGCACACATCCCACCGCTCACTCCTGTGTTGCTTTGCTCCTGCATCCTGTGTTTTTTGACTCCCTCCCCATCCCTCGTGTTCAGCCACGGCCGGTAGTAGGTGTAACTGCAGGGCGGTGACGTGGGAAGGGGGAGGGGCAGGGTGGGGGGTAGTAATGTATGGATTACGGACTTTAACAGGTAAGTAAACATTTAAATAAATAAAACGGATTTCGTTGCACACACTGCATTGTACTTGGTGATGCAGTGCACACAACGATATTCGTTTTATTTATTTAAATGTTTACTTACCTGTTAAAGTCCGTAATCCATACATTACTACCCCCCACCCTGCCCCTCCCCTCCCCACGTCACCGCCCTGCAGTTACACCTACTACCGGCTGTGGCTGCTCGTGTTGCTTCTGTGTCCTTTGTTACTTCAGCTTTCCTCATTGCTTCCGCCCCCGCTACTTTTGTTTCCCCCAGTCACTTAAAAAAATGCTTTTGCGTGTTTCATTTTCTTTTTAGCTAATTATCCAACTCAGAACGGTAACTAAAAAGAAAAAAAAAGGCATCTGCATTTTTTTGTTGGCACTTGCATGCATGATATATGCACCTAAAACTTTAGCTGTACGGGCAGTGTGACTAAAACTATTTGCAGTGCTAGTAAGCACCAAAGCTGTGAACTATTGGCTTTGCTTATTAGGTCTCTCTATATGTGGCATGCACTTTAGCACAATTTGTAAAGGAATCAGAATGGGACATAAAAGAAGGGCAACATATTTTATGGTATTTAATATAAAATAAAAATGCAGTGCTGTGCATGTCTCTGTGCCTGGCCCCACTAACAACATGCACAAAGAACTGAGGATGGATGGAATGCTGAACAAATTAAACATTCACTCCCCGTCACAGATCTGTATTAAATCCATAGTTTTTTTGCATGCCACGCCATTCTAGTTTAGACTCAGCCATATGCAAATCAGTCTTGACCCTGGTCCCCATGGGAACAGTCCAGCCCAAACTGCGGGCCAGGTCCCCCCCTGGACCAGAAACAAGCAACCTGGGACCGGTTTGTGTGCCTTTTGCCGCCTCTAACAACATGATGGCAGTGTAGAGTGTTGCAATATGTGGTTCCTCCTACACTGAGAATGTGAAGCATTAGCAGGCATTTAGCCTGCCAACAGAAGGTTTTTCCTAAGCATGGTTGCATGCTGGAATGTACAGTTTTGCTTTCTGCACTGTAACGGTATGCATACAAACCGCGGGTGGCAACGTGCCATCTATACTACTATTATAAAGAGAGAACACAAACCTTTGAGCCAGGTAAACTACAAAAGTAATGCACCAATCGCTACACCCAATACACCATTTGAAAGGGGAGATGTGGCAGAAGGACATAGGCTATAGATATGTACACCATATACATTAAAAAAGCAAAAACGCCAAAAGTGATAAAGTAGTCCCTTGGGGGCGTGGCCGTGGGCATCTCAAACAACAAATGTGGGCGTTTACAGGGCCGTGCCAAGTGCAAATAACAAACATAGGCCAAGCGACTTCACAACACACTTACATATGCACACATAGAGCGGAAATGCGCTTTCACTGAATTTAGAACGCACAATATGCAGACATAGAGCGGAAATACGCTTTCAATGAATTTCTAACAAACATTTGCAAATCCCAACACATACAGCGGAAATGCGCTTTCAATGAATTTAAATTCACACATACAGCGCGGTAACACCAATATACAAAAACAGCAGAGGTGCGCGCTATAAGAAATATACACACATTCGTTGCAGTTACCCAGACAACATTGGCGCCTTCGCATTAAAAACCGGGCGGGCCTTCCATTGACGAGGAGTGTCAAATGACCCCACACAGGGGGCAGGATTAATCGCATACTACACCAATCACAACGCACTAAAGAAAATACACTCACGACTTCGGCTTACCAAAAAAAAAAGTCTTTAACCATTGGCCATTGACCAACGACGTCACAGGGGGGTAAACACGAACAAAAAAAGCAGACATTTTTTAATGGAGAAACGCAATAGACTGCACATTCACAAGGCTTTCCTCACATCTTGCGGACAAGATAAAACGCTTTCAATAAGACATACGAAAAACGAAAATAACACAACTGCCCATAATCACTCGAGCACTGCCAGGACTTCACCACACAATTGACAAAACAAAAGGGAAACTTCTTTGAAGGGATACAAAAACGAACACACGGAAAGAGCCTTTGAAAGAAAAAAAAACATTAAACAGGTGACACAACACTTTCCTCACATCTTGCGGACAACATAAAATGTGGATAACAATACAGACGAATTAAAAAAATAAC
Source organism: Lissotriton vulgaris (assembly GCF_964263255.1). Taxonomy (NCBI): domain Eukaryota; kingdom Metazoa; phylum Chordata; class Amphibia; order Caudata; family Salamandridae; genus Lissotriton; species Lissotriton vulgaris. Next base: position 802,236,537 of record NC_141685.1, on the reverse strand, counting down.
ACAAGTGGGCCAAATCAGTTGAACAGGGCCAGGACTTGCACAGACAACTCTTCTGCGGGGCGGGCGGGGGCCCGGAAGCAGCCTTTTTCTCCCAGACAACGTCGGGACGGGCTGCTAGTTGGCTATAAAGACAGGATTATTGGAAGGTGTCACACATAATATTGGGTTACAACTGTGTTCGGTATACGGGCATCCACCTCACCCGCTTCTTACTCAATGACAAAGTGCTTAATTTTACCACCGATAACCTCTACCAGTTTCCACAGTCAGTTCCTTCACAACGAGCTCTAAAAGGGGCGTGGTCTAAGATGTGTATTTACCAATCCTCCACAGTGGACGTGGCATATTTTACTAAGGACACAGTCTAATAAATGTAAAATAAAATCCTGTCCTTGAGAAACGCGTAAATAGAATTCTTCTGGATAAAGAAGAGCCAAGATCATCAGGCAACACAATATTTATTTAACAGTTGATATAGCACCAGAATCCTGGTCTATTAGCTAGAAAACACTCCATCTTGGAAAGTGAAAAGTAAGAAGGAATTACTTGGCTATTCAGTTGGTATAAATAGTAACTTAGGCCATAAGACACCAATGATATACCACAGCATTTATCATGTTAGTGGAAGCTATAGTTTTTCTTCTATTTGGTCAGCAAAAGGACAGAAAGAGAAAGCCACAGAGAGCCCTGGTTCAACCTCTCTATGTGTATGGTTTGCTAACGCTCAGCCCTGGCTGAATTATTTTTTGCACAAAACAAGGTTTGATCCTGTTCAGGTCCTTGGGGGAGGGATCATTTTGGAGATGGCCCTTTTTGCAGGGTTATCCCCAAATTTTTTGCTTCTTCCTCCTATTTTTTCCTGACCTGCTATTGTTGGTTTTAGGACTCTGGGCTCTTCCAAAAGTGGTTGGGCGAAGCCGCGACTCAGCTGGCACCCACCAAATCAATTTCAAAAAACAGAAATATGCCTAAAGCTCAGTGGTACACGACAGAACTAAAAACCCCAAAACAATATACCAGGAACAGGGAACGACAATGGCGAAGAACCTATGACAGTGAAAATAAGGAAAAATATAAGAAAGCACTGGCCACTTACAAAGCTATGATAATAACAGCAAAAAAAGATTATTTCACACGCCATATAGAAACTGCAAAAAACTCCAGCAAACAGTTATATCACATTGCCAAAACTCTTGCTGGTAATGCCCCGGATCTTAATCCACCCCCATCGCAAACTCTATGTGATGCCCTATCGGATTTCTTTTTTGCTAAGGTCAACGATATTTATCAAGCTTTCAATCTTGACCAGGCTAGCAGCAGTGCAATCACCCCCATGATTACTCCTAATAGCACTATGACCTGTTTTAGCCCCCTCTCCACTGACCAAGTCAAGAGCATATTCAAAACGATTAAAGCTGGCTCAGCTCTGGACCCTTGCCCAACCTCCGTACTTGCTACTGTGCCAGACATAGTCATACCCATTATCACCACTGTCTGTAATACTATTCTGGCATCCAGATCCTACCCTGACTCATTGAAAAATACATTGATCAAACCTCTGCTTAAAAAGCCTGGGTTAGATAAAGGTGAACTAAAAAATTACCGTCCTATTGCAAGTCTCCCTTTTCTAGCAAAGGTTATAGAAAAGGCTATGAACCAGCAGCTATCAGTTTATATAGAAAACAACAATCTGCTGGATGATACGCAGTTCGGTTTCCGCAAACACCACGGCACAGAAACCGCTCTCATCAAAGCAGCTGATGACATAAGAGTCATCCGTGATCAAGGAGGAACTGCTCTATTAGTTCTCCTAGACCTGTCAGCTGCTTTCGACACGGTTGACCATAAGATCTTGGTCGACCGTGTCGAGAGGATGGGCATTCAGCTCACTGCCAGGGATTTACTTGCCTCCTTCCTGGCCAACAGAACCCAGGCGGTTACACTGGGCCCCTTTCAGTCGGCTGACCTGTCGTTACCGTGTGGGGTACCCCAAGGCTCATCCCTAAGTCCGACACTATTTAATATATACGTGTCGGACCTCGCTAGTGTCATCAAAGCCCATGGGATGAGCCTAACCTCATACGCCGACGACACTCAGTTGGTGCTGGCTATAAAGGGCGATGGACAGAGGATGGCAGAGAGATTCCAAGGTGGGATGATTGCTATCGGCGAGTGGATGGCAAGGAATTGCCTGAAGCTTAACTCCGATAAAACGGAGGTGGTTATCTTCGGCAATCTCTCCCCAGCCTGGTCGGCAACCTGGTGGCCATCAGCCCTGGGCACACCTCCCCGCCCCACGGTCAAAGTCAGAAACCTAGGTGTTACCTTCGACGACCAGCTTAACTTCATGGCCCATGCAAACAAGGTGGCAGCCAACGCCCATTTCAAGCTAAGAATGGTAAGAAAAATTACACCTTACTTACCAGACTCAGCAGCAAAAACATTAGTCACCTCTCTAGTGCTTTCGTCTCTAGACTACTGCAACGGTCTGCTGCTCAATGCCCAGAACAGAGTCATCAAAAAATTACAGACCGTGCAGAATGCTGCCGCCCGTGTACTGTCAAAAAAACCTAGATTTGCACCCATCTCGGACACGCTCAAAAACTACCATTGGCTGTCCATCCACAACAGGGTCAAATTTAAATCTCTGTGCACAGTCTTCAAATCATTACAGGATCAAGGACCTCGATTCCTTAAAAAGCAACTGATTCCTTATAACCCTCCGAGAACGCTCAGATCTACCTCTCTTAACCAACTAGTGGTTCAACGCAGCCGAACAGCTTCCTGGGGCGATCGCCGCTTCTCAATCGCGGCCCCTAGACTCTGGAACACCCTACCTAACCATATAAAAACTAGCCCTACACTTCTTCAGTTCAGAAAAAAACTGAAAACATGGCTATTCAATCAGTAACTCACATTTCTGCACTTCTTGATCAGGGTGAGACTTCAATGCAATTTCAGCGCCGAGACGCTCAAGGGTAATTGTACGCGCTCTACAAATGGCATTAATAAATAAATAAATAAATAAATTTGCATAATCACGTTCCGCAAATCTCTACGAAACGGTAAAAAATCTCCATGAACACGCAGAAATTCCGCGAACATGTGGAATTGCTTGTTCATGCATTTGAGAACGCAGACAAGCAAAAAATTTTGCTAAGTCACGGACCGCACAATTTTGGGCAATTTCGCGTTCTCCGTGAAACGCAAAATTACCCAAATTCCGCAAATTCTGCGAACGGAACGGAATTTACCGCCCAGGCCTTCTCTGGGCACTTTACCACTGCTATTCGGTGCTAAAGTGCATATGCTCTCAGTGAAATTTGCATTATGGATTGGTGTTTCCATGACTGGCATATTTGATTTACTAGTAAGTCCCTAGTACAGTGCATTGTGTGTGTCCAGGGCCTGTAAATCAAATGCTACTAGTGGGTCTGCAGCACTGATTGTGCTACCCACATGAGTAGCCCTGAAAAGGTAACTAAGACCTGCCACTGCAGAGTCTGCGGCTTGGCAAGTGCACCCACTTGACAGGCCCTACCCTTCACTTTTCTTACATGTAAGTCACCCCTAAGGTAGGCCCAAGGTACCCCTGTGGGGGGGGGGTGTATGTGACAGGTTAGCACACGCCCTGATGTGTGTGGCATGTAATGATAGAGAAATACAGCCAATTTCGTTTTTCACTATTGAAAGGCTATCAGGCCCATAGGAAAGCATGGAAGTTAATTTATAACATCTTATAAATATCACTTCCCATAGGGACCAGAGAGGAAAATAAAGTTTACTATGCCTGAACTCAGAGTCTAAAGATGCATCTTTTAATAAAGGTGATTTTTACATTCTGTGTTTGAAATACGCCCAAATTCATTACATGGTGGGGCAGAGTAGAAACAATCAAGATGATGATCACACCAATGATTAATTACTTACTGAGCATGGTTCCACTCATGCTTATGGATGATTTCCACCGCAAACTAGACAAGATGATCAATAATTTCCTATGGAGAGATAACAGAGCTAGGATAAGTCTAAAAAAGCTCAGACTAGACAAGAAACTGGCAGGGCTAAACATAGCAGACTACAGAGCCTTCCAAACTGCATTCATAGCAAAGCAGGGCGCGTACTGGCTATTATCCCCTCAGGAATACACACCGGTATGGCTACAAATAGAGTGAGCCATCCTAGACAACCTAGAACCAATGGTACTACTAACAGCCAATAAACACACACATACCTCTAACCCAATATTCAAGAACAAGAAAGTGGCCCTGCTCAAAATAGATAAAAAAATGGAACACAGTATAAAAGACTCGAAGTGGGAGTCCTTGTGGGCGAACACCAAGATCAAATACAAAGGGAAGCCCCTAGCCATAGAGACTTGTAATAAGATGGGAATCTCATTCACAGCCCTACTAGAAGAGGGGGGCAACCCTGCCACATTCAGCACGCTAAAATAGAAACACAACCTTGCAGACATCGAGCTCTATAGCTTCCTAAAAATAAGAACAGCTCTAACAAAGGCAAACTTAGCCAAACACAACCCATCAATTATAACATATATGACAAGGATCAATAGAGTAGGACACCAGGTATCTCACCTTTACAAACTGCTAGAGCCCTAGATCCACCAAAATTAATGACAAACCAGCAGAGTACTGGACAAAATAGCATGGCACCACATTGAATGAGCATGAACTGGAACTCCCCTGGGCCTCCCCCTCAAGGAACAAGATAACTCCAGCTTTGGCTCAGACAAAATTCTGGCTTCTACATACTGGACCCCGGCGCGACTAGCAGCACTAGGCCTCAGGGAAAACAACTTATGCTGGAACTGCGAGAACGGAAAAGGGTACCTAGCACACCTCATCTTCCACTGCCCAAAGTTAGAAGTATCTGGGAGGAGATATTCACGTTTATAAAAAAAATGCTGAGGTTCACACTAAGGGCAGAATTCTCCACCCTTACCACAGCGTTTATAACTACTGGCCTAGATTCACAACATGACAGGGACCTGTTAGACCTCCTGCTGACCTCAGCCGTTAATATGGTGGTCTCCAAATGGAAGGAGACAGATAAGGTGACATTCAAGGGGTGGCTCAACTGGATAACACCTCAGAGGCGCAGACAGTACCGCACTGCGTAACTCACCCTGGAGACCGGCAACCAGGGGTATGTGGACAACACTGGCTGAATACTTTGGTCACTATGAGCCCCCTTGAACAGAACCAAAGAAGGGCGGTTGCCCACAAATGACTCTCCCACGGTCCAAGGTAGAACCACAAACATGATCTCTCCTTGTGCAATTTTCCTCTTCTTTTTCTTCTCTTGCTCTTTCTCTTCCCTCCCACTTACTCTCATCCCTATAGTAGGACAGTGGAAAGGGGTACATCCGAACATGTAGACCACTTACCTGTACTAATGTCATGTACAGCCAGGTTGTGATGTTACCCTGCGATGGTAAAGCGATGATAATTGTATGTGTAAAATTTCTTAATAAAAAAAATACCACTTTTAGAAAGTAGGTATTTTCTTGCTTAGCCATCCTGTGTGTCTCTGCTAGGATGTGTATTGACTGGCTTTGGAGTCACAGGGGTTGGGGAGGTGCATTCTCTCAGACGGCCACCGGGGGGTTGATGAGTGTCCTGCCTTTCCTGAATGAGTCAGGGCTGGGCTGAATAGACCTGGGCTGCATTCACAGTAGTGGGAGGAGTTGTCACTAGCACCTGAATAGGCCCAGTCTTCATTTAGCGTGGTGGGAGGAGATTTGCCTTGCACCTGAATAGGCCCTGTCTGCCTTGGACAATGCTGTCTCCACCCCCTGCCAGGAAGCTGAGCCAAAGAGAACAGAACTAGTATGGACTGACCACAGACACTCTCTGCCTGAGAGGACAAAGAATTTTGGGGTATAAATATTGGGGCCCAGACCCCAGAACTTTAGAACCCTATTTGAACAAAGAAGACTGCCAAGACGAAGAGCTGGAGAAGCTGTGTGGAGAAACTACCACTTTGCTGTGTGCTTTGCTGTGTTGGCCTGCAGTGGCTGCTTCTGTCTTGGGCAGTGAAAGGACTGAACTGAACTTTCAACAACTTCTTTTTTTGAGTTTCTCCAAGGGGTTAAGGTAGAGCTTGCCCCCAGTTCAAAAAGTCTCAGGAACAGCAAAGACTTCAAGCTCTGCAGCTCCCATCACTGTGGACTGTGTGTTTTGTGCTGCAACAGAAGAAAAGCAACCTGATGCTGTCTACGACGCCACTGCCGACTCCGTGTCCTGAAGACACATCAGAGGGCACTGCTGCAACGCCTTACCACAACCCTGGTCCGACAACGCTGGCTGATGCCACCAGTGAGCCGCTGCGTGCACTGTGACCTGTGGGTACTGCATTCCGCACCCCCTCGCTTCACATCGTCGCCCTGGTATCCCTGACACCGCCGCTTCATGCTGACATCAATGCCGCCGCTTGCACTGTAGTTCGAGGGCACCGCTCGTAAGTTACACGATGACCGTCCTCATGCCGCACCGCAGCCTTGGCCTGCTGGTGCGATCGACTCCAGTTCGCCAGCCGACGACAGCGTTTCAGCAACGACAACTATGCTGCTTGCACTGTGACCTGCCAAAAGAGCTTCGAGCACCGCATCATTTCGCAACGCAGCCCTTACCAGTCTTACCAACGCCGCTGGATGGCCGTCACCGAGCTGCTGCCTGCACCACAACCTGAGGGCACTGCACACCACACTGCTGCACTTCACGCCGCAGCACCTGACCCCTGCTGCCGCGGCACTCCTGACTTCAACCGTGAGAGGTTCAAACTGCAACACATGTGACTTCAAGGGCCCAACGACTCCTGCACTGACCTCCAGAACCGACGCCTGCTGAAGTCGTGCTTACGGAGCTCAACGAGAGGCAGCCGACGCCCTGCATCTCTAAAGGTATTGTTTTGCGGGTCTTTCCCGACACCGTACCTGTCCCGCGATGCCTCGGTCAGCCAGAACTGTTTGGATTTTGTTGTTTACGATGCCGTGATAGCCCCAGATAGAGCTATCAACTTCAAGGAACTGGTTTTCAAGTTTATATTGATAACGGAAGATTTCTAAGTACTGTATTGTGGATTTTTATCGTTTTTGGTCTTGTCTTAAGTATGTAAAAATATTGGATATTTTTCTAAACTGGTCTGGTGTCCTTTTGTAGTGCTTACACTGTGTTAGTGTTGGTTATGAGCAAATGCTTTACACACTGCCTCTAAGATAAGCCTGACTGCTCGTGCCAAGCTACCAAGGGGGTGAACAGGGGTTATTTTGGGGGTCAAAGCCGGTCTACTCCTTTGCCTTTCGTCACCAAGTAGGCTGGCTACAAATGAAAAAGGTTCAGTTCACATTCCTGATTTTTGGTCCTCAATCAATCAATCAATCAATCAGGGGTTTGTAAAGCACAACTACTCATCTGTGAGTGTCTCAAGGCACTTGGGGCAACGGGGCGGCTCCGTTGAGTGCTGAGGTCATCCGAAAAGCCAGGTCTTGAGCTCCTTCCTGAACTGGAGCAGTGTAGGAGACTGCCAGATGTGGAGGGGAAGGTTGTTCCAGGCTTTGGCTCCGAGGTAGGAGAAGGACTTTCCTCTCGTTCTAGTCTTGCTGATACATGGGACAGTGGCCAGGTCAGGTCTCCATCTCGCCCTTCTTTACGGGGCGTCTCACTCACTCACTCACCTTCATTAACCGAGTGCTGTCACCCGCCTGTGTGCACTGAACTTCTGCTAGAAATAATGCATCAAATGCATTATCATGATGGCATGCTATAAGTTGATTTTAATAAAGCACCTTAAAAGCCATAGCACACATCTCCTTTTTCAGAGTGGCTTAGAGAAGAGATTCTGACGAATGGCTTGTCAGAAGAAAAGGAGGGACGAAGGGAAGAGTGAGGAGAGAGCATGTGATGAGGGCAAGGACAATGTGACAAGGCACAGAGAAACACAGACAAGTCTGAAGGACGTGGGGAGGGGCGCAGAGCCCCCTCCCCTCTCAAATGACAGTAGCAGCAGTCGGAGCTGGCAGGGCAAGACTTTGCTTTTAAATGAATTGCTCAGCCTGAGATAAAAATGTGTCTCAGAATAAACTCAGTATTCACCGGAAGCCAGTGTGCAAGGACACGTCCACGCTGGCAAACATACATTTCAGGAACAGACACTTCCCTTTCATTGAGCACAACTAAAGGGTCAGCAGAACTGCACCTGCACGGTAATATATCACAGATAAGGGTGCTATGGGGCTCTGAGCATGAGTAGGGAATAATATTGCACGTGAAACACAAATCCTTTTGGCTGGTTACACAAAGGATTGTGGGTAAGCATATGCCCTACTGTTTTCGGTTCAGTTTTCAGTGACTTTCACAGTCTGTCCAAAGACAAGTTCAAAAATGAACTCATTCCCTTGAGATGTATACAGAAAAAGCTAAAACATAGCCTCAAGTTAAAATATGGAGTCAAAACTAATGCAATCTCAAAGATAAAATACAGCAAAGTTTATTAAAGAAGTAAATACTAAAACCAATTCATATTTACCTATACATCACAAAATTCTCTAGACATAATAGTTAAAACTAAAAATACAATTTATAACACAATCTATTGTGACCTGCACAATACAAAAGACAGACAGAAGTTGTAAAAAATTAAAACTTTTGAATACAAGTGTTACATTCAAAGCTGTTTTGTAGTCACACCCATGTTTCATCACAAACAATTTCTATATAAACATGGGAGGAAAGGGCTTGAATTGTACAGAAGATGAGCGTCGACGCGTTTCGGTGGTTCTAGGCGAAAATGGGGTCCACCTTTATCAAGACTATTGTTGAATGTCTGTCGTGTTTAGGGGTCTGAACAGATACCCTACAATAAATATGCATACAGTTATTCATACATTCATGTTAAAAGCTTTACAGTATTCATGTTCCCCTCATTTTATTTCCGTGCTGTCTGAAACGAGAGGAAAACGGGCAAGCATGGTAGGACATCTTTACTCTCTGTATGTACAGTGCAGGGGGGGAGGGGTCTATGTTAGGCACAGACAGTACACATCCAGTGGGACAGCAGAGATCTCAGATCTCAGGTTCCTCAGGTCCATATGTGAGTACTTCAGCTAGACCAGGTTTTTGCTTTGCATTCTAGGATCTGTAGTCTTGTGTATCCCATTATAAAATCACGACTACCAATCACAGAATGTATATATGAAAACCTAGACCATGTGAGCTAATGAGGAAATTGAGAACTCTGGAACAGGTCTGCAGTCCTGTCAAGTTCCCAGGTCTACGCGTGATGTGCTGCTCCATGACAATTTTTTACTTTGAATTCTGGGTCTTGTATATTCCATTATCAAAAAGACTACAGGTCCCAGGATTCAAAGGGAAAATCTGAACTGGACCCGCACACCACGACCTGCGAAACTTTGTAGCTATGGGGTCTGTGTGGGTTGGATTCATTTCATGAATCTTGCTGCTCAAAAAATAAACACAACAGCCTCTCTATTCACCCTTATCCTACTATAGCTACACACCAGTTTATGTGCCAGGAGGGTCAACTCCAGCAAATTAATTGTAATCTTCAAACAAAATCCTGCAATTTATGAGCTCATGCATACTGGCAGCAAAAGCGAAACTACAAGTCCCAGAATCTAAAGTCTCCTGCAATAATAAGACTGAGCTGTCGAAAATGAATGTATCTGACCTGGGACTATTTTAATGCTCTGTTCACCCCTCAAAGAGCTTTGACCACAAGACCATATCTGGTGGCCACCTGGCACTTTCTGCTGCAGAAAATATGCTGTGCCCATGCAGTGAACAAAAGAAAACGGAAGCTGTTGAGTAGGGTGATGAGATGACCAGCCGCGGTCGACAGTAGGAGTTCCTGCAGGGCGGTGACGTGGGGAGGGGGAGGGGGAGGGTGGGGGGTAGTAATGTATGGATTACGGAGTTTAACAGGTAAGTAAACATATACATAAATAAAACGAATTTCGTTGCGCGCACTGCATCGCATTTGGTGATGCAGTGCGCGCAACAAAATTCGTTTTATTTATTTATATGTTTACTTACCTGTTAAACTCCGTAATCCATACATTACTACCCCCCACCCTGCTCCTCCCCCTCCCCACGTCACCGCCAGGCAGGAACTCCTACTGCCGACCGCGGCTGGAGATGGCTCCATGACACCTGGGACCACTTTTCCATTCCTGGACTTTGTTTTTATATATCATTATTAGCAAGTGTGTGGGTACAATTCTCTCAGTTAAAATGAAAGAAGACTACAACTCCCAAAATGCACTAATATGTTAGATTAAAACATAGAACTGGAAAAGTTAGGCCCTGGTGGCATGGATTCAACTGCCAACTCTACTGTTGAGGTGTGAAGCATCAACTGCTCTGTCCACCTCAAAGAATAGAATGCATGTAATTTTTTTTTAGCAACGTAGGGGGCATTCATTGCATGCCACAAATATATACCATCTGTATCAAAAGAAAGTATATCATTTTTAATGTCAAAAATTGTAAAACAACCTTGTTGGAAACTGTGCAAGCGTGGTACATCTCCAAGAGCAATTTTCAGCCCCAGGAGACCCCTGCATGAATTGAGCAACAATTCTGGGACCCGATATAGCCTTCAATTAATCAATCAATCATGACATGTGTATAGCGCGCTGCTCACCCGGAAGGGTCTCAAGGCGCTTCTCTCTAGTCTGTATGTGCTCTCATGCTCTGCAAATTGATTGCCAGTGCCAAGGGCACCAGTACTAATATTGCATATTCGCACCATATCCCCAGGTTTTAGAATAAAATCCCATGGACAAACATAGTCCATAATTCTAGGTATGAATATTAGCAATTTACCATGATGAAAAAAAAGTCTTAGATTAAGTGCTAACCGATGCTTACTTCCGGATCTCAGTAACCCCGAAAAACAAAAAAAGCAAAACTAACTATGAACATAACCAAGCTTTTACTCATATAACGTTTCACATATATTCAAAGAAAAACACACTCACCTGAAACTTCTAGAAATTCAAACCATACATAAAGGGACAGGGTGGGTGGGACGAAGAAATCGCATCTTGGGAATGGGCAGCAACAGGTCTGAGAACCCTTCTTTTGTGCTCCGTTGACTGGGGGTGAATGTTTAATTCATTCAGCATTTAATCCATCTTTTGTTGCTGGAGCACTTTTTTTCCCGAATTGAGATGGGTATGCCAAGATGTGGGTCCCTTGCTTGCTGTGCACTGGATTCAAGTTAGCCCGGCTGATGAGGGTCCTGAAATCGGTCCCAGGATGCTTGTTTCCGGTCCAGGGAGGACCTGGCTTGGCCGTTTGGTCTGGACTGTTAACATGAGGAGGAGGGTCAAGACTGATTATCATATGACTGGGTCCAAACTGGGGTGGCGTAGTGAGCAAAATAACAATGGACTTATCCCAGGTCTCTTGACTGGGGGTGAATATTTAATTCATTCAACATTCCATCAATCATTTTTTGCTGCATCACTTTTTGCCCTAAGTGAGTTGGATATGCCCAGACCTCGTTTACTTGTTCGTTGTGCTACTGGATTCAAGCTAGCATGGCTGAAGAGGCGTGATACCCCAAAACTGGTCCCAGGATGCTTTTTTCCAGTCCAGGGAGGACCTGGCTTGGCAGTTCAGGCTGGACTGTTCCAAATAGGAGCAGGGTCAAGACTGATTTGCATATGGCTGGGTCTAAACTGGAGTGCTGTAGTGAGCAAAAGAACAAATGATTTAACCCACACCTCTTGACTGGGGGTGAATGTTTGATTCATTCAGCATTCTGTCCATCATTTGTTGCTGCTGCACTGTTGGCTCTTGTAGCACCCTCCCCTGACACCACCAACCCTGGGCCCTGCAAGACAGCCATGAATGTTGCCATAGGCTGGAGGTAAACTCGAAGTGACGCTACTGCTGGTCATACCAAAATTACTTGTACTGTGTTGTAGCATTTATATAGCACTTACTATCCCTATGTGGGGCCGTGAAGCATTTGCCTACATGGGTAGCATGTAGGGTGTGTGGTTAGAGTGGTGTTGTCTTTGTTTATGATCTTATGTGAAAAGTGGTTTCATGTTGTGCGTGATGACCTCAGAAGTGAGGTTATCCTTTTATGAAATGTAGCACTTAGCTGTGTGATGAATAACAACGTGTAAGAGACACAGTTTATAGTTTTCAGTGAGCTGGCAGCTTTGATCAGCTCTGCAGGCCCCTTACTACTCCAAAGACTCATGGAAGGTCATCAGAGGAGTAAGGGAATTAGAGCTTGGGGGGAAGAGCCCTGATTCGGTTTGTATCTGTTACCTGTAAGTAGAAATAAACGGCTGGTTCCCAGGTAGCACTTTGTACTCACAGTTCACAACACTTTTAATGATCCAAGCTGGTACATGCGCAGGAATTTAGATGTAACCTAGACCTCCACCCAATCCACATCCTTTCAAGGAATATAACTCTCCAATGCTGTAAACAAACACCTGTTTATTACCCACAGAGAGATCTCTTGCTATGAAGTTGCTTCGAGACAACATTCTTGAGCTCGACTTAACACCAAAAATAAATATGCAGTGTTTCTGTCCAAATAATGTATGAGATGTTTTCTGAGAAGTCTTGAAAATGTCAATGAAAAGTATAGCAGCCCTCCTAAGAAGTGCTACCCAGGACTGATAAAAGGTATAGATGTCTTGCTGAGAAGTGTTAGTATAGGGATAACAATATGGCAGCAGGCCTTATCTAGAATCTCTGCTGAGAAATGTTGGTTGGTACTGTCCTATGAAATGTATATCAGCTCTGCTGAGAAATGTTGGTACAGTCCCATAAAAACCGAACACTCTCCTAAGGAGTGTTAGTTTTGGAACCTTATCAATGGTAGGGAAGTGCTATGGAAATGAGACAATATAGTACAACACTTTGTCGATACTATCTCATTAAAAGTATAGCCAGTATGCTGAGAAGTGCTGGTACTATCCCATTAGAAGTATCCTAGCTATTCTGAGAAGTGTTTATACAATCTCATTGAAAGTGAAGCCAGTAAACTAGAAAGTGCTGGTACTATCCCATTACACGTTTGGTAGCTGTGCTGAGACATATTGATACTATCTCATTAAAAGACAAGCCAGTAAACTAGGAGATGGTGGTACTGTATATTAAAAGTACGCTAGCTCTGATGAGAAGTGTTGCTATTATCTCATTAAAAGTATTGCCAGTATTTTAAGTGCTGGTACCATCCCACTGCATGTATGTTAGCTGTGCTGAGAAGTGTTGAACAAGACTCATAGAAGGCAGAGTAGTCTTGCTATGAAGAATTAGTAAGGTACTAACAAAGTAGTGGCAGGTATAACATTGAAGCTTTGCTGAGAAGTGTTCTGGCCCACTGAGTGTGAAGTTTGATCTTTTCCTAAGTTTCGCAAATATTTGTCAGTTATCAGAAAATTTAAAAAAAACAAAAATGCATCACGTTGTTGTGGTTTTAACCCCTCCCCTACTGATGACGGAACCGCTCCATCATCAGCTGCGGTGGCGCTGTGCTGATGACGGAGCGGTTCCGTCATGGCCCGCTCGCCGCGCCTGCGCGGCGCTGATTTCGCGCCTGCGCAGCGCGTTCTATTGAGCGGGGCGGGCCATGACGGAACCGCTCCGTCACAAGCACAGCTCAACCACGGCTGGTGACGGAGCGGTTCTGTCACCAGCATGCGGCCGCCGCGCGGCCACCCCACCCTGTTAGCGCTGCGGCGGAATAGCCGCCACAGCGAAAGGGTTAAAAAGATTCTAGGGGTTGACACTTTTCCACTTCAGATAGGTCCCAATTTTGTAGTACTGTTGCTGGGGCCATGGCCCACAAAACAAATACTTCTGGCAACGGGTCTGTATATGATAGATGGAGCGCTGAAACCTTTCAGACACTCACCCCCAGTCACAGATCTGGGTTAAATCCTTCATCGTTCTTTAGCTCACTTCGCCACCCCAGTTCAGACCCAGCTACAGGCAGATCTGTCTTGAGTTGACCCTGTTCCTGGTGGAAACAGGTCAGCCCAAACTGGCAAGCCAGGTATTTCAGAACCGGAAACAAGCAACATCATATATTCAGCACAGCTTTTTTATGTATCATAAACTTGAGGCAGTGAATGGACATAAGCGATTTCATGCAACATTCAGGACGGAAAGGTTAAAATGAAAAGCAATACTGGCAACTCGTGAAAATTAGAGGAAAATGCTGTCATTTTTTTTCACCTGAGGTAGAAACAGTTTTTAGGTCGAAGCCCACTAGTTTAATTTGTTTTAGGCTGTCCACCATGTCTTCATCCCTCCAATACAGTATAACTTGCTTACAATCAATCTTTGTATTCTTCCAGGAGTGCTCGCTTTCTGTAAACAGACCCTTAACATTTTTTTCTTATTTTGTCATGTTTGCTGTTCATTAAATGACAGAGGTCAAAAGTCAGATGTTGTCTTTGGAGTGAGCTTGGTGTTTACTTTTCTTTTTCTGACTTCAAAGTGAGAGACTTTATCTGACAATCAGGTGGTGCATTAAAGGGGGTGTTTTTTTCCTTTGATTCTGTGCAGAGTTTACTTATTTTTTTCATTTGCTCTCCTTGCCTCTGTAGCCGCTTCTCTGTTTTGCTAGTGCTGTGACACCTTTGGGTATTGTGTACAACAAACATTAATTTTATTAACTTACTAAAGGCCTTTTAGCAGCACACAAGCCCAACAAAATTTGAATGTCTGTAAATGTACTGTGCAATTATTTCCGAATATATCAGCATTAGGAAACCATGAATGAGGCACATTTTTTGTTATTCTGAAATTTGCTAGAAACAAATATTTGAATATGATCAAAACACATCAATACATTAGGAAATGCCGTTGCCACACATTATAGTTTGGGCGCTGTATAGTTTTATCAATATAACTATGTCAGTGCAAATGTAATGGCCATTTCAATAGAAAATGTGGTATTTGTAATGGCAGTGCATACTCCACTCTGCGCCTCTCCACTTTATAACAATCTATTCCACTCAATGGCACTTTATGCTCTGCCTATCTATGACACTCTACTTCACTTTTTTCCACTCTACCCTGTTCACTCTATGCAACTCTAGTCCACTCTACGCAGCTTTACTCCACTCAACTCCACTCCATATTATGCCACTCTATCTACTCCACTCTACTACACTTTGTGCCACTTTGCAACACTACTCCAATCTATGCAACTCCACTCTAGGCGACTCTAATCCACTATATGATACTCCACTCCATGATATTCCATTCTATCCCACTCCACTCTACGACATTCTACTCCACTCTACGCCACTCCACTTTATGACACTCTACTCCACGACACTCTAAGGCATTCTATGCCACTGCTCTCTAAGACACTCTTATTATGGAACTCTATGCCACTTCACTCTAGGTCATTCTACACCTGTGTACGATACTTGACTCTATGACACTGAACTCTAATCCACTCTATGACACTCCACTCTATTCCACTCTACGACACTCTATGTCACTCTATGCCACTCCACTCTACTCCACTCCATGCACTTTACTACACTCTACGACATTTCATGCTATTCCATTCCACTCTGACACTTTGCTCCACTCTATGGCACTCCACTCTACACCACTCCACTTGTTCCCACCCTATGACACTTTACTCCACTCTAAGACACTTTACTCCACTCTTCATTATGCCACTCTATGCCCCTCAATACAACACACCTCCACTCTTGTCACTCCACTCCACTCTACTCCACTCAATGCCACTCCACTCTATGCCTCTAGTCCACTTTCTGACACTCCACTCTATGACATTCCATTCTATGACACTCCACTCTACAACACTCAATGACAATCTACACCACTCCATGCCACTCCATGCCACTCTATGCAACTCCACTCTACTCCATGACACTTCACTCTGCGTTATGCCACTACACTATACAACACTTTATACCACTCTACGCTCTATCACTCTACACTCCTACACACCCGCTGCTCTGCATCCTTCCAGTTTATGCCCCTCCACTCTACAACAGTCTACTCTATGTTACTCTGTTCTATAACACTCTATGATCCTCCATTCTACGATACTCCACTCTACGCCCCTCAACTCTATGACAGTTTGCTCCACTCCTTAATATGCCTCTCCACTCTACGCCCCTCAAATCTATGCCTCTCTACTACCACTCCACACCACTCCACTCTACCCTAAAGTAGATCACTCCACTCTACTTTGCACCACTCCACTCTACTCTGCACCACTCCACTCCAGTCTGCACCACTCTACTCCACGACACTTCACTCTCCTCCATGAAACTTCTTTCTATGCCACAACACTCCGCACTGCATAAAACTCCTCTCCACTCTACACCACTCCACTCTACACCACAACACTTTACGACACTCCACTCAGCACCACTCCAGGACACTCTTCCCCACTCTACGTCACTCTCTTCTACACCACTAACTTTTAGCCATGCTAAACAGCATGATGTACCACATGGCTAAAACACACTCACATAGCCAATAACTCTTGCGTAGACGAGAAAGAGTGGCTTTGCCAATTCTTGTTTAAAGAAGGCAAGCCTTTTAAAACAGAGTATGGTATGCTATGCAATAGTCTCTAGCCAAGCCAGTGCAACAATACTTTCATTGACCAGCATGCAATCATGGGAAGAAGGCTGTTAACGCTTGAAAGCATGTGGGCAAAAACACAATTTCTGCTAATTTCATCCAGTACTTGCAAATGACCAGTCATAATGTCTCTGTCTGACTCCTGTCCATGCCTCTGGATTAGAATGCAGACAAACGGTTGTTAATTCAAGCCATTTATGTAATCTGTTTGGATAAGTCAATCACAATTCTATTCAGGGTGCTAATTGATATTATTAATTGATATATTTAGATTTCAGGAGTGGTTCATAGGGATAGAGAAATCAGAAATTCACTCAACAGTATGTTTGATTGTTATTAAAATAAATTCGGAGTAGCATGTCTTTGCTTCTGCGGGATTTGTATTTACCCAGTTCTCCAGTACTATTGTCATCTTTACAAGAATACTATTTTGCCTCATCTGAGTCTTCCCTCCAGAGAAATAACAGGGATTTTTTGGAGTAAAAAACGCAGATTATGGCATGGAATCCGCAAAATATCCTCTTGGACTCTTTTTCACTGGGAGCATTTTGAAAACATATTGACTCAGTTATTACTTTCTTGGTCACGCTTAAAATATTTTGAAGAGTCCATATCAAACCGGCTGTGAAAAACTATTGGAACATCATCTTGTAAGATGGAAAACTGCATTGGTGCTTGACATGTGCACTTGATTGGTTTGGTTAGATATAACTGTTGTATTACTGTAGTTCAAAGACTCTGGAACGGTTTATCTGCTTTTTGCTTCAGTTCGTTCTAAACATTTTAAGTGCCACTAGCTTTGTTTTATTCCAATATGATGTTTTTCTAAGAATCAAAGGGGCTTATGTACAAGCCCCTTGTGACACTTTTGCGCTGCAGTTGCATCACTTTTTGTGACGCAATAGCGGCGTAAACAATGCATCAGGTTGCGCACTATTTACAAAGTGACACATCTAGGTAGATGCGTCAACTCGTAAACCCCTGTGCCACATTATATCTGCACCAGGTATAATGTATGCAGGGTGGGCGTTCCCACGCTAGAAAGCCTTGTAAAAGTGATGCAGTGAAATCTACAATATTTCACTGCACCAATTCTAGGATGCAACTGCCTCAAAACCCGTACGCCTGCTTGGAACAGGCATAAGGAGTGATGCAGTGCAATAAGAATAGGCCTCCCAAATGCATTGTTGGAGTTGCACCAGGCTTACGACACAACTCCAGCAATGCGTGAGTTTTGCGCCGACAGATACGTCAGAATTTCTGATGTATTTGTCAATCTTTTCGCCATGGTGCGTAGTATTGTAAATACGGCGCATCCAAGGTGGCAGAAGGGTTTTTCTCGCAGACACAAGGAAACTAGCACATCACTGCTTTAAGACAGCAATGCGTCAGTGTCTTGTAAATAAGCCCCAACGTCTTTTTCTTGCTTCTTCGTAAAAGTGGAAAACTTTACTAATAAAAATGTACCCTATATACTTTGAGAATAGTCAAGAAAATGGAGGGTTCCCGATATTAATGTAGGCAGGAGGCCCTGGAAAAACATAAAGTCAAAAACAACTCTAGAAAGGGGAAGAGACTGCCTGTCTCAGATACGATAGTGCGGAAATATCTCACTATTTGATGTGGGAGTTATACCTCACAATGTAATACTATCATAATACCCCAAAGATGATCCTTAGATTCACACTAATAAATCCTTAGCTCAGTCCTGGTAGTGTGGCAAAGAGCAGTGAGGCTTTATAAGAGGAATGTGTTCAGCATTTCAGAGTACCAACATGGACGATAAGTAATTGACACGACTCAAGAGAAATCCGACACCAATTTAGACAACTAGAGTGTATTTTTATCTTAATTTAGACACCAAAACAAACTGAATAGCATACATTTAACCACAGTTATAGATTTGAAGCAATATAAAACCTTTGCAGAATGATATATTGAAACCTTTTCATTACGGTCAAAAGGAAAAACCACTGGTGACAATCAGTAACTTGCAGGTCAAGGTGCATGGTCCTTGCAGGGTAACAGTAATGTGAGTCCCAGGACCATGCCATGACAGTCAGTTAAATTTTACCTAACCTGTGGAGCCGGGGTGCAGAGTTGTCCTGGCTGCTTCTGGTGCTGAACAAGAGCCGCAGAAGAGTTGCTTTTACCATTGAAACGGTATTGCAGGGGGAAAAGATGTCAAAAGACAATACCGGTGTGGTAAATTGTAAATTGTAAATTGATACTTGTATAGCGCACTACTCACCCGCAAGGGTCTCAAGGCGCTTGTACGAATACCGCTTTGGAACCCATCCTGGCATTCCCTGTGAGGCGTTCACTCCTGGGCACCCCCAAGGTGGAGGCCAGGCATCCTTAGCGTTGTGGGGGCCGTTGTGGAGATTAAGCAAGCTATTGCCCAGAGTTGCAGAGTGGGACTCCATGATTGGAATAGGCACCGAGGCGAGAATTATCAGGTCCGTGGAATTTTGAGCCCAAGACCCGCTGAGGTGGGGAATTGAACCCTGGTCCCGGGCTAGACCTCTGCATCAGGGTCTACCACTCTAATCATTGAGCCACACTTCTTAATCTCATGTACTTCACCGCTAGTGTAATCATGTTGTTGGTCAAATAAAAGGTGAAAAAACTTAGGTACAATTCAGAGCTGTAAAAATGCCACAAAAAACAAACTAGAGACGGCAGGCTTTCTCAACGCAAAACCAGTCTAGATGGGCTCCTCAAAGGCAGTGTAATGAGGGGCTGAGACGCAGGGATTTCCACCCTAAGCCGCCAGCATTACCGCGCCTTGAAGTGCCACTCTGAATCTCTAGCTGTCGCAGGCACAGCTCCATTTCCCAAGGCGCCAGGAGACCAGGACGTGTGCGCTCTCAATGGTAAACAAATTAAACAAAGATACTGCTACAGCCCTTGGATTTAGTGGTGTTAAGGTATTGATTTCGAGGATGTACGGTGTAGCCAGACAGCGGAGAAGGGATTTGTAATGCCGGCGGGGTGGGCGGGAGACGGGTAGCGTGTCCCAGTGGAGGGCATGTCCTGAGAACCTCAATGGTAAGGAGATTAGAAAAAGTTAGGGAACCCATTTAACTATGTGGTGGAGGGTCCCTCATATTAGGTGCTAGCTCGATACGAGCCAGGCTCTGACACAAGAGAGGGTATATGAAAGGCTCCTCCCCTCTGCTGCTAAATAACTTGGATGTGCCACATCTGGGGGATGTTTCATAGGCTGGTACTGTCCCCTACAACCCGATCTACCTAAATAATATTCATTAGGTAGATTGCACATTGTGACTCAATCCGAATTGGTCGCAATCGAAGGAAGTCAGAAGACCACCCTTTCTGTGACTGTTTTTAAAGCAGCCTGCTACCTTAATAGATGGGGTGCTTTTAAAAAACAAACAAAAAAGACGTTTTTTTTAAGTTTCTTTGACAGTTAGCAATGGTGTCCTGGACCACTGCCTCAGAATATTTGTGCCAAATTACAAAGGGGTTCAAAGTGCACCTCTTCCCTTTTGCGAATGAGTTACCACCTCAATTTGAGTAACTTTTCCATGGCTTAAGATCGTAATTCTGGTCACAAACCATTGATAGATATGGTACTGATTCGCTAACCTATTTTAGGAGTCGGTAATAGTACTGCTCTGCTGCTAAATTTTCATTCTGTGAGTGGCAACCCAAAATCAATTTCAGCCTCTGTAAAGGTCTAAGAGGCAGGCGCCCTTAGATCACACAGGGCTGCTAATGGAATACATAACTAGCTGGGAAATCCATGACTGAAGGTTCTTGTCTTTCATTTATCTTTGAAGCCCAGATGTGATTTAGAGTGGATAAGTTGTCAGATGTGAAAACAGGATAAATGAGCTTTAATTCCGCCTTCCCCATTTCTACACTAGTATGATCCTCTGCTCAGCACTCTCTCCTAGAAGTTTATTTGTGTGATGGAGTGTAAACCAGCCATCCCATAATAGCAACTGCCGCACACCCTGATGTGTTCCCCAGAGCTTGTTGTACCACCATCTCACAATTAGCCCTGGCAACACATTGCATCGCAATGGACTCTGCTGCTCTCCCATATCTCAGGGGCTACGGCCTTGTCCTGGGTATCCGTGCCGGAGTTTCACCCAAGAAAGAGGGTAGAAAGAGGAGGCAAAGAAGACAACTCCATAGCCAAGCCTATCCAACCCACGCGGGGAGGTGACTCCGACTGGCCCAGTCACTAAGGAGAGTGGCCGAAGTGGAGCCACCTGGATCACACAGTGGAATTACACAGCCACAGAACACAAAAGTTCTGGACGACTGGGAGAAGTTGTACTCAGTGAGGAACACAAGAAGCTTCAAGAAGGTTCCACTCAGCGAGGGAGGAACACAAGAAGCTACAAGATCACGCCTAAAAATGATGCCAAAAGGACATCTTTAGGTCAGGCAAGTACTGTTCCAACTCCTTATCTCCTGCCAACACCTGACCAATGGCGATGCCTCTTGTCTCTGAGGTTCAAGCTGTGAGTTTCAATGCGCAGTTTAACCTCATTCTGACAAAATAATGTGGGGAAAGCTTCAAAAACAAGCAAAGCTATCCCGGAAACCCCTTTTAAGGAAATATCAATCTAATGAAAACCACAGATTTAAGAATTGAAATTCAATTCAATAATGTAGAAAAACGTAAAATAGTGTTTAAAACAAGAAACATGATATCTAGCTATCTAGTTATATATCTATGTTTTTTAAAGAAAATAGATTGTATTAATAAAATTGTATGTGAATGCAATGTGCGAGGTCATGCAGAGGTCGCATAGTCCTACCTTTGCTTCTGTGTTGTTGTTACCGAAGAAGAAGGCCCTTAGGCCTAATCTTATGGGAGAGTAGGATCTGGGCTGGCTGAATTTGGATCAGATCTGGTAACAGGGAAAGGGGGACGCAGAGAATAAAAGGTTTAATGGGAGAACCACATTAAAAAATGTTTGGGGGAGGAGCGGTGGGAACAGGAAAGAGGGCTGGAGTCTCCCTTTAAAGAAGTAATCAAGGGAAAAACCAACCAGAAACAAAATATGTTCCACTAAGAATGGCTTTTACTGGTTTGATTTCAATAGCCTGGGGAACGCTTTTTTAAATGAAAAATTTGTCAAAACGGGTTCATCAAAGACTGTTCTCAGTACAAATTTCGCAAGTTAGTTTTCCACTGAATGCACACAGAACCCAAGGAACTTATCCCATAAAAGCCCTGCTTTGACTTATAAGAGCATTCATATACAAAATGTAAATGAAGGGAGCCGGGTCCAATGTCCGTTCTCAAGCAGGGTTCCTTTTAAATGCCTAGAACCCTCAGTCTCCATGATTGCTTCAAAGTTCAAGAAGACAAATGCCTCTAACCTAACATAGTCATGATTGAAACAAAATATACGTTGAGCAAAAAATTAAGGTATTGCCATCTGCAATGCAAAGATGGGTACTCAACATCCAAAAGTAATTGATAAAGTCACCAGGCTCAAGATTAATCTGGTTGATTGCCAGGTAACGCTGCTTCAGGAAGACGTGAGGGTCAAACATATGCGATCACTACCAGTGGATAGCCAGAGGTTCTGCTGCCCCCTTCCGTCCCCATGCTACCTTGTGAATCAAAGGGTCAACTCACAGCTGTACCTTATGGACCTCTGTGTTCAATCATGGAAAATGACACCATATTTCCCACAATTATTATTTAAGGGTCGCAGAACCTATGGAGGCCGATGCCCCTTGGACTCACGTGTCCCCACAACCGAGAGACAGACATACCCTATTGTCTATTTAAAGACATGTTTAAGGACTTTCAAAACGGCATTAATCCACTAAAAATCCCACAAAATCAAGTAGTGATCACCGAAACAAAAATCATATGTACAGCAAACTACACACAAATTTCGAACGAATTGAAAAAACAAACTTGCCATAATCCACAAGGAATAATAAGGACCCACTGAATTGAAAAGACAGTTCAGGCATTTTCCACTTTGGATAATACAATTTAATCAATCCTGCCGAGGATGCGGAAGTTACAGTACTTCCTTTACATTTTTCCCTTTTTTATACTTCTGTGAGAGAGTACTTTCTCAAAATCAAAACACTACTCAGCAACCGATTGTTGACTTGTTACATTTTGAGCTCATTGTGTGGGACAATAATTCTAATGAGGTCTTCACCAGGACATGGATCCGGCCTATTCAGTTTGAATCCATCAACTGAAAAAGAGGGATTACAGTATCTGTGGTTCACTGAAATCACTTACTTGTCAATTTTGTGCACTTTTCCTTGCAAAATTCACTGTGTTGAGTGGATATAGGGCTCTTATCAGGCTTATTATTATTATGATAATATGCTCTATGGAATTCCAATTCAAGCCCATGTTAGATGTGGAGGACATCTAACCTGATCTTAAATTGGAATTCCATAGAGCATATTATCAAGCCTATAATCGCTGTTTCAGCTGCAGTTTTCTGCGGCTAAAGCGGCGATAATTTTATCGCCTGTCTTGATAATATGCCTCTCATTCCTTTAAACAATTGTACAATCTTATTTTGCCTTGGACACACCACGACGTTCTTCGCAGTCCACTGGTGTCAGTCTTACACAAGTGAATGAATGTCAAACATAGCGAATTTAAGCCCATTTAGATCAATGCTCGACTGGAGGAAAGGATATATGTCTTATCTACTTACGGCACCACTTCCAGTGATATTTTATCTAAGTATTGCTAGATTTGCCAACATTGTTTGGGCTAGGGGTGGGCACCACTTGCTTAATTCAGTGTAGCATAATCACACAGAATTACTTTAGAATTCCATGAGATTACACATAATTAGGCGAGAAGAGTAATTCTCCCTTGTATCCAAAATCGGCACAATAATGAATTTTGCAATAAGTAATAGCACCAAATACAAAAGAACATGAATAGCAACCGTGAGCAGCCACTCGCACTCGCTAAATATGCTCTAGGTGTAGGATGTTCCTACAACTTACTCCTGAAATGTAGTGCTATTTTCTTAGCACAAAATGCAACCTTATGTCCAAGATGAACCCTAAGAGAGTGCACTAAATGAAGCAGAGGAATAGGGAGCGCGAATGACAGCTCACGCTCACTACATGTGCTCTTGCAGTGTGATTTTCCCCCCACATTACTCAATTACGCGAGCAGGAGTAATTGCATAATCAGTAATTCTGCATCAAAGAGTAACACTGAATCACCAAAATTATTACAATTATTTAGGCTTAATTGATATTTTGCCCGTGCTTACTTTTGGCACAATGCAAGCCAAGTACCTGAAACAAAAACATGATATATTAGGGGACAACAGGTTGGTTTCCACAGCCGACAATGAGTTATACCCTTTATCTGCAACTAAAGAACCACTGAAGGTGTCTGCAAAGGGGGCTGCTGCTTTCAAGCCACTAAAAATGAAAAAACGATCTTATCCAAATCAGCGTGCAATACACTGGTACATCTACCCTGTACCAGGCAAGCCCTTGTTTCCTGATAACGCCTTTTATTTACAATTTCCCCATCTAGCGCACAGCCACCATCTATGAGGACATGTTGGAAATGAACGCACAAGTCACCCTGCTGGATCATGTGTTTTTGGACAGGCATCTTTACAGGGGTGTATTGATGTTCTAGACCATATCCAAGGTACCCAATTCATAACTTTGGGAAGGAAGGCTCACTTTCCACCACTACCACTCACCATTTTCCTGTCCAAAAGGGTTGAAATGGAACTGGTAGAACCTTGGAGTTAACCTCTAGCACATATGAATATATCATAGCTTTAGCTTGCTATGTTACTCTCCTCGCTGGTCTGTGAGCCCTCAATTACCACCCCTCATTCAGTGTGGACACGATGAGGCACAATTACTTCAGTCCTGGGAAACGCACATCACCCTCTAGTCCCCCTTAGTGATCGAGTGGCTGCCACACACTCACGCCTCCTATGTCCAACCTCTCAGCCCACGTGAGATCCTATGCACTAGTCAGGAGGGCTGAGGTGACCCTCAGTTAAGGCTGCCCAGTCTGTCAAAATTGTGCATCAGTGTGTGCCAGGGACCAGAATAACACTCAGGAGCTCTTGGTCACTTGGTACAGAAAGTGGTATTTCTGCTGGCAATCTGAATGCTCCATTTCGGTGCAGACTGTTATTTATTGTGCTTGGGCAGGTTGTGTTCATTCATTTTTCAGGCCCTGCCTCAACTGGCTGGAAATTTGTTCTGCTGCCTGATTTGCTATCATGGCTCTGTCCGCCACGGTGACGGTATCCCCTGCCATCCAAACTGGCTTGCGAGTTCTTTTTCACTCACCAAGCAGCAGCAACTACCCCCAGAGGATCCTTTCACGATTAGCTCCAGTGATCCAATAAGTAATTCACAGCACCACCTGCCTGCTGAGCATGCTAAACCCCTGTAACACACACCACACATAGACTTCCTGGAGGGAAACGACCTTAACAACGCAGTCAAAACACTGCAATACATTTACATTGCTGCTTTTACAACGCAACTCGTTTCACGACTTGCACAGGAGGGAGCTCTAGACTAAGGAATAGTGTGATTTACTATTCCAACACCTTCCCTACTGTACGCAGGCTGGAGTTGGAATAGTAAATCATAATATTCCTAAGTTCAGCGCCCTACAGCGCAAGTCGATGTAACGACTTGCGTTGTCAAAACAGCTATGTAATGTACAGTGATTGAAATGATCGCATTGTAACATCATACATCCCTTACTGGACAATCCTGATGGGGACCTGCACACATAACCCTCTGCAATACTGAAAAAATACTTTAAAGAAAACATGGTTATGGAATTATTTTGCACAGCAGACATTTTTAATGAGATTCCTATCGATCAGGATATGTACCACAAATCTGTTCCAACTTAGAAATAAAGACTATCTACATATTTGTGTGTTTCAGCAGCAACATTACGTAGAAAAAGAAGACACCAAAGGACAAGTAGAGAAGATGAAAGAAAGATTCCACCAATCAAATCTTAGAATAGCTGAAACTGAACACAATACAGTCCCGCTGCACCCAACAGACACCGCAGAGGGCAAGATATCACAACTAGGTTCTGCAGAAGGATCTGATATATCATTCTTTTAAGAAGTTCTCACAATATAATAGCAAGAAGCAGTGATGGCTGGTGAAGACCAGGGCCATTGGGTCAAAAATGATAAATCATCATTATATGGACAACCTGAAGTTGACCCTCAAAGCCGAACATGGCATCTCCAAGACAGAAGATGCCTCACGAACGAGTCACGGAGAGACAATCCCTCGATATCAAGACAAACAGTGACCAATGCTACTTCAACTTCCAGCTCTGTAAACCAGAGAAAAAGCAGGAAACCTACAATGGTTAAAACTTACTCACATTACTCCCACACACTCATCAAACCTTGACAAAAAGGATTTCGATGAGGTGTTATTGGATGCCAACCAAAAACGCCAAGCAGCCTGAAAGATTTCACTGGCCGTGTGACATGCTCTTCTGATGATAGAGTGTTATAAAATGACTAGTGTGTGATTGACGCATTTAACCGCATGCATTTACTCACTTTCACCCCTGTGGGTGGTACCCAGTGAGGGAAGCATTAGCTCAAAATCTCCTCTTTGTGGAAAGGTCAAGGAAACAACCAACCAATTGTGGATGTAAAGGGAATCATGGTGAACAATAAAATTATAATTTAGCTTTGTGAGTGTACTGTCTTATAGAATGAAGACTGGATTTAGGAAAAATTAAACCTGGCCGTAGGGGAAAAGAGCCACTAACTCTCATCAAACAAAGATCAGTTGTGTGGTAACATACATACATTAGCAAAGCAATGGGTATCGCCTCCCGGACCTGTCTGCTTTGCCAATGGTTAGCCACGCTGCACAGCATCCTCAGTGCTGTGCAGCATGCCTAAGGTGTTTTTTAAAAAAAAGCCTGAGGAAACCACCCATGTTACTTTGTACTCATTAGCAACAGGCATGTGCACACCTATAAAATTCTCTGGGTGCTTTTTTTCTTTTGTTTTAGTTACCTATCCTATTTGGATCAGTAGCTAAAAAAAATGAGCAAATGCTGATTTTTTATGTGGGTGGTGGGAGTGGAAGCATTGGGAGGGGCTGAAACAACACAAGAGAGGGTAAGGGGACTCCGAACTAATACAGCGAAGGGCATGGGGTGCTGAACTCACACGGGATGCCAAAGCAAACCACAGGAGGGCTGGAAGGATGTTGAACCACACAGGACACAAAAAGAAGATGGATGAGGATGAAAAGGGGCAGAAGCAACACCTGGGTTGGTGGAAAGCAATGTGTAGGAAAGGGCGAGAGAAGTACAAATGAGAATCAGCTCGAAAGCACATGCACTCTTATGTAATGCTTAACACAAAAGAAAAAGGTAGTGCTTGAAAAGCAACATTGGAAGCAGTGATGCCAGATAATCAAAGAGATGGTAAACAGGCAAAGCTCCATAGGTGGGACAAACACAGGATTGACAAGCTTGGGCATGAATAGGAAGTAGGCAAAGAAGAGTGACGTGAAAGTGAACAATGGTAAGCAATGGGTGTACTCCAAGTCATTCTATGTTCTTCGTAAAGCACAACATATCTCACAACAAACAGTGCATGCTCTGTCTAATTAGTTCTATCTAAAAAGAATCAAACATCTAAATGACGGGATGAATGCTTGAATTTCTCTTATTCAGACATAATCAGTTCGCCGCATTCAAGTTCATTGTTTTCCCCACTCTGCCACACTAAACAGATGTGCAACTATAATTCTTTGTCCTGCTCCAAAAGAAACAATTCAACCTGAACGTCCAGACCAGATCCTCTCCAGACAGTAACAGCAGCAATCCTAGACTAGCTTGAGCCTGCTACCTCATCAGCAAGGTGCAGCACTCAGTGAGATATACTAAAAGGTGCAGATCGAAGCTAGGAGCTCTGGATAGTTCTCAAGTGTAGGTGAAGAACTGATCCAGTTAATGGAACACAAAACACCCACAAAAAAGGGAATCTGCCTCCTTAAATGTCTGTTTTTCTAGCAACGTTTTTAAGCATGGGAGTAGCAGAGTGCTAGGCATACCAAGCTAGAAAAGTGACATATATTAAAAGGCCATATGATACGAAGAAGGATTTTGAAATGTTTTAACAATACCACATGGCATTATTGTGTTGTTTTTTTAACTTGCATTGTTCGGTAGGTGAGTGGAAACCCGTGCTGCACTTATTATAATACATTTTTTCTTTCATCATTTCTGCTGATGGGGTTTGTATTTTTTTTCTGTAGGATTCCATGTAAATAAATCTATAGGAGACAGTTCAGCATGTGGACCAACAATATATTAAACAAAACAGTACAACCCCAAATGAACATTAAAGTTTAAATTCATAAATTGTTAATACAAAAATGTATCTTCTTTCCTTTTTGTTTTTATAAATATAGAAGTGTGAAACAGTGGCACCATATAAATATAGATGAATCTGTACACTCATTAAACTGCAATAATTATCATGTATTTTAGTCAGTTTCTATTTGGCATCTTAATTCATTAAATTCATAGATCACCAAATGTACAATGGTACACTTACATATTTTTAAAAAATCATTCTATTCTGAAAAGAGACACGGAAACACAACTAATACAGTCGATTAACACTAAACATTTAAATCATCACAAAATGTCATGGCTAAAATGAAATATGCTATTTTCTGTAGGATTCTACAGGTGTAAGACAAGTCCCCCACCTATTGTCCCCTTTCCTTCTCTCTGATACAATTTCCTTCGCCCAATTATCATAACATTTACATTTAGGTAGAAGAGTATATATTGATTCGACTGTTTATATCCAGAATGCTGCCGCAAGACTCCTGCTGGGCATCTCCAGACGAAACAGCATAAGACATCAATTGGCTACCCTTCACTGGCTACCGATGGCCCAAAGAGTCCAATTCAAAGCCCTGGTACTTACCCATCGAGCCCTTCATAATACAGGTCCTACCTATCTCAGGAAAAGAGTGCCTTTCCATGTTCCAAATCGCCATCTAAGGTCAGCTTTCCAACGAAGGATGACAGTTCCCCGTTTCCAGCGAACCAGATTGGGCGGGCAATCTTTTTCGGTCAAAGCTGCCACCCTCTGGAATTCCCTCCCATTCACTCTCAGCGACACCAGAGACCTTGGCTGCTTCAAGAAGCTCCTTAAGACCCATCTTTTTAATATAGCCTACTAAAGCTGCTCTGTTTGGCTGTTCAGCTCTCGACTTCTTTGTGGTTATGCTTCGCGCCAGGATACTCTTGAGTAGTTGTGCGCGCAATAAATATACATATAACATATAACATAACATATATCCTTCTTTTAATTAAAACAAAATCCACGCATATAATCAAGATCGCGCTGAGTTAGATAAAAAAAACACGTCATTGAGAAATGCGTGCCTTACAAATTGAAATCAAACTGCTGTTTGCTGATAATTTGTTATCTTGTTTTAATGTTTTAATTACAAGAGTTCTACTGAGAAAAAGGATAAACAGAAAAAAAAAAAACAAAGATAGAGGCGGGTTAGTTGTGCGTTTATGCAGTTAATCAATTTAGAAAAAATGGTTTCTGTTTTTCGTTTCGCACAGATACTAGTACAACTATTTAGCATTTAACTGCGTCACAAATATTGCATCAGATGCACCAGTACTTACTAGTTCCCTTCATTAACCAAATCTTAATGGTCTTGCTTCGGAATATCGTGGGCAAAATATTAAAATGCAAAAATGTCATAGCCAAAATATTGATTGTAAGGCCGTCGTCAAGATAAGTATGCGTAGGTACGTATAGATTATCTATTAGTAACTCCACATCAAAGTACCTTGAAGATATGCACATAAATTGTGAAGGCGCATAAATGTGAGTGCACTAAACATACACTTAGCAATATATATATATCTGCGTTCACAATATTCCTATGGCCGATATGTTGACCATGATATTCCGCAGCTGGCTCCGTTAAATGCACGTCCTGCCCTAACCGGTGTCTTCCCCTTTAAGAGAAGGCGCGCTCCATGTTCTGTCACATCTGACAGGGCGTGGGGGAGGCGCTTCCCATCCAATATTTAATACCAGGCATTTGTTCAGATTACTGTTATCGCCCAGCATAGTTAATGCTGGAGCTTTTGTTACTGCTTTGGCGGGAACGTGCCGCGCATGGGAAAGGAGAGGGGCCAATTTCCGGTGCATCCGCAGTGATGGAGAGGGACAAGGGGCTGCTAATATTAATCTGCAGCCTCCTCGCTGGTCGGAGCGCTATCTCGGTGGCCCACAAAGCTGAAGCCCGACTGTTTCATTGTACTGACTGCGGCTGGGTGGGCACGGGCCGACCGGCACAGGACTGCAGAGCTAGCCATCTCTCGGAGGGCTTGGCTTAGCAGAGGCAGAGCCTGTCATCTGTAGGCCTGATTGGGTCTTGGGGCTCGTGCAAGGACACGGAGGCTCTCACCTGTAAGGCTGGAGGAAGCAGGGGATTGGTGGAAGGATACAGAGCCTCTCACCTCTAGGGCTGGAGGAGACAGGGGATTGGTGGAAGGATACAGAACCTATCTCCTGTAGGGTTTGGATGAGAGAGGGTATTGGTGGAAGGATACAGAACCTCTCACCTCTAGAGTTGGACGAGAGAGGTGATTGGTGGAAGGATACAGAGCCTCTCATCTCTGGGGCTGGAGGAGACAGGGGATTGGTGGAAGGATACAGAGCCTCTCGCCTCTAGGGCTGGAGGAGACAGGGGATTGGTGGAAATATACACAACCTCTCACCTCTAGAGTTGGACGAGAGAGGGGATAGGTGGAATTATACAGAGCCTCTCATCTCTAGGGCTGGAGGAGACAGGGGATTGGTGGACGAATACAGATCCTTTCACCTCTAGTATAAGATGAGACAGGGGATTGGTGGAAGGATACAGAGCCTCTCACCTCTAGGGCTGGATGAGAAAGGGGATTGGTAGAAGGATACAGAGCCTCTCCCCTCTAGGGATGGACGAGAGAGGTGATTGGTGGAAGGATACAGAGCCTCTCACCTCTAGGGCTGGACGAGACAGGGGATTGGTGGAAGGGTACAGACCCTCAGACCCTCTAACCTCTAGGGTTGGACGAGAGAGGGGATTGGTTAAGGATACAGAGCCTCTCACCTCTCCGGCTGGATGAGAGGAGAGTAGTACAAGGATACAGACCCTCTCACCTCTATGATTGGATGAGTCAGGAGGGTTGGTGAACCTGATTCATCTAGGACTTGTTGATTCAATATATTGATTCAAGATTACAGAGTCTGTTACCTAGATGGCTGGATGAATCAGAGGATTGGGCCAAGAATAAAGAACCTATTACCTCTAGAGCTGGATGAGAAAGCAAATTTGTGCACACAAAAAGAGCCTGTCACCTATAGGTCTGGATGAGACAGCAGATTGGTGCAAGGATAAAGAGCTTCTCACCTCTAGGGCTGGATGAGACAGGTGATTGGTGCAAAGATAAAGAGCTTCTCACCTCTAGGGCTGGATGAGACAGGTGATTGGTGCAAAGATAAAGAGCTTCTCACCTCTAGGGCTGGATGAGACAGGTGATTGGTGCAAAGATAAAGAGCTTCTCACCTCTAGGGCTGGATGAGACAGGAGATTGGTACAAGGATAAAGAGCCTTTCACCTCTATGATTGGCTGGCCCAGAGCATTGGTGCAGTGAAGCAGAGCCAGCCACCGGTAGAGCTGGGTATTTCAAGAGATTGGGACAACTTCAGAACAGAGCTACTAACTAACCTGTCACAACAGAGATTCAAAGCCTGACTCCTCTAAGACTGAAGGGCTCAGGGAAGTGGTACATGCCTGCATGACCTGTCACTTCTAAGAATGCATGCCTCCGGGGCTTGGCATCGGGATATAAACGGTGTTGCCTCCAGGGGCGGGTGCTTCATGGGACGGGCAAAGGCAATGAAAACGCTTTTTGGTTTCGCCACCTGATTGACACACGAATCTAGCTCCTCTAGCTCCTAGCCCGGAATGTCCTCCAGGGGTTGGCACAGAGATATTGAGTCTGTCTCCGTGGATTGGCACAGCTCCTGTCTTCTACAGCACGGGGAAACTCGGGAGATTGCTAAAAAGCATACAGCGCCCGTCGCCCGCAGTCCTGGATAGTCCAGGAATTGGTTCAACGATGCACAGACCGAGACGTCTGGCTCTTGATGGCTGAGAGAGTTAACCCAGAGCCTGCCAAGGCCAGGGAAAGGTGGGCTTGTCATTTCAAGAACTGGTTGAGTGAGACATCTTCCTCGACGGCCCATAATTTTGCTTCCTTGAGACCCCCTAATTCTTACTCGCCCATCTGTCACCCTCTGGCCCCTGCACGTGGCCTCTCCTCCTCCCGCCTTCCCCAATCATGCTAAGCGGTGGGCCTTGTCAGTCTAAGCCCTGCCTATCCATCGCAGAGCAGCCGCTCCCGCCGTGCAGGGCATCGATTGCTTGGTAATTAACCCAGGCCGCGAAGCCTGCTTCGGAATCAGAAATCAGGGCCCAGGCTGCGAGCTGTGAAACTACCGGCGAGTAGATTACATTTCACAAGCATGAGATGCTGTCCTGCTGCCAGATTTCCCCAGAGGCACTGCAGGCACGGGGCTAGGGGCATGGCACCCGAGGGGCCGCACAGCTCCTGGTCCCCTATCCCAAACACGGGTAAGATGTACCTGAGTTGACTCTATGTCACCAAGGATGCAATACTCCAGTCCAGGGTTTTTCTTCCATGTGTCATTGTGCTCAGGTGTTAGCATAATTGGATTAACTGATGTGAACCTGGGCCAAAAATCCCAGAATGCAATAGGTTGTTAAATACAAACCCAGGACTGGAGCACTGTGTGACTGGTGATGCAGAGTCATCAGCCAGACAGTGTCACATTAATGCAACTCCTCACAACATCAAATGCAGTGACAGCGCAGCTCTGTGTGACATCTGGGAGGAGAGGTGACTTCTCTATTTCTGACAGGAAGGTAGGGTACACCAGGCCAACTGAAGTATTGAGCCTAGGATCGCGTAAGGGTCAATCGGGGTCTTGGTTCCATTTGTTGGGAAGTAGAAGGTTCCCAACTGGTGCTGGATGTTTCTTACTTTGCAACTGGATTCAAGCTATCCTGGCTGATGAGGGGTGAAACCCCGAAATCGGTTCTAGGATGCTTGTTTCTGGTCCAGTTAGGACCTGGCTTGGCAGTTTGGCTGGACTGTTCCCTTGAGGCACAGGGTCAAGACTGATTTGTATATGGCCAGGTCTAAACTTGGGTGGCATGGTGAGCAACAGAATGATGGATTTAACCTACATCTCTTGACTGGGGGTGAATGTTTTGATGTGCTCTACATTCCGTCCATCAATTTGTGTCTTTTGCTTTCTCGCCCTAAGTGCTCCGGGAATGCCCAGGCATGGGTCCAGGGCTCGTTGTGCCACTGGATTCAAGCTATCCTGGCTGATGAGGGGTGAAACCCCGAAACCAGTTCTAGGATGCTTGTATCTGGTCCAGGAAGGACCTGGTTTGGCAGTTCAGGCTGGACTGTTTCCATGAGGCTCGGAGTCAAGACTGATTTGCATATGGCTGGGTCTAAACTGGGGTGGCGTGGTGAGCAAAAGAATGATGGATTTCACCCAGATCTCTTGACTAGGGGTGAATGTTTTGATTTGCTCTGCATTACGTCCATCAATTGTGTGTCTTTTGGATTTCTCTCAGGCACCTGCTGCTGTCTCATTTCCACAGGTAGGGTGAGGTAGGGGGTCTTCACGATCGAAGGAGCCACTCTTGGCACAAGCTTCCCTCCTTGAACAAGCTTCCCTCCTTTTCTCTGTTGACATGTGACAATTTCGACATTAGCAAGCTGATGAAGTCCTTGTTGACTAATCAGCAGTGATTGATTGGCTGTCTTCTGGAAGACATCTAGTGTTTAATTGCCAAGAGGCTCCTATGTTGTAACCAAGCGATATACAAGATTTATTAAAATAACATATCAACCTGGTATATTTCAATAGCACTACTTATATTAAAAAAATACCAATCATACAAACTATTTCTAAACGTTAGGGAGTAGATTAGTTCACTGTACTGCTTGGGAACATATTTTAATAGGTTAATAAGCACATTTTAAAGTACCAGCATCCAGAATGGCAAAATATAGACATCTCCAAGGTAACTCGAGGCAGGAAAACATGCAGAGATGTGTATTGTTTTCATGAATGACCTTTCCTGATCACCTTCTTGGAAATTGACACCCACGCCATCGGTTAGGAAAGGGCTATTGCAATTTCCTGCCTTGGTTTTTTTGTGATAAAGTCCAACAGGTGAGCAGGCTCTTTGTAGACAGCTACCGGTATCTAAATCTCCCCATACAAACTGTCTTTCAGGACAGAATCTGTGTTTTACCATGCATCAGCAATTCCAAAATGATCATGACAAGGTCCTGTTGATCCACGATGTTCTTTCTAAAAGGGCTCTCTTCTAACTGTAAATGTGCTGTCCTCCAGATTGACGCGCGCAAGTCTCAGGAGGAAGTTCGACTCTGTTTTTAAGAAAACCACAGTAACTAATAATGACCAATTCAATGGCAAAACCATTCGATTTTATCTTTGTACGTCATTCTGTTGGCTTTGCCAATGATTGTTTGTGTGCAGTGGAGCAAGCACAGACAAAATCAGAAAAACTGATGCTAAAGAAGATAGTCATATGTATCCACCCCTAAATGCTAGCGGCTTGTTTGTAGACAATAAGATAGTTCCTCATGCATTTCAATGAAGGCAGAAGGACAGCCCTTAGAACAAGCATTGGAATAGCCAATAGTGTTTGCCTATGCAAGACCTATTGGCGTTGTCAAGGTTTCTTTTTTACATGTTGCAGAGCAGCACCAGTCAATGCTGGTTGTCCAACAGCACTTTGTTTTTGTTTACTTTGGGCCATGTGGCACAGCAGCCCGCACTGCTCTGCAAAATGTGGAAAAAAGCCTTAACCATGCCCACAGGTCTTGCATAGGCGAAGCCTATTGACATTGGCAATGCTTCTTTTTGTTTCAATGCAGGCATGCTTCACATCAGGACAGGAGTCCATTTCGAAACCCTACCAAGGTGGTACTTTTCAGGTTGTGGTTTTGATTTTATGATTGAACACTTTGCCTTTTTCTTTTGTGCATTTCTAGATGTCACCTGTTTCTCAAGTGCTTGGTAATTCTGATTGATCTTATCCAGGGCCACTGCAATTATGTGATTGTGCAGCAGTGGCGATTTTCACATAATTATTGATTTGCCGCATTTGTCACATAATCCATTATCTGCTGCATAATATGCAGATTTTAACCAAAAGAAAATGTGTTTCTATCTCAAATGGTTTAAAGGTTACTGAAAATACAATGGGCCTCATTAGGATGGCGGACGGGCTTTGCCCGCCCGCCACCCTATCGGAAAACGGGACCGCCCACCTTAAGGGCGGGGGTCCCAGGGGTGCCATTAGGATGTGCCCGCCACAGTGGCGGGCACATCCTGTATTCTCAGCATTGTGGCGGGCGGTGCTCTCTGCACAATGCTGACAATACATCACAGCATTTTCATTTGCAAAGCGGCAGGCACCGCGCGGTGCCTGCCGCTTTGGAAATGAAAATGAAGGGGGGTACCACAGGTTCCCCCAGTGTGCACCCCCACTCACCTTCACTCTGGGGGCCCACAGGGGGCCCCCAGAGTGAAGATCGCCTGCCTTTCCGTGGCCGCATTGCCGCCACGGAAAGGCATTGCACTCTTGCCTTCGTAATATGGCTGGCGGTGTCTAATAGACACCGCCACCATATTAAACATTTTCCGCCCCGGCCGCAAGGGGACCGGGGCGGAAAGTGGCGGGCGGTGTTTTCTTCCGCCGTGGTCCCCCCGCCATACTAATATGGCAGGGGGGATACAGGGAAGGATGGCGGGCAGATTGCCCCCGCCAGGCTGGCGGTGGCTACCGCCAGCCTGGCGGGGGCAATCCGTCCGCCATCCTAATGTATGCCTTTTACAGCGCAGTGGAAGCTCCTTTGCAAAGCTGGGCTGGTCACATTTCTGTTGCTTATTGCTATTCTTGGGTGTTAAGCTGGTACTAATGAGGTACAACCATTGATCACACAGTGTTACCAAGTTTAATAATAACGAAATAATGAGGTAATACTCTTACTAAATGTGCTGCATTTTCCTTTTCTTGCTACATAATTTATTCAACCCTGCCAGATAATTTGGCCCTCTCCCGCCGCATATTCCCAGTGGCCCTGATATTATCTTAACCAACATCAGTTTCTCAAAATTATATAGTCCCAATCTGAAGATGTTTTTCTGTTGCAATAACTCTTACATAATCATGCCTATTGTGTTTTTCCACAGGGAAGTGCACTTTAATAGTCATAATATTCATACGTTGTTAAAATTAGAGCACCCTCACCATTGTTCTGTTAATATATTTCCTCAGGCTGGTAAGATCTTATTTCTAGAAGCACTACCTTTTTATTATGATTGACAATGTCACAAGCTTTTACTTGATAAAATGGGGAACAAAACAGTGGAAGGTTATACATGGAAAAGTTATAGGAGCACGTTGGAGAGTAGCTTTCCTTACTTTTTAATTGTAGCTGTGCATCTTACACTGCTACCCTTCTCTTCTGAACTCTGAGTTACTCATTTCTATGCTTTTGTGGGTTTACTACAGGTGAAACTTCAAGGAAGTGCTGTCTAACTAAAGCCTAGATGCAAAACGTCAATAGTCAGAAGAAAAAAACAGAAGCATGATTATATAGTGCCAACTCGATCCGAAGTGCTGGATCACTCACATGAGCAACAATTAAGTTATACAAGGACACATTCCTTTTATGTTTATAGGCATGAGGAGAATAAATGAATTGCCCAGAATCACAGGATGTTGGGCTGATGTCGAGACTCAAACCTGGTACCTCTGCGCCACAGTTAGCCGCTCTGCCTGTTACGCCACACCCTCTCCTCTCAATGCAGAACGGCATTACTCTCTGGAAAACTGTTTGGCAAGAAGAGGAGTATGGAGTGCAAAGCAAAGCCATGTCTCACGTTTTATAATTTATGTTGTGCTGTTTATTTTCTACATCGAGTGTGAAAAGAAAAAAAAAACTTTTGTCAGCCCAAATGTGTTTCTGACACTTGCACCGTTGCCTTTCCTGTAAATATGATCATTTCGGAGCTGGGAAGCAAGTTGAAGGAAGGTGGGGACGGACAGCGAACTTAAGTGAAAGGGAACAGTAACTACGGGAGAAGGGCGGGTGGTGAAGGAGAGGAACTGCCTACCGAAAAAAGTACACACGCCTTTGGCCAGTGGATGGACACTGGCTGCCGGAAGCAGTACCTGGTCCAAGCTCCACAGCCTGGATGAAGGCTTGAAGCTGGACGAGCTTCTCTAATCAACAAAAACAGCACGCTTACGAGAAAATCATGAGAACCACTTCTCATTGGCCCAATTATAAAAGCTGCTTCTTAAATGACCCAATGACTACTGCTTTTCGGATGATCTAGTAAGAACTATTTCCCAGATGACCCAATCATAAAAGCGGTTTGTTTGTTGGCCCAATGAGAACTGTTTCTCAATTGGCAATTCCCAGTCTCAAAGAGGAAGTTTCCTATATGACCCAGTCATAAACACTCCTTGTCAAGTAGCCCAATGAGAACTACTCTTCAGATGACTAATCATAAAATCTGTCTGAAGATCAACCAATCAGAAGGCCTGCGCCTGCAATGACCCAATCCGATGACTAATCATAAAAACTCTTTCTTACAAAAACTTCTTCTTAGAAGACCCATTAATAACTGGGTCTGAGACGACTCATCATAGATTTTGTTTCTCAGATGACCCAATCACAATAACAGATTTTCAGATCACTCATCAGAACTGCTTCTCAAATTGACTCGGTAAAATGGAAAACAATTCTAAATATGCAACAGGATAATTAAAAAACATCACAAATCAACATCCTTTGTCTCATGTGAACATGCCGAGCGCTTCAGGAAGGTAACTCTTCTCATCATCAAAAAGCCCAATCCTACCGTTACCCAATCAAATTCCTCTGTGACATCTTGGTCCATTTATTCCTGAAAAAGGTTGATATCTTTGAGAGAAGGTTTCCTGAGACTTGTACTGCCAACTCAGTGCTTCTGCTTCTTTAACATTGATTCCACATATAACATCCCACCCAATTCAGGACAACTAAACAGATTTAAACCTTATCTGGGGTGTCCTCTAGACTGGGAAGCAAAGCGCTGCGCTCAGATAAATTGGTCACAAGAACATCTTGGGCAACAATAATAGCAAGTGAGAACCTATCTCTCACACCACCACCACCCTACAATAAGCATCAATACAGTAAGACACACTGCCAACTCCTCCCAAAGAAGACATTAGCCCTTCTATCCCATCAAAGGAAACCACCGTACACCTTTTGGTCCTTGATGCTTCTGGATGCTCACTTCTTCCAGAGGCAGCCATGCTGGATGGGAAACGGCCTGTACAATGGGGGCTGAGCCATGCCTGCCGCTTCCCCGTAAGCAGACCCATGCTTGCCTTAACCACGCATATACCAGCCACGGCCCGTTGAGGGAGTTTCAGTGGGTCGGAGAGGCGGGGCGGGGGAGGGGCAGGGTGGGGGGTGCTAAAAACTGGAGGATGGTTAATTGAAGGTAAGTAAACAATTTAATAAATAAAACGAATTTCGTAGCACACCCTGCATCGCATTGTGTTTGATATCAGTGACCTCAGCATCGAGTCAAATAAGCATCAAGATCTGGCATCTGTTTTAAAGTACAAAGTAGGTGTGAAGAAGGATCATAGCCTCGTACACAACATCATGCATCGTACATTACTTCTGTTACAGAGATCCTGATTGCGACAGGTGTCTTCTGTACATTGTAATGTTGTAATCACAACTTATCTGGCTCTGCAATGGGAAATGCTTCAGCAGGTCCATAATGTGCTCTATCATTTATCCACGCTCTGAAGAAATCTGATCATACTTTGAGTCAGACGGGCTTGGGTTGAATGAAAATGCAACAGGAGACTGGGGACAAGAGGAGGGAAGTCCATGTGGACTCACATGTTGGAACTTCCTTTATTGTCCTAAGAGAAAATGGTAACTGACTTCTTCCCGAGAAACATCTTGTATGTCACTTCCTCCAGGTTTTGAGAAAAACCAAACATGAGCCAGTTCCTAGTAGGGTCTGGAAGTTTCCTCTTGGCACTGCAGTAAGCACCAGCTCGCTGACTGTACCCTGCCTTCTCCATCTCCATGCCTCTTCCCCATCTCTCTTTCTATCACAAAGCCCTGGCATCTCCTGCCCTCTCTCTTTGTGCCCCTCCTCCCTGTTTACCCACACTTTTCTGCTCTCTCTCTCTCTCTCTCACACCCTCTAATTTATTATTCAAGGTTGTGATGAATTCGTTTATCATGTTTGGTACTCCTGATTTGTGATGATTCTTTTTATCTGCTTATTGTTTTTAGTGGTTTGAACATTGATAAATTGTATCCTTACTGATTTACATGAGTACGCTATGTATTTGTCTCTTTTTGCCGACTTTTGCAGAATTATTTTGCCGCACCACCGATGTTTTACTATACCAGTGCCTGAACTGTGGTCTTTCCTCTTTAATGATGTTGTTTTAGTCTATTGCGAAATGTTATATATTTCCCTGTCTTTTATGGCCTGTTTGGCCGAATAAAGAATTATTGATGAAGATGATGGGGACTATTCTGTATACCATACATTTTCTTTACCTATCCCTCGTCACGTCTTCTCCTTCATAGCATGTCTTCCTGTTCTTCTTTGGCCTTTTCCACCCTTCTGTCCTCCTTCCCGGTCCATCCTGCAGCCTGTCTTCTTGACCCAGCTTCTCCTCTCCTACTTGGAATAATCCAGCCCTCTTTCCGTGTTCTACGTTCTGCTCTCACCCCATCCACCCTCCGCCTTCTTTCTCCCTCCTCTGCCCAATCTCCAGTTGATTCCCTTCGTTCCACCTTCTGTTCTCCTCCTCCACGCCTCTCGATCCTGGCTACCCCCCACTTGCCTCTGTTCTCCCTTCTGTCTAGTCTGCTCTTCCTGCCTGTCAGTCAGTGGATTCCCTTCCATGCCTGTTCTCCAGCCCTCTTCCCCGTTTCATCTTCTGTGCTCCCTCCCTGTCCATCCTCTAGTCGTCTCTGCTTGTCCCACCTACGACTCCCCCTCTTCTCGCTTTACCTCACGGATCACCCCCACCCCCTCCCCCTAGTTCCTGAACCCCTCTTCCTCCGGCTCTCTCATCTGTTTGTTGACATTTTGCTAAAACACTTGTCGGGTCAGACATCATTGGCTGGCAAACACACCGTCATCGATTGTTTAAAGTCCGAATCCCAGCCGTAGATTTGCAATCAATGCCCATCAGAGGGGCTCTGAGCGCTCCCAGCCTCTCTCTGCCGAGCCTGCGCTCTCTCTCCCTCCCTCTCTCTCAGATCCTTCTTTGTGGTTTTCTCTCTCCCGTTCCTCCCTCCCTTGTCTCGCCCTTTCATCTCCTTCCTCCTCCCTTTTTTCGTTCATTTATTTTCTCTCTGGATTTTCGCTATTTATCCCCCCCCCCCCCCACCCCTCCCCGCCGTGTCGCTCTCTTTTTCTTTTCGTTTCTCCCTTTCCTTACAATTTCAGTTTCTGCCCTCCCTTCATTTTCTCACTCTTCCCTGCCCCTATCCTCCGTGGCTCTATCACTCTTTACATAGCTGTTCTCTCGTTTTCCCATTCTCACCTGATGTCTCTTTACCCCCCTCTATATTTATCTCTTTTCTGATCTCTATGTGTTTCTTTCTCTGACTGGCCTCATCCATCTGTTCTCTTTGCAAACACCTCTCGCCCCCGCTGTGCACCTTATTGCCTGCAAGCCCCTCAGAGGGTATGATGGGAAGGTTAACGCTAGCAGCCTGAAGCTGAGAAGGAGAAAACACTGGGACCTTGTTTAGAATCTTGAGTGAGAAGATATTAGGCAGGCTTCCAGCACAAATGACTGAAGCTGTCCGCTATAGGGCCAATGGAAATATACTACAGGGGAGGACCAAATTATGTGGCAGGGTTGACTAAAT
The DNA here is from genome assembly GCF_964263255.1 of Lissotriton vulgaris. NCBI lineage: Eukaryota > Metazoa > Chordata > Amphibia > Caudata > Salamandridae > Lissotriton > Lissotriton vulgaris. The sequence goes on along the minus strand of NC_141685.1, from coordinate 802,195,745 downwards.
TATGCTGCAACAAAAGGAAAATTATGCGGCATGATGCTGCACGTTTGGTGATAGTATTGTTTATTTATTATGCAATTTGTACGCATTTTAACACTTTCTGGACAAAAGTTTCACCTTTTTAGTGCCAGTTTAACACCCAAATACAGCAATAAACAATAGAAAGGTGACCCGTCAACCTTTATAAAGGGCCTTCCACTATACAGCAACACATGTTGCTGCATTTTTGATAAATGTTGATCCATTTGAGCCAGAAACAATATAGGTTTTTTTTTAATTTGCAGATTATGCAGGAGATGAAAGATTATGTGGCAAAAGCATCAAATTAATAATTATTCAAAAACCGCTGTGGCCAAAAAATGTCAGAGTTCCTGTGGCCATTGGTACGTCTTTATACAGAAGATCACTGCCAGATAGATAACCCTTGACATATCAACTCGAAAGAACAGAGTGCGGCATCTAAGGGGAAAGGAATGGTGACAGTAGGCTGTTGAAGAAGGAGGTTGAGTATCAATGCTTGGCACAGAGGTGGGCAGGCATTGATCACCCACTTTAGTGTTCCTGAATGGTTGGGTGAAAGTAAAGGTTGACCAGCAGATCTGAGTTTGTAATGAGCAAGGGTGAGATTGATCCAATTCGGCCATTTAGCCAGTAGCGGCTGGTGTGTAGATAGAGTGATGGGGCAGGGGAGGTGGGGATGGACAGATGATGAGACAAATAATAACATTAAAAAAAATACCTTTTGCATTGCTCCTTTCCACTGCAGACACAGGCTCCCAGAGTCCACTGCAGCCAATCCTGGCGCTGCTTTCATCCTGCTGAAAGCAGCAGCAGGATTGGCCTGAGTGCCGATGATTTGTGCGCCGAGTTAGACTAGGAACCTGTGCCTGCTGCCTCCAACCTGGCAATGCAGCTCGGTTTTGAGAGAGCTTCAGTGCGCATGACTATTTGGCCATCCTGAGACAGCGGGCCAGACCATCATGAGCACTGAATAGCAGTGCAAGCCCTCCTCCACCAGCCTGTCATTCCCCTGGCCCCGCCCCCACGCCTCGGCTCCGAGAGCAAAAATAAAGTGATGATAAACATAACTTTATTATTGTTTTATTTTTCATTATTTTGGCTGCCGGCAGGTGGGGCAACGCTCCTCCGCCATAGCAGAGGTGCCGCCGCTGCAATTAGCCAGTATGTAAAACATGGAGGCACTAGAATTTGGCATGATACACCACTTTCAGTTGATGAATGCCCTCCCTGGCTACATAAATGTGGTCCTTTCTCCACAGCAACGTTTTGTGGCACCTCCACCCTCTGTTGCAGCTTTTAGGTGATGTCTGAGAAAAGGATGGTGACTTCATCCTGTATAAAATTAACACTTATCCTTAAGTAAGTGGCTGTTTTTATGTCTCACCTAAAACAGCACTGGTCAAGTCATAGCGCTTTTTTGTTCTACTTTCAGCCATGCTGTACATCAACTGTGCCGATGTATACATGGATGCAAAAAGCATTGACAAAGCCAATATCTCTTGCGGGCGAGACCTATTGGCTTTACAAATGTTTGTTGAACTAGTGTGGGGAGGAGTACATCTATAACCCAAAAGAAAAAGAGAACTCTTCACCTGGTTTTAAATTGTCTCTTTCTTCTTTACCGTTTTGTAAGCAACTGTAGGTTAACATTTTTGTGTCTGATTTGTCATTTCGTTTGCACCATTTTATGCCTGTTATGGAGTTTGTTCCAGAACATTGCAACCTCCGTAATGCCTAAGAACTTCTCTTTTACTGAAATCTATGATCTATACAGAAACAATGGACCCTATTATGATGTCAGGTGGATAGCCACTGACAGGCCATCAGTGGTGGTCCATCTGACATCTGATGCTGCGGATGTATGACGTTACAACACAGGCTATTACAACGCCTGCCTTTACAACGCGGTTTTTACATCGCATACCTTTACAACGCATAGTGTTTAGAGGTGCTGGATTGTGAAAAGTTAAATTTTCTATTCCAACTCCAGTCCCCGTGGACACTAGGGAAGGTGTTGGATAGATAATTAAACTTATTCCCTATCCTAGAGCGCCCCCCAGCGAAATGCGTTGTAATGGTTTGCGTTGTAATGACCGCGTTGTAATGGTAGTGCGTTGTAAAAGTTTTGTTGTAAAGGTTGTTCACCGATGCTGCGGTCCGACCGCCGCAAAATGATGTGGTAGGTCAGAGTGCACCGGGTGGAGGGACCGACCGACACCTCCGTCAGGCTCAAGAAGCCCATTGGAGCATTGGTTGAAGCATAATCGCTACGATGGGGGCAGTGCCTGCGGAGGCACCGCTGTAGAGATTATGATGACCCTTTTTCCTCTGCCTTTACATGGCACCACTGACCGCCATTTAAAGGCAGACGGATTTTGACTTTGGGGGCCCCTAACAGGGTCCCCGTCCGCAGTGGACCTCCGCTATGGTGCCTGGCACATGGTACATGGATGTTCGTGAACTGCCTTTATCCACTGCTGCTTGTGCAGCGGACCTTTTCTAGTGCCGCAGCACATGCAACGATGGAAAATAGCATTTTTTGAACGCCTGCATGGAGGTTGCATTGTAATCGGGCAGGTGGGACCACAGTTGGACACCTGCCCATGTTGCTGGCGGTCAAACCCTCATCCGACTGCCATCCTATTCGGGCCCAATGGGCTTTTTCCTGTATATTTACAGTTCACCAATAACTGAACATTATGAATACAATTTAAATCAATTGCGCGTTAAACTGCCACAGCTGTGAGCAAACTTCTGTTATTTACTCAGTTCCTATTGTAGTGATGCTACAGGAAGCAGATACCTGATAATGGGAATTGACTTACTAGCCATAATCCTGCAGAATAAGGAAAGAGACAATACAGGAAATAATCCTCCCACTGACTATGGATTATTATAGTTTATCTTGAGAGACAGTCCTTGAATGAAAGACTCGATTTGATAAACTACAAAGTGACTCATTAAATAGGATTTATAAACCCCTGGATGAAGCAAGGAGACAATTGCTTTGTTTCTGTACATAATGCAAGGTTGTTCAGGTTGGCGAAGGTACATATCAGCAGGACCACTGGAATTATATGATCTGACGCGGTATTTCACACATAATTATGGATTTGGCTCAGTTGCACAAAATCCATCATCTACTGCATAATTTACAGCTTTTAACAAACACATTGTTTCTAGTTCAAACTGATCGAAACATGGCAATGTGTGTTACTGAGCAGTGGAAGATCCTTCGAAAAGGTTAACTGGTCATCTTTCTCTTGTTTATTGCTGTATTTGGGTGTCAGACTGCAACTATTCAGGTGAAAGCTTTGCACTAAAAGTGCCAACGTGTAAAAGGCACACAATAATGAGGCAATTAAATCTCAAAATATGCAGCATTATGCCACATATTTTGCCTTTTCTTGCAGCACAATTTAGAAAACCCGGTCGCATAATTCGATCCTCTCCTGTTGCATAAAAACACTGGCTGGGTATATCAGATATAAAAAGCCTAACAATAGGTATCTAGAAATTCAGAACCAAAAGAAGATGAAATCTACCCAATTAACTACCTTAACCACCTTAGGTAGAAACCAAATATTAGACATCAATCAAATCTTATGGCCTCATTTTGATGTCGGGCGGAAAGCCACCCACCAGCTCATCGGAGGCTTCCAGCCTAACATAGGTTTCCATCCGACAGGTGTAGTATGATACTGATGGACCGAGGGAAACCCGCAGCGGAATTCCGCTCCGTTTCCGACGGGTTCACGTAGCTAAAGTTGTCTCTATTGTGTCAACAGTTGACAACACACCTACTTGTTAAATTATTAAGAGCTTAGAATCATGAATAGATAGTTTTATATGTTTTATATGTTGAGATTGAAGAGGCAATGAATATCATGAATACATTTTAAACATGTTATTGGGCTGTGAACCTCCACGATGTTCAGTTCCAATTAGAACCTCAACGATGACCAAAGCTTTGCTTGTATTTTCTGGTAGAACCTTAATATCTGACTTAGTCTAAGGAGTACCTAACTAAGGATAATAGCCCCCCCAAAAAAGTTTTAAATTGTGCCATATTTAGCTCATATATGATATGACAGTCAAAAATATCCAAAATACACCAAAATGCTGCAATATCAGGTAAAATAGAGTTTCTATTGCTGAAATTAGCACATATTGCAAATATTGTTAATACTTTTCGAAGGATATGATAGCCGAATTATGGACAGAGTTGGCTCTGCCATGATTTGAAACTCTGACATGTAGGTCACGCAGATATCTACAGTGAAGCTTAACTAGCTGAACTGTCACCAGGGCCGGCTTTAGCACTGGTGATGCTCCGTGCGACAATCACTTTTGGTACCCCCACACCCCATGACCGCCTCCTCGGATTCTCTCACTGCCACTGGGCAAAAGTGCCCCTCATCTCTCCACTCATAAGCTATTGCTCAACACTGTGCCCCCCCTCCCCCTCGATGTCAGCACCCCCTCCACAGGTCAGCACCCACTGCAGCCGCATGAGTCGCACTGCCCTAAAGCCGGCCCTGACTGTCATGCTTGACATATAAGAAAGACCAATCAAGCCACCAGGTAGAGACCCTAGATATCCCATTAAGGAAATTAGAAATTAACTATATATTGTGCCCGCTTTCTAATAGTTGCTGCTGCAATGCATAGGTCTAACAATGCTGTGTCTTGATTTATGGGTGCAAATCGCTTTTGTAATTTACAAAACAATTGTATGTGCTTGTTCAATGGTTTACTCATGCATAATATTACCCCCGTAGAGAGTAAATTATCATTGAGTGGATGATTTCCCTGGGGAGTGGAGAACGTTTTCCAAACAGTTAAATCCTTTATAAGATTGGGAATACACACAAACCTCTCAAACATTCATTCCCCCCCTAACAAAAGTCAGAAATTCACCACGGGCAAGAGTACATTTGTTATCATGGTGTTAATAGGAATATTACAACCCTACAATTGGTAGTGGTAGAGGGTAAGGGGTTTCTCCTCAGGGAAAATCATTTTTCCTCCAGAGAATTAAAAAACTGCAATTGCAGTCAAGAGATGTTACACACATATAGGGCCTCATTTACAACCTTTTGGGGTAGGGCAGTGCCACAAGACTTCTTGCGGTGCTGCCCTACACCAACAGAAAAGAGCAGGAATGCACTGTATCTATGAGATACGGCACAGTTCTGTCCTCTTCCCCAGCACAGGGGCACAACTGGCTGCCATGAGCCAACACAAGTACCGTTGCACTATGGTGCGAGGGTGTCTGCGTTGTGGTAATAATTGTTTTGTGCAGGAAGGGACACCGTCCTGCACACAATCAATGGAGGTAATTTACTCCTTTTATGTGTGTAAATGCAGCACAGATAGAAAGCGAAGAAACAAGGAGAAATTAAGTTATTTCTCCTCATGGCGCCTCCCCTGGGGAGGCGTAGGCTTTTGACGCATTCCCATGTGTACAGAACGTTGTAAATGTGGGAGTGTATCAAATGCCTTGGGTCTTATGTGGGAACACCCGTGGCAAGCCACCCCATCGCAGCGTAAGGCAACCCACCAAATCTAGAAGGCCATGAAATACCACATTGGGGGGCTTTATGTGGCCTTGTAAATATGGCACTGCATTCCGCGAAACGTCAATAAAAGTGATGGTCAGGCGGAGCATGGGGGCTTCTCAATGAGGCCCTCAGTGTACGGTAATACACGAAAAACTGCCTTAGGATGCGGAGAACAGGGAATAGACGAAACACTTCCTGAAGTACTCTTAAAGTACTCCTGCAAGCATGTGATTGTCTAAAATTCCAAGATTACATCAGGAAACCTTTGTCAAGTCTGCTTCGATGCCAGGAGGTAACCTATGTGAAAGATTTGCAATTGCTTTTGAGAATCAGGTCTATTCTATTGAGAGGTGGTTTGATTTGCTACATGTATTGTATTAATTGGTATGATTATTCAGTCTGACCAAATGTTTAAAAGAAAAGGAATAAAGTTACTTTTATAGTGACCCTGTAGGGTCTGTCCTGTGGGATGTCACCAACACCAGGGGCGGCTCCTCCATTTGAGCGGAGGAGCGTCATCCCACAAGCCCCAGAGCTGAAATTTAAACTGTAATAAAGTGTATTTATTACCATTTTATTTTTCAGCAACCCGCCTTGAAATAAGAGTCAGGACTGGGAAGGGCCAGCGCTACTGAGTGGCAGCAACAAGGAGGTGTGTGCTTTAAAATGCGGATGTCTGTTTGGCCAGCTGTCTTGGAACAGCTAGCCAGACATGCACGTTTTAAAGTTCTCTAACCTAGCTGTATTACACAGCTGGTTTAGAGGATGCGCAGTCCTCCAGTGCTCTCAGGAGTGCTGGGAGATCCTGCTCTATCCAATCTTGGTGCTGCTTTTATGCTGTGAAAGCAGCGTGAGGATTGTGTAGTGCAGTTTCCTGCATCTGGAACTTCCTGAAAGACATCCGAGGGAGGAGGACATTGCGCTGCAGAGATAAGTGAATTTCTTTTTTTTTGTGCCCCCCCACCTCGCCACCCTTGGTGTAAGCCAGCTGCCACTGACCAACACCAAGCTAGCAGGGCCAGAGACTGTCTATTGCTGCTCGAAGGAGCTTTTCCACATATTCCCACGTATGCCGGATTGTGGTCGAAAATATCGAAGGCTGAATATCAAAGGATCTTAATATTGTGACCAGAATATAAGGGGACAGAATATCGAACAGATCTGTGCACAGAGGGAGGTATGTGTTTACTATTCCTAACTCCACATCTACGCAACTTGAAGATACAGTATATCATCAAAGTACTTGTACATGGAGCCGAGTATAGAAAATCTATACAAACATATCTTTCAATATTTTGTCCCTCGATATTGTGGTCACAGTATTGTGACCCTTCACTATTCTGTCTTCGATATTCCTGATCCACACCTGTATGCCGGAGGATTTTATACCTGGACCTGTCCCTTTCTTCATATGTGTGCACACCCTCGCCAATCACATCTTAAAAAGCAGCCACTCGGTGTTTCGCTTTGAACTGGTCCCTGAGGGGTTACCGAGGTGCATTAATAAATGAGAAAACCCATAGATTGGCAGTAGCACAGTCAACAAAAAGAAAACTTTATCTTGTTCCTGGATTTCGCCCATTCTCAGTATGTGGGTAAATTCAGAGGTATTATCCAGGTATGTGCCTCTCAGAGAAATATGTGCTGCGGCTACATGGGCTTCCTCTTAAACTTTGCAGGCTTAGGCACTTTAGACTTCCCTGGTATGGCCAGAAAGCTCTATGTAACTTGTTTTTCTAACCAGGGCAACTCAGTTTTGCTTTCACTCCCCCACGCCCTCACAAGATTTCCTTGGTGCTGTTGAACCTACAATTGATAAGAATGGGAAATAGGAGCAGAGTAAAGTAACGTTCATGGTGACTCTTGCTCCCAATCTGTATTTTCTGTCCCAGTCTCAACAGCTTTGTGCTACTTCCTCACCCAATTATGGGAAAACACTAATTGATTCCTTTTAAAAAGGGAACTTTTGTGTTCATTTAAGACAAAGGCCACTTGAATTATGTGTATCTCCGTCCGTGGCAATTTCTGTATATTTGTGGACTTGCTGCATGATCCATTATCCGCTGCAAAATGTGTAGATTTTACCAAAATGTTTTTGTTTATAGCTCAAATTGATCAAAAGTTACTAAAAACGCTGCGCAACTTAATTAAGTGGTCAACTTTCAAGGTCATAGTGCTGCATTTGAGTGTTAAACTGTTAATAATAGGGTGGAATATTTGCCCAAAGGTGTAAAAAGGACTAAATAATGTAGTAAAACTGCCACAAAATGTGCGCCATTACGACTCATAAGTTGCCTTTCCTTGCTGCACAATTTAGTCAACCCTGTCACAAATATTGTTCTTTTCTGTCGCGTAACTCCAGTGGCCCTGGTTAAGACATACAGCTGCATGCATGGTAGTCAGTCTGAAAACTGTGGTAAAATCAGGTTTCAGTCCCAACAGTAAGTCCAGCTGAGACCCACAGCTTGATTACAGTAGGAAGCCTACAGACAAGTAGTAGAGAGCCACTGTGAAGGTAGTTTTGTCACGCTCTTTGTCGCTATTACGGGAATTACTTATTTTCGTTCCATATAATTCCACCATGTTCTTCTTATGTCCTACTTTCTCTGCACTTTTACCAATCATTCCTCTCCTTTCCTGTCCATGCTCTTTCCTTCCTCAAATTCTCTCCCCTCCTATCCATTTCTGTTCATTTTTCCCTCCTTTCCTCTCTTTCAATTATTTTCTTTCACTTTCCTCCCTCTTCATTCCTCTTCCTTATTCTGCCCTTCCTTTATTTTTCTTTCCTCTTGCTTTTGTTCCTATTTTCCTACTTTTAGTTTTCTCCTCCCCGTTCTATCCTCTCTTTCACTCCTTTCCTGCCCCTTTCCTTCCTCATCGCTCCTCTTTCTTACTCTGCTCTTCCTTCATTTTCTTCTCTTCTAGCTTTCTCTGCTCCTCTCCTTCTTTCAGTTCTCCCCACTCCTTTCTGTCCTCTCTTCCACCCCACTCTCTCCTTCTCTCTTCTTCCTCCAGCTCCTCACTCTTTTTTTATCTTCCCTCTCCACTACCCTAGTTTATCCACTTTTTCACTGTATTCCCTCTTCTCCCCCTTCTGTTTCCTGTTCCCTAATTTTCCACCACCTTCCTTATTCTCCATTTCTCTATTATTCCTTCCCTTCCACCCCAGGCGATCACCCTCCCGCCACTCTTCCCATTAGGAAGTCTAAGCAGGTAGCACATTGTATCAATCTGCCCCATCTTGAGAAATCTACTCTGTTGCGATGGATTTTTTAATTGGATTATGACAAATATTTAATACCTAATAGAGCTCGCACCAGCGCAGTTAATTAAGGATGTGACTAATCTGTGCCCCGGTGGGAGAGAGATGGAGAGAGAGTGAAAAGTAACGAGTGTGTGCAGGAGAGAGAGAGGGCTGCAAGAAGTGATGAGGAGAGGGAAGGAATATATAAAAGACAAAAGAGAGAGGACACCAAGTGCAATAAAATAAAATAGATGCGCTTAGAACGCAACACAGAGGCCCTCATTGCGAGATGCCAGGTGATTATAGGGTGAGATACTAGGGCCGGCATTAACGATCCTGCCGCATCTCCACCTTTGCAGGGGGGGGGGATTGAGACAGTGTGGCGTAAAGGCCAGAGCTGCCGACTTTGGAGATGGGAAACCAAGGGCCTCATTTATGAGGCTGTGCGTCACTTTTACGTCGCCGGTGCATCACTTTTTGTGACGCACCAGTGGCGTACAAAATGCGACTTGTTGTGCCATATTTACAAAGTGACGCATCTACGTAGATGCGTCACTTTGTAAACCGCTGTGCCACATTATACCTGCGCCAGGTATAATGTATGCAAGGGGGGCGTATTGATGCAAGAAAGGGTCATGGAAGTGACACAGTGAAATCTATGAGATTTCACTGCACCACTTTTAGGACTCAAATGCGTCAAAATCTTACACCTGCCTCACAGCAGGCGTAAGACTGACGCAAGCCCTTTCACATGGGGCTTGCCCCATGTGAAAGGACACATTGCTGGAGTTTCGTCACTTTTGTGACACACTCCAGCAATGCGTCACTTTTGTGCCTACAGATACGTCAGAAATACTGACGTATCTGTAACTCCTTGCGACATGATGCGTCATACTGTAAATATGACGCATCATTGGTGTCACAAGGAGGGCGCAATGAAAAGAGACGCATCGCTGTTTTCACGCAGCGATGCGTCACTTTTCCTAAATGAGGCCCCATGTTCGAGTCTCGGCGTTGATATCCTCTGATTCTGGACAAATCACTCCCTATCAAAAATGAATGTGTCCTTGTGAAACGTAACTGATGCTAATGTAGAGTTCGCACTATATGAAACAGAAGAAAAAAAAACATTGTGGAACTGGAAATCCTTTAACATATTAAGTTCTTGCTTCTTGGGCGGTTCCACAGACATTGTTCCGTACTAGCCCTGACTTCCTCCAGCAGGTGGAATCGTTTTTGCTATTACCGTGTGCGACCCTGTAACCGGTAAAACTCAGAATCAGGTGAGGCAGCATCCCTCCGTTGGGAATATCACTCTGCAAACTCTTTATTAGGCGTGGGTGTAAAAAAACGTAATTTACAGCAGTGCAATAATGCAAATTTATGCAAGATTACGCAAAATTAAGCGAAGAGTGTGACCCAGTATTTAGTAATATTTTCATAGCTCCAAATGCTCCCCTGTGTCTGAAATGGTCCAGAGGATGCATTTTGTGCTAAGAAAATAGTCTAAATGCAACAGAACACGAACAACAGCAGTCTGCAGCCGTTTGCGCTTGCTATGCTTGCTGTTCCTGTGCTCCTGGGGTCTGTTTTTGTGTACCAGATTGCTCATAATTATACAAATGGGTGTCATAGCATAATATTCGGTAATTTCATGTCAAAAGAGTAACACAAAATTACCAAAATTACTCCTGCATTATTAACATTTTGCCCAGGTCTACCTGTAATGTATCCAAAGAAACAATGTGACTTAGGCCACATGTACGACCACTACATTTTGAGAGTTCCTAATTGTGATTTTTTTGCGACTCGCAATTAAGAAGTCGCAAAATGTGGTGTACAACAGTGTGCTGACACTGTTTGTGCCTCCCAGTGGGTCATAAATGGACCTGCCTCATCAATATTCATGAGGCAGGTCGCAATTTGCAATGCATTACGAATGGCCAAAATCACAGGGATAGTGGCCTGCGGGGGACACCAGACTACCACGTCTCTGTTTGCTTTTAAATAAAGGAACACTTTTTTTAAATGCAGCCCATTTTCCTCAAAGGAAAATGTTTTTGCAACCATTCACAAAGAGGAAGAAGGAAGGGGTCTCCTGGGGATCCCTTATCGTTTGAGACTGACTTACCACCTATTTGAAGTAGGTGGTAAACTTCAAATATTTTGCGACTGCATTCTGGTCGCAAAACATTCATACATCCACCGGCGACTCGCTATTGGGAAGTGAAGCTCTTGACACGTCCCATCCTTATACCTACTACCTACTCGCAACCCTATTTTGCAAGTCAGTAATAGGTTACCAACTTGCAGAACAGGGTTAGTACATGTCAAAAGACTATTTAGCAGTCACAAGCTACCCAATTCTCCATTTGCGACTGCCAAATTCTTTTGAACATGTGGCCCTAAGAGCAGAACACACACAGCTTGCCGCCTGTCGCTCGCAAACCACAGCAGTTCTTTCAGCGGCAGCAACAATATCACATGACAACAGTGCAGAATTCGCTCACAGCTGTTTCTCAGGATATCAAGGGCAAGAATATTGTGCTACAAACCTATTTTGCTATAAAAATACCACATTTATAATATCAATCTATCAAAATAATGGGAAGGTAAGTATATATACAGGTAATTACAGAAGTAGTTATCTGAACTCCAAATCGACATGCCTCGAAGATAGATATGTCATCAAGGTACAGAGATGTGGAGTAAATCTTTCACAATATTTTGGGAGTCACATTCTGGCTACGATATTATTACAGCACTCTATTTAAAACTCAAAATACTGGCACTGTGCATCCACTCCCTAATATGTTTATTATAACATAATCCATGATAGAATTAAGTCTATCGCAAAAATATGGTTGAGGGCAAAACACAGAACTGTCTATAGCTGTTTCACATGATGTGAAGTCTCTTGTAAGTAAGCATGGGTTCATGTTGGCCGTTTATGCGTTGGGTCTGTTTGCATATGTGAAACAAAAGGGGGTGATGGACGGAGCGTTTGAGCAAATCAAACACTCACCCCCAGTCAACTGATCTGGGATTAATCCATCACCATTCTTTAGCTCACTCAGCCACCCCAGTTCAGACATGGCCATATGCAAATCAGTCTGACCCTGTGCCTCATGGGAACAGTCCAGCCCGAACTGCCAAGCCTTGTCTTCCCTGGACCAGAAACAAGCATCCTGGGACCGGTTTCGGATTCATAATCCTCATCAGCCAGGCCATATGCATATGTGTCAGAATTAATTAGCTGTGTTCTTGTTCTTGGGTCTCAATTCTGAACTGATGGTGTTAACTACTGCATATACCCACAAAGAGCTCTCAGCAATAAAATCACTCACAGGCATTAGAAGGAAAGGGCAAAAATGGCCTTCTTGGTCACTCTTGAGTGCCCCAGGAACTCCTCCAGTAACTCTTCCCTCCTGAAGGTACCCATCTTGTGTGTACCGTTATTACTGGGGTAGCAGAGATTCTATGGGTTTTAAAGTGTGAATGGGGTCTCCTTTTTGTAATGTGGAAATCAGGGCCAGACTGGGGACCAGAAGCAGCCCTGGCAAAAATATCTAAACAAACATTGGCAATATCAATAGGTTTGGCTGTTAAGCCAGGGTGTATGATAATGAGAAACATTACAAGTAAATAGCATGGGACTGGATATGTATGTGTGTGAACAATAAGAACTGTAGAATAATATTGCTGTAGGAAAAAGATCAGGTGACATTTGCACTGTCAAGCCGTAGCTAAACATCCATGTGGGTTAAAGAGTGCCCTACTCCCATCTGCCCTGAGGCCTGAGAAAAACACCATAAATTATCTAGTTATCAAAGACACTTTTACAGCACTACAATGTCATATGTGGGCTCCAGAAAGGTCAAGCTCAGCTTGGTAAATGAACATAATAATCACAACTGTATGGCGGACAAGCACTTTTTTTGTGGCCGCACAAAACAACTCCTGGTTGCCAACATGTGGGCTTAGCCAAAGCCCCTCTCTAGTGATGCTCACATAATTGTCTGGCAACAGCTGTGCAGCCAGACCATAACCAGCCCTGCACCCTTACTCATCGATTTCGTATCTCCCTCTTCTCTCTCTTTATCCAGAAGCCCCTCCCCCGTGCCTGCTCTAGTTACCTGTGCAACCTGGTGAAAGTGACAGAGATGCCATCAGCAGCCCCCTGCCCTAATCTCCTGCTTCTAAATGCTCCAGCCCCCCAAGGAAATGCCCAGTGGAAATATGGGCAGTCAGGACATGTGATTCTAAATCTAACTCCCCCCAATATTTCCTTTTTTTTACCCAAAGTTTTGCTTGGAGACTTCAGTGGCTTTCAGCAGCTGGAATCACTGGGTAAAACACAACACATCAGAAGTGTTCCCACAGATCTAATATTTCTGATAAACTGGCAACTGTCATTCCCCGCTGCCACTCTACTGTGCATTGAAGTGTGCCCCAGAGTTTACTGGACTACCTTTTCCCCATTGTACTTCACCCTTTGCCACCTGCAGCACCTTGTCTATGATTGGCTGTTTGTCTGTGTATCTTGATACCTGTGTGTTTGTTGCCTGGTGTACATGACTGCCTTTGTGAAAATGGGTGTGTTCAGGTGCGTTGGTCTGCGTGTATATGTATGTGTGCTCTATATGTGTGTGCCTTTGCCTTCATGCACTGCACAAAAGCCACACAACGCTTTTGTCAAGGCTTGTTCTGGAGGCCTCTTGACAAGCTTCCAGGCGGATGGCAAATTTATGGAACAGATCTATGGAAATCATAAAATCTGTGATCATTTGTGATACTCTGTAAAAATAAAGCTCTATTTCATCCAGGGGTTCAGCCAGCTGCAAAGGTGATCGTGACACTGTGCTATGATTCACAGGGCATGTAGATACAACATATGGCTATTGTATGCTTGTTTACAGCCTTTAGGTGCCTTTTCCAAACACAAAATAGTGTATGCTGCAATAATACGTCAGGGGTGTCCAACATTGGTCCAAGAGGGCCAGATCCAGTCTACATGTTCAGAACTATCATATATGATAAACGTGTTTTGCATGCATTTTAATCACGGGTACATGTATGTGGATATTTTGAAAATGTGAAATGGATCTACATGTATACCCATAAATGGTACCAGACCAATCCAAGATGGCTGCTATAAAGTAAGAACCTAAAGTAAAAAGCCCAAGCCAAGCCAAGATGAGAGTGCAACGTTTTACACAAATGAAAGTGGCTGCAAAGTGCGGCCAGTCCTCATTCAGTGTAATAGGGCTTTGAAGAAAGTACTTTGCAACATCTTTGGCGTTTAGTTCAGCTGCTCCAAAGTAGCGCCGGTGTCTTTTGCTTGCAGTCGTAGAGCCTCAATTCAGTGATTTTTGAACTTATTGATGTCTAGTAGGCAATGTCTACATTCGTCTGCCCCTAATGTCAAGATCCTGGTGTCAGTAATGCCTCTGCTTTTTGCCAGTGCTGTCCACCATTTGTGTATTGGTGATGCCAAAGTGCTGGTTCCAGGGATGACTAAGTGCTCTCCCGTGTTAGCACCAAGTTCAAGTGACTCGGGAACATAACCATTGTTAGCCTATCGATCAGTTACCTTTGTAAAGTCTTTATGGGAAACAGTAAAACTCGGTTTAAACGTGTAGCTTCGTTTCCTTAGGGGTCATTGCGGTAATGTTTGTATTGGCACCCTCTCTTCTAAGAGCTGCTCAGGCCCTGGTTACAAGAATCCTAGAAGAATCGGTAACCAAATTACTGGCCCTATCAGGAATTCCAAGTTCTGCGCTAAATCCACAAATTTGATCTATTGCCCCCAGGAGCGCCGGCTGCTAACAGAACCTAAAATCTACAGGCGAGACTATAGGTGGATCAGGACTTTACTAGGGCAGTCAGACCTGGCAATACTGATTTCCCTAGCAATCCCTCATTTTTCAACTGAACCTCAGGTTCCTCTTGCAATGCACCCACCACGACACACACACCCACTCACATGCATGCATACAAGCACGCACGCACGCACCCACACACACACACACACACACACCCACACACACACACACACACACACACACACACCTATCTACCTACCTATGGGGACTTCATAACGACGGTTATTGCTTGCATGGCCTTTATTTTATTTCAGGTTTGTATGTTCATATTCCCTCCGAAAACATGGCCACCCTGGCTTAAGCTTGAGAAGAGCTGGGGGCATTCTTTCAGTCTTGGTGGCCGTGTTATCTGCTTAATTTGTGCCTGCACTTGTCAGCACCAGCTCTAGTGAGAGTCAACCACATGGTGGGAGGCCTTTTCATTTTGAGATGAGAACAACAACTGTGTTTATTAAGTCAATATACATTGTAAAAGAATAACACCAGTCTCTCACGACATTATTATAGCTTTGTCTGGCCTGCAAGTCCACACTTGTAGGAGTGCGATGGATAGGTGTTATGTTGGTACTGTCATTGGCAGCGCTGGCAGGGTATGGGTGGTGCAGGCTGCAAGGACCATCCGAGAAAGACTTAATGGGGTTTATTTACCACCCCCTTGTGCCACCTGTGCATCACTTTTTGTGACGCACCGGTGGCACATTTTGCTGCTCCAAATTTCAAGGCCAGGAAAAGCCATCCTGCTTGGCTTTTCCTGTCCTTGTAAATATGGCTTGTTTACACGAAGCACTCTGCATGGGTGTTGCTGTGGGTATTCCAGTGCAACACCCATGTAACCTGACACATTTCCACATTTACGAGAAATCGTAAACCCGGAAATACGTCTGAGTGTTTGGCTTACCCAGGGGAGGCGTAGGGAGGCGCAAGGAGGAGAAATGTATTAATTTCTCAAAGTTTTTTTCTCTTTCTATGTGTGCTGCATTCTGCAGCACAAATAGAATGAGGAAAGCACCTTTGGTGATTGCTCATGTGCAGGAAGGTGGCCCTTCCTGCACATAAACAATCATTAAAAAAAAATTACGCTTTGCAAGTTCCATGTGCACTAATGCAGCACACATATAAGTTGAAAAACGCCATTTCAGATTTTTTATGTGCAGGAAGGGACACCTTTGTGCACACTAACAATCATCCCCATGATGTAGGCATCTTTTCACCATGGTGCAAGGGGGCCTGCATCCGCGCATAGCAGCCCATGGTCCCCCAGCGCAGGGAAAAGTATCGCGATAAAACATATTATTGTAAATATGTTGCAGCCCTGTGCTTTAAAAGTCCTGCAACGTGACGCAGCCAAAGGGCTTCTGGCGCTGCGCTGCAGCACTTTCTTGTAAATGAGGCCCTTAATGTTATTACAAAGTAAGCACTGCTGCAACCCACAGTGGGTGACTAAAGGAAGGACACTCTGGCTGCATGTTGAGGTGTGAACTCTGCATTTGTAGTTTTTTAGAGATGAGGATGGACAATAAAAGGATTTAATTTAAGACAGTTCGTAGTGATGTGCACTTGAATAAGACACGAGAAGATTGATTTTGAGGCAGAGGGAGCAGAATCACTGTATTGAGTTCTTACCCAACTTATCACGACTGGCACAGGGCTCCCATCCACAGTTTTTCCAGGTGTGGGAACACTGGACCTGTTTTTACCGGCTGGTAATGCCTAAGGATGAAAAGACTGCTGTTCCCTCATTTTTTTCTTTGGTACAACTACTACAACTAATAGCCCCCTTCGTTCTCCTACCTTCCCTCTACCTCCACCCCATACATAAAATCCTCTACACAGGTGTGAATTTAACCCCTCAGAATGGAAAATTCTGTGGGAGACACTGCAAGGTAATTCAGTGTCTGCACAGTTATTCCCCATTCAAAGGGGTTTAACTCAAAATAGGTGAAATTCCATGTGGAGATACTGGCCAGTAATGGTAATTTCAGCTGCTGGGAAGCTCTGTATGGAGTTCTGCTCAACTCCTAATCCGGGCCATGGCCTCAGTTCTGAGCAGTGGACAGGGCTGTTGTAACAGCATTAAAGGCTCCCGGGCAAAGCAGTGCACTGGGTCCTGCCTACATAACCACTCACTGGAGTAAAAATGTTTAACGGAAAATGAGTGTTAAATTCTGGTCTGCATGGGGCCCCTATGCTCTTTGAGCCCCCGGGCAACTGCCCAGTGTGCCATGCATTCAGGCGGCACTGGCAGTGGGACCAGTGCTGGTCACAGGATTGTATGTCAGACTGCTGTGGTCAGAAATATCACCTAACAATAATATAGTGGCCTCAGTGAGTAAACTATATTTGGGATTTGAAATTTAATTTAAGTCAGGGGTCACTCTGAAGACCATATTCTGCTACCGCACCAGTTAGGAGTTTCGAGTAAGGAGAGAGAAAGCGAGAGGAAAGAGAGAGAAAGAGGGAGACAAAAAGTGAAGGAAAGAGATGACAGAGACAGATCAACAGAGATAGACTGTGAGAGAGAAAGAAAGAGACCACCAGCAAGACGGAGAGAAACTAAGAGAGATATAGAAATAGAAGAGAGAAAGAGAAGGCAAAAGAGACACAGATTGAGACGAATAGAGAAAGTGAAATTGAACAATAGTGGGTGCTACTTAACGGTGGCGGGGGCAGCTTGCAGGGCAGGGTAACAGGAGAGGAAATGTTTTTTTTTTAAATTTATTTATTTGCAGGCCACCCGCTGAGGTCCTATTCAGTCGATGCCAGGACTCCTGGGACATGAAGCAGGAAGCACACAGGCTCCCAGACTCCCCCAGCAAATCTTGATGCTGCCCTACAGCAACTTTATGATTGGTCACTCTGAGCGCCGTGGTTCAGCGCCCAGGCAGGGAGTAGGATCCTGTCCATGTTCTCCACCCAGCCTGTGCAATACAGCCTGATGGAGAACACGCTAAGTGCGCGTTACTGTTTGGCCAGCCCAAAATGGCCGTGCAAACCATCATGCACACTCACAGAGTGCCCACCACTCCTCCCCTGCTCCTCTGTGACAGCTGAGCCCACTTGCCACGACCAAAAAATAAAATGATAATAACAATGCATTATGATCATTTTATTTGTACTTTTTGACCTGCTCGCAGAGCAGTGAGACGACGCTCCTCCGCCTTAGCTGAGGAGTCACCGCTAAGTGGAAGAGCGAGAGATGAGAGCCACAGTAGAAGAGAGACAGCAGGAGAGAGGTAAGAAACAAAGGCAAAAAATGAGTGTCTTGGAAGAGAGGCAAGCACAAGTGTCCTGAGAGAGGGACACATGAAGCACGAGCGCTGAGAGAGAGAGATGCAAACACCAGTGTCTTGAGAGAGATTGTACGGATGTCGATAACAGTGCATTGGGAGAGACTGTGGGCAGATGAGCCACTGAAAGCTTGAGCCGGGCTAGACCTAGATGCATGGCTCTGGCTCAGGTCGAGGCCCTCCTAGAACCTCAAGGCCAAAACGAGTCGAGCTTTCATATGGCTTCTGCCTTCCTCCCGTGCTTTACCCTCATTCACTAAGCAAATCAGTAACAGAGGTAAAAAGGAGAGGCTAATAAATACTATGGTGGCTGATTTGTAGGAAGTGAAACCTGAAAACATTGGAATAGTCCTGGCTTCCCTGGTTAACAAAATTGTGTGACCTTAGGCAAATATTGTATTTTCCCAATCCTCCTTTTTCTTCATTTTTGCAAATGAAAGTGCCTTCTAATAAGTAAGTTCAGAATACTGTTTGATTTATTAGGCTATAATGTTGCTCCATCTGTAAGAATGAGGGATACATAGAGGGTACACGTGACAACTGACTTGCCCCTTGGTTCACTAATGGCATTGTTGCCAGGGCGGGATGAGACTGATTTAAAGTTCAAGTTTAAACGCTCACTTTTAGTAAGTACCTCTCGGTGTAGTGATACAGTGTGACTTATTAATGTTACGGCTTCCACATCATGGTAAATACATATTTTTTTAAAAAATTTGCAGAGATTTTATCATATTTGTATGTGAGGCGGCTTGTTGCATGATTTACGTGAAAACATTTTCAGAGCTCGGCTCATGTGCAGACTCTTAGACCCATGCCAGACCCTTAGGGGCTGATTACGATGGCAGGTGACCCCACCACCGGCAGGCTGCCGGTGATAGGTTCACCGCCATCACAAGGCCAATTACTGCACGCCAGACTAGGATCACGGGTGGTGTGCCTGGCGGGTAGAAAGTCCGTCCACCACGGGTCCGACTGAGGCACTCGTTACGATTGCCTGTCGCACCACACCGCATCGACACAATGGTGGCGGTGCCTAGCAGCCACCACCACCATATCAGGATGCTGGATCCCCACTAGCCTTTCCATCGTAGTTGAACCGCCATGGAAAGGCTGGTGGGGATGTACTTTGGGGCAGTTTGGGCCCCCTTGTGCAGGGGCAGTTGGTGTGTGCACTTGGGGGGCACCTATGCTGCCCCCTACATTTCTCTGCACCATGTGGCAGACACCGCATGATGCCTGCCATGTAGTGCAGGCAAATGTAAACAGTTCTTTTTTAACATTAGCCAGCAGCACCCGCCGCAATGTTAAACATGCTGTTTGCGGCTGCTGAGGTGGCAGTCACATCCTAATTACATTTGCAGGACCACTGCTTTATCCCGGGATGGAGGCGGGCGGCCTGAACACCGTCCGCCATTATAATGACCCCCTAAATTGACCTCTTCCTCTGCTCTCCCTGTTAATTTCTATGCTCGCCCATCTCTATGGGATACACAAAGAACAGTGAGGCAGATGATGAGATACAGGAAGAAATAAGATAGAAAGATGGGAGATAGAGAGGGGGGCCGGGGGCAGGGGTGACACAAATCTAACAAAAATGAAAGACAGGCACAGAATTATGCTCACATTATATAGTCACAGAGGCATAAAAGTACGAATAAAAGTGGTTAACACTCTAAAATAAATAGCTCTAAAAATACAGCCTGACATTTCAAGGCCTGTATTTGAAACCTCTTAAAGGTGCTGCGTGCCACCTGGCTCCCTCGCACCACTGCGTCAGCCGCGCGACGTGCGTCTTATGGCGCGAACTTCCAGAGCTCTGAAGGAGGCTTTTTGTGCAGTGGGGATGTGCTCTTCTCAGCTTCTGCTTTGTCAGCTCCCTGTCTGACATTTATTCCCACCGTGCCGCAACACTTTGGGCGCGAAATTAAGACATCTAAACGCGTAAGCTGACAGCCATGGAACATCTCTCCTGGCAGCCGCTGCAGTTTAATGGCTAGGGCAATCAACTACTCATTGGTGGGACCACTGGAATTATGTGGTAGAGGAGGACCAAATTATGTGGCTGGGTTGACTAAATTATGCTGCAAGAAAAGTAATATTATGCAACATATTGCTGCAGATATATTGTGATATTATTCATTTTTTTGTCATTTTACAAATGCTGACATTACGCAAAGGTTTCTCCTCCTTGGTACTGCTCAACAACCAAATACAGTAGTAAGAAACTGATAGGAGACCAGTCAATCTGTTCATCTGGACTTCCACTGTGTGGCAAAGCGTCACTGCGATTTTAGTAAACTTCATAACTTTTGATCCATTTGAGCTATCATTTTTTTTAATCTAAAGATTATGCAGCAGATGATCATTTGGGTGGTAAATACAGCAAATCCATAATAAGCTGTAAAATGCCACATCTGCAGCATCACATGATTCCAGTAGCCCTGCTCATTGGCCACCAGAGTGGGCTACTTGTTTATTGCAGCATACAAACAAATCCTCACTAGTGTCCCAAAGCGACTGTTGTAAGAACAGAAGGGTCGTCTGAGTTTGCTTTTAGGTTTGCCCACTGTAGAAGTGTCACCACGTACAATCAGACACAGCTTAGAACGTTCCCTACTTTACATATTCTTTGTACCTTCTATGCAAGGGTTTCCAAATGTATGCTGAGCAGAGCCAGGTCCAGGCCAGGTTATTAAGAATAGCACTAATTATGTGAACACGTTCCATTTCTTATGTGCTATGTTGAAAATCCAGCATAGATCCAGCCCCCGTCACCTATGCTGGTCACCACTCTACTAAACCATGTGCCCAGAACTACAAAATCTCTTAGAATGCAGACAGTCCCAGTGAAAATGTTATTTCACAAGTTATGAAAGGTTTCTGTTGGATCCAATTGTGCCATAAGGATTAGACTCCAGAACACATACGCCCAGCACAAAAACACACAAATGGAGTCAACTAGTTAAATAAGCAAAAGAAACAAACAAACAAAAAAAATCAAGTTATTAGATAACAATAGTCAATTTCAAAATACAGCTGGAATCTCGTGGGATTTTTTTCCCTGGGAGTTCAAGGGAGGTACTCTCTGGTACTGGTCAATTTCAATTTCCACAAGAAAGAATAGCTTCCAATAAGATCATGCTAGGGAGGTTTGTTTGGGAATTTGCATGGATACCCTACTCACCATTTAGAGGACATGCCCAAGGTTGCTTCTCACATATGGATGACACAGCTGTGTTTCTGCCCGTCAAAAGGTATGAGAAAATGAGTTCTAGTGACATCACTGCATTATGCTTGTGGACTCACAACACAAACAACTCTTTGGCATGTGAAAGAAGGTAAATGCAGAAATCTACCTCTTCAAGCAAGCTTTCACCCCCACGACTGTCAGGCCAGGGACAATCTTGAAAAGTCTCACACTCTCTGGCCCAACTAACCCTCCTACCTCCTCCCAATGAGGTATTAGCCCCACCTTTGTAATTTGTTTAAGGCTGAATACTGACATTTGGAGTCCTTAGAATGTGGGAAACGGTGCTCTTGCCTCTTCCAATATGTGTGCCGCTCCATGCAGCGCTTATGCCATCCAAGCTGTATTACTATTTAATGATAAGCATTGGCAAAGCCAATAGGTCAAAGCCCATAGGCCTGCCATTGGTCAGAAACTTTTGGCGTTTACATTGCTTGTTTTGTTTTATAATGGTTTTTGCAAAAGTTTATTGTTCTAGAAGCTACCGAGCCTTCATAAATCTAAAAAATATTGTTGGCTAAAAGTAATCCTTGGGACTTAAGAGACTTAAGGGAACGAGTTAGTGTGAGGATGTGCTCCTTCTGGAAGGAGAGAATGCTGGCCCTCACAGTGAAGTTAGACAGTGGCTGGGGTGGGCTGACCCATTGCCTTCTTGTTGTAATGGGTGGCGAAAAATGTGAAAGACACAATAACAGACCAATGCATGAAGAGTTCTGGATGAAAGTCTCATAAGTGTATTATGCACATAATGTTGCTAAAATTAAAAGGTCTTTGCTAACCTCAGATCTAAACAAGCATTGGCATAGGCAATAGGTGTCGTCCATGAGAGCTTTTGGCTTTTTCAATGTTTTTTAGTCATGTTTGCTGAAAGTTAAAAAAAATGCTATGATGCAACCAGCACAGGCTGCGTCATAGCACATTTTCTATTGCTAGTGGGAGGGGGGATGGGGTGGGAGACAACATGGAGGAATAGTTGTAACATGGAGGGCAGGTGGGAATTGAACATAGACAGCGGAGGCTGTGGTGTAAAAGGTACTATGAACCAGTCATCAGTGTCTGCATCATAGTGCACTTTTTTTCGATGGTGGGTGGGGGGGGGCAAGCCATGACAGAGACAATGGAAGTAGAAAAGGTGGGTGGGGACAAGCAACAGCCCAGACAATGGACGGAGCTAGGGTGTAAGGAATGAGGGTGTGGGTGCAAGCAACGACACAGACAATGGAAGGTGAAAAGGTGGGTGGGGGCAAGCAACAGCCCAGGCAATGGAAGGAGCTAGGGTGTAAGGAATGAGGGTGGGGATGCAAGCAACGACACAGACAATGGAAGGTGAAAAGGTGGGTGGGGGCAAGCAACAGCCCAGACAATGGACGGAGCTAGGGTGTAAGGAATGAGGGTGTGGATGCAAGCAACGACACAGACAATGAAAGTAGAAAAGGTGGGTGGGGGCAAGCAACAACACAGACAATGGAAGGAGCTAGGGTGTAAGGAATGAGGGTGTGGATGCAAGCAACGACACAGACAATGAAAGTAGAAAAGGTGGGTGGGGGCAAGCAACAACACAGACAATGGAAGGAGCTAGGGTGTAAGGAATGAGGGTGTGGATGCAAGCAACGACACAGACAATGAAAGTAGAAAAGGTGGGTGGGGGCAAGCAACAACACAGACAATGGAAGGAGCTAGGGTGTAAGGAATGAGGGTGTGGATGCAAGCAACGACACAGACAATGGAAGGTGAAAAGGTGGGTGGGGGCAAGCAACAGCCCAGACAATGGACGGAGCTAGGGTGTAAGGAATGAGGGTGGGGATGCAAGCAACGACACAGACAATGGAAGGTGAAAAGGTGGGTGGGGGCAAGCAACAGCCCAGACAATGGACGGAGCTAGGGTGTAAGGAATGAGGGTGTGGATGCAAGCAACGACACAGACAATGGAAGGTGAAAAGGTGGGTGGGGGCAAGCAACAGCCCAGACAATGGATGGAGCTGGGGTGTAAGGAATGAGGGTGGGGATGCAAGCAACGACACAGACAATGGAAGGTGAAAAGGTGGGTGGGGGCAAGCAACAGCCCAGACAATGGACGGAGCTAGGGTGTAAGGAATGAGGGTGTGGGTGCAAGCAACGACACAGACAATGGAAGGTGAAAAGGTGGGTGGGGGCAAGCAACAGCCCAGACAATGGATGGAGCTGGGGTGTAAGGAATGAGGGTGTGGATGCAAGCAACAACACAGACAACGAAGGGAGGGATGGGTTTGGGGGCAAGCTCCAACACAGACAACAGACGGGGTGGGAAGATTGAGGCAAGTAATGACACAGACAACATAATGAGGAAGGGCGGGAGGGGGCAAGCAACACAGGTGATAGGGGTAAACAACAGTTGAGGGATGAAGGCAAGCAACACAGATGAGCGGGTGGTGGGTAGCAACACAGTGAAGGGAAAGAGAGGGAGAGGAATGCGATGGGGGAGAGGTGCACAAGGGAGCCAGATGAAAAAGATACACTCTGGTAGAGTGCTTAAACACAACAACGAAAAGTAGCACTTAAAAATGAGAAAGTGGTAATGTCCACTATGTGTCGACCTGACCGCACATTTGCTATGTATCTATCATGCCTTTTTCTTTAATAAAACTTACAAAAAATAAAAACAAATGAGCAAGTGGAAGATCATAAGAAATGCATTCATGCCCAACGGGATGGACAAACACACAAATAGGAAGCCTATGGTAACCGACCAATAAGAAGCGAGCAAATGCAGTCAAACAATATTAAGCAATGCGCGGTCTCTAACCCAACATCTGTTGTATAGACGAGACCTAAAACTTGGCTAACTACCTGTGTGTGTTCATGCATCTGAGTTCCCTTTTCAGCATTATGGTTTGGATGCACACTAATACAAATACACAAACTACCAGGAACACAAACACTTCTAAAGACTACTCTCACGCACACAAATGCATGTGCACAAGTACATACACATTCATGCACAGGCGCCCTTACCCCATACCTCTGTAAGTGTTCGCTGAAGGGCCCCGGTATCCTACATTCGTATGTGTTTGCGTGTTCCTCTCCAGCACCATGGACAGGGTTTCAGCGCTCTTACCCGATCAGCTAACACGTTCGTCTTCTGTGTGTATGTTAAATCTTTTACTTACGTTCATGTCAACACTGCCGAAGTTAGTCACGAGATTGGTGTCTTTTTGAGCTAGAAATAAAGTTATTTTAACTTTCGCCAGCTTAAAATCTCCTTCACTCGGTTGCAAGGTCAGTGTGGTTAATTTGTGGCCCTTCTGCCAAGTGGTCAAGCCCCTCCAGAGGCTGGTTGCAGTCCCAGGGACCAGTTCAGCTCGTAGGCTCACAGAAAACTAATGGCCACATGCATGAACACATTTTCCCATAGACACAAAATGGGCAATACCCTTTGATGCATCAGGTCCTAAGCAGTTACTAAAACAGCATTTTACACGTTTGCTGCTTCCTGCTGGATTTCACGACAGCTGCTGGTATTCCCTGCGCCCATACTGATACGCGGAAGTAAAAGCAGTGCTGCGGTTCCCAACTGCCCACCTTTACAGGGTCAGCGCAGGAGTGGGCAGGTAGGACAGGGAAGAGAACTGCAGACCGGAAGGCCAGCCCCTGATTAAATAAGTCCAGAAGGTCAGAGAGTTGCACTGGCAGGAAGGAAGCTGTTAACGACAAGAACCTTCAGCGACTTTAACTACACATATCCCCATGGCAACGCTGCTTTCTGAAACTTATAACATTTAGGGGCATATAATCAAGCCCCTATCCCCAACACAACATCACTTTTTGTGACGTGGTGGCGATAGGCTCTGCGCCCTATTATATAAGCAGCGTTAAGCGACTTAATGTGGCTTAAAGCCACGTTAAGTGGCTTAACGCTACCTTGATAATGGGCTCCTTTCAAGCTAAACTCAGTGTGAAAGGGGCGTGCAGTGGGTGTTGCGGTGGGCGTTCCACCGCAACACTCATTGAAGTCGACACTGCCACCTATTACCAAGTTTGGCGATAATAGGTAGCAGCGCTGAGCTTGAGACCAGAAAAATCCTCTCCCCTTTCCCTTTATTCTCTTTGATCTGCCTCTTCCATGCACGCTCCTACTTCCCCTCCCTTTTATCCCTTCCGCCTCAATCCTCATTCAACCTTCTTGGTCATGTCTCACTGTTGTTCCTGCAACTTTTTCCCATTTCTATTCCCTCCCTCATGTTTCCCCTCTCAACCTTCTCCGCCCTCTTCTTCACATTTTTGCTCCTTCTGTCCTTCTCCTGTTTACCCCTCCACTCTCATTCGTCGCTTCCCTTTGTTTTCAAATCTCCTCCTCTTTCCTCCACTCCTCTATGTTCATAAAGGAGCGGCCCATGCAGGTAAGAGTGGTGGGGCGTGGGGGAGACTCGACAGATGATGACGAGGGAAAATTAAATAAATAATACATTTTCCCTCCTCCTCGTCTGTCGAGTCCCCCTAAACCACCCCCCACTCCCCCCACCTCAGGCAGCTCCTGTGGTTCATATCTTCTCTTCCCCCCTTCAAGCACCTGCTCTGATTGGCTGAGCAAAAGCTGCAGAGCTACCAAGTCTTTGTGCTATATGACTCACACTAGTGAAAATACATAGGGGCTTATTTACAAGCCCCTAGCGCCGCCAGCACATCACATTTAACCCCTTCGCTGCTGCGGCTATTCCGCCGCAGTGCTAAGGGGGAGGGGGGGGGGGGCCGCGCGGCGCGCCCATGCTGTTTACGGAACCGCTCCGTCACCAGCCGTCGTCGTGCTGTGCTCATGACGGAGCGGTTCTGTCACGGCCCCGGCCGCTTAATGGAACGCCCAGCGCAGGCACGGAATCCGCGCCGCGCAGGCGTGCCGAGCGGGTCGTGACGGAACCGGTCCGTCATCAGCACAGCGCGACCGCGGCTGATGATGAAGCGGTTCCGTCACCAGCAGGGGGGGGTAATAAGGGAAAGAATGACGTATGGGAGGTGCAGGGGGCTTGTAAATAAGCCCCACAATGTCCAAGAATTGCAGGATGTGGTACCCCACGACGTGCTGCATGCACCACAATGCAGTACAATCTACAAAGTGGCCTTTCTTTTCTTGCCAGTGCACCACTTTCAGTCACAGAACTTCATATGATTTCAAAATATCTTTCCCTCTATCAGTCTCCGAAATGTAAAAGTCAGCGTCAGTCTCAATGTCTTTCTTTAAAAGCAGGCCTTGTGTGTGGCACGCCTCATCCGGTGCCAGTGCCTTTGCTTGTATGACCTACATTATGCGCGTAAGTGGTGCATGTGCGTTTATTTACAATTTTTATATCACTCGCGCTACAAACTTCCGCATCCCTGGGCCAATAGTGTAGCGAGAATGCGATGGCCCATGGTGGAAGCAACACAAATGGCCCCTTTCCCTTCTGCCAGGGAAGTAAATACTGCTACTATCAGGGTTCAATGGGCCCCGGTGCCACTGCACTTGAAGCACCAACGGCAGCTCTGCCCCTGCCGTGGGCACCTGCTCAGAGTCAAACTCAGCAAGGGTAAAACTGCAGGGGCTGGGTGGGATGACGCCCATGAAGCGCAATCATTGCCATCTTCAGGTACATCTCATCACTTTTAATTGAAAGGGGTACCTCCTTCCAGTGGGCCCCTCTGCCACGAGCAAGGGCTTAGCAACTTCAGCTAAAGGCAGACTTAGAGCATCCATGTTATACTTTGATCCCACCCAAGGCGATCCTAGTAATCCATGTTTTCTTTCCCTTTTTTAAATTGATCTATCTTTTTATTGGCGTTTGCATAGGTCATGTTGCGATTGGAATGTGTTCCAGATATATCCGGGAGGGGGCGCAAGTCCATTACCTTTAAAAGGCCCTGAGTGCAGCCCCCTAACGACAGCTGTATGTTTAACTGGAATGTTTATAGTTGTAATAATTAAACGCTGTGCCATGGGATAATACCACACGGAGCCTTTTCTGGCACTAAACTCGTAAGTTATTGCTCTTTATGGCTAAAGTAATATAGTTAATGTTTATCCTATTTATATTAACAGTTGCCTCCAAATGGACAACTCGTATGATCTACATATTTAATAAAACATTTTAAACAAGCAATAAATGAGACTCACCCTATACATATATTTCGTTTGTTTGGAACTTTGCACATTGACTCGTTTGAAAATTCCCAAAGCCTGTGCTGCAGATCCAGAATCTATATCCACCTAATGTAAGCTGTACCCTTTCATTCCCACTTTGGTTGAAATGCGAAGGAATGGCGTTATAAGTCAATGCGATGTGATGGACTCTAGGACTGGGTGGAGTTCAAGAGACCAAAAATCCTGCCGCACTATGCGGCGTTCCGCAAACGGCGGAGTGCGTTAGGTCGTGCCGTTTGCGCTGATTTTTAGTGCCGATGTTTGACCGAAAAATAAGCGCACACGGCACCACATACAGCGCAAGAGGGCGCTGCTTCTTTCTGCTGCTCATGTAGATGTTTTACTCGAGCGACAGCTTTCTCAACGCGAACAGAAGGATTCTCAAAGCGAGCGTTAGCGGCCATCCTTGACCGCCCCCCGTTGAGAAACCTCTCTGGGAGGTGGGCTGGATTAAGATTTTCCTCATTCGCCAACTTAATGATGGTGGATGCGAGCGAGGAAAAAACTCAACAAGCAGAGAGGAATTTCACGCCCAGACCTAATGTACTCTACTTGAAGCAACACGACTGATCAGAGAGTATAACACATTAACAGGTTCACTGGAAGCACTTTCTTTTTTTTTAGTAGTATCAGGCTTGCTTATGACACAGTGCTTTTAAATAGTGTTTTCTTACACAGTGAGTGCTATCCACTCTAACTCACTTTTATTTTACTCTTCATTATATTATGATGGCCATTTAGGAAGGATGAAGAGAGGATTACACAGGTTAGGAAAGCATAGAAGGAAGTGAGGGAACAAGAAAAAGTAGATGAGAGTTAACAGAGTGAGTTAGAAAAGCAGAAAACTGCTGTGCCTATTAAAAAGGCACTGCAATGGGAGTGCCAAAACCCGTTCCGGCACAGCCTGGATGGTAAAGTCCATGCTGTGCAGGAAAGGGGGGTGTGAGCTGAGAGGGGGGTACACCATGTGCCCCCTGCATGCATCCCATGGCCCTGAGGGAACAGGGGACTCTGTAGGGCCCCCTAAGTTTCCTTACCACCATGAAAAGGGTGGCTAAGAGGAAACTCTTAATATGCTTGGTGGTGCCGCAGCAGCACACCCAGCATACTGCAGCCCTCAGACCTCCACGATCTTATTTCGATCCGACTGCCATACTCGTTACGGCAGTAGAACCACTGGTGCGGCAATCAACGACCGCCAACACACCTCCACCTTGAGTTTGGCGTCCTATGGACTGCCACACTCATAATCGGGCCCTATGTCTTTAAAGCAACTTCATGGCAAACATGAATCCCGGAGCTATTTTACTTTCACCTCCTAAAGGAGAAGGGTCAAAAGTTACAAAGTGGCTGGAGATGGAGCTGGGGCATAACCAGCTCTCTACCTTCTCCTAGATGAAGCACTGAAACTTACATAGAAAATTATTGTTCCAATTGAGCTAGAGCAGTGCTTAATTTGAGTCGGCGGTTGTAGGTTGGTCCCATAACACCCAATTTTTGGAGACCAATGCTTATTTTTCCTCAATAGACTTTGAGCAAGAGACAGAAAAACACAAAAGGGGGAAAGAAGGTGGGAGAGGAAGTTGAAAAAACAGTGACAAAGGGAGAAAGCAGGAACCTGCAGGAGTGAAATAAACAGGCAGGGAGGTTCTGGTGGTGTATTAAAGAGTCATAAGTTGGAATCAAGACAATGCAAACTTAGTATTTCTCCAAACATATGCCAAGTGAAAATAAAGTCACCAAACAACGGTTGCAAAACAGGATCTAATGCTATCAATTATCCAGAAACAGAATATTGTGACTTCGTCTGAATTACAGTGATACAAATGTAGTACCCCACCGGGTGTACAAAATCATAATCAAAACCCCACAAAAGCATTATAGAGTCCTACATACCTTACCCGGTTGTTTGTGACAACATCGCCATCACCATTAAACAAGTACCCCTTGCATAGAAGAGGCCAGGCACAAAAAAGGGAGTCCGGGTGCAAAACCTAAAGCAAAACCTAAAGCAAAAACCCTAAAGCCAACACAATACTCTCTAGAAAGAGCGATCACAGGAAAACACCGAAGTATGCTGCTACAGATATTTGCAGTAGACCTACTGCCCAGTAGAAAACCGCATAATAGAGAGCACAGAGAGAAACTCACCAGGGTAAATCTTAATGACAGCAAACTGTCAATAGAAATGGGTTGATACAAATAGAAGTGCTAACACAGAGAGAACAGACTTCACACCCAGTGTTGCAAGAAAGAAATAGAAACTAGAGCATCATCTACGAGAAAGTGATGCAGCACGGCGCCGCAAGCCATTTAGCTGCGCCATGCTGCATCATTTTCTAAGCTCAGGGATGAGCATATTAACAATATGAAGTATCCTTGTGCTTTCCCCTGCGCTGGCATGCAATTAGCTGCCATGCGCCAGCGCAGGCACCCTTGCGTCATTTTGCTAGGGTGCCTGCACTGCGGGGACTATTTTTTTTGTGCAGGAAGGGATACCTTCCTGCGCAAAAGCAATTATTAATTGCAGTTTCAGCACGCATAGAAAGAGGAAAAAACGAGGAGAAATCAAAGTGTTTCTCTTCATTGCGCCATTCCTAGCCCTCCTCTGGGGAGGCAGAGGATTCGGATGCATTCCCAGTTTTAAAAAAAATTGTTAACTCGGAAAAGAGCCTAGTTCAATGGATTTTGCATGGGAACACCCACAGCAATAACCGTGGAATGCCCCTTTCCTGTAGGATAATGCGCAAAAGGGGCTCATATTTACAAGCATGAAACGTCAACAGGGTGGCTTTATGTGGCCTTGTAAATATGGAGAAGCCCATTGCGCCGCCGGTACGTCAAAAAAGTGATGAACTGGCAGTGGAATGGGCTTGTAAATAAGCCCCCAAGAGGTTTGTCGCACACAATGTACAAGGTATGCTGAAATCAGAGACCATATTCCCTGAAGATGCCTAAGAAGGAACATGGCTGCACAGGTAAACGTGTTCTGGTATCACTGCACCATCATATTAAAAAGAGATAGAAACAGCTGTCACGTCTGAACCGCCCTCTGCCCTCTAATAAAATATACTCTCAGCATGTCTAACCTGCTATTTTTATATTTATACCTTAGTATGACAGTGGAAAGAGAACAATGTCGCAGCCGTGGGCTTTTGTCCATTGGCTAAATGTGGCAACATTGATTTAACTGCTCATGTCAATACATTTCATTTCAATTGAATTGTACTGTCTCTACGTGAAGTGTTGGATGGCACTCACCAGTAAAGGGCGGGGTTTCTTTTTAAAAAAGTTCAGACCTTGTGAATATTTAGGAACCAATCAGAGATACTTCCGAGTGTTATGACCTCTCTCCAACAGTGGACACAAACTCCTCCTTCTTAAACTAGACACCGCTAGCAACCTCAATAAACTCTTTTAAAGGCACCAGTGGGAAAAGCAGTAACAAATTCATCATTATAACTGTAAGAGAGAGGCGAGGGTTCCAAATATTCCCTCCACAAAGCAGCTACGAGAATGAATATAGTGTTCCTCCGTCCATTCGTGCATATCAAGACAAGGAAGCGCACGTCACAGACCTCATCTTAAAATACTGGCACAGTAATATGGTCTATGCTGAACATAGATCATGGAGAGATGAGAGACAAACACCTCTAGACAAACTAATAGAGATTGGGACTCACCTGCCTTCCTTACAGTCAATTTACAGGCGTTGCTGGGCAACCATCAGGATGCTCTTAACTCAGCTTGGGGCAGGGTGTTCAGCACCACAGTGCAGCTCTCAATGCGAGCTGCTGTCGGCTCATCTAGTCGCGTCCCAGAATTTCCAGGTAGTGTGTTAATCACCCATGTTCTTCATTGCACCTAATACACCCATGCCAAGGGGTGCTGTATGTTCTCTTATTGATCAGCAGCAGGTTGCATTCTGGAGCTTGTAGTTTCATTTTGAGCACTAGATTAGCTCAAAAATCTAAGCACGCAAAAAGCTCTTACCTAAGGAGCGTAGACCGGCAGATGGTGTCATACATAAAATGGGGCCAATGTGTGTCGGGCAGTCTGGCTACCTGGCGCTGCCAGACGGGCCAGCTTGAAGGGCCACCGTGTGGGCCGTTATTTTGTGCTCCCATGGGCAGTGGCTTGGCCCCAAAAAAATGGCCAAACAAGCTTCAAGCTTGACCATCTGGCAATTCTGGACCACTAGATTTCCCAAAACAATTTTTTGCTCATTCTCTGAATCCAGAATGATGAAGGTCTAGAGATATGTATGTCTTTGGGTGACAGAGTCGTGTTTAAAGCAACACTGGTTATAGACAATCTGCAGACCTGCTAAATTAAAAAATATTTCACCCTGTGAAGAAGTGGCGGGGCCTTTGAAAGGGCGGGGCCTTGTGCAGAGAACTAGCCGAGAGCCACTTCTGCCCACTAACTCCGCCCAACTCCTCTCCTCCCAAAAAAGAAATACTTCCAGAGGCTGGCGCCGATGTTCTGGTGTGTTTTAAATCCCTTGACAGACATCAGTCGTTCAAAGCCTCCAAAGACAAGATGGATATCCAATGCAGTGGTCTTCAGCTTGTTTTCGCTACCACCATGTTGATATTGTCTCCTCACCGGCTGACAGTGTGAAGGGAGCGGATATCGTGTGTGGCAGCACTGCGTGGGTTGACATGTTTAAATGCATCTCTACAAAGGGGATCCATGCCATATGAAGTCACGGCCCGTGCAGGTAAGCGCAGTGGGGCGGGGGAGTGACAAACGAAGGAATTGAGAAATGGAAGATACCCAGTTGAGCGAAAAGAAATATGAAAATAAAAAGTAAGCAATAAGAAAGAAAAGATTGACAGTTAGATTTTGGAAGACTAAAATACAGAGAAGAAGAAAGCGCAAATAAATGAAGGAGAGAGGACGGGGAGAAAGGAAAGAACGAATGAAGAGAAAAAGGGAGAAAATGATGAATGCAAGGAAGGAATGGATATTGGATGAAGGGAGATGGAAGGGAAAGAATAAGGAATGTGGAAGGAAAGAAAGGAAAAGTGAAAGGGAGGAACAGAGACGGGGAAGCAAAAAAGAGGAAGGGACAAAGATAGAAGTAAAAAGGAAGAAAAGGAGGAAAAAAGAAAGAGAAAAAGGGGAAGCGAGAAAGGAAGAAAGGAAACAAATGGGAAAGTGGTGAACAAAGGATGTAAAGTGCGAAGGAAATTATGGAGGAACTGCGAAAAAGAAAGCAATACAGATAAACCAGAGAAGGAAAGAAAAAAAACGAAAACAGAGAGAAAAGAAGAAAGGACACCAACGCAAAGAAAGAAGAGGCATATTATCAAGAACAGCGTTAAAATTATCGCCGGTTTAGCGGCAGAAAACTGCCGCTAAAGCGGAGATAATGGGCTTGATGATATGCCCTGGAGCATTCCAAAGAAGCCCATATTCACACCAGAACATGGGCTTCTATTGGAATTCTCAAGGGCATATTATCAAGCCCATTATCGCCGCTTTAGAGGCAGTTTTCTGCCGCTAAACCGGCGATAATTTTTAACGCCGTCCTTGATGATATGCCCGAAAAAAGTAGCACTCAAGAGAGGTAAGGTGGAAGAAGCGTGGGGCATATTACCAACAACTAGCGATAATTTTTGTCTCTAACTTGTTTAGAGACAAAAATTATCGCCGCACATCGGCGATTTTTATCGCAGATAAACCTTGCTATTAACAAGGTTTATCGCAAATGCGATAAAAAACGGCCGAAATGCATGAATATCGCTGAAAAGTCAGCGATATTCATGCATTATCGAGCAAATGCTCTTAGCCATGTTATCCACCTCCCATTGGATAACATGGCTAAGAACTGCTCAGGGCAGGTGTTAGCTTTTGGAGATATTTGCGCTTAGCGCGAATATCTCCAAAAGTTGGTAATAGGAGATAGCGATGTTAGGGACTGTTTCCAGTCGCTAACATCTTGGCACGCCCACTTTGCATGTCATTAGTGATAAATATCACTGACATGCAAAGCAAGGCCCAAGATGGTCGCTATCTCCTATTAGCTGTCACTAACTGGTGTTAGCGACAGCTTGGTAATAGGGAGATAATTTTATCTCCGCTTTCTTGGCTTTGAAAGCCAAAAAAGCGGAGATAAACCCCCTTGATAATATGCCCCCGTGTTACTAAAATAGCCAGGGAGCGCAGGGCAGGCTAGAGGAGCGTCAGGAGGAGCTGAGGGGAGTCCTGGGGGAGATAGCCTCCAGCGGTGATTAATACTGTGAGAGAAAATAGACTCCCCGTGCCAGGCAAAGTCAGCAGCAGCCAAGCCTCGGCGCAGCGCGCTGGGACGGGGAGGGCAGCGCCGCGCCCTGTCTGGGGAGCCAGCACCTCGCGTGATGTTCAGATACATGCGCTTTGGGTGTAATGCTTTCGATCATTCATCGGCCTCTTGGCGCTATCAGTTCTCACTGGCAAACCCGATGTCAGTATTTTGAATGGGGCTCCGAAAAGCTCGTGGTGCCTTGTGACCTTTCCACTCAGCCCCGTGAGAGAGTCCACTCACTGAGTTATTCCAATGGAGGACGCGTGGCGAGGAGGCGTCTGTGTGCTTGGTGGTCGATCAACGGGGGTCTCCGTGCTTCGTTGATGTGCGTGTCCATGTCTTTGGTTGATCAATGTGCCTGTGTGCGTGATCGGTTTATGTGTGTTTAGTTAATCAGCGGGTCTATATATCTGTTGTAATTGATCAGTCAGTCTATGCGTTTGGTTTGTGCGTCTCTGGTTGATCGGTGGGTCTGTGCTCGGTCGATCAGTTGGTCTGTGCATTGTCACTGATCAGTCGTTCTGCATTGTGTGCATTGCGCTCTGTGGCGTTGCCGATTACTTGGTCTGTGTGTTTGGTTGTCGATCATTCTATTTTTTGGTCATTGGGTCTGTAGTAGGATTATGTGAGTTTTTGATTAGTATATGTTGTAGGTCTCTATATTAAAGGCATTACTGGTTGCATTGTAGCTATCTAAGCTCAATGACGTCATAGTATAGAGCTCTAATGCACCATTTAGCCTGATTTGTGGTGTATGAAAGCAATCAAATATGGTCAGCTCAGTGGGTTGAATGCCCGCTGCAGAGATATTAGTGCAGCCTAATGGTCGCTGTGTTTGATCTTGTTTGAATACACCCCACTTTTCACCCCTCTAAGAATACACTGTGAACTCTCAATCCTTCCACTGTGGGAGGGAATCTGTGGTGCCATAGGGGGAGGTGTGGCGCAGCAGCCAGAGCAGCTGACTCCAGAGCGTGGGGCTCGTGGATCGATCCCCGGCACCAGCGGCAGCTCAGCTCAGCATCATGTGACTCTGGGCAATAGCTCACTTAATCTCCCCAATAGCCCCCAACGCCTGAATACCCTTAGCGGTGCTAAGTCGCGCTTTACAAATCTGGAATTATTTATTATGAGAGTAACACAGTCCATGGGCAGATCTTCTCTTGTGTGTGTAGGGGTGGGGAGCTCTGCTCTCCAGGTGGTGCCAAAACTCACAGGGCAATTCCTGGCGGAAAGCTGTCTCGCAGCAAAGGGTCTCTGCTCTCCATGGGGCATCACAAACCATGGGACATGGGACAAGCCCTAGCGCATTTCCTTCCCGTCTCTGTGGTCAGGTTACCAAAACCCAAGGGGCCGGTGCAGTGGAATGTGCTCTCAGTGGCTGCGGGTCTCTGGTCTCCTACATATCAGCATCCCTAAGGCACATCTCAGTTCCATGGTCTTTTCCTCTGGGTTCACTGGATGTCCACTTTTCCAGAATCCATGAGCATACAAGCCCACATTTGGTAATAAAAACACAATCCGGTGACTTGTTTCGGGGGACTTGCATGAAATGGGGACGATTTCAGGCAGGAGGTAGCCAAATGAAAGACATTTTTAGCTTTAACAATTGGAAATCTCCCGGCTGAATTGGGTCTGTTGGCACGTTTGTCCACAAGACACCCCCTAGCGGCCTTTCCTCTATCCGTGTGTTCAGGGTTCGAGTCGTGGTACCACGTGAGTGGACGGCGTCCCCCCACTTATTTTACAGGAGCTCGATAACTGGAGCAAATGGAGCCACACATTCACTCTTTGGCCTCTCTGGGGCGAGATCGGAGCCCATTTAGAAAGCTGCTCACGTGCTGGCTTCTCTGATGCAATCGCATCTAAGGGGTGAGCGAGGGGAGGCAATGAGTCTGATGGTGCAAGCCACCTTTTGTGACGTCACTTCCTTTCGTGACATCAGAGTCCCCCCCACTTCTTTTTTTAGGACTTGTACCCTGCCTGTGTTTCACTTTTTTTCTCCTCTCCCAGTTAGAAGAATACATAGGGCTCACTGGTTGAGCACTTCGTAGTAAAATGTTCTCTCTGGCTGGGGTTCCATACTCTCCAAGGGAGCAGAATCCTTAAGTGTTAATGTGATGTGCTCTGTCTGTTTCATGGCGTTTCTACTCTCACGTAAAGTGTTAATGTGATGTGCTCTGTCTGTTTCATGGCGTTTCTACTCTCACGTATTAGAATCCACAGCCCCCCCCTCCATGGGGCACTTCCTAATGGAAAGTCCTCTCTGCAACTGATGGTCTCTGTTCTCCAGGGCATCAGAATCCACGGGGCACATTCAATTGGATGGCCTCTCCCTTTGTTCTCTGTGGCTCGCTTCTGTCCTAGCTATCAGAACCCACGGGGCACATCCAATTGGAATGCCCTCTCTCTATGTGATCTATGGCTCGCTTCTGTCCGAGATATCAGAACCCACGGCGCACCTCCAATTGGAATGTCCTCTGCTATGTGCTCTATGGCTCGCTTCTGTCCTAGCTATCAGAACTCACGGGGCACCTCTGATTGGAATGTCCTCTCTCTATGTGCTCTTTGGCTCGCTTCTGTCCAAGCTATCAGAACCCACGGGGAACCTCTAATTGGAATGTCCTCTGCTATGTGCTCTATGGCTCGCTTCTGTTCTAGCTATCAGATCCCACGGGGCACCTCTGATTGGAATGTCCTCTCTCTATGTGCTCTATGGCTCGCTTCTGTCCAAGCTATCAGAACCCACAGGGAACCTCTAATTGGAATGTCCTCTGCTATGTGCTCTATGGCTCGCTTCTGTCCAAGCTATCAGATCCCACGGGGCACCTCTGATTGGAATGTCCTCTCTCTATGTGCTCTATGGCTCGCTTCTCTCCGAGGTATACGAACCCACGGGGCACATCCAATTGGAATACCCTCTCTCTATATGCTCTATGGCTTACTTCTGTCCAAGCTATCAGAACCCACGGGGCACATCCAATTGGAATGCCCTTTCTCCATGTGCTCTTTGGTTCGCTTCTGTCCAAGCTATCAGAACCCACGGGGAACCTCTAATTGGAATGTCCTCTGCTATGTGCTCTATGGCTCGCTTCTGTTCTAGCTATCAGATCCCACGGGGCACCTCTGATTGGAATGTCCTCTCTCTATGTGCTCTATGGCTCGCTTCTCTCCGAGGTATAAGAACCCACGGGGCACATCCAATTGGAATGTAAATGTAAATGTAAATGTATAGGCATTTATATAGCGCACTACTTACCCGGAGGGTGCCAAGGCGCTTCGACCGCTGCGAAACCCTTCCTGGCTTCCCTGAGAGATGGTCCCTTAATGGGTATCTCCAGGGTGAGACCAGGCATCCCCGGCGGTCTGGTGGGGCCGTTAGTGAAGATGAGGCAAGCTAATGCCCAGAGTTGCCGAGTGTGATCGCTGATCAGAGTGGGCACCGAGGCGAGAGAATTATCGAGTCCGCTGACCCTGGTCCAGAAACCTGCCGCGCCGGGAATCGAACCCTGGTCCCGGGCCGTCCTCTGCTCTCGGGTCTGCCGCCTCTAACCAGTGAGCCACACTACTTCACTCTCTCTATATGCTCTATGGCTTACTTCTGTCCAAGCTATCAGAACCCACGGGGCACATCCAATTGGAATGCCCTTTCTCCATGTGCTCTATGGCTCGCTTCTGTCCGAGGTATCAGAACCCACGGGGAACATCCAATTGGAATGCCCTCTCTCTATGTGCTTTATGGCTCGCTTCTGTCCGAGGTTTCAGAACCCACGAGGCACATCCAATTGGAATGCCCTCTCTCTATGTGCTCTATGGCTCGCTTCTATCTGAGGTATCAGAACCCAAGGAGCACATCCAATTGGAATGTTCCCTCTCTATGTGCTCTATGGCTCGCTTCTGTCCGAGGTTTCAGAACCCACAAGCAACATCCAATTGGAACGCTCTCTCTCTATGTGCTCTATGGCTCGCTTCTATCCGAGGTATCAGAACCCAAGGGGCACATCCAATTGGAATGTTCCCTCTCTATGTGCTCTATGGCTCGCTTCTGTCCGAGGTTTCAGAACCCACGAGGCACATCCAATTGGAATACCCTCTCTCTATGTGCTCTATGGCTCGCTTCTATCCGAGGTATCAGAACCCAAGGGGCACATCCAATTGGAATGTTTCCTCTCTATGTGCTCTATGGCTCCCTTCTGTCCAAGGTATCAAATCCATGGAGCGCATCCAATTGAAATGTCCTTTCGCTATGTGCTCTATGGCTCCCTTTTGTCCAAGGTATCAGAACCCAAGGGGCACGTCCAATTGGAATGTCATCTCCCGCTATGCGTTCTATGACTCTCATCTATCCAAGGTATCAGAACCCAGGGAGCACATCTAATTGGAATGTCCTCTCTCTATGTGCTCTATGGTTCCATTCTGCCAACAGTATCAGATAACAAGGGGCACATCCAATTAGAATGTCCTCTTCCTATGTGCTCAATGGCTCGCTTCTGTCCAAGATATGAGATCCATGGGTCACATCCAATTGGAATGCCCTCTCTCTGTGTGCTCTATGGCTTGCTTCTGTCCAAGGTATCAAAACCTATGGGGCACCTCTAATTGGAATGTCCTCTGTCAATGTGCTCTGAGGCTCGCTTCTGTCTAAGGTATCAGACTCCATGAGGCACATCCAACTGGAATGTCCCTTCTCTATGTGTTCTATGTCTCTCTTCTGTCCAAGGTATCAGAGCCCAAGGGGCACATCCAATTGGAAAGTCTTCTCCCTCTGTTCTCTATGGCTCCCGTCTGTCTAAGGTATCAGAACCCAAGGGGAACATCCAATTGGAATGTCCTTTCGTTATCTGTCTCTCTACTTAGAATCATTGGGGCAACGTTGGTCCAGCCCGGATTAACATTGGACACTCCTTTTAACCCCTTCACTGCGGCGGCTATTCCGCCGCAGTGCTAAGGGGGTGGGGCGGCCGCCCGGCGGGCGCATGCTGGTGACGGAACCGCTCCGTCACCAGCCGCGGTTGCGCTGTGCTCATGACGGAGCGGTTCAGACACGCCCCCGCCCGCTCAATAGAACGTTCAGCGCAGGCGCGAAATCCGCGCCGCGCAGGCGTTCCGAGCGAGCCGCGACGGAACGGCTCCGTCATCAGCACAGCGCGGCCGCGGCTGATGACGGAGTGGTTCCGTCACCAGCAGGGGAGGGGTTAAATATACTTTTTACACTCAATAGCATGCAGTAACTTGGATAAAATAGGATATTGCTTTCCTTTCAGCACCTCCAATTCATCACACATATTTTTATTGCTATTGTTCTCTTCTGCTTCCCTTCTATACTATGCATTTTGCCTCCCGCTGGGAGGTTTAGATATTAAACAATAACTTGTTTACTGCTTAAAGTAATTTGTCTTTCTGTTGACGTCTGGTTTCCACATGCAAAGGAATCTCTCTTTGCTCACCACACGATTATAATTCACTTCCTTTCATGCGAGCTTTAATTCACAGGCTCACCGAGGGACATCAAAGACGGCATATAATGATAAATCTTGTCTTTGGGTACAGTTATGTGCCTAGGAATCATTAAACATAAGAACCGCCATTTAGGATGGAGGATGTGACGCAGAGGCTCCTGGCGGAGACTATACAATAGAAAGTAATTAGCGGTTCTAAAATTCGCCTGCAGAATTAGTAGATAGAAACAATTTCCAGATGGATAACCTCGGATTCTGCTCTGAGGCCCGTGAACTCCCAAACGGTTTCTGATTATTTCGAAAGTTCATCCCCCATTAATGTCTTTAAAAGGCACCACATGCTAATCACAGTGAAGCCGCTCTTTGCTAAGCTCAACTGTTACATCCGGAGCACAGCTGTAAATCTCATGCCTGCCAACTCACACTCTGAAAATAAATTAATTATTTAATTTTCCCTTGTGGTCGTCTGTCGAATCCCTCCCCCCCAACCCGGCCTCACTGCCCCACCACTCTTACCTACACGGGCTGCTCCATACGACATGGGCTCCCATCACACGGTCTCCCGGTGAGGAGCCGATATCACATCATGGCAGGGAAAATAAGCTGAAAACCATTGGAAATAGTGGCCCTTATTTATGAGGCCTTGCGTCAGTTTTGCGCCGCCGGTGCGTCACTTTTTGTGACGCACCAGCGGCGTAAAAAATGCGCCTTTTTGCGCCATATTTAAAAAGTGACGCATCTAGCTAGATGCGTCACTTTTTAAACCCCTGCGCCACATTATACCTGCGTCAGGTATAATGTATGCAGAGGGGGCGTTCCCCCGCAAAAAGCCTCGTAATAGTGACGCAGTGAAATCTATGAGATTTTACTGCGTCAATTTTAGCATGCGGTTGCGTCAAAATCTTGCGCCTGCCTCACAGCAGGCGTAAGACTGACGCAAGCCCTTTCACATGGGGGTTTCCCCATGTGAAAAGACGCATTGCTGGAGTTGCGTCACTTTTGTGACACACTCCAGCAATGCGTCACTTTTGCGCTTACAGATACGTCAGAAATACTGACGTATCTCCCAACAATACCCAAGGACTCTAATGGAAGGGAACTTTCATGGAAAACTTTGAAAAGCCGGCAGTATGTTATAGCAGGTACCAATTCTTGTAGATCTATGCCTCTCCAGTTCTGTTTTCAATTTTTTCCTTATAGATAGATGGAGTTATGTTTCCCATCATGAATGTATCACTACAAATCCCGAATAGCAAAGGCAAGGAATGGAGCGTGTGAATTTCTCAAGCTTGGCATAGGACAGCTTGAAACTGTCAGAAACATATTGCTGCTGCTCAGGGGCATGGAACATAAGCCCAGCAGGACAGGATCCACGTCGTATGTGCTAAATTTGAATTGAATGATTCTAAGGCTCTGTTTACAAGTGGGCAGGAATAGAAGGCGGGCGTTTGCAGCACTTCCTGAACACTGGTACTCTGGGATGCAGTAAATACCGGGTGTGGTAAGTACCACTGATTCCTTGGGAAAATAAAAATTAAATGCAGAACTGGTGCTTGATGCAGTAAATTCCACATCTCAAATTTGAATAAAAGGGTAACTGTGGCCTTGTATTTGCTCTTTCTGTGCATGATTCAATAATAAAACGTACATATTAAAAAAAACTCATCTCGATATTTAAACTTGCCCTGCCGAGTGTTGCCTGGGAAAAAAGGCGGGGGTTGTTGTGACTGAAGCATATTTCATACTTCCAGTACCTGTGCAAACAGGAGTTTACATGGGGATCAGACTTTCATGGCTCCCTCAGAGCCTAAAGGGGAGGGATTTACATAGCCAGCGGCTATGCTGAAAATCTGGAATGGATCCAGCTACCTTGCACTGAAGCATGGCACCAAAGTAGCTCAGGCACAGATGTAGGAAGGTGGAAATCTGCTAAGAGTGAGAATATATAAAGATTGCATTTTTGTCAAAGTTAAGTTGTTTTGATGGCAATTGTAATTGTATTTCTAAAGCGCTTACTGCCCCTGACGAGGCGTTGAAGTGCTTCTCTGCGAGTAGCACACTACTCGGGAACCTATAGGATTAGTGGTGAATTAGTATATGGAAATGTAAGTTGTTAACTTGAGTGGTAGACATGTTATTCTGTTAGATAAAATAGAATAAAGGAGGGTTAGAGGGGGGAAGATTCTAGATAGTGCTATTAAGGAGATCATATTACTTAGGTGAGGTTTGGGATGAGTGAAACGAGGGATACAGGAGGTAAGAGTTGATGAAGTGTTGTTTTGGAGATCATAGTGGAAAATGAGGTTTAGGGGTGAGTCGAGGAGGGACAGAGGAGGGAAGAGTCGAGGTAGGGTTATATGTGAGAGCACAGTAGTAGAATGAGGTTTTGGGTGAGTGAAGGAGGGAGGGATAGAGGAGGGAAGAGTCAAGAAAGGGTCTTAGGGAGAGTAGCAGAATGAGGTTTGGGATAAGTCTGAGAGTGGAGGTAGAGGATATATTGAGAGACGTGTAGGATGAGACATAGAGTAGTGCATTCGATTTAGAAATGTGATTACAGACTGGAGCAGAAACAGATACCTTACAGGAGGAAGCGAAGGGTGAGGGAGTTGACATGTCACTAACATTAAGTAGTAGAAAGAGCACCCCCTGAGGCAAGAGGCCTGGGTGTGAACCTTCGCCAGCATCCTTCTTTC
The DNA here is from genome assembly GCF_964263255.1 of Lissotriton vulgaris. Lineage (NCBI taxonomy): Eukaryota > Metazoa > Chordata > Amphibia > Caudata > Salamandridae > Lissotriton > Lissotriton vulgaris. The sequence goes on along the minus strand of NC_141685.1, from coordinate 802,153,908 downwards.
AGCGCCGTGGCATCCATCCAAAGGATAAAGGCGGGAAAGGCCGCAGATGCTCTCAGCTAGGCCGACGCTTCAAACGATGAACAATCCATTTGTAAGCTTTCACTCACGGCGCTGCGTCTGCGACTTTCAAATGAAAATCTCACTTTTATCTCGTGGGCTTTGAAAGCGCACTCCTTCTCTGATTAAAAAGAAAGGAAAGAAAAGAAAAACGCTGAAGTGGTGGCTGGATCTTCTCCCGGCTCTCAGTTCTTGCGAATTGAGCTGAAAAAACGCGTTGTTGCTGTGGAGAGAGAGCAATTGTAAAATGACTGGTGCTTTGAGGGGGCCGAGTGTGGGGCGCGTGGGCGCCAAACAGTGACTCTGCAGTGCTTTATTTGTGCAGGTGGGTACTGGTGGTGACCTCCGGTACTCATTGGTGGAGAATAGGGAGTACTGTCAATTGTCACACTTAGATGAGAGAAAGCTAAATAAGCGAGGAAGAAGGGGGAGGTTTTGAAAGAAAGAGGCATGATATAGACTTCAGATTAAGTGGATATGGCATTTGACACCAGCATTTGGTAGCACCAGCAGCAGGCTCCCACGAAAAACGTTTGGGTTGCTGCACTAGTTTGCTTTTTTTGGGGGGGGGCATCAATTAGGCATTCCCTTTGTGCTAGTCACTTGCGTCACCTAGTTCTTGAAGTCACAGGCTTGATGCTGGTGAACGTATCCCTCCAGTCATCCAGTCCTCAAGGGGATAGGCTTTGGGCCTCGTATTGAGGTGGGTGCTAACGGGACATCTGCCAAAAACAAGGAAGGCGTCCTTGCTGCCCTCCGCATTGAACAACGCCTCTATTTAGAGGGTGATGGCTTGCTGTGTACCCACTGATGGTGCAGCTACCAACTGCTCCATCAGGACCACCATTCCAGCAGACTCATTCCAACAGCAATGGCGCCAGAGGGCCTGCCCTATAAGGTTTCCCATCCTAAATATTTCTGACCAGTGTCCCTTGTATCAGAGAGTGCCATTGAATTTAAGTCAGAAAACATTTTAAAATTTCCCAATCAACCTAGGGGAATGCTCCCAGTGTGTGGTAGACATTTAATATAAGGGCCCAGGATATCATCTCACGTTATGAGAGTCTATCACCAGGATCTACCTGAGCGGCAAGAATTTCAACGTGGAGCCCAGTCTTCTGGCTCTGTAATTGCTCCCACGATGAGTGTCGGAGGTGTTTTGAGAGAAACATTTAATTTGCTTGCTGTTTAATATGGTGGAGGTACTGTCGCTGCCACAATGACCATTAAGGAACTAAGTCCTCAAATTTTGTATGAGGCGGTTTTCCGTGTTCCAATCCCTTGAGCCCATCGAAGCCTAGAGAGGCTCCGCTCTGGCTCGCTCTACCAGTTCTTTGAATCATTCAGTCTTAACTGGGATACTCACTGCATCCTTGAGTCAATCACCTAAGCCACTGATCCTCGAAGTGAGAGGCTCTTCACTCACGTGCCAATCCCTGAGACCGGCCCATTTTAGGAGTGAAGGTCCATGCGACTCCCAGTGAATCAATCGATTGGATTGAGCAAAGAAACCGCTCAGGCTAACTTGACACAATAGGTCTCTTCCCTCCAATTTCCACTCAGAATGAATCCTTTTATACACTGAAACAAGCATTGCTAATATAAACAGTTTGGCGGACCAAGCAGAACTGGCACCAACCCAAAACAAGAAGGAAGAATGTCCCACAATCCCAGGTTCCTCGTCGCGTTTAGTGGTGCTGTACCAGTCAAGAACAAGTCAGTGAACCCGAAGTGTTTATTAAATAAAAGCATGTCACCAATGTTCTACTCTCAGGACGAGATCTGCATGCAGTTCATGCAAGACATTCTCCACACTCCTATTTCTCATTCCTCATTCCAGTGACATTTGCATCTGTAATGCAGTTTGCTTTCGACAGTGGGGCCTCCAATCAGATTAAAAATTATTGTCTGCCCGACGAGTACTATTTGTCACCATATTGAAGGTCAAATGAGCAGGGCTGGTCTGGCCATAGCAGGCATCAGGCGTTTGCCCGAGAGGCTGAAAGGCTGGGGGGTTTGGAACGGTCGGGGCTGGTTTTGTGACTGGAGTATGGTTTTGCAACAATGCAGCAATTTAGGCCCCCAGTAACAAAAGTAGTAGTGCTAGGGGGCGGGTTCTGTCATGCAGCAGTACTTCCTGCTTGCACCCCTCCCGCGATGGGGTAGGTCCACCGAAATTCCCAGGGCTGCTTTAGGTTACCAGTCCGGCCTTGCAAATTAGTGCTGGCTTCCCTCGGTTCATGAGCACATTAAAGTTGCTGCATAATACAATAAACCTTTCTGAGAATTCTGCCTTGAATGGGCCATCTCAAAGAACTAACTGTACCTCCTCCACTGCAGGAGGTTCAGACCTAGTCTATAACAGCAGGAACAGGACATTGGGCATCACTGAAAACTGCAAGCATTGGCAATGCCAATAGGTCTGGCTTTAAAGAAATGTTGTACAGTCATGTGAAGGATTAGATGCCAGACCTAAAAATCCATGTATGTTAATGACGGACCTGCTCCCATCTGTGCTGCTGCCAGAGAAAAACAACATATATGATCTAGATATCTAATAGCATTCCAATGTCATGTGTGTGTGCCCCTGAACGTTCAAGATTAGGAAGCTAGATAAATAAACTAAATGATCACAGCTGCAAGGAAGGCAAGCACTTTTTGTGGAAGCACATAACTTCTGCCCAATCAAAATATATGCTCCTGGCTCCCAGCATTGGGGAGAGGATGTAACCCAACAGCTAGGGCGGTCGACCTCAAATCTGGGGAACTGGGTTCGAGTCTCGGCAATGACGCTCAACATCCTGTGATTCTGGGCAAATCACTTAATCTCCCTGTGCCGAACAAAAATGAATATGTCCTCATGTAACGCAACTGGTGCTCATGTAAAGCGCTCCGATACCTGATTTTTGGTCAAGTTTGCGCTATATAAAACTTCAGAAGAAAGAAAAAAAACATGTGGGCGGAGGTAAAGCCCCTCTCTAGTGTTGTTCACATAATTGTGTGACGACAGCTATACTGTCAAGCCAGACCATAAAAGGGGCATTTCATGCAGTGCAGTTGACTTGAACATCCTTTACCCAGTATCCATATCAGGCAATGGTATTATTACCCTAAAGATATTGAAAGTGGTCTAGGTATCAAAATATTTTTTGGGACAGAAATGTGACTCAAGCAATGGATCTCCTCAAACAATGCTTTTGACAGGTTGCTACACACTGAAGAGGAACGAGATAGTACTGGAAATAATTGCACCTTCTACAAATGAAACCTGGAACTTGTTTTCCTCCATATCAATGGTAATCGCAATCTTTTTCTCGCCATATTTGGTTCCGTTGCTTCACAAGGGAATCTCACAGGCAGCACTTCTTCTTTCCACAATATTTCTTATCATCTGAATTGAGTCAGAAGCTGGATCATTTGCTAAAGTTATTGGGATGACTTTGTGAATAGAGGTTGTCTTAATAATAATTGAATAGCCGCAGCACACTCGCTGAGAGCCGGGCTCACACCACCAAACTAAATTAATGTACTTACACATCACTGACAGCGGTTAGGATTGAACTTATAGCCAAAGCGGTCAACGGCTTGCAGCATAGTGTCATGTCAAGTCTGCTAATTCACCAAATCCATCAAAAAGGATATTCTCTTCAGAGCATCATGCAAATTCATTTGCCATGTATGGTGTAATTAACTCACTTTGGAACAACAAAAGTGTTGATGTGCACTCCAATGCTGAAAACAGATTCATTTCCTGTCACACTGACAGCTTTGACAGCGTTGACAGCTTCATGTAGTGCTTTCGATCTGGTGGACCATTCCATCCTATGGTCAACCCTGTTACAGCTTGGGGCGCCGGAGGGTGTAATTTTCTTTTTGGCCCGGCTTTACGAAAAACTACACACTAGCATGCGCTACGGCGTTAAAGGAGAGTGTACCCCTAAATTTAGTGTAAAAAGGGGAATCAGACAAGGGTGCATCCGTGCCCCCTTGCTTTTTACTTTGTTTATTAATGAAATTGATGTAGTTTTAAAAACTATTAATGCTGATGCGCCCAAGGTTAATGGGGTTGAAGTGCCGGTATTATTATACGCGGACGATGCCGTGCTACTATCCAGAATTCCTATTGGTCTACAACGGCTGATTGATAGATTTTCTGTTTTTATTTAAGGACAGAAAATTGGTTGTCAATAGAGGAAAAACACATACCATGACCTGTGGGGCAATAAGAAAGTTGTCAAATACATTCTTTATAGACGGCCAAAAAGTGCTTCAGGTAGATAAATTCTGCTATTTGGGAATAACTTTTACCAAAGATAGATCATGGTCCAATGAATTTACTAATGTTCGTAATAAAATGGCTAAAAGTGCCCATGGGGTTTTTAGATTTACGGCTAAGATCGGTGACAGACGTATCAGGGATATGTTACAGATCTATCAAGCAAGATGTGTTTCTATTGCCCTATACGGGGCTGGAGTATGGGGCTACCATCTTGATAGTAGTTTGCAGACGGAGGAAAATTCTTTCCTCAAAAAGCTTTTATGTTTGCCTACCTCTGCCTCAACTGAGCTGGTACACAGAGAACTGGGGATTGACTACTTGACAGATTTGTTATCCCTAAGGCCTCTCATGATCTGGCGATCAATTTGGCTAAAGGAGGAGACAGCTTTTAATAGATCTGTTATAGAGGACTGTATCACATTAGACAATTATTAAAAAAATTCCCTGGTTAAAATACATAGTTCACAGTTTCATGGAAATTTTTCACATAAATATAACTGTTGATCCGCGTGATGCTGCCGCAATACCCAACAGTGAGCTGAAGTCAATTTTTCTATTGTACAGAACCAGGAGGCGGGTAATTAGGAATGGATTCATGTCTTCTACTTTGTTTTATAACAATTACCTTGTTAACGAAGGCCTTCCATTATATCTATCACATGTGACCCGTCCATCCCAAAGATTTGTACTCATTAGACTAAGATTCGGATTGGTACACCATTTGGTGGCATTTCCTAACCTCAAAAAATATCCCAGCGGACCTTGCCCATGTGATGGTCTATCTAAGCAGAGCACCTTGCACTTTCTTATGATATGTAAACTTTATATGAGTTTTTGTATTGCCTATCTAAAACCTTTGTTTATCAAATATGTACTCCGTCCTATTATTGATGCTATGAAATTAATTTTTAATATGCAATCTCCCGATGTTTGCTTTTTTACTGCTACATTTTTATACCAATCAATTAATGCCAGGAAAAGTATGATGTTTTAACCTGTATGTATGTATATTCTGTCTGATTCTGCGATATCTCTTTTACAGTGTTTTTCTCATTTGCTTTTATGGTCATTTTTTACATGTACCGAATAAAGCTTTAAGAATTAAATTGATAGCTTCATGCATTAGAAATGGTAGAAAGCTTGATGGCGTAGAGCTGGCTGAATTGCATGATCAACTAACTCTTGAGTGCCACTCATCACAGCATGAGACTGTACTAACACCTCTCAATCATGCAAACCTCAGACATTTTAAGTAATCTCTGGTTCAGTTGGCGTGACATTAGACTAGGCAATCATAATGGCCAACACCCACATGGTTAAAATATCAGACGTATAAGAATGCTCCAAACCATGGAAACTGGTAAAACACAGACAACTGGATAGTCAATCAATCAATCATGAGTTATAGAGCATGGCTAATCACCCGATCGCACACAAAATAATACAGAAAAAAGCTATCCGACATAAAGCAAGGGGTAGGAGATTACTATATATGAAAAATACATGAGGATCAGAAAGCTCAAACTCTATTGTACATTCCTTCAAATATGCATAACAGAAAGTACACAAGAAGCTGGAAGTAAATAGCAGAACACGTATTGGAGCGGCAATCTGGTGTAACAGAGGCAATCAAATAGATAGGTCGAAAATACTGAGAAGAAATTGGAGAAATAAGGGAATACTCTTCATACACCAACTAGTTGTAGACGGACACCTTAAGTCCTTCGGAGAACTACGGCAAGAATTTGAACTGACACCCTCCAACTTTTGGAAACACTGTCAAATATCACACTGTCTGAAGCTGGTGCTGTGGTCACAAAATAACCATGCAAATGTGGGGCTATACAAATGAATATCATCATGATTATATAGTACTAAAAGAAATCATAGCTTTTTAAGCCCTATAACATATAAATTAAAAAGCTGGTAGTCAGTGGACTGCAAACAGAATGCTTGGAGGAGGATGAGGAAGAACTTTGACTAGCACACAACAAAATAAATATACAACACAAGATTGGAATTGGGTTATTTGAGTATAAGACATTGGTGACACTGGTCTGCCATGACATTGAGAACAGCAGTGCTGTGTCCCTCGGCAGCTTGTTGATTGGGAAAACCCTGACAGCAACTTTGCACGTTCATTACGGGAGTGCCACCAACTTCAAAAATATTTGGGCAGATTCGGGGTACCCTGAAAGATAACACAGATTTGGAGGGCTAACTAGCCAAATGGTAATCCTATACAATGTGTCAAAAAATAAAACAGACATCATGCTCCAGTACAAGAGAGGTTCTCTTCTTCAATGACAGCGGCCAAACTAGGTTACTGAGACTATGGAAAACAATCAGAATTTTTTCATAAGAGATTGGGGTGCAAGCCATGCTTAACATGGCATCTTTTGAGAAAATTATCCATAAATTGTATGACCAGATGCCAACATTTGAGGATATCTGTTACTGGTTTCTATCCAAATAACAACTATTCACAGGAAAAAAATATTGCAAAGTTTTTGGATACTATGCGAAGTATGGGGCCGATTCACGGAACTAACTTAAGACAAAATCCTAAACTTACTACTTTTGGTATTCACAGAAGGCATTTAGTAGTAGTAAAGTTAGGATTCTGTTTTAAGTTTGACTTAAGACAAACTTAAGATAAACTTAAGACAGACTTAAGACAGGCTTAAGACAGACTTAAGACAAACTTAAGACAGACTTAAGACAGACTTAAGACAAAATCCTAACTTAAGTCTGTCTTAAGTCTGTCTTAAGTCAAACTTAAGACAAAATCCTAACTTTACTACTACTAAATGCCTTCTGTGAATACCAAAAGTAGTATGTTTAGGATTTTGTCTTAAGTTAGTTCTGTAAATCGGGCCCTGTATGTTCGAGGTCACTGAAAATCTGGGCTAGGGGAAGTTTAGGTAAGGCGATGTGGACATGGTGAGTTAGCATGGCGACTTCACATTTTGCTTTCTTTTCTGTTTGCTTCTTCTTTTGCTGCAATTTTCTTAAATTTTGCTCAATCGGACTAGTGATAAGGGAACACAATATTATACACAGGGCTTTAAGTGGGATGATAAAAGTGGAGGGTCTTTCAAAGGGACGTGGCCAATGTAATTAAGAGCGTGGCTTAAAAACATGTAAGCTAAAAATCTATGCTTAGTACAGTGTGCCAGCTGACTGGTATTCTGCTGGTTCTGTCAATCCATCCAGACATATAATACAACAAGTAACTTTACACCTAAAACAAGCCAGGACTATTGACTTTGTCAATGGTGGTTTGTTCCATTAATTAAATAAGCAACACCTTTCGCTTAGTTGTATATAATATTGAAAATGCTTCAGTTCTGAAATGATCAGACTGTGAAAGAACCCAAAAAATTCTCTTTTAAGTTACATCAACGGCTTCAAACAGTGGTATTGCTGCAGAGTTAGGATTTTTTTTTCACCGCGAAGATGAGGGAAAAAATGGAGAGCCCAATAGGGAATCGCCTCAGAACCTGCTTTTAAGAACTGCCGGTGCTGAGCACCTGCAGGACCCGGCCCACATAAAGCCCTGGTTATACAACAAGATAATGGACTGTGAATGACAACACAGGCTATTAGCTGTAGCAAATGTTCCTTCATAATGTTGATAATACAATGTAATGCCATGTGTTGTTTTCTTATCCTCTCTAAATCTGAATAAAGGATGTTTATACAAAAGTCCCTCCATTGGCTTCCTAAAAATATAGCCTTTAAATCTCGCACCACGGCGTACCATAGCACCTATACGATGGACAACGCCACCTCCATTCCAGCAACTCCCACCTACTCCCTCTTCCAATGACCCACTACGCGAGAACTAGACAAAGACATCTCTCCACCACAGGACAGAAGGACTCAAGAGCCCCATCCCAGGAGGAAAAAATCTATCTTTGGTCATGCACTGAGAAATTACTTTCTCAACAAACTCAACTTTAGCCTAAAAGTTTGAGCTTAAGGTGTCCCTGTGACTAAATATGCTTCATTTCATGGTGCTCACTTTATAAATGCCCAATACAGATTACTTCAATTATGCTTGAGCCCAAAATATGATGGGATTTCATTGGGGAAGTTTGTCAGAGGCTGGTATGGCTGCAGGTCCTTGCTTCATGTCTAGTTTGTAAATGTATAGCAAAAAGCAAAAATTATTTCAGGAATAACTTTTTCCATCTTAATGGGCTTCTTGTTCTACTATACGTTTCAACTCTAAACACTGTGACATACACCTGAAAACAATGTCCATTGACGTATTCACACAGGTCCTATAGCTGTAAAGAGTGCCCAGATTCAATAAGCATTGGCAAAGGCTATCAGTCTTGGCTTTGCCAATTCAAACCTATTGGCTTTTACAATGATTTTTGTCAGTTGGGCTCCGCTTTGGCTTTGCCAATGTACAGCTATTGGCTTTGTCAATGCTTTTGCCGATATTGTTCAGCTTTTCCAGAGGAGAAAAATTGTGATCGCTGATACTGAACAGCATCAGCACAAAAAATAGGTGCAGTGACAAGTGCATATGCGTTATGAGGGTACAGAAGCTGCTGCCTGACACTGCATACATGCACATGCGTCAGCAATTTTTAAAAGTTTATATACCAAGATGATGGACACTAATCGTAAATCAGTAAATTAATAAAATATGAAATATAAAGGAACAGCCTGGTAGGTAAATTCCAGGTTCTGCCCACTCTAAACCAGATAAATATAATTGTTGGGTTTAAGAATAAAGCAATCTGGAGGGACAGGGGAGCAACATAGTTTTGGATGTAGATGAAGAGGAGGAAGTCGATATCACAGAGCAGCAGTAGAGGCAGAGGAGCAGGTAACAGTTACAAAGTAAACAAGCATTTGCAATGAAATTGGTCTCGAATTTGCAAGAGTTTAAGCTATTGACATTAGAAATGACAATGCCTTTTATTTATATGTTTTGCTAACTAACACATAAATAAAAGGCATTGTCATTTACAATGCCAATAGCTCAAACTCTTGTAAATGTGAGACCTATTCAACGAAGCTGCCGCCAATGTCCCAGCTGCTTGAAAGTGAAAGCACACATGACACGCTGAATGTTGCTGGAAAGCAGGTCGTGCCTGCATTAGGAGAAACTTGTTAAAGAAAATGATGCTTACAGACTAAAAAAGACATACCGTGTAACAACCGAAGTAAAAGGGCTAGTCCTCATGGGAGGTTACAAATGAAGACAAGGAGGGACTAACAAGCCTATTAACGGAACAGAATCCAGCATTTACGAAGGACAATGACACAAGCCCATGACAAATATGAGGCGGAGAGTGGGCAGGGCTTCTATTCCATACTCCAATACTGCATGCTGCAGAGCAGTGAATGTGCTGCCCAGACTCGACCTAAAAAAAACTTGTCTGGGAAACAATGGAATAGTGGGGGTGAGCAACACAGACAGCACGGGGGATCTGAACTGGTAAGCAACGCACATAGGTGCGAGCAAGAAAACACATGCACTTCCAGCAGTCTGTAGGCAAGACCTAAAAAGAGTTTCAAGGCCATACAAATAGCAGAAATGCATGTAATATAATAAAACATTAATGTGTGACCCAAAAAGAAATCTTCAGCGGCCTGACCCTGATGGAACAAAGTCAAGTCTCGGAAATATTTCCTTGCTCAGCTTGTTTGCTGTAACAAAGAAGTTATGTTAGCTGTGTCAGGACAGTTCACAAGGATGTTTTTCGTGCTCACGGGAGACAGGCACAGTGTGTGGGCAGCGGCGGCCAATAGAATGCCAAGGAAGGAGCCTCCAATAAAGCTGGGGCAGCCATTTGCTGTCAGCTCCAATGCACATAAATCGTTCAATCCGCTCCCAGCACGTCTGGCTGGAGAATGATGGGGAGCCTCGGGCAGCCCAGCCACTGCCCAGAAGAATAAGCACGGTGTCAGGGTTGGATGGTTTGTGTCAGGATGTCCTCACTATCAGCTTCTGCCTGGGGAGACCGCCTGGCCGTAGGCTGAGGAGGAGGGATGGAGATGGCTTCGGAGACATTGAGAGGGACAGGGAACCATTTGGTATTTTCAGATTCGGTGTAAAAGAAATAAAGGGGCATATTACCAACAATTAGCGATATTTATCGCTAAATAGGCTTAACAACGATTTTTTTATTGCTGCCTATCGCAGGATATGTTAGCAGGGAAAACATGCTATTAGCAACGTTTTTCTCCATTGTGCTAAAATATCCAGCAATAGCAGCGAAATGCGGGAATATCGCTGAGAATACAGCGATATTCACGCATTAGCGATGAAATGCTCTTAGCCATGACCTCCCATTGGATAACATGGCTAAGAACTGGTCTGGCAGGTGTTAGCATTTGGAGATATTTGTGCTTAGCGCGAATATTTCCAACGCTACGCCTGCCTTGCTAATAGGCGATAGCGACGTTAGAGACTGCTTTCAGACGCTAACTGGTTGGGTACGCCCACTTTGCATGTCATTAGCGATAAACATCGCTGACATACAAAGCGGGCCCCAAACCGCTCGCTATCGCCTAAAAGCTGTCACTAACATCAGTTAGCGACAGCTTGCTAATAGGGCGATAGAATTATTGCTGCTTAGCGGCCGAAAACGGCCTCTAAATCGGCGATAATTGACTATCGCCCCCCCTTGATAATATGCCCCAAATTGCTTTATTTTTGTTAAAAAATCATAGGCACCTCTTTATCTATTTTCTAGTTTTTTCCAAGGAGTGAATAGTTTTAAGGAGGAAACGTAAAGGTATTTTATGGAAATGTCTTTCCTGACACAAAACACACATTAAACTGCTCTTTAAGGTCCGTTCAGGGACTCTTTGTTTTTCTAAAGAAAACACGTATCACTGAAATGTATTTGTAGTTAACAGAAACTAAGCAACTCATCCCAAGGTGTGTGATTATTGTTGTAATCCGCCCTGTAGAGTATGGCATGGAACAGGACAGGATGTGGCATAACAACCAGAGCTGCTGACTTTGGAGTTGTGGAAACAGGTTTGAGCCCCCGCGTCGGCTCAACATTCTGTGAGTCTGGGCAAATGAAATCACTTACTCTCTTTGGGGAAGATTTACAAGCCCCATGCACCACATTTACGCCGCTGTTGTGTCACTTCTGTGGCCTCAACTAGCAAACTCCTTCAGGAAGAACAGCAATGCTCTACATCTCAAGGGCACAATCAAGCCAAAGTGACCGCAGCTCCATGAATGTCTACCAGATAATCTCCAGCTGTATCTTGGCACAGCACTGGTGATGAGGTATTAATGGTGTGCCAGAGTTTCTGTGTCCTTCCGCAGAGCAGTTGGCATATGGCAGTGCTGACCCGAGCCCAAAAGCTATGAGGTATAACTTGGGGGGATAGAGCGGTGCTTAATGAAGAAGACTGTTGTGGGCGAGACCGCCCGACAGAAATGCCCGCCCGCCACCCTTTTTCCTCCCGCCACATTACAATGGTGGGGGGGACCGCAACGGAGGGAAACACCGCCAGCCACTTTTCCGCCCCGGTCGCCTTGCGGCCGGGGCGGAAAAGGAATATTATGGTGGCGGTGTCTAATAGACACCGCCAGACATATTATGATGTGTGGTATGCAGTGCCTTTCCGCGGCGGTGATGCCGCCACGGAAAGGCATGCGGTCTTCCCTCTGGAGCCCCCTGCGGGCCCCCAGAGTGAAGTACAGGTGGGGGGTGCACGTGGGGGGTACCTGTGGTACCCCCCTTCATTGTCATTTGCAAAGCGGCAGGCACCGCGCGGTGCCTGCCGCTTTGCAAATGACAATGTTAAAGTGCATTTTCAGCATTGTGGCGGGCGGTGCAGAGAGCACCGCCCGCCACAATGCTGAAAATACAGGATGTGCCCGCCACTGTGGCAGGCACATCCTAATGGCACCCCCGGGACCCCCGCCCTTATGGCGGGTGGTCCCAATTTACGATGGGATGACGGGCGGGCAAAGTCCGCCCGTCATCCTAATGGACCCCTAAGAGTCAGGAGAGATTCAACAAGTGTGCCATATCTGTGTTGGTGCAACTGTAGAGGAAAGTCAAAGTTTTGAGCAACTCTCTGTGGGCCTCATGCTTGAGACGTCTGAAGCTCATCTGGCTGGAGAAGATATTAAAGAGGTGGTCCAACACTTCCTTCAGGCAGATGTGGGGAAAGGTGGCAACAGAGATTCTCAGGTTATTCTGCCTGCCAACAAGAGGACCCAAGGGGAAAAGTTTGGACATTGGATTTTAGCTGCAGAGGGAGGAAGTCATGTGAGTGGCCTCTAGTCTTATTTTACCAGGCCTAGGCAGTCTCACACAACCATGCAGGTAGAACTCCAAATTGTAAAGGAGTTGGTGGTGATGGACTGTGGTGGCTCACTGAGGTATCCAGCGAGACCTCAGATGCAGAATAATGGTGCACAGTCTAAATATCGAGTTTTTTATATCGACCTACTGAAATATTGAGTTTTTAATATCGAAGGTACAGAATATCGAGGTCAAGAATATCGTTGGACAGAATGTCGACCCTAAGGTAAGTAATATCGATTTTTTTATATCGATGTAAGTAATATCGAAGTCAGTAATATCGATATCAAATATATCGATGTTACTAATCTCGATGTTACTAATATCGATTTTTGTACTTGTGTTGTGTATTTTATTATGTATTTAATATGTATGTGTTATATGTTTTTTAAGTATTTTACTTGTTTTAAATTATATGTGTACTATTTTTATATATTAATAATGTTATTTTTAAGTAAATTTTATGTTTTAGTACCGAAGCGGGTTGTGGGTTTATAGGGGAATAGGGTGGGAAGTAATTTAATAATAGTAAATTAATTATTAATTTTTAGGAGTTATTAATTAATTTTTATTATTTTTTGGATGTAAGTTCTGTAGCGGGTAGTGGGTTTATAGGGGAATTGGGTGGGAAGTATTTTAATTGTAATTAAGTAATGATTTGTTTTTATTTTTTGTTATTCATAATTACAATATTTTCAATTAATTAATTAATTAATAATTGGCAATTACATTTTTTAATTGCTAATTAACTTTTTTAATTGGTGATTAATGTTTGTAATTGGTAATTCATTTTGTTAATAGGTAATTAATGTTTGTAACTGGTAATTAATGTTTGTAATTGGTAATTAATTTTTTTAATTGGTAATTGGTGATTAATTTTTTAATTTGTAATTATTCTTTTTATTTGGAAATTATTTTTTATTAATTGGTAATTAAGGTTTTATAAAAAGTATATTTGGTATAAAAAATAATTTTATTGTTTAATTTTTTTTAATTGCTAATCAATGTTGTTTTTTAAGAAAAATCTTATTTTTTAATATTTATTATTTGGTAACTAATATTTATTAATTAATATGTATTGGTATTTATTGTTAATTTATTGTTAATTAATTATTCAATTGTGATTATGTTTTTTATAATTATTAATGGGTATTTGTAAATGATGTTGAGTTGCTTAAAATTTAAATTAATATTTATTTTAAATACAAAAATTATTTAAAAGTATGTTATATTTAATTTCTATGCTACCCAATGCTTATCCCAACTGTTGCACTCACTGGTGTGGGAAAAGTAATTTTTACCCCTACGCTATCCAACGTTTTCCCTACTGTTGCACTCAATGGAGTGGGAATAGTAATTTTTACCCACCTGCTATCCAACGCTTTCCCTACTGTTGCTCTCACTGGAGTGGGAATAGTAATTTTACCCCTACGCTATCCAACGCTTTCCCTACTGTTACACTCTCTGGAGTGGAAATAGTAATTTTCCCCCAACGCTATCCAGCGCTTTCTCTACTGTTGCACTGTCTGGAGTGGGAATAGTAATTTATACCCCTACGCTATCCAACGTTTTCCCTACTGTTTCACTCTCTGGAGTTGGAATAGTAATTTTTACCTACCCGCTATCCAATGCTTTCCCTACTGTTGCACTCACTGGAGTGGGAATAGTAACTTTTACCCCTACACTATCCAATGCTTTCTCTACTGTTCCACTCACTAGAGTGGGAATAGTACTTTTTACCCACCCGCTATCCAACGCTTTCCATACTCTTGCACTCTCTGGAGTGGAAATAGTAATTTTTACCCCTACGCTATCCAACGCTTTACCTACTGTTGCACTCTCAGGAGTGGGAATAGTATTTTTTACCCTTACGCTATCCAACGCTTTCCCTACTGTTGCACTCTCTGGAGTCGGAATAGTAATTTTTACCACTACGCTATCCAAAGTTTTTCCTACTGTTGCACTCTTTGGAGTGGGAATAGTAATTTTTACCCCTATGCTATTTAACGCTTTCCCTACTGTTAGTAGTAATTTTATGCTCTACGCTATCCAATGTTTTCATTCTGTAGTTTTTTTTGGACTTTAAATAGTAGTTTTATTTATTTATGTATTTAATATTTTTTGTATTTTTTTAGATAATGTATTTAATTAACTTAAAACATTTTGAAAATATATTTAATGGTTTTAATTTATTAAATATAATTATTTATTTTTATTTATGTTTTATTTTATGTGTGTAGATGTATTTGTAATTTATAGTAGTTTTTAATAATTTATAAGTAATTAAAATAATTATTAAAAATTATTATTAAGTAAGTATATATTATATATTGTATGTATATTTTCAATTAACGTTTTTATTATTAAATATGTATTATTTATTAATTTTAAATATTATTAAATATGTTTAAATATGTTTATTTTATTTATAAGTATTATTTACTTTATTTTACTTTTTTTCTTACAAATAAAACGATATTTTTAACATCAATATTTTTTTCCGATATTTTTGTACTTACAATGTTGTAGATAGGGTGTCGATATACTTGCCTTCGATATTCCAGCGTCAATATTTCTGTAGGTCGGTATTCTGTCCGTCGATATTCTTTCAGTGATCCGCAGAATAATGGTAGGAACTAAGGCCCCCATTAGGATGGCAGGCGGACTTTGTCCGCCCGCCATCCCATCGGTAAAAGGGACTGCCCGCCTTAAGGGTGGGGGTCCCGATGTATGCATTAAGATGCCCCCGCCACAGTGGCGGGTGCATCCCTCCTTTTTAACATTGTGGCGGGTGGTGCTCACTGCACCGCCCGCCACAATGTTAAAAATGTATGCATGCTTTTGCATACACGAAGCGGCAGGCACCGCGCCGTGCCTGCTGCTTCCTGTATGCAAATGCTGGAGGGTACCACAGGTAGCCCCCGTGTGCACCCCCACCCCTCCTTCACTCTGGGGGCCCACAGGGGGCCCACAGAGTGATGACCGCATGCCTTTCCAGCATCTCTCTTGGCCCATATTAATATGGGTGGCGTGTCTATTAGACACCGCCACCATATTAATCCTTTTCCGCCCTGGCCGCAAGGCGACCGGGGCCATCTTTCCGTCCACCGTGGTCCCCCCCGCCATACTAATATGGCGGGGGGAATTCAGTTGCGGATGTCGGGCGGATTGCCCACGCCAGGCCGGCGGTGCCTACCGCCAGCCTGGCGGGGGCAATCCGCCCGACATCCTAATGGGCCCTTAAGCTTTTATGGATGCCCAGGCAGCGAGAGACTATTAAATCAGACTGTGATCTTGAGAGATCGATGATGGATGTGGAGAAGAGCTGAATGTGGGCCATGGGCCATGGTTCAAAGATTCGGCCAGATGCCATGGGGAAGTAGGTGGCTGTAATAGTTTAATAATTTGTTGAGATGTCAGATGGCTTGTTTCCCCCTTCCTACATTTCACCAACTTTGGACCCTCAGTGACCACCTTTTGGAGTATGGTTATTCCTATCTGGTTGGCATGTTTTGTTGCATTGCTGTTGAGTTGTGCTATTAATGAACAAGTTTCATGGAGTGATGTTGGGATTCAAAGGGATTCCTATTGTTCTAGCCAATCTATTTTCTAACCAGGTATCCAACATAACAAATCTAATATATAGAAGGTGATGCCAACAGCAAGAGAGCAGGAGAGGCGGAAAAAGAGGCAGAGAGACAAAAGGCTGATGGAAAGATTTAGAAAAAGAGGAAGCGAGAGAGGGCTGTCCATGAAGTGTGCCCCCCCACCCCCCCAGCCTGTCTCTTCATCTCATAGAAACCTGGAGTAAACTTAATTACATGCGTGGATGGCACTCATTGGGTCAAACAAATTCAGCGCTTCATTTGACCTGGGGGTGCAGGTGGGACACACTGGCACTCTTTGAATTGGAGCCCCGAGATTATTTTTAATCATCAGCCTGTGACTCAGGACAAGAGAGAGAAAAGTAGCAAAATGAGAAAGAAGGAGGAAAAGAAAGAGAACAAACATTGGCAAATGGAGAAAGCAGGGTTGAAACTGAACTTACAAGAGTGTGATATAGGGGCAGGGAGAGAATATCTGTTGATGAAAGTGACATGAGGTGAAATAAAGACTGAAATAAAGATTACACAGCCTTGGTATTTGGCAGCCCAAACATTCAGCAGCAGCGTGGGTGAGCTTCTTAGAAAAATTGGAACCCTGCACTTTTTTTTTTTTTACAAATTAAGCGCAGCATACAACTATGATGCCATGGTGTCCAGTTTGACCACCTATATCACATACATTCATTGATAATTAAAAAGTAATAATGATAGACATGAAATGATTTGGCACTTTCAGGCTCTCAGAGAGAACATTCAGTGTATGTAAATTTCTGTGAGGACACATATGCATGTTATGGTAGCAAAATGTCCCCCAGGCATGTGTGCTTCCTTAAGGAATTCACCTTAAAGAGCATGCCTGCAGCCACGCTTTAATTCATAATCAAAACCAAAGCGAAGGAAGCAGGGAACAAGAACCAAGATTGACTAACACGCATAAAAAATAAATACAAGGTGGGACAATCAAGAAAAACTCTCTAAGGACAATAAGTATCAGGTCACAAAAAAGCAATTAATGGAGAAACGTTTAACCACTGCAAATAGCAGCATTGAACGCCTTAAGAAGCATAAGAAACTCGCCTTGCCCTTCCAACAGTGCTACGAAGCCATAACACTGGCATGACTGTGGAAAACATAAACTAAGTGAAAGTGTTTTTCCAGAAGAAAAAAAAAGGTTTATCAATTATAAAATAATAAAATATGTTGTCGAGAAATTCAGACCATAGACCAACCATGTCAATCCGAGAGCATGGATTAAAAAAACTAGCCTCCTGTTTCACAACGGTGATATTGGGTGGGAAGTGGGGTGTTGTTCGTTGCCTCAGTGGCACCAGCCTGCTCATATACTTTTGCTTTCAATGTTAACTGATGGTTATTTGAACTTTCCTTGACAGCAGAAGTTTCTGAAGAGGTAACAAGAAAATAACCAGAACACTCTCATGTGAGCACTCAGATCAAACAGTCAGAAACGATGGATGAATGGATGGGTGGATGGGTGGATGGGTGGATGGATGGATGGATTGGTGGATGGATGGAGGGGTGGATGGATGGATGGATGGATGGGTGGATAGATGGATGGATGGATGGATGGATGGATGGATGGATGGATGGATGGATGGATGGATGGATGGATGGATGGATGGATGGATGGATGGATGGATGGATGGATGGATGGATGGATGGATGGATGGATGGATGGATGGATGGATGGATGGATGGATGGATGGATGGATGGGTGGGTAGATGGATGGATATCCAAGTATTTATCATTCGCTCCTGAGACAACTGCTCCCTGCTGCACTAACTGCAAGTATCATGTAAACCTCAGAATCACGGCTGTATATAGCAGAGGCTGAGTCATCTTCACAGTAGAACTCTATGGGTTCCAGATCACGTAATTGATTTTTTGACAAATATTCAGAGGCATTTCACTGCACTTACATACACTGCAATGCGTCTGATGGGGAATCAGTAGTCTCAACCACCTCGTGTCGGTCCCTCCTTCAATGGGGCTCTGAAACCAACCAGGGCAGGTGAGGCAGATGTTACCTGTAAAACAGAGAGAGGAGATTCCATTAAAATAGTGAGGTTAGTTCACATCACAACTTTTGTCACAAAAAGAATCAGATGTAGATGTCAATAGAAGTGTGCCCAGAAACACACAACGCTGTCTACAGAAGAAGCCCTAATTAGAGCAGGCAATATCTAACGAATCGGAACCAATAGCCTTGTACTAATTAAAACGTGTGTCACTTTAGTGCTAGCCTCTCTACCGCCCAAAAATTTACATTAGGGTTCTCCAAAGTCGGTCCTGGAGGGCCGATTCATGCCGGATTTTTATGATAACTGCATTTATCTAAATGGGGATATGCTAAAAATCTGGCATTGATCCGGACCTCCAGGACCGACTTTGGAGAACCCTGATCTAGATCCAACCTACTCTTTCACTTCTGTTGCCTTCCCCAGGCTCCACCTACACAATTTTAACCCACCTCTCTCGCCAGTCTTAATTCAATTCAGTTTTATCTCATTCTAATTATATTTATGTGCATACAAATTAGAGTCTCCACTCATTTACAAACGAATGTTACTCCAATGGGGAAGACCAGAATGCTCCGTGTTGCACAAAATCTTCTCCTAACCAAGAAGTCGGCAAGTGCGAATTTGTAAAATCTCAAATTCCCCAAATCTCGATATTTAAACAAAAAAAAATAGATTGACAGTTTCTGTATCCTCTGCAGCAGCATGAAACTGATTCCTGCTGCTATAAGGCACCACACATGGAAAATGGGTGGACTGCCATTGCCTAGTAGAATCCCCCATCTCTTGTTCCTGGACCCATCCAAGCAGAGTGCAGCGTATCTTCCCCATCCCATCTGGCCCCATTGTCCAGTCTCCAACCTGACTACTTCCCCATCTCACCAACTCTTCTGGGAAACTGGAGGGGCAGCCTTCCTTGCACAGGAAATCCCGCCTATAGGAGATCCTGCACGCTTGGAACATCCTGTAACAAGGAATCAGGGGACATATTAACAAGGACCGGTGTTAAAATTATCGCCGTTTTATCAGCAGGAAACTGCCAATAAAACGGCGATAATGGACTTGATAATATGCCCTTGTTAATTCCCATAGAAGCCCAGGTTAACACCAGAACATGGGCTTCAATGGGAATTAACAAGGGCGTATTATCAAGCCTATTATCGCCGTTTTATCATCAGTTTCCTGTCGATAAAATGGCGATAATTTCAACAGTGGTCCTTGATAATATGCCCCAAGTGCTAAAACAGAGTTGTTTGTTTTTGGTACTCCTTTGGTGAAGTTCAATGCTGTCACAAATCTCTGATTAAGAGAATTGAAACAAAGTATCTCAAATGTGCCAGACTACATAGACATAGATTGACCCTTCATCATTCAGTCCAGAAACTGTACAAACTTTGCTATTTTGGTCAGGGGCGTAACACAGACCCCTGCTAACCCTGAGGCACGGGGGGGGGGGGGGGGCGCAACCAGCGACGGCTCGTGGAGGGAGTTACGGTGGGGCAGGAGGGTGGGGAGGGGGAGGGGCAGGGTGGAGGTTGCTAAAAACCGGCATATGGATAATTGCAGGTAAGTAAACAATTTAATTAATAAAACGAATTTCGTAGCTCGCACTGCATTGCATTTTGCGATGCAAGGCGCACTACAAAATTCGTTTTATTAATTAAATTGTTTACTTACCTGCAATTATCCATATGCCGGTTTTTAGCAACCTCCACCCTGCCCCTCCCCCTCCCCACCCTCCTGCCCCACCGTAACTCCCTCCACGAGCCGTCGCTGGGCGCAACTCTTCAGAGGGCCCACATTCATCCCAAGGTTCATGTATATATGGGAGATTCAAGGGGCCCTCCTCAAATTTAGCAGGGGGCCCACCATCTTGCGTTATAACCCTGCCTTTAGTGATCTGAGGTTAGGCTGTTGGAGGCGAGAATCAGGAATTTTATTCCTCTCCAGAAATAAACTAACATCAACAGGTCCAGTGTGACTGTAAGATGTTTTTCCCTCCCAAGATCTCACTCTGACTTAACCCTTCCATGCCCAGTGTGTGAAGTCTCCTCACAGTAATGCACGCCTCTATTCGTCTTCCCTATCTTCGCAGTTTTCTCGGGTGCCTCATTCCTCATCACCCATCTAACACTCCCCCCCACACCACCGCTCCATCTTCACCGTCCTTCTTTCGCGCTCGCCTTTCCGTTCGCTGATTTTTCCTACCTAGCGGGGCTTCCAGAGGCGGGAATCGATAAGTCCTTTAATTGCTAGCCCAAGAACTCATCAGTTGCCCGAGCTGTAATTACACAACCCAAGCCACTCACATTGCGTCAGCGACAGGATGAGAAATGAAGGGGGGTGCGGGGGTGCGATCACGCGCAATGTCTTCGTTGGTGGCAAGCGGGGAGCAAGTTAGTACAGCCAGGCATATGAAGGAAAATACACCCACTGGCATACTCCAAGTTTCATTGAATAATTTTACTTATATTTTTTATTAAGCATGCAGATTATGCCAGATAGTTTTTTGAAGCGCTGCAAAGTGTTAGCTGTTGGGATCATATATTTTTTCAATGCCACATTTTAATTATTTTGAGACATGCAGCATGCTGCAGACACAGCTTCATTACACAAAGGCTATATGTCACAACTTTGAATGACTATACAGAACACTGCCATATTATTATGTCTAGAATATCAATTATCCACAATATTGTTAAGATAAAGGTATGTAGGTAAGTGTAGATTTACTATTAACTCCATATCTACATTCCTTGAGGTTAAATAAAGTTTCACATCTATGTAATGTATGTATATTGACTACAACTACGTAATCGGTTGTACATAGGGTAATATGTTACTTATTAGCATTTTTGT
Organism: Lissotriton vulgaris; assembly: GCF_964263255.1. Classification (NCBI taxonomy): domain Eukaryota; kingdom Metazoa; phylum Chordata; class Amphibia; order Caudata; family Salamandridae; genus Lissotriton; species Lissotriton vulgaris. The sequence continues at coordinate 802,132,768 of NC_141685.1, read as the reverse complement.
TGAATGTGGGAGCCATGATTCACAAAAGAAGTCTTGAGTGAGTTACAATTAGGCCTCAGCAAAATTTCAAATTATGCCAGCATAATTCACATAATTTTAGGAAATTTGCATTTTGGTCGTTATGTGAAATTCCTGAAATAAATCCATAATGCTACTTTGCCTAATTACATGCCACTGTGGTAAACATTTACCACAAATGGTACCATTCACTGTAAAATTTGACAGCGAACAGAAAGGAGCAGAAAAACGGGAGTGGCTGTTGTTTATGGTGCTTTGTTTAAATGCGTCTGCATGCCAAAAATTGACACAATTGTATTTTTGTTTAACTATGCGTAATTTTGCCATACTTTCGCATAATTATGCAAATGCAAATAATTAGAATTTAGCACATCCCTAGTTATGATGCTCCTTCTCTCCTATTCAAATGGTAATAGATAGCATATTTCATTCAGTGCATCTGCATACATAGTTTATGCCATGGCATTATTTTATGTGTAATTGTTATCATAATAGCTATTGAACCAAAACAAGGATGCATTGGGTTACATTTGTGCAGTATGAGCACAAACACATTAAACAGACCTCATGAGTTGTATTAGAGTTGTGTAAAGTAATTGTTACATACAATCTGTGAGGCAGACTTTTTCACCATTGGAATGTTGATGTGGTGTTAAGATTTTTGCAACTGTACTGACATGTACATATTTAGCTTTGTGGTATTGTGGTAGTCGATAACCTGGATCCAATATCATGGCAGGACGATATTTAAAACTGAATCTTGTGGTAAAGCAGCTTTGCTGATGGCAAAGTGGCTGGTGCAGATGGTCAGTTAGGTGGATAAAACACTCTGTGACAAGGGTCTTTCATGGTCACAAGCATCCACACACATTGTACACTACATACATCCCAGAGAGGCTCAGGCACGCTTTATTTTTCACAGTAACCAGGATGAACCATTATTAGGTAATACAATGGACAAGAATATCTTCCCTAACAACACACAATCAACCAATAAAAATGACAGAAACCAAATGTGAAAGTTGTCTATTCTCCAAAAGCACCAAGCAAACTGTAGAAGCATACTGTACTAAGCTGGGGACATCAAAGAACATAACATTAAAAAGTTGTGGTTGCATGATGACAAACAACAAGTCCGAAGCCAAAATCATGTGTAAATGTCCCCAGAACCCTGTGATAGAGCTGTGTTGAGTATAGCCACAAATCAGGTTATCATAACCAGACCACGATTAGGGTGAGACAACCAAATCCTGGGACGATGAAGTATGAGTTGGGATATACAGCACACTCAGATGATCTTCCAGCCATGCTGTGGAGGGATTTGAAGACCGATGTCAGGCTCCATTCGGGGGTATCAAATGGCAGACAGGGGCTATTGTGCTACAACCTTGGGGGATGAGGTCCTTTGCCATTAGTGTCCTGGGGTCAGTCATCCTATGACTCTGCAATCTGGGCCAAGTACAACCCTTTTCCACACTTGACTCACAGGGTAGAGAGGGTGAGCAGTCCCAGACTTCTCAGGGGAGCAAAAGTTCTGAACGTAACACTGAACTAACAGTCACAATAACTTAATGCCGAGCCCATTGCTTTTAACCACTTAACCACAGCGGTAATTCAGAGGCGGTATAGCGCAGTGGGCGGGGCCGCGACAGTCAACAGACGTGCGCAGCACTACGGAGGTAGAGCGCGTGACGGCCGTTGGACTTCAGAAGCAGCGAAGGGGTTAATGTCAAGTACTTATTCATATAACAGAACTAAATACTACACAATTCAGTGGGAGTAGCAAATGCAGGGTTGCATTCCTGATTGCGATCTCAGTTATTGCTACACCCCTAGCCCCGTTTCAGTTCTCATCCTATACAGGTGACCCTAGTAACTCCAGTCTATCGTATCCTGTAGTAGACATGAATTATGCACAGGTGTAGATTATGTCACTGTTTCGGCCACATATTTTCATGCACTATTCAGCTCAATAGTTTTCACCCAAGGTTCAGTTTGTCAGAAAGTCTCAATTCCCTCAAGTGCATCTCAGTCCTTTATTTCGGTTACAGGTGAAGTCGTGCTGTACCTGTACAATGGCCTTGCTGATCGAATGTTGTGCCTGGCACAGTCCATGCTTTCTGTCCTTCCAGCAGCCTTTCCTCAGCATCAGTGTCTGCGGACAATTACAGCAAAAAACTCTGGACATCATGGGCAGTTCCAACCTCCAGGCTGACCAGGCTCCGCTCTGTGGTGATGTGTAGTTGTGGCCTCCCAAGCCAGACGGACTCCATTTATTGGCAATGCATCTTCTTTCCTTCTGGTGTTGGCAGCACCACCACCAGCTCATAGCTGGCAAAGACTGCCAGTTGTCTTGGCCACACTTTATTTGATGAAGTCTTTAAAGGCAGTTCTCAACAGGAACAATGCTGAGAGACCGTGAGACCCACTCATGTTACAGATTGCTTTTGATTTTGTCCTCTAATGCAGTCTGCTTTCACTAGATGTTCCTCGTGCTAGAACAGTCTGAGTTTCTTACCAGGCTGGTGTATCCTCCTACAGGGCCAGGCATCTTCCTTCCCCTTCTCAGCAGGGAGGTAGACTTCTGGCAAAAAGAGTAGATTTAGGTGATGTCCCCTCACCACTGGGTGACTGGCTGTCAGACAGGCACCAGGCCTGGTTACACAGCAACTGTACACTGCAGAGCACTCCCTTTCTTGATTAAGACAAATGTGGAACTGGAGGCAACTGGGGTGATTTGGATCCCACTTTTATCTATGTTTTTCAGACAAGGGATGTGGATCCAATGTCTAAAATTCCCTGGCCACCTTCTTTCACCGCAAGATCACCGACATCCACGACAGCTTCAACTCCGACCCCCCCAGCACCCACCACCGAGTCCACCGCCCCTGCGACCACCACCCGCACCAGCCGCCTGACCACTTGGTCCAGCATCAGCGACGAAGACACCATCAAAACCATGAACTCCATCCACTCCGGATCCCCATCGGACCCCTGCCCTCACCACGTCTTCAACAAGACCAGCACTGCCATCGCGCCCACCCTCCAGAAAACCATCAACTGCTCCTTCGAGACAGCCACCTTCCCGGAAATCTGGAAGCATGCCGAGATCAACACCCTTCTGGAGAAGCCCAAGGCGGACCCCAAGGACCTCAAGAACTTCTGGCCAATCTCCCTGCTCCCGTTCCCGGCAAAAGTAACAGAGAAGATCGTCAACAAACAGCTAACCCGCTACCTTGAAGACAACAATATCCTAGACCCCTCCCAATCTGTTTTTCGCAGCAACCACAGCACCGAGACCACCCTCATCGCCGCTACTGATGACATCAGGACCCTGATGGACAGAAGAGAAACAGCCGCCACCATCCTCCTGGACCTATCAGCAGCCTTTGACAAGGTCTGTCACCGCACCATATCAACACGTCTCCAGGACACTGGCATTCAAGAGAAGTCCCTGGCCTGGACCACATCCTTCCTCTCTGGCAGAACCCAGAGCGTCCGCCTCCCACCCTTTCGCTCAAAAACCACTGAGATCATCTGCGGTGTTCCACAGGGATCCTCCTTCAGCCCGACGCTGTTCAATATCTACATGGCTCCCCTCTCCCGCGTTGCATGACAACATAACCTCAACATCATCTCCTATGCCGACGACACCCAGCTGATCATATCCCTCACCGAAGACCCCCACACCACCAAAGCCAACTTCCACAGAGGAATGAGGGCCGTAGCCGACTGGATGAAGGACAGCAGACTGATGCTGAACTCAGACAAGACGGAGGTCCTCATTATCGGACCCGCCACATCAGCCTAGGACGACTCCTGGTGGCCCACATCACTAGGCACAGCCCTGGAACCCACGGACCATGCACACAACCTGGGGGTCATCTTTGACTCCTCCCACTCCATGACCAGGCAAGCCAACGCCATCTCCACGTCCTGCTTCAACACCCTCCGAATGCTCCGCAGAATCTTCAAATGGATCCCTATCGACACGAGAAAGACTGTCACCCAGGCCCTCGTCACCAGCCGGCTCGCCCTCTACTCAGGAACAACAAACAAGCTCCTGAGACGACTACAACGAGTCCAGAACACCTCGACTCGACTGATCCTCGACGTTCCCCGCCGCAGCCACATCACACCCACCTGAGAGGTCTGCACTGGCTCCCCGTCAACAAGAGGATTACCTTCAAGCTCCTCATCCACGCACACAAAGCACTTCACAACACCGGACCTACCTATCTCAACAACCGACTCAGCTACCACACCCACACCCGAAGCCTCCGCTCAGCCAAACTCGCCCTAGCCACAGTCCCTCGTATCCGGAAAACCACAGCCGGCAGAAGATCCTTCTCCTACCTCGCTGCCAAGACCTGGAACACTCTCCCAACCAACCCACGACAAACTCAGGACCTACTGGCCTTCAGAAGACTCCTCAAGACCTGACTGTTCAATCAGTAGCGCCCCCCCAGCGCCTTGAGACCCTCATGGGTATGTAGCACGCTTTAGAAATGTAATGATTGATTGATTGATTGAACCAGGTTGAGGTAGTTCTCTTTCAAATGTCCATGTGAGGCTGCATTCCAGACACAGCCTTTGTGTATCATGAAATGTACACACAGTTTGATCAGACCTTTGTCTCTATTTAAGTGAGATTATGGTCTCCCAACTACTCTGATGTAAAATTCTGCTATTATGTAAAAAAAACAGAACTTTTCACTGACATACTGTGTCCATTTTGAGTGTGTGTGTGTACAGTAAGTGTGTGACACGTGTATGATAGCTAAACTCTTAAGTATGTGAGTCTGAATAATGAAGCCAGTGAGATCCATTTTGGATGCATCTGGTTTAGCATGGCACAAGATGGAGGGAGCAGACAGCTTCCACAGCTTCCACAGATACACAGAAGTGTATTGCCTGTGTTCTTGTGGCTGGAGTGTGGAGAAGCATACACTGAAGTGAAGAAGATAGAGACATGGAAATCTAGACACTGAAGTGAAAAGGATGGGGACATGGCTACCTTTTGAAATTCCATTTGGGCAAAGGGCTGTTGATTAGTTCCCGTGCTCACTGTGCCACTGGAGTCAAGCTATCCTGGCTGATAACGGCTGATAGCCAGAAACTGATCGTCGGATGCTTGATTCTGGTCCAGGGAAGACATGGCTTGGTTGTTCGGGCTGGACTGTTCCTATGAGGCACAGGGTCAAGGCTGATTTGCATATGGCCATGTCTGAACTGGGGTGGCTTGGTGAGCACAATAACGATGGATTAAACCCAGATCTGTGACTGGGGTTGAATGTTTTGCCAATGTGCAACATTCCGTCCATCACCTTGTGTGTTTTGCAATTAGTTCTTCCTGAGCACTGCCATTTGGAGAATTATGGGGATTAGGGGCAGGGCTGAAGTTTCTGTCGTTGAAGGTGAGGAAGTTTCCAAGCCATGCTTGCCCTCTTGTCTGTCCCTGATCACTGCTTCAGCAAGGCTGATAAGAGCCCAAAGCAGAGATGTCCGGCTTCACTGTCCTGATGTTGGGTGTACTCTTGATTGGGGATAGCCTCACTGCAACCTGCTGTTAGGAGCATCATGTTACACTAAGGCTTTCCCAACAATGGTGAGATCACATGCTCCTCTTCAGCTCAGATAGTGGACTGCAACACAAACTCATGGCCCATCTGAAAAGCACTGCGCTGAAGGGAAGGTGTGAAGATGATAAACTCCCCCTCTGACTGTGCTGTAGTTGGGGCAAGGGAATATCACATGCTTGTCTCCTATTAGAGCAACGCTGAGTTAGAGATGTATGAAGGTATAGCAGTCATCGTGACAAGCACCAATGAGTAATTATCTCCATATAAGGCATCATTACTTAAGCCCTGTCAGAATTCCAGAAAATCCATTTTGAATCTTTTAAGTACTGAAATACGCAAAAATTGCAATGAGGAAGACAAAGGCTTACATAGATTGCGGGGTGTTAAAAGTATTACTTCCGGGTTGCAATGTCCTTGACTGTTTTACTTCAAAACTTAACTTTGTCTGCTCCCCTTTCCTAGACTGGTACATCTACAACAACCATTGGTTTAAGGCCTCCCTTGTCTTCTCTGACCTTAAACAGGTACATCTACCTATCATCTTCCATATTCTTTGCCAATGAAAGTCATTAACTTCCAAAAAGTTTCCATGAAAATTTGTAGGCTCCAAAAAAATTGATTCACTTCCATTTTTTAGGAATACAGGTGTAGGGACAGCTCTTCGCAAACACATGTCTAAAAGTAAAGGCCATTTTTTATGAACAACAGTGCAGCGAATTCTGGCTCATCGATTGAAAGACAAAAACCCTGTCCTTGCGAAAAGGGCTTGATGTTGATTCTTTATGAATATTGAAAAGCCAATCTACATTGCCAGAGATTGGTCTCTAAAACACAAAAATAATGATACGCCTATGCTCGCTACTGAGGGATTGTTCTTGACCCAATGCAATCACCTATTGGAATGCTAGATTCTGAAATACCTGGGTACAAGAGCAGAGAGGGTCATGCATTTTATGGTGTACGACTTTGTGTATGGCCATGTAATATTCTGTGTTTATCATGGATAATTGATGGAGGTTATAACAGCCAGTGGGAAAGAGGGACATGGTGTCTTACCTCTATTGTTTTTGACTTTTTGCATTCATCAAGATGTATGCAAAAATCAGTAAAATAGTGTTATAAAAAAATAGGCAATGCAGCAAATTCACCTAGAACCTAGGATCAGGATATCGTGAGTATCTAGAATGCACTCTTTCTCTTTCGGAAACAGCCTTTTCCCTACTGTGGCTTGTGCTGTGGCCCAGAAAGTGGCCGTAGCACTAGCCGCAGTAGAAAAAGGCATTTTTCAAACATCCATGCACTGTGTGCCATGCACCATGTGGTGCCTGGCACACGGTACATGAATGTTTGTGGGGGCAACACATGTACCATCCTGGCCACTTAGCAGTGGCCCATGGTGGATGGGGGTCTTGCTTAGGGCCCCCAAAGTTCCTTTCTGGCTGCCTTTTCTTGGTGGTGGGACCACCATGAATAGGCAGTCGGAAAGGGACATCCTAACCAGTACCGTGGTGCCTGCGCAAGCACCGCCTCTACTGTAGGTATTAGTGTCCCACTATCACCCCGATGGGCTCCTTGAGCATGTTGGCAGCAGCTGTCTTCCACCCGATATAATCCCTCTGATGGCCGGTATTGTACTCCGGTGGTCAGACCAATGCACTGGATGTCAGGAGGACCGCCACTGATGGCCTGTTGGTGGCGGTTTGCCCAACATCAAAATGAGTGCCTTGGTCTTTCAAAACCTTTGCCAATCAGGCCTATTTTGTTAACTATTATAGCTTACATATTCCTAAACAGTCTCAGTTTTGTACAAAAACACGGAGACCATAAGATACACAGTAATATTAGATAAATGTTTGTGTTTGTTTGCGTGTGTATGTGTGCGCGCTTTAGTTCCACAGTGGCAGTGGTAGCTGTCCAAGGAAAGACTCTGTGCCTTTGAGCCCAGTAGGTCGTTATTTTTGTTGTGGGCAGCCATATTTAGGGTCTCATTTATTGGAAGTGAGGCATCGCTGCGTGAAAGCAGCGATGCATCACATCTCAGTGCGCCATCCTTGCAACATGTTGGATGCGTCATATTTATTGTATAATGCATCATGTCGCAAGAAATTACAGATACATCAATATTTCTGACGTATCTGTAGGCGCAAAAGTGATGCACTGCTGGAGTGTGTCACAAAAGTGACGCAACTCCAGGAATGTGTCTTTTCACATGGGACAAGCCCCATGTGAATATACCTGCATCAGTCTTACGCCTGCTGTGAGGCAGGTGTAAGATATTGACGCATTTGCGTCCTAGAAGTGACGCACTGCAATCTCATAGATATCACTGCTTCACTCCTTCGAAGCTTACTTGCATCAGAACGCCCACCCTGGATACATTATACCTGGAGCAGGTATAATGCGGCGCAGGGGTTTACAAAGTGACTCATCTACCTAGATGCGTCACTTTGTAAATATGACGCATCATGGCGCATATTTTACTCCGCTGGTGCGTCTCAAAAAGGGACGCACCGGTGGCGCAAAAGTGACACAAGGGCTCATAAATCAGCCCTTCAGTTTTCTTAACCGCGGGCCCGGACGGTCGGAAGGATTGCAGAAGTAATGACACAGAAGCATGGCCTACTTTTTATCTGCCTGCGGTGTTGCAACATCCAGATGATTTCTGTCACCAAGCAGGAGAAGCTTTTGGGTGGCCAGGCCTACAGGCCCAATCTGCTGCTAAAACAGAAAAGAAAACCTATGCACGTTGCCTCCTCTGCTCACGCCTTCCTCTTTGTGCTCGGCTGCGCTGCTTGTGATATCTGCCGCCAGGATCAGTTTTCATTCTTTTTATCACAGTATGCATTGCACTAGTCTCTAAACGCTGCAATGTGGCAACGGCGAGTTGGAAAACATTTAAGTGTCATATTTAATGTAAATAGTTTTTTTTTCCCGCCGAGACAGTTTCTGATACGCCTACGTGACATTATGCTGCTTTGTTTAAGAAGAATGAGAATTGTTCCTCTGGGAAGGGACTATTAAAACGATTTACCTACTGTTTTACAGTAGTTTCTGTGCTAAAGCCCTCCGGCTGCTACAGTGAATTGTACCATTTAAACGTGCATCTCTGTTTCTTAAGGTTACCAGATTACTACATGTTCTTAGGAACACTACTTTTTCCTTACCCCTGGGCATTTCTTACGCAATCTAATGCATTCTGGGATGTGTAGTCTTGGTTCAGTTCAACTGAACAAATTGTACTAACACACATGAAAACAATGGTTTGTAAAAGGGATGTCCAGGAACCGAGCATGGTGCTTGTTTTTGATGATATTGACCACATTTATTGAGATGTGGCCCATTTAGGACTGCTGTGTTGAGGCCTACAATAGTCACGAAAAAACGTGTACACGAACCAGGCAACCGTCAAAAATATTTTCTTTTAAAATTAAAAGCCCGCTGGCTTGCTTCTAGTGCTTCTTCACATTTTAATTTAATATTTACATGAGTTTAAAAAGCAGTCTTCACCTCCCTTGTTAAAGTTCCAGTGTGTGACGCATTTCACCTTATTTGATCTGGTTAATTATTAAGCAAAGATGGGTTCTGTTAATTTGTGGTCACAATGTTTGTCTTTTGTGGTCTATCTGTGGTGAGTGAGAAGATGCATGAAAAATTAGGCAGAATACCTTCTTTAAGTAGTAGAATTCTGCCGGAAAAACACACATTTTGTGCAAACTTGCATGTTATTTATTTCTTTTCTTTTTCTTTTTTGGAGGAACCCTCTATCAAGTGAAGTTTAGAAATTTGCAACCCTAATATTTAGTGAACATTCATAAAAGTGTGTGTCTGTGTGTGTCTGTGTGTTGGTGGTAGTGGTACTTGTTCTTGTGTGGGTGTGTGTGTGAAGGGGTATTTGGATGCCTGCATCTGTGCATCAACACCTGAAGAATTGATCCTATCACATAAATTGTTGACATCAGCACCGATTTTTTGGGTACTAAACTTATTTTTCATCATCAGACTTTGACCACAGCAAATAAAGAAAGGAAGAAAAGGGAGGAAGAAAGAGTAAAATAAAGATAGGAAAACATTGTACATGAAAGTAAGCAGGGATACAATAGGAACCGCAAGAGTGAGTTAAAGCTAGGGCGGTAGAATTACGGTGGGATCAGGACTACACTGCCTTCTCAGCTTTTGCACTGGACTTATTAGGAAATCTTTGAACCCATGCACTTTTGTATGGTTTTACAAATTAAGCTTTGCAATTAGTAGTGGAAATGGCACAATTAATTTGTAGACTTGGGTTTCTGGGGACCCTGCCCTCGTTTTAGAAAGGGTCGTATTACCCCCCTAGACAAAATCTGAGTGAGAATTAGGGGGTGCTTTTTATTGTGAACCAAATGCTCATGGTCTCACCTTCCTGTCGCCCCACAACCACCACCACCACAGCTGTTCCTGTATGCAAACATTGTAGGCCTGATTCACAAAGGGACACTTAAACGTACACTTTAGTGTAAGTTTACACTTGTTTTGGGCATTCATAAGCTACTAGTTAATACTAAGTTTACTACTGCAGGGAGTCCACAGTCAGGGTGGAGAACTCCGCTCATAAAAAGATAGGCCTGTTCTAACTTTTTATATGCGGAGTTCTCCGCCCTGACTGCGGACTATCCACAGCCGTAAACTTGATATTAAATTGTATTTTGTGAATAACAAAAAAATAGTAAACTTACACGAAAGTCCAAATTTACCGCTGTGAATCAGGCCCTGTATGTCTTGTTTTTCACTCCTCTGGCTCTCTTCTTCTCCTTGAGAATCGCCACGAAGGGGTCACCTTTGGAGCTTTAGTTCAGCATGGACCTGAACTTTGAGCCCTTCATCCCTTGAGTATTAGGGAACATGTTGTTTATGTGATGCTGGTTAAACAACATCACCAGGTAATAAGGAAGACAACACTAAATAGCTATTTTAAAGAAAAATATACACCAGGCACCCTTTATTTACCGAGTGAACGATGCAGATTTGAAATGTAACTGCAAAGAGCAAATGTGTTGCTTTAAACTTATCACTTTCAGTCATTTTTAAGTTCAATCACACCTTCAAATGTGGAAAACATATTAGGGATTGACAAAACAAATGGAATTTAAATTGCACCTTTCACATTTTCAGTATTTCTAAAGCTGCCTTATTGTCAAAATGACATTTCAGAGGGACCATATTTCGTTGTCAGATTTATGTAGCACTTCATATCCGTGACGAGGCTGTAAAGAACTCTGATTTGCATTGGGATCCTGTCTCACAAAACCAGACTTTAAATGTATCACAAATAAAAGCCTTTTTCTTAACTCCTGATAATACTTTTTACATTTCAAATATAAATGACGCCTCAAAGAGTACACATCTTCTTAAGCAATCTCTGCATTCCTTGAATAATATTTTATTGGAAGGGAAGTGTGTATATATGCTTCTTACTCCATATTATGCAAATTAATGATTATAAATGCGGGCATTATTCATTAAATATTTGTATGTAATATTAATACTCATTTACACCTTTACAATCACAAATAGGTAGATGAACATGCATATATGGGTTGGATATGATTTTATGCGTTATATATATATATATATATATATATATATATATATATATATATATATATATATATATATATATATATATATATATATATATATATATCTGCAGTCATATCTTCTATAAATCAGAGATCCCTGATTGAATCTCGTTTCTTACTGTAAAATAGGTTTATTTCCTTTAAAGTGGCGGATAAGATAGATCTGTAAGGCCGTGACGTAATTTCATGTGATGTAATTTCCTATGAAAAAACTTTAGGTGACGTCACTGTCATCTGGATAACTTTCTCATTTTAATGAAGAAAGTATATTTTGGGTTTAGCAAGTTTGCCGATCTCTTCACATAAAAAGCCACACAGAGTGAAACTTAAAATTGTGAAAATTTTTGTTTGCTTTTGTTTAGCCCATATATTTTATAAATTAGGTAAAAGAGTAAAACATACTAGAGCTGTTGGAAAATAGAAAAAAATAAGCTCTTGAATTTGATGGATTGCTCAGTGGTGTTAGTACTTTTAGTCGATCAACATTACATTAATTTATTTTACCCCTGTTTTCTATTTGACAAATAGTCATGCTCAGAAATTAAAGCTAATAGTTTTTTATTTTTATTAAGCCTCTTGGGTGCATAGAGTGCAATGTGTCTTACAATCAAGTGCTGTTGAATGCGGCCGAGGGAGCACCACACCAGGCTTCATTACTGGTTAAAAGAAGTACCTGTCACAGTTTTAGACGCGATGAGAAACCCAGGGACCAATAATCAGCAAATAATTGCATTTAGCATCGAAAGAAATGGGAAGGCAGTGGAATAAATGCACAAGCAGGATTTATCATTTAAACAGAGTAAGAGCACCTGTGCTAAATGGATCATGGGTATTCAGTAAGAAAGTATCTGCCCTTCTCAAAAAACACTAAACTGCAGGGTCCACAAAGCCTACAGAACCAGAGGTAACCTAACTCCCTACTCAACGGAACTGACATGGACGTCAATTACCACAGGTCCGAGGGTAGAAGAAATGACGAAAGGCTTCCTTTGACTCCCAGTGATATCAGAGCCCAAGCACGCATCTCACCCGAGGCCCTTCTAGAGCCAAGATCTGACTGTGGTAGAAATTCAGCCAAGGCACAAAAATAAAAGTGGACTCCATTTTACAGGTTGAGTGGTAAAACACTGACCTGATACAGGTGGCAAAGTACATCTGTGGTCAATATTCCTAATGCGGCTAACCTGATTGGATTTTGCCTAGCTGCTGTTTTCCATTGGATGGCCCTTAACCAATTGAAGTGTAAGGTAGATAAAGTTGAAGTTTTGTTCTTCGGCCACAATACACCTACAATATGGCAGACCTTCTGACCATATGGGCCTCCCCCTCTTGGCCCGCAATCAGGTATTGTTAAGAACTTGGAGGACAAGTTTGACAACCTCTTGTCCTTCCAGCAACAAGTCAATTCTGTGGTGAGATCCTGTTTTGGCCTTCTTCACATACTGAAAACATTTCTACACTCTCCCAGTTAGAAAAACAGTAAACCAGTCACTCATTCCATCAAGGTTGGACTATGCAAAGGCCCTGTACCTTGGTCTGCCTGACTATCTGATTAATAGACTTCAGGTGGTACAATCTGAGGCAGCCCGCCTACTCCTCAATCTCCCACTGAGAGCGTGTGGGTCTCCTCACCTACAGTCTCTACTCCTGATAAGGAAGCACATTTTGTTCAAAGCTCTGGTACTTACCCACTAAGCGCTTTCACAAACTGGGCCTGGCTATGTGGCATCCAGAATAAGGTTTTATCTTCCAGCTAGGATTTGGCATTTCTCAAACAGGTCTGTTGCGACGATTCCCAAGATATGGCAAGCCAGAGTGAGTGGGCGCTCCTCCTATCTGGGTCCGCCAGACTGGAATAGGCTCCCTCAAGATCTTCGCCAAGTCAAATCGATCTCTATCTTTCAAAAGGAGTTTGAAGACACGCATTTTTCAAAACTAAGTAGTATTACCTGCTAGGTAAACGCTGGGACACTCCCAGTAGTAGCTGTGCACTTTTCAAATCTTGTTTCATCATCATCTATAGTGAATAAAATAAGCACCATTGAGTTGGGTGCTCATAACTCCCACTAACATTGCTACTAAAGTCAAACCAGACAACTATGGTAGGTGGTAGGTAGAAACACAGGTAAAGCAAGGTATGTATCTACATATTTACCCATTTTCAACATCAAGAAGGTTGCTACAAAGTGACACATAACTTTAAATTGAGCAGAGATTAAACTCCAGACTGTCTCAGCAAAACAAACAATCCTATCCCTGGCAAATCAAACAACACTGTGAACATGTATTCAAGGTTCGATGGTCTGCCACATGGCCCTGCAATCCTGACAAGTCCTTTTTAGGTCTCACCTAGTCAGCACTTGCGCTGTCTCTTCAAGACATGCTGTATTCAGGATATGGGTTTAAAGCTCCGCCCACTTTCCATCCATCATTTTAATTGCCTCATGTCCCTGTCCTTTGTAAATGGTGGCTTTTCATTGGTCAATAGGCTTAGTAGTCCCTCCTTAGTACCTCCTTGTCTCTTCTTGTAACCTCCCATGAGGACACCCCCTGCTGCATGTGTTGCTACTCCCTAGGTTTTAATTACAGCCTCAGATCACTGTTTTCTTACAGGGCTTCAGGCAGTACAAACACTTGGTCCTAAGCAAGGCTGGCAGTGGTTACTTTCCTCAGTAGCACATCTCACATTTATAGGAGACCTTTAAAAATATCCCTTCATCAGCTCCACACAGAGTACAACCTAATTGGGATAAGATATGCTAGGATGAAGATTTATAAAGTTCACTAATACCCGCACATGCCAAGGTGCTGGGCGGTAGAGAAGAAGAGAGGGCATTGCAGAATTGCTGACTAAACTGAAAAAAGCCAAGTCTCCAGCAGCTTTTTGAACACCGGGAGCGATTCTTCATGGGAGATTGAAGAAGGTAGGGTATTCCAGAGTTTTGCGGCCACCACAGAGAAGGAGAGGCCGCGCCATCTGGCTTTGTATACTCTAGGGGTGATCAGTTTTCTCTGGGAGGAAGATCTCAAGACTCTCCCAGGCATGTACCATTTAAACATGGTCTTCCGCTGCAGCAAGCCTTTGTTATGCAAGGCCTTGTGAACCGTACATAGGGATTTGACAGAGTTTCGCTTCCTAATAGAGAGCCAATGCAGAGAGTACAAAGCCCCTCCTTTGCTGACTGCCATTTGGGGATATTAAGGTTCAGCCTGGCAGCTGCATTTTGTACACCCTGACGCCTGTTCAGGGAGACCGTGCTGATATTCTGATATAATGCATTGCAGAAGTCAAGCCGAGAGGTGACTAATGCAATGATTGTGGGCCGATGCAGTGCTGTTGGAATATACGGGAGCACCTTTCTGAGAGCCTTCAGAATGTAGGAGCAGGTGCTGACAATGCGGCTAACCTGAGACTCGAACACACCAAAGACTGCCATGTATCTTAGTTAGGCCCGGGGAGAAACGCTGCCATTTTAAACATACACACATTTCCTAAGTTGCCTTTCCTTTCACACAATGACTTTTAATACACATTTGCGCTCGTGATAATGCAGGATTAGTTTTCCTGAAACTACATTGCTTACAAAATCCACGTAGTAATTTATTATACTATAACTTACGTACTATAACTTACACCCCGCAATACACTGCTTATGACCTCACATATTAGATCACTCATGACATGGTCAGTGACATCACTGATTACATCATTGATGACATCTCAAATGACATCATCCACAGAGCCACTCACACATCCACTCACACACACACACACACATACAACTGCTCTCACTTCAGTCACTCATCCATAGAACCACTCACACACCCACTCACTCACCCATACAGCCACTTATACATCCACTCACTCACCCATACAGGTACTCCCACTTATTCACCCATACATACACTCATACACCTACTCACTCAGCCATGCAGAGCCACTAACTCACCCATACAACCACTCACACCCACTCACGTACCCTTTAAAGCACTCAAACATCAACTCACACACCAATACAGCCACTCACACAGACACACATTCTCCAGTACAGCCACTCATGCACCCACTTAGTTAACAAAACACTCAAGGAAACAGTCACTCAGTCTCCCATACAGCCACTTGCACGCACAGTCTCTCATCTATATAGCCACTCACACCTACTCACTCACGAATAGAGCTACTCATGCAGCCATTCATTCACCCATACAGCTACTCACACACCCACTTATTCACCCATACAGTCTACCACACACCCACATATTCACCCATAAAATCACTCACACACCTGCTCACACACCCATACAGCGAGTCACACACCCACTCCCACACAGATACATTAAGTCACACAATCACTCTCATAATATATATTAGAGACATTATCACTCATTAGCAGTACGCAAGTACACTTATTTAACTTTTGTAGTACCTTTGTATAAATGTTTAACACTCAACGACGCTTAGAAAACACTCACAATCATTGGATGATGTCATCAGGGATGTCTTCAGTGATGTAATTTGAGATGTCATCAGTGATGTCTTCAGTGATGTCACTGACCATGATATAAGTAATGTAATATGTGAGGTCATAAGCAGTGCATTGCGGGTCCTACATTATAGTTAGATCAGGTAACTATAACTGCTGATTTTCTCTAGTTTTGTTAGTTTGAATACTGAGCCTAACTAAAACATCCCTGTGGAAACTTTGTTTTTTCAGTGAATATAAATATATATTGAGTAAAAGCTTCAATCATAATATATATCTACCTCCTTCTATTTCTCTGTTTCTCCATTCACCTTTCATCACTATCCATCCATCTTTCCTTCTTTATTTATTCCTGTATTTTCCACCCATCCTTCTCGTACCTCCATCCATCTGTCCATTCTTCTTTTTTCATCCTTCCATCCAGCAATTCTTCTCTCGATTCATCCGCCCTTCTCTCGATTCATCTACTCTTCTCTCCATCTTTCCATACATAATTCATTAATCCATCTTTCTTTCTACGTCTCCATCCATCAATCATTCACCTTTGCTTTCAGCTAATTCTGCATCCTTCTAGCCATCGATTCATTCATCCACCCATCTCTCCACCCAATCATCTCTCCATCCCTCCCTCCTTCCCTTTTGTGCTCCCTTTTTCTATTTGTCCCTCCTCCCCAAACCTCCATAATAGTATCCTCTTGAAGAGGTATTTATAGCCTCTTTTTGGAGAATAACTTCGCCCATCAAAGTCAACAGAGTTCTGAAACAACAATGTAATTGTTTCATATTCCACAGAATTGCCCAGCAGCACTGTCCTTGCACTCAAGAGGATTCCTGACCTCTTCCCCCATGAAACACACTGAGCGGAACTCTGTGTTTTGTCTTCTGTCTGTGAAACCACACAAAAGCAGTCTGTTGACAGACACAACAAGGTATAAAGCAAACTTAAATGAAATCTTGAAAATGAAGTGAAAGTGTAGGTCTTCTTCAGCTGCACACTGGGGCTTCTGAAAAGATGAGGACCGCACTTATTATGGGATAGTAAAAAATGTTTAAGAGAAAAAATTCAATAGAGGAATGGCTTGTGAGTTGGAAAAAGTGGAGATAGAGGAAACGTTAGGAATGGAGAATAAGGACAAATAAAACCACAAATTAAAGCAAAAGACTTCTTTGAAAAAGTTCAGTGTGATAGGGAATCACAAATATATCCTGGATGAAGCCTTCTAACAGGTCTAGCATGGCTGACTACAATGTACACAATACGCCTATTCTCTCTTTGCTTGAGGTTGGTTTGAGTCTCTATTCTCTCTTCTCTCTCTCTCTCTCTCTCTTTCCTCTCTCTCTCTTTTTCTCTCCCTCTTTTAACGACCTAAAGATGTGCCATTGCCCAGCTCCTAGGTGGGAACTGTCAGCCAACAGCATTCCTGCATATCAAGTCAAGGTGCAGATTTCGGTTGTATGACCTCACTCTTCCCAGCTGGTCTCCGTAGTTAATGATGCTGTGCGGGTCTTGTCTGTCCCATAAGTACTTCTGGGTGGCGCTGTAATCCCCACTGCAGAATCTTTCTGGCGGAATCCTGCACAAGTCTTCTTACATGATTTAGAATACTGAGGGTCAGATGAACGGTTAACAAAATTGCACCTCACAAATTGCAACTCTTTTGCGAGTCACAATTTGCGAGTCGCAATTTGCCATGTATTACATTGTGTTTAACACTGTTTGCGATTCCCAATGAGGTCGCAAATTGTGTGGCTCATTAATATTAATGAGCCTCGCAATTCGCGAGCCCATTGGGAATGACAGACCCTCCCAGGCATGGTGGCCAGCTGGGATCAGCAGACCACCATGCCTAGGACTGCTTTTAAATAAAGCAGTTCTTTTTTTTCTAATGTAGCCTGTTTTCCTTAATGGAAAATAGGATGCATTTAGTTATTAAAAAATTAAATTTGTTCGTTTCATTTTTTAAGGGCAGATAGTGATCCCTGGGACCACTGCCTGCCCTTAAAAAATATTTTTGGAGACAGTCACGAAGTGGAAGGGGTCCCCTGGGGACCCCTCCCAAATTGCAACTGCATTACCTCCCTCTCGAAGATGGTGGTCATTTGCAAGCTTTTCGCGACCGCAATTGCGGTCGCAAAACATTTGTACATGGGTTAGAGAGTCGCTATTTGGAAGGGAATGCCCCTTCCAAACAGCGAGTCTCTAAACACATTTTTGCGAGTTGCAATTCATTTGTGACTCACAAAATTGTGTTAGTACATGGAGAATACAATTTTAGCATGCGCAAACGGGTCTCTAACCCATTTGCTCATGCTTAAATTGGTCCTACATCTGGCCCTGAGTCTTGTGCTTGGAAACCATCAGGTTAAATAAGAGTTTTGGGGGACATCTGCTGTCCACTTCTTGGGAACAATGAGCTATGAGATTAGATCCCCTGTGCATTTATGCAAGATATGCCCCTTCTATTTGGACTATAGCTACACAGACAAAGTAGGTTATGTTATTTTATGTTATGTTATGTGTATTTGTAACTCACCCAGGAGGGTATCCTGGCACTTTGTTGTTTTACAGGTCTTTTTATTGGAATGAAGCGTATGGGTAGTTGAGGGGGAGGAGGAGGAGGTTGTTCTGATACATGTACTGATACATGTATTCCCTTTTTCACAAACTCACAGGAAGACACATAAACCACTACCCCTGTTACTCTGCCTTGTTAGGATAAACAGAAGAGCATCAGATTGACATTCTGTATGTATGGATTCTCATTTTATTAGTGTATGAATAAAACCAACATCCTACATAAGGTTGGAGGTATAGTGTTTGGGAGCAACCATAACAATGTTCAAGTATGTTTGTTACATATAGCAAAGAACAGACGATTCAGATGGTGGGTCTAAAAGGTATGCATCTGTATGGGCACACTTTGGGCCTTATTTATAATTTTGTCACACAACGCTATGCAGCAAGACACTTTGCTGCACTGCCCTGCGTGAGAGGGCAGGAACCCACTATCTTAATCAAGATATGACGCAATTCTGCTCCCTCCTTGCACTGGCGCACTTTTGGCTGCCTAGTGCCAATGCATGCACCCATGCATCATGGTGCAAGGGTGCCTGCATTGCAGGCAGGAGAGGTTTTTGTGCAGGAAGGGACATCTTCCTGCACAAAAACAATCCTTTGAGGCTTTTTCTTGTTTCTGTGTGTGCTGCAGAATTCAGCACTTAAGAAATAGTTAAAACATGTGGAGAAATAAAGATATTTCTCCTCATTACGCCTCCCCTGGTAAGGCATAGCATTTTGATGAATTCACAGGTCTACCACTCATGGTGAACCAGAGAATGCACCAAAACTCATGGATTGATGGTTGGGAACATCCACGCTCCATGCATAGAACACCTCCCTAGGGCAGAGGTTTTTCATCATCCTGCGTCCCTGTTGTGTAGTGCATGGGGTGACAAAAAACCTTTGATAAATCTGGCCTAGTTCCTAAAGAAAACCCTTGTTGGAAATCTGGCAACAACCACATGAGCTATATATCTCTCGCCCGTGAACCCAAGAGAAATGAAGAGCTCGCTTTCTCCTCTGTAGGAGCACCACCAGAATATAAAAAATATTCACACAAAAGTATTTTTTTATAAAGCAGGCAGAAAGTGGCAAGTGATGGATTCTTTTCTCATAGTAAAGCATTTATGGAGACTTGCTGAAAGCATCACAAATAAATATATCCCATTAAGGAAGATATACAGTTGATATACAGCTATAGTGTTATAGGTTGGATAAACGGGGGAATTGAGTAAGATTGCCAACACAGTTGAGAATTGTGTCCCAGGTAGATAATGAAAAGGAGACGTTATTGGCGGGAAATTCACTCTAGAAGCTAGAGGCCATTAGACCAAAGCAATACAACAATGAGAAAAGAAAACAGCTTTGATAAGTTTCTCTCAAAGCTTTCTGTTTGTATCCCATGGACTTGCTCAGAATCAGGACTGCATCGGAAGTAATGATCAACTGCAACTCTAAAATATGGTTTTCATTCACATATAGAGAGTGAGGGGGTGGTCCCGCTAGCAAATGTATGTTGATGGCTGCTATGTCACCGCCCTAGCCCTGTTAAATCAGTCTGCGATCTTTGGCATCATTAACAGTAAGTGTAGGAAAGTGCTATTTTGTATGGTGACCCCCACCACACACTTTTTGCACTAAATACTGATAGTGATGACTCTGATAATGTACTGGAGCCTGTTGCCCAGACCCCAGTGCCTGTGCTTTCTCCCAAAACAGTTATGTTCAACTTGGTAATTCCAAATTCGCAAAGGCTTCATCCCCTTATAAGTCCTTAGTATATGGTACCAAGGGTACCTAGGGCATTGATGGTAAAGGGGTCCCCAGGACTGCATCATGGTTTTGTGCCACCCTGAGTGACTCAAGCAAACTACTGACATGAGGCCTGTCATTGCAGACTGCTGGAGCAGTGCAAACTGCTCGAACTTGGCTGTGCCCTCGCCATATGGGGCAAGTCAATACACTGTTTGTAATATATGTCAAGCACCCCCAAGGGAGGCTTACCCTCCAAACATCATTACATGAATCTATCTGCAGGTAACCAGATAATTTTTGAATTCATACAGCAATAAAAATCTTGCCTTTCCCACAGCAGCATTTCACCTATTCACCAGCATCGAGTCTACTGGCAAAGAAGCCTGTAGGAACATTATGTCGTTCGATTTATTAAATGCACTACAACTACTTGATTGAGGCATTATAACTGGGTCAATAATATTAAATGTCTATAAACAATGTCATTCTTGAATTGAATGTATCACAACGGAAATTTTTCATGCATTTATTCCATTCCATCATAATTTTTGACCCCTACATCACTGCAGACACTGACCAGCCTTATGTCAATCACGCACAATCCTGCTCCAATAGGAACAGTCTTACTTGAACTGTAAAAACAGGTTATATCCGAACAGGGACACAAGCAAACAGACCATTTTTAGCCTTATTAGGCTTAATCAATACAGTGATCTTGAGTCTTTTGGTACATAAAGCATGGAAAGCACTTTTGAGCATGCCCATCGTTTTTTGAGCATCATACTTACAAATGCGTTGTGTGGAAAGCTTACAGAAATCTCAGCGAAAGGCAATCTTTGGGCTGCATTACAGTCCATTGTCTATTTGCCCATCAAACCACTCAAGATACGGAGATAATCAGACTTGGTACTGCTACAAAGGCAAAAGTCCTGTATGACCTTCCAGTTCAGCCTTGCTGGGCCTCACAAGTGAGGTACAGAATGAATCTCATTAGTGAGGTTCAGTATTAATCCTTAGGCATGGGAAGCAATGGAAATCACATCTGGTCATTATAAAGACACAATGGGCCCTACTTACAAAGGGAAATCTGCATGTGTAGATTTACTACAAGTACATTTACTCTTAGCTTGTTAAGTACCTTTACTACTTTTGCTAGTCTCAAAAATGTTGATCTAAATGTCTCCACCCACTGAAAGAGGGGATGGAGTTGGCAAAAGAGTCTAATATGACTGTAAAGTTAATCCTAGTTAAATAAATGTGAACAAATATTTCAAAGTTAAATAGTGTAATATATTAATTCTAGCTATTCATTTTAATGTAAAACAAAATTAAAAGTTAAATCATTAATAACTTCATTTTAAATTCATTTTAATTATTCTGTATATGTTAAATAAACTTAATTTTTTTTTCTGAATTTAAAATTTAAAAAAAATCCACCTAAAATAGAAAAAGTATATTTTTACAATGCTGTAAAAATGATTAACTGTGATGTACAGAATTAGTTAAGTGATTTGATTTTTTTTCAATAAATAGTAATCTTACATTAATTATTACATTTCTTAAGTTATGTTACGCAGATTTGTAGAAGGCACTATCACCTGGGAGAATATGCTGGTGTTGAGCAGGTGTGAGTCTAGCCACACCTAGGGCCTCGTGGGACTACCCGAAAAGCCAGGTCTTTTGCTTCCTGTGAATTTCAAGAAGTGAGTAGGAGGCTCTTATGTGTAGCAGCGGGTCATTCAGCACTATAGGAGCAATGTAAGATAGGGCACAACCACCAGATCTAGTTTTTTGTATGCCAAGCAAGTTGAAGTACGTACAAGCGGGTGTGTCTGGAAGGTTTCTTAAAGCAGATGCAATTGCTAAGGTATGCAAGGTAAGTGCTATGTAGTGTGTTGTAATAATAAAATATGTTGAAATAAAATAATAATTACGTTTTACATATAGACATTTTTAGCAAAAATAATAAAAGTTTATGTTTTTATTATAGTTTAAATAATATATTTTATTTCAACATTTATTCCTATAGCATTTTACTATGTAATTTCTAGTAAAGAGTGTTGCAGTACCCATGGTTGCCAAGTGTGGTGCTGGACTTAATTCACCTCTGAGCTGGCGAACATTTAGAACTGTTTTGGGTTTGTTTTGGCTATAGCAGCTATAGAAGGGCAGTTTGTGAATAGCAATGAGTTTACTCTTTTGTAGGTGGGTTTTAGGGCTTAAAGTGGGTTGTGTCCCTCCGGGTCTTAGACCTGGTTGGAATTTAAAGCGGACAATGAAACAGGTCCCTTTCCGGCCTTGCATTCACGTCCTTAACATTTCAAGCAAAAACGTTGACCAGTTTTTGAACAGTCAGTGTAAAAAACATTAAAGTAATCCATGTCAATCCTGCTTATATTTCACATGGTTTACTTAATCTTGCATTGACTATAAGTGTTTGTTTTTTCCAGGATGTAGTATTACTTTTTTTTCCAGGCAGCATATTACTCTTGTCCAGTGCATAACTGGAATTGAGTCACAGCCAGGTGTTTATAACAGGGCACAATTGAGTTGTGGCTGATGGCAGTGCGAGTTTCTGTCAGTGCCTGTCAGGGGCAAAAGGGTGTTGAAAATATGTTATTATCCAATCCTTGACCTCTCTGTAGTGTGCATGCAGAGCAATGGTCACATGTGCAAGTTGCAGTTGTGATTCTATGCAAATATATGGGAAGGGTGGCACTCTATGCGAATTTTAGTGTATATGTTTAAACCACGCCTTTAATTATATAGGCCCCGCCCTTTCACGGATCCTCCCCTCTCTGTTTTTTTCATCCCACTTATAGCCCTGGATGGGTGCATATCCCTTCCTGAACCTCATCACCCCATCCTAAACCCCTTCTTATTCCTCCTTCAGCTCCTCCCCTCTAAGAAGGGGGTGAGTAATATAGAAAACCAGTGACAAAGAGAGAAATGAGAGATGAAAAAGAACATACAATTCTGGGCTAAAGAGACAGGACTTTTTGGGTGGTGGAAGGAAGAGGCAGGATTTGGAATCAAAACTAGGCAGCCTGGGGGGGTTCCGTACTCGTGTGTGTGTGTGTGTGTGTGTGTGTGTGTGTGTGTGTGTGTGTGTGTGTGTGTATATGTGTTGTGTTTGTGTGTATATATATATATATATATACACATACATAGAGATATATATACACATACATATATATATATATATATATATATATATATATATATATCTTTTTGGTAACATGTGACAAAGCTTTTAAAAGAGCCCACAGTAAAAATTTTAACATTTATTTCACTATTTTCACTATTTACATTAAATACAGTATGATTGACTCGCATATGGTGACTGTTGCATGCACTCATTGCAGGGTCACTAGTTAATTGCCTGCAAATAGACATCCAATGCACGCTTAGTAACCACATCATATGAACAATAAAGGGATCTAAGGAATAACGATGCACAGCAGGTGCTGTCGGCTGATAGCAGGTAATGAGAGTTGTCCATACAAAAGCAATTTGTGCACAAAAACTATCCTCTGCCACTGCTGAAAAGCATCCCCCAAAAGGATTGAGTGCTGTCTACTGGCATGGTAGGAGGGGTGGGGTGGGAGGAGAAAGAGAGGAAGGACAGGAAGCCTTCGATGTTGCACATGTGTATTATCTGAAGGAGGGCGTCATTTTCTTGCCCATGCTCCATCTAAGTTGTTTGTGAAAGGGAAGAAATGTTGCACTACTACTAGCCTAAAAGTAACTCTTTTGCATGTGTATTTTCATTTGCTTCTGGGTGTGATGTTAATTTAACAAACATGTTTAACCAATAAGGACTAGCCTATTTGTGAAGTATTTTAGCAGGACTCAAATCTGTATGACAAGGTGTAAACCATTAGGTTTTTTCATGAAGCCCTCACCCACCAACCTGGTTGGTGCCATGCTTCATCATCAGGCCCACCCAGTGACACCGAGTGTGTCCCGGGTGTGCTTCTATGCCTGGATACAGCGGAGCAGGTATGTAGCTGAATGTACATTTAGTGACTTGAATAGTGAAAGTTAAAAAGATATACAGTGGTCCCAGTACCAGAGGGTTAATTTAACTTCAATAACTGGGCCTCTGGTAGCATTTAAAAAGGCTGGTGGATGTAATAAGAGTATATATTAGGGCCTCCTGCATTCCACCTAGCCGGAGGCAATGCCCAGGTCAACGGCACCCGAAGACCTCTCTCAATACATTGAAAGGCATCCTTCACACAGCAGCAACGTTCATCATAGGGCTTAAGAAATCCATATACATCACCCTTGCACTAAAGGATCTACACTGGCTACCTCTCCAAGCCCGGATCATCATCAAGATCAGCTGTGTCAATTACAATGCACTCTCCAAAATGACTCCTCTTTACCCACCTAACAAACTAACAATATCTGGAGACCAACACCAGAGAAAAGAGCTCCAACATTCCCAGATCAGAGAGATTGAAGAGAAATATGAGACAAGTCTATTTTCAAGAGCCCAGAAGAAGCGGTGCGGAGCCGTGAAACACATGCTGGTTCAGGCCTGGATCATGTTAAAAAATACTATGGCTTATATTTCTTTCACCTCAAGTTCAACCTCAAAGACGGAAGGACCTGTCTTCAAATATAAATTTGGGGAGAGGTGTTGTTCTTTGGAACTAAGCATTGGACGTGGAATTTTTGACTAGCATTTTCCAGCGATTGTCTGTAATGTTCATGTAAACAGAGAGATTGAAGAAATTGTGATAAAACTATATATGTTGACACCAAGATGTTTTATATTTATGTATAAAAAAAGAAATGAATTAATACACATCAATAGCTTTGGCATGTGGGTTCTTTCTAGCGCATGATGGACATTCACCTGGCTTTTCTGTGACGGATTTCCATGGTTTGCATGGCTGACTCGGTCAGGAAAAGAAGCCAGCAGGCTAGGCAATGGATAGACCTCCCTGTCCCACCCTAAACAGGGCCGCTCCTTCAACTTCATTTCCAGTGACAGGGTTTTCTGTCAGGAACAGGAGAAGTAATTTCACTGGGTCATTGAGGGAAGGAAACATTGGGTGCTATAAAATGTGACTACTTATGGAATCAAAGATCTAATACTTCTGTGACTCATGGCAAGAAGAATGCTCAGGAGAAGGAAGAGAAAGAAGTGTGCTGCCAATAATCTGAGAACAGCATCAAAGGATAGGAAATATTGTATGGCATCCGCCATTATGGAAAAACAGATGCACATTATGTTTGCGGTCATGTGATTGCAAAGCAAATTGGTAAAACAAATAAGGAACCTTGAACACTTCCCAACTGCAGTTGTTAGCTCTCAGTCGGCATCGTTTGGTCCTGTGTCTTTGATTCCTTGCTTACAGTAGAGAATTTTCCTTCAACAAGTCTTTTATATTTGTTTAAACTTCATCATTTTGGATACAGCGATGTATGACAGCAATAGACATTTCCTTTCAGAACTAATATTGTGTTGACAAAGAGGTATTATACTTAAATGCATTTCTAGAGGAAAATGACTCAAAAATGTTTCTGTTGAATTGTTCTTGTAAGTCATACTTCAAGATAATTTTGAAACAAAGATTTGTAAGGTGAACTGACGGAACATGTATTTAAAAATAGAAATCCGGAGCTTTAAGTATTCTTGGGTGAAGTAACTCAGGAAAACTTGCTAAAGCATATATTTGGATGACAACAACAGGTTCCCTTTTACACACTTTTTGATTTCAAGAGTTCATTTTTATAGTTTATATTTCTGATAACCCATTTTAGGTATTTATTAGAATTGAAAAGTTGCAAACATATGCAAGTGTATTGCACAGATCAATTACTATCAATATTGTTACCATTTTAAGGAGAGCCAGAAGACAGAGGGACATGGTAAAGACCTATATAATCTATATATGGTATGTAGAGTGTGCTCCTGGAATATCGAGATGGGCATCCCAATGTCATGAAATATTGTAACCAGAATATCGAGGCCATGATATTAAAATTTAAGTAGAGTTGTAGTCCTACCTTCAAAAACCTTTCTCCCTCTTCTATCCCTCCACTATCCTTCTCAATCCAAATAACTGACTAACATATCTACCACTCAAATTACTTTCATATTTCACTATACTAATTCACCACTAATCCTTTATGGGTTCTGGAGTAGTGTGCTACTTATTGAGTAAGAGCTTCAACACCTCATCAGGAGTAGCAAGCACTATATAAATGCAAACCTTTCTCCCTCTTCTATCCCTCCACTATCCTTCTCAATCCAAATAACTGACTAACATATCTACCACTCAATTTACTTTCATATTTCACTATACTAATTCACCACTAATCCTTTATGGGTTCTGGAGTAGTGTGCTACTTATTGAGTAAGAGCTTCAACACCTCATCAGGAGTAGCAGGCACTATATAAATGCAAACCTTTCTCCCTCTTCTATCCCTCCACTATCCTTCTCAATCCAAATAACTGACTAACATATCTACCACTCAATTTACTTTCATATTTCACTATACTAATTCACCACTAATCCTTTATGGGTTCTGGAGTAGTGTGCTACTTATTGAGTAAGAGCTTCAACACCTCATCAGGAGTAGCAAGCACTATATAAATGCAAACCTTTTTCCCTCTCCTATGCCTCCACTATCCTTCTCAATTCAAATAACTGAGTAACATATCCACCACTCAATTTACTTTCATATTTTACTATACTAATTCACCACTAATCCATGATGGGTTC
Source organism: Lissotriton vulgaris (assembly GCF_964263255.1). Lineage (NCBI taxonomy): Eukaryota > Metazoa > Chordata > Amphibia > Caudata > Salamandridae > Lissotriton > Lissotriton vulgaris. The sequence continues at coordinate 802,106,011 of NC_141685.1, read as the reverse complement.
TGGAGTAGCGTGCTGCTCGCCAAAAGAGCACTTCAACACCTCATATAGGGTAGTAAGCACTGTATAAATGCAATTACAATAAAATACAATACAAACATGTACCTTAATGAGTTATATATCCTCAAGGATATGAATATGTCCTCACGTAACGTAACTGGTGCTCATGTAAAGCGCTCTGATACCTGATACCTTTGGGTCAAATTCGTGCTATATAAAACTCAGTAAAAAAGGAAAAAGTACTTAGGTGTGGAGTTAAGAATACTAAATCTCTACTGCCTCTGAGTGGACTTACCTTTCAACATTTTGTCCCTCAATGTTCTGTCCACAATAATTTTCATACCACAATATTCCTATGATCAATATTCGCAGTACAATTGTTATGTAAGTTTACTAAAATAAGAATATGCATAAATGACGCCTGGCTACTTGACATCAAGTTGTTCTTTGCTTCTCTCGGTCTGTATAATACATACTCTGACTATTGCCCGAAAGATGTTTGATCTCCTCCCTCCTCTTTTTTCCTGTGGTCTCTCTGATTTGGGCATATTTTGGGGGCAGTGAGAATTGGTGGGTGAGGTGTGAATACTCTTCAGGAGTTTCTTATAGTCCTGCAGTGACGGATTCAGTTATCCATGACATGTTCCCAACAATGGAGCTGACAACTGTCGCGCTGGCAGGAAAACCTCTATTTTCCAAGCTCTAAATTAGGTGAGGGATGCAACAGGTGGGCAGTCAGGACATCTGCCAATTTTCGGCAGGTGTCCTATTACTGTCCAACTACCTTTAAACAATGCCGTAGATTTCTGAGTGACTGAATACGTGCAATACTCTTTCAATACGATCACGGCTCTGTGTAAACGACTTTTGAGCTGCTAACAAAGATTTTGTGAATTCATATTTCCACATGGCCAGTTGTTGTAATTTGTGCTTTTCATTTTCATTTACTGCACTAGTGAATCCAAACAAACAAATTTACTTTGAATTCAGAATTGACTAAAATGACCTTCGTGCCTGGGATCTTTCCAATTTCTGTTCTGTTGACCTACTTGTGTGCCTCGATATAATTGATTAGTTGGAAATGTGCCATGCTGTTCATCTGTGGCTAATGATCTACAGAGTCGTGAAAGTCTGATGAAAATAAAATAGATTTGCAGTGTAATGTCCGATGCTGGAGCCAGGCGCGCAGCATGAGCTGCCCTTGCTACTGGCCAACATCAAATCCAATCATCAACAGGTTGGCTCAGATACTGAAGAGCTGGTGTCAAGGGAACCAAAAAAAAGACAACAATGGGGCAATTGTTGTTTCGGGGAACAAGTGTCTCCTGTGCCCACGTGGTAAACCACTGATTTCCATAAAACAGTAGCATGGTGTTTGGACAAAATATTGAGTTGTAAATATTGGGAGACAGAAATATATCGGAACTGCATATTATGATACATAAATATTGTGATGCAAGAATATCGCTGACAAGAATATAATTCTTTGAGATAAGTAATATCGTTTTAAATATTATTGGTGATTTTAATATTTTTTTCAGCAATATAGTGGTTACAAAAATCATTGAAAAATATTTTCATGTGTTTAGATGATATATTAATTTTATTTATTGCTTTTGTTTACATAAATTTTATATATTGTTTTTAATGTAGCATGACATTTTAAGTGATTTTGAATTTTTATTTAATTTTTAATAGAAATTTATAGTGTTGCAGCGTATTGTTCTGTGTGTAGGGGTATATGGTGGAAAGTTATTTACAATGTAATTAAATATGAATTTGTGATACTTTTTATTTAATTATATGATTTATATTTCAAAGTAAATAATGTAATGCTAATTTCTTTTTGTTATGTTATTTGCAGGCTCTTAGGTATGTAGGGGTATGGGGAAAGTTAATTAAGCACTAATTAATTAACAATTAGTTCTTACTTGTTAATTCATTATTTCATTGATTTTTTAATTATATAATGTACTGAATACTTATTTATTTTACTTATATTTTAGCTGCGGGCTGCTATGACTGTAGGGGTCTAGGGTGGAAAGTTAATTAGGTAATAATTAATAAACTAATTATTACTCATTGTTCATTGTTTAATTGATTTTAAATATGTAAATTATAGGGGAAAATGTGTGTCATATTTTAGAAGCAGGCTGCTAGGTTTGTAGGGATTCTAGTGTAGGAAGTTAATTAAGTAATAATTTAATAACAATTATTTAATAATTGATATATGTGTTCATAGTAATTAATACGTTTTGTATTAAGAGTTTAATGTTTTTCTAGATTCATGGGATTACTCTTATATGTAATGTGTTTGAGTGAAGTACGTTCACTATTCTTGCTTAGACTGCAGTAGGAATAGTGAAGTTAACTCCTCAGAACTAGGGGCCTCATTTATGAGAAATGACGCATCACTGCGTGAAAGCAGCGATGCGTCACTTCTCAGTGTGCACTCCTTGCGACATTCCTGATGCGTCATATTTAATGTATGACGCATCATGTCGCAAGGAGTTACAGATACGTCAGTATTTCTGACGTATCTGTAAGCGCAAAAAAAAGTGACACGTTGTAGGAGTGTGTCACAAAAGTGACGGAACTCCAGCAATGCGTCCTTTCACATGGGGAAAGCCTCATGTGAAAGGGCCTGCGTCAGTCTTACACCTGCTGTGAGGCAGGCGCAAGATTTTGATGCAACGGCGTCCTAAAAGTGACGCAGTGAAATCTCATAGATTTCACTGCGTCACTTCTACGACCCTTCCTTGCGTCAATACGCCCCCCTTGCATACATTATACCTGGCGCAGGTATAATGTGGCGCAGGGGTTTACAAAGTGACGCATCTACCTAGAAGTACAGGGGGGGTGCACATGGGGAGGTACCTATGGTACCCCCCTTCATTTGCATATACAAAGCGGCAGGCACCGCGCGGTGCCTGCCGCTTTGTATATGCAAATGCTGACAAGCATTTCTAGCATTGTGGCGGGCGGTGCTGAACGCTCCGCCCGCCACAATGCTAGAAATGCAGGATGTGCCCGCCACAGTGGCGGGCACATCCTAATGCCACCCCCGGGACCCCCGCCCTTATGGCGAGCGGTCCCATTCCCCGCTAGGATGACGGGCGGACAGAGTCCGCCCATCATCCTAATAGGCCCCTAAGTCTCCAATAGTTTTCATAGTATTAGTTAAATAGATTTTATAGCATGAATTGTATTTTTAAATATTTTATTGTTTGATTGTGCATACCAAAATATATATCTATATGTATGTATATATATATATATATATAGTATAATATAATTAATACAAACATATATTTTAAATTATGTTATTTTTAAAATATATATTTATATACATTCATAGTAACACATTTAAAAGATTAACAATAATAATATGATGTAAAATAATATTTGTATTAAATATATCATAATTTATATAAACACAAACACATGCATGTTTATATAAGCACTAGCAGCCCGCCCCAGCGTTGCCAGGGGCAGAAGGGGGCTGCGGGCAGCATTTCAGGCTTGCGTGCACCTTACCTCAGCGCTTGCTCCCAGTCGCACAAACCCAGGCCCCCGCTCCAGTCTGCCTCACTTCACCGCCCCCCACTACTCACACTTAAATGTCTGCACTAAATGTGAAAGCCGTTTTAAAACCTATCATTTATTTTGCTATCCCGCTCCAGTCTGCCTCACTTCACCGCCCCCCACTACACCAAACCAGTCTACACGCCCCGCTGCAGTCCTATCCCACTCCATTTAGCCTCACTTACCGCTCCTCCCCGCGTACTCACCGCTCCTCCCCGCGTTTCACATACCTCATGGCGCTGCAGTCTTGCTACGTTCTCCGCTCCTCCATGCGCTGTAGTCCTCCATTCCGCTCCAGTCCGCCTTACTTCATTGCTCTTCCCCGCGGTTCACGTACCTCATTCCCTCCAGTCTGGCTAAGTTTTCCGCTCCTCCCCGCGCTGTTGTCCGCTCCTCCTCGCGTTCCTATCCTCCGATGATGTCAGCACACACGTTGTTAGCGCACACGGCCGGCGCTACTTCTTAGGGACTACTTTTTATTTATTGTTTATTTTTTAAATAACGTTTATTTTTAGTTTTTTTTTATAGCCTATGTCCATCTACTGGACCCCTCCTTTCCAACGCTGTATTGGGTGTTGCGATTGGTGGTGTAGTTTTCGAGTTTACCTGGCTCAAAGGACACAGTTCTCTCTTTATATTAGTAGTATAGATTTGTTCAAATATAATATTAAATAGTAGTGGCATTTATTTAATTTACATTCTATTAAATGTATATATTAAAATATTTAACATGTACTACTTTAAACTCTATTTATATTTTTAAATGTATACTTTTGTATATTTTTAGCTAATATTAGTGTCAACTATATGCTTTTCTGACATTTTGATACCTACCTTTATAGGTATAGGAGCAGAATATTTTGGTAAACAATATTTTTACACTATCTTTTTTTGTGCAACATTTTAAGTCACAATATTGTGAACCCAGGAACAGTGTGCTCTTTTACAGGAGTGTGCACTGCGGCAAGATATACATCAAAGGACAAACTTTGCATTGTAGAACACAGTAATAAGCACTTTTATCACGTCCTGTTCTTTACACCAGTTTCGTTCTGACACTGAAACGTTTTCTGCCATTTGCAGTGGTGGCCGGCACAGATCGAGGGGTGGGGAGGCAAGGGGGAGTAAAAATGGGAAAAAAGTACCTCTTTGTGGCATCTCTCCTCCATCGTCCCTCCATCGTGTCTCCCAGCCAGATAGAACAGGAATCACCCAGGCTCCCTTGAATCAATCTCAGTGCTGCAATGCAGCGTTGTGATTGGTCTGAGCGCTGTGGTTCAGCGCTCATGCCGGGGAATGCGAGCCTGGGCATGTTCTCCACCCCGGCTGTAAAGCAGCCTGAGTGGAGAACATGCAAAGTGCGCATGACTGTTTGGCCGGCTTACAACGACCGGCCACACAGTCATGGTCACTTGCAGTGTGTGCCACCACTCCTCCCCCTGCTCCTCTGTCACCAGAGTAGCCTCACCCACAAAGATGCCGCAGCAGGAAAAAAAAATGATAATAAGCTTGAATTATTATTATTTTTGTTTTCCTGTATTTCACTGCAGCAAAGCAGTAGGGCGAAGCTCCTCCGCATTAGCAGAGTAACCGCCACTAGTCTTTTGGGACTAAATACTACTATGAAACTTAAAAAAGGAAGGAAAGAAGCCAGCCTACGTGACATGAATGCACAGTAGACTAAACTTCCTCACGGAAACAATCACACATTAGATCAAGCAGTCAGGGATCTTATAGATGATGCACCTGCTGAAAGGCGAATCCCAGTCCCCTGACAAACCAATGGAGCTAATCACATACAAATGGTTTCTTCTGCATGCAGTTGCTCGAATTTATATGCATCTTTTGACCTGTTATAGAAAAAAACCTAGTTGATCTTGGAAACATACTTCTCCTCGAGAATTTACTCGTGATACAGCCTAATACCAGTTGGAACAGAAAATATTTGTGGCTTTGAACTATGTCCTGCCGACACAAGCATGAATATGCTTTTTGCGTATCCGCGAAATTCTGGAACTATTCAGGATTACACACGCGCAATGCAGGCTACGAACAGGCCTAGCCTTCAGTCACTGCAGATGTACCGATTGCCAGTTCGTAGGAGTGGACTTAATTGGCCAGCTTGATGGTGTGTCACTTGGTGTGCCAGCAGGAGAAGCATGGCGTTTTTAAGGAGGGGAAGAGAAGGATCAGGACTGCTCAAGGGCGGTGCGATTGGTGCCACCGCACCAGGTGCTGACTTTGGGAGGCACCATGTTTTCAAGTACAATATGGTTTTACAAGCACCTGCGTTCCTTGTCTCCAGCAACTTCCAGACAACCATAAAAATATCAAGATAACTCTGGTGATTAAAGGACCTGCTGCAGATAGATTGGTGTTTTATCTAATGGAAGTTTTGACTCATCTAGGGTAACCCTGGACACACATACATAGGTTATCAGGTTACTGGTTCTATCAGAGAGGGCCTTTTGTTATTTGCAGTTTATAAGTTTCAATCCTAATCTAGGGACAGTGAGCTATTAACGATCATCAGAGGTGCATGCAAACTGCAAGGTACAGATTAAAGCATTATGATTTTGCCTCAGTCTGTCATTATCCTAATGTTATAAAAGGGGTGCATTCCTGTCCTTTCCCCCTGCGCTGGTACACAATGTGCTACCATGGGTCAATGCAGACACCCTTGCTCCATTTTGCAAGTGTGTCTGAGGTGTAGGGGTAATTGTTTTTGTGCAGGAAGGGACAGCTTCCTGCACAAAAACAATCATGAAAGGTGTTTTTCTCTTTCTATGTGTGCTGCAAAATGCAGCACGCATAGAAAAGGGAGATTCCAGGATAAATAAAGGTATTTCTCCTCGTTGCGCCTCCCTTGCACCCCCCCTGGGGAGGCATAGGAATCTTCCGCTTCCCCAGGTTTACCAAACCCTTTAAATCTGGGATTGTGCCAGGTTATATGGATGTTACGTGGCAACACCCATGGAACGCCCCTTTCACGCAGAGTAATGCATGAAAGGGGGCCATGTTTACAAGGCCATTAAAAGCCACGCAGGGTGGCTTTATGTGGACTTGTACATATGGGCAGGCAAACGGTGCAATGGGCTTGTAAATAAGCCCCTGAGTTTGTACTTCTCCAGACCAAGCACCCTTAACCTATACTGTATACCAGTATGGATGACTTGTGACTCCTACACCTTGTCGTCCTCTGTCTGATGTAACATTTTCTATACACTCTATGTACAAGCTTACGGCTCATTGTCTCTTTGTAGTGTGTACACAAAGTAAAGTGCTTTGACACCTGACACTAGTAAGAGTGGCACTATATAACAAAAGAAAAGCACGAGAGAGAGTGGTTAGGGAGACTTGAGGGGCAATGTTAAAGTGCTGTTGTGAGGGAAACCATGGAGAATTAGGCTACTGGGGGGCGCTAACAAACATTGTTGCACCTGGCACCATCAGCACTAAGGCCGGTCCTAAGAAGGATGTTATTATGCAAAGTCTCATTCTCACAGACCACAAATTCACATGGTATCAGAACGTCTCGTTCTAACAGAACAAACTGAGAAACACAGGAGTGTCTCATTTTTACAGTGCATGGTAGCATGCTGTTCACCTCCTTCTCACAGAAAAAAAAACCACCATTGTGGAATTAGGGAGTGTTATTCTCACAGAGACAGCTAGGGGTCCAGAGTGGCCCACTCTAACAGAACAAACGACAGGGAACGTAGGTGTCTCTAATATGGGCATGGACGGGAAAGTATCTATCAGTGTGTACTCTAAAAACGGGGGTGTCCTAACACATGTAGCCTAAATCATGTCTAATCCTCCAGACTGCGGAGCTGGCCTTAAACCATGTCACCCTGTTCCTCTTGTTGGTCCCAATCTTGGTAGTCTTCCTGATCCTCCTTCAGTTATTCCTGGTTGTGATTTTAATGGTGAAGTTGTCTTGTTGTTCTTAGCTATCCTGTTTGACCTGGTCCCCCTTCTTATATTGAATCACTGACAGAATATCGTAAACAAGAATACTGTGTGAACAGAATATCATGTCAAATAAATCAAGTTCCAAAATATCGAGAAGGTAGGTGCAAATAGGTAAGTATAGAATAACTATTCTTAAATCCACATTTACATACCTTGAAGATAGATATATACCTTCACAATATTTTTGCAGTCAATATTCTTGACACAATATTTTGTCCCACCGCATTTTTGTCTAAACACCCCTGTTTGTCTTTCTGGTCCTCCACCTTTGCCTGGTCTGCTGCTGTATACCCCTAGTACCCCATCTCCTCTCTGTCCTCCACTTCAGCACTTCGTCCTGCTTCTTCTTCTTCTCCCCATTCCGCCCCCTCTTCTACCCAACTGAAGTCAGCCAGTTGTGACCTCGGAGTAGGGAACACCTCAGAGAAACCTGTGAAAAGAAATGGACACCACCAGGGGGCATTTCTGAAAGTGGCCGACCTTTCATTTGTGTAGATCCACGTCAAACTGTTGTCTACCTTTCACTGTCAGCAATATAACTTGGTTCACTACTCGCTTGGCGCACAATGGGGCATTTTTACTACTAAAGTGGCGAAGTGTGGAGTTAGGCCAAGAAGGCTAACGCCACACTTCGTCACTTTAGAAATGCAGGGCTGTACCGTATTTACAACAAAACTGTGCACCCCTGCGGTTCCCCATGCGCTGGTGCTGATTTCAGCTGACTAGCGCCAATGCAAGCACCCTTGCAGCATTGTGCAAGGGTGTCTGCGTTGTGGGGGATGATTGTTTATGTGCCAGAAGGTTTCCCTTCCTGCACATAAACAATATTGAAATGGTGTTTTGTACCGTCTATGTGTGCTGCTTAAGGCCGCACACATGGAAGTTGCCAAACATCATGTTTTTTAATGATTGTTTATGTGCAGGAAGGGACAGCTTCCTAGGTTCCCCTAGCAACAAAAGTGAAACAGACTTGCTAAGACATATTAACAACCATTTTGAACAAGAATGCCTTTAGTCACACTCTGCTCTAGATGAAATAGCTTTAATTTCAACAGCATAAAAAACACTGAACTGGGATTATTCCAAACATTTTGGAAACACAACACATTTGTTTAGTATATGCCAACAGCAAGCTTTGTGTGAGTGTGCTTTGTTTCATGATTGCATAGGGCTTCCTTGCAAACACGGGTTTAGCACGCGTTGTAAAAATGTTTTAATCAATAAGCGTAAAGTCCTTGCTAAAAGATTCTCAAATTCTTTTGGTTGAACATGTGTGATAATTCCAATTAACAATTTATTCCTACAAGTTCCATTTGCTTAACTATGTATTGTCTTTTGGTTTTATACTGGCAAGTGTATTTTAAAGTTGGTAATTGGATTACGAATTTATTTTTATAAGTGGCGGGGTGGGAAGCCGTTTATCAGTCCAGCACAATGTGAAGTTGAGGAGCGCGTGGGGAGGTAGGGGTAGCGACACTGAGTCAGAGTCAGGAGCTACAGAACAGAATATGGGCTGCTAAGCTCAGCATTGAAAACGTGTTCACCATCAAAAGTATTGTTAAAGTGGGATTCGAACACCAAAAGCCCGCAGGGCAAGGGACTCATACCAGCGCGGCATTAGCCATATTGTGTTAATGGCCACTTTACACTGCTTTCAAGCACGTGAATCATATTTTGTATTTTTTAATCCGCCTTCATGTTTTTTTATCCTGAAGGGCAGCCGTGGGAGTGGACTCTGTAGGGAAACGTTTCAAACAGATTTTTTTTAAACTGCCGGTCCTCAGGCACAGCAGGACCCGGCCCACTTAAATCCCTGGTAGCAGGGCAGACGCACAAAGGGTTTCATCCAGGCACACAGCGAACCGCTGCGTCCAATTATCGCACCCCAGATGCAAACACAGGGAACAAGAACATCTCATTTTACCGGAGAGGGGGAGCACGCGCGTTTCATTCTCACACAGGAGAGACTCTCTGCGGTCCAGAGCATTTAATTTTCAAGTTCTCAGTCCTGACACCAGTCCCCAGAGATTGTGAAAAGCTCTCATTAAATGCCCAATCATCTCTGTCAGTGTGGGCTGTTCCTGGCTTTTGTGAGCAGACCGTGTGAAGGCAGCGCGCGCACCTCTCGCGAGACAATGTTGGCTCGTGGTCAGGCCCAGCAGGTGGAGGAGAAAATGAAACATTTCCTCTGGTGAACACGTCCGCCACCAGAAGCTATCTGCCATGAAATACTGCCGCTCCCTCCTAAGGACACTGGCCGAGTAGGTAGACTTGAGTAGCGATGGAAGGAAAGTCTATGGTATTGCAGCATTTATATAGTGCTTATTATCTACATGTGGGTCGCTGAAGTGCTGGCCACCATGGATGCCTTGCTACACCGCGTAGGGAGTATGGTTGGAAGTCTGTTGTCTGTTTTTCTATCCTATTGCAAGTGCTTCGATGTCGTGCGTGATGACCACACGATGCAGTTACTGCAATGCTTAATTTGAGCCGGTGCTCGGCACTGGCACTTAATTGTCAACACCAGGGCTTGTGACAGTCTGCCACAATGTGGCCCTCTCAGGCTAATTTAGAAATGAGCACAACAAAATGTAAGTATTCATTCAAAATACATTTAAAATGGTTAGTAGTTCTACTGTTCCTATCATTGGCACCATGTCAGGGGCAAAGTGTGGTGCAAGCTGCAGGGGCCTCCTGACGCGAGCAGTGGCTCTTATTTTCTTTTTTAATTAAGCATTGAATTATTGTGTTATACATGAGTGTGATGGATGCAAAGGTCTGAGAAAGAGACACTCAGTTTATGGGTTTCAGTAATCAGGCAGCTTTGAGCATTTCTGATGGTTCCTTCATGTTATTCCTTATTATTATAGTCTACTTAGCTGGGGGGCGTGACCTTGCAGTGATGGAGTGAGCAGCGAAACTCCGGAGCTCCGTCCAGCCGATCGCCATCAAAGTCCATCTTGAACCCTTCAAGTGTCAAACTAGATCCAAAAATCCCCCTGAATCCACCCCTGAGGTGAGGGGAAAGCCTTCAGCTGTATGATGCTACTTTACAACAGGCAGTTGAACGAGAGCGGCTGCAAGAAGTAATGCAGCCTTTACAAAATGGCAGCGTCCATCGGAACTGATCAATGAGCGCCTGACAGAGGGATGACCCTAAGACTGGAGGCTATACCTGGCGAATTGAAGAGTGGGAGGAGCTGAGGGTCTCACTGCAACCTGAAGTGGAGAGAAGGGAGACAGGCGACCAGCAGCATCTCGAGCTCGTGGTAGCCGGCAGGCTGAGACCGGAGCAGCAGATGAGAGCACACCGGCCCGGGCCCTGTAGAGTGCGAGGCAAAACAGAAGCAAGAGGAGACACGGACCCTGCACCAAGAGCCCCTTCCAAGGGGGATGAGGAACAACCTTGGAGGGGCCTCGGAGAGCTGAAGTCAGTGAGGCCAGGGGCCAGAGAGAAGCAAGCAGCTCACTAAAGATGGCAGACCCCCAGCACAGAGGAGTGACCGGCGGAGCTGTTCCCAGGGGTGAGGGGCATGCCGTAACTCCCTGTGAGCTGTCGGGAGCACAGAGAGCCCTCACTGGTAAGGAACACTTGCGACCCCCCTATAGTGCATTGGAAGGGGACGACCAGCGACAGCGGGCACCAGGGTCGAATGACGAGGCCCGGGCCTGTTAAGCTACCGCTACCTAACCGCTGAAGAGAAGTGAAGCCCCTGAGGTGGACTGTGGTAGCTGGGAAATCCCCAACTAGGAGCTTGCTGCTGAGAACAAGGCAGAGCGCGTTAGGAGACTACGCATGAGGTGGAAAACCAGGCCCTATCTGCGCAATCGACGAGTGGGACTTAGCAGACGCGGTCCATAGCGAGTGCAGGGGCGAGGTCGGCTCCTGGAAAGAGTGCAACTCCTGCTTGCCCCTCTGAAGGGAAATTGTTTGCCTGGGGGGTCGCGGAGTCCTATTGCAGCAACAGCTAGAAAGGAAGGGAATACCCCTGCAACGTAGGGGTACATAGAAGAACGGTGGGAGGGCAAAGGTGGACGGCAGCTCGCAAAACAAGAGCTGGTGGAGCGAGCACCAGATGCTGGAAATAACGCAGACTGCACACAAAATACAGACCACACAAAACAAGACAAGAGATAAGCCGAACTGCCCCCGTAAGTGACCTGGACCACAAACTAGAAGCCCAATGCCTGGAATACCGCACTGGGGAGCGTAGCCCCCTCCCCCCCCCCTGAAAGAGGGTGGTAATCCTGTGAGGCACAAAGACGCAGGACCCCAGGCAACATGGGGCTCCCATGAAGGATTGGGCATGGCCACCCCCTTCACCCCCCCAGGAATAGGGGAAAGCCAGTAAGAAGAAGGGCACTGAAGGATCCCGCTAGAGGTCGTGATAGATGGGGGCAAGACCCCCCAATCCCAGACGGACTGCTCACAAACCCCAACCCTGCAGGACCTTCTGCAAGGGATAACAACCTCCAGTGAGTGCCTAGAGGCAAAGATAGACTCAATAGGTGCAGACTTGAGCATCCCACAGGATGACCTTAAGCGCTTAGCGGAGCAAGTGACGGTAAATGAGCGCCAGCTATCGGAAATGTCCCCTGACATCTCAACCAAGGAAAATAGTTGACCACATTAGAAAGCAAAGTGCACACACTAGAACTCAGTCCTTGCCATGCAGTAACTCGGGATTAGAACCAATACGTGGAAGTAAATGGCCACATCATAAGATTGGAGGTGTGATATCGATGAAAATTACAATCCATGTGTAAAAAGAGGAGTTTCCAGTTTGTGACTAAATTAGAATGGCCTACAAGTTTGCGCCTGAATAATAAGGAACAACAACAGTGATACATCTCTTCACTAGTTTTTACTAGGAGTAGACATACTTTTTTAAACAACGAAAGGACATTAATAAAATAAGGATACCCCTGTGTGGCAACAAGCAATAACATAAGAGGAATCAATATTCCTTGATGTATACTCAGACCATTGAAAAGATAATTATTGCCAACTGAATTTTAAAGAGGTTTGTAAGGCATGCGCCTTGCGAAAGAATAATTCCCTAGCTTTTGTTGTGTTAAGAAATGTTTGTATCTGCATAGGTCCTGAAGAAGGTGATACAGAACCCTTCGAAACGCGCGTCGACTTTGCGTGGAATCCATTTTTTACATCTTATGGTCATTAATCCAGGCAGTAGAAATTCTAACTCTGCCTGTTTACGTCAAAATTTGTTCAGATACTGCATTTTTTATATGAAATGTGTGGATGGTAATAGAGTTTGAATGAATGTGAGTGCATGATTGGTATTGTATTTTTTGTGTTTGTATAATCCAGGGTTTGTTTCTTCCTCCAATTTTGTGTATTTGTTGTAATATGTATTTTTCACAAAATAATATATACCAAAAAGAAGATGAAAATATATTTAAGAAATGAAAATGAATAAATAAAAAATTATGAATTTATAAGAAGTACAAATGACAAACAAAAGAATGATGAAATAAAATACTGAAATGCAAATGAAATTCATTAGTTCTATTTGTTATTGTTGTGCATGAATAAAGTAAATTTATGTAAACTATGTTTATAATGAAAAGTACATAGGTCTTGAGGGACCTTCTTTAGTATTGTTTACTTCTCTTTGCCCTCTCTTCCCTGACCTCAAAGTTACATTAGAGGGGGTCCCCTCCTATAGGTATCCACACTAGAACTCAGAGCTGAGGACCATGAAAACAGATCCCAGAGAAATAATATCAGAATTGTGGGGCTCCCTGAGAAAGTGGATGCTGGATAAACAAGGAGGTGGCGCCGGAGGGACTATCAGCATTCTACGTCTTTGAAAGAGCACACCAAGTGCCGGCACAACCACCTGCGCCCAGTTCCCCCCGAGAGCAGTGGTGGCAAGGCTCCTACACTACAGTGACAGAGACCATATCCTGGCAAGGGCCAAACGCAATGGAGACCAGCCTTTGAATAACGCAGTAGTGCGCGTCTTCCCGGACTTCTCTAGGGAAGTCCAGAAACAGGGAGGAGCACATCACAGTGTGAAACAAAATCTCTACCAACTGAATCACAAATACACAATGCTCTATCCAGCCAGGTTACAAGTGGTTATAGAGAGTGGAGTGGAGTTCTTCCAGCCCCCGCAAGAAGCCTGGGACTGGTTGGAGCACAGTCGAGGCAAAGCCCCTCCTTAAGAACCGAGGAGACAGGGGACACCTGGTGGTGGATCTAGGCCTGGACGAGCAATGGGCCATACCTACCTGATTTGTTGAGCAGCTAAGGAGCTGCTGATATTTTCGTTCTCATAGTTTGGATGGGAGGCACACACCTACTTATACTGTGGAGTGGGAGGTGGGGAGGTTATTACAGTTACATAGTTTGGGGGGTTGAGAGTTGCACCGCTTCCTATAGCTGAGTCAGGATGACAGGGAATCTCCTACAAGCATAATGGGGGGACTGAGGAGTAAGTGGGGAATACCTCGTTTACGGACAGGAATGGCGACCAGGGCACACACATATAAATGCATGTCAGGGAATATCCGGAGAATGCAGTCTATGGCAAAAAGATATAAAGTGTTATCTTACCACAGAAGATGGGGATTACAAATAGCTCCCCTCCAGGAGACACACCTCACACAGAAAGAGGGGAGGGCCCTACAGAGGCGATGGAGAGGCCAGACATACTACACCATGTTTTTATCATACGCTAGGGGGACCTTTAGCTAGATACAAGCAGGGATCTCTTTCCAGGTGGTGAACTCCTTAGTGGACCCTGAGGGCCGATATGTCGTAGTAAAGGGGCGTCTGGAAGGACGAGACCTAAGTATAAAAAGTATATATGCCCCCAACACTGAGCATCCTACCTTCTTTGAGCACATATCTCGGCGACTGGCCCCATAAATGACTGGCCCTACGCTAATAGTAGGGGACTTTAATATTGTGACTGATGTAGGACAGGACAGATCTCATCCTCCATTGAGCAGCTCTGCAACAGCATGCGCTGCACGAGCATTCACTGCCTGGCAGGGTCACTTGGGGCTGCTGGTTTCCTAGAGTAGGCTCTATCCCTACAACCAATACTAATCTTATTTTTCACCAATGCCCGACCTCCATGTTCGCCTAGACAACTTTTTGTACAGAATATCGGACCATAACCCAGTTATACTAGGACTTACATGGGCGCATCCCCGGCCTGTAATCCCTACATGGAGGCTCCACCCGGAGGCACTGGATGATCAGGTTTTTAGAGAAGGGATCATGGCAAAAATCATACAGTACTTTGAGGACAATGCAGGGACAGCTACCTTCCCAGTGAGGGATTGGGACGCCTTTAAGGCAGTTTTATGAGGTCACTGCATAGCGGAGAACAATGGGATTAGGCGTACCCTGCTATTGGTGACAGAGGGGACGGAGCAGGCCCTCAGAGAACTAGAGAAGGAGCACCCAGATAAACCAGAGACACAGGCAGAGGTGCAGGACGCTAGGAAGGAAGTAGTGCAGCAGACGGAGTGCCTTAAAAGCTTCAATTACAAGCAGTACCTGAGCAGAGTGCACGGAGAGAGATAAATCTGGCTCCCTCCTAGCATGGCTAGCTAACCCCACTAACAGGAACTCCCCAATAGTTGACCTGGAGGATCAATCAGGCAATAGATGTTTCTCCCAAGATGAAATCAATGACATCTTTGTGCAATACTATGCCAAACTATATCACAGCCCCGCGGGTCGCAATGGGTCTACAGCACGGGAATAACTGGAGGGGATACAGCTGCCTAGCCTAGAGTTGGAAGAGACTAAAGAACTAGAAGACCCCATCACAGAGCAGGAGATACGAGGGGCCATAAAACACATGGCATGCAACAAGACCCCCCGACACAGACAGCTTGCCTGGGGAGTTTTACGGGGTGTATACAGAGGAACTGGCACCTAGGCTGGTTGCACTATACATTGCTGCTCGCAAGGCCGGATCTCTACCAGAGAGCTCCAGTGAAGCACTCACTGTGCCAATCCTAAAGCGTGGAAATCGGCCCATGCCAGCACAGCCTACAGGCCTCTTTCCATGTTGAACCTGGGCTAAAAAATACTAAGTAAGATCCTAGCAACCCGATTGCTGCCCTACATGACAAAACTGGTCCACCCGGATCAGGCCGGGTTCATTCCGGGGCAAAATACAGTGATTAACATACAACGACTCCTGGCCATCAAGGATTTACAGAACTACAATAAGCCAGAAGCAGCGGTGTTCACAAGTGGACATCGAAAAGACCTTTGATAGCCTTGAGTGGTCCTTCCTTTTTGTGGTATTGACCACAATGGGACTGTGAGGTGGTTTCTCAGCATGGGCGAGATTATTATACACTAATCCAACGGCAAGGGTGCACACAGGTAAAGTGATATCCAGAGGACAAGCAGTACAGCGGGGAACGTGGCAGGGTTGCCCCTCTCCCGGCTGTTGTTTCTCCCTGGCAATGGAGCCCTTGGCTAGCCGGGCGAGACAGGGGCAGGCATTGGAGGCCTGCTGGTGAGAGGCGTGCAACATCATATAGCCGTGTACGAGGATGATCTCCTGATCATCCTACGAGATCTGGGGAGGGACTTGCGGGGAGCGCACAACATGCTGCTGGTGTTTGGCAACCTGTCGGGACTTAAAGTCAATTGGCAGAAGTCAACGCTATTCCCCATGATGCAGAACACGCTCCCACCCCCAGCATCAGACAACCTCCAATGGGAACCCAGGTGCCTGTCCTACCTGGGGTGAGAATTTACCATGAGGCAGCGGACCAACTATAGGGCACTGTGGGCAGCGCATTAAGCTCTCTGAGATCGATTATGGGCTTTTGGGGATCCCTGCCGCTGTCGATGGCTGGCAGAGTCACCCTACTGAAGATGGTGGCCCTGCCTCGATTGCTGTACTTCTTTGGGACCCTCCTAGTCTGGATCACCAGGGCAACATTTAAAGGAACTGGACTCCATGATTACGTCGCTTTTATGGGGAGCGGGTTGCAGGCGAGTGGCTAAATGTGCTGAAGTGCTCAACGGCAACAGGCGGACTGGTGGTACGAGACCTAGATCTATACTACCTGGTGGCACAACTCAGTTGGCTGATCCAGTGGCTGACAACGGGGCGGAACTCAGAAAGGATTCAATATGCCTTTGCACCAACAGAGATAGAACAGGTCAAACTGTTATTGCGGGTACGAAGACAGACAGTGCAGGACACAGCAGAAACCAAGGTGATCAGTAAGTGCTGGTCCAGATACCTCCAGCTCGGGAATAATAAAATCCCCATCTCACCTGAACTGCCGGTGGTTCTGCTTCGTTGCCTTCCGCATAGAGGGAGTTGGGCAGGCCTAGAGGACTAAGGAGGAAGCTGGAGTAGGGGGGTAGGAGACGTTTTCTGTGATTCCGAACTGCTCTCCTTCGAGGACTTTCAGGCAGAATACAACCTGCCTCTAGGCCACTTCCTATTGCATAGGCCAATCACTATGAGCATGAGGAAGCAGTGGGGGGTGGGAACTGCGGAGCCCCAGGCCTTGGATGGCTATCGATATGTTGCTATGTCGGAGGGATGGATAAAAACGGTCTCTCGCCTGTACAGGGCAATGAGCCAAGACATTCAGGGGGCGAGGGAGGGATTGGGGTTGCAGTGGGAGGAGGACCTGGGAATCCCGATCCTGGAGGTGGCCTGGGAGGGTATAGTAGAGAGAATACTAAAATCAACCCGAAAAGCAAGGTTTAAATTAATTAACTACTATGTCCCACAAAGATCTTGCCTTACACCGTCAAGCATTAGGAGGCACTTTCATGTTGAGGAGGTGGCCTGTCCTAGGTGTGGGGTCACAGAGGCACACAAGATGCACATGTTTTGGGACTGGCCAAGTTGATCACATTCTGGGAAGAGGTCCTTCGCATCAAAGGAACTATTATAGACAAAGAGATCCCGCACACTCCAGGACACTTCTTATTGGGCTGGTTTCCACATACAGCTAAGACCAAAACAACTGGAAAATTCCAGGATCTGTTGTTCGTACTAGCCAAGCAGGAGATCACTGGAAACTGGAAATCGACAGGGGGACCGAGGGCAGAAACTTGGAGACGCAAGCTTGAAAAACGGGTAAGCGCGGAAGGGAGGACCATTCTTGCGGAGGCAGGACGAGGTATAGGCACTCTAGATAGAGCCAGGGCATAGGGGCAACTAGTAGACAATAAGATGGCTCTCCACCACGTGTTCAGACAGTAAAGGAGGAACAGACTAAATAGGGAGAGAACAGGACTAATCCCATAATTCCCCCTCTGACATATGCGTTAAAGAGATCCTACCATAGGATGATTCTAAGCGTCAATGCTTGTAGGAAGAGGACAATAAGTAGAAGCAGAAGCAACTCAATAGGGAGGGAGGGTGGGGGGAGGAATGGGATCCAAGTTGAATAGTTGTGCATGGTTTGTCAGAAATCCTTAAAGATGTATGTAAAATGCACTAGGAATGATATATGTATTATGACTGTTTTTGAAAATCAATAAAATCTGGTTTAAAAAAATCATAATCTACTTAGCTGGTTATTACACTGGGTTATCTGACTTGATATTTTGTTTAAAGTTTTTTGTCCTGATCCTCCGTTAACCCGTGAAGGTTAGGAATTATGTTTGGAGAAAGTTATTGTTATTGAATGTTATCATTACACAGAAAAGTATAGAGGAATAATACATTTATAGTCCAATGTGTATCCTCCCAAGATTGTACGTTTAACAACGGGCACGGAAGGCTGCCTGCCGTACCTTTTTCTAAACACAAAATAAATAAATGTTATGCCAGCACATAGTAATTACGGACATCCCTTACACTCAGTGCCTAATTTGAGCCGGTGGTTGCAGGTAGGGATCACCAGAACTTATTTTGTGTGACATGACAAGCATGTATTTTTCCTCTTCAGACTTTGACCCTAAACAACAGAGAGAAAAACACACAAGGGGAAGGAAGGAGGAAGAGAAAGACGGAAACACAATGAGAAAGGGAGAAAGCATGGAAGAAAAGTACCTGCAAGAGTGGGATAAAGGTCCAGGGAGTGACTGGTGGTGGAATAAAAAAGGCATGAGGTGAAATCAAGACTACTCAACCTTGGTATTTAACAACCCAACCTTCAACAACACTGCAGCTGGCTTCTGTAGAAACCTTTGTGCCCCAGCACAAATTAAGCACCATTTACACTCATCTAGTCAACAGGGATTGTTCATTGAAAATCACTGATAAACAGTCAAGTATACATTTAGGAGCAGACATTGGGCCTTATTATGGATTTGGCGTTCTTACCGCCATCTCGCCCTCGCAGCGGAGCTGAGTACTCAGCTGAGCTAGACATTCCTGCCCGCCATATTAGGTGGTTGCAGCTGGAATATTCCACAGCCGGCAAGCTGGCAGTCTCATTGTGACGGTGTCCTGATTGAGTGACGTGTCGCTGCTGTACAGATAGTTAAGTACTATGTGATAATATCAGAAAATTCATATGCATGTTGTGAATGTGTCATAATGTATATGTAGGTTATATGTACTGTCTGTTTTGTTGCATGTAAAAAAGCAGGAGCCGAAAGCCACTGTTACCATACACCACGTAGGAGGAGTGACAGAGAAGCCTGCCTTGGATGCTGGTGACAGTAGGGTTGGTGAGCTTTATGGTCTGTAGGCAGCAGCACAGGAAGGACCTGGACAATGGTGTCCGACATGGATTTCAAAGTGGGATCCCGAAAAGGATCCTCCTTTCCTACCTTTCTGCTGAGTCACGCATGACAGAGTCCCCGCCAGGAAAAGCTCCATGGAAAGGTAGAGCGTAATCTGAAAAGTGGGAAGCTTGGCGGAACTGCCTCCAAGACCTGCCTCTGGCTATCTCCCAACGACACAGGAGCAGGAGTCTTGGCGGTGGGACTGCGGCAGAACGATGAAAAAGCGACGACGGGTCCATTTCACCAAACTCGTCATCAGTCCCATAGTCAGCCATTTGTATTGACCCTTGTGGCCCAGTCCCTAGCAATATTTAAAGTTTGGAGAATTGTGAGAGCAGGGTAAACAAAGTGGCAATGGCCTCCAACCTTGCGAAACATGGCATAAACTGCTTGCAATATGTTTAAAACAACTCTAAAAACAGGGGTCTGATAATGTGTTCACAGAAACTCCTGCAAAGTAAGTGTGACATTTCCATTTGATGTGCTGTTATCTTGATGAAAGGCACTATTTTTACTTTTTGAAAAACATTCAGTCCCTCAGCATTCTGTTTGAATGATTCACACAACAATTTACTTAAATGACTTGAGAGACTTTCTGTGCTGAATTCCACTTCTCTGAATAATGGCTGTTTCTCTGGTTATCATGAAGTTATCTACTTACAATGCTAGATAAAACAAGCTGTAGATGGCAGAAAATGTACATCAGACAGAAAAACACATTGGTAAGCCATTAGCAAGTAAAATACACCAAGGAATAGATGTAAATTGAAATACATTGAATTTTCATCCAACAAGAACACTTACTAAGAAACAAAAAAATATCCCTCTTAGGTGAAAATTTACAGGAAACGGCAACAACATTGTGGGCTAAACCACGCGTGCTGTTCCAAGGCAAGCGGAACAGCGCTTGCCGTAACCACACATATGCCATTACCACGCACATGGTAAAGGTATATGCATGTTAAAGGAGTCAGCGATCTAGCATTGGAGCGAGTGGGCAGGGGGTGGGAGGTGTTGGCGACTTCCAGCGGACAGCTTTGGAAGGAACTGCAGCTTGGTGAGTAGTTTGTTTTTCAGATTTAGGTTTAGATTAGGTTAGGTTTAGATTTAGGTTTTAGTGTGTTGGGGTCAGTTTTTAAGGGCTGGGGGCCAGGTTTTAGACCAAAGGGTGGGGGGTCGTTTTATTTTTTTAGGGTTAGAGTCGGGGTAGTTTTTAGGGCTGTTTTAGTGCTCAGGACTGAGGGCTGGATTTGAGTATTTTTTAGGGCCAGGCCGGTTTTCAGGGCTCAGGGGGGAGGGGCAGTTTTTAGGGCTAGAGAACGGTTTTAGGACTCAGGGCAGGGGGGCTGTGGGTCTGAGTAGTTATTAGGACTGGAGGCCATGTTTTATGTCTCAGGGTGGGGGGTCGGGTAGTTTTTAATGCTGATGGTGCGGTGGTTTGCAGGAATGGGGGTCTTATTTTAGAGCTTAGGGCAGAGGGGCGGGGTTGAGATCCTTACAATGCATGTGCCTTTATCAATCATGCCTTTACAATGAAATTTGTTGCATGCATGGTAAAGGCATGCATGGCAAAGACTCAGTCGTGGTTGCGACTGCGATTTTGAGGCATGAAAAATAATTGCATGATTTGTTTCGTCGTACAACCAAAATTTACTGATGAAATATGAATAATAGAATAGAAACTCGGCTGCTGGAGCAAGCGCTATACTAAGAGAGGTTATTATTTTAGGTATGGCAATTTCTTTGGGGAGCTATTGAGCATCTGCCATTTCAGGGACCACGGTGTGTTTTACAGAACTTGAATATCAACAGGGAAGCGCTGGCACTTATCATAAAATAGCAGTTGCTATTATTCTGCACATTTCCAAAGAGTAGCCACCTGGCATGTTGGAAATGGAAGGCTGTGAACCAACATTAGAGATTTTCTATGGAATATGTCACCTAGAACCTATCTTTCCAGCATGGCTGTAGTCTAGGATCCTTTTATCATTGTGTCTTTGTTTGCTTCCTATGCAGCCGCGGCCCGTGGAGGGAGTTGCGATGGGGCGAAAGGTGGGGCGGGGGAGGGGCAGGGTGGGAGATGCTAAAAACCGGAGTATGGATAATTGGAGGTAAGTAAACAATGTAATTAATAAAACGAATTTCGTAGCGCGGGCTGCATCGCATTTACGAAGGCTGCACCTACCTAGATCTTTGCTTGGAACAGTGGAACTACTGCCACCGGCCTGAACAGAATGGCCGTCATTTGGGCCTTGCCAGCTGTGACACCTGGCTTGCCCCTTGCAGCCTCTAAGATTGCCTATGGGCAATCTGGCCTCAGAGGTGGCAAAAGCAGTGTTAAGAACAGAAGGCAGACCATTCCCTGATGAGCACTATTTCATTTTTTATTACTGCAAGGACAAAAAAGAAAGAAAAACACATGGGCCTAAATGTGCACCATATGCTTGCAATAACAACTTTAAATTTAAAAAAGCATAAACATTTCATACAATAGTATTGGCCCTTCTTAGTTGGCAAGTGAAAACTTGGCATGTGTATAGAACCCCTTTTTAGTTTTAATGCACATCACAGTAAAATATGATTTCAAAATGATGCAAAGAAAAGGTAGTATTGGCTTTCAACTACTGAGGAAGCACCGCCAGTGCGTCACTTTTTTTGATGCAGCTCAGTGTGCCTGCCAATATTTACAAGGCCATGTAAAGCCACCCTTCGTGACTTTTTATGGCCTTGTAAATATGGCCCCCTTTCATACATTACTCTTTGTGAAAGGAGCATTACATGGGTGTTGCAGTGAGTGTTCCCAGGCAACATCCATGGAACATGATTCATTACCAGATTTACAAGGTTTTGTAAACCTGGGAATGAGTCAGATTCCTATGCCTCCCCATGGGTGGCATAAGGGAGGTGCAATGAGGAGCCATACCATTATTTCTTCTTTTTTTCCTTTCTGCAGCACACATAGAAAGAGGAAAACACCTCTTGTGATAATTTTTTTGTAGGAAGCTTTCCCTTCCTGCACAAACACATTAACACCTACAATGCAGAGACCCTTGCACTGGCGCAAGGGTGCCTGTGTTGGCGCAAGGCAGATCATTGTGCTCTAGCGCAGGGAAAAGAAAAGGAATGTGCCTTACTTATCTTGTAGATATGGCGCATTCCTGCACTTTTCTTTTGACACACAGTAGTGGAGCAAGAAGGCTTGGTGTGCTGCCGTGCATTAAAATATTGTAAATGAGGCCCGTAGTTTAAACACACAGAGGTATCTAAAAGCTAACCAAGTATAAATAATGGAAAGAAAAAACAATGAAAAAATAAAGTATCATCCTACTTAGCAGGCACTGAAATGCACTTCTTTTTAAGTGGGTGTACATTTGTGATTAGGCAAAATGCTGGCAATCAAAGTGCAAAGCAGCCAATGGAAGAAGTGGGCTGACCCACTGCCCCACGCTGTAAGCTGTAGTGGGTGGAAGCAAAATGTGAACAGACCAATGGGTGAATAGAGATGGCCAAAAAAAGATCCTATTTGTATATTTATATATTTATCTTTTTATGATTTATTTGTCATTATATGGGTGGTGAGACAACGGCCCCTCGCGGTGGGATGCCTGGCTTTCACCTTGTGGATACCCTGCCGGGGTTATCTCACAGGGGAATACCAGGACGGGTTCCCTAAGCAAGCGCTTAGAAACCGGGTCGGTGATTTGCGCTATATAAATACATGTACATTTACATTTACATCTAGAGCTGTTTTTAGGCCACACCTAGTGACCGTTAAACTTTACAACTCAGTAGTGTAATGAAACCTTAGAGGGCCCCTGCAAAGTATTGTGAATGTCCCCCAAGTTAAAGCGCTGCCACCTGCCATGTTCAAGCACCTCACCCCTGAACGCCGCCATCTTGGATATAAGCAGGAGTTTCAGTGATACAATTAACTTCTAACAAATCAGCGCAGAAAAACGTTTGGAATGTGCAGATCTAAATGAAATGTATTCCACAGGAAGTGGAGATTAAACTGGCATCCTCACTACCTTCACCCCTGGATTAATAAACTGGGATTTCTTAAATTCCATGTGCAGTTTACTCAATCTTTGTTTTTAGATGTTAAAGAACAGTCCACGTGCTGTCGTGCTACCCCTGTACCACTAGTTAAAAAATACGCTGTCTGGTTGGGTATTAGATAGTAAGTAAAATACGTAGAAGACCTGAGTCCAAATCCTAGCTCACCAGGTCAGCAAAGTGCGTGATCCTGAGCAATTCAATGCATTTTCTTGTATATAACTGGGAGTGCCTGGAGTAAATTAAGTTTACAACTGATGCATAAATACCACCGACACAGATTTTCAGGAGGTGTGGGTTAGAACTGGTGTCCAGTGCTCTTTTCAACTGACATTTCCAAATTAAATTAGCAAGAAATGTATAATTTTTTTACAGAATACTGTGAAGGGTAATTGATAGAATTCACCAACTCTGGTCGTGCCACAGTCTGTGCATTGTTTGCAGTATATGCAGTGTACTTCCAGTGCTTGAGAATATGCGGCCATTATGTATTGTTCCATCCAGTTATACTGTATAATACCATCAAATCCGAAGTTATTTTATTTTCTTATACACAGGAGTACATGCAAGGGTATTCCCATTATATGCCAAAACACACCCAATATATGTGTGGGCTGTTCAGTTATACCTGGGTGTGGCTGACTATTTGGAAGAGCTCCTAATTCCATCTCAAGACCAGTCTGCCATAGACCCCCTCAGAGGTTCTGTGTGCATAAGAAAGTGATCATCAGTGGGCCCATGGTTTACAGAAATATGCCTGCTCTGCTTAATTTGACTCGGGCTTTCCAGAATGCCAAGGGTAGTGATTAAGATTTAACACCTGAGTTACAAATGCGATAAAGACCTCAATATATGTTACCTCAGTATAGCAAACATTGGGGCATATTAGCAAGCTGAAGTATCGCCGTTTTTTCGCCGAATTGTGCCGAGAAAGCGGCGATACTTCCAGCGCCCTATTAACAAGGGCATGCTAACGCCTGCCTCAAGCCCACATTGCATGTCAGCGAGAAACATCGCTAATGACATGCAAAGTGGGCGTTCCCACGTCCAACCACATGTAAAATGTGGTTGGAGGTGGGAACACTCTATTACCAAGGCAGGCGTTGGGAGAAGAAGACCTGCGATAAACTCTTTTATCACAGGTCTCCCAACGCCTGCTCTGACCAGGTGTTAAGGCATTGATAACATGGGGGTGTGGATCATAACGATGAATCCACCCCCCATATTATCAAGGTACACATTAGCGCGTGAAAACAACGTTTGTTTTCATGCACTAATGTTCCATATCGCCGACTATCGCCGGATTTAATTTCGCCTACGTGTTGCGCATTGATAATTACGCGCTAACACAGCGAAAAAATCTGGCGATAGCCGGCGATATGGAAATGTGCGATGTGCATTATATAACGCACATCTAGATAATATACCCAATTATCTTTATGTTTTTTTGCACTTCATCCCAATATAGCAAACGTTGTCATGTGCATTACCATAAAGTGCACAATGCTCCTCAAAGCAATGGCACAGGAACAGATGCAGCTACACATACAACACAGGTAAAAAGAGGTACACTTTATCAGTATATAGGAACCTTACCATATTCAATGATCTTCCTGTCTCTAAAAGTAAGTCTGAACTGTCTTTATTATATTTACCCTACAGGGGCAGAACCAGTGTCAGCATTATGGTAGGACTTGATGAGCATGCTTAAAAGTGCTCAAACTGATCACTCAATGGTGACTTTTTGGGATCCCAGGGCACAGGCATGTCCAAACGTTCATTTGCAATGCAGCAATACATCTTATGTCATATCATCTATATCACTTTTATTTCTAGTATCATCCTTCCATTTCTAGTTTTCATCTATAGCGATGGCTATCATTATTTCACCACCATTTGTACACTTTCATATCACCTGGTTTCTCATTCACTATCGCTATCTCTCTTACCAAAATCTGTGTTTAGGCACACCTCTCATCTTCATCTTCATTGTTGTTCCCTGACCTCATTTGCCAGTCTTTCTCTCACCTTCACCTCTTCCTGGCATTCTCGTTCTTTCTTTCCCACTTTTCCTTCTTACACTGTCCTTCTCTCCTGTCCATTCCAGTTTCACTTTGAACTTCACCTATGTTCTCCTCCTAAATCCACCTCTTCCCAGACATCCATTCACACTCAAATGTATGCAACTCTCTCACTTGTTTAGCATCATTCTTCAAAATGTCACCTTTTATTCCCTCACGTCTCTCTTTCTCAGTCTTAGCTGTGTCTTTATTTCTCTTGGGTTTTCTTACACCCCACATATCTTTATTTAGTTCACCTTATGCTTACCCGTTCGCCTCTTACCTCCAGGTCTACCAATCATTTTGTCTCACCACTATCTCCACTTATGCCTTGGTTATCTCTACCTCTCCACGGTTGTATGTCACAATCATGTAATCCCCAACGATGCTGTGCCTGAACAATGCAGTCTTAACAATGACTGCATCTTAACCCTGGATGCCTTTTTTACAAATGTAGCTGTAATGGCATAATTGGTAAAGACATATGCGTGGTTAAGGTTCTGCCCTAGTCCCATCCCCCCCCCCCGAGTCCTAAAACACGCCCACCTACCCTGAGGACAACCCCAGTCCTAAAAACGTCCAAGCCCTCTGCCATGACTCCTAAAAGCAGACCCCAGCCCTAAAAGTACCCTATCCCCATCCCGGAGCCCTAAAACACAGCCCTGAAAACTACCCAGCCCCTAACCTGAGCCCTAAAACCAGCCTCTTCACCCTATGAAGCACCCTGACCACCCACCATGAGCCCTAAAACCCTAAAAAGTTTCCTGACCCTTAAACTTCCAAATTAAAAAAATCGTACTCGCCAAGCCCTTCCTCATCCTGGCGGGAGTCACCTCCTACCCTCTGCCTATTCGCTCTGAGTCTAGAGTGCTAACTACCACTTACATCTAAACCACACATATGCGTTGTAAAGGCATATGCGTGGTTTAGGTGAGCATGGTTCTGCCTGCCTTGTTTAGCCACACATAGTTTAGACTTCGTGGTTAAGGCTTTTTCCCCCGCTCAACATTTTCTTTCCACTTCCACCACTCAGTCCATCTCCATTCTTTCATTTTCTCTCATCTGCATATCTTAAATACTGTCATCTCTGTATGTTCAGCTCTCCCATGCTCCTTCATTTTTATAAGTTTTCACCAATTAGGCTCTCCTTTCCTGTTTTATTCCTCTTAGACTTTCACCATCATTGAACAGTGTCCATTGCACCTCCATATTTTTTACCTCTGTACACTTCTCAATTTTGTATTCCCTCAGTTATTCATAGCCTTTACTTCTCATATTTTCTGATCTCTTTCAGTTTAGTTTAGCTTAGTTCTATTGCTCTAATTGTCTCTTGGGCATCATCCAGGTTTGTCTATCTCTCCTCATTTTACTTTACCTGTATCGATAACAGTTTCCCTTTCAGTATACTCAGGTCCTCTTATATATCCATGTTTCACACCAGTCACCTGCCAGTTCTCATTGTCATCTCATCTCTCCACTCATCCTGTCTGTTCTGTCTTGCCTGCTTTTCCACTGTACTCAGGATAGCGACCCACTCCTCTTTTGTCTGTCTTCCTCTTGCTCTCTCTTGCTCTCACTGTCCTGGTCTCCATTTGATGCTTCATTAGCCATTTTTTTTACTTTTTTCTCTTACTCTCTCAATCCTTTCCATCTCTCATTTGCTTTTTCCAATTTCTTTCTTCTTTCCCTTTGTTATTTTCTTTGTATTTAAATTGTTTCTTTACCATTTTGCATTTCAAGGTTACTCCTACTTCTTTTTAGGGTCGAGCCTATCTCGCTTGCGAGACACTGTTGTTAGCAAGAATGGCTTGAAGCCCTCTGGTTGCTTACCATTTGTTGACTTGTGAGCCACTATTCTTTTATCCTCTAATTAATCAAGGCAGACCGAGCATAATTTCCATTCCCCTCTGTGGAGCAGAGACCAAGCACTGATTGATTCAACGTTATCAGTGCTCATCCGCTGCCCCAATGTGATTGAGGTACTATTTTGTTCTTTTCAGCTTTTAGTGTCCTGCAAACAGAAGGCTTGTGACTGCAAAAACATGCCCAGCAGGACAAACACAATTACAAAGATTACATTTCTATAGTTAACTTTGTTTAATTTTGCCAATTCTTCTTTTCTCACTTTCCACTCATGTTTTCTTTTGTTTTTACTCATGAAAGCTGTTCTCAAAAGATAAGGATTATTTTATTACAAAGCAACATTGTTTCCGTTTTATGTGTAATTTCTGAGATGATGCTTTAACACATAATTGTACAGTACACCCCAACGCACTCCAATCCGTCTCACTCCAATTCACGCCAATCCACTCTACCTCAACCCACAGCAATCCGCCCCACTCAATCCAATCCACCCGACCAATCCAATCCACCCCACTCCAATCCAAACCACTCACCCCAATCCACTACAATCCACCATGCTCCAATCCTCCCAAACCACCCCACTCCATTCTGTCCCACTCCAATCCAAAACAATCTACCCCACTGTACTCTGGTCCACTTCAATCTAAATCAATTTGCCTCACTCTAAAACAGTCTGCCCCATTCCAATCCAAAACAATCTGCCCACTCCTATCTGCCCCACTCCAAACTGTTGCACTTCAATCTGCCCCACTCCAATCTACCCCACTCCAATCCGCCCCATTCCAATCTGCCCCAGTCTAATCCACCCAGCTCCAATCTGCCCCACCCCAATCCAAAACAATCTGCCCCCTTCAATCCTCCCCACTCCAATCCACAACAATCTGCTCCACTCCAATCTGCCCCACTCCAGTCTGCCCACTCCAATCTGCCCCTCTCCAATCCAAACCAATCAGCCCCACTCCAATCCATCCCACACCAATCCAAAACAATCTGCCCCACTCCAATCAAAAACAATCTGCCCCACTCCAATCTGCCCCACCTCAATCCGCCCCACTGCAATTCATCCCACTCCAATCCAATCCACCTCACCCCAATTAACAGATTCTATCCCACTCCAATCCACCACAATCCATCCCACTCCACGCCAATCTACCCACTGCAATTCAGTCTACCCACTCCAATCCACCTCACCCCCAAAACAATCCACCCAACTGCCCCAGTCTACCCCACTTCCCCCCCAAAGCACCACACTCCAATCCACTCCACCACAATCCGCCCCACTCCAATCCAAAACGAGCTGCCCCACTCTAATCTGCCCACTCCAATCTGCCCCATACCAATCTGCCCCCACATCAATCCAAAACAATCTGCTCCACTCATTCCAAAACAACCTACTCCATTCAATCCAAATCAATCTGTCCCACTCCAATCCCAAACAATCTGCCCAACTCCAATCTGCCTCTGCCCCATTCGAATCCAAAACAGTATGGCCCATTCCAATCCAAACCAAGCTGTCCCACTCCAATCCAAAATAATCCACCCCACCCCACTCCAGTCCATCTCACCCCTATGTAATCTACCCCACACCAATCAAATCCAGCCAAATCCAATCTACCCCACTCCAATCCACTCCTCCCCACCCCAACCTAATCCAGTTCACCCCACCCCAATCCAATCCACTTCAATCCAATCCACCCCATTCAATCCAACCCACCTCACTGCAATACAATCTATCCCACTCCAATCCACCCACACCAATCCAATCCAACCCTCTCAAATTCACCTCACTCCATTCCACCACTCTCTAATCCAACACATTAGAGTCCACCTCACTCTAATAAAATCCACCCCACACCATTATAATCCATCCCACTCCAATCGAATTCACCCCATCCAGTCCACCCTACTCCAATCCACTCCACTCTAGTCCAATCCACCCTACTCTACTCCCTTCCACCCCACTCTACCCCAATCCAATCCACCCCACCCCAGTTCAGTCCATCCCACTCAATGCAATCTATCCATCCCACCACACTCCAATCCTCCCCACTCCAATCCAATCCACCCTACTCCAAGCTAATTCACCCAACCCCAATTCACTCCTCTCCAATCCAGTCCAATCCACCTCCTTCACTTCACTCTAATTTGCCCCACTCCAACTCACCCTACTCTATTCCAATCCATCACACCCAATCCAATCCACCCCACCCCAAACCAATCTAATGCACCCCAACCACCCTAATTCAATCTAATCCACCACATCCAGTCCACCCACTCCAACCCACCCACTCTACTCAATCCAACCCACTCTACCCTAATCAACTCCAATCCACCTAAATATTTCAATCCACTCCAACTCACTTCACCCCACTCCACCCTACGCAAATCCACTCTACGTCACTCCACTCTATGCCGCTCCATTCTGCGACACTGCGCTCTATGACAATCTTTGCCACTAAACCACTGAACTCTACTCCCCTCTACTTAACTCTACTCCACTCTACTCCCCCTACTCCACTCTACTCTAACAAACTCAGTCTACAACACTTGACCCCCCCTACTCCACTCTTGGACAGTCCACGCCACTATCTTTTAACCATGCTGAACAGCAGCCACACTGGTGTACAACGTGGCAAAAACACAATTCCAAAGCCAATAACTCTAGTTTAGGTGAGACCTATTTGCCAATGCTTGTTTACTCTTGCCATTACATCTGCTTTATTTTCAAACTTCCACTTTAACTATCCTTTTAGTTTTTCTGACTCCTTTCATTCCCTCCCTCTTATGTTATTATTTTCTGCCCCTTCCCCTTAAGTCCTTATTTTTTTTCATTCCTATTTTTTTTACTCTCCTTTTATCCTTTCCCATTCTTTTGTGCCAGCTCCTTCTCTGTATCTCGGCTTCATTCTCAGATTCTCTCTTATTTCTTTGTCTGTCTTTGGCACTGTATCAATCAGGTCAGTAACTTCCCTTGGCTTAATAATGATCCCCAGCCAGAGTACTGAGATTAAAGCTGAGAGGCATAGGATTCGCTTTAACATATAAAACAGAAAGCCATAGCAAAAGTAGCAAAACATTTATATTTTCTCTTAAGGAGCAGGATTAGCAAAGGTAGTGGAACTGTAAGCTCTAAGCACAAAAAACAATATGTGTAGAATACATAGAAATGCAATATTCCCTCACATAGAGAAGTGATCTAGCAGAGGCAGTACGGTGCAAGACACTCTCACACATGACACTGGCACGGTATCTGAACTGCAGTGCTTAATTTGTAAAGAAATAAGGGCAAGGCGTCTCATTAGGAAGGCCACTGCAGCTTGCACCACACATTGCCCCTGGTATGCTGCCAATGATAGTAACAGCACAACTGCTAACTATCACACTCTTACAAGTGTGACAGGTGGGACTATTTCAGGCGCCCAAAGCTATAAGAGTGGCTTGGGAGGCATGTGATAGTCATTTTGTAATGTCTATTGAATTAATAATGAACTGTTGTCGTAATCTCTAAATTAACAAGACAGCGCCACCATGCGGTAGACTGTCAAGCTCCTGTGTTGACAATTAAATGCTGGTGCAGAGCACCGGACACCACCAGCTCAAATTAAGCACTGCTGTAGTGCCATTTCAGGCTTCACACACACACAGCAAATACTGCATGGGTAAGACTGCAAGATTCCCCTGTGTGTGAGACGCAAAGCAGTGCAAAGTCTTGGAAGGGTATTTACCACACTGCACTGTGTTACTTTGAGTCAATGGGGCCGTTACAGGGGTGTTAGCTTGGGCAGATTAGCTTGAGTATGTATAGTTTTGATGCAAAGACCCGATCTGCAATGATGTATCAGAAAGCAACTCCTCCTTGAAGCAGCAGCCACCTTGGAGAAATGTTTGAATTTTCTCGAACATTCCACACATTGCATGCTATTGAAAACAGCCCTGTTTTAATCACTTTACAGGTCTGTTACCTATAACCTGTTTTGCACCAAGATACCCCTCTCAGGGCAGTGCCGGATTATCAAACTGGCAAAGTAGGCACCGGCCTATGGGTCCACTCCATTTAGAAACCCTGCGATAACAGATCAAAATAATATTGATTTGAACTTGAAAGAACATTACAACCAAGCTTGCTTAAATATTGTTTCCAAAAGATTAAAAAAATGAATCAACTTAAAAAACCCAAAACTTTATTAAAGACTATAGAGAAAATACTGAATTAATGTAATGTACCCATTAACAATTAAAAGTACATAAGCCATAAAGTCCGATTTGTTTCTAAAAGCTCATATTCTGGCAGCTGTCAGTTTGTAATAAAAAATCAGATGCATTGGGTATTAGGTTATAATTTGCAAGGGGGGCTCCGAAATTTCGACTGCCTAAGAGCATCCACAGGGTTTAATCCATCACTATCGCGGGGTCATTTGTGTGCATTATAAATTAAATTAACATGACAACTTAACAAGGATGCTAAACTGTACAGCACACATCCAATAAGTACAATGTTTTAAAATGTGTCTAGGCATGCGATTGTATACTGGATGTTAAGTTTCCAGTACGAATTCTGTGTTAGACATCAAGCACACCTGTAAACCTGCCCTATAGTCTCTCACATAAAGCCACAGAGGCCTACACTAAATGTTGTTCTAATATTATGGCACGTGTCCACTTATCAATTTATTGTGAGATTGGTTTCCAAACAAAAGAACACATTTGTACATGCTCTGTTACACGTCTAGTGAGAGAGGTAATTGGAGTGGGTCAGTAGCTTGTAATGTATTTCTGTCTCAACCTAACTTGCTACATGATCAAGCTGGCTCTGACAGCTAGAGACCACACACTGTAAAACTGTTAAAGCTGCTTTGGATGTTCAGCCCTGCCCCGCCAACTGAAGCAGAAAGGCCGGGGGATTAAATATTAAGAGAGACTGCATGCTGAGCAGCTTATGCTCGCCATTATCAGAATGTTGCTTTTGTGAATTCAGTGCTGTACGTTTGGGAAAGGGTAATTGGTCTGATAAAAGCATATGTGGATAGTATGTAATTTTCGCCTTAATTTTTAGGTCTAGCCTTTGAAAGAGCTTTCGCTGTGTCGCCAGACTATTGTTTATACGAACAAAATCATTTGCAACCTACATATATTGAGGGAGTTTTGGTACGTAGGCTCAGAGGCTTAACGCGGGCTCCTGCAGCCCTTTGGGTGCAGGCGGCGACCAACATTTCAGAGGGTCCCCAGACGTTTAGGGGGGGGGGTGGTCTGTTAAGCCCAAAGCCAATGGATATCTGTGAAATATGGGAGGTTCACAGGGCCCTCATCACAATTTTGCAGGGGGAGCATTATTCTGCTTTATACACCTGAGTAGGCTTCATTCATTGGTCTATTAATCTGTCATTCACATTTTGCTTTCACCCACTACAGCACACAGTACCAGGTGAGCCCACTTTATCTATAGGCTCAATTCACCTAAAGTGACTGCACGGAGTCCGCACGCATTGTTTGCATTCACCTAAAAAGAATTCCATTCTCTTTAGTTGCAAAACTGGTTCACAGTGTATTTTTTTATATTAACTTGTAATACTAGCTATTCATTTTGCCTGTTCACCTTTTTATAGTTTACGCTTAAGAGTTTTGATTGACTGTGTAACAGTTTAGCTGCCTGTGATTTGAATGCTTGATTAGGTGTTGGTTTATGTCTCTTTTACAAATAATACAACTATTAACAATAACAATGAGTACACAACTGAAGGGAATAATATTTAAAAGCACCACTGGTAAAACGACCACAACATTGAATGTTTTTCTAAATTTCTATTTTTTATTGCGTACATTTAGGTGGTAGCATCATTTTTTTGGTGTCATTTGCTTGCAATTTAAAATAAAAAATAATCTTTGAACTAGGTTACCAAGGCCAGCCATTTTCGCTTTGCCAGTCCTTGTTGGAATGAAAAGAAAGGTGAAGCCAGTGGACCTTGTTATTTCAATTCCACAAAATAAGCAAATAATCCAAAAATATAATTACAATACTAGTGAACCAGGCAACTACACAAAGTGAGAACACTTGATCCCTACATAATGTAAGCAACTATACAGCTGGACTGCATATACTATATACCCTCAAGTGGTCGCAATATTACAAGCAAAAAATCTGAAACAAAAAAATCAAGGAAGTAAATGCAGAGCGGCAGTATGGATTCACCATCCTTAACCATATATATCATCATGGTACAAATGAGTGGAGTTAAGCGAAAACAAACTTACCTGTCCATATTTTGGTTCTCAATATTCTGGTCATGATATTGTGACCACTCAGTATTCCGTCCTCGATATTTTGAATCTACACCCACACAACAATACCCTTCCCAGCGCGGCTCTAACCGTATCAATAACATTGAGATTCTGGAGGTGAAAAATATTGCTCCTGGAGCCCTTACAGGTTTGCACCAGTGATATTCTAGTACTAGGAGTTTAGAATGCTCGTCTCTGTGCTCTGACGTATTTTCCATCAGTGAGACTCAGGTTCTGGAGTTGAGAATATCTTCTTATTTATTTATTTATTTTATTTATCAAAAGTTTTATGGTTTGGAACCAGTGATACGTATTATGAGGTTATTACGCGGGCACTTATAAATATGCATCATTGACAGTCTGGGTTTGGATGGGAAAATATGTATCTTGAGCTCAAGTAGGCATGCACCACAGTCATTCTGGTCTGGGAGCATACATTTTCTCCTCTGAGCTTTTATGGGCTTGCTGGAGTGACATCTAGTTTCAGAAATGAGAATCTGGCCTATGGATTTCTACCAGTGACACTTTGGTTCAGGGTGTGAGGATAAGTTCTATGAGCTCCTACAGGTTTGCACAAGTGACGTTGTGGTTCTACAGGTGAAAATGTATTCAAGGTTTGGCACTGTAGATCTGGAGGCTATAAGATGTTATCTGAGCTCCTATATGCGTTATAGGGTTGCATCAGCAGCATATTTGTTCTGGGGATGAGAATATTTCTTAGAGCCTCTATGGGTTTGCACCATTTAAACACTCACTCTGCAGGTCAGAATATATTCCCTCTGTGCTTCTAGGTTTGCACCAGTGACACTCTGGATCTTGAGGTGAGAATCTGTTCACTGAGCTCTTATACCGTTGATAGTTTTGCATCAGTGGCACCCATGTTCTGGAAGAGAGAATATTTCTGTGAGCTCTTATGGATGTGCCCAAGTTAAATTCTGATACTGGCGGTGATAAGTTGTTCTCTGAGCTCTTGCAGATTGGCACCAGTGATGCTGCGGTTCTAGAGGTGAGAATGGCTTTGTGGGCTCTTACGGGTTTGCACCAGTGACACACTGATCCTGGAGGGGACGATATGTGGCCTGAGCGCCTGTGGGTTTGTACCAGTGATGATGACGCTCTGGGTGTGAGAGTGTGCCTCTCTCATAGTTCTGGTACTATGCTCACTTGTTCACCAAGTGGGAATGTGCACCTTTGAGCTCCTATGGGATTGTACCTTTGAGACTCTGCTGGGGCTGAATGTTCTCTATGAGGTGTCAGCTCATTTCAGGAGTTCATAATTGGCACGATGCATGGGTTTACGCGTGTTCCAAAGCTTGAAGAATGTAAGGCACTGTATCTATGGCTAAATATGAGATGTTGGGTCCATGATGGGGTCAGATGTTGGTCAATGCCCTCCTTCTTTTTCTGGATACTATTGTTCTCCATGACAGGATATGCAATCTGGGTCTGTCTTCGAGCTTGTTCAAGACACTGATCCTAATTCTTTGTTTCCCGACCTTTCTGTTTTAGTATATGTGGAAGGACCTCTAGTTTCCATAACACTCGGTTCTCTTGTACGGCAGGTTTGGTCTTCCTCTGTACTCTTTTTCAATCTGCTCTCTGTGCTCCCTCACCCATTAGTTGGCCGCGAGCTGCCTCTGTGCTTCTTCAGTTTGAATAGACAGTCTGCCATGGTGCAGGTCCCGGCCAATAGACAGTAGATGTTGCAGTTTAGGCGCGAGGTACGTTGTCTGAAAAGCCTAGCGGCATTTCTAGCATAGCTGAGCGGCGAGTGACGTCGTGGAATTCAGAATGGGTTTCTCTCTCTCCATCGGCCTCCTCGCCAGACCGGATGCAATTAATTCACAGGCACGTGCGGCAAAAACTTCACGAGAAATTAACAAGAAAAGTGAAATCTGTTTTCTAGAAAAGTTGAATAGACGATATGAGCGCGGTATTAGTGTCCAGGCTGGTATTGCAGCGGACATGAATAATTCATTGTAACGGGGGCCCGGGAGTGTCACGTGCAGTGTGGGAAGTGTGAAGCTCCATGCGGTGAACTCAGTCACAGCCAAGGCGCTGGCAGGGGAGCGGGTACGGAGAGAGGTGTGGGGGGAGGGGATAGTAGAGGGAGACGGTTGTGAGGGTGACAGGGAGGAGAGCTGAGGAGAAGACAGGAAATGAATGGGAGGGTGTGAGGGAAAGAGATTTGTGATAGGTAGGGAAGAAAGGAGGGGAGGAGATAGGCAAAAGAAGAGATGGGTAGTAAGGAAAAGGCTGAAAGAGATAAGCAAGAAGGGGCGTGCAAAGAAGAGAGGAGTAGGAAGAAACGGAGAGAGGGAGAAGGGACGAACAAAATAGGAGGGAACGAGGGATGTGGAAAAAGAGAGGGCCAAGGAGAAAGAATGACTGGCGTGACGGGGAGGAAAGGAGAGAGTAGAAAACTGAGGGGAGGATGGGAAGAGAGAAATAACGAGTCTAAATAGAGAGAGGGGAGATGGGGGCTAAGCAAAAAAGATGAGCAAATAGAAAGGGTGTGTCTGGCAGAAAGATAACGAGAAACGGAAAAGGGAAAAAGACAAAGCAGGAGGGAGAGAGATTTGGGAAGAAGAGAGGCGGAGAGAAGCAACGAGGGTTAGAGGGGCCAATGTAGACAGAGGGGTACTGAAACGTGGGGGAAGAGTGGAACAGGGAGGACGCACTGACAGTGCTGGAGGCAGACAGGAGAGGAGACGCAGAGGAAGAGAGAGAAGGAAAGGCGCCTTCGACATTCCCTAAAAGCAGTTGTCGGTGCAGGCGCCTTCAATCAATCAATCAATCAGGATTTGTGAAGTGCACCATTCACCCGTGAGGGTCTCAAGGCGCTGGGGGCTTCGTGCAGCTGTCTCATCCAAAGAGCCAGGCCTTGAGGTTCTTCCTGAAAGTCTGCAGAGTTGGGATCATCTGATGTTGAGTGGGTCTTCGTTCCAGGTCTTTGCTGCGATGTAGGAGTAGGTTCTACCACCTGTTCTGGCTCTGCGTATGCGCAGAGTTACGTAGAGGACGAGGTTGGCGGAGCAGAGTTTTCTCTTGGGTGCGTGGAAGGAGACTCGTTGAGGTATTGGGGTCCGGTGTTGTGGAGTGATTTGTAGGCATGAGTGAGTAGTTTGAAGGTTACTCTCTTATTGACGGGGAGCCAGTGGAGGTGTTGTAGGTGTTGGATGATGTGCGCATGTTGTGGGATGCCGAGGACGAGCCTGGCAGCGTTGTTCTGGATGGTCTGGAGTTTCTCGAGCAGGGATTTGTTGATTCCAGTGTAGAGGGTGTTTCAGCAGTCTAGTCTGCTGGTTATGAGTGAGTGAGTGATGGTCTTTCTGGATTCAGCCGCGATCTGCTTGAAAGTCTTGCGAAGGATGCAGAGGGTGTTGTAACACGAGGAGGATACAGCATTGAACTGTCGGGTCATAGAGAGGGAGGAGTTGAGTATGATGTCGAGGTTGCAGGAGTGGTCCGTGGGAATAGGGAGGCTACCGAGGGCAGAGTGCCACCAGATGTTTTCCCAGGCTAAGGGGGTGGGCCTGAGGACGAGGGCTTCTGTCTTCTCTGAGTTGAGCGTCACACAGCTGCTGCTCATCCAGGATGCAACGTCTTTCATTCCTTCATGGAAGCTGAGTTTGATGATGTCGGGTTGCCTCATGAGTGTGAGGATGAGCTGGGTGTCGTCCCATGTTTTCTGACAATGGTGGCGAGAGGGGCCATGTAGATGTTCAAGCGTGTGGGGCTGAGCGATGATCCCTGGGGTACTCCGCAGTTGATCTCCGTGGGTTAGGAGAGGAAAGGCAGGAGCCTGATTCTTTGGGTTCGGACACTGAGGAAAGAGCGGATCGAGTAAGCGCAGTTCTCTGTATGCCGTCATCGTGGAATCTTGAGGTGAGACTGCAGTGGGAGACAGCGTTGAAGGCTGCAGAGAGGTCAAGTAAGATGAGGGCCGCTGTGTGGCCCTGGTTGAAGAGGGTGCGGATGTCGTCTGTGGCGGCGAGGAGGGCGGTCTCCGTGCTGTGGTTGCTGCGGAATCCGGATTGGGAGAAGTCAAGGATAGAGTAGGCTTTGATGAAGTTCATGAGTCACCTTAAATCATTTTTCGCCTCCTTTGCCCTGGGATCAACAGTTGTTGATGCAGGTGCTGTAATAAAGGTTCAGTACAGTGATCACCCCAAATGTACAGGGCAGCATAAGATTAAAGGTCCTAATGGTAGGAAAGTTGTCATCACCAAAGCCTGATGCCATTGGTGGAGGGGGGGGGTCAAAAGTTTTCTGGTCATTCAAGTATTATACTCCCATGGTCTGTTACTCCGGGTGGGAAAATTCAGCATATCCGAAGAAATTCAACTGTCCAATCAAGAAATGAAATAGCTCCTTCTGATTAATATTCAGGGTTGCTGCTTTGAACACCCTACACTTGTCTCAAATTGGATACTTCTCTCGGGTATGAACATAGATATTTTTCTCGGATATGCATAGGGTGCCTTAAAACCGAATGGTCATTTACAGTGTAGGGTAAGGGAGTGCATGCATGCCAGTAACCAACATGCACTGAAGCACGAAAGGCTGAAAACAAAAGATGATGGATAAGCATAAGAATTTAAAATTCGATTAAAATGACTTTTGGGATTGGGGCTGGCTTGAGGTGAATGTTAGCTTGCTGGTGGTTTTTAACTTCTAGGTGCACCTCAGTTTGCTCACACTGTAGTGCCTTCATTTGCTTGGAGAAATGAGACGGGGTCACGTTTTTTGTCATCAGTGTGTAAATTACTGGATAATGCGGAGTGTAAATAATTACTATCACACTTTATATGATGTTTATTTTTCATGAGTCAATTGTGTACACCTACGTTTGATGTGCTCAAGTTAAGCCAGACAGTTTTCCAATAATAATCAGATTAGTGTTTTGTAGTTGAAATTATGTGTCCACTTTCATAATCCGCAAAACACACAAGATGATGGTGGAGAAGTGTGGCTCAATGGTTAGAGCGGCAGACCCTGATGCAGAGGTCTGGCCTGGGACCAGGATTCAATTCCCACCTCGGCGGGTCTTGGGCTCAATTTCCTCGGACCTAATAATTCTCGCCTCGGTTCCTATTCTAATCATGGGTCCCACTCTGCAACTCTGGGCAATAGCTTGCTTAATCTCCACAACGGCCCCAACAGTGCTGGGATGCTTGGCTTCACCTTGGGGGTGCCCAGGAGTGAACATTTCACAGGGAAAAGCCAGGAAGGGTTCCACAGTGGTATGTGTTACAGCGCCAGGACACCCCAGTTGGGGTATTAGTGCGCTTTACAAGTACAAATGACATTTACATGGACGGAATGTTGCACAATGGCAAAGCATTCACCCCCAGTCACAGATCTGGTTCAATCCATCGTTATTTTGCTCACCAAGCCACCCCAGTTCAGACAAGGCCATGTGCAAATCAGTCTTGGCCCTGTGCCTCATTGGAACAGTACAGCCTGAACTGACAAACTATGCCTTCCCTGGACCGGAATCAAGCATCCTAGGACTGGTTTCTGGCTATCAGCTGTCTTCAGCCAGGATAGCTTGGCTCCAGTGGCTTAGTGAGCACGGGACCCACGTCTGGGCATACCCTTCCGACATAGGGTGAACCACAAAACACACAAGTTGATGGACAGAATGTTGCACAATGGCAAAACATTCACCCCCCAGTCACAGATCTGGGTTTAATCCACTTTCATAATCCAGCATTTCCCAGTGGCGTAGCTAGAGTTTTTGCTGCCCGAGGCGGTCTCTGAGTTTGCTGCCCAGTGACGGCCGGTGCAGGTAAGAGAGGGGATTTGGGGAGGGGTTGACAGATGACAACAAGGGAAAATAAAATAAAAAGAAAACCCCTTACCTTGTGCTTGCCGAAATTGCTCACCTCACCCACTGCCCCCCAAAAAAGTGCTGACTGGGGTAGACCAACCCACCCCCCTAGCCACGCCACTGGAATTCTCACTATCTTGATGTGCGTGGTGTGTAGACTATGCACCTGCAGTGACACAGACTAGGAATAAGGAATTTATTTAGATGTTCGTGGACGGGGCACTTCACCATAAATGTGGAAGAATATTGGTCGGCCCGCTTATTTAGAGCCCGACATACTTTCTTGTCTCCACCAGTGGATTCCCCACGTGATCCCGTCACTCTTTGGAGCCGAAGCGTCAAGCGCGCTTCTCTCGATTCACCTCCTGGAACCCCCCGTGTTGAGCGTGTGTCTATGAAGGGAGATATTTTACTTACATTAAAAAGTCAGTTTGGGGAACGTCAAATCCGGCGCAGTTTCAGAGGCTGTTCCCTCACTGAGATAGACTTTTTGATCCCTTAAGTTTCTGTTTATCAGTGCTCCTGTGCACAGTTGTGCTTCGCTTTTGCCCATGTCCTGATGAGTCCTCACTCAGTGGGCCGAAACGTGTCGACTTCATGAATTGGAGGAGTCCGACCAATTGAAAGCTATATGCAAGACACCTGGATACACACTTTTGGGACTTTGCCGAGGTTGAAAGTAATCCTCTCTTTTATGTACTGTACTACCTCCCATACAGATTGCTTACGTATTGTTATGCTTTCTGCAACCGATATATGAATGTATACGTAGGAAGGAACCCTGATTTTTTGATGTTATATGTGTTGTTTTTTGGTATGTATCCTTAAGAAAAGTTAAAGAATCCTTTTTGAAAATTCATTTGGGTTCGGTTCGTGAGTGCTTACAAATAGAAAAGCAATTCGTTTTGGGGCTAGCTACCCATAAATAGGGATTCATTTATTGTTTTTCCTACAGAAATTCGCTTTGATTTATTCCCACACATCAGTCTTGCTGGTTTCCATATGCTGGCTGCATAGGTGTAATCCTTAGACCAACAAGCAATAGCTTTAGGTCCATCAGTCTATGTACCTCAGACCATCTATGCTATTTAGAGCAGACCATCCAATGTAAATTTGCCTTGCTCTATACTTCAAGGAAAAGCCTAGGAGTCCCAAACAAAAAATAATAAAAATTACCTGGGAGAGGATGTAGCCTTACGGCTAGAGTGGTCGACCTCGAAGCTGGGAAACCAGGTTCGAGTCTCAGCAACCATGCTCAACATCCTGTGATTCTGTGCAAATCACAGAAACGATTGTGTCCTTCTGTAACAAACTGGTGCTCAGGTAAAGCACCCTGATACCCGATGTCTCAGGTCTAGCTCACGCTTTATATAAAACAAAAACAAAATTCAAGCCGTGGGAGAAAACTCCCTGGGTACCTGGGTCATTCATTAAAAAAGAAATTTGAAAACAAACTTCCTCTTAGGGAGTTCATTTTTTAACAAGAAAAAAAGTTTAATGAGCGGTTGCATGAAGCTTGGCAGCCACTAAGCACACTTGCATTGTTTTGGGAGAATAAGCCATGGTGATGGTTCTATCAAAGGTACAAAGATCTCAGCCAAGAGTTCTTAATATAGCAGACTGTTGACCACCAGGGCAGCGGAGTACATGCTTCTGCTGCCCTGGCTTAACAGAGTATGGATAAGTTCACTCCTCTTAACTTCCGAATTTGTGCAAATCTGTTAATGAAACGGGCATCTTTCAAATTTCTGGAGAGGAAAGGGGTTTCCTCTCTTGTGCACACCCAGTTGACCGGTCATAGTCAATGTTTGAGGTTCATAAGCCAGGATAAACCCCAGCAGGCCTTTTTTATCTCTGCTTACCACACAGGATTCATGTCAGTTGTATGCACCAATGTTTGTCGTGCTCAAAGTAAGGTGCTCAATATATTCTTGATACTCGTGTTTTGCATATTAAAATTATGCTGGGTTACTCTTTAATTCCGCGTTGTTCCTTTCATTATATATGTGATATGTGCAGGCTATTTGCTCACAGAGCATTCTGTCCATCAAACCTTTGTGACTAAATTCCAAGGGGGACTTTCTTTCTGCCACATGTTCACCCATCTTATTTTTTCTCCCTCTAAAATTTGTGGAACTTTATTTATGGTGTTTGTATAGAATATTTCAAAGTGCCACCCCTCACTCAACAGTAAGTATTGTGCATGATGGAAATGCCCAGGATACACCTCGTACTTTAAAAAGTGTTCCCTCTGCCTGTTAATCCTACAGCAAACTGTCACAAGAACTAACACATTTATTTCAGTGCAAGCTCAACTGAAATGTATTGGCCGATCGGTGGTGTGCATCGTAGATCCAGTAGGGTTGATCTATGCCAGATTTTCAGGATATCCACATAAGCGAAATGTGCACCCAATTATTCTAAAAAGAAATAGTTTGCATAGTTAGCTATTATCCTAAAAAAGCCAGGATCCACAGTCCAGGTTGCATAACCTAGGCCTAGATACACTATTATAAAGTACCACTAAGAAGTTAGCATTTTTTCGACAAAACTCTAATTTATGGTCAGATACCTCTAACGAGTGCTTATTGATAATCTTCACTGAATGCCCAAAGGAAATGACGCCTTCAGGAATGTGTATCTATTAAACAGCATAAGAAACTGCCAATTATCTGAACAATTCAATACAAAATTGGGTGCAACACCAGGGACACCCTTCTTTAATGAGCATGGTAGAAGAGAAAGGTACCATTTTTACAATAAGGACCTGGGTATTAATGAATGGAAGAGGATCAGGTTTTATCCAAACATATATAGAAAAAGTAAATGTATAATAGATGGATGCACAAGCAACTCAATATGATAAATCTGTTTTGCAGTTCAGAATTAAAAATAAATGTTTACAAGATTTTGAGCAATATAGGAGGACAGTCTAAAGATTGGTTTTACAGTGCATATCTTGTGTTAGACATTGCAAAGTTTGACATTGTGTAATGTGTATTTTATGAGGCAAAAT
This sequence comes from Lissotriton vulgaris, assembly GCF_964263255.1. NCBI lineage: Eukaryota > Metazoa > Chordata > Amphibia > Caudata > Salamandridae > Lissotriton > Lissotriton vulgaris. The sequence goes on along the minus strand of NC_141685.1, from coordinate 802,063,637 downwards.
TGATGTGTGCATTTTGGGAAAAAATGTAAGTAAATAGTGCACTACTAAAGAGACAGAAGAAAATGGACATGTAGAAAAGCAGTTTTTCTCTGGATATCATCGAACATTGCTTGGAGTTAGTCGCCTCTAATTCACTTTGTTATTAGCTAGTCAAATAAAGAGGCAGGCGCTGGCAACTGGAAAACGATGAACAGGTTTATTTCTCCGGAGGAGAACACGTCAGTTCGGACAAATGAAATGTCTTCTCGAGGTGCTCTAACTGCATCTCTGTAGCATAGCCTTTTATTCACAATCTCAACTCTTTATTGCAGGGTAACACATTCCTGACAGTAGTTTATTACCTCCCCGAAATCCCCCCTTCCTGCTAGTTCCCACACATACCCAACAGCAAATGTCCCCCACCCCGATCTCAGCAGGTGAGTGTTATCGCCCAGCTGAGCATTCCGGCAGGGTCTGAAATATGCGTAATTGGTCAGATCTAAGAGGGTTGTGGCATTGATTAATTCCAACCCCTTTTGATGGGGAGCAAGTTACTACTGTACGGGGGCAATAAACTGTATCCGCAGGGGCTGGTTATTGCCTGGGACCGGATTGAAAGCCAGGTGCAGGGGAGGAGTTTATCGATGGGCCTGTTCGTGCGTGGGGGATGAAAGAGCATGGGTGTTTGGCACGGGAAGTGGCTCCGTGGCTGGGTCACGCTGAGGATGCTTTATGACTCTAGCATGGGTGCTTGGGGGTTATCAGAGCGCGGGGAATGATAGCGAGGTCAGGGTGACGCGCTGGTGATCAGCAATGAACGAAATGGCCGCGGTATCTAAAATGTGTGCCGCTTACGTGCATACGATGGCTCTTGTTAGGCAAGATGGCGCTGGCGATGTTCACGTCTGTCGATTATATTTTAACAGACATGGGGTCCTACAGTTGCAATTTTAGCAGCTATTTAGCATGAAAGGCAGAAGACAGTAATCAAATAAACTGTCCTGCCTCCATTCATTTCTCACATCAGGACTGGGATGTTAGTTGAATGTGGCCCTGGGCTTGTTATCTTTGCAGGGAACAATAATACACAGAAAGTAGCAGAATTGGTCCCAATAACTAGGGGGCATATTATCTAGGCGGGCGATATGAGATTATCGCCGCTTTTGCAGCCTTTTTTGGCTGCAAAGAGGCAATAATTTAATTGCCCTATTAGCAAGCTGTCGCTGACATGAGTTAGCGACAGCTTTTAGGTGATAGCGAGAGGTTTGGGGCCCGCTTTGTTAGCGACTGAACGCAGTTGCTTACATCGCTATCGCCTATTATCAACGCAGGCCTAGCAATAAAAAAATTCACGCTAAGCTCGAATTTCGCCAAAACCTAACGCCTGCTCAGACCACTTCTTAACCTGTATATCCAATGGGAGGTGGATATTCAGGTTAAGACCCTATTAGCGATAATGCTTGAATATCGCTGGATTTCCAGCAATATTCACGCATTTCGCCTCTATCGCCGGATATTTTATCGCATTTGAGATAAACGTTACTAATAGCACATTATCTCTGCGATAAAATCCGGTATGCACGGCGATAGAAAAAATTTCGCCAAGCTTATTTAGAGATAAATATCGCTAGTTGTTGATAATATGCCCCTATGTTTCAACATCAGAGACGATGTCAGGTTGAAAACATATAGGCAATCACTCAATGTTGACAATATAGTAACTTGTGTTCCATAGCATGTTGTCATATTCTGAGCACATTGCGATCCATGAGGCAGATGCATGCTACCCTCCTTCTCTTCATCATGCCATTTTGAACTGCAGTCACTGTCCATTTAAGGGACAGGACTATAACAAAATTTATATTTTGCGATTTAGAATGCAAGAATGGAGGTCAGATGTCTCCCAAAGGCCTTCATCCCTGCATGCCAAGCCCTTTAGGTTGTCAAACATAATCCTGCTGTATTAACATTAATGGAGATAATTTCTCTGATTTCTACTAAACCTAAATTTTATGCTGTAAGAGATCAGAAAATCTGTCATAATAGCACGAAGTATGCCATGATCACTAGTGGATGTGCAAACACTGCGATTGCTTTGAAATCTGTAGTTTGTACATCAAAAGTAAGTAGCTAAGGAAAAAAAACCTTCACCTGTGAAAAATGTTAGATAAACTTTTAGACTCCATATCCAGTCAATCTGTGATCAATCTATGACTAATTTAAGTTTTTTTAATAAATTTTATGCACGATACATAAAACTGTGCTTACACCTCTTTTTAAAAAGTGTTGCGGTAATATTGTACCATCGCTTATCTGGTATTGCCCCAAGAATTTGGAACTCCCTGAAATTAGACTGAATCCCTAAACTGCATCGGTCAAAAAAAGCTTTACTGATGAACAAAATTCCTGACCTAGAACCCACTAACTCTAATCACTCGGCCTTGATATGATGCAGTATCTTCACCTACATCTATTACAGACTTTTTATTTTCTAGCTCATTATTCGACCGTCCTAGCCCTTGTGGTAACCTGACCTGGAGAATTAATGCATCTTGTACCGTTCTCGAATATGTTGTTGTTTTCCCAACCTACTTCTCCTTTCTTGATCATTTGTAAAGCACTCTGATACCCTCATGGGTCATGTTCACACTATATAAAACTTTATAAACAAACAAAATATTACTTTTTGCCATTGCTGTTGGCTTGCTTTGCACTGTATTTTTACGTACTATGGGCCTCATTTAATAAACAAGCATTTACAATGCAATGGTTTCGCCTTTGGAAAAGTTAGAGCTATTGGCATTGTAAATGACAAAATTTGTATTTATGAGTTGGTTTTGAAAACAGATAAATAAATGGCATTGTCATTTACATTGCCATTAGGTTAATCTCGGCAGCCACTCTGCACTCCCTAGCATTCTGCAGTCACTCTGCACTCCCTAGCACTCCCTAGCAGTCTCTCTGCAGTCCCTAGCACTCCCTAGCACTCACTAGTCACTCTGCATTCTCTAGCACTCCCTAGCACTCCCTAGTCACTCTGCACTCTCTAGCACTCCCTAGTCACTCTGCACTCTCTAGCACTCCCTAGCACTCACTAGTCACTCTGCACTCTCTATCACTCCCTAGCACTCTGCACTCTCTAGCACTCACTAGTCACTCTGCACTCTCTAGCACTCCCTAGCACTCACTAGTCACTCTGCACTCTCTAGCACTCCCTAGCACTCCCTAGTCACTCTGCACTCTCTAGCACTCCCTAGGCACTCTCTAGCACTCCATAGCACTGCAGCCAGCCTTCCCGCCCCAGACTGATATCCACTGAAGCGACGAGGAGGTCCGGGCACTCCCTGGGACGCTCCGTGCCAGGGGCTGAGGGTGGCGATTAGCGAACGTGCATTCCACCGGAAATCTTTGAAATAAATCCAGTTTAAAGAAAACGGAGGGTCGGTGGCAGTCAGAACAGAAATTCTATTAAAAAAATATATAACCTGCAACCCACGGGCTGGTCCAAGCTACGAGGGGAGATACGCAGCAGCGCGCGTCACCCGAAATAAACCCACGCAGAGAATAAAGTATCCAAGAGAAGAACTGGGCAAAAGCAAGACAAGCTGGTTAAACACAGTAAGACTTGTGCCAATCGGAGGTTTGAAGCCTGGCAACAATGTGATGCAGCCTAGATGAACAAGGCTTCGAGGCGCCTTCGGGCCCGGGAGAGCAGGTGGGAAGCCGGGCACAGCGCTCGAGCCACATCCAGGGAGCCCGACTGGCAGGCCGGTGCCGGGGCTAAGGGGCGTGTGCACTGCCGCAGAGCCGGTGGGGCGGGCCAGATGTCACCTTGAGGGCCCGCCTCCGATAGAAGACAAGCGAAAGGACACCGAGAAAACTTTCAGGGAGCCGAGCCTTCCAGCTGGCAAGACGAGCAATTCATTCCAACCTCCCCTGTCTGTCTCCCTCTCGTGGCCTTCTCCTCTCCCCTCCTTTCTGCCCTCCTCCTTCCCTCTTTTCCTCCCCTGCACTGCCCTGCCGCCCCCTTTCTGCCCTCTCTACTCCTCTACCCTCCCTGCCTCCTCCCCTTTTTTTCTCCTCTGCCCGCCCATCCTTCACAACATGATACAATCTACTTTATTGGCACGACAAGTCAGACAAGTATTGCCAAAGTAAATACATGACAGACCCCCGCCCTCTCGTCTTTCCCGCCCACGCCCCCGGCGTCTACGTCATGAATACACACATATATACATCCATAGAGCTATACAGTATGTTGACACCGCCTGCTGCTTTGCCTGCTATTGGCCCGGGTGGCGGTGACGAGAAGCACCCCATGCCCTTCGTTGCCGCACAGCGTTCAGTTTCTGCATCATGGCTCTGTTGTGTTATTTATTTTATTATTATTTTTTTCTTCGCATTTCAGGTCATTTGTATGGTGCAGGTGATAATGCTGGCAGGGTTCACGCAGGCGAAACCCAAAAACACACTTTAGGAAAATGAGCTCTCAGAAAGCAGCGAAAAAATGTAGAGCTAGCTTTAAGACCCATTACACCACTTCCCAATCAGTCTTCTCGAAGAGAGAGGGGGGTTGGGGGAGGGAGGGGGAGAGGCGGCAGAGAGGTCTGGAGAAGCAGGAGGAATTAGCACGTCCCATTAGCCTCCGTCTAACCTTGTTAAAAAACGGTTGTCTCCAGTCTGAGGAGCCGAATAATTTTTATTTGCGCCTTCGCTTGTCTTCGGCAGGCGAAAGCCAAAAAGGGGGGGTGCCCTACTCCAATTCTAAGGGTACATACAAGCATCTCTGTAGGTAGATACTGAAATATGTGCCTGTAAATATGGAGACAAAAGGGGAAAAGAGAGAAGAAAAATGGTAAAGGTCTAGTCTTAAAAGGTTCCTAGTATCGGTGACCAGGAACGCTAACCCTCTGCCGGGTTCACATATAGACACACAGACACATAGTGACATTCCCGTGACCTCAGGGAAGGGGTATAGGGGGTCCCGAGTCGTGTCCAAAGAGTAGAAGTACAGGCATGTAGCATTGGTCAAGGCAGGGAGCACGGGACCACGACAGCGAGTGAAGCATTTCCTCATGCACCCACGCTTGACGACGCCCATGCTGTCTAACACTCTTCAGTATACACTCACAACCCCGGCTAATTGCAATGGTGGGCACATAGTTATAACGAGAGTGCCGTGTCGTGCGCACAAGAGCAAAAGGGTACAACATAGCACAGTGGGACCGCGACCCCCTCCAGACACGGTGGTCGCCAGCCCACATGGGGCGTTGTGTCTGGATGAGCGTCGCAACCCACGGTATGCTTAGTGCCGAGGATACATGTGCAGGTAGCGCAATTACACGTTAGCTGGAATGTCATTGGCATACCATAACCCGTTCACCAGCTCTCACACGCTTACCCTCTGTCAAAGTCCAGATTCCGGAGGCTATGCGGCGCTGGTCGTGCAAGCATCCAGGAATACTGGGAAAAAGAGGAATCATTATCTAATACATTTGCAGCCCCATGTGTGTACTAGAGTCAGTGATACCACGCATTCGTCCCCCTAATGGGGGAGTTTTACTCATGGTTCTAGCAGGATGCTCCTGCTTCTGCACCTACCCCTTCCAGTGGCTGCCTTACATTGACGGTGTTCGGCCTTCTATAAGTATGCCGCAAATCTCGTGGCGCCGGGTGTGGTGTGCTCCATTTCCGGGATCGCGCTGGAGAGTCTGCGCATGCGTTAGTAAGTGGTGAGCAGTGTTTAGTGTCTGCATGCAACGCAAGTCGTGAAGGAGACGCTGCGCATGCGCAGTATCGTTCCATCAAATGAAAAAAATAAAGAATGACTGACTGCCTGCCTCTATACCGGGTGAAGGAAAAACGCCGGACTAATGTGCCTTAATAAAGAAGGTATCTGACTGAACACATAACCCCACAAGATGGGTATACTCCATAGGAGAAGTAGAGAGTGTCTTACAGTGTGTTAATGGTCAGGAGTGTCATCCTGGTGCAGAGCAGTGGGGCCATAGGGGTCAATCAAGCCTGGACTTCCTCAGCAGGCGGTCGGCCGCCAAATGGCCCAAACAAACCTCAACCAGCCAAAAAAAAGCCCCACCCACCGCCGCATAACGTGGGCAAAAGAGAAAAATTCTCGGGAACGCCCCCGAATCTGGTCCGGCCTTGACGGACAGATCCGGCACCCAATGGCTAGCCTCCATTTATGGAGCTAGCCAATGGGAGCCGGGGGACGTTCCTGAAGTCCTTATTGTAAGCAAAGGATTTCGCCTGCGCCGAAAATCTGCGCAGAGCGCAGCCTTCGGCAGGCGAAACCCAAAAAAAGTGCAGCAGCTCAACAATGCAAGCCCTTTTGCAGTGCCAGGCTGAAGCACTTGAAAAAACACAGGGATACATCATATTTACAAAAATATGAAGCATCCCTGTACGTTCCCCTGCGCTGGCGCACAATCAGCCTGCCATGAGCCATGCAGTCACCCTTGCATCATGGTGCAAGGGTGTCTGCGTTGTAGGGAGATTGTTTCTGTGAATGAAGCGATACCTTCCTTCACAAAAACAATAAAAACAGGTGAATTCTTCTTCCGATGGGTGCTGCAGAATGCAGCACCACTAGAAAGAGGAAAAACTAGGAGAAATATGAGCATTTCTCCTTGTTGTGCCTCACTAGGGGTGGCGTAGCATTCTGACACATTTCCAGGTTTAAGAAATTCTTGCAAATCTGGAAATGCTACAAAATACAGGGGTGTTGCGTGGGAACACCCACAGCAACACCCATGTCACGCCCCTTCAACGCAAAATGCCGAGTGAGAAGGGGCCATATTTACAAGGACAGGAAAAGCCACTCTGTGTGGCTTTACGTGTCCTTGTAAATATGGGGCAGGAGGTTGCGCCAGGGGTGCTTCACAAAAAGTGACGCATCCGTGGCGCAAGGGGCTTGTAAATAAGCCCCTGTATGTTTTTAATATTATGGAATTTTCATGAATTGCTCATTTTTATTGTATATATAGTGTACTTTTGCTTTTCATGCTTGCAAATAAAGATTTTATTGATTGATTGACTCCATAAGTAAGCTAGCCCAGCAACACAGCATGGAATGTTTGCTGGGGCCCAGTCTATATTCATGCAAACATTGACCCAAGTTTCCAGATTGAACACATGGAAGGCCATGTGCCCAACCTCCTGTGCTGAACTGGCAGTCGTGTTGTCACCCTGCATTTATACAGAAAACTTTTTAAAGAAAGAATTGACTTTCAAGATGGTAGCCATCTCTTACAAGCAGTTGGTACACCCTAAAAATCTTTGCTTGATGTTCTAAGGCGCAGGTTTGCAGTGCATGAAATCTGCAGTGATGCTCGGTGTGAACATAGAAAAATAGTGCAAAGACATATTTAGTATGAGTTGTGCAATAACAATGCCATAGGCAGACCTGCCAACTTTAACATTCATTTTCCCATGTTGAATGGGATGGAGCTTCGAAAGGGAGGGGACTGGTTCTTGGGATAGGGCTTTGACCTTGAGTTGTCACCCAGGCCAATCTTGGAGATGGTGGGGGGGACCACAATCAGAGGGAGGGGCCTAGAGCCCATCACTGTCAATGTGGCCCCCGAACCCCTCAAAAAAACAAATATGAATTGCTACTAAGCAGTGCTTTAAATGGGCCGGTACTGTCTGGTACAGAGTACCAGCACTTTTTTATTTTGAGAGGGAGAGTAACTGCACTTCTTAATGAAAATGTAATACTTTTAATAGGAGAGTACCAGCACTTCTCAGAAACAAGCAGGAACTCTGGTACAGAGTACCTCCACTTCTATGTATGCTTTTCAAGCACTGCTACTCAGGCTGCTGCCAATGTCCTGGTGAGATTGTAAAATCCCTACTAGTAGGTAGCTGTGAAGAGATTCCAGACAATAAACTGGAAACACGCTCTCTGCAAGGGGTTTCACCTCACTGTGTGTACACAGTGTGATATCAGCTTCTCACCAGGTGACTGTGTGAAGGTATCCAATACCGTTCAGCAGCGCATGGGTTGGCAGGTCTGCATAGGCCATGCTTGTGTTAAAGCTAATTTTTGCACTAGGGTGTGAAAACAAGATTGATTACACACTTCAGTGCACATTTCAATGTGAGGACAGGCTGTATGAGATAATATGCTAGTCAGAAATGTCACTTTACATAAATATAGTGTCATAAAATATCCTTTTCAAAGATTTCACCCTTTGGGGGTAGAATTTCAAATTTTAAGTCCGAAGTGGCAACGTTTCAGTAAATAATATTTAGGTCACAATTTTTACATCACACCATATTCCGGCCACAATATTCTCGCACCACTCTGCGAGGACAACCATCCAAGAGTAAGCCACATTTCTCAGAAATTGCACCTCTTAAGCATGCTTGTGCCTGTTTTTATGTGGCACTAGAATTTCATGCATTGCTGGTCATGCTTTTTGTATAGCTCTGGCTTTAATTGAAAACCTATGTGTGTTTGTGCTTTCCTCACCCTGTTCTGTCCCCTCGTTGATAAGGTTATATTGGGGATAACACTCCTCAAAGCATTCTATTTTGTGAGGCGCTCGTGTAACTTTTTGCTGTGATCCACGGTATCATTTGCACTGCTAGGCAATACTTCGTTTTGCATGTGCAGCAGTACCAATTAATAGTACATCTGGGCTTTTTGACTACCTAGAACATGGGTACTCACAAACATTTGTCCAAGGGCCACAAAGTACAGTCTGAGGTGTGACTGAGGGCCGGACTGATGCCAGTAGGTTGGCGGCAGGGGGTCTCTGTGGGTCAATGATTATGTAAAGAGGTCTAAATTTTGTTTAACCTCTTGGGCGCTGCTGTGATTCTGCTCCTGTGCGGCACATTCCGATCGCGAGTGCGGTCATGACGGCCGGGCGACGTCATCAGCACACGAGCACTGTGTGCCATGACGGCTCCGCTCCAGCCCGTCATCAGCATGGAAGGGGTTATATAAACAGGAAAGCGGGTTAATAAATGCTTCTCCGTTTATTTATAATTTTTTTCTGAATATTTGTGCTCAGCAACCAAACATCAGCTTGTGCTGCTGTTCACCAGGGTTGCCGCATGTAAAGGTCAGGAGGACCACAAGTGCCCCCCAGGCCGTACTCTGAGTATCACTGACCTATCACAACCACCTCTAGCTTTCGACACTTTTCACATTTCCAGCCATTGCACTAAACTATTCCCTTCATTTACTGTTTCTACCCACAAAGTCCTGCATTCCTATAATTTGATCATAGTTAATTTTGTACATTAAATGAATGCATTACAGTCCAATACATTGCACTGTACCGCATTTGCATTTATATAGCGCTTACTTCCCCAAAGAGGCGTTGACATTTGAAAGGCATGAAAGTGCAGACAATGTAGCCAAGCTATGCTACCACGTGGATAGCGGTTAACGAGATCTGTGAGTGATAATCATTAGGCCTTGGCGTAATTTCAATAATGGCGAAGTAATTTCAGCAATTTTGCTTTGCTCTTTGACACGGAATTACAGATAATTACGCAATTATTCATTCTCGCCAAATTATGAGTAATTTGGGGGAAGAAATCCTACTGTGGTAGCCCATTTAGTGTGCGCTCTCGCTTGCTATTCTCATTCTACTGTACAGAGAGTAACCCTGGGGAAAATCCTATCCCATAAGCACATTTAGAACTATTTCTTAGTGTAAAATGCATTCTCACACCCATTTTGGATCCGAGGTGGCATTTTGCGCTAAGAAAAAAGGGCTAAGTGCCAGGAGTAAGTTGAAGAAAAATCCAACCCCAAAAACACATTTGGCGAGCAGGAGCAGCTGCTTTTATCCGCTATTCGTGTTCTCTTGCATTTAGTGGTATTTTAGTGCTATTTTTTTTAGCACATAGTGAAATCTTGTGCCCATTTTGAACGCAGTGAGGCATTTTTGCACTAAGAAATAGTGATAAACGCCGGAGTACTCTCTCGCATAGCACAATTAATCATAATCTTACAGATTTTTCGGGTAATTCCACATGATTACGCTACACTGAATTTCGCGAGTTACGCTCACCTCTAATAATTATACTGGGAAACATAAAACCAATCTGATGTAGCGCTTAGAAGACATATGAGACAAGATAATACACTGGGAGAGGGCTGGAACTCATTGGCAGAGGGTGTCACAAGGACAAAGCCGATTACACCAGAACCAGGGATGAGTTTCAGAAAGTGTATTATTCCGCGGGGGTTTACTTTTATCTCAACATGTAAGCTGCTCCTATTTTAATATGGAACGTCAATAAAAACGTGTGCGATAAGCACAAAAAAAACTAAAACGCATGCTATCGGCTCTGCTTCCTGCCAGCACTAGCATCCGTGCATGTTCTGCAGTTGATTTACGACCGAGTAACCCCTGGAGCGTTGTTTGCCTTCCAAGGCGCTTGGAAGGGCCCGCAGGGCGAGTCTGTGCACTGTAGAAAACGTCATTGTTGTTGCTGATAAGGGAAACAAAGGCACAAGGAGGTGAGCTGCGTTTCCAAGATCTCACTGTTTGGTCAACTGAGGAAGCCAGGCTTCAAATGAACAAGAATATGTCAGAGGGAAATAATATGGACCGGCCAAACATTGCGCCGAAAATATTGACTACTACCATATCATGAAAGTAAGCATACACATGTTACTACTCTTTAATTCACACATCTAGGTATCATATTTATATATATATATATATATATATATATATTGCCTTATTCCATACTTCGTGATAAAAGAAGGCGCGTTTATTACTGGATCAATATATATATATATATATATATATATATATATATATATATATATATATATATATATATATATATATATATATATATATATATATATATATATATATATATATATATATATATATATACATAAATATATAGTGTGTGAAACCACACATAAATTAGCGGGTCAATATTAAATTCAAGATATTCTGTTGGATATTGTGGTAGAGAGGAGAAGGGAGAAGAGAGCGTGAGTGAGAGACGAGATATGGGGGAATACAGGGTAAGAGATAGAAAGGTAGAGGAAAGAGGGAGAAAGGTAGGTAGATGCAGAAGAAAGGTATAGTGCAAGTTTGACCACAGAAAGGGAAAGGGTTAAAAGATAGATGCAGTGATAGTTCATGCACAGTGAGAAGAGAAGCGAGTGAGATGTAACAAGGAAAGGATAGAAAGGAACAAACAAAGAGACAGAAATTGAATGGTCGGTGGCAAGAGACAAGTAGGAGAGAAGGAGAGACAGTGGAGATGTGAACTAAGGTGAAATAGGGGCAAGGAAAAGGGGGCAGAGAAGAGTGGAAAAGAGTAAGAGAGTTAGAAAGAGGACCATGATTGGAGAGGATGTAGCCTTGCGGTTAGAGCTGTCGACCTCAATGCTGGGGAAGCGGGTTCCAGTCTCGGCAACGACGCTCAACATCCTGCGATTCTGGGCAAATCACTTAATCTCCCCGTGCCTAACAAAAATGAATGTGTCAATCTGCAACAATACTGGTACTCATGTAAAGTGCTCTGATATCTGATGTCTCGGGTCTAGTTCGCGCTATATAAAGCTCTTAAACAAATGTGGCAGAGTTGAGAAAAGGAAGCATGGAAAGGCAAACATGGTTAGAACATGGACAGAGTTAGAAGGGAGAAAGTGACTGGGAGAGTAGAGATGGAAAGGGTACAGCCAATGCAGAGTGAAGCCTGAGAGAAAGAGGGAAGGAAGGACTGCCAAAAAGGAGCTGGAGACAGAGGAGGAGATGAAGAAACAGAGGGGAAAGAGACAGATGAGAGGTAGATGGAAGCACAAAGCACAACACAGAAAGAGAGAGAATGGTAAAGAATAGAGAGGGAGAGAGATAGTGGACAGTACATATAGAGGCAGAGAAGGAACTATGCAGAGAGAGGAGAGGTAGATGGAAAGACAGAGAGCGAACCACTAAGAGAGAGGGAGAGAGACAGTGGGTAGCTACATATAAAGGCAGAGAGGTAACTATTCCGAGAAGGAATAATAGAAAGTAGCAGTAGAGAAATGGAAGGAAAGACAGAGAACAGTCCACAGTGAGAGGGAGAAAAGGGTAAAGAAACGAGAGGGAAAGAGACAGCGGAAAGGTACATGTAGAGCCAGAGAGGGCACTATTCTTGGAGCGAATGATAGAAAGCGACAGAGAAGAGACAGAGGAGAGGTGGAAGGAAAGACAGAGAACAGACCACAGTGAGAGGGAGGAACGGGTAAAAAAGTGAGATGGAGAGAGACAGTGGAAAGGTAAATGTAGAGGCAGAGAGGGAACTATTCTGAGAGAGAATGGTAGAAAGTGACAGAGAAGAGACAGAGGAGATGTAGAAGGAAAGGCAGAGAGCAGACCATGGTCGGAGCGAGAAGAGAGGTTCATGTAGAGGCAGAGAGGGACTATTCAGAGAGAGAATGATAGAAAGTGAAAGAGAAGAGACAGAGGAGAGGTAGAAGGAAAGACAGAAAGGAGACTACAGTGAGAGGGAGGGAAGGGTAAAGCAGAGGGAGAGAGACAGTTGACAGGTACATGTTGAGACACAGAGGGAACTATGCTGAGAGAGAATTATAGAGAAGAGACAGAAGAGAGGTAAAAGAAAAGACAGAGAGCAGACCATGGTGAGAACGAGAGAGAAGGGTCAAAAAGAGAAAGGGAGAGAGGCAGTGGAGAGCTATGTGTAGAGGCAGAGAGGGAATTATTCCGAGAGGGAATAATAGAAAGTGACATAGACAGAAGAGAGATCGAAGGAAAGACAGAGAACAGACCGCAGTGATAGGAAGGAAAGGGGAAAGAAACGAGATGGACAGAGTGGAAAGGTAAATGTAGAGGTAGAGAGGGAACTAGTCTGAGAGAGAGAAGGATAGAGAGCGACAGAGAAGAGACAGAGGATAGAGAGATCAAGAGCCGACCACAGTGAGAGAGAGAGAGGGAAGGGTAAAGAAGTGAAAGGTAGAGAGACAGTTGATAGATACATGTAGAAGCAGAGAGGGAACTTTGCACAGAGAGAGAATTATAGGAAGCGACAGTGAAGAGACAGAGGAGGGGGAGATGGAAAGTCAGAAAGTAGACCACAGTAAGAGAGAGGGAAGGGTAAATAAATGAGAGGGAGAGAGACAGTGGACAGGAAAAGGCAGAGAGGGAACTATTCAGAAAGAGAATGATTGAATACGACAGAGAAGAGACAGAGGAGAGGTAGAAGGAAAGACAGCGAGCAGACTAAGGCGAGAGAGAGAGAGGGAGAGAGAAGGGTAAATAAGAGAGAGGAAGAAAGACAGCGCAGAGGTGCATGTAGAGGCATAGAAAATGACAGGGAAAAGGAAAAGGACTATGGAGACAGAAAGAGGGTCTCTAAGACCGAGGAGCAGGAAAGAGACAGTCAGAGATGAGAACTAGAGATAGTGACAGAGGAGAGGGTACAGGGAGAAATATAAAGGGGACCATGGCAAGAGAGGAGTAGGAGAGAGAGGGACAGAAATGAAGTAGGCTACGAGAGGAGAGGTACAAAGAGCAACAAAAGGGGAGCCTCAGGACAAAGGAGAAAGAGAGAGAGAGAAACAGGGTTGAGAGAGATAGTGACAGAGGAGAGGCGGCTGTGTCCATGGACGCTGGCTGCTCACACCTGGCCCAGCAGAGCAGCGCGGCTGTCCTGGCTTCTATAAGCCAGCACTCCATCTATACATCTAAAATCACTTACAGCTGTAATAGCAGGAGGCCGGCTCATGATTGAGGTTAAATATAAATCCCTGCGAGCAGGCGGCCGACATCTCTATAATTGCAAAACAGACAGAAATACAGAGAGACGCGGGAGGTGAAATGGGAGAGGTGGAAGAGAAAGAGAGAAATGGGGAGAAGGAAACAGCAGGGAGAAAATGAGCGAAACGGGGTGAGGCGGAAGCTTAAGAAGGAAAGAACGAAAGCGAGAAATGGGAAAGAGAAACGGGAAGAGATGGAAGCTGAAGAAGGAAAGAATAAAGAACGAAGGAGAAACATGGGATAGAGAAACGGGAAATCAGGAAGCTGGAGAGGGAGAGAATGGGGAGAAGAATGTGAAAGAGACACAGTAACAGAAGGAAGTGGTGAGGGAGAGAAGGAAGAGAGGAGGAGAGAAATGAGAAAGAGAAGGAGGCTAAAAAGGGGAAGAGAAAAGTAGGGTAATAGAAAAAAGAGACAGAAAGAAGGAGGAGTGAGCGGAGGGAAAGGGAGAGAAAAGGAAAAGAGAATTGGGAAGAGAAGGAAGCTGGAGTGGGAAAGAATGAGAGAATTAGGAAAGAGAAAAAGGAACCAAAGGAAGCTGGAGAGGGAGAGAAGATAAATGTGAAAGAGAAAGGGGAAAAGAAGGAAGCTAGATAGGAAGGAAATGAGAGAACTGGGAAAGAGAAACAGGAACCAAAGAAAGCTGGAGAGGGAGAGAAAAAGAAGAATAATGTGAAAGAGAAACAGGAAAAGGGAAGCGGGGAGGGGGAAAAGGAAGACAGGAGGAGAGAAATGGGAAAGGGAAACAGGAAATGGAAGAATCTGGTGAGGGAGAAGAGGAAAGAAGGAAAAACATGGAAAAGAAAATTGGAAGCTGGAGCGACAGGGTAGACTGAAGGAGAGAAATGGAAAAGAGGCGGGAGCAAAAGTAAGTGGCAAGGGGAAGAGGGAATGAGATGGGAAAGATAAACAAGAAGAGAAGGAAGCTGGGGAGGGAGCGAAGGAGGAGATAAATGAAGAAGAGACACAGGACCAGAAGGAAGTGGGAGATGAGGCGAGAGAGCAGAAAAACAGAGAGAAGCAAGAGTGGGAAAAGGGAATAGGAAACCACATGGAGGTGGGAGGGAGAAGGGAAGAGTGAACCAAGGAGAAGGAGAGGAACAAGAGAGAAATCATTTGGAGAAAAAGAATTGAGAAGGGGAAGTCGAAGGGTGAGAAGAGAGTGTTGAAAGAGACTGAACACGGGCCGGGAAGGCGAAGTCAGACCTCATATGAGCCCGTAAAAAGCCTGCGAAAAGGTGGGCGCATCGGATTGGTCGCCCCCATTCAGATCGCTAACCACCCAATCAAAGCAGAAGGAGGCAAGCAGTCAAGGGGGTTAAAAGGGGACATGGGACCCCTTTGGGACATACGAAGACCCATCGCATTGGAATCCCCCCACCCATGCCTAAAGAAGAGGTTGTCGCAGCCGCAGAGTCGATGGGAAGGAGGTAAGGGCGGATGCAACCCAGAGAAAGATCCGAAGCGGAAAGTATCATAGGTAGAAGAGCTGCTTACCCAGTGTCCTTGAGATGACTCACGGTAGGGACACAGGGTGAGCAAATGACAGCACACAACCACAGGTAGAGTAGAAGAGCTGCTCGCACAGTATCCTTGGGATGCCACATGGCAGGGGCACTGAGAAGCAGGCGAGTGGCCTGCAAGGGTCCAGGGAAAGTAGGATGGCATTTGCAGCCCATGCCAGACCTAACGGACGCCCACCAAGTTGGTAGCAAGGGAAGCCTAGACTTGCAAACACTGAAACATTTGCAAAAAAAGGGCCCCTCGAACAGGGTACGCAAGCATTGGGTGGACTATGTGTGATGTACAGTAACATGAATGATGGTAAACGACCAACCAGTAAGTTGCAAGATGTTTTAATCCATGTTCTAAATAAACTGCAGCCTTTCTATGCACCATAATATGTTGTCCCTGGAATGGTTTATGGGGGGTAGGAATGCAGGAGGACGAATGTATGATGTTACAACGCATACATTTACAATGCAGTTTTTACATAGAACATCCTTTACAACGCATTCTTTTACATTGCATGCCATTACATCACATTTTCAGAAACTACCTTTACAATGCATTCCATTACATCGCATTATACCTTTACAATGCATACCATTACAATGTATACCATTACATTGCATTTAAGGTAAGTTTTGGATAGTATAGGGATAATAATTACTATTCTAACTCCAGTGAGTGCAACAGTAGGGTAAGTGTTGGATAGTGTAGGGGTGAAAATTACTATTATAACTCCAGGGGGTGCAACAGTAGGGTAAGTGTGGGATAGTGTAGGTGTAAAAATTCCTATTCTAACTCCAGCGAGTGCAACAGTAGGGTAATTGTCGGATAGTGTAAGGGTACTATGCATTGTAACGGTAAGTGTTGTAATGACTTGCGATGTAATGCCTGTGTTGTAGTGACATGCATTGTAATTACATGCATTGTAGTGACATGCAATGTAATCGCTGTGTTGTAATGACATGCGATGTAAAGGATGTTGCGATGTAATGACTGCTATGTAAAGGTAGTGCGATTTAATGACTGCGTTGTAAAGGTTGTTTGCCAGGAGGACAGGGCACCAAGAAGAAGGGTGCGAACTCGCTGCCTGGAAGGGGTTTGAGAAGGGACTGATAGGAATGGAGGAAAAGGAGAAGAGAGAGGTCATGAGGGAGAATGAAACAAGCAGTATGAGAGATATGAAAGAGGGAAACGGAGGGTTAGAAATGAATAGATATACCCCCAAAAAAAACCTTAACTGAAAAAACACTCAAATTCACAACTTAAGCTGAGCTACACAAACATAACTCACCAAAGCACAGCTTGTAACTTTGCATATGATGTCAGCAATTGCAGGTGATGTCATGGCTGCCATCATAGATAACGCTTTTATGACATAGCCTGGAACTGAAAGGCAGCAATAGCACGGGTTTTTATTAGAGGTCTTCGCTTCAACTTGATATATATGAGCAAAGTGAAAAATGACTGATACGAGAGATTATTAAAAGGTAGTATTTGTACAACAGGACATAGCTGAAACGCATCAACTTCTTGAATTGGAGATGCCCTAGATAAATTGAAACAGTAAAAAGAATAGAGAGAGTACTATTAATTAAAGAGGACATATGTATACTTCCTCATGATGTACTTTCCTTTAATTATGCAGGGTGATCTCTATTAAACAGAATGCATATGATACATTGGATTAGCATCTGTACTAATGAATAGGGTAATAAAGGATAAATACGTGCATAGGATCATTTTTACCCACTCCACTATTTTTGTATAGTGTGTTATACTTTTGTGTATTTTGTATATATTTACTGTAACTTGTGTGTATGTTTCTATATATGTCATTTAAAAGAACGTTTGATATGAATATATATACATATAAGAAAATCTTTTTGAGAACTGCATTTTGTGTTGCAACATTTATTTATATTGAATAATTTTGAGAATGTGTCTCAGTGAGAGGATTAATTGATATTTTCCTGTCCATTTAATTTTTATTTGATTATTTGTTCCTATGCATTGTTTTTTGTATTTACAAACAAGACAGAATTTCTGGTATGTATCATACCATTTATGTCACACACTGACGATTCATGGTCAATTTTACTCCAGCATTTTAATATATGTGATTAAGCATGGGCAAATTTTGCGAATTCGCGATTCACGAATTTGCGGATTTGCGAATCCGCAATCTGTAAAATTCGCGAATTTGTACGAATTTGCCGATTTTTTTTGTGTGTTCGCGGGGCGATTTGTGTGTTCGCGGGGCGCTTTGCGTGTTCGCTGTTTTTTTTTTGTGCGAGACCACTCGTTGTTGTGCCCTTCTGCCCTCTGCCCCACTCGTTTTTGTGCCCGTCTGCCCTCTGCCCCACTCGTTTTTGTGCCATTCTGCCCTCTGCCCCACTTGTTGTTGTGCCCTTCTGCCCTCTGCCCCACTCGTTGTTGTGCCCTTCTGCCCTCTGCCACACTCGTTGTTATGCCCTTCTGCCCTCTGCCCCTCTCCTGTTTTATTTTAGAATGGCGCCGGCAAGCTGCCAGCACCATTCTAAAATAGTTACTAAGTTAGCTTCATCAGGAAGCACTAATAGATAAAATAAAGCAGGTGCTCGAATTCAGTTAAACTCGAGCACCTGCTTCTATTAGTGCTTCCTGTTGAAGCTAATTTAGTAACTATTTTAGAATGGCGCTGGCAGCTTGCCGGCACCATTCTAAAATATTTACAAGCTTGAAGCTTGAACTTTTGCCCCCCGGATCCGTTCCGCTCACGGATTTGTGAATTTTCGGCAAATTTGCGGGAATTCGCGGATTGCGAATTTGCCGAAAATCCGCAAAATCCGCGAGCGGAACGGAGTTTGCGCCCATACTTATATGTGATATCTGTAAAACACCTATCTTGGCCTGCAGAGAGTAAGGTTCATGTAACTCTGCTGATAAAGATGAAATATGCCACGTCATATGTGATTCCACCAGCGATGTCATTGATTAACCCATCCGTGATTTTAAATGCAACTTCAAGTGTGAGCTCATGAAAGGTACATAGAGTAATATGGTTGCAAAGCTCAGCATAACTGGCAAATGCCACATAATTTTTATCGAGCATTATTTAAATCCCCTGTCCTTATGAATTATATATACACCATGAAATGCAAAGAGACTTTGGCAGTGTATAGGTTAACATATGATGTCTCAATGATTTATTTTTATTCTGCAACAATGTATTTTCTGAAGACCAGCCCCCCCTGCAGCACATGGGCCATGACAATAAGGTGTGCTGTTCTCACTCAAAACACCTTAGTTTGCACTGGGCAAGGCCTTCGACAATGCCCATTGAGTTGGCTGCAAAGAATGGGGTTTAGCCCCACCTGCCCGATATGCTCTGGACACAACATTTGAGCATGCCCAACAAGTAGTGGGAGCAGGGCTGAAGTCTTTGCTCTTGTTGTCTACTCAGGACCTAAACCATGGCCAGCCATGGCCAGTTGGTATTGGGTGCAGATCAATAAATCAAGCAATCATGGTTTGTAAAGCACAGCTACTCACCTGTGAGGGTCTCGAGGTGCTGGGGGAATTGGGAGGAGGGTGGCAGCTGATCCATTTGGGCGCTGGGGGTCAGTCGAAGAGCCAGGTCTTGAGATCCTTCTAGAATTGGGTCAGTGATGGGGATTGCCTGAGGTGAAGAGGCCTTCGTCAGGTCTTAACAGCGAGGAAGGAGAAGGATCTTCCTCCGGTTCCGGTCTTGCAGATCTGTGAGATGGTGGCCAGGGTCAGTTGGTCGGAGCAGAGGTGTCTGATGGGTACGTGGAATGAGAGGCTGTGGTTCAGATATGCTGGTACTACATTGTGGAGGGCTTTGTAGGTGTGTGTGAGGAGCTTGAAAGTGAATCTTTTGTTGACTGGAAGCCAGTGGAGCTCTCAAAGATGTTCGGTGATGTGGCTGCAGCGGGGGATGTTGAGGACTAGTCTGGCTGCGGCGCTTTGAATGTTCTGTAGTTTCCTAAGGAGTTTCTGGGTGATGCCAGCGTAGAGTGCATTGCTGTAGTCAAGTCTGCTGCTGATGAATGCATGACTGTCTTTTTGGATTTGGTGGGGATCCATCTGAAGGTCTTTCAAAGCAGGAGATGCGTATAGAAGCATGATGAGGAGACTGCGTTGGTCATGTCCTTTGGTCACATACTGTGCCTAGTGCTCCCACCATCAGTACCCCTGTTGTCTTTGACTATGCCCAACACTTACTTGGAGCAGGGCACGGATGTCTGCAGTGCTCTCTGCCTGGTGACCCACCCCCACTAATCACTGTACAAGAATGTTGCCTTCAATGATGCTCTGTGCCCATTCTTTCCCCACCCAAAGAGGCTTTGTACCCTTGGTTGTGCTGAGCAAGTACTTGCCACAAGACATTACTTTCCACCCGACAATGTGCCCAGTAGCCACCCTTGAGAACCCACTGGGTAATGATATTTGACTATGACCAACAGTACTAGCTACAGGGTGTAACCATCAGCTATGCACTGTGCTTAGTCCCAGTGGACTCAGAACTTATTTGACACAGTCTTCAATTGTGTTGAGTGGCTACTAGGAACAATGCTTTAACTTTGTTAATGTTTTGTGCCTGTTTCTCTTCACACCCAGGAGGATATTTATCATGATTTTGTGTTTCCCTTGCATCTTGCAAGGGGAGACACAAGGGGGCTGCAAAACCTAGAATGAACCACAGGGAGTGGCGGTTAGCAGTGATCGGGTGGTGGGGCAGGGGGATAGGGGTGGAGGTTGGAGGGGGTTTGAAAGAAAAATAAGTACTTACCTTTTCGCAGCCGCCGTCTCTCTGTGTTCCTTATCTTCTTTCAAGACCGGAACCAGGAAGCACCCAGCTCCCCTAAGCCAATCACAACACTGCAATGCAGTGTTGGATTGGTTCCTCTAAGCCAATCACAATGCTGCAATGCAGCGTTGTGGTTGGCCTGAGCGCCGAATCACAGTGCTCAGACATGTTCCCCACCAAGCTGTGTAATGCAACCTGGTAGGGAACATGCTAAGTGCACATGACGCTTTGGCCAGGCCAAGATGGCCGGCAAAGCAGTCATAACCCGTTTGAGAGTGTGCATTAACCACTCCTCCAAAGGCTCCGAACCCAGCCCTGCCCCGTAGCAAAGAAAAATAAAATGATAATAACAAAGTTATTATTGTTTTCTTTTTTCTGCTCTCAGCGAAGGAGCCGCACTTGACCATAGGATCCCAAATGCACTGCTCCTGGCATCAGAAATGACAGCTTCAATGATGCTGCTGGTGACGTCACGTCATTGATGATTTCACTAATTCAAATGCAGTTGTAACAGTGGTGCATTTCTGTCAGCAATTAGATATCTTTGTATAATAACAAAGAGAAAACTGACCTAGCTTGGGTACAGCCCCTCCAACAGCCTGTGAGACACAGCCTTGAACCAATCCAGCAGGATTAGGGCATTGGGTGAGGACCAGTGCTTAATTTGAGCCAGTGGTTTCCAGTGTTTAGCACCAGCACTCAATTGTCAACATGGGCACTCATGACTGCTGCCATATGGGGGCGCTGATTGTGTAACTTAGAGATGTGCTGAACAACAATTGTTCATTAAATCAATATAGATTTTTTTTAACTAAACATTCTTCTAGCTTTGGGGCCTTAAATAGTCTGAATTGTCACACTGGTAGCAATGTGATGTTTATTAGTTGTGTAGGTACTGTCATTGGCAGTGGTAATGGGTGGTGAAAGCTGAGGGGGCTTCCTGACGAGAGCACTGGCGCTCATTTTGTTCCAAATTAAGCAATGGTGTGGACAAATCCTGCATTTCCAATGTCAGCAAACAGAGGTAGAAAAGAGCAATCCTTTATGGTTCAGTGTTGTCGTCATTGAAGTCAGTGGAGGTGAGATGAATAAGGTCATATTGGGTCGGTGCAAGCTCTCTGACGCGCTCTAGCTGCACATAAAAGGGGCATTTCTGAGCTCTGCGCTCGATTGGGCTGTGTGATTATTTCCCTCCTGAGGCGGAAGCCGGGAGGTTGCTGTTTCGCTATTCTCTTGCTTGTTTTTTAACATTTATTATTTCGGCTTGATTTAAAAAGCTTTTAACCTGCTACCACCTCCCCCCATCTCCTCGCTACCTGGGCCACTCTCAGCCGAGTGTTGACGTTGAGTAGTTTGGTCCCAGGTAGGCGAAGAATCATAGCGGCCATATTGGGTGGGTGCAAGTGCTCTGACGCGCTCTAGCTGCGCATAAAAGGGGACGGACATGTCTCCGTGCAGCGGACGTGCCGGACCTGTGCCGGAGTCGTGCCAGAGTCCTGCCCGTCTGCGCCTGTCAGCGCCAAGGAGGCACAGGAGGCCGGGTCGGCTGCTCGAACAGTCAGCCACGGCCAGGCTAGCTTCTATTATGACTCACAGATGCTAACTACACTCAAACCCCCCTTTAAGAGCTGCCACCACACGCTCACCCCTGAATTGCTTCTTAATACTCCTTCGTGCCACTGCTTTGAGAGAAATTCTACCTTGCCCCGCCTTACGCCGCCCCATAAACGCTTTAGGGCTGAGAAATCTGAGCCCGTCCTGCCGATTACCGAGGCTGGGTTCCTCATTAATGCTAGGTCCCTAGTCAAAAACAACTTTGCTTTTAGGGACTTTATCTCAGAAAGAAACCCCGCATGGGCTTTTGTCACTGAGACCTGGGCCTCCGAGTGCTCTGGGCCTGAATTGTTAAATGCCATTCCCGAGGGATACTCCCTGGCCAGAATGGATAGGCAGGTCCGGAGAGGGGGGGTGGCTAGGAATACTTCACAGAACTTCGATAAAATGCCATATCGAACATCTCCCTGTAGTGTCTTTCCAGGCCATGTACTTTGTCCTTAGCCCCATTCCTACTATCTCGTTTGCGGGCATCCTGATCTACAGGCCACCAGGCCCCAGGTCTAGCTTCAGCCATGACCTATCGCAAGTTCTGGAACCCTATATGAATAGGCCTAATTTAACTATCCTAGGGGATTTCAATTTCCATCTGGAAGAGGACACCTCCAGAGATACCATCCACTTGCTGGACTCCATGACTTCCTGTGGACTAACACAAACTGTGATAGGGCCTACTCACTCCGCTGGACACACGTTGGATGGGGTTTTTTCCAATGATCCTAGAATAAGGATAGGGACCCCCCTTCCCCTGTCTTGGTCAGATCATTTAGCTGTCCCTTTTGCCTTCTCCTTCCCCCTTCCCAATGCTGCGCAGGGAGACTCTAGCAGATGGGAATTAAAGAGAAACTTTCGGGGGATAAATAATGAAACTCTGGCCCTTTTTCTGTCCAGTCCTATGCCCCTTCCTACCAGGGGAACTGACACCTCGGCCCTTGCCCTCCACAATGCTATTTCTAAAGCCGTTGATACTCTGGCCCCGTTGAAACAGCACTATACTGCAAGGAAACGCCCCACAGCACCCTGGTTCTCAGACGCTCTTAGAGTGCTTAGGCAGGGCTGCAGAAAGCAGGAGAGGCTCTGGCACTCCATCTTGACCCCCTTGAAAAAGACATCCACAAGAGACTGCTCAAGGAGTACAAAGCTGCGGTGTTGGCAGGAAAGAAATCCCATTTCACTAAGATCACCACCTCCCTTAGCTCCCCTCGGGAGCTATTTAAAATTGTGGATTCTCTGTGTGCCCTTCAATCTCCTGACCCTATTGAGACCTCACAGGACCTTTGTGATCAAATCTCCACCTATTTCCATGAGAA
The DNA here is from genome assembly GCF_964263255.1 of Lissotriton vulgaris. Lineage (NCBI taxonomy): Eukaryota > Metazoa > Chordata > Amphibia > Caudata > Salamandridae > Lissotriton > Lissotriton vulgaris. The sequence goes on along the minus strand of NC_141685.1, from coordinate 802,040,643 downwards.
AATCTCGAACATTTACTCGGGCCTAGAAGCCCTTAATCATGATTTAGGGCCCCCCTCTGACATGGAGACTTTTTCACCAGCTGCAACCTCCGTTACACCGCAGGGTGGTTATTTTACTAACTTCCCCTTGCTTTCCTCAGAACAAATTAATCTGCTTCTGGACAACCTGAAGTCAGGATCTCCTCTTGACCCCTGCCCTCTAAACAATTTTAAGGGATGCAGGGATGTCCTACTTCCCCCTTTTCTAGAGGTGATCAATCAGGCAATCCTTGAGGGAGTCTACCCGAAGCCCTGGAAACTCGCCATCGTTAAGCCCCTCCTTAAGAAACCCACATTTGACCCTGGCATTCTTAAGAACTTTCGCCCCATCCCCCTGCTCCCTGCCCCCTGCCCCCGCGAAAATACTGGAAACCCACCTAAATATCCATCTGAGTGCCTTTTTAGATCACGCCAGCCTTCTTGACCCGTCTCAACACGATTTTCGCAAAGCCCATAGCACCGAGTCCGCTCTGACAGTCGTCGCTAATAACATTCGTGTGAAGGTTGACAGTGGCCAGACTACCTTGCTGGTCCTGCTCGACCTCACCGCCGCATTCGACACTCTGTCCCCTGCCATTCTGGCTGGAAGTCTGCGGGAAATAGGAGTGGACGGACCGGCGCTTTGCCTTTTAACATCTTTTCTAACTCAACGCGAACAAAGGGTCAAGTTGGGCGACCACCTCTCCCCTGTCAAGCCTGTGCAGTGTGGGGTTCCTCAGGGCTCGTCCCTGAGCCCCACGGTCTTCAATATATATGTAACACCTTTGGCCAGGCTTGTCAGATCCTTTGGTCTGGAAGTCGTATCCTACGCTGACGACACCCAGATCATGGTTTCCATCTCACATACCGCTGACATCACTGCCCTTAATTTTAAAGCCTGTATGACGGCAGTCGCGGAGTGGATGGTAAAAAACTACCTCAAACTTAACAGGGAAAAAAACTGAGGTGATCATTTTTGGAGGAAAGCAGGAGACATGGTCTACGGACTGGTGGCCCTCTGCTCTCGGTGCCTGCCCCACACCCACTCAGTCCACTCGGAATCTAGGCGTTATCTTTCACTCCTCGCTTTCCTTCGACAAGCAGGTCAGCAGGACGGCCTCAACCTGCTGCGGGGTTCTGCGAATCCTGAGGAAAATCGCACATTACTGTCAATCGAAGCCCGTAAACAGGTCACGGTAGCCCTCATAGCCTCCCGTCTGGACTATTGTAATGTACTTTATTTGGAAATTACCAAACAACTTGTCCAGCGTCTCCAAATTGTGCAAAACGCGGCCGAAAGGTTCGTTGTTGACGCTCCTAGACGTTCATCAGGCTCAGCCATTAGGAAAGATCTGCACTGGCTCCCCATGCAAGCCAGGATTGACTTCAAGGCCTTGTGCCTCACTCATCGTGCCCTTTATGGGCTTGGGGCAGAAAACATCAGTTCCCTTGTGTCCCTCTATGTCCCCGGTAGGGTCCTTCGCTCAGCGAACAAAAACCTTCTTGCGGTTCCCAAAATTCTGAAGGCAAGATGGGGCGGGAGGGCTTTCTTCTCCCTTGTCCCTAGGATGTGGAACGCCCTTCCTGCGGAACTTAGGGATCAATCCTCTCATTCTCATTTCTGGAAGGCCTTGAAGACCTGACTCTTCAGGGAAGCCTACCTTTATCCGGCATTCCTCCTCTTATCACACTCAGCTTTTCTTTCCATCTTCAGCGCCTTGACGCCTTCGGGCAAAGTTTCGCTATACAAGGCTATAATCATTCATTCATTCATTCATGTCATCGCAGAGGTCATTTCTCATGTCATTGATTTACGTACAAAATAAAGGCTGCTGCAGTTCAACTCAATAGCATTAGATATCTGCATACACTACATATCCTCATATATATCAAATCAAATATTTACATGTGCCAGTAATGCATAGATATAGAAACACTGGCGCATTTCTACTGCCAGCAAAACAAAAGTGGAAAAGAACAATCATATGTGGGTTCAGGGGTGTAATCGATAATCTAATTCGTAAAAAAATATATGATGGTACCAATGATTTCATCAATTTAGCTTTTGGTGGTTTTCCGCAGCATCATACTGGAGGTTATAAGAACTGCACCAGAGATGGTTATGGTTGAGCAGCACAGCATAACTGACAAATATCCGTTTTTGGGGGACTTCCAATCATAGCTATTCCATGCTTCCAAATAATGATTTTAGTTCTTTTTTTTACAACATATATATTTTGTGATCTGAGTAAACATTCCTATCCCCTTAATAAAGAATGTTCAGTGAATTGACTTGGTTTTATTGTGATATACTGTAACCCAAAGTATCTACTGTGCTAAAAGCATGCTTGTCGCCCCCTTCCTCAAATCCCCATAGTTCACAGGGCCTGTCCTTCGGCCATTGCTGTTGAGTTCTGATTTTTTGATATAGCCTTTGGCTGTAATGTGCAGCATGTCTCCCTGCTCCAAGAACACGCAATAAATAGCCTTCATTTTTGGCTCTGGGCTTAGCGCATGTCTTTTGGCCACAAATTGTGAATAGACTTCTTACCCAGGTTCCATTACACCTGCCGGTGTTAAGCAGACATCCCTCCTGTGCCAGAGTTCAGTGAGTGCGTCCACTGCCACCAGACCCCACAGAGCATACCATCCAAGACATGCATACTGTGGTCAAAGATGTGGTGTTTAGCTATTCTCTGTGTCTAGTCCCTCAAACCCTCGGGCCCTCAGGCATGTCTAAGACAGTGCTTTGCTTTACTTAGTTGTATACTTATTTATTTAAAGAGTTTTATATATCACTGACAAGGCCTGGGAGTATCAGAGTGCTTTCCATGACAGACAAAACAAAGAATAGGCAAGACAAATCTGGAGTGAATCGATTGTAAAATGCAGGCTCAATTGAGGAACAGAATGGCAGTAGTTCAAGGAGGTGAGTCCAGTGCAGAAGAGAACAAGTCTGTCCAGTGGATGGCTAGGGATTGGAGTATAGGGGTTGAAGTGTCAGTTGATGAGGAAATATTTTGTCTTTTGAAGTATACAAAGGAGGGGTTAGTGGGAGTGAGTTCCAGATTTGGGGTGCATTGCCTGTGAAGGAGCATGTGAATGCTTTTTGTTAGTGTTTATTTGGTGGGATGAGAAGGTTGGGAGTCATTTGTATCCAACACCCATATTTCCAGAAGCTTCAGCTGCAGCGAATCTCTTTGCCCCAGTGCTCACTGGCCATGGCCATTCCTGCATGTCCCCACCTCCCAGGAAAAACTGCATGTGAGTTTTGGTTTTCTGTAGTATTCTGTACCTAGTTCCTGCCATCAATTCATGCAGGCCCAATACTCCTGCTTCCTTTTATTGGGTCTGGCCTGTAGATAGCTTTGGCTGTCTCTCTCCAGGTTCATGTTTTCCAAAATAATAACAATAATAAAAGGACAATCATACATACAGCCATCTTTATCCAATGTTCTATTCAAGTGCTGTTCACACTTTGCTTCCAGTCCCCCTTCCCAAAGACTACAAGTATGATAAGTGAAATATGCCATTTTTTCTGATCATATGTGCACAGCTGCTAAAAAGGAGTGCACTTCAGTGCCAGGGCCTGTGTGCCTGGGCTGCTAGTTGACTCCTTTTTATTTTTATTTGCTCTTTTTTTGCATATTGTATACCTGCAAAGAAAGAAAAAAGCCCAAACCTATTGGCTTTTCAGTTACTTGTTTAACTTGTGAGTAGTGTTGGTGTGTGAGGCGGGGTGGAGAGTGGAGAGAGTTCTGAAGAGAGTAACGGACACTAACAGAAAACATTTACCTTGCTTTCAGTCAAAGTTGGCATTCTGTCTAGGCGTGTTTAAGGCATTTTTTAGCATTTTCTTACAAGGAAATTTAAATGCTAAGCACCGTTTTTGCTATTTCCCTCCACCTTAGTCTGAAAAGGAAAGTTTATGAAAATGGAAAGAATAAATGCGGAATGGAAAAAGAAAAACAGATTTAGAAATGGCAAATTGGAACAGGAAAGGTGGAGGCAGGATGACAGGAGCAAGAGGAAAAGAACATTAATAGAGGTGGGCTCACTTAGTAAGTAGTTCGAAAGCCAATAGGTCCGGTGTTTTTTATTTTATTTTTATTTTATTTCATGCGATTTTATATAGCGCGAACATTGCCCAAAGGTGTCAGAGCGCTTTATATAAGAACCAGTTGGGATATATAAGGATTTAGGATTACATGCATTACATAAAAGATACAAACAGAAAAAAAATGAAAACGTACAAGTTAAAAAGTCACACAATGAAGAGATATAACTGAAAAAATTGCAAATGTACAAGTAGTAAAGTCACTCAAGGAAGGGATTCGAATGGATATACTCTAAGAGTTACATAGAAATGGTAGAGAGTACAAAGGTCTACTGCATATACTAGCGATTAGAGTTATCTCTATATACATATATATATAAATAGTAGATTTTCTCAGGTCAAGACCCAAAAAACTAGGAGAGCAGAGTTCCATTAAGTGGGGTCGGAGGGGGCACGCAGTCACAGCGCCAAGGGAGGGTGGGAGGGATACAAGGGTATGGAAAAAAGGCAAATCAGAGGATCGTCAAGGGGGAAAGAGGGAAAAGGGTAAAGGACAAGGGAATGGACAAGATGGCGGGTCAGGGTCCAGAGAAAAGAGGCCGAGAACAGCAGCAAAATGGCGGGCAGGACAAAAGTAAAGAAGTCCATGAGAGTGACCCAGTGTTTTGTTTTCTCATTGTATCAGTGCACCTTTATTGCTGGGGAAACTGATGGTCCCCCCCCATCATTCTAAAAAACAGTGGCTAAAATAAAAAATATTTATTAGGTCTCAAAAGAAACACATTGTCATAGTAGTTCCTGCCCCCGGAAAGAAACTATATTATGTGTAGATGTGCTCTTTGTGAAAGGGCAGAATGCTGGCACTGGCACTCACTGTGAAGTTAGCCAATGCCGAAAGTGGACTGGCTCACTATGCCATGCAGTGTGCTGAAGTAAGTTGAAGAAAAATGTGAAAGACAAAGTTAATATATCATTGGACAAAGGGGGCTTGCTGTAAGCCCCTAGAAGTAAATATGTTATACACATAATGTTAGTAAAACCAGATATTTTTAAATGTTTGAATCAATCCAAACCACTGGTTTTCCTCTTGGCAACATGCCATCCAAGGATGCACTATACAAAAAAGGGAGCTAACAAAATGCAAATAGATAGCTGCAGCGTCAGAAAGGTTGTACTGTCCCCTAAAGTCCTCTCATATCAGCGGCTCTAAACATTTTGACTACTGTGGACACCCACTTAATCATTATTGGATTCCAAGGATACAAATGCTCGCCTCCAAAATGGACACTATGACTGCGCCAATGGCCCAATTTGCATTTCACATAATTATGTGTAATTTCCAAAATATTGCACAGCTACCCAAAAGCAAATTACGCACATTTTGCATACCTCTTGTTATTATTTGGAACATGTGCACGTAATTTACAAGTATAATGTATTCTAAATATTATGTTCACATTGACATTGGAGATAATGACACATTATTGTTTCTGTAGAGTGCTCACACAGTCCTGATTAAAAAATAACACACTCACAAACCTCTGAGATCACTGCATGTAAAGCTGCGTTCATGTCCCTTTAGACGCTTGCTTTAATGTGTCACAAAGGCCTGATATTCTAAAGCTGACCTAAAACCTCGAACTACCAGGAACCAGACATTTCACCACGGTTTGTCAACTGTTGAAAAATGTCCACTAACAGTTTACCTTTTTTCCCTTTGTAGGTCGATGCCGGTGTGTCAAAACTGAAGAATGTGCATCAGACCAGCTCTGGTTGTATCAGCCCTTCCAATGATGAAGTAACATAATTACTTGTACTATTGCATCCTATCAGCCCTTCCGATGATGAAGTCACATAATGACTTCTTCTATTTCACCCTATCTCTTTTTTAGAACTTGCTTCCTTATTTCCAGATGAGAGAAAGTGTAGCTTGTGTGTCTAGTGCAGGTGTTTTTGCACTTTAGAAAATTAATCAATTATGGTTTATCAGGGGTTTGAAGCCTGGGAAATTCATTCAGATCTTTTCTATGAACGTCGGGAGCATGAGGGAGGAAATCCAGGGGTAATTCGTATCTCGCTTGGTGTGATACTATGCCTTGGGACTAGGCCCCACCTATACTTTGGTGCGCCGAGCTTTCATGCTTAGGGAGCTGAGCACAAAGCGATACCCACCCCTGTTTAAAATGTGTGGACGCTTGTCTGTGCTGTGATCTGTCAAGAGTGCCATGGGCCCCTATGCAAGCAAGAACAATGGGCAGGTACGAAAAGTCCTAAGTAGGGTGAAAAGGGTATAGGCCTTGCAAAGCCCTTGACCCCAGTGCCACTGCACCTGTTGCACCAATGATACCTATGCCAGGGGACTGCGGCGCTTTCCCTGTACCTCCCGCTCCACCAGCGAAGACCTCAATCTCTCTCAGTGTCATTTTCCAACACATATTTTCTTTGCTGCGCCTGCCTGTACCGTCACCTCTAGAGAACGTGTTTCTCTCTCTCGCTCATATTTTCTTTCTTTCCCCATAATTTAAATTTGTATTATCAGCCCAGCGGTGGCATAAATAACATCCCAGTTTAAATTGCTGACACACAAATCAATGGCAGAGGGCCTAGCGCGGAGCCAATTCCCTCACTTTGTGGCAGACCCTGGAGGCGTGAGGCCTTTCTTTCGCGTTGCAGGCGCAGACAGCGCGAGTAAACCGCGCCGAGGCATTATACTCGAACAAAGGCGCGCGGCCCGCATTGTGCGCGCGGGACAGGAGCGAGTAACGTATCCCTCCGTGCCCGGAGCTCGTTAATCCGCCCGCGTGCTCCTCTCATATCCGTCAGCGCTTGTGGTGACAGGAGGAGCGGGTTACGAAAATCTGCATTTCAGCTGCATAAGAAACCGAGGACAAGGCGACTACCGCAGAACCCCATAACCCTTGCACTAATTGAATCTATACTCTGAAATGGTGCAGCTTCGGCGAACCACAGAAATACACCAGGGGGCCCCATTAACGTTCCTTTTTTTGCAGATTTATATAGTATTAACTCGATCCGAAGGTACCAGAGAGCTTTACATGAGCACCAGTTCCATTTCACAAGGACACATTCATTTTTGGTAGGCACAGGGGGCCTCATTTATGACTTTTTGCCGTAGGGAAGCGCAGCAGGCCATCCTGCTGCGCCTCCCTACGGCAAAAGAAAAGGGCAGAAATGCGCCGTATCTATAAGATACGGCGCATTCCTGTCCTTTTCCCCTGCGCACAATGGGCTGCCTGCGCCAGCGCAGGCACCCTTGCACAATGGTGCAAGGGTGCCTGCGTTGCGGGGAAGATTATTTTTGTACAGGAAGGGAAACCTTTCTGTACAAAAATAATCACAAGAGGCTTTTCCTCTTTCTATGTGTGCTGTAGAATGCAGCACACATAGAAAAAGGAAATACGAGGAGAAATAAAGACATTTCTCCCTGTTGCGCCTCCCTTACGCCTCCCCTGGAGAGGCGTAAGCTTTTGGCACTGCTTCTGAGTTACGATTTCTCGTAAATCTGGGGCAGTGTCAAAAGGCCATGGATGTTGCTGGGAACGCCCCCAGCAACACCCATTGCACGCCCCTTTAACGCAGTACACTGCGTTAAAGGGACTGATATTTATCAGGCAGCAGTACGCCACAAAAACTGGCGTACTGCTGCCTGATAAATACCACGCAGGCTTCTGCGCCACGGAACTTCATGAAAAGTGAAGTTCCGATGGCGCAAGGGGCCTCATAAATGAGGCCCCTGGAGCTTAAGTGATTTGCCCAGAATCACAGGATGTTGAGCTGACACTGAGACTCAAACCTGGGTCCCCAGTTCCAAATATGGCAGCTCAGGCCTTATCGCAGATACTCTTGTATTATACAACATCCTGTTGTATTTCACTACCTAACCAACAGTTAGAGGACCATTTGCATTGCTTGCATTGCGGCACATGGCACCCTCGCTATGCCGCAACTCACATACTTAACCATAGAAACACACATGATTTCTATTCATATTCTTTGTCATAGTCTCTCTCACCACAGCAGCCCTTATTACAAGTTAAGTGTAGCTAGGTGGAGAGATAAAATGTGGCTAAAATTAATGAGTCCGGTTGGTAACAAACTAAGCATGTTACAAGTTAATCCCTACGGAATGTAAAGTAACTGTGTAGACCTCGGTTTTCCAGGTGGAATTCCACATGGAGTTCGCAATTACATGAGGACAAGTGCTCGCAATTGCCACCTGCTTGGCGCATGTGTTAAATGTGAGCAAGAGGGTGGTGATGGATGGTGATGGTGGAAGGGAGCCAAGGAGCGGGTCAGAGGTAAGGGGATGAGGTGGCCTCGTGGGTAGCATTGCATACTCCCTCCGTGCCATAGGAGGGGCTGTGTGTAGGCCGTGGGATGGGGCTGGACTGCAGTTAAAGCTCAATCCCGCAGCAATTTACCTGCAGCCAGTAAAATTAGGGCCTTTGTTATGGCACCCAGGAAATCCAGATATCGACCCAACTGGCCACTTGTAATGGGTGGGGTGGTGTTCCACCTGTGGATACCTCTCTATCCAACTTGTAATCAGGACTTGAACTACTACAGCTTTGAACTATGGGCGGCCAAAGCTGTTAAACTTCACCTGTCAAGTTGGAGAAGAGTGGAATTTCTTGATGCAATACCCAGAGTATGATGCCCCAGTCAAGAAGGGTGGGACTTCTGTCTGTATGGAGCAACAGTAGGGGTACCATTTCACTGTTCGCTGCAACCACACTTGCAAAACGTCGTCAATTTAACTTTATGTAACAGATGGCTTAGAAAACCTCACACCACGTGGGCCTCGCTCTGAGCCTGACACCGCAAGCTCCCTCAGAGCTTACGCACCGATCAGGCAATCCACCTGCCCTTTCTCCATCAGTGCAGGATGGACTCCGGATATTACTCACAACACACGACTGAGAGACCAGTATGACAGAACACTACTAGGTGCAACCACGAGAAACGCACCTCGATGTAGTAGGGGAATGCATGAGTGTTTGAAAGTGTAATTATGTTTTTTTGTTTTTTTCATTAGTAGTAGAGCCCTAAACATGCTCTAGACTTTCTTCTCCAGAGTTTGGCCACAGGGGTCTCTCCTCCACTCTCCTCCCATGGGGCATGTAGGACACTCCCTAAGAGTAAGAATGAGAGGCAACACTCACATTGTACATTTTCATTTGTGTGTTCACAGTTGCAGGGACACTTATTACACACAATATAGCCACCTTGTAATTTTTAAGTGCATGTGGTTACAAATTTTCCTTGCTGACCGATTACTCTTTATGTTTTTCTTTATGTTTTTGTGTCTCTCTCCACTTCCATTTTCACAGGTTTGTTGAGAGCCCTCCCCTGGTTGAGTATGACAAATGCCATTCCACCAAGTGGTAATTTCCTACCAGTAAATTGGTAAGAACAGAGCCCTTTTCTTGTTTAGTCCTCTTGAATGCTGTGACCCTTTGGGCCAAGTAGGCAGAAACATGTCAACTACAATAATCACTTCAGTGAGGGGGCAATAATATCCCCATTCTCACCGCCCTTGCAACCTTTTAATACCATTTAGCAACCTTTCACTATTAAATGTAACTTGGTTGCTATACTGGTTTTTAATTCCACTCACTCTCACGGCCCCCCACTCCACTTAGTTTAGAAGTGCCTCCCTGTCTCCAGGTGAAGGCCCGCCCTCTATCAAAACGAGTTTCCAGAGGGCGAGGACTGCCAAAGATGAAGCATGACACCAGGTGGAGTGTGAGGACAGTCCTTCACTTTTTGTGAGATGCCAGCATCCTCACTTAATATTTAAACCAGTCAAATCGGTTATTTTCTTAGGAGCAGCCTCTTTTGTGTATTCATATTAGATGGGAGGCTGGCTTGCTCCTAGTACCCTGTGCCTCTAGTTCCCTCCCCTAGGATTTTCCCTGGGTTAGTGTGTTTTCATGTATGGAACAACTCACATTGGCTACCTAGTTGGGCTAGTTTCCCCTACTAGCATGTATAGGGTCCCATTCTCTGCATTTCTCAAATCCAGCACCAATAAAACAAAACACTATGTTGTAGTCCTCTTGTCCTCATACCTTTGCACACCCATATTGCCAGGCCAGGTTTTTAATCCCAAACAAAGTCCCCACCCTAATTTCTATCTCCTGCTCTCTTCCACCGTTTAGTTCTTTGGCTCTTTTTCAGCCTCTTGTGTCCCTGTCTTCTCAGTCTATTCCCCTCTTACTGTCCAACAAACTGGGTGGATGCCTACGGTTACATTATGTCTTCCACAGTAGGAGTTGTAAGTGCATTTTGGGAATAATCAATCTATTCTGTGGCTCCTGCTTCACTTCCACTCCCTTGATCCTCCTTTGCAGTTAACTTTCCAGGGCTTTGAGGAAAGTTCCTGACCAACATGTATGTTCTATAGGCAGCCAACATGGTTTAGTACCAGAATATTGTCTTAAGAATAACCTATGAAATAAAATGTGTCCATTTAACAAAATATCATCCTATTACAGTCAATGTCAAAACATATACAACCGAGGAAATGTATTTCTGTAATCAGATTTCAGAGATTATATCTGTGTAAGAAGATATTTCAATGGAACAATATTTCTGGAAACATATTTAGGGTGCTATATTTGTGTGAGAAGATATTTCTGTTCCAGGTAAACTGACACATGATAATAACTTTGAGTTATTATGATTTTATGCTGCGTGCAGCTTTGTGGGCGGGTGGGTGGATGGGGCTGCTCTGCTTTTGGGACAAGAGGTTTGCCCACTCCTAAGTGCACAATGACTGTTTGGTCGGCCCTCTCGGGCCACCCAAAACAGTCATGTGGACTTTCCCTGGTCTGCATTACAGCCTGCATGGAGAACATGTCCAGGCCCCCATTCCCTGGTTGAATGCCGGCTGCAACTGCCTCAAAGTGCATTTTGCTCGCCAGAGTGGGTGTGTGGAGAATTCAGAAAGACGATGTCCATTCAGGTGGTTAAAAATCTTCTTTCAAGCTTTAGTGTCAGTGGCAGACACGAATAGGTTGCTTTGATTAAGGGTTGGAAGTATCCAGTAGTGGGACATCGTGGGTTGAGGTTGTGTTATTTTGAAAGCAAGAGACCAGTGGTACATTAGCTCATAGACAAAAGATATTGATACTTAGAGAGGTGGAGAAGGCGAATGGTTAGGAATGTGATTCTACGTTGACAGAATATTAGGTGTAACAGTACTTTGCAGGCTACTTGCATTTCTAAATTACTTATACATTCCTGCATTGCATATACATGTAGAACTACACATAAGTTGGTCAAGTGTGAAAATGGGTATTAAGTCCCAGGTCTCAGGTTGGCAAGTCAGCAATTTAGTTACTAGACCGTACTCATCCCATAAGATTTGCCCGGCTTGGCACTGACCAACCATGCCCAAGTAGTCCAGCTCTCATAGTCCTGTGGCATTCACAAAGTTCAAGTTCTTTGATGGAGGCACCATGCTTCCTAACTGATGAAGGCTATCTTTGTCTCATCCACTCCAATGACGCTGGATGTCAAAGCCGCTTCCTTAGCTGACTGCTCCTGGATAATAGGTTCAGGTGTACATTCAAGCTCCGTCGGCACCTGGCAAAAAGGGCAGCTGCTCATTTCTGAATCTATCTTGGGCTCTTGCAGGCTTGTTCCATGCCTTCAAGTCCATACTAGGCTCGGGCGGAATTATAATTCCGGTTGCGGAATAGGCATATTTTGGGTAACCCTGTGTTATACATGTACTGCAGAGTTCCTGCCAAATTTTGCAAATCGGGGCTTGGCAGAATTATTCTGCATTTCGCAGCTCGCAGGAACAATGCGAGGCTCCACACTGTGCAATTGCAAGCACAATCGAGATTTGCTGGACCCGGAGCAATTTCCAGCAGCCACGGAGCCTTCCGGCGCCAAATTTATAATGACCGCTGATGCGAGTGGTCAGAGAGACCTGCAGTTTGAGTAGATTTGCTGCAGCTCGAGAAAATTTGCTGCAGCTCGAGTAGATTTTCTACTTGACGGCAGCCAAATGAGCGTGAATGGCTGTGCGCTCCTGCACAATGCATGGTGCCGTTTGCACTGATTTTCGGCACTGCTTGCGATACCAGTGCTAAATTGCTTGTGAGAAGCATATTTCCCTCCTGCTGCCATAATTCTGCGGAATCTCGTGGAGTTTTTCTGTAACTCCATTGAATTCCGCAGAGTGAAACTCTGCGAGTTACGCCCACTCATAGTCCAACAGCCTTGACCATCCAAACTCCAAGCCTCTGCCTTCCACACTTTGGGAGCAGTCATATCCACCTGAATTGGAAAAGCAATCGAAACATAGCTACATGTCAAAAGGACCCTCATTCTGGACTAGGGAGCCAGTGTTTACATCAGTCTGGAGAGAAGGAAAGCACAATACAGTCCCATGAAAAATGTGCTACATATGGGTCCTATGCCCATCGTCTATTTCGAACAGACTTTTCAAAATGCTATTATTCACTGGATTATCATAGAAAAAATGAGCTTTGCTCTTGTTTATTTAACAGTATTGAGAACCCCTGTACTTTTCTGTTACCCACCTATATTTCTCTGCATGTTACTGTTACTTTAGGTGCAGCTGAGAAGTGATATTTGCAGCTGAGGAGTGATATGATGTAGCTTAGACCTCTGCAGTTCCTCAGACTGGCAACTGGAAGAATAATATAAATAGGGTTTAGGGTTTCCTGCAGGATAAATCCATTAGAAATATAATCCCATAATAAACAGCAAGGAAATTTCCTAAATTGTCTGAACCAGGTGGGTGTTTTAGGGGCACTCTGTATCTTCTGTCACGCGGCTCCACTAGACATATGTGTCCAGATCGAATAAGACACGTTACAACGCACACGTTTACCACACATGTCATTACAACGTGGTCATTACATCGAGCGCGTTGTTACTAAGCATACTATTACAACGCAAGTCATTGCAACAACTTGCTGTAGGGGTGCGCTGGAGTTTGGAATAGTATAATTTACTATTCCAAATCCAGTCTGTGCAACTGTAGGGAAGGTGTTGGATTCAAAATCCAACACCTTTTGCTCCCAATAGCAAGTCGTTGTTAGGACTTGCATTGTAATGGTGTGCGATGTAACATAGCGGTTGTTGCAATGACTGCTTTGTAATGGCATGTGTTGTATCGCATGCGTTGTAAGCGATGGTTGCAGCCCAGATCACAAGGCACTGTGCTATCACTAGACCACACTGATGGGCGTTCAGGAAAAGCAGCTGTTGAAAGGTCCACCCTATGCATGGTGAGCCTTCTAACTCCTTATTTACCTGTTAACAATTATAAACCAGGGCACTTGCAAATATGAAAAAACAGCCCTGTTTGGCATGAACCACCACTGCCAAAGAGTTTCCATTGGGAGAGCCATCTGAGGCTTCGCCACTGGAAAAATTCTCCAGACTCCTCCACCTCTAAATGCGGCAGAGGAACTGTGACATTGGCAGAGTTAGACATCTGCAGATTTAACTTGGATAGATCACTTACAATGAGCTGAACCGACAAACCAATTTTGGGAAATGGGTGGCATATTCCCTGGGTGAGTCCCAAACCACTGCTCAACTGACAGAAGTTGTTCACAGATGTTGAAAATAAACTGTTGCAACTCTGACCCACAAATGTACTCTGAATTTTGACTATAGATTCTATGAATTATGTTAAAAGTAAGCCAATTCTGCACACAGACACAACAAAAACCTTAGTGGGGAGCAAACTAAACAAAAGAGTAAAAAAAAAAAAAAATACGGACCATAATTTTAGTGGAGTGAGGCAAAGAAACATTATATCACTGTGAAGGCTACATACACCACAATGTTTTCTCAAGCAGAACTCTGTACATGCAAGTCCTTTGTGAGCAGGGTTTTTTTCTGTCTCACCTGCGGCAGTGCAAGCACTGCACTCGCTTTTGCTAGTGAGAGATATTGTATACAACAAGGGGCTTGCAGCCCGCCCATTACTTATCGTTTGTTGACTTCATTGTCACTCTTATTTGATGCCTTCCAATTGGCCAGTGCAGGCCAAGTTCTTTTTGGCTGGAGCATGGACCAACCACTGATTGCTTCAACTTGATTGATGTACTTACGCTGAATACATTGCGATTGCGGTACTTTTTTTTTCTCTTCCTGCTGTCCTTGTCCGTGGTGCTTTTTCCTCCCAACCCTCACTGTCCATGTTGCTTGTTGCCCGTCCTAGCTCCGTTGTCCATTTTGCTTATTCCCCTCCCGCCCCTTTTGCTAATGTTGCTTCTTACAGCACCTCCATTTTCAGTGTTGTTTCTTCCCCCCTCTTCCCTCTTGTCCTTTTTGCTTCTTCCACTCCCACCCGCACCGTCCCATAGTCCTTCTTACCCCCCACCATAGAAAAAAAGGTGTTAGGATGCAGCCAGCACTGGCCACATCATATTGCTATTTTTTTGCCCTGTTGAGCTTTCCCTGACACCCTTCCTCTCGTAGTCAGTGTGTCATGATCCCATTCCTTATCCCATTGTCCCTGTTGCTCACCCCCACCCACCATAAGAAAACAAAGTGCTATGACAAGGAAAGCGCTGGCCATGTCAGTGCTTTTTAAAATAATTTTTAGCCATGCAGTGCTGCGGATGTGCTGCTCTGCAACATGGCTAAAAGTCATTGACTAAGCCAATAGCTCTTGCATGGGCGAGACCTGTTGGCTTTGCCAGTGCCTGTTGCTGATGCATGTCGTTTACTGGTCCCTTTTCTCCCCTCTCTATGCCGGCCATGATTCTGGCTGGGTGACTTCCCTGTCACTTTGCCATATAACCCGTGCGGGACCTGGTGCCCTCAGCTGTCTTCATTTCTGCTGATTACTTTGCATGCTCTAATTGATTCCTGATGAGATTACCCAAACAAAATTAGTAATCGACGACCCAATCAATTATGTTGGCCAAGGGCAGTTAAAGCCGACAAGTAAAATCAATGTTACATTCCAGTTCCACTGCATAAAAGACAAAGTGTACACTATCTTTCCAGAGAATTTACGGTCCTGACAATGGCATCAGCTGAGGACATTTCCCGTTAGCTATTCCAAGAAGCTGCAACGCCATCACTTTAAGTATGAATTGCAAAATTGCTCCAAAGAAACACTGCAAATGTCTTGCCTGTGTACCTCACCTAGGTCCATATATGGATTTCTATGAAACAATGGTAAATAGCATCGAATAATGATTTGCAATGTGTGATTAGGAATATACAAAATATGGATTCAGTAATAGTGGGTGCAATTTGCATACCCACTTCTAAGAAATGCATCAGTATTTTGTGAACCAATCTATGTATTAAAAGGTTGATTCACAAAATACTGATTCATGATGGGCATCAATGTGACCTTCCTCATTGATATGCAAGAGGCCGGTCGTAAATTGAGACCGTCTATGATTGGTTATAGTCACTGGTATGGTAGCTTGCTAGGGTCAGCAGCCCACTATGTCTGTGAATGCTTTTAAATAAAACAATTTTTCTTTAAATGCAGCAACTTTTACAGTGGTGGGCACTCCCTTCACTGCATTTTAGGTGTTTGACTGGCCGTCTCAGGCCGGCCAAACCCATCATGCGCGGTAAAGCTCACTTCAGCCTCAGCTGCTTTGCACTGGCTGGAGCGAGCAGGCACAATCTACCAGTATGCCTGGGAGCGCAAATTACCGATGCTCAGGCCAATCCTGAATCTGCTCTCGTGCAAGAGCAGCTTCAGGATTGGCCGCAGGGCAGGCTGGGAGCCTGTGCCCAGGGCTAGAAGCAAGCCGAGCCAATGCACTGGAGACGACGGCTTCAGCATCCAAGCAAGGTTAAGTTTATTTTTTATATTTTCACTTTGAACTCAAACCCTCCCCACCTCCCTCCTCCGGTCCGGCCCGCCTCCCCACTTTGGCAGGGGAAAGCCGCTACTGTAAAATATCAATGTTTTGAAACCGGATTTCCATCACAAAAAATTAATACATACTATTTTTTGTTCTTTTCATTCCTACCCTATAAATATATAGTAAATATCTATTTATTTAATTATTCTGGTTATGGGTTAATCGCAGTCATTCGCTCCAAAGAAGTCTCTTTTGGCACTTTTTGTCGCTCACTCCTGAGCATGGATATGTAACCTCACACTTGTAACTCGTACTTCAACACGCAAAGTGATCTAACGTCTTAAGGCCACGCCTGCGCTTTACACATCTACCAAATAAATGAATGAACCTGCCCATCAGACCTCATTGCTTTTATCAGGTTGTCTCCAAAAGCACGACTGGTCCTAAAGTCCTTAGGTGCGATATAAAATGTATACTTTTAACTTATTCTAATGGAAAAATTAGCATTTCCCCCTTAGATTCAAGCGCAAGTGTCATAAACTAAGTGGAGATGCCAATGTACTGTTCACATTTGTCCTTTTGTTTTGGCACTAACTTTTGGTACAATCATAAATAACGCCCTTTTATTCCTATATACTGCAAGGCACAGTTACAAACTTCTCTTCCTTCTGGCTCTTTCTAGTAATAACAGTTTTCCTGTTGAGAGTGTATTAAATCTACTTTTTTTCAGCGGTTTCCGAGGCTCAGGGAAACGCATAAATTATTTATTTATTCATTATTTAGGTGTTTTATGAAAGCATTGCACCTTTTGGCTGTTTTACGATGCTCCGAGTCTCCAGAGATGTAAAAGAAAATGACTAAATTCATGAAATGTGGCTAGCCACAGTGAACATTGTGCCCTATATGAGTCGCAGACTTTTGAGCAGCCTGGTTCTTTGCTGCCATCTGTATTATTTATAATGCCTTCACCTCATGCCATTTGGATTTTGCTGACCACCCTGTGTCATCTGTAGCTCCAGACCAAGCAAAATGACCGTTTTTCATTTATGCTCTCCCCTCCCGAAGTAATAGGATCCGTTTTAAGGGCTTTTTTTGCGACCTTGCACCTTCCTGTTGCTGCTTGTGGTGGTCCCTTAAGGTAGCTCTCTGCCCTTAATCATGATAGCCTTGGCTCTGGTCAGGGACAAGGTGAGACTAATTCGAAGGAGTTTAGGAGTCCTAGCCAAAGTCAGACTGGCCTGTAGAGCACCCAAGCAGTCCCAGAAGGGCTGGTCTGACAGGTCAGTGTGTGGGTTGTGCTTTTTGTTTGTTTGGGGGACCTGCTTTATTGTCTTGTGGGACGGTTTTTACTGTTCATTTTCATAATATTACCACAAACAGTGCCTACAGCAAGCACAAATGCATGCAGTCTCCTATACCTCGGATAACACCTTTACAGCGTGTCCGTGCAAGTTCAAAACTTCCCTGATTTGCGAATGAGGTACTATTTTTCTGCTGCTTGATTCACTAATGGGGCCTATTTTTACATTCTCCCCCAGTCTATTTTCTGCCCCATTCTCACCCCAGTCCTTGGGCTATCTCACAGATGCTTCAAAACGTTGACAGTTTGCAAACCACTCACCATCCTGCGATTCTGGGCCAATCATTTAATCTCACCATTCCTAATAAAAGTGAATGTGCCTGTGTGTGGGTTCTGGAGTACGTGCTACTCGGCGAAGAAGCGCTTTGACGCCTCGTCAGGGGTAGTAAGCACTTCAAAAAATGAAATTACAATACAATACAATACAATGTAACTGGTGCTCATGTAAAGCATTCCAATACCTTCGGGTCAAGTCTGCTCTATATAAAACTGCCAAAAAGGAATATAAATATATATATGTATCCAAACCTTGCAGGAACCAAAGGCCAGATGTAGGTAGCCCTTTACCGGTCGGAAACGGCCGAAAATACCGATTTTTGGCCGTTTCCGATCGGTAAAGGGCTATTGAGATGTAGGGGCACATTTTCGGAAATTTTACCGAATCGGTATCATTACCGAATCGGTAAATTTACCGATTCGGTAATATGTACCGAATCGGTAAAATAATTACCGATTCGGTAATATTTACCGATTCGGAAAAATTTCCGAAAATACAATGTAGGTAGGCAATGTACCTTCTGCACATGGCTTACAGAATCGGTATTTTACCATGGAATACAAATCCATGGTAAAATACCGATTCCGGTGTGCATGCACATGTGTGCATGCACACCTATGTCATGTGACAGGCAGACCTGCCCTTAGGGCAGGTATGCCTGCCACATGGCACCTGTGCCTGTTTTGGGGGTGCCAGAGGGTGTCAAAGTGACACCCCCTGCACCCTTGTGAATTCTTTAATTACCGATTCGGTAAATACCGAATCGGTAATGCCTAATCATTCCTATGGGCTTCAAAGCCCATAGGAATGAATGGCCATTACCGATTCGGTATTTACCGAATCGGTAATTAAAGAATTGTTAAGGATTCGGTAACGAATCCAGATGTTGTGACCTACATACCATTTACCGATTTTGAAATACCGAATCGGTAGGATTCGGTATTTTAAAATCGGTAAATGGCATTTACCTACATCGGGCCCCAAATTCGGAATGAGGCCACACAGAGATGAAGTATGCTCGTTCCTTTATTGACAGCTTGCCAGCGGGAGCACTTTTTAAAACCAACTTGCATCAGAATAAGCCTTGCCAGATGCGTTTCAGGAAACAAATCCTTTCTTCAGTGGCATATGGAAAAACAGGAAGAAACGTCTCAGGTTTTAAATACAGTTCTCGCACCTGCCTCAGTGGGCGTGGCCTAACGGCATTCAGGGCGCTGTAGTCCATATTCTGTCTCCCCCAGTGGGTGCGCTTCTTAGAGTTCAATCAACTCTATCAAATGATGCCCAGGGTTCTAAAAGGCACCTGCCTTGCTTTATAGCCGCCAATGAGCCTCAGACTGGCACCCCCCTGCTCGAGGTCACAGCTTGTCTCTGTTCGTTGTTCACAGCTCACAGTGGTGCTGTGACGGACTTGCTGAAAAAGCAGTGAGCTTCATTCCACGACCTGGAAAGCCGTTAAATATCCAAACCTTGCCCCCCCACCAATTTCAAAATAGCCCCGGTGTGGTGGTCCATGGGGGGTGCGGGGGGCCCCGTGAGCCCCCGCCTAGCTTATAATTGTGCCCTGTGGGTGGCGGTCCCTGGGGGTGGGGGGCCTGAGAGCCCCCCCACCCATTTTGAAGAAGCCCTGGGGGATGGCGGACCCCGGAGCTGTGGAGGGGCCCGTGAGCCCCCGCATATATTAAATTATAGCCCCGGGTGTGGCGGTCCCTGGGTCAGTGTGTGGGGATTGGGACACCCCTCACACTAATCTTTCAACAATGCTCCAGGGATTTGGCACCCCGGGGGCAAATTAACATATTAACGCGGGAGAACGCGTTTCTTTTTCTTTTTCATATTGCTGAGATGTGAGGATCCTACGCGCATCCCGTGATTTTTCAAAAAAATGTTTTGGGGGGGCCCTGGGAGTCCTTGTGGGACCCCCTGAGCAGGCCTAGGGGGTCAGGTTGTGTCTACCCTGCCCCCTTTTTGCGTTTTTCGGCGTTTGTTTTGGGTTTTTTGTGCCTCGGTTCTACCGAGGCACAAGATGGCTGCCAACACTTTCTGATTTTGACTGTTGACAGCCAATCAGCCAGCAGCTCGTGCAAGGCAGGGTGCGTGCAGGCTGCGCTTTGGGTACGCGGATTCATCGCGCCCATAGATATATAAATGACTTTAACCATAATTTTCTCAGTAACTACTGACCAGATTGACACCATGTAAGCAAAAGGCACAAGTCGGAACTGAGGACTACCTCGAATTTGGAGTAATTCCGTTCAGCCGTTCGGGCTGTAGCCATGGCTAAAGGTCCTATGGTAAATTGCATGGGGAAAACACGTTTTGGGACCCCCTTTTTTCTTGGCCCCCACTTGACAAATCACCCCCAAACTTTGAGGGAAGGAGCGGAACTGAGCTGTCCAAAAGTTTGAACAATTTCATGAAGATTCATCAATCGACGCCAAAGTTATTGCCAATAGAATGTTGTGATTTTCCTACGGATAATAGGTCCTAACTGTCGCCAGTAGGTAATATATATATATCTCCACTGTCACAACAGCCAAAAAAAAGGGAGGTTCCTGGGACGGGCCAAAGTGAGACTGAACACTTCAACCAGCCTGGAATTTAAGAAAAGTAACACACCCTTCCTAATCCTCCTAATAATTCCAAAAGATCTCACAGGTGGGTGGATATTTGATATAGCAGGCAAATTAATATTTTGCAGCCCAATCCCAGCATTAAATAAGCCTGTGGGGAAGCAAGATGAATCTTAACAAAACATGTTGGCAAAGTTCATCGTTTTGGTTTTCAGTGAAAATGTTTCACCAACATTCACCAGCCCACAGGACAGCTGTAACCCGGGCAGCAGATTTGTGTTTTCCCTCTGTCACCTAAGAAGCATCGGGGAAATATAATGGTTGTTGGTCACTAGTCCGTGATCACATTTCCTTTTCATAGGTACAGTCCTGGTGCCATAAAGAAGCATTGGCAAAGCCAATATGCGCCTCCTAGTAAACGAGAGCTATTGGTATGTCAATGTTTAGCCATGTTGTACAGCAGCTGTAGTGTAGCAGCCTGCACTAGCCACGTCATTGCGTGTTTTATTCTGATGCCGTGAGGACTCAACACTATGAGACAGCCAGTGGTGTCTGCGTCATAGCAATTTTTTTGTTATGGAGGGGAGGTGGGGGACAATCAGCAACACGGAGGCGGGATGGAGGTGGATGGCAAGGTAAGCAGCACCATAGAGGAGGGAGGGAGGGAGGAGGGAGTGAGGGTGAACGCCAAGCTGCGATACAGAGGAGGGAGGGAGAAATGGTTGGGGACAAGCAGCAACACTAGGGATGGAGGGAGGAAAGGACAGTGGGGGCAAGCAGCATGTTCAAGAGATGGTGGGAGGAAAATGAAGTCGGGAAAAGTATGCAGGGAAGTCAGCTGAGATAGACACAATTTGTTAGAGTGCTTAAACAGAACCAAAAAGTGACACCTAAAAAAAGAGCAGTGGTAGGACACACGTAATACATCCTTGTTCCAGGGGGGAGACAAACGCACAAAGAGGAAGGAAGCCTATGATATCTGACCAATAAGACACAATGAAATAAGAGTGACAATAAACCTAACCACTGCTAAGCAACAGGTAGCTTAAAAGCCCACTGTATAGAAATCAAAGGATGTAACGTGTGCGCTGCCTTCAGCAAGACCTAAAATAGTAAGCAGCTGTTCTCGGCCTGTATTGCCAAGGTAAAGCTTTCCCCTCTAGCATAGGTCCCAATTTGTTTTGATTTTTTTCTATTTATAAAAAGAAAACTTTGCTAGGTTTCCTGTAAGAAGAACGTGCAAACTTTTCTTTTATAAAAAAAAACACAACAATGCCTTATGTCAGGTCGAATCCTAATTACATGGATTGAGGTGGTAAATTTAATCACACGCACAGTCTTACTGTCTATTTTTCCAGCACATCTTCCTCCCTAACTCACTTGCCCCACACACATATTATGGCTTCCGTTTAACCTTCGTTGTCTGCTCTCCACCCCATTGCAAAAATATTTGGTCATCCTCTCCCTGTCTTTCCACTCCATCAGTTCCCACATAGTTCAATGAAGGTTAAAGTCTTTTCAACCAGAGACTGCTAATACAATCTTTTGTAAACTTACCTTCAGATCCTTCCAGGTATGGTTACCAAAGACACAGTTCCCCAGCCTTAACTTTTGTTTATCAACTCAATGCATTCTGGGAATTGTATTGAAAATCACAATCAATTAATTCAATCAAACTAACACACCTGAGAAAAACAATTTGTAAAACAAAATCCAGCTGTGGAACATTGCTCCCAAGGTTGCATACAATTATCTGGTAATTGTACTTCACAATCTCTTTATATAACTAAATACTGTTATCTCTTTGCCCCACCTGCTCTCCATATTCATCTTTCACTCTGCATGCATTAATACTGTCATAATAAGGCTACCAAATGGCCCAATGGCACTGGGCTGGATTGAGGGTTAAAGATACAGCCACGGAAAAGGCTTCGTATTAGCCCCTTAATGCAGGGAGTAAGTGTAGCGATCAAGACTTATCAGCTCCGCAAGGATTTTGGGAGAAACGTATGCATGTGCCTACAAGAAAATGTATTCCCTTATGGCTCTTTTCAAGGCTAGAGGGCTGATGATTTCTCTATCCTTCCCTAAAAACAGCTTCCTACATCTCAGCCTAATAGAAGCTTTCCCTGCAGTGCTTACTTTGAGCCAGTGTGTTCTGGTGCTCAGCACTGGCACTTAAATTTTTTTACATCAGCACTAATGATAGTCTACCACATGGTGGTGTTCTTTGTCTAATTTTGAGATGAGCACAACATCATTGATCAACAATTCAATGTGCAATAAAAATGAATAATACATGTCATCCACGCCATTCTTATATCTTTGTGTAGCCTGGAATAATCTGAATTGTCAAACTTGTAGGAGGAACGATGCTTAGTAGCAGAGAAAGTACTGTTTCCATGTGCACCATAAAGCCAGACTGCCCCTGCCATGGTACCAAGGACACAATGTTCCAGTCCTGCACTATCATTTGACAAAAAAAAATGCAATCTGCTTTGGCAGACCATCTGGTTCATAATAAGGGAAATCAACACCTTAGATTGTCGAGGGAAGGGCCAGGACAGATGCAGTATGTCCATGGTGCCACGGAGTTACTGGGTAATCTCTGGTGAGCTCTTCACAGATGACATGAGGACACAGGTCAGTTCTACAAAAGCTTGAGTCTGGTTCACTTGAAGCATCCAAGATAATGAGAACCCTCTCATATTCTTATGCGTGTGCTACAGATGGCACCATCTCACACGTGCCCCTCTTGCAGGGAATACACATTTTCACATGTGGAGGCACTGTGGGTGGGTAGGTAAATCATATTTGAGAACTTCACTGATTCTGATAAACAGAATCTCGACTACCACTTTATCATCAAGGTAAGTTTGCAATTCTAATTATAGATTTACCACTCTCATTACTTTATCTAGTTACTTCGACAAACATAGATATGCAGATGTGCAGAGTTTTATACACTATTTAGTACCATTGTTGGGTGTGCCCAAAGGAAGTGGAAGGACACAAGTAATACATCCTTGTTACAGGGGGGAGACAAACGCACAAAGAGGAAGGAAGCCTATGATATCTGACCAATAAGACACAAGGAAATAAGAGTGACAATAAACCTAACCAATGCTAAGCAACAGGTAGCTTAAAAGCCCACTGTATAGAAATCAAAGGATGTAACGTGTGCGCTGCCTTAAGCAAGACCTAAAATAGTAAGCAGCCACGGCTCAACAAGAGGTGTAGCCTCAAGTGAATCATAATACACCTCCGTAAACCATGTTATAAATAGCACTTTACGCACTGAGCATGCACTGGGTTCTCTGCGGTTTCCTCACCCCCACACTTTTCATGGCGGTACCCTCCTGGGTGCATCATGCACACCAGTACCTGCACAGCATTGACTGCAGCAGTCCATGGCATGCAGGTACTGCCTCTGATGCTCCCATTGCGATGCCTATTTTATAGGCACCGCCGTGAGAACACCAAAGAACAGCCCGCCAGACAGTAGAAAACTCCTGATCTGGTGGGCGGCTAAAACATGGGTTTAGCAGAGCGGGAGCGGGCGGTGCCCTCCCGCACAGCCAAACTCATAATAAGGCCCTAAGCATTCCAACCCATTGACCTTTTGCACACCTTGCCACCTCAATTTGGACCCAGTCATATGCAAATCAGTCTAGACCCTGCTTCAGTAGGAACAGTCCAGCCCGAACTACAACGCTAGGTCCTCCCTGAACCAGAACACAAGCAACCAAAGACCAGTTTCGCCATAATTGGGGCTCTTCAGTCAGGAGTAGCTCGGTTCCATTGGTGCAGTGGGCACAGGACTCAGTTCTTGGCATACCCTTGCCACTTAGGGTGTTACAACAAACTCCCCTGCACCCTGGTCAACCCAGCACAGTGGAAGGCGATACTAAAACAAGGTAATTTCTAACCCCTTTCTTCTTTACACTGTCCTTACAAGACCAATGCCATGTTTACTGGAATGATATGTCAATGCAAAGCCAAATTGGGTCGTTATCAGAATAATAGGGCAACAAAACTAAATTATGTGTCACTTTTTGTGTTTGAAGGTGCAACATGTGCTTTCTGCGGCATTATATAACCATTATGGTCACAATTAGTGTATTTCAGAATTTTATCACACGTAGGTATAGATAAAAATGGATACTGATACCGCAGAATTTCACCACCAATTAATGATTTATCCTGCGTGAAATAGCAAGAACAGGATTTTTGTCATCTATTTGCTGTTCTTTCCGGAATAAGAAAACATTCCCATAAGAGGCATTTTATTCTGTGCATCTCAGCTATGTATTGAAACCTGTCGCCCGGGGCTCAAAATCAGTTCCTTTTACAAGGTAAGACTTCAAAAGGCCCGTTTCTCGAACAAGAAACAGCCCAGGGAACAGTACTACACATTACTTATTTATTATGTACCGTGTCTCGGTAGGAGGCACTGTAAGATTCAAGACACCAGCCCCAAGGCAGTGACGCAAACCGCTTGGAACTCTTCTGAAATGACTGCTACTCGACAGGACTTCGTTTATGAAAGAGGCGAGGTGGCTCAGTGAGTTAACAGCTCTGTGCAGGATTCTGCTCTGCCTTACGGGTTTTGAATTTGATTCCCAGCAAGGCCAATGCTGCTTTTCAACTTCTGAGGAAGGTAAAAAGTGTACCATTCATTTGTATAATAGTAGCCATGGTTATTTATAGTGGATAGAGATGGTAAATCTGTCACACAAACTCTTAAATAAAATCCAAGAACTGCCGCATCTCTGCATATTTGCAGTTCATTTGCGTGACGGAAAAATAGCCTTGCGGTGCACCGTGGCGCAAGGACAGACAGATGCTTGACACATCTTTTGTCGGAGAGGCAAAGCATTGCTGGAGTCGTGTTGTAAGCACGACATAACTTAAGCAATGGTCAGGAATGCCTATTCCGACCATGCTGCATCACTCCTTACGCCTGCATCAAGCAGGCGCAAGGTTTTGATATAGTGGGGTCGTAAAAGTCACTCCGTGAAATCTTGTAGATTTCATAGAGTCACTTTTACGAGGCTTCCTTGCGACGGCATACATTATATCTGACGCAGGTCTAGTGTAGTGCAGGGCTTTACAACGTGACGCATCTCCCTAGATGCGTCATGTTGTAAATATGTTGCATCGTGGTGCATTGTTTACGATGCCGCTTGGTCACAGAAGTGACGCAACGGCGGCGTAAAGTTGACACAAGGGGCTTGTAAATCTGCCCCCAATTTTTTATACTAGCTGTCATTTGACAGCACTTTGGTGGAGCTTTGAATAGGCTGTGAAACAAAACATTTTAAGACATTGGGAAGCATTATTTCCACCATGTTTGAAATGTATTTAAGTGCATAGGGGTTTTGTTTCCAGTTGGAGATATCAGTTGCTTTCCCAATTCAGGGATATTAACAACTTATGAGTGATATTTTTTCTGCTTTGATGCTTGAAAACAGAACTCAACAGCAGAATTATGCAAAGTAATGCAGCTCTTGACACATTAAAAAAGTGACGCTACATTAAAGTTCATTGCAGAACTCATGATAACTTTCGTCCATTTTGAAAGGGAAATTTTTTCTTGAAATCTGTAGATTAAACAGATGGTGATGCATTAATTGACAAAGACAGAAAATCTATAATAATTATATTAAAAACACAATGGCAGCAGCATCAAACAATTCCAATGGCTTTGACTAAGCTTTAGCCCTTGATCAATGTCACCAGTGAGACATGTCCTTCCCCTCAGCTTTGATTTAACAATCTAATGTATTCTGGAATAAGTAGTCTTGCTTGACTTCATGAAGCCATTTGCAAAAAGATATTTCAAAAGTATGATTTGTAAATCGCAGAGTGAAGTATAGTGTCATGATTTCAGGGCTGAAGGGGTATCTAGAGCTGAAAGTGCCTAGTGGGAGCAAAGCACAATTTTCATATAGGTACATACTTGATTTGCTGTTGCAGATAAATTATGTTCCTGGTTGCTCTGCCTGTCCTGAAGTATCACAGTAAGTCATTAGTTTTTCTTTAAAACTGCCATTTTTAGCCAATATAATTTGAAGATTGTAAATTAATATTTTAGTTAGATTTGAAAAACAAACCCTCCCTTGTTGCTTTCTTGGGCTGGCATTAAAACATGTTTGTAGCTCTGAGCCACTTGTCAGTTTGTGAGATTCCCCCTGACACAGATTTTCAGAGACAGGGTTCCGAAAACACCTGCTACAGTCACACTACTCCAAACCTCCATCAATTTCTATGCAGTGGGTACCCTGACTTCCATATAACATTTTTTTGGGTCTGCCATTGCACTGTGGAAATTGCATCTCCATACTTCCCAGGTTTTCACGATCCCAGGCTTAAATAATCAAAATTCTCATGAGTGAATTTATTATAGTCACTGCAGTTGTTCAAATAATCAATGTTCCTTCATATTTGAATCCAATCCTGGATCACATCCTATCTTCAAAACAGCACAAATGTCATCCATACTCTACTTTTTCAACCAAACCGCGCTTCATAAAAGCAGGGGTCCCGCAACAGCTCTTTCACCTCAACTTTGCTGTTCAGTAACTACATGAAGGCATTACCGGCAATGACCAATGAATTGCAGTGTACATGCTATAACTATGCGGATGGCACACAAAAACTGCTTAAACTGGAAAGCCCTAAAGACATAGTAATTTCAAACATCTTCAGTTGCCTCAGAGCCGTGGATCAATGAATGACATGGAGCCACCTCACATTGAATGTTTCCAAAACTGAAATGCTCACATGTGGTGACTGGAAAAATGATGGCCCACTCTAAGCATGGCCAAACAATCTGGGGCTACCTGCTAAAGTATTTAAGGAAGCAAGAAACCTTGAAACTATCATGGACTACAAGTTATCAATGAATGCCCAAGGGGACAAATTAGCAAGATCAAGCTTCATTACTATGTAGTCTCTGCAACATATCTTCACCCACCTGGGATTTCCAAACAAGGCCCAGGCTATTATCACTCTTGTACAGTCTAAACTTGATTATGCCAATGGACTCTACCACAGTTCATCTTTATCAACTATGAAAAGATGGATTCAGGACTCTGCTGCCAGATTACTCCTATGTGTAAAACCAAAAGCCCGCATCTCCCCAACCTTGAAGGCCCTACATTGGTTACCAGTTGCCTGAAGATCCACCTTCAAGCTTCTTTGTATCACCCAGAAAGCAATACTTGGAACAGGACCGCTTTACTTCAAGAGAAAAATCACAACACACATTCAACAAAGGAACCTTCTCTCCAGATTGGCACTTGGCCTCAAAACCCAACTATACAAGAAAAAAACATAGCTGGTACATCTTTCTCTGTTCAAGCAGCCAAGCTATGAAATGTATTACTCCCAAACATTTATATAATTATACGCTTAACGTGTATATAGGTCAATTCTTAATTTTCATATAAATTATTTGATTAGATTCTTATGGGTCTCAGTTTTATTTATATATCACAATATGTAAATATTATCACAACTAGTTTATCTACAAGTGCTTCACTGTTGAAATATTGAGGGAAATATAAAATTAAAATAGTATAAAATAACAAAAGTCATAAAAATACACAAATACATTAGTTTCATGTACAGCAACACTGAAAGCCTGAGTTTCTAACATACAACTTTAAATCTCAATATATTATCTTCCTTATACATGTATAAACTTTCTAGATAGCTATGTATCGATATATTTATTACTTTACTCCTACTGTAGAAGAAAGAAAACCTTCGACTCATTCCAATGCACTACTATATGTCTCACCATATATCTCTCTCAAAATATCCTTAACCTCATGCGCGCTAGCGGAATTCCGCTCCTGCGCTGAGATTTTTTAAAACGCATGTTACGTGACGAGCTGGGCTCGTCATCAGCGTGCGAGGAGGCTACGCCATGACGAGCCCAGCTCGTCATCAGCGTGGAAGGGGTTAATTCCACTCTCTGACTCACCCCAAACCTCATTGTAAAACTATGATCTCCAAAACAGTTCTTTCTAGACTCTTCCCTCCTCTATCCTTCCTTGGCTCACCCAAACCTTATTTTACTACTACAATTTCGAAAAACAACCCTTTCCAAACTCTTCCCTCATGTATCCCTCCTTTGACTAATCCCAAACCTTATTTAACTATTGCTATCACCTTAATGACTGTCTAGAATCTCTTTCCTCCTCCATCTCTACATTCACTCATCCCAAACCTCATCTTACTACTACTCTCTTCCCTCTGCTAACCATTCATTATCCAATTCAATCCAACTAACAGACTTGCATGTCCAATGCTCAAATTAACTTACATTTCTCTATACTAATCCACCACTAATCCTTTCTGGGTACCGGAGTGGCAGGCTCGCCGAAAAGCACTTTACTGCCTCATCAGGGGTAGTAAGCGCTATATAAATACAATTACAATTTTACTCCAATAAAAATCCTAATATTGAATATTATTATCTTTCTTAAAAAGGGCAAAGATCCTATGAATGTAGGCTCATATAGGCCTATTACGCTGCTAAACAGTGAAGCTAAGCTTTTTTCCAAGATTTTTGCTTCACGCTTGAACTCGGTGATGCATCATCTTGTTTCTGTTTGGCAGCACAGGTTTATACAAGGAAGAGGGACTGTAGAACACATCAGGAGGTTAATTACCCTTATTGACTCTACCGAGACCTCCACCAAACCAATGGGAGTGGCTTTTTTAGAAGTGGAGAAGGCCTTCAATAGGGTGTCATGGAGATATTTATGGCAGACCCTCGAGGCTTATGGCCTAGGAGAATTAATTTGTGAAAGCAATACAGGTCTTGTATGTCAACCCTAAGGCAAGATTACGAATTATGGGAGAAGAGAAGGCACCATTCTCAATTGGTAGGAGAACAAGACAGTGCTGTCCTGCCTCTCCCATACTGTTCGTCCTATATTTAGACCCCCTTCTTAGGCATCTGGAGGCCCCCGCAGAAATTATTCCAGTCAGTTTACAGGGCAGGGACACCAAGCTATTGGCTTACACCAATGACGTGGCTATTATTACAACGGACCCTAATCGTGCAATGTCTGTGGTTGAAAGTATTACTGAAAATTTAAGGACGCAATAGGGGTTTTTATTCAATAAAGCTAAAAGGCAGATCGTGACAAATAGATTTGTTACAGGTATGGATAATAGGATTGTACAAAAAGCTGTTTACCTAGGCATTGTCATCATGGTAAACGTGGAAGCTATAGTGGAGTTAAATCTCACCCCTATAATGGGGAAAATTAAGAACGAACTCCAACAATGTGATAATCTGAAATTGACAACAGTAGGGAGATGTAATCTCATTAAAATGAGGATTTTGCCTAAACTTTTGTAAATTTTTTGCGCGATTCCTTTGTAAATTCATAATGATTGGTTTGAACAAATAGAGAAGGAGGTAGCTAGGTTTATCTGGAGTTATCAAAGGACTAGGAGAGCTAATGTATTCCTATCTTTTCCCAGGGTTAGAGGAGGATGGGGACTCCCACATTTTAAGGTATATTATTTAGCGGCTTCACTTCAATATTACCGCCCTCTCTTTGGAGTTAAGGAAAAGGATTGGGAGGATCCCGGTCATGTGCCGACAATATATGAGTTACTGATAGGCGCCTGGGCTAACGGCTGTCTCTTGAAATTCTATGAAGCAAGCTACTTTAAGAAAACGAGATTCAAGGTTCCAATCACTGCTTTTCGCAATTGGGCAGGCATAAGGAAGCAACCTAGGGTAGGTAGGCTCAGCCGATATTCTCCCATGATCGGGAATGACCAACTGCCAAGGGCACTACTAGATGCGTGCCTGGCAAGGTGGGGAAAAGGTCGTTTATACAGGATAGGGGACCTGTTAACTGGTGATCACATAACTTCATTCAAAGTAGTTAGAGAAAGGTTTGGTGTAGGCCCCCGGGGATTTTTTTAAATTTCAACAGTTGAGAGATTTCCTGTCGAAAAAAGCTGGTGTCGTTGCAGGGTTTGGACAAGTACCTTTGATGGAATTGTTGATTAGTAGTTCGGGATCCTTAATTACACAAATATATAGATGCCTGCTGGAAGGAGTACCAGATGACTTAGATAAATATAGGTTGAAATGGCAAGATAGGCTGGGGGTTGAGTATTCCTGTTTTATGAGATCATTAGAACTTTCAGACACAGTATTGTGCTCTGCCAATTTGTGAGCCACACATTTAAGACCTTATTTGATCTCTATATTACACCTGCAAAAATTGTCAAATGGGGTGGAACAGATGGGGCTCTTTGTTTTAGATGTGCAACTTTTGGTGCAGATTTAGTGCATGTTTTTTCTATTTGTCCTCACATAGAATCTATAGGTAGTGAAATTTCAGGCTTTTTACAACAGGTGCTAAATGAAGAAGTTCCTCTGACACCTCAGCTGATGTTATTAGGGGTAAATGATCCAGTCAGCAACAAAAGGGGTAGAACACACTTTTATAGCAATGGCAGTTCTCAGGCTCTGTGTCGCCTCAGCCTGGCTTGATTCACAGCCCCCAACCTTCCAGCAGTGGAAGGGACAATTTTTACATATATATAATTTAGAAAAGGCACTTTAGGAAAGGAGAGGCAGAAAAGGTAGGATTGAAGGGAATAGGATTTTGGCCCCTCTCCTCCTGGATTGAGTCTTCTTCATGAACTGAATTTTTCCCTTGGTCCATTCTGAAAATACTGTTGTTACATTATATTTTTCTCTAGCCTATGAGTTATTGATTTCTGTGTGCAATGTATCACTTGATTGACCATCTTTTTTCAAATAAAATCAGGGTTTTGTGTTTGGATAGTATGTACATGTGATTAGCGCTACATTTACCCTGTTATTTGTAAAAAAATAAAAATATATAGTTAAAAAAAACCTAATGCATATTCCTCTTTGGTTAATGCTCTTCAAACCAGTGAAGGAGGGCTGCTTTGTACTCAGTTAAATATGCATGCAGCATAATGCTTTAATACACAGGTTCAGACAGCAATCTGTACAGCACAAGGATACATGTCCACCATATAGACATGGCTTGGAGGTCGTATCCGTCAGAGTGGCAGTGTCTAAAAGAGTCAGAGCAATTTTCCTGAGTGCCTGACATGTAGGACACATCAGTAGAGGAAAGGAATGGCATATCAAGTCAGGGTGGAGGTGGGGGCGCCATATTGTTGTTGAAATATTGTCCTGTCGCTACTTCCAAACCACACTATTAACTACCACTATATCATGAAGGTAACAAGACATGGTGTTAAGAATAGTAAATCTATCCTTCCTTATATATTGTTAGCGATAAAGTGGTAGCCAATATACAAAAAATAATATTATTGTAGATCCGCATTGATGACATTGTGGAATGCAACTATATTTGCAGCAGGGGTGTACCATACGTCATCTTTAAACAAGATATTGCCTAAAATTCAGGTATTCAATTTCATCAGACAATGTCCAAAGACAAGTAGCTTAAGCAGGCAATCCTCCAGTGGGATACAAGTTACAAGACCAATTATTTCAGATATTAATATTTCATAAATGTAAATGAACTGGCTTTTTGCTCGTAAATTGTTCTTTCTAGCTTTAATTAAACTATTACACGGGTTGTGCCGAAGACAATAAGCCCGATGTAAGAAACAGAAAAGACAAATTGAATTAATGTGTTACTTTAGTAAAGTGCGCTTATTGGACAGAGTACTAGTTGTAAAAACAATTATTTGTTCTCTGCGTTTTTGACTTTAGCTGAATACTTGGCAAGCTGTTTGATAAAATTCTGGAGTACAGACCTGCTTTAGAATCTGGCAGATAGGTACTTCATCACAATCATAACAGATACCTTGGCGCCTTATTACAAGAGTGATATGATAATGCTCAGATTACTTACCAGTAATCTTTATTACTCCAAGTGATAGTCATAAGCTCATTAGTAAGGACTAAGACGAGGAAGACAGATGAGGAGGAATTTGTATTAAGGGAGACAAGATATCATCACATTTGTAATGGAGTAACCTGTCTGCCAAACACCTAAATCAAGCCATATGTCAGTTATTACCTCGCCTTTTCTGATTTATAAGTGCTGAGGAAGAAGCGCTATATTAAACTCACAAGGCCTATACACTAGAAATCAATGCCGGTCAAAAATGTACACATTGTAAAAATACATACAAGGTAAAAAAATCTGTGGTTTTAATCTACAGGTGTGTAAATGCTTTGTTACACCACAGACGTTTTGCGACGTTCCTAATCTCCCCTATTCCCAAAGTTTGCTGATTTATGCTCCCCTTTACAATACAAAGTTTTTCTGTGCCTTGCAAGATAAATTTCATTCATATCAAACCCAGTCACAAGGGAAAATGAATGTTACATTTTACACATCAAGTTCACCTTTTGCAAGTTTTTTCCATGCACATTGTAAGATGTCTACCTGTTCGACATACATAGTCACAAAAGTTATACCTTCTATGCCAGTTGGGAAAGCATAATGAGGCCGATCAACTTTACAAAATTGCAGACTTTTACATTGAAATGTTAATTTTTAAGAAAAACACTTTGCAACCCTGCAAACCCCTATTTTATGTGTGTGGCGAATTAAAATGCAAGATTTGGAAAATGAAAACAAAAATATAATTTTTTTACAGGAAGCAGCGGTGAAGTTCGGTGAAAATTTCACTACTGGAGGATTTCTGACAATTAATATAATAGTCCATGGGAGGCTGCAATAGCCCAGATGAACACCTGCCCAGCACTCTCCGACTCGATGCAGGCAGAGGAAGAGGCTGATGACCTTGCTACCCCTGAACGGAGGGGTCATGAACAGAGAAACTATAGGGCCTTATTTATTAAAGTCTTGCAACACTTTTGCACCGCTGTTGTGTCACTTGTCATGAAGCAGCGGTGGGGTAAACAATGCGCAATGTTGCGCCATATTTACAACGTGGCGCATCAAGGCAGATGCGTCACCTTGAAAAGCCCTGCATCACATTATACTTGTGTCAGGTATAATGTATGCAGGGTGGGCATTACCATGTAAAAAAGGGTCGCAGAAGTGTTGCAGTGAAATCTATGAGATTTCACTGCGACACTTCTAGGAAGCTACTGCGTCAAAACCTTACGCCTGCCTCATGACAGGCTTAATGGTGATGCAGTGCCTTAGGCGCAGACCTACCCATGTATTGAGGAAGTTGCATCACGCTTACGACACAATTCCATTAATGCGTGACTTTTGTGCCGACAAATACGCATCTGTCATTCCTTGCGACATGAAGCACTGTACAGTAAATACGGCGCATCCATTGTGTTGCAAGGATGGTGCAGTAAAAACTGTTGTATCTCTGTTTTTTTCGCAGGGATGCAACAGTTTTCATAAATGAGGCCCATAGAGTCCTGTTTACAGAAAGTAAACAGAGCTCTGTTGTTTATACTGCCCTAACTTTCCCAGGGCCCCAGGCAGCAGTAGATATCACAGCTGGGCTAAAGCCAAGTCAAAGGCTGCATCACACATAAATGCAACGCAGACGCAATTCAGGAGGGATACTCCAGTCAGATTTATAAACGCAAAAATGCCTTTAATTTAGCTTTCTACCACCTGAAGATGACCCTATTTCAATACACGCTAAAGGGGAAAATACATCTCCTGCTAGTCTTCTAAAATGTCCCTCTTTCTTCCAAATGTTGGCATGTAGGATAACATCACTCCAGCTATCTCAGGCCTATAAGCGTATCCGTGTCCATGTTAGGTACTTCTGAACAGGGACATTTTAAGAATTTTTGGGGTCCTGGACCAAATGTATTTTGGGGGGCCAATATTCGGAACAACTTTGAATTTATGAACCAATTTCAGCTCATTCATGCCCTGTTTGGCCAGGTCACTCACTGACTGTGCACAAGCACACAGGTCCAATTTCTAAATGTGTTTACATCTAATATTGAGGGATAGTGAGGTGTGTTTTCACTATTGTATAACAGCAGCAGCTTACTAATATTACTCCAAATAATCCCTGTGACACACTCGCATTTCCCACATGTGAGGTCCTGTTTTGATCTGAAAGAAACTTTTTTATGGATGTTGCATTAAAAATAAACACGTTTCTCTGCCAAATGTCTGTAAAAGTCTCTCACACATCACCCACATTAAAACCAGCTGTGGTCCATGCAGGTAAGAGCAGTGGGGCAATAGGGCCGGGTGAGGGGTGGACGACAATGAGGGAAAATTAATTATTTATTTAATTTTCCCTCCTCATCATCTGTCGAAATCCCCACCAACCGGCCCTACCGCCACACTGCTCTTACCTGCATGGGTGCGGCTGATTAAAACTAAAGACAAATGGCATTTGAAATAATCTGTTTAAGAATTATTTAAGGTCATCAGGGCAAGACTCTGCAGAACAAAGCTGGCTCTATCTGGGGGGGAGGGGCCTGAAAGGCTGGGTCCCTGGGCCAGAGCCCACTTTGCCCGTGCCTTAAAATGTCTCTGCTTCTGATGCTTGACTGGTCACAATTCCTGCTACCAGGGGACAACAGGGCTATAGACAAAATGACTTGATAAACCTCATATTTGTGATTACTACGAAGGTGTGAGCGCAAAAGTACACAACAGGGGGAATTGTGGGCACTTCGCTGAGCATGATTCTCTTCAAACACACCGCGGGTGCTCTGAATATCGATTTGCACCACACGGCGCAAATTCGTTACTTCTCTCTAATTTAAGAACTCTGTGCTAGGACTGGCAACATGACACAAATGTGAGGTCCACAGAGTCTAGACTCACTTAAAATAATATTGAATAGCAGGAAAATTAAAGACAAGATGAAGAGAGTAAAGATGGAAGAAGCCAAGTATCTAGATTTTAGACTTCTGCCATTGAGGTGCTTACAGTTACAAAGTCTAAAGCCGTATAACCTGGGTTTACAACATCCTCGGAGCTGTGGTGACCAGCAGTATTGGGGGACCAGGCATCGAGGGCAGTTTCTCCAGGTTCTGCAGGCAGTTTTTTCACTCGATATGTGTTTAGAAATGGATCTCCCAAAATAATTACTAAACCACAGGAATGTTTTCTTTGACCCACAGTGCACACAAGAACTATATAGGCATCACATTATTTTTATAGCTCCGTTTTCCCAATATATTGGCTAAAATGTCATTTATTTTACAGACAGTTCTGAAGAGGAACTTGTGAACTATCCCAGTGCTACTGCCTTACTTCTCAGCAGCATCAAATTGTGCTTCTGCATATAAGAGAAAATGATGCACTGCACCCTCAGGTATTCTTTGAGTGATCGCTTGGCACAGAATCCTTGGACGCTTCCAGTCCAGAAATCTACTCACTGGCCTGCAGCCCATGGGCAGTTCTTCAAGCGAAGCACACCCAGTCCACCACCTGATTACGTCATCAGTGGCTGCTGGTCACAGTGTGCACCACCTCTGGCAGAGCACGACCAGGCTCTGGAACATCTCAGAAAATCATCACTAAAGGAATTTCATTGGTTCAAACTCCAGGTGAGTATAACCTTCTACATCACCCTTGTCACCTACAAGGCCATCAGCAGCAACTCTTCAATGTATCTGACCAAACAATTACCTGTCTCAGGTCAGCCGCGGCCCCTGCAGTTAAGAGCGGTGGGGCCTGGTGGGGGGTATTTCAACAGACGGAGAACAATTAATTATTGATTTAATTTTCCCTCATCATTGTCTGTCGAAATCCCCCCCACCCGACCCCACCGCTCTTACCTGCACGGGCAGTGGCTGCCTCAGGTGCAGAGTGGTGCACAGAAGCCAGGACATCACTTGACTTAGAGACAAAGGCATTTGAGAAGGAAATAAATAAGGCCTTCTCCATCTAAGGTCCCAGGACCTGAAACACCATCCCCATAGACATCAAAACTGCCCAGCTGCTGGGGATAGGGCACTGGTGGGTTGGGTATACTGCTGACTAAGAGGGACACAGCCAAACATTGGAACTCCTCCAGCGCTCCTCCCATTGCGGCCAGGGAGAAAGGCATGGACTGGTGCGTGAAACTGGAAAATGCTATATATAATGTACATGGGTGTCCCCACAAGTATGGCAAGGTCAGGGACAAATGGTGGGCTTTTTATGGTTTGAAGGGGCATGGCTGAACTGGGTGTTAGAGGAAGTTGTGCATTTTACACCTGTTAGTTTGAACGGGGAGGTGGGTATCAGTGTGATATTCTACGTACATTGTGCTTGTTCTGTGAGAGCCATACTTGTTGTATTGAAAATCAATAAAAAATAAAAATAAACTGGCCAGCTGACCGGATCCACCTACAATTGAGAAAAAAAATGAACATATATTTCCTCTAGGAGCAATACCGCCTCCACAATACAACGTACTTTAACCCAATTTAGAGTAAATTATCTGGTAAACCCTTTTCGTTTACTCTTTGTTCAGCATCCTATTGCTTCCCAGCTAGGTTTGTACTACACAAGCACCACTGGATACATACACATAGGTGGTGCTAACATGATACTGCTCCTGCTTAAATTGTACAGAACTGTGAATGTAAATAAATAGGAATTGGCCTCCTCTGGGTGTTTTGTGGCTTTGAGATCATTTCGCAGGCACCCTCTGATGCCCATCACCAAGCAAATATTTAAATGTCAATTCATGGCCCAGAATTTAGAAGTGAGAATTTATGCTGTTGTACATTTTGGACATTTCTGGCCTTTTGAGTAAGTTTACACTTTGGAGAAAGTTCATTCCTCCACCCTGAGTACAGCAATTGACTTCCTTTCGTGTTGGTGGGTGACGTCCTTTCCTAAACTCCTTCCTGAATCTCTTTAAGCCTCTCTAATCCATCCCCTTTTGTGGTAAGACTGGCCCTTCTTTCAGCGACTATCCTACATCCCGATCACATTTACTACTAAAACCTATAATTAGGCATGCAGAGACTCCACAGTCAGGGCGAAGAACTCCACACACATAGGTATAGGTAATGTAGAGGCAGAAAATTAAGCACCAAGTTGTGAATTGTAATTTGTCGTAGGTTTTGTAATACTGTAAATTCTACTACAAAGTACTGTGTAGCTCAATATGCTTAAGCCACTATGTCAAAGTGCATTGTATTGTATAGTGATTTATGTAAACCCACTGCTTCTTTCCGCTGGAGAGGTGCTGAAGTGCTCTGAAGCAGTGGTGGCTACAAATATAAAAATATGGTGAGGCACTATGGCAACAAACTCACCATATACTGCTCCCTGGGTGTGTACCTCTCTCCCTGATCGGTGTCCATGAGCAGGAAAGGGAAGGACTTCCTTCCTGCTTAGTGGACACCAATACAACCAATCCCAGAGCTGCTTTCATGCTGAGAACAGCTACCGGATTGGTGGGGGCAGGCTAACCCAGGACTTATTTTGAGGCTGGGGATCTGTGCCAGCAATCCCCACGGCGTTTCACAGCCAGGGAATTGCTGGGCTTACAGTGCGCATGTTGGGCTGGCCATAGCAATAGAGTTGGCCAACCTGACATGCGCACTGAAGGGGCAGCTGTAATACTGCAATTGCAGGATTCAGCCCCGTCCCCCGCCCTTGCACTGCAATGTTTAATGAATGCCATTTTACTTATTCATGGGTGCCTGCTGCACTCCTAGCAGGTGGGGCTACGCCCCTCTGCTCAAACGGAGAAGCTGCCCCTGCTCTTTAGACAGGAAGCATGCTACTCAGCAGAACTTCAATGAATGAAAAGTTGTGCCTGTCATGTGATGTCTATGAGTGGTGTTGATTTTGTGTGTGAGGACCCGAATTTTGTTCTTATACTATATGTGGTGCTACACCTATGCATGCATGTGAGGGGAACAGAAAGGAAGGATGCTTAAGGATGAAAAATATGGTCATGCAAGCGGTCAAACAGACTAGTCATGCAAGCAGCTATGCTAGTGGGCATGTAGGCAGATACCTACCATGTGGTACTGCAGTCTAGTATTAGTGACTCGCTTATATTTAGCAAAGAATTTGGGTACTTCAGGCAAGAACATGGACAGCTTAATTACATTTGAATTCTAGTGGGCTTAGTCAATTAAACCCAGTTATGTGTTAAGCGAAGAGATTTTTGATGATGTTGTTTTGAGAGCTAAGCCTCCACTAGGAGCAGACATGCATTCTAATAGGAGAAACTGCTGAAAACTTGTAAACAGATCAGAATTTGACAATGCTTCACAAACAGAATTATTTATTCGATTCATACATTTTGCTGTAATTACATGCACCACTGACTCTTCTTGAGAAGTGCTTAACCCCTTCCACGCTGATGACGAGCTGGGCTTGTCATGGCGTAGCCTCCTCGCACGCTGATGACGAGCCCAGCTCGTCACGTAATATGCGTTTTCGCGAATTTTAGCGTGCGAGGAGACTTAGGCTAGCGCGCATGAGGTTAAATGCAGTGGCATCTCCTCCGCTAAGGCTAAGGTGGAGCGTCGGCACGCTGCTCTGTGAGCAGTGTAAAAATGAACATGAAAACTATAATAACTAACGTTATTATCATTTTCCTTCCTGCTCGGGTGCGGGTCAGGGCGGGTGGAACGAGCTGGGCAGTGCAGGGGGAAGGGGACGAGTGTAAAGCACACTCTAACGTGCGCATGACGGTTTGACCAGCCCAAGAGAGCCGGTCAAACCATCAGGCACACTTCGCATCTTCCCCACCGGCTGCATTACACAACCAGGTGAGGAACATGCAAAGCCTCCAAGTCCCTGTCTGAGCGCCGAACCATGGCACTCAGACCAATCACAACACTGCTTAAGGCAGCGTTCTGATTGGACAGCGGCTTCTGGAAAGCTCGGAGCTTATTGTTGCGGCGTGTAGGAGACGGAGCAGAGGCGGCAGCACCCGGAGGCATTCAGGTAAGTGAGTTTAAATTTATTTTTTTCATTCACATATTCACTCCCGCCCCCACGCCCCACCACCCGTGCTTAGTACTGGCCACTACTGCTTAGATGCGATTGATTTGTTTAGTGCGTACTAAAGAAACAAAACAAACGTAATTTAGATAGCTCCGAGGTCCATGGCTCTTTCCTTCTGAGTGTATTTTCTTCATTGGGGTATTGGTGGCTGAACACCTGTTGCTGTAGAACTGTGCTTTGTTTTTGGTCAGTTGATCTCAAAACTAGCTCAAGCGATGAATGGGACTCTATTTCCAGACCAACTGGGCCCCCTTCCGACAACAAACATCACTCCGTCTCTAATGAATCCAGGATTCAAGATGTAGAGACATGGGGAGAGGTGCACATGTTTACATGCACAACAGTGTGCTTGTGCGTGTGCATTAATGTTTGTCTGTTTAGTTATTTTCCAGAGTGCTTACAAGCCACACTGCTAGTTTTGGGCAATCTGGATTCACTGTAAGCATACAGAAATGCAAACACAGTTCCATTACCATTGAGCAGAGTTTGGCTGGTGCCTCAATGGGTACACAGGAAGAAGTACCTGCTGGGGCATGGACCTCTGGCTCTGGGACTCCCTCTATTCCTCCTGGAATCCCTGTCAATAAACCACCAAATGGATCCTTGGTGTATGAGAACTTGGCTCTCAGCAGACCAGGAACTTAGTCCTGATTCGTGAGAATCTCTCTCATTCACGAGCCCAGGTTGTGACCCTGATGTTTGTCAATCTCTCCATTAGCAACAGAGGAAAGTGGCTGTTGCGCTTGAAAAATCTGACACAGAACCAGAAAAGAGGCCCTGGTTCATGAGAATCTCTCTTTCCTCAAACCTGGGAAGTGGACCTGGTGCACCAGAATCTCTTTTTCGTGAAACAAGAAAGTTGCCCTGATGTATGAGAATCTCTCCCTCCGCAAACCTGGAAAGTGGCCCTGGTGCACCAGAATCTCTTTCTCGTGAAACAAGAAAATGGCCCTGAAGTATGAGAGTCACTCCCTCCATAAACCTGGAAAGTGGGCATAGTGCACCTGAATCTCTTTCTCGTGAAACAAGAAAGTGGCCCTGATGCATGAGCATCTCTCTCTCTATCTTGAAACACAAAAGTGGCCCTGCTTCATGAGAATCTCTCCCTCCGCAAACCAGGAAAGCATCCCTGGTGCACCAGAATCTCTTTCTCGTGATACAAGAAAGTGGCCCTGATGCATGAGAATGTCTGCCTCTGCACCCCTGGAAAGTGGCGTTGGTGCACCAGAATCTCTTTCTCGTGAAACAAGAGAGTGGCCCTGAAGCATGAGCATCTTTCTCACTCTCTTGAAACAAGAAAGTAGACCTGCTTCATGAGAATCTCTCCTTCCACAAACCAGGAAAGCGGCCCTGGTGCACGAGAAGCTCATTCTTGTGAATCAAGAAAGTGGCACCTGTGCATGCAAATCTCCTTCTCTCTCATGAAACCAAAAAGTGGCCCTGCTGTATGAGAATATCTCTGTCTGCAAACCAGGATAGTGGATCTGGTGCACGAGAATCTCTTTCTAATGAGCCCTGGTGCATAATAAACTCTCTTTCCCTCATGAACCAAGAAAGCGGACCTGGATATCGGGGATCTCTTTCTCATGAACCAGGAAGGTGACCTTGGTTCAATAGAATACTCAGAAAACCTTAAACGTTTCCCTTCTGCATGACAATCTCTCCCTCTGCAAGCCACAAACTGGCCCTGGTGTATTATAATATCTCTCTCATGAATCAAGACAGTGACCTTGCTGCATGAATATCACTTTCTCGTGAACCACAAAATCGTCACCGGTGCATGATAATCTGTCACTCATCAAACCATGATGCCCCTGGTGCATTAGAATCTGTCAATTAACAAACCACGAATGTGACCCTAGTGTGTGAGAATCTGTCAGTAAGTAAACCATGAACGTGCCTCTGGTGAGTGCAAATCTGACTATAAACAAACCATGAACGTTCCCCTGGTGAGTGAGAATCTGTCAAAAAGCAAACCATGAATGTTTCCCTGGTGAGTGAGAATCTGTCAATAAGCAACCAATGAATGTTCCCCTGGTGAGTGAGAATCTATCACTTAACAAACCACGAATGTGACCCTAGTGCGTGAGAATCTGTCAATAAGCAAACCATGAATGTTCCCCTGGTGAGTGAGAATCTTGTCAATAAGCAAACATGAATGTTCCTCTGGTGAGTGAGAATCTGTCAATAAGAAAACCAGGAACGTGCCCCTGGTAAGTGAGAATCTAACTATAAAGAAACCATGAAAGTTCCCCTGGTGAGTGAGAATCTGTCAAAAAGCAAACCATGAATGTTCCCCATGGTGAGTGAGATTCTGTCATTATGCAAACCATGAATGTGGCCCTGGTGAGTGATAATCTGTCAAAAAGCAAACCATGAATGTTCCCCATGGTGAGTAAGAATCTGTCAATATGCAAACCATGAATGTGGCCCTGTTGAGTGAGAATCTGTCAAAAAGCAAACCATGAATGTTCCCCATGGTGAGTGAGAATCTGACTATAAACAAACCATGAATGTGCCCCAGGTGAGTGAGAATCTGACTATAAACAAACCATGAATGTGCCCCAAGTGAGTGAGATTCTGACTATAAACAAACCATGAATGTGCCCCAGGTGAGTGAGAATCTGGCTATAAACAAACCATGAATGTGCCCCAGGGGAGTGAGAATCCAACTATAAACAAACCATGAATGTGCCCCAGGTGAGTGAGAATCTGACTATAAACAAACCATAAATGTGGCCCTGGTGAGTGAGAATCTGACTATAAACAAACCATGAATGTGGCCCTGGTGAGTGAGAATCTGACTATAAACAAACCATGAATGTGGCCCTGGTGAGTGAGAATCTGACTATAGACAAACCATGAATGTTCCCCATGGTGAGTGAGAATCTGTCAATATGCAAACCTTGAATGTGGCCCTGGTGTGTGTGAATCTACCAATTATCAAACCATGACTGTGGCCCTGTGCGTGAGAATATGTCAATTGGCAAACTATGAATGTGGCACTGGTGCTTGACAATTTCTCTCATGCAACAAGAAAGTGGCCCTGGTGCAAGGAAATCGGTGCAAGGACTTCACTTTTTAACAGACCCAAACATTTGTCTTGTGCGCACCAAGCTGTGCCTCAGCTGACTAGATAAGTGTTGCTTGATTTGTTTGATGACCTCTCCACACCAACACACACCAACAGAGGGGGGCGTAAACAGAAGAATCCGTTTCTTATGACACCTGAAATATTTTCACTGCTTCAGGGACAATCTCTCTCAGCAGCCTAGGTAACTGACTGTTTGTTGTAAGAAGTGCTTTTTCAGACCCAGATCTTGCCAGGGGAGTGGCAGATGCCACAGCCATTCGTGATGCAG
Source organism: Lissotriton vulgaris (assembly GCF_964263255.1). Lineage (NCBI taxonomy): Eukaryota > Metazoa > Chordata > Amphibia > Caudata > Salamandridae > Lissotriton > Lissotriton vulgaris. The sequence goes on along the minus strand of NC_141685.1, from coordinate 801,998,209 downwards.
ACACATCCACATGAACCACCCTCCCACAGCCCTCTGTGGACTTCCATATAGATCTCCAGTCATCACAGAATCCAGAATAAGTTTCCATCCGATTAGCTGTGTTCCAGGCTGGTGGTAAAAAAGGAAACGATGTGTCCAGTGACAAGAAAAAAGCGGTCTTTACCAGCTTACTTAAGGTCCTGGCACGTGTAGTTCCATACCCACGGGCATCTTTTAAGCCTTTGTCAAGGAGGAGTGAGTGCCCTCTCATAACTGCTACTTGGAGGACTCACTGCAGCTTTTTGAGAGTAAGAAGCGTACCGGTCAGAGGAGGAGGATGGTCCCACAAACTGAGCTTCAAGGCTGTCATTCATCCACTACCCCCTAGGGCAAAGTCTTTTGCGCCTTTACCTGTCAGGGTAATCCAACATGGTCTAGGAAGCGTGTCGTGATGACCTAGGGAGCTCTTCTAGACAGGACTCCCTTTAATCCAAAATTAATAAGCCAAGTTTCATCACCCAGCTACAGTGATAGAGGAAAAATACTGGCCCACTCAATGGTCCTTCCAAGCTGGCCCAGGGGGCAGTGGCAGAATGCCTGCTAGGCAAGTCCACAGCTGCACAGCTTTCTTTGGTTCCACCATGTGAATATGCAAGGTATCTCATGGCTCACCAAAACTGCTGACCTCCAAGTCAGCCAAAAGTGAGTAAGGTTGCTAGAGAAAACAAGAGGAACTTTGAGTGCATAGTGATAGTTATAGCTGTTTTACCTGCAAGTACTTAACCCACTTCCATGCTCATGACAAGGTCAACTCGTCATGGGTTTTACCTGCCCTGTGCTTATGACGAGTTGACCTTGTCATGAACAATGGGAATTTGAAAAATGCAGCATGGGACGGGAAAACCCCTTAGCATCCTTTAAAACACCTTGGCTGCTAGGGGGTTTTCCCCTCCGGTGCTGACTTTTTGAAAGCTCCATTATTCATGACAAGGTCAACTCGTCATAAGCACAGGGCAGGTAAAACCCATGGCGAGTTGACCTTGTCATGAGCATGGAAGGGGTGCAAAGCGTGGTGCCTTCACACAGTAGCAACTGTTGGCACCGAGTGTGTCATCATTCCCAATGTTGGGCCTTCTTTGATACAGTGGGCTTGCTTGCAGCTCTGACATCAGCTGGCCGCGTGGCCCACGTGTATGTTGGCTCCTAGTTTTGCTGGCTTTCCCTGATGTCAGCATTTGCTGATGGTGGTACCTTGATACTCAGCTGCATGGTCCCTAATTGGGTAGCAGGGTGTGCAGTTCTTTGAATGTTGGTGTCTGCTCACAGTCTGGCTTCTGGGAGCAGGTAACCAGTTCAATGGGGGGGGGGGGGGGCGGGGAGGGCTTTTCCACAGGCTTTTCCCATTCCAAGATGGCAGCTTCTGATCACTCATTCCGTTATTGTGGTTTTGGCTTTCCTTTCACTTTAAACTGGATGATCATGCAAAGGATATGCAAATCGGTAGATCATCTGGCTATCCAAATATTGAATGGAGACTTCTGCATATATTGGTTTCCTTATTTATTCCTGGCGACGTTGCCCTTTTTTCCTGTGTCAGCTCTTCTTCAGTTCCTGCTGCAGTTTTTGTTGCTCCCTGTGTCCCATTTTTCATCAAATCTTTGCCTTTCGGCTATGCTTTCACAGCAGTGTTGTGCCTACCTCTACAATTCATTCTGGAAGATTATTGTGCGGCAAGGTGTTGTCCTCTTTTTAGTGGCTCTTTGCAACATCCATACACCCTCCGGCCATTTTCTTCTGGTGTGTGCCATATTGCAGCTTCCGAAACGGGTTGCCGCGATCCCAAAACGCGCAAGAGAACATTTGTTTTATCGAGCCCAGGGCTTTAAGTGGGATGAAAAAACTGGGGGGGTCGTTCAAGGGGGAATGTCCATTGTAATTAAGGGCGCGGCTTAAAAAACGTTAGCTAAAAGTTTGTGCTTAGCATAGTGTGCCGCCCGACTGGTATTTTGTTGTTTCTGTCATTGCATCCAGATATATGATACAACAAGAAACATCATACTTACAACAAGTCAGGACTATTGGCTTTTGTCAATGGTTGTTAGTTGCATAAGATAAATAGGCAGCAACTGTGGCTTGTATATAATATTGAAAAAGCTTCTACATAAAGCCCAGGTGACACCACGACGATGTTGCTGCTCCTTAGTTCCGAAAGAGAAGAGAAATCCAGAGAGAAACGCTTGAAAAAAACGGACCTCCTGTGCCAGGGCACAAAACAGAGCCCAATAGAGACACGTTTCGAGGCATCCGTAAAAAAACTGCCGGTGCTCAGATCTGGTGAGACCCGGCCCACTTAAAGCCCTGATCGAGCCATTGACAATATCCAACTAAGTGAACTTGTGTTCCGGTCTACACATCACTGTTGAAGCTTCTGCCAAGGAATTGTGTATAGTTCTGGTGGACACATCTTATGCATTCTTCAAGCCAGGTTCGGAGAATTATACCCAGTGTAGGGAGCCTTGTCAACCCTTCTGATCCCAGTTCTGATGACACAGCCAAAGTATTGAGTCTGACTGGATGACATGTCTGGAACACTATATTCAGTTCAGGGGGTGACGTCCAGAGTGGTTCCTTATTGTAGAGGTCAATATAGAATATTGAGTACGGTTCAAGAGGGTCGCATCTGGAGTCCAGTGCCTATTTTTGTGGGTGTCATCAGGACATTTGTATCTGCGTCTTCAGCTTCTATGTACAATATTGTGCACAGGAGCACCACTATATACAGGCCTGAAATATTATGTAATGTTCTGCCCTTCACCTGTGCAGTATTGTGCCTAGTTCTAGAGTATTAATCTGGGGACAGATTTACAAGCCCCTTGCGACACTTTTGTGCCACCATTAAGTCACTTTTTGTGACGCAGTGGCGGTGTGAAAAATGCCCATTGCGGCCCATTTACAACATGACGCATCTAGGGAAATGCCTCACCTTGTAAAGCCCTGCGCCACATTATACCTGCGTCAGGCATAATTAATGCAGGGTGTGTGTTCCCACGTGGGAAAGCCTTGTAGAAGTGACGCAGTGAAATCTACAAGATTTCACTGCACCACTTCTAGGACGCCACTGTGTCAAAACCCTTCGCCTGCTTGGAGCAGACGTAAGGAGTGACGCAGTGTATTAGGAATAGGCCTCCCATGCATTGCTGGAGTTGCATCGTGCTTGCGACAAAACTAAAGCATTTTGTGACTTTTGCGCCAACAGATGCATAAATATTTCTGACACATCTGTCAATCCTTGCGCCACGGTGCGCTGTATTGTAAATACGGCGCATCCCTGGTGGTGCAAGCGTTTCGGACCCCGGCGCATGGAAACTGACACATCCATGCACATGCATCAGTTTCTTGTAAATAAACCCCCCGGAATGATGTGTAAAGGTATTGAAATTCTGATCTGCAGTTCTGTGGCAAGTTCTGGAGATCACATCTGCAAACTTATGTTATGTTATTTTCTATAATGTATGTATGCAGTTGCTTCATGGTGCCATATAAGAAACGTAACTTCAGGCACCACATTTACAACAGATTATGCAGTAGTGAGTCTAATTCTGCAGTTCACATGTGCTGCTTTTTTTCCAGTTCTAGAGGCTGCATCTGGAATATCATGTAATTCTGCAGGTCTTGAATGCAATATTGTGTTCACCTCTGAAGGCCTCATTCAGAGAATTGTGTAAAGGGTCTTCAAGTCTTATCTGGAGTAACTTGTCCAGGTTTGGAAACCACAGCTAGAATATTGTGTAAACAAAGCTTCTCCAACAAGGAGCCATGGAGCTCCTGGCAGCTCCCCAGCTACCTATAAGCAGCTTTCCTGTGTGCAGCGCCCATTAATAAACTAAAAGCTTCTGCTCGGTTGAATTATTATATGTCTACCAAAATTGGAAATTGTATATTAGAGATGAAAATGTGATCATGAGAAAGATTGAATTTGAATTTCCAAAATATATTTCAAGCTAATATCTCGATTATAAATCATGCAGCTTTGGGGAGGCTTTTTCCTAATATTATTATCTTGATGTCTGAGACATTCCAACTATAGCTGTTACTCATTACCAATGTAAAAGCGCTGCACATTGACAAAGCCTTTTTTACATTACTGCTGGCAACTGTGCCTGATGCATTGAGGCATTCACTGCTGGATCTTGTATGTGATGGCCTCAAATGTGATTTATTCCAGTGACATTCGAGGCTCAGGATCATTTTCATTAAACATAAGTAGCTCTTCTTACAGAAAAGGTTGGAGACCCCTACTGGAAATGTTCTGCTAGTCATATATGCAGTATTGCATTTGATCCTGAAGGTAACAATTCCAGATGTAGAAACTGTGATTGAACACAAGAGATTTGTAACCACAAGGGTGCCTACGTGAACCACATGTCTTAAGAATAAAGGTTCAAGAAATTGGGTCGGAATCAACAGAAGGATGATATGATAAAGCCAGATATCATTATTATACCGTGAGAGTCGGAGGCTCAGGAGTTGGGAAATAGCATTTACAATGCTGTCATCACATTGCGTAACTATTACAACGCAGTCGTAACAACGACCGCGTTGTTGGAACGCGACGCCTTTACATCGCAAGGCATTTGATCGACTTGCTATAGGGGGCGCTCTAACCTAAGGAATAGTATAATTTACTATTCCAACACCTTCCCTACTGATGTGCAGGCTGGAGTTGGAATAGTAAATTATACTATTCCTAATTCCAGCGCGCCCCCTACAGCAAGTTGATCTAATGACTTGCGATGTAAAGGTATCGCGTTCTATCTAACAACGCGGTCATTGTAACAACCGTGTTGGAATAGAACGCGATGTTATAGCATGCGATGTAACATGCTATATTCTCAGGAGTTACCTATAAAAATGAACGGTACTAGCAGGTCTTGTGTGGACCAGAAAACCAGCAGCAATGATGAAGACACCTCAGTATGCAGAACCCACAACCCGGGATTTTATTTCATTTGCACAGAGAATGAAACAGGCAACTCACTGGAGGAAAACCCCTGCACTACAAGAACCATCGGGCCATGTTCATGGCCACGCCCACTGAGGCGGGGGTTAGGAAGTGCAAAGGAGTGCAGGGATGAAAGACTGGTTTCATTCGCAGTAAGTCCTCACCCCTTTGAAGAAGTGCTGCAGATAGCATGAAACGCGTCAGATCTGGACATTATTCTTGTGAGGCAGCAAGCTGTTCTTTCGCTGTTTGCATCATCATTAAAGCGGCATAATTATATTTTCCTGATTGTGGCTTCCTCATTCCAGGTTCCGGGCAAGCTTTTGTGGTATATATATATATATATATATATATATATATATATATATATATATATATATATATATATATATATACATATATACATATACTACTATAATAAAGGAAGAACTTTCAGCCTTTGAGGCGGGTAAACTCGGGAACCACAGCGCCAATCCACACACCGGATACACAGTTTGAATCATCAGGGTGTGTAGATGGTTATAGGCTATATAAATTAAAAAAAACGTTATTAAAAAAAATTTACAGTAAAAAAAAAGTAGTCCCTCTGAAGTAGAGCCGGCCGCGACATGCGTGCTCACGTCAGGAGCGCGGGGAAGGAGCGGCGTCCAGGAGCGCGACGAGGAGCAGGGACATTGTGCGGGGGAGGAGCGGTGACGTGAGGAGCAGCGGACAGGCCAGCGGCGGTGCGAGCAGCGGACAGGCTGGAGGAACGGCGGCTGAGGTAAGGAAGCGGCGGACATGGTGCGGGGGAGGAGCGGTGACGTGAGGAGCAGCAGACAGGCCAGCGGCGGTGTGAGCAGCGGACAGGCGGGAGGAGCGGCGGCTGAGGTAAGGGGAGCCATGTCGGGGCAGGCGGGGGACAGGCTGGGCGGGGGTCCGGGCTGCAGGAGAAAAGAGATGAATCCAGTGTTTTTATGGTGAAACAGCAATCATTAACACACCTCTAGGCCAAAAAGATTAGCTATGATGTAAGCTTTCCCAGCCAATGAACACTCTGTAGAACGGATTGGTCAGCTGTACACCTCTGCAAAGAAGAACAGGACATATTTAAAGCAGTATATCAGCAGCGGACAGGCGGGGGGAGCGGCGACTGAGGTAAGGGGACCCATGTCGGGGCAGGTGGGGGTCGGGGCAGGCGGGGGATGGGCCGGGCGGGGTCCCGGGCTGCTGGACAATGTCGGGGCAGGTGGGGGTCGGGGCAGCCTGTTGCTCCCGGACAAGGTCGGGACGGGCTGCTAGTACTAATATAATAAAGAGAAAGCCCAAACCTTTGAGGTGGGTAATCTCAGGAACCACAGCACCAATCACAACACCCAATACAGCGTTGGAAAGGGCAGTTGCAGCAGAAGGACATAGGCTATGCAGATGCCCACCATATACATTTAAAAGGTAAAAGACCCGTGCCAGCAAAGTAGTCCCTTGTGGGTGTGTCTGCGTTGTGCTGTGGGCGTGTGCTGGGGGCGTGACAAATGCTGGGGGCGTGTGGTACGTTCCGCCCTTCATGCCATGTCTCATATCGTGTGCTAATCCCACCCTGCTCCCTTTAAATACCTCTGCATCCCATAATCATAACCCACCCTTACTCCTTCAAATACCCCAACACCCTTAAACACTAACCCATCTTAACCCTATAAATATACCCTGTACCCCAAAACCCAAACCTATCTCTAAACCCTAAAAATACCCCTGTACCCCAAAACCCAAACCTAGCCCTGAACCCTATAAATACCCCTGTACCCCAAAACCCACACCTAACCGTGAACCCTAAAAATAACCATGTACCCCAAAACCCAAACCTACCCCTGAACCCTAAAATACCCCTGTACCCCAAAACCCAAACCTAGCCCGGAACCCTAAAAATACCCCTGTACCTCAAAACCCAAACCTAGCCCTGAACCCTTAAAATACCCCTGTAGCCCAAAACCCACACCTACCCCTGAACCCTAAAAATACCCCTATACCCCAAAACCCAAACCTAGCCCTGAACCCTATAAAATACCCCTGTACTCCAAAACCCAAACCTACCCCTGCACCCTAAAATACCCCTGTACCCCAAAACCCAAACCTAGCCCTGAACCCTTAAAATACCCCTGTACCCCAAATCCCAAACCTACCCCTGAACCCTAAAAATACCCCTGTACCCCAAAACCCAAACCTAGCCGTGAACCCTAAAAATAACCATGTACCCCAAAACCAAAACCTACCCCAGAACCCTAAAATACCCCTGTACCCCAAAACCCAAACCTAGCCCTGAACCCTAAAAATACCCCTGTATCCCAAAACCCAAACCTAGTCCTGAACCCTTAAAATACCCCTGTAGCCCAAAACCCACACCTACCCCTGAACCCTAAAAATACCCCTATACCCCAAAACACAAACCTAGCCCTGAACCCTATAAAATACCCCTGTACTCCAAAACCCATACCTATCCCTAAACCCTAAAACTACCCCTGTAACCCACAACCCAAAACTATATCTGAACCCTTAAAATATCCAAACACCCCAAAACATATACCTCAGTACCCCAAAACATATACCCCTATACCCATACTTACATTATCCAAACATTAAAAAAACATGCTTTTACCATTCATGCATTTACAATGAATTTCGTTGTAAATGTATGCGTGGTAAAAGCATATAAAATGTAATGCCATGCATTATAATGGCATTGCGGAGTCATGGTACTTTCGTATTGAAAGTATGCGGAGTGATGGTATGCGGAAAGAAAGTTGCGGAATAATGGGTGTTTACCCTCCCCCAGTAAGTACATTGGTGGCACGACGGCCCACATCTCCAGCAACATACTCATATTTTTTCACCACCCATTTGAAAAATGCACAGGTCTTTCTCATTGTTTGCCAGCACCGACATACACTTTTAGACACACCTCCCGCCACAAGTTCTAGAATTGCGAACTTTAGAGCTGGGGAGCTACGTTCGAATCTCGGCATCAGCTCAACATCCTGTGATTCCAGGCAAACCGCTTTGTCTCCCCGTGCCTACCACAAATGAATGTGTTCTTTTGTAACGTAAATTGTGCTCATGCCATGTTGAGTTCGCACTATATAATATTGCAAGGAAAAATAAAGTAAGGAAACTCGAGTTCACACACTACTGAACGCGCACTCCTAAGTGCATCAGCAGTGCACTGTGAATCGGAGCGTTTCACAGGCCTGTCACAGATAAGAAATGCTATCAAAACGAAATCCTACAAAACAATATACTACTGGCCGGCAGCAATTCATACCCGGACAACGTCGGGACTGGCTGCTAGTATATATATATAATAATAATATATAGTTTTTAGTGATTTTGTATTGATCTATGTTAGACCTGGCATCCTTGGTGTGATTTTCTCCCAAACGTTTTGCCTTCCGACCTCCGGTTTTTCTTTGTTTTTGCTGACCATAAGACTATACACACTGGACCACTGCTAATGAGTGCTAAAGTGCATGGGCTCTCTCCTTAAAACATGTTAGATTGGCCTAGACCCAATTAACATATCTTGTTTACTTGTAAGTCCCGACTAAACTGGAATTTCCTGTGCCCAGGGGCTGTAAAATGAAAGCTACAAGTGGGCTTGTAGCACTGATTGCGCCACCCAATTAAGTAGCACTTTAAACATGTCTCCGGCCTGCCATTGCAGACTGTGTGTGTGTGCAGTTTTAAACTGCCAACTCTACTTAGCAAAGTAAGCCTTTTGCCAGGCCCAAAACTTTCTTCTTAATGCATATGTCACCCCTAGGGTAAGTCTTGATCAGCACATCGGGCAGGGCGCAATGTATTTAAAAATCAAGACATGGGCTTTCACGGCTTGCATGTCCAGGTAGGGAAAAACTTTTACTTTTTTTTTTTACCACTGTAAGGCCCACCTCACCCATAGGATAACACTGGAGTTACCTTATTACATTTTACAAGTGCAATGTTCAAATGGGAAGTGGTGGCCATTTCATGTTTGGCGTCCCTGGAATTGTAATGGAAAATCCTAATTTATGGGGAACTTGGATTTTAAATTACAATTTTGAAAATACTACTTTTAGAAAGTTGCCATTTTCTTGACTTAACCATTTAGTACCTGCAGCCTGTCTCTGGGTTACATGACTGGGTGTAGTAGACAGTTGGGCTTTGTGTATTCCTCCTAGACAGCCACATACAATGTGCAGCTAATGTTGTGACTGGATGGGACATCACTTGCAGTATGGGAGTGATTAGCTGAGCCAGCCTAACTTACAGTTAAGTAGGCTGGTTCCTGTCTCTGCACAAAGGGCTGCATACCCTCTGTAGTTAGGTTGAAGCCAGGGTCAGGATGGCGGGGAACCTTTGCACTTCAAAGGCATGCCCCTGTAAGTTTCTCCCCACTTCGAAGGTTCAACTAAGTATAAATACTGGAACTCAATTTTTCAGTACACGTCGTAACCTATAGATACTATCAGGATGAAGGACTTCTGCTATGAAGGGCTGCTGCCCTTCTGTGCTGACCTGTTGCCTGCTACCCTCTTGCCTGGGTGAGAAGAACTGGGCCTCCATCTCTTGAACCCAGAGTGATTGCATGGGCTAGTTGGCAGCCCTCCTGATTGGAAGCTTCAGGACCACAACAGGCTTCCAATAACCTGGCATTTGCAGTTGGAGCCGAGTGTTGGACCTTTGGAATTGGCTAAAGGTGCTCTGTCAACCTCTGTAATCCAGCGGAACCAACGCACCTACTCTGCTCCACAGTGCAAACATGAGCAGAGCTGCCACATCATTCTTGCTGCTTTGATTGGACACATCAAGAAGATCCACATTGCATCCCAGCCCTTTGGAACCTCCGATGAGCAATGCAACAATGGCACAGGTACTCGCATCCCTCATCAACAGCAGCCTCGACAACAATGAAATCAGCATTGCAGCTTCACAGCTCCTCGGAACTAACGCATCACCTTGACTGTGTGACACATTCTTGATGCCGGGCTTTGGATTGCGAGCCCTCTTTGATGGGACCCTCAACGACAACACAGGACCTCACACTGCAGCCTTGCAGCATCTTGGAACAGATACATTGCTTTGGAGGCACAATGCACCTTCGAAGTGAATCGTCACAATGCTCCATTAACCAGGATTTAAGGTACTTTGTTCAGCATACTCAACTGGCCGCTGCTCCATCACAGACTGCCTAAACTTGTGACTTTGTACCGGTCTGGTGCGACCAGATATCCAGAGTTGGTGGTTTATGCTTTTAGGTGCTATTTTCACCAACATCTTTAAAATTGTATATCTCCTGTTCCATTAATTGGATTTTTGTCATTTTGGTGTTGTTTTATTTATTAAACTAAGTTATTTATTTACTAACTTGGTGTAGAATCCTTTTTAGCGGTGTTTCCACTTTAATATTGTTTGAAGTGTTGCATTGCGTATACATTAAGCCTCACTGCTCTGTACCAAACTACCAGAGGGTTGAGGTCAGGTTAATTTGGGGTTGGCTTGTGCCTTACTCTGACAAGGATTGTGATTGCTTCTTCATCAGGGATCACACCCCAGTCAACCAACTACTCAACTTCTTAGAGTATACTACATTCAACTTTGTTGAATTTATTCCCTTCAATGCTGAGTTCTGCCTTCAGTCATAAGCCCTTGCTGCTCCTCCGTGGAGTTTTTAAACCCAATACCTGGTCTGACAATCTCACACAGGGTCTAACTAGTGTCCAAGCGCTTGTGCCACACAGTTTACAAACCCTCAGGCAGGGTTTGTAAACCTCAGAGCCTTTCTGTGGGTTTTGTACTCCTACTATGGGGTCCAGGAACCCTGTTACCCGCAGAGCCTTTAGACTCACTAAAAGAAGTGACCAGGAAAACTTTCATCTCAGACTCTGTGTACAGAAGAAACAGTGGGGGATGTTTACAATAAAATGTCAGAGAGCGGTGTCCCTCCAAGATTGGTAACGCAGCGCTCCTCCATTTGTAAACGCAGGAATGCAAAGTATTCCTCTAGTGCTGGTGCTAAAAAAGCTGGCTTGCGCATTCGCAGGCACCCCTGCGCCATGTTGCAAGGGTGCCTGCGCTGCAGGAGTGATTGTTTATGTGCAGGAAGGGACACCATCCTGCACATAAACAATCTTTAAATGTGATATGCTGTTTCAATGTGTGCTGCAGAATGAAAGAGCAAAATACTGGGGCCCTTATTTATGAGGCCTTGCGTCAGTTTTGCGCCGCCGGTGCGTCACTTATTGTGACGCACCAGCGGCGTAAAATAAGCGCCTTGTTGCGCCATATTTAAAAAGTGACGCATCTAGGTAGATGCGTCACTTTTTAAACCCCTGCGCCACATTATACCTGCGTCAGGTATAATGTATGCAGAGGGGGCGTTCCCCCGCAAAAAGCCTCGTAATAGTGACGCAGTGAAATCTATGAGATTTCACTGCGTCACTTTTAGGATGCTGTTGCGTCAAAATCTTGCGCCTGCCTCACATCAGGCGTAAGACTGACGCAAGCCCTTTCACATGGGGCTTTCCCCCTGTGAAAGGACGCATTGCTGGAGTTGCGTCACTTTTGTGACACTCTCCAGCAATGCGTCACTTTTGCGCTTACAGATACGTCAGAAATACTGACGTATCTGTAAGTCCTTGTGACATGATGCGTCATACATTAAATATGACGCATCATTGGTGTCGCAAGGAGTGTGCAGTGAAAAGTGACGCATTGCTGTTTTCACGCAGCGATGCGTCACTTTTCATAAATGAGGCCCCAGGTTTTACCTGGCCTTAATTTTTGACACTGGCACAGCCTTGTAAATATGGGACAGTGTTAAAAAGCAATGGGTATTGAGGCAGAATGCCCACTGCAACACCCTTGCATCCCCTCTCACGCTACGTTAAGCGTGAAAAGGGGCCTTATTTACACTGCAACATTAAGCCATGTTAAGTGGGTTAACGCTGCTTTGTAAATTAGGAGAAGGGGATAACGCCACCACAATGACACGAAAAAGTGACTTTCTGGTGGCAATATCCCGTTGTAAATGTGCCCCAGTGTTTCAAAAAGGCAGTCCTGCCTACAGTAAGCAACCCAGAGTGACATCACACCGCCAGACCAGCCGTCCTAGCCTATCTCTCCTGGACCAAAATATGGGCTGCTTTGAGGCTGCCAAGATCTGCGTTTCCTGACTAATGAAGAGCATTCCGGGTGCTGGGTAGAAAGGGCTTACGCTGGAGAGGTTATGCACCATCTGCTGAACTCAATTCCTATATTCACCTGATTCACTGTTCTATTGCTCCCCCCACCTTTCCCATGCACCTATTCTGACTGCTCTGTCTGCACTTTTTACACTGTCAGCCTCCTGATATCTCTCTTTTTCTCTCTCTAGCTCTCTCTCTCTCCCACTCCCCGCCCCCAGCAATCTGTCCTCTCTGCTTTGTGTTCACCCCCCCCCTCTCTGACTCCAGACCCTATGCACTCGCCCCTGTTTCTGAGCCTCTTCTCTCTCAGCCCCAGGCCATCTTTGCTGTTCTTGTGCCCTCTTTCACTTCTATGTATCATTTCTCTTTCTCTCCAGACCTCTGTCCTCTCACTCTCTCCCGTTGCATTCCTCCTGCTCCCGTGTACACCCCTCACACACTCCAGCCTCCTACCCTCTCCGCTTAATCAGAGCCTTCACTCTACCCTCTCCACTCCCTCCTCCTCCATTCCCCCAGCTCCCTGTCATCCATGCTCATTAGCATGTCCTGCTCAGGCCTCTGCCAGAGAGAGCTGTTACTCACTTAGGAGATTAGCTGCACTCGGACTCCACCCGCACTGCCTCTGCTCTTTGCCTAATGAAAGTGAAGTAGCTGAGCAAGCTCCAGGGGTGGGGGTGGTGCAGGCCAGGGATGCCTGAAAGACTTCATTGGGAGTCTCTTGGCCGTGAGAGCTCTATAGCCCTAAGTGAAGGCAGCGGGGCACCGTATTTTGCCTATTTATATGGCACATACAAAACCGTGGGGGGTAGTAGCAGTGGCATAACTCAAAATGATGGAATGCCTCTGCAGAATGTAATATCTCATAGGTATGGATTGGCCTTGGGCTGAAGGAGGGCACCCTGAAGGGTTGGGGCCCTGCTGCACCACTGGGCTCTGGATGAGACCCCTGTATAATAAACCTTTGTTGAGAATAAATGTGACAGAAAGACACTAAGGTAAATGAGACTCCATTCGCGAAAATATATAAACCATGCATTTTAAGCACCAGTAAACATACATGCTCGTGGTCAGTCATGTCATGATGTCATTTGAGATGTTATCAGTGATGTCATAAATGATGTAATTGAACATGTCATAAGGGATATAATATGTGAGGTCAGAAGCAGTGCACGGCAAAGGCGCACGTTATAGTTAGCTCTGGTAACTTTAACTGGGGATTTTCTGTTTTTTTTAGTTCAAAATGTTAAAGTTGTCATTGACATATTTATCTAACTATAACATTACGATTACCTTTGGGGCAAATTTACAAGAAGGTGCCGCAGCGTGGCACTTCAAGCACTTTGGCTTCGCCACGCTTTAGCACTTTCAGAGCACAGGAATGCGACATATTTACAATGATATGTCGCATTCCTGTGCTCTCACCTGCGCTGGTGCACAAACAGCTGCCATGAGCCGGCGCAGGCACCCTTGCACCATGGTGCAAGGATCCCTGCGTCATGGGGAGATTGTTTTTGTGCAGGAAGGGGCATCTTCTTGCACAAAAACAATCACTACAGGCATTTTCCTCTTTCAATGCGGGCTGTAGAATGCAGCATGCATTGAAAGAGGAAAACAATGAGGAGAAATGAACACATTTCTCCTCATTGTGCCTCGCTACGCCACCCCCAGGGTGGCGTAGCATACTGGCGCATTTCCAAGTTTACGAATCCTCGTAAATCTGGAAATGTGTCTGGTTCCATGGGTGTTGCGTGGGTACACCCACAGCAAGTCACATGGAACGCCCTTTTCACACAAAGTGCTGCGTGAAAAGGGGCCGTATTTACAAGGACATGAAAAGCCATTGCAGGGTGGCTTTTCCTGTCCTTGAAAATATGGGGCAGAGAAATGCGCTGCCCGTGCGTCACAAAAAGTGACGTACTGGCAGCATAAGGGACTTGTAAAAATGCCCCATTGTTTTTTGTCAGTGAATTTCTAGATTGTTTTAAACGTAAAATAATATTTTATTACGTTATGTAAAGCCAACCCCTGCTGTGCATAAGAGATTATATTATTTACATTGTCAGTGAATGAAGTCCCTGAGCCTCAATAAGGACCAGGGAGGGGCACTGCACACCCCGTAACCTTAAAATATAAATGTGTTTCCACCACCAGCCCTGGGTAATCCATGGGTATTTAATAGAAGCTGGGAGACTGCCATTTTTTTTTATCATTGCAGGGATCCGCTGATCCGCAGGACAGATAAATAAATTGCAATTTTCTTTGCCCAGGGTAAGGCAGCAGGGTATGCCTACCTTGCCCCATTACAACTATATTTCCCATTTATTTCAAGGACAGGGTACTCAGTCCCGGGATGTCCTAATATGGCATCCAATCAGATCTCACCTTGAGATCTGTCAGCATGATCTATACATACATGTTGACCCTTCATCTCTCCAAAAACTAGTGAATGAATTTACACCAAATCACGAAAAGCAGTTTCTGGACCAAGATTTAGCTTTATGTCAAGTTTAGTATAAATCCGTTCAGCAGTTTTGGCTGTACGTGTCTAAATTCCCATAAAAAAGTGAATGGGGAAAACACGTTTTGGAACCCCCCTCTTTCTCAGCCCCTGCTTGATGGATCACCCTGAAACTTTCCAGGAAGGAGCTGACATGGAAACACATGTTGTTTGGAAAGTTTCATGAAGATTTGTAAAACGACGATAAGGTTATAATCAAACCAAAAAAACTTTTTTCTATGGAAATGTAGTTTTAACTATAATTACCCAGTGGAGATATTCAAAATATTTGAATGAATAGAAATACTTTCAACTCCAAAGTACATTTTCAAAATTATATAAATAAATGTTACAATTAAATTATACAATAAAATGCATGTTTTGAAATATGACTATATTTTGATAAACAATATCATTAATAATTCATATAAAATAAAGATAACATAAACATGCATAATTATTATTAATTTTAAAACAATCTATATAGTTCTTAAACACATGATACCTCTTAAAAATAAGTTACTAAAACTAATAAATGTCAAAGACTAAAATACAAACAAAAAATGTTAAAAACCCAAATACAATTTAAAAAACAAACATAACTTTAAAAATATATACTTGTAAATTCAATACACAAAAAACATTAATGAAAACATATTTAAAGAATTAAAAAATAGTAGCCAAACCCTACTACAAAAACTATGAAAGATAAGAAACTATTCCAATACAAGTCCAATTGGACAAACACTGGGGAAAATATTTACATTTGGGGAACTAAATCAAATTCTTTATTATAATTGCATTCTAACAAAGGTTACCATATACTATTTTATCTCCAGATTAACAAGCACTAACTGAAGAGCATACCTTGGGGAGAGAGGGGCGTTATATTCACCATTCTACCGCCAATCCAAATAGTATTGGGGAAAGTGCATACTTTAGGGGCATGGGGAATTGGGAGTACTTTTCTAGCTCCAGTCTCCAGCTCTGAGTAAAGTGCATACATTGATTTAGGGAATCACATTTGCTATTCTAATTCCAAAAATTGTGGGCAGTAGGAATGCATTCCTATGTTTGTATTCTACCAAAGCCACCATTTAAAATGTAGGAGGCATACAGATAGTGTTGTCCTAAGTGTAAGCTTAAATAACCCTATAGTGCCCTTTACCATTAAAGGGCACTATAAGTGATTGACGGTCAATAGGATAACATGAGCCGGCCCCCGGGAAAACCAGAGGTTGGCAACTTCCATTATGGACCCACCTTTGTATGTCATGTTTTGTATCAAACAACAATGTGCCTTCTCAACCTTGACATGAATCGCGTGTCAAGTGCGATGTGGAATGTACCTAGGTGGCTACCTTAGAGGGTGCCAACCTGGTTGCCCCGCTTCTCTGTGCTCTGGCAGGCAAGCCCTCATTTCCCATGTTTACTGCTGCCAAGACAGGATACTCAACTTCTACCAGCCAGTGTGATCACTCCCGGGAGACAGGAACAAAGGCTTGGGCAGGAAGGAGATCACACCTCCCTCCTCCTAAGCAGACTCGTCCCTCCTCCCAAGCAGGCTAGTGAAGTGGCACATCAAGGCGGTGAGCTTTAAAGGCTGCACGGTCTCTGATATAAGCCAGGGCTGACCCCCAGAGGGAGAAACAGCCCTTCTCTGCCCCAAGCACTTTTACACCCAGAAAGGCGTGAAATTAGTCAGGTTGCTGTACACCCCCAGAAGGCTATCCACAACTCCAGGGTGAGCAGTCTGGTCTGTACACTAAAATTAGATTTCTGACATCCTTCGGAGTGGCAGAATAGAGGGTTCTGGAAAGAAACATTGACCCACACACCCGGATGTGGTCACCTCAGGGGCAGATTAGCTGCAGGGACTATCAGCACATTGGACACCCTTGACACCAGAACCTCGGTTCTGAACAACCTGCACCAAAGAAGACAGAAGAACAGACCTGTGTCTGCGACAACAAGAATTTCTCAAAGCAAAAGTGCATATCCTGCACCCATGGCAACACTCGTGGAACTGCCTAACTGATACTCGTCCTAGGCTATCTCTTGGACAGATGGATGGACCACTGTGGAAGCCTGAAGCCTCCTGAGACTCCCCTGCAATAGTAACACCAGTGCCCTGCAAACTACAGGTAAAACAATGCTCCAGATAAGAAGAATCGCTGGCCATCGGGTCCTATGAGGGATCGCCCAAATCCAGATGGTCTAGTGCATTGTGGGAACTGTAGTCCTACCTTCCACAAGGTTACAGGCAGATACCAAATTCCCCAGGACCACCCAACGTCAAAGTTACTTTCTCCTCCACTTACAGTTCCCAAGGCTTGTTGGTCGCCAATTCAACAACTAACCCCTGCCTTTTATGCTGCATCTAGAGGGAACTCCATCCAATGTTCATCCAATATCAGCAGTGACCCCGATGTTGTGTTTTTGCATCTTTTTTTCCTGCAGCACTGTATTTATTTTTAATAGTTTTTTTTTATAAAAATCAAAAATGATTGCCATAACAAGAACAGTAGATAGTATGTTGAGTAAGGAGTGGCATAAAGTACGGCCATGGCAAATATAATACCAACAGTCAAATAACAATGCAGGTAAGCACGATGAGAGGTACAAGCAGATCTAGCTAACTGAACATCTATCCTTGCTGTGAGTTTTTCAGTCAGTAAATTCAGGGTGGAGTAGCAAGTAGGAGCGGAGCGCCTGCCTATGGTTCTTTGGCCAGGAAGCCAGGGGCAGCAACGTTGCATAGATATGGCTAGTATTGTCACAGTATACAACATCTCTCGTTCAGTCTTTCACTGTCGGCGGTGCAGGCCCACCCCAAAGCAAGGAGATCAGTCTTTTGGCTAACAGTAGGGCGATAGCAGTAAAGCGCCGAATCCCAGCCCCTAGAGGACGAATATATCCAGCAGTGCATCCAGCAGGGAGGGGGTAAGCCCGATTCAACCATCAATGCCAGATGGTCAAAGACCATCTCCCAGAATGCAAGGACGGGGGAAATTCCATGCCAAATGAATAAAATCAGCGTGCATGGTCGCACACCTCAGGCAATTGTCAGGCCAAGCAGGGTCAATTTTTGCAATACGTTTGGGGGCAACATAAGCTCTATGTATATATTTAAGGTGAAGTAGTTTGTGCTTGTAGTTGCTGGAGATGTAGCGGGTTTGTTCACAACAGTATGCCCACATCTTATCTGTCAGAGGGTGTCCCAAATCTCCCGCCCAAGCCACCCGCGCTCCCCCGCCCACTTCCGGATGAAGCGTCTGGGAAAGGCGATACAGTTGGGATACTAAGTGTGTGCTGTCAGACGATATTATTATTGTAGATATAGGGGAGAAATCCAGTGGCTCCACTGACCCTGCAACACTGTTTAAGTGGTAAAAGCAGCTTTCCCGTGACTCCCGTTCAGCACCAGGGACAGGCAGGACACACTGCACCTGGGCTCCAAAGGCCAGATAAAATTGAATTGACTGTTTTGGTTTGGTTTTGGGACCTGCATCACCTTTACCATGCAAGGGTACAACGCAACTCGGCCTGCAAGTGACCGATTCTCACTAGTGGTTTTTCCCATTGACCCAATGCTCAATTTTCACTGTATTATTTTGCACTCTATTTTAAATTGCTATAAAAAATCTATAACTCGGGTTATTTGTATGATATTCTGTTAATTATGGTGTCTAAATTAAGATTAAAATACATTCTACTTTTATAAATTGATGTTGGGTTTCTCTTGAGTCAAGTTAATTACTTATCGTCCATGTTGGTACTCTGAAATGCTTAACACATTTTCCTTTAGTAAAGCTTGACTACTCTTTGCCACTTTACCAGGACTGAGCTAAGGACTTATTAGTGTGAATACAAGGACCATCTTTGGAGTATCGTGACAGTATTACATTGTGAGGTCTAACCCTAAAACCACATAATACTCCACTTTCCTACAAACGCCATTAATGAATATGTCTCCAGGGCAATCACTGAAATTGCCCCACTAAAAAGATAACTAGACCTACGGCTTCATGTTTTACCTCAAATCTCAAAGAGGAGAATATCCATTCTTAACATTTGGAGAAAAGTTGGTGAAATCATTGTGATGATTCAGCAAAAAACTTTATAAGGAAGCTCTAAAGAAATTCAAAAATCATTTGTGAATGCACAAATGGAATTTGATTCATCCTGAATTGCTTTGCCAGCTGATTCTCTGAAATAAATATTTTAAATTGTTCATTATTTTCTCTCACCTGTTGCCTGTCAGAAAGATGTTCTGCCACTGCAGAGCTATGTAACAATCTCTCTGATTTTTTCATAACAAAATTGAGATAATTTTTTCTGAATTTGCCAGAGGAAGGTCACCTGAATTGCAGACATAGATACCAAGTGAACAGATCCGTTTTCAGGACACTATTTAACAGCATTTAATATGATCTCTTTAGAAGAATTGGCCCCAAATATACTCAATTGTAGGTCAGGCTCTCGTCTGGACCACCTGCCTTCTACAGATACAAAAAAATGCATTTTAAGTTATCTACCCATGACCTCACGTCAACATGTATCCTAAATCAGTGGTAGACCACAAAGTTGGAAATAAGTTCAATTCATATTACTAAAAAAAACAATGCAGACACAACTGGGTTGAGCAACGTCATGCCTACCTCTCTTCCCAGCTGCCTCTAAAATATTGGAGTATCTGATAAAAAAGCAGCTATTACAGCTTCTGAAAGCTAACAACCTGCTCCGTCAGACTTAACAAGTCTTCTGTCTGGGATTCAGCACTGAAACTGCCCTTCTTAAAATCAACATGAATCTTCCGTAGTAGTGATCTATTGGACTTTTCAGCAGCCTTTGACACCATCTCTCATTCTATTTTGCTAGAATGTTTAAGGAGTATAGTAGTGCAAGGCCTAGCACAATAATGTCTTCAGTCTCGTCTATCATACAAAACCCAAGCTTTCCCTCTGCCTCCTGTCCCTTCAGCCTCTAAGCCATTGAGACAGGATGTCCCTCAGGGCTTTTATCCTGAGCTCTACACGATTTAATATCTATATGGCACCCTTGGCCCATACATTGGAGTCTTGGATCTCAAGATGGTTTTGTATGCTGCCAATACTCAATTGATGCTCTGCTTCCATGAGATGAATGGAGAAATTCCAGAAACATTTAAAGGGTGTTTTATAGCTGTAGCAAATTGGAAGAAAAAGGCTTTTCTAAAACTGCTCTGATGGATCAGAGATGCTGTTTTTCTCAATTATTCAATCAGGTTTCTTGTAAAGCGTGACTACTACCTGTTAGGGTCTCAAGGCATTGAGACAGGGAGCACGGTTCAGTGGAAGAACTAAATCTTGAGATATTTCCTGAATTGAGGGAATGATCGGGATTGCCTGAGATGTAGAGGCAGGGAGTTCCAGGTCTTCACAGTGAGGTAGGAGAAGGATCTTCCTCCAGCCATGGTCTTGCGGATCCGTGGGATGGTGGCCAGGGCCGGTTGGGTGGAGTGGAGATGTTTGTAGAAGGAGAGGCGGTGGTTGAGGTATGGCTGGTTTGGCTTTGTGTGGGGCTTTGTTGGCATGCGTGAGCAGGCAATGCATCCCCAAAGTTTCACAGTTGGCGGGCATCAAAATTGAGCGAGTCTCCTCGCACCACCTCCATGACAAGAGACTTAGGCTTTAAATTTGAAAAAATATATTTTTCCCTCATAAATTCAAATGGTCATGTCCACTTGCTTTGCTGGTAAAACAATTACTCACTCATTACTGAGGGCCAGGCTGGACTACATCAATGTTTTGTACTTGGGTCTGCCAGCATGCATGATACATAAACTGCATTGGGTTCAAAACACCACAGCTGGACTGATTCTCAGTATTCCTTGTCATCAATCAATCTCTCCATATCTGGGAAGACTACGCTGGCTGCTAGGGAAAAGATGTATCAACGTTAAGACCTTAGTTATTACCCACAGGGCCTTTTCTCAGAAGGGCCCTCAGTATCTCACATATAGGCTCACTCGGTGTCAATCTATTAGACAACTGCACTCTGCCAACCTTTACTTATTGCAAAGTCCTAAAGTCTGCTGAAAAAGTTTTGAATATCATCTTATTTCTATATTATCAACTGTTTATAATACTATATTTCTTCTGTTTTGTTTGTTTTTTAACTGAGGAATAAAAACAATAAATCATAATATAAGTAGAGGAGACGGTGGCAGAAAAAACAATTCTAATGCATACTAGGGCAGCACTGATGAACAGTTCGTTGCTATCTAGGTATTTACAGAATGATTATGCGCACGTGAGACTTATTTTACAGTATCGAAAGAAGGCTTTAGCATTAAATTTGCAACTGCAACTTTACTCAAGAAAGGTATTATTTGCAACCCCACAAATGTCAGTCAATCCTCTTCCTCTATAAAGACCTCTGAACACATATAATGTAAACGGAACAGTTAAAATCAGTCCAATACAATGCATACCAAAATGCAGTTGACTGTATCATGAACAACTGCGCTGTCTCTGCGGTGTACCTGAGCACATGTTGTATGTGCATGCGCTGTCTGAAGTGCATCCAAATTAACCCTTTAGTTCTCCAAGTTTGAGTTTGATGTGCAAACAGCACAACTTGAAAATACTAACCAGGGTTTTCTTTTTTCAGTTTTCGAACTATGCTGTCTTCAAGTTCTGCACTAAGTCAGGAAAATATCAGGGGCGGCCGGCACGGATCGGAGGCAGGGGTGGCAGGAGTGAGGAGGACACAGGGGAAGTGGGTATTAAAAAATAAAAGAAAAATCTTACCCTCTTGCCTCTTCCTTGCCGCGCCTCTCTGCTCTGTAGTCCCTCGCTCGGCCTGAACAGCCGTGGCCCGTGGAGGGAGTTCCGTGGGGCAGACAGGCGGGGCGGGGGAGGGGCAGAGTGGGGGGTGGTAAACACCGGAATATGGATGATTGCAGGTAAGTAAACAACTTAATTTAAAAAAATTAATTTCGTTGCATGCCCTGCATCGCAAAATGCGATGCAGGGCGCGCTAAGAAATTTGTTTTATTAATTTCATTGTTTACTTACCTGCAATCATCCATATTCCGGTGTTTACCACCCCCCCCACCCTGCCCCTCCCCCGCCCGCCTGTCTGCTCCACGGAACTTCCTCCATGGGCCGCGGCTGGGCCTGAACAGGAAGCACACCCAGGCTCCCAGTCAGCCAATCACAACACTGGTTTAGCAGTGTTGTGATTGCTCTAAGCACTGTGGTTCAGCACTCAAACGCTGAATGGGGGCCTAGGCATGTTCTCCACGAAGGCTGTAATGCAGCCAGGATGGAGAACATGCAAAGTGCGCATGACTAGCCGACCCAAGAGGGAGGGTAAAACAGTTATTGCGCACTTAGGAGGGTGCTACCACTCCTCCCTTCCCCACCCCTGCTCTGTGAGCAGAGTAACCCCTCACAGCTGCTGGAAGCAGGACAAAATAAAATGACGATAACGCGAGTTACTATCATTTTATTTTCCCTTTATTATCACTGATAAAAAGCAGTGAGGCGACGCTCTTCCGCCTTAGCGAAGGAGCCGCCACTCGAAAATGTCCACTTTAATGTACTTTAGACAGTGCAAGCGCATAAAAAAAGGCACTCAGCTCTGAGCTGCGCAGCTGTTCATGGTACAGCCCCATAAGTGCATCTCAGTTCTTCTCTTAACTGGTCACACAAAATGCATTGAGCTTGATTTATGAAAGCTAGCATCGCTGTGGGAAAACAGCGATGTACCATTTTTCAGTGCGCCCTCCTTGTGACACCATGGATGTGCAATATTTACTGTACAGCGCTCCATGTCACAAGGATTTACAGATACGTCAGTATTTCTGATGTATCTGTAGGCGCAGTAATGACGCCTTGCTGGGGAGTGTCACAAACGTGAAGCTACTCCAGCAATGCTTCATTACACATGGGCAAGTCGCATGTTAAAGGTCCCTGCGTCAGTCTTACGACTGCTGTGAGGCTGGCGTAAGATTATGACGCATGGCCGTCCTAGAAGTGACATAGTGAAATCTCATAGATTTCACTGCACCACTTATACGACCCTTTTGTGCGGGGGAACGCTCACCCTACATACATTATACCTGTCGCAGGTATAATGTAGCGCATGGCTTTACAAAGTGAACCATCAGCTCAGGTGAGTCACTTTGTAAATATAGCGCAATGTGGCGTATTTTTTATGCCACTGCAGCGCCCCAAAAAGTGACACTACAGTGGCACAAAGGGCTCATAAATAAGCCCTATTGTTTTGTGGGCGCAGGGCGTAAATTGTGTCTGTGAGGGTGATGTGATTGTACAAGGACTTAACTTGTTTTAGGTATGCTTAATAGACCTGACAGAATGTTTTCAAGCAATGCACTGTGGCTGCTGTGGCTCGCTTCTATGGAAGCTGCGCTCAAGACCCCCTTGGGCAACAGCAGTCAGATCAGTGGTATTGTTGAAAGGAAAACATACCCACAAAAGATCTGAAAACGATTAAAGCATGAACATTCTCAAAGTTTTTGCGTTTACACTAGTGATGTATTTCAGAATGTTGGGGCTCAAACAGTGGCGTAACGAAACTTGAGGGAGCCCCCTGAAAGATACATGCATTATATTGACCCAAAGCCGAGGGTGATGGAAGTGAACTGAATCCGGAATGTTTATGGGGTAATTGTAATTTTTACAAAAAATGTCAACAAGAAGATTGAACACCTCTTCGTGACTTCATATGTTATCATCATCCTCATCATCTCACTGACTTGTCCCTGCAAGACTTTGTGAGACTGGGAACGGCCTGGTCTCTGTGCTGTCACTTCTGCACTGTCAGTCCACGGCCGATCAACCCGTCGTAAACACAGAAAGAGGACATGGGACACAAAAGCAAGGAGGCGCCATTTTGAAATTGGGTAATTTACCTAACCGATCTCTATGGTGCCATATTTTCTTACTCTCGGTCTAGTGTTTAGAGATGATGTTTATGACTACACAAGGGGGGTGGAAAGGGCATGGATTTGCACAGGAGCCAACAGCATTTGGAGCTGATGGATAGTAGGCTAAAGGTGAGCATAAAAGAGACGCATAAGCTGGGTTAGGTTGTCATGGTGGTAAAGACAGTTGTTGAAAAGCTTTATTCGATTTCACAGAATATAAATTCATAAAAGCGACAAATTCATTTCTCAAACATTCAAGTATCCAAAAAGCTACTTTAAAAACACCAAATACATGAGTTTTAAAAGCAAATTAAACTTTTCCTTTTCCTCAAAATGCTTTTTAAAAAACCTATCATTGTAGCAACATAATATACATCATTTAAAGATAGTAAGAACAATAATGCCGGGCGGCATTGTCTCCAGGTACCTTGTTTTTTAAGGAGTGGTTTGATCCATCTAGACCTTTCTGCAGCGTAAAATTTACAGAAACATATCACATGCAGCGTAGATTGATCTGACGTGTTATCGCACGGACACTTACAAAGCGCTCTGGACCAATCGTTCACAGTAGGAAATGTAATTAAACGAAAAAAGACGTCAAATCTAAATCTTGTCAATAAATATCTATCAAAGCCCTCTAGAAACCAAATTAAATAAGGTTGTATAGTAAACGGGGCTAGGGTGAGTTGATGTTGCAGTACAGTTTTTTTTATTTATTTCTAGACCTAGCCTTAGTGTTTCTAAGTGGTTCCAACAGAGCAGCTTTAAATCCTTCCTCGTTATGTTACTCAAGGATTCAGGATGGCGAAAAAACTCTGGTCTCCCCAGGCCATTAGTAAACTTACAGATGTAAGACAGCCATGGTATCCTAGTGGCCTTATCCATACCCAAGGAGTCATAAATGATGTCTCTGTTTAATACAAGGTCGGGCGATGTCCAGGTTCTATGCCATAGCAATATAGGTTGCATACTAATCAGATCACTGACATACCGCATGCCCAGCTCTGAGTGACAATTAAAAACAAATGAACTTTGAGGAATAGCTAAAAATCTTAAGAAAGCATTTTCTACCTTTTGAATAGGTGAAGAGTCGTGGATTCCCCAGACGCCTGCCCCATAGATGGCTGTGCTTACGCACTTAGCCTGATAAATCTTTAACAGGATTTCAGGTGGTCTTTTCCCCATTTTTTTTTGCGAATATCATGAGCGCAGCCGTTGCTCTTTTAAACATCAGGGACCTACTTCTGATGGCTGGACCCCAGGAACCTGTTTCTTCTAATACAATACCCAGGTAAGAGAAAGTTTTGGTTGATGCAATTTTCTCTTTCCCAGCGAACAGAGGACAATCTCTGTTCTTTCGTCTTCCGCAGGTCATAACAAAAGTTTTAGTTACATTGAGTTTCAGGTCCCTGTCATCCATAAAATGTATATATGTATCTAGTGCCGTTTGTAGGCCTATTTGGGTTCTAGCCATTATCACGGCATCATCTGCATACAGGAGCGACACAATCTGTTTATGATTTACCTGCGGAGAATCTCTGACCTTAGCCACCAGTTCTTTTTCCAAATCATTAGTATATAAGGTAAAAAGAAAAGGGGCGAGTACACAGCCTTGCCTTACTCCTCGCTTCACATGAAACAGCTTAGTGCATTCTCCATGGACACCGTATCTCACTTTTGCCCTGGCACCTGCATAAAGTTGTCTTAAAAAAGGATATTAACACCTCATCCACCTTCATGTCTGCTAAAATCTGCCATAATCGGCTATGGATTACACAATCAAAAGCAGCGCTGAGATCGACAAACGCTGCATACAATTTGCCGTCCTTTGCCAGCGTGTATTTTCCTAATAGCATGGAAAAATGACCTGCTCTAATGTGCCCCGACCCTCCCTAAACCCATATTGTACCGAAGATAGTATATTTTCATCTTCCGCCCATTGCTGCAAACGGTTCAATAAAACCCTACCCGTGACTTTCATAAAGGAGTCTAAGAGGGATATAGGGCGATAGCAGGAGGGGTTTTCGCGATCCCCTTTTTTAAATATAGGGATAATTACTGAGTCAGGCCAGGTATTAATGAAACCCGATTTACAACTTGCCTCAAGCACTCGCATAAGTAATGGGGTCCATAGTTCAATCGAGTGCTTGAATAAATCAATTGGGATGCCATCAGGACCCGGAGCTTTACCTCCCTTGCTTTGTTTGATGGCTTCTGTAATTTCCTTATTACTAATAATTATATTAATTTGCACACATTTTTTAGGGCCCTCCTGGGTTAACATCCCCATGTCTACGATTTTATTAACCCCTCCTGGATTATAGACTTCTGCAAAGAAGTCTATCATGAGTCTTCTGTTATCGCCACCTCAATTCTCGCATTACCCACTGGGCTAAAAAAAGGTGCGTTGACTGCTCCCCAAAAAGAGGAACTGTCCCTTTTTAACGAGGCCTCATATAAATTAGTCCAAGCCTTGTTTTAAATTTTACGCTTACAGATCTTTCTTGCTATATTATATTCCTTCCTGCATTTTTTCACTTCTTCATGATTTCTCGTGGTGTTTTGCAGGGCCCTTTTCAGTTGTGAGTGAGCCTTTGTACAGGTCGAATCAAACCAGCTATTTTTACAAATTTTAAAATCTCTATTAGGGCGCTGTAAGTTTTCTTGTATTATCCTGGTAATATCCACAAAGGAGTCTAATATGTCTGAGTGTGGAACCTCCTCCTGCAGGCCCTTAGTAATCGGTATAATCGCCTCCTTAATTATTTTTATGTTGGTGACCTCCGGGTCGCTCTGCGCCCATCTAATGGTGTAACCATTTTGCCTACCCAATACACATCCTTTGGTCCAGGCTAATCTCTCTATCAGTGAGCATTCCTCATCCTGGGGGAATAAAATACAAAAGCTAAGTGGAAGATGGTTGCTAATTCCTATCGTGTGAGTTTCGAAGTCCGCTGTCCAGGTTGCATGGCTATTAGAGATAGCAATAAAGTCAATCAGGGTGCTGTGACCTCTCCCCACAAAAGTGGGACTAAAATCTACAGTAGGTGAGCATAACATGTTGACAAAAACCCAAGTTATGAGTAGCCATCACCTCATTAAAGGAGTCTCCCCCATTATGATGAGCGAAATGGGGCTGGTGGTCGGTATCATCTACCTCACAGTCGCCACATCTGCTCAGGAACTGTTGGCAGAGGTTATGATTAAAGTCACCGCCCCATATAACAATGGAGTCCCTCCCTGAATTATCAATCATGCTCTTAAAGTCCTTGTTTAGAGCACGCGCCATATCATTTACTTGGGCCTTCTCTAAATTGTTATACATATTAATAATTATTAACTCAACCTTAGATGATACTTTCATGACAATAATTTGATATTGACTACACGTTCTCACCATTTTAGTCGTTACTGTCCCCATAAGATTTGTAACATAGACACAGAGCCCCCCTTTATGCCTCCCATGGCTAGAATAACCTGCTGGAACATGATATGTTTTAACACCATCCATATGAATTTCCTCCAAAGACCATGTCTCTTGCAGCCATAAAATGTCTATATTTTTAATGAAATCTACCCAGATTGGATTGTGTAACTTAGAGCGAAGCCCCGATATATTCCAAAATGTAACCCTCACCCTTCCCTTACCACGTATGCCTTGATTTCTATGGAAATCCGTTAAACCCAGGTGATTAATTGGACTAACTACTGTAGTGTGTTCTAGAATAGATGGCTGTTTATCACTAGGAGTAACCCCGCTAGTCTGTGTGGGATGTCAATCGTCTCCTTCCATCCCGCTCAGCATAGAAAAAAGGTTAAGGGTGGGGATACTGAAGCCAAAATGGGTAGTACTAGGGCCGCAGGGGGTACGGGAACTAGGGCAATAATCCAACAATGATTGTGGGTAAAAATAGCTTAGGTCACGCGTTGCAATTTCAACCTTGCCTTCCACGGTGTACCAATCGTTGATATATCGCACAGCTCCACGGTCCCTAAAATTGGTAAAGACAGAAAAAGAGCCTTGCTTTGCTCGGCTTAGAAGACTTAGAACGTACTTTACCATCCCTGATTTAATCAGTGCTGATTAATTCTGCTAGTGGAGTGGAGCAGCAGAATTTATTAGTAATTCTGAGTTACAAGAGTAACGCGGAATAACGAAATTCCTCCAGTTCCGCCAGCGGAATAAAAAATTCAGCCCACCCCTGAACATAAGCCCGTGCGTCATATATTAAAAAATATATTAGAATGTAAGCAATGTATCGAAATTAAGAAAAATTTTAAAACATCAAAATGACTAGGTCACCAAAAAGGTAATATGCAGAATAATATTATAATAGAAAAGAAGGAAGAAAGCTAGAAGGCGAAAAAAGAGAAGGGAAGGAAGAGAGTGAAAAGAAGAAAGTAAACAAGCAGGATACTGAGTACAAGTTGACTCAAAATTATAATATAGTGAGGAATGATAAAAAAAGTATTAAAATCTGAGTGAAATATACCATGAATAATAACTCATAGCATAGACTAAATTCATCAAACAAGGTAATTAGTTTTTTGAGGACAGAGTAGCATTAAAAATAGTAGTACGAGATAAATAATTGGCAATTGATAACCACAATCTGTCATGTTTATCTGATAATTTTAGTTCAGATTAAATCTGTCCAATCTGTGATTGTCACAAACTAAATTCCACCAAAAGTTAATAGAAATACTAAGGTTGGGCTTCAAGATACAAGTACTGACAAGTAAAGCCATTGCTATTAAGTGGTCTACAAGTTTTCCTAACATTATATTATGAGACTAAAAAGAGAGTACCCCTCCCAATAACAATATATCCAATGAAAAAGATGAGAGAACACTGGTAATATCTTCGACCTGTTGCTAAACACATGTAAAAATTTCAGAAACAACAGGGCATTGAAAAAACATTTACAAGTGTGAACCAGCATGCATATCACAGTGCTAACAAGTGTCTTGTTGAATAAGTTTAGCTTTAAAAAAAACGGGAGTGTAAAATAATTGATTATAAAAAAAAAGGTTTTCTTAAAGTTCCGAGTGACCTATAGTATGCAATTTGGCACAGAGTTTATCCCAGGTGGAAACCGGCCAAGTACAATGTAACTCCAATTCCCACTAAACTCCTTTTGGAAACTTGGGTCTGTCCATACTGGGTAGTCGAAGCTAGTGCTTAAATTGTGAAAAAATGAGATGAGTGCCTGGACCCTCATCTGGAGGCCACTGCAGCATGCACCATCCATTGCCCCTGTCGCCAATGCCAGTGCCAACACAACTATTAAGAATCACACAAAGATTATTCCAGGCCCCAAAAGCTATAAGAATGGCTTTGGTAGACAAGTATTAACCATTTTAAGGTATATTAAATTAATAAGCACTTGTTGTTGTGCTTGTCTCTAAATTAGTCAAACAGCGCCACCATGAGACAGACTGCCATAAGGGCCAATGTTGACTATTAAGTGCTGGTGCCAAGCACCTGAAACCACTGGCTAAAAATAAGCACTGGTTGGAGCAATTTATACATGGCAGCAGCGTTTGAGATCAAATTATTAGAAATAGAACTTTTCTGCACAAGAGGATACGAAAGGCTAGAGAAGGTGAGTAACTTAATTGCAAAGTAATCATTATATTGTGTAAACAGATTATATGTGCTCAATAGACCCAAAAAAGGACCAAAGAGATGTCCTATAATAATTGTGAAATGGTGAAAATGCCCTTATCTGTCCAGTTTTTCCACAATATGATTTTACCATTTTTCTTAATCCATTTATTATATCAGAAGGGACTGCTAACAATCTGATCAAAAGTTGATAAGTTTGAAACCATAAGAGATTTCAATAAGAAACAGTGGAACAATAGTGTGATACAGTAGACGGCAACCAAAACTTAGACAGGTAAATTAAAAGAATATTTTTGTGAGAAATAGGAAAAACCAAAGTCCGCTTGTGAAAGCTTGCATGCTATGTTCCTTACTGAAGCACTTGGATGGCTGTTTGAGGCAGCCGGTGTACTACACACATAATATTTTAATGTATTCATTTCAAGACTGATATCTCTGATAGTCTTGCGCTTTATCGAAACATGAAATGGTGGTCACCACCTGACACCATTCCTGAAAGCACCAGAGCCATCTTTCCCTATGCAATGACATGGTGGCCCCACCCCATCCCCTGAGGAAGGCAAACACAGAGGACGCACTTTTCAAGTCCAAATACTTTGTAGGTGAAACCTTATTCTTGTCCTGTCCACGGTCATTGTAGCTGTAGCCTTAAGGTGGTGCACTCATGTCTTCCTGATCCATTTCTCAGCTGCACCTTCAAGTAGAGTGCGACTTTTAATAATGTTATTGGCAGATGCAGGAGTGCTAGGAACAAACCTCATAAAATTTCTCAGGAACATGTTTTGTTTAGTTTCAAACTTATTACTCTCTTCATGATGCCCACAGATACGCAACAAAGTGCCACACTTCCCACTTGTGCATCAAGTGGTGTTCGGGTTATAAGAGTATCCATGTTTCACTTTCAGTGAGTCCTTTTTCAGTTTCTTGAGTCATAATTCAGTTTGTGTACAGTAGTGTGGCAGTGGCTGTGTATCAGTTTCCACAACTCCTTTTCAGTTTCTACGTATTTTTCTTTTCAGTGGTGAATTTCAGTCACTGTCTGTGTAGGTTTAATTTCTTACTAAGCAGCACTTCCTCGGTAAGGAGGAACAACACAAAAAGAAAAGTGAATGTATACTTTGTCAATAGTCCCCCAGCCATACTACTACAATACAGCACCTCCGTGTTGTCTGCGAGCTTCTCTCTTGGTCTCACTAGGCTGTTTCTGAAATAGTACTCATATCCAATTGATCACTGCTTTAGATTATCACTGCATTCAAATTTGAATCATCCCGCCAATCTGTTTCACTCCATTACACGAACTGGTTCTGATTTACACACTTGTGCTAATCATGAGTGGACACAGGGGTGTAGCTACCATTGGTGCAGCAGGTGCAGTGGCACTGGGGTCCAGAGCCCTGCGGGGCCCATTGACCCCTGATGATTTTTGTATTTTATTATCCCAGCAGCAGTCAAAGAAGCTATTTCCCTTGCTTGCACCAGGGCCCATGGCGTCCTTGTTATGCTACTGAGAGTGCAATTTTAAAAGCAATAGAGACATCATGATCTTCATAGTGCGAGAGTCAAAGGGAATTCATTCCACATGATTCTCCCAGAAGCACAATATTTATATTCTTGCCTATGACAGAACTCATTTCTAGAAAAACAATTGGTATTATGGAGTCCCCTCTCAGCAAGATAATAGCATATTACTCAAATTGGATTCGGACCAGGGCTTTAAGTGTAATGTGTCCAGCTGGGTATTTGAAATGGGTCCCTGGCAGGCCCTGTATTCATGCCTTTAACTTTGCAGGTAAAAACAGCAATCAATTTCTCAACAATGATTGTAAATCCGGAACTACGCAGCCTGAGCCACGCGTTCCTGAGGACCGCAAGCGTAACCACGCTTGCCTGAACAACACATTTACCTAAACCACTCATATGCGTGGTTAAGAAAAATGCACTCTAGTGTTCGTGATGGGCAGGGACTCGAAACAGGAGCATCGGAACGGGAAGCGGACACGGACAGGTAAGTGGGGCTGGGGCCGGGCCTGGGGGTTGCTTTGGGGGGGGGGAGGTGTGGCAAGTGTTTAGTGCTCGTGTATGGTGGTCTCTTTTGGGGGGTGGGGGCTGTGGCATGTTTGTTCATTCACAGAGCCATTTCTAGGTGTCTGGTTGAGTGGAGATTGTGAGTGGGTGTTCATAGCAGGACACGTTTGAGAGCCCTGGAGTTGAGTCCAAAGGCAGTGTCAGTTTCCTGCAGTTCGTGTCATCAGGTCACAAAGGTTTTCAGACTACATGATCATTCAAACCTTGGCCCCTCTGAAGAATAAAGAGTGCTGATCACATTTATGCCAACTGAACTTACCATGTTATCTGAAATTGTGGAAAGGAGGCATACACATGTGTTTCAAATATTGGCATCGCCAAAAGAAAGTGCTGTGTTTACAAGTTGAAAATGAGAGTGGGCTTGTGTGTGCATGTGAGAGAGAATGATAACATGGAGTCAACGTAAGCAAGTGCATACAGAAGGACAGAGTAACAAGACAGTGATGACGAGGAAGAAGATGATAAATCAGATAGGCAGATGGAGAATTCCACAAAAAAGTGGATTGAAATAGGGTGTGTTGGACCCGGGGTCTCCGGTCCACCTAGGGTAGCCTGGCACAAAGTGGTAAGGCCTAACTCCAAGGCAATTGTGTTGTACTTGCGTCACACTAAACACAGTAGCACAGCGTACTTCCACTCAAAAATGACACCACACCTTCTTTAGAAAAAGTAAAAAAGCTTTATGTTTCCTTTAAGATTAGTTTTCAGTTTCATCAGCAATATTGTCTTATCACATTAGAGATCCTGGTTACTGGATTACAGGTTATCACAACAATTCAAAACATGCTAGTGAACCCTTCTCATTTGTCTCACTATTAGTAGGTTATAGAATACTTCATTTGATGCAAAACCTTATTTCAGCTCCAGGGGCTATTAATCAGGCCTACAGGCAATTTAACAGGACACCTCACAACCTATTTCACACAGGTAGCTGAATTGTTCATCAAACTGTGCAATATTTAAAATTTGGACAAGGTAGGAATGTTCATCAAGCTATTCAGGCATAAGGTTAATAACACAAGACCTTTGTTTTATTCAGAGTTAACTTCCATTAGTTTCAACAGAGCAGAATTCTTTAAGTCTTTACATGGCAAAAACACTGGAGTCTTAAACAGTGAACTGCCACCTATAGTGTACCAGACTATGCCCTGTTTCACATGAGGAAAGCACGTTCTTACTGTAGATCAGCAGTTATCATTTGAGTCATACGTTTCCCTTCCTTCCCCCCTTTTCTTTATTCCCTGCTTACTTCTGTAGTGGAAGTTGTGGACGCTGTTCTTAGTATGGAGGTAGGGAGGAGTTAGGGATTCCTCTCTTGTTCTCGATCTTTTCTCCCAATACCCCAGGGCAGGCCCCTGGTAAGAGATTCCCCACTCCCCTTTCTCCAGAGCAATGTGTGTCTCCCCTAGGATTCCTCCTTCTCTTCACGTTACCCCCTGGCTTCACCCTCGCAGTGACGGGAGTTAACACGCCTCCTTGATAACTCCTCTTCCTCAGGGCGGGTGCACCTCTTCCAGGCCCGCAGGGCTCCCTTTTCTGCAGCAATGGGGGGACTTGCCGGAGAGCAAGCGCGCCCCCTCACCAACTCCTCCTTCCAGACGGGCGCGCCTCCTCTAGCCCCGCCCCGCTCCCTCCTCCGCAGCAATGGCAGGACTCGCTGGAAAGCAGGCGCACCTCCTCGGCAATAATGGCAGGACGGGTCTCAGAACGGCGTCAGCTAACAGCTGACGGCCTGGTCCGATGCCGCTCACACCCCGTCAGCCCGAGCCTCTCTCTCCTGACAGACCTTTTGAGCCTATCGACCAGTGCTCCGTTGGCCCCCAATCCACCGAGACCCCGGTCACCTCCACAAAAGTTCCGCTTGGGCCACAGCAGTGTCACCAATCGAGCGCAAACCGCTCAGGTCAGTCTGGGGCATTAATTAACAGGCTCTAGCGTTATACATCAGGCAGCTAGGGTACGGGCTAGTCCAGGCGCAGGGTGATATTGTGACAGGGAAAGGGCTAGTACGCCAAGTCTCAGGCTATCACGGGGGCGGGGCCCACTCACCCTCACCGGACCAGTCAAGTTTTCTTTTCCATAACCGGGCCTCCTTCCAGTTGTTACGCCGTTTCGAATGGAAATGTTCACACGGGTCAGGTCAATGGACCAGTGGTAGCATCAGATGAGGGAATAGCAGCCCCTGAAGGCAGTCAATCCTTCCACAATGTGCCAGCCTCCTTATTCCACAGCCTGGACTCCCAGTTGATCCTTCTCCATTCACCTCCACACATCACACCAAAATGGCCGCCCAACATTCTATCTTATATATCCTGGGCCCAGAGTGTCTAGAGTGGACCAGAAGGTTCTGGAACCCCTCCTAACATCCCTATGGTCCCCAGCTGTGTGGTAAATTCTGACAGTTAGCAGGCCACCATTTTGTGATGGAGCACCTACTCTTCCTCCATTTCAGAGGAGTTCCTGCGCTTCATGGATAGTTAGTCATCATGGAGCGCCCAGAGATCTATGGACAACACCAAAAAAAATGTAGTGGACAAAAAGAAATTGGGAGGCAAAAAGGGAAAAAATTTAGGAGGGAACACCCAAAGGTCTGACAGGTCTAACAGGGTGCAGGTGTCTAACAGAGAAAGACTGCAGAGAAAAGTGGTGCGGAGGTGAGAACAGGAGTGCATGAGAACCCTACCCTATTCCACACACCTTCGAAATATTTAATTGCCACCCTCATAGTTTCAGAATTGAAACGTTACATTTTAATTATTCACTACAAAATCATTGTTACTCGTTTATCTGTTACTGCTAACAAGCATTGACAATAGATCTGGCTTGTTTTAGGTGTATGTACATTGTTGTATGAATAACAGAAAACTCACACGAATGCACCCAAATACTGGTCGGTGGTTATGCTGTGAAAACAGGGGATTTTAGTTCACATGCTTTAAGTCACTTCCCTAATTACATAATCTACATCTCTTGGAAAAGAGTCCTTGTTACAATTCTTCAGCCATGCCCATCATAGAGACACCCTGCGTTTTTTCATCCTGCCTACAGCATTGATTACAGCATTGATGTGGCCCACAAACACCAGGCCACCGTGTGACATATTAAGACCAGAGACGTATGGCAGCAAATGCTTGCTACTATGATCATCATTGTCAATGGGGAACACTTCAAAAAGCACACATTTAGACAACCCTTCCCCTTAACAACATGACTAATAAAATGCCTGGCTATACTGCCAGTGAAAAGTCTGTGAACAACATCATTATTTCTAAATACTCGCTATGTCCAATTTCAGGGAAATAAATAACTTAGAATCTGGGGTGATTTATATAAAATATTCCTTTGTAGACAAAAGGTTTCTTTATTGATTCCCGTTATAATTGCCCCATCCCATAAATCACCTATTGTTTCTATGTAGAGCCTGTGCAGTCTTGCATAAATGAGGGAAAATAAAACAATCCGGTCATAGTGTTCCAGGGGTGCATTATAGTAAATTCTAGGCTGCTGGAATGAGAGGAAGTATCCTTCCAGATCTCATGAACTCTCCAAACTGCTCAAACGAAAGGCGTTTAGGTTTTATCAAAAGAGATATGCGCTGTGTGGGATGCCTGTAAACATATTATTTTAAGAAAACTCTAGAGCCGAATTCAGTCACCAGAGGAAGCCGCCAGGGCTGTTTGCAAGAGACACTGCTCTTCTCAGGGCGCCACACTGCCACTTCTAAATGTACTTATACCTCACAGAAGCAGGCTTGGCCAGGTGTTGTTGCTTATTCATTATGTGGTAGGTAACATTAGCCACCACTGTGTGGCTTCTCCCCACGCTAGAGCAACCTCAAAATATGCTGAGGAAGTTTTTTATTTTGAACAAGGTTCTCATGCTGTTGGCAAACGGGGGCTCATGCCGCAGACTGACAGGCCCGCGGGACAGGTTGGTCCAAACTAGCGGCCAGCAGTGGCTGCAACTCTGAATTTTCACGGGCTTAGCCCGCACTGCCATTGGTTGCCTGAGGGGAGGGGTCACCTGACATCTGGCGCAGGTGGGTAGAGGAACGTAAATGCGGGGACAACTTTGCCTGTTGTCACTTTGCAGCCTGGATGCACCTGTCAGACGCCAACACTCCCACCTTGCCAGCAGCAGCCAAGCCGTGTTTGGCTACAAAACAGGTGGACAACCTTGGCATCAGTTATAAGTGCAGGCGAATCCAATGTCCCAACTCGGGCGCGGATACACAGTCTTTAGAGAAGGGCTACTGTCGTCTGCTCCAGCAAGTGTCTATAGCCTTACCTTACGCTGCCCCGATGGGTGTTTGCAGGATTGGGAGGTCCTGTATGGCCCAGCCCATCCTTGAAGGGTGGCCAGGGGGGTACCTTAATGGGTGACCCTGGCATGGTGAATTATGCTGCTTAGGGACCAGTTCGATGCTGGCCCAGCTTTCCTCTATACTGAGGGGACACGGGGATCTGCCTTGTAAGGACAACGAATGGAAAGAGCCCAAAAGGGATATTTTCCCCTGGTTGAGTACAACGGAATACGGATGATTCCATAGGGAACAGGACATGTGGGGTAGTCAAGCCCGACTCTGCCAATGTGATGTAGGCTTCATTATGCTCGTTCTTTGCAATACGGCTGCAGTGTGAAATCATGTAAATATCTTCCCTTCATGCTCTTTTTAATGCTATGTTGATCAGTTCTATGTCTTGTTTATGATGTAAAATAAATAGCCTGAGAACATGATTTCTTTAACACAACTACATCATGGTGTTCATAGTTTTGTTTTCAGCGATGGATTGTACAATGCTGGGGTCGATTTGATTGAGGGTAGGGGGTTCTGGAAACCTGACTGGTCTGGATGTGGGCCCTCACCTGTATAGAGGGGCCCCGCTTGGTGTTTGCGCCCTGTAAAAGCTTATGAAAGAGCTGTAACTAGGGGGTCATGCATCATGGTTAAATTATTCTGCAATCTGGGCAGGGCTCAGTATCTTTCCCTTTATTTTGAGGCTAGCCTTCTATTGCCTGCACATGTGAGCATATTTACAACTGTGTTTAGTGTTGTTTATGTAGTACAATTTCAGCTTTTTTGTGGGTGCATTTAAATATTTATAAGGTCATTTTGGTTACACAATAATAATTTTAGTTCATTGTTGTGCCTTTAAGTTTCTGAGGTTACATTTAATGGCTCAGGGCACATAATTCAGGGTGTATTTATGCTGCGTTTCTGTGTGTGTGCATGCGCTTCTGTGAATGCTTTTCAGCTGCTTTTTGTGATTATGAACTCCTACCTGTGTTCTTCTGTTTCAGTGGACAAATATGTGTTTGTATTATTGTGCTTTAGTTTTCAATATGTGTTTCTGCGGAAACATTGAGGGGCATATTTACAAGTCCCGTACGCCACTTTTGCGCCGCCATTGCATCACTTCTTTGACGCAGCGGTGGCGTAAAGCCTGCGCTATGCTGCAGTGTATTTATGTGACGCATCTAGGGAGATGGTTCACGTTGTAAAGCCCTGCACCACATAAAACCTGAGTCAGGTTTCATGTGGGCGTACTGGTGCGGGGGGGGGGGGGTGTTCCGGTGCAGGAACGCCTTGGAAAAGTTGCTGAGTCACTTTTCCGACCCCGCTGCCTCAAAACCTTGCGCCTGCTTGAAGTAGGCGTAAGGTGTGACGCACCATGTTCCAGATAGGCCGGGTTGACACAGTGCTAGAGTTACGTTGCGCCCGCGACACAACTCCAGCACTGCGCCAACTTTACGGCAGCAGATGCGACATGCATCTGCATTTCCTTGCGCCATGATGCGCCGCAAAATGCAGCGCATCTGGGGTGGCGCAAGGACTAAGATGCGTGTCACAGGTTTCCTGGCGCATCCCTGCTGATTTGCAGGGATGCGCCAGGAAACGTAAATCTGCCCCTGAGTTTTCTTTGAGGATATTTCGGGTATTGAATGTGCGTTCATGTTTCAATTAATTGCTGAAAATGTATTTTAGATTCCCTTTCTGTTTTTTAATTGTGGTGACTATAGTTTGGTTCCTGTGAGTGCATTTCAACTCTTGTGAATGTTACTTATGTTAAGTATGTTTATACAATGCATGTGAATATAAATCAGATCATGGAGTGTATTTTCGTATCTCTGAGTGTGGTTTATATGTTAAGAGTATATTTCAGTTCCTGTGAGGGTAAATAAGCACGTTACGTGTATTTTTCATATTATTTGACTATCTTCTCGTCTCTGTGAGTTCATTTTTAAATCCATGAGTACGAGTGCAATTTATATGTTAAGAGTATATTTCATTTCCTGTGAGTGTAAATATATTCGTTAAATATATTTCATACTCTTTGACTATATACCAGTCCATGAGTGCATTTCCAGATCTATGAGTGTAATTTAAATGTTAAGTGTATATTTCAGATTCTGTTACTATATATCAGTTCCTGTGAGCACATATTCAGATCTACAAATGTCATTTATATAAAAAAGGGTATATTTGACTTATGTTACTATATTTTCATATCCTGTGAGTGCATTTCCAGATCCGTGAGAGCAATTATATGTAAAGTGTATATTTCAGTTCTGTGAATAAACATCAAGTCCTGTAAGCGAATTTCAGTTGTTGTGAATGTAATATGTATGTTTAGGGTATAATTAGAGTTCCTGTAAATATACACCTGCCTCAGAAATTATATTTCATTTCTTGTATGAGCCGTCCATATTTCTTTGAATATTTCAGCTTGTAATAAAGATTCCAGCATTCTGTGTATAGTTCAGTTTGTGCTTGGGTTGGATAGATATGCATGCGTACTTTTAAGGCCTCGTCAGGGGTAATAAGTGCAATATAAATACAATTATTGGTAAGAGTGTTGGAGGCCGTCTACATTACTTTCTGGCAGCCTCTTCCGGATTCCGTTGCCAAGGTTCGCCCTACTGAGAATGATGATGGGGGCTTCTCCACTGGAAGGGATGTGGGGTTTCAGGTGGCAGAAGCGATACCCAGGTACGCTTACCGGCACTCCCCCACCATCACAACCTCATCCGCCCCCGGCTTCATCTCAGATTGAGTCCTGGCACTCTGGCAAGCACGCGCCTCTCGGGGCTCCAGCTCCTTTAATGCACTGGCAGTAATTCAGCTGTCATCTCCTCCGCGAGACCACGGAATTTGAACAGCCGAGAGCAGCGCGCGCCCTCCCGGTGTGAGACAGGTGGCCGCCGGCCCTGGCACGAGCACTGCACGCACGCAGTTACGAAAGGGAAGGTAAGGCGGCGCTACGCAGTGTTTCCAAGCGCTGGACCGCCGAGCCCGCTCACAGACCAGAAAATGAAATATGCTCCGTAGTATATTTAAACTCTCTCTAAATACCGAAGACTTATTCTAGGAGAATGAAAGCGCATGTGTTTAAGCAACATGTGTGAGTCACGCCTGTCCTATACAGAGCAATATACGTCCAGAAGGGCTGGATCCGTGCCACATTTTCAGGATATCCACTCAACAAAAATGTAAATACAAGGGACCTCATTTTCAATATTTTGACGCACAGCAGCACAGCAAGCCTTCCTGCTGTGCTGCGCTGCCCTGCGTCAAAATAAAATGGTTTGGAATGAGCCGCATCTACAAGATACAGGGCATTC
The DNA here is from genome assembly GCF_964263255.1 of Lissotriton vulgaris. Classification (NCBI taxonomy): domain Eukaryota; kingdom Metazoa; phylum Chordata; class Amphibia; order Caudata; family Salamandridae; genus Lissotriton; species Lissotriton vulgaris. The sequence continues at coordinate 801,959,260 of NC_141685.1, read as the reverse complement.
CTGTCCTTCTCCCCTGTGCCGGCACACAAACATTAGCCGGCCAGTGCTCCAGCGCAGACACCCTTGCTTCATTTTGCAAGGGTGCCTGCGCTGAGGGGATGATTGTTTTATGTGCATGAAGGGACACCTACCTGCACAAACACAATATTTAGAAGCATTTTCCTCGTTCTATGCGTGCAACAGAATACATCATGCATAGAAAGAGGAAAAACTAGGAGAAATATAAGTATTTCTCCTCGTTGCACTTCCTTACGCCTCCCCTGGGGAGGCGAAGGACTCTTGCGCATTCCCAAGTTGACAAAATATTGTAAATCTGGGAACGCATAGAGTTCCATGAATGTTGCGCGGGAACACCCAAAGTGGCACCCATGGAACGCCCCTTTCACGCAGAGTTATGCGTGAAAAGGAAACATATTTGCAAGACCATAAAAAGTCACGCTTGGTGACTTTACATAGCCTTGTAAATATGGGGAGGCCCTTGCGCTGCCAGTGCGTAAATAAACGTGACGCACCAGCGGTGCAATGGGCTGGTAAATAAGCCCCAAGGCATCTAAAGGAACTCATTTAGATGGTCTATGGATATCCTGAAAATATGGCCTAGATTAGCCGGTCTACACCCTCATCAATATTCTTGGATGGCTAAAGCCTTCCAATGCTCCCTGGTAGCAGCACTAGGACACCATCAAGTATGTTCCGTTGGCGCCCCAAAGCATCAAATGCAGTACATTTCAAACCATATTCGCTTTTACAATCTGGAAGGAGCAAGCATGCACACAAACTTCTCTAAAAGTGAACACAACACCAAGTGCCAGGACTTTACCGGAGTCGAACACAGGAGAAGCAACAAAAATGTAAAGGTAGGCAGGTTTCCCCAGCTATACACCCAAAACAGGTAACATCCACCACCAAATAGTGGGAAAGCCTGATGTCTTCAGTTGATATTTCAAACAGCCCCCCCAACCTATGTCGTAAAGGGGCCTCTCAGTTCTAAACCGGGCCAGGGGTGCCCAAACTGGGTGGACAGGACACTGCACCTTATTACAGCCTTAGAGCCCGACATAGCAGGCTCTATGAGTCATTAAAAGCCTGCTCCAGCGGTAAATGCTCAAGCCGAAGGCGAGGGCCTTTAACAAGGAAGCTGGCCTTTAATGACCTGTAGAGTCCACTATGGAGGGCTCTAAGGCTACTAGAACATTCCGCCCTGGAGGGCAAAATGTTGTAATCTGTAAAACAAAGGCCTCACAGAGCCCAAGAGGGTTCAAAATCCTTCGGCCTCTGTGAGGCCTTTGTTCACAGCAACAGTTGTGAATAAACATTGGAATGTTGATGCTCCGGAATTCTACCAGCCATTAGAAGCCCGGAGCACTCCATTGTCTTCAATGGAGCACTCAACATTCCAATGTTCTAATAATCTAGAAAATGAGATGTAAAATAACACCATATAAAACAAACTCCACTTTCCCCTTTCTGACTTGAGACAAATTATCTCAAATCATCTCCCAATCCTGCTTGGTGAACAGTGCTCCTAAGCCCCACTAAGGGTTGCGCAGTACATACATACAAGACTGGTTGCTCTCATTGATATAAACTTGAATCAATCCTATGTTTCTTGACTGTGGTATTACTCTTAGAAGTGCCATGCCTTCACACAGAGGTACAGGGTCATTGGAAACATGAGTAGGACAAATGCATGCCCGCATACATCTCCAAATATTTAATTCTGAGAAGTCATAAGTAACACCAATGCTATCACAAAAAGCCACATTACTCCATTTTGTCTTCGACACAAATGTATTTTTCCCTTTTAGACTGGAAAAAGCAGCTTAGATATCGCACAGACATTAACAATTACCACAAAATGTCCAATAATATAGAGTTCCTTAAGCACAGTATTTTGACCTGAATAAAGTACAACGTCCCCAAAATGGCCACCACCACATCTCATCATTCCCTAATTGGTTTCCAAACTCTCATAGTTTTCCTTCTTTTAACTCCTTCGTCTAGTATCGCTACTTCCTTATCATACTGGTCCATATTTGCGGACCACAAATATCTCAAATTAGTTTTTCTCGAGCCATGCATTCACAATCCAAAAGCAAGCGATAATCAGGACCATACAGACCACTCCATCAAATTATTGGGCGATAACATCTGTTGCACCAAAAATGATTAATTCCTATAATGGTACCTATTTTAAGATCTACAGCTCCTTCAAAATCTGTTTCCATAGCCAATGAGGCTTTTATTATGACTCTGCCGGACCATCAAGCCCAAGAGAGATACCACTCTACGAAACTATGAGTTTCCCGGTGTCTCTGGCCCTGAATTATTGGGCCCACAAATTTTGGATTTGATAGTTCTGTCCACAGAGGCATCGGGCCCAGAAGACTCATCAGCCCAGCTGCATAAGCTGTGGGGTCTGTTGGCAAATGTTGTGACTGGGACTTGCCCAAATATTGCAGCATAGAGGGAGCAGTAAACACTTCCCCAGTGAATCTAAACTCACTCTGATGTCAAAGGAAAAATCACTAAGCCTTGGTTTCGATCACACATTGCATTCCTCGGATCAAGGGCTAATTATTTTGTCTTATTGTGCCCTTTTTCCCTCATCTGCAAGTACTGTAGGGGTGTGGAAACAGCATGAGACACTAACGTCATTAAAGGAACAGGGTAATTATATTACAGTTTGTCTAGCAATTGTCCGTATTCCTTTTGTTGGCAGAACACAATCCTTAATCAGTTCTTAAAAATCATAAATGCAATAGCTTCCATTATGAACAGAAATGAATCTATAATTTTCCTAATCACACTTTTTCTGCTGCCCAAAATTTGCACAAAACTCCTAACCCCAGACTTCATGGTGGCCAGATTTATGTGAAAGGATAACATGTGGCCAGAAACAACTTTTGCGGGAAGTGTCCCCACATATAAATCCAGCTGTTACAAGTATTTGCCCCTGAAAATAACATGTGGACTCAAATCTGGTGTGTCCAAATCCACATACGGTGTCTCCAGTAGGAGGTCAAACAGGCTTCAATTTAGCAATTGCTAAAAGTTGGTGTTAGTGGAAGAAGTCCAAGGACACTGCGTGGCAGGAGTGGGGGCGGGGAGGTACGGAGGATGCAAGGAACAACAGAGGTGGGGGGCTGGCAAGGTGAGCGTTCCATGCTTCCTTCATGTCATGGCATTGAGTCGGGTTGGTAAAGGGACCGAAGGCCGATGCCGGGACATGATTGCAGCCTGAACCTCATGTGAATTTACCAGCGTGTTTTTCTGATCAGTAACTCATGGGTGAAAGATGTGTTTGAAGTGGTGCATTTTGAAAAAATAATATATAAACTACCTGAAAATCTGTCTCTTAGTTACTTTTTATATCCATTTATGAGTATTGCTATGTACTTTTTGTACACTTTGTGTTCTTGTAATGCATATATGCTGTTTTAATGTTCATTGCTGTTATCTTTTTTATGTTTGAAAATTCAATAAAGAATTACTATAAAACTTAATATTGAGCTTGTAAATGAGATCAAATAACCATGTTTTCATATTTTTCCCTATGGAGGCAGCCAACACCAAATACAACTTTCAAAGTAGCGATTTCCACAAGGTTGCACCCACTAGTGCACTGTCATTCGAACTGAGGACAACAAAGACGGATCAGAGACAAAGGGACATATTTATGAGGCCTTTGCACTGCTGGTGCATCACTTTTTGTGACGTTCTGTGGCACAGGTGCCTGTTCCATATATGCCAGGCAGCACTAGGCCACTGTTTTGGGCTTATCATGCCTTGTAAATATTGTTCCCTTGAGCTCAGTTTTCTGCATTAAAGGGGTGTACAATGGGTGTTGCTGGGGGCGTTCTCAGCAACATCCATGGCTTTTTGACACTGCCACAGATTTATGAGAAATCGTAAGTCTGAGGCATCATCAAAAACGTATGTTTCCCCTGGGGAGGCGTAAGGGAGGCACAACGAGGATAAATTTCTTTGTTTCTCTTTGTTTTTTCCTTTTCCTTTCCTGCAGCACACATGGGAAGATGAAAAGCCTCTTGTGATTGTTTTTGTGCAGGAAAGTTTCCTTTAGGTGTCCTCCTATGGGCGCATTTGTCTATGACACATGGCATCATGAAGTGACATATGTGGTCTGTTGGAAGCCAATGCTGTGTTCTCATCAGTGGAGAAATGGGTTTAAACCTTCGGGCTCTTGTAAGGAAACACGCAGATGTATTCTGTATGATCAGGGCCATAAACAACCTCTTGTCAAACCCACGTTTCGGGACACTGCCACAGTCCAGCCTGGAGCTGACTAATGCTATAAATGCAGTAATCTATGACCAGGGATCATAAAAGTTTTCAGCAGCTTCAGTTGAAAATTGCAGGAGGAGGTGATTACTGTGATGTGGATGTGGAGAAAGAGTTCTAGATCGATTTTAAAGCCAAGCTCTATTACGACTTGAGTGGGGGGAGCTAATGGACCCATGTTTGGGACCCAGTAGAAGACGAAGTAGAATTCCTGTCCATATCATCCCAGCCTCATGACTTTCATTTTGTCATCATTTAAGTTTGCGCCGATGGGTACCCATCGCGTTGTTAACACTCTTTATACATTCTCGAAATAGGGATAGTGATGAACCAAGCACCCCTCTGAATATGACATAAATCTGGGTGTTATGATTGTGCAAGTAGAACTACAATCCTTGAAATCTGAAGAGCAGGCGAATCACTCATTATAGAGAAACAGGACTGGAAGGAGCTACGGGAAGCTCTACTAGTCAGTGCATGTGATTTGGAGATGAAATGAAGATGAAGGACAACAGTCTGAGCAGCTCTTCAGGAAGTACCGGAGATGCTCAAGAACTCTTCCACTCAGAAAGATGCAGCAGAAATGATGAAGCAGAAAGCAGTGGCAATGGTCATGAACTACTCTGACTGGTCAAGCAGTATTAGAGATGTGAGAAATTTTCAAATTCCACCAGCAGAATCGGAGGAATTTGGGGAATTAAGAGTTACTCTTGTAATGCGGAATCGCAGACATATTAAAAATTCCGCTGCTCTGCCGGCAGAGTTAAAAATTATACAGTGTTTTCTAAAGTAAGAAACCACTGCATACCACTTAACGCCCTTGCATACTCTGCAGTGACCTAAAGTCACAAGCAGCCAAATCATGGAAGGACCTCCCACAACACATCAGGGCCTCCTCCACACTTTTGAATTATCCAAGGAGCTAAAGACCTGGCTATTCAATTAGTCTTCTTGTGTGACCATCGAGACCGTCTATATTCAGACCAAGTCTCACCACACGCATACACTCACCTACTCATCACCTGGATACTCACAGGTGAAAAGCAGTGGTCCACAAATCCACCTAGCATTACATTACATAAAATTATCAAATAATACATTGTTAACAGTCCGTGTCTGGGATTCACTCTTAATATCCTGTGCAGGAGGTAAATGATTTTCCAACCATATGCTTTTTTCTCTACACAGAGAACACCAGGGTAAGCCTGTTACAGCTACATGCATTGAAAAAACTCTGTACATATTTTTGGATGTTTGTCCAACACAAATGCTGTTGATTTTTAAAACAGAGCCTTCAGTCTCCCCATTTTTGTGCACCATTTTCTTTTATTGCTAGAAATAAGAAATCAATCAATATTCTAAGCAGATAATGTGCACTCAAATCTTACATCAAGATTGAAAAATAACTTCAACGTAGATTGCTTATTGCTATCTAAAGTTAACCAAATGGCTCACACAATACTATAAAATAAGATAATTGAAGATTAACAATGAAGTTAAATGAAAGTAGAAGTGAATACCTATACATCAATAGTGATTGTAGTACTGAATACCAACATAGAATGTTGTGATATTATATATATATATATACTTAAAAAAACAAAGGTTACAGGGATGTTATAGTTAGGTTCAGATTTCAATCATGCAAAATTATTGAAATTCCACAGTTTTAGTTACCTGAGCTAACTAACAATAACATATGCCCCCCACCAATGCACTGCTTATGACCTCACATATTATATCACCCATGACATGGTCAGTGTCTCGAATAACATCACTGATGACATCATCAAGTGAGTGTAAGTGTTTTTAAGAGCTTATGGGAGTTAAACATATATACTAACCCACTACAAAAATCGGATTTGTATAGTAGTTGTACTACTAATGAGTGATACTATCTCTAACATGTGTAATCTGAATGGGTGTGTGACAGTCTGTATCAGTGTGTGACTGGGTCTGCGAGTGGCTGTATGGTTGTGTGAGCGCCTGCATGAGTGACTGTATGGGTGAGTGAGTGGATTTCTGACTAGGGCTGTAGGTATATGAGTGGCTGTGTGAGTGGTTGTATCAGTGTGTGAGTGGGTATCTGATTTGTTTTATGGGCATGTGAGTGTTTTTTGTGAGTGGCTCTATGGGTGTATGAGTGGGTGTGTGATCGGCTGTATGGGTGTATAGGTAAGTATCTGAGTAGCTGTGTGGGTGAGAGAGTGGGTGTGTGAGTAACTATGTTGGTGAGTAAGTGGGTGTGTCAGAGGCTGTATGGGTGAGTGAGTGGCTGTATGAGTGACTGTATAGGTGAGTAAGTTGGTGTCTGAATGGCTGTATGAGTGAGTAACAGTGTGTAAGTGGCTGTATGGGTAAGGGAGTAGTGTTTGGTTAAGTGAGTTGGTGTGTCAGTGGTTGTAGTCGAAAGTGAGTGCCTGTGTAAAGGACTGTATGGGTGAGTGAGCAGAAATGGGAGTGCCTGTATTGATGCGTGAATGGGTATGTAAGGGGTTGTGTGGGTGAGTGAGTGAGTGTGTGAGTGTTTCTATGGGTGAGTGAGTGGCTGTATGGATGTGTGAATATCTGTATAAGTGATTATGTCTGTGTGTGGGTAGCTGTATAGGTGAGTGTATGGCTGTGTGAGTGGCTGTGTGGGTCATTGAGTGGTTGTATGAGTGGTTCTATGGGTGAGTGAATGGTTGTGTGAGTGGCTATATGAGTGAGTGAGTGGGTGTCTGAATGGCTCTAAGGAGGAATGAGTGGCTGTGTGAGTACTTGTATGGATGTGTGAATCGGTATGTAGGTGGTTGTATGGGTGTTGAGTGAGTGAGTGTGTGAGTGTGTCTATGGGTGAATAAGTGACAGTGTTGAGAGTCTGTATGAGTGTGTGAGTGGCTGTATAAGTGAATATGTCTGTGTGTGAGTAGCTGTATGTGTGAGTGTTTGGCTGTGTGGGTCACTGATTGGTTGTATGAGTGGCTCTATGGGTGAGAGAATAGTTGTGTGAGTGGCTATATGAGTGAGTGAGTGGGTGTCTCAGTGTCTCAATGGAGGAATGAGTGGCTGTGTGAGTACTTGTATGGGTCTGTGAAAAGGTATGTGAGTGGCTGTGTGGGAGTGGAAGTGGAAGTGGGCAAAAGAGAGGTTGTATGGGGAGTGAGAAAAGGGGTGGGGCCTTCAACCAACTCTCAGGAACCATGCTGTGTGGGCCTTACTGGAGGTAACAGGAGGGGTTGCTGACTCCCAAAGACCCTCAGCATCCAAGGAAACTTCATCCCCCAACCAGTAGTGCTCCAGGAGGCGCATTTGCAGAGTGGTGGAGAACCGGGGCATGGCCTCAGAAGACCACTCAGCAATCTGGCTGTGTGAGACTTACTGGAGATAACAGATGGGGTTGTTCACCCCCAAGGACCCTCAGTAGGCAAGGGTACTTCATCTACCAACCTTTAGTGCACCAGGAGGCGTGCTTGCAGAGTGGGTGAGAAAGGGGCAGGCCTCCAATGACCTCTAGGCAATCCCACTGTATAGGATTTATAGGAGGTAACAGGAGGGGTTTATGTCCCTCAAGGACCCCCAGGAGTGAAGGGGACTTTATCCTTGAACTAGTTGTGCTCCAAGAGGCCCCTTTGCATAGTGGTTGATAAAGGGGGCGGGCCTCCAGTGATTTCGCAAGTCGGCTGATTTTTGAAAAAATTATATTAGGGAAGGGGAGCCATGGGCCCCCTTCCTCTGGCCAACTTTGGCCATGGGGAACCCATCCCACAGGGCCCAGCGTTTAATTTTTTCAAATTGTATTAGGGGAGAGGGCCCCCCTTTCTCTGTCTTATTTTGGCCCCGGGGACTTAATCCCGGCATATTAAATTCTCCCATGAGAGAGACATCCAGTACTTTAAATTGGGAAAGCAGTTGGTGCGTGTTGGTATTCATGACATTGATAAAGGCATTACACTGAAACGTGTCTGTGTGAATTATCAAATAAATGCATTAGGCATCCTGTGAGTGCCCTGACTTTTCTGTGCAGCTTTGATGTTTCCCGTGGATCTTACCTTCAAGATTTGGAGGCAGCCGCTCTAAGAGCTCAGCAGAATAGGTGGGATTTTGAGCTATTATGTTAATTTGTACTGCCTGAACCATCGTGCTGAAAGATAAACCGTCGGCTGTGTGTTGCAAACTATTCAAGGTTGAGGATGTTAAGTAATTCTACTTTCTCCTGCGGCAGATTGAGATATCAGCGGTTGGCGAGGGATGCAAGTGAGTGACAGGCAAGCTATAAAAGTGATCGTAAAGCAGCAAATCCAGAAGGATGAATTATTATAAAAGGACTTTGCCAAACATTTGGCTCTACAATCCTTACATATATTATATATATAGATTTGGAGTTTGGTATACTAATCTGTACTTTCGTTTCCTATTTCGGTTTCGGTATTTTGCCCTCGATGTTTCCATTACATACCACGATATTCTATCTTCGATAATCAGGGAGCACACAGCCAATAGTAAGATAGAAAAAAAGAGACAATACTGATTTATCCAGTCCTTCAGTCGATCGTATGAACAAGGATTCTCTGTATACATTTGATCAAAAAGCATATATTTAGAAAACTATATGTAAAGGAATGGCTATGCATGTGTTTTTTCAAAGTGTACATAGATACTCCCTCCTGCCCATCCTGTTAAACTAAGATTCAGGAAAAAGGCTGAAGAGGGGCTATTATCTTTCATCACATCACCAAATGAGACAAAGTGTAGTTGTATCCAAAGACAACAATTAGGGTTCTGTTTCCTCTAAGAAGTGTTCTTCTGGTTAAATCCTCTATCTGAAAATAAGCATGCAATGTTTTTCAGTGGATGGAGAAACTGGAGATTCTCCCACTATTTTGATGGCTTTTAATAGTATTCCACCACTATGTCACAGATGAAATATCAGCCTATAAAACATCACTTCCGTTCTATTGACCATGCCACACACCACAAGCTAACTCTTGATAATTGGTTGTAGAGTTAAGAATAGGAAATATATGTTTAAGTTGATGATGTAGTTGTAGGTGATATACTGGATGCAGTATTTTTGTAGGTCGATATTTCAACTGCAGTTCCAACCCTTCAAATCAATATTATGGTTAGAAAAACTAAAAAAGTGTAAAGGTTAGGTGCACTCTCATTTCAACAGGTTGTCCTGACTTTGACCGATGAATTAATTATTTAGAGCGGTGATGGCATTGGGAAACTGTTTTGTCTTGTGAGATGGAAAGAATCCCAAAAGACTGATGTACAAAGCAGACCATTATATTTGAAGGACATTTGTGTTTGCTTTCAAACAATTTTAAGTGCAGGGCACATTCGCCAGCATTATAACAAATGGCATCTTTATGGCGGCTGTTTAGTCTGCACTGTATGCTACTTTCGAGCCAACACAAAGCACTAAGGTGCAGAACAGAAGTAAAAGAAAAGAGGACCGACAGCCATTCAATTGATTCTTGTTGATTGGAGGAATTAAAGACCCACCATCGAAATGACCCAGATGGAAGTGTGGTATTTCCTACACCTAGTAAAAACCACCAATGCAGGGTGAAATATTTACTGTGTGGGGGAAATGCCACCTGTTGTGAGTTGCCACTCGGTAAATGAGGAATAACATGCAGATTGTTATATTTAATGCATAGTAGTGTGCATTTATCATTTGTTTACAGTCCATTTCCCCGTAGTATATATCAGCAAGTTTCAGCTGCAGAAATTTGCCAGGAGAAAATTGCAAGTGGGTACATTAATGATGGCAAAACTCCGATATGTGCAATCACCTCATTTACCACACCTATGGGAATTTGGGGCCGATGTCAAAGTTGGACAAATTGGAGACCCTGTCACGATAAGTGAAAGTTCCTTCTTGCCGCTTCTTCGACAATATTATGGGCCAGATTCCTAAAAAATAGTTTTTAAAATCCAGAAAGTACTCCTATAGTTTTAACTCATGATGTGTTTCGAGTAGATTTAAACATTTTAGGATGGTTTGAAAACATTCCCATGAGAGTTGCTGTAAACTTGTGGCTAGTACATTTCAAGAAGTGCTTGTCAGTATTCAATCATGTTATTTTTTACTCCAAGTTGTAAACCTACATGATTAAGTGGGGCACAAATGTGAATGTGAATATGTAGCTTTTCAAACAGGGAAAATTATCCTTTTGAAGAATCTTCTTATGCCTAACTCTCATGCATTTTGGGTGTGTTCCTTCTCAATTTCCACCCTAAAAACATTTAGAGGGAAAATGTACAAGTGCTTCTAGGGTCAGAACGCTATGCAAAATTTTTTGTGAATACTCACAAGTCTATGAATCTGTGGATGGTCTGTGCATTTTCCAAGGCCACTGTGTCCTGATTTATATGATATGTTATTACCCCATGCTCCATATTTCCAATAGTGAAAACTTACCATACTGGTAGATGTTGTGAGTGCACTTTTTAATTCTCAACTTCTACCTATCTTAAGCCTGTGAATTAGGATGTGGAATTCAGAATCAGATTTTTTTATGCAAATAAAATACATTTAGGTATACCAAGCTTCTTAGAAACCTATATGCAGGTGGAGAGTACAGGGGCGGCTCCTCCGCAATGTCGGAGGAGCATCGCCCCACTGCCTGGCTCAGAGCCAGCAAATAAAAAATAAAAGGATGTTCTAGCATTGTTTTATTTTATCATTTGCCAGCTCTGAGCCAGCGCTGAAGGCAGGGGTGGGCCCAGACATGGGAGGGGGAGGGGGAGTGCTTTGTGCACTCCCTAAGTGCGCATATGGGTTTGGCTGGCCGTCTCAGGCTGGCCAAAACACACATGCACACTTAGGTTTCTCCAGCCCGGCTGCATTGAACAGCCAGATTGGAGAAACCCCCACACACTCCCTGGTTTGAGCAGAGTGTCTTTTCCAGGCCCTCTCAGGCCAATCCCCGCTCTCTTCTGCAGCACGGGGATTGGATGGGAGTCTGTTCCAAAAGCTGCTGAGACCAGGAAGAGGAGAGGAGGCTCGGCGCGACGCGGGAGGTGGCCGGCAGCTTGAGGTATGTTCTTTTTTGTTTATTTATATATTATTACTAACCCCCTCCTGCGAACCCTCCTGTGGTCCCTCCACCCACCCCACCACCCTTTATTTGTGGCAGCCACCACTGGGACAGTAGTGATTCTGATAAGTAGGATAAAGTAGATTTATTTACAACGTTGACTCGTTTATAGTGAGGATTTTTGTTTAACAGAAATTGTGCTGATGCTGAATTGCCAATTTTTATGCACATTTGTGATGGAAAGATTCATTTTACACTAATGCTAAAAAACAAAAATGGAAAACGCTCCCATGAAATTGGATTGGATTAGAACATGTGACATGCTGCCCGCGTGTTTTTCATTTTACCCAACTCCTACTTTATACATTTTGGACTAAACTAGATTTCAGGAGAAGTCACCCATAACTGTTAAAGAATCTCTTGCCCAAGTAGTGCAACATTCTCGGGACAGGACACCACATAAACTCAGTTCCATACTTTTGTATCTCTTCCTTCGAAAAACGATGTTTCATCTCGTTTCTTTTGAATGTGTTAGTTCACAAACATGCATTTACATTGAAAATGCATTTTTTAAAATTCAATTAGTACAAATTTGACCTTTATTATAATGTTTTTTAGCGGGGTGTAGCACTTTTGTTCGACCTTTGTCCTTGCTTCCTCACCTTTCTCCTTCATTCCTGCCATTACATTTGCACTTTTCACCCACTTACCACTTACTTGATCACCCCCAATCTTCAGTACAAACTCAGTAGGACTTCTGGTCCTTGACCATTTCCTCATCATACATCTCTTTTTTTCTGTTTAATTCCCTAGTTTGTTTTCCTATACATTTCCTTGTATGTTTTTCTAGTTATTTTGACTTTTGAACTATCTCATTAGAAAAGGTTTTTTTCCAAGCAACCGATTCCAACTATTAACTGAGCATACCTGCCAACTTGAAGAAGAATCTCACCATGTGAGGAGAGGGGCGGGGCCTCGTGCTAAGAAGTACCTATAAGGCACATTTGCCCCCATCCGCCCCCAAACCCCCTCCCTCCCCGCAAAACAAAAAGCTTGCTGAGGCTGGTGCCAATGTCCCGGGGTATTTTCACACCACTTAATAGATGTCGGCAGTTCAAAGCCTCAGAAAAGGGGCTGGAAAACCACTATTTACATTGAATTTCAGCTAATTTCCCCCGCCACTGTGTGATATCGGCTCCTCGCCGGGAGACCGTGTGATGGGAGCTGATATTGTGTGTCACAGCCATGGCACTGTGTGCGTTGACAGATATGACTGGGTAAGCAACATGGAAGTAGTTGCACCTGCTGCCAACGAATGCAAGTCCCAGGACCCCCTGCACAGGTTGGTACTGCCACGTAACAATAGGCAGTGTGCCAATCCTGCCCTCGATTCGTCGCGCTCAGGCAAAAGGCATGCCAAAGGCCAGGCTTTGTTCAAGAATCGAAATTGTAAAAAACAATTTTAAATCCCGGATATATTTTATGCCTTCACCTTGGTGTCGCATACCGGAAACAATGTTTACTTGACAGTTCTTCTTCTATCCTTTTGATTTGTGCTCTGTAGTGACGTAGCAAGGGCGTCGCAGGGCGGCAAGGACAGGAAGCCCCAGCACACCCCCCCCCTCTTTTACCTTTGGCCGCGGGTGGCAAACTCAGGGGCCGCCATGGTCAGCAAATGGTCTTGCTACGCCACTGGGGTTCTGCTGTTGTGTTTTTTTGTACTATGATCTGCAGTTGGAAGATAGTGATAAAAGATTTTTCCCTTGGCAAGCCGTTCTTACATGGGACAACCCTAAATGGTTGTCTCGAACTACCCAATGGGTCCGCTAGATCCCTTGCAGGAACCCTTACTATCTCATACACTTATGCAACAAAAATGTAGTTCATTATTTTATTATAAAAAGTTCATACAAATACAATCTAGTGTTAAAAACAAATCATTACGCGGCTATGTTAAAATCTCATGAACACATTCATGGAATACAATTTCTACTACACAAAAGAATTAAAAACACTGAATAAAAAAACAAACAATTGATTCACATTATGTCAAACTAGGGGATACAGAAAAGGAGAGACATACAGAGACATAAAATTGTCAATAACTTTTGCACGTTTTTGAGATTTTAGCATAAACACAATCCTGGACATATATAATTCTTTGTCTACCGGCTAGGTTTTTTGATCTCTTGATCGTGCAGGGGGGCGTCGACGCGTTTTGATGGTTTTTATCGATGCATTACCATCTTTCTCAAGACTATGTTAATGAATCTCTCCTACTTATGGCACTGGTTGGAAGATAACCTCGCTTTCAATACCAATGGCACCTGTGGAATGAGGGACTGAATGGGAAAGACAATGCTGCCTGACCTTGGGGTTTGTTTGAATGTGGCCAGTGCGTGATAGTTAATATTCATGAGGGCATCTTTACCAAGTGCCTCCACTTGAAGAGCCCTGATGTGTCACTGCCAAATTTAATCATAATACTAAATTGCTGATTATGAGTGAGCGCCTGTTGAGTTTTGAAGTTTGTACAAGGATCAGAACTATGAATTGTGAAGTAATTTCCCCAAGTAAATTCTGGTAGATTAAACCTGCTGAAATTTACAATGAGAAAAGTGATGGTAAAATCCAAGACACATGGAATTTGCTGCAGGTGAACACATTATGCGTGTCATTGCTCAATATTAAGAAGAAAATTCAGAATATTAGATATTTATCACCCTTGGTAAATGCTGCATCCAGGGATATCGAACGGGATCTACTGGCGGCAGTAAATAGGTCATCCTATTCTCGTGCAATCATAATCAGGGAGTAAGATATTTCGACATTTGAAAAAGTAGTCTGCAGAAAACTACAATTCCCAGGGACTGAGTTAGACATGTATAGAGTTAGTAATTACATTGAAGAGGGGGAAAGATGGAGAACAAATCCCTCAAGTAGCAGGGAATACTCCGAGGTGGTCCAATCTTCAAATATGTATGGAAAAAAATAGGAAAAGTGCTCTCATGCTTCCATGGTTGGAGCAAATGTCTGTCTTTTTGGATTACTCAAGGAATTCCAGGAGAAGTCACTGAAATTCTCAATTGTGAAGCATCTCTGAACGTGGAATTGCAAAAGTAGTACAATTTGCACGAAGAATGTTGGAGAGTATCCTCAAACCTGTATTTTTGAAGATGATCGCCAACTTTACGCGGTAGACCCGTTGTGAAACATGCACAACAGTCCATTAACCCTAGATGTGTAAATGCAAAAAAATCCCTTGATGCTGGTGGATTTTCTGCATTGAGAATGCATAAAATTCGTCTCTGTGTCCTTATTAAAAGTAAGAGGTTCCATTACTAAAGCTAGGAAATCTCAATACTGGGGAGTTAAATTCCACTATTCCTGATTCCTTGAATTAGGACTGCGACTTTATTTTTCTACCTTACTTTAAAAAAACGTATTTTTCATTTTTTGATACTAGTTCAACATTTAGTTCACAGATCAAAGCTATCACACAACATGTCATTCATAAAGTCACATGCATACATGTTTGAGGACATACATTTCAACATTTGCAAATGATAAAACTACATCAAAAGAAAAGTAAAAACTGCAATAAAGTGACAAAACACATTAACAAATACGAATAGGTCTCCATAATTGGCCAATGCCCGGCCAGCCCCCTACATCAACAAAACAAGACCTCATCCGATTCATCATCATCACAAACTCCCCATCTCCAAATCCAATTGGGCCGAATAAACACAGCAATCCCCCTAACTATCCTTGGGTCGAAGAAATGGGTACACTAATCCCAGAAATATTTCCTCATTTTCGTTTCAGAGGGCCAGGTCCATACCCCTGGACAAATAACATGGAGGTCAATTTCACAAAAGGGTGATAGGGCGCATACCATTAGCAAATGTCTTTTTGTGGGCCAAGATTGAACTTTTAAGAACCGGGCTCAGGGAAGGAAGAGGAACATAAAACTATTAATGGGATTAAAGCCAGAGCGTGACTCGCTTGAGCCATCTCAACCATTTCAGAAGCCAAATGACTTTATCAAATGTCCCCTTGATAAAAAAAAAGTGTACAATTAATGAGCAGAGAATGAAAAATGGCCAGTAATTGGCTTAGCCAGTATTTTTTCCACTCTCGCCATTAAAAGTTCATCTCTGGTATTTCTGAGTGACACAGTGGTAATACTGGGCTCTATCTGGTAATCCTGTGAATCTCCTGAAAATGTTCATAGACGTCACTCGCAGCTTTTTACTCCCTGATAACGTTTTCTAAAATCATCAACTGACCTAATGTTCCACCAATTATACCCTAAACTAGTGTGTCCAGATTGAAATACAACTACAAGGGTTCTGGTGATAGCATTACTGGCTCAACCTTTCCGCCATTTTAACTGGCCTAGTTCACAATCGGGCCAATGGAGGTCATATATGGTTTGGTAGCGCAGGAGAGTCACTATAAATAGGAGGCCTCACTGCTTCACTTAACAGGGTTACCTTGCCTCATTTACTGGTGCAAAACCACTAGGTCTTCGAAAGCCAGACCTCACTTGTCTCTGTTGTACCCAAAACTTAGTAACCTGAAAGTAAGTATGCATTTTATTGGCAACCGTTTTTCTAAGCAAAATGTCAATGCCCTCTGTAGGATTATATATTTATTGTTTTGTGCCTGTTGGCTTGCACCTCTGTCAAATATAAACAAACCTGCATGTAGTCTGACAACCATAGTGTTTGGCGCAGGTCCCAATTTCAAATAGATCAAAGGAGGCCATTCCAAAATTAGATCAGTATTGGGAAATAATGAACGAATTCATGAATTAATTGTTCATTTGCTAAGTACATGATCACTCAGAGAGCATCAAGGCCCTATGAAACCCACAAAGAAAGAAAAAGAAGTTTCAGTAAGGAGACGTGTAGCCCAGTAAATACTGAACCTATAGTTCTGCCAGGAACAAAACAACTCGTATCTTTGAGGAATAAATATGTAAGCAGGACAAAATAAAAGAGTTGCACAGTTGCGGTATGTGTTATATCATCAGTATGTATTGTTAATAGCTCCAAAAATGAGTAAGAATGACAGTGGGAAATGCATAGTTTCCTGCAGTATGACCAGAGGTGCTGTAATGAAGTATTTCTTCAGTGTCTATCCTGTATATTATTCTCCTCCAGAACCAAGGGCAGTGTGAATGTGCATTTAATGACTGCACCAAATTGTACTTTCGACACTAGATATCGATTGGTGTTTACTTTGTGCCCCATTTCACATTACTTTGCCACTTTCCGAGTAAAAAATGTGTTTCAACATTTTGCAACATAGGCAACAGGTTCACATTCGTTCACTTTGGTGGGACATTAAACATTTGCATTAACCAATGTTTGTTTTCATTCACAGCAGACAGCCGGTCACATGCAACAAATCTTTGCAATGTATCCACCGCCTGAATACCCTCCTGGCTGACAAGAAGCGCTCTACAAATCTACTGATTGACTGATTGGGTGCCAGAGATCTTTGAATAGCATGGCATGGTACCATGGGTGGACAAGCAGATTGGCATTAAAAGGCAACTTGGTTTCTAACAGCATCAAACCAATTAAAACTACGGATGACACATGATGAATGTCGCGGAGGCAAAACCTTATTCTTGAATAATAAAGCTTACATACATCCCTCGCTCAGCCAATTGCGAACCACCCTGTCCTACGTATCACTCCCGGGTCCTTTATTTATATTACACTGGAAAATTGTGTTTGCAGTATTAATGAAGAAACAGCATTCATAAACATTGACTATCTTCTTGCAAAGAAATTATTTGCCACAGTGTCACTCTCCCATAATTTCCTCTACCTATTTACTTTCTATCCAATTAGTATAACCGACTCGGGTATAGGAAAGGCCACTGGAATTATGTGGCAGAAGAGGTCCAAATTATGTGATAAGAAAAGAAAAATGATGCAGCGTAACGTGGCACATTTTTTTTTAGCATTACCTCATTATTTTGGCAATTTTACAGGTTAACACTTTCGGGGCAAAGGTTTCACCGCATTAGTACCACCTTGACACCCAAATACAGAAATAAACAACAAAAAGGTGAACAGTCAAAGCTGTGCTGCAACCTGTGTTGCTGCATTTTAGAAACTTTAGATCTATTTCAGCTAGAATTTTTTGTTGTTGTTGCTGAAATCTGAGGAATATGCAGCAGATGCTGGATTATGTGGCAAATGCACAAATTCCATAATTATATGGAAAACACCTTAGCCTCAAAATCATATCATTTACGTGGCCCTAGATATATGTGATAAAAACCAAAGTGCAAAGTTTCAAAATGTGTTAAATTAGCCACTAGTTCAAACTTCTTCTACATTTATCATCTTCGTACCAGCAGACACCCGTGGGTCTGGTGGCCTTCCCTCATACCTGCACCCCACGGCCTCCTTTCTTTCAGCAACTCAGCTCTGCCAGGGTCAGACAGGGACAGGAAATAGGCCTGGGCACAAAATTAAAAGTGATACAGAATGCTAAAAAAAAGTGGACCATATTTGCAAACCAGGCCAATTCTGAACTTGTGGGACCTGTGCTGGTATTTTGCATTGTATGGGAGACTCCATGCAATTGTTCTTGAGGCAGACAGTCTTTGAAGTAATATCAGGGATATCAACAATTGAACCAAGACCACGTGGCCATAAAACAAGTCCACAAACTGCTAAAAAACTGGCCCACCCACTGAGCTTTCAGACCAGCCCATCGGGCAAACAGGCCAGTCCGACCCGCGTTCTGCCTCTTATCCGTGCCGGTCGCTCCGGGCGTCAAGAAAGTTTTGATGAAGGAGTTTTGTAGAGTGCCACAAGAGCGATCACTTCTAGGAGCTTCGGCCTTTTAGTGGTCCATATACTTCGAATTTGAGGCACAGGGTGGGGTGCATAGAGATTTGTCCAGGATCACACAATTGGGGTTTACTGGGTAAGTCGAGATTAGAATTCGGCTGTCCTGACCCTACAGTCTTCTGCTGCTGAGCCCCCTCTCTCTTAGCCTGATTCCCTTTTCCTGAGAAGTCTCCAGCTGTTCATTAATCCAGATGTGTTATTGCACCCTCCTCAGATCTCCCTCACGAACCTTGCTTCTTGGTTGCGTCTAGCCCTACCTATCTCTAGAGGTCTCCTGCTCTCCCTTCAGATGTCTCCTGTGCACCCAGCCTCTCGTCTGCTATCAATCTCCCTTCACATCTCTCCTTGCCTCTCGGCTGCTCCCGGTCTCCCTTCAGATCTCTCCCGGCCTCTCGTCTGCTATCAATCTCCCTTCACATCTCTCGCTGCCTCTCGGCTGCTCCCGGTCTCCCTTCAGATCTCTCCCGGCCTCTCGTCTGCTATTAATCTCCCTTCACATCTCTCCCTGCCTCTCGGCTGCTGCCGCTCTCCCTTCAGATCTCTCCCTGCACCCTTCCCCTCGGCAGCACCTGATCTCCCTTCAGATCTCTCCCTGCACCCTGCCTCTCGGCAGCTCCAGCTCTCCCTTCAGATCTCTCCCTACCTCTCGGCTGCTCCCGCTCTCCCTTCAGGGCACTCCCTGCACCCTGCCTCTCGGCTACTCCTGCTCTCCCTTCAGATCTCTTTCTGCACCCTGCCTCTCAGCTGCTCCAGCGCTCTCTTCAGATCTCTCCATGCACCCTGCCTCTTGGCTGCTCCCACTCTCCCTTCAGATCTCTCCCTGCACCCTGCCTCTTGGCTGCTCCCACTCTCCCTTCAGGGCACTCCCTGCACCCTGCCTCTCGGCTACTCCTGCTCTCCCTTCAGATCTCTTTCTGCACCCTGCCTCTCAGCTGCTCCAGCGCTCTCTTCAGATCTCTCCATGCACCCTGCCTCTTGGCTGCTCCCACTCTCCCTTCAGATCTCTCCCTGCACCCTGCCTCTTGGCTGCTCCCACTCTCCCTTCAGAGCACTCCCTGCACCCTGCCTCTCGGCTACTCCTGCTCTCCCTTCAGATCTCTTTCTGCACCCTGCCTCTCAGCTGCACCAGCGCTCTCTTCAGATCTCTCCATGCACCCTGCCTCTTGGCTGCTCCCACTCTCCCTTCAGATCTCTCCCTGCACCCTGCCTCTTGGCTGCTCCCACTCTCCCTTCCGATCTCTCCCTGCACCCTGCCTCTTGGCTGCTCCCACTCTCCCTTCAGATCTCTCCCATCACCCTGCCTCTCGTCTGTTATCAATCTCCCTTCATATCTCTCCCTGCCTCTCGGCTGCTCCCGCTCTCCCTTCAGATCTCTCCCTGCAGCCTGCCTCTTGGCTGCTCCCACTCTCCGTTCAGATCTCTCCCTGCACCCTGCCTCTCGTCTGCTATCAATCTCCCTTCACATCTCTCTCTGCCTCTCGGATGCTCCCGCTCTCCTTTCAGATCTCTCCCTGCCTCTCGTCTGCTATCAATCTCCCTTCATATCTCTCCCTGCCTCTTGGCTGCTCCCGCCCTCCCTTCAGATCTCTCCCTGCATCCATCCCCTCGGCAGCACCTGATCTCCCTTCAGATCTCTCCCTGCACCCTGCCTCTCGGCTTCTACCGCTCTCCCTTCAGATCTCTCCCTTCCCCTCAGCAGCACCTGATCTCCCTTCTGATGTCTCCTGTGCACCCTGCCTCTCGACTGCTATCAATCTCTCTTCACATCTCTCCCTGCCCCTCAGCTGCTCCCACTCTCCCTTCAGATCTCTCCCTGCCTCTTGGCTGCTCCCACTCCCCCTTCAGATCGCTCCCTGCCTCTCGGCTGCTCCCGCTCCAGGTCTCTCTCTGCCTCTCGGCTGCTCCCACTCTCTCTTCAGATCTTACCCTGCACCCTGCCTCTCGGCTGCTCCCGCTCTCTCTTCAGATCTTACCCTGCACCCTGCCTCTCGGCTGCTCCCGCTCTCTCTTCAGATCTCTCCCTGCACCCGGCCTCTTGGCTGCTCCCACTCTCCCTTCAGATCTCTCCCTGCACCCTGCCTCTCTGCTGCTCCCTCTCTCCCTTCAGATCTCTCCCTGCCTCTTGGCTGCTCCCTCTCTCCCTTCAGATATCTCCCAGCCTCTCGGCTGCTCCTGCTCTATCTTCAGATCTCTCTCTGCACCCTGCCTCTTGGCTGCTCCCACTCTTCCTTCAGATATCTCCCTGCCTCTCGGCCGCTCCCTCTCTCCCTTCAGTTCTTTCCATACACCCTGCCTCTCAGTGCTCCCTCTCTCCCTTCAGATCTCTCCCCACCTCTCAGCTGCTCCTGCTCTCCCTCCAGTTCTCTCCCTGCCTCTTGGCTGCACCCCTCTCCCTTCAGATCTCTCCCTGCCTCTCGGCTGCTCCCGCTCTCCCTCCAGTTCTCTCCCTGCCTCTTGGCTGCACCCCTCTCCCTTCAGATCTCTTCCTGCGCCCTGCCTCTCAATGCTCCCTCTCCCTTCAGATCTCTAACTGCACCCTGCCTCTCGGTGCTCCCCCTCTCCCTTCAGATCTCTCCCTGCGCCCTGCCTCTCGGTGCTCCCCCTCTCCCTTCAGATCTCTCCCTGCGCCCTGCCTCTCGGTGCTCCTTCTCTCCCTTCAGATCTCTCCCTGCACCCTGCCTCTTGGTGCTCCCTCTCTCCTTTCAGATCTCTCCCTGCACCCTGCCTCTCGGTGCTCCCTCTCTCCCTTCGGATCTCTCCCTGCACCCTGCCTCTCAGTGCTCCCTCTCTCCCTTCAATCTCTCCCTGCTATCTGGGCTGCTCATGCTCTCCCTTCAGACCTCTCCCTACCTCTCGGCTGCTCCCGCTATCCCTCCAGTTCTCTCCCTGTCTCTTGGCTGCACCCCCTCTCCCTTCAGATCTTTCCCTGAGCCCTGCCTTTCAATGCTCCCTCTCCCTTCAGATCTCTCCCTGCACCCTGCCTCTCGGTGCTCCCTCTCTCCTTTCAGATCTCTCCCTGCACCCTGCCTCTCAGTGCTCCCTCTCTCCCTTCAATCTCTCCCTGCTATCTGGGCTGCTCCTGCTCTCCCTTCAGATCTCTCCCTACCTCTCGGCTGCTCCCGCTCTCCCTCCAGTTCTCTCCCTGTCTCTTGGCTGCACCCCCTCTCCCTTCAGATCTCTCCCTGCGCCCTGCCTCTCAATGCTCCCTCTCCCTTCAGATCTCTCCCTGCACCCTGCCTCTCGGTGCTCCCTCTCTCCTTTCAGATCTCTCCCTGCACTCTGCCTCTCGGTGCTCCCTCGCTCCCTTCAGATCTCTACCTGCACCCTGCCTCTCGGTGCTCCCTCTCTCCCTTCAAGCTCTCCCTGCACTCTGCCTCTCGGTGCTCCCTCTCTCCCCTCAAGCTCTCCCTGCTATCTGGGCAGCTCCTGCACTCCTTTCAGATCTCTCCCTGAACCTGCCTCTCGGTGCTCCCTCTCTCCCTTCAGATCTCTCCCTGCACCCGGCCTCTCGGTGCTCCCTCTCTCCCTTCAGATCTCTCCCTGCACCCTGCCTCTCGGTGCTCCCTCTCTCCTTTCAGATCTCTCCCTGCACCCTGCCTCTCGGTGCTCCCTCTCTCCCTTCAGATCTCTCCCTGCACCCTGCCTCTCAGTGCTCCCTCTCTCCCTTCAATCTCTCCCTGCTATCTGGGCTGCTCCTGCTCTCCCTTCAGATCTCTCCCTACCTCTCAGCTGCTCCCGCTCTCCCTCCAGTTCTCTCCCTGTCTCTTTGCTGCACCCCCTCTCCCTTCAGATCTCTCCCTGTGCCCTGCCTCTCGGAGCTCCCCCTCTCCCTTCAGATCTCTCCCTGCGCCCTGCCACTCGGTGCTCCTTCTCTCCCTTCAGATCTCTCCCTGCACCCTGCCTCTCGGTGCTCCCTCTCTCCTTTCAGATCTCTCCCTGCACCCTGCCTCTCGGTGCTCCCTCTCTCCCTTCAGATCTTTCCCTGCACCCTGCCTCTCAGTGCTCCCTCTCTCCCTTCAATCTCTCCCTGCTATCTGGGCTGCTCCTCCTCTCCCTTCAGATCTCTCCCTACCTCTCGGCTGCTCCCGCTCTCCCTCCAGTTCTCTCCCTGTCTCTTGGCTGCACCCCCTCTCCCTTCAGATCTCTCCCTGCGCCCTGCCTCTCAATGCTCCCTCTCCTTTCAGAACTCTCCCTGCACCCTGCCTTTCGGTGCTCCCTCTCTCCTTTCAGATCTCTCCCTGCACCCTGCCTCTCAGTGCTCCCTCTCTCCCTTCAATCTCTCCCTGCTATCTGGGCTGCTCCTGCTCTCCCTTCAGATCTCTCCCTACCTCTCGGCTGCTCCCGCTCTCCCTCCAGTTCTCTCCCTGTCTCTTGGCTGCACCCCCTCTCCCTACAGATCTCTCCCTGCGCCCTGCCTCTCAATGCTCCCTCTCCCTTCAGATCTCTCCCTGCACCCTGCCTCTCGGTGGCCCCTCTCTCCTTTCAGATCTCTCCCTGCACTCTGCCTCTCAGTGTTCCCTCTCTCCTTTTAGATCTCTCCCTGCACCCTGCCTCTCGGTGCTCCCTCTCTCCCCTCAAGCTCTCCCTGCTATCTGGGCAGCTCCTGCACTCCTTTCAGATCTCTCCCTGAACCTGCCTCTCGGTGCTCCCTCTCTCCCTTCAATCTCTCCCTGCTATCTGGGCTGCTCCTGCTCTCCCTTCAGATCTCTCCCTACCTCTCGGCTGCTCCCGCTCTCCCTCCAGTTTTCTCCCTGTCTCTTGGCTGCACCCCTCTCCCTTCAGATCTCTCCCTGCCTCTCAATGCTCCCTCCCCCTTCAGATCTCTCCCTGCACCCTGCCTCTCGGTGCTCCCTCTCTCCTTTCAGATCTCTCCCTGAACCTGACTCTCGGTCCTCCCTCTCTCCCTTCAGATCTCTCCCTGCACCCGGCCTCTCGTTGCTCCCTCTCTCCTTTCAGATCTTTCCCTGCACCCTGCCTCTCGGTGCTCCCTCTCTCCCTTCAGATCTCTCCCTGCACCCTGCCTCTCGGTGCTCCTGCTCTCCTTTCAGATCTCTCCCTGAACCTGCCTCTCGGTGCTCCCTCTCTCCCTTCAGATCTCTCCCTGCACCCGGCCTCTCGGTGCTCCCTCTCTCCTTTCAGATCTCTCCCTGCACTCTGCCTCTCGGTGCTCCCTCTCTCCCTTCAGATCTCTCCCTGCACTCTGCCTCTCTGTGCTCCCTCTCTCCCTTCAATCTCTCTCTGCACCCGGCCTCTCGGTGCTCCCTCTCTCCCTTCAATCTCTCTCTGCACCCGGCCTCTCGGTGCTCCCTCTCTCCCTTCAATCTCTCTCTGCACCCTGCCTCTCGGTGCTCCCTCTCTCCCTTCAATCTCTCTCTGCACCCGGCCTCTCGGTGCTCCCTCTCTCCCTTCAATCTCTCCCTGCACCCTGCCTCTCGGTGCTCCCACTCTCCCTTCAGATCTCTCCCTGCACCCGGCCTCTCGGTGCTCCCTCTCTCCCTTCAATCTCTCCCTGCTATCTCGGCTGCTCCTGCTCTCCTTTCAGATCTCTCCCTGAACCTGCCTCTCGGTGCTCCCACTCTCCCTTCAGATCTCTCCCTGCACCCTGCCTCTTGGCTGCTCCCACTCTCCCTTCAGATCTCTCCCTGCACCCGGCCTCTCGGTGCTCCCTCTCTCCCTTCAATCTCTCCTTGCTATCTGGGCTGCTACTGCTCTCCTTTCAGATCTCTCCCTGAACCTGCCTCTCGGTGCTCCCTCTCTCCCTTCAATCTCTCCCTGCTATCTGGGCTGCTCCTGCTCTCCCTTCAGATCTCTCCCTACCTCTCGGCTGCTCCCGCTCTCCCTCCAGTTTTCTCCCTGTCTCTTGGCTGCACCCCTCTCCTTTCAGATCTCTCCCTGCACTCTGCCTCTCGGTGCTCCCTCTCTCCCTTCAGATCTCTCCCTGCACCCGGCCTCTCGGTGCTCCCTCTCTCCCTTCAATCTCTCCCTGCACTCTGCCTCTCGGTGCTCCCTCTCTCCCTTCAGATCTCTCCCTGCACTCTGCCTCTCTGTGCTCCCTCTCTCCCTTCAATCTCTCTCTGCACCCGGCCTCTCGGTGCTCCCTCTCTCCCTTCAATCTCTCTCTGCACCCGGCCTCTCGGTGCTCCCTCTCTCCCTTCAATCTCTCTCTGCACCCGGCCTCTCTGTGCTCCCTCTCTCCCTTCAATCTCTCTCTGCACTCTGCCTCTCGGTGCTCCCTCTCTCCCTTCAATCTCTCCCTGCTATCTGGGCTGCTCCTGCTCTCCTTTCAGATCTCGCCCTGAGCCTGCCTCTCGGCTGCTCCTGGTCGCACCGCAGATCTCTCCCATACGCCCTGATTGCTCCCGATCCTCCCGGAGACCTCCCCTGCCCTGCACGTTTCTCTTCCAGGAGCTTCAATCCATCACACCACATCTCCTGACACCGTTGTCACCTCTCGGTATCTTCCATCACAGACCACACCTGCCACGCCACCGGCCTCAACATTTTCTGCAGCCCCCGCCGCAGGCGCTTCACAGCTGCCTTCCGCGCGTGCCTGCCTCTTCACGTGTGAGATATCTGAGTGGGTTAACGCAGCCGCGGCAGAGAATGTGAGTATCCTGCATTTGAATCACGGCTCGGTGGTATCATCCTTCCGGGTCCGAGGTGTGTCTCACTAGCACTAAATGTTGCACGTGCTACGCGCAGCGCCAACATCCTCCAAGACTGTGACAACAGGCGCTATTTGGAGAGCTGGTTATATGGCACGATATCCCAGTGTTGTATTATCACTGAAGGCACACGCCCAGACACCACGCCTTCACAGCACTGTGACACCCAGTGGGGGGCTGTCATGTGGCCGCAGGGACCTCTCCCCTCCTTGCCCTGCTCTTCTCCAGTCACTTACAGAGCTCACCAGCTCCGGCCGCTCTCCGAGGTGTTGATGCCGCTCTCCGAGGTGCTGAAATCAGCTCGAGGCAAAATAGGCGGCATTACACGGATCTACCCGGCCAGGGTTTTGCGCCCCGCGGATCACCCCGATAAGGCCTCCACCACCCACCCAACCGGCGCAAATGTTGTGAGAGGTCTGGGGCACAGTGTGCCTTTCTTCGGGGTACACGAACTGAGTACAAACGCATTTATAGTGAGAGGGTTTTGGGGCGCAGGAACTGCCAGCGTGAGGGACTTAGGACAGAGTATCTGACAGGACGAGGGTTTAGCGCAGAGGAGCTGACAGTACAGGAGCTTAAGGGCACAGCTGATGATAAGGTGGTGGTTTGGGGGGTTCAGGGGTACTGATTTGAAAGTGAGAGACGCAAAGGAATTGTAACTGACAGAGCGAGGGTTTTAAGGATACATGAACAAGGCGAGGAGCTTGTACCGTGTGCGGAAAGAACCATTATAGTAAAGTCAGTCATGCAGCCTATATTACTTTTCATAAGTTTAACTTCATACTGCAAGAGGCGTATTTCCGTTTCCCAGATTTGTTTCAGTAGTTTTGTTTCGGACGTCACATAGAATCTTATACGGCACAGACTGCCCGCATCCAGGTGCCTGGAGAGTTTAAGGTGCGGGAAAATGCTTTGCGTGAGAAGCTGAAATAAGTGAGAATTTATGTCACAGTGCCAGAAAGGTGTTCTGACTGCATGCTCATTCAGTTCTTGGCCTCTATGCAGAGTTCATAAAGCAATGGTCACCTATGTGTCAAAAGTAATCACGATTCTATATGAAAGTGTGAGAAGGAGGTGCACAGCTGTCGAACTACTGGCAGCTCCTGAATAAAAGAAAATGCAACGTTGTGGTGTGGGACTATGGGGTGGTAATGTGGAGGCGCTATAAGCAAGTGCTTGCAGAAGGAGCGGGTGAAAAGACAGAGGGGAGATGAAGATTGAGGCTTACCAAGGGGGGGAGGGCTTCAGAAAGATGTGCGGGGAACAGAGCTGGAGTGACTAACGCAGAGAGGGAGGTTGCAGAGCCAAGGGAGGGAAGAAAAGGAGATGCCACTCATTTATCTGACGCTGAATAAACATCGGCGCTGGCAAAACATTCATAAAGCCAATAGGTCTGGCACATTTTGAATGAATGTGTTCATTGTTGCGTGGTGTATTTTAAGGCACTTCTAGAAAATACAGATAAGACCCCCCAAATAACGGCCAAGTGTCCAGCACGAGATTTTAATTCAGATATTTTAGTGTACGCCCAAAACTACATGGGACAGGTCTCTTGCAAAAGATTCAAACATGTGCATCTTTTATTGCACCTCTTTTGGCGCCCCTCCCCCAACCCAAATACTTTTTCATTCAATTTACCTCGCCGAGCATTGAGTGTGTGGGCAGGAAGCGTGAGGGTCTTGGGGCTCACGGAGAGTGCGAGGATCTTGGGGCGCACAGAAAGAGTGCGAGGATCTTGGGGCCACAGAAGGAGTGCGAGGATCTTGGGGCGCACATGCAGGGACCTGAGTAGTTTTTAAGCCAAATTGACTAAGCGAGGAACCGGAGAAACACACCCAGACAGTTTGGAGAGCCCAGGAGACCGGTCCAGGCAGACTGGAGACAGTGCAGAGCGTGAATCTGGGCCATGAGAACAGACGGAAAACCTCACCATCCTGCGCCTCGAATCTGTCACCTTTCACGAGTACTAAACTTTCAAGCGCCTTGAAGCAATTTGGCCCGCTGCCTGCGCTGGATAAAAAGTAACTCTGTCACTCACAATGTTAAACGCCGCAGAACGGCTGCTACCTGCTTGCAGCACTATTTGAAAAATAAACACAATAGAGATACCAAAATCCCCTCACACTGCCCCAGCCCCTACACGCCCTTTACCTACTAGCCCCACACCACTCCTTTGCCTCTGCTGAGCCCCAGAGGTATCCCAAAACCACTCTGTCGCTTTATAGAGGAAATAAAACAGCATAGTAGAACATTGTGTGAAATAACATTAAACATAACATATAAATTGCACCCCAGACCCCGGCACAACACAAAATGACATTGAGTGACAGGGGCAACTCAGCCCCAAGACTTACCTCGCGGGGGGCGGAGGTACAGGAGTACTCCTGCTGGGCTCGGCTACCCAAGGCTTCGGTGCTGTGCCAAGCTGGCCAAACACTCCCAGCAGCAACAACCAGCTCCTGCCAGGCTAGACCCAAAATGTGTATCTTTGTGACGGCTCCGCCGCGGCGGCTGGTCCCGGGGCTGCTGCTCGCTGGAGCCGCTGCGTGTATCCTCCTCTCCGCCTCTCAGCCTGTGTGTGGCTCCAGCCCGGAGCTCCACCGGTTATCGACTGTTTAGAAACCTGCAATAGCTCCCCCCCCCCCCCCCCCTCCTTCCCTCCCCTTCACGTTCTCGCGCATCTCCTCTCTGCCAGATTGTTGTTTCCCCAGGCAGGCTGCCCCCTAGTGGAACCAGGTGGCAGATGAAGATGGAACGACTGCGGCAAGTGTACCTGCAGCAGCCCCCGCGCCACCCCCCCCCCCCCCCCGGCTAGGGATGTGCAGCAAGTCCTGGCCCCCAGCTGCCCCACCGAGAGCTGCACTGTTCCATCTTTGAAAAATAACCGTGCACTTGGAAGAGCGGCCCTCAGGGGGGCTGAGCGGCTCTCAGGGGGGCTGAACGGGGGCGCTAAGAAAAAGTATCTCCTGCTGCACAAACACAACAATTCATTGTGCTCTCAGGCAGATTGGACCATTGCTGGCAACACTATATAAGCAATGCCCTGGATAGGATGTGCCGCGATGCAATACAGTGGGATAGAGCAAAATACACGACGGGCACATACATGGTTAACTCCGTAATGGCCATCGGGAAGTCATTGGAAGCAGGGCCACTGGTAATATGCGTAAAGGGGAGGACCAAATTATGTGGCAGGATTAACTAAATTATGCGGCACGAAATGGCAAATTATGCAGTGTAATGCAGCACATATTGTGACAGAATTATTTCATCATTTTGTCATTTTGACACATGTTAACACTGGGTATGGGGTTCACTTCAAGTTTACACCCAAATACAGCAATAAGCAAACCGAAAGATGACCGGGCAATTTATGTGAAGGGCCTTCCACTGCACGGGAACAGGTGTTGACATGCTTTCAGTGACTTTAGATCCACTCTAAAGAATATAGAGCAGATGGATTATGTACCAACTGTGACACATAAATAACGGTGTGGAAAAGGCCAAGGCCACATAATTATATAATTCCTTTTTATTTTTTTTATTTTTATTGAAAGTTCATGACAGTATCATATCAAATAAATAACAGAGAACAAAAACTAGCATAATGATACCAAGAGCTCAGTCCCAGCCCAGAACCCCAGAGGTCGGACATCGGACGGCACGCTTGAACGCGCCCAAGAACCATGAACAACAGGACGTAAGCCTGGAGCAACTTATCTATACTTGTAAGGAGCAGTTCCAAAATTTCCCAGGAGCACTACCCGGCCCATTTCCAGACGGCACAGATACCTACCGTCTTGATGATGCTCTCATACTTCACAGTCCTGATGAAGACCCCAACATGAGGCAGCAGTTACCCTTTCAGCGTATTTCGGGGGTCGAAACGTAGACTACGCCACTCGAGCCCAACATAGGATACAAAGAAATTAATTAGTCTAAACCTATGTTAGATGCAGTCCTGGAACCATGTACATACTGATTGTAAAGGCATCTTGATTTTAACGTGATGTTCTTAACCAGTCACACCACCTTTACCCGGTCCATCACAACTTGCACACTTTCCCTTCCCTTTCTTCTGAGAGCACATTGAAATGTAATGACTATACAATTGCATTCTAGTGTTTATGTGTTATTCACTTTGTTTGATACAAGCTCAAAGCTCGCAAAAACAAGATTGCGTCAATATGAACTATGCATAAATAAATGCATACAAAACATTTACTTGGTTTAATGTATATATAATAATATGATTTGACGGATGATAAATGAATTTGTGGTGAGTGTTATTTTGATGTGCTAGACACTTGACACAGTATATAAGTCATAACTTAACCAGGACCACTGTTTCTTTGTATTGACATTTGGACCCCGGTCCTGGAGTTCTAAGGGTCTACCCCTTTATCACTCCTACATGGTTGGTCATAGGCTGGTCAGTCCTCATGTTAGGTTCATCCCAGGATGGACTGATTGTCGAGCCAAAAAGCATGGAGGCTGCTCTGTCCAGATTGTCTTCAGCTCTCCCACAGCGCTCAGTACAGCTCATATATTATCACTCGGTACAGCTCACAGCACTGGAGGATAAAACCCTTTTATGCAACCTGCTGCCCTGTCTTATTGGGGACCACGAACGCCAGTCCAGCTGCCTCCGCTGGGTCCACTTCCACATGGTCCAGCAAAGCCACCAGGGACCAACCAGGCCCCAGTTTATCTTCCTCCATCACTCTAACTCCTAAGGAGCCAAGCATGGGGTACCAGAATCTGACACTCAGCACATCAGTACCACTTTGCCCTTGACTACGAGTGCCTCAGCGAACCAGTACGATGTACCACACCCTTTAAATACCCATGCCATGGAGTTCTGAATGTAAAAGGTTCAATAAATGGCACCTATTATAAGTATTCAGTACTGTGGCGAGGAATAACATGCATATTCTGGTAATTTTCACCCCACAATCTGCATTGCTGAGTATTTACTGGGCTTTTTCACCACAGTCAAACTTACTGATAATTACATGGGGAAAACTGCGAGACATTGGAAAACTTCCACCCGCGCATAACCAGGAGTTTGAACGGATGCAGTAATTTATAAAAGGCATTAAGCCTGTGAGGTTATATTAATACACCTCCTATTGTACCAGAAAAAATGTGTGCACCTATGCACTTTAACAAAACCCAGCACTTCCTTCCCATCAAGCAGTGGAGGCCCAGGCATGAGCAGGAAATCTGGAGGCACAGTTTAGTGCAGTGAAATTTGTAAACTAGCGTAACTGGTTAAACATTCTTTTGTAGTTTCGACACAATGGGGCATATTTACAAGGACTTACCACCATAGCTGCATTTTGTTTACGCTGCAGCATCTTTTTTGTAATTGCCTTATTTACAAAGTGTTGCAAAACCCCTTTAGCAACATTTTTCCACAGTTAGCGCCTATTTTCAATAACGCCAATCAGCTAGTGTGACTTACCAAAAATGATATGCAAGGTAGTCGTTGCCACAGTAAAACACCCGCTAAACCCACTCCGCCATATGTACAAGGATCTTCAGCTATGCAGCTAAATGTCAAAACCTGCAGTTAAGTCCCATTAGCGGTTGTTTTGTACCGCTAGGAATTACCTGGTCTTAAAAGTGATGCTAACACACTTGTATAAAAATTGAACAGACCCAGATCACCTTGGCAAGCTCAGCTACACCATGGCTATCTTACTACTGCAGCTATGAGCACAAAGGAGACCACTACCATCACCGGCACCACCACAGAAGCAACGCTGGAGAAGGGAGCTGATATACCGTCAGAGGATTACCCTCATTGACCTCAGGCAAGAGGAGGTCATTGCCCATCACATGCTCGAGAGGGTGGTCCGGTATACACACAAAATATCGAGTAAAAAATATAGAATTGCAGCAATATTGAATAAAAAATTTAGAATGGACAAAATATCAAATGGACAGAATATAGTCAACAAAAATATGGAATTGAATTGCAGTAATATCGAATTCATAATATAGAATGGACAAAATATCGAATGGACAGAATATAGTCAACAAAAATATCGAATTTGAGGTAAGTTAATATCGATTTTTTATTAATATCAAATTATTTAAAGTGTTTCTTATGTTAGTATATGTGTGAAAAGTGTATATTTATTTTATAATTTAGTTTAAGTAATTAATTTTATGGTATTTAATTTTTGTGTAATATAATTCTGTAGCGGGTTGTGGGTTTATAGTGGAATAGGGTGGGAAGTAATTTAATTATAATTAATTAAATATTTTAATTTATTTATTGGTATTTATTTTGAATTCATTGTTAAATAATTTTGAATTGGTAATTAATTAAAATATAATTGGTAATTCATTTTTAATAATTGATTCATTGATAATTATATTAATTTCATTAATTTATTTTCTGTAGCAGGTTGTGGGTTTATAGGGGAATAGGGTGGGAAGTAATTTAATTATAATTAATTAAATGTTTTAATTTATTTATTGGTATTTATCTTGAATTAATTGCTAATGAATTTTAAATTGGCAAGTCATTTGATTATAATTGGTAATTAATTTGTATTAATTGATTAATTGATAATTATGTTAATTTTATTAATTTATTTTCTTAGCGGGTTGTGGGTTTATAGGGGAATAGGGTGGGAAGTAATTTAATTGTAATTAATTACATTTTTAAATTTATTTATTGGTATTCATTTTGAATTAATTGCTAATTATTTTTCAATTGTTAATTAATAGTTAATTGGCAATTAATTAGTATTAATACATTTTTATTTGTATTTTTAATTGATTAATTATTATATTATAATACATTGGTAATTACTTTTAATTAATTTGTAATTGGTATTAATATTTAATAAATTTTTATTCATATATGAAGTATTTACTCTCCTACTGTTGCACTCACTGGAGTGGGAATAGTAATTTTTACTCCTACGCTATCTAACGCTTTCCCTACTGTTGCACTCACTGGAGTGGGAATAGTCATTTTTACCCCTACGCTATCTAACGCTTTCCCTACTGTTGCACTCTCTGGGTGGGTATAGTCATTTTTACCCCTACGCTATCCAACGCTTTCCCTACTGTTGCACTCACTGGAGTGGGAATAGTAATTTTTGCCCCTACGCTATCCAACGCTTTCCCTACTGTTGCACTCTCTGGAGTGGAAATAGTAATTTTTACCCCTACGCTATCCAACGCTTTCCCTACTGTTGCACTCTCTGGAGTGGGAATAGTAATTTTTACCCCTACGCTATCCAACTCTTTCCCTACTGTTGCACTTACTGGAGTGGGAATAGTAATTTTTACCCCTATGCTATCCAACGCTTTCCCTACTGTTGCACTCACTGGAGTGGGAATAGCAATATTTAGCCCTAAACTATCCAACGCTTTCCCTACTGTTGCACTCTCTGGAGTGGGAATAGTAATTTTTACCACTACGCTATCAAACACTTTCCCTACTGTTGCACTCTATGGAGTGGGAATAGTAATTTTTACCCCTACGCTATCCAACGCTTTCCCTACTGTTGCAGTCTCTGGAGTGGGAATAGTAATTTTTACCCCTACGCTATCCAACGCTTTCCCAACTGTTGCACTCACTGGAGTGGGAATAATAATTTTTACCCCTACGCTATCCAACACTTTCCCTGTTGCACTCTCTGGAGTGGGAATAGTAATTTTTACCCCTACGCTATCCAACGCTTTCCCTATTGTTGCCCTCACTGGAGTGGGAATAGTAATTTTTATCCCTACGCTATCCAACGCTTTCCCTACTGTTGCACTCTCTGGAGTGGAAATAGTAATTTTTACCCCTACGCTATCCAACGCTTTCCCTACTGTTGCACTCACTGGAGTGGGAATAGTAATTTTTACCCCTAAGATATCCAGCGTATTTCCTACTGTTGCACTCTCTGGAGTGGGAATAGTAATTTTTACCCCTACGCTATTTAACGCTTTCCCTTCTGTTGAATTTTCTGGAGTGGGAATAGTAATTTTATGTTCTACACTATCCAATGTTTTCATTACTGTAGTTTTTTTGGGACTTTAAATAGTAGTTTTATTTATTTATGTATTTAATATTTTTTGTATTTTTTTAGATAATGTTGTATTTAATTAACTTTAGAAATATTGAAAGTATATTCAATTTTTTTAATTTATTAAATATAATTATTTATTTTTATTTATGTTTTATTTTATGTGTGTAGATGTATTTTTAATTTATAGTATTTTTTAATAATTTATAAGTAATTTAAATAATTATTAAAAATTATTATTAAGTAAGTATATATTATATATTGTATGTATATTTTTAACGTTTTATTATCAAATATGCATTATTTATTAATTTTAAACATTATTACATATGTTTATTTTATTTATAATTATTATTTACTTTATTTTACTCTTTTTTTTTACAGAAAAAAACCCGATATTTTTAATGACGATATTTTTAACATCGATATTTTTTTCCCGATATTTTTGTACGTACAATGTTGTAGATAGGGTGTCGATATACTTACCTTCGATATTCCAGCGTCGATATTTGTGTAGGTCGATATTCTGTCCGTCGCTATTCTTTCAGTGATCTTGGGGTCCATTGTCCGCCTAGTGACTCAAATTACGCCAACACTGCAGCCCACATCCCAGCGCTGTACCAACATCCATCCGCAGGCCAAGTATTCACTGTTCTGCACATGCTGGCATCAGGAACTTTTCAACCCACCACTACCAGAGTAGCAGCAGTATCCCAGGCATCCTTTTCCAGGTTCTTCCCCATCGTCCTGGATGCCATCATTAACCTCATGCCACAGTACGTCTACTTCCTCAAAACTGTGCAGCAGCAACAGGACAACAAGCAAGTCTTCTGTGCCATTCCTGAGTTCCTGCATGTGTTGGGGGCTATGGACTGCACACATGTGCAACTTGGACCAACTGCAGAAACATCACACATAGACCCCAACAGGAAGCCCACCTATTCAATGAATTAGAAGGCAATCGTCTACCATCTGGGCCTATTCATTAATGTACTAGCAAAGTACCCTGGCGTAAGAGACAAAATTGGGTCACTGGCTTTTGACAATGGCTAGAAGCTGGGCCATGTACATGCAAAATAAATTGTCCTGTATAAGATTAATGTGTGTTACAAAAGAAATAGGTTTTGGAGGAATAGTGTGCGCTATGACTTTTGTACATATAGTTGGAATCAGAACTGTTACACTGTTCACTGCCTCAGGACCTCTAGCACTTGCTACATATACTTGTCAACCAATGAGGTATGTTTCACTAGTTACCATGGATGGACATGACACTTGTAGATAGATTATTTTCACCCTTCATATTGACGGCACTTTACCAGTTACACATTATGGCGGCCACCTTGATTTTGCTCGTAATGTATATTAGACTTTATGTGCATCACACATATTTTGACAGATCACTGCCCATCACGGTCCCAGAGTCAGCAGACACAAAATTTTCAATTTTACTCAGTATTTGATTTAGTGGCTACATACATTTGCCATTGTTGATACTTGTCCTGTTTCATGGTGACAAACATCATACAGCTGGCAATTGCAGCTGCATTTATTTACATATGCAAATCTCAATTGGTCACACATGCACAGTTCATTGGACAACAACCCTAAAGGATATATATAGCCAGTGGATGTCCAGACAGAGTCCTTGTGGGGAACATGCCATGAGAAATGTAGAGGAATTGGAAATTATCAGTCAGGAGGATGACAGCAGTGTCACCTGGGAGGAAATGCCACATTGGCAATCCACAAATGTTCAAGGTGAACACGGTCAAATCATGATCCAGACAGTGATGACAGATGTTCTGAGCCATATTGGGGTGCACTGCAAATGTCTAAGCAGAAACTGGGTATTTGAAACAGATGAGTGCTACAGCAGACCTTTCCTTTTAAAAGATGTACTGTCCACAACTTCCTCCTCTGATGTATGTGGTGTCTCTCGTGAAGTAGTGTTTGTATTTGTGGCAGGTGAGGGAAGCACAGACACATCAGGAGCAGAAGATGTGGATGATATGCCCGCAGCATCACTGCACCAAGGATGATCTGCTGGTTCTTCAACACAGCAGCAATGTTGCGGTGGTAGGCAGCCATGGCAGAGTCCAGCCTCCACTCCATGATCTCCAAGATATTTTAGATTGTCCCCAGCTCCTTGGCCACATCGCTGGTGGCACTTTGACAGGGCAGATGTTGACGCCTCTGACTCATGACACCATCAATGTCAGCCAGGGACTGCTGGAGGCCACGGAGTGGAGAGTAGGTGCCTCTGATGGCAACCGAGTTGTCCCTATTGGGAATTAGGCACCCACGAACACATGCTACAATGGCTGTCTCCAACCCTGCCCACACCTGATCTGTCAACTCCAGATGGACTCCTACCACAGTCCATTGGAAGGTGATCTGTGTGTCCGGAGAGTCCAGTGGTGTGGCTGCGGTGATAGGTGGCGCCTGTTAGTTGTTTGGCGGGGTATGTGGAGACTACACAATGCTGCTGACCCTCCCCGGGTCTGGGAATGGCGTTCCTATGGAGTCCAGGAGCTCTTGGAGGGTGTTGTGGTGATGGGTGGCAGGTTTTTATCATCACCATCATCTGTGATGTCTGGGACGGGGTCCTGACCTGAAGGTATGGTTTCATCCTCTGCAATGGAAAGGGCAAATGCTATTGATGTGTTCTGCTACATGATGATATGTTTTTTAAGTATTTGACATTCAAAGTGCATGTCACTTTCCATTCTCCTATGATACATGGTACACCTGTTACACTAAGCTGTGGATGGCTGTTTACACTGTCCATAAATGTTCCATGCCGGGAGTTCAGGATTATGACATAACCACTGTGTGCCAACACTGCGTGGATAAGGCCTAACCTAGTAGTCATATAGGAATCACTGACATCCATTCTATTTAATCATGTGCAGAGTCGGTCATCTGCAGGGTGTGACACATCTTATGTATTTCTTCCACACACTTGTATGTGTGCATTGATCTCTCTGGGCGTCCTAGACAAAGGTCCAGACAACCACCTTATTGCCACACAGTGATGTGACATTGATCATGAGTGGCTTATCCTGTAACTGATACACTTGCATCATGTGTGGCTATCCCCAACAGACTGATATTGTAAGCAACAGCTTGAGATGAAATTTGTCATGCAGCGCCCCATATGATTTTGTTTTTGGCATATTGAGCTGTACCTATGGAGGGTCTTCTTGACAAGACATGGTGCTGCAAGCACTTTATCTGTGCAACCCAGCATATTTCCACATACAAAGGACAGCCCATACTCAGAATGAGCGTTCCATCCCCTTGTATTTTCCCCTGCACTGGCAATGGTGAAGACAGTCAAGCAGCAACACAGACAACTTTGAGTGTTCATGAATGGCATTGCTGCACAGCGTACCTTTTTACAGGAGCACAGGGGTGTGCACAGGAATGACACATACTCCAGTGTTTATGGCTCTTTCACGCATTTGTGAAATGTTGCATGTTGACATTACCCAATCTGAATGCATTTGCATCCTGCCACTTTTGACTTTACATATGGCCCATGTTCCACGCATGTACATAGATTTCATTCATCCCCAAACCCACTTTTAGCTACTTTCTGGTGGCGAAATCCCCTTCTCCTTATTTGAAATGCATTGTGAAGCCACTTAACGTTAATGATGGCACGCAAGTATACCAGTTCAATTAAGCAAACTCACCTGGGTCCATAAACATTCACACATTTGAACCGGTAATCCTGCTTCTACTTACTGCCTATCAGGTTTTTTTTTTCTCAGGACGTATACCTGTACACCATGACTTACCAACTTTTGTCACCTATGCTATAAGTCCTAGGGATCGAAAAGGGAGTTTGCATAATAGGTAGCAATTTAATAATTTACCTTTCCTGTAATACCCACCGACTCGGGAAAAGTTTTAAACACTTTATCTATGCAAATTTTTGATGAGTCAGGGGACACAACAGAGTGACCAGAAATTTTACAAATAAGAATATAATTATTAAGACAAAGAGTCTGCAAGAAATTATAGTAACACCTTTAGACATTGGTACCTGGGAAGGGTGAGAAAGGGAAATAGCACAAGGGCATACCACATAGATTATATTTTCCTAGAATGGTGTGAAGACCAACCGTGGCCACGGGCTGGGACAAAGAAAAGGGCTCCTGACTTATCTGGTGCCAATGGGACAGGACTGATGCAGATCAGGACAGGTGGCCTCCACTAATGCAACACCAGCTTCACACCGCTCTCTACAGCAATTTGGTACCCCGACTGGGTAATCGATACTTCTCCCTCAGCACACCCCGATTCTTCTGACAGAGTGCTCCGCCAGCACCTCTGCTCTTGATGCACCCTCAGCATACGTTGGGTCAGTGACAGGTCTGTCACAAGTCGGAAAAATCAACTAACTAAGCCTACCTTAGTTATACCATTTCAGTGTGTGACCACCCCAAAATGATGCAAATTATATGTGTTCCCTTCATTTGATTGGTCAGAAAGACGAGGAGAGATCATCACACCATACTAAGATGAGATCCTTTTCAATTCAATATAGTTGATCAATGTTCCGCCCATAATTTATTTTCCCACATCTTTATTCCACCCACCAATATTATTACATTTTTATATACAAAGTTTAATAAAGTTGAAAGTTTTCTTCCTTTCCCAGGTTATGGGTTGTGGTTCCCAGGCGCGTTGCCAGAAAGACAGTCACTGGCATCAGTTCAATGCCACTGCTCGAGGTCTCTCAGAGTTCTTAGCACATGTGCAGAGTGGATTCAATATGGCTGTTCATGTCAAACTCAGGCTCAAATATGAGCTATTAATAAAGTCAAAGAGAGACACATTAGAATACAAAAATGAATGAATACACTGTATACCACTTATTTCTACTCTAACCCCATTACTTTAATTTAACTATAGCGTTAATAGTTAAGCAGAACGAAAAAAGTTTAGTTATAGCAGTAGCAGGTGCATTAATGTGTGAGACATGAAGCAGCCATCTTAGCACTAGTGCGAAGCTGCAAATCTTTCCCACCAAAAGCAGAGATGTGTCACACCACATAGATGTGGCAGACGCATGCGCAGAAAGATACCCGCATTTTCGGCAGCCATTTTAGGACACTCGGGTTACTGTTAGTAAAAGCACATATGGAAGCTTCCCCATCTTACTAGAAATGTTGTGTAAGACAAATATTAGTAAACAAAACATGTTGATTAATAAATTACATGTTATTTCGAGAGGGCTGAGTACAAGCAAGTTTCTGTACGTATGAAACCTTGCTCCATCAAGCCCTTCTTTGATGGTATTTTATACCATCACTAATTACAGAACTAGATGCCAACTTTAGCACTCTCCCAATTCTATTTCTTCTATTTCTTTAGGAGTTCTTTTTTTCTCTTCTCTTTTGGAAACCTTTCATTCTTTTGTAAATATCCCCCTTTAACTCCTCCATTTGAATTTCATCAATCTTTCCTTTCTTTCTTTTCTCATTTACTGCATACCACTTTCTGTTTCTGCAGCAATTACACCAAATCATTATCACCAATATTATTAGTGATATTCCCATTATTGGCATCAGTACTTTACCTACAATACTTTTTCCTACATTAGAAAGCCAACTACCTACAGAGGAGAGACCATTATTTAGTCTTTTCCATGCACTAGCAACCTCCAGTGGTTTCAATTCTTCTTCAAAATGAGTAATATTTCTGATGATCCAGCGCTGCTCTCAAACAACCCTCTAAACCATCACAGAATATTCAGGAGCTAACACTCTTCACTCGTTGGTGGGGCCCATAACACCTCAAGCCACTCATTCCCACAAATCACACTGCTCCCAAGATCAGCGAAAACTAGAGGACGAGCTGCTGGTTAGCGGAGTACCCTAATTAATCCCAACAACCAGGATAGCAATGGGTCAAATAACTATCTACAAATTACATGTGTGTATAGGGTACAACTGCGAAATCCACTGAGAGAATTTCGTGATAAATAAATTATTCCCATCAGATTACCAACCTGTACCGCCCTACATCATTTGGGATCCTTCACCATGAAGGAGAGTGGTATTACCCACAGTAGATTTGGCAGGTCGTAGCCTCATCTAATGAATATGCCTCAAATGTGAGAGTGGTGTATTATAGTATCAGGAGGTAATCTGACTAGCAGTGCTAAATGTGAAAAATTAATATGTGCTATGTGAAAAAATCTTAAAATTGGGTAGTAGAAGTGGAAAAAGAACAATTTTAATGAGATCCTATCCACTCCCAAGATAAAACCAGTGCATAGTAGTGTAAACATATAACTACTGGGAAAGATGTATGGTCGACATGTTTCTGCAGTAAATGCAGAGCCAAATGGTCTCCTACTGCTTCCTCAGGATCTTGATTTATGCTACTGCTTAGTGTGAATTAAATACGTGAAAGTGTAGAAAAGTCTTACGTCTAACACTGCAGCATATAAGTCCTTCCCTTACTTTCCTTCTCTTCCCTCCAATAGAGCGGTGCTCCGTTTTACTTGCGCTGTAGCCAGTTGAGGTGGGGCGTGCATTCCCTAATAATTAGGTGAGTGATAATTACAATTTTTTTGCCTAAACAGTAACATGGTATATAATGGGTTACCTTAATAGAACCAGTGACCAATAAAACGAGTTGGCAATAAAATGTAACACATATGTTCGGAATGTATTTTCACTATCTATTTTTCTGTGTGTCTTTCCATATATTTGTTTGTTGACATTGGGTGACATCTGGACCATCACAACAGGTGAATCTAAAGTGATACAATTCATCTCCTATATTCTTTTCTACACTTTCACGTATTTAATTCACACTAAGCAGTAGCATAAATCAAGGTCCTGAGGAAGCAGTAGGAGACCATTTGGCTCCGCATTTACTGCAGAAACATGTCGACCATACATCTTTCCCAGTAGTTATATGTTTACACTACTATGCACTGGTGTTATCTTGGGAGTGGATAGGATCTCATTAAAATTGTTCTTTTTCCACTTCTACTACCCAATTTTAAGATTTTTTCACATAGCACATATTAATTTATCACATTTAGCACTGCTAGTCAGATTACCTCCTGATACTATAATACACCACTCTCACATTTGAGGCATATTCATTAGATGAGGCTACGACCTGCCAAATCTACTGTGGGTAATACCACTCTCCTTCATGGTGAAGGATCCCAAATGATGTAGGGCGGTACAGGTTGGTAATCTGATGGGAATAATTTATTTATCACAAAATACTCTCAGTGGATTTCGCGGTTGTACCCTATACACACAGTTAATTTGTAGATAGTTATTTGACCCATTGCTAGCCTGGTTGTTGGTATTCATAGTTGTTAGGGATGATAGCAATGTTTGGTCGGTAAATATTCCTTTGGACCCTCCTTTGTCTTTTTTGTATACCCTAATTAATCTACAATTTTAAATTCTATACATTAAATACATGTACATTCTATGGACATAACCATGGTATTTTAAATTCATAAAAACAACATTAAGGCACCCCACTATTTTGCTTGATGGACCAGCTAGGAGAAGTTAGTTGGTGGAAATCAAGACAAGCTTAATTCACCATTTTATTTAGATTCATTTCTCTTATTAACTGAAATAGATTGTCATGGCTTTAAGTTTAAACTTCTAACCTTTATTTATAAATGTTATTAAAACATTTCTTATTAGTTATTCAAGAATAGAAAAATTAATTCAATGATTTTACATTGATTAGTAATACAATTTAGAAAGAAGAAATTTGAACGTCATATTACTAATTTTCCTTGTCATGAGTAAGTGTGGGCCGAAAATTCGTTCCGCTTGTGGAATTTGCGGATTTTCTGCGATTTCGCGATCTGCGAATCTCGTGAAATCGCAGAAAAATCCGCTAATCCGCGAGCGGGACGAATTTTCCATGAAGCACTTACAGGGTTACAGCAGCAGGTGCCCAAGTTGAAGCTAATTTCTTTGTAACCATTTACAAAAGGGTTACAAAGAAATTAACTTCAACTTGGGCAACTGCTGTAACCCTGTAAGTGCTTCCTGAGCGGCGCCTCGTTGCCTACTTGCAACTATTCTCTGACCCTGCTCTGACCCTCTAAGCAGGGTCAGAGAATAGTTACAAGTAGGTAACGAGGCTCCTGTCCCAAAAATTAAACCTCAGCAGGAAGCACTTACAGTTACAAATAAAGCAGGTGCCTGAGTTATAGCTCAAAGTCAGTAACGTTTTAATCAGTCCAAAACATTAGCACGGTCGAGGCTGGGCAAGTGTGCTTTAACCCCATATCTGCAGTCGAAAATGAGCTGTAATACTCGAGGGAGGTCTTCGCATCCATGAGTTTCTCAAGCATGATCCCCGTGTAGTTCCTGTGGCCAGGAGGCTGCTTTCTCCTCACCTGCTGCCCTTCCCGCTCTCTGACCCTTTACACAAGAGGCATGTGAACACGCATAGCAGCCCCACCCGTTCGGCCCCGCACCACACACTCGCGGTACCAAACGTCTTCCCGCCCTTTCCCCACTATGATGGACAGCTTTGTCCATCATAGTGGCATCTTCGTGGATAACTATGCAGGGCAGGATTCATTCTGGCAAGAGTCTCCTGTCCCAAAAATTAAACCTCAGCAGGAAGCACTTACAGTTACAAATAAAGCAGGTGCCCGAGTTATAGCTCAAAGTCAGTAACGTTTTAATAAGCCCAAAACATTAGCACGGTCGAGGCTGGGCAAGTGTGCTTTAACCCCATATCTGCCATCAAAAATAAGCTGTAATACTCGAGGGAGGCCTTTGCATCCATGAGTTTCTCGAGCGTGATCCCCGTGCAGTTCCTGTGGCCAGGAGGCTCCTTTCTCCTCACCTGCTGCCCTGCTCGCTCTCTGACCCTTTACACAAGAGGCATGTGAACACGCATAGCAGCCCCGCCCGTTTGGCCCTGCAAAACACACTCTCGGTACCAAACGTTTTGCCGCCCTTTCCCCACTATGATGGACAGCTTCGTTCATCATAGTGGCATCTTTGTGGATAACAAGGACTTCTTCTTTTTGGTTTACTTGTTGATGGTTCAGTTTGACTAGTTACTTCATCCACTTGTTCAGGTTCTTCATTTATTGTTACTAGGCAATATTTCAGTCTTTTAACAAAACTCACCTGCTGCCCTGCTCGCTCTCTGACCCTTTACACAAGAGGCATGTGAACACGCTTAGCAGCCCCGCCCATTCGGCCCCGCAACACACACTCGCGGTACCAAACGTCTTGCCGCCCTTTCCCCACTATGATGGACAGCTTCGTCCATCATAGTGGCATCTTTGTGGATAACAAGGACTTCTTCTTTTTGGTTTACTTGTTGATGGTTCAGTTTGACTAGTTACTTCATCCACTTGTTCAGGTCTTCATTTATTGTTACTAGGCAATATTTCAGTCTTTTAACAAAACCAGGCCATTTATCACCTTTTCTGAGTTAGCTGGCACTGTGCTTTCAGTTTCTTCAGATGTTCTTTTGTTTTCATTAAGTTGTGGCACAATTTGATTTTGTTAGTCTTCAGATTTTCTCTCTATCTGACCTTGTCCAGGGCTTATTACTGTTGACGTTTCTGCCTGGATGGGTTCTTCTTACTAGTCTGACCTTGTTAAGCATTCTGCTTTGTTGGGCCTGGAATTTGTTCTTCTTCCTGAACACGTTTTACTATTCCTGTCTGGTCCTGCTCAGGTCTTGTAATTTCTTGATTGTCTTCTGCCTGTGCGTTGTCTCTAGTACCTATCTGTCCCTCCTCAGACACAGGAGTTCTGATGGGTGTTTCGTCGGTCTGAGTATGTTGCTTTTTCCTTATCTGGTCCTCTCAGAATTACTATTAGCTTTGAATTCTGTAATCTGAGTGTGTTCTTCTATTCCTGTCTCATCCTCACTATCACTCTGACTATCTAGATATGTTTGCCTTCTTGTTCTTAGTCTTACTACAGCTATATCGACCACTGGAATCCATTCATCCTGACTGGTGCTCGGTTGTTCTTCGTCAACGACTTCAGGATCAACTTCTTGAGACCCTTCAGCTGCGCAAACTTCAGCTTCTATTTCATCAGGTTCTGTTACTTTTTTGGTATAGCTGGCATGGATCCAGTTTGGGATTCCCTTGCACTTTACAGCTGTGGTAGTAACCAATATCACTTGACGTGGTTCTCCCTACCCCTGTGCTAAGCAAGATTACCGGGTGTGATCGTTTACCACTATCCAATCTCTAGGGTTCAAGTCATGTGCTGGAGTTGATTGTCTGGCCACAGCGTCTTCCCCAACCTGGTGAGAGATAGAACGCACTTGGTCAGCCAACTCTTTGCAGTACTCCAACACTAAATCATCAGATAAAGTTAACAGCTTGTGTCCTGGCACACATGCGTGCCTCACTGCCCTTCCCATAAGTATTTCATGGGGACTCAAGTCTGTTTTCTTGTCTGGAATGCTTCTGAGTCCCATCAGGACAAGATATAAAGCATCAGGCCATTCCAATTGGGTAGATTCACACATCTTTCCCAATCTTGCTTTGATTGTGCCCTTCAATTGTTCTACCACTCCAGATGCCTCTGGGTGGTATGCACAGTGCAGTTTTTGCTAAATTTGAATGCTTCACAAATCAACCAAATTATTTCATTACTACAATGAGTCCCTAGGCCTGATTCAATCGTTACTGGAAAACCAAACCTAGGAATGAGCTCTCTTAAAAAGAGTTTGGCTACAGTTAAGCTGTCATTCGTCCCGGTTGGATACGTTTCTACCCACTTGGAAAATAAACAAACGATGACAAAAACATACTTTAATCCTCGACAAGCAGGTAACTGAATGAAATCAAGTTGTAATCTGATAAATGGGCCTTCTGCCTTTCCAATTTTTCCAGGACAAACCACAGGTTTCCTACCGGGGTTTCTTGTTTAGCTAACATCATTTTGTACACTCTGTCTTCATCTGGAGTCTGAATTCCAACACCATTTAGTGTGCAAAAGATTGTGCAATTCATTTTGCATAGTAGATCCCTTCCTAGCAAGTTTACAGGACTAGAGTCGCACACAACGAATTTGTGCATCTCTTTAAAATTACCTATACACACTTCCATTGGTTCTGTGACAGGGGTCCCAATTTGTTTATTAGAAATGCCCACTACTTGGATTGCTTCTCCCGAGAGGGGTAGATTTGGGATGTCTGCTGTTCTCACAGTAGAATGGGTAGCACCAGTGTCCAACAAGAAGGTAACATCATTTCCCTCCACTTTTCCCTCAATGTCAGGACCTGACTGATCTACCGGTAAGGATGCACCAAGTACGCATTCCTCTTCCCACCCTCTCAGGCACCGCCTATAGGACTCAGTTTCAAAAAATGTGTCCTGTAAAAGAAACTGTGGTGTAACTGTATTTTTCTTACCACTTCCCTCCCGAAATCCGGTGTCCACACTGTATTTTGCTTGACTCACAAAATCAGGCATAGGGGCAGGAAGTAACTGATTCTGTATTACATGTTGCGACTGTCTCATTGAAACCTCATTCTGTGTCTGTGGATTTAAATTTTGATTTTAGACATTATTATTCTGTATTAATTTACATTTGTTTCTCCAATGCCCCAATTTTCCGCACCCATGACACGGGAACTTTTTCTGTGCCTCTTCTTTACTCATTTTTCCTCTGGGCTTTCCCCCACTACCTTCACCTTGGCCTTCCCCTTTTTCTGATTAATTGCTTGCTGACTTAACTGA
Source organism: Lissotriton vulgaris (assembly GCF_964263255.1). Lineage (NCBI taxonomy): Eukaryota > Metazoa > Chordata > Amphibia > Caudata > Salamandridae > Lissotriton > Lissotriton vulgaris. Next base: position 801,914,596 of record NC_141685.1, on the reverse strand, counting down.
AGTTCCTGCTGTTCTACCATTTTTACTTGAACCCACATTACCTTTTCTTCTAATTTCTTTTGCTTATTATCAATTTCATCTTCACAGTATTTTGCCTACTTGAGAATCTTGTTGACAAGTTTCGCTTGCCAACATAGTTTATGTTCTTTAATCGTTTGGGAGATTTCTGGGTTTAGTCCGGACACAAAACAATATATAAAATGTGTCATATCCTTTTTATCAATGCTCTCTAACCCACTGTATTGTTTAAATACCTGCAATAGGCGTTCATAATATGCATTTACAGATTCATCTTTATTTTTGGTGGTTCTGTCTATTTTTGTCCAATCTGTTTCTTTTGGAGGTATCTTTCCCTTTAAATAAGTTATTATTTGATTATACTTTTTCATGACCTCGTCTGATGGGGCTCCTGTTCTTGGATCGCTAGGGTATTCATCATTTGGCCAATCTACTGTAATTTTACACTCGGTCCATAAGTCAGCTGGAACAACTATGTAAAATAAACCATCTAAATCTTTCAACAATACCTTCAAAACTTTCATAAACATATCAAAACGTTCATAAACCTTTCATTAGTAAATGATAAAATATCCTGTCGGGACCATGGGACATGTACATAACCTCCACCTGGCACTTCTCTCATTGGACACAACCTTTCAGCCTTTTCTGTTTCTTTCAGTAAATACTCTGATACATTTCTATTTGGTTGTGCTTCTTCCTTTTTCTTTGTCCATCTGGCTTTCCATTTGTCTAAATCCCCCCATTTTTGCAACAACGACAATAATATCTTTATCTGCAATTTTCGTCTTGATACATTTATGTTTTCTAAATCTATGTCAGAAAATTCAGCTCTATGTGGTTTCTGTAATACGTTTGATTTGCCAATGTCAATTAATTCATTATTCTTTATTTCGGTTAAACAACCTTAAAAGAATGCAGTACAGTACAATTTTAAAACATTACAATACAATATACATGTCTACTCAGTACCGGGTTAAGATTAAAAGGAAACTAGCAGCAAGGTCCTTTGCAGTTAGATTAACACACATGTTCGAGGAGCACTTGATAGATAACAATTCATTAAGTTTAAAATAATACTATCATAACAATAAAAACAAGGTACCAGGAAACGCTAAGATCAGGCCAGTTCCTATTATCATTATTCTAGTTTAAGTCACTCGATTTAAAGTGCAATATAAATCTAAATCAAATTCAATTACATGCACCACTTAATAGTAATATTATCAGTCCAATTGCATTGATAGTTACATGTTGCACACACGTTCCAATGGGCATTACATATATACAATTAGTTCAGGTACGATAGAGTACAAATCAAGGTGCATTTCAGCTGCTAGACTACAATCATGCCGACTGTCTGCTTACATTTTATAGCCATTTCTCTTCCTGACTATCACTACTGGTAGGCGGAAGCGGCTCAAACTAAATACTATTGGGCGTGCAGTATCTCCCTTAAACACTCTTTCGCCATCTTTAATGTGGCGAAGACCCAAAAGTTGGCATATGGGTTTTAACCATTTTTTCCTTGCCTGTAGATAAGCGGGGCATATAAATAGCACATGGGGCTCATCTTCCCTCAGGCCCATTTCACATAATTCGCATAAATTAGATCTAATACTACCTCTTGGTCTTTTGTTGCAGTGCCATTTTGAAGTCCTAGATTTAATTTGAAGGGCACTATAGCGAAATTTTAAATATAACGATTTGGCCATAGGTGGGTAGATTTCATCCATAAAGGATTCTAATTTCATGTCCATTTCTAGTTCAAAGAACCTGAGGGTCAGAATCCCCAGGTTGGAATTTCCCAACACAGAATGTTTGATATATTCCCAATACCTATTCTTAAGCAGTTTCTTAGAGTTGTTGGTAATCGAATCCGGGTCTGACCAAAAGCTACTCAACCCCAGCTTTATAAACCACTTTTCAATGTAGGCCAACCATGCTAAACATGTGGAATTTTTTATTACCATTATCTCTTTTAACGCCTCTCTATAGTCCACTAAATCATCAGTGGACCAAAGACGAACCCAGTATAACAATGGGCGCAATGCAGCGTGGTCATCTGATCGACGGAAATTAAGATCCCATACAACCGGGGTGAGGGAAGTGGAGGCAGGTACACCTAAAAGCTGTCTGATGAATTTATTTTCCTGAACTAAGAACGTGCCTTTCGAAACATGTCCCCAAAGTTCTGCACCATAAAGGGAGGCAGATTGTGCTTTGTATTTGAACAAACTAATTGCTGGAGAGACTGATTTATAATAGCTATTTTTGTGTTTCCTTAAAATAGGAGCTTATTTCTGGACTAGTCTGATCTTTGAGGTTTCTAGTTGGGATTTCCAAGATATTTGACTATCTAAAGTGATACCCAGGTACTTAAAACTTTGGACTTCTTCAATTTTTTCATTATTTATAGTGAAAATTTAATTAAAACCTTTATGTGGGTTGATTGTCATGACCTTGGTTTTGGACGAATTCATTTCAAGCTTCTTGTCCTGACAATACAACCTAAATTTGTTAAGAAGGTTCTGAAGTCCTTTGGGGGTTTGGGAAATTAAAATAGTGTCATCCGCAAATAATAATTCCGGAACGGCTTGACCACACAACTTGGGAGAGTCATGCTCGCAGCCCAAGAGGGTGTCAGTGATGTCATTAACATAAAGGGAAAATAAGTTAGGCGCCATAACACATCCTTGCCTAACTCCTTTCACTATATCTATTTTCTCACTCAGCTCCCCATTGGGCCCCCATCTGACTCTTGCAAACTTATTTTCGTGCAGTCTGATCAGTTGTTGGAGAATGTTTCCATGGACACCCATATCATTTAGCGTTCTCCAAAGTTTCCCCCTTGGAACAAGATCAAAAGCTGCTCCTAGGTCGACGAAGGCCACATATATATGGGAGTTCCTTATGTTAATATATTTCCATACTAAACATAAAAATCTAAAAACCTGGTCCACTGTGCTAATTCTAGATCTAAAACCAGCCTGGTACTTTGTAAGAATAAAATGGTCCTTGACCCATGCACTAAGCCTACTAAGGAGTTGGCGGGCAAATTTTTTTTGCAGCACATCGATCAAGCTAATAGGTCGATAATGGGATGGGTTGGACCTATCGCCTTTCTTAAATATAGTCACGATTTCTGCGCCCCTCCAGGTCTCCGGGATTGGGGCCCCTCGAGTTATTTTATTTGTAAGTAAATTAATATAGGGGGCCGAGATAGAATCCTCATGCTTCCAGAGGTCCCCGGGTATTCTATCTGGACCTGGAGCTTTGCCCGGTTTCACCGCCTTAATTGCTAAAATGGTCTCCATTAAGTTAAAAGTTAAGGGGTTCTCATATGGAGCTAGCCTAATTTGTTTTATTACACAATCTTCCTCTTCTCCCTTGCAAGAATAGAGAAAGGAAAAGTGTTTAAGCCAGGTACTTTCTTCAAGAAATCTATCTTTTGCCACTGTAACCCCTTTCGTGCCTCTTGCAATAAGGCTCCAGAAGGAGGTCTGATCATTTAGTTTGCAGGCCTCGAGCAAATCCGACCAGACTCTCTCGTCCCATTCCCTCTTGGCTAGCTGGACAGTTTTTTTATAATGTGTCCTCTTAGCTCTAACGCTGTCTAGTTGGTTCCCTTTCACGGCTTTGATAAGATCTGTTTTGGCTCGTCGACAAGCTTGATTGTACCAAGGATTTTCCTGTGAAGGGGACTGGCGACCGAGGTCCTTCCTTTTTATCGCCTTTGTCAGAGTAATGCCAAGTTCTTTAATTAACTGGCCATGGGTCTCCATGACGAAGGAATTATCAATAACAACATCAGCATCAGCTAATGGGGTCATATGTTTAACAAAAAGTTGATAAATCTTCCTGACAGTACCCCCATTGCCCAACACCACAGGCCACTTCAGACACCTGCGATTGTTGGATTCTATAGGTTCATGTGAGGGTATAGAGTCCATACTATCTTTTGCGCTAGAGGAAGTAAAAAGTGAGTTTTGAGCAAACAAGGAGAGTGGAAAGTGATCACTTTCGGTACGCTTATCCACCTTTATGTCCACTAGCATTGTCCATAAAGCCAAGGAGACTAAAATATAGTCTAGATGGCTTATACAGTCCCCTCTAGCAAATGTTGGTCGGGTAGGACAGTCAGAGGAAAATCGCCCATTACATGCACGTAATCTATATTCCAGTGTCATGCTTAAAATTTGTAGGGCACTTGTTGTGCAGGCTACTTTATGCTCTGCATCAACATAAGGAATGTTGTTAGCACTATCCTTGTCCCTGTGGACATCTTCCAGGCCCAATATAGGCTCAAAATTCCTATTGAAATCAACACCTATAATTAGCATAGGGTTGTGACCAAGCTCCAAAATGCTATTACATAACTGCGTTATTACTGGTGACTCCTTACATGAATTATGCGGTCTGCTATAAATATTGATCACATAAAGTGTGGATCCTTTGGTTTTTTTTAGTTCTATGATCAATATATCGGGGTTGTTTGAATCTATTTGTTTAAAGGTAACCCCCATTGTGATTCTGGCCCAGATGGTCTGCCACCATGTATGTTAACAGCTGGGATAAAGAAGGACCTATATCCAATTTTATAATAGTTTTCTAGCCCCCAGGTTTCTTGGAATAAAATGAGGTCCCCACTATCAAGATATTGGTGCCAAGCTGGATCAGGCAGATTCTTTTTTATTCCTGCAATGTTCAAGGAGATTAGCCTGGCCTCCCTTGTTCCATTACAGGTCACATGCCCAGAGGCCATGATAGTACTCTCAGGAGCAACTAATATTGTTATATCTACGTCTACTGGACAAGCCATTAAGGTAGATGGATACGTAGCCCTAGGAGTACATTGGGTCCCGTCGTCTAGTATAGGCAGAGATATTTCACTGGCCGGTGGGTTACCCAGTATCGCTACTAATTCTGGTGATTCTTGCCCTTGATAGTTGTATGGGTCAGGAACATTAAGGTTAAAAGTTTGACTAGCACAGTTCAACCTTTCCAGATCCTCAAGTATATTGCAGTTTCCCATCCTATTTATCTCTTTCATGGGAATGTCATTTGTAGAGGCAATTCTCTGGGTTATAGAATCGCATACTCCAAGGTCATCAGATACTATGCTGCACGCCATATTATGACCCCTCTTGAGTCAGTCGCAGTCATTTAGGCTTGACAGTATCCCAAATCTATTTTCTAGGCTTATCCCCCAATCATTTGCTGGAGCGCCCGCATCCCATCTATGTACCCCTGTATTCCACCTGGGCCTTGAAGTATTAGGGTGTGCCACCCCAAATCTATTTCCTAAACTTATCCCCCAATCATTTACTGAAGCACCCGCATCCCATCTATGCGCCCATGCGCTCCACCTAGGCCTTGAAGTATTTGGGTGTGTCACACTTTTCTGCTCACCATAAACAAATTCAAGAGTAAGGGGAATAATAGTTCCACTCCTGCGTTGGGGGGGGGGAGTATGTTTGACAAGACATTAGGTAATACAGCAGAGTTAGAGAAGTTCAATACTACACAATCACCTTTGAACTTTTTTGGTCTGTTCCCTATCCAGGCTACCCTGCTGGCCGTCTTGATCTCCCCAGCTAACTGTTGTTTCCCTCATGGAGCCATCTGCATGTTACCTGACAGCCAGTGTAGTGCCTTGCTAGTCAGGGATGAAACAGATTCTGACTGGCCAGGTGGCAAGACGGGTACATTGGCCAACACCAGCACCAAAGGTGAAGCCTCTACTATAAATTGGAGAGAATCTTTCTCCGGGCACGGTGCGGTTGGCACAATTGGTCTTGATAAAGGGTCTTCTCTTGTCACTGCCTCGTTATCTGGATTTTCTAGTACCTGCCCAGGGGGGATAGTCAATGCTGCATTTCCACTGCCCTCTGTCCTGCTCACAATATGCTCGTTATTTGTGTCTGCTAAATTTGATACTAGGGTTGTCATACTACCCACCTCCTCAGCTATCTTGTTCTGGACCCCACCCAATCTTTTTACCTCAGCAGTGAGCTTGTCAATTTTGCACACCAGCGGTTTGATAATAGCCTTTATCTTACAATCGATCATGTCAGCTATCCTTTTGAATAGCTCATCATCCATGGTTTGCCTAGCACTATCTTCCTCATGATCCATACTTATATCCTTAGATTTTGGTGGCGGTGTAACCCTTTTTCTCCCAGACCGTAATCCCCCATGCTTAAGCTGTGTTTTTCTACACATCCTGACTGCCCTAGTTACAGACACAGGGGGGGGAGCTTCCTCAATTATCACATCCACCTGTGTGTCGGGGTCAGTTTCAGCATCAGTTTCTGCGTCAGCCACCAACAGTGCGCTTTGATCGAAAATTTAATTGACATGGAGGTCAGTGTCAGGGGCGTCACTGTTGGCAGCATGCAGTGGTGTGACTATCGGTGGCGATTCAGAGTGTTGACTCAGGGGGTAAAGAATGGGGGATTGGCTCAGTCCTAATGACTGCCTTCTTTCACTGTTGATTTAGTTACCACCTGAACCAGATAGTTATCCATGGTATTGGACGCGGTGGCCGCAATTTTTTTAGGCATATTATACAATCGCACAAATGGATAAAGGTATTGATGCCAAAGAGTAATCAATGCACGGACTAGAAGAGACTAAGTTAAATAATGTCCCTTAATGCAGTAGGTTCAATTAGGCAATGTAGTCTTACTTCAGGGGTCTACTTCTGTCACAGCATGGGCAGAGGTCCTGGCCCAGTCCAGTCTCGGACTGTCCGCCCTTTGTCCGGGCGTCCCGTGAAGCGAAGGTGATGTTGCTTTTAAGCGCCTCCTGGCGCTGGTAGGTGACACGTGAGCCGCTCCCTAGCCCGCTCTCCACACTGCTGCCCCACTCGTGATGTGAACTGAGCAGCAGGGCGGCGGGAGGCAGGTGGCAAGGTCCGCTAAGAGGACTCTGGTAGCTGGCGCTTTCAGGAGCTTTCAGGCGTGTCAGCAGGAATTGGCGGCAAGATCACAAAAGATTCCCCAGGCACAGCAGGGTGATGCTGCTTTTAAGCGCCTCCTGGCGCTGGTAGGTGACGCGTGAGCCGCTAGGGCTGCTGGGGCTTGTAGTTCCGCCCCGTAGCCCGCTCTCCACACTGCGGCCCCACTCGTGACGTGAACTGAGTAGCAGGGCGGCGGGAGGCAGGCGGCAAGATCCGCTAAGAGGACTCTGGTAGCTGGTGCTTTCAGGAGCTTTCAGGCGTGCCAGCAGGAATTGGCTTTCCATTTGTCTAAATCCCCCCATTTTTGCAACAATGACAATAATTCCTTTATCTGCAATTTTTGTCCTGATACATACATGTTTTCTAAATATATGTCAGAAAATTCAGCTCTATGTGGTTTCTGTAATACGTTTGAGTTGCCAATGTCAATTCCCATTTCAGAAGCCAAATTCATTAATTATTCATGGTATATTTTTGTATTTCGAGTAATACTTCTCCATATAAACAACAGTTCTTCTTCATTAACAGAATTTACCTTTTCCAATCCTACATTTCCAGCTACCATCTCTTCTAATTCTATTCTTAATTTGAATATGTCCAATACCTTTGGCTTTGTTTTTGGCTTTTCTATGTCTCGAGTCCATCTTTCTAACTCATCACGACTCACTAAGGTTGTACTTCTCGTTCCTAAGGATGTCTCAAGCTGTACTTCCTTTGAGTATCTGGGAGTAATTTTCCTGATTGAGTCACCCACAGGTTCTCGCATAGGTAAATCCATCAAAGAAATTACTGACTCGCATTCACTTGCTTGGCCATCAATTATTAGATTTTCTTTCCTGGGCTGTACTATGGGTGTAGTCAGATTGGGAGTTTTAGTACTGGGTTGCTTATCTCCATATAAAGGAACTACAGGACCTATAGTTTCTGGTATTGTCAGGGCTTCAGGACTTGTATTTATTTTGGTTATTTTCTGTATTAATTCACTATGTTGTTTGTTTATTGCTTCTTTTTCCCTTTATTGCGGCACTTTTTCCAATGAGGTTTCATGTATAATCTGCGTAACCAAGGGGGGGTTGTAAGAACGGAGCACTAAGGATAACTCTATTGGTCTCTTCTTGATAAGGAGGCAGATTTTTCATTAATAAATCCTCTAAATAATCATCATCTGAGTCACCACCACCAGACATTAACGTTTTTTTTCTCCGTACTTTTACTTCCTGTTGGTTCTTCTGTGATAAAGGCAGGATATAATCCTTCCACTAGCATATACTGTCTCCATTGTTTCATCTGCTTATCTCGAGTCTCTTTTGGAAATCTGGGATAAAATCTGCCAACATTTTTGTCCCTTCGAGATCTATCTTACTCAAAAGCTTCTGTCTCCCACTCTTCTAAAGCTTCATACTGCGTTAATTTTGGTCTGGGGTCTAATTCATTCATGCGAGTTCGTAAATTGTGCAATATTCTACCACTGAATTTCCCATGTTCTGGAATCGCTAATATACCATCTTCCTTTGTGCACTCTATCCAATTTTCTAACCATACACGTGTGGTAGCCTCTTTCTATCATCATGTATGATGCAGGCATTTTTGGTGGTCAATACTCTGTTCTCGGGCAGAACCTAAATATTTTCTATCTGAACGATTTCCTATGATTGTTGGATCTAAATGTCACGTATAATTACAGCGGTCTAATTTTCTAACAATTTTCAATTAATTTCATTAATTTAATTTGTTTACTTTGCAGAAATATTTCTCCAATACCAGCATACCAGCACCTCTCTCAATTTCAATGACCAATTAGTATTTGACTTAGAAACTGCGTTAACCAATGCTTGCGCTACTTCCTGTGTCGTGAGTCTTACCCTCCTTTACAATTTTCTCACGACTACACACCCGCTGTTTCTACCAATCCCTGCGCGGCTCTCTATGACGTCAGTGCAGCACCCGCAACTGACTACCTTCTTTGCAAGGTAATTACAATCACTTAATTTCTTTCAATTTAAATGCACATTTCATTAATAAACAACATAGAAACATTCACTACTTTGTCTGATTGACTAAATTCAAAGAAAAGACAGTTTCTTTCACTGCCAGTTTACTCTTCCGCTTACTCTTCACACACTACGAGTAAAACCTCTTCCGCTTACTCTTCACTCAAGCATCAAAGAACCTGTTACTCCTTCAGACTTACCCTTTCTGGGTGATATAAGGCCAAAGTTTCACCAGCAAACCTCTTTGCTATCACCTATTCTCACTTTTTCACCAGAAAGAATAATCCCTAACCAGTGCTCCAAGTTCTACCTAACTATCTGCACTTACATCATCAGACAAGTAACCTGACTGAGGTGTGGCTTCCAATTACCACCCGCTATTCATTATCCCCGGGGACCTCCAGACAAATGAATAACAATACAAACGTGTTTTGGTTAATACATAAAATCAAATTAATAATCAATACGCAACTAACTCCCTATCTTTAACTAAACACTAACCATAGCTCTGCTACCAGAATCTTTACTGATGGCGCGCAGGTTTGCCAGTTCAATTAATCAAACGCACCTGTGCCAATAAATATTCACACATTTGAACCGGTAATACTACTTCTACTTACTGCCTATCAGGATTTTATTTTCAAGGACATACCACATAGATTATATTTTCCTAGAATGGTTTGAAGACCAACCGTGGCCACGGGCTGGGACAAAGAAAAGGGCTCCTGACTAATCAGGTGCCAATGGGACAGGACTGAAGCCGATCAGGACAGGTAGCCTCCACTAGTGCAACACCAGCGTCACTCCCCTCTCTACAGCAGTTTGGTACCCCGACTGGGTAATCAATACTTCTCCCTCAGCACACCCCGATTCTTCTGACATAGTGCTCCACCAGCACCTGTGCTCTTGATTCTACTTCAGCATATGTTGGGTCAGTGACAGGTCTGTGACAAGTCGGACAAATCAACTAACTAAGCCTTCCTTAGCTATACCATTTCAGTGTGTGTACCACCCCTAAATGTTGCAAATTCTATGTGTTCCCTTCATTTGATTGGTCAGAAAGACGAGGAGAGGTCATCACACCATACTAAGATGAGATCATTTTCAATTCAATATAGTTGATCAATGTTCCCGCCCATAATTTATTTTCCCATGTCTTTATTCCGCTATCAATATTATTTCATTTTCATATACAAAGTTTAATAAAGTTGCAAGTTTTCTTCCTTTCCCAGGTTATGGGTTGTGGTTCCCAGGTGCGTTGCCGGAAAGAAAGTCACTGGCATCAGTTCAATGCCACAGCTCGAGGTCTCTCAGAGTTCTTAGCACATGCGCAGAGCGTATTCAATATGATTGTTCATGTCAACCTCAGGCCCAAATATGAGCTATTAATAAAGTCAAAGAGAGACACATTAGAATACAAAAATAAATGAATAAGAGAGACACATTCGAATACAAAAATAAATGAATACAGGGTATACCACTTATTTCTACTCTAACCCCATTACTTTAATTTAACTATAGCGTTAATAGTTAGGTAGAACGAACAAAGTTTAGTTATAGCAGTAGCAGGTGCATTAATGCGTGAGACATGAAGCGGCCATCTTGACACTAAAGCGCAGCTGCAAAGATTTCCCACCAAAAGCAGAGATGCGTCACACCACTTAGATGTGGCAGACGCATGCGCAGAAAGGTTCCCGCGTTTTCGGCGGCCATTTTAGGACACTCAGGTTACTGTTAGTAAAAGCACATATGCAAGCTTCCTCATCTTACTAGAAATGTTGTGTAATACAAATATTAGTAAACAAAACATGTTGATGAGTAAATTACATGTTATTTCGAGAGGGCTGAGTACAAGCAAGTTTCTGTACATATGAAACCTTGCTCCATTATTAGTTAACACCACCTTGCAAATGAGGCCCCTATCCATGCTTCACTTAGCATGAAAGGGCCATGCAATGGGTGTTGCAATGAGCTTTCCACCACAACAGTCATTACTTTTTGATGCTGTCCCATATTTACAAGGCTGGTTCAGCAGCAACAACTAAGGCCAGGTAAAACCTGGGGCCTTATTTACAAGCTCCTTTTGCCCCTGGTTTTTAATATGGTAAAAAGTTATTATTATTTTTTTGTTTTTGAAAAACGTTTATTATATAAACACACAAATACACTGCCATTAGCCTACAACCCGGAGGCCGGCGGCTGGTTCGTAAGAATCGTTGTACACAGCTTATTGCCAACAACCACGGGGGCAGGCAGGGAGATGATCCTAGCATTAGTACATATCGGCAGTCATTCTATTTACACATGGTCCAACTGTAGACCTGATGTGAAATAAAGATAAAAGCAATACCCCTAGAACATCCCTCTTATTTGAAGAAGAGAAGTGTGGCTCACTGGTTAGAGCAGGCAGACCCTGAAGCAGAGGTCAGACCCGGGACCAGGGTTCAATTCCCGACGCGGCAGGGTCTTGAGCTCAAATGTCCATGGACTTGATAATTCTCGCTTCGGTGCCTGACCTAATCATGGGTTCACACTATGCAACTCTGGGCATTAAGCTTGCTTAATCTCCACAACGCCCCCCCCCCCGCGGCGGGATGCCTGGCTTTCACCTTGGGGATGCCCTGTAGGGGATATCTCACAGGGAAAAGCCAGGACGGGTTCACAAGCACGGAGATACCCCTTCGGGGGTCGATTCAGGCGCTATATAAGAAACATAATAATAATAATAATAATTTGATCCCAAGTCCATAGTGTGTTGTCAGTATGTGTTTGTGGTCTAGTGCTCTCTTTCTACCCAAGTGTGAATGTCATATGTGAACAGTGCAGGGTTCCTACCGTCAGTCCAAATAGGTGTGTCAACTCTCCTGAGCAGTTCATGGACTATGCTATGGCGTGTGTGTCAATGGAATGTGATAGATGTTCTATTCTGACATGTAATCTGATCCTCCCAACCTCAACCAGTCGGCGAAAGGAGGCCAAATGTCCAGGGGCCTGGATCTGCTAGGCATCTGTTCCCAGAATAGCGTTAATTGATCTTTACAGTATACAACTGCCCTTATCCAGTCTGCTATTAAGGGTGGTCTCTGTTTCCTCCAGTGTATCGTCACCTGCCTCTTGGCCATCAGTAGCAACATTGCAACAAGTCTGCGGTGCTGTAGAGGAATGTCCCGCACATAGCCCAAAAGAGCCAACAGCAGAGACTCCGTCACCTCAACCCCGGTAATGGCGCTAATGTGTCTGAGTACATCTGACCAAAAACTGGCAATGGGAGAGCAATACCAAGCCATATGTGTAAACGTGGCATCTTGTGTCCCACATTGCCAGCAGTGTGCATCTGTTTGTACTCCCATCCTGTGCATCTGTAATGGGGTTCGGTAGAGGCGGTGTAGGTAATTGAAATGGATGAGCCTGAGTCGGTAATTGGGTGAAAGGTATTCAAGTTGAGTACAACAGAATGTCCACTGCTCTTCTGATATGGATAACCCGGCCTCCTCCTCCCATGCCTCCCGAGACCTAATGTGAGTAAGCGGGGATTCTTTTTGCGTAATGCTGTAAATGCGCGTGATAATCTTACGGGGCGAAGGGTTCGATAACACATTTTCTAGTGTGGGCAGCGACGGGGGCTCAGTCGGGAACTCCTTGTAGGTGGACTTGCATGCTGCACGGAGCTGGTAATATAGAAGCATGTCTGATGCCGTTGGGGCTTGGGGATTGCACATCTCCTGCAATGATATAAACTTGCCGCCCGGAAACAGATCCATGCCTCTGTGTAATTTATGCGCCTGTGCCCTGAGTGCAGCAATGGCTCTATCTAGAAGGGGTCGAAGCAATGGATTGCCACCCAGAGACATCGACGGAGCATACGAACACCTCTTGGTGTGCCCTTTTTGCAATGTTTGACCATGCCCATCGTACTGTCTTCACGGTGTCAATCTCATTACGCGGTCAGCCGTGTTGAGTGGGAGTGGCGCGATCCTGTCAATCTCTATCGCCATGTGAGGCTGAAATAGGGTAGGATGCTGACAAAAATGTAGGAACTGGGCTTGCGCACTGTTGGACTTGGCCTTTTTCCCCCAAAATTTTTCGCTTTTGACCCCCTTACCTAGGATGTCTCCCCCATGGGATTAAACCTGTATAGGCCATGAGTGGTGTGAGACACGTTGTAGAAAATGTAAAATTACATGTCATAATGTGAGCACTTGTAAATATCCCCCATTTTGAAAATGTATCTGACTAAAATGCTCTGTGATTTTAAAATGGATGCCATGGCCCTGGGTAGTACCGCCTGACTGCGTTAGGTTGGCGGTCTAGTTAATATTACCCAGCTACCCCTAGCTTTTGGAGGGAAAGCCTGGCACCCAGGGTGCTCACCCCCTTCCCTAGAACCAGATTAGGCCAGATTTGCCAACATTCTAGAAGGTCCTGGCACTGCCTGGGAGGAGGGTATAAATAGGGAGAAGTGTCACCAGAGAGTCAGTCAGCGCTGGGACAAGGAAGGGAGGGGACCTGCTGTGAGGTGCTACCGCCACATGGGCCTGTGAGCTGGGCCCTGCACCCCTATAAACCCCCCCGCTGCTGTCCCCATGGGCCCTGCACCCCTATAAACCCCCCCGCTGCTGTCCCCATGGGCCCCTGACAAGGGAGGACTCTTCATAGGTCCCTGACGCCGTGGGACCTTGAACTACGCCAGCGCTGAGGGAAAATCGGTGCCCAGAAGAGGAGGAATGCTGTGGGCTTGAATCCCCCAGGAGGTGAGGAGAGTGCCCTGGGGCTGGCTGTGGAGCTGTTCGCCCCCCTCCGTGAGGAGCCTACTTGGAAGCCCTAGTTCGCCTACCTAAGCGCTGAAAATTCCAAGACTGTTGCTGCCCTGACCTGAACTGTCCTGCCTGGGAAGCGCTATAATTTGGAAGCGCTAGAGAAGGACTGGGAGGAGCTGCGTGTCCCTAGAAGCCCTGAACTGCCTCTATTCTGTCGGGCTGAGAGGGAGGAGCAGTGCGCTGTAAATAGCGTCATCTGCTGAGGAGAATCGCGCTGTGTGGCCTGAGGGCACTGTGAGGGGAATCCAGCTGGAGGAGCCTACCCTCGTTTTGGCGTGCTGTCCGCCATTTAAGTAATTAATTAAGAAGGGAGCCTACCCCTTGTCGCAGCCCGGGTGCTGAGGAGACTGTGAAGGGACTTAATATCAAGAAAGGGAGCCTACCCCTTGTCCGGTCCTCGCGCTGTGTGGCAGCGCCGAAAATCACCGCCGCCGCCCGGCGCCGCCGTGAGGAGACCCCCCTGCTGGGGTGTGCATCGTTGCGGCAGCCCCCGATGCCAGGAGGGGGCCGCCGAAGTAGAGTGAGGGCCGCGCTAGGCCTGGAAGCCGTGCAGGCCCGTGTCATGTGACGGGGGTGCCTGGTGGCGTCATCGGCCACGCCCCCGCCACGCCGCGCACGGATTGGCTGCGCGGCCGAGCCCCCGAGAAGGCCGCGCAGGGATTGGTGGACGGCCGGGAAGGCCAGAAGAAGCTGAATCGAAGCCCCGGGTCCCCGTGAGGTAGGAGGGGGGACCCGGGTGAAGAGTCGTTGCAGAGCCCCGATCGAGAGTGACCGGAGCAGGAGCCTACCCTGCCGGTCTGCGCCCTGAGTGTGGGGCTGGGAGGATAGGCGGGGCCGGGGCACACTGTCGGTGCCAGCCCCGCCTCCCCAAACAAAGCCGGGAGAGAGGCCGGCGAAGGAGGCCAGCCGGAGCGGGTGCCCACACTGCCGGTGAGTCCCCCGCCCGGCTCGGGAGTAAGGAGAGGCCTGGGCGGAGGCAACGGAAAGGCTACGGGGCCCCCAGTGAGCTGAGGGGAGCCCCGCGACAGAGTAGGTAGGCGCCAGAAGTCCACGCAAGGGGCCTGAAGGCCCGAAGATAGCAGGTAAAGCCCCGGGGAGGGCGGAGAACCGGCACAGAAACGGGGCCTTCCTGAAGCAAGTAGGGGGACCCAGAACTGCCCCTCCCCTCAGAAGGACTAGAGAATGGCCCCCTTAAGGTACCAGAACTGGGCCGGGTGCCTATTAAGGATTAACCCCGCGCTGGGGGTGCTGGTGATTGTAAATTCCTAAGGAAAGGTGCCTACTTACCTGATGTTTCCTGCCTGTTGGTTGATCCATGACTATTGAAATGATGTGCAGGTGCTGGTTCCAGGAAATGCTAATTGAGCTCCTTTTTATTGCCTTCCTTGCAGGGGCGGGCTTGGTGGAATGTTTATGGTGAAGCTACCAGGGTCATAGAATTGCACCCCTGTGAAATGTTTTAATAGGGGAAGGTAGGGAGAGGTTGACTACCCCCCTTTGCTCCTGCGGTGGGAGGATTAGTAGACTAAGCTGCATTGTGATGACATGCCCAGTGTTACGCCTAAGCTAGGGGATCGATGCCCAAGTGCAGTGGGATTCAAGCCTGGTTCAAATGTTATTAATGCCAATGCACTACCTGATGTTTGTGTTGGAGGTTGGGGGCTAAGGAGTCATGTTCCCCAGGTCTTTTCCCTAAGGCTATAGCACTGGGGTTCTGTATGCCCTGTAGAGCTTGCGAAGGTGGCTTAATAGTCCTATGGTTATACCCGCCTGCTAGTGGATGCTGGTATGCCATGATGTCTTTCCTTACAGGGGTTATGCAGGATGCTGCCTGTTGTAATTACAGCCGCTACCGAGGATGAAGGCCTGAGTTGGCCCTGCCTGACGCATAGTTCCCTAGGTGGAGGGGGGAAGAAACCTAATGTTTATTATAGGTGTTCCGGCCTAATGTTAATGCCAGGTGATTCCTATTCTTTTTGCAGGAGTCGCCAATGCCAGCTATTTTGGGTTCTTACCCCTAATGTTTGATTGCAGGTTTAATGGGCGAACACGCCAAGTGAATTTCTCCCTTACATAGATGTCATTGATGTTATGTACTAAATGCTAACCTTTTGATATTTCAGCTATGGACTCAACCCTTTTTGTCCCATGTAAATAATCCCTCACTGAAGTACGTGGCTCTGGCGCCAGTTGGCGCCTTGATGTGATTACCAGTGTATTTTTCCTTTTACCTTACAGGTTGGAGATATCACTAAACTTCTTCTTTTCCAACCAAAGGTGGAGTTGCGTCTCTTTTGTAGTGTGCCTGGTGTGTCGTCTGTGGATACTGCGTGAATGCTTCACATGTCCTTGAAGTTTGGCCTGCCCGCTTGATGCCATGCTACCCCCTTGGAGATTTGGGTAACCCCCATTTCTTACATTGGTGGCAAGCGGTGGGATAGGACTTGTGTTTGCGCAGTACCACAGCGGCCACAGGTTACACTGCAAATAGAGCTTTGGATGTAATCTGAGCCTTGTTGTGGGGATTATTGTGTTTTTTATTGCTTCCTCCTGAAGAGTGTTCTGAATTGTCCCCTTGTTCCACTGGGAGGGTGTGTCCCGGGTGTACCTCGCCACGATGGGGTTGATCTACCAGGAAGTGGAACTGATGGAGTACACCGAACAGGAGGTGATAGACTTCCTCCTGGAGAGAGGGATACCCCCAGTAGGGAACATTAGGAGGAACCTGTTTCTCTATGAGGCCCTCAAGAGGGGAGAGCCCTTAGAGATTGATGGGGACTTGTCTGACTACCCCCCCGAGGTTTTAAAGGGTCAGTGGGTTAGAGACCAGAGAGAGGGCTCCCCATCCAGAACCCTGGGAGGTAATTACTCCGATGAGGAGGAGGAAGAATTTGAGAGGGCGGAGATGCCAGTAGCTGTGGAGGACACCGAAGATAGGGAGTCTCGCACTGGGTCCAGTCCCGGGGGCACTGCCCCATCCCTTTCCCTGTCCCCAGAAGAGTGGGTAGATAGGAGAGAAGAGAGGGAGTATCAGCTGGCGCTGGCAAAGCTCAGGCATGCCGAGGGCTTAGCGCAGCTGAGGGTAGAAGAGCAGCGACTAGAGACTGAAAAAGTCCTAGCGCTGGAGAGGATGGCGGAGGCGGAGAGGGCCTTCGCCAGAGAGAGATCAGCTCAGGTGTGTAGGTTGTCCCCTGAGAGTGGTTTTAGGAGTCTGGATTCACCGAGGAGGGTGGGATCCAGTGGTGGCAGCGAGTGTAGGTCCAGTGCAAGGAGTCCCACTCCCGAAGCCCAGGAGACTGTGCCTGATTCCCCGGAAGAGGAGGACGGGTTAGTGTTCAGGGGCAGAGGAAAGCTGTCCCATCAGTCCTGGGGAGAGTTTGAGGAGGAGTGTTGGACTGTACTGGAGGATTGGGTGGTGAGGAGAGCAGTGGAGGATTGGGAAGGGCTGTGCCATGCCGTTATCCGGGAGCACATGCTGAGGAGTTGTTTCCCAAGTCTGCGTCACCATCTGTTGCAGTGCGGGTTCTCAGACCCCAGGGAACTTGCACAGGAGGCAGACCTCTGGGTAAGTGCCAGAGCGTCTGGGAAGGCTGAGGGGAGTGATCCTGAAGGGAGTGAGACGGGGAGGTGTCCCAAGGTACCCCAGCTGCGGCCACCAGGCCTGGAGTGTTCTTTAAGAGAACCCCAGCTTGGGAGGCTAGGCTGCCCGATGTGTCATCCAGAGGGAGGGATCCCCTTATGTCAGGAGAACCCGGAGCATCATTAATCAGAGCTCCAGTGGTTCGGGGGTCTGACCAGTCACAGGGTCTAGATCCTGGACTGGGGTTCCAGGTTCAGGGGTTGCCTGACCTGGAAGGTGGGGTTCCTGTAATGCAGGTCCCTACCAAATTGACTCCCAGGGGTACCACTCCCAGTGGGAGGGGGTGCAGAGGGAGGAAGGTCTCTTCTCTGTCACCGGCTCAGCCACAGGGCATAGATCCCGGGTTGGGTGGCCAGGGACAGGAGTTGCCTGCCCTGGTGGGAGGGACATCTGTAATCAGAGTCCCCCCGGAAGTGACTCCCAGGGGTACTTCTCCGGGTAGGAGGGTGCAGAATTCTGGGAGGGGGTGCAGGGAGAGGGAGGACTCGCCCCTGTCACCGGGTCAGCCTGTGGGTTTCGATTCCAGGTTGGGAAGAGAGTTGTGTGAGGGTGTCCCCAGGCGTAGGAGATGGAGGAACCCAAGGAGGAGAAGTAGGGGGAAGGGAGCCTCGCCCCTAAGGGCTGGTCAGCCTGAGGGTGTAGACCCCAGGTGGGTGGACCAGTGGAAATTTGGAGAGAGGAGAGTGGTTCAAGAGAATTCCAAGCCTGAGGCTAGAGCCTCCCACTCTAGGAAGGAGAAACATCCCACTAGGGAACACCAGTGGGGTGGTTTTGTTGGTGAAGGGAGGGTTGTGAAAGAGAACCATTGGGTTCCAGAGTGGAGGAGAGACTGCAGGTGCTCCTGTAGTTGCAGGCCTGCGTCCACCTTTTTCCGCCCCAAGCAGGGAAGCCCATCAAGGCATTGATCGGTCTACCCTGGCTTTTGGCTGGGGGGGAGTCGTGTTGGACTTGGCCTTTTTCCCCCAAAATTTTTCGCTTTTGACCCCCTTACCTAGGATGTCTCCCCCATGGGATTAAACCTGTATAGGCCATGAGTGGTGTGAGACACGTTGTAGAAAATGTAAAATTACATGTCATAATGTGAGCACTTGTAAATATCCCCCATTTTGAAAATGTATCTGACTAAAATGCTCTGTGATTTTAAAATGGATTCCATGGCCCTGGGTAGTACCGCCTGACTGCGTTAGGTTGGCGGTCTAGTTAATATTACCCAGCTACCCCTAGCTTTTGGAGGGAAAGCCTGGCACCCAGGGTGCTCACCCCCTTCCCTAGAACCAGATTAGGCCAGATTTGCCAACATTCTAGAAGGTCCTGGCACTGCCTGGGAGGAGGGTATAAATAGGGAGAAGTGTCACCAGAGAGTCAGTCAGCGCTGGGACAAGGAAGGGAGGGGACCTGCTGTGAGGTGCTACCGCCACATGGGCCTGTGAGCTGGGCCCTGCACCCCTATAAACCCCCCCGCTGCTGTCCCCATGGGCCCTGCACCCCTATAAACCCCCCCGCTGCTGTCCCCATGGGCCCCTGACAAGGAAGGACTCTTCATAGGTCCCTGACGCCGTGGGACCTTGAACTACGCCAGCGCTGAGGGAAAAAGGTGCCCAGAAGAGGAGGAATGCTGTGGGCTTGAATCCCCCAGGAGGTGAGGAGAGTGCCCCTGGGGCTGGCTGTGGAGCTGTTCGCCCCCCTCCGTGAGGAGCCTACTTGGAAGCCCTAGTTCGCCTACCTAAGCGCTGAAAATTCCAAGACTGTTGCTGCCCTGACCTGAACTGTCCTGCCTGGGAAGCGCTATAATTTGGAAGCGCTAGAGAAGGACTGGGAGGAGCTGCGTGTCCCTAGAAGCCCTGAACTGCCTCTATTCTGTCGGGCTGAGAGGGAGGAGCAGTGCGCTGTAAATAGCGTCATCTGCTGAGGAGAATCGCGCTGTGTGGCCTGAGGGCACTGTGAGGGGAATCGAGCTGGAGGAGCCTACCCTCGTTTTGGCGCGCTGTCCGCCATTTAAGTAATTAATTAAGAAGGGAGCCTACCCCTTGTCGCAGCCCGGGTGCTGAGGAGACTGTGAAGGGACTTAATATCAAGAAAGGGAGCCTACCCCTTGTCCGGTCCTCGCGCTGTGTGGCAGCGCCGAAAATCACCGCCGCCGCCCGGCGCCGCCGTGAGGAGACCCCCCTGCTGGGGTGTGCATCGTTGCGGCAGCCCCCGATGCCAGGAGGGGGCCGCCGAAGTAGAGTGAGGGCCGCGCTAGGCCTGGAAGCCGTCCAGGCCCGTGTCATGTGACGGGGGTGCCTGGTGGCGTCATCGGCCACGCCCCCGCCACGCCGCGCACGGATTGGCTGCGCGGCCGAGCCCCCGAGAAGGCCGCGCAGGGATTGGTGGACGGCCGGGAAGGCCAGAAGAAGCTGAATCGAAGCCCCGGGTCCCCGTGAGGTAGGAGGGGGGACCCGGGTGAAGAGTCGTTGCAGAGCCCCGATCGAGAGTGACCGGAGCAGGAGCCTACCCTGCCGGTCTGCGCCCTGAGTGTGGGGCTGGGAGGATAGGCGGGGCCGGGGCACACTGTCGGTGCCAGCCCCGCCTCCCCAAACAAAGCCGGGAGAGAGGCTGGCGAAGGAGGCCAGCCGGAGCGGGTGCCCACACTGCCGGTGAGTCCCCCGCCCGGCTCGGGAGTAAGGAGAGGCCTGGGCGGAGGCAACGGAAAGGCTACGGGGCCCCCAGTGAGCTGAGGGGAGCCCCGCGATAGAGGGAACCGCATGCCTGTAGGTAGGCGCCAGAAGTCCACGCAAGTGGCCTGAAGGCCCGAAGATAGCAGGTAAAGCCCCGGGGAGGGCGGAGAACCGGCACTGAAACGGGGCCTTCCTGAAGCAAGTAGGGGGACCCAGAACTGCCCCTCCCCTCAGAAGGACTAGAGACTGGCCCCCTTAAGGTACCAGAACTGGGCCGGGTGCCTATTAAGGATTAACCCCGCGCTGGGGGTGCTGGTGATTGTAAATTCCTAAGGAAAGGTGCCTACTTACCTGATGTTTCCTGCCTGTTGGTTGATCCATGACTATTGAAATGATGTGCAGGTGCTGGTTCCAGGAAATGCTAATTGAGCTCCTTTTTATTGCCTTCCTTGCAGGGGCGGGCTTGGTGGAATGTTTATGGTGAAGCTACCAGGGTCATAGAATTGCACCCCTGTGAAATGTTTTAATAGGGGAAGGTAGGGAGAGGTTGACTACCCCCCTTTGCTCCTACGGTGGGAGGATTAGTAGACTAAGCTGCATTGTGATGACATGCCCAGTGTTACGCCTAAGCTAGGGGATCGATGCCCAAGTGCAGTGGGATTCAAGCCTGGTTCAAATGTTATTAATGCCAATGCACTACCTGATGTTTGTGTTGCAGGTTGGGGGCTAAGGAGTCATTTTCCCCAGGTCTTTTCCCTAAGGCTATAGCACTGGGGTTCTGTATGCCCTGTAGAGCTTGCGAAGGTGGCTTAATAGTCCTATGGTTATACCCGCCTGCTAGTGGATGCTGGTATGCCATGATGTCTTTCCTTACAGGGGTTATGCAGGATGCTGCCTGTTGTAATTACAGCCGCTACCGAGGATGAAGGCCTGAGTTGGCCCTGCCTGACGCATAGTTCCCTAGGTGGAGGGGGGAAGAAACCTAATGTTTATTATAGGTGTTCCGGCCTAATGTTAATGCCAGGTGATTCCTATTCTTTTTGCAGGAGTCGCCAATGCCAGCTATTTTGGGTTCTTACCCCTAATGTTTGATTGCAGGTTTAATGGGCGAACACGCCAAGTGAATTTCTCCCTTACATAGATGTCATTGATGTTATGTACTAAATGCTAACCTTTTGATATTTCAGCTATGGACTCAACCCTTTTTGTCCCATGTAAATAATCCCTCACTGAAATACTTGGCTTGGGTGCCAGTTGGCGCCTTGATGTGATTACCAGTGTATTTTTCCTTTTACCTTACAGGTTGGAGATATCACTAAACTTCTTCTTTTCCAACCAAAGGTGGAGTTGCTTCTCTTTTGTAGTGTGCCTGGTGTGTCGTCTGTGGATACTGCGTGAATGCTTCACATGTCCTCGAAGTTTGGCCTGCCCGCTTGATGCCATGCTACCCCCTTGGAGATTTGGGTAACCCCCATTTCTTACACGCACTATAAGAATACAATTCGAAATCTGGAGCACCCAGGCCTCCCTGCGAAAAGGGCAGAGTCAGGGCCTTCCAGGACACTCTGGGTTGTTTGCCCGCCCAGATTAGATCCAGGATGTTTGTGCGTAAGTGTTTGAAGAAATGTGCAGTGAGCGGTATGGGAATATTAACAAACAAATAGAAGAGTTTGGGGAGGATCACCATCTTGGTAATGGCTATTCCCCCCGTCAAGGATAAAGGGAGAACCTTCAATCTTGAAATCTTGCTCTCTAGCCAGTCCATAACTCTACCAAAGTTCGCCGACCACAGGTCTTGCATCGTTCTGCTGATATATATACCCAGATAGTGCACCTCGCTGTCCACCCATTGAATGGGGAACCCCGATGTGAAAGGTATGGTGTCGTCAGTTAGCGACAACATCGTGGATTTTTTCCAGTTGATCTGTATCCCTGTTAGCCCCCCGTAGCAAATGAATTCACGCATCAACCTATCGAAGTTATCACGAGGGTTAGTCAGGTACCCCGTTATATTGTCCGCGTACGTGGATACAAGTATGCCCCTTGTCGTAATGTCTATACTTTTGTCAGTGTGTTGCTGGCGGAGTTTTGCCGCTAGTGGCTCTGTGGCGATGGCGAAAAGCAGGGGAGACAGCGGGCAGTCCTGCTTTGTGCCCCTGGTGATCTGGAAAGGCCCGGACATCTGGCCATTTACCCGAACTCTGGCTGTCGGGTCAGTATAGAGGACCTGAATCTGTCTGATAAATAATGGGCTGAAGCCCAGCCGTGAGAGCAGAGTAAATAAAAACGCCCATTCTAGAGAATCAAACGCCTTAGTTGCGTCGAGCAGGGCCGCCGTGGCTTGCACATGTGGTGCCAAATAATGTAAAATGCCAAAAATAGTGCGTAGGTTGTGTGCAGTAGAGCGGCCCGGTATGAAACCAGATTGATCAGTCAGAGCTATCTGTGGCAGCATAGGCTGCAGCCTGTTTCCCAATAATTTGGCATATATTTTAGCATCTAGGTTTATCAGAGAGAGAGGCCTGTAGGAGTCTGTCCTCGTGGGCTCTTTGTCCGGTTTTAAGAGGGTGATTATGGTGGCTTCCCGCAATGTGGGCGGCAGTTTCCTAGTCTCTATGGCTTCCAGATACATCTGCAGTAGGCGGAGGCTAAAATATCGGCGTATTCCTTGTAAAAGTCTGCCGTCAATCCGTCGGAGCCCGGGGCTTTATCTCCCGGCATGGCACTGATGACCCGCCGCACATCTTCAACTGTTATTGGTAGCTCCATATACTGACGGGCCCCGTCGTTAAACCACGCTAGCTCTACGTCGCCTAGGTAATCATTGATGTCCGCCTGTGATGGGGATGTCTGAGACGTGTACAACTCAGAGTAATAGTGTGTGAATTCTCCTAATATGTCCAGCTGGGATTGGAGCGCTTTTCCCTCACTCACTTGGAGCTCCAGTATGTATGAAGCCCCTCTAGGTGTGCTTAGTAGGCTTGCCAGTGTCCTGCCGGGCCTTTCACTTTCGCCGTAGCGCCTGGCCTGTGCATGTTTATGCATATATGCAGTCTCCCTCTCGGCCTCAATCTGGAACTTGGTTAGTTTGGCCCTTATACTAGCCACTGTGCCCTGTGAAGGTCTTTGTATCTGCTCACGCTCCAGCTCCCCAATCTCCCTCTCCATTCTGTCTAGTGAAGTTTGGATGTCTCTAAGCACCCCGTTTTAAGCACGATGCACTCCCCTCACGTGACAGCATTGAAAGCCTCCCAGAGTATCCCTGGCGAATCCACAGAGCCCTCATTTATTTCAAAGTACCTTACAATGCGGTCGCGGAGCTCCTCTCGGAAAACCTGGCCTCGCAATGCGCCCGTGGGGAATTTCCAGGAGAAGGGCTGCGTGTATGCTGGGGGAGGCGTAGCCGTATTTGGGCCGGGGCGTAATCCGAAAAGGTACGGGAGAGGTGTGTAGCGTCAACCAGCCAGGCGTGTATATCCGTAGTGAGCAGACAATAATCCAGCCGCGACCACGCGTGTCTGTGGTGTGTGAAACATGTCCCTTCCTTGGTTGTAGGATACGTGGCCCTCCAGGGGTCGACCAGGAGACGGTCGTCTATGATGCTATGTAGCATCTCCGCCGCTTTGGGGTGATGCATACGGGAAGACCCCTGCCTGTCCAGGTCAGGTGACAGGATCACATTGAAGTCTCCACCCCACAGCACAGCAGAATGCCCCAGTTTACTTAGCTCATGTCCGATGCACTGAAAAAAGTCCGGACTGTCCACATTAGGGCCACATGTGTTTACTAGTGCTAAAGGTGTATGACATAACTCTCCCTGTAATATAATGAACCTGCCTTCCCTACCTGCCACCATTTTGTGTGTTCGCCAGTGTAGACCTCTGCGTATCAATATCACCACACCCCTGGCATATGTGGAAAAGCCAGCCTCAACAACCACCTCCCATCGTCTATTTTTCAGTGCACCCGCCACAGAGCTGGTCAAATGTGTCTCCTGTAAAAAACAAATAACCAGACCGTGTCTCGCGAGGTAGGAGTGTATGAGTCTAGCCTTTCTGCGGTCGTTGAGGCCGCGCACATTCCATGTCACACATTTTATAATATTGCCAGTATTAGGATTAGCCATCACAAACTTGTAGCGGACAACCTCGTGTAACCATCGGCTAACCCTTACAGCGCCTTACGAACACATAGTCAAAGAGTTTCAGATAAGCACAGCGTGACCACAATTTAGAACTGTTCATACAGAAAATAACATGCATCTCTTGTATTATCGCCTGGATTTGGGGCGTGGACTTTAGCATCCTAAACAGCCCCCCCGTCCTCCCCACACCAACCCCCCAATCAGGTTGTGAATCCCCCTCCCCCCTCCCCACAACTGTCCCCAAACAAAAATAAAGATCCAAACAAAGGGAATCATCCCAGTGGGTACGTTGGGTCACCGGCATCGAACCCTGCTCTATTGGCAGGGTGGCCGAGCTGCAAATAGAGCTTAGGCACACCTGCCCCCCCGGTCCGTGTCCAGATTATATGCATAATTGTTCATGACAGCCTCCAATATTAAGGATGATCAGGCCTCATTCCCTGTGCCTTAATATATGTCTTACCCTGTCCTCGTCGGGCACCGGCATCTGACAGCTTCAGTGTGCGCCTTTGATACCTCTGGTCGCACGTGGTAGTCACAGTCAGTCATTATCACTGAGTCCATCCTGTGTGTGTTCTTCTTCTTGCGGCTTCTTTTGTTTAAGATCCTTTGCCATCTGCTTCGCGAATTGCAATGCGCCCTTGGCGTCGGTAAAGGAGGTCGGTTTTCCAGGTCCCTGTACTCTTAACTTAGTAGGATATATCAGGGCGTACTTGGTACCAATCTGCTGGAATTTCTTCTTGGCAGGAATGAATTCTCTTCTCGCCGCCTGCACCTGTAAGGTAAAATCCAGGAATAGTGCAATCTTGTTTCCCTTATACAGGATGGCGCCTTTTTCTCGCGCCAGCCGTAGTATCGCATCACGGTCTCTGTAATTGAGTATTCTGGCCAATATCGGCCAGGAGGGAGCTCCTGGCCTGGGTCGCGTGCCCAGCGTCCTGTGCGCCCGTTCCACGAGAAACATTGAAGACAGGCTGGGGCCAAACAGGTCCTTCATCATATTCTCGACAAATAGCTCCATGTTTGGAATGTCCGTGGATTCTGCCACACCCGTGATGCGAACGTTGTTCCTGCGCGAGCGCGCTTCTAAATCTTCATTCTTTTGGCCTTTAAGCTCTAACACTTTGTCCATACCACGGATCTTCTTTTCTATTGCTGTATGCCCCTCCTCAGTCTCCGTGACACGTGTCTCCAGGACACTCACCCGGCCTTCTTGTTTGTCCAAACGTTGAGTGATTCTATCCATTCGGTCAGCCAGGGCGTCCATTTTGTTGTCTATACATTTCAGGTCGCTCTTCAGCTCCAGAAACATCGCACGGAAGTCGTCCACAGGCAGCTGGCCCGTCGCGCCCCCCTCCGCCTGGCTACGCTCGCTCTCCACTGTTTCTGTGGGCTTGTTCCCTTTTTTCTCGAAGTTGATACGGGGCTGGCGCGTATCTGGTTTCCTCATGGCGCCGCTCGGGTAGTCCCTTTAGTCTCAGATCCGATGGGGCCAGTCCGCCGCGCACCCCCTCGCCTCCAAGTTGACATCCCGTGGTCTGGTTCCGTGGAGTGCGGCCTGTAAAGAACGCGGTTGATTCAGGCAATGATAGCCGCGTGTATAGGATCCCAGTGCCCACCAGCATGCCACTCAGGCCACATGTGCCTGGCCTAGATGCCCAGAAGTGATTTAGGGTGTAGGTCGTGCCGCGTCTCCCCTGCAACCTCAGGAGTAGTCCATGCGTCTTTTGCTGCCGTCCTAGATCTTTGTAGGCGCTCATGTTGCAACAGCCGCAGCCATCCCGGACCCTCTGTACCGCAAATGTCCAAACTTCCACGGGTCAGGGAGGCGAGGTTTACGCCCAATTTTAAATCGCCTCAGTAACACTATCAAGCACCCCGTGTGTTGCTTTTCAGGCGCAGCTACCTGCAGGCTGTGCTCCGACTACTCAGTACCGTGGTCCCCCCGCGCCCCGCGCCGCTTAACGATGTGGCCCCCGGTCCGCAGACCAGCCTCCCAGTCCGCAGTGCTCTCGCAAGCAGGTGCACAGCTCCTACGATGCGGCCCAGGATATCGCACGCGGAGCCTCTTATCCAGTGGCAATAGTAATATATGGCAGCCTCTCCTCTCCACGGATCCCAGCTCACAGGGGCCGCGAAACGGGGGGAGGGGGGGGCGATCCGCACGACCACCTGCCCCTTCAGCCTCCACTGCTAGAGCGCTGGTGGTAAGTTTCCCCCTGTCTCCTCCGGTCGCCGCGGCAGCCCGCGAGCCCAGGGAGCGCGCGGCCTTCTCGGGGTAGCCGCAAATTGAGGCCCCGGCTTCACACGAGGTGCCAGGCCTCTGTCCCAGACCTTCTTTCTGCCGACGATATGCCGGCCCAGCCAGGTGTGCGGCCGCTCAACCTTCGTTCACCAGCACCAGAGGTCGTCCGCTATGATCTCCCGGGCCGGGGATGTGGTGCTGCTGCTTATGTCCAGATTAGGAACGGATTTACGGGCTCGGCCGGCGGAGACGCTTCAACAGTCGGCCATTCCGCAGCTCGGCTTGGCCACGCCCCCTGGTAAAAAGGTATTTAACGGCTGCTCAAAGGGCTTGTAAATAAGCCCCAGAGTACCTAGGTGGCTACCGTTTGACCAGCACACACTGTGGGAGAGCGCTGAGGCATAGATGCCTGTACTGGACGACATGCCATATTTCCCCCCCAGTCCTTTGTTGGTACTTAACCTGTTGCTGATGTAGTTAGTCATAGTCAGCACTGTCCTTTCACTCTATTCTAACCACTGACTTCTCACAAATGACTGGGGACACCTTCTCCTCCAAGGGACCGAGCTCCTCCTGGGGTACTAGACTCCAACCTCCAGTCTGCAATGCTGCCTGTCGAACGCTTGCCAGTTTCTGGTTAGTTTTGCGCTTGGCATCATGAAAGCTCTTCTTCCAGTCCGTCACTGTCCTCTTGACTTCTGCAATTGAGTTCACCTTGTTCACAATGGACTGCCATATAGCGTTTTTGGTACCTCTTGACACCTTGGAGCTGATGAAGAGTTGGTGTTGATGCTCCCTCACCTCCACAATCAGGATCTCATTCTCCTCCCGACTCAATCTGCATTTCCTTTTCCTCTTCCCCTTGGACTCTGGCTGGTTATCCTGGCTGTTGTTGTGGTTGGGAGGGTTGTTGTTCTGTGCTGAGCTCGGTCCTGGCTGCTCTATTCTGCATTCAGGTTTTTGTCCTTAGTTGCGCATCTCTACGTTTTGTTTCTCGCTAAATGCTACAATGTGATGTTCAGCTGACTCGCACAATTTTTCTTGCCGCTAATTGGCTGGCTGTCACTTTTTTCACGCTAACGTGTATTTTCCTTACGACTTGGCCCTAGCTTTAGCGTAAGTTTTTCTGGCCGCTAGCTATTTGTAACTCCATATAGCGCCATATTATGAATACGGCGTTAACATGTCATTAGTAATTGGCGTACAGCAGCAGTAAAAAAAATGCAGCTAGGCAGCTTCAAACTAACATAGTGACTATCCTTGTAAAAATGCTGCCTTTATTTTTCGTGTGTTTTTGCTCTTTTAATGTGCTATAATGATCAGGAAATGGTTCTTTGAATATTACACTATAAGTACATTAATGAAATAAAAATTTGGATGCTATTTCAAACTTATACAGACCAGACCACATTCAGTTAGTTCCAGTATGTCAGTCAGCATTATTATTGTGTGATTTATGTTTATCTCCTTTCTTATATTATTATAAATTGATTCTTTATTTCATGATGATAAATGAAAATCACAGAATTGTTCTATGTTACGTAAAGGCAGGCAAATTCCATTTCATAAGATGGGAACCCTTTTCAGGTCTCGCCTGGCAATAGTAGCGCACGCGCTGTCTCGCCATGCCAGTGCCTTTTGTGATCGATTCTCTGAAAGCTCTTAACATGCACGCGTAGGGATGGGCAAAGATGGCTGCTCTTGCCATTCATCCAAACCAAAGAACATGCGCGTGTACATACGGACAGTACGACACCATCTTGTGCCAAGCTTTCCATTGTCATGGCAACTAAGCTTCTTATCAGAAGCTTCGTCACGCCGCCTTGTTTTAAACACGACGGCTTCCTTCAACTCTGGCTTCGTCAAGAAATGTGCAAGCGAGCGCGCATGCCGGCGTGCTTTCACTTTAAACACACCGGCTTCCTTCAACTCTGGCTCCGTCGCGCTGTGATGTCTTTTCTGGGGACACTCTGTGTTCATGTTTATGGGCTTTTTGCTCTTGTTGTTAAGTTATATTTCCACCAGGGTAGCGAAGCGCAGGGAGTTCGCTCGTAAGAGCTCCTGGAAGCGGTACAGAGGGGAGGGGGGCACATCTTCGGTCTTGGTGGTGACAGGATCAGGCGCGAGCCTCAGAGTGCGTGCCCCTGGTATGGAAGGAGAAAGGAGCTTTGGTCTGGAGCCTCTGCCACTTCCTGGTGCTCCGCCTCCCTCACCTGGGTGCCACCCTCTGCTTCCTGTGTGAACTCCGAGACAAACCCAGGGCACACTTATTTCACCTTCTCGCCCGGGTGTACACCTCCCACTTGGCACAAGAGCCTGTTCACCTTCTCCTTGGCACATAAGACTTGTGTACAACTGAATCATGGCCAACAATATTCTCGACACCCAACCTCCTGGCACACAAAGCTGTGTGTAAAAACCTCTTTAGCACATGCGGCTGACAGTGATTGTACTGTACACCTGCCGCCCTGCACACACGGGCATACAGCTACCTCATATCACGCAATATTGGCACAGATGTTTATACGGACCCTGCTTCCATGCACACTGGACTGTCTGCACACAGCTCTCTGCATTAACGCTCAACACCCTGTGATTCTGGGAAATTCACTTAATCTCTCCGTGCCCAACAAAAAACCCTGTGCCTAACATAACAAGCATTTGCAATGCAATAGGTCTCGCAAGGACGCGAGTTTAAGGTATTGGCATTGTAAATAACAATGCCTTGTATTTATGTTTTAAAAACAAAAACAAAAATAAAAGGCATTGTCACTTACAATGTCAATAGCTCAAACTCGCGTAAATGTGAGACCTATTGCATTGCAAATGCTTGTTCAGTTTAATAATTTCAACACAAGAATAGAGAGTGTTTTCTTTATGTTTATTTTCCTTTCAAAGGCACGCCATTGTGAGTGTTTCTTTTGTGTTTATGAAAAATAGACTGGCTATACAAATCACTACTTCAACATATATTTTAGAAATATATGTTATATTGTATAGGGGAGAGGATGTAGCCTTATTTTTAGAGCAGTCGACCTCAAAGGTTCGCCCCCCAGCAACAATGCTCAACATTCTGTGATTCCGGGCAAATCGCTTAATCTCCACGTGCCTAACAAAAATGAATGTGTCCATCTTTAACAAAACTGGTGCTCATGTAAAGCGCTCTGATACCCGATGTCTCGGTCTTGTTTGCGCTATATAAAACTCTTACATTTGTTATATTTTTTTACATGGCACAGTTACTTTTGAAGGGGAGATAATCTGTATTAGGCTATGTGTAATCTCATTTGTAAAATGTCACAAGGAAAAATGGATGTGTTACTAATTTCACTAAGACTTTGATTTATGATTCCCTGCAGCTCTGACAAAGTATCGCAGTGATGCGAAATAATACTGCCACACATATGTTCTTGCGCTGTTTGATATTGATTAAGCAGACTTAGACTTACTACGAAGGTAGATCAATGACTCTGTTTTGTTAAGAAATAATGAACTGACTGAAAAAGAATAATGAAAAAAGAACAGGAAAATGCAAATAACAAAAAATCACACAAAAAGATATTTTGCAAACTGAAAGAAACACGTATTTATAAAATGTATTTTAAGTTTCTGTTTGTTGCTTTGATCCGATAAGGATGATCTGCGTTAAAAATAATTTTTGACAAGAAGCTTTTTTTTACATGAGCATAGGTTAAAGCATATGTCGAGTGTCGACCAGTATTGAAGATCTGTGTAATTTAATAATATGTATTCGTCCCTTGAATTGTGTCATATTTGCAATGACATGCTGCTGAATTGGGTAGAAAGACCTTGGGGCAGATTTACAAGTCTCTTGCGACGACTTTACGCTGCCGTTGTGTCACTTCTGTGCTACGTTAAGAGATATTTAAAACGTGACACATCAAGAGAGATGCGTCACGTTGTAAAGCCTGCGCTACATTATACCTGTATCAGGTTTAATTATGCTAGCTGGGCGCTCCAACGTGAGAAAGCCTTGTATAAGTGATGCTGTGAAATCTACAAGATTTCACGGAGTCATTTTTACGCCACCACTGCGTCAAAACCTTACGCCTGCTTGAAGCAAGCGTGAAGGGTGGCACACTATAATAGAAATAGGCATTCCTGACCATTGCTGGAGTTGCGTCATGCTTGCGACATGATGCCAGAAATGCGCTGCTTTTACGCCAAAAGATGCGTCACACATCTGTCTATCCTTGCGCCACGGTACGCTGCATTGTAAATGCGACGCATCGATGGTGGCGCTAGGGTTTTTTATGTGACGCAAATGAACTGACGCATCTCTGCTAATATGCAGGGATGCGCCAGTTCTTGTAAAACTGCCCCCTTGTTGCTCCTTGCTAATAAGTTGTGCATTTGTATAAGAGGGGTACCTTTAGTTTCCCGCTCAACTGCAACAATTCCAGGAACACTCCTCAAAATGATATTTTGCCATTTGTGCAGTCCATTTTCCCTAGCAAAAATGCATTTTATAGGCCATTTGTTGCAGTCTGTTTCCCTCTTGTAGCCATTTGTGGTGGTGCCATAAGGCAGCTTTCCACAATGGTCTCAACAAAGCACCCACCATGCTTTTCTGCCTCCCTTGTTTTGTACTCATTGCGATTGATCTTACATTATACCATTGTTGGCAACATCACATTAGATAGATAGCACTCTATGTTGAAACCATCGGTAGCCACTGTTTATTCGCTGCTGTTTATTCCTCCTGGAACATTGTGAAAACTTCTGAAGTTGGGAAGGGAAGACTTGAAAAGAGGAACAGATTTTTTCTCCAAAGCATAACTCATCCTGAAATAAATAAGCTGTTCCAGTGAAAATAACCTTGGCCTTCCATGCTCACTTGCCACGTGGTTGGATTTCCTGTATTTCACTCTCCATATAGATGGAGCGTGAAAATAAAATGCTATTGATATTATGCACAGCTAATATAGCTGTTGATATTCTGTCCTTTTCCGATCTTGTAGGATCTGCCACCGCTTCATAGTGGGGAGAAATAGCTGCTTAAAGCTGTTCATGTAAATTCAGTGACACAACCGTTACCACCAGCCTATCGGAAAAGCATTATTCTGCCCTGTTTTACACCTTGTGATTGGGCAAATACTCCCAACAGAACAAGCATTTGCAATACAATAGGTCTCGCATTTATGAGAGTTTGAGCTAGAGGCATTGTAAATGATAATAGCTTAATTTGTCGCAAATTTGAGACGTATTGCAGTGGAAATAATTGTTTTCTCCAAGCCCCCCATGCCGCGCTTACACGTTAATAGAGACCAGGCCCCTTCCTTTAGACGAACCAGGTCTAAAGAATAGGGCGCGGCCCCTATTAAAGTAAAAGCGTAGTATGGGGAGATTTTACCAAAAAAGCATTTGTTTGAAAAACAATGCTTATTGGGTGAAAGAGTCCCAAACAGCGCTTTCATTTTAATGGTGGAGATGGCCCTTTCTTTTGACGTGGCCCTTCTAAACAAACGGGCGTGTCCTTTATTAACATACAAGCGTGGCATGGGGTGCTTGGAAACAACAAAAATGAGGAAGTGAATAAAAAGCACAAAAAAATAACAAATTAAAAAATGGCCACACTTGGCACCGCAAATAAACCAAAGCCATAAAAAAAATTCAAGCATTAGGATTGGGCGAGTCCACAGCAGGCAGGTGAAAACAATTTAAACAAAATAGTGCTCTGAGGCTGTAAATAAAGCCTACTGAGTAAGAACACATATTAGAGGACCAGTCCTTATGGGAGGTTACAAGATGAGACAAGGCGGTTCTAAGGAGGGACTACTAAGGCTATTGACCAATGAAGAGCCAAAGTACCCGTTAGCCTTACACCACTGTCTGCTCATTGTCCAAACGTGCCTGTTTAACACTTGCCACGCTGTCGTGTTATGATGTGCTGTGCTTTTGGTCCTCTCTGCGACTTTCAATCGTACTCATGTACAAGGCGCTTTGACACAGCGCAAGAATGCAATTTGTCTATGCAACTTTATCAATAAAGGTTTTTGGAAAACTAGAAAGAAAAAAAAAGTTTACAAAGGACAATGACACAAACCAATGAAAAATATGGATGGAGAGTCGGCGGAGCTTCAAGTCTATACCAGAATACAGCAAGTATCGCAGAGCACCACATGTGCTGCCCAAGCTTGGACACAAGAAAGTGCATTGGAATATCAAATATAAAACAATGTACCAACTTGAGCAACAAGCCTACTTGAAAAAATTGTCACAATAATATTAACTAAACATGAAACGACTGCATTCTTCAAAAAGAAGATTTAAGTGGCACCCTGGTGTTCTTGGGCTATAAATACCTCTCTGTGAAGACCCCAGCTCCAAAATATTAGATAATAAAGAAGAGGCAGGTAAGTCTGCTTCATATAATAATAAAGAATTAATTATTCTATCCCCAAGATGGAACGTTTTATGTGATTTGTCCAGGTTCTCATCGCGGTTGCTTATTTAGCAGGATTGTTTCTGACGTCAGTGCAGTATCGCATCATATACAAAAGTTTATAAATAAATAAATAATAAGAGCATAGAAAACAGCGGGTGATGCCAGGGACGAATGGCGGTGCCCGCCACAGTTTACAGGCCTAGCCCCCGGTTTAAGACAATCTGTCTCCACAAAGTAAACAGGATGCACAGCACTTCCTACAACACTGTTCATTAAAGTGCAAGTCCTGCTGAAGTGAAGATTTTCCTGTCTTAAAAAAAAACACTTTAATCACACATTCCTCACTGCTTGTAAGATACGTGATGCGGTGGCTCATAAAAGACACTTCAGCTACTGTTTTGTGCGAACTAAACAGGAAGG
This sequence comes from Lissotriton vulgaris, assembly GCF_964263255.1. Lineage (NCBI taxonomy): Eukaryota > Metazoa > Chordata > Amphibia > Caudata > Salamandridae > Lissotriton > Lissotriton vulgaris. The sequence goes on along the minus strand of NC_141685.1, from coordinate 801,881,291 downwards.
GTGAAAAGGTCTAAAGAGACTGAATGAATCACCTGTATGGTAATGTTTTCCCTGTTTTCCGATTTTCTAAATAGTTGTCTAAGTTCTCAAAAAAGGCTATTACCTCATGTAGGTGACTGTGGCCGTTTAGTTGAAGGTCGAAGCTTATGAAATCAGCTATTCCCAAGCTTCGTTTCACATTAAAATACACACGCCACAAGCTCTTAACATTGCCAAGATAAAACACTTTTAAAAAGTTTAAAACTTTTTTTTGGGCAAAGTGAAACCAACCAGTGCCCAGAAATTAGGAGAGACTGATTACGTAGTCTTGATAAAGATGGCAGAATATCAACTTTAGCCATCGAAACGCGTCGACGCCACCTGTACACAATCAAGAGAACAAATCTATCCTGTAGTCAAGAAAAAAACGGGTCCAGGTTTAGATTCTGAAATTGTTAGGTTCTCAGATGTGTAACGTTAAATGACTAATTAGCAATGTCTTTTGTATGTCTCTCTTTTTATGTAATTCTTTTGATATAGCAACTTGTGTGAAAAATGTATTGACATTCATTGTGTTTTTAACTATTCATGTGTGTAAAATTGTGCTTATGAATTGTAATATGTTTTATTGTGGGCACTCTCTGTGCTTATGAATTTTTAAAGTGTAACTTTTAACAAAAGATCTCTATTTTTTACAAAATAATACATTTTTCGAGCTACATAATTTGTGTGAGATATACTATAGTGTATGGGACCGAGTGTCTCTATGTAGATTATTTCCGTGAATACATGTGCATGAAATTATAACTGTGTCAGCCAAGGGAAAACCTTTTTTTTACCGAAGTGAAACAAGATATACTTCACAGAGCAGTGACGCCACTCTAAGTTCACAGGACCTGGAGCCTGAGGAGAAATGTAACCCCTGTGTCCATTTGTTTTTTCCCAGTGTATTCAGCACCACAGACCACTGCGGCCCTTGATCTGCTGAGTGTGGACATGCTGGCAGGGCTGGGGGAGATGCCGGCGGTGCTCCGGAGGTGTGATCCTCAGCAGTGGGTCAGTGAGGGGGCATGAAGGGGCCCATGATGGCTGGGTTCTGAAGGGGGCACTATACTGGACAAATTAGGAAACAGAACGGAGGCAGCACCAAGAATGAGGTAGACCAGGACCACGTAGTATCAAAAATAAATTCTTTTATTTTTTCATTTATAAGACAGCCAACGCGTTTCGCTCCCCAACCATGGGAGCTTCGTCAGGGCTGAAAGCAACACAGAAATACACCAATGTTAATGACACATACTAATATAACATTTACAACAAAAACACAGACAAGGTTAAAAAATACATTGAAGTTGAACTTTTGACGAGACGAGATGGCAATACTAAACTAGGGTCACAATATTAATCCTATATTTTTAAGAGACATCTTGCATTAAATCCAAATATACAAACACAAAAATGGTGCAGCTCGATGATTTGTATAAGACATTGGTAACCAGAACCAAATGTGAACAAATGTAAAGTGCCTCAGGTAAGGCAATTAAGAATAGCCATTGAATGAAACCCAAGTAAGGAGAAAAGAGAAAGGAGGAAAGCAAGGAGGGGTGGCCCCTACAAGATCCCATTCCGAAAAGTTATCCCATATGGAAAATATGTACATGCACCCATGTACCAGTGACCGGGCCAGAGTTGACACTATACAAAAGGATGTTCTCACCCAGGGTGTTAGTCAGGTCTTGAAGCGACGAAATGACGTCAATGAAATAGTTTGATCAAAACAGTACGGATGCTGAAAATGGTACAAAAGATTAATTTGTAAACATTATCCGGATATCGGAATTTTGATATAGGGTAAGGAGTTTTGGTGCCCCTTAAACTGATTAGGGCCTGACCTCTGGACCTTCTCTCATATACTAAATTAATCTTTTGTACCATTTTCAGCATCCGTACTGTTTTGATCAAACTATTTCATTGACGTCATTTCGTCGCTTCAAGACCTGACTAACACCCTGGGTGAGAACATCCTTTTGTATAGTGTCAACTCTGGCCCGGTCACTGGTACATGGGTGCATGTACATATTTTCCATATGGGATAACTTTTCGGAATGGGATCTTGTAGGGGCCACCCCTCCTTGCTTTCCTCCTTTCTCTTTTCTCCTTACTTGGGTTTCATTCAATGGCTATTCTTAATTGCCTTACCTGAGGCACTTTACATTTGTTCACATTTGGTTCTGGTTACCAATGTCTTATACAAATCATCGAGCTGCACCATTTTTGTGTTTGTATATTTGGATTTAATGCAAGATGTCTCTTAAAAATATAGGATTAATATTGTGACCCTAGTTTAGTATTGCCATCTCGTCTCGTCAAAAGTTCAACTTCAATGTATTTTTTAACCTTGTCTGTGTTTTTGTTGTAAATGTTATATTAGTATGTGTCATTAACATTGGTGTATTTCTGTGTTGCTTTCAGCCCTGACGAAGCTCCCATGGTTGGGGAGCGAAACGCGTTGGCTGTCTTATAAATGAAAAAATAAAAGAATTTATTTTTGATACTACGTGGTCCTGGTCTACCTCATCCTTGGTGCTGCCTCCGTTCTGTTTCCTAAGTCTTTGTCTGGATTTCCAGTAGGACCAAACCGCAGCAGGTCCTGGAGGTTATCAGCACAACATTAAATTGGACATTAGAGGGACATCGGAAAATAGAGGTGCTGGCTGCAAGATCCGCTGCGGAACTTTTTTCTTTGGATACTGGACAAATTAGTTAATGTTCCTGTGGGTTCCAAAAGGCAATGTGTTGTTGTGCAATGCAACTAGTTCTCCTGTAAAGCTTGCCATTACATTTAGGGGGAGTTTGCGCTATATAAAACTGCAAAAGAAAAGAAAACAAAAAACAACAAGCCAGCACACCCCTTTGGGCAAGAATCAGATCTCACTACAGCAGCAGATACAGCACATGCGCAGCTATCAGGGCTATGTACACCTTACTACTGCCCATGAGGTGGAATGTTCCTACTACACACATAGCACTGGCAGCTGACGGTATCTAGAAACACACCAAGTTACCATACTGACCCCAAATACTCATACAGCCCTGGGATGGCAGATACAGTACAGTGCACTTTTAGCACTTCAAAATCAAAATAGGCAGCTTTGCTTTGTTTGCTAACAATACGACAAGCTACTAAATGGTACTTATTTAGACTGAAGCTTTAGTTTATGGCTGTATGGTAAAATATCCAATTAGAGATAAATGGGCAGTATCCAGACACACACTGACTTAGTATAAAATTAGTTAAAACTGTATTCAGCCCCAGAGTAGTAGGAACAGCACACTGCACTCCCACAGCACCCCAAAATCAAAAAGTCAGGTTTGCTTTGTTTGCCGACAACACGACTAGACACAAAATCATACTCATTCAGACTGAAGCTTGACTTTAGCAGATATATTTTTAAATGTTTAAAATCGGACCAGTTCTGCTAATGTATGGGGAGCCATATTATTTTTAGGTTGTACCCTGCGTAAAGTGTCCAGCCTGTCGCATACCAAGGAACGAGAGGGAGAGTACCACCCGCTGTACACTTCAGGAGCCTCTATAACATGCTGTTCCTCACTGTGTCCCTAGACCCCGTCTTCAACACCAACACTTGGCTTTTAAATAATTCACTATGAACAGTAAATGGTGCCATAGATAGGATTCACCAAGTTACCTCCCAGACAGTAAACAAAGCGCTGGAGGGCATGTGTTTGCCTCATGTGAAATCTGTAAGCAGACACACGTTTACATGGTGAGTTAACAACTGGTATACTACAGCACAAATGCTATGATCTAGAGGAGAACAGAGTGCCGTAGGTTGGAAAACTAGAAAAGAAATAAGCCACTAAACATATTTTCCAGAAACGTTAGTAGTCGCATACTAAGAAACAAATATAAAGGTCTGTACTCCTGAAAGGGAAAGCAATATGTGCAGAAATGCAGAAATTGTTGCTCTGTCAATATTTGTGTTTTGTTGATTTATACTGACGAGACCCGTAATCTCCCTATGGAGAAGTCAGTATTATTGCAGCACATCTTGGCAAGAGGCACCCAGCCTGACGGAAAATTAAAGCACGTCATGCATGCACTGTGTTCACGCAGGGACAGGAGATGTGCACGCATACGGAGTGCACATCTCCTGTCCGTACGCGTGCCATCTCCTGTCCCCCTTAAGAGGAAACACCAGAGAGGAGGCGCCTGTCCGTGTGCGCACATGGTTTGTCCCCTTCGCGCACCAAACCGACAACAATAGTCTCGCCAAGGCAAAGCAGCGCATGCACTGCTTTCACTAGGCAAGACCTAAAAAGGGAAAGAGACAGCGATCGAGAACTCTACTCAAGAGTCTACCCACGCTGCACCTGTAATACGAGATCAGTGGCACCAATGGCTCAGCTTAGTCAGTGTGATACGGCGGTGTGAACCAATCCGCTCCTACAGGGTGAATGAGGGAGACCAAGTTCAGGATTGTTCCTATGTGGAGCACGGTCAGTACTGATTTGTATTAGGGTGGCATCTTTTGCTCCAGTGATGGAGTACCCTGTCCACAAAACCTATGGTGTTCCCTCCCGATTTTGAATACGGCAGTCCGCAAGTTAACGCCCATGGAGTAAAATCTACTCTGTTAGTGTAAAACTTCATTTAGTGGTCCAGTAGAGTAGGTGTCACTGGAAGGAAGCCATCCGACCTTCTTCCCTATTTAGAGGGGATGGTCAAATACCTTTTTTTGTTTTTATTTACTGTCCATCACTAAATGGTATATCCTGTTAAAGGAGGAGTCAGATAAATTTTTCCCTCATCGATAGGAGTCGCAATGATAGAGATTCATGTCAATGTATAAAGAGTCTGCTCGGCTGACGGACATTTCTAAATTTGGCACGCAGGTTAAACACAGTAAAGTCCTTCGGCATGCTTTCTGCCTTTACTCTGTCTTCTAAATCCCAAATCAGGCTCTCTGTCTAATGTGGCACAGGGGGTAAAAAACAAAGGTTTGGAATGCTACCCCAAGACCTACGCAGGCAGCCTTGCCCCAAAGTGCAAGGATGTGTTTGTGTGTTAAGGCCAGGATACTTTTTGTGCAGGAAGGAATAGCTTACTGCACACAATCTATCCTTGAAGGCTTTCTGACTCATTGCATGTGCAATGCGGCACGTGTGCAAAGAGGAAATAATGATTAGAAATAAAGATATTCCTGATAGTTATGCCAGCTCAGGCAGGCACACTATTTTGGCGTGAACCCATGTCTACAACTCAAAATCTATGGGTGGATACACCACCCATAGAACTGCTACCTGGTGCAAAATAATGCAAGGCAGCACAATGCACTGTGTGGTGTTACTTTATCTTAAAAAGCCGCGTACATTGAATTTGTGTGGCTTTGTAAATGTGAAACATAATTTTGCATCAAGGCCGTTTCAAAAAAGTGATGTAACGAGGATGCAAAATCTTTGTAAATCTGGGCCTAAGTATATTTATGTTTCGATGGTCCAAAATATGAATAATTTGAAATCAGGGTGACAAGAAAACCCGACACAGCCTTTGCAGACCCGACTCAGGGTCCTCAGTCCCACTACCAAGCCAAAAGTGTGATTATTTGGAGGGGTTCACACCCCTAACACCACCCTGAAGCTACTCCCTTGACCATCACCGAGCTTCTGCAAGATGTTGTTTTAGTGCATATTAGTTTTGCTTTCAGATCTGAGGGGGATCTTTAACCCGTTTACCTCGGCGGACATCCCGCCGCGTGCGGGCGTGCTATGCAGTGGGTGGGGCTGCGTCGGCTGTTGGTTGTGCGCAGCACCCGGGAGGTAGTGCCGACGCAAGCACGGAACGGGTTAAGGGGCAAAAATATTACTTACATGTTTTCCCAGCCATCATAAATAAATTAATACCTATGACTTAAAATTAAAAACATTTTAAATTATTTACATGCTTACACATATTCCTATCAGCAATGAGAATTGCATTTTTTAACTCCCTAAACCATTTTATTTCTTGGTTTCAAGATTGGGAAGTGAAATGCTCCGTTTACTAAAGTTTATATGGAGTGCTGATGACAATGTAATGGACCGTTGCTGCAAAGCCGGCTGTTTCTACCTAAGAGTCCACTGTAGGCTTCACGCCGCTTTGTGGCTCTCCCACTGATCTACCTCGACCGAAACCTTTTTCCTAGAATCTTTCTTTTGGGCCCAAATCCAAGCAACTTCTTTTGCTTTGGCAAGTTCGAGACATAGAGCCATATTTATGACGTTTGTGGCACAGGGCATCTAAGCAAGTCATCTTTCTGCGCTGTCCTGTGTCACAGGGAAAGGGTAGGAATGTGCTAGTACAGCACATTCCTGTCCTTTCCCCTTGCACTGATGCCATTTTGGCAGTCTAGCACTAATGCAGTTACCCTTGCACCATATTGCAAGAGTGCCTGCACTGCATTCAGGATTGTTTTTGTGAAGGAAGGGGTACTTTCCTGCACAAAAGTAATCCTGTGATGCTTTTTCCTCTTTCTATGGGTGCTGCAGAATGAGGAAAAAACAAGGAGAAATTAAGATATTGCTCCTCGTGTTTTTTTGGCGCATTGCCAGGTTTACCAAGTTTAGTAAATCTGGAAGTGCATCAAAAGCATGGGAGTTGTGTGGGAACACCCACATACACCCATGGAATGTCTCCCTTGTGCAGGGTAAAGCAACTCAGCCATTTGCACTGCTTTATATTGCTGCATGTTTTTTAGGCCATTCAAAACTACACAAATTGGATTTGTGTGACTTAAAAAATATGACTTTCAGTTTGCGTCTCTCATGCACTCCCTTGCATGGTGCACGAGCGAACCATACCAGGTCATAATTATAGATCTATGTCTTTCTCACTGAATTTGATTTGAAGCACTCAATGACCTAAACTGAGAAACAATTCTCTATTCCGCTTTTCAGGCACCAATACCCATGCATGATGGTTGTGTTATTCCTATAGTGTTCAGGTTAGACCCATAATCAGAAGGTTTCAGAACTGTTTGATATCTACCCCACATAGAGCACTCCTCCACTGTTATGAACTCATTAATCAGTTAAGTTACGGGCAGCTATCACCAAGGGTATCATTCAGATCTATTACAACGGCTTATGTTAGATAGAGGGCCTCATTTACAAGGTTTTGCCGTATGGCAGCGCCGAAAGCAATCTTGTTGCGCTGCCCTGCACCTGCATAAAAAGAGGGCAGGAAAGCGTGGTATTTTTGAGATACGGCACATTCCTGTCCTTTTTCTTCGCGCCGGCACACAATAGGCTGCTATGCGCCAATTTAGGCAAACTTGCACCATGTTGCAAGGGTGTCTGCGTTGTAGGGGTGAAATAATCACAAAAGGTGTTGTCCTCTTTCTATGTGTGCCGCAGAATTCATGCTCATTTCCTATAGAAAAAAACAAGGAGAAATAAGGATATTTCTCCTCGTTGCACCGTGGCGTTAGAAACGGACGCCTTCCCAGGTTACGTTTTCTCATAAATCTGGCAGTATTGAGGTCCATGAGCATCCTTGGCGTGCTTTCTAGGAGGATGTGGAAAAACAGTTTTTATATAAATACACTCAAGCACTGCTTGGCGTTAGTCGCCTCTAAACCACTCGATAATTATCAAATAAAGAGGCAGGCGCTGGAAACTAGAAAACACAAAACGAGTTTTATTTCCTCCAGAGCAAAGCACGTCAGATCGGACAAACAGGGTATCGTCTCGAGGTGCTCTAACTGCATCTCTGTGGCCTGGCCTTTTATACTGTGGTTTATTACTTTATTACATGGTAGCACATTCTTGACATTACTTTGAAGTACAGTAAGACATCCCCGGAATCCCCGCTTCAGACCCGTTCCCACACATATTCACAATAGAGGTCTCCCACCTCAATCTCAGCAGGTGATGACTATCGCGCAGCTGGACATTCCGTCAGGAACCGAAATGTGTGCAATCGGTCGGATCTCATGGGGTGATGACATTGATTAATCCCGGCTCCTTTGATGAGAGGCGAGATTCTACAGTATGGGGGCAATAAACTGTATCTGCAGGGCTAGGTGATGGCCTGGGATCGGATCAAACAATCAGGTGCAGGGGAAGAGGTTATCAAAGGGACTGTTCGTGTGAAACGGATGAAAGGGTATGTGGGTCCGGCACGGGAAGTGGCTCCGGGGCAGGGTCGCGCTGAGGATGCTTTATGATTCTAGCATGTGTGCTTGGGGGCTGCCAGCGCGTGGGGGATGATTGCGAGGTCTGGGAGTTGTGCAGGCGATCAGCAACGTTACGAAATGGCCACAGTGTCTAAAATGGCTGGCGCTTACGCGCTCGTAAAGGCCTAAGTTGGACAAGATGGCGCCGGTAATGTTCACATCGCATTCTAATATTTAACAGTCCTTTCTTTGTACATGCCTCGTCATCTTGTCAAGCTATGTCAATTTCCATCATATTCTGTATTTCTTTCTCATACAATACTTTCATATTTTCTAATTTAGTGTCCAAAGTCTTAGGGCAAATGCAGTTCATAAAAAGTAAGCACAAGGGTGGTAGGCATTGTATCCCATAAGCAGCAACCACATATAACGAACATTGGTATCAATAATATCATCAATAACTTCCAGCCCCAGTCTCTCAAAGTGTTCCAGAACCAACTTCCAAGTGTCCAGCCTCCTTGCTCTTGGTTGATCTCTGATGCCAGTCGGTGAAGGTGTTCGATTGCTTTGTAAAAAGACTGTGAGTTATCTGGTACAAAGGTGCAGCGGCTGGATCCGATGATACGGCATGCTCCTCCACGATCCGCTAGTACCACGTCTAAGACAAGTCGGTTCTGTAGAGCCACCAGGCGGACCGCCTGTAGCTCGGCTGTGTTGTTCGTGAGGATGCCAGCTGTGATATTCAATGCTGTTTCGACTGCTTGGGTCAGATGTCGGATGGCTCGACAGTTTGTCATCGGACCCCAAAGTGGAATGAGTCCTTTTGCTGCGTCAAGAAATTGTGATGCGGAGGTGTCTGCTTGTTCTATGTCTTTTGCTCGTTTCTGTCTGTGGTGATTTGCTGGTGCCACATATTTTGGGGGAAGGACGAAGGCAATGTAACAGGTGCCCCCCAGCCCTTTGGGAGCCAGGTATAGGCTTTTGTACCACAGACGAAGTACATATTTGGTGAAGCAACAAAGGATGGTGGATCTGCAGTGTTCAAAGTTCTTGTGATGTGGCAGGAGCTGTGGCCCACGATTTTCGTCCCATGGCCTTCAATGCAGACAAGGCCTGAGACGTTCACCACAGATAGGGCCACAGTCAGAGTTGCGGCAGTCCGTTTCTGAAGGTAGGAGAAGGTGGATCAGGCTGGATTGTTGAACACCTGCATTTCGATTCGTTCTTTTACCGGGATGTTCATTTGAAAAGTGGTGTTGGATGTCAGAGGGCAAAAGGGAGCAGAAGTTTTCCCTGTTTTGTTCAGCCAGAACTCATTGTAGAACTGTGCAATTGTTTCACCAGATGTTGCATTGTCCTTGTAGCTTCCTTGTAAGAGTATCAGCCAAGCAAGGCAGGACCCATGAACGGAGAAAGGTGATGGGATGAAGGGGATAGAGTGTTCAGTTGCATGTGGTAGCAGCCCACAGATCCAGCAGTTTGTGGCATTGGCAGCAAGGTTATGTTGATGTAGCAATTGTACAAATGAATTGTTCCAGAATTCCTTGCGTCGTTCTCGGAGTTGGAGTGAAAGTGAAATAAGATAATGTTCTTTCCAGGTGGTGGGCTGCATAGTGGGTATCATTGTCTTGTGAGCGGGAGCACTTTCTTCCATAATCCAGACTGTGACCATGAGCAAGAGGCAGCTGAGGGATGCAATGAAAAGTGCAATTATCTTTGTGCTATGCAGTTTAGCAGTCTTGGGGTCTTTACAGTGGGTCTTCGGACGTCCGAGATCTTCCATCACCTTCAAGAGGCTCGGTGACTGGCAGGACCACATACTTCGTCTGATATCTCTCCTGGTAGCCTTTGTAGTGTTTAGCTACCGCTCTGAGATTTTTGACTTAGTTAGTGACCTGCTTGGCCGAAGCACCCTCCTTTCGTCGCAAGTTGTACCCTTTTCTGGATGGCACCGCGTCAAGAAATTGTGATGCGGTGGTGTCTGCTTATTGTATGTCTTTTGCTCGTTTCTGTCTGTGGTGATTTGCTGGTGCCACATATGTTGGGGGAAGGACGAAGGCAATGTAACAGGTGCCCCCCAGCCCTTTGGGAGCCAGGTATAGGCTTTTGTACCACAGACAAAGTACATGTTTGGTGAAGCAACAAAGGATGGTGGATTAGCAGTGTTCAAAGTCCTTGTGATGTGGCAGGAGCTGTGGCCCATGATTTTCGTCCCATGGCCTTCAATGCAGACAAGGCCTGAGACGTTCACCACAGATAGGGCCACAGTCAGAGTTGCGGCAGTCCGTTTCTGAAGGTAGGAGAAGGTGGGTCTGGCTGGATTGTTGAACACCTGCATTTCGATTCGGTCTTTTTCCGGGATGTTCATTTTAAAAGTGGTGTTGGATGTCAGAGGGCAAAAGGGAGCAGAAGTTTTCCCTGTTTTGTTCAGCCAGAACTCATTGTAGAACTGTGCAATTGTTTCACCAGATGTTGCATTGTCCTTGTAGCTTCCTTGTAGGAGTATCAGCCAAGCAAGGCAAGACCCATGAACGGAGAAAGGTGATGGGATGAAGGGGATAGAGTGTTCAGTTGCATGTGGTAGCAGCCCACAGATCCAGCAGTTTGTGGCATTGGCAGCAAGGTTATGTTGATGTAGCAATTGTACAAATGAATTGTTCCAGAATTCCTTGCGTCGTTCTCGGAGTTGGGGTGAAAGTGAAATAAGATAATGTTCTTTCTTGGTGGTGGGCTGCATAGTGGGTATCATTGTCTTGTGAGCGGGAGCACTTTCTTCCATAATCCAGACTGTGACCATGAGCAAGAGGCAGCTGAGGGATGCAATGAAAAGTGCAATGATCTTTGTGCTATGCAGTTTAGGAGTCTTGGGGTCTTTACGGTGGGTCTTCGGATGCCCAGGATCTTCCATCACCTTCAAGAGGCTCGGTGACTGGCAGGACCACATACTTCGTCTGACGTCTCTCCTGGTAGCCTTTGTAGTGTTTAGCTACCGCTCTGAGATTTTTGACTTGGTTAGTGGTCTGCTTGGCCGAAGCACCCTCCTTTCGTCGCAAGTTGTACCTTTTTCTAGATGGCACAGTGGGATCGGGAAATTCTGCCAATTCAAGTGTCTCTGTTTCTGGGTAACAACTCAGGGCTGGCCGGTCTTTCTTCTTGGGTGTCCACGCATACGGTCGCCGTCAGGGTTGAGGGTATCCGATTACAGTGGTGTGCATGCAGCCAATTTCTTTTTCCCTCCACTCGAAGTGCAGTTAGGGTGGTGATCAAGACTTGCCAGGTGAGTGTGCCATGGTCAGTATGGGGATCAGATAAGCGTTGGGTAGCAACCATTTGTTCGTGTCTTTTGTCCTCCAGCAGCCTTCATCGTCTTTTAGTCCCACCCGTGCCCATTCAGTTAGTTCATGTGGTGTACTTGTCAGTTGGATGTCTTTTATAGTCTCCCTTGCGTCTGTCCATTTCTCTGCTTGTGACCTGGTCACATACATTCGTGTTGTCGTTCTGTTTTCGGCTGTGGCTCGGGCAGTGATGTCAGCCAGTGCATTCCCTTGTCCTACATGTCCGTTACTTTCTTATGTGCCTTGCATTTGATTACTGCCAGTCGTTTGGGGAGGAGGACTGCTTCAATCAGGGCGGAGACTAGATCTCAATGTAAGATCGGTGTGCCGTGTGAGGTCAGGAATCCCCTTTCCCTCCATAGAAGCCCAAAATGGTGAACCATCCCGAAGGCATACTGACTGTCCGTGTATATGTTTGCGGTCGTCCCTGCTGCTAAAATATACGCTTGTGTGAGGGCAATCAGTTCTGCCGCCTGTGAGGAACGTTGGGTAATGCGGGCTGTTTCAACAACAGTTCGGGCTGTGGTAACGACATATGCAGCTGAGGTGGTGCCGTCGGGGAGTTTGATACATGAGCCATCTACCCATAGCTCTCCGTCAGGTTCTGGGAAGGCAGTGTCTCGGAGGTCTACCCTACTTTTAGTCTGTTTGTCAGTGAGGGTCACACAGTCATGCAGGGGAGTGACATTGGGGTCGGTCTCAGGTAGTGGTAACAAGGTAGCCGGGTTCAAGGTGGTACATCGCTTCAAGGTAATGTGGGGTGCCAATAAGGTCAGTTCGTACCCAGTCAGTCGCGCGCTAGTTAGGTGTTGAGTCTTGCTCTGGTTCAGGAGGGTGTCAACAGCATGGGGTACTAACACTGTAAGGGGGTTTGAAAGTACAATTCCCTCACTCTGTCGTATTGAGACAGCGGCAGCTGCTACAGCTCGTAGGCAAGCTGGTAAAGCTCTGGCTACGGGGTCAAGAGTGGCGGAGAAGTAAGCACAAGGGCGTTGTTTGGGGCCAATGGATTGCGTTAGGACAGATAATGCACATCCCTCCCTTTCATGGGTGTAGAGGGAGAAAGGTTTGGAGTAGTCTGGAGTTCCTAGAACGGGTGCTGAACAAAGGGCGTCTCGTAATTCCTGGAAAGAAGTTTGGCATTCGGGGTTCCAAGGGAGTGGGAAGGGGACATCTTTGGCTAGAAGGGAGAGTAGTGGTTTAACAATGAGACTGAAGTTCGGCAACCAATGTCGACAGAATGAGGTGAGGCCTACCAAACAGCGGACTTGCTTCTCGTTCTTAGGGATGGGGGTTTCTAAAATGGTCTGGATTCTGTCAGGTGTGAGTTTCCTTCCTTCCTTAGATAAGAGGTGGCCTAAGTATGTCACTTGGGGTTTGCAAAACTGTCATTTCTTTCAGGAAACTTTGTGACCATTCTCTGCAAGGAAATGTAGGAGCTGGATGGTGGCTGTGACTGCGAGCGGAGTGGTGTCGGCCGCTAGAAGAATGTCATCTACATACTGTATCAACACCACTCCGTCCGGTAACTGAACTGCATCTAACTGTCTCTTGAGCGCCTGGCTATAGATGCTTGGGCATTCAGTGTACCCTTGGGGTGCTCTACAAAATCTATATGAGCGGGATCTTAGGGTAAATCCGAAGAGGTAACGGCTGTCTGGGTGGATGGGTATGGAGAAGAAGGCGTTCTTGAGGTCAATTACAGTAAATGTGGTGGCAGAGGATGGGATCAGGGTCAGAATGGTGGTGATGTCAGAGACTACGGGGTACTGTGGTACAACTATCTTGTTGATTTCTCGCAGGTCGATGATGAAGTGGTACGCTTTCTCATCTCCTTCTCCTTGCTTCTTGATAATCGGTAAGATAGGGCTGTTGCAAATGTTAAGTGCGACGGTAAGGTATCAAGTAGGGACACGTCAGCTTCAGTTATGGAGTACATGTGTCGTGAGGGGCAAGGTCTGAGCAGGTTGGGATTGTCATATAGAATGACTCGGACTCCATTGGGTGAGCATCTACTAGTTGCTCGAAAATGCTTCAACAGGTCAAGACCCATAATAGCATCGGGGGTATTGGAGGAGAGGAGGAACGTCGTGTCGGTGATATTATTTTGCAGATCAAAAGGGATAGGTTTGGACAAGGGGTTGGTGGAGGGCGTACCATCAAAACCTATTGATGTTACGTGTGATCCAGACAAGGGTGCCCTTGGAATCAGCCGTTTGGATAATGCACTACGTGTTGCTTCTGTGTCTACCAAAAATGGAGTCTTTGTGCCTAGGACCTTGGCGGTGACATAAGGGCCTTGCTGGTCAACATAGAGCTCGACTGGATCCCTTCCTTGCCCTTGGCAGTCCTATGCGAAGTCGTAAGCGTTGTCGCAGTCAGATTGTTGGTATTGGTTCTGTCGGGGACGGTCAAAAGTGTTCAACCTACCGGTTCTTTCGTCACTAGTGTCGTTTGTGTACCCTCGTCTGTGTCCTCTATGTTTTGGTCCGTTCGCTAAGTCTCTTGTCTCTTTGTTCCTATTTAATTCTAACAGGATCGGGCATTGAGACTTCCAATGTCCGTACTCTTTGCAGAATGCGCATTGTTTCTCGCCTAAGTCTCTACGTCCAGCGTAGGGTGTGGGTGCATTACTTCTAGGAGGTGGGTTTCTAGGGACATTTTGCGGATAGTTTCCCTTGTATGGTTCTTTCCCTAAATTCACTCCTTGCAACTGAGCTATCATGACTTGCTCCTTTAAGTCTTTCTTCTTTTTCTCTGAGGCTCTATCGTTTTCATTCTTTTGGTGTTCGTAGTACTGGGCCATCTGAAGGATGGCCGCGGGCTTTGAGGCCGCCCAACTACTCTTGCTAGTCTGTAGTTTCTGTGAAACTTCTTGCAACAGACCTTTAACATAATTCTGCATGAACAAGTGATGTCCGGTTGCAGTGGTCATGTCCTGGTCACTGTAATCGGAGAAGACTGTTTAGAACCGAGAGAAATCTTCGGAGACATCCTCCTGGGGTTTCTGGCGGCATGCTGTTACTATTGACCAGTCTACCTTTTTCCCAGGGATTAGAGTCTTTATTTTCTGCACAATTTTGTCTGGGAGGTCTAGTATAGCTTTCAGGGGTTTCTGTCCAGGGTCTCGTTGTTTGTCTATGACATCGAGTTGTCCTCAGGTATGCCCGAACAGCTCAAGGTGGTCGACTTTCCGGATTTGCTTCCACACATCAGCTGGCAGACATAGCCCAAAGAACAAGTCTATATCGGCTAGGGTCATGATCGTCGATCCTAAGGCGGTACCTAATTCCATGTAAAAAGCAGTGGGGTTTTTTCGGAAGTCCGGCAAAGATTTACGAAAGGTCAGGATATCTTGTCTGTCCCAGAGTTGGCATACCCAATTGTACACTACCCTTCCTTTAGCGTCCTGGTGGTTTATATCGTCATGGTGACCTGACCTGACCTGGTCAGTCCGGTCGCTCCTCCTGCCGCGTGGCCCACCCCGAGTGTGGCCGTTCTCCTCCCGCTGCCGCCGCCGCGACTGCCAGGAGTAGTCTTGTGCCCCTGTGAGGTCTTGCCCCCTGCCCCTGACTTCCCTCTGTGCCTGCTTCGCTGGCAAATTGTTATCTGTATTCTGTACTGTTTCATCGTCGTTTTTTCTCTGGCCCCCTGCCCCTGACTTTCCCTCTGTGCCTGCTCCGTTTTGTATAGTGTAATCTGTATTGTCTCTTTGCCGTTTTTTTTCGCGCTCCTCCTCGTGTTGGTATTTGGCTGCCCCTTGTCGCCCAGTTCTCCCCTGCCCAACCCGCTCCCTGCCGCTGCTCCCCGCGGCCACACCCCGCTCCCTCTAGCTTCACCGCATCGTTCCCCCCACTCGCCACCCCGCTCCCACCTCCCAGCTGCTCCTCCCTTGCCCCGCCCCCCCACTCTCCATTTATGGCAGAGTGCATGCGTACGCGCAGCGTTGACGCGCAGCGGGCGCACCGATTGCGCGCCAAAGGCGCGACAAAGGTAAGCCCGTCTGAGCCCATCCACGCCTGGACCGCGCCCCACGCAAGGACCCCTGGCCCCCGACGATGCCTGCCCACATGACGGACCTACGACGCCGCCACCCTCATCGCACTCAAACCCGACCGAACAAGAGCCTGCTACTGAGTCACCCCGAGACGCACCCACGGACCCTTCACCTGCCAAGCCTGCAAGTTCACCTGCATCCGGACCTGCACCACAGCCACCAAGCCGAGCACCAACAACGGCCACCTCAAGTGCATCCTGCTCAACACCCGCTCCATACACAGACACGCCATCGAACTTTGGAACCTGCTCGACACTACCTCACCAGACGTCGCCTTCCTCACAGAAACCTGGATGAACGCCTCCTCCGCACCCGACATCGCCATTGCCATCCCAGATGGATACAAGATCACCCGGAGAGACCGCGTCAACCAGATAGGAGGAGGTATCGCCATCGTACACAAGAACGCCATCCGCATCACAACCGACTCCAACGACACCTTCGCCGCCGCCGAGCACCTCCACTTCCAGATACACACCGACCCAAAGACGACCCTCAGAGGCACCCTCGTCTACAGACCCCCGGGACCACGTACACAATTCAGCGAAAACATCACAGACTTCATCAGCCCACAGGCCCTCCGCTCCGCTGACTACATCCTCCTAGGGGACCTCAACTTCCACCTGGAGAACAACAAGGACCACAACACCTCGGCCCTGCTGGACAACCTCACGAACCTCGTACTCAAGCAACTGGTCAACACCCCCACCCACTATGCCGGCCACCCTCTTGATCCAGTCTTCTCATCCAGCAAGCACATCACGTTCAGCCACACCACCGGACTTCACTGGACCGACCACAGCTGCATCCACTTCAGCTTCAGAAGTACCACGACCCACCACCACCCGCAACAGGTACCTCCTAGGAGCTGGAGCAAGATCACCACCGAGCAGCTCACCACCTCCCTCAGTCAGAACCCACCCGCCAGCACAACGGACCCCAACGAAGCAGCACGCAACCTCACGAAGTGGCTGACCGACGGCGCCAATGACCTCACGCCACTAAAGAACCCTACCAGCAGACCCACAAGCAAGAAAGCCTCCTGGTTCACAGACGAACTCAAGGATTCCAAGAAAAACTGCCGCACCCTCGAGAAAGCCTGGCTCCTCGACCAGACCACAGACAACATGACCGTCCTCAAACACGCCACCCGCAAGCACCACCAGCTTATCCGCAATACCAAGAAGAAATCACTGAAGGAACGACTGGACAACAACGCCCACGACAGCAAGGAACTCTTCAGCATCGTCAAGGAGTTCTCCAACCCCAGCACCGGCAACAACGACATCACTCCTTCACAAGATCTCTGCGACTCTCTCGCCTCGTTCTTCCACCGCAAGATCGCCGACATCCACAACAGCTTCGGCGCACCATCCACGCACCCAACCGTCGAACCAACGCCACCCTCCGCACCTGGACCGCGGTGACCACCGAAGACACAGCCCGTACGATGAACACCATCCACTCCGGATCTCCGACCGACCCTTGCCCCCACCACGTCTTCAACAAGGCCGACTCCATCATCGCACCCCACCTCCGGGGCGTCATCAACGCCTCCTTCGACACGCCACCTTCCCGGAGAGCTGGAAGCACGCCGAGCTCAACGCCCTACTGAAGAAACCAACAGCTGACCCCACCGACCTCAAGAACTTCCGCCCCATCTCGCTCCTCCCTTTTGCTGCCAAAGTCATCGAGAAGACCGTCAACAGACAGCTTGCAGCCTTCCTCGAGATGAACAGATCCCTCTACCCCTCGCAGTCTGGCTTCCGAGCCAACCACAGCACTGAGACAGCCCTCATCGCAGCCACCGACGGCATCAGAACCCTGCTCGACAACGGGGAAACAGCGGCCCTCATCCTCCTGGACCTCTCTGCAGCGTTCAACACTGTCTGCCACCGCGCCCTAGTTCAACGCCTCAGCAACATCGGTATCCAAGAGAAGGCACTGGAGTGGATCATCGCGTCCCTCACCGGAAGAACACAGAGAGTCCGCCTCCCCCCGTTTCGCTCCAAGGCCACCGTAGTCATCTGCGGCGTACCGCAGGGATCATCACTCAGCCCCACCCTCTTCAACATTTCCATGAGACCTCTTGCAGCCATCGCATGCCAGCACAACCTCAACATCATCTCCTACGCTGACGACACCCAACTGATCCTCTCCCTCACCAGAGACCCCGCCACTGCTAGAACGAGCCTACATGAAAGGATGAAAGACGTCGCCGAGTGGATGAAGAACAGCCGCCTGAAACTGAACTCAGACAAGACGGAAGTCCTCGTCCTGGGACCATCGCCCTCCGCCTGGGACGATTCCTGGTGGCCCCCCGCCCTCGGCGCCACTCCCGAGCCAACAGACCACGCACGCAACCTGGGCTTCATCCTGGACTCCTCCTTCTCGATGACCAGACAAGTCAACGCCGTCTCCTCATCATGCTTCAACACCCTACGCATGCTCCGCAAGATCTTCCGATGGATCCCGACTGAAGACGGTCACCCATGCACTCGTCACCAGCCGACTGGACTATGGAAACACCCTCTACGCCGGAACCACAGCCAAGCTACAGAAAAGACTCCAACGCATCCAGAACGCCTCCGCCCGACTCATCCTGGACATCCCCCGACGCAGCCACATCTCCGGCCACCTGAAGGACCTGCACTGGCTCCCCATCAACAAGAGGATCACGTTCAGGCTCCTCACCTACGCACACAAATCTCTCCACGACCTGGGCCCCAAGTACCTCAACGACCGCCTGACCTTCTACACGCCCACCCGCCAGCTACGTTCTACAAGCCTCGCCTTCGCCGCCGTACCACGCATCCGAAGAGCCACCGCCGGTGGCAGATCCTTCTCCTACCTGGCGGCCAAGACATGGAACTCCCTCCCCATCCATCTTCGGCTGACCCAGGACCATCTCGCCTTCAGGAGACAACTCAAGACCTGGCTGTTCGAGCAATAGCGGACCCCTTCCCCAAGCGCCTTGACACCCTGCCGGGTGAGTAGTGCGCTATAAAAGTGTCATGATTGATTGATTGATTGAGTTCCCTGACCTCTTGGGGGGACCCAGTAGGGAGCGGCTTCCTTTATGGGCATCATAGTGTCTAATTTTTCTGCCGGGGGTTCGATTGTTACAGGGGTTGCGCCTTTGACCGTTTGTCCTTGTTCTATGAGGTGGCGGAAGACTTCTAGCGTGTATGAGAAGAGTTCCGTCACGTCACACTCACTCTCATCCCCGATATCTATCTTCCTATACAGAGTGGCAAGGCGTTCAAATCCTTTATCTCTATACCTTTCTTCGCATGCTGTGAGAGTATGGTAGCAAAAGCGTACAATAAAATGTTGTCTATGGTTGTCGGCATACGAGTTACATATGTCCGATATATATTCTTCCGTTTCCTTTCAATCCACTAGTTTTTTAACTATCTTATCGATACCCGCTCGTTCATTTTTGTTCAAGCGGGGGATTCTTACTGGTTCTTTTCCTTTCATTTCAGGTTTGTTTGAGGCTTCTTTTGATGCGATGTTTAGTACGAGAGGCTCGGTCAGCACGGAGGCCGTGGACACGGAGGCCCTGGCACTACCTTCATTTAAGCTCTGGAGTCGTAGGTGCTGTACTAAAGGATTAGTGGGGGCATAAGGAGGAGGCATATAGATGATTGGGGGACCTAAAAGTAAATCATCATCTGCTCTTTGTTTCGATGGTAGCTCAGGGTAAAGCACTGAGGGTGTTCTAACAGGGCATTGGCCCGATGTTTCTGACTCTTGTTCTCTTTTAAATCTTTCTCTTTCTTTTATTTCTTCTTCTAGCTTTCTGCCAGCTAGGTGAGCTGCTTTTCGCAGTTCTTTATCGATTTTCGCTTCGTCTCTCTTTTTGCGTTGCGTTGCTTCTTTGGGCCACATGCCGAGACTATCAAGCATGGTTGGCGGTTTTTTATTTTTGCGAAGGGCTGTCTCTAGCGCTTCTATTTTATCAAGGTCAAAAGATCCTATCAGTGGCCACTGACTTTCTTGATCTTTTTTAGTATTTTTATGCCATAACTTACTATAAGCTACGGCGACTAGTCCATACTTGGTAAACATGTACTTATTAGGGGTGCCTTCCAGTGGAGCTGGATAATCTACCTCTAATAAACGATCTGGGCTAAACCAACTACCAATCAGTGGGGAGAAGATAGGCATGACGTATATCGGACAAGTGAAGATCTCAAATAAAGGTGGACAAAGGTCCGCCCTACCTATCCTTCACTACTTGCAAAGACTAGACAGAATATTTCTATTCTATGTTATTTGCAAACAGAGAATATCTCAAAAGGAACCAATAAATATATTGAGTAGCAACGAAGACTAAACAAACCAATCAATAAGTAATACTAGTATTATCGTACAATCAATCAATCAAACAAAAAGAGTCATGCTGCACAAACTTACCCGGACCCTATGGACAGTTTCTCGTCTTCCACTTCCAGCGCCCAATCGTCCTCTATTCTCCTTTATTGCCGCGGCACTCCTGAGGGCTCCCAGTCAGGACCGTAGATCACTCGAGAGAGGTCCGTTCAGAATCGGGGAAGTTCGTTCGATTGGCAGCCAGACGAGGGTCCTCTCAAGGCAGGTATACTCCAATCGTTTTAGATATTCACCCCGTCGTTTGGACCTCTCTACCGGATCCACGTGTCGCTGATGGGCCCCACGTTTGAGACGCCAATTGTGGAAAAGCAGTTCTTATCTAAAACACTCAAGCACTGCTTGGCGCTAGTCGCCTCTTAACCACTCGATAATTATCAAATAAAGAGGCGGGCGCTGGAAACTGGAAAGCAGGAAACTAGTTTTATTTCCTCCAGAGCAAAGCACGTCAGATCGGACAAACAGGGTATCGTCTTGAGGTGCTCTAACTGCATCTCTGTGGCCTGGCCTTTTATACTGTGGTTTATTACTTTATTACATGGTAGCACATTCTTGAGATTACTTTGAAGTACAGTAAGACATCCCCGGAATCCCCGCTTCAGACCCGTTCCCACACGTATTCACAATAGAGGTCCCCCACCCCAATCTCAGCAGGTGATGACTATCGCGCAGCTGGACATTCCGTCAGGAACCGAAATGTGTGCAATCGGTCGGATCTCATGGGGTGATGACATTGATTAATCCCCTCTCCTTTGATGAGAGGCGAGATTCTACAGTATGGGGGCAATAAACTGTATCCGCAGGGTAGGTGATGGCCTGGGATCGGATCAAACAATCAGGTGCAGGGGAAGGGGTTATCAAAGGGACTGTTCGTGTGAAACGGATGAAAGGGTATGTGGGTCCGGCACAGGAAGTGGCTCCAGGGCAGGGTCGCGCTGAGGATGCTTTATGATTCTAGCATGTGTGCTTGGGGGCTGCCAGCATGTGGGGGATGATTGCGAGGTCGGGGAGTCGTGCAGGCGATCGGCAACATTAAGAAATGGCCACAGTGTCTAAAATGGCTGCCGCTTACGCGCTTGTAAAGGCCTAATTGGGACAAGATGGCGTCGGTAATGTTCACATTGCATTCTAATATTTAACAAGGAGACCACTTCTGCTTCATAAGGCCCTTCTTGCTCCCTGGAACAAAACTATACACTTGTTTCTCACACTAGACCTGAAACTCCCAGCATAAATTAAGCTCTCTGTGTCACTGTTGCAAATGTAAACAACTTGATATTGAGCAAACTTTACATTGATATCAAGAGAATTGTGAATATTAGATTAGATCCATCAACAATGTAACGCCTAAGAGTGAAAGTGAGATATAGGAATACAGCTTATATTTGTGGCCTAGTGGCTAGAGCTGTTGACCCCAACACATGGGGAGCCAAGTTTGAATTAGGGCCCAGCCCAACTTCCTGCAGCTTTATGTAGTCAGTTAGGGCCTTGTTTATGATGGCCTTGCAAAACGTTTGCGCCGCTGTTGCATCACTTTTTGTGGCGCAGGGGCGGTGTAAACAATGTGCCTTGTTGTGCCATATTTACAAGGTGACGCATCAAGGCAGATGCATCACCTTGTGTAAAACCCTGCGCCACATTATACCTGCATCATGTATAATGTATGCAGAGTGGGCCTTCCCACGTTAAAAATGGTCGTAGAAGTGTTGCATTGAAATCTATGAGATTTCACTGCAACCCTTATAGGACTCCACTGCGTCAAAACCTTTGCCTGCTTCAAAGCAGGCATAAGGGTGACACAATGCAATGGGAATAGGCCTGCCCCATGCATTGCTGGAGTTGAGTCATGCTTGCAGCACAACTCCAGCAATGCGTGAGTTTTGCGCAGACAGATACATCAGGATTCCTGACGTATCTGTCATCCCTTGTGACATGGTGCTCTGTACATTAAATACAGCACATCCATCGTGTTGCAAGGAGGGCACATGAAAACTGTTGCATCACTGTTTTAGCGCAGCGATGCAACAGTTTCATAAATTAGGCCCTTAGTGTCCCCATGCCAAAAAAGAGGTTCTGCTATAAAGTGCTAGAACGCCATTGGGCTAGGTTTTTGCTATAAAAAAACTGCACAACAAATAAAAAATTATAATGAACAGACCCCAATGTTGCTCTGTCATCTGAATTATGTCAAGGAGATGTTTAATGGTATGTATATTAGATACTTCGAGCCTTCTATCAAAGACACTGAGGGGTATATTTACCACCCATTAACGCCGCCGGAGCGTCACTTTTCCTGATGGTCCAGTGGTGTTGCTCTCAACCCCATATTTACAATGTGGCATTCAGCCAGTTTAGTCCTAACGCCACCTTGTAAATATGTCCCTTCCTGCAGCATTCCGCTGTGGCAAAGCGCCAGGCAATGGGTGTTATTGTGGGCGTTCCACTGTAACACTCATTGCTTTTTGCTGCTGCCCCAGATTTACAAGGATAAGGACAGCACCAAAAACTAAGGCTCGGTAATACCTGGTATTAGGATGGTGATGTGAGGAGAAATGTTTCATTTCCCTCGTATTTTGCTCTTTCAATTTGTACTGCATTTTACAGCACACATAGAAACAGCAAATTGCCTTTCAAGATTGTTAATGTGCAGGAAATTGTCCCTTCCTTTACATAAACAATCGTAACTAAAGCGCAGGCAACCATGGTGCAAGGGTGCCTGTGCTGGGGCTAGGCTATTTTTTAGCACCAGCACTAGGGCAAACGCAGTGTTCACCGCATTTTTGTAAATATGGCGCATCCCTGCGTTTAGAACATGTCGGAGCGCACCATTACCAATTTTGGAGTAACAGCGCTTGGACATTTTATTGTAAATATCCCCCTGAATTTATGTTATTGGTTATATTTGATAACATTGGACAATTGCTGGGTGTCAAGAAAGATCATTCACTAACAGCCTCTTTCTGAGATTGACGTCTAGCCAAAAGCGATGAAGCCTGACTTTGCTTCTATTTTGGCACATGCGCCGATTGCAAGATGAGCACTAATTGTGCTCACTCATATATATTTAGCACTCTGCTTTCACACCAGCAGCAAGCTATTGTTAAAACAGTGACCTAAAAGCGGTATTTATGGGCATAAAGCAAATTGCATGCATAACCCCCCACTGCTATCGCAAAATGCTTTTTCAGGGATAGAAAATTCAGTTGAGCCCAGGATAAGCACTCGGAAGAATTTTCGTCAATTTAGCCCTGTTTTTTAAATATAGTTTGTTTAAAAATTATCTCCTTGCTCTAAAACATGCAATGATTATATTTTGACACTGGCACCTAAATAAAGAAGTTAATTTTCTCCATATTTATTGGTGGTGGTATGCCAACCCAGAGAAGCCCCAACCACCAAATGACCAAGGTAAGGCGTGATATTTCTGATTCACTTTTTCCAGCATAATGATGTAATGTCGTGATAAACTACTACTTGACTATTTACCTGCAATGTGTCCTTTGTGCGTGTTTCTACTGATGCCGTTTTCGCGATCAATTTTGGACTTGTTCTTATTTTTGCTGTTTCACTGTTTTACGCCACTCATACGTCACTCCTTACTGCTTTTAGTCTCATTAATTATGGGCAGTGACGTACAACGTTATTTCATGGACTTCTTTTATTTGTGACCCTTGTGCTTTTTGCCAGTTTTCCTAACTGAGAACTCTTCTCAGACCTTTCAATGGTATTTGATTCACTGATGTTTAGAGGATAAAAGATGTAGTTTGTCTAGCCGTGTTTGGATTTCAGAGCGTCAGATTGACGCACTCTGAGTTACGCAATTACTTTGTGGCTTCTTGTGTCTGAATGCTATGTACATAGGGGTGTACACAAGTCAATGTCGGGCACCTTATAGTACCTTGCAGTCTATTACAAGCCTAAGGCAGCAGTTTGCCTCCATCACTCACCCCGAAAGTCCTTGGGGATCAGATTGCCTAAGCCCTTGTATCACTGCTTTATTCTACAAAGTGACGCAAGGCAATGCAAACGCTTGAGTGAGATTTACTAAGACACGCAAAGCCACCTTGCGTGGCTCAGCAGATCTAGAGTAACCCAAGGTAGCGCAGATTGCTGCCCTGCGCTACTCAGCATTGGGAAGGGATTCCATGGGTGGAGCGTGGGCTTTCCCATGCATCCACCCATGGATTTTGATGCACTCCCAGATTTATTAATGTTAGTAAACCTGGGAGTGCTTCCCAGTAGAGGCATAACAAGGAGAAATATATTTATTTCTCCTCGCTGATTCTGCGGCACCTGTAGAAAGAGGAACATGCTTCAAAGGATTGCTTTTCCGAAGAAAGGTGTCCCTTCCTGCACAAACACAATCTTGCCAGTAAAGCAGGCACCCATGCATCATGTCACAAGGGTGCCTACATAGGAACTTGACAGCATATTTACGCCACCCTTGGAAATAGGGGGCAGCATCCAAATCAATGGGTGTGGTGATGGAACGCCCACGGCAACACCCACTGCCCTCCCCTTTCATCTAAGTATAGCACGAAAGCGGGCCTTATTTACAAGGCAGCTTTAAGCCACGTTAAGTGGCTTAACACTGCCTTGTAAAGAAGGAGAAGCCCCTTGCGCCACCACAACGTCGAGAAAATTGATGCTGTGGTGGTGATAGAGGCTTGTAAATATGCCCCTCAGTGCACCAGCGCAGTGAGAGAGCAGGAATGCGTCATATCTTAGTAGACTTGGTGCATTTCTGCTCTCTCTCTGTCATGCAACACTGTTTAGCAAGTTGTCTTCCTGCGTTACGTGACTTTTTGATAAATGGGCCCTCAATGCTGAGAAACGCCAGGCTTTCCCATCACTCAGGCGTGCAGAGTTGCAGTACCCTTCACGAACGGTAAGAGATTTGGTGTATCTCTTTTGACCCTTGCCGACGTGTCTGCTTCTTCTTGCCTTCGCCACATCTCCAGCCTTGATTTCCACCTCCCTGCACCCAGATTCCTTGTCGTCGTAACTCTTGCTCCTAGATTGTACTTGAGCTAGTCTTTCTTTCACCACCACTGAAGACCAGTGTACCCTGCGGGCAGCCTTAACCCAGCCCACATTGTCCTTTGTAAGTGGAGTCCGTCCGCGCATGAGTTCAAATGGGCTGTTGCCAGTAGACTCGCACGGCGTTATCCTGTAAGCCCACACTGTTTTCATTATTTCTCTCTTCCAGTCCAGTGGGTCTGAAGTGGCTATCAGAATGCTAGCTTCAAGTACTCTGTTAAATTTCTCTACGGTTCCGTTGCCCGCAGGGTGGTATATTGACGTAGTTATGTGTTCTATGTGGTGCTTCTTCATGTATCCTTTGAATATGTCTGAGGTGAAGTGTACCCCATTACCACTTACTAACTTTTTTGGTAATCCCTCACGCGTAAAGGTGTTCCAAGAATTGGACCACATGCAGAGAATCAGCTTTTTTATTGACCCTCACTTCTGGCCATTTCGTGTAGTGGTCAATTATAACCATTATATATTGTAATTCATTCCCGTCAGACACCGGTCCAATTACATCGATGCCAATCATTTCCCAAGGCATGGATGGTATTCCCATGTCTTTGTTCTTCATTTGTTCCTCCAACCATTCATCCCTTGTTATTTTGCTGGAAGATTCCCTTACATTTGCTATGCGTGACTCATCCTTTTCATTTGTTTTAGTGTCATTGTCGGTCTTGATAGGCATTCTATTTTGAGATTCTGCGTAGTCGTCTGCGTCTGTCATACTAAGCACTGGCTCAGGGCTGTTAGGATCCAGCTTGATTCCTAGACTTCCTTGGTCCATCCATCCAAGTACAGATGGTCCTACCTTCGATACATAGTTTACATTGAGCCTCTCTACTCTTGAATATGAACCTGAGAGTCCTGTACCCTAATATTTCTATTGGTTTTTCCTCAAATGATTTGATAATTATGTCCGGTTTATTGAGTCTCCCACCGACCACCTCCTTGAATTTTGCTTTCCATACCTTTTCATTCACAATGGTGTAAGGTGAGCCTGAATCTGCGGCTATGTTTATTTCCACCCCACCAATTCCCCACCAATTGTCATGGTACACATCGCTTTTCTTGTCTTAGCTCCTTTTCCTGTTTCCTTTACTTCTTCTTGTTCATCGTCTATGTTGAGGATGTACATGTTGATGTCTTCATCTGTGTCATCATCCAACTCATCTTCTTCGTCTACCACTGCTTTTACATGTTGTGGTTTCTGCCTATTACATGCCTTGTTGAAATGAACAATTAGGCCACAGAATGTGCACTTTGCTTCACGGGCGGAAAATCTAAAATCATATGCCATGTGTGCAGTGCAGGGACACTGGCGAGCACACAGGGTAAGGTGTCCCATGAGGGACACATGTATAATGAACACAACATGTGTGTTCTAGACTTTGTATCGCGGCCTCTTCCTTTGTGTTAGTTCAGTCTTTCTTCTGTTTTCTTATTCCTTGTTACCGCCTTACCGCGGAGATCAGGACTCAGATGAGCATACCCATGTGTTTGCTTTTCGGTCGGCCTTCCTTTCCTCTTTCTCAGTTCTCATGTTGGGGTTTTTCTCATCCTTGTCTGCTTGCTTGTTTATTTCTTTAATAGGTATTTCCTTCTTGTATTTTAGTCATTGGATGTTCTTGCTAGAGATCGCTGCTGAGCCCTTGGCTTCGAGCCGCTACCTAGTCCACTTTAATTGTTTCTAATGCCCTTATTTTCTTTGTAAGGGGCATGAGTCATGGTGTACCTGGGCTTAAATGTTCTTTGTTAAGACCTGCCTATTTTCATTGTATGACAGAAGCATGCAAGGCTAAACCACCCGTGCCTCTACTACACGACCCCAACATTGAATGCATCTAAACAATGAATTCCTTTACCATGCATGCCTTTACCATGCAATTTCGTGGTAAAGGTATGACTGGTAAAGGGATGTGTGGTAAAAATCACACCCCAACCACACTGCCCTGAGCCCTTAAAACTATCTCGAACGGCACTGACCCCTAAAAACTACCCTGCCCCTAAGCCCCAAACACTACCCGAGCTCTAAACACTGCCTGACCCTCCCAAGCCCTAAACACTAGACCGACCCCTCGAGCTCTAAACAGTACTCGACTCCCTGAACCATAAACTCTGCCCGACCCCTCTGACAACTAAACACTACCCAACCCCCCCACGAGCCCTAAACACTACCCCAACCCCCCTGTGTTCCAAACACTACTCTGAACCCGCCAAGCCCTAAACACTACCCCAGCCCCCTCTGAGCCCTAAACACTAGCCCGACCCCCCTCTGAGCACTAAAAACAACCGAACCCACTGAGCCATCAAAACTACCCCAACCCCACAAAATCCAGTCCTAGCCTCACTTACCTCACTGCGTCCTCACCTGATCCTTCATATTCCTGGGCCAGCCCATCCCAGCATCTAGACCACCAGTGCCGTAACCACGCATATGCCTGGTTAAGGCATATGCGTGGTTAAGGCATGCACAGTTGCGCTTGCGGCGAAATGGCACGCGTGGCTCTGCCCATGTTGTAAAGGTCGTTTCTCGCTTATTTTAGATGCACCTGTGCAGGTTTCAGTGTTGTGCGATGAAGATTGTTATTACGTTTGTTTTCTGTTTGTATATTTCCTTATTTGTCCGCTGTCCCTTTATTTATTTGGCATCTTCTTTCCACAGGTCAAGTGTTTGTTTGTAGTATACACTTTACTCTTTATTTCGTCTTTCAGGCAGTCGATTTATAACTGGTTTGGCCTCGGTTTAAGTAAGATACTATTTTCATCGCCTTTGCTGCTTCTGTTGTCAGTGTTACTCGGCTCTGTGTGAACTTGGCAGCTGTGATGATGCCTGGTTTATAAAAAAGATTGCTCCAATCTTTTCTATGGGCCACTTGATTACAGAACTAGAGGCCTATTCTTTCCTATGGAGCTGCCTGTCTTTAAAATAGCCATTCACTGGGGCCGCTGCCTATTCCTTGAATGGCTGACTTATTGTTTTGAATGGTGTCTTATTCCAAAAATAGTGGGCTGTCTCTCAAGATCTTGTCTTTACTTCTCAAGATCTTGCATGGGCCTCGATGTTTCTCTCCTACCCATACACTCCCATAAATGGTGGCAGGCCAGGGTTATAGAGCCGGTCACATAGTTTTTATTTGGGATCACTACGGTTCCTGTGCTTTCTGAGCAGAAGGATCTTTCCTGCTTCCTACCCTCTTCAGTGCACCCTAGTATCACCAGTGGTATAACATTAGCTCCTTCAGCCCTTGTGGTGCGGGGGGACGAGCTCCAGGGGGCCCTCCTCCGGCACTGGGCAGGGGTGGGAGCCCCAGACCTCAGAGCTCCTAACTGGGTCCAGAGTTGCCCCCTCCATGTAATTTGTAGGGGGCACCCCTCAAGTGTCGTTACGCCACAGAGCATCACGTTTATTGAGTCCTCTTCTACTAAGTGCTGTGGGCCTCATTTATGAAAAGTGACGCATCGCTGCGGGAAAACAGCGATGCGTCACTTTTCATTGCGCCCTCCTTGCGACACCAATGATACGTCATATTTACAGTATGACGCATCATGGCGCAAGGAGTTACAGATATGTCAGTATTTCTGACGTATCTGTATGCCGCAAAAGTGAAGCATTGCTGGAGTGTGTCACAAAAGTGCCGCAACTCCAGCAATATGTCCTTTCACATGGGGCAAGCCCCATGGGAAAGGGCCTGCGCCAGTCTTACTCCTGCTGTGAGGCAGGCATAAGAAATTGACGCATTTGCGTCCTAGAAGTGGAGCAGTGAAATCTTATAGATTTCACTGCATCACTTCTATGACCCTTTCTTGCGTCATAACGCCCCCCCTGCATACATTATACCTGGCGCAGGTATAATGTAGCGCAGGGATTTACAAAGTGGCGCATCTACCTTGATGCGTCACTTTGTAAATATGGTGCAACAAGGCACATTTTTTACGCTGCTGGTGCGTCACAAAAAGCATGGGCGGCTCTAGGCTCATGGCGGCGCTGGGCAGGGAGCGTAGGTAGGGGGCCCTGGAAGAGGGGGTCCGGGTGGGGCGGAGCGCGGAGGCCAGTGAAGAGGGGGGGGTGGGGCAGGATGTTTGGAAGTGGAACAGAGCTGGAGGCCGCCAAATCCCTGCCAATGGCCACCACTCAAATCTGTATCCATCCTCCGAGGATTATTATTTTAAGGATATATATTGGCGTGGTGGCCCCTGGGGTTTGGTGGCCCTGTGCAGGTGCACAGCTTGCACATGCCTAAGGCCGCCCCTGCAAAAAGTGACGCACCGGCGGTGTAAAAGTGACTCACAGCCCCATAAATGAGGCCCTGTGTCTTTAGAGCTCAGTGCTCTGTTTGCTGAGCACTTCACGTCTTCCTCGCTTCTACCCTGTGTCTGCCACACCAGTGCAAGTTGCCAAGAGAGTGCTGATTTCCTGGAGCCAATAAGAACCCCACCAAAGTGTGCCTGCCCTAACACTGTCTTCCCAAGCCAAAAAGGAAGGCCATCCTAGAGTCATTCTGGAGTCATCCGATGACCTCAGCTTGGCTAATCATGTAATTATCTGGGAAAGCCATCCCAAGCCATCCTGTGTAGGGCAACATATTTAAATGACATGATAATAGAGTCATCACAAAAACTACTCCAGGATGGTGTCCTGATAATTTTTATTGGAAATGTATGATGATCTTGTACTACTCATAATTGACAACTTCAAGATGAGTGTGAATTACTCCTGGATGATTTCAGTACAACATCAGGAGTAGTGTGGATAGCTTCTGGATGATTTGCTAACATCTTCAGAATGAGTGTGTACTACTCCATTATTGTATTATATTGTATTGTAATTGCATTTATATAATGCTTACTACCCCTGACGAGGTGTCGAAGTGTTTTTTTGGCGGATAGCACGCTACTCCGGGACACATAGAGGATTAGTGTTGAATTAGTATAATGAAGCATGCAAGTAAATTTTAAGTGGTGGATATGTTAGTCAGTTATTTGGATTCGGAAAGATAGCAAAAGGATAGAAGAGGAAAGAAAGTTTGTATTTATATCGCGCGTCTAACCTCTTATGGGGTTTTGAAGCGCTTTTTTTGGCGAGTAGCACGCTACTCCGGAAACTCATAAAGGATTAGTGGTGAATTAGTACGGTGAAATATGAAAGTCATTTGAGTGGTGGACATTAGTCAGTTATTTGGAGTGAGAAGGATAGCATAGGGATAGAAGGGAAAGAAAGGTTTGCATTCATATAGCCCTTGTTACCTCTGATGGGGTGTTGAGGCGCTTTTCTGGCCATTAGCAGGCTACTCCGGAACCTATAAAGGATTAGTGTTAAAAATTAGTATGGTGAAATATGAATTAATTTGAGTGGTGGATATGTTAGTTAGTTATTTGGATTGAGAAAAGTTGGGGAGGGGTAAAAAAGGAAAATACATTGCATTTATATAGGGCTTGTAACCCTGATAAGGTGTTGAAACGCTTTGTTGGCGAGTAGCACACTAATCTGGAGCCCATTAAGGATTAGTGGTGAATTAGTATAGTGGAATATGGAATTAGAGAAGTAAACCTGCTAGTATGGTATTTTGATTGAAAAGGATAGTGGAGGGATAGAAGAGTGAAGGATTTCTTTTTTTAGGTCATAGCAGTAGGAGGAGGCTTTTGGATGAGTAAAAAAGGTTTTTGAAGGGGAAGAGTCAGAGGGAAAAGTTTAGAAATTTTTGTTTTGGGGGATCGGTATAGTAAAAGAGGTGTCAGATGATGCAAGGAGGGATAGAGTAGGAGAGAGTCAAGAAAGGGTTATTTTGGGGAACATAGTAGTGGTATGGGGTTTGGCTTAAAATGAGAGAGTGGGTGTAGATAAGATAATGATATATGTATAGGGTGAGAGATAGAGTAGTGAATTGGAAAGAGTAGAAGAAAGAAGTTTGAGATTAGTCAGAAAGTTGGGCTAGAAGATATATTGAGAGAGGTATAGGCTGAGAAATAGGGTAGTGCATTGGAAATGCTAAATTAGAAGAAAGTGATACATTTATAGATCCATAAGTACATTGAAAGTATATAGATTCATAATGGAGGTAAGTATACGTAGATAAAAGATATTGATAGAGGTAGCTGATGAGAAATAGGGTAGTGATTTGGATATGTTTTTTTCAGAACTACAAAGCAATATACAAAGATAGGCACATATCTATAGTGAAAATAGATACTCATATACAGAGGGACAAATACATAGGGTGTGTATTAATGAATGGGAAAATGGGCAGCATTCCCTGACCTGGTCCCGACCAGTCTCAAACAAGCTCAAACAGGCACTCACCCTTGTCCTCTCCACCCTTAGCTTTGATGCCCGGGCTGAGACGCCCTAAGCCTTGGCTGCTTATAGCCCTAGTAGTCAGCTCACCCCTTCAGCCAATGGGAACCCTAGCCCTAACCCTATCCAATCACAGCACTAGCCTAAATTCTAGAACCAATAGGAGACGAGGACCTTACAGCCAATCTCAGCCTAGTCCAAGCACCCAATCAGTTCCAAAACCCTTGATCTCTATGTCCAATAGAGGCCCTAGCCCTACCAGTACTCTCAACCCTAGTCCAAGCAACCACTGGCACAGGAAGCCCTAGTCCCTATTTACAATAGAAAATCTAACCCTACTCTTAGTCCCACATCTAGTTCAGCAACCAATCACACCATAAGCCCTAATCGCTAATTCCAATTAAAGGCCTAACCCTAACCCTAGTCCCACCCTAGTCCCAACAACCAATGACACAGGAAGCCCTAGTCCCTACTGCCAATAGAAATCCTGACCCTAGCCCTAGTCCCAACCCTACATTGATTGAATCACAGACTCAGAAGCCAATCAGAGCCCTCAAATACCCTAGGACACTAACCCTAAACCAATAGAAACATCAGATACAACCACCAATCAGTGTACACATGTACCAAACAATATCAGACTATATAAGGTCCCAGCTACCTCAGACAAGGTTTACTGGCCAGGGGGTTGGAAGCTGCTCCTCTATTCAGAAATCTCCTAGGAGACAGACCGGCTCAATCCACACTTTGGAGTTCTGCAGGTAAGGCCCCAACAAACTTGTCCTCTAACAACGCTATTTGTATAAAACTTTACTCCCTCTCCTGGCCAAAAAACGAAGTGCACAGTCCCTATTAAACACAGATTAAACAGTTTACAGCAGATCACTGCTGTCTCAGGGGGGAAGGTTGGCTGGTTTCACTGACTTGTTAACACAAAATGGTTGCTGGGGGTGCACTGCTTAACATACAGGTCTTAGCACAGAGCAAAGGAGACATTTGGATGAAAAACTGATTGTCACGTGAATGAGAGGGAAAAACTACAGAGTTTGGACTGCAAGTCCCACAATTCAACAGGTTAAATAGAAGCAATCACAGGCAGGAAGAAACACACGTTTAAACACAAAAACATAGGATAAATTATCCAATCACTGGCAGGTTAAAACTACAATTTTAAACTGTAACAACCACAGGCAAAGACAGTTAAATAATTTTAAAAAGAAAAAAATAAGATGATGCAATCACAGGTAGGGAAAATCGTATTTAAACTTTTTTAGGAAACAAGTCTGCCTCCTTACCACTTCCTGGACTCTGCTCACTGCAATCTGGGGCACAGGTAGGCAGCAACTCACAAGATGGAGGAGAATGATGTTATGACAACTTCAGAACTAGTGTGAATTACACAAGGATTATTTTATAAAATTATTTCATAACAGCTTCATAATTAGCCTGGATTACTTTTAAGTAATGGATATTAGAGTTAATATACACAAGGGGAGTGGAGGGAAACACACAACAGTACATCCACTCATCAACCCATAACAACCAAGAGTGCCCAGTGGAATCATTTAGAAGTAATCTCCATTGGTAACAACCAAGAAAATCCACTGGGTGGGTACCCTTGGCTAATACGAATGGGGTTACTTCTGAATGATTCAATAAAAAGTTCTCGATGCTTGCGGATCACTCCTAAATGTTTAAATAGAGTCTTGGGGATGGATAATTTATTGAAGAGTCTGTGACGCAAGCCCACTCTCCAAATGCCATTTCCCTCATAAAGGATTCCTCAAGTCTAATTTAAAAACAAAATTGAAATTAAATACTTGGGAAAAGCATAGCGTCTCTATAAAAAAGAAAACTGTAGGGGTTTAAAACATGTTCCTTCTTTATACAAGGTGGAGAGTGATATAAAATGATTTTGTGAGGAAAGTAGGTGTTGGCAGGAATGCCAATTTGCACTGAGTAGCAGCCTTGCAACTTATGACATTTCCACATACACATTGTGTCTTGTCTTCATTTGAGCTAAAGAACATTACTCTAAGGGGTATATTTACAAGAACGTGTGCTAAAGATCACCAAAAATGCTATGCACCTTTACAAATCGCAGCCTATCACGGGAAAATAACCCAATTTTAACAAGGAATTCACGACAAGGCGGTAGCATGTGATAGTCTGCCAAAATCACAGCCAATGTCCACAATACAACCACCAAGACGGAGATAAAAACTCAACCCGCAACACCAAAAAAATGTGCGAAGAGCCCATTTGCGATGAGGAAAGCAGGGATAAGCTCCGCCATGCCCGCGACACACACGGCAGGCGGGAATAAGCACAACAAAATCCTGGAAAAAAAGAGACAATCCAAACAGAAAACAACAGCCAAGCACAATGGAGGCAACCCGAGCCAGTATACAACCCTATAAGCCCCATTGGCAACAAAACATTGTACATGGCAGGCCATCTTGGACAAGGTGAATGCAGCCTGAGAGCGGAGGAGGACAATGGAAGAAAACCAGAACATCTGGAATGATGTGAAACGCATAATCAGAAACACGCCGACAACAAGAAGGTAGCAATGCACACCGGAGGTGGGAGCAAAAGACACACAATAGGACCTGGCTTGGCAGTTCGGGCTGGACCGTTTCCATGGGGCACAGGGTCAAGACTGATTTGCATATGGCTGGGTTCAAATTGGAATGGCATGGTGAGCCAAAAAACGATGGATTTAGGGCCAGATCTCTTTACTGGGGTGAATGTATGACATTGTTCGCATTCTGTCCATCGACTGTTTTTTTTGCATTTGTCACCCCAAGTGGGACGGTATGCTCAGACGTGAGTCCCGTGCTCTCCATGCCACTGGAATCAAGCTATCCTGGCTGATGAGGGCTGAAAGCCCGAAACCGGTTCTAGATTCTTATTTCCCATCCAGGGAGGACCTAGCTTGGCAGTTTGGGCTGGACTGTTCCCATGGGGCACAGGGTCAAGACTGATTTGCATATGGCTGAGTTCAAAATGGAATGGCATGGTGAGCAATAAAGCAATGGATTTAGGCCCAGATCTCTGTACTGGGGTAAATGTATGACATTGTTCTGCATTCTGTCCATCAACTGTTGTTTTTGCATTTGTCACCCCGAGTGGGACGGATAGGCTCAGACATGAGTCCCGTGCTCTCCATGCCACTGGAATCAAGCTATCCTGGATGATGAGGGCTGAAAGCCCGAAACCGGTCCTAGGACACTTGTTTCCAGTTAAGGGAGGACCTGGCTTGGCAGTTTGGGGTCGACTGTTCCCATGGGGCACAGGGTCAAGACTAATTTGCATATGGCTGGGTTCAAACTGGAATGGCATGGTGAGCAAAATAAACTATGGATTTAGGCCCAGATCTCTGTACTGAGGTGAATGTATGACATTGTTCTGCATTCTGTCCATCAACTGTTGTTTTTGCATTTGTCTCCCGAGTGGGACGGGTATGCTCAGACGTGAGTCCTGTGCTCTACATGCCACTTCAATCAAGCTATACAAGCTGATGAGGGCGAAAGCCCGAAACTGGTCCTAGGATGCTTGTTTCCATTCCAGGGAGGACAAGCACAATGGAGGCAACCCGAGCCAGTATACAACCCTATAAGCCCCATTGGCAACAAAACATTGTACATGGCAGGCCATCTTGAACAAGGTGAATGCAGCCTGAGAGCGGAGGAGGACAATGGAAAAAAACCAGAACATCTGGAATGATGTGAAACGCATAATCAGAAACACGCCAACAACAAGAAGGTAGCAATGCACACCGGAGGTGGGAGCAAAAGACACACAATAGGACCTGGCTTGGCAGTTCGGGCTGGACCGTTTCCATGGGGCACAGGGTCAAGACTGATTTGCATATGGCTGGGTTCAAATTGAAATGGCATGGTGAGCCAAAAAACGATGGATTTAGGGCCAGATCTCTTTACTGGGGTGAATGTATGACATTGTTCGCATTCTGTCCATCGACTGTTGTTTTTGCATTTGTCACCCCAAGTGGGACGGTATGCTCAGACGTGAGTCCCGTGCTCTCCATGCCACTGGAATCAAGCTATCCTGGCTGATGAGGGCTGAAAGCCCGAAACCGGTTCTAGATTCTTATTTCCCGTCCAGGGAGGACCTAGCTTGGCAGTTTGGGCTGGACTGTTCCCATGGGGCACAGGGTCAAGACTGATTTGCATTTGGCTGAGTTCAAAATGGAATGGCATGGTGAGCAATAAAGCAATGGATTTAGGCCCAGATCTCTGTACTGGGGTAAATGTATGACATTGTTCTGCATTCTGTCCATCAACTGTTGTTTTTGCATTTGTCACCCCGAGTGGGACGGATAGGCTCAGACATGAGTCCCGTGCTCTCCATGCCACTGGAATCAAGCTATCCTGGATGATGAGGGCTGAAAGCCCGAAACCGGTCCTAGGACACTTGTTTCCAGTTAAGGGAGGACCTGGCTTGGCAGTTTGGGGTCGACTGTTCCCATGGGGCACAGGGTCAAGACTAATTTGCATATGGCTGGGTTCAAACTGGAATGGCATGGTGAGCAAAATAAACTATGGATTGAGGCCCAGATCTCTGTACTGAGGTGAATGTATGACATTGTTCTGCATTCTGTCCATCAACTGTTGTTTTTGCATTTGTCTCCCGAGTGGGACGGGTATGCTCAGACGTGAGTCCTCTGCTCTACATGCCACTGCAATCAAGCTATACAAGCTGATGAGGGCGAAAGCCCGAAACTGGTCCTAGGATGCTTGTTTCCATTCCAGGGAGGACCTGGCTTAGCAATTCGGGCTGGACTGTTCCCATGGGGCACAGGGTCAAGACTGATTTGCATATTGCTGGGTTCAAACTGGAATGGCATGGTGAGCAAAAAAACGATGAATTTAGGTCCAGATCTTTGTACTGGGGTGAATGTATGACATTGTTCTGCATTCTGTCCATCAACTGTTGTTTTTGTACCGGAGGAGCTGGATGACATGGTGGAAATAGTATCCACCACATCAGTCTGGAGACGGTGGCAGGACTCGGGGACCGGAAACTACCCAAAGCAACAGCCACAACAGCAACAGGGAGAGGAACCAGCAGACCCAGGGGGACAGGAGAAGATGGGCACAATGGCACACATGCACAATTAAGCACAGCACAACTGCAGAAAAACCATGCCCAAAAGTAACAACACCAACCAAGAGCACAAGTCACACAACCTGGCAACATCACAACACTGAACCAGCACAGAAGTGAAAACCACACTGCCTGAAAGGGAGAAGGGTGAGCCAAATCAGAGCTGAAGGGACATCTCACACACAATGCAGCACACACACATAGGATGCAGAGCACCCCAACATCGAACACAATATGGCACAAACACAAACATTTGCACAACCAAACACAGGACACAAGTGCACCCGCCTGGTGCCGGTAAACGGCCATAGGCTTCTAGCTAAGTACGAAACAGGGACATGAAAATTCACAAGTACAAACCCACAGTCCTGATGGGGTAACAATGCATGTACGGAAGGGAGCCAGAGAGTACGTGACACACACATTGATATACAAATCAAGAGACAACGCAATTGGAGACAAGTGAAAGAGCGCAAATTTTATCAACAAGTGCGTGACAGTATGGCCAAGAGAAGTGCCATGGTATGCAGACCAATGCAGCAGCGTGTCTGACTGAGGAATGTAGGAAAGTGCCCATTTCCACCTCGGGGAGTCCATCACCAACACAAGTCAATGCCAACCAGTGTTGGTTGTCCGTGCATCGATCATGAATCCAGGCCACTGCAGCCATGTCCACTGTCGTCTTGGAACATGTGACCAGATACACAACATGCAACCAGGCGTCGGGACACGTGCAATGGGTCACATTCAGTTGTGGCTGCAGGTACCTTGTCACTCGTCCATGAACGCGACTGCAGCTGCATTGGCAAACATCTCCAATGAGCGATCGTCGTCCACCACTTCTGACATGTTGTTGACGTAATCCATCAGCTGACCCGGACAGATGTGCTGACTCCAACCACTAGCCCCAATGTGCACCAAAGTCCAATCGGGTCGTGGCTCAATGTGCTCACTGCACATGAGGACTCGTGCAATTTCCCAGGTCCAGTTTCCAGCCTGCATGCCAAACATCCAGGCATGCCATACACGGGCATCACAGTGACACTCCAGGTTGTGGGCCAACAGGGGGCGCACACACAAGTCCAGGTCAGCTTCTGTTACATTGGAGAGACAGACACCCTTTGACCGCTCCAATATGCACGAGCAACAATCTAACACAGGCTGAAGGCAGGTGACATCGGCAAGGTGGAAGCTCAGCCGGTAACTGATCCTCAAGATGGCCAACAGTGATGCCCCAAGTACATGCAGCAGATGTGCATGGTACAGGTCCACGTGATTGGAATCGAGCATGTGTCTAGGATGGTCTGCCATTGCATCAGTGGCTCTGCTAGAAGAGGCACTGGCTTGCCCAGCACCAGTCCTGTGGATGAAATGGCACAGCTGGGTGCAATGAGCAGTGTCTGTGTGCAACAAGTACAGGCCTGGGGTGGGTTGGGAGTACGTTTGAAGGATATTTCACGCATACCAAATACAACTTTGGACTTCTGCGTGTGGGATGTGTACACGTTGGTCTCACTTTGGGAAGTTCGTAATGTGGGAGTTGTGAGAGGTTACAAAAGGGGGTGGTGATGGACGGAGCATCTGAACCAATCAAACACTCACACCCAGTCAAAAGATCTGGGTTTATTCCATCACCGTTCTTTAGCCCACTCTGCCACCCCAGTTCAGACATGGCTATATGCAAATCAGTCTGACCCTGTGCCTCATGGGAACAGTCCAGCCTGAACTGTCAAGCATGTCTTCCCTGGACCGGAAACAAGCTTCCGAGGACCAGTTTCTGGCACTCCAGCCGTCTTCAGCCCGGCTTGCTTGAATCCAGTGGCAAAGTGATCAAGGGACTCACGTCTGAGCATACCCTGCCACACTTATGGTGGCCAAAAGCGGTACAAAAGGGGGTGGTGATGGACAGAGCATCTGAACCAATCAAACACTCACACCCAGTCAAAAGATCTGGGTTTAATCCATCACTGTTCTTTAGCCCACTCCGCCACCCCAGTTCAGACATGGCTATATGCAAATCAGTCTGACCCTGTGCCTCATGGGAACAGTCCAGCCCGAACTGCCAAGCCATGTCTTCCCTGGACCGGAAACAAGCTTCCGAGGACCGGTTTCTTGTATTCCAGCCGTCTTCAGCCCGGCTTGCTTGAATCCAGTGGCAAAGTGAGCAAGGGACTCACGTCTGAGCATACCCGGCCAAAAGCGGTACAAAAGGGGGGGTGATGGACGGAGCATCTGAACCAATCAAACACTCACACCCAGTCAAATGATCTGGGTTTATTCCATCACCGTCAGTTGTCCTGCTTAACACCGCAGCTTATCGCCTGTTTTTGTTTTGCATCACAGATCTGGTAGTTCAATGTGAAAGTGATGTTGTGGTTTTATCATGTGTTTTTGCACGGGAACGCCTACTCCTCATCTCATTAGGGTTAGTTTGTGGTGTCTACCGTGGAGATACATTTTGGGGTAGTTATCGCGGGAATACAGGCGATGTCTGCAATTTGTACTAGCTTGTGATGGGGTGTTAGATCTTTCTCCACTTTGATGCGTTAAGGTGGGGATAAATCGGAGTTAAGTCCTTGTGAATAGCCCCCTAAGTTTGATATGTGGACCTATGGCTATACACTAAACAAATATTAAGTTGAAATAAATTAATCTGAAATGACTTGCCATTGTTAGCTTTTATTTAGCCAAACTACATACTTGGCCTCAAAGAGAAATAGAACACTGTACAAGATATCATTAAAAGTAAGTAAAAATAATTTTAAAAAGTCAGCAAAACAAGCAACTCTGTTCTAAGATTCAGAGCATTTTGTCCTCTTTTGCAATTGCAGATCATTATGGCAAGATTCCTTTTCATAGTTCGGTTGTTGAGAGGTAGAATGCTTGCACAGAGATTTCATAACATTCTAAAAAGATAACAAAGCATATAGTAGTACCCTTTCTACAACCAAGTTACTTTAGTTTTCTTTTAGACCGGCTGCCTTCATAAATCACTGGATTCCCCTCCACCATAAAGGGTGCCTTATGAGATGTTTTTAACATTGCTTTGCTTTTGCCTCTGTTCTACTTATTTAATTTGCTTGTTTTTTCTCCTTCCCCTTGGATCCTGTGCCCTGTGCCCTCTTTTGCCTTCTGCCCCGGGCCGCTCCTTCCCTGTTTTTCCTGCCGCTGTGCCCCCTGCTGCCCATGGCCCCTGCTTGTACTGTATTGCCTCTGTTTCTAATTATTTAATTTGCTCGTTTTTTCTCCGTCCCCTTGGATCCTGTGCCCTGTGCCCTCTTTTTGCCTTCTGTTCCCTCGCTGTTCCTGCACATTTTTTCCCACCCCTGTGTCTCCTGCAGCCCCCACCCCCCACACTCACCCATTCGTCCACTCCCTCCTCCCAGCTGCTCCTCTCTCCCACCTCCCCTTCTTATGGTGGCCGCTGTGCAGCTGTGCGCAGCTGTGAGCAGCGGGCTGCCAAAGCCCGTCTGCTCCCATCCGCGTCTAGACCGCGCCCAATGCCAGAACCCCTGGCCCCGTGAACCCCACAATGCCTGTCTCGACTACGACACCAGCACCCTCCTCGCACTCAATACCGGACGATCACACACCTGCTTCCTGGCTGCCCCAAAGAGCACCCAAGGTCCCTTCTCCTGCCGGAACTGCAGCTTCACCAGCATCCGATCCGCCAAGCCACCCACCGTGAAAGAACCTCAACCACCTCAGATGCATCCTTCTTAACACCCGCTCCGCCCACAGACACGCCATTGAACTCTGGGGCCTACTCAAATCAACCTCCCCAGACGTCACCTTCCTGATGGAGACCTGGCTCCTCGGCACGCAACATCACCAAAGCCATCCCGGGCGGCTACAAAATCACCCGCAGGGACTGTGCCAATGGAGTAGGAGGAGGAATCGCCATCGTCCACAGGAACACTCTCAGAATCTCTACCAACACCGACGACACCCTCAGCACCGCCGAACACCTGCACTTCCAGACCCACACCGATCCCAACACCACCCTCAGAGGAACCCTCATCTACAGACCCCTGGACCCCAACCACAGTTCAGCGACTTCATCGCCGACTTCGTTAGTACACGTGCCCTCGCCTCCACAGACTACATCCTTCTCGGGGACCTGAACTTCCACCTCGAGAACAACAATGACTGCAACTCCACCACCCTGATCGCCAACCTCGGACTCAGACAACTCGTCACCACACCCACTCACTCCGCCCGCCACATGCTTGACCCCATCTTCTCTGCAAGCTCCCACGTCTCCTTCAACCAGACCACTGAACTCCACTGGACCGAGCATCGCTGATTCCACTTCACCTTCTGGAAACCCACCATGCACCACCACACCCAACAGAACCCCCACCGTTCTTGGAGCAAAGTCACTGAGGACCAGCTAATTACCCCCTCGCCTGAAGCCCACCCGCCGACCCTACCGCCCCGACACCGCCACCCGCAACCTCAGACAATGGATTGATGACTGCGCCAACACCCTCGCCCCAATCAAAAAACCCTCCAACAGAAACACCAGCAAGAAAGCCAACTGGTTCACAGAAGACCTCCAGGCCTCCAAGCAAACCTCCCGTAAGCTAGAGAAGAAATGGTACCGCGAACAACACCAGACAGCCACCCAGCCCATAAGAACGCCACCCGCAGACACCATCAACTCATCAGATCCGCCAAAAGTGCCTCTTTCAAAGGCCGCCTAGACAACAACACACACAACAGCAAAGAGCTCTTCAACATCTTGAAGGAACTCTCCAACCCCAGCTCCAACACCAACGACATCCCACCTTCGCAAGACCTGTGCGACTCCCTTGCCACCTTCTTCCATCGCAAGATCGCAGACATCCACGACAGCTTCAATGCCACGACCGCCTGACAACTACTGAGACCTCCGTCCCCATGGCCACCATCTGCACCAACCCCCTGCTCTCCTGGACCAACATAAACGACGACAACACCATCAAAATCATGAACACCATCTACTCCGGATCTCCGTCAGACCCATACCCACACCCCATCTTCAACAAAGCCAGCACCACCAAAGCACCCCATCTCCGGAAAGCCATCAACATCTCCTTCAAGACAGCAACCTTCCCGGAGGGCTAGAAGCACGCTGAGATCAACGCCCTCCTCAAAAAACCCAAGGCTGACCCCAAGGACCTCAAGAACTTCTGGCCCATCCCCCTGCTCCCGTTCCCGGCAAAGGTCATCGAGAAGACCGTCAACAGACAACTGACCCGCTACCTTGAGGAAAACAGCAGCCTGGATCCATCCCAGTCCAGGTTCCCCAGAACCGAAACTGCCCTCATCACCGCCACCGATGACATCAGGTCCCTGCTAGACAATGGAGAAACCGCGACCCTCATCCTCCTGGACCTGTCAGCCGCCTTCGACACTGTCTGCCACCACACCCTTCGCACACGCCTCTACAATGCTGAGATCTGAGGCAAGGCTCTGGACTGGACCACCTCCTTCCTCTCTGGCAGAACCCAGAGCATCCGCCTCTACCTTTCCGCTCAAAAGCCATCAAGATCATATGCGGCGTATCCCAGGGCTCATCCCTCAGATCGACGCTGTTCAACATCTACATGGCACTGCTCGCCCACTTCACCCGAATGCATGACCTCAACATCATCTCATACGCTGACAACACCCAGCTGATCCTCTCCCTCACCAAGGACCCCCTCAACGCCAAAACCAACCTCCACAAAGGAATGAAAGACGTCGCCGAGTGGAAGAAGAACAGCTGACTGAAGCTAAACTTGGACAAGACGTAAGTCCTTTTCCTCGTTCCACCCCTTCGGCCTGGGACGACTCCTGGTGGCCGACCACATTGGGAACTGCTCCAACACCCACCAATCACACACGCAAACCTAGGGTTTATCCTCGACTCCACCCACAACCAGGAACCTTGTGACCCTACCCACAACCACCTCCTCAGGGAGTGCCCTCCCCCCTTCCTCACCGACTCTCCTCTTCCTACCCCTCTCATCATACCTCGCTCCCCCACGAGTCTCACACACTCTCCTCACATATCTCCTTTTACCGTCTCCCCTATTGTGCTACCCTTATAATGGAACCCGCAGGCACACACTCCTACAACATAATTTACTTCTCCGACCACACGAAAAAATCAGCCAAACGATTCAAACATAATTTTATAAAACAGCACCTTGAAACAATCTTTGCCGATCCTTAGTTTTCTACACACAACGGGATTACAACCACAGACCTCATTCTCCATACAAAACGAAGAGCCCAATGGAGGAAAGCATTCCTCACCTCACTCTCGATCTCTTCATTGAGGGAAACCGCGCATGGCATTAGTTTATACATTTCGCCCTCCCAGCTCTTCCAGGCGACAGCAACCATCACCATTTACAATAACGGTATTATCCTTATCCAAGCCACAGACCGCAATCTTTCACTCATGGACAACATCTTCCCTACCATCAAAAACCTAGTGTCCCAACCTCATGTGGGTTCCCAATTTCTATCTCCTTCCAGTACCATCACACAGGGAGACTCCTCACCCAACCTTCCTGACATCTTAGACCCCCAACCCCTCTGCCCCCTCCCTACATGTGTTCCCCGTCCTCCTCTGGCGCCTGACTCTTACGTTATCCACACCCAGACGACTCCCCTAACCTCACACCCCTCATCACCCCAACAACCTCACACATTCGATCTCCCGACACGTCCTTCACAGGACTTGTCCCATCATCGGATACTGATCCCTTTCATGACATGACGATAGCTACACCCCACCCTAACACCAACATCTCGCTTGTCTCGACTTCCTTGCACTCTTTTGCTACTCCTCCCAATCTCTCACCCCGTCTTAGCCTATCCACGTGAAGCCATGCCTTGCCACTTGTCCTGACCTCACAGGAACTTAACAACCACAAATTATCCTCTGTGCTCCCCATGCTCTCATCTACCCTCACCACTCCTAGATTACAGCCAGCCACCCCATCTTCTCAGCCACCTACACCCTCTAACATTCCGCTGGTCTCTGCACCTATACCCTTTAAGGATTCTCAGCATAAGTACTCTCCCCTCAACATCCACCCCTCAGTAGTCTTAGGCTGACACACGTCTGGTCCTCACACTACCGCGATGGCAATACGCTACAGGATGAGCACTCCCCGCCCCCTACGTCCCTCTCCCCACCCACCTTACAACCACCCACCCCCTCAACTCAGAACTCAACAGCCCCCACTCATCCACCCTCCCACAAAATACTACCTTCAACATTAGCCTTACCCGCACCTCTGCAGCCCCCCTCATCCAGTACACAGCCTTCTACCCCGGTCACATCTGACCCCAACCTTAGATTTGATGAAATAATGTTGGCTCTACTCCAGATTAAAATCTCTCAAGGATCGGATATCCAATAAACCTGGGCGTAATGTTTCCTCAAGAGCATTTAACCTGAACTACCGATCACACCACTTAACTCACAACCCTAAACTCACTCCACCCATTTGGATTTCAGTTCCCCTCTGAAAATACACGTTCTCGTCCTAAGCGAAGTGTCAATACGTTCTCCGAGAGCGATATACTAGCTCTTCTTCAATCCTATGCACCCTCTACCAATAATTGCATTACCTCAACTCAGTTGACCATCCCTACTCCCCACCCTAACCCACTCAGAGTTGCCAGAAACAATAATAGAGGGATCGTCAAGAGCAACCTTACACACATCCATCTCACCCAAGACCCCTCCTGTTCCCTCCTTACTCCCCGGATCAAATGCACACTCCTAAACTGTAGATCGGCTTCCAGACATGCTGCTGACATAGCTGAGCTCATCCTTACACAAGAACTAGACCTGCTATTGGTAACAGAAACCTGGCTAACTAATTCTTCCACACCACTGATGGACATGTTAGTTCCACCGAACTACGACATGATCAGATTAGATAGAATAGGTAAGATAGGTGGAGGTATAGCCTGTATTGTTTTCATCGTAGTGACATCACTGTAAATAGAGCCACATCCCCGGTCCTCACGTCCTGCGAATACTTCTGCCTAGACCTTAGCAGCAACGGCAAACAAGCTTGTTCACTGCACATCATCTATCATCCACCAGGAGACAATCTCATTTTCTCAGAACAACTCATGGATATGATTTCAACTTACAAAGGTATGCAAAACAACCAAATATTCCTCAGCAATTTCAATCTCCACTGGAAATGACAACAACGACACAACTGTCAAATGCCTCAGAAGCTTCCTGGATGATCTATCCCTGACCCAAACCTGCAATGGCCCTACACATAAGAAAGGTTCAACCCTGGATCTAATAATCTCCAAAA
Source organism: Lissotriton vulgaris (assembly GCF_964263255.1). Lineage (NCBI taxonomy): Eukaryota > Metazoa > Chordata > Amphibia > Caudata > Salamandridae > Lissotriton > Lissotriton vulgaris. The sequence continues at coordinate 801,836,571 of NC_141685.1, read as the reverse complement.
CTAACGTCATTCAAATGGAATCGATGCAACCCTGCAACTGGTCTGATCACCACATCATTACCTTCTTTACCAAGGAAACAGTCAAATTTAACTCTGTTCAGGCCACAAAACCAAAGATCTGGAAAAGAGACTCGAAACAACTCAACACAAACACACTACCTTTCTCAAGCTACAACCTTCTCTTGCCTCCTGCTGGCACCAAAGACATGCATGATCTCACCAACCACTACCTTAACTCGAGTTAAGAGAGTCTCCACTATAAACTCAACACAAAAGCCTACTCATCAAAGACAGACGCTCTCTCAGAGTTGCTGAATGCAATTGGAGATCAGTCCCGTCGACTATTCACCTCAAATTACTAAGGAAAAAGAGAAATGCCTATTACAAGAAGATTCAGCGCACCAAAGCAGACTTTTTCAAACACCAACTAGACTAAGCTAGAAATCGCCCCAAAAAACTATTTGAGCTAATCAAAACTCAATCTAAGGACTCCCCTCAACAGTTACAAAACACTGCCCAATCGCAACCCAACTGTGAACAATCCTCCGCCTACTTCACTCAGAAGACTCTCAACATCGAGAATGATCTCTTAAAGGACTGATTACTTTATTCTGTGCCATATTCAGAAACCCCCTCATCACCACCAACTACTACACACCAAAGCCCTCCAAAGTGTGTCCCAAAGAACAATGCCGCCTGGTCGTGCTTTGACACCTACTTGGAAGAGGCTTTGGGTAAGATTCTAAATGCCTTGAAACCTTCCAACCACCTCATCGACCCGATCCCTGCTAACGCTGTTAAAGATCTAATCCCATGGCTGCTTCCTCTATGGACCAAAATCATCAACAGTTCACTCCAACAAGGTTGCATTCCAGATACCCTCAAAGTTGGCCAAGTCTCACCCATCCTTAAGAAACCAAAAGCTGACCCCATGAATCTTAACAACTATCGTCCTATTTCCAATATCCCTACCATGGCCAAACTGCTTGAAAAATGCGTACACCACCAACTAACAAAACATATTGTTCACTTTGACCTCTTTGACAACCACCAATCAGGCTTCAGAGCGGGGCACAGCACGGAATCAGCCATGACTCACATTTTTGATGATGCACTTCAAATCCTGGACCAGAACGGCTCATGCCTACTCATCCTGCTGGACCTTTGCTCAGCTTTTGATACGGTAAAACACGAGAGTTTGCTGGATCTGCTCAGACTGAGGATGGGTCTTTCAGGACCTGTGCTAAACTGGTTTACCTCCTTTCTTCGTACCCGAACACAACAATTCAAGATTAACAACACTCTTTCCAACCCAGTTCCCGTAAGGCTGGACGTCCCACAAGGATCCTCACTTTCCCCGACATAGTTTAACTTGTTCATGGAGCCGCTCACCGAAATCCTTCAAGTGACTAACGTTCAATATCATATGTAAGCTGATGATACACAACTGTATCTAAAGAGTAACACCTTAGAACACATCAAGCAGCTTAACTCCACACTCATGAAAACACAAACATGGTTGGCAGAACATCATCTCAAACTGAACGCTCTAAAGACTGAATTCCTCCTTATAACCCCCCCCCCCCGCAAAAATCCCTTTGATGCAAAACTTATTCCAACATCTCACTGCACTTAAAGTGCAACCAACTATTGTGGACTCAGCAAAATCACTGGGAATAACTCTGGACAGGAATCTCAGCATGCAGAAACACGTCAGCAATGCTACAAAGGGAGCAAACTTCCAGTTAAACATTCTAAGGAAGTTGAAACCATTCTGTACAAGCGCTAGTTATCCCCCGTGTGGATTATGGTATTGTCTTTCTGTGTGGCATCCCAAAAACGACTACAGCCCCTCTTAGAGAATCAATAAACTCGGCACCAAGACTCATCATCGGTTCGAAAAGAAGTTCCCACATCTCCCCTGACCTAAAATCCCTGAATTGGCTCCCGTTCGAAGCAAGAATTCAGCAACAAATTGCTTGCATGACACATAAGGCCTTACACCACAAGGCACCCATTTATCTTGCACAGAAATTGACAATCTCTGGTGGCTTAAGGTCCTCTAGGGGTGCAGATAACCTTCTTCTGAACCTCAAAGATTAAATTTAAAAAAAACATATAAACGAACCTTCTCTGGGATGGTGCCTAGGATCTGGAATACTCTTCCCCCTGAAACCAGATTGAGTTCTTCTCTCGTATCTTTCAAAAAAGGAAGTAAAAGCGATTCTCATGGGAAAATGTACTTAACCACTCTTCCCGGCCCTGAACCTTCTTCATCCGAGACTCGCTGTGTATGTTCTTGGAACAACTATGATCCCATGCTTTGGTAATTTTACGATTCTTTCTGTGTGTTTTATTTTATTTATCCTATGCTTGTTCTTTATATTGTGTCTTGCTATTCATTTGGTATATTCCTCTTTGCTCATTGTAAAGCGCTCTGATATCTGCAAGGATCTTGTTCGCGCTCTATAAAACCTTCTAAATAAATAAGTCACCCAGGCCATCGTCAGCAGCAGGATGGACAACGGAAACGCCCTCTATGCAGGAGTCTCAGCCAAACTCCTGAAACGACTGTAACGCATACAGAACGCCTCTGCACGCCTGATCCTCGACATCCCTTGCCGCAGCTACATCACACCCCACCTGAGAGACCTGCACTGGCTCTCCATCAACAAGAAGATCACCTTCAAGCTCCTCACCCACGCACACAAGGCACTCCACAACACTGGACCAGCATACCTCAACAGACGACTCAGCTTCTACACCCCCAACCGCCGGCTCCGCTCCGCCGACCTCGCCCTCACCACAGTCCCCCTCATCCGCAGAGCGACCTCCGGTGGCAGATGGTTCTCTCACCTCGCCGCCAAGACCTGGAACACCCTCCCCATCCTCCTACGGCAGTCCCAGGACCTGCTAACCTTCAGAAGACTCCTCAAGACTTGGCTAATCGAGCAGTAGCAGCACCCCCGCCCCCCTAATGCCTTGAGACCCTCACGAGTAAGTGGTGCGCTTTAAAAATGTTCTGATCGGTTGATTGATAGTGTGCTGGTTTCAAAGGTGCACATGTGAACTTAAGCCATTGATCAGATGGAAGGTAAAGAAATAAAATGCCCTTTTCTCGACAGTAAGAGTGAAGGGGCAAGTTAAATTCAGAATATCAGTTCCAGAGTTTCAGCATAATGGCAGAAAACCTGTTTTTTATCTCAACAGTCAAGGGAATCTGAGGTTTCAATCTCGGCTACACATTGACCCATAGATTGACAATAGTGTGCCTTTAATCACTGCCCCACTAACATTCAGGATAAATTACAGATGTACAAATGTTGAAAGCAGCAATGGAGTTTCTCCAGTTACCATAAGCTGTGAGCCACTAGATGTAGCTGTGCAAACGGGGAGTAAACTATCTTGAGTTCAACATATGCTGCCTTCAAGATGGATAGTGGCGGGAACTCCACTGAACTATGCTTGCAGCATGCCCATCTGCAAAAATAAAGTGTATTGACTGCCCTGGCAATCAGTACACGAAGATCTTACAAGCAAGTGTTTGGACCGGGGAGGCAGATGAAAGTCTGAAGTAAAGGTGGAAGCACTGTTTGCTCTCAGTGCTGTCACCAAGATTTCTGGTTTGAGTCCCAGATTGCTTTCTTATTTGGAGAGAACTGACTGAAGGAGTAGAAAGACAATACAAAACAGCAATTAAGGAACAATTCTGCAATAGTGTGAGCTTCTAGGGGACCACTGAAACCTAAAGCTTTTATCACTCAAAACAAATGTCAAGAGATCGCTCAAACGTGCATGGAATTTCCCAGGGGAGGAACTGCTCAAAAGAAAAGAAAAACCCAAGGTGGAAAAAATAGTATGTGTCACGACATTCGGTACCCACACCAACCAGGTGCGCAAGCTTATCACAAAAAACTGGGATATAATCAAAAGTGTAGACCCTACCCTAGATGCCCCTCTCTTTGCATACAAAAGAGGAAAGAATACCAAAGACCATCTTGGACGCTCTGCAACAGATAAGAAACCGCCCTCTACCAATACGCTGCTTGACACAAGGGGTCTCCTTAAGATAAAAGAACACCACAAGTGTGGGTCCTGTGTATCTTGTAATTTTACATTCAATACCACAACCTTTGAACATGGTACAGTGAAATACAATTTGGAAAATTTCAAGAACTGTAACACTCAGAATGTAGTGTACTGCATCTGGTGCCCATGCGGTCTTCCATACATAGGCCGGACACAGCAACCCATAAAAGCACGAATCGGACAGCACCAGAGCTGCCTTTAGGCCCATAGGAATGAATGGGGAGATATTCCTTATTTGCGATAAGCAATTTGCTAATCGCAAATAAGGATGCGATGGTCAAACCTCGTGGTAAATAGCGAAAACTTAGAAAAATGCATTTAAATGCATTTTTCTAAGTTGCATGTTACACACACACATGTCCTTTGGACATGTGTGTGCACAACACCAATATAGATTACATTTCAGGGGTGCTAGGGTGTCCTTTGGACACCCCTGGCACCCTTGAAATCGCATCCTTATTTGCAATTAGCAATTTGCTAATCGCAAATAAGGAATGTGCAATGAGTTGCATGTTACACACACACATGTCCTTTGGACATGTGTGTGCGCAACACCAATGTAGATTACATTTCAGGGGTGCTAGGGTGTCCTAATGTGTAGGAATCACAATTTATTTAGCGATTCCTACATGAATCCCGTTTTGCAAGTCCTTAATAGCGATTCCTTAATAATCGCTATTAAGGACTCGCAAAACGGGACTATGATGAATCTAGCTGTAAGACACCACATGATAGTCCCGTAATAAACAGCGCACGCGCACAGTTCGCGGCGGTCTGTTTTCCATTTCCTTTAACGTTAACCGATCACCAGATGGAACGGTGATGCAGGTATCTTCCATCCAGGCCTGCCTACATGTGGCGCGAACAAGAGAACATAAGCAACCGCATAGAGAGCACTCTCTGTCACCGTACCAATGTGCTGACAGCAGCAGCACACTGAAGCCGACCGAGGCGGGCAGGTTTAAAACTAAGCGAGATCGTATCGCTTCATTTGCGATTAAGGTAAGAATGCAGAGAATCCCTTTAGTATCCATCTGCTCGGCAACACTACTGCTTGGCCAGACCTCCACTATCTGCCCACTTAACCCCTCGCATTCCCCCTCCAGGCGCAACAGCTCACCGGGACTCAATTCACAAGGGAACAACGATACTGCTACGGTAGTAGCAGGTTTGAATAGGAGCATCAGCCCAACAGCATTCTTATAAACGCACGCCTTGCCTCACATTGAGGTAAATGGCACTCCTGCATCTATATATACGATATACAACATAACTTTGAATGTAGTATAAGTTATATATTTATTTTCTGTATTTATTACATGACAGAACCCAGCTGGGTGCTTATGTGAGTTACTTTTCATTATTTCACTTTTCACTGTGGCACACTTTCACCAAAGCTGTGCTAATATCAATACAGGTACCCCTTCTTTTGATACGTTCTCCATTCCAATCCAGCATTAGTGCCGGTACATGGGCCTTATTCTAATTCCCCAACCTTTTTCATTGTAGATGTCCCAGCCATCAAAGTCCTGAAGAGACCCCCCCATCCAAAATAGGGGTCGAAACGCCATCGACAAGTATAACCCCTTAAGTGCTGCGTCGGTGCGCTGGCCGACGGCAGCACTACCTCCATAGTGCTGCGCACGACCATTGGACGTCCATTCAGCACTAGTTCCAATGGACAGTGCAGCACTGGGGAGGGATGTTTACTAGCATCTATGAGGTTAAAGAGAACGAGTCACCACTCAGCATATATCATTGTATATTTGTGCTGCTAAATAATGGATATGGAAATGGTCGTTCTTTGTTAATCTGGAAACCTTGTATATAGTAGACCACATTAATATACACATTTTGGTTCCATTTTTCTCATGGGGACATGATGCACTATAATCTACTTTTGTGTTTATAATGGATATAATATTGAATATCTTGTTATAACTCAACCTCTGCGTGTTGGTGGTTCCTTGTCCTCTGACATTATTGTACCTCAAATATATCGCCATCGAGCTTTTTTATTGCTATATTATTTTCACTAGCCACAGGAACCGCTGTTTCTTGCATAGAAATACACATTAGCCATGTCAAAAGTATACTCTGAAACCAATTTCTTTTTGCAGAGAATTCAGTGTTTTGGGACACCTCACTTTAATTTAAAACAGCAAAATAAAAACGTGAAAATCGGGTTGCGAGTACTCAGGTATCACTGTCTGGTACTATGACACCCAGCACAGCAACCACTGTGGTACCAATAAAACATTAAAAAATAAAATGCAAAACCCTACGACGAATTGCCACTTTGCAGGCATTAGGCCATGTGCAGTGTGGGTTGGGTACAGAATCAACTCACTGCCACACATGGCTGTTCAACTATGCACAGGTTGGGTACCGTGAGGTGGGTGGGCAATCACAGGGTGTTGGGCGCAGTGTGTGGCCACAGCCCAGGCCTTGTGGCCAACTCCCATGGCACAAAGTGGGTAGCCAAAGGCATTGTGCAGCATGCAGTTGGCTACCCGCTTAGGGATGAGCACCCCACCTCACAATGCATACTGCCAAAGGCCATGTGCGACGGGGTGTTGGGGGCCCACAGGGTTTGGGCGTAAGTCCTTGCCGGATTTTGCCAAACCAGGGAGGGTTGTCAATGGGGCCTGGCTGAAGGGGTCTTATCAGTGGCAAAAGCATACCTGTCAATCTCATTACTTAAAATTGCAGGTCATGTGAACTCTTTATAATATTGTGGGGCATCATTGTGAAAAAGATTCTAATCATATTCTATGAATTACCACCTTAGTTCTAGGAGCACCATTATGCCATGTGTGGGCGCTACTGCCACAAAAGGGCACAATATGTCAAGAATGACCACTTTTCAGTCACAACCAGCATTATGCCAAAGACAGGCACCGCCATATCATAGATACCAACAATAAGCCCCAAATTCCCACCATTATACCCAACCCAGCAGTTACCAGGGAGGCAGCATATCATGTACACTCACACATGGCCAAGAATGATCCTTTTTGTGTCTGGGCCAAAGTTTTACACAGGTTGGATATGATGCAACGGATACCTAATTGCCAAGGAATTCCACCAATATGTGAGTGTCATTATATCACCAGTGTGGGCAATGGGAGCAACACTACTGACTCATGCACTCACGGAAACTCAATTTTCTTTTAGCTTATCTTTTACTGCTGTCACGAGGCCAAATGGTGCTCCAGGCTGTCTTGCTTCTCACTCACATAGACAGCTAGAACTCCCCGATTGGGAGAAGTGGACGGGAGTCCTTTGGACGGACTGCAGGTGGGGATAACTGGGAGAGAACGGCACGGCCTGTGGGGAGTGTTTGAAACAGGAGAGCATGGGAGCAGCAAGCATGAGAGAGCATGAACGGGTGTGCATAGGTAACTGGACGTTACGTAGGTGAGGGACCTTGTTATGTGAAAACTGTGGGTGTGAATGAAAGCATGAGTGACCACTCCTGTGTAAACTTTTGCCAGTCTATCTGATAAGAGCATCAGGAAGAAAGAAGTAAATGAGAATGCTAGCAGCTGTGGGACAGTCTAAATCAGTGTCCTAAATATTTTTTTGTTCATCCATTTAAACTTAATGATATTTGGTATCAGAACTTTCTGTGTAGAAGCCTCTATTCTCTCTACCATCCCAGCCCCACTCCCTTCAAAGGTTACCAGGAGAAAAGACTGAGGTGAAGACTCGTAGTGGTTGAGAGATAGAGGAAGCTGGGGAGACTGGGAGTCTAGATGGTTCTGTCAGGTTTCTTTGACCTTAAATATTTATTTAGCTGTGCCTCTCTATATTATTTAAGCTTATGATAAGAGCAAAGACAGAGCTGGAGGCAGAGGAGGCAGGTGGAGGATGGATAGAAAATGGGAAAGAGAGGAACTATGGAAATAGAGGTCTAGATGGATGTTTTTTTGGGAAACCAGGGTGGGTGGTTATGCGTTCTGTGGGTGGGACTCTGGATGAGGATTACTAGAGCAGGGCCTCCAGGTTGGGCAGGGCAGTGGTGTGCAGAGACTGGATGGGTGATTCTTCAACCTATGCATTTACATTTCTATTTATCCACCATACATATACATTTTCAACCACCAAATCTATCACACATTTCAGTAATATTGGAAAGATAAAAGGCAGAGTTAATCTCACCAGGATTCAAACTGTTCCCAAATCTGTGAGCCTTAACTCAATGAGCTATCTTACACTGAACAGGTTTAATGTCAAATAGTATTAGAAACTCTATCACTAGGAATACATTTGATAATGTGCCTGGTTCAAATAGCCTTATGCAACATGCAAATCAGGGTTTTCATTCTGGCATGTTTAATTCAAACTTCCACCCGCACATTATAGATGAAATTTGGAACATTCACATTTAAGAATCCTCTCGTACTGAAGCGTAAAAGTGCATAGAGTATATTTTGTGGAAAAAAAGCTGCCAAGAATTGTGGTAGCAGAAAGAAATGCAGTAATTGTTCATATCGCTGCAAAAAATGTTTAGGCAGTTTTACATAGAGCGAGCGGTATGACTACTAGTTAGATTACACAATGGCACATTCATCCATTTTCAGGCATGGGGAGAGTAAGTGATTTGCCCAGAATCACAGGGTCTTGAGCCGACGCGGAGACTCAAATCTGGTCCCCCCATTTCCAAAGTCTGCAGTTAGGCCCTAGCACCACATCAATCTTTCCCCTTAATCACCATGAACAGCAGCAGTCCATGCAGCTAAGAGCAGTGGGGCCGGGTTGGGGAGGGATTCGAGAGATGACCATGAGGAAAAATTAAAGAAATTATACATTTTTCGACATCTGTCGAAATCCCCCTCCCCCCTTAACCCTGCACCACCGCCCCACCGCTGTTGCCTGCATGTACTACGGCTGACCATGAAAATACCTTCCGTGCAGAAGACCTAAATTATGTTGTGCAATACGTTTAAAAAAAAATCTTAAATTAGGAAATGCTATCATTTATGCATTATAATTATTTTCCATCAAGTCAACTATTTAATATCAGAGACGTTTCCACTGCAAAAAAGAGAGCAACATAAATCACATAATCGGGAAGAGTATAACTCATTAACAGCAAATTTCAGAAAGCCAAGCTAGCTTTTGCTTCAAAATGCACAAATGAGCAGTGTTTTAGGTCGAGCCTATGACATTCCGCTGGAATGTAAATAGGGGAGAATTCTAGTGGCCAAGAAAGTTCTCAAACCATCTGAGAATTTCAGGCGGATATCCAACAGTTCACGTGAAGACAAGCACACAAGCACGCGCATGTCCCCACAGGCTTCCCCATTGCATCACCACATCAAAGCCAGCCATCTGTTGCTTCCCCAGCGTGGTGTCCCAGCAGCTTCACTTCAGGCATGCACTCCCCCGCCCCCTACTTCACACTTCTCAAGGACGCCAGGCCGTGTCTCGGTTTTCCCCCTCCCTCCTGTTTATGCTTCCCCCATCCCTTTACTACTCTGCCATCTGCAGGCAGTTTTCGCCGTGGTTGACAATATCTGCTTCCGCGTGCAAACCACGGCCAGTTTATGTTAGTTTGATCAGCGCTCTCTACTGGGTGCCGGGCCCTGGCATTGCCTTCACTCCGTCGAGGCCTGCGTATCTCACAGACAGCCCTGGCCAGTTTGACAAAGTCCTTACACCCCATGGGCGTCCCAGCCAGTAGTTGTCGGTCTCACTGTGCGGAAGTAGTCCTTGCATCCCACAGACGGGTCATGGCACTAAGGAGACATCTCAGATGTCAAGCGGTGATCACAGTGCGGATAGTCTTATTCTTCAGTGTATGCATAAGGCAGACGGAAAGCAGCACGCTTGCTACAGAAAGAGTTCATAGCACAAGCCTCACTGATCCAAGCACCCGAGGGCCTCTTTCGGGGGAGCAAGCAGTGCTTTATTTGTGACTGTGTGCCGAACCGGCTCTCGTTTCTAAACACCAAGACACTTTATTCTTGCACTTGCATTTAGAGCCGAATGTTAACGCTTCAAACTGTTTTTTTTTTGCTCAAACATCCAGTGAATCTGGGCAAATCACCTTAGCGGCCTGTTCCGTTAAATGAATTTGTCCTTGTGCAATGTAGCATGTGTTCTTTTAAAGCGCTTTTGCTGTATTAAAGTGCAGAATAAATAAACTCTAACCAATGTTTTGCAGACAGAGGAAGAGTCTCCCAGCATTAGGTCACGCTCTTGTTCTTCTGTGCACTGAAATGCAATGTTTGGGGGCACACGTTTATTGCTGTGTGCACAGCAGCACGCTGAAATAAGCGAGGGAGCAAGGTATAATTTTTAAGTGAATATTACAAGGAACAATAGTCTAAGAAGTTTTATTTTATGAATTGTAACTTTCAGGCATATTTTCAAACTTTATTGCCTAAAAAGAAACGCTTTTTAGTGTGCCCCATCATTCCACACCCTTCTGGACACGCACTCCAAAGCTGAACTTTTCACTTTCAAATCATTGATTTCATGGATGTGTAATTAGTTCAGTGGAAGTAAAACAAGACTATAAGAGGAAAACAAGCATTTGCAATGCAATAGGTTTACCACCCCCAGCGCCCCCTCGTTTCTTGGCGTTTTTCTTCTTTTACCACTCTGACACTGCCCCGGGACGGTCAAAACCAGTTTGCCCAGTTTGGAAAGCTTCACTTCAGTGCTTCTCTCCTCTACTTGAATATCAACACAGTGGTGTGAGGGTGTCTGGTGGGGTGTGGTGGCGGGGGAGGGAGGCTGGGGGGAGGAGAGGTGTGTTTGTGACAACTACCACGGCTGTGCAGAAACACCTTTGATTTGCTCGGCTATCAACAATCTCATAGCCGGCTACTTAAGTGTCCAGGGAAGACAATACGCAGGGCCGAAAGCTGTAGTTATTATCCATAACGACCTCAGAGGGGACCTCTAAGCATTACTCACAGAAAGGTAACACGCTTTTATTCCACTAATTGATGCTGCCTTTTAATAAATACAAACTAACAAAAGTCATAGAAAAGGAACAACTGTGTGATGAAAAAAAAGGATGAAAAAACAAGAACGAGACATGTTGCATTGTTTTAAAGCGAAATCATGTATTTGCTGAAATAAAAAAACAGAGCAAGTCTTTTTAAATGTTAACCTGGGCGAAGTTTGAAGCGTGCCAAGACTGATTCAACATTTCATGCTTCCCAGGTAAATAAAAAAAAATTATGAGAATTAATTTCCACCATTGATGTAAATTGACTACCCCCCCCCCAAAAAAAGAATGTGTCCTTGTTTAACTTAACTGGTGCTCCTGTAAAGCGCTCCAATACCTTTGGATCGAGCTCGCAGTATATAAATCTGGTCCATTGGCATGTCTGAAAATAAAGCACGTATGTTGAATGGAATGTGGGAGTCGGGTGTGAAAATCTATACCACCTACTGTCATAAACCTTCTAGCACTGATAGCCACACTTGGTGGGTGGGTATCATGTATGAATACTGAGTGCCAGGGAATGCCAACAACACAGGAACTGTGTATGGAGATGGACGGACCGGGAGCTGAGCTAGTGGACAGGGGAGTGTTACATGGGCACTGGCAGGAGTCATACAAACAGATTCCAACTTCACTTGACCCCGTGATGCTTATTAGACCATTCTCAGAATGATGAAATGCCCCTGCTAGGATTCAAACCAGTGCACTGCATGTTCCAATTAGATCTCTACAAAAGTTACAAAACGGGCACATATACAATCATATGTAGCCCACATTGTCTTTCATGTGAGTTAAGGGAAGTGATACATAAAACATTCTTTACCTTGTATGACAATTCACCATTTCTTCAGTTTATATTTACATTTTGAATGCCCCTCCAAATCATTAACACATTTAAATCTACCTCAACATAATGTTAACATAAGATAATCAAATCTAACCTGGTGGCTCTGTGGACTCATAAATACAAAACAGACATTTGTGTTTGACATCATGTTTGCAGGTTTGAATCGCAGAAGATCCATTCAGTTTTTCATCCGTCTGTGATCAGGGCTGGACTGGCCTATATGGTAATCAGGCAGTGCCCGGAGGTCTGTCTTGACAGGTAATTGTGTGTTTTTGGGCTGTTTGTGGGCCTGATTTATGGTCTTGTGTGTCGGCTTTTGCTGTTGATTTCCCGATATTGCCACAAACATTGCCTGCAAGAAGCACAGGGCACGAGTTAGGGGTACACGCCACCCCAGCATCACTCAGCACCACCACAGCATCACTCAGCACCACCCCAACATTACTCAGCACCACCCCAGTATCCCTCAGCTCCACCACAGCATCACTCAGCACCACCACATTATCACTCAGCACCACCACAGCACCACTCAGCACCACTCAGCACCACCACAGCATCACTCAGCACCACCACAGCATCACTCAGCACCACCAGAGCACCACTCAGCGCCACCCCAGCATCACTCAGCACCACCCCATCATCACTCAGCGCCACCACAGTGCCACTCAGCACCACCACAGCACCACTCAGCACCACCACAGCATCACTCAGCGCCACCCCAGCATCACTCAGCACCACCACAGCACCACTCAGCATCACCACATCATCACTCAGCGCTACCCCAGCATCACTCAGCACCACCACATTATCACTCAGCGCCACCACAGCACCACTCAGCACCACCACAGCACCACTCAGCACCAATACAGCACCACTCAGCACTACCACAGCACCACTCAGCACCACCATATTATCACTCAGCACCACCACATTATCACTCATCACCACCACAGCACCACTCAGCACCACCACAGCACCACTCAGCACCCCCACAGCATCACTCAGCATCACCACAGCACCACTCAGCACCACCACAGCACCACTCAGCACCACCACAGCATCACTCAGCACCACCACATTATCACTCAGCACCACCGCAGCACAACTCAGCACCACCACAGCACCACTCAGCACCACCACAGCATCACTCAGCGCAACCCCAGGTTATAGGTGTCACATTTGCGAAAGTTATAACTATTGGCATTGTAAATGACAAAGCTATTAATTTAGCTATTTTCGAAACCAACACATAAATAAAAAATTGTCATTTACAAGACCAATAGCTCAAACTTTCCTAATGCGAGACTTATTGCATTACAAATGCTTGTCTTTATAAGGCACATTTTACTGTTGTGGTACGAAACTCCAAACAGCGAGAAGAAATGTCCCGGCGGATACCCGCTGCCAGCAATCTGATCACTGGCTGTTATGGAAATCTGAAGAAATCTGTCCCTTGGTGAAGAAAGTTTTGAAGTTGGTGAAAGTAAACATATAAAGACAGGGGCGGCTCCTCCACCAGGGCGGAGGAGCATCGTCTCACCGCTTTCTCGCAGTGCGTGAAGCAGAAACATAAGTGGTAACATTACCATTTTATGTTTCTGCTTCTCATACTGTGAGAAAGCAGTAGTGTTTGGCTGCGGGCGGGCGGGTGGGGATGCTTTACAAGCAGGACTGGGCAGGGGAAGAGTGGTGTGCCTGTCCACTCCTGAGTCAGCATGACTGGTTAGGTTGGCCCGCTGGGGCCACCCAAACCAGTCATGTGCACTCTGCCCTTTCTCCATGCAGGCTGCGATGCAGCCTACATGGAGAAAATGGCCTCCCCATAGGCGCCTGGCTGGGCGGCATCCCCACCAATTACAATGCTGCTATTTCAGCGTTGTGATTGTCTTAGGGGAGGGGAGGGAGGATGCCTACTTCCTGTAGAGCTGGAGCTGGAGCTATGAAACGTGGAACCCACATACAGGTACATTTAAAAAAAAAATTATTACATTTACACCCACCCCCGTCCCCGCGCGGTCCTCTGTGCCCCCCCCCCCCCCCGCCCGCGATTAATGCCATCCATGACTGTTTAAAGAGAGGAAATCGCCATAGTCCCCTTTTTCATAGACCTCGACAGCATCCTCACCACCAGTTCTTGCACAGAGCACAGTAAAGTGATGTAACTTCCGGCAAAACCGAATGAGTGAGTTACCTAAAATACATTTAGTTTCTTCTAGCGCAAACTCTTTTTGAGGGCATGATTTCATTGGTTTACATGAGCCAGAGAATTAATATACCATGTATTTGTAAAGCACATGTTCACCCAAGGTTATCTGGGCACTGAATAGAAGATGTTTATTGTTACCCAATGGTACTCATTTTATCGACCTCAGAATGATGAAAGGCTAGGAGGACACACCAGGATTTTAACCTGTGACCATGTGGTCGAACACATGCCCCTACAGTGGACACAGTAGATCACTAAGCCACCAGACCCAGGATGGAGCATTTAAATTGTGCCTACGGGTATTGCTGGAGGAAGACACTGTAAGATAACACTTCAGTAAGATGTGCTGTACAATTATTAAGCTGACCCCTCCTCAAAGCCATGATGAAGCTAATAAGTAGGTAGGCGACACTGGCCCCTGGCTGCATGTCTCCTCAGCTGCTTACAGCTCTTTAACACCCACTGTGCTGCATGAATAGATTAAAGCAGTGCATCAGGGAACGCCTTAAAACAAAATAACTTCTATTGAAGGTGTGCTACAAAAAAGGGTATTGTTAATGGGCAAAAGATTTAATGCTTCCAGTCTGGGGACCAGGAAGCCTGTTCAAGGCTTGGCATCAGCTCACCATTCTGTTATTCTGGGCAAATCACTCAATATCCTGCACTATAATCCAAAAATATTCGGACCTTGTGTAAAATAATTCTTCATCAAGTCTGAAAAGGGGTTGTTATCATTATCTTTTTTTCATTTTATGCCTGCACAAAGCAAATAATGCAGACTGCCAAACTGAGTGAATTTATTGCCTTCTCTTCACTGAAACAAAGATAATACTTTAGCCAGTCGAGGTTTTATAATTTACTTTCTGGTACCTATAGTTTGGGATTTGGAGCAAGACCTCTGACTCATTGTCAGTGAAATTGCTCTCCCTCCCTCGCAGCTCCGCTCCCCAAGCCTCTGCATTCACTAGTGCTGGTGTTCAAGGCACTCCTCCACCCACAGGTAATACCTGCACCTCATTCCTGGTAGTCTAGTGGACCTCTGTCTCCTTTCTCTCGCTCCCCTTTCCCTCTCCGTTTCACTCTTTTTACCCTCATTCCAATCTCTCCCTCTCATCTCTCTCCTCCACTTTTTTTTGCGCTTTTCTGCTTTTCTGCTTTATTCTGTTTTATTCCACTTTCTGTTCCTTTTTTATTCCTCTTTTCCCTTTCTGGCAGTATTTCCCTGTCGCTGCTGCCCCCGCTGTCTCTCCCCCCAGCACGACCAGTGCACCTTGCCCAATCTAGCTCCCCTCCTCGCTCCCGCCTCCTAGCTGTCCAGCCCTCCCCGACCCATACTTAATGGCGGCCGCTGCGGGGACAGGGGAGCAAGACCACTGACTCATTGTCAGTGAAATTGCTCTCCCACCCTCGCAGCTTCACCATTAAGTGAGGCCATCCCGATCCCCTGCATTCATGAGTGTTGGTATTTGAGGCCCTCCTCCACCCGCAGCTAATGCCTGCGCCTCATCCCTGGTGGTCCAGTGGACCTCTGTCTCCTTTCTCTCGCTCCGCTTTCCCTCTCTGTTTTCACTCGTTTTACCCTCATTTCAATCTCTCCTTCTTATGCCTCTCCTCCACCTTGTTTTGCACTTTTCTGCTTTATTCTGCTTTATTCCACTTTCTATTCCTTTTCTCCTTTATTCAGCTTAAGTCCACTTTCTGTTCTTTTTTAATTCCCCTTTTCCCTTTCTGCCCATTTTCCCCCCACCGCTGCTGCCCTCGCGGCCCCTCCCCACAACAAGACCAGTGCCACCACCCAATACAGCTCCCCTCCCGCTCCCCCCCTCCCCGTTGTCCAGCCCTCCCGACCCCTACTTAATGGCGGCTGCTGCGGGGACAGGGAGCATGACCACTGACTCATTGTCAGTGAAATTGCTCTCCCTCCCTCTCAGCTCCTCCATTAAGTGAGGCCATCCCCCGAGCCCCTGCATTCTCGAGTGCTGGTGTTCGAGGCTCTCGTCCACCCACAGGTAATACCTGCACCTCATCCCTGGTGGTCCAGTGGACCTCTGTCTCTCCGCTTTCCCTCTCCGTTTCACTCATTTTACCCTCATTTCAATCTCTCCCTCTCATCTCTCTCCTCACCTTGTTTTTTTTGCACTTTTCTGCTTTATTCTGCATTGTTCCACTTTCTATTTATTTTCTTCTTTAGGCAGCTTTATTCCACTTTCTGTTCCTATTTTATTTCTCTTTTCCCTTTCAGCCTGTTTTTCCCCTACTGCCCCTGCAGCCCCTCACCCCCAGCACGACCAGCGTGTCCGGCCCAATCCAGCTCCCCTCCCCGCTCCCACCTCCCAGCTGTCCAGCCCTCCTGAGAACTACTTAATGGCGGCCGCTGTGCGAACCAACCAGGACCAGCCCCAGGAACCCTGGACCTTCGCACCACCATCGCTACGACCCAGCAGCCCTCCACACACTCAACCCAGGCCACAACAACAATTGCAAGCTAGCCCACCAGCCGTCACCCATGGACCCTTCAGCTGTCACCCCTGCTGGCACACCAACAGCACCACCAGGAACACTGACCCAGCACACCCCGCCAACAAGAACACACCAGAAACAAAGACCCTGCAATGCATCCTCCTTAGCGTCCGATCACTTCACGAACACGCCCCCGAAATCTGGGAACTCCTCGACAGCACAATCCCGGAGGACGTAGTATTCTTCATCGAAACCTGGACCAACACCACCTCGGGACTGGACAATGCCATCGCCATTCCCCAAGGATACAAGATCTCCAGGAAGGACTGCTTACCACCCGGGAGGAGGAATCGCTGTTGTCCACAAATCCACCCTCCACCTGAGCACACTCCCTGACAAGCCCACAGACCTGATGGAGCACCTTCACTTCAAGATACTGGCCAGCCCTACCACCACCCTCTGAGGAACCCTCATCTACCAACCCCCTGGACTCCGCGACCATTCGCCAACTCCATCACGGACATCATCTTCCCGCATGTCATCGGATCCACCGACTACACCCTGCTGGGAGACCTCAACTTCCACCTCAACAACCAACTGGACCCCAACACCACATCCCTCCTGGACAACCTCCACAACTATGGATCCACCAGATCGTGACCAAACTCACACACTCAGCAGAACACACCTTTGACCCCCTCTTCACAACAGGAAATTCCATCACTTTCAGCCACACCACCGAACTCCCATGGGCAGACCACCAATGCGTCCACTTCACCTTCAGAATACCCACCATCAACAGACACCCACGAAGAAACTGGACCAAAATCACCGACGACCAGCTCACTTCCTCACTCAGCAACTTACCCTAACCATCACTGAAGAAGACGACACCAACTCCGCAGCCCGAATTCTGCACAGATGGATCTCTGACAGTACCAACACTATAGCCCCCTCAAGGAAAACAACAACACTCACGCCAAGAAAGCAAGATGGTTTACCAATGAACTTCGAGAGTCCTGATGCATGTGCCGCCATCTCAAAAAGGCCTGGAGGAACTCCATATCCACAGAGGCCCACAGCGACTTCAGAGCCGGCACCAACGCCCACCACCAACTCATCAGAAAGATTAGAAAAAAAACAATTAAAGACAGAATCTTCACACACGTGCACAACATCAAAGAACTCTTCAGCATCATCAAGGAGTTTGCCCAACCCACCAGTGAGTCTTCTGACATCCCTCCCTCATAAGACCTCTGCGACAAGCTAAGCACCTTCTTCCACCTCAAAATCAAGAACATTTACGACAATGTCAACAAAGACAACAATACACTGAACCCTACCAGCCACCCCGACACCCTGAAGCCAACGATTGACAACTGGACAGCCCTCACCACTGAAGACACACTGAAGACAATGAAGTCAATCCACTCTGGGGACCCCACAGACCCCTGCTCCCATCACATCTTCAACAGAGCTGCTGACACCATCGCGCCCATGCTCTGCCACACCATTAACCGCTCCCTGATGAACGCCTCGTTCCCCGACAACTGGAAACATGCAGAGATCAACCCCCTCCTGAAGAAGCTCTCGGCGGACCCCACCAACCTCAAGAACTACAGACTCCTCTCCCTGCTCCTGTTCCCAGCAAAAGTCATTGAGAAAGCCAATCAACAGCCAACTCCCCTCCTTCATCGAAGAGCAAAAGATCCTCAACTTCTCCTAATCCGCCATCAGAAAAAACCACAGCACAGAAACCACCCACCATCAACGGACAACATCCACTCCCTACTGGACAGAGTAGAAACCCGAGCCCTGATCCTCCTCAACCTCTCAGCGGCGTTCGACACAGTCTCTCACCACACCCTAATACGCTTACTCCACAAAGCAGGGATCTGGGACAAAGCCCTCAACTGAATCCACTCCTTCCTCTCCGGCAGAACACAGCGGGTCAGACTCCCCCTTTCCTCTCGGACCCTACACCAACCACCTGCGGAGACCCGCAGGAGTCCTCCCTCAGCCCCATGCTCTTAAACATCAAAATGGCTCCACTTGCCCCCATCGACAGTACCTACGGACTCAACATTGTGTCAAATGAAGCCTACACCCTACGCATCCTCTCCTTATCAAACTAATCCAACACCACCAGACACAACTTTCAAGAAGGCATGGAAGCCGTTGTCAAATGGATGAAAAGCAGCTGCCTACAACTTAACACCAACAAAACAGAAGTACTTAACACCAACAAAACAGAAGAACAGAAATTCCAGGCATCGGGCCCAAACCCCGATGCCTGGAACAACACCTGGTGGCCCCCCGCCCTCAGAAGCCCACGGACCACGCACACAACCTTTGAATCATCCTGGACTCCGAGCTCAAAATGGACCGCCAGGTCAACTCCTTTGCATTCTCCTGCTTCCACACCCTCTGCCTCCTCCATAAAACCTTCAAATGGATTCGCCTCCAGCACATAAAGACCGTCACTCACGCCCTTGTCACCAGCAGACTCGACTAAGGCAACGCACTCTACGCCGGAATAAACAAAAACCTCACCGTAAGTTACAAAACATCGAGAACACCACCGCAAAACTGGTTCTCACCCTGCCAAGACACTGCCACATCTCCCAGCACCTGCGCACACTCCACTGGCTCCCCATCGAGGCTAGAATCACCTTCAAGATTCTCACCCAGGCACACAAGGCCCTCCACGACACCGGACCAGCATACCTGAACAGCTGAATTAAATTCCACGCTCCCCAAAGGACCCTACGATCAGCCCAGCTCTCCTACACCGTGGTCCCCCGCACCAGAAAGACCAGATTGAGAGGCCACCCCTTCTCCTTCCTCGTGGCCAAAGCCTGGAACACCCTTCCGCTCCACCCTAGACAGACAAAATCGCTCCCCATCTTTGCGAGAAACCTCAAAACCTGGCTCTTCGCAGACCCCCCTCCTTGATGGACTGGAACCTGCACCCCCGCCCACCTCCCCCAGCACCTTGACACCTTTACGGGTGCGTAGCTACGTTTAACAAACACCTGATTGATTGATTGATTTGCCGCTTAAAAAGCAAGACTACATATCCCGCAATGCAAGCAAATCACACTAAGAGCTATTGTGTGACATTACCATTAGTTCTTCCTTTGGCTTTAAAAGATTTCTGAAAGAGCAGAGCTTGTGAAAGGCATGTCTTTCTTATCTATAACGGGAACTAAGGACAAAAGTGACAATAAATCTGTTTTGGTTTGCTTAATTGGTCACAAACAAACTGCACTTTAAAACATCCGACGGTGTTTAGGCACCTGCTGCAGAAACCTTTGTGTTCAGTAATATTCAAGGCATCTTAACTACAGGAGCGCAACTTTGAGGGTTAATGCAGTTGTTTGAGACTTCTGTGTTTTGCCTAGTCCCAGTTTTCACTCATCATAAAGTGGAATTGAGGATCAATGTGTCTGTTGCAAAACACAAAATGAAACATGCAGATCACAAATGTGTATTTTATGTAGATAGTTCAGCCCAGTAGGTTACTGCTTTTGTCACAGAATTACTTTTGTTACTTGCAGTTCATAAACTAAAATAGTTCTAATATGGCACAACGAGCTACAAACTGACTTGAAGGAGCAGCATGCAAACTGTAAGGTATACATTTAGAAACGTATAGCTTTTTTTTTCATTCTTTTGTTATTCCAAGGTTGCTAAAAAAGGGTTCCTTTAGGTAGTAATAAAGACTTATTAGTGAAACAGCCAGCCACTGTGTTACATTTGAAATTTTGAGGGCCTTATTTATGAGAGGTGTTGCATCGCTGCAACAAAGCAGCGATGCAACACTTCTCATTGCACCTTCCTTGTAACACCATCGATGCGTCATATTTACTGTATGATGCATCATGTCACTTGGAATGACAGATACGTCGGTATTACTGATGTATCTGTCAGCGCAAAACTGACACATTGCTGGAGTTGTGTCGGAAGCGTGATACAACTCCAACAATGTTCCTTTCACATAGGGCAAGCCTGTGTCAGTCTTACACTTGCCATGAGGCAGGCGTAAGGTTTTCACACAATGGCGTCTTAGAAGTGGCGCATTGAACTTTTATAGATTTCAATGCACCACTTCTACGAGGCTTTGATGCGGGGGAACGCCCACCCTGCATACATTATACCTGACACACATGTAATGTAGCGCAGGGGTTTTCCTAGTAAAGCATCTGCCTAAATGCGTCACTTTGTAAATAGGGCACAAAGTGGCGCATTTTTTATGCTGCTGAGGTGGCGCAAAAGTGTTGCAAGGGCTCATAAACAAGCCCCTCACTTTTTAAAATTCTGGCTTTCTATTTTTCAAGACCAAGGACTCTTAGTGTATAATGCCTACCAGTATGGATGGTGTGTGAATCCTCCACCTTGTAACCGTTATACAGATTAATCTGTCATTTGTATAGTGCATGCATACATCTCTTACATAAAAGGGTTGAAATAAATAAAAAAACCTTCCTCCAAATTTTAAGTATTTTAAGCACTTGTGAATTGATAATCTGAGTGCCCTTGTTTTCCACCATTCCATTGGCATCTATGTGTTAGGCTCCAAATAGCCCCCAACCAAGATTAGACTGCATCAAAAGAAAGGCAGATGGGCCTTTAAGTGAGGGCTTTGTGTGGCGACCAGCCACATTTGCGTAATTAATATTAAATGTTGAACAATATAACATTTGAATTGTTTTCCTACCATCTATAATAAATAAGAATGATTTATAATTAACAAATGCCAGTAAGAATACTAACCTGTTACCTAATTAATATGTTATCTGATTTGTATCACATGCTGATCATTAGATATTACATGAAGTCATTGTGCAATAATCAGCAAATATCAGAAAACAGCCAACCGGTTAAAATGTATTACAAAACGGAAACAAAAAGTGGCAAACTTGCTCTTAAAATAATCAGTGAATCTTCTGCAAACATTTAGAAACACTTTTATCTTTTGAAATGTAAACGATCCTTGCAAAGTAATCAAATACCAGTTTTGAAATCATCCTCAAATCATCAAGATCAAACTTGTCTTGTGAAGTCATCAGACACTCATTTTCAAGTCATCCTCAAATCACAGGCTCAAGTTTCTAAGTTGTGCTGATGTCATCAAGTGACTTCAATAGCTTAATGTCTGATGATGTGAAAATGACTTCCATTGTAGTTGGCTGATCATCCGATGACTCTGGGTTGGCTTCTAAAGTAATCCTGTTTACATGGGTCTGTCGGCCCTCCACTTACCCCCACGAAAAGTTGCACCCATATGGAAGTAATGATGTGCAGCTGCACAATGTTCCCGCCACGGATGACCATGAGGAAGCAATACAGAGTCTCGCCGATGCTGGGCTGCAGACTAGGGCAAGATGTATCAAAGGGTTTTACCCATTCTGTGTCTATGGGAAAATGTGTTCATACATATGGCCCTAGGTTACTTACAGTTGAACAGTTATATGGCTCATTCACAAGAGGCAAAATGCCTTCATCACCAAGGCTTGAGCCATGTTTTCTCAACTTTGTAGCCAGTCATTGTGTCTGTGGGCGAACGGTGAACAGATCACAGCCACAGATACGTTACTAAGCTATTCTTTATATGTAGAATATCTCCCTCTAATACTTTTGTCCATCTGCATCTGGGGGATCATGCCTTCACTCATGCTGTACCTGTCCTCTCCAAGCCTGGAATGACGGGACACTGTCCCGTCCTTCGGGAAGGAAGTGGTGTCCGGCATATTGGGTGTGGACTTGGAAGGATCTCCCACTGCAAGATCATAGTGTAATCACAGCATGATCCCTGATGGCAACCCAAAACCCTTTCGTAGAGTTTACATCAGAGATTTCAAGGGAGAAACAGGATGAGAGAGAGAGAGCGAGAGAGCAAGAAATCCTGGCATGGACTCGTCTTCAGAGGTGAAGGGAGTCAATGTAAATCATGTGCACAATTTCTATGGTTTGAATACTGCCCATGAGGGAAAGTATAAATACAGAGTGGGTAAGCTAATTATGTTGTTTGCAGGTAATACCGGTAAAGTAGAATATGCCAATATGTATTACCAGGCATTTACCCAAATGAGCAGTTAAGCTCTCTGGCGCTAACCAGGAACCAGTCTCTAGAAACCCGGGAGATACTGATGTTACTAGATCTGCAGGAAGCTAAGGAAGACATGGATGGAACTAAACTAGTTGCCAGTGAAAGGTAGCCTACAATTAAGGGAGCCAAAAAGGAAGAATATAGCCCAGTTGGAGGAATATACAAAAGGCTTGGTGTGAACTAAATCCTATTGCGAGTAACGTAAAAGCAAAGTGACTGTATCTCATATAAGACGACTCTGGAATAGTCAAAGAACACTGGACCACTTTTAGACTTTTGCTAATCTTGCAAGTTCCAGGTTTCCATGGGCACAATGTTGGGTGTCTGGGAATCGTACAGCTTCCAATAGTCTTTCATTCATTCTTCACTGTGCCTGGAGTCCTGTCAGTTTGTGTAGTTACTGCATCCCTAGTCTTCTGACCCCCTCAATTCTTACATGAATGAGCTGGTGGACAATGACAGAAAGCAAAACTGGGGGAACAACGATTTCAGTCAAATTTGCAGAAGAGTAAGGAAAAAGCCCAAGCCAAGACCTGATCAGTAAGGCCCAGATAGCTTTTAACGGCAACATCCAAAATAACCCACAAAAGCGAGTCCATTAGAGGCCTGTTCGAGATCCAAAAAATCAACCAAGACTGAGCAGAAACAAGCAATAGAAGTCAAGAGCAGTTTTGTGGAGTTTGGATTTAAAGGCAAAACGCCCTTTCACGGTAAGTGTGTGATCTCTACAGCTGTATTGTCCGAATACCCACTGGCTGCTTGTGATGTCTCTGCCTCTGTGATGTCAGTGTTTCCCAGGCAGGTCTGCTTGGAAATAAACAGCAGAAGAAGCTGAGACTATATGTTTGCACTGTAGGCAAAGGGGTGTGCAGTTTCTCAAAATAAGAAAAGTGTGGAAGACGAGAGTTCAAGGGGAAGGAATGTGCTCCAATAGGAGCACTGGACCTCACACACCGGGAAACGACATTAACAAAGCGGTCAAAACACCGCAATACATTTACATCGCTGCTTTTACAACGCAAGTCGTTACCACGACTTGCACTGGAGGGTGCTCTAGACTAAGGAATAGTGTGATTTACTATTCCAACTCCTTCCCTACTGTACATAGGCTGGAGTTGGAATAGTAAATCATACTATTCCTAAGTCCAGTGCCCGACAGCCCAAGTTGTTGTAACGACTTGCATTGTAAAAACAGCGATGCAATGTACCGCAATCAAAATGATCGTGTTGTAACATCATAAATTCCACACACCTTAATGGGTGTCATGCTTTATCCTTGGTTGATTAAACATTCTAACCCTGAGCATTATCACACCTATATTAACCCACTCTTTAAAACCACTCTCTGCACACCACTTGAGCCCACTCACCCCCACTTCACCAGACAGCTAAGAAAAGTTCTCTGGCAAAGAGCCACCTAGTGGGTGCTTGTTGGGCATTGCAAAGCCGGCCTGATGAGGATCTAGCCCAATGATGAAGCATGTGCTCCTATTGGCGCACATTCCTTCCCCTGGAACTCTAGTCTTTCACACTTTTCTTATTTTGAGGAACTGCACACCACTTTACCTACAGATCATTGGTACAAGGAGTGTGTGTGGAAGACTTAAAAAGCTCTTAGTCCCCAATTTTTAAGAGAGATTAAGGGGCTGATTAGAATGGCTGTCAGACCTTAGTCCGGCCACCATCCTCGCAGTGCTGGGACAGGCCGCGGGACATGGGGCGGTTCCGCACAGCTAATTAGGATACGTCCGCTACCCTGGCGGTCGCATTCCACATTGTTGACATTGCGGCGGATGTTGCTGCAAGCAGCATTTGCCGCACAGCCAAAGTGCTATGTCATGCATTCCTATGCACAACATGGCAGGCACCGCGTGGTGCCTGCCACCTTGTGCATGGGAATGGAGGGGGTACCATGGGTACCCCCTAAGTGCACCCCCCAGTGCTGATGGAGCAGGGGAAAATACAAACTTTTTTTTACCCCTTCAAAGTTAATGACCTCATAACTTCAATATTATTAACTGTGTGAAGCATGTAAACTATTCAACACATGCACCTTTTATTTAGACACTACATGAGGAAACCTAACTGCTATTTGCAAGATTCGAATGTATTAATAAATTGTGAATTAAATTAACCAAGGTTTGTGATTGCATAGAAAAGAAGAGTAAATTGCATGTATGTTATTCTGTAGTAAATTTATATTGTAGCATAGAATGCATATGGTAAGTAATACAGCTTTGAATGTTGCTTTTGCTAGGTAATACCTAACACGGGTTATTAGAAATGTGGGCGGTAAACAGAAGGGCTTAATTTCTATACCTGATTTCTGTTATGTTTGCTTTCGTATTAGTTCCAATTCTGATCTGCTGGGCCTTGTCAGAAAATGGCTGCTGTAAAGTGCGAGGGGCGCAAAAGAAAATCAAGATGGCCCCCGCGCATGTGTAGAATGTAAGTTCAGCCACAAGTTTATGGCCAATGCCCGGAGTAAGAGATGTCTAAGCCAGCCTGACCTGCAATAGGAGTTGTACCAAAGAGACTATTTTAAAAGCCTGGGAACGGATGGGAGTATTGAGCTCCAAAGGATGAGCAAATTCATGACTGTGGAAGAATGTTGCATATAATTCTACAAAGTATAAATGAAAATGTTTTATGAAGTCATGTGAACCCGTAATGAATCAGGACTTTTGCAAACTAGTTTGAGCTAGGAGGACAATGAGTAGATTTTCACCACACCTCCAAAAGACCAATCAGAAGTGAATGTAGCCCCTAAAAGTTTCAATTTTGGGTATAGAAAATTAGTGGAAGGGTATAAAAAGAGCCTGTGATTATGATGAAGTGTGGCTTATTTTTCTCACTTTTGTTCAGTGCGACATGCTGTCAGTTGAGACGATTTTTTTCATTATTTTCTTTATGGTGCAAAGACTTTGAAAGACTTTGGACTTTAAACTTAGATGGGGAAAAGGAACGAGACCTTCGCGCGAATTCTATCTCGGGAGGGATACATCCGAGGGGGTTAGAGAGACAGACATTCAGCTTGGGAACCTATCCTGTGATCTGCGGTTCATTTTCTGGTGAACCATTTGCATTATCGCCCAATGGCCAAGGGGTAATGAGTGCTTTCCGTTCTCAATTTTCCTTTACTTAAATGTATTTGAAATAATGCTTAAAAGTATTTGTCTAAAAAACTTACGTAATTTAAATTTCTCATTAACTGAATTTAGATAAAATCATATGGAAATATAAACTTGAGTCTGTGGTTATTAGAATAAAAGTCATGACAAATAAAAGCTGAAGGTTTTAAATTGTGATTGAGCTGGACTTAATCGCCATAAACTGATTCCTACTAGTTGGTTCATCAACCAAATAGCGGATTATCTTGATTTTTAGAACTGACAGCTATTAAAATGAAATGTATATAATGTATATGGTTATTGTTTAGGTTAATAAGGTACCCCTCATGGGTTGGTGATAAAAAGAAAGAGTTTTATGTTATACCCACTGCATCAGATTTCCCTTGGGGTCCACAACGGGCCCCCATTGCAAATCCCTGACAGTCTTTCCAGGGCGGCGATAAGGGCCAGTTTCCGCTCACATCCTAATATGGATGGCGGTGCCTGGTAGGCACAGCCACCATATTAGTGGCTAAGTCTGTCCGGCCGGCAATCGTAACGATTGCCGACCGGCGGAAAAGCGGCAGACACACTTTGCGTCAGCCGCGATATCCCCCGCCATAATATTATGGCTGGGGCAAATCAGGTTGGGATTGTGGGCGGATCGCCGCGCCGGCAGTGGTGATCCGCCCGCCATCCTAATGATCCCCATTAGGTTTGCACCCATGCTGCTATTTATGGGTGCTGTAGAAAACCCAAAATTATGGCACCTCGCAGCTGTACCCCAATGCAGTCATTTGGCCGAACAGTGATCCATGCCCTGTGCTAGCCCATAAGTTTTATAAGTATAAGACAGATATTGACCTCGCAATAATGAGAATCGAACATGGGGTTACATAGCAATGACCGGTGCAAGCACCAAATACATTGAGCTGTTTTACAGCTTAGATGACGATATTAATAACACTTGAAGGCGCACACGGTATGGACAATCATGGTAAAGAAAAGTGAAACTAAAAAGAACAAATACATATGACAAAATAACAACCTCTTTGGTGCCTTAACCACTAAATCAAAATGAATTTCGTTCATACGGTACAGAAGAGATTAAAACTCTTAATCGCACGGTCACCACATGATTCATATTATTGTAAAGTAAATCACATCTCTTCGTAAAGTTTCAAAATATTAAGTAAACTTAACTCTAATCTTAAACATATGAAAAGTACAAAGAAAACATGTTATTGGACTTTTTTGGTCCAGAAACGTAATTCCATCATTGTAGATTCATGTGACACTTTGTAAAGAAATCCTTGTTACTAGGAACCTGTGTCCGACTCCGAAAGCTTTGCATTTCGAAGATTATAAACCCCTCGATCAGGAATAAAAAAGCCCGCATTTCAAGGAATTAATATCTAAGGTAAAGGATTCCCTTATCTTCTATGATGACGCCCAAACAGGTACACTGTGACCATGCAGGCACGTGGCACCTGGAAAGTTCCCCAAACATTATTAAAGGGCACAAGAAGTCCATGAACTGCTAATTTAAAATTTGGATTCTGAAGTGTGAAACCTCGTTGCAGTGTGGTATCGTAACACTGGATCCAATATGTACATTGACAGCACTTAAAAAAGAAATGTATGAATCAGAGAAAATGTATATATTTTTTTAAATGTCAGGCAAAATAAAATAAAGTTAACTCCAACATTGATGTTATTATCTCGAGCAATCATACCGAAAAAGACAAGGAGAATGTTTACAACTGTGCTATGCAATTTTTTTAATGAACAAAACTATCTAGTTGCAAATATAATTGACGGTGGCGGCTAGAGGAAAAATAGGTACAGTCAAGATAATTCCAGTTCAAGGCAACATTGAAATACATCTCGATATGAATTTTTGCACAGAGGAAAGATTATCATATTAAGAATAGCTAGGTAAATCTTAACAAGCTTTTATATTTTCATCAAAGAGGATTCTCATATTTTTTCTACATATCAGTCTGCAAAAGTCAATTTTAGAATTGAAAAAAAGCTGCTCTATATGTCCGTACCTGTGATGGCCCAAGGTAAAAATGTAAAAGTTTTGGTGCGTTTGTGTATTGTTAATGATCTCTTTGTTCAGCATTGAGCAAGATAAAGTTGAATGTTGTCCTATTCCCTCCCCTTATAATTCCTATGGTTGTCACAAAAAAAAGAAAAACAAGTTTACGGGGGAAGGACTTGGGGCCCTATTTATGTGGCCGAATGTGTAGCTCTGGCACCACGCAATGTGCTGCAAGAATGATGAAAACCTTAAGACAGAATTTTGAAGCCATGCCAAGCCACTTCGCATGGCTAAGAGAGGCTCCAAAAATCTTGACTAACATAATGCAGCACAAATCATTGCGTTGCGTTCCTGTGCCCTGGGAAGACTCTCCATGAGGGTTGCGTGGGTGTTCCCATGCACCTCCCATGGATTTTGACGCATCCCCAGATTTACAGGAGCTTGTAAGCCTGGGGATGCACCTAAATCTTATACCGTCCCAGGGGAGGGGTAGCAATGAGAAATATCTCTATTTCTCCTAGTGTCTTCCTCTTTCTATGTGTGCTGCATTCTGCAGCACAAATAGAAAGAGGAACATGCCTACCATGATTGTGTATGGGTTTTTTCTTCAGAGTTTTATATAGCGACAACTTGACCTGAATCAGGTATCAGAGCGCTTTACATAGCACCAGTTGCATTACATGAGGACACATTCATTTTTTGTTAGGCACAGGGAGATTAAGTGATTTGCCCAGAATCACAGGATATTCAGTATCATTGCAGAGACTCAAACCCTGTTCCTCAGATTCAATGTCGACCGCCCTAGCCGTTAGGCCAACTCCTCTCCCCTGTGCAGGAAGTTGCTCCTTCCTGCACAAAAACAATCCTTTATGCAACGCAGGCACACCTACATCATAGTGCAAGGGTGCCTGCATTGGCAATAGTCTGGCAAAAGGGTAGCAGCACAAGGGAAAGGGCAGAAATACACCATATTGCCTTAAATACGGCGAATTCCTGCCCTTTCCCTGTCACTCAGTGCAGCGCAACAAGGTGACTTGCTGATCTTGATTACTTGACTTTCCCATGAATTAGCCCCTTGGTATTTTATGACCAATTTGTGGCTGTGCTGCTGAAGAGTAGAGGTAAAAGATAGTGATAGAACTAATTCCTCACCCGTCGATCTCTATTAGTGTTACAAATCACTCAACACTAATCTGTGATCTGAGCCTAGTCAGTAAATTATCCAACCAGCTTCAAGTTACCTGATTTTTATAATTAAATTATTTTACATTGAAATTGATAAATGTCTGTTCATGTTTATGTGATTCAATTTTTAGATGATGGTGTTCACTCTAATTCCACGTGTTGTCCTTGAATTATGATTTGATTAGCTTCGATTGTTGTGCACCATAAATATTGAAATCAGAATGTCAAAGACACAGAATACTGAGGTCAATATATCCAATCCAAAATATTGACTGGTAAGTAAATATAGATTTTCTATTCCTAACTCCAGCTATATGTACCTATGGACACTGATTGTGATGTCAGTTGAAAAGCCTCCAACCGCTGGTCGGAGGCTTTATGACCGATATCGTAGGGTTAACTCCGACTGCCGCATTAAAATGACAGCAGTCATAGTTGAAACCGCCCGGGGGGAATCCGACTCGGTTCTGACGGGCTCAGGGAGCCGATCAGCCAGTCGAAAGGGCCTCATAATTCCTAACAGACAGCATTTCCGCCATCAGGATTATGATGGCACTTTCCGACAACAGTTTCATATCAGCCTTTCCGACATGGAACTGCAGTCGGAAAGTGTCTTTGGGGGCCCCTAGCTTGGCCCCTTTCTCCCCTGGCCCTCTGATTGTGGCCCGTTCACATCCCTGCACTGTGTGGCAGACACCATAAAGTGCATGCCACAGGGTGCAGGGATGTGCAAAAACATCCATTTTTCAATGGGAGCTTGTGCTACGGGCGGTTTCGGCCCGACGCACAATCTCCAATTGTGAAATGGAAGTTTGCGACAGCACCATGTCAGGTCATAGCCTAACTGCGGTGTCGGGACCACCGACCGTCCACAGTGATATTGGTCGGAGGCAACTCCGACCAACATCGTAATCAGGCCCTAAGTGATATTTATATCTTCAAGGTACATAGATGTGGAGTTAGCAATAGTAAATCTATGCACTTACCTTTCGAAATTCTACCCTCGATATTCTTATGCCATAATATACCGAGGGCGATATTTAGAAGCACAACCCTTTGGCTTTGTTGTCCTACAAATCAAGCAGCCTAAAATGTGGCATTAGATAACAGTTTCCTGTCCAACCTGCAGTCAAGCAACATGTTAGATTATTTCCCAACAAAATCAAAATTTTCTTGCATCTCAGTAGTTGCAAAGACATCCTCATGTGATTGGAAGCATAACATTTGTGGATTAACTCTCCCCTCAGAAGATACTCACCCTGCTCAGTGTTGTATTCAGTTTTCAAAGAAAGTGAACGTTTGTTCTGTATCCTTTCCACAAACTGAAGAGTGGGAGATGTTAAGTGTCTAAATTGTTGAAGATGAAATTTAGTAATCTGAGTTCTAATCAATTCAATGGGCACTCACTGAAAACCTTGTTTATTCTCAGCAAGCCACTTTATCTTCCTGCACCTCAAAATGAAATGTGAATATGTAAAGTGCTGCCTTGAACTCTTTCCATTCGTGTCTCATCCTTGTTTCTGTAATGTGGTATCAGATCGATGCCTGCCTCCGTTCTGCACCCAAATTCTATTATTTAATTTTTTTCACTATTTTTTTGTTCTTTTTCATACTTTTGTATCGATCAGAGAACAACATGCATTTACACTGGAGGGAAAAGATAAGCAAATGAAGAGACATGTGCCCACATGCATCAAGCATTTTTGGAGTCGCAAACGGTGCGATTCCTTAAAATCGGCCGTTTGATATCCCAAAAATGCTTTTTGAGATGCATCATTTGTTTTTGTTGAAAATCGCAAATTTTGCGATTTTCTAAAATGCGATTGCATTTAAGGAATCGCAATTTTGCGATTCCTTAAATGCAATGCATCATTCTTTAAAAAATTGCAAATTTGAAGATTGCAAGTGCAAATTACCACAAGGTTGAACCTCGTGGTAATTTGCGAAAAATGTTTAAAATGCTCAAATTAGCATTTTAAACAGTGTCATGTTACAGACACACATGTCCTTAGGACATGTGTGTGTGAAACATCCATTTTAAAATACATTTCAGGGGTGCAGGGGGGGGTCCTTTGGACCCCCCCCCTGCACCCATGGAATGCATCAACATTTTTCGAATTCCAATTTGCGAATTCGCAATTACCATTGATTCCTATGGGCCTTTTGGCCCACAGGAATCAATGGGAATTGCGAAATCGCAAATTGGAATTCGCATAATATTTGCAATTCGGTAAAAATTGCGATTTTTACCGAATCGCAAATAATATGCACTTTCAATAATGCATCCCGTTTTGCGATTCCTTATTTGCGATTCGGTAAAAATCGCAAATTTGGAATCGCAAAACGGGAGTTTGATGCATGTGGGCATAAGTACACGCTAGAGAAGCTCAAAGGTATCAGGTAAATTAAGAATTATAGAATGAAATCCATAAACATAACAGAATCGCCAGTCACATATACAAATGAAGGACACTTAAAATATACTGAACAGTGCATAAGTTATAGAAAAGGCGAACCAAATAAAAAAATTCAAATGAAACAAAATAAGAAGACGCATTTGGAAATAAAAGTAAATAAAAATGGGGTCTAGCGAGAAGTACTAAGGAAGTAGAAATAGCAAGGAAGAGTAGAGTGTAATACGACGAAATGGTGTGCATGCGGGGTCCGCGAATCCTAATACAATGAGACATTCTTCTTATCTTGGGGGCTTGAAAGACGAAACGAAGCGACAATCAATAGACCTGTCAATAAATGACAGCTTGGCTAATTTTCTCTCCCTGAAGCACATCCGGAATCAATAGTAAGTCTAAAAGTAAGAAGGAAAAAAACAAGCTGCCGCTAGAAAAGAACCTGGATTGACTAGAGAAAAGATAAAGAAGCAGATACTGAAATCATAAGTTGGATTATCCCTTAATGACTGAGGGAAAAGAGGGGACAGCAAAGTAGTCCACCAAAGAATGGATCAGGGTAAAGTGAGACTTACTCATAGGATTAAGCTCATGGAAATAATCAGGACCTCAATTACTAGCTCATCAGTGCCATTCTTCGTGCCTTATGTACTTTGGGGCCTCATTTATGAGGTATTGGTTCGGGGCAGAGCAACAAGGAATCTTGGCGGCAGATTTATGTTAACTGGCGCATCCCCAGGGATGCGCCAGTTAACGTGCGCCACAGTGCGCCACAGCTCCACCACCCATGGTGCGCCGCATTTATAATGCGGCGGACCATGGTGCAAAAACGGCACAGATGCGTGACGCATCAGTGCCGGAAATGTGGCGCATTGCTGGAGTTGCGTCGCAAGCGCGACGCAGCTCCAGCAAGGCTCGGGGGTACACCATGTGCACAATGCTGCGTCAAGACCTACGCCTGCTTCAAGCAGGCGCCGGGTTTTGACGCAGCATTGCCCTGAAAGTGACTGAGTGAAATCTCATAGATTTCACTCAGCCACTTTCAGGAGGCGTTCCTGTGCAGGAACGCCCCCCCTGCGCAGGAACGCCTCCTTATGGCACAGTGCTTTACAACGTGACGCATCTCCTAGATGCGTCACGTTGTAAATAGGGCGCATTGTTTGCGCCGCAGTTGTGTCAAATAAAGTGACGCAATTGCGGCGCAAAGAGGCGCAACGGCCTCATAGATCTGCCCCTTGGTGCGCTGCCCTGCGTCAAAAGAGAAGGGCCGGGAATGTGCCGCATCTATGTGATGAGGATGATTGTTTTTGTGAAGGGAGGGACACCTTTCTGCACAAAAACAATCACAAGAGGTTTTTTCCTCTTTCTATGTGTGAAATAAAGATATTTCTCCTTGTTGCGCCTCCTAATGCCACCCTGGGGTGGCTTAGAATCTGACGAATTCCCAGGTATACGATTCCTCGTAAATCGGGGAAGGCTTCAGATTCCATGGGTGTTGCGTGGGAACACCCGCAGCAACACCCATGGAACCCCTCTTTTAGCAGTGTTCTGCGTGAAAGGAGCACATATATACACGGTCATAAGAAGGCATGCAAAGTGGCTTAGCGCACCCTTGTAAATATGCTGCGGCACATTGTGCCACAGGAGCATAAAAAAAGTGACGCTCCGGCGGCGCAAAAGTGCAGATAGGGGCCTTGTAAAGGAGGCCCTTAAGTTTTGCGAGTACACTCATAATGCAATCTGATGTAAAACAAAGCATCAATTTACTGATCATTTTAAGGATTCTTGGCCTTAGCTTGGGAGGTGTGAGACTTAGAGAAGAAGACAGGGAGAATGGTCTTTTTCCCAGAGCAAGAGAAACAGAAAAGTGTGAAGTAGTGTAGGGTGGTGGAAACATGAGACATCGGGCGGAATCAAGAGTAGACATTGCCTAAATGAATGATGGCCGCAAAGGACCACTTTCTCCCTTTAGACAGATATCCATGGCGCCAAATCATAATGTAATGTGACTGAAGCTCCAGGCTTCTAAGCTAGAAATTAGAACATATATAATATATACGCACTTAATAATACGGCGTAATAATTATTTTAATAATTTATAAATGAACAAAAAATATTATAAATTACAAATACATTTACAAACATAAAACATATACATAAATAAAAAGTAAAGAATTATGTTTAATAAATTAAAAAAATTAAATATACCTTTAATATTTTTAAAAATTAATTATGTACTACATTATCTAAATTTATACAAAAAAAGTTAAATAACTAAATAAATAGAAATACTGTTTAAAATCCATAAGTAAAAAAATACATTAATAAAAATGTTGGATAGCATGAACTTAAAATTACCATTCCCACTCGAGAGAGCACAATAGTAGAGAAACCGCTGTATAAGCGTAGAGGTAACAATTACTATTTCAACTCCAGAGAGTGCAGCAGTAGGGACAACATTGCATAGCATAGGGGTAAAAATTACTATTCCAACTCCAGAGAGTGCAACAGTAGGGAAGGCGATGAATAGCGTATGGGTAAAAATTACTATTCCCACTGCAGAGAGTGCAACAGTAGTGAAAACGTTGGATAGCGTAGGGGTAAAAATTACTATTCCAACTCCAAACAGTGCAACAGTAGGGAAAACATTGGATAGCGTAGGGGTAAAAATTACTATTCCAACTCCAGAGAGTACAACAGTAGGGAAAGTGTTGGATAGCGCTTGGGTAAAAATTACTATTCCCACTCCAGTGAGTGCAACAGTAGGGGAAACATTGGATAGAGTAGGGGTAAAAATTACTATTCGAACTCCAGAGAGTGCAACAGTAGGCAAAGCGTTGAATAGCGTATGGGTAAAAATTACTATTCCCACTGCAGAAAGTGCAACAGTAGAGAAAACGTTGGATAGCGTAGGGGGAAAAATTACTATTGCAACTCCAGAGAGTGCAACAGTAGGGAAAGCATTAGATAATTTAGGGGTAAAAATTACTATTCCCACTCCAATGAGTGTTACAGTTGGGAAATCGTTGGATAGCGTAGAGGTAAAAATTACTATACCAACTCCACAGAGTGCAACAGTAGGGAAAGCGTTGGATAGCGTAGGGGTAAAAATTACTATTCCCACTCCAGAGAGTGCAACAGTAGGGAAAACATTGGATAGCGTAGGGGTAAAAATTACTATTCCAACTCCAGAGAGTGCAACAGTAGGGAAAGCGTTGGATAGCGTAGGGGTAATATTATTATTCCAACTCCAGAGAGTGCAACAGTAGGGGAAGCATTGGATAGCGTAGGGGTAAAAATTACTATTCCAACTCCAGAGAGGGCAACAGTAGGGAAAGCGTGGATAGCGTAGGGGTAAAAATTACTATTCCAACTCCAGAGAGTGCAACAATAGGGAAAGCGTTGGATAGCGTAGGGGTAAAAATTACTATTCCCACTCCAAACAGTGCAACAGTAGGGAAAGCGTTGGATAGCGTAGGGGTAAAAATTACTATTCCAACTCCAGAGAGTGCTACAGTAGAGAAAACGTTGGATAGCGTAGGGGTAAAAATTACTATTCCAACTCCAAACAGTGCAACAGTAGGGAAAACATTTGATATCGTAGGGGTAAAAATTACTATTCCAACTCCAGAGATAACAACAGTAGGGAAAGTGTTGGATAGCGCTTGGGTAAAAATTACTATTCCCACTCCAGTGAGTGCAACAGTAGGGAAAACATTGGATAGCGTAGGGGTAAAAATTACTATTCCAACTCCAGAGAGTGCAACAGTAGGGAAAGCTTTGAATAGCGTATGGGTAAAAATTACTATTCCCACTGCAGAGAGTACAACAGTAGAGAAAACGTTGGATAGCGTAGGGGGAAAAATTACTATTGCAACTCCAGAGAGTGCAACAGTAGGGAAAGCATTGGATAATTTAGGGGTAAAAATTACTATTCCCACTCCAGTGAGTGCAACAGTAGGGAAAACGTTGGATAGCGTAGAGGTAAAAATTACTATTCCCACTCCAGAGAGTGCAACAGTAGGAAAAACGTTGGATAGCGTAGGGGTAAAAATTACTATTCCAACTCCAGAGAGTGCAACAGTAGGGAAAGCGTTGGATAGCGTAGGGGTAAAAATTACTATTCCAACTCCAGTGAGTGCAACAGTAGGGACAGCGTTGGATAGCGCAGGGGTAAAAATTACTATTCCAATTCCAGAGAGTGCAACAGTAGGGAAAGCATTAGATAGCGTAGAAGATAAATATAACATACTTTTAAATAATTGTTGTAAATAAAATAATAAAAAATTAAATTAAATAACTACATCATTTGCAAATACCCATTAATAATTACTAAAAACATAATTACAATTGAATAATTAATTAACAATAAATTAAAAATTAATATCGATAAATATTATTCAAGAAATATAAATTACCAAATAATAAATATTGAACACTAAAATATTTTTCAAAACAAAAAACATATTAATAATGAAAAATTGATTAACAATTAAAAAATGGTAAAAAAAAATTTTTAAGTAAAAAATATTTTTAATGAAAAATGATTTACCAATTAATACAATGAATTTCCAATCAATAAAAAGTAATTAACAATTAAACATATCAATTACCAATTTTAAAAAAATTAATTACCAATTAAAAAATGCAATTACCAATTACAAACCTTAATTACCAACTAAAAAAATTAATTGCCAAATAAAATGTTTTAATACCAATAACAAACCTTAATTCCCAATTAAAAAAATTCATTACCAATTAATATTTAATTGTAAATAAAACAACTATAAATATCAATTACAAATAAATAATTACTTAATTACAAATAAATTACTTCCCACCCAATTCCCCTATAAACCAACAACCCGCTACAGAACTTAAACACAAAAATTAATTAAAATATATTTACAATTACTAAACATTAATAATTAATTTACTATAATTAAATTACTTCCCACCCTATTACCCTTTAAACCCACTACCCGCTCCAGTACTAAAACATAACATTTAATTAAATATAACATTTTTAATATATAAAAAAATTGTACACATATAATTTAAAATAAATAAAAAACAACAAAAAACATATAACGCATACACATAAAATACATAATAAAATACATAACAACAAACTAATATCGATATTAGTAACATCAAAATTAGTAACATCGATATAATTGATATCGATATTACGAACTTTGATATTACTTACATCGATATAAAAAAAATCGATATTACTTACCTTAGGGTTGATATTCTGTCCAAAGATATTCTTGACCTCGATATTCTTCACCTTCAATATTTTTAACTCGATATAAATGTTGGTCGATAATTTGGAATCGATATTTTGACTGTGCACCGTTAGGAAGGTTCATACTATGTGCATTTCGGCCCGTGTGGGCAAATCCTCAAATGCGTAAAACATAATTAGGTACATAAACAAAAATGAACTCAATGGAAATGGAACCTTGAAAATGTTGTTTCCAAAAGACTATCCAGCACAAATAAATAAAGTTGGTCAATTATCAAATTAAATGTGAGATTCATAAAGTGTCTTATCTCTAAGGTTAGTGTATCGATTGTCTCTTCCTAGTATCAGAGAAGAGAATCGGAGCCAGGAGGTGGTCAGCCAATCTTCCATGTGTTATTATGTAGAGAGACTTGCTAGCAGTATCAGCTTGTCTTCAACTGTGGCATAAGTTCCCATTCTTGAAATTCTCTTCTATGTATTGACCTGTAGTCTAAACACAAAACATATTCTCACTGTTAATATGCCCTAAAAGTAATACTAAACAGGAACCTAAAAAATAAAAGAAGATTATAACTACAAGGCAGCAGATATTTGATTAAGGTACCAGGGGTGGGATGAACCGCCCAGGAATTCTTTTCACTTGATGTTCTATCAAAAATAGTCATCCACGTGCATGACTTGTGTTGGAACCACTGGATAAAAACGTGGCAGCATAAAAAAGTGTCAGAACATGTACCATGTTCTCCGTAGTGTAATAAAACTAAAGTTCATAGGTTATGAGATCGTCAGTAGTTGTTCTATATACAATACATGGAGAGCACCCTGTGGAACAACCGTTATAGGAAGTTATGTAACAAACCTTTTGCATACATTTGAAACATACTAGAGTTCATTACGTGAAGGTAATGTCAATAGCTGTGACTCAGAAATGAAAGAATGTCACCCTAGGTGTACTGACAATTCTTCGTCACAATTGTGTCCTTCAGGGGCCATTGTTTGGTATTGAATAATGAGTCTGGACTCAAGACGTCTAAGGTCTTTAACCCTATTGCCACCTCTTTTATTTGTGCCTACTGAATCCAACACAATGAAAGACAATAATCTCTCATCCTGGTTGTGGCAGGCTTGGAAGTGTCTGGCTACTGGGTACTGTTTATCCTCTTTGCGTATTGCCCTCAGATGTTCGAGCACTCTTTTCTTCGCTTTGTGTAAGGGGCTCCCTATGTAG
The DNA here is from genome assembly GCF_964263255.1 of Lissotriton vulgaris. NCBI lineage: Eukaryota > Metazoa > Chordata > Amphibia > Caudata > Salamandridae > Lissotriton > Lissotriton vulgaris. Next base: position 801,798,661 of record NC_141685.1, on the reverse strand, counting down.
GTTTTTGTGACAGGGGCATTGGAGTGCATACACTACATGATCTGAGTTGCAGGAAAAGTGTTTCTATATGACAAAAGGTTTGCATGATGTTGATAATGTGCATTCTTTACAATTCTTACTGAATTTGCATGCCTTACAGTTACGGCATGGATAAAAACCTTTGATGTCTGTTTTCCTGGCGTCTGGTGTTTCTAAAGTTCTGCAAAGTGTGTCCTTCAGTGATTTAGCATTCCTATAAGCTATCTGAGGAAAAGGTTCTATTTCTGATGCTAAATCTTAATCCGTTGAAAGGACCTGCCAGAACTTACCCAAACCCTGTCTTACTTGTTTGGATTGTTAGCAATAGGTGGTTATGATTTTCTGACTGTCTTGGTCAGACACTATTGTGTTGGTGGTGCTCAGGAGGTCGGATCTGTCTCTCTTCTCTGCCTCATTCCTGGCTTTCCTGATGGCATTTCTAGTGTATCGTCTTTCTCGGAATCTTTTAGTCATGATAGCTCGTTCTCTCATGTAACTATCTTCAGTGCTACAGTTGCGTTTGGCCCGGAGGAACTCCTGTAGGGGAATACTATAGATGAGGCTCTTGGAGTGGCAGCTGTGTGAGTGTAACAGTGAGTTCCCTGCTGTTTATTTACGAAATAAAGAACTCTCCAATTTGTTGTTTATTATGGTGAGTTTGAGATCAAGGAATTCAATCTCGTTGCTTGAAAAATGACATGTGAATTTAAGGTTAAAGTCATTTTCATTAAGATTGTTCACAAAACAGGTTGCCTCTTCTTCATTGCCATTCCAGACAATGAAGATGTTGTCTATGTATCGCGCCCATCTCATCACGTGTTTCTTGTACAACTCCATTCCAGTCACAATAGTTTCCTCCCAAAATCCTAGATAGAGACCTGCAAAGCAAGGAGCAAAGCAGGTCCCCATCGAAGTTCCAAGGGTTTGTTTGAAAATCCTGACATCGAATGTAAAGAAGTTTTGTGTGAGGCAACTCAGCATCATAGAGGTCAACATGTCTGTGTGTGATGTGTAAGAGACTGATCTCTCATTTAGGAAGTGTTTGAATGGCGTCAGTCCTGACTCATGGGGAATACACGTGTACAAACTTGCGACGTCTAAACTGAGTACGTTAAAGTTGGTGTTCCATTCTATCCTTTCAAGTAATCTGAGAGAATCGCCTGTGTCCTTAATATATGATGGCAACTTCTGGACAATACTTATATATATATATATATATATATATATATATATATATATATATATATATATATATATATATATATATATATATATATATATATATATATATATATATATATATATGACTAAACAAAGTGCCCCGAAGAGAGGCCGCAGTGAGAAACTTTTTCATTACTGCTCAGCACAGCAATTCATGCAAAGTCAACCTACCTGCCTGATTCTGAAATCTATTATAGACTTTAAACCTTCGAAATTTTAGGAATTTGGCGTCGCTGGTAACTTCATGTCCCAGAATGCACAGGGCATGTATATTGCACTCAGCAAGGCTCATGATGACACGTGGGGGCCAGCATCCAATAAAAGAACACCAGCCAACAAGAGAATGTGTCAGCGCCATTCCTTGAAGAAAAAAAGCCTTTGAGAAAGGGGTTTTAAACCTTGAAACGCGTCAGGCAAAAAATGACTAATGGCTTCATGCAGAGGGTCTGATGACAAGCACCGGATGGTGGATGCGCTGTTGAGTGCTCTCCTAAGCTTCGGGGCACTTTGTTTAGTCAGTACATTCACGGCCGTCCTGCCGTGGGGGGAGCACCATCTCTAAGGAAAACGAAAAGAGAGGCCGCAGTGAGAAACTTTTTCATTACTGCTCAGCACAGCAATTCATACAAAGTCAACCTACCTGCCTGATTCTGAAATCTATTATAGACTTTAAACCTTCGAAATTTTAGGAATTTGGCGTCGCTGGTAACTTCATGTCCCAGAATGCACAGGGCATGTATATTGCACTCAGCAAGGCTCATGATGACACGTGGGGGCCAGCATCCAATAAAAGAACACCAGCCAACAAGAGAATGTGTCAGCGCCATTCCTTGAAGAAAAAAAGCCTTTGAGAAAGGGGTTTTAAACCTTGAAACGCGTCAGGCAAAAAATGACTAATGGCTTCATGCAGAGGGTCTGACGACAAGCACCGGATGGTGGATGCGCTGTTGAGTGCTCTCCTAAGCTTCGGGGCACTTTGTTTAGTCAGTACATTCACGGCCGTCCTGCCGTGGGGGGAGCACCATCTCTAAGGAAAACGAAAAGAGAGGCCGCAGTGAGAAACTTTTTCATTACTGCTCAGCACAGCAATTCATGCAAAGTCAACCTACCTGCCTGATTCTGAAATCTATTATAGACTTTAAACCTTCGAAATTTTAGGAATTTGGCGTCGCTGGTAACTTCATGTCCCAGAATGCACAGGGCATGTATATTGCACTCAGCAAGGCTCATGATGACACGTGGGGGCCAGCATCCAATAAAAGAACACCAGCCAACAAGAGAATGTGTCAGCGCCATTCCTTGAAGAAAAAAAGCCTTTGAGAAAGGGGTTTTAAACCTTGAAACGCGTCAGGCAAAAAATGACTAATGGCTTCATGCAGAGGGTCTGATGACAAGCACCGGATGGTGGATGCGCTGTTGAGTGCTCTCCTAAGCTTCGGGGCACTTTGTTTAGTCAGTACATTCACGGCCATCCTGCCGTGGGGGGAGCACCATCTCTAAGGAAAACGAAAAGAGAGGCCGCAGTGAGAAACTTTTTCATTACTGCTCAGCACAGCAATTCATGCAAAGTCAACCTACCTGCCTGATTCTGAAATCTATTATAGACTTTAAACCTTCGAAATTTTAGGAATTTGGCGTCGCTGGTAACTTCATGTCCCAGAATGCACAGGGCATGTATATTGCACTCAGCAAGGCTCATGATGACACGTGGGGGCCAGCATCCAATAAAAGAACACCAGCCAACAAGAGAATGTGTCAGCGCCATTCCTTGAAGAAAAAAAGCCTTTGAGAAAGGGGTTTTAAACCTTGAAACGCGTCAGGCAAAAAATGACTAATGGCTTCATGCAGAGGGTCTGATGACAAGCACCGGATGGTGGATGCGCTGTTGAGTGCTCTCCTAAGCTTCGGGGCACTTTGTTTAGTCAGTACATTCACGGCCGTCCTGCCGTGGGGGGAGCACCATCTCTAAGGAAAACGAAAAGAGAGGCCGCAGTGAGAAACTTTTTCATTACTGCTCAGCACAGCAATTCATGCAAAGTCAACCTACCTGCCTGATTCTGAAATCTATTATAGACTTTAAACCTTCGAAATTTTAGGAATTTGGCGTCGCTGGTAACTTCATGTCCCAGAATGCACAGGGCATGTATATTGCACTCAGCAAGGCTCATGATGACACGTGGGGGCCAGCATCCAATAAAAGAACACCAGCCAACAAGAGAATGTGTCAGCGCCATTCCTTGAAGAAAAAAAGCCTTTGAGAAAGGGGTTTTAAACCTTGAAACGCGTCAGGCAAAAAATGACTAATGGCTTCATGCAGAGGGTCTGATGACAAGCACCGGATGGTGGATGCGCTGTTGAGTGCTCTCCTAAGCTTCGGGGCACTTTGTTTAGTCAGTACATTCACGGCCATCCTGCCGTGGGGGGAGCACCATCTCTAAGGAAAACGAAAAGAGAGGCCGCAGTGAGAAACTTTTTCATTACTGCTCAGCACAGCAATTCATGCAAAGTCAACCTACCTGCCTGATTCTGAAATCTATTATAGACTTTAAACCTTCGAAATTTTAGGAATTTGGCGACGCTGGTAACTTCATGTCCCAGAATGCACAGGGCATGTATATTGCACTCAGCAAGGCTCATGATGACACGTGGGGGCCAGCATCCAATAAAAGAACACCAGCCAACAAGAGAATGTGTCAGCGCCATTCCTTGAAGAAAAAAAGCCTTTGAGAAAGGGGTTTTAAACCTTGAAACGCGTCAGGCAAAAAATGACTAATGGCTTCATGCAGAGGGTCTGATGACAAGCACCGGATGGTGGATGCGCTGTTGAGTGCTCTCCTAAGCTTCGGGGCACTTTGTTTAGTCAGTACATTCACGGCCATCCTGCCGTGGGGGGAGCACCATCTCTAAGGAAAACGAAAAGAGAGGCCGCAGTGAGAAACTTTTTCATTACTGCTCAGCACAGCAATTCATGCAAAGTCAACCTACCTGCCTGATTCTGAAATCTATTATAGACTTTAAACCTTCGAAATTTTAGGAATTTGGCGTCGCTGGTAACTTCATGTCCCAGAATGCACAGGGCATGTATATTGCACTCAGCAAGGCTCATGATGACACGTGGGGGCCAGCATCCAATAAAAGAACACCAGCCAACAAGAGAATGTGTCAGCGCCATTCCTTGAAGAAAAAAAGCCTTTGAGAAAGGGGTTTTAAACCTTGAAACGCGTCAGGCAAAAAATGACTAATGGCTTCATGCAGAGGGTCTGATGACAAGCACCGGATGGTGGATGCGCTGTTGAGTGCTCTCCTAAGCTTCGGGGCACTTTGTTTAGTCAGTACATTCACGGCCATCCTGCCGTGGGGGGAGCACCATCTCTAAGGAAAACGAAAAGAGAGGCCGCAGTGAGAAACTTTTTCATTACTGCTCAGCACAGCAATTCATGCAAAGTCAACCTACCTGCCTGATTCTGAAATCTATTATAGACTTTAAACCTTCGAAATTTTAGGAATTTGGCGACGCTGGTAACTTCATGTCCCAGAATGCACAGGGCATGTATATTGCACTCAGCAAGGCTCATGATGACACGTGGGGGCCAGCATCCAATAAAAGAACACCAGCCAACAAGAGAATGTGTCAGCGCCATTCCTTGAAGAAAAAAAGCCTTTGAGAAAGGGGTTTTAAACCTTGAAACGCGTCAGGCAAAAAATGACTAATGGCTTCATGCAGAGGGTCTGATGACAAGCACCGGATGGTGGATGCGCTGTTGAGTGCTCTCCTAAGCTTCGGGGCACTTTGTTTACTCAGTACATTCACGGCCGTCCTGCCGTGGGGGGAGCACCATCTCTAAGGAAAACGAAAAGAGAGGCCGCAGTGAGAAACTTTTTCATTACTGCTCAGCACAGCAATTCATGCAAAGTCAACCTACCTGCCTGATTCTGAAATCTATTATAGACTTTAAACCTTCGAAATTTTAGGAATTTGGCGTCGCTGGTAACTTCATGTCCCAGAATGCACAGGGCATGTATATTGCACTCAGCAAGGCTCATGATGACACGTGGGGGCCAGCATCCAATAAAAGAACACCAGCCAACAAGAGAATGTGTCAGCGCCATTCCTTGAAGAAAAAAAGCCTTTGAGAAAGGGGTTTTAAACCTTGAAACGCGTCAGGCAAAAAATGACTAATGGCTTCATGCAGAGGGTCTGATGACAAGCACCGGATGGTGGATGCGCTGTTGAGTGCTCTCCTAAGCTTCGGGGCACTTTGTTTAGTCAGTACATTCACGGCCGTCCTGCCGTGGGGGGAGCACCATCTCTAAGGAAAACGAAAAGAGAGGCCGCAGTGAGAAACTTTTTCATTACTGCTCAGCACAGCAATTCATGCAAAGTCAACCTACCTGCCTGATTCTGAAATCTATTATAGACTTTAAACCTTCGAAATTTTAGGAATTTGGCGTCGCTGGTAACTTCATGTCCCAGAATGCACAGGGCATGTATATTGCACTCAGCAAGGCTCATGATGACACGTGGGGGCCAGCATCCAATAAAAGAACACCAGCCAACAAGAGAATGTGTCAGCGCCATTCCTTGAAGAAAAAAAGCCTTTGAGAAAGGGGTTTTAAACCTTGAAACGCGTCAGGCAAAAAATGACTAATGGCTTCATGCAGAGGGTCTGACGACAAGCACCGGATGGTGGATGCGCTGTTGAGTGCTCTCCTAAGCTTCGGGGCACTTTGTTTAGACATATATGTATATATATATATATATATATATATATATATATATACATACATACATATATATATATATATATATACATACATACATACATACATACATACATATATATATATATATATATATATATATATATATATATATATATATATATATATATATATATATATATATATATATATATATATATATATATATATATATATATATATGTATATATATATTGTCCAGAATATTATTATTTGTACTTTGTAACATAGGCTGACTTCAGGGATTATCCCGCGATGCGTTGTGCATATAACTGTTGTCTATGTCTATGATATTAATCATTCTACATGTGACCTTGTCCCACCAATGATGTTGCACTTAATCAAGCACTAGCACTTTAAAAATTGCCTCCTCCCTAGCATGCGTCATGTGATCAAGGCCTCTGTGAAGGCCGAAACGTCATGCTGAGGTGTGCCGTCTCCTCGACGAAATAAAAATACACTGCTCACCTGCACCTGAGGTCTCCTCTCTTCTTCCTGCGCTGCGGTATCCAGGATTTGGCTCCGGGCAAGAGTTAGCGGGGATTGTTCCATATCTTCAAAACCGGCAGAGTGCTTCGCCGGTATCTGGATGACCCCTTCTCCTGCAAGCGGCGGAACTACAGGAAGCCAAGACCTCTGCTGACCCGGAAGTCGTTTGTCTTCTCCCGTTAGGGAGTAACTGCTCCAGCCCCCGGTTGCTGTTAACGCCGATCTGTCCACGGACCTGACAAGGAGCCCGGAGAGCGTTCCGCTCTCTACGAGATACTTCAAGTTGGGTGACGGTGTTCCGATTCGGCACAGATTACACCGGTAAGAGAAGTGTGTGCCTGACTGCACGGCGGTTCGCATTGTCTGACATCGTCTAAGCAGTTGTGAGAGCGCATTGTGCGCAACATTTGCGGGGATGCGGCATGTCGGCTGACGCATTAAGAGCAAGGGAACAGGCAGCGCTAAATGCGTTTGATGACTCTCCGGCTGGGGGGTCCTCTGAACCATCTGCACCAAATGCACCAGCTAATGAACTTGGTAGCGTTCGTGATAAATTCAAACAACTGGAGAAATTAATGAAAAGAGAACTCTCGAAGTGGTGGGAGCACCGCTCACTGAGTCGCTACTTGGAGGTAAACAGGATACCACGAGGTCTGCATGTCATGTTGGCCCCGAGTTACGAGGACCCAGACCCGGAAATGCTCAGAGAATGGGCAGACTGTAACCTGGAGTCGTCGCGCAAGCTAGTCCAGATACTGGTGCGCTATGCGGAAAGTGACCGTCTTAAGACGCAGACCAAAATTGAGGAGCTCAATCAGGTCATCGAAGCAGCCAGTGTGGACTGCATGAGCGAATGCACCAAACTTATAAGTGATATGATGGCAAGAATCCAAAAAGAAGAGGATGCAATCAGCAAAAGGAAAGCCTGGAAATTTCAACGCGATAAGGCGGACTATGCGGAAGGACGCATTTTCACTTTTGCCCAAAAATACGATGCCATTAAAGCCTCAAGACGACAAAAAGTTGCAGCAGCAGCAAATCGCCCTAACCAAGGGCATGGTGCAGCTCAGCAGGACGACTCCTCAGAGTCTAACTTCAGCTCAAGTGTGAATAGCGACTCAGACTCCAGCTTGACGCAATCAGGCGGGCAATTGGGGTTTACCAAGCTCACGCCAGCAGAGGAACTCGACTGCATAAGAAAGGATTGGCGCGAGACCCTACGTCCGAGAACCCAGTTGCACTCAGGAACAAAAGACTCAATGCCAAGCGCTACCAACGCCGTAAGGCCAAATCAAGAGGAAGAAAAAAATCAGCAGAAAAAGAAGAAAAAAAGTACAAAGAGATGGAACAGGAAGTAAGCTCACAATCAGGAGCAACAGACATCGACCCCTCCATTATCAATCTGACTGACATGGTCTTGTCAGAGGCTGAACATCACATTTTGTCAAAAGGCCTTACATTCTGTCCTCCATGCGACTTCAACTACGCGGACACTAGAATTGATCTATACAAATTCGTCCGCAAGATAAAGTTGCAGAAGCATTTTGCAGGTAGTAAAACACGCAGTTCCCCGATGAGGACTGAAACAGCGAATGAAGGGCTTCAAGCCCGTGATGTGCCAGGTTTGGAGGCTTTAGAATCCCTTAGAATGGAGCAGTCATCATCCCAAGAAGTCTCAGGATGTGAGCCCAATAGGGTGGGGGGTTTAACGTCTTTCAAACCACGCTCCACTTATACTCCTGTAATGCTCTACGACAACCTTGACATCTTCCATGATGCTGTAGTAAAAGACATCAAGTTGTTGCATTCCAAAGTGCTCAATTCAAAACGAAAGAAATACACACAGAATGACCAGTACATGCGACTCATCCAAAAGATTCAGGCCAATGAAAATGTTATTGTTAGACAGTCTGACAAGGGAGGGAATATAGTTTTATGGCCGTGAAAACTATATCTGGAAGAGGCCCTCTCTCAATTAAACGATTCAGACTGCTATAGACATAGCGACATTTCACTGATTAAGAAAGCCCAAGAAGATTTCTACTCGTGACTAATGGGGTGGAGATCCTTTGGCTTGCTGAGCATGGATGAACTCAAATATCTCAAGAACAACAATCCGGTCATGCCAGTCCTATACCTAATCCCGAAGATCCACAAGAACCCACATAAACCCCCGGGAAGACCAATAATAGCAGCATGTGGGGGGTTACTAGAAAAGACAACTGTTTACGTGGACTCTTTCTTGCAGGAGTTTGTGCAGAGTTTACCATCTTTTGTCCAAGACTCCAATGATTTTGTGAGGAAGATACAGGACATCAAATGGGATTCGGACTCATGGCTCATTACATTAGACGTCACGTCTTTATACACAAGTATTAACCACCAAGACGGACTGCGAGCCATTGAATTCTACTTAGGTTTGAGACCAATCATCATGGCTGACCATAACCGTATGTTACTTTCTATGATTTCATTCTGTTTACACCATAATTTCTTTATGTTTAACAACAGATATTATCAGCAAGTCAGGGGTGTAGCCATGGGGGCCTGCTTCTCTCCCAGTTATGCCTGTCTCCATATGGGCTACTGGGAGAGACAGGTCCTCTTTGGCGAACACTCCGACATTGCCAGGCGGTCTATAACAAGATGGTATCGTTATATAGACGATGTGTTCCTGGTCTGGAAGGGCACTCGTCTAGAAGCTGAGCAATTTGTTGATATGATAAACTGTAATGATTTCAACTTGAAGTTTACCTCGACCATTAGCAGAGATCAGGTGCATTTTCTAGATATGACAGTCACACCAGGAGGAGACAAACTTGAAACCAGGTTGTACCGTAAGGCAACGGCTGGAAACACAATACTCCATGCCAGCAGCCATCACCCTGCTCACCTTATACGCAGCATCCCGTATGGCGAGATGCTGCGCATTAGACGTCTGAGCAGTACTGAAGCTCAATGCAATCTAGCTCAGCAAGCCAGTAGGTCTAGATTTTTGGCAAGGGGGTACAAGGCTGCAGTGGTTGATAGGGCTATAACTAAAGCAAATGCCCTGTCTCGTAATCAAGCCTTGCAACGCAAAGTTACAAATACGCCCACCACCTCCCAGGATCAAAAAGTACGATTGATCTGGGCCTACAATAGACAGCATGGGGCACTTGGTAAAATTATCTCTAAGCACTGGGGTTTGGTGAAATGTGATCCTGTCATAGGTGACAAAATTCCAACCACTCCTTCTATCACATATAGGAGAGCATATTCTATGCAAAATGCCTTAGTTAAATCCAGCCCAGAAGTCCCTACACGAAATAATTGGTTAGAGAAGAGTAAGGGCTTCAGGAAGTGTTCTCCCTGTAAGGCATGTCAGCATGGGCTGAACAAAACAGAATATGTAATCCTTTTCACCCCCAGCGCACGCAAGATCAAAAAACAACTGACTTGCAAGAGTGAATATGTGGTGTATGTGCTGGAGTGTCCGTGTGCCCTGCGGTATGTGGGTAGTACCAAGCTGCAGGTGCACAAAAGGATACTCCAGCACATAAGGGCCATCAACACAAATGATCCGGCAAATCCAGTGGCCCGCCACTTCAAAGAGCACCACAACAATGACAGTTCCCTGCTGCGATACTATGCTGTAGATTGTGTGGGCCCTCTCAAAAGAGGAGGAGATAGGGATGGAGCTCCAAGAAAATTGGAGACCAGGTACATACTGGAAATGGATAGTCGAGCCCCGGGGGGATTGAATTCTACAGAAGATTTTTACACGTGTCTCTGAAATGCCAACATAAGTGTAAACCTGTGGGCCTTCCCTACCCTACAGAATATTACCCTCCTAGTTGCTCTGAGAATTCATCTGACTCGCTCCCAGCTCTCGAGCCGAGTGGTCGCTCCCCTGCTACTGGTATCGTTGTGCCCTCGCCTGCCGCTTTTCATTATTGCTTATTGTGAAATAGACGCTCTTTGCCTTGTCTAATTAGCCTGCATTGTGCCTCGCCTGCCGCATTTCATTTTTTGCTCATTGTTAAAGCGACGCTTTGTGATCTGTTTAATCAGCCTGCATTGTGCCTCGCCTGCCGCCTATCTTTTTGCCAATAGTAAAATAGACGCTTTTGCTCTGTTTAGTCAGCGCTTGTTAACCCCTGCTTAACTTTGTCAGAGGTAGCGCGTTAGCCCCCAGCGCTCCGCTGCCATTTTGTTTGTTGTTTGTTATTTGTACACGCGCCCCGCCTCCCAGCTGAGCCGCCCTCGCCCCTCCCCCTCCACCATCCATATATGACAGGAGTTCCCGCGCGCAGCGTTTACGCGCAGCGACCGCGCCCAATCCGCGCCGAAGGTGCGCCAAAGGTAAGCCCGTCTACGCCCGTCCGCGCCTGGACCGCGCCCAGCGCCAGACCCCCTGCCCCTCGCACTGCCCAGCCCCCCCACGTTACCTACGATGCCGCCACCCTCCTAGCCCTTAACCCCGGTCGCGTCCCCAACTGCGTCCAAGCCGCGCCTGGACGCACCCATGGCCCGTTCTCCTGCCTCTCCTGCAAATTTAGCGGCACCGACAACATCTCCGCTACGACCACACCACAGATTCCTGATCCCAATCTCCTACAATGCATCCTCCTCAACACCCGCTCGATCCACAGACACGCCATTGACCTATGGAATCTACTAGACACCATCTCTCCAGACGTCGCCTTCCTAACGGAAACATGGATGAACGCTTCCTCCGCCCCTGACATCGCCATCGCTATCCCTGATAACTATAAGATCACACGCAAGGACCGCACCGACCATACAGGAGGAGGAATCGCTATCGTCCATAAGAAATCCATCCGCATCTCTACCAGCTCAGATGTCAATCTCGCCAACTCCGAACACCTTCACTTCCAGATCCACATCGACCCCAAGACAACTCTTAGAGGCACCCTCCTCTACAGACCACCAGGACCCCGCACAAAATTCAGTGAAGACATCACGGACTTCATCACCCCACACGCGCTCCCCTCCAAAGACTACATCCTTCTGGGAGACCTCAACTTCCACCTTGAAAAGATCAACAACCGCAACACCGCCACCCTCTTAGACAACCTCGCCAACCTCGGACTTAAACAACTGGTCACTTCCCCAACACACATCGCAGGCCACACACTCGACCCCATCTTCACCTCCAGCAACCATATCTCCTTCAGCCACACCACGGATCTCCTCTGGACTGACCACAGCTGCGTTCACTTCACCTACAACAAGCCGAAACCCATCATCCACCTCCAACCAGCTCTACAAAGAAACTGGAACAAAATCACCACGGATCAGATCTCCACATCGCTCCTTCGAACCTCCCCAGCCCTCTCTTCTAACGCCAACGAAGCCGCCTCCAACCTCACCCTTTGGTTATCCAACACCGCCGACACCTTAGCACCACTGAAAAAACGTCAACACAAACTTGGCAACAAGAAGGCCTCATGGTTCAACGATGATCTGAAGAAGTCCAAGAAACTGTGCCGCTCCCTTGAAAAGGCCTGGAAAAAAGACCCATCCACCAGCAACAAGGACGCCTTCAAAAGCGCCACCCGTACTCACCACCAACTAATCCGAAAAGCCAAGAAAACAGCATTCAAGGATCGACTTGACCACAACGCCCACAACAGCAAGGAACTTTTCAACATCGTCAAGGAATTTTCCAACCCATCGGCCAACTCCAACGACATCACCCCCTCTCAAACCCTCTGCGACTCCCTAGCCTCTTTTTTCCACAACAAGATTGCTGACATCCACAACAGCTTTGACAACCAACCCGGAAGCCAACCCACCCTACCCTCTGCTGACCATCTTCCCCCCATAAACACCCTTAACGCCTGGAACCCAATCTCCACTGAGGACACCATCCGCCTGATGAATTCCATCCACTCTGGATCCCCCACAGACCCATGCCCTCACCACATCTTCAACAAAGCAGACTCCGTCATTGCTCCGCACCTCCGAGACGTCATCAACTGCTCCTTCAACTCCGCTACCTTCCCAGAAGACTGGAAACACGCTGAACTCACCGCCCTTCTGAAAAAACCAACAGCAGACCCCACCGAACTCAAAAACTACCGCCCCATCTCGCTTCTTCCATTCCCGGCCAAAGTCATCGAGAAAGCTGTCAACAACCAGCTCGCCGCCTTCCTCGAAGCCAACAAATCACTCGACCCCTCACAATCTGGCTTCCGAGCCAAACACAGCACTGAGACCGCCCTCATCGCAGCAACAGACGACATTCGAACTCTACTGGACAATGGAGACATAGTCGCCCTCATCCTCCTCGACCTCTCTGCAGCCTTCGACACAGTCTGCCACAGCACCCTTTTACAACGCCTCGGAAACATCGGAATCCAAGGAAAAGCACTGGAATGGCTCACCTCGTTCCTCACCGGAAGAACCCAGAGAGTCCGCCTCCCACCATTCAAGTCCGAGGCCTCTGAAATCATCTGCGGCGTGCCTCAAGGATCCTCACTCAGTCCCACCCTCTTCAACGTATACATGAGCCCCCTCGCGGCCATCGCCCGCCAACACAACCTCAACATCATCTCTTACGCGGATGACACTCAACTGATCCTTTCTCTCACCAAGGACCCCAGCACCGCCAAAACTAACTTACACGAAGGAATGAAAGAAGTCGCCGAATGGATGAAACAAAGCCGTCTGAAACTGAACTCAGACAAAACAGAAGTGCTCATCTTAGGTACATCCCCCTCTGCATGGGACGACTCCTGGTGGCCAGAAGCCCTCGGAAAAGCACCCATCCCGACAGACCACGCACGGAACCTTGGCGTCATCCTGGATTCTTCACTCTCAATGAACAGACAAGTCAGCGCCGTATCCTCTTCCTGCTTTAACATTCTTCGCATGCTCAGAAAAACATTTCGCTGGATCCCCTCCGAAACTAGGAAAACAGTCACCCACGCTCTAGTCACGAGCCGACTGGACTACGGAAACACCCTCTACGCAGGTACCACCGCTAAACTCCAGAAGAAACTCCAACGAATCCAAAACGCCTCAGCCAGGCTCATATTAGACATCCCACGCAACAAACACATCTCTGGTCACCTTAAAGACCTCCACTGGCTACCCGTCAATAAGAGGATCACCTTCCGACTGCTTACCCACGCACACAAATCACTCTACGACATCGGACCAGATTGCCTCAACTCTCGACTGTCCTTCTACACCCCCTCCCGCCAACTTCGCTCTTCCAGCCAAGCCTTCGCCACTGTTCCTCGCATCAACAAGACCACCATGGGAGGCAGATCCTTTTCATACCTGGCTGCCAAAACATGGAACTCACTCCCCGCTTACCTTCGCCTCACCCAGAATCACCTAGCGTTCAGAAAGCAGCTTAAAACGTGGATATTTGACAAATAATCCTCCTCCCCTTCCTAAGCGCCTTGAAACCCTCTGGGTATGTAGTGCGCTATACAAATTTTATGACTTGGCTTGACTTTACGAGTAAAAATTATTTCTTCACCAACCAGCACATGTCTAGTTCTGCGGATGGTCTCAGTGTGCAGTGCAGCCTAGGCTTAGGCTGCACAAGGATGTATCAAGAGCTTAACACCATGACCAAATAAAAAATGAGAGAACTGATAGAAAAAAACTTTATATACATAAAAAAACTTTCACAAAAAATATGCACATGGTAACGTCCTTTTCACTACTCACTTAGGTATATCAATGGTATGTTGAGGCTCAACCTATGGTCACTTGTTTCAGCGTGGAGCTATGGGAGGAGAGGCTGCGATGTTCTCCTAACCTAGCGGTGGGTCAACATCTTCTCTCCTCTCAACCCTCCAGCCTTACATAGACATATGAGTAATTTGTGCGTGCAATACAAATAGGATGCTGCGATCTCGGTGGGAAGGCTTCATATGCATTCATGCAGTTATGTTCTAATTGTCCACCTGAGGTCTCATCTTGTGTAAATAGTGTATGTCGGGTGTATATATATTTATTGGCAAGATGCTTGTACATTCATGTTTTTATACCTATATTTATATATTTATAACTCATGATCTATTTTTTTACACCTGATTTTAAACATGACATTGTACATTAAGTATATTGCGTATATTTATAGCGATGACAAACTGTTTACATGACACTATTTGCACTTTATCTAATATATTGCACTGTTGCCTATTTTTGCACTGCTAATCTACTGGATTTCCCAGTGATTCCTGTTGTGTATTGTTCACAATGGTTATATAGCATTTGCACTTTGAATATTATTATTTGTACTTTGTAACATAGGCTGACTTCAGGGATTATCCCGCGATGCGTTGTGCATATAACTGTTGTCTATGTCTATGATATTAATCATTCTACATGTGACCTTGTCCCACCAATGATGTTGCACTTAATCGAGCACTAGCACTTTAAAAATTGCCTCCTCCCTAGCATGCGTCATGTGATCAAGGCCTCTGTGAAGGCCGAAACGTCATGCTGAGGTGTGCCGTCTCCTCGACGAAATAAAAATACACTGCTCACCTGCACCTGAGGTCTCCTCTCTTCTTCCTGCGCTGCGGTATCCAGGATTGGGCTCCGGGCGAGAGTTAGCGGGGATTGTTCCATATATATATATATATATATATATATATATATATATATATATCCAAAAGAAATTCCACACGGTAAAGAAGGAATGTCCAGGCCAGCTTTGCAGTTTAACGAGCTTTAATGTTCAGCTCCTAGCGGGTTCAGTGGGAACAGGGATGGCAACTTGTTACCCTTGACGTTAACAGTTTGTACACCTGCATCCCACATCACCTGGGGATACAGGCATGCAGACATTTTCTGCAAACTAGATCTGTCCCATACATTTTACACACTGAGATGATTCTGGACATGGCCCTGATGTGCCTTACCCAGAATTTTTTTACCTTTAATGGGGAGATTTTCCATCAACTCCTTGGGACCGCGATGGGTTCTTGCTTTGCTCCCAGCTTCGCCGGACTTTTCTTAGGCTGGTGGGAGGAGCAAGTAGTCTACAGGTCCCAGGAGTTTCAGTCCAAGGTTATCACCTGGCTGAGATACATAGATGACATTTTTGTCATCTGGAATGGAACTGCTGAGGAAGCGAATGATTTTACTAAATCCCTTAACACGAACAACCTCAACCTCTCCTTCACTTGTCACATCAACAAAGAAGAAGTGGATTTTCTTGACCTTAAGGTGCGAGTGGTGGAAAACACTCTCACCACTGTACTCTATAGGAAAGAAACAGCGGGCAACAGTCTGCTACACGGGAGCAGTTGCCATCCACACTCTCTGATCAATTCCATCCCGTTAGGTGAATTTTTAAGAGCTAAGCGGAACTGCTCCAATAATTCAGACTTTGAGAAAGAAGTAGAGACCATGACTCAAAGATTCACAGCGAGGGGATACAGCAAGAAAAGCATCAATGCAGCAATCTCTAAAGCTACCACTCTTAATCGGACCGATCTGTTAAAAGAAAAGGACCAGATCAACAAAAACCCCACCCCCACAACTAGATTCATAACAGACTATCATGGTCAAAACAGGGAGGTGAGGAAGGCCCTGGACAAATTCTGGAATGTTCTCACATTAGATAAGGACATCGCAGCAGCCATCAGCCCACACCCCCAAATTACTTTTAGAAAAGCTAAATCACTCAAGGACACTATGTACTACGCTAGTTCCCAAAAAAATCAGCAGCAATCCAGTCACTGGATTCTACATATGTGGCAGATGTAAAGCCTGTAAGAATAGCGCTAGTACTAAAACCATTAAGCTATCCGAACATCTCGACCCTTTCAACATCCGGGTGCACACAACATGTCAAACTGACCATGCTGTGTATGCACTCATGTGCCCTTGTAAACTGACTTACATAGGCAGCACGAAACTACCTGCCAAAGACAGAGTGCTACAGCATATGAGGGCCATTAACAATAAAGACAAGAGCTACCCCATAGCCAGGCACTTTGAATCCTTCCACAAAAGTAACCCCAATCTCCTATCCTTGTGTGTACTTACATCTGTACCCATAAGGGAAAGGGGGGGTAACAGGATACAGGAACTCCGCAGGTTGGAATCCCTTCTCATTATAAAATATCGAACCATGCAGCCTGAAGGGCATAACCTTGATGAAGAACTAGAAGTACATCTGGGTTAGCTGTTGTGCACTGTCACCTGCCAACACTAGCACTTGGTTGACTGTCAGTTCAGCTGTGTATAATACTTTGGTTTGTGAGATACTTGTGTCGATTTAATGTTGTAATGAACTATGTCACTGATGCACAGTTAATCACAGAATTTTATTATTTTTTTCACCAGATGGTTGTGAGAAGTCACAAGAACTGGCAATGCACGAGCACTTGAGCACGTTATCACGTATGGAAGTTGACACGTCTGGTCGAAAACACGGGCGATGGCGGCTCAGCAGGTCCAAATTGTTTTCATGTTTCTCATGGTATTAACTTCATGCCCACTGGGGCGCAATAAGGACATATGAATGCACCCCTGGTTCATTGCCCACTTGGGCTGTACTGATTGACGTTTTGAGTGTTTGAAATATGTGGCGATATGAGGTGAATTTCGCCAGGCCCCCCGGCATACTAACATGAGTGTGCCTGCTAGGTGCAACATGTATTTGGGGTCACGTGAAGAGAGGATGTGCATGATGATTCAATGCAATGTCTTCGGAACATTATTCATGTGTTTTGTACCTCCCGAGACTTGGAACATGTCACTCATTCATTTCAGTGGTGCGCTGCCTTGCATGTGGCCCAGACTGACTAACACGATTTTGCCTGCCAGGTGCGCCGTGTATTTGGGTTCATACTGAGAGAGGCTGTGCATGATGATTTAATGCATTGTCTTCGTAACATTTTAAATTCATTTTCATTTATTTTCATGTGTTTGTACCTCCCAAGGCTGGGAACGTGCCATTCATTGATTGCCTTTCATTTGTGCATTGCCATGAATACGTGTAAAAGTGATTTTCTCACGAGTCTTTTTACTATGTCCTCTGAAGGTCATGTGACCATACTTAAACAATTGAATCACTCACACTCACGCTCGTGATCAAGAGGTTTTACCTCGAAACGCGTTGGGTAGGAGCTGAACATTAAAGCTCGTTAAACTGCAAAGCTGGCCTGGACATTCCTTCTTTACCGTGTGGAATTTCTTTTGGATTTCTGGGGAGTGGCTACCCCGTCCAGGCCCTCCGCTGCAAGGGGCAGGGGTTCAGAGCGCAAAACTAACTTTGGATATATATATATATATATATATATATATATATATATATATGCGAATACTCCAAACAACACCACTTCCGAGTCAGACGGGAGTCAGATCGGCAAGGCAACAGAGGAGACGGACCACCAAATGCGCTTCACAGGTTCTTTCTTTATTGCAAAATTGTCAGTAGGCAAGAGGGCACTACGCGTTTCGGGCTTGAAAAGCCCTTGTTCACATGCAAGTGAGCCAGTTTGAATTTTTTGATTTTATAATGCAGTGCACACCCAATCAACCCGCCCAGTCACATGATGTCAAAGTGTCATGAAAATGAAAGACATACTACTCCTATCTGTAGGAGAATAGTGCAAAATACGGGATTTTTAAATTAACAAATAGTGTGTATATCAACCAAAAATCATTTTTCAAAGCAACATGCAGCTAAATACAACACTATGCAATAATTGTACAATATAGACCTACAAATATTATTTGTAAGTTTTCCATATACTCAATTCCGGGATAAATCCATTAATAAAAAACCGTAAATTTCACACATGATATAATTGGAGTGACTGGAGGATCCTAGGCTGATCCATAAGTGCAAATATATACAGATTTGACTGGTTCCAAGCCTGCGTCAAGTGGAGTATATTAAAGTGCATGAGGGCATGAGGGGAATGGGGATAAAGTGCTAAACCTACATATTGCAAAGTACCCTGTGTATTCAATGCATGAATGCAATCTTAACAGTTAGAGATAGGACACTGTCCTTCTATATATCTCTTAAAAAACTGTAAAAACATTTGATACTAACATAAAACTACAATATGTAAAATTCCTTATAGCTTAAAAACACCCAGTGTAAAAAAGTGCTAATAAATATCATACAAAATTTGATAAAAGGTGTTTGCTAGATGTTAAATAACAATTAGTGTATATTTACAAAATTGGAGAAGGTAAGGAGCTAAGTCTATTGGTGGAAGAGTGGCCAACAAGGAACTTGACTGGCCAAGCAACTGGCTGACTGGACATGTACTATCTCTGGTCACCTAGGAGGGAATATTTGGCCTGCTAGATAACAGGGAACCTGACTATCTAGAGGGATTTGCTCCTAGATTCAATAAGTGTGCTGAAAACTCAGTGTTCAAAGAAGGTTCGCATATCACAAGAAATGGCGAAGGTCCTCTGTAATGTTAAGCCCATTCGGCCATTTACTGTCATATTCGAGGATCATTCGTGACTCTAGTTGACGTAGTTTGAGCTCGCGGTTGCCACCTCGCCTTGGTTTGGGAACTGAGGCCACTACATAATATGTTAGGCAATTGATATCTTTGTTGTGTGAGCTCAAAAAATGGCGTGCCACCGGATATGCAGGATCTGAATGTAAAATGGCACAAATGTGTTGAAGAATCCTGACATGTACTGGCTGTTTAGTGCTGCCTACATAATTGAGGCCACAGGTATATGTCAGTATGTATACTGCATATTCCGTTTTGCATGTATGCTGACCTTTAATTGGAATCTCAATGTCACTGAAGGGGGTTTTATAGTGTGTCTTATTAATTCCGAAATTACATGCTCTACAAGTAGAGTTAGCCAATTTGGTTTAAGGTTGAACTCAGGACTACTCTGGTCGAGCACTGCACCCATACTGAGTGCCCGATGAAAGGTGACCAGGGGTTTATCAGGAAGCATACTACCTAGTACACTGTCGGTTAGTACAGTGGGCCAGTGGTGGTTGATTATTTGCCTTATCTTGTTTTGTTGGCTACTGTAATCAGTTATAAATCTGGGACATTCCTGTTTGGTGACATCTGATGTCTCATCAGGCAATTCGGTATTCTCAGAAGCTTGACTTAATAGACTGGCCCGTGTTCTGCCCTGGGATTTCACTAGCGCTTGGTTAAACATTTTTTCTGTGTACCGTCGGGCTTTCATGCGGCTGCGCAGGTCATTAACACATATCTCAAAGTCAGTAGCAGCACTACATATTCTTTTCAACCTGAGGATTTCTCCATAGGGAATACTTTGGATCGTGTGCCTGGGGTGTAAACTAGAGGCATGGAGGGTAGTGTTACCCGCAGTACTTTTGCGATGGAGAGTTGTCTGCACCTTGCTATGATCGTCAATATAAACAGTGACATCCAAAAATTCCGCTTGTTTAGTGCTAATCCTAGAAGTGAATCTAAGGTTAAATGGATTGTCATTGATTGCATCAATAAAAGCACAGGCTTCTGTTTCATCACCTTGCCAAACTATAAAAATATCATCGATATAGCGAAGGTATCGAATAATTTTTTCTCGCACCCACCCTCGATGCGTAACGTTGAGGACCCGCTCCTCCCACCAGCCAACTTGCAAGCACGCATAGCTGGGGGAGAAGCAGGCCCCCATCGCCACGCCCCTCAGTTGCCTCCAAATTTCTTTGCCAAATAAAAAGTAGTTATTGTATAGACACCATTCAATCAGGCCCAGAATCACTTTGTTGTGCTCATAAAAGTCAATCGGCAGACGGCCCAGAAAATGAGAAACTGCATTCATTCCATCAGTGTGTGAAATACTAGTGTATAGCTGTTCAACATCCAAAGTGATAAGCAGCATGTCATTCTGCCATTCTAGATCTTCTATTTTAGCCAGAACATCTCCAGTGTCACGTACAAAGCTAGGCAGGCTGCTTACCCATTTTTGCAAGAAAAAATCCACATATTGGCCTACTCTTTCTCCACAGCTGTTTATAGCAGAGATGATCGGCCTGCCTGGCACCGGTGACTGTCCTTTGTGTACTTTAGGAATTAAATAAAGAATTGGCAAAGTAGGATGTTCATTAAGCATAAATTTGTATTCCTCCTCCGAGATTAGGCCTTCTCTGTGATGTTTCTGTAGTAGTTTGCTTAAGCTTTCATTAGCCTTAGTATATTCTTTGTTTGTTGATTTTTTATAACAAGCTGGATCCGATAGCTGTCTTTGGGCTTCCGGAATGTACGCTGCTTTTGGCCAAATAACGATGTTTCCACCCTTATCTATAAGGGTATATATATGTATGGTTTTCTCCCTCGAAAGAAAGAACAGGAACCCAGGGGTCAGTTTGGAGAAGCTTTATTGTACAAACTTCAACTTCGGTAGCGGCAAATGCATTTCGGGCATTCCCTTCCTCAGCGCCCAACACCGGACCCATGTGACACCGTCACAGTACATCCTGCTGCCTTTAAAGTTGTTTAGAGTGGGTCCGCTCCTCCCCCATTGACGATCGCGCTCACCTGTTGCAGCCCGCCCATGTCCTTGGACTGCAAAACCCAGAATGCCGTGTGGCAGCAAAGCAGGTTGGTGGAAGATACAGGGATGGACGGTAACTTGCGGCACCCCTATAGGTTAGCAGGCACGATGACACACTTTGCCGAAGATCTGCACGACAAGTCTCTCCTCGAGTCCCCCATACTGCCACAGCCACTGTCGTCAGGATTCAATAATCAGGGGCGTGATGCAGTCCGCAATTAGCCCGGGAGAGGTAAGATACCTCAGCTGCTATATATAATCCTTGGCATCCAGCATCCTACTATAGGAAGAAAATATGCTTGTAATTTATAAGTGAGTACGGCGCTTCTTAAACTACATGTTCCTTCATGCTTATTGTTTCAGAGCAGCCTACTGCGGGCGAACAACCAATGAAAAAGAAGAGAGTTTTAAATAAAAGGAGAGAAAACTACACTCACTTGCAAAGCTGCCTTTGACAAAGAGACGAAGTGTCTTGAAACGCGTTAGGCTAATTAATTGAGTTTGAATGAAAAGGAGAGTTGTCATTCAAGAACCGGAAGGTGGGCTCACTGTCGTGTGCGTCCTGTGAAAGCTTCAGGGCATTTGATGAATATATATATATATATATATATATATATATATATATATATATATATATATATATATATATATATATATATATATATCCACTGCTTATTAAATGCACTGCTTCAACTAACAGCGTTGGTGTCTGGCTCATCTATTGTCTATTGAAGATTGAGGAGATTTACACCCCCAAATTACTTTTAGAAAAGCTAAATCACTCAAGGACACTCTATGTACTACGCTAGTTCCCAAAAAAATCAGCAGCAATCCAGTCACTGGATTCTACATATGTGGCAGATGTAAAGCCTGTAAGAATAGCGCTAGTACTAAAACCATTAAGCTATCCGAACATCTCGACCCTTTCAACATCCGGGTGCACACAACATGTCAAACTGACCATGCTGTGTATGCACTCATGTGCCCTTGTAAACTGACTTACATAGGCAGCACGAAACTACCTGCCAAAGACAGAGTGCTACAGCATATGAGGGCCATTAACAATAAAGACAAGAGCTACCCCATAGCCAGGCACTTTGAATCCTTCCACAAAAGTAACCCCAATCTCCTATCCTTGTGTGTACTTACATCTGTACCCATAAGGGAAAGGGGGGGTAACAGGATACAGGAACTCCGCAGGTTGGAATCCCTTCTCATTATAAAATATCGAACCATGCAGCCTGAAGGGCATAACCTTGATGAAGAACTAGAAGTACATCTGGGTTAGCTGTTGTGCACTGTCACCTGCCAACACTAGCACTTGGTTGACTGTCAGTTCAGCTGTGTATAATACTTTGGTTTGTGAGATACTTGTGTCGATTTAATGTTGTAATGAACTATGTCACTGATGCACAGTTAATCACTGAATTTTATTATTTTTTTCACCAGATGGTTGTGAGAAGTCACAAGAACTGGCAATGCACGAGCACTTGAGCACGTTATCACGTATGGAAGTTGACACGTCTGGTCGAAAACACGGGCGATGGCGGCTCAGCAGGTCCAAATTGTTTTCATGTTTCTCATGGTATTAACTTCATGCCCACTGGGGCGCAATAAGGACATATGAATGCACCCCTGGTTCATTGCCCACTTGGGCTGTACTGATTGACGTTTTGAGTGTTTGAAATATGTGGCGATATGAGGTGAATTTCGCCAGGCCCCCCGGCATACTAACATGAGTGTGCCTGCTAGGTGCAACATGTATTTGGGGTCACGTGAAGAGAGGATGTGCATGATGATTCAATGCAATGTCTTCGGAACATTATTCATGTGTTTTGTACCTCCCGAGACTTGGAACATGTCACTCATTCATTTCAGTGGTGCGCTGCCTTGCATGTGGCCCAGACTGACTAACACGATTTTGCCTGCCAGGTGCGCCGTGTATTTGGGTTCATACTGAGAGAGGCTGTGCATGATGATTTAATGCATTGTCTTCGTAACATTTTAAATTCATTTTCATTTATTTTCATGTGTTTGTACCTCCCAAGGCTGGGAACGTGCCATTCATTGATTGCCTTTCATTTGTGCATTGCCATGAATACGTGTAAAAGTGATTTTCTCACGAGTCTTTTTACTATGTCCTCTGAAGGTCATGTGACCATACTTAAACAATTGAATCACTCACACTCACGCTCGTGATCAAGAGGTTTTACCTCGAAACGCGTTGGGTAGGAGCTGAACATTAAAGCTCGTTAAACTGCAAAGCTGGCCTGGACATTCCTTCTTTACCGTGTGGAATTTCTTTTGGATTTCTGGGGAGTGGCTACCCCGTCCAGGCCCTCCGCTGCAAGGGGCAGGGGTTCAGAGCGCAAAACTAACTTTGGATATATATATATATATATATATATATATATGCGAATACTCCAAACAACACCACTTCCGAGTCAGACGGGAGTCAGATCGGCAAGGCAACAGAGGAGACGGACCACCAAATGCGCTTCACAGGTTCTTTCTTTATTGCAAAATTGTCAGTAGGCAAGAGGGCACTACGCGTTTCGGGCTTGAAAAGCCCTTGTTCACATGCAAGTGAGCCAGTTTGAATTTTTTGATTTTATAATGCAGTGCACACCCAATCAACCCGCCCAGTCACATGATGTCAAAGTGTCATGAAAATGAAAGACATACTACTCCTATCTGTAGGAGAATAGTGCAAAATACGGGATTTTTAAATTAACAAATAGTGTGTATATCAACCAAAAATCATTTTTCAAAGCAACATGCAGCTAAATACAACACTATGCAATAATTGTACAATATAGACCTACAAATATTATTTGTAAGTTTTCCATATACTCAATTCCGGGATAAATCCATTAATAAAAAACCGTAAATTTCACACATGATATAATTGGAGTGACTGGAGGATCCTAGGCTGATCCATAAGTGCAAATATATACAGATTTGACTGGTTCCAAGCCTGCGTCAAGTGGAGTATATTAAAGTGCATGAGGGCATGAGGGGAATGGGGATAAAGTGCTAAACCTACATATTGCAAAGTACCCTGTGTATTCAATGCATGAATGCAATCTTAACAGTTAGAGATAGGACACTGTCCTTCTATATATCTCTTAAAAAACTGTAAAAACATTTGATACTAACATAAAACTACAATATGTAAAATTCCTTATAGCTTAAAAACACCCAGTGTAAAAAAGTGCTAATAAATATCATACAAAATTTGATAAAAGGTGTTTGCTAGATGTTAAATAACAATTAGTGTATATTTACAAAATTGGAGAAGGTAAGGAGCTAAGTCTATTGGTGGAAGAGTGGCCAACAAGGAACTTGACTGGCCAAGCAACTGGCTGACTGGACATGTACTATCTCTGGTCACCTAGGAGGGAATATTTGGCCTGCTAGATAACAGGGAACCTGACTATCTAGAGGGATTTGCTCCTAGATTCAATAAGTGTGCTGAAAACTCAGTGTTCAAAGAAGGTTCGCATATCACAAGAAATGGCGAAGGTCCTCTGTAATGTTAAGCCCATTCGGCCATTTACTGTCATATTCGAGGATCATTCGTGACTCTAGTTGACGTAGTTTGAGCTCGCGGTTGCCACCTCGCCTTGGTTTGGGAACTGAGGCCACTACATAATATGTTAGGCAATTGATATCTTTGTTGTGTGAGCTCAAAAAATGGCGTGCCACCGGATATGCAGGATCTGAATGTAAAATGGCACAAATGTGTTGAAGAATCCTGACATGTACTGGCTGTTTAGTGCTGCCTACATAATTGAGGCCACAGGTATATGTCAGTATGTATACTGCATATTCCGTTTTGCATGTATGCTGACCTTTAATTGGAATCTCAATGTCACTGAAGGGGGTTTTATAGTGTGTCTTATTAATTCCGAAATTACATGCTCTACAAGTAGAGTTAGCCAATTTGGTTTAAGGTTGAACTCAGGACTACTCTGGTCGAGCACTGCACCCATACTGAGTGCCCGATGAAAGGTGACCAGGGGTTTATCAGGAAGCATACTACCTAGTACACTGTCGGTTAGTACAGTGGGCCAGTGGTGGTTGATTATTTGCCTTATCTTGTTTTGTTGGCTACTGTAATCAGTTATAAATCTGGGACATTCCTGTTTGGTGACATCTGATGTCTCATCAGGCAATTCGGTATTCTCAGAAGCTTGACTTAATAGACTGGCCCGTGTTCTGCCCAGGGATTTCACTAGCGCTTGGTTAAACATTTTTTCTGTGTACCGTCGGGCTTTCATGCGGCTGCGCAGGTCATTAACACATATCTCAAAGTCAGTAGCAGCACTACATATTCTTTTCAACCTGAGGATTTCTCCATAGGGAATACTTTTGATCGTGTGCCTGGGGTGTAAACTAGAGGCATGGAGGGTAGTGTTACCCGCAGTACTTTTGCGATGGAGAGTTGTCTGCACCTTGCTATGATCATCAATATAAACAGTGACATCCAAAAATTCCGCTTGTTTAGTGCTAATCCTAGAAGTGAATCTAAGGTTAAATGGATTGTCATTGATTGCATCAATAAAAGCACAGGCTTCTGTTTCATCACCTTGCCAAACTATAAAAATATCATCGATATAGCGAAGGTATCGAATAATTTTTTCTCGCACCCACCCTCGATGCGTAACGTTGAGGACCCGCTCCTCCCACCAGCCAACTTGCAAGCACGCATAGCTGGGGGAGAAGCAGGCCCCCATCGCCACGCCCCTCAGTTGCCTCCAAATTTCTTTGCCAAATAAAAAGTAGTTATTGTATAGACACCATTCAATCAGGCCCAGAATCACTTTGTTGTGCTCATAAAAGTCAATCGGCCGACGGCCCAGAAAATGAGAAACTGCATTCATTCCATCAGTGTGTGAAATACTAGTGTATAGCTGTTCAACATCCAAAGTGATAAGCAGCATGTCATTCTGCCATTCTAGATCTTCTATTTTAGCCAGAACATCTCCAGTGTCACGTACAAAGCTAGGCAGGCTGCTTACCCATTTTTGCAAGAAAAAATCCACATATTGGCCTACTCTTTCTCCACAGCTGTTTATAGCAGAGATGATCGGCCTGCCTGGCACCGGTGACTGTCCTTTGTGTACTTTAGGAATTAAATAAAGAATTGGCAAAGTAGGATGTTCATTAAGCATAAATTTGTATTCCTCCTCCGAGATTAGGCCTTCTCTGTGATGTTTCTGTAGTAGTTTGCTTAAGCTTTCATTAGCCTTAGTATATTCTTTGTTTGTTGATTTTTTATAACTTGCTGGATCCGATAGCTGTCTTTGGGCTTCCAGAATGTACGCGGCTTTTCGCCAAATAACGAGGTTTCCACCCTTATCTATAAGGGTATATATATGTATGGTTTTCTCCCTCGAAAGAAAGAACAGGAACCCAGGGGTCAGTTTGGAGAAGCTTTATTGTACAAACTTCAACTTCGGTAGCGGCAAATGCATTTCGGGCATTCCCTTCCTCAGCGCCCAACACCGGACCCATGTGACACCGTCACAGTACATCCTGCTGCCTTTAAAGTTGTTTAGAGTGGGTCCGCTCCTCCCCCATTGACGATCGCGCTCACCTGTTGCAGCCGGCCCATGTCCTTGGACTGCAAAACCCAGAATGCCGTGTGGCAGCAAAGCAGGTTGGTGGAAGATACAGGGATGGACGGTAACTTGCGGCACCCCTATAGGTTAGCAGGCACGATGACACACTTTGCCGAAGATCTGCACGACAAGTCTCTCCTCGAGTCCCCCATACTGCCACAGCCACTGTCGTCAGGATTCAATAATCAGGGGCTTGATGCAGTCCGCAATTAGCCCGGGAGAGGTAAGATACCTCAGCTGCTATATATAATCCTTGGCATCCAGCATCCTACTATAGGAAGAAAATATGCTTGTAATTTATAAGTGAGTACGGCGCTTCTTAAACTACATGTTCCTTCATGCTTATTGTTTCAGAGCAGCCTACTGCGGGCGAACAACCAATGAAAAAGAAGAGAGTTTTAAATAAAAGGAGAGAAAACTACACTCACTTGCAAAGCTGCCTTTGACAAAGAGACGAAGTGTCTTGAAACGCGTTAGGCTAATTAATTGAGTTTGAATGAAAAGGAGAGTTGTCATTCAAGAACCGGAAGGTGGGCTCACTGTCGTGTGCGTCCTGTGAAAGCTTCAGGGCATTTGATGAATATATATATATATATATATATATATATATATATATATATATATATATATATATATATATATATATATATATATATATATATATATATATATATATATATATATATATATATATATATATATATATATATATCCACTGCTTATTAAATGCACTGCTTCAACTAACAGCGTTGGTGTCTGGCTCATCTATTGTCTATTGAAGATTGAGGAGATTTATCGAGGTCTGCGCTCGCTAGTACTGCGACCATAGCAGTTGGGAGTCTGCTGTTTTCATATATATATATATATATATATATATATATATATATATATATATATATATATATATACACACTGAAAAGTATGCAAGTTTGGTATAAACACCACCAAATATCAAAGTGTGCCTCAGCCCAATCCTATTACAATCCGAGGCTTATACACATGTCGTACAGACTATGCTGTATATGTGCTTGAAAGCACTTGCAGAATGAGGTATGTTGGTAGTACCAAACTGCAAGCATATAAACGCATTCTACAGCACTTAAGGGCAATAGTTAATTCCAACTTGAGCTATTTTATCTTCGACTCTGTTCCTAGAAATATAAGGTGAGGTAACAGAGAGAAACAGCTGAGGCAGTTGGAATCTAAATATATATTATTGCTTGATACAAGAATCTCCAATGGGCTGAACACAGGGGAAGACCTGCATAATTTTCTGTAGTCTCTTACTTTTTTAATACCTGTATGAAGTAGTCTGAATAATCGAGCTGGAATCAACTAAATTAGTGGAGAGTATACGGTTTATGTTACCTATGGATTGATGGATAATCTTTTTACTAGTGCCTTGACACTGAATCCTAGCATATTAGAATTATTTATTTATTGTAATTAGAATTTGGATGATAGATCAAGCCTAGTCTGTATCTAATTAACACAAATATTCAACACAAAATGTATATTAAATGTTTTTAGGAAAGTTAAGATTTAAAATACTTTTCTACAATGAACAATGCTCTTTTAGGGTGCTCTATTAGTAAATGCACTTGCACTTTATTGTTGTGGGTAAATTTAAAGCGAGCTATTTAAGACTATTTATCTCATTTTTTCTCATTTTTAACTTATTAACTTTTTTAGCCTGGAATGGTTTGATATGAATTTTAATATCATGTTTTTCTGAGATAATATTGCACTATGGGGCTCATTAGGATGGCGGACGGAAATGTTTCCCGTCTGCCGTGGCGGCGGGAAAAAACTCCCGACCGCGCCGCGGATATTCCGCGGTTGCGATCAGGATAATATTGTCAAGAAACTCCGACAGCGGCGGACGGATAACATGAAACACAGTCCGCGGCGGATGGAGCACACCAAAGACCGCCGCAAGCGAACGGTACCAAAGAAACACCCTCAGCCGCGGACAAACATGACCGCGGGAGCAGGCACAACCGCCGCCATACCTGCGGAGGCTCCGGCCGCGCGATTAGGATGACGCCGTCATTCCAACGGAACTCACCAGCTTCCTCTACCGCTGCGGAAACAATGCATCGAGAAACGGAGCATGACTGCGGAAGGACCACACGAACACCATCCCTGCCGTCAAATCGATTACAAAATGGCAGATGGACGTAAATAGAAAACATACCAAACACGACACCCACCCCCTGAAACACCCACCCCCAGCAACTACACGCCCCAATGACACCCCCCCCAAGCACCGAAAAATGCACCAAAATCACCACACCCACAGAACACCTGACTACCAACAACCATTGGGACACAACCATCACACAGAGTATAAAATGGATCCCTCCCACAACCACAATCCTTTGTATCACAGCATAGTTGCAAGCCAGAGGCATAATAACACTAATAGCAGACACACACCAACACACATACAACCTGAACACAAACACAACCACCACACGAACACCCACAACATCACCCCTACACACCACACACCTGCACATCCCACCCCACCCCACCAACACCTTGCACATCACACACCATGGCACCAAAGAAAAATCCCAAATTCACAGACTGTGAGTTGAAGGTCATGGTGGATGAAATCATCTGTGTCGAGCCACACATCTTCGGTACCGTAGTCCAGCAGACCACTGTGGCAACCAAAAACAACATGTGGGATAGGATAGTGACCAGAGTGAATGCGTCAGGGACCGTGCCACGCACCAAGCACGATGTCCAGAGGCGGTGGCACGACCTCAAGACCAGGGTAAAAGGCATCAGGGCAAAGAACCACCTGCGGGCACACCACACTGGCGGCGGCACTCCCCCGGAACCCATACCATATGCAGAATGGGTGGAGAAGATGCTGGGCATACTGCACCCTGAGAGCCTTGAAGGAATCGAAGAGGGACAAGAGGCTGGTAAGTACAAACCAATGATCACCATCACACTGCCATGGTCTGCCTTGCACAACTGCCAAGACACATCGCCCAGGCCCCAAACCATGCATGTGGGCCACATAGTCACCCAAATGTGAAGTCCTGGGCTCAAATGCGCCCACCATGACCAAACACAAATGTTGTCTCCTACGTTCCCAGCCTTGCATGTCGACAAAGCAGCCAGCACTACAACTCCACAGAGGCCCCCATGCCCACAGGGAGAGTGGTGGGTGTTGGGGGCTGTCAGAGACCAGCACTACAACTCCACAGAGGCCCCCATGTCTACAGGGAGGGTGGTGGTGTGTGTGGTGTGTGATGGGTGGGTGGGGTGCATGAGACACCAGCACTACAACTCCACAGAGGCCCCCATGACCACAGGGAGGGTGGTGGATGTTGTGGGGGGGGAGACCAGCTCTACAACTCCACAGAGGCCCCCATGTCCACAGGGAGGGAGCTGGGTGTTGGGGGCGGTCAGAGACCAGCACTACAACTCCACAGAGGCCCCCATGTCCACAGGGAGGGTGGTGGGTGTTGGGGGTGGTCAGAGACCAGCACTACAACTCCACAGAGGCCCCCATGTCTACAGGGAGGGTGGTGGTGTGTGTGTGATAGGTGGGTGGGGTGTGTGAGACACCAGCACTACAACTCCACAGAGGCCCCATGTCCACAAGGAGGGTTGTGGTGTTGGGGGGGAGAGAGCAGCACTACAACTCCACCGAGGCCCCCATGTCCACAGGGAGGGTTGTGGGTGTTGGGAGGGGAGAGACCAGCACTACAACTCCACAGAGGCCCCCATGTCCACAGGGAGGGTGGCGGGTGTTGGGGGCGGCGAGAGACCAGCACTACAACTCCACAGAGGCCCCCATTGCCACATGGAGGTTGGTGGGTGTTGGGGGCGGTGAGAGCCCAGCACTACAACTCCACAGAGGCCCCCATGTCCACAGGGAGGGTGGTGGGTGTTGGGGGCGGTCAGAGACCAGCACTACAACTCCACAGATGACCCCATGTCTACAGGGAGGGTGGTGGGTGTTGGGGGCGGTCAGACACCAGCACTACAACTCAACAGAGGCCCACATGTCCACAGGGAGGGTGGTGGGTGTTGGGGGCGGTGAGAGACCAGCACTACAACTCCACAGAGGCCCCCATGTCCACAGGGAGGGTGGTGGGTGTTGGGGGCGGTGAGAGACCAGCACTACAACTCCACAGAGGCCCCCATGTCCACAGGGAGGGTGGTGGGTGTTGGGGCGGTCAGAGACCAGCACTACAACTCCACAGATGCCCCCATGTCTACAGGGAGGGTGGTGGGTGTTGGGGGCGGTCAGAGACCAGCACTACAACTCCACAGAGGCCCCCATGTCTACAGGGAGGGTGGTGGTGTGTGTGTGATAGGAGGGTGGGGTGTGTGACACACCAGCACTACAACTCCACAGAGGCCCCCATGTCCACAGGGAGGGTGGTGGGTGTTGGGGGCGGTGAGAGACCAGCACTACAACTCCACAGAGGCCCCCATGTGTCATCCCAGAGCAAGATTGAGTCATCATACCATTTGACGACCACCGCATCTCCTCCTGCAAACTGTCATGTACGTATACATCTTCACAGGGGGAAAATGCAATAGCAGGACAGGACCACACATATCCAAGTATTGCCTTCCCACCTCCACGTCACCATATTTGCCTGTTCTGTCACCAAAAAAACATGATGACAACAACAACCATGTCCTGATTACATAGTGATTTCGAAAGTTGCTACCAAAAACATGTCATGTCCACAACATTTATTCTGAAAATCTTGTCCCTCAGGTGATCGCAACTTGACTGGCGAAAACAGCATCCGCCAGCAACAGTCGCCCCCCTCACGGCACGAACTCTCTGGGGACGATCCTATTGACAGCTCTGGTGCAGAGGACGAAGCAGGCCCAAGCAGACTCCGAGGGCCATCTGGCTCCCAGGACATCCCTGCCTCCACCACCTTGGCCTGTGTCACTACACCAACACCTGCCATTGTGAGCTGTGCAGCCACCACCACCACCACCCCTCCTACCTGTGCCACCCTGCCTGACCCATCGGCCGATGATGGCCCATCGACATCCCAGGCAAGCAGGGAGAGTGGACAGGTGAGGCCACAGCTCAGAACCAGGAGTGCAGTTGTCCGGAGAGGTCACCAACACCACCGCCACCCACACCTGAGCCCACGGACAGGGAGGTGGCCCCTGACCAACCTGCCCCCACAGCTATCTCCGCTCCGGCTCCAAGACGGAGGGGCCGTCCGAGGCTGGATGCAGCTGAGAGCAGTGGAAATGCCTCATCTACCCACTCTAAGAGGGGCCGCAAATGACTTCACCCATCCTTGAGCCTGCCATTCACCATGTCAACTATCCTGTCCCACAATGCCAAGCATTGGCACACATCTGTTGGACTAGGTGTACATAACACAATGTGGTGTCCACACGTTGATTTCATCTGCCATGACCTTCAACTCTCACTTCCCCCACAACACCTAATTGTAAATATGCACCAACATCAATTCACTACCTGTTAATAAACACGACTTAAACACTCAATGCTGTGTGACCTCCATGTTTTAATCACATGATTGTAATAGGAATTCTCATTACCAGGTGCAGGTATCAATGTCCTTGAGAATCATGCCTCTGTGGGAGTGACCTAGGGATAATGAGAGAGCAACAAACACAGGTCAGGAAAGTGATTCACACCCATCACAACACACTGTACTGCCACATCCCACAAACCACACTCATCAACAATTAAGTGGATCACAGGACACACATCAGGGAGCATTGCATGTACACCATCTACCAAACACATTTCTAAACAGCACATACCAGAACAGGCTGCATACACAACACCACATCCACACACCACCAGCAAACATACATCACGCATTGTCTAGCTGCACAAGAGGTAGTTACTCACATTCAAGGAAAATAGCGATCAATGAGCTGACGCCTCTGGTCCACACCTTCTTCCTCACAACTATCTTCATCAGTGGACATGGGTGGGATGGGAGGCGGAGCAACCTGTTGGTCTTCAGGGTCCATGATTAGTGCTATGTTGTTGCGCAATGCCTGGTTGTGGAGCATGCAGCATGCAATCACAATCTTGCAAACTTTGGCAGGTGAGTATGGCAGGGCCCCTCCGGTTTTATCCAGGCAGCGAAACCTAGACTTCAGCAGTCCAAAAGTACGTTCCACCACTCGACGTGTCCTTCCATGGGCATCATTGTAACGCATTTCACCAGGGGTAGTCGGATTCCGTATGGGGCTTAGCAGCCACGGCCGGTTTGGGTACGCAGAGTCGCCTAGGTGGGTGGAAGACAGACACAAACATCATTACCAGGATTGGTGGGAACAGCATGCCACACATACAACACAATTCTCCTCACAGCATACTCACCTACAAGCCACGCACGTTCCGGACGCAGATTAGCCATCAGTTGTGGGACAATGCTGCTCCGCAGAATGTGTTGAGTCATGTGCTGAGCCTGGAAATCTGGCACACACATGGGAGATTATGTTGTCAGCCAGGCACACCACTTGCACGTTGATCGAATGGTAGTGCTTTCGATTGCGATATACAGGTCACGTGCCTGGGGTGGAATGAGAGCAATATGTGTTCCATCAATGGAACGGTGCACAGACATAATATCGACTCCAAAATATCGTTTGGACAGAATATCGAGTTTTAAATATCGTTTGGACAAAATATCGACTAGACCGAATATCGACAGCCAAAATATCGTTTATAAGGTAAGTGAAGTAATATCGACTGTAAATAATATAGACAGTGAAAATATCCAAGTATATAATCTAGATAGTAAAAAATATAGTTTTTAAAATAATATTTAATTATTTATAGTGTTTTCATGTTATAATATGTGTGAAAAGTGTCATTTTATTTTATAATTATTTTTAATTAATGATTTTTTTAATTATTGTGTAATTTTATTCTGTAGCGGGTTGTGGGTTTATAGGGGAATAGGGTGGGAAGTAATTTAATTATAATTAATTAAATATGTAAATTCATTAATTGGTAGTAATAATTAATTAATTGGTAATTAAATAATATATGTTAATTATTTAAAATTTAATTGGTAATTAATTTAATTTAATTGATTAATTGCTAATTATGTTAAATTAAAGGGGTATTTTTAGGGTTCAGGGTCAGTTTTTAGTTTTTGGGTAAAGGGGTATTTTTAGGGTTCAGGGTCAGTTTTCAGTTTTTGGGTAAAGGAGTATTTTTAGGGTTCAGTGTCAGTTTTTAGTTTTTGGGTAAAGGGGTATTTTTAGGGTTCAGGGTCAGTTTTTAGTTTTTGGGTAAAGGGGTATTTTTAGGGTTCAGGGTCAGTTTTTAGTTTTTGGGTAAAGGGGTATTTTTAGGGTTCAGGGTCAGTTTTTAGTTTTTGGGTAAAGGGGTATTTTTAGGGTTCAGGGTCAGTTTTTAGTTTTTGGGTAAAGGGGTATTTTTAGGGTTCAGGGTCAGTTTTTAGTTTTTGGGTAAAGGGGTATTTTTAGGGTTCAGGGTCAGTTTTTAGTTTTTGGGTAAAGGGGTATTTTTAGGGTTTAGGGTCAGCTTTCAGTTTTTGGGTAAAGGGGTATTTTTAGGGTTCAGGGTCAGTTTTTAGTTTTTAGGTAAAGGGGTATTTTTAGGGTTCAGGGTCATTTTGGGGTTTTTGGGGTACATATACAATATTGTCTATTATTTAATTAAATTTTGTTACTATATATATATATGTTTTAAGAAATATGATTAAAAAAAATTTATTTTTTTACTTTCATTAATTATTTAATTATTAAAAGTTATATTAAGTATTGTTAATTATATTTTAGTAATTAATTTTTTATATTAATGTAATTAAACATTGTTTTTAGTAAAGTCGATATTTTTTACAACGATATTTTTGTAAACGATATTTTGTACTCGATATTTTTGTACTTACCTGTTTGTACATACAAACTCGATATTTTGGTTGTAGATATTTTTTCCTCGATATTTTGGGTAGTCGATATTTTGGTAGTCGATATTATTTCAGTGATCCCAATGGAACCTACTACGTGTGGTATCTGGGCCAGGGCATAGAAGTCCCCTTTGACTGCTGGCAACTCTGCTGGGTGTGGAAAATGGATGTAATCATCCTTGTAAAGCATCATGGCATTCAGTACATCCCGCAGTACCATGTTGATCATGGATTGTTATAGGCAGGGTAACACCCAATACACCCTTGTAGGCTTGGGCACTATATGTTTAAGGTCAGAGTATGCTACAAGGGACTTATTCTGAAAATAGTCAGTGTGATTTATGAGTTGTACAAGTGTAACACACTCAATTGTATCCACAGGATAACAGTTTTAGTAAACAATCAAAATAAATTCATGGAAGGTAAAGAGAGAACACACAGAGAAGGAGATATATTTGGCAGATTTATATTTACTAACACGAAATAAGGGAGATAAATACAGACAAATAAATTGGAGTAGAAGTCATGAACTGAGACAGATAATTTTTTCTCTTTAGCTCACAACTAAAAACATCAACTCCTCATGGATAAGACAAACAACCTAAATTAAATAATAAAAAATGGTTGTAAGTTTGTGCCATAACAACATTTCAGGAGATGATGAAGTGTCGACGTTTTCGGTCTAGAAGGCAATCGTCATATAGACCATCATCAGGACGGAATGTTTTCAATGCTGAACAGACTCCCTGGACCTTTTAGACGAATAGACGGAAAAGCGTGGCTGAAAATCACAGTGGGGCACACTGTCACACGCAAGTTATATCTTGAATGTGAGTTAAAGCCACGTCATTGGCTAACTCTCAGAGAACAATCCAATCAATAATGTAACCCAATCGTTTTTCAAATGCAGAACATAGAAAAGCGTGCTGCGTCTACCTGGAGGTTCGTCAGTAACGGTGGGTGACCGGCCAGCACCCGGCGGTGGGTGACAGGTAACGCCGGGCGCGTATGCGCATTCAAATATAGCGGAAGCCGTGGACCGCCACAACAGGGCCAGTCATTGGCTCTATTTGAATGAGGCATCCAAGAAAAACCAATTTGATGCAGACGTATGCCACTGATATGAGTTCAGGGCCCTATATATGTGTGAATTTCTGCAGCACACATTCACTGCTTTCATTCACTGCTGCCTGCGACCATCACCTCAGCCTGCTGTTGCTGAGCTGACCAACAACTGCTGCCTGCGACCATCGCCTCGACCTGCTGCTCCTGAGCTGACCAACAACTGCTGCCTGCGACCATCACCTCGACCTGCTGCTGCTGAACTGACCAACAACTGCTGCCTGCGACCATCACCTCGACCTGCTGCTGCTGAGCTGGCCAATAACTGCTGCTGTAGTGCCACAGTCCTGGACCTTGACATGCAGAGAGTGCGAGAGATCCGGTCTCGTCCCTTCACCGCAGCGGAGCTGGATGTTCTTGTGGACGGTGTTCTCAGCCACTATGAACAGCTCTACGGTGCACCCGGACAGGTGGTAAGTGCAGTGGGGAACATATTGGTGGGCATGAGGTGGTCACTGATTCCTGGCTTCTGCAAACCTGGTGATGTGCTGTGGGACCTTCACATGTGTTGTGCTGAGCATGGGTGCATGTAGATACGTGTTTCTATGATGTTTGTGAATGTCAAACTGTCCACTAACGTTCCCCTCTTTTCTCCCATCATGGTAGGTCAAGCTGCACCTTCGCAAGTACGTGTGGAGGACCATAGCACGTGATGTACGGGAAGTGGGGGGTTGCAATAGAGGACACACACACTGCCACAAGCGCTGGGACGACTTATCCAGGCTAAGCAAGAATGTTGCGGAGATGACATTGGGGATGATTCCAAGATCAACACGTCTGGCCCGACGCACAATGACTCCTCTAATGCACCGTATCATTGCTGTGACGCATCCTGACCTGTCCATCTGGCTGAGAGGGGATCAACAGCAAATTAGCGGTAAGCAGACTGTATGTGTATGTGACTTGTGAGTGCATGCATGTAGTGGTGCTCAGACACAGTAGTGTCATCCGTGGTGCGTTTGTTTTGCTGCAATTGCATGTTGTTGCCATTTGCGGAGTGAGCGGTAGCATCCATGTCTGCAAGGTGGACAGGCCACTTGCTTTGTAGTTGCGGGTTCCTGGACATGCCGTTGAGGTCTGTGGTCCCATGGCATGACATGTGTGGTGGTCTACAAGCTCTTGCCCTGTTCGTATGATGTACATGTTTCACAGCCACCACCGGTTCTTTGATATGAGGATGTCTGGTAGGGGTGGTTCGTGTGCATGATTTGTGCTACATGTTGTTAGTCTGTAAGGGAATTTGTGATTTAGTGACCTTCAGTACGTGAGTGTGGCACTTAGTGAAACCTCTTTTCTCTCTGTTTCAGCTTTGGCAGATGGCACTGACCCACAGACGACGGAGATGAGTGGTGGTAATGCATCCGGATCCGAGATCACACACACGCAGACTGACACTGAAGAGGCCAGCCCCGGAGAGGGGGACAGAACCGTCCCTGAGGACTCACATGTGGAGATACCATCGTCCTCATCTTCAGACAGTGTTGGTGAGTCTGCACTGTTGTCACAGACAGGGAGTGGGCAATCAACACCTTCAGTCGGGACAGAGCACACAGGGCCCACACTGCCAACAACTGCAACAAGTACTGCTCGTGCTCGCCACAGTAGGGGGAGCAGAGTTGCCTTCGATGCAGGCACCACTGCCCCTGCCCCTGTGACACAAAGTGCACTTTGTGCTGAGGCTGTTGATCTGCTGCGACAGCTGTGTGTAGGGCAGACCAACATGATCAATGCATTCCAAGACCACGATAGGAAGTTGGGGCAGGTGGTGGCATTCATGGAGGGGATGCATGGCGATGTTGCTGGTCTGCGCAGAACAGTTCAGTCATTGGCAAACACTGTGTCTTCAGCCATTGTACAGGCGCATAGACAGGGTGCTACTTCTGTTCCCCCACCCACACCACTTGATGTCTCAGGGGGAGTGATTTTTCAGACCAGTCCTCATTTACAGGTTATTGCACTAGAAGCAGCCACAAGCAGCAAGGCAGGGCACGGAGGGCACAGACACCATCCCCTAGGACTGGGAAATCTGTCACCAAAGACAACGTGAGCTACACTGGAGTTGACACACAGGATCCTCAAGGGGTGTTGGTGGAAATGGCTTCACATGCTACACAGGCATCCCCCACAAAAGGTATTCACAAGGCAAGGGCACCTCCCAAGTCCAGGGACACTCCCAAGGACAAGGACACTACAAAGGAAAGGCCACCTCCAAAGAGCAGGGACACTCCCACGGACAAGGACGCTTCAAAGGAAAGGCCACCTCCAAAGAGCAGGCACACACCCAAGGACAAGGACACTACAAAGGAAAGGCCACCTCCAAAGAGCAGGGACACTCCCACGGACAAGGACGCTTCAAAGGAAAGGCCACCTCCAAAGAGCAGGGACACTCCCAGGGACAAGGACGCTTCAAAGGAAAGGCCACCTCCAAAGAGCAGGGATACTCCCAGGGACAAGGACGCTTCAAAGGAAAGGCCACCTCCAAAGAGCAGGGACACTCCCTGGGACAAGGACACTACAAAGGAAAGGCCACCTCCAAAGAGCAGGGACACTCCCAGGGACAAGGACACTACAAAGGAAAGGCATTCTACAAAGAGCTGGGACACTCCCAGGGACAAAGACAGTACGAAGGAAGGGGCAACTCCCAAGAGCAGGGACACTCCCAAGGACAAAGTCGCTTCTAAAGACAGGTACAGTACAATGGACAAGTCTGCACCCAGGGAAAGGGCACCGCCCAGGGATCAGGGAAATTCCAGAGACAGGACACCTCCTACGGCCAAGGCACATCCAAGGGACAAGGGTTATCCCATAGACACTAGCTCCATCAAGGACAGGCATACATCACCCCTGGCTGCACTGAGGCTGATGTTGTCGAAGGAACGTAAAACAGATGTGTTAGCGGTGGAGTCCCCCCATACCTCTTCTCCCATCCGCCCCCCTCAGCAGCAGAGGAAGGAGTACACTGTTGTTGCATCCCCCATCACACATGATGCAGAGGGCAGAAGGCAGGCCCACAGCAAACGACAAGCAGGGTCCAGCACGTCCCCAGAGAGCAGACCCCCACCAGCACATGTTCCACCTTTGATGGGTGATATTTCAGATGGGTCCGCACCACTTACCAGTCCAGTCATGTTCAGGGTGCCATCATATATTCCTAAGAAACGTAGACACACACCATTCACACCTGACCACCCGGATGTCGCTCCAGTACAGCTATCCCCAGCTCCCAGAGCCACCCTGCCTCCTGGACCATACAGCCCTGTGGCTCATCATTTCAGTGGTCCTACTGGCGCAGCTGCAGTTCACTCTCATGTGTCAGATAGTGGCACTGTGTCTGTAGTTTGCTGTCATGCATCTTGTAGCAGCACTGTGTCAGTTGTGCCCTCTCGTGTTTCTGGTGCCAGTAGTGTGTCTGGGTCTATGGCTCATCTGTCAGTCACTAGAGCTGTGGCTGTGTCTCACACTCCTGTTTCTGGTGCTGGCAGTGTGTCTGGGTCTATGGCTCATGTGTCATTCACTAGAGCTGTGGCTGTGGCTGTGTCTCACACTCCTGTTTCTGGTGCTGGCAGTGTATCTGGGTCTATGGCTCATGTGTCAGTCACTAGAGCTGTGGCTGTGTCTCACACTCCTGTTTCTGGTGCTGGCAGTGTGTCTGGGTCTATGGCTCATGTGTCAGTCACTAGAGCTGTGGCTGTGTCTCACACTCCTGTTTCTGGTGCTGGCAGTGTGTCTGGGTCTATGGCTCATATGTCAGTCACTAGAGCTGTGGCTGTGTCTCACACTCCTGTTTCTGGTGCTGGCAGTGTGTCTGGGTCTATGGCTCATGCGTCAGTCACTAGAGCTGTGGCTGTGTCTCACACTCCTGTTTCTGATGCTGGCAGTGTGTCTCGGTCTATGGCTCATGTGTCAGTCACTAGAGCTGTGGCTGTGTCTCACACTCCTGTTTGTGGTGCTGGCAGTGTGTCTGGGTCTATGGCTCATGTGTCAGTCACTACATCTGTGGCTGTGTCTCACACTCATGTTTCTGGTGCTGGCAGTGTGTCTGGGTCTATGGCTCATGTGTCAGTCAGTCGATCTGTGGCTGTGTCTCACACTCATGGTTCTGGTGCTGGCAGTGTGTCCGAGGCAAGTAGTTCAGGCAGACCACCAGATTCTGTGATGTGAGGTGTAGTTCCCTTAACTCACATGTAATTTGACTTGGTGTGTAGATTGTCCATTGTAAGCAGCCTTGCATTGTTGTTGTCCTTAAGACGGATAGCTTGAACCACATACTTGTGTTGCCTCTGAAGTACCTGCTCTGTTACGTACACTGCCCTGTTGCTGTTAGGATGCTGCATTGTGCCCTCATGTGCTGCCTCAGATGTACCTGCTCTTTGCCTTGGACTATTGATGCTCTGTGCCCCTCTGATGTGCTGCCTCTGATGTACCTGCTCTGTTACGTACACTGCCCTGTTGCTGTTAGGATGCTGCATTGTGCCCTCTCATGTCCTGCCTCAGATGTACCTGCTTTGTTCTGTACCATGGACTGTTGAGGCACTTGGCCCCCCTCATGTGCTGCCTCTGATGTACCTGCTCTGTGCCTTGGACTGTTGAGGCACTTGGCCCCTCTCATTCGCTGCCACTGCTGTACCTGCTCTGTGCCTTGGACTGTTGATGCTCTGTGCCCCTCTGATGTGCTGCCTCTGATGTACCTGCTCTGTTACCTACACTTCCCTGTTGCTGTTAGGATGCTGCATTGTGCCCTCTCATGTGCTGCCTCAGATGTACCTGCTCTTTGCCCTGGACTGTTGATGCTCTGTGCCCCTCTCATATGCTGCCTCAGATGTACCTGCTCTGTCCTGTACCATGGTCTGTTGAGGCACTTGGCCCCTCTCATGTGCTGCCTCAGATGTACCTTGTCTGTGCCTTGGATTGTTTTAAAAAAAAAAAAATTTGAAAACCTTTATTTGTGTAGATGGTTGCATACAAATACGGGCCTACAACCCAGAGGCCGGCCACAGAACAAACTGGAAAGCACCAATATCAATAAAAAATACGGAGTGGTTACGCAATACTACACAATGCTGCGAGTCCATAATGCTAACTGAGTGTAACCCCCCGGCACAGGATCACAGAAGGTTAATTTTATGTTAAAGAATAAAGGATCGGTTGTATAATAAGCGTCTTGGTGCACATGGCGGGGAACAGAACCCACAACATTATAATAGGGAATCCATAGATCCGTCATCAGAATAGTCCAAAGCGTTCAAGCCATAGATGCCCTTGCAATTCTTCTTCGGTCAGTGTCCACCCGCAACCTCATGTGCCCAAAGACAAGCAGAACATCACTCTCATGATAATCAAATTATCAGTGAGACGGATAAGGTTGCAATCATTATACAGCCCAACCCGGAGAGTAAAAGAAAACAAAAATACTAGAAAAAAGGAAAAGGGGACTCCACGTTACTGTACCCGCCCCACGGCGATAATGGCGATCAACAATCCAGACAGCAAACATTCTTAGGGGCGGGGCGGCTAAGTCAGGATAAGCAGAACCTGAAAGTACCATATTATATAGGAATACCCAATCCTCCCCCCCCCAGGCACTCACCCCGCGGGAATCACGCACAGTCATGGAGACCCAAGAAAAGGACACAAAAGAGCCATAGAAACAAGTAACTATCTAATAGACCCCAATCCACCCGCCCCACCCTGCACCCCTGCAGAAGGCTATGGCCTACCCCTCCCAGCAGCGTGCCTGTCGCCCTAAACATGAACCCGAAATATAGAATGAAATAACATAGGGAAAGGGAAAGAAAACAGATAAAAAGGGAAAAAGGAAAGCCAGGGGGGGAGGATACCATGTAACAAGGCGCACGGCCCCCACCCCCCGCCCATACAAACAATTAGTGCAGCCCAAAACGAAACTGGCATGTTTTCAGGTAGCCATACATATTACGGATTCGACAAATTATCTCAATTTGGGGCAGTCCATAACTCCGTGCACCGAACAGCAGTCCTCCGGATTAAGAACCGGGCTCACCCCAGTCCTTTCTTAGCTATCGCCACGATGTATGTCAAAGTAGCGGGCATAAAACAAAGCGGAGAGAAAAGGCAGTGGAGCAGCCGCTGAACGGCCAATGGAAGCAACCAATGGGATCTCCTCCGCCGACGGTAATGCAAAAGCTGTTTACGGCAGTCATGTACATCAGTGTCAATGATCACCAGCAAATCTTCCCGCATGCGAACCAAGACATCGCTACCCCCACCAAAATGTGGGAAACAAACAGCAACCACCTCGGGCCCATCCGCATCTCTGAGGGACGGCCCGGGAGCAATGGCGGTCACCACATTGTCTTGCACACAAGAATCCCGGGCCAAGGTCTCTTGCCAAATCTTCAGCGCTCGTAGGACGTCGCCAATCGTGGGTTCACGCTCCCCAGTGCAGGCCCCAGCACAGTACAGAGGTACAGCATCGACATCCCGGGGCGTTCCACAGCATACGGCATCAGCCGCCATTTTGCGATTACAGCGCCGTCTTTTCGGAACCAACTCCTGGGGCGGGCTCACAAGCAGGGCTCCCGCGGGATCCCCCTCAAGCATCCAAACAGCAACCTCAATGCAGAAATGAGGGCCACCAAAACAGGGGGACCCGCCGGCGCAACTGCTCAGCTGGAGCCACTCTCCGCCACCGAGCGATGAAGTTCGGAATGGCCGGGCAAGGCAACAAGGGGGGGAGCCACCAACACGGCGTCCCCCACACACAACTTGCCGCACCTCACCTCTGGATCACCGGACGGTAGTCCCAGGCGCGTTCAGTTGCCTACGGCTTTCTCGCACAACGGCCTCTTCCGGCCGGCCTCCATCCTCCACCCGAGGCCGCCACCGACACCGTCTCGCCGGCTACTCGCTGAAGGCAAGGCCCCGGTCTCCACCCCACGGAGGCCGCACTTCCTGGGAGGACGCCGTTGCGGACCCACTGAACGCCGGAACCACCAGGACGGGTGGTAAGTATCAGCAGACCTTCATCTATAAAATTGTATCGTTTTTGGGCAGGATGGGCGGCAGGATAGATGAGTTTGGGCAGGGAGGCCGGCGGAGCCGAGCTACCGTGCGGCCATCATGATATCGAGCTTGGCTCCTCCCCCCGTGCCTTGGATTGTTGATGCTCTGTGCCCCTCTCATGTGCTGCCTCAGATGTACCTGCTCTGTGCCTTGGACTGTTGATGCTCTGTGCCCCTCTCGTGTGCTGCCTCAGATGTACCTGCTCTGTGCCTTGGACTGTTGATGCTCTGTGCCCCTCTCATGTGCTGCCTCTGATGTACCTGCTCTGTGCCTTGGACTGTTGATGCACTGTGCCCCTCTGATGTGCTGCCTCAGATGTACCTGCTCTGTTACGTACACTGCCCTGTTGCTGTTAGGATGCTGCATTGTGCCCTCTCATGTGCTGCCTCAGATGTGCCTGCTCTGTTCTGTACCATGGACTGTTGATGCAGTTAGCCCCTCTCATGTGCTGCCTCAGATGTACCTGCTCTGTGCCTTGGACTGTTGAGGCACTTGGCCCCTCTCATGTGCTGCCTCTGATGTACCTGCTCTGCGCCTTGGACTGTTGAGGCACTTGGCCCCTCTCATGTGCTGCCTCTGATGTACCTGTTCTGTTACGTACACTGCCCTGTTGCTGTTTGGATGTTGCATTGTGCCCTCTCATGTGCTGCCGCTGATGTGCCTGCTCTGTTGTACCCAATGCCCATGCTCTTGGCTAATATGAGATTACACCACTATTATGTTTAATAAAGCAAGTCAATCATGTGTAGTGGTTTGTCGTTGTCATTCCTGGTTGTGTACTTGCATTGTGGATATATTGGTGCGATCGTACATGAAGTTTCTCAAACATGACACTCCCCCTCCCAACGTCACAGCCCTGGCAGGTACTCCCCTTCCGGCATCAATTGGTGTGTAGGCGTACCTGCGTCGTCGTCGGTGATGGTCCATGACTTGCTGGTGGTGGAACACGAAGAGTATTGGAAATGCGTGTAGCGCTGTATCCATGATGGCGAGCAGCTTATGGTGGGTATCTCTGCAATGTGTTGTATCTTCGCTGTGGGAAATCCGCCGCGTTCAGGCAGGTTGTTTTTCCGCAGCGATTTGATGTGTGTTTTCCGCCATCGAGATTTGGAGGACGGTCGGAGACGTCATTCCGTATGGCAGTGTCTCTGGATTGGTTACGTCCGCCACGGGGTCGGGTGTAGTACCGCGGCGGGGCGTGCTCTTCCGCCGCGTACAGACTTTTGACAGTGTTTCACATCCTAATATGGCGGACGGACTGACCGCTGCAGGCGGAATGGAAAAAGGTTTTTTCCGCCTACTCCAGCCCGGCGGTCGTCCTTCCGTCCGCCATCCTAATCGACCCCTATATTTGCACATTAGGGAGCTTGTTTGCACTAGCACTTTAGGTAGTTAATTGCGGTTACATAGAGGGCAAGGACTTATCCTATAAACTTGGGTTCTACAACGGGATAGCTCCAACAATAATGGCCACTTGGCCTATATTATAAAATCGATCGTTATTAACTCTATTTTAAACAGTTTTAATTTGATTGTTTTAAGTGGAGTTCATATCTAATAGAGTACATTGTTTTAATATACATTTATGTTTTTAACATATATTTATAACAAATGTACTTTAATCTGATCCAGGATAATAATTGTTTCACTTAAGTATTTCTTCTATCTCTGTTTGTAACGTGATTAGGTTTGACCAGGAAGTCACTATATATGTAATGCACTATTTCCAGGGCGTCATGTGATCAAGGCTGCTGCCACGCAGCTGAAACGCGTCATGCTGGCAATGGAGAAGAGAATAAAGCACTAAATACTTGAAATACTTGAAATAAAAGTGCACTAATGTGGTCTGTACCTGATGGTATACGGAGGAGCCGGTAGTTCAGGACTGACGGTGAGATATATA
Source organism: Lissotriton vulgaris (assembly GCF_964263255.1). Taxonomy (NCBI): domain Eukaryota; kingdom Metazoa; phylum Chordata; class Amphibia; order Caudata; family Salamandridae; genus Lissotriton; species Lissotriton vulgaris. Next base: position 801,754,040 of record NC_141685.1, on the reverse strand, counting down.
TATATATTCACTGAAAAAACCATAGGTTTCACACATGTTATAGTTAGCTGGACATTTCACTCATGCAAAACCAGTGAAATTCTCCCGTTATAGTTAGTTCAGCTAACTATAACTCACGCGCCCGCAATGCACTGCTGATGATGTCACATATTACATCACTCATGACATGGTCAGTGACATTTGTAGTTCGGCTGATTTCAGAGGAATTTTTTAAAAACTCCACACTTAGAAGAATTTCCAAGTGAAACCAGTCAATGTTAGCCTATGGAATACAATTCAAGTTACTGTAAGTAGGGTTACAATTACTTTTCAAGATCAGTAGTGGGCTGAAAGATGCAGCACTGAGATCTCTCCTGATAACAGGTGAGTAAATCGGAATTCGTAGTTCGGCTGATTTTAGAGGAATATTTTGCTCACTAGTGAAGGAAGGGGGAGGGTCCCGGGTAACTTCTGGCCCTGGGGACCCCATCCCCTGGGCCTCGCCCTCTCCGTTGGGGACCGTGGGGGGGGTCCCCAAGCCCCCCACGGTCCCTGATAGCTCCCTGCCTCCTGCGAGAGCCGGCATTACTTTTCTACATGTGCAGCAGCTAACATACTGCTCCCCATGTAGAAAAGCAATCAGCTTTGGTTTTTGGAAGAGAGAGCAGGTTTCCTGCTCTCTCTTCCAAAAACCAAAGCAGTTAGCTATGGTAGGGCTGGAGCCGTGAGGCTCCAGCCCTACCATAGCAAACTACAGTGTCCCGGGGGTACGCACCCCGGGACACTGCAGGAGCTGGCCCTGGGGGGTGGCGGTCCCCAGGGCCACCAAAAGGCTCCAGGAGGGGGGCTGCGGGGCCCCCTCCCAACATTTAAAAGTCCAAGGGGTGGCGGTCCTCAGAGCTGTGGGGTCTGTCACGGACCCCCCAATTTAAATATGTAGTGCCCTGGGGAGGTGGCGGTCCCCGGGGCATGTTGGTGGGGCTTGAGCCCGCCCCCCCCCTCCCCACACAGTATTTTTAAATTTTTTATTTAAAAATAAAGCCCCGGGGTTGACGGTCCCCGGGGCTTCGGGGGGCCCATGAGCCCCCCCCCCGCATTCATCATGTTAAAGCGCTGGGGGTGGCAGTCCCCGGGGCTCGGGTGCCTTAGAGGCCCCCATCATTTAACATTTAAGCCCCAGGGGTGGCGGTCCCCGGGGCTGCTGTTGGTCGTGTGTCCCCCGCTAAAATACATACTTTGCCCCGGGGGTGGCGGTCCCCTGGGCAGTGTGGGGGGGATTTGGCCCCCCCTACACTTTATTTTTATAAAGCCCCTGGGATTTGGCCACCTCAGGGGCTAATTAACATTAAAGCGCGGGAGCCTGCACCTCAGGTTTTTTATGGGATTGGCAGGATACACACACCCAACGTGCATCCCGCGATTAAAAAAAATATATATGTTTTGGGCCTTGGGGGTCCTTGTGGGACCCCCCTAAGCAGGCTTAGGGGGTCAGGGTGTTTCTACCCTGCCCCCTTTTCTTGTTTTTTGCGTTTCTTTTTCTGTTTTTTTGTGCCTCGGTTCTACCGAAGCACAAGATGGCTGCCAACACTTTCTAGTTTGGAGTGTTGACAGCCTATTAGCATAAAGCTCGTGCTCGGGAGGGTACCGTACTTCGTCCATAGATATATCTACGATTTTACTTTTGATTTTCTCAGGAACTACTGCACGGATTTACACCATTTAACAAAAAGCGTAACCTGCGAACCAAACTCTACCTTTTTGCCAAATTTGGTGTCATTCCGTTCAGCATTCGGGCTGTAGACGCGCTTAAAGGTCCCTATAGAAAATTGCATCAGGAAAACATGTTTTGGGACCCCCCTTTTTTCTCGGCCCCTGCTACATGAATCACCCCGAAACTTCAGGGAAGGAGCAGAGCGGGCCATCTTCTTGGAGAATTTCACGAAGTTTCGTCGACCAGCGCCACAGTTATTCGAAAAAGAATGTTGCGGATTTCCTATGGAAACTAGGTCCTAACTATAACTACCTACTGGCAACCGCCATATATATGTATAAAGAAATCAAGTGGAGAAGTCGCTTGTGGAAGGGAAACAGCACACAGCCCCTGGCTGTATCACCAAGCGTTCCCATGTCCATTTCATCTGCAATCTACCATACGCGTTTCGAGCCCAGTTGGCTCTTGATCACTGGCTTGCGCAAAGATAAATGAAACAGCAGGATGCTATGGGTAACGCCCACATGGGCAGCAGCAATCATGAAATAAAAATTTCCACATAGCACCATCCTGCTGCTCTATCTCGATCAAAGCCACCTTTAATAGCTGAACTCAGCGGGCTGATGCCTCCTTCCGTGCAAGTAGCTGCAAAAGCGTAATTCTTTCAACAAACGTCCCACCAAAAGGAACAGGAGCACTCAACAGGTTCATTGTCATTTATTTAATTCAGGCAGATGCGTTTCGACAATTTGTTGTCTTTCTCAATGCCATGGTTTCTGAATTTTCAAAAAACTTTCTTTTTATGAGTGTCCCCATCACTTTCATTGGTTACTCTTAATCTAATGTATTTTAACTTAATGCATCAATCAAGCGCAAGCCAGCATCGTGCTGCTTGCTCTTCACCACTCTTCGGGTAAGTATGCTTTGGTGGAGAAATATTATATGGCTGGAACCGCTGCGTGCTAAGGAAGTGAGAACATGCCCATGACATGATGTCAACATTACTAAATGGAGAATAAATTTACAAAATTTGTATCCTTATCTTAAAGTTTCTCCAAAAGTGGCAATTGCAGCAGGATGAAGGTATTTTTAATATTCATTTTAATGGTAAAATCGCTTAAGTGGATGTTCGCCATTCAACTATCATGCACATGTTATAGTTAGCTGGACATTTCACTCATGCAAAACCAGTGAAATTCCCCCGTTATAGTTAGTTCAGCTAACTATAACTCGCGCGCCCGCAATGCACTGCTGATGATGTCACATATTACATCACTCATGACATGGTCAGTGACATTCGTAGTTCGGCTGATTTCAGAGGAATTTTTTAAAAACTCCACACTTAGAAGAATTTCCAAGTGAAACCAGTCAATGTTAGCCTATGGAATACAATTCAAGTTACTGTAAGTATGGTTACAATTACTTTTCAAGATCAGTAGTGGGCTGAAAGATGCAGCACTGAGATCTCTCCTGATAACAGGTGAGTAAATCGGAATTCGTAGTTCGGCTGATTTTAGAGGAATATTTTGCTCACTAGTGAAGGAAGGGGGAGGGTCCTGAGGTGACATGTGTGCAAACACACCCTGTGGCGCGTTTTAAGTTGGGGAATTAATTCCTCTTCAAGCCAGAGGTCCCCTTGGGGCCAACTAGCTCACGCGGTACCTCAAGTAAGCCCCAGGGAGCTGCGTTGCAGAGAGGTGTTAAGAGGCCACGCCCCTTTTTACAACACTATGCAAAGCATCTCCGTGGCGCTTACTGGAGGTACCTGGTGGGCTAGTTAGCCCCTAGGGGACCTCTGGATATAAGAGGAATGAATTCCCCTACTTAAAAGACACACATCACCTCAAGCCCCTCTCCCTCCCTTCACCACTGTGCAAACGCGCCTGTGGCGCGTTCTAAGTTGGGGGATTAAGTCCCCTTGAATCCAGTATGCGCCAGGGGGCTGCATTGCAGAGAGGTGTAAAAAGGGGCGTCGCCTCTTTACACGTCTCTGCAACGCAGCCCCCTGGTACATACTGGAGGTTCCTGGTGGGCTAGTTGGCCCCCTGGGACCCCCAGTATTCAAGGGGAATTAGTTCCCCCTCTGCAAACGAGCCAGTGGGCGCGTTTGCAGAGTGGTGCAATCTGTCACCTCAAGTCCCACCCCCTACCTTCACCACTGTGCAAACGCGCCCTGTGGCGCGTTCTAAATTGGGGGGTTAAGTCCCCTTGAATACTGGGGGTCCCTGGGGGCCAACTAGCCCACCAGGAACCTCCACTATGCACCAGGGGCTGCGTTGCAGAGAGGTGTAAAAAGTGATGTGGCCTCATCACACCTCTCCCCCCTGGCGCATACTGGAGGTTCCTGGTGGGCTACTTGGCCCTCAGGAACCCCCAGTATTCAAGTGGAATTACTTACCCCTCTGCAAAAGCGCCAGGGGCACGTTTGTAGAGTGATGCAGGAAGGGGGCGTGGCCTCCTCCTTTATCCTGGATTTTTGTATTTTTTTTTTAAGAAGGGGGGCTGTGTAGCCCTCCTTCTTTTTCTTTTTTTGGGCCCTGGGGACCCCATCCCCCAGGGACTGTACCCCAAATATTTTTATTTTTATTTTTTTAACGGGAAGGGGGCCGCGTGGTCCCACTTCAGTGGCTAATTCCAGGCCTCGGGGACCCCATCCCCCTGGGCATGGCCACATTTTAAAAATATTTTTAAGGAGGGGGGCTGCATAGCCCACTCCTCAGGCCACTTAAGGCCCCGGGGACCCCATCCCTCAGAGCCGGCTTGCCTCCTTTTTAAAAAAAAAAAATGTTTTAATTATTTGAGATGGAGGCCACGTGGCCCCCCTCCCGGGTAACTTCTGGCCCTGGGGACCCCATCCCCCGGGCCTCGCCCTCTCCGTTGGGGACCGTGGGGGGGTCCCCAAGCCCCCCACGGTCCCTGATAGCTCCCTGCCTCCTGCGAGAGCCGGCATTACTTTTCTACATGTGCAGCAGCTAACATACTGCTCCCCATGTAGAAAAGCAATCGGCTTTGGTTTTTGGAAGAGACAGCAGGTTTCCTGCTCTCTCTTCCAAAAACCAAAGCAGTTAGCTATGGTAGGGCTGGAGCCGTGAGGCTCCAGCCCTACCATAGCAAACTACAGTGTCCCTGGGGTACGCACCCCGGGACACTGCAGGAGCTGGCCCTGGGGGGTGGCAGTCCCCAGGGCCACCAAAAGGCTCCAGGAGGGGGGCTGCGGGGCCCCCTCCCAACATTTAAAAGTCCAAGGGGTGGCGGTCCTCAGAGCTGTGGGGTCTGTCACGGACCCCCCAATTTAAATATGTAGTGCCCTGGGGAGGTGGCGGTCCCCGGGGCATGTTGGTGGGGCTTGAGCCCGCCCCCCCCCCTCCCCACACAGTATTTTTAAATTTTTTATTTAAAAATAAAGCCCCGGGGTTGACGGTCCCCGGGGCTTCGGGGGGCCTGGAGTTCTGGACTTTTTGGTTCCGTCCAGAGGTGTCAGGGAACAACACCCGAAGACCCCGGAGTTCCACCTGTCTTGGTGCACAAATAAACAGAAACACGGGCTTCTCGATGGTGGCGTCAAAGACCAAAGGTTTATTACTGCAGGGACACAGAAGTCACAGAAACTACGCATGGGCAGTGTCTAGGAGCCTGTTCGAATTGCACAAAGAGGGTTGCTCCTTATATACCAAAATTTGAGCTTGAGGCAAATTCTTTACATCATAGTACATTCCCAAACCTTTGTGTCCTAAACAATAAATATTTGGCGTTGCACAGGAATCGTCGACAATATCTGATGTCAAAACATTACAAACGAGGGGTTCCCACTTTTCCATCATAATCTTATGTCAACTTTTCATTCAAGACCCGGACCGCCTCATCGTAAATTTCGTTACCTCCCCCTAATAAAGGCCCAGAAGGAAAGGAGCAGAGCCAGGTGCAGAAGATAGAAAAGCAGGATAAGAGATGTTTGTGGGTCGTAAATGGGCAAGGCTACCGGCTTCGGCCGCCTAATCATGATCAGGCCAACGAACACAAGAACCAGTATAGCAGGACTGGCCTTGGGCAGAGGAGGTAGCCTTTGTCGAGTCATGCAGCTACAGCGTGTTCTGATCTAAGGTGCACGTGTTGCTAGAAAGGTGAATCGCCGGCTAAGCCTACGTGTCCTTAATCGAAATGAAGTGATCAGAGGTTATTGCGTATGTGAGGGCAAGAAACACAAAATGGCTGCCATGATCTAAGATGGATGCCATGGGTAGATCAGAAATGTGTTTCTTACAGGAGTACTCTTGCTCGTAGCGTAGCGAAAACACCAGGATATGCTAAATGGATCATTTGTGGTTCGCTGATACCAATATTATGTAGTTCCGACAATATTGAAAACACGGGTTCAAATCGTCACGGAACCTCAGACCCTCCTTTTGCCCTTACATAGGCAATTACTCAGTCTATGTCAGAGTCTAGTTCTATGCTCATCAGGTCAGTGACATGTTGTTGTATCATCATCCTTTCTCGCGCCTTTTCTCCAAACGCTGGTGGTTTTCTAAAACAGGTTGCAGCACAAAGACTACACAGAGCTGGACCACACTGGATAATCAAGCAGCATGAGAATAGGAATACTAAGATGACACCAATGACCATCAGAACCTTCCATCCCCACGCTGATATCAGAGTCCAAAACCACTCCATGAAGGACCAGTTTCCCTTGTCTACGTGTATAGAGTCGGAAATCTTGTGTAGCTTAGAGATCGCCTCATAGACTGTTGGAGCATTATTGGGAATAAAGACACAGCAGCTCGATTGGATCATTCTGCATACCCCACATCGATCTGCAAGTATTACGTCTAGAACCATACGATTCTGCAACGTCATGAGTCTATCCGCCTGAAGCTCAGCTGTCAAATTGCTAAGGGCACCAGCAGTTTCGGTAATAGTAGATTCAACCACCCGTGTTAGCTGACGTATGTTTCTACTATTGGCCATAGGCCCCCAGAACGGAAGGAAGCCTTTTAAGAAGTCTCCAGCTTCCTGACCAGCGGTGTCTTCCTTGCTGAAAACACCTCTTGCTACTCTGGTCTTGTGATAATCAGATGAAGCAGTGTATGTTGGGGGCAACAATCGAGCAATATAACATGAACCTGAAAAGTCAGCAGGCAACCATGTATACGCTCTGTCTTGACAGATGAAGTAAGTACCCCTAGCAGTAAGGAAGGCAGGGGAAGAGATAGACGGAAACACGTAAGTCTCAACGCACTCACTCCTCCCTAGCTGAGCTCTCGGATTTCTCCCATTACCTTGCAAACAGACCTGACCTCGGTGAGGTACAACCCAGATTGGAGTTGAGCTTTTACGCTTACTTTCTCCCAAACTAAGGCGATACTCTGAAGAATTCCAACTCAAATATACTCGTAATTCGTCTCTAGGGTAAGATGGAGTATTATTGACGTCCTTGATCATGTCAATAATTCCCTGGACTAAAGCTTTGTTGGCAGAGTTATATCTAGTGGAACGTGGTGGACGCGGAGGATAGGTTTCAAGGGCATAAGCAAAGATGGTTTGAAAGGCCTGAAATGATCCATTATAGCTAAAAGGCAAAACCAGGTAAGGAATGCCTTTATCCATAGTGTGGGGTATCAAGCCACACACCCAGCAGTCTGTAGTGTTAACTACCAGTTGGTGTTGGTGCAAGAGCTGTACAAAAGTGTTATTAATGAATTCTGAGCGTCGAGCTTGCTCATGTTCAGGAAACGAGTGAAAAGAGTGTATGGAAGAAACAGTAGAAGAAGCAGGATCAAGGGGAGGTACTGTAGTGACTGGCACAAAGATTAAACTCATACCGAAGACGATTCCACCCACCAACGTTATCAAAACAATCAAAAATGAAATGGCACATTGTATTAGAAAGCATTTGCTGTGAGGAATTCTGTAAAGTCTGTTTCTGCGAACATAAATCACATTTTCTCGTTGCAGCGCAGGAAGCTCCATCTTCTACAATCCGCTCGCGACCACTGATGATGTGTACGTAGATGAAAATGCCTCTATCAGCCCTGGGAGTTCCCAGAACTAACAGAAAGATCGACCTTGTGTCCGACCCCCGCAGATTCAACTAGGTACACAGCCACGACCCTACGGCTACCCAGACGGCAAGGCAATTTTTAAAAACAAAAAAACAATAGCAAACTTCCTGGCTGAAGGCAAAAGTTCAAAATTTCAAATATCACAATAGGCAGTTTCCTGCTTTATTTGTCCATATTACGAGGTCGTAAGTTGTATCTTAACTTTGCAGGAACCGTTTGATCAGAAAATAATGTATCCTTATCAGCTGTTGCAGTGTTCAGGTTCGCAGATGACTGAATTTTTTCTGATGCAGAGGACAAATGTTCAGAGTTCAAAGGAGTCTTTTCAAGAGGAGAGTCAGAGTTCGGAGTGTCAGTTACCAATTCGGCATCGCTGAAAGGGATAAACTTGGGTGTTTGCTCGCATTCAGAGGCACCAATTCCCTTCTTCACCCAGTCGTCGTAAGGAAGTGGCAAAGGTACACGTTTGACATGAGTTGCGTGTATCCAGTGCTTACGTCCAGCCACACGAACGGCAGTTCTCGTTGCAAGCAGCACCTGGAAGGGTCCGACAAACTTGGGCTGAAGGTTCTTTGTCCTCGCGAAATTTCGGACCACAACGTGGTCGCCGGGTTTCAGCTGGTGCCCTGGACTCTCCGGAGGCTTTGGTAATGCATCGAAAACCTGTTGGTGAATAAGACTCAATTTAGCAGTCAAGTCGTAAAGGTAATCGATCAACATAGGATATTCTAGAGAACAAAACTCTTTCGGCCTAGGCACTCCCCATACATTCGCAGGGCGCCAAAAACAATTTCGTATGGACTAAGCCCTACTCTAGAATGCACAGTCGCTCTCGTTGATAATAAAGCCAAGGGTAGTGCGTCTGGCCAGGATAAACCCGTGGATGCCTGTATTTTAGCAAGTTTTAGTTTGAGGGTGCCATTGTAACCCTCAACTAAACCAGCAGACTGGGGATGGTTTGCACTGTGAAATTTCAGTTTAATGCCCAAACCGGCACACACACTCTGCATAACTTTCCCTATAAACTCACTTCCGTTATCTGACCATACGATCCGTGGCATTCCATACCTAGGGAAATATTCTTTGAGAAGAATTTTGGCAGTTGATAGGGCAGTATTGTCCTTTAGTGGATATGCTTCGATCCATCTGGAGAATGCACAAACTACCACCAGGACGTATTTCAGATTATTACAACGATCCATGTGTATGAAATCTAGCTGAATTACCTCAAAGGGGCAGGAAGGAGGAGCGAAGTGACCAGCTGGAGTTGGGGTTCCCTTGCCAGGATTATGCATCAGGCATACCATACAATTTTTCACCACTCTCTCTGCACATTTACTGATGCCATCATTCTTCCAGACCGGAGCCAACATCTTACAGATTCCTTTAGAACTTATATGCGCTACTCCATGCGCCATTGTCACCACTGCAAGCACATACGCATCAGGCAACATCCAACGCTGTTGTTCCGACAAATCAATCCAACACCCACTCGAATCCAACTTGCCCGTACTCTCTTTCCATGCACGTTTTTCCTCCTCAGTTGCCTCTTTCTGAATCTCTTTCACACTTTCCACTGTATCCTCACACATTCCAGACTCAGAAATCCATCTTGCAGATGTTGCAATTTACATTCTACTCATCATATTTCTAGCTGTTTGTTTAGCAGTTTCATCAGCAAAAGCATTCCCACGACCAACATCATCCGTGATTGCTTTATGCGCACTGCATTTCACAATCGCAACTTCAGTCGGCAAGGTTAGAGATTCCAACAAGTCATTAACTAACTGACCATGTTGAATCTTAGTCCCATGGGACGTAATGAAACCTCTTTCTTTCCACAAACGGCCAAAATTATGGGCCACGCCAAACCCGTACTGACTATCTGTGAACACATTCACTCTCTTTCCCTTAGCTAAAACGCACGCTCTTGTTAGAGCGATTAACTCTGCAGCTTGGGCAGAATTCTGACTCACTCTTGCAGTCTCCACAATCGTACTCAAAGTCGTTACTGCATAAGCAGCAGTCACATCACCATTCTCCAATTTAAAACATGACCCATCAACATACAACGTGCCATCGGGATCTGACAATGGAGTGTCTTTTAAATCAATTCGTCCTTTTGTCTCCTCCTCGGTTCTAAAACAGCAATCATGGGGCTCGGAATCACTCGGCTCTTGATTAGCCGGCAACAGTGTTGCTGGATTCAATACATTGCATCTCTTGATCTGAATATGACTCGCTAGCAGTGTCAGCTCGTAGCCAGATAATCTAGCACTGGTAAGGTGTTGTGTCTTGGTTCTGTTCATGAGTGTATCCACAGCATGAGGAACCATGACCACTAGCATATTATTCATCACCAAACCAGCAGATTGTCGAATAGAGGCCGCAGCCGCCGCTGTAGCTCTCAAACAACTAGGCAACGCTCTAGCTACCGGATCTAATGTTGATGAAAAATACGCACAAGGGCGTTGTTTATCACCAAATTTCTGTGTCAGAACACTCAACGCGCAACCTTCTCTCTCGTGAACATAGAGCGTGAATGGCTTGCTGAAATCGGGTGTACCCAATACAGGGGCTGAACACAGTGCATTCCGTAACTCAGAAAAACTCTCCTGACATTCAGCAGACCATGGCACTGGACTCGGAACATTTTTCCCAGTCAAAGCTACCAATGGTTTTGCTAAAAGCGAAAAATTTGGGATCCACTGCCTACAGTAAGAGGTAATACCCAAAAAGGCACGCACTTCTCTCTGCGTGCGGGGAACACTCATCTGTGTAATTGCTTTTATTCTCTCTGGGGTCAACTTCCTTCCCTCCTTTGACAAGAGATGACCTAGGTAGGTCACTTCTTGGCAGCAATATTGCATTTTCGAAGGTGACACTTTATGATTCAAATTGGACAAATGATGCAATAACGAAATCGTAGCTGTTTTGCAAGTTTCCTTGTCATCGGCAGCCACTAGAAGATCATCTACATATTGTACTAGAGCAGAACCTGGAGGAAGTACAAAAGAATCTAACTGACTTTTTAATGCCTGGCTGTAAATGGATGGGCTCTCACAATAGCCTTGTGGAGCGCGTTTAAATCTGAAGCTTCGACCTCCTAGACAGAAGCCGAAAATATCTCTGCTTTCCTCGGCTATTGGAATGCTAAAAAAGGCATTTTTCAAATCAATGACTGAAAACCATGTGGCTGTAGCAGGAATCAATGTTAACAAGGCAGTAATATCTGGAACCACAGGAAACTGCGGGACCACAATCTTATTAACTTCTCTTAGGTCTATAACAAACCTATATACTGGAGGCTTTGTCGGATCAGTTCGTTTCAAAATCGGTAATACAGGACTGTTACAGACATTTCCTCTAGTTTCTTCAACCACACCTTTCTTAATCAAGTCTTGTACAATCAATAAAAGTGCACGTTCACCTTCATTAGATATTTTATATTGAGGAATTCGTGGAAATTTTACATTTGCTTTCAAAGTGACTACATATGGTGGTATTTCTAAGAGGCCTACATCGTTAGGACCAGTCGCCCAGGGAGTATCAGGGAGTGAACGCAGCTCTGGCGGGAGTGCATCCATTGACAAGTACATCGGAGAGGTGATTCTTTTACCCAACGTAAGCTGTACTCCTTCCGGAGAGCAGTACAATGTCGCATATAGGCGTTTTAACAAGTCTAAACCAAGTAGATTCTCATTACAACCTGTCGTCAAAATCAGGGGTGCTTTTAATTGACACGGTCCAACAGAAATAGACAAAGGACCAGATACTGGGTTGTAAACAGGGGCGCCTGAAAAACCTACAGAAACATTTGTTGAGCCGGACAAAGGTGCGCCAGGGAGTTTCGCATGAATGATAGAACTTTTTGCTGCACCAGTATCCAACAGAAACGGTTCGACTACACCTGATGTTGCTACTGCGACATAAGGCCACTCTGATCCACTGGAACTGATACTACTCCCTCTCTTTGTCCATGGCTGTCCTAGTACCCATTTTGCTGAAATCCCTCATCATTTTCACAAAAGTCTTCAACATGATACTGTTGAGATCTATTTTGTTGGGCAGACTGTCCATTTCGTTGATCAAAGTGATTGGAAGGGCGATCATTTGTCTGTGGAGGCATAGCACCTCGTCCTCGACCTCTAGAATTCTGCACAAAACCACCACGACCTCTCTGAGCTGCTGCTGCATTATTTTGCGCTAGGACTGGACACTCATTTTTATAATGACCTTCTTTCTTACAATACGCACACTGATTCCACTGATATTGTGGCCTAGGTGAACTATAATCTGTCCTTTGATACGAACCTTGCTGTGTATTAGTCTGATTCATGCGAGGCGGATACGCCTGTTGCAAAAGGACTTTAGTCTTTAAGTCTTTTGTTTTCTTATCTGATTTCTCTTTCTCTTCTTTACCCCTATTTTCATAATACTGTGCAGTTGCAAGTATTTGCGCAGTTGTAGAAACAGCCCACGCACTCTCGGAATCTTTTAATTTATTGCATAGCTCAGGTAACAAATTATGTACGAATTTATCGATAAACAGTCTCTGTCCTCCTTCTGTGCTCATATCCTGACCACTGTGATCTACAAAAGTCTCTTCGAACCTCGTGAAAAAGTCGGAGACACTTTCGTCTTTCTTTTGCCTGCATGCGGACAACTTGTCCCAATTAACACGCAATGCGGGCATCAGAGTCTTCATTAAGTCTATTATTCTACCTGGAAGATTAGCAATTAGGGGTTCGGGTTTGGAACCACCTATTTGCTGACCATCTGCTGCAATGATAGCTGCCCAATCACCACCTAGGGCAACTGGATGATTCTCTTTACGAATTTTAGCCCAAATTGGTTGCGGAACTACATTGCCAAATAACATGTCAATGTCCGCCAGATTCATTACACAGGCCTCAACTGTTTGCGCTAATTCCTTATAGTATCCAGCAGGATTCTTACGCGGGTCTGGCAAGGCCTGCTTCACTGCTAATACTTCGGCTCGCTTCCACGGAATGTGTATCCACACTCTCTGAAATTGCGCCGGGGTGGCTGGAATACCATTAATAGCATCAGCTTGCACAGCTTCGCGCCAAATTGGAGGAACCTCCCTCATTGGATATTGGCGATTCTGCTTCGTACTACCTTTCTCTAAGTCTCTTGGTGAACAAAGTGAAGGATCATTCCTATAAAATAAAATCAGTTCCATCACTTATTTTATATTTTGACCTACTATCATTCCTGCAGCAAACTCTTTCTGAACCTTAATTAAATCTTCTAAATTCGATTCAGAGTCATCTTCTTCTAACTCATCACGTAAAAGAGAGCACATCTCGTCAAAGACATATCGTTGCGTTGGTTCATTCCACTGCATAAATGTATCTAGTATATTTCTCGTGCTATATCTCCTACTTTTCGAAATCCATCTGAGAGCCGTGGAATCTAATATTCCCCGTTCCTCAGTACTTGGGAGCTGACTACGTCTTTGTACAGAGTCAGAAGTAGGAGTCTTAATTAAAGATTTATAGAGAGGAGATAGAATGCTAGAGACAGAATCAGTGATTCTTCGACGAACAGAAAGCGGAGTCAACATACTAGCAGATGCAGAGAACACAGTAGCAGTTGGAACAGATAGCGGAGCAGTAGGAGTATCGAGGAAGATAGCTTGTGGAACAGTAGGTGTAAGCGATACAGGTATAGGTAAAGAAGTCGGCAACCCAGGAAGAGGAGGTGCCGTAGGAACATTCACATTGACCACAGGAGGTACAGGAGCTTGATTCTGAGGGGCAGGAGCAGGAATACCAGGTTGTCCAGCAACCGGCAATTGAACATTCGGTACAGGTGGAGCCGTAGCACCTTGTGCATACGGTGGAGGTGACCGTAACAAATAAGACAACAGAGGATCGTTTTCGGGGTCCTCCAGTATCTTAGTTGTTTTCGATGGCAAGGCAGGATAGCACTTGTCGATCGCTAAATTATGCTCTCTAATGGCCACCTCTATAGCTTTCTCAGACTCGTTGACTTGCAGCTGCTTAGCCGCTTGTTCTAAAGTCAACTCTAGCTCTTTCTGTTCTTTCTTCAATCTTTTAATCTCTCTCTGTTTAGATTCTTTTCGCCAGTAACGGAAAGAATCAAACATTGCCGGCCGGGCTTTCTTCCTAAACAATTTCGCTTCTAAATTATCAAGGATTTCGGGTTCAAAACTACCATGCAGTGGCCAACTAAGGACACCGTCCTTTTCCGTGTAGCGGACCCACACCTCATTATAAGATATAGGACCCACACCATGCTTACAATAAAGATCATACAAGGGAGTCCCAATCGGAGGAACCAGACATGAGTCCTCCAATCGTGAATCACTGTTGCAACCAAAACATGACAACATACAATTTCTCCGACTTACCATTTTGTAATCCGGAACACAGAACAAACAACACAAACAAGAATGTGCACTCGAACCAAGAACTTAGGCCTACCAAAAGAGAACAAATGTATCGATACCCGAACTAAACCAAATAGATTATCGTAACCAGAACAACAACCAGTGATAATCTTACGAAACCAAACCAAACCAAGAATCAAAAAGGATTTTAACAACTCTCTGAGCTGCTGCTGCATTATTTTGCGCTAGGACTGGACACTCATTTTTATAATGACCTTCTTTCTTACAATACGCACACTGATTCCACTGATATTGTGGCCTAGGTGAACTATAATCTGTCCTTTGATACGAACCTTGCTGTGTATTAGTCTGATTCATGCGAGGCGGATACGCCTGTTGCAAAAGGACTTTAGTCTTTAAGTCTTTTGTTTTCTTATCTGATTTCTCTTTCTCTTCTTTATCCCTATTTTCATAATACTGTGCAGTTGCAAGTATTTGCGCAGTTGTAGAAACAGCCCACGCACTCTCGGAATCTTTTAATTTATTGCATAGCTCAGGTAACAAATTATGTACGAATTTATCGACAAACAGTCTCTGTCCTCCTTCTGTGCTCATATCCTGACCACTGTGATCTACAAAAGTCTCTTCGAACCTCGTGAAAAAGTCGGAGACACTTTCGTCTTTCTTTTGCCTGCATGCGGACAACTTGTCCCAATTAACACGCAATGCGGGCATCAGAGTCTTCATTAAGTCTATTATTCTACCTGGAAGATTAGCAATTAGGGGTTCGGGTTTGGAACCACCTATTTGCTGACCATCCGCTGCAATGATAGCTGCCCAATCACCACCTAGGGTAACTGGATGATTCTCTTTACGAATTTTAGCCCAAATTGGTTGCGGAACTACATTGCCAAATAACATGTCAATGTCCGCCAGATTCATTACACAGGCCTCAACTGTTTGCGTTAATTCCTTATAGTATCCAGCAGGATTCTTACGCGGGTCTGGCAAGGCCTGCTTCACTGCTAATACTTCGGCTCGCTTCCACCGAATGTGTATCCACACTCTCTGAAATTGCGCCGGGGCGGCTGGAATACCATTAATAGCATCAGCTTGCACAGCTTCGCGCCAAATTGGAGGAACCTCCCTCATTGGATATTGGCGATTCTGCTTCGTACTACCTTTCTCTAAGTCTCTTGGTGAACGAAGTGAAGGATCATTCCTATAACTTAAAATCAGTTCCATCGCTTCTTTTATATTTTGACCTACTATCATTCCTGCAGCAAACTCTTTCTGAACCTTAATTAAATCTTCTAAATTCGATTCAGAGTCATCTTCTTCTAACTCATCACGTAAAAGAGAGCACATCTCGTCAAAGACATATCGTTGCGTTGGTTCATTCCACTGCATAAATGTATCTAGTACATTTCTCGTGCTATATCTCCTACTTTTCGAAATCCATCTGAGAGCCGTGGAATCTAATATTCCCCGTTCCTCAGTACTTGGGAGCTGACTACGTCTTTGTACAGAGTCAGAAGTAGGAGTCTTAATTAAAGATTTATAGAGAGGAGATAGAATGCTAGAGACAGAATCAGTGATTCTTCGACGAACAGAAAGCGGAGTCAACATACTAGCAGATGCAGAGAACACAGTAGCAGTTGGAACAGATAGCGGAGCAGTAGGAGTATCGAGGAAGATAGCTTGTGGAACAGTAGGTGTAAGCGATACAGGTATAGGTAAAGAAGTCGGCAACCCAGGAAGAGGAGGTGCCGTAGGAACATTCACATTGACCACAGGAGGTACAGGAGCTTGATTCTGAGGGGCAGGAGCAGGAATACCAGGTTGTCCAGCAACCGGCAATTGAACATTCGGTACAGGTGGAGCCGTAGCACCTTGTGCATACGGTGGAGGTGACCGTAACAAATAAGACAACAGAGGATCGTTTTCGGTGTCCTCCAGTATCTTAGTTGTTTTCGATGGCAAGGCAGGATAGCACTTGTCGATCGCTAAATTATGCTCTCTAATGGCCACCTCTATAGCTTTCTCAGACTCGTTGACTTGCAGCTGCTTAGCCGCTTGTTCTAAAGTCAACTCTAGCTCTTTCTGTTCTTTCTTCAATCTTTTAATCTCTCTCTGTTTAGATTCTTTTCGCCAGTAACGGAAAGAATCAAACATTGCCGGCCGGGCTTTCTTCCTAAACAATTTCGCTTCTAAATTATCAAGGATTTCGGGTTCAAAACTACCATGCAGTGGCCAACTAAGGACACCGTCCTTTTCCGTGTAGCGGACCCACACCTCATTATAAGATATAGGACCCACACCATGCTTACAATAAAGATCATACAAGGGAGTCCCAATCGGAGGAACCAGACATGAGTCCTCCAATCGTGAATCACTGTTGCAACCAAAACATGACAACATACAATTTCTCCGACTTACCATTTTGTAATCCGGAACACAGAACAAACAACACAAACAAGAATGTGCACTCGAACCAAGAACTTAGGCCTACCAAAAGAGAACAAATGTATCGATACCCGAACTAAACCAAATAGATTATCGTAACCAGAACAACAACCAGTGATAATCTTACGAAACCAAACCAAACCAAGAACCAAAAAGGATTTTAACAACTCTCTGAGCTGCTGCTGCATTATTTTGCGCTAGGACTGGACACTCATTTTTATAATGACCTTCTTTCTTACAATACGCACACTGATTCCACTGATATTGTGGCCTAGGTGAACTATAATCTGTCCTTTGATACGAACCTTGCTGTGTATTAGTCTGATTCATGCGAGGCGGATACGCCTATTGCAAAAGGACTTTAGTCTTTAAGTCTTTTGTTTTCTTATCTGATTTCTCTTTCTCTTCTTTATCCCTATTTTCATAATACTGTGCAGTTGCAAGTATTTGCGCAGTTGTAGAAACAGCCCACGCACTCTCGGAATCTTTTAATTTATTGCATAGCTCAGGTAACAAATTATGTACGAATTTATCGACAAACATTCTCTGTCCTCCTTCTGTGCTCATATCCTGACCACTGTGATCTACAAAAGTCTCTTCGAACCTCGTGAAAAAGTCGGAGACACTTTCGTCTTTCTTTTGCCTGCATGCGGACAACTTGTCCCAATTAACACGCAATGCGGGCATCAGAGTCTTCATTAAGTCTATTATTCTACCTGGAAGATTAGCAATTAGGGCTTCGGGTTTGGAACCACCTATTTGCTGACCATCCGCTGCAATGATAGCTGCCCAATCACCACCTAGGGCAACTGGATGATTCTCTTTACGAATTTTAGCCCAAATTGGTTGCGGAACTACATTGCCAAATAACATGTCAATGTCCGCCAGATTCATTACACAGGCCTCAACTGTTTGCGCTAATTCCTTATAGTATCCAGCAGGATTCTTACGCGGGTCTGGCAAGGCCTGCTTCACTGCTAATACTTCGGCTCGCTTCCACGGAATGTGTATCCACACTCTCTGAAATTGCGCCGGGGCGGCTGGAATACCATTAATAGCATCAGCTTGCACAGCTTCGCGCCAAATTGGAGGAACCTCCCTCATTGGATATTGGCGATTCTGCTTCGTACTACCTTTCTCTAAGTCTCTTGGTGAACGAAGTGAAGGATCATTCCTATAACTTAAAATCAGTTCCATCGCTTCTTTTATATTTTGACCTACTATCATTCCTGCAGCAAACTCTTTCTGAACCTTAATTAAATCTTCTAAATTCGATTCAGAGTCATCTTCTACTAACTCATCACGTAAAAGAGAGCACATCTCGTCAAAGACATATCGTTGCGTTGGTTCATTCCACTGCATAAATGTATCTAGTACATTTCTCGTGCTATATCTCCTACTTTTCGAAATCCATCTGAGAGCCGTGGAATCTAATATTCCCCGTTCCTCAGTACTTGGGAGCTGACTACGTCTTTGTACAGAGTCAGAAGTAGGAGTCTTAATTAAAGATTTATAGAGAGGAGATAGAATGCTAGAGACAGAATCAGTGATTCTTCGACGAACAGAAAGCGGAGTCAACATACTAGCAGATGCAGAGAACACAGTAGCAGTTGGAACAGATAGCGGAGCAGTAGGAGTATCGAGGAAGATAGCTTGTGGAACAGTAGGTGTAAGCGATACAGGTATAGGTAAAGAAGTCGGCAACCCAGGAAGAGGAGGTGCCGTAGGAACATTCACATTGACCACAGGAGGTACAGGAGCTTGATTCTGAGGGGCAGGAGCAGGAATACCAGGTTGTCCAGCAACCGGCAATTGAACATTCGGTACAGGTGGAGCCGTAGCACCTTGTGCATACGGTGGAGGTGACCGTAACAAATAAGACAACAGAGGATCGTTTTCGGGGTCCTCCAGTATCTTAGTTGTTTTCGATGGCAAGGCAGGATAGCACTTGTCGATCGCTAAATTATGCTCTCTAATGGCCACCTCTATAGCTTTCTCAGACTCGTTGACTTGCAGCTGCTTAGCCGCTTGTTCTAAAGCCAACTCTAGCTCTTTCTATTCTTTCTTCAATCTTTTAATCTCTCTCTGTTTAGATTCTTTTCGCCAGTAACGGAAAGAATCAAACATTGCCGGCCGGGCTTTCTTCCTAAACAATTTCGCTTCTAAATTATCAAGGATTTCGGGTTCAAAACTACCATGCAGTGGCCAACTAAGGACACCGTCCTTTTCCGTGTAGCGGACCCACACCTCATTATAAGATATAGGACCCACACCATGCTTACAATAAAGATCATACAAGGGAGTCCCAATCGGAGGAACCAGACATGAGTCCTCCAATCGTGAATCACTGTTGCAACCAAAACATGACAACATACAATTTCTCCGACTTACCATTTTGTAATCCGGAACACAGAACAAACAACACAAACAAGAATGTGCACTCGAACCAAGAACTTAGGCCTACCAAAAGAGAACAAATGTATCGATACCCGAACTAAACCAAATAGATTATCGTAACCAGAACAACAACCAGTGATAATCTTACGAAACCAAACCAACCCAAGAGCCAAAAAGGATTTTAACAACTCTCTGAGCTGCTGCTGCATTATTTTGCGCTAGGACTGGACACTCATTTTTATAATGACCTTCTTTCTTACAATACGCACACTGATTCCACTGATATTGTGGCCTAGGTGAACTATAATCTGTCCTTTGATACGAACCTTGCTGTGTATTAGTCTGATTCATGCGAGGCGGATACGCCTGTTGCAAAAGGACTTTAGTCTTTAAGTCTTTTGTTTTCTTATCTGATTTCTCTTTCTCTTCTTTATCCCTATTTTCATAATACTGTGCAGTTGCAAGTATTTGCGCTGTTGTAGAAACAGCCCACGCACTCTCGGAATCTTTTAATTTATTGCATAGCTCAGGTAACAAATTATGTACGAATTTATCGACAAACAGTCTCTGTCCTCCTTCTGTGCTCATATCCTGACCACTGTGATCTACAAAAGTCTCTTCGAACCTCGTGAAAAAGTCGGAGACACTTTCGTCTTTCTTTTGCCTGCATGCGGACAACTTGTCCCAATTAACACGCAATGCGGGCATCAGAGTCTTCATTAAGTCTATTATTCTACCTGGAAGATTAGCAATTAGGGGTTCGGGTTTGGAACCACCTATTTGCTGACCATCCGCTGCAATGATAGCTGCCCAATCACCACCTAGGGCAACTGGATGATTCTCTTTACGAATTTTAGCCCAAATTGGTTGCGGAACTACATTGCCAAATAACATGTCAATGTCCGCCAGATTCATTACACAGGCCTCAACTGTTTGCGCTAATTCCTTATAGTATCCAGCAGGATTCTTACGCGGGTCTGGCAAGGCCTGCTTCACTGCTAATACTTCGGCTCGCTTCCACGGAATGTGTATCCACACTCTCTGAAAATGCGCCGGGGCGGCTGGAATACCATTAATAGCATCAGCTTGCACAGCTTCGCGCCAAATTGGAGGAACCTCCCTCATTGGATATTGGCGATTCTGCTTCGTACTACCTTTCTCTAAGTCTCTTGGTGAACGAAGTGAAGGATCATTCCTATAACTTAAAATCAGTTCCATCGCTTCTTTTATATTTTGACCTACTATCATTCCTGCAGCAAACTCTTTCTGAACCTTAATTAAATCTTCTAAATTCGATTCAGAGTCATCTTCTACTAACTCATCACGTAAAAGAGAGCACATCTCGTCAAAGACATATCGTTGCGTTGGTTCATTCCACTGCATAAATGTATCTAGTACATTTCTCGTGCTATATCTCCTACTTTTCGAAATCCATCTGAGAGCCGTGGAATCTAATATTCCCCGTTCCTCAGTACTTGGGAGCTGACTACGTCTTTGTACAGAGTCAGAAGTAGGAGTCTTAATTAAAGATTTATAGAGAGGAGATAGAATGCTAGAGACAGAATCAGTGATTCTTCGACGAACAGAAAGCGGAGTCAACATACTAGCAGATGCAGAGAACACAGTAGCAGTTGGAACAGATAGCGGAGCAGTAGGAGTATCGAGGAAGATAGCTTGTGGAACAGTAGGTGTAAGCGATACAGGTATAGGTAAAGAAGTCGGCAACCCAGGAAGAGGAGGTGCCGTAGGAACATTCACATTGACCACAGGAGGTACAGGAGCTTGATTCTGAGGGGCAGGAGCAGGAATACCAGGTTGTCCAGCAACCGGCAATTGAACATTCGGTACAGGTGGAGCCGTAGCACCTTGTGCATACGGTGGAGGTGACCGTAACAAATAAGACAACAGAGGATCGTTTTCGGGGTCCTCCAGTATCTTAGTTGTTTTCGATGGCAAGGCAGGATAGCACTTGTCGATCGCTAAATTATGCTCTCTAATGGCCACCTCTATAGCTTTCTCAGACTCGTTGACTTGCAGCTGCTTAGCCGCTTGTTCTAAAGCCAACTCTAGCTCTTTCTATTCTTTCTTCAATCTTTTAATCTCTCTCTGTTTAGATTCTTTTCGCCAGTAACGGAAAGAATCAAACATTGCCGGCCGGGCTTTCTTCCTAAACAATTTCGCTTCTAAATTATCAAGGATTTCGGGTTCAAAACTACCATGCAGTGGCCAACTAAGGACACCGTCCTTTTCCGTGTAGCGGACCCACACCTCATTATAAGATATAGGACCCACACCATGCTTACAATAAAGATCATACAAGGGAGTCCCAATCGGAGGAACCAGACATGAGTCCTCCAATCGTGAATCACTGTTGCAACCAAAACATGACAACATACAATTTCTCCGACTTACCATTTTGTAATCCGGAACACAGAACAAACAACACAAACAAGAATGTGCACTCGAACCAAGAACTTAGGCCTACCAAAAGAGAACAAATGTATCGATACCCGAACTAAACCAAATAGATTATCGTAACCAGAACAACAACCAGTGATAATCTTACGAAACCAAACCAACCCAAGAGCCAAAAAGGATTTTAACAACTCTCTGAGCTGCTGCTGCATTATTTTGCGCTAGGACTGGACACTCATTTTTATAATGACCTTCTTTCTTACAATACGCACACTGATTCCACTGATATTGTGGCCTAGGTGAACTATAATCTGTCCTTTGATACGAACCTTGCTGTGTATTAGTCTGATTCATGCGAGGCGGATACGCCTGTTGCAAAAGGACTTTAGTCTTTAAGTCTTTTGTTTTCTTATCTGATTTCTCTTTCTCTTCTTTATCCCTATTTTCATAATACTGTGCAGTTGCAAGTATTTGCGCTGTTGTAGAAACAGCCCACGCACTCTCGGAATCTTTTAATTTATTGCATAGCTCAGGTAACAAATTATGTACGAATTTATCGACAAACAGTCTCTGTCCTCCTTCTGTGCTCATATCCTGACCACTGTGATCTACAAAAGTCTCTTCGAACCTCGTGAAAAAGTCGGAGACACTTTCGTCTTTCTTTTGCCTGCATGCGGACAACTTGTCCCAATTAACACGCAATGCGGGCATCAGAGTCTTCATTAAGTCTATTATTCTACCTGGAAGATTAGCAATTAGGGGTTCGGGTTTGGAACCACCTATTTGCTGACCATCCGCTGCAATGATAGCTGCCCAATCACCACCTAGGGCAACTGGATGATTCTCTTTACGAATTTTAGCCCAAATTGGTTGCGGAACTACATTGCCAAATAACATGTCAATGTCCGCCAGATTCATTACACAGGCCTCAACTGTTTGCGCTAATTCCTTATAGTATCCAGCAGGATTCTTACGCGGGTCTGGCAAGGCCTGCTTCACTGCTAATACTTCGGCTCGCTTCCACGGAATGTGTATCCACACTCTCTGAAAATGCGCCGGGGCGGCTGGAATACCATTAATAGCATCAGCTTGCACAGCTTCGCGCCAAATTGGAGGAACCTCCCTCATTGGATATTGGCGATTCTGCTTCGTACTACCTTTCTCTAAGTCTCTTGGTGAACGAAGTGAAGGATCATTCCTATAACTTAAAATCAGTTCCATCGCTTCTTTTATATTTTGACCTACTATCATTCCTGCAGCAAACTCTTTCTGAACCTTAATTAAATCTTCTAAATTCGATTCAGAGTCATCTTCTTCTAACTCATCACATAAAAGAGAGCACATCTCGTCAAAGACATATCGTTGCGTTGGTTCATTCCACTGCATAAATGTATCTAGTACATTTCTCGTGCTATATCTCCTACTTTTCGAAATCCATCTGAGAGCCGTGGAATCTAATATTCCCCGTTCCTCAGTACTTGGGAGCTGACTACGTCTTTGTACAGAGTCAGAAGTAGGAGTCTTAATTAAAGATTTATAGAGAGGAGATAGAATGCTAGAGACAGAATCAGTGATTCTTCGACGAACAGAAAGCGGAGTCAACATACTAGCAGATGCAGAGAACACAGTAGCAGTTGGAACAGATAGCGGAGCAGTAGGAGTATCGAGGAAGATAGCTTGTGGAACAGTAGGTGTAAGCGATACAGGTATAGGTAAAGAAGTCGGCAACCCAGGAAGAGGAGGTGCCGTAGGAACATTCACATTGACCACAGGAGGTACAGGAGCTTGATTCTGAGGGGCAGGAGCAGGAATACCAGGTTGTCCAGCAACCGGCAATTGAACATTCGGTACAGGTGGAGCCGTAGCACCTTGTGCATACGGTGGAGGTGACCGTAACAAATAAGACAACAGAGGATCGTTTTCGGGGTCCTCCAGTATCTTAGTTGTTTTCGATGGCAAGGCAGGATAGCACTTGTCGATCGCTAAATTATGCTCTCTAATGGCCACCTCTATAGCTTTCTCAGACTCGTTGACTTGCAGCTGCTTAGCCGCTTGTTCTAAAGTCAACTCTAGCTCTTTCTGTTCTTTCTTCAATCTTTTAATCTCTCTCTGTTTAGATTCTTTTCGCCAGTAACGGAAAGAATCAAACATTGCCGGCCGGGCTTTCTTCCCAAACAATTTCGCTTCTAAATTATCAAGGATTTGGGGTTCAAAACTACCATGCAGTGGCCAACTAAGGACACCGTCCTTTTCCGTGTAGCGGACCCACACCTCATTATAAGATATAGGACCCACACCATGCTTACAATAAAGATCATACAAGGGAGTCCCAATCGGAGGAACCAGACATGAGTCCTCCAATCGTGAATCACTGTTGCAACCAAAACATGACAACATACAATTTCTCCGACTTACCATTTTGTAATCCGGAACACAGAACAAACAACACAAACAAGAATGTGCACTCGAACCAAGAACTTAGGCCTACCAAAAGAGAACAAATGTATCGATACCCGAACTAAACCAAATAGATTATCGTAACCAGAACAACAACCAGTGTTAATCTTACGAAACCAAACCAAACCAAGAACCAAAAAGGATTTTAACAACCCTCACGCTACCAACCACTAAATACTTAACTGAGGCACTGAAGACGTCACCAAGGAGAAACCCGTCTCGTTTCGCCGTACTAAGGACTGCACCTCGGGTCCAAGACAGGGCGACGGTCAAGGCAACGGCCCACTGCAGCCGTCCTGAACGGGAACCCTCGTGGAAGAGAACGTCGGGCCACTTTTGCGATATGCCGGGATCGATGAAGTGGGGCGCCTCCCTCAGGAATCTTCACACGAAGCTTCTCGAACTCTTCAGGCTTTTGGACCGGTACCGAGTGACGTCGCCCCACATTGGGCGCCAATTGGAGTTCTGGACTTTTTGGTTCCGTCCAGAGGTGTCAGGGAACAACACCCGAAGACCCCGGAGTTCCACCTGTCTTGGTGCACAAATAAACAGAAACATGGGCTTCTCGATGGTGGCGTCAAAGACCAAAGGTTTATTACTGCAGGGACACAGAAGTCACAGAAACTACGCATGGGCAGTGTCTAGGAGCCTGTTCGAATTGCACAAAGAGGGTTGCTCCTTATATACCAAAATTTGAGCTTGAGGCAAATTCTTTACATCATAGTACATTCCCAAACCTTTGTGTCCTAAACAATAAATATTTGGCGTTGCACAGGAATCGTCGACAATATCTGATGTCAAAACATTACAAACGAGGGGTTCCCACTTTTCCATCATAATCTTATGTCAACTTTTCATTCAAGACCCGGACCGCCTCATCGTAAATTTCGTTACCTCCCCCTAATAAAGGCCCAGAAGGAAAGGAGCAGAGCCAGGTGCAGAAGATAGAAAAGCAGGATAAGAGATGTTTGTGGGTCGTAAATGGGCAAGGCTACCGGCTTCGGCCGCCTAATCGTGATCAGGCCAACGAACACAAGAACCAGTATAGCAGGACTGGCCTTGTGCAGAGGAGGTAGCCTTTGTCGAGTCATGCAGCTACAGCGTGTTCTGATCTAAGGTGCACGTGTTGCTAGAAAGGTGAATCGCCGGCTAAGCCTACGTGTCCTTAATCGAAATGAAGTGATCAGAGGTTATTGCGTATGTGAGGGCAAGAAACACAAAATGGCTGCCATGATCTAAGATGGATGCCATGGGTAGATCAGAAATGTGTTTCTTACAGGAGTACTCTTGCTCGTAGCGTAGCGAAAACACCAGGATATGCTAAATGGATCATTTGTGGTTCGCTGATACCAATATTATGTATTTCCGACAATATTGAAAACACGGGTTCAAATCGTCACGGAACCTCAGGCCCATGAGCCCCCCCCCCCCCCCCGCATTCATCATGTTAAAGCGCTGGGCGTGGCAAGCCCCGGGGCTCGGGTGCCTTAGAGGCCCCCATCATTTAACATTTAAGCCCCAGGGGTGGCGGTCCCCGGGGCTGCTGTTGGGCCGTGTGTCCCCCGCTAAAATACATACTTTGCCCCGGGGGTGGCGGTCCCCTGGGCAGTGTGGGGGGGATTTGGCCCCCCCTACACTTTATTTTATAAAGCCCCCGGGATTTGGCCGCCTCGGGGGCTAATTAACATTAAAGCGCGGGAGCCTGCACCTCAGGTTTTTTATGGGATTGGCAGGATACACAAACCCAACGTGCATCCCGCGATTAAAAAAAATATATATGTTTTGGGCCCTGGGGGTCCTTGTGGGACCCCCCTAAGCAGGCTTAGGGGGTCAGGGTGTTTCTACCCTGCCCCCTTTTCTTGTTTTTCGCGTTTCTTTTTCTGGTTTTTTGTGCCTCGGTTCTACCGAAGCACAAGATGGCTGCCGACACTTTCTAGTTTGGAGTGTTGACAGCCTATTAGCATAAAGCTCGTGCTCGGGAGGGTACCGTACTTCGTCCATAGATATATCTACGATTTTACTTTTGATTTTCTCAGGAACTACTGCACGGATTTACACCATTTAACAAAAAGCGTAACCTGCGAACCAAACTCTACCTTTTTGCCAAATTTGGTGTCATTCCGTTCAGCATTCGGGCTGTAGACGCGCTTAAAGGTCCCTATAGAAAATTGCATCAGGAAAACACGTTTTGGGACCCCCCTTTTTTCTCGGCCCCTGCTACATGAATCACCCCGAAACTTCAGGGAAGGAGCAGAGCGGGCCATCTTCTTGGAGAATTTCACGAAGTTTCGTCGACCAGCGCCACAGTTATTCGAAAAAGAATGTTGCGGATTTCCTATGGAAACTAGGTCCTAACTATAACTACCTACTGGCAACCGCCATATATATGTATAAAGAAATCAAGTGGAGAAGTCGCTTGTGGAAGGGAAACAGCACACAGCCCCTGGCTGTATCACCAAGCGTTCCCATGTCCATTTCATCTGCAATCTACCATACGCGTTTCGAGCCCAGTTGGCTCTTGATCACTGGCTTGCTCAAAGATAAATGAAACAGCAGGATGCTATGGGTAACGCCCACATGGGCAGCAGCAATCATGAAATAAAAATTTCCACATAGCACCATCCTGCTGCTCTATCTCGATCAAAGCCACCTTTAATAGCTGAACTCAGCGGGCTGATGCCTCCTTCCGTGCAAGTAGCTGCAAAAGCGTAATTCTTTCAACAAACGTCCCACCAAAAGGAACAGGAGCACTCAACAGGTTCATTGTCATTTATTTAATTCAGGCAGATGCGTTTCGACAATTTGTTGTCTTTCTCAATGCCATGGTTTCTGAATTTTCAAAAAACTTTCTTTTTATGAGTGTCCCCATCACTTTCCTTGGTTACTCTTAATCTAATGTATTTTAACTTAATGCATCAATCAAGCACAAGCCAGCATTGTGCTGCTTGCTCTTCACCACTCTTCGGGTAAGTATGCTTTGGTGGAGAAATATTATATGGCTGGAACCGCTGCGTGCTAAGGAAGTGAGAACATGCCCATGACATGATGTCAACATTACTAAATGGAGAATAAATTTACAAAATTTGTATCCTTATCTTAAAGTTTCTCCAAAAGTGGCAATTGCAGCAGGATGAAGGTATTTTTAATATTCATTTTAATGGTAAAATCGCTTAAGTGGATGTTCGCCATTCAACTATCATGCACATGTTATAGTTAGCTGGACATTTCACTCATGCAAAACCAGTGAAATTCCCCCGTTATAGTTAGTTCAGCTAACTATAACTCGCGCGCCCGCAATGCACTGCTGATGATGTCACATATTACATCACTCATGACATGGTCAGTGACATTCGTAGTTCGGCTGATTTCAGAGGAATTTTTTTAAAACTCCACACTTAGAAGAATTTCCAAGTGAAACCAGTCAATGTTAGCCTATGGAATACAATTCAAGTTACTGTAAGTATGGTTACAATTACTTTTCAAGATCAGTAGTGGGCTGAAAGATGCAGCACTGAGATCTCTCCTGATAACAGGTGAGTAAATCGGAATTCGTAGTTCGGCTGATTTTAGAGGAATATTTTGCTCACTAGTGAAGGAAGGGGGAGGGACCTGAGGTGACATGTGTGCAAACACACCCTGTGGCGCGTTTTAAGTTGGGGAATTAATTCATCTTCAAGCCAGAGGTCCCCTTGGGGCCAACTAGCTCACGCGGTACCTCAAGTAAGCCCCAGGGAGCTGCGTTGCAGAGAGGTGTTAAGAGGCCACGCCCCTTTTTACAACACTATGCAAAGCATCTCCGTGGCGCTTACTGAAGGTACCTGGTGGGCTAGTTAGCCCCTAGGGGACGTCTGGATTAAAGAGGAATGAATTCCCCTACTTAAAACACACACATCACCTCAAGCCCCTCTCCCTCCCTTCACCACTGGGCAAACGCGCCTGTGGCGCGTTCTAAGTTGGGGGTTTAAGTCCCCTTGAATCCAGTATGTGCCAGGGGGCTGCATTGCAGAGAGGTGTAAAAAGGGGCGTCGCCTCTTTACACGTCTCTGCAACGCAGCCCCCTGGTACATACTGGAGGTTCCTGGTGGGCTAGTTGGCCCCCTGGGACCACCCCCAGTATTCAAGGGGAATTAGTTCCCCCTCTGCAAACGAGCCAGTGGGCGCGTTTGCAGAGTGGTGCAATCTGTCACCTCAAGTCCCACCCCCTACCTTCACCACTGTGCAAACGCGCCCTGTGGCGCATTCTAAATTGGGGGGTTAAGTCCCCTTGAATACTGGGGGTCCCTGGGGGCCAACTAGCCCACCAGGAACCTCCACTATGCACCAGGGACTGCGTTGCAGAGAGGTGTAAAAAGTGATGTGGCCTCATCATACCTCTCCCCCCTGGCGCATACTGGAGGTTCCTGGTGGGCTACTTGGCCCTCAGGGACCCCCAGTATTCAAGTGGAATTACTTCCCCCTCTGCAAAAGCGCCAGGGGCGCGTTTGTAGAGTGGTGCAGCGAGGGGCGTGGCCTCCTCCTTGATCCTGGATTGTTGTATTTTTTTTTTTAAGAAGGGGGGCTGTGTAGCCCTCCTTCTTTTTCTTTTTTTGGGCCCTGGGGACCCCATCCCCCAGGGACTGTACCCCAAATATTTTTATTTTTATTTTTTTAACAGGAAGGGGGCCGCGTGGTCCCACTTCAGTGGCTAATTCCAGGCCTCTGGGACCCCATCCCCCTGGGCATGGCCACATTTTAAAAATATTTTTAAGGAGGGGGGCTGCATAGCCCACTCCTCAGGCCACTTAAGGCCCCGGGGACCCCATCCCTCAGGGCCGGCCAGCCTCCTTTTTAAAAAAAAAAAATGTTTTAATTATTTGAGATGGAGGCCACATGGCCCCCCTCCCGGGTAACTTCTGGCCCTGGGGACCCCATCCCCCGGGCCTCGCCCTCTCCGTTGGGGACCGTGAAGGGGTCCCCAAGCCTCCCACGGTCCCTGCCGGCTCCCTGCCTCCTGCGAGAGCCGGCATTACCTTTCTACATGTGCAGCAGCTAACATACTGCTCCCCATGTAGAAAAGCAATCGGCTTTGGTTTTTGGAAGAGAGAGCAGGTTTCCTGCTCTCTCTTCCAAAAACCAAAGCAGTTTGCTATGGTAGGGCTGGAGCCGTGAGGCTCCAGCCCTACCATAGCAAACTACAGTGTCCCGGGGGTACGCACCCCGGGACACTGCAGGAGCTGGGCCTGGGGAGTGGCGGTCCCCAGGGCCACGAAAAGGCTCCAGGAGGGGGGCTGCGGGGCCCCCTCCCAACATTTAAAAGTCCCAGGGGTGGCAGTCCTCAGAGCTGTGGGGTCTGTCACGGACCCCCCAATGTAAATATGTAGTCTCCTGGGGAGGTGGCGGTCCCCGGGGCATGTTGGTGGGGCTTGAGCCGGCCCCCCCCTCCCCACACAGTATTTTTAATTTTTTTATTTAAAAAAGCCCACGGTCCCCGGGGCTTCGGGGGGCCCATGAGCCCCCCCCCCCGCATTCATCATGTTAAAGCCCTGGGGGTGGCAGTCCCCGGGGCTCGGGTGCCTTAGAGGCCCCCATCATTCAACATTTAAACCCCAGGGGTGGCGGTCCCCGGGGCTGCTGTTGGGCCGTGTGTCCCCCGCTAAAATGCATACTTTGCCCCGGGGGTGGCGGTCCCCTGGGCAGTGTGGGGGGGATTTGGCCTCCCCTACACTTTATTTTTATAAAGCCCCCGGGATTTGGCCGCCTCGGGGGCTAATTAACATTAATGCGCGGGAGCCTGCACCTCAGGTTTTTTGGGGGATTGGCAGGATACACACACCCAACGTGCATCCCGCGATTAAAAAAAATATATATGTTTTGGGCCTTGGGGGTCCTTGTGGGACCCCCTAAGCAGGCTTAGGGGGTCAGGGTGTTTCTACCCTGCCCCCTTTTCTTGTTTTTCGCGTTTCTTTTTCTGGTTTTTTGTGCCTCGGTTCTACCGATGCACAAGATGGCTGCCAACACTTTCTAGTTTGGAGTGTTGACAGCCTATTAGCATAAAGCTCGTGCTCGGGACGGTACCGTACTTCGTCCATAGATATATCTACAATTTTACTTTTGATTTTCTCAGGAACTACTGCACGGATTTACACCATTTAACAAAAAGCGTAATCTGCGAACCAAACTCTACCTTTTTGCCAAATTTGGTGTCATTCCGTTCAGCATTCGGGCTGTAGACGCGCTTAAAGGTACCTATAGAAAATTGCATCAGGAAAACACATTTTGGGACCCCCCTTTTTTCTCGGCCCCTGCTACATGAATCACCCTGAAACTTCAGGGAAGGAGCAGAGCGGGCCATCTTCTTGGAGAATTTCACGAAGATTCGTCGACCAGCGCCACAGTTATTCGAAAAAGAATGTTGCGGATTTCCTATGGAAACTAGGTCCTAACTATAACTACCTACTGGCAACCGCCATATATATGTATAAAGAAATCAAGTGGAGAAGTCGCTTGTGGAAGGGAAACAGCACACAGCCCCTGGCAGTATCACCAAGCGTTTCCATGTCCAATTCATCTGCAATCTGCCATATGCGTTTCGAGCCCAGTTGGCTCTTGATCACTGGCTTGCTCAAAGATAAATGAAACAGCAGGATGCTATGGGTAACGCCCACATGGGCAGCAGCAATCATGAAATAAAAATTTCCACATAGCACCATCCTGCTGCTCTATCTCGATCAAAGCCACCTTTAATAGCTGAACTCAGCGGGCTGATGCCTCCTTCCGTGCAAGTAGCTGCAAAAGCGTAATTTTTTCAACAAACGTCCCACCAAAAGGAACAGGAGCACTCAACAGGTTCATTGTCATTTATTTAATTCAGGCAGATGCGTTTCGACAATTTGTTGTCTTTCTCAATGCCATGGTTTCTGAATTTTCAAAAAACTTTCTTTTTATGAGTGTCCCCATCACTTTCATTGGTTACTCTTAATCTAATGTATTTTAACTTAATGCATCAATCAAGCGCAAGCCAGCATCGTGCTGCTTGCTCTTCACCACTCTTCGGGTAAGTATGCTTTGGTGGAGAAATATTATATGGCTGGAACCGATGCGTGCTAAGGAAGTGAGAACATGCCCATGACATGATGTCAACATTACTAAATGGAGAATAAATTTACAAAATTTGTGTCCTTATCTTAAAGTTTCTCCAAAAGTGGCAATTGCAGCAGGATGAAGGTATTTTTAATATTCATTTTAATGGTAAAATCGCTTAAGTGGATGTTCGCCATTCAACTATCATGCACGGCAGGGGCATTGCGGGACTTGTATGCAATGCCGTAACACTTACCCGAAGAATGGTGAAGAGCAAGCGTCACGAACCCGGCTTGCGCCTGATTGGTGCATGAAGTTGAAATACATTGGATTAAGAGCAACCAATGAAAGGGATGGGGAGACTCATGAAAATAAAGTTTTTTGGAGCATTCATGAACCATGGCATTGAGACAACAAATTGTCGAAACGCGTCTGCCTGAAAGAAATGAATGAAAATGAACCTGTTGTGTGCTCCTGTTCCTTTTGGTGTTATAGTTAGGACCTAGTTTCCATAGGAAAAGCATTTTTCTTTTGCCAATATCTTTGGCGCCGTTTGATCAATCTTCGCAAAATTTCAAAACTGCTAGGACACTCTGGTCAGCTCCTGTCTTGAAAGTTTTGGGGTGTTTCACCAAGCAGGGCCCGAGAAAAAATGGGAGGTCCCAAAATGTGTTTTCTCCATGTTAATTTCAATAGGAAAGTTTTGTCACAGCTACAACCCGTACTGCTGAACAGAATAACACCAAATATGGCAGAGGGGTAGCTCTTTGTCTAAAGTGCACTCTTTGCTTTAAATGATGTAGATCCAATCAGTAGTTCCTCAGAAATTCAAAAATTAAAATATGTATATATCTGGTGACACCGTGGATCTGCGAACCCGCCTGATCACAAGCTTGATTCTAGTTGGCTGCCAACACGGCAAACCAAAATGTGTTGGCAGCCATCTTGTGACTCAGTTGAACCGACTCACAAGAAAAAAGGTTAAAAATAAAGAAAAGGGAGCAGGGTAGATACACCCACAGGGACCCCCACAGCCAAAACAAGCATTTATTTTTCTTCAGTGGGAATTGCGTAGGATCCGCGAATCCTGCAGAAAAAAATAAAAATAAAACGAAGGGCGGGCTCCCGTGCTTCATTTTAATAAGCCCCGGGTGGGCCAGGTCCCGGGAGCAATGAGGAAAATATACGCAGTGGCTTGCGGGGTCCCCCACAGCCCCACGGACCATCACCTCCCTGGAGCTTTTTAAAAAAAATGCATGGGGGACTCCTGCCCCCCAATGCTGCCCCAGGGACCACCACCTCGCCGGGGCTTTAATTAATTAGGGGTCCTTGCAGGCCCCCTTAAGCCCTGGGGACTACCACCTCCCCTGGGCTTAATTTAAAAGCACAATGTGGTGGGCTCGAGCACTGCTCCGTGGACCACCACCTTCCTGGGGCACTAATTATTCAAATAGGGGGGTCCGTTGCAGACCCCCAGCCCCAGGGACCACCACCTCCCCAGAGCTATGTTCAAGTTGGGAGGGGGGCCACGTACCCCTCCTGGAGCCTTCGATGGCCCTGGGGACTGCCACCCCCCAGGACCGGCTCCAGCAATGACCCGGGGTGCCTACACTCTGGACATTGCACTGCTCCAGCCCTGCCATTGCAAACTTCTGCTTCGCTTCATGGAAGCGAGAGCAGGAAACCCTCTCTTGCTTCCATGAAGCGAAGCAGATTTTCTTTAGGGCAAAGGGAGCTGCATGTTTGCAGCGCCCTTTGTCCAAAAGCAATGCTGGCTCCTGCAGCAGGCATGGAGCTGGCAGGGACCACGGGGTACAAATAAGTAGGCATGCTCCGCAGGATGGGGTCCCTGAGGCCGAAATCAGCCTCAGGAGGAGGGGGGGGGGCTGGCAGCCCCCTTCCAGTTCAATAAAAAAATAATAAACACCTTCTCAGGCAACGGGGAATGGGGTTCCTATGGACCAAAAAAATATTAAGAGAAGGGGGGCCACACAGCCCTCCTTCGAAAAGAAAAGAAAATTGAAGCCGGCATCTCGCCGGAGGCCCCCTCCCTGTACCACTGTGCAAACACCCTTCCTGGCGCGTTCTGGGTTGGGGAATTGAGTCCCATTGAATCCTACGGGTCCTTAGGAGCAAACTAGCCCACCAGGTACCCCCAGTAGGACCCACACAATGGGACTGCTCAGAGGTACGGTGAAATATCCATCTAGCTATAACGTTCCTGAAACCTGTGCTTTTTTCAGTGAGTATATATATATATATATATATATATATATATATATATATATATATATATATATATATTACCTACTGGCGGTCGCCAGTAGGTATATATAGTTAGGATTTTTTCTCTAAGGGATTTTTGAAAATTCTATGTCTAATAACTTTGGCGTTTGTGGACGGAATTGGCTGAAATTTTCAGGAAAATGGAACATTTTGTTTCTGAGCAGCCCCTGACAATTTGGGGGGGCTTCATCAAGGGGGGGCCGAGAAAAAGGGGGGTCCCAAAACGCGTTTTTCCCATGTTAATTTCCGTAGGGCGGTTGGCCTCACTTTTAGCTGGAACGGCTGAATGGATTTGCACGAAACTTGGCAAAATTGTAGGGACTGTTAGCCCGATGTGCCTTTGCTAGGTCTCAATATATGTGCTCCAGTGGATTTTGAGTAATTTAGGTTCAAAAAAAGATATATATCTGGGCGGAGCCTAACCACACATCTGATCTGATTGGCTGTCAGCACTTCATCCAAGAAGTGTTGGCAGCCATCTTGGGACCAATATACATGATAGCACCTCATTAAAAAGCATTGTAGTTAATAGAGGGTTTTAGGACTTTAGTTACATTATAAATCATTTGTTGATGGTACCATACTCGTTTTAGGAATTGTGGTGGGTTCTAAGCTTATTTTACCATGTGAAAAAACCTTCTGCTGTGATATCATGAATATTGTTTGAAAGAAAACTAATATCTCATGATTTTCCCACAGTGGTTTGGAAGGGGATCTATAAGCTAAACTGAAAGCATATTTTCTGTAAATTCACATTATCTTTCTCAGTCATGTGAAAATGAAGTCTGACATTCTCAGTAAAACATGTACATCCAACAAGGACAGAGACTGTCAGTTGATTCCTTTGTGTTCTACTGCAGCCTCCTAGAGTGTTCTAAAGAACAACTAGAGCGCTAACAGTCCTACTTATTACAAAGGTATGGCACACCTGAAGCCATCTTGATTGGAATAAAGTGGTAACTCTTAAAACATTTAATTTAAAAAGAAACAACATGAGGGGGTATATTTTGCCATAGAAAGTATGATTAGTGCTGCAGAATGAAAAATTAGGGCACATTTTGAGTGACTTCTCAAATCCTTTTCTATTTCATTAAAACATTCTGACATGCAGTCTCCCAAAATGGCCACCAGAGACAAAAGAGCCCAAATGTAGCCCAAATATCACCCAGATGTAGCCCAAGTATAGCCCAATGACAGAATGTCCCAGAGTGTTCTAAAGAACAAGTAGAGCGCTAACAGTCCTACTTATTACAAAGGTATGGCACACCTGAAGCCATCTTGATTGGAATAAAGTGGTAACTCTTAAAACATTTAATTTAAAAAGAAACAACATGAGGGGGTATATTTTGCCATAGAAAGTATGATTAGTGCTGCAGAATGAAAAATTAGGGCACATTTTGAGTGACTTCTCAAATCCTTTTCTATTTCATTAAAACATTCTGACATGCAGTCTCCCAAAATGGCCACCAGAGACAAAAGAGCCCAAATGTAGCCCAGATATGACCCAGATGTAGCCCAAGTATAGCCCAATGACAGAATGTCCCAGAGTGTTCTAAAGAACAACTAGAGCGCTAACAGTCCTACTTATTACAAAGGTATAGCACACCTGGAGCCATCGTGATGGGAATAAAGTGGTAACTCTTAAAACATTTAATTTAAAAAGGAACAAAATGAGGGGGTATATTATGCAATAGAAGGTATTATTAGTGCTGCAGAAAGAAAAATTAGGGCACATTTTGAGTGACTTTTCAAATCCTCTTCTATTTCATTAAAAAATTCTGACATGCAGTCTCCCAAAATGGCCACCAGAGACAAAAGAGCCCAAATGTAGCCCAAATATCACCCAGATGTAGCCCAAGTATAGCCTAATGACAGAATGTCCCAGAGTGTTCTAAAGAACAACTAGAGCGCTAACAGTCCTACTTATTACAAAGGTATGGCACACCTGAAGCCATCTTGATTGGAATAAAGTGGTAACTCTTAAAACATTTAATTTAAAAAGGAACAAAATGAGGGGGTATATTTTGCCATATGAATTATGATTAGTGCTGCAGAAAGAAAAATTAGGGCACATTTTGAGTGACTTCTCAAACCCTCTTCAATTTCATTAAAAAATTCTGACATACAGTCTCCCAAGATGGCCACCAGAGACAAAAGAGCCTAAATGTAGCCCAAATATCACCCAGATGTACCCCAAGTATAGCCCAATGACAGAATGTCCCAGAGTGTTCTAAAGAACAACTAGCGCGCTAACAGTCTTACTTATGACAAAAGTATGGCACACCAGAAGCCATCTTGATTGGAATGAAGTGGTAAGTCTGAAAACACTCAATTTAAAAAGGAACAACATGAGGGGGTTAATTTTGCCATAGAAAGTATGATTAGTGCTTCAGAAAGAAAAATTAGGGATCATTTTGAGTGACTTCTCAAATCCTCTTCTATTTCATGAAAAAAATTCTGACATGCAGACTGAAACATGCACTTTGAATACCAGCAGCAGACGTCCCTGGTGAGCAGTAGCTTTACTACAGTGATCTAATGTGCAACTAGAGTGCTAACATTCAGAATTTATGGCAAATGTGTGACACATCTGAATGCCTTCTTGATGGAACCAAATTAAACAAGCATTAAAAATGCAATAGATCTCGCCCTCGTTTAAGTTAAAGCCATTCTGTTTGTAATGAGGTGGCTTTTTAGCTTTGCTTTTATTAGTGTTTTTTCAACTTTCATGTAAATAACATGCATCTGTATGCATATAAGTATATGTATGCATGCATTTATGTTTGTATTTATATAGATATACAGATGATATATATTTATATATGTATGTATATATATATATTCACTGAAAAAACCATAGGCTATAGACCATATATAGTTAGGAATTAGCATTTACAAAACCTTGAAAATTCACTGAAAAAACCATAGGTTATAGACCATATATAGTTAGGAATTAGCATTTACAAAACCTTAAAAATTCACTGAAAAAACCATAGGTTATAGACCATATATAGTTAGGAATTCGCATTTACAAAACCTTATTTTACTCACACAAAACCATTGAAATTCCATATATAGTTAGTTGCACTAACTATATATCGCGCACCCGCAATCCACTGCTGATGATGTCACATATTACATCATTCATGACATGGTCAGTGACATCACTGATGACATCACTGATGACATCTCAAATGACATCACTGATGACATCACTGATGACAACATCCAGTGACTGTATGTTTCTGTAAAGTTAAAATATGTCTTACATATTGAAGAATGAGTGGATGTATAAGTGTCTGGATGAAGGATTTAGTAGGTGCATGACTGACTGTATGAGTGAGTGATTAAATGTGTCTCACTGAGTGCATGGGTTAGTGACTAAACTGTCTTAATTTGTGCATCATTATGTCTGTTGTACTGTAAACTGTTGCATGTGTTGATAAGTAGCTATATGAGTAACTATATGGGTTATTGATTGGTTGCCCAAGTATTTGTATGGGAGACTGAGTGTGTGTGTGGGTGGCTGGGAGGTGTATGACTCTGTGCATAGATGTGTGAGCAGTTGATTCACTAGATGTATGGTTTAAAAGTGCATGTGGAAACAGCTGTATGGGCGGTTGACTGTGTGGATGAGTGTATTGGTGAGTGAATGGATATCTCAGTGCTACATGTCAAAGTAAGTACGTATGTAAAACACAGTACATGTGAGAGTTGACATATATAAATAATTGTGCATAAGAGCCAGTGAATGTGTGAGTGGCTGTATGGATCATTGTGAACTTGTATCAGGGATTGTATTAGAGAGTAAATATGTGTTAGTATATGTTTGAATAAGTAAAGTTTGTATAACTGTATAGTTGAGGAAATGGAGGTGGGATTGATTCTTTGCATGACTGACTAGGTGTGTGAGTAACTCCATGGATGAGTGACAGTCTGTGAGTGTCTGTTTACACTGATTGTATCTAAGGTTATATTAGAGTCTGAAGAGGTTCATCGTATTATCACATGAATGATATCATCAGTGATGTGATCAGTAATGTCAAATGAGATGTCATCAGTGATGTCATCAGTGATGTCATTTGAGATGTCATCAGTGATGTCATTTGAGATGTCATCAGTGATGTCATCAGTGATGTCACTGACCATGTCATGAATGATGTAATATGTGACATCATCAGCAGTGGATTGCGGGTGCGCGATATATAGTTAGTGCAACTAACTATATATGGAATTTCAATGGTTTTGTGTGAGTAAAATAAGGTTTTGTAAATGCGAATTCCTAACTATATATGGTCTATAACCTATGGTTTTTTCAGTGAATATATATATATATATATTCACTGAAAAAACCATAGGTTATAGACCATATATAGTTAGGAATTAGCTTTTACAAAACCTTAATTTACTCGCAATCCACTGCTGATGATGTCACATATTACATCATTCATGACATGGTCAGTGACATCACTGATGACATCACTGATGACATTATCCAGTGACTGTATGTTTCTGTAAAGTTAAATTATGTCTTATATATTAAAGAATGAGTGGATGTATAAGTGTCTGGATGAAGGATTTAGTAGGTGCATGACTGACTGTATGAGTGAGTGATTGAATGTGTCTCACTGAGTGCATGGGTTAGTGACTAAACTGTCTTAATTTGAGAACATTATATCTGTTGTTCTGTAAACTGCTGCATGTGTTGATCAGTAGCTATATGAGTAACTATATGGGTTATTGATTGGTTGCCCAAGTATTTGTATGGGAGAGTGAGTGTGTGTGTGTGGGTGTCTGGGAGGTATGTGACTCTGTGCATAGACGTGTGAACAGTTGATTCACTAGATGTATGGGTTCAAAACTGCATGTGGAAACAGCTGTATGGGCGGTTGGCTGTGTGCATGAGTGTATTGGTGAGTGAATGGATATCTCAGTGCTACATTTCAAAGTAAGTACATATGTAAAAAACAGTACACATGAGAGTTGGCATATATAAATAACTGTGCATAAGAGCCAGTGAATGTCTGAGTGGCTGTATGGATCATTGTGAACTTGTATCAGGGATTGTATAAGAGAGTAAATATGTGTTAGTATATGTTTGAATAAGTAAGGTGTGTATAACTGTATAGTTGAGGAAATTGAGGTGTGATTGATTCTTTGCATGACTGACTAGGTGTGTGAGTAACTCCATGGATGAGTGACAGTCTGCGAGTGTCTGTTTACACTGATTGTATCTAAGGTTATATTAGAGTCTGAAGAGGTTCATCGTATTATCAGATGAATAATATTATCAGTGATGTGATCAGTAATGTCAAATGAGATGTCATCAGTGATGTCATCAGTGATGCCATTTGAGATGTCATCCATGATGTCATTTGAGATGTCATCAGTGATGTCATTTAAGATGTCATCAGTGATGTCACTGACCATGTCATGAATGATGTAATATGTGACATCATCAGCAGTGGATTGCGGGTGCGCGATATATAGTTATTGCAACTAACTATATATTCGAATTTCTATGGTTTTGTGCGAGTAAATTAAGGTTTTGTAAATGCTAATTCCTAACTATATATGGTCTATAACCTATGGTTTTTTCAGTGAATTTTTTTTTTTTTTTTACAAAAGTTTTTTATTACAAGCCGTAGGTAAAGACAATACATTGGTACATAAATTTCTTCATAATTAAAC
Source organism: Lissotriton vulgaris (assembly GCF_964263255.1). Classification (NCBI taxonomy): domain Eukaryota; kingdom Metazoa; phylum Chordata; class Amphibia; order Caudata; family Salamandridae; genus Lissotriton; species Lissotriton vulgaris. The sequence goes on along the minus strand of NC_141685.1, from coordinate 801,715,141 downwards.
ACATTTAAATCCAAGAGACAACCCTAGACAATAGAATACCACAGTAAAAATAAAACATATTTTAAAATGATCCAATCAGTAGCTTATAGACACTGGTGATAAAGGGGCAACATCACGAATAATATTGCTATTATTATACCGAACAAAGAGTGCAAATTCAAAGAGTAGAACGACCGACGCTTGAAGGTGTTGTTATGTGCAACATGTAGCCTTAATAAAGTGCAAATGCATTAAAGTGCCAATATATAATTATACAAAATATTTTGTTCATAAAGTGCTAATGCAAAAATAAAAGGGAAGGGAGAAAAAAAAAAGAAAAAAAAAAAGAATTTTTCTCTTTCCTATTCCTTTCTTCTTCCGCCTGTATAAAGTAACTAGTGCCATAAAGTACTGGTATATAGGAACAGAGCTGTTAACATAATAAAGGTACTTAGCAATTAGATATGACATAGCATACAAATACTTATATTTCCTCTTATATAAATGTAATGCCATCTTTTAATTAGCTAGGATATAACAATCACCTTCCTTTTAATAGTTCAAGCTGGTCAAGATATTTCCAATTCCTTTCGAATCTTGCAGTTGCACCCACTCTACCTGCATAGGCTCTCTCAAAATTATAAGTTCTCTTCATTTTATTAACCCACTTAACATGGCAAGGACACACCGTGGATTTCCAATTTTGCAGAATCAGAGACCTTGCTACGACAGAGGAAATAAAAATAAACACTTCTTCTGATTCATTGAACTTAGTCCTGTCTTTACTAATGCCAAAAAGGGCAACTTCCGCTTCTGGAGGAAGAGTTTTCCCTATTGCCAACTCCAGATCTGTGAAAATCTCCCTCCAGAAGGGTTCTAACTTTGGGCAAGAGAAGAAAATGTGATACCAGCCACCCTGTCCCCTAGTTTTGCATCTAAAACATTTATTTTCGTATTCGGGGAACATTTTTTGAAGAGCTTCCGGGGTATAATATGCCAGCCAACGACAACAAAAAGACATCCTCTTATAATTGGCTGCTCGGAGTGCCCTATTTCCTAAGTAGCTTATTGTCTCCCAGTCTTTGTCAGACACCACACACTGTGTTATGAGACTTATTTTCTCCAGATGGTTGCCTATTATATTGGTCGAGCCTGGAAGAGGTAGCTTTTTATACCAAAATCCAATACCCTTATGTTTCTCCCCATATAACGCTGTTAACAAAGCATTAGGTGTTCTATCAAGATTTCCTATAACTTTTTTTAATAAAATAACTCAATTGTAAATATTGAAAAAACATGAGCCGATTCGGATGCCTTCTATCTCTGACCATTTGCCAACTAATTAACGTATTTTGCGTGAGAAGATGCCTTATTTCACAAAAACCGGCCAATTCCCATTCTGACAAATGGTTTGAAGAGATCTTAAGACCCATTTTAGTACATTCCGAAAATTTCAAATGGATGAATCCATCTGGGCCATGTTTTTCAAATAAAACCGGTAGTCTTGATGAATACCCCACCAGTGTCTTATATTGGGTTCTCTTTGGAAGTTTTGCCGTTTTTAGAAAAATAGAAATTTGAGAACCAGATTCCTCAAGCATTCTATTAAAAAAAAAATTGTCTCTTGTCTGTCTAGTCTTTAATAATCCTGCCATTATATCAAAAAAAGCTGCCTCGTAGTATGTATAAAAATGGGGAAGAGCAAGTCCACCTTGGTTAACAGGAAGTTGAATTACCGCAAGTTTGACTCTATTGGCCTTTTTATTCCAAATAAATCTTCTTATCATGGAATCTAGTTCATTAAAAAAGGCCAAATTAACTTTAATTGGGATATTGCTAAACAAAAATAAAAGCAGAGGTAGTATGTTCATCTTAATCAATGCCACTCTGCCAATCAATGATAGGGGCAGTATATCCCAATGTTCTAAAAGGCTCTTGATTTTATTCATAGTTCTTACATAATTTAATTGAAAAAGTTCTTGATAGTCTCTGGTCACGTAAATCCCTAGATATCTTATTGGGTCCCTTTTTACAGCTTGAAACTATAAATCTGACGGAAGGAAATCTAAATCGGTATTCAAAATAAGAACCTCAGTTTTCTTTTCGTTAATTTTGTAACCCCCTACCTTCTCATATTTCTGTAGCTCTTTCATAAGATGTTCTATATTTTTTTTATCGGGAGCCATATAAAGGATAATGTCATCTGCGAATAATTTTAACTTCGACATTCCGGCAATTGGGGCAGATATTGCGTTATTATTTCTTATTTTTATTACCAGGGGTTCAATAAAAAAGGTGAAAAGCAGGGGAGATAAAGGGCAACCTTGCCTTGTGCCTCGTTTTATTCTAATCTTCCCTGCTTGCTTGGCGTTTATTATCACCTGGGCAGATGCCCCCTCATAAATGTTTTGTAGCATATTAATAATAGGGGCAGGGAATCCAAAATAGCCCAAGGAAAAAAATAACGTTGACCAATTAACTAAATCAAATGCTTTTTCTGCATCAATCATCAGAATGCATGCAGAAGTAGAATTAAGATTAAAATAATCTAGTGCCTGCCATAAATATTCTGTATTAGCAGCCATATAGCGTCCTGCTATAAAACCCGTTTGATCTTGATGTATCACCTCCTGGGCGGCCAATACAAATCTTTGAGCCCAAATTTTCATAAAGACCTTATAGTCAGAGTTTAAAAGGCTAATAGGTCTATAGGAATTTACGTCCTCCGGATTCTTGCCTTTCTTAACAAAACTAATAATTGTGGACTCTTTAAACTCTGGGGGGACCCTACCCCCTCGTTTGATAAAGTTAAATAAATGTTTCAAGGGATCCTCCAGTTCCTTCAGAAAAACCTTATAAAATTCAATTGGGAATCCATCAATCCCTGAAGCCTTTGCTCCCGCTGTGGTTTTTATACTATTTTGAATTTCCAAATAACTTATATCGCCGCTTATTTGATTAGATCTAGATTTAGAAATTTTGGGGATATTCAAGTTGTCGAAATATTCCCTGATTACATTTTCTTCAATTTGGATATCAGTCGAGTATATTCTCTCATAATGATCAAGGAATATTTTTGCGATTTCCTCACTTCTATTATTTATCCTACCTAATGGATCTTGAATTTTTACGATGATGGAAGATTCTTGTTTTTTCCTAATCGAATTTGCCAACAGCTTGCCCATGAGTTGACTATCTTCATAAAGCTTTTGTTGGAAGGCTTTTGAGCTATTTATTTCTTCCAAAATGAAGAAGTCCCTAAGTAATACTTTAGCTTGTTCCCAGTTGTTTGGTTTTTGTTTAAGTTTCAAGGCATACTCATTTTCTGCAGCACCCTGGAGGGCAGATATTTTTCTTTTTCGTTCGTTTGCTTTGTTGGAGGAAAATGCTATGATTTGCCCCCGAGCTGCTGCTTTAAATGCTCCCCATACTGCGAAGGGTTCTGCAGAATCCTTATTTACTAAAAAAAATTCCCTTATCCATTCTTTAAACCCCTCAACCCATATCACATTCTGTAAAAGGGTGCGATCCAGCTGCCACCTAGGTCGCACCCCTACCGTGCCCTCCAATATTAATTCAACCTCAATCCTCCCATGATCTGAAAATGGATTGCAACCTATCAATGAGTTGGAAATTTGGAGCGATCTTGAGGATAGAAAGAAATCTATTCTAGAGGCTGAATGAAACCTATTAGAATAGCACGTGTAAGATTCTAGATTGGGATTTAGGGAACGCCATGGGTCCTGCAGTTGATATTCTGACATAAAAGCCTCTAATACCCCTTTTGTTTTTGGTTTTAGCTGTTTCTTACTCTTATTAGAGGTGTCCTTTTTTAAGTCCTGAATATAACAATCACCTCCTACTATAATTTGCCCAGCAGTACTCCTTAGAATTTCACTAATTTCAGTCAGGGCCGAGGTGTCATCAAAAATTGGGCCATAATAGTTAACAAAATTGTATACCTTTCCCAACAATTTCGCTGCCACCCGAAGCCATCTCCCTTTAGAGTCCCTTTGGATTTGTAGAATCTCCCAGGGTAAATTTTTTGAGAAATAGATAGCTACACCCCTCTGGGCAACACCAGCAGAGGAAAAGAACCCATGGGAGAAATATCTAGGAAGAAACAACTTTGGGGAGTTTGATTTCAAGTGCGTCTCCTGAAGGAAAACTACGTGAGGTTTAATAGCGATTGCCCATTTCAAGAGTGCTCCATATTTCTGTTTATTTAACAGTCCATTCGCGTTAATGGACAGGATATTACATAAGTCAATTGTCATTATTAAGACTGTGAGATTCTAAACTCCTTCTGTACCAACCAAAGCTAAAAATAGAAAACCTACTTCTCTTGTATTTTTTTACTGCATTCACCCCCCCCACCAAAGACCCCCCCATGGATGCGGGACCCCCCTTCCTGTTCCGCTGCCCACATCCCACCCTTTCTTCTACTTCGGGTGTCTTCTTGTTACACCCCGGTGTGTCCTGGTGTGATCCTGTACCCAGGAACCCCCGCCTATTTTCAAAACTCTCATTATTTTAATGCCTCATATTCAATCATTCAACATTCGACATTCAATATAGCCAAGCCACAGCGCCTAGGCCCTTGTTGATATTTCATCAAGAAGTGTCTGTGCCTCTTCTAAATCAGTAAATAGAAAGAATTTTCCTTTAACGATAACCTTCAACTTTGATTGCTGTGCAATCGAGGCCTGGGCTCCATTAGCCTTGAATAACTGTAGCAGCTTTACAAACTCTTTCCTTCTCTTAGCCGCAGTTGCTGTCATATCTGAGAAAATCCTGCATTTAGTAGTTTCAGAAATGAAAAACTGGCGTTGTTGATATGCCTTAGAAAGTATCCGTTCCTTAATTCTAAAATCCGCAAAATTTAATAGAATAGTTCTAGGATATGGAGAATTCGCAAAGCGCTGAGCCGGAACTCTATGGGCTCTTGTTATTGTCAAGTCTCCTTCAAAATCTGGCAGAACTACTTTCTGAATAAAAGAGTTAACCCATTGCACTGTATCGGAACCTTCCGTTCCTTCCGGAACCCCTACGATCCTCAGGTTAGATCGACGGGAGTGGTTTTCCAACTCCTCGAGTTTATTCTCCATAGAAATGCTTTTTTTTGCAGCCTCTTTAGTTTCTCCTGAAGCCTGATTCATCTGGTCTTCAAGAACTGCTATCCTTGACTCAGCTTCCAAGACCCTGTTAGGGAGCGCCAATGTTAATTCCTCGAGCTTATCTATTCTAGCGTGAATAGCAGCAAGTTCCGTTTGCTGATTGTTTTTGATCTCACGGATCTCATCGAGGATCAAGTTGAGCATCTCGCGGATATCTAGCTGGAATTTTACCTCCGATCTCGCTTCCTTGTCTATAAGACTGGAATCGAGTCCTAGAATTTCTTCGTTCCCGGAAGCCATCTCTTGTATACATCCCCCATCTCGAATCACACCGTTTGTTACATTTACTGAAGAAGGTTGGGTTTGAGATGGAGATGGAGATGGAGATGCTGTCATGTCAGGGTCTTTAGATAACTCCTTAGAGGCTGGAGGATACAAAGGGTGAGAGACCAAAGAGGGCTGTGATGAATTAGAGAGGGAGGATTTCGGAGTAGTTCTTTTCATAAACAGAGGGTAATCTCTCATCTCCTTTTCTCCCGTTCCACTTTTTCTCCTCTCTTCTACCGCCTGAGGCGCTGTTGTTACCAGTGCCGGTGTGGGATCAAGGGTTAGAGGATGGGTTTCTATTTCCACTTGTGGCTGTGTAATTACATCTGCAAATACAACATCCTTCACCTTATCCCCCTCTTTTGTCACTTCGTGCTGCTTGTTGTGCTGAATGGAAATAGAAGAGGAGGGCGACTCATTATCTGAGGATTCAGGTGTTGTGTCATCTGTTATAGGGCACCCCACTTCCTCCCTATTTGTGTCTTTATTTTTTCCACAAACCGCTTTTTGTGCAGCCTTTTTAGCAAGAGCCAGGCGAGTCTTAGCTTTCTGGCGGGCAGCCGCTTCCACTTTACTAAGTTTTACCGTGTCCTCATCTTTTAAAAGTTTCCCCATTATTGTTTTATTTTTGTTTATTGTTTTATTTTAGAGGAAGTAGGAAGTAGAAAGAAAGTATATTCCGCCTTTTTTTTCTGAATAGGAATGCGATTTTTAATGTCTCTTTATGCTCCCAATGAATTCAAGAACACCTTCAAACACTTTCCTTCAGTGTGCTTCAGTGTACTTCAATGTATTTACTCCTCCGTGGGGAATTAGCTCAGCCTGACACAGTCTGTGGAAGTAATTACTCAGTGGCTGTCGTGTGTACCATATTAGCCTGCACCCCACAGCCTCAAAGATGTAGTTGCAGCAGGATCGTAGAAAACTCCTTAACTGTCCCGCAATTAAAGACACCTACTTGCTCTCCTCAGGAAGAAAACAGATGAGCAGCATGTCAGGCTTTTTCCGAGCCCCTGTCTGACTGCCGGATCGAAAGCAGCTCCTACAGCGGCAGCATCATCTCCCCCGACGCATTCCAGCATTTCTTCGGAGCTCTTCCGCTCCTCCGTTCAGCGCCTCCTTTCACCCGTGAATTAATTCTCCTTCCGACTTTAGCCTCCCGGCGCCAGCACTAGCAGCGGTAATATCCGCGTCTCAGCTTCTCAACGTCTCGGCGTCTCGGCGTTCGCCATTACAGAGGCGGGGCCATGGGTCAAGGATCACGGGAGCCTAGGCAGAGGCGTGGAGCTCTGCGGACATCCCCTCATTCTTTAATATATAAGACATAATTTAACTTTACAGAAACATACAGTCACTGGATAATGTCATCAGTGATGTCATCAGTGATGTCACTGACCATGTCATGAATGATGTAATATGTGACATCATCAGCAGTGGATTGCGAGTAAATTAAGGGTTTGTAAATGCTAATTCCTAACTATATATGGTCTATAACCTATGGTTTTTTCAGTGAATTTCAATGGTTTTTTAATAGCAAATATGAAAAGCTGTAAAATGTATTATTATGGCAAGGTAACGAAATAGAGAATAAACTATAGTTCGTCACCATGGTCCGGACGAAAATGAAAAATCAATGATACTAAGTACCTGTAAACACTGAGCAGACATGTGAATGTGACATTCTGATTATTGCTATGCCCGAATATGTATATAACTGCTCCAATCACTATGCTAATAAACAATCTTTTGTTCTGTTTTGTAAAGTAAAACTATTGTGAGCGCAAGTATTATACATAGTAAGTGTTTAATATAGCATTTGTCAGTCATTGGTTAAGCAGCTAGGACCTGTTCACTCTTGACACCCCAGGTGCTGTGTATGCGGATTTCGGCCTTATTTATTGCCTCTAGTTTTCAAAGGCAAATTTCTGTGGCAAACATGCACATTAAGGGTTGCCTTTCCTTAAACCTTTGTTTTTTTTAAAAATTGGAAGAAACAAAAAATCTTCCCTTCTATAAATAACCCAAGACTTTTTTTTGTTATGGCAAGGTAACGAAATAGAGAATAAACTATAGTTGGTCACCATGGTCCGGACGAAAATGAAAAATCAATGATACTAAGTACCTGTAAACACTGAGCAGACATGTGAATGTGACATTCTGATTATTGCTATGCCCGAATATGTATATAACTGCTCCAATCACTATGCTAATAAACAATCTTTTGTTCTGTTTTGTAAAGTAAAACTATTGTGAACGCAAGTATTATACATAGTAAGTGTTTAATATAGCATTTGTCAGTCATTGGTTAAGCAGCTAGGACCTGTTCACTCTTGACACCCCAGGTGCTGTGTATGCAGATTTCGGCTTTATTTATTGCCTCTAGTTTTCAAAGGCAAATTTCTGTGGAAAACATGCACATTAAGGGTTGCCTTTCCTTAAACCTTTGTTTTTAAAAAAAATTGGAAGAAACAAAAAATCTTCCCTTCCATAAATAACCCAAGACTTTTTTTTGTTATGGCAAGGTAACGAAATAGAGAATAAACTATAGTTGGTCACCATGGTCCGGACGAAAATGAAAAATCAATGATACTAAGTACCTGTAAACACTGAGCAGACATGTAAATGTGACATTCTGATTATTGCTATGCCCGAATATGTATATAACTGCTCCAATCACTATGCTAATAAACAATCTTTTGTTCTGTTTTGTAAAGTAAAACTATTGTGAATGCAAGTATTATACATAGTAAGTGTTTAATATAGCATTTGTCAGTCATTGGTAAAGCAGCTAGGACCTGTTCACTCTTGACACCCCAGGTGCTGTGTATGTTGCACTATATTGCTGAATCGGGTACATTTTTCTATTTTTTTCTACAGCACCCTCAGTACATGAACAACTATAGCAAGAGTAGAAAATATGATCATTGCCTTTTAGTCTAGACTTCATTTTATGTGTTTTGAGTGGGAGAAACGCCGTCTTTCGCCATTTTATGTGTTTTGAGTGGGAGACACGCCGGCTTTCGCCATTTTATATGTTTTGAGTGGGAGACACGCCGTCTTTTGCCATTTTATGTATTTTGAGTGGGAGACACGCCGTCTTTCGGCGCAGCATTGTAGGATGGCCACACCAGTGCGGCAACTTGCTGGACACCACCTCGGTGCCATCCGGATCTCGGCGCGTTGTGCTGCCTTCGGCCTATTCGCACATTGGTCCGCTACTGACGCCACATCATGGGCCAACGAGTTTTGTATGCTTTTTGTAACCCAAAGCCGCATAACAGGTCATGTGACTTGTTTATAAAACTTTTCATTGGTTCATTTTACTTTTGGTTTCCTAATGATGGAAGGCTTGATCATATGACCTAAAAATAACACTCTTCATTGGATTTAAAAAAAAAAAATTCCCAAACGATGAAAGACCCACCTTTTTTTTCTCACTCGGCAATCAAAAAAGGTTCCGTTAGATGACAACAGAGGGGACAGGCAACAACAACCATCACTCAAAAAAGGGGAGGGCAAGTTCTTCCCTACCGGGTCACGTTGGGGCTCCACCGGAACTCATCGAATTGATAGTCTACAGTGTTTCTGGATGTTTCAGACTGAAGCTGGCGTCAGCATGAGAGCACCACCATCTCGTAGCTCCGTCGTGGCCATTCCGCAAGCAATCATGGCAGCCGCTCCCCACCGGAAGCCTGCGGGAGTCGGGGGACCCCAAGACTTTTATAGAATCTTCAAGGCTGAGGGGACGCTTTCGGAAATGGGGCCCATGCCCTAGCAGACAAGCGTCCGAGTTCCAAGGTGTTCAGGGCCATTTTAGTGGACCACGCCCAAATCCGAAGAGCCGGCCGCCATTTTAAGAGTCCTGTGGCAGCCGCCTATCGCTGCACCGCAAGAGTGGAAGCAACTCAACTACATGGTGAGCGAGACGCTGTAGCTGCAAGAGCGGGCGGTAAACAGCTGAATGGCGGAAGAGGCACAGTGTAGCAAAAGCGGGCGGAATGGCAACTGAAACGGTAAAGGGGCGCCCCACTACAGCAGACGAGCCTCCACCTGGGGAGGCCCATTCACGAACCCTCCCCCCCCCCCTCCCCCCGGGCGCCCCACGCCGTTTTCTCGGAACAGCATTGTAGGATACCAAAACCAGTGCGGCAACTTACTGGACATGACCTGGGTGCCGTCCAGATCTCAGCGCGCTCTGCTGCCTTGGGACTATTCGCACAACAGAACGCTACTGACGAGACACAGTGCAGCAAAAGCGGGCGTAAAACCGCTGAATGGCAAGTGAAACGCTAGAACAACGCTAGAATAACATCTGGAATAATTGTCGCTCAGAAGAACAACACACAAAACTCTGTAGTGTCTGAAGAAAGTAAAACAGAGAAGGTCACGGTAGTTTCAGACACACTTAACACTAATGACTTAACAAAGATATCGTCTGTCTATGAAGCAGCTGTCATGTTCACAGAATTGACAAAGAAGTGTGCAGACACCAATGCTATTAAGAAACACAAGGAATCCCTAACGCATCTGCATTCTCGGAAGAGGTTGACACAGATGACATCGTAAGGAACAAAGAAAGACAAATTAAGGATGAGGAAGTTGTCACTTTAGTTTTTTCAATAATGGAAAATATGCAGTCATTGGCTATGAAGGATCTCTAGTGAAGCAGAAAAAAGGCCATTTGAATAATCATCGAAAATTAAGTAATTGCGTAATTTGGGCATAAAAGTTATATTATTGGAAGTAGATGGTTATAGTTCTGGTTAATTTCCATTCAGAGTGTCCTACACAGCACCACTCTAGGTAAACACTACTTTATGTAAAACATGGGACATAGCACTCATTGGAATGTTTGTGATCTTTCCTGTTAAGTTGCATCATAAGTTATTTTAACCATTCCATATAAAGTCATGCATAAAAATGAATACACAGACACAAATAACATGTGTATCCAAAATCAAAATACAGATTTAGGCCTTATTTATTGCCTCTAGTTTTCAAAGGCAAATTTCTGTGGAAAACATGCACATTAAGGGTTGCCTTTCCTTAAACCTTTGTTTTTTTTAAAAAAATTGGAAGAAACAAAAAGTCTTCCCTTCCATAAATAACCCAAGACTTGTATTTTGTTATGGCAAGGAAACGAAATAGAGAATAAACTATAGTTGGTCACCATGGGGTTTAAAAAAGGGATGGTTCTTCACCAGATTAGATATTTACCCAGACCCTCATTCTCCAATGTGATGAACTAGACTAAAATTCTTCTGGTGCCTGCACCCTGTCACAGAATATCACCCCAAAACATGAAAGCGCCCAAACACCAGATTGAGTTGAACCCCACAGTAAGCCTTATTTCTTCAGGGCCTCAGAATTTCTTTTGCTTTTCTCATGGAAATTGTGGGATATAGGACAGATAAGGTGTCACCATTAAGAAAGGGTAGTATTTAAATTTGCATATCAATTATGTTTAACCTTTTAGACATATGATATGCTAGCTTGAACTTATGCATTACATTTGAAGCCGAATTCAACAGCTTAAGTAAGTAGGTTTTCGTAGTTGTAACTTTAAAGGGTGATCTAGCAACAGCTAATATGGGTTTACTTACAGGGGACATCTTTTGTTCTGTTTTGTAAAGTAAAACTATTGTGAACGCAAGTATTATACATAGTAAGTGTTTAATATACCATTTGTCAGTCATTGGTAAAGCAGCTAGGACCTGTTCACTCTTGACACCCCAGGTGCTGTGTATGTTGCACTATAGTGCTGCATCAGGAATGCGGACAACCCTATTGATGTCGATTTTTCATTATTGATTATTGTAAAGAAATGGCGACTCCCCCCTTTAGCAGATTAGCTAAATCTTTGCGTAATTTGGGCATAAAAGTTATATTATTGGAAGTAGATGGGGCTATTCGCACAACAGACCGCTACTGACCATTGTTCCTTCTGTTTTAATAAAAAATGTTTTAGGGTGTTTACTGTTTTTGTTGCGATGTATATATTTATAAGTTATTAAAGTGTTATAATCCTACTACTTTGTTGGAGTGCTATATATTTTTAATGTGACACATAATTGTGAAGACTTTGATGTACAAAAAGGCATCCCTGGAATCTTCCGCTTCAGGCTCGGTTCCACACACCCTCACAGTGAGAATCCCCTCCCCAATCACAATACAGGATGGTTATCAGATTGTAGGAACGCGTGTAGTGTGACGGATCTCATCGGGTGGGGGCCTTGATCTACTGTAACTCCTTTGAAGAGGGGTGATTCTTTACAGTTGAGGCCATAAACTACATCCGGCCTGGACAATCGGACACAGAGGAAGAGGAGTGTCAGAGGGTGCGGTAGTGAATAGGGTGAAAGGGAGGTGTCGGACGGGCACAGGGTGTGATTCTCAGGGGAGAGCAGCGCAAATGGGGGGAGGTTTATGGCCCATGCATAAGACAGAGAGCGGGGGTGACCAGTGCGTGGGGGAGATGCTTGCAAGGGTGGGGAGCCATGCTGAGGATCGGCAGCGTGCAGAGAGTGGGTCTGGTCAAAGCATCTAAAATGGCTGCCGTGCACGACAAAAGTGTGGCATTGGAAAAAAAGCAAGATGTGCATAAGACAGAGAGCCGGGGTGACCAGTGCGTGGGGGAGATGCTTGCAAGGGTGGGGAGCCATGCTGAGGATCGGCAGCGTGCAGAGAGTGGGTTTTAATTTTTTTTATTTGCCCCACGGGACCCTTTAATAACCCCAACATCATTCCTAGGGGGTCAAGAGGGGTCTACCTTGCCCCCTTTCATTAAATTCCCCCTTCGTTTTTCTCCTCCTCTTGTCTCTCGATCCTACCGAGAGACAAGATGGCGGCCGCACCGGACTGTTTAGAATGTTGACAGACACCGGAGAGCCAATCAGCTTCGCTTCGCAAAGCTCCGTTACGCGAAAAGTACGCGATCTGGAGCGCTATCCGGGACGCTGTCACAGATATATCTGTTTTTTTAAACGTTAATTTCTCGAAATCCACTGGAGCACATATATTGAGACCCAGCAAAGGCACATCGGGCTAACAGTCCCTACAATTTTGCCAAGTTTCGTGTAAATCCATTCAGCCGTTCGAGCTAAAAATGAGGCCAAACGCCCTATGGAAAAATGAATGGGAAAAACGCGTTTTGGGACCCCCCTTTTCTCTCGGCCCCCCCTTGAGGAAACCACCCCAAATTTTCAGGGGCTGCTCAGAAACAAAATGTGCCATTTTCCTGAAAATTTCAACCGATTCCGTCCACAAACGCCAAAGTTATTAGACATAGAATTTTCAAAAGTTCCATAGAGAAAAAATCCTAACTATATATACCTACTGGCGACCGCCAGTAGGTAATATATATATATATATATATATATGTGTGTATGCGTGTGTCAGTTTATATGTATGTGAGGTGTGTAAGTGAAAGTGAGAGTGAATGACTAGTAGTGAGTGGGGATGAGTATGGCTGAGTGTTAGTGAGTCAATGCGATGGAGTCAGATTGAAAACGAGTGAGTCGGAGTGACTGGGAATAAGTGAGACTGAGTGAGTGAGAGAAAGTGTGAGAACATATATGTGACAGAGAGTAAGAGAGAATTTCAGTGAATGTGAGTGAGTGTGACTGAATGAGTGAGAATATGAGTATGAATGAGAAAGTGAGAGTAATCATCTGTGCAAGTGAGTGAGTGAGAAAGTATGACTGAGTTAGAGTAATAAAAAATATTAGTAAGGAAGTGCAAATGAATGAGTGAATGAGAATAAGAGTGAGTGCAAAAAAGTAAGTAAGAATAAATGAGTGAGTGAAAGCAAGGCAGTGACAATTAATGAGTGAGAGTGAGTGTAAGAATGAGTGTAAGTGAAAATATGGAGTTATGCTATATGCACTTATGCTAGTGGCTACCCTACCCAGGACTAGGGAAACGCCCTCTACGCAGGAATTGCCACACACCTTCTACAGAGATTTCAAATCATTTAGAATGCCGCAGCCAGACTCATCCTTGGCCTTCCCCAACGAACCAACATCACACCCCAACTCAGAAAACTCCACTGGCTCCACGTGCAAAAGAGATACCAATTCAAGTTGCTGACCCATGCACGCATGCAAGGCTCTACACAACCATGGCCCCGCCTATATTAACCACCGCTTGAACTGCCACTAACCATCGAGAAGACTATGCTCCGCCTCCCTTTCACTTATCCATACTCCCCATATCTACCGAAGCAGAAGTGGAGGGCACGCCTTCTCCCACATCACAGCAAAGACCTGGAACAGCCCTCCTACCTTCTTACCATCACCTCACTTCAAAAATTACGACTAGCCTTCAAGACCTGGCTGCTCAAATAAGCCTCCGGGGCCTGCAAACACCTGGAAACCCTATTGGGTGATTATCCACGCTTTATAAATCCTGATTGATTGATGTTTGCAAGTCTGCCATTGGCACTTGCTTTCTGAAGGTAATTTTTGGCTTAGCGATGCAACCATGGGGAACAGTACTGGCAGTGGAAAACCAGATTTAATTCTTGGCATGTGGAGCACCATGGAAAAATACTGACACTGGCAAACTCCAAGAAATTCTTGTGTTGGGGTGCCTGTGGCAAGGAGCTAGTGCCAGCACATTGGATGTAATTTTTTGGCATAAGGGAGAGTGCTACTGTTGCATACGGGAAGGCCATAGTATATGGCCCTGGCATACTAGTGGAAATTTGTGACATATGGGTCACCTATTGTATGTAAGTTTTGCACAAGGGGGCCCTCATGGTATATGGGGGCACAAATGACATAATGTCGACCCTGGCACAATTGGGGTCATTTTTTATATAGGGGGCACCCACTGCACATTTGGAATAAACATGATCAGGTTCCTTTGGTTTGGCAAACCATAAAATTACATGGATATTTAACGAAGGCCCTTTCAGAGTCTATGGCTTATTAGCAGATTTATGAGAGAATTGTGCTTTAAATGCACTATTAAACCCCATGTTTTTCAAACCTTTCAGTTGGAAAACTCCCCCAATCTTTCCAACATCCTCAAGAAGATGTCTAGCTCGTTCGCTACAATTGAGGGCAAGTATTATGCCTCACCACTTTCAATGATCATGTCAGCACCTTAAATCAGCAGGTATCCAAAACCCAAAACAGACCTTTGATTTTGTGTTGTTACGCTAATCATGCGCTTATTGTGAAACTTCAGTAAAGATACTTTTTGTGATGCTATATGGTTAAGGTTTTGTGATATCAATTCCTAGGGAGATTCAGGGTCATGGGTCATATGATATAACTTCCTGTGGTGTCATAGTTAATAGGTGTGTACTGTCACTTCTGCTACCCCTGGCATTTTGATGAATTGATGTTGTTGCTAGCAGTGTTAATGAGTCTACATAGCTCCTCGTTGACTGCTTCTACCGACCCTAGGCACCACCACCAAAACAACCAAGTAACTCATCTTTCAACGATGAGAGCCCACTTGAGCCCAACATCTATCACATAATTCATGGCCTTAGACCTCAGAAATACGTATGCGAAGGGAGCCGAGCAGGATCAGAGTGCAAGCATGGGACCGCACTGCTACAAACACCAGGGATTGGTGCATGCCAGGCCGGACTGATTGTACCGGGTATCAGGCATTTCCCGGGAGGCTGGAAGGGTGGAGGCCAGTTTTGTTACTGGGGGGGGGGGCTGGTTTTGCAGTGGTTCTGCAATATCAGCCCCCAGTAACAAAATCAGCAGGACAGAATAATCCACTCAGCACTCGTTTTCTTTCCAGCATCCATGTGTTTTGAAATATGTTGTGGGTTTCAAAGCACCCACAGCAGATGTCCTTGTATATCAAGCAGCTTTCAGCAACAATAAAAGTGTCAAGATATCTCTGATGATTAATCTTCCCACTGAAGAGAGTTTGGAGTTTTTTCTAGTGGCAGGTTTGACTCCTCTAAGGTAGTGCAGAGGGTGTAAGCCTTCTGCGAAGAACGTGTTCCACCTAGATGACATGAACTGTATTTCATGTGCATAGCTCAGTGGGCTACTACTTCTGTTACAGAGATCCTTTTGTTACTTGAAGTTCATAAGTTACTGTTCTAATCTAGCACAGCGAGCTATGAACTGCCATCAAGGAGATGCATGTAAACTGCATGGTACAGGTTAGAAAGTTGTGTTTTTCCTAGTCCTTCATTATCCTAATGTTGCAAAAAAAAGGGTTTGTATGGGTAGAAATATTTTTATTATTATAGCCAACCCTAACCACTCTTACATTTTGAATCCTGAGTTTTTGCTTCTCCAGAACAAGCACTCTTAAAAAATGCCTACCAGTAAGGATGACGTGAATCCTACACCTCGTAGTCCCCTTTTTCCGACACTGGTGTGAGAGGCCCTACAAAGTATAAAATATATGTGAAAGAGGGGCTAAGGAGAGATGAGGGGCACTGTTGGTGGGTGATAGTGAGGGAATCATTGACGGGCCCCAACAAACAATGCTGTACCCTGGTGCACTGTAAGATCCTCATTTAATATGCTCTAAAACTTAATACAGTTCAATATTTAATGAAAAATGTGTTGTAGAGTGTACCATTTTTGTCATTTTGACCTAAATCCTAAAATGTGCCAGAGCTGCTTTGGGTTCTCAGTCAGGCCCTGGGTGCATGGCATTGTTGCATCATTGTTGCATGCCGTATGTTAGGATTCGCGCCATCTTGTTCTTCAGTCGTGGGTTGGGACAGACTGAGGAAAAAAGCAAGACATAAGAACACAAATTTGTAGATTGTTTAGCCACATCTATGGTGCTCATATGACGAACAGAACAGATAAAGACAATGTCTTCCGCTTGCTGACAGAAAACTCCACCTTTCCGCTTGCTGACAGAAAACTTGATTTTTCCTTTAAAAAATGTAAAATCCCCCTTTTTGCGGATCTGTTGTGTTGCCATGGAGTGACAAACTGGCTGATATCAGTTTTCATCCACCTGCTCCCGCCATGACAAAGAGAGCAGCTTTACTGACAAAACCCCGGCTGTCAGCTGAAAATTTGAAAAATGGCTATCCGACCACTGTTGGGCAAGATGAAGGAGTGCCTAAGGCCTGTGGCAACCCAACCGTCATAGCTAAAATAAGGCCTTAATTGTCTCTGCTTCAACCAGGGGTGGCTCCTCCACTAAAGGGGAGGAGCGTCGCCCCACTGCTCTTAGTTATCCTTTTATTTTTCACTGCAGGGCTAGGTTAGGGTGGGAAGGGGTCATGCGCACTTTGCATGTTCCCCACCAGGCTACAAGTCAGCCAATGAACAGTCTATGTTCCAGATGAGGGGCAAACACAAGCAGAGGAAGGCAAGTTAGCGAATAAGAAGCCAGCAAAGGAAAGTGACAATAAAGCCAGCCAATTGGAAGCAATGCGTGGGTTTTAAGCGCACTCTCAGTTTTTGGTATGGGCTATAAGATGTCTTTGGCAAACAGACAGTTGTCTGCTGGTAAGACTTAAAAACTACCGATGTGGTGCTAAATACTAGGGGCCTCAATTATGAAAAGTGTTGCATTGCTGTGATAAAACAGCGATGCAACACTTTTCAGTGTGCCCTCCTTGTGACACCATGGATGTGCTGCATTTACTGAACAGTGCTCCATGTTGCAAGGATTGACAGATGGGTCAGAAATCCTGACGTATCTGTCTGCGCAAAACTCACGCATTGCTTGAGTTGTGTCGGAAGCATGATGCACTGGGCCAGGGACAGACTAATTTGCATATAGCCAGGTTCTGAGCTGGGATGGTGCAGTGAGCTAAATAACGGTGATGGATCAAGCCCTGATCTTTGGACTGGGTAAGAGTGGTCTGCTTAATTCAGACACTCTGTTCATCACCACCCCCTTTTCTGAATCTGCCCAGATGCGCCACTTTGTAAATACTGTGCAACATGGCGCGTTAATTACACCGCCACTGCAGCACGAAAAGATACGCAACTGCAGCGGAAAAGTGTCGCAAGGGACTCATAAATAAGCCCCTTTGTCTGTTCTCACATTCCCTTCTTTCCTCTCCAGTGCTCCAAGATGACCACACGACCCCAGTTTTATCACTAAAGCTTCTTCCATTTGTGTCATGTTAAGGAACAATGCCCAGACAGCTCTTCACAGTTTGACAGGGTCAAGCACCAAGGACCCAATCATGAGTGAGATTATGCCCGATAAGTCGGTACTCCCCACTAACTAGTAAATACAGGCACACGTGAAATGCAATGTGCTTAACACCAAATTCCGCATATTATGCCCCCTCTTCTGAACAAAAATTATAAGAAATGGTGTTTACCACACACTTTAAAAACTTCACTCCTTGGTGCCTACCTTTACTGGTTGTGGTGAATACCCCATTCCAACCACCCCCCTTATTATTGGGACCCAGCGCTGAGATTGTATCCCTGAGGTACATGCACATTCAAATTTTTCTCAAAGAGGGTGATAAATGTACGCCTGACTTGAGCATAGTGACTTTGGAGTTGGCTGAGGTGCTCTACAGAATATTTAGTAGAAAACACACAAAATTCTTCAGTACGTGGAAAACCAAAAAAGCAACCAAATCTCCTGCAGTTTCTAAATGGCCCTAGGAATTAACTTTGCTGTTTGTTCACAACTCAATATCCATTTTGCATCTTGAAAATATTACTTCATTGAATTAATTCTACAGTCCAAAATGCAGGATTTGTTTCACAAATACCATTTGTAGGGCATCAAAGTCCTTACACCATTAATTAGAGGGAGGCTGCTCTCTTTTCACGTGTGCAAGTTTGAAACTGAGGGGCATATTTATCAATATGTCACGCTGCGCCCCCTTGCTGAACTGTGCTGCACTGGGTGAGAGCTAAAGGGCAGGAATGCACCTTATTTAATATAATACAGTGCATTTCCTTTTCCCGTGCACTGGCGTACAATGTGCTGCCTAGAGCCAACGCAGGCACTCTTGCAGCATGGTACAAGGGCGCCTGTGTTGTAAGCAGGATTGTTTTTGTGCAGGAAAGGCCACTTACCTGCACATAAACAACCCCCTGAGGCATCTTCATCTTTATAAGTGTGTCGCAGAATGCAGCACACATAGAAAAAGGAAAAACGAGGAGAAATAAAGATATTGCCCCTCATTGCGCCTCCCCTGCGGTTGAGTAGCAGTTTTGAAGCTTCCCTGGTCTACCACTTATGGTAAATCTGGGAATGCACCAAAATCCATTGGTGCTGCATGGGAACACCCACCACCATCCATGGAACACCTACCTAGGGCAGAGTAACACAAAGCAGTAATTTGCACTGCGTTGCCTGACTCCAGATTTATCAAGCCACTCAGGATCATGCAGGGTGGCCTTGCATGGCATGATAAATCACACTTAAAGGCTGCATCGTGTATGCATCCCATTACGTGGTGCAAAGCCGTGCAGCCGTTTAATAAATATGACCCTGATTGTTCAACATTTGCACCAGAGATAGCATACAAAACACAGCCATCCTCATGTCTGTATGAGTGACAGAGAGCAAGGGAGGGTGAAACTGAGTGTGAGAAAAATGAGATGACAAAAGGAGGGTGTGAGGCAGGTTAAGCTGTGTGAGAGCAGAGTGCAAGTGGGTGAGTGCGAAGGATAGATAGGAGGGTTTATGGGGAAAGAAGGGTTTGTTAAATGAAGTTTGATATGAGAATTTTAGTGAGCGTTGAAGGTTAAAGAAAGTGTGCAATTGTGCCTTGGACTGTGTGTGAGAGAGTGGGTTGGTAAGAGGGATCTACAGGAGTTAAAGGAGGAACTTTGAGGCAGTGACCCTGGGAGGTTGTGGGGGACTGAGACAGTGAAAGGGCTCCATCCTAAACCCTACCAAGTACAGCTATCTAATGCCACCTGCCAAATTAAAAAAAAGTATATATAAGACCCTTGTCACATTATATTCTTCTGCAGTCCTATTTTCTGTCACTCTTTTATTCTGCACTTTCTGTTGCTTTGTCATTGTTTCACAGTAGCAGCAGGCCTCGAGGTGACCATAGCAGGACTTTCAGGAACTGGTGGAAGCATCACTACGAGCATTATGAGGGAAAACACCAGTGTAAGGGAGCCACAGTCTGTAACCTGAAATAGAATGACGCCTGAATGAAATATGCAGCAGCGTTCCCTCATGCACCCCTAAACACTCATATTAGTTCATTAAACACCTGCTCTAGATGTCTCCTTGTAACCTACAAATCAATGATGAGTGAGCTGTGCATCGCCTGTGACAGATAGAGGCTTGTGCTACTTCCGCTGTGCTCTATATGTTCTGTCAGGAAAAATTAATGCACTGTGTCAACCTTCTCTGAGACAAGGATGCCTTTTTAACTGTTGCATGCTATACCTGTTGTGAGGAAGGGAAGCTTGCACTGCTGCTGCACAATCTGTATCTATTCTGTGATGGTGGGAAGCTTCTGCTGCCATGGGGTACCAGCTCTATGAGTAAGGGAAGCTTGCACTGCTGCTGCACAATCTGTATCTATTCTGTGATGGTGGGAAGCTTCTGCTGCCATGGGGTACCAACTCGATGAGGAAGGGAAGCTTGCACTGCTGCTGCACAATCTGTATATATTCTGTAATGGTGGGAAGCTTATGCTGCCATGGAGTACTAGCTCTATGAGAAAGGGAAGCTTGCACTGCTACTGCACAATCTGTATACATTCTGTGATGGTGGGAAGCTTGTGCTGTCATGAAGTACCAGCTCTATGAGAAAGGGAAGCTTGAATTACTGCTCTACTGCACCTTCTCTGTGGAGAAGGGAAGCTTGCTCTGTTGCTGATCAATGTGTATCTCTCCTTGACAAATAATCACTTGCACTGCAGATGCTTGAATTGTACCTGCTCTGGAAGCCTGGGAAGCTTGTACCCTTGTTACCTGCATTCTTCTGATTCTCCGCAAGTGTCAGTATTTCTCCTCATTTTTCCTCTTTCTATGTGAACTGCATTCTGCAGCACACAAAGAAAGAGGGAAAAGCCTCCCAGCAATATGTTTGTGCAGGAAGGCTCCCCTTCCTGCACAAAACCAATCCTGCATGCAACACAGACACTCTTACACCAAGGTGCAAGGGTGCCTGCATTGGTGGGAGGGTGCCTGCGTTGGCACTAGGTTGCCAAAACATTGCCAGTGCAGGGGGAAAGGACAGGAATGTGCCATATGCTATGGATATGGCTTATTCCTGCCATTTCGATTTGGCTCATGGCAGTGCAGCAAGGTGACTTGCTGTGTTTCCTTGCGCATAAATCTTATAAATCTGCCGGTACTGCCCAACCCAATTAGAGCCTACACAGAGCATAGGTTCTCCCAACATGCACCTGCAGTTCCTCGCTCTTTCTCTCATGGACGAGGTAAGGCTGAGTAGCAGTGGCAGCTGGTCATGCTTGAAGAGACAGAAGAAAAGAAAAACTCCTGTGCCAGCATAAGCGGCACCAAATGCCAAGCCAGCAATGCTTTGATGACATGCACCTTGACTTGAAGGAGTGCAACTGTTAGAACTGGGGGTCTCTAGTTGGCAGAGGTAGGTACCACTGTCCAAATAGGGACCCTTGCTTCTAGTCAGGGTAAGGAGGAAACCCTCTGAGATAACCCCTGCTCACTCCCTTGTTAGCTTGGCACGGAAGTCAAGGCTTATCAAAGGCAATGTGTAAAGTATTTTTACCAAAACTCACAGTAACCCAGTGAAAACACCACAAACTGACTCCACAACAGTTTAGAAATATAAAGGTATTTAATCTAAACTACACAAGACCAAAACGACAAAAATCCAACATACACAGTTCAAGAATATGGTTGCAAAAGAGTTCTTAATGTTAGCGTTAAAATAATCCACAGTTGCGTGGAAAGTTCACAGTAGCTTCACGTTTAGCCAACAGTACCTTTAAATGCGACAAAGTTCCAAAACAGAAGCTGTTGCGGTGGAAAACAAGCGATGCGTTACTCCTGAGACCCTAGGGAGGCGTTAGCGACAATTCCGCTGGATGTAGCGGCGTGTAGCGACGAATCCGATCTGTATGGGGAGGAAGGCGATAACTTGTATGGATTCCGGTGCGGAGGTTCCGTAGGAAAATGCTTGCAAAGGCACGATGCAATGATTCTCGGGGGCTGTGACAATGCGCGATCCAGTGGCGAACTTCCTCTCGCAGCTCCTCGTTGCGATGGCTCTGTGACGATTCTCGCAGCGACGTGATGCGGTGATCTCACCTAGCAGCGACAGGCTCTGCGATGATGTTCACAGTGGCAGAAATCTTCCCGCTAACGAAGGGTGCGACGTCTTCAGGCAGCAGCGATAGGCGCTGCGACGATCTCGGTCCTCGTAGGGGCGGGAATTTTCTCGCTCAGCCGGCTTTGCGGCAAAACTTGCGGTAAGTTCTTTAAAAACTTGGTTTCCAGCTTCCCAACACAGGTACAACTTCCAGAGGCACCACACATGGGCCAAGCACTCTAGGAAGGACAGAACTCTCTTAATAGAGTTCAGGAAAGCTGGGAGTGAAGTCCTTTTGTTCCTGGGACTTCATAACAGGGAGCCAGCTCACAGCAGGCCCTTGGAGATTCCTTCAAGCAAGGGGACACAGCACAAAGCAAAGTCCTTCCCATCTCCTTGGCAGCAAAGCAACAGCAGGTCAGTCCAGCAGAGCAACAGCAGGACAGTCTTCCTTCTTCAGTTTCAACTTTCTCCTTGGCAGAGGTTCCTTCTTGATTCCAGGATGATCTAATTTTCTGTTGTCAGGGGTCCTGTACTTATACCCCTAAAAGTCTTTGTTCCCTTTGTGCAGGAGGGCTCTAAGCCCGGTCTGAACCAGTTCTGGGTGTTCCTGGAGCACTTTGTTTTACTGGCTTCTTCTTTCCTTTCAGAGTCAGGGGCAGGGTCGTCAGCTGCCCAGCAGGAGGTGGAGCCAGCATTGTGGAAGGCAGGCACAGCCCTATTCAGGCCCAGGTGCTATCCCCTCCCACTACTCAAGATGCAGATGCAGTCATTCAACCTAGGGCTGACTCAGCCAGCCTCCTGGGGCATCCCCAGCCCCTGTCACTCTCAAACCAGACAGCCAATTCACAAACAGGCCAAGGCACAGAGAAAGGTCAGACAAGAGAACAGCAACTTTCTAAAAGTGATATTCTCAAACACAGGAGTTAAAAACCACCTTTCCTAAATGATGTGTTATTAAATTCTGAGTTCAGGGATTCCAGACTTGTATTACCTACCTTGCCCCTATGGGAAGATATGCTGGTAACCACTGTAGCCAGCATCCCCCATGATAGCCTATGGAACAAGATAGCCTTACAATAGTGAAAAACGAAAATGTCTGTAATTCACTACCAGAGCATGTCACCTGCATTATCTACCTTTCACATACACTGCACCCTGCCCAAGGGGGTACCTTGGGCCTTCCATAGGGGTGACCAATGTGCACAGAAAGGGAAAGGTTAGGCCCGGTTAGTGGGGACACTGACCAGGAGGACATGGCAGTTCACAGACTGCCCACAGGCACTGCGGTGGCAGGCCTGAGAAACCATTTTAGGGCTACTCGTGTGGGTGGCACAATCAGTGCTGCAGGCCCTCTAGCATCATTTGAATCACCAGCCCTGGCACACTCAGTGCACTTTACTAGGGACTTCTTGGTAATACAAATATGCCAATCATGGATAACCAATCACAATAACAATTTATACAGAGAGCACTTACACTCTGACACTGATCAGCAGTGGCAGAGTGTCCAAAGCATCTAAACCAGCAAAAGCGAAATCCAGCACAGCATCAAAAATACAGGAGGTAAAGGCAAAAAGATAGGGGGAAACCACGCCAAGAATGCCAGGTCTAACAGCAATATTGTAAATAAACTAGGGCAACTTCAAAACAATGAAAATATCAGAACATGTCAAATAAAAATAATGACACTAGTGTTTAGAAAAATACAAAAACAATTTATTCAAAATTCATAGTACTATTCTAGATCTAAAAACATGATAAATCTAGTCTTAAGAAGACCATGATTTGTACAACATCCTAACTACACACATCCATCACACATCCATACAACACTCAATTATTCATATCAATATATATAGGTTGTTTGATATTAGTACGAATCTCAATTAAGTCAAAGTTGATTTAACAAAACATCTCATTGATCAGATGATTATTAGGGTGGTTTCCAGATTATCTCAAACTTGAACGACTGCAACCCATGCTCCAGGTGAAGCACATCAAGTTCCTTGCAGCAACAATGCATCTATCTTCAAGATGGCCTCCTTGCTCGTCATAGGACCTCCATATAATAGTCATAATAGTCATGTTACTTGACCCAAACAACATTGAAGATTTACGATTCAATGCACACCTACATCCAAGAGCAAGGTATGTGTAGAAATTCCAACAGCAAGCAATGCCACGGAAAACTGCATCCAGACTTTACAACACACTGCTAGTAGTAGTGAGCATATCTGCAGGATCAGTGTCGGTATATTCGTCGTTCAAGGTAAAATGACACTTTGCCTTTTGGAGTACTGCTCAATGCACTGAAAAAATGGCCACTTTCAGGCCTTCTGTAATAACTTGGTGTCACCACTAGGTAGCGCCTTAAGGCTAATGTCTTGCTTTATCTTAGGGAAACACTCCACCTGCCTTGATCAAATTTATAAAAAAAAGTGTTAGCAAAGTCGATACGTCTGGTGTGAATGCGTCAACATATGTAAACACATGCATTCAGAAATGCTATTTAGATACCTTGCATGCACATCTGTGGTTTATCACATTAAAACACTGATAGCTTTGCCAATGCCCGGAAAACAGGTGCAAAAAAAGTTTTGAAGAAATTAATGTGACAAACTGTTTGATGAGTGAGTGGAATTCCCAAATGAAAAATAGTCCAGGATGCCCTCCGATGAAAGGAGTTTATGAAAGTGGAATGATACAGCAGAAAGACAATAGCATGACGTGGGTTAAATAGAGCAAGAGAGATAGAATTTGGGAGTATTAGTCCTTTCTGTGGAGCCATGGTCCACGTTATGTATATTTTAAGCAAGTAGTAACAAAATGTCTTCTAGAAAGCTGCGGTGTAAGACAGATCTAAAAACATTTCCCTAATTGACGTAATGCGAATCGAATGCTTTTTGCTAGCTCTGGTGCAAGGAAGTTGGAAGCTATACTGCACTGCGCTAGCGCCAGGGTAAATTATTGCACCATTTCTTACAACCAAGAGGCCTTATATGAAATAGTCACGCAGGGCAGCGCTGCAAGTCACCTTGCTGTGCTGCGCTGCACTGCGTGACAGGGAAAGGAGAGGAATGTGGTGTATTCAGGGCCGGACTGGGAACCAGAACCGGCCCTGGCAAAGTGCTCGGCCGGCCCCCTCCCCCCCCCATCCCCTGCGGGAGGAGGGGGAGGTGTGACCGCGCTCTGTGCCAGGGCCGGTTTTCGGCCGTTTTAGTTACAGGGCCGTTTTTGCAGCATAACGGCCCTGTAACAAAAACGGCCCCCAGGGGGCCAAAACCGGCCCCCAACCATGCGGCCCACCGGGGGATTGCCCGGTGCCCGTAACGGCCAGTCCGGGCCTGGGTGTATTTAAGGAAATCTGGCACATTTGTGTCCTTTCCCATGGGCTGGCACCCTTTTGGCAGGCTAGCACCAATGGAGGCACCCTTGCACCATGGTGCAAGGGTGTCTGTGTTGCATGCAGGATTGGTTTTGTGTAGGAATGGGCATCTTCCTGCACAAAAACAATCCTGGGAGGCATATTCCTCTTTCTATATGTGCTGCAAAAAGAGGAGAAATAGAGCTATTTCTCTTAGTTTGCCTCCCCTGGAACGGTGTAACTTTTAGGCACATTCCTAGTTTTACCAGTACTTGTCCACCTGGAAATGCAGCAGAAACTATGGGAGTTTTGTTGGAACACCCACGCAATGCCCATGGAATGCCTTCCTAGGGCAGAGTAACGCAACCCAGCGATTTGCGCAGCGTTGCCTTACTCTAGCTTTATGAAGCCACTTAGTGTCATGCAAAGTGGCTTTGCGTGGCTTCATAAATCTGACTTAGAGGTTTGTGTCACGTATGTACCACGTCGTGTGGTGCAAACACGACACAAGCCTCTCATAAATATGCCCAGTGTGTCCTGTTTTGGCCGTTTGTGATCTTAAGACCATAACAGACTCTACGTCTGACTTAGCATAGCTCAAAACTTGAGGGCTTATTCAGAAGCCCCTTGTGCTGCCGGTGCGTCACAATATGGGGCTTATTTACAAAACCTTTGCGACGCCAGTGGGTCATGTTCAAAATGGGAAAAAGTGACATAACAATGGCGCAAGTGCCTTGTAAATAAGCCACAATATATGATAAAAAGTGACACACCTGTGGCGCAAGAGCCTTGTAAATAAGCCCCCTGGTTGTTATTTCTACTGATTCCAAGTACAATATTGTAAATAAGATAGTCCTTTGTAGCCAGATGTAATGTAGATTAATATTGTAGATTTATTGTTAAGATAATTACATCAGTAAATCACAGGAAGATGGTAAGTCCATATGATGCCCCACCAGGAGCAGCCTCTGTCCTGCTCAGCCTGCACACACCAACTGACACTCCACAGCTCACCAAGCACCCAACATTCCATGACATCATCATTCATCCAACATTCTTGACATCTTCAGGCACACCAACACTCAAACTGGCTGAGCAGTAGAGAAGAGAAACTTAGGCAAGGGGAAATGCAACAGTAGATTATAACACATCCCCCTCCCTAAGGAAACCAAACACAATAAAGGATAATAAAAGATGCATGAAAATACACTGAGCAAATGAATCAAGTACATATAACATAAATGAAAATGCATGACAATTCAAAATGCCAATGAAATCACACACCTTGAATCACAATAAAAGAGTTCCCGGAAAGCAATAAATTTAGACAGTATAGAATAATCAATCCAACATTACATAAGTAAAACCATAAAACCTCAAAAAGACTCAGAACCAGGTAAAGCCCAAAATTGCTTCAACTCAAACATTTAATAAGTAAGAAGCAGAGAAAACTCGCAAGAAAGTGTCATCTGCAACACAATCTTATCCAGGATAGCACTTAAAGAAAGTTACAGGAAAAACCATTCACCCACAGACCAAACAGTGACTGTACACGCAGAGAAACTTCATGTGGAAGTGCTTGCACTACGCAGACCAAACCACAATAACCAACCAGGAAAACCATTCACCCACAAACCAAACAGTGAGTGTACAGGCAAAGAAACCTCATGTGAAGGTGTTTACTCTACGCAGACCAAACCACAATAACCAACCAGGAAAACCATTCACCCACAAACCAAACAGTGAGTGTACACGCAAAGAAACCTCATGTGAAGGTGTTTACTCTACGCAGACCAAACCACAATAACCAACCAGGAAAACCATTCACCCACAAACCAAACAGTGAGTGTACACGCAGAGAAACTTCATGTAAAGATATTTTCTCATACGCAGTCCAAATCACAATAACCAATCAGGAAAAACCATACACCCACAAACCAAACAGTGAGTGTGCACGCAGAGAAACTTCATGTGAAGATGTTTTCTCATACGCAGTCCAAATCACAAAAACATTCTCCCACCCAATCAAAAAGTGAAGTAAATCGACAAACTAAATGTCATTCAAGTAACACACAAAATGTGAAACCATAACCACAAACAAGTGGCTGGCAAACCAAAGAACACAGGATAAACTAGTGATGAGCACTACACCCCAAACTCAGGGCAACCCATAACGGAAAACCACGCCAAACCAATTACACACCAAACCAAGTATGCAAGCAAAGACAATAAACACAACACACACTCTCCTCCTCTCTTTCCATATAAATTCAAAAAAACAACAAAAAGAACCTGCGACATGCCCCCATTACAATATTGTAAACACCCTGTTGTAAATAGGACAAAGCAACAGTAACATAACAAATTAAAACAATAAACGTGGTCACCGTAGTCTATGATCGGTGAGCGATTTCTCACCCGAAATCCCTGTAGGCTCTCACCCGAAGTCCATGTGGTACAAGCCAGATGCAGTGTTTCCAAATGCTCGCAACTGCACCACCAATATTCTAAACAGCACCACAATCCCAGTCTTGACGGCAACATTTCAATAAACATCCATAATTTGAGCAACTTCCGATGACCTTCCTAGAATGAGGGTGTCCTCACCCGAAATCTCCCATCATAAAGTCCTTAACAGTGGCTCCTAACAACCCACAAGGTAAAAGCCCATAAAGTCCAGTGTCGAGCAACGGTACCAACAAGGACACGATAAATCCACTGTCAATTAACAAAAAGAATTGCAGCATCTGTTGACAAAACCGAATGATAAAGGGACTGATAGACATCATGGATAAAGTTGGAATACCAAATGACTCGATGTCCATAGAACAGTAGTCCCAAACGTCGCGATCCTCAGCAAAACAAAAAGATCCTTCCCAAGGTGCTTAGATGGCCGCCACTGCGTCGTTTAACGTCGTTTTCCAAAGGAGGTGGGTCACGTTTTCACCTTTAGCGTGATGATACTTCGAGACGCTTCTGTCATCCGACGTCACAAGAATCACCTTCACCAACACGCCAATGAATCTCAACAACGTCATCAGTAGGCCGTTAGCAGGGTAACCGAGAAGAGCTCTGCTGACCAACCGTCACCGACAACACAAACGGTGAGTTGACGAACATTGCAGAAAACATTGGCCCATATAAAATGTGAAAATGTTCATTAACTCTGCCAAAACACGCTGCGAGTGCGCAGAACTCACTGAAATATCTTCCCTTTCCGCTGCGCAAAATCACAAAGAGACACTATGGCCTGCGCACTTTCTCTCTGTCCCACTGTGATGCTAACCAGTGCGCAAACACCGATCTCTCCACCGGCAGATAAAGGCTGTGCCTCCACTAGTCCATAGCCGATGTCTGATGTACACACCCTTAGGCTAAGGTCACGAACATACGAGCACTACATGAATCAGCTGTCAATTCAATTTAACTGCGCAGTCATCACGAAGGTGTGAAACGCCTTGGGCAGTAAGATGTCCAAATAACCACAGACAATGGAAAGGTCTGTAACAGCACCAATATCCAAATTCCAGCGAATTACACACGGGCAGACACTTAGTTCACAGGTCACTGGAAAGCCAAACACACGTCAAACGCTCTGGTCTGCAGGCTGTCCTGTTGACAAAGGACACTGGTGGGGCTTACCAGAGCGTAGTTTGTAATCTTCTTTCTTTAAGGTATAGTTCATCAGTTCCTGTTGTTAATCAAATCCTTGGTTCCAGGGTAATCCTTCCCCAACACGCAGTCTCTTTTACCTCGTCACCAGTATTGTAAATAAGATAGTCCTTTGTAGCCAGATGTAATGTAGATTAATATTGTAGATTTATTGTTAAGATAATTACATCAGTGAATCACAGGAAGATGGTAAGTCCGTATGATGCCCCACCAGGAGCAGCCTCTGTCCTGCTCAGCCTGCACACACCAACTGACACTCCACAGCTCACCAAGCACCCAACATTCCATGACATCATCATTCATCCAACATTCTTGACATCTCAGGCACACCAACACTCAAACTGGCTCAGCAGTAGAGAAGAGAAACTTAGGCAAGGGGAAATGCAACAGTAGATTATAACATACAACCTGCAGGGAAAGCTATGAGTTGATGTCCTGACCGTCGCTTCGACTTCCCAGTATGGGCGACAGGAGGACCAATAAATGGGTTAATAGTGCAGACTTATATTTACAGAGTTTAGACAGCAGAAAACCTGGAGGTGAAGCACATTAAAAACACTTTTTTTCCATTTGAAAAGAACTTACACAAAGATTTCACAACCCTCAAAAAAATGGCACATTCTGTTAACCATGGCAGCAGCGTCCGGCCTGTGTGCCTCGAATCCACGCATGTGTCGGCGCTCTGGCATCTCTCCAGGCCTGGTTGCGTGATGCGTGAAACAAGTTCACTTTGCCCCCTGGCCATTGTCCCTTGATAAGGCCTCTTTGCACATCCCACGAGCAGACAGCAGTTTTATCCAGCAGCGGCTAGAGGGCACATCTCCGCCTTGTCAAGGCACTGCTGCCATTTTAAAACTTAATGGCAACGAGCCCAATGAAAACACATTAACGCCGAAGGCTTCCATAGTATTTCATTCCCTAGCAGCAGAGCGAGAGGTTTGAGCATTTAACCATGTTAAATAATGTACATATCTAAGTGGTAGCCTCAGGGTCGGCCTCTGGCATGGTGGGGTGTGCGGTACAGTCGCCAAGAGCAAACGAACCAGGAACTGGAAAAGGTACAGGTAAAACAGGTAAGGAGGTGTAGGGGTTATTTACGAACCCCTTGCACTTCTAGTGCATCACTTTCAACATGGGGAAAATGGTACACAGACAAAATATCGAGTTTTAAATATCGATATACAATAATATCGAAGTTTAAATATCGATGGGACAAAATATCGAAGGTAAGTAATATCGACAGTCTTAATATCGATATTAGTATGATATCAGTAATATCGAAGTTTTAAATATCGATGTCAATAATATCGAAATAAATAACTTCGATGTTACTAATATCAATTTTTAAATAAATTTAGTGTATATTATATTGTATTTATTATGTTTTATTATTTATTTTTAATGTAATTTAATTAAATATTGTCTTTTACTACTGTAGCGGGTTGTGGGTTTATAGGGGAATAGGGTGGGAAGTAATTTAATTATGTTAAATTAATTATTAATTAGTAGGAATTATTAATTAATTAATGAGAAATAATTTTTAATTAATTTTAATTAATTGATTAATTGATAAATATGTTCTGTAGCGGGTTATGGGTTTATAGGGGAATAGGGTGGGAAGTAATTTAATAATAATTAATTAATTAATATATGTGTGTACATATTTTAATTAATAATTAATTGGTAATTAATTTATATTAATTAGTTCATTAATTGATAAAATTTTGTACATATTTTTAAGTATTAATTAGTTGGTAATAAATTAATATTAATTAGTTAATTACATTAAATATAGTAATTTTTTTATATATAATTTTTTGTTATTCTTAATTAATTAATTGGGAAAAATAATATTAATTATTACATTAAATTAATTACAGCTAATGTGCTAATATATTTACTTTATTGTTATTGTTAATTAATAATTAATTGGTAATTAAATAATATTAATTAATTTTGGGTAAAGGAGTATTTTTAGGGTTCAGGGTCAGTTTTCAGTTTTTGGGTAAAGGGGTATTTTTAGGGTTCAGGGTCAGTTTTCAGTTTTTCGGTAAAGGGGTATGTTTAGGGTTCAGGGTCAGTTTTCAGTACTTGGGTAAAGGGGTATTTTTAGGGTTCAGGGTCAGTTTTCAGTTTTTGGGTAAAGGGGTATTTTTAGGGATAAGGGTCAGTTTTCAGTTCATGGGTAAAGGGTATTTTTAGGGATCAGGGTCAGTTTTCAGTTTTTGGGTAAAGGGGTATTTTTAGGGTTCAGGGTCAGTTTTCAGTTTTTGGGTAAAGGGGTATTTTTAGGGTTCAGGGTCAGTTTTGGGTTTTTGGGGTACAGGGATATTTTTAGGGTTCAGGGTCAGTTTAGGGTTTTTGGGGTACAGGTGTACAGGGTAAAAACAAAAAAATATTACATTAAATCAATTAAATAACATTAAAAAAATAAAATTACATTAAATTATTAAGTGTTTTATTTATTTTAAATGTATATTTATTAGTTTTAATTTTTTTAATATTTTTATTTAATATTTGTAAAATTATATGTATTTTAAAATGTTTACATTATTATTAATACATTTAAAAAAACGATATTTTTAATTCCGATATTTTTGTACTACGATATTTTTTTCGATATTTTTGTACTTACCTTTATGAAGATAGGATTCCGATATTTTTGATGTCGATATTTTTGTTCCGATATTTTTGTAGTTCGATATTCTGTCTGTCAGACATTCGGGGAAAATATGACACATGGGGAGTGCAATGGGCTTGTAAATAAGCCCCACCATGCGTCACTTTTTGGTGACGCTGCGGCAGCGTTATCAATGTGCCACACTGTCCCCTATTTCCAAAATAGCGCATCTAGGCAGATGCGTCCCTTTGTAAAGGCCTGCGCTACATTATACATGCATCAGGTATAATGTTCCCCTGTAAAAAAGCCTTGTAGAAGTGGCACCGTGAAATTTATGAGATTTATGAGATTTCACTATGCCACTTCTACGACTTGACTGCATCAAAATCTGTACCCCTGCTTGAAGCAGGCGTAAGGAGTGTCGCAGGGCCTTTTACATGGGCCTCGTCTCTGTGTAATGACACATTGCTGGAGTTGCTCAGTTTACCGACATGCTCCAGCGAAGCGTCATTTTTGCACCACTAGATAGGTCACAATTCCTGACGTATCTGTAAATCCTTGCGCCATGGAGAGCCGTATTCTAAATATGGCGCATCCATGGTGTCATAAGGATGGTGCTATAAAAAGTGACGAATTGCTGTTTTTGACCAGCGATGCGTAACTTTTCATAAATAAGGCCCTGTGTCTTTCTAGCGTACTCATAGGGTCCGAGCCAATTCCCCAGTCATTTGGTACGAGCCACCCCGGTCCAGTAGTTTTCTTCTTGTGTTTCAGCCCCATGCAAAGATTTTTTTTTACCCCAGGCAAAATTAGATTTGCTGTTCGGTTATTCTCTTTCTCCTACCTGCATTGCCATATGTGAGATCATTCATTGTAATCAGGTGGCTCTATGTGACCATTTGTGGAAGCGACACATTGCAGGTTCTTATGGTGACCTAAATGGAGCGCCAGTCCTGCTGTGGTTGCCTGGTGGTGGTGAAGGTTGATGGCAAACAAATGTCTTAATTTTACATTTATGGCACAGCAGAAGCCTGTGTTCTCTCTCTGTTTTGCAAAAATTGGACAGATCTTTCAAGAACCACAAAAACAGAGCTCAAATCGAAAGCGTAAAATATGGACGGACAAGAAATAACATCTGTGATAATGTATACCCATTATTTTGCGCAAATCAAAGACACATTTGTCTCTTGATGCTTGACAACACGATAGATTGCCCAACCATTGCTTTTTTTGCAGGTTTGTCCTCATTTCAGAGGTCTTTACAGTTGCCTGTGGAAATGTCAAAGTATTGTGGGCCTTTCACTGATTTATAATTCAGTATTTAATTCCAGCATATTTAGATAAAGTCAGAATTAGATGTCATATCTAGTGGAGGTGCCTGTGAACTGAGCTAGGGGTGGAGTCAAGCATTTTTAATAGCACTCCCTACCTGTACCGTGCCGAATAAAAATTCCCTTCTTCAGCCCCCTACCCCGAAATTTTCAAATAATGTGAAAATGGCAAAAATAGATTAGTAGATTTGGAGTCCTTTTCTTTAGATCCTGGGGTAGTAGGTGGTTACTGGGCAGTATCCATGGTTACTACTTTTGTTTACTATTTGGTGTTTAAGAATTTAAAACTATTTCCTTCCATTTGGATGATGAAGTTCTTCATTTTGTAAACTTGCATCTCCAAGCATGCAAACCACGACCTTTTAAGGCTTACTCCCGCAGGCCGTAATTGGACTGAAAACAATATACACTTTGACTTAGCATTCACACTCGACATCCAGCTGAGTTAAAGGTTTTAAAATGGCTTATTCAGATGAGTGTGTTCAGGAGTAATGCACTCTGCTTCTCATAGTCCCACTGCTGATGACTTTGAATGCTCAAGGTGCATGCAAACATCCAAAGTGCTCTGCAAAGTGATAATATTTCCCAATTCATGGGTTATGAACTATGAAAGAAGGAGGGTTATATTGGTTGTGTTTGAGTTTGAACCTGAGATCCTCCAGCAGGCACTCAACTCACAAAGCAAACTGCATGCAGGTTTCCTATAACAAAATAAGCAAGCCAAGGGACAGCTACATAACACAACTGGAGAGACAGATAGCTTCACCCAACAACATACATTTAAGGACTGACCAGAATATCAACAAAAGCCAATCCAAACTCTCCAATGAAATTCCCCACGCTCCTGACCGCCAGCCATGGTTTCTTCTTCGTGAGGTCGAGGGGGCGTCGCCTACCACCCCTCCCCCCGCCTGCTGCAGCGGTGCTGAACGTGAAAAATTAAATGGCAATGAAATGATTTCACTGCCATTTTATTTTTCACGTTTAGCACCAGCAGACTCCACCCGGGATACATACGGGGCATGAGCTCCTCTGCTGCCGATTGGCAGCATAGAGGACTGGAGGAGCAAGATGAGCCCTACAAAGTACGCATGTCAGTTTGGCTGGTAGTCATATGCCGGACAACGTGACATGCGCACTTTTCAGCTCTCCACTCAGCTGTCTTAGATAGCTGGGTAGAGACCAAACACAAGCCTAAAGGGCCTGAAGAAGCGTCCAGCCAGGGCTCTCCATCCAATCTTGGTGCTGCTCTCATGCTGGTGAGAGTAGTGCCAGGATTGGTTAGTGGAATTTCCTGGAGGCTGAAGCCCGCAAAGTCGACAGAGGAGGGACCAGGGAGGACGTCAGATGTGCAGCAGGCAAGGTAAGTTGACTTTGTTTTTTTACTATTTGCCACTCGCCTTGCCTGCATGCTCGCACCCACCACTTAGTTGGACACCTGCTCGCCCCCCTTGTGCATATACGGTCCAGCCGCAATGTTGACCACTCACATTTCCAGCAAGGCTACCCAGATTTGGGGCGTGGGCATAGTTATTGTTAATGTATGTGTCTTCGTGAAGCTATTCACACGTGCTCTGATGAACGCATTTGATTATGAAGTTGGAAAGTATAGGCCTGATTTAAAAATGTTTGCCAGTGGATTTTTCGACCAGCCATGTAGAGTATTTTTTGCTAAACCTCTTTAGCTTTCTCTATGAAAGTGGCTGTCTCTGCGCTAGGAGGGGGCTTTTTAAGTAGAAAGGAACTATAATATCAGTTTCTTAAGTACCTAACATTCTGAAGGTCCTGATCTGGAATCAAATAATGTCAGAATTGAACATGCGGTACCCGAAGCCAACATCATAAATCCAGCTTGCCAACCCCATCGTCTCTGGCATTGAAATATAAAGCCTTCACTCCTCACTTGTCAGCAGAAACCAAGGTCCTAGACTTGTGGAGGACCGCCAGAAAGCTGACGCGATATAAATACATTTTGTGCCAATCAGTAATTCAGGACCACGACTACAGCTAACAACCTTTCTGCATAGACAGATTTTTAAGATTTGTTTAATGTGCACCCCGATCCTGGAGTCCCATGGCCACGTGGCATCGTTTGCTAACAAGTGGCTAAAACCCCTCAGATTTTGTGGTTTTAATCTCGAGTCAGTCCCACGTTCTTTGTATTTGCCTGGGATTCCCAAAGGGGAGAAGGTGCTGGCTGCAATCAGTATTCACAAACCTGGCATTGGTAATGTGAATTATGTCGATACTTGCATTATGAGAGGTGATAATGCTACATTGGTCAACAGAACTGTGAAGATTATAGACAAAATTGAAAACTTTTGAACATTAATAGGATACTGCAGTACATGTGCATTTGCCGTGTTTTAAAATGATTGTTATTAAATGTCTTGATAGTTTAAAATTTTATTTTGTTGGTAGGTTTTAAGTGGAAGTAAATCCGAAATCTAGTTGTCAAAGTTTTTATTAACTATACAGTGCACATTTTTAATTCATTTACCAGTGT
This sequence comes from Lissotriton vulgaris, assembly GCF_964263255.1. Classification (NCBI taxonomy): domain Eukaryota; kingdom Metazoa; phylum Chordata; class Amphibia; order Caudata; family Salamandridae; genus Lissotriton; species Lissotriton vulgaris. The sequence goes on along the minus strand of NC_141685.1, from coordinate 801,680,031 downwards.
AGGGTGGCTTTATCTCTGCCATCTTCTGTGGGCCATGAGTATGTGCTCCCACGATGGGGTGGCTTGTCAGTACCTATGGTTGATCTTCATAGTAAGCTGGGGGTGTTTGCCAGCTTAGGGGCACCACACTTGCCTTTGGGTAAAAGTGTTGCCACTTTACCCTGGCACCTTTCACTCTGCCTGACATGGTTCCAGTCTGTCACTCTGAATGGAGTGATTGACCTGACTCATGTTCAGCAATCTGATGTTATGTAGGTTGAGATGATCACTTGAAAAGGTCTTGTGTGATGATGAGTGCAGAACGAGTCTCCTGATTGGCTTGGAATCTGATGACAGAGTGTAGTGTTGTGAGAGAGGAATAGGAGGAGAGTGTAGGTGTGTCTGAGTGTGTGTGTGAGTGAGTGTGAGTGTGTGTGTGTGCATGTCAGTGAGTGGAGTGTGTGTGTGAGTGTGTGTGCGATTGTACATGTGCAAGTGTGTGTGCGCATGCATGTGCGAGTGTAAGTGCGTGGGTGTGTGTGTGTGTGTGTGTGTGTGTGTGCGTGCTTGCGTGTTTTACTGACAACTACATAAATGCCCACTGAAATAGCACTCTAAGGGGCATATTCTCAGGGAATTATTGCCGAGTTAACTGCACTTTATCGCAGCCAAAGTGGCGACAAATGTATCGCCCCATTCACAAGCTGGTGCTAAGAGCCCATATCACCAGTTTATCTGCGATAGCAGCCGCCAAAAATATCGCCACAGACGGCCCCCACAACTATAGCTAATGAGATGCAGAGGAGGCGTTCCCGTGCAAAAAGCAGCGACAACACCACTCCGCAACATTCTCAACGACTAGCCAGATCGGCGAGTAGACCACAAAACATGCGATAAGGTGCGTTACCAGCAGGAAATTAACACCTGCTCTGACCTGGTGTAAAGTCGGACAACAGCCTGCACCACAAAAGGGAGCCCAAGCCAGAGCCACACCTGAAGGGAAACAGATGCCCCAACAGGGCCACAACACAGACCGCCACTACCCCCAGGACCCCCCTCCGGGCAAAAATATGTCACATCAACTTCACGAAATCATGTACAAAAAATGTGACTGATGTTGCACAATCACTTGTAACATACATGTGCAGTCACAATAAAGAGCATCACACATTCACCTTCGATTTACCATAAGAAAATGTATTCAAAATAACTCAAAAGACCATCAATGACGACACATGGCGGCTCTCCTCAGGACAATCTGTAGGTCACAGCCTGCAAGATAAAAATCCAGATGAGAAGGTGCATCATGCGGCCATCAAAGGACAGAGAGAGAGAGAGATACAGAGAGAAAGAAAGAGAGGGAGGGAGAGAGGAAAACGGAAAGAGAGGGAGAGAGAGAAGAAGACGGAAAGAGAGAGAGAGGAAGGCAGAAAGAGAGGGAGACAGAGAGAGTAAGATGGAAAGAGAGGGAGAGAGAGACACAGAGAAAAGAAGAGAGGGACATGGAGAGAGAGTCCTGACACTGCTCACCCAGGCCTCATTGCTCACCTGCTGCCACCAGTGAGTCTCCACCACGTGCCAGTATGTAGTGCAGTTCAAAGAGGTCCCTCATCTGAAAACAGATCCCTCATCTGAAACAGACTCCAAATATATGAATGGCAAAGTGCATACAATTGCACACAATATCATCACCTGTTCGCCCATGTGCACCCAGGCAGTTGCATCCCAGCCCCTCCCACCTCCCAGGGGTGCATGCCCACCCCTGCGCACCCAGGCAGCTGCACCCCAGCCCCTCCCGCCGCCCAACGGTGCATGCCCACCCCTGCGCACCCAGCCCTTACTGCTCAACCTCCGCCACCGGCCTGTCGCAAACGGGGCCCACCACGTGCCAGTTCAAGCCCCAATCCTGTGGCGCACAAACATGGCACCCTCCACATCATGCAGCCTTGCTCCTTGGGCCACCAGGTCTCACATTTGATTCTGGGTCTTGATTTTGCTATGGCAGGGGACATATCACTGCACAGGGCATCATTGAAGGCTGCACACTCGCTCAGCCCTTTAGGTGCCACCAACTCTGTGATCCGGGAGGAAACGCCATGTGGCGCTAGTTCTGCGCTGCCCGCTGGCTCTGGCCTACACTGCGGTCCAGCAGAGCACACAAATCCTGAGCAGTCCAGACTTTCAGGATAGGGCATCAATATGGGCTGCATACCTGCTCGGCACTTACGGTGCCCCTACCTCAGTGCACCGAAAGTCCCTCTCCCGTGGGAGTGTGCCTGTGACTCAGTGTATGCGGTACCACCAAGTCTGTGCCCTGCAAGTCATGGACCCTGAATGATTGAGTGTCGTGGTGCGGATGACAGCATGTCACCTCCGGGCCGGGGAAATGTGATGTTGCAGGGCGCTAGACTCTCATGCCTACATGAACACCACACGGATACACCCAGATGGAGAATGGAAATGGCATCGAGCACGTGCGCCCAACACTTTTTATTGGCAGTGTCACATGTCCTGTGACTCGTGTGCTGGATGGGTGTGGTGTGGGTGTACCTCAGCCGCGAGTGAGTGGCTGTGCTGACAACTAGACCTATGACCAGCAGATCACTACAGGGAAGACCTAGGACATGTAGAGTTGTCTCCCCCCTGCGAGCGTAAGCGGAGTGGGCTGGACTGGCGTATACCAGTCCAGCATAAGAGTCTGAACAATGACCCCGGGGCTCTTGGCGTGGTTCCATACTGGGCTGGAAAAGGAAGTAACTAATATGTGTGTCCCTGTTGCAGTGCTGGCGCCACCCGGATCATATTCGGCAATGTGTCACACTGTGACCCATGTTCAATGACATGAGCTACATGGACGTAAGGGGGAATCACTGAGCCTACATTCATCCATACTTCCACACTTGAAAGACCATAGACTTGACACATCTGTGTGATTATGAATGTTTAATGCACATTCAGTGGAGTGTTGCATCTTGAGCAGTACAGGGCCATGCAAACCCCACATTACAATGTTGGCCTGTAAAGGGCCAGCCAGAGTCCTTCAGGGAACTACAAGTCCAAAGGAAGAGGAAGAGTACAGTCCGCAGTCTAATTGCTGTGTCATTGGCGATCAAACAGAATATGGCAGTCCATGTCGAGGTCCAAGGTGAGTTTTGCAGAGTGCATCGGGGAACAGTGGAAGGTGGTGATGCGAAGGGCAGAACCAAGCAGAAACAGGCCCTATGGTAAAGATGGATGCTACAGTTTCCTTCCTACCAGTAAGGAGGTTTCATCCACTTCTTCGTCCTCTGCTGTTTCATGTGCCTCACATGTCGGTGGTGGTGTTCTGTCTCTAGCACTGTGTGGCAGTGACACATCAGTGGACGGAGGTAGAATGTCTGCGCACTGTGTGGCAATGACACTTCAGGGGGCAGAGAGGTGGATGTAGTGGTAGCACAGCATGCATCAGCGCCAGGCCTTGAGGCAGCAATGCCATGATGATGGTCCTGAGGTCATTGAGGAACCCAGCTACCTCTCGCTGGTGTGCAGCCTTGGCAGCGGCTCTTTCCACCTGTGTCCGCTCCATGGTCTCCATTGACCTTCGCATGTGTTCCAACACCCATGTGACATCGCTAGTGCCACTCTGACTGGACGGTTGTTCTATTCTCTAAGTCAGGGCTCTAACAAAATCAGCCATGGTCTGTTGGAGAGCATGGAGTGGACTGTGGGTGTCCGTTAGGGACCGTGAGTGGTCCCTGATGAGACTTAGACACCCACTTATGGCATCTAGTTTGGCTGCCATGCGGTTGAAGCCCACCGCACCTGTTCAGCCAGATTCTTCTAGCACCCCAACACTCTGCGTTACCTGCAATGTAAGGGGGAGATGCAGTTTAACAATGTGTTCACATGTATGTTGTCACATTGTACTTGTTTTCATACAGACTGCATGACTGTGTACATTGTGGCTGTTTGGGAGGAACTGCCTTTTTGATGGGGAACAGTAGACATTTCAGCAACATGACGGATGTGTGTTTGTACTTGTACATTATCAACTCACATTTCCCTGCAATGCCAAATATGATTGGCCTGTTTCTACACACAAGCGGCACCAGTTGTGTCCTGTGTTCTGTTGTGGACGTGTTGCGGTGTGTACCACATTGTTGACAATGTCGATGTGCTCTGCAGGTTATGTGTGTATGTGCTGCATTTCTGAGTAGTCGCCCCTGCAGCTCTGATTTTGGTGCCCCTTATCCCTTTCATGCGGTGTGCCTTTGCCTTCTGTGCTTATGCAGTGCTGAGATGTTGCATACTTGAGTACATTGGTCTCTTGGTGGGAGTTGGGGGCTGGGGCATGGTTTGTCTGCAGATGTGCTCTACTTATTTGTACATGTCCCATTGTGTCCATCTCCCCCCGTCCCCCAGTCCCTGGTCATTACTCACCCTGGTGCTGTTGTGTCCGGTCATGTTGAGCAGTGTCCGGTCCCCCAGGTCCTACCACCGTCTCCCCACTGATGACTGTGGACACCATTTCCTCCATATCGTACAGGTCCTCCTGTGGCGCAGGACTCCCACCTCCAGTCTGCATTGCTGCCTTCCGGTTATTGGCGAGTTTCAGCTTGGTTTTGAGCTTGACATCATTCCAGGGCCTCTTGACCTCTTCCATTGTCCTCTTCTTCACTCCGACTGCATTCACCTTGTCCACGATGGGCTGCCATAGTCCATTTATTGTTGCCAATGACACAGTGGAAGTGACGGCCAGTTGTTGATGGTGTTCTACCACCTCCGTTATCAGGATCTTGTTTTCCTGCAAACTGAACCGCTTCTTCCTACTCTTCTTCTCCTTGCCCTTCCCTGACCCGAGGTCCCTGGCTGGTCCTCCGGGGGGCTTGTAGGGTTCTGGTTGTCCGCCGTACTTGCTCCGGCAACATCCATTGTGCTTCTCTGTTGTTTGGCATTTGTTTGTCAGTTTTTTTCTTCTTTTACGGTGATTTTTCCCGCCTGGTGTGTGTGAATTGCAGGCCTGTCGCTGGTTTTCGCTGATTTTTGTATCGTGATAGGTCTCATCGCAACTTTTTTTGCGTTCGTTTTGCATTTTTGTGGCGTCGCATTGACTTTATCGCAAATATTTGATGCGTTATTGTGCGCCTATCGCATGGTACCGCCGTGTTGTGAATACTTAGTTAAGACAGCGTTATTTTCTCGCGATAGACTGCGATATGAAGTGTTGCGGTAAGCTCAATTTGCTTTACTTATCACACGTTCTTGAGAATATCCCCCCAAATGTTTACCTTCAACAGGAGTTAAAACATCTCAAGTCCCATACAGCAGTCTGGTTCTCAGACCTCCTTCTAGAGTGAAGATGTAGAAGTGATATGCAGGATTCTGCTCCACAGGAGTTTACAAATTCCCCTTGAGGTGACTGAAGTGAATAGATAATCTGCCCATTAGGAATAGTGGGACAGTTCAGGATGGGTGGCAGATCCAGGTTGTTGAGGTCAGTTGGACATGTGTGGGGAAGGCCACTTCATCCCCTGACACCGGAGGCGGGGTATCCTAGTAACCATTGTGCAGATAGCCCAGCCCTGAAAAAGGGATACTCAGCTCCTCACTGGTCCAGCCTCAGCTACGGTTGTTAAATTCTGCATCTAACATTGTAGTCACCAGGTCAATGGGAGATTGTTCTTGGAAAGTTGACTCGAGTGTGCTGCTGCGGTCACTCCTGGAATACCTTAGGTGGTTATATGATCACAGATATTTCTAGTCCCTGCAGGAAGAAGTTTGCTGAAGGGTCAAAAATGAAAAATGTATTTCTGGTACACTGCAAGCAAGCTGTCAATGTTTTACAATTTACAATATCACCCTAAAGTGGGAGGTAGGAACCCATCTGTTTATTAATGTTTACAGTGAGCATATTTGATTATAAAGGAGAATCAGGCACTATCAAACGTCTCCAATAGTATTAAAAACTGATAATAGCAAAAGTATTGTCTTTGGTTTCGGCATATTTTTATACTCCATCTGGTTTTGGAGGTAAACCGTAGGTCCTAACTCGATGAGTTATTTGATCACCATCATGTTCAATGAAATACACAAAATGTAATAAAGATAAGTATATGTTTTACCATTTTGTGTTGTTTTATTCTTTTATGTGTTTTATGGGGTTTACCCCGCAATAAAAAATATATATTGACAAGACTATAAAAGAAATGTCGCATATTTTTAGGTATACATGCATATAAAATGGGATCATTGCGGGCAAAAAAAACATATAGCCAAATTCTGGCTGGTTGTAAACTGCCCAGTTCACAGAATCTGACCGTTTGTTACTGCAGAAATTATCTTTTGGATGTACAAAGCCCAAATTGTGATTCAGCAACTTATTACCAAATCCCAATTTGGGCTTGCAATTCTGTATTAGGAAGGGGTGTGTTGAGGGTGTTCCTTCCTAATGCCGAATTGGAATGGTGTGAGAATGTTTTGCAACCAAAATGTGGGTGCAAAACATTTGCAATTTACCTCCTATTGAAAGTTGGTAGTAACCCATTCGCAAGTGGGACGGAGTCCCCAAGGGACCACTTCCCCTTTTAGGATGGCTGGAAAAATAGTTTTTTAAGAGCATGCAGTGGTCCCACAGACAACGGCCTACTCTTAAAAAATGAAACTTGAATGTTACATTATTTTCTTTTTGAACACATCACGTTTTACTTTAAGGAAAACAAGCTGTATTTAAAAACATATTGCTTTATTTAAAAGCAATCACAGACATGGTGGTCTGCTGACTCCATTAGGCCACCATCTAAGTGATGGCTGCGAATCCTACTAGTCGCATATTTTTACCTGCGTCATTAATATTCATAAGGTAGGTCTATTTGTGACCTACTAGGAATCACTGATGATACTCAAAAGACTTTTATACATTAGAAAAAGTGATTTTCTACCTGCGCTTTGCAGAAAATTGCAATTTGGAAATCAATATTCCTGTATTTCGTACATCTAGCCGGAAGTGAACTGGGCTAATGCAGAGAGAATACATATGAAAAACACTAATCATAACAACAATTCTCTGCCTGGGTACAAAATCACAATGTGCTAATAGTCACTGATGCCATACCACAGACATGAAAAAACTCGCCTTCCAAAGAATGGTACAAAAACCATTGAGTACCAAAAGTACAACATGCATTTAATGAATATGACATTATAATTGTACACTTTATATACAAACACAATAAAGATAGCACCACAATAGTCCAAGCGCATCCTACATCACACATATTCATTTGTTCCAACAAGCAAACACATACTTAAACATGATCATACATCCTCCAAAATAAGGGTTCCACATTTACAAAATATCAAAATATACACATAAGCAGATCCCCCACATGATGTGAAGCAATAAATGCTTCTGTGGTGTCAGCACACATGGAATGAGTATGATCAATAACAAGATTAGCACGAGAAACAAGAAATCAATTGGTGGTCCTGTTCATGTTTTAGGCTCAAATTTCTTCCCAGTGTATTGATGGTTGCAAATGGGGGAAACAAACAACGCAACAGGTTAACAAGAAGAACTCCAGCGCCAACGTGGGTTTCGGTGTATGACCCAAATGTGGGTCTTACCTTATTCAGGGCTCAGTAATTAGGTACAAGATGTTTTGAGGTTGCAAACTGCCTAATTCACATAATCTGACCAATTATGACAGCCGAAATTCTCTTTGGGATGTACAAAGCACAAATTGCGATTCAGTAACTTGTTACCAAATTCTAATTTGGGCTTTGCAATTCTGTATTAGGAAGGGGTGTGTTGAGGGTGTCCCTTCCTAATGCTGAATTGGAATGGTGGGAGAATGTTTTGCAACCAAAATGTGGGCACAAAACATTTGCAATTTACCGGCAATTAAAAGTTGGTAGTAACCCATTTGCAAGTGGGAAGGAGTCCCCAAGGGACCACTTCCCCTTTGGGGATGGTTGCGATCCAGCGGGTTACCAGCAACAGGTAATCTAACATTACATACTCACCTGAGCCCATAAATTCCTTCACAACATACTGGCAACATACGCTGGGGTCAGGTTTTGTAATTCACTAGATTAGTTATCTTTTCAGTCCCTAACTAATCTTTTCACTGATCAAAAGTTATTTCCTCTGGTCAATGGACCATTAGTTGGAACTAGTTGATGGTGAAATGACATAAGATTTAGTATACTTACGCACTTGGAAATGATCACAGAGTCGGATGTCTGTTAACACTTTATCTTGGATTAAATTCATGTGAACCACTTACACAGTACAGAACAAACTCTGGGGCATATTATCAAGCCTGTGCGCTAAAATTATCGCCGCTTTATCGGCCGAAAACGGCCGATAAAGCGGCGATAATGGGCTTGATAATATGCTCTGTGGAATTCCAATCGAAGCACATGTTAGATGTGAAGACATTTAACATGGGCTTCGATTGGAATTCCACAGAGCATATTATCAAGCCCATTATCGCCGCTTTATCGGCCGTTTTCGGCCGATAAAGCGGCGATAATTTTAGCGCACAGGCTTGATAATATGCCCCTCTGTTTCTCACAGGAAGGAAGATTCAAATTAATCAATCAAATTTACATTTCATTATACTTTGCATTGACACTAGATGAGAGAGACAGAGAGAGGATTGAGAGAAAAGTACATAAGCGCTTTTATAGGTATAGATATAGTCACCAGGTATGGTGTGGAAACCAACTCCCAGGCCTAGGAATTGGAAAGGGTCCCCCAGGAAAGGTCTGGCGAACAAAGACTCCAGGACAAGATTCAGGACAGGACATATGACCTCTCTATTACTGCTGCTTACGTAGCACCCCTCTCTGACACTCTCTTCCTCCTCGAGATTCTTCTGCGATCTTCTTCTAAATTAATTTTCTCAAGATAATTGGTTCAACAATTCAGCATCTCTGTCTGGGATTTCTCTGTGCTCTCGGGCAGCATCCCAGTCTCTCAAGCTTCTAGACTCCTGACTCTTTAACTAACTAAGAACTACCTCAATTATACCTTTATGTATGCTAGTACCACCCATTATTGTTTCAAATTTATGAAACTCTTAACTCTGATAGGACAGGCAAGAGGAGGTGATCATCACACCATGCTTATTTTCAAACATTTTCTTTCAACCCTTTGTTTGAAATCCCACCCGTTAAGGTTTATACATCAGTCTTTATTCTCACCCGTATTCACAATGTAATTGTCTCATATTAGAAGAAAAAAACATTAGTTCTCATGCATTTCAGTGGAATGTCATTCCGGTCCCCATGAAATTTGCAACTTGCAGCCTTGGACGAAGGTCAAGTTGACATTGCGTCTTTCAATTTGGGTTCACAGCGCATGTTCGGTAAAACGAGAAGGAACAGACTATGGTTCAAGATTTAAGGCCCATAAGAAGCACTATTGAAAAAGTCAAAAAGACAAATGTTAAAATTAAAAATAAATGGTTTTACCGTATACCACCTATCTCTACTCTAATCCCATTTACTTATTGTTATTATTCCTGCGTTAGCATTAGTATAATAGCTGAGTTTAGTTTTCCAGCAAGCAGGTGGCAAGGATGTGAGTTTCAAGCGGCCATTTTATTAGCTACTGCGCAAGTGCAGAAAGTTTCCCTCCAAGCAAGGATACGTCATACTACGTAGATGCAGTAGACACATGCGCACTAAAGAATTTCGGTTAGCGGCCATTTTAGCATCACTCTCGTGTTACTGGTTAGTAAGACACATATGCAAGCTTTGATCTTATACTTAAGTGTTGTGTAAATGCATGTTATTTCCACAATACAACATTTATTACAGGGGTAGCAGTTTCCGGAGAGGATTGTATTCGAGCAAGTCTCTTTTTCACAAGTCCTTACTCCATCAGTTGGAAAAATATTTTTTAAGAGCAGGCAGTGGTCCCACAAACCACGGCCTACTCTTAAAAAATGAAACTTAAAAGTTACATTTCTTTCTTTTTAAACATATACCGTTTTACTTTAAAGAAAACATGCTGTATTTAAAAAATATTGCTTTTTTTAAAAGCAATCACAGACATGGTGGTCTGCTGACTCCATTAGGCCACCATCTCAGTGATGGCTGCGAATCCTACTAGTCGCATATTTTGACCTGCGTCATTAATATTCATAAGGTAGGTCGATTTGTGACCCACTAGGCATCACTAATGAAACTTAAAAGTGTTTTATACATTAGAAATAGTGATTTCCTACCTGCGCTTTGCAGAAAATTGCAATTAGGAAATAGATATTCATGTCTTTCGTACATCTAGCCAGAAGTGAACTAGGCGAATGCAGAGAGAATACATATGAAAAACAGACACAGACGAAAGACTAGTTGGAGATGTGTGGACAATAATGAGTGGAAAGCCAATGGATTACCCAAACACTAGACCTCCGTGAACAGTAGGGATGATTTTCTGAATGTGAAAGGGCTGTTACTGACATTTGCCACTAACCTATAAAGGGGGCAATAAAAAGTACTGAGATTAATGTAAATTACATGTGAAATTGAAAGGCTGGTTTAGGATTCTTGGTGGTACTCTTTGGGTGGCTATGATATGCATTGGAAGAAAAATTAACAGTATAAGTGCAGTTGGTAAAGCACATTCTCATGTCAGGTTCAAGATTACTCTGCAGTTTCTAAAGCATCCTTTGCCCTGCCAGGTTCCATATCTCTCTGTAGCTTGTAGAGCACCACTATTATGCCGGGTTCCATATCTCTCTCTTTAGCCTGTAAAGCACAACTGCCATGCAGGGGTCCAAATCGCTCTCTGTACCTTGTAAAGCACCATTGCTATGCGGGCTCCATATCGCTCTCTGTACCTTGTAAAGCACCATTGCCATGCTGAGGTCCATATCACGCTGTATCTTGGAAAGTACCATTGCCCTGCCAGGTTGCATATCTCTCTCTGTACCTTGTAAAACACAATTGCCATGATGGGCTCCATTTCTCTCCCTGTACCTTGTAAAGTGATATTTCCCTGCCAGGTTCCATATCTCTCTCTGTAGCTGGTAAAGCACCATTGCCATGCTGGGTGCCATATCTCTTTCTGTAGCTTGTAAAGCACCGTTGCCAAGCTGGGGTGCATATCTCTCTCGGTAGCTTGTAAAGCACCATTACCATGCCGGGCTCCATATCTATCTCTGTACCTTGTAAAGCACCATTGCCCTGTCAGGTTCCATATTTCTCTCTGTAAATTGTAAAGCACCATTGCCATGTCGGGCTCCATATCTCTCTCTGTAACTTGTAAAGCACCATTGCCCTGTCAGGTACCATTTCTCTCTCTGTAAATTGTAAAGCACCATTGCCATGTCGGGCTCCATATCTCTCTCTGTAACTTGTAAAGAACCATTGCCCTGTCAGGTTCCATTTCTCTCTCTGTAAATTGTAAAGCACCATTGCCTTGCCGGGCTCCATATCACTCTCTGTACCTTGTAAAGCACCATTGCCCTATCAGGTTCCATATCTCTCTCTGTAGCTTGTAAAACACCATTGCCATGCCGGGCTCCATATCTCTCTCTGTACCTTGTAAAGCACCATTGCCCTGTCAGGTTCCATATCTCTCTCTGCAGCTTGTAAAACACCATTGCCATGCAGAGCTCCATATCTCTCTCTGTACCTTGTAAAGCACCATTGCCCTGTCAGGTTCCATATCTCTCTCTGCAGCTTGTAAAACACCATTGCCATGCAGAGCTCCATATCTCTCTCTGTGGCTTGTAAAGCACCATTGCCTTGCCGGGCTCCATATCTCTCTCTGTACCTTGTAAAGCAACATTGCCCTGTCAGGTTCCATATCTCTCTCTGCAGCTTGTAAAACACCATTGCCATGCAGAGCTCCATATCTCTCTCTGTACCTTGTAAAGCACCATTGCCCTGTCAGGGTCCATATCTCTCTCTGTAGCTTGTAAAACACAATTGCCATGCCGGGCTCCATATCTCTCTCTGTACCTTGTAAAGCACCATTGCCCTGTCAGGTTCCATATCTCTCTCTGTGTCTGTAGCTTGTAAAGCGCCATTGCCCTGTCAGGTTCCATATCTCTCTCTGTGTCTGTAGCTTGGAAAGCACCATTGCCTTGCCGGGCTCCATATCTCTCTCTGTACCTTGTAAAGCACCATTGCCCTGTCAGGTTCCATATCTCTCTCTGTGTCTGTAGGTTGGAAAGCACCATTGCCTTGCCGGGCTCCATATCTCTCTCTGTACCTTGTAAAGCACCATTGCCCTGTCAGGTTCCATATCTCTCTCTGTAAATTGTAAAGCACCATTGCCATGCCGGGCTCCATATCTCTCTGTAACTTGTAAAGCACCATTGCCCTGTCAGGTTCCATATTTCTTTGCAGCTTGGAAAGCACCATTGCATATCAGGCCCCATATTTCTCTGCATTTTTTTTAAATCACCCTTACCATGCCAGGTTAAATATTTCTCCGCAGTTTCTAAATCATTCATTATCATGGCAGTTTCCACGTGTCTCTAACGTTTGCAAAGCATATTATCATGTCAATTTCCACATTTTTCTGCAGGCTGTAAAGCATCATTATCATGTCGTTTTGCACATGTGTCTGTCATTTCCAAAGCAACTCTGCCATACTAGCTTCCAGTATTTAAAATACCTGTCACAATCATCTTCTATCCCCCTCTCTACCTGATCCTGTATTCACTAGGGTGGGCGAGAGTCAGCTGCTCGGCTGCATACAGGGACTGCAGCTGCAATAGAGACTTTAAAGCCTGGAAAGTCTGACCCCACTCCACCAAGACCCCCTCCACCCTCTCCACCTACCCCCTTCCTCCCGTAAGCAGCACCCAGGCTGAATCCCCGTGTCCCTCCCGTAATCTTTGTTTATTGTAAATGTCCTTCAGACAAATAATCCTCTCCTTACTTTGGGAAATTGCTGGCCGATTCCGCGTGAATGAGTTATTCGAATCCCTCATTTGAGAGCTGGTGTGTATATTTTATCCTTTTTCCGTATGTTTGGGATGGAAAGTCGTAATGAGGAGATTTCAGGCATGCAGGGAGATTCTCTTTGTCCAAGGAGAGGGCTTACCCAGAATATGTACCGTGATTGTTGTAAATCTATCCATTATAAAGGGATTTAGTCAAAATGGGGCTAGTACCTGTCCATGCGGAGACTGCCCACAGCATAGAATTTCTATAGGTATCAGTATGTCGAAAACAGTAGCTAGGTGCGCGAGGGTTCCAGTGCAGATATAGCCTTGCCTACCCTCTCAAAAGGATTGGTGAAGTACCCCTTCATTTTTAACAAAAATTAAGTGGAGGGACCTAAAGCTTTTCTTAGTGGGCGTGCGGATAGTGCTGTCAGACACAGGGGCTGTCAAACACCAAGGCTGCCTAGTTTTGATCCCACCTCATGACTCTTTCTACCACCACCCTACTCTTGGGGCCTGAGATTTACTAGTAATTTCTTTACGAGTGGGAAAGTTACGCACATAAAAAGATAGGTCTTTTTATGAGTGGAGACTACACACTCATAAAGATACTAGTCATAAATCCCTTTGTGAATCGCAAACAGTCAAAAACCTACATGAAAGATTTAGCCTACCATTGTGAATCGAGCCCAAAATATCAATGTATCTCACCCTTACACGTTCTAATTCAGCCCTGCTTTACTACTTTGTCACTTTTTCCCTACATTTTACTTCCTTCTTCTTTTCCCCTTTGCTCTCTTTCTTTCTCTTGCTTTGGGTCAAGGTTTGATGATGAAAACGAAATCTTGATTTCCAAAAATGAACGTCCTTGACCACAACCTGCAACCACAGGTACAAATTAAGCATTAGGAAACTGGAAAGGATAGCACGATCCTATGCAAGAATCAGGAGAGTATGCAAGTAGCCGGTGTGAATTGAACTTCATCATACTAAGCATTCAAAGGACCTTGTAAGCTCAAAATAAATAATGTGTTACATTGGTAGATTCCCATTCGGGTGAAGATTGCAGAGCGTGTCCCAGTGCTTGATGGGTCTTGTGAAACAATATCTGCTGGAGTTTTGAGTTATGTATCTATAGTTTGTGTTATGATTTAACTAAATCTGAGCCCGATGTAATATATTTCTAATTTTCACCTCTCTTTGTCATTTTTAGGTTTCGCTGGAGAAAGGAGCCATTAGGCTCCTCCTCCAGAGAAATCTATTGAGTACAGTAAGGCACTATGGAACACGCCCCCCGTCCCATTGGCTAGCTCCATAAATGGAGCCTAGCCATTGGACGAGGGGCCTGTCCATCAATGCCGGACCAGACACGGGGGCGTTCCCGAGATTCTTTGGCTTTTGCCGACGTCACGCGACGCCGGGAACGCCCCCGAGTCTGGTCCGGCCGGGCCGTGCTTGCTGCTGTCCTGCCTTGTGTCCCTCCTCCCGCCGTCCCCACGTTTCCCGCCTCCCTCCCGACGTCCGTGTCCTTTCCCGCCCCCCTCGTCCTCTCCCGCCCGCCCCCCGAGAGTGCTTGCTGCTGTCCTGCCTTGTGTCCCTCCTCCCGCCGTCCCCACGTTTCCCGCCTCCCTCCCGACGTCCGTGTCCTTTCCCGCCCCCCTCGTCCTCTCCCGCCCGCCCCCCGAGAGCGGAGGAGGGAAGCCCGACTCGCCCAGCATACAGGTTTAATGTGGGCGTAGGATCCCGTCCGTATGTGGCAGTGATACAGTGGGACTCCAGTCCGGGTTTTCCATGTCTCATCGGTCGTCTGATTTCCTGCAACGCTGAAGGAGAGCGCACAGGCAGGCATTCAAACCCGAGCGAGGGAAGAAGGGAGTCTAGAGACCTTCTCACGCCACCCACCTCCCGAAGTGGCATACCTGCAAGAGCAAGCATGGGGGAGACGGCCCGTAGGCTGTATGTGTAGGAGCTCTCAAGTCTCTCCTCTTCCGCCGACACAAAATGGCGGCAACCCGCTTCGATAACTGCAGTGACAAAAAATACATTGATTTTGCTCCGGTAAGGGTGGACGGTGTTGTGGCAGGTAGCGGTGGAAGGCTTCGTGGGAAACGTTGCACAGAGTTATTTCCTATGCTGCACGCCACCCGGGTGGGAGGGGATCCTGGGCAGGCGGAGGGGCGGGACGAGGAGCCTCGGGAGTCTAGAGACCTTCTCACGCCACCCACCTCCCGAAGTGGCATACCTGCAAGAGCAAGCATGGGGGAGACGGCCCGTAGGCTGTATGTGTAGGAGCTCTCAAGTCTCTCCTCTTCCGCCGACACAAAATGGCGGCAACCCGCTTCGATAACTGCAGTGACAAAAAATACATCGATTTTGCTCCGGTAAGGGTGGACGGTGTTGTGGCAGGTAGCGGTGGAAGGCTTCGTGGGAAACGTTGCACAGAGTTATTTCCTATGCTGCACGCCACCCGGGTGGGAGGGGATCCTGGGCAGGCGGAGGGGCGGGACGAGGAGCCTCGGCAGGTGGAGGGGCCGGCAGGGAGGGAGCGAAGAGGCAGCGCTGTCCGGGCATGCTGCGGAGCACCGAGGAGCTCCCCTGCACTAACCAAGCGGCCACTGCCCTGCCATATGTAGGACCTTCGAGAGACCCCATACTTCCTGGGATTGAAGAGCCGACGGTAGCCTGGTCTATTGTGAGACCAGCAAGAAGCTGAGGGGATCCTGGGCAGGCGGAGGGGCGGGACGAGGAGCCTCGGGAGTCTAGAGACCTTCTCACGCCACCCACCTCCCGAAGTGGCATACCTGCAAGAGCAAGCATGGGGGAGACGGCCCGTAGGCTGTATGTGTAGGAGCTCTCAAGTCTCTCCTCTTCCGCCGACACAAAATGGCGGCAACCCGCTTCGATAACTGCAGTGACAAAAAATACATCGATTTTGCTCCGGTAAGGGTGGACGGTGTTGTGGCAGGTAGCGGTGGAAGGCTTCGTGGGA
This sequence comes from Lissotriton vulgaris, assembly GCF_964263255.1. Taxonomy (NCBI): domain Eukaryota; kingdom Metazoa; phylum Chordata; class Amphibia; order Caudata; family Salamandridae; genus Lissotriton; species Lissotriton vulgaris. The sequence continues at coordinate 801,664,176 of NC_141685.1, read as the reverse complement.
AACGTTGCACAGAGTTATTTCCTATGCTGCACGCCACCCGGGTGGGAGGGGATCCTGGGCAGGCGGAGGGGCGGGACGAGGAGCCTCGGCAGGTGGAGGGGCCGGCAGGGAGGGAGCGAAGAGGCAGCGCTGTCCGGGCATGCTGCGGAGCACCGAGGAGCTCCCCTGCACTAACCAAGCGGCCACTGCCCTGCCATATGTAGGACCTTCGAGAGACCCCATACTTCCTGGGATTGAAGAGCCGACGGTAGCCTGGTCTATTGTGAGACCAGCAAGAAGCTCCCTACTGCTAACGGTTGGAGGTGCCGAGAGTCAGACTGCCTACTATGGTAGCAGCAGACCCACCTGCCCCTCTGCTGCCCGTGGAGCCCGGGGCTGCACTTCGGGGAGGCTCCGTAGCCGCTTCAGTGGAGCTGGGCTGCGCTATACTCCGGCAGCATGTCTGTGCCATGCTGAGTGGGACAGGTAAGGAGAGACCGTGCTGGTGCTGTGTTTGTAAACAACACGCGTGGGAAGCTTGGAGTGGCTGAGCAGGCGCTGTTCGCATTGCCTGATGCTAGAGCCCGGTGTGCCATATAAATCTCGTTTGCAGTGTCTGTGTAGGGGTTGGCAAACAGCGCGGATAAGCCTAGATTTGGGTAGCCCAGACTCGGCTGGAAAGTTGGTAGCCTCGTCCACAGACGAATGGTCCCGCGCTAGGAGGCGCCGCAGGTGCAGCACCTGCAGCTCTGCATGGATATTCCAAGAGGCAGCAGCCAGGGTCCCCACCCACAGGCGCCTGCCTGTGCAGGGAAGGTGAAGCCATCTCACGCCTGTTCTCAAATGCATCGGCTCCCAGTGCCTGTTTAATCAAAGGTCGTCGAAATGCCACAATACCCCCACTCTTTTGTCACTGTTTGTCCAAAGGTTGTCTCCATTACATTGTAGACTGTGTGTGCCTTAAAGCAGCGCCATCTTCTGTAGTGCTCTGCCACCCAGAAATGCGTGTGTACAGCTTTGTAGAATGCATCTGCTATCCATAAGCAGCTGCTGGCCACGAGGGCCACAGGCTCGGATCCCTTGCATTGTCGCCCTCTTTTAGCCTCGGGAACCAAGCTTGCAGAACAATGTGTAAAATCATGCGGAGAGCCGAGAATTCACAGGTACAACTGGCGTTTTATTGTTGTTTTTGAACTGCATTTGCGCTGGGAAGCTGTCTACCCGGATCATAGTTGAGCCTTTTGGAGCCCCTGGTCGTTTTAGTCATCCACGCTGATGCAGTGGGGTTGCTTTCAAAAAGCTTGTTTCAAGATCACTCATGCTTTGTCGTGTGGCTCTGTGTGTGTGTGTGTGGTTTTGTGTGTGTGTGTGGCTCTGTGTGTGTGTGGCTCTGTGTGTGTGGCTCTGTGTGTGCGTGTGGCTCTGTGTGTGTTTGTGGCTGTGTGTGTGTGGCTGTGTGTGTGTGGTGAGGAATTAGCATTTTAAAAATACTTAGAAATTCACAGAAAAAAGCAAAAGTTACAGGGACGTTATAGTTAGCAAATGGTATGTAATAAAATGTAGACATTTTCTGAAAAACACAAAGCTAACTGGGACGTTATAGTTAGGCTTAGGTTTCACTTGTACGACACCAGTGAACCCGCAGCAGCTATAGTTAACTATAGCTCACATCCCAGCAATACGCTGACCGTGTGCTGTTCCCGCCCCCCCTCGCTGTCCTGTGCCCCGACCCCCCCCCCGCTGTCCGTTCCTCCCCGTGTGTCCGTTCCGCCCCCTCCCCGTGTGTCCGTTCCGCCCCCTACCCGTGTGTCCGTTCCGCCCCCTCCCCTTTCACTTCCTGCGCAGTCCTACCCCACCCCCCTCCCCCCAGTACTCGCACAACACGCCTATGTGCTAGGTGCACATTCTTTTGGGGGGGCACACTGTCGACGCACACACATTGTCCGCAGCTCTGCCCTCGCCCTCCTCCTTTCATCTCCCCAGCCCCTCCGGGTACCCCACCCCCCACATCACTCACGCATTCAGACAGCACATCACCCCTTCTTTCCCCTCTCCCTCCAGGTACTGCTTCCCATGAATGTAAACATTCAGGTGGTGTGACACCCCCTCCCTTACACCCCCTCGGGGCACACCTCGCTATCCATGCACGCACCCAGACACTGTGTCGCCCCTTGTCTCTTACACTCCCTCTGCCTCCTCTCCCTCAGGACACACTTCCCCCCCCTATCCATGCACACATTCAGACGCTGTATTTCCCCCCCTCCCCAGCATGCCCCCCCTCCCCAGCATGCCCCCTCTCCCCAGCATGCCCCCTCTCCCCAGCATGCCCCCTCTCCCCAGCATGCCCCCTCTCCCCAGCATGCCCCTCTCCCCAGCATGCCCCTCTCCCCAGCATGCCCCTCTCCCCAGCATGCATGCCTCCCGTCCCCAGCATGCATGCCTCCCGTCCCCAGCATGCATGCCTCCCGTCCCCAACATGCATGCCTCCCGTCCCCAGCATGCATGCCTCCCGTCCCCAGCATGCATGCCTCCCCTCCCCAGCATGCCTCCCCTCCCCAGCATGCCTCCCCCAGGACTTCTTTCCCTACAGGAACACTTCCTGCCTCAGTGTCCTCTCTGCAGGACACGTCTCCACCCTACATACAAACAGCACCATCTGGGTGGAGGGCGGGATGCACGTGCGCATGAAAGAAAAGTAAGGGGGGTATTCTGCAGGAACTAATCCATGCAGTTGTGCAGGCAGTGCAAGCCGCCACAAAGTGATGCAACCAAGGCATTGTTTTCAGAAGGCAGTCCTTCGAGGCAGGAGAGATGCAGGAATCACTGCATGCAGTTGTGCAGGTAATGCAAGCCGCCATAAAGTGATGCAAACAGTGTTTCGTTTTAAATTGAGGCCCTGCGAGGAAGTAGAGGTGCAGGAACCAATCCATGCAGTTGTGCAGGCAGTGCAAACATCCACAAAGTGATGCATGCAACCAGTGTGTTGTTTTAAAAGGCGGGCCCTGTGTGGGAGGAGAGGTGCAGCTGTGGTAGAAAAGGCCTATGGACCTGAGACAGGAGTGCATCCCGTGACACGATACAGCTGTGCACGTGGGCGCTGCACACAGCTGGGCTAGAATGCTGTAAACAGACTTGGGCATACAGCAATGAGAGGGAGCTAGTGACTTTCTGTTCCTGTAGAGGCGCTTTAGGTGTAAATACTGCAGTGTTGTGTTTGGTATAGGATTTAAGATGCAATATTATTTTTTTTGGTTTAAATCTTGTACAGATATTGTATTGTTTGCTAAGAGCTGATTTTCGATAATAATGTTTGAATAAACACAACCTGTGTGATGAATCCAAATTAGAGATATTCAGTATTGTCAGTGACTCAGCTGAGTTGGAGGGTGCGGGATCCAAATTGGGTGTCTCCCTGGCCCAAGCAATACAGAGTGTTACTGATTCTTACTCAACTAGCTGGCTAACAGACATGTTATCCCCAAACATCAGCTGATCAATTTTTGAAAATAGCCATATGTTGCTATCAAATACACATTTTCTTTTTGAAAAGAGCAAACAAAATGACAAAAGCTTATTAAGAAAAAATAAAATAAAATGAAACCTGTTTTGTCACAAATATCTTTTCATTTTTCGTAAATACACATTTGACAATCAAACTTCAATTTGTCATTTTCATCACATACTCACAGCCATCACTGCCACACATGAATGCCATGTATCACTATCTCATGCCATGGAGGTCTACAATATGCCAAGAATCATCATGCTTGGATCAACATTAGACCAAGGGTGGGAATCCTGATGCCATGTGTGCCAACAACAAGAAGCAAGTAATTGCCACGGTTATACCTTGGCCACCACTATACTAGGTTGAGCAATATCATTCAGTGGTGGAAACCAATATTTCAAAAATTGACATCAATATGTCAGAGGTGGCATTTGCCAGCCGTTGCCATCATGAAATTGATTCTCACATTATGCAAAGCATTTTCACCTGTATGCCATGGCCACCAATACCAAAGGTGGGAACCATCAATACGCTAAGAATTCCAATCAATATGCCCGGTACAACATTTTGCCAGGAGTGGGAACCATCTTTTATATTGAAGCACACAATATGCAAATAATGAGTGCTAGGAAGTGAGAGTGACTAAGCAGTGCTAGGGAGTGCCGAGTGACTAGGGAGTGCTAGGGAGAGCTAGGGAGTGCAGAGTGACTAGGGAGTGCAGAGTGCTAGGGTGTGCTAGGGAGTGCAGAGTGACTGCAGAGTTCTAGGGAATGCACAGTGACTGCAGAATGCTAGGGAGTGCTAGGGAGTGCAGAGTGACTGCAGAGTGCTAGGGAGTGCAGAGTGACTGCAGAGTGACTAGGGAGTGCAGAGTGACTGCAGAGTGACTAGGGAGTGCAGAGTGACTGCAGAGTGACTAGGGAGTGCAGAGTGACTAGGGAGTGCAGAGTGACTAGGGAGTGCAGAGTGACTAGGGAGTGCTATGGAGTGTTAGGGACTGCTGAGTGACTGCCGAGGCTAATGGCAATGTAAATGACAATGCCATTTATTTATCTGTTTTCAAAACCAACACATAAATACAAATTTTGTTATTTACAATGCCAATAGCTCTAACTTTTCCAAAGGCGAAACCATTGCATTGTAAATGCTTGTTTGTTTTTTTTGTTAGGGTGCCTACATACCACTTGTTTCAGAAACCTGAATGAGATGTACAAGTTAGAGGAGGGAGAGGGTTTAAAAATGATACACAAGTAAACAGTGCAACAGAAAGAGGACTGTCATATGAATATGTGATGAGGTGCTTCGGTATTGCACAGCACAGGAAGCAAGCACAAGTATTTACAAATGCAATAGCAATAGAATTGGCGTTGTCCAGTCCTCTCCCCAAAAGCTTTCCATTGGCAAAGACATATGTGATAGGCTTTGGAAGGAGAGTCGGTTAATCATGTACGCTTGTTTACATGTAGTAAATGTTTCCTAGAAGAGGTTCCTCTCTTCTCTGAGCCTGCTTGAACTTTAATGTGTTCAAGCGTATTTTCATTTGTTCCTTGCAACCATTATATCTTGACTACCCACACAAAGTCAACAATTACCACTACTATCGTGCATGCCCACAATATGTCATGAACTACCACTATAATGCCAGGGCTAGCATCGTAGTCAGTGAAATGAATGCTCACAATTGCTAGGAATTACCACCATTATGCCAACGTTAACAGTATGCTATAGTTGAGGACCACAATAGGCCTAGGATTACCACCAGGCTGATTGTACCACGAATCGTGTTGGCACCACTGTCCTATGGATGCGCACAATATGTAAAGAAATGACCACCATTCTGCCAGGGCCAGCATTATGCCAGAGATAACCATCCTCTTACCATGGATGCTCAGAGTATGAAAAGAAATACCTGCATTGTGCTAGGGCCAGCATTACACCAGGGATTGGTATCATGCCATGGATAACAACAAGTTGTCAAGAAATACCAACACTGTGCGAGGGTCAGTACTTTACCAGGGTTCGATAATTGGTACTACTGGATGTAAACAAGTTGCTAATAATTACTACCACTGCACCAGGGCCAGCATTTTGCCAGAACTGGCAATGGACTCAACACTCACATACTCCACACATATGCACACACACACCCACAGACTAATGGATACATAGGGGGTCACACATAGACACCCATAAATGCACATATGCATAAGCACACAAAGAAATGCAGGCATGCACACATGATAAAAAAAGCACAGCATCAACTTTTTTTTAAAGTGTATCTTTGGTTCGGCACTGATATCCCAACTCTAGCTGTGTGCTAATTATCATCTTCGTTACAAAACCTGTTCCTTGTCGGCATTCCCAGGAGGGATAAGAAGTGGACTTAAGAGCTTTGGGTGGCTTGTAGCAATGGGCAGGCTGGTGTGCACGGGATAGCAAGCAGGATTTCCTGGAGGGAGGGGAAAGGGAACCAGTAGGCTTGCCAGGAGGGCGGCATGAGAATGGGAGCAAGCAGAAGTCTCTGAAGGAAGGAAGAAAATAAGCATATTGGAGTGTTTTGGTGGGGGTAGAGAAGCAAGAGGAAGTGGCTGGGGGTAGTGGCAAGGCCTAGCAACTGAGATGAAATCCTATACGAGGTAGCAAGAGGCTATCAGCTGCACTGGGCAGCTAGCAGTGGCAGAAACTCAAGCGGCTCTTCCAAACGAGGGGTTCCTTTGTAGGTGAAGCCGAGGCAGCGCGCATGAGCTATCTTTGAGACATGTTGTATCTACTCTCTGTGCTTTACACACATCCATCTTTTGTTATTTGTTCTTTTTTCTCCTGCTCTGAAATCTTTGCTTTTTACTGGTGGTTTGAGTTTAATTATCCCTTCTTCGTGTCCTTGGTTCTCTCCCATAATGACTGGCCCTTTTACATGTAGTCATGCCCTCCGGTCTATTTACGTTTGTTTCAGCGGACTATTTCTTTTTTTTGTTTTGGTCTCGTGTTTTCTGAATTTGGTGCATTTTCGTGCAGATGACAGTATTTTCTAAATAAAATGTGTTCAGCGTGTTTTGATGACAGGAAGTTGGGTTAGAAATAATACTGAAATTTGTATTTATATCTTGATTTTGTTTAGCGTATATGGCTGAATTCACAAATGTAATATAGTCTATACTACTCTATATGCCACATCTGCTGCACATATGGCTTTCCTTCTCTCTCCAAACCCCTTATGCTTCGCTATACTTTCTAAAGAGAATGCTTTCAGGAGATATGAAGATTTTCCATCATTCAAAATATGTACTTGCCATTATTTTATGAACAGTGCTCCCCCAAACCCCTTAGTCTTTGCTTGTGTTTTTTAAAACTTGTGTTTTTTTGACCAGCTAAGGCATTTGCTAAATTAAACGCATTCAGCACACTTCGTTCCTGTGTTTTTTAATGGCGTGCATTTTCGGGATGAGATAGGCAAATAAACCGCATGTAGCACGTTCAGCTGATAGGTAGTTTGTTTAAAAAATGATTTTGTGATTGATCTTTTGATTCTGTTTTGCGCACAAGGGGGATATTACAAATGTATTGTGGTTTGTAGTACTGTGCATGATACAGCTGCTGCAGATATCGCTTCTCTTTTCTCCCTAAACACCTCCCACTTCGCTGTTGCTTCCTCGCACCGGTAAACTAGGGGTCCAGAGACCTTGCCTCCCCCTTTTGTTTTTTGCCACACACTGCCCCCAAAATATTTTGTTTTGCATTTCTGTCTCCTCCTTACCGGATGGGAGTGGCACGTCTGAACATTACCGTAAAGGCCTGAAAAGAAGCACAGATGGGCTCCTAACTTGAACAGACACAATACTTCCAACCCTCCAAAGCCCTGCATTATATATGCTCAGCCCCCGGCTGCATCAGTGCAGTTAGCAGCAAACTAGAGGCCAGTGCAACACCATCCCAGCCAGTCAAGTAGGCGAGCACCACAGCAGGTTCAGCCCACTGACTTGAGCAGTGAGAAAGGATAATATATTATGCCCTAGCAATGAGGTGAGGGCCTGACACCAAATGAGTTGCTTCTCCATCCCAGTGTGATTGGATATGACTGCAGTGCCTGTATCCTCCTGTTGGTGGCCTGTCAGGATGTCTGGTTGTCTTGTGTCGGTTCCAGTGCTTAATTTGTAAAATATGAAGTGCAGGTGCTCAATTTCCCCCCAGAGGCTCCACCCACTTTCCTTGGCTCCACCCACTTCCACCAGTGGCTCCACCCACTTACTCTTGTTGCTCCACTCCAGTGCTTAATTTGTAAAGCCAGGGTCCTTTTCGGGAGCTCACAACAGCTTATACCACCCATTGCCCGTACAGAGCTGTAAATGACAGTACCAACACAACTACATACCATCTCACACCTAAAAATGATAGATTTGGGAATAGTATTTTGTATTACATGAGTAGTACTACAGTAAGAATAATTTTACTGGCACGGTTGGGATTTTAATTTTAAGGTAAATAAAAATTAAGAAAAAAGAGAGAAAGAAAAAGAAAAGTACTGAGGAAGTCATCCAAACCTGCGATTTCCATTTTGAAACATACACTTAAAAAAAATATACAAGAATAATGCAATTCGAATCTGTTTTAGACTTGTCATCTATCCATAAATAATTTGTAATGCAAATAAAGACAGAACAGACTTGTTAAAAAGGTGGTACATAGGACCTTCCATAATCATAAATTAAGATCAAGTAAAGGAATATTTATTTCACAGAGTAAGGGGCAGCGCTGACCTCAGAAATAGCAAGAGAGGGGCAGAATAGGGAGGAAGAAGGGGGGGAGAGATGATTGGAAAAGGACGAAGAAGAATAGAGCACCTGCAAGAGCGTGAAATTCGAACAGAAGTGGAGCGAGGTGCAAAATAGGAATGAGGGAAATCAAGTAACCTTGCCATAAGGATGCGCCGACAGTCCCCAGAAATCCTTGAGGCCCTTTCCCTTAATATTTTACAAGATAAGCATTGTGCACAACGCACCACAATCATGTCCAGCAGCAAAACATGACACCCATGTGCAGCTTCTATGCTACTGCACTTCAACAGTAAACTTGCTTTACTCTGATAACAAAAGCATATAACTCAAACTGTTAATGCAGGGCAGAATAGAATGGTAAAGAAACACAAGAATGATGCGAAATCCACCACAAACACCACCCGCCCAGTACAGTAGCATTACACTTTATTCATCTAATGAAAAGCATCCCGTTCCATCCCAAATTCAGCCTGCACCCGTACATGCAAGGGCATTGAGGGGGGGACACGTTACAAATCCAGCTTCTGTAGTGAACAAGGCCAGAAAAATTGAAAAAGTTGCAATACAAACAACTCCTCAAAGTTTCCTAGATGACAAGTACATGAAGATGTGCCCTTACATTAGCTGTACCTGAAATAGCCTTCTTTTAAAATGCATCTACGTTACATATTTTCCTCCCTAGAAAAACCCAGAAGTCCTGCCACATTGAAATAAATAAAGGGTTCTGCTGAAAACAAAACTGCCCACCCGACGATCTACCAGCTGAGAGACGCCAGCACGGATCTCAGCTGCTATGAATCAAAAATATAAAAATTCATCTGAAGTTTGGTAAAGCTCATCAATCGATCCTAATAACACATCCAAAGTACCACAATCAAAACCCTATCAACCATGAACCTCCTTGTGAGTATAAGCGCTATATCATCGACTAACACAAAGTGGCACCTGTGTACTCAAAACTTCAAAAGTGTCTCGCTCCTATAATTTGGAACGTGCTACATTAATACTAACACAGTACTTTAAAAAAACCCTACTAATATCCACGTCTTACCTCTTTAATAGGCCAAAATCATGACTCAACTGCCCTCTTCAGCTTTAATGTTTCCACCTCTACTGCCCCTCCCTCGGACTCCACATTCACAATTATATGATGCTGCTCAGATCACCACTCCAGGCCTCTCTGTCATGTTCCCAATTGTAGTCAATATTACAAGTATAGATTTGGGTGGTAGTTGTGATATATTGATGTGGGTGATGTACTGCATGTGTGATGTATGTGACGGGACTATTAGTTGCAGATCTGATAAAAGGGCTGTGTATATCTTACTGGTGCTTGCAGTGTCGACAAACATTTTGAGACGCCGATTTGAGTGGCCCTGATTTGTACAATGCTACCATATGTGAGCACTTGGGTTGATGATGGTCCACATTAGGGTTAGCTCAGCTGCCTTTCTGCCAGAGTAATCGTGGTTGTGACAGGTGTTCTATGCATAAAATGTGTTTCCCATGCAGTGCATGGTCTTGCCTGTGTCTTGTTGGTAAATGATGAGGCTTAATGGACAGCTGAGCTCACAAATTTCATCCGTGCCGGACTACTTGCAGAGTCTTTTTAAGGTGGTGCATTGCTCGAAATGTGCTTCAGCACATCTGTGACACATCTACAGAATTTTCCATCGTGTGTGGCAGGGACATCCTGTCTTCTCTCTGTTCTTTCAGAGCCTTGTATGACCCTTTCTGGTGTGCATGCCCTTTGTGGTTTTGCTTAGGGATTTGTAACAGAGGTACGTGCTTAAGTGTGTGTATGTGCAGGCTGTATCTGTGAGGTATACAAATTAGTTTACATTGGACGTTACTAGTTATGAGCGTGATAACGTGAACAGTCTAGTAGTTGGGATGGGCGGAGTTATGGGGTTGGGGGAAGAGGAGGAGCACTAGCAGGAAAGGGGCAGTTAGAGTAGGGACAGGGACGAGTCATGAGTGCAAGAATAAAGCTCCTTAAAACATAAAGTAGTGTCTGTCATTATTCATGTCCAAGACACTACAGCTGGCGACGAGGATGGGATGAAGTGACCTGCAATCCCTCCGTGAATGAGGAAAGCGTCCTGTCCCTGGGCAGCACAAAGACGTGGTCGCCGTCGCGACATGTGCGCCCCCAACGAGATCGCCGCCTGAAGACACAGGCCATCGAAAGTTGTGCCAGCTCCGCGATCCACTGATCGCGTGGAGCCCTGCCTGACGAGCGCGATCGAGCGCTGAAAAGAATTGCACCTGAGCGCTGCTTCGCGCCAAAAGTTGGAGCTCACCCCAGATGCGTGCAAGTCGGCACGGCGTCGGAAGTGGCCAGCGAGTGAAGCGGTAGAGTCGGGAGCCTACCCCGACCCCATCCGAGGGTCCAGCAAGCGAGGGTGTATGTAGTGCCGTCATTGTGGTGCTGCCTGCCAGGCCGATGATCCGGTGAGTCCCAGTGAATGAACTGCAGTGAGGGGAATGAATGAAGTCAAAATCTCGCAGGAGCCATCTTAGAACCAGGCAGTCAACAGGACAATCCCTCTGAGTACTGTGGAAGCGGCTATTTTGAGGTCAGGCAGGACAAGGCCTAAGAAAACAAGCACTAACAAATGCAAAACTAGCACAAGCAAAAGCAAAACAAGCACTAGCAAAAGCAAAACAAGCACTAGCAAATGCAAACAAGCATTGGTAAATGCAAGCACGCACTGGCAAAGGTGAACAGCAAGCAAACAAGCATTGGTAAAAGCCAATCAAGCATTGGCAAAGGCAACAAGTAAGCAAACAAACATTGGTAAATGCAAGCAAGCACTGGCAAAGGCAAACAGCAAGCAAACAAGCAGTGGTAAATGCCAATCAAGCACTGGCAAAGGCAAGAAGCAAGCAAACAAACATTGGACTGTAATATACAAGCGTTTACAAAGAACAACAAGCACCAGCAAGTGCAAAGTGACATTGATACACCAGTCCAGAAATGTCAAATTCGCCGCAGCAAAATGATGGTGGGGCAGCAGCAGCCGCCCCGGTTGCAACTGGAGTTTCGCATCTGCGCCCCCCGTAATCACTGACACTGGTGGCTGGCGGAAGCATGGGCCCCAGATGGCAGGAGTGGCTAGAAGATTTTGAGGACTATCTTGAAGGATCTAAAGTCACAGGAGACGGAGACAAGTTAATTGCATTATGCAATCTGGTTGGCAAAGAGGTTGGCAAATTGATCAAAGAGTTGCGAGATGCGTTAAATAAAAAGTTCGTACACAAAAGAAATGTGGATTACGAGAGATATGTGTTCCATCAAGCTCGTCAAGACATGGAAGAAATTATAAGCTTGTTCATATCTACACTACGCCGACTGTCTCAGTATTGCAACTTTGACGCGTTCTCGACGGAGGATGCCATCCGACTACGGGTAATCGAGGGTTGTCACTCAGAGACTCTCCGAAGGCGGCTGCTAAGGAAAAGTCATAATCTCGATGAGATCGAGGAAATGACCAGGGTGCATGATCAAGCGGAGGAACATGCCAAAAGTATGGAGACGGGGCGTAGTGACAGAAGAGAGCAAGCATATTGGATGCACAATAACAGCACTCGCAGAAGATCAAACGAACGACAGAGAAGGTCCCGACCGGCGTCCCGTCATCAACACAAAGGTCGCCGTCGATATGAGTCTGGTCGGAGAGACAAGAAATCAGACCATGCAAGAAAACCAGAGTGCTCAAGAAAATGCTATTGATGTGGGTATGACTTCCCGCATACAGATGTGTGTCCGGCGATGGGTCAAAAATGCGCAAAGTGTGGACGGAAGAATCACTTTGAGGTGATGTGCGGAGTATATAGCAAAGAAAGAAGGAGTGAAACAACAAGGTCGTTTCGCCCAGACACCAAGCGACATCATGCAAAAACTGTACAGGACAGAGCCATGTCGTCCTCTGGTTCTTCACATTCCAGCCGGGATTCTCGCAAATCCCCATGGACAAGAAGATCGCAGAGACGGTCCTCGTCAAGAGATTCGAGATCGACTTCTCAGGAGTCAGAATACACGGATGAATATATCTGCATGGTATCAGACCCGGACCAGCTAAAGAAGTATCCCCCATTAGACATCAGAGTGGGGACACATGCGACTAAGTTTGTCCTAGACAGCGGAGCGTCACTAACTTACATGCCTGTGACCGAATACAACAAGATGAAGCCACCACCCCCCCTGAGTCCGGCACATGTCAGGGTGTTCACCTGGATGGCGAGAAAACCACTTCCATTCCTGGGCAAATTTGCAACGACACTCAAACGTGAATCTACCTCTGTGACGGCATATATTCATGTCATTGAGGGCCCGTAGGCCGATTGTCTCCTCAGTCTGCCTACAGCGGAGCGCCTCCGACTGGTTGAGATCCTATACCAAGTCAGTGATGATCCGGACATTGTCAGTAAGTTCCCCAAATTATTCACTGGGCTTGGAAAGATGAACAAATGTCTGACCCGCCTGCACATCAACGATCAAGTGCGCCCTGTGGCCCAACACCCCAGGCGAGTGCCTTTTCATCTTCAGCAAGCGGTAGAAGATGAAATCCAGGAACTGTTACAAGCCGACATTATTGAAAAAACGGACGGTCCCACACCATGGGTGTCACCAGTTGTCATCGTCCCAAAGAAAGGCACTCCGGAGAAGGTGCGGTTGTGTGTGGACATGAGGCTTTCCAATGCAGCCATAGAAAGAGAGCATCACCCAGGGCCTCACCTGAGTGACATGATATCAGCATTAAATGGAGCCAGGGTATTCGCCAAACTCGATCTGAACAAGGGATACCATCAGCTGGAATTACATGAGAAGTCAAGGTACATAACGACATTTGCCACTCATCTGGGTTTGTTTCGATACAAACGGCTGAGTTTCGGTATCTCCTCTGCGGCGGAAATCTTCCAGGAAGTCATTCGTCAGACCATCAGACACATACCAAATTCACTGAACTATAGTGATGATATTCTGGTGTATGGCTCGAACGCACAGGAACATGACAAAGCGTTGGATCGAGTATGCCATGCTCTCCTGGAAGCTAATCTTACTCTTAAAAAGGACAATTGTGAGTTACATCAATCCACTCTCAAGTTCTTCGGACATGGATTCTCGTGGGCCGGGATGAAGCCTGACCCTGAGAAAGTGACAGCGCTCAATGCCACCAAGAGCCCCCAAGATGTGGGTGACATCCGGTCGTTTTTGGGCATGGCGAGCTATTGCACCAGATATATAAAGGACTATGGGCTAGATGTAGGTAGGAAAGATTTACCGATTTTAAATTACCGAATTTTACCAATTCGGTAATTTAAAATCGGTAAATCAATGGGTCCGATATGTAGGTATTCCAGATGTGCTGGAATACCGAATCGGATGAATTCGGTATTTACCGATTCGGTAAATACCGAATCGGTAATGCCCATTCATTCCTATGGGCTTTGAAGCCCATAGGAATGAATGGGCATTACCGATTCGGTATTTACCGAATCGGTAAATACCGAATTTCACAAGGGTGCAGGGGGTGTCACTTTGACACCCTCTGGCACCCCCAAAACAGGCACGGGTGCCATGTGGCAGGCATACCTGCCCTAAGGGCAGGTCTGCCTGTCACATGGCATAGGTGTGCATGCACACATGTGCATGCACACCGGAATCGGTATTTTACCATCAAATTGGATTTGATGGTAAAATACAGATTCGTTAAGGCTCCTGGGACTCTGAAGAGTCCCACCTACATATGGGTGGCTCCGAATCGGTAAATTTACCGATTTTTTATTTTACAGAATCGGTAAAATTACTGATTCGGTAATTTTACCGATTCGGTAAAATAATGCCCCCTACATGCCAAATCTTGTATACCGGTCGGTAACGGCCGAAAATACCGATTTTCGGCTGTTACCGACCGACCTACATCTGGCCCTATGCCACCATCAGTCACCCACTACGAGCCCTTACCAAGCAAGGACAGCCGTTTGTCTGGAGCTCCCAGTGCAAGCGGGCATTTCAAGAAATTAAACAGGCGGTGGAATCGGCTGACAATCTCGCATATTTGAACCCTAAGAGGAAGACGGAGATAACAGTGGATGCCAGCCCAGTGGGTCTGGGTGCAATCCTAGCGCAGTACGACAATGACACTGATCAACAACACATTGTGGCTTATGCCAGCCACAGCCTATCAGACACGAGAAGGCTTATTCCCAACCAGAGAAAGAGAGTCTCGTGGTTGTATGGGCCTGCAAGCATTTTCATGTGTTCATCTATGGCAAACATTTCACCATGGTTACGGACCACCAGGCGCTCGTCACCATCTTTGGTAATCCCAAAGCCAAGATGCCACCTCGCATTGAACGGTGGGGTTTGCGCCTGCAGGAATACACCTACGCAATAATACACAAACCGGGAAAGGCTGAGAATCCTGCGTACTATATGTCCCGACACCCTCAAGCATCCCAGGCCTCCCCTTCTTCAATAGCCGAAGAATACATACATTTTGTAGTGGGTTTAGCCCGGCCACCAGCAGTTCCTTTGGAAGCGTTACAGGAAGCCACTGCGCAAGACAGCATACTTCAGAAAGTGGTGCGCCGACTGCGCACCCATCGTTGGAGACATGATAGTGAGGAAGAAAAGAATGATCCTCAAGTACGCCCGGAAATGCAAGCTTTCAGGCATATCAGTGAAGAGTTATCTGCCACCTCAGAAGGGCTCCTACTGAGAGATCATCGGATTGTCATCCAGAGGCAGTTACGTCAAGGTGTGATTAACCTAGCTCACGAGGGTCATCGTGGAGTTGTTGCAACGAAAAGAACTCTCCGGGAGCGAGTATCATTCCCCCAACTTGATCAAATGGTGGAGCTCACCCTAAAGGACTGTCCCCAGTGTCAACTGGTTAAGCACGGGGATTCCCCGGCTCCTCTTCAAATGACCAAGCTACCCAGTGGGGTATGGCAAGAACTTGCCATGGACTTTTATGGACCACTCCAGTCAGGCAAATATGTGTTGGCCATTATGGATGAATACTCGAGGTTTCCAATAGCACAGTTTGTGTCTTCCACCAACGCCTCCAGCACGATTGCTGTACTCGATGAAGTGTTCGCCGCCGGGGGTGTCCCCAAGGAACTCAAAACAGACAATGGTCCCCCGTTCAATGGACATGAGTTTAGTGAATTTGCGAAACACCTCAATTTCCGACACCGAAAGTTCACGCCTCTGAGGCCACAAGCCAATGGCACTATTGAACGGTTCATGGCAACATTAAAGAAGACATTTCAACAAGCTACTTTGGAAAAAAGAGACTTACAAGTGGCTCTCAATGAGGTCCTGAGAGCGTATAGAACAACACCGCATGCTACTACAGGAAAGTGTCCTGCCACGCTCATGCTGGGGCAACCCGTTAGAACACGGATCCGGACATGGGAAGGAGCTTTGCGGTCAGTATCTCCGGCATGTGTCCATCACGAACTAGCGCTGGCTGATCGAGCCGGCAAGAGCAAAATGAAATCCTATGCGGACACTCGAAGGAAAGC
Source organism: Lissotriton vulgaris (assembly GCF_964263255.1). NCBI lineage: Eukaryota > Metazoa > Chordata > Amphibia > Caudata > Salamandridae > Lissotriton > Lissotriton vulgaris. Next base: position 801,648,378 of record NC_141685.1, on the reverse strand, counting down.
AAAGTCTCCATCTCTGCATGCAAGAGACTGTGTGGTAGTTAAACAAGAACAGCCAAAGAAAACGGACTGTAGATTCAAAGATGAACCATTGGTTATCACCCAGCAGAAGGGTACAATGATTACTGCAGAGTCTGAGAACAGACGGATTACCCGAAATGTTTCACATTTTCAAAAGTGCACCCCAGCCATGAAAGAGGTCCTGGATAGAGCAACGGAGCAACGGGATTCCGAAGGACTTGGTCAGGACTCTGTACTGCACCTGTTTGACTATCAGATAGAAGCTGCGTCTGAAGGTGCAGGCGTGAGTCTCTGACCTCAAAAAGACATACAGAGGCCTAAAAGACTGATTGAAGAACTATAATCAAGTCAGTTTTGTTCTTTTGTTAACAAAGGGGGAGATGTGATAACGTGAGCAGTCTAGTAGTTGGGATGGGCGGAGTTACGGGGTTGGGGGAAGAGGAGGAGCACTAGCAGGAAAGGGGCAGTTAGAGTAGGGACAGGGACGAGTCAGGAGTGCAAGAATAAAGCTCCTTAAAACATAAAGTAGCGTCTGTCATTATTCATGTCCAAGACACTACAATGAGCGTGCACATTACTGCTCTGACCCTCTTCATCTATAAATACAGGTGCTAACTGCAAGGGTTGTCACCTCTGCCGACAGATGCCTTCTAAACTAGCTCACTGACTCGCACCATTTATTAGTCTCACAAGCTGACTGAGACCTGCGCAGTAATCTCAAATACAAAGTTGTCTGCTAGTACTGTGAGAAACAAGCTTTTAAACTACCCCCTGGATCTTTTGACCGAAAAGATAATAAGGGGAGCAGAAACACACAGTTGTTATGAGCCCGGGCCGCAGCCTCTCCAGGGCAGAACGTGTGCACTACAGCAAGTTCAGTAAGACTGCGGCCCCACTGACTGCAGGCAGCTGCCCAAAGGAAATATTTGCAGTTTGTGTGTACAATACAAATAATTTAACAGACACACATACTCACTCCGGTGGCTGCACTGCACCCCTCTGTCTCACTTACTGCAACTTCACAACAGGTTTCTTTCCTGCTTGCATTCTTCTATTCATGCGGACCGCAAACCAGCAACAGCCAAGCAGCGCCTGCCTCAATACTTCCCGCTTTCTGTCAGCAGGAACTGACGTCCCATGCGGCGCCGGCGCAATTAGCAACAACCTGTCTGGTCATATATGTAAATGTAAATGTGTGTGTCTTGTAAAGCGCACTGCTGCCCGGAGGCGTCCTGGCGCTATAGACCGCTGGGGAACCCGTCCTGGCTTTCCCTGTGAGATGTTCCCTCCTGGGTATCTCCAAGGTGAAACCAGGCATCCCCGGCGTTTGTGGGGGGCCGTTGTGGAGATGAGGCAAGCTAATGCCCAGAGTTGCCGAGTGTGATCCCTGGTTAGAGTAGGCACCGAGGCGCAAATTATCGAGTCCGCTGACCCTGGTTCACGACCCTGCCGCATCAGGAATTGAACCCTGGTCCCGGGCCGTCCTCTGCTTCCGGGTCTGCCGCCTCTAACCAGTGAGCCACACCACTCCACATATACTACCTTGAATCATGACGGCAGGCTGCCATTCAGCCACGTTATAGGGAATCTTATCTGAATCAATGATGGTACGTCTGGCATGTAGTTCAGTTGTTGCTTTAGCTCTTGAAAAGAAAATACCCGTCTTTTTCCACTATTACAGTGGCGTCACTCAGGACCATGACAGGGGCAGGAAGCGCAAAACGGAGAGGCGGGCAGAAGTTAGAGAGTAGGTGGAGGTGCTTTTTCCAAAAGGCTGAGTCTGCCCTGGGGGCTGCGCTGCGTTTTTAAGCAGGAGGGACGTCTTTATAGTTGGGGAGAATCAGAATGGTGTTCAGTCATCAGCCCTTACGTAGGAGCATGGACAGGCACTACTCCGCTGGGTGCTCTCAGGGACTCTCCCCAGAGAGGCTGAATGGGGCTCGTAATAAAGCATGCTGGATTCCATTTGAAATATTTTACGCCGTTCACCGGGAAACCCTGTGTGAATTCAGTGAGTTAATATAGAGTCTAGACCCGGCCCTGAGAAATAAGTGTCGGTGCTAAGCACCGGAAAGCACCAGCACAAATTAAGCATTGGTCGGTTCCAGAAACCAAACTTCTCTGTAAAGTAGCTGATGCTGGAGCAGTACCAAGTAGGCATACACCATGCCATGCTTAAACCGTGGGCTTAGGGAATGGCTGGGCACTGTTCTGCAGTGCCTCCCCTGGCCATCCCCCCACCTCCTGCTCTAGGCACTTTGAGATTGGCGAGCCAAGAAATTAATAGAGATAAAGCCGAGCCAAAGTTCTTGCTCATCTCCCAGAGCCTTGATATATCATACACAGTCTCATCAAAATTCAAAAAGTGTATGTCTCTAACTCATGGAAGCTTTGAAATTATTACATTTAATTATAGCACTGTACTAAGAAGTACTTATTAAAAGTAAGCATTTTTAAATATAAATCATTGTTGAACTAAGAGGCAAGAGAGTTGTCATGTAAACCCTGTATGTGGCCCAGAGTACTATAGAGCAACATCATAGCATATAAAATAAACACAACAGGTTTTTGTACTACTGGTATTCTGAACTCACATATTTGAAAGTGATTTCTTACTGAATAATGAAGAAGGAGGAGTTTTGGTGAAATAAAATATTTTCCTAAGATCGTACAAAAATAAGTGAGGAAGCCACGATTTCTCCAGCTTTCCTGGTTTCACTTTGTACAAACCACTCACTAGTTAGATATCTATTTGTCTTTCCTTTTGTATGTTACTGCTTTGGTTATACCTCTTTGTGCAGGTTTTAGGTTGAGCCTAGGCTGCGCAAATGTGCTGTCTTCGATACATGCTATTTTACTATATGGGTTTCAAGCCTGCCCATAGGCTTGTGATTAGTTGCTTCTATTGTTACTCTCGTAATCTTGACAAATACGCCAACAAATCTAGTTTACAACTTGCTTCTCCTCCCACTCCACTCTAGGTCATTGGCAACTGCCAGAAAGCAACAATCCACATAAGTACACTCCACATCATGCCACATAAATCCAATCCAATAACACAAATTGCCCAAACCACAATTACTCCACAAATTTTTAAGAGGGAAGAAATCAATTTATTATGACCACCCTCGACATCTTACTCAATGTCAATTTTTTATCTTATTCAAATTATCACAAACTTTGTGACATTAAATATTTACACACCTATATATACTTTGTACACACATAAAAAACACCAAACGTTTACACAATAAATAAAGTTTCTGCATCAAACATTACAAAAAAATTATGAATACATCACAAACAACATTATAACAAACATTAAATCAAAAAATGAGAGAAACCAATTTTTGGGGGGAATTATAACCAAATAAATGGCTCATAAACAGTTCAATACTGGACCAGCCGGCCCTAGTATCATAAAGATGACAATTTATTCCACCCTAGAAAGTGCCGACGCGTTTCAAGACCAGGCACAGTGTCACTGGTCTCTCATCAGGGCTGTTTTATTCTTTGTATCTGAAAGAAAAAATGGGTTTCTCTCATTTTTTGATTGTAATGTTTGTTATAATGTTGTGATACAAAGTTTGTGATAATTTGAATAAGATAAAAAATTGACATTGAGTAAGATGTTGAGGGTGGTCATAATAAATTGATTTCTTCCCTCTTAAAAATTTGTGGAGTAATTGTGGTTTGGGCAATTTGTGTTATTGAATTCTATAAAGGATCTAGCCCTCACCATGCGTTAATGGACCTATCCCCTTTTGTTCTTAAAACATAAATCCAATCAGCATAATTTCACTCAACGCCACACAGTTCCGCGCAATACCATTCCACTCAACACATTTCCATTCCACACCACATAATTTGGAAACAAACCACATAATCCAACTCAACAACACATTTACACAACACAACCCATACATCCCATCCACACCACATAATTCCATATCATGCCACACAATTCATCAGCACACCACATAATTAAATGCCACAACATACCACTACACAACACAAAATACCGTTCCACATAATTACACTCCATAACACACAATCCCACTTCACATAATTCCAGGACACTCAAAATCACATAATTACTAGCCATGTATTTCCACTTCACACCATGCCACATAATTTCCCTACACATATCTACTCCACACCACACAAGCAAACACCACAAATATGTCGACTAACAATTCCAATTCAACCCACATAATTCCACTCCACACCATATACATCCACTCCAGTCCATTACACATGAAAAAGAGACATTGGGCCAGATGTAGGTATCCAAATACCGGTCGGTAACGGCTGAAAATACAGATTTTCGGCCGTTACCGACTGGTATTTAGATACTGAGATGTAGGACCACCTAAAATACAGATTCGGTAATTTTACCCAATTGGTAATTTAACCGATTCTGTAAAATTACAGAATCGGGAAAATTACAGAATCTGTATTTTTAGATGTAGGTAGCACTGTAATCAGTGCTACAGGGCTTTAAGAATTCGTTATTTACCACCAACTAGAAGTTGGTGGTAAATAATGAAAAGCCTTGAAAAAGCATTTTTTTTGCTTTTCAAACGCTGCCATGTTGGAGACATACATGCCCTTATGGCATGTATGTCTGCAACATGTGCACCCATACAACATTGAGGGGTGCAACAGGGTGTCAAAGTGACACCCTGCCACCCTTCAATGTTTCCCTCAATTACCGAATCGGTATTTACCGATTCGGTAATTGACATTCATTCCTATGGGCCTCCAGGCCCATAGGAATGAATGTATATCTCAGATCTTAACACAGCACTACCAACAGTATACAACCTGGCAGCACGGTTCGGGCGGCTCTCTGGCTATGAGATTAATGAAAACAAAACGGTTGTAATGAAGTGGAATATTAACTCGCAATTGAACTGTGTGAAGGAAGAAATTAGATACTTAGGAATCCAAATTGTCCTGAAAATAGAACAAATCCCCGAAATCAGTTTCCAAAAGGTTAATAAGGCAGTAGGGAAACTCTTGCTTAGCTGGTCCCACCTTCCTCTAACAATTTATGGCAGAGTCAATCTTGTACAAATGGCAATCCTTTCCAAATTAACTTTTTTGTTTCAAAACATTCCAATGGCCTTTAAGGAAGATTGCCTTAAAAAATCCCAATCAAAGGTAACTAGCCTCAACTGGGTGTCGAAAGGTACGAGAATTGCCTGGAAAAAGCTTAGACGGCAATATGACAAAAGGGGCTTACGACTCCCGGATTTGTCTTATTATGCTTGTTTTTTTTTATTGAATGGAGGAAAATGTCTATTAAGTAGACCAGATAGCTCTGATATCGGGAGAATGTTTAAAGCCATGTTTTCTGATGTGCAAGGAGACAAACACAAGTTTATGCACAAATATGGAGATCACCGCTATTTTTAAAAAGTGCTGCTTAAGACTCTGCAAAGCTTTGCCATAACTTGGTATAAAATCAGGAGAGAATCTAATATAAATTATTATAGTGGACTGGCCCCTGTTTGGGACTCCCCGGGATCTACGGAGTGGTCAATAGACGGCATGACTCATCCTTTGAAAGAAGCAGGGATAAAAACCTGGGGTCAACTGATGGTAGATGGAGTACTAATTTCCTGGGAGGAGGCCCAGGAGGTAGCTAATGGGAAACTGTCAAGATTCAAATATCTTCAAGTTAAAAGTTGGAGCCTCACAGATGGGCTAGGTGCAGGACAGATTAATGAACTAGAATCTTCAATAAAATCTGAAGGATCCCGTGGAAAAATGATGGCAAGATGGTATTGGACTTACTACAACAAAAGGTATCCAGGAGTCACACCCATGTTTTTATACTTTAGACTGACCACCATACGACCTACAGATTAGATTGTGAGTTAAATACTATTCGTATGTAAATACCATTCAACTACTCATACATTCAGCATGCAACCAGGGTAGGAATTTTTCCCATCAGTTGCCGTTCTGTACCACCACTATCACATCATTTGGGTCCTCCTTACCCAGGAGTTAGTACAAAAACAGTCACACTATGTGGAAAGTGAGGACTGTGTGAGTTTGGAGACTGATGTTATTCGTTTCGCTAGCTGGTGTCGGTATGGTGTTGGTGTGATATTTACAACTGAAAGAAAGCAGTGCAGTGAAAAAAGGGTGGTAGTGAGTAAAATTAGGTGGAACTGAGTAGAATAAGTATTTTATTGTTTTCTCTCAGACCCCTAAGTTTAAAAACAAGTGAACAGTGAAGAGTAGATTTAACATAATATCTACTAGCAAGTGGTCGACATGTTTCTGCATATAAACGGAAATTATCCTATGCATTCATCAGGACCTCGATGTTGCTACTGCTTGCATGACTAAGTGACAAGAAATAAAAAGGGAAAAATATCACCTGATTGTTAGGTGTTGATTCTCCACCACAATCTAAAACAGTCATATGGATAAGGAAAGAGAAAAGAGAAAAACAAGCATATTTATCAAAGAATGCACTCCTAAGTAGCGATATTCTTGTGGTCATGTATATACAATTTGATTGACATGATATCACTCACCCAGTGTTTGTGGGGATGGCGCCTCACCTCACCTGGCTGCAGCTCAGGTAAATAAGGAGCACCGCTCTGTTAGCAAAATACAATTGTAGAGACACTCAACCAATTCAGAAAACAAGGCAAGAATTGTTACGTTATGTCTTAACTCTTATATTTAAAAATGCATATGTGGATAAATCTACTTATCCCGAATCTTTACTGATGGAGCAAGTGGGAGATTTTATCTTAACTAAAACAAATGTGCAAAAAAGGTTTTATATTTTACACAAAAACCCGTTGCGAGTCTTCAGATTCGAAACATGTATCACCCCTGCCACGGACATGGTAACTTTGGTATGGGCGCTTTCAAGTAAAACGCCCGGGCGTTTAATGTTAGAAAGCCGCGGGATCGTATTTTGTTTGTGGCACTATTGTTTTAGTGGCCGACAATGCTGCCAGCAAGAGGACCTCTCACACACTCACCTCTCCGTCGGTGTCTCCCAACGGCCCTCTGGGCTATTCTGGGGAGGCACCGAACGAGAGAAAGGGCGGGTATTTCAACAGCGAACGACATACAAGTGTGATGTGTTCTGGGAATCGTAGTTTTCAGTTTTCGTGTTAGGGGAAAAAAATTCCTAACACTTTAATTTTTACCCCTTTAGATGTTAGCGTATTTATAGTCAATCAAATTGTATATACATGACCACAAGAATATCGCTACTTAGGAGTGCATTCTTTGATAAATATGCTTGTTTTTCTCTTTTCTCTTTCCTTATCCATATGACTGTTTTAGATTGTGGTGGCGAATCAACACCTGACAATCAGGTGATATTTTTCCCTTTTTATTTCTTGTCACTTAGTCATGCAAGCAGTAGCAACATTGAGGTCCTGATGAATGCATAGGATAATTTCCGTTTATATGCAGAAACATGTCGGCCACTTGCTAGTAGATATTATGTTAAATCTACTCTTCACTGTTCACTTGTTTTTAAACTTAGGGGTCTGAGAGAAAACAATAAAATACTTATTCTACTCAGTTCCACCTAATTTTACTCACTACCACCCTTTTTTCACTGCACTGCTTTCTTTCAGTTGTAAATATCACACCAACACCATACCGACACCACCTAGTGAAACGAATAACATCAGTCTCCTCACTCACACAGTCCTCACTTTCCACATAGTGTGACTGTTTTTGTACTAACTCCTGGGTAAGGAGGACCCAAATGATGTGATAGTGGTGGTACAGAACGGCAACTGATGGGAACAATTCCTACCCTGGTTGCATGCTGAATGTATGAGTAGTTTTTTTTTTTTTTTAAACCTTTATTTGGAGATAAGCCAGAGAAAAGGCAGAGCAATCATGATACATACAGTCGTACATGGACAATACAGAATGGTGACACAAACAGCGAGTCCGGAATACAGGTCGACATATAATACAGTGCAGTCAGCAATGAATAGGGCAAGTAGCGATCACAAATGGGCATTACATAGTACATCCTGATAGAATGGCATACAGTGGCAGGAGCAGAAGCTGTCAGAACACAAACCCATGTGAAAGGGAGAGTCCCACCATACCAGCGGAGAAATCCCCCTCCAATCATGATGTAGACCACGCAGGTCCACCCCCCCTTCGCCAACAGTAATCAGCCAGGCATCGGACCCCCATCGCGGTCACAGGAGTGTCACAGAAAGGCACACAGATCCCTCATCTCAGCAGAAAAAGGAGTTAATCCACCCCCCAACCAACGCCAGAGGACCAGCAAGTGCAGTGTAATATCTCAAACTCTACGCCGGTTTCAACCAACCCCAACCCGGTCCTCACTTTCAGATCCAGAGTCCTGCACCACTCTAGTGAGGAGGTACACCTGTAACGGGCTCCAAAAATCCTTGGGCCTACACCTCACGGGCATCAGCTCCGCATAGACATTATATTGGTCCTGACAATAAATGAGATCTTGTAGCCAATCCTTGAACTGCGGCACCCTGCCACGACCCCAACAACAGGCCACTCTACGTTTAGCCAACAATAATGCCACGTCAGCAAATCTACGGTGGAGGGCAGGCACGTCCCTGGTATATCCCAGCAGTAGCACCAAGGGGTCGAACAGCACTCCATCATCAGTCATAATCTGAAGGGCTGCATGGACCTGAACCCAATACTCCAGAACACCCGCACATCCCCATGCCAAATGCAGAAAGTCGGCACCCTCTGCTCGGCATCTAGCACATCTGTCATCTTCCGCTAAATGAAACCGAAGTTTCCTCGCCGGGGTGTAATAAAACCTTTGGACGAATTTGTAATGTATGATTTTCAGACGGCAACTGGAGGAGACATTGGCAGTAAGACCACAGCAGTACGTCCATTGTTCGTCAGTAATAGTGACGCCCAGCTCAGCATCCCATTGCTCCCGTACCCGGCTGGTCGGGACCGACCGTTGCCGCCGAATGGCACCATACAACTTCGAAACTAAATGACGCCCATCTGAGACCAATAGTACATGGAGAGGGAGGGTCACCTCCGGTTCCGAAGGGAAATCCGGCAACAAGGTTCGTACGCCCTGTCTCAGACGAACATAATAAAACAGCTCCAAAGGGGAACAAGCGGCAGGTCCAAAAAACTGAGCCTGGATACGGAAAGCACTCTCATGAAAAATGCCACCCCACGTAAGGATCCCAAGCCGCTTACAAAGACGCTGAAATCCCGCCTCCTGCAACAGAGATAGATCAGGGTGATAGGCTAGGGGCAACGCCGGCGAGTAGAGAAAGGAAACACCCAACAATCGCGCCACCCGTTTCCAAGCGTCTACTGTGCATGTTACCGTCGTTTGATGCGTGTCCACATCGGACACATTGCCCAGCACCATTCCCTCCAGTGGGAGCGGATGGGCAACCCAATGTTCAGCCGCAACTTGTGGCATAAACGGCGTGGGGCGCATCCAATGGTAGGCATAGTGCGTTTGAGCGCTAAGGTAGTAAAGCTCAAAATCAGGAACATCAAAGCCCCCATCGGCATAGGGTAATGTAAGGGTAGCCCACGCCACACGTGGCTGTTTGCCCCCCCAGAACAATCGGATGAGCTCCGAACGGAGCCTACGAAAAAAGTACGCCCCAGGGTGATACGGAATATTTTGAAAAAGATACAGAAACCGGGGCAGGACCACCATTTTGATAAGGGACGCCCGACCAGCCATGGAAAGAGGCAACGACATCCATCTAGTGACGTCATCCGCCAGCTTAGTAATAGCCACGCCGTAATTAAGCCTGACAGTCTCTCCCCTGTCCAATGACACAACGATACCGAGGTACCGCAGTTCCGAATCGCACCACTCCAAAGGGAAATCAAGAGGAAACCTATGAACCGCCGGGGTGAGCGGGAAGAGTTGGGATTTCTGCCAGTTGATGTGTATCCCGGAGACACCCCCGAAAGCGACCAGCTCACGCAAGAGCGCATTAAGATTGCTCTGTGGATCTTTAACATAGAGCGTGACATCATCCGCATATAAAGAGATCCCGACCTGGCGTTGAAAACAATTGAACGCACTCTGCTGGTGTCGTTGGCGAATCCTGCAAGCTAAGGGCTCTATGGCAATGGCAAATAGGAGGGGCGAAAGGGGACATCCCTGTCGGGTTCCTCTAGTAAGAGGAAATTGGGGGGAAAGCACACCATTCACCACCACTCTCGCCACCGGGTGGGTATACAGGAGCTTGACCCAAGATATAAAGATCCGAGGAAACCCCATCCGGCATAGGACATCAATAAGGTAACCCCACTCCACCGAATCAAACGCCTTAGTGGCGTCTAGGAAGATGGCGGCGACCGGGAGCTCAGGAGCAATAGTCGGGATAAGGGAAAACAAAGTCCGAAGATTATGGGAAGTGGCGCGGCCAGGCACAAACCCCGACTGGTCAGGCAAGACAATAACAGGCATGAGCTCAGACAATCTGACCGCCAAAACCTTTGCAAGTATCTTGACATCACAATTAAGTAATGAGAGGGGCCTATAGGAGCCCACGTCTAGGGGATCCTTACCTGGCTTGAGTAACGAGGTAATAGCGACTTCTCTCATGGAGCAAGGCAGCCGTCCCTCCTCCAGGGACTCCTCAAAAACCTCGCGGAGAACGGGGGCCATAATATCCACATAACATACATAGAATTCAGCAGGAAGGCCGTCCAAGCCAGTGGCCTTCCCGTTATTCAGAGACATGATGGCACCCCTGACCTCCTCCACCTCAAGAGGTCTACCCAAGAACGCCCGATGATCGTCCGACAACCAACATAGCGCCAAATCATCCAGGAATCCGCCATATTGTGTCTCCCCTGACTGTTGTGTTGTGTACAGTTGGGTGTAATGGTGAATAAATGTATGCTGAATCTCCGCAGTGTCCCGACAGCGAGTGCCATCCGGCAGAACCAATTCCAGCACGTCCGAACCATACCTTTGATGCCTAGTAAGCGCAGCAAGGACCTTCCCCGGCCTCTCCCCTTCACAGTATCTCCTCGCCGTCCAGTACTTCCCCCTATGTTTAGCCTCCCTGGCAGCCTCTTCCTCATATTCGGAGAGTTTGGTGCGGAACTGGCCCAATAGATCGGGATCAGAACCAGCCTGCAATCTGCGCTCCAAGTGTCGTAAATCACCCTCCAAGCCCTCGAGAGTTCGAACTATCAATTTAAGCATCCCACAACTCTTGGATATAGTGACACCCCGGATTGTAACCTTAAAAGCCTCCCATATCACCTCGACGCTATCAACAGAGCCTTTGTTCCTCGGGAAGAACGCTTCCACCTCCTCGCCAAGTTCCGCTTTAAACACAGGGTCCAGCAGGGCAGTCGGGAAAAGTCGCCAAGGCGGGTGCGGCCTGTGCAGCCCGGGCACAGAAAGCACAACCCTCACCGGGCAGTGATCCGAGTATGTCCGAGCCAGATGTACCGCCTCCCGCAGACCAGCTACCAGCCCCCTGGAGAGAAAGACATAGTCAAGCCTCGCCCATGAGCGCGCATGCGCAGTGTAATGCGTGCCCTCCCTAGTGGCAGGGTGAGCATACCTCCAACTGTCAATCAATCCAGCTTCCTCCACAATACCCCGCAAAGCATCCCTAGCTTGCACATTGTACTGAGGGCATCCTTCCGACCTATCCATCAGGGCTTGAAATGCAAGATTGAAATCACCCCCCCACACAATATGGGAGGCATCGACAGCAAGCACACGGCCCCACAGGGTAAGGAAGAAAGCTGGTGTATCAATATTAGGAGCATAGCAATTGACAAACAGCACAGTGATCTGCCCAAGCCGCCCCCACAACAGCACATAGCGCCCCTCAGGATCCTCCACAGTCCCCAGTTCTTGAAAGGCGAGCGATCTCTTAACAAGAATAACAGTCCCTCGAGAATACGAGGAGTACGATGCAAATACCCTAGCCGCAGCCCACCGCCCACCAAACCTAGGAGTAGGCCCACGCCGCAGATGCGTCTCCTGCAGGAGGGCCACATGAATAGCATGCCTATCCAAATACTGTAGCACATTTCGACATTTCCTGGCATCATTAAGACCCCGTACATTCCAGGACAATATCGATATCTTGTCTATAATTTCAGTCGACATCAGCCATGATCCGGGCACCATAGGACCCAGTGATACGGGGCAGTGTACCAGACTCTCAATGTCAGATACCAGCAATTCACCTGCCCAGAACACATCCGCCCTACTACACACATTCCACAGACATCCCAGCCATCTCCAAGCCAACCAACCAGAAACCCACCGCCCATCCCCAAACAGCACCATCCGTGCAACAGGCACGCAAGAAGCACAACACACAATAGTATACACATCCCTCCCGGCCCTCAACACGCACGCGAGTTCCCCATGTAGCACACTCACGTCCAACCAGCAAACGGAGATAGCGGCCATGACACTCAGGCCCAAGGAGCATGGAGGCACGGGTCACAGAACCATTAAGGTCCAGCACGTCAAAGGACCAGCCAGTGCAGCGGATATGCGTCCGTATCCACGCAAGCACACAGCAAGAGCAAAGAGCACCAAAATCCAAAGGGCCGGGCCGACCACGTGTCACCCACATAGTCCCCTCCCCCACCTCCCACCTGATGAATCCCCAACTATCAGGACACTCAAACACCCACCCCCCTCCATCCCCAAACATCCATCCAGTCAACCAACAAAGGACTAGAAACCAAAACAAAGGTAATAGTGGGGAACACCCTATGGGGTACCCACTAGAGGTGCACAGCACCACTCCCACACACCACGCCAGTCTCAGAGCCAACGAGTCACACACGGCCCAGGCACAGTGCAGGGGTGGGTGCCCGGAGCACAAAAAAAGCGCCAACCATTGTTCCCATACTGTCCCCAAGGACCGTCACTCAAGCACAAAGCGGCAATCCACCACGATTATCCCCCACAGTACTAGGCAAGGCAGCGCCGAGGCCACAAAGACAGTTAAGCGCATGGGCGCGCAAAGCAGGCGCCATCAACGTCTCATGAATGTAAAATCACCCCATTCAAGCGACCTCCTCCTCAGCCGCCGACTGTTTGCAGTCGGGGTCCCGGTCACCCCCCCGGTCCGCAGCAGAACGTTCACGCTTGAGACACTTTACAAAGTCCTCAGCATGCTGCGGGTTGGTGAAAAAGTGCTGCTTTGCCTGATGGGTCACCCTCAGCTTAGCTGGATAAAGCAAAGCGTAGTCCACTTGAAAGTCTCGAAGTTTCTTCTTTACCCCTAGGAATTTACGACGCTGGTCCTGCACCATCGGCGTGAAATCCGGGTACACGGTAAAGTTAACCTCATCAAAGGAGAGGGTACGATTAGTGCGGGCCGCTCTGAGGGCAGCGTCCCGGTCGCGGTAATTTAGGAGCCGTGCAATTATAGGGCGCGGCGCAGCCCCAGAGGCTGGCCTAGGCCCAAGTGAGCGGTGCGCCCTCTCAACGATGAACTGCGACGAGAAGGCCTCCGTACCATTGGCACCAACAAGGAGTCTCTCCACATATGTCTCCATTTTCCCAACATTCGTCGTCTCCGGCACACCAACTATACGTACGTTGTTGCGCCGACTCCTCGCCTCCAACTCCTCATTCTTAGCGGCAATCACCCGCAATATATTGTCCATTCTCGCCAACTGGGTGGTATGGGTTGCAGCAGTATCGTCGTGATCAGAGATGTGCTGTTCCGCCGATGTTAGGCGTTCCTCATGCACATCTAGTTTCTGCACCACCGCATCCATGCGCGACGACAACTTGTCCACTTTGTCCACTATAGTGGCAAATCCTTGCCTCATCTCCTGCATCATCTGCTGAAAGTCCGGGGCTTGTGGCCGCGGTCCCGTATCAGCGACAGGCGGGGGGGAGACCGCGAACTCCCAGCGTCTTGCCCCAGACACGTACCCCTCCTGGCCGCCCCCGATTCAAAGGATAATTTGGACTGCTTAGTGTCCGGTTTCCCCATGATAAACCGCTACCAGCTCGAGGAGGCACACTAATCGATAAAGGCCAAATCGTCGGTTGTCCCCAACACGCGACCACTCACCGCAGTCGGGGGCACGAGCAGGCATGGATACCCCGCCACTCCCGATGAAACAATGGCCGCCGCTCCCTGAAGGCCAAGTGCTCGTCTCCTTCGCGCCGCAACGACAGGCCGCGGCGTCTCCGCTATTACACAGCTCTGGTACAGCTAGAAGTGGAGACTGTCACCCAGTCTTGTCCCAGGGGAGCGCTCCGCAGCGCGCCCAGTCGGCAATCTGGTCCGGAGGGGGGAGGGGGATCCGGGCCTCCACCCCACATGCGAAGCCTCGGGCTAGAGCAGAAAGTGACGCCGGGCTATGGAGGACCCGACATCCAGAGCACGAGTCGGGGAAACTTGGAGTCCTCGTAACTTCGGCTAGCAAGCACCGATCGGCACAGGAGTTGGACCGTGGGTGGCCAGCAGGTATATCAGCAGATATCCGGGGTCAGATCAGGGCGCAGTGATGGTTAGCAGGATCAATAAACGGATAATAGCTCCAGGCAGCAGGAGCCTCACGGCAGTGCGGCCATTCTGCAGTGCGCCCTCTAGCGCCCCCTGAATGTATGAGTAGTTGAATGGTATTTACATACGAATAGTATTTAACTTACAATCTAATCTGTAGGTCGTATGGTGGTCAGTCTAAAGTATAAAAACATGGGTGTGACTCCTGGATACCTTTTGTTGTAGTAAGTCTAATGTTGGGGGCATGTGTAAATGTAAATGTAAATGTAAATGTATAGGCATTTATATAGCGCACTACTTACCCGTAGGGTCCCAAGGCGCTTCGACCGCTGCGAAACCCTTCCTGGCTTCCCTGAGAGATGGTCCCCCTTAATGGGTATCTCCAGGGTGAGACCAGGCATCCCCGGCGGTCTGGTGGGGCCGTTAGTGAAGATGAGGCAAGCTAATGCCCAGAGTTGCCGAGTGTGATCGCTGATCAGAGTGGGCACCGAGGCGAGAGAATTATCGAATCCGCTGACCCTGGTCCAGAAACCTGCCGCGCCGGGAATCGAACCCTGGTCCCGGGCCGTCCTCTGCTCTCGGGTCTACTAGCCCTTAGACCCTCATTTAAATAGTGTGTGTTCTAAGATGGTATTGGAGCCTTGTGGAGAGTTTCGACAGAGACTTTAATTTGCCAGCAACATTGTGGGAAAAGAGCTTGCCGGGAGAACAGTTTACAGACTTATGGCAAGTATCTTGCAACATGCTATACTCCACAGTATGTGCCGCAAATTTAAGGCGGAACCACGTCTTCTGCCTTCACAGGGTCTACTGGACGCCATGTAAGATGGCAAAATTTGTGAAAGGTGTTACGCCGAGCTGCCCCAAATGTGGGAAAGAAAAAAGCGATAACGAACATATGTTTTTGGATTGTCCGGTACTCCAAGATTTTGGGCGGGATGTGAATAACACAGTTTCTTTAATACTTGGAGGGTCGCTCCAGGTAAGCAAATCTCTTGTCTTTTTTAGGCTGCCGGTTAGCTATGAATCTTTGTCACAAAATATTAAAAAATTAATTTTTTACTTAATATTGCTTGCCCGCAGGGAAATTTGTAAGAATTGGATTAAAGCTACGCCCCCGAATAAAGCAGAATGGTTGGCTTCAATAAAATATACAGTTATGCTAGACAGAGCTTCTAAGCTTAAGCGTAATGAGTTCTGGCTCCCCTTTAAGAACTGGGTAAACCCCGGTGTTAATGTATAATTATGGTCCTATGATTAGGCCTTTACACCATTTTGCTTGATTACTCCAGTGGTGGCCTCAGAGAGGGTCTGGTCAATTGTAAGGCTTCCTATGGTCAGAGTATGAGAAGCAAGGTATAGAGTGACCCGTCTTAGGTCTAATAACAAAAGGGCTCCGGACTGTGCAATATCCAGGGAGGCCCCGGAGTTCGGTTATTCTACCTTTTGTGGACCTGGGCTGATGCGGATAAAAACCAAAAAACAATCTTGGTGGTTCAGTGTGGAGAATACCATTGCTGTGGGAGCCTACACAAAGAAACCTAAATATTATAACAAGAAAATGTGAATATAAGACAGCTGTGCTGGTCACCTGGTTCCCGGCAGGGAGAAATTGTGCGTGAGGATGATATCTTTATGTGTAACGAATCAAGTGATTGAATGTCCTGCGACGGGGAACTTAATTTTGTGGAGGAGCTTTGTTCAAAATTAAAGAAATTAAACTGTGTAAATTTCAGCCTTGCATTCATTGAGATCCGTTTCACTGAGCCCGAATATAATTTCCACATGTCCGGAGGAATTTCCTAACCTAGTCTGACCTCCACTAGTCTTTAAGTATGTGCAATTGAACATATTTTCATTGTGGTAGCACTAGATAGAGCAATATTATTGCCTTCCTGTGGTGGCCCTGTGTCAGCATGACTGCCAACATAGGCACTAGAGTAGGCATAGCTCTTGCGTTGCCACTCACATGGCACATCAGGCAGTGCTTAATTTGTGCCGGTGCTTTCTTTATTTCTCAGGGCCGGGTCTAGACTCTATATTAACTCACTGAATTCACACGGGTTTTCCCGGTGAATGGCGTAAAATACTTCAAATGGAATCCAGCATGCTTTATTACGAGCCCCATTCAGCCTCTCTGGGGAGGGACTGCCTGAGAGCACCCAGCGGAGTAGTGCCTGTCCATGCTCCTACGTAAGGGCTGATGACTGAACACCATTCTGATTCTCCCCAACTTGCGGCTGCCCGAGGCCACCTGTGGTCATCAGGGGGGCAGGCAAGTAGTCCCAGAGGGCCTCCCCCGCCCCCCCCCCCTTCTACTCCGGTCTCCCACTGCTCCCCAGGCAGGAGGTGCCCGGCTGGAGGGTGGGCGGGCCTGTGACGCACGTCCGGGGCGGCAGGCATGGCAATGGGTTTATAACCTCCCCTCGCTATTTTCCTGGCCTCTTTGCCGCCCGGACATCGCGCATCGGTCACAGGACACTCTTTCTGCTGGACTTTTGAGGTGAGTGGCCTTCGGACTATTCCCCCCCTCCGCCTACTCCCTCCTCTCGGAGGTCGAGCGGGGCTAGGCGGCCCGCGTAGAGACGGGCCGCTGTGGAGGAGGGGGTGCAGAGTCGGCCTTTACCCCTTCCAGATGTCTTGTGGCCTTTGGGTTAGGTAGAGCAGGCCTCGCTGGCCTGAAATGTGGGGCGCCTGACTACCGCTCACTTCTCGCGGGTGGGCACAGGGGGGGGCTTGTTTTCCCTGGCCCGCTGTGCAAGTTCCTGCCCGGGTCCCAGGTACTGCCTCTCCCCCGGGGGATCGGCGCTTCCTTTGCCCCTGCCATACAGACCGCCTTACAGGACGCCCGCAGGATTCGGGTCGATGGCTCGGGGGATTCTCCGGGTCTGCCTTGCTCTGGGCCTACGGGCCGGGTGGGGCCCATGTGCGTTTGGTGTTTACGCTTAGCTCTCCTGCACCCTTGTGAGTTTGGGCTCGTCTTGAGCCACGATGGAAACGGATACATTCCTCTCCCCTGTTTTGCTGCGCCAGCTCCCTTCCCTGCCTAGTCTTGCGGGAGGGGACTGGAAGTTAGTGATCGGGAGCGGGGCGCTAGATGTTCGGTAGCGGCATAGCCTGGCCACTGCGTGAGGCCAGGGACCAGGTGCGAATGGGGCCAAGCCTGCCTCTGGGGTGCTATCCCGGCGGCGTGCGGCTTCAGGCGGCTTCCTAGCGCACATGTAGAGGCGATTGCTTCCACCACCCCTTCCTTCATCAATTGGCATGTGGAGGTAGGCGGCGGCACTACATGTGGAGGGGGATCACTGATTGCAAACGGCCTCAGTTACCAGTCAGAGTGGCGGATCTTGAGGTTGGGGATCCGGGGTCGAGTCGGGTGGGCGGCTCCTGATGTCCCCAGGTTGGGTCGGTGGGCAACAATCAGGTACTGGACGCAGGGCTTCACGGACACAGAGTGTGTTTGGTTGGGTTTCCCGGGCATGCGCTGGAACAGCCTGATGCACAGGGTACAGGAAGTGCTAGCAACAGTAGGGCCTCCGCCTCAGCCCTTGGTCATACACTTAGGGGGCAATGACCTCACAAATCTAGGGAGGTCCGCTCTATTGCAAAAGATGAAAACGGAACTAGGGGTAATCTGCAGTTTAGTTGGAGAGGGCGAAGTCTGGTGGTCAGAAATTATACCGCGCAGGGTTTGGCGGGGTGCTAGGTCTGGTGAAGGAGTAGATAGGTCTAGGAGAAGAATCAATAACGCAATGAGAAGATTCACCTTACAGAGGGGTTTGGCTTTCATCAGGCATGAAAGGATTCAGGACCAGGTCAAGGGTTATTTTGAGGCGGATGGGGTCCACCTCTCACCGGTTGGCTTGGACTTGTTCCTCATGGACTTAAAGGAGGCAATTCAGAGCAAAGGTTGCAGGTAATATAGGAGCTTGTGGTGGGGGGCCCGGGTGGCAGCGGGGGCCGCCACTCGGGCTGTGGCGGAGTTACAGGGCGATCCGGAAGCAGAGAGGTGCCGCACTGTACTTCAGCGGGGACATAGGGTGCCAGAGCCTAACCTGGAACCTCATGGGAGGTCCGGGAACCCGTGTCGGCGCCCCAGTAGTCCTTCGGGCAGTTGTGTGCCTGTGCAACCGGGGGTTTGCCTAGATTCGCCCCGCAAGGGAAGTGAGTAGTGTTATTACCATAATGGCACAGCAGTTGGGTGATTCGCCACCGTGCCCATTGGCTCAGCAGGCGGGCAGGTGGCGAGAATGCGGCCTGCCCTTGGATCGCCTGTAAGATAACCCACCGTGATTACATATGTTGCATGTAATAAACCTGCAGCAACTTTCCCAATCTAACACTGGTGTATGTGTGTTATTTGCGGGATGTTGGGTATGTTTTGGGGTGGGGGTTGTTGTTGACCTGATGTGACTAATAAAGTCGTCCCTCCTGCTTAAAAACGCAGCGCAGCCCCCAGGGCAGACTCAGCCATCTGGAAAAAGCACCTCCCCCACTCTCTAACTTCTGCCCGCCTCTCCGTTTTGCGCTTCCTGCCCCTGTCATGGTCCTGAGTGACGCCACTGTAATAGTGGAAAAAGACGGGTATTTTCTTTTCGAGAGCTAAAGTAACAACTGAACTACATGCCAGACGTACCATCATGGATTCAGATAAGATTCCCCATAGCGTGGCTGAATGGCAGCCTGCTGTCATGATTCAAGGTAGTATATGACCAGACAGGTTGTTGCTAATTGCGCCGGCGCCGCATGGGACGTCACTTCCTGCTGACAGAAAGCGGGAAGTATTGAGGAAGACGCTGCTTGGCTCTTGCTGGTTTGCGGTCCGCATGAATAGCAGAATGCAAGCAGGAAAGAAACCTGTTGTGAAGCTGCAGTAAGTGAGACAGAGGGGTGCAGTGCAGCCACCGGAGTGAGTATGTGTGTCTGTTAAATTATTTGTATTGTACACACAAACTGCAAATATTTCCTTTGGGCAGCTGCCTGCAGTCAGTGGGGCCGCAGTCTTACTGAACTTGCTGTAGCGCACACGTTCTGCCCTGGAGAGGCCGCGGCCCGGGCTCATGACAACTGTGTGTTTCTGGTCCCCTTATTATCTTTTCGGTCAAAAGATCCAGGGGGTAGTTAAAAAGTTTGTTTCTCACAGTACTAGCAGACAACTTTGTATTTGAGATTACTGCGCAGGTCTCTATCAGCTTGTGAGACTAATAAATGGTGCGAGTCAGCGAGCTAGTTTAGAAGGCATCTGTCGGCAGAGGTGACAACCCTTGTAGTTAGCACCTGTATTTATAGATGAAGAGGGACAGAGCGGTAATGTGCATGCTCATAACTAGTAACGTCCAATGTAAACTAATTTGTATACCTCACAGATACAGCCTGCACATACACACACTTAAGCACGTACCTCTGTTGCAAATCCCTAAGCAAAACCACAAAGGGCATACACACCAGAAAGGGTCATACCAGGCTCTGAAAGAACAGAGAGAAGACAGGATGTCCCTGCCACACACGATGGAAAATTCTGTAGATGTGTCACAGATGTGCTGAAGCACATTTCGAGCAATGCGCCACCTTAAATAGACTCTGCAAGTAGTCCGGCACGGATGAAATTTGTGAGCTCAGCTGTCCATTAAGCCTCATCATTTACCAACAAGACACAGGCACGACCATGCACTGCATGGGAGACACATGTTATGCATAGAACACCTGTCACAACCGCGATTACTCTGGCAGAAAGGCAGCTGAGCTAACCCTAACGTGGACCATCATCAACCCAAGTGCTCACATATGGTAGCATTGTACAAATCAGGGCCACTCAAATCGGCGTCTCAAAATGTTTGTCGACACTGCAAGCACCAGTAAGATATACACAGCCCTTTTATCAGATCTGCAACTAATAGTCCCGTCACATACATCACACATGCAGTACATCACCCACATCAATATATCACAACTACCACCCAAATCTATACTTGTAATATTGACTACAATTGGGAACATGACAGAGAGGCCTGGAGTGGTGATCTGAGCAGCATCATATAATTGTGAATGTGGAGTCCGAGGGAGGGGCAGTAGAGGTGGGAACATTAAAGCTGAAGAGGGCAGTTGAGTCATGATTTTGGCCTATTAAAGAGGTAAGACGTGGAGCAGATATTAATAGGGTTTTTTTTTTTTAAAGTACTGGGTTAGTATTAATGTAGCACGTTCCAAATTATCTGGGAAAGACATGGCTTGGTAGTTCGGACTGGACTGTTCCCATGAGGCACAGGGTCAGAGCTGATTTGCATATAGCCAGTGTCTAACCCAGGGTGGTGTGGAGTGCCCAGATCCTTGTACTGTGGTGAATGTATGACATTATTCTACATTCTGTCCATCAACTGTGTTTTTTGCAATTTTCACCCTGAAGATATCTTAAGGCATAGTTTTCATAGAGGAAAATCATTGGGGAACTATGTCTCCCTCTACGATCCCAATGCAATCCTTGTAACCACAACATTTTGGTCAACGGCTCCATGGCCAGGGAGAAAAGAATTGAGGACAGAGGCCACCACTGTCTTGGCCCCTGTGTATATGAATTTCCTCCGAAACTGTTGTTTCAGTTCGAACTCTAGCTTTTGGGCCCATGTAGAGTAGTTGCACCCAGCTCAAAAAATCCATGTCCAGTTCCATGTTCTGTAACACCACCGTCAGGTAGGGCCAGCACATCCCATCGAAAGACTTTTCATTGTCCAGCGAAGCCACCCATGCTTCTACCTCCACCCACCCCATCAGCCCAGTACATATTTCTAAGATATTTTCTCAGATGGAGGAAAGTGTTCCTGCCAGGTGTAAACCCATTTTGATTTGGAATTACTATGCCACAGGTAGAACGCGGTTAGCACTGTACAAGCCCTTGTAATAGTCCTCAAATATCCCATTAATCTCCAAGTGACAATTGACCAGCCACCCCTTCCCGGGTACAAATTGCACCTATAGGAGGTCTTGGAATCTTCGTCTTCAGCATCCATGCTAGCAAGGTACCTAGGGCCATATTTACAATAACTGGCGCATCCCTGCAAATCAGCAGGGATGCGCCAGTTATAGTGCGCCACAGCTCCGCCGTCATGGATGCGCCGCATTTACAATGCAGCGCACCATGGGGCAAAAATGGCACAGATGCTTGATGCATCTGTGCCGTAAAAGTGACGCATTGATGGAGTTGGGTCGCAAGCGCAACGCAGCTCCAGCAATGCTCTGGGGGCCCTATCTAATTAATGCTGCGTCAATCCTTACGCCTGCTTCAGGCAGGTGCAGGGTTTTGATGCAGCATGGGCCTAAAAGTGACTGAGTGAAATCTTGTAGATTTCACTCAGCCACTTTTAGGAGGCGTTCCTGCGCCGGGACGCCCCCCCCCCCACCCCCCCCCTGCACAGGAACGCCTATATGTGGCGCAGGGCTTTACAACGTGACGCATCTCCCAGATGCGTCACGTTGTAAGTACCCCTGCACCATGGAGCAGGATTTGCGCCGCTGCTGCATCACAAAAGTGACGCAACGGCGGCGTAAATGAGGGGCAAGTGGCTTGTAAATCTGCCCCCTAATTTATTGGTCTGCGCATGTTGGAGGGTAGTGTGTTCCCCATAATGTAGGTGACCCAGCCTGTCCAAAGCTTTCTCGTATTCCATCTAAATTGTACTCAGTGTCTGTGAAGCCTGAGGATCAGAGGTACTACCTATCTCCAGCTTAGGTATGCACTCTTCTTTGGTCACCAGAAGGTCCCTCAACTCTTTCCAAATGCCAAAAGATATTTTTAAACAAATCCCTCCGATGATCACCTTAATGGAATCCCACTCCATCAAAGTTTCAGTTGCTGTACACGTGTTTTCAATAAAATAATGTTCAATGGCCTCGCCCACTAGTGAGTGGACTGTCATGTTCCCATGCCACACACCGTAACCACCATATTGGGAATCTTTGATTGCAATCTACCCCATGCAAAGGTGGATCTCAAGGCATTGTGATCAGCGAGGATGTGTCCCAAATACTCAGCTCCCACCACCTGTTGCCTAATCTCTGCTGTACTGTAGGCAATGTTAATTCCAGTATTATTCCATATGGTTGGGGTGCTTCATCACACATCTGTTACCTGTGCATTGACAGCCCACTGCTGTAATTGGTGAGAGTGCGCCATAGACTGGCGCCAGTGGCTGCGGCATGGTTCGCCGTGGCAGGGCGGGCACGGGGGAGGGTGGCGCGTGGGAGAGTTGAGGGGGGTAACGCTGCGCCATTAAAAATATATATATATAATTAAAAAAACGTACCTAACCGCGCCAGGTCCCACGTCTCTCCTCTCCTCGTCAGATAGGCACAGGAAGTACAGCTAGGCTCCCCTGAAAGATCATAACGTTGCGATGCAGCGTTGTGATTGGTTTTGAGTGTCCTGGTTCGATGCTCAACCAGGGAATGGGGGCCTGGGGTTGTTCTCCAGGCAGGCTGTAATGCAGCCTGCATGGAGAACGGGGGAAAGTGCACATGACTGGTTTGGCCAGCCCGAGAGATCCGACCAAACAGTCATGGCACACTTAGGAGTGGGTAAACCACTCCTCTCCTGTCCTGCTCCGAAATCAAAGCAGCACCGCTCACTCGCCCGCCCACAAAGAGGCAGGAAACATAAAATTATAATGACTCTAAATTATAATCATTTTATGTTTCTTCTTACTTGCACTGCTTACAAGCAATGGGACGACGATCCTGCGCCATAGCGGAGGAGCCGCCCCTGACTGGCGCCTAGAAGCAGGAGAGTTAATCTAACAATGCTAAGGTCTGGGACACAGTTGAAGCTGCCACACCATACCATAGGTCTGTGAAGAGTGTGAAGAAGAGCTGTTAGGCATTAATAACACATTAAACCAGAAGCAGAGGAATGTAACACTTGCCTTCTTGGTTTCTTAATACATTTATTACACAGGTATGGGCAATGCTAGTTGCTGCATTTGCAACGTATGGTTCACTTCAGAAACTATTTCTTCTATTAGAAACTATGGCCTTGATTCACAAAGTAACATTTACACATACAGATTTACTCATGTGTAAATCTTCTTCTGCACCTAGGTGTAAGTCTGTATTTTTTGTGATTCATAGTTTCAAAGTGAAGATTTATATTTAAATGTAGACTTACATGTCTCCACTCACTCGTGGAATCTCCTTTAACAATATTTACAACTGTAAAATTACTAGTAATACGTTTTCACACATAGGTGGAGATATCAGCCCCATAGGGAAGATCTCCCTGTGGGCAAGTGGCCGGTAAAAAATATAATGTTGTTATTATGTAAAAAAAATGTAAACATATATTAATGCAAAATTCAATAAAAAGTTATTACATTTGGTTTCGACAAGGAACTAATAAAAGAAAAGTTACAGTACATTAACTCATCAGATTACATGTGTAATCAATAACTAATTAATTTACTTATGTTAATTAAATATACAAATTATTTTAACCCATTGCAAACAAATCCACCCTAAATAAAAAATTTCCAATTTCAAATGATTTTATTAAGATCTCTCAATAACATTTTTATTTGTATTTCATATTTAGTACATTTTGGTAAAAATCATGGGGTCTATTCACAAAGATAAACTTACACATGAGTTATTCTACGTGTGTAGGTTTTCTCTTAGACTTTGTAGTACATTTACTACTTTAGTCTATTAACAATTTACAAGTGTACGTTTATACAAAGCGGGGATTACATGGCTCCACCCCCTGAGTTCAAGAGCTTAATTTACAAGTGTAAAGTTACTTACTACTTGTAACTTTTCACACAATGTTAGATATATCCGCCACCAGGATGGAGAACTCCCTCTGGTAAAGAATACAGAATAATTTTAAAGTTTATTTAAGTTTCAAAAAAATTGCAAAAATATTGTTAAGATAAATAGTAATTTAAATAAATGTGAAATATTTAATTCAAATGTAGAACCACATTAAAAACAATAGCATTTTTAACTTATTTTGAAACAAATATTTAATTACTTTAAATATATTAAATTAAAATTCTTTTTCTCAAGATTAAATAAAAACAATTCCTACCTAAAGTATAAAAATGAATATTTATTTATTATGTAGTAAAAAAAGATTACATGTATGTATGGAATTACACATATTTGATTAATTTATTAAAAAGTTAAAGTTACATTATATTTGTAAATTTAAAAATGGTAGTAACATACTTGATATTAAACTGATAATTATGTTTTATTTATATACTAGCAGCCCGTTCCGCCGTTGTCCGGGTATAAATTGCAGCCGGCCAGTTGTATATTGTTTTGTAGGATTTCGTTTTGATAGCATTTCTTATCTGTGACAGGCCTGTGAAACGCTCCGATTCACAGTGCACTGCTGATGCACTTAAGAGTGCGCGTTCAGTAGTGTGTGAACTCGAGTTTCCCTACTTTATTTTTCCTTGCAATATTATATAGCGCGAACTCGACAACATGGCATGAGCACAATTTATATTACAGAAGAACACATTCATTTGTGGTAGGCATGGGGAGACAAAGCGATTTGCCTGGAATCACAGGATGTTGAGCTGATGCCGAGATTCGAACGTAGCTCCCCAGCTCTAAAGTTCGCAATTCTAGATCTTATGTGGGAGGTGTGTCTAAAAGTTTATTTCAGTGCTGGCCATCAATGAGAGAGACCTGTGCATTTTTCAAATGGGTGGTGAAAAAATATGAGTATGTTGCTGGAGATGTGGGCCCCGTGCCACCAATGTACTTACTAGGGGAGGGTAAACACCCATTATTCCGCAACTTTCTTTCCGCATACCATCACTCCGCATACTTTCATTACGAAAGTACCATGACTCTGCAATGCCATTATAACGCATGGCATTACATTTTATATGCTTTTACCACGCATACATTTACAACGAAATTCGTTGTAAATGCATGAATGGTAAAAGCATGTTTTTGTTTTAATGTTTGGATTGGCGCATGGTATCACACACGCGCTCCAGTTGGCAATATCCATTGATCGGTAGTACACCGAACTGCTGTCTTTGACGCAGCTCAACACACCATAGGTCCTGACGAATGCCAGGTTAATTACACCGACATTGGCAGAAGCATGTTGACCACCACTTAATGCTATTGGAAACAGACCATTCAATTTAGTTGGTTGTGTTTACCAACACATTTTTGTCCTTGTTGATCAGCCATTAAATCAATTTTTGATACAATCAAGGCATTTTTAATTCACCACGTCACTCTTTTCACATAATCCATCACTTAGCTCTCACATCTTCACATTAGCCGCTCCGCAGTAAATCTGGCATTGAAGCACACTGGGGTGACATTCGGTCACTCCCAGTGGGGCCCGATGATGAAGCATGTCACCGACCAGGTCGGTGAGTGAGGGCTTTCTAAACAAACCAAATAGGTGTTGTTTTTCCCTTGTGCTCTATTACTTGTGTATTCTCTGAACAAGTAACACTCTTTCATTGTTATTTTTCAAGTCATAGTGGGGATTAAGAGTGTTAAAACATTTATAGTACCGCCGGCCCCGACTCCCTTGTGGTGTTCGTTCGATCAAAACAAGATCAGTAAAGTTTTGCCGGTTTTTTATTAATATGAGCGCCTAGTCTCCACTCGGTGACACGGCTGGGTTGTCATCAGCGTTTTTCTTCCCATTGGTGTACTCTGCGCATGCAAAACCAAGCCACGCCCCAACCCGGAAATACGAGCGTTGCTCGTTCAGCTCACACTACTTATGCCGCCCCTTTCCACCGGGTCCCCTTGGTCGAGACCCGGTTCCGAGGGATCGTGCAGGTTCACTAATGGGTGCCCGGCGTCGTGGGCGTGAGTATTTCCTGGGCCGCATAACCAGTACCAGCTAAGTACTTCTCATGGCTTCTTTTAACAGTTCGTCCCTTTGTTTGTTTCTTTGCAGGATGTACCAAATACGCCACCACCCCCCTCCCGCGGTCTATGTGGTGATATTTTCTCACCTTTCAAGTGAGATCCTTCGCATTGTTATGATATCATTGCGGGGGATAGGGGTCACTGGCCCTTGGTCCATTGATCCGCCTGTGACACAGATATAACACGCCATGCGTTGTTTAAGGGCTTACTTCTAAAGCTCCCCCTCTCCCATAGTGTCACGTATTTCTTTGGCCTCACTTGGCGCATGGTATCACACACGCGCTCCAGTTGGCAATATCCATTGCCCACTGGCATTGGCACTTCTTTATTGATCGGTAGTACACCGAACTGCTGTCTTTGACGCAGCTCAACACACACCTGCAGGCGGTGTCACTTAACTTTACAGTTAGTTTAGTGTGTTTCATGTACCGGTCCGCACGAGCACAAGTCACAGTATTGAGACTCCCAAACTCGAGAACAATAACTAATTGTTTGTCTGTCTCTCTATGTTTGTCCTTGTCGTTTGTCTCCACAGGTGCATTTTAATTTTTGAAGTCTCTAATCCAGAGAACAGTAGAGGCTGGTGCCACTGTTTTTTTTGTTCCGTGTGGCCCCCTCTCTAATTGCACTTTCACAGACGACTTTTCATTTTCACTTTCACGTCCCTTGGTAGGGTGGGCCTTAGCGTGTCCATACCGCCGGGGTTTAATTCACCATAGGTCCTGACGAATGCCAGGTTAATTACACCGACATTGGCAGAAACATGTTGACCACCACTTAATGCTATTGGAAACAGACCATTCAATTTAGTTGGTTGTGTTTACCAACACATTTTTTAACATGTCCTTGTTGATCAGTCATTAAATCAATTTTTGATACAATCAAGGCATTTTTAATTCACCACGTCACTCTTTTCACGTAATCCATCACTTAGCTCTCACATCTTCACATTACCCGCTCCGCAGTATATCTGGCGTTGAAGCACACTGGGGTGACATTCGGTCACTCCCAGTGGGGCCCGATGATGAAGCATGTCACCGACCAGGTCGGTGAGTGAGGGCTTTCTAAACAAACCAAATAGGTGTTGTTTTTCCCTTGTGCTCTAGTACTTGTGTATTCTCTGAACAAGTAACACTCTTTCATTGTTATTTTTAACATCAATGAGAGAGACCTGTGCATTTTTCAAATGGGTGGTGAAAGTATGTTGCTGGAGATGTGGGCCGCCGTGCCACCAATGTACTTACCGGAGGAGGGTAAACACCCATTATTCCGCAACTTTCTTTCCGCATACCATCAATCGCATACTTTCATTACGAAAGTACCATGACTCCGCAATGCCATTATAACACATGGCATTACACTTTATATGCTTTTACCATGCATACATTTACAACGAAATTCGTTGTAAATGCATGAATGGTAAAAGCATGTTTTTTTTAATGTTTGGATAAGGCAAGATTGGGTATAGGGGTATATGTTTTAGGGTACTGAGGTATATGTTTTGGGGTATTTAGGTATTTTAAGGGTTCAGGTATAGTTTTGGGTTATGGGGTATAGGGGTAGTTTTAGGGTTTAGGGATAGGTATGGGTTTTGGGGTACAGGGGTATTTTTAGGGTTCAGGGCTAGGTTTGGGTTTTGGGGTGTAGGGGTATTTTTAGGGTTCAGGGGTAGGTTTGGGTTTTGGGGTACAGGGGTATTTTAAGGGTTCAGGGCTATGTTTGGGTTTTGGGGTACAGATGTATTTTTAGGGTTCAGGGCTAGGTTTGGGTTTTGGGGTACAGGGGTATTTTAGGGTTCATGGGTAGGTTTGGGGTTTGGGGTACAGGGGTATTTTTAGGGTTCAGGGCTAGGTTTGGGTTTTGGGGTACATGGGTATTTTAAGGGTTCAGGGCTAGGTTTGGGTTTTGCGGTACAGGTGTATTTTAGGGTTCAGGGGTAGGTTTGGGCTTTGGGGTGCAGTGGTATTTTTAGGGTTCAGGGCTAGGTTTGGGTTTTGGGATACAGGGGTATTTATAGGGTTCAGGGCTAGGTTTGGGTTTTGGGGTACAGGGGTATTTTTAGGGATAGTTTTGGGTTTTGGGGTACAGGGTATATTTATAGGTTTAAGATGGGTTAGTGTTTAAGGGTGTTGGGGTATTTTAAGGAGTAAGGGTGGGTTATGATTATGGGGTGCAGGGGTATATAAAGGCAGCAGGGTGTGATTAGCACGCGATATGAGACATGGCATGAAGGGCGGAACGTACCACATGCCCCCAGCGTTTGTCACGCCCCCAGCACACGCCCACAGCACAACGCAGACACGCCCACAAGGGACTACTTTGCTGGCACGGTTCTTTTACCTTTTAAATGTATATGGTGGGTGTCTGCATAGCCTAAGTCCTTCTGCTGCAACTGCCCTTTCCAATGCTGTATTGGGTGTTGTGATTGGTGCTGTGGTTCCTGAGATTACCCGCCTCAAAGGTTTGGGCTCTCTCTTTATTATATTAGTATGGATAATTTTTGACATTTTCTTAAATGTATATATCTTTTTTAAATGTTAAGATAAGTTAAATTAATTTAACGTTAGTTCCTATTGGTTAATATTTTAAGTCCTTGCCTCAAATTATTTACTATGGGAGGGTGTTGCAGCACCAGTGGTTGGCTACGTGTGGTGTTGGACTTACTTAGGCTCTGAGCTGCAGTGTATTTACAACTGTTTTTGATCATTTTTGGGTGAAGTAACTATAGAAGCGCAGTTTTTGAATAGCAATGGGCTCTCTTTTTTGGGTGGGTGCATGTCCCTCCAAGCCCCCTCTTTACCACTCCATTAACCCCCCTTATGCCTCCCTTAACCCTTCCCCTTTAGTAAGTGTTCCCCATTTTCCACCCACTTTTCCCTGTCTCGCCCATATTTACTGTTCAAATATATACCTACATGTGTGGAGAGCTCTACAGGCGGGTGGAGATCCCCACACATAAAAGATTGGAGAGGCAAAAGTGTTCATCTCAGCATGTAGGCTTGTAAATATAATTTTGTAGTATATTAGTAGTATTATTGTAGTACTACTAAAATATAACATACTACAAAATTCAGTTTGTGAATAGGCCCCTCTCTGTTTAGCTGATAAAAATTGTTTGTAATTTTTAAAAAAAGTTGACATGTTTTAGTTATTTTTTTAATTAAGTTTATTAGTAACGTACAGAGTAATAAAATAATTATTTAATAATTATATATACTTTTTTTAACATTAACACTTCAGCAGTGTAGTTTGTGAACGGCAGTGTTCATTTTCTTTTCTGGGTGTGTGTTTGCATGTTTCTCACTAACCCCCCCTCCTTACATTTCCCTAAAACTCTCCCATTTAGGAGTAACTATTCCCTATTTTCCAGCCATTCCCCCTTGTCTCTCCCACATTTACTACTGAAACATATACCTTTATGTGAAGAGATCTCTGCACTTGTAATCCCAACACAGAAAAGAGAGGGAGATGAAGGCAGAGGTCTACCCCTCTAGGATTTGTGAACAGTGTTTTGTAGTATGTGAGTAGTGCTGCTATGGTACTACTTTATATACTACAAAATGCTGGGGCATATTTACAAGCCCCTTTCGCCATGGAACGTATCTTTTAACGATGTTCCTGTGCCAATAGGGGCTTTGCCTTATTTACAAGGAGGCGTTAAGACGCCGCTGTGTAAATAAGGCCCACTGTCGCGCTACACTTAGCATGAAAGGGGCGGGTAATGGGTGTTGCGGTGGGCGTTCCACCACAACACCTATTGATTTTGACACTGTCCCCTATTTACAAGGCTGGCGTAAATAGGAGGCAGTGTCAAAATTAAGACCATGGAAAACCTGGTCTAAAATGGCAAAACAGGGAGAAATGCTTTATTTCTCCTCGTTTTTGCTGTTTATATGTGTGCAGCACACATAGAAACAGCAAATTGCCATGAACAATTGTTTATCCTGCACATAAACAAACATTAAAAACATTATGATTTGCAACTTCTATTTTTGCAGCACAATGCAGCAAACAGAAGTTTCTAATCGCCATTTGTGATTGTTTATGTGCTGGAGGGGACACCCTCCTGAATACAAACAATCATTCCCTCAATGCAGGCACCCTTGCACTATGGTGCAAATGTGCTTGCGTGGGCGTTAGGCAGCTTAATTTGGCACCAGCACTAGGGGAAACGCAGGGATGTGCTGTATCCTTGTAAATATGGCGCATCCCTTCATTTTCAGAACGGCAGAGCATGGCAGTAGCATTTTGTTCCTAATGCCACGCTCTGCCATTCCCTTGTAAATAAAAAAGTTTGTGGCTGGACGTGTCTGTGTATTTTGGAATTTAGGAAGAAAGGCCAACCTTAATCAAGAGTAAGCACAACTTCTCACATAAAATCGTGAGAAATGGGCCATTCTGGTCACAATTATAGCGTTGGAGAAAACAGTTGCATTTCATTTGGATTAGGACTCCCTAAAGCGAAATACATTTTCAAAAGACTCCTTAAAAATGCAAGTATTCCTGCCTTGATTTAGACGACAAAACGTATGCTTATAATAAAGATTGGTGGGTCAATGAGTCCACTATGGGTGGGGTAGGTGTGTGAGACCTTGTTATATAAGAAAGTGAGTTCCAATAAGTGAGGTGATAGAATGGTTGACTTTGACAGGTTTAAGCGGTACATACACTACAAATTCATTTTATAATTATATTTACGTTTTGGGGTATATTGTGCTGAAATAGTGTGTATGTGCCTTAGTACTTTCATCTAATACTGCGTAAATGCAGTTTTAGCCTATAAACTACACTATTTATTTCTGGGAATAGCTCCTGTATTCCGCTGTTTTACTTTACCCAATGTTCTGAACTCTGTCTGTTTATATCAGTGAGTTGTTGGCTTTGTTTTGGCATGTCCTGGTATAGTCTGATCAGAGCTGACATTTCTGGGCTGCTTTTGGATTGTAATTGACTCTAAATCAATCAGTGCCATTTGTCTTCTGAGAACTCACAATACAGTGTACAGGCTGTACTGGAACGTCCCCGTTCTCAAAAAGAGGGCACTAACTGGCAATAAAGGCTTGCTTTCTATAACTCATTTAGGTGATGTAATAATGTTCAAAGGGTCGATCACAAAGTTGACCTCACAGCGTTTGCTGCCGGGTCATCCAAAGAGCTCTTTGTGACGTCACATCACATTGTCTGTCAACAGGCATTTCTTAAAGCTATATAACTTGCTGTTGAGTGCTATACCGATAGTTAAAGGCCTAAGCCTGAGTTATAGACCTGAGTTGTAAAAGGGTCTGTAACAAGGAAAAGCGTGTTCAACAACTGGTGTGTCCCCTGGCAAAATGGCTATAAGGTTACCTTTGAGGATCATTGAGGATAAAATATTCTAAAATAATCATGGAGAAACAGAGAGACAAACATCGGAATGGTGGAGTAGGAGGTCCATACAAGCTATTAATGGTCCTCGGCCACTCCACTATCTTCAATCAGCTCTCTGCATTCCTATGTCTCTAGTAGACTGTACCAGGGTCCCTGTTGGGTTTTGTTACTAATAGATTGTACATCACAGAACAGCATACACTTTATGTTAGACTTGTAAACATAAGATTCAGAGGACATGTGCTAATCCTTTAACTATCCTATGAGCCTTTTCAGCTTTAAAAAAAAGTTGTGTACATAAAAACAGTATGGAAACAAAACATTAGAAAGCATGCTCCGGAAAGCATCAGCAATTAGATAGTTGCCCTTCGCTGTGCTTTGCTATGTTTAGTGAATTTATATCGCGCACAATTACTCATGAGTATCCTGGCGCGCAAAGTGAACGTGACAGAATGGAGCAGGGTTTTAGTTAAAAAGGCTTTGTGATGCTTCACCAAACCGCGCCCTCTGCGTTGCCCCCCACACTTGTGCTTCACAAAGATAAATAAATAAGCAATTTTGCGGCACTTCTTTTTTTTTAATTTACCGTTCTACAACCGATGGGCGTGTCGTTTTGTGGGCATGTACATGCATGAGTAGTGAGCCTGCAAAATGACACCCGCCAAATCATAGTACCTTTTATTGTTTTTTAGCCAACCTGCACAGCTCCCAAAGGCGAGACCTGTTGGCTTTGCTATTGTTTGTTTGGTTTTCTCAGTGGCATGCGCTCACAAATCACTCATTAAAAAATTCTTGCCCTACTATTGCGCACAGGTCACCAGGAAAAGTATTTTAATGCATTGCAAAGGTCCTTTAGGTCAAAGTTCGATGTTCAAATTTCAGTGCTCCACAAATTCTCGAACCCACCATGGCCACTTAAACCCCGCCCACAAGTTTATTGAACATGCACAAACTCCTGCCTTGGTAATTGCAGCCTCCAGAGACATCAGAGAAATGACCCGCGATGCGGATCATTGGAAAAAATCAAAGCATGTGCGGGTATTGACAGGAAAAGGCATCTCACTGAAGTATGTTATTACCTCCCACACACGCGCGGGTGGGATTGATGCCTCCCGTGCTCAATTATGAATGGATTGGCAGCGGCGCGAAAGGAATATCCCCCCTGATACAAGAGATCGATCGCCTGGTTCGCTTTTCAAAGGGGCCGCGTCTATGCAGGGGGGCAAAACTAATGAGTTACAGAGGTTCCTAGATTGATGTGGTCCGACCCCCATCAGCGTCCACAGCTCAGGTGCAAGTTCAGACGCATCGCTCTGCTGTGCTTCTGGGCAAGTGGAAATTCCAGCTCCCCACTTTCTGGTCGCGTGGCAGCATCTTACCGAGCCAGATCCAAAAAAACAGGGAACCACAGCAAGAGTGAACCGAGCCAGGTTTGACCAGTATGTGTCCAGGAGTTCCAGATGGTTGCATCTCATAATATTGAGTACAAAAATGCTGAACTTTAATCGAGCAACTGACACAATCTCATGAGGGTAAGTATAAAACATGGAAGTATGGATTCACCATTCTTAACTCTACGCAGGGGCGTAGTTTGGGCAGTAAGATTGGGGGGGAGGGGGAGGGTGACAAACTGGCATGGGTGAAAATTCAGGACGGTGAGTGTAAAAATTCAGGACAAAGGGTCAAAATTCAGGAAATAAATTCAGGACAGGAGGTAAAAATTCAGGACAAAACTTTGGGACAAAAGGTAGGTTTTACGGACACGTCAGAGGAGGTCGCGCAATAGTATAAAAGTAAGTAAATAGACAACCATTTAAGTACAAGTCAAAATACGTTTCTATTAGGTTGAGACAATTGTGCACTTCATGGTTTTTCAGTATGCCCGCAGCTTGCTAATTTAGACGATTCAAAACTCTCATCTTGCTCCAGTAGGTATTAGACACCAGACAATGGTGAACCATACCTGAATACAAGTGGGGCCGCTTTTATTGTTGATTGAAAACTACTGGTTATACAAGTAACTTTGCAGTCCCTAGCCCCCCCCCCTTTCAAGCCTCTCAGGGAAACAATTGATGCCCGGTCCAACCAGTCAAGCCTTGCTACTACCCTCCAATGGCGCCCCTCATCTTCACATAGACCATCTCTCATGTGTATTTAATTTCTTTTATAGTGCTACTCATCCCAAGTATGTAAGGCAGGGTGTCGGAGTATGTTACAACACACACACATCATATAGAGACAATGACTCATATAAACGTGACAGTCAATGTATAGGAAATGTTACTTAAGATATAGGGTGCTACAAGGTGTACTCATTATTTTATCTATCATTCAGTCTTCACCATTCATTCTGTCCTCCCATCTATGTGCCCATCTATATCCAAACATATTCAACCATTTGCAAACCTACCCACCATGGATCCTTCCACCCATCATTTCACTCATCCATCCCTCCATTCACCCTTTCACTTATCCATCCATTATTCATTCATCCACCCTTTCACCCCGTCCATCCATACAGTCATCCTTCCACTCTTCCACCCATCCATCTATTTACTCATCCATCCAGCCATTTACCCTTTCAACCATCCAGCCATCCTTTCACTTACTCATCCATCCACTCAGTCACTTATCTTTCCACCCATTCACCATTTTCGTCATTCATCCTCCCTTTCTCTCTCCATCCCCTTTTGACATATCATCCATCCTTCCACCAACTCACCCATCTACTCGTCCATTCATGAATCCATCCATGGACCATATTACTCATCCATCCTTTCACTCATCCATCCATCCGTTCTCTCATCCATCCACCCTTTCACTTTTTCACTCATCTATCCATCCTTTTGTCCATCTACCCTCTTTCACTCACTCATCAATCCTTACATCCACCCTTTCACTCATCCATTCATTCACCCTTTCACTTATCAATTCATCAATCCATCCATCCTTTCACTCATCCATCCACCAATTCACTCGCCCATCAGCTACCCTTTCACTTATCCATCCATCCTTTCACTCACCCATCCACCCTTTTACCCATCCATCTATCCTCTCACCCAAACATCCATCTATTTACCTTTCCTCTCATCCATCCTTCCACTCACTCATCCATCCTTTCTTTCATTATCTATCCATTCACCCTTTCATTCTTCCTTTCACTAATCCATCCAGCCAATCCTTCCCTTATTTACTCACCCACCTTTTCACATTATGAGCTGAGCCTTTGTCTGAAGAGTCGCAGATAGAGGAGGCCCATCAAGAACTTCATCTTTCTGTACTTCCTAAAGCAAGGGGTGGGGTGAGGGAGGGTTCACTATTCCCCTGCACATAGGTAATTTGAAAACTTAGAAGTCATGATTCATGCATGATGCACAGTGCCAGGACGTGAGGTGACAGTGACATGGTGTTGTTTCCAGGGCCTTAAGTGGGTTAAAAAAACTGGGGGGTCTCTTCAAAGCGGGTCTTCGATGTAATTAAAGGTGTGGCTTAAAACACCTAGGCTAAAAATATGTGCTTAGCACAGTGTTCTGCCCAACTGGCATTATGTTGTTTCTGTCATTGCATCCGGATATATAGTGCATTGCACCTACGACAAGCCCGGACTATTGCCTTTGTCAATGGTTGTTAGTTGCTTAAAATGAGAAAGCTGCAATCATGGCTGTTGAATATAATATTGAAACGGGTCAGTTCTAAAATGATGCGACACTGAAAGAACTATAACCCGTTATTTTTAACTTGTTTCTCAAGCTTCTTTATATAAACTGTTTTCTCATGTTGCAGCATGGGCGTTTTACCTTTTATCCATCTAACAGAAGGCCATGCTGTACACTGTGGCAGGAGGAGGCCGCCATCTGACTCATATTACCGTCCTTAGCAGGATGATAGGCTGGGTCAGCTTTGTTGGGATTCGGACTTGTGACCCTCACACCATCTCGAGTGCCCGCAGTGAGCATGGAACTCCTTGAGCCATCCTGCATTCTCTAAGGCTGAACAAATAGAGCAGGGCACCATCTGGCCCCCTCTGAAGACGCTAGTGGCTGACAGCTATCCTCCAGCATCTTGGTATGGTATCAATAAAGTCGCCCGTTTAAGTTGAGAGCACTCGTTGCTATCTAAAATGCACAGTTCTCATGAACTGGAGTCAGCAATGACTTGACTAGAGTGAGTTACAACCGCTCCATACTCAAAAGGGACACGTTTAGATTCAGAAAGAGGAACCAATTCCCACATGGCTGTGCCAAATGTCTATTAAGTGGGGAGTTTTCCACCCCCTCCCACGGGTCGCCGAACTATACTGGTAACATTCTGTGCAGAATAGGAAGCTTTTAAATGAATTCAGCAATTCTAACTTTGTGCGACAAAATACGTGTGTGTCCAGGCCGAGCTGAGATTGTATCTGCTTATAGAGCAAAACAAGCGAAAATTCGTCCATTAGAATAAATCCCCCACCAATTTGAAATCTCAGAATTTTCGGGAAGTCCTTATAGGAGCCCAGACTGCCCCATTGTCATTCTGTATGTGGCAATTAGCCGGAATACAAAATGACAATGGGCGGAGTGGGGATGCACTTGAGCTCGGGGAGGAGTGCGAGGCGCTAGCATCAAGGGGCTAAGGCCTCTCACAGGGGAGCAGTGCTGCTCCCTGAAATGGCTAAAATTACGGACAAAAGGCGTCCGTAAAAGGGATCCTCACGGACAACGGATGTGAGGTCCCAATTACGGACGGTCCGTGAAATTTACGGACGGTTGGTCACCCTACGGGAGGGGTGTAAGCTTCAGATTTTCCAACAATCACACTGTCATAATGTTCAAATACATCATACGGCAAGCAGGGCACATGAAAGTGGTAAATGTGGTAGTGGAAAGGGAGACGAATACAGAGTGAAAGAAAACACATTGGGCCACATGTACGATCATTTTTTGCAGTCACAAACGGGAAATTGGGCTGTGTGCAACTGCTAAATAGGTCTGTGGAATGTACAAACCCTATTTTGTGAGTCGGTAACCTAGTACCGACTCGTAAAATAGGGTTTGCGACTCGCTATTAGGAAGGGGCATGCCCCGGGCCTCCCTTGCTAATAGCGACTCGCAGTGCCATGTATGAATGTTTTGCAACCAAATCGTGATCGCAAAACATTCACATTTTATTGCCACAGGAAAGTTAGTAGTAAACCAGTCACAATTTTTCGCGAATGCTGGCACAAATATTTTTTAACAGCAGGAATTTGTCCCACGGACCACCGTCTGGTCTTAAAAAATTAAACTGAAACGCTTCATTTTTTCTTTTTGAAATGCATCTTGTTTTTCTTTAAGGGAAACATTCTGCATTTCAAAAAATAAAACAGCTTTCTTTAAAAAGTAATCAATAGTTTGGAAAACCAATGTGCCCTTGGGCAATAATGTGAAACGTAAAAGGAGCCTGCAAAGGATTTGATTTAAAAAAATCTTTTGGTTATTCACAGATCAATGAGGGAGTTAGTCCTAGCGGAACAAACACCAAAGTGTCATTAGACAACATCAAACACAAATGATATCTAAATATGAAAAACACGGAAACCCTAATAGTTTGAAAAATATATCTTATTTTATATTTGGATTAAATTTGGAGTACAAATGAATAAAACAATCAGCAACTGTTCATGAAAAGAAGTCATATCAAATTAACCTAACAATGCATGACGAAACATCTATTCCCAATAAATCAAAAGCAAAATATCTCTGAATGAGAATACATTTTGCTCCAGATTAACACAAATTACTGAGGAATAGAAGACAAAAGTCAACGTTTCGGTCTGTACGGCATAGTCCATCAGACCATCTTCAGGACGAGTTGAATTGTAGCTGGAAGAAGAACTCTTGTGAGGAAGTCGCTACCATATATTTGAAATATGGTCAGTACTGCTAATTGGTAAAACCTGGAAAAAACAGCCTGGTACCACAAGATGAATTGATGGTTACAGCTGTAACGATTGTACTGAGGTTTAGGAATCAAAATTTCCTGTACTAGTTATGAAAACCAACAATGTGTGTGCCAATGAATGGTTACAGAATACTGTACAATCTTGAACACAGTATGGCGAATCTGCAGGAGGTCAATCAGCATATTTCTGATTGACCTCCTGCCGATTCACCATATTAGCCATATTCACCAATTCTGTAACCATTCATTGGCACACACATCGTTGGTTACAATAACTAGTACAGGAAATTTTGATTCCTAAACCTCAGTACAATAGTTACAGCTGTAACCATCAATTCATCTTGTGGTACCAGGCTGTTTTTTCCAGCTTTTACCAATTAGCAGTACTGACCATATTTCAAATATATGGTAGCGAAGTTCTTCTTCCAGCTACAATTCAACTCGTCCTGAAGATGGTCTGATGGACTACAGCTGAACAGACCGAAACTTCGACTTTTGTCTTCTATTCCATAGTAATTTTTGTTAATCTGGAGCAATATGTACTCTCATTCAGAGATTTTTTGCTTTTGATTTATTGGGAATAGATGTTTAGTCATGCATTGTTAGGTTAATTTGATTTGACTTCTTTTCATGACCAGTTGCTGATTGTTTTATTCATTTGTACTCCAAATTTAATCCAAATATAAAATAAGATATATTTTTCAAACTATTAGGGTTTTCCGTGTTTTTCATATTGAGATATCATTTCTGTTTGATGTTGTTTAATGACACTTTGGTGTTTGTTCCGCTAGGACTAACTCCCTGATTGATATGTGAATAACCAAAAGATTTTTTAAATCAAATCCCTTGCAGGCTCCTTATTTAAAAAGTAGTCACAGACATGGTGGTCTGCTGACCCCAGCAGGTTACCATCCCTGTGAATGCCGGCCATTCCCAATGGGTCAGAAGTTGCAACCTGCCTTGTAAAATGGAATGATCGTACATCTGGCCCAACATTTTGTAAAGTAACCAACATTTTTAAAGACTTTAAAAGCAGAGAGGGAAAGAGTGTGTGTGCGTTTTTTTATGCGTTTATGTGCAAATTCTTGGTGAAATCTGTCAGACACCTCATCATACCTGACTGAAAGCACCTGTACCCAACTTTTTTTCAGAAAATATATTTATTAGGGGATCAACCCCCCTGAAGGTAATCCCCTGACTCCACGTGTACATAATTCAAATATAGACATATCTTCAAGGTGCCTATATATTGAGTTAGGTACAGTAAACAAAATATAAATATACATCTTTACCTTCACAATACTTTGGTAGTCGATAATGCAGTTATGATAGTTTTATAGTTCAATATTTAATGCTGGACATTCTGGTTGTAATCCGTGCTGGATCCATGGCAACTTTGTCTGAATAACCACATGAGATACAGTTATTGACATTAAAAATAACTGGAACTCAATTACATATTCAGTGGTGGTCCTGAACATCTGGCATGGGCCTACAGGGCTCACATTGGACACCTGTAGTCTATGTGCAAGAGCAGATGCCTAAAGGTCACATTTAAAATCACAGCCTTATTCTGAGTGTCACAGAAGTCAGGTGGAAAGCGAGGGGCATATTATCAAGCTGCAGTGATAATTATCGATGGCCGCGCTTAGCGTGAGATTTTTTAGCGCCGGCTATTGTTGGAAATTATAGCCATGCTAGCGCTGTATTAACAACGCATAGCGCAATGGCGATAATTATTCCAGTGATAGCAGTGTTTTCCATGGAACATCGCTGGTTTTCCAGTTATGTTCCATGGAAAACAGCAATAACCTTGCTGATACGACCCTGTGGTCGTATCAGCATAATCCACCCCAATGGAAAGTATAGGTAAGTCAGCATTTTTCACCAAAAACTAACGTCAGCTAAAATGTGTGGACCTCCTTGTAAATATTGCGCTGCGCACATCAGCGATAATTTACAATTTACAAGCAGTACTGCCCAGTGAGTGACGCCCAATTTGCATCTCATTAGAGATGCAGAGCGAGGCGTTGGGAAACCGGGTGCTAACATGCGCTAATGCATGTTAGCACCCACTTGTAAATAGGGCAACAGTGTTATCTCCGCTTTTTTGGCTTTTAAAGCCAAAAAAGCAGAGATAAGGCCCTTGTTGATATGCCCCCAGGTTTGTTCCCGAATTTGGATTCTGAGTAATGGAGTCAAGTAAAAAATGCAAGTAATGGAGAAAAAAATATACAGATTTAGGGTGCAATAAAAATTCATCCGTACAGTATTCCTCATTTCAATATACTAAATTCAGAATGTGGTGGTAAAATCTCCCTCGGGGGGAAAAAAAGCAAGGTGCAGTAACAAATTTTCCCCAGAGCGAGTTTACTGCATGATATTGCCATGGAAATTAGGCCTTAGTAAGACAGTAATTCTGTCTTATGACTCAGTGAATTCATCACAATATCAATCACTTCCTTCAGTCCTTCTGCTTGATTAAATGAGGTTCCACCCTCTCAGTGCTAGGCCCAGAATTACTTATTCGAGGCGCTGTCCCTGCATGCACCGCAGGACATCCTTAACTGGGTGTACCTGGTATGCAGACGCAGGCTTTGTGCCCGTTTACACAAAAAATGTGCTGTCGTCAGCGCAGGCAAGAACTCACGCCTGCATGAAGGTTGGCACATTAGTCAGGGGCAGCTCTTCCGCTAAGGCGGAGGAGCGTCGCCCCACTGCCTTTCAGCAGGGCAAAAAAGGAAAAATAAAATGATTATAACGAGATGTGATTATCATTTTATTTTTCTGTGGTGGGGCTATGCTGCGCAAGGGGGAGGAGTGGTGGCACTCTCCTTTGAGCATTGTGATTGGCTCAGGGGAGTCTGGGTGCCTACCAAGCACAGCAGAGTTTTGATTGGCTTAGGGGAGCTTATCCTGCTTCCTCTTTCAACAGAAACCAGGAAGATGATGGAAGAGAGGTGGTGGCAGGCCAGCTGGCTGACAGGTAAGTGATTTATTTTATTTTTTATTTTCTCCCCATTTCCCCTCTCCACGCCCCACTACTGATTCGCCGGAGCAGCCGCGACAGACATTAGTGAGTGATGGCTACAGCGTGAAACTGCGGCTTCATCTTTCATTGGAAGGGGCCCAGTCTCCGATTAAAGAGAAGGATTCTTAAAGGGTGCCCTCTGTCACCCCATATCGCCTTCCTAGGGGTGCCAATGGGGGCACACTGACAGTGCGCTTGTCTGTGTGCCCATGCATGTAATATGGTGCAGGTGGAAAGCAGCCTGTAAATGAACGCAGCGAGCCCTGAATGCACTTTTAGCTACTTTGTGTTAAGGGTTGTCCCATGGGTGGTAGATAGTTATTTCCACTCTAGCACTCATGGTTTTTGATGCAAAGCCCTATCTACCAACAGTGATAGACAGGGTTCTGTGCCAAAGATAACACATCCTTGAGTTCGGCATTACGGGCCAGATTTACCAGTTTCTTGCGCAGTGCAGCAGCCACAAATGCTGCACTGCGCTGCGTGAGAAGGAGGGAACAGGAGAGCTCCATATTTACAGAGATATGGCACTCCCCTCCCCTCTCCCTAACACCAGCGCAGAAATGTGCGGCGCCAAGGACACACCTTTGCATAGAAAACAGTCGGAACACAGCGGCCTCAGCCATACGTGTTCCAACAACGCAAGCATAATCATGCTTACCTTAACCATGCTTATGCCTTAACCACGCGTGTGCGTGGTTAAGGCATTTGAGTGGTCTAGTTGCTGGCTGGCGGAAGCAGGAAGAGGGAGGTTCAGGAGAGGACGCGACACAGTGAGGTAAGTGGGATTTCAGGGGTAGTTTGTATGGGTTTCGGGGGTAGTTTGTATGGGTAGGTTTCAGGGCTGGGGTGGTCGAAGCAGTTTTGAGGGGTGGGGGGGTCAGGAGTTTTAGGGCTCAGGGTAGGGGACTGGAAATGGGCAGTTTTCAGGCTGGGGCAGTTGGGCTGAGGCAGGGGGAGGTGGGGTTAGTTTTTAGGTAGTGGGGACTGATTTTAGGGCTCAGGGAGGGGGGCTGGGATTCGGAGTAGTTTTTAGGGGAGCTGAGATTTAGGCTCAGGGCAGGGGACAGGAAAGGGGCAGATTTCAGGGTGAAGGGGCAGTTGGGCTGGGGCAGGGGAGGTGGGGTTAGTTTTTAGGTAGGGGGGGCTTGTTTTAGGGCTCAGGGAGTGGGGCTGGGGTCGGAGTACTTTTTAGGGGGCTGAGGTTTAGGGCTCAGGGCAGGGGACATGAAATGGACAGTTTTCAGGCAGAGTGGGCAGTTGGGCTGAAGCAGAGGGACATGTGGGGGAGGTTTTAGAGTGTGGGGACTGGTTTCAGGGCTCAGGGAGGAGGACTTGGGTCAGAGTAGTTTTTTAGGGCTAGGGGGTCAGGTTTTAAGGATCAGGATAGAAGATCAGGGTACTTTATAGGGCGGGTTTGACCAAATTTTAGGGCTCAGGGCAGAGGCGCAGGAGTGTGTTCTTGAACACACATGTCCCATTACCAATCATGTCTTTACCATGGTAAGGGCATGCGTGGTAAAGATGCAGTTGTGGTTAAGGCAGCGTTGTTGAGGCATACGTTGTTCCATCACACAACCCTTTACCCCACAGTACAAGGGTGTCTCTGTGGGTCTAGCATAGGTTTTGGACTGGAAGGATACCCTCCCAGTTCAAAATACTATGCTTAGACTAACTCAACTGGAGCACAAAATGAGTGTAGATTCCTATAACAATGTGGAACAGAGGTGAAGAGAAAAGAGGGTAATGTGGCCTAAAGGAGAAGGCGAAAAGCAGAAGAGGAAATAGAATGAACTGAAAGTGAAATATTCACAAGTCTTGCCTGGCTTAATGGAGACTGTGGATAATAACAAAGGGGAGGGATCTGCAGTACAGGCCCCAGAAGAGACTGCTGGGATCACAGACTTTCAAAGCCTCTTAGCACAGGCTTCCCTAGAACTTCTAACCATTCCTAGGTGGCACCAGAGGGGACCATTCCATGTATAAAATGGATCATAAAATGGATCCATGAACCTTTGATGTTTTTAGGCTCCAGTAAAGTGTTAAATGGAAACACTCTCCTGATGAAGAGTGGGTCATGTTCCTTCAGTGGCTCTTGTGCAAGCAAGTGTGAGTCTCATTTCTGAAGAGCTAAGTGATGGGTCTGTTTGGCCTGTGTCCTACATCTTCCCATTTAGGTGAAACAGATGTGGTAGACCCAGAACACCCCGAAAATTGGGGGCAGTGTGGTGGATTTAGCCATCCCTACAGGATTCTGGGTTGCCCTGGCTCAAGGTTCTCAGCTTAAGCATCTAATGTAGTGGCTGGACTAGCTTGAAGTATGTGCATGTGCAGAAGTACTTCAGAACTTCCAACCCAAGCAACTCCGATTATTTTTGTCAGTGGGTAAAACCTCAGATGGAGTGAGAGTCCCATCCCTCTTCTAAACTGAACAGTAGTGCAAGGTATAAAATAGCAGTCTCCCATGAGCATGCAGGTGGTGCTTTCTGCAGGTTGATCTAGTCAAACTACTTGACTTCTCCCACTGGGGAGTAAATGCAGCCTATTGGTTCTGGGGGCCATCAATTTGGACTGAAATGTCCCCTGTATAGCTCTGAAAAGAATGCATCCCTGTTCTTTGTTATCCTACTGGCAAAGATACGGTGTGCTTTCAAAGGTTTTTTACCCCAGTGAACCCGACAATCATGAATGTTGACTGGGAGCTCCTGTGAAAAGGCCTGAGAGCAGCATCTGGCCTTCCTACTGAGAGCCCAGCAGGTGGCTCAATGCATCCCTTGATGCAAGAATCCAGTGGCAGGAGGGGCGTCCTGCCACTGAGCTGCAGCTCAGGGCCACACGAGGCAGAGTGGAGGCTGGATTTGGAGGAAGTTGGTGATCTGCATCTCGTAAAAAACATAAATACACAAAAGGGAAAAGGCAGTTCACAGTCCAAAAACCTGTTCATCAAGGTCTATTTTTAAAAGAATCATTCTAAAACTGCTCTTGGTCTAATCTCAAATAAGGTAATGGAGCTACTGAACAGTGATGGATGGTGTTGTGGACTTTAACAAAGCTTTGGAAATTTTCGAAGTGCGGAAGAGAAAGAGCTATGTTGGACATGGCCCTTTGTAGGGGAATTCACCTCAAAATGTTTCACTTTTTTGCCAACTCTGTCCACATGACCTCAGGAATCTGGGCAACTTTCCACTGTACTGCAGAGGAACGGTGTGAATGCCCGCCTCACTCGCATTGGGAAGGGGTTGTGTACTTAGTGGTTTTAGGTGCCATACCTTTGTGCACCCTGTAAACAGGCACAGCACATACCCGGCTACAGCACTAGCTAGTACTGAGATGTAGCACTGACTGAGCCATCCAGTGGATAGCCTGGCAACCCTGTATCAGGCCGGCCATTGCAGGCTTGTGGGGCGCTATTGCACCCCTGCCTAGGTTGGTATCACTTACGCCTAAGCCAGTCCTGAGTGTGTCGTCACATACCATGAAGGTATCTCACCCTGAGGGAAGCCCTGACAGGCGCAGGGGGTGTGGTGGGCTGTAGGCCGGGTGGGTTGAGACAGCTAGGTTGAGAGCAAGTGTAGGCTTCCAGTTCCCTTGGGAGTGCCAACAGAGGCCGTTCCCATCAATCAGGACACTGCTCACATACAGGTTAACAGCACATGAGCAGGCCAGGATTGGTTGAGTGAGTTTGCTGGGGACTGCACTGCAGTCCCTGCAGAAGAGGTCAGAGTGAGAGCAGAACTCTGTCATCGTGTGGTGCTGCGGCCAGGGAAACTGGCACTGGACGCTGGGGCTCACGGTTCGATCCCCGGCTCCGGATGCAGGGGTCTGCCCAGCATGATATGACTGTGGGCAATAGCTCGCTTAATCTTCCCAATGGACCCCAGCGCCTGGATGCCTCCTGGTAGCTGTGCGCTTTACAAATACTGCATTTACATGATCTGTAAGTGTTTTTCTTTTTTTAAATTTT
This sequence comes from Lissotriton vulgaris, assembly GCF_964263255.1. Classification (NCBI taxonomy): domain Eukaryota; kingdom Metazoa; phylum Chordata; class Amphibia; order Caudata; family Salamandridae; genus Lissotriton; species Lissotriton vulgaris. Next base: position 801,603,656 of record NC_141685.1, on the reverse strand, counting down.
GTTGGAACGACTCCCCTCCTTCAGTGGATTCCAGCCGCCACTGCCTGTGGGGTGTTAACTATGGACCCAGCCTGTCATTACAGACCTAGGTGTGTGCACTGGCCCTTATGCTGCTTCAAATATGCGTCCAGCCTGCTGCCGCAGGCTTGAGGATGCACCCTGGCACCTATTGCATTTTGGATAGGTACCCCACCTGCCATTGGGCCGGTGAGTGCATACGTGCATCCCTGATGTTCTAACACCACGGTCAGGCCTGCGGTTGCAGGCCTGTGTCCGCGCGTTTGGACCCATGGTGCTAGTGGCAAGTTGCCTTGTTTGCTGTCACAGGTAGGATGTGCAGTTGTACATGTAGGATGGTCAACCTGTATCATACTGGCCCGGGCAGGGTGGTGTGCATCGACTCACCCCTAATGTGCTAGGGCCTGGGTAAGCCCTAGTGCCCAGCTTGTTATCACAGATCAATGAATGCACCATGGCATCTATCGTGATTAAAATCATGAGCAGACTTGCCTTGTGGGCCGCTGTATGTGCGTACTCGTACCTATGGTGCCCGTTATTGCGTGTGCAGCCTTCCATCGCAGGCCTGTGCCTGCGCACTGACACCTGCATTAGTTAAACCTGTGTTCGTTCTGCCGTTACAGACTTGGGCAGGAGCACATGCACCCCTGGTGCTGGGGACTATGTGTTCAACATGCCACTGCAGGTTTGGGTGCACACTAGCCCATGTGTGTGTTTTCACTGCCTATGAGACTTTTCCTTCCCATAGGTTAGCATGGGGAAGTGATTTACATTACTTTGGGCTACAATAGTGGATTTCAGTGGAACAGCCTTATGATGTTTCCTATCAATGGATACGCCATGCCAAACCCTTTCAAGTGGTAAAGGGCTTTTTGGCAAAACTCGCTTAGAAATGGCACTTATAGAATATGGAAATTTCTATGCTCTAAGAGACTTGCGTACCATGGTGCCTGGCTCCGGTGGACACCAGTGGCCGGGGGAGCATATCAGTGCATTCCCCAGTGACAGCCAAAAACCATGAGCATGCCACCAGAATGACAGACCTCTGCCATTTGAGGGCCGTATGGGATAGATTGGAGAGAGAGGTTTTGACACTTGGCCTCTTAGGACCAAATCATGGACCCACTAAAGATTAAGATCTACATTCCACAGCCCCATGGCAGACAGACCTGCAATTTAAGGGAGACATCTGTGGTTCAAAGAGAAACCCCTTAAACCACCCCTAACTTCAAAGACACACAACAGTATAACTACTGGTGCCAACCTTAAGCAAAGGATGAGATACATTGTGGGGACACGTGAAAGGAGAGGCCAGACTGCGTGGTGCACATTGCCAGAGGACTCTGTTGTCCACATGGAGGATTACTTCCATTGAATTGGACCACGTGCCCTTTGTGAATAGTGACTGGCCTAGGATTAAAGCCTACTGAAGTGTGGTGCCCCAGAGTCTGCTCTCCAAGGGCCACTCGGTGGGCATCCTGTTCTCCTGGAGATCTCAGGGACATCAAAGGTCTCCCACGAGGGACCTACACCATCTAACGGTGACATCTTGAGAGTGGTGCCTTCTCAAATGCCCACATAGAGTCGCACGTTTTGAGCGTGGAACTAGGACTTGTGCCTGGAGACTGGAATGTCTAGTACGGAGTCCCAGAAATCTTGTCCACATCTAAGACATGTGGTTCCTGTACCGCAGGGACCTGGCACTCTTAAGTGTCTAGTTGGTGGTGTGCTCACCAGTTGCAGGACCCTGCGTAGTCCGTTTCATCGATCGAGCCGCTTCACTTTCAGGCGTCACCCGACTGCATGCTCATTGCGTGTGGTTCCCGATTCACAGGATGCGGCCCTTGAATGTGGGGGTGCCCATAGTAGTGCCTCATTCCACCTCATATAGCTCTGCTGAACTTGAGCCATGTGTGTGACCAGACAGGTCTGGTGCAACCTTTATCATCGTGCACCGGATGCCTTATCTCATTTCCAGGGAGGCATGGAAATTGCAACTCTTCGCTGTGTGCGACCAGAATTGCCTGGTGCAACCTCTCTCAATGTGCACCAGTCATTGTGCCTCACCTCCAGGCAGGTTCAGAATTTGCAACTCTTCGTGTTTGAAACCTGAAGTGTCTGGTTCAACCCATATCAACGTGCCCCAGACCCTCTGCCCAGATTGCCTGGGCCTGACACTGCTCAACATGTACCGGACAGGGTACTCGTCCTACCTAAAGCCTCCCCTTTATTACACTCCAGTCATCAGTTGTTCCCCTTTGACCCACATCGTCGTGGACCGACTGCCCTCTCCACACCTGGCCCCTTCTGAAGACATCTGGGTGCCAGGTAGTAGCAAGTGAGATTGACTGGGTTGAAGGAATGCTTCTGAGCCATTGGAAGTGGGTCAAGAGACTGCGTGACTCCAATCTTGGATTGTCCCGTTTGTACTATGCACTGCATTTTAGGATAGCAATCATTTGAGAACCATTCCAACAAAGGAATGTTTTAACAATTGTTGTATAGTTCATTTTGATTATTTCTTTTTAAACTTGAATTTTACTACTATTTTATCATCGTGGGAGGTGCTACTGTATTGTATTCTGTTCTGTTATGCTTCTTTTTTATCAAATGCTTGTTTATATCATGTACTTTGGGTTTTTGCACTCCCGAAGGTTACATCGTTGCATTTTATAACTGCATGCATTCCTTTTTCAATGGATCACGATATTAGCCATTTTGTATTGAACTGTTTTTTCGTTTTATTATTTTTGCTTATGAGTATATTGATGCTACATAATTAAGTGTGAAAACCTATTGTGTTTATCTTTTTGTATGCTTTGATGATTCTTTGAACAGAATAAAGTCTCTTTGTATGACTGCGTGACTCTATTGTGTTTTGAAACCTTTGGGTGAACTTCCCGTGTGCCTACTAAACTCCCTTTGTTTACGTCTACCTCCTAATTAAAGCTTTCTACATGTCCCCACCTGCTTCCTGAGAACCCACAATAAGAGGAATATGTACAAGGAAATGGCTCATTACGGCACTTAAGAAAATTTTGCAGCACTGCGTAATTTCCAAAACTCAGAAATGAGCCGTATTTACAAGAATATGACACACCACTGTGGTTTCCCTAGCGCCATCACAGACACCCTTGAGCCATAACACAAGGGTGCTTGCATTGCAGGGATGATTGTTTATGTGCAGGAAGTTGTCCCTTCCTGCAAATAAACAATCAATAATGGAGATTTGCTACTTCTATGTGCGGTACACATAGAAGTAGCAAATAGTCATTATTTCATGATTTTATTTTGTGCATGAAGGGACACCTTCTTCCACAAAAACAATCATTAATGGTGTTTTGCTTTTTTTATGTGTGTTACAGAATAGAGTACACAGAGAAAAAGCAAAAATAAGGAGAAATAAAAGTATTTTTCCTCGTTGTGCCAATATAATGCCTGATTTTTCATGGTCTTAGTTTTTGGCACTGCCTCAGATTTACAGATCCTTGTAAATCTGGGAAAGCATCAAAAAGGAATGGGTGTTGTGGTGATGTAACGCCCAAAGCAACACCCATTGCACACCCGCTTGACGCAAAGACCTGCCTGAAAGGGTACCATATTTACAAAGGGGCGTTAAGCCACAAAAAGTGGCTCAATGCCACTTTTTAAATATGGAGCAGGGCATTATGCAACCGGAGCATCTGTAAAAGTGACGATCCGGAGGCGCAAACGCCCTTGTACATATTCCCCTAAGTGTGATTTTGGCCTTGTGCAACATAGTATCTGGGAGAAGGGACTGGTTATCTTCTATCCGGGGGTATAGGACAGTCGGGTTGAACTTGAGGGTGGAGGGAGGCTGGGGCCCCAGAGTCTGCAGGGTGGTATCCATAGACCCACCGTGTATCAATAGTACTGTATTTGGTTGCAGAGTGCGTATGTGTGTGAGAGCATTCCATATGGACTGGGCTGATAACTGTTGCACCGTGTAGTGGTGTAGAGTCAGTGCGTGTGAGTAGGAGTGATAGTCTGTGGACCACCTGTAATTCACAACACAGGCTGGCGGTGCTGCTTTATAAGTTGGTTTCAAGCCAAAAGCACATACAGTTGACATTGGGTTTGCTCCGGCCAGCGGCTATGCTATAAAGTTTTCTAGTTTCTTGCATGTACATATTTTTGATATAATTGTAACCCGGGGTGTACCCTATAGCTGTGTGGGATTGTATTATCGGGATTGCTAGGGTGGGCAGCGGGTCGCACCGCATAAGGGTGCTCTCTCTCTGTGAGGGGGGGTTAGATTAGGAATTGTCCACAGTGTGCATGCTATTGATATAATAACAATACAAGTAGGCCTAGTACTGCTAGTATTTTTTCCAAAAGTGTTTTATGCCTAAAAATATATTTTGTTCATGTTATAATAATTGAATATGTATTGGATACAACATTATTTACATACTTCCTGTGTGAAGTCTCTTTTGTGACGCTCAGTGTATTTATCGCAAGTGACTGCTGTGCCTTTGCTTTACACACTGCCTCTGAAATAAGGCTGACTGCTCAGTGTCAATCTAGCCCATGGTGAGCACAAGTCATACAGCAAGTGTAATCGCCCGCCCTTGATGGGAGCGGTAGGTACTGCCTCGTTGGGGGCATACCTTCAGCCACCTAGAAAGTGATGGTTCCAACAAGCTATGACATCACCAATGTGCTTAAAGGCATTGATCTCCATGAGACATCCAAAACTAATATTCAATAGTTGTAAGTGTGTACCGTCATTAAGGTAGACTGCTTGTATACGATAATTGGAGTTGTTTGCACTTCCTTTTTACCAATCCAGAGTTTACCCATTGGGAATTTTAAATAGTCTAATCTAGGTGGTTTGTTTCTGCTTCAGACAAAGCAACAGAATCCTTTTTTTGACTTATATAAGCAGACCAAGTAATCATTCAGTACAAGTATTTAACACTTTCAGAAACATTTTATGCAAAACATGGTTTCCATCGGACACAATTACTTCAAGGCAAAAGTCCTGAATCGAGCATCGCATACTCATATTCCCATCAGTTTGACTTTAAGAAACCATATAAGGATTTAATATTCTAGATCAATAACTCAGGCTTGGATTTTGGGGTGTTCATTGTAGATGGAAAGGAATTTGAGGGGGCCATATTATTATTTTTTAATAGCTCTTCTTAAAGGTTAATTCATGCAGTCCCATTCTAAATGGCAAAATCCTGTTTGTTAAAAGGGCAAGCAAATTTATAGATAATCCAGGAGGAAAACTGCAGGATTATAGTGTTAACCTTTAAGACATCCATATAGTTTTTTTTTTTTATAGAAAGATGTTCTTTTGTGAGATGTCTATTTAACCTAATTTTACTGTAAACTGTTTAATGCCACAAAACCCTTGAAACTGTTATTTTGCTTGCCCGCTGCCCTCGGTTGCCTCTCTACCTGCTGCTGCCTTTTCTGTTTGTTTTCTCGCCCTCTGTTTTGCCCTCTTCTGCTCTGTTTTGCCATTTCTGCTCGTTTTTCTGCCCTTTGGTTTGACTTTTTCTACTCGTTTCATCCCTCAGCTGTTTCCCTACTCCTGCCATTTCCCTATTCCCACCACCCAGCGTCTACCCCCAGGACCTATTTAATAGAGGCTGCAGTACGACTCCATTGAGCAGATCCTCATGCTAGCTCTCCATGCAACAGTTATCCTATCCGGCTTGCCCACAGTTCAATACCTCTGCTGCCTGTCTACATGCAGCTCTCAGTAGGTGCCTTTTCTACTCGTCTCTTGCTCTTTTTACCTTTCTGTTTACTTTTCTGCATCTGTTTTGCCTTTTTCTGCTCATTTTTTTGTCCTCTGTTTTTTCTTTTCCGCTTGTTTTCTGCTCTTTGTTTTGCCCTCTTCTGCTTTGTTTTGCCTTTTCTGCTAGTTTTTCTGCCCCCTGGTTTGCCTTTTCTGCAAATTTTTCTGTCCTCTCTTTTGCCTTCTTCTGCTCTGTTTTGCCTTTTCCGCATGTTGTTCTGCCCTCTGTTTTGCCCTTTCTGCTCATTTCTGCATGCTGCTTCCCTCTTCATGCCATTTTCCTCCTGCATCAACCCGCTTCCACCAGAACCTACTTAGTAGAGGCCGAGGTGCGACCCCATTGAGCATGCCAGCACCCATTGCAACAGTTCTCTTGTCCAGCTTGCCCGCAATCCTCTACCGTCTGCTGAATGTCTACCAGCCGCCCTCTGTTTGTGCTTCCTCTGCTCATTTGCAGGCCCGGACTGGCCGTTGAGGGCACCGGGCAATTCCCCGGTGGGCCGCATGGTTGGGGGCCGGTTTTGGGCCCCTGGGGCCGTTTTTGTTACAGGGCCGTTATGCTGCAAAAACGGCCCCGTAACAAAAACGGCCGAAAACCGGCCCTGTCACAGAGCGCGGTCGCACCTCGCCCCCCTCCCCTCTCCTCCCGGAGGAGGCAGGGGGGCCGGCCGAGCACTTTGCCAGGGCCGGTTCTGGTTCTCAGTCCGGCCCTGCTCATTTGTTTATCTTTTTCCTTTTCTGCTTGTTTTTCTGCCCTCTATTTGGCCTTTCCTGCTTGTTTTTCTGCCCTCTATATTGCCTTCTTCTGCACTGTTAGCCTTTTATGCTAATTTTTCTGCCATCACTTTTGCCTTTCTGGTCATTTGTCTGTCCTCTGTTTTGTCCTCTTCTGCTCTGTTTTGCCTTTTCTGCTAGTTTTTCTGCCCTCTGTTTTGCTCCTCCTGCCGTTTCCCTCCTCCTGCAACCCTATCCCTGCCCTCTCCACAGGACCTACCTAATGGAGGCCGCAGCGCAACCTCATTAAGAAGGTCCTTGTGCGAGCTCCCTCTGTGACAGTTCTCCTGTCCAGCTTGCCCGCAGTCCTCTACTCTCTGCTACCTGTATACCTGCTGCCCTCTGCTTGTGTTTCTCTGTGTTAGATTTGGGGGTTTCTAGTTGGCACAGGTATGTACTTGTGACAAATAGGGACCCTTGCCTCTAATCAGGGTAAGGGGGTACACTCCTAAAATAACCCCTGCTCACCCCCTTGTTAGCTTGGCACGAGCAGACAGGCTTATCTCAGAAGCAGTGTGTAAAGCATGTGTGAAATCTGTTTACATGACTCCTTTTATCCTTTCACAGTGCAGGGCAAAGACATCAGACGCACCACAGGAGGTGGAGCCAGCATTGTGGAGGGAAGGCACAGCCCTATTCAGGTCCCAGGTGCAACTCCTCCCACCCATCTAGATTCAGATCTCTCTATTCAGCACTGGGCTGACTCACGCTGTCTCCTGGAACCCCCCGCCCCTCTCACTCAAACTCCAGACAAGGAATACACAACCCAGCATAGGCAGGCTTGGATTATTGCAATATTACGCCCACCAGGCCCCCTTATGGCTCCTTTTGCTCCCCTTCACCAGTCTCTGGGGACGACCCCTCCCCCCTCTCCTCACTCTCTGCCCCTCCACTCTCGACCCTCGCCGCCCACCCGACCCACCCGCGCTCCTCCATTACCCGAGGGGGGGACTGGCCTCTGCCCTTCCCTTTGTCCTGCATGCTTTGACCCTGCCTGCCTTTTTCGACGCCGACGGGGAAGCGCTCTGTTACCCCCCCGCCGCTTGCCTGCCGCCTTCCGCTTCACATCCCCTGCCCCAGAAAATGCCTACTCACGTGCTGCGGGGGGAGCGCTCTTCGCTCCGCCCGCAGCGTCACTCTCCCGATCCGCCCAGCCCCTCATCTGCCCCGTCACCTTGGCAGCGGGGGAAGCGCCCTTCGTGCCTCTCTGCCGATTGCTCGCAGCACGCCTCTCCGGCCCTCGCTCCACTGCACCTGGGGTCTCGGACAGAGGCGCGACTGCCGTCCCAGACCTCCCTGCCCGCCTCTGCGAGACCGCCCCGAAGCAGTGGGGCGGTCAGGCACAGCAACGGACACCTGTGAAAGGATGCCCCTGGCTCCCCTCCATGTCAGCGGCCTCTCACAGCCCCCCTCGCCCTCCGCGCCGTCCCCCGAGGCCCCGCCCGAACCTCCCACACGGCCAGCATTCCTCACCTGAACCTTCGCAGTCTTCCGGGGAGGCGAGCAGGCCAGCATGGCCGCCGCAACCCCTGCTGACGCACTCCTCGCCGGACGCACCCCCCCTGGGGGGCCACAAGGAGGTCCATCTGCCCTGCCTCATTGAGCAGGCGGATGGCCTCGAGCACGCGAACATCATCGGCTGCCATCTTATCCAAGAAATTCACCACAACCTAAACTGCCACCAAAACGCCACTAACTGACACCTCAGACAAAAACCTAACCTACAGCAGTCCCAGCCACCAGTTTACCAATCAATCAATCAATCATAGGCATTTATATCGCGCACTACTTACCCGGAGGGTCTCAAGGCGCTTGGTGGGGGGGGGGGGGTCCGCTACTGCTCGAACAGCCAGGTCTTGAGCTTCTTCCTGAAGGAGAGGTGGTCTTGGGTCAGGCGTAGGTCGGTCGGTAGGGAGTTCCAAGTCTTGGCGGCCAGGTGGGAGAAGGACCTTCCTCCTGTTGTCGCTCTGCGGATGCGGGGGACGGCGGCGAGGGCGTGACTGGTCGAGCGGAGGTGGCATTTGGGAGCGTAGAAGTTGAGGCGGCTGTTGAGGTAGGTCGGGCCTTGGTTGTGTAGGGCTTTGTGTGCGTGGGTGAGGAGCCGGAAGGTGATTCTTTTGTTGATCGGGAGCCAGAGCCAGTGCCAGTGCTACCAAAACCTAAAATGGTGGCTGGGCAAGCGCTGGAACCCCCTATAATCCCTTGGGCTCTATTTTGAACTTGGGCTGCTTTTGGGCTATCCCAAAGCAGCCCAAAATTGCACAAAATGGCATCGGCCATCTCACCCCCTCCCCCTCCCAATGTGCCCAGGGGGCAGACCTCGCGGCTCGGCTACCCCCATACCCCCTTGGTGGTCACCGCATTTGGCAATTCAGGCAAGGCCGCCAGGCGGAACTTGGGAGCAGTTATGGAAAGCAGAGATTGAGGGGAGCTCTACTCTGTGAAGCAGGCACAGCGAGTGTTGCCAGCTTGTGTGCCTGTGCCAGCTGCCACTGCAAACTGAAGTCGCAAAGGGGCGCCCCGAAGCAATGTGCTAGGTTGTAACTTGTGCCATCATGATGTGCTCATTTAGAGGTGGCGCTTTCAAAAACTATGATTCCCCATATATTGATAGCTGTGCTGGGGTAAGAGAGGGGCCATATTAAATAAATGGGAATCTATGACATAATATCGACAGACAGAATATAGACATACAAAAATATCGACACAAAAATATCGACATCAAAAATATCGGAGTTCTATCTACATAAAGGTAAGTACAAAAATATGGAGAGAAAAAAATATCGTAGTACAAAAATATCGAAGTTCAAATTATCGTTTTTTTAAATGTATTAATAATAATGTAAAAATAATTTAAAAATACATATAATTTAACAAATTATAAAAATAAACATTAAAACATATTAAAAAAATTATAACTAATACATATACATTTAAAATAAATTAAAAACTCTACATATAAATTAATATACATACTTACTCCACATATTGCAACAGTAGGAAAAGCGTTGGATAGCATAGGGGTAAAAATTACTATTTCCACTCAAGAGGGTGCAACAGTAGGGAAAGCGTTGGATAGCGTAGGGGTAAAAATTACTATTCCCACTCCAGAGAGTGCAACAGTAGGGAAAGCGTTGGATAGCGTAGGGGTAAAAATTACTATTCTCACTTCAAAGGGTGCAACAGTAGGGAAAGCATTGGATAGCGTAGGGGTAAAAATTACTATTCCCACTCCAGAGAGTGCAACAGTAGGGAAAGCGTTTTATAGCGTAGGGGTAAAAATTACTATTCCCACTTCAGAGAGTGCAACAGTAGGGAAAGCGTTGGATAGCATAGGGGTAAAAATTACTATTCCCACTCCAGAGAGTGCAACAGTAGGGAAAGCGTTGGATAGCGTAGGGGTGAAAATTACTATTCTCACTTCAAAGGGTGCAACAGTAGGGAAAGCATTGGATAGCGTAGGGGTAAAAATTACTATTCCCACTCCAGAGGGTGCAACAGTAGGGAAAGTGTTGGATAGTGTAGGGGTAAAAATTACTATTCCCACTCCAAAGGGTGCAACAGTAGGGAAAGTGTTGGATAGCGTAGGGGTAAAAATTACTATTCCCACTCCAGAGAGTGCAACAGTAGGGAAAGCGTTGGATAGTTTGGAGTGGGAATAGTAATTTTTACCCCTAAAGGGTGCAACAGAAGGGAAAGCGTTGGATAGCGTAGGGGTATAAATTACTATTCCCACTCCAAAGGGTGCAACAGTAGGGAAAGCATTGGATAGCGTAGGGGTAAAAATTACTATTCCCACTCCAGAGGGTGCAACAGTAGGGAAAGCGTTGGATAGCATAGGGGTAAAAATTACTATTCCCACTCCAAAGGGAGCAACAGTAGGGAAAGCGTTGGATAGCGTAGGGGTAAAAATTACTATTCCCACTACAGAGGGTGCAACAGTAGGGAAAGCTTTGGATAGCATGGGGGTAAAAATTACTTCCCACACTACTCCCCCTTTAACACACAACACACTACACATACAAAAAAACACAATTAATATAAATATCAATTAATCAATTAATAACAATTAATATTATTACATTGATGTAATTATAAATTAACTGATTAACACATATTAATTACCAATTAATAATTAATTACCAATTAATAATTAAGAAAATATTTACAAGAATAAACAATATTTAATAATACATTATTTATAATTAATATTGTGAAATAATTAAAAAAACGAATTACCAATTAATTACCAATAAATAACAATAAATAAATACAATCTTTTTAATTAATTTAATTTAATTATGTCACATCCTATTCCCCTATAAACACACAACCCACTACACATAAATAAATCACATAAAAAATGTAATTGTCATTTAATCACTTAATAATTAATTACCAATTAATTATTAATTAACAATAACAAAAATAATACATATTACTACATTAACTCTAATTCATTTAATTAACTAATTTATAATATTTAATTACCAATTAATTATTAATTAATAATGATTTATTATTCAAAAATATTAAAAACAAATATTAATTAATTATTTATAATTACATTACTTCCCACCCTATTTCCCAATAAACGCACAACCCGCTCTGATATTAAAATGCAAAATGTAAACAAAATTACTCATTTCTAAACATACATTAAAAAACATGTTTAACAAACATATAAACACCATAATAAAATACATAACACTAAACAAAATTTCGATATTAGTAACATACATACCTTAATATCGATATTCTGTCTATCGATATTATTGCACATCGATATTCTATACCATCGAAATTAAAACATCGATATTATTGTATATCGATATTTTAAATTCGATATTTTGTCTCTCTACCAATAAATGTAGTAATATCATGACGTGTGCACTGTTTGTTATATTATTTATTTCAATTTTACATTTAATTGCATGTACTCAACTCTGAACTGCGGCCTTTCCGTTGCAGCGGACTGATTCATGACTGAGTTGAGGCCAGAAACTTGACATCAAATGATTTTTATTTTAACCTAGCGTAGAGTAGCGATTGTGCTGCTGTTGTAGGTTGTATGAGCCCATGGTAGTGTAAGACCTTCACAATAACAAATAATGAAAATATACATTTTGATCATTGAATCGTAAGTAACATGCTTATCAACTTAAAAGATTTACATTTTAGGATGTATTTGCAGTTTTTTGTACGAAAGAAAAAATAGGCTACCACAATAGCTCTGCTGCGCCTCAAGATGAAGTTCCAGTAGGACCATGAATGTCAAACACGACACATATGTAGCTTTGGCCACATTTAGAAAGCTTAATCAGGTGCTTTCCAAAAGCCAAGGAACCCACAGGGAAATGCACACAGGAAAACATTTCAGATGGGCTGAAATGACTTTTCACTTTTGGAATTCAGTTGCAGTTTACCAGACACGAAAAGAGGTTCCGGCAGTGAAGCAGGGGCCAACAACATAAAAATCAGTGCATGGGGTCAACAAGTGAGATATCATAATGCAGTGTAAATATGACACAGGAACTACACCGGGGCAATGAATTAAAGGAGAGAAGAATAAAGAGTGGTCCACAACGTGCCATTTAAAACATGTTTTTAGGAGAATGCGCCAATGTACGCGGTCTTGAGGAAACCATCATAACCATGCATTTTTCACGAGAGCAAGCAGACAACAAGAATGCCTTTTTTTCAGCGTTTATGCAAACGCAGTTTATATTAATCAACACATCCTAAGTCAATCGTCAGCTTGAACGCTGAAATAAAGTATGTCATTCAGGCTGCCGTATTGGCGGTCCAAGAAAACAAACCGAGAGTGGGGAGCAGGGCCGGATTGGCCGTAGCGGGCACCAGGCATTTTCCCGGTGGGCCACCAGGGTGGGGGCCGGTTTTGGGCCCCTGGGGGTCCTTTTTTGTTACCGGGGGCCAGCAATATCACCCCCAGTAACAAAATCGGCCAAAACCGGCCATGGCAAACAGCCCGGCCGAACCAGGGGGCGACCGAGCTGTTTGCCAGGGCTGATTTTGGTTCCCAGTCTGGCCCTGGTGGGGAGAAGGTCCCGTTACAAGGGCTCGAGCTGAAAAAAAAACACTGTGAACAGGAGTGCCCTTTTAACAGCTCTGTGGCAAGCTGTTGAGCTTTCCTTGCAATCTCACGGTTAATGCTCCAGTTATTTTCAGACCCCTCCAAGGAAGGGATATGGAAAGGAGACTGTGGGAGAAAGTGGAAAACTAGGGTTAGTCCTACAAATAAATTAAAAGTGAGTGGCATTGCAGAATTTTAGCTATTGGTAATTTGGGCTCGATTCACCGTGTCTGGCTTCAGTGCGCTACAACAAGGATGATCATTTCCACTTGAAAATGAGTGTTACGAAGACTATTGGTTTTTAGTCTTCAGATATGTGCTATCAACGAATATGGCTCATTACATCACGATTCATTACATCGCGTGGTTTTACAATGCAGTCGTTACAACAACTGCGTTGTTAGTACGCAGTGCATTTACTTCGCAAAGTCATTACAACGACTTGCACTAGGGGGCGCGCTGGGCTTAGGAATAGTAATAATTACTATTCCTACTCCAATTTGCGCAACAGTAGGGAAGGTGTTGGAATTCTCTTCCAATACCTCAGCGCTCCCTAGTGCAAGTCGTTGTAATGGCTTGCAATGTAAATGCATTGCGTACTAACAACGTTGTCTTTGTAGCAACTGCATTGTAATAGTAACGCAATGTAATGACAGAGTTGTAAACGCTGTTTCCTGCTATCAACATGTGTATATTTGCCAATGCTCAAAGTCCTCACAAACTCAAACGTCCTCACACCTTGCCTCCCCTTAACTCACGCACACTTGCACACAATCACACACTTACCCACACACCCTCAAAAATCCTTAAACTTACACACTCAGCACTAGTCACTCAGGCACAGTTCTTTCCACTCCCACATATATTGGCTCACAAAATCCATCAAACTTAATTAGTGAGGAAGTGCATTCAGGAGTCTGTAAAAAGAGGCTACTGAAGAGAATATATGCATATGGAAGAGATATGAAGAGAAACGGGTGCATGTGTCTAACGAGGAATGAGCATAACAGGAATGATTCAGACACTTTGAAGTCTACCACCTCTTCCAAAGGCCTCAGTAATGTTTAACTCACAGTCTTACAACTTTAGAATAGACACATATTTTCAATATTATTTGCAAAAAAATAATTTTTGCTCCTTTATCTTAAACAGCTAACAACCATTGACAAAGCCAAAAGTCCTGTGTGGTTTAAAATGACAGTTGCTAGGTAATATATCTGGATGCAAACACTTTAACAATTGCTTTGTTAACCTTCTTGCTTTCTCAAATATGCTTGAAAAAGCATAATTTGCCCACTATTTTTTCAAAATTTACTCAGGGGGAGAATCCCCCAAGCCCCTCTGATGATGGTCGTGCTCACTCGCTAAGCTCGTACGCCACCAGGCACTCAAACAAACTTTCAAATGTCACCAGCTGCCACTGAAGTCACTGGATGTAGTTGACCTGTATCAGGATGACTCTGTGATAACACTATCTGTAAGGCTACATCTGATGCATCAGCTTCAACATAGAAGTGCAGACTAGTGTCAGGGTGTCTAAGACCGGGGCCTGATATAAACCTCGTTTTCAAGTCCTGACATTCTTCTGTCTTCTTTTCCCACTTGAAAAGAACTCCTTTCTTTAATAGATGGGAAACTAGTGATATGACCTGAGAAGAATGATTCATAAAACTTCTGTAAAAATCTGCAAAGTAGAAGAAACTCTGAGGGGCTTATTTTCAAGCCTCTTGCGCCACTTTTGCGTCATTTTTAACATGGGAAAAGTGATGCAAAAGTGCCGCCAGAGGCTTGTAAATAAGCCCCTGAATATCTTTAACTGTGTTTGGAGTAGACCATTCAATGATTTCTTGGTGTCCATCTTCAACTCGTCTGGTGAAATTACAAATCCTAAAAATTTCACCGAGTCAAATGAAACTTACACTTTTCAGCTTTTGCAAATAAATGATTTTCTGATAACATTTGCAATACTCCTCATACTCTTTTAATGTCTTCTTGTCTTTCTTTTCGAAAATATAAACGATGATAACAATGTCAAGGAATTATCTGAGGATGTCATTAACATAGAAAATGAAATATTGCAAGGGCATTACACAAACTGTTAGACCTGGCACCATTGGCGTGGGTCTCCCTTCCATTATTTCGCTGTTGTCTCCTCTGTTTTTGCTGGTATTAGATGCTCTGGGCGCTGTGCCACTGCCACAATGCCACTGCCACAGTGCCACAGCACAAATGCTCCCTGTGTAACTATGACTGTGAATTGGTATATCCCTGATTGGCTTATTTGGTTTACCTGTTAGACCCTAGTAGTGTGGCCTGTGTGTGCTGTGCCCAGGGCTGCTGGTGGGCCTGCAGGGCTGATTTGCGCCACCCACAGAAGCATTTTGTAATATGTTCCTCAGACCTGCTACTGCATTGTCTGCAAAGAAAAGTCCTGAACTGCCATCTTGGCTGTGAAGTGCCCACACTTCCCCGCCCCTGAACCTTCCCTTAGCATCATGTCAGTCACCCCTATGGTAGGTGCATAGTGTGTAAGGTAGGACATGGCTTGATATGTGTAGTATGTCCTGGTAGTGAATCACCCTCCATTTTGTTCTCACTGCTACAAGTCTACCTGTTCTCCATAGGCTAGAATGGGCAGACTGGCTATTACATCTTATAGTCCTATCTGACTCAGGGAACAGGGTAGACATTCAAGGTTAGTATGCCTGAACTCAGAATGATAAAATGCATCTTTTAGTGAAGTTGGTTTTAACATTCTGTGTTTGAAAATACCACTTTTAGAAAGTAGGTATTTTCTTTCCTAAGCCTCCAGTGTGCTCTGCTGTTATGTGTATTGGCTGTCTGGGGTTAGAGGGGCATGGCAGGCTGAGTCAGACCTGGGTTGAATAGAGAGATCTGCATTGAGTACTGGGGAGGGGTTGCTCCTTGACCTGAAAAGGGCTGTGCCTGGCAAGGTGAATGCTGGCTCCCCCTCCTACTGTGCGTCCCATGGCAGATCCCCTCTTTCTGAAAGGAAGGATGCATCCTGGTAAATAAAGTGCTCCAGGCCTGAGCAGAACTGGTTCTGGCTGGGTTCAGTGACTACAGACTGTTGAGAACAAAGACTTTTGGGGTATAAATATCGGTGCCCAAACCCCTGATTTTTGTATTGCTCCTGGATGTCAAAAGGAACCTCTGTTCGTGTTACTGAAGGAATCTGCAGGAGAGGACTGTCCATGTGCTTGTGTGCTGTTTCTTGGATTGGACTGCAGTAGTTCCGCTTGGACTTGGAAGAAGAGGGAAAAGGACTCTTTGAAAGACTTTTATTTTGCTAAGCAATCACCCAAGGGCTAGAAGAGAGCTAGCCTCCTGCTGGAGTCACAGGCACACCTGACTCCTCCACCAGCCTCCTGATTCCTCCCAGCGAGGATTTCTATCTGCAGGTGAGGCCCCTGTGAGTTCCAGGGCCTCTAGTTCTACTACAGAGAAGAGAGCGCTGAAAATCGTCGCTAACGCCGTTTGCGAGCCGCCACAGCTGAAGAGCATAAGAAAAATCATCGCGCTGCTGCTGCCGAGCGCTCGCAACCCGAAGATCATCGCATTGCACGCTTGCGGGCCACAAAGTGCTCGCTAACCCCAGAGATTATTGCATCACACGTTTGCTGGCTTGTCGAAGGCTCGCTAACCCCTGATCATCGCATCGAGATCATCGCAGAGCGGGCGCCGTGCATCTGCCATTTTCCTCGCATCGCACCCGGATCGTCACTCCCTCACGGTGCGCCATTTTCTTTTGTCGCAACACGATCGCACATGCAACAGGGTCAGCGCATCATCCTTCCTTGTGGCAAGGATTCAACGCATCGCTGGTCTAGCGTGAATAAGTCTGTCGCATTTTCCCGCACGCACCCGCAGTCCGGCACATCATCCTCCCTTGCGCCAAGGATTCAACGCATCGCCTGCCTAGCGTGGGGAAAATCATCGCTACAGCTCGTTTGCCACATTTTGCTTGCTTTGCTACGAAATCCAGGAACTTTGTAAGTAAAAGGGTCGCAGAGACCCCAGCTTTGAACTGAACCCCTATTTGAAAAATTTGGACTCTTTTCCCAGCTTTTTAATAGTACCCCCCTTTTTCAGTATTGTGGCTTTTTACCGATATTGGTCTTGTGTTAAGTCTATATATAAAGATACTTTTATTTTTATAACTTCTTTAGTGGAGTCCCTTTGTAGTGTCCTTCACTGTGTTACTGTGTATGATCATAAATGCTTTACACACTGCCTCTGAGATAAGCCTAGCTGCTCGTGCTATGTTACCACAGGGTTGAGCAGGGGTTATCAAAGCGTGTAGCCCCCTTACTCTGACTTAGGAGGAAGGGTCCCTACTTGGACTGTGGCCAGCCACTGCCAACTAGAGATTGCCATTTCTAACAGAAACTAAGTGGCGTAACCTGATATTCATAAAGCCCAAATTTGGTACAGAATTCAGTCTTCCACTCATTTCCCTCACAGACCCTTATCAAATGATAGGCAACTTTTAAATCGGTCTTTATAAAAGTGTTAGCATCTTTGATCTGATCTAACGTTACCATGTTCAAAGGAAGAGGGTACCAATTTTTAATGGCAAACTGGTTCAGGGACCGAAGGTCAAAATAAGTATGAAGGTTACCCTCTTTTTTTCAGGTGCAAAAATTGAGGTGAAGACACAGGAGATTTTGAGTGTCTAATAAAACCATTGAACAGAAGAAAGCCACTGAAGGTAACCCATAGACCCAGCTGAAACCTAGGTAACTAATGTTTAACAAGCAACAACATCTCAACAGGTAATATTTATAGAAGATTAGGTAGAATGCAACCACCAATTAACAGAAAAGAAGGAAGGAGACAACAAGTTTTTTTATTTATTTGTTATTATGTTTTAGAAAATAAAGCAGTCTATGTTGGGAAAATACAAATACAAATTGTAGATGGTGTATCAGCACTACTTATATTGTATATAAGTGTAATCCAAACATTGGTGTTCACATCAGTGCTAGTGCAAAAAGTGAGCGGCGCAAGTGACACGTGACAAAGTGTAAGTAACAACGAAGATGGTGCAAAAATTGCTAGTTAAAGAATGGTTAAAACATGAAGAACAAGAATACAATAAATTAAGAACATATTTAGGAACCATTGAACGCCAGAAATTTCTCTGAGTGGTCCATGGCATTTTATCCTGTTTGCATTTCAGGTCATCATCAGGACCGGATAACAAAAAACCTGTTGGTGCTGAGTGACCGACCTGACCTGGTCAGCATCCGGTCGCTCCACCCGCTCCTTGGCTCACTGGTATCGTATCGTCATAGCTTGCATTGCATTGCATTGAAGTGTGGCTCCCCGGTTAGAGGAGGCAGACCCAGAAGCAGAGGTCGGCCCGTGACGAGGGTTCAATTCCTGACGCGGCAGGGTTTGGAGCCCAAATGTCCACGGACCTGATCATTCTCGCTTCGGTGCCTACTTGAATCAGGGGTTCACGCTCTGCAACTCTGGGCAATAGCTTGCTCAATCTCCACTCTGGCCCCCGCGGCGGGATGCCTGGCTTTCACCTTGGGGGTGCCCAGCTCGGCTATCCTACAGGGAAAAACCAGGACGGGTTCCCAAAGCAAGCGCCGAGATACCCTTTGTGGTGATACGTGCGCTATATAAGAAACTACATTACCATTTACCATTACCATTATCTGCGCGCGATCTCTGTGCCATTGCTTGAATTAATATCTCCCGATCTCTGTGCCATTGCTTGAATTAATATCTGTGCCAGATTGTGCCCCTGATCTCGTCCTGCATTGTTTTGTTTTGGCCGTGGTGCCATTTTGTTGTGCCTTCTAGCCCGATCCCCTCCCCACTCACCACCCCGCTCCCGCCTCCCAGCTGCTCCTCCGTCCCACTGACAACATAAGGGAAGACCCGTGTAAGGAAGAACTGTGACCGACCTGACCTGGTCAGCATCCGGTTGCTCCACCCGCTCCTTGGCTCACTGGTATCGTATCGTCATAGCTTGCATTATTATCTGCGCCCGATCTCTGTGCCATTGCTTGAATTAATATCTCCCGATCTCTGTGACATTGCTCGAATTAATATCTGTGCCAGATTGTGCCCCCGATCTCTTCCAGCATTGTTTTGTTTTGGCCGTGGTGCCATTTTGTTGTGCCTTCTAGCCCAATCCCCTCCCCACTCGCCACCCCGCTCCCGCCTCCCAGCTGCTCCTCCCTCGCTCCGTCCCCCTCCACTCTCCACTTATGGCAGAGTGGCAAACGTGCAGCGTTCACGCGCAGTGGGCGCGCCATATGCGCGCCAAAGGAGTGCCAAAGGTAAGCCTGTCTACGCCCGTCTGCGCCTGGACCGCGCCCAGCGCCAGACCCCCTGGCCCCCGCAGAGGCCATCCCACCCGCCGAACATACGTTGCGCCACCCTCACTGCACTAAACACCGGCCGACTCCCCGACTGCCACGGAGCCGCCCCAGGACGTACCCATGGACCCTTCACCTGCCAATCCTGCAAGTTCTGCTGCACCAGTACCTACACTACAACCACAAACGCCAAACAGAGCTCCAACAACAACCAGCTGAAGTGCATCCTGCTCAACACCCGCTCGGTCCACAGACACGCCATTGAACTATGGAACCTAGTCGACACCACAACTCCGGA
Source organism: Lissotriton vulgaris (assembly GCF_964263255.1). Lineage (NCBI taxonomy): Eukaryota > Metazoa > Chordata > Amphibia > Caudata > Salamandridae > Lissotriton > Lissotriton vulgaris. Next base: position 801,584,337 of record NC_141685.1, on the reverse strand, counting down.
TGTCGCTTTTCTCACGGAAACCTGGATGAACACCTCATCAGCACCTGACATCGCCATAGCCATCCCGGACGGCTACAAGATCATCCGTAGGGACCATATCAACCAAACAGGAGGTGGCATCGCGATCGTCCACAAGAACACCATCCGCATCTCGACCAGCTCTGACGACACCCTCACAGCCGCCGAACACCTTCACTTCCAGATACACACTGACCCCAAGACCACACTCAGAGGCACCCTCATTTACAGACCCCCAGGACCTCGCACACAATTCTGCGAAAACATTGCTGGCTTTGTTAGCCCACACGCCCTCCCCTCCGATGACTACATTCTCTTAGGAGACCTTAACTTCCACCTGGAGAATAACAACGACAACAACACCACCAACCTGCTGGACAACCTCGCCAATCTCGGACTCAAACAACTAGTGAACACCCCCACCCACTACGCTGGACACACGCTCGACGCAATCTTCTCCTCCAGCAAGAACATCTCCTTCAATCACACCACGGGACTCCACTGGACGGACCACAGCTGCGTCCACTTCAGCTTCAGTAAGACCACGACCCACCACCACCCGCAACAGGTTCCCCGCAGAAACTGGAACAAAATTACCACCGACCACCTAATCACATCACTGAACCAAAACCCTCCCGCCAGATCAACGGACCCAAATCAAGCAGCCATCAATCTCGCACAGTGAATCACCGACTGCGCTGACGAACTAGCACCTTTGAAAAACCATCCCAACAAGCCAAGAAGCAAAAAAGCCTCCTGGTTCAATGACGACCTCAAAAACTCCAAAAAGATCTGCCGCACCCTCGAGAAAACCTGGCGAAGAAACGCAACCACAGACAACATGACCGCCCTCAAGAACGCCACCCGCAAACACCACCAGCTGATCCGCACCACCAAGAAATCAGCATTCAAGAATCGATTAGACAACAACGCCCACAACAGCAAGGAACTCTTCAACATCGTCAAAGAGCTCACCAATCCCAACATCGGCAACAACGACATCACCCCCTCTCAAGACCTCTGCGACTCTCTAGCCTCATTCTTCCACAACAAAATCGCAGACATACATAACAGCTTTGGCGACCAATCCACTCCTCCTACCACTGAACCGAAGCCCCCCACGACCACCCTTCGAGCCTGGACCCCGATCAGCACCGAAGACATCATCCGCATGATGAACTCCATCCACTCCGGATCCCCAACCGACCCTTGCCCCCATCACATCTTCAACAAGGCCGACTCAGTCATCGCACCCCAACTCCGGGATATCAACAACTGCTCCTTCAACACCGCTACCTTCCTGGAAAGCTGGAAGCATGCCGAACTCAGCGCCCTCCTGAAGAAACCTACAGCACACCCCACCGAACTCAAGAACTATTGCCCCATCTCGCTCCTCCCATTCCCCGCCAAAGTCATAGAGAAGACCGTCAACAGTCAACTCGCTGCCTTCCTTGAGTCTAACGGTTCCCTCGACCCCTCACAGTCCGGCTTCCGAGCCAACCACAGCACCGAAACCGCCCTCATCGCAGCCACAGATGACTTCCGAACACTGCTCGACAATGGGGAAACAGCGGCCCTCATCCTCCTGGACCTCTCCGCAGCGTTCGACACGGTCTGCCACCGCACCCTTGTACATCGCCTCAGGAAAGTCAGGATACAAGATAAGGCATTGGATTGGATCATCTCGTTCCTCGCCGGAAGAACCCAGAGAGTCCGCCTCCCCCCTTTCAGATCAGAGGCCATGGAAGCCATCTGCGGCGTACCACTAGGATCATCGCTCAGCCCCACCCTCTTCAACGTCTACATGAGCTCCCTCGCCTCCATCACACGCCAACACAACCTAAACATCATCTCCTACGCTGACGACATTCAGCTGATCCTCTCCCTCACCAAAGACCCAACCACCGCCAAAACCAACCTATACGAAGGGATGAAAGACGTAGCAGAGTGGATGAAGAACAGCCGCTTAAAACTGAACTCAGACAAGACGGAAGTCTTCATCCTAGGATTATCCCCCTCTGCTTAGGACGACTCATGGTGGCCCCCGGCCCTAGGCAGCGCACCCAAACCAACGGACCATGCCCGCAACTTGGGATTCATCCTAGACTCCTCCCTCTCGATGATCAGACAAGTCAACGCCGTCTCTTCATCATGTTTTAACATCCTACGCATGCTCCGAAAGATCTTCCGATGGATCCCCACCGAAACAAGGAAGACGGTCACCCAAGCTCTTGTCACCAGCCGACTGGACTACGGAAACACCCTCTACGCCGGAACCTCAGCCAAATTACAGAAAAGACTTCAACGCAATCAGAACGCCTCCGCTCGACTCATCCTGGACATACCTCGACACAACCACATATCCGAACACCTGAGAGACTTGCACTGGCTCCCCGTCAACAAAAGAATCACGTTCCGTCTCCTCACCAACGCACACAAGGCCCTCCACGAACTAGGACCCAGATACCTCAACAATCGCCTGACTTTTTACACCCCCACCCGCCAACTACGATCGTCCAACCAAGCCCTCGCCATGATTCCACGCATCCGAAGAGCCACCATGGGAGGAAGATCCTTCTCCTACCTGGCGGCCAAGTCCTGGAACTCCCTCCCCACCCACCTCCGTCTTACCCAGGACCACCTTTCCTTCAGAAAGCAACTCAAGACCTGGCTGTTCGATCAGTAACAAACCCCTCTCCCTTAAGCACCTTGAGACCCTCTGGGTGAGTAGCGCGCTATACAAATTTCTGATTGGATTGGATTAGTTCAACTTCCACAAAAAATTGGTACGTCAAGGGGCGCACCCAAGGACAGGTGTGCACAATAAGGAATCGGAAATGAGCAGAGGAGGCACAAACAGAGTGCTCTCTGATACAATTCCCAAATGGTGTGGGCGTGCACGGAGCTGGAGAGTACCTTCACTCATGGAATGGCTATTCCCAGACCAGATTCAAGCTGGACTTCTAATATAGTAGCCTCGAGGGACCAACCTTCGTAACCTCACCCCCTCTTGGCAATTGACCGACTGTGACCCCGACGTCTTCTCAACCAAGCTAGGGCTTAATTGCCCATTTCCGATTCCTTATTGTGCACACCAGTCCTTGGATGCACCCCTTGATGTACCGATTTTTTGTGGAATTTGGTCCAACTCCACCTCAGCACCAAAAGAGTTTTTTGTAATATATTCGACTACAGTGAAGTGGAACCCAGGAATGAGATCAATTATGCAATCAAACCAAACGCCATGTGAGGGGGTTACTGAGTTGCCTTTTTAGCATAAAAAATGTCAGCATAATCTAGATACAGGGCTGGTAAAAGGTTTTCCTGAGTCGCTTGAGTGCTAGCTCGATGTAGAGGGACGGAAATCTCAGGGTTATCCTGATAACAAAAGAGAAAACCACTGCGAGGATCTAAAGTAATCTTTTGCAGGGCCCAATCAATTTTTGGGTTATGTTATTCTAGCCAAGGAACCACTAAGACAGCTACAAGTGTAGGAGTGTCAGTAAGATCAAATGCACTTTCCTCTGTATGACCATTTCAACACACCATTTTCAAGGGCGCAGTTTGCAATCTAATTAAACCGGAAGATAGCTCAGAGCTGTCCCCAACCCTAGCCAACTCTGGTTCATCCTTTTGGATTTTAGTTATTCCCAACTGGGCAGCTAGAGAAAGGTCCAAGAAATTGCCTGTAGCCCCAGAATCAATGAGCATAGGATGGACTTTCCTTAGTTGGGGAGATATCACTAATGTGACGGTGATGATCAAATGACACTGCACCCTACAAATGGAATTAGCCAGTTACTGAGAGATCTTCATAGTCTCTTTGCTCAACGAGTCAACCTCCAAACCTGTCGAGGAGTCTAGTTCCCATGGCCTGTGTCTTTCCTCTCAACGCTGGCAATTTCCTTTCTAATCATAGGTTTGGCCTAGCCCTTCTTAGCAAAACGCCCTGCCTTGCCACAAGGTCTTTAGATCCTTGTTTTAGATTCAAAAGCTCATTGTCGCAGGACTGGACAAAGACATGCCAAGTGAACAACTTTCTCATGCTCTCCTTAAACTTATCAAAACCATACAAAATGGGTCATTTGTGTCTACAAGGTAAATAGACCAATTAGCAGCATTTCCACTTAGATATGAAATCATAAACGCCACTTTGGCAGCATCTTTGGGAAAGGCGGCAGGTCTGCATAAAAATACAACTAACTTTGACTCATAAAAGTATAATATTTGGCACTATCCCCATATAATCACTCTGGTGCCATCAAGGGAATCTGCACTGGAGTGGTTACTGTAACATTTAGGGGGTTTGCCCCTATCAGTCTAGGTTGTAGCACTTTACTAGCTGGTTTACCAAACTTGAGAGGAAGAAGGGGAGAACGGGCTGTTTTAGGTATTGCCCATCCACATGGCATGAATCATGACTTAAACCTTTGCAGTTCTCCTTTTAATTCCGCATTTTCATCTCTGAGTCTCTGCACTTCATTTTGTAAACTATTTAGGACCCTGGCCAGCTCTTCCACCCTTGGGATTTACTCTGTTAAGGTGTGGGCAAGGTCTTGTACACACAACTGGTCTTGGGACTCCATGTCGCCCAAAGGGATTGTTAAAGGTTGTGGCTTGGCTTTCTCTCACAAGCCACTCACCTGAGTTGCAGGTGATTCTGCTGGGGCGATGCTGGACCACCCATATCCCTTGAGAACAAATCTCAGCCTTCTCTACTAGGCGTATCTGGGCTGGCAATTGACCCCCACAGGAATGGGGGAGCGGGACGAAAAAGAGAAATATCGGGATCTGTTTCTAGGCTTCTCTTCTGGGTTTGGGTTGGGCAAGTGGAACACCTTACATCAAGTATCCCTCTGATTGGTACTGGGCCATTTCTGGGAGGTACTGCAATGGGAAACACAATTATTAAAAGAAGTTCTTATGCAACACACTTATAATGTACATTAAAAAAAGAAACGTACTCCTGTATACCTGACTCAACAACAACTTTTTGTAAATACCATGACCCTGAGACATTTTTCTTATAATGCTCCAGAAAGACTAAGTTCAAATGATCCATAGAATCACCTGTTCCAATCAGTTTAATGTTCGCACAATGTTCGTGGGGGGCGGACCAGAATGTTTACTTGCTCTTTGCTCTTCAAGTGCTTGGGTGCAAGTTTCTTTTAAAATAGCAATAGTTGAGCTTTCAGCGCTTGTTGTGTGTGTTTCTTGGTGGCACCACCTGGTGCATTGAGTAAAGAAACGATCTTACTTGTCTTTCTGTTCTTCTCTTTCAGGAGCCTTGTGCCGTAGATTCCAGGGTCTGGTTTGCAGGCGCACACGGGGAAAAATATGTGAGAAGTATGGGGTAATTTCAAGCATTGAGGCATCATTACTAATGGAACCAATGACCATGTGGGGGCTGCTGGCACTCAGGAAAGAGAGGGCCATGGCGGGATGCAGAGTTTAGGGAGGACAAGGACATGGGGCACTGCAAGGACTCTTAGGGCTAAACCAGCGGCACATAGAGTGCACCCTAATCTGGCACCAGTGAGAAGTGCAACATCTGTCTGTTAATCTTTTATCGATTCTTATAGTTAAATTGATAACATTTTCTACACTTTTACGGAGATCTGGATTCTGAGACAGGATAGATTTTTTTAATTAATCATTTAGACCTCTTTAAAAAAAAAAAAATTCAAGTGAATGTGTTTCGAATATCAATTTGTTTAAATTGAGTCACATAGTGCCTAAGATCTAGTAGTTCATGATCAGGCCCTTGAGTTAATGCTCTTCAATCAAAAATTCTCCTTAATTCTTTTTTTGAGTGCATCAATATCATTTAACAATGGGTCGACCCTTTCTATTGAAGTCATAGTCCATATTAATGCATCTCCTGATAAATAGGATAAAATGAACGAAACCTTACATTCTGACGTGGAAAGACAATATGGTCCTACATAAAACTTGCAACCCACATTGATTTAAGAAGATCCCTGGCTTCTGTGAGTCACCACTATTCCTTTCTGGTGGAGTTAATGGTATTGGTACAATTACTTCAATATGAGGACACCGATCAAAGGTACTACCCGCACTAGTTGTATTTATTTAATGTGACATATTTAATTCTTGCTGTCTATGCAATTGATTCTCACTCCTAGCTTCCTCCATATCATTTCATTGCTTTCCAAATATCATCTAGAGAAAATGTGTAGATATTGATGGCACCCAGGAAGATAAGACAACACAGGCTTCACAATCTGTTGTAGTTCACAGCTTTCAATTTACCAGTCTGCACTAGTGTCACAGAGCTAGTTCTATTCACCTCCACAGAGACCATGACTTCTAATTGTAACAGAAGTCTCAGCAGCCCATATTGAGGGGAAAAGGGTAAGGGGACGAGAGATAAAAACACTGATGTAATGCCCATCACACTTCCTCCTGTTATACTATGGCAGTCTGCAAGAAGTAATATCAGATTAGTTAATTACGTTGGGGCATATTATCAAGAACGGCGTTAAAATTAACGCCGTTTTAGTAGCAGGAAACTGCCGCTAAAGCTGCAATAATGGGCTTCATAATATGACCTTGAGAATTCCAATAGAAGCCCAGGTTCACACCAGAACATGGGCTTCTATGGGAATTCATAAGGGCATATTATCAAGCCCGTTACCGCCGCTTTAGCAGCAGTTTTCTGCCGCTAAAGCGGCGATAATTTTAACGCCGTTTCTTGATAATATGCCCCCTTGTATCTTGAGTAAAATATACCATCCTTCTACCTAATTACCTCAAGCAACAAGTCCTCTAACTCAGCCACTTCTTCTCTAAACTTAGATGCAGTCTCTGACTGAAAATTTAGAAAACCAATGATTAGTATTGTCTTTTGGAATCCACGCGGTTTGGTTTTCTCATATAACTCTGCAAACTTACTACAGAGTTCAAGGCACAGGAGTTAAACTAGGTCATTCTTGAAAATCTGGAATAATAACAATATGTACAATGATGAAGAAGAAAACAAGAGAGACACAAAATGTAAAATAGGAATCAGCCTGAAAAACCAAAAGTGTGATAAAAAGAGAGTGTGCAAATATATGTACATGTACAAGGCCTTGAAAATGTTAAAACTGAAAGTACAATCTGAAAGGGCAAGATAGTGCAAAGGACAGGAAGTCAAAGCCCCAACCCAACATCCCTACTGCAAGCCACTTGCTCCTCCATGATTCTCCGACGACTGCCAACCACAGACTGTTGTGAGAAGCAACAAAACTAATAACTCCATGCTCCTTTTATACAATAACATCCAAGATATCCACCAATTCAGAAATCCTGCTTCCATGAAGATTAAAGCCAGTGCGTTTTGTTAATTCGCTACTGCACACGCCATTTTTCCATTGAACCTAATTTTCACCATATCTAGTACACCAACTGCAGTAAGGATTCAGCAAATACCATTTAAACTTGTTTTTTTCTTGGAATTTCTGCTACTTCTAGTCATGTATTTATGATGGTCCGCAGTAGTAACTGTCCTCATGGAAGGTGATCAGATACCCATTTGAGTTTTGTTTGCACTTGGTGAACCTGCAAAGAAAAATAAACAAAAACATAATATTTACTTATACTAGAAGGAACATGTCCCTTTTGCCATTCACCTTCAGAGGATGAGATGCCTACCAGGCTCTCCTGTTACAAGGTCTGCCTACCCCTCCCCTCCCCTTCTGGGTCCTTTGCTCGATCCATACGGAACATAGATTGAGAGTTCATGTTTACCTTGATGTAGGCTGAGGATGGCATGTTTGTATTGTATGGCGCTTCACTGCATGGGGACATGCATCTGTCCTCCTGGAACTCATGCGTGTGCACATCTAACAAAATGGAGACTGGGAGTGAACCTGATCAATTTCTTTGTTTATTAGATGAAGGTCCTGGAACATTCTGCAGGCTCTCCTTTAGAGTGGGCCAGGCCGTATTAGTTTCAGCGGCGGCTTGCATGGATGGGAGTTAGGGGGGTCGGGGATGTGAGGGGGGAGGACACAGGAGGTAGGGAGAAGGATGTGGGAGGGGGAGGACGCGATGAAAGCAGCTATAAAAAAAATATATATAATAATAAAAACATATTTTTTTGCCACTTCCTCCCTGCATTTCTCCTCTGTAGTCCTTCCCTCACTCGGCCACAGGAAGTACACCCAGGCTCCCAGTCAGCCAATCACAACGCTGCCTTAGCAGCGTTGGTATTGGTCTGAGCACCGTGTTTCGGCGCTCAGATGTTTATTGGAGACCTGGGCATGTTCTCTACGTAGGCTGTAATGTAGCCAGTATGGAGAACATGCAAAGGGCGCAAGACTGTTTTGGGTGGCCTGAGAGGACTGGTCCAGCAGTCATTGCGCACTTAAGAAGGGTGCTACCACTCCTCCCCTGCCCCGCCCCATCACGCAAAGCTGTGGGCGAAAGTAGGAGAAAATAGACTGATAATGACGTCAGTTATTATCATTTTATTTTCTCTGTGTTTCACTGCAAAAAAGCAGGGGAATACACTCCTCCGCCTTCTCGGAGGAACCGCCACTGACTAGTTTGAGAGTGGTTCTGGCCTCCCTTTGCAATACAAAGGCAGTCCTGCCTTTTCCTGCTTCCTTTTCCCCCCAGATGTGTGGCTGCAGGCAAATTTGTGTGGTGTCTGATGGGAATCCTTCTCCCATGTGTGTGCCTTCGCTTCACATCAACTTTCAGGTGCACCCAACAACCTAAACTCCTGGTGATTCTACAGATCAAAGAGTATGGCTAGTGCAGCCTGCGCAAAACATTCCGACACCTAAACAACATATTACCAAAAACAGAGAAGAGCTCTGGAATTTCTATCTGTATCTTCTAGACAGGGATAAACACTGTGTAAAAACCCAAAGTCCGTGTTCCAGATTATTCTTTAACAAGGAAGGCCCTCAGCAGTGAGCCTAAGTTATCTCCAGAGCTCTTAGCTAGAGTAGGTAACTGGCAGTCTCCTTTACAGATCATGGGAAGGCTTGAAGATCTTGAACTCTTGCAGAAATGCTGTTCGACTCTCTTCTTGAGAAAAAAACAGCTAGTAGGAAGTGGGTGCTAGGAGGCCTCTCTGCAGGAGGAAAAGCTGTCCAAAACAGGAGACCACTGAGAAAGCCCTGTATTACGTTTCAAGAACCAACCAAACACCAAAGCTGCAAGGCACAGAAGAAGACTGTGGGGAGATCATTCTGCTCCAGTAATTGCCAGCTTGTGCCCCCAACAAGACGGTGAGCTTGCCTGGTCATTTTCCTTGTCCCGGGTGAATTTGGAGGGATTTCCAGTGTGACCTAACCTCTTAAATCCCACTAAAGCATCTAAAACTAACGGTTGCAGAGCTATTTTCCCCTAAAGCCAGTCTTCATGGTCCCTTTTGTACAGACAGTCGCGTCCCCCATGGTTCTACCGATGGAAATCGGATTTCCTTTGGCAAGTTTTTCCCACCACATTCAGTCGTCTCAAACTACCGTGTCTGCCTCCAGCTTTGGCCCCTCATTTCACATGTGCCCGGAATCCTGGTAAGCGAGCATGAGTGAATAGCTCCAGTCCCCTTTCAATTGCTCCCTCTCTGGTACCCACTGTGGGCATCATTTACATTGATGCTGCACCACTGGAGCATCAGTTTTTGCGGTGCTCCAGTGGCGAGGGGCCTGCTCCATATTTACCAGGCAGCACTAAGCCACTTTGCATGGCTTAATGCAGCCTTGTAAATATCATTCCCTTTTTATGCAGTTTTCTGCGTTAAAGGGGCGTGCAATGGGTGTTGCTGGGGCATTCCCAGCAACACCCATGGCCTGTTGACACAGACCCAGATTTTTGAGGAATCGTGACTCTGAGGCCGCACCAAAAACGCATGCCTCCCCAGTGGAGGCGTAAGGGAGGCACAACGAGGAGAAATACCTTTATCTCTCCTCATTCTTCCTTTTTCTATGTATGTTGCATTTTGAAGCACATATTGAATAAGGAAGGTTTCCCTTACTCCACAAAAACAATCATCCCTGCAACGCAGGCAACCTTGCACAATGGGGCAAAGCTGCCTGCATCGGAGCATGACAGCCCATTGTGCTCCGGTGCAGGGGAAAAGGACAGGAATGTGACGTTTCTGATAGATGCACTGCATTCCTGCCCTTTTCTTTTGCCTTAGGGCAGCTCAGCAGGAAGGCATGCAGCACTGCCATACTGCAAAATCTTTAAAATAAGGCCATATGTGTGCAAGGAAAATCTGTTTTGGGAAGGGGGCCCCTGCTTGAGGAAGCAAAACAATTATTAAGAGGAGACAGTACACGGCTGAAGAAAAAGGCACAAGATGCTGTGGTACGTACGTATGTTGCTTGGTAATAAGGTAAGGCAGCCTTAATAAATCAGAGTTAAATGAGCTCACTGCCACAACTGGGCCAGCAATCTCTTAGTGCACTGAGGTACTTCCCCACGCCAAACCATTTCCCACAATCACCATGAAAAACTGGACAAGAAAATCCAATACTTTGACTATAGAAAAATAGGGGTGAGATGGGCAGAGATAACCTTAAGAGGAACCTGGTGGGCATGAGAAAGGCGTTTGGGACGGGATTCTGCAAAAAAAAGGCGCAATGGTGACAAACTTAACTAAAAACTTTGTGGTGATGGTTTTCTGGTAATGATTTTGAGGTCCTATGATTCTCTACTATGCATTAAGTCTCATATCTAGCATTACCAAGAATATAAGTGGGTGATCTGTTTGGTAGGACATCTTTCTTAGAGGAGAAAACTATTAGAATCAAATGCTGATCAAATATTCTGTAAAAATGTGGACATATTGTTTTGATCTGCTCAAATAATATTAACCAAGCACATTTTACCAGCCTGACAAGTCATTGAAAACTTCATTGTCTTTATTTGAGAAGAAAAGGACAAATTGACAAACATAGAGTGAGACTTTGATGCCGTTCAGCACAGCTCAGCTCCTGCTGTCTGCAAGAAAGCGCGAGCTTCCGCGCGCAATTGATCTGCGGATCGCCTGTTGCTCCAGCACGTGCCAGAGATAATTCTCTGCCAGCTGCAGTGGCAAAAAGCAATCAATAGCTGTCCCCTCACCGCCTGGGATTGGTCCTTGTACCACAACATGACTTGTTTTTAGGTCTCGCCTAGGCAGCGCACATGCGCTGTCTCTCTGAGACATCTAGTAATCCATATGAGTGTTGAAACTCTGCCCATTGCTTGTTAGTTTTTCGTGGCTTGCGATTTGTTAACGTGTCCATTTTTTTTGTTATCAGCCGCATTATTGGCTCTTAATGCCATACCTAACTTCCGTTCATTCCGGAAGCAGCACAGCGTAACTTCAGTATCCTTAAGCTTACAAATAGGACTCACCCCTCCCCGCCCCCACTGCTCCCTTGTTTACCGAGCACCCTGTTTATTTTAAAAATAGTGCGCATTAACATGCGTGCGCATCCTGGCCGCTGAACGCAGCCCCATACTCACCCCTCCCCGCCCCCACTACTTCCTTGTTTACCTGTTGCACATAGCGAGAGGCGGAAACCTAAAAAGTGTGCACATTTGCAGGCAACGTCAAAATTGCTGGGATGGATTAGCTAAAGTCTGTGCTTAGCTGTCAGGACTATGAGAAGGACTGCAGTGGCATGACCAAGGTAAGCTCTATAGCAGTACTATTAACACCTGCACAGCTTTGATGGGGAGTTCCTTTACAGGAGCCGGCGGCACAGTCCTCTGCTGCCAGGCAGCACAGCTCTCTTTGCACAGCCCGGTGGCACAGCTCTCTCTGCACAACTCTGCACAGCTCTGCGCGGGTGACAGGCGAGGAGAGGGCTGGCACGGGTGAAGATCAGAGAGCGTTGCTTCACCTGTCAGTGGCTGTCTCTGCCCTGTACAGGTAACATCCATGGAAGGGGTTAAGAGAGAGACGGCTCCGTGAATCATTTACCCCGAGGCAAGAAGAAGCGGGTCCAGGCTCAGCTTTCAGCCGGTGGCAGTGCAGGCCGCATAGCTGGGAAAAAAAATTAGCCGTCAGGGCTCTGGCGGATGATGTGAGTATCACAATCAAGCAGGCAGACATGGGCGGAGTGATGGTCATTATGTTAACGGAGCATTACGATGTGCAGTGTAGGAGACAATTGAGCAACAACAGGTACTATTCACCCTTGAGAGAGGACCCCACTCCCAGACTGAGTATGACAATTTCCTCCATGGTCTTTTTAGCTGCGACTGAGGTATGGATCACTAAAAAGGAAGCTGAATTCCTAATTACCAAAGACCCTAAAACCCTGTACTTTTACACCTTGCCCAAAATTCATGAGGGGGTCACCCCAGTCCCCGGACGACCAATTGTGTCAGGGATTGGGTCCATCCTGGAACCCCTCTCTAGGTTCTGCGACCATTTCCTGCAACCACTGATGAGAGCAAACCCCTCCTTCATCAAGGATACCACTGATGTCCTAGGATTACTTGAGGGGTCCAAGGTTCAGAAGAGGTAGATCTACTGATTCCCCTTTATGTTGAGGCCCTCTACACCATCAACCCCCAAAGGGTGACTCTGGAAGTCATTGAGGATGCACTGAGCCAGAGCAACTGGCCCTCCCCCACCCCAGTGGTCTTCATTTTGGAGTGTACCACCCTAGCGTTAACTGAGAATTTCTCAGAGTATAACACACAACTCTACCATCAAATGCAGGGCCCCTCAATGGGTAGTACATTCGTGCCGAACCTGGCATGTATGTACATGTCAGCATTTGAAGATCGGGAGATCCTAAGCTCAAGAAACCCATACAAGGCAAATATGCTAATGTGGAAGAGGTTCATTGATGATATTGTGATCCTATGGAAAGTAGAACGCCCTATATGCGAAGAATTTTGTGCATGGATCAACACATTGATCCCTTTTCTGAAATTCACCAATATTGTTTCAGAAACCGAGATCCCATTTCTTGACCTACTGATAAAAATGGACAATAGTGTGATTACCACCACACTCATAGCAATAGTCTAATGCTATTCAGTAGTCACCACCCAAGGGCCTTGAAACAGAATCTCCCATTTGGACAGTTCCTCAGGATTAGAAGGAACTGCAGCTCTATAGGAGATTATCAAAAAGAGTCCGACACCTTGAAAAAAGATCTATGTCCGCGAGAATACACCAAACATACTGTTACATTCGCGTGCAAAAAGGCGAGGAACAATAACCCGGAAAGCCTATTAGAAAGCAAATCCAAAGACCCTGATGATGCGAACACCTGCATTACTACCTATACCCCGGACTCCAATCGCATGAGAAACATTATTAAGAAGCATTGGAATATTCTTAATACAGGAACACTAGATCTACCTGAACCTAGGTTTGCCTTCAAATGGACTAGTATCCTAAAGGACATGCTGTACACACTAGACCCAGGAATCCACAGAGTAGTGTACAAAGAACATTATGGGATTTACCTCCTATAATGGGACTTACCCATGTGGGTCTTGTTCAGTCTGCCTCTTCACTAAAGTAATGAAAGAACTGAATTACCCCAACGGTTTCAAATGGAAAATGAGTAGACACACATATTGCTATACTCCTAATTGCATATACATACTGAGTTGTCCATGCGGAGTCCTATGTGTGGGAATGACCACGAGACCAGTGAAGGTCTAAATAATGGAGCACAGGAGTAACTTCAGATGCCACAGAACCAATACAAAAACAAGCATTAGAAATGCAATAGGTCTCGCAGCATTAGAGTTAGTGCTTTTAGAATTGTTTATGGGTTTTTTTGTAAATCTTTAGCATTTGCTGTGGTTGCGCTGAGTGAGGGTGAGTGAGGGTGAGTGAGGGTGAGGGTGAGTGAGGGTGAGGGTGAGTGAGGGTGAGGGTGAGTGTGAGTGAGGGTGAGTGTGAGTGAGTGAGGGTGAGTGAGGGTGAGTGAGGGTGAGTGAGGGTGAGTGAGTGAGGGTGAGTGAGTGAGGGTGAGTGAGTGAGGGTGAGTGAGTGAGGGTGAGTGAGTGAGTGAGGGTGAGTTAGTGTGAGGGGTTGAGGGTGAGTGAGAGTAGTTGAGGCTGAGTGAGGGTGAGTGAGAGTGAGGGTGAGTGAGGGGTTGAGGGTGAAGGTTTGAGGGTTGAGGGTGAGGGGTTGAGGGAGGGTGAGTGTGGGTGAGGGTGAGTGAGGGTGAGGAGTTGAGGGTGAGTGAGGGTGAGGGTGAGTGAGTGTGAGGGGTTGAGGGTGAGTGAGGGTGAGGCTGAGGTGTTGAGGGTGAGTGAGGGTGAGTGAGTGTGAGTGAGAGGTTGAGGGTGAAGGGTTGAGGGTGTGAGGGTGAGGGGTTGAGGGTGAGTGAGGGTGGAGGGTGAGGGGGTGAGGGTGGGGGGGTGAGGGTGTGAGTGTCTGATTGATTCAGATGCACCGTCCCTCACCACTCCCTTTTGTACCACTTATTTGATAACGGCAAAAGTGCCAACAATGGTCCCTTCACTACAGCTCTAGGCAGAGCCTTGGGGTGATGACGGGCCACAGAAGGTCCCCAGGAAGCTGGACTTTTAAAGAATACATCCAGGAGTCGGCCGGCAATTATTCATCTGTCACCTCCTGCTGTACAGCATTGGTCTCCGTAATGCTGCAGAACAGCAACTGGAGTGCAAGCAGGGGCAGCCACAGGTCTGCTCAATGCTAAGCAGACATTGAATCCGACTGGCACTGCCAGACCAAGCCCAACGAAATAATTATTAGGGGGTGTACCACTCCATCCTTGCTTGTGACTGACGCGGAAGACCAGTGAGTGAAGGAGGCGACATTCTGAAAAACACCCGGACCGAGTATCCTGCTGGAAGGCTCTACAAATACCATCTGGGAATGTTCCAGAAGGGAACATGAACAGAATGCCTGGGACCTTATCTTCGTTATTACACGGACACCCAAAGAAGTAAATGTAATAATGAGTGCGTATATTGTCCATTATCACTCAAATATGAAAGCCAAAATACAAGTGAGTAAATACACAATTGCGGCTATTAGGTGGAGTTGGTTACGAGCACAACACATCGAGGGCAGTTTTATGTCCAGTACTGTGTACTGGGCTAGGCAGCAAGGCGAACGTCAAGTCTGTGCTTTCATTTATTCCTCAAGTGCCCACCCTGCCAAGTCTGTCCTGGGCCTGTGCCTTCACAGCCTGCCTGGCCCAGTTCAGCAGTCAGCCCTCTGCTGCGGATATCTACCGGGAATCTCACACGCTGCCCCAAGCAGGCGCAGTGATGACTGCATTAGAGAGCACGGCAGTGATTGGCCGAGTCATGTCAAGAAGACACCACTAATAATGTAATAATAAGCAATACTCATTCACCATGCCTGAACCAAGGTGAGCCTGCATGTTAACACATACCAGCGTTCTCTTACCTAGTTATATTCATTTTGAACAGTTATCAGGAATTCCGACCGCAGGTGAAGAAATGTATAGCCCCGACCCAGTGCAGGGGCAGAGCAGCAGAAACCCCCGGCACAAATTAAGCCCTGCCTGCAGACAGACTCCTGCTCTCCTCTTATGAGCTCCCTCGAGAAACTAAAGTCCAGAGGTCCATCAATGTTCAGTTATCTGCCACTGGCTGAGATCTATCCGGGAAAGAAGCCTCACAGAAACGGATCCTGTAAAGCGTCATGTGTTTAACGAAGGCTCAAGTGGGCGCTGGGATTGTGCTTGAAGAGAAGCTCTCAGCCTCCTGCGGGCCCCTGTGTCCGGTTCTGACACTCAGAGCTCGGCTGGTGTTATTGAATGGAGTGGGGCAGAGCGGGGAGTTTGTTGGTGAATGGTGATGCTGTCGGAGGTAGCAGTCGTCGGGCATGCAGTGGTTTACGTTATGGTATAAGGGGGGTGGTTAGGGGCGGGGTTTATAAAACCATGCCTTGTGGAGTGCTCAGCCTTTCATCCCCGCTCTGCCCCCTTTGACCGGATCCCTCCTCGTCAGCTGCTCCGACCGGGCTTCTGAGGTCATGAAGATACTAAATTGCTATTTATGGATGCAATTTACACGAGTTCAAGTGACTCGGGCTGTTGTCCGGATCTTGGGAAGATCACTCTAGTCCCGTGGCTGAACGCTTATTAACCAGACACTGTAGAGAACAGAAATATATTTACAAGCCCCCGAAGCACATCATGAAATACTGTGTGCGTCTCTGTTTGTGGCTGCACATGCTTGTCAGGAGCGGTGCGCGTGGTGAGATATGCATCAGCATCTGCTTGGGGTACAGCGTGTCTTCCTTCGCACAGTCTGCCGTGAGTCACACGCTGCGCCATGCGGCCCGTGGGCGTCTCGTGGGATCGGCTCATTCCTTTTCAAGTCACTGTTTCAAGGGGGGTGATTAAGCACTGGGCGGTGTGTGCAGCCCCGCTCCCCTTTGCTGAGATGTATGTGAAAGTCTATGGCCACACATTGTTCAGCCTGTTTCTGAAGGCTCCAAATGTTGGCAGGAGTGAACGCGTCAGGGAGATAGAGGGACCACCCCCAAATTATTCTGAGATCAACCCTGCCCCAGCTTGCTCAATGAGAATCGCCTCCGAGCTACTAATATTAGTGGTGTCTTAATAGCGAACATATCACGAGATTACTTCAGTGGAAAGGCTATTTAAATTACCAGCAGTGATCACCTTGGTGCAGGGTTTCCAAGAGTAATGAAAACAAGACGGAGGGAAGAGAGGGGAGGGGGGAGGAGAAGTGCAACAGGGGAAATGCGAGACGGCGGGAAGGGGAGGAACAAGCCTTTCACCGTAACACGGCGGGCAGGGGAGGGGGCGGGCAGGGGAGGGAGCGGAGAGGGGAGAGGTGCGACACGGCAGGCAGGCAGGGGAGGAGAGTAGGAGGAGGAGGGGGGAGGAGAGTAGGGGAGGCACGGCCTAGCGGCAGGCAGGCAGGGGAGGAGAGGAGGAGGGGGGAGGAGAGTAGGGGAGGCACGGCCTAGCGGCCGTGCAATCAAGTAGTGAGGGGGCGGAGCTGGGGGAGGCTGTGAGAGAGAGTAGGCAAGGCAGGCGGCTGGGGGCATGTGCACGCGCATTTAAGCTCAATGCGCAGGCGCATTGAGCTTAAATTTCTCGTGCACTGCAAGGAATCGCCACGATTCCTTGCAGTGTGGATAAAGAGCGGATAAGTGCCAATACTCTCGCCTTGCTCGATGCGCATGCGCATCGACAGGCGAGACCTAATGACTACTCATTTTGAACAACAGAAACACTCACCAGAATCCTTGGAATGGGTGTGCTTGAGGCCCACCCAGGGATAACAAAAAATGCCCTATTCCGCATTGAACAACAGTGGGTCTTGCGATTGGTCACTGATAAGAAAGGATTAAATGAGGATATCCCACGGAGCTTACTGACCTGATTCACCTACATGGGGTACTCCTTAATTTAATTCCCATCTGCTAATGGTTAATATTGACATAAGTCCAGCAATCATGTTATGGGAAACACATAACAAACAGTGTGAGACATTCGATATCACCATCCTAGCCTATGTTACTGTTGTGCACCTGTTTAATAGTCACGATATACATCCTAACATCATCCCAGCCTGTGTGACCTTTTGCATTAAGCGCCCTAGAACTGATTTATTAGTCACTGACCAACATCACAACATAGTCTGGAACCTATCTATAACTTGAGTGCTACAAGTCCAACTTCATGGGTATTTAATTAACAGGTCTGTGCTATAGGAAGACCATGATACTATTTGAGGTCGATTAGCGTTACAGTATGGACGCAAGTACTAGTCCATTTACCTATAGGGAGGATTCGGATATGGCACATTCAGACACGGCTAACCTACTCGAATGTCCTGCAGTATTGACAGATGCCGGAAATCCCATCATAGTGCCTGTACCCATGGGCAGCATTCTAGTCTTCCCATGGATTACCGAGAAGTCCCGCCCCATACGCACGGCATCCCGAATGTATAACTACCGAGTCATCATGAACTCGATACCACCTGGGCCGGCAGAGTAAGGGGTAGGACAACCACTGATCCAGTGGACATCAGTATGTAAGTATTGGAAGGGACTGAGCCTGGTCTATGGGTTATTGACTCCTGCTAGGCAGTGTCTACTGGAAGGGAACCTCTTCCTCTCAGTGATTGCAGCCTGAATTTTTGCGGTAGTTCTAACAGTTGCGCACGCGACCCGCTACCTCACACGCCAGTTAGCGGTAAGTGACTTAATCCGAACTGGTACATGGGCTGTGTGCAATTAGAATCAACCACGGAGATACACAGCGCTTTTTAACTTCAAGGATTTATCTTTGCGGACACCACGAACTGTATGAGGGTCATGCACTGAGTTCGCCACCGGGGCGCTTTCGGGGGCTCACTAGAGACCGACCTCAGTCTGTCTCTGGTGAACCTCGGGGTGGCGCTGCCCGGGAAGGGGGGGTTACCTATGGCATGTTACGAGTTCAGCAAATGGGGGACACATGGTCCTTACTATGGGCACGGGAGCCTCCAGCATGATTAGATTCGCTAAAGAGGCCATTGTTGTGATTCAGACCACTGACCAGTAAACTGTTCACAGGAATCTGTGTCTGGTTGTCCACATTTGAATTCTCCTGAATTCTTTCATTTACCAGGAAACTACACCTTTAGTGTCAGCGTCTGCCGGTACATGTTGCCTCGCTTACTTGACCCAAATAGGGCGACCACTGACCCTGCTTCCAGGCAGGTCGCTCCCCACCAGACTGCATCCGTGCAACAGCCCTGCTGACACCGAGTTTGAGCCCACCTCTACCCGCAGGCTACCACCTGCGCCTCATCCCTGGTGGCCAGTGGTAGGCCTTAGGTTTGCTTTTCTGCCGCTTTTTTCCGCGCTTGCTTTGCGCTTGTGCCCGCTTTATTGTGCCTGTTCTATGTGCCCCTGATGTTGAGCATTGTTTGCTTTATTGTATTTGCTCTCCTTTTGTCCCTCTGTGCTCGTTTTTGCTTCTGTTCCTGGTCCCGCTTCCCGCCGCCCCGTTCCCCGCTTTATTGTGCCTGTTCCTTGTTGAGTATTGTTTTCTTTATTGTATTTGCTCTCCTTTTGTCCCTCTGTGCCCGTTTTTCCTCTGTTCCCAGTCCCGGTTCATGCTGCCTCGTCCCCTGCGGCCCTGCCCCTCTGCTCCCATTAGTCCGCTTTCCCCTCACAGCTGCTCCTCCCTCCCACCTCCCCTTCTTATGGCGGCCGCTGAGTGGCCGCGCTGCAGGCGCGCTAAATTCACACCTAAGGCAAGCCCGTCTGCACCCGTCCGTGCCTGGACCGTGCCCAGCGCCAGAACCCCTGCCCCCCCGCAAACACCACTATGCCCAACTCTGCTACAATGCCAGCACCCTCCACGCACTCAACCCTGGACGAGAACACACCTGCTACCGGGCCACCCTGAAGCGCACCCAAGGACCCTTCACCTACCAGAACTGCAGCTTCACCAGCATCCGGACCACCAAACCGCCAGCCAAAGAACCCAACCACCTCAGATGCCCACAAACACGTCGTAGAGCTCTGGGACCTACTCGACTCTACCTCCCCAGACGTCGCCTTCCTGATGGAGACCTGGCTGAAACCCACCTCAGCACCTGACATCGCCATAGCCATCCCGGGAGGCTACAAGATCACCCTCTGGGACCGTACCAACGGATTAGGAGGAGGAATCGACATTGGCCACAGGAACACCCTCAGAGTCTCGACCAATACCGACGACACCCTCAGCACCACCGAACACATGCACTTCCAGATCCACATGGATCCCAACACCACCCTCAGAGGAACCCTCGTCTACAGACCCCCCGGACCTCGACCACAGTTCAGCGACTCCATTGCCGACTTCATAAGCACACACGCCCTCGCTAAAACGGGCTACGTCACCCCGGGGACCTGAACTTCTACCTCGAGAACAAAAACAACACCAACCCCACCACCATGATCAACAGCCTTGCCAGCCTCGAACTCAGACCGTTCGTGACAACACCCACCCACGCCACCAGCCACACGCTCGACCCCATCTTCACCGCAAGCCCCCACGTCTCCTTCAACCACACCACCGAACCCCACTGGACCGACCACCACTGCATCCACTTCACCTTCAGGAAGAACACCACGCACAACCGCACCCAACAGATGCCTCGACGCTGCAGGAGCAAAGTCACCGAAGACTAGCTAGCCACCACCCTCGCCAAGAGCCCACCCGCCGACTCCACCGACCCTAACACCGCCGCCCATAACCTCAGACAATGGATCGACGACTGCCCCAACACCCTCGCCCCGCTCAAGAAACCCCCCAACAACCCCACCAGCAAGAAAGCCACCTGGTTCACCGAAGACCTCCAGGCCTCCAAACTGGAGAAGAACTGTCTCCGAGAACGAACACCAGACAGCTACACAGCCCACAAGAACGCCACCCGCAGACACCATCACCTCATCAGATCCGCCAAGAGGGCCTCATTCAAAACCCGCCTAGATAACAACGCACACAACAGCAAAGAGCTCTTCAACATCGTGAAGGAACTCTCCAACCCCAGCTCCAGCTCCAACACCAACGACATCCCACCTTCGCAAGACCTATGCGACTCACTGGCCACCTTCTTCCACTGCAAGATCGCTGACATCCATGACAGCTTCAAAGCCACGACTTCCCAACAACCACCTCCCCCACGACCACCACATGCATCAACCACCTGCTCTCCTGGACCAGCATCAACGAAGAGGACACCAGCGAGATCATGAACACCATCCACTCGTGAACACCGTTAGACCCATGCCCCCACCACATTTTCAACAAAGCCAGCACAGCCATTGCACCCCATCTCCGGAAAGTAATCAACATCTTCTTCAAGACAGCAACCTTCCCGGAAAGCTGGAAGCATGCCAAGATCAACGCCTTACTCAAGAAACCCAAGGCGGACCCCAAGGACCTCAAGAACTTTCGACCCATCTCCCTGCTCCCGTTCCCTGCGAAGGTCACCGAGAAAATCATCAACAAACAACTGACCCGCTACCTCGAGGAGAACAGCATCCTGGACCCGTCCCAGTCCGGGTTCCGCAGCTAGCACAGCACAGAAACCACCCTCATTGCAGCCACAGATGACATCAGGATCCTTCTGGACAATGGTGAAACAGCGGCCCTCATCCTCCTGGACCTATCAGCCGCCTTCGACACGGTCTGCCACCGCACACTATGAACATGCCTACACGACGCCGGGATCCAAGAGAAGACCCTGGACTGGACCACATCCCCCCTTCCGCTCCAATGCCACCGAGATCATCTGCGGCATACCCCAGGGCTCTTCTCTCAGCTCAACGCTGTTCAACATCTACATGGCACCCCTCGCCCACGTCCCCTGACAGCACAACCTCAACATCATCTCCTACGCCCACGACATCCAGCTGATCCTCTCCCTCACTAAAGACCGTCACACCACCAAAACTAACCTCCACGAAGAAATGAAGGCCGCCACCTAATGGATGAGGAACAGCCAACTGAAGCTGGACAAGACAGAGGTCCTCATCCTCGGCCCCACCCCTTCAGCCTGGGACGACTCCTGGTGGCTGACAACACTGAGAACAGCCCCAACACCCACCGCCCATGCACGCAACCTAGGGGTCATCCTCGACTCCACCCTCTCGATGATTAGGCAGATCAACGCCGTCTCCTCATCATGCTTCAACACCCTCCGAATGCTCCGCAGGATCTTCAAGTGGATCCCCACCGAAATGAGAAGAACGGTTACCCAGGCCCTCATCACCAGCAGGTTGGACAACAGAAACGCCCTCTACGCAGGAACGTCGGCCAAGCTCCTGAGACGGCTGCAAAGCATCCAGAACCCCTGGGCACGTTTGATCCTCGACATCACTTGCCGCAGCCACATCACACCCCACCTGAGAGACATGCACTGACTCCCCGTCAACAAGAGGATAACCTTCAAGCTCCTCACCCAAGCACACAAGGCACTCCACAACACCAGACCAGCATACCTCAACAGGCAACTCAGCTTCTACACCCCCAACCGCCACACCGCTCCACCGACCTCGCCCTCGCCACAGTCCACCGCATCCGAGGAGCGACCTCCGGCTGTAGATCGTTCTCCCACCTCACCGCCAAGACCTGGAACACCCTCCCCACCAACCTAAGGCAGACCCAAGACCTACTGGCCTTCAGAAGACTCCTCAAGACCTGGCCCTTCGATCAGTAGCAGCACCCCCCCCCCCCGCCAGCGCCTGGAGACCCTCGTAGGTATGTAGTGCACTTTACAAGTGTCATGATTCATTGATTGATTGATTGAGTGAGTTCCACAGTTGTGCCTAACGCACAATGTGCACAGATTTTAAACATTGCTGCTGTGTTTTTAATGTTTCTAATGTTTATCTGATGCATGCCAATTGTCACTGGAATGAGAAGCATGCGTGTTGCACCCTGGTTATTAATGGGGCACGCTAGATGTAAATACAGTTGTAATATGACTAACTAACTTAGTTCGGACCACTACCAGAAAGTGTAGCTAAATCCCACATTGGTCCTGAGGTATTGCCATCAAATTGATTAAAAAGACAAGAAACATGTTGACCCTAATCACATGCGTATAATCCCGCAACCTTAGAGCGGGCGTACGCGCCTCTATATAGTTTTAATCAGGCTAGTGGCACACTTCATTAAAATTGTCTTGAGTGGACCACCAATCCCTATTTTAATTTCACATTCCTGCACATCACTACACCTACACTAACAAAGGGCCCTCACTTGCACTACACCCAACGGCAATAAGGAATAAAGATCTCTGCCAGGAAGGCCCCATCACGGGTGCCGATAGGGTATTGTAGCGCTGACCTGATAAGGAGCAGACCCGATTATGAAGCAAGACATCTAGCTGGCTGGGTGTGTGAGGGTCTTCTTCCAAAATGAGGAAATATTTCTCCAGCACTCTGATTTTACACCTACATGTGTGCTTTCAAAACATATATGACTACCTTCACCTCACAATATGAACTGCATACCTCTTTGGTGTATACTTTAGTCACGGGCCTGTATGCTGGACCTAGAACTAAAAGGCCCTGGGTGTCCCCTTTTTTGGAAATATCTCTTGACAGTGCCGGTCCAATGAGTTTGGGCCATAATCCTGTGTACACCATAGTTCTTATTGATCAGTTATCGCAATGGCCCGATGCTAGAATAGTTCCACATATTACCTCGAAAGTTGTTATTCAATTTTTCAAAGATGTATTTGAAAGAGAAGGGTTTCCTGAATCGCTTCAAACCGACAATGGGGTACAATTAACATCCACTGAGATAAAGGTTTTCCTTGACAGTGATGGCATTGTTCATAAACGCTCATCTGTTTACTATCCCCAGAGCAATGGAATTGTGGAGAGATGCATCAAGGTGTTCAAGGAAGGATTACAATTAGCTGTTTCTAATCGAAAAAATTGCAATCAGGCCTTCAAAGAGGTTAGTTGGAATTAAAGATAATATACTCCCAGATGTAATGGGGATGTGTCTTATTTTGAAAAAATGAGGGGAAGGAAGAGTGTGTGTAAGCATGGATGAGAGATTTATTGTGATAGGAAACGACAAGTGTGGATCCGATCAACATGGTAGAGATGTGATTTCTCCTGTGAAGATAAATGATTGGGTAAGTATGAAGAAAGGTAGAGTTGTGAAGTCTGGTGACACCCGGTTTTCCCTTCCTTTGAAAGTGGTCAGAGTGGGTAGCCAAGATGTAGAACTTTCTGACTGTTACAGCCCACGAGAAAAACACTGACTCAACGCGCTACGAACATAGACACGTGAGTGAACTGCAATTCCCTTGAGCCTTGGCGCGATGATGTCGGTGATGTCATGACGCACTCGAGGCAATAACTTCTTAATCGCTTCCAGGGCAGTCGGACGCTGCCGCTTACTTTCCGTGGAGAAGCCACGCTGTGCTTGGAGGCTGGTAAGGGTGCTCCGGCACCAACCTATCGTTTCAGTACAGTGCTCAGTTTAAATTAGTGGCAGTGTGGGGGTCCAGTACTGTTTAAATTGCTGCTCTGGTTGAGGAACCGTTGCCAGTTCTTGCGGAGCAGACCTGGTCAGTGGAGCCCTGCTTCCGGTACTCTCTCAGATGGAGAGAGTCATGTTTTGTCCTAGGATTCTATCGTTCCGCTAGCCTCATTAACTGTTCCGTGGTTGGTGGGGGCAGTTGTGTCCTAGGATTACCTTGTTCTGCTTGCCTCATTAACTGTTCCGTGGTTGGTGGGGGCAGTTGTGTCCTAGGATTCCCTCGTTCCGCTTGCCTCATTAACTGTTCCGTGGTTGGTGGGGGCAAGCCACTTGAACCTGTTTTCCCTGTTGGCGAGCTACCTAGCTCTTGCAGGGAAAGTGCGATTTACAGCATTTCTCGGACGGCAGGATTACCCAACTCATGTTCCCTGTTGGCGAGCCACCATAGTTCCTGCAGGGAAAACGCCATTTACAGTTTTTCTAGGAGGGCAGGATTGCCCAACTCGTTTTCCCTGTTGGCGAGCTACCATAGCTCTTTCAGGGAAAACGTCTATTGTTTCATTATTTAACCCAATATCTACAAACTCGCTGCCAGGAACAATTGGTGGCTCAGCTAGGTTTGTGGGTTCTGGCCATGCAATTAATGTT
Organism: Lissotriton vulgaris; assembly: GCF_964263255.1. Taxonomy (NCBI): domain Eukaryota; kingdom Metazoa; phylum Chordata; class Amphibia; order Caudata; family Salamandridae; genus Lissotriton; species Lissotriton vulgaris. The sequence continues at coordinate 801,559,717 of NC_141685.1, read as the reverse complement.
GCCAAGTTGAATACAGCCATATCCAAGAAGTATTGGAGTTGCAGGAGGGATTTGTTTTCACTTTAATTTTGCTGAAACAGTACGCTGTCCTTGGGATTCATATTGGTATTATTTATATATCCAGCAACAGGGGTATAACGAGTGACAAGAGGAACGCTCTTCCACACCCCTGTCTCAGTCTACAGGATAGTTTTATTGGTATATTGAGATGTCTGTATTCCAATCCCTACTTGATGTTACCTGTGCCAAGCTAGTACTTATCATGATTATCTTTCTTTAGAGCTAGCGGTGTACTCCAGCTTGTGTGACACTCCTTGAGGTTGCAGAGAGAATTTTCTTTCTTTACAGGTACTATTCTTAGTTATTCAGAATCTCCTTCCAGAGGGGTCGGGGTAGGATAGGAAGCTATTGTGTATACTGCTATTATTTATAGTTGTTTCTTGATTGTCATTACAGGTCTCCCTCCCTGCTGTCCACTTCCTACCGTTCCCCCGCTTGACCACTCCATTGAGTCTGTGTATACCAATTCAGACCGTAGTGATGTCGAGAGGTGGACCATTTTTTGCAACATATGATCCTGGGGATTCCAGGCCACGACACTGATGGGAACATTTGGCATCTGTCCAAGGTGGTGAAAGTTCCTCAGTGGTTGTGACCTGCTGATAAGACTCCTGATTCCACAGTTAGGTCATCTCCTAAGCTCTTGTGCAATGGAACAAATTGGCGCAAATTTGTTCCTCAACGATCTAATGTTCCAGATAAGTGTTGTGTGCAAAGACAAGGTCAACGTCCTGTCTGTGTAAAGATGACCATTTGGATTAATGAAATGTTACTGTTCCTTATTATTGAGATATGTTATTTTTATATTTCCGACACGTATTTCACTGTTCCTTATTATTGATGATATCTTATTCTTGTGTGGGTTACACTGATTTCTTTCTCCATATTATTTAGTTCAGTTTTTATATTCTGTTGTTCATCAATTTGTTCTTGCTCTGTTAACGAAGGGGGATGTGTTGTGTCTCGCTGATCTCCTGGAATCTGGAATATGTCCCATGTTCCAGATTCCAGGGCAGACTGTTTAGCCCAGGCTTATTTGACGAAGCTGACCTGTTTATCTCCTGAAAGAATAAAATCACTTATCTACATTCCTGTGAACTGCAATCCTTCCGATACAACAAGTTTACACCCAGTACTTCCTATGGTAGGTTGGTGTAAGAAAACAGGCCCTTTTTGCAGATGTCCCCCACTTTTTCCCCCCAGTTGTGCTACTAGATGCTAGTTTTTTTCTCTCACAGTGCCCTGGAGCCTGCTAATAAGGCCCCAATGCCAGTGCCCTTGCCCTAAAACTGTTAAATGTGAATTGGTAAACCCAATCGGCAAAGGACTTCAACCCCCTTATAAGACCTAGTATACGGTACCAGTAGTACCCAGGGTATGGGTGTTAAAAGGGTTCCAGGGGTTTCCAGGGTCTGAAGCACTGTTTGTGCCAACTTGAGTGATCCAAGTAAACTACTCAAAGCAGGCCTGCCATTGTAGATTGCAGGAGCAGTGCAAACTGTTCAAATTTTAATTTGCCCTCACCATGTTTAATCGTTGTCATTCACCCCTAAGGAACGCCTCCTCAGCCCATGAGACAGGGTACATTATATTGAGGGTGAGGACATATGATTGCAAGCTTATATGACCCTGTAGCGGCCTTTAATATTAAAGGACACTATAAGTAAAAGACGGTCTCTAGGATAACATGGACTGGCACCCGGGCAAACACGAGGTTGCCAGCTTCTGTATGGTACTGCGTAAATATCTCATGTTTGGTATCAAAAATGTGCCTCCTCACCCCTGACATGAAGCTCGTGTCAGAGGCGATGTGACATGCACCCAGGTGACTACCTTAGAAGTTGCCCAGCGGTTGCCCCAGCTTTGCTGTTCTTTGGCTGCCAGCCTGGGCTTGCTGTCACCATGTCACAGAATAAACATACTGTCTTTTGGAACCCTACCCCTTTGGCGTTTGGGGTCCCTCTCTTTAATTAGAGACTTGCTGCCACCATGACAGGATTCTGACCCCCTGCCAGGAGGTATGAACTCTCCCAGGAGTCAGAAGCAAAGGCCTTGATGGGAAGGAAGTCACACCTCCCTCCATGACAAGCTGACAAGTGAAGTGGTACATCAAACAGGTGAGCCTCAAAGCTTTCACCACCTCTGATATGCATCCAGGATGCCTCCCACAGAAAGGAACAGCCATCCCCCCGCCCTCAGGCATATTTACACCCAGGCAAGTAGGAAATAAAGGTATTCAGGAGGCGTACACCCCCATTAGGCTAGCCAAACCACCAGAGTGGGCTACGTGCCCTGTACAGCAGAGGAAGACTTCTACCATCTTTAAAAGTGGTTAAATACAGGGTTTTGGGCAGATAAGGTGACCTACACACTTGGATGTCACTTCAGGGGCGGAAAAGCCGCCGGGGCTTGAGGCCCATTGGCCACTTGTACCCTCAGCCCAGCACCCCTGAAGTGACATCCGGGGGTGTAGGTCACCTTTTCTGCCCACAGCCTTAACACCCCTGAATCTAGGTTTTAAGAGCCACCCTGACACACAGATTCTCAATTGTAATCTGACTAGCAAGAGGACTAAGAAGTGACCCGTGTCTGCAACAACAGGACCCGCACAAAGCAAAGGCATGATACTCTGAACCTATGGCAACCTTCCTGGAACTGCACAACTGCAACTCGGCCAGGACCAAAGTTCAGTTCCCCCAGCAAGAAGGTCACCTTTGAGAGGCAAAGGCATCACCAGACTCCCCTGGATTAGTGGCACTAGCCCCCGCAACCTGCAACCTACAGGTAAAACAATGCTCTGGATCTGAAGGATCGCTGGCCATCGGGCTTTTAGAGGGAACGCCAAAATCCAGATGGTCTAGTTCATTGTGGAAATTGTAGTCCTGCCCTCCACAGAGTTTAAGGCAACTACCATGTTCCCCGCAAACTCCGGACATCAAAGGAACCATCTGCAGTTATTACCGCTGCCAAGACTTGTTGGTCGCCAATCCAGCAACTCACTCCTTCACTCAACACTGCATCTAGAGGGAACTCTATCCAACTTTTGCCTGACATCAGCAATGGCCCTGTTGTTGCTATTTTGCCCCCTGATCCCCACAGCACTGTATAAGTGGTAAAAGCAGCTCTCCCGTGGCTCCTGTTCTGCACCAAGGACCCAGCACATTACATTGAGGTAGGCGAGGCTTCACAATGGCACAATGTATTGTAGTTTAGAATAACGGAACAATAGTTAAATGTTATTCTTCAATGTTACAGATCATATTAAGGGGATTTTTAATAGATTCAGCTATATTGTATTATATATTCTTTTAACAAATCTACCGCCCCATCGTTCCAGTTAACAACAAGGTAATATTATTCTCCTTCATACAAAAATAACATGAGCCATGTATGAGTAGGAACAGACAACTTATAGCACTCCTTCCTTTTCCTCTGTAATACAGATTTTTATTGGGCACCAAATACCGAGGGTAGCTTAAAACAAATTTACTCCTTTTGCCATTCAGAACAAAAAAACATTTTGGACTCTGCAATCAAGTAGGTTGTTTTTAATAATAAAATATAGATGAGATGAAGCAGTAACCAGCAGATCTCACCTGGAGATGTAGCTGTGGCACTATCATAATGCACAGTGAATAAATATGAAAAACAAGATAAATAGTATATATTGGTAGAATCACATGGTGAGTCATCTATCAAGACAAGTACTCAGTCAAGACAGAGACAATTCCCTCTACGGTCTGTGAAGCACTCACCTTTACGATAATGCTCACTCAATCCTAACCCTTCAAGGGCACACTCCTTTACTGCCCACCTGGTTCCCGGGCTGAATTCCTTTCGGCAATGAGCAGTCTATTAGAACCCTTAGCGGGAGAACCCAATTTCACCATCCTGGGATACTTTAACTTTCACTTAGAGGCTCACGAAGATAAGGACACTTCATCCCTCACTGCAGAACTAGAGGCGGTAGGCCTCTCACAGTTAGTGACGAGCCCCACGCATTCAGCCGGCCACACGCTGAATGATCTGTTCTCTAACAACCAGCAAATTTCCCTTATGAACGTCCTTCCTCTCACCTGGATGGACCACTGCGCAGTTCTGTTCGACATTCAAACAAGGAGGAACACTCCTCGGCACACTAGCCCCTTCCCCCCCTAAGCAGTTTAAGGCGCGGAGCAGCACTGACCATCATTTCCACAAATCTCACGTGCTCTCCACCCAGCTAGATATCATGCAAGACCCAGAATTGGCCTCTACTAATTACTCAGAATGGCTCCATAACACACTTAGTGCTTTCAGAACCACTTAAAACTGCTTCCAAAAGCAGGAATGCCCCTTCCGCCCCTTGGTTCTCAGAGGCACTGAGGCTCGAGAAACAACAGCGCAGGAATCAAGAAAGACGCTGGCGTCAAGATTATGACAACGTGGAAAAACTCTGCTACAAGGAGGCTTTGACCAAGTACAAACAGCTCATAATCTCTGGGAAAAGTAACTACTACCTTAAACAAATCGAAACTGCCCAAGATTCTGCAAAGCAGTTGTTCCAGGTAGTGACCAAGCTTTCAGGGCCGGCGACTAATTCCTCCAAAGACGCCACCCAAGCTCTCTGTAATTCATTGGCCAGCTACTTCCAAGAAAAGATTAGCCATATCTATGCCAATTTCTCAGCCCATACGAAGGTTGACAATCAGACTGACGACCCCAGTGACAATGAAATAACTCCTAATCTCTCGGAATTTAGCCAGGTCTCACTGGAACAGATCACACACCTAATTTCCACTGTCAAATCTGGATGCCCTAAAGACCCTTGCCCTCCATTAATTCTGAAATTGATCCCCGACCTCATAGGCCCCAACCTAGCAAACATCTGCAACTCGATGTTCCACACAGGCACTTACGCATCTGTTTGGAAAAAAGGCCATTAGCAAACCTCTGCTAAAAAAGAATCTTGACCCTGCAGAGACCTAAAACTACAGAACAATTGCATGCATCTGATTTCCAGCAAAAATCTTCAAAAAAATCACGAAAACCCAGCTGGCCCAGTTCATGGACAATAACAACCTACAGAACGACAAACAATTTGGCTTTAGAAAGGGCCACGAAACTGAGACAGCCCTTATCAAAGCATCTGACGAAATCAGGATGGTACTGGATCACGGTGGTGCCACGGTCCTTGTGCTGTTAGATCTATCAGCAGCCTTTGATATGGTCGACCACGTCACCTTGATCGACCGTGTCTCAGCCATTGGCATTAGAAATAGGGCCAAAGCCTTCCTGTCCTCTTTCCTATCCAACCGGACTCAGTTAGTGAGTCTCGGCAACTTCAACTCCCCACCATTTGCACTCCCGTGTGGCGTGCCACAAGGATCATTGCTGAGTCCAACCTTATTTAACATCTATGTGTCGGACCTGGCAAGGGTTTTCAAATCCTATGGGATGGGTCTAACATCGTACGACGATTATACGCAGTTAGTGCTAGCAGTATACAATGATGGAAGGGCAGTTGCGGCAATCTTTTAAGAAGGAATGTTGGCCAAAAGGCCCTCAGTAAGCTACAACTGGTACAGAACGCAGCCTCCAGCATGCTGTAAGGCTCCCCCAAGTATAAGCCACTATCCAAGGTGGTGCGACAGCTCCACTGGCTGCCCATAAGAAGCAGAACCAAATTCAAGGCATTATTCATCGCATACAAAGCAACCTACAACATAGGACCCGAGTTCCTCAAGAAAGCTCTCTGCTCATACACGCCCAGTGGACTCAGCGCTCATCAGCAGCCATCCTGCTAACTGTCCCTCGAACCAAGAAAGCCTCATGGGGCAATATAAGATTCACAGTCTCCACTGCCAAAATGTGGAACATGCTTCCCCTTCACATCAAGACCAGCCCTGCCCTGCATGCCTTCAGGAAACAAGTCAAGACCTGGCTCTTTAACCAATAAGTCACCCGCTCCATGGCCTTCCTTCCTTCAGTCCGAAAAGATGAGACAACAAAGGGTATTTTCGCACTTTACAAGTTGCGTCAATAAATAATAGAAATAAATAGTAGGGTGTATGAGTGAATGCATGAAGTTAGTCTCTTTCTGAGCCCATCCAGTAGGCCAATTTCTCCTGTCTCTAGTATGAAATTATTGAGAAAATTCTCTGTTATCACCAGTGTTCAAGGTTTGTTGTATGCAATGGTTTTTAATCATATATTGTTTAGAATGTTTGTAAATTTTAGAGCATGTACTTGTTTTATGTACTTAGAAAATGTGCAATATAAAGGTTACTGATACAAGCATATATTTGTTTCATATACAGGCATTTGTTATATGTTCAACCTTCAGGTGTACATTGAGAATATATCATTGTGTCTTGAAAAAGATTGAATAAATTACAAACACCATCGAAACGTGTCAACGCTTCTTCTACACAATTCGTCTATTTGACTGGAACCATAGATACCAAATGAAAGTGAACGTATCGGGTCCTAGTCAATATTTCTTTTCTTACGAATGTGTTCAACCAAATGACAAAGTATACTGTCTCCTTTTCTCTCTCGAAATATTAGGTGCATCGATGTTTGTGTACAGGGTTTTTTCTTTCACCCAACTAGTACAAGTGGATAGTTTGAGTATATATTGTATACACATTTGGGGGCATATTATCAAGGGGGTTTATCTCCGCTTTTTTGGCTTTAAAAGCCAAGAAAGCGGAGATAAAATTATCTCCCTATTACCAAGCTGTCGCTAACACCAGTTAGTGACAGCTAATAGGAGATAGCGACCATCTTGGGCCCCGCTTTGCATGTCAGTGATATTTATCACTAATGACATGCAAAGTGGGCGTGCCAAGATGTTAGCGACTGGAAACAGTCCCTAACATCGCTATCTCCTATTACCAACTTCTCCAAAAGCTAACACCTGCCCTGAGCAGTTCTTAGCCATGTTATCCAATGGGAGGTGGATAACATGGCTAAGAGCATTTACTCGATAATGCATGAATATCGCTGACTTTTCAGCGATATTCATGCATTGCGGCCGTTTTTTATCGCATTTGCGATAAACCTTGCTAATAGCAAGGTTTATCTGCGATAAAAATCGCCGATGTGCGGCGATAGTTTTTGTCTCTAAACAAGTTAGAGACAAAAATTATCGCTAGTTGTTGGTAATATGCCCCTTGGTTTTTAATCATTTGTGTATCACGGTTATAGTCATGTTTTGCACAGTTGTTTTAGATAGTTTTATTAATTGATGTTATAAAGAATAATTGTGTAAAAAAAGTTTTTTATAAATATCATTGTAGGAAATTCAAACTTTTGACAGTTTTTTGTGTTTACTGCTTGAGCTAAATTGTTTATTGCTTTGAATCTTGGGGTTGAATGCTATTGGTCATGAGTAAACTCAGCATAGATAAGTAAGTGTGTAGAAACCAAAGGATTAACTTAATTCTCAGCACCAAGGACAGCCAAGACAACTCTGCACCCAGGCTCCAAGTGTCTGGGAAAATTGAACTGACTGCTGTGGCTTGGTCCTGGGACACACATCACCTTTACTCTATTTGGATTCCACGCAACTCGACCTGCAAGTGGGCGATTGTCACTACCAATTCTTCCCATTGATTGCAATGCAAAAGTTCTGCAGCATTTAATTGCTGTAGTTAATGTTTTCTTCTAAAATCCATAGTTCTGACTATATGTATCGAATCACGCTTGTTTTGGTGTCTAAATTGATTTTAAAAATATGCTTTATTTTTTATAAACTGGTGTTGGGTTTCTTTCAAGTCATGTCAATTACTTATCATTCATGTTGGTACTCTAAAATGCTTAACAGGCTCCTCTAGTAGAGCCTGACTGCTCTTTGCCACACTACCAGAAAGAGCTAAGGATTTATTAGTGGGAATCCAAGGACCATCTTTGGGGTTTGTGATAGTATTGAATGGTAACCTGCATCACCAAATAATCCTCCACCTTCCTACAGGTGGTTAATTGAAAAGCTGTGCCTTCAGCTCCTTGCAGAATTCAAGAAGAGAGGAGGAGGAGGCTCTGATGTGGAGTGGGAGGTTGTTCATGCTTTAGGAGTGATGTAAGAGAATGCCCAGCCTCCTGATCTGGGTCTATATATGCGTGGAATGTGTGTGAGTAAGAGACTTGCGGAGAGGATGTGTCTGTGTAGTTGGTGGAAGGAGATACAACTGTTCAAGTAGGCGGGGCCTAAGTTGTGTAGTGCCTTGAATGTGTGTGTGAGGAGTTTAAATTGAGTGTGTTTGTGTATCGGGAGCCAGTGTAGCTCCCTGAGGTGTCATGTGATGTTAGTTACGTATGGGAGAATGAAAATTAATCTGCCTGCTAAATTCTGAATGTTTTGTAGTCTTCCAATGAGTTGTTTGGTGATCCCAGTGTGGAGGGTGTTCCCTTAGTCCAACTGGTTGTTGACTAGGGCATGAGTAACAGTTTTTCTAGTGTTGCCTGGGAGTAATTTTAAGATATTTCTCAGCATCTTCGGGGTGTGGAAGCAGGATGCAGTGATGGCGTTGATTTGTGCTGCCATGTTCAGTTTGCTGTTGATAATTATTCTGAGGTTCCTAGCATGGGTTCTAAGTGTGGGTCCAAGTTTCTCACATTTCATTGCCTCTCACACGTCAAGATTCTGTCTGGTTTACAGGACAACTAATGGATTATAAAAGTAAGAGTGCTATATTCAAAGGTTTAATAAACAAATTCCTGGACAACGTTGAGGGGTCATTTACCTACCTCTAACTGAATATTATGACATTGTAAGGGTGGTTAACACTACACACAGCAGCTTGCCTTGTGAAACCTTTAAAGGTGACCTGCTTTCAATGGAGACTTGTTAGAAAAGGGGCTAATATAGCAAAAGGTTTACTCATTATGTGTGTAAAAGTGATTGTACATATCGGCCAAAAGTGTAATAAGCCAGACATTTTTACCAATACGTGAAAGAACGAAATACTGCCAAAAGGTACAATATGTTTTTAATATTCCCATATTCTCTACAGTGTATAAAATAATTAGATAAGACCTAAAACATGCTTCTAAACAAATGGAAGAAGAAACAATATTTTACATTGAAATCCTTAAACTGCAAATGTCAAGCAGAATAATCCTACACCAGTCTTTCTGACTTCTACCTTGTATAACAAAGTTACATTATGTAGAGCTCTTTAGAAATAAGTAAAGAAACAAAAGGACTGTTTCTCTCTCACTTTCCTTTCTTTGAATTGCATTTTAGTTTGTAGTTGCACAGGTATTTATCAGTGTGTATATGTTTACAGTAATGAGAGCTGCTTATTTTTTTGCAGGGGCTTTATCAGTTACTAAAGGTTTAAACCTAAAATACGGTAGCCTAAATAGGATATACCTTGTGACAGTCTTGGTATTTGCAACTTTCTCTAGGCAGTTGAAGTTGTTGAACTTCCAAGTTACTTCGATATGAAACTTCTATAATATGAGGCTTTCTTGGTTCGAGGGACAGTTAGCAGGATGGCTGCTGATGAGCGCTGGAGTCCACCGGGCGTGTATGAGCAGAGAGCTTTCTTGAGGAACTCGGGTCCAGTGTTGTAGGTTGCTTTGTATGCGATGAATAATGCCTTGAAATTGCTACATCACTTGTTTTTATGTTAATAACTACATTCAGTGATTCATAAATTATATTTGTGCTCTGAATGATTCTTAATGTTACAAGTTTATCAGCTATAACATAAGAAATATATATTGGTTTTATACCTTCCTTCTTGGCAAACATCATGATTCAGGAAAACAAACAAAATCTGAAACCGTAAGAATTCTTCTCACTCACTCTTTGAGTAAATATTGCAGGTTAGAATGCATACTCCTTGGAAGCATGACTGCCATAACAAGATGGATATATCAAAAGTCAGAATCAAGCCTTGTGCAAGACAAGAACAACGCAAAGACTTCAATAATATTTACAAAGCCATGCAAGGAGAGATTTGCACCACCTTGCGTGGCTTTGTACTCAATGTAAAACAATGTAGCAGCTTGCTTTGTGTTACGTTACATTACATTTCAAGCTGGAAGGCATGGTGGAGCATGGGCATTCCCATGTATCCACCCATGTATTTTGGCACATTCCCTGATTTACTAATGCTAGTGAACCTGGGAATTGGTAAAAATGCTATGCCTTCCAGAGTGAGGCATAACGAGGGGAAATAGCTTTATTTCTCCTTGTTTCTTCCTCTTTCTTTGCATGATGCATTCAGCATCACACATGAAAAGAGGAAAATGCCTCTAAGGAGTGTTTCTGTGCAGGAACGTTTGCCTTCCTGCTCAAAAACAATCCTGCTAGAACACAGGCACTCTGGTGCCTGCATTGGTACTAGGCAGCTCATAGCGTGCCAGTGCAAGGAGAGAGCAGAAATGCTCCATATCTTTGTGAATTTGAAGCTTTCTACTATCTCCCTTTCATGAATGCAGAAACTTTGCTTGCTGCCCTGCGTTAGGTGAAAGATTAGTAAATATTACACTTAGCGGCAGATTTACCACTTTTTCACGCAGTGCTGCAGCGCAAATACTGCACTGTGTGAAAAGGAGAGAGGAGGAGACCGACAAATTTACTGAACTATGGCACTCTCCTTCCCTTTCCCTAGCACTAGCCCTGAAATCAGCTGCAGTGCACCACGGAGACTCCTTTGTGCCATGGTGTTCGGGTGTCTCTGTGAGTCTAGCATAACAAAATATTATACATAGACTGACTTAAACCAAACGTCCTGTGGTGCCCTGGGACTTGTAGCATATTCTGACTTCACCCATGTTCTTTGTGTAGTTTGTATGCAGATATGCAAAACCTCACATCAGTTGGCACTCACATTCTGTTTGGACCACTACAAAACACTTCTGCCTCAAATGTTTTGTGCGCTCATTTCGTTCAAGGAAACACATTTCCTTGCGTGTCCTGTAACTACAGGTGAGTGCGGTCTGTCATCATGACAGTGTTGGGGTGAGGGGCAAGTCAAATAATGAAGAGGTCAGCTATTCCATCTTGTTCTGTCCCTCGGGTCCTAAAATGAATTGAAAAGTGGTTGATTGGGTTACAAAGAGAAGGAGGTGGAGCTCCATGGATCTGAGTCTTACTTGTTCATGGTGCAGGAAGATTTGTGCATGGTATTAAGGTATCTCTCTGTTTTATGTATGTAGTGTGGAAGCTGTATGTTGTAGGCACAAGGATGTCAAGGACCTATGAGGATGTGGTGTGTTTTTTTAGTGAAGACTGTATTGAGTGTATGCAATGTGGTGAGATCTGCAATATCTGGAGTCTGGAACAATGTAGACAAAAATGTCATGAGCATTAGTTGGACATTAGGTCTTGTTTGTGGGTGAGTAGTACAAGAATGAGACTGGAGCTGTGTGCTGTGCATGTTTAGTTGTTGTTTTTTCTGTATCAAGATGTACCTGGGGGGATAATTAGAGTAGTGTCCAAGGTGGAGACGCATGTTGATGTGCTACCTTACACCTGCTTTATTCTGTAGCAGTTAGGGACAGGGGTTCTGGTCTAGGCCCTAGATGGCCAGACCAGGCCCTGACAGTTTATGTCCTTGGCTTTGTCCACTTGTGGCTGAGGAAGCTGTGTCATTGAACGTAGAGGGGTGATTGGCTCACGTTTCAACCAACTTTGTTGTTAAGAGGAAGAATTGTTTGAACAGGGATTGGCTGAGGGGAGCGGATCTGTCATGTTACCCATACATGGTGGCAGCTGGGGCAAGGACGTCAATGGGAGCCATAACCGCTCATGAGTGGCCTAGTCTTCAACTCTTGATGGTGGGAGGGAGTGGCAGGACGCTGAGTGGATAGCGGGAGCAGGCCTTGCTTATGTCACTATTATGTAGTGGTGGCCAGGGCCAGACTGAGAACCAAAATAAGCCCTGACAAAAATGTTTACCCAGCAAGACACTGTAGGTGTGAATTACTAGAATGGGTCCATGGGAACTTAGGGCCCGATTACGATGGCGGTGGGACTGCCACCAACAGCCCATCTTGGCGGTCCCACTGCCATAGGCAATCATGTTTTCCGCCCACCACATTTGGATGGTGGGCGGATGTGTGGCGGTCAGAATGACCGACTGCCATGGGTCTGACAGGCAGAATGATTCCGATTGCCCATCAGACCTCCCGCTTTCCACAGAATGGCAACGATGCCTGCTAGGCACAGCCGTAGGGATAATGATATCCCTTTCTGCCTGTCTGACAGCAGCGGTTAACCTGCAGCGACCAGGCAGGCAGAAACAGACTTGGGGGTCCATAGCAGGTACCCCATGCCCCCTGGGCCTCGGACATGGGCCTTGGGGGGCACCTATGGTGCCCCCCTACATATCCCATTACCATGTGGTTAGCAGCACCTGCCGCAAAACAATGAATAGACATTGCGACCGCTGTGTTGACGGTCTCATCGTAATTCGACGTGTGGGACCACCACCTTGTAGGCAGGTGGTCACAATTCTGACTGGATGGCGGACGGACGGAAGTCTGTCCGCCATCCTAAGGAGGCTCATAGTTTGGTTATGGCAGCCCATCCTGACCTCAAAGCAGCCTCCTAGCCTGGAAACTACCAAGGGAATGGCAGATTGGCAGGATGTCCTGTCCAGACTAGGCAGTGACTGCTCAAGCAAGATTGATGGTACAGGCATTATTGGACTAGAATTTGCACGGCTTTCAATTTCTTTCATGGCCTGAGTGAGACTGTTTCAAAAGCTCTCATAGTGACACAAACCTCTTCAGGAGCCATTAAACAATCTGTGCAAAAGATAAATTAACTATTGTAAACATTTTAACAAACAGAAATAAAGTTTGTATTTGGAGTGAGAGATTTTGGGAGCGAGAAAATACCCTTTTTAGGATGAGCCTGCTAAACAATGCATGGTCTGTCTGTTGCAAGGCATATTGTAACTTACCAAGAAACATAGAGGGGCTTGGAGCCCGCTCATTGCTTAACATTCATTGGCTTCCTTGTCACTTACATTTGCCTGCTACTTATTCATGTCCAGCTTGTCAATCTTGTGTTTGTTTCTCCCATGGAGCACCATCTTTACAAGCTCTTTGATAGGCTGGCATCACTGCTTCCAATGCTTGCTTTTCAAGCACTACTTTTTAGGTCGAGCTCGACCTGCATTCAATGCGAAGCATTGATTGCTGTGTCTGCTCGGAACCTATTGTCAGCTGTTTCTAGGAATGAAGACACGAGTTAGACGCGCGCTTTTGCAGTCTCAGTTTTGACCGCGGGAGAACGCTTCTGAGCTGCGCTTGCGCAGACGAACTCACAGCCCCTGCTTTCGCTTCGCTCGCATGCATTAACGGCGCACACACACAGACACATCCAGCCCCCACCCCTCTGCATGCACACACACACACACGTACACACACACAGACGCGGGCACACATACACAACCTACAGCCCCCCACCCCCTGCACACACACAGACACGCACGCATACACATGCCGCCGCCCTCTGCCCTCCCCCCCACAAACACACACACACGGTGGTTGGGTGACACGGGCAGCTGCCCTCTGCCAGGCTCACAATGAGCGAGAGGGAGGGGCTTTGCTTATCCTTACCGGGGCTCTTCAGATTGTAGCGGGCTTCCATGGCTGCGGCTGCGGCTGCTGCTGCTGCTCTCACGGATGCTCGTGGTGTGCCGGGTTCATGACGGTGTTCCGCCGCCCCAGCTTTAGCCCTGACGTGGCACCAAGTTCGTGGCCCTGCCCCGGTGCTCACACTAACGCTGCAAGCTGCGGCGCCCGGGGAGGTGACGTCAGCTCCAGCCGCTGACTGTGTCCTTCAGTGCAGCGCCGACATAGAAAAGGGACTGGTGCGGCGGAGAAAGTGCAAGCGAAATTGCAGGAAGGGTAGGCGGAGGCCTTGAGCGCGCAGACACTCAGGCCATCTTATGAGAAGAAGGCTACCTCTTCAAGTACCGTTCATCATTGAATTGAAAAAAAGAATACAGATTTTTATTATGCATCTGGCTTTAGGTAATCGCTACTGGCTGCGCTGTCATAATTGTAATTGACATTCAAATATGTTTACCGGGGCTCTTCAGATTGTAGCGGGCTTCCATGGCTGCGGCTGCGGCTGCTGCTGCTGCTGCTCTCACGGATGCTCGTGGTGTGCCGGGTTCATGACGGTGTTCCGCCGCCCCAGCTTTAGCCCTGACGTGGCACCAAGTTCGTGGCCCTGCCCCGGTGCTCACACTAACGCTGCAAGCTGCGGCGCCCGGGGAGGTGACGTCAGCTCCAGCCGCTGACTGTGTCCTTCAGTGCAGCGCCGACATAGAAAAGGGACTGGTGCGGCGGAGAAAGTGCAAGCGAAATTGCAGGAAGGGTAGGCGGAGGCCTTGAGCGCGCAGACACTCAGGCCATCTTATGAGAAGAAGGCTACCTCTTCAAGTACCGTTCATCATTGAATTGAAAAAAAGAATACAGATTTTTATTATGCATCTGGCTTTAGGTAATCGCTACTGGCTGCGCTGTCATAATTGTAATTGACATTCGAATATGTTTGCCGCTTTAGTAAGTAAGTAAGTACCCATAATATTTTTATAATAGGGATATGAAGGGCTTTTTTGGTAGTGTTTCAAGGTATGTGACGTATACGCAGAGAAATCACATACTTGTTTTTTTTATCTGTCTCAGTGTGACTGTGTGTGCGCTAGGGCCTGGCCAGTGATTTATGCCATCGTTAGAGAAATTACATTTGTTGGCATACTGTTGCCCTATTTTCTCCACCCTAGCACAGTAGCAATATTTGTGGCTTGCTGGGGCCAACTATGTAAGCCCCTCCCTGTGTGTGTGGTACCGCAGTAGGGTGAGCAGGTGTCCCGGATTCGCCGGGGCAGTCCCTGTTTTTCAACCGCTGGTTTGGGTCACGTCCCGGTCTTTAGAGAGGGGCAACTCAAAACAGTGAGAGACGCTTTTTTAGGTGTTCCAAATCAGCGCTAGTTTGTAGCTGTTACTAGTAAGCAATTTAATTAATCGGTATGATGCTGGTTTTGAAAATTACATTTTATTTAATTTCTTAGTGCTTTTTCTGTGTGTTTGTGTTGTTGAGGGTTGTCCTTCCTTGCCACTTCCTTGATGTACAATTCTAGTCCTTCCTCTGTGTTTTTGAAATGTCCCGGTTTTTCAGTCGCATGATCTGGTCACCCTCTGTGGTAGGCATCCCCGACCAGAAGCTTCCTATTGGTTCTGGTCGGGTTCATTGCAGAGGTGGGCGGGGAGTCGTGGGTGTGGTCGGCCCGCAGGAGCAGGGTTGATATATTCCTACAGGTTAGTAAACATCGATGTGATGTTTGGTGCCACAACAATTTATCTTAAGGGGACCAGGTGCGTACCCATTCATATTAGTGCAACAGGAGCAGTGGCACCGGGGTCTGTCGATACTGGGGACAAGGCACTACACCACAGTTATGGTTGCATTTTACAACTGAACCAGGGCACCCTTTCTACGCCCCGACCCAGCACTGAAAGGAGCGTTAAACATATCGCTAGAATGTAACCAGGTAACCTATAGGTTACACATGCATCTCTGCAGTTGGTTCCTCAACCCATTGAGCGGTCTCCCTTAGAACAGAAAGTGTGAGCTCAGTTGCAGGTTATATTCTGGGATAGCAGCCTGCTGAATAAACTGATAAGTCGATCATACCTTAAGCTGTGTAGCAAGCACATTACTCCTTGGGCCCCAAGTCATCGTTCCAATAATACATGGAGAGTTCTGTAAACCAGATAAAGCATGGATATTTCCTGGATATGATCAGATAATGGCTAAGCAAATGTATACACTTTTAAACATATGTTCCGCACCTTTTACAAGGACAGTCATTAGCCAGACGCTCCAGTGAGCTATTTACGTAGCAGTAGATAATCTACATGAGAGTTAAGAAAGAAACGGATCTCTTTATTAATCAGACATGGAAGAATAGTTGGGACGAGCAACAAATGGAGCAATATCCTTTGAAGCCATGCACAGACTCTCACACTCTCACAGACTCTCACTCTCTCACTGACACACACTAACTCTCACTCACACTGACTCACTCACACTGACTCACTCACACCACTGACTCACTCACACCATTGACTCACTCACACTGACTCTCTCACTCACTCTCTCACTCACACTGACTCACTCACACTGACTCTCTCACACTGACTCTCTCACACTGACTCTCTCACTCTCACTGACAGACTCTCCCACTCTCACTCTCACTAACTGACTCTCCCACTCTGATGAACGCCTCATCAGCACCCGACATCGCCATAGCCATCCCGGACGCCTACAAGATCATCCGAAAATATCGCACCAACCAAACAGGAGGAGGCATCGCCATCGTCCATAAGAACACCATCCGCATCACGACCAGTTCCGACGATAACCTCGCTACCGCCGAACACCTTCACTTCCAGATCCACACCGACCCCAAGACCACACTTAGAGGCACCCTCATCTACAGACCACCAGGAACCCGCACACAGTTCAACGAAGACATCACTGACTTCATCAGCCCACACGCCCTCCCCTCCGAGGACTACATTCTACTGGGAGACCTCAACTTCCACCTGGAAAAGAAAAACGACAGCAACACCACCACCCTTCTGGACAACCTGGCCAACCTCGGACTTAAACAACTTGTTGACACCCCCACCCACCTTGCCGGTCATACTCTCAACCCTATCTTCACCTCCAGCAAACACATCTCCTTCGATCATACCACAGCTCTCCATTGGACGGACCACAGCTGCGTTCACTTCAGTTACAAAAAAACACCGACCCACAACCCCCCACAACCTATCCCTCGAAGAAACTGGAACAAAATCACTACCGATCAACTCTTCACTTCGCTTAACCAAAACCCTCCTGCCATGTCATCGGACCCTAACCAAGCCGCAACCAAACTCACACAATGGATCACCCACAGTGCTAATGAATTAGCACCCTTGAAAAACCACCAGATCAAACAAGGCAGCAAAAAGGTCCCCTGGTTCAACGACGACCTTAAGAAATCCAAGAAGTCATGTCGTACTCTCGAGAAAACCTGGAGAAAAAACCCTACCACCGACAACCTGACCTCCTTCAAGGACGCCACCCGCAAACACCACCAATTGATCCGATCCACCAAGAAATCAGCATTCAAGGACCGACTCGACAACAACGCCCACAACAGCAAGGAACTATTCAACATCGTCAAAGAATTTACCAGCCCCACTGCCGGCACCAACGACATCACTCCCTCACAAGACCTCTGCGACTCTTTATCCTCTTTCTTCCACAACAAAATCGCCGACATACATAACAGCTTTGAAAACTAGTCAGAAGACCAGTCAACTCCAACCACCCCCGAACCAAAACCGCCGTCTAACATCCTTTGCGACTGGAACCCAATCACTACTGTAGACACCATCCGCCTGATGAACTCCATCCACTCAGGATCACCAACCGACCCATGCCCCCACCACATCTTCAACAAAGCAGACTCCATCATCGCACCCCATCTCCGCGATGTCATCAACTGTTCTTTCAACTCTGCTACCTTCCCAGAAAGCTTGAAACATGCCGAACTCAGCACCCTCCTAAAGAAACCCACAGCAGACCCCTCTGAACTTAAGAACTACCGCCCCATCTCACTCCTCCCATTCCCTGCCAAAGTCATAGAGAAAGCCGTCAATAGCCAGCTCGCCGCCTTCCTCGAAGCCAACAATTCCCTCGACCCCTGACAGTCTGGCTTCCGAGCCAAACACAGCACCGAAACAGCCTTCATCGCTGCTACAGACGACATCCGAGCACTACTGGATAACGGAGAAACTGTCGCCCTCATCCTACTTGACCTCTCGGCCGCCTTCGACACAGTCTGTCATAGCACCCTCATACAACGCCTTAACAACGTCGGCATACAAGGAAAAGCTCTGGACTGGATCATCTCGTTCCTCTCCGGAAGAACCCAGAGAGTCCGCCTCCACCCATTCAAATCAGAGGCCACCGAAGTCATCTGCGGCGTACCACAAGGATCATCACTTAGTCCCACCCTCTTCAACGTTTACATGAGCCCCCTCGCATCCATCGCACGACAACACAACCTCAACATCATCTCCTATGCAAAGGACACCCAACTGATCCTCTCCCTCACCAAAAACCCAAACACCGCTAAAACCAATCTACACGAAGGAATGAAAGAAGTAGCCGAATGGATGAAGAACAGCCACCTAAAACTAAACTCGGACAAAACGGAAGTCCCCATCTTAGGGTCATCCCCCTCTGCTTGGGACGACTCATGGTGGCCACTGGCCCTGGGTACAGCACCAATACCTACAGACCACGCACGTAACCTGGGCTTCATCTAGACTCCTCCCTCTCGATGACCAGACAAGTCAACGCTGTCTCATCTTCATGCTTCAACTTCCTTCGCATGCTCAAAAAAATCTTCAGTTGAATCCCTACCGAAACAAGAAAAACAATCACCCACGCTCTGGTCACTAGCCGACTGGATTATGGAAATACCCTCTACGCCGGCACCACTGCCAAACTACAGAATAAACTCCAACGCATCCAAAACGCCTCAGCCAGACTCATATTGGACATCCCCCGTCAAGCTCACATTTCCAGTCACCTGAAAGACCTCCACTGGCTTCCTGTTAACAAGAGAATAACATTCCGCCTCCTCACCCACGCACACAAGGCCCTCTACGACATAGGACCCGAATGCCTCAACACACGACTGTCCTTCTACACACCCTCCCGCCAACTACGATCATCCAATCTAGCCCTCGCCGCAATCCCGCGCTTCCATAGGTCCACCATGGGAGGAAGATCCTTCTCCTACTTAGCGGCCAAAACCTGGAATTCTCTCCCCTCCCACCTCCGCCTTACACAGAACCACCTCTCCTTCAGAAAGCAACTAAAAACCTGGCTATTTGATAAGTAATGCACAATCCCTCCCCCAAGCGCCTTGAGACCCTCTGGGTGAGTAGTGCGCTATTCAAATCCTGAACTTGAACTTGAACTCTCTCACTCACTCACTGTCACTAACAGACTCTCACTGACCGACTCGCCCACCATCTCTCACTCACTGACTAACTCTCCCACTCACTGACTCACTCACTCACTGTCCAGACTCTCACTGACCGACTCACCCACTCTCTCTCTCTCACTGACTCTCCCACTCACTGACTGACTCTCCCACTCATTCTCACTCACTGACTCACTCACTCACTCTCAACACATATTGTATTACAAATGTAATACGTGTCACATTTGCGAAAGTTTAAGCTATTGGCATTGTAAATGACAATGCTATTAATGTATCTATTTTCAAAACCAACACATAAATAAAAAAAGTGTCATTTACAATGCCAATAGCTCAAACTTTCCTAACGCGAGACCTATTGCGTTGCAAATGCTTGTTTATTTTGTGTGAAACACGCCATAAGAATATGTGTGTTTTTGAGCCAACTGCCTCGTGTACATCTCTCCCTCAGCACTCCATGTAGCTCCCTGTTCCCTCACTGTTTCAGCCCACCCTCTTCCTTCTTGCGCTCACCCATGTGCTTCTCCCTACTGCTTCTCTCCACCTGGGCTCTCCTTTCTGCTGTCCCCCTGTCTTGACAGGCTTTTTGGCTCTATTTCGGAGTGATAAAGACTTTAATCTTGCTCACATCTAGGATATGTATTCCTAGCTTGTGTTGGCTCTTTTAAGCCCTTTCTTCCAGACCTAGAAGCGGATAGTTGCTTTATATGATGATAGATCCCTTACTCTAATCCATCTATTGCCTATTGGCTTTGCCTTTCATTATTTTGCCCATAGTAGAGGTTGGATCCTGTGGTCCTGACTTTATATTACACATTAGTATTGTTTATGTAGGTACTCTGACAGAGCTAAGGGTTATTTTATCCTTCTCAGGCCTACAGGGCCCAGAACTAGAGAGACTCCATTTTGATAGAGCTGAGATGCTTTAAGGGGAAAGGTAATGTTTATAGTTAAGGCTGTTGACTGCTAAGGGAAACCCAGCCAGGACTGGTTCTTATCCGAGGAATGTGTTTGTCTCATGGGCCCAGACGTAACAAGCAGATGGCCACTGCGGTTGCGTGGAAGCCTTGGAGCTAGCACAGGAATTCGGTGGGAGGCAGCCCTCTGTTGGAAATTTCCATGAGGGGAGAGGAATCCATATCAGCGAATTGCAGGAGAGGAGGAGGGTTCAGTTTGGTTCTTGAAGAGTGGAGAGTAGGATGTCTGCTGGAGCTGCAGAATACAGTGCAGTCTTATTGGTTTTCTGGAATGGAGAAAGAAGGCAGATGATTGCTGAAGCTGGAGAGAGACTATCAGAATGCATTAAAGCAGATGGAGGAGCTGAGGCTGTCAGCTGGAGCAATTGAGCCAGAGGCGTGGAGCTGTGGTGACGGAGGGAGAGACAGAGAGAGAGCCCTGATCCCACCAGAGTCAGAGAGAAATCTTCCTTCTAATAGGTGAGGTAGTCTAAACTAGTCCACTTTACACTTACACCTTAATCTTGTCCTTATTCCCTAGGCTATTGTATGTCTAACCCTTTTCTTTCAGCGGTGTGTTACAGTTCCTGTTAGTTATAGAGACCCCGCAGATTTATGTATGTGTATTCTATTGCCATTTTGTAATAAAGATACCCCGGTTCTTAGTGAACTAGTGTGCATGTGTTGTTCTTATGATAGAGAGCGTTTTTATTCCTGCATACAGTGTGTATATCTTTTGTCCCCACACAGTGGAGGTAACCTTGTCTCCTAGTCAGGTATTACTGTTTGAACAGATGCTACCCCTGATCAGGTAAGTGATAACTGAATAATTAGGGAGAGAGAGGAGCCCTGGAACTGAGGGATAAAGTATATACTAAGTGATTCGGCCATCCCATAATATTATTGTAGTAGCGAACCCTTAGTGAATAGTGAGAGAGACTTCCCAACATAGAGAGACAGAGAGCTGAAGGTATTCATAGGAAAGTGGTCGTCATTGGTAAGTGGCGTTAGTGAGAGCACTGATTGTGGTCAGTGTATATACCCGCAAGATTGCGGCTTGAGTGAGCACCGGGGGGATACGGTGTGTAGATCCGCCGGATTGTGGATCATGTTGTAAGTGAGTGAGCACTGGGAAGGAGACCAGTGTGTATACCCACAGGATTGTGGCTTGTGTAAAAAGAACAGTCTTACGGGACTCTAAAGATAGAGAACAGTCTTACGGGACTTTAAAGATAGATGGACTTGAGTGAGCACTGAGGGTAGTCAGTGTGTAGGTCCGCCAGATTGTGGATCGTGTGTGAATGAGAGCACCGGGGGGACACGGTGTGTAGGTCCGCCGGATTGTGGACCGGAAGAGAGAGAGAGAGCACTGAGGCTGCAGCTCAGTGTGTAAGGCACGCCGGATTGTGTGTCGAGTGAGCACTGATGGTGATCAGTGTGTAATGGTAGATAATCAGAACTGCCCCAGGGTAGATTAGTCTGGACCCATGTGGTCGCGAGACTATGAGGTATGAGTGTGGTGTAGGGCATGGATGTCCTTAGTAATCAGTGAGGATTCCTAGTAATCCCTATAGATTAAGTGGTGTTTCTAATGATATGAGCTTGTATATTGCGAGTTCCCCATCCTCAGGTAGGTACCCAGGTGCCTGGATAGATGGTCCTGAGGAGGGAGGTGGTTACGTTCCGGCTGGGTTGGAGGGGCTCTCAGGAGCTGATCCCATCTAGTCTGAGAACCCGGTCGTTACACCCCCAAACTTGTATTGCTTTGCTCCCGCCTTCCCCCATTGCTTTTACGTTCCCCCCACACCCTCCCTCCCATTGCTAATGCGTGCCACCCTGTGGTGCTTCGGTGCTAACCCCAACTCTCCCCCAAGCTGCGTCATCAATCCTCCCACACTCTCCCATGTTGCTTCCATTCCCCCCAACCCGCCTCCTTAAAAAAAAAAACGATATATTTTATTTTTAGTTATTGATCCAACTCGGATTGGTAACTAAAAAGAAAAAACACCACATCACTTTTTAGGTGCAATCCTACAAAATGACCCAGGCATCCGCGTCAAAGGGTTTTGTGTGTTTTTCTTTTTTTTTTTTACCTTAGCCACGCTGCACAGCATGAATAAAAAAACATTGGCAAAGCCAATAGGTCACAAAGGCAAACCAATGCTTGTTAATGTCTGATCTGCTTTCCAAGGAGAGGCACTAAGTGTGTCTAAAATCAATGAATTGCGAATGCCACCTCTTAGCTGGAATTGTATTAAAGACTAACAGCATTGCATACAAAGAAGGTATGAAAGCTTGAATCAGCCCTGCAAAAGAAAATAATTGGGTAACTGTACAAACAAGAAAGAACAGGAAGGAGCCTGCAAAAGAAAAAGCTTGGGGTAGGCTTTTAAATAAAAATATGTGGAGCAGGCTTTTTAATGAAAATGGAAGCGCTTGAAATTGGGCCTTAAGAGAAAAGTCTTGAAGAAGCCTTTTGAATGAATGTGCTTAGGGAAACATCTTGGATGTAAAGACTTTGAAAGCACCCATTAAATGAAAAAGCTTGGCTCAGCACTTTAAATGAAAAGGTTTGGAGCAGCTCTGCAAAAGAGAAAAACATCGACTAGCCTAGTACAAGAAAAGGTTGTTGTGGTGTCCTAATATATTAAAAAGCGATGCATGCAAGGGGTAAATATATGTCAGTAAAATAATTAGGGGCATATGTATAAGCCCCTTTCGCCACCACAATGTCACTTTTTACGACGTTGTGGTGGCGATTGGGGCATTGCCTTATTTACAAGGCAGCATTAAGCCACTTGACGTGGCTTAACTCTGTTGATGTAAATAAGGCCCCCTTTCACCCTATGCTTAGCGTGAAAGAGGTGGACGTTGAGTGTTGCGGTGGGCGTTCCACCACAACATCCATTGATTTTAACGCTGCCCCCTATTAACAATGACAGCGTAAATAGGAGGAAGCGCCAAAATTAAAACCAGGGCAAACCTGGTCTTAAGTTGGTGAAACAAGGAGAAATGCATTATTTCTCCTCATTTATGCTTTTTCCAAGTGTGCTGCCTTGTGCGGCACACAAGCAAAAAGCAAAAAGCAAAATGACTTGGATTGTTTACGTACAGAAAGGTCCCCCTTCCTCTACATAAACAATCTTTAAGCAGCACACATAGAAATGACAAAAAGGCATGTAAAGATTGTTTATGTACAGGAAGGGGGGCCTTCCTGTACATAGACAATCTTTCCCCTGCACGCAGACATCCTTGCACTATGGTGCAAGGGTGCCTGCATTGGCGCTACACTGCTAAGTGTAGTGCCAGGGGTAGCGTATGGCTGCACCATATCGTTCTCAGTATGGAGCACCCTTGTTTTTCTGCAGTGGCGGAGTGAGGCATTATGCCTTGATGGCTAATGCCTCACTCCGCCACTTCCTTGAATATATGCCCCTTAATTTCTTACAAACTTTCTTTTTTATGTCTTGTACCACCAACTACTACATTTAGCCTACATTTGTACTCTATTTTTAACCATGGTGTCGGAACAGGAGTAGAGACAATCGGGCTCTGTGAAAGTAATTTTGTTGCTTTGCTTAGGCCCGTTTTCCCTTTTGGGGTCCCTAAGCCATTTCCCTAGCATGCAGGTGTTTCATCTTGACTGGGTTTGATGGAGAGGAGTCTATTTTGTTGGGGGTTGCCCACGTTCTCCTTAGAGTGCTCAGTGACCTCGCATTCTTCTGTACTTTCTTACTTTTCGTCCCAACGGTTCCTTCAAGATGGCAGCCACCAATTAACTTGGCATCTGAATGTGCCAGATGAGGAGCTTTGCTACTTCGGTAGATGAAGGCGTGTTTGCAGGAAATGGAAGGAGCTTCAGGAATCCTACAGCAGGACCTCAGACGGTTTGGCAGGAGAGATAAAGGAATTTTCCAGGGACAGTAGAGGCAGTGACAGATGAATCTTGATGTGAACCATGCAGCCTTGAAAAATGACTCACCTCGAGGCATAGGAGGCCTCAGAATGCTTGTGATCTGAGGAATGACGCCCCAGCAGAGCAGAGTGAAGCTCCAACTCCATAGACAATTTACCAATCCCGACCAGTCTAGATATGTTTAAATGGCAGCGGCCATCTTAGAGAGGTATAGGGAGAGATCCACTGTTATAAAA
The DNA here is from genome assembly GCF_964263255.1 of Lissotriton vulgaris. Classification (NCBI taxonomy): domain Eukaryota; kingdom Metazoa; phylum Chordata; class Amphibia; order Caudata; family Salamandridae; genus Lissotriton; species Lissotriton vulgaris. The sequence goes on along the minus strand of NC_141685.1, from coordinate 801,535,521 downwards.
TGGTGGTGGATCAGCAGAGCACACACATACCTCTCTGGCTCTGAAGGGGGCGCCCCTGAACGCACATGTAGGCAGAAAGGCGTGCTGGATTGCGCTGTGCATCTACCAACAAAATATGATACGATTTTTTAAGTCTCTTAGAAGAGAGAATGCAGAATTCTGGAAGTTTAACTGTTGCTCGTGTAAAGCTGTGTCCGAAGAGCCAGAGGAAATGGAGATTTAATGCGTGAAGAGAATAGGACTGATGTGCAGGCATCATGATCATCACAAAAAGATGATGGCCGGAATGTTGAACATTGTCAAACATTCACCCCCAGAGAGATGCAGGTTTCTACACACACACAAAAAGTTGGGTGCATTTGCATAACCAAATTCAGGCCATGGGAGTGAGCTGACAATTGCAAATTAGGAACTCAGGGAACATGAAGGTGAGTGCAGTCCAGAAGCAAAACACAACATGGCTGTGCACACTCATGGCAGGATCTGTAGCAGAAACTGGGACTGTTACAGGGTTTACACTTCAAGCAAGTGCAGAGTTACCTCGAGAAGGGGTAATGATATGTAGACTGAAGGTCAGCCATGGTACCAGATAGAGGAAGAGGTAGTTCTTTGCTCTTAAGAAAATGGTATGATTTAGAGTGTTCATTTGGGTATTGGTAGGGGTGGTGTTGATGGAGCAGGGGAGAAACAACAATTGTTGTACCTCCTATGAAGTTATCTCCTCATAACTATAATAATATTAATTGTGTGAAGCATGTAAACTAATCAACAAAGTACAAATTGAGTTTTGACACTATACATGGGAAAACTAACTGCTACTTGCAAAAACCTTACTGTCTAATAAAATTGAGTCTAACTAATATATAGAGCTATAATGATGAGAATAAAATGCATGTGTTTGTGCTTGTGCTAAAAAACTTTATCGTGGCAAATGAATACAAATGGTTAGTAAAAACACGTATATGTGGCTTTGCTAGGTAACATCTAACAGGGGAAAAATTAGAAGGTGGGAGGTAAACAGAAGGGCTTATTTTCTGTATCTAATTTCTGTTGTGTTTGTTTTTATATTATTTCTCATTGTGGCCTGCGCGGCCTAGTCTGAAAGTGGCTGTTTAAATGTGATGGTGGATATGAAATTCAAAGAGGGCCCCCACACATGCACACATGAAATGACAAGTCACAAGTGTATGGCTTATGCCCGTAGCAAGAGATGTCAAGGCCAGCCTGGCCTTTGAACGGGAGTTGTGCCAAAGTTGCCTTCATTTAAAAGTCTGGGAAATAAAGAAGTTTTGAAACTTGAATGTTTGAAATGGATACAAAGAAATGACAGACAAGTACAAATGTGAATATTAAGTCATGAGAAAATGTCGATGTGACTCTGCAAAATCATGAACTAGTTTGAACAAGGAGGACATGAGGTGATCATCACCAACCCTCTAATGGACCAATGAGAGACGAGTGAAGTCCCTAAAAGTTTTAATTTTGAAATTAGTTAGCTAGTAAAAGGGTCTTGTGAAAATGATCTTGGTGTGTGTGTGTGTGGCTTTTTCAATTGCACCATGACATGCTGTCAGTTGGGACGATTTTTCTTTGGTGCAAGAGACTTTAAACATTTTCTGGACTTTAACTTTGATGGGGAAGAGAAACAAGATTTGTTGCAGAGATTCTAAGTCGGGAGGGAGACATTGAGGAGGTTAGAAAAGACAGACAGCTTGGGAACCTGTTCTATATTCTTCTGTTATATCATCGCTCCATGGCCAAGGGGTAATGAGTTTTTATTATCCTTTGTTGAAAATGTTTTATTAAATGCTTAGAATGTATTTGTATAACAAAACCTTTAAAATATAGAATTTCTCTTAATGATTTAGATAAAATTATATAAAACAAACTCGAGTCTGTGATTAGAATTAAAATGATGTGGATTAAATGTTAAAGTTATGAGAATAATGTGATTGAGCTGGACGTAAACGCCATCAACTGATTCCTACTAGTTGGTTCATCGACCAAATAGTGGAGTACCTTGATGCTATTCTCTATGACTTTAGAAAGTTTTAGAAACTCTAATGTATAAAGTCACTGTATAGAATAATAAGGCACCCCATATGTCTTGCAGCCTTGTCTACTTATCACTGATTCAGGGACACAGGTAATCTGAAAAGAGAGAGTGAGTGAGTGAGTGAGTGAGTGAGTGAGTGAGTGAGTGAGTGAGTGAGTGAGTGAGTGAGTGAGTGATTGTGTGTGTGTATGTGTATGTGTGTGTGTGTGTGTGTGTGTGTCCCACCGACGAGTAAGACTAAGATGTTCCTGAATTAGTGATGCAAGTGGAAAGTTTTAAGGCAGAACCGCTGCATCAGTTTTCTTGGTAGCAGAGATATGGTTTCTATAGGTCAGTTCAGAGATTATTGATGTTTTATATTTAACACTACATATTGAGTTTGTATTATGTTATATATATATATATATATATATATATATAGTAGAAATTTTGTAGCTTTCGGAAAGTAGGAATTGGATGAATGTGACAGGAGAAGTCACATACAATTGTGAATTGTCTGATTTCAATATTGTGATAACACAGGAAGGTGTTATGATAGGGAATTCGTGTATGTATTGAGTCGAGTGAAAAAGCGGCAAGTGTTCCTGCGAAACTCTGGCCTTAATTCTGAGGAGCAGTATAGTCTCCACATGTGTTATATCCCCAGAGAAACAGGTTTTCCTTTTGCTTGTTAGAAGGGTAAAGTAGAGAGAAGTGCTACTTTATCGGCGAAACAAAAAGTCTGTGGTAGGGTAGAGGTAAGCGCTGCCTACTGGAAATACAGAATTCTTGTGTGCCTGAACAAACTATCTCTTTGGTTTAGAGAAATAGACAATGGAAATGTTTTTGTAGTAACTAATCGAGTTTTGTTAAAGAAAAGGTTGTAAATACAGTGCCAATAATTTTTGTAATGGAGTGGTTACAAGAAGCAGGAGTGGAACAGCCATCAGCAAGAGCCATGCTGCGATAGGTCAGTGCTAGTGTGACGTGAGCTATTCTGATTGGTGCATCTGGAAATATCAGACACAAGTTCAGCATCTGAAGCAGAAACTGAAACAATTGAAATCCCAGATCTTGAAGATCAACCTGTAAGTCGACATCTGGAGATATTGGACAACAGTTTGGAAACTGAAAAAGAACAGAGCAGAACAGGTGAAATAAAGACTCCTAAGATTATAACAAAGAGCTCTGAGAGACAAAATATTGATAAAGAGACTTGTGAAACGAAAATAGCTCATGAGGAGAATGAAACTTCAAGCACCAGCTATGAAAACATTTCTCTGAAAGAAACTGAATTAAACAAAAAGAAACAAGCTTCAGTTGTAGAACCTGAGATCATAAAGTTCAAATAAGGTTTGAAACAGAATCTGATGAAAGTGAATGTGAAACAAGCCTAAGGAGAAGTCCAAGAAAAAGAGCTTGGAAAATTGAACGGGAAATAACAGAGACTGAAAATAAAAGACCAAGGAAAGGAGACAATTTTCCCAAAGAAATTAAAGGACCTAAATTTAAATTAATAAATGTGAATAAAAATATAGAGGAACAAGTAAATGAGATATCAAGCCAAGGAGATCAAAATAAAGAAATTAAAGAACAATTGCAGAGATCAAAAATAATAAAGAGACCCAATCTGAAATACAAATCACCTGAATGGACTTATGTTGCACTGCCTGATATAGAAGAAATGGAAAGCAGTCAAGAAAACAAAGGTGAAACTTGGGAGTAAAAAGGGGCAATAATAAAGTGTTAATGCTGGAAAACCAATAAAATAAAGAACAAAGTGTGAGAACTGAAAAGAAAATAACCCAAAAGAACAATTGATTCAAAGGACATACTATAAAATGTAAAAAAATAAAATAAAATAAAATGACTGAAAATGATACTAGAAGATCTAGATGTGGCGTTTTGCGTAAATGGTGTAACATTTGGTTTTATTGTACATGTTTATTAATGCTTATACAGATTATTTTAGCAATAGTTATTCCTTTTAGACAACAGTTAGGACATGTTTCTGAAATGAATAATAATACTAATAATGTAAAGAATCAAGATACAAAGAATGAAGTAGCATTGGTGGATAATACAGAGTATCATATAGATAAGTCAATTAATGATTTTTCAAAGAATGTTTTTTCAAGATTATTATATGAATATATAGAGATGATGGATGTCCAGGACTGTTACGTTTGTATGCAGTTACCTGCGTCAGTAACAGAAGGTGTCACATATCATCACCTTCCTTTGACTTACAGAATGTCTTGTAGTGTAGTAGCTAGTTTATTTTACAAAACAGACAAATTAGAATATTATTATTCTGATGTAGACAAGATTTTTGCTCAAGTTTCTGTAGTACATGGACTAAACAAAGTGAAACCTGCTAAAGTTTTGGGTGATTTTTTTTTAAACAAAAGAATTGACTATAGAATATGCTTTTAGAAATAATCTAACATGTAAGTTAAGAAAAGAAGAAAAAGTATTTTTAGAAATGGCTGAATATAGAAGAATTAAATACCAAAGAAAAGCAACTGCAAGTAAAATGAAAACACCCCCATGGAATTTTGATGAAGTGAATTATGCAAAAAGTAACACTAATATAGCATTGGGATTAGATGCCCCACGGCAAGGGAAACTGTGTATTCATAGAGATAATACTGTGTCTGATAATTATTTTGTGGGAGAAAGTGATTGTAAAGACACATACAGAATTATAGGTGGATGGGGATTCAAGGGAGGTAATGATCCAGTATTTCCAGGGATTTATTTTATATGTGAAAACAAAGCTTATTATAAGTTGCCGGACCAATGGTATGGATGGGACTGGTCTTTCCAAAAAAGTGTCATGTAGATAGGGGAACTAATGGAGTTCATGAGATAGGTAACCCACTAACACGTAGAAGAAGGGAAAGTTTTGCAGAGATGATAAATGACATTTTTGGAGCACTGATACCATCAGTGGGAATATCATTTAATGCAAATAAAATTCAAAAACTGTCAACAATAGTAGATCAGTTGTCAACAAATACAGTTGGAGGATTTTTGATGGTAAATACTGAAATGGTTACCATGAGAGCTATAGTAATGCAAAATAGACTTGCTCTTGATATTTTATTAGCAAAAGAAGGAGGGTTCTGTAGAGTATTGAAAGTGCAACATTGTTGTACCTATATTCCGGATAAAAGTCGTAACATTAAAAGATACATTAAAAATATTACTGAATTACATAAAGAAATTGTCCCACTGGAGTTTGGTGGTGTTCTAGAGAAACTAGTTAAAAGTTTCTCTGTTGTAAAGAATTAGTTTTCAGAAATAGGTAGCTCATTGATAGGGAAAAAACTAATACCAGTAACAATAGTAATTTTAATGGCATTGATGTTAAAGTTTGTGTGTATGTATTAGAAAAAGAAAAACTGAAAAACAGGTAAAAATAAAAATTGAGAAAAATAAGCAGAGAGAACGAGAAATGGGAGAAATTGAATTAGAAGTATATAAAGAAAAGATGTACAACGATACTAAAAGGCAGAGAATAAGAGATACTAGGATTTGAGCTAACTAAAAGGTGAAAGAACTAGAAACATGTTCTTGAAAATTTAGATATGGATAGGTTTGTGGTGATAAGTCACCAAAGGGGGGAGTTGATGGAGCAGGGGAGAAACAAACCTTTTTGTACCCCCTATGAAGGTATCTCCTCATAACTACAATATTATTAATTGTGTGAAGCATGTAAAATAATCAACAAAATACACATTGATTGTTGACACTATACATGGGAAAACTAACTGCTACTTGCAAAAACCTTACTTTCTAATAAATTTGAGTCTAACTAATATATAGAGCTATTATGATGAGAATAAAACGTATGTGTTTGTGCTTGTGGTAGAAATTTTATTGTGGCAAAAGAATACAAATGGTAAGGAAAAACGGGTATATGTGGCTTCGCTAGGTAACATATAACAGGGGAAAAATTAGAAGGTGGGAGGTAAACAGAAGCGCTTATTTTCTATATCTAATTTCTGTTGTGTTTGTTTCATAATAGTTCTCATTGTGGCCTGCGCGGCCTAGTCTGAAAGTGGCTGTTTAAACGCGATGGTGGATATGAAATTCAAAGATGACCCCCACACATGCACAAATGAAATGACAAGTCACGAGTATATGGCCTATGCCGGGAGTAAGAGATGTCAAGCCCAGCCTGGCCTATGAACGGGAGTTGTGCCAAAGTTGCCTGCATTTAAAAGTCTGAGAAAGGAAGAAGCTTTGCAACTTAAATGTTTGAAATGGATACAAAGAAATGACAGACAAGTACAACTGTGAACATTATGTCATGAGAACATGTTGATGCGACTCTGCAAAATCATGAACTAGTTTGAACAAGGATGACATCAGGTGATCATCGCCCCCCTCTATTGGACCAACGAGAGATGGGTGAAGCCCCTACAAGTTTCAATTTTGAAATTAGTTAGCTAGTGAAAGGGTATAAGAAGTCTTGTGAAAATGATCTTGGTGTGTGTGGGGGCGGCCTTTTCAATTGCACCATGGCATGCTGTCAGTTGGGATGATTTTTCTTTGGTGCAAGAGACTTTAACATTTTTCTGGACTTTAACTTTGATGGGGGAGTAAACGAGATTTGTTGCGGAGATTCTAAGTCTGGAGGGAGACATCGAGGAAGTTAGACAAGACAGCCAGCTTGGTAAACTGTTCTATGTTCTTCTGTTCTATCATCACTCCATGGCGAAGGGGTAATGAGTTTTTATTATCCTTTGTTGAAAATATTTTATTGAATGCTTGAAATATACTTGTATAATAAAACCTTTAAAATATAGAATTTCTCTTAATGATTTAGATAAAATTATATAAAACATAAACTAGAGTCTGTGATTATTTGAATTAAAATGATGTTGATGAGAATAATGTGATTGAGCTGGACTTAATCGCCATCAACTGATTCCTACTACTTAGTCCATCGACCAAATAGCGGAGTACCTTGATGCTATTCTCTATGACTTTAGAAAGTTTTAGAAACTCTAATGTATATAATATATAAAGTCACTATATAGAATAATAAGGTACACCGTATGTCTTGCAACCTTGTCTACTTATCACTGATTCAGGGACATAGGTAATACGAAAAGTGTGTGTGTATATGACTCACGGTGTTATGGGCCCCACTGACGAGTAAGAGTAAGATGTTCCTGAATTAGTGATGCAAGTGGAGAGTTTTAAGGTAGAACCACTGCATCCGTGTTCAATTGTTCCCCTTTTATGTCCACAAACCCTGATCTAGGCTCTGGCAGCAAATAAAGGCTACTAAAGAATTATTATGTGGTATAAAAATACAAATGTAACTTTTAGGAGGAGGATTCTGCAAGATGTATTCCCTTCTGTGTGTGTGTTTCCAGAGTTTGGCAGCCAAATTGCACTAAAAATGTGTTGCTGAATTTTTGCCTATCTCCCTTGGTAACAATAAGATTTTGACATAAAAACAAGAGATGATAAAGGGAATAGAACAGGAAAAGCAGTTTCTATGAAAAAACGACAGGAAGTATGCACTCAAGGAACACTGAAATCTAGGACAATGGATGTGCACATCAACAAGCACAGAACAGGGAGTATGAAACTAGAAACGCTGGCAAACAACTGAGACAGTGAGGCTGTAACAACATAGAACAACATTGAGTGTTCATTCTGCTCTCTGGATGACAGCACTAGTTTCTTTTCCCATGACCAATCATGGAAATTATGAAAATGTTTTCTTCATCTGAACGTTTGGTTGCAAGGGATTGAGGGGCATAGCTATGAGAGGCTTGCCCCGCGTTTGCACCACGCAATGTGGTACATGCGTGACACAAACATCTAAGTCAGATTTTTTAGGCTGTCCCTTCAAAATCTGGAGTAACGCAATGCAGCACAAATCGCTACATTGTGTTACTCTGCCCTGGTAAGGCAGTTGGGCGTTGCGTGGGTCTTCCCAGGCAACTGCCATTGATTTTGATACATTGTCCATTTTTACAATACCTTGTAAATCTGGGAATGTGCCAAAATCTTACAACTTCCCAGGAGAGGCATAACAAGGAGAACTAGCTCTATTTCTCCTCTTTTCTTCCTCTTTCTATGTGTGCTGCATGCTGCTGCACACATAGAAAGAGAAAGATGCCTCCTGGGATTGTATTTTTGCAGGAAGATGCGCCTTCCTGCACAAGAACAATAATGTTTACAAAGCAGGCACACTTGCACCATGGTGCAAGGGAACCTACGTTGGTGCTAGGTAGCCGTAAGGGCGCCAGCGCATTGGAAAGTACAAGAGTGTGCCATATTTCCTTAAATAAGAAACATTCCTGCCCTTTCCCTGTCATGCAGTAGACCGAAGCAAGATGACTTGCTGCACCGCGTGACATTTTTGTAAATATGCCTCTCATTCTCAGTGCAAATATTCTTGATAGTCTTTTTCAATTTCATCCTCAGAAGCCCCTTCTCTGCTTGGCAGGGCCATTAGCGCAGCACATTTTAGCATGTTGATTCAGTATTTCTATGCTCAAGCATTACCCTTCTATGGGAACTAGCCATCATGCAGCAGCTCAACTTCTCAACAGCTACAGGCCGAACTTTGCTTTTCGCCATGAGTTGTCCATCTCTTAAGTGGTCATACGTCCCTGAACATACTCTGTGTCCACTAGGTCTTGCTTAACTGAGACATTGGCAATGGCCTCCTCCATGCACCATCCTCACATTCAAGCGCTGGCAGGATCATAGCTCCAACGTGTTCCAGGGGACATCCATGTCTTTGTGGATAATGGCGACAAGTTCTGAGGACCTGCAAGCTTGTATAATACGTACCCTCAGCGTACATCACTGTGCAATACTTGTTCCACAAAATGTGAGCAAAGAGCATCATTCAGCTCTCCTTGACCCTGCTTGGTGTTTAGCAGTATGAATAGCTTCCAGTTCCAGATTACAAGATAGGCAAAGTAGGCAATGGCCTATGGACCCCACTCCTATTAGGTGCCTGCGACAATCGATCAAAATAATATTGATTTGATCTTGAAAGAAAATTACAATCAAGCTTTGTAAAATTGTTACCAAAAGATACAAAAGATTAATCAGCTCAAAGAAACGAAAACTTTATATTAAAGACCCTACAGAGAAAATACTGTTTAATGCAATGTACCTGTTACCAATTTAAAATACATAGACCAGAGACATATGATTGGTAAAATTAAAAAAATATTAGAAGATCATTTGCAAGGGGAGCCTGGGCCCCGAAATGTTGTCTGCCTGTGGGCCTCCACAGGGTTTAATCCAGCACTGATTGCTTCTTGTCTGTATCTAACTGATAGCTTAAATGGGCTTAGATGAGTGTGACCACTGTGCCATAGAGGTCACATCACCAGTGTCTGGCAGCCAAAGAAACGCTTTGAACACATAACCACTTCCAAACTGTATGAGTGTAGGGTTCTTTGTAGCACAATCAGTTTCCTTCATTTCCACCAATTAGACAGAGACGTCATCCACACTTTTCAGCACAGCACCTTTGACACAGAACTAATGTTGTAGGATAAGTGGGAGACTGTTAAGGTACAGTCATAGCCGTGGGGAACCCACACAGTACCAGGAAAAAACTAGGCGCACATACGTTGTGCAGATATTGAACTCCCGCCCAAATGTAGCGTGTTCCTTTAAAGGGGCCGCCTTCCTGTGAATTATACTTCCCAAGGGGGGCTTAGGGGGCAGCCGAACCTGGTGAGGTCTGCGCCCCGGGCAGAGTGGGAGGGGGAGAGACTGGCCGAATAGCGGCCATTATGGGTGTTGGGCTATTTTTGGGAATAGCCCAATTATAGCCTAATACAGTGGTTCCCAAACTGTGCGCCGCGACGCCCCAGTGCGCCGTTAGAACTTGCCAGGGGCGCCGCGCACGTCTTGGGAACGTGGAAAAGGTAATGTGTGAAGTGTGTAAATTAACGGAGCGTCTTCTATTAGGGTCGGGGTTTAACTGTGTCTTGTTTATTCGGGAAACGGCCATTACAACGAAGCCTTTACAACGAAATCGTTAACCACGCATGCAGTACAACGCATGCGTGGTTAACACGAAAGCCTTTACCACGCATACCTGTACTACGAGGTTTGTAGTAAAGGTATATGTGGTAAAGGTAAAAAAAAAGGGGGGGGCTTGGGGGGGTCTCCCCCCCCAAAAAGAAACTCACCTGGAGTCACGTCGGGTATCAGCGTCGTTTAAGAGAAAAGGGAAAATAAACTTCCGCTTTCTCTTAACGACTATGACGTCACCACGCTAGTAATTGTGGAAAATGTTATGCGTGGTGAACGAATTCCGTTGTAACGCATGTGTGGTAAAGGCATTCGTTGCAACGGAATTCGTTGTAACATCATATATTCGTTTATTCCGCTATTCAGAAGAGTTCGTGCTGCCGTGGTTGAGTGTTTTTGAGGGGGCACGTGTGGTCCTGTAAGTGTCACTTCATAATTACTGTCTGTCTCTTGCCCGCAGAAACCGGATGATTAACATTTCCCAGCTAGGAGAGATCACACTGCCTGTGACTCTCCTTGAACTTCGACCAGAGTCAGACTAGGACAGAAAGACATTAGGCCCAGGCACGAAAATACAAGTGCATCATTAAGTGACATGCTTGCAAACTGTACAAGGGTTCACACAGAAACGTCGTACAAGCTAAAGGCCAGTCCGACCATGGCTCAGACACACTTCAATTCCTGCATGCTTCTGCAGCCTGTGACCCTCCTTCCATGGCTGGCCAAACAACACATAGCTCAAGTGTTGAATAGCTGACCTGGCAAATTAGGCAAACTAATTTAGAAAAGCATCCTTTTGCATTAATCTCATTACATTTTCGATTGGTCAATACAATCTCTACATTTTGTCCTTCCTAGCACAGAGTGGATAGCAACTTTTGTATTCCACTGTTCCAATGTTCCGTATGTGACTGCAAGCACTAAAATATGCACATTGCAAGTCTGGCGCAGGTAAAAATTAGAGCCTTGCAAGGTCTGATACAGAGGAGTGTATGGTTGAGAGGGCCAAGGGCCAAGGCCATTTTCACATCTTTATTGCTTAATTTTGCTGGGGAGAAAGTAAGCGCCACTCATAGTCATTGAATGTCACTCTCTGCAGCCCCGAGAACCAGTACAGCCTATGTGCGGAACCCTACTCCCTTCTCCCACTGGCTGAATACACTCACACTTAGGAGGGACCACAGGCTTGTCCTTTTGTCTGTCTCTAATCATTGTTACAGGAAGGCTAATAACTGCCAGGTCCACATAACTCACTTCTTTGTGCCAGTCTTTTATACTCCTGCTTGAAGCCAGCATCATTGCTAACTGCTTCTAGGTACCGAGCCGAGGCTGGGCTTACATCCCCCCACCCGAATAAAAAAGTAACATAATGGGGAGCCGCGGCCCACAGCCAATGGGTCAAGGGAGCCGTGGGTCAAAAAAGTTTGGGAACCACTGGCCTAATAGGTAAGAAATTGGGGCTCTGCGCGCTCCCAGCCACCATTTTAGGTTTGGTGACCTGGTGGCTGGGAGCGGTGTGGGTAGATGGTGTTTTGGAGATAGCATTTTGGGATTAGCGTTTTTGGGGCAGGATTTAGTGGTAGGTCTTATAGTGAGTATACTTACTGCGATGTCGGGAGAAGATTACCGCATCCTGGAGGCGGTTAGGCTCCTGAGCGAGGCCGGGCGGTGGCTGGATCTGTTGCGGCCCAAGGCCTGCGGGAGTGTGAACCCCCCAAGGCGCGCTTCTGCAGGTAAGCGAGCAGGCCGCTCTTATGTGAGGAGAGCAGCCCCGTTGACTGGCGTCGAATCGAAGCCTCGCGCCAGCGTAGAGGCTCTGGCGAAGGTGCGGGGACGAGGCCTGCCGGAGTAGCGCATTGCGCGTCTCTCCAGCCGGGTTGCCATTAGACAACCAGCAGCAGGGGGAGCGGTCCTAATCACCTGAAGCCTCTGGTAAAAGGGAAAAAAGCAAGAGCAGGGAGGGGGGAGGAAGAAAAAGGGATGGGGTACAGGCATGAATGAGCTCCCCAGAGGGAGAGAGCCAGGGACTGGGTTTGGTATACGGGTAGAGCATACAGGTTGCCGTTTACTGGGCCAGATGGAGGCCAGGTGCGAGGCAGTAGGCCGTACAGGGCAGGGGTGCCGGGACCAGGCTCCAGGAATTGGGGGTAGGTGGGGGGCAGCGGGGGAGGGTTTAACTAAGAGGATGGCCCCTGTGGGGGCAGGGGTGGGTTCCTGGGAGCAGTGGGTGGATTTGAGGGGGAGGGTCGCAGCACACTGCTAGTGTAGGAGGAGGAGGACGGCTTGCCAGTCAGGCTGGATCCAGCAGAGGGAAGCCAGGACTGGGAGGGCCAAGATATTTTCTCGTCTTGGCAGGAGGAGGTGAGGGGGCTCGACAGAGTGGGGCAGGTAAAAGCCTACATGGCGCAGGGAGGGTCTTTGGGCCTGGAGGGTAGGGGACTGTGGCAGAAGGGTCAGGTGGGCAACGGGAGAGAGGGTCTGGGTCTGGGTAGTGTTTACAGGGGTTTGGGTGCGGGCACCAGCCAGGAACAAGTGGGAATGTCAGGTGGCTTGAATGGAGTGAGGATGAGGAGGAAGGGATAGGTGGGGGGAGGCATTAGATTTAAGTACAGTAGGGCATGTGTGGGTAACGTGCACATTAGGGGTAGGACGGAAAAGAAGTTGGGGGTCAGGGATGGGGAAGGTAAGCCCAGCACACCAGGCCAGTCCTTTTTATTGCAGGTAGAGTATCCGCAACAGGGGACAGACTTGGCAGAGCTGAGAGCGCTCAGAGGTGCAGAGGAGAAGGGAGAGTGGAGCCTCGCGCAGCATGCCAGGTACCGGTGTGGAATCTCAATACGGCTTGCTGAAGTAGGCCCGAGCGGTCTTGCTGGCCCCAACACCTGACGACCTCAACGGTCCGTAGAGCAACAAGGATGCAGGAATACATCTTTTAAGGGTGTTAGTTGATATAGGAGGGTGCAGTTGGCACCTATGTTTGAGTGGCAATGGGGGCATTTTGGGCAACAGGGTGATTGTCGGGAGCGGCAGGAAGAATTGGATTATGACGAGGACAGCCTGGAAGAGGGTGAGTTAAGAGAAGTTGAAGAGGGGCACGAGGGGGGCCTAGTAATGTGTCTTCTAGTGTGGTACAGGTAGCACAAAGGATGGCAGAGCCTGCGTGGCTCAGACTACGGCTCCCATGGCAAATTGGACTGCAGCAGAACAGGCACCCTCCTTAGAGCCAAGTAAAACATGGGAAGGGGGTAAAGCCAACTATGCGGTCAGTGGGGATTGGGGGAACGGATAGGGGGGAGGCAGGGAGGTTGCGGAAAGGCAAGTATGTATTGGACATCGGTGTGGGCAAGGACGACAGGCGTTAAAGGACACTAAAGTGAAAGGGTCGGGCAACGTAGGGGAAAAGAATGGGGCTTAGTCAAAAGATAAATTAGATAAAGGACTCGAAAATTAAAACATTTACATATATGGAGGTGACCAAACCGCTAGGTGAACACTTAATGTTGGCAACTAAGGAGAGGATATGGAAAGGTGAGTGTGTGGAGATGCTCAAATTACTGCACAGGGAAGTGCGCACGAAGGAGGGTTCGAAAGAAGAAGAGTACGAATTGGCTGAGAGGCTGCGGGTGCCACTCACCATGGAAAATTGGACAGCAGCTTTCTTAATATTCGCAAGTGTGTATTGCAAGAAATACCCGGAACGGTGTGTAGCCCTGTTTAACTACATGGACGTGATCAGGAAGGCACAGATCACTGAGGGGGGGATATGAGGGATTTTGGGCACTCATGGCTTAGGACACTGAAGCAAAGTGGGGAGAGTTAGACACAGATCTTTTGCAGCATATGATGGGGGAGTCAAGGGCTGGGAAAACAATTTTCAAGGCCAGCGGGCTACCAATAGTTTATCGGCCCTTTCAGGGGAAGCCCACCTGGGGAGGGGTGAGAGGAATAGGCACAGGACAGGCAGATTTGGGAGGGGCATGCTGGGACTTCAACAAAGGGCTGTGCACTCTGGAGTTTTGTAAGTTTAGGCATGACTGCTCAAAATGAAGAAGGAGGCAGGCACTGGTCAATTGCTTCTGGGGAGGGCCAGGTCAACAGCAGGGGGGCCTGCAGAGGCAGCATGGGGGTTTAATGCGGACGGGCTGCAGCTACTGCCCTTTGCAGGAGGAAGGGGGCTAAGGGGGCTGGCCCAGAGGGCTCGTACACCAGTTAGGGCAGGCAAGCTAGAGGCAGCCTTACAGGGTTACGGCAACCGGAAGGCTGCAAAGATCTTACAAGACGGTTTTCGACAGGGCTTTTGGCTGGGTTATGAGGGACCTAGGGTCAGGAGATGGGCGGACAATTTGCAGTAGGTAAAAGAGCACCCCAGAATAGTGCAGGACAAATTGGATAAAGAAGTGCGCAAGGGTCGTATGGCGGGCCCACTGAGGACTAGCTTTTAAGAAATTTTACTGTTTCTCCTATCTGTGTTGTACCAAAGAAAGAGCAGGGTCAGTTCCGCTTAATTCAACATTTGTCATGGCCAGAAGGGAGTTCAGTGAACGATTTCATCGACGACAAAGAGGATACTGTGTCATATTCGTCAGAAGACGTGGCCATGTCACTGGTGGTGACCGTTGGCACAACAGCACAAATGGCAAAATGCAACATGCAAATGCAACATACAATCAGCTTCCATTTGCTTCCAGTCCACCCGGATTATTGGGATTCTCTTTGTTATCCATTTAAACGGAAATTGGTACGTGGACATGGCATTTCCGATGGGCTGCTCTAAGTCATGCGCATTGAGTGTTTTAGTACGTTTTTTCAGTGGCTGTTTACTAGGTGCACGGGTCATCGGTTGGTGACGCATTACATGGATGACTTCTTTTTTGTGGGCACCTCAGACTCCACAGAGTGCCAGACAGCTCTGGACGGCTTCAAGCACATCATGAGGGAGCTAGGTGTGCTGTTGGTGCTGGAAAAGATGATGGGGCCCAGCATGGCTCTTTCCTTTTTGGGTATTGAACTAGATTCCCAATTGATGGAGGCGCGCCTGCCAGAAGACAAAAGACAACAAACGCTAGGGCTGCTGACTGCAATGCTAGCGAAGGACAAGGTCACAGTGAAAGAGATTCAGGTGTTGCTGGGTCATCTCAATTTTGCTTGCCGGGTAGTGAGAGTAGGGAGGACATTTTGTAGGAGACTAGGCAGGGCACTCAAAGGGCAGAGACCGCCACACCACCATGTATGCCTGTCGGCGGGTGTGAAGGAAGATTTGCGGATGTAGAAGTTCTTCTTACAGGATTTTAATGGCATTCCTTTGGCAAGGGAGGGTGACATGGTTTGGGACGCACACATGTTTTCGGACGCAGCAGGCAGCAAAGGTTTTGGCCTTTTTTTGCAGGGAAAGTGGTGCGCAGAGCAGTGCCCAGCAGAATGGGGTGGGGGGAGGAATATTGCATTTTTTGAGTTCTTTTCCCTAGTAGAGGTGATGAAATTGTGGAGGGAACAATTGGCGCATAAGAAGGTGACTTTCAGGATTGACAACATGGCAGTTGTAGAGATCGTAAACTGCCAGTCTGCCAGGGACAAACAGGTGTTGAAGTTGATGTAAGTGTTTGTTCTGGGCTGTTTGCACCATGATATAGCTTTCAGAGCGTTGCCTGTACCAGTGGTGGACAATGACATAGCGGATGCTTTGTCTCGTTCCCAGTGGGGAGATTCCGTGGGCTAGCCAAGGACACAGACAGGACTTCGACCCCCATGCCGCCACAGTTGTGGTACGTAGGCAACACAGGATGCTACAATTGGTGGTAGGGTCCGTGGCACAGTCCACAAGGATAGCATATAGCTTAGCTAGGGGGAGTTTCTGCTCTTGAGAGCCCAGAGGCGTTCATTGCATGAGCATAGACGGGAAGATGTGATTCCATTTATTCTAGATTTGATTGACAAGGGGTTGTCTAGGGTGACGATCGAGGGTAAGTTGGCGGGTATTGCATTTGTTACGGAGATACGCCCCATCCACCGGGGAGATCGGCACACGAATGTTGGAGGGGTAGGCTAGGTTGCAGGGTCATAGGGAACGGGCTAGAAAGCTTCTGTCTTGGAACTTGCTGGGCAGGGTTATACAGATATTGCTGACAGTTTGTTTGGATGAATAGGAGATGAGCCTTTTTTTTCCACTGGGATGGTATGGATGTTTTTTGGGGCTTTTGGGTATCAGAGTTGTTGTGTCCTAGGTCAGGGGAAGGGGTTGAATGGGAGGATGTGGTACTACATCAGGATAGAGTGTGCATATGGCTAGGCAAGTCAAAAATGGAACACAGGGTCGTGGGAATGGGTGTCGCTTCGGACCCACAATTGACTTGCCCTTGCAGGTGGGAAATGAAGTGGAGAGCCCTATCTAGAACGCAGGTTGGGTTGGTCTTTTTGCATGCGAATGGTATGGATTTTGGCGCTCACTCGTTCAGGATTGGGGCGGCATCGGAACCGAATAACAGGGGGTGGGGGCGGGGGGACATTATGAGGCTGGGGAAATGGTCCTCGGATTGTTACAGGCGATACGTTCGCAGTGCAGCCGGGGGTTTCGCGCAGTGGTTTTTCTTCCTCATGTTCACGCAGTTTTTCTTGTTTCAGGTTCTGTGGCTGGCCCCCTCGCTAGAGAAATGTCTATTTGGATAGTGGGGCATTCATTTGTGAAGTGGGCCCAGGTCCAGGCCCCCACCAGTTACTTTGGAGAGAATTTGGGTTTTAATAAAGATCTCTTTAAAGTGTCTTGGAGGGGGAGATGGAGCATGCTCTGAAAAAAGCTGGTACAGTTTCTGAATGACTTGTTGGTGGCTGGTAGGTGCCCTGACATCTTGTTGCTTCATTTAGGGGAGAACGACTTGGTAAGACAGAAGGGGATAGTATTAATGAGAGGCATGAAAAGGGACTTGGCCCTGTTAATACAGCAGTGGTCCGAGTGTTACGTCATTTGGATGGAGTTTGTTCCCCGTAGAGTATGGAGAGGTGCAGTTAACCCCATGGCGGTGGATGGAGCAAGGAGGAAACTCAACACAGAAATTGTTCGTTTCTGCAGGGAAGTGGGGTTTGGGAGGATTGCCCATAGGGAAATCAGATTTGACGCAGTAGAATTTTTCTGGGGTGATGGTGTTCACTTGTCCCGGATGGGCATGGATTTATATTTGTTGGAAATCAGGGAGGTACTGACCAGGGAGTTGAATGTGCAGAGTTGCTAAAGACTAAATTCCTAGGTTGAAAGGGGAGGCGTTGCTTCCGCATACCCTCCCGCTTTTTACTGGGTGGTGGGGTTTTTAAAAGTTGGCCAGGAATGGCAGAAGTTTTTGGTTAAGGGTTGGAAGTTTGTGAGCAGGGGCAGGGAAAGGGTAGGCAGGTAGGCTAAGTTTAGAGCAGATGTTTTGGTAATTACAGTTGCAGAAAGGCAGGTAGGGTTTGGGTGTCAGTGGAAGGCAGGATTTGTAACTGCAATACTGTGTAATGTCGTTGTTATGTAATGTTATAATGTTATCGGCAGGGAGGGGGATTTGATGTGGGGAACGTAGGTGTGGGGGGAAACAGGGGATCAGTTATTTGATGTATAGTAAGGTTTTAGTTTTGTAAGGCAGTTGCCAGTGTTTTCATTGTGATATGCACCTGTTTCAATAAAGCGGCCTTTTACACACACAAATTTGGTCTGGGTGTGGCTTGACCCCCTCTCTCCCAAAAGCCCACATGACACCATCAAACAGAGCAACATTCTAGAACGCCGGTTGTTGGTGACTGTTAGCAGTACAGAAGTAGATGAAGAGAAACGTGTTTTTTTTCTATACACTGGATGGCCCCTTTAATTAGCACCCTTTATCGAATGTTGGGCGATGGCCAGCCAATCAGAATGGTTGCTTTGTGAGCCGTAGCTATCATTACAGACCCCTTAAAGGGAGCACTCCATAAGGGCCGTTCTTTTATCGTCTGGGTGCTCTGCTTCATTACCATTCCCCTTTAGCCCAGGGCTGAATTCAGCTCACGGTTGGCAAGGGAATAAATGGCTCCTGGGCAGCTCTGACTCTATGTCACACCTTGCCGGCTTCTACCCTTTCTGCACTTAAGAGGAATGCAAGCCCTAATGGCAAGAAGCAAGGTAAAAAAAACTGCAATATTTGTTTTTCTCAACCGGCCATTAGGGTTTACTAATAGTCCCCTTAAGTGAAGGACAGGGAGGGGCCAGCACAGTGTGACTTGGAGAGCAGATTGTGTTAAAACAACAGGAGCTGTGCATTAGCCGTTAATGGCCTCATCCAGGGTAAGTGAGTTCACCGCTGGGGAAAAGGCGAAGGGAGGGCACCAGTAGTCTAACTGTCAATACCTGCTGGGCAATAACAGCTGTTAACTACCCTCCACTCATTATGCGCCCTCGCCTGCTGCTTGGACCCATAATTGCTGGGAAAGTAATTACCAGTCATTATTGCCTGCAGGCTCAGGCAATAATGCTTCATTAATGAAGCCCATACCTTTAAACTTGGTACCGCAGTTCAATGGAATGTATGTCGATACTTCGCATACCATTACTTCGCACGATTTTAGTGCAATGTTTTTACTTAGCAGAAACCATGACTTCACATGTTTTAACTGTGCATGCATTTATAACACAAATGGTTTATGCTAATTAAAAACATCGCACTAAAATCACCCAAACACTCACACACGACTGTACCCTACACTACTCACACCCCACTACACTACCCTAAACCCTAATACACTACTCCTACACGACCTTCTCCTTTCCCCCTGCCTTGACCCTACACTCTAACACTACACTTCACGACCCCCCAACACTACCTTTAACCCTAAAACACAACACCCAGCACGACCCTGCCCCTACCCCCAGTCCTGTCCCTACACTGAAACACCACCCGGCATGACCCCCCAACACTACCCTAAACCCTGAAACACTACCCTACACTAAACTAACACCACAACACTACCCTAAACCTTAAAACACTATACCCTAAACCGTATAACACTACCCTACACTACACAAACACCACACCACTACCCAAAACCCTAAATCACTACCCCCCTGCACGTCCCTCCCCTACTCTACACTACACAAACACAACCCTAGAAACTACACAGCCCCACTTACGACCCTTCCCCACCAGCCACGGTCGATAGTATGTGTAACTGCAGGGCGGTGACGTAGGGAGGGGGAGGGGCAGGGTGAGGGGTTGTAATGTATGGATTACGGACTTTAACAGGTAAGTAAACATATAAATACATAAAACGAATTTCGTTGCGTGCACTGTGTGCACGCTGCAGTGCACGCAACGAAATTCGTTTTATGTATTTATATGTTTACTTACCTGTTAAAGTCCGTAATCCATACATTACAACCCCCACCCTGCCCCTCCCCCTCCCTACGTCACCGGCCTGCAGTTACACCTACTACCGGCCGTGGCTGTTCCACACTCTACACTACACAAACACAACCCTGCACAACCCTAAAAACTACACAGCTCCACTTACCGACCCTCCCCCACTCTACACTCAGGCGCGGTGCGTCCATTGGGGCGTAGGGGCGTAGACCCACTAAGCCCCATGGACCTACCGCGTTGTCACTAAAAGCCCAATACAAATATTTTAAAAAATCGTGCTATCTGCCGGCCGGGACACCGGGAGACACCCGACTTTCCAGGAGTGCGCAGGGGGGTGAGGGGGGGGCTTAATGGGCCTGCTGCAGCTGCGCAAGTGTATTTTTGGGCACAAGCATGCCCGCGCATGCGCAGATCATTTTTCGGTGAATTCCCCCTTAGAGAGAGGACCAGGGGGCGGGCCGCAGCCCCCGGGGTTACACAGGGCGACTGGGCGAGGAGTCATGGTGCCCCCCAGCCAATCCTGGTGCTGCATACAGCGCCAGGATTGGCTGGTCAATACATAGCCCGGGTACATAACCCCCTGTCTGGGGGGGGGGCAGAGCTCTCTCTCCCTCCCTCGTACTGCGGCCTCTGTTTGTATGGGGTTTGATTGAAGACTTGACCTCTGACCTGACCGGACCCAGGAATACGACAAGTCCCGAAGGAACCGCTCGGCCAGGGAGACCCGGCGTTCACACTCAACTCAGGTATGATCAGAAATCAGAGTGCCAGGATACGGCCCCGCCGAACCCCATCACCGCTACATAAATAATGAAGGTGCACTATGGTGCTCCTGCCTCTTGTGTGGGCCTATTCCATGTGCACTTTCCATTTCAAGCGTGACCACTGTCTGCTGACTGCTCACTGGATGTCCATAAGTTAACAATTGCTGCAGTGCTTAATTGTAAGCTGGAGGGCAAGCCTTTCTTCTGCTACTGGTTGGGGGCAAGTGGTTCATGCCTGTGTCTGTTAAGTCTTTGACAACGAGGTACTTGGTTGCTTCGCGTGTGCCTGGGTACCACATCTACTTATGGGGCAGCATGTGCATAGCAGGAGGATGTATTGAGTGTGTGGATGGGGGGGGGGAGGAGTGTTCGCTTCTGCCTCCCAAGCAGCATCAGACGCTGAGACGCTGCCCTCTTTAGTGACTATCAACGCATTACAAAATGAGCTCGCATGGGAGAAAGCGGAGATTCCCATTTTGGTGTGTAGTTCAGTTGTAGAAATGTATACATGACTTTGGGCTCAATATGTATGTTCCGATTTTGGTGTGAAGTTGTACAAATGTATACATGGCTTTGGTGTGAATATGTGCCATCAAAACGGCAGGGCCACACCAAAGGGGAGAGGATGTGGTCTGACGGTTAGCGCGGCCGACTTTGGTGCTGGGAAACCAGGTTTGAGCCTCTTATCGAGCCATAAAAATGTGTACATGACTTACTTTTGTGTTAAATAAATAGATATTTTAAAAAACAAATAAAAATGATGTTCCGACTAAGGTGTGAAATTGGTGTCGAATAAATACATGTTTTAAAAACAATTAATATTAATCATGTATCATTGGTGATGGAGTACAAGGTTCGAGACTGGTATTGAACACTGACAAGCTGTGTGCAAGTTATATGGTCATAAAATACATGAATGATGGATGGATGCAGGATGGATGATGGGTGGGTGGATGGGTGGATGCATGAATGGATGCAGGATGAATGATGGGTGGATGGGTGGATACATGAATGAATGAATGAATCATGGATGCAGGATGGATGCAGGCTGGATGGATGGCTGGATGGATGGGTGGATGCATGAATGAATGATGGATGCAGGATGGATGGGTGGGTGGATGGATGGGTGGATGCATGAATGAATGATGGATGCAGGATGGATGGATGGATGGATGGATGGATGGATGGATGAATGGATGCAGGATGGATGATGGATGGGTGGATGGATGGGTGGATGGATGGGTGGCTGGATGGATGCATGAATGCAGGATGGGTGCAGGATGGATGGGTGGATGGATGGATGGATGGGTGCATGAATGAATGATGGATGCAGGATGGATGGGTGGATGCATGAATGAATGATGGATGCAGGATGGATGGGTGGATGCATGAATGAATGATGGATGCAGGATGGATGCAGGATGGATGGGTGGATGGATGGGTGGATGCATGAATGAATGATGGATTCAGGATGGATGCAGAATTGGTGGATGGATGGGTGGATGGATGGATGGGTGGATGCATGAATGAATGATGGATGCAGGATGGATGCAGGATGGATGGGTGGCTGGATGCATGAATGAATGATGGATGCAGGATGGATGCAGGATGGATGGGTGGATGGATGGATGGGTGGATGCATGGATGCAGGATGGGTGGGTGGATGGATGGGTGGATGCATGAATGATGTATGGATGGATGCAAGGTGGTTCGGGCTCGCTCGCTCGCTGCGGAGCAATATGCAAATTAGTTTACGCCCCACCACTTTCAAATGTTACCAGCCGCCCCTGTCTACACTACACAAACACAACCCCGCACGACCCTAAAAACAATGCAACCCCACTTACCTCTCTCTCCTTGTGGTCCCTCTCTTCTCAGTCATGGCTGATTCCTGTAATCTCCGTCTTCCTGCATCATCAGTGCTGCACCTCGTTGTTTGGAAACGGAAGCGCCTCCGACCTTTACCAAACAATGATGTGGATAGCATACCATTACAAGAACGCATGCGCAGTAATGGTAGCAATGTTAGAACGCTTGCGAAGTAACTGTATGCGGACAAAAATCTGCGTTCTAAAGGTAGATTACCGTTCCATGGCTTGCACATCGAGGTGTCTGCTGTCCTCTTTGGGCACCTTAGATGTAATTCACAAAGAATAGACAGAAGGGAATAAAAGGGAAAGGTGGAAGTCAATAGGGGGTGAGGACAGAGAATGTAATCGGGGAGTGATAGAGAGCTGGAAATCAGGGTACACTGTTTGAGAGATACTGGGACAGGGGCTGCAGAAGAGTGTATTCTCTTCCTGATGCTCCCCAATAGAAGCAATGGCTGCAGGCCCACTATGAAAGAAGGGTTGGGGGCAGCGGGGCTATCTTTTTTTCTGGGCACTGGGCTTCTAGAAAGGCAGCACCAGAAGAATTTATGGAAGAGCGCTTCACAGGACACCCAGGCGCTAACCTTAGCAAGACGGACACCGAATGGGCTTCACGCAGTCTAGACTTTGCCGTAGGTGGCGTGGCTACTCCGAGGGGAAATGTGGGTGCTTGGCTCGCTGTTCTAAAATTTTATAGCACAACAGCCTGAGAGATTGTTTTAGGTAAAACAAACGGTTCTTTATACAGACCTGTATGAACCCTACAAAATCCAGGGCTGCTAGCTATGTGCGCCCTCCAAGACAAAGCATTGAATTCGACACTTAAGATCATGCCTCCAGTACACAGACATCGCTTCACATTGGTTCTTTCTTCACTTCATCTCTGGGAAATATAATTCATTTTTTATGATTTCAGAACGGAATATGAAAAATGCGATTTCCCATCTACGTTTTTCCAGGAAGGCATCAGCAACACGGTGCCTGTATCTGCAAAACAATCAAATGTCCATACTTAATGTGAGCTGGGACACCTTCCCGCACTATGTTCATAAATATATATGCAGCATTCTAGAGCGCTTGTTAACATGAGTTAGACAGAAGGCGCCAGAAAAGCTCGCGAGTGATTAAAGTCAAAACTTTTGACACAGGCGTGTTTGTTGTTCCGTTTCTTGACATTCATTCTAAATAATAATAATAATAAAGAGTTTGTAGAGCGCTCAGTAACGCCATCGCGGCGTGTCCCCGCGCTGACGCTGTCCATGGATCAGCAGACAAACTACCAGGATTTATGAAGAGTATAAATGAGTTTTAAGCAGAGCCCTAAGCCGCGTTTCACTGCTCTCCAGTCTCAGTGCAGAGGGAAGTTTTCCACTGTTGAGCTGCTTGGAGTGCAAAGGAGCGTCCACCCATTCTGGCCTTCTTAATCCTAGGGACTGTCAGCAGTCCGGCGCCCTCCGAACGGACTTCTTCAGGTCGTGTTTCACATTTCCCCCATGCCACAAGGATATAACAAATACAGAGATTATATTAGCAGAATTTTATGAGATCAGCACTCGTTGAGACACCAAAGGCAAAATCCATTCAGGTTTTCAGTCTACCCATAATGAATATGCATACGGTCAATTTATGGGTATTGAGCGTTAGTGGAGGTCACGTGCATGCTTGTTGGCCACCATGACAACCCCGCTATTAAAATCCAGCCGTGTTTTCGTCATATCCACCAAAGAAGTGAGTGAAGCTGGCTTACATGTAATGAACTTCAGTTAGGAACATTTAAAACGTTATCATTGGCCATTCTCAAAACTAGCCAGGATTTAACTATTCCATTGCTCAATAAACCAAGCACTGCATTTTAATACTCTGTGTCTTTAAATTTAATGCTACTTATTTAGGTTTAGCATTCTGGTCATGAAAACAAATGGAACAAATAAAAAATCTGCATTGAATCAGAAAGAGAAAGCAATAAAATAAAGCTTTCCAGGACAAAAACATGAATCCTAATCAAATAAAAACATGAAACGAATTGTAGTTAGTGGGTTTGTTTCATTTTTTAACCTAGTCCGTAAAAGTAATTGGTATGTCTTTAGGTGTAATTATTTTTAGACAACTCTTTTAGTGCAGGTTTAGTAATATTACCATGAATTGGAGGGTTCAGACCACCAAAAATCATATCATGCTTTCTAGTTATCCACCTGCACAGAGTCAATTACAAAACAAATACCGGCACAGCCTACGCAATATGTATGAGTATCAGATAGTGTGAGCATAGGTTGCTGAAGCTTGCTCTTCTTTCCTGGTCTGTTGTTCGGTACAGTGCTTTTGGTTGCGATAGCAAGATTTATGGATTGCGGCAGCCACGGCACGTGCAGGTAAGAGTGGTGGAGCGGTGGGGCTGGGGAGATTGATTCAGGACAATGATATACATAATTAATTCGTCCTTGTCGTCGACTGTCAAAATCACCCACACCCGGCGCCACCGCTCTCACCTGCAAGGGCTGCAGCTGGATTGCAGTTTAGTTCCCTCCCAGTGACATGGAGAACTTAAACTGCCATTTAGAACATTCCTTTAGTTTGTCCTCCTCAATTGAGTCCCTATTTGAGCCATGAACTTACCTACACTAATGAGGGTTTCCTTTGGGTTTTCATTCCTTCATGTCTCTCTATGACCACCTCTGGTTAGATTCAACTAAAGGACCATTGAAGGTACTTGCCACATTGATACAGTGAGGCAGTTGACACACAAAAACATCCTAGAGTGCACAGCAGTCTCACTGCTCCAACTTGGCCAGGCAAGTGGAGGTGCGTGAACAACACAGGGCTCACCAATTGTGCCTTTAAATCAAACTTTGCAAACAACATATCCGGAAGTGATAGCGAGTTAGAAGAAAAAGTCGAACCAATATGGCCTAAATATGATCAAGAACTCCACATGTTCCTTTCCAAAAACGTTGCTGTATCAGGTCTCTGCAGAAGGCAAAGTCTTAACCAGTGACTCACGGAATGCACATCAAGGGCCTGGACCCCATTAACAGCTAAGACCAGCCCATAAGATTGAGAGACTGCGTGACATTCCCGTCCTGCAGACCATTTGCCTTTATTCCTTCAAGACCTCTTGTCCACTGATCATAATCAAATTATTTATTTGAAGCTTTTTATGACACTCTCAGGTGACCAACAGTCACAACATTGTGCAAGTACATGAGGGGGATGGAAAAGACAAAAGTAATTCAATCAATCAATCAGGATTTATAATGTGCAACTAATCACCCAATAGGGTATCAACGCCCTTGCAGGCCTTAGAGGCTCATTCGAACAGCCAGGTCTTGAGGGCCATTCGGAATTCTAGAAGTGAGGTGATGAGCCGGAGGTGTGTGGGGAGGCTGTTCCAGGTCTTTGCTGCAATGTGGGAGAAGGAGTGCCCTCCACTTCTGCTTCAGTAGATGCAGGGAGTACGGGCAAGCGGAAGGGAGGCAGAGTGTAGTCTTCTCGATGTTTGGAGGCGCACACGCTTGGAGGGGAGAAATGAAGGAGAAAGTCATCTAAGAACCAAATGCTTGGAGGAAGAGGTGGTTCTTCAGTTGCTTTCAGATTTAGCTGATGGAAGTAACATCACGCAAAAGCAGTGGGACAGAGTTCCATAGTAAAAAGTCTTGGAAGTGCAGAGATCCTCCCCAAACAATGTTAATATTGATGGCAGCAGTGCGTACCTTCTGGTATATCTAAAATACATTTGTGGTTGCAGGCTCTTTAAGAAGAAGTAGCCGGACATGCATGGCACTCAGCCACAATACTAGGTTTGACAGTCTCAGTAAAACGACTGCCTCGCAATAGAAGACTAGAGGATTTCTGGTTTGGAAAGTACATAACTAAGGGGGTTATTTATATGGCATTGGAGTTTACATACTGCCAACATGAAGGTCTGCCAGCCCGATTTAATAGCTGTCTCTTAAGTAATCAAACTTCTCTGAAGGTCCTGGGGTGTAAGGACTGTCGGAGAAATTACAGCATCTCACCCCGCCCAATTTAGATGGGCGGACATGTAGTCGATTTTTACTGCTCCTTACTAAAGGAACAGTAAAAACATTATAATGCTCCCATGGCGAGGAGAACATTATGTTTTTAATTTGCCAAAAGAAAATCCCATTTCTGGATTTTTTTTGTGAAGAAAAAAACAATACTCTGTGCTACAGGGCTGCGTCCAGCTGACATAGCCCCGTAGCATAGAGTAAAATGCATTCACAGGAACCGCCGTTGATTGCAGTTCCTGGCAATGCTTTTATAAATAGCCACCTGCTTGGCGGCCATTAATAAATGGGGATGAAGTAATTTGCTCTGTCCTCGTGGCAGAAAGACTGGCCGTCCACCCTGAAATAAACCAAGGCCTAAGCCTTCAGACAAAATACCACCTGCATAATAAAAGTTAGTCATGATGTTCTAACTTGCCATAACTGGAACTAGTCATAAGGTGCGGACTAGGTAGACATAATGAGCATTATTAATGATGTGCTAAATGTGCACAATATAAATCGCCCACTATGTTCTAAGTTCTTTTGAGTGACTCTCCATGAATGCCAGGCCAATATCTGTAAGGGCTGTCAGCATGGTGAATCACAAATGTACATGATATTCTTACACAGCTGCAAATGTCCACATGAGATTGTAGTGTAATGCTAATGTTTTCATATGCGTGTATTAATTTGTCATTATTTATGGTTGCTGGTAGTTCTAAATTCCGAATAGAATCAACATGTAAGTGTCAATTTATCAATCAATCATTTAATTTGTAAAGCGCACTACTTACCCGTAAGGGTTTCAAGGCACTGGGGAGGGGAGGGTGGAGGGGGGGTGCTGCTGCTACTGGTC
The DNA here is from genome assembly GCF_964263255.1 of Lissotriton vulgaris. Lineage (NCBI taxonomy): Eukaryota > Metazoa > Chordata > Amphibia > Caudata > Salamandridae > Lissotriton > Lissotriton vulgaris. The sequence goes on along the minus strand of NC_141685.1, from coordinate 801,508,598 downwards.
GAAGAGCCAGGTCTTGAGTTGTCTCCTGAAAGTCAGCAGGTCTTCGGTTTGTCGTAGGTAGAGGAGGAGGGTGTTCCAGGTCTTGGCGGCGCGGTGGGAGAAGGACCTGCCTCTGGAAGTGGTTTTGCGGATGCGCGGGACCGTGGCCAGGGCGTGCTCAGCACACCGGAGTTTCCTGTTGGGTACGTAGGAGGAGAGTCGACTGTTGAGATAGGCTGGTCCGGTCTTGTTGAGTGCCTTGTGTGCGTGGATCAGGAGTTTGAAGGAGATTCTCCTGTCGACGGGGAGCCAGTGCAGGTTCCTCAGGTGGGGGGTGATGTGGTCGTGGCGCGGGACGCCGAGGATCAGGCGTGCAGAGGCGTTCTGGATTCTCTGCAGTCTGTTGATGAGCTTGGACGAGGCTCCGGCGTAGAGGGCGTTACCGTAGTCGAGTCTGCTGCTGACTAGGGCCTTGGTGACTGTTTTCCTCGTGTTTGTCGGGATCCATCTGTAGATCTTGCGGAGCATGCTGAGGGTGTTGAAGCAGGTGGAGGAGACTGCGTTGACTTGTTTGGTCATGGTGAGTTTTGAGTCGAGGATAACTCCCAGGTTCGTGCGTGGTCGGTGGGGGCCGGGGGGTCCTCAGTGATGTGGGCCACCATGAGTCCTCCCATGCTGAGGGGTTGGACCCGAGGATGAGGATCTCCGCCTTGTCTGAGTTCAGCTTAAGTCGGCTTTCCTTCATCCAGTCGTCGACTGCCTTCATTCCCTGGTGGAGGTTGGATTTGGCGGTGAGAGGGTCCTTGGTGAGGAGAGGATCAGCTGCGTGTCGTCGGCGTAGGAGGTCGTGTTGAGGCCGTGCTGTCGGGTGATGCGTGCTAGTGGTGCCATGTAGACGTTGAACAGCCTTAAATAATTGTGAAAATAAACAAGTTCTAACTTCATTTTTCAGAGAATGCAAAATAAATATGGCTAAGTATGGCTACATATAAATAAGATGAGGAAAAATAAATAGGGATAAATACAGAAAGAATTGTTAACAAAATGTTACCATAAATGTGGGTGTCCTGTATAAAATGTGCTATCAACACATAGCTGATGTATAGCATAATGCAAAAAAAAAGACAGTTATCTAAAATGAAGACAGTGTGAACATATATAAAAACTATATCTGACCTAATTACTGCTATTACATAAAAGACGTATTTCAAAGAACACAGTTTGAAACAATATTTTTTAAATGTAGGTGAATGATAAATAGGGATGTGAGAAATTCGCATCATTTGCTTTTACGTAATCATGCGAAATATTGAGAAAATTATAGGAACCTGTGCAAAATGCAAATCTGTAATTTAGCGTTCTATTTTAGCGCAAAATAAATTTCTGTCAATTTTTGACACGGACGAATTTTGCGTTAAAAAATAAAAATAGAGCAAAAAACACAACAGCTGCTGGTGTTCTGGTTTTTCATGCTGTTTCCTCGCTCCTGCACAGTAACTTTGCTGCGAAAAGCAGTGTAATTATGTAACATGGCGTAATGATGTAATTTCGGGAATTTCACTTAACATGCGTAGCGCGAAATTCCTAAAATTATGCCACCATAATTACTTTTCGCCCATAACAAATTATAAACAGAATTGGATGTGTGATATTACCTATTCCAGCAAAAACTTCTTCGGTATGTAGAATGTTTAAGTTAACTCAAACTGCAGAAACATCAAACATGGAAAACTTGTACAGGCGAAACTGCGTTTGAGGATGGAGCATTATAGGTTTACGCAACCCATCGTAAAGTGGCAAAATGACAATAGTAAGCACTTTGCACAGCAAGGGACTCTATCTGTGAAAAAAGCATTCCCAGTAGGATCTGTTTTTCTTCAGCCTGCTCACAGTATGGAGGCAGAACCCTTGCTGCTAAAGTACTGCAGTAAAAACAATCCCAGATACAGTAATAAACTGCTCGAGATTTTGCAGAGGAGGAAGAGGGGACTTTATATAAATTGTATTGGAAACTGTGAATCCCAATGGAAACGCACACACAGACATACGTACTCATTTTTAACCGCCTCTTAATTTTCTTTATGATTGTGATAACTATGCTGGATTCAGAGACACCATGAAGAGCATATGCATGGCCTTGCTCATTAACTTGGGGAACATATGCATGGCCTTGCTCATTAACTTGGGGAACATACAGTATTTCACTGTTATGACTGCGCCCATCTGTAGAACCCGAGGCAAGGCGTGTAGAGTATCCTGACATTTTCACTTTAATCCATTGAGCTTTAAAATATTGAACCGTGACCGAAGGGCCCAATGGAGTTTGGCAGGCAGCCCGCTGTCCTGTTCTGCAGGACTGCCGCTCGCCGCAATAAGTGCTCTCCATTGGAGATATCAATGAGCTCAGAGAAGTCTCCACCACAGCAGCTCTTCTGAAGGCTTTGCATGTTAACTAGGAGGACGCCATGTTTCATGTGGCCCCTCAACTGAGTTTTTTGGTTTACAAAAACAAAGCCCCAGACAAAAAAAAACGAATGACCTTGACGCCTTGGGTGATTTCTCCCGGAATGTTGGGGTCATTTTTTTGCTTTTTCTCTTTGGGGTTTTAAAAAAATTACATAAGTGCAATGGTGGCCTGTGCAGTTAAGTGCTGAGAGGCGGAACGAGGACAGTGCAAGTAACAAACGATGGAATAGGGAAAATAAAATAAATAAATAAATAAAACCACTTACCTTACGCTTGCGGCGATGCGGTGAGCGCAAGGTAAGTGGTTTTATTTATTTATTCATTTATTTTCCCTATTCTGTAGTTTGTCACTTCCACTCCTGCCCGACCCCGCCCCATCCCCACAACGCGATTACCTGCAGGGGCCGCGATTGCATAAGTGTGATGTACTTACGCCTATGTCACCAAGTCAATTGGGCTGTCGGTGTAAGTTTGTCAATGACAGAGCCAATAGAGGCACCACCAGCAGAAACATGAGGGTACACCCTACTCTAAATAGAGGGGGTAGAACGTCGATTTGGCAGAAGAGGAGATCCACACTATTTGTGAAGAAGTGTCATGTCCACCAGATTCTAAATCAGGCCTTAAGTCTATCGTACATATTCAGTAAACCATTTTTTTTACAAAACACCAATCAAAATGTATGACATTTTTCTGTATCAAGGGTAACTGAAGTGGTACTAAATGTTTGTAGTTTTGTGTTAATACGGTTACAAAAAACAGGCAAAAAATATTTTGTCGAAAATATTTAGGGGCAGATTTACAAGCCCCTTGCACTGCCAGGACGTCACTTTTTGTGACTCACTGGCAGCGCATTTCTTTGCCCCATATTTACAAGGACGGGAAAAGCCAGCCTGCATGGCTTTTCTTGTCCTTGTAAATATTGCCCCTTTACACACAGCACTTTGCATGAAAGGAGCGTTCCATGGGTGTTGCTTTGGGTGTTCCCACCCAACACCCATGGAACCAGAGACATTTTCAGATTTATGAGAAATCGTAAACCTGGAAATGCGCCAGTCTGCTACACTAGCCGTGGGGTGGCGTAGCCAGGCGCTAAGAGGAGACATGTTTTCATTTCACATCGTTTTTTTCTCTTTCAATGCGTGCTGCATTCTACAGCCCGCATTGAAAGAGGAAAATGTCTGTAGTGATTGTTTTTGTGCAGGAAGATGCCCCTTCCTGCACTAAAACAATGTCCCCATATAATCCACATTTTGTAAAGCGCGAACAATCACCCGTAAGGGTCTCTAGGCGCTAGGGGCCGTCGGGAAGATTAAGCAAGCTATTGCCCAGAGTCATATGGTGCTGGGCTAATCTACCGCCGGCGCTGGGGTTCGAACCGTGATCCCCAGATTCCAACGTCAGTCGCCCTGACTGCAGCGCCACACCTCTCCCATGGCGCAGGCATCCTTGCACCATGGTGCAAGGGTGCCTGCGCCGGCGCATGGCAGCTGCTTGTGCGCCAGCGCAGGGGAGAGCCTTGGAATGCGACATATCATCGTAGATATGTCGCATTCCTGTGCTCTGAAAGTGCTGCAGCGCGGTGCGGCCAAAGGGCTTGCGGTGCCGGGCACTTTCTTGTATCTACCCCTTAGAATTTTACTTCTGTAAACTTATGATTTTTAAATAAGGATCTTCTTAGCTTTGCCAAATGCGTGAAGTGTTATTTTTTATTATTTCCAGAACCATATCATCATTTTGTGATCAGTTGTCAATCTCTCATTTTTTATGTTGCATTTTATGGCACTAGTTAACTGGGGCAAAAATATGGAAAGTAATATGGGACCTTTTTAAAGGAAGAGACAAGCATATACATTTAAGTGTGGATCAATTTTCTAATCTTTATAAAATCTGTTTATCCCAGAACACGGGTAAAAAGAATCAAAGTGAAATAGAAAATAATTAAAACTAACAAATAGATGCACTGAAAGAACATGTCCCTCTATTTCTTCTGTGTTTATTTAAGAAGCAAGCCGTTTTTAACTGTTAAAATCAATAATGATATTCACAAAAACCGAACTTAAAAGTACACTCACGGAAATTATCATAGGATGCAAAGGACAGTGACTAGATCCTCAACAATGTGCGCCTGAGATTTTTGCAGGGCATTTGTGCGATTATATGCCCAATCACCAGTGTGACGACATGCCCTCCTCTGGGATCAGTGCAGGTGCGCAGTTATATTTTCCGTCAGCTGGAGTACAATCTATGAAGTTGTTCCTAAATGAGAATATTCGAAAAAACAAGTTTTACATTAGGGGGCGGAGCTTGCTGGCGTCCATGCCGGACGTGTAAGCGCGGAGCTCCCGGCTAAAGCCCCGGAATTATCCATCCACTACATCCTTACGGTGCCGAAATAACTGCTTTGGAGGTGGGGTGCTCCCCCACTGTTCATGGTGCACCTGGGCAGACCGGACACGAGCGGTGCGGCCGCTGCGGGGGGTGCTCCGGAGGGGGCCGCGTGGTGTGGCGGACCAGGCCTGAAGCCGCGACCTTGCTTGGTGGTGCGTCCCGCCGACGTTGCTCGACGTGCGGCGCAGTGAGACCCGGAGACCCGGACCTGGCGTCGGAGGGTGGAGAATCTGTCCCCGCGACCACCATCGCCTCAGCAGCGGCGGCAGACGACTGAGTCGGCGACTTTGCTCCTGGATAGGGGAGGCTGGCGGGGCTGTTTCCACCTGCACGGGGACACACCTGACGGTACCCCGCCTTGACTCCTGCCCGCATCCCGCCCTCCCGACCGGCCTGTGCTTGGTGGACCCCGGGCGGGCGCAGTGACTCTCCGGACAGCGGACGTGCTGAGTGGGTCCTGGTAGCCCTTCGAGACCGGAGGCTGGACTACGTGAGGCCGTCGGCCTGTGAGTAAACCCCGAGGGGCCGGGCGGGAGCATGGCTTTGGGGTGTGCCTGCACTTCTCGACCGGAGGCTACTGCTGCAATCTCCGCCTCGACTGCCCCGTTGAGTGTGTATGTGACACTGGCCTTGGACCTGTGGTGCTTTTTTGCGGGGCCCTCTGCATAGTGGTGTCAGTTGCGGCGCTGCCGAGATACGACGAGTGGGAAGGACGAGGCGACTGCGGACGGCTGGAGGAAGACTTGTGTCCTGCATTCGAGGTACTTTGTTTGAACGCTGTGAGGCTGTGGGACGTCGTGGATTTCATACCTGGTGCGCCAGAGGGGTCCCCTGCTCGCTGGGCAGTACACGTGGGAGACGCATAGCCTAAGACTGGCGGCCTGTCAGGGCGCTGGGGGTCCTTGGAAGAACTGATACCCACTAGTGCTGTGTGGTGCGGGGAGCCTCTCCTACCCCTCTGATATAGGGTGCCCACTGGGTGCTGGAACTGGGGTGCACGTGGAGGCCCAGTGGTACCTGAGCCCGTCACGGCGACCTGCGGCCACCTGCGGTGAGGACTGCTTACATGTCCACCAGACTAGCCATGGGCAAAAATGACAGGTCACAACCCAAACTTACCTTTGAGCAACGCCGGACCAAGGGATCCGAGATGCCGGCCCCGGCGGCTTCCCCGAAGGGAGCAACGCCTGAGAGCTCCATCAGCTCGGATATTCGTGAACTTCTGGTCGCAATGGAGAAAGGGATACAGGACAGCATCGCAGCAGTCGGGTCCAAAATCAACGCCCTGTCCTATCGCATGGACCGCATGTCGGAGCGCGTGGACAAACGCGCTGAGCGCCTTGACATGGCGGAACGACGACTGACCGAGGCGGAGGAAGCCCAAACAGAGTGGGATAAGGACCGCAAGCAGTTCGGCAGGCTATTGCAGGTGATCCAGGACAAGTCGGAGGACCTGGAGGCAAGGTCGCGAAGATCCAACATTCGCATAACCGGTGTTGCGGAGACAACACAGACTGGTAAGATGGAGCGCTTTGTGGAGAAATTGCTGAAAGCCCTGCTCGGGGACGAGGCCTTCTCCCCGATGTTTATCGTGGAGAGACCACACCGCACGTTGGGACCCAGACCGAAGCCAGGGGCGAACCCGAGGCCCATTATAGCAAAGCTCCTGAACTATAGGGACAGAGACACTGCGCTTCGCCTAGCCAGAGACAAGGGTAAGCTGCAATATGAGGGGATGGACATCTCACTCTACCCGGACTTCACAGCAAAGGTCCAGGAAGAGAGGAAGCAATTCGCACCTTATAAGAAGCAATTGCGTGAACTGGAGCTGGACTATGCGATGCTGTACCCAGCCAAGCTTCGTATCAATCGGCAAGGGCATTCGCACTTTTTCACTGACCCCAGGGATCTGCAGAAATCTCTGAAGGAGTGGTCCAAAGAGCGTAGAACCAGCCAGAGGAGAGACCAGGGGGTACAAGATTCCTCCTCACTGCTGGAAGAGCAGGACTGACCATTTGGCGTTTGTCTGGCTTGCTTTCTGTTCTGCGACTACCTGCGCGTTGCCTCCTGCGGGACATTGCTGGTAGCCGTGGCTTACTTGGTGCGAAGAGGGGGTCCCGACTCCTCTGCATGGCCTGAGCCTGAACACTGCTCACTGGAACTCAAGCTGGGTGAGATGTAACTGGTTTGACTTTGGGGGTGCGGGGGTCTGGTGTATTCCTTCACTGAAATGGCGGCACCCTGGGGTAGTATGAATCAGCAGCGCTGTGTGACTGCGCTGTGGCTGAGCCTTGAGGTGGAGCGACGCCATTGCGGTTGGATGGGAGCCACACTATATTGCTGGTGCATGGTGTTTTTTGTTCTAGGCACGGAACGCTAGTTAGGGGCTACATGCCGGGGTGCAATAGCGGAGCGGATTTGGTTTGTGAGATAACTGTTAAGCCGGCAACGTCTGCCCCTGCGCTTCTGGCTCACAGGCTCTGGAGAGAGAGAATTGATCTGGGGTTTGCTTCCGTGGGATAGCGGGGGTGTTGGGGAGTGGTAGGGAGTTCTGATGCCACTGGGTGGGAGTAGGTCCTGTCAGGCCAGGTTGGGGGAGGTCTGCTGTGGGTGTGGGGGGGACATAATTGGGGACTGTACTGGTTACTTTCCATATGGAACCATCTTTTTTGAGCGAAGGGGGAACTGTTTCGGGGGGGGGGGGTTTAAGCTGTTGTTACAGCGGGATTCTGAATCTACTGCCAAGCAAAGTGTTGCCTGTTTCTTTGTTTAAAGTGTGTACACGGAATGTCACTACTGCTTACTGCGCGCCATGGCTGTCGCTGATGGGATGATGGGTACAGATGGAGGGAATGCCCTGCATACTCTGCAGGAATTGAAAATGTTGACATGGAATGTGCGGGGGCTTAATGATCATCGGAAGCTGCGTAAGGTACTCAGTTACTTGCATAGACACCGGGTAGACCTAGCACTCCTCCAGGAGACTCACCTTCCGCTTCATAGTAAGATGCTGCAGGCCAGGGGTCTGGGGGGACATATAGTGGCAGCGGGGTTCACAACACACTCCAGGGGCGTCATTACTTGGGCCAACCCCGCCTCACAACTGAAGCTGGTACCGCTGGTATCGGACCCGGAGGGTCGTTTTGTCATTGCCAGATGCGCGGGTAGAGGTCTTGATTTGCTAGTGGTGAATGTGTATGGCCCAAACTATGATTGCCCTGACTTCTTCACAAAGCTGTCGACACAGTGCAGGTCATACGTTCCCACGAGAATGCTGTGGGGGGGTGATTTTAACTTTATATTTGACCCCGATCTGGATAGATCGAGAGGCCCTGTGCGGAGGCCAGTGGCCTCGGCCCTACACATGAATGCTGAACTGATTAAACTGGACCTGGTGGACGTTTGGAGACACAAGCACCCCACTAAAGGGGGTTTTACACATTACTCAGCTTTCCATAATACCCACACCAGAATTGACTACTGGCTTGCCTCTCAAGCCTTACTGGGTAGTGTTAGGAGATGCCAGGTACTTCCCCGTACGCTGTCGGACCACTCCCCCGTACTGCTCCATCTGGTACTCCCGAAGAAAGTAATTCCCCCCTTCACCTGGAGATTTCCTCCCTACTCCCTACTCGATGAGGCTTTTCGTGGTGAGTTGGCTGCTGATATAGACTCTTTTTTTGAGACAAATGTGGGTTCTGTTGACAGAGTTCAGACTGTGTGGGACGCTTTTAAGGCCTACATCAGGGGTATGGCGATGTCTAAGCACTCGAGTGTGCTTAAATCCATCAGACGTGATTTGAAACTACCTGAAACCCGACTGTCTGAGTTGGAGGGTCATCTCCCGGGTGATCCTGACGCTAGTGTTGACTCCCAAATCAAACTCCTACTGACGGACTACCACGACCTAGCTGACAGGGAAGTGCTGCACATGGGCAAATACGCTACGGCGCGCGCCTACGGGGAGAGCGATAGGCCGGGTGCGTTGCTAGCCAGAATGATACGCAGCACCAGGAAACCTCTGGTTGTGGACGAACTGCTTACGCCAGAGGGTGAGGTAATCTCTGACGAGGAGGAGATCCTCCAAACGTTTCGGCGGTACTATGCGGAACTGTACAAGTCCAGATCACTACATGTCGAGGAGGAGATAAATGACTACCTCGAGCATATAGCCATGCCGTTTTTGCCGGACTCTGACAGGGAGTTCCTGAGATCTCCCATACAGGAGGACGAGATACTGGAAGCGCTGGCGAGCATGAGATCGGGTAGTGCCCCGGGAGCGGACGGTCTGACGGTAGGCTTTTATAAGGCGTTTAAGGACAAACTGGTCCCACATTTGATTACTCTTTTTGATGACATCTGTGAAGAGGGGAGTATGCCCCCCTCGATGAGGGAGGCTCTACTTGTCACAATCTTGAAGCCTGGGAAGCCTCCGGAACGCTGCAGTTCTTACAGGCCGCTCTCGTTACTTAATGTTGACGCGAAAATCTTTGCCAAAGTGCTGGCCACGCGATTGGCGCTCCTAGTACCGGATCTAGTAGCCCCAGAGCAGGCGGGCTTCGTTCCCAATAGGAACTTGACTTACAACATACGCACAGTACTTGGGACAATGCAGCACGTGCGCCAGGAAAATACTGCTCTGACAGTTTTTCTGGATATGGAAAAAGCCTTTGACTCTGTGGAGTGGCCTTTCATGATCAGAGTTCTCAGGAAGTTGGGCCTGGGAGAGCCTTTCCTGCAGATGTTGGGGGCTTTGTATTTCCAGCCCACAGCAAGACTGAAGTTAGGGGACAGAGTGACTGAATCGTTCGCCATCAGCAGAGATACTAGGCAGGGATGTCCCCTTTCGCCCCTTCTATATGCACTGGTGGCGGAGCCCCTGGCTTGCGCAATCAGGCAATACCACAGCTTGGAAGGCATTAATTTCCCGACGTACAAAATAGGTATCTCAACGTATGCTGATGATACTCTCCTATATGTTCGCGACCCGGAGGCGAACCTCTCATCAGTTCTGCGTGAGGTTGTGCGCTTTGGCGCTCTCTCAGGGCTGAAAGTGAACTGGGATAAGTCTATCGCCTTCCCACTGACGCCTGTAACTCGGCCCTTTGACATGTAGTACCCCCTGAAATGGACGACAGACTCAGTTAGATATCTCGGCATACCGTTACATACAGACCCTGATGTTTTAATCAGAGAAAATTATGGCGTAGCGTTTGCTAGACTAGAGGAGGATGTGGACACATGGTGTAAACTGCCGCTCTCCCTGATGGGCAGGATTGCTCTCATGAAAATGATAGTGCTGCCTAGGTTTCTCTTCCTCTTCAACAACATACCGGTGGTTTTATCAAAGGCCTTCTTCAAACAGCTCACGCAGGTGCTCACCAAGCTGGCGTGGCGTGGTAAACAACCTAGAGTCAAGTGGACGACGCTGATGCTTCCTTGTGAGAGTGGGGGGCTGGGAGCTCCCGACATGGAACGATACTATCGTATTGCACAAGCTGCCCATCTGCACTCGTGGATACACGGGCACCCGCGTATACCTCACGTGACGCTGGAACGTTTGTTCGCGGAGCCTTTTCCCCTGCCGGCCACGGTCTGCCTCCCGGAAGACCGCACCATTGGCCAACTAGATTCTCTTAAATCTACTAATCATGCATGGCATGCTTTGACCCGCGCACAAGATAGCAGCTTCTTGTACTCACCTCAAATGCAGATCGACTGGGCATTGTGGCTGTGCCCACTTAGGGAAAAGGGAGTTACGGCAGCACTGCGCGCGCTGGGTCTCACGAAAATGGAAGACCTGTTTACTGCTGGGGTCGCGAAAACCTGGGAACAACTCCCCCATTCACCTGCAGGGCCCACGCTCTTGCAGCGGTTTAAGTTTCATAGAGTCCGGAGTGCGCTCAAGGATGTGCTTGGCCCGACCATGGAGGAACCCCCTGAGGTTCCAGAGCTCACTTACGTCATTAAAACCGCGTCGTCACGTAAACTGATCTCCAATATGAATAAACTGGGTATCGCACATCAGCAGATCCAACACTCCAAAGCCAGAGAGGAGTGGCAAAGGGATCTGCAGATGCAGATAGATGACGACATATGGAGATACTGCAGCGCTAACACGAGAAAGCTCTCCCTTAATGGTAGGCATAGACTGGTGCACTTTAAGTTTCTCCAGCGGGTGTACTACACACCGGAGAGGTTGCATCGTTATGGCCTCAGACAATCCGCAGAATGTGAGCGTTGCCATGCGCCGATCGCAGACTTCATCCATGTGGCATGGTACTGCCCTGGAATTCAGAGATTCTGGGCAGAAATCTTCTCAGAGCTTAACTCGGTGCTAGGCTCGGACCTGGCTAACGGACAAGCGCTGGCGCTGCTGGGATACTCTAAGCCGCTTCCGACTGAACAACGCTGGCCGGTAGACATGGCACTACTAGTGGCCAGAAGAGTGGTGGCCCAGTGTTGGATGAGGGGGCCACTCCCCACCAAGAAGAGGTGGGCGGGCGACTTGCTCTATTGCTGTACCCAGTCGGAGCTCTACAGTGAGTTACTCCCCCCTAGGAGCAGGCCCAAGAACTTCTGGGGCCTCTTCCAGGCACACGCACAACAGACTGAGGAAGTAAACTCGGATGATGACGACACGTCGGACATTCTGGATTCCCCGGGGGGTCAGGTAGATCAATTGCTGTAGATACCTGTGGGGGGAGCTGCGAGAGAGGGGGAGGTGGGGGCTTGCTATAGCTCCAGTGTGTCCCTCTTTAGGTCACTCAGACCACGTACTGACACCCACAGAGAGACAGCTGTAGGCAGCGTCGTATGAACATCTCGAACACACTGTTTGGTGTACATCACTGGGTACATATTAGCTGGCACACGGGGGGGGGTTAGGGTGAGTTGGGGTAGTTCAATAGTTCCTAGACCTATCACACCTCATTGTGGATTTTGGGCGCATGCGCCAATTCATTTCATTGCAACACTCATGGTTATAAGTGCCTTGCCATTGGGAAGAGATCGAGCATTGTTGATCCTTGCAGATTGCTGCACTATACGCCGCCGGGCCCCCGGGATGCCGGCTGAATGGCTGTGTCCAATGTTATTGCAATTGACAAACAAGTTGTGTTGCTTGATCTACCATATACTGTTCTGTACCATGTACTGCTTGCTTGGATTCTGTGAATAAAGGTCTTTCAATAAAAAAAAAACAAGTTTTACATTAATTTAAAGCAGTGCCTTTAAACCTGGCAAAATTATAATATCTACAGAAATATTTTTCCAGTAAAGCACCATTTAAGATAAGTGTTTTACATATTAAAAAGTATCCAGAACGATGAAGCATTCCTAATGGTAACTCATTTAAAAGCGCCATCTTGAATTAGTCTAAGGTGTGTTTTGACACAATCTGAGTTAGGAGCATCTTCATGAGATGTTCACTAACTGAACAAAATGTGATTAGACCATGAGAGATGATAGTGATACCTTGCGAAACGTAAGGGCGAAGGAGGTCATTAAATTGGCTCGATCGAGCTTCTGTAATCACCTCACAGCAACTTATTCGGAAGGAGGCCTTCTGGTCTCCTCTCACTAATTATATATCTTCATCTGCATTGCATGCCAAGGACAGTAACTATGGGGCATATTTACAAGGGCTTCATCACTGCTTTTTTGGCTTAAAAATACAAAAAAGCGGAGATAAAACTATCACCCTATTTACAAGAGGGTGCAAACATGCATAATCACATGTTAGCACCCTTTCTCCCAATGCCTCCCTTTGCATCTCTAAAGAGATGCTAAGTGAGCGTACCCCGAATGGACTACCTTGCAAATATCGCTAATGTTTAACATCGCAATATATACAAGGCTGCCCCAGCATTTTAGCACATGCTAGTTTTTGGAGATAACCACTGTTTTCTCCAAAAACTAACGTCTGCTAAAATGCAGATTTACCTATCCCAAACATTGGGGTGGATTGTGCTGATACGACCCTGTGGGTCGTATCAGCAAGGTTATCGCCGTTTTGCAGGGAACATCGCTGGAAAACCAGCGATGTTCCCTGCAAAACGGCGATAACCTCGCTATCTCTGGAATTTTTATTGCCCTGGAGATACGCGTTGTTAATAACCTGCTACCAGGGCGATAAATTCCGGAGATAGCCTGCGATAAGAAATGTATCGCTAAGCACGGCCAGCAATAATTATCGCTGGCCGTTGATAATATGCCCCTTTGTTTTTCAGCCACCGTGAGTGCTGTGTTTATTCCTTTTTATATTGTTTATATGTTATAGATAGTATATGGCTATTTGCAATTCTATTTTATTTGTTAATGAAAGTTTTACTGGATTATATTATAAGGCTGCAGATGCTTTTTATCTTTTATCTTTTATCTTCCTTCTTTCTTTTTTCCTTTCTCTTCGTTTCCTCTTTCTCTTTTCTTCCTCCTTTTCTTCTTTCTCCCCTTCTCTAATCTTTAAAATTCAAAAGCAAAATTGCTAATTTGTTATGGTACACCTTGAGTTTGTTTCACTCTTAACATTGGTTTTTGATCCTGACAATATACAATGTATCAGGTTTTTAATCCTTGGTTTTTCATTTACACTCCTTTGTTATTTTCTGGATTTGTAGTTCATCTTTAGTGTTATTCTGTACCCTGTTTTCTTTATCTGTTTCAATAAAGCTTTCTAAAAAAAAATGGCTTGGGGATCAGGACAACAGTGTGTAACCAATTGGACAATATCCTGAGGTCTTTGGTGTCCCTCCCGGTCTGGAAACGGACAGATATGATCATCAATAGTACGAAAGAAGGGTCAGGATTAGCACAGGATTAGCACAGGGCGGCCACATTCATAGTCCTGGAATGTTCCTGACCGGTCCACAATCCTCTGATCACTCAACATGTCCTTTCATCGTTTGACACCAACTGGGCTGCAAGGTCCTTGCGGGTCCTGGCTGGCTTTAGCGATCAACGCTTTGCTGTTTGTTGTATTGTATGGGGGTCCGCTCCTTGCCACACAAAGTTCGGTGCAGCCATTTTCTTCTTCTAGGGCAGGTCATAGCAGTGGAGCCTTTCCAGTCAATGTTCTTGGTACCGGGCCTTGCCAGTGCACAGCACTATGCGGAGCCCTGTCCCAACAAATTCTTCAACCAGATTCTTCTGTATTCAAGGGGGCGACCAGAGCAGGCCAGCGGGGCAATACGTGCCTCAAACTCACTCAAACTTTTATTCCCTGGTCTGCTCCTCTCTTTATTGCTGATTATATAAAACAGGACTCTTTGAACGCCTGTAGCTTTTAGCATCTGGTGAAAGAGTTTTAGAATGTTGTTATGGTGTGGAATAAATACTAGTTGAGAACAAGGGTGAGGCTGGAATAGAATATAGGTCCCAGAACCAAAATAAAAGTGGCACTCCTTAGCAAGGGCAGCTCCTAAGCTAAGGCGCCCCACTACTCACAGAGCAGGAGAAAAGAAAAATAAAATGATAATAACCCTGTTATTATCATTTTATTTTTCACTATGGCGCTGGTTATGGTGGGGCGGGGCTGGTGGCACAGGGGGAGGAGTGGACAGCTTCAAGTTCGCTTAACTTTTTGGCCGGATTTCTTAGGCCGGCCAAACAGTCATGCACACTTTGCATGTTCCACACCAGGCTGCATCACACAGCCTGGTGAGGAACATGCCCAGGCTCCCATTTCCTGTCTGAGTGCCGAACCCGGGCACTCAGACCAATCCCAATGCTACATTGCAGCGTTGTGATTGGCTTAAGGAGGAAGCCTGTGTGCTTCCTGCTTCCACTGAAGCTAAGGAGGCGTGGGAAGGGACTGAGGCGGAGAAGCGATGTCGGCCGGCAAAAGGTACTTTTTAAAAACATTTTTTCTTTTCCCCCGCCCTGCCACCCCCACTTCCCCCCTGTACCCTGAAAGACACCACTGCTCCTTAGAGATCATATTGCTAAAAAAGTGGTGGATTAAGTGCTTGAAATGGAAAAATAAAAGTGCAGGTACTCTGTACCAAAGCACCTGCTTGTTTCTGAGAAGTGCTCGCCAATTAAAAGTATTACGGGGCAAATTTACAAGCCCCTTACGCCAGATTTGTGCAGCCACTGCGTCACTTATTTGACGCAGCGGCGGCGCAAAGCCAGCGCCATTCTGCGGGCTATTTGCACTGTGACACATCTAGGGAGATGCGTCACGTTGTAAAGCCCTGCGCCGCATGTGGATGTTCCTGCACAGGGGGGAGGGGCTGTTCCAGCACAGGAACGCCTCCGAAAAGTGGCTGAGTAAAATCTACAAGATTTCACTCAGTCACTTTTCCGGCCATGCTGCGCCAAAACCCTGCGCCTGCTTGAAGCAGGTGTAAGGATTGACGCAGCATGTTAGGGATAGGATTCAGAAAAGGGGGTGGTGATGAACAGAGTGTCTGAATTAAGCAGACCACTCTTACCCAGTCCAAAGATCAGGGCTTGATCCATCACCGTTATTTAGCTCACTGCACCATCCCAGCTCAGAACCTGGCTATATGCAAATCAGTCTGTCCCTGGCCCAGTGCATCATGGGAACAGGGCAGACTAAACTACCAAGCCAATTCTTCACCAGAAAGGAGACAAGCTTCCGGGGACCGGTTTCTGGCATTTCAGACGTCGTCGGCCCGGCTTGCTTGAATCCTGATGGTGCAGTGAGCAAGGGACTCATGTCTGAATATACCCTGCCACACCTATAGTGGCCAAAAACGATTCAGAAAAGGGGGTGGTGATGAACAGAGTGTCTGAATTAAGCAGACCACTCTTACCCAGTCCAAAGATCAGGGCTTGATCCATCACCGTTATTTAGCTCACTGCACCATTTTTCTGAATCATTTTTCTGAATCATTTTTGTCCACCATAAGCGTGGAAGGGTATACTCAGATGTGAGTCCCTAGCTCATTGCACCATCAGGATTCAAGCAAGCCGGGCCGAAGACGGCTGAAATGCCAGAAACCGGTCCCCGGTAGCTTGCTTCCTTCCCAGTATAAGAATTGGCTTGGTAGTTTGGTCTGCCCTGTTCCCATGATGCACTGGGCCAGGGTCAGACTAATTTGCATATAGCCAAGTTCTGAGCTGGGATGGTGCAGTGAGCTAAAAAACGGTGATGGATCAAGCCCTGATCTTTGGACTGGGTAAGAGTGGTCTGCTCAATTCAGACACTCTGTTCATCACCACCCCCTTTTCTGAATCATTTTTGTCCACCATAAGCGTGGAAGGGTATACTCAGATGTGAGTCCCTAGCTCATTGCACCATCAAGATTCAAGCAAGCCGGGCCGAAGACGGCTGAAATGCCAGAAACCGGTCCCCGGTAGCTTGTTTCCTTCCCAGTATAAGAATTGGCTTGGTAGTTTGGTCTGCCCTGTTCCCATGATGCACTGGGCCAGGGTCAGACTAATTTGCATATAGCCAAGTTCTGAGCTGGGATGGTGCAGTGAGCTAAAAAACGGTGATGGATCAAGCCCTGATCTTTGGACTGGGTAAGAGTGGTCTGCTCAATTCAGACACTCTGTTCATCACCACCCCCTTTTCTGAATCATTTTTGTCCACCATAAGCGTGGAAGGGTATACTCAGATGTGAGTCCCTAGCTCATTGCACCATCAGGATTCAAGCAAGCCGGGCCGAAGACGGCTGAAATGCCAGAAACCGGTCCCCGGTAGCTTGTTTCCTTCCCAGTATAAGAATTGGCTTGGTAGTTTGGTCTGCCCTGTTCCCATGATGCACTGGGCCAGGGTCAGACTAATTTGCATATAGCCAAGTTCTGAGCTGGGATGGTGCAGTGAGCTAAAAAACGGTGATGGATCAAGCCCTGATCTTTGGACTGGGTAAGAGTGGTCTGCTCAATTCAGACACTCTGTTCATCACCACCCCCTTTTCTGAATCATGTTAGGGATAGGGGCACCCGAGCCTTGCAGTAGCTGCGTCGCGCTTGCGACGCAACTCCAGCAATGTGTCGCCTTTCCGCGGGGGATGCGACACCCATCTGTCCATCCGGGCGCCACGGTGCACCGCACTGTAAATGCGGCGCATCAGTAGTGAGGCACGGGTGAGCAGATGCATTGCAACTCTTCTAGCGCATCCCTGCTGATTAGCAGAGATGCGCCAGAAGTAGTAAATCTGCCCCTACGTTTCTCTTGAAAAGTGCAGGTATTCTTCCTCTCAAAATAAAAAGTGCTGGTACTCTGTACCAGACAGTACCGGCCCATTTAAAGTACTGGGTAGATTGCACTTGCAAAGACAAGCTGAATAGGTGCTTTGCAAAGTATAGGAGCCTGCCTGCATTCCACTTGCTGCAGGCAATGGTTGCGGTAATAGCAAGAAAATTAACTGTAGAAACCAGCCCACCGGACTACAGAGCAGGTCGATAAACAACCGAAAAAGCGGCCCACACACTGACCTGTCAAACCCAGCCCTTCGGGCACTGTCAGATTGTCTATAGGCCTGTCCGGATTCAGACCAGTTCCTTCGAAAAGTGAGGAACTATTCACAGCAGCAGTTTCCTTAAGAGCGAATGCAAATGACTCAGTGGTGTGATTGCGGGGCTGCACATCTAATTAAAATGGAGGGAAAGTAGATGCGGCTTGTATCTCTCCTTGCTGATGGAATGAAGGAGAGCTCGCGCTCCCCTCGGGCCCAGCGCGCGCTTATGAATATCACCTTCACGTGCATCAGAAGGGACGCACCGCTCCCCGGAGGATGCGGGCTGAAAATTAACAGTAATGCACCTGGCGTGGTACTATACATCAGCCCGAGGGCGCCATACCTCTCTGCAGCAGCGGGACTTGAAAGGGCTTTACCAATGCACTCCACTTCTGACCTGCGGCACCGCGTGCTCTTTCAGTGCTGGAACACACACACCAGCCCTGTCCATGCATCTCAATGCGAGCACAACCCTTCCTGCTATCTCATTGCTGTGTGCAAGGGTTACAGAGCAAAGCAGCTGCTGTTCAGTGGCACATCCTGCTACTGCAGCGCTGGAACGGACCCACAAGCACTCACACTTATTATTTGTTGTTGTTTTAAACTTTATTTCGGTTTGTTATGAACCATAAAAGTACAAGACACACATTTTAAGCAATAAGATAATACACTGTTACATCCTAGTTTATGCACATAGTCTACAAGTTTCCATTAGGTGGCGGAGTCCCGTAAAATATCTAAAACAATAAGTTATGTATTAATCAAATTAAAAAGTTAAAATACAATAGAGACCCAGGGCCTCCTGATGTGTTGTCCAACAACAGTCCATAAGCTTGTGTTTCTTTATTGCTTCCGGAGCATTCTCCGTCTTGTCAGCCACATAGAAAAAAGAAACTTAGCTATGGCAGTAACTACTAGTGCATTAGTGTCAGATAATAATAATAATTATTATTATTATGTTTGAGCTTGTAAAGCGCACTGTTACCCGGAGGTTTCCTGGCGCTGTGTAACGCTGGGGAACCCGTCCTGGCTTTCCCTGTGGGATGGTCCCTGCTGGGAGTCCCCAAGGTGGAGCCAAGCATCCCCGGCGTTGGAGGGGCCTTTGTGGAGATTAGGCAAGCTGATGCCCAGAGTTGCCGAGTGGGACCCCTGATTAGAGTAGGCACCGAAGCGAGAATTATCGAGTCCGCTGACCAAAGTCCACGACCCTGCCGCGTCGGGAATTGAACCCTGGTCCTGGCCGACTTCTGCTCCCGGGTCTGCCGCCTCTAACCACAACAAATGTACCTGAATGTTGACCTAATTATTCCAATTTCTATGATCGAAATTCACACACATTTCTGTGTTTGGCAATACATTTTAATGCAATCGTAGCGCCTCCTGCTATTCTAGCACAAGGAGCTACACACAGCATCGCCAATACACCTTGGGCCATATATTTATCAAGTTGTTGTGTTGCTTTTGTATCATGCAACTGTAGTAAAAGCAACATGACCTAGGGTTACCAACTGGCAGGGTGCAAATTCAGGACTGTCGGTGCAAGAATTCAGGACAAAGATCAAAATTCAGGACAAAAATTCAGGACAGAAGGTCAAAATTCAGGACAAAAACTTGGGGCAAAACATAAGTTTTACAGACATATCAGAGGAGGTGGCACAATAATATATAAGTAAGTAAATAGACAACCAAAATAAATACAAGTCAAAATAAGTTTATATTAGGTTGAGCCAATCAATGAGTTTTTCAGTATGCGCGCAACTTTGCAAAGAGACTTCGGGCCCTTTCTGCAATCAAGATTTGTGCTAGTAACAATAAACATTAATAAATAGTATTTTTTTATTTGTATGTTGAAATCTGTCTTTTAAATGTACAGTGAAAACGGTGTTAGTTATTTTATTTGTATTTTCTCCAGCATGGTGCCAAGACAAAAACAGAATGCTTTGCCCTAGTCCCATGCAGGAGAAGGCACCCCACATGCTGTCACTACAATTGGGCCCATTAGCACTTATAGCATGACAATCAGCTGCAGTCTCAGACTGACAATGGGCCGCTCCACAGTCTGCACGAGGGAGGTCCGGGAGGGGCGGCTGCAGGGAGCCTCTTCAGTTTAAAAGATAAGAGCGAGAGGCCTGAGTGAAATCTTTTTAACTCACCTGGGGCCTCTCGTATGGGAAACAGCATTCCTTTCTGAGATTTTCCATTTCGATTTTAGTATGATGTCTGTAAGTCGTCCGTAATTTGGGATCCCCAAATTACGGACGCCTTGTGGACATCATACTAAAATGACGGACGGTCCGTGAAATTTACGGACGGTTGGTCACCCTAACATGACCCTCAAGATGTGATTTATCAAGCCACAAAGTAACGCGACTCAGCGCAAATCGCTGCGTTGCAGTACTCTGCCCCAGGGTGGCGCTCAATGGGTTGTGCGTGGTTGTTCCCATGCAAAACCCGTGGATTTTGACGCATTCCTAGATTTTCCATTGTTGGTAGTCCTGGGAATGCGCCAAAATGCTACGCCTTCTCAGAGGATGCGTAACGTGGAGGAATACCATTCTTAGGGGTTGTTTTTATGCAGGAAGAGGCACCTTCCTGCACAAAAACAATACTGCTTACAGAGCAGGCATTCTTGCACCATGGTGCAAGAGTGCATGCTTTGCCGCTAAGCAGCACATTGTGCGCCTGCACTGGGAAAAGACAAGATTGCGCTGTATTGTGTTAAATATGGTGCATTCCTGCCCTTTCCCTGTCACGCTGTGGAAACAGAGCCCAGAACCCTATCGATGCCCAGGCCGCTGGCGCAAGACGCTTCTTAGTTCCCATTCTGAATAATTACCAAAATAAAGAGACGGGCGCTGGAAGCAGGAATCAAGAACAGAGTTTAATTCTCATGAGGAGAGCCTGTCATGTCAGACACGAAACAAGGTGCCATCGGGAGGTGCTCTAACAAGTGAGCTGAGACTCTTGGTTTTATACCTTACAGAACACTCGATAACACAATCAGGGCTGTATGACGCAAGAGAAGAACATCCCTATAATCCTCGTGGTGATCCTACCCCACATGTGTTCACAATGGGGACCCTTGACCTGCTGATAAGAGGGGAGGGCAATCACGCAGCTGAGTGTTCCGTCAACTGTTTAGGATGTGTACGCCTGATCATAGCCCAGGGGGTGGGGTGGCTAGGATCAATAGTGGCATACAATAAGGGCAGTAAATGGTATCCCCTGACTCAGGCGATGGCCTCGGACATGTGTGGTCAGCCGGACTCGGGGGAAGGGGTCATCAAAGGAGTGGTATTCATGCCACGTGGACAATCGAGCGCGGAGGGAAGGCTCGTCAACAGAGGGGCATTCATGGAAGGAAAGGAGGTGTTGGTCAGGCGCGGCCGTGACTCCCAAGGACAGGGTCTTGCAGAGGAGGAAGGTTTATGACTTGTCCATGTGAGGGAGAAGGAGGGGGTCAGGGTGCGCGCAGGGTCAGAGTCGCACAGAGAGAGAGAGAGATCTTATGACCCGTACATGAGAGAACAGGGGCAGTCAGATACAGCTGGGGGGGCTAGGTCAGCTGAGGCGAAGGATGCTTCTTCAAGAGGGAAATGGGGGGGGGGGTGCCTGGGCCAAGCAGGAGGGTTGCCTTTCATAGCAGGGTCGCGCAGAGTGCTGGGTTTCATGGTCTATGCATGTGAGAGTGGGAGGGGGGTGCTCAAATGCGCGCAGGAGGGAAGCCAGTGATTCTAATGAGTGGGCAAGAGGCCAAGGTGCCTAAAATGGCTGTCATGTACATATGGGCACGGGCTTTTACTGGCGGAGTGATACGGTCAATATTTCAGGGTATACGTGGTGTCTACAGGGAGGGGGACGGGAGAGGGCAAATGAACGCCGCTTAGGTACATTAATTTTGCTAATTCCCACAGTCGCCGCTTTTAACATAAGCGAGTTCATTTTCCTATCCTTCCTAGTTAAGGGGCGTACATATAAACATGTGGTTGATGAAATAGCATTTGTCAATACTAACATATTGCATAAAAATCATGAACAGTTGATGTGATGGGCAGAATGCAGCACATAGGAAATTGCATTTGTCGAGTTCCTATCATTTCAAAAGCACTACATAGCATAAATGTTTCTGACTTAAAAATGTGACCAATGAACATTTTGACCAAGCAGTTGAGGGCGGAATCAGTTCAATATACAAAGTCTCTTCGTCACAGTGTCTTTTATCAGTGAGCCATCACTGGTAGGCTCTAGTCCGTGTCCTTTCGTTGGCGCTGTTGAGCACCGGCGGTGGAGCTATAGGTCCAGCTCGGTTCTATCCTTACGCGTTGCAGGGTGCGGTCAGTCCTCTGCTGTTAGACCACAGTCCTGTTCCCTAAACAATCCGTTTAGCGGCGCCTTATGCTCGGCACCTATATTTCCGTGGCAACACCCTATTCCCACCTGAATGCCTTTCTTCCTTTTGGCGTGAGGTCACATGGAAAAGAGGGTGTGTGTTGTTCAAACAGTCGATAGGAGAGAGAGCGGAGTTGGGTCAGAGTTCCTGGGACACACAAAAGGGACCAAGGGAGCAAAGGATAACAAGCAGGCAGGCCCATCAATCGGGCCCAAAGAAGGGGGACGGAGACTCCAGGCACACGTGGGTTAGCAGACGGAGGGCTTCAGGGCAGCCCGTCAAGTTTCATTTTCCACGTTTGAAATTGCTGTCTCGTCCCGCATCTTGTTGCGCTGCAGCTCCACCTTTGGTCGAGGTCACATGTGTCTCAAGATCTGCAGCTAGACTGTGTGTCACGTCCGACCCTTCTCCTCCGGTGATCGTATATCTTTGAAATAGGTACAAAACAAGCTTTAGAGAACTGGTCAGGAGAAGACATTTATGCATGTGAATTCCTCCCTCAATCCAACGCACTTGGGAGATACGCTCATCGGTCACAGTCAGAGGTCTATTACCAAGCAGTGCATATGTCGGCATTCCTACTGAGTTCATGCCAAGTTTATTCATCGTCCTATTTATAACTCAAGTGAGGATAAATAAGATTTCCCATCAACTGTGCATTTCATCGTATTCAACATTTCGGAACATTTCCCTTCAAGGCTGGCTAACCTTTTCAAACAGGGTGGGGGTGCCATCATCGAGAGTCAGGTAAAACAGGGGTTTCTCGAGGGACGACAGTTACTCATGGTCATCATGTTTATATCCGGGACAGCAGCTGGGGTCTATCAAATGGGGCGGGGATGCTTCGGGCGCTCGCACTTGGGTGCAAAAGGGGGTGGGGCAATCTGGGCATTGGGGGTCAATCTAGACGTTGGTGTTCGTCTCTGATGAACAGAAAAATAAGGTGCCATTGACATACAGTTCCCCTATAAATGGCCAGATTGGGGGACCTTAGTCGTCTTACCTGTCCTTTCCTTCTCAGCCAATTCAAGTTCATTCATTTTTGCAGAAAGGAGAGGTAGTAATATGGCGAGATACAATCATTTTAGTTTCGGTCAATTTCGCTGAACACCTTCGCGTTCAATAAGTTTCCAATCAGACTAGTGCCAGCGAGGCACAACTTTACCATACAAAGGAAGAGGAAATAGGGAGACTCCCATAGAGAGCGAGAGTCATCCGCAATCTAAACGAGCCATTTGGTACACGTATGACATGTAGAGAGAGAGAGAGAGAGAGGGAGAGAGAGAGAGAGAGAGAGAGAGAGAAAGGGAGAGAGATATAGAGAGGAAAAAGGTGGGATAGAGATAGAGAAAGACAGAGAGATGTGTACAAAAATAGGTCATTTAGTGCGTTCACAACACAGAACAGCAGGGGGTCAGGTAACGGAGAGACGCAAACAAAGGGAGAACATAAACCCCTACAGTACACACACACGAACTCAGACAGAGGAAGACAGTACATGTTTTACATATATATAAGACATTCACGACAAAACAGAAAACAATAGTTGGCCAACAAAATCCATATTATTATATATATATTTTTTTTTTATATCCTTCCTATCTTTACTATCCTATTTATCTACGTGCTTAGTTCTTTTTACCTTTCCCTCCTTTTCCCTCTCGCTTGTTATTTCTTCGAGCGTTCTCAATTGCCAATACTTACACCTCGGTTAGTCGATCAGAAATTAACCTGGTCGTGCTATTTACCCATGGTTGGATCTTAAACCATTTTTTCAGTCCCTTCCTTTGGTGGGAAGTTCTCCAGGCTGAGGCAACAGCAAGTATTGATCGGGAGAACAGTCGGGCAGCTTGGCTATATCTATAAGAGTGTGAAAAAGGGGGGGCAGTGCATTTTGAACATCAGCAACATTTCTAACTTCCTAGACGGGTGGTGCCGTGGCAACCCTTACCCGTATATTTTGCTTTGTCCTTTCCCTACCTAGTCAAACGTCCAGTTACATTATTTAACATGTCATTTCCAGTCAATTTTTTCGTCATTCAGTACCTGTCCAGTTTCTATGTCAGTCTATCCTTTCAGCCGCTATGTTCTAAGGAGGAACAGTCATGTTTAAGTCTACGTCTTTTTTAAAACTTATCGTTATGAGGACTATACACTTATCCCCTCTTTCCCTTTTCGTCGGTGGTTCGACCGTCGCTCTCCCACACTTCATCCGTCGTTCTGACGTGACCTGCAGAAGGGAGGAAGAAGAAGGGGTGGGGGACAGCATTCAAAGTACATCAGCATGCAGTAGTCCGAAAATGCCTTTACTTACCACTTACTCGACCTATCTCCACGTACCGCCTTTCTTTACCATCTCGGCGTTTAAGCCCAGAGGGACCAGTGGTGTCAGATAGATAATCATTGGTGATCTGCGTATCTACATGAGCTACTTGGTCGTAACCCCTTTTCGTCGGGTGCAAAGGCGGCGGTCAGGTGGCATTTCCGTGGTGTCGTTTTAAGGGTGTCCAAAACACTTTTCTGGCTGCCTGTGACACGCAATGTAGCTGCTAAATATCTGATCCCTTTTGATTCTACATCTTTCATCATACTTATTCTTCGCTCACAGTAGTAAGACATCCAAAACGCATTAATGCAACTGCTACAACCATGCTTTCTTTTTCAAAATACTTTTAATAAAAAGTGTTGATGTACAAATACAGGCCTGCAACTCGGTGGGCCGGCTACAAAGCAGATTGAAACTGTACATAAGAAGAACGAAATAGGTGGCAGTTTATTGCATAAAGTGCAGCAGTGTAATAAAATCGCGTTAAACTTCCCTACAGAGCAAGCATGATGCATGTCAGTAATTCATCTTTAATAAATTCATAAATTCATTATCCAAGTTCATTCGTTACCTAAATTGCACCAATTCATTTTCCATATTATAATCAGTACCCACTCTAAGTCAGTTCATTGTCCAAGCACATACTTAATAACCTTCATATCTACTTTCATTATCCAAAAACTGCGCATATATCTCGGGACAAAAGGCTGCGCAATCAGGGTGCAACAAAGTTTATTCAAAACGTTTCATTTTATGTCGGCGCCATTTTTGGGTGGGGTCAGGCGAGTTCCAGCACAGTCAGAATGTCTCCAATGATTCGTGGTCGGACCGGGGCCTTCCGTTGGAAGTTCAAAAAGTTTTGAATCATGTGGTAACAGTCTAACGATAGTCAAAGAGTGGGGAGGGCGGCAACAATTTTCCTACCGGGTCATTCTGGTGTTCCTCCGGAACTGAACAAGTCTGTGCCGTGGCTGCACCTTAGCCATTTCCAAACTGAAGCTGGCGCTGGCAGGAGTGCGTCGATGTCGCGGTTCCCAGTGAGGGGGACGGGGGCGCCCATGCGGAGGGATCGGGGTGCCCCCCGGCTCTTATAGAATCTTCAAGGTTGAGGAGAAGAACAGACATGGGGCGTGCGCCCGTCCAGGGCAGAAGACCGCTTTTTGATGTTGACCCTCTTTAAGTAAGAGCATTGGGGTGTCGCTGGAAGCCTCCACCTGGAGGGAGGTGGGGGAGGCTCGTTCGCGTCACCTCCCCCTTCCAGCGACCCCGCGCCGTTCCTCGGCTCCGTCGTTTCGATATTGGCCGTGCCAGCCATTGAAGATGGGGGGGGGGTCGGTGGCTGCGGCAAGACATCCCCCCCTTTTCTCGTCGACATGTGGCGGGACTACCTGGAACTGTCCAGGCGTCGACATGTGGCGGCACTACCTGTAACTATCCAGGGATTTGACATGTGGCGGGACTACTTGCAAGCTCCGCCATTCTCGCTTTTGGCTTCGGCCTTTTTCGTGGGTCGGACCAGGCGGGAGACAGAAGGGGGGGGGGGTGGTCGGTGGCTGAGGCAAGACAGCCCCCCCCCCGTGGCCCGCAGGGCAGCAGGAGAGAAGGAGAGGACTCTGCCATTCTTTGGACCGCCTGCCCAACATCATCTCCTTCTGACCGCGGCCAGGCGAGCCTCGCATGCCTCGAGGCCTCGCCTTCCGGATGGGCGTAACCGCGGACCTGTTGCACTTCGGGAGCTTCCGGAATGGGGGTAGGTACCTATTGAATTGTTTCTATCTCATGTGACCGTTATTTGGGCGTGGCGGGCAATGAGGCAGACATGTTTGGAGCAGGAGTAGGCAATGGAGCCTAGCTACCTCGTGGCTGCCTTGGTGTCAAGCTTGTCTTCCCTCGCCATTTTTATGTTTCTTATTGCAAGTTATTTCTAACATTTCTTATTTTATTTTTAGCGAAGTTGATAACTCATCAGTGGCCTACTGATTTCGCTCAACTCTTTTTCTTGTATTTTTATGCCATAACCTATTATAAGCTATAGCGACTAGTCCACACTTAATGAACATGTCCTTATTAGGTGTACCCTCCAGTGGAGCTGGGTGGTTCATCTCTAATAAGCGGTCCGGGCTAAACAGGCTACCAACCAGTGGGGAGAAGATAGGCATGACGGATTACAACGGGGACAAAGGTCTGCATTACCTATCTTATCACAGCGGGCAAAGACTAGGCAGAATATTTCTATTCTCCGTTGTTTGGCGGCGGTGAATACCTCAAAAGAACCAATACCGAACAATCGGCCAATCAAACAATTCAGTGGGGAGAATAAGTGGGCACGAAAAGTTATCGCTACCCACTCTTTCTCTACCTGCAAAGAGAGACCTTGTTCTTCCCTGTTTGCAGACAAAGAATCTCCAGACAATAATCCACGAACGACAGTTCGGGAAACAGTGGGGGAGGAAGACAGGTACGACGGTTTACAATGGGGACAAAAGTCTGCGTTACCTATCCTTCACTGCTTGCAAAGAGAGAGAGCCTGTTGTTTTCTCCGTTTGCAGACGGTGAATCTCCAGAGGTTTCAACAAAGCGTAATACTAGTATTATCCAAAACAATCATTTCACAATTTGTCGCATTTACGCGACCTTACCCGGACCGGACCGTGTGGGCAGTTCTTCGCCTTCCTCCTTCCAGCGCCCGATCGTTCTCTTACTCCATGATTTTACCGCAGCAGTCCTGTGGGATTCCAGTCAGGACAGTAGGTCACTCAAGAGAGGTCCGTTCAGAATAGGTGAAGTTCATTCAATCGGCAGCCGGACGAGGGCCCTCTCAAGGCAGGTATACTCCGATCATTTAGATGTTCACCTCATCGTCTGGATCTCTCTTACTGGACCTTATGTCACTGATGGGCCCCGCGTTGGGACGCCAATTGTGGAAACAGAGCCCAGAACCCTATCGATGCCCAGGCCGCTGGCGCAAGACGCTTCTTAGTTCCCATTCTGAATAATTACCAAAATAAAGAGACGGGCGCTGGAAGCAGGAATCAAGAACAGAGTTTAATTCTCATGAGGAGAGTCTGTCATGTCAGACACGAAACAAGGTGCCATCGGGAGGTGCTCTAACAAGTGAGCTGAGACTCTTGGTTTTATACCTTACAGAACACTCGATAACACAATCAGGGCTGTATGACGCAAGAGAAGAACATCCCTATAATCCTCGTGGTGATCCTACCCCACATGTGTTCACAATGGGGACCCTTGACCTGCTGATAAGAGGGGAGGGCAATCACGCAGCTGAGTGTTCCGTCAACTGTTTAGGATGTGTACGCCTGATCATAGCCCAGGGGGTGGGGTGGCTAGGATCAATAGTGGCATACAATAAGGGCAGTAAATGGTATCCCCTGACTCAGGCGATGGCCTCGGACATGTGTGGTCAGCCGGACTCGGGGGAAGGGGTCATCAAAGGAGTGGTATTCATGCCACGTGGACAATCGAGCGCGGAGGGAAGGCTCGTCAACAGAGGGGCATTCATGGAAGGAAAGGAGGTGTTGGTCAGGCGCGGCCGTGACTCCCAAGGACAGGGTCTTGCAGAGGAGGAAGGTTTATGACTTGTCCATGTGAGGGAGAAGGAGGGGGTCAGGGTGCGCGCAGGGTCAGAGTCGCACAGAGAGAGAGAGAGATCTTATGACCCGTACATGAGAGAACAGGGGCAGTCAGATACAGCTGGGGGGGCTAGGTCAGCTGAGGCGAAGGATGCTTCTTCAAGAGGGAAATGGGGGGGGGGGGGTGCCTGGGCCAAGCAGGAGGGTTGCCTTTCATAGCAGGGTCGCGCAGAGTGCTGGGTTTCATGGTCTATGCATGTGAGAGTGGGAGGGGGGTGCTCAAATGCGCGCAGGAGGGAAGCCAGTGATTCTAATGAGTGGGCAAGAGGCCAAGGTGCCTAAAATGGCTGTCATGTACATATGGGCACGGGCTTTTACTGGCGGAGTGATACGGTCAATATTTCAGGGTATACGTGGTGTCTACAGGGAGGGGGACGGGAGAGGGCAAATGAACGCCGCTTAGGTACATTAGTTTTGCTAATTCCCACAACGCAGTGCCTGCAGCAAGGGAACTTGTGTTGCACTCACTTCCAATAGGTACTTAGATAAGACACACTCACTAAAAACCCTGATCCGCAGCACTCTTTTTTCCCAATTTCATGACATTACAATATGGCTCCTTTCATTTTCACCAGCGCTGAACTGCAGCTCCCTCTGATATTTCAGAACTGGATATTGGTGGCCCTCGACATTGTGAACAGGTGTAGCCCCAAGATGGGGATTGCTTAGCACATGGTGCACATGCATTCTAAACCTGTTCGAAGAGGTTGGCATCCGTGTACCTCTCTAGAGCATGATTAGTTAACTATTGGTAGGGTGCTCCAAATAACAATGACCTACAAGGTAACAGCTTCTTCACAATATGTGGAAAAGCCAAATAACACAATAGATGGTCTCCGAGTATCAGCAGCAGGACTTTCAAGATGCTGACATAGAGGGGCGTATTTACAAAGAAATGTCGGAGCACAGAGATGTGCCAAATTGGGCGGCTTCTCGCTCTGACATTTCCACAATGCAGGGATATACCATATTTATAAGAATATGGCACACCCCTGTGTTTCCCTAGCTCTGCCACTAAAATTTGCTGCCTAGTGCCAGCACAGGCACCCTTGCACCATTATGTAAGGGTGTCTACGTTGCAGAGAATGATTGTTTATGTGCCAGAAGGTGTCCCTTCCTGCACATAAGCAAACAATAATGGTGCTTTGTCACTTCTATGTGTTCTGCAGAATGCAGCACAAATAGAAGTAGCAAATCATCGGTATTTAATGGTTGTTTATGTGCAGAAGGGACACCTTCCTGCACATAAACAATCATTGATGGCGTTTTGCCCTTCTACATGCGCTGAAGAATGCAGTACACGTAGAAAAAACGAGGAGAAATAAAAGTATTTCTCCTCGTTGCGCCATTAACGCCTGCTATTGCTTGGCGTTCATTTTTGGTGCTGCCTCAGATTTATAGGTCCATGTAAATCTGGGGCAACGTCAAAAAGCATTGGGTGTTGCAGTGGAACGCCCACAGCAACACCCATTGCACGCCCCTTTCACACAAAGTGATGTGTGTACAAAGGCCAGATTTAATAGGGAATGTTAAGCCCCAAAAAGTGGCTTAACGCCACTTTGTAAATTTGGAGTAGGACATAGCATTACCAGAATGTCTTTGGCAAAACAAACTGATGCTTATAAAGAAAAAAAATCCGAAAAATGTCAGCAGCAGCAGGTGAACATGTTTGAAGGGACACTGTATGTAGGTATGTATGTATATGTATGTATGTATGTATGTATGTATGTATAGGCATTTATATAGCGCACTACTTACCCGGAGGGTCCCAAGGCGCTTCGACCGCTGCGAAACCCTTCCTGGCTTCCCTGAGAGATGGTCCCTTAATGGGTATCTCCAGGGTGAGACCAGGCATCCCCGGCGGTCTGGTGGGGCCGTTAGTGAAGATGAGGCAAGCTAATGCCCAGAGTTGCCGAGTGTGATCGCTGATCAGAGTGGGCACCGAGGCGAGAGAATTATCGAGTCCGCTGACCCTGGTCCAGAAACCTGCCGCGCCGGGAATCGAACCCTGGTCCCGGGCCGTCCTCTGCTCTCGGGTCTGCCGCCTCTAACCAGTGAGCCACACTACTTCACTCAGAAAGACAAAACAGTGTGGTGCCACATCTCTTTCTGAGGCCATCCTCGGTGTAGAGGTTGGAGTATTTAGATGGAGAGCCTAGGACACCACTGTGACGCACCTTGCCTTAAACAGGGGGAGCTCATGCTGTAGTTGCTTCCTCGCGAGGACTACCATCAGGGCCATCTTAACAGCATTATAGGCCCCAGGGCAAAGCAGTCCACTGGGCCCTGCCTACACAACCTCACTGCGGAGGAGCCCTGGGTTACATTCTGGTCTGTGCATAGATCAGCAGGGTGCCCCTATGCTTGTGGGGCACCCGGGCAACTGCCAAGTGGGCCCATGCGTTAAGATGGCACTGGCCGCCAAGGGGACTGTACAGCATGTACAGCTCTGCCAACACCTCTCAAGCCTGAACTGATACACCCCATCTAATTTCTTTACTATGATCCACACGCAGCGCTCTGTCAGTAATACCCAATTCTGACCTGCACAAGTCATTAGCCCTTCTGTTTCTGTACAGGGTCCAAACATTGTTCAATCCACCCGCCCCACTTCTGACCTGCATCCCATTATAGGTATCCTTCAATGAAAGTGAAGTATTTGTTTATTTATTTAGTTATTTATTGTGCACACAGTGTGGTAACACAAAATGATGGAGCCCCCTGCAAAATGTGATTAGGGTCCATCGTCTCCCAGATCACACATATATTAATTGGTTTTGGGCTCAATAGGGTACAAAAGGGAGTGGTGATGGACGGAGCATCTGAATCAATCAAACACTCACACCCAGTCAAAAGATCTGGGTTTAAACCATCACCATTCTTTAGCCCACTCTGCCACCCCAGTTCAGACATGGCTATATGCAAATCAGTCTGACCCTGTGCCTCATGGGAACAGTCCAGCCCGAACTGCCAAACCATGTCTTCCCTGGTCCGGAAACAAGCTTCCGAGGACCGGTTTCAGGCATTTCAGCCGTCTTCAGCCCGGCTTGCTTGAATCCAGTGGCAAAGTGAGCAAGGGACACACGTCTGAGCATACCCTGCTACACTTATGGTGGCCAAAAGCAGTACAAAAGGGGGTGGTGATGGACGGAGCATCTGAATCAATCAAACCTCCACACCCAGTCAAAAGATCTGGGTTTAAGCCATCACCGTTCTTTAGCCCACTCTGCCACCCCAGTTCAGACATGGCTATATGCAAATCAGTCTGGCCATGTGCCTCATGGGAACAGTCCAGCACGAACTGCCAAGCCATGTCTTCCCTGGACCGGAAACAAGCTTCCGAGGACCGGTTTCTGGCATTCCAGCCGTCTTCAGCCCGGCTTGCTTGAATCCAGTGGCAAAGTGAGCAATGGACTCACGTCTGAGCATACCCTGCCACACTTAAGGTGGCCAAAAGCAGTACAAAAGGGGGTGGCGATGGACGGAGCATCTGAATCAATCAAACATTCACACCCAGTCAAAAGATCTGGGTTTAAACCATCAATAGGGTGCCACTGAAAGGTTGGGGCCCCCCATACT
The DNA here is from genome assembly GCF_964263255.1 of Lissotriton vulgaris. Lineage (NCBI taxonomy): Eukaryota > Metazoa > Chordata > Amphibia > Caudata > Salamandridae > Lissotriton > Lissotriton vulgaris. The sequence continues at coordinate 801,477,386 of NC_141685.1, read as the reverse complement.
GCAGGTGGCCAGCTCGGGGAAGTGACTTTCCCAATCGCTTACCTATTTCTTAGTCCATGGCTTTGGGAGTTGAAGGGGCCCTAACCAAAACAAGGAACCCTGACAACGCCCCACAATGTGGGGGCTTTGGGGGACTCTGTATGCATACAGAATGACACAATCAACAAACCTGTATCCATGCGCTAAGAAAATGACCAACCACTTCTTTTTAAAAGACAAGCTTGATAGCGCAGCCTGTTTTCTCACCTACATTTCTAGAGTCATGTGGCCTCTCTCAAACTCTCAACCCCCTATTTTTCACAGCTTACACTTTCTGTATCCCATCTTGTTGAAATTCTGTATTAAAAATTCTCTACCTTCTACTAAAGTAAACTGACTAAGCTGTGGCACCTGAAGAGAAATAAGTGCATTTTGGGGTTGGAGTCAGGTCATCCAGCGGGTTACCAGTAACAGGTAATCTACCACCACATACTCACCTGGGCCCATAAATTCATTCACAACACAATGGCAATAATCGCTGGGGTCATGTTTTTTGGAATTCTCTAGATTAATTATCTTTGGACCCTAACTAATCTTTCACTAATCAAAAGTTATTTCCTCTGGTCAATGGACAATTAGTTGGAACTAGTTGATGGTGAAATGACATGAGATTTCAATTTACTTACACATTGGAAATGATCACAGAGTCCAGATGTCTTTTAAATTTTTATCTTAGATTAAATTCATGTGAACTACTTACACAGTATAGAACAAACTCCATCTCTCACAGGAAAGAAGATTCAAATAGTCAATCAAAATGCATTAATTTATATTTTGCAATGACACTGCATGAAAGGGAGAGGATAGAGAGAAAAGTATATAAAAGCATAAACAGAAAAAATATATAATTACCAACTATGGTGTGGAAACCAACTCGCAGGCCTACGAATTGGCATAGCACCCCTCTCTGACACTCTCTTCCTCCTCGAGATTCTTCCGCGATCTTCTTCTAAAATAATTTGCTTAAGATAATTGGCTCTGTAAGTTGATTCTTCTTCAGCATCACTCGTCACTCCGACAGCATCCCGGTCTTGAGTGCATCTCCGTCTGGATCTCCTCCAAACTAACTAAGAACTACCTCAATTATACTTTTCTGTATGCTAGTACCACCCATTAATGTTTCAAAGTTATGAAACTCCTAACTCTGATTGGACAGGCTAGGGGAGGTGATCATCACTCCATGCTTATTTTCTAATGTTTTCTTTCAGCTCTTTGTTTAAAATCCCTTAAGGTTTATACATCAGTCTTTATTCCCACCCGTATTCACAATGTAATTGTCACATACTAGAAGAGTAAAACAGTAGCAAATGTTCAAATCAAAAAGAAATGGTTTCACTGTATACCACCTATCTCTACTCTAATCTCATTTACTTAATATTATTCTTCCCGCATTAGCATTAGTATTATAGCTGGGTTTCGTTTTTCAGCAAGCAGGTGGCAAGCATGTGAGTTTCAAGCGGCCATTTTATTAGCTACTGCGCAAGTGCAGAAAATTCCCCTCCAAGCATAGATACGTCATACTACGTAGATGCAGCAGATGCATGCGCACTAAAGAATTTCGGTTAGTGGCCTTTTTAGCATCACTCTCGGGTTACCAGTTAGTAAGACACACAGGCAAGCTTCAATCTTATACTCGAATGTCACGTAAATGCATGTTGTTTCCACAATACAAATTTTAATATGAGGTTAGCGGTTACCAGAGAGGATTGCATTCAAGCAAGTCTCTTCCACGAGTCCTTGATCCATCATAGGCGTCCCATAGACTAGCCTATGATGCTGGAGATGGAAGGCTTTCTTATAATGACAAATGACTCGCCCAAAGGTCTGTAAAATCCCACCAACACAATTCACATCCATCATGAACTCTGGTTTAGGAGGCCCACTAACTGAAATTGTGACACTTTTCGGTTTTAAAGACTCTGTTTCCATATAGTAGAACACAGCATGTGCCAATTGCATGCAGAAGCATTGGACACTTTCTAGATGCTGAAAACTATGATCAAAAGGAAGGGACATCCAGGATCTGTGGAAGAAAGAACCCAAGATGTTTTGCAAATTCCTAGTATGCCTGGGTCATCAACTGACTCAGCAGAAAGACCCCAATCAGGATACCCCTTATTAATATGCTTGAGAAATATTTGCATGCAATAAATTTAAATGATTATATATTTTGTGAAGCTGTCATCATTCTGAAAATTGGAATGAAGTTTAGCCTTTGTTGATCATCAACGCCAGGGCTGATTCCGATCCTGGCCCCCTACAGTGCACTCAAACCAACCATAATAGCACAGAAATTAACAGCAAGCCAAGCCCTTTAGCTGACAGTAAGTTTGTACTCTTAACAATACCTGCTGCATTTATCATTTTGAAATATCCCACAAAAATCTCAGAAATATTGTCAACGCCCTAAGATTCAACACAGTGCCTATTACACCTTCATTGGTAGGTCTCACTTGCATGGCTCGCGTGCTGTGCTGCGAGACATATTATATACAATTCAGTGGTCCTACCGCATACTATTAGCTGTTTTCATTGTCACTATAATCGGCAATCTTTTGATTACTTACCTCCCGTAGGCGTACCTACCTTTCTTGTGTGAACTCCTCCCTGGAGCATGGTCCAAGTAAATGTGTTCTTTCTTGTCTTTGTTCTTCCTCGTCTTTTGGCAACGCACAATTTTTTTATTTTATAAGCATTTCAGTATTAATTCACACAATGTGCTTTCCTACTTTTAGCACCGGTATACTGCTTCCTATTTATGTTGCTTTCACCCTATCTGCCGCCTCTATTGACGCTTTAGTTACTTTACACCCACAACTGTATTTCTCTACAACACTCTACTCTACCGTACTCCACTCTACGCCACTCTATGCCACTGTACACCACTACACTGTATGCCACTCCCCTGAACACCACACCACTCTATTTTATGCAGCTCCACTCCATGCCACTTCATTCTACACCACTCCACTGTGTGCCACTCCAATCCTCTCCACTCTCCTCTACGCCGCTCTAGTCCATTCTACTCTACGCCACACTACTCTATGCCATTCTACTCTACTCTACACCACTCCACTCTACACCTCTCCATGCCACTCTACTTTACACCATTCGATTCTACTCTGTGCCACTCTTCTCTACTCTATGCCACTCCACTCTATGCCATACCACTCCATGCCACTTCACTAAATGCCACTCTACTCTCCGCCATTCCACTCTGTGCCTCTCCGCTCAATGTCACTCTGCAACACTCTACTCCACTCCACTCTAAGCCACTCTCCTCCATGCCACTTTCTGCCACTCTCCTCTATACCACTCCATGCCAATTTACTTTATGCCACTCCATGCCACTCTATGCCACTCCAGACCACTCTACACCACTCCATGCTATACCACTTTACTCCATGCCTACTTCACCCCAATCTGTTATACATCACTCTGCTCTCTATACCACTCCACTCTACACCACTCTATTCCACTTTACTCCACTCTATGCCACTCCACTCTACTCTTCGCCACTCCATTGCACACAAGCATACTCTACGACACTCTACGCCATTCCACTTTATAGCACTCTACTCTATGCCACTCCAAGCCACTCTATGCCACACCACTCTAATCTATGCCACTCCACTCTAGGTCACTCTACTCCACCCCACTCTATCTATGCCACTCTACTCCACTCCAACCCACCCCTTTCTACGCTATTCTATGCCACTACACTCCATGCCACTCTACTCTGCTTCTCTGCACTCTATGCCACTCTGCTCTATGCCACTCCACTCTAAGCTAGGCCCCTCCACTCCACACAGTGTCACTCTATGGCACTTCATGCAAATCCACTCTATACCACTCCACTCTACACCACTCTATGCCTCTTTAAGTCACTCTACTCTACGGACTTTACTCTATGGCACTCTCTGCCACTGTACTCTAAGCCACTGCACTCTAATCTATGCCACTCTACTCTAAGCCACTATAAACCACTCAACTCCACACCTATCTATGCCACTCTACTCTGTGCCACTCTACTATATACCAATCTACTCTATGCCATGCTGCGCTCCTCCACTCTGTGCCACTCCACTCTACTGTAAGCCACTCCACTGTATGCTGCTCCACTCCACGCCACTCCATTGTATGCCCTTCCATGCTACTCCACTCTATGCCACTCTACTCTTCTCAATGTCACTCTACTCTGTGCCTTTCCACTCCAAACAAAAGACACTCTACAGCACTCTCTGCCACTCCACTCTAATACACTCTTCCCTAAGCCAGTTTCTGCCACTCTACTCTATGCCAATTTATTTGTTGGTTCTTCAACAGGCCCGGACTGGCCGTTGCGGGCACCGGGCAATCCACCGGTGCACCGCAAGGGTGGGGGCCAGTTTTGGTCCCCTGGGGACCGTTTTTGTTACAGGATCATTTTTGCAGCATAACTGCAAAACCGGCCCTGTAACAAAATCGGCCGAAAATCGGCCTCGGCAAAGAGCTTGGTGGCACCCCCAACACCCCCCCAACCCCGGGGGGGGAGGCCGAGCAATTTGCCAGGGCCGGTTTTCGTTCCCAGTCTGGCCCTGTTCTTCAATGCTACTCTATGCAACTCCACGCCACTCTACTTTACGCCACTCCATTCTATGCCACTCTACATCATGCCATTCTACTCCACACCACTCTACTTCACTCTATTGTATGTCACCCAATCTGTGCCACTCTACACCACTCCACTCTACTCTATGTAACTCTATTCCACACAATCCAACTCTATGGCACTCTAAGCCATTCCACTCTATACCACTCTAATCAGTGCCACTCTACTCTACACCACTTCACTCTATTGCACTACTGTACGCACTCTATGCCACATCACTCAACTCTACACCACTCCACTCTACTGCATGCCACTCTACTGCATGCCAATCTACTTCACTCCATGTCACTAAACTCTACGCCACTTCAATTTAGCCACTCTTCACCACTCTACAGTACACTGTGCCACTCTAATTTATGCCTTTTTAGGCCACTCTACTCCATGCCACTCTACTCCACTCTATGCCACTCTACTCTTTTCATTCTACTCTGTGTCACTCTGTGCCCTCCATGTCACTCTACTCTGCAGCACTCCATTCTATGCCACTCTACTCCATGCCATACCACTCCAACCCACTCTATTCTACACCACTCTAATCTATGCCAATCCACTCTACAGCACTCTACTCCACTCTATGCCACTCTACACCACTCCACTCTGCTCTATGCCATTCCATTCCACGCAGTCCAACTCAACAACACACTATGCCATTCCACTCTATACCACTCTACGCCACTCCATGCCACTCTATGCCACTCTACTCTACACCATTCCCCTCAACTCTATGCCACTCTATTGAATGCCACCCCACTCCATTCTATGCCACACCACTCTGCACTGCTCCACGCCCCTCTACTACATGCAACATACCCCTTCACTCTATACCACTCTACACCACTCTACTCTTTGACACTCCACTCTGGTCTATGCCACTCTACTCTAGGCTCCTCTACACCACTCCACTTTAATCTAGGCTGCTCCACTCCACACAATGTTACTCTACGGCACTCTGCCTCATTCCACTCTATACCACTGTACTCTATGCCACTCCATGCCACTGTGCTCTATGCCACTCCACTGTATGCCACTCTAATCTCTCTAGGCCACTCTACACAATTGACCTCAATGATAATCTATGTCATTCTATTGCATACCACTCTGCACTACACCACTCCACTCTATGCCATTCTACCCCACTCTACTCTACGTCACTCCACAGCACTCCAATCTATCACACTGAACTCTACTCTATGCCGCTCTACTCTACTCAACTCCATTCCACTCTCTACTCTGTGTCACCCCGCTCCACACAATGCCACTCTACTCTATGCCACTCTACTCCTCACCACTCTACTCTTCGCTCCTCCACGCAATACCCAGGTCCACTGAAATTATACAATTGTGTGGCAGCAGCGATTTTTGCATACTTGTACATTTGACACATAATCCATCATCTGCTGCATATTCTGCATAGTTTAACACCAACAAAAATCATTTCTAGCTCAAATGGTGCAAGTTAGTAAAAATGCAGGAACACGTGTTGCCGTGCAGTGGAAGGCCCTTTACAAAGGTTGACATGTCACCTTTATGTAGCGTATTGCTATATTTGTTTGTTGCTCTGGTACTAATGAGGTACAAATAATGTCTAGATAGAGTTAGGAAACTTAAAAATGACAAAATAATGAAGCAATACTTTCACAAAATGTGCTGCATAAAGCCACAGAGTTTACCTTTTCTTGCCACATAATTTACTCAACCTAGCCGCATAATTTGACCCTACCCTGCTGTGTAATTCCAGTGGCCCTGACAATATCACTCTATGTCACTCTACTCTAAGCACTCTACTCCATGTCACTCTACGTTACTCCACTCAACTTTACTGTATGCCACTCTACTCTACGCCACTGAACACTACTTTACACCACTCCACTCTATGCCACACCATTCTACTCCATACCACTCTATTCTATGCCACTCTACACCCTTCTACTCTATGCCACTCTATGCATTCTATTCTACAGCACCCCACTTTACACCATTCCACTCTATAAAAATGTATTGTACATCACTCTATGCCACGCCACTCCATTCCACTCAATGCCACTCTACTCTATGCCATTCTACTCTGTCACTCTACTGTAAACCATTTTACTCTGCGCCACTTCACAATATACTACTCTATGGCACTCCACTCTACACCACTGTACTCCACCATATGCCACTCTACTGTATACCACTCTACGCCACTCTCGCCACTCTATCTTACACCACTCCACGCCACCCTACCCCACTCTACTCCATGCCTCTCCACCTCACTCTACGTGACTCCATTCCACTCCACTTTACTCTGCTCCACTGTACTCCACAATCCTATGCACCACTCATCTCTACGGCACACCGCTAACATTTAGCGAACATGGCTAGAAAACATTGGCCAAGCCAATAGATCTCACATAGGTCAGACCTATTTTCTTTGCCGCTGTTTGTTTTAATAATCCAGACAAAATACAAATATCTGATTTGGATCTCTGGAAATCATGGCAGCATTGGCCTCACAGTGCTCTGAGTGCGACTGCAATTATTTTAAGTACGGATAATTAAGCTGACATTTTCCAAAATTGTTGGGGGGCGGAGGTCTGCAGTTTTCCATCTTGTACGGGTCAGTGCACGTCCAATACATGAGGTAAAAATACATCCTCACATTCTTCTCCAGAAGATGCACCCAGAGTGTAATGTGAGTGGATCAGACCGTTATGCATCTGTGGAACTATAAATTTCCCTTAAACTGCTGCTAAACCCTCGAAGATTACAGAAACTTGCTATTATCGGATGATTGACGCATCAATGAATTCCGTGAGGTTTCAGCAGATGCAATTGGTTCTTTGTAGTTTAACTAATCATGCGTATGCACATAAAAAGATGACATTGGTACATGGTCTGCAAATCATGCGTGAAAAACAGAAATTGGGTCTTAGAATAAAACTAATACAGGCAAGACGCATGAAAAAAGGTTGACAATACAGGATATGTGCATCTTCTGCACCTGTCAGCCTCGCTGAATATCGTCTTAAGACATAACACCCTACTACGAGCACATAAATAAATGTGATATATCTGTGCAGTGATAGGAGCTGCACAGGGTATGCCCCATGAATATTGCAGGTAGAATAACGAGGCATATATTAAGGACAAAATATTGAACCCAAAATTTTAAAAGCTAAATATAGATTTTCGATACCCAACTCCACATATACATGCCTCGACGATATATATGTTCACGGTACGTGGCGTTAGGAATCATACATCTATACATCCTCTAAATGCACTTACCTATCTATATTTTGGCCTTGGATATTTTATCCACAATATTCCTGTATCTCGACATTTTGTGCCTCCGTGTTCAGTAGTACAATCCTGCCCAGGACCTGCCTCCTAACAGGCATGCCCGAACTTCTCCCCGGCAGTCTGTTAAGCAGGACAAAGCACAGCTTCAGTGGAAACCATCTGCCTTGCAAAGTTCAAGATCCTGGCTGCCCCTGGGCCTTGACAAATGTGCCTGACTCTCTGCTCTCGGTAGATTTTACACACATTCGTCAGATGTCCACAAATTCTTACAGAAACTCTCAGTTCTCAGGTTTGAAACATGTTAGGTGGCTTTGTGGACTAATGCACCTACTGTACGGAGCCTGAGTTTCGGCCTCATGGTCACAGGTTTATATCCAGACGGGTCCACTCAGCCTTTTATCCTTCTGAGGCCGATAAAATGAGTACCATTGAGTTGGGTAACAATAAACATCTATTATTCAGCGCCAAAAGTCCTACGGGTGAATGTGCGCTTTACAAATACACGTTATGTTAGGCCCCTGAGATGACCTTGCACTGTAAGAAGGCCTATGAGGAATTGAGATCTGGGTTCCAACCAGCTGGGTGTTTTTTTTAACGTAATCTTTTACTGGTATAAAAAGAATCCTGACGGAGCACGGTTATAGGTCTGGTCCCTGTGTCCTCCATACATCCCAAAAACAGACCAGACAGAACCCAGAACTGGTGCAGGGTCAAGACCAATGATTCTTATCGCGAACATAGTGAGACATTAGAGGAGACAGTAAATTCGTGTTTTTTCCTGATCTGGAGTGAAATTCTTCTTTTTCTGGGTAGGTTTGTTGCAAAGGGGACTACAATGGTATCCACGCAGCATCATTATTTCCGGTTCCAGGATGGAGTGGCACCTTGGGGGAATAAAAAGACATCCAAATGTGGCAAAAAAACTACCAATCACAGTGCTTTTGACAGCCTTGTTTAGATTTGCAATGAATGTGCCTGTAGGCTTCCATTTGCTTGCTTTCGTTGGCATTCTGTGCTTCTAAGAAGAACATAGGGCAATCCTAAAGCAACTTGAACAATAAAGAAAGCAGAAGCTGTGGTGAGAAGGTGGGCTGCAAGGTATGAACTAGGGATTCTCCATGGCAATGTATTGGGATGGCCCAGATACCGTTTCCAGTGGCGGCTGGCGTGTAAGAAGGGTGGTAAGGCAAGGGGACAAAAATAAAAGTGAAAAAATAAAGAAAGAAAATATAGTCCCACTTACGTTCTTGGCGCGACGTCCTCCTCCTCGCTCGGGTCTTCAGCAGGCAGGCTCCAGGAAGCTGCAGTAAACAATCCTGGCGCTGCTCTCATGCTTTTATGAGAGCAGCACCAGGATTGGACGGGAGCAGCCTCTCTCGCCGCTCCCTAGGGCACTGGAGCTCTATGCTGTCTCTAACCCAGCTGGGTCAGAGAGGTTTGAACTGCGCATGCCTGGATGGCCGTCGCTAGATGGCCGGCCAAACAGACATGCGCACTTTAAACTTAAAGTGCCCTGCCCATCACTGCTTTCTGCTGCTGCCAAACTGGCAGCAGCAGAGAGCCCCGCCCCTCTCCTGATGCCTGGCTCGGGATGGGGTTTTGAAAAATAAAATGGGAATAAATTAACTTTATTACCATTTTATTTTTGGGGGGCATTTGTTTACTGGCGTGACGCTCCGCCACCTCAACAGAGGAGCTGCCCCTGTCCATTTCCACTTCATACAGTTAAAAATGCAGAGATACCGCAATATTACACTGGGGCAATCATTTTGAATGCTGGTCAAAGCTTGAAAAGTAACACCAAAGTCTAAATAACACTTGCTGGATGGGTTCAAATCAGCGGGACCTCAATTTAGGTGATCTCATCACTGACTGCCTTGGATCACCTGTAAAGTAACCCAAAACCCGTGTGTGGTACATATTAAACTAGTTGTTGCACATGTAATTCGTTCCCAGATGCTTTAGTAATCGCATAAAGCACTATGTGACCTCATTCGAACAGCCTCCCAGGGAGCACAGGACAAGACTTGGAACACAGGAATCCCTGGCCAACCCCGTCTTCCACTTTGGTTATGAGAGTGACACTGCTGAAACTGTTTCTGAACTCTAAGGAGTGGGCTTTTCCAAAAATGAGGACCTCAATCCTTAGAGAACTGAGAATATGTGTAAGTGATTGATAGGTCCAGCACAGGCAGAGGCCTGCGAGCGCCACCTAGCAGTGGCACCAGGTTACTGTAAGTGTCTGAATAACGGTAATTTTTCAGTGAATGGGGAATAATCTCACAGGAAAAATATTTTGCCAAAACATTGATGCACTGCTTAAGTTGCTAGACCTCAAATATCATCCCTCCAATTTATCTTTCAGGGGGATTTGGTTCTCTTCTCCTGAGCATCTCAATTGGCAGGGAGAGGAGGCAGGGCTTTAAGTGGGCCAGGTCTCTCTGAATCTCAACCCCAGGAGTACTTTAGAATGGACATTGAAACTAGTCCCTTTCGGGACCTTTATTCATGTCCTTGAATTCTCATGCAAAAACATTGATCGATTTCTGAACAATGAGTGCAAAAACTTTAAGGTAATCCATGTCATTCCTCCTTACATTTCACATGCTTTACTTAATATTGAATTTGCATATGAGTTTTTGCTTTTTCCAGGATGTACTTAATTTTGTTTTTTTCCGGCAGCATTTTACTCTTGTCTTGTGCATAATTTGAATTAAGTCGAATTGAGGTGTTTATAAGGGGGCAAAACTGAGTTGTGGTGAAAGGCAGTGTAAGTTTCTCTCAGTGCCTATCAGGTGCGAAAGGTGTTCTGATTACATGGTCTTCTAATCTGTGGCCTATTTACAAAATGCACAGACCAATGGTCACATTTTTCAGTTGCATTGTGATTTGATGCCAATGTGTGGGTAGGGTTTTAGTATATATGCTTAAGCCAAGCCTTTATTTAACAAGCATTTACAATGCAATGGTTTCGCCTTTGGAAAAGTTAGAGCTATTGTCATTGCTCATGACATTTCTTTTTTTTTTTACTTATAAATGAATGGCATTGTTATTTACATTGCCAACAGCTCTCTCAGCCCACACAGCTCTCACAGCCCACACAGACCACACAGCCCACACAGCTCTCACAGCTCTCACAGCCCACACAGCTCTCACAGCCCACACAGACCACACAGCCCACACAGCTCTCACAGCTCTCACAGCCCACACAGCTCTCACAGCCCACACAGCTCTCACAGCCCACACAGCCCACACAGCCCACACAGACCACACAGCCCACACAGCTCTCACAGCCCACACAGCTCTCACAGCCCACACAGCTCTCACAGCCCACACAGACCACACAGCCCACACAGCTCTCACAGCTCTCACAGCCCACACAGCTCTCACAGCCCACCCAGCTCTCACAGCCCACACAGCTCCCACAGCCCACACAGCTCTCACAGCCCACACAGCTCACAGCCCACACAGCTCTCACAGCCCACACAGCCCACACAGCTCTCACAGCCGACACAGCTCTCACAGCCCACACAGCTCTCACAGCCCACACAGACCACACAGCCCACACAGCTCTCACAGCTCACACAGCTCTCACAGCTCTCACAGCCCACACAGCCCACACAGCCCACACAGCTCTCACAGCCCTCACAGCCCACACAGCTCTCACAGCCCACACAGCTCTCACAGCTCACACAGCTCTCACAGCTCTCACAGCCCACGCAGCTCTCACAGCCCACACAGCTCTCACAGCCCACACAGCTCTCACAGCTCACACAGCTCTCACAGCTTTCACAGCCCACACAGCCCACACAGCTCTCACAGCCCTCACAGCCCACACAGCTCTCACAGCCCACACAGCTCTCACAGCTCACACAGCTCTCACAGCTCTCACAGCCCACGCAGCTCTCACAGCCCACACAGCTCTCACAGCCCACACAGCTCTCACAGCCCACACAGCTCTCACAGCTCACACAGCTCTCACAGCTCTCACAGCTCTCACAGCCCACACAGCCCACACAGCTCTCACAGCCCTCACAGCCCTCACAGCCCACACAGCTCTCACAGCTCACACAGCTCTCACAGCTCTCACAGCTCTCACAGCTCTCACAGCCCACGCAGCTCTCACAGCCCACATAGCTCTCACAGCCCATACAGCTCTCACAGCCCACACTATGCTGCTGTCTCTAAGAGAAGCACTTCCCAAATTCAAAACAGTTCTCAGTTTCAGAGATTCATTCCCCAAATGCAACTACAGACATGTGCTTTCCCAAGGAAATATAGTGCAAAAATAAAACAAGCATTTACAAGTGGGGCCGGAGACACGGACAGCGGGAGGGGGGGCAGGAACGGGCTCACGGACAGCGGGAAGGGGGGCAGGAACGGGCTCACGGACAGCGGGAGGGGGGGCGGGAACGGAGAGCGGGACATCGCGCAACCTAACCCTGAAGACGACACTTCAAAAATGGCAAAAACAAAGCTTGAAAAAAAAATAGCACACACCCACCGCCGCGATGACGATGCGAAAAGGGTGGAGAGGGAAGAAATCGCGGGAACGCCCACGAATCTGGTCCGGCCATGATGGACAGATCTCTGTTCCAATGGCTAGCCTCCATTTATGGAGCTAGCCAATGGAACAGAGGGCGTATTCCAAAGCCACATATTATTCTCATTAGGTTTTCACCTTCGTGAAAAGCCTGCTGCGCAGGCTTTCACTTAGGCGAAACCTAAAAAGCTTTGATAACAAGTATAAAACTGAGCGTGAAAATAAGTGTGGGCAATGTGTAAAAGTAAAGAAACTGTGTTCCTAAAGGAGACAGCCAGTTTTATGACCGCCAAAGAAGTGGTGGAGGTCTTGAATAGTGCTGTGGGATTCAATTATGGAAGGGTGTGGTGTGGAATCTTAACCGGCTGTGGGGTTTGATGGTTTTGACGTGGGAGACCGCAGGTGCTCTGGTAGTAAGGAGGAGCGCGCTGATGGGATGTTCGGGGAATGTGGCGTTTCAGTTAATGTTGCTGTCTTTCTCGAGGAAGGGTGTGTTTGGGGATGGGGGAGGGTGGTGAAGCAGCATGGCGGGGATTCCTGTATGTAAGTACCGGAAGTCTGTCCCAGGAAGTTCAGTCCAATAGGAGTGGACAGGAGTGGACAGGAGGCAGTAAAAGAATGGTTGCACTGGAGTGTGAAAGCTCCCTCAGACATTGTGAATGTTCTGGAACCTTCCAAAACATTGCTGAAAGATGTTCATACGTCACATGCTACAACAGTGTAAAGGGCCACTTTTATGATTGAATAAAAGGATATTTGCGATTCTCAAAAAGGAAACAAGAGCCATGAATTTCGATGTTTTTTGTAATCCATGTATTTTTTTTCTTCCCTCTTTTCTCTTTGTTATTAGCACATGGTTTTGTTTTCTTGGTATTAAAGAGGGAGGGTGTGCAGTGGGGGAATGTTGGGTTCGGCTTCCAGAATCTGCTCGGTTGGGGCGGGGGCTGGAGGATGGAACTGAAAGCAGGCGGTGACTTGTGAACTCTCCACGTCTGCACCAGAATAAACCGGAGAAAATTCTTATTTATCACTACCACAGAATCCCTCCCTGGCACTCGGCTCATGCTCGTTGTCATTCAATGCACAAGGCATTAATTCCTTGCTGGACAGGAGGAAAGGTTGGCCGGATGGAAGGTTTACTACATTTTACTTGTTAAGAAAATTCTCCCTCCCCTTTAAACGCCACCACACGGAGACGCTACAACATGTATGAAGTCCCCACCCCCACAGTGAAGCGTGCACCAGGGTCTCCAGCCTAACCTTGTGCATCTAAAAAATATGCAGGCCGGAAGAGGGAACCCTTCAGCAGCAACAACAGCCCAAGCGCTGTGGACACAGAGGGCCTTCAATGTGTGAAATCTAGCGGGAGCCTGTTAAAATGTGGAGCCGCTCCCAGGTTATGCCGGCCGACAATGGAGGGCCTGTGCAGCCGAGGAGCCCGCTGGGGCTCAGGCCCGCCCGTGCATACATTTATGATTTTCCATTTTTCGGATATCAGAGAAAGTTGACGTTTGGTGTTGGGTTTCAATGGAATTTAATTTCAATAAACTTAGAATATTCACCCGGCCTTGTACAAATAATGTGTAGTTACTGCAAATGTGCCCTTTGCCCAGACTGTTGCCAATAGTGAAACAGATCATATATAAAGATTAATACTTAAATTACCAGCTGTATATTTTTATAGCCCGAATGCAACATGGAGCCTGCTTCCAAGCGCTGAGTCGCTTAACACTGCTGTACTTCAGTGAAATTGATGTTCGTTCTTTTTAGGTTATATTTTCACTAAGGCATCAAAAGCATTTGTGTAGTGCATAAGATAAAGTGAATTGTCACTAGCTGCGCAAAGGAAAGCTCCTTGGAACAACATAGTTTTCTCACTGTGACAGCCTCACTAAGGACACTGGCTTGTCTCAACTCTTTTCATTTCAAATGGTCCTGCATTTTGCTTTAGTGTATTGTAGCTGTTCTGTATCATCTTATGCTCCGTATCGACCCTTTTTTTTATATACATTTTTAGCAACACAGGCGCAACAGCTGGCCATTCCTGTGATGTCGTCTGATGCCACATGTGACTTTAAACATCAGAAACTCAGCATTTCACATAACCCGCTGTAATGAACTGAAAAGTGGGCTGCTGTGCAATCTTACCCTACCCACCGCCCTAATTCCTGGCTGACCCCTTTGTTTCCCCCCTGGTCGACTTACATCTTCCAAACCTATAGAGGTGCCTCACCCTCCCACAGAGCTCTCTGCCAGAGCACAAGGCTGGGTTCACCCAAAGTATACCGTCGCAGAGCGACTCCCCTCAACCAGCTACAGTGAAACTGGAGGGTTGGCTGGGGTGGTGGTATTTAGAGTCACAGGCCTTTTCTACCCATAAACTGGATGTCTATGGATACTCCCGTGAATATTCATTTTTCCCCCAATAAATAGAAACAAGTATATACGGGCACACGGACAGCGGGAAGGGGGCGGGAATGGACAGCGGGGGGGGGTCGGGAACGGGATAAAAACAAAAGGAAACAGAAAAAAGACATTAAGAGCGAAAACGTCAAAATACGTAAACATACAAAGTGAAAACACATTTAAAAAGAAAATGCTCCTTACCTGATCGCTTCGTGGGAACTCAAATCTTGCAGCCAACTCCAACAACAAACACTTGTAAAAAGAAGAAAAACAGGCCGATTCGAAAAAAAAAATAACACACACCCACCACCGCGATGACGATCAGAAGTGGGTGGAGAGAGAAAAAATCGCGGGAACGCCCCAGAATCTGGTCCGGCCTTGACGGACAGATCTCTGTTCCAATGGCTAGCCTCCATTTATGGAGCTAGCCAATGGAAGCAGAGGCGGGACTAAGCCCCACACTGTAGGGACATAAGATTTCCAGGCGAAACCTAAAAAGCAGCTCCAGTACTGGTGTGCTCACCCTACTTGCAGAGACGGTATTGCCAGCAGAAAGGAGCACCGCATCCCAACCGGGTGGCACAGACAGCAGGCAGACACCAAGAGGCACAGCACTCCCGGAAGCCCCAAGAAAGGGCCGTAAGCCTGCAGGGACAAACCGCAGCAGCATCTTCCTGACAGAGCGACAAAGCACCACTCTGAAGTGCCCCGACATGAGTGTTTCTCTCCCCCTCTCCTTTCTCGCTCCTCACCGCCGCTACCCTCTTCCAGTCTGGCGGCGAGAGACCTGCAGTGAGAAACTGGCCTGCATGATGCCGTGAACACCACGTCAGTACCGTGAGGGGACAGGTTTACTGGGAAGCACTATATTCAATCCAGTTATGTACACGCACATAGCACAATTTTAGGAACCGCCATTAAGAGGCAGACCGAAGGGGAACTGTATATGCCCGAAGCATTCAATCTCATCAGGGAACATTGTAGCAAACGTGAAATAAAAAGGAAGGTAATGAAACAAATACGTAGTGGAAAAAAAAGGGAATATTCTTTGACAGTAACGTAAAAAGGAAACGGACTCTGGCTGCGGTGAGCAGGGTGACATTAATGCTTACCTTCCTCATTAGCATGCCCCTGCCACCGATACTGGGCTATGCCTATATAGTATAACACTTCATTGACACCACAAGAAAGCGCTGATAGGGTACAATGAAAGGAGTTGTACCAGGACACCCGTTTTAGGGGTTTAGATAGCAAGGAGGGGAGAGTTAATAGGAAATGTAATGAAAAGCGGGGGAAAGGCAAAAGATGGCAGAATGGACGTGGCGTCAACCCCGGCACTGGACTCGGCCTTTTAGCGACAGTCCCTCCATGAGCACCCCGCTGTTAATGGCCGGCAGGCCTATGAGTTTTTGGCAGCGTTCAAAGAAAAGCGCATCCACCTTTCACCCGTATACCTTCACGGCTAAAGGTAACCCAATGCTAAACGCACAACCCACATAAAGTAATGGTAAAAAAAAAGTTCAGACACAGTACTTATAAAACACACTATGTCACGCCGCCAGTCAAACATCCAGTACGGGTGTGCATGGTCAAAAGAGGACAGGGTGGTAACCAGGAGGGACTAAAAAGCCTCAGTTGCAATCATGAAACAGCGTTTACCATAACCAATGACGCAAAATGACGCACACCAATGGAAATTACGGGCAGAGCCGAAACTTAACTTCTTAAAGTATATTGATTCCAACCCATTACATGCTAGGCGTTTCTTAACCACCTTTTCTAATGCACGTAATCTTATCAAAGGACATCAAGCGTGGCCAATAAAGGAACTTTATTAGGCACTTGGACTGCAGATTGTACCAAGGTTTCATGAGAGGGGGGAACTGACAAACTTCGACTATCCCATTAATCCTGCGGGCTGTTCCTGTCCTTCCAACCGGTAGTAAAGAGGGGATGGTGGCTGTCTACAGCTAAGCAAAAACAAAAACAAAAGGAAAGAGACACGCACAGAAAATACACACGCACAGTAACACAGGACACACAGTAACACAGCACACACAGACATTCACATAGAGAAACTTACAGAACCGACTAGCGCAGTGACTGAATCACATGCACGTGCACACACATACAAACACACACACAAACGTATGCACAGAAAACACAGGCAAACAGAAACATAGGACACACATGCACATGCAGACATTGGTATAGTGAAACTCACAGAAACAGTCCGGCACCGTGACATGCTCACATCCGCGCACACCACAAACACAGGCACTCACAGACAAGCACATACAGACATTCAGAGTTACACACACACATATATGCACATATACTCACATTAATACACACAGACACACATACAGAAGAGAACACACAGTCAGAATACTGAGGTAAAAAGCTAAAATCACAAACTGACAGAATAGTGACAAACATTTATCACAAGTACAGTAGCCTAACAACAGACTTCATAAAGTGTATCTGACACTGCCCCTGCCCACCTGACATCTCCCAACACCAGCCCACGTAAGAATCTTCCAGAATCCGTCTGAAATCCCCTTCATAGAAGGTGCCTCCGCACCAAACATTGGCCATCCCCCACCGTGCTTTGAACCTTTGAAAGATCTGTGGACGAAGAGAATCGAATTCGCCATATTTTAAATGTACACCCAACCTCTTTGGTCGTGTAGCCCTTTGCCAAGAAGGCGGCACAGGCAGATGGTAATGTATATGCAAATTTTCACGGAGGGGCCGCCTATTTTTTGCTTCACTGGCTCCAATGTGAAGCGAGAACAGGCCTTAATGTACAACACCTAAGAGAAATTGACGTGTCGCCAGGCTGGTGTGTGATGGAGCCAGACCGGGTCCTGGGGGGCGGCAGCCGGGGGGTCGGCGAAAGGAGGGGGCATGCAGATTTACTTTTGATGTTAATCTGGACCCGTCCCCTCACGCTTGGTTCACAGTCGGGGCACTCTTCTGTGCCAAATGATCCCTGCTTAATTTGGCAGCGATGATGTGGGCTGGTGGCTCTAAAACCCTCTTCAACTTGTAATTGCTGGTGTTTTAAAGAATGAATATTAATATTAAGGGATGCTGAGGTTCATAAAACTGAAAATAATTATGCATTTTTTCCTCTTTGTTTCCCCCCTTTTCATGTGCCGGTCCTCCTGGAAACATAAGGTTTTCGCTCAGAGGCAGAAGGCGTTGTGGCTCTTGCATACCTGTTGTATGCAAAATGTATTAAAGCTTCATGGAAATAAACGTAGCAAACGCAAGACTACAACAGCTAAAACTAGGTGTGCTAAGGCCAGATACACTGGGACATGGACGCTGGGACCGGAGCCGCCTGCACGGACACACACGGACAGCGGGAGGGGGGCGGGCGGGCACACGGACAGCGGGAGGGGGGAGGGCAGCTACACGGACAGCGGGAGGGGGGTCGGGCGGCTACACGGACAGCGGGAGGCAGAAGGCGTTGTGGCTCTTGCATACCTGTTGTATGCAAAATGTATTAAAGCTTCATGGAAATAAACGTAGCAAACGCAAGACTACAACAGCTAAAACTAGGTGTGCTAAGGCCAGATACACTGGGACATGGACGCTGGGACCGGAGCCGCCTGCACGGACACACACGGACAGCGGGAGGGCGGCTACACGGACAGCGGGAGGGGGGCGGGCGGCTACACGGACAGCGGGAGGGCGGGCGGGTGGGCGGGCGGGCAGGCACACGGACAGCGGGAGGGGGGAGGGTACGGCAAGAAAGGCACTCACCTGGACTTCCTCGGGCGGCGGTGGGCCACTGAATGACCAAATTAAACCTTGACGTCGTAAAAAAACAAACCCCGCCCACAGCCACGATGACGATAGCCTCCATTTATGGAGCTAGCCAATGGAAGCAGAGGCGGGACTAAGCTTCACACTGTAAAACATAAGATTTCTCCTGGGCGGAGCTAGGAGCTCCGGCCCCAGGCGAAACCTAACAACTTGGTTATTTAACAGTGATGGTTTGTAATTCACAACAAGTAGGTATACACGTTTAAATATACTCCTAATACCATCTGTAGGGTACACAATGCAAAGTTAATTATTTTTGGAGCTTAATAATCGGAGTTGATTAATAGTTAACTAAGCTAATAGTTTTATGAAGCTCGGGTAAGTTAAGGTTTTAGTTTGCACTGTGAAAAGTCCAACCTACGCCTTGCAGGGTACATGCAGTTCTTAGTAGTGTCAACATAATGAACTGAGAAGATGCACCAGGATCACAGCATGGCACGTGTAGTTTGCACAAGGCTCGTGATCTTTACCATGATTCTAATTAGTGACATATTGTCACATTAACTGTCTGAGCTATTATTGGATTATTGTAAACGTTCAATAGTTCATACATGTATTTTTTCAGGACACGCGCGATAACCACGTGTTATGACACCAGCTTTGTAACTTGAGTTGCTTCATAAACATGTGTCTGCAGTGGGTGCTTTGCCAGAAGCAATGCTTTGCACAATACAGTATCTCCTATAACCCACTCAAAAGGTGGTTAATTTCTTTTAACCCGCAAGCAATCTAAATCACACACATTTAAATTCTGGTTGCTGCCAGGCTAGCCTTTTTTTAGTTAGAATTATTTTTATTTCACTTTAAAAGGAAATTATGAAACACATCAGATCAACCAAGTCTTTAAATTCTCGAAGGTTCGATTGCGTTGAGCAGACTACATAGACTGTATCTACTCTTTACAGTGTTACTGAATGGTAACATTTTTTAAAAGTACTATGTAAAACAAAAACACACCGATGTGTTTATTTTCAAAACGATGTGCATGAATTGTGCACGGAAAGGGGGGCTGCAAAGGGGTACGTCACTTATTCACATGGGTTGGGCTTAAAATTGGGATTTGGTCTAAACAAAGATGTTAAAGATACAGTAGAAGAGCATGCTGCTTCCCAGGTGAGTGCGGAATAGGGAGGTGGAGACAGAGGAGGAGAAGGGAGTCGATTGCTGTATGTTGCACCCCTAACCTGTGGCAAAGCAGCGCCAATCGGCCTTCTAATTCTTTCCGCTTACACAGCTCTTGAGTTCCCCCAACTCCTCCTCACTTCAACCTCAGTGCCTCTATGTGCCTCCCTGCTTATGTCTCCCATTTCACCTTTTGTGCTTCCTCTGTTCCTGATGATCCTGTGGACAGCCCTTAAACCTCTTTTTCCATGTATCTACCTGCACTCACTTTCCTTTTGCCTCCTAATCCATGCCCCCAGTTTCTATTCATTTCCCCTCTGCTTGGATCGCTGTACCTGTGCTCCTTGTGCCTAAGGCTCTTTATGTCTGTGCTTGCCTGCATTGGGGCAAGCTTGGGCTCCTGGGCCCCAGCCGAAAGTCCAGTGGTCATTTGCCTCTGATGTCCTGGAAACGTTGTACTGTGGATCTGCAAACTGGGCCAAGCACAACCCCTTCAACGTTTTACTGTCAGTGGTAGTTCTAACGGGCAGGCGCAGGCATCTCAATCCGGCTAGTGTAGTGGTACGATAAGCTAAGCATTCATCAAACACCTGCAAATGTAATAACTCGATTGAGCCCAAAGTACTTTAATACGCTTCAAATGTAATACTACACACTACAAAACTAAAGGTGCTTCGAGTCTCTGGCGCGAAGCCACTGTCTTGCTCAAGATGGAACCTGTATACTGACTCCACTCTGGTTCACTTAGCTGTTCACGATGCATTTATCACACTGATTACACACACAGGCGCATGCATACTGGGATGTTAGCACAAAGATCTGATTCTGGCTTGAGGCAGTAGGCCTTTACTTAAGTTGGTCAGAAGGACACCGCTCCCGTTATGCAGATAAGGGCTGGTCAGGACTATGACCAATGAAAGTTGACATGCTGCCTCGTCACCTTCCATGCTAGCACCTAAGACAATGACGGTAGTCTGCTGTCATTAAAAAGAACGCACTTGGTGCGCCCCTAGTGGTCCAGGACTGCACTTCTGTCTGAGGAACAGGCCTAGGCCCTCGAGCACACATTAAATTAGCGTGAAGCTGGAGCAAAGTTAAAAAAGTTCAAAAACCAGGATACCAGATGCTTGCAGATGGGTACTCCATGCAGAGAGAGGACACAGCTGTACACGAGTCAGGGGACGTTACTATCCCACCATCCACCCGTGTCAAGCGGTGTTGGACCATCCATCACCTTTTACCTAAAACATATGTCCCTTTTTGTCCTTTTGTGCGAGGGAAGTTTATACTACAAGATTTCCTATTGTTGACACCTGTTGTGTGTGTTAGACAAGGTTGTGCTGCTAGTGCCTATTTATTACCACTTATCTGTGTCTCAAAGCTTCAGAAATGTTTTTCTTCGGAGAGACAAAATTAAAGGCCTTGTTGATGCTTCTATTCCTTTGGCGAACATCTTTCAGGGTGGGAAGTCTTCGAAGCATACTACCACTCACTGGCTATATGCTTGAGGCCAACCTGCAGCTCCCAAATGTAATGGGTTTACTTACCAAAGGGAGTAGTTTGTCTTCTACCAGAAATGAACTACATCTGACTTTTCTGAAGGATGCATTAGACGTATGGGCTTGAGTGCATTTCAGCCAGGCTTTGCGTGAAGTCTGACTGAAGTGCACGCTGTTGTTACCTCATTAACTAACCTTGCTGTCTGATAACCTGTTCCACAAGTTGGAGGTGAAAAAAGATGATGGGGTCGGGAAAAGATACTCACCAGTAATGTCTGTACTGCTGATCCAAATGCACGGTCATGCTAACAGTGTCCATTACTGCCTCGATTTCTTCAATCTATATTGGATTAGAGCATTGATTTTAAGTTTGGATTCGATCTTAAACTTTTTTTAGTTCACAGATATAGATGCTATCTTGTGATGAGGGACACATTGAGAGGCAGGACTGAAATTACAAGCTGTCCTTTTAAAGCCTGGTTTCCATTGTTACCTCAGGCCCTTCTTATGACCTCATGTGGTCCGCTGCTTAGTGGCTCAAGAACATAACATGACAAGGGACTTTACAGCCTTCTGGCAATATCCTCCCTTCTTCCGCCGCTCATGCAAAGAGTTAAAGAACGGACACACACGGACAGCGGGAGGGGGGCGGGCATTACACGGACAGCGGGAGTCGGGGCGGGCAGCTACACGGACAGCGGGAGGGGGGCGGGCGGCTACACGGACAGCGGGAGGCAGAAGGCGTTGTGGCTCTTGCATACCTGTTGTATGCAAAATTTATTAAAGCTTCATGGAAATAAACGTAGCAAACGCAAGACTACAACAGCTAAAACTAGGTATGCTAAGGCCAGATACACTGGGACATGGACGCTGGGACCGGAGCCGCCTGCACGGACACACACGGACAGCGGGAGGAGGGCGGGCGGGCACACGGACAGCAGGAGAGGGGGTGGGCGGCTACACGGACAGCGGGAGGGGGGTGGGCGGCTACACGGACAGCGGGAGTGGGGGCAGGCGGCTACACGGGAGGTTCTGGACGCAGACTTGGGATCGGGGAAGCAGGCGGCCTGTGCTATGATCTACGGGTTGGTTTCCCTGTCCCGACCCACCCCGCCATCAGCGCGTGAACCAGGGAAGTGGATAAAGAGCAATTACGGACGGTGCAGAGCAGCTTTCCCTCGCGTACGTGTTTAAAACAGGCGCGTCGGAAGATCTCGGAAAGCACAGATTGGGCGCCTCCCCTACCTCTCTAAAGAAATGAGCATAACCAAAAAACAAACACCTACGGGCACACGGACAGCGGGAGGGGGAACAAGCACTCACCTGGACTTCTTCCGGCGGCCGTGGTCGGCATAATGACGAAACAAACACCCAAAAAAAAAATATTGAAACTCCGCCCACTGCCCGATGACGATGCAAAAAGTGTGGAGAGGGAAAAAAATGCAGGAACGCCCACGAATCTGGTCCGGCTATGACGGACAGATCTCTGTTCCAATGGCTAGCCTCCATTTATGGAGCTAGCCAATGGAACAGAGGGCGGGACTAAGCCACACACTGTAGGGACATAAGATTTCTCCTGGGCGGAGCTAGGAGCTCCGGCCCCAGGCGAAACCTAAAAAGGCCCTGTGCCTTGTCAGTGACCCCTACTTTTTCATTCCACTTAAAGCCCTGAGAGGAGGTGCGGGCATCACTGCTCAGGAACTCCTTCATAAGCCAGTGAAAAAATACATTTTTCAGAGCGAATAGCAGGATTGTGTGGTATGACTATGACTAGCGACCAGGGGCAGCAACTTCGCTAAGATGGAGGAGCGTCGCCCCATTGCTATTCAGCAGTATAAAAAAATGCTAATACCTCAATGTTATTATCATTTCATGTTTTCTTGTTGCAGGCGCAGTAGCTTTGGGAAGCGGGGTGGGGATGCTCTGCTGAAGGGGTGGAGTGTTTTTCACTCCCTACGTGCACATGAATGTTTGGCTGGCCGTATCGGGCCTGCCAAACGTTCATGCGCACATAGCATGCTCTCCACCAAGGCTGCATTACAGCCCGGATGGAGAACATGCCCAGTTCCAGAATATTCCCTATCTGAGCGCTGAGGCACGGCACTCAGACTAATTACAACACTGCATTGCAGTGTTGTGATTGGCTCAGGGGAACCTGGGTGTTTCTAGTGTTCTTCCTGGAAGAATTGGAGATACACGACGAGGACGACACAGGCAGGAGGTACGTTTTTTTTTTCATTTACACGCTAATCACACTATTAATCCCTAACATCTGATACAAACTCCATTCCTGTTTAAGTAAATAATGCACAAGAGGGTGTGAAAGAGCTTGTCTACCGAGTCTTGCGGTCATGTCCCCCCACCCCCAACCCTCCTGAAGAGATCGATTGAGCCTCAGGTCTGGTCAGGCCGACAGCTCAGTGGGGCTGCGGCAGATTGCAGCGTGGTACCTGGGGAGTGTTGCACGTCTCCCTGGGGGGCATCATCTGGATCAGGGGCAAGCGGAGCCCTGTCTGCCCCGGATTCGTTCCCCCTGAGATTGGCAGAAAGTTTTTTTCTGACCAGGTGCCGCGAGCGTGAGGGGTAGGTGTCCCGCCGTTCCAGCGCCTGTACAAAGGTTTATCCACCAGACAGCGCTGGCCCCACGGGAGCATGCTGCGAGGCCCGTGCTACTCTCCCTTAGGGTCGCCTAATTAGAGCAGGACCCCGTGGCCCTCTTTACACCCGACCCAGAGAGGTTGTATTTGCTTTTTACTACGTGAAATGAGCATCTAATCTTTTGTCTTCTTGTGTAGTACTATGTTTAGGTCCTGATGAATCGCCGGTTGGCGATAAACATGTTGACCACACCAGGGGGTTGAGTTAGTTTTCTGTATACCTACACAGCCTCTAGCTCCCCTCTCACCCTTTTTAATTAGGGAATCAGCCACGTCAATAAAAGCCATTGTGGACTGATTACCCTTTTTAATATTCACTCACTGTGCAACGACTACACTTTCTTCCGTCCTCACTCACACTCACCATCGGCAAGGAACAAAAGAACCCCGCCAAAAGAGTGCCTTCGGGTACTCCGTCAGACATTGCAGTGCCGGTCTGACGAGGGGCATTGAGCCGATGATGATACTGGACATCCTTCAGTCAGGGTGTGTTTCACACCTAACGCTCTGGGTGTGTGAGGCTCTCTAGTTCTGACAAGGGAACCCTTCCAGGCCCTTGACTTTCTACATTCACTCTCTTCTCCACACTGTAGTACTCTCCCCGGGGAACTTTGTATTCTTCTGTGTGCATTGGCAGAGAGTTGCCATGCGTACAACTTGAGGAGGAGGGGCGGCAGGTGGAGTCGGTGGCATGGGATTTTGCTGTAGGTGGACGGGGAAGGAGCCAGGGCCAAAGAGCAATGAGACAATGAGGAGAGGCCCGGACAGCGGCGACCCTGAGCAGCAGCTCTACTTCATGAGGGCACCTAGGGTAAAAACGGGCCAGAGGAGTGAACAGCGAGGTCTGGACTGAGTGGTGTTCCTAAGCGCTGGCGGATTGTTGTAGAGCGAGGGGCACTTGACGGGCAGACAGCAGCAGCTACATCGGTGAGGTGGGGGATGCCGGAGCTGCACGATTGTGTTGATGATCATTGGCATTCTCCTTACCTTCGCCCCACTACCCCACTCCATGCCTGCATTTACATTGCCTGCCCTGTGTACTGATCTGGTGGGGAGTGCCTCCCCATGCCTGTGGGGTCTGGCAGCAAGTTAACTGATTGCTGACTTGTGTCTTTGGGGTTCGGGGTACACCCTCCTCACCTGTCCCATCCTTCCTGTTTGCTGGGATGGGCTATGGTGCCTGCTCTGAGTTTCGAGGCAGCCTTAAGGATACCTGGTGGCAACTTTCTTTGTGAATGCGGTGAGCACAGGATAACGGAGTATGTGGTGGACACTGTGGAGGGAGCAAGGCCCTGCCCTGGTGGGGGTGTATGAATGGGGCCGACCACCTGGAGCCCAGGAGGGGCGGCAAGTATGTCTAGCGGTGAGGAGTGACGTGCAGGGAACCCCTCCAGTGGCAGTGCCCCCTGTACACAAGTCCTGCATGAATCAGACTGAATCTGGGGCAAGATAGAGGACCTGTAAGGCTTCACAGCATATTCAACCTGTGACGTGGGCAGAGACATTGTGAAAAAGACACTATTATGTTGAGCCGTTGGTGGGACAGAGAGAGGCTGATCGAATTGGTGCCCACAATGAGTTCATCCTGGTGGGGTACTGAAGTATAAATACGTCTCTGACATGGTCTTTCTGGAAATACATATTCAGTGATCATGCCCTGGTGGGCTATGGTGAAACCCAAGTGAATGGCATCTGCTCAAACCAATAAAATGGACAAATAAACCATACCAACGCCAGGAGTGTCCAGTGGGTTGTGGGATCAGGCAACAGTGCAAACGCCTACACTCTGTACCATCTTGGCAGCAATCAGTGACCTAAAGGGAACTATTGAACCAAAGTTGGACGCTGTCACCATTGATGTAAATCTCTTCAGAGCAGATTTCCATAAAATTACTGATAAGGTCACTGTAGCCAAAGCTAACGTTAATCAGTTGCAATCCATATCCAAAAGGTTGGAAGAACAAGTGCAGCTTTTTTACAAACCAACAAACTGTTATGGCGGCGTGGCTGGAGGACAAGGAGGGGTGAGCTTGAAGGAATAATATCAGGGTGGTGGGGGTACCTGATGGAGCGAAGAGTCCCAATGATTACCTCTTTTTGGATGAACCTGATACTTAATCATTTGCATCCTAAGCGTCTCTCGAACTTCTTAATGATCGAGTGGGTGCACAACTCACCTGTCCCAAAGTCGAGGCCTGGAGCGCCCCCTCAAGCTATCATAGCCAAGATATTGACCTATCAGGATAGCTACGGTATTCAGTGTTGTGTAAAATACCCCTCACACACCAACAGGCCCCTTGGTGTCATGCTTCATCATCGGGGTCTTCGCACCCCGCTAGAGGGATGCGGCACGCTGCGACCTACGACTACGTGGGAGCGTTGACAAATGTAGACTATGTGTGGTGTGTGTTGAGTGTGAGTGAAAAAGTGGGATGTGAGTGGGGGATGTGATGAGTAATTTAAAAAGTACCTGGCTAGTGGGTAAATGAAAAAAACTTTATTTCGTACCCCTGGCTGGTGCTATTAAAAAGTGTGCAAAGAAAACGAGGTTTTTTGTCTTAATTATGGACAGAACCTCTGGTGTGCGTCGACAGCGGTTCTTTGGATCATGTAATTACATGTCTCGTGGTCTTTGTTGTCTATTGCCTCATGAGCAAATCCTGTGGATCCACAATGAAATCCGCCTATATTGGCCTCCTTCTACCACCCTGTGCTGCTCCGCCGTAAATTACGGCGGAGCAGCACAGGGTGGTAGAAGGAGGCCAATATAGGCGGATTTCATTGTGGATCCACCTACCTACCTTGATGCTCAGGATTTGCTCATGAGGCAATAGACAACAAAGACCACGAGACATGTAATTACATGATCCAAAGAACCGCTGTAGGCACATTATAGCCATCTTTAACGAGTGTTATCACTTTTTATAAGGATTAAAATAATCCTCATTTTTGATAGAAAAACGTGAGTAGGGTTGGGAAGTTGTGCCCCGTCCTGAAGAAGGTACACATGTACCGAAACATGTCGACGCACACCAGAGGTTCTGTCCATAATTAAGACAAAAAACCTCGTTTTCTTTGCACACTTTTTAATAGCACCAGCCAGGGGTACGAAATAAAGTTTTTTTCATTTACCCACTAGCCAGGTACTTTTTAAATTACTCATCACATCCCCCACTCACATCCCACTTTTTCACTCACACTCAACACACACCACACATAGTCTACATTTATCAACGCTCCCACGTAGTCGTAGGTCGCAGCGTGCCGCATCCCTCTAGCGGGGTGCGAAGACCCCGATGATGAAGCATGACACCAAGGGGCCTGTTGGTGTGTGAGGGGTATTTTACACAACACTGAGTGTTCCCCCTTCTGTTTCACACTGGTAGTAGGATTCTTCTTGTTTATTTATCAGTGCCCGTGGAGTAGGAATCCTACGTTGTACTCTACCTCCCTTCTTTGTTAAAAATAGCTACGGTATTCTACAGGCAGCCCACTCTCATGGGGACCTGCAATATGACAACGCCATGGTGCTTTTCTTCCTGATTTTATGCTACAAGTGCAACGTCAAGGCCGAAGTTTCGAAGCGGTGAAACAATACATGATGTTGTACCTGGCGAGACTCTGAGTAGTGGTAGGGAGGTAATCATGGCTTTTCAGTTCACCTGAGGAGGTCAGAGAGTGGCTGGAAGTCTTGTTCACATTGAGTTGCTCATCTCCATGTGATGCACGGAGAGGACACTAACACGATTTCCATTGAGAGGATGATGTGGGAATCACAAAAAAAATGAGTGGAGACAGGGCTCAGGGAGAGGACTCAGGGAGATTCCACATCATGGCCCTCAGAGTGGAGTCTACCAGGGGTCCTATGGAGTGTCCCACATGCTGACTCCTAGCATTAAGCAGGCACTGTGTGACATCAGGCATGATGGAGCTCTGAGAGCCTTGCCCCCATACAGTGGTGGGTGAGATGTGGTCAGTACACCACCAGGATGAACTCATGGTGGGCACCAATTCGATCAGCCCCTCTCTGTCCCACCAACCGCTCAACATAATAGTGTCTTTTTCGCAATGTCTCTGCCCAAGTCACAGGTTGAATATGCTGTGAAGCCTCACAGGTCTTCTATCTTGCCCCAGATCCAGTCTGATTTTGCCGCCCCTCCTGGGCTCTAGTTGGTCGGCCCCATTCATACACCCCCACCAGGGCAGGGCCTTGCTCCCTCCACAGTGTCCACCACATACTCCGTTATCCTAGGCTCTCCGCACTCACAAAGAAAGTTGCCACCAGGTGCCACCAGGTATCCTTAAGGCTGCCTCGACACTCAGAGCCGACACCATAGCCCATCCCAGCCAACAGGAAGGATGGGACAGATGAGGAGGGTGTACCCCGAGCCCCAAAGACACGAGTCAGCAATCAGTTAACTTGCTGCCAGGCCCCACAGGCATGGTGAGGCACTCCCCACCAGATCAAGGCAGCCTCACTTTCCACCTCCCAATCACCCGCTGACAGTACACAGGGCAGGCAATGTAAATGCAGGCATGGAGTGGGGTAGTGGTGCGAAGGTAAGGAGAATGCCACTGATCATCAACACAATTGTGCAGCTCCGGCATCCCCACCTCACCGATGTAGCTGATGCTGTCTGCCCTTCAAGTACCCCTCTACAACAATCCGCCAGCGCTCAGGAACACCACTCAGTCCAGACCTCGCTGTTCACTCCTCTGGCCCGTTTTTACCCTAGGTGCCCTCATAAAGTAGAGCTGCTGCTCAGGGTCGCCGTTGTCCAGGCAGCATTGCTTTTAGGCCCTGGCTCCTTCCCCGTCCAACTACAGCAAAATCCCAAGCCACTGACTCCACCTGCCTCCTCAAGTTGTACACATGGCAACTCTCTGCCAATCTCAGGGGGCACGAATACGGGGCAGACAGGGCTCCGCTTGCCCCTGATCCAGATGATGCCCCCCAGGGAGATGTGCAACACTCCCCAGGTACCAGGCTGCAATCTACCGCAGCCCCACTGAGCTGTCGGCCTAACCAGACCTGAGGCCCAATCGATCTCTTCAGGCGGGTAGGGGGTGGTTGAGACATGACCGCAAGACTCAGTAGACATGCTCTTTCACACCCTCTGGTGTATTATTTACTCAAACAGGAATGGAGTTTGTTAGTTTGTATCAGATGTTAGGGATTAATAGTGTGATTAGCTCGGAGCTCCTTTAGTGTGTAAATGAAAAAAAAAACGTACCTCCTGCCCTCGTCATGTCTCTCCAATTTTTCCAGGAAGAACACTAGAAACATCCCGGTTCCCCTGAGCCAATCACAACACTGCAATGCAGTTTTGTAATTAGTCTGAGTGCCGTGGCTCAGCGCTTCGATAGGGAATATTCTGGAACTGGGTATGTTCTCCATTCAGGCTGTAATGCAGCCCTGGTGGAGAGCATGATATGTGCGCATGAACGTTCGGCAGGCCCGATACGG
Source organism: Lissotriton vulgaris (assembly GCF_964263255.1). NCBI lineage: Eukaryota > Metazoa > Chordata > Amphibia > Caudata > Salamandridae > Lissotriton > Lissotriton vulgaris. The sequence goes on along the minus strand of NC_141685.1, from coordinate 801,447,880 downwards.
CCGGCCAAACATTCATGTGCACATAGGGAGTGAAAAACACTCCTCCCCTTCAGCAGAGCAACCCCACCCCGCTTCCCAAAGCCACTGTGCCTGCAACAAGAAAACATAAAATGATAATAACATTGAGGTATTAGCATTTTTTTAAACTGCTGAATAGCAATGGGGCGACGCTCCTCCACCTTAGCGGATTAGCTGCCACTGGTCGCTAGTCATAGTCATACCACACAATCCTGCTATTCGCTCTGAAAAAAAAAAATGTCACTGGCTTAGCAAGGAGTTCCTGAGCAGTGATGCCCGCACCTCCTCTCAGGGCTGTAAGTGGAATGAAAAAGTAGGGGTCACTGACAAGGGCAAGGCTTTTTTAAATAAAGGCGTGGCTTAAGCATATATACTAAAACCCTACCCACACATTGGCATCAAATCACAATGTGACCATTGGTCTGTGCATTTTGTAAATAGGCCACAGATTAGAAGACCATGTAATCAGAACACCTTTCGCACCTGATAAGCACTGAGCGAAACTTACACTGCCTTTCGCCACAACTCAGTTTTGCCCCCTTATAAACACCTCAATTCGACTTAATTCAAATTATGCACAAGACAAGAGTAAAATGCTGCCTGAAAAAAACAAAAGTAAATACATCCTGGAAAAAGCAAAAACTCATATGCAAATTCAAGAGTAAGTAAAGCATGTGAAATGTAAGGAGGAATGACATGGATTACCTTAAAGTTTTTGCACTCATTGTTCAGAAATCGATCAATGTTTTTGCATGAGAATTCAAGGACATGAATAAAGGTCCCGAAAGGGACTAGTTTCAATGTCCATTTTAAAGTACTCCTGGGTTTGAGATCCAGAGAGACCTGGCCCACTTAACGCCCTGCCTCCTCTCCCTACCAATTGAGATGCTCAGGAGAAGAGAACTAAATCCCCATGAAAGATAAATTGGAGGGATGATATTTGAGGTCTAGCAACTTAAGCAGTGCATCAATGTTTTGGCAAAATATTTTTCCTGTGAGATTATTCCCCATTCACTGAAAAATTACCGTTATTCAGAAACTTACAGTAACCTGGTGCCACTGCTAGGTGGCGCTCGCAGGCCTTTGCCTGTGCTGGACCTATCAATCACTTACACATATTCTCAGTTCTCTAAGGATTGAGGTCCTCATTTTTGGAAAAGCCCACTCCTTAGAGTTCAGAAAAAGTTTCAGCAGTGTCACTCTCATAACCAAAGTGGAAGACGGGGTTGGCCTGGGATTCCTGTGTTCCAGGTCTTGTCCTGTGCTCCCTGGGAGGCTGTTCGAATGAGGCCACATAGTGCTTTTATGCCATTACTAAAGCATCTGGAAACGAATTACATGTGCAACAACTAGTTTAATATGTACCACACACGGGTTTTGGGTTACTTTACAGGTGATCCAAGGCAGTCAGTGATGAGATCACCTAAGTTGAGTTCACACCTGATTTGAGAGAACCACCTCTCCTCCACCACTGTATGGGGGCAAGGCTCTCAGAGCTCCATCATGCCTGATGTCACACAGTGCCTGCTTAATGCTAGGAGTCAGCATGTGGCACACTCCATAGGACCCCTGGTAGACTCCACTCTGAGGGCCATGATGTGGAATATCAAAAGCCTGGGTAATAAAATCAAGCATGCAATAGTCGTGCAATATCTGGGAAGACACGCCCCATGCATTCCCTTTTGCAGGAGACACATTTGAAATGCAACAACCACTACATATGGGTATACTCTACTGGCCCATGCAGGTTTCACAGCGGGCTTTAGAGGGGGTTCACTATAATGGTTAAAACATCTGTCCCCTTCATTCCTGGCCAGACCTGGTAAGATCGCCATGGCAGCTTACGTGGCACTGACAGGCACATGGGAGGGTCACATACTTAACCTGTGCTCAGTTTATGTGCCAGCGATGCTTCACACTGATACCCTGCAGGCACTCAGTGCCCAACTGCTTGAGATACCACATGGCACTCTAATAATGGGGGAGGTATGTATGCTACCATGGACCCAGAGAGGGACAGGGCGAAGGGGTCCCACACTGGCACGGAGCCCATATGGGATTTGTGGATGCAACGTGGCTCCTGGATTTGAGGCGCTGCGCAATCCCATGGAGCGGCAATATATATACTACTCTGCTGCATGTGGCAGCTACTCCCACCTGGATCAAATTCTTACCCACGGTACACACGCAGGTCTATTTCGTAACACAACGCATAGAGCACATGGCATTACGGACCACTCCCGGTAAATGTATTGCTACAGGGTCCTCTAAAAGACACCATTCTGCTGCCTGGTATTTTAAAGACAAAACATTTAAGAACAAAGCAAGGGAGCAGACGAATAAATATTGTCAAGATAACGAGGGAATGGTCATCTCTGATTGCACTCTGGTTGAAGCTTTTAAAATCAATCAATCAATCAATCAAAGCATTTGTATAGCGCACTACTCACCCGGAGGGTCTCAAGGCGCTAGGGGAGGGGGGGTCCGCTACTGCTCGAACAGCCAGGTCTTGAGCTGCTTCCTGAAGGCGAGGCGGTCCTGGGTCAGGCGGAGGTGGGTCGGGAGGGAGTTCCAAGTCTTGGCGGCGAGGTAGGAGAAGGATCTTCCCCCTGTGGTGGCTCTTCGGATACGGGGGACGGCGGCGAGGGCGTGGCCGGTCGATCGAAGCTGGCGTTTGGGAGCGTAGAAGTTGAGGCGGCTGTTGAGGTATCCTGGGCCTTGGTTGTGCTGGGCTTTGTGTGCGTGGGTGAGGAGACGGAAGGTGATTCTCTTGTTGACCGGGAGCCAGTGCAGGTCTCTCAGGTGACCGGAGATGTGGTGGTGGCGGGGGATGTCCAGGATGAGTCGTGCTGAGGCGTTCTGGATCCGCTGGAGTCTCTTCTGGAGTTTGGCGGTGGTTCCGGCGTAGAGGGAGTTGCCGTAGTCCAGTCGGCTGGTGACGAGGGCCTGGGTGACCGTCTTCCTGGTCTCGGTGGGGATCCATCGGAAGATCTTGCGTAGCATGCGTAGGATGTTGAAGCACGACGAGGAGACGGCGTTGACTTGTCTGGTCATGGAGAGGGAGGAGTCCAGGATGAAGCCCAGGTTGCGTGCGTGGTCTGTTGGTTTGGGTGCGCTGCCTAGGGTGGGGGGCCACCAGGAGTTGTCCCAGGCGGAGGGTGAGGATCCCAGGATGAGGACTTCAGTCTTGTCCGCGTTCAGTTTCAGGCGGCTGTCCTTCATCCATTCGGCTACCTCCTTCATCCCTTCGTGTAGGTTGGCTCTGGCGGTGGCGGGTCGTTGGTGAGGGAGAGGATCAGCTGGGTGTCGTCGGCGTAGGAGATGATGTTGAGGTTGTGCTGGTGTGCGATGGCTGCGAGGGGGCTCATGTAGACGTTGAAGAGGGTTGGGCTGAGCGAGGAGCCTTGTGGAACGCCGCAGATGACATCGGTAGCTTCTGATCTGAACGGGGGAATGCGGACTCTCTGTGTCCTTCCGGCGAGGAAGGAGATGATCCACTCCAGTGCCTTCTCTTGGACTCCGACGTTGCTGAGGCGCTGTACTAGGGTACGGTGGCAGACAGTGTCGAAGGCCGCGGAGAGGTCTAGGAGGATGAGGACCGCTGTTTCTCCGTTGTCGAGCAGGGCTCTGATGTCATCGGTTGCTGCGATCAGGGTGGTCTCGGTGCTGTGGTTGGCCCGGAAGCCAGACTGCGAGAGGTCGAGGGATCCGTTCGTCTCGAGGAAGGCGGCCAGCTGCTTGTTGACGGTCTTTTCGACGACTTTTGTGGGAAACGGGAGCAGCGAGATGGGTCGGTAGTTCTTGAGGTCGGTGGGGTCGGCTGATGGCTTCTTTAGTAGGGCGCTGAGTTCGGCGTGCTTCCAACTCTCCGGGAAGGTAGCAGTGTCGAAGGAGGTGTTGATGATGTCCCGCAGGTGGGGCGCGATGACAGCGTCGGCCTTGTTGAAGACGTGGTGAGGGCAAGGGTCGGTCGGAGATCCGGAGTGGATGGAGTTCATTGTGCGGACGGTGTCTTCCGTGCTGATCGGGGTCCAGGCGCGGAGGGTGGTAGTGGGGGGCGGTGGTTCGGTCGTGGCGTGCGTCGGTTGAGTGCTGAAGCTGTTGTGTATGTCCGCGATCTTGTTGTGGAAGTAGGAGGCGAGGGAGTTGCAGAGGTCTTGCGAAGGGGTGATGTCGTTGTTTCCGGCGTTGGGGTTGGAGAGCTCTTTAACGATGTTGAAGAGTTCCTTGCTGTTGTGTGCGTTGTTGTCCAGTTGTTCCTTGAATGCAGTTTTCTTGGTGGCGTGGATCAGTTGGTGGTGTTTTCGGGTGGCGAGCTTGAGGGCAGTCATGTTGTCCGGAGTTGGGTCTCTGCGCCAGGCTTTCTCCAGGGCTCTGCAGTTCCTCTTGGAGCTCTTGAGCTCGTCGGTGAACCATGGGGCTTTCTTGCTGCCGGGTCTGGTAGGCGGGGTCCTCAGAGGGGCGAGGTCGTCTGCGCAGTCGCTGATCCACTTCGTGAGGTTCGTGGCCGCTTGGCTGGGGTTCGTTGCGCTGGTAGGTGGGTTCTTGCTCAGGGAGGTCGCGAGCTGGTCGGCAGTGATCTTGTTCCAGCTTCTGCGAGCAACCTGTTGCTGTTGGTGGTGGATCGTGGTCCTTTTGAAGCTGAAGTGGACGCAGCTGTGGTCCGTCCAGTGGAGTCCGGTGGCGTGGCTGAAGGCGATGTCCTTGCTGGATGAGAAGACGGGTCGAGTGTGTGTCCGGCGTTGTGGGTGGGGGTGGTCACCAGTTGCTTGAGTCCGAGGTTGGCGAGGTTGTCCAGTAGGGTGGTGGTGTTGCGGTCGTTGTTGTTCTCCAGGTGGAAGTTGAGGTCCCCGAGGAGGATGTAGTCAGCGGAGGGGAGGGCGTGCGGGCTGACGAAGTCGGCGATGTCCTCGCTGAATTGTGTGCGTGGTCCCGGGGGTCTGTAGATGAGGGTGCCTCTGAGGGTGGTCTTGGGGTTGATGTGGATCTGGAAGTGCAGGTGCTCAGTGGGTGCGAGGGAGTCGTCGGTGTTGGTCGTGATGCGGATGGAGTTCTTGTGGATGATGGCGATTGCTCCTCCTGTCTGGTTGACGCGGTCCCTCCGGATGATCTTGTAGCCGTCTGGGATGGCGATGGCGATGTCGGGCGCTGAGGAGGCGTTCATCCAGGTTTCCGTGAGGAAGGCGACGTCTGGGGCTGTGGTGTCGAGCAGGTTCCAGAGCTCGACGGCGTGCCTGTGGATGGAGCGGGTGTTGAGCAGGATGCACTTCAGGTGGCTGCTGCTGTTGCTCGTCGAGGACTTGGGCCCTGCTGGAGTGGTGTAGGTCCGGATGCAGGTGAACTTGCAGGAGGTGCAGCAGAAGGGTCCGTGGGTGCGTCTTGGGGTGGCTCAGTAGCATCCCGGGATTCGGCCGGCATTGAGTGCGTTGAGGGTGGCGGCGTCGTACGTTCGGCGGGGGCCGGGGGTCCTAGCGCTGGGCGCGATCCAGACGCGGACGGGCGCAGACGGGCTTACCTTTGGCGCACCTTCGGCGCCAAAAAATGGTTATATGGTGCCATGCTCAGGCTCTGATATGAGGGGGTAGGAAGGAACAAAGACCAACATATGAAGACCTTGAAAGGGTGATAGCTCTACTGGAGACTAGGGTGCTGCATGCCAAGATGCATGACTCTCCCATAAGTCATCAGATTGAACTTAAACACAAGAAATGAGAGAGCTAGCCGAACATATAGCTTAGGCACAGGCAAGGGCAATGCAGCGTAGGCTCTATGACGTAGGAGATAAGGCGAATAAACTGATAGCTTGGTTGGAGAGATGGGATACGGAGAGATATTGGGTCCAGGAAACTCACATACCCGAGGGGATGGTGCATAAGACTGGAAAAGCTATTGCAGAAGAGTTCACAGATTCTTATAAACTACTCTATATGTCTACTTCCGTTGGGTCTGGGAGGGATTGTGCTGAGCTTGTTGAGGACATCCATCTCTCCACTTTATTGGCTGACAATGGGAAAGAGCAGGAACAAGATTTCACAGTTAAAGAAATAGAAGGGCCCATCAAGGATTTACAATCTGGCAAGGCTGTGGGGCCCAAAGGCCTTGCAGTAGAATTGTATAAAGGTGTGGCCGACAAGATAGTGCAGTATATGCTTAAGATGTTTCAGGCAGCTAGAAGGGAGGGTTGCCTGCCGGTGGACCAACGACTGGCCACCATAGTAGTCATCCCTAAAAAAGGTAAGCCCCCTGAAGTATGCAGTTCAAATAGCCCCCTATTGCTTCTCAATCTAGAAGTCAAGGTACTGTCAAAGGCCCTGGCAAATAGGCTTCATACAGAGATATCCTCTGTAGTCCATCCTGCTCAATGAGGTTTTATGCCCCATAGGAGCACTACATCGAATATTAGATGCCTGTGCGGGGTGCTGCACATGACTAAAGCTAGGCAGGGGGAGGGGGCTGTGCTGTTTTCGCTTGGCGCACGATTGGCATTTGACAGCATTGAATGGCCTTATTTGTTTTCTGCCCTGACAAGACTGGGCTTCGACCTAATTTTTTGTGAGTGGATTAAACTTCTTTATTGTGATCCACTTGTGAGAGTGCATGTCAATGATGCGGTTTCCCGCTCTTTTGTCTTACAATAAAGGATCGAGACAGGGGTGCCAACTGTACCCAATGATTTTGGCGCTCACGCTAGAGACTCTGGCTGCTTGAGTCTAACAGGATCCGCTAGTACTAGGCATTACTGGAGAGGGGAACTAGGAAGAACATATAACTTTATATGTCGGTGACATACTATTGTATGCTATGCATCCCCACCTCACAGTCAACAGACTCCTACATATATTCCAGTCTTTTTGGCAGTTACTCTGGGTACTAAATAAATTGGGACAAGTCTCTCCTCTTTCCTCTCTCGGGAGATGTCCACGACTTGTTGGCCGGGAGTACACCACTGACAGAGAAAGAAAAGTTTAAGTACCTAGCTATTCAAATATCGCGGAATGCCGATGACGTTTTGATTGATAACTTACTCTCACAGCTAGAAAAACTGCGGAGTCACGTGGCCAAATAGAGGAAACTACCAGTGTATTTGATGGGTAGAGCTGTCCTATTTAAGATAATGGCCCTGCCGTGTTTGCTTTATGTCCTACAGAACACTCCATACTAAATACCATTGGACTTCTTTCAGAAAGTGGACTGAGAACTGCAAAAACCCCTATGGGATGAGGCAGTTCAAGGATCGTGCTACACAAACTTCAGAGAGGAGTGTTCCAGGAGGGGCTGGTGGTCCTCGACATTAAGAAATACTACTGAGCTGCCCAGTTGATAGCAATTAATGATGGGGTGTTTGCGGACAGGGATGAGCCTACCTACGGGTGGATCGCCAAGAGATAGGAAGCTATGGCTCCCCAGTAGTGCTGTACTGCAGGAAGCAGCAGTGGCAACTACCACTCCACACACAGGCAGTGGTTTGTGCATGGCGCAAGGTCAATAGATTTTTCGGGTGGTAGGGCAAACTGACAGAAAGAACCCCATTGTGGGACAGTGACTTGTTGGAGGAAGTGGGGGGTCTGTAAGGATTCTATAAACGTGGACTCCAGGGTATAGATCATCTTGGGGATGTCTGGAGAGGTCAAGCAATGATTTCCTTGGATGATCTGAGAGTAGAATACCAGATGACCGACACAAAAATATTTCATTACTTACAGCTAGGACATGTGTTGCGCTGTCATTTGCCTGAGGGAGAGCAACTGCCAGAGTACTCACCACAGGAGGAACAGCTGATGTCTGACCAAATGACAAACAAGGCGGCCTCCTTAACTTATGTGAAGCCCATGAATAATTCACCAGACCCCTTGAGGGAGGCGTCGGAGATGAATCTGGGACTTTTGGAAGATGATGACTGGGTGGAGCCAATTCAGAGTCCTAGAGGGGTAACTATCCGGGCCCGCTACTGCCTCATACAACTATGAATTCTTCACAGATCATATTCCTCCAGGGACCTTATGTATTGGCTGGGATGATGTGACTCAGACCAGTGTGCAAGGGGCTGTGGAATGGTAGGGTATTTCTGTCAGATTTTATGGGCCTGTCCCAAAATCCCACTGTACTGGTGGAATGCAACATGGGTCTTGGCTGAGGTCAGTGGCCTGGAGCTACCACTGGATGCACAGCGGCATATATTATGTGTAACTGGGAGGTGGTATGGCCAAAGTATCATAAAAACGTGCTAATGTTGGTGGCCACTGTGGCAAAAAGGAATATAGCAACAGCCTGGGGCGCGGATTGCCTCCAAGAGTGGCAGATTGGTGTACCAAAGCTGAGAAAGTTGTGAATCAGAGTTGGGGATGCCCACAGAAGTGGGGAAAGGATTGGGGTTATTGGTAGGCATACATGGGCCACTGAGTACATATCATAGGGAGATTCTGGCCCAGGTGATACAGGTGATACAGAGACATCTTGGGAACTACCAATGTAAAGTTGTGCAAATCTTCTGGATACTTGACTTGGTTATTTATTTGAGGTTATCAGACACTGTTAATATGGTGTACTTTTATTCTTTGTATCATCTGTTTAACACTATTTTATATACGACTCTGTCAATGCATGCTAAGCAAATGTTCAATAAAAAGAATTTATAAAAAGGATACCTGGTGGCGGAATGGCGTCTCCTGTGTGAGCTCCACTTCAGTGCGGTACTCTTTGCGACTTGTTGAACCTCCTCTGCCTCCCGAACCGGAATGACGGGACAGACTTCTGTGCTGGATGCCGCGGGGAATCCGAGGAATATCTCCTGAAGGATTTCTACCGCGTTTTACCCCTCCAGCGGCACCGGTAATTTTACCGATTCTTGAACGCGAGCGGCCGCCGTTTTATGTCACTGAGCTCGCGTCCCTCTCCTTTCAATATTTCGATGATTTCCATATACATTTGATACTCTTGACTGCAACCGGCCATTGTAACCCTTTTTTACCCAATACTTGGCATCTTTTTTTGGATTAACTATGTGGGACTTCTGTTTTCATCATTAATGCTGCAGTGCAATTCTTTCTCCTCAGATGTGAAAAGCCGCCATTTCATGGTCGCTAGGCTTACTTCTACTCTTCTTTAATTTGCTTTGCTGCCTCTACTATCTGTGAAGTTTATGATATTATATCCCATACTGCCACGTGATGTCCCGCATTCATTTACTACAACGGGCACCTATGGTTTACTATGCTATTTTCATCATCCTCAAGGTTTTGACAAACATGGTGCTCCACAGCACATGTTAAGCCTCATATGTAGTGTATTTTGTAAAGCGCACAGCTGCCCCAACAGGGCGTCCCGGCGCTGTATAACGCTGTGGAACCCTTCCTGGCTCTCCCTGTGAGACGCCCCTCCTGGGCACTCTCAAGGTGAAGCCAAGCATCCCAGTGTTGTAGGGGCCGTTGTGGAGATTAAGCAAGCTATTGCCCAGAGTCGCAGCGTGGGACCCATGATTAGAGTAGGCGCAGAGGCGAGAATTATCGAGTCCGCGGACATTGAGCCCAAGGCCCTGCCGCGTCGGGACTTGAACCCTGGTCCCGGGCCTGATCTCTGCTTCAGAGTCTGCCGCTCTAACCAGTGAGCCACACTTTTCCATATGTGAGCAGTCCTGCTATTTCCTCTCCATACAATTATACTATTGTTTTTTTTTCCATACGCTGCAAAAGATATTGGCTGCATGCAAGCTGTTCTACTATACCAGTGACTTTGATTACATTGATGTCCCTGTCCTCATACTAGCACTGCCATTTCCTTGATTGCATTATGATTAAAGGCGACTCTGTATTTGCTGGAAACTCCGCACTGCTTTTCTGTTGAATCTCTTCAGTTGCCTCATGCTGGTATCATCACCTTGACTTACTTGTTGCATCTACCTCCTTGTCATTTCTTTGGTGTTCTCCTTTTCATTACACAATGGCAAGTGACCTACATTCTGCTAAATCTTCTGTAAACAAAAAGACATTAAAATGACCCACCCTCTCCCATTCATTTTTCTCAAAATCCTGTTTTAGACACCATACTTGACGAAGTCCGTGGTCTCCAACCTTTTACGACCAATGAAAAACTGAAGCAGATCGAAGATCGATGGATTAATATGGAGAGTAAGGTGTTGGACCTGGAACAACTGGTTAGTGACTTACAAGATGTCTCTACCAAGATACCTTTACTTGAACAGGAAATTCGCAAGTTATAGCTTCACACTTAGGACCTTGAAAATCGTAATCGTAGGAATAATCTACGCCTTTATGGTTTACCAGAAAATATTGAAGGTCCTAACATGGTCTTATTTCTACAAAAATTTCTTCTGGAACTTTCAGACCTTTAACCTACGTCAACTTCCCTCAACATACAGAGAGCACACGGTCTGGGTCGTCTTACCTCTAATGCTTCTAAACCACATGGCATCATAATGCTTTTTCTTGAATTTACTGAGTTGATGCATGTTCTGATGTGGAAAAGCAGTTTTTCTGTAGAAGTCTTTCAAGTACTGCTTGGCGGTAGTCGCCTCTGAACCATTCAATAATTATGAAATAAAGAGGCGGGCGCTTGAAACTGGAAAGCAGGAAACAGGTTTTTATTTCTCCAAAACAAAGCACGTCAGATCGGACAAACAGGGTATCGTCTCGAGGTGCTCTAACTGCATCTCTGTGGCCTGGCCTCCTTTACTGTAGTTTATTGCTTTATTGCATGAAGACACATTCTTAACATTACTTTGAAGTACAGTATGACATCTCAGGAATCCCCGCTCCAGGCCCGTTCCCACATGTATTCACAGCAGAGGCCCCCACCCCAATCTCAGCAGGTGATGACTATCGCACAGCTAGACATTCCGTTGGGAACCGAAATGTGTGCAATCGGTCGGATCTCATGGGGTGGTGACACTGATTAATCCCGGCTTCTTTGATGAAAGGCGAGATTCTACAGTAGGGGGGCAATAAACTGCATCCGCAGGGATAGGTGATGGCCTGGGATCGGGTCGGACAGTCGGGTACAGAGGAAGGGGTTATCAAAGGGGCTGTTCGAGTGAAAGGGATGAAAGAGAATGTGGGTCCGGCACAGGAAGTGGCTCTGGGGCAGGGTTGCGCTGCAGGTGCGTTTATGGTTCAGGCATGTGTGCATGGGGGCTGCCAGCACGCGGGGGATGCTAGCAAGGTCAGGGAGACGTGCAGGCAATCGGCAATGTATGAAGTGGCCATGGTGCCTAAAATGGCTGCCACTTACGCGCTCATACAGGCCTAGGTTTGAAACAAGATGGCGCCGGTGATGTTCATAATGAAATCTAAACTTTAACAGTGAAGGCAGTCAGACTTAAACGCCGTCTTATTTGGTCGGGTCATAACATTTTCATTTCCCAGGACATTTCTAATGCAACAAATGCCCGCCGCAAAGAATTCCTTGCTCTTTGTCCCCAAATGCGCCAACTTAACATCCAATATGGGATTCTCCACCCATGTCTCTGCAAGTTAACTCACGATGGTCGATCACGTTCATTTGAAGATCCGGGAAAACTTATATCTTACCTTCAAGGTCTTCCATCGTATGGAATGGATACTAATGCTTGAACTTTACCTCCAATGTTCTGTTATTATATAAATTCATGCTAATATTTGATTTTTCTCTTTTTTAGGAATGTCGCCTCTTTTTGACATATTTTCATAACCACTTTTTTCTTTTTCTTTTATGGTTCTGTGTCCCTTTGCTTCTTATGAGGTTCTTCCCTTCCTCTCATCTTTCCCTTTTTTTAGGGAGCCCTCCTCCACTGGCACTTCCATGCTCTCCTTCTGTCGACTGCTTTTTGTCTCACAGATCTGGATGTTATTCCTTGATCTGTTCTCTTCTTTCTTCCTCCTATTTCCTTTCTTTTCTCTCATCTTCTCTTGCGTCTTTTCCTCTCTGTTACTATACCAAGATAATGTGGGACTTTTTGTAATTTTTGTGTTATGTAATTTTTTCCTGTGGTGTGTTTTCTCTTGTAGTATCCTTGAAGTGTATCTGCTCCAAATGTGCCATACCCTCCCTTTCCTCCATTATGTGTAACTTTGTCACGTGGAACGTCAGTGGTCTTGGGAGTTCAGTCAAAAGACAAAAGGTACTGTCTCACCTCTCCAAACTTAATTCTCAGATTTCTTTTCTTCAGGAAACTCATTGTAATGATGTAGAGTCTCTTAGGTTGAAAAGACAGTGGGTGGGACAAGTTGTTTTCCCTCCTGCATCTAATATAAAAGGGGGTGTTGCTATATTGTTTCATAAAGCTTTATCAGTACAGATGTTATCCACACAAAACAACGATGATGGACGATGGATAATGGCGAAGATTGTGGTACAAGAGAAAACTTTAGTCTTGCTCAATGTTTACGGTCCCGTGAAACCAGACCCCAAATTTTGAAATGACATTAAAATCTTATTGTCCTCCATGGATTGCCCCACTATTATTGTTGCTGGTGATTTCAACCAATGGTTAGGTCCTTTTTCTGACAGATTGTCCAAATGTAAATTTTAACTTGATAAATCCCATAAAGCTTTTCAATCTGCCATTGCTTCCTGTTCATTATATGATGTTTGGAAAACGTGTAATCCTGATTTGCTTGAATTTACTTTTTTTTCTAATGTTCATTTCACCCGTTCTAGGATTGATTATATTTTGGTCAGTAAATCTTTACTTCCCTCTTTTCAAAAATCTGAAATTGGATCTATTTTTATATCGGACCATGCCCCTGATTATGCTGTTTTGGACCTCTCCCTCACCTCATCCCAATTTAGCCGTTGGAAACTTAATACTTTTTTGTTATCAGACACAATTTTCATTAAAGAAGCCTCCACTTTCATTAATTAATTTTTTTAAATTAATAACCCATTGGATACTTCCATTCCTAATAACTGGGATGCTTTTACCATCTCTTTTCGTGCCTTCACCATCTCTTTTGTGTAAAAAAAAAAAAAATCCACACAGGGAAAATATGAAGCTCAACTACAGAAACTTAAAGGCTTACAGCATACGTATTTTACCTCCAGATCACCCACTACCCTTCATGATTTGATTTCAGCAAAAACTGAACTTAACAAATTAGCAACGATTGGCGCTTGTAATATTTTGCTTAAAATTAAGTCTAAATACCATGGAGGTCAGAACAAAGCGGGTAAAATGTTAGCTAATTATTTAAAAATTCAATCTGAACGTAAGAACATTGGCCGTATTCTTGATGAATCTACTACCAAGCTAGTCTCATCAGATGAAGAAATTGCTGATGTCTTTCATATGTAAAAGGTAGGCAGATTTGAACCGATAACCTTTAAGTATTGCCCGGCGTTAGCCGCCTCTCATACCACTCGAAGTTATCAAACAAAGAGGCAGGCGCTGGAGACTGGAAGGCAGGAAACAGAAGTTCATTCCGACGGAGCAAAACACATCAAATCAGACAACAGGGTATCTTCTCGAGGTGCTCTAACCGCATTTCTGAGGCCTGGCCTCTTATACACAGGTTTATGGCTTTATTGCATGAAACACATCTTTGTCAATACTTTGATGTATGGAAAGACATCCTCGGAATCCCCGCTTCAAGCCCGTTCCCACACACATTTACAGTAGAAGTCCCCACCCCGATCTCAGTAGGTGATGACTGTCGCGCAGCGGGATATTCCGCCGGTTCCCGGAATGTGTGCAGCTGATCGGATCTCATGGGGTGGGGGGCTTTGATCAGTTGTAGATCCTTTGAAGAGGACAGCTTCCTACTGTAGGGGGCAATAAACTGCATCCGCAGGGCCAGGTGATGGCCTGGGATCGAGCCGGACAATCGGGCACAGAGGAAGGGGGTTCATCAAAGGATGTGTGGTTATAAAAGAGATGGAGGGAGGTGTTAGCCGGGTACGGGATGTGGCTCTGAGGCAGGGCCGCGCTGAAGGGGTGGTTTATGGCCCAAGCATGTGAGAGCGGGGGCTGTCAGTGCGAGGGGGGATGCTTGCGAGGTCAGAGGGAGAGAGAGAGAGACGCGCTGGCTATCAGCAGTGGGCAGAGAGGCCATGGCATTCAAAATGGCTGCTACTTAAGCGCACATATGAGCCTGAAAAGGGACAAGATGGCGCCGATAATGTTTACGTCGCAATCTAGATTTTAACAGTCCTCCCTTTTCAACATATCTAGCCAGCTTGTCAATCTATGTCTATCCCCATTATACTCCGGATTTCTACTTCATACAAAGCTTTCATGCGTTCAGCTTCAAAGTCCAGAGTCTTAGGGCAGATACAGTTAGCAAAAAGTGAGCACAGGGGTGGCAAGCATTGAACACCCAGGCAGAATCCACATATTACGACAATCGGTATCAATACGATCATAAACAACCTCCACCCCCAGTCCTTTACAGCACTCCAGAACCAACTCCCAAGCGACCATTCTTCTTGTTCCTGATGAACTTCTGAGGAAAGTCTGTGGAGGAGTTCAATGGCTTTGTAAACTGAGGGTGAATTGTCCGGTATGTAGGTGCAACAGCTGGACCCAATGATACGGCATGCTCCTCCACGATCCGCTAGAACCACATCTAGAACAAGGCGGTTCTGAAGAGCCACCAGGCGGACCGCCTGAAGCTCGGCTGTATTGTTCGTGAGGATGCCAGCTGTAATGTTCATTGTCGTTTCAACTGCCTGGGTCAAATATCGGATGGCACGGCTGTTCGCCATCGGACCCCAGAGTGGAACAAGTCCCTTCATTGCGTCCAGGAACTGTGCTCCGGTGGAGTCGGCTTGCTCAATGTCTCTTGCTCGCTTTTGTCGGTGATGGTTTGCTGGAGCCACATAGGTCGGAGGAAGGATGAAGGCAATGTAACAGGTACCTCCCCAGCCCTTGGGGAGCCAGGTGTAGGCTTTCGTACCACAAACAAAGTGCATGTTCGGAGAGGCGACAAAAGAGGGTGGATCAGTTGAGTCCAAAGTTCTGGTGATGCGGCAAGCGCTGTGGCCTACCAACTGTGTCCCAAGGCCTTCGATGCATACAAGGCCCGAGACATTGACGACAGATAGGGCCACAGTCAGGGTGGCAGCTGTTCGTTTCCAGAGGTAGGAGAAGGTGGGTCTGGCTGGGTTGTTGAACACCTGCATTTCAACCCGTTCTTTGACAGGGATGTCCATGTGAATAGAGGCGTTGGATGTCAGAGGGCAAAAGGGAGCAGCAGTTCTTCCAGTTTTGTTCTGCCAGACCCCATGATAAAAGTGTGCCACAGTTCTGCTGGAAGTGGCATTATCCCTGTAACTCTCTTGCAAGAGGATCAGCCAAGCAAGGCAGGAACCATGAACGGAGAAAGGTGAAGGGATGAAGGGGATGGAATGTCCAGTGGCATGTGGTAACAACCCACAGATCCAGCAATTTGTGGCATTGGCGGCAAGGTTGTGTTGGTGCAGCAACTGCACGAAGGAGTTGTTCCAGAACTCCTTACGTCTTTCTCGGAGTTGAGGTGAAAGAGAGACCAGGTAGTGTTCTTTGGTGGTGGTAGGTTGTGCAGTAGTTAGGAATGTCTTATGAGCTGGTGCGCTCTCTTCCACGATCCAGAGGGTGGTCATGAGGAGGAGGCAAAAGAGAAGGGCGATAAAGAGAGCAATAGTCTTTGAGCTATGTATTTTGTCAGTCTATGGGTTTCTGTAGTGGGTCTTCGGATGTCCGGTTGCTTCCATCATCTTCGCGTCGGGTGCTTCCATCATCTTCGTATCGGGCGCTTCCATCATCTTCAAGGGGCTCGGTAGCGGGCAGAACCACACACTTCGTTTGGCTTCTCTCCTGGCAGCCTTAGTAGTGTTAGGCCACCGCTCTGAGAATTGTAACTTAGTCAGTGGTCTGCTTAGCCGGAGCTCCCTCCTTTCGTCGCAGGTCATACCCTTCTCTGGATGGCACAGTGGGATCGGGGAATTCTGCCAGTTCAAGTATCTCTGTATCAGGGTAACAGCTCAGGGATGGCCAGTCTTTGTTCAGGAGCTCTTCTTGGGTGGCCACGTCTTCGTTCGGCATCAGGGTGGAGGAGATCTTCTTGCAGTGGTGTGCATGCAGCCAATTTTGCTTCCCTTCCACTCGAAGAGCTGTTCCGGTGGTGATCAAAACTTGCCAGGGGCCCGTCCACCGGGGTTCCAGACTCTTTGCACGCTGAAAGTTTCGGACTAGTACATAATCTCCGGGTTGGATGTCGTGTCCGGGGCCCCTGGAAGCATCAGGGATGGCCTGCAGCACCTGTTGATGGATAACAGACAGTGTCTTAGTCAGATTGTACAAATAGTCAGACATTAGGACGTCCGGGACGTCGTGAATGGATGTCGGTTTTGGTGCGGACCAAATGCTCATAGGTCAGCCAAAAACGACTTCGTAAGGAGTCAAATGATGCTTGGTGGGGGTGGAACGCATTGATAGCAATGCCAGTGGGAGAGCGTCTGGCCATTTCAGTCCTGTGGTAGCCACTATCTTAGCTAGTTTGAGTTTCAGCGTGGCATTATGTCGCTCAACCAGTCCAGCAGATTGGGGGTGGAAGACTGCGTGGAATTTCTGTTTTACACCCAACCCCTTCAAGATGAGTTGGATAACCTCGGCTACGAAGTGGGGGTCATTGTCGTTCCACAAAATTCGACAAAAGCCGTAGCGAGGGAAGAATTCTTTCAGTAATACCTTTGCAGTGGCAATGGCAGTGTTGTCGCGAGTTGGATAGGCTTCCACCCACTTGCTAAATGCGCACACGACAACAAGTACGTACTTCAGACCTTGGCATCTTTCTAGCTGGATGTAGTCCATCTGTAGGACTTCAAATGGATGATTGGGGACCCCAAACCCTCCCCGGGGTACTACAGTTCCTTTCCCAGGGTTGTGTTACAGGCATATCAGACATTGTTGTACCAGACGTTTAGCTGAATCTGTAATCTTATCATTGTGCCAAACTTTGGAGACAAGTTCGGCCATAGGGGCAGATCCTATGTGTGCAGGGGAGTGTGCCATGGTCAGTATGGGGATCATGTACGAATTGGGTAGCAACCATTTGTTCGTGTCTTTTGTCCGCCAGCAGCCTTCATCGTCTTTCAATCCCACCCGTGCCCATTCAGTCAATTCGTGTGGAGAGCTGGCCATCTGAATGTCCCTAATAGTTTCCCTAGCGTCCGTCCATTTTTCTGCTTGTCACCTGGTCACATACATGCGTGTCGTCCTATTCTCGGCTGTGGTCCGAGCAGTGATGTCGGCCAGTGCATTCCCCTGCCCAATGATGTCCGTCACCTTTTTGTGTGCATGGCATTTGATTACAGCAAGTTGTTTGGGAAGGAGGACCGCTTCAGTCAGAGCGGAGACTAGGTCTCCGTGCAGGATGGGTGTGCCATGTGAGGTGAGGAATCTCCTCTCCTTCCACAAGAGCCCGAAATGATGAACCACCCCGAAGGCATACTGGCTGTCGGTGTAAATATGTGCTGTTGTTCCTGCTGCTAGGATACACGCTAGTGTGAGGGCAATCAGTTCTGCTGCCTGTGCAGATCGTTGTGTGATGCGGGCTGTCTCTACTACAGTTCGGGCTGTGGTAACTGCATAAGCAGCTGAGGTGGTGCCGTCGGGGAGTTTGATGCAAGAGCCGTCCACCCACAGCTCTCCGTCAGGGTCTGGGAAGGCAGTGTCTCGGAGGTCAACCCTACTCCTAGTCTGTTCGTCCGTGAGGGTCACACAGTCATGTATAGGGGACGCGTTGGGGTCGTTCTCAGGTAGTGGCAACAGAGTGGCTGGATTCAGTGTGGTGCATCTTTTCAGTGTGATGTGGGGTGCAAGCAGTCAGTTCGTACCCAGTCAGTCGTGCACTAGTCAGATGTTGTGTCTTAGTCTGGTTCAGGAGGGTGTCAACCGCATGGGGCACTAACACCGTGAGGGAGTTCGAAAGCACGATCCCCTCACTTTGTCGGATAGAGACAGCAGCGGCAGCTACAGCTCGAAGGCAGGCAGGCAAAGCTCTGGCTACGGGGTCAAGAGTGGCAGAGAAGTAGGCACATGGACGTTGCTTGGGGCCAATGGACTGAGTCAGGACAGACAAAGCGCACCCCTCCCTTTCATGAGTGTAGAGGGAGAAGGGCTTCGTGTAATCGGGGGTTCCTAGGACGGGGGCTGAACAAAGGGCATCTTGTAGCTCTTTGAAGGAGGATTGGCATTCAGGGGTCCAAGGGAGCGGGAAGAGGACATCTTTAGCCAGCAGGGAAAGTAGTGGTTTTACAATGAGGCTGAAATTTGGCAACCACTGTCGACAGAAGGAGGTGAGGCCTACCAGGGAGCGGACTTGTTTCTGGGTCTTAGGGACAGGGGTTTCTAGAATGGCCTGAATTTGATCGGGTGTAAGCTTTCTCCCGTCTTTGGACAAGAGGTGGCCTAGATAAGTGACCTGGGGTTGGCAGAATTGCAACTTCTTCTTGGAGACCTTGTGACCATTTTCCGCGAGGAAGTGCAGGAGTTGGATGGTGGCTGTGACTGCAAGTAGAGTGGTGTCGGCCGCCAAAAGGATATCATCGACGTACTGTATCAACACCACTCCATCGGGTAACTGGACTGCGTCCAGTTGTCTCTTGAGGGCCTGGCTATAGATGCTGGGACTTTCAGTGTAGCCTTGGGGTACTCTACAGAATCTATATGAGCGGGCTTTTAAGGTGAAGCCGAAGAGGTATCGGCTGTCTGGGTGGATGGGGATAGAGAAGAATGCGTTCTTGAGGTCGATTACAGTGAAGGTGGTAGCAGTGGAAGGAATCAGAGTCAGAATGGTGGTGATGTCTGAGACTACGGGGTACTGAGGTACAACTACTTTGTTGACCTCTCGTAGGTCGATGATGAAGCGGTACGCTTTCTCATCTCCCTCACCCTGCTTCTTTACAATGGGTAGGATAGGGCTGTTGCAAACATTGCTAACCACTTCTTCTACCACTCCTGCATCTATCAGGGACTGGATAATCTTTACCAATGCCTTCTCACCCTCGGGCGATATCCGATATTGTGGAAGTTTTGGGAGTATTGCGTCCTGTCGAGCAGTTATGTGCACTGGGTCGATCATCATACGCCCTACGTCCGAGTCAGTTTTGGCCCACAGATATAGAGGTAGAGTGTCGAGCAGGGACAAGTCGGCATCAGTGATGGAAAACATGCATTGAGTGGGACAAAGTCTGAGCAGAGTCGGGTTGTCGTACAAAAAGACTCGAACTCCGTCTTGCGAACACCTAAAAGTAGCTCGGAAAGGCTTCAATAAGTCAAGTCCCATAATGGCATCGGGGGTGTTGGATGAGAGCAAAAACGTTGTGTCAGTGGTGTTATTTTCCAAGTCACAGGAGATCGGTGTGGACAAGGGATTAGTGGAGGGCGTTCCATCAAAACCTATTGATGTTACGTGTGAGCCAGACAAGGGTGCCCTTGGAATCAGTCGTTTAGATAACGCACTACGTGTTGCGCCAGTGTCTACCAAAAATGGAGACTTCGTACCCAGGACCTTAGTGGTGACATGAGGACCTTGCTGGTCAACATAGAGCTCGACTGGATCCCTCCCTTGCCCTTGGCAGTCCTATGCGAAGTCGTGGGTGTCGTCGCAGTCAGACTGTTGGTACTGGTTCTGTCGGGGACGGTCAAACGTGTTCGGTCTGCCTGGCCTGTCGTTGTTGGTGTCTTTCGTGTACCCTCATCCCTGTCCTCTATTTCTTGGCCCACCCGCTACATCTCTTGTGTCCCTATTTTTGTTCATTTCTAACAGGACCGGACACTGGGACTTCCAATGACCAAATCCTTTGCAAAATGCACATTGATTCTCGTCGATGTCTTTACGCCCAGCGTAGGGTGCGGGTGTACGGTCGTTAGGGGGTAGATTTCTAGGAGCATTCGACTGGTAATTTCCTTTGTACTGCTCCCTTCCTATAGTCACCCCCTGCGACTGTGCGATCATCACCCTTTCCTTCAGGTGCTTTTTCTTTTTCTCAGTCACCCTATCATTCTCGTTCTTCTGATGCTCATAATACTGGGCCATCTGAAGGATGGCCGCAGGTTTGGAGGCCGCCCAACTACTCTCGCTAGTCTGTAGTTTCTGTGAGACCTCCTGTGACAGACCTTTGACATAATTCTGGACAAACAGATGATGTCCGGTTGCAGTGGTCATGTCCTGGCCACTATAATCGGAAAACACCGTCTCGAACCGGGAGAAGTATTCTGATACGTCTTCCTGGGGTTTCTGGTGGCAGGCCGTTACTATCGACCAGTCCACCTTCTTTTCTGGGATCAGGGTTTTCAATTTCTGGACAATCTTGTCTGGGAGGTCTAAAATGGATTTTAAAGGTTTCTGTCCAGGCTCTCGTTGTCTGTCTATGCCATCGAGTTGTGACCAGGTATGTCTGAACAGCTCAAGGTGGTCGACTTTCCGGATTTGCTTCCACACATCAGCTGGCAGACATAGCCCGAAAAACAAATCGATGTCCGCTAGAGTCATAATCGTCGAACCCAAGGCTGTGCCTAGTTCAGTATAAAAGGCAGTGGGGTTCTTTCGTAAGTCGGGCAGGGATTTTCGGAAAGTCAGGATGTCTTGTCGATCCCATGGTTGGTAGACCCAGTTATAAACTACCCTCCCTCTTGCATCTTGGTGGTTAATGTCATCATGCGTTCCCTGTCCTCGTGGGGGGACCCAGTAGGGAGCGGCCTCCTTTATAGGCATCATTGTGTCGGTTTTTTCTGTTCGGGGTTCGGTCGCTACAGGAGTCGTAGTTTTAGTTTCTAACCTCTGTTCAGTGAGGTGGCGGAAAACTTCAAGCGTACGCGTGAAGAGATCCGTCACATCACACTCGCCTTCATCCCCTATGTCGACCTTCCTATACAGAGTCGTTAGGTTTTCAGGATCTTTGTCTTGGTATCGGTCCTCATAGGCATTGAGGGTGTGATAACAAAATCGCACAACAAAGTGTTGTCTGTGGCTATCAGCATATGAATTGTACATATCCGTTACGTATTCCTCGCTCTCCTTCCGTTCCACCAGTGTCCTTACTGTCTTATCGATCCCTGCTCGTTCATCCTTGCTCAACTGGTTCATTCTAGTGGAATCTTTCTTTCGGGTCTCAGGGTTGTCTAATGTTACTGCTTGCGCTGCGTTGAGTACAAGGGGCTCGGCCGGCGCGGAGGCCGTGAGGACCGAGGCCCTGGCACTATTCTCACCTGTGCTTGGGGGCTGCGGGTGGTGTGCTAAGGGTTGGTAAGGGGCGTATGGAGAGGGCATGTAGATGATTGGGGGACCCAATAATAAATCGTCGTTTGCTCGTTGTTTCGAGGGTAACTCAGGGTAGAGCGTGGAGGGTGTTCTAACGGGACACTGGCCTGATGTTTCGGACTCTTGCTTCTGCTTGGCTTCCTCTCTCTCTTTTATCTCTTCTTCTAACTTTTTGGCAGCTAGGTGAGCTGCTTTTCGTAGCTCTTTCTCTAATCTAACTTCGTTTCTCTTTTTCCGTTGTTCTGCTTCTTTGCGCCACATGCCGAGACTATCAAGCATAGTGGGCGTTGTCTTATTGTTACGAAGGGCTGTTTCCAGCACGTTAATTTTATCGTCATCGAAGGATCCTATCAGTGGCCACTGACTTTCCTGATCCTTTCTTGTATATTTGTGCCATAGCTTGCTATAAGCTACGGCGACTAATCCATATTTGGTGAACATGTCCTTATTAGGGGTGTCTTCCAGTGGAGCTGGATGGTTCATCTCTAATAAGCGGTCCGGGCTGAACCAACTACCAATCAGTGGGGAGAAGATAGGCATGACAGATTACAAAGGGGACAAAGGTCCGCACTACCTATCCTTCACTACTTGCAAAGACTAGACAGAATATTTCTATTCTACGTTATTTGCAAACAGAGAATACCTCAAAGAACCAACTTCGAACAATCAATGTTCGGACAATCAATCAATCAGTGGGGAGAAAAATAGGCACAACAGGTTACAACGGGGGAAAAAAGTTCGCGTTATCTACCCTTCACTATCTGCAAAGGAAGAGAGAATATTCCTATTCTTCCCCGTTGGCAGGCAGAGAATATCTCGAAAACAATCAATGAGCAATACTAGTATTTTCAAACAATCAAACTATCGTTTCGCAATTTGTCGTGTTACACAACCTTACCCGGACCGCATGGACAGTTTCTCGTCTTCCGCTTCCAGCGCCCGATCGTCCTCTATTTGCCGTCATTGCCGCGGCACTCCTGATGGTTCCCAGTCAGGACTGTAGATCACTCGAGAGAGGTCTGCTCGGAACAGGTGAAGTTCGGATGATCTGCTGCCAGACGAGGGTCTATCGGGCAGGTGCACTCCCGATTGTTGCAGTCGTTCACTCAGTCATCAGGACCTCTCCCACTGGATCCACGTGTCGCTGATGGGCCCCACGTTTGGGACGCCAATTGTAAAAGGTAGGCAGATTTGAACCGATAACCTTTAAGTATTGCCCGGCGTTAGCCGCCTCTCATACCACTCGAAGTTATCAAACAAAGAGGCAGGCGCTGGAGACTGGAAGGCAGGAAACAGAAGTTTATTCCGACGAAGCAGAATACATCAAATCAGACTACAGGGTATCTTCTCGAGGTGCTCTAACCGCATCTCTGAGGCCTGGCCTCTTATACACAGGTTTATGGCTTTATTGCATGAAACACATCTTTGTCAATACTTTGATGTACGGAAAGACATCCTCGGAATCCCCACTTCAAGCCCGTTCCCACACACATTTACAGTAGAAGTCCCCACCCCGATCTCAGTAGGTGATGACTGTCGCGCAGCTGGCACAGCGGGACATTCCGCCGGTTCCCGGAATGTGTGCGGCTGATCGGATCTCATGGGGTGGGGGGCTTTGATCAGTTGTAGATCCTTTGAAGAGGACAGCTTCCTAATGTAGGGGGCAATAAACTGCATCCGCAGGGCCAGGTGATGGCCTGGGATCGAGCCGGACAATCGGGCACAGAGGAAGAGGGTTCATCAAAGGATGTGTGGTTATGAAAGAGATGGAGGGAGGTGTTAGCCGGGTACGGGATGTGGCTCCGAGGCAGGGCCGCGCTGAAGGGGTGGTTTATGGCCCAAGCATGTGAGAGCGGGGGCTGTCAGTGTGCGGGGGGATGCTTGCACGGTCAGAGGGAGAGAGAGAGAGATGCGCTGGCTATCGGCAGTGGGCAGAGAGGCCATGGCATTCAAAATGGCTGCTACTTACGCGCACATATGAGCCTGAAAAGGGACAAAATGGCGCCGATAATGTTTACGTCGCCATCTAGATTTTAACACATAGATATTATAAATCTCTTTACTCTGACGATACATTCCCACTGATCACAACTTAACCACCTTTTTTTCAGGCCTCCCTTCACCACCTTCTCTCCCTGATGAATTTAGTGCATTAGAGAAAGACATCACTCTTCAAGAAGTCACCACTGCTATTAAAGCCCTGAAAAAGTCCAAAGCCCCAGGACCCGATGGTTTATCTGTCGAAATTTATAATACCTTTACCTCCGTTTTTGCCCCCAAACTTCTCCAACTTTTTAACTTCTTTATTTCCGACGCCAAAGCTTCTGGTTCCTTTATGGATGCATTAATTGTTATAATACCTAAACCAGATAAAGACCATTCTTACTGTAAAAATATAGCCCCATATTGTTAAATAATTATGACTGTAAAATCTTTGCCAAAATACTTGCATCCCGACTTGACACTATCATTCCTCTTCTAATCAAAACTGAACAAGTTGGTTTCGTAAAAGGCATGTTAGCATCTGATAATGCTCGGATGTTTGCTAATATCATTTCATATGCCAAAAAATATAAATCTCCCCTTGCAGCCTTGTCTTTAGATGTGGAGAAGGCATTTGACTGTATTAATTGGCAATTTATGTTTCAAACTCTCCAATGGTTTGGTTTTGGGCCCTCTTTTATTTCTTATGTTACATTTTTATACTCTTGCCCTAGGGCCAATATTTTTGTTAACAACTATTTCTCCAAATCCTATGCCATGAGTCATTTTTAGAACGTATTCGTATTAATTCCCAAATTGCTGGATTCAAACATAACTCTACAGAAACTAAAATATCTGCCTATGCAGATGACATATTGATTTATATGTCTAACCCTGTTGAATCTCTCCCTCATTTTTTGAATGAAGTTTGATTATACTCCAGTATTTCTGGTTACAAACTCAACCTTTCAAAAACAGAAGTCTTACCTTTAAATTCTATATGCTACCAATTTATGTTTAGTGACACTGTGGAGAAGCGTGGCTCAATGGTTAGAGCGGCAGACCCTGATGCAGAGGTCTGGCCCGGGACCAGGTTTCAATTCCTGCCTCGGCGGCTCTTGGACTCAATCTCCCCGGACCTGATAATTCTCGCCTCGGTGCCTAGTCTAATCATGGGTCTCACTCTGTGACTCTGGGCAATAGCTTGCTTAATGTCCACAACGGCCCCAGCAGCGCTTGGATGCCTGGCTTCACCTTGGGGGTGCCCAGGAGTGGACATCTCACAGGAAAGCCAGGAAGGGTTCCACAGCGGTATGAATACAGCGCTCCGAGACCTCTGGGTTGAAGGCACTATATAAATACAAACACATTTACATTTACACTAATTTTGCTTGGTGTCCTTTAAAAATTAAGGGGCAGATTTACAAGCCCCTTGTGCCTCATTTACGCTGTTGTTGCGTCACTTTTGTGACTCAGCGGCGGCGCAAATCCTGCTCCATGGTGCGGGGTTACTTACAACGTGATGCATCTGGGAGATGCGTCACGTTGTAATGCCCTGCGCCACATGTAGGCGTTCCTGTGCAAGTGGGGCGCTCCGGCGCAGGAACGCCTCCTATAAGTGGCTGAGTGAAATCTACAAGATTTCACTCAGTCACTTTTAGGCCCATGCTGTGTCAAAACCCTGCGCTTGCCTGAAGCAGGCGTAAGGATTGACGCAGTATTAACTAGATAGGGCCCCCAGAGCATTGCTGGAGCTGCGTCGAGCTTGCGACGCAACTCCAGCAATGCGTCACTTTTACGGCACAGATGCGTCATGCATCTGTGCCGTTTTTGCACCATGGTGCACCGCATTGTAAATGTTGTGCATCCATGATGGCGGAGCTGTGGCGCACAATAACTGGCGCATCCCTGCTGATTTGCAGGGATGCACCAGTTATTGTAAATATGCCCCTAAATACCTTGGCATCTGGTTCTCGTCATCTCTTAGTGATACAATTAAATTCACGTTCACTGCATTAATGAATAAAATCCAATCGTTCCCCACTACATGGTCCCCCCATACCTCTCCTGGTGGGGCAGGTTAGATACTATTAAAATGATGATTGTACCTCATGTTTTAAATACATTATCTATGCTCCTATGAGAATCTATAATGTATATTTTTCACGAATTAACTCTACATGTACCAAATTTATGTGGAACAATAAACACCCTCGTATTGCCTTAAATAAACTCATTCGCCCTAAGAACGAAGGGGGTGTTCGTTTCCTAAACTTTAGAGCCTATCATTCTTCTTTTTTGATTAAACAATCATTTGCGTTAGCTTATGACTTTGTGGATACTCCTGTCCCCAGGTGGATTCTTTTTGAACGCTCTTTATTAAGAGATTTTTCTTATCAACATGTAATCTTTATGTCTAACTCCACCTTTTTGTCCACTAGTCCAGTTTTAAAATACTCACAAACGTTACTGTATGATACATTTTCTAAGGATTTTACTCCTCTTCAATGCTTTTTATCCTCTTCTGTATGGTATAATATGTTTCTTAAATATAAAGGCAAATCATTTTATTACAAATATTGGAAGGAAAAGGGTATTATTTTTGTTCATCAATTACTTCACAATTACTCTATTGTTCCCTTTCATGCCTTACAAACTTGTTATTAATTACCTGACTCCTCTCTTACTGAATACAATATTATTGTTAATGCCATACAATCTCACCTCACTACTCTTCCCCTTCCACCTCACGCACCATCTATATCACCCTCTACTCCTCTATACCCCTTATTTTCGACCCACAGACCTAAAGCCGCTTTTGTATATAAGTTATTATTATCAAATGCTACTGAAAGACCTAAGTCTCATATTGAACTTGCATGGGAAGCTGATTTGTCTGTTTCTTTTCCTATAACCACCTGGGATAAACTGTGGTCCAAACTCTTTAAAACTTCTGCTGCTACCCGTATAACCCAATCTTTATATTTTATTTTTCAAAGAGCTATTGTTTCTCCTGCTAATATCTCTAAGTTCTCGTCCACCTCTTCTCCATTATGTTTGTCATGTTCCACTGAAAGGGGCACGTTAACACATCAACTGTATGACTGTTGTAATGTTTTATCTTTTTGGAAATCTGTATGGAATATCTGCATGTTAGTTTTTCAATTCAATTCTATTTTAACATTACAAAATGTTTTTCTAGGTTCCTTATCACCCGATGGCAACGTATTATCTTCTGTTTCTAAATTATTTGATCTTTTTATAGCATTAGCTTTTAAAGTTATTATTTCATCCTGGAAAGATAACTCTAAAATTTCTCTATTAACCTGGTGGAATTTTGTATGTGATGAACACAGGATTGCTTCCGTTTCCTCTTCTTCTGTTTCTCATTATTATGGCTTTTTCTCTCCTTCATTTTATTGTTCCCATTGTTTCCTAATCTTATGTATCTGAAAACTTTAATAAAAATTTCTTTAAAAAAAGAAAAGAATACCGAACCAAATAATTAATTTGAATAGTATGTGCAAAAGGCTTCACATTAGTGATACATTATTAGAAAGTGGTAAAATAAACTGTCCTCTCAAACCAAGAGGCAGAACAAATGTGGATACTCCAGTACGGGTATAGTGAGGTGAGCAGTACTGCTAGCTAGTGCTCAAGTAGGTTTACCGCGAGACGATCGGAAGCCGCAAGTGACGGACACTTGCCGTCTTGGAAGTTTCGATGCCCATGAAGCGATAGTTACTGCCTCAAGTGTTTTTCTCCTGAATGGGGAAAAGACACACCCTTTTACACCAGATCACAATTTTGTGGTCTCTAAATTGAACAAGGGTTGGAAGCACCTTAGCGTGTGCGGACCACCCCGTCCAATCTTCACGGTCCTGACGAAAACCTAAGAATCTTTTTAAATGGTTGAAACATGTAGACCTTAATATGTATTTTTTCTTATAATATTCACATAGCACACTTCGCTATTTTTAACGTATTACACTTCTTGATACACCAAAGCCTTCCTAACTAGGCACGGGTGCCACACTGGTTTTATAGGGGTTCAAGCACTCAGGAATAAAGTCTTGAAGTTAGTAGTTTTGGTCCCTTTTTAACACACTTGTCACTGTAATTTTATGGACCTATAAAGAAATAAAAGAAACCCGCTCCACTGTAGTCAGGTGTCGCAGCACACCCTTTGGGCACTCGGCCTATGGGGTGGGACCCCGATGATGAAACATGTCACCAACCAGGTTGGTGAGTGAGGGGTCTTCTTCAAGGACATGCATTGTCCGGTAACGGGTTGGGGCACACTGTGCTGACCTGAGCTTTCAGCTCTAGAAGCAGAGATTTCTCTGTTTTTTCCCTCAGGGGGTACTCCTCCATTGTTGTTACGACTTTCATACATATGCTTACCTTGACAACATGTTGGTCGGAGGTATGTGAGTACATGCAGATATTCAGTGAGATTAGTGGATGAGATAGAGGACATAAGCAGGGCACAAGTCTGGGATACACAGGTGTAAACGGCATCTACCCACTATTTTTACAA
Source organism: Lissotriton vulgaris (assembly GCF_964263255.1). Taxonomy (NCBI): domain Eukaryota; kingdom Metazoa; phylum Chordata; class Amphibia; order Caudata; family Salamandridae; genus Lissotriton; species Lissotriton vulgaris. Next base: position 801,420,106 of record NC_141685.1, on the reverse strand, counting down.
GGTAGATGCCTTCCCCTCTACTCAGAAGATGGGGCCAGTGAAGTAAGTTGAACTTGTCCCGGTGGAATTTTCCAACATATGGACACATTCAACAGCACCTACACTGTTGACTACTTTCCACCGAGCAACAACGTGCAGGCGGTGAAGGGGGTCTTATTATTTTCCTCTCCAGCGCGACCCAAGACAAAGGGCTGATTGAAAGGTCAACAGCTCTCCTTTTGCGCGAGTACAATCCTGTCAGGGAGCAATTTGCAGCCTCACACCTAAGTGACAATTTACAAGCTTCAAAGAGAAACTATGATTTGGAAGCAAGCTTTTGTCTTTGCTCAATCTCTATAAAAAAAAGAGCATGCACTGTAAGAATGAAAACTGTATCTGACTCTATGAGTACACAAATAGCCATTTAAATACCCCCTTTTTTTATTTAATTCTTTTATAGATGCCACTTCCTGTGATGCCACGTGAGATTTCAGGTGAAGTGATCCCACATGCCATGATGTCTCAGTGCTTAATTTAAGTCAGTGGTTTCCAGTGCTCAGCACTGGCACTTAATTGTCAACACTGACACTTATTACAGTCTGCCACAAGGTGGTGCTGTCAGTCGAATTCTGAGATAAGCACAACAGCTGTGTATTACTTCAATGCACAATACAAATGATTAATACCTAATACCCAGGATGTTTGAGTAGCTTTGAGGGCCTGGAATTGTCACAATTTAAAGAGTGTGATCATTAATAGTGTGCTGGTGCTGCTATTAGTCTGGCAGGGGCAACGGGCGGTGCAAGCTGCAGTGGCCTCCTTTTTTATTACGAATTAAAGACTGTAGTCACGTGCATATTAACTTAGTTAGTCTCCCCACTTCTTTCTAGAGGACCTGTGCCCTGGACATAAGGAATTTCTAGTTTGCAGGGTATGACTTTTAAAGGAGGACAGGATCTTTTAGATGAGGTATAGGCAGTGCTTTAAATGGGCCGGTACTCACCGGTACTGAGTACCGGCACTTCTTAAATTTATCACTCTAAATACCGGCACTTCTCTACTGCCGTGGAGAGTACTGATACTCATGACAGGGTAGGCTCATTGGCTGTGAGTGCTAATCAGCAGGAGTGGAACGAGTCTCTGGCAGTGAAGGTTCTGAGTTCTGCAGCCCTGATCTGAGCCCCTGCTGAGCTATTCAGCAGGGCCATTTGAATAATGTCCGGTGCTCACTGTCACGCTGTGCATGACAGAGCAGAGTCGAGATTAATTTTACCTGCTAGTGTGCGCGTCTGATTTTCAAAGCGCAGCACTTCAGATAGTGAAAAGTTAGTGCAGGGTAACACTTTGAACATAGAAATGTTATCAGGGACAAAGGCGCGGACTGTCTCACTTCCAGTACTTTCTCTCGATCGGAGGGTGAATGCCCAGAAAATACGATTGAAGAGGCCCCTGGAGCGCTAATCTAACTGCTTTCTGTACTGAGGCACTTACCTTTCTAACACCAAATGCCTCAATTACCTGGTCTGTGCATAGAATGCTTTCTAATATGCCCAATAACCTCAAAACTAGCGCCGCCAACCATGCTTGATGTTACTGTTCCCCGGGTCATGTTAGGTCCCACATTGACACACTGGATGGCTTTCTGAAGCAGAGACAGGCCAGCAGTTCCTCTCGATCATTCTGACAGCTGTAAAGAGATTCAGGTATTGTTATTTATTTATTTATTTATGCGTTTTTATATAGCGCAGACTTTACCCGAAGGTGTCAGAGCGCGTCACAATAGGAACAGAACTGATACATGAGAGCATTACAAGTGAACAAATTACAAAAGCAAACGCTAAGTTACATGAGGCAAAAGTGACAATCGTGAGCAAACAAATACAAGAGGTAGCAAACGGTGCATTACAGGAGGAAAAAGTGATATGTGTGCAGGTTACAAAAGCGTACAAAGTACAAGTAGAGGTAAAATACTGCAATACATGGCAGACACTCAAACACAAGAACAAACGTTACATAGGCAATGGTGGCACTTGTGCAAGTATCGAAAGCAAACAAAATGTAAGAGGTAGCAAACAGTGTGTTACAAGAGAAAAGTGATGTGTGCATGTTACAAAAGAGTACCAAACATCTGCTGCTGACATTTAAAATGTGCGTTACGGAAATGATTAAGGGGCTCCAGCACGGCATAGGGCCTTGCAAATGGGCACACTAGAGTTGCCTGTCTATGCTGCAAACGTGCTATGTTTTATCTAAACTAGCAGTTTTGCTAATTTATTAGTAGTGCAAAGTGTTTAACGTCCTTGCTTGACAAGTGACATTATGAAGCAGCACCCTTTATTTTCTCAGCACAGTTAGACTGTAGTAGGGAAGATTGTGGGTGAGTGAGTGATAGGATGGATGGCTGAGCAAGAGTGGATGTATAGATGGATGGATGGATGGATGCATGGATGAGTGAATGGATGGATGAGTAAATGGATGAAGGGGTGAAAGAGGGTGGATGATTGGATAAAAGGGCGGATGATGGGTGGATAAGTGAAAGATTGGATGGATGAATGAAAGGTAGGGAGGGGGATGGATGAAAGTGTGGATGATGGATGAGTGAAAGGAGGGATTGAGTGAAAGGGTGGAAGGAATGAAAGGGTGGATGGTATAAAGGAGTGAAAGGGTTGATGGATAGATGCGCAAAAGGATTGATGATGAGTGAAAGGGTGGATAAAGAGATGGATGAGTGAAAGGATGAATGGATAGGTTTAAACATGGATAGATGGATAGGTTTGGATATGAAGGGTGGACAGACGGAATGGTGAAAAACTGAATGATTGATTGAAAACTGAATAGACGACAGAATGAAAAGGGTAAATAGTGGACATCAGCAGGTAAATGGTAGGATGAAAGAATGAATGGATAGATCGATGGAAGAGACAAGAGATATCTTGTGGGGAGGGTCATGATGATTTGCTTCATTTGCTTGGTGCCATAAGAGCTTTGGTTCGAAGTGGGGGTATTTTCAGTTTCTTCCTACTCACATGCTCAAAAATATAGAGTATTGTGCCAAACAGCAATTAACAGTATGGCATTAAGAAGGTGCAACTATTGCTAAAAAAAGGAAATGTTAACATATTACCACATTTCTCTTTCGTTTTGTGTAATGAGTTAACCTGCTTTGTTTATATAAACGCATCTATCATGTGTTTTGTTGTGTGCTGCAACTATTATAGAAGTCATTAAGCATCATCATGTCTTACCCTTAACCCCGCCCACGCATTGCACCTCTAGCTCATTTTAATGAGTACCTGCACTTATTTTTTCCCATTTAAAGCACTGTGTATAGGCAATTTGCAGAAGCACAATAATAAAGATGAAATCAAAGGCCCGCTAAGGTTGGTTGGGCAGGCAGACTGAGGTGCTTTGGTAGAGAGTGGAGGGGGACATGGAAGGGAAGGGTAACTTCGATGTAAAAGCGAGGTGGTTTCGTTGGCAGAGGTATATTAGGGGCCCATCTTCGAAAGGAAGGTGTGCGGTAGGACTGCGGTGGTTGGGCTTCGGTGCAGTGCTTCAATAGTTACAGCATGCACCATTGAGGTACTTTGGCCGAGCGCCAAGAATACCTGCGGAACGCAGTTTTTCCTCTCTCTATGCACTCGTATTGAATGAATTAGCGCTTGCATGAAAAACGAGACTGGTGATTACAGAAACGTAATATGGACGTCGCCGCCTCTCGCTTGCCTTTCAGCGCAGATGAAATTATAGCCCGAAATCACAGAGCACTCATATTTTATATTAGGTGAATAATTCCAAAATGAGAGCCAGACAGAGGCCTGCGTCGTCGCCAGTGAAGATAAAGTGCCACCATTAATCTCGGAGTTAATGGATGAGGCTCGCGGGCTGCGTCCCCCCTCTTCTTCGCCTCACACCACGCCGCCTCATAAACAAGCCAGGGCCGACTCCCAAGAAATTTGATTTGCAATGCAGATGGATGGCATCTGCGCCGGCTGCATGCGCGCGCGGCGCCCAGGAATACTCCTCTCCCGCGCGCTCTGTTCGGGTTGTTTATGTAAATCAACTCTGTCGTACGGCACTCTCATAACTCTTCAGCCTGGCGCAGCTCCTACCGGTAGACAGCGAGCTTGGCTTTTGCATCGTATTTCCCCTCAGGCAGTCTTCTTCCCTCTCTTTCGTAAACTTTTAGAGCCAGCTGTAGCCTTTCACTCCCTTGGCGTTGACTTGCCAAAATGCCGGGAGCAGAAGAAGTGACTTCACTCCCATTTAACCGTCAATGTCATTACAGTGTTGACCCCCTTTGTCCGACCTTTGCCCGGTACAATTTATATGCTTGTAAGGAGGTTGGAAAGGCAAGGAGCCCTTGAAGCCCTGTTTACTTTCTCTTCCTGACTTTCCTTTTGAAACCTGTTTACATCATCATTACCAACACAACTTGTATAGAGCGCAGCTAGTCACACGTGAGGGTATCCAGGCACTGATAATCCGGCTGCGGATTAAGAAAGAGCTCAGTCAAACAGCCAAGCATTGAGTCCCTTCCTGAATTCAAGCAGAGAGCGAGAGGCCTGGAGGTGACGGGGAGGGTGTTTTAGGACTTGACTGCGAGGTAGAAGGAATGACCGTGGGTGTGAGCTCGGTGAAGGGAGTCGGAGCGCAGGTCTCTGGAGGGTTGGTGGAAGTTCAGTCGGTGGGTGAAGTAGGCTCGTCCTTGGTTGTGCAGGGCTTTGTCAGTGTGGATCATCAACTTGAAGTGACATCTCTTCTGAATGGGGAGCCACTGAAGCTTCCTGAGGTGGGGGGAACTGATGTTGGTCCACTTGGGGAGGTCAAGGTTGTTTCTGGCCGCAGAGTCCTGTATGGTCCGTAGTCTCTTCAGTAGGTGTGAGGTTATGCCTGCGTAGAGTGCATTGATGCAGTTCAGCAAGCTGGAGACTAGGGCTTGGGTGGCGGTATGCCTGTTGTTGACGGGTAGACATCTGAAGATCTTGCAGAGCATGTGGAGTGTAAGGAAGCAGGTGGAGGAGACTGCGTTGATTTAGTTTTTCATGGTGATCTTAGACTCCAGTATAATGCAGAGGTTTTGGGCATGGGTGATGGTCGCAGATCAGAAGGCCGCCAGGAGTTGTCCCATGGGGAGGAGTTGTTCTTGAAGATCAGTACTTCAGTTTTGTTGGCGCTGAGTTTCAGGCAGTTGTCTTTTATCTATCGGCGATGTTGGTCATGCACCTGTGGAAGTTGCCATCGTGGTGGATGGATCTTCTGATAGCGGGTGGATGAGCTGGGTGTCCTCGGTGTAGGATATGATACTGATCTCTGGGATCTGACGATGTTGGCCAGGGGGGTGATGTAGGTGTTGGACAGGGTGGTGCTGAGGGATGAGCCTAGATGGATGCTGCAGGTGATGCTCTTGTGCTCGGAAGTGAAGGGAGGTAGGAGGATTCTCTGGGTTCTTCCGGGTCGGTAGGAGGCGATCCACCTGATGGTGTCTCCTTAAATTCTGACGTAGTGGAGCCTGGCGATAAGGGTGAGGTGGGATACGATGTCGAAAGCTGCAGAGAGGTCAAGAAGGATCAAAGCTCAGATTCTAATCAGTCAAGGAGGGCTCTGTCTAAATTTGTCTGTGGCCACAAGGAGGGCAGTTTCAGTGCTGTGGCTGATGCGGCATACTGACTGGGAGGTGTCCAGCAGATTGTTGTTCTTGAGGTGTTCTGTGAGTTGGCGGTTGATGGCTTTTCTGAGGACTTTGGCAGGAAAGAGGAGGAGAGGGATGGGACAGTAGTTCTTGAGTTTGCTGGAGTTGGCAGACTGTTTCTGAGAAGGGGTTTGACTTCTATGTGTTTCCATTCTTCGGGGAAGGTGGCAGTGGCGATGCACATTTTGAAAATGGTGGTGAGTTTGCTGCTGATCAGTTTGCTCCCAGGGTTCAAGATATGATGGGGATAGGGGTCCATGGGTGCTCCTGAGTGGATGGAGTTCATAATGGTGGTGGTGCACTGTGTGGCGAGCTGGTCCCAGGTGGTAGCAGGTCGGGCCAGTATTTATGGGAGAGATGAGGTTGAGGATGACAGCGGCGGTGGGTTGGGGCTCATAAGTTTTGTAGATGTTGGAAATCTTGTCTTGGAGGAAGTCAGCAAGGGTGTGGCAGAGTTCCTGGGAAGAGATGAGGATGTTTTCGGAGGCTAAGGGGTTGGAGAACTCTAACGATGTTGAATAGTTCTTTGTTGCAGTTGGAACTGGCCTTGATGCAGTTGGCAAGGGCACTCCTTATTGTCCTTTTCAGTTGTCAGTGGTATTGAGTGAGAGATGTTTTGAAGGTGGTTCTGCTGTGGCTTTCTTGCTAGTGCACCGCCTTCTTTCGAGTTGCTTGCAGTTGCATTTGGTGGTTCTTAGTTCTGTGATGTACCAGCTGGGCTGTTTGGAGGGTCTTTCTGGCTTGGTGTGTTTGATGGGGGCGGCTGCCGGCGCAAACGGTGATCCAGATGGAGAAGTTGTTCTAGGTTGGGTGAGGTGTCCGCGGGGGAGAAGCTGAGGGCGTTGGTCCATTGGTACTGTGATACTTTGTTTCAGCTTCGGTGAGAGGTGCTGGGTGGCTTGGTGGTGGTACATGGGAGCTCTGTGATGGTGAAGTGGACGATGGCAGAGTCAGTCCAGATTGAGTTCGGTGACGTGGCTGTACTTGACTCTGTCGCTGGCCATGAAGATGGGTCAAGAGTGTGTCCTGCGATGTGCATGGGGCTGGTGACCAGATGAGTGAGGCCGATAGTGTTCATGCTCTCGAGGAGGTTGGCAAAGGCTGTGCCTAGGGGTACCAAATGCAAGTGAGTGGTAGCGTATGCAACACTTAATTGATGTTTGTACCAGAGGAAGATCCAACTGAAAAGTGGAGGCCCTGGTACTTTTTCCCCAGAAAACAGCAATCTTCCGTTGATCCACTCAGTAAAACAATCATAGTCATGTATTTACTGCAGATATGCAGGAGCAATCGCTCAGTAGCTGAAATTGAGGTTTTAATAAAACACACCTTTCTGGCAACAAGACCGGGCATATGCAGACAATATGCACAATTGATTCACCCTAGGATTGGCAAAGCCTGCAGAGTGAGTTAGCACTTTTTCTTTTCTGAAATGACGTAAAGTCCAAGGTTGGCAGACAACCTAACCTATAATGGATGAGTTTTTGTTTGATTTGTTTAGACATGCAGACACTTAAAATTGGTTGCGGGCCCAGTTTGTCGTAGTTGTTCAAGGTCATCCAAGCGTGCGTGTGGTGAGCTCTTTTGTTTGTCTGCTAGTTGTGATTTGTGATGCACAACTTTGGAGGTTGGCTTTTTAAAGGGTATTAAGATGACTGGAGCTGACCACAGTGATGCTGCCTGTAAGTTCTGTAATGATTGCTCCAGAAAAACTCAGGTTGCTGACTCACTACCTGCGCTTGTTATTTCTAGCCATAGTTGGCTTTCCAGTGAGTCAACCCTTGTGGAGCATAGCTTAAAGCAGGTTTTCAAAAAGGCCCCATGTCTTTCCAGTATTTGGTTGGAAAGGCCAAATTCCAGGTGAATTTCTGCTGGAGAGCAGTGTTTTGGAAGGTAGAATACCCTCCTGTAGGTGCTATGAGTTTGTCCAATAAATTGGAACCTCTTCCAAACATGGCCTCTGATCCGTAAGCTTGAGTGGGCAGTAGTTTGGCACAAAGAACTTTCATGAAGGCTTCGAGAGAAAGCCCTACACTTTTTTTCAAAAGCTTCATACTTGATACTTGAACAGAACAATAATAGATGTTATCTTATACATACGTATAAGGTGCTCATTTGGCAGCAATATGGTCTCGCTTTGTGATGTGTATTGTGTTGTAGTCAATGTTTATATCACATCATTCCATGTCATGTTGCTTAAGTGCACTTGAGGACAGATAGCATGTTACTCTGTGGGAGTGTTATGGATGGAACACTGTATGTCTGCCATGTAGTTTACATGGAAAGGATATTGACGTTGTGTGAGAAGACTAGTGATGGACACTTTTCAGTGCTCATGTGCATTGATTTAATGCAAAAAAAGAACAAAGGATAGAACACTTAAGTATTAGAAGTTAGTGAATGGATAAATAGATGCGTGTTAGTGCTGGGTAGCCAACGTGTGAAGTGCCTTGGTGTGGTCCATATATAGCAGACTGCTCAAACCGTGTCGCAATCATGTAGCTGCACCTAGCCTGTGTAGAAGAAACATCTGAGAGAAGACACAGGTGTTTCAAACATCTGGATACCTACCAGATGGACTGGTCCATATCATACAGTTAAAGCACATCAAAAAAGGACAGAGTGCTTAGATGAGAATGCTACCACACCGTGGGTGTAATATTGCATCAGCTGCAGTATATGCTATGGAATGCATCGAGCATGGCCGATCAACAAACCATAGGAATAGGGATTGTGCAACCAGAGCAGGTGTGGGCTCAGAAAAGTCAGCCCAGAAGTTGAAGGACCAGCCCCTAGGAATGAAAATTATATAACCAGCGACAAAGGAATAACCATTATATGGGCAGCCTATTATTTGCCTAATGAGTCTACAGGAATGGTAGGAAGCAACCTAAAGGAAAGGCCATTACATAGCCAGCGGCAGTATATGCTCTGATAAATCCACCATAGGTAATCAGAGGACCAATCATTATAAGAGAATTCTTAGTATATTCATGTGGAGCCCACTGAGGTGAGGTGGGAAACAAACAATAGAAATGATTATGATTTAGCTAATCACTTTATAAGTAACTAGCAGTCCGTCCCGACGTTGTCCGGATATAAATTGCTGCCGGCCAGTTGTATATTGTTTTGTAGGATTTCGTTTTGATAGCATTTCTTATCTGTGACAGGCCAGTGAAACGCTCCGATTCACAGTGCACTTGTGATGCACTTAAGAGTGCGCGTTCAGTAGTGTGTGAACTCGAGTACTTTATTTTTCCTTGCAATATTATATAGCGCGAACTCAACAACATGGCATGAGCACAATTTACATTACAGAAGAACACATTCTTTTGTGGTAGGCACGGGAGACAAAGCGATTTGCCTGGAATCACAGGATGTTGAGCTGAAGCCGAGATTCGAACCTAGCTCCCCAGCTCTAAAGTTCGCAATTCTAGAACTTGTAGCGGGAGGTGTGTCTAAAAGTGTATATCGGTGCTGGCCATCAATGAGAGAGACCTGTGCATTTTTCAAATGTGTGGTGAAAGTATGTTGCTGGAGATGTGGGCCGCCGTGCCACCAATGTACTTACCGGAGGAGGGTAAACACCCATTTTTCCGCTACATTCTTTCTGCATACCATCACTCCGCATACTTTCATTACGAAAGTACCATGATTCCGCAATGCCATTATAACGCATGGCATTACACTTCATATGCTTTTACCACGCATACATTTACAACGAAATTCGTTGTAAATGCATGAATGGTAAAAGCATGTTTTTTTAAATATTTGGATAAGGTAAGTATGGGTATAGGGGTATATGTTTTGGGGTACTGAGGTATATGTTTTGGGGTGTTTAGGTATTTTAACGGTTCCAATATAGTTTTGGGTTATGAGGTACAGGGGTAGTTTTAGTGTTTAGGGATAGGTATGGGTTTGGGAGTACAGGGGTATTTATTTTTTAGGGTTCAGGGCTAGGTTTGGGTTTTGGGGAGTAGGGGTATTTTTAGGGTTCAGGGGTAGGTTTGGGTTTTGGGGTACAGGGGTATTTTAAGGGTTCAGGGCTACGTTTGAGTTTTGGGGTACAGAGGTATTTTTAGAGCTCAGGGCTAGGTTTAGGTTTTGGGGTACAGGGGTATTTTAGGGTTCAGGGGTAGGTTTGGGTTTTGGGGTACAGGGTTATTTTTAGGGTTTAGGGCTAGGTTTGGGTTTTGGGGTACAGGGGTATTTTTAGGGTTCAGGGGTAGGTTTGGGTTTTGGGGTACAGGGGTATTTTAAGGGTTCAGGGCTTGGTTTGGGTTTTGAGGTGCAGGGGTAGGTTTGGGTTTTGGGGTGCAGTGGTATTTTAAGGGTTCAGGGCTAGGTTTGGGTTTTGGGGTACATGGGTATTTTTAGGGTTCAGGGGTAGGTTTGGGTTTTGAGGTGCAGGGGTATTTATAGGGTTCAGGGCTAGGTTTGGGGTTTGGGGTACAGGGGTATTTTTAGGGTTTAGGGATAGGTTTGGGTTTTGGGGTACAGGGTATATTTATAGGGTTAAGATGGGTTAGTGTTTAAGGGTGTTGTGGTATTTTAAGGAGTAAGGGTGGGTTATGATTATGGGGTGCAGGGGTATTTAAAGGGAGCAGGGTGGGATTAGCACAGGATATGAGACATGGCATGAAGGGCGAAACGTACCACACGCCCCCAGCATTTGTCACGCCCCCAGCACACGCCCACAGCACAACGCAGACACGCCCACAAGGGACTACTTTGCTTGTCGTGTTCTATCTAGGACCCCGATCAATATTGTGACCTTATGCCCCTATACGGCTATAATCAATCCATACCCCTATAATGGCATAAACGATCAGAGCCATATTTCAGAAACTCGTCTCTGCAGCTCATTACAGTATATGACACAGCAGAAGCCACTATCTTAGATTCCTGGATTACACACCGAGTTCTTTCAACAGATAAAACCCCCAGCAACCTGGGAAAGCCCCGCTTGCTTTGTTTCCATTAGTAATAGAACTCTAATGAGCACTGTAAGAACGACCAGTTCTTAGTGACATCTTTATTGACGTCTTATGTTCAAAAACGTACGTCAAACAAGGCACCTTCCAGGTATAAATAATACCAACGTTGCCTTAAGCAAATGCGATGGTGGTGGTGAATACAGGAGCATCCCGTAGAGGGGTGCGAAGGCCCCGATGATGAAGCATGACACCAAGGGGCCTGTTGGTGTGTGAGGGGCATTTAAACAATGATAATCAAAAGAGAACGGACACTGGTATCTGCAAAAAACCATTAGTTTTTATCGAAAACCCTCATAGACATCCTGGAGTTGTTGTAGCGGTATATCTTTTCATCCGCCCCATCAGGAGTCTTGGCATCGTCATAGGGTCAACGATTGACGTGCAGTATGCCTGCCTCACCCGAGGCTACTTCTGGTGAATGCAGAAGTGTCCAGAAATGAAAAAAGGAAATCTAAAATATAATGACTCAGCCAGAGGGACTTGGCTTTTAATATAGGAAATTGACTGGTCACTAATATTAAAAACGAAATTGGGATATTGAGGTAGTTGAGTTACTAAACTACCATATCGTTATTGAAAAAAGTCGACATGTTTCAGCTCATCGTGCCCACAGAGGGTCAGTGGAGCTTTCGTCAGGACATAAACAGAAAAACACACAAACAAAAATAGATATGTATGGCACATACACCCTTTATGTGTATGGTGAAGATAACACAATGGAATTTCCAAGCTGTGAAAGAAATCAATGAAATCATTGTATCAACAATATGTTCACTGGGTTTAGGCAGACATATATTAATAATTGCATTGTTATATGCAGGGACGTGGGTTAACCGGATTACGGCATAACCCTCGTAGTGTGAGTATCTAGGAGAAGTATCATGGGTTTCAGAGTAGATGGTGCATGTTATTAAGCTTTCTATTTTTAGGATTTTGTGACAAAACTGTGTTTACAGGTCTCATGTGGGTATAAGATGCAGCGCGAAATTCGAGAGTGCACTTGTAAAATACGTTCAATAGGAGTGATTACGAGCACAGATAACAATTCCGGTTAAATTTGCAGAGTCACACGGAAACAGTACGCTAAAATATACATCGTAGCTTTAGAGTCTATACGTTGTGTAAGTAGCGGCTCGCGTGTGAGTGAATCGCGAGTGTTGGGAAACCAAGGGTTTTACAACAGGGGTTTACAACATTTGTGGTTTTGTGCTACCAACTTCATGCACACCCCATAGAAAGCCCGTCAGGTACCTGGTGTTTTCTGAAGTTAGGTATCCAACAGGGTATCAGAGTCGCTTCTGGATTTTCTCTACATTCGGAATAATATATATTCATACAAGTTAGTTTGGGCCGTCATCTTACCTCTTTTCTTCGGAAACACTCAGAGATCGCCATTCTTACCCATGCGGCATCAATCTGTGAGCCTTGTGCTGACTCTGCCCCCGGCTGTGGGCGGGTCAGAAGTTATTGGTCTTTTGTATTGGCCACCGACACAAAGGTAGGACCATTTGTTTACGTAATCGCTATAGTGGGCTAATATGATGAACTTGGAGAGCCCGGTTCTAGGAACAGTTATCGGCATAATTCAATGTCGATCAGGTTAACTCACAGTATTTCCTGTGTGTATATTTTTTGCATGGCTTATTGATCCTTCTAATAGCATATGAGGGTTAGGGCACATTTATGTAGAATTCTAGGATGCACTATATTTACAGAGACAGATACTCATCATTTTTCATGGATAAGATCAGTATAGTTGGGTCCATGGAATGTGGTCATTCATTCCTATTTCATCAGTCTTTAAGCGATCCACCCATCTCTGTTCTTTATTGAAAAGAACTTGTTCTGCGTTCTGATCCTTAGTTTGAAGCATTTCTAGTACTGTCCACTTGAGCTCGTCACATGTATGTCCGGCTTCTATGAAGTGGGTGCATAATTTGGTCGTATTCTTTTTTAACCTGACGTTGCTCCGGTGTTCCCCTATGCGGAGTTTCACCTTCCGGCATGTCATGCCCACATACTGCTTTTGGCATGGGCATGTGATCAGATATATCACGTGTGAGGAATTACAGTTTGTATGGCTCCTTTGAGTCCATTTGAGATTGTCATTCAGCTGTAAGGTCTTTGTACTCGACGTGAATTTGCACACTCCACAGGTGCCACAGGGATAATGTCCGGTGACTGGTACCATATGTACATCTCTGATGGTTGACTTAAGAGATGTTTTTCTCGGTCTTGTGTGTACAAGAAAGTCTTTTAAGTTCTTGGTTCTTCTGTTAGCAAAGCGGGGCTTTGGCCAGTTCAATGTTCCAGAGGTTAATATCTGCCAATTTTTCTTTATGAGTTTTTGCACCTCATAGGTCGCCGGGCAAAATGTAGTCACGCAGGTGACGAGATCTTTGACTGGTTCTTTTTGTGTATTTTGTAGCAGGCAGTCTCTAGGTTGATTAGAGGCTCTTTTTTTGCATTTTGATATTATTGATGGTGTGTAGTTCCTTTTTTTTGAGTTTTTGGCTCAATTCTTCTGCTTGTTTTTTGTAGTCCTCTTTTTTGCTACAATTCCGCTTGTGCCTCAGGAATTGGCTATATGGGAGATTGTCTCGCAACGGGCGAGGGTGGTAACTGTAATAGGACAGCAAACAGTTTTTGGCTGTTGGTTTGGTAAATGTTTTTGTCTCTAGTCTCCCATTTTCCACAAATATGGTGAGGTCTAGGAAATCAATTGTCTGCCTGTGTGCTGTAGAGGTAAATTTCAGCCAGCGATCTCTGCTGTTAAGCCATTCCAGAAATATTGTGAGGTCAATTTTGGTATCCTAGATCAGGAGGACATCATCAATATATCGTTTCCAGTATTTGATACTGGAAACGTATGGGTTGGTATCGTGAAGAATGCTTTCTTCTTCAAGGCGGCTCACGTAGAGTCCGGCCACCGAAGGCGCAAATGCGCTCCCCATGGAGGTACCATGGCGTTGTAAAAATAATTGGCCATTATACTCGAAGTAATTTTCTTGCAGGGCAAGTCTGCAACATTCGAGTATGAAGTGGCGTGGGGTTTTGTATGTCCAATCTAGCTTGAAGAGGAAGTCCTCCAGCATTTTGAGGGTGTCTTCTTGGGGTAGGCTGGTGTAGAGGGATTCTACATCCAGCCCTACCAGTAGCATAGTTTTTTGGTCAAAATTTACATCTCCAATCTGGTTCAGCAGATCTCTCGTGTCCTTAAGGTATGTTGGCGTTTTTTGTACCAACGGCTTTAGAAACTCGTCAGCGAATTTAGACAAGGGCTCGAGCAAGGAACCGATTCCCGAAACTATCGGGCGTCCTGGGGGAGGTGTTTTGTTTTTATGGATTTTTGGTAATGAATAGAAGAAAGGTATTTTGGGTGCCTTGGGTGTTAAAAATTCGGCCTCTTTCTTCGAAATCCATCGATTAACCTCCGCTTCGTGTACCATAATTGCGATCGTGTTGGTCAATCTTTCAGTGGGATCCGCATCCAGTTGTTGATAAAAGGTTTCGTTGGACAGTAAAGTCAGGCATTGTTCATTATATCCTTCTTTTGTGAGGATTACCACCCCGCCACCCTTATCAGCGGGTTTAATTATGATCTTCTCATTGTCTCTTAGTTCGAGCAAAGCCTGTTTTTCTTTGTTGCTCATATTGTGGTAGACCTTTTTGTTTTTGTCCATTTTGTCAATACCTTTCATTATGGCTTGTTCGAAAGTTTGAACTTCAATGGGCACTGTGGCAGGGGGAGGACAGAATTTAGATTTTCTCCTTAAATTAGTATCTCCCTCCGTCAATGGATTGTCGGAATTCCCAAAGAAAGCCTTAAGTTTTAGGGTTCTGCAGAACCATCGAAGCTAGCTTCTGACCCTTCTGAGGAGTTTCCACCAGATGAGTCTCCATCTGAGCCATCGTTGGTAAAGGTAAAATCTTCCTTAGAATACGGGTGCATTTTCTCCTGACTGAACTTTTTCAGTTCTTTAGATAATTTCTGAAGTTTGTTCTGTGTGAAATATTCTTGCATATCATCCATTTCTTTGGTTATTTCATCCAGGCGTTTCTTGTATACCTGCGGATTTATGCTTTTTTTAAGTTCATTCTCGCACTCTTGTATTTCTTTCAAGAGTGCGTCCGATAGTCTTTTGGCTGTTTTAACTATTAATACAAGGTAGTCCAGTGTGCATTTCCACGAGATGGAAGACCAATCGCGTCGGAAGACCAAATCATGCAAAAAGATTCTCGGTGCATTAGTGAATGAACTTCGATGGTTCAGCCCCAAGAAGAGGCCGGAACAATTTTCGGTTTTCACGTCCCCGACGAGGCAATAGATGGCAAAGACCACCATTTTTTCATGGCAATCCTATGCCCTACTATCCTCCATACATGCCTCCTTTTGCTGGATGGATGAATCCTTACCATCCGAACGCTAACCAACAACACCAAATGGAAAGTCAACATATGCCTAACAATGTTACTCAACACCAAACACAGCCTTTTTTAGGGAGAGGCCAAAGCACCACGAGAGGCAAGAAGAAAAATCTCAGGTGGCAAGACCAACAGCCCAACGTACAAACGAGAAGCATGGCCTCTGCACAACCGGGACCGAGCAAGTAGACTCACTCATAGTGAACTTGACGACAATTACTTTAACCGAAGACCAGAAAAATGTCCTCAACAAAGGACTTGGATTTGTGCCAACGCCTACAACTGATCGCTTTAAACTAAAATGTGAAGCAGCAGAGTTCTGCAGAACCCTAAAACTTAAGGCTTTCTTTGGGAATTCCGACAATCCATTGACGGAGGGAGATACTAATTTAAGGAGAAAATCTAAATTCTGTCCTCCCCCTGCCACAGTGCCCATTGAAGTTCAAACTTTCGAACAAGCCATAATGAAAGGTATTGACAAAATGGACAAAAACAAAAAGGTCTACCACAATATGAGCAACAAAGAAAAACAGGCTTTGCTCGAACTAAGAGACAATGAGAAGATCATAATTAAACCCGCTGATAAGGGTGGCGGGGTGGTAATCCTCACAAAAGAAGGATATAATGAACAATGCCTGACTTTACTGTCCAACGAAACCTTTTATCAACAACTGGATGCGGATCCCACTGAAAGATTGACCAACACGATCGCAATTATGGTACACGAAGCGGAAGTTAATCGATGGATTTCGAAGAAAGAGGCCGAATTTTTAACACCCAAGGCACCCAAAATACCTTTCTTCTATTCATTACCAAAAATCCATAAAAACAAAACACCTCCCCCAGGACGCCCGATAGTTTCGGGAATCGGTTCCTTGCTCGAGCCCTTGTCTAAATTCGCTGACGAGTTTCTAAAGCCGTTGGTACAAAAAACGCCAACATACCTTAAGGACACGAGAGATCTGCTGAACCAGATTGGAGATGTAAATTTTGACCAAAAAACTATGCTACTGGTAGGGCTGGATGTAGAATCCCTCTACACCAGCCTACCCCAAGAAGACACCCTCAAAATGCTGGAGGACTTGCTCTTCAAGCTAGATTGGACATACAAAACCCCACGCCACTTCATACTCGAATGTTGCAGACTTGCCCTGCAAGAAAATTACTTCGAGTATAATGGCCAATTATTTTTACAACGCCATGGTACCTCCATGGGGAGCGCATTTGCGCCTTCGGTGGCCGGACTCTACGTGAGCCGCCTTGAAGAAGAAAGCATTCTTCACGATACCAACCCATACGTTTCCAGCATCAAATACTGGAAACGATATATTGATGATGTCCTCCTGATCTGGGATACCAAAACTGACCTCACAATATTTCTGGAATGGCTTAACAGCAGAGATCGCTGGCTGAAATTTACCTCTACAGCACACAGGCAGACAATTGATTTCCTAGACCTCACCATATTTGTGGAAAATGGGAGACTAGAGACAAAAACATTTACCAAACCAACAGCCAAAAACTGTTTGCTGTCCTATTACAGTTACCACCCTCGCCCGTTGCGAGACAATCTCCCATATAGCCAATTCCTGAGGCACAAGCGGAATTGTAGCAAAAAAGAGGACTACAAAAAACAAGCAGAAGAATTGAGCCAAAAACTCAAAAAAAGGAACTACACACCATCAATAATATCAAAATGCAAAAAAAGAGCCTCTAATCAACCTAGAGACTGCCTGCTACAAAATACACAAAAAGAACCAGTCAAAGATCTCGTCACCTGCGTGACTACATTTTGCCCGGCGACCTATGAGGTGCAAAAACTCAAAGAAAAATTGGCAGATATTAACCTCTGGAACATTGAACTGGCCAAAGCCCCGCTTTGCTAACAGAAGAACCAAGAACTTAAAAGACTTTCTTGTACACACAAGACCGAGAAAAACATCTCTTAAGTCAACCATCAGAGATGTACATATGGTACCAGTCACCGGACATTATCCCTGTGGCACCTGTGGAGTGTGCAAATTCACGTCGAGTACAAAGACCTTACAGCTGAATGACAATCTCAAATGGACTCAAAGGAGCCATACAAACTGTAATTCCTCACACGTGATATATCTGATCACATGCCCATGCCAAAAGCAGTATGTGGGCATGACATGCCGGAAGGTCAAACTCCGCATAGGGGAACACCGGAGCAACGTCAGGTTAAAAAAGAATACGACCAAATTATGCACCCACTTCATAGAAGCCGGACATACATGTGACGAGCTCAAGTGGACAGTACTAGAAATGCTTCAAACTAAGGATCAGAACGCAGAACAAGTTCTTTTCAATAAAGAACAGAGATGGGTGGATCGCTTAAAGACTGATGAAATAGGAATGAATGACCACATTCCATGGACCCAACTATACTGATCTTATCCATGAAAAATGATGAGTATCTGTCTCTGTAAATATAGTGCATCCTAGAATTCTACATAAATGTGCCCTAACCCTCATATGCTATTAGAAGGATCAATAAGCCATGCAAAAAATATACACACAGGAAATACTGTGAGTTAACCTGATCGACATTGAATTATGCCGATAACTGTTCCTAGAACCGGGCTCTCCAAGTTCATCATATTAGCCCACTATAGCGATTACGTAAACAAATGGTCCTACCTTTGTGTCGGTGGCCAATACAAAAGACCAATAACTTCTGACCCGCCCACAGCCGGGGGCAGAGTCAGCACAAGGCTCACAGATTGATGCCGCATGGGTAAGAATGGCGATCTCTGAGTGTTTCCGAAGAAAAGAGGTAAGATGACGGCCCAAACTAACTTGTATGAATATATATTATTCCGAATGTAGAGAAAATCCAGAAGCGACTCTGATACCCTGTTGGATACCTAACTTCAGAAAACACCAGGTACCTGACGGGCTTTCTATGGGGTGTGCATGAAGTTGGTAGCACAAAACCACAAATGTTGTAAACCCCTGTTGTAAAACCCTTGGTTTCCCAACACTCGCGATTCACTCACACGCGAGCCGCTACTTACACAACGTATAGACTCTAAAGCTACGATGTATATTTTAGCGTACTGTTTCCGTGTGACTCTGCAAATTTAACCGGAATTGTTATCTGTGCTCGTAATCACTCCTATTGAACGTATTTTACAAGTGCACTCTCGAATTTCGCGCTGCATCTTATACCCACATGAGACCTGTAAACACAGTTTTGTCACAAAATCCTAAAAATAGAAAGCTTAATAACATGCACCATCTACTCTGAAACCCATGATACTTCTCCTAGATACTCACACTACGAGGGTTATGCCGTAATCCGGTTAACCCACGTCCCTGCATATAACAATGCAATTATTAATATATGTCTGCCTAAACCCAGTGAACATATTGTTGATACAATGATTTCATTGATTTCTTTCACAGCTTGGAAATTCCATTGTGTTATCTTCACCATACACATAAAGGGTGTATGTGCCATACATATCTATTTTTGTTTGTGTGTTTTTCTGTTTATGTCCTGACGAAAGCTCCACTGACCCTCTGTGGGCACGATGAGCTGAAACATGTCGACTTTTTTCAATAACGATATGGTAGTTTAGTAACTCAACTACCTCAATATCCCAATTTCGTTTTTAATATTAGTGACCAGTCAATTTCCTATATTAAAAGCCAAGTCCCTCTGGCTGAGTCATTATATTTTAGATTTCCTTTTTTCATTTCTGGACACTTCTGCATTCACCAGAAGTAGCCTCGGGTGAGGCAGGCATACTGCACGTCAATCGTTGACCCTATGACGATGCCAAGACTCCTGATGGGGCGGATGAAAAGATATACCGCTACAACAACTCCAGGATGTCTATGAGGGTTTTCGATAAAAACTAATGGTTTTTTGCAGATACCAGTGTCCGTTCTCTTTTGATTATCATTTACTAGTTAAGGGGAAACGAATGGACTCTTTATCCTCTTCCCTCCTTTTTGTTTGATATTGGGCATTTAAACAACACTGTGTGTTCCCCATCACTCTAGGGATCACTATCACTCTGAGTGGATTCCACTTTGTTTATTCATATGACCCGGGAGACTGAATCCACTGACTCTCTCTCTCCCCCCTCCTGTTAAAATTTGAATACAGGAGCAGAACAGCTGTCCCTTGCAGAGCCCAGCAGATACGAGAAGCACACGGACGCTGCCCCTCCTCCTCCTTGACGCTGTCTTTTCTCCTGCCGAGAAAATCCAGCTCCGGCGTTTCCAGCCTACCCTTGCGGGTAACTGGAATATCGAGTCCTGAGGGGAGATACCAGACCTCCAACATTCTATTCCAGAGGTACAGTGGTGACTAAACCCTTAGAGAGAATTCTTGAAGCAAACCCTTGGCAGAACCAACTTAACTTAAATTGCTACTTACTTACTCCCTCCCAAGTATTAGGCTTAGGTCAGGTACACTGAGGTAGGCGTAGTTAGAAGCACCAGTTGAGGACGTTAGCTAAATGTATATATGAATCTATATATTTTACTCATTTTAACTATCGTATGGCTAAGAAACCATATCAATGCTTTTACAGTATTATTTTGCAATACTCCTTTTACTGTACGCACTTTTTATAATAACAAGTCTTGCAATTGTGGCAATTCATTTCTCTTGCATGAGAAGAAAGATTGTTCAATAAATAATACCTTTTATTGAAAACGCCCGTCTCTCTATTCTCTGCATCCTGGTGAAAGTAATTCTTGCACAACTGACTGAGTGAAATAGCTGTCTATTGTTTCACACGACTCTAGAGATTGACTCTTATTCTAAGGAGCAAAGTTGTCATGTTTATGCGGTTGTTGGAAAACTGAATCCCTTCTTGTCTGAGCCAGGGAAGCTGATCACTTCCTATTCAGTCAAGAAAGTTTCCAGTGACCTCTGAGCTAGTTGGTACAAACCCAATTAAGTCTAACATAGTCAGTAGAGACCTGGAAGATCGCACTTCTACGTCTACACTGCTGTTTATGTTATTCCAATGCGCAGGGCCTATAGGGAAAATAGGAACTACACTACATGGCGCCCAACGTTTGATAAGGCGATAAAACTAACGCAAGACGTTAGAGTAACTCAGTCGTGCTTTTTCATACAGACCCTTTCTCCCGTAAATACTCCAATAGACGTCTGGAGTAGGTAAAAGGCTAAAATCCGCCCGAACTTAGTAGGAAGAGATTCCTATGTATTATTCAACGTTGAAGGATACAGTGTTCCAAAATATTGTGCACCTAATCTTTGTCCTCCTTGAAACCTGATCTGCAACAAAAGACCTTCCTGACAGTAAAATGCCAGGAGATGGCGGGAACAACGGAACCGCTGAAGCCGCAGTAAATGCGACTCAGCAGGGTCCCGATGAAACAGGAATTAATGAACCGGGTGCGATTATCATCCCGGACAACATAAGAAAAACTATGACGTTAAAACTTATGGAAAATGGACTGACCACACAAGGTGGCACAGTCGTCTTCGTGATAGAGGCACATGAATATCGGCAGACAGAGGTATTCTATTCTTGGATAAAATTTCCAGCGGCAAACGCTGCAACACACGAGTTCCACTATTACAAAATAGAGGATCCACCGGATGAATACGCTCCTTTCGAGGAGATTGAAATCCCATTAAAATACCAAGAGCATCTGCTCTGGTTTAAAGGCGCCCTAAAACACAATGATCATATTACCAGGCTCGGTCCACTAGGTAGATCAGGAGCAACGTGGCCGGTTCTAGCCAGCTACACACCACATCCGGACATTGCAAAAATGTCGAAAGAAGAACTTTTAGCACAGCTAAAAACATTAATTAAAATACATAGACAATTAGTCCAATATGTAATGCGGACTGCAACAGTCCAAACAGCTGTTAATGTCCCACAGCTGACCCCTCATCAGGGGAACACAAATAAAATTACACCACAGAACATACAATCATGTCTTGGTAAAACACCCATAAAACGGGAACAAATTCTTTTCTGGTTAGCGCAGAAAATTACTCAAATAGAGGCAGTATTTCCGAATACTACCCCTATTGAGAAACACAGAATTCTGACCATCTGCCTTCCAATGGGCGTCGCACCACATGTGGAGGACTGTGACACTTGGGGTACAGTTTTTGCTTCCATTTACACAAAAACACATGGTGTTCCGTCAATGGCGGTAATACCAGATGTGCTAAAACAGATTCAGAATGAATACGGTCCAGAACCTGCTTTAACTCTTGGTATGAAAATACTGAAAGACTTCAAGCAGGTCTCAGCTATATTACTAGCCAACATAAAAGGAGAAGCAGCATCTGTGGTGATCCGCCAGAAATTGAAAGAAACAGATAACAGAACAACCAATTGAGCTTGCCAGAATTATAGAAAAATGTTATGAAGAATTAGGTAGAGACAGCTTGGGTGGGAAACCAGTAAAACCCCAACTACTCGAAAATCCTGAAAAATTATTTATTAAAAATAATTCAAACACTCCTAAAAAGAACTGGGATGGAAATAAACAATCCACGCCCAAGGAAAAAGTTTTCCAGTCCAGAGGAAGGTCTCCTCGATGGAGGGAAAGAACTCCGACTCGAGAACACCAATCTCCCCAGATGGAGCCCTCTGAGAAAAGATATAACCTTAGAAATAGGGATAACTTGACGAAGCCTGATAGATATCAAAGTATTGATACACGTCCCTCTCGATCTTTTTCTCAGAAATCGGAAAGAAGAGGACGGTCAGACCCAGGAGAGCACACCAAGTCCAAAGACAAGGAACCTGCTCAAAGTAAAAAATCACAATTTCCAAGAAAGAAGGTAGCCAGTATTAGAGTAATCCAACATGCCGAGAATACTGAGGACACAGCTGAAAAACGGGGAGTGGGCACAGACAATGCTAGACAGTGCAGCAGAAATCACCATAGCTCGCAAGATCCTGATGAGTCATCTGGAGACAGTGGACACGAATGAATACATTCAAGTAGAAACTGCCGACACCAGAGTTAGCGAACCTCATAAGATATACGAAATAACACTGCGTATAGAGGGAGATAAGACTAGGAAAATAAGGGGTCTAATCTGGGATAAACTCTCAAAAGGCTAGGACATCCTGTTAGCTGAAAAAGATTGGCCCCCGGAGTTTGTCAGGGAGTGCCCTCGTGGCGAAGAAATGATTAGGCCTGCCTTCTCGAATCACATTCCGATTCACACTAAATGTATATATGCGAGGAAATGGGCAGTAGCCCAGGCACCAGCATTATATAAAAATCATGTAGGATGGGATGAGGACTCTCCTCCTCACAAAATCCAGTTAAAAAGTCAACCGACTGCACAAAGGCAGTATCCAATTAAGCAAGAAGCTAAAAAACAAGTCAGGGAGATTTTAGATCAACTTGAATACCAGGGGGTGATTGAAACATGCACCTCTAAAATGAACAATCCTTTGTTTCCTGTCTCCAAACCGGACGATTCATATCGTCTAGTCTTGGACTACAGACACCTTAACTCATGTTGCAAAACATTTGCAGTACAAAATTCGCATAGTGCTGCACTAATGAATAACATCGTTTGCAAAAAATATAAAACGACATTAGACATATCTAATGGTTTCTTTTGTCAAAATATTGCACCAGAAAGCAGATACTTGACCGCTTTCTCAGTAATGGGGTCACAGAAAAATTTCTGTAGGCTCCCACAGGGATTCAAGAACAGCCCAGGACTATTCTCAGCCAGAGTAACAGAGTTACCACAAATATATGATGATGAGGCATTATCTTACGTCAATGACATCTATCTAACAGACGACGACTTGGAGACTCACTTGAAAAGGGTGAACACCATAATACTTGGGTTCGCTGCAGAGGGTTACAAATTCAACTTTAAAAAGTCAAGAATTGCCCATCTGACAGTCTTATTTTTAGGATACGAAGGAAAAAGCCTAGCGGACAACTTCTTAGAGAAGTGCGCTGTACTCCAAGCACCAAAAACGCTGAAGAACTTACAATCATTTCTAGGCTTCCTGAATTTTGGAAGAACTTACATTCTAAATTATGCGGAGAGGGTTAAACCTCTCTACGAACTAATTAAACCTGATTTTAAACCAATCAACTGGACTCAAAAACACACAGAAATTTTGAGATCATTGCAAACAGACATGTTAGCAAAAACAAAATTAGATAAACGTGACAATACAATCAACCTTGTAATCCAAGTCATCCCAGGAAGATGCAGATTCACGTACCTGACCTCTAATGAGGGAGAAACGGTACCAATAGCTTACAAATCTCATTTGTACACACAAGCAGAAAAAACATTCAGTCTCACAGAAAATACTGTGAAAGCAGTGCAAACTGCTATAGCTAAAGAACGAGAACTAGCACAAGGCAAAAGGATCACTGTTCTCACAGCAGAATCCGCCTTCGAGGCACTATTCAGCCCAGTAAACCTGCCTACAGTGTCCTTGGATCCGAAATGGATACAGTGGGAAAATTCTCTTGCTGCGGAAGACGTGAAATACTATTTCGCCCCGCACATGAAAAAACGAAATGATTTAACTTATGAAAAAGAATATCCTCTGCCAATCGAAATTCTTCCTCTACAACAATACTCCTGTATAATCTACACAGACAGATTTGTACAGCACTACAATGTAGAAAATAAATCCTACGATGCAGCCTGTGCGATTGTTAAAGGTCGCTGGCTCTGCGGTAAATTCAGAGCGAAAATAACAAAAACTGAATCACTGAGAAAATGTTCGGCTCAGCGAGCTGAAATCAGATCTTTAAAGATGGCGCTTGAAAATGCAGAACGTGAATTCCCGACACGAATCGTGTGCGATTCGCATTTTTGCGTCAACTCTTACAATAATGAGTTGCAGAGCTGGATTCAAAATGATTACAAAGATGACACAGGTGCCACAATCAAGCATAAAATGCTTTGGAAACAGGTAGTTCTTTTACAGAAAGAACTACAAAAGACTCACGTGATACACACTCTGAGTCATCAACGTGATGGCGTTCACGTTGCAGGGAATTCATTGGCTATTACAGCCACAGCGGAAGCAACTAAACCGGCTTCCGTAGCCACAAAAAAGCGTTCAGAAAAATATATAGACGGGGAAACCATGCTGGTAGTAAAAACGTCCTTAAAAAGCGACTGTGCAGCACTACCCGTGAACTATCCACTCAATTATACATACGTAATTGATGCAAACTCCGTTCCTTTTGCTCGAATCCCTGGAGTGGGGGATAGGGTAATTCCAAACACGAACCGGAGAAAGTTATTAATAGCTGACGCACACATGGGTGAAGGTCCAAGGCACAAACAAATGAAGGAATCGCTGACTGAATTACAATCAGTATACTGGTGGCCGGAGATGAGCCTGCACCACTATAAATATGTAAAGAACCGTCCGGACTGCGACAGAGATCGCACCAGCGAGTCAAGCGGAGTAATGCCATGGCCTGGTATGTAGGTAGCGTAATGCTGTCTATATTCAATCCAGCGTCCTATTAATTGTTTAAGACTACATTCACTTAAAAAATGTGGCCCCAGCGCTCGGCTGACGCCAAAACTGTTATAAAAGATCTGCGAGTCTTTATCGGCACATACGCAATTTCCATGTTCCATTCTGAGCAGGGTCCCGCTTTCAGCTCTCGAGCTTATAAGGAGGCCATGACCAGTATGGGCGTTGGGTTGCGATTCTCTTGTCCATTTCACCCTGAGGGGAACAGTGTAGTGGAAAGAAAAAACCGGGACATAAAGCAATCTATAACGGCGAAGGTATTAGGTTCGGGTGATGGGTGGGTCAAACATTTATTAAGTGTCCAACTTAGTCTAAATAATTTGCCAAGAAATTCTCTAAAAGGTTTCAGCCCGTACGAACTATTGTTCGGAACTAGAATGCATATTCAGGATCTTGATAGTCAGGCTTCAGTGGTAAAAGATAAGAATAAAGACTTTGACATCAAAGATCGTTTGGCTGTTTTACAGGGCTTGAATGAAACAAGAAAATACTTAAGCAACATAAAAATAAAGCAACAGCCAACTACCACTGAAGACACACCACCAGTCCCAGCAAGACCTGTCTGGTTTCCAAAGATTGGGGATCTAGTCAGAGAGAAAATAGCGGTGAAGAAGGAATTTGGGCCTTCTTACAGAAAAGCAGTACCTGTCTTGGCAATCAACGGAACAAGATCAGTAGTACTACCGCCTCTTGCTGGTAAAAAGGAGAACCGAGTTGTATCAATCGACCTGGTAAAACCATAATCATGTGGCCTATAATCAACAGTAGGCCAAGTGGACTCCCAAGAAATAACAGAATACCCAAATTTGCAACAATCCAAGAGGTTCAAACTGAAAGACTAATCACATTTGATAAACCTGCAGTGCACAGAGAGGGACTATGCAATAATGCCATGGAACTAGTGCCTCTTGAAACACAGATTGAAACAGTTTGTCATGAAACACCAGTCTCCAATGATGTGGCATCAGAATGTGCTAACGAAAGACAAATTGAGAAAACAATTCCAACAATTGACAGAACTGCCTCTGGCTACTTCATCAACTTCGATACCTTTTCTGAAGATCAAAACGACCCTGAAGTGACGCCAGAAACAAAGACTCTTAAAGAAAAGACAACAGAACTCTTTCATCAACTAAAGGAAACGTATCTTATTTCTCCATGGTTAGAGTTCTGGTTTGGGCTAGATGTATTTTTCCTCCTGCTTTGGCTCATCATGATACTTTGTTTGGGAAAATTAATTGAAGGTAAATACAGTTCAATGGACACAGCAAGTCAGAACATCAACTTAGTCCTGAAACCACACAAATCATCTCACGTCAAGAAAAGAGGACTATCATCAGTAAATGTCACAGCCATTCCAATACCCGGCGGGGTAGTGTGGGACAAGACTGACTATGAAGTATATGGCCCGGTCGAGATCTTGAAATATCCTCACCAGTTAAAGGTTTCATTAAGTGACTTTGTAAAACCGAGTACATTCTCTGATGATTGGGATTTTGAAAGTATAAATAATATGATGTCGGATTTAGTGTTGTTAGCAAGATCTACAGAACATGATTATTTACAAGGTTCGTCTAATTATGAACAGATGTACTGCTTTTCACATTACGCAGACCACTACTTACATAAATTTGCACAACCTAGAAATGTTTTTAAATATAACCAATGGGAACATTGTGCTACTCCACCTAAAAGTAGTTCGAAAACATTCTATGAGAAATTCCAGTACTTCTCAGGGTTTAACACAAGTGATGCAGAAATGTTTTATTATAAACTGTTGGATAAAACAGGGTTGAAAACAATGCTGACAAATACTGAATTGATATATTCAGAAGCATTTTATGAAAAAATGATGACATTTGGTTTTGATTTCTGGAAAAATAACATTGAAACAAAAACCATCTGGGGTACGAAAGATTGGCAGGTACAAGGCCTAGAAGCATTATTTTGAGCCTGCTTGATCCCAGAACAAATAATGTTCTTAAATGACACAATTCACCAAACAACCTGTCTTGGCCTAGCTAAGATTAAAGACCATAACAAACTTTTTATTCCAAAGCCAATACCTGATAATGCAACAACAGAAGTTGAAATAGACGTTTCAAAAATTTTACATCTAAATAGAACACATCCTGATTGGAAAAAGTGGTTAATCTGGCCTACTGACACGAATAACTGTCAAGATAAATTCCTGAACAAAACACAGGGGTTAACAATGACCAGACCAGACCCTAGATACTCCCAGAGACAACATCCAGGGATAGTAACAACATACAGTGTAGGGAAACTGTGCCTTGAATGGCTAGAATCATCCACACTGGCAGAAATTAAGCAACACTTATCTTTACTTAAAGATGGTGCTGATTTGCGCGATTTCATTATGGGACCACGCAAGCAGCGTCAAAAGCGTTTCATAGCGGCAAGTGTATATGCGGCTTACAACGAGGCATGGAAAGTAATGCAAATTGAAACAGCTGAAAAAATACGAGAAATTGATCGTATTAATTTGGAAAAATCACTTTCTGTTGTGGACAATGGGTTAATGACTCTGTCCTCCAGAATATATTCACTGGACAGTATTGTATCATCTGCCATCGATATAATAGATAAAGACTTGCTAATGTTACAGCATGGCCAGTCGCAATTACGTTC
This sequence comes from Lissotriton vulgaris, assembly GCF_964263255.1. Lineage (NCBI taxonomy): Eukaryota > Metazoa > Chordata > Amphibia > Caudata > Salamandridae > Lissotriton > Lissotriton vulgaris. Next base: position 801,392,834 of record NC_141685.1, on the reverse strand, counting down.
TATTGTACAGCTAGGCTGGACGCTGCAAAATCTTCGTTCAGGCTATGTGCCATGGCGTTTAATCAACACAACGTCATTGTTTTCCATCTTTAACCTTACTGATAAACAAATCAGCTTAGCACAGAAAGGAGCAGACTATACAATCCTGAGCATCGAAAAACTTGAGAGATTGCCATTGACAATGTCAGAAAGACCTGTCATTGAATAGATAATACACGGGATTATCACAATTCCAATAACAACTTTCCAATTTAAAAATTGCCTTGAGTATATACCGACTGGCCAGTATGAACAATTGGGTAAAGGGTATATTAAGTCAGCATGGAAATTACCATATACACACACATGCTATAGTGACAGCAACAAAAATGTATTTCTTAGTGGTGAAAATTGCAAACATTCACTGAGCGGTATACTTTTGTGCCAGGGTATTAATTTACACGGGGCATGTGAAGGAACTTCAAACAACCTTTCATGCCACCAACATGTCACATCTGCAACGCAGATAGAGACCTTCTTTAGGCAGCTTTCTAACGGGAGTTACATTCTAATAACGGATCACAGCTGTTGTGGCTTGGTGCCAGGGAAAGCAGATCTCGTAAGCGTAACTTCCATGGTCACTTGCTGTATGCAAGCATTGTTTCCAAACGGCCCTGGAGATTCCGAGACGCCGATTTGGCCTCCTTTGAATGTCTCTTCTATACGAATAGATACTTTAAGCAGAATGAAGTCTGTGCTTTTACAGACAACAGTACCCATCACGTCATCAAAAGAGACGTATGATCTCCAAGTTGCAAGGACAACATCGGAGATACATGACCTTTTATCAACAAATTGCCCCGTGCATTTCACAGAAATGCTTAGCCAAATTCTAAATATGTCGGATGCCGTAGGTATCTCAAACGTATTTAAGACGATTTTTTCGGGACTGTTAACACCATTCAAAACAATCCTGGGAATTATTCCTAATTTTGTCCATTCAGTCTTTGGCGGCATACCCCTAATTTTGGGACTTGTAGCAGGCATGTAATTGTTGACCCTCCTGCTCCGATATGGCAAGCCAAAACACAGACATGACTCCGGCAAGGATGGAAGAAATGATCCTAGCAGTACGCTACCGGGACCGCATAACTAGAGTCCTTGGATTGGCCAGGCTGAGAGATCTGAACATGAACTGGTTTCTTTCATTCAGACCTATATGTCTTATATTACCTGTGCTTCGATGTATGCTATGCAGAGAAGAATGCGTGTTAGACACCTGTCTTGCACTACCATCAGCAGTTCCAATGGATATCGATACTTAGCTAAGTCCTGTAACGGCTCATGCATCGTGTTGTCCCCAGCGGCTACCAATCCTGATGACGGCATTCGTTGAGACTCCTGTGCTACGACTAGGTGGCGGCAGTGAAGCGATACATGAAAGCAACATCACCCAGGTACGGCCTTCTGTGAGCATTGCTGATCCAGACATCGATGATAGCAATCATTCTCACACCTGCCAAGTTACAGCATTATCGAATTTGGTCGAACTGTCACCTGAATATGTAGACCTATTCTTTAAGAGCCTGTCTGATATGATGTTCTCCACTGAACAACAACAATGATTTTTTGGAAAAGCATTCCGGCGCACAGCGTTCCCATGAACTCTGAATTCGGCCTTCAGTTTTGATCAACAAAAACTACTGAAAAGCGTTGGAACTCTATTCCCCTGCTCACCATGAACATTTTTAAGTTGAACATTTTTCAAAATATTTACCTTTTTTTCCTGGCACGAATACCTTTGCTTAAAGTAGAACTATTCATAAAGAACAGAACTTCTATTTTTAGTAAATCTAGAGACAAAATAACTTTACCTCAGCCTCTAGGACATTTTACAGCAAATGCATTTATATGTGATGAAATAGTCTTGCCCTTCTTTTCTGCATTAAGAGACATTTCATGTGTAATTTTTTCGCAAAATCGTTCGACTGGTTACATATGCTATAATTTTTGAATGATTTCTATTCTTAAAGACGTACAGTACCTATATTTTCATGTATTTCAAATACGCCATTTCAAATGCAATATGTATTTTGGGGTGGGAAGTATTACACGCACATCTTATTGCTTTAGTTTTTAGTAATTTGATGGACATAAATTCGTGGAGTGGGTGTCGTGTTCTATCTAGGACCCCGATCAATATTGTGACCTTATGCCCCTATACGGCTATAATCAATCCATACCCCTATAATGGCATAAACGATCAGAGCCATATTTCAGAAACTCGTCTCTGCAGCTCATTAAAGTATATGACACAGCAGAAGCCACTATCTTAGATTCCCAGATTACACACCGAGTTCTTTCAACAGATAAAACCCCCAGCAACCTGGGAAAGCCCCGCTTGCTTTGTTTTCATTAGTAATAGAACTCTGAGCACTGTAAGAACGACCAGTTCTTAGTGACATCTTTATTGACGTCTTAGGTCCAAAAAATTACGTCAAACAAGGCACCTTCCAGGTATAAATAATACCAACGTTGCCTTAAGCAAATGCGATGGTGGTGGTGAATACAGGAGCAGAACAGCTGTCCCTTGCAGAGCCCAGCAGATGCGAGAAGCCCACGGACGCTGCCCCTCCTCCTCCTTGACACGCTGAGAAAGACGCTGTCTTTTCTCCTGCCGAGAAAATCCAGCTCTGGCGTTTCCAGCCTACCCTTGCGGGTAACTGGAATATCGAGTCCTGAGGGGAGATACCAGACCTCCAACATTCTATTCCAGAGGTACAGTGTTTACTAAACTCTTAGAGAGAATTCTTGAAGCAAACCCTTGGCAAAACCAACTTAACTTAAATTGCTACTTACTTACTCCCTCCCAAGTATTAGGCTTAGGTCAGGTACACTGGGGTAGGCGTAGTTAGAAGCACCAGTTGAGGACGTTAGCTAAATGTATATATGAATGTATATATTTTACTCATTTTAACTATCGTATGGCTAAGAAACCATATCAATGCTTTTACAGTATTATTTCGCAATACTCCTTTTACTGTACGCACTTTTTATAATAACAAGTCTTGCAATTGTGGCAATTCATTTCTCTTGCATGAGAAGAAAGACTGTTCAATAAATAATACCTTTTATTGAAAACGCCCGTCTCTCTATTCTCTGCATCCTGGTGAAAGTAATTCTTGCGCAACTGACTGAGTGAAATAGCTGTCTATTTTTTCACACGACTCAAGAGATTGACTCTTATTCTAAGGAGCAAAGTTGTCATGTTTATGCGGTTGTTGGAAAACTGAATCCCTTCTTGTCTGAGCCAGGGAAGCTGATCACTTCCTATTCAGTCAAGAAAGTTTCCAGTGACCTCTGAACTAGTTGGTACAAACCCAATTAAGTCAGTAGAGACCTGGAAGACCGCACTTTTACGTCTACACTGCTGTTTATGTTATTACAATGCACAGGGCCTATAGGGAAAATAGGAACTACACTACCTGCTGGCACGTTTCTTTTACCTTTTAAATGTATATGGTGGGCGTCTGTATAGCCTATGTCCATCTGCTGCAACTGCCCTTTCCAACGCTGTATTGGGTGTTGTGATTGGTGCTGTGGTTCCTGAGATTACCCGCCTCAAAGGTTTGGGCTCTCTCTTTATTATATTAGTATGGATAGGGATACACCTTTACAACGCATTCTAACACCATTCATGACACAACACATTTTTCACAATTCATCTACATTTACAATGTTGTAATTTTAAATGAGGTAAGTTGGAACGCATTACATTTACCACACATTGTATAGATGTTTACATTAATGGGCATTTAGGGTTTAGGGATGGGTAGTGTTAAGATGGTAGAAGGGGTTTTATGGTTCTGGAAAGGTAAAGATAAGAGTTAGTAAAGAGGTCTCAGAAATCAGAAAAGATTAGCATTAATGGGTAGTGCAGAGTTGTTAAGGTTCAGAGAAGGGTATTGTACAGGGGCAGTAAGAACCTTGTGGGGTTCAGGATTGGGTGGGGTGTAAGGGGTCGTAAAAGGTTTTAGGTTTGATGAAAGGTAGCATTGGGAGGTAGTGAAGAGTTTTTAGGGCTCAGGGAAGGAAAGCGTTAACCAGAAGCAAGGGAAAGTTAGGGTTCAGGAATGGGTAGCATTAAAAGGTAGTAAGGGGTTTACAGGGTTCAGAGAAGGAGTGCATTAAGGGATACTAAAAATGTTAGGGTTTAAAGAAGGGCAACATTGAGTAATAGGGGTTTTTATGGTACAGGGATGGTTAGCAATAAGGGGTAGTAAAGGATTTTTTGTATTCAGGGAAGAGTTGCTTTAAGAGATTGTAAGGAGTTTTAGGGTTCAGGAAAGAGTACCATTAAAGGATAATACGGGATTTTAGGGTTCAAGGACGGGTAATGTTAAGGGCTAGTAAGGAGTTGGTAGGGTTCAAGCTAAGATAGCGTTAAGGGGAGGTAAGGGGCTTTCAGCATTCAGAGAAAGGTTGTGGTAAGGCGAAGCAATAAAAAAAAATATATATATAGGTACTATTTACCTGTAGCTGAGGCCCTAACCCAGAATACGGACAAAGTGTGCGATAAACAACATGGCTGCATTTTAGGTTTGTAAAGTCAGACATACAAGTGCACTCTATGCCACTCCACTCCACTCTACTGTATGACACACTACTCCACTGTATGCCACTACAGTCTACGCCACTCCACTATTCAACGGTACACTACTCCACTGTATGCCAACCCACTCTATGGTATTCCACTGCATGCCACTTTACTCTACACCACTCCGCTCTACAGTATTCTACTGTGCACTACTCTACTCTAAGCCACTTCACTCTACGGTATTCCACTGTATGCCACTCCACTTTACGCCATTTACTCTATGTCACTTATCTGTATGCCACTCCACTGTACGCTATTCTACTCTATGCCACTCCAGTCTACGGCACTCCACTCTCTGGCATTACACTGTATTCCTTTCCACTTTACTACACTTTACTCTATGCCACTTCTCTGTACACCACTCCATTGTATGCTATTCTACTCTATGCCACTCCAGTCTATTCCACTCCACTGTACACCACTCCACTGTACACCAGTTCACTTAACGCAATTCCACTTTATGCCACTCCATTGTACACTATCCCTCTCTACGCCATTCCACTGTATGCCTATCCACTCTACATCTCTTCACTGTACACCACTCTACTCTACACTATTCCTCCACACTTTATGCCTATCCACTCCATGCCATTTCACTGTACCCCACTTTACTCTATTCTACTCTGCTCTGCGGTACTCCACTATTCACCACTCTACTCTACACCACTTCACTGTACGCCACTCCACTATTCGCTATTCAACTGTATGCTACGCCACTCCACTCTATAGTATTCCACTGTACGCACTTTACTCCACACTACTCAACTCTACAGTATTCCACTGTAAACTACTCTACTCTACACCACTCCACTCAAAGACATTTTACTCTATGGCACTTCACTCTATGCCACTCAACTCTATGCTATTCTACTCTATGCTACTCCAGTCTACGCCACTCCAATCACCACCACTCCACTGTATGTCACTACACTGTACACCACTCAACAGTACGTCAGTTCACTTAACGCTGTTCCACTATATGCCACCCCATTGTACACTATCCCTCTCTACGCCATTCCACTGCATGCCTATCCACTCTACATCTCTTCACTGTACACCACTCTACTGTACACTATTCCACTGTACGCAACTCCACTCTACGACACTTCACTCTACACCAATCCACTTTGAACTGTTCCACTCTACACCACTCCAGTCTGCGCCTTTCCATTCTATGCCACAACACTGTATGCCGGCCCACTCTACATCATTCTATTGTAAGCAACTGCAACTCCACTCTAGAGTATTCCACTGTATGCCACTCCACTATACATTCTCTACTCTATACCCCTCCACTCTACACAAATACATTCTACATCACTGCCACTGCACTGTGCGCTGTTCCACTCTATGCCGCTCCAATCTATGCCACTCCACTTTACATTACTCCAGTGTATGACACTCCATTGTACAGCACTCCACTCTGTGCTACTCCACTGTCCCCAACTCCACTCTATGTCATTCCACTGTATGCCCCTCCACTCTCTGGAAATCCCATGTATGCCATTACACTGTATGATATTCCACTATACGCCACTCAATTCAATGGCACTCCACTCTACGCCACTAAACCCTTAATCTGATATAGTGTGCCGAGGGAGCTGACAAGACTGTTTACGAATGTGTGCAGCCTATAGTAAATTGAAGATGGTGGATACATTTTAAGTTAAATTTATAAATGGTGATGCATAAATTATAAATTGAAGTTATAACTGGTGGTGAATAAATAATACATTTAAGGTATAACTATAGATTTAGAATTTGTAATGTTTGCATAGTCTAAGTTTGGTTTGTGCAGACATAATAAATACAGTTTTCCTAACTATAACTAACCTTTAACCTTTGGTGTTTTTTATTGAAGTGTGTGTGTATGTGAAATAGTGCAATATAAATGAGTGGTTTGCGTGATAGTGGTAAATGTCATTGTTCTTATGTGAACGCTTTGTAAGTGTACTCATTGTAGTGCATGTGTGGTACAACTATGTGTGGTGTTGGTGTGCATGGTATTGACCTATATTTATTTTATATGTTCGGGCGAATCCAGCATGGAGCAACAAAGGAGACGCCATTCTACGAGGTACCACATTATATGCCTGAGTAGTCCCAAAGTAAGCTTGGCAGTATGAAAAATTATTCACCTCCCCAGACGGCCAGGACGCCGGCCAGGAGTACCGACGGTTAGAGCGGTGCTTCATTTTCCCCTGAGCCTCTGCCAGGTGGGGTGAGGCCAGCCAACCTTACAGATTGAGTGACTTGCACAGACTGTAAGGGCACCCGGAGCATTCAGGTGACCGTGTGCACTTGTTTATGTTTCTTTGGTGTCACTTTTTGCTTTTGATTTACTTCTTCACCTGGTGTAGTAGCATTTGTTTTAATTCTGGTCCTGAAGAAAGCAAGGACAAAAATAGTCCTTTAATTGCTGAAACTAGTCGACCATATTGACCTGAGGCTGTCTACATAAACAGACAGTTTGCGGGTGCATTGTTTTTAACATTGGTATGTTAAGCACACCTGGAATAAATCTGTGTCTAGTGCTTTTTCTAAACCAATTTTAAACACACCTTTTCTTGGTTTCTTCTTTTTCACACCTTCTTTTGCACTGCACACCCCAGTCCCACTTTTTCTGCCACTCACCTACATCGAGTGGTATACCACACTGTCGTCTCTTGTACTCATTGAGGATACCCCCTACCACCGGGTTGACCTCTGAGGAGAGTACTAGTAACCTCTGACGGGTGGTACGGATAAAATCCCAAATGATGAAGGGCGGATCCGAATGGTGACTGATGGGTATTTTTCCTCATCCATGGAGAGCTCTCTGTGACGTAACCTGTGAGTAAGGGTGAGTTCTCGGTTGGTTTTCTTTATTTATGGGCACATTTATCTGAGACCCTCTGGTACCTTTGTTGTTTATTTGAAAAATTATTGTACCTGAGAGTCTGAAACCGCCTTGGGGAGGTACATTTATAAAAATTGAGATTTCAAGTACTGCCAAGAAGTTGAAGGTGCTAGGATAACTGTGCGATTTATTTCCATTGGATGACAGAGAACCACAAGTTGCAGAAAAATGCCCTAAGTGGATTGGAAACCTCCCAGAGCCAGATTTGGAGCCCTAGAGAGGGTTGCATACGAATGAGTTGGCAACACAGATGTAAGTATGCATTGGATTTATATCATGTAAATCCTGGCCATAAGGCAAAGGAACACAGTGCAGGGGAAAGATTTACATCACAGTGGGAAAAGAGGGATAACTCTTTTTGGCCCAGAGGGGCATAGCATGCAGAGATAATAGAGCGCTGAATGGAAGGGGATCCGAAGGGGAGGGTAGCACATCCAACATAGTGGGATAGAAAGGCTCGGAAATGATGAATTGATGTGAGGATTCACCTCTTTCCGGACAGGAAAGGGTTGTTGGTCTGCTAGATTTGAACTAAGATGTTGGTTCAGATTCTTGGTTAGCAGCAAAAACTTGAGTTTGAGGGGCATATTTACAAGACCCCTGCGTCACCGTAGCATAATTTTTTGATGCCCCAGTGGCGCACAATGCTGAACCATATTCAAAAGGCCACGGAAAGCCACCCTGCATGGCTTTTCACAGCCTTGCAAATATGGCTCCCTTCCACGCATTACTCTGCGTGAAAGGGATGTTCCATCGATGTTGCCGTGGGTGTTCTCACATAACAACCATGGATTCTGATGCATTCCCAGATTTACATGTTTACATGGTTTTGTAAACCTGGGAATGCGCCAAATTTTAACTCCTCCTCAGGAAAGGCGTTAAAATGGCACAACAAGGAGACATACCTTTATTGCTACTCTTTTTCTGCTCTTTTGTGGCTGCATTTTGCAGCACACATAGAAGGAGGAAAACGCCATCAATTATTGTTTTTGTGCAGGAAGGTGCCCCTTTTTTCTCAAAAACAATCATCCCTGCAATACAGGCACCCTTGCACCATGGTACAAGGGTGCCTGCATTGGCACTAGGCAGCCAATTGTGCGCCAGCACAGAAAAAGTAAAGGGACGCATCTCATTATTGTAAATATGATGCATCCTTGCACTTTCCTAATGATGCACTCAACGCAATAAAATGGCTTGCAGCGCCGCGCTATTTTCCAGTAAATATGCCCCTGAGTCTTTTCCTTCTATCAGTCTGTATTTCTAGTTTAAAACTGTTGTGGCTCTGTGTCGTTTGGCTTCCAACTGAGATCTTGATGTTGGTTACAAAGTATGAAGAAATGCTGGTATTGATAGTTTTGTATATGATACAAGCAGTGAAGCAGTGGCGGCTGCAACCGAAAGAGGTAGTGAGGGAAAGGGGCTGGTGAGGGAGTTGAGTGAAGGAATGAAAAAAAATATAAATCACTTACCTGGCTGCAGTTGCCTCCTCTCCTCATATCTTCTGACTCCTGGTCCGAAGCAGGAAGCACACTCGTGATTGGTCTGAAAGCCGTGGTTCGGCGCTCAGACGGGGATTATGAGCCTGTGCATGTTCTCCACCCAGGATGTTGAATACAGCAGGGTGGAGAACATGCCAACTACGCATGACTGTTTAGCTGGCTCAAGACGGCCAACCACACCTTCAAGCGCACTTAGAGTGCTCACCACTCCTCCCAATGCTCTGCACAGTCCAGCCCCGCCCTACCCGCACCTAGAACCTAGCAAAGTACAGAAAAATTAAATGATAATAACATTGCATTATTATAATTTTATTTTCCCTTTTTTAACTGCTCAAAGAGCAGTGGGGCCATGATCCTCCGCCTTAGCAAAGGAGCCGTCACTGGATACAAGCTTCTTTGCTTGTGATGCATGTGATTATATTTGCAAAGGTCTTCCATGAGGTGATCTGCTTCACGGAGAACACTCTTCAGTGGTTTCCAGTGTTAGTCGGGATGTCTGCTGCATGGGCTTTGCCACCTTCAATAAGACTAGCTCCTGTAGGGCTTTCCTGAAGTCAGTTTCTGAAAGGAGGGAATAAATACACACTGTGACACAGGGTCAATTAGTGTCACCCAGTCTTTGTTTTGTGTGCAATTTGGGTCTTGAAGTTGAGGTTGAACTTAGTGTGAAAGCCGAGGGACTTTGCAGAGTTCATGAGTTGAAGAGAGAATGGAAAGGGGCGACCACTCGGTCCCCCCGAACGTATGGTTGGGTGCCCCGATCCCCCCGGGAAACCATTTTGGGCGGGAGGCGTGGCTCGGCTGGTATGCCCGAAGTGGCGTAGCCGGGGCGCGCCCTTTCCCGCCCAGGAGGGGTTGTCCTAGGCACCCGCACGGAAGATCACGCCCAGTAGGCGTACCGGAGGAGGGTCCCCGCCCTCCCGCAGATGAATAAATAGAGCGGGAATCCGAAGAAGCGTCCTCTTGTTCCTGTGCTCTGAAGGCTGCACCAACTCGTTGCTCGTGAGCCCTCGACGGAACAAGCGGCAATTTTGAGAACTTGTAATCTTGTTGTTTCTCTTTCAGTTCTTTGGAGTATGGAAGATCCAGTCCTCGTTGATCAACCAGCACAGAATACACGAAGCTATGGCCGGCAAGAAAGCAGGAAAGAGCTCTGAGTTGGAGAAGGTACTGCTCACCTTGTCGAATCGAATGGCGATTATGGACCAAAAACTTGGGAAAGTTGACTCGATCGGTCGAGGTTTGGCCGATGTTAAGAAACAGTTAGCGGCCCAGAACAACTCAGGCCGTCCTAAGAAGGTAATAGGCCCGGCCTTGCCGGGAGTCGTCCCTGAGGGTAGGGGGAAGCGTGTTAAGAGGAGGGCGGTTTCTGGGGAGGATCCGGTTCCTGAGGTACCACCAGTCGCCCCCATCACACCGGCGGACAGCCCGGTACCAAACCCAGATATAGGTTTACCGATCCCGGTTGTAATTACTCCTGTTAACGATGAGGAGATGCCCCCCGAATTGGCCATCCAGTTAGCGGCGGTGTTGCTATGGCTCAAGAAGAAAGCGGGGGGGGCAGTGGCCGCGGGGGACCCGGCCGAGGAGGCTAGACTAATAATCGAGCAGTTGCGGCAGTCGAGAGAGGCCGCGACGGCGAATGTTCCTCTTGTTCCCCCACAGGTGGCGCCGGGAGGACCTGCGGTTAGCCGGGAAAAGGCGGCAGACACGATGGCCAAGCCTGGTAAGCACACATTGCCAATGGCAGGGGAGGGTTCATTACCTTCAAGGCGCGAAAGGGTGGCAAAGCACATCCCTGCGGCCACAAAAGAACTGATATGGGGGGAGAAATATGTGAATATGTTTTCATTGTTGACTGACCATCGCGAGATGGAATATGCAAAATCCCAGAAAGATTTATGGCACCCCAGTGTATGGCGGGCCAAGATGGCGGAATTTAGGGTCGATGAGACGGTAGCAAATTGGGTAAAGGCCTTTTCCATATTTACGGCAGTCATGGGGGAACGAAAGCCTGAAATCATGACCGAGTTGACCTGTTATCAAAATAGGATTATGGATTTTTATACCATGTATGAGGGGGATGAGTGGAAAGGTTACGATATGAAATTCCGAAAAGCAAAAGAGTTTGATGCTACTTTGACCTGGGATTGCCTCGACTCGGTGTCATGGCACAAGCAGCTCTTGCCTGGGGCGGCAGGTACGTCCTCGCCAGGCGGGAGCGGGTCGGGGTCAGCTCGCCAAAAGCCCGCGGTGCCCTTTCGAGCGGGCGCCGGTGGGGACTATCAGCCCAAGACCGGCGGGAATGGCGGCAAGCGGGGGGTTTGTTGGGGCTTCAATAGAGGCAACTGTAACAGGCCCCAGGGAACATGTAGGTTCAGGCATGCGTGTGCGGGCTGTGGGAACTCCTCACACCCGGAGAGTAGCTGTAGATCTAAAAACAGCGGAACGGGAGGAAAAGGGGATCTAAGCAAGAGTGAGGTGATACTTTGTAACCGATTGCCTACACCTGTCGATATCATGGCTCTGACTCCTTGGTTGAACACATACCCTGATCATGTATCCGCCGGGGTGTTGAGGAATGGATTCCTATATGGCTTCAACATCCCGGGCGGGGGATTTTCGGGGGGACTCCTTTTGTAAAAATCAGTTATCTGTCCAACACAACCCAAGCGTAGCTGCAAAGAAGATTTCCAAAGAAGTCAGCTTGGGGCGGGTGGCGGGGCCTTTTCATCGCCCGCCGGTGGCGGATTTCGTGTGATCCCCGTTAGGGGTGATCCCGAAGAAAGACCCTGGGGAGTTTAGACTCATTCACAACTTGTCTGCCCCAAGGGGTTCTTCGGTGAACGAAGCCATTGACCCAGACATTTGTTCGGTGCGGTACGCATCATTCGATGATGCTGTGGCCATGTTAAATCACCTGGGCCCCGGAGCGCTGATGGCGAAATCGGACATCGAATCGGCATTCCGGTTGCTCCCGGTACACCCGCAAGATCAGCGCTTGCTAGGTTTTGCATTTCAGGGGAGTTATTACATGGATAAATGCATGCCTATGGGTTGCTCCATTTCTTGGGCCTATTTTGAAATGTTCAGCTGTTTTTTAGAGTGGGCATTCACCGAGGCCACAGGGCATAGGCATGTTATGCACTATCTGGATGACTTCTTGTTTTGGGTGCAGCCGGCGATACAAAATGTGCGCAGGCGCTACGGGACTTCTGCATCCTCATGTGGGAGTTCGGAGTCCCACTGGCACCAGGTAAGACGGTCGGACCATCTACTTCACTGGAGTTTCTGGGAATTGAGCTCGATTCTGTGGAAGGATGTTTCCGTTTACCGATGGAAAAGGTGGCCAAATTTAGGGCTTCAATGCCTGGGCAAGGAGAAAGTGACCCTGCACCAGTTACAGCAAACGGGGGTCAGCTTAACTTTGCCTTGAGGATGATACCAATGGCCCGCCCCTTCTCACGCTCTATTGCACAAGCTATGGTTGGTCTCAAGGAGGGACACCACCGTACAAGACTGTCGGCAGAGGTTCGCCAGGATATGCGCATTTGGTTGGCATTTCTGGCGGACTTCAACGGTCGAGTTGTGTGGAACAAGCCACCAGCATCTTCGGATAAACTAGGTTTGTGGACTGACTCAGCTGGGAGCGCGGGATTTGGCGCCATTTTTGGTAACCGATGGTCGGCGCAAGTATGGCCGACGTGGTGGCACTCCAGCGGTCTGACAGGTAACATTGGGTTTTTGGAGCTATTCCCCATTGGGTTGCTCTGATGGCATGGCCAGACGACTTCAGGGACCGCTCGGTGGTGTTTTGGTCTGATAATATGACTGTGGTTGAGTGCATTAACCAGCAGGCAGCCCGCTGCAAGTGGATCTTGAGATTATTGAAAGAAATCGTATTACGTTGCATGAGATTGAATGTACAGTTCAGGGCAAAACATGTGCCAGGCGTACTGAATTATGCAGCTGATGCACTCTCTCGTTCACACATGCAGGCTTTCAGGGGCTATTTACCCACAGCGGACCTAGTGGCGGCACCGTTCCCCGAAGCACTATGGCTAATCGGTGCCCCGGATTACAAGACCTCGTGGCAGCAAGCTTAGCGCCCAGAACAAGGAAGGCATACGAAGGAGCGTTTCGTTCCTACTGCACATTTTTGGGTCCATCAGGGAAACAGAGCTGGGGTCAGGAGGACTCCTTCCTGGGGTTCCTGGTTGCGCTGCACAGAGGAGGCCGATCAGCGGCAACGGCCAATAGACATAGGGCGGCCATTTCGTTCATGGCACAGGTGCATGGCATAAGAGACCCGACGGATTCCTTTTTGGTTAGGAAGGCACTCCGCGGCTGGCAACGCCTCGAGGGTCGCAAGAAGGATACGAGGCGCCCGATTGGTTTAGACAGATTGTCTCTACTTTTAGCAAAACTAGATGAGACGTGCTCCTCCCTTTACGAAGCAGTTCTGTTCCGGGCAGCTTTCGCCTTGGCATTCCATGGGGCTATGCGGGTGAGCGAACTGGCCGCAAGGAACAAGAAGGATATAGAGGGAGGCCTGGGCAGGGATCACGTCCAAATAAGGGGTGATTCGATGGTAATCTCGATAGCCAGGTCCAAGACTGACCAGGGAGCCATGGGTGATAGTGTTATCGTGCAGCGCACACAAGGGTCCCCCACTTGTCCGATAAAATGCGTAGAGGAATACTTGGCATTGAGGACGGCTACATGGGGGGGGGAGCTTGCTGAGGCACAAGGATGGCACCCCACTGACGAGATTTCAGTTTCAGAGGGTGCTAGCACTGTCAATCGCTGCTGCGGGCATGGACCCGTGCGATTTTGGGACCCACTCATTTAGGATAGGGGCTGCTACTGAGGCTACAGCCCGGGGTCAGAGTGTGGAGGAAGTAAAGCAGCTGGGCCGTTGGTCCTCAAATTGCTTCAAAAGGTATGTGCGATTGCACATGTTGTAAAGATCAATTGACATGCACTCACGCTTCTTGTCTTTTGTTTGAATTACAGTTTCGCGAGCCTGTCACGCGGGGCGGAATTGGAAGTCGACCCAGCATCAGGAGATCAGCGGTCGAGGATCACCGACTGGAGAGAGAGTGGTATGGGTCGTGGGCCACTCATATGTGAGGCGCGCCGGGGACGTATTCAAGGCAGGTGACGCGACTCACGCATCTGGGGAATACGGGTACAGAGTGACCTTCCATGGGAAGGGCGGGCTCTGTTTTGACCAATTTCAATCGTTCTTTGAGGGTCTTTTAGGGCGGCAAAGGTCACGCCATCTGTAGTCATAGTACACCTGGGAGGCAATGACTTAGTGAAGCTGGGAAGACGAGTGTTATTAGAACACATCCTGTCGGCAGTTAGCTGGTTGGCTAAGAAACTCCCGGGGTGCACGATTGCCTGGTCCCACATGATCCCCAGGAAGAGTTGGCGGGGGGGCATTTCAGTGTCAGCGTTGAACCACTCTGTGAAAAGGGTTAACAATAAAATAGGGAAATTGTTTGGCTCAGCGCAGTTGCATAGCATTCCTCACGGGTGTATTCGGGGTGTTCACATGTATCTGAATGATGGGGTTCACCTGTCCAGGGAGGGAAATGATTTACGCATAGGAGACTTCATAGCATGGCTAAGGGGTTTGAGGAAGCTTGACCTTTAGTAGGAATGGGGGGGCCGGATAGTCGGTCAACTATCCGGCCTTTGGCGGTAAGGTCATGATCGATGAGCAGTAATTTCAAGGTCCCTAGAGGGGGGCACCACCCAGAATGGATGGGAGCGCCCGGGGGGAGGCGGCCATTGGCCCCTTCCACGGGGAGGCGGCACCCACTAAGGATGGGTCGCCTAGGGGGAGACGGCCATAGGCCCCTCCCAGGGGGGAGCGGCTAGATGCCCCTCCTACGAATTTCCCGGGGGCCGGATATCCGCGACGGCGGAGAGAGAGTGTGGGGATGGGGGGGAGTCCACGCTGTCCTTCCTTTAGATACCTCACACGGGAACTCGGACGACCTTTAAGATGGCGTCGAGTGAAAAGTGGGCCCCCACGACAAGGGAAGTTACAGGTGGCAATGAGGGTAAAGTCCTCTGCGCATGCGCCACTCACACCGTGAGGGCGGGATTTTGGTAGTAGGGATCTGACACCGGTTAAGACCTTGCCGTTGGCCCTTAATGCTAGGATGTACAATTTTAATTTAGAATGTATGCATTTTCAGGATGCTAGACTCGGCTAGGAAACCTTTGTATTAGAGATCTGTTAAGGTTAGCCAAAGAACATGTCTTCATCGAAATGTAATAAATTTAAAATTGTACATAATTCATGAAATTTTTATTTAATGTTTTAGATTTTGTTTCATATTTTAATAAATACGGCCGGGGGGTGTAACTCCCCCCCGCCTTCCAAAAGTTCAAACCTGTGTCTGTCTACTCCCATTGGGAATTGGTGTTGGGAGGGGGTGGCGGGCATCCCGGCCATACTGGCCCATGTTGATCTTTGCGAGCCATTCTTACACTGTTTGCTACGTGATATAACTAGCAACGAGCATAAAATGGGTCTTCTTGGGACTCAGTATATGGAAGGATTTGGACATCAGTGCTTGGATGGTGGTGCTACTACTATTGTTGTGATCTATTTTTATGTTTAAGATGCTTAATTGTAATTTATTTATGGCAAGCAGAGGAGCATTGACAGAAAATTATTTTAAGCAAAAGAATATAAGCAATGTAATAATCGTGTAATGCTAAAGAGCAGGAAATAATATGTCTAAACTCAAATATCAGCAAAAAAAAGAAACAAGCAATTACTCCATCTTTAATTGAAGCATTTAGCATATTTAGATTTTTTGTTCACAGAATGAAAATAACAAGCACTGGCAAAGCCAAATAGGTCTTGCCTATGCAAGAGCTATTTGCTTTACCAATGTGTTTTAGCCATGTAGTACACTAGCATGGCTGCTGTTCAGCATGGCTAAAGGTTAGTGATAAAGAGGAGAGTGTTGTGGAGTGTCATAGAGTGGAATGGCAAGAATGGATTAGAGTGTTGTAGAGTGAAGTGGCAAAGAGTGTTGTGTATTGTAGTGGCATAGTGTGGAGTTGCAACGCGTGACACACTGGAGTGGCATAGAGTAGAGTGGACTAGTGTAGAGTGTAGTGGTGTAGAGTGCTATAAGGTATAGTGGCATAGAGTGCAGTGGCATTGAATTCAGTGGTGTACAATGCAGCGTGATAGAATGCAATGGCATAGATTAGAGGGGTCCATAGTAGAGTGCAGTGTAGCAGAGTGGAGTGGATCTTTCATACCCCCAGTATTCAACAAGATTGTCACATAAAGCGCCCTCAGAAAACAGTGGCTGACATTTGACCTCTGTCTTTGAATGCACAGCAAATATGACCAGATAAGAACAAGATTTACAGGCCTGTTTACAGAAAGGGAGCATTCGGAAGGATACTGTAAATAAGGTTTGGGCATTAGAAGGTACAAATTCAAATTGGACAGCTTAAAACAAAACAAAAACGGCAAATGGAAAGCTAGAAAACATGAGTTACAAACAACAAAGCCATTGACAAGCAACAGGCAGAATGCATTTCTTCTAAATGTTCCCAAGATGTCTTTTGCAGACCAGACAATTGTGACTTAAAAAGGAAAAGAAAAAGAGAAAAAAAAGACAAAGGAAGAAAAGGCCTTGCAGATAAATTAATAGAATAGAGAAGAAATAAAATATGTTTTATTTGTTTGATGCATCATGCAAATGCATTAAAATCAGAAAATCAAGAAGTGGAGTCCTGAACCATTGACTGTACCCGAGCCAGGGTTAACCTGCTGATCTTTCCTTTGACAGCAGTTTGTTTAAGACTGTAAAGAAAAAGACCCAAGCCTTTCTATTCTCTGTTCCTTGATTAAGAATGACTGAAGAGCTATCATGGTACAGCGTGGCTGGCAGGTGGGATGAGTAGACAGCACACAAGTATACAGTCAACGTAGGAAAAATATTTTTGGTAATTATTTAAAAAAGGCAGCCAAGCATATATCAACCTTGCATAACATAGTGGTTGTTCCAGTCAGTTATAGATTCCTGAAATAATTTGCTGCAATCACTTCATTTTCTAAAGCACACTAGATAGCTCAACAAACAGCCTGGGGACAGGTGCAAGTTTATTAACCTGTCTGCGTCTCACATATAATAGGGATATTTAAAGGTATTCTCAGGTAAATATTTAATCAAACTAACAGACTCACATGTCCACCGCTCAAATTAACAACTTATATTTCCCTAAACAAATCCACCTTTAATCCTTTGGGTTCCGGAGTAGCGTGCTATTTGGTGTAAAGTTCTTCAAAGCCTCGTCAGGCGTAGTAAGCGTTATATAAATACATTTACAATTACCTTCCACATCCATCCCCCAGAATCGCTCTCTACTCTCAGGAATACCTGATTTTTAATATAGTCTAGACTTTTCCAACAGACTGAGGGGCATATGTACAAGCCCCTATCGCCACAACAACGTCACTTTTAACAACGTTGTGGCGGCGATTTGGGATTAGCCTTATTTACAAGGCAGCATTAAGCCACGTAATGTGGATTAACACTGCTTTGTAAGTAAGACCCCCTTTAACACTATGCTTATCGTGAAAGGGGTGGCAAATGCGCGTTGCGGTGGAGGTTCCACTGCAACACCCATTGATTTTGACGCTGCCCTCTATTTACAAGGGCAGCGTCAAAATTAAGACCGGGTAAAACCTGGTCTTAAGTTGGCAAAACGTGGAGAAATGTATTATTTCTCCTCATTTTTGCTTATTCCACACAAGGAGCACACAGGAAAAAGCAAAATGCCTTGGATTGTTTATGTGCAGGAAGGTCTCCCTTCCTGTACATAAACAATCTTTCCCCTGCACACACACACCCTTGCACTATGGTGCAAAGGTGCCTGCGTTGGCGCTACACTGCTAAGTGTAGCACCAGCGCAGGGGGAAACGCAAGGCTGCACCATATCCTTGTAAATATGGTGCAGCCTTGCGTTTCAGAAGTGGCAGATTGAGGCATTGAGTCATGACGGCTAACAACTCACTCCACCACTTCCTTGAACATATCCTCCAGAGTTTCCCCCTTCACTCAGGGGTTTCCAGTCATGAAGCATCATTTCGCTCAATGACACATAAAGTATTCTCAAAAAATATTACACTCCTGGAGCCTGTCTGCGCTCACACAGGCACATGATCCACGAAAGTCATCCAAATATCAGAGTTTACCTCTATTTAGATGTCAACAGAATACCTCTGTAGGACCCTTAGGGAAGAGCTAGTGCTGAGGACACAGCACCACCACAGTAAGCAAGGGGGTTGGAACGGGCCGCTCCTGATGCTAAGGAGGCACAAGCTGTCTCTTTGGAATAGGCTTACCTCTGTTATATTCTGAGCAGGAAAAAAGACGGCCACTGTCTGTCCAGTGTGTCTCAATCCTAGCGCGCCCACGAGCATAACGTAGCCTTTGCATCCTGGGGGCTAGCTTTGCTAGCCACAATGGCAGACACAACTCAATAGAGCCCCGCACTGTGTGCCCGACAAGCAGCATCCATCGGCTGCAGTGGGGGCCCCAAACCGAACCGGAGGGCTTGTGCTGAGCTCCTAAACAAATGGGGCATCAGCAGAAGTGGAGGCGGTGCAAAGAAAAGGGAGAGGATGGAAGGGTTCTGGTGGACCATGCGGCAGGGCCCGCCTTACCTCAAAATGGTGGCCAGCCGCAGACTCCTGAATTCAGCTGGGAGACCTTGAAGGACCAGGACTCCGGCAACTGCATGGGGCGGGATCGGCCCCCCGAAGGTGAGTGGGGGCACCGGAGTGCCTTTTCAGATTTGGAACGAGGGTCCCGATATGGGAGTAAGCAGCGCTGTAAAGAAGCGCCGTTAGGTGCCTAATCGTGAAGACCCCCCGCGCACCGGGAGGAACACTGCGGCGGGCACCATTAAAAGCGGTAACCATCGCTCACTCGCAGTGGCCCCTGGGCACTGCCCGGTGGCCTCCTGGGCCCCGGACCGAGGCCTAGCAATCGCTGCCGCCTTGGGTGGGGCCAACATTCTGTCCTGGACCTTGGGGTCTACCAGAAGAGGGGCTGTGGCCCACCGGGAGGCAAAGAGGAGCCCGCAAGGATTACGCAGGCGAGTGCGGGAGGAGACCCGAAGCCGAAACCAAGGGGCGGGGAAGTGATCAGGCCTACAGGCCGACGAAGAAACGACTAAGGCCCCTGCCACCATTATCTGATGAACACTGCCAAATGGAGAGGCTCCCCTCAACTCCCCCTGAAGACTCTTAAGACTTGAAGAAGGCCCCTGTATGGGGCCTTGCAGCCAAAGCCACATACAGGGGCCTTGGCTGCATAGATTGGGAGGAGAGCTCCCCCAAGTGAGGCACCATCAAGTGGACGCATGAGCTAGGGAGAGGAGGAGTGAGCACAAAGAGATCCGCGCAGCCTTGCCCCTTAGGCCGGCCAGTGGCCAAAAGTGATAAGGCTGATAAGGCTGCAGTCATTTAGCGAAGGAAGACACTCCTCCCTGGTTGTGGTTCGCTAATAAGGCCAAGATGCATAATTCCACAGAGGTGGTCTAAGAGAAAGGTCAGTGCAGAGAAGAGCTCCCGACGAGGCGAAGGGCCTGTAGAACTAAGTCGGTGGTTGTTGCTGAAAGAGAAAGGCCCCCCTCCCGGACCATAAAAGGTGGGTGCACCATGACATCCTTCCGGGCAGCCTACGAGGTGGCCCAGCAGCAACAGACGCCCCTGCATAACCCACGGAGTAGGTCACAAGCAGGCCCATAGTCCCAGCCCGGAGATTTGAAGAGGGAACCTTAACAACAAGGCCCAAATCTGCCCGGAATCAGTCGAAAAGAGACAAGCTGAACCAGAGAAGACCCAGTTGGGGCGCCCATGGAAACACTGAGAAAAGTGGGCCTGCCCTGACAGGGACCATCAAAGCAAACTACCCAAAGGCTCACCACCTGTCCAGGAGAGTGTTGTGAAAACAACAGGGCTCAGATGGGGGTCTGGCCCAGACTGACCCAAATCCAGAGTGTCGCGGGCACCCCCTGATTTGCAGAACAAACGGGATAGCCAGGCACTCACATCACCAGCTGCAGTTATGGGATGCCTCAAGATGGCCGGGGGACCCCAGGCCCCTTGCCAGACAAGATTGAGGTCTCCAGCTCCAGCAAGCCAAAAGACAGGCACAAACTAACACTATCATCAGAAAAACTAGACAAGGTGTCTTAAATTGACAGCAATGGGTTAGCATTTAGCTGAAGCCATCCTGTATTTACAAGTTATCTCATCCGCTTTGTGAAAGCCATTTTGTATTTCTGGCAGCCATTTTGTTTGCCATGTGCTCGCCATGTGCTCTGTCCTCCCTCAGTGTTAACTGCTTTTGAAATCTGCCTAGAGACAGACTATATTCAGCATCATCCACTTCGCACATGCCCAGAAGGGCCGAGCTAGTAGAATGCACCTGCTTCTCTAGTATAACTGTCAGGCTATTTTTGCTGCTGTATGGAGAAGTAACTCTCCTCCAACTTTGTTGAGCACGTAGATCTTGTATGCCCATCTTAGTCATTTTGCATGCTTACATGAGCCAGAACGGCCCCTTGCATTTATGCTTACTATGTAACTCTAAGCATATATAAAGCCCCAGTTTTTCTGTACTCCTTAGACTGCCTCATTCAGTTGCTAAGGCTTCTGTGTGACGTAGTCTCACTCATTTGAGGTTAATAAAAATGCTCTTTGATATTTCAGCTTCTGTGCCAATTTCTTCGTTGTTGGTTTTAAAGTATCATTGAGACCCCTGAAAGGATTTTTGATTACTTCAAAGGTACTAGCAGCCATAGAGCACTCACGCGTCACAATGGAAGAGCACTTTGCCACCTTGGCCACGGACCTCAACCTGTTGCGAGACGACCATAAGAAGTTGGCGGACAAGGAGGCAGATTGGGGAAAACGCTATCTGCAATGCAGCCTCAAACCAAGGCACAACAAGACTTCATAAAAGACTTACAGGCCCGAGTTGCGATTCTGGAGGAAAGAACGGATAATCTGGAAGGGTGCTTCAGAAGAAGCAATCTGCGTATCTTGAACTTGCCAGAGGGATTGGAGGGAAAGGACCCCGTTGAGTATACCGAAGCCTGGCTCTGGTCCTTTACGCCACAAGAGGAACTCACCCCTTACTTCTTGATTGAGAGGGCGCACAAAGTACTAGCGTGGTGACCACCCCTGGCTAGCTTCCTCGACCCATGCTAGTAAAGCTGCTTCACTTTCGGGATAGGGATGCCATATTATGGGCGGCCAGACAAAACAATCCCATCACGGTGGAAGATAAACACGTCATGCTCTTTCCAGATTACTCTAGAGCTGTACAGCGGAAGCGAGCATCATTTCTTGAGATAAAAAGACTACAACGGAGTCAAAACATCCAATACTCTCTGTTGTTGCCAGCACGGCTTAAAATAATTCATAACAACACTACAATATGCTTCGACAAGAACACAGGATCCCTGGGCCAGGAAAACATGGCGGCCGCTTGCTAACGCGGCGCGCTCGTCTCTGACGGAGTCTCCTGCCGAGAGGCCCCGAATGTCGAATTAGCTGTACCGGTCACTACGGACGGGTGTGAGACGGTGGAGGATGGCAAGCTAAGGTGCAAACATCGGGAGCATACCTGGGTGATTGCTTCGGAGGCTGGACGGACCGGGCGGGCTGAAAGCAGTGCGGCGCGGTGCTCTGCGCAGTGCTGTGAGCAGTGAGCAGTGAGTGGGCGGGCGGTGAGCTGGGTGTGCCGGGCTCGGCCGACCGGCTACGAGAGCACCGAGATTGGAGGTCGGGAGACGCAGAGGCACTTCGGTTCTTGGAGCACCAGATCGACGTTGACACAACAACAGTCAGAGCTGCCGATGTGCTGGGGGCGGGCTCTCGTCCCTGCGCCCTACCGCTGGGGAGACGCAGCCGTGGAGCTCCGAAGAAGCAGAAGGGCAGTCACACACGGCGTCTCTGCAAGGAGAGCGGCAGCAAACACATGGTGCGGTAAGGGGGGCCAGCAGGAAGGGAAAGTGTCGGGGGAGAAACACAGCCCACTGACAATTGGGGCCACACAGAGAAACAAGACTGTAGCTCCTCGCAGAATTCGGCCCTTATACTCAGAGTCTTCAGCTTCAAAGCATATTCACAAGTCCCCACCCAGGCAATTAGTGAGACCTCGAGCATAAAGACTTCTGGAACCCTGGGGAAACGGAAGGCTAAGGAGAAAGGAAAAGGGAGTAATAAAGACAAGGACTCAGCTGCCTCTACAAGACTTAGAGACATAGGCCAGGTACAAGAACCCGAAAAAAGCCCAGGTGATCAGCCTCTCACAGAATCTGAGCCAGAGTTAGAGGCCGTATCTGACACAACACAACCCCCATCCCTAAGGGTCCGGAGGAGAGGTAAGGGGTATCAGCTGCGCTACACCGGCCCGAAGGAGTTACCCCATAAGGCGAGTCAGAATAAGGCTGATTGCAAAACAAAAATTAGCAAAATCTCCCGAATTACACCTTCAGTGAAGTCCTATTTCAAGGTCCTGCCCCAGGTTCTCAACATAAATCAAGAGCCGCAAAAACTAGATAACGCACAAATTGTACCCACGCTAGTTGAAGCCCTCGAACCTACAACCACACTCAGCAACTTGGGGGCAATAGACGTGGAAGTAACAGGGGCTGAAGCGCCGGTTGGTGGTGCAAAGATGGGTGATCCAGCAGAGCAGGTCACCAATACGATGCCCCTTATAGTCAACCAAGCTACTACTTCAGTGGAGACAGAAAGGGCGACTAAAGAGTCAGATCAATGCGGTGGAGGGACCGAAGAAACTGAAAGTGACGATACCCTTCAAGTCATACTTCTCAGCATGAGGAAGGAGATTAGAAGTGGGTTTGAGGAGTCGAAAAAATGTTTCGAGGAATCGAGACAAACCCAGTCAGAGATCCGCACAATGTGTGAAAGTTTAGAGTCTAAGATAGATGGTCTCTCACTGAGAACTGGAAGCCTAGAGGACTCTGTCGGCGAACTCAAGGCAAAATTGGAGCGTGCTGAGACCAAGATTCAGACTCTACGACGAGAGGGCGATGCAGTCAAAGAGAGGGTTGAGTCTCTTGAAAATTTTTCAAGAAGGAATAACTTGAGCACGCTAAAAATTCCGGAGGGAAAATAAGGAGGAGAGCTAAAGAACTTCATGGCAACCATACTAAAAGACTCTCTTAATCTGGAGGAATCTCTGTCTGAAATAGAATTGGACATTCAGAGGGTACATTGGGACCCATTCCGTCTCAAATCGGGTAGAGCTAGGCCAAGGAAGATCCTGGTGAACTTTCTAACATACTCACTGAAAGACAAGATACTGAATCTAGCTCTGAAAGCCAAGACCCTGAAAGCCCTAGACTTCCCTTTTGAAGTCAGGTCTGACCTGTCCAAAACCACGCTAGATAGGCAATGGGAATTAGGCCAGCGGATGGAGAAGTTCAGAAGTTTAGGAGCCACTGTTCAAATGAGATTCCCTGCCTTTCTAAGGATAATGTATAACAACAAAATGTATAATGTTAAGTCTCCTTTCGAAGCTGACGAGTTATTAGTTACTATCAGTGAACACGCAAATCCCCCTGGCCACGTGTAAAAAAGCTAGTAAACAACAAAGGAAAATATAAGAGCTTTTCTAAAAAAAAAAAATACATAATAAAAAAGGGGGAAGAAATAATGAGCACTTGGGTGGAAAAAGGGAGTAAAG
Source organism: Lissotriton vulgaris (assembly GCF_964263255.1). Lineage (NCBI taxonomy): Eukaryota > Metazoa > Chordata > Amphibia > Caudata > Salamandridae > Lissotriton > Lissotriton vulgaris. The sequence continues at coordinate 801,369,020 of NC_141685.1, read as the reverse complement.
TATAGATGAGTTAATAAAATAAAAAAAATAAAAAAATAAAAAAAGATTTTTTCTAAAAATAAGAAACAAAAAATAGCGTGGGGGAGAATAAATAGATAATAATAAATAAATCTCACTACAGACCTCCACCCCCGTAAATCTAATGTTAGAAGCCCTGAGTTATACCTGGCTTCTCTATGATCCCTATGATTCCCGCCCAATAATACCTTTGATATTCAAGAGCTATTAGAAGTAATAATATATCTCAATACAGATACTAGACAAGAGAATAAAATTCACACTTCCGCTATCTTCCACTGCTTATATAAAATATTAAGCATAAGCGACCGATAAAAGTGAAAATACGGGCATGAAACAGGAACACGTCAGGGACGACAAGCTGGAAATACATCCAGCCAGAGTAAGTTGGGGGGGGGGTTTCCAGGGGTGGGAGAGGGAAAGCAAAATATAAAAGTCCTCACAAGCCGAATCTTATATTCATTAAAAATATGGATCCAAAGGTGTTTCACAATTATTGTTTGGCCAAAACAGGTAGTGATATAGGAAACGATAGGCAGATAACCAGAAACAAAGTATTAGAGTTGAGGGATGATAAAATTACGATAAAGAGTCAAAATTGATGTCAGATATTAAATTCTTATCCTGGAACGTCAATGGTCTGCGAGTTAGGGCGAGGAGAAATAAAATTTTACAGTATCTAAGAGACTCACCTGCGCAGATCATGGCGATTCAGGAAACACATCTAAACAAACAAGAGATTACGGACATATTCAAAAAATTTAAATGGGTTGATAAATTTGTAAGTACGGACCTTAACGCTAGTATTCGCGGAACTGCCATTATTTTCAAAAAAGCAGCAAGGGCCCAGATTATGGACTGGAAAACAGATGCGAGCGGTAGATGGTTGATAGTTAATGCCCAACTGCACTCAAGGGGTTTTATTATCACCAGCTATTATGGACCTAATCAGGACGATCCCTCTTATTTAAATATTCTACAGAACCATCTGATTACTTGCTTTGACCCTATAATATGGATGGGTGATTTTAACCTTGTTTTAGATCCAAAACTAGACAAATCTCCCACCTCCAGGGCCGTAGTTCACAGTAACATGAGGGATACGCTCCTTAGCTGTATGTTGAATCTTGGCTTAAACGATCTTTGGAGACAAAGAGCTGGTAAAGCCATGGGAGTCTCCTTTCATAATTACAAATACAAGCACAAATCCCGAATTGATTATGCCCTATTCAGCCTTTCTCTCAAAGATCAGATTAAAAATATAACATACTTGCCTCTGCATCTATCGGACCACTCTGCTATCCTTTTTTCGCTAAAACTAGAGCAGGAATTTACTCATGCATCATGGTCTTTCGACCGAACAATACTACTGGAGGAAGAGGAGAAAGATCATTTGATACATGAAACCATCTCCTTTTTAGAGCGGAATATAGGCTCTGCCTCATTGGTTACTGTATGGGAGGCCTGGAAAGCTTTTATAAGGGGCTGCATCACTAGTAGGGCCTCCTATATAAAAAAGAAATACGGAGAGGCGATCTTACATATAGAGCAAGAATTGACTCGTTTGGAGTCGTCGGACCAAGTTCCCTCTGACAACCTAGAGGAGAAAACAGAATTAAAAGCTAAATTAGATGCTCTATTGCAAGAAAGGCTAAATAAAAGATGGCAGGCCTGCAAACTCTCGCACTTTGAATATGGCGAATCTGCTGGAAAATTGCTGGCCTGGAAAATAAAAGCTGACCAGACCAGAAATTTTATCAAAGAAGTGAGGGTGGCTGGGGAAACCGTCAATAGGACAACGGACACTGACATCGGGGAAGCCTTTAGTGAGTTCTTTCGGAACATCTGTACAGAAGAGCTTAATGCTAATCTAGACGAAAGTGATGAATGGCTGGATAATATAACCCTCCCAGGATTGAACAGATCCCAAAGTGAAAACCTAGATAAAGAAATAACGGAAACTGAAGTTGACAATACTATCAAACAACTAACACATGGCAAGGCCGCGGTACCGGACGGTCTCCCAGGAGAATTATTTAGGGCACTTAACTCCACTCTTACTCCGGTTCTTACGATCCTCTTTAACAATATACTAATCAGAGGCGAGTCACCACCAAGTTCCTGGGGGGAAGCAAACATAGCTTTAATACTAAAAACAGGCAAGACCCAGTTGAGTGTGGATCATATCGTCCAATCTCGCTTCTCAATAATGACTATAAAATCTTTGCATCAATCTTGGCTGCACGATTGGGAAGCGAGATTGGATCAATTATCCACCCCGATCAAAAGGGGTTTATTAGAGGCCGGCAACTGGCCGATTTAACATATGATTTAGTGGGAGCCGCTGACATTGCCTCAACTTTCTGCTTACCCCTGGCAATCATGACACTCAACGCCACAAAAGCGTTTGATAGGGTAAACTGGGCATATTTAAACACAATAACGGACAAATTTCATCTCGGTCCCAAATTCTGCAGAGCCATCGGCCTACTATATAACAACCCTAGAGCATCCCTCTTAATAAACGGTACGCGAACAACTCCCTTTAAAATTAGTCGAGGAACAAGGCAGGGCTGTCCCCTATCCCCCCTCCATTTTAATTTATACGTAGAACCGTTTGCGCAGTCCATTAGGGAGGACACTAATATTCCACATTTCACTTTTTCCGGTTTGGAGAAGAAGGTCGGTTTATATGCCGACGATATACTCATCTACACAACTGACCCCGCTTTGGCATTTCCTACAGTTATAAAGAAGGTGGAGGAATTTGGAAGATTCTCGGGATATGAAATAAATGCCGGAAAAACGGAAATAATGGTTTGGAACATTTCTAATCTCCAACTCCTGTAAAATCCTCAATGAGGTACCTGGGAATCACAATAACTAAAGACTTGGATCATCTGGCTCAAAATAACCTAGCCCGGATCTCCTGCGAATCCCAATCCTTGATGAAATCTTGGTCTTTTCTCCCGCTTACCATCTACGGGAGAACCAGCCTGATAAAAATGAGTATTCTCCCGAAATATACATTTATTTTCAATACCATTCCGTTAACTTTTGACACCAAACAACTTGTAAAATGCCAACAAAATATCAATTCATTTATTTGGGGACATAAATCTAGCAGACTGGCGTGGAAGAAATTAAGAAGAAGAAGAGAAAAAGGGGGGCTTGCCTTGCCAGACCTGGAATGTTACGCCTGGGCGTTTCACTTGACTCATTCCAGGATGCTACTTAAGATCCCTTGGGAAAATGCAAACGGATTTATGTATAAGGCAATGCTACTGGGCTCGGACCTTCCATTGAATGGCTTCTTGTTTAAGTTCGGCCACCAGAAGTTCTTTAAAAAAGTCAGACTAAAGTCATTATTGGGCACTATAAAAGAATGGTCCCAAATTAAATCTAAGGCTGGGATAGGATATCTATCTAAGCATGCACCGATTTGGGAATTACCTGGGCTCTCACCGCAAGACTCCAATACAGTTAAAAAGGTCCTATTGGGCGCAGGTATAACACAGTGGGGGGAACTACTGGTAGAAGGATCCCTTATGAAATGGGAACCATTCAAGCTCAGGGTAACCTCATCATTCTCCTGGCTTGTATATATACAACTGGCTAGCTGGCTCCGAACTCAAACAAAGAAAAAAGCAATGATGGGGAATATAGTCCCTTAGAAAACAACCTAGTGGAGAAACCCGTGGGAAGAAAGGAAGTCGCACTCTTCTATTGGTACATCATAGAGGATGGGGAGGGCGACCCCAATCTCCCGGTAAAACTCTGGGGTGGAGAGGGGGAACCACATATAGAGGACATATGGGAGGAATCTTTTACCCTCCTCTACAAAATCATCAAGCCAGCTTGGCTGAGGCGTAATCATTTCTTCATGCTCCATCGAGCATATTACTCCCCTAAGAGGCTCTCGAAATTCCAACCCGGGAAATGCTGTAGCAAATGTTCCTATCCAGCAGCCTCAGATCTTCATATGTTTTGGGAGTGTCCGAATATTGCCACTTTTTGGCAGGAAATCAGGACAATTCTCGAATCCATCCTCAGATCCCCTATCCCGTGGTCATGGTCTTTAATCATCTTTGGCCTAAACAAGAACATCAAGGGCTTAGAAAGAGAATTCTTATTCTACGCTATTCTACTAGCAAGAAGAGAAATCTGTAAAAACTGGGTCAATATAAACTCCCCGACACATGCAGAGTGGCTGTCTTCACTATATGCAACATCGAAGGTCGATCTAACTAGAACATGTAGCCCCCGCTCTTTGAGATTCTGGGATTTTTTGATTAAATGGAGAAGGTATAGTTAGTCAACCCGGGGTTTTTTTTTTTTGTTTTTTTTCTTTCCCCGGGTCCGATGATTAGGCCTAAAATCTCCTTGTCCAAAGGGAGGCACCCGAAGCCATACTGCTATTGGACTACACGCCGACTCGGCTGGAATGGAGATTGTTTGTCCAAGCTCTGCCGGAGACATCTAGTCTGCATTTCTGGGCACTGGGAGATTATCAATTGGCCTCTCGGTGCTACAGTGGCGATTGGGTCTTGTGTCTTGTGGCTAGGAGCACATCTGGATCGACTATATGGCTAATGAGGACAACAAAAAAAGAAAAAAGAAAAAAAAAACACTACAATATGCTTCACAGATCCGCAGGAAGTGTCGAACTGGATGGAACTGAATTTGCAGATTGGTCTAGATCAGAGGAGCACCAGAGCACCGAGGCCCAAGACGTCCAGGCCTCCAAGGCGCAAAGTAACCAATCAGGAACCAATCAGAAAAGCAACCACTCCATAAAACACTGGCACTACCGGATCTGGAGCAATATATAGCGGAGCACCGAAAGGCTATACAAGCAGCGGCGGAAATGGGGGCGAACCTCTCAACCTCAGACCATGAAGACACTCCACACTTTTTTACCCCCAAAGAGGACTCCAATTACTCTAGTGCCTCTGACAAGAACCAACTGTCATGCCACAGACAAGTTTTAGTCATACAGGTCGGGTGAGGTGTTCGGGACCAAAATAATATTTATCGCTCCCAGCTAGGTTATATTAGTGAGCCTTTTCGGGGGATAGTTGAGGCCATAGTGTGTAACTCAGCCCTCGCTGCTTGTTGCGTGTGAATTGTAGGTAACTATCACCATGGAAGCGCGCGCTCCTCAGCAGGGTTACTGATGGGTCCGACGGACCGCACAGCACAGCGCCTACTGCCTGTCGAGGAGATTCACTCGCCAGGGTCCCCTCGACTCCTCCTACTGTTTTAAATTAATCATCGCCGGGGCATGTTAATTTATGCTGCTCTCTCTCACATGCACACACGTTTCCGTGGCTCGGCGTAGAACTCTGCTATCAATTGACAACCGTGGGGCTCCTAGTTAGTGTCTTAGTCCCCTTTGCCAGTAGATGGTCTGTTTGCCAGGCACCATGTGCTCCACAACGAATTGAAGGGAGGAAAGGGGTGTTGAGACCAAGAGGGCCTTTAGCAGTTTCAGGCTAGGCCCGCATGGGACGACCGTTGCTGAGTGGGATTTGTGGTTATTTCCTGGTGGGTGGTGTATACTCTTCGGCCACTGATGATATTCAGGGTGCAAAGCACGTCGGATTGGATTTTCCAGTGGGAGAGAATGTGGGTGCATGCACGTATCAGTTGTCACACATTCAATTTATTTACGGCCGCTGCCGCCATTATACCGTTTGACATTTTTTTGGTTGCGAGCTCGAGTCCAGCAGGGCCTTTGTGTGAGCTTAGCGTGCGGTCCAAATGTCATGTTTTCTAATTAGGCTTATATGATGTTGTTTGCTCTATACACAAGTCCGTCAGAGCACACTGTTAGCGATAAATTAGGACTGCTAAAGGAATATTGCATGTTGATTTCAGGTTTGCGGGCTACTTATTCCTGATCAGGGCAATGCAGTGTTTGGGGATGGAACATTGTTAAGGTCGGAAAGAGCACTCCAATAGGTAATCACGGGACAGCCTTTTCGCGCAAGTTTATTTTACAGGACTTATTTTACAGTGTCAGAGCGCGTCACAATAGGACCAGAACTGATACATGAGAGCAATATAAGTGAACACATTACATTAGCAAACGCTAAGTTACATGAAGCAACGTGACTAACGTGAGCAAACAATACAAGAGGAAGCAATTGGTGCATTACAGGAGGAAAAGTAACGTGTGCAAGTCACAAGTGTTCAAAGTACAAGTAGAGGTAATTACTGCAATACAGGGCTGAAACTCAAACACAAGAACTAACGTTACGTAGGCAAGGTGGCACTTGTGCAAGTACAGGAAGCAAACACAATGTATGAGTTAGCAAACAGTGTGTTACAAGAAGAAAGTGACGTGTGCATGTTACAATAGAGTACCAAGCTCAGGTAGAAGGATAATATTGCAATAATTGTCAGACTCTCTAACCCAAGAACTCTCTGGGAAGACACTTCCATAGTCAAGGAGAATAGAATATTCTCTATTAAAAGGTCTTCCGTCAGATAAGAGAGGGCATGAATTATTTTGGAGGTGTCTTTGAAGGAGGAGAACTTTGAGGTCAGTTTGAAGGCCGGGGAGGAGGAGGTGTTTCTGAGAAGAATAGTAAGGGAGGGGACGAGTTAAGAAGTGACTTTAAATCACACACTCCTAGTGAAATGGTCATTATCAGACTTAACAAGTGAATATTGGACTTAGTTTCAAGACACTACACTTCTGCATCAGGCGCTGGAGGTACGCAAGTATGTGTCCTACCCAACTCCTTACGAGAATGTATTGTGGGCAAACTAGTTCTCGTAACTGACGAACAAGCTTGGCCTCGGCGGCATGGGGGGCAGAAAATCCATATTACTATATGGAGGGGGGGCTTCTAATGGATGTTTTATGTCTTAAATGCAGGAACGTTGTGGAAGACCCGCCCTACTCACATGGGGGTCCACCTGAACTGTCAACAGGTATAAGGGTCATAGCACACTGGGGGCAGGATGCTATGGTCTGGGACACCAAGGTTCTCAGCAGGTGTCAGGACTGTACCTGTTGTGGGGCACACAGGTTACACACCATGGAAGTATTACATTCGTAGTCAACTTGTGAATCTGAGCTTAGCAGGTAGCTCCTGTACAATAATTGGATGTTTGCTCTTGTGAAACATCGGATGAGCCTGGGCAATTTGTTTATTTACTGGGCAATAATTTGGGTGTTTTATCGGTAAGCAGTGGGAGACTGTGGGCAAATCATGCATGCCCTGTGACAAAATTGAAATGGTATTCTTTTACATAACTGATGGGTCTGGGCATTTCATGCATCCCATGTGCAATAATGGAATGTCTTCTTTGGTACAGCAACTGGTGTGCAAGTAAGGGGCTCTGATCCTGGCGATCGAGTTAGCAAACTAGTTCTCGTAACCGACAAACAGGCTTGGCCTTGGTAGCGGGGGCATTGATGGCCCCTGTCTCATTGCAGAGAAGCCAATTGGTATATGAGGAGGGGCATGGCTTCTAATGGATGTTTTATGTCTCAAAGACAGGAACAGCGCTGGAGAACCGCACTACTCACATGGGGGGAGACCCGAACTATCACAGGTAGAAGGGTCTTAGCACACTGGGTGCAGTCTGCTAGGGTCTGGGATTCCCAGGTTCTCCTCAGGTGTTATTACTGTCCCTATTGTGGGGCATGCAGGTTACACCCCTTGGAAGTAATACATTGGTAGTTAACTGGTGAGTCAGGACATATTAGGCAGCCCCTGTGCAATATTTTGATGTTCTCTCCTAAAAAAAAATGTTTTCTAAAAAGAACTGTTGAGTCTGGACATTTGGTTGTATAATTGGGTTGTTCTCTCTGGAAGCAGTGGCAGAGCAAGGGCGAATCATGCATTCCCTGTGACAAATCATTCGAAATACGTTTTCTTTTAAACAACTGGTGGATCTGGGCATATCATGCATCCCATGTGCATTATGGAATGTGTTGTTTTGTACAGCAACTGGTGCGCAAATAAGGGGCTCTGATTCTGGTGAGCAATAGGCTTAGCTGTCATCGCTGGTTGGGGGATGTTTTCATGGATTTGTTCTTTCTTCCAGAAACGCCCGGGTTTCGCTCTAGAAGGGGCAAACCATGCCTAGCTGGCTGGCATGCCAGGGCTGGAAGCTGGTACACTAGAAGAACACACTGGGGCCAGTGTGTGGGGTTCTGGGTCATAACGTCTAGAATTGTAGTGTAACCTTTTTTCTAATTTCAGGATAAGCGGATCAAATACACAGGCACCACTTTGAGAAGGACAGGTGGTAACGGAAGCAGGAATGGCCAGGGCATGCTCCGGGCACGGAGCCTGAATGCTGTTCCTGGTTAAAGTGCTCTTGGGGGGCATGGTGACAACCAGGTTCTGACTGCTTGTATGGGAGAGTAGAACCAGTGTTAAGTGTAGCTGTTGCGTAAATTACCATGACATTTGCCCCAGTTGTGCCCAAGTACTTTAGGCAGTTGCTGGCCTCAGCTCATAGGTGACAGGAGGAGTAACCACAAGGGTAGACGGGCAGAAGACTGGTACTGTTTTCATTTGAGGGGTACCCAGGGGTCTACTCCAGAATTTATCTGAAGGTCTGTACTGTGTCATACTATAGGGTGCACACAGCAGGGGAGAGGGCCTGTCCAGGTGGTCAGGGGCAACGGTATTGTCAAGTCTAGACTTCCGTATGTGCGGCTAGGGCCCGCCAAGATGATGAGGGGCAATTGCCTTCGGCCCGGGGTATCCTATTAGCTGTAAGGGGGCTGGGTTCGCTTCTTTTGACACAGTGCTGGGGGATACAAATAGGTCAGTTCTGTGGGGACATGTGCTCCGTCGGGTAGAGCTCCTGAGAGTAAGGCGAGTGCAGCATGGACCTGGGGTAGCCAGCTCACGCCTGCTCCTGAGTTTTCAAGTTGATGTGATGGGCCAAAGGGTGCTGAATCATGTGGAACTGACTAGTACGGCATCTAGTTTACCATTTCGGTAGGGGAACATCATTAGCAACAGCAGCTGCCTATATGGATAGCAGTATAGCCTCTTTTAGTTCGCCCAGGGTTGGGGCAGGCAAGGTCAGCAGCTAGGCAGCCAGAAACGGAGTAGAAAATAAAAAAATCTTATCCGTGACGGAGCAATGTGCACTCGACAGTCAAGCAAACTATGTTCCAACAGAACCCAGATACAATGTCGGGAATATATGCAAGGTGATGGGCCACACATAAATAGGCCTTTCTGTGTGCAAGGGGTTCGAGTGAGCCATTCCCAGGAGGGTGTGAGGGGTCTTGACAGTGCTGAAATGGAGGGGATGGAGCACTATTTCGGACATCTCTATAGCACAGTTTGCAGTGTTGGTTGAGAGGTTCAGGGACATTACGGATTCAGTTCTCAGTTCTGAGGAGCGGCAGAACTAATAAGGGATTTTGGTGGCAGGGCAGCACTACTGTACAGAGGAGGAGAGGACATGTCCTTGCTTGAGCAGAGGGAGGCCTCTGAATGAACAGGCTGTAGGTCACTGGTCTAGAGGGCCACTCAGGCCGCTTTTGAGGCAGCTCTCTTTTCAGCAACTTTTGCGCTGGCTTTATGTTGTTCGTTTAGAATGGGGGAGCTAGTGGCGAGTTCCAAACAGGACATATCAGGAGTAGCCTTGTGCAGGTGGGTGCTGTCCTGACAGGCGAGGTCCTGGCTCTAAGGTTGAGGAGATCTAAAACGGACCAGGAAAGGGCAAGAAAAGTTATACTGTTAAACAGGTTGGAAGTGCCAAGTACTGCCCAGTGCGCCTAGTTGCGAGATACCTGGCGTTGCGCCCCCCCAGGCGAGGGGCCTCCTGATGCATGCTGATGGGACCCTTTGACCATATACCAAGTAAATGTAAATATAAATGTTTTTGTACTTGTATAGTGCACAGCTACCCGCAGTGGGTTTCCCGGCGCTTGTACGAATACCGCAAGGGAACCCTTCCTGGCTTTCCCTGTGAAGTGTCCACTCCTGGGCACCCCCATGGTGCAGACCAGGCATCCCTCGCATTGTGGGGGCCGTTGTGGAGACTAAGCAAGCTATTGCCCAGAGTTGCAGCGTGGGACCCATGATCAGAATAGGCACTGAGGCAAGAATATCCGGTCAGGGGAATTAATGAGCCCGAGACCCACCAGGGCAGGAATCGAACCCTGGTCCCTGGCCAGAGCTCTGCATCAAGGTCTGCCTGCTCTAACCATTAAGCCACACTTCTCCACCAGCACATAATGGAGGTGTGGGTGGTATTCGCAGGCAACAACTTCCAGGGCAAGCGTTTTTGCTGCCACTCCTGTGGAATAGGGACAGCAACCATGGCTTTCCAGGCAGGCTTGCCAGTGTAACACATAAAACAAGTGGGGCATTGAGAGTCAAGTTGCTACAAGAATTACATGTGTCCTTAAGAGGCAGGTTTAGGCACGGACCTCGAATTTTGATGTGCCGTTGTTGTGCGACCTGGAGTAGGTGTAATCATGTTTGCAGTGTTTGAAGAATTTGGTTGGTGTACATAATGAGCAATGTGTAAAACATCTGCCTGGGGCGCAGGGGCCTGCTGCACATGTTGAGGAGCACTTTGTGCAAATTGAGCAACTTGCTGGGGACTTGTGAGTTATGGTGGTCCGAAATTACCCCGAGGCTTTATTGGCGGGGCGCAAAGTCAGGAGAGGCGATGGAGACCTCTCGCAGGCGGGTCAACAGCGCTATGCGCAAATTCACCGAGCAACGTGGATTTGGTTTTATGAGATAGGGGTTGCAACATGCAAACTGCACAGGGTGCCTTGACGAAGATGGTATACACCTATCAGAAGTGGAGATGGCCCTCTTCCGGCTAGATTTAGAGGAAGCACTAGTAGCAGCAGGTTGTAAATAAAAAAAACACTAGAAGGTGGGGGGCTCTGGGGCGGCGGCGGCGGCCACACCCAGAGCCATAGCAGAGTTACAGGGCGATCCAACGCTGGAAGGTACAGAAGGGTACCCTCTACAGGAGCACAGTAAGGGTACGAGAGCTAATTATCCCCAGGGAGATCCTCTGTGGGATCCTGGAGGAGTGACGGCACCCCGTTAGTCCTTCAGGCAGGTGTGGACCTGAGAAACCGGGGGTTGCCTGCAACGCTCTGCCCCCGAGGGGTAGGGGCGTGAGTAAAGGGGTAAACTGGAGGTCCGCCGGGGGGAGGGGGTTAAACCTTCCCCCCAATATTGACAACGCCCCCGCGGTTAACACCACAGGGGATTTATGGCTCATCAGGTGGGCAGGTCGCGAGGGGCGGCCTGACCCTGGATCGCCCGTAGCATGTTGGTATAATGTTTATGCAAATAAAGCTGCAACAACTTTCTCCAACAAAAACATTGTGTGGTGTCTGTTATTTGGGAAATTGTTGTGAGCGCTTTGGGGTATGGGCCGATGTTGGCACTAAGAGGGTTGTGACTGTGTCGTCCTCAACCCCGTTGTCCTATGGTTAAGGTCCATCACAGCCTTTAAAATCGCCACCAATAACGATGGGAACCTGTGGGAGGGCCAGAATGATGTTGCATAAGAGTCCTAGGAACATTCAAACTCAGTGCTGTGGAATGTATATGCGAAGGATGTGTACTAATTGCCCTCCAGTTGGACATATATCCCATCAGCATCCGACACTAAGTGGGTGACAGAAAGGGGGAATGATTTGTGGAGGAGTATCACAACTCCCTCGGTGTGACGTGCAGGGAAGATCCTGTTGTACCTAAACCGGGCAAGAAAAGCTTAATTTTTCATTACACATGCATGTAAATAAATGATTTACAATGTACATGCAATTATACATCTTCATTTATAATGTACATATATTCATATTTGACATGTACACAATCTACACATTCAGTTCCATCTACATACACTGCAATGTAGCGAACATATAAGACTACTCAACCTCCTGCATTAAAAAGATACATGCACCTAAAACATTAATATGCAATAAAATACAAACTAAGCTATATTAGCTTTGCTTTAATACGCTTTACATTACTGCTATCATTTTGCATTTGGAATTCAGAAAGTTAATATCAGTGATGTAGAATCACATCAGTCTTTTATATGTCTTACACTATAGACAGGGTGCCATGGGACACGTGCTGCTTTACATGCAGGCATCCCAAAGGTTCGTGTTATTAGTAAAGTGTGAGGTCACACAACAGACTGTTAGTATAAATGTAAATGTACAAATAACACTTAAAATGTGTTTACCGATTGTAAACCACGTGCACATGTTCTACTTAATATGGTATAGTGACCTTTAGACATGATTCGGCAATATATTTTATAGAAAGGGGTAGCAAGGCAGACCTCGACTGAGCTCAAGATGGCCGCCTACTGACGCACATCATTGATGCATAGCCTTGGAATAGTTCATCTACACCCCAGGCTCCACTATTGGCTGAAAGAGATAGGCTAGAAATGGCCATGAAGGAATGGGTGGGCAGAGATACTCATGGTGGGAAACAGCTTAAGATACCAGGGCAAATCCAGTTTACTGCTGAAAACCTAAAATATGGTTGGGAAGTTCCTCACTCTTCTGTCCTGGTGTCGCTGTGGCATGATTGAAACAGGGCTGATCAGCACATACCAGGCAGTAGGCACTAAAGGACAAATCATACATGGCTTCCAATCTGCCTTTGAGATTTGAATGGACAGAGAGCACTGATGGAAGCAACAGAGAAAACTCAATTGCCTCCACCTGGCTGGAGGCTGCCTGGACCAGCATTTCATTGTCCATGATGCATTGGATCCATGAGCAAGACAATGCACCAGCAGTTGATTGGTCCAGAAGGCTCTATGTCCACAGGAGCTGGTGTTTTGATATTGTCAATCATATGGGGTGGTGGGATTTAGGAGGCCAAGCTCATCTGTTCAAAGGCTGAGAGAGCTGTGTTGAGTTGGGTGACTATCTTTCGGCATTCGTTTTGATGACCTATTTGGGAAGGCATTCTTCCAAAGCAGCACCAAGTGGTTGATGGAGTCTTCTGACCTGCGGAGCTATATACAGATTGCTGGGCGAAACAGCATTGCATGACCAAATTTGAGGTCCCTGTCTGGAATATTGGGGGACTTGTTTCCCCTGCGTATACAGGATATGCCTTATACAATCGACCACACATTGTATCCCATACTCGAGCTATCTCTGCGTTGGAAGCACAGTGTGGATAGACCTAAATGCTACAAAGTTTGTTTGCGCAAGATCCAATGTGGGAACGAAAGACACAATTGGCAGGATACATGGAAGCATGAACCCTGCCATTGAATGCATTAGGGGTGACATATTAAGCACCTGGTCTGAGTACTTTGTATTTGGAACTCACCCCCAACACTACCCATCCCCCTCTGAAATGACACCCCTTCAGAGCCCAAGCCACACCCCCATTTCCTTGGGGAGCCATGCATTAGTGAACACTTGGGAGCAGATTTAACATTTATTCATGCAGCGCAGTGCAGCAGCTGCAAATTCTGCGCTGCATGAGAAGCAGAGAGCAGGAAAGCACCAAATTAACTATAAAAAGGCACTCTGTTCCCCTTTCCCTAGCGCCAACGCTTGAATCAGCTGTCGTACGCCACTGAGACGCCTTTGCACCATGGTGCAAGGGTGTCTTAGTGAGTGTAGCATAGGTTTTGTACTGGAAGGGCACCAAGCTCTATCGATTTTCTCCCTCAGCTGTCCCCATCACTTATTTCCAAAATTCTGTGATGTGATGTGATGTGAAAGGTTCTTGTAGAGCCCGACTAACACCTGAAGGTTTCTTGGTGCTTGTGTGGAGAGAACGGAAAAGAAGGGGATAGAGGGCTAATTGTAGACTTCAGTAAACAAAACGGTTTTAAGGAGAGATCTGAACCTGGTGTAGGGGTAAGGTAACCTTAGAGAGAGGGGGAGGGCATTCCAGAAGGAAGGAGCTAAGAAAGAAAACCTGAGGCCACCGTGTTTCTTCCTCTTGAATCTGGGGACTGTCAGTAAGGCCAGCTGAGACGAACGAAGGCTACGAGAAGGAACATAGGGGTGAAGTAGGGAAGAGATAAATGAGGGGCCTCCGCCTGCAAGGGATTTGAAAATTATGCAGCCTAGTTTAAACCTGCAGCGTGCTGTGACCGGAAGCCAATGTAAACTTTTTAAGAGGGGACGGACATGTTGATGTCTGGGTTGGTGAAAAATGAGGCGGGCGGCCTGGTTTTGGATCAGCTGCAGTCTCATGGCTTGGTAGTCAGGGAGGCCTACATAGAGCGCGTTTGCGTAGTCAATTCGTGAAATGACTAGCGCAAGCAGAGCCAGAGTGAGGGCCTCGGTGGTGAGGAGGCGAGAGATTTTACGGATCTTCCTGAGCTGGAAATGACTGGAAGACACTACCGCACTGATCTGGGACTTCATTGAGAGGTCACTGCTGATAATGACCCCCAGGCTTTTTGCTGAGTTGACTGGGCGAGGGGGACTGCCCAGTCTTGTCGGCCAGAAGGAAGGTTGCCAAGGGTTAGAGGATCCCCCGACAAGAACCAGCTCGGTCTTGTCGGGGTTGAGCTTGAGATGGTTTGAGCTCTCCAATCACTGATGAAACAGAGGGTGGTTTGGAAAGTGGAAATTGACTGATCCGAGGGGTCGATGGTAAAGACCAGTTGGATGTCATCCGCGTAATTAAACGCAGTGACATTCAGGCTACGGAGGGAGCGGATCAGGAGAGCCAGGTATAAATTAAAAAGGAGTGGGGACAGGGAAGAGCCCTGGGGGACGCCACAGGTTAGCCCAACCTGGTCGGCTGAAAACTGGGACAGCCTGACCGCTTGTTTGCGGTCAGACACGAAAGAGTGGACCCAGTCAAGGGCAGTGCCCCGGATGCCGGCCTCTCTGACACGGTCGACAAGGATACCATGGTCGACCGTGTCAAAGGCGGCCGACAAATCCAGCAGTACCAGAGCCTGACAGATGTTAGCGTCGGCCCCTCTGCGCAATACCTCCATAACAGAGAGTATAACAGCCTCTGTGGAATGCGCAGGTCTAAACCCGGCCTGCTGGGAGTCCAGAAAACCAGATTCCTCAATAAAGGAGCTGAGGGTGTTGGTGACATGTGACTCCAGCACCTTACTGAGAAAGGGAAGAAGAGATATAGGGCGGAAATGGCTCATAATCGAAGGGTCTGCCGAGGGTTTCTTTAGGATAGCCACCACCTCTGCCTGCTTAAAAGAGCAGGGAACCTCACCCATGGCAAGAGAGTTGTTCAGGAGGGCCAGGGGGGGTTCAGGGCAGACGGTGAAGGCTTCGCGGAGAACAATGGGGGGGCAGCAATCGCTCGGTGAGCCAGAGGAGACTTTATGTAACAAAGTAAGAAAGCCTTCCTTCGAAATGGGAGGGATCTGGGATAAGGTATGGGAATCGAGTAGAAGACAAGAAGCGTCCAGTAGAGGGAAGGTGGGCAAGGCTTGAGCAGGGATACTGTTTTTTATCTTGATTATCTTATCAATAAAAAATTGGTTAAGGGAGTCACAAAGTGACTGGGAAGGGAGAGGTGCAATGGTGACTCTATTGGGATTAGATAACTCCTCTACTATGGAGAAGATATCTTTAGATTTGTTGGCCGAATCCAGGATTTTTTTGGAGAAATACACCGTCTTGGCTGAAGATATAGCTGCCTTGTACTCTTTGAGTAAGGTGGAGAATGTCAGTTTTGTATCTGAGCTATAGCCCCGGCGCCAACGCCGTTCAGCCTGTCGGAGCCCAAGTTTCAAGGCTTTAAGGTCCTCAGTGAACCACCTTTGGGCGTCATGGCGGCGCCTGGTTCTGACCGACTTTAGAGGTGCCACAGAGTCGGAGGCAGAGGCGAGCCAGCTGGTCAAGTCCTGGGCTTGTGTGTCAATAGATCCAGAGCTGAAGGGGGCAGATGTGCTAAGGAGGGAAGTGAGTTTACTAAGATCTGCCCTATTCCAATTGCGAGCAGAAAAATTGGTCTCTAGGGCATTAGTGACAGTGGGAGGCATGGCTAGAGTGAAGGTGATCATGGAGTGGTCAGACCATAAGCAAGGAAGAACCAGAGGAGTGGAGATATCCAGACAAGAGGTCCAGACCTGGTCCAAGATATGGCCCTTAATGTGTGTAGGTGAATGTATGTACTGGGAACAATTCAGACCCGACATGAGGTCAGAAAAGGCTAAAGAGCATGGGGTCTCGTGAGGGTCGGAGGGCCAGTAATTAAAATCGCCAAGGACCAAGATATTTGTGTTATTGATGGCTAGTTGAGACATGAGATCACCAAACTGAGCCGAGAAACTGGGCATAGGCTGGGGAGGGTGATAGAACAGGACACATATAAGAGACGAGCCTGGCTGCTCCAGCCTAAGCACCAAACAGTCGTCATGTGGATAGTAGGGGTGACTACAAGAGAGAAGCGAATTGAGTGCTTAATAATGGCTGCAACGCCTCCAGTCAAGTCAAGTCAAGTCAAGAGATTTATATAGCGCGCTACATACCCATAGGGTCTCAAGGCGCTTGAGGAAGGGTGGGGAATTACTTGTCGAATATCCAAGTTTTAAGTTGCTTTCTGAATGCTAGGTGGTTCTGAGTAAGGCGAAGGTGAGCGGGAAGTGAGTTCCAGGTTTTAGCTGCCAGGTAGGAGAAGGATCTACCTCCCATGGTGGTTTTGATGATGCGAGGTACAGTGGCAAGGGCTTGGTTGGAGGAACGTAGCTGACGGGAGGGGGTGTAGAAGGACAGTCGTGTATTGAGGCATTCGGGTCCAAGTTCGTAAAGTGCTTTGTGTGCGTGGGTTAGGAGGCGGAAAGTTATCCTTTTATTTACGGGGAGCCAGTGAAGGTTTTTCAGGTGGCCAGAGATGTGTTCTTTACGCGGGATGTCTAGTATGAGCCTGGCTGAGGCGTTCTGGATGCGTTGGAGTTTTTTCTGGAGTTTTGCGGTGGTACCGGCGTATAGGGTGTTTCCGTAGTCCAGGCGGCTCGTGACCAGTGCGTGGGTGACCGTTTTTCTCGTTTCGGTGGGGATCCAGCGAAATGTTTTTTTGAGCATGCGAAGAATGTTGAAGCAAGATGATGAAACGGCGTTGACTTGTCTGGTCATCGAGAGTGAGGAGTCCAGGATGACGCCCAGGTTCCGTGCGTGGTCCGTAGGGATGGGTGCTATTCCAAGGGCCTCTGGCCACCAAGAGTCATCCCAGGTGGAGGGGGAGGTGCCTAAGATGAGGACTTCTGTTTTGTCTGAGTTCAGTTTCAGACGGCTGTGCTTCATCCACTCGGCTACTTCTTTCATTCCTTCGTGTAAGTTGGTTTTGGCGGTGTTAGGGTCTTTGGTGAGTGAGAGGATCAGTTGAGTGTCGTCAGCGTAGGAGATCATGTTGAGATTGTGTTGGCGAGCCATGGCCGCAAGGGGGCTCATGTATACGTTGAAGAGGGTGGGACTGAGTGAGGATCCTTGTGGCACGCCGCAGATGACTTCAGAGGCCTCTGACTTGAATGGTGGGAGGCGGACTCTCTGGGTTCTTCCGGTGAGGAACGAGGTGATCCATTCCAGTGCTTTTCCTTGGATTC
Organism: Lissotriton vulgaris; assembly: GCF_964263255.1. Classification (NCBI taxonomy): domain Eukaryota; kingdom Metazoa; phylum Chordata; class Amphibia; order Caudata; family Salamandridae; genus Lissotriton; species Lissotriton vulgaris. Next base: position 801,351,461 of record NC_141685.1, on the reverse strand, counting down.
CGATGTTTCTGAGGCGCTGTAGAAGGGTGCTATGACAGACTGTGTCGAAGGCAGCGGAGAGGTCGAGGAGGATGAGGGCGACTGTGTCTCCATTGTCCAGTAGAGTCCGAATGTCGTCTGTTGCTGCGATAAGTGCGGTCTCAGTGCTGTGTTTGGCTCGGAAGCCGGACTGTGAGGGGTCGAGGGAATTGTTGGTTTCGAGGAAGGTGGCGAGCTGGTTGTTGACAGCTTTCTCGATGACTTTGGCCGGGAATGGAAGAAGCGAGATGGGGCGGTAGTTTTTGAGTTCGGCGGGGTCAGCTGTGGTTTTTTTTAGGAGGGCGCTGAGTTCGGCGTGTTTCCAGCTTTCCGGGAAGGTGGCGGAGTTGAGGGAGCAGTTGATGACATCTCGGAGGTGTGGAGCTATGATGGAGTCTGCTTTGTTGAAGATGTGGTGAGGGCATGGGTCAGTTGGGGATCCTGAGTGGATGGAGTTCATCAGGCGGATGGTGTCCTCAGTGGAGATTGGGTTCCAGTCGTTGAGGATGTTCAAGGGGGGTGAAGGTCCTGCAGAAGGTTGGGTGGGTTGGTCTCCGGGTCGGTTCTCGAAGCTGTTGTGGATGTCTGCGATTTTGTTGTGGAAGAAGGAAGCTAGGGAGTCGCAGAGGGCTTGGGAGGGGGTGATGTTGTTGGAGTTGGCTGATGGGTTGGTAAATTCTTTGGCGATGTTGAATAATTCCTTGCTGTTGTGGGCGTTGTTATCTAGTCGGTCTTTGAATGCAGCTTTCTTGGCAGATCGGATTAGTTGGTGGTGTATGCGGGTGGCGTTTTTGAAGGCGTCCCTGTTGCTGGTGTTTGGGTCTTTTTTCCAGGCCTTCTCGAGGGAACGACAGAGTTTCTTCGATTTCTTAAGATCATCGTTGAACCAAGAGGCGTTTTTGCTGCCTAGTTTGCTTTGACGTTTTTTCAACGGTGCTAGGATGTCGGCGCTGTTGGATAGCCATTGGGTGAGGTTAATGGCTGCTTGGTCGGGGTTTGAAGAGTGGGCGGGGGTGTTTAGAAGAAGCGATGAGGAGATCTGGTCGATGGTGCGAGTCCTCATTGAGCCAAGTCTCGGTAAGGAGTAAGAGATCAGGTTGCTCAGATCCCAGGAGGTGGAAGATGTCTAGCTGATGGCTCACCAAGGAACGGGTATTAAGATAAATCACTGAGAGTTTGGGTTTGCGAGTCCTTACAGAGGGGGGGGGAGCTGGGCCTAGGAGCCCGGACGGGCGGATTAGGGGCATCAGAGAAGGCTAAAATTTCAGGAAAGACTCTTCTAGGCGTAAATAAACCCAGTGAAGTAAATCTGAGTGAGGGCTCAGGGAGGGGGAGTACAGGATCATGGAGATGGATAAGATCCGAACGAGAGTATGACTGGGAACGGGCAGAGTGACATGCCCCGTGCCCCGGTCGGCCACGGACGGGTGCAGACGGGCTTAACTCAGGCGCAACTCCGGCGCGCCTTTGTCGCGCCCGCTGCGCTGACACATAGGGTACGTTTAAGTAGGGTAGGATCTCGGGGGGTGTGGCGATGATGTCACTCGCCTGACCAGCCCGCCCCAATATGGCGCCCACGGCCGCTGTGAGCCCGCCGGGACGATCAGCACACAGCCGGCCGCCGGGGCTCCCTGGAAGAAGAAAAGCAGGTTAGTGTCCTGTCAGAACTTTGAAATACAGGAGAGTTAGTGGGGCTGACAGAGAAAAATATTCCCTAGTTAAAAACGCGTGTCTGCTATCGACTCAGCAGAGCGCTAGTAAAATGATCCACAAGATGCACTATCGTGAACAGCTTCAAAGAAAATGCGTCCGCTTCTCCCACCACAGGCAAGGACCCACTGCCACTGGGTCACCCGCCCGCTATCAATGGAGAGCGCCAGAGGACACTCCTAAGTAGGGCAGGATCTCGGGGGGGGTGGCGATGATGTCACTCGCCTGGCCAGCCCGCCCCAAGATGGCGCCCACGGCCGCTGTGAGCCCGCCGGGACGATCAGCACAAAGCCGGCCGCCGGGGCTCCCTGGAAGAAGAAAAGCAGGTTAGTGTCCTGTCAGAACTTTGAAATACAGGAGAGTTAGTGGGGCTGACAGAGAAAAACATTCCCTAGTTAAAAACGCACGTCTGCTATCGACTCAGCAGAGCGCTAGTAAAATGATCCACAAGATGCACTATCGTGAACAGCTTCAAAGAAAACGCGTCCGCTTCTCCCACCACAGGCAAGGACCCACTGCCACTGGGTCACCCGCCCGCTATCCTTCGTCCCAGTAGTCTTGCCTGGTCTGTACTAGTCCTTCTATTCATCTCCCTTAAGGGCACTGAGGTACTGGGTTTTCTCGGAACCAACACTAATACAAAAAACCCAGCGGTGTCAGGGCAACACCCAAAGACCCCGGATTCCCCTGTCTTGGCAAACAGAGACACGGGATACTTCTTGATGACGTCAAAGACCAAAGTTTAATGGTTGCAACCAGGGACAGAGGTCTACGAAGTACACACGGGTAGTTCGAAAGAGACTGCACCATCTCAGTGAACGAAACTCGGTCTTTTATGCCGAAAATTACGCTTCTGGCAACATCACAATTTACATTCAGTGCATACAAAACTAACCAATGAGCAAGTAGCATTTCAAAAAGTAGCAAATCACGACAGTCAAAGTTAATCCTACTATCTGTTGTCCAGCCCACCACAAATGGTCGCACATATGTTATTTTCCTGTTCGATCAGGCCGGACAAACCCATCATAAAACCTTCAACTAAATCGATGAACATGTTGTAAAGGAAAGGCAAGAACAGATGGAAAGGAGATAGAGGAGTGGGAACAGTGGGCCATAAAGTCGGACCACGTCCTGCTCTTTGATCTTTATCAGTGCAGCTGCTAATCAAGGAACTGGCTCAGCAGGATTCGCCCCAGGGGAAAAGTCAGTTCGGCCAGGTCAACCAAGTGTCAGCTAAGGCATACCTGTCAAAGACTCGCTCGGCCACAATCATAGAGCCTATGTTAGGGCAACCATACAAGATGGCTGCCGTTTTACAAAATGGAACCCGAGGGTTCAAACTAAATCCTCAAATGCAGAGTGTTCTCCTATATCGATTCATACGAAAACACCCAGACACGTTAAACTCATCATTTGCGGTCTGCTGACACCAAGATCGTCCATTTCCGACAATTTTTATAAATCGGGTTTCGGAACTATCGAACCCAATTCGGAATTACGGAACCACAGACCCTCCTTTTGCCCTATCATAAGCAATAAACCCAAACCCATTTTAATCTGAATCTGGATCTATATTCATCAGGTCATCGATATGCTTCTGTAGCATCATCTTATTGCTATGGATCTCTCTTCGGACAGGCTTCCGTACGCACATTGTAGCACAAAGGCCACAAAAGGCCAGAGCGCACTGCACACAGAGACAGAACATGAACAGAATCGCCAAGGCCATACCAATGACCATCAAAATCTTCCAACCCCAAGTGGATATCAATCCCCATAACCATCCCATCGGAGACCAATCCCCTTTGTCCAGGTGGACAGAATCGGAGATTTTATGCAATTTGGAAATGGCCTGGAAGACTGACGGAGCGTTATCCGGAATAAAAACGCAGCAGCTCGATTGAATCAATCTACAAACTCCCCCTCGATCGGCTAAAATAACGTCTAGGGCAACTCTATTCTGAAGTGTCATAACTCTATCCGACTGGAGCTCAGCAGTCAGATTACCAAGGGCACCGGCAGTCTCAAATATGGTGGACTCAACCACTCTCGTAAGCTGACGAATATTCCTACTGTTAGCCATAGGTCCCCAAAACGGCAGAAAACCCTTGAAGAAATCGCCCAATTCTTGCCCTGCAGTGTCTTCTTGACTAAAGACACCTCTCGTAATTCTCGTCTTGTGATAATCTGCCGCAGCTGTAAAAGTGGGGGGTAACAGAAAGGAAACAAAACATGTGCCCGAAAAATCATGGGGCAACCATGTGTATGCTTTGTCATAGCAGACAAAATAAGTACCCTTGGCAGCTAAAAACGCTGGGGAAGACTGAGACGGAAACACGTAAGTCTCAGTGCAGACGCTCTTCCCTAACTGAGCTCTCTGATTCTTACCGTTGCCCTGTAGACAATAGTAACCCTTATGGGGCACTATTTTGTGAAACAAACAAGGACCCCCTGATGTGGATAGATTTCCTGAGTCAGGGCAAGACTTTTTTGTGAATATAATACTCAGGCAAAATGTATGTACAACACTAGCACATGATTATTGGCATTTTGCCAGACAATACAATAAAAAGCAATCAAAACAGGTATTTGCACATTTGATACATTTTAATTAGTACATAAAAAATTATTCATTGGTAAAAAATAAGTACATTCATATGTATACATGATAAAAATGTTTTAACATTCTGACATATGTATAAGTTCAGATATTCATCAAATACATATCATAATTCAATAAAAGATGGTTTCCTGTCTACGCGTTTCGACACAGGAGTGTCTTCCTCAGGACTGTACCATCGTATTTCTGTAAAAACATATTAAAAAAATATTTTCAATATTTACAGCTATACATAGTAAAGTGCAAAGACCGTTTTTGTGCCAAATTGAACCATATACATCAGGCTAGTGTTTCTTAATTTACAGATTTGATAATACCGCTAAGTATTGATGCACGAGTTTGTCATGAGAAACCAAAAAACAGACATCATTTGTACATATTTACACCTATCTATGTATCAGTCATCAGTCAAATATATACATAGGGTTCATAGTTGTAGCATCTAACTAGACATTTAAATTTGTACACTCTCATTTTTGATCTTACTACCCTCCTATTTGAGAGGTATATTCCTAATACAACCCTGCTTACTATATACAGTGAGGAAAACTTATGGTGGAGAGTGAGAGAATCCCCATAAGTGAAAAAGACAGAAAAATTGAAAAGTTTACAGAGGGATTTTTTGTGCCTATATTTAACACGATATTTCTCTACTTATTACGGGGATATTTTAAATTATATGAGAAACCATACAGGTTTGGATAACCAATGGCTTGTTATTTTAACATAATTGCAGCTTACCTAATTAAACAAGAAGTGACCGCTAGTGATATGTATTGGTGAATGCGGTCAGCAAGTAGTAATTCCTGCAACGAATAAGGAATACAGAACTTTATGTTGTACGGTACTTGAAAAATTATTTTTCCTCCTTTACTCAACATAATTATCACTGCTACTTTTCATTTCACGTTTTACTTGAAATGAATATTGTTGGAATTATTTTGCATAATTTTTTAGTCTAGAGGATGGAATACATGACATAATCTGTGATAAGTTGCTAGACACGTTTTTGTCCTAATATGCGGTCAATGCCGATCTATTGCTATTTACAGATAGCTTTAGTATAACATTTCTTACCAAAAGGCACAACAGATCTGTAGTACTGATTTCTGAGCAGTATAGGTGAGAAAACACGTCCTTACTGTGAGATTTTATTCTGGGTATAAAAGAAAAATGATAATAAGCACACGTTAGATTCCTACGTTTAGTACTTAATCTCTATTACTACACTGTTTGACCTATGCTGATAAAATCACAGTGCCACATTCTTACCATATTTAAAAACAATAGTGGTCGTGTTTCAGAAGGGTAGATTCTGGTGATCCTGAAGATTAAATGTTCTATACCCTAGGGGTTAGGGAGAAAAGCAAGCGAGTGGATTATAGACCTACTATAATTATATCCTAACATGTCCTAGGCCTGTGGCCCCTCTTGAAAGGCATAAGTTTTACCTTTTTATTCTGTGTGCGGGTAAACCGGCTGCAGGAGGTACCCGGCGTCTTTTAATTCTACATGATAAAAAAGCGGAAAAACGGGACCTGGCATTAAATACACGAACGTGTGCTTAGCGTAGATAGCCTATCGGTATTGAAGATGAAGGTTACCTGGTTAGGAGGCTTTCCAAGTGGGCCGGCTCTGACTGGTGCTAGATGGCTTTATTTCTATGGAAAGGGACAAGTATGCCTCGCATTTAACAAAATAGTCAAAGGTTGTTTTACTCATTTTTAGAAACTGACTGGTCTAATGCAACAGCTTACCGTGATGTTTGCGTGTGGGTAAAACGGCTGAAAGAGGTTCCCGGCGTCTCTTAAATCTGCATAGTAAAAAAGCGGACAACCGGGACCGAACATTAATAGCACGAACGTATGCTTGGCATAGATAACCTTTCGGTATTGGGGGTGAAAGTTACCTGATTAGAAGTCTGTCTAAATGGGCCGGCTATGACTAGTGCTCGGTGACTTTGTTTGTGCCCTTATGGGGCACTATCCAGATCGGTAGGGGACTTTTCGAACGCGGTTATTACTCAGACTTACTCCATATCCACTTACGCTCCAACCACTATATGGTTGTCTCTCGTCTTGTGGAATAGTCTCTACTGCATTAGTCCCTTGAATCATATCGACTATGCCTCTAGCTATAGGACTATTCTTCGGATTATCTCTCGGTGAGCGTAAGGGGTCAACACTGTGGGCATATATAAACATTGTTCTGTAAGCTCGAATCGAACCATTTAAACTAAAGGGCAAAACTAAATAAGGGATTCCCTTGTCAGCTGTATGAGGCATTAAACCACAAATCCAGCAGTTCGTTGTATTAATCACTAACTGATGCTGGTGCAAAAGCTGTATGAAGGAATTGTTAGCAAACTCCTTACGTCTAACTACCTCATATTCAGGCAAAGGGTGAAAAGAATGAGAGGAAATAGTAGGTGAAGGTGTAGGTTGCACAGTGGAATTAAACGTTTCTTTGGAAACAAATGCTACATAACCAATTATAAAAATTACGATACTCAGTAGTAAAAGTATGCACGGAATCAAAAAACATTTCCTCAACATTATTTTACAAATGCGTTTTCTAAAAGTCAATGTCTGCACAGGTCTCTCCAACTCAAAGAAATCCATCCTAAACTAAAGTTGCTGCCCGCGGTGGTTGGTTGATTCTGCTTGAGAGGCCTCCGCTAAACCCAGGAAGATGGCCTCGGACTAACGGAACCCAAAACCTAGTGTCTCAGGCTTGCACTCCCAAGACTTGGAGCAACTGCGACCCTAGCAGCAAGAACCGGATGGCAGTTCAGAAAAACAAAAATACGTAGATCCTTGGTGGAGAGTTAACCTGCAAACATTAAAAAAAATCAACTTTATTCACTTTATTTGTCCTTAATTCTCGATCTCAAATTGTATCTGTCTCTTCCAGGTAGTTCTTGATCGGTAAACAACAGCTGAGGATCAGTAGTGTCCAATCGCTTCGCAGGAGGTATTGCTTCTTGCAAAAGTCGATCACTCTCCAATTCTGAATTAGTACCAATCAAACGAGCATCACTAAACGTGACGAACTTCGGGACAGTTTCAGTTTCTGAATCTGCAAGACCGTCTTGAACCCACTGATCGTAGGGTAAAGGTAGGGGTGCCTTCTTCGTATGACACCCATGGATCCAGTGTTTTTTACCACGAACTCGCACCGCAGATCTCGTTGACAAGAGGACCTGATAAGGTCCAGTCCAGCGGGGCTGAGTATTCTTCGTTCTTTGAAAGTTCCTGATGAACACCCAGGAACCAGGTTCAATCACGTGTCCTGGATCATCTGTAGCTTGTGGAAGCGAATCGTGAACCTGTTGGCGTAAAACACTCATTTTAGTTGTCAGTTCACGCAAATAATCAAGCAAAACAGGGTACTCAAGGTCGCTAAACCTCGTCGGTCTTGGCACGCCCCAAATATTCGCCGGGCGACCAAACACAACCTCATACGGACTCAAACCCATTCGCGAGTGCACAGTCATACGGGTGGACAATAGTGCTAATGGCAAAGCATCTGGCCATTGTAAACCAGTGCTCTCTTGGATTTTGGCCAACTTTAACTTCAGAGTGCCATTATAGCACTCGACTAAACCAGCTGATTGGGGATGATTTGCAGCATGAAATTTCTGCCTAATCCCAAGACCTTCACACACTCTCTTCATCCCACAAACTCACTTCCATTATCACTCCAAATGATTCTCGGCAATCCAAACCTAGGGAAGAATTCTTTTATCAAAACTTTAGCAGTGGACAAGGCAGTGTTGTCCTTAAGGGGGTAAGCTTCTACCCATCTAGAGAAAGAGCAAACAACCACCAACACATATTTCAAGTTGTTGCATCTTTCCATATGGATAAAATCTAGCTGCAAAGCCTCGAACGGATACGTAGGAGGAGCAAAATGACCAGCAAAATGACCAGCTGGTGTTGGAGTTCCCTTGCCAGGATTATGCATCAAACACACCATACAATTCTTAACCAAGTTCTCTGCACATTTGGGTATTCCTGTATTCTGCCAAACCGGAGCCAACAACTTACAAATCCCTTTCACACTAATATGTGCCAATCCATGTGCCATTGTAACAACTGGCATTTACAACAAGGGGTGGTGAGGGACAGAGTCTCTGAATTAAGCAGAAAGCTCTCACCCAGTCAAGAGATCAGGGACAGACTGATTTGCATATAGCCAGGTTCTGAGCTGGGATGGGGCAGTGAGATAAATAACGGTGATGGATCAAGCCCTGATCTTTGGACTGGGTAAGAGTGGTCTGCTCAATTCAGACACTCTGTTCATCACCACCCCCTTTTGTAAATCGATTTTGGCCACTATAGGTGTGGCAGGGTATACTCAGACATGAGTCCCTTTCTCACTGCTCCATCAGGATTCAAGCAAGCCGGGCCGAAGAGGCTGAAATGCCAGAAACCGGTCCCCGGTAGCTTGTCTCCTTTCTGGTAAAGAATTGGCTTGGTAGTTTAGTCTGCCCTGTTCCCATGATGCACTGGGCCAGGGACAGACTGATTTGCATATAGCCAGGTTCTGAGCTGGGATGGGGCAGTGAGATAAATAACGGTGATGGATCAAGCCCTGATCTTTGGACTGGGTAAGAGTGGTCTGCTCAATTCAGACACTCTGTTCATCACCACCCCCTTTTGTAAATCGATTTTGGCCACTATAGGTGTGGCAGGGTATACTCAGACATGAGTCCCTTTCTCACTGCTCCATCAGGATTCAAGCAAGCCGGGCCGAAGAGGCTGAAATGCCAGAAACCGGTCCCCGGTAGCTTGTCTCCTTTCTGGTAAAGAATTGGCTTGGTAGTTTAGTCTGCCCTGTTCCCATGATGCACTGGGCCAGGGACAGACTGATTTGCATATAGCCAGGTTCTGAGCTGGGATGGGGCAGTGAGATAAATAACGGTGATGGATCAAGCCCTGATCTTTGGACTGGGTAAGAGTGGTCTGCTCAATTCAGACACTCTGTTCATCACCACCCCCTTTTGTAAATCGATTTTGGCCACTATAGGTGTGGCAGGGTATACTCAGACATGAGTCCCTTTCTCACTGCTCCATCAGGATTCAAGCAAGCCGGGCCGAAGAGGCTGAAATGCCAGAAACCGGTCCCCGGTAGCTTGTCTCCTTTCTGGTAAAGAATTGGCTTGGTAGTTTAGTCTGCCCTGTTCCCATGATGCACTGGGCCAGGGACAGACTGATTTGCATATAGCCAGGTTCTGAGCTGGGATGGGGCAGTGAGATAAATAACGGTGATGGATCAAGCCCTGATCTTTGGACTGGGTAAGAGTGGTCTGCTCAATTCAGACACTCTGTTCATCACCACCCCCTTTTGTAAATCGATTTTGGCCACTATAGGTGTGGCAGGGTATACTCAGACATGAGTCCCTTTCTCACTGCTCCATCAGGATTCAAGCAAGCCGGGCCGAAGAGGCTGAAATGCCAGAAACCGGTCCCCGGTAGCTTGTCTCCTTTCTGGTAAAGAATTGGCTTGGTAGTTTAGTCTGCCCTGTTCCCATGATGCACTGGGCCAGGGACAGACTGATTTGCATATAGCCAGGTTCTGAGCTGGGATGGGGCAGTGAGATAAATAACGGTGATGGATCAAGCCCTGATCTTTGGACTGGGTAAGAGTGGTCTGCTCAATTCAGACACTCTGTTCATCACCACCCCCTTTTGTAAATCGATTTTGGCCACTATAGGTGTGGCAGGGTATACTCAGACATGAGTCCCTTTCTCACTGCTCCATCAGGATTCAAGCAAGCCGGGCCGAAGAGGCTGAAATGCCAGAAACCGGTCCCCGGTAGCTTGTCTCCTTTCTGGTAAAGAATTGGCTTGGTAGTTTAGTCTGCCCTGTTCCCATGATGCACTGGGCCAGGGACAGACTGATTTGCATATAGCCAGGTTCTGAGCTGGGATGGGGCAGTGAGATAAATAACGGTGATGGATCAAGCCCTGATCTTTGGACTGGGTAAGAGTGGTCTGCTCAATTCAGACACTCTGTTCATCACCACCCCCTTTTGTAAATCGATTTTGGCCACTATAGGTGTGGCAGGGTATACTCAGACATGAGTCCCTTTCTCACTGCTCCATCAGGATTCAAGCAAGCCGGGCCGAAGAGGCTGAAATGCCAGAAACCGGTCCCCGGTAGCTTGTCTCCTTTCTGGTAAAGAATTGGCTTGGTAGTTTAGTCTGCCCTGTTCCCATGATGCACTGGGCCAGGGACAGACTGATTTGCATATAGCCAGGTTCTGAGCTGGGATGGGGCAGTGAGATAAATAACGGTGATGGATCAAGCCCTGATCTTTGGACTGGGTAAGAGTGGTCTGCTCAATTCAGACACTCTGTTCATCACCACCCCCTTTTGTAAATCGATTTTGGCCACTATAGGTGTGGCAGGGTATACTCAGACATGAGTCCCTTTCTCACTGCTCCATCAGGATTCAAGCAAGCCGGGCCGAAGAGGCTGAAATGCCAGAAACCGGTCCCCGGTAGCTTGTCTCCTTTCTGGTAAAGAATTGGCTTGGTAGTTTAGTCTGCCCTGTTCCCATGATGCACTGGGCCAGGGACAGACTGATTTGCATATAGCCAGGTTCTGAGCTGGGATGGGGCAGTGAGATAAATAACGGTGATGGATCAAGCCCTGATCTTTGGACTGGGTAAGAGTGGTCTGCTCAATTCAGACACTCTGTTCATCACCACCCCCTTTTGTAAATCGATTTTGGCCACTATAGGTGTGGCAGGGTATACTCAGACATGAGTCCCTTTCTCACTGCTCCATCAGGATTCAAGCAAGCCGGGCCGAAGAGGCTGAAATGCCAGAAACCGGTCCCCGGTAGCTTGTCTCCTTTCTGGTAAAGAATTGGCTTGGTAGTTTAGTCTGCCCTGTTCCCATGATGCACTGGGCCAGGGACAGACTGATTTGCATATAGCCAGGTTCTGAGCTGGGATGGGGCAGTGAGATAAATAACGGTGATGGATCAAGCCCTGATCTTTGGACTGGGTAAGAGTGGTCTGCTCAATTCAGACACTCTGTTCATCACCACCCCCTTTTGTAAATCGATTTTGGCCACTATAGGTGTGGCAGGGTATACTCAGACATGAGTCCCTTTCTCACTGCTCCATCAGGATTCAAGCAAGCCGGGCCGAAGAGGCTGAAATGCCAGAAACCGGTCCCCGGTAGCTTGTCTCCTTTCTGGTAAAGAATTGGCTTGGTAGTTTAGTCTGCCCTGTTCCCATGATGCACTGGGCCAGGGACAGACTGATTTGCATATAGCCAGGTTCTGAGCTGGGATGGGGCAGTGAGATAAATAACGGTGATGGATCAAGCCCTGATCTTTGGACTGGGTAAGAGTGGTCTGCTCAATTCAGACACTCTGTTCATCACCACCCCCTTTTGTAAATCGATTTTGGCCACTATAGGTGTGGCAGGGTATACTCAGACATGAGTCCCTTTCTCACTGCTCCATCAGGATTCAAGCAAGCCGGGCCGAAGAGGCTGAAATGCCAGAAACCGGTCCCCGGTAGCTTGTCTCCTTTCTGGTAAAGAATTGGCTTGGTAGTTTAGTCTGCCCTGTTCCCATGATGCACTGGGCCAGGGACAGACTGATTTGCATATAGCCAGGTTCTGAGCTGGGATGGGGCAGTGAGATAAATAACGGTGATGGATCAAGCCCTGATCTTTGGACTGGGTAAGAGTGGTCTGCTCAATTCAGACACTCTGTTCATCACCACCCCCTTTTGTAAATCGATTTTGGCCACTATAGGTGTGGCAGGGTATACTCAGACATGAGTCCCTTTCTCACTGCTCCATCAGGATTCAAGCAAGCCGGGCCGAAGAGGCTGAAATGCCAGAAACCGGTCCCCGGTAGCTTGTCTCCTTTCTGGTAAAGAATTGGCTTGGTAGTTTAGTCTGCCCTGTTCCCATGATGCACTGGGCCAGGGACAGACTGATTTGCATATAGCCAGGTTCTGAGCTGGGATGGGGCAGTGAGATAAATAACGGTGATGGATCAAGCCCTGATCTTTGGACTGGGTAAGAGTGGTCTGCTCAATTCAGACACTCTGTTCATCACCACCCCCTTTTGTAAATCGATTTTGGCCACTATAGGTGTGGCAGGGTATACTCAGACATGAGTCCCTTTCTCACTGCTCCATCAGGATTCAAGCAAGCCGGGCCGAAGAGGCTGAAATGCCAGAAACCGGTCCCCGGTAGCTTGTCTCCTTTCTGGTAAAGAATTGGCTTGGTAGTTTAGTCTGCCCTGTTCCCATGATGCACTGGGCCAGGGACAGACTGATTTGCATATAGCCAGGTTCTGAGCTGGGATGGGGCAGTGAGATAAATAACGGTGATGGATCAAGCCCTGATCTTTGGACTGGGTAAGAGTGGTCTGCTCAATTCAGACACTCTGTTCATCACCACCCCCTTTTGTAAATCGATTTTGGCCACTATAGGTGTGGCAGGGTATACTCAGACATGAGTCCCTTTCTCACTGCTCCATCAGGATTCAAGCAAGCCGGGCCGAAGAGGCTGAAATGCCAGAAACCGGTCCCCGGTAGCTTGTCTCCTTTCTGGTAAAGAATTGGCTTGGTAGTTTAGTCTGCCCTGTTCCCATGATGCACTGGGCCAGGGACAGACTGATTTGCATATAGCCAGGTTCTGAGCTGGGATGGGGCAGTGAGATAAATAACGGTGATGGATCAAGCCCTGATCTTTGGACTGGGTAAGAGTGGTCTGCTCAATTCAGACACTCTGTTCATCACCACCCCCTTTTGTAAATCGATTTTGGCCACTATAGGTGTGGCAGGGTATACTCAGACATGAGTCCCTTTCTCACTGCTCCATCAGGATTCAAGCAAGCCGGGCCGAAGAGGCTGAAATGCCAGAAACCGGTCCCCGGTAGCTTGTCTCCTTTCTGGTAAAGAATTGGCTTGGTAGTTTAGTCTGCCCTGTTCCCATGATGCACTGGGCCAGGGACAGACTGATTTGCATATAGCCAGGTTCTGAGCTGGGATGGGGCAGTGAGATAAATAACGGTGATGGATCAAGCCCTGATCTTTGGACTGGGTAAGAGTGGTCTGCTCAATTCAGACACTCTGTTCATCACCACCCCCTTTTGTAAATCGATTTTGGCCACTATAGGTGTGGCAGGGTATACTCAGACATGAGTCCCTTTCTCACTGCTCCATCAGGATTCAAGCAAGCCGGGCCGAAGAGGCTGAAATGCCAGAAACCGGTCCCCGGTAGCTTGTCTCCTTTCTGGTAAAGAATTGGCTTGGTAGTTTAGTCTGCCCTGTTCCCATGATGCACTGGGCCAGGGACAGACTGATTTGCATATAGCCAGGTTCTGAGCTGGGATGGGGCAGTGAGATAAATAACGGTGATGGATCAAGCCCTGATCTTTGGACTGGGTAAGAGTGGTCTGCTCAATTCAGACACTCTGTTCATCACCACCCCCTTTTGTAAATCGATTTTGGCCACTATAGGTGTGGCAGGGTATACTCAGACATGAGTCCCTTTCTCACTGCTCCATCAGGATTCAAGCAAGCCGGGCCGAAGAGGCTGAAATGCCAGAAACCGGTCCCCGGTAGCTTGTCTCCTTTCTGGTAAAGAATTGGCTTGGTAGTTTAGTCTGCCCTGTTCCCATGATGCACTGGGCCAGGGACAGACTGATTTGCATATAGCCAGGTTCTGAGCTGGGATGGGGCAGTGAGATAAATAACGGTGATGGATCAAGCCCTGATCTTTGGACTGGGTAAGAGTGGTCTGCTCAATTCAGACACTCTGTTCATCACCACCCCCTTTTGTAAATCGATTTTGGCCACTATAGGTGTGGCAGGGTATACTCAGACATGAGTCCCTTTCTCACTGCTCCATCAGGATTCAAGCAAGCCGGGCCGAAGAGGCTGAAATGCCAGAAACCGGTCCCCGGTAGCTTGTCTCCTTTCTGGTAAAGAATTGGCTTGGTAGTTTAGTCTGCCCTGTTCCCATGATGCACTGGGCCAGGGACAGACTGATTTGCATATAGCCAGGTTCTGAGCTGGGATGGGGCAGTGAGATAAATAACGGTGATGGATCAAGCCCTGATCTTTGGACTGGGTAAGAGTGGTCTGCTCAATTCAGACACTCTGTTCATCACCACCCCCTTTTGTAAATCGATTTTGGCCACTATAGGTGTGGCAGGGTATACTCAGACATGAGTCCCTTTCTCACTGCTCCATCAGGATTCAAGCAAGCCGGGCCGAAGAGGCTGAAATGCCAGAAACCGGTCCCCGGTAGCTTGTCTCCTTTCTGGTAAAGAATTGGCTTGGTAGTTTAGTCTGCCCTGTTCCCATGATGCACTGGGCCAGGGACAGACTGATTTGCATATAGCCAGGTTCTGAGCTGGGATGGGGCAGTGAGATAAATAACGGTGATGGATCAAGCCCTGATCTTTGGACTGGGTAAGAGTGGTCTGCTCAATTCAGACACTCTGTTCATCACCACCCCCTTTTGTAAATCGATTTTGGCCACTATAGGTGTGGCAGGGTATACTCAGACATGAGTCCCTTTCTCACTGCTCCATCAGGATTCAAGCAAGCCGGGCCGAAGAGGCTGAAATGCCAGAAACCGGTCCCCGGTAGCTTGTCTCCTTTCTGGTAAAGAATTGGCTTGGTAGTTTAGTCTGCCCTGTTCCCATGATGCACTGGGCCAGGGACAGACTGATTTGCATATAGCCAGGTTCTGAGCTGGGATGGGGCAGTGAGATAAATAACGGTGATGGATCAAGCCCTGATCTTTGGACTGGGTAAGAGTGGTCTGCTCAATTCAGACACTCTGTTCATCACCACCCCCTTTTGTAAATCGATTTTGGCCACTATAGGTGTGGCAGGGTATACTCAGACATGAGTCCCTTTCTCACTGCTCCATCAGGATTCAAGCAAGCCGGGCCGAAGAGGCTGAAATGCCAGAAACCGGTCCCCGGTAGCTTGTCTCCTTTCTGGTAAAGAATTGGCTTGGTAGTTTAGTCTGCCCTGTTCCCATGATGCACTGGGCCAGGGACAGACTGATTTGCATATAGCCAGGTTCTGAGCTGGGATGGGGCAGTGAGATAAATAACGGTGATGGATCAAGCCCTGATCTTTGGACTGGGTAAGAGTGGTCTGCTCAATTCAGACACTCTGTTCATCACCACCCCCTTTTGTAAATCGATTTTGGCCACTATAGGTGTGGCAGGGTATACTCAGACATGAGTCCCTTTCTCACTGCTCCATCAGGATTCAAGCAAGCCGGGCCGAAGAGGCTGAAATGCCAGAAACCGGTCCCCGGTAGCTTGTCTCCTTTCTGGTAAAGAATTGGCTTGGTAGTTTAGTCTGCCCTGTTCCCATGATGCACTGGGCCAGGGACAGACTGATTTGCATATAGCCAGGTTCTGAGCTGGGATGGGGCAGTGAGATAAATAACGGTGATGGATCAAGCCCTGATCTTTGGACTGGGTAAGAGTGGTCTGCTCAATTCAGACACTCTGTTCATCACCACCCCCTTTTGTAAATCGATTTTGGCCACTATAGGTGTGGCAGGGTATACTCAGACATGAGTCCCTTTCTCACTGCTCCATCAGGATTCAAGCAAGCCGGGCCGAAGAGGCTGAAATGCCAGAAACCGGTCCCCGGTAGCTTGTCTCCTTTCTGGTAAAGAATTGGCTTGGTAGTTTAGTCTGCCCTGTTCCCATGATGCACTGGGCCAGGGACAGACTGATTTGCATATAGCCAGGTTCTGAGCTGGGATGGGGCAGTGAGATAAATAACGGTGATGGATCAAGCCCTGATCTTTGGACTGGGTAAGAGTGGTCTGCTCAATTCAGACACTCTGTTCATCACCACCCCCTTTTGTAAATCGATTTTGGCCACTATAGGTGTGGCAGGGTATACTCAGACATGAGTCCCTTTCTCACTGCTCCATCAGGATTCAAGCAAGCCGGGCCGAAGAGGCTGAAATGCCAGAAACCGGTCCCCGGTAGCTTGTCTCCTTTCTGGTAAAGAATTGGCTTGGTAGTTTAGTCTGCCCTGTTCCCATGATGCACTGGGCCAGGGACAGACTGATTTGCATATAGCCAGGTTCTGAGCTGGGATGGGGCAGTGAGATAAATAACGGTGATGGATCAAGCCCTGATCTTTGGACTGGGTAAGAGTGGTCTGCTCAATTCAGACACTCTGTTCATCACCACCCCCTTTTGTAAATCGATTTTGGCCACTATAGGTGTGGCAGGGTATACTCAGACATGAGTCCCTTTCTCACTGCTCCATCAGGATTCAAGCAAGCCGGGCCGAAGAGGCTGAAATGCCAGAAACCGGTCCCCGGTAGCTTGTCTCCTTTCTGGTAAAGAATTGGCTTGGTAGTTTAGTCTGCCCTGTTCCCATGATGCACTGGGCCAGGGACAGACTGATTTGCATATAGCCAGGTTCTGAGCTGGGATGGGGCAGTGAGATAAATAACGGTGATGGATCAAGCCCTGATCTTTGGACTGGGTAAGAGTGGTCTGCTCAATTCAGACACTCTGTTCATCACCACCCCCTTTTGTAAATCGATTTTGGCCACTATAGGTGTGGCAGGGTATACTCAGACATGAGTCCCTTTCTCACTGCTCCATCAGGATTCAAGCAAGCCGGGCCGAAGAGGCTGAAATGCCAGAAACCGGTCCCCGGTAGCTTGTCTCCTTTCTGGTAAAGAATTGGCTTGGTAGTTTAGTCTGCCCTGTTCCCATGATGCACTGGGCCAGGGACAGACTGATTTGCATATAGCCAGGTTCTGAGCTGGGATGGGGCAGTGAGATAAATAACGGTGATGGATCAAGCCCTGATCTTTGGACTGGGTAAGAGTGGTCTGCTCAATTCAGACACTCTGTTCATCACCACCCCCTTTTGTAAATCGATTTTGGCCACTATAGGTGTGGCAGGGTATACTCAGACATGAGTCCCTTTCTCACTGCTCCATCAGGATTCAAGCAAGCCGGGCCGAAGAGGCTGAAATGCCAGAAACCGGTCCCCGGTAGCTTGTCTCCTTTCTGGTAAAGAATTGGCTTGGTAGTTTAGTCTGCCCTGTTCCCATGATGCACTGGGCCAGGGACAGACTGATTTGCATATAGCCAGGTTCTGAGCTGGGATGGGGCAGTGAGATAAATAACGGTGATGGATCAAGCCCTGATCTTTGGACTGGGTAAGAGTGGTCTGCTCAATTCAGACACTCTGTTCATCACCACCCCCTTTTGTAAATCGATTTTGGCCACTATAGGTGTGGCAGGGTATACTCAGACATGAGTCCCTTTCTCACTGCTCCATCAGGATTCAAGCAAGCCGGGCCGAAGAGGCTGAAATGCCAGAAACCGGTCCCCGGTAGCTTGTCTCCGTTCTGGTAAAGAATTGGCTTGGTAGTTTAGTCTGCCCTGTTCCCATGATGCACTGGGCCAGGGACAGACTGATTTGCATATAGCCAGGTTCTGAGCTGGGATGGGGCAGTGAGATAAATAACGGTGATGGATCAAGCCCTGATCTTTGGACTGGGTAAGAGTGGTCTGCTCAATTCAGACACTCTGTTCATCACCACCCCCTTTTGTAAATCGATTTTGGCCACTATAGGTGTGGCAGGGTATACTCAGACATGAGTCCCTTTCTCACTGCTCCATCAGGATTCAAGCAAGCCGGGCCGAAGAGGCTGAAATGCCAGAAACCGGTCCCCGGTAGCTTGTCTCCTTTCTGGTAAAGAATTGGCTTGGTAGTTTAGTCTGCCCTGTTCCCATGATGCACTGGGCCAGGGACAGACTGATTTGCATATAGCCAGGTTCTGAGCTGGGATGGGGCAGTGAGATAAATAACGGTGATGGATCAAGCCCTGATCTTTGGACTGGGTAAGAGTGGTCTGCTCAATTCAGACACTCTGTTCATCACCACCCCCTTTTGTAAATCGATTTTGGCCACTATAGGTGTGGCAGGGTATACTCAGACATGAGTCCCTTTCTCACTGCTCCATCAGGATTCAAGCAAGCCGGGCCGAAGAGGCTGAAATGCCAGAAACCGGTCCCCGGTAGCTTGTCTCCTTTCTGGTAAAGAATTGGCTTGGTAGTTTAGTCTGCCCTGTTCCCATGATGCACTGGGCCAGGGACAGACTGATTTGCATATAGCCAGGTTCTGAGCTGGGATGGGGCAGTGAGATAAATAACGGTGATGGATCAAGCCCTGATCTTTGGACTGGGTAAGAGTGGTCTGCTCAATTCAGACACTCTGTTCATCACCACCCCCTTTTGTAAATCGATTTTGGCCACTATAGGTGTGGCAGGGTATACTCAGACATGAGTCCCTTTCTCACTGCTCCATCAGGATTCAAGCAAGCCGGGCCGAAGAGGCTGAAATGCCAGAAACCGGTCCCCGGTAGCTTGTCTCCTTTCTGGTAAAGAATTGGCTTGGTAGTTTAGTCTGCCCTGTTCCCATGATGCACTGGGCCAGGGACAGACTGATTTGCATATAGCCAGGTTCTGAGCTGGGATGGGGCAGTGAGATAAATAACGGTGATGGATCAAGCCCTGATCTTTGGACTGGGTAAGAGTGGTCTGCTCAATTCAGACACTCTGTTCATCACCACCCCCTTTTGTAAATCGATTTTGGCCACTATAGGTGTGGCAGGGTATACTCAGACATGAGTCCCTTTCTCACTGCTCCATCAGGATTCAAGCAAGCCGGGCCGAAGAGGCTGAAATGCCAGAAACCGGTCCCCGGTAGCTTGTCTCCTTTCTGGTAAAGAATTGGCTTGGTAGTTTAGTCTGCCCTGTTCCCATGATGCACTGGGCCAGGGACAGACTGATTTGCATATAGCCAGGTTCTGAGCTGGGATGGGGCAGTGAGATAAATAACGGTGATGGATCAAGCCCTGATCTTTGGACTGGGTAAGAGTGGTCTGCTCAATTCAGACACTCTGTTCATCACCACCCCCTTTTGTAAATCGATTTTGGCCACTATAGGTGTGGCAGGGTATACTCAGACATGAGTCCCTTTCTCACTGCTCCATCAGGATTCAAGCAAGCCGGGCCGAAGAGGCTGAAATGCCAGAAACCGGTCCCCGGTAGCTTGTCTCCTTTCTGGTAAAGAATTGGCTTGGTAGTTTAGTCTGCCCTGTTCCCATGATGCACTGGGCCAGGGACAGACTGATTTGCATATAGCCAGGTTCTGAGCTGGGATGGGGCAGTGAGATAAATAACGGTGATGGATCAAGCCCTGATCTTTGGACTGGGTAAGAGTGGTCTGCTCAATTCAGACACTCTGTTCATCACCACCCCCTTTTGTAAATCGATTTTGGCCACTATAGGTGTGGCAGGGTATACTCAGACATGAGTCCCTTTCTCACTGCTCCATCAGGATTCAAGCAAGCCGGGCCGAAGAGGCTGAAATGCCAGAAACCGGTCCCCGGTAGCTTGTCTCCTTTCTGGTAAAGAATTGGCTTGGTAGTTTAGTCTGCCCTGTTCCCATGATGCACTGGGCCAGGGACAGACTGATTTGCATATAGCCAGGTTCTGAGCTGGGATGGGGCAGTGAGATAAATAACGGTGATGGATCAAGCCCTGATCTTTGGACTGGGTAAGAGTGGTCTGCTCAATTCAGACACTCTGTTCATCACCACCCCCTTTTGTAAATCGATTTTGGCCACTATAGGTGTGGCAGGGTATACTCAGACATGAGTCCCTTTCTCACTGCTCCATCAGGATTCAAGCAAGCCGGGCCGAAGAGGCTGAAATGCCAGAAACCGGTCCCCGGTAGCTTGTCTCCTTTCTGGTAAAGAATTGGCTTGGTAGTTTAGTCTGCCCTGTTCCCATGATGCACTGGGCCAGGGACAGACTGATTTGCATATAGCCAGGTTCTGAGCTGGGATGGGGCAGTGAGATAAATAACGGTGATGGATCAAGCCCTGATCTTTGGACTGGGTAAGAGTGGTCTGCTCAATTCAGACACTCTGTTCATCACCACCCCCTTTTGTAAATCGATTTTGGCCACTATAGGTGTGGCAGGGTATACTCAGACATGAGTCCCTTTCTCACTGCTCCATCAGGATTCAAGCAAGCCGGGCCGAAGAGGCTGAAATGCCAGAAACCGGTCCCCGGTAGCTTGTCTCCGTTCTGGTAAAGAATTGGCTTGGTAGTTTAGTCTGCCCTGTTCCCATGATGCACTGGGCCAGGGACAGACTGATTTGCATATAGCCAGGTTCTGAGCTGGGATGGGGCAGTGAGATAAATAACGGTGATGGATCAAGCCCTGATCTTTGGACTGGGTAAGAGTGGTCTGCTCAATTCAGACACTCTGTTCATCACCACCCCCTTTTGTAAATCGATTTTGGCCACTATAGGTGTGGCAGGGTATACTCAGACATGAGTCCCTTTCTCACTGCTCCATCAGGATTCAAGCAAGCCGGGCCGAAGAGGCTGAAATGCCAGAAACCGGTCCCCGGTAGCTTGTCTCCTTTCTGGTAAAGAATTGGCTTGGTAGTTTAGTCTGCCCTGTTCCCATGATGCACTGGGCCAGGGACAGACTGATTTGCATATAGCCAGGTTCTGAGCTGGGATGGGGCAGTGAGATAAATAACGGTGATGGATCAAGCCCTGATCTTTGGACTGGGTAAGAGTGGTCTGCTCAATTCAGACACTCTGTTCATCACCACCCCCTTTTGTAAATCGATTTTGGCCACTATAGGTGTGGCAGGGTATACTCAGACATGAGTCCCTTTCTCACTGCTCCATCAGGATTCAAGCAAGCCGGGCCGAAGAGGCTGAAATGCCAGAAACCGGTCCCCGGTAGCTTGTCTCCTTTCTGGTAAAGAATTGGCTTGGTAGTTTAGTCTGCCCTGTTCCCATGATGCACTGGGCCAGGGACAGACTGATTTGCATATAGCCAGGTTCTGAGCTGGGATGGGGCAGTGAGATAAATAACGGTGATGGATCAAGCCCTGATCTTTGGACTGGGTAAGAGTGGTCTGCTCAATTCAGACACTCTGTTCATCACCACCCCCTTTTGTAAATCGATTTTGGCCACTATAGGTGTGGCAGGGTATACTCAGACATGAGTCCCTTTCTCACTGCTCCATCAGGATTCAAGCAAGCCGGGCCGAAGAGGCTGAAATGCCAGAAACCGGTCCCCGGTAGCTTGTCTCCTTTCTGGTAAAGAATTGGCTTGGTAGTTTAGTCTGCCCTGTTCCCATGATGCACTGGGCCAGGGACAGACTGATTTGCATATAGCCAGGTTCTGAGCTGGGATGGGGCAGTGAGATAAATAACGGTGATGGATCAAGCCCTGATCTTTGGACTGGGTAAGAGTGGTCTGCTCAATTCAGACACTCTGTTCATCACCACCCCCTTTTGTAAATCGATTTTGGCCACTATAGGTGTGGCAGGGTATACTCAGACATGAGTCCCTTTCTCACTGCTCCATCAGGATTCAAGCAAGCCGGGCCGAAGAGGCTGAAATGCCAGAAACCGGTCCCCGGTAGCTTGTCTCCTTTCTGGTAAAGAATTGGCTTGGTAGTTTAGTCTGCCCTGTTCCCATGATGCACTGGGCCAGGGACAGACTGATTTGCATATAGCCAGGTTCTGAGCTGGGATGGGGCAGTGAGATAAATAACGGTGATGGATCAAGCCCTGATCTTTGGACTGGGTAAGAGTGGTCTGCTCAATTCAGACACTCTGTTCATCACCACCCCCTTTTGTAAATCGATTTTGGCCACTATAGGTGTGGCAGGGTATACTCAGACATGAGTCCCTTTCTCACTGCTCCATCAGGATTCAAGCAAGCCGGGCCGAAGAGGCTGAAATGCCAGAAACCGGTCCCCGGTAGCTTGTCTCCTTTCTGGTAAAGAATTGGCTTGGTAGTTTAGTCTGCCCTGTTCCCATGATGCACTGGGCCAGGGACAGACTGATTTGCATATAGCCAGGTTCTGAGCTGGGATGGGGCAGTGAGATAAATAACGGTGATGGATCAAGCCCTGATCTTTGGACTGGGTAAGAGTGGTCTGCTCAATTCAGACACTCTGTTCATCACCACCCCCTTTTGTAAATCGATTTTGGCCACTATAGGTGTGGCAGGGTATACTCAGACATGAGTCCCTTTCTCACTGCTCCATCAGGATTCAAGCAAGCCGGGCCGAAGAGGCTGAAATGCCAGAAACCGGTCCCCGGTAGCTTGTCTCCTTTCTGGTAAAGAATTGGCTTGGTAGTTTAGTCTGCCCTGTTCCCATGATGCACTGGGCCAGGGACAGACTGATTTGCATATAGCCAGGTTCTGAGCTGGGATGGGGCAGTGAGATAAATAACGGTGATGGATCAAGCCCTGATCTTTGGACTGGGTAAGAGTGGTCTGCTCAATTCAGACACTCTGTTCATCACCACCCCCTTTTGTAAATCGATTTTGGCCACTATAGGTGTGGCAGGGTATACTCAGACATGAGTCCCTTTCTCACTGCTCCATCAGGATTCAAGCAAGCCGGGCCGAAGAGGCTGAAATGCCAGAAACCGGTCCCCGGTAGCTTGTCTCCTTTCTGGTAAAGAATTGGCTTGGTAGTTTAGTCTGCCCTGTTCCCATGATGCACTGGGCCAGGGACAGACTGATTTGCATATAGCCAGGTTCTGAGCTGGGATGGGGCAGTGAGATAAATAACGGTGATGGATCAAGCCCTGATCTTTGGACTGGGTAAGAGTGGTCTGCTCAATTCAGACACTCTGTTCATCACCACCCCCTTTTGTAAATCGATTTTGGCCACTATAGGTGTGGCAGGGTATACTCAGACATGAGTCCCTTTCTCACTGCTCCATCAGGATTCAAGCAAGCCGGGCCGAAGAGGCTGAAATGCCAGAAACCGGTCCCCGGTAGCTTGTCTCCTTTCTGGTAAAGAATTGGCTTGGTAGTTTAGTCTGCCCTGTTCCCATGATGCACTGGGCCAGGGACAGACTGATTTGCATATAGCCAGGTTCTGAGCTGGGATGGGGCAGTGAGATAAATAACGGTGATGGATCAAGCCCTGATCTTTGGACTGGGTAAGAGTGGTCTGCTCAATTCAGACACTCTGTTCATCACCACCCCCTTTTGTAAATCGATTTTGGCCACTATAGGTGTGGCAGGGTATACTCAGACATGAGTCCCTTTCTCACTGCTCCATCAGGATTCAAGCAAGCCGGGCCGAAGAGGCTGAAATGCCAGAAACCGGTCCCCGGTAGCTTGTCTCCGTTCTGGTAAAGAATTGGCTTGGTAGTTTAGTCTGCCCTGTTCCCATGATGCACTGGGCCAGGGACAGACTGATTTGCATATAGCCAGGTTCTGAGCTGGGATGGGGCAGTGAGATAAATAACGGTGATGGATCAAGCCCTGATCTTTGGACTGGGTAAGAGTGGTCTGCTCAATTCAGACACTCTGTTCATCACCACCCCCTTTTGTAAATCGATTTTGGCCACTATAGGTGTGGCAGGGTATACTCAGACATGAGTCCCTTTCTCACTGCTCCATCAGGATTCAAGCAAGCCGGGCCGAAGAGGCTGAAATGCCAGAAACCGGTCCCCGGTAGCTTGTCTCCTTTCTGGTAAAGAATTGGCTTGGTAGTTTAGTCTGCCCTGTTCCCATGATGCACTGGGCCAGGGACAGACTGATTTGCATATAGCCAGGTTCTGAGCTGGGATGGGGCAGTGAGATAAATAACGGTGATGGATCAAGCCCTGATCTTTGGACTGGGTAAGAGTGGTCTGCTCAATTCAGACACTCTGTTCATCACCACCCCCTTTTGTAAATCGATTTTGGCCACTATAGGTGTGGCAGGGTATACTCAGACATGAGTCCCTTTCTCACTGCTCCATCAGGATTCAAGCAAGCCGGGCCGAAGAGGCTGAAATGCCAGAAACCGGTCCCCGGTAGCTTGTCTCCTTTCTGGTAAAGAATTGGCTTGGTAGTTTAGTCTGCCCTGTTCCCATGATGCACTGGGCCAGGGACAGACTGATTTGCATATAGCCAGGTTCTGAGCTGGGATGGGGCAGTGAGATAAATAACGGTGATGGATCAAGCCCTGATCTTTGGACTGGGTAAGAGTGGTCTGCTCAATTCAGACACTCTGTTCATCACCACCCCCTTTTGTAAATCGATTTTGGCCACTATAGGTGTGGCAGGGTATACTCAGACATGAGTCCCTTTCTCACTGCTCCATCAGGATTCAAGCAAGCCGGGCCGAAGAGGCTGAAATGCCAGAAACCGGTCCCCGGTAGCTTGTCTCCTTTCTGGTAAAGAATTGGCTTGGTAGTTTAGTCTGCCCTGTTCCCATGATGCACTGGGCCAGGGACAGACTGATTTGCATATAGCCAGGTTCTGAGCTGGGATGGGGCAGTGAGATAAATAACGGTGATGGATCAAGCCCTGATCTTTGGACTGGGTAAGAGTGGTCTGCTCAATTCAGACACTCTGTTCATCACCACCCCCTTTTGTAAATCGATTTTGGCCACTATAGGTGTGGCAGGGTATACTCAGACATGAGTCCCTTTCTCACTGCTCCATCAGGATTCAAGCAAGCCGGGCCGAAGAGGCTGAAATGCCAGAAACCGGTCCCCGGTAGCTTGTCTCCTTTCTGGTAAAGAATTGGCTTGGTAGTTTAGTCTGCCCTGTTCCCATGATGCACTGGGCCAGGGACAGACTGATTTGCATATAGCCAGGTTCTGAGCTGGGATGGGGCAGTGAGATAAATAACGGTGATGGATCAAGCCCTGATCTTTGGACTGGGTAAGAGTGGTCTGCTCAATTCAGACACTCTGTTCATCACCACCCCCTTTTGTAAATCGATTTTGGCCACTATAGGTGTGGCAGGGTATACTCAGACATGAGTCCCTTTCTCACTGCTCCATCAGGATTCAAGCAAGCCGGGCCGAAGAGGCTGAAATGCCAGAAACCGGTCCCCGGTAGCTTGTCTCCTTTCTGGTAAAGAATTGGCTTGGTAGTTTAGTCTGCCCTGTTCCCATGATGCACTGGGCCAGGGACAGACTGATTTGCATATAGCCAGGTTCTGAGCTGGGATGGGGCAGTGAGATAAATAACGGTGATGGATCAAGCCCTGATCTTTGGACTGGGTAAGAGTGGTCTGCTCAATTCAGACACTCTGTTCATCACCACCCCCTTTTGTAAATCGATTGTAACAACTGGCAACACATACGCATTCAGTAGCAACCATCTCTGGTGTTCGGACAAATCAGTCCAACAACCACTCGCATCCAATCTACCCTTCCTCTCTCTCCATTCATCCAACTCTTTCTCCGTGGCCTCACTCTGAATAATCCTCACACTCTCAATGGTGTCTTCGCACATGCCAACTTCTGGAACCCACCGTGCTGGACCCGCAACATACATTCGACTCGTTACATTTCTAGCAGTTTCTTTCGCAACTTCATCCGCAAACGCATTACCACGACCAACATCATCTACGACCTTTCTATGGGCACTACACTTCACAATCGCTATCTGCAAAGGTAACGTAAGAGATTCAAGAAGTTCATTCACCAGTTGCCCATGCTGGATTTTCGTCCCATGCGATGTCAAAAATCCACGTTCACGCCACAACCGTCCAAAACTATGCGCCACTCCAAACACATACTGACTATCAGTATATACATTCACTCTTTTCCCTTTCGCTAACACACATGCTCTCGTAAGTGCGATCAACTCTGCCGCTTGTGCAGAATTGTATGGAATTCGAGCAGCTTCGACAACTGTATGTAAAGTCGTCACGGCATATGCTGCAGTGGTATCGCCATTCGGTAATTTAAAACATGAGCCGTCAACCCACAAGGCATCATTACAATCAGGGAGAGGAGTATCTTTCAGATCAATCCTCCCTTTGGTCTCTTCTTCAGTTCTCAGAAAACAATCGTGTTGCCCTTCGCTATCATCATCTGTCTCAAGCCAGATTGGCAAAGATTTAAAGTATTGCACCTCTTGATGTGCACATGGCTTGCCAACAACGTAAGCTCATACCCTGACAACCAAGCACTAGTCAAGTGCTGTGTCTTCGTCCGATTCAACAAGGTATCCACTGCATGTGGAACCATAACCACTAGCGTATTATCCATAACCAAACCAGCAGATTGCCGAATCGAAACAGCCGCTGCTGCAGTTGCTCTCAAGCAACTCGGCAGCGCTCTAGCCACAGGATCTAAAGTTGACGAAAAGTACGCACATGGGCGTTGCTTCCCGCCAAATTGTTGAGTCAAAACCGACAATGCACATGCTTCCCTTTCATGGACATACAATGTGAAAGGCTTACTGTAGTCGGGAGTACCCAACACAGGAGCCGAACACAATGCATCACGTAATTCAGAAAAGCTCTTTTGACATTCGTCAGTCCAAGGAATAGGTTTCGGAGTGTCCTTAACCGTAAGAGCTATCAAAGGTTTTGCTAAAAGAGAAAAATTCGGGATCCACTGTCTACAGTACGACGTGATACCCAAAAACGCACGTACTTCTCTCAGGGTTGTAGGGACACTCATTTTCGCAATGGTCTGAATTCTTTCTGGGGTCAGTTTCCTTCCCTCCTTCGATAAGAGGTGACCTAAGTAGGTAACTTCTTGGCGAAAAAACTGTAGCTTGGAAAGAGAAACCTTATGATGGCATTTAGACAAATGAGACAATAAAGACACAGTGGCATCCTTACATATCTCTTCAGTATCAGCAGCGACTAACAAATCGTCAACATACTGGATAAGGGCCGCACCTTCGGGTAAGGCCAACAAGTCAAGTTGTGTCTTCAGAGCTTGACTATAAATTGATGGACTCTCACAATAACCTTGAGGAGCGCGCTTGAAGCGGAAACTTCGTCCTCCCAAAGAGAATCCAAAGATATCTCTACTCTCTATGGCAATCGGGATGCTGAAGAAAGCATTCTTCAAGTCGATCACCGAAAACCAGGTAGCCGAAGCTGGAATCAATGTCAGTAACGCAGTAATGTCAGGTACAACAGGGAATTGTGGAACAACTATTTTGTTCACTTCACGAAGATCGATAACGAACCTATATACAGGAGGCTGTGAAGAATCAGTTCTCTTTAGAACAGGCAAAACCGGACTATTACACACATTACCTCGAGTCTCTTCAATGACATCTTTGTCGATCAGATCATAAATGATCGCTAAAAGTGCACGTTCACCATCACTTGAAATACGATATTGCGCAATGCGTGGCAACTGAGCATTTGCCTTCAGCGTCACAACATATGGAGGAATGTCTAACAGGCCCACATCATTGGGACCTGTAGCCCACAACGAGTCTGGTAAAGAAGATAATTCAGATGGAAGACAATCTTTCGAAACATAGATCGGAGAAATCACATTCTCTCACAACGTAAGATGTACTCCCGACGGAGAACAGTACAATGTCGCATACAATCTTTTCAACAAATCAAGGCCTAGTAAGTTCTCATTACAACCCGTTGTCAAAAGAAGGGGTGCTTCAAGTCTTCGAGGACCAACAGAAATAGGCAATGGAGCGGAAATCGGATTCATAACGGGGGCGCCAGAAAAACCTATAGAAACATTATTTAAGCCAGACAAAGGTGCGCCAGGGAGTTTCGAATGCATAATAGAACTCTTCGTAGCACCAGTGTCTAGCAGAAAAGGCTCTGACACACCTGATGCAATCACTTCCACGTAGGGTCCACTCTGATCTACCGGAACTGAAACAACTCCCTCTCTTTG
Source organism: Lissotriton vulgaris (assembly GCF_964263255.1). Taxonomy (NCBI): domain Eukaryota; kingdom Metazoa; phylum Chordata; class Amphibia; order Caudata; family Salamandridae; genus Lissotriton; species Lissotriton vulgaris. The sequence goes on along the minus strand of NC_141685.1, from coordinate 801,323,370 downwards.
TCCATGGCTGTCCTAATAATCATTACCTTGCTCGCCATCACCTTCGACATAGTAATCACCTACGTAGTACTGTGTAGATGTACCGGAAGAACTCTGTTGCTGATCAAAACTATTCATTGAGTTCTGTGGAGGCAAAGGGTGCACATTTTGTCCGCGACCTCTACCACGAGGCACTTGTTGAGCACCACGACCTCTAACGCCAGGAGCACTACTTGCACTTTGCAGCAAAACCGGACAACTATTCTTGTAATGACCCTCTTCTCTGCAATATGCACACTGATTAGGACCATACTGGATACGCTGTTGTTGAGGAGTCTCGTTTCTTTGCGAGTTCCTCGAATACTGTTGAGGCTGCTGATAATCATGCTGATTTTTAACACGGGGTGGATAAGCTTGTTGTAGAAGAACTTTAGTCTTCATTTCCTTAGTCTTCTTATCCGCTTTCTCTAACTCATCCTTACGCCTATTCTCGTAGTACTGAGCCGTAGCAAGAATCTGCGCCGAAGTAGAAACGGGCCAAGAACTCTCAGAATCTTTCAATTTAGTACACAGCTCGGGAAGAAGGTTGTGCACGAACTTATCAACAAACAATCTCTGGCCTCCTTCGGTAGCCATATCCTGACAACTATGATCTACGAACGTCTCTTTGAAACGCGAGAAAAAGTCTGAAACAGACTCTTCTTTCTTCTGCTTACAGGCTGACAATTTATCCCAATTAACAAGGACTTCAAGCATTAAAGTCTTCATGAAAGTAATAATCCTACCAGGAAGTTCAGTAATAGCATCTTCAGGCTTAGCACCTCCCACTTGGCTGTCATTTGCTGCAACGAGATTCACCCACGAATCACCCAACTCAGCATCGTGATCAGTATAACGAATGACATTCCAAATAGACTGTGGAACAACATTCCCAAAAAGCATATCTATATCCGCCAAATTCATGACACACAAACTCACAGACTGTGTAAGTTCTTTATAATACCCCGCAGGGTTCTTTCGTGGATCTGGTAAAGTCTGCTTAAGCGCTAAAACTTCTGCACGCTTCCATGGCACATGTACCCACACACGTTGGAAATGTGCTTGAACCGGTGGATTAGCAGCAGCATCAGCAGGTCTCCATACTGGAGGAACCTCTCGCATCGGATATTGACGCGTTTTTCTCCTAACCGACGAATCTGGCTCAAACAACTGTTCAACAGGAACGTCGCTCCGCAGCAACAGTAACACTGAAACCGCTTTCTCAACATCGGGTAGACTCACAATCGTTCCTTTGGCAAACTCCGAACGCAATCGGGATAATTCTACAGGAACTCTACCCACTTCATCCATCCATTGTTCATGGAGGAACGCACACATAAGTTTGAAAACATATCGCTGCTTTGGTGCTTCCCATTGTCGGAAAACATCCATAATACCTTCCAGATCATACTGGGACTTATACGTCACCCATCTACGTGTCATATGATCTAGAATCACTCGCTCATCTGTAGCGGGCAATTGACTACGCAGTTGTCTACGCTCGTTCATAGGAGACATACCCATCTGTCCCAAAATAGGAGTTAAGAATTTAGAAAAGGCAGCGGTCAGCCGCTGTCTAGGAGAAGGAACAGTCGGAAGGACAAGAGGAGACGAAGCAATAGTAGTCGGATCCATAGTCGGAACAGGCATAGGAACAGCAGTAGTAATAGAAGGCAAAGCAGGCAACCCTTGAGAAGGCTGCACATTAGAAGGACCAACCAACGGAAGATCCGGCTGTAAAGGAATAACAGGAGGCAAAGCAATAGGAGCTTGCACGGCCACAACAGGCTGTGGTGGAGCTGTAGCATTCTGCACATAGGGTGGTGGAGAATTTAGCAAATGTGACATCAAAGGGTCTTTCACAAGATCCTTTTCATCTTTCTGCTCTTTAGCTGGCAAAACTGGGTAGCATCTGTCTACCGCTAACTTCCTCACTCTAAGCATCTGCTCACTATCTTTTTCTTCTTCATCGTTTTTGTATGCAACGGCGGCTTGCACCATTGACATACCCTTCCTATTCTTCTTCGCTAACTTAATTTCTTTCTGTTTGGCTTCCTTGTGCCAAATGCGGAAAGAGTCAAACATTGCCGGCCGGGCTTTCTTCTTGAACAACTTCACTTCGAGATTATCTAAGACTTCTGTCTCAAAACTACCATAACGGGGCCACTGTAGGACACCGTCGTTCTTCGTATATTTTATCCAAATCTCATTGTAGCTAATTGGACCTACGCCATGCTTCACGTGTAACTCGTATGTAGGAGTTCCGATCGGAGGAACCGGACACAAATCTTCTAACCGGGAATCCCTCATAGTACCACAACTAAACAAATTCCTAAGACTGCTAAAACCAGGCATCTTGCTCACTAGTCTAGCTTCAAACAACAAGGGTAATCTAAAATCGATAAACTCGTGAATACACGAATCCCTTGGCTTTGGGGCCTGCAGGTACCAAATCAAAGCTATCCACTAAAGGATACAAACCAAACTAAGGACTAAGGACTAGGAGATGCTCCCTTTATACTTAACTGAATTTTCGATGGCGTCACCAGAAGACCCGTCAATCATCTCGCTCTACAAACGTCTAAGGCTCCAAAACAGGGCGACAGTCAGGGCAACAGTCCTTCGTAGCCGTCGGGACGCGGGAAGCCTCGCAGCAAAGACCTTCGGAACCACGTCGACATGCAGGGGTCGCTGAAGTGGCTGGCCAACCTCCGGAATTTTCACACGACGCTCCTCACGAACCTCTGGCTTGGACCGGTACCGCTGAAGTCGCCCCACGTTGGGCGCCAAATGAGGTACTGGGTTTTCTCGGAACCAACACTAATACAAAAAACCCAGCGGTGTCAGGGCAACACCCAAAGACCCCGGATTCCCCTGTCTTGGCAAACAGAGACACGGGATACTTCTTGATGACGTCAAAGACCAAAGTTTAATGGTTGCAACCAGGGACAGAGGTCTACGAAGTACACACGGGTAGTTCGAAAGAGACTGCACCATCTCAGTGAACGAAACTCGGTCTTTTATGCCGAAAATTACGCTTCTGGCAACATCACAATTTACATTCATTGCATACAAAACTAACCAATGAGCAAGTAGCATTTCAAAAAGTAGCGAATCACGACAGTCAAAGTTAATCCTACTATCTGTTGTCCAGCCCACCACAAATGGTCGCACATATGTTATTTTCCTGTTCGATCAGGCCGGACAAACCCATCATAAAACCTTCAACTAAATCGATGAACATGTTGTAAAGGAAAGGCAAGAACAGATGGAAAGGAGATAGAGGAGTGGGAACAGTGGGCCATAAAGTCGGACCACGTCCTGCTCTTTGATCTTTATCAGTGCAGCTGCTAATCAAGGAACTGGCTCAGCAGGATTCGCCCCAGGGGAAAAGTCAGTTTGGCCAGGTCAACCAAGTGTCAGCTAAGGCATACGTGTCAAAGACTCGCTCGGCCACAATCATAGAGCCTATGTTAGGGCAACCATACAATATGGCTGCCGTTTTACAAAATGGAACCCGAGGGTTCAAACTAAATCCTCAAATGCAGAGTGTTCTCCTATATCGATTCATACGAAAACACCCAGACACGTTAAACTCATCATTTGCGGTCTGCTGACACCAAGATCGTCCATTTACGACAATCTTTATAAATCGGGTTTCGGAACTATCGAACCCAATTCGGAATTACAGAACTACAGCACCAGCTGTACAGAACCACTGAATATGACCCCCGCCCCCTTTGACCTTTGTTGATATTCCTGTTTTGATTGATGATGTCCCTGAGCTCTTCTAGAACAGCAAATAACAAACAAGGTGATGGAAGGAAGCTTGAATTAATTTCAATGTGCCCGATTACTGGCTGAGGTGGCATGGCTGGCAAAAAAGATAGACTGGATTACGGCCCAGAGCAATCACCCATGGCTAAGATTAATTCAAGAAATGCACCCGAATATGTGACGATATTCCGCAATCCAACATCCCGCATACCATCACTCTGCAATTTTTACAACGTGGGACTATTACTCCACAAAGCCATCATTCCTAAAACTTTTACCCCGCATATGACTTTATCACGCATGCCATTACAACGCAAATGCATGTATGGTAAAGTCATATACATTGTAAAAGTACATTATTAAAAATATATATATGTATGTGTATATATATATATATATATATATATATATATATATATATATATATATATATATATATATACACTTATTTTTTTAATTTAAATAAAACATTTATTCTTTTAAATTGCATTATTTACATATATATTTGTATATAAATTAATATTAAAGTTATATATATATATATATATATATATATATATATATATATATATATATATATATATATATTTATTTATATTTTTTTTTCTTTAATTACCCTTTACACCCTAAAAACTAAACCCACCCTGATCCTTTTAAATACCCCTGCACCCCTTAAACATAACCCACCCGTACTCCTTAAAATACCCCATCACCCTTAAACACTAACCCATCCTAACCCTAAAAATACCCCTAAGCCCCAAAACCCAAACCTATCCCTGATCCCTAAAAATACCCCTGTACCCCAAAACCTATCCCTGAACTCTAAAAATACCCCTGTAGCCCAAAACCAAAACCTATCCCTTAACCCTAAAAATACCCCAGTACCCTAAAACCCAAACCTATCCCTGAACCCTTAAAATACCCAATCACCACAAAACATATACTTCAGAGCCCCAAAACATATACCTCTATGCCGATACTTACCTTATCCTAACATATAAAAAAAACATGCTTTTACCATTCATGCATTTACAACGAACTTCGTTGTAAATGTGTGCGTGGTAAAAGCATATAAAATGTAATGCCATGCGTTATAATGGCATTGCGGAGTCATGGTAGATTCGTTGTAAAAGTATGCAGAGTGATAGTATGCGGAAAGAAAGATTTAGGATAATGGGTGTTTACCATGCACCCATCACTTTTTTCAGTGTGACGCCCAAAGTCCATGCGTCCCGGGCTCAGTCTGCCATAGGGTACAAGCTGCATCATACTGATGAGACCCGAAACTGATATGGGGTTTGGACCTGGCTTAGCAGTTCGGGCTGGTCTGTTCCAAAAGGAGCAGGGCCAAGGCTTATTTGCATATACCTGGTTCCTGTCTGATGTAGCATAGTGCACAAAATAGCAATGGGCTGGAGTGCTCCTCTGAGTAATTACCAGTGGCTGATATTAATTCAAGCAATCCACCTATCTCTTTTTTGTTTTTCCCAGAGTGATACTATAAGTGTGACGTGTACTCAGGCGTGGTTCATGTGCTCACTGTGCCATAGAATACAAACTGCACTCTACTGAGAAGATCTTACAAGGCCAAAACTGGTCAGTGGTTGTTGGGTTCCCATTCATAATGGGCAGGGCCTGGCAGTTGCCAGCTGGACTGTTCGTTTTGGTGTAGGACCAACCCTGATTTGCCTTGTGTGGTTCCTGTCTGAGGTGGCATGCGGTCCAGAAACAATTCCCAGAGACCAGTGGCAGCCCCTCCATTAGGGTTGGAGAAGGGTTGTGCCCCTGCTGTCAGCACAGCAAAGGTGAAAAATAAAATGGTGATGAAATGCATTTATTACCATTTTATTTTTCCCTTTTGCCAGCTCGAACCATGTTTAGGGGTGGGTCCAAGGTGCCGGACTGCCAGCAGGGTAGTGGTGCCAACTCCAGCTTAGAGCGTACATGTCGCTTTGGCCAGTTGTCTTGTGATGGCCAGCCTGACATGCGCACTTTAAACCTCTTCATCCCGCTGTCTTAGACAGATGGGAGAGAGCAGGCACAGGCCCCAAGTGCCTGTGGGAGCCTGATCCAACCAATCTCATGCTGTTTTTATGTTGCTTAACATTATCGTTAACGTTCCCCGGGAGCTTGTTTCCTTCCCAGTGTAAGAATTGGCTTTTGTAGTTTGGTTTGCCCTGTTCCCATCATGCACTGGGACAGGAACAGACTAATTTGCATACAGCCAGGTTCTGAAACTGGGATGGTGCAGTGAGCTAAAAAACGGTGTTGGATCTAGCCCTGATCTCTTGACTGGGTGAGAGCTTTCTGCTTAATTCAGAGACTCTGTCCCTCACCACCCCTTGTTGTATATATTTTTGTCCACCCTAAGCGTGGAAGGGTATTCTCAGATGTGAGACCCTTGCTCATTGCACCATCAGGATTCAAGCAAACCGGGCCGAAGACGGCTGTAATGCCAGAAACCGGTCCCCGGGAGCTTGTTTCCTTCCCAGTGTAAGAATTGGCTTTTGTAGTTTGGTTTGCCCTGTTCCCATCATGCACTGGGACAGGAACAGACTAATTTGCATACAGCCAGGTTCTGAAACTGGGATGGTGCAGTGAGCTAAAAAACGGTGTTGGATCTAGCCCTGATCTCTTGACTGGGTGAGAGCTTTCTGCTTAATTCAGAGACTCTGTCCCTCACCACCCCTTGTTGTATATATTTTTGTCCACCCTAAGCGTGGAAGGGTATTCTCAGATGTGAGACCCTTGCTCATTGCACCATCAGGATTCAAGCAAACCGGGCCGAAGACGGCTGTAATGCCAGAAACCGGTCCCCGGGAGCTTGTTTCCTTCCCAGTGTAAGAATTGGCTTTTGTAGTTTGGTTTGCCCTGTTCCCATCATGCACTGGGACAGGAACAGACTAATTTGCATACAGCCAGGTTCTGAAACTGGGATGGTGCAGTGAGCTAAAAAACGGTGTTGGATCTAGCCCTGATCTCTTGACTGGGTGAGAGCTTTCTGCTTAATTCAGAGACTCTGTCCCTCACCACCCCTTGTTGTATATATTTTTGTCCACCCTAAGCGTGGAAGGGTATTCTCAGATGTGAGACCCTTGCTCATTGCACCATCAGGATTCAAGCAAACCGGGCCGAAGACGGCTGTAATGCCAGAAACCGGTCCCCGGGAGCTTGTTTCCTTCCCAGTGTAAGAATTGGCTTTTGTAGTTTGGTTTGCCCTGTTCCCATCATGCACTGGGACAGGAACAGACTAATTTGCATACAGCCAGGTTCTGAAACTGGGATGGTGCAGTGAGCTAAAAAACGGTGTTGGATCTAGCCCTGATCTCTTGACTGGGTGAGAGCTTTCTGCTTAATTCAGAGACTCTGTCCCTCACCACCCCTTGTTGTATATATTTTTGTCCACCCTAAGCGTGGAAGGGTATTCTCAGATGTGAGACCCTTGCTCATTGCACCATCAGGATTCAAGCAAACCGGGCCGAAGACGGCTGTAATGCCAGAAACCGGTCCCCGGGAGCTTGTTTCCTTCCCAGTGTAAGAATTGGCTTTTGTAGTTTGGTTTGCCCTGTTCCCATCATGCACTGGGACAGGAACAGACTAATTTGCATACAGCCAGGTTCTGAAACTGGGATGGTGCAGTGAGCTAAAAAACGGTGTTGGATCTAGCCCTGATCTCTTGACTGGGTGAGAGCTTTCTGCTTAATTCAGAGACTCTGTCCCTCACCACCCCTTGTTGTATATATTTTTGTCCACCCTAAGCGTGGAAGGGTATTCTCAGATGTGAGACCCTTGCTCATTGCACCATCAGGATTCAAGCAAACCGGGCCGAAGACGGCTGTAATGCCAGAAACCGGTCCCCGGGAGCTTGTTTCCTTCCCAGTGTAAGAATTGGCTTTTGTAGTTTGGTTTGCCCTGTTCCCATCATGCACTGGGACAGGAACAGACTAATTTGCATACAGCCAGGTTCTGAAACTGGGATGGTGCAGTGAGCTAAAAAACGGTGTTGGATCTAGCCCTGATCTCTTGACTGGGTGAGAGCTTTCTGCTTAATTCAGAGACTCTGTCCCTCACCACCCCTTGTTGTATATAACATTATCAGCAGCATGACAGCAGCTTCTGGAATGGTGTGGAGAACTGCTGACGACCAGCGCCAATGGACTGGAAGCATGAGGAGTCGAGGACTGGAGTAGGCAAGCCAGTACATGCAGTAGGTTACTACATTTTTATCTTTATATTTATCTCATGACCGACTGACAAGCACTGTAAGAAACGGGCACTGCCTTCGGCCTCAATGCCAGAGCTCTCAGTCATGGCATGACTGACAGCTTTGGCGTTGACCTTAACGGCATTACTAGTCAGTGGTTGCCCTATCAATTATTTAGGGTACCAGCCAGCACTGCCAGAGGCTGAGGCTAATGTATGCTCTTCGGCCACCACTTTTTTGTTTTTTTCAATGCAATATCTCTGCGGCTGTCACTAACCCTCTACTACCACCCACACTGGCTTATATGCTGGTGATTCCCTGAAGTAAGCCCCTTATAGGGAAATCTCTCAATGTGAATAAAATGACTCATGTCAAATGTAAGAAAGTGCTGTCGAACTTAGCCGCAGAGACCCCTGATCTCAATCACTGGTAATTTCTCGGGGCAGCATACCAGTCCATTCATATTTTGCACACAATGCCACCTTAATTTGGACCCAGCATATGCAAATCAGTCTTAACCCTGCTCCAATGGGAACAGTTCAGCCCAAAGTGTCAGGACAGGTCCTCACAACCAAGGTGAGTACTCAGTTGACTAATTACTTTTTATTTATTTATTTTATTTTACAGAGTTTTATATTGCGCGAACTTGACCCAAATTGGGTATCAGAGCACCTTACATAGCACCAGTTGCGATACATTATCACACATTCATTTTCTTTTTTTTTGCTGTTAGGCTCAGGGAGATTAAGTGATTTGCCCAGAATCACAGGATATTCAGCATCGTTGCCGAGGCTCGAACACAGTTCCGCGGATTCGAGGACGACTGCTCTAGCCGTTAGGCCAACTCCTCTCCCAGTGTCTGAGATTAAATATAGCATTCCACCCATCACTTTTTTATATTCTTCAGTGTTAATCCCTAAGTGGGGCAGGTATGCCCAGAAGTGGATCCCTTGCACACTGTAGGGCTTATTTATATTTAGGTGGACGGTCCTTGGGCCCTCCTTGGGGACGGAGTATATTACTCTGTCCCCACGGTGGAGAGGCTGCCCATCTAATTTATAAATGACTGCAAACAGACGGCCATTTATTAAGACATTGGCAGGAACTGCTGTCACGGCAGTTCCTGTCAATGCATTTTACTGTTTGCTACAGCGCAGCATCAGAAGGACTGTAGCAAGCAGTATTCTTTTTTTCTGTGGAAATTGGATTTTCTTTAAAAAGCAGAAAAAGGAATGCTCCATTTGCCATGGGGGGCTTCTCCCAAGGCAGGGAGAACATTATAATGTTTTTTCTGTTCCTTACCACCAGGTTTTACCTGGTGGTAAGAAACAGTAAAAGAATTACTGCATGTCTAAATTGGGTGGGCAGACATGTAGCCATTTCTCCAATGGCTCTTACCCCCCAGGGTCGTCAGAGAAGTTTGGCCATGGTGGAGACCGAGTAGTCGTCGCCATGGCCAAACTTAAGGTCTGCCCACAAATAAATTTGGTAGGCGGACCACTATTTTGGCAGGTAGGGAATTCTGTTGCCGTTGCGATGGAGTACCCTCTCCGCCAATCCGCCAATATATAAAATAGGCTCTGTGTCACTGGAACCAGGCTATCCCTGGTAATAAGCCTTAAGAAGGATTAAAATGGTCTTGGTATGCTCCTTTCTGCTTCAGGGAGGACATAGCATGGCAGTTCAGGCTAGACTGTTCCTATTGTAGCAATATCAAAACTGATTTGCACATGGCTGGGTTCAAACTGTGGTGGCATGGTATGCAAAATACCTATGGACTGGCAAGCGGCCTGAGTAGCTACCAATGGCTGAGATTAATGCAAGGATTTCAACCATCACTTAAGTACTGCTGCCCTTCCAGCCTCTTCAAAATAAAACTTTGTGCAAATGACCTGTGATGGAGAAGTAAGGCCTCTGCACGTAACCTGCTGTGGCGTTGCCTCGATTACAAACTTTTGGCAGGAGGTTCGGTATGTGCTGCGTCTCACCAGTGACTGTATATTTCAACTGGCCATCCTACACAACACCTACCACTCAGACAGCGCAATGTTTGACTGGCAGAGGTGAATGTCTACAACACTCTCCCCTGACAAAATCTGTATTCTAAGACACTGGAGGTGAGACGAATGACCCATTCGAGCCAAGTGGTTCATGGTGACCTGCAGCGCACAAACACATTATATACAGGTTGCTGGATGAAGCAGCATTGTATGACCAAATATGATGCCCGTGTCTGAAATACTGGGGGACATCTCTCTCCTATGTATGCAGGATATGCCTTATACAATCGATCACACATTCTATCCCATACTCGAGTTATCTCTGGGTTGGAAGCATGGTGTGGACAGACCTAAATGCTGCAAAGTTGGTTTGGACAAGTCCAACGTGGGGACGAAAGACACAATTGGCAGGATACATGGAAGTATGAACCCTGCCATTAAATGCGTAAGGGGTGACATATTAAGCATCTGGTCTGAGTAATTTGTACTTGGAACTCACCCCTAACACCACCCATCCCCCTCTCAAATGACACCCCTCCATTGCCCAGGCCACTCCCCCTTTCCTTGTGGAGCCATGCATTACTGAACACTTAAGGGCAGATTTACCATTTATTCACGCAGTGCAGTGCAGCATCCACAAATGCTGCGCTGCATGAGAAGGAGAGAGCAGGAGAGCACCAAATTTACTAAAATATGGCACTCTGTTCCCATTTCTCTAGCACCGCCGCTGAAATCAGCTGCTGTGCGTCACGGAGACACCTTTGCACCATGGTGCAAGGGTGTCTCTGTGAGTCTAGCACGGTAAACATCGTTTACCACAAAGTTTTTACAACGCGGTACCTTTACCACGCATCCCTTACAACGCAAGTCGTTACCACGACTTGCGCTGGAGGGCGCTAAAGGATTACAAATAGTAAATTTACTATCCCAACACCTTCCCTAGGGTCCACGGGGACTGGTGTTAGAATAGTAAATTATACTATTCGAAATCCGCGCCCCCAACGCAAGTCGTGGTAACGACTTGCGTTGTAAGGGATGCGTGGTAAAGGGATGCGTTGTGACGGTACGCGTTGTACCGTCATACATCCGTCTAGCACAGGTTTTGTACTGGAAGGGTACCCTTCTAGTACAAAATACCATCCTAAGACTAACTTTAGCCGATTTCCCTGTTTCCATGTGTGCTGTAAAGTGCAGTACACGTACAAAGTTGGAAAAGGAAGGAGGAATGAAAGCTTGAAAGCATTTCTCCTTCCTTGTGCCTACTTCAAAAGGGCGCACTTTGATGACACTAAACCCTGTCTACTTGTTTTAGTAAAATGGGGTTAGCATCAGAAACCTTGGGTGGTTGCAGGTGAATGCAAATGCTTCATCTATGGTACACCCTTGGCGCTAAGTAATGCAAATCAGCACTATGCGCTGCTTTGCGTTTCTTTCACGTTATTTCCAGCCCTAAACAAGTTTAGCGCTAGAAAGCAAATTGGAAAAAAAAAAGATTTTGTGCCGATTTGCGTCACCTTTTTAGTAAAACTCCCCCCTAACCCTCAGATATTGTTGGAATATTGAGGTAGTCTGAAACGTCATGTGCTAGCGTTTTCTGACGACATGCATACTGTCACTGTGGGACCCAATGGTCTGCTTTTATGGCAATGAAACAAGATAAATATATATTTGAAAAAAAAGAAGGCGCTTTGCTAAGGCATTTAATGACTGTTTCTCAATGTGCAAAACAGATGCTCTGTAGTGATAATACTTTACTGTTAAGGCTCTCTTGAGAGAGGTGAGAGAATGATTGCTATTGTAAGCTGATGTGTGTCTCTGACTGCCCCAGCATCCTTTATGTAAGATACTCTACACCTCATTGTTAAAATGCAGACACTTGGTAATTGTCAGAAAGCACTAACCTTGTACTTCAGATCTAATGAGGGCGATGCACTCTTACATCCCCACTGCAACCACGAGGGCCTACCCACAGGATGAAATGGGAGACACGTAGTAGAAATGGAGAAAGGGGAATGAGATAAGAGAGACAACTGAGGCACTGGGTATCGCTCCTCTGCCTTTGCACTCTGCTGTGCACTGATGTCAGCTTGTTGGAACAGATATCTAAAAATAAATAAATAAATACATCCTTAATAATCTGTCATGGAAGTTCAGCATTTAACTTTCATAGCGACTACGAGATTCGAGTGATCTATCTCTCTATAACCAATTTTTGGGGGCATATCTACAAGGTAATGGTGCGGCACTGTGGCAAATGTTGCAGCACCGTGCTGTGTCATTTCAAAAAATGCAGGGATGTGCTGTATTTACAACAATGCAGCGCACCCCTGTGTTTTCCATTCCGCTATCGATAAAAATAGCTGCCTAGCGCCAACACAGACACTCTGCGTTGCAGGGAATGATTGTTTATGTGCGGGAAGATGTCCCTTCCTGCACATAAACAATCATTAAAGGCATTTTGCTCTTTGTATGTGTACTGCAGACTGCAGTACACATAGAAAAAGCAAAAACGAGGGGTAATAAAAGTATTTCTCCTCCTTGCGCTAATCTAGCGCACCTGCTTTTGCATGGTGTTGGTTTTTGGAGTCGCCTCAGATTTACACCTCCTTGTAAATTTGGGGCAGAGTAAAAAAGCTATAGATGTTTTGGTGGAACGCCTACAGCAACACACATTGCACACCCCTTTCATGCAGATACCTGCAAAAAGGTTACCATATTTATAAAATGGCGTTAAGCGGTAAAGTGTGGCCTAACACGATTTTGTAAATATGGAGCAGAGCAGTGCACCACTGGAACGTCAGTAAAAGTGATGTTCCGGTGACTCAATCCCTATCTACATATACACCTTTGTGTTCTTGTTATGAAGCTGACTCCCTTGAAAACTGAAACATTGCAACACAGAAGTAATCACACATAACCTTCCTTTCCTAGAAGTAAGTTAACTATCTTGAAATTCGAAAGCATGCATCCTGATATAGATGTGCTTTAAGTTCTGATTTAATTGTAGTGCAACTGAAAATTAATTTGCATTGGTTAACTCATTGTAGTTCCTAATAATATTCAACGCACGTTTTTTCATTCTTATACCATTTGTACCTTAAATTTGCTTCACATATACATGCGTAACCATATATGCTTGACAATAGAATCCAGTCTCACATGTCACAAAAAAGTTAATTATTTAATGGAGTAGTCCCAAAGTCTTTGACCACTAAAGTGGGAGCTCAAATAATAATTCGACATTTGTTTTCCAAGTGATTAAATATGCATAATGCTTTTCCGAAAACCCAGAAGGTCTCTCAGCAAGTGTTAAGTAAATAGTAGGTCATCCAAAAACTCTAATTACAAATCTGTGAAGCGAGGTCCTGGATGCAGCAATTTCAGAGCTCAATTTTCAAGCAAGTATACGCAAAATATAAAGGAAGTCAAACTTGACTATCCCAGATTTTGGTGGGCCTCTGGCACCATGAACCCTTATTCCCTGATGTCTATGGTAGATGGCATAATACCCCCTAAAGGTGTACATTGCTTGATGGTCGATTCCTAGCCTTAGGATATTTGGTGAACAACGAGAGATTGTGGAAACACATTCATCTAATTTCTATGGTGAAACCGTTACATATAGGGGCATATTTACAAGGGAATGACGGAGCTTGGGGCTGTGGCAAATATTGCAGCACCACACTCTGCCATTTCCAAAACGCATGAATGTGCTGTATTTTCAACAATTTGGTGCACCCCTGCGTTTTTCCAAGCTGGCACTAAAAATAGCTGCCAACGCCATAGTGCAAGAGTACCTGCATTGCAGGGAATGATTGAATATGTGCAGAAAGCTGACCCTTCTTGCATATAAACAATCAATAATGGCGATTTCTTACTTCTATGTGTGCTGCATACTTCTATGTGTGCTGAATTCTGCAGCACACATAAAAGTAGCAAATCACCATTATTTAATGATTTTTATGTGCAGGAAGGGAAGCCTTCATGCACATAAACAACCATTAATGGCATTTTGCGCTTTCTTTGAGTGCTGCAGAAAGCAGCATGCATAGAAAAAGCAAAAATGAGAAAAAGAACAGTATTTCGCCTTGTTGCGCCATTCTAATGCCTACTATTGCATGGTGTTTGTTTTTTACACTACCTCAAATTTCGACCTCCTTGTAAATCTGGGGCAGCGTCACAAAGCAATAGGTGTTGCGGTGGAACGCCCACTGGAACACCCATTGCACGCCCCTTTCACGCAGATACCCGTGTGAAAGGGCACCATGTTTACAAAGTGGCATTAAGCCACAAAAAGTGGTTTAAAACCCACTTTGTAAATATGGGGTAAGGCATAGTGCCACAGGAACTTCAAAAAAAACAAAAAAGTTGGGGAGTGGCTCGGTCGTGGACCTAGCTGGCCGTGCTGTAGAGAGGCTCCTGCCTGGGCCACACAAATATCCGTCACAATCCTTACCTCCGGAGTCGCTAGACTGCCGGGAAGTAGCGCCGACGACATAAGAACGCTCCGGTTCCAGCTGAACGAATTTCCATAGCCTCAACACCTGGAATCAAGGAGCGGGGGTCGCAGTGAAGAGAGGCCTGGATCGCAGTAACGTGGGCGCGATGTTTGAGAGTGCCCTGGGCTCCTGGTATCGTTCCCACGGGCAGATTGAAGAGCTGCCGACCGGGCGCCGGAGCACCCGGCGCGGTCATGAGAAGCAGAAGGGAGCGGCTGTGAGCACCGCGGAAGGTGCTGCGTGTGGCAGCCGGGAAAGACGTGCCACAGGGGGGGCCTCCTTGAACAGCTCATTGAGACTACAGACAGTATAGAGCTGGTGCCTCTGACTCTGATCCGGTAAGGGGCATTAAGTGAGTGGTGAACATTAAAAGAAGAAAGCCTTGGTGTAAAAGCTCCCCTGTCTTTCTGAGCCTGCTACAGCACAGGCGTGGGGCTAGAACCAGACGGGCCACAGAGGAGAGGAAGAGGCCCATGACACTGGCGCTAGGCAAAGAATGCACAAGGGCGTGGCAACAGCACCGGCGTCTTGGAGGGGTGACGGCACTGGTTGCCCGGATGTGCAATTGAGTGGGGAGGGCCTCACCAAGTACAGGTGATCGTTGCCATGGTCAGCAGGGCCATCCCTGATGCTAACTAAAGGGTATGAAAATAAAGTCGAGATGTGCCCTGACCTGCAAAGCTGAGCGTGAGCAAACAAGGCCAGAAAAATTGGCTGCGGTGGGCTTGTGATGTCACGAGAGAGGCCATAGGAAGAAGAATATACGCAAGGTGGGGTCTGCGAGAGGGACAAGTGAGGGGAGAGATCTATGAGAGGAAGATCTCATATTAGGCCATTGTCAACGGCCTCTGGAGCAGTGTCCTGGGCTGGAGCTCCCCTTGGGCCCTGGAGGTGGAGACCACAATGTAAGCTAGTGCCCTCGGCAGTCACTTAATGAGCTTCTTGGCCGGAAGGCTTGAGAAGAGAGGAGAAAACGCCAGCCACCACTGATCCTGGTATAAAAGGGGTTTGAGAGAAGATGGGCAAGCCCAAAGGGGCGGGTCCGATTCAGACAAATAAAAAGGAGAATTATACCGTGCCAAGATCCCAAGCCTCTAGAGAAGAAGATAGAGACAACGAGGAGCCCTCACTGATGGAGATAATGGCGGCAATCAAAGACCTTAAAGGCTTCCTCTAAACTAAGATTGACTCAGTGTCTCTCTAAACTTAATGAGAAAGTTGCAGCAGTAGAGACAGATATCAGTCAACTGAAACCGACAACTAAGCTCTTGGAAGAGCAGATTTGCACGCAAACTCAACAAACGTCGCAAATGGAGGCACGCCTTCAAGACCAAGAGGGGAGAGCTCGGCGCAGCAATGTAAGAATAGAGGGTGTGCCCAAAGGAGCAGAGGAGCAAAGTGTAGAACTTTTTGTGGAAAATTTCATTCTCAACAAGTTACAACCCCCGTATTTGTCTACGTTTTTCACTATAGCGAGGGCACACAGGTTTCGGGAACGTCTTCCTCGCCCTCGGAATCTGCCTCGAACAATCATCGCAAGAGTTTTCAACTTCCGAGATAGGGACGCTATACTCCAGATGGCCAGAGTAAAAGGGGACTCCCCATATGAAAATTCAATCATCAGGCTATTCCTGGATTTCACCTTACAGGTGCAGAAACAATGGAGGGGTGTCGATCAGGTTAAAAAGGAACTGAGGTCCAAAGATCTTAAGTATATGATGATCTTCCTGGCCGACTTAGAGTGATAGCGGAAGGCAAATCATGGTACTTCACAGCACCAGACGAGGCCTGGGAATGGCTCGAGGAGTGGCGTACAGCTGGGAGAAAGAAAGACCGGGGCCCTCGCAGAGCATTTGAACAGGTGCACAAGAGAAGAGATTCGGCCATCCAAGGGCCCAATGCAGATTCTCCAAGCCACACGGGGTCTGCGGGGGGTGAAGACATTTCGAATGGGTGAAGTACTTTTTGACAG
Source organism: Lissotriton vulgaris (assembly GCF_964263255.1). Taxonomy (NCBI): domain Eukaryota; kingdom Metazoa; phylum Chordata; class Amphibia; order Caudata; family Salamandridae; genus Lissotriton; species Lissotriton vulgaris. The sequence goes on along the minus strand of NC_141685.1, from coordinate 801,306,900 downwards.
CGGAGGTAAGAGGGCCCCGAATGTAGAGGGCAGGGACTCAGTTGAGAGAGACACCAACAGCTAAGACCCTGCTGTAGCCGGGAAACCATGGTTATAAATGACTATAACTTAGGATCTTAAGACACTTAAACACTGTGTGGTGGGGGCAGGGGAACCAGCTTGTCCTTTGTCTTGTTTGTGGGTCTGCTCGACTAGGCACCCCCCAGTATTTGTTAAGCTTGTATTGTAAAGTTTTTCTGGGGACGACAGGCGCTCTGTGGGTTGGAGAGTTGGGACTTCCATAACCTTTTAAGCAGGGTAGCAGGGAGAAGGGATAGAGTTGGGGGGTCGTAGATTGTTTGGTTAGTTTAGACATGTACTACAAAAGCAAAGAACGAATGGTAGCCGGTTTTAAAGTCCTTAGTGACTATAGGTTGAGTAAAGGGGTTTACTACTTTAATGGAGAGTCGTAGACATGAGCAGTCCTCCTTAGAAATCAGGTCCTGGGGGGAGGAGCTGCGCCAGCGACCAAGATTGCCGCTTGAGTCTCGGCTCCACCGGCCTGCACATCCTGACCAGCCATCCGGCATATTATCCTGAACCCCGTCCCGACCATCAGGTGGGGGACTAGCACCTGAGTCACTAGGTGAAATTATGGTTCATTTGGGCGCTTTGGCGACAGACTATCGTCGTCCGAAACTTTGAGGCCTACGGACGTGGAAGCCGGGACCCCGAGTTTGGAGGGGTCCATGGTGGAGTGCGACAACATCGGCCTCTGGGACCGAAAGTGATCGGTCGGATCCCGGTTCATCGCGAGAGAGTCGTGGCTGGGGTGTCCTGAGTCCACCTATCTTGGCCTAAGGTCGCATTGCTGAAGGAGCTGCCAGGACCCGATTGGTGGTTGCAATGGCGTCAAGAGGAGACCCTAAGAAGCCCCAGTCGAAGTCGGCGAAGAATACTCGTCAGATTCAGACCAACAAAATAGACAAGTATGCCCTCTCCAAGGGGTCCCCGGTTGATGCGCAACGTACCCCGACTAGTAGTCGGGATGGTGATTCGGTTGTTGAGGACCCTACAATGAAAGATTTAATGGCAGCGATCACTGGGGTCCAATCATCCTTGGGCAAGATGGACACTAAACTGGGCTCGGTGACGATCGAAGTGAGCCTCATAAGAGCGGACCTGACTAAAACGGCGGAGAAAGTTAAGGGCTTGGAAATTAGGACGACGAGTCTCATTGAGGATGTCTCGGAGCTGCAGAACGAGGTGCGAGACCTTAAGGCGGCCCGGACTCAATTCGATCGAAAGCTCGACGAATATGAAGGACGGGCGTGCCGCAATAACGTCCGTATCCTGGGAGTGCCGGAGAGGTCGAAGGGGTTGACTCCGGACCTCTTTGTCGAGGAACTCGTCCTGCAACATCTCAAGCCTAAGGGCCTCAGTAACTTTTTTACAGTGGAGAGGGCCCATAGAGTTCCCGGTGGTCGCCCGAAGACGGGGGCACCTCCTCGCCCCATAATAGCCCGGGTCCTGAACTTTCGGGACCGAGGCGCTATCCTGCAAATGGCAAGATCCACGGCCTATGAGAACGCCTCACTATTGTTTTTTCCGGTCTTCACTCAGATGGTGCAGAGGCAGCGGCAGAACTTTATGGCCATCATTGAGGGACCGAGAGATGAAGTACTCGATGATGTTTCCGGCCCGTCTTCGGATCGAACATGACGGGAAAACTTGGTTTTTTGACAATCCTGAGGTTGCCGGGGACTGGCTGGATCGGATTGAGGGCTCGGACTCCGGGGGCCAGGCCCGTACCAATGGTGAAGAACAGCGACTGGTCGCTGTGACTGTACCGCATTAACATTACTGGTGGCGTAGTGGAACTGTCGGGGTTGTTCTTTATTTCCCCCCTGGACTATTTTTGCTGGGTTCCCTTTTTATGTGCTTTGTTGTACGGGGGGACAGTGGTTGGTTTGGGGTGGTGGGGGCCGGCGGCCTGTTGTAAGGTCCTCCTCCGTTTCCTACTTTTAGATACCGTAGTTAGTTGGGGGTGACAGGCACACTGCGAGTTGGGGATGTGCGTTTGCTACATGCAGGGGTGCAGGGAGGGGAGTTGGGGGACCGGTATTGGGGGGTTTTGATTGTTGAGTTGTTTGTTTTGTGTGACCAGAGTTCGCTATGGGTGCCTATGGATGTTCTGTTCGTTTTTGGAGATAGGAATGGCCTCCACTAGGTTGGGCTTGGGGTTTTCCGTCCTAAGCTGGAACGTGAATGGTTTGGATGATAAGATCAAGCGCACTATGGTGAGTCAGCTGATTAGAAGGCACTCGCCTGACGTGGCGCTTCTCCAGGAAACTCATCTCATGGGTAAACGTTGTATGGCGCTTCACAGAGGAGGCCACAAACTAGTGGCTCATGCCGGCTTTACTTCCGGCCCTAGAGGAGTGGGGATTTTGGTGAAAAACTCCTTTCCCCTCACTATCCAGTTGACGTGGTCTGACAACAGAGGTCGTTATGTTGGAATTTCGGGGCTATGGGAGGGTAGGACTGTCACGTTTCTATCTATTTATGTCCCCCCAGCGTTACAGGTGGATACTTTCCGTGATTTGGGCCGGGTGTTTCTGGCTTTGCCCGTCGAGACAATGGTGCTGGGCGGGGACTTCAATGCTGATCTAGGCAGGTACCCCTCCCATGTGCTTTTACCTTCCCGTAGATGGCTGGCGGATTTCACCGCTGCGTCGGGTTTGGTGGATGGGTGGCGCCTCCGGCACCCTAGTGACGTGTGCTATACACATGCCTATGCGGCGCACCACTCACTTTCTAGGATAGACTATGTTTTGTTACCAGCATCTCAGGCGACCTTTATTCAGGAAGTGACTCATTTGGCACTGAGAGTGTCTGATCATTCACCGATATGGCTTCGATTGCGGATTGGACAGGGTGATGTGGGTAGGGTAGCACCGATTAATGCATGGCATCTGAAAGACCCTGCTGTCAGGAAGGAACTTGTACGTGTCACAGATCGTTATTTTCAGGAAAATGAAGGGTCGGTTACATCGAAGTGTTCCCTGTGGGAAGCGTATAAAACTGTTGCAAGGGGGAGGTTCTCTCCCTAGTATCTGGGCAGAAGAAGAAGAGCAGGGCCGAAATAGATAGGGTGGAGGCGGAGCTATTGGTCTTGGAAGCTGCTGTCTCCTCGGGGAATGACCCTGGGGCGGGGCATCGCCTTGGGTTACTTCGGGACGAGTACAGGACCCTGACACGTGGCAGAGCAAAGATGCAACATGCTACCAAGCAGAGTAGAATATATGCGTATGGCGACAAGGCCGGGAAGTAGATAGCATGGCTGGAAAAGTGTGATTGGGGATCTCGGTTGGTGCCGGAACTGCGCGTCGCTGGTGCGGCGGTTTCGTCGGACCCTCAGTTAATTGTAGACGAGTTCGCCCGTTATTTTGAGGAGGTTTATACCTCGGCAGGGGACTTCACGGAGGGAGAAAATGCTGATATGATTCGGGATATTCCGATGCCGGTTCTGTCGGCCAAACACAGGGAATTCCTGGACTCCGCGATCACGAACGATGAGGTGGCGATGGCCATCAGGGGGGTTCATTCCGGCAAGGCATCGGGCCCAAATGGTCTCCCCATTGAACTATTTAAGCTTCACGCCAACCGTTTGGCCCCACATCTGAAAGATATGTATCTTGAGAGTAGAGACCGTGGCGAGTTGCCTAAAGACCAATGCATCGCTAATATTGTGCTCATCTATAAGGATGGTAAGCCGCGTCTGGAGTGTTCATCGTACCGCCCGATCTCCCTATTAAATGTAGAGCCCAAAGTGTTAGCCAAATTGCTCGCCGCCCGTTTAGGGAAGGTCATCACGACACTGGTGCATCCGGACCAGTCTGGTTTTATGCCGCGTCGGAACACCGCCCTTAATCTTAGACGGCTTCACGGGGTGGTGGCGGGTGCATGCCGCATCCATGAACCGGCGGTGTTGTTGTCTCTGGATGCCACAATGGCCTTTGATCGAGTGGCATGGCCATACCTCTTTGCGGTCCTGGAGAAGTTGGGGTTTGGCCCCGAATTTATTGGCTGGGTTCGCCTTCTCTACTCAGCCCCCTTGTCTCGTGTGGTCATTAACAATCATAGGTCCCGCGACTTCTCACTCGGGAGGGGCACTCGCCAGGGTTGCCCTCTCTCACCGCTTTTGTTCGCCCTTGCACTAGAGCCGCTCGCGGCCTGGGTGCGATGGGACCGCTCGATTAGAGGACTGCGTTGGACATCGGAGTGGGAGGATAAGATCTCCCTCTATGCTGAAGACATCCTGTTGTATCTGACCTCCCCTCACAGTTCCCTAGTAGTTTTTATGGATATCCTCGCTATTTTTGGGAGGCATTCCGGCTTCGCTATTAATTGGGCGAAGTCGGTCCTCTTTGTGTTAAGTGGTGAACCACCCAATGTGCCAATGAACTGCCCGGTGAAGCTGGAATTGGTCAGTTTTCGTTATCTTGGGATCCAGATATTGAAGGACCCCAAGGTACGTTTTAGCCTGAATCTATTACCCCCCTTGGCCAGGCTGCGTGGTGATGTTGCTAGGTGGAAAATATTACCGATCTCCTTGTTGGGCCGCACGGTCCTCTTCAAGATGTTGGCCCTCCCATGCTTTTTGTATGCTCTACAGAATTCCTATGATCCGGTGCCTCCGTCGTATTTTAACGAGATTGAATCTTTGCAGCGCGGCCTGCTGTAGGAGGGGAGGCCGCGTATCGCATTGTCGAAATTAATGTTGCCCTGGTATGACGGGGGTATTGGTCTGCCTAATATCAGGAAATACTATTGGGCGTCCCAGTTGGCTCCTATCAATCATGCCATTTATGGCTCACCGGTAGACCCGGGCTTTGCGATGGACCGTGGCCAAGTGCCCGGGGGAGAGTATACCAGAGTGTTGTATACGAAGTGCGGTTGTTTCCCTTTGGTGGGTCCTCCATCGACGGCGACGAGGGTGTGGCATGAAACCAACAGGGCCCTCAAATGGGCTGGGCGAATAACACTAGCTTTGCCTTTGTGGAGCTCGGAGATGTTGGGCACTCTTTGGAAAACTAAAGGGTTTGACCGTTGGGATTTGATTGGTATTACTCAGGTGCGTGATGTGTGGGGTAAAGATAGGGTGTTGACGTTTGAGGAGTTGCAGGCCAAGTACCAGCTCCACGATACGGAACGGTTCAGATATCTTCAGGAAAGTCATGTTCTACATGCTGTAATCCCCAGTGGAGAGACACCTCCAGTAGCCTCCCCGCTGGAAGACAGACTGTTAGATGGGTATCTGCCCACCAAAGCAATATCGTTGACCTATAGAAAACTCATTAATCATACTGAGGATCCCCTGGTGCAGCTCAGGGACCAATGGGTGGCGGATGGCTTAGTCCTGGATGAGGAAGATTGGAGGGAGGCGGTGTCATCCTTTAGAGTAGTGGCAGTCCCAATGAGACTTCGTTTGGTCCAACAAAGGATCCTGCAACGTTCCTACACAACGGGTCCTGGATTGTTGAGAATGGGGTTGGCTGTATCTGGGGATTGTCGGCGAGGGTGTGGAATGCCTGGAACGTTCCTTCATATCCTACGGGAGTGTGAAAAGGTCCGTGATTTCTGGACTAGGATACATCTGAAGATGAGTGAAGTGTGGGGGGTGCGGATAGAGCTGGAGGCACGTCGATGTTTATTAAATGTTTGGGAGTCCTCCGCCCTTTCGAGTCATGGCAAACTCTTGGTCACTCTAGCTTGTGCAATAACCAAACGCAATATTGCACAACTCTGGGTTGCTGCTCGGGCGCCTCGGGTGGGGAAGTGGATGGAGGACCTCGACTGGTGTATGTTTCGGGAGAGGTCAGTGTATGTATCGAGGGGGAGACCCCACAAGTGGGGCAAGATCTGGGGAGTTTGGAACGCTTACCGGGGTGACATCTGTACACCACCTGATGTAGATCCCGCCAGTGTGGAACTGGAGGACGCCTAAGCCCGTTCTTTATATTCTGTTCATTTGTCTCTGATGGAGGTCTATGTTCTCACTGTATATATTTGCAGTCACTCAATGCACTCTGGTCAGTTTTGAGTTGTGTAATGTCTTTCCTCTTTTTCAATAAAAATATGTTTAAAAAAAATCAGGTCCTGAAACATAAACGGTCTCAATGGCAAACTGAAACGATCAACTCTATTGCTGTTTATTAAACGCCACCCGCCTGACGTAATCCTCCTGCAAGAAACACATTTGAGGGGTAACCACTGTAGAGCCTTAGATAGATTCGGCTACATCCTCAAGGCGCATGCTGGCTGTACATCGGGCTCGAGAGGAGTGGGGATTCTACCTAAGTGCACATGTAATGACAGATGACTGGGGCAGATACGTATCACTGAGTGAGATGTGGGAGGGGCTGAAAATAAACCTCTGCTCAGTTTATTCGCCTCTGGGGTTACAATCTGCAATGTTAGACACACTAGGCACCATCCTATTACAGTTACCAGAAGGGCAACTCATTATAGGAGGAGAGATGAACAACATAATCTCGACCGACCTGGATGCGCTGAGCAGAACTAAGGGGGGTTTGGGTGCTTCGTGGCAGGGGGGTCACCTTAAGGGTTTTCTAGATGCATTGGGACTGGAAGATGTATGTAGGCATCAGAATTCCATGGTGAAACAGTGACGCACCTTTCGGCGGATAGATGTAGTCTCTCCAGAATAGACTTCATCATTACACAAGTAGCAGGATTGGGGGAGTTTAGGGACACGGCCCACATTTATAGAGGAATTTTGGATCACTCCCCTGTGGAAGTAAGATTAGAAGGCCCAAGGAGGGATTACACATTGCCGCCCAGGATAGAACCCTGGCACTTCAGGGATGAGGATTTCCGAGAAGAAATGCAGACCGAAGCAGAGCTATACTTTGCAGAAAACCTCAGGACGGTCGATTCAGCCGTGAACCTCTGGGAGACCTTCAAAACGGTCATCAGAGACCGAGTCCAATTTAAAATAGGACTCCTTAAGAAAGAAAAACAGGCAAAATGCATGGAGCTTGAAACAGAGATAATTTTACAGGAGGCGAGGCAGGGGTAGTGGGGGACGACCAACAAGCAGGAGCAGGGAGGCACCTCCTTCATATTCGACAGACGGAACATAGGGACCTGTAGGTAGAAAGCAATAGGGCTCTGGCCAGATCAACGCAGTAAAGGCTTTATGACATAGGTGACAAGGCTAGCAAACTCCTCGCGTGGTTGTGAAAGAGGCGGGTTGGGAGGGTGGGCCCCTGGGATTACTAATGAGACAGGGGAGCAGAGCGTATCAGGGGCTTAAATAGCAGAACGTTTTTCTTGCTATTATGAAGAGGTTTACCCATCCCAATCCTTACACTCAGAGGAAGGCTGTGAAGTTGTGAAGTTCGGTCTGGACTGTTCCCATGGGGCACAGGGTCAAGACTGATTTGCATATGGCTGGGTCCTAACCGAGGTGGCATAGTGGGCAAAAGAACAATGGGTTTAACCCAGATATTTTGACTGGGGGTGAATGTTTGCATTGTCAGCATTCTGTCCATCATTTGTTTGTTGTAACACTTTTCGCCCTAAGTGGGATGTGTATGCCCAGATTTGGGTCCCTTGCTCACTGTGCCCTGGATTCAATCTAGCCTGGCTGAAGAAGGGTGACATACCCTGAAACCGGTCCCAGGATGCTTGTTTCCGGTCCAGGGAGGACCTGGCCTGGCAGTTCGGTCTGGACTGTTCCCATGGGGCACAGGGTCAAGACTGATTTGCATATGGCTGGGTCCAAACTGAGGTGGCCTATTGGGCAAAAGAATGATGGATTTAACCCAGATTTTTTGACTGGGCGAGAATGTTTGCATTGTCAGCATTCCGTCCACCATTTGTTTGCTGTAACACTTTAAAATGATGGCGCTCCCTCGCCTATTATACATTCTGCAAAACTCACCAGTTGAGGTTTCCCCTGTTTTTTTTAAGAGAGTGGAGTTAGAAATCAGGGCACTAATGTGGAGTAGTTCCACCCGACGCATAGCTTTAAGTAAACTTCAGTGGGGGGCTATGATGGGGGACTGACGGTGCCGCATATCCGATGCTATTTTTGGGCCGCACAACTGGTAAATGTGAATGGCTGGATGTTTGGGGAACGATCAAGACCAGTCTACAGGGTAGATAGAGGGGCCATGGGCCCACATGGACTGCAGACATTACCATACAGAACGCAAGTGGATAGGCTCCTTCCAATGCATACGCAAATGGTAGTAAAAGTGAGGAAGGGTGCCACAAAATACCAGGGGAGGGACCAAGGAACTCTCGGGGATGACTCCTCTCTGGGCAGGGGACTCTCTTATGAACATAAGCAACCTAACTGGATTTGTCACATGGGAATTGTTGAAAATAGAGATGTTGGGAGACGTTTGGAGAGGGGGAGCATATACAACCTTCAAAGAGCTGCAGCAGGACTACTCAATGTGACAGGGGGAATGGCCACGGTATCACCAACTAGGACACACGCTTAGGAAACACATCAGGGAAAGGGAAAATATTGTCGATGCAGGTCCTCTGGAGGATCGGGTACCCACAGAGCATCTACGAGATAAGACAAGTTCCATATTTTTAGGAAAATAATCAACAATGCCCAGGCCCCATGACCGCACTCAGACAGATAGATACCTATTCCATTCTATTCCATTCCAGTCCGTGTTTCGCGTTTTCGTGCAGTAGCAAGCAAGCAAGTAGTAGCAGCCAGCAGCAGGCATGGACGCTTCTCTCTCCCGGTCCGCGGTCCCTGTTTGCGACCGGCAGCAGCATCCTGGAATTGCTCTGAGCATGCCCGCCCGGGCGGCCGAGGACGACAAGGAAGGATTGCTGTCCCGGTCCGCAGCTTGTGCTCCCGCTGCCACCTGGGAGTATCGCTCTGCGCCCAGTTCTCTTCAGCCCCGATTTCCGCCCTCATTAGCGGTTGGAGGGGGGTGGTGGGCTGAGGCACGGTGTGCGGTCACAGAGTGCGGTGGTAGCAGTGTGCAGCGGCCCGCGACTCCTGTGACCCCCCTGTGGCTCGGGACTCGAGGCCTGGGGGCACGATGACAGTCTGAGCATTTTCTCTTCACCTCTCACCTTTAGAGGGCCTTTGGAGGGCCTAAGGAACGAAGGAAGGAGCAGCAGAAGGCCAAGCAGAAGGCCCAGCAATTCTCTCCATCTCCTCCAATTCTGCCTCCTGCCTCCTCCTGACTGTGTGCATGCTCTCACCTGTTCTCGCCCCAGTGCCCCAGTGCTAGTGCCGCTGCCTTCTTTGTTGTTGTGTTTTCGGTGCTCTGTGGTGGCTGTGGCAGCTGGGTGATCCTGTGGGAGTGCAGTAAGTGAGCTGAGGAAGCGGGGAATTGAGCTGCCGAGTTGAACTGGCAGTTTTCTTCTTTTTCTTTCTTCTGTGCACCAAGGCAAAGGATAACAAGCAGTGTGGATTGAGCCTTCAGTGCCTGCAGCTCTATGCTCTATGCCCTTTGTCCTCTTCTTTCGGTGTCAGACAGACAGCAAGCGGCAGGTAGGGACCAAGAGGTGTGGTAATCAGAGTGACAACAAGGAGCTGGAGCTGGAGTTGGAGTGGAGCAGGCATAACTAGTATACATAGAACATTTGGATGAAAGCTCCGTGATCAACAATTCTACGGTTGGGACTCAGGTTCCGGTGCGCTGTTTGTTTGTGTGCTATTGAAAACAACTGATGCTGTGTGGAACCGAGAGGGCCAAGTAGTGTTGGAAGCCTATGTTGTGCTGGAGCTGCATTGGAGTCATCTGCTCATCTACCTGTCCCCACCTGCCCCCAACTTCTAACCACCTATTTCCGCAGTGCTGCTGTGCGGATTGAGTGGCGGAACTTGGTAGGCCGAAGCCGTAGCAGGTAGCGGGGAATAAATAGTAAGAGGACTGAATTACGTGGTAATGCCATCTAGATATCTGCGCTCAAGTGTAAAAGTGAAAACAGGAGCAGTCTCGGAGTGCGGTCTCTCGAGCCAGAGGAGTCCTCTTAAGCTTCAGAAAACCATTCAGAGCAGGAGAAATAGGGATCACCTTTCTCATTTGAAAACGTATCCATCGGTAACATCAATGTTTACAGAAGGTGTGAGGTGTTCTAAGCGAGGGAAGGGTCTGAATGCGGAAATAAACGAGGTCCAGGAAGATGAGGTGATGGACACACATGTAACATCAGAGAATGAGAAGGGTATCCAGCCCACTAAGACAGAAGTTAAGGTAGCTCTTTACCCTGCTGTAATTATTCAACAGAACAATACTGGTGGAAAATCTGTACAGCCACCAGGTGAAACAGCTGCTTCACAATTAGGGGGGGGTGGGTGGGTAGTAAATCGGAAATGGAAGTGTATTTGTCGGTGGACAATTTAAAAGACCCCCCCATAAGAATGTGGCAAGAAAGGGACACACCCCATTATCACCATTGGCAGGATTGGTATCCCTTTTTGACAATCCTCAAGTTTGTTTAAGAGGTAAGAACAAATTTGAGCCTGGTGTTTTGCTACCCAATCTAAGTGATCTGTCATTAAAAGTGACAGTGTATAGAACGTAGCATTGGCTCTGGGCAGGTGAAAATGGAGGATTATACTCTACTGGATATAGCCAAGCAAATGGAAAAGAACAAACAGCTAACGGCACAGCTGCAAAAGGCAGGCGCCTTAGAGATGGCTCCAGAGCTGTCTCCGGTTTTAACATCTGGTCAACCACATATGCCTAGTTCGTCCCATGCTGTTGATTTACTAGAACTTTCTGTTGAAGGGATATCAGGTTTATCAATGGACAAGGGGGCAGATAATAATATGAATTCATTTGAGAAGGTGCGGATGGGGGGTACCTTGGAGATTTTTTACGTTCTAGAGAGAATTCTATCTGCAATTTTATCTTTGCTAGAAAATAGCACAGTAAATACAGACCATATATTGGATGTCGTTACGCCCATACTAGGGGTTCAAGAACTTAATCATACAAAGCAAGCCATAAAGGATTTGGAAAAGGGTTCTGAAGTACCCAGTCAGCATGTCAAATATGTAATAGGATGCCAAAGAGTGGTTCTAAATTGATGGATGGGGAAAAGAAAGAAGCGAATGTGGGATTTAAAAGCGTCTCCTTTAGAGGTAGCTCAACTGTTAGTTTACCCTCAGTTAAACCTCAGGAGAGCGCACAGTTTACCAGTCCAGGGGAAAAATCTATTTTTTAAAGGATCCCCAGTAACTCCCCCATTACAACTTTACTCTATTTTTAAACAAAGTAACCAAATCAACCGAAGCCCAAAGCTAACTGAAGAATTAGTAAATACCCTAGACAGTGTACCTTTATGGGAGGTCCCAGTATTGAATGAAGGCCACGTCAGAATTGGTCAAAGGGATAAGAGGAAGACCAGGAACCGACGTATCCCTAAACAAAAACAGAAAAAACTGTGGTTCCTTCCAGTAAGTGAGGAAATAAATAGTATACATCTTCCTCCAAGTAGAATGGACACAGGGACTTTGGGGCATTCCATATCCATATTGAATACGGGTCAAAAGACTGTGCATGAAAATAATAATCAGTCGTTTTGTGCAAATCAGGTATCGATAGCCGCACAGTGTCAAGTGGGCCAGGAAAAAAGTGGGATAAACCATGAGAAAAGTAGTGAGCATTTTTTGTGAGCCCGTCATAGACCATTCGGTGGACTTAAGAGGTGATGTATTCCACCGAAGTGGGCACGATACTCTTCATGCAAGGTTTGACCCTGGCCAGGGGACAGCTGGGGTGGGAGACCGGTTTACAGTTCTTAATAACAAAGGGGGGAAGTCAGATAGAGACACAGCTATAGGGAAGCCTGGTATTAGAACAATAATGAATACGGAACCTGGAGTCGGGCAAGTGAGCAGGACTTTTACTTTTGTCTCCCTGTTTGAAACAGAACCAATGTTACTGAATAGAAGTGCCCTTCTACAGATGTTAACAGAAATAAAGCATTTGGGGTTAATAACCTGTAAAGATATTGAGACTGTCTATTTAGACTGGAGGAGCACTCCCCCAAGCACTAGAGCTACATTTACTTCAGGGATGATGTCAGCACTGGTTATGGCTAATGCGGACTGTTTTAGGAAAAGTGGTATAGATGTGATCCCTACTGTATCCCCTAGCCGAGTTCCAGTAGAAAGCTTAGGAACGATGTATCAGTCGCAAAAGTACGGGTGCTCTAATAATAGGGGTGTAAATATCCCTATAAATCTAAAAGATATTGAAATAACAGTAGGAAGAAACTCAGGAGATAGAGAAATTAACATTTTAGAATCAGAAGTCCGATGACCCACTGACCTTAACAGAGAGGATGAGGTAGCAAAGTGGAGTTGGGTTGCAGGTACCCTGAATGGGTCAAAAACATCTACCGTAAAACCCATAGTGCGGGGGTAGCAAATTGGTAAATATTCTATCCTGGAATGTGGCGGGGGTAGGAAAATCAAGTTATAAACTACATTATCATTATTAGAATTAGACCCGACAATTATGTGCCTCCAGGAAACGTGGATAGAGGAGGAGTTTCAGTTTGAGAACTTTTATGTGTCCTGTCGTACAGCAAAAAAATCTGTAAAAGGGCGGTGTTCAAAGAATAGAAATATGGATTGTATAGTGGGGAGTAGTATTGTCAAAAATCCCCAACCTAATGATTTATGGAATCTTAAACATGGAGTGCGTAGTGTGATTTTGCTACTAAGATTGAATTTACTCTCCTTACAAATCGTAACAGGAATTTGGGAGGGTATCCCTAGATATGAAAGGTATTGTCATTTATGTAACTCCTGCATACAAGACTTGAATCATGTTTTATTTGTTTGTCCCGCATTACAGTCAATACGTCGCAGATATTTAAGGAATTGTTTTCTAAAGTATAATATTTCTACCGCAGAAGAGGCCCGAAATTGTCTGTTTTCCCCCAATCCGAACTGATGTGTTTTACATTTTTTAGCTTTTTTAAACAATTTTTAAATATTTATTAGGGGCGTAAAGATCTTCACAATATGTTTGTACATAGCACTTGCACTTTATCATGTTTACAATTCAGCATATGCACTTTATTACCCGTTTTGCTGCTAGTTACTAATTATTGGATTTCAAGCATTTTAACAAAATCGTGCTGCTGCTAGACTATTATTTATTAGACGATTATGGTCCGATTGATTCGTTTTGGAATTAAGTATGGGCACTATTATAAACTTCTAGTTTCTTATTCTCTAGGATTCCAAGTACCTCACTAAACCCCTGTTTGCTGCTAATCTTTTGTGGATTTCACACTAAAAGAAGTGTGTTATGGTATTGAACTTCTTTGCACTGTTATTATGCTGTTGAATAGATAAATTATCTTTTTACATGGTTCTTGTGTTCACGATCTAGTACTGTATAGTGAATTTTACATTTATTCATTGATACGTTTTAATATTGAATGTTTTAGGATAGCGCTTGATTATAAATCCGTATGAATTCATGTATGTCAACATAATTACTCAAAATTCAGGCCCTCTTGCACAGGTACACTACTAGTCCCATTGCTTCTGTAAGGATTATAAGGGTTCGTAGATGTAATGACAATATGAATTTATGTTGATATCTTTTGTGGAATGAAACGTGCATTTAAGATGTACTTTTATGTAGAATTCTGCCCGAAATCCAATTCATAATAAAATAAATAAATTGTAGAATAAAAATTGCACTCAAACAGACATGGGAACAAGATGTCGGTTCATTAGAGGATGAGCAATGGTTAGAAGTACTTCAATACCCAAGGGAAGTGGCAATCCATGCCAAATTCAGACTCATCCAACTAAAAATATTGCATAGAGTGTATTAACCCAGATCAGTACTCTCTAGAATGGGCAGGTGTGTGGTTGAGAGTTGCCACAGAGGATGTGGGTTGGAGGAATCCTTTTATCACCTGCTATGGGAGTGCCCGAGCATTCAAGCATTTTGGAAAAAAGTTGCTAAGGTAATGTCAGAAGTAGTGGGGGTAGAGTTTCCACTGGACCCTAAATGGCTCTTTCGAGTCACGGAGGGGAATGGAGACTGGCCTAGACATTTGAAGATCAGGCTGGGATGTTCGGCAATAGTGGCCAAACGGAACATCGCTAGGAAGTGGGGGGCAACATCCACCACCACGTTGGAGGAATGGGAAAATTACCTTGATTGGTGCTGGAAAGCTAAGTCAGTGATATATGAACGCAGAGGGTGCCCCAAGAAAGGAGAGAACATTTGGGAAGCCTGGGGGGTACATCAGGGTCTTTAAGAGGGAGGTGGGGAATGCTTTAATGCTCTACAGATGTGGACTCTCATTTATCATTAGGAACATAAAAATGAAATGTAAAACAAGATTGATGTCACAATATGTATGCTCTGGAATGTACAAACTTGTCATGGTTTAATAACAAAGAGTTACAAAAAAAAGTGTGATTCCGTTGGTGCAATCCCCTTGTAACTATGCCCCTTAGTTCTTTTCACAGGCATTTCAGCAGTTTAAGGAGGATCAAACAATTAAAGATCTTTCTTACTATGACTTGCCCTTTTCCTGCTTGTCAGTTGTTGACACTTTTTTCTTTTGCTCTTCCCTAAAAAAATTTGAGGCTGCCCAGCTTGGTTCTAAGTCCCAGGCACTAAGTAACCTCCTATATTGCCCCGAGAAAGGTAGCCCATCATAATACAACAAGATGCACCTCAGAAGTTGTAAGTTAGAATATCAAATTCAGAATATCAACCACCACTATATTGACAAAGCAAGAGAATATGTAGGTAAGTATATGTTTATTTGTTTAGTGATCTTATTTCCACTTCTACTAACCAAGAAGATATATATACATTATTGTCATGTTAGATAGAGGAGGAATAAAGTCCTCAAATGATTACCAAGCACCATAACCCTGGGCAAGTAGAGAGTGCTGGAACATATGAGGGCCATAAAGAAAAGGGATTGCCTCTATTTGGTGGCAAGACACTTTCTAGAACATCGCATGAGTGATAGATGAGCTGGAAACCATAGGGCTGCAAGGCCTTAATACAAAAGAGGAATTGAGCAAACATTTAGGAACAAGATAAAGTGTACCTGGTTTGTATATTTTTTCATGCTTGTTTGGCTTGTTATGTAATAATCACATGTGTACAGTGTTTTTAGTTCAATGTTTTAACAGATATTAAACATTTTTATACAGGTAGCTGAAGAACCAATTAAGATATCAGAGAGTTGAGCAAAGAAGGATGTCAAGGATGCCCCTGTCACTGCCCCTATTTACCCTGATAATTGAAGTGCCTTGAATATGGGATCAATAAGCCCAACTCACATTGAAATAAGCCAGTTTACCAAAGAAAGAGCAATTGCAAATGATATGGAGCCGCTGAACAAAGACAAGACAGACCTGACAGGCCAGTGTTCAAGGAAATAGAACAGGCATCTAGAATCTGCATCAGTCCACTCAAACCTTTCCATGTACAACATACCCCGATTGAAAGAGCTTGGCTGAAAAACACCATGCTACAATTACTTAAACACAACCCACTAGGATCGAAAGAGAATAGAAATAGTCGTGCTCATAAAATTGTGGCTCGCCAATATCTCAAAAATAGAGACAACACAGCCCACGTGGGATAGGCAGAATGCTGTAAATCCATGCTCCTAAACATCCAAAACAGGTTGCAAGGACCCCTATTCCATGACTGGTGACATCTTTATCTGCTTGCTGTGTGTTCCATCCTTCTTAAAATAAACGTGTGGATCCAGTCATTGATAACAACAATGTGCAGGGATCCAGATGTCTAGCCACATTTATGATCAAATATCAAAAACCAGGGGAGGTGGTGAAGATTTGTAGATGGATTCTGAGATTTGGAAAATGGAAGGGGGAAAAACAAAGAAACGTATGGAGACCACAAAACATTGAGGGGCTAGCAGAGATTGCAGCTGGAATTTAGGTTATTGGATAGCATTTCCACACGAGCTTTACAATAATTACTGTCTAAAACTAAGCTCCTGGAATAAACACAAACTGAGTGCCTGCGTCTTCTCCGGGAGCATAGAATAGCTCAGGGAGGTGCACCCTACTGGCCTTAAGTGTGGAGGAAGAGACTATGGGGCATATTTACAAGAGGATATTGTCACCACGTTCTGGTGGCGCTATGTCCTTCTCCTTATTTACAAAGCACCTTGTAAATAAGGCCTCTTTTCCTGGTTTGCTTAGCATGAAAGGGGTGTGCAATGATTGTTGAAGTGGGTGTTTCTCTGCAACACCCATTGCTGTTTGGTACTGCCCCATATTTACAAGGATGGGGGAGCATCAACAATGAGAACCAGGAAATACCAGGTCTTAGACTGGCAATACATGGAGAAATTATGAATTTCTCGTCGTATTTTCCTTTTTCTGTGTGTATTCCACATAGAAACAGCAAATCGCCTTTAAGGATTGTTTCTGTGCAGAAAGATGTCCCTTTCTGCACATAAACAATTGCCCCTGCAGTGCAGGCATCCATGCACTATGGTGCAAGGGTGCCCGCGCTAGCGCTAGGCAGGTTTTTTGGCACCAGCCATAGGGAAAACGCAGGGGTGTGCTGTATGTTTGTAAATACGGCGCATCCCTGCGTTTACAAAATGTCAGAGCACGGTGTTACTAATTTTGGAGTAACACCAGGCTCTGACATGTTATTGTAAATATCCCCCTCAGTCTGACATGGATCCTACATTTTATGGTTAGGTAGGTGGTAGAAGACATGAAAAATATGAAGTAATGAAAAAATTCTATTAAGGACTTGGAGGTGAGGATTATGCCTTCTTTCTTCACTTTATTTTAACAGCAGCCATCATTCAAACAGAAACATCAACTACGTTTCCCATTAACACTTGGGAAAAGATTGTAGTACAGAATGTCCAATAACAAGCAATCCTGTGGCATCCAATCAGGGGGCGTATTGGCCCAACATAGTCCCTCTTCACTAGCCCTTCTCCCTCTTTCGTCGCGCGAAGTCAGCCGTTGGTTCACCTTTATCAATCCTGTTTGTTTGTATCGGTTCCTACAATGAGAAAGCAACATTAGCACCACCTCACCACGTAACCACTAAAGCCTGAAGAAGAACAGAAGTTAAAGTAGTTATCATGCAGAAATCAATTACATCAACCAAGACAATCTCAAGTAGTATTACTTACTCTTTTACGGGGAGGGTGATCTTCATAGAAAAAACCCTAGGGTGGGAAAATCCTCGCCTCGAAAATTTCCACTACGATAGCTAGGAAACTTTTCATTGTATGTTAGGACTGGAGGCGAATATTATGCTAGTTTAAAGCAGAGAGGATAGGGACTCCCCATCCTGTATTTCTCCTCTCATAGGGGGTTTTCCTTTTGCCCTGAAGAAAGTCCAGGACCTTTATGGCCGCACAGGACTGAAACATGTCGACACTAGGGTCTTAGGACCATAAAACTCTAATAAGACCCGATTTTAGATTTTTTTATTGACCCAGCCAGACCCAAGAATAAAGGGAAACCGGGGGTCTGACTGAGGTATTTTAATATTTAACCCCCGGCCCTTAATCTAGCTGAAGAGCTCCCAACACTGTGGTTGAGCCCACCCCGACTTATAGGGGTCGGGGTGACCCGATGATGAAGCATGACACCACCAGGTTGTGTGAGGGTAATTAAAACAAAAGGTGCTCTTTCGCATACACACGGTTGTGATTAGCACAACCTTCCACTAGAGAGGCCCCCCTCATTTTTCTCTCCTTTTCCTGTCCCTGCACTTGGGCACAGGAAAGATACTAGCAATTCTGACCACTGGCTGGTCAATTGGAGTATTTTTAGTGATCAGAACCACCTCTGCATGTTGCCTCCTGACCTGCGCTGAGGTCCTTGTAATCACTGCGAACAGAGGGAAGGCGTATTACTTCTCCCAACTCCAATCCTGGAGGAACGCATCTGTGGCCACTGCTAGTGCGTCCGGCCTCCAGCTGAAGAAACGGGGAAGCTGATGGTCTATTCTCGAGGTGAACCAGTCCACCGAAAAAGGACCCCATTGTTCATGCAGTATCGCAAAGACCTCCGGGTCGAGCTTCCACAAACTGGAGTCCCTGAAATTGTGGGACTGAAAATCGGTCACCTGGTTCTCCTGCCCGGGTAGGTACTCCGACAGATACCTGGTGTTCCAGACAGAACTGCCAAAAACTGGCGGCAAAGTCCAAGGGGGTTTTGGAGTGAGTGCCCCCTCAATGGCTGATATATTACAGACCACCGCGATGTTGTCCGTTTTCAGGAGGACACATGGCTGGATGGAATCCTTCGTCCAGCATTGGACTGCAAAGGAGCCTGCCAGAAGCTCTAAGCAGTTGACATGTAATTTCCGTTCTTCTGGAGACCGCAATCCTCCCATAGAGAAAACGCTTAATCTGGCGCCCCAGTCTGTTTTGCTGGTATCGGACTCTATGACTAAGTCTGGGGCTGATCTGAAGATTGCTCGGCCATTCCAGGCCTCCACGTGGTCTAACCACCACTGGATCTCTTCCTGAGCTTCCTCGGAAAGAACCACTTTGTGGGAGTAGGGAAACCCCCTGCGGAGGTATGCGGCCTTCAGAAGTGGTAATGCACGATAGTGGAGGAGTCGTGGAAAAAAGGCCTGGATTGAGACGGAGAGTAGGCCCACTACCTGAGACAGCTGTTGAAAAGATACCTGTTGTTTGGTGAGAGTGTGCCTTTACTCGTGTCGGATCTTTGACACCTTCCTGGATGGTAGACTTAGAGTGGATGAGGTGGAGTCTATCATTATTCCTAGAAATGTCAAACTCTGAGCTGGGGTTTAAGGGTGACTTTTTTTCGTTCTCTAAAAAGCCCAAGCTCTGGAGGAGATCCACCACCATTTATAGGTGGGAGGACAGCTGGCGTGGGCACTGGTCCATCAGGAGCAGATTGTCCAGAGACACTATCCGACGAATACTTCAAGCCCTCAGGTGCTCCACCACCGGTTTGAGAACCTTGGTGAAGCACCACGGGGGCCGAGGGGGAGGCAAAAAGGAAGGGCGGTGAACTTGTACGTCTGGTAATGCTATATGAACTGAAGAAAATGGCAATGAGGCGGGAAAACTGGAATGACCAGCTAGGCGTCCTTGAGGTCTAGCCGTACCATCCAGTCCGAGGGCCGCAGGACATCCCTGAGGAGGTGAATACCCTCCATTTTTGAAGTGGCGGTAAACCAGCCACTTGTTGTATTCACTGAGGTTGATTATAGGTCTTTGGCCCCCCATCGGTCTTGTCGACCAGGAAGATATTGCTGATGGATCCCCAGGGATGAGGGGTTGAGAGAGAAACCGCGCCTTTGGCGAGGAGGGCCGCGGCCTCCTCATCCACCAGGGTGGCTTTTTTCTGTGAATACTGAATGGGACGGGGTCTTATTCCTTGTGAGGGTTCACCAATAAATTATATGTGAAACCCTTGTACCGTACCCCTGTGATGGAAGTCCAAGTCTGGAGAAAATTTGCCAGACTCCCCCCTACCTTTAACCGGGAAGAAGGGAGAGGACTTGAGGAATTCGCTGCTCCTCGGAATCCTCTGATTCTGCCACGTCGACCTCGCATGGGGTAGAAATTCCCAAAGCAGGATTGTTTTTGGAACTGGCCTTGCCCGGAGCCTTGCCCTCTTGGAGGGTACTGATTGGACGGGTGGCCGGTCGAGCGGCCCCTACCTTGACCAGCCACATGGAAAACACGAGGGAAAACCTTTTTAATGGAACTTGGGCTTTATCAAGGGAGGTAAAGGTATTGACAAATTTGCCACGTTCTTTAACAAATAGTTCTCCAAAGAGAACTCCCTGGGCAATGTCTCTGGGGAGATAAGGGAACCTGTTAGCTTGGCCTCTTTGGCCATAACCAGATTTTTTGTGAGGGGGCCTAGGGTATCCAGGAGCTTGTCATGGCATGCCCACTAGGACTTATCAATCCCCTTATTGGGATCTTTTGTAAACTTCTGGAGGAAGGTGGCCATACAGGTGTCGATTTCCGGGGTGAGAGACACTTTCCCCTTGAGGTAGGGGCGAGGACACTTGGCTCGGAGGCAATTACGGGCTTCTTTCTCCAGCAGCCTCCGAATGCTCTCCGCCACAGACATTGAGACCTTGTCGGCTGGAGCCCATTCGGAAGAGCGGGAAGGACAATTTCATGGAGGTCCAGCATGTCTGAGGTACTCTGTGAGCCCTGGTTGGCCTGGGAGGGGCAGGGAGGAAGCCATTGTCTAGAGGGACCAGGTTCATTATCAGGATCCCCTGCATCATTATATGGGGCGAGAAAACAACACTGGGTGTGGGCTCCCCGCAGTAAGGCCAAGCCTCATTAGCACTATAAAACAACACAAAAGCCAGTACTGTGACTTATATTTAGCTTCAGTTTCTTACGCGCAAAGAATTAAACTAAGTGCGGATTGACAACAAATTTCACAGATTAAATCACTTTTATTTTTATGAAGGTTTTTTGATAAAAAGTGTGGAACGTACGTATGTTGCTCGTCGACAGAAGAAGGATCAGTCTTCCAACATAAAAACACCTTCTGGAAACACAATTCCTTTACCTATTGTAGGTCACGTAATGTGATGTATGGGATTAAATGCCCATGTGATCTGTTATATATTGGTAAAACCAATCAGGAAGTCAGGACGCGCATAACACAGCATAAGTCACGAATCAGAATGAAGGTTCTAACAGCACCATTAGTAAATCATTGGCTAACAATGGACCACAAAGAAGCTGATCTGAAATGGACAGGCATCCTGAAGGTTGACAAAGATCAAAGAGGCGGAGACTTGGATAAAAAACTACTGCAAAGGGAAGCAATTCTCATTTTGAAATTTAATACAGTGGTCGAAGGACTGAACAAAATGTCTGAATTGTATAAACTCAATTGACTGTTCAATTGAGTGAGCAACTATAGGCTTCATATGGTTTCAATGGAAATAGAATGTAGCGTAGTTCCTATTTTCCCAATAGGCCCTGCGCATTGGAATAACATAAACAGTAGTACCGACGTAGAAGTGCGGATCTTCCAGGCCTCTACTGACTATGCTAAACTTAATTGGGTTTGTTTTTTTTTTGTTTGTTTTTTTAATATATTTTTATTGCAGGAATCAGTAAAAAATTTACAAAGCGGACCAGCATTATAAGTTCAAACAAAATTAGTAGAATACATCTCATCGTCCCTCAGCAAGATGGTCCATTACACAGCCATTTAGCCCACAACCCGAGGGTCGGGCGGCGATTACCAGTGGGGACTCAACAGGAAGTCGAAGCCGGTCCGGATGATCCACTATCCGCCATCCGCTTTTCTAAATCATCCTACAAAAAAGGGCAAAAGAAAAACCCACCCCCAAAACACTATGAACTAAGCAAAACCCCCCCAAACCCCGCCATCAGTGCACGGTAATAGCCGTAGGAGGATCTATGAGAGGACCCCCGGGGAAAGCTACAGACATGTAAAGTGCAATCGTCTATCGGGACTCGGGGCGAGCTGCATCCTCACTTTCGGAATCGCTGGGAGCGCAATAATCCCTGAGGGCCTGCACTAATGTCTCCCATTCTAGCGCTGCCTCCTGCGCCTTCTCGCTGTGTTGTCTCCTAGCTAACTGGTACCGCAGCGTGCTTTCCCCCGCCGCCCATTTCAAAAATTCGCTGTGCCATCGAACCCCCGTTGGACCAACCCGTGCCTTCCAGTTCCTGGTCACCTCCCGTTTAGCAAGGAGAAGCCCCAGATCGATGAATTTACTAGTGATTTTATTTTTGGGGGTATGCGGAAACCAGTGTAGGAGCCCCACTGCCGCATCAACCGATAAGGACCTTCCCGTTACCTCCTTCAGGGTATCCCCCACTTCAAGCCAATAGGAGGACAGCCCCGGGCAGGACCACAACATGTGGAGGAGGTCTGCGCCAGGTGCACGGCACCTGGGGCAGTCCGCAGAGTCCGTGGCAAAATATTGTTGGATCTTCGCCGGGGTCAAGTATGCCCTGTGGAGTACATAGTAGTGGACCAATTGAAAGCGGGCGTGGCGCGTGCCCTTCCAGGCCCGCCTTATGAGTTGCGACCAGGTCGTCTCCGGGATCTCCTTCCCTATGTCCTCTTCCCAACGGGTTCTTAAGGCAGTGAGGGGGGTCAACCCCTCATTTATCAGTCTACCGTACAGGCAAGTAACCGTTTTAACCGTTCCCGCAGACATCATAACATATTGGCACACCGGAGATGTAGGAGGTTCCTCCAGTCCGTGTTTCCAGTGTGCCTGAATCGCTCGGACCAGGGCCGTGTGCAAAAGAAAATCGCTGCGAGGAACCTCGAAGCGGTCAATGAGCTCCTGAAAGGGCAATAGCGCCCCATCCTCGTAAAGGTCACCCACCAACTGTAGCCCCGCGTCCTCCCAGTCCGCTAGTCGTGACCAATCACCGCCGTGAGGCAGGGCCGTCAGCATACCCAGAGGCATTTCGGGTGCATATGGTATCCGCAGCTGGCCCCGGGCGTGGGCACGGTTCCAGCATAATCGAATGGTCCATTCTTCGAGCGTCAGGTCCTGCAAGGCCAAACGTTGTCGCAGCGCTATGAAGGAGATAACATGCCTAGCCATCCCTGTGCCCCTCCTGTCCTCTGGGCCTCGGAATTCTCTGGCGACCTCCTGGGTGAAGGTCTGCAGCTGCGCTGCCAAGTAATACTTCTCAAAGTCCGGCACCGCGAGCCCACCCTCAGCTTTCGGTCTCGTCAGGGTCTTGAGGGCCACTCTCCGGCGGCCCGAACCCCAGAGGAATCCCACCACCATTGACCGTAACAGGCGAAATGTGGCCGGCGGGATCCAAATCGGCAGCGCCCGGAAATGGTACAGCAGCCGGGGGAGCGCCACCATTTTAAGCAGAGCAATCCGCCCCGCCACCGAGAGCGGTAGAGTAGCCCAGAAGTCCATGCTACCACGCAGCACGCGAGTGCTGCGAGCTATGTTCCCATCCAGGAGGTCAGTCGGTTCGTGGTAGACGTACACCCACAGGTACTTAAAGCAGTCAGGTTCCCACCTAATCTCCCTGCTGATATCAGGGCTGGGCGTACCCTTGCGAACCGGGAAGAGACAGGTCTTAGCCCAATTTACCCGAAGGCCCGAGACCTCCCCAAATGCCGTGAGCGCCGATGCAGCCCCATTCAAGGCAGCAACCGGGTCCTCAAGAAAGAGCAACAGGTCATCGGCGTACAACGAGATATAATGTGGGCCCGAAGGTGTCCACAAACCGTTAAAGTGGGCCCCCGACCGGAGTAGCAGCGCCAGTGGCTCCACCGCTAGCGCGAAGAGAAGCGGGGATAATGAACAACCCTGTCTCGTGCCTCTCTCCACCGGGTATTGCGAGGAGATCAGCGGGCCTGCCCGCACCCTGGCCGACGCCGAGGCATATAGTACCGTGGTCCACCTAACGAAGCCCTCACCGAGGCCGAACCGCAGCAATACAGTGCGCAGGTAGTCCCATTCCAGGCTGTCAAAAGCCTTCTCCAAATCTACCGAAAGGACTACCGGGCATGGGGCGTCCACGAGCGGTTCTCCCAGCAAGCGGGACAGCCTACAGATGTTCATGGTCGTGTTTCGCTTGGGAATGAATCCGGCCTGGTCCTCGTGTACCAGAGAGCTCATGTGACCTAGCAACCTCGATGCCAATATGCTGCTCAGTATCTTATAATCGACCGTCAACATTGATAAAGGACGGTAGGACGCCGGATCGGACGAGTCCCTTCCCGGTTTGAGGAGGGGAACCACTAAGGCCTCGCACATCGAGCCGGGGAGCCGGCCCAGCCGCTTCGCCTCTCTGTAAACTATCAGCAGCCTCGGTGCCAGGAGATCGGCGTAGGCGGCATAAAATTCAATCGGAAGGCCGTCTAGTCCCGGGGTCTTATTCCTCGCCATCTTTTTAATGGCGCTGCGAATTTCCCCCAGTTCGATGTCGGAGCCCAGAGCTTTCGCTACGTCTGGCTCCACCATTGGGAGCTCTAGGGGTCGCAGGTAGTCATCGATCAGGTCGGGGTCCCTGGCAGAGCGACTACGGTACAAGCGTTCGTAGTAGCGCAGGTAACAACTTAAGATCTCAGGCTGAGTGTGCACTTCGGCCCCTTCCGCCGTGCGCATGGATGACGTTAGAGAGGTCTGGCGCGTGGGATTAGCTAGCCACACCAGCAATGCGCTCGATCTGTCCTCCTCCGCGAGCGACCTAACAGTATAGGCCTTATAGTCGAAGCAGCGCAACCGCTCGACCTCCGTCGCTACCGCCTCCTTCGCCGCCGCCGTGCGCTCCTGAAGTTCAGGACGCCCGGGGCGGCGGAGTTCCAACTCACGGAGTTTCCGATCGGCCACAGCCAAATCATCAAGGATGATTCGCCTCATGCCCACCTTTTTAGAAATGCAGTAGCCCCTGACCACCACCTTAAAGGCGTCCCATTCCAGCGCCCTCGATCCCGCAGTGCCCCCATTGGACGCAAAGTATTCCGAGATTTTATCTTCTAGGTCCGCTTTGAAGACTATGTCCTCCAAGATTTCCGGACGCATTTTCCAGGTGGGTACAGCAGGAACCCCGGGAAACCAGCGAAGGTCCAGCAGGAGAGGGTTATGATCTGAAATAGTCCTGGTCAGATATTCAGACCGGACCGCTGCTGAAACCAATTCCGCCGAGCCCAGAAACCCGTCCAGTCGGACGTGCAACTCGTGCAGGCCCGAGAAGTAGGAGTAGTCCCTAGTGTCGGGGTGCTGTGCCCTCCAGATGTCCGTGAGTCCCCAGTGCGTCTGCCAGTCCCTCCTACCTTTAGCCACACGGCGAACCGGAGAGTCAGGGAGGGGGGGGTGCGAGCGGTCAGCCTCCACATCCACTATTGAATTAAAATCCCCTCCGAGCAGGAGGGGCCCGGAGAAGAAGTGGGCCAACGAGCCCGATAACCTGGAAAGGAAGGCAAGCTGGTCCACATTAGGCGCATAAACACTGCAAACGTTTAGGTCCCTCCCCCCCAGTGTGCCTGAGATGGCCACGTAGCGACCCTCCGGATCCACCACTGATTTCGTAACCTGAAAAGGAACCCCAGCTCTGATCCAAATCAGCGACCCCCTGGCATACGCTGAGTACGAAGTGCAAAAGACCTGCCCTCTCCACCTACGCTGTAGCGCCGCCCCTTCCGCCTTGTTAAGATGGGTCTCCTGCAGCAGCGCCATTTGTACCCCTCTACGCACTAAATAAGCGTGGACTTTGTGACGTCTAGACATAGTGTGAAGCCCCCGTACATTCCAAGTGACGCATTTCACATTAGCAACATCAGCCATTGTCCCATAATGTTCGTGCCAAGTCTCTCCACCCGGGTCCCAACAAAGAAAGAGCAACAATCAACCCAGCACTGATGGCGGCCATTTTCCCCAACCACAAAACAACAACCCTCGTTCGAACCAAACCCTTGCCCACCCTCCCCAGAACAGGACCCAAATAGTACCATCTAGTTCCCATCCAAACCATACCCCCAACAAACCCACAGTCCCCAACTAATCCTGCAGTCGCCACCGCAGGAAGGCCTTAAGGGCTAGGTGCGGGCTGGGCGCCGGCAATGGGCCCTCGATTCTCGGGCTACCGAGACTAAAGTGAGCCCAAAACAAAAGACTATGTCATGAGCAGGGCACCCCACCCCCATGTCACCGGAGTTCATGAGCAATCGCCTACCCCCGCCACCCCCGCCGCGGGCCCCCACCCAAATGGAAGTAGCTCACCCCGTCATCCCTGTCCATCCAAAAGGTCCTCAACCGAGTTCGGAGTGATCACCGGCGTGTGGACACTGTCGGTTACTGACTCCTCCGAGTCCGTTGGTGCCCCCTCGTCTCCAAGGTCCCCTTCCTCTACAATGGGACCATCTCGTGAGCCAGACAGCGTAGACAACATCTCCAACACTCCCTTCCGCTCCGCCGACGTCTCCACAGTCGAAGGTCTACCTGTCTGGCCACGGCGACTCCGAATTCTCTTGGACCTCCGCCGCTGTCCAGGCTCCGCTGCCAGTTGAGATGATGAGCCAAAGCCATCCTTTCCAGCTCTATAGAGTTCGAGCCAGCTACAGACGTCTTCCGGGGAATCAAAGAACTGAGTCTTGTCATCAACGATTATGCGGAGCCTTGCAGGAAACAGGAGCGAGTATTGGATGCCCTCGCTCCGGAGCTCGCGCTTGACCGCCAGGAAAGAGAACCGCCTGCGCTGGGTCTCATATGTGTAGTCCGGGAAAATATTCACTTGGCTATTCTCCACCTTGTAGGGGCCATTATGTCTGGCGGCATTAAGGATGAGGTCTCTGTCCCGAAAGTGCAGCAAACGTGCCACCACCGGTCGCGGGGCACGGCCCTGCTGCGGCGGCCTCGCTGGGACTCTGTGCGCTCGCTCCAGGGTGTAGAAGGAGGACAGGCCCTCCGGGGCCACCGTGTCCCGGATCCAGGCTTCCAAGTAGGCCACCATGTCGCCATCTTCAATCTTCTCTGGCAGGCCCACCGCTCGAATGTTATTCCGCCTATTACGTCCCTCCGCATCCTCCGCTCGCCGCTCCAAGGCCTCAATTCGGGACAGGGCATCCTTCATCGTCACGGCCAGGGTTCTCTGTGCTGGCTCCAAGGTCTTTACCGAGCCCTCCACTTCCTTGACTCTATCCGAAAGCTTGCCATGGTCCGCTCTAAGGAGGCCCAGACTCGTCGCAACCTGGGCAATGTCCTGCTGGAGGGCCGAGCGCGTGGTCGCGATCGCCTCCAGGACCCGGTCAAATTGTTGCTGCAATGGCGCGCCACCAGAGCTCTCCGGGTCCCCACGATCATCTTTGTCCGGCGCCTCCGAGTCTGAGGCGGCTGGGGTGGTCCCCTTGGCTCCCCTCGGTTTTCCCATGGCGCAGGAGTCCCACGGTGGAGAGTCAGTCAGAGGCGCCACTGAGTGCGGGCGTCGACTATGTCCCTCTCGGCTGGTGGTCTTTGGGCCGAGGGCCGACGATCTCCGTCTCCAGGGCCTGTTGGTCCTCCACAACCCCGGGCCGCGCCACCACCGCGTCGTCGGAGGGCACTGAGGAGGAGGCGGGGACAATCGGCGCCAGGTCGGGCAGGCCCGTTTGGCCGATGAGGATCTGGAACGAGGGTCACCAACACCACCGGAGATTTTGTGGCGCCAAGGCGCCGTGCTGCCCATGGAGGTTAGTCACTCGGCGGGGTGCAGCCGGGTGCGGCACAGGAGGTCGGCACCACAGACAGGGCCGCCAGGCGTCCGTGAATCGAGGTCCACGATGGTGTGGACCTCCGACCATCCAGGAGCGGTCACCGCGTTCAAATTCCGATCAGAGCGACCCCCAGACCATCACATCACAGGGAGATAGGAGGTGGAGGGTGCGCTGTGGCCAGCGACGCTCCTCCAGATTAAGGGTCCCGGCCAAGGAGACAAAGAGGTCCGGGCGCCATATTGGGCCGCACTCCGCGGGTCCTCAATCTTCGATTTTCGGTCGGATCAACCCGAGTTCGAGTTTCACCGGGTGCCTCGGCAGGTCCCAATCGATCCGATCATCGGTTTGCGGGGGCTAGGGTGCCCCGCGGACTCCGATCTGCAGGATAATCACGGGCTCAGTCCCGGAGCCGAGCTCTCAGGCGACCACCACCATCGGCGTCCAAGCCACGCCCCCACTTAATTGGGTTTGTTACCAACTAGCTCAGAGGTCACTGGAAACTTTCTTGACTGAAAATAGGAATTGATCAGCTTCCCTGGCACAGACAAGAAGGGATTCAGTTTTCCAACAAGCGTGCAACATGACAACTTTGCTCCTCAGAGCAAGAGTCAATCTCTAGGGTCGTGTGAAACAATAGACAGTTATTTTACTCAGTCAGGTTGGTGCAGTTTACTTTCACAATATGTAGAGAATAGAGAGACGGGCGTTTTTCAATAAAGTGTTCACATTTATTGAACAGTCTTTCTTCTCATACAAGAGAAATGAATTGCCACAATTGCAAGACTTGTTATTATAAAAAGTACGTACAGTCAGATAAGTATTGCGAAATAATACTGTAAAAGCATTGATATGGTTTCTTAGCCATACAATGGTTTAAAAGGAATAAAACATATATACATTCATATATACATTCGGCTAAAATACTCAACTGGTGCTTCTAACTAAGCCTACCCAAGTGTACCTGACCTAAGCCTAATACTTGGGAGGGGAGTAAGTAAGTAGCTTTAGTTTAAGTTGGTTTTGCCAAGGTTTGCTTCAAGAATTCTCTCTCAAGGGTTTAGTCAACGCCATACCTCTGGAATAGAATGATGGAGGTCTGGTATCTCCCTCAGGGCTCGATATCCCAGTCACCCGCAAGGGTAGACTAGAAACGCCGGAGCTGGATTTCTCTGCAGGAGAAAGGCAGCGTCTCGTCTTCAGCCCGTCGAGGAGGAGGAGGGGCAGCGTCCGCGGGCAGCTTGCATCTGCTGGGCTCTATGCAGGGGACGGCTGTTCAGCTCCTAGGTTCACCACACCATCGTTCGCTAGTTAGCAGCGGTAGCAGCTATGGTATCATCAGCATGACAGCTTCTTCAGCAGCAGCGAGATAGCTGGCAGCATCAGCTTCAGCGAAACAACGGCAGACAGCAGCGAGACAGCGTTTGCTTAAGGCAACGTTGGTAATATTTATACCTGAAAGGTGCCTTGTTTGACGTAAGTTTGCTGGACATAAGATGTCAATAAAGATGTCACTAGGAAGTGATCGTCTATCAGTGCTCATTAGAGTTCTATTACTAATCAAAACACAGCAAGCGGGGATTTCCAGGTTTGCTGAGTTTTTATCTTGTTGAAGAACTCAGAGTGTTAATCTAGGAATCTCAGATGGTAACTTCTGCTCTGTCATTGCACTAATTGGTTGCAAGGAAGTGGCAGAGAAAGCTATTCTGGAATGTGGCTCTGTTTGTGTGAGGCCAGAGATGAGTTTCTGAATATTGCACTTGAACGGTTATGCCAATATAGGGAATAAATGGATTTATAGCCCAATAGGGGCATAAGGTCACAGTATCGATCAGGATCCTAGATTAGAACGCCACAGGAATTCGGCACACCTTAATTCCTAGTCACAAATATATCCAACAACTGTCATCTCTGCATCATTTGTAAATCGACCAGCATGGCCCGACACTGGTTTTTTGAAACCCACGCATTAGGTTGCTTTGTTCCAAAATACAAGTATGAATCATTATGTTCTGACTTTCATCAGCCTTGCGAGTTTTTTCATAAAGGCATAATATTTTCTATCTAAAGGTTGGACCATACCACTTCATTGCCACCACACCGGGCTGGCCCCCTTAATTATCAAAAAACAGATCTTACACAGATAGAACACAAGAATTCGTGCACACACGCTGCTCGCGGCGGTGCCATCGAGGAACTACATTTCCCAGAGGCCCCGGAACCCGGAAGAAGATTATCAGCAGTTAAGCCAGTTCGGCACATCAGTACGCTTCTCGTGTGACTTTGAGAAACAGAATCAATACAGAGGTACGGACGCCGTCCTGGCTGAAGGTAAGCACCGCTCTTCCCGAGCATTGAACATCGTGCTAGGTCTTATGTCCTCCCGCCCACTCGGAGCACACACGTTAACAACATTTTCGTGTGCCTACAGATCCCTGGCTCACTCGCTGCATCTTCGCCTCGCCGAGACTGGTTTCAGCTCCACTTCGGAACTCCATCAAAACAAGTAAGCCACACGCTCCCCGCCGCTCTTTCAAACAGTAATTCTGCTTCACAAACACCCGAATTCTCACACAAGCCCTTTTTCATTTCCTCACAGATAATCTTTACAGCCCCTTCAGAAATCATGTAAGTGGCACTTTGTTAGCTCGCTGAGCATCATTTGATTATCCTGAGTATAGATAGGTTGGTTGATTTGGTCTTTTAATTAATTTGTGTTGCAGTGGGTCACCGTCTGTTTTTTTCACTTATAGTGCACACTCTCATTCAAGGTAAGAGGTCGAGACTGGTAGTGGCAGCTCGGAATCCCCCCCATGCAATTCCTCACATTTGTGACACTGATCTAATTTCTCTTTTTTTCAGTTATGAGGTCCTGATGAGAACCCCCCCAGCCGTTAGGGGTTCGAAACGCGTAGACCGTTTTTCAACACCATAAGATTTTGATTTCCAAATAGTATACTACAAATTGGCAAAAATTAGGATATTCAATCTAAAGTTAAACCTCTATGGTGTTCTCTTTTCCCCCTCAAAAAATCTTCTTTGTGACATTCTAAATTGTAAATATCGACTTTTGTATGTATGGTTTGTCTGAGAGAGTGAGTTTTGAATGTGAATGTTGATCAAGTACGTATGATTGTTTGGTTTTTCTCACTAATGTGAATTTTTATGAAAATGTAATTTTTATGAATATTGTACCCTGTATTGTTTGTTCTTGCTAATTGTTTTGAATCCTTGGTGAACTTTAACCAACGAATTTATCAAAAAACCTTCATAAAAATAAAAGTGATTCAATCTGTGAAATTTGTTGTCAATCCGCACTTAGTTTAATTCTTTGCACGTAAGAAACTGAAGCTAAATAGAAGTCACAGTACTGGCTTTTGTGTTGTCTTATAGTCATTATATGGGGAAGCAGCACCAGGCGTCGGGGAACCCTTATCCCCTACTGGCAAGGGAGTTTGGCTGGACTGGATCTAGATATGCTGGGGGAACCCCTGGGGCCTCTGAAGGAGGGCCGTAGCTGTAGGGAGAGCTGATATCTTTGTTCATGCTTGGGCTATCTGGCGTGACAATCGCTCTTCTAAAGGGCCATGGCCTCCGATACTGCTTTGTAGATAGATGTGTCTACCGCATCATAGAAGTCATCCTCCCAAGGGAGGTCGGCCAGGGGTTCTTCCATCCATTGGGAGTCATCTTCATAATCCATTTTAAAGGGGGAGGGAGGTAAGGGCACCCTGGATACCTGGAGGAGGGCTGGGTGTCAGCCTATAATCCTTACAGGGAGCTCTCCTGGAGGAGGCTTTAATTAGTGGGGCTGGGTGTCAGCCAGGTACTGTGTGCGAGGGACTTGCTATGCAGGGGTCTAAGCCATGGGACACTTCACCCTGCTGCACAGTAATGTAGGAAGCCGACCTGGGATAGTGTTCCAACTGGCCTCAGAGGCCTAACAGTACAAACCCTGTCCGGGCATAAGACAATACCAATACAGACTCCCCTGCCGAGTTGATCTTTGTATTTGGCAGCAGTGCGTTCAAATTCTGTAAAGCGCGATCGGCCTCTAATTGTTTTCCTGGACGCCTCAATCAGCGTACAGACCCCTTCAGACATCTCCCCCAGGTTGGCAAGGCTCTGGGGCTACGGCGCACAGATCTAACTCCTCTGTGAGGAATTCAAACCTGCGCGCCGCAGCCCAGCGATGCCAACCAACAGAGCCCTCTGGCAGTGGGAGGTCCAAACGCGGGACCAGCATCAAGATCCGGCCACTTAGGAGCGTAGAGCGTTCCCGCGGTCTTGGTTAGAAAAGTTAGCGAAACACTGTAAACCACAAACAAATGAACAGGACATGGTGAAGCCGCAATATGCCTTTCAATTACAGAACAATAACAGAGAACAATAAGCAAAGCACTGTAAACAAACAATCCAAGAAACCACACAATGAATACTTATCTCAGCTGCGCAGCAGCAAAGAAAGAGGGGGAAGGGCCAATGAAGAGGGACTCTGACTGGGCCAATACGCCCCTTGATTGGTTGCTACAAGATTGCTCATTATTGGGCATTCTGTACTACAACCATAGTTGATGTTTCTGTTTGAATGATGGCTGCTGTTAAAATAAAGTGAAGAAAGAAGGCATAATCCTCGCCTCCAGTCCTGACACAGAATTTGATTTAGGGGAATACATTATGAGATATCAGAAAGATATCAGCAGCATAGGGAATGATCTCAACTCTGGGAACAGCCCATTAAAATGCAGTGTTTTCTTTTTGAATGACATTACCCCATCGTGACTCTCAGACTGTTCAGTGAGGTGCATTTCAACCACTGCAGCAGAGTGAGCCTGAGGAGCATATCTGGGCATACCTGTTGCACTCCGGGCATCTACTGCAACAAAGTGCTGGAAGGATGCCTCTGGCCCACAACACTCACCGGGCTAAAAGCACCTTTGATTTCCCCTCCATTTCCCCCTCGATTTGGCTGAAATAGCCCTGTTTACTTAGTCGGCGATACACAGAATTATGAACAAACATATTTCTCCAGCTGCCCTAAACTGTGATAGGCTTGGTCTGGGGCCTCATCCAAAAAGGTCAGCCTCAATGAAGTATTCCACAGACCTTTCAAATCTAATTTTCAAGTTGACCATGCTGTGTCTGCTTTTTTGATTCAATCAATCAATCAATCAATCAGTTAGGGAATTTGTAAAGCGCACTACTCCCCCGTGAGGGTCTCAAGGCGTGGGGGTGCTACTATTGCTCGAACAGCTAGGTCTTGAGAAGCCTTCTGAAGGTTAGTAGGTCTTGGGTCTGACGTAGGAGGATGAGGAGGGTGTTCCAGGTCTTGGCGACGAGGTAAGAGAATGATCTGCCACAAGAGGTTGCTCTTCGGATGCGGGGGACGGTAGCGAGGGCGTGGTCGGCAGAGCGGAGCTGGCGGTTCGAGGTGTAGAAGGTGAGTCGTCTGTTGAGGTATGTTGGTCCGGTGTCGTGGAGCGCCTTTTGTGTGTGGGTGAGGAGCTTGAAGGTGATCCTCTTGTTGACGGGCAGCCAGTGCAGGTCTCTCAGGTGGGGTGTGATGTGGCTGTGTCGCGGGATGCCGAGGATCAGGCGGGCCGAAGCGTTCTATATTCCTTCCCGTGGCTCCTGAGGTGCACTCACTTTTTGCCTAATCAGTTCACTTGCAAGGCAACCATTAGTGAGATGGTAGGATACGTAAATGTCTGGTAATAATAACACATTCCACTTTTTCCACCCTTTCCACGATCACTCTTCAGAGGTATCCTGGCACATTCTACCTACAATAAATAACAGAGAATGCAAGATTCCACCACAATGCAAGAGAGTGAGAGTGTGTGTGTGTGTGTGTGCATGTGTGTGTTTGAGAGAGAGAGAGAGAGAGTGTGTGCATGTGTGTGTTTGAGAGAGAGAGAGAGAGAGTGTGTGCATGTGTGTGTTTGAGAGAGAGAGAGAGAGAGAGAGAGTGAGAGTGAGAGTGAGAGTGAGAGTGAGAGTGAGAGTGAGAGTGAGAGTGAGAGTGAGAGTGAGAGAGTGAGAGAGAGAGAGAGAGAGAGAGAGAGAGAGAGAGAGAGAGAGAGAGAGAGAGAGAGAGAGAGAATATTATGACACAGAAACAACCAAAGAAGGATTTAGCCTTTCGAAGAAAAAGTTTACAATATAGGTTTGAAAATAGACTATTAATGTAATAGTGGCATGTTTTACTTTCATTATGCAATATTTATACAGAAAGTTGGATTTTGGTTCTATCAAAAGTTCATACAAAATGTGACCCATGTGAGGCAATACTAATAGAATTAAAGTGCCAAAAAAGAACTCTTTTAGCATTACATAGTGGATACTATATAAGTGGGTGTATTAACCAATAGGTGCCTTCTGATATCTATCGGTAACTTGAAGCAGACAGGGTTGAATCCTAGTGTAGGCATCGCCGCACGTCTTCGTACTACTTCCTTTGATTCAATGGGCATCACTGAGTTGTATAAGGAGCACCTGCTACACACTTGCAATATTACATAAAACACAATTTATATATTTGCTGCATGAAGAAAAGGAAGATGAAAGTTGAGGTTATAACAGATACAGACTACAACACCTAAATTCATTAAAAAAAGAAACTCCCAAAAGTATTAAAACACATCCATTAAGGTGCATTAAAACACACAAGGCATCTGCTCTGCAAGTGTATGAACTCTTTCTGAATAAGTCACATAGTTATGTCATGTGTTGTGAAGTATGTGTAATTCCCCCAAATTACGTAAGGAATTTCTGTAAGAGGTTATAGTTTAATGCAAAATCATTTGTTTTAATTTATTTTCTTTAAGGCCTTTTAGAAGTTGGGGCCAATAATTCAGGCACCAGCCTCAACCCCACCCTCTCCAACATCTACATGGCCCCCCTCGCAGCCATCGTCAGAAACCACAGGCTCAAAATCGTCTCCTACGCTGATGACACACAGCTCATCCTCTCCCTCACCAAGGAATCCAACATCACCAGGCACAACTTCCAAGAAGTGATGAAAGCCATCGCCACCTGAATAAAGGATAGCTGTCTGAAACTCCACTCAGAGAAACCAGAAGTCCTCATCCTCGGCTCCACCCCCTCAGCTTGGGATGACACCTGGTGGCCCCCCCGCCCTCGGACACCCATCATATTAGACTCATTGCTCATTATGAACTTCCAGATCAATGCAGTATCCACCCTCCGCATACTCTGTAAGATATTCAGATGGGTCCCCTTCGAAACCAGAAAAACATTCACGCACACCCTCATCACCAGCAGACTGGATTACGGCAACACCCTCTATGCCGGAATCAGCAAAAAACTCCTCTGCAAGCTCCAGACCATCCAGAATGCCGTAGCCAGACTAATCCTCAACATCCCCCGGGACAACCACAGCACCCAACACCACTACAATCTCAACTGGCTCTCCGTCAAAAGAACATGCACGCATACAAGGCCCTTCACAACATCGGACCGCAAAACCTCAACAACCGTCTCTCCTTCCACGCCCCCAAGAAAAACCTCAGTTCAGCTGACCTCTCCCTGGCCACCGTCCCTCGCATCTACACGAACAGAATGGGTGCTAAGTCCTTCTCCTACCTCACAGCCAAGATTTATAATGACCTCCCCCTCCACATCCAGCAAAGCCCCACACTGCTCCAGTTCAGGAAAGACCTCAAGACCTGGCTCTTCAGATGAACCCAACCGAGCTGCACTTCCTCCCCCCCCCACCTTCCACCCCGACCATTGCACCTTGAGACCCTAACAGGTGAATACTGTACTTTACAATCCCTTGATTGATTGATTGATTGATTGATTGATTGATAAAATTTAAAAGTGGGGGGGCATGACCCAATGACGAAAAACTTACAGAGATGCTGCTGGGCCTCTGTCCGGTGTCTGTAATCTCCCGGGATCTTGAGGGTGATGAGTAGGAACGGGAAGGAAGGTGGTTGACTTCCTGCCAAGTGTCAATGCAAAGCCAACCAATCCTGGAGCTGCTCTCATGCGGTTTTCAGCATTAGAGAAGCACCAGGATTGGTTGGAGCAGGCCAACCCAGCACTGATTTTGAGGCTAGGAGCCTGTGCCTGCAATCCTCCAGCAGTTTCACAGCGCTGTGATTGCTGGTTCTGAAGTGACCATGTCGGGCTGGCCGTCACAAGACAGCTGGACAATCTGACATGCTCCTTTTGCGCTGGCAGTGGCAGCAGTCATCCTGCAATCTGCAGGGATCAGCCGCGCCCCCATTCTCACACTTGCGATATAACAGCACGGGCCAACGACTCACAGATATAATAAAATAGTAATGACCATTTTATTTATCTGTGTTTACCTGCTGTGCTCACAGCAGGCGGGGCGACACTCCAACACCCTTTAGGAGGAACCGCCACTGCCTGGCACCCAGTGGCACAACGCAAAGTGATTGGCACCCCATGAAGAATATGAAGGGGAGCCCCTGAGTCTACCATATCTCACAGATTTTCATTGGGCTTCAGCTGAATGGGGGGGGCTCCATGATGAGTTTAGGCACCCTGAAGGATTGGGGGCTTCCCCTGCGCCACAGGGGCTGCAGGGGACTGTGTTATGTCCTTGCTGGCACTGTTCATATCGCCTCCCATTGCGTGTACTTAACTCTCATTGAAAACCTAGCGAGTCATTTAGAATTTGATGGAGCGGGAGCAATGCAATAAATTGGCAGTGCCTCCCTGCTCTATTTAGAGAAGGAGGAACTGCTGGAGTTCTGTTGGCAGAGCCTCAGCAGACTTTATTGGCAGCAACCCTTACCCTGGTGGTATTGGCCGCCATATCACAGTCTGGGTGATCACCTCTGTTTTTAGTGCCTGAGGCTGTCTTGCGAAGCATAGTGGTTATGGGATGGAAATGTTCAAATGGCCCTGAAATGAAAGGCAAAGCTCCCTGTGTATGAAAAACATTCTTCTTTTGCTTTATAGCAACAACCAACCCCCCATCCACCCCCTGTGGCTTATTGTTGCAAAGGAAAAGGGCAGGTGGTATTCTGAAGGGAACTGGAGACACACCATTGACCTGCCAAGTCTCCTGCCATAGATAAACGAGTTCTTTATCGCTAGGTGAATCACAGTGACTACATATATTTATGTAGCGCACAGTGCTTCATTGACAAGTCTGAATATGTATCCTTTCTTATCCTGTGCATTTTCATGCAATATTGTGTTTTTCCTAAATGTAAATGGCTTCTTTTGTGGTACGTGTTCAGTTGACGCCTGTAATATGGATAATGAACATATGTATATTTATCTGTGTCAATATTCATAATTGGTCTAAATATATAGTCTTTCTGAGTGTTCCCCTCTTTATAGTGAGCTGCAGGTTTAATTGTGTTTCACCCTTTCAATACTGAGTGACATGGGTGTTTCAATTTATTGTCTTATGAAGAAGGAACTGGAGGTAGCAAGGAAAGCTGACTGGAGCCAGGGGAGTTGACAACTTAGAATACATGATATCCACCTTGTGTACAGAAGTCAAGCCCTGCAGTCTGGAGAGCTAACCAGCAGCTTGAAATTTGAAAGGGAAAAGAGACTTGATGAAGGGTCAGGTGACCTGAAGATGAGGACTGGACGAGGGGATTGAAACACACTAAGCACATGCACTTTTAGACGAAGGCAGAGGAAAAATATTTGGACATCCACAATATGTGAAGCAAGTGTTAAGACCTTAGGCCACCCTGATCCCCTAGCTACACAACAGCAGCATATCTCTTTACCACTGTTTGCCTGGCACACCTGCATTACTTACCACAGTTCACCAGTAAAATATGATATTAATAATTAGCAATGGTTTTGATACCAGAGAAAAGGGGAATTTAAAAGAGAGCAGTACACAAGGAAGCAGGAAACAATTTACTTAAATTATCCTAAAAAAACTTTGTGAGAAATCCCACATCAACAATAACAAACCCACACTCCAACAGTGCAGAATCTAAAAATTCACCATCTAAAATTACTCCATGCATGTTAGCGCACCTCAGAAACCAAAGGGCCATCCACAAAAATTTACAAAATGATCTCTAAATTCCAGGACCTAGACTACACCAAGTCCTAAATGACACTATACCAAGACCTATGTGATTTGCTGCCAAACTAGTTTATCAAAAACTATAGAGCTCAACCCATACATGGAGACGAAAAATAAAGCCGTCCAACAAACTGACCAAAACACATTAAGAAAAAAAAGTAAAGACAACAACTAT
This sequence comes from Lissotriton vulgaris, assembly GCF_964263255.1. Lineage (NCBI taxonomy): Eukaryota > Metazoa > Chordata > Amphibia > Caudata > Salamandridae > Lissotriton > Lissotriton vulgaris. Next base: position 801,269,433 of record NC_141685.1, on the reverse strand, counting down.
CACAGAAGACTTCACCAATGCTGCAAAAGTTTATAGGCCAGCAGACCCTTGTCCATCTGAAGAACATCCTCATCAATAGCGTCTAGTTGGATACTGGACTTTTTTCAAGTGAACGCAAAAAGACCTACGTAAAACCTACCCTAAGGCCGTGCACCAAGTGATCCTCCTAGTTGTTGGCCAAAATGCAATGCACTATTTCTTGAAGGATTCTTGAAAGGTTTGCCCCAGGACAATTCTCTGCATTTATCAAAGAAAATAAACTTCTATCAGATTACCCAAACTGAATCCGCCCTGGGCTAGTACTACAGCAGCACTGATTGCCACATGGGATGATATTAAGACTACTGTGTTTTCAAGCGCGGTAGCAGCCCTACTGTTACTTGAGCTCTCCTTTGCCTTGGATGTGGTCCATTATCATATGCTAGCGCAAAGACTTGAAAGCATTCACGTGCAAGGAAAAACACTGATGTGGATTGCATACTTTCTATTGAACAGATTCCTTATTCGCACTTCCTCCCACCAGCCCAACGACGTTAAATTCAACAGCTTGGCTCAAGCCTACTCTCAAATCCTAGCCTTCTACTGGACCTAATCTCCTCCTTCACCTTTAACAGTTTCATTAATTCAGATGATACCAAATCATACTGAAGCTTTAAAAAACATCTGACTGTAGCTCATGTTTAGTTGGACAACGGCCCCCCCGCTGCGGGATGCCTGGCTTTCACCTTGGGGGATGCCCAGTACGGGTTATCTCACAGGGAAAAGCCAGGACGGGTTCCCAAGGCAAGCGCCGAGATGCCCTACATACATACATACATACATACATACATACATACATACACAAAGGCTTAAGGTGGTCAAGCAATGGTTGAAATAGAAGCATCTCAAAGTAGCCCACATCAGAAGCCGAAATACAGGCAAACAGTAAATGGATCAAATCCCTGTCAACACTATGGCCTTAATTACTAGCTACACTAGCAAACAACTCATCGCATTGGAGGAATCTATGGTAATCATGGACTCCAAAGTCTTGCTCCTAGCATAATTTAACTATGTGATCATGGGATCATAAAATGCCAATGATGAATTTCTTATACCTAGACTGCTACTAAAAAATCCAAACCATCTTTTCACATGGGTTCTCTACCTAACAACAGCTTTTACTTCGGAAGACCATTCTTCTTTCTTCACACGATACAGAGAGACCAGAATGCTACTGCAAGACTCATACTCAACCTTGCTATTCAGACTCACCAGGGCTAAGATAACTGCGCTCGCTGCCAGTAGCTAGAACATAGGTTTGATTCTATGTACTGCTCGGTGTGCATAGCTCATCGAGCAATACATGGATTCAGACCTATCTTCCTAGTAAAAAATTGCATTTGGAGTAGAGGTAGGAATCTACATTCTAGGCTGGCACATCTTCTGATAATACCCCCTACAGAAGATTTCTCAAGGTGATTATTTGGTCAATAACAGCCAGGCCTCTTCATACACCCATGTAGCTCAGTGATGCTTCATGTGGGGTGACAACAACAACTATTATATTTTGATTTAGTGGAGCACAGATTTCATGGCAGTGCACTGCCACTCACTAAGTGAATGTCAGGAGTAGGAAAGGTGCGTTAGGAATAGAAGTTGTAGGTTGCCAGCCGCACACTCCCACATCATGTGGTTAACACACTACGGCACCTGATTCACAAAGGTAAACGTACACTTTTGTTTAAGTTTATGTTTTTTTGGTATACACAAACTATGAGGTAATAGTAAGTTTATGACTGCAGAAACTTCACAATAGGGGTGGAGAACTTCACATATAAAAAGTTAGGTCTGTTCCACCTTTTATGTGTGGAGTCTCGGCAGTCGTAAACTTACTATTAACTCGCAGTTTGTGAATACCAAAAAAAAAAGTAAAGTTGCACAAAAATGTACATTTACCTTTGTGAATTAGGCCCTAAGTCTAATATTTTAAAACCTTTACATATGTGCATATTCAAAAATACCGATGCTGCATCGTCCCTTCATAATAAAAACCATATCTGTCAGTAAACTTCGATGCAGCAGCGTCTTTCTAAACTGGCAGTGTTATATTTCCTCGGTTCAATGCCCCGCCACAGAGACAAAAAGAGTTCTTGCTTTGAAATGATTTTGTGAGAACTCGTTGTAATGTGCTTTGATCTGAAATCGTAGTAACTGCATTTTACTTCCCATGGGGTAGAGTTGGTGGGCCCTAGGCCCGCATTGCGCAGAAGGACAACGCAGACACTAGTAAGTGGGGCAGTCAAGTGGCCATGAGCAAGTGTGCCCGGCTTCTTTTATTGAGAGTCACCTGACCGATGAGACCTGTGTTGAACGGGTGTGTGGTGAGTGTAAGACCAGCCCACAGGGAGGGACTGCAACAGTTATGTGTCCTGCAGCACAATACACAAGGTACTGCATCAAAAATCTCTAGGCCTTGTTATGATGCCGGTGTGACTGCCACCAACAGGCCATCGGTGGCGGTCCACCGAAATGCAGGTTAGTGGTCAGAGTGCTGCATTGCAATGCAGTCAGTCGGACCGCAGAGGTCGGATGGACAGACTTCTGCCTCCAACAGGCTCAAGGACCGTGTCAGGGTGGCAGTCTGACCATATGCCCTACAATGTGGTGGCGCCCGCGCAGGCACTGCCGTAGGGATTATGATGTCCATTTCCCAGAGCTTTTTCATGGCGGTCCCACCGCCATGAAAAGGTTGGCGGAAAAGAACTTTGGCCCCCAGCAAGGCCCCCTTCTCCAGTGGGCCTATACTATTTGGCCAGTAGGGCAAATGTGGTGCCCCCCAAGACATCCATGCCAGGCATCACATACTGCCTGGCACACAGTGCATGGATGTTTAAAATATCCCTTTTTCTATTGCAGCTTGTACAGTGGCCCTTAAAAAAAGAGTTGTTTCTGGTCGCCTACACGGTAGTCGCATCATAACTAAGGCTCCCTGTTTTCAGTTTTTACTGATTTTTACAGATAAATACAGACAGAAAACCATTTAGTTTCTTGTCTGTATTTATTTTTAAATGTGGATTAAAAACGGAAATCGGGTGCTTTTTAAGTGATTCTAATTTCACTTTGCCATGACTGCCAGGTCAATTACTGTGTGGAGTGATAGGTAAAGGGGTTCAAAAAGTGAGTTTTATTAAAGAGGCTTAAACAGCAGTAGACGTGCACAAGATTGATACTGAAATGTACATATTTTTATGTAAGTGCTTTGATTTATCTTCTGGTGGTGTTCATATCACTCAAACCTGGCAGGAATTCAAGCATGGCTGCATATTAATTGGTTAAATAAATGTGGAAATATACTAATGTAAGATGTGTTTTTTTCACAAACCTCATAATAAATATGGATAAATACAGATAAAGTTGACAAAAAATAAATATGGATAAATACAGACAGAAATGTCAAAAAAATAAATACCATAAAACCAGGAATATTAATCATAACCTGGAATGTGGAACCGCCAACTTGCATTTTGAGCAGTCTCCATCCCGCAGCAAGGGCGGTCGGATGCTTGCCCGACCGCCACCATAATAAGGCCCTCTGTTACTAACCTATAAAGAGTGTGAAATCCACAAAATCATGTTTGTGTTAATTGTATTGGCTTTGACTGATATGCTTAAAATGCACAATTTGACCCTCATATTGGCTCTGAGGATAGTCATGCCCCAATGCTGTGTTAGTGCACACACTTCAAAATTATTGCTCGAAGACATTTTATTTTTAAACAATGCAGCTCTCAGCTTCGCATTTAGTTCCCTCCTTCAGCACCTAAATAAATGAAAAGTCATCGCCTAAAACGTTTTTAATGATTGTTATAGTGCATTAGGAAAATGGTTCTAAATATTTCAACAGTTTCTTACGCCTCTTGAAAAGTTAAGATATAAAAGCAGCACGCAGTAGTTATCTTTAATGACAAGACACTAACTCGAGTTCAGCTCTTTATCTCGCATTTTACCTCATGCTGTGAAATTGTTTGCACTTCAGTGGAAACTGCAGAGTACTGTACAGAAGAGTACATATAGCAATGAACAGTTCAGTGTGGGTTTGATGGCAGTTACATACAAAGGATGCTTTTAATTTAATTGCTGTGAATTAAAATTTCACTAGTTTCAGGCCATATTGCTGTTTTCAATTTTGTTAGATTGAGGTTCACAACTTCCTGAACAAAAGAGGGGAAATATTGAATAAAAGGCAGTAAGCGGTCGCTAGGAGGAGGCATGGGTTTTATTCAGGAGAACAGACGTGCAGCTGTTACCCATGTGACCCCTTACATGACAACAAAGGTGTCACATGAGCAAAATAGAAAGACGTGTTTTGGCCAAACTCAATCCATCTCACAGAACATCCCATGCATAACTAAAGTAGGCATTTTACAAAAAACAATTTCCAGGGTACACGCTCAATCCACTATAGAGACAAAAGTTCTCACACTGAAAGGGGAAGCTGTGCACACTGGTCTGATCTTATCTGACTTGCCCTGCAGCATGTATATAAGTGGAAATGATTATCGAGTACTGGAGAGGCACTAAATATTCTAATGTATACTAACAAGGCCCCAGGCCTTGGGTTGAGGGGGTACATCCAAAGTATAGCCCCACTCAAGAGATGCTTTGCCACTTGAAAAAAGACTTTGGGGAGACTGGCGACTGGGGGTACCAAAATCTAGGTTTATTGGCACAAATCTTTTTACTAGTAGAACCCGGTGTGAGAGAACCCTCCCTTTTATTCAGGGCAATCCTCTGTAATTATGGATCTTACTTCTCCTATAGACTGCAGGGCCAATTCCGATGTCAGACAGACCAGAGTCCATCCGACATCGGTTGGGAACTGGAACCGAATGACCTCCTGTCGTCGGTTCCAACTCCTCAAAAACTAGAGGTGTAGGGGGAAAGTGCCTGGCAGAGCCGCCCCCCACTCAGACAACTGTTACTCACAAAGAGCCCTACCAAGAGAAGACGCATCAACAATTTAGACCATGCGGAGGGTCTGATATATCATCAAAAAATCTAGAGTCCCTCGACGTGTGATTTACCACTGTACCCCAGGTCAAAATGCATGAATTCATAAAAAAGGATAAACACAGGTCCCTGTATAATAACACCCAAAAAAATTAAAGTGAGAACAGAGAGTGTGCCTCACGGTCGAAACACCCGAGGGGGTCCTGGTTAACAATCACCAGTTTACCCACTTGTCATCATTGGTCACTCTCTCTGGGTGAAGAAAAAAGAGACACACACAAACATGTATATTTGCACAAATAAGAATAGTGACAAATACACCAATAGTAGACAATTACCAACTCTTATTGTGCAAGAAAGTAATACCAACCCCATAAAAAAATTTGAACCAAACAATAGGTTCTAAAATGAAGAGGTTTGCTAGCTATCTGACTTTATTCTGGTGCTGCAACCCTTCAATTAACAAATGGTTAGTTATATACCATCATTATTTATTTGCTGTCAACATGTCTTGTTGCTCCAACCTTAGCAACTTCATCAGGGCAAAAGATGGGGTGCACTATTCACAATCTTCACACCTTGTTAAGTTGAAGGACCTGTGTAGATAAAATAGGAGTGCAGCAGTGAGAATACCGCAATATACTGCCCTGTAGCCAAAGGATTCAGTATATTCCAAGCGATTATACCATGCTAATGCCACGCATTGATATAACAATCGTTTACCTTACGATCGCCAAGGCATCACGTACCAGCGATCATGTGGAGGACCCCGTGTCGAGCGATCACGTGTCCATACAGTGTTCGACGTGTGTAGAGTCACCTAAATGAAAAGCATACAATGCGGCCATAAGATAAAATAAGTGCCGCTTGACTGGTTTGCGTGTCTTTATTTAATGAGGCCAAGATTAAAAAGCCCACAAGGAGCTATGTTTTCCCATACTGCTCCAAAATGCCTTAATCGCTACAGTCATGCCTATACAACTTTCATTACTTGTTATGGCGATGTTTCGAATAGTAAACCGCCAATTCCGTGTTATATCAAACACATACACCTATATCGTGCATCCACTGATCTGGGGTGTTGAAAGCTCTGAGTTAGTATTCTGACGTTCTACCACCCACTGTAACTAATAACTAAGCTTGGGTGGAAAATATGTTACGCTCGCGGATTTTGCGAATTTTCGGTAAATTCGCAATCCGCGAGATCCGCGAATTTCCCGCAAAATCTGCGAATTCGCACGCCGCTGATTTTTTTTTCTTGGTGATACAATTTTGCTGCGTGCGGTGTAAGTTCGCAATTGCGAACTGGTACAAAACCCTTGCGAACTGGCAGAAATCCTTGCGAACTAACAGAAATGCTTGCGAACACAAAAAAAGCATTCAGCAGGTTCAAAAGTTCAAACTCATCATTAGTAACCATTCCCTGTAGTGCTTCCTGACAAGGGCCCCTCCAGAGTTCAGTTGCTAGTTGCAACAATTATATGACCCTGCTCTGACCCTCACAGCAGGCTCATAGAATAGCTACAAGTAGGCCACAAAGGTCCTGGAAAATAAAATTGCACTGCAACAGAAAGCAAATTACAGATAAGGAAGCAGGTGCCAGACTGGAATTTTAAAACAGTGACACATTAATAAATCAACCCCAAATTAATTCATGTCAGTTGAAGCAGGCAGGTGTGCTTGCTTTTCCCCCCCATAATCTACAGTGATGATGAACCAGAGGGTGGCATTGATGCACCAGAGGATGGCATGGGTGAAACAGAGGGTGGCAGGGGTGAAACAGAGGGTTCTGGGAACCTGTGATGAAGAACCAGACGTAGAAACAACATAATCGTGACCGTTGCGAGCCGACATGTAAGTTCGCAATTGCGAACTGGTACAAAACCCTCGCGAACTGGCAGAAATCCTTGCGAACTGGCAGAAATCCTTGCGAACACAAAAAAAGCATTCAGCAGGTTCAAAAGTTCAAACTCATCATTAGTAACCATTCCCTGTAGTGCTTCCTGACAAGGGCCCCTCCAGAGTTCAGTTGCTAGTTGCAACAATTATATGACCCTGCTCTGACCCTCACAGCAGGCTCATAGAATAGCTACAAGTAGGCCACAAAGGTCCTGGAAAAAAAATTGCACTGCAACAGAAAGCAAATTACAGATAAGGAAGCAGGTGCCAGACTGGAATTTTAAAACAGTGTCACATTAATAAATCAACCCCAAATTAATTGATGTCAGTTGAAGCAGGCAGGTGTGCTTGCTTTTCCCCCCCATAATCTACAGTGATGATGAACCAGAGGGTGGCATTGATGCACCAGAGGATGGCATGGGTGAAACAGAGGGTGGCAGGGGTGAAACAGAGGGTTCTGGGAACCTGTAATGATGAACCAGACGTAGAAACAACATAATCGTGACCGTTGCGAGCCGACATGTAAGTTCGCAATTGCGAACTGGTACAAAACCCTCACGAACTGGCAGAAATCCTTGCGAACTGGCAGAAATCCTTGCGAACGCAAAAAAAATCTGCAAATTCGCGAGAATTCGCGGATTTTGCGGATTGCGAGTTCGCAAATTCGCAAAATTCGTGAACGCCAGATTCGCAAAATTCGCCCATGCTTACTAATAACTCGAAAACTGAAACAGGCACTGCATGATGAACGGCTGGCTGCCCGTATAGCGATACCTCTCTGTCACTGTCCACCACTCATTCACACGCACACAGACTTCGTTACTGTTGCCACATCCCTCCGGCGCTTCCGACGGTCCACAACGCGACCATCAGGGCAAATACGGAAGTAGTCGGGTGACGTGGCTCCGCCCCCCGTTCAGTGACGTCGTGTGCGTGAGTGCCACCATTTTGGATCGGGGAAAAGGTATACGAAAAAGCACCTGAAATCATGATGCCGTCTTTGATCATCTGCTAAACAAAAAGACAATGCACACGGGCAATAAGCTGGGCAATACCTGACGCAATCTTAAACCCCGATAAGAATCACAGTGAATCTCCCTAGGGTGTCCACTTAAGAACCAATCCAGACAAGTAAGTTTTATTTGCCCTGAGAAGATGGCAACCAAAAACCAATCATTTCAAGGTTTAGGATTTTATGGTTAAAAGTTCGGTGACTAAGTAATGGCCAACTCAGTCCACACGCTCAAAGAACAGAGGGGGAAGGAAAACGGGAGGAAAAGAGCACGTTGGTTCCAACTCCGCAAGTAGGTTGCGACCGAACCCTATTTGATCACAATCCTATTCTTTACAATGGGAGCATGCATTCCGAACAGAATGCATGCTCTCATTGCAAACAGCAGAGGTACAGTTCATTCCTGCACCCTGTGGCAGGTACCTCAAGGTGCCTGACACTAGGTGCAGGGATCAACAGAGGAGTACTATAGGCCGCATTCGGAGGCCTTGCATAATTGTGGGCCCTGCTGGGGCCCCCCAAAGTAGGATTCGGACAGCCTTTCTGTTTTAGAAAGGCCAGCACAGAAAGGCTGTGGGAATCTTACTTCGGAATCCCTCTGCTCGAAAGAGCCGCCCAAGGGAGTGATTCGAGGATTTCCGAATGGCAGCCGGGCTCTCTGAACCCGTAGCAAGCCATTCGGAAATCCAGTTCAGGTTCCTTTCCGACTGACCCCATCAAAATGGGTCGGTCGGAAAGGAATCCGAATAGCCAATTCCAGTGTGGTCAGAACGGCTACGACCGACGGTCGGAGCCGTTTCCGACCGCATCGGAAGCGGCCCCTGCAGGTGGTTCTCTATCAGATTGTTGTTGTACAATGTGAACGTAGAAACCTGGATTTTGTAGTTTATGGGGCCTGAATCTTGGAAACCACGTAGATGGCTGGGTAAAGTGAAGAATATGCATTCAAATGTTGCCAGGCCAATAACATGTGCTCAGCTATAATCCATGAAATCAACTTCTTCTGGTGTTGTGCTTAGAAGTGGAAAGAACTGAGATAGAGTGTCCATCCAGCCTCTCCGTGGAATGAAAAAACTCTGAGCAGTTGGTTTCTACTCTCCCACACTGGCACACACCTGGAAGGAAGTCCTTAAGGAGGGACTCTGCCAATACTAAAAGAAAGTCCCAATTTTAATAGAAGCATGCCTTCTGGTTGGCCCTGGACTCCCCCCAGCGCTTCTAATGTAGGACAAACACAGGTCACCTTCAGCCAGCAGCAATACTTCTTGTGAACATGAAGGGGAAAGCTCTGCTACATCAGCCTAGAAGGATATTTATCAGAAACAAGACTGCACATTGATTTCCCCCAGGCTAGCATCAAACCTATGGCTCTGGAAGAAACCCTCAATTTGTGACCTGCCCTGGAAGAAGAGTGTACCTGAATGTGTGAGGAAGAGCTGGTTCCTGACCAGGACAAGAGTGGACTGAAGTGTGCATACAGGTCATCTAGGGGAAGTGAGGGCCAAAGGAGGGCCTTGCATTCCAGTTGCAGAGAACTGAGTCAAAGACATATAATGCAAGAGGGTTAAGGATTTCTAGGGTACATTCCAGGTCTTAGTGCGGTGATCATGGTTTGCCCTATTGCTCGCCGCATCTCCCAGTATCACCCCATTTTCTGGTCATAGTGTGTATTTCATTCTCTGATCTCCCTGATTTTGGAAATATCGGACCTATCAACTAAGGAAACCAGCCACTAAACCAGGGCACCCCTTGGTTCTCGGTGTGTGCCAACTACTCTAGTGTTGCCCCGGCTTCCAGAAGATTGTTACCACAGGCAGCCATTAGAAGTCTCTGACATTTGTTACAATATTGGATGCCAACCATAAGTTCCTGTAGATTTACAGATAAACTCTGACCTAAATGAAAACACTGTCAAAACTTCCACTTCACAGCATCACTGAAAAATGTATTCACAATATACAATAACCACCTGCATTAGTGCATGTCTCAGTAAATGCGCTATTTCATCAAAATATACAACAGCAAATTTCTTCCCTACGCTACCCATCTCTACATCTTGACGAGAGTGTTGTGCTCTCTTTATCATTTAATTGTCAATACTTACCATATATGGTCTATCAGTAGCTTATGTAATAAATGTATATATTACTAGCAGCCCGTCCCGACGTTGCCCGGGTATGAATTGCTGCCGGCCAGTAGTATATTGTTTTGTAGGATTTCGTTTTGATAGCATTTCTTATCTGTGACAGGCCTGTGAAACGCTCCGATTCACAGTGCACTGCTGATGCACTTAAGAGTGTGCATTCAGTAGGGTGTGAACTCGAGTTTCCCTACTTTATTTTTCCTTGCAATATTATATAGCGCGAACTCTACAACATGGAATGAGCACAATTTACATTACAGAAGAACACATTCATTTGCGGTAGGCACGGGGAGACAAAGTGATTTGCCTGGAATCACAGGATGTTGAGCTGATGCCGAGATTCGAACGTAGCTCCCCAGCTCTAAAGGTCGCAATTCTAGAACTTGTGGCGGTAGGTGTGTCTAAAAGTGTATGTCCGTGCTGGCCATCAATGAGAGAGACCTGTGCATTTTTCAAATGGGTGGTGAAAAAATATGAGTATGTTGCTGGAGATGTGGGCCGCCGTGCCACCAATGTACTTACCGGGGAGGGTAAACACCCATTATTCCGCAACTTTCTTTCCGCATACCATCGCTCCGCATACTTTCATTACGAAAGTACCATGACTCCGCAATGCCATTATAACGCATGGCATTACATTTTATTTGCTTTTACCACGCATACATTTACATTGAAATTCGGTGTAAATGCATGAATGGTAAAAGCATGTTTTTTTTAAATGTTTGGATAAGGTAAGTATGGGTATAGGGGTATATGTTTTGGGGTACTGAGGTATATGTTTTGGGGTGTTTGGGTATTTTAAGGGTTCAGATATAGTTTTGGGTTATGGGGTACAGGGGTAGTTTTAAGGTTTAGGGATAGGTTTGGGTTTTGGGGTATAGGGGTATTTTTAGGGTTCAGGGGTAGGTTGGGTTTTGGGGTACAGGGGTATTTTAAGGGTTCGGGGCTAGGTTTGGGTTTTGGGGTACATGGGTATTTTAAGGGTTCAGGGCTGGGTTTGGGTGTTGGGGTACAGGGGTATTTTAGGGTTCAGGGGTAGGTTTGGGTTTTGGGGTACAGGGTTATTTTTAGGGTTCAGGGCTAGGTTTGGGTTTTGGGGTACAAGGGTATTTTTAGGGTTCAGGGTAGGTTTGGGTTTTGGGGTACAGAGGTATTTTAAGGGTTCAGGGCTAGGTTTGGGTTTTGGGGTACAGGGGCATTTTAGGGTTCAGGGGTAGGTTTGGGTTTTGGGGTACAGTGGTATTTTTAGGGTTCAGGGCTAGGTTTGGGTTTTAGGGTACAGGGGTATTTTTAGGGTTCAGGCGTAGGTTTGGGTTTTGAGGTACAGGGGTATTTATAGGGTTCAGGGCTAGGTTTGGGTTTTGGGGTACAGGGGTATTTTTAGGGTTTAGGGATAGGTTTGTGTTTTGGGGTACACAGTATATTTAAAGGGTTAAGATGGGTTAGTGTTTGAAGGTGTAGGGGTATTTTAAGGAGTAAGGGTGGGTTATGATTATGGGGTGCAGGGGTATTTAAATGGAGCAGGGTGGGATTAGCACATGATATGAGGCATGGCATCAAGGGCGGAACGTACCACACGCCCCCAGCGTTTGTCACGCCCTGAGCACACGCCCACATCACAACGCAGACACGCCCACAAGGGAATACTTTGCTGGCACGATTCTTTTACCTTTTAAATGTATATGGTGGGCGTCTGCATAGCCTATGTCCTTCTGCTGCAACTGCCCTTTCCAATGCTGTATTGGGTGTTGTGATTGGTGCTGTGGTTCCTGAGATTACCCGCCTCAAAGGTTTGGGCTCTCTCTTTATTATATTAGTATGGATTTACACATTTCTCATCTTTCTGCCTTGTTGGTGCATGCAAAATGGACAGGAAACTGCCGTTGGCACAACTTTGGGCACCTTAAAATTCCAGTAATGTCATCAGGTGTTCGAATGATGACTTTGCAATGTAGCCAGTGCCCTCTGGCGCATTTATAAGCTATGTCAGAAGAATTTTCCAGTTCAGACCGGCATCAGTGGTTGTTCCCAAGGTGAGGAATCTGCAGGTAGAAATATCTATCATAATGAAGTATTTTTTTTTTTTTTTTTTTTTTTTTTTGTTTAAGAAATTTTTATTAAGCATTGAAAAGTGATACAAGAAGCATGTCATGAAAAATTAGAAAAAAGTACATATGAGTATAATAATAGTTAAAAGACATCAATCTATAGGAATTTATATAGAAAAGAGAAGGGTATGAAGAGATAGATAGAAGAAAGAAGAAAGAAACAAAGAAAGGGAGGAAAGCAGAAAAAAGGAAAGAGAAGAGGAGAGAAAGAGGAGGATAAGGAAGTAAAACTAAGGGATCATAAGGGACATGGAGCACGCGGTAAGGGAGGGGGATTAGAAGAGAGATAGGAAGTAAAGGGAAGCCATAATAAGTCAGATTTAATTTTCAAAAGGACAGAGGTAGAAGAGGCTATAGAAATTCTATGTTCATCACAAATATAATTCCACCATGTGTGGACCGAGAGTTTTGAATTATCTTTCCAACACGATAAAATAACTTTAAAAGCAAGTGCAATAAATAGATCTAACAACTTAGCAGAAGAGGGTGTAACAATATCAATATCATCAGATAAAGAACCTAAAAATATGTGTAAAAAAGATAATTGTGAAGAAAGAGATAACATTTTCATACATATATTCCAAACATCAGTCCAAAAAGATAAAACTGGGGAACAATGGTATAGTTGGTGTTGTAGAGTACCAGTAACTTTGGAACAGGACCAACATAAAGGAGAAGAGGTTGGAGAAAATTTATGAATAGTAACCGGGGTAATAACAACTCTATGGTAAATAAAAAGTAAGGATTGGGTAATGCGTGCAGCAACAGAAACTTTGAAGAGTCTAGACCATAAACGATCCCATAATGCAGTGTCAAAAGAGACATCAAGATCAGTTTCCCAAGCAGTCTCTACTGTAGATTTAGATCTAACAGAACAATTAGACAGTAAAAGTGAATATACAAGAGCAGCTTTTGGTTGTTGAGTAGAAAAGAGAGGATAAAGTGGAGTGACAGGAGTGAAAGAGGAAAAGGAATCAGAGGAAGAAGATAAAGAGGATAAGTGAGATTGAATAGCAGAGATTATAATAGAATATTCAGCAAGAAATGAGGAGGGCAAGTTAAACTTATTTTGTAAAGCTGTAAAAGAAAGAAGAGTGGAATCAAGGAAAAATTGATGTACAAACATTATATCCTTTTCTTTCCAGTGTTTAAAATAGAATGATTTACCTTTATATCTAAGAAATTTGTTGTACCAAACTACAGACGATAAAAAACATTGTAGAGGGGAAAGGGTAGAGGAAAAAATATTTTGCAATGTAGATTGGCAATATTTCAGAATGGGATACTTGGATATAAAGGTACAATTTGACATGAAAGGAACATGTTGAAAGGAGAAATCTTTTAAAAAAGAGCGTTCCAGAAGAACCCATTTAGGAACAGGAGTATCAAGGAAATCATATGCCAAGGAGAAGGATTGTTTGATGAAAAAGGCAGAATGATAAGAGCCAAAATCAGGGAAACGAACACCACCTTCATTTTTAGGTCGAATCAACTTATGTAACCCAATGCGGGGATGTTTATTATTCCACAAAAATTTTGTGCATATAGAATTGATACGAGAAAAATAGGATTTAGGGATTTTGAGGGGGAGCATAGAGACTGTATATAAAACATGAGGGGTAATCATCATTTTGATGGTATCTAACCTACCCCACCAAGAAAGAAATAGGGGAGACCAAACCTGCAGAAGGGATTGAATTTTCTTAATTAACGAATCAAATGTTATCTTGAGGGTATCTTTTAGAGAGGAAGAAAACCATATACCAAGGTACTTAATTTTAGAAGGGCACCATGCAAAATCAGTATTATTAAACATATATTGAAAACACAATGAATTAAGGGGAAGCACTTCCGTTTTGGATAAATTGAGCTTATAACCAGATATTGAAGAATATAACTGAACTTCATCTAAAAAGGGCGGGAGGGATGATTCGGGATTGGACATGTAAATGAGGACATCATCAGCATACGCTGAGAGTTTAGTTTCAACAGAGGAGAATTTTAAACCAGTGATATGGGGGTTAGAACGAATGCGTTGTAGAAAGGGTTCAAGGCATAAGATAAATAATAAAGGGGAAAGGGGACAACCTTGTCTTGTGCCTCTGGTTAAAGAAAAGAATCTGGAAAATTGATTGTTAACAAAAATGCTGGCACGGGGGGATGAATAAAGGAGTTTAACTAATGCTATAAAATTTGGACCAAAACCAAACCAAGTAAGGGTTCGGAACATGTATTGCCAATTAATACGATCAAAAGCTTTTTCAGCATCTAGGGATAGGGCTGCTAACGGGGTTTTGACATTTTTACTGTGAGAGATGACATTGGAAAAAAGACGGGCATTATCAGCAGCGAATCTGCCCTTAACAAAACCCACCTGGTCTGTGTTGATTAAGCGAGGGATAATGGAATCAAGGCGAGAGGCAAGAATTTTAGCAAAAATTTTACAGTCATAATTAATTAAGGATATGGGGCGGTAATTTTTACATTGGGAATGATCCTTATCAGGTTTTGGAATGATTACAATGCGGGCATCCAAAAAGGACCCAGAGGCCTTAGCTTCCAAAATAAAAGAATTAAATAACTGAAGGAGTTTGGGAGCAAAAAAGGAATAAAAGGAGGAGTAAAATTCAACTGGTAGGCCATCAGGGCCAGGGGCTTTTGATTTCTTAAGGGATTGAATAGCTGAGGTAATTTCTTGGAGAGTAATTTCACGTTCTAGGAGTGAAAAGTCAACAGGAAGGGCAGGGGGGGAGGGAAGACCTTCAAAAAATGTTGTTAAGTTTGCATCAGAAGGATGAGTATCGTCTGTATATAGGGCTTGATAGTAGTTGTGAAAAACTTCAGCAATGTCCTCATCAGAGGTAACCAGTTTGTTGAGTGAATCATTAAAAATTGGACCGACAGCTTTGCGTTCAGACTTGATTTTCAAATAATTGGCCAACATTTTACCTGCTTTGTTCTGACCCCCATGATATTTAGATTTTATTTTAAGGAGGGTATGACAGGCTTCATTAGTTATAATTTTATTAAGAGTTGTTTTAGCAAGAATCAGATCCTGAAGGGCAGATGGGGATTTGGAGGAGAAATATGTGTGTTCAAGGGTTTTAATCTGTTTAAGTTGATCTTCATATTTTTGCTTATTAAGCTTCTTTTTAGCAGAAACATAGGAAATCGTAAAAGCTCGAAAAGAAGCTTTAAAAGCATCCCAAGTGTTAGGAATGGAGGTATCAACGGGGTCATTTAAGGAAAAGTATTCATTAAAAAACGCAGTACATTTTTTCATAAAAGAGGCATCCGATAAAAGAAAAGAGTTAAATTTCCAACGACTAAATTTAGAGGAGCTAAGGGAAAGATCAAGGGTAGTATAGACCGGGGCATGGTCAGAAATAAAAATAGAACCAATAACAGATTTTTGAATGGAGGGAAGAAGAGACTTACTAATCATAATATAATCAATCCTTGAACGTGTATGATGGACATTAGAAAAAAAAGTATATTCCAATAAATCAGGATTACACACTTTCCACGAGTCATATATAGGCCGAGAAGCAATGGCAGATTGAAAAGCCTTATGGGTTTTATCAGGTTGAAATGTACTCGAAGATAACCGATCTGAAAAAGGGTCCAACCATTGGTTAAAGTCACCAGCAACGATAAAATTAGGGCAATCAATGGATGCAATGAGCAATTTAATGTCTTTCCAAAATTTGGGGTCAGGACGTACAGGGCCATAAATATTCAATAAGACCATCATCTTGTTGTGAATAACAACCTTTGCCATTGCCCAACGACCTTCATCATCATTTCGAGAGGAGATAATTTGTGCATTTAAAGCCTTGTGAAATAATATAGCAACCCCTCCTTTTTTGTTGACCGCAGGAGAAAACACAACCTGACCCACCCAATGTCTCTTTAGTTTAAGGGATTCAATGTCAGAGCAATGAGTTTCTTGAAGAAAAACAACCTGTGAATGAAATTTGGTTAAGTGAGACAATACCTTCTGACGCTTGACAGGATGACCAAGACCACGAACATTCCAAGAGACAAAATTACACATGTTGGAAGGAGGGAGGAATGGGCGAAGAGTGGAAGCGACACACAGCAAGGAGATCACTACATAGGGGAAGACAAAAAATAACAGTTAAACATTGGAGTAGTAGAACGCTCATTTCAAGAAGGGAGAGAGGAATCAAGCAGCAAGAAGAGAGTAAACGGAGAAGAAAAGAAAACAGTAGAGGTAACTTGAGAAGAAGGAAGCGAAGAAAGAGAAAGAAAAGAGAGAGAGAGGAAAGATACATAAAGAAGGAAAGAGAATTAGGAAACAGGTCAAGGCACAAAGGCTTGATCTGAGAAGAAGACAGTAACCAAAACATGAAAGACGCGGGTACGCCTGGGAGAGGACATGTCCCACGAGCAGACCTGATACGGACATCATGAGAAAGGATAAGCACAAGGATGTGAGAAAAATGTTAAAACAAAATAGTAAGGGAAGATAAGTTAAGAAAAGTTAGATAGATTAGAGTAGTAATTGTAGAAAAAGAAAAACATGAAAAAACCAAAAGGCATTAGCTAGCAGTGTCCATGGTGGAAGGTGAGACACTCATCAAAAAGTCGCGAAGTTTCTGGGGATCATCATAAGACTTGGTACGCCCATTGTGTGTGATCTTGCAGAAGCAGGGATGGAGAATTCCATACTGAATGTTGAGTTGTCTCATCGTGGGTCGAAGGTTCAGGAATTCCTTACGTCGAGCATTGGTGGCAGAAGAGAGGTCTTGGGAAATGAAGATGTTGTGACCAGACCACTGGAGACGACGTTTGGCCCTGGCGGCTTTCAAAACAGCCATTAGCTCTGTGAACTCCAAGAATAACATGATGATTCCACGTGGTTTGGTTGCATTGGAGTTGAGGCGGCCAAGACGATGTGCTCTTTGGATGTTGAGAGGATGAGTCGTTGGCGAGAGTTCCAAAAGTTCCTGAAGAAGTTTCCGAATAAAAGAGACCATGTCAGACCCCTCCAAATTTTCCGGAACACCATAAACGCGTAGGTTGTTGCGTCTATTGCGATTTTCCAAATCTTCGGTATGTAGTTTGAGTTTGTGGATTTCTTGTTCCAAAAGTGGAATTCGAGTTGAGAGGTCCTGGACATCGCTTACACGTTGTTCTAAGTTCAAAACCTTATTTTCCATAACCACCCAGCGCTCCTCAATCTGCTGAAGTTTAGCATTGGTAGCAGACATAAAGGGTTGGATACCACGCACCTCCTCAAGGATGGAATCCAGAACAGGATTAGTCGAAGAGTTAATGGGGGAGGGTGGGTCATTTTTTGGTCTTTTAGGTTTTGTTCCTGTTTGCGATAACTTCGGCGAAGTAGAGACATTTGCCATGATGCAGGATGACAAAAGGGAGCTGAGTCCAATAATGCTGTATAATATGAAATAGAATGTGGATGCACAAAGGTGATAGGGGCACACCCTGTGGCAAAAATAGGACAATGAGAATAAGGAGTCGCACAATGACACACTATTTATCAGTGCGAAGATTCAGTAACAGCCACACGTTATCAAAAAGGAGGCATCCAGTAGTTCAAAATATTGACATTGTGATAGACCATCATGCCAGTATGGAGTGCCAGACTAGATGAAAGAAAGCGCCAAAATACTCAAAGGTGAGCATAGACAGAGCATTGATGAAATGGAGGAGACCGATGGTCATTAGAGGTCAGGAGAACAAGAAACTTGAAATGGCGTTGAGGCAGTCAAGCACATTCCTTGAATATATCAGTAGTGAAAAGCTAGGCATCCAGAAACACAAAATGGCGGTCGCTCCACCACATAGAAAGAACTGCGCACTTATATTGAAAGCAGGAACATCGCCAGAAGTGAAAAAGAGTCCACAGCAATTCATCAATGGTGCAGCATCCTAAGTTGGTAGCAGAGCCAAGCTAGCGCCAGAGCGAAAGGGGAGAGAGCAGTGATAGCGCAGATAAAACATACGAACCGGCGGCATACAAAATGGCGGCCGTTCGTGCTTTGAAGTGAAGAAATATTTACCAGTGGAAATAGTCCTGGAAACTGCGCTCGTTTCGGTTGGCAAAGCGCTGCATTGCTGAGTTCCCACCTTCCGACACTGTAATTTGGCAAGAAAAACCGTCCGAAAGACGGTTAGACGATTTCTCACGGCATCCGCGGGTTGTCCGAGACGGAGCTCACGGGAGAGACGTCCTCTATCGCCGGCGCGCAAGCCACGCCCCTATCATAATGAAGTATGTATTTCTTTTAAAAAGTAAAACTACTTACTGGAGATTGATTTATTAGGTGATGTTTGTTGCATACCCGAGTTCTTACTTTTTAACCCATAGCACCCGCCCCCCCCCCCCCCCCCCCCTCCCAGAGTAAGCCTTGGACTGCCCTGACTCGCAACCCTGGGACTCAAGTGCTAAAAGGGGATATGCGGTACAGGGTCCTCAGGACACAGGAGACAAAAGACCACCGATGTTACAAATGTGGCCAGTACCTACATGCTGGGATGCTCTAACCAGATTTCTCACAGCTTCCATTTATGACCCAGACAGACCCCTCATCCATTGTTCAATGCACAATCCCCCACTCACAAGAGGACTAGAATTATGAACATTGTGGACATTGCATTTCAGCATGTAACCTCATTTACTTTGGTTTTCTGTCCTAAAGTAAAATGTTTCGAGGTGGTGTTTTTGGTTTTTTGGGGTGCATGTGACACATTTATTTTCAAAAGCCTGCTGAGGTATGTCCTTCTCATGATGACACAAGATCCAAGTATATCACATTACCCAGACAATATTGTATGCAATCATCTACCACAGTGAGTACAGACAGCTGGGCTTCTAGGAGAATTGCTGTTCACAATCAGTCTACATATCATAATTCTTTACCTCACATGGAATCTATGGGTCCTCGTGCTACTTTTTATATTTTTATTTTCTTTGATAATATACTTTTACTTACAAAGAACAAACATTTAAATGCCAATGTTGTCTGAGTGGCAGAATGTGCTAGGAAGTGCCTCATTAGAACTTCTTTTTAATTTCTATAATGAAAAGCTGTACTTTTGAAAGACATAGTGAGAACCACTGCATAATTATGGATTTACCACACTTGCCACCCAATGCACCATCTGATAAATAAGTTGCAGAAGTCTTTTTTCTAACCCAAACGGATCCGTTGCTCAGCAATGCGCCACATGTGGTACCGCATAGTGTGCCGATTCTTGCCACATAACTTCGTCAACCTAGCCACATAATTTGAACTTCACTCTGTGTAATTCCAGTGGCTTTGTATATAGACGAATGACATTAATTGTACTGTGAGTGTTTTTGTCTTATAATGTATCCAAAGGTACTACCATCCCTTGGTGCAAGCATTGGCAGCTGGCCGGCCCGTTCTAGCCATTGGAGAGTGAAGTATACAAAAGGGAGTCCTGGCTATTCAGTTTGATTACAACAGCACCCTCGAGACCCTGGGAAGAAAAAGCCTGGCTGAAGCTGGGCTTGGTAACAAATCTTAACCAGGGGCTGGATAAAAGTGTTTTATTATGTGAGGTGTTGTAGAAGGCATAGTAGGGCCCCTTCAGGGTTGCAAATGAATGCATGTAGGAGAGGGTTGTAGTATTAATCCCCAGGATCCTCTGGTCCCAGGATCTGCTGACTGATAATAGGGGTTACTCCTGCTGTGTGCTTGAAGGACAGTGGAACACGTGGATCACAGAAGGCCTTCTTCAGAATGTCTATGGGGCACATGCAGCCAGTTATTTACCTGTCGCAACATACCGATTATGTGAATCGGCCCCTTTGCGACCAGTAAAAAGCCATTTCCGATGCATCAACTCAATCAACTTTTGCGATTACCTATTTTGCAAAAGCATTTAGGGAATCGCAATTTGCTAAATGCAATGCAAGAATCATTTTCAAAATGCGACTGTGCATTAAGGAATCGCAAATCAACATCAACTTTAAGTTGATGTTAATTTGCAAATCCTTAGAAAAATGCACAAAATTGCATTTTTCTAAGTGCCATGTGGTGCATATGCCCTTAGGGCAGGAGTCTTCAAACTGTGGGGCGCGACCCCCAGGGGGGCCGTGGAGTGATGTGAAGGGGGTCGGGCATTCACTTTCACAATTCTGCCCTGGCCTCCAGGGCTTCAGCTTCCCTCCTTTCCCGTACTGTGTCTCAGCCCGGGCTGCTGCAGTGCAGCTCGCGCTGCTGGGGTTCAGCTGGGCAGTGTCTGGAGTCTTATCTCTGGCATGCCCGAGTTTTCACAGGTCTTTAAAGACCATTAGCATATTTACATGCCTTTGTTAACTGGGTAGCAAAGCTTAGTTTTTTTATGGTTCTAGTACCCCCTGGGCCCCCACTCTGCCTATTCCTTTCATTTGTATTTTTACACTTACTGCTGTAGTGTGAGAATGCATTTAATGAAAATGAATATAAAGTTGGGTTGCCAAAATACACATGCCTGCTGTGTGTTTTTTAAAGAGCCTGCAGAGACCTGCTCGTGACACTAAATAGAGTTATAAATAAAAAAAGTATGTATTAATTAGTTATGTGACTTTTCTGTCTTTGTTCTCTTTAATTATCAGTCATGGATCATTGAGGCATCCCTAGAACACAATAAAAAGTGCTTTCTATTCATATTTGCTGTTCTAAGTATTCACAGATAAGTGCTAAAAATACAGCTTTAGGTGACTGCTTATTTCTGGGCCATCAAAATAATGAGCTGATAATCCTAATCATAAAACTGGAAATTTGTTGCAGGATCAGCACATTATTTATTTCCTCCACCCTCAATCCCGGAATAATGCCATTATAGCAATAGTTTAACTTATATCTGAAACCCTATGCTTCAAGTTTCTGGGAATGCACCCTGCTTTCAGACAACTCACTTCTCATTCTCGCCTTTACTTTCACGCTCACCCTGCACTCCCAGCGATCACAATGCACTCACACTGATCACCATGCACTCATAGCGATCACAATGCACTCACAGCGATTGCCATGCACTCACAGCGATCGCAATGCACTCACACTGATCACAATGCACTCACACTGATCACCATGCACTCACACTATTCACCCGCTCACCCTGCACTCACACTGATCACCATGCACTCACACTGATCACCATGCACTCACACTGATCACCATGCACTCACACCAATCACCATGCACTCACACCAATCACCATGCACTCACACCATTCACCCGCTCACCCTGCACTCACACTGATCGCAATGCACTCACACCCCCTCACCCTGCACTC
Source organism: Lissotriton vulgaris (assembly GCF_964263255.1). NCBI lineage: Eukaryota > Metazoa > Chordata > Amphibia > Caudata > Salamandridae > Lissotriton > Lissotriton vulgaris. The sequence continues at coordinate 801,247,985 of NC_141685.1, read as the reverse complement.
ACAGTGATCATAATGCACTCACAGTGATCACAATGCACTCAAAGTGATCACAATGCACTCACACTGATCACCATGCACTCACAACATTCACCAGCTCACCCTGCTCTCACAGTGATCACTCTGCACTAAAAATGCGCTTGCATTTTTCACTCTGTACCTCACCCTGCAGTCACACAAGCACACTTCTCACCCTGCACTCATGTGGCACTTCACTCACCTGTCCCCCCTCACTGCTCAAACTGTAGCTCACTCAAACAAGGCCATCATTAACCATGCACTAATTCGTCCCACTCTGCACTTACAGCCGAACCCAAATTCTTATGGTCACCTCACTCACCCTGTAGTCACTCCTTTTACCCTACTCTCACACTGTTGCATCGCTCACCGTGCAGTCACATGGGCATTCTTGTCACCCACACAGTGCAGAAGGTTAAAGAGCCTGGTACAAAGAAGATGTACCATGCACATCACAGAACTGAGTGTGAGTAAACTATGAGTAGCGCTATAAAAAAATGAAATGTTTGTCAGACAGGTGCTATAGAGAGATGAGGTGTATTGTTGGTGAGTGGTAGTGAGGGAATTCATGGAGAAGGTGGAAAGACTGTTGCACTGTGTGCGACCAGTGCTAAGGCCATCCCTGGCTGGGAGTATTAAACCTTCCCCCTCTCCCCTGGGTCTAGTGGATCCCCTGCTTCTGCCTATTATTATTTACATTTGTAGTGCGCAACTATTACCAAAAGGTGTCCTGGGGCTAATAACCATCTGCCTGCAATGTGAGAGTGGGATCCGGGGTTGGGAGAGGAGAGTAGAGAGGGATGGAAGGAAGGAAGGGGGTGAGAGGAAAGGGGCATGGGTAAACTGCTTAACTCTGCACAAGACCGCCAGGGTTTGAAGGGACCCTTGCTGCTCCCGGCCATGGCCAGGTGAGCTTCTAATGTGGCAGCGCGTATTCCTGTGGAGTGGGAGCCCTTCACAAAGGTTGACTAGAGATCTTTCTGATGTTAATTGCTGTATTTTGGTTATAAACTGGTACTGATGGGGTGAAATCTTTCCTCAGTGTTTCTGTGTTTAAAACATTTCAAAATAATAAAGCATATGCTATCCAAAAATACGCTGCATCACATTATTTACATTCTCAACTCACACAATTTAGTCAAGCCTGTCGCATAATTTGTTCCTCACCTGCCTCATAATTCCAGTAGCCCTGCCTAGAGGTTTAGAAATTTTTGTCAGGAGGGAGTCCTTACGCCTGAAAATGTTGACAGTGGGGTCTCGGCATCCAAAAGTTTGAAGACCTCTGCCTTAGGGCATGTGTGTGCGCCACATGTACACAGTTATCTTTTTTGGGGGTGCATCAGGGGGTCTTAGGCCACCTAGCATCCTTGCAATTGCATTAGCAATTTGCGATTACCTATTTGGTAATCGCAAATTGATTATGCTTTCTCGTTTATTCTTATGGGCCTCTAGGTCCATAGGAATGAATGGGAAAGCTTGCCCTAATAGCGAATCACAATTTGCGATTCGCTATTAGGGATGGTTATTTTTGCGAAACCTATATGCATAAGGAATTAAGACTCCTCAATAGCGATTCCTTAAAAATGATTACTTAAAAATTGCTATTAAGGATTCGCAATTCCTTATCTTGATGCTTGTGCCCCTATGTCTCTAGTGTGTTCTGAACTAACTGTTGTGTACTTTGTAGCTGGCGACATTGGAACGTGTCCAAATGTTCTTTGTCGCAAATAAAGGTGGACCCCAAGCAATCTCGAAAAACGAGCCTTGCCTGACGTCCTTCTAACTTCTGGCTTCAACTCTTGTGTTCAAAACCCATTTTTCTTCGCCCCCCCCCCCTCCCCTCCCCCCCACCCAGCTTTAAAAATATATATATATTATTCCGCTTCCTGCTAGTCCATCAGAAGTGGGGTGGAAAGATATATAGGAAGTGGCAGTATTAAAGATGCTTCAGAATTCGGCCCCTCTGCGTGTTTATTCATATCAAGAGGGAGCATGACAAACAAAGCATTCACAAAGCATACACCTCTGCAATGTACTTCTCGGCTTTTTTTATTTTTTCTTGTTTTGCCATATTTGTACAAATATTCAGAACAACGTATGTAATTTCTGCTATTCACAGAATGTTATTTTACAACTGACCTGATTTTTTTTGCTTGTTCACCTAATCTTTGGCTCTTAGACTCAGACTGAAACCTGGCTCTGCTCTGGTTTGGCTCTTGCCATAAAATCTCTGTCTTGCCCATCTCTTATCACAAAAGTCAGTCCCTTAACAGGGAATCTGAGCAATGTAGATAAAAAAAAGTCGATCAATGGCATGGATGAATCTTGTGGCCTTCATGCTTAGGTGAATATTTGCCCTGCTGTGGTATCTGCAGCAGTGATGCATATTTACCCATAAACCTGAGCACTTCAGGCAAGCCCAGAAGCGCCCCCTGCTTTCCTGGAACTGGGCTTACCAACAAAGAATTCACTGTGCTTCAGCCTGCACAGGTAATAGGCTGTCACCACCAGTACTGCAGATGGCTCTTACACCTCAGTATTCGCGAATATTTTAGACAAAATCTGGAGTCTACTGGAACTACTCTTGGACAGTATCCAGCTAATCTCAGGCTGAGTTGTCAAGATCTGCAAAAACAAATCCCAAATAAGAACAAAAAAGCCCGGCTGTGTGCACTTCAGTGAAGGCATCTGGCCTTATGGGAGACTCAGCCTGGCAAGCCAATAAACAGTTGCCCACAAATTTCTGGTCTTGCAGGACCTGACACTTTCCCAGGTTCTCCCGCCTCAAATCTGGGAATAGCGCACCCTAAGCTCCTCACACCGTACCGCTTTCTTCCACACTGGAAGGAGCACAACTTCTTCTCCAGCATGGCTTAACTGAAATAATGTGCCCAACTTTTTATCTCCATCCTCCATAATCCGATAATCTAAATATTCTTATCACCTACAGTGAGAGGAAGTTTGTTTAATTACTTGGCCCACTATCATCTTCTGCCAGGATTTTGCTTGACTATCTGTTTTAGGATTTCGCCATCTTTGACCCAAGGATGAGTCTTACAGATATTTGACTCTTTCTTCTAGCTGCGTCAGGATGGTTATCACACATTGCAGGAATGCCGAAAACTTCTTTAAAACGTTATAAACTAATCTACAGCTTTTTGCAGGCATCCATCCTACTTCCTACGACCTTATTTCATTTTCATCCGCCACTATTTGTGAAATGCACTTACTTCTGTCGCACAAAAGAGTTTGGCTGAGTCCTGGTCCTGAGGAGAACCCTCAAAGGCTAATAGGGTTCAGAAACGCGTCGACCAAACACAGCTAGCCGTAACAATTACGAATTCACTGATCGACACAGTGTGCAAACAAGGCATTTGGCCTGTTGTATTTCTATTATTGACTAGCTGTTTGTAGCAGGTTACAGTAATGTAAATCACAAATAAGTCTGCACCGTTACTGTTTCTTTTCCAACATGAGAACTGGTCATTTATGTTGTTAATGGTTTTTGTTATGTATTTGTCAAATGTCAATTATATTGTATTCATTGTTTGATGTAGTGTTGAATGACAATATGTATGCCCTTTTTCTATGGCATGAATTTAATGTCTTTTATGCACGCTCTACAAATTAATAGTAAAAGTAAAAAGTGAAATAAAAACACCAAACCCTTTGTGTGTGTCAAAAGGGGTTTGGCTTAAGAAACTTAACTTAATAACACGGCCAAACCTTTTCTTGTTACTGTTCTTTCAAGACTATAAGAAATAGTATACCAGAAGCAACAATCCTAGAAGGAGAGTGAAATTCAAGAAAGCAAGAGTTGAATTTGGGAAGCCAGCAAGAACAAGAAGTACTTTAGTGAATTCTGGACACAAACTGAACCTGGACTCCAACACATATCAACAAATAGCGGCCAATGGTTCAGAGGGCTTTTCGTCTTGTATTTTTGTTCCCAAATGATCACCCTACTACGTAGGGGTGTTGAGTCAGAAAAGACTACAGGATCAACGATTCTTGTCAGACCAAACCATATGTGGGTCCATGAATTCCTTTGAAAAGTTTCGTTATCGGTTTTGCAGGTGGGCAGACCACTGGCATGATCCTGGGTAGGCATAGATCTCCCACGCCAAGTCCCAGCTGACTCCCACAGGGCAGACCCCTTCAGGACACATTAGGTGGGCCCGTGACAGCTCATAACGCAGTTCTTCCTGTAAACTGGCAGCCAGCAGTCCTCCAGCACCACTGAATCCACCATTTAGAACATTTTAATAAAAAAATGACACGGAGGGAATGTTTGTGTGCCCTGGGCCCATCGACCGCACTGCAATTTAGTCCGGCGCGCTCCTGAAATTTATATCTGCCCGGGGCGCGAGGCAGGAGTCAGAACCGCTCTCAAATTACTCTTGAACGGCCTTGCCCCCTCCCTCAACCCCCAGTCCACCGCCTTCCAAACACCTAAATTGTTGTATTGGGATCTTTGACGTGTGAGAAGATTAGATGCGGTAATCAAGATAAACTGATATTGGAGCGGAGGTCCAGGCGGAGGGAGCCGCTCGGACTCTGGCTTCGAGCTCCCCCGCCCCTCACCACCTCCCCCCTCCCTCACAGAACTTGCCTCCGTATCTCCATCCTGTCAAAGGCGGAGAAAACTTCATCCATTCCTAATGCGGCAGTTTCCAATTCTGCGCCCCTGGGGGCATCTCTCCAGGGCGGACTGCCAGAGCATCACTTTTCAATCAGAGCCGAGCCCGGGCAGGGGGGGGCTGCGGTAGGACACAGTGTCCGGAGGGAGCGAGGGAGGGGACCCTGGCAGGGTTCGCCGGCAGAACCGCGCGCTGTGGAACCTGCAGGCACCAGCAGGAACGCCAGGGCCAAAAATCTGCGTTATGACCGATAGCAAGGAACCAGGTACCGTACAGTCAGTGGTGGTAGAAGTGCACAAAAAAAGAATATTGGAACTGCGATCCTGTCCTGAATGGGAGAGGGGTAATAGAGTGTGGAGACAGGGCAGGCCAAAGACAGGCTACAAGGGGCAACATATTCTGTAACTAGTGTTTTGGACTTTCGCCTTCAAGTGACTCCTTATAAAATAACGCTCACACCTTAGAGGTCTACTAGGGTGGCGGGGGGTATGCCACCTCCCGTCTGGCAGTGGCGATCTGCCCGCCATTTACCACCGCCAGCTCAGTAATTCCCCCTGAAAAATTACGATGGCGGTGGGGACCCCGGTGGACGGAAAGAACGTCCGACGGTTTTCCGCCATTGTGGCGGGTGTTGCTTACAGCACCAGCCGCCACAAACCGCCACCGTGGCGCTGGCATCCTAATTACCATGGCGGGACCACCGCACCTATGGAGGTCGGTCCCGTTTCATGGTACGGTGTCCGCACGCCATCGTAATAGGCCCCTTAATTGGAAAAATAAATGCATGTTAAAATAACAGGTGGGAAATGCACTCTTAGGTTAAGAAAACTCAGTTGGCTAATGCAATCAATGCAGATGTGTGTGTGTGTCACAGAATTGAATCCTGGTTGGCACAGTTGGGGATAGTGACTTCAGTATTTATAGTCAGGGCAGGAGTCGGGGGTACACACAGGTGGACAGCGTCCACCCACTATTTTCAAAGGGTGAACGCCGTCCACCCTGTCAAGAAGTTGGGCCCCACTAAATAATGTGCTGAACTCCCGGTGTAATTTCCAAACACCGGGACACTTTCAGCAGCGCCTGCACGTGCTTTGATGTCACTTGCATACTGCCTAACTAGGTTAGTCCCCCACTTCTTTTTTTAGGACTTGTGCCCTGTAGTTTTATGAAGTCCCAGCCTGTGACAGAGGTCTGAAAGCAAGGTGGATATGTAAGCCATTGTTCTTGTATTCCGCACTGAATAAGATAGGCTGACACTAAAGTGCAAAAAGGTAACTTACACTTAGGAGTAGTTTACACATGTAATTTATATTGTAAGAAGGTTCCGCAGGCATGTAGGTTCTTCAGTTGATCTTTATTAACATATAAGTAATGGCAGTACAGCAACAACACGATAGTACGTCCTCCGTCCTCCCTTCCAGTAACTGCCTCCCCAGCATTCGCCCTTGCATACATTCCACGCATTCCACACGAGCACATGCACACACGCGCATACAGACACACACACGCACACAACACGAGACACACACGCGCGCAACACCAACACGATACCACACACCCTCCTCCTCAGAGAAACTAAGCACCCACACAGAATCAACCTAATCTATAATCAGCAAACCGGGCAGGCAACTTCCTTACTCTATCACTACGTCGGAGACACCCATCATCAACGCCGGAATGAGAGGAAGCAGGCCTAACATCACCAACGTCCTCAACACCATCACCAGGATCACAATCAGTACTACAACTACCAGTACCACCACTGTTTGCATCACCAGATAACTCCAAATCTTTTGCAAAACCGAAATCATCACCCAGAAAATAGCCACTACAAGATCCACGATCATGATGTGCACCAGCCACACCACCCCTCTCATTACAAAAACTCAATTGACGAAAATTCCATCTTTTACCATCTTCTAATTCAACAGCACTACCAAAAACCTTAATCACTTTTAAAGGTTTGGACCATACACTTTCACCCTTCAACACTTTCCTGGGGTTCTTCACCCTGACCAACTGACCAATCCGAACTAAAGGCCAAGCTGGTTTACTACCATGGTACCGCTGGTTGCGATCTTGATATTTCTTAACCTCGGTTCTGATTTCTTTATCAATATTCCCAGTGTCGCATTGCATTTTATCATTCCTTTTCCTCAACCACCAAGGCACCAACCCAGAGAAGGGTTTCCTGCCCCTCAAGATCTCGAAGGGCGTTCTCCCTGTAGCTGAATGGGGGGTAACACGATAAGCAGTCAGTCTTTCTTGCAAGGCTTTCCTCCAAGGCAACCCTGCACTTAAAGCCAACTCGATTGCTTCCTTGACCACTCTGTTGAAGCGTTCAACTTGGCCGTTGCCTTCTGGGTGATATAATGAAGATCTAACATGTTTGATACCCATCACATGTAAAAATTCTTCCATCTTCTGTGACACAAATTGGGGACCATTGTCAGAAACTAATATTTCAGGAACACCCTCTCTAGAAAATACGTCCTCTAAAAACTCAATAACCACATCCGATGACATCCCACTTACCATCCTTACCTCGGGCCATTTAGAATAATAATCCACTAGTACAATGGCATAACATTCCGTAGATGATAAAGCAGAAAATGGCCCCATAAAATCAATAGCTACTTTTTGCCACGGATACTCAGGCAATTCAACCATGGTTAATGGTACATGTAATGGTTTAACTACTTTATCGCTAGTACAACAAACCTTGCAATCTCTTACTAGTCGGTCCACCATAGAATCTAACCCTGGCCACCAAAACCACTCCTTGACCCTTCTCTTCGAACTAGACATACCACCATGTCCTAAGTGGCTTCTCTCAGCAATAACTCTTCTTAAGCCCACAGGGGGAACGATCCTGTCGCCCCTTAGGATAATATCATTGACTATACACAATTCATCTTTAATTTTGGAAAATGCAACACATTCACCACGTAAACTGGACTCCCTTGGCCAACCCTCAACGATAAAACGTTTAATCTCCTTCAGGACCATGTCTTTCTCCATCTCATTCATCCATGATGTCTCCGAGATACCGCTAATGGCATCCTGCATCCCAACAAGAAATACATCCTTAGTGGTGAATGCTACTTCACAATCAGTATTGGTTATAACTTCCTTGGAATCCGCATTGGGTAATCTGGATAATCCATCAGCAACTACATTATCTTTACCCGGGATATACTCTATGCTAAAATTAAACATCTGCAACTTTGAAGCTAATCGAGCCAACCTTGGAGTTAAGTTTTTTCCTCCCTCAGGTCTTAAAATATTCACCAATGGTTTGTGATCCGTACAAATTCTAAATTTCCTCCCCCAGACATACATTCGAAATCTTTCAGCTGCCCATGAAGCCGCCAATAATTCTTTCTCAATCACGGAATAGTTCCGCTCCGCTTGAGTCAAGGTGCGTGAAGCATATGCCACTACCCATTTTTCAGATTTAACTCGCTGGGAAAATACAGCACCAATTCCATAACCAGATGCATCCACAGACAATACACATTCAGCCGTTGGCACAAAGGGTTTCAGACAAGGAGTGGTAACTATCTCCTTCTTCACTTCCTCAAAACATGTCTTTTGTTGCTCACCCCATGTAAATACTGCACCTCTTTTTAATAACAATCTCAAAGGTTCAACCTTTGAAGCATAGTTTTCAATAAAACGTGAATAAAACTCAGTGAGTCCAAGAAATGACATCAATTTCTCTTTGCTATTGGGCTCCGGAACAGCTAAGATAGCATCAACATGACTGATTTTAGGTCGGATCCCATCTTTAGATATCACATGTCCTAAATATTCAACTTCAGATTTTCCAAAAACACATTTCTCATCTTTTATGGTCAAACCACTCTTTCTCAACGCATCTAGAACCTCAAACAAACTTTTATCGTGACATTCTTTGTCTTTCCCATATATTAAAATGTCATCTTGAAAGACCTTGGCATTTTCAATGCCTTGTAAAACTCTGCACATTTCCCTTTGGAAAACAGCCGAAGCACTGGCGAGACCAAATGGCATTCGTTTGTACCTGAACATTCCTTCTGTAGTTATGAAGGCAGTGCAATGTCTAGAATCATCATCTAATACAATTTGATGGTACGCGCTGGTTAAGTCAATCTTGGAAAACCAAGATGAGCCACCAACAGATGATGTAAGCTCCTGCAAATTAGGAAGAGGGAATGTGTCCACCCAAATAGCTTCATTTAAACATCTTAGGTCTACACACAGTCGTAAATCGCCATTGGATTTAAGCGAAATCACGACTGGCGAAACCCAATCTGAACTTTCCACAGGTTCAACAATGCCATCGCTACATAGTTTCTTAAGTATCTCACCTAATTTTTCCCTATAACTGATGGGAACATTCCTAAGTTTTTGTCGAATAGGACATGCGCCCTCTCTTAATATTATTTTATGTTTGAACCCAACCATTTTGCCAATCCCATTCGAAAACACATCAGGAAATTTTTCTTGTAAGTTTGAATAAGTGTTATTCTGGATGCATTCATCTTGAATAGAATAAACAGGACATTCCCGTCTGGGGTCAATTTTCATGCCTAAATCAAAAATGTGTGGCCACCCCAAAATAGTTGCACCTTTGTCGGCCACATAAATTTTACCCTGGCACGAATTACCACCAAAGATTATTTCAGCAATTATGAACCCTTCTAAAGGTATTTTATGCCCAGTGTAACTACCAGGTCGTACATCAGGACCTAATAATGGTCTAGTAGGCCACAGAGATTTAAACAAATCCATGCCCATAATGGTGTACCATGCACAAGAGTCTACCATGACCTTTACCTCCAACCCATCAATGGTGACCAGACATGACGGTAATTTTTTTACCTTACTTGTCTCTTTAAAAGATTCATCCTGTATGCTACATACATCACCTACAACATAGAAAGCATCATCTTGGTTATTAGCATGAACACAATTAATATCATCTTGTTCATCACTTTGTAAATAGTTAACTTTAGCTTTGAAATCTCGACAGACTCTAGTAAAGTGTCCCTTTTTTTTACAATTAGTGCAAATTTTGTCAAGAGCAGGACACCACTTATAATTAGCTAGATGCGTCGAAGATCCACATCTAAAACATGCAAACTTTTTTGATTCACCAGTTTTTACATAAGTTTTTTCATTCCCCTTTTTATTAGAATAAGATGAATAACTAGTCATCTTACTGTCAGTCTTACTATCGGTCTTGGGTTTATAACTGTCAACCTTATTCACAGCATTGATAGATGCAGAATCACTATCATTTTTTTCATTTCTGACTTCACGAATGCATTGGTCAGAAATTTCCACGCCTCTAGCAACTTCAATTGCATTCTTCAATGAAGTGCTGCCAGACGACCATAATTTCTCCTGGATTTTTTTAGATTTAGTCTTCATAAGAATCTGGTCCCGCAAAACCTGATCATATGTGATGGTTTCAAATTCACAGGTGACTGCTAAACCCCTTAAGGCAGAAACAAATTGATCAATTGACTCATCGCTTTTTTGAGCCCTTGAATAAAACTTAAACCTTTCCATCACTACGTTAATTTTCCTTCCAAATCTTTCCTGCATCTGTTTAACAGCACACTGATAAGCGCCCATATCACCAGCATTTTCAATTTTTGGTAGATTTTTAAACTCCCTCAACCCTACAGCACCTAATCTATGTTTAAGTAGTGATACCTTCCTATCTTGAGAAGGTTCTTCTTCATTTAACACTTCAACATAAGCCTCAAACATATCAATCCAAAGATCCCATGCAATAGGAGGTTCACCAGATTCCGCCAGAAAAAATGGAGGTGGATGAATTGAAGACATTATAACCACAATATAAGGGAAATATAATTTAACACTTGCAAAATAAAAGAAAAAAAATTTTTTCCAAATACTTGCGCAAACAGTTCACCAAAGTCCAGGTTGATATGAAGTTCCACTTGTACAAAAAGTTCACCAAAGTTCAAGTAGTATGAGAGAAAAGAAAAAACAACGATTTTGTAGTTGTAGAAAAAAAATAAAATAGTACGTAAAGATATTACCCACAACGTAGAACTAACTGGATGGCCAGCGTTAATTTTACTTATAAACGCCGTGTATGTGTTTATTTAGCTGACATCTGAACACGTTGCTAAAATGCAGTGTCGAACGCGTTGCTCAATGTTGTTTTGATCGCGTTGCTATGTTACTGTCTAACGCGTTACTCAGATGTTGTCTTGATCGCGTCGCTATGATACTCAATTGACGCGTTGATGCAAGGAAAACACATCCAAAATGGCCACACGTTGTGCGTAGTACGTGATGACACTATCACGTGACGATGACGATCAGCTACGGAAAGACTAGGAGATCAACTGCACGCGCAACTGTTCTTCACGAGTCATTCAGTTTAAAAGATGCATCATACGTTGCAGTGGATGGTTTAAGGTAACCTCTTAATTTTCACAAAAAGTTCAGCCAGAAGTTACTCACTGTTGTAGTTGAAAGCCTCTTAGAAGTAATCCGTTGGTTAGTAATTGGTAGCGATCATATTCACTGGTCCAACGAAATTTAAAAGTAGAGAGAAAAAAATTTTTCCTTTAAGAAAATCGATGTTGCTGCTGCCAAATCCCGCTCGTCGCCATGTATTGTAAGAAGGTTCCGCAGGCATGTAGGTTCTTCAGTTGATCTTTATTAACATATAAGTAATGGCAGTACAGCAACAACACGATAGTACGTCCTCCGTCCTCCCTTCCAGTAACTGCCTCCCCAGCATTCGCCCTTGCATACATTCCACGCATTCCACACGAGCACATGCACACACGCGCATACAGACACACACACGCACACAACACGAGACACACACGCGCGCAACACCAACACGATACCACAATTTACTCTTGCACCTTTTAGTAACTTTACTTCTGTTGAGTATTCACAAAATACAGACTGTAAACATACTCAAAACTGTAGACTTACATGTCTCCGCCCCCTGAATAAAGCTAAACCAAAGGGGAGGATGGACAGAGTGTTGAACATTGCAAGCACTCACCCTCAGTCAACTGATCTGGGTTTAATCCATCATCATTCTTTAGCTCACTCCCCCACCCCAGTTCAGACATGGCCATATGCAAATCAGTCTGACCCTGTACCTCATGGGAACAGTCCAGCCCGAACTGCCAAGCCATGTCTTCCCTGGACCGGAAACAAGCATCCTCTGACTGGTTTCTAGCTAACCAGCAGTCATCAGCCAGGCTAGCTTGAATTGAGTGGCAAAGGGAGCAAGGGATACCCTGCCAACTTAGGGAGAACAAAGCAAAAATACAGGGGATGATGGACGGAGTGCTGAACATTGCAAGCATCCCCCCCCCCCAGTCAACTGATCTGGGTTTAAAAGGAGCAGAGCCAAACTTACAAGTGTAAGTTACTAATATCACAAATGAAACAATAGTAAGTCCAGCACCACACATGGCCAACCACTGGTACTGCAACACCCTCCCATAGAAAATAATGGAGGCAGGGACTTAAAATAAAACCTAATAGAAAATGAAATGATATTATTTAAAGTAGTTAACAATATAAATAAACATAACTTGTTGTTAAAAAAATTAAAATGGTGCATGCCCCTTCTCCAACTATAGTGGCAAAAAACCTTGTGGTCCGCTTAGATGTACAGTTATCTATGAAGGACCATATCATGACTACAGCAGGGACCTGCTATCATACCCTGAGCCTTTTGCACAGAGTGTTCCGGTGGCTGCCCCTTTCTGTATGTAGTACCTTGATTCAGGCTTTGATTATTGGCCATTTAGATTATTGCAATGCTCTTCTGGCATCGGCTTCTCAGCAGATTGCAAATTGTTCAAAATGTGGCTGCTCGCCTGGCTCTCAAAAAAACGCCTCACACCTCCTCCATGCCATTGTTAAAACAACTCCACTGGCTCCCTATCCACCAGAGAATTCACTTCAAGCTCTGTTGTCTCGCCCTTAAAGCATTATATGGTGCGAGCCCTAGCTACCTGGACGACAAGTTTAAAGTCAGCTAGTGGTCCCCGTTTTAATAAAATACGCATAGGAGGCAAAACTGTCGCCTATCTGGCCTCAAAATACTGGAACACCCTGCTGGAGGACTTGCGCAAATGCCCCAGTCTTTTCTGCTTCAGGAAAATCCTGAAGACGGAATTATTCAGGGCTTATTCCGTCACCGCCTGTGTCTGTCAGACTTCCTCTCTATGATAGCGCAGAGATACCCCTTTGGGGGTAATTCCTGCGCTTTACAAATCCCTTACATACATTATTTAATTATAAAATATTTGAATAACTTTATTAATTAAAACAATTAATGTAAGACATTTCTATAAAAATAATTACATTACTTTTAATTAATTTTGTACATAATTTTTAGCAATTATTAGTGCATAATATATATATTTTAAGATTTGTGTGAGAATTCATTTTTAAATTTAAACTTCACAAAACATACTTCTATTTAATTTAATATATTTAAATTAGGTACAGTTGGAATTTAAACTCAAGTTAACAATGATGTAGCATTTTTAATTCTTTCTACATTTAAATTAAATAAAATTAAAGTACAATAATATTTAACATACAATATTTTTTTAATAATTTCTTACAAAGTCTAATATTTTTTTAAATATTTTCCCTATTCTTTAAAATAGGAAGATCGTCATCCCAACTGTGGAGTATCCTCATGTTAAGATATAGAGAAAAGTAAAAAAAAAATATTTAACTCAAAAACTGTCAGTTAAAATATTTTTATGATAAATATGACTGTAAATGAATCTTATATATTTATTTTAAACGTAGAATGAAAAAAGAGGTACAGCACCAATATCTTAATTTTAAAAGAAAACTTTGATTTATTTAAACATATTTTAATTAAATTAAAATATTTTTCTGAAGTGTAAATTAAAAAAGACTTTTCAATCTAAAGTTAAGAAATATATATATTTGTATTATGCAATAATAATTGATAAAAATGATGAATAGAATTAATGAAACGTAATTTAATAATTTATTCGAATGTAATTTTACATTAATTTCTTAATTCAAAAAAGCTTGTTAAAACAGTTTATAATTGAATAATAACTGGGTTTTATTTTTAGATTTTTAAACATTAAATTATATTTATTTATATGTTTTACTATCCTAAATTATTTAATTTATTTTACCATTATTACCTCTGGGGTTTTATTTTAGGTCCCTACCACCATTATGTTCTATGGGAGGGTGTTGCAGTAGCAGTGGTGGGCCATGTGTGGTGCTTGAGTATTTTATTACTATTTTGGGTCCCTTTTTGGCTGTACTTAGTTTAAAAGTGCAGTTTGTGATCAGCAATGGTCTCACTCTTTTGTGTGAGTCTGCATGTCTCTTCCTAAATGCCTCCAAAACCCCCTCTAAGTTTCCCCTTATTCCTCTCTCACACTCCCATCTAGTAGCAAGTATGTCCCATTTCCCAGCTATTCCTCCTGGTCCCTTCCACATTTACAACTAAGGGGCCTACTACAATCTCGGTCTGAGGCTTTCTGACCAAGATCGTCGGTTTCAATTCCAACTGCCTAATTACAATCTAGGTGGTCGGAGTTGAAAACGGCAAGTCATTCCGGCTGGATTCCAACAGGCCTGTAATCCCAATGGATGGCGTTTCCACCATTGGGATTACGATGCTCTGTTTCAGACAGGATTTCCAGGCTGCGCTTTCTGACATGGAAAGCCTGTCGGAAAGCCAGTTAGGGGGCCCCTAGCAGGGCCTCCTTCTCCTTGCAGCCTCCGGTTGCGGGCCGAGGGGGCAACTATGGTACCCCCTGTTAATCGCCGCACTGTGTGGCAGGCACCCTACGGTGCAGCATACGCCGCAGTAGAATATGGCATTTTTCAAACATCCATACACCGTGTGTCAGGCACTTTGTGGTGCCTGGCACACAATGCATAGATGTTTGGAGGGCACCACATGTGCCCCCCTGGCCAGTTAGCAGTGGGCCACAGGGTATGGAGGCCCTGCTTGGGGCCCTCAAATTTCCATTCCGACAGCCTTTTCATGGGATAAACATTGTGTACCACAAATACTTTTCCCCGCAGGGAATTACAAAGCGGTCGTTACAACAACCGTGTTGTAACAACACATACCATTACTCCGCAAGTTGGAACATACTGGAGTTGGAATAGTAAATTATACTATTCCAACATCCAGCGCCCCCTCTCCGCAAGTCATTGTTACAACGTGCGGGGTAATGGTATGCGTTGTAATTCCCGGGGGGGAAATAGCATGCGGAAAAAAGAGGTATATTCATCAATGATTCTAGGTGTCACCACTAACCTTCATTTGGTGGGTCACCATCCATACTTGGAAGGTGAGAAGACAATTCTTAAGCTGCCAAGCCACTGAGCCCAGAAGTCTGACCAATTTCGAGAACGGCTGGGTGTCGCTGGAATAAGAGAGCGCCTGGAACCCAAACTTCCTAATCACCCCTCCGAACAGTTACACATAAATATGAAATGGAATAGGGGATTGAGTGAACCCCTGAGAGACCCCTTATCCCATCACTGTTTCATTGCAACACATGGGGGAGAGTAAAACTAATTGGCAGCGGCTTGCAGTACCAACTAACAATGCAAAAACCTAAAATATGACCCGAATTCTAACAAAGCTCTCATTTAATTTAAAGCAGTGGCAAGAAGAAAACACATCTATTAACCCAAAACTAAGGGGCCATATATTCAGGGGGCTATAATGTTGGACAATATAATGGCTTGGAGTAATAGAGGAAGGTCCCAAAAAGGGAGAAGACTGTGCTTCAGCAGAAGGCCGAGCTCTGACCTGTGGTACAGCCAATGTACTAATGTGGTCATGTCTGGTACAGGTTCCATTGCCCCATTAAATGCGTTGAATTTGACTCATAAGGTCAACAAAGCCAATCCCATCAAAATGTATGCATCAAATCTTCTAGCTGACAGCGCTGGCGACAGGATCTATGATGTGCCTCCCTGTTAGTCAGGATCAGATAAAACGGATCCTGCGGGATCCACAACCCATCAAGAATAGGCTGCAGGTGAAGAGTTCAAGTCATCCATATTCCATTTAATGTATTCAAGATCATTGAGGTTTGATTACAGTCGACATTGGGCAGAACTCACTACTCTGGGGGTTGGCAGAAAGGTTTAAAGAAGCCCTTCTGGCTACTTCACCATCAGGAACCTCCCTCTCCAGCCTAAAGACAACCCTTGAATAAAATGTTAGGAGCAGATCCTTCTCAGATGAAAACAGGTGAAGCGAGGGATACACAAATGTAAGGCATACTTGAAAAATACCTCTGGACCTAAACGGAAGTGCTCAGACAACAAGCACTGCACACTTACCACATCTGCTCACAGGTTTCCATTACTTGGTGCATGAAGTGCTATTAACTAGAGTAGGCCTTATTCTACCCATAAACATCAGTATAAGGCCAACCGATAAGTTTCAACCGATGCACCCCTGTCAATTTAGTCCATCTGAATGATAATTGCTTTATTCCTCTCGAGCTGGAAAATTATAGTAAATCCTGACATATGACAAGTGCCTCACTATATTCAGAGGAAGCGGAAGCCTCCAAAGGGTACCACTTTCAATTAGCGACTGATCTTACCACTGATGTTACCACCATTAGTACCATTGGAACCAGGACTAGGCATCCAGGATTTTACTGTATGAACCATCACTCATGGTCTGGAAAAATCCTCACACTGGGGTGGCATCATATGTTTGCCAAAACCGAGCTCTGAGTCTGCTATGGTCTAACGTGTCCAGCAGTTTCTTTGCTGCGCCATATATGCAGTTATGTTTACACTATAATAATGACTCATGCTTTCAATATAAAATATAGGAATCCATCTGTGCTAGACAGATTAGCTTTTTGACATGGCTGATAGTAGGTGTTACATTTAAGTGCAATATCTAAGATGCCAATGACTCCCCCGCATATATACATTTTGTGGATCAACATCATTAAAGCTTTGGACTGTCTTTTTACCAGATGGAAATTGAGGCCATAAACATGACAGTCCATAATGTCCCTTCATGTAATTAGTGACAGAATTAAAAACTGATCTTTCTTTTTATGTCGCGCCTGGGCAGCGCATGCGCTGCTCTGAGAGGCGTGCTGTATTGAGGTAGGGACTTGAAGCCCCAACCACATTTTTCAATGGCTTGTGTCATTGTCCATTGTAAACTGTGGCTGTTCATTGATCAAAAGGCTTAGTAGTTCCTCCTTAGTACCAATTTGTCTCATTTTGTAACCTCCCATGGCGACACCCCCTGTTACGAATGTTGTTGTTCAATAGGCTTTAATTACAGCCTCCCAGCACTATTTTCTCAAATAACTTTTTCTTGCCTGCTGTTGCAGGCAGGACATGCTCTCTCCTAATGCCTTTTTAAAATTTTTATAGCACGATTTTGCAATGGGTCTTGCATTTGCGAGAGTTTAAGCTATTGGTATTGTAGATGACAATGTCTCTTATTGATCTGTTTTAAAAACAACACATAAATAAAAGGCATTGGGGCATATTCTCAAGGACTAATTGCAGAGTTATCAGCACTTTATCTCAACCAAAGTGACGATAAATTTATCCGCAAAAAACATTGCCACAGATGACCCCGGCAACCAACGCTAATGATATGCAGAGTAGGCGTTCCCATGCTAAAAACAGCAAAAACACCCCTCCACAATATTCTCAATGACCAGCCAGATCGGCGATAAGATCCTAAAACAGGCGATAACGCGCTTTAGCAGCAGGGATTTAACACCTACTCTTACCTGGTGTAAAGTCGGATGACAACCTGCACCATAAAAGGGAGCCCAGCCCAGAGCCACACCAGAAGAACAACAGATGCCATGGAGAACTAATTATGCAGCTCGAAGCTCCAAGAGGGCCACAACGGTAATGAGACATAATATCGACTTGCAATATTATCAAGTTTTTTATATCAATATTACCATTATATCGATATAATTAATATTGATGTGAAAAATATAGTTTTTTTCGTGGGAAAAATATTGAAGTATAAAATATCGAGTCAAAAATATCGTTAGTAGAAAATATCGTTTTTCATATGTGTATGTTGTCAAGTGGTAATTAGTATGTCTAGTGGTATGTTGTGTTTTTTGTGCATTTTGGTAGTTAGTTCTATTTTAGCGAGATATCAAGGTTTTGTGTTTGCAGCCTAGTGTAGAAATAGTATGCTATGTTTCAAAATGTTTGTTTATTAAACATGGAATGTATATACATGTAGTTTAATATACTGTATGTGTATGTTTGTGTGGGCGGGTATGTTTATTACTTTTTTTGTGGGCTTGGTTCTCCGAATCGTGTTTTGGAGACTATACAGTTTTTTTTTTAGAAGAGTATATTAGTATTTAATCCTAATATGTATTTAACACTTTCTTAATTTTTCGCGTTTTCCTGAAGCGTTTCTTTTTTTTCAACAATATTTTCGGTTTTTTTATGGTTTAAAGTCGTTGGATTTATCGATGCTGGATTCTTTTTGGGGAACAGTTGTATTTTTACATTTTTGTTTGGGTCAAATTTAAGTATTATTTGGATTGAGAGATATCTGGATGGATTCCCGAAATTTGGATTATGTTTTCTTTAGCTACAGAAACTGTAAGTTTTTTATTTAATAATTGTGGGAGGGTATTTTGATTATGTTATTTGATATATGTCTAATAATAGTTAAAATGTAAATATTATGTCAATATATATTTTTATAACTTATTATATATATATATATATATCAAACCAGTCCAGACTTTTAAATCAAGAAGGCTCTGACTCCGAGCATAGATAACCAAAGAAAGATATGATTTATTCCATACGACCAAGACGCGTTTCGGCGGCGGACCGCAATGCTCACTACATCTGGTTTCTCACTCATCACGAATAAATACAGTACTAGATGACAAGCATAACCTGGTTGGTTGTCACAGCAACCGTCTGAAGGCAACGGACATAGAAGAGTTTAGATGCATTGGCATGATTGTGCAAAAACGGTAAGGGTGAAAAAATAAAACATTTTGTTATTTGTAATTAGCGCAATTGTTAAATTATGCACAATTGTAAAAAATGAAACTTACGCTAGTGCATGTGCCGGTGCAAGCTCCAATCCAGAGGTCCGCGAGCTTGGCAGCCTCCTCAGACCATCGCTGGCCTCCACGACACAGGCCCCCAGCACTCCTTACTTCTTGACGTACTCCACCACTTCCTCCGGCCTACACTACGGCCAAGTAGGTCACACTTTTGGAGCTGGGTCTTAATATCCTGATGGCTGAGTTCATATGTTAATGGGACGTTTGATATCACTGTACTCCCTTCGATGTGGTGCCACCAACTCTGTGCATTCCAACCACACGTGTCTGTGGTCCCTTGCTGACTACTGCCTTCGGCTCACACTGCTGTCCAGTAGATAACACATTTGGAACTGAGTCTTGATTTCTCAATGGCAGAGTTCATATCATTGTACGCAAGGAGAGGAGTAAGAGGAAGATGCGGTTCAGTCCGGAGGGAAAAAGGATCATCATTACGGAGGTGATCGAACACTACCAACAACTCTTTGGTGCCACTAACACATGGCTGTATGCCCCTGCTGTCCGCTACCTCCGGCCTACACTGCGGTCGAGTAGGTCACACATTTGGAACTGAATTTTGATTTATTTATGGCAGAGTTCATATCATTGTACATGCCTTATCGCAGACTGCATACCCTTTCAGCTCCGGTGCCACTAAGTCCGTGCCCCAACATTCATGGACACTCACTGGTTGAACTTTGGTGGCATCTGGGTATGTGACCTGAGGGTTGTCTTCATCATCATGTAGCTGATACTGACTTGGTGGGCAAAATGAGTCTGTAGCATTTATCTCCTCAAAGTTGTCTGTTTCTGCTTGGTTATGCCCTCTGCATCATGCCCTGGAAGAACACCTTCCACTGTCCCTTGCAACCCTTTGTGACATTCACCTTGGACATCGACAAGTACCCACTCAGCTCACGTGGCCCTACCTCAGTGCATTGCAAGTCACCGTCCTGTGGCGATGTGCCTGTGCCGGTCGCAGTGCATCCAGGGCAACTAACTCTGTGCAGCTCAAGCAATGGACCCTTGCTGTTTGAACTTTGAGCTTCTGAGTGTCTGATCACTGTTGTAGCTGTTGCCAGCACCAACCAGCCCCTGAGAAGTGGCTTACACTCACCTCACACCCATCCAGCACAGGCGTCACTGGACATGTGACCATGGCAATAAAAGGGGTCAGGCGCACGTCCCCGTAGCCAGTCCCATAAACTTTCTAAGTGTTCCTGTGTGGTCAGTATGGATGCATGAGGACCCCGGGCCCTATTATTTACATTGTGCTGTCTACAGCGGCCGCAACCATGTCACCTCAAGCAGTGGGGTAGACCTGGGCCATGTAGCTACGTCGTACCGCCTTGTGAGCGTAAGTGGAGTGGACTGGCGTACAACAGTCCAGAGTAGGCGTGTGGTTAATCAACCCTGGGCTCTGGGCGTGGATACGTTTTGGCCTTGCCAAGGAAGTAACTAATGAGTGTGTCTCTGTTGTAGTGTCGGCGCCACCCGTCCCACAATGGACAATGTTGCAATGTAGCATGCTCCCGGAATGCTGGCTCGGCTGAAGGGGTAAATTAGGCAGCGCAAGCCCGCTTGGGGTCAGGGATCATATATGCCAACTGTTGTGTGTGTCGCTATTACCGCAGCATAAGCCAAAGGTCTACCCTCAACCACATGGCGAGTTCAGCCAGCCATGAACTTTACATCTGTGTCCGCTCTATCTTTACCATAGGCCTACACACACATGGCTGCCCACCTTCAGCGCACAACATCACAGTGTCGTTGTCAGGCTTGTGGACATGCGCAGACAGGCATGACAATGGTGTGCGATCGAAGAGCAAGTGATGCAACCACGCTACCCACACTAGTAAATAGGCCCGGGGTGATTGAGGAGCAGCAATGAGGCTACATAATACACATTGAAGCCGCTCATTTGCTACAAGCAGTACATGTCAAACAGGAATCACTAAGCTACACATATCACACACCAATGTACCAGTGAGCCTGCCAATACATCATGCAGAACAAACTATTGTCTCATGTCTCTCTTCACTGTCACAGGTGATGAAGGATATGCACTCTGCGGTTCGATGATGACACTCCTCCGAGCCCCGAACACACAGGCCCAGAGGCAGTACAATGCAGCCCACAAACGCACCAGGGGCATTGTGGAATGCACATTTGGCGTGTTGAAGTCACATTTCAGGTGCCTGGAAATCACAGGTGGAAGGCTCCTGTACAGCCCAGACATCATGAGCAATATCATTGTTGCATGTTGTGTGTTACACAACATATGTGTACGCACCAATGCCCCATGGATACAGGTGCCAGATGCTCTGGACAATGATGAGGAAGATGAGGTAGGTGGACCACACCCCACTGCAGCCGCAGCAGGAATAGCCAGTAGGAACACCATCATTGACAATTTCTTCACATTAGCACATAACATTGTGACAGTTCTTAGCAATCATGGAACAGTACAAAATTACCACAGGCACATCATGTGCAAATAAATGCATTCAAGGACACATTCCCTGAGTGCATGTCACTCATCTGTACAAGCACATCAATCAGACAAGTGTAAGGGCAACATGTAGTGCTAACAATTTGATAGTTTGATAATAGATATTGGGTGTGTCACCGCTGTACAGAGAGGCTGGTTAAGGTATCACGTATTCGAAATGCCATTTCTGTGTGTCACATATAATATGGAACCCCACACTTTGGCGTTTCACATGTCCCAAATCATTACAAATATGCTGTCATCTGTGACCTACAAGTGACAGCAGGGCTTCTTTTGGGGTCAAATATGTACCACCATGATGCAGGGATGCACCCTGTGACTCAAGTCCCACAACATGAGCAACATGTACATAAGGGAGAGTCACTGCCCCTACATTCGTCCATGCTTTCATACTTGATTGATCATAGACATGACACGTCTGTGTGTATTAGTATGTATTGTTCACGTTCAGTGGAGTGTTGAAGCCGTCTTAGTACTGGGCCATGCATACAATACTTTACAATGTTGGCCTGTGGAGGGCCAGCCAGAGTCCTTTAGGGATTGACAAGTTACTCGGAAGGGGAAGAGTCCAGTCCGCAGGCTGATTGCTGTGTCATTGTTAAGCAAACAAAATATGGCAGCCCATGTCGAGGTCCAAGGTTAGTGTCACAGAGTGTATCGGGGGACGGTGGAAGGTGTTCTTCCAGGGCATGATGCAGGGGGCAGAACCAAACATAAACAAGCCATATGGCGGAGATAAGTGCAACTGCTTCCTTCTTACCAATATGGCAGATTCATCCTCATCATCGTACTCTGACGTTTCTTGTGCCTCACATGTGGGTGGGGGTGTTTGGTCTGCAGCACTGTGTGGCACTGACACATCAGGGGCCGGAGATGTGGATGTAGAAGTAGCAGCAGCATTCATCTGTGCAATGTCTTGTGGCATTACTCCCATGATGAGGATCTGCAGGGCATGGAATATCCCATCTACAGCTTTCTCGCATGCAGCCGTGATAGCCATTTTTTGCGCCTGCATTCGCTCCATGTTCTCCATGAACCTCCATAGGTTTCCTAAATCACGGATGACATCGCTGTGGCCTCACTGACTAAACAGTTGTTGTTGTCTCTGAGTCATGACTCCAGCCACGCCCGCAATAGATTAGTGGATGGCATGGGGCGGACTGTCAGTGTCCGTTAGGGAGTGTAAGTGGTCCTTGATGGGACTTAGATACCCACGTATGGCATATAGTTTGGCTACCATGAGGTCGCAGAGTTAATCAAGTGAAAAAATGGACACTTGTAACAAGTCCAGACCATTGGTTGGAAAAACTATGGTACCCTCAAAAGACCCAATGTGAATAGGTATAGCGGTATATATCGTTCCTCCGCCCCTACATTGTGGTTCGTTGGCAGTTATCATTGGGTACCATAGATAGTGCGGGTGCCTGCCTCAACCAGAGGCTCCTCTGGTCTGGGTTGCAGTGGCCAGAGAAAAAAAAATTTTGTGCAAAGAAAGATCAAAAAAATATCAAAAAAAGACTGTTAAAAATGAGATCAGCACCTAGGGAAATTTTAATGAAATGGTGAAGATCTTATAATAAAACCAATGGGTACTTGTCCTAGATCGGATTATGGGATCCAGAAGTATTCAATTACAAGGGTGTCGACATGTTTCAGCCCCCTTTGGCTCAAAGGAGTCTACGGGGCTTTCGTCAGGACGGAAAAGGACAGACAAACATAAATGTTCTACTCACACTAAGAGCCTGCAAAAGAAAATACATACAGACATATTGTGCAAGGTAATGAAACATTTATACCATATTGCATGAATGAGAAAGGCACAGTAGTAAGCATTAGTCTTAACTACTACAACAGAGCCTAATTTTAGCTAAACACATTGTATTTCATTTCTAAACAGTAGGAGCATTCCCTGGTAGAGTAGAGGAAAGAGGGATGAGTTGAGAGCGGTCCTGACAAAAGCCCCGTAGACTCCTTTGAGCCAAAGGGGGCTGAAACATGTCGACACCCTTGTAATTGAATACTTCTGGATCCCATAATCCGATCTAGGACAAGTACCCATTGGTTTTATTATAAGATCTTCACCATTTCATTAAAATTTCCCTAGGTGCTGATCTCATTTTTAACAGTCTTTTTTTGATATTTTTTTGATCTTTCTTTGCACAAAAAATTTTTTTCTCTGGCCACTGCAACCCAGACCAGAGGAGCCTCTGGTTGAGGCAGGCACCCACACTATCTATGGTACCCAATGATAACTGCCAACGAACCACAATGTAGGGGCGGAGGAACGATATATACCGCTATACCTATTCACATTGGGTCTTTTGAGGGTACCATAGTTTTTCCAACCAATGGTCTGGACTTGTTACAAGTGTCCATTTTTTCACTTGATTAACTCTGATACTGTTTGGGGAAATAAATGGACACGTTTTCCTCGTCCCTCCTCTGATTACCATGAGGTCGCACCCCACCCCCACCTGTTCAGCCAGCTCCTATTGGCGGTCTAACACACAGCGTTGGAATGCCATGTGTTCTTAGGTGACGTGCTGGAAGGCAGTTGTGGTTGTGGGTGCCTCCTGCTGTGTGGTCTGTGCACGGGGTGGGCTCACCTCAATGGTGCTGGTCTGCCCTGCTACTGGAGGT
This sequence comes from Lissotriton vulgaris, assembly GCF_964263255.1. Taxonomy (NCBI): domain Eukaryota; kingdom Metazoa; phylum Chordata; class Amphibia; order Caudata; family Salamandridae; genus Lissotriton; species Lissotriton vulgaris. Next base: position 801,224,058 of record NC_141685.1, on the reverse strand, counting down.
GGGGTGCGGAGGTTGTCCATGAACCGTTGGAGTTCATCGTAGTCTTTGTCGTTGTCCTGGGGGTCGTCTCCATCATCACTGACATGACATGATGTAGGATCTGCTCTGCAGGAGGTGTTGATTGTCCCTCTGTATTGTGAAAGGGAGATGCGGTTTCACAGTGTGTTCCATGTATGTTTACACATTGGAGCAGTTTACATACAGATTGCATGACAATGTACATTGTGACTGTTTGTGAGGAGATGCCTATTTGATGCGGAACAGTGGACATGTGTTCTACATCATGGATGTGAGGTTGTGCTCGTACATTGTCATCTTACCGTTTTTTTCTCTGCTTTTATGGTGCATTTTTCCACATGACGCGTGGGAATTGCATGCCTGTCGCTGGTTTTGTGTCGCAGTTTGGGACCTCGCCGCTTTTTTTGCGTTTGTGTATCGCATTTTGCGGCGTCACCTTGATTTTAACACAGTCATTTGATTGCATGGTACCGCCGTGTGAGAATACAATGTTAAAACAGCGTTATTTTCCCGCAATAGACTGCGATGGGAAGAATTGCGTTAAGCTAATTTTGCAATAATTATCACACGTTCTTGAGAATATCCCCATTGTCATTTACAATGTCAATAGCTCAAACTCTCATAAATGCGAAGCCTATTGTATTGCAAATGCTTGTTTGCTTATGCTATTTGATCTGCAGCTGCACTTCCTCAAAATGCACCATCACTGCTTTGCCAATCGCCTGTGTAGCACCTTACAGTTATGTTCCTTGACTTGTGTAAGTATGGCTATATAAATAATATCCTCACCTTGCCATCAATATTCAATTTAGCCTTTTAATTAAGCTTCCCCTGGTGATTTGGTTTTCTCAAAAAATTTATGCTTCTGAGCTGATTCAATAACTGATGCCCAGAACAAGAAATCTATTCTGCATTTTTCTGAATGAGTCTAAATGAAACACAGTGAAGGAATAGCTCTTGTACTCCCGTGGTTCCTGCCTAAGAATTCCAGGCAGCACCTTATTACTTTTTGAATAGTTTCTTCACTGGGACATGGGTGGAGAAAGCATATCTGCACTGCATGTATGAGGCAGAGACAGCATGGGGAATGTGTGTTGTGTTTTACTGCATGTGGAAATGAATCAATTTTATTTTGGAATTCCGGTGAGTGGATGGCTAAAAAATGGGGGTTGGTAATGAGTCTGCTTGACAGAATTGTGATTTGGTGGAGGGACATTTTAAGGCCCTTATTAATGCGAAACAGGCACTTCTGTATCAAGGGTAGAGAACAAACGCTCCCTATGAAGTGTAGGAACACCTTGCCCCAATCCCGCTTCATTCTTCCCTAGGGGAGAGCCGCGGCGCAGACACTTCAGTGCAATAGTCAGACAGAATGAACCCCCTCCTTTTGTGGCACTATTGCACCTCCCTTGACAGGGAATACCCAGCTCCACCTCTGTTTCTGTCAAATCTGAAGATCAAAAGATGTCACTGGGCAGCCTATGTGAAACATGTCCACTTCCCCGAAACTAGGTATCATCCAAAAGAGGGAGGGACTCTGTGATACACATCTGCCAACAGAGTATAAACACTAGGGGGCTCATTTACTAGTTTTTGATGGGGGGTAGCACAGCAAATCTCTTCGCTGCGCTGCCCTGCGTCAAAAGAAAAGGAATGTGCCACATCTATAAGATACATATAGGGGAGTGATTCGGTTAAGGTCTGGAGAGGCTGGAATCTATTAAATTGCAACAACATGAAGGTACCCCTCTAACCACAAATCAAACTGACAATTTAGGCGTTGGAGGTTACTTTTTTAACTCCGAAATTATTAAACTGCTGTACTTTATTTCTTTATATAATTTTCCCATTTCTTGAATTGCACCGTACATTTCCAATAGCTTGTGACAATGTTTTACTCATATGCCAAAACCTTTTGGATGTATCAAACAGTTAAACATTTTTTAAAGAAATTAAAGTGGAACATCACATTTACACATTTACATAATACACAAAACTGGCGCAGCCCAAGAGTTCTACGCGTGCACTCTGACCTCACTAGGACCGCACAATTAAAAAGTACGGTGGTGATAAAAAAAAATAGGCCCATCATCCAGAAGTATAGTAGGGCATATAAGTTTTATTTATGTGTTCAAAATGAGTAATTTGTTGTATTTGTGATTTTTACATATTGTTTAATGTGATTACTTGTTGTGACACATCCGTTGATTCGTTTATGTCATAGTCTTGTCCTGAACACTATAGAAATAAGTTTTGTGTATTATGTAAATGTGTAAATGTGATGTTTCACTTTCATTTCTTTAAAAAAATGTTTCACTGTTTGATACAGCCAAAAGGTTTTGGCATATGAGTAAAAAATTGACACAAGCTATTGGAAATGTATGGTGCAAATCAAGAAATGGGAAAACTATATAAATAGATAAAGTGCAGCAATTGAATAGATTTGAAGTTAATAAAAGTAACCTCTGACTCCAAAATTGTCAGTTTGATTTATGGTTGGAGAGGTACCTTCATGTTGTTGCAGTTGTATCTATAAGATACAGCACATTCCTGTCCTCTTCCACTGCGCCGGTGCACAATTGGTTGCCTTTCGCCAATGCAGGCAGCATGGTGCAAGGGTGTCTGCATTGTAGGAATGATTGTTTATGTGTAAGAATGTGTCCCTGAGAGGAGCTTCGCGGGCAACCAAGATGGCCGCGTAAGCTCGGAGCTCCGCGGACCTTCCGATCCTCCGCAACTATCCTGCCCGTAATCCTGATCCACGTGGGTGGATACTCGTTGCTGAGGGCCCACTGAGGCGAGAACCGTTTTCAGATCCCGAATCGGTGTCTCCTACGCTGAGCTACGTCGAGTGGGACTCCGTGCCAGCTCAGTGCCATTGTCTCTGCGGACTCCGCCGCTACGCACTGCCGATCTGCGGAGTGCCTGCCTGCCTTCACCAGCGGCGAGGTGTACTGGACAGCGGAGCTATCCGGACAGCGAAGCGAACCCGGGACAGCATTCTACTGTCTTCCCGGACAAATCTCCGACTCTTTGGGCTTGGACTTGCCTGGCATAGCCCTTTGTCCTCTTGGACCTAACATGGCGGGCAAGGGGGACCCCGACAAGCCGTCGAACAGAGGCGTCCGCAGTAAATCACAACAGCAGCAGAATAGGATTGAGCGCTATACTCAACCGAAGACGCCGCCTGTCACTGGGCCCTCTGCCAAGGACATCCCGCATTCGGGCTCGCCGGGCGGCTCTGAGCCCACTCTGAGCGACATTTTGGGAGCCATTACAAACTTCCGGGCGGACATGCAGCAACAGCATGAAGTCCTCACACACAAGGTGGATGGCATGGCCGTTGATCTGTCCCTCATTAGAGCCGACTTGGGCAAAACTAATGATCGGGTCAAGAATTTGGACATCAAGACGTCCAGCCTGACGGGAGACATCTCGGACTTGCAAACTGAAGTCCGGAACCTGCAGAGGACAGCGGAGCAATTCGCGAGACGGCTGGATGACTTTGAAAGCCGGGCCAGGCGGCAGAACGTCCGCATTGTCGGTGTACCGGAGGGTTCGGAGGAGGCGGCGACGGACCTCCTCGTTGAAGACCTGATCAGGACTCATCTGGCCCGCCTGGCCTCAGCAACTTTTTCTCGGTGGAGCGTGCCCACCGAGTGCCGGGTGGCCCGCCGAAGTCGGGCGTAGCACCCAGACCTATCGTAGCCCGGCTGCTCAATTTCCGTGACAGGGACGCTGTCCTACAGGCTTCCAGACGGCATGGACCGCTTAAATTCCAGAATGCCGATGTCCATTTCTATCCGGATTTCACCAGGACGGTTCAGCGACAGCGCCAGAGCTATGCAGGGGTGAAGCGAAGACTGCGAGACCTGGGCTTCAAGTATTCCATGATGTTCCCCGCTAAGCTCCGGATCGAGCACGAAGGTCGTGCCCTTTTCTTTGACTTCGCTGAGAACGTTAGTGACTGGCTGGACACTCTACCGACGCGCCGAGAAACACAGGAGGACCATGAAGGTGGCGCAGCTGGTGGACCGGACCTATGAGACTTGGCTCTATAGTGGGTGATTCCTCGTCTATCTTGCTTGCCTCAGTGGATTATCGAATGTAGCTTTGAGATGCCGTACTATCTTTCCTATCAGTACATGGAGGGTGGCGGGAGGTGTTCGCGGAGATTCCTCACTCCTCTGGGTGTCTTCTTGTAGAGTAGTTATGGGGCGGCAGGCACACTGCTGGTTGGGGGGGCTTTTTAGTCACATGCAGGGGTGCAGGGTGGGGGGTGCATCTATGCAAGTTTTATTGTTTGTTCGTTCTATCTCTTTTTCTTCTTTGAGGCAATGGACTGTGTGTTTTACTGTACACTTGACGATTGAGTTGGTTGGAGTCGGGTGGGGCGGATTGTTGGGTGATGGGGGGTAGGAAATTGAAAGTGCTTAGCTGGAATGTCAATGGACTAGGAGACCGAGTTAAGAGAGGGGTGGTGATCCAATTGATAAAGAGACACATGCCTGATGTTGTACTTTTGCAAGAGACGCACTTGGTGGGGAACTCCTGTAGGGCCCTGAACCGTAAGGGTTACAAAATGGTTGCCCACTCTGGGTTCTCCTCGGGCTCCCGGGGGGCGGGCGTCCTTGTGCGTGCGTCCCTTCCTCTTGAAATAGACGTCACGCTACTTGATGATAGAGGACGCTACGCAGCTGTGGCGGGAAGATGGGAGGGGCGTCCCTTGGCTCTGCTTTCGATTTATGTTCCCCCTGGCCTCCAATCTAGCACCTTCCAGGACCTTGGTAGCGCCATCTTGTCCCTGCCTTCGGGCTTATTGATCCTAGGGGGTGATTTCAACTGGGTAAGAGTGGTCTGCTTAATTCAGACACTCTGTTCATCACCACCCCCTTTCTGAATCGTTTTTGGCCACTATAAGTGTGGCAGGGTATACTCAGACATGAGTCCCTTTCTCACTGCTCCATCAGGATTCAAGCAAGCCGGGCCGAAGAGGCTGAAATGCCAGAAACCGGTCCCCGGTAGCTTGTCTCCTTTCTGGTGAAGAATTGGCTTGGTAGTTTGGTCTGCCCTGTTCCCATGATGCACTGGGCCAGGGACAGACTAATTTGCATATAGCCAGGTTCTGAGCTGGGATGGGGCAGTGAGATAAATAACGGTGATGGATCAAGCCCTGATCTTTGGACTGGGTAAGAGTGGTCTGCTTAATTCAGACACTCTGTTCATCACCACCCCCTTTCTGAATCGTTTTTGGCCACTATAAGTGTGGCAGGGTATACTCAGACATGAGTCCCTTTCTCACTGCTCCATCAGGATTCAAGCAAGCCGGGCCGAAGAGGCTGAAATGCCAGAAACCGGTCCCCGGTAGCTTGTCTCCTTTCTGGTGAAGAATTGGCTTGGTAGTTTGGTCTGCCCTGTTCCCATGATGCACTGGGCCAGGGACAGACTAATTTGCATATAGCCAGGTTCTGAGCTGGGATGGGGCAGTGAGATAAATAACGGTGATGGATCAAGCCCTGATCTTTGGACTGGGTAAGAGTGGTCTGCTTAATTCAGACACTCTGTTCATCACCACCCCCTTTCTGAATCGTTTTTGGCCACTATAAGTGTGGCAGGGTATACTCAGACATGAGTCCCTTTCTCACTGCTCCATCAGGATTCAAGCAAGCCGGGCCGAAGAGGCTGAAATGCCAGAAACCGGTCCCCGGTAGCTTGTCTCCTTTCTGGTGAAGAATTGGCTTGGTAGTTTGGTCTGCCCTGTTCCCATGATGCACTGGGCCAGGGACAGACTAATTTGCATATAGCCAGGTTCTGAGCTGGGATGGGGCAGTGAGATAAATAACGGTGATGGATCAAGCCCTGATCTTTGGACTGGGTAAGAGTGGTCTGCTTAATTCAGACACTCTGTTCATCACCACCCCCTTTCTGAATCGTACTATCTTTCCTATCAGTACATGGAGGGTGGCGGGAGGTGTTCGCGGAGATTCCTCACTCCTCTGGGTGTCTTCTTGTAGAGTAGTTATGGGGCGGCAGGCACACTGCTGGTTGGGGGGGCTTTTTAGTCACATGCAGGGGTGCAGGGTGGGGGGTGCATCTATGCAAGTTTTATTGTTTGTTCGTTCTATCTCTTTTTCTTCTTTGAGGCAATGGACTGTGTGTTTTACTGTACACTTGACGATTGAGTTGGTTGGAGTCGGGTGGGGCGGATTGTTGGGTGATGGGGGGTAGGAAATTGAAAGTGCTTAGCTGGAATGTCAATGGACTAGGAGACCGAGTTAAGAGAGGGGTGGTGATCCAATTGATAAAGAGACACATGCCTGATGTTGTACTTTTGCAAGAGACGCACTTGGTGGGGAACTCCTGTAGGGCCCTGAACCGTAAGGGTGACAAAATGGTTGCCCACTCTGGGTTCTCCTCGGGCTCCCGGGGGGCGGGCGTCCTTGTGCGTGCGTCCCTTCCTCTTGAAATAGACGTCACGCTACTTGATGATAGAGGACGCTACGCAGCTGTGGCGGGAAGATGGGAGGGGCGTCCCTTGGCTCTGCTTTCGATTTATGTTCCCCCTGGCCTCCAATCTAGCACCTTCCAGGACCTTGGTAGCGCCATCTTGTCCCTGCCTTCGGGCTTATTGATCCTAGGGGGTGATTTCAACTCAGTCTGCTCTGGCACTCTCGATCGCCAGCCACCGAGAGACCTCCCGGGTTCCCAGACGTGGCTGCCGACCTTCCTTGACTCCATGGGTTTGGTGGATTGTTGGCGGTTATTGCATCCTGCGCTCCGCCAATTTTCGTTTCTCTCCGGTGCCCATGGGAGCCTGTCCCGCTTGGATTATGTCCTCACCCTGGCGGCGCAGTCACATGCCATCTCCGAGGCACGTTTTCTGGCGAGGGGCGTCTCCGACCACTCACCGTTGTGGGTCTCCTTTGACTTCGGTGTCACCCTGTCCAGCCGCCCGGCTGCGGTGAATCCCTGGTATTTCCGCAACCATAACACGCGAGCACTCCTTGCCAAGGCCATCGACCTATATTTTACTGAAAATGCGGGCTCCGTTGGCTCTGCGGTCACCCTGTGGGAAGCGTTCAAGACTGTGTTGCGGGGTGAAGCCCTAGCTCTCATCGCAGAGGCTAAACGAGTTCGTGATGCTGATATTCTGCATGTGGAAGAGGAGGTCTTGGATCTCGAGTCCCGTTTGGGGCCTGAGCCCGACCCTTCTCTCCTGCACGAACTCTCCCTGAAACAGTCGGAGTATCATGATCTCGCCACGAACGCTGCCCTGGTCTTGGCGAAGGAACAGCAGGGCCGCATCTACGATGTCGGGGATAAGGCTGGTAAGCTACTGGCCTGGTTGGACAGGCGGGAGATGGCAACCCGGGTGGTCCCGGAAATCCTGGGCGAGGACGGAGTGGTGGTCACTGATCCGAGTGCCATTGCCGAGTCTTTCGCGGACTATTTTCGGGGTGTTTATACTTCCGGCTCGGACCGCTCCGAGGCCGACTCAACTGATTTCCTCTCGGCGATTGACCTTCCTCGTCTTTCGGAAGAAGACAGTGCCGATATGGACCGGGACATCACTGCGGGCGAGATTGCTCTGGCGATCCGCGCCCTGCGTGCGGGCAAGGCAGCCGGACCCAATGGCCTACCGGTTGAACTGTACAAGATCCGGCCGGATGTGATCTCCCCTTATTTGAGAGGTATGTTCCTCCGTGCCCGTGAAGAGGGTGTCCTTCCCTTGGACCAGCGACTGGCCACCATAGTGGTTATCCATAAAGAAGGCAAGCCACGGGATGTTTGTAGGTCCTATCGCCCCATTTCTCTCCTTAACGCTGAGCCCAAGATCCTGGCCAAACTGCTGGCCAATCGGTTGGTCGGGGCTATAGGCGACTTGGTGCACCCGGACCAGTCCGGTTTTATTCCCCGCCGCAATACTGCCCTCAACCTGAGACGCCTGCACGGGGTTATGGCCAGAGCACACGCCCTTACGGAACCAGCGGTACTTGCCTCCCTTGATGCCACGATGGCCTTTGATTCCCTGGAATGGAGCTATTTATGGGCGGTACTGACAAAGCTTGGGTTTGGACCGGGTTTCCTGGGTTGGGTGCAACTTCTTTATGCTAGCCCTCTGGCTGCTGTCACGGTTAACGGCCGCATGTCTGCTCCCTTTGCGCTCCATCGCGGCACCAGACAGGGCTGCCCCTTGTCTCCGCTCCTGTTTGCGCTGGCTCTGGAGCCGCTCGCGGCTATGCTACGCTCGCACCCTGACTTGCATGGGATCTCCTGGTCCCCGGGTTTCGAGGACAGGGTCTCCCTATACGCAGATGACATCCTGCTCTACCTCACCTCCCCTTGCAAGTCGCTTATTGTGGCATGTGACGTGCTCAGGTTGTTTGGGCGCTACTCTGGCCTGATTATTAACTGGGCCAAATCCTCCCTCTACATCCTCAAGGGTGACACGCCGCGCCTCCCCAGAGGTTGCAACATACAACTGGCCGTGCAAGGCTTCAAGTACTTGGGGATTTACATCTCGAATAACCCTAAAGCGAGGTATGACCACAATCTACTCCCCCCGCTCCACCGGTTGCGAAGGGATGTGGAGAGCTGGCGTAAGCTCCCTCTCTCTCTCCTGGGCCGGGCGGCATTATTTAAAATGATGTCCCTGCCCAGGTTCCTGTATGCCTTGCAGAATACTCAGGACCTTGTTCCGGCTCGTTACTTTAGGGAGGTTGAGAGCCTGCAGCGTGCCCTGCTGTGGGATGGTCGGCCTCGTGTCGCTGTCCAGAAGCTTACCATGCCATGGTACGACGGGGGCATTGCGTTACCAGATGTGCGGAGGTACTACTGGGCCTCTCAGCTTACCGCTATTAACCATGGTTTTTACGGTCCTGTGGACAGCCCGGGCTATGCAATGGATAGATGGCTTTTGCAAGGGGGCAATTACTACCGCGCCCTCTATTCTAGATCCTTCGATCGGAGCCTCACGGGTCCGACAAAAGGCGGCGGTCCACACGTGGCGAACGGTCAATAAGATACAGGGTTGGCAGGGCAGACTGACGAAATTCACCCCTCTATTTGATTCCGACATTTTAGGCAAGCTCTGGCACACCAAGGGTTTCGACAAATGGGACCTCATAGGTATTTCGAGGGTTGAGGACATGCTGACCAGGGGGGAAGTTAAGACTTTCCCGCAGTTGCAGGTGGAATACCAACTGAGTGGAACAGAGTTCTTCCGTTATGCCCAACTCAAGCACGCAATAGCCGCCGCCAGACCGGAGGAGGGTGACATCCCTGAGAGTTCTCCCTTGGAGGACAGAGTACTGGACGGGCATATGCCGGATAGCGCCATCTCTCTGTCCTACAAGAAGTTGATTAATGTTCAGGTCGACCTCCTCCAGCGCTTGCGGGAGCAGTGGGTGGCCGATGGTCTGGAACTGGACGACGAGGACTGGCAGAGTGCTGTGTCCTCCCCTAAGGAGGTCGCCATCTCCTCGCGTCTGCGGCTGGTCCAGTTCAAAATCCTCCACCGGGTGTACGCACCGGCCCCCGGCTTGTGCGTATGGGCTTCTCGCCAGATGGCCTTTGTCGTCGTGGCTGCGGAGCCCTTGCTACTTATATGCATATATTATGGGAGTGCCCCGTTATTGCCCCTTACTGGGAGAGGGTACATCGAGTGATGAGGGAGGTGACTGGGGTGGAGTTGGCTGCAGAGGCGCGTAGGTGCCTCCTCAATGTCTGGGAGCCGAATGATTATAGCACGGCGCAGACCCGATGGGCTACACTGGGCAATATGGTCGCTAAGCGGGACATCGCGCAGAAATGGGGATCCAACGTGGCCCCCCTGGTGGTACAATGGAAGGCCAACATGGATTGGTGTATGTTGCGTGAAAAGACTGTATATACTGCCAGGGGGCGGCCTCAGACATGGAATAAGGTATGGGGGGCTTGGAACGCTTACAGAGGTGATCTGTGTCTGCCACCTGAGCCGATGCCTCGCGATGAACGCCTGTCACTTTAGAAGTTGACATCAGCTATGCTACTCATGTTCTGATTCTCCTGTTCTTCCTTCCCCCCCCCTTTTTCCTACATCCTACTTAAGCTCCTTTCTAAATCTTCTCTAGCCTCTGACGCCTCCTACTGACTCATAGCCACTTCTCCCTTCCATTGCCTTTTCTGCGCCCTCGGGCGCCTCTGTTTACGTTTCTGTTTGTATATAAAATAAAAAATAACCTGCACTGTCCTGATATGAATCGCTTTGCACTATAACCACTCTGAGACCTTGCTGCCTTGCCTCCGGGATGTTAGGCTGAATGGCTGTGTGCATCATTACAATAAAGGTTTTCAAAAATAAAAAAAATAAAAAAGAATGTGTCCCTTCCTGCACAAAAACAATCAATGGAGGCATTTTCCTCCTTCCATGTGTGCAGCACACATGGAAAGAGAAAAAAACAAGGAAAAATAAATATATTACTCTGAGGCATAGGCTTTGGATGCATTCCCAGGTTTTCAGGTCCTTGCATATCTAGGAATTCGTCAAAATCCATTAGTGTTGCGTGGGAACACCTACCGTAATGCACATGGAATGCCTCTTTGATGCAGAGTAGAGCAATGCAGTCACTTGTGCTGCTTTGCCTTATTCCATATCCACAAGGCCATTAAAAGCCACGCAAAGTGGCTTTGCGTGGCCTCGTAGATATGGGTCTGCACTCACAAAAAGTGATGCACCGGCAGTGCAATGGGCTTATAAATAAGCCCCTGGAAAGGACCCCATTTCAGTGTTCCAGAGATTTCTCACTGACCGGTGCCCAGGCTTCACAGAGCAATGGGTAGAGAAGATTTCGGAGTTCGGGATAGGAGTCTCTGATAGCCAGCTCCACACCCATGTTGGAAACAGAACCTGAAGTCCTGCTGCATCTTGATTGAAGTGCCTACAAGAGAGATCCACAATCTAGCTGTCCAACCCACTGGTGTACCACTTAGCCACCTTTCCCTGTGGACTGGGTCTGTCCTTTCTTCTTCTGTGAATGGCTCAGCTGAGAGCAAAGGGTTGCATCAAGAGCAGTGATTAATTTGAGCGAGTGGAGCACCGGCACTTAATCATCAACACCGGTGCTTTTCATGAGCACAAGTTAAGGACGCATTCATTTATGGTAGGCACTGGGAGATTACGTGATTTGCTCAGAATCACAGTATGTTGAGCTGATGACAAAATTCTAACCTGGTTCCCCATCTCTGCAGTCGGCAGCTCTGGTCATTGTGCCTCACTTTCATAGTTAGTAGTTAGTTCTGTTTTAGGCAACGCTAACAGGAGAAATGGGCTGTTGTAAGATGCCTCCTGACAATAGACCAGACACTTACTTTTTTATAATTTAACCACTGATCGAGAAGCAGTGATATTCAACTGAAGGGTGAGACATAAAAACTGCTTCAACACTTAAAAAACTTGGGAGGCACCTGGGATTCTTTATTGGTGGGTGGTCACTGTAGGTGGGTTCATGGAACTGAGAGGGAAATGTTGCTTTTAGACTGTTAGTCCCCGGGAGCACCAGGGAAGATCCTACTAAGCGATAAGTGACAGAGGACGGGACATAGCTAATTGAAGACTAGGAATTCCACACACCATTGGGGACTATTGCACTACCAATAACAGCAAAACGCTGACTGCCCCCTTTTGGCGGGTTTGTACAGGTGTATTTATTTTTTTTCTTAATAAGCTGTGAGTTATAGCATGTGTTGTGTGTGATGATATCGATAACTGGTGAATTTCATTGGTTTTTCACGTTTGACCCAGAACTATCACTAGGATTTTAACAGTTTATTGCAGCGAATGTTATTTTGTTTATGATGCACTTAACTAACAACCCCCCTTTTGGCATGCAGCCAGGCTCTACATACAACCTACCCAGTCACACAACCCCTGCTGCACAGAGCGTTCGGTCAGGTGTGGCACCTAACCTCCCCCTGCTCGCAACTTGCTGGGTTTGAGTGCTGGTACTGGCCCACATCCAACCTACCATGACCAAACCAGATAGACCCCGTTTCGACTCATAGCAGGTATAACAAGTGATAGCAGGCAAGGCCCCGCGTCCAATGGTTCTCGTGAACCAAACCAGTAGTGAACAGAGGGGTTGGGCGCCGGGCCTTGTCTGTTGCCACTGCCCAAGGTGTGGCCCTTAGTGTTTGGCCTTTGGACAGGCATTTTTATATTGTTTTCCAGATTTACAAATTCTTCATGAATCTAATGCAAGTTTCAAACCCTGAGGTTTGAATCAGGATCCCAAGTTGGCATTTTGACTTGCAAATCCTGGCATCTAATATAGTTGCAGGGGACTTCGGTACCAAGAAGGGTACCACGGTCCCCAGCAGCCATTTTGGATGTCAGGCATTTATGAGTCATAAATCTTATCCGACAAATCCAATGATTTTTACAACTTAAAAAAAATATATTACAAGTAAGTGGGGGGCTCCTTGAGAGTCCAGCCGCTGAGCCTAGGGTTCACGGTGTGCCTACCCTTTCCCTTTACATGCCATTCAGTTAGGAAGTGCAGGGCTTGAGGCTGGGCCCTAATCCTGGAATGTTGCTGCAAGATAGGTTTTTCACTCGTGGCAGCAAATTAAACCTCACGGATCGCAGAACCAATTTTAGTACATAGATTCAAAAGAGAAAGGATAAAAGTCTCCCGCGTACATTTTTTTTGTATTCCTGTACTCGCAAAAGACTTGCAAACCCGAAACCTCAGAGATTAACAAATGGGCTAAACCTTTAATACTCACTCAGCAACTTTTTTTTAACACTAATATCTCAAATACTACCGAACTGATTTACACCAAACCAATAAAAGCACACTTCCTGGGTCAAAATCAATTTTCATGCCAAGTTTGGTGTAAATGTGTTCAGTGATTCTGGCTATAAGCCTGAGCAACATGTCCCATGGGAGCTAAAATGGGACAATACTTGTTTTTTACACCTCTCTTAACGTCTTTTTTCTGCGCACAGATCTGCATGAAAAATGGCATGCAATACCTGAGCGGAGGTGTGGAGTTGGCTTTAACCATAAAACCCTAGAAATTCACTGAAAAAAAACGAAAGTTAAAGTGATGTCATCTTTAGGTGAAAAGTTCAGTGACAAGGTAACATTTTAAACAAAAAAACATTACAATTCATCAGTTATAGTTGTCTCAAGTAACTATGACTCATTCCCCAACGTAACTATGACTCACCATGCCCTGCTATTCACCCTGTTAGAACTGGGGGTCTCTAGTTGGCAGAGGTAGGTAACACTGTCTAAATAGGGACCCTTGCTTCTAATCAGGGTAAGGAGGAAACACTCTTTAGATAACCCCTGTTCACCCCCTTGGTAGCTTGGCACAAGCAGTCAGGCTTATCAAAGGCAATGTGCAAATTATTTGTACCAACACTCACAGTAACACAGTGAAAACACCACAAATGGACTCCACAACAGTTTAGAAAAATAGAATTATATAATCTAAATTAAACAAGACCAAAACTACAAAAATCCAACATACACAGTTCAAGAATATGGTTTCAAAAGGGCTCTTAAGGTTGCTTTAAAATAATCCACATTTGCGTCACGTTTTAGCCAACAGTACCTTTAGATGCAACAAAAGTTCCAAGTGAAAGCGGTAGCGTTGAAAAGCAAGCAATGCGTCACTCCTGAGACCCTGGGGAGGCGATGCGACAACCCAGCTGGACGTAGTGGGTGTGTTACGGTGACTCGGGTCTGTATGGGGAGGCCTTGCATGGATTCCGGTGCACAGGTTTCGGTGGAAGCGGCTCGCAAAAGCTACGATGCGACAATCTTCGGGGCAGCGACGATCTCCGGTGCGGCGACGATGCGCGGCTCAGCGTCAATCTTCTACTCTCACGGCCACTAGATGCGATGGCCCTGGGACGGCTCTCGCAGCGACGTGATGCAAGCCGCAAGCAAGCGGTGCCACGATCTCACCCAGTGATGGCAGGATCTGCGACAATACTCGCAGTGATGGTAATCTTCCTGCACCGGTCTGGTGCGTCCCGCAAACGAAGGATGCGAGGACTCTGGCAGTGGCAACAGGCGCTGCGACGATGTTAATGTTAATGTTAATGTTATGGGTGTCTTATATAGCGCTCGGCTACTCCGAGGAGTGTCCCGGGGCTTTCTGACCCACAGCAAAACTACAAAAAGGAAGCAAGAGAGAAGGCAAAAGGAAAAAAAACGATCACTGTCCATAGAGCCACGTTTTCAGACCTTTCCTAAAGGCCAACAGGTTCGAAATACAGCGGAGCGACAGGGGGGGTGTTCCACAGCTGAGGAGCCAAATGTTTGAAAGAGCGTCCCCCTACCCTTGCTTTCCTAACAGCAGGGACAATAGCCAAACCAAGAGATTCCGATCTAAGGGACCTTGTGGGTTTGTAGAAAGCAAGGCGTTTCTGGATATATTCAGCTCACACCGCGTGAAGTGCCTTGTGCGCCAGCGTAAGTGCTTTAAAAACAATCCGCTTCCTAACAGGGAGCCAGTGTAGGGAAAGTAGCAGGTCCGAGGCTCTCGCACGACGAGGCAGGCCAAAAATCGCCTGTGCCGCCGTGTTTTGGACCACCTGAAGTTTTTGTAATAGATAGTCCGGAAGACCCAAGTATAAGACATTTGAGTAATCCAGCCTGGAGCAGATAAGAGCCTGGACAGTCATCTTCCTATGCACCAGAGGGAGCAAGGAAGAAACTTGCGCAACATTTTAAGGAGACCATAGCAGGTGCCAGTCAGGCCCAGAATCTGGGACTTAAGAGATAGGCTGTTATCAATTTTGACCCCAAGATTCTTGGCCACCAGAGAAGAGGACGAGGGAGGGAACATGTTCACAGGCCACCAATCCTGCCAACTGGGGTCAGCCTGACACCCGAAGAAAAGCACCTCTGATTTATCAGGGTTGCACTTGAGGCTGTTCAGCTGAAACCAGTCAAAAACAGCCCCAAGGCACCCGCGGATGCTCTCTCCGTTGAACTCCGCCCCCTTTCCACAAGTGAAAAGGAGCTGAATGTCATCGGCGTATGACATGATCTGAGCCCCAAAGGACTCTTCCAGCACCGCCAGAGGGGTCATGAAGATATTAAACAGAGTCGGGCTAAGCACCAACCCCTGTGGGACTCCGACCTCCAAAGGCGGCACTTCGGCAGAGTGAGGGGGGGCCCAGACCATCTGCCGACGACCAGCTAAATAGGATCTAAACCAGCTCAACACCGTCCCTCTCAGACCGATCTCATAAAGTCTGCTGAGGAGAGCCTCATGAGGGACGGTGTCGAAGGTCGCCGACAGATCTAACATTACCAGCATGGCTCTTCCACCTGAATCCAGCACTTCCTTAATGGCTTCATTAACCTCCAGAAGTGCCGTCTCGGTGCTTAGATTGGATCGAAAGCCCGACTGGGTGGAGTGCAGCAAGCCATGAGTTTCGAGAAAAGTTGAGAGCACAGAGTGAACATGCTATTCCACTATCTTTGCAAGAGCAGGCAGAAGGGAAATTGGCCTATAATTGGCATGATTCTCAGGGTCAAGACCAGGCTTTTTAAGGAGTGGAACAACCATGGCTTGTTTCCAGACCATAGGGACAAGACCACTTGTCAGTGACAAATTAAGAATCGGATTAATCAGTGGGTTCAAGACCTCCACAGCCCTAGCCAAAAAATTAGCAGGGCAGGGGTCCAAGGGGGAACCTGACTTAAGTTTAAAGAGGAGGTCCTGAGAGATGGAATCAGAGATAGCTGGAAACTCCGATAGAGAAGGACCAGTATCAGCTGTCAAAAACAGCAGATCCCTTGGGATGGTAACAGCACAAGGGCTCAAGGAGGAGAAAGAATCTTGAATCCGCTTAATTTTAGTTGTAAAAAAGTTAGCTAATGAAACCACCCATGGTTCAGAAAACTCATGCTGCGGTGCACTGGCCTTAGGAGTTACAAACTCCTTAACAATGGTAAAGATTTCCCTGCAGGAACTCGACGCCGTCTCAATTCTTGCTGAGAAATAGTTCTTTTTTTCGGCCAAGATGTCCGCATGATAGACCTTTATAGTGGCCCTATAGACAGCTTTGGCCTTCGGATCATACTGCTGGCGCCAAGACCTCTCAGCTGCCTTGCAATTATGCCGGGACAAAGCAAGAGACTCCGTGAACCAAGGCGCTGAAGTCCGCCTTGTAGATGTCCGGGGCGCAATAGGCGGGCAAGTTCGTCTAACCGCTCTACTAGCCACTTCTGTAACAAGTCAAGATCACTCTCTAAGTCACCTGATAGGGAACAGGGATGCTCCAGACAGGCCTGAGCCAAACTCTCAGGGGTCACCCGATGATAAGCCCGCCTAGGGTGCCTGAGATGATTAGATTTTGCGCTAGGAGATTTGCTAGTTCCCTGAATCTGAAAGCAAATCAGAAAATGGTCCGACCAAAGGACAGGGGCTGGACTAGCCATAACAAGAGGAATGGTGGAAAATACCTGATCAAGAGTATGGCCCTTGTTATGGGTCAGAACAGACGGATAAGGTAAAAGGCCCAGGGGGGCGGTGATGTCATTGATTTTAATCGCATCGCCGTCCGTCCCAACGTCCATGTGTATGTTAAAATCCCCAAGCACAATGCAATGTTCTGTTTTTAGGCAAAGTGCCGTGATTAGCTCCTGCAGCTCCTCAAAAAAAGATCCACGCAGACCAGGTGGTCTGTAGACCAGGAGTCCAGAGAAGGATTGATGAGCAGATAGGGAAATAGAAAAAGCCAGGGACTCACAACCAGAAATGGGCGCCATAGGGACAACCACACATGTGGCAGATCTTAAGACCACAATCGCGACCCCTCCACCCCTCCCGGTAGGTCTATCATGTCTGTGAATAACATAATCAGGAGGGATAGCAGTCGCAATATCAGGGTTAGAGGACTCCCCTAGCCATGTTTCAGTGAGCATAAGGCATACCGGTTTTTTGACCGTTAGCAGCTCGTAAATATCGAGAGCATGTCTGCTCAGGGAGCGGGTATTGAGTAAAAGGCACTTATAATTAACAGAGGTCTTGGGGCTAGAGGTCCCGAGCACGGGAGGGTACCTGGAAGCCATCCACAACCAGGACACCGGCGTCTGCCTCTATACCTCGCCGGAAAGACCATCTGACACGTGGTCGTACATTTCCTAAGTGTCAAAAGCTCAGCCGCTGAATAAGCGATCCTACAACCCGCAGCATCCCCCGCACCGTCCGCCTCCGTGACGCGGACGGGCGCAGACGGGCAGGACTCCGGCATGACTCCGGCGTGAGTCCGGCGCGTCCGCAAGACGCGTCCGCTACGCAGAGAGTGGACGTCCCCTTATATAGCAAACTAGAGTGCGGCACAGCGCTAACCATCTCCAAGATGGCCGCCGTGTTTCCCTTCGTCTACTCGGGACCAATCTCTCAGCGTCTATGCTCAGCTGAGAGTGGCCCGAGTAGCGGAGGAGGGAGGAGAAGCTTCAAAGTGATTATAAAAGTGCCACAAAGTCCAAAATAAAATACACTGCCTATTAAATCAAGCAGGCTAAGTCAGTGCGCTAAAAGAAGCTAGATTAGGGATAGTGCAAAGAAACCTCCCAGCTTCCGCCTAAGGAGGGAGAAAATGCTCAGGCCTTCGTAGCTGCGGGAATTTCCTCGCACTGACGGGGATGCGCTCCGCAAGCGAGCAATGTGTTAAAACTTGCAGAAAGTCTTTAGAATCTTGGTTTCCAGCTTCCCAACACAGGTACAACTTTCAGAGGCACCACACATGGGCCAAGCACTCCAGGAAGGACAGAACTCTCTCAGTAGAGTTCATGAAAGCTGGGGGTAAAGTCCTTTTGTTCCTGGGACTTCTTAACAGGGAGCCATATCTTCTTCAGGCCCTTGGAGATTGCTTCAAGCAAGGGGACACAGCACAAAGCAAAGTCCTTCCCCCTCTCCTTGGCAACAAACAACAGCAGGTCAGTCCAGCAGAGCAACAGCAGGACAGTCTTCCTTTTTCAGTTTCAGCTTTCTCCTTGGCAGAAGTTCCTTCTTGATTCCAGGATGATCTAATTTTCTGTAGTCAGGGGTTGTGTACTTTTACTGCTAAAAGTCTTTTTTCCCTTTGTGCAGGAGGGCTCTGAGCCCGGTCTGAACCAGTTCTGGGTGTTCCTTGAGCACTCTCTTTTCCTGGCCTCTCCTTTCCTTTCAGTGAGAGGGGCAGGGTTGTCAGCCGCCCAGCAGGATGTGGGGCAAGCATTGTGGAAGGCAGGCACAGCCCTATTCAGGCCCAGGTGCTATCCACTCCCACCACTCTAGATTCAGATGGAGCTATTCAGCCCAGGGATGGCCCACTCAGCCTCTGTGACGCTTTTGGCCTAAGACTTGGTTGGAGAGGGATGAGGCCATTTCTGCAGCCTTTAATACAATTATGGAATACAGAACTCTCTCGTGAGGCATTTTCTTTGAGGGCAATCCTTTGTGTGATATTTTTGAGCGGCTAGTCCAGCCGCGAATCTGCCCCGCCGCGGAAGAGCGGCTCTGCGGCGCCCTACACTTGGGCTGCTGAAAGGAGGGAGAGTCCGATATTGCAAAGCACAAGCAAAGCAGAATGTGCAGCTTCCAGCTTTTAACCCACCCACTGGGTAAGACATGATATTTTCAACGAGAAACGGAGCACCCACTGTGGATTTAATTAGTGAACACCACAAGTTCCAAGATGCAAAGCGGCACACGCCCACATGGGTGGGACTGAGTGTACCACTTAAAAGGTGTGTCACAATGACTGCTGTTCTCGTGTGAGCCAGTGATCAAGGACAAAGCACTGTCTGATACGCGTTTGGCCTAAGACTTGGTTGGAGAGGGATGAGGCCATTTCTGCAGCCTGTAATAAAATTATGGAATACAGAACTCTCTCGTGAGGCATTTTCTTTGAGGGCAATCCTTTGTGTGATATTTTTGAGCGGCTAGTCCAGCCGCGAATCTGCCCCGCCGCGGAAAAGCGGCTCTGCGGCGCCCTACACTTGGGCTGCTGAAAGGAGGGAGAGTCCGATATTGCAAAGCACAAGCAAAGCAGAATGTGCAGCTTCCAGCTTTTAACCCACCCACTGGGTAAGACATGATATTTTCAATGAGTAACGGAGCACCCACTGTGGATTTAATTAGTGAACACCACAAGTTCCAAGATGCAAAGCGGCACACACCCACATGGGCGGGACTGAGTGTACTACTTAACAAGTGTGTCACAATGACTGCTGTTCTCGTGTGAGCCAGGACAAAGCACTGTCTGAAACGCGTTTGGCCTAAGACTTGGTTGGAGAGGGATGAGGCCATTTCTGCAGCCTGCAAAAAAATTATGGAATACAGAACTCTCTCGTGAGGCATTTTTTTTTAGGGCAATCCTTTGTGTGATATATATATATATATAACCTACTGACAGTCGCCAGTAGGTAGTTATAGTTAGGACCTAGTTTCCATAGGAAATCCGCAACATTCTGTTTGGAATAACTTTGGCTCCGGTCAATGAATCTTCACGAAATTCTCCAAGAAAATGGCCTGCTCCGCTTCACTCGTTCCCTGAAAGTTTCGAGGTGATTCGTGAAGCGGGGTCCGAGAAAAAAGGGGGGTCCCAAAATGTGTTTTCCCAATGCAATTTTCCGTAGGGATCTTTAAGTGAGGCTACAGCCTGAACTGCTAAACGGAATTACACCAAATTTGGAAAAAAAGGTAGAGGTCGGTTCGCAGATTACGCTTTTTGTTAAATGGTGTAAATCCGTTCAGTAGTTCCTGAGAAAATCAAAAGTAAAATATTAGATATATCTATAGACGAAGTACCGTACGCGTACGGTAAGCGTATCATAAAACGTACGATTACGAGAACGAGCTGCATGGTGATTTGCTGTCAACTGTCTGTCAACACTCAAGCAGTGAAAGAACCGCCAAAAAAACGCGAAGGGGGCAGGGTAGAAGCATCCTGACCCCCTATGCCTGCTCAGGGGGTCCCACATGGATCCTTAGGCCCAAAACTTTTTTTCTTTTAAAACCCGGGATACGTGTATGGTACGCGTATGCGGTGAAAAAGAAAAAAAAAACTAAGCCCGCTTTATTGTTAAATCCCGGGGGCAATTTATTTTGATAATGGGGGCCCCAACTGCCCCGGGGACCGCCACCCCGGGGCTTTAACTATATGTATGCGTCGGGGCTCATGGCCCCCCCGCAACCCCGGGGAGCGCCACCTCGGGGCTTCTTTTTATTAAAAAAAACCTATGTGTGGGGGCTCAAGCCCCCCACACGCCCCGGGGACCGCCACCTCCCCGGGATCTAATATAGAAAACAGGGGGGTCCGTGACGGACCCCACATCCCTGGGGACCACCACCCCCCGGGGCTTTTGAATGTTGGGAGTGGGGCTGCACGGCCCCCCTCCTGGAGCCTTTGATGGCCCTGGGGACCGCCACCCCCCAGGGCCGGCTCCGGCAGTGTCCCGGGATGCCTACCCCTGGGACACTGCTGTTTGCTATGGTAGGGCGGGAGCCTCGTGGCTCCCACCCTACCATAACAAAATGCTTTCCTAATTGAAAGAGAGAGCAGGTTAAGCTGCTCTCGCTTTCAAGTAGGAAAGCAAATTGCTTTTCGTCAGGGGAGCAGCATGTAAGCTGCTCTCTCTGACGAAAAGCAATGCCGGCTCCCGAAGGACGCGGGGAGCTGGCTGGGACCGTGGGGGCATTGGGGCTCCCCCCACGGTCCCCAATGTTATAGTTCAGCCCCGAGGAATGGGGTCCCCGGAGATTATAAAAATAAGTGATAGAGGCTATTTTTTTTTACCGTAGATTTACCGTATGCGTACCATGCATGTACGGACGGCGTACGGTGCGCAGTCTGTAAGTTGTCCCGTAGGCGTACCTAAGCTAGAAAAAAATCTATTAAAAAAATAAATTTTACAGATAACTATCAAGTTTATGTGTTTATATGTTAGTTGTTTCTAATGAGACCTTTTCTCTTTATTGGTACTTAAAAGTAAGTACTTATGCATGGTTGTATGACGTTTCAACGCATGCTTTTACCACGCATGCCTTTCCAACGCAGGTATTACAACGCAAGTCGTTAGAACAACTTGCGTTAGAGGGCGCTGGATATGGGGGGCACTGGATAGTGGAATAGTTTAATTTTCTATACCAACTCCAGTCCCCGTGGATTGTAGGGATGGTGTTGGATAGAAAATTAAACTATTCCCTATCCAACAGCGCCATCCAGCGAAAGTCGTTGTAACGACTTTCGTTGTAATTCCTGCGTTGTAATGGTAGTGCGTGGCAAACGTTTCGTTGTAAACGATGTTCCCCCTTATGCATAGTCTAAACTTGTTGAGGAGCAGTGTTTTATAGAGTGCTGAACTTTTGACCTCTGTGTACAGTTGACTTTTGCATTATCTCTTGGGGGTAGGGTGCAAAGTTATGTCAGTTGGAAAAGGTTGAAATGTTGAACCAATAGAAATGTGTGTTTAGTTTTGAATTAATGTGTGAAGGAATTTGATTTGTTATTGCCATGTATATATGTGTAAATTGAGAGGGGAAATATGCCATTCTTTAGTTTTGCTGCAAACACGGAAGTAGAGAGATTCTGTATAAGAATATCAGCTGTGTGAGTGGCCTTCTTCTTAATCAACAAATCAGTCAGAGAGGTGAGTTGATAACTTGTAAGGGAATGTATGTGGTGCATTTTATTTTTAGTAATAGTAATGTTTTTATCCTTCTTAAGTTTGTAGAATCATATTCTGAGTTTGTCTGCATTTGGATAACTATTGTGATTAAATTATTTGGTAAGTTAATGTGTTTAGTGAGTCACCTTTGTGCAATAAAGTGCAGTACTAAAAAATGTAGAATGTGTGCAGTCACTTTTTTAGTTGCAGAGTAGTTAATAGGTTGCTTGCTTAGAATTAGACTTGTGTTCTAAATCTACAATTTTGCAGTCAGTATACATACACTGCTGTATACAGTCTTGGGCAGATTTACAAGCTCCTTGCGCCCCTTTGTTGTTCTATTGTTTCACTTTTTGGATGTAATGGCAAAAATAATGCAGCAGATTGGAAATGTATTTGCAAAATGAGTCAGGGTTGTCCACTGAAATGTAGTAGTTATATACATGGAATGTGTGCAGTCACTTAAACGTTTTAGTGTAGTAAATGTGTTTTGGTAAAATGTATGGTCTCATATTTTTTTGCCTAGAATCACACTGATTCTAGGCAATTATACTTGCCCCTTTTTAGGTTTCGCTGGGGGACGGAGCCGTTAGGCTCCGCCTCCAGAGAAATCTATTGAGTACAGTAAGCACTCTGGAACACGACCCCCCGTCCCATTGGCTAGCTCCATAAATGGAGCCTAGCCATTGGAACAGAGAGGCGTCCGTCATGGCCGGAGGAGACACGGGGGCGTTCCCGAGATTCTTTGGCTTTTGCCGACGTCACGCGACGCCGAGAACGCCCCCGAGTCTCCTCCGGCCGGGCCGTGCTTGCTGCTGTCCTGGGCATCGTGAGTGTTTTTCCCCGGCACGTTCTCCCGCCGTTCGTGTTCTGACCCGCCCCCCTCACGCCCCCTGTGTCCTCTCCCGCCCCCTCCCGCCGTCCGCCACTGCTTTAATGTTATTTTGTCATCATGGCGCCAGCTTCGGTGCCCACCCGACATTTGCCCGATAAAATCAGCCCCCGCCTGCCTGCCTAAGGAGAAGGGCCGCTGCGCTGCCCGCAGCGACCCGCTTCGGTGCCCACCCAGGCATTTGCCCGATAAAATCAGCCCCCGCCTGCCTGCCTAAGGAGAAGGGCCGCTGCGCTGCCCGCAGCGACCCGGAAGTGGTTGGCCGGAAGTGCCCGCCCCCGCAGCCCGGGGGGAAGAAAGAAGAAGCCTGGCAGCCGGTTTGCAGGGCTCCCGTGATGCGAGGGAGCCCTGCTGCATCTAGGAGAGCCCAGGAGGAGAGGAACCCCGCCCGCGGCCCCGTTCTCCCGCCGTTCGTGTTCTCTCCCGCCCCCCTCACGCCCCCTGTGTCCTCTCCCGCCCCCTCCCGCCGTCCGCCACTGCAGCAGATCCCCGCCTCCCTCTCCCCTCCCACAGCAGATCCCCGCCTCCCGAGCCGCAGCAGGTCCCGATGCCGTTGTAACACGGCCTCCGCTCTCCCCCTCCCCTCCCACAGCAGATCCCCGCCTCCCGAGCCGCAGCTGATCCCGATGTTTCGGAAAATGTGTGCAAGCGGAAGAAGTCCAGGTGAGTGCCCGTTCCTGCTTCCCGCTGTCTGTGTGCCGTTCCCGCCCCCCCCCCTCTTCCCGCTGTCCGTGTGTGGTTCCCGCCCCCCCCCCCTCCCGTTGTCCGTGTGCGGTTCCCCCCCCCCCCCCTCCCGCTGCCGCAGCTCCCGGAGCCCCGAAATTCCTCACCTCCCACTCGGATGGGACTGTCAGGCAGGCTCCGCCAGGCGTCTCCGCTCCTCCGCCTCTCTCTGTCTGTGGGCCCCAACTGGGTCTACGGCGGGGCCTACCCTACGACTCCTCTTCGTCCCGGTGTAGGGCTCGGGTAAGATCCTGGATCAGAGTTAGGCACCCTCCCGTAGCCCGCTGTCGCAGGCCGTTTCCAGCATCCGTGGGCCACTCTACCGATCTGCAGAGCGTGTGTTTGTTCAAGGGTGTCAAACGCAGCCCTTCGGTCCCCGGTGATCTTTGTATTCGCGCGCAGGTACGCTATCTCGTTCGTCTCCTCCTGTTCAGTCATTTCCTCCCGCCCCAACCATTTGTCATGTTCACCTCAACTGCGCGGTGTAAGACATCTTCGTTATATCAGTTACTGTGTTTGCCATATCTGATCAGCGTGATTGATCATTGCTCCAGCCACAGGTTGGTAATAAGCTGGTTTGAGAGACTCCCACATTTCCCATAGGGCAAAACGGGCATGACAGCATTATAAACTGGCCATTTATCAAGCTGTTCCCGCCGGTCATGGTCTGAGCATTGCTAGGCAGGCCGGCCTCCCAGCTCGCTGGAGCAGCCCCGAGCACGCCTGGGCGGCCGGGCAGATTGCTGCGCCATGGATTCATAACGATTGGACATCTGAGCTGAAGTAAGAGCACATAATCGAAGTAAAACCGAGCAAGACAAACATATTTTGATAGTGGAGTTATTTGTTTGTACTGAGATCGGCTGAATATCTGTTGTTTGATTGCCTGCTGGGAACATTTCACTCCAGTGTTGTATTAGGTTGAAGCGAGTTACAGCTTAATTTGTGCCGGGGTTGCCGGTGGTAGGCACTAGGACTCGTTTCTTTGAGCACTGTGACTTATTTTTCTTCACACTTGGACCTAGAGCAACAGATGCAATCAGAAGAGGGGATGATAAGGAGAAAGATGGGAAAACAGTGGCAAATGAGAACATATGAAAGAGAAAATAGAAAAAAGAGGCAAGAAGTGGAGGGGGTGGTAGAAAGAGTCATGAGGTGGAATCAAGACTAGCCAGCATTAGCGCTCTTCCACCCGAGCAATTCTGTAGCACCAGCTACAGAATCTTAAGAAAAACTTTGGGCGCCTGCACTTACTTACTTACTTATTTATTTATTTTTGTAAATCAAGCAATGAACGAGCTCATGCACGACCCACTGTAAACCGTGCAGGTGTATTTTATTCTTTCACATTCAAAGGGGATTTCTTGTTTACCAAGCTTTATGAAGCTATAAGTGGGGAAACCTAGTTGATCTCTGGTACAGTCATCACATTGACGAAGAGTAAATTTAATATAATCTGAGAAGAATTTTGAGCAGGATCGGCAGTTTCTGTATATGCTTCCTGATGCTTCCATCTCTGCTCACCACTCATTACAGAACACTGAGTGGCACGTCCCATACCCGTGTTCAACCCCTTTCTCTTCCAATTTAGTATCCGTTCTCCCCTTCTATTTTCTTGATTTTACCTCTTGTCTTGTAGACTTGCAAGTATGGGTGTTTGTCCAATGTTGATAAGCGCAGGGTATTATCACAGCATCCACTGTGGGCATAGAAATATTGCTAGACAAGGGTCTGCTGCTCTCAGGCTCTTCGGTGACGCTGGGAACGACCGGCTGGACTTTAAGCTGGCGGCTGCTGTGCTATCCCCGGGAGGATGTGGGGGCTCCGGGAGTAACGAGGAAGAAGTGTCTGAGGTGAGCAACCCCTTGATATGGCTGGGCCAGAGGCGGTCTCTCTTTCGGGCCTGCCCCCCAACACCGGGCACTGCCCCCTGCATTAGTTACCACCCACCCCTCACTCCAAGGGCAGTCATGGAAAGGGAAGTGACTGCTGGGCGGGGCTTGCGTGCGTCATGCTAGGTGAGGGCAGTTCCTGCTGGAAGGCTTGCACTGCTCCCACGGTGCTTTACCCGGGACTTGCACCGCACTTAGGGCTTCTGGCAGCGCGGGAGCAGCGGCGGACATGACACAGGCCGGCTCCGAGCTGCTGCCCGACGGCTTCGAAGATGAGATAGATTCCATAATCCCGCGGTCTCCTGTGCCCGCCCAAGGGTCTGCTGCTCTCAGGCTCTTCGGTGACGCTGGGAACGACCGGCTGGACTTTAAGCTGGCGGCTGCTGTGCTATCCCCGGGAGGATGTGGGGGCTCCGGGAGTAACGAGGAAGAAGTGTCTGAGGTGAGCAACCCCTTGATATGCCTGGGCCAGAGGCGGTCTCTCTTTCGGGCCTGCCCCCCCGACACCGGGCACTGCC
This sequence comes from Lissotriton vulgaris, assembly GCF_964263255.1. Classification (NCBI taxonomy): domain Eukaryota; kingdom Metazoa; phylum Chordata; class Amphibia; order Caudata; family Salamandridae; genus Lissotriton; species Lissotriton vulgaris. The sequence continues at coordinate 801,198,350 of NC_141685.1, read as the reverse complement.
CCCTGCATTAGTTACCACCCACCCCTCACTCCAAGGGCAGCCATGACCTGTTTACAGCATTGAGCACACAGTCCTAATCCCTTCAATAACATTGAGTACATCATCTCCTTAGGCCACTGCCACCATACACTGTGTTGTGACCCTCACATCTGTCACACCAGTTACAGTTGTGACCCTTCCCAAAATCACCGCTCACTCCCCACTGGCACCCACTTCCACCAGGACCTCCTCAGGATTCAGCAGTCATCCACCTGGGCATGATTGCAGTGACTACAGCCAGGCACGATTTGCAACTCTACACCTCTTCTGCAATATTGCGTAAAGCCACACACCCCTAATTTAACTCTGGGCACAGCTCTCCTGATCACAGTTGCACAGCATGTAGCCACAATACTCCGACATAACATTGCTCTTTTCTGCACGCACGTTAATTACTCATGTCATACCAGATACAACTACAGGTACAACTGTGGCCGTTGATCTCGCATACAACAGAGCACTGACCTCTGACACCGTGTGTGGTTCTTTCTCACCTTAAAACTGGCACTCGATTGTCACCACACAGCAGTAAAAGCATCTGTGCAGAGCTACTCCCCAGTCTCTCTACCCTTACTTGGTACAGTTCTAATCACTCCGTCTACTTCACCTGGCACAGCTCGTTGACATAGGGTATGGAACTTGTTCCTGCTAAATCAGGCACAACTGTGACCCTTTATTCAGTCCTCCAAACCATTCAGGTATTGGTTTCTGCCACAGGAATGAGCTTTACCCACTGGATTTGCCCAGGACAGCAACCCTCTTTTAATTGTTAATCATTGGTGCCTTGTTGGTTTGTGGTTGATGGAGACTTAAGTTAAATATCCAGTGTTGTTTCCATGGAATGACTTGTGAACAATACAAACCGTCTTAAATTGTGAGTTTTCTTTAATTGGTGTGTTGTGAAGGCATGTGTAGTGTTATGTGATTGCTGCATTGTGGGCTGTGAGAGCTGTGTGGGCTGTGAGAGATGTGTGGGCTGTGAGAGCTGTGTGGGCTGTGAGAGCTGTGTGGGCTGTGAGAGCTGTGAGAGCTGTGTGGGCTGTGAGAGATGTGTGGGCTGTGAGAGATGTGTGGGCTGTGAGAGATGTGTGGGCTGTGAGAGCTGTGTGGGCTGTGAGAGCTGTGAGAGCTGTGTGGGCTGTGAGAGCTGTGTGGGCTGTGAGAGCTGTGAGAGCTGTGAGGGCTGTGAGAGCTGTGTGGGCTGTGAGAGCTGTGTGGGCTGTGAGAGCTGTGTGGGCTGTGAGAGCTGTGAGAGCTGTTTGGGCTGTGAGAGCTGTGTGGGCTGTGAGAGCTGTGTGGGCTGTGTGGTACGTGTGGGCTGTGAGAGCTGAGCAAGCTGTGTGGGCTGAGAGAGCTGTTGGCAATGTAAATAACAATGCCATTTATTTATAAGTAAACAAAAAAAAAAGAAATGTCATGAGCAATGCCAATAGCTCTAACTTTTCCAAAGGCGAAACCATTGCATTGTAAATGCTTGTTCCATAATCTCCCCCCTCTCTCCTCACAGTCTACCTCTCTCTGCTTATACTGTCCCCTCTCTTCTGATATTTCCCCTCTTTACTTATTCTTACTTCTCTCTCCTCATAGTGCTCCTTATCCTCATAGTCCCCCCTGTCCTCATATTCGTCCCCTGTCCTTATTGTCTCCTCTGTCTCCTAATACTCCCCCTTCTTTTTATACTCCCTCCTCTGTCCTCTTACTCCTCCCTCTCTCATCATACCGCCCTCTTAACAATTCCCCAGTCAGTATACATACACTGCTGTATACACTCTTGGGCAGATTTAGAAGCCCCGTGCGCCTCTTTGTTGTTCTATTGTGTCACTTTTTGGATGTAATGTTGGCAAAAATAATGCAGCAGATTGGAAATGTATTTGCAAAATGAGTCAGGGTTGTCCACTGAAATGTAGTGGTTATATACATGGAATGTGTGCAGTCACTTAAACGTTTTGGTGTAGTAAATGTGTTTTGGTTAAATGTATGGTCTCAAATTGTTTGCCTAGAAACAGACTGAGCGTCTGTGTACATTAAGGAATTATAATTGCCCCTTTTTCTATAATCTCCCCACTCTCTCCTCACAGTCTACCTCTCTTTGCTTATACTGTACGCCTCTCTCCTCTTACTTTCCCCTCATAATCCCTTTTGTCCTCATATGCCCCCCGTCCTCATACTCCTCCTCTCTGTGTTTATACTCCCCTGTTTCTCCTCATATTCCTCCTCTTTCCTCATTGTCTTCCCTGTCTCCTAATACTCCCTCTTCTTTTTATACTGCCTCCTCTCTCCTCTTACTCCTCCCTTTCTCCTCATATCTCCCTCTTAACAATTCCCCAGTCAGTATACATATATTGCTGCATACACTCTTGGGCAGATTTACAAGCCCTTTGCGCCTCTTTGTTGTTCTATTGTGTCAATCTTTGATTTAATGTTGGCAAAAATAATGCAGCAAATTGCATATATATTTGCAGAATGAGTCAGAGTTGTCCACTGAAATGTAGTAGTTATATGCATGGAATGTGTGCAGTCAGTTAACCGTTTTAGTGTAGTAAATGTGTTTTGGTAAAATGCACGGCCTCATATTTTTTGTCTAGAATCACACTAAGCGTCTGTGTACATTAAGGAATTATACTTGCCTCTTTTTCCATATTCTTCCCCCTTTCTCCTCACAGTCTCCCTCTCTCTGCTTATACTGTCCCCTCTCTCCTGATATTCCCCTTCTTTCATTATTCTCACTTTTCTCTCCTCATAGCGGTTCTGGTTCTCATACTCTTCCTGTCCTCATATTTACCCCTTTGTCCTGTTACTCCTCCCTTTCACCTCAGATTCCCCCTTCTCTTCATATTCTCCACTGTCCTCATAGTCCCCCTCTCTGTGCTCATACTCCGTCCTCTCTCCTTGTATTCCTCCTGTCTCTTCATTCTCCCCTCGGTCCCCTTATACTCTTCCCTGCCTTCACACTGTCCCTCTCTCCTCTTACTTTCCCTTGTCTCCTCATAATCCCTTTTGTCCTTATATTTCCCTTTGTCCTCATACTTCTCCTCTCTGTGTTCATACTCCCCTGCTTCTCCTCATATTCCTCCTCTTTTAGGAATTATATCCACCCCTTTTTCCATATTCTCCCTTCTCTCTTGTCATACTCCCCCCTCTCTCCTCATAGATACCCCTTTCTCATTATAGTTTCCCTATCTCTTCAGACTCCTTCTCTCTCTCCTCATACTCTTTCTTCTCTACTCATATTCCCCCCTCTTTCCTGTTACTCCACCCTCTCTCCTCATTTGTCCCCCTTTCCTCATACTCTGTTCTCTCATCATGCTCTCCCTATTTTCTGATACTCCTTCCTCTTTCCTCATACACATCCCTGTCTCCGTACACATATCTGTGTGTTTTTATACTCCTCTCCATTTCTTCATTCTCACTCCTCTGTCTTCATGTTCTTTCCTGTTTCCTTATACTGCTCGTCTGTCCTCATATGCTGATGCACATATAAATTCAGTCAGGCACTCTCCTTACAGAAGTGTAATCTTTTAATCAGTACTCAAGTATTGATGCAGTGAAGTAGACCTTAGTAGATTAACTGCTTATTTTTTTTTATAACGTTATATATATTTTTTTATAACAGATTCTATTTATCAACACTAAAAGAAATTCATCATGCCTTCAAAAAGTGAAAAGAGGAAACAACATAATAAAGCAACATAGTAAAAGGAGGAAGAATCAATTTCAGGAAATTAGAAAAAGAATGTTTTATAATAGAGTTTTGTCGAATTTGAACAAAGAAGTGAAGAAATGTAAAAAAAAGCATTTTATAAGAAGAAGAAATGTATAGAAAATGTAGTTGAGAAAGCTTTCAAATTGAAAGAAAAATTGTTTATTTTAGTAATCAATAGAATGCGATCACTAGATAAGCCAATCCATTTAATGAAGGCCAAAAGTAAGTGGAGAAGAGTAATTAACAGAAGTAATTTTTCTGAATTTTTTTGGGTGATTGGAAACATAGTTCAAGTTCTGAGCCTTTTTTTAATGAAGAGAGTTATTTTCAGAGTAATGATTTGTTGCATGAAGTTGACACTAGTGCTCGTGCTTATGAGGTTAGAAATGGTTGTCCTATTGAGAAAGAGAAAATTGTTCCTAGAATTGCAGAAGAGGTGTTAGCTGATGAAGTTTTAGGGAGACGTCCTAAAGCTCCAGTGTACACTTGGAATTTGCAGTAGTATTTGTAGTGTACGGCAGGAATCTATTGATTTTTTACGTAATTTCTTACGTAACTATACTAAGAAAAGTGTTAAACAAAAGATTAAGATGTTGCAAGGACTAGACCCTTGCAGAATGAGAGAAAATACTGGTTTGCAAGGTCATTCTCTGGCTTGTCTTTCTAAAAAAGTATGTTGAAGTGTTTTTCACCATTTCAGGATGTTAGCAGTACATCATACTCACATGAGGAAATTAGTCAGAAGATTGTATTATGCAAAAAGTCCAGCACTAATGTTAAAAAAAGTTGAACAGTGCTCTTTTTCGTGGATCTGTGTCAGATGTGATGATCGTTTGTGATGAAATTCAGGTTAGTTACTTTGGTCCTGAGGAAGACAGTGCAGACATTGATACATTAATAGAAGGAAATGTGTTAGAGAATGTACAACATTGTAGTACAGAAAATTTTGAGCAAGAAATTACAAAGTTTAAGGTGATTTCAGGTGAAAGGCCAAATTATTCTTTTATTTGTTGTTGACGAACTCATTATAAAAATCAGACCAGGACTGTTGATCTGTATTTAAAAAGTGACAAGGAAAATAATAATGAGTGGATGGAATTTGCAACTTATTTGTTGGTAGAGAATTGTTTCGATTTGAGTTCTGATCAGCGTTTTCGTAAATATTGTTATAACAAATTAGCCGAGAACATAATGCCTGCTAGAGCTGTGCATAATAATCTTGAGTTGGTAAATAGTCCTTCTGAACTGATGGATTTAAATACCTATGAGTCTATTCTTATTCAATGTGTGCATCCATTTCAGTTTATTGTTCGTATGGAGCATAAGACAGGAAAATTGCCTCCTTCAGATTTACAGGGAGGATTAAAGGGAAGAATTGTATATTTGCCTCTAGATTTAAAGAAAAATATTGAAACAATTGGTGTGGAAAATGTAGAAGATGAACCTTTAGTTATTCTTGTTAATGGCGTTCCTACTAAGAGTAAGAAAATCTGGCAAGAATTATTGGATGTTAGGAAAGTGAAAAAGGCAACTTTGTATCTGATAAACTATAATCAATACTATAAAAATGTGTACATGGGAGAAGATGAAATAACTGTAGAAGAAGATAGTGACTTGCCATCTGGACAAAATAAAAAAGTGGATGTGTCCAGAACTGAAGAAATCTACGAACATTACAGTGTTCATCCACTTCATTCCAAAGAAGGGATGGGGAATTCTATAGAGTTATTTCAAATGAAAGAAGCAGAGGGAAGTCCCATTAGTGTATGGGAAAAAAGCTTGGAACTCGGTGTTTCCCTCAGTTGTTTCCAACAGGAAAAGGGGGACGAAATGATGACCGGCCTCAAACGCAAAATAAATCAACAAATGCATGCAAGCACATTGGTGAGATACCACAAAAACCAACGCATACCCCGCGGTCTCAGAATTGCCCTTAAACCGTCTCTCTGCAAAAATTCCAAAAAATTTCAGAACCGATGGTATGAAATACTAAATAAATGCTCACTAGATCTCATCTTGTTGATCATAGAGGAATTATCAGAAATTTTGGAGGAATTAACCAAGGAAATAACAGAAACACAGAATGAATTATCCACACTATTAACTGAAGAGGAACTAACCACGATCCTGGCTGATATACATATTCAAATGGAAAAACACACCAAGGATTTAAATGAGAGAAAAATCAGAAAATATAAGAGGGACACATTGGATTATCGCCTAGGAGAAGTGTATACCTGGGCGGAAATTTATTCTAGAAAGAGAGCCAACAAACCCTATACATCACAAACTGACACATCCTCTTCTGACAGTGATTCAACACAGAGAGCCAGACAACAACGAACAACAACAACTAGAACATCTGAACCATCAACCAGTGGTGACATCCAACAAGTTGATCCTGGAACCAGTACACAACCTACCACTCAAACCCAAACACAACAGAGCCATTTTTTAGATCAGGGTCAAGCCCAAAAAGGAGACCCAGGAGAGGCCAAAACAAAAGAGTCAGAAAAAGAGAAAGAGAAGGAAGCACCAGTAACAAGGAGCACAACGGGTACCAAGAAGGACTTGAAGAAAATTCCAAAGATCAACTAGTGATTAACATTAGCCAGTATCAATTAAATCATCATGAAACACAACTGTTACAGAAAGGGACATCATTTGTACCCACACACACAACTGATCAACTGGAAGTTGAGGTGAGTTTTTATAAACTTATGCGGAAATTACGGCTACGCCATTTTTTCGATAATGTTTTGCCCGAACAGACCATTCAAGAGGAGGATCAACTATTAGGACTTAGACCAAGTAGCACGTTCCAAGCTCCCATCAGCCACAAAACGATTGATATGTTTGAGAAAATGGTGAAACAAGACCTTAGCAAATTTAAATATCAACGACATACAAACAAGAACATAACTCAGAAGGATCTAGACACTCTCAAGAAATTATCACTAAATGAGAAAATAATTTGTACCAAAGCTGACAAAGGTGGTGCAATTGTAATAATGGACCGAGCACAACATGAATTGAAAGTTATGGAACACATAGGAGACACAAACATTTACTTGAAACTTGAACAGAATCCGACAGTTGAATTCTCAAAGAATTTAAAAGAAATAGTGGAAAAAGCACATGAAATGGGAACAATTAATGACAGAACAAAGAAATTCCTATTGAAAACAAACCCTAGAAGTCCTTCTCTAAACATGGTCCCAAAAATTCATAAAAATTTACTCGATCCACCACTTCGACCAATAGTGTCTACTCGGAACAGTATACATGAACCTGTAGGTCAACTACTAGACAAATATTTACAGCCTGTAGTAAGAACCATGTCAACATATGTAAAGGATACAACAGAGTTCTTAACCAAACTCAACACCATCAAACTGGATCCCAATGACAACATAGTTCTATGCACAGCAGATGTAAAATCATTATACACGAGTATACCACATTCAATGGGCATAGAAGCCATAGAGAATGCACTCATAAACACTGATCTGGACGTGAACTTTCAAAAATTCTTGATGGAACTGATGCTTTTTTCTCTGTATCAAAGTTATTTCAAACACAATGATCAATGGTACCTACAACTGGTTGGGACAGCAATGGGCAATTCGGCCGCGCCGGTCTATGCCAATCTTTTCATGAAATTTTATGAAGAAAAGCACATATTATGCAACGAACAATGGGTCAAAAATCTGAAAGCTTTCATTCGTTACATAGACGACATTTTCATTCTTTGGTCCAGCACAAAAGATGAACTACAAGAGGCTCTCCTAAAATTCAATCAAATTGATGAGAGAATACAACTAACCTGGGAAATGTCAGAGACTACCATTGCATTCCTAGATGTCACGGTCATTCGCACAAACAAGGGGCTCACAACTGATCTACACATCAAAAGCACAGATCGCAACAATATGCTTCATTACAGCAGTTTTCACGAGCACAACCTAAAGAAATTCTTACCTTTCTCTCAGATGGCCAGAGTCAAAAGAATAACATCTGAACATAGTACATTACAAACAAGACTAAAAGAAATGGAAGACAAATTCAAACAAAGAGGATATCCACAACACATTCTAGACCAATCCAAATCCAAAATTGATTCAAAAGACAGAAGTACTCTCTTACAACCGAGCCAAAAGAAAGAGCAAACAAGAATTGTTGCCATCTCCAAATTTTCAACTTCAAGCTATAAATACAAAAAAGCTATCCTAAAACATTGGCAAATGCTTATGTTAGAACCGGATTTTAATCAGAGTTTCAAGGAATATCCTCTATTCGCATTTACTCGAACAAAAAATCTAGGAGAAATGATTCAACCAAGAATTTCTGTTTCTGAAACCTATCATGGAACCAGACCATGTCATAATTGCGGACATTGCAATAATGTAATAAAAGGCAATATAATCAACCATCCAATGAAAGGACAAGAAATCAAGTTGAGAGTTAACGCGACTTGTGATTCATCAAATATCATATATGCCCTCAAATGCCCATGTGGCAAGTTATACGTTGGGAAGACTGAACGTAAGATGAAAATCAGGCTCACTGAGCACAAATCCAATGTACGTTTGAAGAATGCAAAATCAACAGTTGCAATGCATTTCATGGAAGCTAAACACAGCATTGCCCAGCTCAAATTCATAATCCTAGAGACCATCAACAAAACTGAAGGAAGAGACAACACCAAATACATTCTCCAAAGAGAGAATTACTGGATTTTTAAATTGTGCACGCAAAAGCCATTTGGTTTGAATGACAGAAATGAATTCTCATGTTATCTGTGACAGATATTGTAAATATGTAAATTTGCCCTGATGTACTGCCAGCTTGGTTCTCCTGCTTAGTATTTACCACTTTCTCATCAACATTCTTCATGCATCCAAACACAGTTCTTCAATAGCACCACTGACTAAAGCATGCTCCGGACGATTCCTTTTCACACACGCCGGTTCGTTACTACGTCACGTAACTGAGGCACATTTCCATCACGATAATTTCATTTTCTATTATTATCTCACGATCTTTATTTATACATGTTCACATATACCAGGCTCATATTTCTCCTTGACGCCGTTTGGTACACTTACATCATTTAAGGAGCAAGTACACACAACAAAACGAGTCGCATAGTCTTTTTCTTGTTTTTATTAACCACGTGATCGGCATCGCATTTCAAGGTGTAAACCGAATAGCAACATTGTTGCAATTTGAAATCGCAAGCTACCGTGAGCACGGACCCTCGGACGAGCGGCCAGACTCACGCTTGAATCCATTGGCAAACAGGTTAGTGTATTCCTACGACACCCAGCAGCCTTAATGCTCTTCGTACCTCGTGTTGATAACACACATTACAACCCGCGTTTTCTTTATTTTTACAACAGCGTTAACATAACGATTAAGCCGAGATCGAACCCACGGACATGTGAGTTGTTTATTAATGTACAATTGATCAACCATGTACTTGTGACTCCCAATGAGCTTTCTGACTCTAACAATTGTATAGAGATGTGGTCCAAACAATCACATAGAGACATGTTTTCAGTAATCAGGAAATGTGTAATTGAATGAATTGCTTAATGGCATTAGAAAGATGGTAATTCAGAATATTTCTCTTGTTACAGCATTATTCCCTGATGAAGGGCATATAGCATTGCCCGAAATGCATTGGATACATTGAACTATAATGATGTCTGAATAATTAAAATGTCACTCATGCTTATTAATGAGTGAAAATATGAACCGAAACAACATGTTTGTTTGAATCAACATCTAATGAATTTTTGAAGAATAAAAAGACTAACTTGGAACATTAATCAATGTGGAATTCTCTATATATTAGAGGAAATTAAGGTGTTCCCAAGGGGATGGTCCCAGTGTCCCACTGGAATCACATCTTGAGCAGTACATCATACTCACATGAGGAAATTAGTCAGAAGATTGTATTATGCAAAAAGTCCAGCACTAATGTTAAAAAAAGTTGAACAGTGCTCTTTTTCGTGGATCTGTGTCAGATGTGATGATCGTTTGTGATGAAATTCAGGTTAGTTACTTTGGTCCTGAGGAAGACAGTGCAGACATTGATACATTAATAGAAGGAAATGTGTTAGAGAATGTACAACATTGTAGTACAGAAAATTTTGAGCAAGAAATTACAAAGTTTAAGGTGATTTCAGGTGAAAGGCCAAATTATTCTTTTATTTGTTGTTGACGAACTCATTATAAAAATCAGACCAGGACTGTTGATCTGTATTTAAAAAGTGACAAGGAAAATAATAATGAGTGGATGGAATTTGCAACTTATTTGTTGGTAGAGAATTGTTTCGATTTGAGTTCTGATCAGCGTTTTCGTAAATATTGTTATAACAAATTAGCCGAGAACATAATGCCTGCTAGAGCTGTGCATAATAATCTTGAGTTGGTAAATAGTCCTTCTGAACTGATGGATTTAAATACCTATGAGTCTATTCTTATTCAATGTGTGCATCCATTTCAGTTTATTGTTCGTATGGAGCATAAGACAGGAAAATTGCCTCCTTCAGATTTACAGGGAGGATTAAAGGGAAGAATTGTATATTTGCCTCTAGATTTAAAGAAAAATATTGAAACAATTGGTGTGGAAAATGTAGAAGATGAACCTTTAGTTATTCTTGTTAATGGCGTTCCTACTAAGAGTAAGAAAATCTGGCAAGAATTATTGGATGTTAGGAAAGTGAAAAAGGCAACTTTGTATCTGATAAACTATAATCAATACTATAAAAATGTGTACATGGGAGAAGATGAAATAACTGTAGAAGAAGATAGTGACTTGCCATCTGGACAAAATAAAAAAGTGGATGTGTCCAGAACTGAAGAAATCTACGAACATTACAGTGTTCATCCACTTCATTCCAAAGAAGGGATGGGGAATTCTATAGAGTTATTTCAAATGAAAGAAGCAGAGGGAAGTCCCATTAGTGTATGGGAAAAAAGCTTGGAACTCGGTGTTTCCCTCAGTTGTTTCCAACAGGAAAAGGGGGACGAAATGATGACCGGCCTGTGCAGATTACTGCATCTGAATATCGGACACCAAGATTATATGCAGAAGATCCAAGATTTCGACAATGTATTCCGTATTTATTTCATCTTTTGTTTGAGAGTGACTTGACTGGACTTTCTTATGCAGTGAACAATATATTGAAAACAGGTGTACATCTGCAAAATGTTTCGGCAAAGGAATTTATGGATAAAGTACAGCAGAAAGATAATGTTTTGGAATCTCGGCTAATTAATCTCATGGCATGTCAGCGTGGTACTAATGATTACTGGTAGCGTCATCATGGAGAACTTAAATGTATGCTAAGGAACTTAGGAACTCCTACATGGTTCCTTACTCTAAGCTGTGCTGAATATACTTGGGATGGTTTACTGCAATTTCTTCAAGAGGCAAATCCAAATATACTAAATATTGAATACAAGACACCTGGAGAATTGTGCTCTTTGGATCCAGTTAATGTATGCAGATATTTCAATCATGGATTTGAAGCTATGATGTCTTTTATCACCAATAAAAAAAATCCTCCTCTTGGAGAGGTTCTGGATTTCTTATGAAGAAAGGAGTATCAAGCGAGAGGTGCAACTCACATACATATGTTAATATGGATCAAAGATGCTCCCAAATTTGGAACAGATTTAGATGATACTGTGTTGTATTTTATTGAAGGATATGCTACATGACACGGTGTCCCATGCCATTCTGCTAAAACGCCTGGAAGATATAGGAATCGTGGACTCAGCGCTCCAATGGTTTCGGTCATTCCTAACCAGCAGATCATTCAGGGTATCTGCCCCTCCGTTTATCTCCAAACCACAAGACATAGGACAAGGTGTCCCACAGGGCTCGGCTCTCAGTCCCTCCCTGTTCAATCTATATATGCAACCTTTGGCGGAGGTTGCTAAGAGATGGGGCCTCACTATGGTGTTGTATGCTGACGACACTCAGTTAGTCATCAGCCTTAATGAGGCCCCCTCCCCGGAGGCCACCAACTTCAGGGATGGACTGTCTGCTGTCGCCAAGTGGATGACATCAAATTGCCTCCAACTGAACGGTGGCAAAACCGAGGTACTGATAATGGGAAAAAACAGCAACAACTGGAACGATTCATGGTGGCCCCAGTCCCTGGGCCCAGCACCCCCTCCAAAAAACTTAGTAAAAAATCTAGGGGTATGGCTGGACGCCACCCTGAGCTTCCAATCGCACACTAAAAAAGTTGCCGCAACCTGCATTGGACTTCTGAGAAGCCTATACCCCATCCTAGGCTATTTCGACTCCAAGACACGACAACTCATAGTGCAGTCTACTATCTTATCAAGACTGGACTATGCGAGCGTCCTGTTGCTGGGAGCTAATAAAGCTGAGATAAAAAGATTCCAACGAATCCAGAACTCGGCAGCTAGAGCGATAGTAGGCCTTCCTAGACGGTGCTCAGTAAGAGCGACTATGTACAGACTTCATTGGCTGCCCATAGAAGCCCGTATCCAGTTCAAGGCCCTCTTATTTGCCTTTAAGATCTTGAAGAATGAAGGCCCAGAGCTTCTCCGTCCTCTGATGACCCCCTACAAGCCCAAACGGAACCTCCGGTCTATGGGGCAACATCTAGCTCTGATACCCCAGACGAAATTTTGTCGCATCGGAGGTCGCTCTTTCAAGCTACTGGGGGCCAAGCTGTGGAACTCCCTCCCTCTCCACATCCGCTGCATGGATGATTTGCTAGCCTTCCGAAGAGCGATCAAAACCCATCTTTTTCCCGCCCCGTAGGTCCCTCTTTCGCATCCAGTAGATTGTGTTACGGTTCTAGCGCCGGGACGCCCCGTCGCTGGGGCAGCTGTTGCGCTCTACAAAACAGGTAACATAACATAACATAACATAACATGTGATATACCCAAAAATACAGAAGATAAGGACTTAAGACAATCTTATCTTATCTTAAGAGGGACATGTATAGCCCTCTGTCACCATAGGTTTCCTGGCGCTGGGTGGTACTGAGAGATGTAGAGAGGGGGAGCTAGCCAGACTGTGTAAAAAGATTGGTTTTAAGAAGTTTTCTGAATTCCAGCAGAGACATGGAGGATTTGAAGGATAACGGCAACTGGTTCCAGAGTTTGGGAGCCAGATGAGCAAATCTGCAACCACCATATTTTTTGAGTTTGATTGGGACTGCGGTCAGAAGTTGACGGTGGGAGGACCGAAGGTTGCATGCCGGACAGTAAGGAGTCACTAGGGACTTCAGAAAGACGGGGGACGTACCAGTCACAGCTTTGTAGGTCAGGCAGCCGATCTTAAATGCAGCTCTCTGTTCGACCGGCAACCAGTGGAGTTTACAGAGTAGTGGTTTTGCAGACTGCCACTTCGGGGTCTTAAAGGTTAGTCGGGCCGACTGATTCTGCACGACTTGCAGCCTATGTAGCAGGTATTTTGGTAGGCCATGATACAAGGAGTTGGAAAAATCCAGGCGGGAGAGCACAAGGGCGATAAAAAATTGTATCAGGGCTTCAGGCGAGAGTAGGTGGGAAACTTTCCTGATTCTCCGAAGCTAAAACATACACGAGGATACGACTGCACCAACCTGAGGCTTGAGGGAGAGCTCTGAGTCTATGATAACCCCCAGGCTCTTTGCCGATTTAGCCGGGATGGGCGGGGAGCCCAGCTCTGTAGGCCAAAACTGTGGGCCCCAGTGAGTGGAGCTACTGCCAGGGAGAATTAGCTCAGTCTTCCCTGGGTTCAGCTTGAGCTGATTAAGGTTCATCCATTGCTGGATATGTAACATGGCCGCCTGACAGTCGAAAGCTGCGTTAGGGGTGTTAAGAGGGAAGATGATTTGCAGGTCGTCTGCATAATTGAAGACGGTAATGTCCCAGCTCTTCAGGGAATGGATGAGCGGGCGAAGATAAAGATTAAAAAGCAGGGGAGACAGAGAGGAACCCTGAGGCACTCCACAGATGAATGGTTCCCTAGTAGCCGTGAAAGGACCCAGGTGAACAGCCTGGGTTCTGCCTGTCAAGAAGGATTTAATCCAGACCAGAGCCGAGCCCCGGATACCGGCTTGCTCGATACGGTGGTGAAGGATGTTATGGTCCACCGTGTCGAACGCTGCCGACAAGTCCAGAAGGATCAGGGCCTGAGGAGACCCTTTGTCGGCGTTGCTCCTGAGAGAGTCCATAACCGCTAAGATCACTGCCTCAGTAGAGTGGGCAGGTCTGAAGCCAGCTTGGTAAGGCTCAAGGTAGCCGGAGGACTCAATGAACTGAGAGAGGCAGCAGGTGACATGTGCCTCCAAGATCTTAGAAAAATAAGGCAGGAGAGAAATAGGCCGATAGTTGGCAAGGTCCTCTGGGTCGGCTCCGGGTTTTTTCAGCAATGGTACCAAGGCAGCTTCCTTGAAGGAGTTGGGTACGATGCCGGCCTCAAGAGAGGTGTTTAGTAGAGGCAAGATGCAGTTGGGCAGAGCCAAGCAGATGTCCCTGAAGACAGAGGGAGGGCAGCAATCATTGGGGGAGCCAGATTTGACTCGGGAGGCAAGTTTGGCGAGGGAAGGAGAGTTGAGGAGGGGAAAGTGTGACAGTGAACATGGGTTACCAAGGGAGGGGACAAGTGGAGCAGCAGGGGGCGCGGGGGGGATAGTGTTCTTGATCTTAATGATCTTTTCAGTGAAAAAGCTATTTAGAGCATCACAGGATTGTTGGGTGGGGACCTGGGAGGGGAGAGTTCTGGCATCAGAGGTCAACTCGTCCATAATTCTGAATATTTCCTTGGACTTATTAGGGGCGACAGAGATTCTTTCAGAGAAGTATGAAGATTTTGCAGCTATAATTGTACTTTTGTATATATACAATAAGGGGCCCATTAGGATGATGGGCGGACTTTGTCCGCCTGTCATCCTACCGGTGATTGGGACCGCCCGCCATAAGGGCGGGGGTCCCATGGGGCTATTAGGATGTGCCCGCCACAGTGGTGGGCACATCCTGTAGTTGTAGCATTGTGGCGGGCGGTGCACTCTGCACCGCCTGCCACAATGCAAAAAATGCATTTTCACATTTGCATATGCAAAGCGGCAGGCACCGCGCGGTGCCTGCCACTTTGTATATGCAAATGAAGGGGGGTACCATAGGTACCCCCCCGTGCACCCCCACCTCAGCCTTCAACATGGGGGCCCGCAGGGGCCCCCAATGGCAACGACCGCCTGCCTTTCCGTGGCGGGATCGCCGCCGCGGAAAGGCACCTATAGCCATACATGCAAATATGGATGGCGGTGTCTGATAGACACCGCCACCATATGAACCCTTTTCCACCCCGGCCGCATGGCGACCGGGGCGGAAAAGTGGCGGGCGGTGTTTGCCACCGCTGCAGTCCCCCCCGCCATTGTAATGTGGCGGGGGGGAAAAGGGTGGCGGGCGGGCATTTCTGTTGGGCGGATCGCCACCGCCACCATGGTGGTGGCGATCCGCCCGACATCATAATGGAGCCCAAAGTGTTACGATTCCAAAGCTATCGTTGTGGGAAATACTGTCGTCGAAAGTACAAATCTAAGGACAAATTATACACCAAATTTTGTTTTGGACTTCCACGTCCTGTAATATCGAAAGGAAGAGTGAACTGTTTTATGTCATCTTTGAGACATACTAGGAGAAGAAAGTGTCAAAAAAATACCTACAACTTAAGAAGAAATGAAGACTCAAAATACCCAAATGACTACAACACAGTCATTTTGTCCATGTGGAATGCTAACATGGATATTCAATACGTTGCGGACAATTCCATTGCTGTGGCTCGATATGTAACATCCTACATAACAAAATCAGAAAAGACTGAATTGAAGGAAATGTGGGAAGAGATTTCCCACGAGAAGAGTCTAAGTAAGAAATTATATACTTACAGTTTGAAGATGTTATCTCATCGAGAAATTGGAGCATATGAATGCTCGGATCGCTTATCATCTGCAAGTCTATACTCCAAATCTAGAAGAATCATTTGGGTGAGTCTAGGTCTTGCTGCAACACGAAATCGAGTACTTAAATCTATACAAGAAATTGAATATTTAGCTGAAAAAGAGCCAGAAAGTACAGACATTGTGAAAACTAATATGTTGGATACATATTATCCAAATAGAAGCCATCATCTTGAGAACATTTGTCTCTATGAAGTGCTGCAAAACTATATTTTTAAACGGAACAATACAGAAAACATCAATGATGGTATATATGCTGTGATTGGTTCTGAAGGATGTTTGGTAAAACAAAGAAAAGGACATTTGATTTATCACCGTAAACTGAGTTGGGAAACTCCTGACAAAAGGGAATTTTACTATTTAGCTCTTGTGCAACTTTTCAAGCCGTGGCGTTCAGAATTGGAATTACTTGGAGATTTTGAGAGCTTTGAAGATTCCTTCAATGCAAGTAAAGATACTATAGAATGTCCTGTTTTTGCTAATTATGTGAAAATGTTGAACGACGAAATTGAGCAAGAAGCTACAATTGCAGCTGAGATTGCTAGATTGAGTCAGGATCCACTAGGAGAACCAATTGTTCAAAATGAAGCAGCAACTGCTATGGAAGAGGTGGAAACAGCAATGTATCAAGCTCAAGAAGATGTAACAAACTTAGGAAACTTGGAAGAACAACTAAATGTTGAACAGAAACAAATATATGAGCAAGTGAGAGAACAGATTGACCATGGATTACTTCATGAAAAGAAAGAGTGCTCTTGGTCATCATTTCAACCTATCCGAATGTACGTCAGTGGACAAGCTGGAACAGGAAAACGTTTTTTAATTAAAGTAATTACAACTTATCTACAGAAAAGAACTGAGTCGCATTTGTCTTGTGTTGTCACTGCTCCAACTGGGTTGGCGGCGCACAATATTAAAGGAATTACTTTACATCGTTTATTAATGCTACCAGTAGAGCATGAAAACAAATTGGAATACCACAAGCTATCTGGAGAAGCTTGTTCTGAAGTTTCAAGAGTCATGAAGAAAATGAAACTTCTCATTATTGAGGAGGTAAGCATGGTATCTAACTTAATGCTTGCCTTTGTGCATTTAAGAATGCAGCTTATTCATAAAACAGAGTATAACGTATTATTTGAAGGAAAGCACATCATAGTTTTTGGAGATCTACTACAACTTACTCCTGTAAAAGGACTACCAGGGTTTAAAACACTGGCGCATGAAGATACCAGAAAGTCTTTGGGGAGCATTGGAAATGTTAATATTTGGTCATTTTTTTAATATAAGGAACTTATTATAAATATGCTGTAGCAGGGTTTCCGTTCTCCCACAGAACTGTGCACAGAGATCTAGAACCTGGGTGAATTAGGGTGACCCAAAACTCACCTTAGTATCAGAAATCCCCTTACCTAGCTAGCTACAGTGTCTCATTGGTCATAACAAACTCCCAATGACTTAGACAATCCAGAACATGAACTTAGGGTACCTCAAGTATCGTGGAACACATGAACACTCTTTCGCTCTATAATCATTTCAAACCACAACGGGGAGTAAAAGAACACACGTGCAAGTTTGAAATATTTATTTTTCAATGCAAGGTTCTCAAACGCAGTATCTTATATAATACCAACATACATATTATAAAAATCAGAGTTATCAGCATAGTCACTAGTCCATAGTAAGCGAACGGTGATAGCATATTATAATGCAAAAATCTATAGAAATATGTATCACCTATATTTTGCGTACCCTATTTAGCATACTATATTATATCTAAGAAGGTCTCATTTGGGTTTTAGCAGGGCGGGCCCATACCTCTAAATGTCAGCAGAAGAAGATCACACCATCAGCTACCAACTCTCTTCGTGCAAAGCACCATCAAGTGTGTTTTTGCATTCTCAGTAACTCTATCTTAAACCCGCGTAGAGCCCAATGTTGGCAGCAACATTATTTGTGTTATGTCTAATGTGGTGCGAGGATCAGGCCTCCCAGCAACCTTGTGTTAGGTTATTCTTAGAGGCTATAGATCTCAGTGTGCAGACAGTGTACCAAGTGTACCAAGCATGACTGATATCAGAGCAATAACATATTATTCTCAATAAATCACATCTTTCGTCTAGGTTGAAAGCTACAATGCCAATTATGTGCCGTGTGCAAACTGAAGCCAAAGGAAAATATGTTGTTTAAACATTTAATAAACTCATGCTAACTTAACACAATATATAGAAAAGCATTAACTATATGACACCCCCCCCAATGATCCGAGGACGGTCAAGAAAAAAGGCAATAATATAAGAAAGGCACAACATGAAAGCAGAGTTCAATAATATTGAGCCAAGCTAAATGTATGTATTATGTATATAAAAATTAACAATACAAAATATGTATGAATGCCTATAGTGGCCAAACAAAAATGTAAAAAATCTCGAACTCGAGGCCTAATAGAAAATCACAGGCCTAGAACATATGAAGTCAATTGTTCGTAAGAAAAATGGCACCATTCAGAATTACTAAAAAGTCACGTGCCCGTATAGTGAAAGTCTCCAAAGCCACTCATGGGTGGATAGAATGTGCAAAATAGGTAGCCACAGCTTCCAACATGAAATCACTGTCATCATCCGAAAATAGTTCAGCCATCCAATTAAGCAATGGGAAAGAACATACGTGCTCCTCCAACACCGAACCCTCTAGCAACATCAGAGGACAACTCGGTGGGTTCTCAAGAACGCTATGTGCCAGAAACTCATGCGCCGCTGCAGGGATGTCCCACTGACCCATTAGTCCATGCATCGCTGCCAAGGCCATAATCCTTTCGCCAGAACAAATCAACTCGTGAGCAACTACGGGGGCCCATCAGGTGATTAAAATCGACTTCAGGAGATAACGGCAAGCAGAGACACAAATCAATGGCCCAGTCAAATTCGCAGCTCAGGCAATGAAACACAGGCTGGACACATGTGAAATAGGAAAATCGAAACGATAATCCAAATGCCGTGCTTAAGGTTGCAAGCGGCAAGGTGCCATAGTAATCAAGCATCCGGTTGCGAAATAGTGTTAGAAGGGGCTGAGCGGCTTCTTGCGCAGGATGGGCATCCATGTTTTAGGAAGCAGAATAACACCAAAACGCCTGCAGCTAAAGCCAGCAAAACAGGAAATCCGCCAAACAAGCTCGAAAATATTGAATGGAAGAAAGCTGGGATAACACCAAAAATCTTTTCAAACGTAGTCACGAGACCACTGCTAACCAATTTAAAAAAATGAGCTAAGCCAGACGTGGAGGAGGCATTAAAGATCTGATGTACTAATTCGCAGAAATGAAACGGCAAGTCAGTATTTAAAAGTGCCTGCACCTCTGTGCGTGTGTTAGCTATGTGAAGGACATAAGTTTCACGGGCCGAGCTCAGGGCCACTTCTTTTTGAGACAAAAGAGCCCTTATTCGGCTCAAACCATTGAACTCAGCTCTCAAGGTTGGGATGCGTGGCCAGATGGAAACATCTGAATTCCCATGCGTGGGTGGATATAACACGTTCTTGCAACACACCACACGTTCTGATACAGTAACCACATAGGCGATACCGACCATTAACCCACAACACTCCTCGTTATTCAAAAGTAAATAACTACCGTTTGTCAATAAAGTACATGTGAGAACTATTGCAGGAACCGGTGTGCCTTTTAAAACACAGGCTAAATTAGGCGTGTCCTGATTACAAGAACCATGCAACTGGATGTGTCTGCATACCAGCGAGCAATCAGGCGACTGTGTGCATTCTTCACCATTCAGATTCACTTCCTTTCCATCCTTCAGGCATCTGTATGTGTATGATAAAGACCATGCCTCATGTAGGAAAGCACTGCCTAGTGGTTCATATCGGCCTATTGCAATATATCGCATACAATTAGTAAATTTATATAAAGCAAAAGGTAAAGTAATAACAACATGGATAAGCCATGTAGCAGCAGCTGCCTCAGCCACAGAAAAGGGCAAAGATTCTAACTTTTCAATATGCAACATAGAAAACGATGCATCTCGCATAGAAAGCATGCGCTGCTTGTCAGTCAAATTAAACGGGGCAAATAAGGATGATACGTTCATGTAACTCCAAGGAACGCGACCAGCTTTCAGAGTCTGTAGTGTCCATGCAAACTGCATTACAGAATGCAATTGATTTTGTCCATGGTACAATACAGATACTTCATCATTTACAATGTCAACCACAGAAGAGACAATATTGTTCAACGTGTAAATTCGGGAAGAAAGCATGTTAATACTGTTATCGACAACTGCAAGCACTTTTTCCAAATTTGCTTGGTCAATCGCTCTTAGGCGTTTAGCAGCCTCAATTTGTGAAAATTTCCAAATTTCATTGTAAACAGTATAAATCCACCGTTTAGACCTACCCTTAGCTGGGCCTTTTATAAAATCATTCAAATCCACGTTTTCAGTTAACTGAGCCAGATGTAGTTTAACTGCAGCTAAAGTGGAATGTTGTAACCAAGTCTGACACAGTTTCCCCACAGAATAAGTGGTGACAGTATAATCAGTTTCAAAACGGGGATCAGGTCTGACTTGTGTGAACCCTTCAGTCAAACCCAGAAAACGACGTTGGCAAGAATCAGCACTTCTTTGCCACATCAGCCAACCCTTTGGATCCAAACTGGATATATTAAAGGATGAATTGTGCAAAAGAGCTTGTAACTCACGAATGGACAATTCAGTATAATTACCCCATCCTGAATATTCTTCCAATTCGGGGATAATTGGTGTATTTAATTTTTTAGAAGTAGCCAATCCAAAGCATGTCATTTGGAAAATGGTTGAATTTAGAAACAACATGTGATTCGGGATGAGACATGCTCGGTGCAAAGCCTCAGTGCCTTGTACCTGCCAATCTTTGGTACCTCAAACCGATTTAAGGTCAATTGTTCCTTTCCAAAACTCGTAGCCATCTACAGCTAATCTGTCTAGAAAGGACTTCGAATACAGCAATTTTGTATCGGTTAGTCTAACTTTGGACATGGACTTTTGTGTCATTTTGAAATAAAATGACTCAGGATGTGATTGATTAAAATCTGTAAAATAAGAATATTTTTTCAGAAACGTACTGGAGCTGCCTCCCAATAGAGCAGGGCAATGTTCCTACTGTGTGTAATTTACAGCAACCCTCCTGAAATTTGTCTTATGTAAAAAATGATTACCATAGTGTTGAAAACAAAACAAATCACCATAATTAATAGAATCTAAATACAGATCCTCAGCATCAAAGGCAGCATAGTATTTCAAATCAGAGAATAATGCTTCTACGGCCTGAATATCCCAATCATCAGAACGTATATTTTGTTTAATCACATCCCCCATGTTTACTCTAAGCACATTCGGAACATTAATCACTTCAGTGGGCCCATGTATTTGAAATCTAACCGCATCCCACAC
Organism: Lissotriton vulgaris; assembly: GCF_964263255.1. Classification (NCBI taxonomy): domain Eukaryota; kingdom Metazoa; phylum Chordata; class Amphibia; order Caudata; family Salamandridae; genus Lissotriton; species Lissotriton vulgaris. The sequence continues at coordinate 801,177,171 of NC_141685.1, read as the reverse complement.
AATCCCATCAAGGACAGGCCAAGCAGTAATGTTGATTGTATTCAAGTTTCGTTTCAGTCTGTGTGCTGAATGTGAGACGTATGTCCAAGGGGGAATTAAAAAATGTTTTTTAAATAGAGTGACATATTTTGCAATAGTTGAGGGTTTCTTTGAAAGTTCCGAAACAGAGTCAAAAGAGAATCTGGACTGGTCGGCCAAACGAGTCTGCAAATCTGGCATAGATAAGTCAGCAGGATAGGTGTAGTTCAGCTCATCAATGTTAGAAACAGGAATAGTATTTAATAAAGGACTGGATATGGCAGGCATCTTGAGGGACACCTCCTGTTCTGCACCAGAAGTAATAGCCAGCACAGAATGCCTCACCATGGAAGGACAGGAAATAGCCGGTGTCATGCTATGAAGAATCGGCCACCCTGTGTGTCTTGACATTGTCAATAGAAATAAATCTGTTTTCTTTACGACCTGGAAGTGGTGGTAATATGACTGTTCTTGTGCCCTTTACTCCAAGAACTCGAACCGGTGCACGATATGAGGGACCAAACTCTTTCTTGTTATCGATCTTCTCTCGAACCAGTTCTCCACTTGGTGTAGCCAGCCAACTACCGGGATCTGCAAGGCATCATCCGATGTGGAGGGCAAATGTTCCTTTGCTAGACTGTCTCTGGTCTTTTGTAGATCCTGTAAAACATTGCAATAATCATCTACGTCAAAGGCCGTGGCCTGGGCCTTGCAGTCTAGACCGTCGAGGTCAGGGACGTACATCTTGATACCAAAGAGCATTTCGTATGGGGTCCGCCCACCCAGAGACCTTCTAGGGAGATTATTAAGTGCACGCTGCATGCCATTGAGGTGGGCTAACCAGTTTCTGCCAGTGCCTATAACTGGAGCTGTCGAAGATTGCTTTAAGTCACGGTTCATTCGTTCAACTACACTATTTCCCTCGGGTCTGTACGGAGACGAAAACTTGACTTGGACCCCCAATGAAACCATAGCATCCTTACACGCCTTAGAGGCGAAAGCCGGACCCTGGTCCGAATGGAAGGTACCACAGGCAAAAATCCCTACAAAGACTCGCAAATCCTTAATGACAGTCCGTGAATCAGCGCTCCGATGGGGCCATACCCACACAAAGCGTGTGCATGAATCAACTGCTACTAAGATGTACTTATATGCAGTATCAGAAGAAAAAGGACCGCAGTGATCTAAATAAACGCACCCAAGCGGTTTATTAGAGATGTACAACTGTGTCTGAAGCGGACGCGCAGCAGTTGAAGGTTTAATCTGCTGGCAAATGTCACATTGAAGGACATAATCGCGCGTCTGTTTGTACAGTCCCCGCCACCAAAACCTCTGTTGTAGCTGTGTTACAGTGGCTGAGACGCCCGCATGCGCAGACGCCACACCTTCATGAGCCGATGTAATCAAAGAAGCCCTGCGATCCGAGTTGGGAATTAAACGTTCACCAACTTTAGGAATTTTCACATAAGGAACCTTATCAGGACTTCAGTGGTATGTGTATTTAGAAGGGAACCCCGCAGGATATTTACTTTCCTTCTCAGTAGCAGCAACCGCTGCCAAGATGTCATCATCTATCTTACTTTTGGACCTCGTGACTGCTGCAACTAAGTATTTTGATACTGCTGACTTCGCTGCTTCATGAGCAAGCGAATTTCCGACAGCGTGGACCCCCACGCGCTGATGGCCAAGAGTATGAATTACAAACACGAGAGGCAACTTCTCTTTGAGTTCTGCCACTCGGACCCAGATCATTTTATGTTTTATAGTACTACCTTTGGAATCACGAAATTCATTCTGAATCCAAAAGAACAAGTTCTCATTGTAAGACTGGACACAGTAGTAAGAGTCACTTACGAACAAAGTCGTCACACTCGGATCTGCGTACTCCAATGCAAGCATCAAAGCACGAAGCTCAGCCAACTGTGCGGTGCAGTCCCCAAGCGTCTGCGTGTGCACGACACTGGACTTGAACTCATCGTTCACCATGGCACCGACCACAATGGCGCAAGCGGAAACGTAGGCATGTTTAGAGCCATGCGCAACCTGCGCCGAACCATCAGTGTAAATGATGCAATGGAAATCCTCCAACGGCCGCATTGCTAAAGGAGCAGGATGAACAAATTCATACTGTAAGAACTCCTGCGACCGTAAAGTGGCGTCAAAAATAAACGTGACATCCTGGGATGACAAGGACGCAGCCCATTGAATCCACCGAGGGTGCAAAGCTTTAGAATTAGGTACACTTGTTTTCGTAACTGCCTCCAAGGCAGGACACGGGGTAACAGCCAACATGCGTTTTCCCTGTGACAGGGCACGTTCCTTAAGAATGGCCATCTGCACAGCCGTCAAAACTTTCTCCACAGTGGAAAAACGCAATTCAGCCGAAGTGTACAAGTGTGACTTGTAAGCCATAGGTACTGTATCTCCTTCATTAAAAGTTAGGTACGTGAAACCCACCGTCCCCGGGACAATTCTTATCACCAGGTTGGTCTTGTTATCACGAGTCTGTAAGTATTCAGAAGCGAGCAAATCAGCTTGCAAAGATTGCAGAATAGCTGAATGCTCAGGCAGCCAGCATGATTTGGAAAGAGATGGTTGTATCAAAGCATACAAAGGCTTGATACGCTGGGCATATTCCGGAATGTATGTCCTCCCGAAATTCAAAAAGCCCAGTAAAGATTGTAATTTTTTCAGTGTTGTCGGAGAGCACAACTGAGCGTACTTCTCCAGGAAGTGAGGAGCCAAGCCTTTTCCTTCATTAGTTAGTTCATAGCCTAGAAACAACACTGTGTATTCTGCAATGTGCGATTTTGCAAAATTAAACTTGTAACCCATGTCTGCAAAGTTACAAATAATACTGTTCACTCGACACAGATGCTCCCAAAGTTCGTCGTCTGTGAGATAGATATCATCCACATAGGAACAAGCATCTGGGTCGATCCTCTCCAACAGAGAGACAATGCGTGCGGAAAATACGACAGGACTATTCTTATAGCCCATTGGAAGACGCCGAAACATTTTTTGGACCCCGCCGCATGTGAAAGAAGTCCATTGGGAACTTAGACTGTCCAATGAATGGGCATAAAAACCATTGGAAATGTCAAGCGTGGTTTTGAAACGCTTACGCACAAGACTATATACAAGGGCCGAGCCGTGAGTATTCTGTACTGCACAGTTACGGCAATGCGAGTTTAAATGCCGGTAATCCAAAACCAAACGGTAAGAGCCGTCCGGCTTGTTTACAGTAAAAAGGGGGTTATTCATCGGTGACACACATGTTTCAATTACACCTTGATATTCCAATTGTTCAAGGATCGCTGCGACTGAAGCTTTGGCTTCACGTCGTATGGGATATTGAGGTTGAGGCTGCGGCTGAGACCGTAAAGGAATCTCGTGGTTCGGGGACAATTTATCCCAGCCACACTGATTACGGTACACAGCCGGTGCAAGCGCCAGAGCCCACTCTTCTGCAAAGTGCAGCGCTTCCACTCTCGAAACTGTGTTTGCGAAACTGGGGAGGATCACCTCCTCCCCTCTTGGAGCTGCGAGCACAAAAGGTGGGGGCCAGTCAGCCTCCGAAAGCAAAATGTCATATGTAGACGAAAGATTTTCCCAAAATATTCCTTTAACGGTACGTTGTATATCACCTTCAATTAACAGGACACTTTCAAAAAGTCTATCAGGGGGAGCAACTCTTGTATCTGCTGTTTCAATCACAACATAAGTGTCAGTCGCTGTCACCTTCAGTAGTGGACGGAGGGCCTCTCTCACTATGGTAATCTCCGCCGCGCTGTCCAGCAAGGTCAGAGCCCAAGTCAGATTCCGAAACCTCGTTCTCACAATCTGGGGCATATCGATGCGCTGTCAAGGCTGCAACTTTCTTCTTGGCAAACTGCGGTCTCTGAGGCGTAGAGCCCTCCTGCTTGTCTGCACCGTTGTGCGGGCGGGGCTGACCACGTCCTTGCTGGACACCCCAGCCCCTGCCGCCCCCTCCACCACCGGTGGACGGAGCCGATGAGTCCTGAAAGGAACGAGGAGAGCGTTGGTCAGAAGCCTGAAAACGTTCAGGTGTCTTAATCATCGCGCGGTCGCGCAAATCATAAACACGTTCCGACTGCGCAGGCAACGGAGACGCAGGGCGTGAAACCTGTGTCTGTTGTTGTTGCTGTTGCTTACCCTGATTCTGTTTTTTAGGCCAATTTTGTTTCTTGGACTTGGGTTGAACGTCAGTTTCTGAAGCTTGTCCCTGGGGCTGCTTCTTCTCCTTAGTAGAAAAAGGCTTATTACCCTTACTATTGCGACCTACGGTTTTATAAGCCGCCACAATTATCCTCGCTAACTGTCGGGGTTTCTCGGCATTGGGAACCAGCGCTAAAGCGTTAGCCACCTGAAAGTTCACTGCATCCCCCTTGACATTTGCAAGGATCAGATCGCAAACCACCTCAAAGGAGCCACATAGGCGCATACCCAACTCAACAGCCGATTAAGGCCCGTGATCATCTTGAACACGTTTAAGGACCGTAGACAGATTGGACATAGACGGGGAGCCAAAGCACCTCGAATAGACCGCCGCAAAAATCTTACCCCAGGTCTCACAGTCAACAAGCTCAGGGGCCAAATCCTTCGGTAAACTAAGCGTAAGAATCTGGTCTTTTTCACCAGGAGTCGTATTAGGAAACACAGCTTCCAGCTGGTCGAATTTCTCGGCAAGCCAGAAAGGAAAATCATCCTTATCCAGGGGCTTCTTGCCCATTACGGAATTCACCATGACCGGACTGATTTTCAAACCAGCCTGACCTGCTTGAAGCTGTGCACCCCTAGGGGCTGCGCCTTGAACATTACGGCTTGTGTAATGAACAAGTGCCCTAATCACTTCAACCGCGACCTCGTGAAGACGATGCAGGTCACCCACATTACAAGTGGCGCGATTAGGGTGAGGAGTGAATCCAGCCAAAGCGGGCCAAGGTGTGCCCGGAATGGACAAAGGACCTAACCTCGGAGTGGTCAAAGCGTGTGGTAGGGCGCCACCAAACCAAACTCCATGCTGCCAAACATCAATAGGTACTTCCTGTGCTCTGTACGGAGCATACGCTGCAGGTACAGCTGACGGAGTGTACGAGTGGAACACACCAGAACTTGCGTCCACAGCCGGAAATGTCACCCGCAAATAAAACAGTTCGTACGGGTAAGCATGTTCCGCACTCACTACTAGAACCACAGACATGCCTTCCAAAGGAACATCATAAGTATGCAAATGATCACGCACCGCAATGCGACTATGCAGCGGGATGTCCACAGCTTGTGCCATGATTGCACAGGAACGTGAAAAAACAAAGATTACTTTGTAGCACCACTGGATAGTAATTCAAGGAAACCGTTTTTAGATAGATTCAAGCTTGAAAAGACCTATTTCAAAAATAGGTAGGTTTTCCGACACCGCCGTTTTCCGGAAACGGGAATGAAGGAGTTAAGGTGAGAATGATATACTACTCGAGTGTCATGATATAAGGCCAACAACCGTTGGGCGCCATGTAGCAGGGTTTCCGTTCTCCCACAGAACTGTGCACAGAGATCTAGAACCTGAGTGAATTAGGTGACCCAAAACTCACCTTAGTATCAGAAATCCCCTTACCTAGCTAGCTACAGTGTCTCATTGGTCATAACAAACTCCCAATGACTTAGACAATCCAGAACATGAACTTAGGGTACCTCAGGTATCGTGGAACACATGAACACTCTTTCGCTCTATAATCATTTCAAACCACAACGGGGAGTAAAAGAACACACGTGCAAGTTTGAAATATTTATTTTTCAATGCAAGGTTCTCAAACGCAGTATCTTATATAATACCAACATACATATTATAAAAATCAGAGTTATCAGCATAGTCACTAGTCCATAGTAGGCGAACGGTGATAGCATATTATAATGCAAAAATCTATAGAAATATGTATCACCTATATTTTGCGCACCCTATTTAGCATACTATATTATATCTAAGAAGGTCTCATTTGGGTTTTAGCAGGGCGGGCCCATACCTCTAAATGTCAGCAGAAGAAGATCACATCATCAGCTACCAACTCTCTTCGTGCAAAGCACCATCAAGTGTGTTTTTGCATTCTCAGTAACTCTATCTTAAACCCGCGTAGAGCCCAATGTTGGCAGCAACATTATTTGTGTTATGTCTAATGTGGTGCGAGGATCAGGCCTCCCAGCAACCTTGTGTTAGGTTATTCTTAGAGGCTATAGATCTCAGTGTGCAGACAGTGTACAAAGTGTACCAAGCACGACTGATATCAGAGCAATAACATATTATTCTCAATAAATCACATCTTTCGTCTAGGTTGAAAGCTACAATAACAATTATGTGCCGTGTGCAAACTGAAGCCGAAGGAAAATATGTTGTTTAAACATTTAATAAACTCATGCTAACTTAATACAATATATAGAAAAGCATTAACTATATGACAATGCGACAGGCAAATGATGCTGATTATGGAAGTATTCTTCAGGATATAAGAATTGGAAAAGTGATTGAACATGGCAAAGAAGCTTGACAGAGACGATTACTTTCCAATTTGTTTCCAAATGAAAATATTGTTCCTGAAAAAATATATACGAGAATTGCAGAAAACAAATCTGTAATCTGCTTAATGCCATCACTGCGTGAATGTTCTATATTCAATGAAGAAATTTTAAAGTTGAAAAATGAAGAAATTATCAAATTGGAAGCTATTGATGAAATAGAACATGAAGGAATCACTATTATTTTGACTGAAAAGTTGAAGAGGAAATTGGATTCTTTAGAGAAATCGATAAGTATAACTGCTGGCTTAGAAAATAATTTATATGCATGTGTAAACTGTAGGGTAATTTTATGACATAATTTGAATGTGGAAAAAGGTTTAGTAAATGGAGCAATGGGTAAAATTGTTGATTTCGTTAATTATGTAAATAGAGATGGTATTGAATTTTTGAAAATCAAATTTGATGAAATTGAAGAAGTTCAACAGTTTAGTCGTTGTTCAGCTCGGTTTTTGCTTGTAATAGATTTGAATGTTCGCAGAAAACATTTTCCTATTTCTTTGGCGTATACGGTGACCATTCATAAATCTCAAGGTTTAAGAGTAGATAGTGCTTTAGTGAATATTGGAAGTACCGTGTTTAAAGAAGGTATGGCATATGTTGCTTTGTCTCGAGTGAAAACTTTATCTGGATTGTACTTGATTGATTTTGATGAGACAAAAATTAGTGCGGATGCAAATTGTGCGAAAGAGTATAATAGGTTAAGAAGAGAATATGCACCCAATTTAGGTCAATATCCAGTATTTGAAAAGCGTGTGGTAGTTAGAAAAAGAAGATTTGAGAATATCTGTAGTGACGTTGTAGAGAAAGAAAAAAAAAGATAAAGTTGTGATTGTAAGCAAAAAGAAAAAGGGCAGTGTTGAAGAGAATGTTGGTTATCAGTTTGAAAATTGTTCTGGTGTCAACTGCTATGCTAGTTCATGTTGTTTTTCCTTGAAAGTTTGCAACAGTAACTTGTTGAAAATCGGGAAGAAAGATTCTGTTCATTGCTGTATTCTGTTTATGAGAAATGCAGTAGTGATAAAAGTAAAATACAAATTGTTTCTGATATTCAAAATGTTTTGGATATATTTTCTGGTTGTACTCAATTTATGCAGAATATTCAGCAAGATTGTCAGGAATTTCTAATGTATATGCTTGTTGTATTAGAAGATGAAGGTATATATATTGAAAACCTTTTTGGCCTTTCTTATAAATGGCAACATGACTGTGAAAATTGTTTGTTCACATGTAGCACTAACATAGACACTGAAAGATTTATATATTTGACTTTACCAGACTGTGAATCAGTGTCTTTTAACAATCTAGTTAGAGGAGCAAGTCAAAACATGGTGTGTAAACAATGTAAATCAGAAATGTCATCAACATAATTTATACAAAGATATGGACATTATGTAATTTTAATGCTGCAACGTTGTAGAGCTGATGGAAGGAAATTGGAAACTAATAAAAAAAATTGTAGCTACTCAACTATCAATATCAGGAAGAAATTTTAAAACTGTAGCAATTATTTTTCATGATGGACCTTCTACAACATCTGGACATTACACTGTTTATTTAAAATGCCTGAAAGGTAGGATACATTGTAATGATAATCAATTGGTTTTTAAACAACGTTTGCCTAAAGAGTTACCAAATTCTTACCTAATATTTTTAAAGCCAAGATTTGAGGAACAAAATTTGGCCTTTTAGGATTACTGCTGTTAAGGTAGGTTGGTCTGGTGTTGTAGAGTACTTTTTAAGTGAGAGTGAGGATCTTGAAGGTGATCCTCTTGTCAACGTGAAGCCAGTGTAGATTTCTCAGGTGGTGGGTGATGTGGCTGCGGCATGGGACATTGATGATCAGTCGGGCGGAAGTGTTTTGTACTCGTTGTAGGTGTTTGTCTGAATTGAGATTTTGAGAGTTGATCCTTATGCAGTTGGTGACGTCTTTCTGTGGAATGTGGCTCCTTGGTGAGGGAGAAGATGAGTTGGGTATCGTTGTCTTAACAGATAATGTTCAGGTTGTGAAGGCGGGCCACTTGTGTGAGGGTGCCATGTAGATGTTGAATAGCGTCAAGTTGAGGGATGACCCCTTGGGGACATTGCAAATGATGTTGGTGGTTTTGGATCAGAAAGGTGGGACACGGATGCTAAGGATGACTATTGAGGAGCTTCTGAACTAAGAATTTGAGATATACTATTTGGCCATGAGGAAAAGTATGTAAAACCATTAAGGACCATTTATTGTATATTTTGTCAGCATATATTTGTAAGTTACTTTATTTTCAGTGTATTTCTATTTTTAGATTGTTATTGAGAATGTTGAATAGTTTTTTTAAGATAATCTTATTGATTGCCTTTTTTTGCCCGCTGTTATGTGATGAGTACTATTAAACTCAATGTTTCTAGTGAAATTCAATATATTATGAGAACAGCAAAAAAGGCAAATGAAATGCTTTACAAAATATTTTATGTTGTGAAAGATATATTGTAACTGTTTTTTTTGTCTTCCACAGATGCTAATTTTATAATATATAATTATTTTATTATTTATTATGTTTAAGGTAAGTATAAGTAACTGTTAAAAATGGTCGATGGGATGTGCTTCTACAGAGTTGAAGTAACAAAACATGTATGGATTACATAAGTGTGCAAAGATGGTTTGTATCTTTTAAAGACATTTGAAAAACCTAATATATATATACTGAGTGTACCAGTATTCTTTGTATTTTACTACAACACATCTACTATTTGGGACAGGTAAGGTGAATAGACATATTGTACTTTTTTTTAGTACTACATTTTATTATAACAGCCTGAGTTTTTTCCTATAGTGATAAGGAGTGACTGGTTTGAAAATGTAAGAAAATGTTAAAACTGAACATTCATATAAATAATTATATTTATATAATCTTATAAAGTAGTTGAGATTGTTATTTGTATAATATTTTTTAAAGGGCAAAATAGTTGATAAACCTAGTTTTGTGTTATGGATTAGGAAAAATGATAACATGAAGTGTTTATGTTTTTGTACAAGGACCTACAACATAAGAAATTCATTATGAAAAACAACAGAACAATATGGAAGACGGTTTCGAAATTAGCAACAGTCTCATCGAAGAGCTAAACAAACGTTTCATAGGCAGCGAGAAAGAACAGGAAGAAAATAGTGCTGCAGATATCTGCTGTGATTTCCTAGATGAAAGCTTGGATGCTGATTTTGTGAAAGCATTAGATGATATTGAGTTTGATCATACAACCTCCGAAATTGATAACCAGGAAAACGAAATACCTGATGAAATTATTTTAGAAGCTCTATTAAATTATGAGATGTTACAAGAATAAATGTATTATTATATAATAATAATGGTTTGAGTACTATGTATTAAAATATTCACTGTAATAAAAGTATAGCGCTCATAGATTCTCTTATACTTTTTTTAATTCTTTGCCAGTCTGTATCCTCTACACTTCCTTTAAACACTCTGTTACTGTTGTTTTAGTATTCTAGTCAGCCATTCAGCAGAATGTCCTGATCTATACACTGCGCTTAAAATTAAGCTCTTTTAAATTCAGTCAGACACTCTCTTTGCAGAACTGTAATTATCCAGTCAGTACCCAAGTAATTATGGAGCAAAGTAGGCCTTAGGCCATGGACTGCTTTAAACCCCTATAGACTATGCTTGCAGTCTTCTATGCACCTGCAAACTTGTCTTTTATACCTTCAATTCCCCAGTCTGTATTCTTACACTTGCAGCAAATACTCTGTCATTGCTGATTCAGTATTGTACTGAGACATTCAGTAGAATGTCCTTATCTATGCACTGTTCAAAAAATGAAGCTTTTATAAATTCAGTTGGGGCACTCTCCTTGCAGAAGTGTAATCATACACTCACTACCTAAGTACTCATGCATTAAAACAGGCCTTAGGCCATAGACTGCTTCAAACCTCTATAGACTTTGCATGCAGTCTTTTATGCACCTGCAAACTTGCCTTTTATACCTTCAATTCCCCAGTCTGTATTGTTACACTTTCACCAAACACTCTCACACTACTGTTTCAGTATAGTAGTGAACCATACAGCAGTATGAGGTTATGAATACACTGTTCTAAAAGTGAAGCAGGTGTACATTCAGCTTGACACTGCTTGCAGAACTGTTTTCATCCAATCAGTACCCAAATAGTCATGCAGTAAAGTCGGCCTTAGAATATGGACTGCTTCAAACTCTTATTTGCTATGCATGTACTCTTCAATGCACTAGAAAACTTGTCTTTAAACTTTTAATTACCCAGTCTCTATCCTTACACTCCCTTCAAACACGTTGCCACTACTGTTTCAATATTGTAGTGAGCCATACAGCAATATGTGCTTATCTATACACTGTAGAAAAAGTGAAGCAGTTATATATTCAGCTCTACACTCTCATTGGAGAACTGTAATCATTCAGTCACTACCCAAGTAGTTATGCAGCAAAGTAGGCCTAAGGGCATGGACTGCTTCTAACACCTATAGATAATAAATGCACTTTTCTAAATATCTACAAACTTGGCTTTTAAACTATCAATTGCCCACTCTGTATCCTTACACTTCCTCCAAACATTCTGCTACTGCTATTTTAGTATTGTAGTGAGTCATGCAGCAGTATGTTCTTATGTATACACTATTCTAAAAGTGAAGGTGCCATATATTCAGCCAGACACTCTCCTTGTAGAAGTGTGAGCATTCAGTCAGTTCCCAAGTAGTCATGCACCAAAGTAGGCCTTAGGGCATGGACTGCCTCAAATCCCTATAGACTATGCATCCACTGTTCTATACACCAGCAAACTTCTCTTTTATACGTTGAATTCCAAATTCTGTATCCTTACAGTTCCACTAAACACTATCACACTACTGTTTCAGTGTTGTAGTGAGCTATACAGCACTATGTACTTATTTATACACTGTTCTAAAAGTGAAGCAGGTGTACATTCAGCTTGACACTGCTTGCAGAACTGTTTTCATCCAATCAGTACCCAAATAGTCATGCAGTAAAGTCGGCCTTAGAATATGGACTGCTTCAAACTCTTATTTGCTATGCATGTACTCTTCTATACACTAGAAAACTTGTCTTTAAACTTTAAATTACCCAGTCTCTATCCTTACACTCCCTTCAAACACTTTGCCACTACTGTTTCAATATTGTAGTGAGCCATACAGCAATATGTGCTTATCTATACACTGTAGAAAAAGTGAAGCAGTTATATATTCAGCTCTACACTCTCATTGGAGAACTGTAATCATTCAGCCACTACCCAAGTAGTTATGCAGCAAAGTAGGCCTAAGGGCATGGACTGCTTCTAACACCTATAGATAATAAATGCACTTTTCTAAATATCTACAAACTTGGCTTTTAAACTATCAATTGCCCACTATGTATGCTTACACTTCCTCCAAACATTCTGCTACTGCTATTTTAGTATTGTAGTGAGTCATACAGCAGTATGTTCTTATGTATACACTATTCTAAAAGTGAAGGTGCCATATATTCAGCCAGACACTCTCCTTGTAGAAGTGTGAGCATTCAGTCAGTTCCCAAGTAGTCATGCACCAAAGTAGGCCTTAGGGCATGGACTGCCTCAAATCCCTATAGACTATGCATCCACTGTTATATACACCAGCAAACTTCTCTTTTATACGTTGAATTCCATAGTCTGTATCCTTACAGTTCCACTAAACACTATCACACTACTGTTTCAGTATTGTAGTGAGCTATACAGCACTATGTACTTATCTATACACTGTTCTAAAAGTGAAGCTGCTATACATTCAACCAGACACTCTCCTTGCATAACTGTAATTATTCAGCCAGTACCCAAGTACTCATGGTGCAAAGTGGGCCTTAGGGCATGGACTGCTTCAAACCCCTATAGAATATAGATTAATTGCCCTTTTAGATATTGAGGTAAAGCACTACGCAGGTATTCTATTGATGGAGCTGCGATCCTGGGCAGAGCAGAATAATCTGATACCAATGAAACAAACTGGCTTCACGGCAAACTCCGGCACTTTGACCAACCTTTTGACATTGTCTATAATTGTTGATAAAGCACTTACTACATCTAGGGCTGTTTTTTGCTCTTTTGTAGACTTTAAAGCCGCCTTCGATCGGGTCCCCAGGGCTGCTCTATGAGAAAAGCTAAAAAAAATGTGGGATCCGAGCCAAACTCCTGGAGGCGATTATCCAATTGCACTCAGGCACATGGGTACAAGTGAAGTTGGGGACCGGCACACATCTCTCTCGGAAAATCATGACAACTAGAGGTGTGAAACAGGGATGTGTGCTGGCCCCTCTTCTTTTTAACTTGTTTATAGCGGACTTGCCAGCCACCCTAGAAGAAACAAACAGCCACCCACCCAAGATGGGAGGTGTGACAATAAGTAACCTTTTATACGCCGATGACCTGGTTCTTTTCAGTCTTACGCGGGTAGGGCTGCAAAGGTTATTAAACAAACTACAGTTATACCACCACGAATACCTTAGAGGTTAATCTAAAGAAAACCCAAGTGGTTATCTTTGGTAGAAAACGTAACCTCGGTGGTGGATGGCTATACAACAATATGAGCCTTACAACAGGAAATACATATAAATATCCAGGTGTAACTTTGCCAAACAGCGCAGTGAAATTTCAGTAAAAGCCATGAACCTTCAGGTGAATCTTTCTAAGCTTTCAAAAAAACTGTCTGGTCCGAGTCTATCCCCATTATTGGAAGTTATGAGAGCAAAAATTGGGCCTACTCTGTCGTATGGTATTGAGATCTTTAGGGGAAAATTAAATACTAATTTAAACCAGCATGTGACCGAAATGTATAAAAAAGTCCTCCACATGCCTAAAACCGCCTCTGCCGCACAGATCAGATTAGAATTGGGCTTACTAAACTATGACATTTCTAACACTGGCACTTATCTAAATCTTTGCCACAAACTCATGCAAGCAGATACAGGCTCATTGGAGTCATTAGTGTAGTTAGACATCTCTCAGAAAAACCCAGGTGGCTCTTACGGCCGTCTTTTTAAGGACTCCATCCAGCAAATGTCAGCAGGCGACTTATGGGACCTCAATCCTAGCAAGACAGTATTTAAAAACAGCATTAAGAAACATATCCGAATGAGGTCCCTAATTATTGACAAAGCTCACTTCGCTAAACGCAGACAAGCATGGGCAATACTGAATTCCTAGGGGCAGATATCTCCCGCTTCCTACCTGTCCTGCACTTACCACCTGTATTTAAACTTAGCCTCATGGCTGTCAGACTGGGTGACTGGCAATTTTTAAAAGATTTACCCCCTTGGCGCCGTACTTCAGAGGATTTATTGTGCAGAGGGTGTGGCATGACGGCTGAAACCTTGGAGCATGTAGTATGTCTCTGCCCCGCTCTTATGCCACAGCGCAGAAGTAAACTGAAAATCGAGTGGAACAGGTTGGGAATCCGGACCTGCAGACAGACAATTATTGCTGCTCTGACTCCTGAAAATACAGCTTTAAATATAGGCCTTACAACTTTTATACGTTATGCATACCGTAATTTCACTCGGTAACTGGAAGGGACGGCCAATGCCCTTTCTTTTAAGGAACAGTCTACACTAAATTGCACTTTATCTTATGCTGCTAAAACCGTCTCCATCCGACTGCACCTTATCATAACCTACTGCTATTTGTTGAACACTAGATTGTATCCATTAGCTCAACATTACTAACTGCCAGCACCACAATCTTTTTGTGTTTTAACGCCATGTTGACATTGCTGCTTTGCACATCATGTTTTTTAATGATTTGTATGCGATTGAAGCTCCCTATTGTAATTTGGAAGTTCTTATTTGATCACTGTTATTATGTTGCGCTTCCCTTTTTCTTTATTAAGTTTAAAAAAACTTTATTGAAATAAATATACAATGTAAACAACAAATACCAAAGAAAAAAAAAGTAGTAATAAGATTAAATGATATGTACAAAATATAACAATAAAGAGAGACGCCCCAAATGGGGCCCATATGCAGTAGTAAGGGAAAGAGCTTTTTTGAAGGTTTTCATTTTAAAGGAGAGAAAAAAGAAGGGGAGAAGGAGAGAAGAAGAAGAACAGGAAAAAAAAGAGGAGAAAGAAGAAGAGAAAAGAGGAAGGGAATAGTCAAGAAAATGGTTCATACGGATCACTGAAATAATATCGAGGGACAAAATATCGACTTGCAAAAATATCGTGGACAAAATATCGACAGTCAAAATATCGAGTTTGTATCTACAAACAGGTAAGTACAAAAATATCGAGTACAAAATATCGTTTACAATAATATAGTTGTAAAAAATATCGACTTTATTAAAAACAGTGTTAAATTAAATTAATATTCAAATTTAATTACTAAAATATACTTAAAAATACTTAAATTAACTTATAATAATTAAATAATAAATGAAAATAATAAAAATAATTTTTTACAATCTTATTTGTTAAAACGTATATATATATTAACATACTATAATTAAATAAGATACTATTATATTACCGTACGATACCAGAAGTGTAAAAAATACTATTCCCACTCCAAAGAGTGGAAGCGTAGGGAAAGCGTTGGATAGCGTAGGGGTTAAAATTACTATTCCCACTCCAGTGGGTGCAACAGTAGGGAAAACTGACCCTGAACCCAAAAAATACCCCTTTACCCAAGAACTGAAAACTGACCCTGAACCCTAAAAATACCCCTTTACCCAAAAACCCAAAACTGACCCTGAACCCTAAAAATACTCCTTTACCCAAAATTAATTAATATTATTTAATTACCAATTAATTATTAATTAACAATAACAATAAAGAAAATATATTAGCACAATAGCTGTAATTAATTTAATGTAATTAATATTATTGGTTCCCAATTAATTAATTGACAATAACTAAAAATTATATATATGAATAAATTACTCTAATTAATGTAATTAACTAATTAATATTATTTAATTACCAATTAATTACTAATTAAAAATATGTACAAAATTATATTAATTAATTAACTAATTAATATTAATTAATTACCAATTAATTATTAATTAAAAATATTTACAAACATATATTAATTAATTAATTATTATTAAATTACTCCCCACCCTTATCCCCTATTAACCCAACATCCCGCTCCTAAACATTAACTACAATTTATATTACTATTGATAAAAAAAAAAATTAACCTTTTTTCTACATATTATCGATTTTTTTGAGTCGATATTTTTGTACTCGATATTTTTTTATCATTATTTTATTTGATATTTTGACCAACAATATTTTTGTTATCGATATTTTATTGTTGTCGATATTTTTAACTCGATATTTTGTCCATTCGATATTTTGGAGTCGATATTTTGTCTGTGCATCGGTTCATACATTTGGATAAAAATACATTTAGAAACATTATTAATATAAAAAAATATGAAACAGAAGAGTAGGGTGCATAGGAAGGTATCTAAACTTTAAACAGATCTAGAAAGAAAGTCGGTTAACGGCACCCAAACTAAATCCCTTTTGATTAGTAAAGTGGTCGTGGTGGCAAAGGCACAATCAAGTCTATGATGATGGCATAACAAGTTCCACCAGGCATTATAAGATAATTTGGAAGTGTCTTTCCAGTTAGTGGTAATAACCTGGAAAGAAACCACCAAAGCAAGGTCTATAAATTTACGAAAATTACAATGAACATCCCAAATACATGAAGAGCCACCTAGGAACATATGTACAATTTCAAAAGGAAATGAAGTGTTCAGAATTTTGTTCAACTGTGACCAAATTTTCAAGCAGAAAGATTTAACAAGGGGACAATAGAAAAAATGTGCATGAAATCAGCAGTATCATGAGAACAGGACCAACATCTTTGAGATTCAAGTAATTTGAATTTCAATAAATCAGAAGGTGTAAAAAAAAGTCTGTTGTAGAAAAAATAACATGTCTGTGTAGTACTAGCAGAACGGGAAACAGTATGTATTTTAGACCAAATAGCATCCCATGACTGAAAAGAAAATTCCTGGGCTAGGTCCTGTTCCCAGAGCAGTTCAAGTTTAGTTTTAGATCTAGTAGTATTGGAGAAAAAAAGGGTCTTATAAATTGCGGCTGCTTTGAGGGGGAATTAAAAATTTGGCAAAGAGAGGGAAGTTGGGGAAGAGATGGGTAATGAAGATTGTTGTGTAATGTAGTCAATGAGAAGATGTTTGAAAGCGTGATATTGAGAAAAGTGTACATTGGAAATATGGAAAGTGTCACAAATCTGAGAAAAATTAAAAAGTGCATTGTCTTTGCATATTTGTGTATAAGTCATAATACCTTTATCAATCCACTCCTTCCAAAAGAGTGCTTTGTTAGAAAGTCTAAGGGATTTATTATACCAGATAGGAGTAAGGGAATGTAATTCAGCTTGCGATAGGAAAGAGCGGAAAAGAGATGAAGAGAATGTCTTAGAGTGTTTAAGAGTAGGGGCAAGGAAACGTATCGGCGGGTGAGTAAGACGAGTAGCTTCAAGGAAAGAAAAGGGGGCAATATGCTCAAGTTCCAAAGAGTTCCAGGCAGTTATGGGGGGAGAAACAGAATCATCCAAAAATGACCATATCTGTTTGAGAGTGAAAGCAGAATGAAAACGAGAAATATTGGGAAAGTTTACACCACCCAAGTGTTTGGGTTGTTGAAGGCGAGAAAGAGATAAACGAGCTTTATGATTATTCCATAAGAATTTGGTTAGCAAGCTGTTTATGGATTTAAAAAAATAAAATGGAAGAGAAACAGGAAGCATAGAAAGGTAAAAGTTAACGATAGGAAGTAACATCATTTTAACCATTGCAAGCCTACCCACCAAGGCAAGAAGAGGGGAGACCAAGAATTTATAAGGGAAGTGAGTTTTTTAAGAATATCCTTATGGTTAACTTTGATAGTTTCTCTGATGGTATTGGTATAAAGAATACCAAGACACTTGATATGAGTAGGATTCCATTCAAAACCAGAGCCATGGAAAAGATGAGAGAGACAAAATTTATTAAGAGGTGAAACTTCGGATTTGTCAATATTCAATTTATATCCTGGGACTAAAGAGTAAGCACGCAACAAGGAGAAAAGGGCAGGTAAAGAAGTGGATGGTTTGCACACATAAAGCATGCTGTCATCCGCATAGGCTGTATATTTGATCTCAACATTTTTATACTGAAAGCCAGTGAAAGAAGAGGAGCGACAAATTGTTTCTAAAAAAGGTTCTAAAGCAAGCACAAATAAAAGGGGTGAGAGGGGACAACCTTGTTGAGTGCCTCTATGGAGGGAAAAGTAATTAGATTGAGCACCATTGACCCAAACGGAAGTGGAGGGGGCAGAATAAAGTAAGTGAATATAGTGAATAAAATTATGCCATCTTAAAGCCCCAAACATAAAGTCCCATTTAACACGATCAAAGGCCTTCTCGGCATCTAATGTAATAGCTGCAATAGGGGATTTCATCTTAGAAGCAAGGTTAATGATATTAAGAAGGGTTCTTGAGTTAACCGTGATAGAACGTCCTTTGATGAAGCCAGACTGATAAATGTTGGTAAGATCAGGGATTATTTGATTGATCCGCAAAGCTAAAACCTTTGCAAAAATTTTGCAATCAGTATTTATATGGGAGATAGGCCGATAGTTTTTGCATAAGGTGGGGTCTTTGTCTTTTTTGGGAAGGAGACAGAGCATGGCTTGAGTAAAAGAGCCTTGTGATTCGCCTATAACAAGAAAAGAGTTAATTAAAGAGAGTAGATGTATTAAAATGGATTTAAAATGCAAATAGAAGCGTACTGTAAAACCATCTGGGCCAGGAGTTTTGTCCTTAGGTAAAAGAGTAATGGCCTTAAGGATTTCAGTGTCAGATATAGGGGCGTCTAAAGATGAGAGATCAACAATATCTGAAGGGGATTTAGGGATAGACTGGAAAAAAAAGTCAATTTGTGCTGAAGAAGGATTCGTTTCTGGAGTATACAGGTTAGAATAATATTCGACAAAACAATCAAGAATTTTAGCATCCGAGGAGTGAGAAACACCTTGAGAATACTTAATAGAGATAATGTTAGTCTTTTGCTTTTTGATTTTAAGGTAGTTGGCAAGCGCCTTCCCTGCTTTATTGCGGCCGCCATACATTTTTGCATTAAATTTAAGGAGAGTATTAGATGCGGAATCCAACAAGTGTTTATTAAACTGCAATTTGTCTTGAATGAGAGAGGACACCGTATCGGGGGAGTTAGTAGTGAAGTATAAGTGCTCCAAGTGCTTAATTTGTTTGAGGATATGAGTGGATTGAGCCATGGCTTTCTTCTTCTTATGGGACACAAAGTCGATAATACAGCCTCTAGCAGCGGCCTTAAAGGCGTCCCATATAAAATAAAATTCAGAAACGGAGATTAGTTTGGAAATATTCCGTCATGAACGAAGACAAGTGTTCTACAAATAAAGGGTCTAAAAGAAGGGAGTTATTAAAGCTCCATCGTTTGGAGGAGGAGATAGGAGAGGGATAATCCATATACAGGATAATTGGGGCATGATCAGAAGTAAGGATAGAACCTATTTCTGAATTAGTCATGAACTGAAAAGTGTGCTGGGTGAGAAATATGTAGTCAATACGTGAATGTGAGGCATTGACGGGAGAAAAAAAGGGAAACTCAAGAGAGTCAGGGTGGGATACTCTCCAGGAGTCAATGAGGCCTCTGGAGGTGATTGCCATGTGAAAAGACTTTTGCATTTTATTGGGAATGTATCTAGTTTTTGATTTCCTATCTAAAAAAGGATCCATGAGCTGATTACAATTTCCCCCCAAAATGAGGTCATCAGAAGCATGTGAGGAAAGGAGGGAGGAAAAATCGGTCCAAAATGCATTGTCTACTCCAGTCGGACCATACACATTACAAAAAGAGAGTTTAACATTGTTAACAATACATTCTAAAAACAGCCATCTACCATTAATGTCCTGTGATTCATGCAACACTTGAACAGTTAAAGATTTATGAAACAATATAATGACACCATTCTTGTGATGAACAGCTGGGGAGCAGAAAGCTACTCCAACCCATTGTTTGCGCAAAGTTAAATGCATTTCTTGCAGAAGAGCAACCTGGCATTTTAGTCTCGCTAGGTGAGAGAGGACACGTTGTTTTTTGATCGAATTGCGAAGTCCTTTAACATTCCAGGAAATTATTCTAAGACTTTTCATTAGAACGAGAGATAAAGATTAAAGAGAAATGTAGAAGAAAAATGGTGAAGGATATAGAAGGAAGAAAAAAAAGAGCAAGGAAAAAAAGATTTAAGTAAAAGGCAAAGTGAGCAGAGACGAATGAAGAGAGAGAGGTGACACTCCATCAGTAAACGCACCAGAAGAGTTAAAAAAAAAGGTGACCTGTAGGAAGATTCCATAGAAGATAAGTGAGAGAGAAGAAAGATAAAGAAGAAAGAAGATAAAGAAAAGGAAAAAGGAATGGGAGACAGAAACTCCCATGAGGTAAACAGAAAAGAACAGGATGGCAAAAAAACAAAAGGTTCTAGCCATACACAACAAAAGCAAACCGACAATAAAGTGAGAGCGAGAGCAACAGAAAAAGACGGCCGAACAACAAAGATAAAGGTCGAAAGCAGAGCCTCATATAAAAGGGACATAGAAGTAAAAAGGACAAAAAGGACAAAGAAGATGAGACTAAGCCCGACAATGTAATACAAATGAAGGAAACTTACCAAACAACCATGAGGGGAGATGGCGCCGTGGGATATGACAGATAAGTCGCATATTGGGACAATACAACGAAGGAGAGGTGGGGTCAAACACTTAGAAGATGTATCTAAAAAAGAAAACAAGGAAGGAGATCAACAACAAGTTAAAACATGAGAAGGTACAGCAAGAATTCATAAGACAACAAAAAAGAAAACGTTAAACATTAAGAGCCACTGTGTTCCATGGTGTCTTCTTTATGAGTTGAAATGAACTTGCGAAGGTCTGCTGGATCGTTGAGCTGAACGACCTTTCTTTGTACGTGACCTTGAAGAAACACGGATGAATGAGCCCATATCTAGCATTCATGGCGCGAAGCGTAGGCCTCAAGTCCAAAAATTCCTTACGACGAGCAGCAGTCAGCTTCGATACATCTTGAGAGAAAAATAGCTTGTGACCAGACCATAGTAGCTGCTTATGCTGCTTAGCAGAATGAAGAATAGTCATTAGGTCTGAGTAGAGGAGAAAATATGCAATAATACCCCTGGGTTTAGAGGAGGCAGAAGAATTTTTAGGGCCAAGGGGGTGCGCCCTCTGAATGTTAACATCCAAGTGTTTAGGGATACCAGTGATAGGCAGGACTTGAGACTTCAGGAAGTGTATGATGTCGGACCCCTCTGAATTTTCCGGAACACCATAAATACGCAGATTATTGCGTCTATTGCGATTTTCCAAGACCTCTGACGTTTTCTTGAGCATAGCAACTTCTTTAGAGAGATTGGCGACTGTGGCAGCAACATCCTGAACGTCACTACTCTGTTGTTCAACCTCAGATACCCTTTTATCTAAGGAAGACCATTTTTCGTCAAGTCTCTGCAGAATTGTATGGTATCCGCCATGAAGGGGCGGATAAGGCAAAGTTCCTCCATGATATCCTCAAGCGTCACAGGAAGTGGAGACTTGGTAGGTGAAGGAGGGTCTTTTTTTAAGCGCTTACCAGAAGAAGTAGAATCCTTGCGGGCAACAGGAGTTGCAGAAAAGGCCTTTGAATTCTGCGAATGCTCCATTGTGGGTGAGGTAGGGGCTCTACGCAGAGAAAGATCGAGCACCTCACACAAATGCTTGACAGGAAGTTCCAAGAGAGCAGGCGCAAAAAAGTAAAAAAAATAAAAAATGCCCAATAATCAGTGAGAGTGACAAGCGGGCAGCAGTACCAAGGAGACCATCTAGATAGCAGAGTCAATTTGTGATTTGTAAGCCCGTTGACAAAGAACACCACAGGAGGCTGAGGCAACACCAGTATGAGCAATTCATAAGTGGCTAGAGTCAAATAACAGGACTTGCAGAGAGATAGATGTAGCATGGAGGAGGAAGGAGGACACAAAGACCATTATAATATGATTGGAGGCAAGAGTCAATCCATATTGTAGAGAAAAAACCCAGTGAAAATACGAGGAAGACGAAATGGCGGCCATTGTCGAAAAATCACTTCTTCACATGTCAATCTGCAAAAAAGTAAACATAAAGAGCAGCTGGCTCACATGAGTATTTCCATCCTTTGAAACAACCGCTATCAAAAAGAAACGCCGTTCTAAAGCAGTTCCTCTGTCCCTAAAGTGCAGTCAAATGTGCAGAAATCAAAACAAAACAAAACAAAATGGCGGCCGCTGATGAAGAAGTCCGTTTTCCAGCAATTACATTGTGAAAAGACAAGCTCAGGGAGCAGCAAGCATAACCTGAGTCACAGGACGACTTCCGACATCCAAATCCACCGTTGCAAGGCAGATACGCTGTTCAGAAGCGGGTCCTCCGTGTCTGAAGCACTGCCGGGATTGCGGAGCTCAAAGAGGAGCTGCCATCTTGGCTGCCACGTCGCGCGCTCTCCCCCTTTTTCTTTTTTAATAATGTGTATAGCTGTTGGTATTTTTGATGTACTCTTTTAAGGATATTTTATATCCAAATAAAGATATTATTAACCCTATAGACTATGCATGCACTGTTATATGCACCAGCAAACTTGTCTTTTATACCTTCAATTCCCCAGTCTGTATCCTTACACTTCCAGCAAACTCTCTGTGATTGCTGATTCAGTATTGTACTGAACTATTCAGCAGAATGTCCTTATCTATGCACTGTGCTAAAAATGAAGCTCTTATAAATTCAGTCATGCACTCTCCTTGCAGAACTGTAATCATGCAGTCAGTACCCAAGTAATTATGGAGCAAAGAGGCCTTAGGCCATGGACTGCTTTAAACTCCTATAGACTATGCTTGCAGTCTTCTATGCACCTGCAAACCTGCCTTTTATATGTTCAATTCCCCAGTCTCTATCCTTACACTTCCATCAAACACTTTGTCATTCCTGTTATAGTTTTGTAGTGACTCATTGATCAGTGTGTAGTAATCCATGTATTACATTAAAACACTAATCAGCAGATGTACAATAAATGGTACATCCTTAGGGATATGCCAGTTATTGTGCACTGTGACATCACCATCATGGATACTCCGTATTTACAATGTGGTGCATTATGCGGCAAAAACGGCACATATATGTGATGTATCTGTGCTGTGAATGTGGCGCAGTGCTTGACTTGCATTGCCACCGCAACGCAGCTCCAGCAATGCTCTTGGGCCCTATGCTCACAATGCTGTGTCAATCCTTACACGTGCTTCAAGCAGGTGCAGGGTTTTGACGCAGTGTAAGCCCAAAAGTGACTAAATGGAATCTTATAGATTTCACTCAGTCACTTTTAGGAGGCATTTCGGCACCAGAACCCCCCCCCCCCCCCCCCCATCCCCTGCGCAGGAAAGCCTCCTTCTGGTGCAGGGCTTTACAATGTGATGCACCTTCCATATGTGTCACATTGTAAATGCCACGCACCATGGCACATCTTTTGCACCACCGCTGCGTCATAAAAGTGACGAAACAACTGTGTAAAAGAGGCACAAGGGGGTTGTAAATCCGCCCCTAACACATACAAATTAACCCAGGCAGTTTCACCAGCAGTGCAAATTGAAGCATAGACTTGCAACATATTTATGTGCATATGTTACATTCAAGTGCTTTGGAAGTACTACTGTTTACTATCGGTAAACACCTTATAGATTTATGCTGTAGCACTTCCTTATAGTTGTGCACTTTCACATTCACCATGCAATACTAATGTATTCATTCATTCATTTATGCACTACACATTCATTCAGACAAAGTTTTACACACCATCATAGAAATATAGCTCTTTCTTTGACAAGTGGAGGTAGTTCTGAGAAGAACTGTTTTTTTTTGTCTTTTTAGTTTTGTATTTTTTTTGTATTTTTTTAACAAGTTTTTTTTTTAACAAAAAAATTAAACTGCAACCCAAAAAGTGTCCAACAGGAACAAAACAATGAAATAAAAAAAGTTATGTCGTGGACAACGATGCTCTCGTTTCCTTCGTTTGATGAGGTCAATTGACTGTTCCCCATAACACAATAATTCATTGCAATAAATGCAAAGAATTTTCAGTTCTCCAAAATCAGGATCTATGTTAGGATGTGGACTGCTTGCCGAAGGTGGTGGTGGTGCAGTTGATGTACTTCATACAGCAGACGGTGGGTTCTCCTGCAACCTTCGTGTTGCAGCTCTTGTGAAGCTGTTGGAGTGCAGAGTTTTTACGTGTCGCACCATACTCGCTGTCCCAAACAAGTACTTTTTGGTTGGATCGCCCCTCGAAAGAGTAGTCTCGCATATTTTGCAAGTTACTTTGGGTGCATTAACCTTTTTTCCCCTTCAGGGAAAGTAAAACATTTCCAAATTATAGCTTTTTTTTTCTTTGGAAGCTCTTCAGGAATAAATTCTTCCTCTGAAGAATGATTAGAAGAAGACTCCACTGGTGTAGTCATGGTGATCTTCTCTCTATTTTGACAAGATTCACAGAAAATATGCTTCTCCTCAAAGTAGAAGTATTAAAGTGGCAGGGGTCTTTCAACAGTTGGAATAGGAAGTGTTATGAACCAATCAAATCTCTTCTTTTAAAGTCACATGGCTTTGCGTGCGCTTACGGTGCTCTTACGATGCGAGTACGTATGACGAACGGCCGCGATTTCCGTAATTGCTTTTAAAAGTAATATACGCTTATTAAAAGTTAAACAAAAACTATTCTCATGATTATCCCAGATAATGTCTTCCCTTAACATGTACATTAAATACATAAATATATGTTTTTGAACAATTAGAAACTTTTGCGCCGTACGCGTACGGGGCGCCGCACATGACATCACACGGAAGCGTTGATGTGAAGCGTAACGTGAAAGCGTATTCGTAACGTGTGCGCTGGTATGCGCAGAGTACAATTACCTGTACAAAGTATGGTGAGATCACCGTACGCGTACGGTACGATTATCCCAAAAAAACAATGAAAAAGGAATTATATAGAATTTCATTTTAATATATTGAGAAAAAAAAATAATTAATACAAAAAAATGTAGTTTCGTTTTGTTATTATTTTACATTAATAATATGAAATATAACTTAAAAATAAAATAAATATAAATATTTATAATAAAAATGTAGGAAATTAGTATTAAAAAGAAAGAAATATAATAATTAATACATTTAAAAATTATCATTTGCAAAACCTTTGAAATTCACTGAAAAAACCATAGGCTTTACACATGTTGTAGTTAGGAATTAGCATTTAAAAAACCTTGCAAATTCACTGAAAAAAACATAGGTTGCAGCCACGTTATAGTTAGGAATTAGCATTTAAAAAAAACCTTAGAAATTCACTGAAAAAACCATAGGTTTCACACATGTTATAGTTAGCTGGACATTTCACTCATACAAAACCATTGAAATTCCCCCGTAATAGTTAGTTCAGCTAACTATAACTCGGGTGCCCGCAATGCACTGCTGATGACGTCACATATTACATCACTCATGACATGGTCAGTGACATCACTCATAACATCACTGATGACATCTCAAATGACATCACTCATGACATCACTGATATTACATGAGCTAACTATAACTCCCACCCCCCCACAATGCGCTGCTTATGACCTCACATATTTCATCACTCATGACATAGTCAGTGAAATCACTGATGACATCACCAATGACATTTCAAATGACATTACTGATGACTTCATCCTGTGAGTGTTTCATAAAAGTTTTTGATACTGAAAAATATATACTGAGTTACAGCATAAGATAAATTATTATTCTTTCTGTAGTACTGAGTTTTAGTATTTCGGACATATATCATCTGAAGTATAATCCAGTTTTTAAAGCAGGTGCACTATTTATCAGTGAACTAGCCTCTACGCTGACAGATGTCTGCTGATGATGTATGTGTACTGTAGTCCTTTCCGACAGTTTAACCTGTATATTGAGACTTCACTCCCCAGTGATGGCTGTGGATGGTTCTATTTTCTGACATACTGACCAGTTTACTTAGACCTCTCGCCTTTGTGACTATAGTAGTAGATTGCAACAAATTCAGCTGTTCACTAAGATGCTCCTCCAGGGTGGTGGCTCAGTTTAGTAGATATTTTCAATAGACTGAATTCTTTGTTGATACCTTTCTGCAGGAGGAAGAATAATTTTACTAATGGTTTCTGACACAGTGCCCTGTCCGTTAAGACCTTTCTACTGGGTGTGTTGTAGTGGTTTGTGTGAAACTGATGTCTGCACTAAAACCTCTTTTCAGGTTGATGAATGGTGTTGTTGTGGTTTGTGATAGTCTAACCTCTATGGTTAGATGGCTTACATTGGTCATTGGTGTTTAGAGCACTAGTTTGGAAGAGACAGGACGAGCTCCTGAGAACTCTCTCCTGGGTAATAAGTGAGTGTAGTAGTTGATAATGTGACAGTGAGCTCTCTGCTGAAAGTCTCTCACCCGTCTCCTGTTCTTAATTTTTTTTTATATATAATGGTATTAGTAGCGGCTGCTACCGGACAGGGGTGGTGGGATGGGGGGAGGGGAGTGAGAGGGGGAGGAATACAATAAAAAAAGAAAGGAGTAACCTTGAACAGCGAACCGCCGCCTCTCCTCCGTCCTCATCCAGGTAATCTTCCTGTTCTGGCCGGAGGCAGCAGGAAGCACCGGGGCAAACAAGCACCCCTGAGCCAATCACAACACTGCAATGCAGCGTTGTGTTTAGTCTGAGCGCCATGAAATGGCACTCCGACTGCAACAGGGAGCCTGTGCATGTTCCTGACCAGGCTGTGTAATATAGCCTGGTACGAACATGCAAAGTGCGAATGAACTGTTTGGTCGGCCCAAGGTAGCCGGCCAAACAGTTCATGTGCACTTTAGGAGTGCACACCACTCCTCCCCTGGGTAGCCCCACCCCGTCTGACCACTAACTGCAAGAAAGAAAAAAAAATGATAATAACCATATGTTAGTATCATTTAATTTTAACTTTTCAGCAGTGGGGCGAACCTCCTCCGCCTTAGTGGAGGAGCCGCCACTGAATGATATGTTATGAAGTATACTGAAGTTTCCTTTGCTGGATGATGTCATCAGTGGTGTCATTTAACATGTCATCAGTGATGTCACTGGCCATGTCATGAGTGATCTAATATGGTGAGTCGTAAGCAGTGCATTGGGGGAGGCATAAATTATAGTTAGCTTGGGTAACTATAACTGCTGAACTTCTATGGTTTGAGTGTGTTCAATGTGAGCCCAACTATAACGTCCCTGTAACCTTCGTTTTTTTCAGTGAATTTCTAACCTTTTATTATTTCTATTTCCTAATTATAATATCCCTGTAACCTTTGGCTGTTTCAGTAAATTTCTACGGTTTTTAAATTCAATTTCCTAACTGTAATGTCCCTGTAACCTTTGTTTTTTTTCAGCGAATTTCTACAGTTTTAAAATTTTATTTCCTAACTATGATGTTGCTGTAACCTTTGTTTTTTTAGCAAATTTGACCATTTAATAAACATATATAAATCATACTACAACTTTACCCATAAGTTCAATTTAGCAATATACATTTTCAGAAATGTATAAATAAATTTTATTTATACATCTAGACCTGGCATTTTCAACAGGTTTATCCCCAGACCTTTTGATTCTTGGCCTCCTATCTCTGATCCTGTTTTTGTTGGTTTTAGAACTCTGGGCACTTTACCACTGCTATTCAGTGTAAAGTGCATATGCTCTCCATTTCAATTGTGTTTATGGAATGGTGTTTCCATATTTGGCTTATGCGATTTACTGCTAAGTCCCTAGTACAGTGCAATGTGTGTGCCCAGGGCCTGTGAATCAAATGTTGCTAGTGGGCCTGCAGCACTGATTATGCCACCCATACAGGTAGCCTTTCAAAGGGTTCTCAGACTTGCCATTGCAGGGTCTGAGCGCAGTTTTAAACTGCTATGTCAGCCTGGCAAGTGCACCCACTTGCCAGGCCCTACCTTTCCCTATTCCTATATGTAAGACACCCCTCAGGTAGGCCCAAGGCACTCCTGGGAGAAGCGTGCAGTGTATGTGAAAGGTAGGAAATGTACTGGTGTATGTGACATGTCCTGATAATGAAATTGAGTGTATTTCGTTTTTCACTATTGAAAGGCTATCTGTCTCATGGGAAAGAATGTGGAATACTCTGTAACATCTTACAAGTATACCTTTCCATCGGGACACGATAGGAAGATGGAGTATAGTATGCCTGAACTAAGAATATAAAAATGCATCTTTTTGTAAAGCTGATTTTTATATTGTGCGTTTGAAAATATCACTTTTAGAAAGTGACTATTTTCTTGCTTAGCCATCCCATGTGCCTCTGCTGATTTGTGGGCTGACTGTCTGGCTTTGGAGTGGCACGGGCTGGGGATGTGCATTTACTGTAGACAGCCACGGGGAGTGGGGTTGAGATATGTCCTGCCTTTCCTGGATGAGTCAGGGCTGGGCTGAGTAGACCAGGACTGCATTTAGAGTAGTGGGAAGAGATTTCATGCACCTAAATAGGCCTAGTCTGCCTTGGACAATGCTGTCTCCAACTCCCGCCAGGAAGCTGGGCCAGAGAGGACAGAACTGGTTTGGACTGAACACAGACACTCTCTGCCACAAGAGAACATGGAGAAATGTGGTATACATATTGGGGCCTAGAACTTAAATTACTTCTGGACTCAAGAGGATCCTCTGCCAAGGAGAAGAGCTGAGAAAACTGAAGAAGTACTGACCCTTTGCTGTGTGGGGCTGGTCTGCAATGGCTGTTTCTGCCTTGGAGAGTGCCAAGACTATGCTGTGTATCCTGCTTGAAGAAGATCTACAAGGGCTTGGTGTAGAGCTTGCCTCCTGTTCTGAAGTCTCAGGTACACAAAGACATCATTTCCTCTGTCCTTCTGCACCTGAAACTGCTGGTTCAACTGCCACATAGGAGAGTAGCAACACCGAAGATGCCGAGCAACGCCGTGACCTGTAACAAAGCTGTGGACACTGTTCATGAAGTGCACGAATCACCTCCCCGAATTACATCGCAGCCCTGACACTTGCCAATTCTGCACCGTACCGACTCAGACACAGTCACCGAGGCCGCTGCCTGCAACAGAACTGAGGGCACTGCTAATGACGCTCACAAGGCACCGCCCTGACTCGCACTGCAACCCTGATCTCACTGATACCAGTGCTTTATCATTGCGGAGCCGATACCTGATGTGGGTGACTACCCGAATCCATGGACCCCGTATCGTCATAAGGAAACAACGCCTTGATGCCACTGCAACGTCACCTCCCTGGCAACAGTAAGGATCATACACCTCACCTCCCCTGCATTGCAGTAAGGAACCAATGTCTCACCTCCCCTGTGGTCGTAAGGAACTGATACCGCCCAGTGCTAAGGAAGCATCACCTCCCCGACGCTGTGAACTGTCTTTGTTTTCATCGTTTACCAAAGTACTCTTCTTTGGGGTCCGTGGGACTCGATGCCTGACTCTGCGCACCACACAACAATTAACCAATCATGGTAAGGTAACTTATGTAGTTTTTCTATAAGTTCAATACAACATGTTTTCCTTTTTTTGGAATAATTTTATGGCTAATTTTATGGCTCTGCGGATCTGCTGCGATTCGAAAGGGAAGCCTGCACAAGTACTTAATAGTCACTAGTTCTTGTGACAAAATCACAGTGGACCCGCAGATTCGTCAAAGCACTTAAAAAAAAATATATATATATCATATATACAGGGCCCTCAAGTTTCAGAATCGACATCAGAGAAACCATATTCAAACATTAATACTTGGAAGCCTATCTGTGTTTTACAACATAGTTATTTTACGAGTTCCGTGAATCCGAGGTTCCACCACAATGGCACTGCAGATCCACCGTGATGCCAGGAACAAAGCCAAAACTCAACTTCTGATTTAATACAGTAAGTCCCCGCCCATGCACATTGCAAACCACACACTAAATTAGTTATTTGGCTTTCACATCGCTTTAGAGAACACTGAAAAGCAGAGATGCATTGTTTTTTTGCCTTCCCGCAAAACAACATCATTTGAAAAGCAGCATGTCCCTTCAGAAGTTAGAAGAGAAGGAGAGCACCACACTGTAGAGGAAGAAGACTTGCCACCTCCAAAATGCATTCCAACTTGTTGAAGCATTTCTCCATACCTTCAGGAGGGAAAAAAGGTTGTGGCTAAAATTGTAGAGTGCAGAGTATGCCACAAAAATAAATTACATGGAACAAAGAAAAAATATTGCCATGGCACTTCATCCATGTGAAATCATCCCAAGACCATTGACTTATATACATATGACTGGATGATGAGGGCGAAAGAAGGAGGTGGAGCATCATCAACAGCTGGACCATTTGTCAACATCTCACCAGATGATTACTATCTCTGGTGTGTCACTCAAACTTTTGGAGATAGTCACTCATTGTGGGAAGTGTCATATGCCACTGGGACCGAGTAGGTCTTCTGTTGCAGACTATGTGGATGCTGTAATCAAACACAACTGTTATTTTTTTGTTCTTCACTATTCAATCAATCAATCAAGTGACTTGTAAAGCATGACTACTCACATGTAAGGGTCTCAACACGCTGGGTGGGGGGGAGGGGGACTGCTGATCTGTCAAAGACACTGTGGTTCAGTCAAAGAGCCAGGTCTTGTTGTCCTTCTTGAATTGGGGCAGTGACGGTGATCGCCTCAGGTGGAGATGCAGGGTGTTCCAACTCTTAGCTGTGAGGTAGTAGAAGGATCTTCCTCCGGCCGTGGTCTTGTGGATGTGTGGGACGGCAGCCAGGGCCAGTTTGGTCGAGCAGAGGTCTCTGATGGGTACGTGGAATGAGAGGGGGTGGTTGTGGTATGCAGGTCCAACTTTGTGTAAGGCTTTGTAGGCATGTGTGAGGAGCTTGATGGTGATTCTTTTGTTAACGGGCAGCCAGTGGAGGTCTCTCATGTGGCTGTTGATGTGGTATTGGGGGATTTTGAGCCTGAGTCTGGCAGAGGTGTAATGACTGTTCTGCAGTTTTTTTTAGGAGTTTCTAGGTGATGCCAGCGTAGAATACATTGCTGTAGTTAAGTCTGCTTCTGATGTGTGTGGGTGACTGTCTTTCTGGACTCAGTGGGGATGCATTTGAAGATCTTTCAGAGCAGGTGTAGTGTGTGAAAGCAGGATGATGAGATAGCGTTGGTCTGGCGGTTCATGGTGAGCGAGGAGTTCAAGATGATGCTGAGATTTCGTGTGTGGTCTGTAGGTGTGAGGGGATCCAAGATCTGCGGGCCACCAGGAGTCGTCCCAGGCGGAGGTGGAGGAGCCCAAAATGAGGACTTCAGGCTTCTCTGAGTTTAGCTTGAAATCACCATTCCACATTTCATTGTTCGTAAAGACTGAAGATAGTTGCTTCCTTCAAATTGCCTTCTCTTACCCCTTTTACTACCATGGTTATTTTTGTTCCAAAAGAAAGAAACCAAATAAATATACAACTTTTTGCAAAATCTCCTTCCAAAAAAGAAAAAGGTTCTTTTTAGAATCACTTTGGCTAGTCAAAGAAAGAGCTAACTATATGTTTTATGTTTTTGTACAATTGTGTGTTTAAATGTTTATAAAGTATTAAAGAAGACACTAGCAAATATTTTACAGTGTCATCTAGAATACTAAACTGGAAATGGATGTGTAAGTGGCTCTCTGGGTGTGTGAGTAGCTGTGTGAGTCTAACAGTGAGTGTGTAAGTAGCTATGTGGATCTGTGAATGAGGGTGAGAGTGTCTGTATGGGTGTATGATTCTATGTGAGTAGGTGTTTGCATGTATAATGGGTGTGTGAGTGACTATGGGTGTGTGAGTGACTATGGGAGTGTGAGTGGCTGTGGAAGTGGCTGTGTCAATAGATATGTCAGTGACTCTATGAGTCTGCTAATGGGGATGTAAATGTCTGTGTGGGTCTGTGAGTGGTTGTATGGGTGTGTGCCTGGGTGCCTGAAAAGCTGTGTAGATGTGTCAGTAACTGTGTGAGTGACTGTATGGGAATGTTAGTGGGGGTGTAAGTTGTTCTATGAGTGTGTGAGTGGCTGTGTCAGGTTGTGAATGGGTGTGTGAGTGAGTGCATGGGTCTGGGGAGAGTATGTGAGTGGCTGTGTGGATGTGTGAGTGGTTTTGTGAGTCTGTGACTAGGTGTGTGGGTATAAATGGTAAGTTAGTATGTAAATGGATGTGTGAGAGTGTGAATGAGTGTGTGAGTGGGTGTGTCAGTGGCTGTGTGGGTCTGTGACTAGGTGTTTGAGTGGTTTTATGGATCGGTGAGTGGGTGTGTGAGTGGTTATGCTGGTCTGTGAGTGAGTGTGTGAGTGAGTGGCTGTATGAGCTGCTGTTTGGGTCTGTGAATAGGTGTGTCACTGGTCGTGTGGGTTTGTGAGTGGTTTTGTGAGTCTGTGACTGGGTGTGTGAGTGTGTAAATGTGCGTAGGAGTGTGTACATTAATGTGTGAGTGTGTGAATGTAAGTGGGTGTGTGAGTGTGAATGCATGTGAGAGTGGATATGAGTGAGTAAAAGGGTGAGTGTGTGAATGAGTGGGTATGTCAGTGGTTGTCTGGGTCTGTGAGTGGGTGTGTGAGTTATTTTCTTGGTATGTGAGTGACTATATGGGTGTGTGAGAGAGTGTGTGAGTGGCTGTATGGGCTTGTAAATGTGTGTGTGGGTGGGTCTGTGAATGTGTAGGTGAGTGGCTATATGGGTGTGTGAGTGGTTGTGCGAGGGGCTGTGTGGGTCTGTGAGTGTGTGAATGGGTTTGTGAATTTGTTGCTGGTGTGCAAATGGGTGTCAGTGGATGTGTGAGTGTATAAATGGATGTGTGAGTGTATAAATGGATGTGTGAGTATATAAATGGGGTAAGAGTGGGTGAATTAGAGTATGTGAGTGAGTCTGTGAGTGACTGTGTGGGTGTGTGAGTGGCTCTGTGGGTCTATTAGTGGGTGTGTGAGTGGTTTTGTGAGTCTGTGACTGGGTGTGTGAGTATGTGAGTGAGTGTGTGAGTGTGTAAATTGCTCTATAAGTGGGTGTGTGAGTGTTTTTGTTGGTCCGTGAGTGAGTGTGTGAGTGGCAGTGCATGTGGGTGGCTGTGTGAGCTGCTGTGTGAATCTGTGAGTGGGTGTGTCAAGGGCTGTGTGGGTCTGTAAGTGGTTTTGTGAGTGTAACTGGGTATGTGAGTGTGTAAATGGGTGTGTGTGTGTAAGTGTGTGTGTGTGTGTGTGTAAATGGGCAAGTGAGCGGATGTGTGAGTGTGAATGAGTGTGTGAGTGGGTTGTGGAAGTATGTAAATGGGTGAGTATGTGAATCAGTACATGAGTGGTTGTCAGTGGCTATGTGGGTCTGCAGGTGGGTATGTCAGTGGTTTTCTGGGTCTGTGAGTGGCTGTATGGGTCTGTGAGTGGGTGTGTTAGTGGCTGTATGAGAGAGTGTGTGAGTGTCTGTGGCAGTGTGAGTAGCTGTGTGGGTTTATAAATGTGTGTATGGGTGGGTCTGTGAATGTGTAAGTGAGTGGCAGTATGGGTGTGTGAGTGGTTGTGTGAAGGGCTGTGTGGGTCGGTGAGTGAGTGTGTGAGTGGTTTTGTATGTCTGAGAGTGTGTGTGTGAGAATGGGCTTGTGAGTGGGTATGAGTGTGTAAATGGGTGTGAGTGGACGTGTGAGTGTATAAATGGATGTGTGAGTATATACATGGGGGTGTGAGTGGGGGAATCAGTGTGTGAGTCGGTGTGTGAGTGGCTGTGTGGGCCTGTAAGTAGGTGAATGGCTGCATGGGGCTATTAGTGGGGGTGTGAGTAGGTTTGTGAGTCTGTGACTGGGTGTGTGAGTATGTAAATGGGTGTGTGAGTATGTAAATGGGTGTGTGAATTTGTGAATGAGTGTGTGAGTGGGTATTTCAGTGGTGGTGTGTGTGTGTGAGTGGTTTTGTGAGTCTGTGAGTGGGTGTGTGAGTGGCTGTATGGTTTGTGTGAGTGTGTGAATGGGTTTCTGATTAGCTGTGAGAGTGGATGGTGGGGTCTATGAGTCAGTGTGTCTGGTTTTGTGGGTCTTTGACTAAGCGTGTGAGTGGCTGAATGGCTGTATGAGTGGGAATGTGAGTTACTGTGTGGATTTGTGAGTGGCTGTGTTGGTTTGTGAATGGGTGTGTGAGAGTGGGTATATGGGTCTGTAAGTAGGTATGTGAGTCACTGTGTGGGTGTGTGAGTGGGTATGTGAGTCTGAGTGGGAATGTGAGTGGCTTTATGGATGTGTGAATGGCTGTGTGTGTGTGTGTAAATGGGTGTGTGTATGTGTGTGTGAGAGGGTGTGTATGTGTGTGAAGAAGTGTGTGAGTTGGTCTGTGAGCGGGTTAATTTTTTTGGATTGGGGACTAGATGCACAGATCTGCCATGGATTCACACATCCCTGGATCCTCATACGTGGAAATAAAAATCGTTTTTGGGGGTAGTTTTTAACTTTTTTGCCCAGGAGTGGTCCTTCTGAGACCCCTCCTTCACTCCAATGGGGTCAGGATACCTCTAGCCTGACCCCTGATATCCTATTTTATTTTGATTCCCTCCATCCCCTAGTAACCCTGTCCTGAATCACAAAACGGCGGTTGCAACTTTTCTTTCAGGTTGCGGCCAGCCAATCACGAAATTGCTGTTGGTGCGTTGATCCATGGTTCCACCGTGGTGGATTCACGTCTCTAGATATACATAAATCTTTTTGCTTCAGTAACTCCAAAACTACTTAACCAATTCACACCAAATTACAAAAAGAGATCTTTTTGAACCAATATCTAGCTTTCTCCCAAATTGGTGTAATCTTGTTCAGCGATTCGGGCTGTAGTCATTTCTAAAATCCCTATGGAAAATTGCATGATTTGATTTGAAGATTCATCCATTAGTGCCAAAATTATTAGCAAAACAAAAAACTCTTTTCCTATGGAAACTAGGTCCTAACTATAACTGTCGCCAGTAGGCAATAAAAAAAAAAAATATATATATATATATATATATATATATATATATATATATATATATATATATATTCACTGAAAAAACCATAGGTTATAGACCATATATAGTTAGGAATTCGCATTTACAAAACCTTATTTTACTCACACAAAACCATTGAAATTCCATATATAGTTAGTTGCACTAAGTATATATCGCGCACCCGCAATCCACTGCTGATGATGTCACATATTACATCATTCATGACATGGTCAGTGACATCACTGATGACATCACTGATGACATCTCAAATGACATCACTGATGACATCTCAAATGACATCACTGATGACATCACTGATGACATCTCATTTGACATTACTGATCACATCACTGATGATATCATTCATGTGATAAT
Source organism: Lissotriton vulgaris (assembly GCF_964263255.1). Lineage (NCBI taxonomy): Eukaryota > Metazoa > Chordata > Amphibia > Caudata > Salamandridae > Lissotriton > Lissotriton vulgaris. The sequence goes on along the minus strand of NC_141685.1, from coordinate 801,142,060 downwards.
ACGATGAACCTCTTCAGACTCTAATATAACCTTAGATACAATCAGTGTAAACAGACACTCACAGACTGTCACTCATCCATGGAGTTACTCACACACCTAGTCAGTCATGCAAAGAATCAATCACACCTCCATTTCCTCAACTATACAGTTATACAAACTTTACTTATTCAAACATATACTAACACATATTTACTCTCTTATACAATCCCTGATACAAGTTCACAATGATCCATACAGCCACTCACACATTCACTGGCTCTTATGCACAGTTATTTATATATGTCAACTCTCACATGTACTGTGTTTTACATATGTACTTACTTTGACATGTAGCACTGAGATATCCATTCACTCACCAATACACTCATGCACACAGTCAACCGCCCATACAGCTGTTTCCACATGCACTTTTGAAACCATACATCTAGTGAATCAACTGCTCACACATCTATGCACAGAGTCATACACCTCCCAGCCACCCACACACACACTCAGTCTCCCATACAAATACTTGGGCAACCAATCAATAACCCATATAGTTACTCATATAGCTACTTATCAACACATGCAACAGTTTACAGAACAACAGACATAATGATGCACAAATTAAGACAGTTTAGTCACTAACCCATGCACTCAGTGAGACACATTTAATCACTCTCATACAGTCAGTCATGCACCTACTAAATCCTTCATCCAGACACTTATACATCCACTCATTCTTCAATATGTAAGACATATTTTAACTTTACAGAAACATACAGTCACTGGATGTTGTCATCAGTTATGTCATCAGTGATGTCATTTGAGATGTCATCAGTGATGTCATCAGTGATGTCACTGACCATGTCATGAATGATGTAACATGTGACATCATCAGCAGTGGATTGCGGGTGCGCGATATATAGTTAGTGCAACTAACTATATATGGAATTTCAATGGTTTTGTGTGAGTAAAATAAGGTTTTGTAAATGCGAATTCCTAACTATATATGGTCTATAACCTATGTTTTTTTCAGTGAATTTTCAAGGTTTTGTAAATGCTAATTCCTAACTATATATGGTCTATAACCTATGGTTTTTTCAGTGAATTTTCAAGGTTTTGTAAATGCTAATTCCTAACTATATATGGTCTATAACCTATGGTTTTTTCAGTGAATATATATATATACATACATACATAAACATATATCACCTGTATATCTATATAAATACAAACATAAATGCATGCATACATATACTTATATGCATACAGATGCATGTTATTTACATGAAAGTTGAAAAAACACTAATAAAAGCAAAGCTAAAAAGCCACCTCATTACAAACAGAATGGCTTTAACTTAAACGAGGGCGAGATCTATTGCATTTTCAATGCTTGTTTACTTTGGTTCCATCAAGAAGGCATTCAGATGTGTCACACATTTGCCATAAATTCTGAATGTTAGCACTCTAGTTGCACATTAGATCACTGTAGTAAAGCTACTGCTCACCAGGGACGTCTGCTGCTGGTATTCAAAGTGCATGTTTCAGTCTGCATGTCAGAATTTTTTTAATGAAATAGAAGAGGATTTGAGAAGTCACTCAAAATGATCCCTAATTTTTCTTTCTGAAGCACTAATCATACTTTCTATGGCAAAATTAACCCCCTCATGTTGTTCCTTTTTAAATTGAGTGTTTTCAGACTTACCACTTCATTCCAATCAAGATGGCTTCTGGTGTGCCATACTTTTGTCATAAGTAAGACTGTTAGCGCTCTAGTTGTTCTTTAGAACACTCTGGGACATTCTGTCATTGGGCTATACTTGGGGTACATCTGGGTGATATTTGGGCTACATTTAGGCTCTTTTGTCTCTGGTGGCCATCTTGGGAGACTGTATGTCAGAATTTTTTAATGAAATTGAAGAGGGTTTGAGAAGTCACTCAAAATGTGCCCTAATTTTTCTTTCTGCAGCACTAATCATAATTCATATGGCAAAATATACCCCCTCATTTTGTTCCTTTTTAAATTAAATGTTTTAAGAGTTACCACTTTATTCCAATCAAGATGGCTTCAGGTGTGCCATACCTTTGTAATAAGTAGGACTGTTAGCGCTCTAGTTGTTCTTTAGAACACTCTGGGACATTCTGTCATTGGGCTATACTTGGGCTACATCTGGGTGATATTTGGGCTACATTTGGGCTCTTTTGTCTCTGGTGGCCATTTTGGGAGACTGCATGTCAGAATTTTTTAATGAAATAGAAGAGGATTTGAAAAGTCACTCAAAATGTGCCCTAATTTTTCTTTCTGCAGCACTAATAATACCTTCTATTGCATAATATACCCCCTCATTTTGTTCCTTTTTAAATTAAATGTTTTAAGAGTTACCACTTTATTCCCATCACGATGGCTTCAGGTGTGCTATACCTTTGTAATAAGTAGGACTGTTAGCGCTCTAGTTGTTCCTTAGAACACTCTGGGACATTCTGTCATTGAGCTATACTTGGGCTACATCTGGGTGATATTTGGGCTACATTTGGGCTCTTTTGTCTCTGGTGGCCATTTTGGGAGACTGCATGTCAGAATGTTTTAATGAAATAGAAAAGGATTTGAGAAGTCACTCAAAATGTGCCCTAATTTTTCATTCTGCAGCACTAATCATACTTTCTATGGCCAAATATACCCCCTCATGTTGTTTCTTTTTAAATTAAATGTTTTAAGAGCTACCACTTTATTCCAATCAAGATGGCTTCAGGTGTGCCATACCTTTGTAATAAGTAGGACTGTTAGCGCTCTAGTTGTTCTTTAGAACACTCTGGGACATTCTGTCATTGGGCTATACTTGGGCTACATCTGGGTGATATTTGGGCTACATTTGGGCTCTTTTGTCTCTGGTGGCCATTTTGGGAGACTGCATGTCAGAATGTTTTAATGAAATAGAAAAGGATTTGAGAAGTCACTCAAAATGTGCCCTAATTTTTCATTCTGCAGCACTAATCATACTTTCTATGGCAAAATATACCCCCTCATGTTGTTTCTTTTTAAATTAAATGTTTTAAGAGTTACCACTTTATTCCAATCAAGATGGCTTCAGGTGTGCCATACCTTTGTAATAAGTAGGACTGTTAGCGCTCTAGTTGTTCTTTAGAACACTCTAGGAGGCTGCAGTAGAACAAAAAGGAATCAACTGACAGTCTCTGTCCTTGTTGGATGTACATGTTTTACTGAGAATGTCAGACTTCATTTTCACATGACTGAGAAAGATAATGTGAATTTACAGAAAATATGCTTTCAGTTTAGCTTATAGATCCCCTTCCAAACCGCTGTGAGAAAATCATGAGATATTAGTTTTCTTTCAAACAATATTCATGATATCACAGCAGAAGGTTTTTTCACATGGTAAAATCACCTTAGAACCCACCACAATTCCTAAAACGAGTATGGTACCATCAACAAATGATTTATAATGTAACTAAAGTCCTAAAACCCTCTATTAACTACAATGCTTTTTAATGAGGTGCTATCATGTATATTGGTCCCAAGATGGCTGCCAACACTTCTTGGATGAAGTGCTGACAGCCAATCAGATCAGATGTGTGGTTAGGCTCCGCCCAGATATATATCTTTTTTTGAACCTAAATTACTCAAAATCCACTGGAGCACATATATTGAGACCTAGCAAAGGCACATCGGGCTAACAGTCCCTACAATTTTGCCAAGTTTCGTGCAAATCCATTCAGCCGTTCGAGCAAAAAGTGAGGCCAACCGCCCTATGGAAATTAACATGGGAAAAACACGTTTTGGGACCCCCCCTTTTTTCTCGGCCCCCCCTAGATGAAACCCCCCCCCCCCCAATTGTCAGGGGGTGCTCAGAAACAAAATGTTCCATTTTCCTGAAAATTTCAGCCAATTCCGTCCACAAACGCCAAAGTTATTAGACATAGAATTTTCAAAAATCCCATAGAGAAAAAATCCTAACTATATATACCTACTGGCGACCGCCAGTAGGTAATATATATATATATATATATATATATATATATATATATATATATATAGTTATACAAAGTTCCCAGCGCTATGAGTGAGCACTCGACAAAACTCAGCCATCCGGCGGTGTCATGCAGCCTGCAATTCAGCTCCGAGTTGATTCAATATGCCAACGCGTTTCACAGCATCAAGCCGCTTCTTCATGGGCTGCTCCAAAAGCACGATAAGACACACACTTTCCCTGCCAATTTCCGGCTCTTTTTATTTCATTTTCATGCTCGCCCCCAACGGGCGTGTGCTAAAGAGCACGTTCTGTTTGGTGCATGATGGGCATTTTAGTTCCGAGAAAGCAAGCAGAGTACATGGTCTCAAAGTGTCTTTCAATTTAAGAGCACAATTTTTCAAACCTGTAGTAGGTGTCAGAGCGTAGTTGCAGGCTCAATAAAGCATATGGAGTTTTGTGCTGTTTTGATCACGAACAGTTCGGAATCCCAGCCTCTTTCAATTGGACTTGCACGTTCTTGTCCAACTGAAGATGGTGCCCTCTCCACGGCAGGGAGGCCGTGAAAAATGTAGTTATACAAAGTTCCCAGCGCTATGAGTGAGCACTCGACAAAACTCAGCCATCCGGCGGTGTCATGCAGCCTGCAATTCAGCTCCGAGTTGATTCAATATGCCAACGCGTTTCACAGCATCAAGCCGCTTCTTCATGGGCTGCTCCAAAAGCACGATAAGACACACACTTTCCCTGCCAATTTCCGGCTCTTTTTATTTCATTTTCATGCTCGCCCCCAACGGGCGTGTGCTAAAGAGCACGTTCTGTTTGGTGCATGATGGGCATTTTAGTTCCGAGAAAGCAAGCAGAGTACATGGTCTCAAAGTGTCTTTCAATTTAAGAGCACAATTTTTCAAACCTGTAGTAGGTGTCAGAGCGTAGTTGCAGGCTCAATAAAGCATATGGAGTTTTGTGCTGTTTTGATCACGAACAGTTCGGAATCCCAGCCTCTTTCAATTGGACTTGCACGTTCTTGTCCAACTGAAGATGGTGCCCTCTCCACGGCAGGGAGGCCGTGAAAAATGTAGTTATACAAAGTTCCCAGCGCTATGAGTGAGCACTCGACAAAACTCAGCCATCCGGCGGTGTCATGCAGCCTGCAATTCAGCTCCGAGTTGATTCAATATGCCAACGCGTTTCACAGCATCAAGCCGCTTCTTCATGGGCTGCTCCAAAAGCACGATAAGACACACACTTTCCCTGCCAATTTCCGGCTCTTTTTATTTCATTTTCATGCTCGCCCCCAACGGGCGTGTGCTAAAGAGCACGTTCTGTTTGGTGCATGATGGGCATTTTAGTTCCGAGAAAGCAAGCAGAGTACATGGTCTCAAAGTGTCTTTCAATTTAAGAGCACAATTTTTCAAACCTGTAGTAGGTGTCAGAGCGTAGTTGCAGGCTCAATAAAGCATATGGAGTTTTGTGCTGTTTTGATCACGAACAGTTCGGAATCCCAGCCTCTTTCAATTGGACTTGCACGTTCTTGTCCAACTGAAGATGGTGCCCTCTCCACGGCAGGGAGGCCGTGAAAAATGTAGTTATACAAAGTTCCCAGCGCTATGAGTGAGCACTCGACAAAACTCAGCCATCCGGCGGTGTCATGCAGCCTGCAATTCAGCTCCGAGTTGATTCAATATGCCAACGCGTTTCACAGCATCAAGCCGCTTCTTCATGGGCTGCTCCAAAAGCACGATAAGACACACACTTTCCCTGCCAATTTCCGGCTCTTTTTATTTCATTTTCATGCTCGCCCCCAACGGGCGTGTGCTAAAGAGCACGTTCTGTTTGGTGCATGATGGGCATTTTAGTTCCGAGAAAGCAAGCAGAGTACATGGTCTCAAAGTGTCTTTCAATTTAAGAGCACAATTTTTCAAACCTGTAGTAGGTGTCAGAGCGTAGTTGCAGGCTCAATAAAGCATATGGAGTTTTGTGCTGTTTTGATCACGAACAGTTCGGAATCCCAGCCTCTTTCAATTGGACTTGCACGTTCTTGTCCAACTGAAGATGGTGCCCTCTCCACGGCAGGGAGGCCGTGAAAAATGTAGTTATACAAAGTTCCCAGCGCTATGAGTGAGCACTCGACAAAACTCAGCCATCCGGCGGTGTCATGCAGCCTGCAATTCAGCTCCGAGTTGATTCAATATGCCAACGCGTTTCACAGCATCAAGCCGCTTCTTCATGGGCTGCTCCAAAAGCACGATAAGACACACACTTTCCCTGCCAATTTCCGGCTCTTTTTATTTCATTTTCATGCTCGCCCCCAACGGGCGTGTGCTAAAGAGCACGTTCTGTTTGGTGCATGATGGGCATTTTAGTTCCGAGAAAGCAAGCAGAGTACATGGTCTCAAAGTGTCTTTCAATTTAAGAGCACAATTTTTCAAACCTGTAGTAGGTGTCAGAGCGTAGTTGCAGGCTCAATAAAGCATATGGAGTTTTGTGCTGTTTTGATCACGAACAGTTCGGAATCCCAGCCTCTTTCAATTGGACTTGCACGTTCTTGTCCAACTGAAGATGGTGCCCTCTCCACGGCAGGGAGGCCGTGAAAAATGTAGTTATACAAAGTTCCCAGCGCTATGAGTGAGCACTCGACAAAACTCAGCCATCCGGCGGTGTCATGCAGCCTGCAATTCAGCTCCGAGTTGATTCAATATGCCAACGCGTTTCACAGCATCAAGCCGCTTCTTCATGGGCTGCTCCAAAAGCACGATAAGACACACACTTTCCCTGCCAATTTCCGGCTCTTTTTATTTCATTTTCATGCTCGCCCCCAACGGGCGTGTGCTAAAGAGCACGTTCTGTTTGGTGCATGATGGGCATTTTAGTTCCGAGAAAGCAAGCAGAGTACATGGTCTCAAAGTGTCTTTCAATTTAAGAGCACAATTTTTCAAACCTGTAGTAGGTGTCAGAGCGTAGTTGCAGGCTCAATAAAGCATATGGAGTTTTGTGCTGTTTTGATCACGAACAGTTCGGAATCCCAGCCTCTTTCAATTGGACTTGCACGTTCTTGTCCAACTGAAGATGGTGCCCTCTCCACGGCAGGGAGGCCGTGAAAAATGTAGTTATACAAAGTTCCCAGCGCTATGAGTGAGCACTCGACAAAACTCAGCCATCCGGCGGTGTCATGCAGCCTGCAATTCAGCTCCGAGTTGATTCAATATGCCAACGCGTTTCACAGCATCAAGCCGCTTCTTCATGGGCTGCTCCAAAAGCACGATAAGACACACACTTTCCCTGCCAATTTCCGGCTCTTTTTATTTCATTTTCATGCTCGCCCCCAACGGGCGTGTGCTAAAGAGCACGTTCTGTTTGGTGCATGATGGGCATTTTAGTTCCGAGAAAGCAAGCAGAGTACATGGTCTCAAAGTGTCTTTCAATTTAAGAGCACAATTTTTCAAACCTGTAGTAGGTGTCAGAGCGTAGTTGCAGGCTCAATAAAGCATATGGAGTTTTGTGCTGTTTTGATCACGAACAGTTCGGAATCCCAGCCTCTTTCAATTGGACTTGCACGTTCTTGTCCAACTGAAGATGGTGCCCTCTCCACGGCAGGGAGGCCGTGAAAAATGTAGTTATACAAAGTTCCCAGCGCTATGAGTGAGCACTCGACAAAACTCAGCCATCCGGCGGTGTCATGCAGCCTGCAATTCAGCTCCGAGTTGATTCAATATGCCAACGCGTTTCACAGCATCAAGCCGCTTCTTCATGGGCTGCTCCAAAAGCACGATAAGACACACACTTTCCCTGCCAATTTCCGGCTCTTTTTATTTCATTTTCATGCTCGCCCCCAACGGGCGTGTGCTAAAGAGCACGTTCTGTTTGGTGCATGATGGGCATTTTAGTTCCGAGAAAGCAAGCAGAGTACATGGTCTCAAAGTGTCTTTCAATTTAAGAGCACAATTTTTCAAACCTGTAGTAGGTGTCAGAGCGTAGTTGCAGGCTCAATAAAGCATATGGAGTTTTGTGCTGTTTTGATCACGAACAGTTCGGAATCCCAGCCTCTTTCAATTGGACTTGCACGTTCTTGTCCAACTGAAGATGGTGCCCTCTCCACGGCAGGGAGGCCGTGAAAAATGTAGTTATACAAAGTTCCCAGCGCTATGAGTGAGCACTCGACAAAACTCAGCCATCCGGCGGTGTCATGCAGCCTGCAATTCAGCTCCGAGTTGATTCAATATGCCAACGCGTTTCACAGCATCAAGCCGCTTCTTCATGGGCTGCTCCAAAAGCACGATAAGACACACACTTTCCCTGCCAATTTCCGGCTCTTTTTATTTCATTTTCATGCTCGCCCCCAACGGGCGTGTGCTAAAGAGCACGTTCTGTTTGGTGCATGATGGGCATTTTAGTTCCGAGAAAGCAAGCAGAGTACATGGTCTCAAAGTGTCTTTCAATTTAAGAGCACAATTTTTCAAACCTGTAGTAGGTGTCAGAGCGTAGTTGCAGGCTCAATAAAGCATATGGAGTTTTGTGCTGTTTTGATCACGAACAGTTCGGAATCCCAGCCTCTTTCAATTGGACTTGCACGTTCTTGTCCAACTGAAGATGGTGCCCTCTCCACGGCAGGGAGGCCGTGAAAAATGTAGTTATACAAAGTTCCCAGCGCTATGAGTGAGCACTCGACAAAACTCAGCCATCCGGCGGTGTCATGCAGCCTGCAATTCAGCTCCGAGTTGATTCAATATGCCAACGCGTTTCACAGCATCAAGCCGCTTCTTCATGGGCTGCTCCAAAAGCACGATAAGACACACACTTTCCCTGCCAATTTCCGGCTCTTTTTATTTCATTTTCATGCTCGCCCCCAACGGGCGTGTGCTAAAGAGCACGTTCTGTTTGGTGCATGATGGGCATTTTAGTTCCGAGAAAGCAAGCAGAGTACATGGTCTCAAAGTGTCTTTCAATTTAAGAGCACAATTTTTCAAACCTGTAGTAGGTGTCAGAGCGTAGTTGCAGGCTCAATAAAGCATATGGAGTTTTGTGCTGTTTTGATCACGAACAGTTCGGAATCCCAGCCTCTTTCAATTGGACTTGCACGTTCTTGTCCAACTGAAGATGGTGCCCTCTCCACGGCAGGGAGGCCGTGAAAAATGTAGTTATACAAAGTTCCCAGCGCTATGAGTGAGCACTCGACAAAACTCAGCCATCCGGCGGTGTCATGCAGCCTGCAATTCAGCTCCGAGTTGATTCAATATGCCAACGCGTTTCACAGCATCAAGCCGCTTCTTCATGGGCTGCTCCAAAAGCACGATAAGACACACACTTTCCCTGCCAATTTCCGGCTCTTTTTATTTCATTTTCATGCTCGCCCCCAACGGGCGTGTGCTAAAGAGCACGTTCTGTTTGGTGCATGATGGGCATTTTAGTTCCGAGAAAGCAAGCAGAGTACATGGTCTCAAAGTGTCTTTCAATTTAAGAGCACAATTTTTCAAACCTGTAGTAGGTGTCAGAGCGTAGTTGCAGGCTCAATAAAGCATATGGAGTTTTGTGCTGTTTTGATCACGAACAGTTCGGAATCCCAGCCTCTTTCAATTGGACTTGCACGTTCTTGTCCAACTGAAGATGGTGCCCTCTCCACGGCAGGGAGGCCGTGAAAAATGTAGTTATACAAAGTTCCCAGCGCTATGAGTGAGCACTCGACAAAACTCAGCCATCCGGCGGTGTCATGCAGCCTGCAATTCAGCTCCGAGTTGATTCAATATGCCAACGCGTTTCACAGCATCAAGCCGCTTCTTCATGGGCTGCTCCAAAAGCACGATAAGACACACACTTTCCCTGCCAATTTCCGGCTCTTTTTATTTCATTTTCATGCTCGCCCCCAACGGGCGTGTGCTAAAGAGCACGTTCTGTTTGGTGCATGATGGGCATTTTAGTTCCGAGAAAGCAAGCAGAGTACACGGTCTCAAAGTGTCTTTCAATTTAATTTATTGAGCCTGCAACTACGCTCTGACACCTACTACAGGTTTGAAAAATTGTGCTCTTAAATTGAAAGACACTTTGAGACCATGTACTCTGCTTGCTTTCTCGGAACTAAAATGCCCATCATGCACCAAACAGAACGTGCTCTTTAGCACACGCCCGTTGGGGGCGAGCATGAAAATGAAATAAAAAGAGCCGGAAATTGGCAGGGAAAGTGTGTGTCTTATCGTGCTTTTGGAGCAGCCCATGAAGAAGCGGCTTGATGCTGTGAAACGCGTTGGCATATTGAATCAACTCGGAGCTGAATTGCAGGCTGCATGACACCGCCGGATGGCTGAGTTTTGTCGAGTGCTCACTCATAGCGCTGGGAACTTTGTATAACTACATTTTTCACGGCCTCCCTGCCGTGGAGAGGGCACCATCTTCAGTTGGACAAGAACGTTCAAGTCCAATTGAAAGAGGCTGGGATTCCGAACTGTTCGTGATCAAAACAGCACAAAACTCCATATGCTTTATTGAGCCTGCAACTACGCTCTGACACCTACTACAGGTTTGAAAAATTGTGCTCTTAAATTGAAAGACACTTTGAGACCATGTACTCTGCTTGCTTTCTCGGAACTAAAATGCCCATCATGCACCAAACAGAACGTGCTCTTTAGCACACGCCCGTTGGGGGCGAGCATGAAAATGAAATAAAAAGAGCCGGAAATTGGCAGGGAAAGTGTGTGTCTTATCGTGCTTTTGGAGCAGCCCATGAAGAAGCGGCTTGATGCTGTGAAACGCGTTGGCATATTGAATCAACTCGGAGCTGAATTGCAGGCTGCATGACACCGCCGGATGGCTGAGTTTTGTCGAGTGCTCACTCATAGCGCTGGGAACTTTGTATAACTATATATATATATATATATATATATATATATATATACATATACATATATATATATATATTACCTACTGGCGGTCGCCAGTAGGTAGTTATAGTTAGGATTATTTTGAATAGGGAATTCGCAACATTCTATTGGGAATAACTTTGGCGCCGGTTGAGGAATCTGCCTGAGAATTTCCTCAAATTTGCCTCGCGGCGCTCCGCTCCTTCCCTTAAAGTTTGGGGGGGGATTCGTCAAGCGGGGGCCGAGAAAAAAGGGGGGTCCCAAAACATGTTTTCCCCATGTTAATTTCCATAGGGCGGTCAAACTCACTTTTAGCCCGAACGGCTGAATGGATTTCCACCAAACTTGGCAAAATTGTAGGGACTGGTAGCCCGATGTGCCTTTGCTATGTCTCAAGATATGTGCTCCAGTGGATTTTGAGTAATTTACGTTCAAAAAAATATATATATCTATAAGCGCCCCCCGGTACGCGCACCGGGGTGCGAACCAGCGCACTACGCGAGTTCGTGTGCGGACAGCTGATTGGCTCTCGGGTGTCTGTCAACACTCCAAACAGTCCGGAGCGGCCGCCATCTTGTGTCTCAGTAGGATCGAGACACAAGAGGTGGCAAAAACAAAGGGGGAAATGACCAAAAGGGGGCAGAGTAGACCCCCCCTGACCCCCTAGGTTTGATGTGGGGGCCATCATGAGTGATGTCACTGACCATGTCATGAGTGATGTAATATGTGATGCCATCAGCAGTGCATTGCAGGCGCGCAAATTATAGTGAGTCCAACTAACTATAACGTGGGAATTTCAATGGTTTTATGTCAGTAAAATTTTATAACTGGTGTCAAACCTATGTTTTTTTCAGTGAATATATATATATATATATATATATATATATATATATATATATATATATATATACATACATACATACATACACACACACACACACACACACACAAACGGTATTCATTGCATATGTAGTTTGCTTGGACATTATTTTAGCAGGTGTCATTATGTTGTGCTGAAACTAGCCTACCAGATTCTGAACTGCTCTACATTGATAGCGTGATAGTCAAGTGTGGCCCAGGACATCAGAGGCAAAAGGACACAGATGATAGCCCAATTGCCAGGAACCCCGCACCCCACCTGAACCAGTTCCCACGAAGACTTTAAAATGGAGAAGTAAATCTTGCAGATTCTCAGAAGACATGAATTCTTGTTGCAATACTGCTGCTATTTTGTTTGTAAATGTTATCTAATTATGTAACATTATTTAGATCGTGAAAACCTAGCTGGGGAGCAATTCTGCGCTGAATTCAAATGAGGATTAACACATTTTAATTGAATAATTAAATTACATTTCACACATTTACAAATTTATCACATTTCATATATTTACAATTATAATCACAGACACTTTAAGTGATTTTCCCAGTATCTTGCAATTTACAGATAAATGGTAACGCCAGATTTGATTTTGGGTCCAAGTGGTAGCTTAATCTCTAGACCAGATCTCTTCCCTTCTGTGTCCTGTCTGTTTAAAAGTATCTGTTTTAAATGTTGCAATGAGCATGCATCATTTTTTTTAATCCAGAACCAAACAGAGTTTACTGTATGGTTTCTTTACCACAAGCGTATGAAGTAACACTCCACTCCAGTCAAGGGACTCTCCTGACAACTCCTTTGCGAATCATAGAAACCAAGATAGTATCTTCCTCCAAAATTTCAAAATCACAGCAGTCGAGATCCTTTTTGCCCCAGAAAGATGGCCAGTGAAACATTCCAACCCTACTCCCTTCAACGCCCACATAGTCTTCCTGCCACATAAGCAGTCTTGGCACAATCATGCCCAACACACTTAAGAACCCTCAAGATGGACAACCATTGGACTTGGTGTAGCCACCACAACTATGTAGTTCTCTACATCAGAAAACCTAACCGCTGAATGGTGCTTTGAGTCACTGAAGGAGGACACTGAAATGGCTGTTTATCCTTGCTATTGAAGGTAAATTGGTCTTTTTTTTTTAACAAAATCCTGCAGGACTAAACTCTCCCCCTCTCTGTCCCCCACCCAAAAAAAGGGCATGTCCAACTTATTTTAATGAGGACTATCTGGGCTGAGACCTCTCCAGTGAACAGTTCATCCTTTATTCCTGCCAGTCACCGGTAGCATGCCAACCATATGCATGATGCTCCAGTTAATATAACTTTCTCAAAGCCTAAATAGAATTTGTTTCACTTCTGCCCAGTTTGCTATGTTTTAAGACCAGGCCTGAGATTGACAACTTTTAAAAATCAAGGTTGCAACAGTTCCATAAAAGGCAATGAGAGTGATTTGGTACTTCTTATGTTCTTGCCAATCTCTCCACAATTTAGTCCAGCGAATGGAAAAGCACAATGAGAATTGGCGGCAACGATGAAGCTCATCATGTTGCTGCTAGTGACAGAAAAGTCAGCCCACGCCTCAGGCTTACCAATGGCCGAGGCTGACATTCTATTATACCTCATGCCGCACAGCATGTGGTGATTGAGGACTAAGATGCCTCGAGCCACAGATAATATTGAAAACCATCGGTCTCAGAACAAAATGGCAGCTAAAAAGAAAATGTCGGGAAAGGATGAAACAAGCCCTGCTGAGAAAAACTGCTGAAGTAAAGAATAGTATTGTTTAATCATCGGAGAGATAAGATCTCAACACATAACTCCTGCGACAGACTTATGGACTCAAGAGGAAAGAACATTCTTAAAGCACGGCTTTCATTACGTTCTAGACAGTGGATGGAAATGTCAGCAAGTGGAGTGGCATTTCAATTTAAAGAAAAGGGGTTGAGGCATAACTGGAAGCAATAATGAGCAGAGACAAGGAAACTCCAAGCAAATTCATAAACAAGAATGCTATTATATTCCATGCAAGCACATATCTATTGCACATACAAATCGCTAACCGAGCGGGAACTTTTTTTGTGATGGAAAAACAATGTGATACTAACAAAACTGAAAAATACAGAAAAAATCCTGCATTCCATAATTGTGAAAATTAAAGGCATTCACATAAGGTAACAAGGATTTCAAAATACATGTATTATGTCTCCTACCGAAATCTGATATTTTAAAATAGCCCTACGATCCATACTGGAAGTTGGCAAACATGAAGCCGAGTTCCGAGAAGTAATATTAGAAGCTCACACACCTTAATTTTAAATTGTTTTAGATGATGGCCCTGCTACTGACTTGTGGCAAACAAATAGTTGGAGGATAAGTAAGTGGGAGCAGGGCACACGTGCATTAGCACTGGGAATAGGCAGCTCTCCAGAATCATCATCCATGTATAAATAAGCAACAACTTTGAAAAAAGTACTATTGCCAGGGATACTTAAGCTTGTATAAATATTCCCTGGCACTGTCTCCAACTTTGGGTGGTAGGACCTAATAAAATGTCAAGAGAAATCAACCCGTGTAAATGGATTCTGCAGAACCTAGCAATTAAATGTGACCTCCGTCCAGGCCATAATACTTTGCAAATGTATAAAGAAAAACCTGGGTAATCTCTTGAGTTGATGACCTCGTGCAAAAGGTCATCAGCTTTTCAGGAACTGTTTTAAAAGTCACCCTGTGCCAGGAGTGGCGTGACCAGAAAGCCGGATCTGATTTATTACAATAATTGGGTACAAATGACTCAGTGACTCGCTCACTCTTCTCATGAAGTGCTTAGAGACCTGTAGGTGATTTGCGCAATATAAAAGTCATATAACATAACATAACAAATTGGAAAGGTCTCTATGTGAGTCAGATAAATAACGAATGTTCAGTTTAAGGCCCCACAATATCTCACAAAAAGCTAGCAGTTTATATTGAATCCTTTTTTCAGAGGGATGTACTAATTCGGGCATGGTGGTTGAGATCTCAACCACATAAAATTCACAAATATCACCATCAACCTCTTGCTACCACCACCTCTAGCCTACCACCACCCCATACCTACCACCCAGCTACCATACCACCACCATCATCCTCCTAACCACTGTGGTAGGATGTTGCTGTGAACCATAGGGCGAGCGCTCGCTGGGCAGATTCATAATTGCATAAGCTTCATTTTTGATTGCCTTGTACATTTAAATTGCTGTGCAGTGGGAATAAGGAAACGTAGTGTTAATCGCATTACATTTAATACTTTTAATAAAGCAATCAATGAAAGCAGACAGTCATGCTTCGAATCCTGGCTGTGTGTGCTTTTCTTCCTCTCCTTGGGGTTGTCCCTCCCCTAGAGCGTGGCCTCATTACTTCTGTGCTGTCATTGTTTACTTTTCAGAATTTTTACTTCTTAGGCTTATTATTTTTTGCCTATGCACTTTATGAAAGTGCATGTATTTTCCTGCTATCTCTCTCATGTACTTTTCTTTGCTCTTCTGCCATGCTCTAGGATGCTCTCGCCTGTGCGGTTCTCCTCTGCCCGCCTCCATGTTGTATGTGTCCTTGTGTGCTTCTCCCCTTTATTCTTTTCTCGCCCATATGCTTCTCCCCTGTTCCACAGTACTCTTGCTGTTGCGCCTATGCTTCTGTCCCCCCATGCTTCTTGATGCTCTCTCGCCAAGTTCGGAACTTCTTTTGCCACCCTCCGTAATGCTTCCCCGAACCCGTGCCCTCCATGTTGTTTCCACTCCTGTTCTTTGTAGGTTTCCCGCACCACCATTTTACAAAAAAAATGCTTTTGCACTAGCTTTTTTTTTTAACTATGCATTTAGTAGGCGTCTACATGCATGCCGCATGTTCCTACAAAATACCACCGCTGCGGTGGCCATAGAGGCTGCGTCATATCACTTGTTTTTGTTTTCCTATTTAGACATGCTACACATTATTGCTAAAAACCATTGACAAAGCCAATGGTTCCCAAAGGCAAGACCTTTTGGCAGTGCCAATGCTTGTTATTATATAGCATTTTATTTTAAAGAATTAGCTGGTAAAAAGCTCTTTGCCCTCTCCTAGTTCATCTTAAACACTAGAGGATTCTGCAGCCCAGGGGGTGTAATCAGGTGGAGAAACGAGTGAAGCTTTCTGCCAATGGTACCTGCACCTGTTGTTTACAGCGCTACAACGACGAAGGACTGCTGTACAAAGCGCTACCAAAGAAATGCACTACCATTATAAAGAAGTTGGGTCTTGGGCTTCTGTTCACACTTAAGCATGAGCCCCTGTGTGCCTTATGATTACATAAAAAACATTCTAAATGAAGGGCCGATCAGGAGTCCTGTATTCTTGCTTTGCGCACCTGACAACCGGCGGTGTCGCAGTACATAGCGTGTTTAATGACTAGCTGAGAAACAAGCAGTTTTATTGTAATAGATGTTTGCCAGCAGGCATTATGAGTATTTTCTATCTCTAGTAGGCGTCGGCTTCAGTTCAGCATCCTGTAATTCTGTGCAAAACACTTAGAGCATAATTATGATTACGGCGGTCCACGGTGGCGATGCGGGCCCCATCGCACTGGCTGTCCAACGGTCCTATTACGAGTTGGGGCAGCTATACTGCCATAGGACCGCTACTACTGCCAGGAATCCACGATCCCTGGCGGTCTTGCAACAGTCTAAGGCTGCAATGTGCTGGCGGTGCCGCTCGGCACCAGAAAGCATTTTAAGAGTTTACTCATCCGAATGGGGAGCCCACAATGAAAGGTGTGGCGATGAGGAAACTAAGGGAGCTCTACACAGGGGGGCACATGTTTTACCCCCTTCTCTATGCACCCCTGCACGGCATGCACTGAACAGTCCAGCCGTGCAGGAATGTGTTTTGGCATTCCCATTGCGGTGTCTTTCTAAGTCTCACAGCCTGGGTCTGCCAAAGTAGCGCCCGCCAGACCAGGAGAAAACTCCTAAACTGGTGCGCGGTCGGCAGATAGCACTGACAATGTGGCAGCGGGGCGCTGGCATGGTGGCCCACTGCCACACCGAAAAAGTCGTAATCAGTCTCCTAATCTTCCCATGCCTAACTAAAATGAATATATCCTTATGTAATGCGACTGGTCCTCATGTAAAGTGCCCCAATACCTGCAGCTCGAACTTGCACTATACAAAATTGCAAAAACATGAGGTTCCGGTACATTGAAATTTGAGTGTTTACAGTGGGAAAGATTTTGCCTGACCATCCCCGCCACCCCAAGATATCAAAGCCTGAGACCCATAAAAGCTCCTTCAGTAGCAGACAGCAGACCGCGTTTAGCCTGAATTACTTACCGGTAATCTTCATTACTCTAATTCTTCCTTAATTGTCCAATTCCTTACAAACGGAGGGATTGTGCCCATTCACTCCTGTATACCACCCTTGTAAAAACTGTGTTTATCTCTTTTTATGAAAAAAAGACTCAAGAAGTATAAGCACCTCTATTCAGCTTCCTGTGTTTGTTTAACAAGCACATAAGGTCTGCTGAAAGAAAGTGAGGGTGAGAGGGGTGAAGGAATGGGAAGAGTAAGGAAGAATCAGAGTAATGAAGATTACCAGTAACTAATCCAGGCATTACCTCCTCATTTTGCTAACCTTGTCACATTCCTTACTAAAGAAGTGATGTCAACGTAATAAAACTTTCAGAAGCATTCAGAAAATACAAAACAAACCAAACCAAAACAGAGAAAAATTGAAGGAAATAATGTTATTGTCATTCAATCCAAACTATTTGCAGAAAAGCTTAGAGATAGAAATGTAAACACAAGTCATGAATGGTCATTTAAGTTACACATTATTCATTCATTGGAACCTGTAGGACTTGCAAACCAAATTAAGGCTCAGACCCTTGTGAAACATTGATTCTGTAATGAGAGATAAAGGTGGCAGGGGAAGCCTATGCAGCAGCTATACAAATATCCTTAATAGAGACTCCAGACCCCTCAGCCAAGGATGCCACCATACTCCGGGTAGAGTGAGCTTTGATCCACTCGGCATATCCACACCTGAAGCTGCATATGCCGAAAAAAGAACAGTTTTGACTCATCTCGACAATGTAATGGAAGAGGTTTTCTCGCCCTTATTCACAGGACCAAAGTTTACAAATAAACTTTCAGATTGGCGAAACTCTGTTGAGCGTGTAAGTTAAATGTTGAGGGCCCTTATCACATCAACGCGAGAGACTAAAGAATCAGAATCTGGTTTCTCACAAGGTATAATCCGTAACACAATCTCCAGTTTACAATGAAAAGAACAACTGACCTTGGTGAGAAATTCTGGATCTAAGAATAACACAACCCTGTCATTAAAAACTCTCAACTAAGGGGATCGGCATAACAGATGATTTAGATCCCCAAGCAGCCTTGTAGAAGTGATGATCACCAAAGAGAAAACTATGAAATTAAGAAATTAGAAGGGAACGTCCTGCAAAGGTTCATAAGGAGCTCACTGTAGGTGGGCAAGAATTAAAGGAAGGTTCCTAGGCTGCAAAACCTAAAACCCTTTAAACAACTTAGAGGCAAGCACCTCAATGGTGGACAAATGTTTACCAAGGGGACCCAAGCGTTTTATTGGAGAACTACTGGAGCTTGAGTGTAGAGACTCAAAGAACCTTGTCAAAACCCCTGTGGAGGAATTGAAAAATAACTTCAGTCAGAGCAGAAAGAGGGGATAAAGACTTCTCCTTAAACTAGTGGTCAAAAGACTTCCAAAGATGCTTGTATGGTAAAATGGTGGAAGGCCCGCTCGACGACTGGAGAGAACGAGATACTGACACAAAGAGGCCCCTTTTCAAGAAGCCCTCCCGCTCAACCTCCAAACCGAAAGTTGCAGCCTGACCAGAGTCCGCACTGGAAAAACAGGCTGGCTCAAAGGGGAAGGGGATTCTTCCTCCAGGGCCAGAAGCGGAAGAAGAGGGAACCAAGAGTGCCTAACCCAACGAGGGGGAACCAGAATTACTTCTGCAGTTTCGCACAGAAGTCTCGCAAGAAATTTTGGGAATGAGGGCAAAAGGAAGAAAGGCGTACAGGAGTTCGGAACTAGGGACTGGCCAGTGCATCGGTACAAACTGGAATCCCACTTGTTTACTGTGGGAGGGGGGGGGGAGAAACAAGATTTCGTAACAGGGATTGTAGGATACTATCTCACTTACGTATCATTTCCAACAAAAGGCATCCCACTACCCAGAGATTAGTGGTTTCTTTTTCCAAAAGAAACTTTTTGAGTTATATATATATATATATATATCCATCACAAAGGTTGCCCAATACGGAAAGGCCCACAACAGGTAAGATATGCTGAAAGTTTTATTGAAGGCTGTCTATGAATCCTCAGAGGCATGGCAAAACAAATAGTTCAAAGCCGACGTGTTTCGTGCTCCTGCACTTCTTCCTGGGCTCGATTCATCTGGGCATGCACCAACAATTGTTCAAAGCACCTGTGTTTATCCAAATACCAGCCCCAGTGGGCGTGGCCAATCGCATGGCCTGCTGGTATTTGTGGTGCGTTGGTCTTACTTCAGTGAGTTTGCGGTGCCGCCCAATAAGTAAAAGTCAAATATATACCCCAGTGGGTCGTTGCACATCCTTCATCGCATTCACAGGCCTCTCAATACCTTCAAAACAGCTCCTGTCCCTTCGTCCAGGACTGCCATTACAGCGTCTCCGAGGGTCTGCCACTTAGCAGCGGTGTTCTTTCCACGGCGTAGGCTTGTCGTTTTAAATCCATCACAAAGGTTGCCCAATACGGAAAGGCCCACAACAGGTAAGATATGCTGAAAGTTTTATTGAAGGCTGTCTATGAATCGTGTATATATATATATATATATATATATATATATATATATATATATATATATATATATATATATATATATACTAGCTTGCCTGCTACTCCTTTGATTACTTTCAGGAGAGCAAGATGTATGGGTGCAATTTTGGATAAAAGCAGCCCTGAGACTAGACTGGGGAAGACGTGGTTAAAACCAGCTCAGGGCTTCAGAAAGTGTTCCACCTGTAGGGCCTGCAAGTTTGGCACCAATAAGACTCATTATCTTACCCCATTTAGTGACAGGTAAATAGCTATTGTGAGAAGCTTCAACTGTAGAACTGAATACGCTGTATATGTTCTGACATGCACCTGTGGTCTTAACTACATTGGCAGTACCAAGCTACAGGTGCATGTCAGGATTTTACAGCACCTGCGGGCCATTCTACACATTGACCCAGCGTATCCAGTTGCGCGTCATTTTAAAAGGGTACATAATAATGATGTCAGCTGCCTCACGTATTTTGTGATAGGTTCGGTTTCTAAACCACAACGTGGAGGTAACAGAGAACGCCAACTAAGGCCGTTAGAAACCAGAATGATCCTTGAATTTGACAGCAAGTGGCCGAATGACTTTAACAACACAGATGATATGCCCAATTTTCTCTAGTTCCCAGATAGTGTCTTTGATGCTGTAATTTCACTTAGATGATTTTGCCATATGATATGATGCTATATATTGCTGGATAAATTTGTAAAAGTATGAACAGAACATATTTTCTTGAAACGTAAAATGATAGTGGATGCCAGAAAGCAAATACCGTTGAATCATGATGTAATGATTTGGGTATAACTCGTATGCTGGGATAATTTATTTTTTAAGCACACTTTTTTAGTATGATAGTTTTTAGTAATTATATTTATATGACTTTAGCAGTATTAACCAGAAATGTGTTTTTAGTATTATTAATATATATTTATATTTGTATATATCATACTGATGCACTTTAATTGAATTATATGCCGTATAGGAAACTTTAGACAAGGCTACAGGTCGAACTGGTGAAAGGAATTACCCCAATTTGGCAGGGAGAAGGGTCTTGGACTAGAAAGCACGCTTTTGTTTATTTGGTGTAAATCCGTTCAGTAGTTTTGGAGAAATATCGAAATTTACAGATATCGATATTTGGGAATTCTGCCATCTGATTGGCTGAGGCGTTACGAGCACAAGTTTGCTGGTTATTGGCTGCCAACTGTTGCAACTAGGAAGTGTTGGCAGCCATTTTGTGATTCAGTTGAAGCGAGTAGTGGGAAAAAAGAGCGAAAAAAGTAGGAAAGAGGAGGATAGGAGCGCTGTGAGCTCTGTGGGGTAGTTAGGTTGTGCTATACATGGAGTGTGAATCGAAGTATTCACCCCTACCGGTGTGAAAGTGCTGTTTTGCCCTGAGTGAGATGGTGCGGAGGTGAGGTGCCAGTACACTCGGGATGAAACCGTGCGCCTAAACCGTGAGCGGAGTGCTGTAAACTGATGTGCTCTGGGCGCTGTAGCATACTGGCCGCTGTAGCATAGCTGTGCAGGTGGTGTTAGTTTGTGTTTAGACTATAGCGGGAGTGGGAAGCAACCTACTCACTCCTACCGGTCTGAAGACTCAGGGATGAAACCGTGAGCCTAAGCCGTGAGCGGATTGCTGTAAAGTGATGTGCTGTGGGTGCTGTAGGATTCTGGCCGCTATAGCATACCTGTGTAAGTAGTGTTAGTATGCGTTTATACTATACTAGCAGCCCGTCCCGACGTTTTCCGGGTATAAATTGCTGTCGGCCAGTTATATATTGTTTTGTAGGATTTCGTTTTGATAGCATTTCTTATCTGCGACAGGCCTGTGAAATGCTCCGATTCACAGTGCACTGCTGATGCACTTAAGAGTGTGCGTTCAGTAGTGTGTGAGCTCGAGTTTCCCTACTTTATTTTTCCTTGCAATATTATATAGCGCGAACGCGACAACATGGCATGAGCACAATTTACATTACAGAAAAACACATTCATTTGTGGTAGGCACGGGGAGACAAAGCGATTTGCCTGGAAACACAGGATGTTGTCGCTGATGCCGAGATTTGAACCTAGCTCCCCAGCTCTAAAGTTGGCAATTCTAGAACTTGTGGCGGGAGGTGTGTCTAAAAGTGTATATCGGTGCTGGCCATCAATGAGAGAGACCTGTGCATTTTTGAAATGGGTGGTGAAAGTATGTTGCTGGAGATGCGGGCCACCAATGTACTTACCGGAGGAGGGTAACACCCATTATTCCGCTACTTTTTTTCCGCATACCATCACTCTGCATACTTTTATTACGAAAGTACCATGACTCCGCAATGCAATTATAACGCATGGCATTACACTTTATATGCTTTTACCACGCATACATTTACAACGAAATTCGTTGTAAATGCATGAATGGTAAAAGCATGCTTTTTTTAATGTTTGGATAAGGTAAGTATGGGTATAGGGGTATATGTTTTGGAGTACTGAGGTATATGTTTTGGGGTGTTTAGGTATTTTAACGGTTCAGATATAGTTTTGGGTTATGGGGTACAGGGGTAGTTTTAGGGATAGGTATGGGTTTTGGGGTACAGGGATATTTTTAGGGTTCAGGGCTATGTTTGGGTTTTGGGATGCAGGGGTATTTTTAGGGTTCAGGGGTAGGTGTGGGTTTTGGGGTACAGGGGTATTTTAAGGGTTCAGGGCTAGGTTTGGTTTTGGGATACAGAGGTATTTTTAGGGTTCAGGGCTAGATTTAGGTTTTGGGGTACAGGGGTATTTTAGGGTTCAGGGGTAGGCTTGGGTTTTGGGGTACAGGGTTATTTTTAGGGTTCAGGGCTACGTTTGGGTGTTGGGGTACAGGGGTATTTTTAGTGTTCAAGGGTAGGTTTGGGTTTTGGGGTACAGGTGTATTTTAAGAGTTCAGGGCTAGGTTTGGGTTTTGGGGTACAGGGGTAGGTTTGGGTTTTGGGTGCAGTGGTATTTTTAGGGTTCAGGGCTAGGTTTGGGTTTTTTGGGTACATGGGTATTTTTAGGGTTCAGGGGTTGGTTTGGGTTTTGAAGTACAGGGGTATTTATAGGGTTCAGGGCTAGGTTTGAGTTTTGGGGTACAGGGGTATTTTTAGGGTTTAGGGATAGGTTTGGGTTTTGGGGTACATGGTATATTTATAGGGTTAAGATGGGTTAGTGTTTAAGGGTGTTGGGGTATTTTAGGAGTAAGGGTGGGTTATGATTATGGGGTTCCGGGGTATTTAAAGGGAGCAGGGTGGTATTAGCACACAACATGAGACATGGCATGAAGGGCGGAGCGTACTACACTCCCCCAGCGTTTGTCACGCCCCCAGCACATGCTCCCAGCACAACGCAGACACGCCCACAAGGGACTACTTTGCGGGCACAGTTCTTTTACCTTTTAAATGTATATGGTGGGTGTCTGCATAGCCTATGTCCTTCTGCTGCAACTGCCCTTTCCAACGCTGTATTGGGTGTTGTGATTGGTGCTGTGGTTCCTGAGATTACCCGCCTCAAAGGTTTGGGCTCTCTCTTTATTATGTTAGTATGGATGTGTGTCTGCAGTAGGTTTGGCATTCCCTCTCTAAAACATCAGGATGGAAGATCGGCGTTAGCAGAACTGCATGTTAAACACAGCATTGATTCCAGGTTCATCGTGGCTGGAGTACTCCTCTGACCCATAAAGAGACAGTGCACTGTTTATATAATACAACTACTGCGTTATTGGTACAGCTCTGATGTAATAATGTGTCTAAATGTAAGAATTGGTCACCTAGTAGGAAACGCAAACACTAAGATATCTTGTTCTTAACTCTGAAATAAATGTAGAGACAATGTAGTAGAAAAGGCATTCTAAAAACAGGCAGCACATGCAGTGTCTTCCTAGAATAATATTGTGTAAATAAAATATGTCTAAAACAAAGTCTACTAAAATGTGTAAAATACTAAACTAAAAGGAGAACCAATGTGGGTCTAAGAGAGCCTCTATACAGCCTCTGCATTCCCATGTGATCAAGAAAGACACATGGCTCGGCGCAGTCCAACCCGCTCTTAACTATTCACCAAAGGGCAGTGCTTCAAGAAGTTTAATCAGTAATCCCTTGCTAACAAAGTCTTTATTTAATTTCTAAAGGGAACGCAGTCAAAATGGCATTGTCTAGGTGATTGGATCTCCACCCTCCTGCATCTGTAATAAACGCAATACACATCCCCTGTCTGAGGAAGTTGTCCATGTTAAAACCAGGGGTCATCTGAAGGGATCCTTCTTTACTTCTTATAATTATTATTGAGAGCCACACTTGAGGACGAACATCAGCAGACATCCACTCCAGCATTTGCAGAATCTCCTTTTCAATGCTAGCCCTATTTACCCACATACTGTCTCACATTGCTGCGATGATGAGGTTTCTGCTTCCTTCAAGCACAGCCTAAAGCTCCTGAAATTTCCAGTGCGTCCAGATATTACTTTATGCTTTGCAACCCCTGCGCTTTGCTGTAGTGGTATTCTCGCCTCTTCTCTTTCAAATGGCCCCTACTCTTCTCTTCCATCCTCTGCATGCCTCCTCTTTCTGAGCGCAACCTCCTCAAAGTCACATGCATGTCTGCCTTAATGTCTATGATTGTTTCTGAAAACTGCCCACGACTCAAAGGAAAGCTCACAACCTCTTCTTCGTTGAATGCCATACCTTTTCAGCATTACACTACTTAATCTCTTTACGCACATCTACTCACCCCACCAAACATGCATGAATTCACAGAGCCCACTACAAACGATCACACCTAACTTATATTAATGTAATCACAAAGAAACTGGAATGAATGCATGGAATGGCTTGCTGACCAAGTAAGACTAATTCCAATAACTAACAATAACCAATTGCACTGGACTAACCACTAACCTTCTGGTTCTGGAGCAGTGTGCTGACCAGCGTAAAGCGCTTCAATACCTCGTCAGGGGTAGTAAGTGCTATATAAATGCAATTACAATTAAAATAATTGTCAGTAAATTGCTGGTTTATCCTTTGACTAAAGTGTACACCTAGAAAAGACTATGTAGTGCACCTCTGAAGCACACCAACTCTACAGGCTGTTCTCCGATTGAGACTGCTGTTCCAATCCAGAAAATAATGCTGTTGCCTTTCAAAAAAATTTAGGACCTTATATAACAAAGACATTTAACCATTTTGTGTCTTTTGGCAAATATGTTGATCCAAAAGAGCCTTAATATCTTGTGTAAACCATGAACGTCCTTAGTAGGCGAGGGTAAGGTGCCGTATGATAACATGGGAATGCTGTATTTTCCCTTGCTCTAGTTATAGTCTTTTTCCAGAAATGTCATTTCCTACACCAATCGAGGAAATAAAAGGACAACATCGACCTTTATTTTAAAAAATGCAACCCACCATAAGCCCGTTTGTCTCATACTCATTACTCCAAGACCTGTAAGATTTTTCCCATCCGCCTGTCTCGGGCTCACTAACATCTGATTGCACCTCTTCCTCACTATTTCTTGTCTTCTTTTCTATGTTCATTACTTCTGTCTGACCACAGCATCTGTTGTCCAGTTCCCTCTATTCCCCCTTATTTGTAGGTTCAAAAGGGTACATCAGTAAGGATGCTGCTTGTTACAATCTATGTATCCGATTGATGTAGGTGATGTCTTTGTTGCTGATCTCCGTTTACTGTACATAAGGCTATATAGAAAATACCACATATCAATGTATACTATCTACACTAAGAAACATTTCTGGGGAAAAAATCTTTGTTAGCCTTCTTTTCTGGTTGGTTAGATTGAATGCCGTTCAAAGCTGGTTCAGCCCATAGGACTACATACATGGCCGCATCAGCCATGTCCTTTCATTCACAGCTGGGGCCAGCCTAGTGGAAGGCCACTGTACACCAGTAACACAAGAAATTGTGAGTGAAAACATTGTACCTAACTTCTTGTGACTCTTGCTTTGGGAAACAGTGTGTCTGCAGGTACCCCCCCCCCAACCCCCCACCCCAATACACACATACTACTTTGTGTGGTGATTGTGCTGCTTTGAGACCAGAAGATGCTACAACTACCACACAGGGAATCACAAATCACACAGCAGTAGTCCACACAAATTTGCCCAGATAGAGCAGTAAGCAGTCTCCTTTTTAGGTCTTGTCTAGCGAATGCAGCGCATGCGCTGCCTTGGCAAGACTATTGTTGTGACTTTGGTGCGCGAAGGGAGACAAACCATGTGCGCGCGATTGAACAGGCGATGTGCATGCGCATGGCGTCTCCTCTCCCACTGCGTGCTTGATTCAGCTCCTTCACACGCCAGGACAAGAGATGTGTACGTGTGTTTAAGAGACATGCACACGTCTGGTTCTTGTCCGGCTGCCAGACTCTTTTGAATATCTTTATCCATTCGCACTCCCAGGCATCATTTGTAAGTAACAAATAAGAAATATGGAAAACAGTTAGGGGCGAGGAAGCCATGTGATCGGCTTTATGGAAGAAACACATAATGGAAACAGCTCAGTAATTCCCCCGATTTGTGGTATCCCTCAATACGGCCGCGTGAACATGGCGCTGCACTTAGCCTCCAGCTGCAATCAGTCTGATGCAAGTTAGCGCGCTCCATGACCCAGTGCAACGTCAGTTAGTTGTATAACCTAACAACTCAGGCTTGCACAAGGCACAGTTTACAGGTGCCACACACCCTTCAAAGGGCGATGACCCCTCCCTGCCCGCTACGGGACATCACCACACCTGCCTTTGTCCGTTTCTTTGGCTGAGCAGAGCTCTGCTGTCAATGTTAATAGTGGAACGGTGTTAGTGCCTTGCGCGTCATAAAAATACTATTTATGCAAGCCAAGGCAAACAAAACAGGCTGTCATAAAGCTTGTGGGTGCCTATTGTGCTTCAATGCCGCTCTTTGTGACTCGGACTTTGGCTATGTATTGCAAAACTGAGTTTACACGCCAAAGTCTATCGCCAGACTGTGCGCTCCTTTAAGTGAGCGCGAAACGCCTTAAGCTCTCTCTTAGACGTAGTCACGGGTGCCAGCTTAGCTCACCTCCCATCCCGCCTTCCATTAAACTGTTCATCCAGCCCGTGGAGAGTGGGCTTCCTCCAGCTGTGTCCCGAGATCCCCCCTCTGGCCCACTGCAGTTTCTCCAACCGCCTTGTGATGGTTTTGATATTAAGTCAGGGTTTGTTCCGAACAGGAAATTGACGGTGAACACTTCTGTGGTGCACCCTTTAAACACATTTCCTCACCAGGCACTAGACTAGAGGCCTGGGTGCCATGATGGTCCTTTGACACGTTTGCTCTCTAAAGCCGAGCTTTTATGGGGATGAATTTTGCAGTGATAGCTGTTGGATTATATCAACAGAGGTGTTCATTGTTAAACCCATTTGATCACGACGTTCTTCTCTCTACTTTAGCTCTACTATCTCTTACTCGCAACTTTTTTGTTTTTTGTCTTGTGACTCTGGCTATTTCTACCCTGTTTGCTTAGTTTAGGAGCCATTCTTTGCCTCCTTGTGAACGAGCTCCTCATGGTACACTGCTGGGTTCTTTTTGGTGTGTTCACCACCCCACTCTCCTCCATTATTTCATCATTTGGGCAACCTCCCCAACTTTAGGGAGACTACTCCCGGATGTTTGTTTCCTTGAACTTGCAGAACCCTCTCTTAATATTCTTCTCTCAGGTTGAGTCCCTCTAACCAGCTCTGGGTGTTGTCTCTCTTCATCTCATTTTTTCTAAAACTGAAATTCATGCCTTTCCCTCTCCTTTCCCTTTCTCGTGTACCTCCATCCATTCCACCTGCCATTCTCTCTTACATGACTCTGCTTACTGCTTTGACCCCTGACATCTATATTTACTTTCTCTACCAGGCCTCTCTTTTACCTCCGTCTTACCCTTTCACGTCTGTCTCTCTCACCTCCTGTCATCTCCCCCTGCTGTTATGCATCCTTGTTGACCTGTCCGTATTGCCTTTAGGAGTTCCTTCACCTCCTCGTGCCTGCCTCTCGTCGATTGTCTTTGTTTACTCTCCTACAGCTCCACTTCCCCTCTCTTCCCTGGAGGTACTAGGTTACCTTGTCATCTGTGCTGCTCTTCCATCTCCGAGCCCTCCATGCCTTTCGTCTCTCTGCCTCCAACTGCATTACTCCTTCTTCTAAACATTACATATCATACAGTTTGTTTTTAATTCATATTTCACTCCGTTGGTGAAAGCTTTTTATAATTCAGTAAAATGAAATGAAAATGGTTTGTATTGTAGCTGTGACTCTGTGCATCTTTAAACCGCTGGTCTTGTTCAAACACAAGCAAAGCCAGAGAAAAACAAGCATTGAAAATGCAATAGATCTCGCCTTTGATTAAGTTAAAGCCATTTGCTTTGCTAATGGTCTTGCATTCTAGCTTTACATTATTTAGTGTATATTTGTGCTATGTGCATATATTTGCTCTCCCCTCACCCCTTCCGTCTGCCTTATGCTATTGTAATTCTCACTCTATGAAAATAACACACATACTATTCTTCTTTTCATTCACCTCCCAAATCTGAAACAGTGCTCTTTTCCTACTAATGCTATGCTTTAAACTACTACACAGCTAACAAAACAATTCTAACGACATACAACTACAACTTATCCTAAATATACACTAAATAATGCAAAGCTAGAATACAATACCATTAGCAAAGCAAATGGCTTTGACTTAATCAAAGGCGAGACCTATTGCATTTTCAATGCTGTTCAGTTGTCTTGTGAAAAGGGTTAAGTACACAGACTCTGGCCAGTGGAAGATTTATTACCACCATAGGCAAAGTAATAGTCTGCCACCACTCCCTTGGGCATGCAGAGTGTTGTAGTAAACCTTGTTGCTTGAAGTGATAGTGATACAGTATTTATTGCCTTCCTTTATGAGAGAGACTTCCTCAGCATCTTAAACACCTCTAACATCTGACAACAACACTACCCAATACTTCTCATGTAAACATCTCCTTATAGCACTCACAGTACCTACCTTCCCATTATATTCCACATCAACAACTTCCCAACACAGCTCACTCTAACCTATTACCTCACATTGAAAAATGTGCATGGCTTTTTTTTATATCTGAAAGTGTTCATTCATTGGTTGGAAATTTTGTGCGTGGAAGGGAGTAAATTAATGAGTCAAGATATGGGTAAGCAAGTGTTCGTATGGGCGAGTGACTTAAGACTTCTGTTTCATTCAGAACGCTGATATGTGACGGCTAAGAGAGATTTGAAAATCTCGAGACCTGTCACGTTAAGAATTTAACGAATACGCTACTCAGCATTTACAACAAAAACTGGATGGTAATTGAGTTACTTTATACAGATGAACCGAGCCGTTTCACGTCAAGCCAATTGATCATGAGCCCATTGAATGTTCAAACCCTAAGGGTCTTCAGTCTATACATATACTTTTTTGGTCCTCAAGATGGTTTTCCTGATACCTTACAAGATAAGACCAAAACATTGACAATTCAATTCAAAAGCTTTATTCGAGGATTAGACTCATAAAAGCACAAACATACATTTAAAATACATCGTTAGAAATTGTTTCCTCATTAATACAGTAATTTTAAGAAAAATTGTGCAGACATAGACAATTAATCAGAGCAAAAAAGCAATATAAAACTTTGGTACATGATTGCACAGATGCCAGAAAGGGTACCCGAATCGATGTACTCTAGAGAAGAGCCCTCCGTCTGATAGACCATGACCACCCCAGGTACTTGGCTGTTGCTAGGACTACAGGCATATGGGTGGAAGTGCAAATGATTCGTAAGGCCTCGACACCCCTGGATGTCCCTAAATTTTTACAAACAGGGACTAACCAGACTTTTCTCGGGGTGGCATACGCTTTGCAAGAGAATAAAAAGTGGCCTATACTTTCATTTGATGCACCGCAAGCTGGACAACATGAGGTGGAGGAACTCCTCCACCTACCTGTCAGTGATCTCAATGGAAGAGCACCAGATCTTAACTGGAAAAAAAGCTTCCTGTCCCCAGGGTTGGTTATGCTGTCCCAAAAAGGTTTCAAAACTAGATACAGTTTAACTACCACAAAGCGCCCCGTCATGGAGTCGGATTTAGTTTTGTTCCAGACTCTTTCAGCAACCCGATCCCAATATAGATCTTTAATCGCATTTTTGCTTGGAAAGGGTTCCCCGGTTGGATTGTCCCATAAATTTGAGAGACCAAGATCGCCTAGAGCAGACCTGAGATTTTTTAGCCAAACTATCTTATGAAAGGTATCGGCATTTATTATGGCTAAAAACCCCTCTGCATAGTGCCGGATCTCCGGGTAGTCCAGAGGCGTCTCCAATAGAGAATCCGGCGCAACCTCGCTAGGTCACTAACTGCTCTTCTCCCTAGGTCAAGACCAAGGGGAATCAGTGGGGTACTCTGCAGGAGTCCTGTGATTCCTCTAAAAAACCTGTTCTCAGAGGTCTGCAAGGGGAGGAGCTTCCCAAAACCCCACAGCTCTGCCCCATAGAGAGCAGACCCAAGAGCCTTGGCATCATATACTGCCAAAACGGGTTTTATTGGTTTGGACTTAGATTTTTTGTGTTCCACCCGAAGTGCCCCCGGGATCTGTTGGTGCCTCAAGACCGCCATTTCTATGTGCTGGGACCATCTCGAATCGTTTGTTATCTGTATCCCAAGATAGCTAAATACAGTAACCACCTCTAACAGGCAGTTGTTCAAGAATTTTTTTGGCCTTGGTCTACGTTTTGATGCAAAGGCCATCAGCTTGGTCTTACCCACATTGACTTTCAGGCCGTGCTCCCCGCAAAAAGAGTCGAAAATATTCAAAGCTCGCTGCAGACCGCCTAGAGTTTTGGATAGAATTAGCGTATCGTCGGCGAACATCAGGATCGGAACCCTGAGGCCCGCCAACGAAGGCGCATCTACACTGGCGTCCAGCATTCGAGCCACTATCCCATTTATGAATAAAGAAAAAAGAAGGGGAGCCATTGCGCACCCCTGGCGCACTCCGCGTACAACCGGGAAGTCAACAGAGGATTCACCATGCATGCCCCATTGGATTTTGGCGAAGTTGCACTCATGGAACCTCATTATCAGGGTAAGTAGCTCTGCCGGAAGACCCATTTCGCTCAGAACTGCCCAGAGCTTTCTCCTTGGGACCAGGTCGAAGGCAGCCCGCAGGTCAACAAAAGCAACATACAGGCTGTCTTCGCCAAGCACCACCGTCCCCCACTGTAGCAGAGCAAAACGAAACACCTGGTCAACTCTACTGGTGGCCCGCCGAAAACCAGCCTGGTAAGGGGACAGGGCATTGTTCTCGTCAACCCAATCCATCAATTTGTTGACCACCATCCTACCTACCACTTTTTGGACGGTGGCGATCAAGCTTATTGGCCTGTAGTTAACCGGAAGAGACCGGTCCCCTTTTTTGTATATGGGTATGATGATCGCTCCCCTCCATAATTCCGGGACAGCCGATCCCTTCGCAATGGCATTTCCCAAAAGGAATATATATCTGGCCCACCTCGCCTTATCATTAATGAAAACATCAGCTGGTACGCCATCTAGACCTGGGGCCCTTCCCCCGGGGACAGTGCATAGAGCGTCTTCAGTTTCTTTAAGGGTGAATAAATTCCCAGTGGAATATACAGCTAAGATTGCTTCCACATCCTTATACTGTGCAGTCTCAGCATATTGGGGTTTGAAGTGATCTACCCGGGCACCCTCTGGAACGTTGTTACCGGGTTTGTCTGGAATTCCACCTCTACCCCACTTAACAATATTCCAGAATAACCTAGAGTCCTTAGCCCCCGAGGCCTCCTTTAGTTCGGCCCAATGCTGTTCGTCCCATAATTTTTTAGCTAGGGATAGGCTGGCCTTATAATGCTTTCTGGCGCTACCCTAATCGCTACCCTGTCCCTACTCCAAATTGCTCTACCCAAACTTAGCCTAGCTTCCCTACACTGGTGATTATACCACTTGGCTAGTCTAGGTGGTTGTTTGCTATTTGTCTTACGGGGCCTCAGGAAGTGCGGTTTTAGAAGGGAAAAGAGTTTATCATGAATATCAGTTATTTTCCTAGACCCTGGGATTACTGGGGTTGCATCCTCCATAGCGGTGATTGCAATATCCACCTCAGAGATTATAAATGCCATGGATTCCACATTAGCCAATACACTCGGCCAGTTCAATCTACGCATTATTATTATTATTATGTTTGAGCTTGTAAAGCGCACTGTTACCCGGAGGTTTCCTGGCGCTGTGTAACGCTGGGGAACCCGTCCTGGCTTTCCCTGTGGGATGGTCCCTGCTGGGATTCCCCAAGGGGGAGCCAAGCATCCCCGGCGTTGGAGGGGCCGTTGTGGAGATTAGGCAAGCTAATGCCCAGAGTTGCCGAGTGGGACCCCTGATTAGAGTAGGCACCGAAGCGAGAATTATCGAGTCCGCTGACCGAAATCCACGACCCTGCCGCGTCGGGAATTGAACCCTGGTCCCGGCCGACTTCTGCTCCCGGGTCTGCCGCCTCTAACCAGTGAGCCACACCACTCCATGTCATTAGTCATATCAGGCAGCGGACCATCGGTCGATTGAAGATTCCCTATTGTGACCGACCACCAGTTATGGGCCACGCAGAGAGGATTGTGATCACTCTCCAATATGCCCTTTATTTCCACGTCGCATACTGACTGCCACAGGTTCAGGCTACAAAGGACATAGTCTATCCGGCTTTGGCTACGACCATTGTCGAATGTGCAGACACCTCCCCTGTCACTCTTCGTTCTCCCATTTAGGGCTCTCAGTCCCTGTTCCAGGCAGATGGCATTCAATCGTATTACGTCGTTTGTCCACCGCCTAACCGGGGCCAGATCTACAGTTGGGACGCCCCATTGCATATCTTCCTCTCGCCCCAAAGGATCGTCAGAGATATCTAGGGGTTCAAAAGTCCTGTTTAGATCGCCAGCAACTATAACTTTGTTGCCCAAGGACTGCTTTTCCAAAAGAGAGGACAAGGTCTCTAGGATAGGTGACTTCCCTCGAGTACTGCCCCTGACATAGACATTATAAATGTCTAGTCCTCCCCAATGGTCTGATACCATTCTTATCATTTGGATATCATTTCAACCCGATTCCACCATTTTGATTGTTACGGGTAGGCCTTGACATTTCCAAATTGTTAGACCCCCCATAGGTCGACCCTTGTCGCCTTTACTAGCCGGAATTGAGAAGTTTAAATAGCCAGGAAGGAATATAGGATCGCAAGCCCATGTCTCTTGGAATAGACATACATCAAAACCGTTGATGAAGTCTATCCAATTTTAGGATGCCAGCTTGCTACTCAGTCCCGCAATGTTCCATGAGACCATCATACCTGAACTGGAACCATCTATAGGAACTAATCCTACAGGGGGTGCCCCAGAATGACTAGTTAGGATTCCTACTTACCCCTCCTCATCTAGATTTTTGTCCTCGTTATTATACACAACCTCCTGGATACCAACAATGCTAGTTTCATTTAGATCCTCATTTTCTAATACCCCAGGGATTAATGCAAACTCCCCACACATTGCCTCTAAATTCATGCTTTCCCGATTAGTACTAGTTTCATTTAGATCCTCATTTTCTAATACCCCAGGAGTTGATACAGACTCCCCACACATTGCCTCAAAATTCATACTTTCCCGGTTAATCATGGTATAATCTGAGTTAAATTCTTCATAGCCCGATCCCTGGAGATTATTGCCATTTTGTCAATCAACCCACCCCGGATCTGCCATCACTTCAAAACGGTTAAAAGTTGGTACATTATAATGGTTTCCCTGTTGGTAAGGTACAGTGAAAGGGTCAAATCCTGGAGAGGGGAAGTTATGATAACAACCTGTTTCTGGGGTTATGCCAAAATGAATACCTGGTGGTCTCGGGTAGAAGAAGGTTAGGCCAACTACACCAATTCCAGCACTGCTTGTGCCCAAGTTCTGCCTCATAATTAGACATGCTACCCTGGGATCTTTAAAGTTAACAACTATACAATCCCCCTCCAAGCGCTTAGGAGTATAACCTACCCAACCTGTCCTTCTTACACCAATAATCAGCCCACCCACTTCCCTGGGAAGTGGTCTATTGGTCCTTAACCAGTGCATTGCCTTGTTTTTCAGCATCTGGAAGGATTCTCTCTGCCCAACCAACAATGGTGGTACGTTGGTGAGGATAGCGACAAAGGTATAGGAGTCTGGAGGCAGATTCATGGGTGGTATCCTACGGGGCGCTCCAGTAGGGATTGTGTCGGGCAGACTAGGGGCGGGAGCAGCAGGGCGGGTCGTTGGGTTTTGAAGTGAGGTGTGGGGATTTTTGGGTCCAGGATTTCCAGTTTTAGATCTATCATTGGTACCCGTGACCACAGTATCTAAGCGCTTTTTAGGTTGGGAAGTATTATCCTGTGAGTGATCTGGTGGGTGGGAATTAATCTTAGGGATTTGCCCTGAGAGCCGGGGCCTCGTTGTAGTAATAACAACAGGGGGGAAGAGGCTCTGTAGCAGGTACACTACTTGCCAGCCCACTTATTTTAGTAGGATTATTACTGTCCCCCGTCCTAAGGTGGGTTTTAATTAGGGATTTAGTTGAGAAGAAGTTGTCTAGGGTAGCCTGCTCAAAGCAATCTAATCGATCAGCTAACCTTTTGACTCGTTCTTCGATGGGGGTCAGTAAAGACTTCATCAACTTCTCCAGCTGCAGAAGCAAAGGTAAATCTAGGGATGAAATCTCAGCCGACCCCGTCACCGGAGGATCACTAGGGTTAGATGCAGAGTTAACCGGGGTGACTCCATCCTTAACAACCTGAACCTCACCGGAGCCAACCCCATTAGGCTTAACAAGGAGTTCCCAAGCCTATTCCAAGTTTCCTAATTTTCTTAGGATGTATAGGAAGACTACTCTTCCTCAGGGTAATATGTCTTTTTCTTTTAATGCAAAGTTTGTTAAAAACTGCATGGGGTGGCACACTCGATTGGGCAGTATTTTCCTCACCAATAGAAGAATCAATCAATTGAAATAGAAGGCGAAGTGGGAGGCAGGGTGGTCAAGACAACGACCGAGGGGGTGTTAGTGGTCTGGGGGTCTGATCCTAACTTGCCTTCCACCCTAGTCAAACTAGGTGACTGGGAAGAAGCATGGGGCTTTTCTACTACCACTGGCAGGGTTAAAGGTGGTGAAGAGGGAACCGATGCCAGAAAACCCAAAGGTGGCCGTTTCTCCAAAGGAAGTTTGAGGAGTTCAATAGATTGCTCTAGCTGAGAGACGCGCCGAGCGTAGGCAATCTCTTTGTCAATATCTCGAGTTGCCCGGCTAAAATACTTGTCTAGGGGACCCAAGATTGTTGGCCCTACCTTGGGCTGGAGGAGACTCTGTACAGGGGTAGTTGGGGGGGAAGACATACTTAGCAGTCAGTGACGCTTAAAAGGGGAAAGAAAACAATGTAACCCAGAGCAGGACCTCTCGAGGCTCAGGAGCAGACTATAACAACGGTCCGTAGATTAAACAAAACAAGAAGACAAAATAGCTCGCTAGTTAGAATGGTGTCCCTGTGGCAATAAACGATGACAGAGAGTGGGCCCAGCCCAGCCTCCTGCAGCCCCTAACGGCCACAGACGACCCGCCCTTGTCCCGGGCTTCTCCCGGCGCGCTCCCGCGTCGCGGGTAGTAGTCTGGTTCTTATAGGGTGGGGACCATACTGGGGGGCGGGGCTAGCAGGGAGAGCGGGCCAGGTGGTTCCAATCGGCCAAGCAGGGACTCCTGGGAGATGGAGTCCACGCACACACGCTCGCAGCCCTGCCCTGCCCCTGAGCTCCCCTGTGACAGCAGTTGTTTCCTCCTCTACGAAGCGGGACCCGCGAAGCGGGTTCCACGAGCAGTTCCCTGAGAACACAGCAACCAGCCCAGCAGGATTGTCCAGATAAGCAGCAAGCTTCCAAGGGCACTAACGCGGTAAGAGTTCAGTGTCATTGTGATTAAGCAGTTGATCATTATATGTTGAATGACAATTTGTTCAAAAACATGAAATGGGTATATACAAAAATGAGTATGAGATCAAATCTTTGTGAAGGCTAATTCTCTCAGACATTTTTGGTCAATGTCAACGGTCGTTTGTATAATTGTTTTATGCTATTTATTTAATATATAAATCAATACAGAAAAAGAATACACCCTTTTGTCCTAGTCTGTTATGACTTTGTGAAATCTGGATTTTGTTTAGCTCTGTAGTTTGTGTTTGTTTAGTTCTGCTTCAGTCTTGTTTTAAGTCTTTCATAATTTTTTAATTTTTTTAATTTTTTAAAATTAAGTTTAAACAATTTAGTTGCTTTGAGGGCACTGTTTTGGGTTCTCTCAGTTGATCTATAAGAAATTTAACAGAACTGTGTATATAAAAAAATCCCTTGTAAGCACCTTCACCGGACAATGAGCACTCTTTCATGCATTTATCTATTCGCAGAACCACACCTACATGGTTGCCTGTCGATATAGCATTTTAATTTTAAATGGCTAACCCTATTGGCTTTGACAATGCTTGTTCTAGATAGAATTCTGTAGCTTTCTTCCAACTTTTTTATTCACGTCCCTCAATACAAACAAGCCCTAGTCCTTCATAATGTTCAGGTGCCACTGTTCTGGTGAAGAACTGGTATTTCCAACCTTCTCACGAGGTACTCCCTAACATGCCATCTATATAAAGATGGATTTAGAAGATGAAATCTGGATGCCTTGTTGACTTGAGAGAAGATTGGCTCAACGTGACAAAGACCTGGGAAAACACAATCAAATCTGTAGGCGTACAGACCATTGACCTGATTTGAGCACTTCTCAAAAACAAGGGTATCATTTTTTTCTATCCCTTCAGACTGCCTGCAATTTTTGCTAATCTTAACTTTCTCCCCTATGCTGCTAAAGCCAGAATGATAGTTTGATCTTGATACACTGCTAGTAAATGTCTCCTCTCATTTCCTACTACTGAATGACCCTTATTTTACCCACCATCCTCGGGATGCCCTCCCTGTATTTATACTACTCTCAGTTGCATCCCCCTTGGCCTTTATTTTCTACTATGGACCTCTGAACTCCTTACATTTCATTCTCAAGATCACAACTTCTCCTTCTCTAAAAATACATTAAGGCAGAGTCTCTTTCAGCTCTCAATTCATCGCACCAATTGCTTGCAGGGTGCCACAAAGCCCCTACTAAATACATAATCTAACACTCATGTATTCATTTCAATGTACCCCAAAGAAACGTATGCAAACTAATCGACTGATTTCCCTGATTGCACAAGCCTAAACCAAATAAACACTAAGGGGCCAATTCCGATGTCAGGCGGATTTGCTTCCACCCGTCACCGACTTGGTCCTCGGACCGACTGACCTGTGGTCGGCAGTCCCAATTGCCTTATTAGGATGAGGCTGAACACTGTTTGGTTGCATTCCTGCATTTCCCAATGGGAGCATGATTTACAGCCGTAAACCGGCTGTAAAACATGCTCCCATAGGGAAACGGGAGGTGCTGTTGATCCCTGCACCCCGGAGCAGGCACCTCAAGGTGCCTGCCACAGGGCAGGGATCAAAAAGCCCCCAACCGGAGCCCGCACACCAATGGTGGCTTTGCTGTGGGCCCCAAACACGCTTTCCAACATGGTTTCCATGTTGTACATGCTGGCCGGGAAACCATGCTGGAAACCGTGATTCGTAATTCCAAGGGTGGAAAGGCCCATCATGTGGGATTACGAGTCGGTCCCGACTGACCAACGGGCTCCTTGAACCCATCGGAAGCCAGCCGGAATGACTGGCCGGGTTAGATTCCAACCACCAGCATTATAATGTGGCGGTCAGAAAGTAAACAGAGGGACTGATGGCGATGAGGCCCGCAAGGCTCTGACCTTCGGTGGGAGACTTAACGGGCTGCATCTTAATCTGCCCCAAAGTCCACCGTTCTAACCACTAACCTGGGCTTCTGAAGTCGCATGCTACTCACTGTAAAGTGCTTCAGCACCCAGTCAAGAGTACTCAGTGGCACATAAATCCAATTACAATGAAATACAATACAAACTATGGCAATTAAGAAGGCACTCTTCCATGAAGAATTTAAAGTAAGCTGGTTTCAAAGCATTCATAAAATTAGGTAGAACATTGACGAGGCTTCATTGGACAAAAATGTATCACTTTTTTCAGGCCAGTCAGATTAATGTTTTTTGACCATGGAAATCTCGTATCAAGGCAAAGTTGAAGCCTGGGTTCAGGTA
The DNA here is from genome assembly GCF_964263255.1 of Lissotriton vulgaris. NCBI lineage: Eukaryota > Metazoa > Chordata > Amphibia > Caudata > Salamandridae > Lissotriton > Lissotriton vulgaris. Next base: position 801,104,218 of record NC_141685.1, on the reverse strand, counting down.
GTTAATACTCTGTCTTCCATCGAAAAGTTGAGATTTAGTTACAAAGGTGCAGCAGTTTGAATCTATAGCAGCAGTTCTTAACCTCTCGACATCTGTCGACCCACACTGAATCATCATTGGAACCTGGCGACATCCTAGGAGTTATTTTGGAATCTGGGAACCCCGGGCTCAGCAATTTTTGTGGTTTGTCCCTCAAAAAAATACACAAAAATAGAGAAACAAGCATACATCAAAGAAATAACCAAATTTTGAAATCTTTTATTGAATTTGTAAACATAAAGAAGTTGAAATTGTGATGAGAAGGATTTCTAAAACAAAGCGATATGCTAGACTCTAGCATATTAATTTGCCTTTTTTGCTCCTAATGCAAGCATTTTGTGGGGGCTTAAATTCAGACACCCATCGCCCTTAAAATGTATTGTTTTTGCTGTACTTGCACGGCTCCCTTCAAGCTAAGAATACCAATTTAATTTTAGCCTGAAAATTCACATCCCTTCACATTTACAGAATCTTTAAAATCTCCAGTTTTTCAATGTGAATCTTTATTCATGAATCTGCAAATCTTATTTAATTTTCTAAATAGTGGTTCCCGAACCACAGGTTAAGAATTGCTAACCTATATTGTCAGCCTTTAAGGAAACATAGTTTAAAAATAAATATTTTTTGCAAATTAAGGTTTATGGGGCCGTATTATGGAAAGTGCCCTAGGGGCACAACTGGCATGTGCGCCCACTTTGCTTGCCCTCCGGGGCACTTTGTTAATATAGAAAGGGGGATGGCCCTATTCAAATAGGGGAATCTTTTTGCCTCTGCACCCGTGCCATATTATAGACGCAGAGGCAAAGAAGCTGTCAGAGGGCGCACTGTCAGTGAAAATGGTTTTGGTGTCAATGACAAAGCAGTATCCCTCACTGTGTTGGTAAACAAATTACTCACCTTTGAAACAGTCTTTCTGGTAGGTACTCTACAAACCACAGATTCCTCACCCTCTGAATTTTCCCCAAGCAACAGACTGGATCCGGAAACTTTTAAAGCAGCGCACCTGCGTGCTGGTATGTCGTGCCTTGCGGCTTACTTTCCGGAAGTAATACGCGGAGCGGCATATTAGCTCCGCCTATTCACGCTGATGTCAGTTGCTTGCTTAGGCTTTGCAAGACGTCAGATGCCCAGCTTTTCCGTAGGTTGGCGTGACCAGCTTACAGATCTATAGATTGAAAACTTTTTAGAATGCAAAAGAGCCCAGTTCACCGAATGGGGAGGCAGGAGGGTCAGTGAAGAATCTGCGGTAAAATAAAGTATCCCTAAGAAAGATTGTTACCATGTTACTTCCCATGTAAGCATGTATTTGTGGCATGTAGTGCTGAAGATTCACATGCTGTGCTTCTTTCTGCTATTCTTTCCAATGCACTACCCTTTCTCTACACCCTCTAAATCTATCAATATATCCTCTACATCCACTCTCTCATTTATCCCAAAACCCATACCACTACTGTGATCCCCAAAATAACCATTTCTCGACTCTCTCCTACTAACCCTTCCTTGCATCATCTGACACCTCTTGAACTATGGCGATTCCCCAAAACAAACGTTTCTAAACTCTTCCCTCTGACTCTTCCCCTCCAAAAACCCTTTTTATTCATCCAAAAGGCTCCTCCTACTGCTATGACCTAAAAAATAAATAAAAAAATAAAAAATCCTTCACTCTTCTATCCCTCTCAATCAAACTAACAGACTAACATGTTCACTTCTCAAATTTCATATTTCACTATACTAATTCACAACTAATCCTTTATGGGTTCCAGAGTAGCGTGCGACTCGCCAATAAAGCGTTTCAACACCCCATCAAGGTTACAAGCGCTATATAAATGCAAACCGTTTTCCCTTTTCTACCCCTCCCAAACCCTTCCCAATCCAAATAATTGACAAACATATCCACCACTCAAATTAATTTCATGTTTGTAGTAAATGTGGTAGTATTTGTATAGCGCACCGAATCGACCTCCGAAGGGGTATCTGAGGCGCTTGTACGCATACCGCTGTGGAACCCATCCTGGCTTTTCGCTGTGAAGGGCCCACTCCTGGTCACCCCCAAGGTGAAGCCAGGCATCCTAGCGTTGTTGGGGCTGTTGTGGAGATTAAGCAAGCTATTGCCCAGAGTTGCAGAGTGGGACCCATGATTAGAATAGGCACCGAGGCGAGAATTATCAGGTCCGCGGAAATTGAGCCCAAGATCTGCAGAGGTGGGAATTGAACCCTGGTCCCGGGCTAGAACTCTGCATCAGAGTCTGCCACTCTAACCATTGAGCCACACTTCTCCATACTACTTTAACACTAATCCTTATGGGTTCCAGGGTAGCGTGCTACTCATCAAAAAAGCGCTTCAAAACCCCATCAGGGGTAGCAAGCGCTATATAAATACAAACTTCTTTCCCTCTTCTATCCCGCCACCTACCCTTCTCTATCCAAATAACTGAACAACATATCCACCACTCAAATTACTTCATATTTCACTAAACTTATTTTCAACACTAATCCTTTATGGGTTCCGGAGTAGCGTGCTTCTCGCCAGAAAAGCACTTCAACACCCATCAAGGGTAACAGGTGCTATATAAATGAAAACCTTTCTTCCCCTTCTATACCTCCGCTATCCTTCTCACTCCAAATAACTGACTAATATCCACCACTCAAAGCACTTTTATATTTCACCATACTAATTCACCACTAATCCTTTATGAGTTTCCGGAGTAGCTTGCTTCAACACCTCATCAGGGGTAACCAGCGCTATATAAATACAAACCTTTTTTCCTCTTCTATCCTTCTGCTATCCTTCCGAATACAAATAACTGACTAACCTATCCACCACTTAAAATGTACTTGCATGTTTCACTATACTAATTCAACACTAATCCTCTAAGGGTCCCGGAGCAGCTTGCTACTTGCTGAAAAAGCCCTTTAACGCCTCGTCAGGAGTAGTAAGCAATCCAATACTCCTGCCATCTAGTGTTGGCTCGGACATGTGCAACTTGTTTTTGTTGTAAGAAGTTTTTTCAAGTCATGAGGTATACTGACTCCCCCCATTGCTGGTAATGCACATGGGCATCTGCACCAGTTAGATTGTTTTTCCTCAAGAAGTGTGAGGATGTAGATGGAGCATAGAGAAACAAAAAAGATGAGCTTGCAAAGAAATAAGAGGAAGGTAACACTCATGCAACAACTACAGGCGAACAGAGGGGAAGGTGGGCCCATGTGAACCCACAACATCACAAACAGATGCTTACAGGGTAATATTTTCCATTCGTGCCATTTGTAGCTGTAGAGACACATACTGTAAATCAGTCCTCCCACAAGCGGTGACTTAGCAAGAGGATATTGCAGGTGATTGGAAAAAGAGTATGAAGGACAGCCTGACCAATATTAGCTTGCTGTCATGCCAAGACATCTATGCAGTAGTGCTAGGTGAATGTGTGTGGGACGGACCATGTAGCTGCTTTACAGATGTCAGCTGTAAGAATATTTCACAGAAAAGCCATAGAAGCTCCTTTCTTGCATGTGAAGAGTGGACTGGGCTTTTTGCCTTCGCCTGGCAGGTCTGTAAACACTTTGCAAGCCAGTGTGCTACCCCTGACTTAGAAAGAGCCTCCTCCCTATGTGGTTTGGAGAATGATACAAAGAGCAGTTGCATCTTATGTAAGGGCTTTGTTCTTTCAATGTAGAACACTAATGTGCTCTTGATGACCAGAGTATGCATGAGGCACTCTGCTACTGATTATTTGCTTTAGCCCATAGAATTTGGCATTGAGAGATACATCAGAATCCATCTCCTACAGTACATTCCGGGGATGGTCAACGGTTTGGCAGATATGCTCAGCAGGAACATCAATAAATCCATGAATGGGAACTCCAACCCAAGTCCCACCCCTGTACATTCGCCATATTGATAGATCTGTTCACCACTGCTGAAAACGCAACATGCCTAAGCTTTGCCTCCAGACTCCCACAGTACATGGGCAAAGCACTATGGATAAACTGGTCAAGGATATGTACCTACAATTTTCCGCCTCTCTCTCTCCCTCCATTCATCATTCGGAAGTTAAGACAGACATCCCTTACTCTCATCGTAATAGCTTCAACCTGGTTCACCACCCTGCTCAACTTCGCCCTAGTCCCTCACGAAACGTTTCCCAACCGTCCGGATCTTCAACCTCAGAACCAATGAACTTAAAAATCCCAAACCCCAACAGCTCAATCTTGCGATTTAGTTCCGGAGGTCTTAGAATTTGGCTCTCAATCTCCCCACAGAATGCATGACCATTTTGAAGGAAGCACGCAGGGCTACAACTAAGGCTTGCCACACTGCCAATTAGAAAGGTTTTTTACACTACTGTCTCCTTAAACAAATTGAACCTCTCACAGCCTCAGTGCAGGACATTGTTACCTTCTCCACCCAGAATACGGGCCTTGCTTATACTTCCATCAGTCTTCTTTTAGCTGCTATTGAACTTACCTACAGAATAGGCATAAGCAACTATGGTACTGAAGGATGCGCCCGGTGGATGGGTATGTGGAAGTAGGGGTCCTTTAAACTGTTGCAGACATCGTGGAGCGTCACTATGTGGAAGTGCTCTGACAGGATATACTTGCTGACGTCGTGAGATCTAGGATGGGCTTTAGAGACCCACCATTTTTGGGGATTAGAAAGGATAGGGAGGTGTGTGGGGATAGCTGCATTTTGGGATACGATTACAAGTGTGCTTTCAGATGTGGTGCTGGTACTTCCTGGGTAGCATGAAATATCTCAAGCACTGCAACAGGCGGCCGGTTGCAGTCTCGACCCTACTGGCTAAGCGTGCTGTGGCGCAATGCTCAGGCCCAAAATCCACGCCCACTGTGAAGAAATGGATCAGAGTTTTAATATATTGCAGGGAACTGGAAGCGTACGCAGAGGAGCTACCAGAGGCCTCACGACTCAAAGACTTTTGGGCTCCACTGACTGTCTATTTATTGAGCCAACCTGCTGAGTGATTTGTTTTTAACTTCTCTACATGATTTCTTCCCCTATGTGTCTGGCCAGGCCTTAATGTGCTCGGATTTTACTTCTTCTGAACTGTCACTTATATGTGCTTACATGGCTTATTGGACTTGACATTTGTATGCTATCACATTGTTCAAGTGATGGGTGGGGTGGGGGGTGTTTGTGGTTTTCTTCGTAATCTTTATGTAACAAGGTCAAATTGGCTGGCATTGATACTTGAGTGGATTGTAGTACTGTATCCCTGTTTTCGGGCTCTGTGTATACATGTTGCAAGCCTGTTAATAAACAAATAATTAAAAAAAAAGAAAAGATAGGGAGTACACCCCTTTACTGGAGAGTTGTGGTGGCACTGATTCTATAACCCACTTGGCAAGTAGTGCATGCATCTCCTCTTGGAGCAGACAATGTTGTTCCAGGGATAGTCTGTGTCTGCAGGGGGCATGTGCAGTGGTGTTGACATAAGTTCTAAATAATACCCCTCCCGTATGATGTCTAGAACCTACTGGTCAGAGGTAAGTTGTGTCCATTGGACACCTGCAAACATCCCCGACATGTGTTATGTGGTTGGAGAAAGAAGGCGATAGTCACTGTTTGGCAAGTGCTGCCCCTTTGGGGGCTGTGCCCTTCCCGTGCTATTGTTCCTCTTGTATCCTCCCCCATAGTAACCCCGAGAGGGTGTCTGCTGCTGTTGTTTGGAGAAGGATGTGGAAGTCTTGGGTTTAGGAGTCTGCGAATAGTAAAAGGAGCCATTGTCAGACGAGGTTTGAATGGCCTTTAGGTGTCTTTCTTAACCTTTTCCAGCATCTCACCTACTGGCATACTGAAGAGGTGCCCCCATCAAAAGGCATGCTGAGGAGATGTTGCATTTCTGGCTTAGTTCCAGACATACACAACGTGGTGTGCCGGCGAAGGACACTGGTGTTAAAGCCTCCAGCAGTGGTGTCAGTTGCATCCAAGGCACACATGATGTTGGTGTTGGAAATTATCTTTCCTTCCATGATCAACTCTTGACCCCATTTTTAAAATTGCTCTGGGAGAGGTTGGAATAGGTCTTCTACCTGATGCCGGTCATACCAGGAGAGTATGCCTATAGATTAGGCAATGCACCAATGGGTGGAGGTCTGTGCAGCAATGTGCTTGCCTCCCGCATCAATATTCTTACTCTTCTGGTCCAGAGGGGCGCATCTCCTGTGCCTTGAGAATTAGCATGCTCTCTGGCCTTGTGTACGACTAAGGAATCAGTGGTTGCTGGCCCAATATGAAGTGAGTCCAAGGAAGATGCCTTAAATTTTCTACCTACTCCAGATGCGACTACTTGTGCCTTCAACGGCTCTTGAAAGATGTCACTAGTGGGCTTAAGCATACCTTTCAGCATGGTTAAGTACTGAAGGGATCGCTGCATGGAGGAGAGGTTCTCCATGAGGACGTCATCCTCCTCTGCTTAATCTGCATTTCCACCTTGAAGAATGTGGCCACCCTGTGCAGGATCTCATGATAAGAGGTATTGTCATATGGGGTGAGGGCTTGGCAGGATATTTGTCTGGATCAGTGCCAACTGGAGACTGTATATCATAGTCGTCCCAAGGCCGGGCCTATGGATCACATGGAGGGTCATCCTGGGATCCAGGGCAGGCCCCCCACCCAAATGTGCAGAACCCAGTGGTGAATGTGGCTGAGGGTCCACAGGTAGCAGAGGAGGGGTAGGCATAGTGAGAGGGTGAGAACGTAGAGAGGCCGGGGGAGTGCAAACGAGGGCGTGGAGGGGTGCCCCGATCATGGTTTCGAGGCTCTTTGGGCACTGGCTCCACCAGTGAGTTTAGTGCCTCCTCAAAGGTCAACTTCTTCTTGTAAGCAACCAGGTCATTGGGAGCACGGGGAGGCTTGGCAAGGATCCGACCCGTGACAGGCTGAATGTGAATGCGCTTCTGCCCAACGTTGAGCTGTTCTTGGAGTCATTGAAGGATTGGTTAATTAAGATCCTCAGAGGTATCAGAGGAGGCAGCTGTGGATGCCAGTCTGGTCGGAGCAGAGACCTTGCGTTGAACCCAGGGTGTTGAAGGATGGTTTGGTTGCAAGGCTCGTGGTTTGGCAGATCTCGGCTCCAAGAGTTTCAGATCAGTGGATCTCGACTCCGTGGGTTTTGGCTCAGACGGAGGCTTGGATGGCATTTTGGAACCCGGTCACAGGCAGTGGTCAATGTAGACATGTGAGGCTTCGAGGTGGACTTCAAAGCCGAGTGCTGTGCGGGCATCAAGTCCAACTGGGGTAATCAGTGCAGACTATGGCCATGAAGCAGTGGCAGATCGGAGGCCTCATGAGCGGTTTGGGAGACTGAAGGGGATGAATGGAGTGTGAGAGAGTGGTACTTACTGCGGCAACCTTTGGAGGTGGACACTGAGCCAGCGTGGCTCCGCTTCATCATAAGTCAGCACTATCCGCAGAGAAGTTCTCTTTTTACTCGGTGACTGGAGCACCCAGCTGCAATGTAAAGTGCCTGACAGTTCTAAAGCATTTTCTTATTTCGAAACGCCAAGCACACCCCACACGAGTCCTCTCGATGGTCAGGGGACAAACAGAGGTTACATACTTCGTAATGGTCTGTCCTCGGGTAGTTGGCGTGCCAAGTGAGGCAGAAATGGAACAGAGTCCTTTCCATCATGTGGACATTCACAGGCACTGAAGAAGAAATGGTGGCCTAGAAGAGCTGAGCCCCAAACGGCGTAAAAGTTGCAGACTGCGGAAAGGAGTTGAAGTGGATATGCAACAGTGGGAACTAACAAGTAAAAGATCTGAGGGCAATGTGAGTACACCATGCGGCGCCAAACCGGAGCTCACAGAAACACGTCTTAATCAGACGATGAGGAAAAAACAATCGTACAGTGGAGCCAGTGCTCATGTACAATAAGTGGCATCACCATACCTTGTGACATGAAAGGGCTCCTTCGAAGAAAAACAAGTTGCCTATGTTTGGGGCCCAAAGCTAGATACCAGGAGTATGCACAGCATGTGCATCTACAGCTATACATGCCACAAACCTTGTTCTTCTGATGGATACTTATAACCGCAGGTTCCTCATTTTGTCAATAGCTACCATAGCATTACCTCTCCAGATGGTGGGTCTGTGAGCTTGTTAGACTAAAAAGTCCTGCATGACAGAGCAGGCGAAATGCCCCTCTCAACAGAATTGACTGTTGTGGCAGTAGTGCTTCGTAAATATATGTACCAACGCAAATGTAGCTGCCTTTAAAATCTCTAGAACAAACCCTCCACATGCAAGCGCAGAGGTAGCAGCCTCCGGTCTGAAAGAATTAGCCTGCAAGCCTCCTGGAGGCTGCATCTTACCCAATGTGTAGCAGATATTTATGTATAGAACAATCCGTTGGGGGATGGCCTGGTTTTACACTGCCTTGCCCTTCTTTGCTCTGAAGAAGCCTACATAGAGCTGTTCTGCGGTGCAGTCTATATAAAAAAAACTAAGTGTGCTTTTACGGTTCCCCATTAGAGAGATGGGGTGCGCGAGGTCCCGGGTTCAAATCCCGGACCAGCCTTTTTTGACACATCAGTGGAGGAATCTCGGAATAGCTGCAATTTTTTTGAGATCTGTGTTACGTTACACTTGAGTTTGGCGAATTTATAGCCATTGAGTGTGACACTTTGAAGATTTCCTCCTTGTGGTTCTCCTATAATTAGAGGGAGATACTAGTGTATATATATTTTTGTAGGGTTATCATTTGGATCTTTTATTCTTGTATTATTATTTTTTATGGTCTAAGGTCATATTGTTGAATTTTGTACTGTAGAATTTTAGGTCATTTTTGCTTTATGTTGCGTTTTGAATAGGCGCCTCTGTCCAGTGTATGCGAACGATTGATTAGATCTGAACAAACGAGGTTGTATTGAGAAGGTAATTACAAGTACTCTTCCCAAAAAGTGTTGAATATAGTTTCCTTTAATACCTATTTTTGAATGTATTAGATTACGTCCCATACCCAGGTATTGAAGGGTTAATAGGGTATACCACTGTTGTTTATACATGGATGGGTAATAGCTGCCTGATATGAAAAGGAGAGACCACTTTCAACAAAAAGGAAGCTCAGGTCCTCAACACTAACTTATCTGGATAGAATGTTGTATAAGGTGGGTTGACAGAGCCTGCAACTCGATTACATGACTGCTCAATGTTATGGCGACGAGAAAGATTGTCTTCAATGTTAGATGTCTTCATGGACAACTAGGCAGCAGCTCAAAGGGGTGCATATAAAAAAGTGAGAACTAAGTTCAAGTCCCACTTATGGCATCACAAAGGGTTTTGGTGAAAATAAATGTTGCAAACTTTTAAAAATCTCATCATAACGGATAATTTAAATAAAGGCTGATCCAGTAACCATAAAAGAGCTGGCAAATAGCCTTTGACAGTGCTCAAAGCAAGTCCTTGCTGGGCCAAGGCAAAAGCAAACAACCAAACAGCTTGGCTTGTAGCAGGTTAATTTGTTGGGTGCTGCAGCAAGCCACTAATTTGTCTCAATGTCTGGGGTACACCAGTTTTGTGGAAGGACGCCACGCCGCCCAGAGAAAATCAATGACGCCAATAGGGCGGTTGGAGGGCAACTCCCACAGATCAATCTCCACATATGAGAATTTGGATGTCCCAGGTGCAGTACCCTGTTCTGCTGCTGTGACAGAATTTTCAGCGATTATAACTGTTGAAAGTTGATGTACAACATAAATATTTTGACCATCACTTTCTTAACCGAAAGGTTATAGTTTATCAACTCCTGACAGTTTTTGACAAAGATATGCAAATGCTAAAGTGCAATGTGTCCTAAGTGAACCAAACCGTAAAACCACAACATATATACAAAATACAGACTAAAAAAAACCTGCTTACAACAAACAACCCTGAATATCAAAAAGTCCATAGGTCTTCTTCAGCGGTAGGAACCCCCTCTATGGTACCTTTGGCTAAAAGGGCCTGCACTTCCTGCTGCTAGACAGATAATTCTCTTGTAACTGCATGGTGGTGGAAGGTGTGGTCAAGTGGAAAGGAATTGGACAGCATACACCTGATGTACAATTTGGAGGAATCGCTTGTTTGAAGAGAAGACCTGCTGCCTTTGGAGGAGATAGCGGAACCTGCCTAAGACCAGGCTGCACTGTGCTTGTAAGGACATACAAAAGTGGTTTTGCCACTACTGAGCACTGTGCTACGCGTTGTCCCTGTTTTAAAGGGCACTGTTATTGAGAATAATTGCGGCCATAAAAGGGCTGAAAAGTCTGCTGGGCAGGTGGAGGAGCCTAGTGTTGGTAAAACTTACACCACTGACCATAATCACAGAGAGAACAAAGCAAACACAAGGAGATGATGGACGGAGCGCTGAAACTTTTCAGATACTCAGTCCAAGTCAAAGATCTGGATGAATCCATCATTCGTTTATTTGCTCACTTCTCCACCCCTGTTCAGACCCTGCCATATGCAAATCCCAAGGGACCCACGTCTAGGCATAACCTGCCAACTTAGGGCGAACAAAGCAAACATAATGAGATGATGGACGGAGTGCTGAAACTTTTCAGACACTTGCCCCCTGTCACAGATCTGGGTTGAATCCATCATCGTTCTTTAGCTCACTTCGGCACCCTAGTTCAGACCCAGCCATAGTCACAGAGAGGGCAGAATTTTCTGGTGGGGTGGAAAGAGCCAAGAAACATGCTGTGGTCCCGTTTTCCTTAAACGGTTCCAGGAGCGAATTCACTTTGTCGGCAAACAAATAACTGTCAAACAGTATGTCCATCATGGATGCTTGGACATTCACCGAGATGACCTCATACCTATTCCTGTATTACAGATTTTGCTGCATCGCGACCATCATGAATGAACGGAACAGCCAGCAAAACTTGTGCCACAGTGTACCAAAAAGGCAAGGAATTAGCAGCCCAGAAGACAGTTGGCATTCACTGACCTCAGAGCAAGGCTCATAGGAGAGAAAATATACTTGCCAAATGTCTTTATTCCTTTTGACTCATGATCAGGCAGGGTTGGTAGGGAAGGCGCTTGGGTCGACTTACCTGGTGGACGCCTGTACCACCCAACTCTTGGGTGCGGGAAGCTGAGTAAGAAAGGCTGTGTCTCCTTGTGCAGGACAATGGTGATAAATGATCTGCGTATTAACAAGTAGATTCGAATATGGTTTTGCCCGAACACCAAAATGTTATCCGTAAGGGATTCCTTACATAGTAATAGATGTTCTGTAGGGGCTTGACCTGACAGCAGTACCTAAGTCAAAACATTAGCTTACATCTCCATTGTACGTAGCGGTAGGTCTGAAATGTCTGCTGTCCTCTGTAATAATTGCGAAAGAGGAGCATACCTCAGTAGCAGGACCGGAGGGGACACTAGGCCAGTATCTGCAGAAGTATCCAGACCACTGGCATCTTGCAGTACTTCTTGCAGTACTTCTTAGGAATATTCCCCATCATATTGTGGGACATGATCCTCCCCTTTATCATAATTGTCACTGTCCGAGTCAGTACCCAAAACAATTGTACAACTTTTTGGTCTACAGCTTCAGCTGTCGCTTGGTGAACTACATTGAATGGGCTTTAAGTGCTCACTATATTTAGCATATTCTTATATGCAGAAAGTGTAAACAGGCATTTGCTAAGTAACTAGCAGTTTAGTTGCACGACATTACTTGTATGAAATATGTAAGACAATTTGCAAGAAATGTTGTCAGCTGAACTCATTTACATTTAAAATAAAACAAACCCGAAAATATCTAAACTAGAATTGCCAAGACAATTTTTCTCGAAATCATTTACATTTAGGTTAAGCTCTTGTGTATCCTATATATCTTAGTCTGAAAAAGCCAAAAAAAGTAAAAGAAAAAAGCTCCTAAAATTACAAGGTTTTTTTCAAATATCCCATCCAAGCGGTGCTCTTACTCGGACTATAGGGACTGACCCATTTTCAAATTGTGGATAGCCCTACTACCTAGAGACTGGGCCCAAAACTGGTTCCATAGCTGCTTAAGTACAGAGCTTTGCTTGGTGGTTCTACACATGCATGTGTACCCCATAAGTAATACATCGCCATCCCTGCATGTAAGTATGTCCTCGCTAGATCCCTTCAGTTCGAGAAAGGAGCGAATTGGTGTGCCAATACTGAACTACGGGAGGATGCTTATAATGGAAAAGAGCCTATAGAGCAAGAATCAATGTGGAGGTAACTTTACACTACTCTTCCATGTTGCCTCTTTTCCCTTTTCAATTTGTGGATAGTGCTTATTGCAAATGAAAAATGGAGGGCAAATAAGGCAGCACAGGGAAGCTTAAACCTTGGCAAAGAGGTTTCACAAAACTTCCTAGCCAAATTTAGCATCGCTCCACACAGAAGTCAAGAGCTTAGTATTGGAAGTGTGTGGTAAAACATATAGCCATCCAGCATACATCAATGCTAGGAAATGCCTGGAAAATGCTGCCAGCTGCCTTAGGTTTGGAAGAGTGTAGCCTAACACCAGACTGAAGTTAATCTCCACACGGACATTAGCAATGGGGGATGTGTGACGTTGTCCATTTGGCAATGATGGCCTTAGCAGCCAGTCAGCTGGCACCACTGTCCCCAAACGTCAGGAATACTTGGTCTGGTGAACATCCGTCCCTGCGTTTATAAAGGTGCAAAACTCACTTCATGTTCAACCTGTGCAGGAGCTTCTCAGGAAGAAAGTTGTTAAAACAGTATCCTACAGAACTTCTGTGAAGAAGGAAAGTGGTGTCCCGAAAGCCAACCTAATCCTGTGAAACATGGTGACCGCCATTAAGAATTTCCTCCTTGGAAGGAGTTTTAATGTATCTTGATGTCGCTGGTATGAGTCTTATTTATAGGTCTGGCAACTAACATCTTAAGGTCCCAAGGTCACTGGGGTGCTTTAGCAGAGGAAATAAGTACATTAGTCCCCTCGGATGTCTATCCATGAACTTGTTGAGCATGTAGGACAACTCCCTAGGCCTGCTCGAGCAAGTCCTTATATCCATTGTAGGTAGGTTTCAGGTTATTAACCAACACCACGGTGTAAGCCAGGTGGCACAAAAGATGGAATCATAGACAATTCAAGCTTACTGAAGTTGTTTGCTGAAGTGCCCACTGATAGTACCTGATGATAGCCATTTGGTTCTTTACCGGTCTTCATTGGAAAATTTTCTGCAAGTTACCAATAGCTCCTGGCTGCCAGAGGGGGTTATAGGCATTGAAAGGTCAACCATAAACTCAAGCTGGGCAATGGAAGGGAGGCATGTGGGACTCTCGACTCGTCTAGGGACAGATGTGGTTTCTCTGCCTGACACAGATCACAGTTCCAAAACTGGTGATCTTATCATTCTAGGAGGTCTTCCTTAACTTCAGGAGAACTCTTGATAGAGGTATTCAAGGGTAATAAATACCTCGTCCAAAGTACCCATCATTTTTCCCAGGGAATCGGGTCTCCTCTTTAGAAAGGAAGTAATCAACGAGGAAGTCGATAACCACCTCTTGGGCCTTCAGTTTCAAGTCTGAGTACTTTAGTGAGGTCGACCAGCACATAGTCAGACCTGTGTTGATTTGCTGGTTGCTGTACCAATGAGTTTTGAAGGGAAAGACTGTTGGTGCTGAGCCAAAACCTTGAGAGCAAAACTGCTGTGAAAGAGATACCATCACCAAATTCTGCTCTTGAAAGAAGTTGACAGGTGATATTACCTACTCGGGTACATTCAGTCTTATGAGTTGAGGAAGCTTCCCAAGCGACTGAAGCAGTTGGACTTCCATGGAAGCTAGCTTGGTGGGAGTTGGGACTTCTCAGAGATTCCACTTTTTTTGCGCCTCTTATTCACATTTGACTCTGGATGTGGCAGAGAACTATGGGAATCCTGCCTGTTATGCTTCTTCCTGTGCCTAACTTTCTTGCACACCGACTCTTGAAGTAATAGATTTTCAGCATCAAGCCGGATAGACTAGCTGGACGTTTCAGTGCAACAGAATCAGAATCAGTGCAACAGAATCAGAATCGCAGAGTAGGTGGTTATGACCCAAGGAATACCAGGTTCACTGATTTTTCCATGTCCTCCTTTTGGACTGGACAAACAAGGTACTTACCTTAGGTAACACTCTTTTTGGTGAATCTTTCACCTTTAGAATTCCCCCAGACTGTATCCAGAAGATTTTAAACAGCATTGCTCCCAAGTGCCAGTAGTAGTCTGGAAGTGATGCTGGAGCAGCATGCAAACATCCTGTGTGCTGACGTCAGTTTCTTTATTGACTGTCCGCACCTTTGGATGGAAAGCCCAAGAATAATTAGAGGTGCCATTATGAAGATCTCCAGTTTGGGACCTTTTTAGATGGAAAGACATCACTCCATAGAAGGGAGGCGGGAGGGCAGTGAGGAATCTAGGGTTAGTATGTATACAAGAAAGAGGGTTACAGAAGGTAAGTAACTTGTTCTTCTAATCAATACTTTCAACTGCAGATTCATCACCTTTAGAATAGACACAAAAGCAGTATCCCCCAGAGTGGGCACAGACCAAAAAGTCCTTTCGCACCGAAAGGGTGAAACGCCATCCTGTCAGATCTGGCCTCCAAGGCAGTACTGCTTCATGAATGTGTCTAATTGAAGTCCCCTTCACTGACTGACAGATGTCAACAACAGGTACTCCGCATGCATGCATAGTGGTAGCAGCATTGGCTTTGATGGAATGGACCCTCAATTCCAATGGAGGCTGTTACTTGGACAATTCATGGAAGATCTTAATAAAAAGGACTATCATTCTTGACAGTTAAATTCTCAACAGCCTTGTCTTCCTTTGCATTAGAGAACTTTTAAAAACTCTGACCATCTAGCCGATGGTCTTTGCTGCGATCAATGTAAAAGCTTGTGCTTCAGAGGCTGAAGCCTCTCCTCTTTCGACGGGTGAAGCGTAGCAAAGAATTTTGTGTGAGTGATGTATTGCCCAATTGTGAAAAGCAAAAAACACAGTTGATGGACAGAATGTAGAACAATGTCATACATTCACCCAGTACAAGGATCTGGACCTAAATCCATTGTTAGTTTGCACTCCACACCACCCTGGATTAGACACTGGCTATATGCAAATCAGCTCTGACCCTGTGCCTCATGGGAACTGTCCAGTCCGAACTACCAAGCCATGTCTTTCACAGACCGGAATCAACCAACCAAGGACCGGTTTCTGGCTATCAGCCTTCATCAGCCTGGATAGCTTGACTCCAGTGGTGTGGAGAGCCTGGGACTCACGTCTGAGTATACCCAGCACACTCGGGTGAAAATTGCAAAAAACACAGTTGATGGACAGAATGTAGAACAATGTCATACATTCACCCCAGTACAAGGATCTGGGCCTAAATCAATTGTGAAAAGCAGTCAACTTGCTTTGGCAAAAAGTCAAGCTTAGTCCTCAACACCATTTTATTTGTCAAAAAGTTGGTGTAAAGGTCAGCTGAACGAGTGCACCTGTAGTTCATTCATGTACAGAGCAAAAGTTACTGGGACCAGAAGGTCTTCAGAGTCAGAAGACATAGTAGACAGCTGTGCATTGGTTCAAATGGCGTACACATGAGAAATTGAGGACCAAATTAATACCCCACTATTGCATTACAGAGGGCTTTTGAGGAAACAAACGAGTCAAACCTTTTAGAAACCTGACAGGTGATTTAAACAAGGAACTCTAGTCTGACAAACTTAAAAAGCTCACGGGAGGACAAATATTCGTTAATAGTGGCCACTTCAAGTCCTTGCTGGGCCAGACATAAACAAACAAAGACATCCAACAGTTTTCCCTTTAACAGGTCATTATTGCTGGTGTGTTACCATGCCATAAACTTGTGCCAGCGCCCTGCATAGAGAGACTTTGTAGAAGGGTGACTGGCAGCCAGGATGACATCCACAACTTCAGAAGTAAGATCAAATGCAGTCTACTGCTTTCACTCAATCTCCTTGCATGGAGATGCAGATTGTAAAGGATTGGGTGCAGGACCCTGCCCTGCTGAAGCAATTGGAGATCCTACCAAAGCAGTAGCCTGATCAGAGGAGAGATGCTAATGCTCAAACGTTCTGGGTACCACACTGCTTACTCATTCCAGAACACTAGGGTGATTTTGGCCTGGTCGTTCCTTCTTCAGAAGGGGCAGAAAGGGGTAAAAGAGTCGTGTGCACCCCTCTATTCGGGGTGAATCTTCCAGTGAAAGCCTTCTTTGAAGCTCCAACACTTAAAAGGTTTCACACTGTGTTCTTGGCGGTGGCAAATAAATCTAGTCAGGGTTCTCCCTATTGCTGGAAGGTGCCCTCTGACGTTCGTGGTATGCCAAGTGCTGCTAGGTGAGTTTGCCTGCCCTGCTGTTCCCAAGAGGTGGTTTAGGGCCAGTGAAATGCCCAGACGCTCAAGCCAGCTTCTGAGACAAAGTGCCTCCTAGCATAGGATCCAGGATCGACCCTGCCCTACTTGTTGCAGTGCCACACGTCATTGATATTGTCCATGAGAACCTGAACTGGGCTACTTTTGATGAACAGTAGTATGGCCTTCAGGGTCAGGAGAATGGCCCACAACTTTAAAAGGTGGATGTGAAAACGGTACTCTGCCGCAGCCAGAGATCTCTGTTCTCCACTGTTTCCAGATGATTTCCCCATAAAAGCAGCAACAATCTGTCACCACAGTCAGCAATGGGTGAGGCAGGGAAAGGGGTCTTTCGCCAGTCCAGTTGTAGATGAGCCACCACTGCAAGTCTTTTGTATTCTCCACTGAAACCTGTCTAGAATCTGACTGGTTCCCCGGGTGTTAGACACACTGAGGCATCAGGTTCCACAGCAGAGCCCACATATGCTACCTGGCATAATCAATAAGCAGGATACATAATGCCAAGAGGCCAAGTAGCCTCAGAGCCACAAAGTCCCAGGTCTGAGGTTGAAATAGTTATATTATAGCCCAAATGTTCAGGACTAGTTTTAGAGGGAAGGCCGAAAACTGCACTGTATCCAGGTCCAGGATGGCTACAATGAAAGGGAGCTTTTGTTAAAGAGTCAGGACTGACTTCAGCATGTTGATAGCGAACGCTAGCAATGTCAAAAGGTTAATCGTCATTTGTAGGTTGTCTATGCCAGTCATTAAGTAAGATGAAAACTTGAATGCCCAACCTTCGAAAGTGTGTTGTGACCGCCGCCATCACTTTCAAGAATGCCTGAGGGGCACTGGCGAAGCAGAAGAGGAGCATGGCAAAATGCCCCAGGCCGACTTCAAACAGCAAGTAGCGTCTGTGGGACTGCAGGGCAGGTACATGAAAGAAGGAGCCTTGCAGGTCCAAATCTACCTTCCAATCGCCTGGATCCAGGGCAACATGCACATCTTCAATTTGTCCGGCCACAAGAAGGTGTTCAGAGGGCTCCATTCTTCTTCAGCATGAGGAAATAGCAGGAGTAACATCCAGTCTCTACTTCTGGGGCCCGAACCCTCTCTATGGGTCTTTGGCCAAAAGAGAATGCATAACTTGAAGCAGGATGGATAGCTGCTCCTCTGAAAGATGCTCTGGTGTGGGAGGGCATTGCAGAGGGTCTAAAAGAAATGGCAGGGCATAGCCTTGTTGAAAGATTTGAAGGACTCTCCTGTTGGATGCTATCTTATGCCACCTAGGCCCGGACTGGCCGTTGCGGGCACCGGGCAATCCCCCGGTCGGCCGCATGGGTGGGGACCGGTTGTGGGCCCCAGGGGGCCGTTTTTGCTACAGGGCCGTTTTTTGCAGCATAGCTGCAAAAACGGCCCTGTAACAAAATCGGCGGAAAACCTGGGGGGGGGGAGGGGGAGGCCGGCCGAGCACTTTGCCAGGGCCGGTTTCGGTTCCCAGTCCGGCCCTGATGCCACCCTCAGAAGAAATAACTGATCCTGCCTACGACAGGTTGGTCATGTGCCGCTATTGGCAAGCTATACTGATATGAAGGCCGATATTGCATGGGGTGGGGATCTGGGAAGTGAGCTGGGCGTTGACTGCTTGATCCCTGACCTGAAAGGACTCTGGTATCTGTTGCGGGGTGGTGGCCTTGGTGTTGCTGGTACTAGGACCCTCTGGAGTAACCATGAAAGGGGCGCAACAGTTGAGGGTGGCTGTCTTCCAGGAGTGGAAAGGCCCAAGGAATGCACCATGGCCAGACTTTCTTTAAAGCATTTCAAAGATCGTTCTCGCCAAACAGGCGAGATCCATTGGATGCCATGCCCAGTAAGGAGTCTCGCACATTACCCGAGAAATGTGTGGATCTCATCCTATCAAGCTGTCAACGCACCACACTAGTGGCCAGCTGCTGAGCCCAAGCAGTTAGTAGTGTCCTGCCCAAACAATTTATTTGGCGGCATCGTGACCCCCCTGGATGGTTTGAGTCAGATTGGCACAATATTCCTTAGGTAATGCTGGTAAGATCTCACCAACCATGCACTATAAAGCATTGAAACACCTCCCCAGCAAACAGCTGGCACTGACTGATCTGAGGACTCGGCTGGCCAAGGAAAACATCTGCTTCCTGAATGCCTCAATTCTTTTTTCCACAAGCAAACCTTCTCATGTAGTGTGTTGGGTCGAAAAGTCAGAATCGCCTGGCAAGCTACCTGTTCACTGGAGGACAAGAACAAGGTTTAGACCAGGTGCCCATAGGAGTCTGTCACTGCTTCATTAAATACAAGGACCGGTTCAGATGAAGTCTGTCTTGGTTGCAAACCTTTAATTAGTACATTCGTTTTGATTTTATTGGGAGGCAGTTGCAAATGCACTACATTCACTGCTCATCTTATTACCACAGCAAAGGAGGCAATCTCTTTCACTGATGGGCCGCGGGGAACACAATCGAGTGTTCGAGAAAGAGTCCAACCTACTAGTCTCTTGTAAATCCATGTAAAAATCCCACTCATTGTTGTAGTCATCTCCAAACCCTGGTTGACTCTAATTAGACTTGAACCTAAAAGTTGCTGGAGGACTGGTGTGCAGTTCTGTGGCAACGGTTTGGTTCTGTCAAAATTGGATTGGACTGGGAAGCGGTGCATCGGTAAGACGCCAGGAGCAAAAAACTGGTCAACTGATGAGGAAA
Organism: Lissotriton vulgaris; assembly: GCF_964263255.1. Lineage (NCBI taxonomy): Eukaryota > Metazoa > Chordata > Amphibia > Caudata > Salamandridae > Lissotriton > Lissotriton vulgaris. The sequence goes on along the minus strand of NC_141685.1, from coordinate 801,085,087 downwards.
AGGTTAGGAGCGAGCGCTGGATCTGCATACAAAAGCACAGAAAGAAAGGAACAAAAATCAACACACAGGGGGTGGCAATTACATGTAACTCCATCGTCACTTCTGGGGTGGAAGTAAGTCATCCAGCTACCAGCGAGCTAGCAATTGTGTTTAAAATCTTCCTGATCCAGTATGTTTCCAGATGAGTAATCTGTGGTTAGAAATATCCAATAGAAAACCAATTTTGGTACCAGGGCAGTTGATGTTTTTCTAATCAGCTGCCTTTACCTTGTCCTAGAATACTCAACACTTGCATAGGGTCAGAGGGGGGTGACACTCAAGAATGAGGCATGACCATGGGTAATATATTATTTCACTGGCAGAAAGGGTGTTTGTTACTGCATCAGCTGACTGAATCTGAGCATCTGAACTGGCCACCTAATTCTTCTAGATGATGAAATCCAATGGCAATTTATCGATCGGTGCACCATTCGACTGCTTGCAAGCCTGGATGTTCTGGAGGGCCACTGTATTAAAGGTATAATAGATGAAGCAGTTGGGCTTCACATGACTATTCCCTTACCAAGAGACGGAGAGGTCATACTGCAAACGTCAGATGGCGTGACCTTTCTGGCTTGAAACTAGAGTGATGCAGCATAAGCTACTTAGCCTGAGAAATAGAGAAAGAAACCCAGCAGCAGAAACTAGACCCACACATGTACCTTGGAATAAGGAACGGTCCCGCTACCGGATTTAAGTCAAGGAAAGGCGTTTCAATACATACTAATGGGTACAATAAATCACAATAGAAGGGGTTTTACTGCCTGCACTAGACGTGCGCAAATGTTTGTCAATAGCGACCAAAGCTCTTAGTTTTTTAGTCCTTTCACAAGGTAGCAGGGATACCCTTACATTGTCGATGAGAGAGATAATAGGCTTGAGAGCATCTTTTCTTTTCTAAGTCTATGCTCAGTCGGGAACTCTTTCAAAGCTAAAGGTCACTCTGCCCATACATTTCAGTGCACGTTTCTCAAGCGCCCTATCTAAAAAACAAACTGTTCTTCTTTCAGGGCTTATGTAAAAGTCAATGTTAACGCTTGAAAGCTTTTACCATTGGTAATCTGTTTTAACCTGAATTTTTAACAAACATTTCACCAGCATGAGGGTGGGTTCAAATAATTGATTTTAAAACGAAAAAATCTTCGTCTTCAAGCACAGCTTGCCAAGAATAATGCCACCTGTAATCAAAATTCGACTTGCAAAAATAAGCGACAAACTAGAAAGTGGTAAAAAGAAAGACAGTGCCACAGGGTAAAAAGAATGACTGAGGCAAGAGAAGTGGAGGCGGGAAATCCCAACCTCCTGTTTAATACCGATTGTTAGGAGCGTTGACAGCAGCATGAGTTCAGAGGAAGCAGCGAGCCTGGTGGGGGCACCGGAAACTAAAGGCACACATGTTCCACAAGATATTTTGGAGGACATTTTGGGGCATATGGAGAAAGCCTGAAAGAATAACAATTAATGCAACAGGACACAACAAACAAGTTACCTTCGTTAACGATATATATCTGTAAGAGACATATATTAGTTATAGATCACTTACCTTAGTATTAGCCCTAGGCATCAGGCTGGATCCGGAGACATTTTTCCGTAGCAGTACCCTTGCGTGTTGGTAGGTGGCGTAGGTCGACTCCGCATTCGGCATCGTGATCGCCGGGATGACGTCGCAATATCTACTTAGACGCCGCCCCTGTGCGCTGACGTCAGTTCTTTACACGACAGTTCGCAGAAACTGGGAGGATGGGTGAGGCGGTAAGGAATCTATAACTAATATATGTCTCTTAAAGATATATCATTATCGAAGTTAAGTAACTTGTTCATCTGAAAGAGACTATTAGTTATAGATTCCTTACCTTAGAATAGATTCCCCAGCAATAGCAACCCAGGAGGTGGGTCTACGAACCAAGTTCACATCATAAAGTCCTGGAGAACTGAATGGCCAAAGAAGCCGTCTCTCCGGACCTAGCTGTCCAGGCAGTAGTGTTTTATGAACGTGTACAGGGATGCCCAAGTGGCTGCCTGGCAGATGTCACCGAGGGGGACTCTACATCCCAAAGCAGTAGTGGCTGCCATCACCCTGGTGGAGTGGGCACGCATTCCTTCCGGAGGCTCCTTTTTCATCAAGGAATAACATATTTTAATGCAAAGGACGACTCTTCAAGAGATGGTCCGTTCTGCACAGCCCGACCTCTCTTGACGCCCATATAAACAAAGAATGGCCATCCACCCAGAATTGTTTTGTGCGATCCAGATAAAAAGATAGCGCACATTTTGGATCCGGAGGGTGGAGTCTCTATTCCTCCTTGGAAAAGTGCGGGGGCGGGAAGAAGGTGGGAAAAGTGATGGTCAGTCCTCTGTGGAAAGAGGTAAGCACTTTGGGAAGAAAAGAAGGCTGAGTTTGAAGGTCAACCTTGTCCAGATGAACAGCAAGGAAAGGAGGTTTAGAAGAAAGAGCCTGAAGCTCACTCACCCTGCGAGTAGAAGTGATGGCAACCAGAAAAGCTGTCTTAAGTGTCAAGAGTCTGGGAGTACAGTTATGTAATGGCTCGAAAGGAGCAGACAAAAGGTCCAGCAGAACCAGATTCAAGTCCCACTGGAGCAATACAGGGGGAATAGGAGAAAGGAGGGGAGTAATGCCCTTAAGAAACCTATTTACAACAGGGGACCTGCAAAGAGAAGGCTTATCCGGAAGCCGAAGAAATGCCGAAATATAGCCTTTGAGGGTACCCAGAGCCAAGCCCTGCTGAGCCACAGAAAGACTAAAGAGGAGAACCTCTGAAAGAGGGGCAGAGAGGGGACCCACAGCATTTGCTATGCATCATGCCACAAATGTGTTCCATCTACAGGCGTATACCTTTTTAGTGGAGGGACGCCTGGCTGCCAAGATTACATTACAGACTTCGGGAGGAAGGTCGAAAGCTGTCAACTGTCGCCGCTCAATCCCCACGCAAGGAGGTGGAGACTGGACAGGTTCGGGTGGAGGACCGTCCCCTGCTGCTGCGACAGAAGATCCTCCTGAAGAAGCAGTCTGATCGGAGGATCGATGGCAAAGCTCAAGAGCTTGGGGTACCAGACTCTTCGTGCCCAGTCCGGAGCCACAAGAATTGCTTGGGCCTGGTCGTGCTTGACCGTCTTCAGCACTCTGGGTAGAAGTGGCACAGGCGGAAAGTCGTACAGGAGGCTGCAACTCCACTCGCAATGAAAAGCGTCGCCTAGCGAGTGCCACCTTGGAAATTCCAACGTGCAGAACTGTTGACATTGGGTGTTATCTTTGGTGGCGAATATATCCAACCAAGGCTCTTCCCACTGCTTAAAGAGACCGTGCACCACTTTGGAGTAAAGACGCAATTTGTGATCCATCATGCACCGGCGGCTGAGCTCGTCTGCCCTGGCGTTCAGGGAACCCACCAGGTGTTGAAGCACCAGAGACATGCCCTGATGTTCCATGTCCAAAAGTGAAGAGCCTCTTAACATAGGGTCCACGACCCCACCTGCCCTGTTTATTGCAGTACAACATGGCGGTGGTGTTGTACCTGAACACCTGCACTACTCTCCCTTGAACAGAGGGAAGAAATGCCTTTCAGTCCAAGACGAATCGCCCGAAGCCCCAGAAGGTTGATGTGGAGCCCGGACTCCGCCGGAGACCAGAGGCCTCTGATCTCCGCCTCCCCCATGTGGCACCTCACCCCAGAAGTGATGCATCTGTCACCACCGTGAACTCTTGTTGGGGGAGAGAGAGGGATCTGTTGTTGACCTAATCCTGGTTTGTGAGCCACCACTGCAATTGGTGTACAGTTCCCTCCGAGATCTGGACACAATCGGAAGGATTACCCGGATGCTGTGTCCATTGAAACTTCTGGTCGCACTGCAGAGCCCAAATATGTCCTCTGGCATAATCTACCAGCAGGATGCAGGAGGCCATGAGGCCCAGCAGCCTCAGGGTCATTCTCACCAAAACCCGGGATAAAGGCTAAAATATCGGTATCATAGCCCCAATATCCCGGATTCGTGGCACGGGAGGATAGGCCCGAAACTGTGCAGAATCCAGAACTGCTCTGTTGAAAAGGAGCTTCTGAGAGGGAATCAGGGCGACTTCGGCATGCTGATAGTGAACCCCAGCGAATGCAGGAGGTCTGCCGTAGTCTGGAGGTGGGAGATGACCACCTAGGGCGAGCCCGCCTTCAGCAGCCAGTCGTCAAGATAAGGCAAGACTGTAAGCCCTGATCTGTGTAGATGAGGTGCGAAAACTGCCATCACTTACGTGAATACCCGAGGAGCACTGGTAAGGCCAAAGGGGAGGACGGTAAACTGAAAATGTTCGTACCTACCATAAACTGTAGGTAACGCCGATGGGCAGGCCGGACGGGGATGTGAAAGTAAGCGTCCTGTAGGCATTTTGAACTTCTCCTTGCGGAAGAAGTGGTTCACGTCCCTGAGGTCTAAGATAGGACGCAGGCCTTTGTCCTTCTAGTGTACCGGAAAGTAGTGAGAATAGCAACCACGACTGACTTCTGGCACAGGGATTCGTTTGATGGCACCCTTGGCCAAGAGATCCATGACTTCCTAACAAAGAAGGGCAAATGATCCTCCAACACACGATGGAGTGTAGGTGGCATGGAGGGAGGGGTAGACTCGAAGGGGAGGGAGTAGCCCCTTCGCACTATTTGCAAAACCCCCCTGTCCGACGTGATGGTGCGCCAGTGGGGGAGGTGATGGCGGATCCTGCTGCCCACTGGCAACTGGTGGCCCTGAAAGGTTGGAGTAGGAAGGTTGGGAGGCTTTCAGGTACGGTACAGTTCTTGGCTTCGGCACCGATGTGTCTTTTGGTTCAGGTGCCGAAGGGTCTTTGTCTTTGGGCACCGAAGGGCGTTTTGGCTTTGGTGTCGAAGAATCCTTCGGTGTCAAAGGATGTTTCGGTGCCAATGGAGGAGGTGTAATTGGCACATGATGTTTTTTCGGCGCCGAGGCACCGGAAGGCGTAGTCTTTTTCCTCAGAGCCGAGCCCGAAGGCGGGGCGTCGGAGGGTAAATTTCGGTCTCGACTGGGCCCCATGGGCGAAGTGCCGACCGCAGCCTTTGTCTTGGGTAGTGTATGTTGTGCGGGGGCAATAGTACTCACAGGTTGTTGAGATGGAATCGAATCGTCCGAGTCCTCTGCCCCCGATATGATCTGGAGATCAGGTGAGTCTTCCTCGGCGAAGAGTGGAGCCTCATCTTCGGAGATATCTTCGATCAGATCTTCGTCCTCGGAGACGTCTTCTCCGACGATCTCCTCGTCGAAGAAGGCCTCCGGTGCTGGCGCTGATCTCCGCATTTCGTGTCGACGGGCCCTCCGATCCCAAATAGTGTTCCCTCGATCGGAAGGAGGCACAGGCTGCGCAGGTCGACTCGTCGTGCTCTGGCGAGAGACAGAGGTTGCAAACCTCGTGATGGTCGCTATGAGGGAATTTTGCTCGACATACCGGGCATCTCTTGAATGGAGTTTTGTCCATGAGGCGTAGGCCGTACAGCGCCGATAGGTCCAACGGTCCGCGTCGACGCACCGGAATGGAGCTGGTGATGTCGAAAAGTCTATTCGATGTCGAAATAAGTTTATCTAAAGTTTCTCACTTCGAAAATGTAGAAAAAGTCTTTTCTAGCCGGAGCGGAAAACTTTTATCCGAGCCCAGTGGCAGAAAAAAACAATCTGAGGATGGAGCCGATGACCATGCACAGTATTGTCCAAGGGAGGAGTCACCTATCTCGTGACTACAAAGACTTCTTCCAAGAAGACAACAACCTGCAATCATCCGAGCCCAACACCAGGTGGCGATCTATTGCTAAGTGTAGGATCTGCAGCTCATATGCCTCGAACACATCTTTGCAAGATGGTCCAGCTTCTTGGATTCCCTATCTGGGGGAGCAGTAGGGAATGCACCTTTGGAGGTAGAGCCTACTACTACCAAGCTCTCGGGGTAAGGTGTTGAGAGAGGAAAAGTGGGTTGCCCGGGGCCAGGTGGTTGCGTCGGGCAATCATCCTATCCACAGGAGCCAAGTGCCCAGAAGGATGTCTGTGAGGGCCTCATTGATTGGCAGCAGGGGCTCCGAAGAAGCAGCTACTGGCTGAAGCACCTCAGTTAGGAGGTTAGTCCTGACTGCCACTGTAGGAAGCTCAAGGCCCTAGGCCACAGCAGCCCTACGCAACACCACAGCATAGGATGCTCCCTCCTCTGTGGCCACGGTAGGGGGAGATAGTATGCCAAGGTCTGGGGAGGTATCCAAACCACTGGCGTCACCCAAATCCTCTTGCCAGTCCGGCTCCTCAAGTTGGTCAGTTAGAGGGTCACCAGACCCCTCCCAGTCCTCCTCACCCTCCTCTGGCTGCAACTGAGGGTGATAGGGAATGCCAGGAATAAACAGTGGGACACAAGTACCCTCTGGTGCCGGTACCGATGTTGCTTGATGTCGGTCCAGCGCCGTGTCCATATCAGGGGTTAGGCTGGGGTCGATGCCGGTCGGGGGAGCAACCGGCACCGTTGTCACTAGAATTGGTGCCGGGGAAGGTACTGTGAGGTCGACCAGCACTGATCCGGATCCAGGACTGGATCCCTGGTGGCCATGCGGAACCGGAGCCGCCACTATCAAAGGCCTAGGGCCCCCAGCAGAGACTGTGGGGCCCGAAGGCATACCTGCGGAGTTGGGCTGCCCAAAAATGCTGTGCAGCACTTCGTAGAACTGACAAAGCTGGGCAGGGGACGCTCCGGCTCCAGGAAAGGGAGGGAAGTGCAGAGCCGTCCCAGAAGTGGGCTTCGAAGAAGGAGCCGGAAAGTGACAATGCCCGGGTCCTGCATCGCATCGGCCGATGGACAGGGAGAAGGCGAAGAGCGACAGTGCTTCTTCGCCTTCTTCTTGCCCTTAGACTTACCCGAGGAGTACGAAGACGTTGATATCGAACAGTGTCCCCGAAAGGGCTGCTGTGGCTAGGATTGGGCCAGCTAGCCCGGCCAATCACCTCAGGTGAAACCATGTCAACTACCCCAAAGAGCTCTTATGCAAGGCCTAAGTGACATGACTCCTGACATGACTCCGAATGACACAATTCATGAGACTGTCTGATGAGGAAGTAAAAGGAAGCCTTTTGTTAAGGGACCCGGTAGGCAAGTCCCACAGGTGCTGGAGAAGATCTTGGTGTTACAGCTGGTGGGACACTCAGATCAGGAGACCCAGTAGAAAAAGGCCATGGTGAAAGACTTTAGTATTTGATCACATTGGAACCAAAGAGCATGGTAGAAGGCAGAGATCCTTGGAGGAAAAAACAAAACTACTTAAGCCTGAGGCCAACCCTGATACTTGGGCCAGGTTAAAATACATTAGCTGTGATGAAGAGGAAAGCCTGCAGGAAAAAACTCCTGAAAAAGTATGTGAACACCATGGAGTGTGAGAGCTATGCCAAAACACCACCACATGCAACCAGGAGAAGGGACGGATTCTGATCCTGCTAGCCAGCCAGATAGTGTGGTCAGGAAGTGGAGTCTAGGCATAGGTGAAGCCTCACGTGTCTGGGTGATATACCGTACACAAACCTGGAATTCTTTTTATTTTAGCGCACCTTTGTGCAAAGTAAACTCTACAGCTTCAGCGCAGCCTGCTGGACTGGACAGTCCATTACTCAATAAAAGTGAACTAAGCTTAAAAGTATTGAATTATGAAATAGAATACTTGATTCCTTGTATATTTATTTACAGCAACGTAAAAAAAATAGATAGTACCATGATATTATTGTGATCAAAAGTAGAAAAAAATATTTTTAAGTGCTGTGCATGCAATATAGTATGGAAGGAAAATACTCAATACTGTAAAATGCTTTATGCTCATAAAAACATATACACTAGCCACAGACCAAGCGACAATTAGCTGCTTCAAAATAAAATGTAATGTCTGCAGTGATCAGAAAGATTGGAGCAACCAAGATAACAGAGTGCTGGTAAGTTCACTAGAATGCAAAGCCTTCATTTTTATTAAAGGCATCTTATATAAGATGCCTTGCTTCACCAATAGCAAACAACTCTTTACCCCTTTTTCAAAAGAAATTCTTCACACGGAGACTGGGACTTCATGTACAATTATTTATTAATTTATTTATTTTTCTTTATTTAGAGCTTACTGAAAAAAAATCCATTAGCACCCCCATCATCATAAAAATGTTGGTGTCCACGACACCCCTTTCGCACTTCCTCCTAGCAGCACGCTCAAAAAATCCATTGGCTTAGCCTGAAATGTTGATGCCGCCTATACTTCTTTTCACTGCTCCCCGATCCCTGTAGTACTAAAGCCCTTCACAAAAGGTCCATGGGCGCCGGCAACATGAAATCCAACCGGCTCCAAGGGGTTGAGATGCATCATGGTTTCTGTATGACTGAAGCGGCGACTCTGAGGTTAGCAGGACATGGTAGCTTCTATCCACTGATGTAGATCTCTTCATACAAGCTCAAGCACCTGGGTGAGAGGACAGAGAAGTGTCATAAGATCGACAAAAATGAAAGACAAATGCAAATTCTCTTAACCCTCCAGCGGAGGCAGTTGGAAGATTGACACCTGAAAGTCTCTCTCTTTGAAAAGAAATTGGGATGTATGTGGCAAGCTAATACTATCCACTGTCTGTGATGGAGAAGTGATTCAACACTCCCTTGGTTGTCATGCAGAGACTGCAGAAATATTTTCCTATGATGTTATTTGAGGCTGTCTTCACACAATGCCACACTGACTTGATCCCTGAGGATTCAAGCTGGTTTTCATTTAACTCAAGGCATAACTGAGATAGTACTATTGAATAAGTTACTTACCTTCGATAATTATAGTTCTAATGGATTCTATATCTTCCTGGACATTCCTTGACTTAGTAATATCTATCAGGTGCCAGACCGTATCCAGTCAGTCAGTCAGTCAGTCAAAATATCTTTATTCGGCTTATTAAAAACCATACAAAGAAATGAACAATAAAATACATTTCATACAATATTTATCATAATACACATGATACAGAAGTCTAGTACAATTTTAAGATTTATAAAAAACTGTTTTAAGAAAAAGATGTGTTTAACATTAATAACTAATCTTGGCAGGCAGCTTTCGCCCTAGAGGCGGCTACCAGGAATTTAGCAACGCAATAAGTAATGTGAGGGTTAGGTAATAGTTGTAGATAGAGTAAAGCCGGTCTCACCTGTGTGAAGCCGGCCTCCTTGAGAATTGGCAACAAGAATTTTTTCCTAGGCTCTAAATATAAACCACAAAACATAACAAAATGCATTGTGTCCTGCACTGAGAACTGGTCACAGCTGCATGGCGGAGCTAATTCTGGTTTCTGCCAGTTATTAAAAGAGCCTAAATAATAATGCAGCAAATTAAATCTAAATTTAGTTAAAAGAAACCTGTGGAAAGGAAGTGTAACATGACCAAGGTATGGTGCAAGTGAAGGTGAAGTAAGCAGCAGGCAATGATCCCTCACTGCCGGCTTTGCTAGTTCGCTCTCTTCACGGCACATCTCCTTCCTTCCCATAAAAGACTTTTTAACTGAATCAAGATCTTGAATCCTAATGGACTCCGGAGAAGTAGAAAGCTCCGGGCGGCCTAGATCAGAAAAAGCTTTTGCTAGATAGGCCAGCCAAGGAATTTTGTTAAATTTATCAAGGGACAGCACATCAGTCAGGATCTTGTGGTTTAATGGAAGTTCTTCGTTCATCCATATTTTTAACCATAGGGTCAGAGGGGCCAGGCTCAACTTATCTGAGAGAAACTGAAGGCCAACTTCTTTATGTATGGAATACGTTGGAGTGGACTGAGGTACAGAGAGCAGGGCTCTGATGAATCCATTCTCTGCTCTCTGTATTGGCTCCACATTTGTGTATCCCCACAGTGCGGAGCCATATAGAGCAATGGCCACAGATTTGCTGTTATAGATTTTTAAGATGGCTTCCATAGGCCTGGCTCCTAGCCTGCCAGCAAAACTCAAGATTGCTGAGGATGATCGTGTGACGGCCAATCGCTTAGCTCTAACCTGTGGTCCCCAGGTCCCTTTCTGATCGAACAAAATGCCTAGATAGGGGAATGTGGATACCCTAGTGACCAAATCCCCCCTACAAGTGAATGTTTTAGTTCTCTTCCTGCGACACTCTAGGCCCACCACCATAGTGTGGGACTTGGCTACGTTTGTTTTAAGATCTAGTTGGCCCATAAACGTGCCAAAAGCATTCAATAGGCGCTGGAGGCCAACTCCCGTGCGGGCGATCAGCACGGCATCGTCCGCGTAAAGGAGTGCCGGGATCTTTGTTGCTCCTACACGCGGGACGTCGGCTTCCTGCCCCTCCAGGTGTGTGCCCAGGCCATTGATGTAGATGGTAAACAGTAAGGGGGCCAAAATGCAGCCCTGCCGCACACCCCTTAAGGATCTAAAGAGAGCGGTACACCTGCCCTCGTTAGTCACGCGTACACTCGAGAAGAGTTCTTGGTGCAGGGAGGACATAAAGGTAACCAATGCCTCATCTATGCCAATCTCCAACAAAATAGACCACAACTTGGTCCTATTGACCAAGTCGAAAGCCGAGGAGAGGTCCATGAATGCAAGATACAAAGACCCCTCCTTGGCTATAGTATATTTGGAGATCAGCAGATGTAAATTAATGCACTGTTCGATAGTACCCTTTTTTTCCCTAAATCCATATTGGATTTCGGACAATCCACCACAGCCCTCAACATTCTCCCTTAGCCTAGATAGAAGGACTCTGCCTAGATTTTTTACCGAAGAATCTAGGAGGGATATAGGCCTATAACAGCCTGGGTCATCCCGCTGGCCTTTTTTAAAAATGGGGACAATGGTAGAGATGTTCCATGATGCAGGTGCGAGATTATCATTCACTGCATTAAACACATTTGTCAAGACTTCAGCCCACAGTTTCGGGGAATACATGAAGAAGTCGGCAGGCACGCCGTCAGGACCAGGTGCCTTGTGCTTTGTGGTGGACATGATGGCTTTCTCCACCTCATCTTGATTAAAGATAATGGGGCAGGTGGCTGATCTTGTCAACAGGGCGTCTGTAGTTACATCAGCAATATCCCCATAGACATTTTTAAAGTGGGATAACCATTTATCATCAGGAATAACGCAGTCCATGATGTCATTATCATCATCTGAGAAGAAAGGCTGTTTAATGATCTCCCAGAATTTTTTGCTATTCTTCAGGACTGCCGCCGAAAGGAGGTCTTCCCATGCTTCTTGTTTAATGGTGTCCTTTCGTTTTTTTATTGCTAATTTGTAGATTTTCCTGAGTCTGGTAATCTCATCATTTGCCCTAGGGATACCTTTTAGAGCTACCAGTAATGATCTATGGGCTTTAGAACATGCTGAATCGAACCAGCGCTTATTTCCTGGAATTACGTTTTTAGTCTTTACCAAGAGGTCCTGTGACACCTGCACACATATGGCTTCAAACGCCTCTACAATTTCTTGACCCTGTGCGCAAGGATTTTTGCAAACCTCAACCTGCCCCTTAATCTTTGAAAAGTTTTCGGCATAAAATTTTTCTGGGACCACCTTTGCCCATTTCAAGCGTCTTCCTTGGCCAGTTGTCCTTAATGGATGGGTGGTTACTTTCAGTGGGGATGGTCCTATATTGCCTCCCCAAGCCACTTCTAACTCTACAGGGTTATGGTCACTAAAGTGTGATTGTGTGGTGCGATAGGCATTGACCCGTGTAAGGGTGCTTAGGGATACGAATATATAGTCAATAATAGTGCCATGTAGGATACCAGTGAAAGTTGGCTGTCTAATGCCACCATCTGGTTCATAGAGGTCAAAATTGGCAAGAAAGTCCTCCAGTTCCTCTCCCTCAGTGGAATGTTCAAAGTGGGGTCCCTCGGGCCCATCGTCCCCATCAGGACTACTTCTCCTGCAATTTAGATTGCACGGATGAATGTTAAAATCGCCTAATAAAATATAATCTGTATCAAGCGTTTTGTTCTGACTGACCGTGTTTAAAATCCTATCCAGATCAATAATATTACGGCCTCTGATCACTGTTCCCTGAGTTATAAAAATTTATAAAGATAGTCCTACTGGTGTTTTTAATCACTCTTTCGACCAACAGGATGTTGGGGGAGCCAGTGTCGATCTGCCTGCAACTACCCTTTAAGTCTAGAGAAAACAGAAATAAAAGGCCTCCCTTGGCCCTCCCCATACGACTATGGACAGCAGCTTTGGTGAAACTGATAAACCCGTCCCACCACAGATTGTCAGAAGTGTCCCACGTTTCCTGAAGGGCAATAATGTGGTGGCCTAGGACGAAGCTTGACCAAGATTTATCCTCACGTTTACCATTTAACCCCGCAATATTCCAGCTCATTAGCCTACAGGAATCCCTGGAAGTCTCAGGTACTAGGCACGGAACTGATGCCACATCCAATTGTTGGGCTGTGACATCTATCCCCTGGTTTGTGACCTCTGTATGTCAGTCACAGTCGTTTAGGCCCGACAAAACCCCGTATCTGTTTCCCATCCCCAATCCCCAGTCAAAGGGAGTGGGCACTTGACCCCATCCGTTTGCTACTGGATTCCACATAGGCTGGGGAGTATTAGGTCGCATTGAAAAATGTTCATTCCCTTGCCTAGACATAAACCCATTGCCCTGGCCTCTATTATCATAACCTGGAGTATGTGGTCCCCACCTATTTATATTGGGCCAAAGTGGCCCTGGTGTTCTGGCCATTGGCCCATACGGGAAGTTGTGTTGCCTTAACCCACGGCTACTCATGGGGCGAGAATGGTTGTTGTTGAATCTGGGCCTAGTTTCCCCACCCCAGTGAGCAATTCTATCGTTTCTTCTGGGCCTGGGGATATTAGAAGAAGTCGCCATCTGGGTCTCAGTGTAAAAGAATTTCAGGGTAAGGGGAATTATGGATCCAGTTCTACGTTGCGGAGGGAGGATATTAGCGAGGATGTTAGGGAGTACTTCTGCGCTAGCAAAATTTAATATAACACAGTCCCCATTGAATTTCTTAATCTTATTCCCAATCCATGATACCCTCCTTGCCATGACAATTTCCCCGGCTAGCTGATCCGCTCCCTGGTCTGCCATGCGCATATTATTGGTAAGCCAATATAAAGCTTTGTCCTTAAGGCCTTGAGCGGATTCTTTTTGCTCCTGAGATAAAGCAGGGACATTCGCCAATACCAGGACTAATGGTGAGGCTTCCAAAATAAATTGTGAGGAGTCATCCCCTAGGTGCAATGGGGTTGGTGCCATAGGTTGTGACGTGGGGGCCTCTCTAGTTACATCGTGGGTGGGCACAGGTGGTAGCAATTGGCCATCCAAGATGGGCTGTTGTTGGATGTCCGTAGTGCCTGGGACAACACCCTGATCTTCCTCCATGGCAACTACAGGTTTGCAAACTTCGTTGGCTAAGTTCTCCAAGTCATTCGCCAACTTACTTTGCAACCCTCCCATCTTTTTTATTTCAGATGTTAATTTATCGATCTTCCCTATAAGAGGCTTGATGATGGTTTTAATTTTGATGTCTATCATGTCTGAAATCCTATTAAATAGGTCATCATCAATAATTTGTCTAAGCTCATCCACGTCTTCGCGCTCCACATTTTTCCCTTTATGTCTAGGGGGTGAGTTAATCTTTTTCTTTCCTAGCTGTTTTCCCCCCCTTTTGGCTTGAGCTTTTCTACAGTTTCTCACAGGATGCATAACAGGGGAAGAAGATGAGGGAATCTCCGCGACAGTATTTTGCTGCTGCTCTGAGTCAGACACGACCTTTGTTGACTGGTCAGCTAACAAATCAGAGTTTCCGTCATCTACTTCCAAATTAATTAAGTTAGCATCAGGTATGAGGATTGAGGGTTCAGGCAATGGGGTATCAGGAGTTTGTGTGCTGGGGTCAGGGCTCAATGGGGGCAAAATTGGCGATTGACTCAAACCCAAGGATTCCCTTCTGTCATTGTTTATCTTTTTGACCACTTGTACTAGAAAGGAGTCAAGGGTTTTAAGTGGTGCTGGGGTGACAGAGGCCGATTTTTTAGGCATAGTTACAAGTGAGTGAGGATAGGTTCAGAGGTCACAAACTACACAAGTAAATGCTATAGGGAAATAAAAGCAGGATACAAATGTAGCAAAGCAAAAATTAAAATGGTATCATGCAGCTTGTGCACTTTATAGATTAGATGAACTCGGACCCTCGGTCAATTACAAGAAATGCCAAGGTTCGAATGTGTGGAAATCTTAGAGGTAGCCTAAAGTCAAACCCAAACGATCTTAATGAGCCACCTATGGGGCAAGATCAATCAGCAGGAAAAACGTCTAGTAAGACCATGTATTCTAAATTTTAGTCCTATTACGTAGCGTTTACCACCCCCTACTAGACCTTATACCTGGGCGATTCAGTGGGGGCTCGTAAAAACCCCACTGACCCCCGTCTGGCAACAAGGAGAAGAATGGAGGAACGCTATAGGTGATGCACCAGGCGACAGTGTTCAGGGGCAAAGAATATCGGAAGTCCACGAATTTTAACTTTTAAGTAAAAACAGTACCTTGGCTATACCGTGATGTGGGATGTTAAGGAGTGGGCCCAGCCCGGCCTCCTTCGGCCACGGACGGCCACAGACGGTCCCGCCCTTGTCCCGGGCTTCTCCCGGGACGCTCCCGCACTCTCCCGCTTAGCGGGTACTGACCTTCCCTTATATAGGTAGTCCGTAGGGTTACAGGCGGGGCGTGTGTCCAGGGAGAGCGGCCAGGTGACGAGAGGCGCGGTGTGCAGGGGCTTCTGGGATTTGAAGTCCTGCCCCGCACGCTCGCAGCCCTGGACCTTCACACGCTGCTACAACAAAGCTCCCCTGTGGCGCTGGTGCGCAGCGGGACCCGCGAAGCGGGTTCCGCAAGTTGTAATCCTGGCAGAAGGGAGAAAGGCGTCCAAGCAAAGTCCACGACCCACAACAAACGATCTGCTACAAGTGCTGAGGTATCCCACGGCGATCTGTCCTCTCGAGCCTTTTAAGGGTTACAGGCGGGGCGTGTGTCCAGGGAGAGCGGCCAGGTGACGAGAGGCGCGGTGTGCAGGGGCTTCTGGGATTTGAAGTCCTGCCCCGCACGCTCGCAGCCCTGGACCTTCACACGCTGCTACAACAAAGCTCCCCTGTGGCGCTGGTGCGCAGCGGGACCTGCGAAGCGGGTTCCGCAAGTTGTAATCCTGGCAGAAGGGAGAAAGGCGTCCAAGCAAAGTCCACGACCCACAACAAACGATCTGCTACAAGTGCTGAGGTATCCCACGGCGATCTGTCCTCTCGAGCCTTTTAAGGGTTACAGGTGGGGCGTGTGTCCAGGGAGAGCGGCCAGGTGACGAGAGGCGCGGTGTGCAGGGGCTTCTGGGATTTGAAGTCCTGCCCCGCACGCTCGCAGCCCTGGACCTTCACACGCTGCTACAACAAAGCTCCCCTGTGGCGCTGGTGCGCAGCGGGACCCGCGAAGCGGGTTCCGCAAGTTGTAATCCTGGCAGAAGGGAGAAAGGGGTCCAAGCAAAGTCCACGACCCACAACAAACGATCTGCTACAAGTGCTGAGGTATCCCACGGCGATCTGTCCTCTCGAGCCTTTTAAGGGTTACAGGCGGGGCGTGTGTCCAGGGAGAGCGGCCAGGTGACGAGAGGCGCGGTGTGCAGGGGCTTCTGGGATTTGAAGTCCCGCCCGGCACGCTCGCAGCCCTGGACCTTCACACGCTGCTACAACAAAGCTCCCCTGTGGCGCTGGTGCGCAGCGGGACCCGCGAAGCGGGTTCCGCAAGTTGTAATCCTGGCAGAAGGGAGAAAGGGGTCCAAGCAAAGTCCACGACCCACAACAAACGATCTGCTACAAGTGCTGAGGTATCCAGTAGGCACACCACTTCAATAATCCCTCTGCCTCCCCAGGATTTAACAATATCAGCCTGATTAGAGCACACTTGGCATGCTGGCATCAATTCTTTATTTTTTTGCACCCAAACGAGGTGAGCAGCGAGGAACAAAATAGAGCTTAAACTGCAGCAGGCAATAGAGTGGTAGAACTGTAAAATATCACCAATCTTATTATTGTTTCTAGAACTATCTCAGAGGTTAGAAGGATGAAGAATCTGCAGGAAGCCAAAACACCTACCAGAACTAAATTTACCCAAGGTGACCACCTCTGCCGAAGGATTCTTCTTTCTGCAGATTCCTGGCCTCCCGAATGAGTCTCCTAGCAGTGTCCAATGGGAAGCTAGACTTGGAAGCGCAGTTTTGCCAAGGAAATCATCGTAAGGCTCTTGCAAAGTATCCATCACTCTGTGTTAGAGGTGCTATAAAGTAGTGTTTAGTAAAGGTATGCAGAGACGTTTAATCGCAGCTGAGCAAATATCAGCCCCAGGATGCACTAGTGAGAAAACTGGAAGAGTGAGCAAGAACGCTTGCTGGAGGGTCTTTTTAGGTCTTGGACCGCAGGCTGCGCTTGCGCAGTCTCGCTCCGAGATTTAATGTGTCTTAGTATGGGGGCTTGAACCCGCCCCTCTTCTCCATTGGCTGGCTTCCTAAACGGAGGCCAGCCATTGGAGGATAGGGGCGTCACTCCATTCAAGCCCCATCTTTTTCGGATTCGGGGGCGTGTTTTTTGCAGTTTTTAACTCCGTGACATCATCCGTCACTCAACAGCAAAAACCACTCCCACGAATGCAAAAATGTTGGTGCTTTTCTGACGCCATTTCTGCCCGACCGCCGTAAGAAGTCGAGAAGCTGCCAAGTCCTCCGGTGAGTGCATGCTGTCCTGCCCCCTCGTTGCTTGCTGTCCTGCCCCCCCTCGTTGCTCGTGCTTGCTGTCCTGCCCCCCTCGTTGCTCGTGCTTGCTGTCCTGCCCCCTTCGTTGCTTGTGCTTGCTGTCCTGCCCCTCCTCATTGCTTGTGCTTGCTATCTTGCCCCCTCGTTGCTTGTGCTTGCTGTCCTGCCCCTCGTTGCTCATGCTTGATTTCCTGCCCCCTCGTTGCTCATGCTTGATTTCCTGCCCCCTTGTTGCTTGTGCTTGCTGTCTTACCCCCCTCGTTGCTTGTGCTTGCTGTCCTGCCCCCTTGTTGCTCGTGCTTGCTCTCCTGCCCCCCTTGTTGCTTGCTGTCCTGCCCCCTCGTTGCTCGTGCTTGCTCTCCTGCCCCCCTCGTTGCTTGTGCTTGCTCTCCTGCCCCCCCCCCTCGTTGCTTGTGCTTGCTGTCCTGCCCCCTCGTTGCTTGTGCTTGCTGTCCTGCCCCTCGTTGCTCATGCTTGATTTCCTGCCCCCTCGTTGCTCATGCTTGATTTCCTGCCCCCTTGTTGCTTGTGCTTGCTGTCTTACCCCCTTGTTGCTTGTGCTTGCTATCCTGCCCCCTCGTTGCTTGTGCTTGCTCTCCTGCCCCCCCTTGTTGCTTGCTGTCCTGCCCCCTCGCTGCTCGTGCTTGCTCTCCTGCCCCCCTTGTTGCTTGCTGTCCTGCCCCCTCATTGCTCGTGCTTGCTGTCCTGCCCCTTCGTTGCTTGTGCTTGCTCTCCTGCCCCCCCTCGTTGCTTGTCCTTGCTGTCCTGCTCCCTCGTTGCTCGTGCTTGCTGTCCTGCCCCCTCGTTGCTCATGCTTGATTTCCTGCCCCCCTGTTGCTTGTGCTTGCTGTCTTACCCCCTCGTTGCTTGTGCTTGCTGTCCTGCCCCCTCGTTGCTCGTGCTTGCTCTCCTGCCCCCCTTGTTGCTTGCTGTCCTGCCCCCTCGTTGCTCAAGCTTGCTCTCCTGCCCCCCTCGTTGCTTGTGCTTGCTGCCCTGCCCCCTCGTTGCTCGTGCTTGCTCTACTACCCCCCCTAGTTGCTTGTGCTTGATCCCCTGCCCCCCTCGTTGCTTGTGCTTGCTCTCCTGCCCCCCCTCGTTGCTTGTGCTTGCTCTCCTGCCCCCCTCGTTGCTTGTGCTTGCTGTCTTGCCCCTTTGTTGCTTGTGTTTGCTGTCCTGTCCCCTCGTTGCTTGTGCTTGCTGTCCTGCCCCCCTCGTTGCTTGTGCGTGCTGTCCTGCCACCTCGTGCTTGCTGTCCTGTCCCCTCGTTGCTTGTGCTTGCTGTCCTGCCCCCCCCTCGTTGCTTGTGCTTGCTCTCCTGCCCCCCTCGTTGCTTGTGCTTGCTCTCTTGCACCTCGTTCCTTGTGCTTGCTCTCCTGCCCCCCTCGTTGCTTGTGCTTGCTGTCCTGCCCCCTCGTTGCTTGTTCTCCTGCCCCTGCTCCCTCGTTGCTCGTGCTTGCTGTCCTGCCCCCTTGTTGCTCGTGCTTGATTTCCTGCCCCCATTGTTGCTTGTGCTTGCTGTCCTGCCCCCCCCTTGTTGCTTGTGCTTGCTCTCCTGCCCCCCTCGTTGCTTGTGCTTGCTGTCTTGCCCCCTCGTTGCTTGTGCTTGCTGTCTTGCCCCCTCATTGCTTGTGCTTGCTGTCTTGCCCCCTCATTGCTTGTGCTTGCTCTCCTGCCCCCCCTCGTTGCTTGTGCTTGCTGTCCTGCCCCCTCGTTGCTCGTGCTTGCTGTCCTGCCCGCTTGTTGCTCGTGCTTGCTTTCCTGTCCCCCCTCGTTGCTTGTGCTTGCTGTCCTGCCCCTCGTTGCTTGTGCTTGCTGTCCTGCCCCCCCTCTTTGCTTGTGCTTGCTGTCCTGCCCCCTCTTTGGTTGTGCTTGCTCTCCTGCCCCCCCTCGTTGCTTGTGCGTGCTGTCCTGCCACCTCGTGCTTGCTGTCCTGCCCCCTTGTTGCTTGTGCTTGCCCCCTCGTTGCTCATGCTTGATTTCCTGCCCCCTTGTTGCTTGTGCTTGCTGTCTTACCCCCCTCGTTGCTTGTGCTTGCTGTCCTGCCCCCTTGTTGCTCGTGCTTGCTCTCCTGCCCCCCTTGTTGCTTGCTGTCCTGCCCCCTCGTTGCTCATGCTTGCTCTCCTGCCCCCCTCGTTGCTTGTGCTTGCTCTCCTGCCCCCCCCCTCGTTGCTTGTCCTTGCTGTCCTGCTCCCTCGTTGCTCGTGCTTGCTGTCCTGCCCCCTCGTTGCTCATGCTTGATTTCCTGCCCCCTTGTTGCTTGTGCTTGCTGTCTTACCCCATTGTTGCTTGTGCTTGCTATCCTGCCCCCTCGTTGCTCGTGCTTACTCTCCTGCCCCCCTTGTTGCTTGCTGTCCTGCCCCCTCGCTGCTCGTGCTTGCTCTCCTGCCCCCCTTGTTGCTTGCTGTCCTGCCCCCTCGTTGCTCGTGCTTGCTGTCCTGCCCCTTCATTGCTTGTGCTTGCTCTCCTGCCTCCCCTCATTGCTTGTCCTTGCTGTCCTGCTCCCTCGTTGCTCGTGCTTGCTGTCCTGCCCCCCGTTGCTCATGCTTGATTTCCTGCCCCCCTGTTGCTTGTGCTTGCTGTCTTACCCCCTCGTTGCTTGTGCTTGCTGTCCTGCCCCCTCGTTGCTCGTGCTTGCTCTCCTGCCCCCCTTGTTGCTTGCTGTCCTGCCCCCCTCGTTGCTTGTGCTTGCTGCCCTGCCCCCTCGTTGCTCGTGCTTGCTCTCCTACCCCCCCTAGTTGCTTGTGCTTGCTCTCCTGCCCCCCTCGTTGCTTGTGCTTGCTGTCTTGCCCCTTTGTTGCTTGTGTTTGCTGTCCTGTCCCCTCGTTGCTTGTGCTTGCTGTCCTGCCCCCCCTCGTTGCTTGTGCGTGCTGTCCTGCCACCTCGTGCTTGCTGTCCTGCCCCCTCGTTGCTTGTGCTTGCTGTCCTGCCCCCCCCTTGTTGCTTGTGCTTGCTCTCCTGCCCCCCCTCGTTGCTTGTGCTTGCTCTCTTGCACCTTGTTGCTTGTGCTTGCTCTCCTGCCCCCCTCGTTGCTTGTGCTTGCTGTCCTGCCCCCTCGTTGCTTGTGCTTTCTCCCCTGCCCCCTCATTGCTTGTGCTTGCTCTCCTGCCCCTGCTCCCTCGTTGCTCGTGCTTGCTGTCCTGCCCCATTGTTGCTCGTGCTTGATTTCCTGCCCCCATTGTTGCTTGTGCTTGCTGTCCTGCCCTCCCCCCTTGTTGCTTGTGCTTGCTCTCCTGCCCCCCTCGTTGCTTGTGCTTGCTGTCTTGCCCCCTCGTTGCTTGTGCTTGCTGTCTTGCCCCCTCATTGCTTGTGCTTGCTCTCCTGCCCACCCTCGTTGCTTGTGCTTGCTGTCCTGCCCCCTCGTTGCTCGTGCTTGCTGTCCTGCCCGCTTGTTGCTCGTGCTTGCTTTCCTGTCCCCCCTCGTTGCTTGTGCTTGCTGTCCTTCCCCTCGTTGCTTGTGCTTGCTGTCCTGCCCCCCCTCTTTGCTTGCTCTCCTGCCCCCCCTCGTTGCTTGTGCGTGCTGTCCTGCCACCTCGTGCTTGCTGTCCTGCCCCCTCGTTGCTTGTGCTTGCCCCCTCGTTGCTTGTGCTTGCTGTCCTGCCCCCCTCGTTGCTTGTGCTTACTCTCCTGCCCCCCTCGTTGCTTGTGCTTGCTCTCTTGCACCCCTTCGTTGCTTGTGCTTGCTCTCCTACCCCCCTCGTTGCTTGTGCTTGCTGTCTTGCCCCCTCGTTGCTTGTGCTTGCTCTCCTGTCTCTGCCCCCTCATTGCTTGTGCTTGCTGTCCTGCCCCCTTATTGCTTGTGCTTGCTCTCCTGTCTCCCCGTTGCTTGTGCTTGCTGTCCTGCCCCCTCGTTGCTTCTGCTTGCTGTCCTGCCCCCTCGTTGCTCGTGCTTGCTCTCCTGCCCCCCTCGTTGCTTGTGCTTGCTCTCCTGCCCCCTTCGTTGCTTGTGCTTGCTCCCTTTCCCCTCGTTGGTTGTGCTTGCTCTCCTGCCCCCCCGCCACTGGTGTGCTTGCTCTCCTGCCCCCCCTTGTTGCTTGTGCTTGCTCTCCTGCCCCCCCCTTGTTGCTTGTGCTTGCTGTCCTGCCCCCTCGTTGCTTGTGCTTGCTGTCTTGCCCCCTCGTTGCTTGTGCTTGCTGTCCTGCCCCCTCGTTGCTTGTGCCTGCTCTCCCGCCCCCCGTTGCTTGTGCTTGCTGTCCTGCCCCCTCGTTGCTTGTGCTTGCTGTCCTGACCCCTCGTTGCTTGTGCTTGCTGTCCTGCCCCCTCGTTCCTTGTGCTTGCTGTCCTGCCCCCTCGTTCGTTGTGCTTGCTCTCCTGCCCTGCTATTGGCATTGTAAATGACAATGCCATTTATTTATGTTAAAAAAAATATATAAATAAAAATAATGTCATGAGCAATGACAATAGCTCTAACTTTAAGAATGCCGAGACAATTGCATTGTAAATGCTTGTTTTGCAATGTGAGAGGGTAAGTATGGTCACTGATTTGCCTTGTGTGGGCGAAAGCTAGGAAGAGTTGTATATCTAACTGCACTGAACTCGTACAGTTAAAATAGGAGACAACATCCGTTGCCAGGATAAAGAATGTGCAGCTGCGCCTCTTCCTTAATAAGGCGAGGAGGGGAAGAAAGAAGGAAATGTGACTGACGCATGTTGAAGGCTAGTAGTTTCAAGAACAAGAGAAACCCCAGGATCATTAGGGACCAGGAGTAATGCGTAATTAAAGGAACAATGGTCCCTAAGCATTACATTTTTTTAAAACAATACCTGTGGAAACATAATAATTCCTATAAATTGCTACAATGACTATATAGTAAATGAAACAATTCATAGGAATTATTAATATGTTTACACAAGTACTGTTTTAAAAAAAATGTCATGTTGAAGGCTAACAAAAGTTACGATAGAAAGGATAAGAATGTGCAGAACCACCTTTGCTCTGTAGAAAACAGTAGATGAGGACTGGAAAAACAGGGCCTACAGCTCACCAAGCCCACATGTTGACGTGGTAACCAACATCTACAGTTTTGAGCACCAGAAGGCAACTAGAATCCGTTCGAGTAGGTAAGAAAACATTTGCTCCCTCTGGTGACAAACAGAAGATCTTTAAAGAACACAGCTCAATCTTCATGTGGGTAGACAAACAAGTTACTTACCTTCAGTAATAAATCATCTAGTAGACACTGTCTAGCCATAGATTCCTTATTTTAGCATAAGCCCCAGGTGTCAGACTGGATTCGAAAATATTTCATGAGCAGTAACCTTGCACGCCGGTAAATGGAGTCATGCGGCTTTGTGTGGGCGTTAGTCGCGCCAGAAGTGACGTTTGCGGTTCCTACATAGACACTACTCCTGCGAGCTATAACTTTTCAAGACTTTCCACGGCAGAAGTGCGGAGCGACCAAGTACACTGACCACCAGTGTGGAAAACTAGGGCCCTGAAAGGGAAGTACCCTATCCCTAGAAATCCATTTGCAGAGCGGGGAGGATGGGCGGGCGGCAAGGAATCTGCAGCTAGATAGATTCTCTACCAGATAAGGCGTTAACAAAGGTAAGTAACTTGTTAATCTGATAGAGACTTCTAGATGCAGATTCCTTACCTTAGAATAGATACCCAAGCAATACCTCCCCAGAGATGGGTCTGCAGGCCATTTTCACACGAGGAAGTCCTGCAGGACCGAACAGGCAAATGCCCATCTTTACGGACCTGACTGTAGATATAGTAATGTTTGGTAAAGGTATGCGATGAGGCCAACGTTGCTGCCTGGCAGGTATACAGGAACGGAACTCCATGAACAAAAGCAGTGGTTGCAGCTTTAGCTCTAGTGGAATGAAAACTCAAACCCCAAGAGGGTTGATTTTTTGAAAATGCTTAGCAGATTTGGATGCAGAGCACGATCCCTTGGAAGATGGTCCCGTTCTGCACGGCCTGTCCTTTGCTCCAACATATCCCACAAAGAGAGTGTTGTCAACCAGAAACTCTTGTGTACAGTCAAGGTAGAACGACAATGCTCTTTTTGGGTCCAGATGGCGCCTTTTCCTTAGAGGGGTGAGGCAGAGCATCAAAGGTAGGCAGAGTGATGTTTTGGCCAACGAGAAATGGAGTGACCACATTTGAAGAAAGGAAGCTGTTATATGAAGCACCAGTTTGAATGACATGGCCTGTAGCTTATAGCCACCAGAAAAGCTAACTTGTAGTAAGGAGCTTGAATGGACAATTGTGCAGAGGCTCAAACGGAGCATACATAAGGAAGGTGAGGAAGAGATTGAGATCACACTGGTGCATTAACAAAGAGAGTGGGAGGAATATATGTTGCAAACCATTCACAAACCTATGTACATTAGGGTATTGGAAATGGGAAGGTTGGCCAGGCACCCAAAGAAAAGCAAAAAGCTAGCCCTTAACAGTGCCCTGAGCAGAGCCCTGCTGGGCCAAAGAAAAAAGTGAAGTGGAGAACCTCTGAAAGAGTTGCAGAAAGGGGATCCACAGTCTTTGCCCGCACCATGCCACAAATTTGTTCCATCTACAGGCATATACTGTTTTGGTGGAGGGACGCCTGGCTGCCAAGATAACGTTACAGACTTCGGGAGGAAGGTCGAAAGCTGTCAGCTGTTGCCGCTTAATCTTCACACAAGGAGGTAGAGGCTGGACAGGTTTGGGTGGAGGACCGTCCCCTGCTGCTGCGACAGAAGAGCCACCCGAAGGGGCAGTCTGATCAGAGGAATGATCGCCATGTGCAGAAGAACAAGTTACTTACCTTCAGTAACAATATATCTGTAAAAGACAGATTCGTTATGGATTCCTCACCTTAGAATGACCCCCAGGCGGCAGACTGGATGCAAAGAATTTTTCTTCAGCAGTACCTCTGCGCGTCGGTGGGAGGCATCGGTTGGCTCTGCGTTCGTCGTTGGCGTCGTGGTCGCCGGAATGACGTCGCAGTATCTACTTAGACACCGCCCCTGCGCGCTGACGTCAGTTCTTTACACGACATTCCACTCCAGAAGCGCAGAGCCATGCCAGACACTGACCACTGGTGCACAAAACTAGGGCCCTGAAAGGGAGTCCCTTACCATAGAACCACCTGAAAAAAGAGGGGCAGAAAGGGGATCAATGTAGCTTTCTTAACCCCTTCGATGCTGGTGACGGAACCATTCCGTCATCAGTCACGGTTGAGCTGTGCTGATGACGGAATGGTTCCGTCACGACCGCACCCTGTTCAGGAATGTCCAGCACACTGAGGAAATCAGGGCTGCACGGAAGGTGTTAACAACATGTCACAAATTTAGCCCAACAGCAGGCATAAACTGTCTTGATAGAGGTACGCCTGCCTGCCAAAACAATATTACAGACTTCGGGCAGAAGGTCGAAGGCTTCCAACTGTCGCTGCTCAATCTCCATGCCAAAAGGCGGAGCATTGAAAGGTTTGGGTGGAGAACCCTCTCCTGCTGCTGTGACAGAATATCTTCCTGAGGGGCAGCCTGATCGGAGGACCACTGACCAGGTTCAACAGCTTGGGATACCAGACTCTTCGTGCCCAGGAGGCCTTGGGCCCGGTCGTTTCTGATTTTCTTGAGAACTCTGGGCAGGAGTGGTATGGGTGGAAAGGTGTACAAGAGGCCAGAACTCCACTTAAGAAGAAAAGCGTCTCAGAGCGAGAGCTGCCTTGGCAAATCAAGTGCGCAGAACTGCTTAAATTGCACATTCTCGTCAGTGGCTAACAGTTGTAACCAAGGCTCTCCTCACTGCTGAAAGAGAACTTGCACCACCTCCGGATGGAGACGTCATTATTAGGCACCTCTGTCAAGTATGTCCACTCTGGCATTCAAAGAACCCGCCAGATGCAAAACCACCAGGGATATGCCCTGCTGTTCAAATCATGTCCAGAGACAGAGGACCTCTTAACCAAGGGTCCACAACCCCACCCTGCTTGTTGCAGTACCACATGACAGTGGTGTTTGCCATGAACAATTGCACTATCCTTTCCTGGATGGAGGGTAGAAAGGCTTTCAATGCCATTCAGATTGCTCGGAGCTCCAACAGGTTGATGTGGAGTCCGGAATGTGCCGGAGACCAGAGACCTCTGATCTCTACCTCTCCTAGATAGCCGCCCATCCCAGGAGTGATGCATCTATCACTACTGTCAGATCTGGTTGGGGAAGGGAGAGGGGTCGGTACCTGACCCAATCACGGTTTGTTAACCACCATTGCAGGTCCTTGCAGTTCCCTCCAAGATCTGGACCCTGCCAGAGAGATTCCCCTGATGCTGTGCCCACTGGAACTTTCAGTCCCACTGCAGAGCCCACATATGCCAACGAGCATGTGTCGCAAGCCAGGAAGCCCAGAAATCTCACAGTCAGTTTCACCAAAACCCAGGATAGAGGCTGAAACATCAGTAACATAGCCCGAATATCCTGACTAACCATTCGGCAGGATAGACCCAAAACTGCACTGTGTCTAGAACAGTCAAATGAAAGGGAGCATCTCAGAGGGAGTCAGGTGGAACTCCGGCACGTTGAAAAGGGTTCTTATAATGAAATGAAGAGTTCTTATAAAGTGCATGGCTACCCAGAGGCATCCCAGCGCTGTGGCAGTAACCAGAGAGGGAGCCCGCCTCTATGGGAAAAGCCAGGTCTTTAGAGGTTTTCGGAAAGGTGGTTGGATTCTTTGCAGAGGCTCAGAGGGAGGGCATTACAGAGTTTAGCAGCGTTGTAGGAAAAGAGCCGACCCCCGCTTCTAGCTTTCTTGATTTTGGGCGTTACTGCTAGATGAAGCTCATCAGAGTGTAGTCTTCTATTGGCTCTGTAGAGGTGGATCACATTTTTGATGATAGGTGGTCCGGTGCCTCTCAGAGACTTATGAGCTACACACAATGCCTTGAAATGGATCCTTTCCTGTACCGGGAGCCAATGGAGGGCACGCAAGGAAAGACTTGTTGAGCAGCGATTGGGGGTCCCCGTAAGCAGCCTTGTGGCCGAGTTTTGCACGATCTGTAGTTTCATGCCTGCTGAGCTGGGGGCACCTAAGTAGAGGGCATTACCGTAGTCTATTCGGGACAGAATCAGGGCTTGGACAAGCAGTTTTTTGGCTTGGCTTGGTAAAAGGGGGAACACATTGTGCAGCATTTTCAACAGCCCATAACACGATGCTGTGGTCTTCTTGGCTTGGGTTTTAAATGAAAGTTCTTGGTCTAACCAGACGCCAAGACTTTTGATCTCTGTTTTAGGTGATGGTGCTGGGCCCATACATGATGGCCACATGCTGTTTGATTTAAAATTTAAGTCACAGTGAACCCCAGCTAGTGCAGGAGGACCACCGTAGTCTGGAGGTGAGAGACGACATCCTAGGGCAAGCCCGCCTTCAACAGCCAGTCATCGATATAGGGGAAGACTGGCACCCCTGATCTCCGCAGATGAGCTGCAACCACCGGCATCACCTTGGTGAACAACCGAGGGGCGCTGGTAAGGCCAATGGGAGCACAGTAAACTAGAAATTCTTGTGTCACACCGCGAACTGCAGGTAGCCCCTGTAGAAAGGCAGAATAGGAATGTGAAAATAGGCATCCTGAAAGACCAACGCTACCATCCAGTCTTCAGGGTCCAGGGCAGACAGGACCCGAGCCAAAATCAGCATCTTAAATCAAGTGATGGTGAACCCTGCCACAGACTGGGAGGCCATGATGATACGTGGGCAGACAAGGACGTTTGGCGGCTGCTGGGGAGTTGGTGGACTGACCCAACCGTTGTCTAGTGGGCCAGTAGGAACCACGTCCGCAGCCATGCAGAGGCTGAAGAGCTTGCATGCCGCGGAGGCTGGGCGGGTAGACACTTGGTTGCCCGTCCCTTCTGTAGCCACAGAAGAAGCAAAAGGAAGATTGTGGGTGATGAGGGGCCATAGCAAGGCCCAAGGACCTGGCTGTAGCCTTGCTGTCCTTAAAGCGCTCCAACGCCAAATCGGCCTAGTCTTCGAAGAGAAGGGAGCCATCAAAGGGCATATCCATGAGTAAGAACTGGACATCCCCAGAAAAGTCAGCCATCCTCAACTAGGCGTGGTGTCGCAGGGCAACTGTTCACGAAGCTGCTCTACTTAATGAGTCAGTGGTGACAAGTCCTCAACTGATGGTAAACTTTGCTGCATCTCTCCCAACTGCAATAGCCTTGGAGAGCACGGCCTGGGCCTCCTTCGGGACCGCTGGCAGTACCTGCACAAACTTATCCCACAGCGTGTGGGAATAGCAACCCAAAAGCCATGCGGTGCTCACAGAACACAATGCCAGGTTGACAGAAGAAAAAAATCCTCTTTCCATGACTGTCCAGCCTCTTGGAAATCCAGGGGTGCGGTAGGCAATGCAGCAGGATTTAAGTTGGATTTGGAGGCTTGGACCAACAAGCTTTAAGGTGTAGGGTATTGGACGGGGAAATTTGGTGTCCCTGGAGTGGGGCAGTGGTGCTAGGCCATCGCTCTGTTCAAAGGAGCCCCAAGCAGGGCCTCAGCAAATATCCTATTGAAAGGGAGAAATGTTTCTGATAGGGACAATCATGGCTGAAGCACTTCCATCAAAACATTAGTCTTGACTACCACAGAGGGCAAGCTAAGGTCCAGGACCTCAGCTACCCTCTGCACTACCACTCTGAAAGAAGCTCCCTCCTCTGTAGCCACGGTAGGAGGAGAAAGCACACCAGTATCTGGAGAAGTGTCCAGTCTACTGGCTTCACCCAGATCTTCAGCCCACTCCAGTTGTTCTTCATAACACTGGCATTCTTCAGCTCCCAACAACCCTCCCTGTCGCCCCCACCCGAGTCCTAGCCAATAGGTATAGGGCTCAGGCTCTGGCCCAGAAAGCATAACTCCGGTCCACGCCGGCGTCGGATGATGCCCTTCCAGCTACTTGCCGGGAGGCGGGGATGAGAATGGGGATGGCGTTGGCGGTACCGGGAGCGTTGGCCCCAGGATCGGCATTGGAGAAGATTGAGGTGGCACGACCAGTGCGATCCTGATCCATCTGTGGATTCTAGGGGCCCCAACTGAAAATGGGCCGGAGCTTCCAGCGCGGACCAGTAGGGCCCCCCACGTACCCGTGGGGGCTTGAAGGCACACCGGAGGGAATGGGCCTCACAAGGATGAGGTACAAGGCCTCATAAAATTCTCGCAGTTGGGCAGTGGTCGCTCTGGCTCCTGGAAACTTGGAGAGATGTGGAGCCGACCCAGAAGGTGGTTCAACAGTAGAGCCAGGCCTCTAGTGGTGACACTCCCTCGTCTAGTCGGCAGAGGTACACTTTGACAACTTCTTTTTGTGGGACTTTGACTTACCTATATGACTTGATGACTTTGAATGCAACGACTTCCCTGGGCTTTGCGACCGCTCCCAGTACCTTCCTCTCGACCAGAACCGTGAAAGTCACAGCATCATCACAAGCTTGGGGATCGCTCCCTCTAGGCCTTCGGGTGCATGGCGCGGCAGTCGAGAAAGGCCTTCGGGTCATGATCCTGCTCAAGGCACCAAAACAATACAAGGTGCGGGCTTGAAACCGGCCATCTTCAAAGACATCCCTGACACACCATGGGGTAAATCTCAAAAAAGACAAAGCATTGAAAAAAAATAATCACAAAAATACTAAGGGATAGCTTTTCTTGGATCGGCACTGGCTGACGTGGAAAGAAAAATACTGACATAAGCGCGACTGCGTGGCGCCTATATAGGTACAGCAAATGTCACTTCCATGAGCGAATGATGCCTACTACTCTATGCAGAGCTGAACGATGGATCTAGTCTGACGTCTGAGAAATAATCAGAGGTACGGAATCTGCGGTTAGAAGTCTCTATCAGATAGAGCATTTTAGGACTGGTGTGGAGGAACTGACCATCCTGCTTTGAAAGCAGGACTATTCTCTGTGGGAAAGTAAGAGATGGCTGAATGCTGTGTTCCAAGAGATCAGCATAGCAAATGTTCCTCGCCCAATCTGGGTTCATGAGAATCAGTTAATGCAGAGTGATGAGAGAGAATGCATGGAGCGGTTCCTGAACTAGGAGGTGTACCCAGTGAACCATGTCGTAGGGAAGCGCAGTGTGAAGAACAGAGGGGGTTTCCTGTTCAGAGCCATTGCCTATAGGCCTGTGCATGTACATGTCAAAAGATCACGTTCTTCACATTGGGTAGAGCCCCCATTTTCAATCCTCCAGAGACAGGCATTTGCCTTCATATTCAGAGTGCAAAAGGTTGTGTCTAGGACAGCTCATATGAATTTCAACTGCTGAACTGGGGTGAAATAGGATGTTTGCTGGTTGATGGAGAAGCCAAAAAGATGAAGTAGGTTTGGGGTGCGGTCCAAATAGTTTAAGATTAGTGCGGGAACCCTAACCTTCACTGGACAATCAAGTATGGAAATATAAGGAGTCCGGATCTCCTGAGGGAGGCTGCCACCACAGCTAACACCTTGGTGAAGACTTGTGGAGTGATCGTAAGGACAAAGGGTAGAAGAGAAAAGTGGTAGTGTTGAGACTCCACTAAGTAGCAAAGATAAAACCTGTGAGATGGTAGAATTTGCAGATCAAAATGTGTTCTAGAGATACAGGGACACAATCAAATTCTAGACAATCAGGGTAAGCGGACCTGACTCAGACATTTTTAACTTGTTTGGCCAAACCAAGAATAAGAATGTCAAGTCTGGAATGGGTGTGAAGCCTCTGTCCTTGTTTTGGGCACTAATTAGTACAGAGAACAAAGTTCCATGTCCCCCCAACTCTAAGGCACCACTTCTATGTTCACTATTGTGCATCAGGGTGAAAATGCGCCGAGGTAAACTTAGTTGAAGACGTGGATCAGATAGAAAGGAAAGGGCTTAACCCTTGTTGACAAGCTTGAGTACCCAGTGATCTGTTGTAATAGACTCTCAATTGGCCAGAAACTTGGGTACCCAGTGACCTGTTGGATTCTCTTTATAGCCAAACCCCAGCCCACTCCTATCAGTGCGACACCACTCTCAATTTGCTGGAAAATTAAAGCTCTTACCAACTACTGTAAGGTGATGATGGAGGAAGAATCAATATAATTTTCAAGCGGCAGAGCCAGCAGAAGAGAAGGAGAATGGACTAGCTACTGGTATTGTTTCTGTCCCTTACAGCCACCTCTCAAAAGGAGTTGTAGATCTGTTGGTAGGTGTGGACCACTGGAAAGGTTGACATGGCAGGCAGGACTGACTTCTGCAATAAGCTGCAAAAAGATAATATCGTTGGTGAATATCCTTGGCCAGGGAGATCAAGCCTAGGGAGTGTGCTTTAGCACACTATTTTTGAACCACCCTATGTAGGATTCATCTCCCTTTCACTGTCGTAGAACAAGTTCATTATTGCAGCTTGGACATCCCCATATGGCAGACATCCAGGCCTTGGCTGCTGAGAACTGCTGCAGCTATAGAAAGGTCAATCATGTTAGCTGAGCTACATTCAAGAATATACTTAGAGGTGTCCAGAGTGTCATTCAATAGTTCAGAAAATGAATTTATTTTTTTGATTTGTAAGCTAAACATTGCCAATTTTGCCACTTCCAACAAGGTGTGGAAGTACTGTCCAGGGAGGAATGTGGCAATCACAGGGGCACACGGGCCAAGGTGAAGACTTTTCTGACCAACAAGCTAAGCTGTTTGGACTCCAGGTCTGGTGGTGCAGCAGAGAAAGTTTTGGCATTAAGTTTAGCAGCAAATGCTCAAACCGCCAAACTCTCTGGAAAAGGATGCACTGAACTTGTAATCAGACTGTGCCTATTATGTCAAGAGATCTGCCTGGGATGGGAATTGCCAGGCCTGAAATGTTTTTCTCCTGGTGATATGCAGAAAAACATCAGGGGCAGTGAAAGATGGCTGAAAGATTTTTGTGAGAATGTTGGATTTATGCTCCACAGATGCCATGGGAAAGCCAAGCTTGACCGCTGCATTATGAATGGATTTAAATGGAAAGACTTGTTTAAAAGAAGGGCCTGAAGGATACAGAATTTCACTTTTGAAAACATATCAAGTACACTAGCATTTTGAAGGTCTAAATA
Organism: Lissotriton vulgaris; assembly: GCF_964263255.1. Classification (NCBI taxonomy): domain Eukaryota; kingdom Metazoa; phylum Chordata; class Amphibia; order Caudata; family Salamandridae; genus Lissotriton; species Lissotriton vulgaris. The sequence goes on along the minus strand of NC_141685.1, from coordinate 801,054,209 downwards.
GAGCCCAACATCCATGTGATAAGGAGAGCAGAAACTGTCAGCCTCCGATCACATTCCTATGTGCACCTAATATCCAGGTTAGGAATATTAAGTGCATCCAAACATGATCACCTAATTTCCAAGTTAGGGATAGGAAGTGCATCCAAACATTGATCAGAAGAGTTGTTCCACTCATGTAAATCTCTAAGCAATGGGAAAAGGCTCAGCAGGAGGCTGGTGCTGAGGGAAGCCTTCATCATTTTTCTGGCCACCACATTTTCTCTGCAGTGTCAGAGGACTGCGGCGGCACAAGGGATGACATAAAAACCTCCGTCGAGTACAATCTGAATGCACTTTCACAGGTGGTGGCTTTCTTGGAATAGGTGCGGAGGCTGAAACCTATGTCAGTGTAGAGTTTGAGATGCTGGAATTTCCAAACCTGCAGAATGCTGCCCACTTCTGGGAACTACAGGAGAGGGATGAGGGGCCACTCCTGAAGAAATCTAACATACTTGTTGAAAATACTTGACCTGAAGCAGGACAGCAGATGAAGTTGGAAATTCCATTTTAAACTTCTAAACAAGTGGGGTCAACTCCAAAAAGGATGCAAAAGAGACTGGCATCCTGGAATGGCTACAACCAATCTCAGAACTGTCTTGGTAGACTGACCGTTTCAAGAAGGAAAAACAGGACTTCTAGTAGTGTTTCATGTGTTTTTATTTTGTGGGAGGACCTCTCGGGGGAAGGGAGGATTGCTTCAAGTAAGGAGAGTTACTTGAAGGTGGGAAAGCAACCATTAAAGGGTGCCTTTCTGGGCCCAGCAAAAACACTTTAGCTTCCCACTTCCTGATGGCGTTTGGGTGCATGGAGTTGCAGGAATAACAGATTGAAGGATCGTGGTGAGACCACAGATAATACAAACAAATAAACAAATGTAATGGGAATTAAAGACTATTGTCGGCGGTTTTGCTTCGGAAGCGGGGTGGAAGCTTCACCCATGCTTCTGATTTGCATGCATCTAAAATGTGCACTTTTAATTCGAAGGGAGGCATGTTTGTACCCTCCCTGTCTCCTGTTTGCCCTGCCTGCCAGGACAGGAGATGTGCACGCGTACGGTGCGCGCGCATGGCGCGCTTCCACTTTCTTATCGCGGGGGTCTCTCTTTGATCACGGCGTTTCAGCACAGCGCACGCATGGTGCGCTTTCACTCTCTTTTACTCCATATTGCCTGACCTCTTCCTCGCATGGATGCCGTAGCAAGCTTAAATAAGATTACTTGTACGGTGCATCTATGGTTTCCCGTTTTGCATTTATGTCACTACTTTGTTTAAGTTGATCCAGAGAGGTGAACTGGGGAAAGCAGGTGTTGGTGGAAGTTCGTCTAATCTAAAAACACATCTTAAAGGAGCCAGTCATGTGAGAGCATCCCTGCACCCGTCCAAAAGGCCCGTTTCTTCAGATTCCAGACAGTGAGTCAGAGGCACATGGGTAAGAGATCTCTGGCGGTACAGAAAGGAGGGCAGCGTAGTGAATTCCTGGGTGACAGAAGTTTGCACGAATGTAATTAATTTGGAAATCGCTATTTTCCTTGTTTTATAGTACAAATCACATTTTACCCATTTCATGTTTGAGTGGATCATATTCTAAAGTTAAAAAACTTGCGCACACAGACTGCACATCTCAACCATGAGGCTTGACCGGGAAGCATTTGTGCACTTTCACTAGGACAGGGAGACATGGATACTGACAAGGGTACACAGAGCAAGGCACTGGGCTTTGAGATGAAGGCAAAGGGATAGGGGCGCAAGAACGCAGGAGACAAGATGACCGTGGATACTAAGAATATACAACAAGCATTTGCAATGCAATAGGTCTCGCATTTGCAAGAATTTGGGCTATTGGCATTGTAAATTACAATGCTTTTTATTTATGTATGGGTTTTGAAAACAAATAAATAAAAGACATTGTCATTACAATGCCAATAGCTTAAACTCTGGCAAATGCGAGACCTATTGCATTGCAAATGCTTGTTTTTTTATATTGTTGATATGGTGTACAATGGAGGTGACATTTCAACAAACATGTTGGTACAGTAGTTAGGAAATTCAGTAAAAATCAAACAAGAGCTCAGGACCTGCATCGATAAGGCTAAAAAAGACATGAATTGTCACCAGCATGACAGGTGGCGCTATACATAAGCAGACGTCATCACATCTTGGGCAGGCAGAGCCACAAATCAAGTTGCATGGTGTCACCTAAAGGCAGTAAATTTAAAATCAGACGGTGAAAGCACATGCTAGTGATAACGTTTTCCAGCTGCTGTCTGGCACCTGGGGAAAGGAATCTGCAGGTTTAAGTATTCATAAGAGCCACCAAATCCAACTATTTTTTTACATGCTCCTAGGATGTGGAACCCAATTCATCTTGCTCTCTCACAAAATTCTATAAATCCTGTGTTGTGCTCGACTATTTCTACATCATCATATTTCATTGTGGCTTGCCATACTATTTTTACATTCACTACTATGGACGGATTAGCACATCATTGCTCTTATGACTACAGGTCTACTTTAGAATCACCTGTATAGAAAAGCACACATAACCTTTCCACATATGCCTCCTTTGAATCCATAATAGGACATCATTCCTTTAAAAACAGACAGTTGTGGGGGTGTGGTTTGGACGGTAATGAGGTGGCCTAAGTCCAGAGCTCCGCTAAACCTAGGATAAACAACGAGCCCTAAACGCAATTCCATTATCACAAATGGGGGTCACCCTATAAAGTCAAAAGGACCTCGGTATCATATGGTACAGAAAAACAGTGATCCAAGTCTATTTTAATTTTTGTTTTCAAACAGATTCCTGTTTGTAGTTAGTAAGGCACATAAGATCATAGGCACCCTCTAAAAGAAACACAATTTATTCAGAAGGACTAAAAAACTCAGTTTATTTAGTCACACAATGAAAATATTTCAACTGAACTTAATTAATCATTTCAGAGAACATTGTAATCGGTTATCATCAGCCGGAAAAAGGAGTGTATGAAAAAGTTGGTGCTCAAGTGAAAGGGAAATAAAGGAAAAAAGGAAAAAATGGCGATTCAGAGTTTTGTAAGCAACAATAACAAGGGGCTATGCAGTTGAAAGAACATGCTCCCTTGATATATTCAAGCCTACCCCTTTGGGTACTTTCGTGTAAACAATTGTTACAATTCACAGTGTAACTACATCTGTTGTGCAGGGGTAAGGGGCAGAAGGAGGGTGTAGGCTTTTAAAGTTAGTCGAGGTTTCGACCCTAAGGCACAAGGGTGAGTGCCTTCCTCAGCAGCGGGTCTTCTTCAGGGTGGGGGTGTCATAATTCAATTAAGTGAGTACCAAGGGCTGTTGCCTCAGTGAAGGGCAATTAATCGGGTCCTGTCGATTCATCAGGATGAAGGTGGGAACCTGTCCCAAAACCGCTCTGGTAGAGATGCAGCATTTAAAAAAGGGTTGTTGAGGGTTTATTAGTTGTACGTCGTGCTTGTCAGCAGAGATTGCAGTGTTCTCGGCTTCTGCCAGCACGCCGTGTCCGCCATGCAACAACCAACCAACCACACAGATAGGAGCAAGCAAACAAGAAGGCAGCAACTCACATAGGGGCAAGAGATTTGACTGCCTACTAACAAAAAGAGGGCAAGAGAGAAGGTTTGGGTCCTATATCTGAACTGGCTTGGACCACTCAATTGTACTCAACAAACAAAATAGCCAGACAGATTTACTATTTTATTTTAGTATTTTTGTATATTTTTAGAAAAACATTTTATCACTTGATTTACATATATCATCAAACAGACAGTCATCAAACAGTGAAAAATACATACAGACAAATAAAATGTGCATAAATGTACAAATGGTCAAAAATCCTTACAATCAATACTATCACTTTTTTAGAAACAACACCAAAAACAATGGAGTCTAAACAAGTTTGAGAACAGCAGAAACTGTTGGCGATGGTACGGAATAAGGGATTGGTTTCAACAACGAGTGAAGGACATATCGAGAAAAGACAAGCTTGATTAAGAAATCTGTCAACGAACTACGAGGCCGTTATTCATGCCAGACGACGCCTGTGATCTAACAGAGCAGGTCGCTCCTTCCGAACAATAAGCTTGCTCACGAAATCTGTCAACGAAGTACGAGGTCGTTATCTTGAATTACTCGCGAGGCCATCTAACTGCAACGACACATGAGTGACGTTCAAGTGCCATGTTCAGTTTTGGCTCCATCCAGTCCGTGTCCTGAGGAGAACCCATACTAATATTGTGGTTCGAAACTCGTTGACCCCAAGCCTGGGAAAAAGAAGAAGGGTGCCACTAGGGTCGTTCAAACTTAATACACTCTGGTATCCCTAGTCTTGCAATCCTATAATTCAATTCCTGATCCCCGGTTTAGTAAGACAGGCAGGCAGTGCTCATAAATTGTTTGTCCGCTTGTCTTCTTGTACCTAATACAAAGGACTAGTTCCTAGCGTGAATTAATTGTTAGGTATCTGATTAAATTGTTTTTGGTGTTGTTTCTAAAAAAAGTGATAGTATTGATTGTAAGGATTTCTGAACATTTGTACATTTATACACATTTTATTTGTCTGTATGTATTTTTCACTGTTTGATGACTGTTTGATGATATATGTAAATCAAGTGATAAAATGTTTTCCTAAAAATATACAAAAATACTAAAATAAAATAGGTGATCCCCCAGAACTGACAGGCTGGGCGGTATTGAAAATTCAAAAGTAAATCTGTCTGGCTATTTTGTTTGTTGATTACTAACAAAAAGAGGCATAGCCAAAATGGCGGGCAACAAGGGGAAATAATTGCCGAGGAAGACGAAACCAGAAGGAGTCCACAAATCGCCAATAAAACAAAAATCAGACATAAGCAGTACTCTGGACAGCATCAGAAAAAAAATTGCGGAGGTACATGACCTAGCAAAGACTACAAAAAAAACCGCGGACGCGATCCAGCTTGAACTGGCAGCTGTTAGAGCGGACATATACACAGCTAACAGCAGGCTCTCCGAAGTAGAACAGAGAGTCAGTGACATGGAAGACAGGACACAGCTCACTGGAAAGGCAATCGGCAACATAGCCAAAGCTACACCACAGACCTTCCGAAGCAAGCAGCAGAGTTCGAGGCCAGAAGTAGAAAAGGCAACATAAGAATTCTGGGAATACCAGAAGGCGAGGAAGACAAGGCGGGCTCCTGCGTGTCACTCCTGCAAAACCTCATCCCCAAGCTAACTAACCTCAAGTTCGAGAATCCATTCGAACTAGACAAGGCATACAGAGTACCAGCCATAAAACAATGAAACAGAACAGGACCAAGACCAATCATATGTAAACCACTACGATCACACCAAACTGAAGCGATCTTCGGAGTTGCAAGAAAGAACCACAACCTGCTGTGGAACGGAAACAAAATCATCCTCACACAAGATTAATCAAAAACCACAGTCGATATCAGAAAAAGTTTCTTTTTTTGTTTTAACTTTTTATTTGCGACTGCATAAAGATCTACATCTTATCGCTTACATCACATACAGAATACAGTCTTTTTAACTTTTCACCCCTACTTTCCCCCTAAACCGGCTTAAAGAATATTGGCGTCACAATTACATTGTCTAAAGCAATCAGGAAAAGGAAAAGGAGCCCTGTTTTCTTGATATAAAGCGTGCTAGAAAACCTAGATGAGAAAGTCATCATTATGCAACACATCATTATACAGAAGCCGTATCTTGAAAATCGTGTAATACATTAAGCCCTTGATCCGTCCCACCCCCCACTTCCCCCACCCCTCAACCTGTACGTCTCCTGGCACTCCAATACCAACAGGTAACACTTCGTGCCGTGGATAACGGGCTACCTTGGGATGTTGTGTAAAAGTTCCTCAGGTACCATCCTCGCATTTATGTGATCCTGTGCCCATATATTACTTACTCCTAAACCTACTACTAGGTCTTCCACTTACAACCCATCAACCTGCGAAGGCCCCAGTTCCATCCCTTCCAATTCTAACAACATAAATTCCCAATCATGTGCAATTGGATACTTCTGCTGTCCTCTCTCCTCCGCCCGGCGTAGGGCCGTCCCTTCCGCCCTGCCCCATCGCAACAGATCAGCTTGCCACACAGCTATTCCAGGTGGTCTGGGGGACTTCCACCTCATTGTTAAAGCTCTAATTGCCAATAACAGAGCCAGGTCTAAAAATTTCAGTTGAGCCTTATTGTGTTTAGGACGTTTACGGTGCCCCACCAAGCAATACAACGCCTCCTCTGGCACCGGCAGAGCAGTGACAGTATGCAGGATATGGCAGATTTCCCTCCAATAACTGCGTAATCGCAGGCACGCCCAGAGCATGTGAAGGAGGCCAGCCTCATCCGCCTTACAAAGAGGACAATGGTGTAGGGAATCTGGGAACATTCGATGTAGTCTTTGGGGGGGTAAGATATGCCCCATGCAACACCATGACCTGAATAAACTTAAATTTAACGTTCCTGGACACCTTCCTGGGGTGCTCGAGAACCACCTTCCATGCCTTATTCGATATGACCTCCCCTGTGTCTTGTGTCCATGTGTCTCTAAGTGTAGTGAGGGATGTGGCTGCATGTTCCCTAATTCCAGTGTAAAGCCATCGCACCAAGTGGCCCCCCGCCCCCATATAATAGAGTAAGTGCACGAGTTCATGTTGTGCCGGTTTGATCCGCTGTGGGGCCCAAGTACGTCTTATGTAGTGTGACACAGTGGCATGTAGTAGGTATAACCACTGGGGAGTCCCCATGGTGCGCCAAAAGGATTCATGATCTAGTAAAGCGTCATCCCCAAAAAAAGCCCCTACATCCTCCACCCCAGCTTCCGTCCAGGGCAGTAGCCTACGTTGGGTAAGTCGTCCCTGCGGAGTTGGAATGCCTAACAAGGGAACGTTCTCTGCAAAGGGCGTGGTCGCAGAAGTATATGCCAGTGCTTTCCCCCAGCACATCAGAGCCGTACGAAGGAGAGGATGGCAATCTGGGGGAATCCTGGCCTTAGGCAATAACAGAGAGTGTAATTCGCCACGTGCCAGCTGATCCGCGGTAAAATTAATCTCGTGCAGATTCCTGCCCGCCACCCATCGCGCCAGCCACTGAAGCTGGCTAGCGTAATAATATCCGCACAAGTCCGGCACTCCAAGACTTCCCAATCTGGTGTCCAGTTGAAGCTTTTGGAGGCCGATACGTCTCCACCCGCACCCCCAGACAAGGGTGATCAAAATCGTATTCAAGGCATTAAATATCTGTTGTGGAAGGATGACCGGCAAGTTAACAAAATAGTATAACATGCAGAGGAGCAGGACCATCTTTGAGACGGCGATCCTACCCATAACGGACAGGGGCAAGGACGTCCAGAACCCCACACTGCTGCGGAGGTTAGTGATGGCCCTTTGAACATTGCCCTCAGTCTGGTCTTCGGGCTTTCTATAGACTTGGATTCCCAGATACTTAAACGTAGTCTGGGCTACCGCAATCCGATACTCCCCCAAGTCAACAAGAGGAGGGCACGGTAAGTCCTTTAAGTAAAAGCCAATAGACTTCCCGGGGTTAATGGCTAGGCCGGACACATTCTAAAAACTAAGAAAACAAAGAATCTGGGAAACCAAAGCGCCGCAGTACCTCAAACATGAACGTCCATGATAGCGAGTCGAACGCCTACCTGAGGTCCAGCGCAATACAGCCAGCTGGGGGAGGTCCAGCGGTGTGGCAGTCATAAGAGCGTGGAGTCTCCGCGTACTCCTGCCTGAGAGGAAACCACACTGATCCGGGTGTATCAGGGCGGAGAGGTGGGGTTGTACCCTCAGAGCTATGGCTTTACTGAGTATCTTGTACTCCGTTGAGAGCATCGAAAAAGGCCTATAATTAGTCAATTCGAGAGTATCTCTACTGGGTTTTGGTATAGACTTAACCAGGGCCTGCATCGTTGAGGCAGGTAGGTGACCCTCCTCATATGACGTCTCATATATCTTTTCGAGAATGGGCACCAGGGTGTCGGAGTACGTCTGGTAAAACTCTACTGGAAGCCCGTCCATGCCCGGTGTCTTATTACGATTAAGGGACCGGATCGCCACTCGGATTTCCTGTTGCGTAATGGGACCGTCCACCTCGTCTAGTACATCTAGTGATAGGGTTGGGAAGGGCAAATCTTGTAAGAATTCCCCAATCCGTCCGGGGTCCTCTGTGGGTATGGGAGCGTATAACTCTTGCAGATGATTGAGGAACGCCTTATTAATCTCGGACTGTGTGACTACGATGTCGCCTAACCTATCTCGAATTAGTGTAATCGCCAGGGGGTCGGGCCTATCGCGCACCAGGCGGGCCAGCAAAGCGCCTGACCTATCGGCTGTGGCTTGTTGGCAACGTAAGTACTCTTTATGGTCAATGGTCGTCAGTGTTTCTAACAGTTCTGCATGTTCTATATTTCCAACTTGTAGGTCCCCCTTCTTTCCTGGGTCCACACTCGCCTCACTCTCCAATATTTTTAGGCGGTTCTCAACGTTGCAAAGTCTCTTATGAATTTCTTGTCGGCCCCCACCAACTGTCCAATGGCGGCAGCCCGCAGTACCACCTTCATAGCATCCCACACCACCAAATTGAACGTTGTAAAGTCCCAATTGTCTCTAAAGTAAGTAGTTAAAGTTTCAGATAGAGATGTGCGAAATGGGGCATCTTCCAAAAGTGTTGGGCTAAGTCTCCAGGTGGTCACCGGAGACGGCACCCTACCCCACAGAAGGCCAAGCGTCAAGGGTCTATGATCAGAGAAAGTTTTAGCCAAGTATTCTGACGTATTAATCTTGGACACTAAGGAGTTTGAACACAGAAACCTATCAATTCGGGTGTGTAAGTTGTGTACGGGGGAAAAATAAGAGTACTCCCGGTGGGTCGGATGTAATGCCCGCCAGGCATGCACTAGCCCCATCCCGCAACCCAGGTCTGGAACGTCTTAGCCAATTTAGTTACCCCAGCCATCTGGAGGGGGGGGTGTGACCTATCCTGGCCCACTTCCAACACCATATTCCAATCACCACCCAGGATCCAGGGAATATCCACCCAATCTGACAGTGCCCGTCCCACCTTACAGAGAAATGTATCATGATCGAAATTCGGGGCGTAAATACTGCCAAGGACCAGTAGTGTGCCGCCCAGCTTGCCCTTCACTAAGATGTACCTCCCCTGATCATACACCTTCCTCTCCAGTTCTACAAAGGGCGTTCCATGACGTACCCAGATGGTTGCCCCCCCTGGAAAAGGCGGAGTAGGAAGTGGAATAAATTGTACCCCTCCACCTCTTCCTCAACGTATGAATGTCAGATGCAGTTAGGTGTGATTCCTGCAAAAATGTAATTTGTGCATGGTGTTGCAGCAAGAACGCATGGATCCTATGCCTCTTTTGTATTGCACCTAGTCCACGCACATTCCAGGTAGCTAAGCTATAAGTCCTTATCGTGTTAGCCATAATCTCGTTTGGTTGAATCCAAGGTGTTACCAGTCCCTTTTTAATGCATAACGTTATAATCGGCCAGGAGACGTACCCTTTCCCTCGCAAAAACAGAACCAACTTGGCGCAGCATAAGGACATTGCTGGGCCGAACAAGAAAAACCTAAACAGAACAATCCAAGTATTGGTGCATTCGCCAGTTGGGGGGCGGCCAAGCACTGTCTTATTCATCACAACTGTCCACTGAGGTGCAACTGGCTCAACGGTGTGCCAGCCCAAGGGTACTAGTGCAGGAGAATATTCATATAGACCTTCTGGAGGACCCTAATTGGGGGACTTCAATATTCATCGGGACCCAACATTCAAGGAGGTCTCACCCTCCGTATACACACCGCGTTAAATCCAATGTACTCCGGGACCTACCTCGTAGGATCTAAACTAGGAACAATTACACCCCCCTAATCTCCTTCAGGATCAAATCTAGTATGTCTGTTTGGGGTCTCCCGGTGGGGTTCAAAGCAGCTGCCCCCGACAGTGCCCCCCCAGCCTCGGTGTCCTGCGTCTGCTGCATAGCGGCCGCGTCGTCCAGGCCCTCCGCCGCCCTCGCCCCTTTCCGGACCATGGCCAGCCCGATTGTAACACCAACACACTGTACGTTTGTGTTTGCCAGTACAGGCACTGCAGTCTAAGGTAGTCCGAGTGTTCAGCACCTTCCCACACCACACCACGGGCTCTGTTATGTTAAAGCATAGAGCACAGTGCTAGGGCCCCCGTGTCAATGCCACGCGTTGAAGGACTCACAGCCGCACTCCTCCGTCCGCAGAGCACTGGCCTGCTTTCCATAGAATGGCCAACTATGGCTTAGGCCACTGATCCTGCAGGGCGCACCCTCAGGGGACGCGGGGTAAGGGGGAAACTGCAATGCTCCAATGCAGTACCTGACTAATCTGGTACGCCCCAACTCCGTCCTGAGGTGATACCTTCTATTCAGTGTCCGCCATCATCATCCAGCCCGGGGCCCCAGACATCGCCGCATCAGTAGGGAGAAGGGGGGAGGGGCGAGAAGAAGGAAAAGAGCCCCCCCCACCCCCAGTGTCGCCAGCCTCGCCCCCCTACCTCCTGGTCCAGGTCTTTAGGCCGCCACACAGGCCAGCAGGGCCCGATCCTCCGCCACCAGCAAGGCCGGCCAGCCGTGTTCGCTGAGATCCTCCAAGCCAGCCGCCCGCAGTGACGTCCTCTCATCGGGCGGCTGGTCAGCAGGGGCACAATCACAGGGACAACCGCACCCCGGCAGCGCCCCAATGAGCCGAGCGCCCTCGCAGTAGCACAGGACCCGAGACCCGGCACTTCCTGGTCTGCACACCCGGGTCGGGCCGGGGCCCAGTCAGCACGCCAGACCCCGGCTTGGCCACAGGGAGTAGGCCGCAGCAGGCCCGAGCTCTCACACGACGTCCCGTGGCACCCTGCAGTTCCCGGTGGCACCCGGAGGCTCCGAGGTGACAGCGCTGTCCTGGTCTTTCCACAGGGGTCTTCCGGGGCCCTCCAGTGGCACGTTGCAGGGTAACAACCCCCAGGCGGCACCGGAGCTCTAGCTGCCTCCGTCCGCCATCGTGGCTGGCTAGCCACGCCCCCCCCATCAGAAAAGGTTTCTTAACCCAAAGAGAGACTAAGGAAAGAGAACATCACCTTTTCATTCGCCGGCCCGTCGAAATTCAAAATAACAAACAAAGGAAAGACACTGACCTTTGATTATCCCATGGAACTAGCCCGCTACCTAGAAGGCCCAAAGACTCAGGTTATGGAGACGTCAACACCAACCAGCAAGAGAAGTGCCTCTCAAGACCTCCCCGCTGACTAAGCAGAAGCCCAAAAGGCAACTCGCCAGTTTCGCAATGTTTAATGAAGCGCATGTTAGGAACACTTGAATTTCACCAAATATTTACCTCAAGGGAACATCAGAATCCCGTGCACAGTAGAAACTACCTCACAGACGCGCGATAAGACTTCTTGACTTGAACAGATATCTACCTCATGAAAACACCAAAAACTTTTGCACAAGCTCAACCTCAGGGAATGCCAGAAGCAGGCACAGAAGAGCGTGAACCTACATACCGAAGCACAAGAAGTGTTTGGACGAGCGTGACTGAACTTTGGAAGGACGATATCCTTTCAATTGCACGTGGGAGGCTATTGAGGAGGCAACTAATGCCAGATGGCCAGCTACAACAGTCAGACCTACCCCCAGATGTCGTACGGCCATCTCTGACTAGCCTGGGAAGTAGCGGGGCAGGAGGGACCTTGCTGTCGCACGTCTACAGTACGACAAAGCTGTAGGGTGGGGGAGGGGCGGGGAGCGGGGAGTAGGGAGGGGAGAAGGGGGTTTCGATGTATGTAGTGTCTGTCCGATATGTATCGTCTTTTTGTCTAGTTTTGTCCACGTCCTTGTCCTTGTCAAAACAATTGCTCAGTTAGTTCACACGACCTAATAGACCAACCACACCAAACCACTAATACACACACCAATTTACGCCAAGGCCCCGCTAAACATGACACCAAAGAACAACACTGCGCTGCAAACAGACCTGAAGATAGTCTCCCTCAACGTCAAGGGCCTAAACCACCCGATCAAGAGGAAGAAAGTTCTAGACTACCTAGCTAAGACCAAAGGGGACATCGTCCTCTTACAAGAGACGAAACTAGCCAGAGAAGACGCAAGCAAGCTCAGAGCGAGATGGATAGGTCAGGTAGCCTGCTCCCCAGCGGTAGGGGAAAAAAAGAGGGGTCCTCACCCTGATAAACAGTAGATCCAAGATAACTATTGAAAAGGAACAGTGTGACGACCAGGGGAGACTACTGATCACCCAACTGGAAAGAGGAGAGGAAACTATACTGATAACCAACACCTACGCTCCTAACACAGACGACACTAGTTACTGGGAAGAGGTAGCGAGGTAAATAGAAGCCCACCAGCCATGTGATATGAACGTGCTGGCAGGCGACTTCAACCTTGCCCTGGACCACACCCTAGACAGACAATCAAGATCACAAACCCGACCCCCTACGTCCCGCAACACTCTAAAAAACCTATGCATCAAGTTTAACCTAGAGGACCCATGGCACCCCAATACCAGAGACAACACCTTTTACTTTAACACACACAACTCCTACAGCAGAATAGACTATATCCTGATCTCAGCCTCGCACACACAACTGATTGAACACACAGACGGCGCGGCCAGAACGATCTCAGATCACTCATGCATCAGCCTACAACTCACGGGCAGTCACAACGAGCACATCACGCGCAGATGGAGGTTTAACAGCATAACCATGGCAAAAAAAGAGGATAACGACAGAATACTGAAAGCCATAGGGGACTACATCGCAAAAAATGATATCCCTGACACAGATCCAAAATGCCTATGAGATGCCCTTAAAGCAACCATCAGGGGGGGTGCTGATAGAAATCAAAGCCAGGAGAGACAGAGAAGCAAAAGCACAACTAAACCAACAGGAACATGATATCAAAGAACTGGAGAGGAAACACATTAACGATACCTCGAACGCAACCGCACTCGTAGCAATTAACAGGGAAAAAATACGAATTCAACAGAATTCTGAGTGAACGGGCAGGTCTGTGGATCAGGAAATACAAACAAATCAACCTATGCGAGGCTAACAAAGCGGGCAAATCGCTTGCATCATACCTCAAATACAAGCAAAGAAAGCAAAGTATTTCAACAATCACAGATACAAACAACAGGCCACACACCAGGAATAAGGACATCATACACACATTCATGGAACTCTACAAAAAATATGACAACCTAGAACAGGAGGGATGCTTAGCCTATCTAGACAGACTCAATCTACCAAAAGTAACAGAAGGAGAGGCCAAGGCGTTAGGTCAGGACATAAAAACCAGCAAGATCACTTCAGCCATCAGAGCTCTAAAAGAAGGCAAAGCCCTGGGACCGGACAGATACACCGCACCCTTTTACAAAACCTTCCAAGACCAAATAAGCCCAGTGCTAGGTAAAGTCTTTAATCACTGTGGGGAAGTGGGGGCAGTCACAGAATCCATGTCACAAGCCAACATAATAGTCATACCAAAGGAAAACAAAGACACACAATGGCTCAAAAACTATCCCCTATATCTCTCATAAACCTAGACTGCAAGCTGTACGCCAAAATCCTGGCAACAAGATTAAATAAAGTGCTCCCACAGCTAATCGGTAATTCACAGGTAGGCTATCTAAAAACTCGCATGTCCCACGATAACACAAGACTCCTCTGCCAAGTCATAGAACACTCCTCCAAAACAGTCAACCCTACGGTAGCCATCACGTTAGATGCAGAAAAAGCCTTCGACAGAGTATCCTGGCATTTCTAAGAAAACCATGCAAGCACACAACCTGGGTGAGAGCTTCATGCGGAAAGTCATGGCTATTTACAAATCACTAAAGCCCAGATAGCAATCAACGGAGCAACCTCAGCCCCCTTTAACCTAGGAAGGGGAACGAGACAGGGATATCATCTATCTCCTCTGCGGTTCCTTCTCGCCCTCGAACCCCTGATCAGGGATATCACAGACAACAACAGTATAGCGGGGGTAAACATAAACAACACTACAGCCAAACTAGCTGCATACGCACACAACCTGCTCATAATAACGGAGGAGCCCGCTCACTCTATACCTGCACTCATGCACACTATCGATCTTTACGCAAAACACTCAGGCTACAGACTCAACAGAGACAAATCAGAATGCATGCCCCTCAATATACACACAACTAGAGAAGTTTTAAGGCCCTCCGGACTAGCTTGGGAACCTAGTTCTGTCAAATACCTAGGCATCCACTTCTGTATGTCGCTAAGATCAATCCTGGAACAGAACGAGAAAACCTCTCTAGAAAAGATAAAAGGCCTGCTGGATACCTGGTTGTCCAACTGCGAAGATGATGATCACCCCTGTAGTTAATTATCTAGCTGGAATGCTCCCCCTGGCTTTCACAGAGGATTTCCACAAAAAAATCGACCGGATGCTAAACAAGTTCATATGGCGCGATAAAAAACCCAGAATCAGCTTACAGAAACTCAGACTAGGTAAAAAGCTAGGGGGCCTTAACGTGGCGGACCTGAGAACCTTCCAGACAGCCTTCATAACCAGACAAGGAATGCACTGGGGTCTGCACAAGCAGCCCTACACACCAACCTGGCTCTCTATAGAGAAAGACATTTGAAACAATGCAGACCCCCTAACTCTCCTCACAGCCAACAAGCAAGCATACAAGAGCAACCCGATCTTCAAGATCACTCTGCAGGCGCTGCTCAAAGTAGACAGGAAACTCGAAGTCCGCATCAGAAACTCACCCTGGGAATCACTCTGGGATAACCCCAAGATCAAATTCGGAGGAAAGACCCTCGATATGCACACATAGAAAAACAGTAGGTCTCTCATACACAGCCCAGCTGGAAGAGGAAGGATCGCCCTAAACCTTCAACAGTCTGAGAAACAGACACGACCTCCCTGAAGTATAACTTTACAACTTCTTAGCCATCAAGACATCCCTAACAAAATCTAAACCAGGGGTCTCCAAACCGGTCCTGGAGGGCCGGATCCATGCCAGATTTTTAAAATTACTACATGTATCTCAATGGGGATATCCAAAAAATCTGGAATGGATCGGGCCCTCCAGGACCGGTTTGGAGACCCCTGATCTAAACTAACCAAACACAAACCCTCAATCTTCAGATACATGGAGAACATAAACAAGACAGGCCACCAGATCTCGCACTTATACAAGCTCCTCCGCCCAGGAACCTCCAAGCTAAACACAAAAAACAACACCTACTGGATAACCCAACTTGGCTCCAATCTCACAGAACAATAACTACAAACGTTCTGGGAGGCCCCATCAAAAAACATGATATCCCCAGTGCTAGAACAAACCAAATCAAATTCTGGCTTTTACACCAAGCATTCTGGACACCAGCCCGCCTAGCATCATTAAGCCTGAAAGACAACGACAGCTGCTGGAACTGCGGAGCTGTAGGAGGAGACCTGGCACACCTCATCTTACAATGTAATAAGGTTAGCAAATTCTGGGAGGAGGTGCTGGGCTTCATCAGCGAAGCCACAACTACCACCGCTCACATCACAACAGATCCAGCCACACAGCAAGACAGGTACCTACTAGACTTCCTCCTGACGACAGCAGTCAAAACAGCACTAGCCAAGTGGAAAGACACCACTAAAACCACATTCAAGGGATGGCTGAATTGAGTCACATTCCTAAGAGGGGCAGACATCACGGCACTAAGACAAACACCCTGGAAAAACCCCTACCGTTTAATGTGGTCAACACTAGACCAATACCTCAGCTCTTACAAGCCTCCATAAATCAACCGTACACGCCGACCAACTGCCAATAACCCAGCGTAGGGAGTGTAATCTAACACTAAACAGCCGCCAAACACATCTATGTTATGTCTCTAAATACGCAGTACGTGTACACACGCAACTACCTATACGTTTAATATTAACTGTTTTAGGGCCGGTTGAAGAAATGTTGGGCAGACACAAATGTAAACAATGTATCCCTACTGGCTCGCCCGTATAACTTCCTATTCGTTACATGTTTCATCGTTTTCTGAACTTAATTTATTACGTTCACGTGCGACCAAGGGTTAAGAACCTTGCCTAATACAAAATGCCACTCCAGATAAGAAATCAATACTTACTTGTAACTCAAATTCTACAGCGTGGGTATCTTTCATAGATACAGGTGCTTGAATGATTCCCAAACAAGCTGGCAATCTTCTGTATTCTAAAGAGCAATTAACAGTATTAACAAATTCACAGTGAGACCAATAGTGTTGGTTTAGAAGCATATTCATCTCATTTGAAAGTGTTGACACTTCAGCCAATGAGGTGAAAGTGCAGAATACTCTTCTCCAAGAGTATGTATGTATGTATGTATGTATTTAATGCTTGTTAAGCGCGGCTGTCACCCAGAAGGGTATCCTGGCGCTGAGACCGTATCCAATCATCAAATAAACTAGGCTACATTGCTCTAGGAAACAGGTGAGTTTTAAGATCTCTCTTAAACGTAAGCAGATCATGGCTACTTCTCAAAGCCAGAGGTAAAGTATTCCATAATGTGGCGGCCGTAAAACGAAAAGCGCGGCCGCCCATCCTCACTCTGTTTATCTTAGGAATCCTCACCAGGAACGCGGAGGAGGATCTCAAAGGTCTGGCTGCCTGATACCAGGAAAAAAGGTTTTGAAGTGGTATCGGTCCTAGTCCGTGCAGAGCCCTAAACACAAGACAAAGAGCTTTAAAAGCGATCCTCTGCTGGACCGGTAGCCAATGAAGGTCAGCTAGAGCTGTAGATGAGGAAGCGGACCGTGGTCGAGACAGAGCCAGTTTAGCAGCCATATTCTGAATCCTTTGCAACTTTAGGATCAGGGTCTTGGGAGCTCCCAGAAGTAGTGCGTTGCAGTAGTCTAACCTACTGAGGATAGAACTACGCACTACCTCAGCTCTAGCTCCACGGGGAAAGATTGGCAGAATTTTACGTAGGGCGCGAAGCAGGCCCATACATGTCGCTGTCGTCCTATTTACAGAAGCATCAAGCTGCAAATTGGGTTCAAACAGAACTCCTAAATTGCGAGCTGATTCTGCAGCTTCCACTGAGCCCGGGATGGAGGTCGGCCAAAAATCGTCCGGTAATGCACGTGGAATACGGTCTGAAGAACAATGGAGCACCTCTGTTTTTGATCCATTAAATTGGAGTGAGTTGGCTCGCAACCATGCTGCTGTGGCTGACATACAGCGGTGAAAAGTGTCCCTTGAGATTATCTCTGATCCTTCAAATGAAAAGATCAACTGAGTGTCATCGGCATAATTGATGACAGATATGCCGAATGACTTTATCAGTTCAACCAGAGGTCGGAGATATAGGTTGAAAAGGATCGGACTGATCACCGACCCTTGAGGGACTCCTTGATTCACCAGTCGTATGGATGATTGAAAAGGAGGAAGTGCCACAGCTTGTTGTCTGTTGTCAAGATAGGATGTGAGCCAGTCTAGAGCCAGACCGCTCACTCCCACGTTTCGAAGACGGCCAAGTAAAACTTCGTGGTCTACCGTGTCGAACGCGGCCGACATGTCAAGCAGCACCAGAAATGCTGACTTGCCCCGGTCGACACGCGTCCGTAGATCGCACAGCACGGTGACCAAAGCGGTCTCGGTACCATGGGCCGGTCTGAAGCCAAACTGGGCCGCATCCAGACAGAGATTTATTTCTAGGAAGTTAGACAGTGCTCTCGTGACCCACCTCTCGAGAATTTTAATTGCGAATGGTAAAAGTGATATAGGGCGATAATTGGCCGCACAGAGAGGGTCCAGAGAAGCCTTTTTTAACAAGGGAGTTACAATAGCCAACTTTCAGCTGTCTGGGACTGATGCTGTGGTCAATGATTGGCAGCAGATGGAATGAAGAGGTGGAAACAACTCATCTTGGAATGATTTCCAGATCTTATGGGGCATAGGATCAAGTGGTGACCCTGAGGATACGCCATTGGCCAAGACGCGAAACTCCTCTAACGAGGGAATAGGAAAACAGGACAGCCGAGGGGAAGCTTCCTTGAGATTATCCAAGTGGTCGGAAGGATCCAAAGGGGAAGACATAAGCTGCGCAGGCTGTCCAGATGCTATAAGACCCGTCAAGATGGTTCTGATTTTCTCCTCAAATGCGAGGGCCAATGAGTCACATAATACCTATTATAATAATAAGAGGCCACCAAAGCTCAGAGTTCTACCCCAGTTCAGGTGTGAAGGAGTCCTAGGAAGGTTGCAGGCCTTTCCAAGTGTTTTACCACATCAAACCATTTTGTTTTTGCCTCGCCTGGGCAACTTAGACAAGACTCAAGCTTCAGCTGCACCTTACTTTGAGTTGTTTCAGAATTATTCCCTGAGCCAGGTGAGATGTATTGCCTCACTATGACAGAAGCTCATCTCAAAGAGTAAGTCTCTCCTCAAGGTCTGCTCTACGTGCGGCCATTGGAAGATGAATCATCCTTACCGTACCTCTACAATGTTTATTCCCCCAAACCCCCCTAGCTACGCCACTGCATCAAAGGTGGAAAATGTACCATTGCAGAAGGGCATTGCAGTAATACCCATTGCAAACAATCCTGTAAGATTTTGAAAAATATATTGATTTTTAATTGCTTTGTGTAAGACAAAGGTTCTAAGTGAAAGAGATGAGGGGAGAATAAAAGCAGAAGAAAGGTGAAAGTGAGAGCCTGTGTCTCACCTGACTTAATGAATAAGTTACTTACCTTGGGTAACGTCTTATCTAGTAGAGACAATATCTAGCCGCAGATTCCTTACCTTTGAATTTCCTCAGGCATAAGACTGGATCTAGAAAATATTCGGTAGCAGTAGCCCTGCGTGCCGGTAGGAGGCATTGGTCTGCTCAGTGTGGTGTAGTCACCAGAAAGGACCTCCGCATCACCTATATAGGCGCCACCTTGGCGCACTGACATCAGCTACTTTTCAAGACTTTCCATGCCAGAAGTGCACTGATAATGGTATGTCCAAACTAGGGCCCTGTAAGTGATCATCTCTAACCCTAGAAATCTGTCCGCAGAGCGGGGAGAATGGTTGGCCCTGAAAGGAATCTGTAGCTAGATATTGTCTCTATCGGATAAAGCGTTACAGAAGGTAAGTAACTTGTTCATCTGATAGAGACATCTAGCCGCAGATTCCTTACCTTTGAATAAATACCAAAACAATGCCATTCCCCGGTGGTGAATCTGCGGACAAATTCAGACTAATAAGTCCTGCAGAACTCAACGGGCAAAGTGCTTGTCCCTGCAGACCTGACTGCCCAGGCAGTAATGCTTGGTAAACATGTGCAGGGACGCCCACGTTACTGCTTAACACATGTCCAGGACTGGCATTCCACAGGTTAACGCAGTTATCGCAGCCTTAGCTCTGGTGTAATGCGCTCATAAGCCTGCAGGAGGCTGCTTCTTGGCAATGCGTAGCAGATTTGAATGCAGGGAACGACACATGGAGAGATGGTCCATTTCTAGAATGCCCAACCTTTCTTGGCAACCACATATACCAAGAAGAGATGGTTGTCCACCCGGACTCTCACGTGCGGTCAATGCAGAATGACAAGGCTCTTTTTGGGTCCAGACGGTGGAGTCGCTCCTCTTCTTTAGAGGGATGTGTGGGAGCATAGAAAGTAGACAAGGAGACAAATTGGCCCACATGAAATGGTGTAAACACGTTTGGCAGGAAAAGAGGCCCTAGTACGAAGCACTAATTTGTCAGAGAAAACTGATAAGAGGGGAGGCTTAGATGATAAAGTCTGGAGCCCACTCACCCTCCTGGCCGAAGTAATGGCACTCTCCGGGCTCGTCAGTCCCGGGAAAGCACAGCAGTTGAGGTGCAACACCTTACGGCACAGGCAGCAGCGACCCTCTAGGAGCGACAGGGCGGAAGCGCAGTAGAAGGCCTGCCGGTGAGGAGAGGGCGCACACAGCATTGGGAGGAGATAGTACCGATCCTATGGGGATCCCGCCTGCCATTGCAGACACTCACCGCAAGATGAGAGACGGTGAGCGGGGACATTGTTGACATCGCTGGGAGCGCCAGGGGTCCTGGTGGTGAGCCCGCGAGGCTGGGGCTCCCGACACTATCCTCCGTGGTCTTTTAGGGCATTAAGTTGTATTCGAAAGCCTCTATTTAACGCGCCTGACCCCAAAATGACATCTACAGTAGATAGTCGTCAGGGGTGCGACACCCCAAGGGAGGCCCCCTTTTGCACCTACAGCATAGTGACCACAGGGTGGATGGTAATGGCAGCAATGCTCCGACCTCTAGAAAAGACGACGATTAGCTTTAAGATCAACCGAGTAAGACACCTGAGGCACCCGCCTGATCCTAAAATGGCAGCTGTCTCTCCCCCTAGCAACTACAACTCGGAAATACTAACCTCTGGAGACAAGCGGACACTGGCTCGGCCCTCAAAAAGCTGCTCCTCTGCACAACTGCCCCCCCTCCCCCTTTTGAGCAAAATATAAAAATGGGGACTGGCTGAATGTTAACACCAAGGTCAGAACACTTGCCTGAACCAAAGATGGCTGCCACAGTGGTCCCTTCCACGTTGTGCTCCTACTATGGGATATTAAACTTGACATTGACCTTTCCCCCATCCGGCCTACCCATCAGGACATTGAATCTGTGAACTTACCCCCGACCGCGGAAACCTAGTTTTCTGGTCGATGCCCGGTGGAGCTAGCTGGTAGCTAAAGAGGCGATGGGCTGTCGACTTTCCCCCTCGGCCGTCACCTACCAAGCTGGACATTGGGCAGATTTTCCTGCGTCTCTTTGTCGTATTCTCCCTCCTACTACTTTACCCTACCCCATTACCCCTCTACGCTCCATTTATTTTGTCCTCTATGTTCTTTAAATGTTTTCCCATTGAGACCTAGCTATTTGGCCAATGCCCGGTGGAGCTACCCGATAGCTATAGAAGAGATGGGTTTTGGACTTCCCCCTCGACCGTCACCTACCCAGCCGGACTTTGGGCAGACTTTCCTTCGTCTCTCTGCCGTATCTCTCTCCTACCCCTTTACCCCTACCCCCTTCCCCTCTACACTTATCTCGTCTTCTATGCTCTTGTAATGTTTTTCTAGCAACTGATGTAAATTGTAACTGATGTAATTTTGTGGAACCTCATGTAAAGTGCTCTGATACCTCCGGGTCTAGCCAGAGCTATATAAAACTCATAACATTTTTTTAAAAAAAGGCTGTTTCAATGATGAGCAGCCTGAGAGGACAATTCTGTAAGAGCTGGAAGGGAGCACACATCAGAAATGTAAGCATCAAATTAAGGTCCCACTGAGGTATAATGAAATGGGAAGTAGGGAACATATGTGTAAGACCTTTCAGAAATGTATTTACCATGTGAGATTTAAAGGAGGAGGGCTGGTCAGGGAGCTGCAAGAAGGAAGACAAGGCAAAAAGATACCATTTTAGAGTGCCCAAAGCAGAGCCCTGCTGGGCAAGGGTCAAAATAAAATGTAAAACACCAGAAAGGGAGGCATAAAGAGGGTCAATAGACTTTTATGTACAATATGATACAAACGTCTACCCTTGGCAGGCTTATACCTTCTTGGAGGATGGATACCTGGCTGCTAGAACAACACTGTAGACTTAGGGAGGAAGGTTGAAAGCTATCAACTGCTGCTGCTCAATCTTCACGCAAGAAGCCGGAGTTGAGCGATTCGGGTGAAGTGCCCTCCCTTGCTGCTGTAACGGAAGATCCTCCTGAAGGGGCAGCCTGATCGGAAGATTGATGAGCATGTTCAGAAGCTCCGGATACCACTCTCTGCGCCCAGTCCAGAGCCACCAGGATGACTTAGGCCCGGTCGTTTCTGATCTTCTTGAGAACTCTGGGCAAAAGAGGAATGGGCGGAAAAGCGACAGAAGGCCTGAGCTCCACTCGAGTGAAAGCCGCCTTCGAAACTCCAAAATGCAAAACTGCTGACATTGTGCATTCTTTGCGGAGGCAAACTGATCTAAACACGGCTCTACCCACTGTTGAAAGAGAAGTTCTGCTACCTCCGGGTGGAGACTCCATTTGTGATCCACTAGGCATCAACGGCGGAGTACATCCGCCCTGATGTTCAGGGAACCTGCCAGGTGTTGAACCACCAGGGAAATGCCCTGTTGTTCCAGCTATGTTCAGGGTCCACATACCCACCAGTCCTGTTTGTTGCACCACCACATGGCAGTGGTTTTGTCCGTGAACACTTGTACAAGAGTTCCCTTGATGGAGGGTAGAAAGATGTTTAAGGCCAGTGGGATCGCTCAGAACTCTAACAAGTTGATGTGGAGTTCAAATTCCACAGGAGACCAGAGTCCTCCGATCTTTACCTCTCCCAGGCCAAGGTGGCCACCCCCTCCCAGAACTAACACATCAGTCACTACTGTGAGATCTGGTGGTGAAGGGAGAGGGGACTGCCACTGACTCAACTGCAGTTCGTTAACCACCATGCTGGTCCGTTGCAGTTCGCTCCAAGATCTGGACCATTTCGGAGAGATTCCCCTGATGCTGTGCCCACTGGAACTTCAGGTCCCAGTGCAGAGCTCGCATATGCCATCTGGCACGTGTCACTAGCAAGATGCAGGAGGCCAAGAGTGCCAACAGCCTCAGAGTCAGTTTCACCAAAATATAAGATAGAGGCTGAAACATCAATATCAAAGCCTGAATATGTTATGTTATGTTATAATTGTTTTTGTATAGCGCACGGCTACTCAAAAAGAGTGTCCCGGCGCTTTAAATAAGGAGACCTACAACACAATAACACAACACAGTAAAAAAAGAGGGAGGAATACAGAAAGAGAGAAACAGCGGGACGGCCTACTGGGTAAACAGCCAGGTTTTGAGGCCTTTCCTAAATGCAAGTAGGCTGGTGGCTCCCCCGAGTGTGAGTGGCAATGAGTTCCACAACTGTGGCGCCAGCAGTCCAAAGGAGCGGCCTCCAACGCGGGCTCTCTTCACTCGCGGGACAGCCGCCAGGAACAGAGATTCTGACCTCAGAGAGCGAGCTGGATGATAAAAGGCAAGTCTCTTTTGGAGGTACTTCGCTCCCACCGCATGGAGAGCTTTATAGGCCAAAGTTAATGCCTTAAAAGCAATCCGTTTGTGGATGGGAAGCCAGTGCAACGTCTGCAGCAGGCCCGCAGCACTGGCTCGTCTGTTCAGACCGAAAATGGCCCTCGCGGCAGCGTTCTGCACGACTTGGAGCCGCTGTAGCAGGTACTCTGGCAGGCCCAGGTAAAGAACGTTGGAATAATCTAACCTGGAGCCGATCAGAGCCTGCACAGTCAGCTTCCTATGCTCCTCAGACAAAAGAGGTAAAAACCTCCGCAGCATCTTAAGGAGGCCGAAGCAAGTGCCCGTCACACCAAGGATCTGGGATTTCAGCGTCAGACCCTTGTCCATCTTGACTCCCAAGTTCTTAGCAGTTTGGGATGAGCAAGACGGAGGAAACATGTTAATGGGCCACCAAGCTTGCCAGTCTGGCTCCGTAGCGCACCCAAAGAAGAGTACCTCGGACTTATCGGAATTGCACTTGAGGCTGTTCAGTTGGAACCATTTGAAAACAGCCCCAAGGCAATCCCGGATACTCTCCCCATCAAAGTCTCCTCCTCTCTTACAAGAGAAGAGGAGCTGGGTGTCGTCTGCGTAGGATACGATCTGGGCCCCGAACGACTCCGCCAGCGCCGCCAAAGGGGTCATGAAGATGTTAAAAAGGGTCGGGCTGAGTATAGAGCCCTGTGGAACCCCGACTCCCAGAGGCGGCATCATGGCGGAATCTGGGGAGGCCCAGACCGTTTGCCGGCGACCAGCTAGAAAGGCGGAAAACCAGCTGAGCACCGTCCCCCGTAGGCCAATCTCATAGAGTCTTGCGAGAAGGCCGTCATGGGGGACGGTGTCGAAAGCCGCCGACAAGTCCAACATCACCAGCATGGCTTTGCCCCCAGTGTCCAGAACCCCTTTAATGGTTTCTGAAACCTCTAGGAGCGCGGTCTCTGTGCTGAGATTTGGGCGGAAGCCGGATTGGGTGGCATGCAGAATCTCGTGTGTTTCCAGAAAATTGGAGAGCACCGTCTGAACATGCTTCTCCAAAATTTTCGTGAGAGCCGGCAACAGAGAGATAGGCCTATAGTTGACTGGGGCCTTCGGGTCGAGACCAGGCTTCTTAAGCAAAGGGATGACCATTGCCTGCTTCCAGGCCTGCGGAACCACTCCCTGGCTCAACGAGAGATTCAAGAGAGGATTCGCCAGCGGATTTATCACTTCCGCGATTTTTGCCAAAAATTTGGTCGGGCAAGGGCCCAGAGGCGACCCAGATTTGAGATTGCCCATAAGCGCTAAGGAAGCAGGGGCTGAGATAGGTGGAAACACAGCCAACGTCGGACCAGGCGGGGCCAGAGGGTACATGTCATCCTCGAAGTTGGTCAGCCCCGCAGGCGCCACCGGTGGAAAAGAGTCCTGTATAAGTTTAATCTTGCTGGTAAAAAAGTTAGCAAGATCAGAAGCCCAGGATTCAGAGGGCATCTCTTCAGATGTATTGGACCGCGGAGTCATGAATTCTCTCACTATGGTGAAAATCTCCTTACAAGAGTTGGAGGCGGCTTCTAACCTCCCTGCAAGGTAGGCTTTTTTTCCAAGGCGAATGTCCCGGTGATAGGCCTTAACCGCCGTCTTATAGGTCAGCCTAGCCACAGAGTCGTATT
This sequence comes from Lissotriton vulgaris, assembly GCF_964263255.1. Classification (NCBI taxonomy): domain Eukaryota; kingdom Metazoa; phylum Chordata; class Amphibia; order Caudata; family Salamandridae; genus Lissotriton; species Lissotriton vulgaris. Next base: position 801,029,398 of record NC_141685.1, on the reverse strand, counting down.
GTGCACGCCAGGCTCTTTCGGCTGCCTTACACTGCTGCCGCGTAGCCGACAGTGCTGCGGTGAACCAGGGAGCCGAAACCCGTTTCGAAGTTAAGCGGGGGGCCAACACCGGGGCAAGATCGTTCAGCCTGTCTAAAAGCCATGCTTGCAACGACTCCAAATCCTTCTCCAGGTCGCCTGAGAGGGGGCAAGGGTGATCCAGGGCGGCCTGGGCCAGCATCGCAGGGGTCACTCGATGGTATGCCCTAGGGACTCGTCCCTGCTGCTGGGACACAGAAGTAGACGATTTAGCTGTGCCTCTAATCGAGAATTTGGCAAGCCGATGGTCTGACCATAGCACCGGGATAATCTCTTTCACCTCGAGAGGAGATGTCGAGAAGACCTGGTCAAGAGTATGTCCCTTGTCGTGCGTAGGCCCCTGAAGGTAGGGGATCAGGCCCAGCGGGGCCGTAGCCTCCAATAGTTTGATAGCGTCCGGGTCCGACGGATCATCCATACGGAAGTTGAAATCCCCGGCTACTATACAATGTTCTGCTTTCAAGGCCAGTCCCAGCAAAACCGAATCGAAGTCTTCAAAAAAGTTTCCAGGTGGGCCAGGCGGTCTGTATACTAATAATCCTTTAATGGATTGGTGAGGAGCCAGAGTGATAGAAAAAGCAAGGGTCTCGGAGCCGCGGATATCATCCACTGGCAGGATAGCACATGGCACGCCTTTCTTCACCACCAGTGCCACTCCACCACCCCTTCCCTTAGCTCTGTCCTTCCTGAAGATATTATAATCAGGCGGAATAGCCATGGCAACATCAGGATTTGAAAATTCTCCCAACCACGTCTCAGTAAGCATAAGACAGAGTGGCTTTTCCATATCAAGGAGCTCAAAAATGTCTTGTGCGTGTCTGCACGCAGATCTAGTATTTAACAGCATGCAGAGATACCCAACACTATCGATCTTTTTGTTGGGAGACGATGGTAAAGCGCGGTTGGGGCGCCAGCCACAGTCAGGGCAGCGTGACTTACCTCTGTGGCGACCGGGAAAGACAGTGCAGCAGCCGCCAGCTAGATTATGAAGTGAGCGAAGCTCCTCAGGAGTATATCGGAGCATGGGTGGTCCAGGAGTACAAGTGCCCTGTGGCTGAGCCCAGCCCGCCGCCCCGTCCGCCTCCGGGACGCTGACGGGCGCAGACGGGCTGGACTCTGGCGTGACTCCGGCGGTGATCCGGCGTACCCGCTGCGCGTGACCGCTGCGCGTAAGCATGACTCCCTTTAAGAGGAGTCCGTCGCCTGAGCCACTAGAGCGTACCCCCCTCACCCAATATGGCCGCCACAAAGCACTGTAACACACACAGCCCGCCCACAGGAACCGGGACCCGCAAAAGCGCGGTGGAGGAGCCGATTATAGTGCAATATCCTGGACTCGCCGCTCAGGAGGATAAGCCCAAAACTGCGCTGTGTCCAGAACAGCTTAGATGAAAGGGAGAGTCTGAAAAGGAGTAAGGTGTGACATCTGCATGTTGATAGTCAATTACAGCGAATGCAGGAGGTCCACCGTAGCCTGGAGGTGGGAGATGACAGCCGCTGGTGAGCCTGCCTTCAGAAGCCAGTCATCAAGATAAGGGAAGACTGGTACCCCAGATCTGCGCAGATGAGCTGTGACCACTGCCTTCACCTTAGTGAACACCCAAGGTGCACTGGTCAGGCCATAAGGGAGCACGGTGAAATGAAAACGCTTGTGGCCTACCATAACCCACAGGTAACACCGATGGGCAGGCTGGACAGGAATGGGAAATTAGGCATCCTGCATGTCCAATGCTACCAACCAGTATCCTGGTTCCAGGCCAGAGAAGACCTAAGCCAAAGTGAGCATCCTGAATTTCTCCTTTTTAAGGAAGCAGTTGAGGGCTCGGAGATCTAGATTTTCCAGCCCAGAAAGTGGTGGGAATAGAAACCACAGGCTACTACTGGCACAGGAACCCTGTCTATGGCTTCCTTGGCCAAGAGATCCATGACTTTCTCCAGGAGCAGGGACAGAGGATCCTCCTTCAGCCGGTCACAAGATGGTGGCATGGAGCCAGGGGTAGTCTCGAAGGGGATGGAGTAGCCCCCAACGGGTGATCTGCAGAACCCTTCTATCCGATTTTAGGGAGTGCCTGTGGAGGAGGTGGATCCTGCCACCAACTCATGCCCATGAATTAAAAGGGCAAGATTGAGAAGGTTGAAGGCTGCAGCTCCCAGGAGGGAGGTGGTGGCTGGACCAGACACCTGGCTACTCGACCCACGAGGCCAGCAGGAACTGCGCCTTCGTCCACACAGAGGCTGGGAAGCTTACGTGGCTTGGTGGCTGGAATAAGGTTGGTGTGGATGAAAGCCCCTTCTATGGCCATGAAATGAGCTCTAAAGGCAGGCTAGGGACTTGGGACAGCCAAGAGGCCCAAGGGCCTGGCATTAGCCTGTGAGTCCTTAAAACAATCCAGCACAGAGTCTGCCTTGTCTCCAAAGAGATGGGTGCCATTGAAGGTCATATCAATGAGGGAAGCCTGGACATCCCCTGAAAAGCCAGATGTTCTCAGCCAGCCGTGGTGTCGGAGGGCCACCGTCGTCAAAACTGCTCTGCCCAGCGAGCCAGTCATGTCCAAGCCACAACAGATAGTGAATTTCGCTGCGTTTCTCCTGTCAGTAACTGCTTGAGAGAGAATGGCACGGGCCTCCTTCAGGACTTGTGCAGCACTTGCGCATCTGGGTCCACCAGCATGAGGGAATAGCGACCAAATAAGCATGCAGTGTTCACTGACCACAATGCACAGCTGGCAGAAGAAAACATGGTGTGACCCACGCACACCATTGAAAGAAAATGAACAAAATGCAAATATCAGTTTGATCTCAGAAGCAATTAAAAACATTCATTTTTACAGTATTTAATTTTCAGCGCTATCAAATCACAGAAAGATATTGCAGAATATGACTACGAGGTTCAACACAAGAGCTGGGCGTTTTAAGTATACTAATGATGGGGTGAACACAAGGAGACATCTCCAGAAGGCAGTGAGTGGCAGATTAGAAAATAAAGTACAGTGGATGGCATGGAGTCCTCTGGGACACCACACTTAATGGGTTTCATAAGACAGATTTCTTGGCTACTACCTCTCACTGTCTCCTGCAAGATAAGAGAGCCACATCAATCTCAGAACAATCACTGCCAACACAGACAGCCAAACCGGAACAGACTCTACACCCCAAGATATCAAGTGCCAAGCATATGTCTGGAACAATGGATATGCTGGTTCCCGCTCTTCCCGAGCGGCAAGGCAACAGTTTCTAATAGAAGTGGCTTCAGGGCAATCTGATCACAACCTAGAATGGTAGCGATTTAATACAGAATGGACTGAAAGACGATTCTGTAAACATTTACGATTGGCTAGTAAATAAATATATGAAATAAGTAAATACTCTCTGAGGTCGAAGTTGCACAGCCCTTAAGATAAGCAGCAAGACAGAAAACTTTGGTTTTCCCAATATGATCTGTTTTCCATGATCTGACGGCAAAAGACATGCATCAGTGATAACTGGTTTGGCAAACTGGTACAAGAATACAGTTCACTTTCGTGCATGACTGGTATTTATTATTAGACAATCAGAAGTTGAATACAGTGTCTCCTCTTTGAGCACTGCTGGGAAGGTTGTCAAGAATCAGGAGATGGGAATATTGTCACTGAGATGGCATCTTTGTAATAGTCATGGATGATTTTTGTTTTAATGCGCAGCCACAATCGCTTTGTAGAATTTTGACTGAGGAAATACTTTCGGTTGGCTATCCTGCCTAAACATTTTACAGTGGTTAGAAGCCTATCAAAGGTAGCAAGCACATCTCAGATGTATTTCCTATTGCACAGAGGTTTAGCTTACAAGAACGAATTAAAACAATTCTAGCTGGTGTTAGATACAAGGTCAATGAGCGTTCAAAGGGCAGATCTTTAAACCCAAATTTCAACCAGGGAGTGTAAACAATGTGGCTGCATCGATTGGTTCAGTTCTCACCAATCAACCAACCCTTCAGCACATTCCAGCCTCTCGAACAACTAGATATTTTGCCCCATGAAATAACATCAAGAAGATCACAAACTGCTGGCTTCCCGCCCTCCTAAACGAACATTCTCAAAGCCAACCCATCAGCTCCCAAAAAGCTCTTCTTTTTTCACAATCTCCTGCTAGCATACCCTTCAGTAAAATTCCAGACATTCACACCAGCTGCCCTTGACCTCACCCTCTATAGTCTGCTTACATCATATCTTGAATTGCAACATAAATAACCTCCTAATCATGCCTTCATGTAGCACTTCCTACCAAGAAAGGGCCTTCAGCAGCCAGTCTTCCTTCTCTCCACTCTGCGACCCGCCCCTTAGTCCTGGAGCTGGCAGCGCTCAATATATCACTCCGTGCGACAAGTCAGACTGCTGTGACGGCCTCGCCTAATGACTTCCCTGTGCCTCTACATTGTGCATGACCTTGTTTCCTCCTTAATGGCCGACTCCAGCATTTAACCCTGACAGCAAGCGATATAACTTACCTTAATTGTACCCTGGCTGTTAGCAGCTATCAGAACATTGGATTCCTGTAAGAAAAACAAAATAGGACACAGTTAAAAGATTGGAGTACAAAGTGGAAGGCTGGAACAGGGGTAGAGGAGACAATCAGACAGGCAAGTAACAGTATGCTGTCAGAGCGGCAGCACAATAGCATTTACCATTTACATGAAGCATCGGGGAAGGTACCTCCTTTCAAAGTTGTCAGTGCAGCGATTGTGACAAAGCGGTATCCACTCAGTGTTTTTCACTCATCCACTGTTTTTTTTATCACATGAGCACTATCTATGAAGGCAACAATCCCAGTGACGCTGGAAAACTGCCCCCCAACCCCCCTGCAAAGGACCGACAGCTAGAATGTGGACTTGTAGCACCACTCCTTGGCTGCTGCTGAAGCTTTGTGTGAGAGGAGTCTTAGTTGTAGTACTGCCAACGTCCACTCTACCTTCAGTGTTGGCCCTGCTACCCATGGGTTCTGCTCTAGATCCTAAAGTTGCTTTCATTTCCCACCAATCTGCCATCCCATTTTAGTCCTGCCCACCTATCACCTCAAATTCGCAACCACTTACAGCTTTTTGTGAATACCACTCAAACGGATCAGAGGTCGTCTGTTGGATGCCAACCTTCTTGGTCGCTAGACCAAATCATTTAAATCGAACTCCGCTCTTTATGTGCAATAAAATAACAAATTACTTACCTTTTCCCCCCTCGGATCTTTATATAGAGCAAACTTGACCCGAAGGTATCGGGTATCAGAGTGCTTTACATGAGCACCAGTTACGTTACATAAGGACACATTCATTTTTGTTAGGCACGGGGAAATTAAGTGATTTGCCCAGAATCACAGAATGTTGAGCGTCATCGCTGAGATGACCTTCTGTTATGCTCTTTCTGGTAAAAACAATTACTGCATATTCCACATCATAGAATATCCCTATGGCACTAGACTGGTCCCAGATAATTATGAAGCAATGCTCCAGTTCGCGGCTTGGTGATGATGTGAAACTTCATGAAGGCTCCATACAGCTTCAGAACTAACAGAGCGGAACAGTGTGTAAGCAATACCTCTATGTGCTGATGTCAATTTCTTATCTATTCTGTTTCAACGCCGTCCAAAGCATATAAGAAACAACTGTTGGTGAACAATGTGCTGACTACTAACTTGGAACCTTTTTGCAAGATGGAAAAAAAAGAACACAGAATGGCGAGGTTGAAAAGAAGTGAGGAATCTGCGGTTAGAGTATCCACCAGAAAGAGCATTACTGAAGGTAACTTGTCTTCTGATGACTACTTATAATAGCAGATCCCTCATCTTAGAACAGACACAAGAGCAGTACCTCCCCAAGATGGAACTCTGTGAAGTGGGCTCAGAACAAAAAGTCTTGCTGAAATGAGCAAGCGAATTACCATTCCCACCGTACCTGGCTGTCAATGCAGTAGTACTTCGTGAACTTATACAGAGACACCCATGTCGCAACCTGGAAGATATCAAAGAGAGGCACTCCTCGTGCCGACGTAGCGGTAGTGGCCTTAGCCCTGGTGGAGTGGGTTCTCAGACCTTCCTGAATTCTGCTTCTTGGCCAGTATTTATCAGATCTTAATACAGAGGACTATCCACCTCAACATAGTGCTTTTCTGCACTACCTTTCCTTTCTTTGCCCAAGAGAACCCACAAATGGCTGAATGTCCATCCGATAGTCTTTGGTGTGATCGATGCAAAAGCTTAAACCTCTTTTGGAATCTAACTTATGGATTCTCTCCTCCACTTTTGAGAGGTCAGGCAGGGCAAAGAACATCAGGAGATTATTGGATTACCCAGTGTGAATAGGAGTTAAGACTTTTGGCAAGAGTCCTCGCACCAGTTTGTCTGGAAACAAAGGTGGTGAGGAATCTGCAGTTAAATAGTTTCTACCAGAAACAGCGTTATTGAAAGTAAGTTGTTCTCTGACGGAAACGTATAGCTATAGATGCCTCACATTTTGAATAAATACCAGAGCAGTACCTTCCAAGATGTGGGCTGGTGAACTAGTTCAAACCGAAAAATCCTGAAGGACCGAGTGGGCAAAGCGCACTTTTCAGCAGACTGGGTTTTCTAGACAATGGTGTCTTTCTTTTGATTGTATTGAGTGATGCCCACATACCAGCCTGACAAATGTAAAGAAGAGGCATGGAACTCCTTCATGTGACAAGCTGAAGTGATCCCAATAAGCAATATGGTTTAGAATATCTTTAGGAACAACAAGTAGCTGTGCACTGGTTTAAAGGGGGTATATGCATGAGGATCATCAGGACCAAATTAAGATCCCTGGATGCCATCACAAACAGTTTAGGAGGAAACAAATGTGATAAACTGCTTCACAACAGATGATTTAAACAAAGATGGCTGGTCTGGCAAAAGCAAAAAGACTGGAAGGGCCGACACCTTTAAAGGTACCCACTGCTAGACTTTGCTGGACCAAATATAAAACAAACAGCAACACATTTGACAGTTTGGCTTCTAGGGGTCAACACCAGGCCAGTAATTTGTCCTAGCGCTTATGAAAATAGATTTTGTAGCGGGATGCTTGTTCTCCAGTATGATAACCATAACCTTAGGAGGTGGATCGAGTGCAGTCAACTACCGCCGCACAATCTCCACTCCTGGAGGTAGAGATTGTGCAGGTTTGAGTTAAGAAATCTGCCCTGCTGGTGCACCAGAAGATCCTTTTGAAGCAGTAGCCTGACTGGGGGACAAATGCACATGCCCAAAAGTTGTAGGTACCACACTCTCCTGACCTACTCCGGAAACATTAGGAGGACTTGGCCTAGACATTCCTGATCTTCAGAACTTAGGGCAGGATAGGCCTAGGAGGAAAGGCACACAGGAGCCCTGTGCTCTACTCTAGTATGAATGCATCTCCTAGAGAATCTTCTTGGGAAGTTCAACATGTAGAAGGTTAGTCACTGCTAGTTCTCGATGGTGGTGAAGAACAAGATATTTACTTTTGGTAACGTCTTTCTGGTAAAGACTCTAACACCAGATTGCTCAACTTTTAACATTTCCCCAGGAGTCACACTGGATATGGAAATTCTTTAGCAGTACACCCCTGTGCACCGGCGACTTCACATGGCTGACGTCTGTGCCAGACATGACAAGCACTGGCCTATATAGGTGCCACTCATGCCCACTACCATCAGTTGTTTTCTGACTCATCTGTGCATGCAGACACAGAGCCAAAACCAGATCAATCGTGACCGGTATGCCGACCTCTAAGTTTGAAACATATTAGATTAAAGAGCCCAGTTCACAGAACACGGAGTCTGGAAGGTTGATGAGGAATCTGAAGTTAAATATTTTCTACCAGAAACAGCGTTATTGAATGTAAGTTCTTCTCTGACAGAGACTTACAGCTATAGATGCCTCACCTTTTGAATAAATACCAGAGCAGGACCTTCCAAGATGTGGGCTGGTGAACTAGTTCAAACCAAAAAATCCTGAAGGGCCGAGTGGGCAAAGCGCACTTTTCTGCAGACTGGGTTTTCTAGACAATGGTGTCTTTCTTTTGATTGTATTGAGTGACGCCGACATACCAGCCTGACAAATGTAAAGAAGAGGCATCCCACACCCCATTGCAGTGGTAACAGCCTTTGAGTTTGGAAGAATGAGTCCGCACCCATTCAGGGAGCTGTCTTTGTACGAGTGCATAGCAGATCTTAATGCAGAGTATGATCTAGCACAAAATTGTCCTTTTCTGCACAGCCTTGCCTTTCTTTGCTTCAAATAATACGATAAAGAGATGAGCATCCACCCAGTGTTCTTTGATATGATCAATGTAGAAGCCGAGAGCCCTTTTCGGATTCAGCGATTTAAGTCTTGCCTTCTTAGAGGGATGAGGCAGAGCAAAGAATGCAGAAAGAAAAATGCTCTGACCGACACGAAAGGGAGTGATTACCTTCGGAAGGAAAGCGGCTCAAGTCCACAGAACCAGCTAGACAGCAGTGTAGGGAGGGTTAACAGACAGGGCCTGTAACTTGCGCACCCGCAGTACTGATGTTACGGTGACAAAAAAAGAGTGTCTTGAGGATAAAGAGCCAGAGAAAACAACCATAGAACAGTTCAGAGGGTGCACACAGGAGGATTGTGAAGACCAAATTTAAATGCCTAGAGAAAATGCATCACAACTGGTGATTTGAATAATGTGGGCTGATATGGCAACAGTAAAAAGACAGTAAGAGTTGACAGCTACCCTTGAATGGTGTTCAAAACAAGGCTTGCTGGGTTAGGGATAACAAACAACAAAACTTCAGACAGCTTAGCATGTAGTGCAGGGGTCTCCAAACCGGTCCTGGAGGGCCGGATCCATGTCAGATTTTTAAAATAACTACATGTATCTCAATGGGGATATCCAAAAAATCTGGCATGGATCCGGCCCTCCAGGACCGGTTTGGAGACCCTTAATGTAGTGGGTCAGTCTGTTTAGGTGCACCATACCACAAACTAATCCCAACTACAGTTGTATGCAGATTTAGTTGAGGGATGCCTGGCTGCCAAGATGATCAACAATTTGGGGAAGGTCAAACGCACTCAACTGTTGCGGCTCAAGGTCCCAGCATGGTGGTGTAGGTTGAGCAGGTTCGGGAGCAGAACCCTGCCCTTGCTAGTGCAACAAGAGATCACCCCGAAGTGGCAGCCTCATAGGAGGACAAATGTTCATGCCCAGGTGTTAGGGATACCAAACTTCCTGGGCCCAATCTGGGGCCACTAGCATAAATTGGCCCTGCTTGGTCCAAATCTTCTTCAGAACGTGGGGGATGAGAAGTAGCAGTGGGAAGGCATACAGGAGTCTCGAGTTCCACTCTACAAGGAATGAGTCTCAGAATTAGAGACACCTTAGAAACTCCAACACACAAAAGGGATAACACTGCCTTCTCTGCTTGGGCAAAAAGATCGAGCCAAGGCTCTCCCCATTCACAGAAAAGACCCTATGTCGCCTCCATATGTAACTGCCATTTGTGATCCACAAGGCGTTGATGGCTTATTTCATCTACTCTGGTGTTCAGGGAAACAGTCAGAAGGTGCATCACCAGAAACATTAATTGGTGTGCTAGCCACGTCTAGACAATCAGTGCCTCCATGGCACAGGGTCTACAACCTGAACCAGCATGACTTGTTGCAGTACCACCTGGCAGTGGTACTGTTCAGGAGCACCTGCTTTCCTTTTATAGAGGGTAGACATTTTTCAATGCTAAGCGGATGGGTCTCGGCTTCAGAAGGTGGATATGGAGCCAGGAGTTTGCAGGGGACCAAAAGCCTTGGATCTTCACCTCTCCAAGATGGCCTCCCCAACACAGAAACGATGCACTGTTGACCACTGTGAGCTTTTGGTGGGGTAAGGAGAGGGTCTACTGCTGACTCAATTGCGGTCCTGCAGCCACCACTGCAGATTTTTTGCAGTCTCCATCAAACTCTGGACCAGATCGGAAAGATTCCCCAGTGCTGTGCCCACTGCGACTTGTGATCCCACTGCATAACTCGCATACGCCATCTGGCGTGCTTGACCAGCAGGATGCAGGAAGCCATCAGTCCCATCAGCTTTGGAGTTACCTTCACTGAGATCCAGGACAGAGGCTGAATTATCAAGATTATTGCCCAAATATCCTGGATTCTCTGCTCCCGGGGATAAATGAAACTGCAAGGTGTCCAAAATGGCTCTGATGAATGGAAGCGTCTGCCAAGAAGTCAGGTGTAACTTCAGCACATTGATGGTAAACTCCAAGGATATCAGGAGGTTCGTTGTACTCTGGAAGTAGGTGATGACTGCCAGGGGTAAACCAGCCTTCAACAGTCAGTCTTTGATGAAGAGGAAAAGTGGAATCTCCAACCTCAGAAAATGTGCTACTACCAACCCATCATCTTCATAAACATCAGAGTGGTACTGGTAAGACCAAAAGGGAGCACAATGAGCTAAAAATGCTTTTGGCCTACGTGACCCACAGGTAACACCCGTGGCTCTGTAGGACTGGGATGTGGAAATAAACATCCTGTTGGTCCATCTCTACCATCCAATATCCTGGGTTGAGGGCTAATAAGATCTGGGCCAGGGTGAACATTTTGAACTTGTCTTTTCACAGAAAGGCACTGAGGGCCGCAGGTCAAATATGGGTCAGAGGACCCCTTGCCTTTTTTGACATCAGGAAGTAGAGGGAATAGCAACCACAACCACCTTCTGGCACCGGTAACCTCTCTACAGCTGGCTAAAATAATCTGCACTTCCTGCTGCAAGAGAGGCGATGGTCCTGTCAGTCTGAGGATGGTAAGAGGTGCGGTGGGATTTTAAAAAATGGTAGAATATAACTGTGATCCGACATCGCAGACACACGAGGACTTGGTAATGGCCACACCGTCTTGCACATCAGGAAGTGTAGTGAGTGGTCTAGCTGTTGGAGCATACGTCATGAGGATGCCCAACTCTGGACCAATCAGGGACGGTGCAAGCGCGGCCAGCCAGGAAGAAGAGGACGAGGAGGAGAACGCCGAAGGAGGCCGAGACACGTTGATGAGACCCGGTTTCGAGGGACAACATTTACGAAGCAGAGAAGAAGACGGACCGGTTCTTGGGGGCCCGGGAGAGGCAGAGAAGGCCAAGAAGACCACTGCCCCGACCCCGGTTGGCCGTGGCTTCAGGCAAGTGCTGCTCTTTCAATACTTCTTTCTGCAGTGGTGGGAGGGAAAACCAAGGGATGTCCAAGTCCCCCTTTAACCCCCAAGGGTAATGGAAAAGGCTGCACGCTATAAAAGCATAGACACAGCCCCGAAACTCTACTAAGCACCTGGGTGTGGTGACGGGATCAACTAGGGAACACTGCCACTGACAGAACATTATTTATTTACCGAGGGCAAGCAAACCAAGGAAAAGGAGCTGGGCGACTCCCGGAGGGAGAAGAAGCACTATAAAAGGGGGCAAGATACCAACAAGAAGACCTCACGGACTGCCTCAAGCTTCAACTGTTTAGTTTATTATATATTACTTCTTTATATACTGAGGCGCTATCTTGACTAAAGGGGCTACCTCAAATAAAGTAATCATTTCGTCCATAAACGTTTGGTTGAGTGCTTTTTATTGCGTGACCACAGTAACCTTATTGAGAATTTGCAGAACTCACTTTTGTGATGTTATCGTCTGCCACCTAGGCTGAAAATGTCCAATCCTGTCTTCGAATGGGTGGCAGTGCACAGTCTCAAAATGTACTTGGGGTGGTGGGGGTGCGCATTGTCTGTTGCCCTCTCCTATGGGTACCATGAAAAGACAGGGGTGATGTATGTACCAACTGGTAGTCTGAAAGACTATACTGGAATCCCCTCACATAGCCATGTAGGGGGAACATTGCTGATGTGGCTGGTGGGTAGGAGGAGAGAGGCCCAAGGAGTGCGTTGTGGACCTGCTATCTTTGAAGCACTCTAGAGCAGAGTCTGTTTCATCCCTGAAAAGACAGTAACAGTCAAATGGCATGTCCATGAGACTGGCCTGGTTATGTCCCGAAAAACCAATGGACAGCATCCAGGCAAGATTGTAAAGGGCCAATCCAGTGCCAATAGCACTATCAAGAGTATAAGTGGTATCCAGCCCATAGAGAATGGTGAACTTCTCTGCATCAAGACCATCCTGCAAAGCTTAAAAAAGCATGTGACACGCTTAGTCCTATATCGTGGGAAATAACTGGGCCACAGAGTCCCACAAGGTGTGACAGGAGCGGCCAAACAGGCAGCTGGCATTCAGAGTGAAGGACTAGACTGGTAGGCCAGAAGACTAGCTTACTAAAGGTTTCTATCCTCTTCAATTTCCTGTCGGGGGAGTGGGGAGGAACAAAGTTAGGATTACCTTGATGGCTGAATCCCACACCACACAGCTCTTAGGTGTAGGGCAGTGGATAAGAAAGTCTGGGTTGCCTGGAGCAGGGCAATGGCCCCTGGCGATCTGTCTATTAATGGGGGGGGGGGGGGAGAAGGGGGGGCGGGGGGTCTGTGAAGGGATTGGTTAAAATCTGCAAAAGCGTGTCAATAATAGTCTCATTATATGGTAGGAGGAGTTTAAAACTTGCTTGGTCAGGCTGGAGCACCTATGTCAAGGTCTTAACTTCCCACGTACAAAGCTGAAGATAGAGAACCTCCACTACCCTTTGCGCAATCATAGATAAGGAGGCGCTGGTTTCTGTGGCAAAGCCCAGAGGTGAAACCAGTCCAGAATCCTGGAGGTCCTCGTACCACCCATCCCCCTGATATAGACGAACAAATTAATCCTCAGCATCACAGCAACCATTGTCAGAAACAGTGCCAAATAATTTGTGGAGCACATAAGCTCTTCGGGGGGCAAAGGCACTGTGTTAGCTAGAATGGTGGCTGAATGGCTGTGACTCAGCTAAAGCAATGAGTGGCAGAAGTTGGGCACACAGTCTTGGAGTTTGATAGCACTACGGAATGGCTGTCATTTTCTGGAGTTGCGTCAGCATTGGTGGACCACATTCTGGCATAGGCTGTGGCATCAAAGAGGGAAATGGTACTGAAATCGATTTTGAACCTGGCACAAAACCAGAGGGCCCAGCACATTTGCGCATTAAGGGTGGACCCGCTGGAGAAAGCCACGTTTTTAGGTCTTTCGGCTCTCTTCAATCTGTTGTGGCATCACCTACGGTCTCGGAAATTCAAGTTGTTGCTGGACAAGGGTCGTAATTGGCTCCAAAACAGAACGACTGGGGCAGCATGACTTGAATGTACGATGATGTCCTTGTATCTTATTGGACGACTGGGAGTGACAGAACAAGGCAGAGTCCTGCTTGAACCTCTTGTGTTTTTTTTCCTTGGACTTAACCATGGAAACGACCTTGAGAGTGGGACCTACCTTTGGACCTCGCCAAATCAGGACGTGGGGTCTTGCAGTGTTTTACCACAAAGAACTTTGCTTCCCGTTTGGCCCTGGGATGCATCAACGCATAAAAACTGCATGCCCTGGAGAGGTGATCCAACCCCAGGCAGCACAGGCAAACCACTCGTGGATCACTCACAGACATCTGTTTGCGACATTCCCCACATTGTTTGAACCCTGTAGATTTGAGAGGGGACATTTTCTCTTACTCACTGTAGAAATGTAGTCAAAAGAGTGGCAGCTCCAGATCCGTGTCAGTTGGCATGAAAATAAAGAATTTATGTCAGCTCGTGTGGGTGGCACCTATATAGGCCCACACGCATGACAAATAGCACAGAACAACGCTTGTGCGGAGCAGTACCCGCCACCTGACAGCAAGTAGGAGTACTGCTGAAGACTTTCCGGAACCTGTTTTATGACTGGGGAATATTTCAAAAGTGAGTAATCTGGGGTTAGAAGTCTCTATCAGAAAAAAGTTAAGCTAGGGCACTGCCCACTGTCGGAAGATGTCCTGCGACACTTCAGGATGCAACAGCCATTTGTGATCTGCCAGGCGTAGCTGACTGAGCTCATCTGCGCTGGCCTTTAAAGATCCTGCCATGTAGTTCACCATCGGTCTGATGCCCTGAGACTCTAGCCAACAGCAGAGGTGCACCACCACCTGGCATAGGATCTAGGACCCTATTCGTCCTGCTTGTTGCAATACCATATGGAGGCAGTGTTGTCCGTGAGAACCTGCAGTGGCCTTTCCTTGTTAGATGTCAGGAAAGGACTACAATGCCAGGTGGGAGGCCCACAGCTCCAACAATATATGTGGAGCTGGGTTTCCGCCCTGAGATCTCTGATCTCCATCTCTATTTGTTTACTTCCACTGCTCTGCAGGGACGTCTGTCAAAACCCATTGCACAGAGTGGAGAAGGGAGCGGTATCTACAGTTGGTCAGACTTCAGTTTAGCAACCATCACTGCAGATTTTATGCAGTCTCCTATGAAACCTGGATAACGTCCAACAGGTTTCCTTGGTGCTGAGGTCAAGGAGACTTCAGATCCCACTGCAGAGCCTGTATATGCCACTTGGCAAAGTGGAATTGCAGGATGCATGAGGCCAGCAGGCTAAGAAGCCCCAGAGTGACTCACACAGAGATCCAGGACAGAGTTTAAAACATCAAGTCATAGCCCAAATGTGTGGACTCACTAAAAGGCCTGGAACTGCACCATGTTATAACGAGCTCTGATAACAGAAAGCCTCTGTAAAGGAGCCATGCTAGCTGATGGAGAACTCTAAAAATATCTGAAGGTTTGCCGATCTCTGTAAGTGGTCTTCGACACTGTGGTTAACCCACCTTCAACAGCCAGTCCTTGAGGTAGCAGAAAAATGGCACACCTGTGCTCTAAAAATTGGTGGAGACCACCACCATCTCTTGCATGAACGCCCGAGGGCCACTAGTAAGGCTGAAGAAGAGCATGGAAAACTGAAAATGCTACTGTCCTACTTTAAACCGTAGGTAACATCTGTAGGACTGCAGGACAGACACATAAAAGCATACATCTTGCAAGCCGAAGGCAACCATCCTGTCACCCCGATCGAGGGAGGACAGATCTTGGGCTAGTGTGAGCAGCTTGAAGTTTGCCCTTTCACAGAAAGGCATTCAGAGGGAAAAGATCTAACAATTGGAAGAAGGGCTTCTCTGTCCTTTGGCAGAAGTAACAGCCCGTTACCACTTCCTAGGCCAGCACCCTTTCAGTGACCCCTTAAGCATGTAAGGACTCCACCTGTTGAAGCAAGATGGAGAAGTGCTCCTCTGAAAGCCCCTCTGATTTGGGAGGAAGGCGTGGAGGGTCGGACAGAAGCTCATAACCCTACTGGACCATCTGCAGGACCCATCTGTTTGGATGTGATGGACTTGCAGAAAATGTTTTATTCTACCTTCCACAGGTTGGTTGTATATTGCTAAGAGCAAACTAAAGGGATTCGGAAGTTGGGGGTCTGAGAACAGCGTTGTCACTTCGTGACCTGTGCAATGTCGGCTTAATACCTGGCCACGTAAGGACAAAGGTGGCAGAGCCTGATGCGGTCTGTATGGCAGGCCTCTGGAGTAACCTAAAAAGGAGCAAAACTGACAGGGAAGTTGACTAGCAGAGGTAGAAGGCCCAAGCAATGCACTGTGGCTCTGCTTTCCTTGATGCATTCGAGGGCAGAGTCAGCCTTATTACCAAGAATGTGGGTCTCGCTGAAAGGGCATCCCTTATGGATAT
Source organism: Lissotriton vulgaris (assembly GCF_964263255.1). NCBI lineage: Eukaryota > Metazoa > Chordata > Amphibia > Caudata > Salamandridae > Lissotriton > Lissotriton vulgaris. The sequence continues at coordinate 801,013,666 of NC_141685.1, read as the reverse complement.
GCCTAACATCTCCCAAAACGCATTTGGACCTTGTTTTAACTACTGTTGGATTGTGTTGACTACTTGTTATGTTTCACTTTTTCATTCCTTATCCTTAGGACTGCATCTCTTAGTATATTTTTTATAGATTTGTGATTAGAAGCAAATCTATGACACTGAGTGAAATATTTTTGTACAGCTACTTATGAATAGACATAGAACATTTGTTGATTCATAAAATACTTTCGAAGCTCAGAAGGTCCAACTAATAGGATTCCGATCGCAATTTAAAAAATGGGTGGGTAAAGAAGTGTTGAATTGTTTGTGTATATGAAGTGGGTGCTCTTTTACCCTATTAATCTTTTCCATGCCTTCCCGACTGTTGAGTTCTTGGATAAGACTGGCCCAAAGTGTAAAACCCCAGTAAAGACATTTGTCTTTACTTCAACAAAAGGGAGCTGCAGGTCTAGGACCTCACTCACATATCTAATCACAATGGCAAATGGAGCACTTTCCTCCTTTGTGGGCTAAAGTAGTGAAATCAACCCAGGGCCAGGGGGAGGGAGTATCCAGATCACTAGCCGCCCGCAAATCCATGTATACACTGCTGTCATCGTAATGAGGTAGTAAATGATCCCCATCATCAATATCAGATAGAGGTAAACTCTGGTCAGAATCGGAGCCAAAAAGATATGGAGCCTCCGGGGCTAAGGCTCCATAGTAGAGGAACTGTTTGTTTGAGTCTGAATGAATAAGAACCTGGTACACTGGAGTGAAGTCATAGCTCAAAAGCAGTAAGGATTGGGATGGATTTGATTTGGAGTCAGGACCCGGAGTCAGCAGGGGCTCGACCTCCGGCACCTGCAACATCAGTGCTGTGTTGATGAAGAAGGAACTGGCACAGGTCTTAGTTGCGGGAGTGGAAGTCAGCACTGCGGTTGGTGTGGAACCTGAGACTGCTTTGAGGGGCTCAAGCTATGCCAAGGGAAGACCTTCCAGCGGTAACCCAACTGGTGGGCCCCTGCAGATCCTTGGGGCCTAAAGGCACAGCAGAAGTAGCCGAAAATATGGCAAAACTTTGCAGCATGGCCTTCTTAAAGGCCTCAACCTACTGCAACATTACCAATACCCAGGGAAAATGGGGACACAACAGGACCAGTTGCAGAAATAACACCTTGATTGGAAATGGGTAGTACCTTGATGCCCTACCAAATTCTCTTTCGACAGAGTATGGCAGGATGGGGTTGAGCCTGCTTCGCATCCTATGCTTCCACTTACTGGATGAATACAACCATGAACACCTGTAACTGGAATGGGCTTGTACCCTCTACTTGAAACATGAGAAGGACTTGCACAAGTTTTGGGACATACAGCTTTGTAGTTACGGATCGCCTTCGTGTGAAAAAGGGCACTTCTTTGTACATCTAAGAGTCACGCCCAAGCTCAAACACTAGAGGCACATCTTCTACAGGTCTGATATCAACATTTGTTTCCAACAGTCATAGCAGGGTTTGACTATTGTAGTCTTTGGTGGGGACATTGTTCCCTTGTACATTGAAAAACAGAATTCTGAAGGGTTCGTCAACTGATGAAATGGGGAACTGAGCTCCGGATCCATGTTTGAAGGCTCTGAAAGAAAGACAATGATGTCGGTATGCAGGGGTGGTGCCTAAATGCGACTATGCTCTGTAAATTCCGAGGTGGAACGAAGACAACGAAGTGCTAGACAGCAGCACACAGACGCAATGATGGGAAAACTTCTGGATTCAGTCTGATGCCTGGAGAATATTCTTAAGATAAGGAATCTCCTGTTATGAGTACCCATTACAATTTGGGTTACAGCAGTACCTTTCTTGACTTCCATGACTGTTGCAGGTCCACAACATAGTAACAGAAATGTTCTGTAATAATGGACTCCTCTGTATTTTCTAGTGCTTTAAAACAAGGATAGCCAATGGTAATGTTATAGAAGCAATGCTATGCAAAACCACACTGCCGTCCATTGAAAAAACAAATAAAAGTGATTTGCTTAATGTAAACAAGTGAAACTTCGGGAATCAAATGAGACACCTTAGAAGATAAACTTTGTACCAAATGATAGATATTTTGAGACTAAATCACGAAACACTAGGGACAGTTTAGATTTGAAGATACAAAAAACAAGCACTGGCAAAGTGAGCAGGTTTGATGTTTGTATGGTATGAGGATCGGGTGTTAGCACGCAATGGAAAAGTCCAACCTACTTTACTAAATACAGAGCAGAGAAAAATAGATGCTACAGTTGATTTAAAAAGTTGCTTCATTCTCTTTAGCTTCAATTTTTCTTATATTTTCTTCAATGATGGATCCCGAATGCATCTGGGCCGCCTGTTGATGGATTTCAGATGTAAAATAGGCCTAATGTATTCCAATGGCGGTCAAAAGGCCTAATTAAACAAACAAGAGAAAAACAGTCAGAATAAAATACTCCTACTGCTGATCCAAGATGTCATTGATGTCTCAAGCCAATGGCCCAACGTTCTGGGACATAAGGAACATGACGCCAATGGCTGAAGGAAGTTGACCCACGGCCTTAGAAAAACTATAGAAAACATTATGTTCACCATGAATGACCTAAGGCCATTCATGTGACGCCCACAAAGGGGCATTTGTGAACAAATCGCTTTGGTCATTCAGGAAGTAGGGGGATTGGACAAAACTAGCCAATGAACCTCATTCAGTTAAAGAGCCTTTTTAGGTCTCGCCTCTCAATGCGAAACGCATTGAGCAGAGCGAGACTATAGGGCTTTAAACAGAGTTTACCCAACTGGCGATTTGGTGCTGTGCCCGTGCGGTTTTAGGTCAATGCGCAAGCGCATTAACCTAAAATGCGCGTGCACAGCACCAAATCGCCGTCTGTTCCCTCAGCCGCACTCCTCCCACACCCCCGCTCCGCCCCCTCCCCTGCCTGCCTGCCTGTTCCCTCAGCCGCACTCCTCCCACACCCCCGCTCCGCCCCCTCCCCTGCCTGCCTGCCAGCGTGCGCTCATCCCCTAATTATTCACGGACAAAGGCAGAAAGAAGCAGCATTTGGCTTCTACCTTTTCCCAGCCGGACTCTTCCAAACAAAACCCAGTATATTTTCCTTAAGGGCTCATTCCTGTACCAGTTGATGGTCGTTATTTAAAGTGCCTGCCCAATACGAGCACTTTCAGATTAGAAATAGGGAGATTTATTTACTTTTCAGTTAGTGAAACCCGTAAATGTGTGTTCGTAAAGCTGAATTGCCTGCCTTGCCGCAGTATGGGTGACTCAAGACAAAGGGCTGTTCAGCACGGTCCCACGTCCCTGTTCTCCCAGACCTACATCTCTCTCTGTTCATATGTGTGAAAACGTAAAATAATCGCAACATTGAAAACACGCATTCCGGTTGTGTTGCAGTGTGTATTTCCTTCCACACAGAAGCTCTCTAACCCGTAACCTAAAATGGCAGCTCTAATTTGACTGCGGCCCATTCATTGACGGTAATAACAGAGGGCCTGGGGCACGCTGCTCGGCTCCGCAGTGGAAAGAAACTTTCAGGCCGTCCGCTCTCTGTATGATTGACGGATTTCCGTGTGCTTTCATTGGTAACAGCTCCTCGTGCTCTGGTAACGTGGCAGTGGGAGCCACAGCCGTTCTGACATCTAAGCATGTTCAGGGATAGATCGGCGTTGACGTACGTTACTCAACTTGCGCTGCACATCCAGGTTCATCGCCCCCCCCCCCTCCAAAACACTGCATTTGTGCATGCGACCGGCGACACATTCAGCTTACTAGCTTTCCTTTTTAGTTGCAGTATAACAATGCAGCTTCTCTATTTGCTCGTGGCCATTTACTGGTCAATGACCTTTGGTACAAAACTATATTTTTTGTTTTACGTGATTGTGGCATGACTCCGTAACTAGTGCGTATTTGGATCAATGTAAACCAAAGGCTAAATTGAATAGGAACAATCATTTGGTTTGACACCTACTGTACCTTTTATTATATTGATATGTCCGTTCGATGTGTCCATTAATAACCGTTCTTGGCTGTTAAGGGTGACTGATTTTAGGTATAGCCTAGTTTGGATGTTTGAGCATCATTATAGGGTTACTGGTTATAGGAAAATGTTCCTCTAAGCAGCTCATAGACACGCCCTGCCTTGTTTACAAAGGCAACAGGTTGTATAACAAAGGCTTTGTCGGTTGAAATAAACTAGTTTGTTCTTCTAGTGTGACTTGCTATCTGTTTCGCATGTTTTCCCTTTAGCATGATATCAAGAGTGTATTGGGATATGTGCCTATTCCCAGTGGAATACGTTTGACAGCCCCGTCTCCATGTATCGGTAGGTAGATGAATCAGTGGCCTTTTGCATTGTACTTTATCTGAATTGGCATCCAGTTATTTTATTTTACTGGGCAATTGTGTTGTGAGGGTATCTCGAATGGAAGTACTCTTGAAAGCCTCGATGCATGTTTGTTATCAAACATACATATAAAAATAAAGGAGTGGTGCAGTAGCCAGGGCACACCAGCTCTCTTGCTAAAGTACACTCCTGTTCAGGTGGTGGTGAGCATTTGATGCTAAATAAAATTGTATTTGGGTTCTTTCAGTTACAGCTGCGTGCATTTATAGAGTATTTTACAGTCCTTTACTGCATTACGTTTCTATTCTTCTCTACCCTACAGCGGGTGTCTGATGTTGGATTAGTTAACAGTGGTATTGCTCACAAATGGGTTAAGATCGGGTCCTGCTAAATATTTCATTAAATTTCATTAGCATGCCTCTTTCACTTTCCTAACTACCGTTTGCAAGTAATTGGTGCAATAAGTGCTGAATATGGTTTGAAGCAAATTGGTAGCTCTGCATTTTAATAAATGTTCTGTTGAGTTTAGATTTCTCAGGTGTGTTGGGACAATGATGAAGTGGTGACATTTAAGCAATGTAATCCCATTTTTGCCACTTGATTTTATTTTGATTTATAGATGTATCCGGTCTTTAATTTCTTATTAAAAAATGCAGGGAGAAAACGTTTTCCTGATGAGCCGGCCACTGACGCACAACCACAACCACACACACACACAGACAACCACACACACAACCACAAACACAACCACACAATCAGACACACACGACACACACACACACAACCAAAAGCACACACACAACCACAAACAAACACATATACAACCACACACGCAGGCCACAAACACACAACCACGCACACAACCACACACACACACACACCTACACACACACAACCACACAAAGCATTGGCATAACCAATAGGTTTCCCATTTGGGACCTTATAAGAGTTTAGCCCCGCAACAGTTGATGTAGTTGCACAAAGGATATTATACTGCATAAATAAATACTTAGAAGGTCCCAAAAGCAAGCCCTATTGGCCATGCCAATGCTTGTTCTCCCTCTCCCCATCTCCCCCTCTGCCTGCTCTCCTCTCTCTCTCCCCTCTGTCCTTCGCTCTCGTCCTCCCCCTCTCTTCTTACCCTCCCTCTACCCTCTCTCCCTTTCCCTCACTTCCCTCTCCCTCTCTCCCTTTCCCTCTCTTCCCTATCCTCTCTCCCCGTCTCCGTCTCTCTCCTCTCTCTCTCCTCTCTCCCCCTCTCTCTCTTCTCTCTTCCCCGCTCTCTCCTCTCTCCCCCTCTTTACCCTCTCCCTCTCTTTACCCTCTCCCTCTCTTTACCCTCTCCCTCTCTTTACCCTCTCCCTCCTCTCCTTTTTCTCCCTCTCCCCATCTCCCACTCAGCATCACCACAGCATCACTCAGCACCACCACAGCATCACTCAGCACCACCACAGCATCACTCAGCACCACCACAGCATCACTCAGCACCACCACAGCACCACCACCACAGCACCACTCAGCACCACCACATCACCACTCAGCACCACCACAGCATCACTTGGCACCACCACAGCATCACTCGGCACCACCACAGCATCACTTGGCACCACCACAGCATCACTCGGCACCACCACAGCATCACTCAGCACCACCACAGCACCACTCAGCACCACCACAGCATCAATTGGCAAAACCACAGCATCAATCAGCACCACCCCAGCATCACTCAGCACCACTCACCATCACCACATCACTCCGCATCACTCAGCATCACCACAGCACCACTCAGCATCACCACAGCACCACTCAGCATCACCACATCATCACTCAGCGCTACCCCAGCATCACTCAGCACCACCACATTATCACTCAGCACCACCACATTATCACTCAGCGCCACCCCAGCATCACTCAGCACGACCATAGCATCACTCAACGCAACCACAGCATCACTCAACGCAACCACAGCATCACTCAGCCCAACCACAGCATCACTCAGCCCAACCACAGCATCACTCAGCCCAACCACAGCATCACTCAGCCCAACCACAGCATCACTCAGCCCAACCACAGCATCACTCAGCCCAACCACAGCATCACTCAGCCCAACCACAGCATCACTCAGCGCAACCACAGCATCACTCAGCGCAACCACAGCATCACTCAGCGCAACCACAGCATCACTCAGCGCAACCACAGCATCACTCAGCGCAACCACAGCATCACTCAGCGCAACCACAGCATCACTCAGCACCACCACAGCATCACTGGTTCGAATATGTTCTTTCAATGTTTCAAGCTGGTTTAAAAAATGTTAACATTTCACTTCTGTTCTTGAATTTTCGTCACAATAAAAAACACTGAACATAATCTTCACAAAAGTTAATTACAAAAGTTTAAGCTATTGCCATTACAAATTAAATAAATTATTAAAGTATTAATTATTTAAATAAATCAAAAACCATTGTTATTTGTAATACCAATACATCTAAGTCACGTAAATACAAAACATGTTGCATTACAAATGCTATAGGTGTCACATTTGCAAAAGTTATATTGGCATTGTAAATGACAAAGCTATTATTTTGGCTATTTTTAAAAACAAAACATAAATTAAAAAAAAGGTCATTTATAAGACCAATAGCTCAAACTTTCCTACTGCGAGACCTATTGCATTTCCAATGCTTGTTTCCCAGTTGTTCATTTAGAATTCTACTTCAAAGGCAGCTAAGGTTTTCCCTTTTGACTCAAGTAAGTTGTCATCTCTTATGTACAATGCACGGCTCTCAGTTCACTGGCATCCCTTACACTACCGAACGAATATTTGATTGTTATCTCTTATACTACAGAAAGAATATTCGTTTGTTATCCCTTATACTACATAACGAATATTTGATTGTTATCTTTTACACTACAGAATGAATGTTTGATTCTTAGGCCATGTTGGGGTCCAAGTCTTTCACACAGAGGAGTAGAGCAGGTCCCTGTGAGAGAGCTCATTCTCCAGCGAAAACTTTTCAGCTGAGGCTATCAAACATCCAAAATGCCAACCTGAGTCAAAACCTGGATTAAAAAAACATGTTTATGGAGAAAAAAATAACAATCAATGAAATTCCTAATATAATTTGCAGTAGAAATGTTAAAGTCACATGTACAAGGGTAAATAGCTTCGTGAAATCTACACTTCTTCCACACAAATATTTTTCTCAATCCATATCAGGTTACTTTTGGATTCTTTTTTTACATTACATTCATTCAACATATGTGTCTTTCATCATCCAGCACACGAACACCGCAGATTTAAGCAGCAAAGATATAACAATATCATGTTCTTGAGGTGATATATATTACTCAGGTAAAGAATACTGTAAACCAGTAAAACTGTTTTTTTTCCTGCCCATAGAGATGAGTGTCACAGTGAGTCTTTCTGGAGTAGCCATATATAACAAGGTTTTTATTTCGTACATATCACTATAAATTTGCAGCAATACAGTACACTTACAAATAAAGACAAAACACAATCTCGCATCCTGCACTCTGAAGTGGCAGTAAGGTGGCTTATTAGTGCTATTTAAAAATCCCAAGCAAACATAAAAAATGAATTCCAATGCAGAGTCTAAATTCTGTAAAACCAACTCGACTGATCTGCGCCTGGACCGCGCCCAGCGCCAGAACCCCTGGTCCCCGCAATAGCCACGACACCAGACCCCGCTACGAGGCCAGCACTCTCCTCCAACTCAACCCTGGACGAGACCACAACTGCTTCCAGGCCGCACTGAAACGCACCCGTGGACCTTTCTCCTGCCGCACCTGTAGGTTCACCTGCGACAGAGCCACCAAACCTCCAAAGACCGGACCCAACAACCTCCACTGCATACTCCTCAACACCTGCTCCGCACATAAACACGTGGTCGTGCTCTGGGACCTGCTCGACACCTCCGCCTCAGACGTCGCCTTCCTGACCTAGACCTGGTGGAACGACTCATCGGTGCCCGACATCGCCATAGCCATCCCGGATGGCTACAAGATCACCCGCAGGGACCGCGCCAACAGAATCGGGGGAGGAATAGCCATCGTCCACAAGTCCACCCTCAAGGTCTCTACACACGCAGACGACACCCTCAACACCGCTGAACACCTGCACTTCCGGATCCACACCGACCCCAACACCACCCTCAGAGGAACGCTCGTCTACAGACCCCCCCAGACCCCGAACACAGTTCAGCGACTCCATCGCCGACCTCGCCATCACCCACGCACTCGCATCCATGGACTACATCCTCGTCGGGGACCTGAACCTCCACCTCGAGAACAACAACAACGCCGACTCCGCCAGGCTGATCGACAACCTCGCCAACCTCGGCCTCAGGCAACTCGTCAGCACACCAACCCACGCCGTCGGCCACACGCTCTACCCCGTCTTCTCAACGGGGACCCACGTCGCCTTCAACCACACCACCGAACTCCACTGGACTGACCATCGCTGCATCCATTTTACCTTCAAGAAACCCACCATGCACCACAGCACCCAACAGCTGCCCCGCCGCTGCTGGAGCAAAGTCACAGAAGACCAGCTGACCACCACCCTCGCCCAGAACCCACCCACCGACCCAGACGCCGCCGCCCGCAACCTCAGTGTATCAACAACTGCGCCAACACCCTCGCCCCGCTCATAAAAACCCTCCAACAGGCGCACCAGCAAGAAAGATACCTGGTCCCGCCCTCACAAGAACTGTGCGACGCACTTCACACCTTCTTCCACCGCAAGATCGCTGACATCCATGACCACTTCATCAACTCGACTGCCCCGACCACGCCTGACTCCACCTCCCTTGCGAACACCACACGCACCAACCACCTGACCTCCTGGGCCAAGGTCAACGAGACACGCAAGGTCATGAACTCCATCCACTCAGGATCACCATCAGACCCCTGCCCACACCACGTATTCAACAAAGCAGACGGAGCCATTGCACCCCAACTTCGGAAGGTCATCAACATCTCCTTCGAAACAGCGACATTACCAGAGAGCTTGAAGCACGCCGACATCAGCGCTCTCCTCAAGAAGCCCAAGGCGGACCCCAAGGACCTCAAAAGGTTCCGGCCCATCTCCCTGCTCCCGGCGAAGGTCATCGACAAAATCGTCAACATGCAACTGGCCCGCCATCTCGAGGACAACAACATCCTAGACCCGTCCCAGTCCAGATTCAGACGGAACCACAGCACCGAGACAGCCCTCATCGCCACCACAGATGACATCAGGCGCCAACTAGACAACGGAGAAACATCAGACCTCATCCTCCTGGACCTGTCAGCCGCCTTCGACACGGTCTGCCACCGCACACTAAAAACACACCTCCAAGAAGCCGGAATACAAGAGAAGGCCCTGAACTGGACAACGTCCTTCCTCGCCAGCAGAACCCAGAGCGTCGGACCCCCCTCCCCCCTTCTGTTCCGCAGCCACCAACATCCCCTGCGGCATACCCCAGGGCTCATCCCTCAGCCAGACGCTGTTCAACGTCTACATGGCCCCCCTCGCACAAGTGGCCCACCAGCACGACCTCAACATCATCTCCTACGCCGACGACACCCAGCTCATCCTCTCCCTCACCAAGGACCCGCACACCACCAAAACCAAACTCCATGAGGGAATGAAGGCCGTCGCTGATTGGTTGAGGAGCAGCCGTCTGAAGCTGAACTCGGACAAGACGGAGGTCCTCATCTTCGGACCCACCCTCTCTGCCTGGGACGACTCCTGGTGGCCGACCACGCTGGGAACAGCACCAACACCCACCGACCAAGCACGCAACCTAGGATTCATCCTCGACTCCTCCCTCTCCATGTCGAAGCAGGTCAACGCCGTCTCCTCATCCTGCTATAGCACCCTCCGCATGCTCCGCAGGATCTACAAGTGGATCCCTACTGAAACAAGCAGAATGGTGACACAGGCCCTCGTCAGCAGCAGGCTGGACAACGGCAACGCTCTCTATGCAGGAATCCCGGCCAAACACCTGCGACGACTACAACGCATCCAAAACGCCTCCGCCCGACTGATCCTCAACGTCCCCCGCCGCAGCCACTTCACCCCTCACCTGAGAGACCTACACTGGCTCCCCGTCGACATGAGGATCACCTTCAAGCTCCTCACCCACACACACAAAACACTCCACAAAACCAGACCAGCCTACCTCAATAGCAGACTCAGCTTCTACACCCCCACCCGCAAGCTCCGGTCCGCAGGCCTCGCCCTCGCTACTGTACCCCGCATCCAACGAACGACCACCGGCGGCAGAGCCTTCTCCTTCCTCGCCGCAAATACCTGGAAAACCCTCCCTACCCACCTATGGCAGACCCAAGGCCTGCTCCCCTTCAGAAGACTCCTCAAGACCTGGCTCTTTGAGCAGTAGTGGCTCCCCCTCCCCTCAGCGCATTGAGACACTCACGGGTATGTAGTGCGCTTTACAAGTGCACTGATTGATTGAATGAATTAACTCTCACTGGCAGATCCAACTACGTATGCATCAAATTCTTGTCAATATGTGAGCATTTGAGTATGAGGATGTAAGAGCACACCAAAACAATGATAGGACGAGGATGTAAAGAGCCCATCAAAACAATGACAGGACAAGTTCAATCTCATTTTGAAATACACTTCGACGGTGCAGTTTCTACTATCTGACTTCCAACTTCAGGGCACATTTTATCAATCCCATGCAGGAAAATGCTGAGCGTATACAACAGTCTTTCTAACCGATCTTCAGGTTAAACACAGATCACTGCAGTAGCTACACAAATTATTTTAATTTAGTATCATAACCCAACTATTAATTAAAACAATTGCTAATCTGATTTTATAACTTAAATGATTCAGGTCACAATTTCTCCAAACTCCCCCACTTTCTTGCCCTGGCAATCCGGCAGCATGACCGGTAAATATATTGTCTCAATTAAGTTAGCATCTATCTTTGATCAATGCTTAAGTTGTGCTGCATCAATGTTACAATGCATTCCTTATTAAATCGATATTTCTTTTAAGCTCCAAGAAAGGTAAAAATAATATTAATGGATTCTCAGTGCTTGGTTTCTTAACCAGCTCAATACTGACAAGCACTACAGTATGAACTACTGTTGCTTTTTTAACCGTTTCTTCTGCTTCCTTGCAACCAAAATATTCATCTACATGTCAGAGGGCTTGCAGCACACAAAAGGAAGTTGTGTGCAATGTGCACACTGCAGGGCACCAGGATCCTATGCTTCAGGGCCCCAAGAGTCCACTCATTATGCAGTTAAAAAAAATTGACAGGTAGGTTATGTCTTTCTTGGACAATGCTATTTTGCACATGCTTTGTCCCAGTCCCTACACTACACAAAAGCAATGGGGTTTCTTCCTAATAATCGACATGTTTAACACTAATGAAATGTATCTTTTCAGTTTTAGGTAAGTGCCAATAATCTGATTCATACACCGTCCTATACAAACAAGTTATTTACCTTCAGTAATGACTCATCTTGGTAGAAACAATATCTAGCCGCAGACTCCTTTCCTTTGAATTACCCCAAGCATCAGACTGAAACAGCAAGATTTTTCGTGAGCAGTGCCTATGTGTGCCAGTAGGTGGTGTTGATGGGCTCTGCACGGCAGCTGCGTCCACGCCGGAAGTGATGTCTGCTTCACCTAGTCACCACCTCGGCACAATGACGGCAGTAACTTTTCACATCTTTCTACACCAGAAACACGGAGACATGAAGTGCACTGGCACTAGTGTGTCCAAACTAGGCTCCTAAAAGGGATCAACGCTGACCCTAGAAATCTGTCCACAGAACAGGGAGGATGGGTGGGTTGGTATGGAACTACTGCTATATATTGTCTCTACCACATAAGGTGTTACCGAAGGTAAGTAAGGTGTTCATCTGATAGAAATGTCTAACTGCAGATTCCTTACCTTTGAATAGCTAGCCAAGCAATACCATCCTCGGTGGTAGGTCTGCGGACAAATGTAAACTAGTTAGTCGTGCAGGACCCAACTGGTGAAATGCCCATCCCTCAAGGCCTGACTGTCCAGGCAGTAATACTTGGTAAATGTGTGCAGGGAAGCCCACTTTGCTGCCAGGCAGATGTCCAGAACTGGGACTCCATGTGCTAGCAAAGTGGTTGCAGCTTTAGCTCTGGTGGAATGAGTCTGTAAGCCTTCATGAGGCTGCTTCTTTGACAATGCATAATAAATCTTGATGTAGAGAATGACTCATCGAAAACTGGTACATTTCTGCACCGCCAGACCTTTCTTTACACCAACATACCATACGAAGAGCTAGTTGTTCACCCAGAATTCTCATGAGCAGTCAAAATAGAATGTTAATGGTCTTTTAGGGTTCAGATGGTGGAGTCACTCCTCTTCCTTAGAGGGATGTGGAGGAGCATAGAAGGTGGGCAAGGTGACAGATTGGCCCACATGAAATGGTGTCGCCACTTTCAGCAGGAAAGAGGCCCTACGGTGAAGCACCAATTTGTCCGGATAAACTGATCAGAATGGAGGCGTGGGAGATAAAGCTTGCAGCTCCCTCACCCTCCATTCAGATGCAATTGACACAAAGAAGGTTGCTTTGTGAGCATCCAGAGGGGACAATTTGCAGACATCAAGAATGTGAGAACCAAATTAAGGTCCCACTGAGGCATAATAAAAGGGGAAACATTTGTACAAGGCCCTTCAAAAATCTATTTAGAATAGGGGACTTAAATAAAGAGGGTTGGTCAGGCAACCTCAAGAAGGCAGACAAAGGAGGAAGATAACCCTTCAGAGTGCCCAGAGAAGCCCTGCTGGGCAAGGGTAAGAATGAAAAGCAAAATATCAGAAAGGGAGGGAGACAGTGAGTCAATGGACTTTTCTGTACAATATGATACAAGTCGTTTCCAGCGGGAGGAGTATGCAGTCTTGATGGAGGGACGCCTGGCTGCCAGAATAACATTGCAGACTTTAGGCAGAAGTTGGAAAGATGTCAACTGCCACTGCTCAATCTCCATGAAAGAAGACAGAGAGCTAAAAAGTACGGGGAGGACCCGCCCCCTGCTGCTGCAACATAAGATCCTCCCAAAGAGGCAGCCTGATCGGAGGTACGACACTCGCATTCAAAAGCTCGGGATACAAGACTTTCCGTGCCCTGTCCTGAGTCACAAGGATGACTTGGGCCCTGGGCAGGAGTGGTATGGGCGGAAGGTATACGGGAAGCCAGAGCTCCAATCGAGATGAAAAGCGTCTTCCAGTGAGAGCCGCCTTGGAAACTCCAGCGTACAAACCTGCTGACATTAGGCGTTCTATATGGAGGCAACAGATCGAAGGCTCTCCCCACTGCTGGAAGAGACCTTGCGCCACCTCTGGGTGAAGATGCCATTCATGATCCCACTAGGCATTGACGGCTTAGTTATTCTGCTCCAGTGTTTAGGGAAACTGCCAGGTTTTGAACCAAAAGGGATATGTCCTCCAGTTCCAACCATGTCCAGAGACACAGGGCCTCATGACAGACTGTCCACGAATCCATCCCGCCTTGCTTGTTGCACTACCACACGGTGTTGTTGTTGTCCGTGAAAACCTGCACTAGCCTTCCCTTGAAAGGGGGTAGAAAGGCTTTCAGTGCAGGTCGGATCGCACAGGTTTCCTGCATATTGATATGGAGTCCGGATTCTGCTGGAGACCAGAATCCCCTGATCTCCACCTCTCCCAGCTGGCTGCTCCATTCCAGGAGTTACGCATCTGTCACTACTGTTAGATCTAGTTAGGGAAGGGAGAGGAATCTGTCTCTGACCCAATCACAGTTCGTTATCCACCTCTGCAGGCCATTTGCAGTTCCCTCCTTGTTCTGGACCATGGTAGAGCGATTCCCCTGATGCTGTGCCCACTGGAATTTCAGGTCCCACTACAGAGCCTGAATATGCCACATGGCATGCGTCACCAGCAGGATGCTAGAGGCCATGAGGCCCAGCAGCCTCAGAGTCAGTCTCACTAAAACCCAGGATAGATGCTGATACATTGATATCATAGTCTGAATATCCTAAATTCACCGCTCGGGAGAATAAGCTGACTTCGGCACATTGATTGTGAACCCCTGAGAATGCAGGAGGTTCACAGTAGTCCTGAAGTGGAGATCGGGGAAGACTGGTACCCCTGACCTGCGCAGATGAGCTGCGACCACTGCCATCACCTTGGTGAACACCCAAGGGGAGCTGGTAAGGCCAAAAGGGAGCACTGTGAACTGAAAATGGTTGTGGCCTCCGTAAACTGAAAGTAGTGCCGATGGGCAGGCAGGACGAGAATGTGAAAATAGGCGTTCGGCAAGTCCAATGCTACCATCCAGTCTCCGGGGTCCAGGCCAGACAAGACCTGAGCCAATGGAAGCATCTTGAACTTCTCCTTTTTGAATAAGTAGTTGAGGGTTTGGAGATCTAGGATAGGGCAAAGACTCGTGTCCTTCTTGGGGACCAGAAGGAAAAGGAAATAGCACACACAGTCTACTTCTACCACTGAAACCCTCTCTATGGCTCCCTTGGCCAAGAGAGCAATAACTTCCTTGCGGAGCAGAAACAATGATCCTCAGTCAGCCGTCGTAAGATGGAGGCATGGAGAACCCACCTATCATTTGTTATGAACTGCCGGTGATGGAAGTGATAGCAGATCCTACCACCAAATGAACGCCCAGGATCTAAAATGGCAAGATTAGGAAGGTCCAGAGGCTGTAGCTTCCGGGGGCTTGTGGCAGGACCAGACAGCTGGCTACCTGACCACACGAGGTCGATAGGAACTGCGCCTTCGGCACGCAGAGGCTGTGAAGCTTAAGCTGCAGCTGAGATAGGGTTGGTGCGGTTGAAAACTCATTCTGTGGCCATGAAAGGTGCAAAAGACAGACTGGGGATGAAGGGGATAGCCGAGAGGCCCAAGGACTTGGCAGTAGCCCACAAGTCCTTAAAGCGGTAGAGCACTGAGTCTGTCTAGTCTCCAAAGAGATGGGTGCCATCAAAGGGCATGTCCATGAGGGAAGCCTGGACATTCCCTAAGAGCCACATTTTCCCAGTCAGGCGTGGTGTCGGAGGGCCACCATCATCAGCCAATCTGCCAAGTGAGTTGGTTGTGTCTAAGCCACAACATACAGTGAACTTCGCTGCATCTCTCCTTTCTGTAACTTCTTGGGAGAGAAAGGCCCAGGCCTCCTCCAGGACCTGTGGCAGCACTTGCACAACAGTTTCCCACAGCATGTGAGAATAGAGTCCCAATAAGCATGCGGTATTCACTAACCACAATGCAAGGATGACAGAAGAAAACATTTTCTTTCCTAAGCTGTCCAGCCTCTCGGAATCCCTGTCTGGGGGAACGGCACCAAGCTCTCTGGGGTTGGTTGTTGGGTGAGGAAATTTGGATCCCCTGGAGCGGGCGGCTGGCAATCATCCTATTCACAGGAGCCCCTGTACTGGGTTTGGACCAGATTCCCAGAAGGACATAGGTGAGGGCTTTGTTGAACAGGAGTAGGAGCTCCGAGCTGCAGCACCTCTGTCAAGATTTTGGTCTTGACTGCCACCAAGGGCAGCTGAAAGTTGAGGACCTCAGCCACCTTCCACACCACCATTGTGTATAGAGCTTCCTCCTCTGTAGCCCGGGTACGGGGAGAAAGCATACCGGTATCTGGAGGTATATCCAGTCTGCTGGCATCACCCAGTTCCTTACACCAGTCCATATACTGATCATAAGGCTAGTATTCTAAAGGGTCCAGGGACACCTCTCATTCCTTCCCAAGGTCTACCCCATCAAGGCTCAGGCTACACCCTATGCCACAGGGTCCTGACAGCACCAGAATTTGCATCTGTTGGCGCTGCTCCGTGTTGGATTCAAGGTTTCTCAATGGGGTGGGCGCCAGGAGCATCGGCTTCGAGGCTGGCACCAAGTAAGGTAAGAGTGCCACGACCGGCACCAGTTTGGATCCATGACCAGATCAATGGGGGCCCATTGGAGTAGAACCAGATGGGGCCCTCTCTGACCCCACGAGGCTGAAGGTGCGCCGGATGGGTCTGGCTACTCAAAAATGAGAAAAACTACAATAGGTTCAGTCAGGGAGAACAATTGCTTAGTAAAAAAAAATGCTTTTGGTACATACAAAAATTTTTGCGTGGAAATTGAAAGTCTAAAGAATTCATTAAAAGTCTTTGAATGGAACACACATAAGCAGAATTAATCATCGTTTCAAAGCGTCATGTTTACTTGTTTATATATGGCTGTCACTTCTTATAAATATCAAGCTGAGTGGTCGCGTAACTAGTTAACATGGAGAAGTCTTGTTGGGGGTCACTGAGAAGTTGCGCTCCTGTCTGGATAAAGGGGAGACTACGGCGCTCATTCTATTAGATCTGAGCGCCGCATATGACACTGTGTCACATGCCATCCTTTTGAAGTCTCTCCAGTCAGCAGGAGTCGTAGGGTCCGCCTTAACCTGGCTGTCCTCTTTTCTCAGTGACCGTACATTCCAGGTCTTTTCCTCCAAATCTTCATCTACAATTAGGTCATCCGTGTATGGAGTTCCCCAGGGGTCAACCCTGAGTCCTGTGCGCTTTAACATCTACGTGAGACCCCTGGCATCTACCGTGGAGGATGCAGGTCTGTCCCTTTACTCATACGCCGATGACACGCAAATTATTTTCTCTCTGTCTTCCACTAAGGAAGGGTCACCTTCCTCCCTTCAGGTGGGATTACAGAGGGTGTCAGAATGGATGTGTGCCAATCTATTGAAATTAAACGGTGATAAGACCGAGGTTGTTATTTTAGGTAAAAACAAGCACTTGTGGGGGCCACAACACTGGCCACTGGAAATGGGCACCCTTCCCCAACCAGTTACTCAAGTGTGGAACCTGGGAGTTATCATCAACAGTAACCTCTCAATGCGGCAACAGGTGGTTAGCGTTGCCTCCAACTGCTTTACCATTCTAAGATGGTTGCGGAAGATCATCTGGATGCTCCCAGACTCCACGAAAAGAACGGTAGTCCAGGCACTTGTCACCTCTCGCTTGGACTACGGACTACGGAAACGTTCGGTACCTGGGTGGAAGCCAGGAGGTATTGAAGAAACTCCAGGTGGTCCAGAATTCCGCAGCTCGTCTCCTATGCCATATGCCTAGGAGATCATTCATCTCTCCCATCCTTCAGGATTTACATTGGCTCCGCATTGAGAGCCGCATCAAATTCAAGACCTTGTGCCTGATCTTTAAAATCAAACAAGGGTCGGCGCCTCCTTATCTTCAGGAACTAGTTAATCCTTACGTCCCTTCCCGGTCTCTACGGTCAGCTACTCAGGGCAACTTTGTAACACCTAGTTGCCGATTATCTAATATGGAAGGCTGGTCTTTCGCATTCCTTGGTCCTAGATTATGGAATGCCCTTCCCTGTTCGTTGTTTCAGGAATCTTTCTACCTTAAGTTTCGGCGAGATCTTAAGACCTGGCTTTTTCTCTCTCAGTGATTAGTTATCCATGAGCTCAGTTTGCAGTAGTTTGACTTGCTTGCGCCGGGAAACCCAGTTTAGGGTAGCTGTGCGCTTTATCAATTTAATTAATAAATAAATAAATAAAACATCAACACAACAGGACAAATCCTCAAAAAAGGTCAAAAAAAGTCACAAAAATCCAGTCAAAAACAGAGAGGGATAGCTCTTCTCTCGAATCAGCGCTGGCTGGGGCAGAAAGGAAAGAAATGTCAGCACTTCGAGGCGGTGTCTATATAGGTTGCACGGAGGTCACTTTTGGCACGGACACCGCCACGCGCAGGCCAATCAACGCCACCTATCAACACGCAGAGATATGGCTCACGAAAATCTTCCAGATCCAGTCTGACACCTGGGGAACTTCAAAGGTAAGGAACCTGCAGTTAGAAGTCTATATCAGATACAAAAGATAGCCAGAGAGTACCTATTAGCTCTGGATTTCCAATCGGCCCTCTCTTCAGCAGTTCCCGCTATCTCAGGATCTCTACTCTTCTCACTCCTCAACAGTCGTTCTCATTACTTTTCTTGTCCTCTGCTCTTAAGTTTCACACAGCATTTCCTAAGGTTTCTCGTCAAGCGGATCTGCCTCAATTTATTCTGTTCCTCAAATGAACAGTTTGTGTTCCCACCCACCAACAAACCTGCAAAGAAAAGAGTGACGGGCAAGGAGGACTTAAGGGACCAAACAGTACTAGTATGCACAGCAGGCCCAGATTAAATACCAACAACCACCACTAGCAGTTTTGTGGTCATGTGTAGGTCTTGCCACGCAGACAATTTTGTGTATTGCTGAAATTCTCATTTAAGGGAAAATTAAGAATATTTTCACTGATTTGCGTAACTCAATATTTTGTGTGATTATTACCCAAGGGAGAATGGCAGAAGTAGAGAATATTTCTGCAAATCAGTCTCTTGCAGGTTTTACTGTGTGACTTTTTTTGTGCAGAGTATACCCTCCCGACAATACTCACAAGATAATGGCACAATGTATTCTCTGTAATTTTGCAAATGTTATGCATATTTCATGGTGGTGTGGTGAGAAGGTGTCCACATTTGCACACCCTATCTCACATGTGCCACCTGAAGAACTAGTAATTGGTGGCTATCGTTAGATCCTTAGGTTACAAACCTGATAATCACGCTTATGACCTCACGGGGGTTGAAGATTAGGCCAATTTTCAGGAAAAAATAATGCAAGTTAAAGAAAGGCATGCCATCTCTGTCACAGACGCACGGGATTCCTATAGCTCTCCTCCTCCTATTCGGCCACCGGGACGCAATACCATGAGGGCAGGGCTTTAAGAGGGCCAGGTCCGGCCGATGCTCAGCACCGGCAGTTCTAAAAAGCAAGTGCCGAGACGGGTCCCTATCAGGCTCTTTATTTTTGCCCTCACTCTCGGGGTGAGAAAAAAATTATTAACTCTGTGGCAGTGCCACCCTTCATTGCCTTTGAGGTAACTTAAAAGACCCGTTTTAGTTATTTCACAGTTTCATCAGTTCAGAATGGAAGCGTTTTCAATACTGTATACAATGAAGCAATAGTTGATACTAATTGTATTGTATGCAACTAACAACCATTGGCAAAGCCAATAGTCCTGACTTCTTGTATATTCAATGTTACTTTTTGTATCTGGATGCAATGATAGAAACAGCAAAATACCAGTCAAGCAGCACACTCTGCTCAACACAAGTTCAGGTGTTTTAACACCCGCCCTTAATGACATCGGCTACGGCCCTTTGAGAGACCCCCAGTTTGTTCCCACTTAAAGCCCTGCGTGAGGGAACATGGCGGCGTTACACGAATGCACAATACAAACAGCCCCAGCCAGCCTCACCTTTACGGACTATAAATCATCTCACACTACTCTCTCCTGCCTACTTGTGCACGCATTGGCAGGACTCACTCCCCCTAAGAGACTTCCCTTTCACTCCAATTAGAGCAGATCGATAGGCCTCGGCTACTGGAGCAACAATGCCGGCCATGAGCCCGGGCCGCAGCCAGTGGCCAGCACGTGCCAGGAATCAAAATGCCCTCGGAAATCAATGAAGACAGATAGACAGGAATAACAGGCTAACAGACGGAATTGGCTTAAAACTGAAATAGATAAAAATATAAGGTCAGGGCAATAAAACGAGGAGGAAGCGACCATCAATCACTGCGGCTAGCGGCCGGCCGGAGGAGGGTTGGCGCGCTGTACAGACGGCCCGCTGCAGGGGTGCGGCGCGCAGGGGACGGGGAGAAGCGAGCGCCCCACGAGTGCGATAAAACTGACAGCTTCCAGCTTGTTAAATAGCAAAGCGCTGTACTCGGGGCTTTCTAACCTCAGCGTGAGTGACTTCTCAAAACTGGGTCAGTTTGATAAATGGATACAGAGGCGGGAAGGGGCTAATACCACTGACTGAAGGCAGAGCATGCTTGGAAAAACGGAGGCCTAACGCACCAAGACCGGGGAATTACAGCGCCCAGTGCTACTGTGGAGCAGCCAGCGCGCTGAAGCCACAGCATACCTGGGCAACCAAGCCCACACAACAAATGTGAGAGACCAGCAAATTCACAGGGGGAGCGGACGAGAAGTGAAGGCCAGAGCTGCCGAGTTTGGAACCGAGGAACAAGATGCGAGCCTTGGCGTCGGCTCGACATTCTGTGATTCCGGGTAAAACACAATGTCTCCGTGCATAAACATTTAATATGTCCTTGTGAATGTAACTGGTGCTCATTTCAAGCGATACAGTATCTGCGGGGCCATGTTAAACCGCCCAAAAAATATGAAGCATCGGTTTGGTTTGGCTCCAAGAGCCGTAGAACAGGCGGAGCCATAAACATACTGGGCATGTAAATAATGGGAAAGGTAATGTAAACATATGATAAAGACTCTTTCACAATAAAACCAGGTTATTTATTCAACACTCACGTTTCACTTTATTATACCAGATGATATCACGTCCTTGGTTATGTTAAAAAAAATGTAAACATGAACTTTTACCCACCCCCAATATCCCGACAACAAAGCCACGAGTGACCCAAGAGACTGCAGTTTGTCACGTGCACTGTGCATATATCCAATCCTGTATTATATGGGGAGCAACATTGTTTATTAAATCATACCTAATTGAGATATGACACACATCCTCAACTGAAATCTTTCAATGTGCTGTGCTATATGATACTCAAAATAAGGCACAGCGAATGAAAGCAATTTGTCTAGAATCACACAATGTTGTCAAGTGGTGAAGCAGGGATCTAAAACCAGTTGTCCTCGTTTCACATTGCACAATTCAGCTTCTACAAGAATATCCCAGTCTCTCTCCCTTTTACCACCAAAGGACAATGCTTTGAGTTCACTGATTTCATGACCTAAATTAGTGCACTATTTTCACTAAATACAAGTTTGGCACGTTTATTTCAAGCTAACACGATAGAAGCAGATCTCTTTTTAAGAAAGAGATCTGCTTCTATCGTGTTAGCTTGAAATAAACGTACAAAGTACAAATGAGACTATTTTATTGATAAACAAAGTTGGGCTGGGCTTCCCAGGTTTCAGTAAAACATGAATGAATTGCAGCTCAGCCTGGCTGTAGACAACACTGCAGAAAATAACATTTTTAGAATTCATATCCTCAGCTGCCCTGCGTCTAGTGGTTTTAGGAAGGGAACAGGGTAGAGCTTGGGATGGCTCAGCTCTATTTCAGCTTGCAAGTCCCCAATGGACGAGGCCAAGCCAGAGGCAGCCATTTGGAGAGAGCTGGGCTAAAACTTTGCCCAACTGTACTATAATACTGCCTTCTAGCTCCATGATAAATTTAGGGATGGTCATGTATTTGTGCAACATCCATCCTCCTCCTTAAACTATTACCACTTCTTTGTATCTACCCAAAACTGCTGCCTCGCGTATCATCATATAATAGTCTCACTATGTAAAGCACTTGAGCCTTAACACACTTGTTGGTGAGAAACACATACATAAATATTAGGCCCAGCCTGAACTGCGGTCTGCAGTGATGTTTCTATTCTCATACTGTGATCTATGTCACACTGCTATTCAGTGGCAATATTAGTGACACAACAGCCCTAATGCAAACAGGCTCACCAATCTACAGCTGAGTAGTTTAAGAAATTAGATTACTATTTGGGATGGCCAACTGCCCACCTTAAGGATTAATTACTGCTCTTCTCAGGATGAACTCTTAAAGTCCCAATTACTAAACGGAGCTCAGCCTGTGGTAGCTAAGGGACAGAGGAGAAAGGCTTAACTTAGAGCAATGCATAAAGTATTTATGCAGTACCAAAACAATAATAAAGTCAAAATGCAAACATTTTAAAACTTAAACTGAACAAGAAATGAGAGTAAAATTTGAAAACAAAATAATATTATCCAATAAGAGGAAGGGTGTATATATATATATATATATATATATATATATATATATATATATATATATATATATATATATATATATATATATATTTTAGTAAAGTTTTAAGTAGAAATAGAGCCGTGAAAATGTAAAGCGCCATTGACAGCCAATGGTTGTTGCAGACAAGGACCAAGGTGCAATTTCAGGCTGACTGCAATGGAGCCCTAGGTCGGATAGACCAAGTGGATTTGTCCTGGTGTAAGTATGGAAGTCAGAAAGTTCGAAAAAGTTTCCAATTCCGACTGGTCTGGAGTATGGAAGTCAGAAAGTTTGAAAAAAAATTAAGTTCCACTGGTCTGGAGGAAAAGTTTCCAGAAGTTTACAAACATTTTTTCTCCTACCCAAACAACCACTGGAATACACTTCTAAAGCCCTTTTAGCGAAGGCACTTAGAGGCTCACAGGGTATCAAGCAGGCCATTCAAGTACCACTGTTCATCTGGGTACTTCCATGAAAACCATTCTTGCAGCTTGTCGTCTCCTTGTAGCCACAGAGGAGGTCAGCTAATTGACCCTTGGAGTTAACATCATTGTCCTAGGTGCAAGATAGAGGAGGTCTAGTTCTTCATGGCTTCTCTCAGGCCATATATAGCAGGCCCAGTCCTCTTCTGATCTTCTGCATTTCCAGAAAGTGTTTTGAAGAGGGTGCCGCAGTTATGCCTGGCATCAGCTAGTGGGTGGGTGTGACTGCTGAGCACTCCCTATCCAGTGGGGTAAAAGTTTCCTGGGTCAATCCTGACCACTTTTTCAGGAGGCCCGGCTTGCTTTACTGCAAACAGTCCCAAAATGCCATCTGTCCGGGTGTTTTCAAGATGGCAGCAATCTTCATTTAAACTAAATTTGAGCCCTGAGGGCTGTGGAGTGTCATAGGGAAATCACCTGTGTCTTCCCTCATCGAACACTAAAATGAAGGCACTGTACTCACAATAAACACAGACGTCTGATAGGACAAATGCAAGGTCCTTCAGGAACCAGGCAAGGGGTACACAATAATTGTCTTGGCATTTTGATCGCTCCCTTCCAAGTATGCCCCTAGTATTAAATGTTGCTCAACAAACCACCTCAAGCAAGATTTGACAGTCTGGTGTCACATGATGCACACAGCCCCCACTCTAAATAGTCTGTGGAGTTCAGAGGAGTCATCTCTGCCCATTTAGGTCAGCTTATTCTTTGCTCTGGAGGGCATTTTACACGTCATCCACACATTACTCGGGCCAAGTACAAGCTGGGGAGAAGCTGGAAAGCTCATGTAAATTAGCTTCCAGGAACTTGAGGTAGGGAAAAGGGACTTTTTAAAAGTTACTTTCACATAATCTTTTTAAAAAAACATACTTCACAATTGAAGTGAATTTTTAATAACTATTAAAAATAGCTGTATAATAATGTTTTTAGCTGGTCCCATTCCAGAGCTACAGTATTAGTATTTTAATCTATAGTCTGATTTTTGATGGTTAACTGATCCTCTGTTTAGATTAGAATATAAATATTACAGCCACCGGGCCTAGACACTACAATACTAAAATCCCTGTTCCTGCAGGCAAAAGCCATGAATCACCACCAGTGCTTAATTTGAGATGGTGGGTTCCGGTGTTTGACATCCGCACTTAATTGTCAACACTGCACCTATGACAGTCTGCCAAACGGTGGCGATGTTTGACCAATTTATAGATAAGCATAACAGTTATTTATTAATTAGACATACGTAAATAATGACAATAACAGACGTCCAAGCCATTGTTACAGCTTTGGGGCCTGGAATAGTCTGAAGTGTTATGCTTGTAGGTGTGTGACGGTTAGAGTTGTGCTAGTAATGACAAAGGTGAAGTGACAAACAAAAGGGGTTTGCCCATGTTACCTGGGCTACAATGTACAGACATACAAAAACAGTATATAGTGGAGATTAACTGTAACCTATATTAGTTATACACAATGAAACAATCCATTGTCATTGAAAACCTGATTTAATCAAGCATGATTTGTTAACTGATGCTAACCAATAAATATAGCTACAGCTCGTCAATCTCTAAATATACACATATATGTAGATGTTGTCTCCTAAACACAAATATTGATACAAAAAACCAATATCAAACAAACAAATATAGCAAAGTATATACAATGTTGGTCTGTTTCTTGTCTCTCAAAGGTATTCAGCATGAAATGTTTATGTCGTAATTTAATTCCCTAATCCCTAATCCACCTAGGAGGTAGTCACCGAAACAAGGAATGAAAGTCAACTTTCATAATGTAGGAGCCTTTTTAAATGGACCTTTGTGTCAATTTAGTTGAGTTACACTCGACACAGACAGAACGCCTAAATCTTCCTGCATTCACTGCCGGGCCCCTCAGTGCAAACATGGGTGGCAAGGAAAGGGAGGTGTGTGAGGGAGAGAAGGAAAGGTGAGTGCAGGGGCTGCAAAAAGCGAGAACGAAGCAGACATGCGAGAGAAGGAGAGGGTGGGAGGAAAGATGGCTTTGTTGTTATAGCTATTTTATCACATAAAAGCACAGTGAATGGTTTAAAGTGTGCAAGTCACTTGCTCCACTGGCAAATGCATTGCAACTAGAAAGACTACAGTGGAAGCAAGATCCTGGAAATCACAACTATGAAGAGTCTTAAATGTAGAACCCATTAACTGAGCCAACACCAGAATCAAATCCTATTGCACAGGCCTATTATGAGCTAGTGGGTATCATCTATTTAACCATCCCATCAAAAAGCGAGAGACCACAGGGATCTCAGAGAAAGAATGAGGTTTTTGTAAAGTCTCCTCATATAAATAGATAATGCCGCCAAGCAACCTATTACTGCCTATCCCTGCTGACGAGGGTTGAAAACCCGAAACACGTGTCCAGGGATGGCGAAGACAGCGAAGATAGCAAGATCGAAAGATGATGCATCGCGAACACTCTACTACAATGACCAGAGTCCTTAGGGGCAACTTCCGCCGGTGTGTGAGTAGTGTGCGACCCCACCCCCCTTTTTGTAACTTAAAGCTCCCTTGAGCAGCGGGCTGACGAGCCTGGGATCCCGCACCTACGCGCCGGAGTGGTACTATACCTGGCAGATATTGGCAGCCATCGGCGACCCCAGAACACTGCCTATCCCTGCTGACGAGGGTTGAAAACCCGAAACACGTGTCCAGGGATGGCGAAGACAGCGAAGATAGCAAGATCGAAAGATGATGCATCGCGAACACTCTACTACAATGACCAGAGTCCTTAGGGGCAACTTCCGCCGGTGTGTGAGTAGTGTGCGACCCCACCCCCCTTTTTGTAACTTAAAGCTCCCTTGAGCAGCGGGCTGACGAGCCTGGGATCCCGCACCTACGCGCCGGAGTGGTACTATACCTTGCAGATATTGGCAGCCATCGGCGACCCCAGAACACTGCCTATCCCTGCTGACGAGGGTTGAAAACCCGAAACACGTGTCCAGGGATGGCGAAGACAGCGAAGATAGCAAGATCGAAAGATGATGCATCGCGAACACTCTACTACAATGACCAGAGTCCTTAGGGGCAACTTCCGCCGGTGTGTGAGTAGTGTGCGACCCCACCCCCCTTTTTGTAACTTAAAGCTCCCTTGAGCAGCG
Source organism: Lissotriton vulgaris (assembly GCF_964263255.1). Taxonomy (NCBI): domain Eukaryota; kingdom Metazoa; phylum Chordata; class Amphibia; order Caudata; family Salamandridae; genus Lissotriton; species Lissotriton vulgaris. The sequence goes on along the minus strand of NC_141685.1, from coordinate 800,987,800 downwards.
GGCTGACGAGCCTGGGATCCCGCACCTACGCGCCGGAGTGGTACTATACCTGGCAGATATTGGCAGCCATCGCAACCCCAGAACACTGCCTATCCCTGCTGACGAGGGTTGAAAACCCGAAACACGTGTCCAGGGATGGCGAAGACAGCGAAGATAGCAAGATCGAAAGATGATGCATCGCGAACACTCTACTACAATGACCACAGTCCTTAGGGGCAACTTCCGCCGGTGTGTGAGTAGTGTGCGACCCCACCCCCCTTTTTGTAACTTAAAGCTCCCTTGAGCAGCGGGCTGACGAGCCTGGGATCCCGCACCTACGCGCCGGAGTGGTACTATACCTGGCAGATATTGGAAGCCATCGGCGACCCCAGAACACTGCCTATCCCTGCTGACGAGGGTTGAAAACCCGAAACACGTGTCCAGGGATGGCGAAGACAGCGAAGATAGCAAGATCGAAAGATGATGCATCGCGAACACTCTACTACAATGACCAGAGTCCTTAGGGGCAACTTCCGCCGGTGTGTGAGTAGTGTGCGACCCCACCCCCCTTTTTGTAACTTAAAGCTCCCTTGAGCAGCGGGCTGACGAGCCTGGGATCCCGCACCTACGCGCCGGAGTGGTACTATACCTGGCAGATATTGGCAGCCATCGGCGACCCCAGAACACTGCCTATCCCTGCTGACGAGGGTTGAAAACCCGAAACACGTGTCCAGGGATGGCGAAGACAGCGAAGATAGCAAGATCGAAAGATGATGCATCGCGAACACTCTACTACAATGACCAGAGTCCTTAGGGGCAACTTCCGCCGGTGTGTGAGTAGTGTGCGACTCCACCCCCCTTTTTGTAACTTAAAGCTCCCTTGAGCAGCGGGCTGACGAGCCTGGGATCCCGCACCTACGCGCCGGAGTGGTACTATACCTGGCAGATATTGGCAGCCATCGGCGACCCCAGAACACTGCCTATCCCTGCTGACGAGGGTTGAAAACCCGAAACACGTGTCCAGGGATGGCGAAGACAGCGAAGATAGCAAGATCGAAAGATGATGCATCGCGAACACTCTACTACAATGACCAGAGTCCTTAGGGCCAACTTCCGCCGGTGTGTGAGTAGTGTGCCACCCCACCCCCCTTTTTGTAACTTAAAGCTCCCTTGAGCAGCGGGCTGACGAGCCTGGGATCCCGCACCTACGCGCCGGAGTGGTACTATACCTGGCAGATATTGGCAGCCATCGGCGACCCCAGAACACTGCCTATCCCTGCTGACGAGGGTTGAAAACCCGAAACACGTGTCCAGGGATGGCGAAGACAGCGAAGATAGCAAGATCGAAAGATGATGCATCGCAAACACTCTACTACAATGACCAGAGTCCTTAGGGGCAACTTCCGCCGGTGTGTGAGTAGTGTGCGACCCCACCCCCCTTTTTGTAACTTAAAGCTCCCTTGAGCAGCGGGCTGACGAGCCTGGGATCCCGCACCTACGCGCCGGAGTGGTACTATACCTGGCAGATATTGGCAGCCACCGGCGACCCCAGAACACTGCCTATCCCTGCTGACGAGGGTTGAAAACCCGAAACACGTGTCCAGGGATGGCGAAGACAGCGAAGATAGCAAGATCGAAAGATGATGCATCGCGAACACTCTACTACAATGACCAGAGTCCTTAGGGGCAACTTCCGCCGGTGTGTGAGTAGTGTGCGACCCCACCCCCCTTTTTGTAACTTAAAGCTCCCTTGAGCAGCGGGCTGACGAGCCTGGGATCCCGCACCTACGCGCCGGAGTGGTACTATACCTGGCAGATATTGGCAGCCATCGGCGACCCCAGAACACTGCCTATCCCTGCTGACGAGGGTTGAAAACCCGAAACACGTGTCCAGGGATGGCGAAGACAGCGAAGATAGCAAGATCGAAAGATGATGCATCGCGAACACTCTACTACAATGACCAGAGTCCTTAGGGGCAACTTCCGCCGGTGTGTGAGTAGTGTGCGACCCCACCCCCCTTTTTGTAACTTAAAGCTCCCTTGAGCAGCGGGCTGACGAGCCTGGGATCCCGCACCTACGCGCCGGAGTGGTACTATACCTGGCAGATATTGGCAGCCATCGGCGACCCCAGAACACTGCCTATCGCTGCTGACGAGGGTTGAAAACCCGAAACACGTGTCCAGGGATGGCGAAGACAGCGAAGATAGCAAGATCGAAAGATGATGCATCGCGAACACTCTACTACAATGACCAGAGTCCTTAGGGGCAACTTCCGCCGGTGTGTGAGTAGTGTGCGACCCCACCCCCCTTTTTGTAACCTATTACAGAAGACATTTGAACTTCGTACTTGGGTAGATGCAATAAAAAGATAAAGTGAACTGACTAAAACGCTTGAGGGCCTAAATCTGCCTTCTCACCAAAGTGGCGGGTGCCATCAAAGGACATATTCATAAGGGATGTCAAGACATCCCCTGAAAAGCAAGGTGACCTCAGCCAAGCATGTTGACAAAGTGCTACAGACGAAACAACCGCTGTAACTAGTGAGTCAGTCATGTCCAGTCCACAGCATATTGCTAACTGTGCTGCACCCCTACCATCTGTAGTAGCCTGGGACAGGATGGCTTGGGCCTACTCCAAGACCATGGGCAGCACTTAGTCAAAAACTGTGTGTGAATACAGACTAAAGAGGCATGCAGTGTAGGGCTGGTGGAAGAGAAAAGTGTTGAGGTTCTTTGGATCAACTATCAGGTGGTGTGGTAGGGAACATGCCAGGGGTAACATTGGATGGGTTAGCCTGGACAACCAGGCCCTCTGGAGAGGAGTACTTTGTGAGGAAAGCTGGATCTCCAGGACCAGGGCGATGATGGCAGGCAATCGTCCAGGGCCCAGGAGCAGGACGCCATTGAGGGCTTCATTAAAGGGGAGAAGAGGTTTCGTGGGGGCTATTCCAGGTTTAAGCACCTTTGTCAAAACATTAATTTGGACTGCAACAGAACCTCAGCAATCCTTTTCACCACCATGGCAAATTAAGCCCCTTCAGCTGTAGCCACACTAGGAGGAGAGGTTAGGTCAGTGTCCCGAGAGGTGTCTAGTTATTCCTTGCCAAGGGCTCTTCTTGGGAGTAGGGGAGAGAGAGAGAGAGATGTTGGGATACCCATAAGGATCCTCAGATCTTCCTAAATGCATTCCCCACAGGGTCTGTTAGTAAAGAGAGGCACTGTCTCTCTCTCTCTCCTCTGCTGCGCTCCGTGCTGATCTCTCACATACGTTTGCTTTTCTCTCACGCCCTCCACATTGCCTTTCTCCTAGGTGGTTTCTCCAAGCCAGCTTCACAATGCAGTCTTTTGTTTAATGCCCCCACCTTCGACCCCGTTTTGCTTCAGCCCCCAATGTTGCTCGTCCAGAGGTGTTTCTCTCCAATCTGCTTTAAACAAAAGAAAAAAGCGTTCACATTTTTAATTCTTTTCTAGTTACTGATACAACTTGGATCGGTAACTTAACACAAAATAAGAGGCAATCAAATGCTTAAATTTTTTAATTCATTTTTTAGCCATGCAGGACTGCATCTGAAATGCTGTTTAGCATGGCTAAAACCATTGGCAAAGCCAATGCCTATTTCCTGTAGCATTTTTATGTCAAAATACCAGACTGCTGTGCAACAAAGAGTGTTTTCGGTGTTGCAGCTAAGAGAATGATCCATCTTTCTTTAATTTCCCACCTTTGAAAATGACACCATCTAACGGCATGCCAAGAAGTCTGGACACTACATCAGGTAAAACCAAAAAACAACCATGTACACCTTCTAATGGGAGAACAAGTCAGCACTGATTTGGCCATCTATTCTCATGAGCTAAGTTAATAAATGATTAATATGCTTCAGTAGCTCAAACTAACCAACACCTCACCTGCCCATCAGGTAGCAGCTAAAATTGCTTTCAGCACATGCCGCCTCATTGAGTAGTGGTAACTAGCCAGACTAACTACAGCATTATTCAATTATTCAGGTGCCAAATAGAAAATATTTTGCCAGGACATGGCAGTCACAATGAGCACCACTAAAGAATTTTCCAGTGGAATTGGGAACGTTTGTCCTACTAAGGGTGGTGCCCATTTATCTGTAAATATCGGCATGGAAATTCCTGCCACCAAAGTAGGGTTTCCTCAGATACAGCAACCGGATTTTAAAAAGCCTCTCTAAATGATAATAAAAAGGAGCTATTCATCCTCTTGGCCCTTGAGCAATATGTTTGGGACCTTGTCACACATCTCAATTTCTGCAGTTTCAAGAGGCGTCACCTCCAGTAAATTAGAAGCATTCTTCAAAGCAGATACATAGAATGAAAATTCACCAGTAGAAGAAGTGGGGGCAATTATGGCGAGTCTCTGTGGATAGTCAAGAATGGTTTTTAACTGACAATCCTGCTTGCAGGCTCCGGCAGTGTTCTGGTCGTGCGATAACGGTTGAAGCACTGCAGTGTCCTGGTCGTGCGATAACGGTTGAAGCCTATTCCTAAGCCTTCATTTCTTTTCTCTCCCCCAACACCTCTAGCCATCAAGATCGTCCTCAAAGACACTCTGAGACTTCAGTTGCCACAAATCATGACTATGGTGACCATTTTCTACCTTCCCTGTATTCAAACTCCAAGGATTTTAGTTCATTCTAAGCTAAAAAAACAACAAATCAAATGGCAACTCAAACTTGGGACGCAAATAGAAGCAATTCACTGCTGCCTACATGAACTCCTGAGGTTGCGCAAGGTAAGCGTCTGTAATGAAAAAAATAGTTAAACTGTGACTTGGTAGTGCTATTTATGCCCCAGGAGAGTGGTTCTTAACCTGTTGACTTCTGTGGTCACCACTTATCCATTGTTGGATTTAGGGGAACCTCTACTGAGCCATTATTGGAATTAGGGGACTGAAGCCTATGCCATTTCAACAATTTAAACTGTAAAACAAAACGCAAAAATACATAAATAAGCTTTCACCAAACAAATACAGAAATGATGAAATATTTTATTTAATTCACAAACAAAAAAAATCAGAATTTTAAAGGAAAGGTTGGAGCTTTTCTATCTGTTAATATTGAATTTTCCAAGCAGTCGTGGACCCCCTGAGTAGGCATTGTAGGCCCCCACGGGTCCCCAGACCATGGATAACGAACCACTGCTGTCAGGTGTCACTGCTACTCCGAATCATGCAGTACACCAGTATAGTGGTTCTTAACCTTCTCACTGCTGCTGACTCCCCATTAAATCACTACGGGAAGTCAGGGAATCCCCGCTCTTAGCAATTTCTACCGATTTGAACCTTAAAGAAATACTCTTTTCCTAAATAGTTTTCGTGTCTAAAAGACAAAGTGATATGTTAGATTCTTGCAGAACACTTTGTCTTTTCTTCTCCTAATGCATGTATTTTTGTCAGCGCCTATCAGTACTTGAAAAGAGGCTACCAATTGTCCACACTAAATTCTGTTTGATGTGCTTTTGCTGCTCTCACGAATGAAGCTAAGGGCATCAACTTGGTTTTTAGCCCCAATTTCAAATTCCTTCACATTTACAGTGTGTTGTAAAATTCGACAATTTGCTTTTTATGTAGACTTGATTAATTTGCTATTTTTTTTTAAATTCTGAAGGGGTGAGGACCTTAGGTTAAGAACCAATGCCTAGGACATATATTGTGGTTCCGGTCACCATGAAAAATGTTTCCAGGATAGCAGTCTGTTTTTTTCAAAGATAAGGAATTTACAGAGGGAGCAGTATCAATTATTACAATCGGACCACTACACAAATTGTATGACATAACCTTTGAACATATTCAGACTCTAATGAATTCTGCAGCAGAATCCTTAATCAGTCTGCACAGCAGAATCACCCCAGCAATATATTAGCGCATGTCGTCAAGGCAATTAATGAAATGTGCATGCTTTCAGCAAATTGTTCTGTATCGTGCCTTAAATTAACAAAAAGCACATTTAAATAAATAAGCAAAGATTTTAAAGCCACCAGCGGTCAGCCATTAGGAACTAGCTGTTTAGATAAAACACAAAGAGGATCGCTCTTTTGGGTGAAACGTCCAGTGTGAATGGTGACAGTAAAGCCTATTTGTCTTCTAAATAAATTATATGGGCTGTCATCGCTTGAACAATGTTGCTGTGTCAGTGTATGCACTCAGGCGGCTACTGGGGCTCAGCAAGAGCCGTGTGTACTCAATGCATCTACAGTGGAACCGCTTCACTGAAAATATGCCAAGTGGCATTTGCACTGCTCGAAACGGGTTTGCGTGGACAACTGTAATATGGTTCAACATTCAAAACATACTCTATGTGAAGACAAGATGGAGCACACAAAAAACCAAAACCAATAGGTCAACCAGTAAAACATCAGCCTACGATTGCCAACATTTAGAGGAAATATTTTAAAAAGAAGAAATTGCAAAAAAAAGAAACAACAACGCATGCACTGATTTCCAATTACCAGCCTTGGTGAGCTCAAGGACAGTGTCCTCCTGCCAGAGGTGTAATGGGTACCAGAGATCACGTGGCAAGAGTAAGCACCTCTGCACTGTGTTGCCAAGAGCACAAAATTGAATGTCAAATCTTTCGGAATGATATCCTTCGCCTCCATAACATTGTCCATAGATCACTGCGACGTGCCTTCATTTTCTGTCATCTCAATTTTTAGTAAGAAGATCTGGGAATCTTGTCTGAATTTCAGTCTCATGACGTATTTACATAGAAAAGGAATCCAAAGTAGGAATGAATGCTGGATTAGTAAGGTATCTTATTCTTCTGAAGCAGAGTTTAGTGCTAGAAAAGAAAGCATTTGCAGGCAGACCATCTGTCTTTTGGTGCATGTCTTTTTAGAGGCCACATCAACATTCAAGCTAGCCTGGCTGATGAGGGGTGAAGCCCAGAAACCGGTTCCAGGATGCTTGTTTCCGGACCAGGGAGGACATGGCTTGGCAGTTCGAGCTGGACTGTTCCCATGTGGCACAGGGTCAAGCCTGATTTGCATGTGTCTGGGTCCAAACTAGGGTGGCGTAGTGAGCAAAAGAACAATGCATTAAACCCAGCTCTGTGACTGGGGGTGAATGTTTGCACTGTTCAGCATTCCGTCCATCATTTGTTCCTTTTGCTTACATCAACATTAAAAGCTTCTTGAAAGATGTATTTCCAAGCAACTAATCCTGGGAACAACACTGTAAAAATGATGATCCTCACTCTGCAGATTCTCATCGCAGGCAGCTTCCCAGTCCTTCAGCTGTACATCCCACTCCTCCAGGATCACTCTGCTCATCTTCCTCTGAGGTTCCGTGAAAATTGTAAGTGGTGTTTTCGACTCGTACGAATATGGTCGAGTCTAGTATCTATGAACCGCAAATGGCGAGTTTAGTAAGTGTGCGCAGTTTCGCTGTGCTAACTTAAACCGTTTGTTTGTTACGTGGGTTTTTCATCTGTACCCACGGGTTCCATCTTAGATACGGCATCCATTTTGTCTCTTGCCCTCAAGTAGCCAGCGAACGGACGCTGTCCGCTTCGCGACCCTGGGACTCCCAAGATATTTGCGGAAGACACATGTTCTTTGAAAGTGTCTTTATGACAAGGGGGTTGCTGCTGTAAGGCAGATGACGCCGCTCGAGGCTCATCTTACAGTACGGGCTTATTGTCTCAGCCGTGCATCTCATTAGGCACGTCCCTTTGATGCCTGTATCTCGTGCTTCTCGACACTCCCCTTTTACACCCTTTCCGATCTCCCTACTGTCTCCGTCTTCCTCTGCACCTGTCTTCGTTCCTATTTCGATCTACTTTACTGCTGATTGGAATTTGCTAATGGTGGGAAGATGGGTTTTTACAGTTGGGAACCGCCAAATGTTTCCGCACTTATGTTCCGGACCTTATGTGTTTCAAAGTGACCAAAGCGACCCCTCTGAGAGCGACTTGTGGGAACCAGGTTGTAAACTATTGTGTATCATGTTATCCTATGGGTAAAAACTGTATAAAAGGAGCGATCCACAAATACAATTTGAAGCAGTCTCCCCGAACTACACTCGATGTACTTCCTGTGACTTCTGTGTTCCCTGCAGTAAATAAACCTTGACTCTTTGACGCCGAAGGAAGTGTCCCGTGTCTCTGTGACTTGTACGCCGGAGCAGGTTACCCACGAAGGTTTCAGGTGTTGTGCCCTGGCACCGCTGGGTCCAAAAGAACCCAGTCCTTCACCTCTACGATCTGCCCTCACAGCCATGCTTTCGTCACCCTATATTATCGTTGGCTTCGTTCTGGGTAACCACCCAATATGCTTGGCTCACAATCACAAGAAATGTTTAATCATAATGCACATCCTTAGCCATGTTCTGCAGGCACCCTGGCCGGCATGTGCTGCATAGCATTCAGCCACAATGCACATTCTAACCCAGTTCTGAACACCTTTAGCCCTGCACTGCACACTCAGCATCTGCATTCACTTTGCCAACTTCTGTCGCCTTTGGCCACCACCACCTGCACTATCATGTTCACGCACTGCACACCCTTACCCATACTTTGCATGCCCTTAGGCAAGTTCTGCACGATCTCAGCCAGGTCACGTTTTCAAATCTTGAACATTTTTCTTAACTTTATTACTTTCAAATGTTACCCCTTTTCAGTCTTCTTTCTTACATACTGTATTATATTGTATTGTTCCATTTAAACGGTGCTTTATTCTCCTGAGGAGGCAACAAAGTTCTCTGATTTGCACACCCTTTTGGTGTACATAGTTTGAAATAGCATTGGCTGTGGTTTTGCCTATTTGGGAGGTGCTCGGCGGGGGGCATGAAGTTTGGTGATATTCTCTAAACAAGATGTGTCAACATCTGTGCATAAGAATGACATATTGTACAGGGTGTGAGAATAGATGTAGCTGCATATGTGGATACTATCTTTTGGAGGTGGTCTTTAGCATGAAGTAGAGACCCCTTATATGTGGCGATCTGAGACCACCATTTGAAACTCCAAATGGAGTCTACCAAAAGCCACAGAAGTTTAATGCCTGCAGGACTGTTAAAAAACAAAAAATTACTAAACCGAGTCCACCCAGGAGCGAGAGAAGCCTCGTCCCTGAAGAACTACCAATCAACGAGAAAATGCAATCTGCATTGTCTACCATAAGATATAGAGGTTCAAATCCTGAAGCACTGCTAAGGAATGAGATGTAATGAACGGTGGCTGTCCCATGCAACAAGAGGCCAGCCTCTACGAGCACTGTTAAGAAACCAGACACTAGATTATGTAGGGTCATTGAAGAGTGATAGGGGGACAACTATTGAAGCACTGTTAAAAGGGGCATTCAATGAAAAGAAAGATAACATTCTCTTTTTGAGTGATGCACTGCTAACAATCACCAACAATGTACCTTCCAGAAGGCCAGTTAGTTTAATGGTGTCTGCTTAGTTTTAGAGTAATTTGTGACATCATTCACTGGATGGCAGCTTAAAAGAAATAAGGGAACAGCCTGGGGTCCACCGAGGAGCATAGAGCCAAATATCTGGAGACACTGTGAAGGAACCGTTAAATATATTAAATAGAATCAATGGGAGGGTTACCCCCAACAGTGGTACTAATAAGCCACAAAGGAAAATTAAGTGTAGTACATATATGTGGAATCCACATGGGAGTGAATAGGGTGCAGCACACTGAAAAAATAGATCCTCAAGTGCATGGTCTATGGGTCCATCTAGAAATGGGGGTCATAAAGCCAAAGAGTATGTGTGTACCAAGAGATGGCAGTTTGTACATCAAAGAAGCATCTCTACGTTTGTAACCGATTAAGCCTTGTGAGGAAGGATGTTTGTGAATCTCAGTACATGGAATGGGTGGGAGAGTCATATCTGTTAACCCCTTGGCTGCTGCCGTCGGCCAACGGTCGTCACATGCACTACCTTGTTAGTGCTGCGAACGTCCGTTGGCCGACGGTGCCCCACCCGTTTTTCGAACGTTCAGCACTGGAGCTGAACGTTCGACGCAGGCAAGGAGTTGAGGAAAGGAAGCAGGGTTAAGAGTCTTGATCTATCGAGAAATGAGAGAGGTAAAGTTGATAGCTGGAGTTCTGAAAAAAACAGACACCATGGGCCCACACGACATGCATCTGGGCATGAAGACCAATAAGGCAAAGAAGAGTTGCAGGGGTAAATAGTGCAAGAAGCTCACAAGGAGCAAAAATGTGCAATTTCCACTATGTGGCTCATTGTTCCTGCCTGTAGTAAAGTGGCCATCTGTAATCTACACAATCGGACAGCAGTGCAGAGATACTGGTTAGCAGGACACACCTTCAGATGCTCTGACCCTGCATCATCTCGAATTCCTTTCCCTGGGAACAAATGAGAAAAGCATTGAACTTGTTATGTTATGTTAAAAATTCTTGTAAAGCGCTTGTACACCGATTGGTTTCTTGGCGCTGAACTTAAGGTTTTGCTGGAACCTCACGTATTTAGTTGTCAACTTGTCAGGCAACCAGCAGTGGCAAAGCAGGGAGATTGCCCATAAATTGTGATGCTAGATACACACTACTAAAGTGAAATCCAACCAGAAAAAATGGATATCGGAGAACGCTCATTTCACTGGCTCTCTTCAGAGAAGTAATACAAGGGTATGCCTTAAAAGATAAAATTAAAAACAAGTCAATTCGCTCCAAAGATGACTGTCAGGATTTAAAAAAAAAAGAAAGTACAAACTTGAAGCAGCACTGGAAAGAGCATTTATAAACATAAAAAATATATGCAAATATCCAAAATCCTTTAAAACTTTATGGCACTCTAAATATCTTTGAAAGCATTAAACTGAAGACTAAACGGTGGTTTCAGATAGCCTTAAAAACATGTATTGTGAAAAACAGTTTTTGAAAGATTTAGGTTGAAACCAGAAAGAGACCCTTTTTCTGTGCGAATATCAGTCTTATCTCGCGTGCTCAGTTTTACAGGTTACAAAAAGGAGAGGCTTGGCCCAGCTAAGGAGCATGAAGGTAGGGGAACTGGAATATAATTTTAAAAATGAAAGACCTTCACACACCATAAATCATTATAATTAAATTTAGACATGCGGACCTTTTTCATAATGTCTATTGAAATTATTACACATTCATTACATTTTTCCAAAATCTTAGTTTTTTTTTCAAATGCTTCGAGAACATTATTTCATTGCACCATTATTAAAAAAAATAAACAAGAGAACTACTCTGAACATCTATTCTGAGCCCAACAGCAAAAGACATTAAAATGCCTAATCAATAAAAACTCTGGATCCAGCTTTCAAACCCTAGTTATCAAAACGCATCCATGAACATTTAATTACTAGATAAAGCCCCTTACAAGGGTGCTAATAGGCGTCCAGTAGTCCAATATTAGGGTTCAGTCCATTTTTTAAGGGCATCCAAGCACTCCTACGCCATGCCATTGTGTCTCGATCTCCTAGGAGGACTTTATTCAATTAGATCTTCCTCCCACCCATCCACTCATACTAAACAATATTGGGCATTCCTGTATTAAGAAAATTATACAGTACTGGTTTTAAAAGACCAAACAAATAAATCTTCACCTCCCACCATTTACGTGCGCTTATAAAACCTACCTACAGGAAAAAGCTAAAGAACATTAAAAAATGCTTCTAAAAAGATTTCTTTTTTTGGAAGCTAAAAAACGGAAAAAAAATAAATATCAGTGCCTCAATCAATACTGGTAACTAGTTTGATTTCTATTAAGAGTATTTAGCCAAACTGTACCTTATATTTCAGCTCGCTTTAGTAGAGACGTTCGGCACATTCTTGCAAGAGTCCTCAACAAAGTGCCTGCTTAACGAGTCGCGTTGACGATCTGTCGTCCGCTTTCACTATGGCCAGTAAGGGAGAGGGGGAGCACTTCATTTCCCCCACAATGCCCACTTAGCATTCAGACTGCCAGCAGTAGTCACTCGGGCCAGCATGCGGGTGCATTTTTCAGTCCACTCATGACAGATCAATTTTTCAGAAAGTTCATCTTATTCAGACTCAATGAGTGATTCTGCCACACAACAAAGCTACTTCAATCCTCAGGGGAGAGGGTTTTTTATGAAAAGGTCCGAGGAGGGGAAAAGGAAAAACGTGGCAAACACAAGGCATAGGATAAATACCAGACAATTGACATACCGATGGGTAATAGAAAATTAACACCCTGAACAGCCAGAACTGTTGCATTTCTCTGTTCACAATGCCGTGATAGCCCCAGACAGAGCTTTCGACTTCAAGGAACTGTTTTTAAAGGCAATTTTTGCTTTATGAGTATTTTGAATAACTGTATGTTCGATTCTTATAGTTTTGGTCTTGTTTCACACAAATAAACATTGGCTATTTTTCTAAAACAGGCGTGGTGCCCTTTTATAGTGTTTTCACTGTATTACTGTTTGTTATGTGCAAATGATTTAAACACTTCCTCTGAGATAGGCCTGACTGTTCGTGCCAAGCTACCAAGGGGTTGAGCAGGGGTTATTTCGGAAGTGTAATTCCCATATCCTGACTAGGAAGAAGGGTCCCTACTTGGACAGGTTTACAACCTGCCAACTAGAGACACCCATTTCTAACAATGCTAATTACAGAAAAATGGAGTATGACCCTACTAAGGAAATACAAACCGAGATCAAGATTATAGTCGATGAGGTCCTTGTGAAGGAATGGCTGACTAAAAGGAATTCCCTGGTAAATAGGAGTCCTAGGTGACTGGTAATGTATATATTGCCTAAAATACATAAAGATAAAGAGAAAATGCCAGGAAGACCAATTATATCAGGAGTGAATTCTATTTTGGAGCCTTTAACAAAGTATGTTTTTGTGTTCCTGAAACCATTTATAAAAGAGGTGACTTTGTTTGTTAAGGATACTACTGATATGAACCAGATTGAACAATGTGAATTCAATGAACAGCATGAAATATTGGCACTTTTGATGTGGACAGTCTCTACGCTAACATCCCCAGGATTTTGCGCTGGAAACAATGAAGTGATATCCAGAATCAAGACCTCAGCCACACTCTGTCTCTACCCGCGTCATACTTTCTCTCTGGCTAAGATCTGCCTGAAGAATTTCTTTAAATGTAACCAATCATTTTACATTCAAATAAAAGGGACTACGATGGGATGCCCCTTCACGCAAGAACTAGCAGTCCTGTCCACAGTGAAATATGAGGAGAGATAGGGCGAGAGCCCTGGCACTTATTTATTTACTTTTACACATTAAGCACCGATTAGAAGAAACTGCCAAAAAATAGAGGACCATTTTTTCATGCAAATGTACTATTGGAAAAACTAGCAAATAGTAATCATCCATGAAAATGATTGCAAAGATCTTTAAAAGGAGTGTAGTACATAAGGAAAACACTAAAGTAAAACTTGCACGAACTGTATGCGTTACAAAATATAATCAACATACCAATTTAATAATGAATTGCCAAGAGGAACTGGCACTTAATCGGAAACCATGATCTCACTATGGAGGAATTCCTTTTTGGAAAAAAAGAATATAAGAAACATGGTGGCGTATTCAAAGGTAGGGTACCCAACAAATTGTGACACGTTTTTGGATTTCTACCTATTGCAGGTCACCATAAATGTGGCAATTCTTCTGATTGCGAGTGAACCATCGAAGGAACGGAGAAAATGTATTGGCAATCTAAAGTAAAACATCTTGAATTCACAAACTGTATTAACAAAAAAGTGATCTATTTAATTATATGGCCTTGTAACCTGTCATATATTGGAAAAACAACGCAAGAGGTAAGGATTCAACATAAATCTTGTATCCGCAATATCACCATTATGGCTCCTTTAGTACAACATTATGCCTCAAACAACCACACATAGACCGATAGAAGATGGGGATTCTGAGTCATGTTGCCCCAGTAAAAAGTGATGTGGAATCAGCACTTGTAAGAGCCGAGGTATGCTTAATATTGACAATGTAGACAGTTGAAAGGGGTTTGAATGAACTCTCAGGCTTAACAACATATGAACTGTTCAGGTATGGAACATGAATGATCCGGATGCGTTATGTGCCCGGGTTAGGTCCAAGAAGGGAGCTACACATTTTCTTACATTGTCCGAATTTTGCACAACAACATTCTGCTGTGACCTTTTTCCACATATTTGTGTGCGTGCCAATGTTGGGTTAGTTTCTCTGAAACTACTTTGTTTACACATCTAGCTTTGCACAACATTATCATGATGCCTTGAACATCATGTACAAGGCCCTTATATGCAATCAATCAATCAATCAATCAATCAAACAGAGGTGGTAAAGTGCAAATACTCACCACGAGGGTCTTAAGGCGCTTGGTGGTTGGGGTGGGGAGGGGGGAGGGGGGAGAGGACAGAGGACGGCTCCATTGAGTGCTGGGGTCATCCATAGAGCCAGGTATTGAGGTCCTTCCTGAACTGGAGCAGTGTGCGGGCTTGGTGGATGGGGAGGTTTTTCCAGGCTTTGCTGCGAGGTAGGAGAAGAACTTTACTCCCGTTCTTGTGCTGTAGATGTGTGGAATGGTGGCCAGGGAGCGGTCAGCTGATCAGAGGTGTCTTTTGGGTGCGTGGAAGGTAGATGCGATTGTTCAGGTATGTTGGTCCGATGTTGTGGAGGGCCTTTTATGTGTGAGTGAGGTGTTTGAAGGTTATTCTTCTTTCAATAGGGAGCCAGTGGAGATCACCAAGGTTTTCGGTGATGTGGCTGCGATGGAGGATGTCTAGGACCAGTCTGGCTGTGGCATTCTGGACAGTCTGGAGTTTGTGAAGTAGTTTTGTGTTGATTCCTGCATAGAGAGCATTGCTGTAGTCCAGTCTGCTACTGATGAGAGAGTGCGTGACAGTTTTTCTGGATTCAAATGGGATCCATCTGCACGTTTTTCGGAGTATGCGTTGGGTTTTGTAGCAGGCTGAGGATACGGCGTTGATCTGACGGTTCACTGCGAGCGAGGAGTCTAGTACGATGCCGAGGTGTTGTGGGTGGCCCATCGAGGTGGGGGTTTCTGAGGGCGGGTGCCACCTGGATTTGTTCCATGCAGAGGGGGTGGAGCCAAGGAGGAGGTTCTGTTTCTTGGAGTTGAGCTTTAGGCAGCTCTTCTGCATCCAGGTGGTGACGGCTTTCCTCCCTTCTTGGAAGTTGTGTCTGGTGATGTTGGGTTTGTTGGTGGGGGAGAGGATAAGCTGGGTGTCATCAGTGTAGGAGAAGATTTTCAGCCTGTGGTTTCCAACGATGGTTGCAAAGGATGGCCATGTAGATTTTGAAGGCGTTGAGGGAGAATTCCTGGGGCACTCCACAGTTGGTCTCCGTTGGTTCCGAGAGGTAGGGCGGGAGTCTGACTCGCTGAGTTCTGCCGATGACAAATTAGCATTTCCAGGCGATATGCACTATGTACAAATGTCATTCTATCTTCACCCTCGCAGCGACAGGGCTATTTACATGCCCATAATATCGCAAGCTGCTTTCTATCATAAATAAAGAGCATCACACAGAGGGTCCCTGCATGCGAAGTCTTCACCACACAGCGGTCTCACATCTCATTGAGGGGGTGTCCAGTTCGCAAAAAAGATGGGCTCCTACATTCTCTCCTGCCAGATAATGTGGTTGGATTGTCCCTTGGGGGATGCATGGCTTCCCACCTACACACACTCTAGGTACACTTAGAGTAGGGTTTGCATAGTAGGAGCCCACCCGATTACTGCTTTGTTTATATGCCTGCATATATACACTGTTTTAGCACAATGGTAGAAATATATCTACTATTATCACTTTTGGGGCTTGTAATCAGTTTCATCTACTTCTGTGTACTGATTATTGCAGTACTTGTATTCTAAACAAGAATAACGTTAGTTCGATTAATTTATTGAAAACGTCCCACTGTTTATTCTCTGTATATTTCTCGGAGTACAAGTAAGCATGAGTGACCAAGCGACCGGAGGGGTCAGGGTTGTCATGTTCAGTGGTTGCCAGAAATCATTAGCTACCTGGTAAGGTTAGGGGGGCTTATGGTGGCACTGTGAGCTAGTTGGTCTCTAGGCCAACATATTCCCAGTGGGTGCCCTGAATCAGTCTAGGCACCTCACCCAAAGTTTACGTTTACCAACAAATGCGCAAGCCCAACTGATTAATGGGTACTACACGGCATGGCACCGCCAACGATGGTTCTTATTCAATGGTCTGAGTAGTTCAGCTGTGCTTTTCTCAGAGACCCCTACTCTCCTCCAAACCGGAAACATCTGTGGTGGTAGGGCAATCCGCCTCAGCTGAGTAGGTATACCCTATGTATTGGCTGAAGGTTATTCAAGCTTGTAGGATAAAAAAAAAATCCCACATTTGGTTAACCCTAGTACCATAAACTCATTTACTAAAATGTGTCTTTCTTCACATAATGTCCGTAAACAGAGAAGCCGTTGGAGAAGATGTAGTTGCTCTAGATATTACAGAAAATTGCAGACATGCAGTTACCATGAAGTTATTTCATGGTTGAGGCACACAAATCATTCAGAACAGAGGTATGCAAGTACACAATTATTTCATAATTACATTGAAGGTGAAGCACCAGAAGAATACTTTCCATATGCGGACATAGAAATTCCATCAACTTACCAAGAACACATAAATTGGTATAAAGGCACCCTCCCCCATACTATTGAAAATGTGTGACTCGGTCTGCTCAATAAAGAAGGAGCAACTTGGCTGTTCCTAGCAGCTTATAAACCGCATCCGAATATTGCTAATTTAGATGCAGCCGAATTAGCAACACTATACGAAGATCTAGTAAAAATTTACAGAAATCTCACACAGTTCATAATACAAACACTGACAGTTAAACCTGCGCAGAGTGCTCAGGCTGCACAACCACAATTGGCCACCATACGTATCAGCCCCGAAACGCTGAATGCCGTAATGAGAACGATTCCCGCCAGTGTGGAGCAAATTCCGCTCTGGATAGCACAGAAAACAAGCCAGCTTGAGGCACTTTTTTACCTCATAAGGGCCCACAGAAAAAACCGAGAATATTAACAATTTGCTTGCCAATGGGGTTGGCTCCCCTGGTGGAAGATTTGGGGTACAGTCTTCGCTGCAGTTTACACCAGAAGTCAGAGTACCCCTTCAATAACAGTTTTACCTGAGGTAATGAAACAAGTAGAGAATCAGTACAGGGCTGCACCTGCCCTGGACTTGGGGATGAAACTGAGGCAATTTTGCTGCAATATCAGCCATTATGTTGAGTAACCTATAAAGGGAAGAAACTCCATTAGCTATACACCAACGTCTGAGGAGGTTTACCCCTACACAGCAGGAGTGGGAATTGCCTAAGATTATTGAAAGGATAATGTGAGAGCCAGACCTGGGAAACTGCAGGTTGAGAGTAATTCTGAAAAGGATAACCCTAACTAAGCACCGATTCTTTCAAGAAGAAATGGGACAATAAACAAAAAATATAAACAAAAAAAGACACAATCAATGGGTGGGTATCCTCAGCAGGCAACCACAGATGAGACATACAATTTAACATTAGAAAGCCTGACAGGTATCTGGATACTGATACACGTTCCTCTCGTTCATTTCAGAATTCATCCGATACATGTTCAGAGAGAGGTAGACGGTCAGAGCGCAGATCAGAAGAAAAGGGAAACACATTGTACTTCAGACTACATCCTTAACCCCTTTACTGCTAAGGCAATATTTTGGCCCTCATATAATTTCCATTGAAATCAATGAAAAGTGCATGACGAGTTACCCTTGTCATTAGCATCCAAGAGGTTAAAGAAGAAGACAACCAATGACTTCTAAACCCCATTTCAAAAAGAAGGTAGCAAGGATCAAAATAAGACATTCCCAGGCTACTGAGGACTCTGCTTCTCAATGTGGTATTGGCAGTGACGATGCTGGACAGCACGGCAGAAGTCACAATACCTCGCCGGAACATGATAGATAATCTGGTGGTAGTAGCGCTGAATGAGCATATCACAATGGAAACACCTGATACAAGTATACGTGTCCCACATTGTTTATGTGAAATAACGCTCCAAATGGAGGGGGACATACCCAGAATACCAAGGTTCTCTTTTGGGAGAACCTGACACATGGTTAGGAAAGTCTTCAGGCTGAAAATGTTTGGCCACCTGAGTTTGTAACGGAGTGCCCACTGGGAGAATCTGTAATTTTACCTGATTTCTTCGACCTCTTTCCAGAATCAATTAAACATTTGTATGCCAAGGAGTGGGCAATAGAGCTAGCTCCTACACTATACCACAATCATGTTGGGCAGGATAAGTCTCCTCATCACCAAATCCCATTAAATTTTGTTCCTCAACCCCAGAGACAGTACCAAATAAAGCATGAAGCTAAAAAAAACAAGTTAGAGAAATCCTAGAACACCTTGAACACCAGGGTGTAATAGAAAATTGCACCTCGTCCAAGAATAATCCCTTGGTTCCCGTAATGAAGCCAGACAATTTATACCGTACAGTTTTAGACTACAAGCATTTGAACACTTCTACACGCAAATTTGCAGTACAAAATTCACATAGTGGCGCACTAATTAATAACATTGTATGCAAAAAATACAAAACAACATTAGATATCTCAAATGGATTTTTCTACCAGAATATACCCAGAAGCAGATATTTGACAGCGCTAGGTTCACAGCGGCAATTTTGCAGTTTCCCTCATGGGTATGAGAACAGCCCGGGGTTATTCTCAGCAAGGGTAACAGTTACTTCAAAATTTTGATGAGGAGGCATTGTCCTATGTAGATTATATTTATCTGACAGATGATGAGTTAATGGAACTCGGCTAGAGTAAATCATATTATTCTTGGGTTCGCTCACCTTGTTTACATATTTCATTTGAAAAAATCTAAAATTGCCCATCTCAACATCCTGTTTCTGGGATACAAATTGCCAAGTAAAGGCATAAGCCTGTCAATACATTTTTTTTTAAATGTGCACTGCTCCAACCTCCAACGACTCTGAAAAGACTACAATGCACTTTAGGCTTCATGAATTTTGGCAGAACATACATTTTGGATTACACAGAACTAGTAGTACCGTTCTACGACTTAATCACAGCTGATTTTTTTAATCAACCATTGGACACAGGAACATATAATCATTTTTTGTTCCATACAAGCTATGATAGCTTCCAAACATTTACACACACATGTAAACACAACTAACCTAGTGATCCGCATAGTAGCTGGACTAACCAGGTACACATATATCACTTTCAAATAATGTGATACAGTACCTATTGCATACAAATCACATTTGTACACAAAAGCTGAAATGCGTTTTGCACCCACTGAGAAAATTCACAACGGTATAGACTGCTGTAGAGAGAGAGAGAGAGAGAGAACACTACCTACCTTAGAGGCTGCTACTAAAGCAAGCGTTCCAAATGTCAAAGCATTACATCCATGATGGATTCAATGGGCTAACTCTCTCACTGCAACAGATGTAGACTACATATTCGATTCTACACTACAAACACAAGCATTCCTGCAGTATGAACACAAATATCCTCTGCCAAATGAAATAATGCCTCTAGATCGATATGAATACATAATTTATACCAAGGGATCTGATTAGCCTGCTGTAGGGACACAACATAAATATATGTGTCATGCACAATATTAAAAGGGTGCATGCATGAAGGAAGGTTCCATCCTGAAAAACACACATGCAGTCCTTAGAGGATTAAATAGCACAGTTGGCAGAATTCAAAGCCCTGATACTGGAACCATAAAGTACGAATCACAAATTTCCCTATCCTTATAGAGCGTGAATCAAAATACTGTGTCCAGTCTTATAATGAATATCTTCACTATTGGGGCCAGAATGGATTTCAAAATTCCAAGGGTTGCACAATCAAGCACAAGATGCTTTGAGAACAGGTGGCTGAAAGAATGTTTGCCGCAGGCTCATGTTATCCATACATTAAGTCCTCAACGTGCTGGTGTTCACCTTAAAGGGAATTCCATGGCTAATGAAGCTGCTAAAGCAACAGTTCGTATAGCTGCGGTTACTGCAATCACTCATTCAAGTATGAGACTAGACTGAGACATCATGTGGCTGTCAATGCGGCCCTCAACAACATCCACCTGCTGAAAGGCTTTCCACTCTAGTACTCCTACAAGACAGATGCACAAGTTACTTACCTTCGGTAACGATATATCTGTAAGAAACAGTAGTTAGTGTTAGATTCTTTACCTTAGAATATCCCCAGGCGTCAGACTGGATCCGGAAAGTTTTGGGTAGCAGTACCTCTGCACGTCGATAGGCGGCATCTGCGGCTCCACGTCCATCGTCGTTGTTGCCGGGATGACGTCGTCCGAGTACTTAGACGCCGCCCGCGTGCGCTGACGTCAGTTCTTGTACATAGCTTTCCGCGCCAGGAACGCAGAGCCATGCCAGAGACAGACACTGGTGCCATAAAAATAGGGCCTTCAAAGGGAAATACCTTAACCCTAGATATCAGTCCGCAGAACGGGGAGGATGAGTGGGGCGGTAAGGAATCTAACACTAACTACTATTTCTTACAGATATATCGTTACCGAAGGTAAGTAACTTGTGCATCTGAAAGAAACAGGTTAGTGTTAGCTTCCTTACCTTAGAATAGATACCCCAGCAATACCAACCCCGTTGGTGGGTCTGCGGACCAAGATCACACCAGAAAGTCCTGGAGAACGGAACGGCCAAAAAAGACATCTCTCTGGACTTGGCTGTCCAGGCAGTAGTGTCTAGCAAATGTGTGCAGCGAGGCCCACGTAGCTGCCTGACAGATGTCATGCAAGGGGACTCCCAAGCCCATGGCAGTAGTAGCCGCCATGGCCCCAGTGGAATGGGCCCTCAGCCCAACAGGAGGCTCCTTCCTAGCCAAAGAGTAACAGATCTTGATGCACAACACGACCCACTGAGAGATAGTTCATTTGTGCACTTCCTGTCCCTTCTTCGCGCCCACGTAACCTACAAAGAGCTGGTCGTCCATCCAGAACTGGCGAGTGCGATCTAGGTAAAAGGAGAGCGCACGTTTTGGGTCCAGACATTGGAGCCTCTCTTCCTCCTTGGAAGGATGCGGATAGAAGGAGGGCAAAGTGATGGACTGCCCGATGTGAAAGGCCATAACCACTTTGGGGAGGAAAGAAGGACGAGTTTTAAAAAAAAACCTTGCCCGGATGGACAGAAAGGAAAGGAGGCTTAGAAGATAGAGCCTGGAGCTCACTCACTCTCCTGGCAGAGGTGATGGCAACCAGGAATGCAGTCTTAAGAGTCAGAAGACGAAGAGGGCAATTGTGAGGTGGCTCGAAAAAAGCGCACATCAGATAGGTTAGAACAAGGTTTAAGTCCCACTGAGGCATCACGAAAGGAACAGAAGGGAACATGTGCGTGATGCCCTGCAAGAATCTATTTACAACAGGGGACTTGAAAAGAGAAGGCTGATCACGAAGCCTCAAGAAGTTTGAAATGGCAGAGAGGTAGCCCTTAAGAGTGCCCAGCGCAGAGCCCTGCTGGGCAAGAGAAAGAAGGAAGAGGAGAACCTCTGAAAGGGGGGCAGAGAGAGGATACACAGCTTTTGCTGTGCACCATGCCACAAATTTGTTCCACCTGCAGGTGTATACCGATTTTGTGGAGGGACGCCTGGCTGGCAGAATCCCATCACAGACTTCAGGAGGCAAGTCAAATGGCCTCAACTGCCGCGGCTCAATCTCCACGCATGGAGGTGGACGCTAGACAGGTTAGGGTGGAGCACCGTCCCCTGCAGCTGCGACAGAAGGTCCTCCTGAAGAGGCAGACAAGTCGGGGATCGACTGACAGGCTGAGTAGCTCGGGATACCAGTATCTTCGTGCCCAGTCAGGAGCCACAAGGATGACTTGGGCCCGGTCTCGCCTGATCTTCTTCAGCACTCTGGGCAGAAGTGGTGTACGCGGAAAGGCGTACAACAGACCGCAGCTCCATTCGCGACGAAAAGCGTCGCCGAGCGAGTGCCGCCTTGGAAATTTGAACGCACAGAACTGATGACATTGCGCGTTCTCTTCGGTGGCGAATAGATCTAACCAAAGCTCTCCCCACTGCCAAAAGAGGTCTTGCGCCACGTCCGAGTTCAGACGCCATTCGTGATCCATCATGCACCGGCGGCTGAGTTTGTCTGCCCTGGCGTTCAGGGAACCTGCCAGGTGTTGAACCACCAGGGTGATGCCGTGGTGTTCCAGCGATGTCCAGAGGCGCAGAGCCTCCCGACAAAGGGTCCACGACCCCACCCCACCCTGTTTGTTGCGGTACCACATGGCGGTGGTGTTGTCCATGAACACCTGCACTACACTTCTTCGGGCAGAGGGAAGGAATGCCTTCAGTGCAAGCCGGATCGCCCACAGCTCCAGAAGGTTGATGTGGAGCCAGGACTCCGCCGGAGACCAGAGACCTCTGATCTCCCTCTCTTCCATGTAGCCTCCCCATCCTAGGAGGGACGCATCTGTCACTACTATGTGCTCCGGTTGGGGAAGGGAGATGGATCTGCCGCTGACCCAATCGTGGTTCGCGAGCCCCACTGCAACTGTGTCGCAGCGCCCTCCGAGATCCGGACGCAATCGGACAGGTTGCCCTGATGCTGTGCCCACTGAAACTTCTGGTCCCACTGCAGAGCCCGCATCCGCCACCGGGCGTGATGCACCAGAAGGATGCAGGAGGCCATCAGCACCAGGAGCCGCAGTGTCAACCTGACCGAGACTCGAGCTAAGGGCTGAAAGATCGGAATCAGAGCCTGAATATCCCGAACCCGCTGTTCGGGGGATACTCCCAAAACTGCGCAGAGTCCAGAACCGCTCCGATGAAAAGGAGCTTCTGCGAGGGGCACAGATGTGACTTCGGCATGTTGATGGAGAATCCCAGCGAGTGCAGGAGGTTGACCGTAGTCTGGAGGTGGGAGACAACTGTTTGGGGTGAGCCCGCCTTCAACAACCAATCGTCGAGATCGGGCAAGACTGAAACCCCTAATCTGCGCAGATGAGCTGCGACCACCGCCATGATTTTCGTGAATACCCGTAGGGCGCTGGTAAGGCCGAAGGGGAGCACAGTAAATCCAAGATAGGGCGAAGGCCCCCTTTGCCCTTCTTGGGTACCAGAAAGTAGTGAGAGTAGCAACCACGCCTACTTCTGGCCCAGGAACGCGCTCAACGGCCCCCTTGGCCAAGAAGGCCGTAACTTTGTCCTGCAGAAGTTGCAAGTGATCCCCCAACATGCGGTGGTACTGCGGTGGCATGGCTGGAGGGGTCTCCTCGAAGGGGAGGGAGTAGCCCCTTCGGATGATTTGCAGCACCCACCTGTCCAATGTGAAGGAACGCCAGTGGAGGGGGTGATGGTGAACCCTGCCCCCCACTGGCGTCGAATGGACCTGAAAACTAGGAGGTTTTGAGGCAGATGCTGCGGGAGCAGGTGTGGACTGACCTTGCCGGTGTTCCCCGGCACCGCCGCGGCGGTTACCACGTCCGCGTTGAGGTTGATTGTGAGGCCTGTGGCTAGCTGGACGTGTGGGGGCCGTCCCTTCCTTGGCCACGAAAGGAAGGAAAGGCGGAAGTCTGCTGGCGTTGGCCGAGGCCCAAGGACTTGGCCGTAGCCCTGGAGTCCTTGAAACGCTCCAGCGCGCTGTCCACCTTGTCGCCAAAGAAGCGACGGCCATCAAAGGGCATGTCCATAAGCGAGTCTTGGACATCGCCCGAAAAGTTGGCGGACCTCAGCCAGGCGAACCGCCACCGTCGTTGCCTAGCGAGTCCGTGGTATCCAGTCCACACCGAATAGAATATCGTGCTGCATCCCTTCCCTCCACAAGGGCTTGGGTAAGCTTCGCCTGAACTTCCGCCGGGCACTGTGGCAGCAATTCTGCAACCGTATCCCACAAAGAGTGGGAGTAACGGCCCAAAAGGCAGACAGTGTTGACAGATCGCAACCCGAAACTCAGTGAGAACAGCTTCTTACCAAACTGGTCGTACCTTTTGGATTCCTGATCCGGAGTGGCGGTCAGGAACACGGTCTGGGAAGTTGAGGTCTGGATCACCAGGCTCTCAGGGGTGGGGTGAACAGACAGGAAACTGGGGTCGCCCGGAGCCGGACGGTGGTATCGGGTCACGTTCCGATCTACAGGGAGGCCTGTAGAGGACTTGGACCAGGTGTCCAACAGAATTCAGTGAGGGCTTCGTTGAACGGCAGGAGAGGCTCCGAGGAGCTTGCCTGCGGTTTGAGCACCTCAGTGAGGAGGTTAGTCCTCACGGCCGCGACTGGGAGCTCAAGAGCCAAGGCCTTGGCTGACCTAGTCAACACCACGCTGTAAGCAGCCCCCTCCTCCGTAGCCACGGTAGGAGGGGAGACAAAACCAGTGTCAGGCGAAGTGTCCAGACCACTGGCCTTCCTTGTGTTCATCTGCCCAGTCCTGGCTCAACTGGCACTTCTGTGCTAGAGGGTCCCCAGACCCCTCCCAATCCCCCTCGTCATCCATCTCCTGAACGTCAGGAAGAAATGATGGAGCCGTGTCGTCGGTGAAGGGCTCACCGATCGTCGACGAAAACGGCGCCGGCACGACGCTGGATCCGGACCGGGGTGGGGATCGGTGACGACGCCACCCAAGGACGGCGCCGGGGGAGACACCCTTGGTGACGACATTGGCCGAGGGGTCGTAAGGTCGACCAGCGTCATCACGGATCCAGGCCTGGATCCTGAGGAACCCTACGGCGTTGGGACTGAAGTCGTCGACGGCGCCTGGGCCAAAGCACCCGCCGGGCCGAAGCCGCCAGCCTGCTTACGCTTCCAGACGGGTCCGCGGGGCCCAAAGGCACCTCGGCGGGACCCGACGGAGGGAAGCGCGGCCTCATGGCCATGAGGAAGGCGCTAATCTCCTCCGGCGTCGCGTTCAGCCCGGGGACCGGCGGGTATGGAGCCGTGGGTGGTGTCGCCCGAACCCCAGGCCTCGTCACGCAAGCATCGGGGGGAGTCAGAAGAGCGATGTCGCTTCTTCGACTTCTTGTGCCTCGACTTACCCGAGGACTTGGAGCCCAACGAGTTGTGTCGACTCGCTGAACTTTGATGACTGTGGCCCCGCGACCAGTCCCTAGACCTCCTCCTGGTCCAGGACCTCAAGCGGCGCGGGGCCGACTGCCGGATCTCGAGGTGTTTACGGGACTGCTCCCGCCTAGCCTTCGACGTCAAGGACGGGCAGTCGGGGCACGACATAACATGCCTATAAATTCCCTAGGGGGGGGGAAACATACGCTATACAAAATCCTATTTGGTGTGAGAATGTGGGTACCAGACTTCGACAATGTCAGCGCAGTGGCAGCGGAAACACCATTTGACATCAATGACCGTTTTGGATGTTTCAGAGGAACTCGATGGATACCGAGGTGCACAAAGCAACGTCCAAGTAAATGCAGCGCCACTGGAGAAATTAAGGTCGTACCGGCAAGAACCGGCTGGGAGACGAAGATTTGGGACTTGGTCAGGGAAAAAATTGTGGACAAGAAATAATTTGGCTCATTTTACAGAGCCTGTCCTAACTGTCGAATATACTAGAACTATACTTCTTCCACCCCTTGCCAGTCGCAGAGACAAAAGGTTTGTCTCCATTAATCTGATCAAACCACACTATGTGGCTGATTCTTAATAGTAGGCGTGTGGACTCCTGAGAAACCGCCGAACATCTCAGTTCAGATGGAAGTTTTAATAACTACAGAAGATTTCCCTCTCCAACAAGAAACTGCAAACAACAATGAAGTATTACTTCTTCCTGTTGAAACAACTACAACTGTACAGTCAACGAGTACAGAAATCTCAATTTGAAAAATTGATGACGTCTATGTGAATATGCCACAGATCGAGTCATCTCCTAGGTCTACAAAACCTGCTGAGCTGCCAAAAAAAGACTTGTTGGCGTCTGGCTACTTCGTGCATTATGACAACTTGTCATCGGATTCAAGTGACCCTGAGCTGCCAAAAACGCCTCTCCCTTTCAAGAGACGAGTGTATGCTTTCTATCTAAAGCTGAAAAATACATACTTTATTGCTCCTTGGCTATACCTCTGGATTATTTTTTTCTGGTCCTCTGAACTGGTTTGGTAACTGTCTTTTTCCAACTTCTGAATGGACACTATCTCCCAGAACGCTCTTTAGTTCAACTTGTAAACTTGGTTCTGAAACCAAATGCATCATCGCACTGCGAACTAAGGGACCTGCCCCTGGTGAACATTCCAGCAGTTCCGGAAGGATTAATTTGGGACAGGGTATCTTATGAGTTGTAACTTAACTTTTACAAATACCATATTTGTTTAAAATGTCCTTAAATTATAACATCACCTCCAGTAATGATGATTGGGACATTGAAAGTGTGCACAATTTGCTTGCAGATCTAGAGCAACCAGCTGCATTTTCTAATGATGAATTGTATGATGGTACATGCTGTTTATAACTATACTCAATGGGAGCACTGACCAACACCACCAAATCGTAGTTCAAAAAGATTTACAAAACAGTTTGCTTATTTTTCTGATTTTGACACATCAGACCCAGCCTCTTATTATTATAGGCTTGCACCTACACCTGTAAAGGAAACATGCTAACAAACTCCAAGCTGATATACTCTGCTTCTTTTATTTCCCAACTGCTTGTACAGGGTTTCAACTTTTGGAAAGACACCATATACACAAAAACTGTCTGGGGGCCAACAGACTGGCAGGTTCAGGGAACTGAGGCCTTAGTCAGAGCATGCCTCATACCACATTAGATAATTTTCCAGAACAAAACAGGGCAACAAACTTCCTGTCTTGGAATAGACAAGATGAAGGATTTGAACACACCTCGTATTCCCACATTCTTACGCTTTGAGAACTTCAGTGAGGATACACTATATACTATATCATGATACCTACTGGTTCTTTTAATTCAGACAACAATTGGAAGGGATGGATGGTTTGGCCTGTGGACACAACTGAGTGTCAATCTAGATTCCTGGGTGACACCGAAGGGGTTAGAATCAATTGGTCTGATCAACGATACTTACAATCTTAACATTCGGGGTGGTGACCTCATTCAGTGTTGGGAAGTTGTGCCTTGATTGGCTAAAAACCTCAACATTGTCTCAGGTGAAGCAACACTTGTCCCTTCTTTGTGATGACATGGATCTCAGGGACTTTCTAATAGGTCCCCGGGATCCACGCCAAAAGCGCTTCTTGTATGGAATATATGAGCTGTGGAAACTTTCTCAACAGGAAGCTGCTGAGAGACTGAACGAGATCGACAGGGTTAACTTAGAAAAAGCTTTAGCTGTGGTTGACAACAGTAAGACCACATTATCATCCAGAAACTATTCACTGGGCAACATAGTATCTTCTGCAATTGACATAATACAGCAAGATGAATGAGTTATTTACCTTCTGTAACAATGTATCTGGTAGAGACATAGTCTAGCTGCAGGTTCCTTAACTTAGAATATCCCCAGGCGTCAGACTGGATCCGGAAAACTTTCCGCAGCAGCACCTCAGCGTGTCGGGTGACGGCGCCACACGGCTCCGCCCTGAGGTCGTCCACGGACGAGACGTCAGCAGATCCATATATGCCCCTCCCGGAGCACTGACGTAAGTTTTCGTCAGAGAAACGTTTATGTGCCACAAAGTGGAGCCACCACCAAAAAACTGTGAGAATATGGGAATAGTATGCAAGAATGATGAAAAAGGGAAAGACATGGAAATGGTGAGACACAACACCATAAGGACAGTGCTAGGCACTGTATATTGAAAACTAGTAAAGGGAAAGAGCAGAGCACTGCTCTTAGAAGCAACCCCTCAAAAGTGAAGGCCAACCGCCCTTGGATGTAAATGAAGATGTAAGCAACATCATGGCAGACAACAGAAGTCTCAACGTCAATACATAACTGTGAAGGACAATTAGTCAGGAACATATTAGCTAGGGCAGTCGACTACAAGACGTCACCAGAAAGAGACGTTGTATCCCCAATAAGAGACCTATAAACCGTGGCAGAGCCAATAGACTTCAAACTAATGGAGCGCAGGGGTGATAAGAGACTCCAAGGCGATAGAGAAGGGGAGAGCGGGGTGGGAAAAATATGAATAGATCCCACACTGTACAACCCAGGTCGTAGGGTTGGAAAAGATACATGACACATGAGCATACCATCCAATTATGAAAATGGGCGGAGTAGAACAATGACAGCATTGTGTGTAGGAGTGAAGTCAAAACGTTACGCTGCAGTAGGATCAAGCCACCAGGAGGGAGGCGAGCGTAGAAAGCCCAACCTGAAAAGGTCCTCGCAGAACGGGGAGGGCGAGCAGGCGTTAAGGTATCTGTGGCTAGACTATGTCTCTACCAGATACATTGTTACCAAAGGTAAGTAACTTGTTCATCTGATAAAGACGTCTAGCAGCAGATTCCTGAACGTAGAATAGATACCAAAGCCATACCCACAGAGGAGGCGGGTCTGCGGTTGAACCCCAATACGTTGCTGAGGCAACGTAGAAGTCAACAGGGTGACGATCCATGGCTAGCGCCGCCACACCAGACAATGAAGCTCAGAAAGAGCAAAAAATAGTGGGAGGCAAAGGCATGGCAAGCTGTCAAAGGGCAGCACGAAAACTCCTTTATATACACCGGGTGAAATAAAGAAAACATATGCTAGATATATCGTATAAAAGGGAAAGTTTTTGACCTTGTAAGAAGTGGAACTGTACCCAGGGTTTGATGGATCAGCAGGATGAGACGTGCTGACCATAAATGAAACCCAGAGGGAAGACAAGTGGCATGATAGAGTCAACACATACCGGTCCAGTATGTACAACAGTGGAAAAAGCACTGTGGAATCCTGTACCAGCCAAATACGTGGGACAGTATTGACAGGATGCTGATCCATGATCAGAAAGTGCCAGTAGTACTAGAAACAGAAAACATGCCTTTGGAGAGTCACTCCGGTACCAGGCATGTGAAAGGGCTGACGGCAACTAGCAGAAGCACCCAAAACATGAGTACAGGAAAAACAGTAGCCAAGTGGAAGACTGTATGGAAACAGGAGCATACCGTGTGGACGGTTGAACCACACTAAGCATAACAAGAACCCATCTGTAAGGGGAACATGAGCAGCCCCGAGGTGAGAGACACCATAGCCAGCAGGCAACTGGCAAAAAAAGGGCACCAAGACAACCAGAGTCTACAGCACAGAAAGTGCCATAGAGACGCCAACGTCAGGATCGCAGAACAGCAGGAAAAAAGAAGACCACAGCCAGATTGGAAGAACAACTCCACAGGAGCGTACCGAGGCTCAGGCAGCCACCGAATAGCCTATAAATACCCCACCATAGGGTAAGTGTCAACCCAAGCAAGGGGTGTTCTCTTGGGCAAAGCACACATTCAGAGGACTGAAAGGTAAGACAGAACCAGCCATCCAGCTTTACGGAAGAACACAGAGATGGCGGAACCACCGCCTACACTATCCGGGTGCTACACAGAGAACCAGGACATTCATGAAATCAAACCAACAAGGCAACATCGCCTAAGCAGGATAAAAGAATACACAGAAGCAAAAAGGGTGTTCTTCCAGAGTCACGGTAGCCCAGACATGAGGCGGGAGACCGCTGAATCTGCATGGCTATCAAAAAGGTCTATGCCATTGAAAGGCAGATCCCTGATAGCATACCGAACATTGTCCGGAAAACGACTGTCGCGCAGCCAAGCATGGTGGCGCAAAGCCACAGACCGAGCAGGAGCTCGTCGCACCGAGTCAGTGGCGTCAAGAGAAGAGCAGAGGAAAAATTGCGCCATACCCCCGCCACCATGCAGAAGGCGGATCAATTCAAACCGCAGGCCTTCTGGAAGTGAAGGAAGAAGAGCTCAACCAAGTCGCAAAGGGCAGAGGATGCACGTGTGAACCTCAGAACCGGACCCCGACGATGATCGTCGGGGTCCGGTTCTGAGGCGAAACACAGGTTTAAAGCGGGCTGAGAGCGTTGAGGGCGATGTGCCAGGCACGCTCCAACCCCCCTCCCGAGACCCATGGTGCAAGTAGCGCCCTGTTTTAAAGTGCTGAGATACTCCTGAAGTTGGAGCATTTTTTGGAATGAGCGACCCGCTCTTCCACTTTTTCTAAGCACTTTTTTCACCTTTTTTAATATTTTCACTTTCACGCCCCCAGGTTAGGGTGGACGATTAGAGAGTCCATACCGCCGGGGTTTAGTCCTGATGAATGCCTTGGTAAATTGAAACCACCCATATGGCAGAAACATGTTGACTGACTTAAGTATTCTTCCTGAATTTAACCAATCCTAAAACCTTGGCAGCTAAATTCAGACACATAATACTCTTCATTTGTGTCTTAGGGATCACTCATTAAACTTCTTTTTACTGATACCCTTTTAGGCACTTTTAATCTTAATTATCCTCACAGCACGCCCCTTTTCACACAACCAGCTCCGCAGTCTTTCTGGCGTCGCAGCACACCAAAGAGGCACTCGGCCTCTTTGGTGGGGCCCAGTGATGAAGCATGACACTGACTAGGTCGGTGTGTGAGGGCCTTCCTATCCACCCAAAGTGAGTGTGTGATTCTTATCTATCTCGCTCCGTCTCTGTGGCTGTTCTGAGACTGATTTGACCTCTCTGTTTTTGTTTACTTGTATTTTAAAGCATGGACAATCACAGTTACGGTCTGCCAGTCTCCTTGGTCTACGGCAGTCAAGTCCTGAGCCAAAGTGAGCATTTTGAATTTCTCCTTTTTGAAGGAGAGATTGATGGTCCGAAGATCTAAAATGGGTCGAAGCCCCTTGTTTTTATTCGGCATCAGAAAGTAGCTGGATTAACAGCCACTGCCTACTTCTGAAACTGGGACCCTTTCCATAACTCCTTTGGCCAAAAGAGCTGAAACTTCCTCTTGGAGCACCTTTAAATGATCCTCCACCAGCCGTTCCTGACTTGGCGGAATAGGAGGAGGAAAAGAAAGGAAAGAAAGAGAATAGCCCTTCTGGATGATCTGCAAGACCCACTTGCCTGTTGTTATAGTTCTTCAGCGGGGGAGATGATGAAGAATCCTCCCACCCACTGGAGTAGTGTGGTCCTGCAGAATCAGCCAAGGAGTGCTTGGAGGCTGCGGCTGCTGGGGGCAATGTGGTAGATGACTTCTGGCCTCCATTCGGAGGATGGAATGTACCGCGTCCATGTCCATGCACAGCTTCAGTAGTCTGAGCAGGACGGTGGCTAGGATGGGGCTGACAGTATCTGGAAACCTCTTCCGTTGTCACAAAAGGAAGACTGGCCATGAAGAGTGGAGGAGAGGCCCAAGGATCTGGCCGTAGCTCAAGAATCATTGAACCTGACCAGGGCCGAGCCTGCCTTTTCCCCCAAAAAGGCGAGTTCCATCAAAGGGCATGTCCATCAAATTGGATTGGACATCCCCCGAAAAGCCAGTTGTACGAAGCCAGGTATGGCGTCTCAAGGCCACCGTTGTTGAAATCGACCTGCCCAGCGAATCGGTCGTATCTAATTAACACCGAATGGTGATTTTTGCCGAATCTCTCCTGTCCTTGATAGCTTGGGAGAGCACAGCCCGGGCCTCCTCCAGGACATGTGGCAGCACTTGTGCAACTGTCTCCTAAAGAGAGTGGGATAAATGGCCCAATAAGCATGTGGTATTCACTGACCGCAATGCCAAACTGGAGGAGGAAAACATCTTCTTCCCAAATGAGTCCAGTCTCTTGGATTCCATATCCGGAGGTGCGGAAGGGAATGGGCCTTGGGACATAGAGGCGTGAACCATCAAACTCTCTGGGGTGGGGTGTTGGCTGAGGAACTTTGGATCGCCCAGAGCTGGGCGATGGCGGGGTGCAATCGTCCTATTCACAGGAGCCCCTGTGCCAGGCTTGGACCATGTTCCTAGATGGACATCCGTAAGTGCCTCATTAAAGGGCAATAGGGGTTTAGAAGTGGAAGCCCCAGGCTGAAGCACTTCCATCAGTTGATTAGTCCTGACCTGCACTGAGGGCCGCTCCAGTCCTAGGACCTCAGCTGCCTTCTTAACTACCACTGCATAGGATGCCTCCTCCTCCATAGCCACTGTAGGTGGAGAGTGCATGCCAGTATCTGGGTAGTATCTAGACCACTGGCTTCCCCAAGTTCCCATACCAGTCCATTGTCTCCTCAGAGACATCCTTGTTCTCAAGAGGTTCTCTAGACTCCTGCCATTCCTCTCATGAACCCAGCAAGTCTAAAAAGTGCTCTGGCGACAACATAGAACCCCTGGGTTCTGTCGACGTCGGAATTGGCGTCGCTCAATGGCGTTCCGGCTCCCTATCGTCGGGATGAGGATGGGGCTTGTGCCACCGACGGGCATTGCCGACGTCGTAGGCAGCGACTTCGAATTTGACGTCGGGGAAGGTTGCGTTGGCAATACGGGCGTCGACCCGGATCCAGGAGTGGATCCTTGAGGTCCCACCTACACCGGAGCCAACAGCGTCGAATTCGATGGGGCCTTATACGACCCTGCAGGGCCCGAGGGATCACCAACAGGGTTGTTCCACTCAAATACGCAACCCAGGTCCTCGTAAAACTCTAAAAATTGAGCGGGAGTTGCACCGGCTCCCGGAAAGGGTGGAAGGCGCGAAGTAGACTCAGGCTCCGGTTCCGCAAAACTGTGCCGAGAGCATAGGTGCTCCTTACCTTCCTCAACGACCGACATCAGTTCAGGCGAAGACGAAGTCCGCTAGGCCTTCTTCTTCGTGTACATCTTCCCCCGGTGTCCAGAAGACCTCGAATGGGAGGAAGAGGACTTAGGGCTAAGTGAGCGGTCCTGCAACCTCCTCTCCTTCTAACGGAACCATGATCTCCTCGGAGCCTCGCTTGACAATGTCGACTGCTAGGCCGCAATCAACTTTATTGCTCGCTCCCTCAAGGTCTTCGGGCAATTGCCTTACAGTCTGAACACGGCTTCGAATCGTGGTCGCGTTCAAGACACCACAGACATACTCGGTGGGGATCGGTAACAGACATCATGCGGGAACAAGTTCTGCCTTGGTTTGAAACCTGTCACACGAAGTCGAATCCAAAAATAGACAAAAGTTGGGAAAAAGCCGGACAAAAAGTGGCAGAGGGGTAGCTCTTCCCGGATAGGCACTTAACTGGCGCGGAAAGAAAAGAACTGACTTCTGCGCACCTGGATGGCACCTATATAGGCACGTGACGTCATAACCGCTGCCGCCGTCACGCAGAGCCGAATGGAGGAACCCGATGTCGCGTGCAAGGCTTATTGCTCAGCAAAAGTTTCCGGATCCAGCCTGACGCCTGAGAAATTCAAAGGTAAGGAATCTGCAGCTAGAATTCTCCTTCAGATTAATACATATTTGGGAAGTTGATATTCACATCTATACAGAGGTGGTTCACATCTGGAGAAATGGAACATTTAATCGAAGCAAAACACACAACTACAAATCCCATGATTTATCTGAAGGCTATCACAAAACTACAAATACCATGATTCTACAGCCAAAGAGACGTTTGGTTATGACATAATCGAGTAGCATTGAAAGAGATGCTGGAACGCGAACTGAGAGTCAAGACAACAGGCACTCTGTTGCTGTGTGTATCGTGAGGTGAAGACAAATGGCCCGGTGGTGTCACATGATTTTTTATTTGTCTCTCACAAGCAGATTGAAAAATGCACTTGCAAGCTGGCCTGAGCGGCAACGGCTTGCGGTCTGAATGTTAAGCGGGCATTGTGGGAGAAATGAAGCAACCCCGCCAACAGGCCTGAGTGAAAGCGCCGACTGATTGGCAACATGGCTCATGAAGCAGGCACTTTGATGAGGTCACCAGCAAGAAAGTGCAAAACGTCTTTACTAAAGTAAGCTGATATACAAGGTACAATTTGGCTGGTTACTCCTAATAGAAATACAACTAGTTACCAGTATTGATTGAGCCCTAATATTTTTTTTTCCCGTTTTTTAGCTTCCAAAAAAAAAAACTTTTTAAAAGTATCTTTAACGTTATTCAGAATTGTTCTGTAATAAGGTATATTTTTATAAGAGCACACAAAAAGGGTGAGCGGTATAGGTTTTTAATTGTTTGCCCTTTAAAATAAAACCAAAAAAAACAAGTACTGTATAATTTTCCTAATACAGAAATGCCCAACACTGAGATTAATGTACTTGGCTAGTATAAGTGGATGGCCCTGAGGAGGATCTCTTTGAATAAAGCCCCCGAGGAGATCGAAACACGTTGGGATGGACTAGGAGGGGGCCCTTAAACCAAAATGGACTGAACACACACATACTGGAAGCCTAAGGGCACCCTCGTAAGGGGCTTTGTCTTTAAAAAATAAAATAAAAAATGAGTTGTTTATGGATGTGCTTTGATAACTGTCGGGATCAAAAGCTGGAACCAGAGTTTTTAATGTTTAGGCATTTTTTGTCTTTTGCTGTTATCGATTAGGCACGGGTTGGGCTCAGGATTGATGTTCAGAGTTGTTCTCTGTGTTTTACAGGCTCACTTCACTGTGGTTTCTCAGCATGGCTTTGACACCAAGTATGCCAGGGTGAAATTTTAATTATGCGTAACAAATGTAACAAGATTACACAAGCAATGGAATGCATGGTGGAACAGATTGCGACTACAGTTATGCTAAAGAATAAATGCTATCGTGTCTCAACAAAAACACCCTTAGCTACATTGCGAATAAACAAAATACACCCACATCAGTCCATATATAATGACAGTCGATGGTCTATTTCATCTTGCAAGCCACGCCGTCTGGTCTCTCCTAACCCTTCTAAAACTCTTCACAAAGGAAGAGATTGACTTTCATTGCCTTTTCTGTGGATGTTGCGGGAGTCAGGCTGTGACTGCTTTGCAGTATGTGCGCCACGAGCATCGCTCTTGACGTGTGAAATTGAAGTTGTGTGGTACAGCTGACCACCTCTCTCCTTCGCAGTCATTTCACAGTTCCTGCGTTCTGCCTCAAGTTCATCTCTCCTCCGCCCCGCTGCAGCCCACCTTTATTTCCGGAGTGTACGTTCTACGGGATAACTTTCCACCACCCGCCACCTCGCCTCTGCCGGTCCAGTTAAATCACTCGCGCCTAATGCGGGAATGAACCTCTGACAGCCAGCGTACACGCGCGCTTATGAGCGTGTCTGAGCACGAGCGGGCCTCTAGATTGAAACAGAACCATCTCGTAAGCGAAGCGCGCGGTGAGAAATACCTCTTCCCGGTCGAGTGTGAAATCAGTTTCTCCTCGGCCTGACCT
Source organism: Lissotriton vulgaris (assembly GCF_964263255.1). Taxonomy (NCBI): domain Eukaryota; kingdom Metazoa; phylum Chordata; class Amphibia; order Caudata; family Salamandridae; genus Lissotriton; species Lissotriton vulgaris. Next base: position 800,952,534 of record NC_141685.1, on the reverse strand, counting down.
TTTCTTTCCGCTGGCGGTTTCAATACAGGTGGCGGGAAGTGACTGAAGAGATTCCAGAGCCGCGGTGCGAGGCTCAGACATGCGCTTGCGGATCAAGGCCGGCTTTACGTGCATGCCGGTTAGCGTATAGGTGGATCTATCGGATAATGACAGTAAAGCGGCTTCAGATGCAATTGGTACCTTTTAAAGTAAACCTGGGTAGTGTATAGAAAGCGGAAGTGCAGTAGTGACAGTCAAAGGCTGCACTTCCTGTAAATTATTTATTTGAGAGTTTTATATAGCGCTAGCTAGACCTGGAGGTATTAGAGCGCTTTACAACAGTTGAATGATCAAATCAAACATAACAAATCTATAAAAGCATCTGAGTCAAAACACTCCACAACAGCGAGTGCTCACAACTTAGACAAGTACAGTAGACATTTGCACAGCATGGACCTCTATGCGTAGCAGAGCGCTCACTATACGTAGCAACAAGAATGAACCAACTGCATGCCAGTCACACTGTGAATGCAGGTGCATTTATATAACAGGAGTAGAAGTCATATCAGTATAGGGCAGGTAAGAATAGGGGTTCAACAGAATCACCTGGCAGTCCTTGGGTGGTAGGAAAATGATAAAGACACGAGTCATTGATATTTCCTGAAGGATAGTTGCAAGATCGATATTGTCCCACAGTCTTGGAGCATGTAAGAAAGGAAGTTTTGCTCTCTATTACTTGGGCATTAATATTCTATAGCTTGTTGAACCGTAAGGGAGATAGCTCTTTCAAGGATAATCTATAGTAAACTCGACCAAAAGGTCAGCCTTGAGGCTTAATTCTTAAAATGATTCTCCCTCGACCAGGCGGAAAGCTCTATAGGCTTTACATTGATCAGCAAGTTATGAACATGAAGATCCATTTAAGGTCCCCCATCGGAAACAAGATATGTATCAGGTTTCCGGTTTATGATGCACGATACATGTTTTTTTACCATGTGAATTCACACTCAACTCCAATCCAATAATTAAAGACGTACTGTAAAATTACAGACCATGCTGGATAAAATTAATTTATAAAGGGATGTAGGGTTGAACAAATAACTCAAACGAGGGCTACTCATTTTGCCAATGCTTGGTTAGTGTTGCTCTTTCTGTATCGCTTGGAAATGCAAAGCATTAAGATCGTCTTTCCTACCCAGAATAGTTCGCTCTGCCATCTTCATATCAGAGCCTAATGAAAGATGTTTTTTCCACTATTATTCTCACTCGGTTCCCTTTTATGATGAGTTTATTGAATAAGCACAGGAAGCTTTCTGCAATATTACACCTAACATCTATTTAGAAATCCTCGAACACACACAAAAAGCGTTTATATCATAGCCTTTCACCAATGAACAGAAAGCACAAATAAAACCGTATCTTATTTTTAGCCAAGCGACTGGGATTCTACACAAGACAAACAACCATTTTACAACCAGCGATTGATGGAGTGAGAATTATCGAAAAACAACAAATAAACCTTTATGCCAGTGCAAGGTTTTAAGGTCAACAAATTAAAATCCACTCTTAACTGCAATATGTGCAAAGATTTGGATTCTGTCCAAAATTGCCTCCTGATGTTTTACACCTTAAACCTATCATAAAACATTTTACAAACAGAAACTGTATGAGTACACGCATGTGTGGACCTGTACCCACAGAATCTTTTCAAACAGAGATCCCTCACCATACTCCTCTGTAATATGAGTATGAACTGATAAGAAAAAGGTTGCAGACCAATATCCCACTGGTAGTTACTATTTAAAAAAACATTTCGGGAACCTACTACAGATGTTGACTTTTTACAGTTTCTAAGTCGCCACTTTTTAACTTTCTGGGCACAACTTGGACCGCTGATGTACAAAGTTGGCAAATAATGTAAAATATTTTTTGTTTCTTTCATCTGTGGTTTTCAAGATAAGATGGCTTTGGGACACCTATCGCAAAGCCAATCGTCAGCTGCAGAGGACATTTGAGGAGAATGGATAATTGCCGCAGGAACACAGAATGGGTGGAAACTACAGAACATTAACAACCAGAACTGAAGCCGACCTTCTTAAGATACATCAACAGGAGTTCCAATTCAGCCAATGGGTATCGCATCGATAGGATATTGAAGCATGCTCGAAAGTGCAATTTGAACTCGCGTTTTCAATTCCACTCTTAAAGTAAAAGCCCTTTGCAATTTCAATCAAAGTTGAAATGCAAATTTGTGGCGGACACAGATGAAATGCAAAGAAATGTGGGGTAATCAAAATAAAATCAGAAATATATATAAATTTGTCATTGTATGGGCCATTAGTAACCATATTGCCATTGTCCGATTTGTAATACAACTAGGTACGTGCGTCTATCAAAAGCTGTAGCACGTATATCAATTAATAAATATAATGGAATGGGGCCCCTTATGTTTGTACTTCTGTAAAATAGTACTCACCAACTGGAAGAACACTTCCAAGCGACCTTCAAATGTTGGCTTAACTGGGTGATATACCTCAGAGGGGCTGACAACACCGCATTGCGTAACACACCATGGAGACAGCAACAAAGAGGCATGTGGGCATCCTTGGACAAGCTCCTAGAGCCATACGAACAACCATGAGCAGCAACAATGCCACACAACAGATCAGAACTCCACCGAGAACTTACCAAGCTTAGAGTATACCACCACCTTTCTCTTTCCTGTTTACCTCAATTTCCTACTTCCTCCCACTTTCACACCCTCCACCCAACTCACGGGGGATAGTGGATAGGAGGGCAGCCAAGCGCAGATGTTGCAAACCTGTACCACCAGCAACATAGACAAGCTGGGCTGCAACCATGTACCGACATAACGCTGATTACTATATGTTATATGTTTTTATTTTCTCTTTTCATTTTTTATGTTGTATGTATAAAAGAAAAACTCCAATAAAAATGTGATAAAAAAAAGTGCATATAGTGTAAAGGTGGTTGAACTAGGTAGGTCTCAGTTTGCTGTTAATGCATCCATGAGCTTGGTTTTACCTACATTTGAGCCACCCTTCCACTAGTAAGTTTTATATTCTCTGTGACTTGTAATTTTATTAATTTCAAATGTAAAGAACAAATACAAAAACTCTATATTAAGGTAATACATCAAATCGATACTAGCAGACATTGCAGTAATATGTTGAGAAATAGTACTTAAAAATAGTTTTCTTGCGTCTTTTGGTATAGGGCACATAAATTGTGTAGCATCCTGCACGAGGCTCTTAAATAAATCACAAGAGGCAAGATTAGTTGAATACGGCATTTTGTTCCGCGAATTCCATTGCAATGGTAGACCCTGGTTTTAAAATACATGAAAAATTCATGAGAAATCGTCTAACCTCCAATGGCCCATTTGCTTGCAGGCAGATTCTGACAGAATACTATGCCGAAAGTTTAAGACAAAATGTTGCAATACATCAATAGCTTGGTAAACCACATGTGCATCACCGCTAAATATATAAACTTTGTTCGCATAGGAAAGCATCAAACTTTTGCTCAGTAGCCCAACTGAGCTGAATATCAAAATTAGCCCAGGCAAACGTTTTCAAACTGGCCTCACCATGCGAGTGAGGGCATTGAGCAAAAATAACTGTCTAGACAGAGATTTATTTTTTTACTATGCCTCAAAAAATCATATTTTAACACTTAATCATAAGTTTACCACCCACCATAAAGGCCAACTAATGAATACGTCTTTACTTTTGTTTCTGAAAGGCAGATAATCATGCTTGTGACTATACAGACACTATGAGCACTATAATGATGTGCTTTCTGAATGACATCTCGGTTTCACTTCTGACCGCCTAATTACAATCTAGAAACCAATTGGGGGTTTTGGCTCTCAACCAGCAAAATCAAATACCAAAATATTGCCAGTGCCGCTGCTCCACTTCTGCCCCATTCACAGTGCATTAAAATGAAACAATGTCACAGCAAACCATTTTTTCTGTTATATTGAATCCAGAATTCCATCACAATTCACACTAATGAATTTCCAACAACAAAGTACAAACATCTTTAAATTTTAGAACATCCTAGCTCCCTTTGCCCTCAGATTGTTTGATCAGACACCCATTTGCACAAGTAGACTTCTCTTATGCGCACTCTCCACACACCACTTACTCTATCAAAATCAACATCCCAGTCATTCCATCAATGCACTACCCTCACATACCAGCCCACACATACCCAAAGTCATTTCCAAACAATTACAAATAAAGTGTACAATATACAACATGCCATCAACAGGTATTTTATCTAGCTCAGAACACTTTCAAATTTGTTTCTTGATTGGCCAAAACAATAGGGTCTACGCGTTTCGAACCCCTTTACATGCGGGGTTCTCATCAGGACCACAACAGCTTATCAAATGCTAAGAGATCGGCAGATCTCTATTACGTTCCCAATTTCACAAAACTGTTCCTCTTGTGGCAGGAAGATGGTGGGGCGAGCCTCTGGCGTTTGGAAACGAGATTTCTACATGTCTGTGTAAATGTATCCGTCACCCGCCGATTGAAATTGTGGTAAAAACCGGCTTGCTTCTCGTATTTCTTGATTCGAGAGTATAGTTTGCGTGCGGATAATTCTTTCCGTCTTGTTAGAGAACTGTGTAGTCAGTTGTTGGTAATTCATTGATGTGAATTTTGATAGACTTCTGGATTAAATCCAGCGGAAAAAGTGTGTTGCTGTGACATTGTTTCATTTCAAAGCACTGTGAATAGGGCAGAAGTGGAGCACCAGCACTGGCATTATTTTGGTATTTAATTACAATCTAGGCAGCCGAAAGTGAAACATGCCGTGATTCCGGCTGAATTCTGATGGGCTCCAGGAGCCCATCGGCCAGTTGGAGACTGCAACGTAGGGGCCCCTTCTCTCTATGTCCTCTGGTTGGGGACCGAGGATGCCCCCTGATTTGCAAAAGCTCCCATTTCTTTACGGGAGCTTGTGCTACGGACAGTTTACAGCCGCAGCACAAGCGCCCATTGAGAAATGGGAGTATGCGACCGCACCATGTGCGGTCGCATCGTAATTGTGGTGTTGGGACCGCGACTGTGTCGGTTGGAGTAAACTCCGATCGACATTGTGATCGAGCCCTATGTGTCATTCACAAATAATTGGATTCAAAGCAGGGGATATGTATGCAACATTAAAATTGCCTATTGGCTACACTGCTTCTACTGAATAGACAGGAATTTAAAGTCCTGAAGAAATAACACAATTTTTAAATTATTTGTCATTCATTTATGTCATCCTTTGTTGCTTTGCTGGTTAAGAGCAGTGCTTAATTTGAACCGGTGGCTGCAACTGTGGCCCACCCACACTTATTTTTGGGACTGGGACTTTAATTGTCCTCAACAAACTTTGATCTAGAGGAAGCGAGAGAACAACACAAGGACGGAGAAGAAAGGAAAACAGTGACAAATGAAGAAAGCATGGGATGAAAAAGAACATGCAAGAGTGAGTGAAAGAAGCAGGGAGAATCTAGTGATAGATGCAAGTGGCATGAGGTGGAACCAAGACGACACAGACTTAGTATTCAGCACCCCAATCTCCAACACCACCACCCCCTGGCTAATGGTAAAACCTTGGACACAGGAACTAATTATTTGACAAATTAAACACTGGTTATTAGTTCAACAAAATGTTATGAGCGGCCAACAATATCATGCTAAATATACCAGCCCACTGGAAGGGCGCTCATGTATGCTGTATGCCAGTGTCTCTGCATGGAAAAATGTGCCTTCCACAAATTCCAAAACTGGAAAGAGTGTAGCTCTCAAGACAAAATACGAGGCACTACTGCTTTCTGACCATTTACTAAAAGTGATCATGAGATTTCTGTGCCCAGAGTAATATCTGATGTTCAATATAACTAAGTTTGAGATTTTGCTGAGATAATACCTTTAATAGTTGAACTCTTATTTATGGTAAGATAATTTCAAACCATGTTCTAAGTAGTGGAATTAGTTTCAGGAACTAGAAGTTCTGACCACCTCCAATCGGCTCTCTGCAGAAGCCAGGAGCATCTTTAAAGTGGCCTACATCATGCTGCTTAGAGGTCAGAATACTGGAACTCACCTGCCTGAACAATAAATGCATCAACCTAGCAGATGTCCAAACCCTACAAAGCTCTGGCCACTTGCATCTTGAACCCCAACTTTCAAGAGAAAAGAATTCTGAAGCAAACCTTCTCAGGGTGTGCTCCCAAGGTATGGAACTCAACCCCCCAGCCATCAGAACTACTCCTGATTACGATATATTGAAACAGGAGTGAAGCCCGTCCTAATTCATTAGCGCTGTTAACGCTTACACACTTAAACCCATCCAATGAATTTGCCTTTACTGCCGTTGTGAATTACTTAAATCTCCCAAAGCAATCCTAGGACACAGAACCTTTGACACGGACATCGAAAGTAACTGGACTCTATGTAGCATCATCTTGATTTAGCCTGATGTCTTAATAGGGTCACAGAAGCGGCTCACCATTTTTCAACCCTTCGATAGACAGACACAAAGACGCGTATATACTGTCTTTGAGAGTCTCAGTTTTCACTCTCAAGTGCCCCCAAGACAAGAAGGGAAAACAGGTCAGATCTTAGGGCGAAGATGGACAAGTTGGTAGGTATACTAGTTGTTAAGAGAAATAGGTTATCCATTTTAAGAGTGAGGGTAACCAGTTGTGATAAACTGTTGAAAAAATCGACAGATCCGAGAATGGACATCTTTTGATTTGTTGGAAGCAAAACAATGTGGAATTCCAAACATGCCAGTCATTCCTACGTTTCTAAAGGTATCGAACATGACCAATGCGGGTTCAAAGTATTCATTCATATGTGGTCTGGAAATTAATTTAATGAAAATATGTAAAAAGCTCTTTTAAAAATCTCTACATGTTCAGTTGACACAAATCCCTCAAACTCAACAGAATTGCATTTTGCCCTCTAAGCAAAAAAAGCTTTAAAATATGAACCTTGATCTTTAGCCCTCATTATATTCACGGTGGCTTACGTTTATTTATAATTGAGGTAATGAATGCAAATTGAGTGTGTGGCAAATAAGGGGCCAATTTGCATCAGCTTCACTGAGCTGTGAAGGAGAAAACCTCACAATTTTCTGAGAGGGCTTGAAAGTTAATTTTGTTCTGCTCACCCGTGAATAAAACCGACCTAACTAATGATTCCAGTTCTCAATGTATGCAGTCTAAATACCAGACTCCCATGAAGACCAAAAAAGGTCTGCAGAAATATTAGGGAAGAAATATATGAAAACTGAAAAATTGTTTCAAATATAACCGAGGCCTCTGCTAGCAGGCAACGGTCTACGAAATACAAAGCAGAGAAATATGGCCCTTTCCACCATGGCAAATGTCCTTTTTGGTCTAGAGGGGAACAGTCTGTGTTTGCTACCAAGGAGTTACTGGACAGAGCACACAACTGTAAGATTGACTTCCAACACTTGAATTTTCATCGACACATCACGTTTGTAAACTAAGAACCAGAACGGACTCACACATGTCATTATGCAGTCCCTTCTTGAGATTGGGCGATAGGGTTGCAAGAAAAATCATCAAATGTGTAAAATTTAAGATGAGGATGCAGCAATGAGCAGTTCTGTTCTAACAACGATCTGGAATTAGCAGCAATAGAACGGCACTCCTGGTTACATTTAGGAACCATCTTGTTTTTTTTAACCGAGTGATGTGGATAGAGTTCTTTACATTTAATAGTACATCATGTTGGTTTATCAATGCTCTCCTGATGCATAATTCTTTAAAACAATGTTCTGGCTGGGAAAGAATTCCATACACTGGAAAAAGTCTTACTTTAGAAAATGTCTTTATCAAACCTAGATCCATATTGCTAATTTGAGGAATTGAATGGTGAGGCTAGGCAAGTAAGGGAACTATTTTAAATGATGAGTAACAATATCCTGTCATTTAAAAAGTCAAACTGGATGTCTAGGCTCCTGCGTTTACAGAACTTCCGAAACAGTTCATTTTCAATAAGGACAGAAAATTAATTCGTGAAGAAATGTAAGGGAGCAAGGCTACAAAAAAGCTTAATATCTCTGAAGGATGCACCCAGTAATTAGAAACAGCAGGTTTGATTCACCAGTTTCATCTAGATGGAGCTGTTGAAAACGCCCTATGAATATTTAAACACACAAATACCCTTCTATGGGACCACTGCCCAGAAAAGAACAGCACCTGTTATAACACAAACTAAGTTTATATATTGCTGGACCATGTTAATATGGATCATAGAATTAGTCAAGAAAGTATGCACTATATCTGTAAGTAGATGGGCCGATCCTGTCCAAAAGCACAATATAAATCTTATGAGTTCAAGTGGAGCCAACCGTGGACAAAGTAATTTCTGGAGACAGATCTACATTAGCGCAAATGTCAACTCGATGACAGCAGTTGGCTGCTTCAACAACTGCTGTGGAAATCTTATTGAGGAATGCAGAAATCCATAGAAAGCCCATTAAGGTAAACGTGGATGAATTGCCCGACAGTAGTATGCCTACAGAAAAATATGTATTTAAATTAATGGAAGGCCACAAACCTTTGACAAGGTGATAATACTCACATTAACACAATAAAAAATGGAGTAACGTTTTACAGACACATGCAGCTATTGAAAAACTAAAAGCTGTATTCAACTTAAATGAGAATTTGCCAACGGCGGTTCACAAAAACGTCAGAAAATCTCCAACAATATTTCTATTATTTCTTGCCTACTTGTTGACTTTTTCCCACCACAACCTTAAATATTCAGCATTATAATGCAATGACTCAAGCCAGACTCATGAAAACATCTGATCAACAGTGGAAAAGAGGTGCCTTCTGCAGATTGAAAGGAACAAGCCTTGGCAAAGTCAAAAAGTACCGCCTTGTTGACCTGTTGGTTTTGTCAGTCCTTTTGACCATTGCTCTGAAAAGACCCGGCAGCAATCATTAAAAACATAAAATAAATAAGTAAAATGAATTAAAAAGAACATTTCAGTTCCACGATGGGTAGGGAAGCTATGGAGGAGTGTTTGTGGACAGTTATTTGATGAGAGTAAGAAGTGCATATGAGAGAGGAATAAAACGCATGCACTCTTATAAGTGCTTATTACAAAAAGGAAAAAAGTAGCTCCCTAAATGTGAGCATTTTAAGAATACAAGCCAGCCAATCAGAAGGACGGAAAAGAGGCTATGCTCCAGGAAAGGGATAAAGACAAAAAATGCAAGAGGAAGGCAAGCCATCGAATGAGAACCAAGTAAATGAGAGTGACAAAAAAGACAACCAATTGTAAGCAATTCGGTGGGCTCTGAGCTCGTTGTAAGTTTTTGGCATGGACCACAATAAGCTTTCGCCTACAGACAGATCAAAGCTGTCTGGTAGGTGAGACCTACAAATCATTATCTACGTGCACGGTCCTCATTAAACCAAAGTAATGGCAGGATCATCATTCTGTTTCCGCCAAGTACTGCACCTTAAAATAGAGAATGTGACATGGTATAACATCTGGTAATTGGTTATCTCTAACAATTGGACAATATTTCCTGTGGAAACATTTTCAAATGTTTGTGACACATTACAGTAAACCAATATCTGGTCTGCCATATAAAAACTATTAAGGCAAAGCTTGTAGAGAGGTAGTTTGGCATTTAGAATTTGACAGAACGGAAGCACTATTATAAATTATCCCGGTATTTGTTGAGCGCAAACTAATCACCCAAAGGGTTTCAAGGCGCTGGGGGAGCATCAGGAGATTAAATGAGCTATTGCCCCCTATCCTATTAAAGATGGGCAATGACTCCCACCAGTCACGGCCGGCATGACTTGCGGGTGGGGTTGGGGGTGTGATGGGGTAGTCGCAGCGGGGGTGGAAGGTAATTTAATTTAAAAAAAAACAACAACAAAACTTACTATCTCCAACGGTCCCCCGTCGCTTCTCCTCTCCTCTCCATACAGGAAACAGGCAGCCTCCCGCCCCTCCCCAAAGCCAATCACAACACTCCAATGGCAGCGTTGTGATTGGAGTCTATGGGGAGGCCATTTTCTCAATGTACCTACATAGAGAAAATGCAGAGCGTGTATGATTGGTTTGGTCAGCCCTGGGGCCGACCAAACAGTCAACGCACTCAGAGTGCCACCCAGGGGAGGAGTGGGCAAGTCACTCCTCCCCTAGACTACTGCAGGACCGCCCACCCGCAACCAGGCATTACCTTCTGCTTTTTCGCAGTGCGAGAAGCAGAAACATAAAATGGAATTTAAAATAGCATTTTATGTTTCTGCTTCTCGCACTGCAAGAAAGAAGTGGGGCGACGCTCCTTCGCCCATGTGGAGGAGCCGCCCATGCCTCCCAGGCACAGGGAAGAAATGCCTTGAGCATCAGGCGTTTTTTTTTAGTTTACTGAAACAAACTCCTGCTTAGGGAGTTAGTGTCAGAAAAAGAAAAAAGAATGTTGAACGGGGCCAAACAAACATTGCACTTGGTTGACATTTTCCTTTGCCTTCAGGCATCTGCTGCAGAGCCGAATGCTCTGAGGGCACAGATATCCCTGCCAGGCAGTCTGGGATCTCCAACTATGCTGGGTGACACTTCGCCAAGAGAGTCGCGGACAGAGTATCCACTGCACACGTATAAATGAGCCCCACAGTCAGCCAAATTATTTTCCACTAAGGCTAATATTTTTCAGTTAAGCAAGGGACAGTATAGCCAAAAGCAGTACACAAGAACAAACATGCTCAAGGAGAGTGACAAAGCAGTGAGAAAAATTAATATTGCAACTGGTGTATAGTGTAGATTAGTTAGGCGACAATAAAAACAAGCAAGTACAATTAACAAGAGCAGATAATCCAACAATGTTTCATTTAATGATTTTTGTTTGACATCTCCCAGATGACCATCAGTAGTACCCCATGCATTACTTTTCTGACGGTGTCATCATAAGGACAAGTAGGAAGTGTTAATGATTGCTGTCCCCATTCCAGACTTCAGGATAAATTGGAAAAGACTAGCAACAGGCATATATTTTATGCAATAGAAATATATCACTCATATGCATTAGCAGTATTTAAGCATTGTGCTGCATGCTGCCCAAAAACACATTACGAGTGATCCATTAATTCCAATGGGCCGGTTAACACAACTGCACAGTGGAGTCCATCTGGAGATTTTACCTGCTGAAAGTATGCAAAAAACGTTGGGGGCAATACAGAAGAAATCAAGTGGAAATTGGCATGTAAACCCAATTTCCATGTAGATAACTAAAAACTCATAATAACTTATATTTCACCCCTTCCAAATAACCGGGCCCCTGCTAACAGTAAATCGGGGGAAAGAAACAAAAAACATATTACTTACCTACAATAATGTTCTTTCTGGTGGTTCCCTCTCTGGAACCCAGTAGAGAAGGTGGAAGTGCTGATGAAATTGTGAACCAGTTAGCAACATTCCGCCCAATTAGACTGGAAGAAACAAGGCAGTCAATCTTAACCACAAAATCTGGGTCCCCATTTGACCCCTGTCCCATAAGACTCTCATGGTAGGTGAAGTAAACCCTATGATTAACAAAATCGTAAATCATTCACTTTCCACGGCCAATGTGCCACTGGAATGGAAACTTGCGGCAGTGAAACGCTTACAGAAAAAACCCCTTCCTGACCCTGCGACTCTTTCCAATCTGCGACCTATCTCACTTCTCCCAGCATTATGTAAGATCGCTGAATCACTGGTTAACAAACAGCTGACCATGTTCTTAGAAGTCAACGAGATATGGCATCCCAATCAGGCGGGGTTTAGAGCCCAGCATTCAACAGAATCGGCTCTACTGTACACGACAGACACCATTCGTACTGCCCTAGACCAAGGAAAGAAGGCCGTCCTGATTTTATTAGACCTGTCGGCGGCCTTCGACACGGTCTCTCATGCCATCCTATTAGATCGGCTAAAAACATCGGGCGTGAAGGGGACGGTACTAGAGTGGTTGGAAAACTACCTAAGGGACAGGAGACAGGTGATAACCCTGGGGGAATTTACCTCCACGGAAAAACATCAGACGATGGGAGTACCCCAGGGGTCCAGCCTCAGCCCGACATTATTCAATGTCTACACTGCGCCTCTGATTAAACTAATATCATCTTTTGGCATAGAGGTAGTAGCATATGCCGATGATACGCAGTTAATACTGGTTACGGATAGGGACAACCAGTCATGGGAAGAAACATTCAAGGAATGTTTAACTGCCACCTTTGATTGGATGCGGAAGAATCACCTAAAATGTAATACAGGAAAAACAGAGATCATTCCGCTAGGCCCAAATAATGACTTTATTCCCAGGCAATGGTGGCCAGAAAGGGCAGAAATACCGCCTCATACAACCATAGTTGCTCGGAACCTGGGGGTCACGTTTGATTCCAATCTCGCCTTCAAGCAGCAGGCAATAAAAGTGGCAGGAATGTGCTTTGGCTTAATCAAAAGCCTGAGGAAATTCTTTGATTTACTCCCTTTGGAGGCGAGGAAAACTGTTGCAGTAGCGTTGGTAACGTCGCGCTTAGATTATTGCAACAGTTTGTATGCTGGCACAAATAAAGAAGTAACTTACAGGCTTCAGCTAGTGCAAAGCGCTGCTGCCAGATTGGTGCTAAAATGGCCAAAAAGATAGTCAGCCTCAGGGGCATTAAAAGCTCTTCATTGGCTTCCCATTGTAAAAAGGATCCTGTTCAAGGTTTTGATTATAACATTTCGAGCAATGCACAAAACAGGACCATTATATCTACAGAAAAAATTCAAGAGATACTGCCCAACCAGAAGCCTACGATCATCAAATTCCAATACTCTGGTGATTCCTAGGTTTCGTTTAAAAACCCGTGGAGGAAAGTCCCTGGCAGTACTGGGTGCAAAGGCTTGGAATACTCTGCCTCTTGCCCTGAGAACTCTGGATAAAGAAACAGAGTTCCGCAAAGAATTAAAAACTTGGATATTTAAACTGCAAGATAGCATGGCCAGAACTCTAGTTTGATGCTTGCCTCTGTTTTTGGTCCAACTCTGAGTCACTTTGTCATCTGGTAATTTGCCGGAGGTAGCGCCTAGATGCTCCATTGGAGCGATTGCTGCGCGATATAAATAAATTTTTACATTACATTACATTACATTACTTTATATAATCGCAGCTGCCAATCTGGAGCCAGAAAGTCAACAAGCAGTGCAACTGTGTGTCAGTAAGTGGCACCATGCAACGCCACACCAACTTTGTTCCACTGCGGAAGTGATTAGTGGAGCCGCATTTAAGTGGTACCCATTCGTGCTGACGTTGGTTTCTTCTGGAAGCTTGTCCATGGCCTCAGACGTGGAGCCAATCAGTAGACTGGAAAGACCAGTGTGCAGATTCCTAAATTGGGACTTTATTCGATCGAAAAGGAGACTGGTCCACAGAACGGGGAGGTGGGAGGGCTGTACGGTATCCGTAGTTAGATAGAGTATCGACTAGACATTTTCAGGTTCAGGAGGCACAATAGACAAATGCGCACTGTCTTGAAGTGGTACACAATACGAAAGTACACTGATCTCCAAGAAGAGCCCCTGACTGCCAGGATTACATCAACAAATTCGAGATGTAGACCAAAGGGGGATGAACTGCTGCACTCAATCCCCATGCATGGAGGTGCAAGTAGCACAGGCCCTGCCCTGCTTCAGTAACAGAAGATCCTCCCCAAGCAGCAGTCTGATCATAGGACTGACAATCGTTTGCAGTCTCCTATGAAATCTGGAATGAATCCGACTGGTTCCCCTGGTGCCGGTCCCACTGAAGAGCTTGATTGTGCCATCTTGCATGGCCAGCAAGCAGGATGCAGAAGACCAGTAAACCAAGAAGCCTCAGAGCCATCCTTACTGAGACCCAGGACAGAGACTGAAACATCGGGCTAATAGCCGAAATGTCCAGGATTCGTGGATGCAGAGGGAAGGTCAGAAAACCATATCCAGAATGGTTCCGACTGAAGGAAGTCTCTCTGAAGGAGCCAGATGTGACTTAAGCAGGTTGCTTGAACCCCAACAATGTCAGAAGGTTCGCCAGTTCTGCAGGTGGTCTGCAACTGTGTCAAGCCCGCCTTCAACAGCCAGTCGTCAAGGCAGAGGAAGATGGGTACCCCCGACCTCTGAAGATGGGCAGGAACCACTGGCAGCATCTTTGTGAATACCTAAGGAGCATTGGTGAGGCCAAAAGGGAGCAAGGCAAACAAAGTATTCACAGCCCACCTTACAGACTGTGGGCCCGCAGGACAGGGATATGAAAATAGGCATCCTGAAGGTCCAGCATAACCATCCTGTTTCCATGATTCAGGGCATATAGAAGTAGAGCCAACATGACCATCTTGAATTTGTCTTTCGCAGGAAGGTATTGAGAGGGCAAAGATCCAAAATAGGACGTAGGCCCATGTCTTTCTTTGGCACAAGGAAGTAGCTGGAATAATGTATACTCCCCACTTCTGAAGCTCGTACCCTCACTATGGCTCCTCTCGCCGTAAGCGTCAGCACCTCCAGACACAAAACTGACAGATTATCCTCTGAAAGCTGCTCTGACATAGGTAGCAGGTGCAGCAGGTCAGAAAACAATGGCTGAGTGTAACCTCACTGGAAAATTTGAAGGACCCACCAGTGGGATGTGATGCTGTGCCAACCCTAAAAGAAGTGGCTGACCTTGCCTTCTACAGGATGGCTGTGTGCTGCTAAAGGCCCTTTAAATAGGCTTTGAAGTTGTTGCCGGAGGGGAGAGGAATTGGGAAGTATACTGTCCATTGTGGCCTAGTTATTGTCTGATGGGGCCATGGCCCAACCTCAAAAGGGCTGGGAGGAAAATGTTGCGCAGGTGGCGGGGCCTGACGGTGCAGATACGCGAAGCCCCTGGCATATCCCTGAAAAGGGCAAAACTGTTGGGGAGATTGCCGAACTGGTGGAGAAAGGCCCAAAAAGCAATCCGTGGCTCGGATCTCTTACAAATGCTTCAGTGCTCCGTTCACTTTTTTACTGAGCAGGTGGAACCAGGCGAAGGGCATGTGCGTGAGGGATACCTGGAGGTCCCTGGAGAAGCCGGTGGAAGTTCACCATGATCGGGGCTGAAGAACCACGTTTATCCTAAGAGTACTTCCAGAACAATAAGTGATGTCTAATCTTGATCGGATGACAAACTTAGTTTAATTCCAGTCAAACTGAATGGTTTGGGCCAAGGTTGCCCGCATGTCTTCTTGAATCACCAGTAAGATCGCACCAACCATGTCCTGAAGTGCATGAATGAAGCGACCTAAAAGACAGTTGGCATTGACTGGCCTCAGGGCAAGGAAGGCCAATCAAAACATCCCATTACCAAAAGCTTCCATATGGTTAGATTCTCAGTCCACAGGAGAATAGGGAAAGTTATTAGGACTCACTTTAATAGTGGTCGCCTGTACTACCAAACTATCAGTGGTTGGATGCAGATTAAAAAATTCGGAGTCTCCTGGAGCTCGTCTATGGAGACTTGGTGATTGACAGAAAGGACCAGTACACGTTGGTGGTAGGATAAGGATAGAGAGAGGAGGAGAAGAAAGTATGAATAAGTGTAGAAGAAGGATAGGACAGAAGTAAATCAGACATTACCGAACAATCATGGTGAAGGTTGCACCTAGTCTATTGGTACATAGTTTCCCCAGATCCAACAAAGGGAATACCGGCCGAGATGTTTTTTGCCATTAACCCCATACCTTGTATTCTCAGAGGTGGGTGGCCCACATAACAACTCCCGTCTGTATTGTATGTATACAAAATACCTTAAATAAATAATTTAAAAAAAGAAAGGACCAGAACATGGTTCAGATCAAGTGCGTATCAGAGAGAACCTCACTGAAGGCCTTGAAAGGTTTAGTTGGTGCATGGCCAGGCTGAAGGGCCTCAGTGAGAATATTAGTTTTACTTCCATAATTGGGAGGTGGTGCTCAAGGTCTTCAGCAGCTCTCCTAATGACTGTAGCAAAGGATGCTCTTCCCACAGTTGCTGGATCAGAAGGGGTAACCAACCGATATCGGATTAGGTCCCAATCCAGTAGCATTACAGGACGGGACGTCACCACCATAGTGGTCTATATATGGTTGACTGTGGTCGGAGTTCATTCCAAAAAGTTGGTGCAGTGTCTGTTTCAGTCAGATGGAACGAACATTGACTGCACCACGATTTGATCGGGCGCGGCCTTGGTCGAGACGAATCTGGCTCAGAGTCGGATACCACGATATTGTGTGGATCGTCCTTAGACAGTGTTCGTGCCAGTGTCATCATCCAAAGGATTGACATGGATTTTAGAGCCAGACCCTAAGTCAGGGAAGACACCAATGTGAAATCCAATGTTGGTTCAAGGGGAATTTAGACTGCTATGTGGAATGATCTGCCGATTGTAATCCGACTGGAGGTCCCTGCAGATTCTTGGGGCCTGAAGTCACATGACAGAGAGCCAGAAGCATGCCGAAGATGCACAGCATGGCCTCACAAAAGGTTTCGATCTTCTGCAATGTGGCCGATGGACTCTAAAATTAAAAGGTGCATTAGGACCAAAGTTAGATTTGACTCCTCTGTGGAACTGGAGCGAGACCTGGAGGCACGGTGATACCCCAACGCCTTCTCTGGAGGTCGAGAGTGGTGGGACGGGACAGAGTCCCACTGGGCCATTTTGTGTTTCTTTTTGAACTTACCCAAAAGACATCAAACGTGGCGAAGATCTGCTGTTGGAGTGACTACGGTAGAGAGTCTGTACTTTCGACTTAGACCAGGACCTGAGCAAAATGTTGTGGTGTTTCGCTACGTAGAGCTTCGCCTCTGGGACTTGGAATGGCTAGTGGATTCACCCGGAGCAATCGTCACAGACCTTGGAGTTGTACACTAAACACAAACACCAGATACATACTTCGTGGGATCTGTCACAGACATTTGCTTGTGACAGTCCCTAGAAGGGGTGTCATGTTTCCTTGTTCATTGGAAGAATTAAGAGAAAAAAATCTCTTAAAGGTATTTGTAAACAGAGCAGAGCTCCGGATCTGTGTCTGAAGATGCAGAAAGAAAGATCCTGACATCAGCGCATGTAGGGGGTGCTTATCTGCAGTTCCGTTCGTCATTTCCAATTGGAACAACGCCATCTAATAGTCGTGCTTCTCCACCTACCAGTGCGCAGGAGCACTGTTTGTTGACTTTCCGAATACAGTCTAGCACCTTGGGATATTTAAAAGGTGAGGTATCTCTGTTCAGAAGGAACCATTAGAAATGCTTATGTAAGGGCCGCTTGAAATGAGGGCAAAAAGTGTCTACATTCAAGCATTTCAAACATCTCTGGGAGTATATCTGTTGAGCATATATAAATTGGGTTACACAGAACTTAACTGAAAATCTGGGTGAATCATAGCCACAAAAACAAAGGTTGAAATACAATGAAGCATGACACTAAACACCTAACATCCCCAAAAGATGTGTTCTTTCATTTGTGCAGTTATTCACAACTCTACAAAAAATACATGCTACCAATTTGGATGTCTTTCTAAAGCTTGCCCAAGAAATCTCAAAATGGTCTCGCTCTAAGGGCAATATGAACACCTGAGCACACTACGAATGAATAGGCACTTTGGACATCAATGCCATGCAATTGTTAAAAAAACTCCCACAACCAGGGGGTGCACTGACCACCAGGATTGTAGCTGCAATCACTCAACTCATGGGCTAACATCTATTTTCTCAATCAATGCTCTAAGTAGAACTCTCCACTCTGAGCTCCCCAGTGGCTGCAGACACAGGTTGCATGAAGACATATTTCTCACAATTCACCACTGTGCCATAGCCTCCTGTCTTCCAATCAGTAATGACCGACCACTCAAAGGGTGATTTGTCTATTATAATACACTTCAAGTGCTCTGCCAAGATGGCGGAAACAAAACAGCCTAAAGCCAAGGAATCAGTGTCAAGCCTGAACTGCACTATACAACAATCTCCGTATCTCTAGCCTTACGGAAGAAGCATATAGGCAAGCCTCAACATGTGTCACATTCCTTGAATACTAAACACTGAAGATCCTAATATAATCGTTCTAAAAGTTCGAAACTGAGTGAACACACAATGTTCCGACAAAAAAGAAAATCACACAAACACTCCGAGACCTTGACTACTCAAACGACTACAGTATCAACAAACTCAGCAACTCTTAGCTCAAATCACAAAAATCAAGCATGTGATCTTAGAATGATCCCCAAAAAAATCTATCACGACTAAAAGACAAAGTAACAAGAACATAAGGATTCTTAGCCAAGCACACCAATCTACCAGCTATGGCCATACAGTTTTGTTTGCCCTCCACATTAAGTCACATCATATGGCAAAACCGATGTAACCCTGGTTCGTCACACCTGTGCCTTGAACTACTTGTTCAGAGTCCTCTAACAATAAGTAAAGTCATTGACCTTGTAGCAACATCTACTAACACTGACACCACTATCACCACCCACTTACAGGTTCCTACTGACTAACGCACAAGTTACTTACCTTCGGTAACAATTTATCTGTAAGAAACATTAGTTACTTAGATTCCTTACCTTAGAATAACCCCCAGGCGTCAGACTGGATCCGGAAAGTTTTCGTCAGCAGTACCCCTGCGCGTCGGTAGGCATCGTCTGCGGCTCCACGTCCGTCGTCGGCGTGATCGCCGGGATGACGTTGTCGGAGTACTTAGACGCCACCCTTGCGCAGTTCTGTACATAGCTTTCTGCTCCAGGAACGCAGAGCGATGAAAGAAACCGACACTGGTGACATGAAACTAGGGCCCTGAAAGGGATGACCTTAACCCTAGATATCGGTTTGCAGAACTGGGAGGATGGGTGGGGCGGTAAGGAATCTAACAAATTTTTCTTACAGATATATCGTTACCGAAGTAAAGTAATTTGTGCATCTGAAAGAAACATGTTAGTTAGAATCCTTACCTTAGAATAGATACCCCAGCAATACCAACCCCGGTGGTGGGTCTGCGAACCAAGATCCCACCAGGAAGTCCTGGATGCCATCCCTCCAGAATTGGCTGTCGAGAAAGTAGTGCTTGGCAAACGTGTGCAGCGAGGCCCACATAGTTGCCTGACAAATGTCCTGCAAAAGGGCTCCCCGTCACAGGACAGTAGTAGCCGCCATGGCCCGAGTGGAATGGGCACGCAGCCCCTCAGGAGGATCCTTTTAAGCCAAGGAATAACAGACCCTGATGCACAAAACGACTCCCAATAGATGGTCCGTTTGTGCACCATCCATCCCTTTTTAGTTCCCACATAGCCAACAAAAAATTAGTTGTCCACCTGGAACTGGTGTGTGCGGTTCAGGTAAAAAGAAAGAGCACATTTTGGGTCCAGACGGTGGATCCTCTCTTCCTCTTTCGAATGATGAGGAGGAGGAAAGAAGGTGGGCAAGGTAATGGTCTGGCCGATGTGAAAGGCAGTAACCACCTTGGGTAGAAAAGGACGAGTCCTCAGAACAACTTTGTCGGGATGGACAGAGAGGAAATGAGGCTTAGAGGAAAGAGCCTGGAGCCCACTCAGTCTTCTGGCAGAGGTGATGGCAACCAGGAAAGTAGTTTTGAGAGTCAGAAGACGAAGAGGACAGTTGTGGAGTGGCTCAAACGGAGAACACATCAGATAGGTTAATACCAGATTCAAGTCCCACTGAGGCATTACGAAAGGAACAGGAGCAAAGATGTGGGTAATGCCTTTTACGAACCTATTTACAACAGGGGACTTAAAGAGAGAAGGATGATCAGGAAGCCTCAAGATGGCTGAAACAGCTGAAAGATATCCCTTGATGGTGCCCAGAGCAGAGCCCTGCTGGGCCAGGGAAAGAAGGAAGAGGAGAACCTCAGAAAGGGGACCCACAGCCTTTGCTGTGCATCATGCCACAAATTTGTTCCACCTGCAGGCGTATACCCTTTTTGTGGAGGGACACCTGGCTGCCAGAATGACCTCACTGACTTCAGGAGGCAAGTCAAATGGCATCAACTGCCACCGCTAAATCTCCACGCATGGAGGTGGAGACTGGACAGGTTCGGGGAGGACCGTCCCCTGCTGCTGCGACAGAAGGTCCTCCTGAAGAGGCAGTCGAATCGGTGGTTCGATTGATCGATTGACAGATTGAGTAGCTCCGGATACCAGTATCTTCGTGCCCAATCCGGAACCACAAGGATGACTTGGGCCCGGTCACGGCGGATCTTCAACAATCTGAGCAGAAGTGGTATAGGCGAAAAAGGCGTATAACAGACCACCACTGCACTTGCAACGAAAAGCATATCCGAGCGAGTACCGCCTTGGAAACTCCAACGCGCAGAACTGATGACGTTGCGCATTCTCTTCGGTGGCGAATAGATCTAACAAAGGCTCTCCCCACTGCTGAAAGAGACCTTGCGCCACGTCAGAGTTCAGACGCCACTCGTGATCCATCATGCACCCACGGCTGAGTTTGTCCGCCTTGGCATTCAGAGAACCTGCCAGGTGTTGAGCCACCAGGGTGATGCCCTGATGTTCCAGCCATGTCCAGAGGTGCAGAGCCTCCTGATAAAGGGTCCACGACCCCACCCCGCCCTGTTTGTTGCAGTACCACATGGCGGTGGTGTTGTCCGTGAACACCTGCACTACACTTCCCCGGACAGATGGCTTCAGTGCAAGTCGGATGGCCCGCAGCTCCAGAGGGTTGATATGGAGCCAGGAGTCCGCCGGAGACCAGAGGCCTCTGATCTCTGCCTCTCCCATGTGGCCCCCAATCCCAAGAGGGACGCATCCGTCAGCACTGTGTGCTCCGGTTGGGGTAGGGAGAGGGATCTGCCACTGACCCAATCGCTGTCTGTGAACCACCACTGCAACTGTCTTGCAGTGCGCTCCGAGATCAGGACGTGGTCGGACAGGTTGCCCTGTTGTTGTGCCCACTGGAACTTCAGGTCCCAATGCAGAGCCCGCATCCGCTACCTGGCGTGATGTACCAGCAGGATGTAGGAGGCCATCAGATCCAGCAGCCGTAGGGTCAACCGAACCGAAACTCGGATACAGGTTGAAAGATCGTAATCAGAGCCTGAATATCCCGAACCCGCTGCTCAGGAGGATAAACCCGAAACTGCGCCGAGTCCAGAACCGCTCTGATAAAGAGGAGCTTTTGGGAGGGACTCAGGTGTGACTACGGCACGTTGATTGAGAAGCCCAGCGATTGCAGAAGGTCGGCCGTAGTCTGGAGGTGGGAGACGACTGCTTGGGGCGAGCCCGCTTCAACAATCAGTCGTCGAGATAGGGGAAGACTGGAACCCCCTATCTGCTTAGATGAGCTGCCACCACCGCCATCACTTTCGTGAACACCTGAGGGGCACTGGTGAGGCCGAAGGGGAGCACAGTAAACTGAAAGTGCTCGTGGCCCACCGTGAACCGCAGGTAACGCCGGTGGGCCGGCAGGACAGGAATGTGGAAATAAGCGTCCTGCAGGTCCAACGCTACCATCCAGTCTCCAGGGCAGCCAAAACCTGAGCTAACGTCAGCATCTTGAACTTCTCCTTCCGGAGGAAGCCGTTGATGCTCCTAAGGTCCAAGATAGGGCGTAGGCCCCCTTAGCCCTTCTTGGGAACCAGAAAGTAGTGGGAGTAACAACCCCACCCCACTTCTGGGCAGGATTGCGCTGGATGGTCCCCTTGGCCAAGAAGGCCGTAACCTCCTCCTGTAGAAGTTGCAAGTGATCCCCCGACATGCGGTATTACTGCGGTGGCATGACTGGAGTGGTCGCCTCGAAGGGGAGGGAGTAGCCCCTTCAGACGATTTGCAGCACCCACCAGTCCGAAGTGATGGTACGCCAGTGGAGCAGGTGATAGCGAACTCTGACTCCCACTGGCGTGGAATGGGCCTGAAAGCTCGGACTAGGAAGGCTTTGAGGCAGATGCTGCGGGAGCGGATGGAGCGAAAGGCAGAAGGTTGCTGGTGCTGGGCCAATAGGCCCAAGGACTTGGCTGTAGCCCTGGAGTCCTTGAAGCGCCCCAGCGCGCAGTCTGCCTTGCCGCCAAAGAGGCGACAGCCATCAAAAGGCACGTCCATGAGAGTTCTCTGGACATCCCCTGAAAAGTTTGTGGACCTCAGCCAGGCGTGACGACGAATCGCCACCGTCGTTGCCATCGCTCTACCCAGTCCGTGGTGTCAAGTACACATCTGATGGAATATCGTGCTGCATCCCGCCCCTTAGCAAGAACTTGGGCGAGCCATGCCCTGGCCTCCTCCGGACACTGGGGCAGCAGGTCCGCCACCGTATCTCACAGAGAGTGGGTTTAACGTTCCAAAAGGCATGCAGTATTAATGCTTTGCAACCATGAACTGAAGGAGGAAAACAGTTTCTTGCCAAACTGTTCCAACCTTTTGGATTCCCGGTCCGGTGGTGCGGTCGGGAAGGCGGCCTGGGACGTGGAGGCCTGGATAGCCAGACTCTCAGGGGTGGGATGTACAGACAGGAAGCAGGGGTCGCCTGGAGCTGGGCGGTGGCGCGTTCCGGTCCACAGGAGGGGCTGTGGTTGGCTTGGACCAAGTGCCCATCAGAACGTCAGTGAGGGCCTCATTAAACTGCAGCAGAGACTATGAAGAGTTTACTGGCGGTTAAAGCACCTCGGTGAGGAGATTAGTCCTCACAGCTGCTGCAGGGAGCTCAAGGCCCAAGGCTGTGGCCACCCTGAGCAGCACCACAGAATAAGTAGCTCCCTCCTCCGTAGCCACGAAAGGAGGAGAGATAAAAACCAGTGTTAGGCGAAGTGTCTAGACCACTCGCCTCCCCT
This sequence comes from Lissotriton vulgaris, assembly GCF_964263255.1. Taxonomy (NCBI): domain Eukaryota; kingdom Metazoa; phylum Chordata; class Amphibia; order Caudata; family Salamandridae; genus Lissotriton; species Lissotriton vulgaris. The sequence goes on along the minus strand of NC_141685.1, from coordinate 800,929,685 downwards.
AGCTCATTTGCCCAGTCCTGATTTAACTGGCACTGCTGTGCCAGAGGGTCCTCAGACCCCTCCCAGTCCTACCCTTCATCCGTGTCCTGATAAGCAGGCATAAGCGACAGAGCCGGGTCATAAGCGAAGGGCTCACCCATCAATGCCGGAGACGGCGCCGCTCCAACGCCGGACCCGGACTGAAACCAGGGATGGCGTCGTCTGAGGACGGTGCTGGGGGCGGCACCGTGGGGGGTGGCGCCAGAAGAGTCGCAAGGTCAACTGGCGTCGACCGGGATCCAGGTCTGTATCACACAGGGGCCTGTGGTGGCGGGACCGAAGTAGACGCCGGCGCCGGGCCCAAAGCCGCCGGCTCGCTAAGACCCCTAGTCGGAACTGCGGGCCCGAAGGCTCGACGGCAGGAAGAGAGTCCTCATGGCCACGAGGAAGTCTCGAACCTCGCCCGGAGTCGCATTGAGTCCAGGGACCGGAGGGTGTGGGACCGGATGACTCCTGCGGCACCGGCGGAGCCGCGAGGGTGATGCTACCCGAACCCTCGTCCGAGTCGACTAACCGGTGGGGGAAGTCAGAAGAGCGATTTCGTCTCTTCGACTTCTTTTTGCCATTCCTCGATTTACCTGAGTCGAGGACTTGGATCCCGACGAACGGTGAGGACTGCGGCTCCGCGACCGGTCCCTCGACTTCCTCCTCGACTGGGCCCTCGAGCGGCATGGAGCCAACTGCCGGATCTCGAGGAGCTTGCGGGACCGTTCCCGCCTAGCTTTCGACGTCAAGGCCCGGCAGTCGTGGCACGACTTGTCATCGTGGTCGGCCCCCAGACAGGAGAGACACCAGGGGTGGGGATCGGTAACCGACATCAGTCGTGACAGGCGTCACACGGCTTGAAACCGGGCATCCCTACTGGCACCAGGAGTCGATGTTGACTAGAAAAAGATAGACAAAATTGTCCAAAAAGTTAGTCAAAAAATGACTAAGGGTACGCTCTTCCCGGATCTGCGCTTGCTGGCGTGGAAAAAAGAACTGGCGTGGAAAAAAGAACTGACGTCAGCGTGCGGGGGTGGCGTCTCACTACTCCGACGACGCCATCCGGCGATCACGACGCCAACGACAGACGCGGAGCCGCAGACTATGCCTACGATGCACAGGGATACTGCTGACGAAAACTTTCCAGATCCAGTCTGACGCCTTCGGGTTATTTTAAGGTAAGGAATCTAACTAACGTGTTTCTTTCAGATATTGCATTAACGTCCATATAATAATGTTCTCCTGGAGACGATTCCAGCGCAGATTCCTTAACTTAGAATTATCCCCAGGCGTGAGACTGGATCTGGAAAACCTTTTTCCCCAGCATCCCTGCGTGCCGGGGAGACGGCACCACGTGACTCCGCCCTGACGGTCTCCGCGTCCGTGACCCCGACGCACCTACGTCAGTTTTCTTCGGAGAACTTTTCCACGCCACAACGCGGAGCCATCACTAACAAAAACTGTGAGAATACTGGAACAGTGTGCAAAAAAGACCCGCTAAACAGAAGGGAAAGAAACAATGGTGAGGAACAGAACCATCCAGAACAGAGCCAGGTACTGAGGCACCAAGATCTGGAATGAAAGAACAGGGCACCGCTACTGGAAAGCAATCCTGCAAACAAATACAACAGCCTCCCCAGGGCAGAAGCATTTGAAAATACACAGCAGACCAATTAGTCTGCAGCCACCGCCCAGAACAGAAAGGGACACCAAGGTCAGAACAGAGAGCAATGACCATTCAACCTCAGACAACACCAGCAGGGAGAAAGTCTCCCGAACGCCAAAGTCGAGATCAGCCAAGGCACCTCAACCCCAAGGCACTACACAAAATGGGAGTCAAGAGGGAAAGACAAAAGAGACTAGGACGCCCTCCACTCAATAATATAATCAACAAAAAAAGTCCTAGTTCTTGTGGCAATATTTAATTGTGGGACTGTAAACAGTAGCGGCGGACATTCGTCGCCCGAAGGTATCCCTTCAGTGTAAGGATAATCCCAATGTTTCAGTCTATTGCCTCTTTAAAACAACAACCTCTCTGATCTATACATATAAGACAGCACAGACAAAAAATGTGAGAAAAGCGAGATGGCACCTCACGGGCGAACCACCAATGGGGACCCCTGGCTGGTACTCACCAGGTTGGCCCTGTTCTCATCATTGGTGCCATCAAGCTGTAACGTAAACGTGTCTCAGACCCCAAAAAAATAAAAAGACAGTGGATGGTGCAGTGAACACAACTTATATGTAACAAAACTAACAACATTAAACATTTAACATATAAGGCACTGTGCAACTAGGACTATCAACTTTACTTTTGTTCCTATCTTTGTTGCAAGCAGTGAACACACAAACAGTAAAAAAGGAGGGTGTGGATACTCCCTATCGATTCACACCCTACTTACAGCCGACATGTTTCATTGCCTTGGTGTCTATCAGGCAATTTCTTCAGGGCAGCTCACTTTTAATGCCACTGCAAGAGACACTGATTCTCGAATGCCTTCAAACAGTTTTGCCTCTCATACCAGGACGGAGGACTTTTTAAAAAAACGGAATCCAGCTCCCATGGGTGAGCGTGGTCCTATCTCCCCGTAAAGAAGTTTCAGTTGGAGAGTAAGGGTCGGCGTCCTCTCAACACTCGAGTGCAGTGGCATTAAAAGGCACAGTGCCTTATATGTTAAATGTTTAATGTTGTTAGTTTTGTTACATATAAGTTGTGTTCACTGCACCATCCACTGTCTTTTTATTTTTTTGGGGTCTGAGACACGTTTACGTTACAGCTTGATGGCACCAATGATGAGAACAGGGCCAACCTGGTGAGTACCAGCCAGGGGTCCCCATTGGTGGTTCGCCCTTGAGGTGCCATCTCGCTTTTCTCACATTTTTTGTCTGTGCTGTCTCATATGTATAGATCAGAGAGGTTGTTGTTTTAAAGAGGCAATAGACTGAAACATTGGGATTATCCTTACACTGAAGGGATACCTTCGGGCGACGAATGTCCACCGTTACTGTTTACAGTCCCACAATTAAATATTGCCACAAGAACTAGGACTTTTTTGTTGATAACCTCAACCCCAAGGACTGCCAAAGGCATAAGTGAAAGCAACAAAGGAAAAAAGCACGAGCGAACCCCACACTGGAGATCAAGGTGCAGGGGCGCAGAAGTGCCTATAAAGTCAAGAATGTAACAACAACAAGGCGAGCATCCCCCGAAGGAGGGAGTAAGAAAGACACTCGCAAAAGTCAACCACCCGGAGGCAGGCGAGGGCAGAAGACCAAGAGGGCCCTCGCAAAACAGGGAGGAATGGCGGGTCGTGAAGAAATCTGCGGCTAGAATCGTCTCTACTCAATACATCGCTACCAAAGGCAAGTAACTCGTACATCTGATAGATAGCCATACCCAAGGGGAAGGAGGGTCTGCGAGAGGACCTCCCCAGCTCAGGCGAACACAAGACCCCGACAGGGGACAATCGCCGGGACAGGGAAATAACTAAGTTCTCCCCAACAGGGGATGAGCCACAGGGACAGGGGAAAGAGCCCAGTTCCCCCCCCCAAGCAGACTAGAACTGCAGTGTGGCTGAGAACACCGCCCTAAAAGGGAGGTGTCACCACGACAAGCGGCATCCCCCCCTCACCAAGCAGAAGAAGGAAGGGCAATATGAAAGGAGGCCATCAGCCATTGTACAAAGGACCTCCACTGAAAGCCACAGGTACAGGCAATACGAAAGGAGACCAGTAGCCAATGTACCAGGGACCACCATCGGACGCCCCAGGTACAGGCAATTCGAAAGGAGACCAGCAGCCATTGAACCAGGGACCTCCACCGGAAGCCTCAGGTACAGGCAATAGGCTAGGAGGTCAGCAGCTAATGTACCAGGGACCTACACCAAAAGCCCGAGGAACAGGCAACGCAGGGGAATACCAAGGAAGAAGAGCAACCCAGAGACTCCAAGGAGAAGAGCAGAACGAGGGCAAGAGCCCTCCACTGGGAGCACACCCAGTGAAGAGGGCTGCCGAACTCATCACAGCTGGACGTCAACAGGCCAGACAGAACAGAGCCTCAGTAATAAGGCAGGTGGAAGAGAATAACATCGTCCCATAAGGCTCCCGAAAAACCCTAAGCAGGGGCGCCAGGCCTCACTCCAAGGCCCCTGGCCGTGGACCAGAAGAACCGGGGGGCGCAGCTGGGTGGCAACCAGCAACCAGCCGGAAAACAAGAGGAGAAACAAGTCAGACTAACCAAGTCCTCAACACAGGAAAATAACCCTTCTGGACACCAGACAGAGGACCAGGCCAAACGGCAGACAATAGGCAAAAATCACCGCAGCACAACGCCGCAGCTGCCCAAGAAAACACACCAGCGGCATACAGCAACACCATGAAGGGCAAGGAACCCAAAAGGGGCAGTCCACACCTTCCCAGTGTAAGACAGGGCTATCCAATAGCTACAAATACCTCACGTTGGGTAGGACACGGCCCAAGAAGTATGGAAACCACTCTTAGGGAAGAAATCCTGCATCAGAGAAAAAAATGAGAAAACCTGCGGCAGAAACCACAGAAGGCTTAGTAAGCAGCCAAAAAGAACACTTTTTGCCAAAAGGGGCTGAACCAGCAGCCAACTGAAGAGGTAGGCCAACTCAGTACCCAGAGGGCACAGTATCCCTCACAGAAAGTTTAACGTTCACCCCAACACCCAATCAATTCCAGGAGCAGTGGGATAACACCTCCCACTAAGACCCAGAGGATCAACAAAACCACCTACTGAGGAGGAGGAGGAGGAGGAGGAGGAGGAGGAGGAGGAGGAGGAGGAGGAGGACGGAGCACCGCAAGAAGACGCTGAATGGTGGAGTCCACATGAGTGTTAAACAGAAGGACCTTGTCAAAGGGTAGATCAACTAGACATTCCCTGATATTTTCAGGAAAAACAGCATCACGCAGCAGGCATGGCGACGTAGCGCCACAGAAGCGCAATAGCACGGCCTAGAGCATCGGCAACATCCATGGCTGCACGAAGAATAAATTAGGCCAACTCCCTACCATCCAACACATGGCTCCGTAGGTCAGCATGGGCACCCTCATGAGAGACATGAGAACGAAGGGACTCCACAGAGTCCCACAGACTGGAAGTAGTCCTGGTCAATACACACAAAGTGTTAAGAGCCTGCAAGGCAGCGCTAGAAGAAGCGAAGACATTACGCCCCCATGAATCCAACTACCGGGCCTCCAGAGACGGGGAAAACAACACCACAGGCAAACGCGGAAAGGCATTCCGCAGAAGAGAGCCTTGAGTAGAAGAGTGGAAAGAAAGACAAACAAGGTCCTGCGGAGCAGGGCGGTGACGATGCAGAAGTGCCTCTGCCCCCAAGCTCCAATAAGAGAATTGTGGAGTGACGCTTCAAAGGGAAGGAACAACTCCCAACCACTAGAGCCCTGGTGGAGAATTTCCAAAAGGTTGTCCGTAGGAAACGGAGTGACAGGCTCACCCATCCGCAGAATACCAGCGGCTGTGGAAATGGCCCGAACAAAGGCAACAGTAGCCTCAGTAGGGCGCTGCAGAGAAGAAAGTAATTCCTCCGTGAGTGACAGCTGCAAACAGAGCCGTCCGTCCCCATGTCCAGGGGGAAGAGGCCAGCCCCGGAATAGTGGGGGGCCCACAGATAAATGAGGAACATGAGGAGCCCCAGAAAACAAAGAGGCTGGGGAAAAAGCCATCCACGAGCCACGGAAGGAAAGGTTTGAGGATTTAGGCCGTGGGACGGCGAGGAGCCCTCCCTGGAAGATGACCGACCTCTGGAGAAGAAGGGACCTCAGGGAATTAATCCAGAACCCGACGCCGGCGCGGCTCCGTGGGGTCCACCACCAGCGCCTGATCGGCGTCAATCGGCGTTGGAGTGGGCACTCGTGGCGCCGGCCCAACTCCTGCCACCACGTGCTCACCATGAAGGTGGGGCGGGGTCGTCGCCAGAACGGCGAGTGAGCAATGCCGAAAAGGTGAAGGCTCGGCCTCAGACGGGGCGGCCGCCCGCAACGAGGACCGAGGGGGACTCGGGAAAGCACTCCAGGTCCCTGCCTCCATCTGTGACTCCACCGGAGCTGGGGAGGAAGGCCCCTGGTGCTGAAACGGTGCCGGCTAGACCTCTGGTGAGGCAGCTGCCTGCTCAGAGGACCGAGGGAGACTCGGGGTCAAGCCCGGAGTCCCGGTGGTCTCCTGCAACACTACAGGGAGCCCGTAGTGATTTGCGGCGAGGCTGGGACGCTAGGCGCCGAAGAGGGGAGCCCAAAAGAACCGCACATCGACGATTCCACAATCCTACGACCTGGAGCCAAAAGTTTCGGGGCCGGAGCCACCGTCGACTCAACGGAGGACCCCGCGTGAGGCAAGGGATCCGCGGACGTCTCAGTAGGTGGAGCAAGGGCCAAAGAAGCTTGCAGCGCTGCCGCATAGGCTGTCATTTGGCCCTTAGTCACCTCTACGCCGGGAAACGGCAAGTAGGAAGGCAACAGGCGGGGGTGAATGTCCCGGGGGAAGCAGACGCCCACTGCGAAAGGAGGACAAGGCCTCGGAGATAAACTGAAGGACCTACCAGCTGGCGAGCCACGCCCTTGCGGCCGCTGCGAAAGACGATGTCGCAGACGAAACCGGCGGTTCCTTGCTTCCGAGGTAGGGGACAGACGCTGGGATGACACCGACCTGGACAAGCGCGCCGACAGCAACTTTATCCGGCGCTCCCGCCGTGACTTAGGCTTAAGGTCCTGGCAGGCATCGCAGCTGCACCATATGCAAATTGGGTGAGGATCGGTCGCCGACATGGGTCGAGCACAGGAGGTACAGGTCTTGAATCCCGAAGGCATTCGCACACTGTTCCAATTAACGCCAAAGTGTGTAAAAGAATAGACTGCACGAAAACAGGCCAGGACACAATCCGGATCCGCGTTGCACGCGGAAAAGAGAAAAAAACTGAAGTAGGCGCACCGGGGTGGGACTTATGTATCCTAGCTGACGTCACGGACCCGGAGGACGTCAGGGGAGAGTCACGTGGTGCCGTCCCCCCGGCGCGCAGGGATGCTGTGGCAAAAAGTTTTCCAGATCCAGTCTCACGCCTGGGGATAATTCTACGTTAAGGAATCTGCGGCTAGTAGTCTTTATCAGATACAATGTCTAAAGCACTTCTCTCCTCAGTTAAAACTTACACACATGCAATACTAACAACTTTCTGCTCATTACACATTACAGTGACGTTAAACGCACCCTGTCATGCATACCCTAAAACAGACTAATCTCCTTCTCTTCTCAGGTGCTACCCACATGCATGCTTTAGCTTAATCTACATTAAATTCATCGTTGTTGCTGTTTACTGCATGCTTTTATTACAAGTCTTTAAGGCTGTTGAATGTCTGTTGTCATGCTGATTTGTTGCCAAAATGTTAAGTCAAACATTTAATGTGTTTTGGAATACTGAGATGGAATATTCTTCTGGCATGGCTCTCCACTGCTCATAATCTTAAAAATCGTTCTTTTTTTGTGTGTGTGGGAGGGAGGGTGGGAGGGGTTGGGAGGAATTCAAGCACATGACATTAGGTATAAGCTTGAATGGCTGTACTCATGTTCACTTGCATTACCCACTCCTTGACCATATGTGCAAACTTCTGAATGAGGACAGCTTGAGTTTGTGAAAGCATTATATAACAGATTGCACAACAAACTGCATGGCAAGTGGGTAACAAACTATGTGGCAACTGAATGCAAAACAAGACAAACTAATTCTGTGTGTTTGACAAACGTCTTCTACTGCTGTAGAAGGTGCTCCATAATCACTGATGCAATATAAAGACATTACAGCCTGGCTGAACAACTAAAACTCAATTTCTGAAGTTCCAGAAAGGCTTCTCTTGCTTAATCAAGGTCTAAGATCTAATTGTTATGTAAGAATCTTCTAGAGATAATACCACACACCTTAGTTGGTCAGATGCCTATGACCAAGCACGCCAGTTCAAAATCAACGACTGGTGAATGATCGTTTTTGCCCTACCCAAGGCTGTCCCACTCATACTTATTCTGGTGCTTACACTTTTACAGTCATCATGTAGTACAGCTGTTTACCCAGTTCATCCTACAGATCTGCTCCTACGACCACAATCTCTTCTGTTCTACCCAAAAGTACTGCTACGGTCTTCCCGCTGTATTGCATGCTCTTAAAATAAAGTTAATAAATATCCTCGTTTGCCTGCCTTATTCAATTTATTCCCACTATTCCACTTTTTCGATAGAAATAGGAATCCAAGAGTGGAGGAGGTATCTGTCTCTCTCTGTCTTTCACACATAGACAATAACACACAAAAAACAGAAAACACACCAGCACAATATAGTACTTATTCAGGAAAGTAGTTTGAAAGGTGCACATCTGTTCATTTGTTTGCCATAAGGACTTCACTCAACTGACGCTCCAAAAAGCTATTTCTTCCACAAAGCTAGCAAGGCTCTTAATCAGTTAACACACCCCTAAACAACTGCACTATCTTATGCAAGTTCCAGAGAGTCCGAATCTATTTGCGTTTTGCCAGCAACATAAAATCTCTGTCCACAACCTTCTTTGTCCAACAATTTTGGTGTTGCATCACTCATGAAAAACTAACCGTTAAATTCCAAAGGGAGTACTTCATTGTGAGAACTACACTTGTGAAACGTTTACTGTGCTGATTTAGATCGCATTGGAACTTCCCAGAGGAACATCCTACCTGCCCAGTGTCAAGCTTGCTGTCCCCTGCAGTAATCCAAGTATTAGTTAATTAGCAGCACCCAAGGAAGGGTGTCAGGGAAAACAGAATGAAAGGTTTAGAGACAGAAAATCAACAAGATGGAACCTGAGGTGTTGCGTGAAAGTCGTGCAAAACACCAACAACTGTGCCCTTGAAGACCAGCATAGCGCTTTGCAGCACAGCAGCCAATGGAATCTTGCACCCTACAACCATCCAGGAATGGTGAAAATCCGTATTCAAATTTTTAATTTATCTGCGAAATTCATACAAATAGGGTTGTGATTTATGCATTAGGTTAAATTAAGTAAACTGTATGTACACTGGTGGGATGAACTTAAGCAAATACGCCCTTTGCAGAGCTGAAGAGGTAACGATGACCGAGGATGCACCAATCGGGAAAATATCCTCAAATCTTCAACTGTTCAAAGACTCAAACCTCGGACTGTACTTACAGTTGAAACAGCACTCGAGATGATCATGCAGGTTTTTAGGAACTGATACTGCATAACAAATGCAACGGGACAAGATGAAATATGCATGGCACTTTACCAACCAATACTCATGGTTGCAGTCATTGACATCGGAGTCAATTTGATAAAGGGTTTTTAGAAGGGCTTGGTTAATTCTCATGAGACTAACTCAATTTCTCCATTTTGCTTATGCTCTGTATCCTTCCGCCCTAGAGCCAAACATAATGGAGACTACGGAGCGGGCTGGAATGGGAAAAGTCAATGAGCCAACCATGTCTCCACCTTCTTCACAGCCTTTGAATCCTTTAAGTGATTACAGAAGAGCAGTCTGCCCTGGGCGGGATAATGATGGAGACAATGATTATAAATGGCCAAATTCCAACGATACGCCATGCTATTCCGCTCAGCTCTTGTACGACAGGTATACATTTTCCGCTGGGCGACTGCTGACTTTGTGCAGGAGGGGACAGCTCTGGTGAATAAGGACTTTGCAACACCAGCAAAAAACTGTACAAAGTTTGGGCTAAGGAAGAGGTCTCAACATGAGGCAGGGCTTATTGCGAACATGCGTCAATGTAGGTGTTGGAGTATACATTAAAATAGAAACGTACAGCTCCAAAATTCGAAGGAAGAAAAAAACGATGCCCATATATTAAGATACCTTTTCCCATTAGTATATTATAAATTCGAAAATGCAATTCTGATTCTGGGGTGGACGGCGTGATCTTCTTTATTTCTGCCCCTCGCTGCAAGGTAAATCTTTGCAGTGAGGGCAGAAAAAGATAATGATAACGACCCCCAGAGCCAGGGAAAAAGCTCTGTAGGAGGAGGTGTCATTTGTTTTTCAATAACAAACTCTAACTTTGTGACTTTCCATTTGAAAAACAATGTTTGTTAACTTGTGGTGGAGGGTTATCACAATAGGCTATCCACCAAATTTTTTATACCTGGACAGGAACTGCCATGACAAGTAATCCTGTCAAGCTATGAAGATCACCGCTGGGTCAGTGGTGATTTCTAAATTTAGCAGATGGCAGTCTTTCAGGGTGGCACCCGTAATTTCTCCTGTCATCTGAGGGACTGAGTACTGGCTGTCACACACTAAAGCTGGCGCCTTGCCCGTGTTCCTCTCAGCCCACATTACTTCCTTTAAGAGTTTCTGTAGTACTGTCTCTCTCCATACTCACATTACTCCCTGTCCAGCACTCACAAAACTCTCGGACCCAGTTTTCCAGTTATACTCCGGGACGTCTGAATGGCGGAGTTATCCCCATCATCAAAGAAAATGTATTACCCCTATGTCCTAGTGTCTGTGATACACAACCTCCTCCTACTCGGCAGAATCGGAGATACCGGTCAGAGGTTCCAAGATGGCCTGTCCCTGCGTCTGCAACTCCCTGTCCTTGGCGCATTGTCTGTTTCCCTCGTTCTGATGTGCATGTTTTCATATCAACTATGGATTGTAGACTCTAGTCATAGGTTCAACTCGTCATGGAGGCATGAGACTCAAGGAGGTAAGGATAAAGAGTACTGGCAGGGAAAAGAATCTGGGCGTGATGGAGACTTAAAAATCATTAAAGACTGTTGGAAGTATTCTGGGACAAGGTTGAGTGCCCAGGAACAGCGTGGACACTGATCTTTCATGGCCTTTCATGGTGTTTGCAAACATACTTGACCTGTTTTCTCTTGAGAATTGATACATTTACTTTCAGGACGACTGTTTAAAGTTGAGTAGTGCAGGGTGTGTGGCTAGGGGGCACACACCACTTTCATCACATGCTTAACGAGGAGAGGGTCAACTGTACAAAATGTGCTGAATGCCATGTCTTAGGACTCCCCCATGATGAACTGACATCCCCTATGTGTGTCAAAAGCACACTCAAGCCCTCACATTACGTTGTCCCACTAGATCATACAGGTCTTGAGCTTATAATTGGAGGATGATGAAGGCTCTGTTTTGCTTCAGGATGTCTGAGGCATCTCATGTCACAGTTTGACTTGAGTGCATTTCCTTCATCATCTAATCCCACAAATGGGTTTAAGTCTCACAGGTTTACCCTGGACTTGCAAATGCTGCTATACTGAGTACTTAGGGACCTGGACCTGTGGTAAAGGAGACATATTTGCTCGACGGGCACGTCAAGAATAACTGGGGTACTTTTTAATTGGTGATGAACTGATGTAGTAGCTATCTAGACGGTTTTGACAACTCTGACCTGAAAGAGGGTATAGGCCATTTGAACATTTCTGATTAATCTGTTCGATTACCTGTGTCAGATACTAGTTACTCAAAATCAGGGTCTCTGGCACTGGAGCTGTGTTAAGTCTAAGGGCATCCGTCCCTGAGTTAACAAGGGAACAACAGGGGGAGTTAGGGGGGTGAGGGGGGGGGGGGGGGAAGCTACTCTCTTGCATCTACAAAACAAACATTCAAAAATGTATATGGTTAATACAGGTGTCTATTTTTACAGAACTACAAGCAATTCTTCAAGGTCCTGCACGAAAGAAAGGAGCAATTGTACTTCCCACGTGGATTGCATACCGCGGATTAAAGTTCACCAAAAGCATTATTGCTCTTGCACATGTCATGTTCCTCACCCAGAGAAATGAGCTCCAAGTGACAGACATTCTTTAACAAGAGTCATTTTCATGCTACTGAAGAAAAAAATATCAGCTAATATGATAATCTTTTGTATAGGAAGCTATGTTGGATGGGTACATTCTCGCACCATCATGCAAAACTAGCTCCTACTCTGGCAAACATTGTTCCACTCAGACAACCTCATCAACGAAAGCGGAACTGAGTGGAAACGCTACTTCAGATAACTTGTGTTAAAGGTCAGCAGTACCAACAGAACTCTTGACTAAAGAAATCACTTGGTAATGCTCCCAACCTAATTAAGGGAAATTAAAAAGTATGTTATGGTTAAAATAGCGCCAAAGTTGGATCAGTCAATACAAGGATGTAATTTCCAAGCAACAGTTCAATTCCACATTCTCAATTTTGCTTGGACAGTCAGTGATAGATCCTGCATGTTACAAGTGGCCACTGTAGGCTTCCTCCAACTCCAGGAGCAAAGCACTACTCCCTGAGCCCGGCTGCCTCTTGCTTCAAATCAGGCTAGAGGGGCTGGGTGACTGTCTGTCCCTTTGTGAAGGCAGGCAGAGTTCACAGCTTCTAAACTTCAAGGAGTTCCTGTGTGGTGCTTTTGACATGTGTCTCCAAGGCAGCCAGGGTCTTTCCAAGTTTGTCTAAGTCACTAGATGGTGCCCTGTTGGGTCCCTAGGGCCACCAGGAGATTAGCTCTATTATATCCTCTGTTAAAACCACACATGTTAGCATGGATGGTTACAGACCTCACCACTTGTTCCAGCAAACTCTCATCTGCTTCCAAGTGATGGAACATGTACAGCCGTGGTCTGGCTATCGTCCTGCCATGTTCAGACTGATAGCAGCACCTCTTGGAAGCACTTACAAGGTTTGGCTCTGGAGGCTAACAGCGACACACGACTTCCAACTGTTTCATTCCGGTTGGGAGTCTGTGTCCAAGTCTTCTCCTGCAGGGGACAGGCAGCAGACTTCATCATGTGAAATATGCCAACATAAATCCGAAGCTTTGATCACACACACCATCATTTATAGGCATTTATAGCAAACCTATGAGAGGTGTGGCTGAGGTGTCTACTCTCACCCTCCACTCACAGCTACTCTTTAGTTTGATTCAAGTTTCTCACTTCTAGCTGATACTCTATAACGTCAAGCTGGTCTCACCCAAACTGGCCTGGTGACTCACGATTCTAGTTCCACCTGCAAAAGCAGGAACAGACCATGTTTCTCTGCATTCTGCCATCCCAGCTCCAACTGTCTACTAAAGCTTCAAAGAAGGAGCAGGCTTAGTCCACATACACATTCATCTTCAATGCTTACCACGGAAGGGGAGGTTTGAAACCTCCTCCACTGGTTGTGGGTCACCGTGGTTTGTGTAAAGCATATCAGTCCTGGCTGTTCTACAGCTCCCTCATTCAGCACACGAAGGTTAAGAAACCTAATATGGTGCATTTACAAGCACTCATAATGATTCTTACCATTTCTCTTCAGGTTTTATAGGAAATAAATGCACTGAGAAACCACTTAATGATTTCTCAAAGCGCACTGTCAATGTGGTACAGTACAAAGAAACAAGCAGGGAACCACACCAAAATTGGATCATTCCTCATGGGTTTGATAATTACTGGTTAAGTAATATGTAGCAACATCTATCCCCTCAAGTAGAGGAATGGGTTGGCTGACTGAGAATTGGGGGACAAGGTCTGTGCAGAGCCCTGAATTCACCGGGGCCCAACACTGCTTTTTGCTCCTGCTTTGGCAGATGCTCCAACCGCTTTTGAGAAAACTTCCAATGTCTGAAGAGGAATGTGAGGAGTAAGGAGCTGTAGCAGACAGAAATAAAAAGGTAGATGTAAATTTGAGTCAAAACAGTGGGTATCTGCAGTGACAGGAAGCAGGTGATACAAGGGAAAGGGTTAACATTGCACAAGCAGAACGCACAGGTACAAGGAACAGGAGACAAAGTATGAAGAAGGGTGGGCCGGAGGGCTAGCAAGAGAAGGACGAAGGAATGGGAATAGCATGAGCAGAAGGAAAGGCATTGCACAGAAATAGCAGGTAGGTGGAAATATAATCACAGCACACAAAGTGGAGAGGGTGGGAATTGCAGGGGGAGGAGAATCAGGGGAAAGATGAAGCTAAGCAAAGATAACTAAGAAAAAGCAATGAACAAAGGATGATTGTCCAATGCACAGAAGAGGTGTGTAAAAATATGAGGGGAGTGAAGTAAATGCATGGCCATGTGTTCTGTATGCAATAACTGGAGAAGTGAACTAAGTTTTATGTACATCTGGCAAATTCAAGTGGGAGTAAGTTGGATCCCCAGCCAGGTAGCTTGATTTGAACAGCCTTTTGTAGACATAATTCCTATGCTTAAGTACACTACAGGTAACCATATGTAACATCATATTAGAACCATGTGCAGAGGAATAGCACACTTTGTGTAAGGACATAGCTATATGTGATCACCTACTAAACCTGTATACTCCTTTTCCCATCAGACTGTTACACTGAATGCATTTACTGCTGTAAATGAGAGATTTATTAAAGGTCACCTCTTCAATAAGCCTAGGGCGTAGATGGAAAAAGTCACTTTGTGTATTGACAAGATGCGTCTTACATACAGAGCAGACACCAGGCTGGATCAAACCAGCTCAGTGTCTTAAGAAGCAGAATCAACTCCTGATTAAGGCTTTCCATGGCCACACACATCTGGGCAAGGTAGGAGGAAATTCAGTTACACAAGCATAGCAAAGGTGATCTGTGATATTCCCAGCATAGGCTCGGAACGTCTTAATTGGGAGGCATAGGGGGAGATTACCAAGGGAAGACTGGGAAGAGGCTGGGAGTAAGATATGTACACTGAGGGAGGGTAAGAAGTATCAAGACGGGGGAAGAGTAAAACACCTAGCTCCAATGAATGCACACAAGAGGCAATATAAATCACTTCATAAATTGATTACATTTAGCGCTGACATTCTTGAAGAGTACATGGGTTCTTCCTAACATTGTCTGCCAATTTTAACTTTGCTAGTCTATAGTCCAGCTCCGTAGTTTAACTGTGTTTTCTCATTTGTGAAATATACAACCGTTTTGATGCGAGACTAAAGAGATAAAATCAGTTCTTTTATCATCTATTCTCAATATTGAAGGAGGATATGGTAACAACTATAAAGTTAAGAAGTTATTGTTGCTTAAATATATTTTATGCCTCCTCAAAAGTTAACAATAATTAAGGAAACCGACCACCTTTGCTAAACCTAAATTAGACTCCATGTGAATTCACAGTTATTTTCCACTGAACTTTAACTTAAAGACAATGCAGAATAATGTGTACTACTTTTCCCCCTAGCACCAATAACACATAGAAATTCATCATTCTTTAGCTCACTTCGCCACCTCAGTTCAGACCCAGCCATATGCAAATCAGTCTTGACCCTGTGCCTCATGGAAACAGTCCAGCCCAAACTGCCTAGCCAGGTCTTCCCGGAACCGGAAACAAGCATCCTGGGACCGGTTTCTGGGTAACACCCTTCATTAGCCAGGCTAGCTTCAATCCAGTGGCAAAGTGAGCAGTGGGAAAAGACATGGTTTGTAAGGAAAACCTGCAACCCAGACATGTTCCCAAAAATCTCAAACATATCCATCGCTGGCAAGACCAACCGCTTTAAATCACACAGGTAAAGCAGCGTGTCATCGTGTATAAGGAGACAGTGTACTATGTGTTGTTCAATATCACCCATTCTGGGTCTTTACTCCTGAACAGAACTGCGAGAGGTTTCATAGCCAGAGCAAATATTAAAGGGGAGAGCAGGCACCCTTGCCTTGTGCCACGGCCAATCAGAAATGGGTCAAAGACAAATATTCCTACCCATGCAGAAGGCCCAGAGTATGTAAGTGTAATCCAATGTCTGATCCCCTATCCAAACCCCATTCTTTCCAACACCACCATCAGGTATGGCCACCCGACAGTGCCAAATGTTTTCTCAAATCCAGGGACATAGCCACCGGGGAGTGCCATCTTTTGGCGGTAGCTCCATTATGTAGAATAGCCACCTGAGGTTTCAGAATCTGCTTCTCACTGTAATAAACCCGTTTTGGTCGGGGTAAATCAAAATGCTGATTATAGGGGCCAGTCTAATAGCCAGCACCTTCCGAAGTATCTTGCAATCTACGTTTATTTATTTTTATTTATTTAAAACACTTGTAAAGAGCGACTGTCACCTGACAGGTATCCTGGCGCTGAAGCTCACTCCTTAGGATGGAAAGAGACGGGAGGCTGATTAGGGAGTTAGCAGTGAACGGGATTGGGGAAGAGCCAAGTTTTGATTCGCTTTCTGTAAGGCAGGAGTTGTGGAATTTGGCGAATGTCGACCGGCAAACTGTTCCAAAGTTTGGCGGCGGCCACTCTGAAGGATCTTCCCCGGTCCTTACCTTGTTAAATCTGGGTACCAACACAAGGCAGGCTGAGGTGGATCGGAGAGTTCTGGTGGGGGTGTACCAGGAAAACATTTTTTGTAGGGATCTGGGGCCCGTTCCGTGTAGTGCCTTGAAGACAAGGCAGAGTGCTTTAAAAGCTATTCACTGCTTCAAAGGGAGCCAATGTAGCTCGGCTAAGGCTGCTGTGGCCGAGGATCTCCTGGTCCAACCAAGGGCCAGTTTGGCTGCAGCCGACTGGACTCTTTGGAGTCTGTCCAGTAGAACAGCTGGGGACTCGAGCAAAAGAGCATTACAATAGTCAAGGCGACTAAGGATAGTGCACCTGACTATTAGTGCTCGGGCCTGGGCGGGGAGTAATGGCATGATTTTACGTAAAGAACGCAGTAGGGCCGAGCAAGTAGAGACTGTTTTAGTTACCTGCGTTTCCATGCTGAGGTTGTTGTTTAGCATAACACCCAGATTGCGGACACTAGTGACCGGCTGTGGTTTTTCTGTGTTTTCCGGGGGCCAGAATTCTGTAGGAAATAGGCGAGGAATCCGGCTCCCAGAGCAGAACAGGACCTCGGTCTTGGAGGAATTGAATTGCAGGGAATTCATGTGCAGCCAGCCGGCTGTGTCTCTTAAGCAGTCATGGAACGATTCCATGGGGATTGAATCTTCCCCCTCCCAGGAGAGGATGAGCTGGGTGTCATCCGCGTAGTTTACAGTTTTCAATCTGTGGGATTTGATTAGAGTGATCAGTGGTTTTAGATAAACGTTAAAAAGGATCGGGCTAATGGATGAGCCCTGGGGTACCCCATGAGGTACTGGGGAAAAAGCGGATTGAAAAGGGGGGAGGGACACAGTCTGTTTCCTATCTCTCAGGTATGAATGGAACCAGAGCAGGGCGGTGCCGTCGACCCCTGCCTCTCTGAGCCTCTTCAGCAGAATCACATGGTTAACCGTATCGAATGCGGCAGACAGGTCCAATAAGATCAAGGCCACTGCGTGGCCCCTGTCTGCACGCATCCGAAGTTCTTCCATGGCTGTAAGCACAGCCGTTTCGGTGCCATGGGCTGGGCGAAAACCGAATTGGAAGTCGTCCAGGATGTGATTCTGCTCAAGATGTGTCGAAAGACAGGAGCTAACCCAGCGTTCCACCACTTTCGCTGGAAAGGGTAGAAGCGATATAGGTCGAAAATTGGATAGACACTCGGGGTTCAAGGAGGGTTTTTTCAGCAGCGGGGTGATGAGTGCTTGCTTCCAGGGGGTGGGGACAAATCCACAGCACAGAGATTGCTTACAGATCCTGCGGAGGGTGTGGAATAATTCAGTTCCGCACGCTTTCCAGGTTTTAGGGGGCAATGGGTCGAGGGGGGACCCAGAAGTGATTCCGTGTGCCAGTCTCTCGAAATCTGCTTCGGGGATAGGGGGGAGAGCCTGTAGGCATTCCCTTGGTAGGTGTCCTGGCCTCGGCGGATCAAGGTTGGTAATAACGGCTCCGGGGGAGTTTAGATTATCTTGCAATGGGGGAATTGCAAGATTCTGAATGATTGTCTCAATTTTGTTTGTAAAGAACTGTGCGAGATTATCGCAGAGGGTCTGTGAAGGGGGGATGGTTTTCTTGGCACAGTCGGGGTGGATAAGGTTATCAAGGATCTGGAAGATGCTTTTGGAGCTATTTGCGGCGTTGACTATAGTGGAGCAGTAATAGGTGGATTTGCTCTCTGCGATGGCTGATTTGTATTCAAGGAGCTTGTTTTTCCAGCTAATTTTGTTTGAGTCGCAGTAGCCTTGTCTCCACTTCCTCTCGGCCTGTTTACAGGCTAATTTGAGGGTTTTCAGGGAGTCGTTATACCATGGGGCTAGTGGTCTGCCTTTAGGTTTGCATCTTTTTAGTGGAGCAATAGAGTCCGTGGTGGATACTATCCTCGTGCAAAAGGCTCTATAGTTGTCTTCAACCGGGTTGATTGGGGAGAAGCTATCTTCTACGTTGAAGACGGTGGTGGTGGAACTCAGTTTTTCCAGAGCTTTCCAGTCTCTATAATTAAATTCTGATGGGGCGCTATTATTCCGCTTTCTAGTTTTTGTGCTGGTAATGTAGAATTTGATAAGAGCATGATCTGTCCAGCTCATGGGCAGAATGTCGTTCAAATGTATTAAACCATGACTGGAAAAGATGAGGTCAAGTCGGTGGCCTGCTGAGTGGGTAGGTTGCTTAACCAGTTGGTAGAGTCCCACACTTTCGCAGGAGAGCAGGAGGTTTTCTAGACCGGTGTCTAGGCTCCCGTTTGGCCAGAGGTTGAAGTCCCCTAAAATGATTAAGTTATTGTGGGAGGTTGCCATGTTCGTGAAGGTGGTAAGTAGCGCTTGCTGTTGTTGGGAGGTGAAAGACCCTGGAGGTCGGTAGCAAATAATTGCCATGAAGATACCTCCGGAGTGGCAGTTTATGGAAAGGTCGAAGAGCTCAGTCCCGGCAACTGAGTCCATGTCTATGGTGTTAATGTGCCAGGAGGCTCTGTATATAATGCCTACTCCGCCACCACGGCCTTTGGGTCTGGGAAGGTGCAAAATTTTGAAGTCTTGAGGGCAAGCCCATGCTAATTCAATGTCGCAGTCTGCGCGAGTCCACGCTTCGTTCTCGCAGGTTAATCAGGATTTCCCGCGTATAGCGTGGGGGCTGCGAGCAAATTTGAGCAGAGTTGTCTGCGCTGGTCGCGTCCTCGTCGCGGACGAGCGCAGACGAGCTTGCCTTAAGCGCGCCTTCGGCGCGCAAACGGCGCTCCCGCTGCGCTCGTCCGCTGCGCTTCCTCCAGTGGTACATTTTATAGTGAGTGAGAGGTGGGGGGGGGGGGCGTGGCCAGAGAGGGGTCGTGGCCTCGCTGCACGCCGTCAATGGCGGCGACCAGGGGGCGTTTGTCGGCGTTTGGGAGGCGCTGCTCGCATTCAGCAGGCTCCCAGAGCGAGTGAAAATACTTTTGACAGGTAGGCAATATGTTTCTCAAACACAGTAGCAAAATAACACTCAAATGTTAAAATTTTAAAAATCGGCAATTTACAGAGTATGCTCCCGGCTTTCCGCCTCAGGAGTGAAGAGTTTAACAACAATAGCGGTTGATAGAAACACACATCAAGTTGAGTCCCAACCCAGCTTAGGGAGGACCACTATCAATGCTTCTCTGACTGTCTGAGGCAGGATTCTAGTTTCTTCGGCTTTCTCATATACTTGGAGAAGCTTTGGGGCCAGTAAAGCACTATATGCTTGCTATGCCACACAAAACTCCATCTGGAGCCCATCGGTGCCTGGAGACTTGCTGCGTGCCAGTTAATCTATTGCTGTACTTTTTTCCGCTATCGTGAACTGTTCATCCAGAGTGTATGTAAATGTAACCTTTTCAGGGGCTAAGCCTCAGGAGGGGCAGCTTGCACACACAAGTGCGCTAGGCCACATTGTCTGCCGTATCCACAGGGGCATAGAGCATGGTGTAATACTCCAAGAGCGCTTCATTAATTGCGGCTTGGGATGTGAACACTTCACCTGTTTGCGATTGTATAGCCCCTATGGTGGCTTTGGGGGGCCATGCCAACAATCAACTTGCCCTGTCTCTCTCAGCATGTTGCCGGGCCACATATTCTTGGTAATATATCTGCCCCAGGTGCTCCTCCAGTGTTGTGCAGTCTCGACGCAGACTGATTAGGGTGTGCCTGTCCCCGGTTCCATCATCCACTCTTACCTTGGACTCTATTACACAATCTTCTGCTGCAATTATCTCCCTGGTCAACGGGGGCTTCGTACCAAATGAGGTTTTGACGCACAGCCCACTGGCCACCGCCTTAAAGGCGTCCCATTCTACACCCCTGCTTGATGCTCAGAGTAGTTTTCAGTAAAATATTGATCAATACAGTCTCCAATGATTTCCCTATATGGAGCATCCAACAGTATTAAGCCTCCATATGGATATTCGTGCACAGCGCCTTTCCCATTGCACTACCATTTGAAAAGGGCTATAGTGTGATAGCGCTTGCCCCAAGTATTCTACGTCAATGACACAGCTGGTCATAGTTTCATTACATAACAACAGGTCGATGCTGGTGTGCCAATGATGCACAAGGGAGTAGTACGAGAATTCTAAACTGTGGGGGTGCATCCTATGCCACATGTCGTGGAGTTGTCTGTCCCTGTTCCAGAAGGCGAAATGGCATGAAGCAGCACTGCTCCCTGTACATACAATGGGAGTGTCTATTTAGCCGAATGTCATGCACACAATTGAAATCTCCACCCCATATACCCGGGGCCAACAAGTTGGCAGCCATCGAAAAAACTGTGAGTGGTTGCTATTGTGTAAAAATGGTCACTAATGACAGTGGCTCCTCAGCGAGCATTTCCTCTACCAGCACATAACGCTCCTCCTTGTCAATTAGCCTACAATTTATCAACAGGGGGACCACAGGGGATATCCAGATCAGCACGCCTTGAGCATATACACAGTAGGCGGTGCCCACAAGTTGCCCACACCACCTCCTAGGCATTATCCATAGCTCATTGGATATTAAATATGTTTCTAAAACATATGCAATATGTACCCTCAGCACTTCAGGTATGTGTACTCTTTATGGTGTTGCAGGGAAACACTCTGAACTCTTATCTACACTTCTCCAGCAACATTTCTGATGACAAGCTCTCCTTCCTGGATCGCGTGGTCCACTTGATGGGGGCTAGATTGACAACCACTACATGTAGAAAATCAACTAACTGAAGCAGCCTACTTCTATATAGCAAAAAGTACAGTGGTTCTGCGGGTATAACCACAATATTTCTTATCATTACAATTCAATTTCAAGAACAAGTTATTTCCTGCTAAGGTTGAATCTGAAGACGTTTAGAAGGAACACACAACAAGAATAAAGAGAATTCAATAAAATCAAGGATACAGTAATCACAATTGAATCAGGTTTGCAGGGTGCTAGGATATTTTATATACATTTCATCATTTATATTCACCCATATACAAGAAAACTTGTTGCAAAAACGGCTACCAACAACGTGAATATCAGAGTGAGTTGTGATCAAGTGACATGGTGTGATCAGTGACACAATAAGTGTGTGATATGTACATGGTGGTTAAAATATATACATGTTTCTAAGAGGCCAGGGTAAACACCAACACAATGACCCTGCTGCTCTAATCAATTTCAATATTTTGCGAGCCTTGAACTGGACCAGGATATCGTGCACGTTTCAACGATGCTGCCGCCGCCATGTTTAGGAAACAAAACCAGTTGAGTTAGTGGGATATACATATGGCTGAATGTTTAGGGGTACGAAGGCTTGAACTAAGGATTGTAACGCTGACAACACGTAGTGCAAGTGTGTACTGTCAGCGGAAAGGTCTTACAATTGGCACATTTGTCTAGATGTTTCTTCAAATTAATTCAGTCCCTGCATAACACTGTTAAGGGAATGTATCCACCTGCATTCCTTTCGGTTCAGGGCCGCTGAAATTGACCCACCCCTCGCAGCGGGGCAGACTTTCTCGGCCACTCACCATTTCAGTCTAAACAATGGTGTGACCCTGTGTCCCTCAGAACCTGGGTATAGTTATGCAAAAAGTGCAGTTGTCTATATATTAGCCACCACCCAAAAGCACTTCTGCCTTATGGACAGTTATTATGATTGCGCCACAATTGTAGTACAATACATGACTACAACACACAGGTACAACTTATCTGATGAGACAAGATTACCCTCCACATTGTGCCAGAATTGTTAGGAAACATGTAAGAAACAACAACAGAGATGCCCGCTTAGAACAAACTACTAGGCAACAATAAGAAATACTGACTTGTGTAACCACATATACACCAAACACTATTAGAGTATGCAAAATCATTTTAAACATTGGGAAATCCTACAAACAGGCAACCTGACAATACCATAACCCAGGTTTTCCTTTAAATGTACCTCCAACATAAAAGACATGCTGATATCCACGAGGTCACGCATCCCCTCAAGAGCTGACCAAAGATCCCTCTAGGATCTACCAGCTGTAAGGGGCCATTTCCTGGGTGGGTCATGCGCTATGTCTGAGCTTTCACTACCACTACCAAAGAAGTTAAATTGACAAGTATTTTCTCCTGGATACAGAAGATACATGCAAACTGCAATATCAGCAACTACATATATACACAGACATGTCTCTGTAACAAAAGATAAATTTGGAAGGATCACCAGACCATTCAAAACAGCCATCATGGAACATCGTAGCAATCGTCGTTGCCAGAGAATAAGCACGAAGATGTGCTCCCATTTTGCAACCCAAGGACATTCTGGTGATGATCTACGGTGGACTGTTCTCGAGGCACGCCCTAGCATGAGTAAGGGTACCCTTTTCAGACGGGAAGACAATTGCATCTTCCGTCTGTCCTCTCATGTGAGTTGATCGAATGAAAACATCCCATGGAGCTAAATGAACCACTGAACACCCCTCCTTTTTTTTTAGCCATTTGCAGCCCTAGGATTAATATGTGGACTTCATAGTCCTCTTACCATCACATATGGCTCTTCCCACCAGTCAAGGTTACACTCTTAATACCTGAGGTCGAACTGCATTTACCCTTTGTCCCATTAAAAAAAACATCAGTTAATTCCCATACAGAATTTCCTAATGAACTACTTTTACCCGCTCACGTGATTAGGGCCAACACAAGTGAAACCATGCCTTTCTGCATTTATTGTATGTATTGCTGTTGTCTTTACGTTCCAGAGGCACTTTTCAGCTCTGTCTACATTTTCCACCTCTGCCCGCTGTCTCCTCATGAGAACACTCGTGTTGACCTGTTGCACATGCAATCAGACAGGATTCCCCCGGTGGGGAATGCTAACTTGAGGTCTGCCAGCAACGCCCGATGTGCTCCCCCACTGCTTCACAACAGACACCGGATCTAAACCACGTTAATCCGGCACATTTACCTCAGATCGGCCTCACTCTGCAGGTTCAGCGACCAACATCCCAATGACACCAGGGACCCTCGATGCTGAGCAGAGACCTTGGCACCTATACAAAGACCATGTTCAATCATGGCGTGGGTAGTCCACGTCCCTCTGCTTACTAGCGCGCAGGCAACACTGCCCCGCCTCTGCAACAATATCCCCCGGCAGGCCACGGTATTATCCTCTTCTGATAGTCGAGTTTGACAGCTATATTATAGTCTGTACTTCGCATGGTTTTCCCAATGACTGGGGGCTACCGAAAACATAGTTCTTTCTCATACCACTTGGCACTACTAAGATAGCATCCATACTTTGCTCACCGTTCCCTATTCTAGCTACACAGTGATTGAAAGCACCTGGTATCAGCTCTTCCAGAAGCACTTACAAGCCGCGTTTACTCCTCTCCCAAGCCGGCAGAGTTTGGGTAGGTCGATTTGTGTAACGGAGACGACTCTGTGAGTACCAAAGTAATACTTATTTAGAAGTCCTGCACTATTTTCTAGTAGTTTCGCTTCTTGATTATTGTTTAAATTTCTCCTTTGTATTTTTAGCTTACTAAATGAGTGATCGCTTCGCCCTCACTTGAGGACTCTTTAGAGCCACCCTACTTGGCTGAGTTGCTTTGTCCCCCATGTTACAGTGTGTGAAATCATGTTGCTTGTAATTTGCCTCAAGTGTGCATTTGCTTTAAGTATGTCACTTGTTTGTCATATGTTTTTATCCTTTATTGTCCTAGCTGCATCAGCACTGACAGCAGCATGTTTATCATTTCCTTGTATGCGGCACCACGGTGAGAATATGTTCTTGATGACCTGTACTAGGA
Organism: Lissotriton vulgaris; assembly: GCF_964263255.1. NCBI lineage: Eukaryota > Metazoa > Chordata > Amphibia > Caudata > Salamandridae > Lissotriton > Lissotriton vulgaris. Next base: position 800,905,596 of record NC_141685.1, on the reverse strand, counting down.
ACATTGTGCGTATTCATGTTTTTTCTTTTTTTTAGGTCGGCTTTTAAGAATCACTGTATAAAGGTAAACCACATTTAGGTCTATTTGTGAATGGAATTTCGTTGACACCAATTCGGATTTCAACCACTGAATAGATTAGAATCTTTTAGGTCCTTACGAACTGCCATCTGATCATTCCTGACAAAACATGGCAAGAAACATGTTGACCTTTTGTTGAGCAACCAGAGATCATTGTCTCTACTGTTAGCCACCACTCTTTGTAATCAGACAAGTAGACTCGCCTATTAAAACTTGCTTTAGAGAACTACTTAGACAACACCATTTTTATGCACAAGCAGTTCACTACATCAATCTAAACTTAAGGCCCTGCACCCCCACTTCACATACAGCTTTGGAACAAAAGACCTCTGCTAAAGAGCTCATTTGCGGGTGCCTGTTGGACATTGCAGAGCCAGCCCGGCAAGGAGCACGCCCTTTGATGAAGCATAACATCCATCTTGGTGTGTTAGGGCCCTAGTTACTAAGCAACGGAACCCCTTTTATGTTCCCTTAGACATCGGCTGACCGCATATTCTTTCCCCATTTTTTGCTTTTTTTCTTCATTCTAAAGGAACTGTATACCTTTGTTGATAGACGTGATATTAGGGGTACGTTTGCTGTACCTACAAGTGCCTCTGCTCCCTTTCTCTTTGTGATTTGTTCCAGGTGTTTCGCCATCCCCGCATATTTCAGGTCAGGACTGTATATCTAGTGGCTGTCTCCTCATGTACTAGTCATTGGCATGGGGTCCCGGTCCTCCTTACCTCAACGTGCGCACTAAGCTGTCTGGGGAATGCTGCGTGCTGATATCTTCTATATTAGCAGCGGCTATATGCATATCCACACAATAAACAGAAAGCTCTTAACACCTATCCCCAGCCCGTCCATAATTGAACCCAACAAGCTGGTAAACTTTACTGTTTCATCTCGGTCTCTGGGGTAAGCCAAGCTCTGTTTATCTGGGGATTTGTGATCATCTGGAAGGCCCGTCCTGTCGCTGTGGCCCAGGGGCCCCCTATCCAGAGCAGCGTTGGAATACATCACCCCCTCTCCTTCCCTCCCAACAACTCATCAATAACAGCAATATATGCCATGTAAAGAATATGGTAGTGTCCCACTCATTTTACCTGGTTGGATGTCATTGGGGTGATGTGATGTCCAACCCCACACTCAGGTCCAATTCTAGATCCTCATCTATGATTTCAGATAGCCACTCTGGGGAGTTTGGAGGGGAGACAGACTGTGCCTTGTCCGAGCCACTGTGCAGTTCAATATCTGCCACCACCATGGCTCACTCCCTGGCTGTGTGTTCCTTTGAGGGCCTACGCTTCATGTACTTGTGGGATCTGTGCTCCGCCTTTGGTCACTCCCAGCCATCTTGCATGTCCAGGTTGATTGGGGACATCACCCCTTTCGTGGACTCCAGCAATTCACTGGCTTCTTTCAGGGATGTAAAAAAGTTAACTTTTCCAGAGTCAAGCACCGTCAATTTAGCCGAAAATATAAGAGTATTTGATGGCCATGCAGCACAATTGTTGCTTAATGTCCAAAAAAGATCCCAACAGTTTCTGAACTTCCAAGGAGTAGTCCGGAAATATATTCACCCTCGCCTTGTCTACTCGCCTTATCTCCTAGAGGCCTGCAAAATGTGATCTCTATCATGGTATTTGAACAGTCTAACCACCACTGGCCTAGGGGGTGAACTTGGAGGGGGCTTCCTAGCAGGACCCTGTGTACCTGTTCCACAGAAAAAAATGCAACTTCCTCCCCTCCAGGATCGTGTTTGCCAGCCAGTCCTCCAAGAAAAACTCCATAATGGGGACTTCTGCTCCTTCTGGTAGGCCAATGATGCAAACATTGTTACGGCTCGTTTGGCCTTCAGAGTTGTTTGCTCTCGCCTTGAGGAGGGCCACTTTCCACTTCAGGTATGTTAATTGGATTTGACTGGCAGCCATTGACGAGCATATGGCAGCCACTGTGGACGCCAATGTTGTTTTGACGTCATTAATGGCCTGCAGCAGACTGTCTAATTTCCTAGGGAGAGGGGCTACAGCAGCTGCTCCATACTGCCACTCAGTACCTATTTAACTGATTAGGGTCTGAAGCCGATAGCCCCAGATTGAAGGGTGCCACCTACCCTGGGACTCGTCAGCTTCACCATACTGCGCTGTTGCTGCATGCACACAGTCATGCCTCAGTCGCACCACAAGCAGGTTGCATTGCGCCTTCGACCTGGGAATCTATGAGTGACAGCGCCTTCTTGAATGAGTCTAGCCACAAGGAACTTCAGACGCCCTCTCAACCCCAGTGTCAAAGCTCCAGTCTGTCCGTCTCAGCTGGGCGGTGTTGGAAAACATCCGTACTTCGGGGGGGAGGGGGGTTCTAACTATAAGCTCCATCCCCCTCCCCCATCTGAGCACTTCTGGCAGGTTGTCTGCACCGGGTCCCAACATTATTGCTTTATTTAATCTGCCACCGAAGGCCTTCACCTGGTTTCCCTTGATACGCTGCCTGTGTTGCTCTTGTGCTCAATGAGGTGGGCTGCAGCTCCTGTAGTGCTGAACGTTCGAGCCCTCAAGACGGGCCAGTCAATGGTTAGATGGCAGTGAGCCAGGCCGTGCAGGGGGGGTTGGGGGAGAAAATCTCTCTAATCTGATGAGTCCCTGGAGAGCAGACCTCGTCCAGTGCTCTGCCACCGCAATGCTCACACTGCCATAAGGTGCCGCAGGTCCATGAGGGATCCACCCACGTACCAGAAGCATGGGAAGGCGGCACAGAAATAAGGACACAGTCATTCTCGCTTGGCGCAGTGTTCGGATCCCGAGCGTAGCCCTTGCACTACACCCATAGCTATCAAGTGCTGCAGTTCCACCCCTTGGCAATTGTGCAAGCCAGCTTGGTCTCCTGGGCCATGACTCACACTGCGTAGGCAGCGAACGCTCCTCCAGCCCTCTGCGCCTGGTTCCAATGCTCAGGGCCCCCGCGGATCATTGCAGCTGAGCAGGAGGGAGGTACACCCCACCACCCGGGCAGAGGGGTGAGCCTCTTCTGTTATCAACAGGATGATTGCTCAGACCTGGAGTAGGAGCTTGTTATAATGCACATGGCTAGGTCGCCACCTTGGCCACGCCCTCTAAAAATAATCCACAATTAATCGGCAATTGACTAACATATGCCTTTCACAGTAAATAGGTCAAGCCTAATGCCTCTATCGTAACATTTCATAACAAAGAGATCAGCCATGACAATTGGTGTGCCACCATACCCAATTCACTCCTGCTGTAATCAAGTATAAGATTTCTACAAGCCAAAAAGTGAAAAACAAGTAGTCTTTTCGGAAAATAGAACACAAATTCGGCACACAACTTGATATCCTGTACTCGGGGAAATCCATATGTGAGTGGAGCCTAAGCCCTCCTCACTGGAAGCTCAATTTGCTGATCACACAAGGACAAGAGACAGTTGCATTGTCAAGCCAAGCCTAAAAATCCATGTAGATTTGTGTAGACCCAAGCATCCCATGGTGCTCTCAAAGGCACTCTGAAGTCTTAAGTTAATGATCGAAGGGGGGGGGGATCTGGGACTGCAGTACATTGCTTATGACTGCTCTCCTCTCTCCTCCTATTTGTGCTGGTGCCAGAGAAAAACCAAACACCGTAAATTATCTAGTTACAGCATTTCAAGGTCATCTGTGTACCCTTGAAGGTTCCAGCTCAAGCAGCCATACTGCTGGCTCAAGAATCTGGATAAATAAAATAAATCACAAGTGTGTGGAAGGGAAGCTCTTTTTTTGCTCTGGAAGCACACAACAACCAACAACTGCCAAATCAAAACATGTACTTCTAGTTATGAACATGTTGTGCCCATGCCCTTCTCTTGGTACTCCAGAAAGCTCTTTTTTTAGATTGATCACATTATGTCAGGAGACAGCTCCGCTGTCAAGCCAGACCCAAAAATGTAAGGTTTAACAAAGAGCACATAAATTAAAGCGACACAGTTAAACAATTACCCAAAGTAGATTTTTACTTGGCTGTTACGATATATCTAGAAAATTAAAACCTATTGTCACTAAGATGGAGCATGGAACAGAATTGTTTAAGCAAGCAGACAAAGAGGTCAAAGTTGGAGTATCAATAGGCTAAAAACACATTTTTAGGTCAGTACAATGGCAGCAGTCACCAGCTAAGCTCATTGCTAAAACGTATAACAAACATTAAACTATTCAGCACCAAACACATCAACTTCCCACCAAGAGGCCACCCCCTCGAGGCTATAGTTAACAGTACAATTATAGCTTATATGAAGGATCAAGGTTATAACCAATTATCCACAGTGACACAACCCATCAAGATAATAAGTCACTCAGCAATGCCCTACATGTTAACAAACCCTACTAATGGTAGGATCATGCACCACCTACTAATGGTAGGATCATGCACCACCTACTAATGGCAGGACCATGCACCACATGCAGCTTAATCAGAAAAACAAATAGGTCACATATCACCCCTATGAATCAAACTTTATGAAGGCTAGCTGATGTTCAGTGGGTATGGCACAGGTAGCAAAACAGAATAAGCTTACAGCGAGCATTGCAGGCCCATTCCATAAGCCACCACTCTCTCGCATTTCTCGTCATTTGGGTCACAAGTCTAATCCATTTCTATTTGTCCCATAGGTAGTACACTTTGGGACCCAATGTACTCAAGAACACTCAGTACCGGTATGTAGTTGCTTTCCAGCCCTTTTCTGCATTGTGACAAAATCTGCAGGACTCAAGAGGATCTGTAGGGTTTAGTGGCTCAGTAAACTAATGCAACAAACTCTCAAGGATGTGCTGAACCTACAGTCATAGGTTTGGATCCTGGCTGGTCCAGTACGTCTTTCATGCTTCTGAGATTGATCAAATAGGTAGCATCGAGTTGGGTTTAACAATAAACATCTGTTATCTATCAATAGCTGCAAGAGGTCACCGTGGGTGTGAAGGTGCACACTACAAATAGGCCTCTTAGGTTTTTCATCTGATGCTCATGTACAAGATTGCCATGTTCTCCATCCACGCTTGCCATCTTTCTTTTTTAAATTAGACAATTCCGAATTAAAACTGTGCAGACAATTCTGAATTAAAACTGCGCTAGATGAAAAGAAAATGCTTAAAATGTATCTTTTCCTCTTGCAAAAAGGGCTAGTAAACTTAGGAAAATGGAGCCATGTGTGCATCAGCTCCATGGAGTTTATATTGACAATGCTTCTTTACGGCAGTCAGTTCTGCAACATCCCATCATGCCTAACACTGGCTGGTGGTGCAGCTCATTCTGACGCAGATTAAGGTTCCCTCTGCAGTAGCAAAACCAATGGGGATGATGGACGGAGTGTTGAACATTGTAAGCACTCACCCCCAGTCAACTGATCTGGGTTTATTCCATCATCATTCTTTAGCTCACTCCGCCACCCCAGTTCAGACATGGCCATATGTAAATCAGTCTGACCCTGTGCCTCATGGGAACAGTCCAGCCCGAACTGTCAAGTCATGTCTTCCCTGGAGCAGAAACAAGCATCCTGGGACCGGGTTCTAGCTAATCAGCCGTCATCAGCCAGGCTAGCTTGAATCCAGTGGCAAAGTGAGCAAGGGACCCACGTCTCGGCATACCCAGCTAACTTAGGGCGAACAAAGCAAAACCAGAGGGGATGGTGGACAGAGTGTTGAACATTGCAAGCACTCACTCCCAGTCAACTGATCTGGGTTGAATCCATTATCATTATTTAGCTCACTCAGCCACCCCTGTTCAGACATGGCAATATGCAAATCAGTCTGACCCTAACAGTCCAGTCCGAACTGCCAAGCCATGTCTTCCGTGGACCGGAAACAAGCATCCCGGGACCGATTTCTGGCCATCATCAGCCAGGCTAGCTTGAATCCAGTGGCAAAGTGAGTAAGGGACCCACGTCTGGGCATAACCTGCCAACTAAGGGCGAACAAAGCAAAACCAAGTGGGTCCCTTGTCGACTTTGCCACTGGATTCAAGCTAGCCTGGCTGATGATGGCTGATTAGCCAGAAACTTGTTTCCGGTCCAGGGAAGACATGGCTTGGCAGTTCGGGCTGGACTGTTCCCATGAGGCACAGGGTCAGACTGATTTGCATATGGCCATGTCTGAACTGGGTTGGCGGAGTGAGCTAAAGAATGATGATGGATTAAACCCAGATCAGTTGACTGGGGTGAGTGCTTGCAATGTTCAACACTCCGTCCATCATCCCCTTTGGTTTTGCTCCCTCTACAGTAGACCATTTACCATCCTGAGGATGCAGCCTCGAAAGTAGGGTGGATAGTTTATTACTTCAAAGAAGATTCCGACAAGTAAGTAAAACAAGGTTTATAAGTAAGTACCCTTACCTAGTCACTGTGATCTCTTCATTTAAAGTCATAAAAGTTTGAAAAGAGTGCTAAGTTTATTCCTTACCAAAGCGGTGGAAAGGATGGCATCAAAGCAAGAATTAGGAAAAAAATAAACAAATTGCTTTCTCAAGGTAGCTTAACTGCCATGGAGTCGGACTGAAATAGTAGTATCTGGAGACTGTATGCATCTACCTCCAAGCCACTCTGTTACAAATATGAGCATTTTTTAAAAGGTTACAGTGGCAGCTTTTCCCCTTGGAGGATGTGACTTTGGTTTGACTTACTGCTATAGCATCAACTTAGGCATGACATAATTCAACAAGAAACTGAATGTATAGATGCAGGTAAGTCTTTTCAAATAAAGAGCTGCTTTGAGCGTGGGTAAGCGTTACTAGTTGTGGTATTTGTAGAGGAAATCTGGACATTTCTTGTTTTCCGAAGTGGTGAATTGGTCTATTTTAAGGGAAACACCAGACACAAATGACAATGTGTAACATATAATACCTTAAGATTCTCTTGTGAATATCTGCTTCAATCTCCTACATGTCTAGCAAGTAAACTGCCTCGATTGTCAGATTACTTGCTATCAGCAACCTACTTATGGCTTGAGCTTGTAGTAATAAGGTCCTTCAGGCTGTACATCTTTGCTTGTTCACATACTACAACTGGCAATGATGTTATTGAAAGTAGGAAGGACTGAGGCAGGTAAACCACCCTGAGCTCCAGAAAACTGATGTAATATGGGACTCCTTTTGCAAACCACATGCTCGAAGTGAGACAATTTTACCTGAGCTCCCCATCCAGTGAGGGATGCAGTGGTCACTGCTGCCAGTGATGTTTCCCTACTATGAGGCTGAGACACTTTCAATAATTTCTTGCTAATCAAAATGTGAAAACATGCATTTTACAGATTGATAGAAAACATCCAATCTCCTTGATTGGGGACACATCTGATGCAGCACTAACCTCCTGAGCTTCTCTCCTCTTACCCATTGTTAGGACGAGGCTGGGTAGCGCTTGCGCTGCTCTGAGAGGCATGCTGTATTGAGGTAGGGACGTGAAGCTCTGCCCGCATTTTTCATTGGCGTGTCATTGTCCACTGTAAAATGTGGCTGTTCATTGGTCAAAAGGCTCAGTATTCCCTCCTTAGTAACCCCTTGCCTCATTTTATAACCTCCCTTGGCCACACCCCCTGCTACGTGTAGTTGTTGCTCAGTAGGCTATAATTACAGCAGGTAGGACACGCTCTCTTCTAACAATTTTTTTTCATTTCATTTTTATAGCACACATTTGCAATTCAATAGGTCTCACATTTGTGAGAGTTTAAGCTATTGGTACTGTAAATGACAATGCATTTTATCTGTTTAAAAAAAACACAAATAAAAGGCAATATCATTTATAATGCCAATAGCTTAAACTCTCATAAATGCGAGACCTATTGCATTGCAAATGCTTGTTGCAGTCTGCACCTGAACTCGTGTTGAACCTCTCTTTTGAACCCGGATCTATCTCTGTGAGAATCATTACAAGACGCATGGTGGCTAGCATGAGAAGGAACCTCTTCTTTAGCCTTTCCTGCTTATTCTGCCTCCACATCCATTCTGTCGGACCACGACTGAGTCTTCCTTGAAGCGAAATGCCTTCTGTGTCCTCTAGTGTCCTTCTGCACATATTTTGACATTAATACACTCTCTTCCGCAGTGTTGGTATCAGGTAAATGTAAATGTACATGTATTTATAAAGCGCAAATCACCGACCCGGTATCTAAGCGCTTGCTTAGGGAACCCGTCCTGGTATTCCCCTGTGAGATAACCCCGGCAGTGTACCAACAAGGTGAAAGCCAGGCATCTCACCGCGAGGGGCCGTTGTGGAGATTAAGCAAGCTATTGCCCAGAGTCGCAGAGTGTGGACCCATGAATCGAGTAGGCACCGGAGCGAGAATTGTCGAGTCCGTGGACATTTTCGGACTCAAGAACCGCCGAGCCGGGAATTGAACCCTGGTCCCGGGCTGACCTCTGCTTCCAGGTCTGCCTCCTCTAACCAGTGAGCCAAACTTCTCCAGATTTGCAGTCAGAAAATGCAAACAGCCCAGTGCTCCGAGAACCTTCACATAGGGTAGGAAAAAGAACTTTAAAATAAGCAAGATGGGGTGTCAAAGCTATTGGTTACTCTGAAGGTACATTTTCAGCTCTCAGTTCCAGAGCGCTACAACTTCTGCAGGTACATTTGCTACAATTTATTTACTTTGTTCTTTTAAATGAAAGGTAAGTTGAGTAAATTTCAAGGAGATACCTTCTCTGATCTAGAGCTATTTTAATTTTGAATTGGCTAAATTTTGAAAAGAAAAAAGAAATTCTGCAAACAGTACCTAAATACTACATTTCTGTATAACAGAATGCTGGTATAAAAAAAAAGAATTACATTCAAATGTTTATATCAAAAAGTGATCCATTAGACCGCACATGGATTATACTTAATTCAATTGTTTAGGACTTCAATGACGATCTCACGATCGAAACGTAATATGTCTGCTGGCTCCCAATTTGGTGAGATATAAGCTGCGGAAGACTCTCGCATGAAGGGAAGAAATAGGGAGAAGAGTCGGCCCACGCTGATTGCGTTAAATTTGCTCCAGCTGTCAATGCGCATGGATTTCGAAGGAGGGAGCCTGGCTACTCTGAGCTAATGCCAGGGTCTAAAAAGGAGAAAATTACAGCAATTCGTTGAGTACATAATTAGTGACGCAATGCGGAAGTCAAGAGGAGTGCCAAGGCGACAACTAATGACAATTTCCTTATGGGTCGACACTTGGTGATGCAGGCGATGTGTGTAATGAAGGGCATACATACAAAAACAGTACATAAAATGAATTACGTACATAAAAAGGAAAGTAGGGGGTAAAATATTGAAGCACGTGGGAAAGGATGCCCATAGAAGATGTTCTGGGCTTCCACCATTTGTAGTTTGGAGAGCATTTTTGGAATCTAGTTCTGCTTTTGTGGTCAGGGTATTGTGCTCAAACTGTATGTCCGTGGGCCAGCTTTGTGAGGTGTTTTGATTTTATCTGCTTGGCAGGGAGATAACTGTTTGGTCTCTGTTGAGAACTTTACAGTTTATCTACCTTCACAAAAAGGAACGATTGTGCACTGTTCAGCTAGTGGAGTAGCCAGGAGTCATCCCATTGGCATCTTTATTACTTTGAAGCTATTGTGTATGCACTTGAGCAGGGTGAAACTGTTTAAAGTGCTCTCTGGGTGTTGGAATGCGCGTGGAGTGTGCTTCACTGCTTGGGGAAATGATCTAAGCAACTGGAAAAGGAGTCTTGAATACAGTATCAAACTCTGGACTTGCCTCACACCATTCCCTAATCCAGAGTAGCTTTTAAAGCGGAAGAGTTGAGAATGAGCCCCAGTGGCAGCATGGCATTTGCGTTTTGCTTCGCCTGCAGTAAAGTCCGCCATTGAATGTTTGACCCACATATCCAGATTGACGAGAACACGGATACTAGTGCCTGAAAAACACCTCTGTCCTAATCTCCGCTAAGTCCATTCCTCTTCTGCAGTAATGAATGCTTCCGAAAAAAACTGCAAATTAAATCTCTGATTTACTGTGCGGGCGAGCAATGAAGCCGAGGCTCATATGCATAATCAAATTGGCTCACTGCTCCGTAGCAGACCTCTTCTCAGAGGCAGAGAATCCTACTCACCCTTTTGCTCTCTTTCCTGCAGCGCTCTTTGGAGGAAACCATGGCCATGTTTGAGATACAGCTTGGAAGGGAATGGCATCTCACAATAAAGAGAGCAAATATTGCTCTATTTCACGTCATCAGGCATGAAGAGGATACCCCAATGGGGCTAGGTACTGATCGTAAAGCCGGCCTTCATCATCTCAATGGTGGCAATGCAATATCTGGATCCACGGGTCTTTAAACATTAATCTGTTACTGTTTTGGACAAGGAAATTCACATTCTGGCAAGTCCATCTTCAAGGATATTTTTTTTAATTTCGTTTTTTTTTAACAATGAGTTTTCGTGTGTATTAGTGCTTTTTTCACACTGTGATTCAATGCAGCTGCATTTATTAGTCAAAATGTTGTATTTATTAAGTTTGATGCTTCTTTGCTTTTTTGAGTCTAAGCTCGTGACACCATTGTAATTTAGGGCTGATCGTGGCTTTCTTAAGTGAGGAGTGGAATATATGCACAAAGATTGCAGCAATTAAGACAACACCAAATCCATAAATCTAAGAAGGGAAAGAGGACGCAGTTGCAGTGCTCAAGAAAGCCCATACCAATGCCTGCAGATCCAAGCGCTCCCTCCTTAGAGGTCTACCAGGAATATCAAGAGCTTTAATATCCATTACACACCTCAAGAGAGAAATATATAAATAATAAAGAGCCTCTTTACAGCTTCGCCAGTAGCATCGACTGATTCAGATGAGCACAAATCAAACGGCGTTTTGCAGCCTTGTTGCTTGGACTGTTACTTGATTATTAAAAGAGGATCAATTGGACAGTCTTCTCCGAAGCTGTGCTGCAAAGAGAGGGAGAAGTATCAGATGTGCAGATTAAGCCACAAAGGCATGAATCCCACAGTAGCAATCAGAAAGGAGAAGGCAGGGTCCACCCATCGACTTTTCTGATAGAACCTCAATGAAACCATCGACCTTTCTTCCTCCACCACAGAGTGAGCTTCACACGGGCAGGCTTTCCGTATTAACTTCTGTCGACTACAGAAAGGAGGGATACAGGGCCGGACTGGGAAGCCAAATCAGTCCTGGCAATTTTATCTGACCAGCCCCTGGTGAAAAACTGGCCCCGGGGCGCTAGTAAGGCTTGCTTTCTTGCTGCAAAACTGGCCCCGACTGCTGCAAAACAGGACCCTACCGCTCCAAAACCGACCCCCACCGCTCCAAAAACACCCACCACCGCAGCAAAACTGCTCCCCACCGCGGCAAAACCAGCCCCCACCGTGGCAAAACCAGCCCCCACCACGGCAAAAGTAGCCCCCACCGCGGCAAACCCAGCCACTATCGCTGCAAAACCAGCCCCCATCGCAGCAAACCCAGCCACTACCGCTGCAAAACCAGCCCCCATCGTTGCGAAATGCCCACTGCCTGGTAGGGCCAATCCAGCCCTGGAGGGATAGAGTGGCTTACTTTAGTTTAGAGTTTACATCTACTGAATCTTAATAACTATCGGTACGGAGGAGTCGACCTCCGCTATTATTTTGCTTACCTGTGTCATACATTTGAACATTGCCTGCTTTCATTTCTCAGATGTATATGTAAAGAACGGCAGTCCTTTAATTTCTGCCATATGTAATAACATCTCTATATTAAAATGCAAAAACGTGTGTGTAAAAAAAAAAGCTAGTGACTGCAGTTCACTGAAGACAGTCAAGCATAACTTCTGACTGGGGTGCCTTTGACTGGTACAGGCAGATGACAAAATGTTTCTTTTGAGAGTCGTGCTGAGTTTTCATCCACAAAGGTGTGCTGATTCGTATGCTCTGCTGGATAGCAGCAGACTCCCCTGTTTGGAGCTTTTTAGGTCTCGCCTGTCGATGCGCATGCGCATCGAGCAAGGCGAGAGTATTGCGAGTTATCCACTCTTTATCTACACTGCAAGGAATCGTGGCGATTCCTTGCAGTGCCCGTGACTTTTAAGGTCAATGCGCATGCGCATTAAGCTTATGCGCATGCGCATTGACCTTAAAAGTCACGGGCGCGTGCATGTCCGTCTTTGTTTACCCGCTCCGCCCCCTCCCGCCGTGTCGCCTTGCCTACTCTCTTCCACAGCCTCCCCCAGCTCCGCCCCCTCACTACTTGATTGCACGGCCGCTAGGCCGTGCCTCCCCTACTCTCCTCCCCCCTCCTCCTCTCCTCCCTTGTTGACTTTCCTGTATGAGAAACCGAGCCGCAGTCTCCACGCCTATGTCTTGTGCTTTTCAACTTCCTGTTCTCATTGTTATCGCACAATGAGGCACCCTGAGCCGTGAGCACCGCTTCTACATCAGAACCCTTACACGCTGCTCCAAACTTCGCTCTCTTGAACATAAGCCACAACCCCGAATGTTAATAAGGATGTATGACTGTGAGACACGCAGCCTCCCCCAGCTCCGCCCCCTCACTACTTGATTGCACGGCCACTAGGCCGTGCCTCCCCTACTCTCCTCCCCCCTCCTCCTCTCCTCCCTTGTTGACTTTCCTGTATGAGAAACCGAGCCGCAGTCTCCACGCCTATGTCTTGTGCTTTTCAACTTCCTGTTCTCATTGTTATCGCACAATGAGGCACCCTGAGCCGTGAGCACCGCTTCTACATCAGAACCCTTACACGCTGCTCCAAACTTCGCTCTCTTGAACATAAGCCACAACCCCGAATGTTAATAAGGATGTATGACTGTGAGACACGTCAATAATAAAACACAGATAAACGCCACAGAACAAACGCATAAAAATAGGGTAGACCATCTGTGCCTCCTTAACTGTGTAGCATGCTTCCCTCTCCTGGTTACAAATATTGCTTTTATCCTCCCCCTACTCTGGCCATTTGTGTCTTCTATTCCATGTGTGCCAAGTGAAAGTGCTCCAAAGCTGCCATCTGGCTACATTTCTGGTACTATGTACATTTCCTAAAAATAAGCGGTGGGCATAGGATCCTTCTACACTCTCCACCCCTTTCGAATTCTGGAGCTTGGCATTCAACACTTCTGTCTTTACAGTATGTTTAGCATACTGTAAAGACAGATTTGTAATGCCAAGGATTAAGGTATTGTATAGTGTAAAGATGTGACTGGTGGTCTGGTCTGCCTCCTGTTGTTGAGTGTCCTTTGTCTCTGTCAGTGGCGGCCATGACGCTGCTCTTGGAATGTGTGTTGCTCCCAGTGTTCTGTGCCACCATGTTGGACCAGTCCGTGTAACTCTTGCTGAGCTCTGAAGACACCTTTGTTCCTGGTGAAGTGTCACTGGGTCTTTTCCATGTGTCTGTACCTTGAAAATACATTAGTATATTAAGCTGACAGGACAAGATTCGCCAATTGTGTTTATCACCTTAATTATTTCCGAACACAGTTTTGACTAGTTCTGGCTATATGGACTAAGCCGTGATTGAGTATGGCTCAACCCAAAAAAAGCAGTTAAATTGATTACTAGTGAATGGTTCTACAATCGTATATATTTGTTGAGGAAAAAGGTATTCTGTTATAGCTACTAGTAGGACAGCCATATTGTTTCACAGGTTATTTGGAATCAGTCAAGTAATGTCGCTGCAAAAAAGAGTAATGTCCAAAACTTGTCAATAAAATGTAGACTGTGCCTTAAAACTTCTTCCCATTAACTTATTATTTTACTGTAATGTATTAATAGATATAGGAATATATGTTATTATTATTGGAAGACCTACATAGTGAAATTAGGAACAATTTAGGAATTGTGTATTGGGATCTACATCTTATATGCTTTACAAAAATCGTTTTCCTGTATTTAGAAATAGATAATGTAACGCTGTGGTTACTCGTAGGTCAGGTATCACAGTGCAGCTCTCTAGAGGCCTATTGTTACCAATTTTTTTTACATAGGCACTTAAAGGCCTTTTGCTCACCTCAGAGTAGCATTACCCACTCACCCTCAACCCCTCACCCTCACTCACCCTCACTCACTCACCCTCACTCACCCTCACTCACCCTCACCCTCACTCACCCTCACCCCCTCACCCTCAACCCCTCACCCTCAACCCCTCACTCACCCTCACTCATCCTCACTCACCCTCAACCCCTCACTCACCCTCAACCCCTCACCCTAACTCACCCTCACCCACCCTCAACCCCTCACTCACCCTCACTCACCCTCAACCCCTCAACATCAACCCCTCACCCTCACTCACCCTCACGCACCCTCACTCACCCTCACCCTCACTCACCCTCACCCTCACTCACCCTCACTCACCCTCACCCACCCACCCTCACCCACCCTCACCCTCACTCACCCTCAACCCCTCACCCTCACTCACCCTCAACCCCTCACTCACCCTCACTCCCTCACCCTCACTCACCCTCACACTCACTCACCCTCAACCCCTCACCCTCACTCACCCTCAACCCCTCACTCACCCTCAACCCCTCACTCACCCTCACACTCACTCACCCTCACTCACCCTCACCCTCACTCACCCTCACTCACCCTCACCCTCACTCACCCTCAACTCCTCACTCACCCTCAACCCCTCACCCTCAACTCCTCACTCACCCTCAACCCCTCACCCTCACCCTCACTCACCCTCAACCCCTCACTCACCCTCACTCTCACTCCTCACTCCCCCTCACTCACCCTCAACCCCTCACCCTCACTCACCCTCAACCCCTCACCCTCACTCACCCTCAACCCCTCACCCTCAACCCCTCACCCTCACTCTCACTCACCCTCAACCCCTCACCCTCACTCACCCTCACCCACCCTCAACCCCTCACCCTCACTCTCACTCTCACTCACCCTCACTCACCCTCACTCACCCTCAACCCCTCACTCACCCTCACTCTCACTCATCCTCACTCACCCTCAACCCCTCACCCTCACTCACCCTTACCCACCCTCACTCACCCTCAACCCCTCACCCTCACTCACCCTCACTCTCACTCATCCTCACTCACCCTCAACCCCTCACCCTCACTCACCCTCACCCACCCTCAACCCCTCACCCTCACTCACCCTCACTCACCCTCACTCACCCTCAACCCCTCACTCACCCTCACTCTCACTCATCCTCACTCACCCTCAACCCCTCACCCTCACTCACCCTCAACCCCTCACCCTAACTCACCCTCACCCTCACTCACCCTCAACCCCTCACTCACCCTCTCACCCTCAACCCCTCAACATCAACCCCTCACCCTCACTCACCCTCACCCTCACTCACCCTCACCCTCACCCACCCTCACTCACCCTCACTCACCCTCACCCTCACTCACCCTCACCCTCACTCACCCTCACCCTCACTCACCCTCACCCTCACTCACTCTCACCCTCACTCACCCTCACTCTCACTCACCCTCACTCACCCTCACTCTCACTCACCCTCAACCCCTCACCCTCACTCACCCTCAACCCCTCACTCACCCTCACTCACCCTCACCCACCCTCACCCTCACTCACCCTCAACCCCTCACCCTCACACAGTGCAATAGGTCTCGGAGCATTTGAGTTAGAGCTTTTAGAAATGTTTATGGCTTTTTTTTTTAATTCTTTAGCATTGGCTACAGGAAACAAAAATGCTAAAGATTTACAAAAAAACCCATAAACAATTCTAAAAGCACTAACTCTAATGCTGCGAGACCTATTGCATTTCCAATGCTTGTTTTTTTCTGCCATCCATTCTTTATTTATTTTCACCCGAACAAACACTGTTCCCACTTCAGTCATTATGGATTGATGGCTTGAAATGGGGAGGGTGGTCAAACGGAAATGGCCTACATTAGAAATGTTTTGAGTCCGCAGTTTTAGGAGGTTGTTAGCTAGAAATGTTAGACTTGCATAAGTGTGATGGTATAAAGAGGGCAAAGTCCTCGGACGTATGCAGCATGAATGTTCTGTCTCTCCAAGCATGCTAAGCTGGCAGAGTTTCTTTGCGGAGTGATTGTGAATGAAGGCCACAAATGGCTTTGCAGGGACTTGAGATTGGGTGTATGAGAAGGAATACAAAAAATCAGAAATGTCACCAATGCCGAGTGCTTGCAGCCTGCGACTTTGAGATGTGGGCTTTCAGAGAACTTTGAGTACTTCATGGCTCACAGAAAGAACAACATAAAGTACATAGTAACAATGCGAATGTGGCCTTACATTTAAAACTGAGAGTCAAGTGTACTCTGTAATGGATATGTGAATACAAAGAGAATGGCTAAGACCAAAAACTAGAGATTAAACGCCGAGCGGCATGGAGACCTGCACAATCAGAGGAAAATCATCTGCTAATACGTCAGAAAACTACACAGGAAAAAAAGGCAACTCACAAGCATTAGAATGAATATGAAACTATGTACATTTAGAAAAATGTACTCTTTTAAAAAGGTACAGGCAGCATACATTAATAACACTCTTACTTTCCCCAGAAGGTAACTATATGAACAAGCTGAGATCTCTGGCACTGAGAACTAATGTGGGAGCCAGCACCTTGCTTTAGTAGTCAGGCACCACTATAAGGCAAGCAAGAGCAAGGCCACTCTTTTAAATGCAAACACGCAGGATGTAGAGGAGAACAACGGCAGCAGCACGAGTGATGCCTCCCATGGGCCACCTGACGTCCATGAACTTGCTCTGCTTAATAAAGGGCTGCCGCTCAATTCTTCAAGTCATTTCGATCCTGTTGATGCTAAAATTGATTTGCCTGGATATAAAATCAAACGGAACCTCCACAAGTCAGGCGTTCATCAGCTAGACCTGCCTCTGAAATACTTAGCCGTGGATTTTCCGATGATCTAAACTCAATTCATTTAGCTCAGTCATGAGGGACAGTGCTTGATCCTCGCTGGCACAGTACAATAGAGTGATTACACGACATCGCTGCTGGTCCACAATGGTCGGTGTCCTCAAGTCAATCGAGCTGGGGCTTGTCATGATGCTTGGAACAAGTTGCATCGTTTAGTTCAGTAAAGCTTACTTAATTCACTCTACAGCAGCCATGCCAGCTGGTAGACAGGTCTACAAATTCACAATAGCAAGTGAATGATTATGCTGGGTCCAGAGCTTTGCATAACACGTAGATGCTACTATTTTCTTAACTATGCTTACAGTGCGTCAACATAGGGCTACCTAAAATTCAGGAGCCATCTTACTGAGATCAGCTTTTAGTGTGAAGTGCATTTTTTTGCCTCTGCTGGGAATTCGTAGATGACAGCTTAGACACGGCTAAATGTAGTAGCAGTCTTTAATTTGAAGCAAAACATAATAAAACGCTTGAAAAAAAAGGCCAAGTTTCACATAACTGACAAAATAAACAGGAACGTTTAGACATGTCAGACATTAACCGAGGAAAATGCACGAACTCTGCTACTTATTTGACTATAATTCACAGAGCGTAGATTTATAATTTTGTACTTAATCAAGTGCTGTAATTTTAACAGACGCATACCAAAAACCTGCTATCAAAGATTGTACCTACACAACGCAGAAAAAATATTCTCTGAAGGAGGAATCACAGAGAGTAAATAACTGTAACCTAGCACTGATCGTGAACCTGGTTTTGAAGCAGGATAATATTAAGGCCCTCATTACCGCTGGTTGGATGCTTTCCGCCCGACATTGTAGGTTTAAAGTCGGACCATTGCCTTAGGATGACAGCAGTCTGAGTTTAAACCGGCGGGGAAATCGGACGCGTATCTGACGGCTCCTTCAGTAAGAAAGGCACCATAGGATGGCGTTTCATCCATCGGGACTAGGATGTCCGCCTTTCCAGCATGGATTGGCTACCAGAAACTGACTTTGGGGGCCCCTAGCAGGGCCCACTTGCACTTGGCCCTACGCAATTGGGACTACCTGCACCGTGAGGTGCCTGTCACACGGTGCAGGGAGGTTTACAAACTTTCATTTTCCAATGGGAGCTAGTGCTGCAGATGTCTCCAGCCCGCTGCGCAAGCTCAAATAAAAAAATGTATGTTTACTACCGCACTATGCGAGGTCGCATCCAAATTAGGGTGTCGGCACAGCCAACCTATGGTTGGGCGGTTCCTGCCCGCAACAGTGTCCGCCAACATCGTAATGAGGGCTTAATTGTAAACGAACAGGCCGATATGCGCACAAAGACAGACACTCAGATATGTCAAACATGGAGCTAAACACAATCATGTTTGTGGTGGAGGGATTGGTAGTCAATTCAATATTGCCAAGTGTTCAACTTTCTTAAACATTGTTGAAGACCAAGTATACAGCAAATAGTTTAACCAACACTTCCCCATGAACTCGGGTACAATCTCTATTGATTGTGCGGTTTCTCTTTTGTACTTTATTTTAGAAGGAAACCTTACTTACTTTTAATCCTAATTTGATAACGTGAGAATCTTCACTGACATCATCAAAATGTAATATTTCTACCTTTGTTAGGGGACCCTGGACTGATCAGTTTCATAACACAGCAAGTGTATGCATGGAGATGAAAAGCTAGCATCTCTCAAATGTAGGCGCAACTGCAACAGGAGGCAAATGTTGGTGCAAAAGCTATAGTAGGAACTGGTTAGCTTTTTCCATTTTTTTCCTACTCATAATTAATACAAAAAGCAACATTGCTGCATGAGATCTCAAGCTATCTCCAACAAAGGGAGACCCCAAACTCCTAGATGGATGAAAGTACACAAAGTAAAAACTAGTTTTACAGGTTGACTGTACAAAAAACTGAAAATATGCACTGTTCTTTTAAACAGCCAGCAGCTTCCATATCCCAGCATGCATTGTACTGGCAGTTGACTCACTGGCTCTGTTCTTTTTTGAGGAAGTCTTTCAGATTTTTAAATGTAACACATCATTTACCTGCTATTTACGAAAGAGAACCTGGTAAGGATGTTTAATAATCCAGTGAAGATCATAGGATGAAGAACTAGGAATACAAGTTACATATCCCTCCACATTATAGAAGAATCACTGATAGTCCTTCAATAGAATAGCAAACACAACCCGAAAAAATATAACTTGTTATTTTTCATGGTCAGACAAGAACGTGTAACTCTTTAGGACAGCCTGACCAACCAATGTCCCCAATGTAGAGTCTACGTCTAGATAGTAGTGTTTGGTGAAAGTATGGAATTACATTTATATTACCTGCTTTACATGTGTTTAACACTGGCATTTCTCAACCAAGCAGTAACTGCTTTCCCTCACGTAGAATGATCTTTAAGTTTACCAGGCAGAGGCTTGTTGGCTTAAGGAGGCAAGAAACTATTCAACTGGAAATTAACTGTTTGGATGTAGCGAAAGCAGTTTAGAGGGTTCCATAGTTGATAAAGGGCTGGTTCAATTCCCTTACTCTCATTGAATCAAATGAATGAATATATCTTTATACTGGAGAAGATGGATTACTGAAGGAAATTAGCAATCATATGGTTTAACATGGACATCAGATTATATGTCCTATGAGAAAGAAAGATGCATACTCATAAAGACCGCATTAAGGTGAAATATTATGTAAAGTTCCACCCCAAACAGATCCTGAAGCTTGTTTAATATGCATGCAGAAGATGTAAAGGCCACAAGAAAAGCTTATATCTAAGTGAGATGCTGCACTGAAGCCTCGTGTATAGAAGCAAAAGGAGAATCTATCAATTTACAGAGGACCAATTTGAGTTCCTATGGCTCTAACTAAAATATATATGGGCACTTGGGTCTGGCAAACAAATAAAACAAACCCACCTTTTAGAATGCAGCAAGATCCAACAAGATTGAGATTTAGCCAATTTGATGTGGGTGAGAACAAGCAACAGTGGGAATACTTCTGATACTCCACAAACTGACACTTTTGCCCCTATTCCAATGAATCGTCGGCCCACACCATTTATTGCTATCATGGTTTTTGTAATTGAATGATCTTCATTTTTACTTCCATCTTTTAGGAGTTTAAACATTAAATCATGTTCACTAACACTGAAGTAACGTTTTAATCCAATGGATAGGCATTCTGATCAGTGCTTTTATAAAATTTTCCAATGCAGTTCTTGCCAAACTAGCAAAATTAGGCTAACAGTCTTACATTTGCATTTTAAATTTGCCTTTTGATAAAATCACACATGCTAAAGATTCTTGTAATTACACTGATTAGGAAATAACTTCTTTTTTCAATGTTTACAGATTTTATATTTTTTTGGAATTGTTAAATATAATTTCTTTTGTAATGTTTTTATTAATCCTACAATCAACTTGAAAGGAAAAGTAACAGGCAACAGTGGGAATACTTCAGTTACTCCACAAACTGACACTTTTGCCCCTATTGGAATGTATCGCTGGACCACAACATTTAGTGCTGTCATGGTTTTTGTAATTGACTGATCTTCATTTTTACTTCCATCTTTTAGAAGTTTAAACATTAAATCATGTTCACTAACACTGAAGCAAAGTTTTAATCCAATGGATAGGCGTTTGATCAGTGATTTATAACATGTTCCAATGCAGTTCATGCCAAACTAGCAAAATTAGGTCAACACTTAGGGGCCGATTAGGATGGCTGACGGACTTGCGTCCGTCCGCCACCCCTGAGTAGGAGGGACCGTCCGCATGGGCAGCGGCGGTCCCTCCATGGCAATTAGGATGTGACCACCACCCTGGCGGTCACATCCTGTATGTTTTACATTGCGGCGGGTGCTGCTTGAAGCAGCACCCGCCGCAATGTAAAAAATGAAAGCAGTGCATTTGCATGCACAAAGCGGCAGGCACCGCGCGGTGCCTGCCGCTTCGTGCACGCAAAGGCAGGGGGGTACCATAGGTACCCCCCATGTGCAACCCCCGCGCAACCTTCACCCAGGGGGCCCGCAACGGGCCCCAAAAGTGAATGTCCGTATGCTTTTCCACGGCGGAAAAGCCGCCGCGGAAAAGCATTACTTTCCCTACATCCTAATATGGCTGTCGGTGTCTGATAGACACCGCCAGCCATGTTAGTGCTTTTCCGCCGTGGTCGCCTTCCGACCGCGGCGGAAAAGCGGAGGACAGATTGTGAGACCCACCAGCCATCCTAATTTGGCGGTGGGTCTTTCAAGCCTCCTCGGCGGATTTCCCGCATCCTCCGGGCCTGTTGTGGCTTCCGCCGGCCTGGAGTATGCGGGAAATCCGCCATCATAATGACCCCCTAAGTCATGAATTTGCATTTTGGATGTGCCTTTTGATAAAAATCGCACATGCTAAAGATTCTTTTAATACACTGATTAGGAATTAACTTCTTTTTTAAATGTTTACTGATTTTATAATTGTTTGGAATTGTTAAATATCTCATTTTTTGTAATGTTTTTATTAACCCTACAAAAAATTTCGAAAGTAAAAGTAATACGTGTACGAGAAGGCTGCCAAGAACAGTAAAGAAAGACCTTTGAGAAGAACCTTTTCAGTAGGCTGTAACCACTACCAAATGTACTTCAATCGAGGCAAATTGAATGAATGAATGAATGAATCCCGACTTATATTGCGCTACTTAGCCCATAGGGCGTCAATTGTAGGTTGATATGTGCAAAATAAAGCAGGTATGGAATGATCACATCTTACTGGCAGGGCACTGGATCCTAGGTAAGACACACCAGATAGAATCATTCCCACTTAAAAGTGAAGGATGTTCTTGTAGGACTTCTCTTCGCCTCTTTCAAGATGTTCGAACACAGCTGTGGAATTGTCAGGTGTTCATATTGCACAGTTTTAGGAGCCACGCCACCAAATTCAAGGACATCCTGTTGAAATAGTGTAAATCACCTCGCATCCTGGTTAACACATTCAGTATCCATGGAAGCTTCTTGTGTTGCATTAAAGGTAGAGAATGCTCTGAAAAAAATCACCATTGTCTCTCTCAGCCACTCTGGGGCAATACAAATCAGCTTTGCATTGGAATACCTCCGTTTCATTAGAGCTGATGAAATCATTAAGACTGGCAGAAAAACATGGGGAAATTTGAGACCAGCGAACCCACCAGCGAACCCAGTCTTAACAGTCTTAACTATCTGGGAGGAAATGTTTTGTATTTTGAGACATTGCAAACAGGTCTTATTTGAGGATAGCCACAATCCATCAAACTGCCTTCTCGTATATTGTTGTCAAGAACCCATTGGTGGTCTTCTACAAAGTAACTATTTAGAAAGTCTGTTTGGGGGTTTTCAAGGGCTGGAAGATTAACTGTATCTATAGGCAGGTTTCTCGGTGGACAGTGGGACGACACGTGGGGCCGCACCACCCGCGGTGAGCCCGTGCCCCCAACAGGCCGGGAACCAGCCCTCGGGTACAAACTGCAACACTTACCGACAGGTGAGCAACGCTCTTGCAGCCTGGGAGAAGGACGATGTCGAAGACGGAGGCGACGGTTCCTGAAACCCTCCGCAGGGGCCGGGCGCGGTGACGACGTCGACCTGGACAAGTGAGCAGAAAGGAGTTTCCTCCGGCGCTCCCGCCGAGACTTCGGTTTCAGCTGCTGACACGCCTCACAGTCAGTGGATTTGTGGTGCTCACCCAAACACCACATGCACATGGGGTGAGGATCCGTCGCCGACATCTGGCGCGCACAAGATGAGCACGTCTTAAAGCCCGAAGGCATTCGCACACTGTTCCCACACACAGGCAACAAAGGAAAGGCCTGAAACAGGTCAGGAGCACGATCCGGATCCGCGCTGCACGCGGAAAAGGAAAAAACTGACATAGGCGCGCTGGGGTGGGACTTATGTGACCTCGCTGATGTCACGTACGGGGACAAAGTCAGGGCGGAGTCGCGTGATGCCGTCCCCCGGCGCGCAGGGATGCTGTGGCAAAATTTTACGGATCCAGTCTCACACCTGGGGATAATACTACGTTAAGGAATCTGCAGCTAGTAGTCTCTATCAGATCCTTATTTTCGGCAGAATGAAGAAGCAGGAGGCTATCATCCTGAGGAGAGTACATCTGATGAGCAGTTGGAGTAAATGTTTTCTGTACTTGAAGACACTGAAAAACACCTTGAAAAATGTCAGGCACTTTCTAAGAAGAAGGATATGCTTCTCATCCTGTGTTCAAAGGTAGATCCTACCTAATAAGAACCTATTCAGGGATGATGCAGATTTCTGGAAATTGACTTGAAGGCTCACACAAAGAGGAGTAATGGTAGTATTAAAACATTGGGGAGCTTGATCTGCTGTGTGAAGCTTTAACAGCCAATCATTAAGCTGCAGACAGATTTAGTTCCTTAGTCTAAGAACATATACTGCCATCACTGCCATGCACTTGGCAAATGTCTGAGGTGGCTATTTCAGACTATGTACTGGGAGCTTACTGTGAATCTTGAGAATTTTCAGAACTCCCTCGCAACTGGTATGTGGAAGAGTACATCCTGCAGGCCCACTGCGCATAACCAGTCCTCTATTCTGAGTAGGGGAAAATCTGATGCAGTGTCCACATTTGGAAATGTTAATTTAGATACACTGAGCCTTATTTTGAAGGTCTGTACATCCAGTTCTGCAAATCCAGGGAATTAACGCAACAGAGGTCTAGGACCAGAGAACGGTCATAGTGTCTCCATGATGACGCACACTGAAGCCTGTGGGACTTCAACTGAGGTGTTTAATTTCCATCCTCCCCTGAGGTGAGCATCTTAGAAGGTTGTAATATCGTCTACAAGTAACACCTTTAACGAACTAACAAACATGTCCGTGAGGTAGATGTATATGATGAGGATGTTGATTCAGAGTATAAAGACTCACCATTTGAGGTTCACAGTGATGATGCTGTTATAATATATTATATATGCCCGACATTACGCCCTTGTGATGTCCCTAACGTTAAAGATATGACACTACTAGCAATGGCTGGATTTCCAATGGTAGCACACCTAACCTACAGCGGGGAAGATGATATTGCTCATCGAGCACTTCAAATGTCTTGAGATTCTTTGGTGTAAGAAGCTGGTCAAAAGACAGGATGCCCACCTGTTTCCACAGCTCCCAAATGGTGGGTGCCCTCCAGTACTAATGTGTGCATTATGCCATAGGGAAGTCAATTTATGTATGTTGGTATTCATTTTAAGCCATCTCTGATCCTAGGTTCAAATCTTCACCACTGCTTGAATGACAGACTGGGATTCAGGTCAAAAAGGCCAGAGCTAAATGTTTATTAATTACTCATATACCAGGTATATTTATGATAAGATGTTGTTCAAGGGCAACACATATTGGAGGGTCCTCTAAATGTGGTCTCTCATAGGAAAATTGCGCTGGGTGTA
This sequence comes from Lissotriton vulgaris, assembly GCF_964263255.1. Classification (NCBI taxonomy): domain Eukaryota; kingdom Metazoa; phylum Chordata; class Amphibia; order Caudata; family Salamandridae; genus Lissotriton; species Lissotriton vulgaris. The sequence goes on along the minus strand of NC_141685.1, from coordinate 800,881,253 downwards.
AGGCTGCGTGATATTTCTCCAAAGATGGGAGACCCAGACCACCACTCTTTCTATGCACTTGCATTTGTAGATTGCATGTATGGCTTAATTTCATTGCAAATATAGGTGGCAAGAAAAGCTTCAAATAGTTTACACAGAAGAGTACTAGAAAGGGATCCTTGAGAGCTGTTATTGTGAGGTAAGGGAATCTCAAATTAAATGCTGTGTCTTCAAATCAATACATGATTGGTATTGGATGCTTAAGAAGCTTTGGAGAGTGGGGTGTACTGCACCACTGAATTGTTGCTGATGTTATCAACCACATTATGACACTACACACGTTCTACACGATTGTTCTACACATTTGCATTATGGGCTTAAAACAAAGACCACTCTTAACAGGTCCTTAAGTCTACCCATTCCCCTTCCACAGCACTTTATAATTCTTCATGATAGCACTGACATCCACGACCTAACAAACCACAAACGCTGCCTCCTGTCCATGGAGCTGATGGTAGTTAAACTAGTTATTTTTGGACACAGGCATCCCCAAACATATTGAATGGTTGACTGTAATGTACAAAATCACCTTTTACAAGAGGATTGTATACAGAGAACAAGACGAGACAGAGGTCTTCTTACAGGTTTGAACACCTTTTCGTAATGACATAACTTTGTACGGCCAAATCACAGAGAATCCATCTAGAAGCTAGTAAGACTTTCTGCACCACAGTGGAAGTGATGCCCATGGGTGACAAAAAGTGGTCCTGTCATCCCTTAAATTGGTTCGGTTAGAGCATATTTATTTGTAATCGCATATCCTAGCCTGTTCAGCATCCTATATATATAAATAAACCTTACATGTTACTATTTTCTCATATTTTGATATTGCCAAGTTCTTTGTGAAGTGCATTAATGTTAGTCTGAAATAAGAATTACAACAAAATCATCTTCTCCTCCCCCACAGCCTTTTCCCTTCCATAATCCTGTTTACAATATTTTATGGTATGACTTATTGTGCCTTACAGGCAGAGCTTGTGAGGGCCACAGACTGTACATTGACATTTGCCTGAGACCAGGTTTGTAATTTGTAATTAAATTAATATAAAGAAGAAAATAAAAGAGTATGAAGACATATGCCTAAGAAAAGAGCTGCATGCAGATCTTTTCCTCTTTAGTTTTCAAGGAAGCTGTGTGCATCTGGGATGTGCAATGGGGAACAGTCAGGAATCACCGAACAAAGGACTGAACAGGTGGGGAAGGAGGAATAATTATTTTAAGTGGAATGCAAGTGTCCATTGGAACCATGAGTGGGTTAGGGGGGATAAAAAGTGGTTGTAGAAGACCTGAAGTGAATTATCATCACTGGAGGCCTGGTTGGTAGCAGAGAAAGATGCTGGAGTAGGTAAGGACAGCTGTCCAGAAGGAGACTGAGAAGTAATTGTCAACGTCAAATGTACCAACATCGATCTCTCTGACACAGAGTGTCTCTAAGTTGATCTTGATGAAAATTGACGTGACAAAGACAGTTCTGGCATCGAAGACCTCGAGTGCCTCGATAGGCAGTACAATGGCATGGACCGCTTTGTTATGCAGATGGAGGTTTTCTCCTGCAACATCTGAATGTTTCTTTGCTTCAGTGTCATACTTGCAGGAGAGCTGACCTTTAAGGGAGAGCATGTCAGGAGGGTATCATTACTCAGACTCAAAACATAACTCAGGAATAATCTTAGTGACGATGATGGCGGCTTCTTCTCCTTAGAGCTCCTCATTTAAGAATGCCTTTGTGGAGTGGATATGGTTATAGTGGAAGACACATCTCATATAGCCATCCCTTGCTGTTTTTTTTCTTTTCTTCCACTTTCCTAAACTCTTCCAGTTTCCAACGGAGGAGGAAAAATCCTACTAATACTTTCAGGGCTCTTTCAGTCATTTATTGATCAAATGTGCACTTTTGCCTAAATGTGAACAGACCACACAAATTATGTTGTCCACGGCTGCCTTCTTCCGCCATCAGAGAAGCACTTCACAAACCATGAAGTGCTATCAAAGAGGATGCTTTTCAATGAAAGAAAGCTCTAAATACTCCAATGAAATTGGATAAAGTTGAAAAACATCAACTTCTGATTGGAATACCTCACAAATCCATGGCAAGAAAACCCTAGAAGTGTTCTGATGTCCTCTCAACACGAGATGAAAAAACAGAGCCCAAGAGGCAACCACCAGTGCAAGATATGCGAGGATAAGGGAGCTGCTGGCTCAAATAAATGAACTGTGAATTTTTAACTTTGCTTTAGTCAGCCTATCATGCTAATTTTCCTTCATATACTCTCTTCCTTTAAAGAGTTTGAGGTCTTCTCTTGCTGCATCATATTGGTTATCTCATGCAACCATGTTGCTTTATGTATTATTTATGTGCGGAAAGAATGCCGAAAACAATTATCCTGTTTTGACTATGGAGGTTGTGCTTGCATTTGAGAACTAACAGCATTTCACCACCTATAACTAAAAACATATGCCATTTTTCAAAATGAAGTGTTTCTGAAACCCTAAATTTAGGCAAGAATATTCTATGTTTGTGGATATTAGTGATAATATTACAATGCAGAATACACAGTACTGTTTGTATCGCAACCCATGGTCATAACAGCACTGTTTGCCCAAAGCTCTAATTTCTCGTCCCAGTACTGTAAGGTCTAGGTAGGAGGATGGTTCATAGTTGTTGAATATTAATACAGGTTTCAAGGAGTTCTCTACTTCAAGGTAACTGGGTCACTAAGACTGGTATTTTTCAGACTGACAACTAATTCACAAAATTGAGGTTTGCCAAAACAGGACTAGACAAAACCATCAAACTAAGTGAATGTGGCATAAGAGCAGGAACTACTATAACATTTCCCTACAATGGGGCACTAAACAGATTTAAGCACAGCACCTTGAACAGAAGGTTATCCAAGCATGACCTTACCCCATCAGGCATCGCCCGCCAACACACTGCGCTGACAAACTCATTGGTGTCATCCTCCTTCCGATCCTTGTCCAGCACACTTTTAACTGTGTCGAACTTGAACGTGAGCAGCGTTTTTGAGAGTCCCTTATAATACAGATAGAGAGAGTTGTTTTCGCTTCCTGGTTAAAAAGAGGAAAAAGCAAACACATTTCAGGAACCTTACAAAGATAGTAAACACATCAGGCATTTGTCTTGCCTTAGTTTCCTACAACCAATCATACATCATCAAAAATTAAAGAGCTTGTCGGTCTAAGTGCGAATTTTATCATCAGATGAGAGTCGGTGTAAGCAACAACCAAGTCATAGTGGTTTACTGGAAAGGCACTAAGCAAATGCAAAGTTGTGCAATGGGAAGCCATTGACTCTCCTAATTGGCTTTTAAGTTCCACTAACACCTACTTCTACTTATTCACCACTGGCAAAAATATTTAAAAAGTTTCTTTCTTCTGAATCACAATGTCAGATAGGAAGAGACAATTGATAAACTGCATACAGCACAAAGCTAAGAATTTGCAAGTTGCATTACTTTATTTTCTTTATTATATTTTACAGGTGCTGTCTCTTTAAATCCATCACTTTAGCAGTGCCCAAGATGAGCAATGGGCAACTTCAAATATGCTGTTGCGAAGAAACGCTGGAAGATAGAACTGATGTGGACAGCAGGTATCAATATTCATACAATATGTGTCATCTTATCAGGTTTTTGTATAGTGTATTTTGTATAGTGTGCAACTGTCACCAGTGTGGTATGTGATCAAAGAATTATATATATGTACCCGTGACCAAGGTGCGGCTGCACCGAAACGCGTCGGGTGTTGTTTGGCATTCTGTGTGTGAATAAATAACACGCTACCAAGGACCTGGGCTCGAGTCAACTTTGTGACCAAAAAGTTGTTTCTTTGCATTTCACGAGGATCGCCTCCTCACTCGAGCCCGCCGCCGTGTGTGGTCGGGAGACTGGCGAACTGTTTTGGACTCATATATATATATATATATATATATATAATTACTCCTGTAAAACTTCAATGGCACGCAGTACACGATGTAAAAGTAAAGTTTTACTGCCATCTACATTGGAAACCAGTTGGAAATGAAACGGGACAGTTGTGGAGCACTATGGGACATGAAGTCCAAGCAGTGAAAGAAGCAAACAAAACGGAGAACTGAGCAAAGCAAACCTACATTGTTTCACCACTTGGGGGTTACTAAAGAACTCAAAGTAAGAAATGGTACTCTCCTTTGCTTTCAAATTGCATAAACAGCGCAATATTCACAAAAGACTGAACAAATAACTGTCCCTTTAAATCTGGATGTAATGGACTTGGTCCTTTTTCAATGTCTAAAAGTCCCGTTATTTAAACCTAACGAACCCACAGTTGTACAGCATATGGCATTTGAGAAAGGGTTTTTACTCGAAACGCGCCATGCCTACCTTTTAATAAAGATGAACTTTGAAGTACTGCCGGTGTGGTCTGGATTGCGTGAAGGATTGTGCACGTATCTTTGCAGTATATATATATATATATATATATATATATATATATATATATATATATATATATATACACATACACACACACACACAAACATACAAACAAACCGTTTCCACTAAAAATCTAAAAATTCCGTAGAAATCAATATTTACTCTCTTGTGTAACCCAAGCTGCAAGCCATGACGTGTTTTGGATAAAAAGCCTTTCTCAACGAATCGTTAGCCACTCTAGTAATAGTTAGGATTCCAAGATATAGGAATTCCTCCAATTTTTGCTTGCTAATAGCTTTGCCCTCGTTTAATGAATCGCCACAAAACTGTGCAGACCTACTCCTTCTGCAAAGCTTCATGGTGGTTAGTTAAGGGGGTACAAGGATAAAAAAATGGCGGTTCCCAAAACACATTTTCCACCAATGCATTTTCTACAGTCGTTAGTATTGGACATAGTGGCAAAAATTGCTTAACACATTTTCTTGAAATTTGGCAGGAATGTAGGTTATGGAGTGCACCTGTTCCTTTTTGGCACTGTATGTAAGTTGGTTCAGTAGTTTTTAAGTTATAAGGGATAAAAACGTAGTGATATATGGGGCCATGGTATACCCCTGTAATTTTGCTGACAGCATCATCCCATCCCAAACACTCTGCAACAACCTTTCAACTTCTTCGAACAGACGATTGCCAAGATCTACAACACATTCAACACACAGCATACTGGTAAGAACTCCATCTCCCAACCGGACACCTGCTTCATTGCCAAACAGCATTTAAGCAACTGGAAGCCCCTCTTGAATGAGGAAACCACAACCCTGATGAATACCATGCACTCAGAAGCCCCCTAAGATCCATGCCCCCACTTCTTATACAACTTTGGAACAACCATCCTCCCCGTGCACATAGCTAGCATCAACATATCCATAACCACCACCACCTGCCCACCTTTTTTTCTATCAGAAAAGGCGTTATCGAAGGTAAGTAACCTGATCTTCTTAATTAAACTTTTAACTGCAGATTTCTCACCTTTTGAATAGATACCGAGGCAATGCCTCCCAGGAGGTCGGTCTGTGAACGGGCTTAAACCAAATAGTCCTGCAGGACCAAGCATGCAAAATGCCATTTTTGGCAGTCCTGGCAATCTAGACAATAGTGCCTTGTGAACGTATGATGCGACACCCAGTTTGACATATGTCCAGAACAGGCAACCCGCAGTCTAATACAGTGGTATCAGCTTAGATAGAATGAGTCCACAAACCCTCCAGGGCTGATTTTTTGCCAGCACATAGCAGATCCTAATGCAGCGTATGAGCACAGTAGCCCTAGTTAGCGGTTTGTCCACTTTGTGTTCTCTGGTATGATCAATATAAAAGCTGAGTGTCCTTTTCGGATCTAGCTGGTGGAATCCCTCCTCCTTCTTAGAGGGGTGGTGAGATGGTGGAAACACCACCAGAAAAGTGATGATTTGGCCAACATGAAAAGGAGTCACTACGTACGGGAGGCAGGAGGCTTGAGTCTGAAGATCCAGCTTGTCTGAGAAGAAAGACAGCCTTCTGGGTAAGGAGCCTGAGGCAACAACTATGTAAAGGCTTGAAGGGCACACACATAAGGAATGTTCGAACAAGATTTTAGTCCCACTGAGTCATAACAAACTGTGAAGGGGAAAACATATTGTAGCCCATTAAGAAAACTCATCACATCCAGAGATACGAACAATAAGGGCTGTTCCAGAATCGGGAAATGGCTGAAAAAGCCAGCAGTACCCTTAAAACAGTGCCCAAAGCAAGGTCTTGCCGGGTAAGGGACAACATAAACAATAAACTTCGGACAGCTTGGCCTAGAGTGGGTCACTGTTTCGAAGTGCACCAGGACCCAAACATATCCCAACAGCAGGCATAAATAGATGTGGTTGAGGGACGCCTGGCTGTCAAGATGTCAGACAGCCACTGGAAGGTCAAAAGCATTAAACTGCCACTGCTCAATCACACACATGGAGGAATAGGTTGCAGAGGTTCAGGTGCAGGAACAGAAGGTCCTTCCAAAGTGGCAGAGACAGATGCTCATGCCCAGGAGTTCAGGATAGCATACTTTCCATTCCCAATCGGGAGCACTAGGAAGACTTCCCCAAAGTGTCCAGCTTCTTGGATTCCCTATCTGGGGCAGCAGCAAGGAATGTGCCTTGGTATGTTGAGGCTGGACCGCCAAGCTCCTTAGGGTAGGGTGAGGAAGTTAGGGTCCCCTGGAGAAGGCAGTTAGCGATCGTTCTATTTGCAGGAGCCCCTGTGTCGGGTTTGGACCAGGTCCCCAAAAGAATGTCAGTGGGGGCTTTTTTGAATGGGAGTATCTATTTAGATGTGGACCTTCCGGTTGTAACAGCTCCGTTAAGATGTTAGTCGTGACTGCCACAGAAGACAACTGAAGGTCAAGGACCACAGCCGCCCTCTGCACCACCATTACATATGAAGCACCCTCTTAAGTAGCCATAGTGGGGGAGAAAGCATACCAGTATCTGAATAAGTATCCAGTCCGCTTGCTTCATTCAGTACCTCACACCAGTCCAAGTTTAGGTCTTCCTGATAGGGCTTTTATTCTGTAGGGAACAGGGGTTCAGGCGCCAATTTAGGAAGCAAAGTTCCTGCCGGCGTCGAATACAGCATTGAGCAATGCCCTTCTGGCTCCAAGTCGGAGTCGGGGATCAGAATAGGAACAGTGCCGCCAGCGGCGTCGACATCGAGATGGGCATCAGGGAAGGTCGAAATGGCTCGACCGATGCTGCTCCGGATCTAGGAATGGATCCATGGGGCTCACTGGAGCCAGGGCCAGAGCTGCTATCGCGACATCAGATGGGGCCCCTTCTGACCCTGCAGGACCAAAAACTGAACCAGAGGGGTAGGACCGCCCCATAAATGAGGTGCATTGCCTCACAGAAATCTTTTAGTAGGGCGGGAGTCAGTCCGGCTCCAGGAAAGTCGGGGAGGTGCAGAGTTATTCCCGGCACAGGTACTACCATGGAGCCACGACTTGAATGTCAATGCTCCTCTTTCGTCTCAATGGGCCACAGACAAGAGGTTGTCAAAGAACTCTTTGACGACTTCTTCATATGCCTTGACTTATTTGAGTGTTCAGAGGACTTGGAATGGGACGATGGCCTTGGAATCAGTGAGTGCTCCTGGGACCTTGATTTACACAAGCCAGGCCACCACGAGCTTTAGGGACCGCTCCCTCAAAGCCTTCGGATTCATGGACAGCACTCGGAACACAAATTTGGGTCATGGATGAGCTCCAAACACCACATGCAGACAACGTGTGGATCAGTCACCAATACCGGCTGTTGACAGAAGATGCAGGCTTGAATCTGGGTTTCCTAGATGACATCGCTTAACACACCAGGAGGAAAATCCTCAAAATACTCAAACATTGAAAAAAAACAGTCAAACAGTATCTGAGGCATAGCTCTTCTCCAGATCAGCGCTGGCTGGTGCTTAAAGAAAAGACAAAAGCGCTATTAGGGGGCACCTATATAAGTGCCATGGACGTCACTTCCAGCGCAGAGAGAACACACTAATCTGATCGACGTCACCTTCTAGCGCAGTGAGGTACTGCTTACAGAAAATCTGCCGGATACAGTCTGACACCTAGGGTAAATTCAAAGATAAGGAATCTGGGGCTAGAAGTCTCTATCAGATTTCGCTAGCCAAAGGTGCAGCAGGTGCGTGCACCCTTTAAGAAGGTGCAGCCACTCTTTGTGCGGTCCAGGGGACAGCAGGGCAGTTCTTCTTTGGTCCTAGTTCCACCTCAGACGTGATCGTAGGTTCCAGGGGTTAGGGGTGCCATGCTTTTTCTGGAAACGTGCCTAGAGGGGACAATGTGGTCACTAGCCAATGAGCTAACAGGCTTCCTCCCTCTTCGTGATGACTTTCCGGCAATGTGAGACATCCTGAAATTTCCATATTGCGCTATTATGGCACTCTCAAGATGTCTAAACCTTTCCTCGGCTGTGAGAAACTGGGTAGCCCACCCTAAAGGTGTGGCTATGTGTGGGCTACACACGCATCGGAAAACCAGTTTGGGCACTGGTCTTCCCTCTCTGCCTCCATCTCCAGCGAGCCTACTTGAACAAAGGGCAGCACCTCTGGAGTGTTATCGACATTTGCTCACCAAAGGGGGTCTCCCCTTTGAAGTAGGCCTTGTGGGCTAACACCCTGAATGGCTTCCTGCTAGGGGAGGTGACACCTCTCCCTCCAGTGGGCTGCTATTGTTTTGAAACCTGGGAGTTGTTCACGCTACTACCCACGCAGGTCTGTGGGCCAGTGCCTCGGTGATGCTACTTTCTAAAAATTTCTTTACTTTATTAGCGACATTAAATTAGACCTGGGCATTAGTTCAGGTTTAATTCCACGATCAATTTGATATCTTATAGTACACAGTTAGGTAGTCACATTCAGAAGTTAGCCATGCTGAGGTACAAGTCGGTAACCCTATGTTAGCCAATTAAGCTACTAACTTTTCAACTGCAAAATGACAACTTTAAGGGTTTTGCTGGTAAGACACATATAAACATACATGTCCTACTTAATAATATACAGTACCCTGCCATCTGGCTCTTTAGGCCGTCCTTAGGGGAGACCTACATATATTGTTCAGGGAAGTGGTGGCTTTGCCATTTGTTGTAATGGTAAAGTCAAACTGGTAGTACAACAACTACCCTTTCAGTCTGCATTGGTGGCTGGGAGCCATTTTCTACTTTGTCACACACAGGGTGGCACAAGGTGGACAATCTGCCCTACATTCCCTTGGTACCCTGGGAACCATATACTAGGGACTTCTAAGTAAGTGAGTACTTGCCAATTGGGGATAGCCAATTCAACATACACTTTGTAAGGAGTTAGAGAACTGGCAATGAGGTCTGGTTAGAAGGCCTCATGGCACTCAAGTCAAAAACCTAGCAGCTAGTAGTCCAAATGAAGGCAAAATGTGGGGGGGGGGGGGGGGGGGGGGGGGGGATCTACGAAAAGCCGGTTTCCTTAATAAAAAAAAAAACTAGAAATACACTGAAAAACAAAGGTTAAAGTAGTGTTTTTGTTCAGTGTGAAAATGAGTTCAAAACTAGTGCTTGAAAGTAAAAAATAAAATAAAACAATGAAATACACCAGTTATAGATCAGTGAGCTAACTATAACTCAGACCCTCGCCTTGCACTGCTTAAAGAACAATATACTTACCTTTGTCGATTTCTTATCTTACAATTACCCACAGGCGTCAGACTGGATCCGGAAAAAAATTTCTTAGCAGTAACTCAGCGTGTCGGGAGGTGGCATTGGTCGACTCCGCATCCGTCGTCGGGGTAGCCGGGATGACGTTGCGATGCCTACCTTGACGCCGCCCCTGCGCGCTGAAGTCCGTTCTGACACGACTTTCCACGCCAGTAGCACAGAGCCATGCAAGACACTGACCACTGGTGCATCACAATTAGGGCCCTGTAAGGGAGTCCCTATCCCTAGAAGTCAGTTCGCAGAGCAGTGAGGATGGTTGCGGCAGTAAGGAATCTACAAATTACCTATGACGGTAAGCAACTTGTTCATCTGAATGAGAGAGTTAGTTGTAGATTCCTTACCTTAGAATAGATACCCCGCAATACCATCCCTGGTGGAGGGTCTGCCAACTACGTTAACACCAGGAAGTCCTGGGGGACCGAACGGGCAAAATAGTCGTCCCTCTAGACTTGCCTGTCCAGGCAGGAATGTCTGGTGAACATGTGCAAAGAGAATATAGGTCTTTTTCCCGCAGTCTTTTTTCCCGCATGGAATCACAATGCCGTTGTTACAATGACCACGTTGTGATTCCGCATACCATTACTCCGCAAGTCAGAACAACGACTTGCAGAGGGGGGGCACTGGATGTTGGAATAGTATAATTTACTATTCCAACTCCAGTCTGTGTGGACACTAGGGAAGGTGTTGGATTTTAAATCCAACACCTCCCCCCCTCCGCAAGTCTTTGTTCAGACTTGCGGAGTAATTGTATGCGGAATCACAACGAGGTCGTTGTAACAACCGCGTTGTGATTCCATGTGGGAAAAAAAGTTTCATCCTAAACGTTGTTTAGCGTGCTAAGATACCCACGTGGCCACCTGGCAGATGTCTAGAAGTGGTACTCCATGTGCCAATGCAGTGGTTGCTGCTGTAGCCCTAGTGGAATGAGCACGCAGCCCCACTGGAGGTTCCTTTTTCGCTAAAGCGTAGCAGACCTTAATACAAAGGACAACCCATCAAGAGATCGTCTGCTTTTGAACAGCCAACCTTTCTTGGCACCTACATAACCAACGAACAGTTGGTCATCCACCCGGAAATCTTTCCTGTGGTCGAGGTAGAAGGACAGCACACGTTTAGGGTCCAGACGGTGGATTCTCTCCTCCTCCTCGGATAGATGTGGTGGTGGGAAAAAGGTGGGCAAAGTGATAGTTTGTCCTATGTGAAATGGTGTAACTACTTTAGGAAGGAACAAGGTCCTAGTCCTAAGCACCACTTTGTCTGGATGAACAGAGAAGAAAGGTGGCTTGGAAGATAGAGCCTGACGCTCACTCACCCTGCAAGCAGAGGTGATGGCAACAAGGAAGGCAGTTTTCAGAGTGAGGAGCCCGAGAGGATAATTGTGAAGGGGTTCGAAGGGAGCAAACATAAGACAGGTTAGAATAAGATTCAAGCCGAAGGAAAGCAGAACTACCTGCAAGATAGTCTTTAAGACTGCCCAGAGCAGAGCCCTGCTAGGCCAAAGAAAGTATATACAAGAGAACCTCTGAAAGAGGTAGAGACAGGGGCTTCACAGCTTTTGTATACACCAGGCAACAAACTTGTTCCATCTACAGGCGTACACGGTTTTAGTGGAAAGAAGCCTTTCTGCCAAGATGACATTACAAATATTGGGTGGAAGGTCAAAAGCTGTCAACCGTCACCGCTCAATCTCCACCCAAGAAGGTGGAGGCTGGACAGGTTCGGGTGGAAAACCGTCCCCTGTTGCTGCGACAGAAGATCCTCCAGAAGGGGCAGTGTGATTGGAGGATCGATGGCCATGCTCAGGAGCTCGGAGTACCAGACTCTTCATGCCCAGTCTGGACCCACAAGAATAACTTGGGCCCGGTTACGCTTGATCTTCTTTAGCACTCGGGCAGAAGTGGTCAGGCGGAAAAGCATACAGGAGGACACAACTCCACTTGTGACGAAAAGCGTCACTGAGCGAGTGTTGCCTTGGAAATTCCAACGTGCAGAACTGCTGAGACTGCGCCTCCTCTTAGTTGGCGAACAGGTCTAACCAAGGCTCTCCCCACCGCTGAAAGAGACCTTGCACCACCTCCAAGTGAAGACGAGATTTGTGGTCTACCAGACACAAACGGCTGAGTTGTATGCCCTGGCATTCAAAGAACCTGCCAGGTTTTGAACCACCAGGTTCCCTGATGTTCCAGCCATGTCCAAAGCCTCTTGACATAGGGTCCACAACCCCACCGCCCTGTTTATTGCAGTACCACAAGGCGGTGGTGCTGTCTGTGAACATATGCACCACTTTCACTTTGTGAGAGGGAAGGAATGCTTTTAGTGCCAGACGTATCGCCCGGAGCTCCAACAGGCTAGGATGATATGGAGCTCAGACTACGCAGGAGACCAGACGCCTCTGATCTCCACCTCTCCCAGATGGCCGTCTCATCCCAGGAGTGACAAATCTGTCACCACTGTTAGGTCTGGTTGGGGAAAGGAGAGGGATCTGCCTCTAACCCAAGCTTGATTTGTTACCCACCACTGAAGTTATTGCACAGTTCCCTCCGAGACATGGACGTAGTCGGAAAGATTCCCCTGATGCTGCGCTGTTGCAAAGTCATCTTGTGCCCCCCCAACTTTTTGCTGACTGGAACTGGTGGTAACTGACTCTGACTGACCCTGGGCTCTGTTTGGCCAGGGCCAAGCTAAAAGGAACACATTAGAACACAGTTAAGACACCCAACATACACTAGGGTACACTATAGTATGGTGGGGTACCCCTGAAGCTGGCATGACCTACCACCTAAGCCCCTAGTATGTAATAGGGCAGGAGATTGAAACTACCTAGAAGTCTCCAGTATCCTGGAGCATGGCTGTTTAGAGGCCAGCAGATTCTCTGCACCAGCATGTGTGCAGTGCTGAAGCCTGAGGTCAGTTTAAAAGCTGCACTGGTGGGCAGGGTAGCTTTTTAAACCTTAAATTGTGCCCAAACTCGACTTTGGGGGTAGGGGCCCTTAAAAATTAAAAACCTACCCTATTTTTGCATATTAGGGACCCCAAGGGTCACCCCTAGGTATCCCAGGGGCGGGGGGGTCAGTTATCTATAAGGAGCGCCCTTGTAAAATGAGTTTTTAAAAGCCTGAGTAAAGTGAAATTTTACATTTCACTCCCCAAATTGTCTTAAAGAGGTGCTCAAATTCGACTTTGATGCTGGAAGAATTGGGTAAGGGTGATCTGTAATATTTCTGCAGATTCAGAACCCCTGAAGTCTCCCCTAGTTGCACAGGGGGGTGGGGGTCCGGTAGAAATTAGGGAAATACTTATAAAATATGGTTTTATAAGCCCTGGTGCTACAAAAGTGGTGCAAGTCATTTTCCCCATTGCAAACCCCATGGGCCATAGGTTAACATTGTAGGAAGTGATTGATTAATAAATATTGATAGGAGAGGACTAGCCGGACCATTCAAAGACTTCCCAGAATGGTCGTAGTAAATCCAACAATATTACATTGTTGAATTTCTCCTAAAGTGTACATACAATAAGTTATAAGACTTTCTTGTTTGTACGTCCAAATTCAGCCTTTCAGTGGTCTGCCCTGATTGGTCAGTGTTAAGAGGATTAGCCAGGCTGCTGGAAGGGCAGTGATCTCTTCTATAGGAATGCCAGCCCAGGAGGTGGCGTCGTAAACTACGTTCTTCAAAGGCAGAAGGGAGGCCTGGGTTTTAGTCCAGTAAGACAGTCGTGACCCAGAGTCAGTGCTAGGCTTAAGAAAGGTATGTGCAGATGTTAGGGGGTGTGTTTAGCCAGCTCTTACCTCCTTGCTGGAAAATCAGCCATTATGGATTTGGAAGAATGATGCACTCTGGGACAAACTAATGCCACACTGCACAGGATGTGGTCATAACCATGAGGAGTTGCCCTGCTCTCATTGGTCAGCAGTGACCTGGTGCTTGACCCAGAGAATTTTGAATAAGTATCTGAGAGGGGCAGAGCCCTCCAGATCTGCTGCTTGAAACTGAATGAAGCAAGAAGTGTCCTGCTGATGATTTTGCTGTGTGCAAGGAACTCTAAGGCCTGACCTATGAAGACTGCACCATCTGAAACTACAGCCCTGTGGATTACCTTGCTGCCAAAAGACTCAAGAGTGGAAACTCCCTGCAAGCTACAGGTTAACAGAGCTCACCTGAACAGCCCCACAAAGAATTCAAAGCCTGGAGTACCAGTGGATTTGTAAGGGTTTTGTTCAAGTGGATTGCGGAATTGAAGTTTCACACTTCCAAGGACCCTCTTGGAGATGCCAGAACCTTGGATTGTGTGTTGGATACTTTGGGACCTGCAAGCAGAACACCAGGAAGGTGTTCTAACTAGACCCCGCTTGCTGAAGAAGGCGGCTCACTACAGTAGTGAGAATTCTTCAGAACAATTTATAAAGGTGTGTCCCTGACAGAGAAAACAAAAATGACTTAAAGGGGCACTGTTGGTTTCTAAGCACTAGAAAGTGACTAATCTTTAAAAATTCATATCGCTGGTTCCCTACAGTGGATTATTTTTGTTTTGGTGTCATTTAAAAGATAAAAATATTAACTATTTTTATAAATTGGTGTTGGATTTTTATTTTGTTGTGTCTTAATTATTTACTGAAATGGTGTTTTTAAATGCTTTACATACCGGTCTTTGAAGTTAAGCCGGTCTGCTCGCAGCCACGTTACAAAGGGTTGAGCAAAGGAATACTTTTCTAAGACCTATGCTGAGTCCTATCATGTGTTAGTGGCCTTATTGCCAGTGGCAGATCTACATTTGCCCCTACCAATAACCCACTTTCCAACATGCGCCCACTGGAACTTCAGGGCCCACTGTAGAGCCCGCATATGCCATCTGGCATGATCCACCAGCAGGGTGCAGGAGGCCATGAGACCCAGCAGCCTCAGGGTCATTCTCACCAACATCCGGGATAGAGGCTGAAACAGTGGTGTCATAGCCCGAATATCCTGGACTCGTTGCTCGGGAGGATACACCCGAAACTGCACTGTGTCCAGAACAGCTCTAATGAAAGGGAGCATCTGAGAGGGAGTCAGGTGTGACTTCGGCACATTGATAGTGAACCCCAGCGAGTACAGGAGGTCTGCTGTTGTCTTGAGGTGGGAGATAACATTCTGGGCCGAGGACGCCTTCAACAGCCAGTCGTCGAGATCGGGGAAGACTGGAACCCCTGATCTGCGTGGATGAGCTGCGACCACCGCCATCACTTTCGTCAACATCCGAGGGGCAATGGTAAGGCCAAATGGGGGCACGGTGAACTGAAAATGCTTGTTACCTACCGCAAACCGTAAATAGCATCTGTGGACTGGCTGGACGGGAATATAGGAATAGGCGTCCTGCAAGTCCAGCGGCAGCATCCTGTCTCCAGGGTCGTGGGCATACAGGACCTGAGCCAACGTGAGCATTTTGAAATTCTCCTTCCGGAGGAAGCGGTTGAGGGCCTTCAGGTCCAGGATAGAACGCAGGCCTTTGTCCTTCTTGGGCACCAGAAAGTAACGGGATTAGCAACCATGACCTGCTACTGGCGCAGGGACCCTCTTGATAGCTCCCCTGACCAAGAGAGTGGAGACTTCCTGGCTGATTAGCGTCAAATGATCCTCCGACATGCGATCGAAAGACGGTGGCAAGGAGGGACGAGTAGTGTCAAAGGGGAGAGAGTAGCCCCTTCGGACTATTTGCAAAACCCATCTGTCTGATGTGCTGGATTGCCAGTGAGGGAGGTGATTGCAAACCCTGCTGCCCACTGGCCGTTGATGGTCCTGAAGCGTCGGACTAGGAGCGTTTGGAGGCTGTGGCGGGGGGAAAGGGTGAACTGGTCCCGCAAGGTCGCTGGGTCCCATGTCCGCGGCCACACAGAAACTAGGCAGCTTGTGTAAACCGGTGACAAGGCTGGGCCGGACGAGGCTGGGCACTCCTTCCGTAGCCACGGAAGGGGCGAAAAGCAGACTGAGTACTCGGGAAGACGCAGCAAGGCCAAAGATCTGGCCGTAGCGCCTGGGAACCTTTACAGCACTCCAGCGCCGACTGTGCTTTGTCACCAAAAAGACAACGCCCATCAAGGGCATGTCCAGCAAAGTTGACAGGACATCCCCCGAAAAGCCAGATGTCCTCTACCAGGCGCAGCGTCTAAGGGCTACCGACATGGCAATCATTCCTCCCAGAGAGTAGGTGGTATCCAGCACACATCTTATTGTGAATTTGGCTGCATTTCTCCCATCCGCCACTGCTTGGGAGAGTATGTTCCGGGCCTCCTCCGGGTACTGAGGAGCATCTGCACAACCCTATCCCAGATAATGAGGGAGTATCCGCCCAAGAGGCACGCTGTATTCACGGACTGCAGTACCAAGCTGGAGGAAGAGAACATGAGCTTGCCAAGGTGATCCAGCTTCTTGGATTTCCTATCTGGAGCAGCAGAAGGGAATGCACCCTCCGAAGAAGAAGATTGGACCACCATGCTCTTGGGGAAAGGGTGTTGGGTGAGGAAAACTGGGTCCCCGGGGATGGGCGATGGTGGTGGGCAGTAGCTCTTGCCACAAGAGCCCCTATGCTGGGCTTGGATCAGGTGCCCACAAGGACGTCAGTGAGGGCTTTGTTGAAGGGCAGAAGGGGTTCAGATGAGGAGACGCATGCTGAGGCACCTCTGTCAGGAGGTTAGTCCTGACTACCACTAAAGGGAGCTCAAGGCCCAAGACCTCGGCCGCCCTTCGCACCACCACATCGTATGACGCTCCTTCCTCCGTAGCCATGGTAGGGGTAGAAAGTAGGCCAAGGTCTAGAGAAGTGTCCAGACCACTGGCGTCACCCAAGTCCTCTCTCCAGTCTGGCTCTTCCAGCGGGTCTGTCCAGCGACCCCTCCCAGTCCTCATCACCACCTTCTGGGTGGTAGGGAACACCACGGATGAACAGGGGAACAAAAGTACCCCTCCGGTGTCGGGTCTGACGTCGGTCTGGCTCCGGGTCCATCTTGGGGGGATGATGGGGACAGTGCCGGCCATGGGCATCTGGATCAGCGCCGGGGAAGGTCGAGTGAGATTGACCGGCGTCGATCTGGACCCAGCCCTGGGTATGTGGGGCCTGCTGGGGCTGGAGCAGCCGGCATCGAAGACCCAGGAACCCCAACCGGCTCCGCTGGGCCTGAAGGCATGTCAGCGGAGTCAGGCTGTCCAAAAACGAGGTGTAGTGCCTCGTAAAATTTTTGGAGTTGGGCTGGGAACGCTCCGGAGGAGATGTGGAGTCATCCTTTAAGTAGGCATCGGAGATGGAGCCTTGGAGCGACGATTATCTGAATCCTGCATCGTGCCAGCTGACCGATGGGGAGAAGGCGAAGAATGCCAGTGCTTCTTCGCCTTCTTCTTCTTGGACTTACCTGGAGAACCTGATGTCTTGGGAGTGCAAGAGGTGTGGGTGCTCCTCGAGCGGCCTCAAGCCCTTTCTCTTTAACGAGACAGGGGAACAACGCGGAGCCGACCGCCAGACCTCCAATAGCTTTCGGGACCGCCCCCACAAAGACTTTAGATTCATGGCCCGGCAGTCAGAACCCGACTTCGTGTAATGGTCGTGCTCCAGACACCAAAGACACACAAGGTGCCGATCCGTCACAGACATCAGCTTGTGACAGGAGTCGCAAGGCTTGAACCTGGTCTGGCATTGGGACATCCCTCGCGCACCAGGAGAAAGTCGACAAAACATTGAAAAAGGTAGTAAAAAAATGACTAGTGGTTGCTCTCTCTGGATTTGCGCTAGGCTGGCGCAGAAAAAGAAGGAACCGACATAACGTGCGCTGTCCTACCGTTACCGCACAAAAGATTTTGGGGTGGATGACCAATTCTTTGTTGGCTTTGTAGGCGCCAAGAAAGGTCAGGCTGTTCAAAAGCATATCATCTCTCGATGGGTTGTCCTTTGCATTAAAGTCTGCTACGATTTAGCGAAAAAGGATCCTCCAGTGGGGCTGCATGCTCATTCCACTAGGGCTACGGCAGCAACCACTGCATTGGCACATGAAGTTCCAATTCTTGACATCTGGCAGGGGGCCACGTGGGCATCTTTGCACCCGTTCACCAGACATTAATGCCTGGACAGCCAAGTCCAGAGGGATAGCTATTTTGGCCGTCCGGTCCTCCAGGACTTTCTGGTGTGAACTTAGTTTGCAGATCCTCCACCGGGGATGGTATTGCTCGGGTATCTATTCTAAGGTAAGGAATCTACAACTAACTGTCTCTTTCAGATGAACAGTTGCTTACCTTTAGTAACAATGTATCTGTAAGAGACATAGGTTAGTTGTATATTCCTGACCAACCCACCAATCCTTCCCGCTCTGCTTTCAGGGCCCCAGTTGTGGTGCACCAGTGGTCAATGTCTTGCATGGCTCTGCGCTACTGGCTTGGAAAGTCGTGTCAGAACTGACGTCAGCGTGCAGAGCGGTGTCTCAGTAGGCACCACCACGTCATCCCAGCGACCACGACAGCAGAGTCGACCGATGCCACCTCCCGACACGCAAGGGAACTGCTAAGAATAATTCTCAGGATCCAGACTGATGTCTGGGGGTAATTCTAAGGTAAGGTATCTACAGCTAACTGTCTCTTTCAGTTACTTCACATATATCACTCATGACAAGTTAAATTACATAATTGATAACATCACTGATGACATCGACAAGCTACTTCTTCTCAAATTACTTTATAAACTGCTTGATAATTTAAAAAAAGAAAGTAAGTGCTAAAGGGCCCACAAACACAAAGAGCAGACATCGGATGTATGTACATGAGTATATCTATGAAATATAAATAGTGTAGTCTTGGAAAGAAGTCTGATTCAGTACGGTAAAATGTATATAGTGTAGAGTTTAGCAAATAGCAAACTTGTTAATGTAAACTGTACTAACAGTTAATTACAGCAGCAGGAGAGGCAAATGTATAGATAAATGTAGGCCTGTACTGATATTCAAATTAAAAAGGCCAGCAATGTAATCAGGTGTTATGTTTTAGATGCAGTTTGGGAATTAAACTCTAAACGTGCAGCCCCTTTGTGCCTTCAACGCTAAACGAGCACCGATTTTTCTGATTTTGAATAAAGATACAGCACGCAGAGGTAGTAGAGATAAAAAAAAGGGGGAAGGGTTGTGTAGATGCCTCGGAGCACGAAGGTATGGGCTAAAAGAAAGGGAGGGTGAGTACAGAGAGAGGGGATAAAACATACAAGGGGAGCCTGAACTTTCCCGTGGTCTGTTAAATAAAGAGTTTAAAAAAACACAGAATGCATAATCCATTACCAACATTCAGTATACTGCAAAAATAATTCAACCCTGCTTTCCCGCATTTCTGTGCTAACAGTGCCCTACAGTGACAATGTATTGTTACAAAATTGTAACCAAATGAAAAAAAACATATACATAGGACGGAACTACCGAAGAGCTCGTACTTAGCTGCCAGCAGTTTTCCTAAAAGTATTTTCCTGCAGGCGAGACATGTGCTGCAGGGCTTTCAAACGGCTGATGGCTTCTTTCTAAACGCACAAGCCCCGTGAGTGATCAGAAGGGAGGGGAGGGGGAGGGGAGGGGGATGGAGAGGAGAGGAGAGAGAAGGGGGGGTGGAGGAGCGGGTTGAAAACACAGGCGAGGGAAAGCAGCTGATCAACAGAGCTCATAAAACAAGTACGGAAAATGCAAGCGGGGGGGGGTGGGAGGGAGAAAGCAACACAGGAAGAAGTACATGAAGGAGGCAGCAACGAGAGAAGCCTGCAAGAATAATTCAACCCTGCTTTCCCGCATTTCTGTGCTAACAGTGCCCTACAGTGACAATGTATTGTTACAAAATTGTCACCAAATGAAAAAAAAACCTATACAAATGACGGAACTACCGAAGAGCTCATACTTAGCTGCCCGCAGTTTTCTTAAAAGTATTTTCCTGCAGGCGAGAATGTGCTGCAGGGCTTTCAAACGGCTGATGGCTTCTTTCTAAACGCACAAGCCCCGTGAGTGATCAAAAGGGAGGGGAGGGGGAGGGGGATGGAGAGGAGAGAGAAGGGGGGGGTGGAGGAGCGGGTTGAAAACACAGGCGAGGGAAAGCAGCTGATCAACAGAGCTCATAAAACAAGTACGGGAAATGCAAGCGGGGGGGGTGGGAGGGAGACAGCAACACAGGAAGAAGTACACGAAGGAGGCAGCAACTAGAGAAGCCTGCAAAAATAATTCAACCCTGCTTTCCCGCATTTCTGTGCTAACAGTGCCCTACAGTGACAATGTATTGTTACAAAATTGTAACCAAATGAAAAAAAAACATATACATATGACGGAACTACCGAAGAGCTCGTACTTAGCTGCCCGCAGTTTTCCTAAAAGTATTTTCCAGCAGGCGAGACATGTGCTGAAGGGCTTTCAAACGGCTGATGGCTTCTTTCTAAACGCACAAGCCCCGTGAGTGAACAGAAGGAAGGGGAGAGGGAGGGGGATGGAGAGGAGAGGGGAGGGGGATGGAGAGGAGAGAGAAGGGGGGGTGGAGAAGCGGGTTGAAAACACAGGCGAGGGAAAGCAGCTGATCAACAGAGCTCATAAAACAAGTACGGGAAAGGCAAGCGGGGGGTGGGAGGGAGACAGCAACACAGGAAAAAGTACACGAAGGAGGCAACAACGAGAGAAGCACACAAGGGAGACATGGGGGAAGCTGGTAATTAGGGGAGGAGAAGCCGCACAGCACACGCTGGGCGAAGCCCTTTGATGTGCTGTGCGGCCGTGAATGCGCGTGCTTGTTTGGTCATGTGATTCACGTGAACTTAATGAAAACCGCAGCGCAAGAAACCCTTGGTTTGACGAGGATTTCGAGCACTTGAATTCTCGCTCCGCTCAATGCGCTTGCGCGCATTGATAGGTCGCGAGACCTAAAAACTAACATCAACGCTTCTGGGCCGCATCTATGCATGGCTCCAGTGTCATTTCTAGGGTGGAGTAAAGTTGGTGCAGAGCCATACAACGCCACCTATTACTGTGCAGGGGCTATGCTGAAAAATCTTCTGGATCCAGAAAGGCACCTGAGGATATTCTAAAGGCGAAGAATCTGCAGTTAGAAATATCCATCAGAATAACCACATTGAGCAGCATCTCCTCTTGCTCTATCGAAATATTGAAATATTTACAAAACACTACTCTGAATTATAGTCCTCTCAAAATACATCCCCCACCCAACAAATGACTGATGACATCACTTTAACAGATTGACAACCCCTTATTAATTGAGAAAATCTCTACAGCCATTTATGTGCTAGCCAGCGGAGGAACTACAAAGTACAACAGACTTCCCTTGGAGTTCTATAGGGAATATTCAGACTTCCCTTGCAGTTCTATAGGAAATATTCAGATCTCTTGGATCCACACCTTTTAGATTTATGTAACAAAGCCCATTAGAGTGACAGCCTGCATCCCACAGTGAGGAAGGCAAGTGTAACTGGACTACTGAAACCTGGAATAGACACTCAGTTGTGCCTCATGCTGACCATAAATACTGAATGTAGATTATACAAATCTTGCTAAAATACTAATTAATAGAATAATGCCAGTTACACCTTAACTGATGCTACACAACCATTTTGGTTTTATTCCTCTAAAACCAACAATGCCTAATCTCTGAACATTGATGTCTATTTTTCGAGTGAATCCATATCTCCCTGCAACTGAAATATGAGATCTAGAAAAGGTTTTAGCTTTTTTGGAATGGCCAATGAAAGTACTTTGTTGCTATGGATGTGACAATAATGTAGTTAGAATGATCTAACAATATGTTGTCTGTACTGTAAACTAAGAGTGAATGACAGTGTACTGCGTCCCCTGTAAATACAGTATTGTATCAAGCAGGGATATTCTCTCTCTTACTTATAATCTTTGCCCTAACTATAGAACCCCCCAGCATTCATTCTGAGGACATTTCACTCATGTCAAAGGGCCCCTGTTATTAAAATGTCTTTAAGTAGATGTTGCTGTATTTATATGTTCAACACCAATATGTACTGACAAGATTACGGATGGGGATTGCCCATTTGCTTGTTGCGTATCCTGTAATGAAGACCTATACTACTGCCCCCTGTCCGTGTGATGGGACTACAAAGCAAAGTACGGAGCATTTTTTATTGTTATGCCCTCTTTATCTCTACCTTCGAAAAATATATCTGAAACCGCTTTTTAAAAAATACAATGTATCCACTATTGTATCGGCTATGGGGCTTTTATTTGGACTTGATTCACAGGACATCTGTTTTTTTACTGCTGTATTCATTTTAAAATCGATATGCTTGAGGAATAGCATGCTTTTTTGATATGTGTTTAATTTAAATTTTGCTGTTCCCTCATGTTTTTACTTATGTATGTACTTTTATGATTATTAATCAATGATCGAATAACGTTTTTGAATTGATGTTCAACACCCAGACAAAATGGTAGAACTTACAGTCAGGGAAATCAATAGTAAGGCTAGGAAGTTGATCAGGCCTACAAATTAATAGGGGTGAAATCTCAAATATTCCAGCTGATGACTGTAACCGGTGAGATGGATTGTGAATACCAATTGCAACGGTGACTAGATTCGGTGAACCAATTTTAGTGTACATATAAGCAGATTTAACCTTATTGAATTTAAGCTGAGCCACAGAAAGACTGAGACACCTGTAGCAATGGCTGCCTTAACCGGTTTCCTGTATCTGTTCAACAGTCTGCCTGTGGAGCGGACACAGAACTTCTTCCGTACACTTCGAAGCTGCCTGCCTAGACTGGTGCGGAGCGAAGATCAGGCGTAAATTAAATGGGATGTTTTGACAATCCCTATGGAGTGCAGTGCATGTATGTAATCAAGATTCATTCACCTTAACAGCATGCCGGAGAAAGAAAGAAAGTGGCACAGCAGCTTGCTTTCTTCACACAACCTTGTTTATTTCAAATTCCTTTAGTGCAGTACATGGCTGACGCTTTTAACAGAGCCATCGACTGGAGATATGTATACATCAGTGGCGGATGGTGACATTTGAAAGTGGTGGGGCGTAAACTTTCTGTCAGAGTGCACCATGGCGAGCGAGCGTAGCGAGCGAGCCTGAACATCTAAAATTTTGAAAAAAAAGTTAGTAAACTGTGCATTTTCAAGCTCAAACTCCAAAGGTTTTGCGTGGCTGGGAACAAAGTACAAGTGGTGAAAGTGATGTTATCCCTTCTCACCTCCAGCGCCCAATGGCAGCTGTGGGATTCCAATTTCCTTTTATCACTTGAGTCTGGTATCATCCTTAGGCCTTAAGCAGAGGGCGAGCCTCACAAGGTGGTGTAAGTCCAGATATATTGCTTGGAGGAGGTAGATGCTCCGCCTGAAACCTGGCAGCATGCACAAGGAATGAAATGAGTACGACAGACAGCACGCCGGATACAACAGCTGGAGTGGAATTGTAATATAGAACTCGCAGACCTTGGTGGCGTTGGTGCACTATGCTGTGAAGTATGTAAGCCCTTGAGTGCTATAGTCACTATAGCACTCAAGGGCATACATACTTCACAGCACAAGCATTCAAGGCTTCAAGCATGCACTCTACACAGCACTATATATACTAACACCATATAGGCTTAGGATGTGTTAAGCATACAGCAGCCGAGGGAGTGTGTGATTCAGCAGGTAATCCGGTATCCCCTCTTGAGGAGTCTACCTAATCGCTTATGACCGAAATGACAGAACTTAAGGACCAATGCAACGTTGTGCCCTGGTATTTGGCATCACTTGACTTGAGAGAGCAAAGTATTTTGATGTGAAAAAATACCATAGTGGCAGGGCTGAGTAAGAGAAAAATGCATTAAAAGACTATTCTTGATTCTCTTACCCAGAGGATCTCGCTACCTGTTATAGCGATTTCCACCTAATGCCTTAATCCCTGCGTCACTGGGTCTGAGCCACCTGAATCAGCAAAGCACATGAACGGGATCTGGGGCTTTAAGGTTAACCTGTTTGGCCAGAGAGTGGATTTTCATAACACAGGTACATATATTCATTCATAAACCTTGAGCAAATAGCAAAAAGAAAAACAATTAGCAGCAAGTATTTCATCGGAAGGAGAGGGTTTATATATGCTAAGCAACATGAACAGTGTGCCTCAAATAGAAGTTAACATAGAAGGAAACGAGTCTGCGGGAGAGTCACAGACATAAATTAGAGGTTTACTGTACAGTTCAGGAGGGTACACCATGTGGGAAATATTTTGTTGAGCTCATACGATGCCAAATAACTGTTCGGAAGATACACAGGGCGCACAAATTCTTCCATAATGGGTATTACCAATTAGAAACATTCTACTGCAGTCATGCTGGGAAATAATGTGCCCCGTGTGTCTAAATTACACACCTTCTGGTACTCGGAGCCCGACCTTTCCTGCCCACTGAAGCAACAGCAACTGCTTTAGAAATTAACCACGCTCAAGAATCAATTTAGAAAGAAGCCCCGGAAACAAACTTTTTCCAACACTGGGTACAGGGACAATCAATTAATGAATACACAAACAAAAGTATTCCAAAAGTAGGCCAAGCACGATACAACACGATGTTATGTGTACACTCACCACAGACCATAGCCCTCTTGTAAATTCACGCCTGAGTCCATTTGTAAATGCTAGCACTAGCCAAACTCAATCTAGAGGAGGCAGGGAAGAAGTTAAAAACGAAAATATGGGTTTTTTATTCTCCTCCCCGAAATTCAGCTCTGAATGGCAGAAAAGGTTGCACATTTCAAAGACTCTCTGTGAGGCGAACTTTGAATGCTGTGGTTACTCTAAACGAGGGCCTGTATAAAATACAAATACCCTTTCTCGGCAACACAGGATGGCGGAGCCCTCCTTTCTGCGAGTTGATTGGAGTCCACCATTTTTTTTAATTTCAGTGTGTGCACGTTATAAGAGCTATATTGCTATATTGTAAACCCTGCGCACGCTGCATGCTAGGTGATGGGTGCACGGTCTGAAAGTCTGCAATCACTGACAATGCTGCAATTCACACATGGGCCAGAACGGTGTCCCTGAGTGCTATTAGCAGGCGGCGGATGAGTTGACAGGGAGCGGTGCTCGCCCGGACGGGACAAGGGTCGCAGCAATACATTATAATATCGTGGCTGCTTACTTATGACCCTTTTTTCATGAACCATTTTTTATATGGACGGATCTGTCGCGGGAAAGAATATCGACCGTCGCCGGACCCAGATTCAATTTCAAAGGCTAGAAGAGCCGCTGTGCTGCCACTGCCTGCCAGCTATGAAGAACCATCATGCGCCGGCGCCGCCATGTTCGAAACATAAACAACTGTGAATGTCATGTGTAACTAAACTGAAATATAAAAACTTACGTTTTTCTCATACTGTTGAGGAAGAAGTGTGCAGTTTAGTCACGGTCACGAGGCACAGTCAGACTGCAGCAGCGGCCGCCATGCTCGTGGAAGGGAGCAGTAGCTACTAGCCAATCCTGACGCAGTGACGCTGCTCTCTTCAGAGAAGAGCTGCTCAGAGAGCGTCAGGATTGGACAGAGCATGAAAAAAACGTTGCTCCTTTTTGAACCATTGGGGTCTGTGGGGAGTTGCAAACCCCGTACTCAGCAGTGCTTGCTTTTCGAATGCCATAGGGCTTCGTAGCTGAGGAAAGGAGGCCAGTCAAACACCACATGCGCAGTGGTGCAACAGTGAGTCACAGACAGTCAAGTCAATACAGGCTGTCAGTGTCACGTGATTTAATGACGTGGCGAGGCAGCGCGAGTTTTGCATTACAATCAGTGGTTCAGCGCGAGTTTTAAATTACAATTATAAACTACAATTTAATAATATATAAACTTGATTAGTGGGGCAAAATTATTAGTGGGGCAACGCCCCACCGCCCACATGGTAAAACCGCCACTGGTATACATATATAACACTTAGCATGATTCGGCATCACTCCCCACCACACTTCAAGCATATACAGATAGAGAGTAGACTGGCTGAGCCAACTTCTCTGCAAACAGCCATATGTGAGCAACCAGCACTGTTAGACAATCAGTTGACATGGTTAACTCTGCATGTCAAAGTGGTGGTGGGCGGGTCTAACGACATTTGCTGGTCTAAAGTACCCATAGTTGTCATTAATACCTCCCACTGATAACCATGTCCTCTAGCCTTTGTGGAAAAAGTGTGCCATACAGATATTGCATGCGCTACTGGGAGATATTTTGCTAGGTAACAATTTGATATCACTGCAAGAATATCAAACATAAGGCTGAGAGAATCCTTGGCAATAGTCATTTTTTAGACTCCCTGTTTTCTGTTTTTACTGATGTTTACAGATAAATACAGACATGTCTGCATTTATTTTTAAAAACGGATTAATACAGGAAATTGTGCTTCTTTTAAGTGACTCTCCGAACTGTCTTTCATGAGTTGTAGCCCAACACCTGAGCAGATAGTATAGGAAATTAAAAAACAGGATGACATTTCTTTAAATAATTGCATGTCAACATAAATTTGTGGTATAATGCTAATATATAGTGGATGTATTGTTACGTGATATTTGGCAGCTTAAATAGCTAGATCATGAAATACATCAAAGGAGTACGTCTCTATCAGTTACATAAATATGGAAATGTACAGTTTTACAACTTCATTCATAAACAAAACATAAAATAAATATGGATAAATACAAACTAAATGGCCCAAAAATAAATATGGATAAATACAGAAGTGCTAAAATAAAAGATAGTATGAAACCGGGAGCCCTGGTTATATTACGGACTGCTGCATCCAGCCAGAGAAATGCCTGCGTTTTCAACATGCCCCTTCGGATTTAGAAAGCCTAACTAAAATAATGAACAAATGGAAATGAAGGCCATTTTCTTTATTTACGTTGAAACCAACACATTTGAAAAGTAGAACCCCTTTCTGCCAAATGGAATCTGGAAATTGATCTCAGCCAGGATCTCATGGAGAGCTGCTGGGAATACTGATGCATATAAGTGCATAATGGTCCTTTCAACTACCCACAGCAGCTTTTACGTTTTCATTTCCTCCCCGGTCTACATATTTCTCCTAAACACACATCCAGGCACACAAACGAGGGACCCATCAAATGTAAAAAAGAAAAAAAAACCCTACTGAAAAACTCCAACTTCATGCATCAGGGGAGATGATGTGGCGTAACGGCCTGAGCTGCAGACTTCAGAGCCAGTAAGAACTAGGTTCTAGTTTCTGCCTCAACATCCTGGGATTCTGAGTAAGTCCCTTAATCTCCCTGTGCCTACAATTCAGTGCCTTGAGACCCTCGCAGGTGATTTGGTGCGCTTTACAAATCCTGGATTTATTTATTTATGGATCTGGCATGGCAGTGCCCACTGATACAAATTTATTGGTGGGAAGTTTTTTCATCACTGCATGGTATGACCTATATCCACATAGACAGTACATCTCTTGTTGAACTACTGGGATACACTGCAGAGATACCAGTAACTGACAGGAAATTTGTGCCCATGTCGTTGCTGCCCAGCATTCCACACTTACAGAAAGGCTGGATTGTGGATTTAATACATTGTAACGAAATGGTAGAAAACTACACAACCGTAACTCACTGCTGCAGGATTTCTGTGTACCTATTAGAACAATGTAATAGGCCACAAGCTGGGACATAAGTCAATCACTGATGTGTGCATTTTCATAGGAACTATTCCAAGACATAGTTGAGGGATAACTGAAAGTGGTCCAGAGGAGATTGCATCGAGACAGCTAAAAAAATAAAGTGAAGAAAGCCAACGTGTGGGATCGTGCAGTACAGGGCACGTGTGCGCGGAAAGCTGCCTGCCGTGCTCACACCTTAGACGCATCAGCAAGAAAGGGAGAAGTTGAGCACACATTTCTAAATTTAAAATTTTTCTCTGAAAGGAGTCTAATAGGTGATGCCAGCCTAACTAAAAACTGCGGCACCATTTTCGAGCGATGGAGCACATTTAGCACTCCGCATACTTCATTTTTCTGTTCCACAATGACGTATTTACAGACATAGCTTGGCTTACCGCAGGCAATGTAGTCCCCGTTGGAGGCCAGGCCCACAAAGTTCTTCTCGTTGATATGACCCTTGAAAGAGCGGAGGCAATGAGGCTTCCCCACGTTCCACAACTTCAACTGACTGTCTGTCGACCTAGGAATGTAACAGAGAAAGGACCCTTGAGAGACCATTGCAGAGAAGCAAGAAAAGATCAGGCCTATGAAAACTCTATGCAGAAGAAACCCAGAGAAAAAACGTGGGATGAGGAACAGCGGAGAAAACTTAAAGAAAAACACAGAAAAAGGTTCAAATGAAAACAGAATCATCAAATAATATGCAGGATAACTCTGGAAAATTTAAGTGAAAAATATCAGCAGATAATGGAAAAGTGCAATTTAAAAGAATGGGTGAGGATGAAAGAAAGACGTCTTATAAATTAAAACCGAGCAAGTAATCTATTGAAAACACCTGCATGCTAGGACGATAAAGGGAAGGGAAGTGCGTGCGTATGAACCATACAAAACAGCAACATAAGTAGAAGAAGGAAGGGAGAGAAAAAGATTTGCATGCGTCACAGATGGCGGGAAAGTAAAGCTCCTGACTGTGCAGGGCCCATTAACCAACAATTGGTAAATTGCTAAAACAAAACAGGCGGGGTAGGTTAAGTATTTTGGGGGGCAATCTACACGTATCAGCAGTTTCCAATTTCTCAACAGGATACACAATGAAGCATTCGCGCAAACTGTAACCTCCCAGCAGCGGTTGCAAAAAACGCGCAACGCTTTGCGACACCGGGTGTTCGTGCTCAGCCTGCTCCCCTGGTCAGCTCCACACGACATTAAGTGGCAGACAGTAGAATGGGGAAAAACCACATCTGCAGCAGCACTCATATGTGAGAGGCCCCAGGGGCGCAAATAAACAAACATAGTGGCAACTAATTCGGAGCATTTCAAAAAGATCTCAAAATACCTACTACCAAAGTCCCACAAACAACTATCTCCACACAGATGTTTCATCGTGAATCTACGTTTACAAAAAGCATTTGCACCCAAATATGACTGAACTGGAGTTACCCAATCAGCATTTGCATAATGCACTTTCACAATCTGAGGCACTTTTTTTTAGACTGGGAGAACCTTCCGGAAGATTCTAGGATTCTAAGCAACCGGAACAGGGCTGGTGCTACTGTGTTTCGATCAGTGAAGTGTGTGTTTTCCAATGCATTATTTTTCTGTAATGAAACACTTTATTGACATATTGGCATTTAGTATTAATGCAAAAAAAGTACAAGGACACAGCTCATCATCCCATGATAACAGCCAACACATTATTTAATAATAAATTGTGTTGATCAGTGTAGAACGTAAAATATGCCTGATCCTGTCAGTGAGCTATGTATATATTATGTGTATGAATGTCTGTCACACAACACTGCCATTCATGATGTTCCACTGGATGAATGGCTGTGCCTGAGCAGACAGCTCTACACACTGGTATTCTACAGCCCACTGTACAGGTTTGAAGCAACGCTCATGTGAATGGAGTATGTTTTAAGTTAGTTCATTATGTGGCTCTGCCACCTATATGCTTTTGTGAAGTTATAAAAGTAAAACGTTACAAGTAAATGAGAATATTAACCCACTCCTATAGTTGATTTGAAGTCACTTTGGACTTGTGACTGGCTGGATTTAGGAACTGAAACAGGCTGAAATGTTTGCAGTGAGATGCTTATTAATTACAAACGTGTTGGCACTAATGGTTTTCAGTCTTCATTTTCACTTGACAATCTTATCCTGGCTGAACCCAATGCATGTTTACGACGCCCAAACATACAATCAACACAAACTACTCACGCAGAAACTATTTCTTCGCCGTTGACAAATTTTGCATAGGAGACTGCCTTGCGATGGCCTTTGAACACCATGATTGGTTGCTTCGTGTTGCGCAGGTCGTAGTAGTGGACACAGTGGTCTAGGGTTGAAAAAAGAAAGACAAGAATATGAGATGGGGCTGACACAGTCCCCTGGGATCATCTCCCATTTGTGATTTTTAATGACATGTACAGGAATAGGACAGCCTTCACTGTTACCGCTCATGCTCTGTGGGCCCAGTAAGGCAGGCACACAATCTGAACACATCAGCTAAGTCACAAAGCAAATTCCCCATCCCATTCATACCAGAGCCTCATGCAGGACATACCACCACTAAAACCCGGGGACTTAGCAGCTGGATAAAAATTCCACAGCTGGTTTCAGTTGGGCGAAATATGCCAGATGCCGAAAACCCACTGAGGTTGACAATAACAAAGCAAGAAACACAGCCTTTTGCAACAGAACTCTATTCTTACTGCTCGGGTGTCTCTCAAGTACTTAGACATGCAAGCCATTCAATGACCCTTTCACTTCAATGAAAAAGATCACAATTGATTGAATGAAAACCAATAGGATCGATAGGACCACCATCACCACCAGGAGTTGCAGAGAGGCAGGTTTTAAAGTCGCATAAAAGGAAAATCTAGGACAACAGCTGAGAGGTTTTCAAAAAGGTATTTCACATTCTAAGGACTCTTCTGCTTTCATTCGGAATAGCTAAAATTACCAGAGAGAGTGGAATGTTATTCCACAAATCTTGGGATTCAATGTTCAAATGGACAACTTCTGTTCAGCTTGCTAGAACACTTCAGTTTTTACAGACATCTATGAGAGAAGATTATTACATATAGTGTGAAAATCATGGGCACTAGGACCTAATCTAACCAAATAATGGGGCATGGGAAAGACTGAATTGCTTGTACACCCTGATGCATCAGACACTGATTGCTGCGACTGTGCATCCTGCCCAATATGGCACAATTTGCCATTTGCGTGTGACTTATGCTCCAGAAAATAGGCCAAATTTGGCCCTGTGGGTAATGGGCAGTGTTTACGATGTACAGGAGCTAGACATTTACCTCCTGTTATAGGAATAGGATCTGAATTACATGATTGGTGACTTGTTGCTTATAGTAGCGCCCTGCAATATGGGGAGCAAGAGTCTTTCTCTGAAACCCGTTTTAATACGTACTGGGTAACTCACAACAATGTTATTTTTTGCCACAACTGGGTATAAGCTGTTTGCATCGTAACAGAGAGTAACTCAACCCCTTCATACTGTCGGGAGTGGCAGTACAAAAGGCTTTTGTTGAAAGCGCTTTGTAAACCTATGCAAATCAAATTCAGCGTTTTGGTTCCCTGGGCTCTCTCATGAAGGTACACATCGAGGGACGTGCAATGTGCCTTAGAGTACACTGTCCAATGCAATAAAGTGTATTGCTTTCAGTACCAATTTCCATTTCTTCCATATACTACACGAACTATGACATGCATAATAAAATGATATCATAACGCTAGTGACTCACACAGGAGAGTACAGTAAACACGTTTTTGAGGCTTACAGGAAGGCTCTGGGTAACAATTCTGGGTTTTAAACAGCCTTCCAAACTCCAGCGCTGCAGCAGGTAACCGCTGAAAAGTATATCAGTGCTTTTATACATTTGCAAGAATAACCCAACGGCAGAGTGACACCACAGATTCGTTCAAAACATATACAGCTTATTTTAAAACAAGTCTGATGCACAATGTTCCTACGCCTGATATTGCAGAGCCACAGGACACCACAGAATCGAATACAAACCTGCGATCGCCCAGGAAAAGGTGAAATGTCAAGGGCTAGAATTGTTTGGAGGAAGTTGCCTCGAGGATATGCTTTGTAGAAGTGATCAGAAAACACACAAGCCACAGTCTCTCGGCGGATTGCCCAATACATCAGTGTCAAAGTTTTTAAGTGCCTGGGGCCATGTTATTGTGTTATCGCGCAGAAAAATATGTATCCAACTTCACGCCAAATGCTGAGATAAAAGACTTGATATCACCGGTGTTGCTGCATACAAAGACAAATGTTTTTCTACGATAACTCTGATTTAGACCAAACAGAGCAATTTGAATAGAGGACTTGGGGAATTTCTTCTTTTTAACTATTACTTGCACTTGCAGAATGTGAACCTAGCTGCAAGGTAGCACTGTACCAAGGATTCCGAAGAGATAGATATATATATATCTATACTACTATTATAAAGAGAGAACACAAACCTTTTGGCAAGGTAAACTCGGGAACCACAGCGCCAATCCACATACCCAATACATTGTTGTAACCCTCAGGGTGTGCAGATGGACATAGGCTATAGAAAATAAAAACAAAAATTTAAAAATATAACTTTAAAAAAAAGTAGTGCCCTGAAAGTAGCGCCGGCCGCGACGCTGACGGCCACGACGTAGCGCTGGCCGCAACGTACGTGATGACGAGGAGGAGAGGCGGTGAAGTGAGGAGCTCGGGGAGGAGCGGCGGCTCAGGTAAGGCTCTGGGACACTGGACGGGAGGGAGCCGGTGCGGGAGGTTGGCCCGGAACAACTGCGGTAAGGCTCAGTGTCTGGAGGCAGCATTTCAGGCTTGCGTGCACTCGCGCCCCGGCCCCCGCCCGCCACGACATTGTCCGGGACACAGACAATGTCATGGCGGGCGGGAGTGCACGCAAGCCTGAAATGCTGCCCCCTTCTGCCCAAGGCAACGCTGGGGCGGGCTGCTAATATATATACATATATATATATATATATATATATATATATATATATATATATATATATACACACATCTCCTGAAGCAGAAAAAGCGAACTTCTTCACCAGAAACGGACCACCACAAAGGTTCTTTCAAAATTTCAGTGCATTTTATTAAGCCTCTCACAACGGATTCCGAACAGATGAATAGTAAAGGAAAGCAAAATCTGAATAAATATTTTAAGGTAAAACGATATTATATATATATATATATATATATATATATATATATATATATATATATATATATATATATATATTATATATCCTACTAGCGGTCGCCAGTGGGGGAAAAAAGGTAGGTCTTGGTTCAGAAAGAGCCCATTTTGTTAAAGGGTGTAAATCCGTTTAGTAATTCCTGAGAAATTACAAAATATAAAGTTTCAATATCTGGGGCAGTGGTGGGTTCGCAAACCCGCCTGACCACAAGCTTCATTCTAATTGGCTGCCAACACTCCAAATCAGGAAATGTTGGCAGCCATCTTGTGTCATGGTAGAACCGAGTCACAAGAAAATAGTAGAAAAATCATTAAAAAACAAGAAAAGGGGGCAGGGTAGAAATACCCTGACTCCTAGGCCTGCTCAGGGGGTCCCACAAGGACCCAAAGGGCCAAAAGAAGCATTAGAAAATCTAGATTTCAGCCAAAAGCGCGTTGGGTTTGCGAATCCCGATGAAATTATTTATATAAAAACAAAGAGCGGACTCCCGCACTTTGTTTAAAAAAAGCCTCCGGTGGGCCAGGTCCCGGGGGCACTTCCAATTTATTAGCGGTGGCCCGCTGGGGCCCCCGCAGCCCCGGTGTACGCCACCTTCCCGGGGCTTTATTGATTATGTGCGTGGGGGATGCAGCCGCAGCTCCTGTGACTGCCACCTCCCTGGGGCTAATGTTAAAGTATGTTGGGGGCACTGCGGCCCTCCGCAGCCTCGGGGACCGCCACCTCCCCGGGGCTTGAAAAACAAAATGCGTGGGTGGGGGTCCCAATCCCCCCTGCGCTGCCCCGGGGACCGCCACCTCCCCGGGGTTCTGTAAAACTTTAAAAAAGATTTGTGTGGGGGGGCTCGAGCCCCCCCACACGACCAGGGGACCAACACCTTCCCGGGGCACTAAATTTTCAAATTCAAACACCTCCCCAGGATATAGAAAATGAAGACAGGGGCGCGGCGAGGCCCCCTCCATTTTGGAAGCGAGAGCAGGGAAACCTGCTCTCTCTTCCAAAAGCCAAAGCAGAATTGCCTTTCCACAAGGGGAGCTGCATTTCAGCAGCTCCCGTGTGGAAAAGCAATGTCTGCTCCCGCAGAATGTGGGGGTCTAGCAGGGACCGTGGGATAATTGAGGGTCCCCTAGCGGTCCCCAACGTAGCGGCCAGGCCCCAGGGGATGGGATCCCCGAAGCCAGAAGGCCATGTGGCCCCCTCCCCTGTGGAAAAAAAAAGAATATTCATTTTTTTTTAAGTAAAGCCTGGCCCCAGGGGATGGAGTCCCCGGGCCATAATTGCCCTGGGGGGGGGTTACGCGGCCCCCGCAGTAGAAATAAATTAAAAAAAAAAGAAGAAACGACTGGCCATGCCCCGGGGGATGGGGATTACGGGGGCAAAATTGGCCTCGGGAGGGGGGCCACGCGGCCCCCTTCCTGATTTTCTTTGTAAATAAATAAAAAGGGCTCAGGCCCTGGGAGATGGGGTCCCCAGGGCCCAAGAAATGTAAAATAAGTTGGGCCACACAGCAGCCCTTGTAAAAAATAATATTTTTCAAAAAGCCGTCATCTAGCCGGAGGCCACGCCCCCTTTTAACACCACACTGCCAACGCACCCCCTGGCGCTTTGTTAGTTGGGGAATTAAATCCCCTTGACTACTGAGGGTCCCTTGGGCCAACTAGCCCACCAGGAACCTCTAGTAAGCACCACAGAACTGCGTTGCAGAGAGGTGTAAAAAGGGGCATGGCCTCAGACCACCTCTCTGCAACACAGCTCTGTGGCGCAAACTGGAGGTACCTGGTGGGCTAGTTGGCCCCAGGGACCCTCAGGATTGAAGGGGACTTAATCCCCCAACTTACAACGCACCAGGGGGTGCGTTTGCACACTTATTGTTTCAGGCCCCGTCCCCTCGCTGCACAATCCCTCATACATGCAGTCACTCATCAATACAACACTATCATATGCACTCATACACCTAAACAGACACTCACACACCACCACTCATCCAGTTACTCGCACACCTAGTCATTCATGCAAAGAATCAATCACACTTCCATGTACTCACCTATACAGTTTTACAAACACCACATCACTTATTTGAACTAAAACAAATGCATACTTACTGTCTTATACAAGCACACACTCATCCACACAGCCACTATCACTCACTCTCACGTATAGTCATTTATATACTCCAACACTCACATATACTGCCTTTCACATATGTAATTATTCACACACAAACCACTGAGACATCCATTCACTCACCAACACAGCCATATGCACACTCACTCACCCGCACAGCTCTTAACAGGCACACTCTTGAACCCATACACCCAGTGATTCGCCTACTCACACATCTATGCACAAAGTAACACCCCCCACCCACCCACACAAACACTCAGACACTCATACAGATACTCAGGCAACCAATCAATAACCCATATAGACACTCATGTAGCTACTCACCAACCCATGCAGCAGCTTACACAACAACAGACACACTGATAGATACTCACACAGTTTGGTCACTAAAGAATGCTTTCAGTAAGACACATTTAAACACTTACCTATACAGTCACGCACCTACTAAATCCTCCAACCAGACACTTACACACCCATTCATTCTTCAATACACTTTGGCATATATATAAAACATATTTAAACTGTATAGAAACACAGTCACTGGATGATGTCACCAGTGATGTAATCAGTGATGTCATCAGTGATGTCACTGACCAGGTCTTGAATGGTGTAATATGTGACGTCATCAGCAGTGCATTGCGGGGGCGCGAGTCATAGTTAGCTGAACTAACTATAACAGCGGAATTTCTCTGGTTTTGTACAAGTGAAATGTCCAACTAACTACAACGTCCATGTAACCTATGTTTTTTTCAGTGATATATATATATATATATATATATATATATATATATATATATATATTTTTTTTTTTCTTATATATTTATTGGGAAACATAATATGTTGATACAATTAGAGCTGCCTCTAGGCCAGAACTTAAAAGCAACAAACACCAACAATTGTTTATTGGCATTAAAGGACTCAAAATGAAACTGGAGTGCTAATGCATTACATTATCCAGGACGAAGACAGATTATTATGAGCCTGTACCAAACAAGTCCTTTTTACGTCAGCGGATGCGACTAAAGGAGACAACTGCAGAGCTAGAGATAAAAGAATGTCAAGGAAGCAGCACCTCTGCAGACCCTTCAAAACAAGTACACATTTGCATTAGGACAATAACAATATCCCAGTGATCTACCTGGGACGTGTCATCGCAGGTTTCTTAATTAGGAACCATGGACCTTGGCTGTAGAAGACTGGGCGAGCAATTACGTGTACCCAGTGGGCAACAATGAGACAGTTATGTTTCATTGGAACAGAATATAGTAATGCTGCAGTCTATACTATTTGAGAAACCCACACAGCCGGCATCAACCACACAGAACAAATTTTAATTGCACCCAGAGACTCGCACACAGAGATTAAGATCCAACCTATGATCAGAAAAGAGCAAGTTACTTACCTTCAGTAACACTCTTTCCTGATGGAAACTCCAACTGCAGATTTCTCACCTTTGGAATTTCCCCAGGTGCCAGCCTGTTTCTGGAAATTTTCTAAGCAGTTTACCTGTGCGACACTAGGCGGCACTGTGCAGCACCACTTTAGCTTTGTTCTGCCCTGTAAGTTATGGAACAGACCTGCATACTAGTGTCAACCCTGTGCCTTTAATGTCAGTTTCTTGGTTGACTCTGTCAGCGAGCTTGGGCTTGGAGCACAAAAAATATGTCTGTGCTAGTGTGCGCATCTCTATAAAGAAACTACAGAAAGGGGAGGTCGGAGGGTAATGAGAAATCTGTGGTTAGATTGGGTAGCCACCATAAAGAGCATTACCGAAGAGAAGTGCTTTTACTTCTTATGGATACTTTAACTGCACATTCCTCACCTTTACAATAGATATCAAAACACTACCTCCCAAAGTTGGAGGGTCTGTGGAGGGGGCTCAGACAAAAAAAAGGCCTGCAGGACCAAATGGGCAAAATGCTTTTCCAGTCGGAATTGGCTGTCAAGGAAGTCGTTTTTTTATGAATGTGTGAACGGGGGCCCATGGCATGGCATGACCGATGTACAGGACACGCACTCAGAGTAAAACCACAGTGGTTGTAGTCTTAGTCCTGGTGGAATGGGTTCTAAACCTTCTGGTGGCTGCTTTTTGAATAACTGATCTTAATGCATAGGACCCGCCACCACAACAAAGTACTTTTCTGCACCGCCTTGCCTTTCTTTACTCCAGCAAAGCCCAGAAAAAGCGGATTGCCCACTTGATGGTCACTGGTGTGATCAATGTAAAAGCTTAAAGCTTTCTTGGGCTCCAGCCTATGAAGTCTCAACTCTTCCTTCAAGGAGTGAGTCGAGGTAGGGCAAAAAATGCTGGAAGAGTGATTGATTGCATAAAGTGAAAATGAATCACAACTTTCGGCAAGAATGCCGCCTGGGTCCTCAGCACCAGTTTGTTAAGAAAAGGTGGATACAGCAGTTGTACAGAAAGAGTTGGGAGTTCATATGCGACAAGATGAAGTGATCGCAATGAGAAAGACAGTCTTGACAGTTAGAAAACACAATGAGCAGAATGCTTTGGTTGGAAAGGAGTGCACAAAGAATTCCAAGATCAAGTTAAAGTCACACCCTGGCAGGAAAAGCAGTTAGGGAGGGAACATGTACCAAACCGTTAAGAAACTGCATCACAACAGGTAACTTAAACAAAGATGGTTGATCAGGGACATACAACAAAGCCAATAAGGCCAGCTAATAAACTTTAGTGTGACCCACCAAATACAAAACAAACAATGAAGATTCCAACAATGTTGCTTGTAAGGGGTCTGTCTTGCGGAGTGTACACCACGCCACAAAATTGTCCCAGCGCCCAGAGTAAATGGACACTAAGCCATCCTTGCTGCCAGGCATCCCTCTTCAGAGGACCTGAAGCAGTAGATCAAAAGTAGTCAACCGCTGCAGCTCAATTTCCACGCATAGATGTGTGGATTGCAGAGGTTCAGGTGCAGAACTCTGCCTTGCTGCTGGGACGGAAGATCCTACCGAAGCAGTAGACTGCTCAGAGGGCATTTGCTCATGCCCAGATATTCTGTGTACTAAACTCTCCCGGCCCAATCCGGAGCCACTAGGATGACTTAGACTCAGTTGTTCATGATTTTATTCAGAGCTCAAGAAACAAGAGGTACTCGAGGTCGAGGACTGAGGTCTAACCCTGTGTGACGGAGATATCCTGCGCGGAAGAACCCACTGCCATCGGGGCCTCCCGCAGTGAATGGGGCATCGGAGATGGACCGGGGCCCACTGACAGCTGGGGCCCCGAGTTGGACTACCTCGCTGGTGATCGCCTGGCCCGGAGAGGAGGGGGTGGCCTGCCCAGTTTGGGGACGGGGCCGCTCCTAATTGAGGCCGGGGTCTGCAGCCTGAAACTGCGAGTCGCGGGCAGATAGGAACCGGGAGGCCCACTGACATCGGGCCTCCCCTTGGTGAGGGAAGACGGAGATGGGGGGGGGGGGCAGTTCTTTTCTTCTGTGGGTAGGTTCAGTCAGGTTTGACGAGTGGGGAGGCTGTGCACGTTCTGACAAGCTTGACCCTTCCACGTATCACCCAATCACCATGATCAATACAGACGTGAACATTCTGACTAAATTATTGCCCACCCGGCTGGCCCCAATGCGGTTTTATTCCAGGGCGTAACACCGCCATGAACCTACGGCGCTTAAACCACATTATGCATGAGGTCCAGGGGTTGGAAGACCAGATGGTGCTCGTGCCCATTGACCTTGCCAAGGCGTTCGATACAGTAGACTGGGGTTACTTGCAAGAAGTTCTCAGAGTGATGGGTTTGGGCCACAACTTTTGCCGTTGGATCTGTATCTTATATAACTCCTCCCGGGCCCGGGTTCGACTGGGAACCGCCCGTTCAGAGGAGTGGCAGCTGTGATGGGGGACACAACAGGGGTGTCCCCTCTCGCCACTACATATGCCCCCAATGACCCCGCTTTAAGTAAGACATCAATTTGCGTCTCTCGAAAAAAACTTCGAGAACTAGTGTTACGGCGCGCGCATGCGCGCAGTAACACACTGCTCCGCGCATGCGTACACCAGCCAGCACTTTGCTTCGCAGCCCGCACAGAAGCATCTCTGCACCGCGCAGGCACACTCCAGCCAGGACTACGCCTGCCAACTAGCTAAAGGTTTTTTTCCGCAGCAATATCTGTCTGCCTTTTAAAAATCTACCAAATTAGCGGTCATCATCGGCTGTCTTTTCTGCGAACAGAAGGCAGTGACAATACAACTAATAAGCAATAATATCCATTTAACAATGGCCGACGCAGCAACCATGAATTCGTACCCCTTCTGGAGGGAACACCTGTCCCTAGTCCGTATCGTTAATCAATCAACCCATTACCCAATTAACACCACTATGAAAAACCCACCCGACCCTGGCTTCTCACAAACATGGAAGCCACGGCCGAAGGAGGAAGCACCGACGTGCTGGGGGTTGAGTAAGTACGGCATAGCCGATTGGGACACACAGCTATTAGCTCATTTGGCAACCTTATGCAGAAAACAACCATTTTGGTGGCTCAAAAACCTGGGACAAGAATATATTTTCTTTCCCTTTCTTTTGCTTTTCCACCTTACAGATGGACCCCCCCAATACCCTTTGTCCAGACTTGGCTCATGAGGCACTGACTCCTACCTTCCTAAGTATGTATCCATGACAGAATACATGCTGGTTTCCAAGCTAACGTACTGTATGTGTGTTCTAATGTATGTGTGTTCTACTAGATGTTATATAGCACTTCATGTCCCACCATTGAGAACTTCCGTATTCATTTGATATACGTAGTACCAATGTCTATATGTGTGTTTGTAGTCCTTCTTTTTCTTTCTCCCTTACAGGTGACAATTAGTGTAGCGCAATGGGATCTGCGCATTAATAACCACGTGCTCTTGTTTTTTCAGGCTTATTACATCAGAATTACTGATAGAGCTAGGGACACGTGTAAATATAAATTATATATATACACATTGATAAAGAGAATATCATCACACTTCTTTGTACATACACCTTAAAACATTTTTGTGGTAAAACATTAGTGAGTGACAGGGGGATGTGACCCTGGTCCTGACGAAGGGGCAGAGCGCCCCGAAACATGTTGACCCGCACAGGAGAGTAAGCCCATTAACTTGCTGTATCTCTCCGAATCACTTTTTTAACAATACCAGCCAGTGTCTATTAAATAGTTTTTTCTACCACTAGGCCAGGTATTTTATAACACCACTTATTTATATTTCACCACTGACCCTACTGACACTCACTCCTATTCACTCACATAGCACCCACATAAAAAGGTGCTCCAGCGTAGTCGCTTGTCACAGCACTGCCCCGTCCCGCAGCGGGGCGGGAAGACCCCAATGATGAAGCATGACACCAAGGGCCCTTTTGGTGTGTGAGGGGTATTTTAACACACAGTGTGTATTCCGTGAACATCAGGATACATACCAACTCTACGTGAGGTGGACCTTTGTTGATAAACTGTATACCCATAGGATGTCTGCACATCAATGGAAAACCCCATGTACTGCATCCATGCATTTCGACAGAGCACCACTCTACCCACCCCATCCAACTAGTTGTATCCAGCTCAGCACAAATAATGTATTTGGCTGCATCATGAATGATTAGAGCCAGGGAAGCCCTATAGTCTTCCAGAACCACCAGGAAGATATCGCTGGCCATGTCCCAAAGGGTGTGTGTATACTGGCCCAGTAAGCAAATAGGTCTACAGACCTCAAGGTAAGGCTGGCCGAGGAGAACATTAGTGGGAAGAGGGGGGGTGGAATGGAGTAGCAGGTGGGGAGGAGTTTGTAGGGAAAGAATAAGGTTCACCTTGCTGGTTAAAGCCTGGACCACCAGACTCTCTAGAGTAGAATATTGCATCAGAGATTCAGGGTTGCAGGGCACCGGTCAGTGGCATCTGGTGACCTGCCTGTTAATCGGATGCTAGAAGCAAGGCTTAGACCAGGTACCTATTGGAGTATAAGTTAGGGCTTCATGTTGGAGGCCCATAGAAGAAAGTAAAATCTGTAAAAGGTGGAAATATCAAGCAACTGGCCTCCTGCAGGTCCATATATAAACTGTCATCATTA
Organism: Lissotriton vulgaris; assembly: GCF_964263255.1. Classification (NCBI taxonomy): domain Eukaryota; kingdom Metazoa; phylum Chordata; class Amphibia; order Caudata; family Salamandridae; genus Lissotriton; species Lissotriton vulgaris. The sequence continues at coordinate 800,840,418 of NC_141685.1, read as the reverse complement.
TAATGCTGGGGTAAATCATCCCCATCTTTCTCGGTCAGTTCTGATTCCAAACCAAAAAGATGATGGAGCCTTTGACAATGGCTCTGGAGTATTATTGGTATATTTTCAGAATTAGGCTGTACAGGAACAGGGTCCACAGAGGTGGAGTTGGAGCGTAACCTCAGTTCGGGGTGAGATGGATTTGGCTTGGGCTTGGATATTGGAGTTGGCAACGTGTACCCTCTGCTGCGGGCGGTATTACCATGGGCGTTGATGAAAGAGTCATGGGCGCAGGTCTCAGAGCCAGAACTGAAGTCGGCAGCACACTAGGTGCAGACCCAAAAGACGGTGCCGAGGACGGATTTGCTGGAAATAATCAGACTAGAGGTACCCCTTAATCTTTGAGGTCATGAAGACACACCAGAGGGAGCTGGAAGAGTGCCAAAAATATGCAGCATGGCCTCTCTAAAGGCCTCATTTTGCTGAGGCGTCACCGATGGCCCGAGTAACTCTGGGTGCATCAGATCAATTGCAGTATCAGTTCCTCAAGCAGGTATCAGGAGCAAGACAGATTAGAACCTTGATGACCTTGTGACTTCTCTTTAGATATAAGTGTGGCAGGACAAGGGTCAAGCTCCGCTTCGCCCTCGTACGCTTCCTCTTTAACTTGGATAACTTACCTGAAGAGATTTTGACAGCGAAGAAGATCCGTCTCTGGGTCAACCATGGGGGCAGGTCTACACCCTCAACTTGGGGCACATGCTGACTTAGCCGAGGTCTGTGACTTATTTCCACATTTTGCGACATACAATTTCGCTTCACGATGCCAGATCACCTTTAGGTGATTGAGGACACATTTTGTATGACTTGCAGTCATGACCGAAGCCCACACACCAAACCACACCTTGTGAGGGATTTACCAACATCTATTTCCAACTGCCACAGCATGGTTTGAACCCTGGCGTTTTAGGTGGGGACATTTTCGTCTGCACATAGGATTCAAATGTGGAAAATCATCGATAAACTGACGAAAAAGGGAGCGGAGTTCCAGATGAATATTTGAAAGCACAGAAAGAAAGGAACTGGCTGATGATGGCACGCAGGGGTGGCACCTCTATGCGGCTCCACTTCGTCACTTTTGCCAACTAAGAGCCGAACGCCGCCATATAGAGGCATGCAGGAGCACTGCTTGGAACATATCCAGATCCAGTATTATCTTTGAGGGATATTCTAACGGTGAGGAAACTGCGGACAAAAATGTCAATCGGGAAGTCAATTTAACATGTTTAGCTGTAGCTGTGGTTTTTTTTTATTGCATGTATCGGGTAACAAACATGGAATCATACCACACTCTGAGACCCATTAGTTTTAATATCTATCTTGCGCCTCGATTTACATCTCTTGCCAGCTCTCCTGTGCGCTAACAGTGCTAGAATGGCAGCACATAGATTTATACAAAAGTGTCCTTGCAGTAGATCATGCTTGATCCCCTCGTGAAATGTTCTGAGTTTGTTAAATATTGAATGGAGCATGGTTGGCTGAGATTTTACGGTAGCAAACAGGAGCATCTTCTTCAGGAGAAAGGGGGAATCGCTCCACTTTACAATAATACTTACTCGTACAATAAATATTTCAGAGTAAACCTAAAGGTTTTGATGAATGACAATATCACCTTGATGGCCTTACAGTAAGCATCTGTTTTTCCCCACACTTGGACACTGAAACCTGTTCTCCCTCGTATACACTGCAGTAGGAACTCTACCTAATTTCAAAGCAATTGGTGATAAACAATTTGCTGAAAGCTGGCTCAGTAAAGTGAATCCTGATGAAATACCATCATTCTGGCAATCTTTTAAAATTAGATTACAAAAAGCGGCACCACTATCAAGATGAAAAAAATGCAAAGAAGTAGAGAAAATGACAAATACGAGTGGTTAATCTCTTCATAAAAAGAGATGATGGTGAAATAAAGGGAAGTGGGAATCAAACAGAAACCAACACACGAATTGTGGAAGGGAAAGTAAATGAGTACTCAGAGGAACCCCACAACTAAGATAAAACAAATAAACGTTAGAAACGCCAGCAAGTTTGATTAATGCAAACAGTGGCATGCACAAATAATGCAGTTACGGTAATGGCGGCGATGATAATAGTGATAATAATGGCAGCCATATGGTGGACATGTTTAATGATGGCAATGGCCCTCCCTGGAGTCTGGACAAAAACATTATAAAACATTTGCAGTAACAAAAAAAATACAAAAATGATTGCTTTCTGTTAAAATGCAAGCAAGAGATAAATAATTTAATGTGTTAAAACAGAGTGTATTTTGAGATGGGAAAGAGTCCATCATGCTTTGTAATGCAAGCATTCCATAGGTCCATAGGAGGCGGAATGACACCTCATAGCCAACGGAATAAGGTGAGTGAGCACTAATGCTTCAGGTGTAGGCGGAGCCAAAGTTGATGCTATGTAGCTATCAAGAATTGGTAACAGCAGAGCTGTCTGCATGACATATTATCACGGCTCAGCTTCTGTCAGGCAACTAAAGCTAAACCTCCTGCCTGCCTCCTCGAGCAAAAGAGCTCGACTTGGTATAAAAGCCTCCCCTTATATCAGTGACCGAGGAGGGGGTTAGGTGGTAGATATGCAGTCCAAGTCGAAGCCTGGTAAGCTCTTTTTCTTGAGAACTGTAATATTATCCTTACCAGCGTTCGGGTAGCGAGTAAAAGAAATATTATTTTATATTGAGATGAGCTGTAGAGGGTTCACATCAATATCAGAAGACTAGTTGTGCAACAGCGTGCTGTACAAGCTGATTTATTCATTAATTACAGGAGCTTTGTACTGTATTAAAATATCTCTCACCTCTGTCATCAGAGCACTTCGCTACAGATGCAAATCTCCACTTGTAAAAGTGACAGAAAATGAGAATTCATGGTATCGTTCATCCAGGTCTTGGTGTAAGAACATCCTTGCTTTTCCTAGTGGCCGTGCTATAGTAATGATGGGGCAAGTTAAATCGGGGGGTGGAGGGCGTTATTTGGCATCCCAAAGAATGAAGAGGAGGTTTACATGAAAGGTTGCCCAAGCTCTAGCCACACAAAGATGCAAGTACTGGGTAGCTTGTTGTGTTGAGAATAGCCAGTTCTTGAGTTGCTTTCTAAATACTGCCAGACTGCACTTTAACCAGAAGGTAGGAGGAAAGTTGTTTCAAAGTTTGCTGCCATGCAGAAAAATGAGGGACGATGACTTGGGTCCAAAAGATCATGGAAGTTGAAGTAGATTGTGCGAAGAACTAAAAACGAGAGAAAAAAATAAATCGAGACAGTTAAAATCTGGCACCACTCTATGGGGGAGTCATAGATGGCCTTTCATGGGCCAGCATGTGATTAACTAGAATTTCAATATTCAGTTATCCCTCCAGTTTAGTTATCCACTCTTATCAAGACAGAAACAGAAAGGCTGATGCAGGCCTCACTTCCCCAACCCAATCAAGTGGGGGCACGGGCCACCATCGTTGTAACGTTCTGGAGTGGGTGAAGTGGAGTATGAGAGGGTTGATGTGGTGTTGTTTGTAAACTGTCCTTCACTCACTCAGAGGAGGAGTCTTAACATCTTTTAGCACCAAGACATAACTGTGATTAGTCAAAGCAGGAGGTAAAACAGAACATGGGAAAGCTGCTTTTCAATGACCATCGTTGAATAGAAAATGGCACCGCTTCCTTGTGCAACATAGAGCACTGATAAGTCTAAGGCCTGGAGCCAGAGCCTTTCCTTGAGTACTTCAGTCTCAAGCAGAGGCTTCAGAAAGGCTGTCAGTTCAGTCTCTGCTTCATCTCTGTCAATCTACTTGGACCGACTTCAGGGCGCCGCTGGGGTTGCTTTCTGCCAGCTGCCAGGCTCATCTCCGTGTTCTATTAATCCTCTCCAGGCCGTTATGTCAGATCTGTCAGTCACCCACACGAGTACAGCAGGCAGCGCTTTGCAAAAAGGACATACATTTCCTCAAACCCAAAAGAAGAGCGGAACAGTGGTCAAACCACTGGAATGAAATGGTAACACATTTACATGCCCATAAAGAGTGAACACAGTTGCGTTCAGGCTTGAAATTGGATCAAATATATAGTAACAAGAAATACCCCTCATCCTTCCCTACACATTTCAGAGCAGCTTGGTAATGGACAGATTTTGATTCAAATTTCTGAAAATGAGAAAGACGAGCAGAAACCTTCTAAGGATTGAATCACAACACATTAAAGAGCTGTGTAAGGCATAACAGGCTAATCACAGTACATAAAAGTTCCGCCAGTCATTATTTTATGTCAATTTTAAGTCATTATTTTAATTACAAGAGTTTTTGTGATCTTCAGGTATATTTTCATCACTTGATGATCCTTGTAAGTTTTTAGTCTGCCTGATGTGGATAAGAGCTCCCAGTTGGTGTGGACTTTATTCGTCTTTGGCATTGGTTTACTGTCTATTTCCACACTTTCTTGGTGGCTTTTCAATTTTCCTATGGCTGGCATCTACTGGCTCACATTTCCTTGATGAAGTAGTCTATGTTATTTAATATTAGTTGTTGCCTGTTTGTAATATAAATATGCACATTGTTTTTGTGTGGGGGCCTTTAAATTGGTCAAGGAAGCTTTTCTGTCTTCAGAAGGGTTACAAGTATACACAGCGAGAAACTAACGTCACCGCTGATTCTAGCTGTAATTGAAAGACATGGTATTTCTGTCTGTTGTGAAAAGAACCTTCAAGTGCAGAAGGATTGGGCTGTTTTAAAAGCACGCTATTGTTACAACACACCATCTCCTTCTAATCTGTACTTGGTCAAGTATTGTATAGTGATTGTGTGTGTTTACTGGCTTCTTGGTGCCCTTGTCACTTATTTAAATATATTTATAACAATGGTTTTACAAGTATATTTCAGTTTATATAATTAAAAAATCTATTTTGTTTGTATTTACACTCAGTAATGTCTCTCTAATCTTTTGCTTTCTAATAGTTGTCCATATATTATTATCTCTATGTTTAAGTAGATTTCCTTAGGGAGCACTGCACGGACATATCCATTGCCCAATGGCAAGCAGAGGGCTTTAAAGGACACACAATTCCTGACTGGGAGCCAGAACTGAGAAATATCTGTCAACCCTTTCAGACCAAATGCCAGTCTGGCAGCTGCATTTTTCATGATATGCAGAATGGTAGTCAAGTATTTGAGCCCAAAGGAGCTAAAATAAAAGCCTTGACTAAAATTATTTCTGGCCTGATTCTGAACAGTATAAATACTATAGCTTGGCAAAAGGATGGAGAAGGGCAGTGTGGCTTAGGCCATCAAGTAGCAGACCCAATGGACTGAGGTCTCCTCAATCAACGCCTCAGTTGTATCTGGACTCAACTTGAGGGTATTTGATTGGGTCGAGCCATCAATGACAGTCATACGATTCGGAAACATGCACCACTGTCTCCCTGGTTACCCTCTAAGAGGAGGGCAATATGGGTATTTTTGTCATAAAAATAGAAACAGTACACAAAGGAAAGAATCAATGATACCAACCTAGCAGAACATACTTTCAAGAGAGTTAAACTCTGTGACAAGCCCTGGATGATGCCACACTTAAAAGGGCACAATTTTGAACGGAAGTGGATGAGGTTTGATTGTTTATATTACCCTGTATAAATAAATGTACCTATTATAACGCCTGGTTCCTAGTATCCCCTCCATGGAGTCAGGAAATAAGGATCAAATGTTTCGAAGGGCAGCAGGCAAGTTCAAGTAAAAACAAGGGTTCCCTTGGTCGTGTACCACTATTTCATACACTACTTCCTTTTTTACTCAAATCTCTTAATCTAGAGCCTATGGGACTCATCAAGCATTCAGATCTATCAAACACGAGTGTGAGGGTTATTTTGAAGGTGGCACCACAAAAGGCACTTACAAACTACTGGGGGTCATTGTGTAAACGAGAAAAAATCTCCAACTTTTATTTTATAAAAACATAGAACCGCATATAATTCATACTTGGTCAATACATCACCTTATTATGCAGATTTCTAACAATATTTAAAATCAATATGATCACTCACAACTGCATGTTATATTTCACCATATGTAGGGAAAACACATAATTAAAATACAAACAATATTCAAAACACTCAATGAAAATACATAAAAAAGTTGACGCGTTTCGGTGGACCTTTGCTGTGCGCACCACCTTCTTCAGGACAGTTAAAAACAGTCTTCTTTTCCGTATATATGCTGCTCCCCTTCTCACTGTTCTGGGTACCCACTTAGGTTATTTACTGCAGCTCTTGTTTAAAAGTTCAATCAAAAAGAAATGTGCGTTCTCCTGCTTTTCTCTCTTTCGGTTTGCACACTCTGGTTAAAAATGGGGCGTCCGATACTTATCAGTTCCTCCTTCTGATCTCTCTAGCCCCGTCCTTTTTCACATAGGTTCCACCTTCGTGGCTTTTATTCTTTATTTCTTAGTTGCTCCTACTTATCGGTGTTTATTCAATTCTCCCTCTTGCCGATCACCTCGCGGTATCGTGTAATTCGCCGCATCGGTTTCGGTTACTGCTCCGAAACCGGACACCAACACCAATAAGTAGGAGCAACTAAGAAATAAAGAATAAAAGCCACGAAGGTGGAACCTATATGAAAAAGGAAGGGGCTAGAGAGATCAGAAGGAGGAACTGATAAGTATCGGACGCCCCATTTTTAACCAGAGTGTGCAAACCGAAAGAGAGAAAAGCAGGAGAACGCACATTTCTTATTGATTAAACTTTTAAACAAGAGCTGCAGTAAATAACCTAAGTGGGTACCCAGAACAGTGAGAAGGGGAGCAGCATATATACGGAAAAGAAGACTATTTTTAACTGTCCTGAAGAAGGTGGTGCGCACAGCAAAGATCCACCGAAACGCGTCGACTTTTTAATGTATTTTCATTGAGTGTTTTGAATATTGTTTGTATTTTAATTATGTGCTTTCCCTACATATGGTGAAATATAACATGCAGTAGAGTCCAGCATTATGTTGTGAGTGATCATATTGTTTTTAAATATTGTTAGAAATCTGCATAATAAGGTGATGTATTGACCAAGTATGAATTATATGCGGTTCTATGCTTTTATAAAATAAAAGTTGGAGATTTTATCTTGTTTACACAATGACCCCCAGTAGTTTGTAAGTGCCTTTTGTGGTGCCACCTTCAAAATAACCCTCACACTCGTGTTTGATAGATCTGAATGCTTGATGAGTCCCATAGGCTCTAGATTAAGAGATTTGAGTAAAAAAGGAAGTAGTGTATGAAATAGTGGTACACGACCAAGGGAACCCTTGTTTTTACTTGCTGACTGACCCTGTTCCCTTGTGGTTAAGTTGGGGTGACTCTTTTTGTTTGATAGCAGGCAAGTTCAATACTATAACAGTACCAACACCGCCAACATCTACAGCTTCAGATTCACCAGAACATCACCTATGGGAGGTTCGAAAGCCTTTGATCAGGGTTGAGTACGTTGTTTATTTCGAGAAAAGATGAAAGCTGCACACTATTTTCCTTCTTTAAAATCTTGGTTCCAATAGCTATTGTAGAAAATGTGTCTTTAACTGCACAAGACCTAAGGAGCAGTTGCAGGTTTTTTTAAAAGGCCCTCTGGGAGGGCTTTATCGAAAGAAAACTCACTATGCAAGTGTGAAAGGAACCGCTGAGAAAAATAAGCACAGCTTGCCTTTAGTGCCAAGCATTTATAGCTCCAAGCATGTATCGAACAGTGAGCCCGATTTCATAGCCTGAAGGTTTGAAAGAAAAGTCTCCACAGGAGGCGGGAAAAACAAGGCAGTAACTAGCACAAAATGGTGGTATCCAGGGCTTTACGTGGGCCAGGTCTGACCGGGTATGAGCACTGGCACTTATTTTCAGGGGGCCTCGAAACAGATCTCTATAGGGCTCCATTTTCAGGCCTCGCAGAGGTAGTCCGTTTTCTTTTTTTTCTTTCTTGAACCAAACTTATTTTGCTTTAACTGGAATTGCCGGGCTAGATCCTGAGGTCGCTGACCTATGTGCACGCTGTAGATCCTTTCATGCAGATTTTTTAGGTTTCGCCTAAGTTGAAAGCTGGGCACTGCGCAGCTTTTCGCGCAGGCGAAAACCTAATGAGCATACTATGTGGCTTAGGAATCCGCCCACTGTTCCATTGGCTAGCTCCATAAATGGAGGCTAGCCATTGGAACAGAGATCTGTCCGTCATGGCCGGACCAGATTCGTGGGCGTTCCCACGATTTCTTCCCTCTCCACCCTTTTCTGATCGTCATCGCGGTGGAAGGTGTGCACTTTTTTTTTTTTTCCGTGTCGGCCTGTTTTGTTCTTTTTCGAAGTGTCTGTTGCTGGAGTTGGCTGCAAGATTTAAGTTCCAAAGAAGCGATCAGGTAAGGAGCATTTTCTCCCCCCCCCCCCCCTCCCGCTGTCCGTGTGCCCGTCCCCTATCCTGTGACCTGCGGAGCTGTTTCATGCTGTCTGCGGCATTCGCTGACCCCGAGGACCGGCCTGCGGTGAAGAGCTGCCCTGACCGCGAAGCTACTGCAACATGGCGGCCTGTCCGGGGCTAAAGGCCTGTCTGTGCGCTTCGGCCTACCTGCTGCAGTTCCTGCTGCCAGTACGACCCCCCTGTGGATTTGGTACCTGTGAGGCTGCTGTGGGGGGCGCGGCACCCTGCGGACCCCCCCGGAGTGGGTGTGCGGGCCGGTCCGTGCGCCCTGTATCATCTAGTGGAGCGGCTGGGCCGGAGCGCGGCGGCGGACGGAAAGCCGGAAGACGGACGGCCTGCCCATCTGGGACTGCTTATTTCCCCTGTGGAGCTGCCTGTCCATGCTGCTGTGGGTCCTGTGTCCTCTCCTGCACCGGCAGTGGGGTTGGGGCCTGGAGGCGGCTGGGATCGCGGAGGCGGGGCCAGGCCTGGCGCTGGGCTGCTCCCCGCGAGCTGCGATTGGTGCCCGGGAGGGGAGGGGAGTGCGGGTGGTGGCAGCGCTGGCTGGCGGCATCGGGGAGATTACGGGGGCTGCTCCGGCGGCAGCGCGGGCTGCACCTTGCCATCAGATGTGGTAACTCCTGTGCTGGACTCCGGGAGTAGGCCGAGGATCCCCGGCCTCAATTAGCTGCAGTCGGGTGCTTGAGCCTGCGGCACTGACTGCTTCCCCCAGCGATTGCGGCCGCAGGAGCTGCGTTCCGGGCTGTCTGCTGCTGTGGCTGGCGACCTTCCCCTTGCTGCAACGTGGAGGTCCATAACTAGGCTGTGTGGTCCCTGGTGGTATAACATAAGCCACTGTATGCTGGAGCTTTAGTTTCTTGGCGGAGGAGTGCCTTCTAGGCAGTGGCCTCAGGGCTGTGCAGACACGGTGTGCAGAGAGGACACTTGTGGCATTCCATACCCTTATCAGCTAAAGCAAGTCTGGAAGTGGCCGGAGATAGCAATATTGGAAATCATTGCAACAAGTCCATTAGTGTTGCCCAATGCATTTCGGAACCTCATGGTTCCTTCGTCAGGGGCTGATCTGTGAAAAAAATGTGTTGTGATATGATGTTAGTGTCCATGGTGAAACGTTATCCCATTCAAATGTTAATCAATGTAGCTTAATGGGTGCCTACCTTACTGGTTTTAATTTGATGATTATTCAACTTATTAGCACCTTATCTACAAAACCAAAGAGGCACAATAACTATATGCTTATGTATAAGTATTTTTATGGCGGCGAATAGAGGTCAAAAAGGACTGTAACTTATGATTGCTTAACATTACAGGCCAAGTCGCTAAATGTGAAGACACTAAAAATCAAGAGATAGGAATAGAAAATATAAAATAACTTTCTCATAATAAAAACTGAAACCATTAACGCTAACATTATAGCAATCGTACCGTCAAATCCTTCGTCAATGCGTAGTGGCGCTATGCTAAATAGATAAGACAATCCAAATATTAGTGCTCCATGTTACTCAAAATACCGGAAGTAGCCGAATAATGATGTGGTCATCTTACCAAATAGTTCTATGTTATGCCAATAATCTGCAAACGAAAGAAACGTCCGCTTTCTCCAAACAATCGCACGAAAGACAAAAGATGGAATGTTCATCAAATCACCAGTATACACGAAGTCTCGTACCTGTATGTAGGCCCGCCTAAACCGCAAACTCTAGAGAGTGTATGCTGCCTTGAAACGCCGCGTTTCCTTGCATTTCAAATACGCGAGCTGAAAGATAAACGATGGACTAAAAACACTAGGTGCTCGACGTTTTCCTATGGGGGGGGGGCTCTTGTGTGGTGTGTGGGGGGGCTCTTGTGTGGTGTGTGGGGGGGCTCTTGTGTAGTGTGTGTGGGGGGCTCTTGTGTGGGTGTGTGCGTGCAAATGCAATACGTCTCGCATTTGCGACAGAGTAAGCTATTGGCATTGTAAATGACAATGCCATTTATTTATCTGTTTTCAAAACCAAAAAGTTTGTCATTTACAATGCCAATAGCTCTAACTTTTCCGAAGGCGAAACCATTGCATTGTAAATGCTTGTTATCATAAGATGTGGGACTGTGGGGAAGTATCACAGTTTAGGACAGAAAGTAAAGAATCATTACATTTGCTATCATCGGGGAGCAGGCGAGAATGTCTACAGATGCTCTTGCTCTTCAATTGCATGAATACATCATCACCGCTGCGATTAACAAAGGCCTATTAAATACTGTACTAATGTGAATGGCTGCGAACTGTCGCAGGGTGAACCTGCTGCAGTATTGATGATAAATAGCGCTTTCCAGAGTGCCTAGCATCATAACTCTATCAAAGGCTACTTTATCATCAGTGCAACTTGAGAAGCGCACTTGAGCACACCTGCAGGAAAAACACTTATAACTGAAATGCAGAATAGGCGTTTCTTCTGACAGAGAAGGACTGAGAAACGGGCGTAGTACAAAGAGGCCATCTTAAGAAGCTGCATCTTGCAGTTACTGGAGCACTGGGTATCCTACTTGGGATATCCTCATGCGCAAATGGTCATGTACTCTACACTTTTGGGGGTGCCGAGGATTCGGTCAGATGGAGGGGTGGTGGCCTTCGTAGTCACACATTTGTCAGAAGAGCCACCACGTCGAAGCACCTACTCCTTCTGCTCCTTGCCGATTGGTTCCTGCCCTCTTCATTTGGAGCATAAGAGCGCAGCAAGTTGTCTTGCTGCATTATGCCAAACCTTAGTAAATTTTGCTCTAGCTTTTAATAATATGCACTTACTGAAATAAAGAAAATATTTCTGCCTGGGATATATACTAGAAGTTAGGAAAGTCTTCAGTCAGTGATAAACACAAAATATCATTCTAAGAGCTCACATGCATGCAGGTTTCTGGTGCAAACCTGGAATCCTGACCAGGGCTGGACAAGCCATTTGAAGCACCTGGAAATATTCTGGTGGCTCAAGGTATGAATGTTTGCTGCTGGCCACAGTCACTTTTACTCCAGTCTGCCAGCAGCGCTGCACGGCCTACCACTAGTGCATTTAAAAACCACCCCACACAGGCCTCGTGGGGAGGTTGCAACGGGGCAGTGTGGCCATCGCAATTAATGTACTATGTACTAGAAGTACGGCAAAAGCAACAGAGTAGTGTGCGACTGTACCTAGAGCAGCATAAATGCATACCATGCCCACACTGCACAGGTCAGTTTTAAGTATGGTGTGTGATGCATATGTGAAATGGGGGAAACAAGGCTCCTATGCACTTCTACCCATCCAAAGCATTGAATGTGTTTATCTGTCACCGCATCACATGTGGGACAGGAAATGCAAGTTGTTTTTCACCCCTTTGTAGAGCCCCTGCAGCTCCACTCTGCCTATTGCTTGAATAATTAGCCCCCGTCCCCTGAAATGTTTTCTTAGACCCCCCCCCCTTCTCGCAATGTGGCTCTACTTGCGCCAATGGGGAGGGTGTATGGCGTTATTCCTACATATCTATTTAGACCCCGCCCCTACTCGGATAGGCCACACCCCCTTACGAGGTTTGCCCCGCCCCTTTTGGAGCACCTCAGTGTTTCTTCCCCACTTAAAGCCCTGGTGGTTGGTATCTTACACTATCAGAAGAAGAGTGGTGTAAGAAGGCGCCGATGTACATACAGGAAAGGAGAATACTCCTTTAATAGGGTTGCAAGGAGGTAGGTGACAGTTGTGAAAGGGGCATGGGATTCAAAAAGTGGCGAAAGAGCAAGTGGATGCTGATGGATGTGGGAGGAGACTGGCCCTATTACAGGTGTTACTTGCAGCATGACGCTCTTCCAGCAGGCAGGCCAGGCAGTCTTCCGAATAGCCCATCATAGCCCGCAGCACTTACAGCAGTGACAGCCGCTCTTTAACGGGAGATTGATTAATGCGGAAGTGAAGGACGCGGTGGGAGGGGGCGGGCCGGCAGGGACGAGGCAACAATTGCAGACACTGCCGCGTGAAGCTCTGCTCACCTTCAGAAGAGGAGGGGAAAAAGCACACGCTGCAACAAACATCTTACTGACGTCTCGCCCCGAGCAAAAATCCGGCTGCGTCAGTCTCTGCGCCGATCAATCACTGGAAACTGTGATGGCACGAAGAGACAGACCCCGGGCTTCTAAAATTAGCTGCCTAATTATCAATTGATTTCCGTGGCACGGTATTGTCTTGTTTTGTAATTGCATTTATTACCAACACGCAAGGCCTTACCCGCCCCATGCACGTTTTTTTCACTTTGGAAAAGCGGGAAAAAACCAGCATGCCTCTCCAATTAATTGCATGGAGAGCAGCTGGTTGTGGTTCTTAACTAAAGAGACACTGTCTCTTTCAGGCAATTCAGACTTATTGAAATGGAAGTAAATATATGTCATTTGCCTATGTAGTCTGAGATTTATACTAGTAAAAGAACCATTTTCCAATCTAGAGTTTCAGCTGCTGCTGAAACACTATGCATTCAGTATATGACTGAAGCACAGCAAAGATATTTGTTTCTTTCTTTTTAAAAAAAAAAACAGGAGAATTATTTTCAAGTGAACAGGAGCAGAGTCGAAAGGAGCACTACCAAAACTGCTCATACTTTTTATTCTGCTCCTGCGATTAAAAGAAGCGGATATTACAAAAGCACTGCTGAAGCGCGCTGCCTTTAATCTAGCAAACACCAACAAGCAATACCATCAAGGTTTAGGTATCTGCACACAAGCCGACTAGCAGAAACACCCGCCCATACTCTGTTCAGAAAATGGCTACAAGACATAGACGAGTTAGCGTCTACTGAAAGGAACTAGGCTTAATTATTTTTTATCTTCAGCAATCAGCTTTCACACAGCTGGTTGGATTTTTTTAAAGAGATGGGGCTGAAGTGTATACGAGTGACATTCAGGTAATGCATGTGTTTTTAGGTCTCGCCTGTCGATGCGCATGCGCATCGAGCAAACGAGACTATGGGGGCTCATCGACTCTTTATCCAACTTGCAAGGAATCGTGGCGATTCCTTGCAGTGCCCGTGACTTTTAAGCTCAATGCGCATGCGCATTGAGCTTAAAAGCGCGTGCACGTCCGTCTTTGTTTACCCGCTCCGCCCCCTCCCTGCCGTCTCGCATTTCCCCTGCCGCATCAAAGGCTTTCACGGCCGGCCGGCCATGCTTTCAGTTTCACGACCGGCCGGCCGTGTCAATTACATTACAAAGCCCGCTCTCCCTGCTCCGCCCCCTGCTCCGGCCGTGTCGCATTTCTCCTCCCCCCTCCCCTCTCTTCCCTCCGTCTTGTTTGTTATTTTACCCGCTCCGCCCCCTCCCCTTCCCGCCGTGTCGCATTTCTCCTACTTCTACCGTGAGGTGAGTACGATTTGTTTCATCCTTCTACACGGAGGCACTGCTACTTTTTTCTTTTTTCTCAGCTTGTTTAGTAACTTTACTGTTGTGATTCACTTTGCTGCCGCCGCCCTCCCCATTGTCCTATTCCCTATGTTCCTACCCCCCTTCCGTTTGTGTTGACTTTCTTCCTGCCCCCTCTCGCCATACTTTCTGTTGCCTTTCTTCCCGCCCGTTGTCTTTGTTGATGCCCCCTCCTATTGCCCGTGTCTTTTTTTTTTTTGTTCGCACCCCACTCTGGTTGTCCCCCTCCCGTTGTCCGTATTCTTCTTCCCGCTCCCCACCGTGCTGGCTTTCTTCCTGGTCCCCTCCCTTGCTCACCCGTGACCTGCACAGCCATAACTGCCTGCGGCTTCTGTGTAAGAAACATACTCCACCCCACACAGCAATGAGGGAGGGAGTTTTGTTCTCATGTCTCCTGCTTAGCCTTCAGCTGTAATTAAATAAACTGGTAAGGAAATGACTACAGATTCAATGTGTACTGTATGCCTATTTGTTACACCAAACCTGAATGCCCTTGATCTTAAAATGTGTAGCCGCCAACAAAACGCGTGGCTCTTAGTCTGAGAGTTATTGTTAACAAGTTACACGAAGAATGAGTCATTATATTGTGCTCTGCTATCCCACTCATTTGTGTGCCCTTTGCTTATAGTTCCCCGAAAGAGCCCAGTATTCACAGGGCGACCACCAGACCTGTCCTTGCCATGTACATGCAGCACCAATGCCCTGGGTCTGCAGTGCAGATGTGGCGCAGTCATTTTTATCAACATACACCCGAGTCCATGGGTCTTCCGTGCCTTAATTAGTAGCCGCACTCTCAGCGGTGACAGCTCCTGTAAGTGCTGGGCCTGTGCTGAAAAGGGATGTGCAGCGAGTACTTTGAGGGTTCAGCAACCGGTCTGTTTTGACCGAACATGTTAATAATGCAAGCCTAAAAGGATGAGCCTTAAAACCCTTCGGTTGGATCCATTCTTCCAGCCATCTCCGCCTACTGACACTGGAGCGCTTCAAAAAGCAGAGCAAAACCTCCAAATAAAAGTTAATTTTTTCTTTCTTTTTGTGTTTTTCCACAAAATGCATGAAGCATTGCCGTCTGTTTAGACTGGGTAATATATCCCCCGCCCCCATCATAATCCTAATCAGCCCTTACTGTAAAATTGTACCGGTAACCAGCCCACGTTCAAATTTAGAATGAATTATTGGCAGTCTGGATTGTCTGCCTCTGAGGTGTTCTTCCTTTCACTCTCCCGTTCATGTAAAAGAGGCCTGTCTGGCAACAGTAAACATCCAAATACAGGTGTTAATTGTATAATATTTTGACCTGTGTGTAATTTAAATGTTATATTATTGGCGGTCATATAATCTAATTAAATATCTGAGTACAAAACAGCGGCTATGATTAAGATTCCTAGTTTTCCATATTTTGTCACAAAAAGTGTAAATTCTAAAACTTTTTAAAGCTGAGATGGTAATTCATAGCCTGGCATGCCACGGTTCAATGCTAGAAGTGTTTGCAGTTCTAGCTTTGAATCGGGGTTATTCATCTAGCTTTGAATCGGGTTTAGCACAAGGGTTGTGCTTGCCAATGGCACTCTGTTCTGTGTTGGGATTACAAATGTGCAGCAGTTCACCAGTTGTTTCCCACGTCGAGTCTCTTTTCTGCCAGTGATCCATGCAGACTACACAGCCACACCATCAGTCCGATCCAGAACAGAAGGGTGCTCTGGGCTGACCTTGCCTTTACTCACAAGTCTTTAGTCTTCTGTCTTAGCGTGCAAGAGTAGATGGTGAATGTTTGGCCATGCCCTTGTAATCTTCCACTTAGTGTTCCATTTTTGTAATTCTAGAGGTGGAGGTAATCTGTGTGTGCGACAGTAAATCACTGCTAATAATCTTGGTAATATTCCCATACAGCAGTTGCGTATGTAAATCTGTTGTACACCTTTTAGACTTAGTGTGGAAAATAAGGTCTTTGGAACCCTTTTTAACAATTGGCGTCCCAAACGTGGGGCCCATCAGCGACTCGTGGATCCAGTGGGAGAGGTCCCGACGACAGAGTGAACGACTGCAACGATCGGAAGGTACCCTGTCCGATAGACCCTCGTCTGACAGCCGATCATCCGAACTTCACTGGTTCCGAACAGACCTCTCTCGAGTGATCTGCGGTCCTGACTGGGAACCATCAGGAGTGCCACAAGAAGTACGAAGAGAAGAGGACGATCGGGCGCTGGATTCGGAAGACGAGAAACTGTCCATGCGGTCCGGGTAAGGTCGTGTAAACACGACGAATTGCGAAAGTGATAGATAATTGAAAGTGATTGATAATTGTTGAGAAAATACTAGTATTACTTTTTGTTAATTTATTGGAGATTCACTGTCTACAAACGGAGAAACAACAGGCTCTCCCTTTATAAACAGCGAAGGATAGGTACGCACCCGTCGGACCTATCTTTCTCCCCCACTGAACAATTGCCCCTTCCCCCCATTGATTAACTGTTATAGATTGTTTTCTGGAGATTCTCTGTCTGCAAACAGGGAAAAATAGGTCCCCTCTTTGCAGATAGTGAAAGGGTAGGTGACGCGAACTTTTGCGAGCCTACTTATTCTCCCCATTGACCATATTGATTTTTTATTTTTGACCTAACATTGATTGCTCAGAATTGGTTCATGAGGTATTCACTACGTGCAAACAACGTAGAATAGAAATATTCTGTCTAGTCTTTGCGCGCAGTGATAAGATAGGTAGTGCTGACTATTATCCCATTGTGATCCGTCATGCCTGTCTTCTCCCCACTGGTTAGTAGCCTGTTTAGCCCGGACCGCTTATTAGAGATGAACCATCCGGCTCCGCTGGAAGGCACCCCTAATAAGGACATGTTCATGAAGCATGGATTAATCGCTATAGCCTACAGTGAACTATGGCATAAATATACGAAAAAGGATCGAGAAAGTCAGTGGCCACTGAGAGGATCCTTTGATCTTGACAAAATAGAAACGGTAGAAATAGCCCTTCGTAGGAATGAAACAACACCTATTATGCTCGATAGTCTCGGTATGTGGCGCAAAGAAGCTGCACGACGAAGGGAAGGCGACGAATTTAGAAAAGGTGAAGGGACACGACGGACAACCCTCCAAACGTCTAGTAGGCAAAGGGAAGGGCCAGCGATGGCACAGTCCCGAGGAGTAGACATGAAAAGCGAACGGTGTAAAGGGATGTGCCGACAAGCCAACCCCGGAACACAACGACCCGAAGGTAATCCCCCGACACTATGCACAGGACGAACAGATGTAAAACAAAACCAATGTGCTTTCTGTAAATGTCTTGGACACTGGAAAGCCCAATGTCCGACTTTGCAGAGCATAGGTAAGAATGGAGGGTCGACAGAAAGGACAGGCCGACAGAAAGGGAAAAGGCACGAGATAAAAACCAATCAGACTAGTGCAGACAGGACCACCCCGTTTGATTATGCTCGATGGCACAGATTTCGTCAGACCAATTTTAACGACATGTTAGAGTTCTGGGACTGATTGCTCTCTGTTGCTCCCCCACTCTGAAAAACAAACACAACTGCAGGTCAGTGTAAACAACCCCCCGTTAGAGAAAAGACTCAAGGAAGCCAAGCGTCTATTATATAACTTAGGATTTAATTACGGTAAAACACACAACCAACAGTAAATAGAATAACTAGTAGAACTCTCTAAAAAAAAAAAACTTTACTAATAGAAAAAAAATACAAAACATATTATGCTCACTCCGGAAGTCTTCCAATGTAACAGTTCGATGGTCCCGCCCATCCGAAACACATAGCACGTGTGGGGCGGGGCCTGCCAGCAACCATGGGCCAAAAAGAGATCGCTGGCGAGAAGGTACTGGAGACTCCACACAGCAGGCAATGAAATGGTCTTCCCATACTGCCCTTCCAGGGATGGCGTCCCCCGGACCGCGAGTAGGGAGGGGGCGGATGAAAATGACCCCCTCCCTTGTATCTCCTGGTCCGGCTATCACGAATTCCTCCATCGAACGGATGCAGGGTGGGCAGGGAGGAAGAGGCGACGCGGACGAGCCTCTTCCACCTCCACAGGTAGGAGGCTTCCCTGCCCTGGCCCGGCGCCGATGTCCTCCAGCCGGGCGACGGCCATATTTCCGCAACACAGGACACACAATGCCCGACTGGTATATTTTCTCAGTACAGGACATACAAGACCCGGCTGGTATACTTGCGTAGTACAGGACATACAATGTCCGACGGGCATATTTACGGAGCACCGGATGTACAGTGGTCCCCCAACAGTCGGAATCAGGGGTGTAGGGTGGTCATCATGTGCGCCCCTGATTCAAAGGGACGGCGTAGGATGCGCCGGGAGAGGAAGGCGGCACGGACGAGCCTCCCTCACCTCCCCAGATGAAGGCTCCACTGCTGCACCCTGGCGCCCCGAACCAAAATGTCCTGCTCCAGCAACATGATGCTCCGTCTTTCGCCATCACAAGAAGTTTCTTCCTCTCCTGATAGATACAACGAAGGGCGGTTGCTGCAGGATCTCAAAATGGCGTCTGGGCCCTCGAAAGGCGGGTCTAGGCCGCTGGAGTAACTTTGTCCGAAATTGCAACTCGGGCACTTGCCCACCTGGGCGCAAGCCCCCACCATCGACAAACATCCCCTCGACTTTGAAGATTCTACCAAAGTCCCAAGAGCCCTCGGCCCCTTCAGGCTTCCGGTGAGGAACAGTTGCATTGATCTCAAATGAAATAACCACGGCGCAGCAACAAGATGGCGGTGCTCTCGTGTCTGCATCAGCTTCCGTCTGAACCACCCAGGAACATTATGGGCTAACGAACTCGAGCAAGTTCCGGCTGAACATCAACATGACCCGGTAAGAGAGACTCTACCCCCTCCCTCTCTTGATTGACGGTCCACACCACCAGCCCCTCTGTTAGCACAGTTTTCTTTTGAACTGCCGAAAGGGACTCTGGTCCAACCGCCAATTGTCGGGGATATTTTGCCCCTGATGCTACTTCCGGACTAAACCGGCCTCGCCCAAAATGGCGCTGGTATCAATGAAAACTAACGGATGCCTCGTGGTGTTCCTTAGCTAATGAAACTTGATGTACTAAGATATATATATATATACGAACCATTGCGCACTCGATGTTAAAGGGAGGAGGGTTCACTTGGCGAACATTTAAGAAGGGTTCCGTAAAATGTTGATTTCAATGAACAATTTATTTTTGATATTTGTTGTAACTGATACATAACGTCGCTCATGATGCACACCCGCGGTTTACATCTAGGAAATGTGATTACGATGAGCTTGACTGTGTTTCCATTTATGAACTGAAATGCCCCTGATTCCTTCGTCACGCAATGAAATGTTTTTGGTTACTTGCAAATAATTAATTAGACCTTTTTTACATGTTCTTGTGCTACAAAATAACCCCCTACTGTATGTGCTTCCATCGACGACATGTCAGACCAAAATATGAATTGCGCTCTCACATTTTACGTACTGAATAATTCTACAAATAAAGGTCTTAAAAAGCTATGGATAGGCATCGCATACTTTTGTAAATGCGGGTATCGGTGGGAAGGTTTTTCTGTGCGCAACTGTTCTGCTCTTTTTTTAAGGTTATCCGAGAAATGGTTGTTCGGCCCTGGGTTGATGGTCGAATCAAAGGTATGATACGCTGCCTCCAAGATATGCGACTAAGCTCAGGAACTGACGTATGAAGAAGGACCTCGACTTCTGAGAATGGGTAAAGTAAAACGGTGTGATCGATAAAATATTATAAAGATATGGTGGTCGAAGGTACTAAGGTACAGGGTTGAACGAAGAACTGATATGCCTTAGAACATCACAGCTTTGGGAATGATTTAGGGATCCCGATGGCCGGATACATCTACAAAACCGGGTACCTCACGCTAGGCACCTCTGATTCCTCTTTTTAAGCGTTTTCACTACACACGATCCTTAATGCCATCCTCGAACCTCCCCATGAACCACCTATCACATTGCCTGCCCCCATGACTTTAGGAAACCAGAACCCTAAGGGATTATATCCCGAAGAGATAAGTACGAGTATGTGGTAAGTAAAGGACTTTCGTGCCCATACATTTGATGTGTTCGAATGTTGTCCCCCTACCTCCCCTTTTTTCCCCCTTTTTCCCTCTGCAGGTTACATTAGAATCCCGATTAGAGTATCATAAGGGATCTGGAACCACGTCACGCCCGATGCATGAAAACGGACTACCGCTGCAAGACGACACAAAAAGGACGCCCTACCCAATGCACGACCTTTTTGTACTAGATCTAATGCTTTTCTGTCCCAAAACTGCATGCTTTTTTACATCCTAACACAGACCCGAAACGTCTAACGTTGGGTAACGCACTGAATAGCCCAAACAATACACGGTCATTCTCTATGTCCCATGTGTACTGTTTTGCCTATTGTCTCTCTCTCTCTCTCTTTCTCTCTTTCTCTCTCTCTCTCTCTCTCACTCTTTCACCCCTCCACACTTTCCCTCTTCCTAGCGACTGGCACCTAATTGGCGAACCTGGTGCACCTCCTGATTGGCCCCAAATACCACAAGTATTTGCACAAATTTGTCCTAAATAAAATTGTATCGGTACCACGTTACTACCTCTCCTTTTCTACTAAAATATGGATGAAATTTAAATTGGCCGATAGGAAAGGGACAGGTAAGACGACTAAAGTTCCCTAAATTTGACCCACTCTCAGGGAACTATTTGTCAGTGGCTTCTATGATAAAATGTGTCTGTGGTAATGCGACCATCCCCATTGAAAATTGTCTCCGTACCCCAAGCTGTAAGAAATGATCGAGACACCCCCATCTACCCAAAATGCCCCCAGTTTGGTATCAGCTGCCCTGAACGAGAACTTGAAAAACGCCCCTTGCTCCGATTCGCTGTGCTCCTAATCGTTTTTCATAAGATCCCACCTTCCCCGAGGATAAGTTTAATAATTATCGCAAACCACCCCCCGAGTTTTTGTAGTAACCAGGTTGCGAGGATTTATATAGAAAGTTAGAAAGATGTATGCAAAGTTAAAAATTAGATCGAAAATCGAAAGACCTTGTTGCTGTAAGCCTTGCTGAAAATAAGATGTTTTGATGTAATGAAGACTTGTTTAGCCTATGTTCTTCCCTCAGAAGGATGCCTATCAGACTATGGTGAATAGCACGTTGCACTTTTTGTAAAATACAAGGCCCTGAAGACCAGCCTAGCCTTGCAAGACTCGTACTAGGGAAATGGGTCTCTGCCAGAAGAACTGACATCTACTATAATAGACATATGACAAATGAACGTAATAATCATCAAAGCGTCAAAGAATTAGCCAACAAAAGGAAGTTGTAAGGAATCCAGCAAATCCATCATCAATTGTTTATACGTAAGCCGCAAAAATCTCAAATGTAGCGAGTGCTTACCCCAGTTGCTTGGTGTTGGGAGAGAAAATAGATTTATGTAATTACCTTTTTCTGCAAAATCTCTAAAGACTGTCTTTTCAACACTCATTTAAGGGTATCACTGTCGGAGGAGAAAGAGACCGGATGTGGGAGCACGCGGCCTGACTGCGGATTGTGGAACATCAGCGACGGAGGCCGAGGCGAGACCACAGCAGTAAGGAGTTGCAGGACGGGGCACTGTTTCAAACAAAGCTAAGGAAAGGGCTGACCTGAAGCCCCTGCTCTATGATCAACGTGTGCCAAAAAGTCCCCGCTCTCTGAACATGGTTACGGACCCGCCTGTCGCAAACCCTCCGTCCCCCTGATCTGTTCCCGACTTGGCCTTGCTCCATCCCCTCCTCCTCCGACCTACCATAAGGACTGTTCACACCCGCACCTTTCCACCCGAACTCCCAAGTTCCTCCAAATCCTACTGAGCTACCCAGAGAAGAGTACTCCCTGCGTCAGAAGGGAGGGAGCTCCGACTAAATAGACCACGAACTATGTTAAAACCCAGAACGGTGACCTAGAACTCCACCAAGGGTCGCCCCCGAAGAAAGGATAAACAAAGTCTGTGGTTCTGCCCGCTACCAAGCACCCTGAAGATGATGGAAGCAACAGGAAATGCCCACCACAGAGACTCAAGAAACGAACAGATCTCACAATTCTGGAACAATTGCACTTTCCATTGCAAAATCTATGCTCTGCATTACGGAAGAAGATGCACCTGCTCCAAAACCGTAACGCATTTCTCCTACGAGGTCTGGCGAAAACCAAACAGAATGCACCCCTACCCGCAGACCCCCAACGACTCAATCCATATGAACATTTCTGTTGATAGGTAATCCAGGTGCTCAACAGTGCCGACAGAAGACGACAAAGGACAACGAGAACTCTGATATATATTTTTACTGTATCTCATTTCTCTCCCAACCACCCTTGGACTGACTATGCACCCGCCGTATACAAAAAGGACTTACTTATATGATAACTTACCAGTTCTTATTCTATGATCAGTACCCAACGCCCTCGCTACATAATTCTAGTCTGATATTACATTACGATGACTTTTTCTGCAACCAACTTAACGATGAACCCGCCTACTAAATGATGAGATTTTTCAATATGATGTTTATAATGTGATGTTTATGTACAGTTCTTTCACCTAAGTCCCCTCTCCCTTACTTATGATCGCTGCATATAGGTGTAGATAGGAAATAGGCCAGCAAGATGTCTTGGAAATGTTAAAGGGAGGACTGTGGAAAATAAGTACAAACTTGGTGAACATTATCGGCGCCATCTTGCCCCTTTCCAAGCCCATTCGTGCGCGTAAGCGGCAGCCATTTTGAGCACCATGGCCTCCCTGCCCCTCGCTGATAGCCAGCGCGTCTCTCTCTCTCTCTCTTAACCTCGCAAGCATTCCCCCGCACGCTGACAACCCCCGCTCTCTCATGCCTTGGGTCATAAACCCCTCTTCAGTGCAGCTTCACCACGGAATCCCATCCTGTTCCCAGCGCGACACCTCCCCTCATTCCTTTCATGGCCTCAAACCCTTCTGATGCAAACCCCCTTTTCCTGTGTCCCCGTTTGTCTTCCCTGTTCCCAGGCTGCCACCTGGCTCTGCGGATACTGTTTATTGCCCCGTACAGTAGGAAGCTTCCCCTCCCCATCAAAAGACCCCCGAATCAATCAAAGCCCCCACCCCATGAGACCCGATCAACCCCATGCATTCCGTGAATCGGCGGAATGCCCTGCTGTGCGACAACCATCACCTGTTGTGACCGGGGTGGGGAATCCAACTGTAAATGTATGTGGGAAAGGGTCTGAAGGGGAGATTCCGAGGATGTTCTTTCAAGTACTAAAGTATTGCGAGAATGTGTTATGTGCAATAAAGGTCATAAACCCTAGTATAAGAGGCCAGGCCTCAGAGATGTGGTTAGAGCACCTCGTGACGATACTTGCTGTCTGAATTGATGTGTTCTCCTCCGGAGAGAATAAAATCCTCGTTTCCTGCCTTCCAGTCTCCAGCGCCTGCTTCTTCATTGATTAATATTGGTGGGTCATAGAGGCGATACCGCCGGGCAACATAAAAGGGTCTTTGGTTACCGGTTGTCTTTGGAACCCTTTTTAACATTAGTGCCTCAGTGCCATTGGATGAGTTATCTCCTTTTATTAAAATCGAACACAGCTAGATATCAATGTTGTTCAGAAACTTTGCCTGACTTAAATATTGTGCCCTAAATATTATAAGTGAAAACAATAGAGTTCCACTGGTTTACATAGTCTATTAATTCCAGTGGGAAGATATTTTTCTAGATAATATTTAGGGCACAGCATTGATGTCAGACAATAGTCTAACAACTGCACAACCTTTCATGTTTGGTGTTTGTTGACGATGATTCAAACAATCTGTAGTAGAACTGATACACAGATGTGCAAGCAGTTTTTTCCATTAAACTCTGGAGAAGGGTGCCTGGTGCATAGAGGCGTGGGGAGGAGGCATGTGATGTCTCTGGCGTTTTTTTCATAGGCTGTTCAATACTCTAATGATGCAGTCTCACGCAGAATGTTATAGTACTGTTGACTTGCATCGAGGCACTTGCCTTTGTGCGTTAAAAAGCCTTGGAACGTGTCCATGAAAGTTTACTAAGGCAAGCATGTATTCCTGAATCAAAGTGCATGACCCATTGTGTAATAATTGTATAGCTCTTCAATCCCTGGTGGCACAGCACCCAGGATAATATTGTATTGTAATTCTGTGTCCTTTGCAGCCTCTGAACCTCTGCTTTATTGGACCCCAAATAGAGGGAGCAAGCATAATCCAGTCTAGACAAGACCATAGCTTGGAAAATAACCTGACGTATAGCGGCATCGAAGAGGCCCATCAGCGGCCTAAGCCCCCGTAAAAGTCCAAAGCAAGTTCCTGCTATTTTTAGGTCTCGCCTGTCGATGCGCATGCGCATCGAGCAAGCGAGAGTATTGGGACTTATCCACTCTTTCCCCAACTTGCAAGGAATCGTGGCGATTCCTTGCAGTGCCCGTGACTTTTAAGCTCAATGCGCTCACTCACCCTCACTCAGCCTCAACTACTCCCCCTCACCCTCACTCTCCCAAAACCCCTCACTCACCCTCAACACCTCACCCTCACTCACCCTCACCCTCACTCACCCTCACTCACCCTCAACACCTCACCCTCAACCCCTCACCCTCACTCACCCTCAACCCCTCACCCTCAACCCCTCACCCTCACTCACCCTCACTCACTCACCCTCACTCACCCTCACTCACTCACCCTCACTCACTCACCCTCACTCACTCACCCTCACTCACCCTCACTCACCCTCAACTCCTCACTCACCTTCACTCACCCTCACTCACCCTCACTCACCCTCACTCACCCTCACCCTCACCCTCACACAGTGCAATAGTTCTCAGACCATTTCAGTTAGAGCTTTTAGAAATGTTTATGGCTTTTTTTATTTGTAATACTTTAGCATTGGCTACAGGAAACAAAAATGCTAAACATTTACAAAAAAAACCCATAAACAATTCTAAAAGCACTAACTCTAATGGTGCGAGACCTATTGCATTTCCAATGCTTGTTTTAGCTCTCACCGTTGTGTGCTGCTTCCTCCTACCTCTCCCCCTCTCACTTTATTTTAACTTGTATCCCCAATGCTCTTCCCCCTTCCTCGTTCCTCCATTGCTCCTCTATCCCTCATGGGCTTTTTAGGTCTCGACCTGCCAATGCGCTTGCGCATTGCAGCTCGAGACATATAGAGGTGCATCAGGAAAGCTTACCAAGAGGGCTTTGGCAGGCGGATTACGCACAGTGCATGTGCTCCGTGCACGCGCTTGCCATTTGCTCCCAGGGCCTCGGCAGACCCGCCACAGCAATGCTGAGAGCTTCAGATTTCAAAGGAATGCTCTCCCTCGACCCACTCTGCTCAATGCCAGAGCTTGCCACTTCACGCGCTCGGGAGAATCAGCCCTCCTCCGAAGACTTGTTTACAGTGCTGCCAGCCTATCGCTTTCCCGCCGCATCAGACTTCAAAGAAAGGCTGCCGCTCCCCCGCCCGCCGCACTCGGACCGAACATATTTCAGCACAGCGACCTATTTGCTCCTATTAAATACTTGTTCTTTGTGTGCGCTTGCATCTTTAAATAAACCGGACTCCTTCACTCGGACGAAACATATTTCAGCACGGCGACCTATTTACTCCTATTAAATACTTGTTTTTTGTGTGCACTTGCATAGTTAAAGTAACCAGACTCCTTCACTAGGACCAAAACAGAGGAAAGTGAACTGCCACTAAGCAGCCTCCCCCCCTACCTTACCCCGACAGCCCTCATTCAGTCTCACATTCATTCATAAACATCAAAGCTATTTTCCAGCATCCACTTCACGCGCTCTGCAGGTCATAAACAGGACCATCTGCTCGTGCCCAGCCCCCCTCCCAGCACTGCCTTTCCTCTGCTCAGGCTTAAACTGGTGCCCGACATCGCACCCCTGCTGCCCTGCGAGGCTTGTTCTCTTTCCCTTTCACTCTGTGTTCTCCTGTTTGTTCATCATTTTCCTTTCTCGCTTTCCATTCTTTGTCTGCCCCCACACCCCTTTGTCATGGTATTTCGAATTTATTTATGAAGTAAAGGGCATAGGTAAGTATAGGGATTCTACTGCACAAAAAAATGCAAAACCGGCTCGAACAGACGAACCTCGCCCCAGGGGGATGTCGTCCCTCTTGACAAGCGCAGCCGAAGAGTCGTGGTTTGTGTCTCTGCTGTTCCTCAACCGCAGGTGATTTTCTGCAGGTCTCTCTTGATTGAAGGGCACATTTAAAATAAAACTGGTGTTCAGGATTAATTTGACGCATAGCTGCATCATTTAACATGTTATGTTTTGATGCACTATGAATGCTACGCTTTCGTTTCTGTATTGTGTGGTCCATGCTTATCCTTCAGCAAAGCTCGCCTCCATACAATAAGGATATTTATACCCTACATTACACCGAAAATGTAATCTTTACTTCTCACCACAACAGTCTCTTTTCAATACTTGTGTCTGTAGAACGTTCTGCTCCCTTCAATAACATTGACCATCATCCTTTTACTTCTGTGGCAAGAATCCCTTGGCATCGTAAGTGAATACAATACAATGAGCAGCTCCAAACGTCAAAGAGCACCAGTAATGGAACACAACCATGATTTGAACACTATAACAAGATGCTTGAGCCAACGCCAGATTCGAACCTGGTTCTCCAGCTTCAAGTTCGGACGCTTTAGCTGTTACGCCACATCTGGTCGCTGCTCCCTCCTCTCCTGTTCCTCCCTCTTTCCTCCTCCTTATGTAGTCACTCAATCTAGGCACACCTCCCTCATCATTTGCCAATGCTTGTTATGTATGCTTTTTATTTGCATATTTGTGTACTCATTTAAATAGTAAGCATAGTTTGTTGCATACTTTTCAATAGTATTATATTGCTTTACAGGAAAACACATATTATGTCCGTGCACTTAACTTTTCAACTGCTTCTGTCATAATGCAACACGTACTTCTTTGCTAAACTTTTGTTAATTCGGTCGTCAAAATACAATACTCCAGCGTATTATATACGTATTTGCTGTATGTGTTTACCTATTACATTCAGTTCGCAGTGGTTTGTTTTTTAGGCGCAAAATCTGTGCTCCTGTAGTCTACATCTGCCATGCCTTCCATTAAACTACAATTACATGCGTCACCTCAGCGCTCGTGCAGCCTCTCATAAACCTTTTCATCAATTTAAAAGTTAGTACCTCCAACTCCACCCTCCATCAGTGGTGCAAATATGTTCTCTCAATGTTTCAAGCTTTATTACAAATGTCACAAAAATATGTTAATATTTCACTTCTTTTCTTGGATTTTAGTCACAATAAAATACACTGAACATAATCTTTATGATTTGAATTTTGATAATCATGTTTGATGAGCTCAGGCACTTGACTGTATCTTTTGCTTGACCTGTTTTTTCCTGTTTTTCCTTGCATAAAATAATTTAAATTTTTTTTAAAAAAAAGAACATAATCTTCACAAAAGTTATTCACAAAAGTTTAAGTTATTGCCATTATAAATTACAATAACTTTTATTTAAGCATAAATTATTTTAAAAAACTAAAAGCCATTGTTATTTGTAATATCAATACATCTAAGTCACATAAATACAAAACATGTTGCATTACAAATGCTATAGGTGCCACATTTGCAAAAGTTAAAAGTATTGGCATTGTAAATGACAAAGCTATTATTTTCGCTTTTTTCAAAACCAACACTAATAAAAAATGTGTCATTTACAAGACCAATTGCTCAAACTTTCCTAATGCGAGACCTATTGCATTGCAAATGCTTGTTATTTTTAAGAGGGCCCAGCAGATGTCATTTCCTGCTGCGCACTAGGATACATAAAAAATGCACGTTTTTTATTGATCGCTCCAAGGGCTATCTGCATGTCTGGACGGGAAACAACCGTTACAACGCGACTTTTACAACGCACTACCATTACAACGCTACTTTTACAACGCAGGATCCATTACATCGCATGCCTTTACAACGCATGCCATTACATAGCAGATGCTATTACAACGCATGCCATTACAACGTAAGTATAGGTAAGTATTTATTTATTTTTTATTTTTTATTTTACATTATTTATTTAATTTAATTAATATTAAAAATATATATATATTAATTTATGTATTTTAATAAAATAAATTAAATATATTAATGTAAGTAATTTTTTAAAATATGTATGAGTATAGGAGTATATGTTTTGGGGTACTGAGGTATATGTTTTGGGGTGTTTGGGTATTTTTAGGGTTCAGGGCTAGGTTTGGGTTATGGGTTACAGGGGTATTTTAGGGTTCAGGGCTAGGTTTGGGTTATGGGGTACAGGGGTATTTTTAGGGTTTAGGGCTGGGTTTAAGTTATGGGGTACAGGGGTATTTTTAGGGTTCAGGCCTGGGTTTGGGTTTTGGGGTACAGGGGTATTTTTATGTTTCAGGGCTGGGTTTGGGTTTTGGGGTACAGGGGTATTTTTAGGGTTTAGGGCTGGGTTTGGGTTTTGGGGTACAGGGGTATTTTTAGGTTTCAGGGCTGGGTTTGGGTTTTGGGGTACAGGGGTATTTTTAGGTTTCAGGGCTGGGTTTGGGTTTTGGGGTACAGGGGTATTTTTAGGTTTTAGGGCTGGGTTTGGGTTTTGGGGTACAGGGGTATTTTTAGGTATCAGGGCTGGGTTTGGGTTTTGGGGTACAGGGGTATTTTTAGGTTTTAGGGCTGGGTTTGGGTTTTGGGATACAGGGGTATTTTTAGGTTTCAGGGCTGGGTTTGGGTTTTGGGGTACAGGGGTATTTTTAGGTTTCAGGGCTGGGTTTGGGTTTTGGGGTACAGGGGTATTTTTAGGTTTTAGGGCTGGGTTTGGGTTTTGGGGTACAGGGGTATTTTTAGGTATCAGGGCTGGGTTTGGGTTTTGGGGTACAGGGGTATTTTTAGGTTTTAGGGCTGGGTTTGGGTTTTGGGATACAGGGGTATTTTTAGGTATCAGGGCTGGGTTTGGGTTTTGGGGTACAGGGGTATTTTTAGGTATCAGGGCTGGTTTTGGGGTACAGGGGTATTTTTAGGGTTTAGTTTTAAAATAAATCTTTTAATTTAATTTAAAAAATTAATTTTAGTAATTTTATTATTTATTAATAATACTTCTTTATTAATAATAGTTCTTTTAAAAATAAACTTAAAGTAATATATGTACAAAATAATTATTTAAAAATAATTTAATTTATTAAATTAATTAAATTTATATTAATTACATTTTTTTTTAAAATAATATACTTACCTATACTTACGTTGTAATGGCATGCGTTGTAATAGCATCTGCTATGTAATGTCATGCGTTGTAAAGCCATGCGATGTAATGGATCCTGCGTTGTAAAAAATGCGTTGTAACGGTGTGCGTTGTAATATTTCGCGTTGTAATATTTCGCGTTGTAACGTCATACATCCGTCTGGACAGTTGTTTTATTCCACTGGACAGAGTTTAATTGCAGCAGGACGAAGGAGGCTTCAAGAGAGAGAGAAAGAGAGGGGCAAGGTAAAGAGAAAGGGAGAGGAGAAGGAGGCGCAAAGAAGATAGAATTGATGGATTGAAAGAGTGTGAGGAGGATCCCAGAAGGCCCTGGCTGTCTACCATCTTTGAGTGGTCAATAGGAAAAAAAAAAGAAAATGGGACCAGCACCTTTCTATAAGCGCATACATGCATGGTGACAGGCCCAAGGTACAGAAAGTGTGACCTACAACAGTGGCTGCATCATTGCGCCTTTTTCTTTTCTTTTTTCAATGTTGCATAGCATCTGCAAACATCATTGCAAAGCCAACAGTCTAACAGATGATACCTATTGGCTTTGTCAATGCTTATTTCACTTGTGTTGAACTCTGAATTTAGCAGTTACCAAATAGAGGCCTCGTGCATCTTTCTCTGAGCTGTTCTCAAGAGGTCCAGGAACATATGGACCTTCTTGTCTCTGAAATACACTTCTCGATTTTGCGAGATAGCTCATGTGACCATTAAGGAGCCCAATTCCACAAGAATAGGCCCAGCTTTTGTTGTCTCTACTACACCTTTAGTTGACAAGCATTGTATCCTGTGGATAAGTGTTGTATCCGGTGGCCCCGGTCTAAACACCTCAGCTGGACAAACTGAGTCTTATACGAGACAACGAGGCTCTGGCACTTAATTCAAGCAATTAGAAGATTAATGGACACCCAACTTCAGGTTTTCGAGAACCCTAAAAAACCTAGCTCTTTCCTTTCACATAACTGTAATTGTAATTGTAGAACAAGTTACTTACCTTCGGTAACGATATATCTGTAAGAAACATTAGTTAGTGTTAGATTCCTTACCTTAGAATATCCCCAGGCGTCAGTCTGGATCCGGAAACTTTTGCGTAGCAGTACCCCTGCGCGTCGGTAGGCGTCGTCTGCAGGCGTCCCCTGCGGCTCCGCGTCCGTCGTTGGCGTCGTGCGCCGTGATGACGTCGCTGGAGTATATAGACGCCGCCTCCGCGCGCTGACGTCAGTTCTTTGCACACAGCATTTCCGCGCCAGGAGACGCAGAGCCATGAGAGAACCAACACTGGTGCCATGTAAAACTAGGGCCCTGAAAGGGATGACCTTAACCCTAGGTATCAGTTCGCAGAACGGGGAGGATGGGTGGGGTCGGTAAGGAATCTAACACTAACTAATGTTTCTTACAGATATATCGTTACCGAAGGTAAGTAACTTGTTCATCTGAAAGAAACACGTTAGTGTTAGATTCCTTACCTTAGAATAGATACCCCAGCAATACCAACCCCGGTGGTGGGTCTGCGAACCAATACAATACTACACCAGAAAGTCCTGGAGGACAGAACGGCCAAAGAAGCCATCCCTCCGGACTTGACTGTCCAGGCAGTAGTGCCTCGCAAATGTGTGCAGCGAGGCCCACGTAGCCGCTTGGCAAATGTCCTGCAAGGGGACTCCCCGGCCCAGGGCAGTAGTAGCCGCCGTGGCCCGAGTGGAATGGGCCCTCAGCCCAACAGGAGGCTCCTTCCGAGCCAAAGAGTAGCACGCTTTGATGCAGAGGACGACCCATCGAGAGATGGTTCGTTTACAAACCGCCCGTCCCTTCTTCGCACCCACGTAGCCAACAAACAGTTGGTCATCCACCCGGAACTGGCGTGTGCGATCCATGTAGAATGAAAGCGCACGTTTTGGGTCCAGACGGTGGAGCCGCTCTTCATCCTTTGAAGGATGCGGAGGCGGGAAGAAGGAAGGGAGGGTGATGGACTGCCCGATGTGAAAGGCCGAAACAACCTTGGGCAGGAAAGAAGGTCTAGTCCTCAGAACCACCTTATCAGGATGAATGGACAGGAAAGGAGGTTGGACAGAAAGAGCCTGGAGCTCACTCACTCTCCTGGCAGAGGTGATGGCAACCAGGAAAGCCGTCTTTAAAGTCAGGAGACGGAGAGGACAAGAATGAAGGGGCTCAAAGGGAGCACACATCAGGAAGGTCAGAACCAGGTTCAAATCCCACTGGGGCATCACAAACGGAACAGGTGGAAACATGTGAGTGATGCCTTTTAAGAACCGAGTTACAATCGGGGATTTGAACAAAGAAGGCTGATCAGGAAGCCTCAAAAAGGCTGAAAGGGCAGAAAGGTAGCCCTTGATAGTGCCCAGAGCAGAGCCCTGCTGGGCAAGAGAAAGAAGAAACAGAAGAACCTCCGAAAGAGGGGCAGAGAGAGGATCCACAGCCTTTGCTGTGCACCATGCCACAAATCTGTTCCACCGACAGGCGTATACCGACTTAGTGGAGGGACGCCTGGCTGCAAGAATAACATCACAGACTTCAGGAGGCAAGTCAAATGGCCTCAACTGCCGCCGCTCAATCTCCAAGCATGGAGGTGGAGACTGGACAGGTTCGGGTGGAGGACCGTCCCCTGCTGCTGCGACAGAAGGTCCTCCTGAAGGGGCAGGCGGATCGGGGGACCGACTGACATGCTGAGTAGCTCGGGATACCAGTATCTCCGAGCCCAGTCCGGAGCCACAAGGATAGCTTGGGCCCGGTCGCGCCTGATCTTCTTCAGCACTCTGGGCAGAAGTGGTATAGGCGGAAAGGCGTATAACAGACCGCAACTCCACTCGCGCCGAAAGGCGTCGCCGTGCGAGTGCCGTCTTGGAAACTCCAACGCGCAGAACTGATGACATTGCGCGTTCTCTTCTGTGGCGAATAGATCTAACCAAGGCTCTCCCCATTGCAGAAAGATGCCTTGCGCCACGTCCGAGTTCAGATGCCATTCGTGATCCATCGAGCACCGACGGCTGAGTTCGTCCGCCCTGGCGTTCAGAGAACCTGCCAGGTGTTGAACCGTCAGAGTCACGCCCTGACGTTCCAGCCATTGCCAGAGGCGCAGAGCCTCCTGGCAAAGGGTCCACGACCCCACTCCGCCCTGTTTGTTGCAGTACCACATGGCGGTGGTGTTGTCGGTGAACACCTGCACTACACTCCCGTTGACAAAGGGGAGGAATGCCTTCAGTGCCAGACGAATCGCCCGCAGCTCCAACAGGTTGATATGGAGCCGGGACTCCGCCGGAGACCAGATGCCTCTGATCTCTGCCTCTCCCAAGTGGCCACCCCAGCCCTGGAGGGACGCGTCCGTCACGACAACGTGCTCCGGTTGGGGAAGGGAGAGGGACTTGCCCCTGACCCAGTCGCGGTCCGTAAGCCACCACTGCAGTTGTCTCGCAGTGCCCTCCGAGATCAAGACGTGGTCGGACAAGTTACCCTGATGCTGGGCCCACTGAAACTTCAGGTCCCACTGCAGAGCCCGCATCCGCCACCGGGCGTGATGCACCAGAAGGATGCAGGAAGCCATCAGTCCCAGCAGCCGCAGCGTCAACCTGACCGAAACTCGGGATAGCGGCTGAAAGATGGGAATCAAAGCCTGAATATCCCGAACCCGCCGTTCCGGAGGATAAACCCGAAACTGCGCCGAGTCCAGAACCGCTCCGATGAAAAGGAGCTTTTGAGAGGGACACAGGTGTGATTTCGGCACATTGATGGAGAACCCCTGGTCGTGCAAGAGGTCTGCCGTCATCTGAAGGTGGTGGACGACTGTCTGGGGCGAGCCCGCCTTCAACAACCAGTCGTCTAGGTAGGGGAAGACTGAAACCCCTAACCTGCGCAGATGGGCTGCGACCACCGCCATCACCTTTGTGAACACCCGTGGGGCGCTGGTAAGGCCGAAGGGGAGCACGATAAACTGAAAGTGCTCCAGGCCTACCGTGAACCGCAGGTAACGCCGGTGGGCCGGCAGGACGGGGATGTGAAAATAGGCGTCCTGCAAGTCCAACGCTACCATCCAGTCTTGCGGGTCTAGAGCAGCCAAGACCTGAGCTAACGTCAACATCTTGAACTTCTCCTTCCGGAGGAAGCCGTTGACGTTCCTTAGATCCAAGATAGGACGTAGGCCCCCCTTGTCCTTCTTGGGCACCAGAAAGTAGTGGGAATAACAACCACGCCCTACTTCTGGCCCAGGAACGCGCTCGATGGCCCCCTTGGCCAAGAGGGCCGTAACTTCCTCCTGCAGAAGTGTCAAGTGGTCCCCCGACACACGGTGGTTCTGCGGTGGCATGGCTGGAGGAGAGGTCTCGAAGGGGAGGGAGTAGCCCCTTCGGACAATTTGCAGCACCCACCTGTCCGAAGTGATCGTGCGCCAGTGAGCGTGGTGATGGCGAACCCTGCCACCCACCGGCGTCACATGGGGCCGAAAGCACGGACTAGGAGGATTTTGGGGTAGATGCTGCGGGGGAGGGTGTGGTCTGACCCCGCCGTTGTCCCCGACCGCCACCACGGCGGTTTCCACGGCCGCCACCGCGTTGAAAGGATTGTTGCGGCGCGTGGCTGGCAGCACGTGTGGGGGCGCCCCTTCCTTGGCCACGAAAGGGGCGAAACGAACCCGGTTGCTGACGCTGGGTCGAGAGACCCAAGGACTTGGCCGTGACCCTGGAGTCCTTGAAGCGTTCCAGCGCGTGGTCCGCCTTGTCACCGAACAGGTGACAGCCATCAAACGGCATGTCCATCAATGTACTCTGGACATCTGCCGAAAAATTGGCGGATCTCAGCCAGGCGTGGCGACGAATCGCCACCGTCGTTGACATAGCTCTGCCTAGCGAGTCGGTCGTATCAAGACCACACCGTATTGAATATTTCGCTGCATCTCGGCCCTCAGCCACAGCCTGACCGAGTTTTGCCCGCACCTCCATGGGGCACTCTGGCAGCAGTTCCGCGACCGTATCCCACACAGAGTGGGTGTAGCGGCCCAAGAGGCAGGCGGTGTTGCAAGACCGCAGGCCCAAACTAATGGACGAGAAGACCTTCTTGCCAAATTGGTCATACCTCTTGGATTCCCGGTCGGGTGGGGCCGACGGGAATGCGGACTGGGAGGTCGAGGCCTGGATCACCAGACTCTCAGGAGTGGGGTGGGTAGACAGGAACTTGGGGTCGTCCGGACAAGGACGGTGGCGCCTGGCCACGTTCCGATCGACAGGCGCACCTGAAGCGGGCCTGGACCACGTGCCCAACAGAACGTCCGACAAGGCTTCATTAAACGGCAGCAGTGGCTCCTGTGGGCATGACTGCGGTTTGAAGACCTCGGTGAGGATGTTAGGCCTCACGGCCGCGACGGGGAGCTCAAGGTGTAAGGCCTTGGCAGCCCTCATCAGCACCACAGAGTATGCAGCTCCCTCCACCGATGCCACGGAAGGAGGAGAGATCAAACCAGGGTTAGGAGAGTCGTCCAGACCACTGGCATCCCCCAAGTCACCTGTCCAGTCCGGGTCATACTGGCACTCGCGTGACAGAGGGTCCTCGGACCCCTCCCAACCTTCACCGAACTCTTCATCTTCTCCGTATTCGGAGTCAACGATGTAGACCGGCTCCTAGGGGTTCATGGGCCCCATCGGCGCCGGGACCGGCGTCGAGCGACGCCCGTCCGGCCCCGCGTCCGGCGTCGGTGAAGGTAAGGGGACGGCGCCGCCCGGAGCCGGCGCCAGAGCCCCAGTGCCGCCCGAAGCCGGCACCGAGGAACCGGCGTCGCGCGGAGGCGGAGCCGCGGGCAACCCCGATGGAATCGGCGCCGGGTTGGATGGGCGTCCATCCGGCGTCGACCCCGAAGGCCCTAGCGGCGCCGGGATCGGCGCCGCCGGCGGCGCCGGAGTCGGAGCATCCGACGGCGTCGAGGTAGGGTCAGCAGAACCGCTAGGGCCCCCGGACGGGTTCACTGGGCCCGTAGGCGCCGTGGAACCCGCAGGAGGAGACCGGGCCCTCATGGCCATGAGGAACGCCTCTATCTCCTCAGGCGTCGCACCGTGCCCAGGGACCTGAGGGTATGGGGCAGGCCGCGCCGGCGACTCTCGCGGAGCCGCGGGGTTGGGGTCACCCGAACCCCCGGCCGCATCGCGCGAGCGTCGGGGGGAGTCGGGGGTACGATGACGACGCCCCGACTTCTTGTGTTTCTTACCTGACGAGGATGACGAGTGGTGTCGACTTCCGGAACGCTCGGCGCGGCCCCGCGACCGCTCCCTCGAACGCTCTCTCGACCTCCGGCCGGACCGGGACCGCTCCCGGTCCCGACGTGGGGCCGACACCCGGAGCTCCAGTAGCTTGCGGGACCGCTCCCGTCTAGCTTTACTGGTGAGGGCCCGGCAGTCGACGCAGGAGTCCACGTTGTGGTCGGGGCCCAGACACCGGAGACAGAGGCGGTGATGGTCTGTGACCGACATCGTGCGCTCACAGTCATCTCAGTGCTTGAACCCAGGCATCCTAATAGGCACAAAGTGATAACAACTCGAAAAAACTTGGTCAAAGACCGGAGTACTGCTCTTCAGATCTGCGTCCACTGGCGCGGAAAAAAGAAGAACTGACGTCAGCGCGCGGAGGCGGCGTCTATATACTCCAGCGACGTCATCACGGCGCACGACGCCAACGACGGACGCGGAGCCGCAGGGGACGCCTGCAGACGACGCCTACCGACGCGCAGGGGTACTGCTACGCAAAAGTTTCCGGATCCAGACTGACGCCTGGGGATATTCTAAGGTAAGGAATCTAACACTAACGTGTTTCTTTCAGATATTGTAAAATAGTTTTTATAGAGCGCATGCTATCGCTCCATGGAGCATCTTGGCGCTGTAAAAACCGTAGCCTAGAATGGTGGGCCGGAAATACTACTCACATCACTTTCAAAGTACCTGAAGGTTTATTTGAGCCTAGACTAACTGTTTACTAGCCGTGTCTGGTAGATTAAAAATCCAGGTTTTCAGGGCTTTCCTGAATTCGATTTCAGTGGGGATTTGCCGTAGGCTTTGTGGGAGTTTATTCCAGGCTTTAGTACCAAGGACGGCAAGAGATCTTCCTCCTTTGGTGGCTAGTCTAAATCTGGGGACTGTTAGGAGACACATGTCTGATGACCTCAAGTTCCGACTTGGTATGTACGGCTTGAACCGTGGGAGCAGATATTTAGGCCCTTTTTTGTGGTATGCTCTAAAAGTAATTACCAGTATCTTAAAGAGCACTCGCTTGTGTATGGGGAGCCAGTGTAACTGCTTTAAGGCAGCAGAAGCAGAAGATCTCCTTGGAAGACTAAGCACCAGGCGTGCAGCAGCATTTTGGACAACCTGCAACCTGTGCAGGGTAGATCTATTCACTCCTGCATATATGCTGTTGCAGTAGTCTAAACGTGATGAAATTAGTGCCACTGCAACTGTCTTCTTTGCTTCCAAAGGGATGAAGTTGAAAAACTTTCGAAGACCACGTATGATGTTGAAACACGATCCTGCCACTGCATTCACTTGTTGTTTAAAACAAAGTTTTTCATCAAATCTGACTCCCAGGTTACGTGCGGATAGTACTGTTTTTGGCGGGATTTCCTCATTTGGGGGCCACCATAGCTGGGGGGAGAACAGATTTTGGGGACCCACAGGGAGAATTTCAGTCTTGCCCGTGTTGCATTTCAGATGGTTAGTCGTCATCCAGTTAAAGGTAGAGGTGAGGCACTTTCCAAGATTCTCCTCCGCTCTTGTAGATTTGCTGTCTAAGACTAAGATGAGCTGAGTATCATCTGCGTATGATACTGTATTGATGTTAAATGATGTTATTAGCTCAACTAGAGGTGTCATATATAGATTAAACAGCACCGGGCTTAGCCTTGATCCCTGGGGTACACCTGTTGGATTAGATTTTTTTGCTGATAAATACTGTCCAAGGACAGTAGTCTGTTTCCTGTCTGCAAGGAGATTTTCCATCCATGCCAAGGCCGTGCCCCCTATGCCCACCGTAGTTAAACGGTTAATCAGTATCTCATGTGAGATCGTGTCGAAGGCCGCCGACAGATCCAGGAGAACAAGGACTGCCCTGTCCCCCTGATCCATGGCGGCCCTCAGTGTCTCCGTTGTATAAAGGAGAGCTGATTCCGTTGAGTGGGCGGCTCTGAAACCCGATTGGTTGTGGTGTAAGAGATCCTCATCCTCCAGAAATTTGGTCAGTTGTTTGTTTACAACTGCCTCGGTGAGTTTGAAGAGAAACGGTAGTAATGAGATTGGCCGTAAGTTTCATAGAGTGGTGGGATCGGCCATCGCTTTCTTCTGTAGGGGTTTGACCGCCGCTAACTTCCATTCCTGAGGGATTTTAGCTGATGTAAGAGAGGAATTTATTATGTTATTAATAATCGGGTTCACTAGATCAATCAAAGAGTGTAGTATCTTGGGGGGGCATGGATCAAAAGGTGAACCGGATCTTCCAGTCAAGATTGCCTGGCGGCTGTCTTCCAGACTAATTGGCAGAAATTCATTCAGCTCCGCCTTTCTGGTATCTGGGTCTGAAGTTCCTATTTTATATCTCAACAGTGGTGTGGGGAAGGCTTTTGTGAGATCCTGGACCTTTGCCTCAAAATAGTTCGCAATGGAGTCACAAAGGGTCTGAGAGGGGGGAATGTCTTGTCTGGTAATCTTAGGATTTAGAAAGTCATCCACTATTTTAAAGATCTCCTTCTGCTTATTTTCTGCCGACAAGATTGCCTCAGAGAAGAATGCTTTTTTGGCGTTTTTAATCAGCACATGATACTGATTTCTTGCTTCCTTGTAAATTTGTCGTTCTTCCATTGTGTATGAGTGTCTCCATTTCCTCTCCAATAGTCTGACCTCAACACGCTTGCCTCTAAGAGATTGTGAGAACCAGGGTGCTATTTTTTTCTTTTTCTTAGACATGTTCTTAGATCCTTTAGTGCTAATTTGTTCTAGGCTAGTCGTAATCCAGTGATTAAAGATCTCATTGTCTACCTCAGTGTCCCCCGTCAGGGTGGGTTTGCCCTGTATTATAAGATCCTGAAAGTCTGGGTCCTGACTAATTTTGCTCCAGTCATATTTATTTTGGGGGGGTACAATTAGCTGCCTTTTGTTCGCTGGTTCCTTTGTTATAGTTAGTTCCAAGGGAATCAGCGAATGGTCAGTCCATGTCTGGGGGCATGGTTTATTTGCCTTAAGGGTCATTAGATTTGTACAGATACAGTCTAACATATGACCAGCTTCATGAGTAGGGTCTCTATTTAGTAACGATAGCCCCCACATATTGAGAAGTTCTAGAAACTCCCTAGTGTTAGGGTCAGTAATTGTTTCCAAGTGAAAGTTTATATCACCCAGGATAGTAAAATTTGCATATTTAGGGATGATATTACTGAATGTTTCGGTAAAACTCTCCAGAAACTCCTTATGAGAACCGGGAGGGCGATATAACAGAGCTCCGGAGAAGATATTAGATTCATGTGTGTGAAGGCAAAAACCTAGACACTCTGCTCCTTTTACGTCAGGGAGGTCGAAGGTGGTACACTTTATGGAATCTCGGTGCACAATAGCAATTCCTCCTCCTTGTTTAATTTGCCTGTCAGAGCGTTGGATATGATAACCCTGTGGTAAGGCGTTGACCACATCGGGGGTGCACCAGTCCTTCAGCCACGTTTCTGTGATGAAGAGCCAATCAAGGTCATTCTCTTCGATCATATCGTGGATATATGCAGCATGTTTGCACATGGATCTAACATTGATTAGGCCTCCCTTCATAGTTTTGGAAGGTCGGGGTGTGGTTTTACAGTTTTCAGGGAATGTAAGCGGGCCGCAGTAACTACACTTAATCTACACTTAACTACACTTAATCGGACCCTGACAGTTAGCAACACTGTGTAATAGAGACCATTGCTAAAGATGGCAGATACTAGCATGTACAACTGGGACTAGTCTTACACTTTCAGCAACAGCTCATGCTTCTGAGCAGTAATCAATAAACCACACCATGACTGAAGCATGTTTTCGATTCTCATAGAAGACACCCAACACCTCCCTAAAAGTCATACCACAACCAGACACCATTCAATAAAGCACTCTCAAGGGGGCTCCAATGACCCTGATTTTAAACAGAGCACCTTATACCCTCATCGTGAGTATGAAGGAGCTTATCAACTGTTCAATACAACCATGGGTAGATCTCAGAGACAAAAAAAGTAAGGAATCCTGTACATTTTATTATTAGCCCTAAGAACCTCTGGCATTTCATGATATTATGGTGACTGTCTGAACTCTTGCACAAAATAGTTATCCGAAGCAAGGATGGTAGCTTCCTTCACAAGCCAAAGTGCTGGATTTTGTCTGTGCAGCAGGAGTCAGGCACATGCGCACTTCACGTCCTATCCGTCAGGAGCTGTGATGGTCTGCCAGACTGAAGGCCGGCACCATCCATCTCTGCGTGCTTTAGGAAATTCAAGGACTCCTCCCAGGAGATGCTCACATCTCCGATGATGACAAGGGTTTGTGGCCCAGTACAAATTAGCAATTCTCTTGGCCAGGTGGCACTTTCGCCTGCCCATAGCTTCACAGAGGAAGAAATGCTCACATCTCCGATGATGACAAGGGTTTGTGGCCCAGTACAAATCAGCAATTCTCTTGGCCAGGTGGCACTTTCGCCTGCCCATAGCTTCACAGAGGAAGAAATGCAGAGGTAAGTTTTGCTTCGGAAAAAGCCAAATCAGAAGGATTCAGTCATGCTGTCCTTCTAAAACCGGAAAACTAGGTTTTTTAGAGACAAGACTTTTATCAAAGAATAGAGTACTAAATATTTAGTATCTATAACGGTAACTTATTTTTCAAACAAGCATTCATGCAGCAACAGTCTTGCCAATTTGAAGCGCTGTAAATAACCGGTGATATTGCAGCCCAATTTAATGGTGCTCAATTTCCTATAATAAGCACAACGTATATTCAAATGCACGTCTCAGTTCACTTACCATCAAACAAGTTTTAAATGAACACACACAGACCGAACATATCAAAAG
This sequence comes from Lissotriton vulgaris, assembly GCF_964263255.1. Classification (NCBI taxonomy): domain Eukaryota; kingdom Metazoa; phylum Chordata; class Amphibia; order Caudata; family Salamandridae; genus Lissotriton; species Lissotriton vulgaris. The sequence goes on along the minus strand of NC_141685.1, from coordinate 800,800,158 downwards.
CATCCAGAGGTCAGAATACAAACTACTATTAAGGAATATATATATATATATATATATATATATATATATACATATATATATACATATATATATATATATATATATATATATATATATATATATATTTACACAATACAATAATATTGCTTAGCCTCCCGTCACCCCACTCAATTAAATATCAACATTAAAACTAAGTGTGTGAGAAATAAACATAATTGGCCATAACGTAATTACATGAGATTTCGGGAGAATTGCATGTAATTAAGCAAAATCCAAATCTGCCCTTTTAAATTATATTTTATATCGAAAAGGATCTTTGGCTCAATTTTTGGCACAAAGATGCATACCATGCTAAAATATAGCAAAGAAAACACAACTGCCACTCGTGTTCTGGTTGTTTACATTGTTCCCGCACTCTAATTTTCTTGCACAAGGTAGCGTAAGTACGTGATGTGATTTAACTGCATAATTTTGGGAATTTCGCTAAGCATCAGTAAATTGAAATTTCAGAATTTCTGGGAATCACACCTGCGTAATTTAAATGTTATCGGGTGTGCTCAAAATTACTCTTAAGCAACAGGGGGCAAACAAAAACTCGTATATTTTATCAGTTCATATACGAGATGTAAATGTGAAAACATATTTTTGCAACTAGTGATGTATTCATGATTAATATTTTTGCTATTCTGTATTTATTCCATTATATAAGGAATAAAATATTTCTTATCTAGTATGGGAAAATCAAGACGGTAAACAAAAAAGAACAATATAGAGGGGCCAGGGAGAGGACCGTTAATTTGGAAATGGCCTCGTCCGCTACATGAAAGGGAAAGTGCAAAACACTACAGAAGCCAATGGCGATGGAGACCCATTGGAAAAAAGAAATATTTTCCAGGAGAACACTCGAAAAAGAAATTCTGCACAGCCCATGACATATTTCTATTTATCTATGTCAACAAAAGCTGATCATCAGCCTGATGTTCAGGTGTAGACCAATCTTACCAAGTTTACCATAGAGAGCACATGCACTTTAGCACAGAAGAGCAGTGATGAAGTGCCCAGAGTCATAAAACCATCAACAACAGGTCAGAAAAAATACAGGAGAAAGGCAACGAGTTCTAAGATGACCCTGCAAAAGGGCCAAGTCCAACAAAGTTACATAGAGGTGAGATGTTGTTTGAAGTGTAGTCTTCAGTTGTTTTCTAAAGTTTAGGACAGATAGTTTCTGACATCTCCCTTTAAATCATTCTTAGCAGGCCTCCTGCCTCAGATGACAGCTGAGTGAATGCAGTAACTAGCACCTCCGAAGGTGCCATAAGATCCAGGCCTCTACTTTCATACACTATGTGGAATGCTGGAATGCTGGAGATAAAACAAAAGTAATCCTTAAAGTCTGTTCTTTAGTTACACCCAGTCAAAAATATACCTGCTGTTGTGCATTTACAGACCAGATGGGAGGGAAGGGAGCAATACCGAGTGCATGGGAGACCAGACATTTGAGAGCTAAAGCAGACCTGGAGGGGAGAGCAAGAAAACAGGAAATGTCAAGGAATGTGTAATGAAAAAGTAGTTCACTGAATATGAGCAGTGGAAGGATACAAGTCATCCAATCAACAGGATGGTAAAGGGCGGAGCTTTAGGCGGGCAGAGTTCCCGCGGTGCGAAGCACTGGCAGTTCTAAAAAAGCAGGTGACGAACGGGTCCCTATCGGGCTCTCCATTTTTGTCATCACCGGGTGAAAAAAAAATCTGATCTCTGCAGCAGCTTCACCCTTCACTGCCCTTGGGGTAACTTCGAAGAGGCTTGTTACAGTTCTTTCACAGTTTCATTTTAGAACTGAAGGATTGTTATATTATATTCAACAAAGTCATAGTTGTTGCTTATGCAACTAACAACCATAGACAAAGCCAAAAGTTTTGGCCTGCTGTAGGTGTAATGTTACTTGTTATATTATATATCTGGATGCAATGACAGAAGCAGCAAAATAACCAGTCGGCAACACACTATGCTAAGCACAGATTTTTTGCTTACGTGTTTTAAGCCATGGCCTTAATTACATTGGTCACGCCCCTTTAAGAGACAGCCCCCATCCCCCAGTTTTTTTATTCCACTTAAATCCCTGGTAAAGGGCCCAATGTTTCAGGAGAGAAACAAACAACAGTAGAAGGTGGAAAGCCATTGGATAGGAAGAAATAAAAAACAAAAAGAGTGACAAGAAGTAGTGTGGCTCACTGGTTAGAGGCGGCAGACCCGAGAGCAGAGGACGGCCCGGGACCAGGGTTCGATTCCCGGTGCGGCAGGTTTCTGGACCAGGGTCAGCGGACTCGATAATTCTCTCGCCTCGGTGCCCACTCTGATCAGCGATCACACTCGGCAACTCTGGGCATTAGCTTGCCTCATCTTCACTAACGGCCCCACCAGACCGCCGCGGATGCCTGGTCTCACCCTGGAGATACCCATTAAGGGACCATCTCTCAGGGAAGCCAGGAAGGGTTTTGCAGCGGTCGAAGCGCCTTGGGACCCTCCGGGTAAGTAGTGCGCTATATAAATGCCTATACATTACATTACATTACATTACATTACAAGACAGCCAATCAATGGCAAGCAGCTGGTGCGCTCTACGCTCACCATAAGTCTTTAATATGGCTGACATGAGGTCTATCGAAAACAGCTAAAAGTTGGCTGCAGGCGAGACCTAAACAGGGCTATGTTGAATCATGGTCTGTGAAGGAAGCTTGCCCAGAAATAACAACACAGCTAAAATTGCTTTCTTAAACTGCATTCTATTCCTTGAATAACAGCGGATGACACCCTGGCAGCACCCGAGGAAAGCATTGAGAGCGCACGCTCGTTACTGAGACTTAAGGCGTTGGTAACAAAACCCACACAGTTTACAAACTCATTTTCCCGCGTGCGTCGAGAAACCAATTTTCTTGCCTTTCCATTCAGCGTGGGCAATAACTGTAAAACTAAACAATAACAGCGAGGTGTCTCCTTGATGAGGCCAGGCGCAGAAGGCAGTCCTCTAGCCGCTCTCAAGCGCATGGAAGACAAGCGGTGAGACAAAGACGGCCTTCGCAGGCAGGCGCAGTTAGCCCACCTAACCTCAATCTGCAGAGCACTTAGCCCCTTCGCGGGTTCAAACAACCGCTGCTACTTGATTATGCCGACTGCAGCGCCTCGCGAAATAGGGTCCTGTCTACCATGTGGCGCGCCTGCCGGAAGCTAGCAGAACCACTCATAATCCTAGGCTTCCATACCTCAAGCCTGAAGAGAGAGGCCCGGAACCTGACAGCAGGTTCTGTCCCTGGGGCACAACCACTGCCTATTAGCCGGCCTATCCCTGACACATGCGCCCTCCACGGTGGCCATTTATATATTGAGTGGAGGGGGTCAGTAGCTTTCCAAGCACGCATCACCCTTACAGTGAGTGAACCAGGTACTTAACGAAAATGAGCTTGGCCCCGAACCCATCCTACTTCCAGTCATTCATCCCAGGAGTAGACTTTCGCTGAAACAGGCTTGCTATGTTCGATTTCAGTAAATACACGTCATCGTCTGCATCCTTTCTGTTAGGGCTACCCACAGGTAGAACTCCAAAAGGTTTGAGGCTGACCCTGTGTATCATTTTAGTTATGCACCCCTGGAGTGCCTACGAAAGGGAGTCTGGATATGTGTCCCTACAGAAATGCACTAAGTGCTCTAGGCAAGGCCTGTAAAGGAATGTGCGGTTATACAAAACTGCCTTCATATTTTGCCAGTTCTAGCTTTCCATGTAGAACCGGGATTTTCGCCTGGTCATGTCAAGACTGTGCTCCTTGTTGCATGACTTAGGGATTCAGCCCCATTAGATATTGCTCCCCAGCTCCCTGCACTGTGTGAGCATGCAACCACGTGTATGGAATTCAAGCCATTAGATCCCACAACACTTCTAGGTCTGCAAAATAGTTATTTACTCCCCTTCGCATGCAACCTCGGTATGCTGAGTGCACACCCTACTGCACGCAACTAAGAAGGTTATTTAAAGTCTCGATCCAGCGGCCTCACATCTTCTGAATCAGCACTTGTCTATCTCTCTTGTCCTTAACTCTCAGGCCTGCATCAGGGGTATAGCAAGCGCGATATAAATGCAAACCTTTTTCCCTCTTTTATCCCTCCGCTATCCTTCTCAATCCAAATAACAGACTAACATATCCACCACTCAAATGACTTACATATTTCACTATACTAATTCAACACTAATCCTTTATGGGTTCCGGAGTAGTGTGCTACTTGTTGAAAAAGAGCTTCAACACCCCATCAGGGGTAGCAAGCGCTACATGCATGCAAACCTCTTTCCCTCTTCTATCCCTCCACTATCCATCTCAATCCAAATATCTGACTGACATATCCACCACTCAAATTACTTTCATATTTTGCTATACTAATTCACCACTAATCTTTTATTGGTACTGGAGCAGCGTGCTACTCATCGAAAAAACGCTTTGACACTCATCAGGGGTAAGCGCTATATAAATGCAAGTACAATACATTACAATCTATATTTCACTAGTTTCTCTATCTTTATCTCATGTCTCCAGCACTCTCCCCTCTCTTACCCCTCTACTGTTCCCCCTCACACTTCACCTTTTCCACAACACATCACCAGCTGCCTGTCCACTTCTTCCTCTTATAACCTCATCCACACTTCTTTCTCTGCTTCACCTCTCCTTCTCTACCTGACTCGCCTCTACCAGTTCGATAACTTTCTCTACCTCTCCCATCTGTATACACCGTCTCTCGCACACATTCACTGGCTCGCCATCTCTTTACCTCTTTTTGCCTATACTACTCTGTCTCAATAAGCTGCAATTACCTACCTCACATTTCTCTCTACTACTTCGCTATACCATACCTTTCACACTCTTCGCCTCCTGTCATCAAAGCCTCTCTCAACCTAATTTCTCTGCATCACCCCTTTTTAAACCATTACCTTCTTTGTATTTACCACAGCTCTGTCTAAATGTATTCTCTACTTCATCTATCATTCTACACTGTCCCTCTTCCTTTCTCTACTCTCACTCACCTATTTCACTGCATACCTCTCTCGCCTCCCCATCTCTGCTTCTTTCAATAACTATTGCTCTTCATCACCCCTATATCCACCTTACCTCCTTTCCACAATTCTCTATTTTACCCCTCTGTAAACATCCTTATTTCTCGCACTTTGCTCATCTGCCTCCTGGCCGCTTTACCACTCCCTCTTCCTCGTCTTTCCCTACCTACCTGTTATCTGCCTACATTACCATTAGCAGGGCACAAATCCTGAACAAAGAAGTGGGGGACGCGGTCACCGAAAGTGACGTCACGAAAGGTGGCTTGCTCCATCGGGCTCATTGCCTCCCCTCGCTCACCCCTTAGATGCGATTGCATCTGAGAAGTCAGCGTGTGAGCAGCGTGCTGTGAGCTCCGAGCTCCTCGTCCCAAAGAGTGAAGTCCAGCTGTTTGGCAGAGGGGACGGCAACCACCCGGTAAAATAAGTGGGGGGACGCCGTCCACCCGCGTGGTACCCAGACTCGAGCCCAGACCATTAGTTCTAATTTTCACCCATATACACCACTCTAAATTTCACAAATCTGTTTGCAACTCATTTTGCTACCTCAACCGTCCTAACCTTCCTTTTTAATCTCAACAGTCTGAGTTTGCTCTACGGCACGAGACATATATACCTCGTCTGCATGGCATGGGGAAGACGAGGAGGTAAAGGAGAGCAGGAACCAACTGCCGATTTCATCCAGTTAAATGCTGAGAATCATGGGACAGTGTTTTTATATTCACTGTTGTGGCGAGCGTGGCAGTTATTTAGATAGATTTGTGATCATGAAAATTCTGCAAACACAACCACAAATTCAAGTTCCATCATTTTGCAAAATCCATCACACCTAGAGTACACATTCGCCATGTGCCCCTTGACATGCCTTTCTTACAACGAGAGGAATCGACTATTATTAGGCCCTGGATTAGACATAAAACATTGCTGTTGCAGCTTAAAAACAAATCTGTCTAGAAGCAAATGTCAAAACGACTGGCTTTGTGAACGCTAGGTAGTGAGTGCTAAGCCTCATGCTCTCCTGCTATCCATCATGACGCTGAAACGCCCAGTGTACTTGAGGGAATGGAGGGCTAAACATGAGAGTATTCAAACACCTTCAGCAGATGTAGATGAGATTACTACATAAACCAATCACTAGAATGTTTCTGGAATTGTGTTCCTTCTTTCTCCACTAAACAGTTAGTTCCAATAATAGTTTGGAAACAAAACTCTTAGATTTGACATATATGGTACTTGCGTCATTCGGGGAAAACATACTGTGGTCTAAACTTATTTTAAGGAAATCCGAGTCAGCTTCCTTCAGCTACTGGTGGCTTCTTCTTTCTTTGGAACCTTTGACCATTGGCTTATGGAGTTGTTAATCACATCTTGGGCCAGTCCAAATGAGTATTTGGGAGTGACTGTTTTACATTGGCTGTTTAAATGTGTCCTTCTGACTCAATTGGGATGCATGAGAGGCTATTTTACAGTTTACGGATGGCCCGGTAGCAATGGGAAGTAATGTGCTGACAAAATCATCTGATACAAAAAAGAAACCATCCCTTTTTCATGCCGCATCTATTTTTCAGATGCTTTTGGTTGATTTCACTCCCTAATACACAAACACGCATTGGCAAAGCTAATAACTCACTGAACAACTGTCAAACCTATTGTCTTTGCCAATGCTGGTTTCTCATTTCTTTCAGAAAGGCTGATATTTAAAGTAGTACTATCTGAGTCCCAGCTCACACCGGACTGCACTGCACTGGGGACTGTAAAGGCCAGCACAGTGGCATGCAACCACAAACTACGAGAAGCTGTGCTAGAAATCCTCGGCGGCCGGCCGGCCGTCAGACTGCTTCTCAGCTCCCCATGCCTTTGTCAGTCTCGTGTTTACCCTTCATTCTGGATAAATTGACGTCTATTGCTCGGGGTTACAGATGACATTCGCTGAGCTGTGGATAATGGGCCTGACATGGCAAACATAAGCCTCTTTATATTTTTTTTCCATCATCTCGCCGGAAGCGTTTGACGCAGCGGGCTGAGGGGCTCCCGCCGAATAAAAGGACGCGGGTCGGCTGTTAAAAATGAGAGACAGGCATTTGATGGGCCGGGAGACAGACCTGACCTGCTGAGCGAATTCATATTCTGGGAGCAGTCAGAACCAAAAATTCTTATTCCAGGGCCCCTGGCCAAATAGCAACATGGGCCTAGACTCGAAAGCAATTTAGGAACTGCCTGTCTGCAAAGACACAGGAGTTTGTGCCCTGATGTGCCGGTCGAAGAGTTGAACAAGCTGTCTGCAGGGTGCAAACTTCACAGACTATTAGAGAACAGAACGTGCACAGTGTGAAAGTCTTCGTTGCAGCATCCTAGCTAACCCTTAGCACGCTGCCTCGACAGGCACGATCCGCACCTGTGGGGCGCTTGTGTTAAATTCAGACTTCGGATATGGAGATTTGAGTGCCTTTATAAAACAGTGTTGAAAACACTCACGAACTTCAAGAAGAACATGCTTCGAGAGTTATTTACATAAGAATACATCTACTTAAGCATATGTTTCTCAATTCATGACCCTATGGTGGTTCACGCATGCGATAAATAACAGCTTGGTTCAAATGCCACCTCTAGGTCAAAATGAGACCTGGGAGATGAACTCTGCTCCGTTTGCGCAGTTTACTGAGTTTTTCGCACTTTGCGAAGCAAAAAGAGTTTTTCTCTTGCTCTGCAACTTAATAAACGAGGAAAATTGAATGCTAGACCACCTCCCAGCGAGATTTGTCAACGAAGGAGGTCGCGGATGGTCACGATCGCTCGCGATGAGAAATCTTCTGCTCGTATTAAGGAAGCTGCCGCTCAAGTAGAACATCTACTCGAGGAGCGGAAAAAAGCAGCGCCCTCTTGAGCTGCGCATGGTGCCATTCATGCTGATTTTCCAGCGCCGGACAAACACCTGGTGCTAAAAATCAGCACGAACGGCGCAACCTAACGCACTTCGCTGCTTGCAAAACTCAGTCCGCCCAGGCCTAGTGAAAATGGAAAAAGATTACCTATATTGCTGTTTTGCTCTGAAATGAAAACACTGCGTTAGAGGGTTATACAGTAAGCTGTTTTCATTTGTTTTTTACCATTTTTTCCATCTCCCATTTTAGGTTTGGCTACATTCAGTATTAGCTGTCAGATGGTAAGACCTACGATTTCGAATACATTACATATACTTAAAGTGGACTTTAGGTTATCCCTTTGCTCCAGATAGGGAGGCTTTATTATCCATCGCCTTTCTCTGCCCCCGATTCAACTGCTTTTTTTCCATATTCTCATGTTTGCCCCACCCAGGTGCATTTCAGTCTAGCAATGTTATAAATGGACAATGTATTCTTCCACTGCTGTCAGACCTTGCTTGCAGTGCATGAGAGGTGGGGGGTGCGGGGTGGGGGGGTGGGGGGGGGGCCGGGGGGGTATTTTCCTTCTCTATCTCTGCCTCTTAACCATTCCTTCCACCCAGCGTGCTCTTGCCCCTGCTCCCTTTTCTTTGTACTTATTTGCTGCCGGCCATGCTATCAGGGGTGGCCATCTTAAAATGTTTTACGGACCATTCTAAAATGTCTGCCGCCACAAGCACATCTCCAGCCCTCTCCAAATGGGTTTGTTTTCCTTTAACTGACAAATCTTATTTGATGATGGTCATCAAAGATACGCACATCTTTTAAAGGGATCTGTTAAAATAAAACAACATGCATTCATTCCAAGATGCCACTGTACATGCATGTGCATCTGCGGCAGCTATCACTTACACATTTTGTATTACTTAATAAAATGCTGCTCCAAAGAGGCTGCTGTGGATGCACGCATATTCGCTGCAGTGTTCTAGGATAGCAAAATGTCCTGGCAAAGTCAATAGGGTTCACAGCCGATTCCAAGTTGCGCTTCCTTTGCTTGTTTCTTTTGCGGAGGTTTTGCATTATTCCCACCATGTTTCACTCTTTTATTACTTCTTTTACGGTTTTCTGGCACAATTTTCTATTCTCCACAGGCTTCCTCACCTACTCTGCATTATTTACCGGGAAATAACTTTTACCCCCTGAACTACAATGTGTTTTTACATTTAGAGTGTAAAACATTAATTCTTTAAAAAAAAATATATATTTGTAATTTTTGACATTTCTTTAGAGTTTTGAAAGTATGTATGTATATATAACATGTCACATATTAGATGTCTGTAATTTAGAGAAATTGCAGTCTGCATTTCACAGATGTAACATTCTCAGGACTGTCATCTTACGTACAACACATTAGCCACAGCAGCTTACTGCTTGTGCATATTTACAAAGTAGCAATTCTAATGGAAATATTTAGAGGATTTTGTTTTAGGATGATGTTGTTCGTTCTTATAGTATTTCAAAGCATGAAAGAATAAGTTACTTAGCTTTGGTAACAATACATCTGTAAGAGACATAAGCTCTCAGGGGTAGGGTGTTGGGAGAGGAAAATGGGGTCGCCTGGGGCCGGCGTCTGCCAATCATCCTATCCACAGGAGCCCCTGTGCTGGGCTTGGACCAAGTGCCCAGAAGGATATCAGTGAGGGCCTCATTGAACGGCAGCAGGGGCTCCGTGGAGGCCGCTGCCGGTTGAAGTACCTCAGTCGGAGGTTGGTCCTGACTGCCACCATAGGAAGCTTGAGGCCCATGGCCTCAGCAGCCCTTTGCAACACCACAGAGTAAGAGGCTCCCTCCTCTGTGGCCATGGTAGGGGAACAAGGCATACCAAGGTCGGGGGAGGTATCCAGACCACTGGCATCACCCAACTCCTCTCTGCAGTCCGGCTCTTCTAGCTGGTCTGCCAGCGGGTCCACAGACCCCCTCTCAGTCCTCCTCATCCTCCCCTGGCTGCCACTCACGGTGAGAAGGAACACCAGGATAAAACAGTGGTACCAAAATGTCAGTCTGCGCCGGTACCCATTGTCTGTCGATGCTGGTCAGGCTTCGTGTTCGGCTCGAGGGGGAGGCCAGGGTTGACACCCGCTGTGGACTCAACCGGCAGTGGAGGTGTCAGTGGAATCGGCACCAGGGGTCAACCAATGGTGATCCGGATCCAGGCTTGGATCCCTGGGGGGCCCGCGGCATCAGGCAGGAGCCGCCGGCATCGAAGGCCTAGAGCCTTCGATGGCCTAGAGAGACATAACTTCCGGTTGGAGAAGGGCCAAGTGATCCTCCGACATGCAATGGAATTGAGGTGGCAAGGATGGAAGGATAGTCTTGAAGGGGAGGGAGTAGCCCCTTCGCACTATCTGCAAAACCCATCAGTCCGACATGATGTTGAGCCAGTGGGAGATGTGATGGCGAATCCTGCCGCCCACTGGCGAATGGTAGCCCTGAAAGGTCAGACTAGGAGGGCTTGGAGGCTGCTGCAGAGGGAGTAATGGTGGACTGGCCTGCCTGCTGGCCCCCAGCCCCACGACAGTGGGTACCACGTCACCAGCCATGCACAGGCTCGACAGCTTGGGCAAGCTGGTGCCTCTAGCTAGAACATGGGAGGCATCCCTCTCCTCAGCCATGAAAGGTGCGAAAAACAGACTGCGCTGGGAGGCAGGTGGATGCGAGGCCCAATGTTCTAGCCGTAGCCCTGGCGTCCTTAAAGCGCTCAAGAATGTTGCCTGCCTTGTCGGCAAGCGACGGCCATCAAAGGGCATGTCCAAAAGTGTTCCTTGGCTATCACCCGAAAAGCCAGGCAAAGCGTATCAGGGCTACTCACGTTGAAACGTCCTGCCTAGTGAGTCAGCGGTATCCAGCCCACATCTTATGGCGATCTTCGCTGCGTCTCTCCCTTCGGCAGCTGCACGGGAGAGCATGGCCAATAGAAGGACAGCGCACGTTTTTGGTCCAGAAGGTGGGGTCTCTCCTCCTCTTTGGAAGGGTGCGGAGGTGGTAAGAAGTTGGGCAATGTGATGGTCTTACCTATGGGGAAAGAGGTAACCACTTTGAGCAGAAAAGAGGGCCTAGTGCGAAGGACCACTTTGTCCGGATGAACTGCAAGAAAGGGAGGCTTGGAGGAAACAGCCTGAAACTCACGCACCCTGCCAGCAGATGTGATGGCAAGCAGGAATGCGGTATTCAAGGTATGGAAGACGAAGAGGACAATTGTGTAGTGGCTCGAAGGAAGAACACATAAGATAAGTGAGGACAAGATTTAAGTCCCACTGGGGCATTACAAAAGGAGGAGGAGGAAAGAGATGAGTAATGCCCTTTAGAAATCTATTTTCAATCGAAGACTTGAAAAGAGAAGGCTGATCAGGGAGGCGCAGAAAGGCAGAGATGGCAGAAAGGAAGCCTTTGAGAGTGCCAAGAGGGGAGCCCTGCTGGGCCGAAGATAGAATGAAGAGGAGAACCTCCAAAAGAGGGGCAGAAAAGGGATCCACAGCCTTTGCTGTGCAGCATGCCACAAATTTGTTGCATCTACAGGGTTATAATGTTTTAGTAGAGGGGCGCCTGGCTGCCAAGGTGACGTTACAGTCTTTGGGAGGAAGGTCGAAAGCAGTCAACTGTCGCTGTTCAATCTCCACACAAGGAGGTGTAGGCTGGATAGGTTTGGGTGGAAGACCGTCCCCTGCTGCTGCAACAGAAGATCCTCCCGAAGATGCAATGTGATCGGAGAATCAATGGCCATGCTCAAGAGTTCGGGGTGCCAGACTCTTGGTGACCAGTCTGGAGGCACAAGAATGACTTGGGCCCGGTCTCGCTTCATCTTCTTCAGCACTCTTGGTAGAAGTGGCACGGACGGAAAGGAGCAGAGGAGGCCGCTGCTCCAATCATGACAAAAAGAATCACTGAGCGCGTGTAGCCTTGGAAATTCCAAAGCGCAGAATCGCTGACATTGCGTATTCTCTTTGGCGACGAACAGATCTAACCAAGGCTCTCACCACTGCCGAAAGAGACCTTGCACCACCTCAGAGTGAAGACGCCATTCGTAATCCATCATGCACCGGTAGCTGAAGTAGTCCGCCCTGGCATTCAGAGAACCTGCCAGGGGTTGAACCACCAGGGATATGCCCTGATAATACAGCCATGTCCAAAGGCAAAGATCCTCCTGACATAAGGTCCACTACCCCACACCGCCCTGTTTGTTGCAGTACCAGTTGGAGGTGGTGTGATCTGTGAACACCTGCACTACTCTTCCTTTGACAGAAGGAAGGAATGCTTTCGGTGCAAGACAGATCGCCTGGACCTCCAAAATGTTGATGTGGACAATGGACTCTGCCGGAGACCAGAGACCCCTGATATCCGCCTCTCCCGGGTGGCTGCCTCATCCCAGGAGTGACGCTTCTGTCACTACTGTGAATACTGGTTGGGAAAGGGAGAGGGTTCTGCCACTGACCCAACTGGTCCGTAAGCCACCACTGCAATTGACGTGCAGTCCCCTCCGAGATCTGGACGACATCGGAAAGATTCCGCTAATGCTGCACCCACTGCAACTTCAGGTCACATTGCAGAGCCCGCATATGCCACCTGGCATGATCCACCAGCAGGATTCAGGAGACCATAAGGCCCAGCAGCCTCAGGGTCATTCTCACTGAAATCCGGGATGGAGGTTGAAACATCGGTATCATAGCCCGAATATCCCAGACTCACTGTTCGGGTGGGTAAGCCTGAAACTGTGCTGTATCCAGAACTGCTTTGATGAAAAGGAGCTTCTGCGAGGGAGTCGGGTGTGACTTCGGCACGTTGATAGTGAACCCCAGCGAGTGCAGGAGGTTCGTCGAAGTCTGGAGGTAGGAAACGACACTTCCGGGGCGAGCCCATCTTCCATAGCCAGTTGTCGAGATAGGGGAAGACTGGAACCCCTGATCTAAGCAGATGAGCTGCGACCACAGCCATAACACTCATGCCCTACCATAACTAATGTTCTCTTTCAGATAACATTGTCGGGGCATCGAGTGCACCTCATTAGTACCAGTTTAATATCCAAATATGACAATAAGCAACAGAGAGTGATAAGGGAAAAGGCCTTCCACTGTGCAGCAACACGCGCAGCTTCGTTTTTAGTAACTTTTGAACAGTTTGAGCTAGAAACTTTTTTTTAAAATCTGTAGATCGTGCAGCAGAGATGGATTATGTAGCAAATGCAGCAAATCTACAATTAAGCGAAAATAGCCGCAGATGCACAATCGCATGATTCCAGTGACCCTGATTATAGTAAACGAGAAGCAATATCTGGGTGTTGTTAAAAGACATACATACCGAAATGTTTTCTTGAAATAAAGAATGCTGAGCATTTCCTTAAAATGCAAATAAAACAATTTAGAGAGCCTGAAAAGTGATAGATATGCTGCAGCTCTATCTGGAGAGTGCTGTACTGACAGAGAAATGGGACTGACTATCTTCTCTCGGGGATCAACACGTTCTCATGGTATAGGCAGAAGCAAAAGGGCAAAATGCTGTCACTCACTATGTCTTACGCTATCTTTGAGGGCTTGAATAAAATGTAAAGACGCCGACAATACCTGAAGAGGGCTGACATATTAATCACTGCGTGTTAGTGGCGGGCGAGACAAGAAATTTACAGGGCGAGCCGAGCGAAGGGTCTCGCTTGGTTCTAAGATCCCGTGCACGAGCCAAATATTGAAGAAAATATGATGAAGTCCCTTCAAAATCCAAACAACTAAATCCCATTAACACGCAGAAGTGTTTCACATTAGTAAATCTGATTACATCACTACTTTGACAGCATTTCATAAACGGGGTTTAGACATTTGCTTAGACTTATTCATGTCCTCCACCGAGGGACAAGTCACTTGTCATTTGCACCGTATATGTCGCATTTATTCTTATTACCACGCAGCAACGCTATAGCGTATAAAATTAAACACAAGACGTTTTTATAGGCTAAACATCCCAAACTCGCACATTTGAAGCTGTTCTTATAAGGGACAATGAAGAAAACTAAATCTTTGTCAATTACTAAAAATTGGTCAAGGACCTCACAATTTAGTGAAGTGAGGAATCCAGGATTGATCCTAGGTTTTCTAGGTCCACATTGTAGGCTTCAGCCTCTCAGCATGCATCTCTGTCTCTCACCCACATTACATCAAAGGTCAATGCCTTATGTTTAATTCTAGGTGCACAAGTTTACAGAATGGTAACAGGCAGAACCCACACGAGGTCTGTCTAGTTTTGGGCTCGAAGATCATAGAGAAACCTGAGCTGAGCCCGAGCCAGGCATGCGGCTTCAGCTTTCAGTAGCTCGCCCACCTCTACTACACATGTTGTACTAATGCTGTCCTGTGCGGTACTCGTCGCAGGCAAAAGCTGAAGAAAGATGACCTATAGCCCCTCTGTATATAGGTTTCCTTATTTTTTGATTGCTAACAACTCTGGAGAACCAGCGGAAGCAGTCGCTAGCCAAGATCTAACAAGCATTGGAAATGCAATAGGTCTCGCAGCATTAGAGTTAGTGCTTTTAGAATTGTTTATGGGTTTTTTTGTAAATCTTTAGCATTTTTGTTTCCTGTAGCCAATGCTAAAGAATTAAAAAAAAAAAGCCATAAACATTTCTAAAAGTTCTAACTCAAATGCTCCGAGACCTATTGCACTGTGTGAGGGTGAGGGGTTGAGGGTGAGTGAGGGTGAGTGAGGGTGAGGGTGGGTGAGGGTGAGTGAGGGGTTGAGGGTGAGGGGATGAGGGTGAGTGAGAGTGAGGGTGAGTGAGGGTGAGTGAGGGTGAGTGAGAGTGAGGGTGAGTGAGGGTGAGAGTGAGGGAGGGTGAGGGTGAGTGAGGGTGAGTGAGGGTGAGGGTGAGTGAGGGTGAGGGTGAGTGAGGGTGAGTGTGAGGGTGAGGGTGAGTGAGGGTGAGGGTGAGTGAGGGTGAGGGGTTGATGTTGAGGGTGAGGGGTTGAGGGTGAGTGAGGGTGAGTGAGGGGTTGAGGGTGAGTGAGGAGGAGTGAGAGTGCAAGAAAGTTGCAGTTTGGCTTTGAAACGGATCTGAGAGGTGTCTGCGTGATAAATGAATGATGCATAGGAATGGACAGAATGGGAATGTGTTTCGAGGACGTGCTCGGGGTGTGCATACTGGAAGCAGGGTGATGGATTCGAGGCTATGAGCGAGGGTGATGCCGAGCTCACCTCAAGGAGAGGGTGAGGGGCCAGGGCAGAAAGTAGGTGCAACAGAAGGAGCTGTGTAGCAAGAAACGCTGAGGAACGTGACACTGGTACTGCATAATGTGAAGTGTATTCCCCGCAGTGCTAAACGTTCACGGGATTTAATAAACCAAAATACACTGTCAGCAACAGCAGGGACTGGTTATTTGATGTTCCGACAAACATCGGTCTAGTCTGTGCTTAACCGCGATCAGCCGCCAGGGGGTAATGCAAGAAAATCTATCTGCAGGTTTGCTTTTCACTCCGTAAAACATGTTTATTGGAGCAAGTCCAGTGCTGTGCCTACCTGAAAGTCTTTTGTAATCTCTTTTAGATGTTCTAATGTGGCAAGTGCGGATATACACGAGGTGTTGTATTCCTGCTGATGCCACACTGTTAACTGGAGCGAGAGCTAGCTCCTAGGATCCTTATAACGAATAATTGGGGAATGGCTGAGGGAGAGGATGAAGCGTGGGTGCTTCTGCAGGAATAGCTCATAGCGATGCGTCATGTAACTGTCAAAAAAGTTGGAGAAAGGAACGTTTCAGGTGAGGATGGCCCTGCAAAAAGTCTGCAAAGTTATTGTTTGTGACGTCAGGGGGGAAGTGGCGATTTAAAAAAAAATGCGACACGGCGGGCAGGGGAGGGGGCGGAGCGGGTAAAATAAACAAACAAGACGGAGGTGAGAGAGGGGAGGGGGGAGGAGAAATGCGACATGGCGGGAAGGGGAGGGGGCGGAGCGGGTAAAATAAACAAACAAGACGGAGGGAAGAGAGGGGAGGGGGAGGAGAAATGCGACACGGCGGGAAGGGGAGGGGGCGGAGCGGGTAAAACAAGACGGACGTGCACGCGCTTTTAAGCTCAATGCGCATGCGCATTGAGCTTAAAAGTCACGGGCACTGCAAGGAATCGCCACGATTCCTTGCAGTGGATAAAGAGTGGATAAGCCCCCATAGTCTCGCTTGCTCGATGCGCATCGACAGGCGAGACCTAAAAATGGGTGGATAATAGTACATTTCTGCTTCAAGGTCAGTCGATCAGACCACAAAGATCTACTTTTCATTGACTGAGTACTTGATTTGCAGATGTTGAAAATATACGATTTCGAAAGGTGTATATTCATGCACAATCTCCTTCTCGAGACATACATGTTTTCTATCCCCCCATGAAATGAGTCCAACAGACTCAACACGGAGACATCCTCTTTACCTTTACCTCTAGGAAGACAGTAGAGAAACGCCCCCTTTTGATAATGAAAACGGGAACCTCAAGTCAATTTTTTAAAGCTTTCTTGGTGAACCAGTCGGGGTGAAGTATGTGCGCATTGCCCTTATTCCTTGATATGTACAGAATTGGGACGTATATACTTTTTATAGCTGCCCTACAATCCTGGAGTTGATATCTCATCAACTCAATAGTACAACATAACCAGTAATTCTGTTACAATTTATTGCTACACATATATATTAGTTGCACGTGCAAACAACAAACACCTATGATAACCTACATATTTTGGTACAGAACATTCACTACATTTCCTCAATCAGCCTCCCAGGGCTTTTTTAATCTTGTTTTTTTTACAAGAAATGCGACAAACACTGGTCGATGCTTTTAAAGAAAAAACTAAAGTCTTCACATTTGTCATTACTCCTGTATAATGAAAAAAGATATAGCAATGGCGGTTGCAAAATTAAACAGTTCTGAAAGAGCAGAGGAAAAAAAAAATAGTTCTTATGGTTACACATTAAAGAAAATTGAGCTGCGTGAGTTAGAACATGAAAACACATTATTAGAAAAAAATCTCCGACACAGCGTTGCACAAAACTGCAGACAACGAAAGGGTGTAACTGAATTATAGAGAGTCTACAGACAGTGAGATTTCTTAAGAACAGGCATCAACAAGGACATGTTCAGGCTTCCCAACTACTGGTTCTAGCTGCTAATGGTGTACCTTTTAGAGCGGGGTGGAAGGGCGGCATTAATGTAAATCTGGCTTCCGATATTTATGATGGGGCCAATAATCGCTCAAGACAGGGATGGTTTTCACAGAGGACAGCATCTTTCAAACATGCTTCAGACAGAACTTTTCCAGGTGCACTGATCTGAGAATCTGATACTCCCCCATTTATATAAGCTCATTCTAGGGATACACTGCCTTTTATTTCACCCACTGCAGTGGATGTGGCCGAGTACTGTCAGAGGTGCAGAGGAGAGAGGTGATCCTGTATGGTTTATTCAGAGGAGTAGGGACATCAATTAAAATGCACATCCTAGCGGCTGAAGTATAAGGTGCTTCTTTAGCAGAAGCTAGGAAGGAGCGTGAAGAGCAAGCATTCTAATGTACTCTCAAAGATCGGTTCAGTAGTGGGTTAGCGCACACAGGGACTTGGTTAATACGACTTACCTATTATCATTGCATCATTCAAGACATGAATATGCCTACGTCCACGATTAATACACCCCTTGGGGTAATTCAGGTAGGAAAGTTGAAGGTACTTTCCCTCAATGTCAAGGGTCTTAATAAACCAGTCAAGCGCCAAAAAATCCTAGACTACCTTCGCAGACAAAAAGGGGATATTGCACTGCTGCAGGAGCCCAAACTGGATGCTAAGCAATTCCACACGCTTAGGAATAAATTCTTTACTGAAGTTACGGGTTCGGAAGCAGTGGGGAAGAAGAACGGGGTAGTAACTCTGATAGCCCAAAAATCCAACATTGACTTGCTCTCCTCTACGACTGACACCAAAGGGAGATGGGTCACAACCAAACTACTAAAAGACGACACGGAATTTTATGTAACAAACATCTATGCCCCAAACACATGTGACTTGAAATTTTGGTCAGACCTAACGAAGCAAATTGACAGCATCCCTGACTCAGCAGTTCACATCCTCGCAGGAGACTTTAACTTCCCC
Source organism: Lissotriton vulgaris (assembly GCF_964263255.1). NCBI lineage: Eukaryota > Metazoa > Chordata > Amphibia > Caudata > Salamandridae > Lissotriton > Lissotriton vulgaris. The sequence goes on along the minus strand of NC_141685.1, from coordinate 800,782,042 downwards.
TTAGACCCGACGCTTGATAGAGACTCCAGATGCCCTTTCCGCAGCAATAGATCACATAAGGCCTTCCTCAATCTTTGTGACCGATTCCACTTAGTTGATACATGGCGCCTACAAAACCCTGACGGGAGGGACTATACGTTCTACTCTCCTCCTCACGACTCATTTTCACGAATTGATTATTTATTTATTACAAAGAATGCTATACCCAGAATTGAAGAAACATCAATAGAACCGAGGCTCGTATCCGACCACTCCTGCATCACACTCACCATCTCCGACATAAAACCATCCACCCGCCAATCTCGATGGCGCCTTAATGATGAGGTCCTTGAGCATGAACACCAGGCCACCATTGAAACCGCCATCAAAGAGTATCTGGTACACAATGCCAGGGGGGACACCACTGACTTGACTAGGTGGGAGGCATTAAAAAGTACAATTAGAGGGGTCATCGTTAAAATTAAGTCTGCCATAAATAAAAATCATACCAGGAAACTAGAGGAGCTAGAAAAGGAAATATCCATTCTGGAAGCCAGACACTTGCATGACAGGAAGGATGAACCACTAAATAAGCTGGCCAACAAAAAGTACGAGTACAATACAATAGTGAGGGGGGGCGTGGCTTGGGCGCCGATGGCGATGGTCGCCTGAGAGCTCGGCTCCGGGACTGAGCCCGTGATTATCCTGTAAATCGGAGGCTGCGGGGCACCCCAGACCCCGCATTCTGCTGAACGGACCGACGAAGACCTGCCAGGGCCCCTGGCGGGGATCGGACGAGTGGTGATCCGGCGTAAAACCGAAGTTTGCGGAGTTGCGGAGTGCGACCCAACATGGCGCCCGGACTTCATTGTCCCCCTGGCCGGATCCATTGAATTGGAGGAGCGTCGCGGGCGGCGTCTCGCCCCCGGCTTTGCCATCCCCTGCTGATCTGTGCACTAGATATCGGTCAGATCGGACTTTCTACAACGAGAATGCACTCGGTTGGGTGACTGGGCGGATGCCCACGTTATAGTGGATCCCGTGAGCGGACGTCTGGTGAACCAGGCGGTGGCCCAACTCACGACACCGCACCTAGCTACGTTTTCCTGGCCAGTCCACTTCCATGGGAGGCGCAACACTCTGGCGCCACAAATCGTCCGGTGGAGTTGGTGACCCTCACCCCGGGACTTTAGCGGCTGTGCGGGCCTGCCCGACCTGGCGGCGGTTGTCTCCGCCCCCTCATCGGTGCCCTCGGACGCCGTGGTGGTGGCGCGAGCCGAAGCGGAGAAGTTCCCACAGGCCCTGGAGAAGGAGGTCTCCGATACTCGATTTGAGGTCCAGTAACCGGGAGGGTCGTGGTCGGCATCTGCACCCGGAGACGCCTGCTCCTGGACCATCACGGAGTGCCCCCGGCGACATGGGGAAACCTAGAGGAGCCAAGGGGACTACCCCAACCGCCTCAGACTCGGAGACCCAGGACAAAGAGGAACATGGGGACCCAAAGAGTTCTGGTGGTGCATCGATGCAACAGCAGTTCGACCGCGTCCTGGAGGCGATAGCGACCACGCAATCGGCCCTCCAACAGGACATTGCCCAGGTGGCGACGAGCCTAGGTCTCCTTAGAGCGGACCACGGCAAACTTTCGGACCGGGTCAAGGAAGTGGAGAGCTCGGTGAAAACCTTGGAGCCGGCGCAGCGAACCTTGGCTGCGACTATGAAGGATGCCTTATCCCGGATTGCGACCCTAGAGCAGAGAGCGGAGGATGCGGAAGGCCGCAACAGGAGGAACAACATCCGTGTGGTGGGCCTTCCGGAAAAGATCGAGGATGGCGACATGATGGCATACTTGGAGGCCTGGCTCCGTGACACGGTGGCCCCGGAGGGGCTATCCTCCTTCTACACCTTGGAGCGTGCCCACAGAGTCCCGGCGCGGCCACCGCAGCAGGGACGTGCCCCGAGACCAGTGGTGGCGCGGTTATTGCACTTTCGGGACAGAGACTTAATCCTCAATGCCGCCAGACATAATGGCCCATTCAAAGTGGCGAACAGTCAGGTGAACATCTTCCCGGATTACACCTACGAAACTCAACGCAGGCGGTTCTCCTTCCTGGCGGTCAAGCGCGAGCTCAGGAGCAAGGGCATCCAGTACTCGCTCCTCTATCCTGCAAGGCTCCGCATCATTGTCGATGACAAGACTCAATTCTTCGACACCCCGGAGGATGTCTGTGCCTGGCTCGAGCTTTACAGAGCAGGGAAAGATGGCTTCGGCTCCTCATCCCAACAGGCGGAGGAGCCGGAACAGAGACGGCGATCCAGGAGGATTAGGAATCGCCGCGGCCGCTCGGGGGGGCCCTCAACTGCAGAGACGTCGACGGAGCGGAGGGGAGTGCTGGAGGTGTTATCTGAGTTGTCTGGCGCACGGGACGATGCCATTGAAGAGGAAGCGGACCCGGGTGACGAGGGGGCACCATCGGACTCAGAGGACTCAGTGACTGATAGCGCCCATACACCGGTGATCACACCGAAATCGGTGGAAGACCTTCTGGATGGACAGGGGTAACGGGGTGAGCTACCTCATTTTGGGAGGGGGCCCGGCAGGGGGGAGGCGGTTGCCGTCAATTGATGCTGACAACGAGGGCGGGGAGGGTGGGGTGCCCCTGTTTCTGCCCCGAGGGTCTTTGGCACTGTTTTGGGCTTGTTTTAGTCCTGGTAGCCTGAGCGTCGAGGGCCCACTGCCTCCGCCCGGCCCGCACCTGGCCCTTAAGGCCTTCCTACGGTGGCGACCGCAGGATTAGTAGGGGTTATTGGGTTGTTGGAGGGCAAGGTTTGGATGGGATCTGGATGGTGCTGTTTGGGTCCTGTTCTGGGGAGGGTGGGTGGGGGTCTGGTTCGTTCTTGGGTTGTTTGGTTTTGGTTGGGGAAAATGGCCGCCATCAGTGCTGGGATGAATGATGTCCTTTTTTTGTGGGGACCCGGATGGGGAGACTGTGCGAGAACAATATGGGACAATGGCTGATGTTGCTAACTTGAAATGTGTTACTTGGAACGTGAGGGGGCTTCATACTATGTCCAGGCGCCACAAAGTCCACGCTTATTTAGTGCGTAGGGGAGTGCAAATGGCGCTGCTGCAGGAAACTCATCTGAACAAGGCGGAAGGGGCGGCGCTACAGCGTAGATGGAGGGGGCAGGTCTTTTACACATCGTACTCCGCGTATGCCAGGGGGGCGCTAATATGGGTTAGAGCTGGGGTCCCCTTCCAGGTCACGAAAACAGTGATAGATCCAGAGGGGCGTTACGTGGCCTTTTCGGGCACTTTAGGAGGGAGGGACTTGAACGTTTGCTGTGTGTACGCTCCTAATATAGACCAGACTGCCTTCCTTTCCAGGTTATCGGGCTCGTTGGCCCACTTCTTCTCCGGGCCCCTTCTGCTCGGGGGAGACTTCAACTCAGTAGTGGACGTAGACACTGACCGCTCGCATCCACCCCTTCCCGATTCTCCGGTTCGTCGCACGGCTAAGGGTCGTAAGGATTGGCAGACCCACTGGGGTCTGACGGATATCTGGAGGGGGCACCACCCCACATCTAGGGACTATTCATACTTCTCGAGCCTCCATGAGTTGCATGCTCCTTGGGAAAGGTGCCTGCATGCGCGCTGTACTGGCTAGTATTTAGGCGTGCGCCGCTTATTTACTTGTTTTAAAAAGCTCGTTTTGACTTCTGTATTAATTTTGCATATGTGACTCGTTTTACTAGTTTATTTTATTTGGCCACATACTTGCATTTTAAATTGTGCCCCCACCGCGTTTTTTCGCGGAATTTCACCGTTTTTGGTAGCTTCCTCGTGGCGCTTGGCCGCCATCTTGGGGTGGTCTCTGCCTCCTGTGCCATTTGCTCGAGCGCTCTAGCGCTTTCTGTAGCCCAGGTGAGCTGCTACTTAAGGCGAGCTCTCCCTCTATTCACTCTTGGGAAAGGTGCCTGCATGCGCGCTGTACTGGCTAGCATTTAAGCGTGCGCCGCTTATTTACTTGTTTTAAAAAGCTCGTTTTGACTTCTGTATTAATTTTGCATATGTGACTCGTTTTACTAGTTTATTTTATTTGGCCACATACTTGCATTTTAAATTGTGCCCCCACCGCGTTTTTTCGCGGAATTTCACCGTTTTTGGTAGCTTCCTCGTGGCGCTTGGCCGCCATCTTGGGGTGGTCTCTGCCTCCTGTGCCATTTGCTCGAGCGCTCTAGCGCTTTCTGTAGCCCAGGTGAGCTGCTACTTAAGGCGAGCTCTCCCTCTATTCACTCTTGGGAAAGGTGCCTGCATGCGCGCTGTACTGGCTAGCATTTAAGCGTGCGCCGCTTATTTACTTGTTTTAAAAAGCTCGTTTTGACTTCTGTATTAATTTTGCATATGTGACTCGTTTTACTAGTTTATTTTATTTGGCCACATACTTGCATTTTAAATTGTGCCCCCACCGCGTTTTTTCGCGGAATTTCACCGTTTTTGGTAGCTTCCTCGTGGCGCTTGGCCGCCATCTTGGGGTGGTCTCTGCCTCCTGTGCCATTTGCTCGAGCGCTCTAGCGCTTTCTGTAGCCCAGGTGAGCTGCTACTTAAGGCGAGCTCTCCCTCTATTCACTCTTGGGAAAGGTGCCTGCATGCGCGCTGTACTGGCTAGCATTTAAGCGTGCGCCGCTTATTTACTTGTTTTAAAAAGCTCGTTTTGACTTCTGTATTAATTTTGCATATGTGACTCGTTTTACTAGTTTATTTTAGTTGGCCACATACTTGCATTTTAAATTGTGCCCCCACCGCGTTTTTTCGCGGAATTTCACCGTTTTTGGTAGCTTCCTCGTGGCGCTTGGCCGCCATCTTGGGGTGGTCTCTGCCTCCTGTGCCATTTGCTCGAGCGCTCTAGCGCTTTCTGTAGCCCAGGTGAGCTGCTACTTAAGGCGAGCTCTCCCTCTATTCACTCTTGGGAAAGGTGCCTGCATGCGCGCTGTACTGGCTAGCATTTAAGCGTGCACCGCTTATTTACTTGTTTTAAAAAGCTCGTTTTGACTTCTGTATTAATTTTGCATATGTGACTCGTTTTACTAGTTTATTTTATTTGGCCACATACTTGCATTTTAAATTGTGCCCCCACCGCGTTTTTTCGCGGAATTTCACCGTTTTTGGTAGCTTCCTCGTGGCGCTTGGCCGCCATCTTGGGGTGGTCTCTGCCTCCTGTGCCATTTGCTCGAGCGCTCTAGCGCTTTCTGTAGCCCAGGTGAGCTGCTACTTAAAGCTCACTCTGCTCGCGCAGCGGTGACGCGCAGCGGCAGCGCCTGACTCGCGCTGGAGTCGAGCCAGAGTCTGCCCGTCTGCGCCCGTCCGCGCTAAGTACGCGCGGTACGCCGGGGATTTTATCTTTTATCTCTACTTTGTGTATATCCGTGTGCCCGTATCTGTCGGCTTGTCAGGATGATTACGTATTCCGGTGCCTCGCTTCTTGCCATCAGAGATACTCTCCCACGCTGCTCTGCCACACCCTACCATCCGCTGTGTGGCCCGTTTCAGTGTGCTTGCAACAGATGGTCATTGGACCAGCCTGTAGGTATTCGCGAGCTCGCCACTTCCCCCGCCCCACGAGCTCCTCCCGGTCTCCCTCCATTGCCTGGTAGCCTGGGATCTGGTCTACGATTTTTAAATCTGAACACCAGATCTCTAGTGAAACACCATCTGTCTGTGGCTGATCTCATTTTGGATAAGACACCAGATCTGCTGGCTGTAACTGAAACCTGGCTACAAGACACTGATGACGCTATAGTCAATCTTGCCTGTCCTCCGGGCTATCTATGCTTCAGATCTAACCGCCATTCTAGAGGTGGAGGGATCGCCCTATTTATCAAATCCGCCTTCACATGTACCTGGACGGTCTTGCAGATTGCTGGATGTGAGAGTGCGCTGTTTAAGGTTTCTATCAGCCCTCAGTTCTCGCTGTCAGGGATGGTTGTTTATCGCCCTCCAGGCAGCGACATAGCTTTTAGAGGTGCCTTTCCGGAGGCTGTGAGCCTATTGGCTAGTGGTTGTGCAAATTTTTCTATCTTGGGCGACCTAAATCTCCACTTTGATAGGTTAGAGTCTCTGGCCATCAGTGGTTTTTTGGCCGACTTAGAGGCCTTGCAGTTGACCCAGCTTGTTTCTCAGCCTACACACGTGGCCGGCCACACTCTTGATCCGTTTTTTACGACTCTCTCGGATGTCCGGATTGTGGCGGTTGATCCTGTGATATGGTCTGACCACTATCTGGTGTCTGCTTGGCTTCCCCTCCCTGCCAATCCCACTATACCACCTCCTTTGCGGATACCCCGACGCCACTGGAACAAACTCAGGTTAGAGGACCTTCACCGCATTATGGGTGCTGAGCCTCTAGGTCCCCTGCTGAATGCCACCTCGGGCTATGACCGGTTCTGTAACTGGATTACCAGGGCGCTGGACGTCCTGGTACCTATCATCTCCAGCAAGTCCAGTCCCCGGCAGGCTAGCCCCTGGTATGACAGCGCGCTGCGTGCAATGAAGTCCTCTTGCAGACGGGCAGAAAGGGAGTGGCGTAAGTCGTACGATGCCGACAAGAAATCCATCTACCTGGCCTTAGTTAAGCTTTACCATCGAGCTATATGTAGGGCCCAGGCGGCGTTTTACGCAGCCGAATTCCGAAATAGCCTCAACTCGACCAAAACCATCTTCAAAACCATAAAAGACTTGATGGCAAAGAGAGTTCCCCCACAGTTGGACAGTTCCACCGCCCACTGTGAAGCCCTAGCCACCTTCTTTCTGGACAAAGTCAGGAAAATCTACCAGGCGTTTCCAAGCACACTGTCTCCAGTGATTCCCTGGAGTGGCTCTAGCAGCTGTCCATCGCTGCACTCCCTTCCTACCATCTCTAATGAGGAGTTTGCTAAGTGGGCCCTGCGAGTCAAGTCTGGATCGCCTGCAGACCCGGTAAGATCTGCTCTTTTCAGGGACGTTGCTTTTCAGGGACGCACAGCAGTGTGCTCTCTGATTAACCTCTCCCTGACCTCTGGCCTGGTCCCTGCCAAATGGAAGCAAGCGGTGGTTTCCCCGATCCTAAAAAAACCATCTTTGGATCCGTCGAGACCTGAAAACTACCGCCCAATATCTTTGCTCCCTTGGCCGGCCAAGGTTATGGAGGCCCATGTAAATCTGGCCCTCACGGAGCATATGACCCTAGTGAATGTCCTGGATCCCACGCAGAATGGGTTTCGTGCTGGCCACAGCACTGAGACGGCCCTTCTGGCAATGGTTGAGCATTTGCGGAGTGTGCTCGATGCAGGTCAAACGGCAGCGCTTATTTTACTAGATCTGAGCGCTGCCTTTGACACTGTTTCCCATCGCATCTTGCTACACCGCCTGCAGGACATTGGCATTTGTGGTTCAGCTCTGCAGTGGTTCCGCTCCTTCCTCAGTGATCGCTCCTTCTGCGTTGCCACCCCTCCATTTCAGTCCAAGTACCATCCTTTGGACCTGGGGGTCCCTCAGGGCTCCTCGCTGAGTCCCACGCTTTTTAATCTGTACGTGCAGCCGCTGGCTGAGGTCGTCAGGCAATGGGGCCTAACCATGGTCTCCTATGCTGATGACACTCAGTTGGCGGTTACGATCAGCGGGGATGCCAAGCAGGATGCCCTCAGGTTCCGAAGTGGACTGAGAGAGGTGGCCAGCTGGATGAATAACAACTGTCTCCAGCTGAACGCGACAAAAACAGAGGTGATGATCGTTGGAAGGGAAGCGGACCACTGGGGGGACGAATGGTGGCCTCCGGAGCTGGGATCAGCGCCGGCCCCTGTCCTGGAACTCAGGAATCTGGGAGTATGGCTTGACCACACGCTAAGCTTTGTGACTCACACGAAGAGAGTGGCGGCCTGCTGTTTTGGAGTATTACGCGGGCTAAGACCCCTGCTGCGATTCTTTGATGCTCCTACAAGACAGCTGGTCATTCAAGCAATGATCATCTCGCGGCTGGATTACGCCAGTTCACTCCTTTTAGGAGCGAACCAAGCCGAGATTCTTCGTTTACAGCGAGTCCAGAACGCGGCGGCTAGGGCGGTGGTTGGTCTGCCTCGAACCTGCCCTACCTCTAACACTCTGCGGTCCCTGCACTGGCTCCCGATAAGCAAGCGTATCCAATTCAAGGCTCTTTGCCTGGTTTTTAAAATTTTTAGAGAGTTGGCACCCGGGATACTCAATACACTGATCTCTCCCTATGTTCCTACCCGCTCACTACGATCCCTTGGACAGTCTTTGGTGGTCGTCCCCCGTTTTAGACTTAGTCGGATGGGGGGTCGCTCCTTCCGCGTGAAAGCTGCAACCCTCTGGAATGCGCTCCCCTTGGAAATCCGCCTCTCAAATGACCTAATATCTTTTCGTAGGGCTCTGAAAACCTTCCTGTTTTAAATGTTCCTTGCTTTTAATGTTCTGCTTTTTTGTTACTGGACTTAGTGTTGTGTTGTGTTTACCTTTCCCTGCGCCAGGACGCTCCTTCGCTGGAGCAGCTGTGCGCATTAAAATGCAAATAACATAACATAACATAACATGTCAGACTGGATGGATTTCTTGGATCGCCCGAACTGGTTTCGGCAGCGGTCTGATCTGAGTACTTGTCCAGAACCATTTCAGACCATAACCCCCTCCTGCTGGACCTTCGCTGGTTCCCCGGGACGCCGGCGGTGCCCACCTGGAAGTTACGACCCGAGATTCTTGAGGACAGTGTTTTCAGGGCGGACCCTGGGGGATAAGGTATCGGAATATTTTGCGTCCAACGGCGGCACCGCGAGTACAAGAGCGTTAGAGTGGGACGCTTTTAAGGTAGTGGTGAGGGGTTACTGCATTTCTAAAAAGGTGGGCATGAGGCGAGTTATCCTAGCTGACCTAGATGCAGCGGACCGGAAACTCCGCGAGCTGGAAATTCGCCGCCCCGGGCGCCCGGAATTACAGGTACACACGGCGGAGGCGAGGGAGAAGGTGGCGGCGGAGGTCGAACGGCTTCGCTGTTTTGACTACAAGGCCTATACGGTCCGGTCCATCGCGGAGGGGGACAGATCGAGCGCGTTGCTGGCATGGCTGGCCAACCCTACGCGCCAGTCCTCATTGACGACAAGTATGCGTAAGGCAGACGGAACCGAGGTATACACTCAACCGGAGATTCTCAGCTGCTTCCGGCATTATTACGAACGTTTGTACCGCAGTCGCTCCGCACGAGACCCTGACCGGCTCGATAATTATCTACGCCCACTGGAGCTCCGAACAGTGGAGCAAGAAGTGGCGAAAGCCCTGGGGTCCGACATAGAATTGGGGGAGATCCGCGGTGCCATTAAACGGATGGCGAGAAATAAGACCCCGGGCCTGGACGGCCTGCCCGTGGAGTTTTATGCAGCTTATGCTGACCTCCTAGCCCCTAGGTTATTGGTGGTCTACAGGGAGGCGAAGAGGCTGGGGCGACTCCCGAGCTCGATGTGTGAGGCGTTGGTGGTTCCTCTCCTCAAACCAGGAAGGGACTCGTCCGACCCGGGGTCTTACCGTCCCTTATCGATGCTGACGGTGGACTATAAAATACTGAGCAGTATCTTGGCCTCGAGGCTGCTGGGACACATGAGTTCCCTGGTGCATGAGGACCAAGCTGGTTTTATCCCAAGGCGTAACACGACTATGAACATTCGCAGGTTGTTCCGTTTGCTAGGGGAACCGTTTGTGGATGCCCCGTCCCCGGTTGTCTTATCGGTGGACCTAGAGAAAGCTTTTGATAGCCTGGAGTGGGACTACCTCTGCACGGTGCTGCGGAGATTCGGCCTCGGTGAGGGCTTCATCAGATGGACCGCGGTTCTCTATGCCTCTGCATCGGCCAGGGTCCGGGCGGGACCACTGATTTCCTCACAATATCCGGTAGAACGAGGCACGAGGCAGGGGTGTTCTTTGTCCCCACTTCTCTTTGCGCTGGCGGTGGAACCACTCGCGCTGCATCTTCGATCGGGAGCCCACTATATGGGCCTGTGGACGCCTTCGGGCCCGCACTACGTTTCGCTGTATGCAGACGACCTGTTGCTCTTCCTAGAGGACCCGCTCGACGCCTTACATGGAGCGGCGACGGCGCTCACGGAGTTTGGGGAGGTTTCGGGCCTCCGGGTGAATTGGTCCAAGACCTGTCTTTTCCCGGTTCGTAAGGGTGCCCCCGCCCCTACTTTAAGTAGGGAGATTAGATGGGAACCCGACTGCTTTAAGTACCTGGGGGTATTCGTCTATCACGACCCATCCGACCTCCTGGATGGGAACATTGCCCGCAGCACTCGAGCACTTCGAGGCTGCATGGACTTTTGGGCCACGCTGCCGCTCTCGGTGGCGGGACGGATCGCTCTGCTTAAAATGGTGGCGCTTCCCCGACTATTATATTATTTCCGGACACTACCGATCTGGGTCCCACCGGCCACGTTTCGACTATTACGATCTATGATGGTCGGATACCTCTGGGGCTCGGGCCGCCGTCGGGTGGCCCTCAAGACCCTGATGAGGCCGAAAGATGAGGGGGGGCTCGCGGTGCCGGACTTTGAAAAGTATTATCTGGCGGCGCAGCTCCAGACCTTCACCCAGGAGATCGCCCGGGAATACCGGGGCCCGGAAGACAGAAGGGGGACGGGCATGGCCAGGCATGTTCTCTCCTTCATAGCGCTGCGACAACGTTTGGCCCTGCGGGATTTATCGCTGGAGGAGCGGACTGTCCGCCTGTGTTGGAATCGGGCTCACGCCCGAGGCCATCTGAGAACACCGTATGCGCCCGAAATACCTTTGGGGATGCTGACGGCCCTCCCCCATGGAGGCGATTGGTCACGATTGGCGGCCTGGGAGGACGCCGGCTTACAGCTAGTTGGGGATCTGTATGAGGACGGGGCGCTCTTGCCCTTCCAGGATCTTATTGACCGCTTCGAGATCCCCCGTGGTGACTTTCTGTTGCACTCGGCCATTGTCCGAGCGATCCAGGCACACTGGAAGAGCGGGCAGGAGGAACCCGCCTTATCTCCGGTGTGCCAATACGTGATGATGTCTGCGGGCACGGTGAAGGCGGTCACTTGCCTTTACGGTAGATTGATCAACGAAGGGTTGGCTCCTCTCACTACTTTGAGAAACCGCTGGGAGGAGGACATTGGCAGGGAGATCCCGGAGACGACCTGGTCCCAGTTGGTGCGGCGAGCCTGGAAGGGCACACGCCACGCCCGTTTTCAGCTGGTCCACTATTACGTTCTCCATAGAGCATATCTGACCCCAGTGAAAATTAAGCGATATTTTGCCACGAATTTGGCGGATTGCCCTAGGTGCCCAGCTCAGGAGGCGGACCTCCTCCACATGTTATGGGCCTGCCCGGGATTATCATCCTACTGGGTGGAAGTGGAGAAGACCCTGGAGGAGGTGACGGGGAGATCCTTATCATTTGATGCGGCGGTGGGACTCCTACACTGGTTCCCTCATACCCCCAAGAATAAAATTTCCAGCAAATTTATCGACCTAGGGCTCCTCCTTGCTAAGCGAGAGGTGACCAGGAACTGGAAGGCACGAGTTGGTCCGACAGGAAGCAGATGGCACAGCGAGCTCTTGAAGTGGGCGGCGGGGGAGAGCACACTGAGATACCAACTGGCTTGGAGGCAGCGTAATGAGAAGGCGCAGGAGGCAGCGTTGGAGTGGGAAATGTTAGTGCAGGCCCTCAGGGATTATTGCGCCCCCAGCGACTCTGAAGGTGAAGAAGCGACTCGCCCCGAGTCCCGATAAACATTTGCACTATTAGTCCTGTTGCTTTCCCCGTGGGTCCCATAGCAGATCCTGTTGCGGTTGCTCCCAGGCGCTGATGGCGGGGTTGGGTGGGGTTTACTTTGGTTAGTAGTATTTTGAGGGTGGGGGTTTTTCTTTTGGGTTTATAGGCTTGTTTGGAAAAGCAGATGACGGACAGTGGATCATCCGGACCAGCTCTGACATCCTGCTGAGCCCCCATTGAATTTCGCCGCCCGACCCCAGGGTTGTGGGCCGGATGGCTGTGTACGGAACTTACGGTGCGGGGACAGAGGGTTGTATTTCGCTGATATTGCTTGTGATACAATGCTGGTCGATTTTGTAACGATTTACTAATTCCTGCAATAAAAATATATTTAAAAAAAAAAAAATACAATACAATAGTGAGTGAGAGAGCTGGTGTGTGGCTGGACAGGAGAAAAAGGTTTAAGTTATGTGAGTCAAACAAAGCCGGGAAAAGTCTAGCAGCTTACCTTAAATTCAAAATACAGAAAAACACTATAAACTCTATCGTTGATAAGCTTGGTGTAGCTCAATCCGACCCCACAAAAATTGCAGAGCTATTTAAAGACTTCTACGAACGGCTCTATGCCAGGAACACAGAGGTAGAAGTCGACAAGATCGAAAACTATTTGGGAGAATGCAGGCTACCGTCTCTCTCCTTGGAAGACCAGGCAGGCATAAATAGTCCAATCACGTACCGGGAAGTTCAGAATGCCATAAAATCGCTAAAATGCGAAAAGGCCCCCGGACCTGATGGGTTCTCTGCAAGATTTTATAAATGCTTCTCCTCGGTAGTTACACAACCACTCCTTCACATGTTCGAGGAGACCAGTGAGACGGGAGAAATGAAAGGCACACTATCAGAAGCCATCATCGCGGTCCTTCCGAAAGAAGGAAAAGACCCTACATTACCCAAGAACTATAGGCCTATTTCACTTATTAATCTGGACTGTAAGCTTTTTGCCTCTATACTAGCGGAACGCTTCCAGAAAATCCTACCGAAACTCATACACCCATCCCAAGCGGGGTTTTTGAAAAACAGGCTGTCCAGCGACAACACCAGGACTCAGGCACATGTGCTAGAAAAAGCGAAGCTTTTACCCATTCCTTCAGCAGCAATCACACGAGATGCCGAAAAGGCATTCGACAAAGTGGAATGGGCATACCTGGAAGCTGTATTAAATAAATTTAACTTGGGATCGTCACTTATAAGGATGATCATGTCTCTTTATTTCTGCCCTGTAGCGAGAGTTAGAGCAAGGGGGGTCATTCCCGTCACCGTTCCGTCTACATCAAGGAACGAGGCAGGGATGCCCCCTTTCCCTGTCACTGTTTTTATTGGCTATCGAACCATTCCTATATCATATTAGACACAACAAAAATATACCAGGAATTCCTTTCAATGAATGTATTATAAAAATAACGGCATATGCAGATGACGTCTTAGTTGTCTCAAAGAAGGCAGATGAGGCTATACCGACCCTCCTCACTACTATCGAGGAGCTCTCGAAGGTATCCGGCTACAAATTAAACAAAGAGAAGACAGAAGTCAAACTACTCAACTACATAGGGAGTAAGGTCATCATAGGAGATTCTGGCTTAACGTGGCAGCCAGGCAGCTTCAAATATTTGGGCTTAGATTTTGAGAGCGACCTAATATCCACAGTACGAATTAATGAGAATATACTCCTGAATAAAATAAACAAACTACTTGATGGCTGGTTTCCTAAATACTTATCATGGTGGGGTAGGGCTGAGACCCTGAAGATGATGGTAACACCTCTAGTAAATTTCCTGGCAAGTATGCTACCAATGACCCTCTCTGACGACTTCATACATAACGCAGAGAAGCTGTTCGGTGCGTTTCTGTGGCAAGGGAAGAAAGCCAGGATATCAATGAAAAAGCTACAGCTAGCTAAAGAAAAAGGCGGCCTGGGTCTCCCAAACTTCAGACACTACCAAACAGCGTTCCTATGCAAACAGGGCGCCCACTGGCTAAGCAAGGAATCAGAATACACCCCACTATGGGTGGATATTGAAAAGCCATCATGGGCACTATTTCACTCTCGGCCCTACTCACCATGGACCTCACGTATCTACCCCATTCAAAGTATATCTTGCTAAATACAAGAAGGGCGCTCCTGAGACTCGACCAGTCGAGCCACAAAGGTCTAAAGCTCAAAAAGTCCACTTCCATAGGCTTATAGCATAACCCATCACTAAAAATCAACGGGGTACCTCTTCAGTGGAAACACTAGTCCGCTAAAGGTATAAATATGGCAAGCGATCTCTTCAAAGGAAGAGATCCTCCACCGTTTTCTTGAGTCCAAGCCACACACGACCTCGCACCAATAGACTTTTATGACTTCCTGAAACTAAAAGCACTCCTGTCTGCTCGCTCTTTGACACCCTCTGTACTATGGCTTTGGAACACTATCCCACGTATCAGTAAGGCGGGTCACTTTGTCTCGAAGGTCTACAAAATGCTCCTCCCCTTCCCCAGAAAACACACAGACGAAATGAGATAAGATGGGAAGCAGAGCCCAACACAACGGGTATGTCTTTCGAATGGGATATAATACATACAACTGCCTTTAGGAACAAGGTCTCTCCTATATTATCTCAAACTAAATTCATGTTAATCAACAGAACATATTGGACACCAGAGAAGCTCTTTAGACTTCATCTAAGGGATAACCCCAAGTGCTGGAATTGTGATGCAGGAGTGGGTGACTTGGCCCACATGATATTTAATTGCCCCTCCTTGAAGAAATATTGGGATAGAATTTTTGATTGCATAGAACATATTTTCTGTATCAATCCTGTAAGGGAGTTTGTCTATGTCCTACTGGGAGTACTAGACCCGAACTTGACTAATGCTGTTGATCGCCAGCTCCTTGATCTACTACTCACTCTGGCATGCAAAGTTGTGTTATGCAAGTGGAAAAACGCCTCTGAAGTGTCGTTCAAAATGTGGCAAGATTGGCTGTCCTTTTTTGAGAGGGGCCGATAATCCAGCCCTACACTCGTCTCCAGGGCGTGTTTCTCATAAAAAATTGTGGAAATCGCTTGATGCTTCCTCCTTTTCGTTTGACCCTCCATAGGCTATGCAGGTTAATGCAAACCACGAATGCTGCAAGCCCTTGTCCCCGACGAATGCCCTATACCGTGAGTAGTTCATAGATGCTACCGAGACGAGAACCTAGGCAGAGATATACAACGAATATGCAACTGTATATGTATTGATCATCACATGCTTTACTTTCTTTTCTGTTTTGCTTTTGCTATTGCTTTGCTTTATTATAACCAGTGTCTTGTATTGAGTGAATTGTATTTATTGTACTTTATTGCACCTTATTGTATTGTCTTGTCTTGTCTTTCTTCTATTTTTCAATAAAAAACATTTGTTAGTAAGAAATGTGGCTGAAACAGTTTTCATACATCACTTTGTCACTAAGAAGTATGGATATGTAGATGAACACATTTATGACAAATATGTAGCAGTTAAAGGCGACCATTTCTCCCAAGGTAGACACTTAAAGCCACCGACCAGAAGATCGTACCAGAATAAGCAGCAAGGAGAGTCCCATAAGACGTATACTAGATTAATTTGATGTGGAGAGCATTGCTTGCTGATGGTAGTGTTCTGTAAACCAATCCCCATGGGATTAGGGCTTCTGAATCTACTTCAAATGAGAAATGTCTACATTTTGAGGAGAGGACAAAGTAGTTTGCTGGATGGCTAGTGATGTGACAGTAAGAGTGTTGTGTTTTTGGAGTTGGAGAAGCATAGTGTGAGCATGCTGATGCACTGTGGTGTTTCTTTAAGCATGAAGGGCCCTTGTGGCTTCAACATTCTCACAAGGGCAATAGAAGCCTTCAACTACCAACACAAGATAGTGACGGTTCTTACACCATACAGCTCTACCCGACACTGCTATACAATGATTAACCGCATCGCTGCTGCGGCGATTTTTGCGCTGTGCGGCTATTTTCTAATTACAGCGTTACATGACGAGCTCAGCTCGTCATCAGCACACGCCACCCGTGGGTGATGACGAGCTGAGCTCGTCATCAGCATCGAAGGGGTTAAGATGTGAAATTCATCTTGCTGGGCTAATGTTGTGTGGTTTACTATCAATAAAAATGATGGCATGATTTCAAAAGATGCAGACTGCCTCTCCTGTACCATTATAAAAGTAAGGAAGAAGCGCATGCAACACTGACCCCATTTATGAGCTGAACTGGCTCACGGGGAAATCAATGGCTACATACAATAATGTGAGCAGCAAAAAAAATAAAGAAGACTAGAGGGACTCAGTCAATTTGGGCAATGCATGAATTTAGATTAGTCCACCCAAGGATCCCGGCAATATCATTTGTGGACTATGAAAATTCTGGAATCCTGGCATCTAGAAGTACGAGCTACTTACCTTCGGTAATGATGTATCTGGTAGAGACGTTGTCTAGCCGCAGATTCCTTAACTTAGAATATCCCCAGGCATGAGACTGGATCCGGAAATATTTTGCAGCAGCACCTCTGCGCGCCGGGGGATGGCGCCACACGATCCCGCCCTGACGTCGTCCTCGTATGTGACGTCAGCGAGGTCATATAAGTCCCTCCCGGCGTGCTGACGCCAGTTTTCTTCGGAGAAATGTTTCCGCAGCACAACGCGGAGCCACCAACCAAAAACTGTGAAAGTAATGGAACAGTGTGCGAGGAATGAAAATTCCATGAATAGAGGAGGAGGATGGTGGAAGACACCATACTAAAGACCTAATAGACACCCCTACAGAATAAGTGGAGGCCGTGAGAACGAGCTCCGCAAGCCAAACTGAGGCCCCTTCCCAAGTGCAACAAGGGAAGAACATTCCCACAGACAGAAATAGACTGATAGTGCCATGTGGAACTGTGTCGTCCACTAAGAACGGAACACAGAATGAACAACAGTCCACTGTAGGAAAGAAAGAGAAGAATGTCCTTTCCCCTCTAAAAACAGAGGTAGGAAATAGAGCACAACCGACCCTCAAAGAGGATGACCACGAGGAGACCAGGACCCAGAGGCAGGAGGGCAGATGGAAGGGAAGGAGACTGGATAGAAAATGAATCTCCCCGAAATCAAAGGCATCATATAACAGAAAAGAAGCCCCTGAGCAGAGGTTAACTGTATAAGAAAGCACCCAGGGGAGAACAACAATCTGAACCCCCCCTTCAAGATATAACACAATGGCAACTGAAGAGGCCAGCGGAGAACACCACTAGACAAGGTCCTCGCAGAACGGGGAGGCTGGGTGGGCGTTAAGGAATCTGCGGCTAGACAACGTCTCTACCAGATACATTGTTACCGAAGGTAAGTACCTCGTACATCTGATAGACACACCTAGCCACAGATTCCTTAACTTAGAATAGATACCACAGCCATACCCCAAAAGAGAGGCGGGTCTGCGACAGGACAACAGAAAGAGCCAGGCATGTGATCCGGCATCAGAGTGACGGATAAATAGGAAACAACTGCGGCAGAACAGCCCAACAGCAACCCCAGCAGCTTGAAGAGCAGAAGCCAAAAGGATAGAAGATATCCGCAACATGCCAGAATGGCGCCACACCGTACCAGTATAAAAATGGCAGGCAGAACGGTATGATGCCCAGGAGAGAAAGAGAGAATAACTCTCCGCTAAATTGCGCACGAAAAATGCATTAACCCAAGCTTGGAATGAACTTGAAGAGATGCAACCAGCGCCAAACAGACCAGTTATAAAACGGTCCGAAAGTGCCGGAGGTAAGAGCCCAAAGGCAAGCCGGACCTGAGCAATGCATTGGAGATAGCCAGCAGGACAAGAAGCACGCCAAGCGCACACCCAACCCCAAAGGGTAAGGATGGGCACCAGAATCAACCCCATAACCCCAGAAGCAAGTAGAATAAGCCGCTGGCAAACGGCAACAGAGACCGTAAGTGGCTTACACAGGAATAGAAGAGCACACGACTGAGCAGCAGGAAGCCAGAAGCATGAACAATCTCCATCTAGAAGCCTTGACAATAAGTGATGACCACCGCCATCAGAAGAACCGACCCCTAGGCATAATTCTAACAAGAGCAGGCCACTCTGAAGGGAAAGGCCCAAAGACGCCAAATCAACGAATAGTGAAAAGAGTGTTAAATCCAGGACCAACACTCCCCAAGACACGGATAGTTTCGAACACCAAAAAGGGAGCATATGGCAATTGGAACAAACATCCCAGGAAGCGGAAGCAAGGAGGACTCTATGGCAACTTGCACCTAAAAAGGGCTCCCCCACATATGAAGATATTGATCCAGACTTTGCAACCCTGACAAGAGGTGGCAAGGTAGGAAGAGGAAACCAAGGCAACCAGCATGTAGACATATTGTATATGCCGGACCATACCCAGCACACTGAAGAGCAGGTAGGAGCCGTTTACGAAGAGGACACTATGAAAATTCCGAAAGAGTTGGATACCATGGCGAAGGCCTATGGCACCCAGGAAAAACATATAACAGACATGTAATTGGCGCATAGGGCCCACAATTTCCAGATCCAGGTGAGATAAGCCAGGCTATATAATAGCGTACAAGTACCCCACATGGAGTATGTATACCCCGGACAACAGAGGATACCTCTTAGGGCAAAAGCCAGGTGAAAAAGAATGCAGCAACGAACCAAACCCATGAACAGAGTTTCGGGTCGTAAGCCACAAGCAGAGGACACAGCAACCTGTGACATATGGCCACAGAAGGACAACATGCAACAGAAAGCAAAATGCATGCAAGAGATGTTAGTAAAAGGGTAAACACCCTTGACCACGTAAAAAGAAGAAGTAAAGCTTAAAGCTCATGTTAAACACAGAGTGATTCTAAAGGCTCACTGCCTCTGTTAAACACATAGCGCATCTAACCGGTGCGAAAATGAAAAGGGAACCACAGAAGACCGGTCTAAAAGACCTAAGTGGGAGGATGAAAGCCCGCCAGCAGCCGGTGCACCGCCGACTCGGCGTGAGCATCAAAGAGCAAAACCCCATCAAAGGGTAAATCAACCAGACGTTCCTGGATATTTTCAGGGAAGACACTGTCTCGCAACCAAGCGTGACGCCGTAAGGCAACAGAACTCGCCATGGAACGGCCCAAAGAATCCGCAGTATCTAAAGATGACCAGATTGTGAATTCGGCAATGTCGCGGCCATCCTGAATGGAGTGAAGAAGATCAGTGCGAGTACCCTCGGAGGTGGCGGTAAGCAAATACTCTGCAGAGTCCCACAGGGCAGAAGTAGCCCGAGCCAAAACACACACCGTATTTAAAAACCGAAGGACTGCACTAGTGTATCAAAGACATTCCTGCCCCAGGATTCAAGCCACCTGGGCTCCCGAGAGGGAGGAAGCGTCAGAGGAGCAGAGAAGGAAAGGCAGTCAAACACAACCCCCTGCGCATCAGGGTGCACAAAAAGACAGACCGGGTCATGTGGAGCTGGGCAGTGGCGGTGCAAAACTAAGCGTGCCACTGGATCACCTGAATGCATCATAGAGGGATGCCTCAAAAGGCAAAAGCGGCTCCACAGTGCCGGACCCACGGTGGAGGACCTCCAACAAGGGGTCCACCGACAAGGAGGTAGAGGGGGGTTGCATATTTAAAATGTGGGTGGCCGAAGAGACCACTCTCAAAAAAGCCGCACCAGCCTCATCAGCCCTCCGCCGAGGGGAAAACAGCTCATCAGTGGGGGAGGATTGTAGACTGACCCTCCCAAGACACTGAGGGTGGGCCCAATGCCCCACGGAAGGAAGCCCCATGGAAGAATGAGGATCCTGATGGAGCTCCTGGGGAGGCGAACAGTCTGCCGGATCTGGGAGCTCCTGAGGAGGCTCCACAAATTTCAAAGGGGGCACTGGCAGGACCAGCTCCGGCGACTCAGGGCGGAAGGGTGGTGCTGAACTTTCTCCAGAGGCCTCTATAGAAGAATCCAGAACACGGCATCAACACGGCAGCAAAACTACACGTGTCGGTGCCGATTGTACCTCGTCAGACGCCGACTCAGCAGCCTGCGGCGTTGAGTCGGCGCCATCCTGCGCCAAAACTATGAAAAGCTTCGCCTCATCCAGAGCAGGCTCGAATTCCGGAGAAAGGAGTGGAGGCGGGGTCGAGGAGGCAAACCGGTGCTGAGACGGCGCTGACCCCAGCTCCGGACAGGCAGCCGCCTGTCGGGAAGGCTGGGGTGTGCTCAAACCAGGGCTCAGAGCACCGGCAACCTCCTGCGGTGCCACAAGGAGCCAGGCGGGGCTATGCAGCACCAGAGGAGCCGTGGGAGGAAGAGGGGGCTCCAGAAGTGTCGCGCCCCAACAATGCAACGTGGAGCATAGAGGGGGACCCAGCCGGGCCGCACCCTAACAACACCACATCTCTGACGTTCCTGGGAGACAAGGGCTCGATCGGTGTCGGGGGCGAACCCGCTGGCGAGTCCGTCGGAGACCCCACAAGAAGCAGAGTTTCTGAAGACGCCCCTGGAACTGGAGGGGACCCAAGGGAAGCCTGCAAGGCTGAAGCATAGGCCCCCATTTGGGCCCAAGTCACTCCCACACCCGGATAGGACGGATAGAGGGGGGACGACCGTCAGGAGCACACGTCCGGAAAGTTCCGGGAACCAGAGCCCCAGACAACAGAAGAAGGTGAGGTTGATGACCTGGGACACAAGCGCCTCAACTTACCAAGTGAAGAACGACGGCCCCGGACCCCAGAGGGCGATCGACTGTGGAACCGGACAGTAGCGGGACCCGCAGTCGACGACGAGGCCGGGGGGCGAGACAACTCCGACCGGGACAGCCGTTCGGAGAGAAGCTTCATACGGCCCTCCTGCCGAGACTTTGGTTTCAGACGTTGGTAGGCTTCACAGTCCGTGGAGTCATGGTGCTTGCCCAGACACCACATACAAATGAGATGGGGGCCTGTCGCGGACATCTGCTGCAACAAGAATGACAAGATTTGAAGCCCGAAGGCATCGCACACTGTGCCTGGCGCAAAGCGTCAAAAAGGAGGCTAAAGGAGCTCACTCCAGATCCGAGTTGCACGTGGAAAAGAAGGAAACTGACGTCAGCGCGCCGGGAGGGACTTATATGATCTCGCTGACGTCACGTACGAGGACGACATCAGGGCGGGGTCGTGTGGCGGAACCACCATTGCGCAGAGGTGCTGCTGCAATACATTTCCGGATCCAGTCTCACGCCTGGGTATATTCAAAGTTACGGAATATGCGGCTAGATCTCTCTATCAGATAGCAATAATTTGAAAAACGCTAAGGAGTAATAGAAAGGTAGGGAAAGAGAAGAGAGGAAAGTGGGAGACTGAAAAAGGGAGATGGGAAAATGTAAAAGCAAAGCTAGAAAAGGGACAAAGACTAGAGAGGATATGGGAGGATCAAATGAAGAAGGCAAAAAAGAAAGTAAGTAAAAGAGGAGGAAGGAAAGAAGTGAAACAGAAGAGCATAGGCAGAAGGGTAAGGAAGGCCTGTTTTCTTCCTCTGGCTTCTAACGTTGACTTGTTTATCTCCAATTGCAACCCCCTCAACTCACAGCTCCGGAACAGAAGAGTTTGTGAACATCGCTGATGTTATGTGATTTTTTAGAGCGTGGCTAATCACCAGCAAGGGTATCCAGGCACTGATAAGGTAAGATAGATTAGTTGATTCTGACACTTGCTGCTGGGGTGAGTAACCTGCAGGGCACAGGTTCAAATCACGACAGGTTTCTCATCTTTCCAAGTCTGATAAAAAAGTACCATTGATTATAAGGTAAAAACACCCACTATTAGAACAAATGCAGTAAGTGGTGAGAGGTATACGAGTAGTGCATGTTATGTTACTATTTTCAGGAAGCACGTGTAGCTTGTTTTTACCGTATTACTATCATAATCAGTTAGTCTGTTACATAGATTGCTTCTAAGCGGTGCTCGATAGGCACCAGACTGATCACTTGTGCTGCTGTACATTTGTCTTATGAGGAAGCTTTGATAAATATAGTATTCAGCTACAAAGACTTATTAAAAAGTGACGCCTGCCTAAGACTGGATATAATTCTGCTTCGCAAACACATTATTCCTCATACTCTCATGCACTTGGGTAAAGTATCCTTTCAGTATGCATAGCCGCCAATACTTCGCGCCTCATTTTCTAGGCTGAATAGCCCCTTGTGCACTGTTGTCACAGCCCGGTCTAAGATTCTAATATTCTGTTATGCATTCATCCCAGCCCATTCCTCGGAGTCTCAAAAGCTAGTCCTTTCTGTATCCCTACCTGCCTATTACTCATGGTACACTGCCCACGGCTTTGTTGTCCTTTCTGCATCAACAGACTTGTCTTAGCAGTCCGCATGAAAACCTAGGCAGTCCGTTCTGAATCCTTAGAACTTAACCCCTCTTCTACCTTTAGACAGTAGTAATGGAACCTGAATGGCGCGTTCCTTACAGTTTCCAATGTCTATAGCTGGCTCCAAATACATAGTCCCCAATAGAGCCCCAAGCAGATGCTTTTCTAGTCCCCACACAGCATGGTATTGTCAAAGGTCTCAGGTGGAAATAAATTATATTTTGCTTCGGTTGTGCTTTCTCCAATAGTAGAATTAGTATTTAGGACAAATTTGATGGCTTGCGAAGGTTTGGAGATCAGAACATCGCAGTGTTACATAGGCCCGAGTTAGACTTGCAGCGAAGAGATGAAGAGAATAATTTCTACTTATACTTCATCTGTTGGCTCGTTTTGAACTAGGGTGAAGATGATGTGTTCTTCAAAGGGGTACTTCTTTGTGATGGAGTCAGAAGGCTCGGAGAAGGAGATCTAGACTTGGGTTTCTTATCTTTCAAGTGAAGTGTCATATTGTCACAAATATGTTGAGCTCCCAAGACAAAGTCCAGTGCCAAATGCACAACGGTCAGACCTGATTCAAAACCAGAGGCCTTAGAGAGCAACACTGGAAGGATCTCCTAAAATCCAGCAAATCTATTGTACAACACTTCAAACAATAAAATACATAAACCAACTCTTAACCTCAGAATATGCGGTGAGCCAAAAATGCTAACAAACACGCAGCACCTTTATGGAGTTGTGAAGTTACGTCTAGTATTAACAGGTAGTGGGTATGTGCCTGGCACCAGAAAAGCACAACCTGGCAGAAAATGGGTGAATAACTGAAAACTTTCCAGATCAGTATGACGGCAGCAAATATTTCGAGAAAAGGAAACAGTGGGAAGAAATATCCAGCAGAGTATCCATTTCCATCATCCTTTAAAAGTCATTATATGTGGTCTTCAAAAAATGTCTACTGATGACAGTGCCAAAACGTCTTTCCAGACACCTACATCATTAATGAATCCAAGAACACTTCAGTGCTCGATCCAAACTTTCCGCGCTTCAAGCCTTTTTTGATGTCGCTAAGACAGTTTAGTGAGGCGTGTGCATTAGTGATAAATCAAGCACCAATGAGCTGGGCAACAGCAGTGCCTATTATTACCAGAGCTACAAAATGTCAAATTTGCAATAGGTTGCACTATACATCCTGCAAGACAGCTCAGCGTGTTAACTGTCGCCGCAGGCACCTGCTGTGAACCACAGCTCACAAGCTAGAACCCAAGTTAGGAAGCCTCAGTTTTAAATCCCTCCAAGGTGTTTAAACTGAGAATATAAATCAGGTAATAGTAACACTCATTATGTAAAGCATTTGAAACGGAAGAAATGCTATGTGGAGCATGAAGCACTATATTAAATACAACTATATATAACATAAACAAATTAACAAAACATCTGCATCTGTTTCAAATCAGAATTTGCGAGGAGAGATGCAGCGCAAGATTAGCTTTCTTCCATACTGGCCAATGAGAGAGAGAGAGGAGAGGGGAGAGAGAGAGAGAAAGAGAGAGAGAGAGAGAGAAGAGAGGGGAGTGAGAGAAGAGAAGAGAGGGGAGAGAGAAGAGAGAGAGAAGAGAGACAGACCGAGAGAGAGAGTGTGTGTGTGTGTACATCATAGTCTTACAATCAATTTTTTACCGTTTTTTCAGGGAAGGTGTTAGGGGCGAGTAGGTAGATTACTCTCCTTAGGGAATTATGTATTTGAGGACGAAATCGACGAGGTATTTTGAGAAAAATCAAATTATGACTATTGCAATTGTAATTATAAAGCGCTTATTATCGCTGGACGGTGTGTTGAAGCGCTTTATGATGAGCAGCACTCTACTTGAAAACCAGGTTTAGTGGTTAACCAGCTGGTAATTGGTTACTCTTGGCTATTAGGATTAATCTTGTGCTCTCAATGAAACCAATCAATGCACTTTCTCCAGTTTCTTGTGGTACAATAAATTAATAGGGGTTTTAAGACATCAATTTTGGGAGAGTATGTAAATATATGCAAATAATTGATGGGAATAACAGATAGGCTATAGGACCTCTAAGAGATGAGGTCTGGGCATTTTTGAAAAATACAATACAGAGATTAAGGCAAACATGCACACAACTTACAGTACGCTGTACTCCAAGAGAGGAGGCATGCAGAGGATGGAGAGTAAGGAAAGGGTCACTCAAAAGAAAACAAGGAGAGGCAACAAACAGATGTTTAAAGGCAGGGCCAATTTTTCATGCAGGGGGTTAGTAATATAGAAAGAAGGCTGTATGAGATAGCATGCAATCCGCAGTTGCCAAAGAGTAAACACAACAACTTTATTTGACTGTGAGATATTGCTTTAAAAGGTAATAAGGTTGAACTGTCTATCCCCTAAAAGGGTACCTTCAAACCACTGCTTTCACAAAAACACGTATACAGGGAAATATGAGATTTTTATGCTACGTTCAAAGGAAACAGTAACCTTATGATAACATCAACGTGTGAGAATGTATAGGGTAAACAATGTAAACATCGAAAATGAGATTCTGCAAATGCTGGAGCGGAGGTCTTCTGTAATTTCCCACTAAAGTTGTCTCAAAGTATCTATTAGAAAAGCAAATTATTAGTACACTTTTCTGGAAAGTCTTAAATTCATAGAAGCTGATGATGACCCTAGAAAAGTAAGTAGTCCTGATTCCAGATTATCCAACACACTAGTGTTTAATCCTGGTCCACTGCTTTATCTCCCTCTGCATTAGTGTTTCAATGCCTTCATCTACCAAAGTTACAGTTGAAGGGGATGTCTATGTACATGACAGGAAAGCAGGATATGGTTACAACTCATGGGCAGTTCAAAGTATAATGCTAAAAAGTACATTTCAGTTTTCTCTGTGGTGGGCACAATTTTACCAACACCACGACAAACTTTCTGAGTAGGCTACCATTCCTCAGAACGTCACAGAATTCAATGAAGGATAAAAATGAGGGCTGATATGTATATGCACTGCCACTGTCTTACCTTGGCAAAATCATGTTGAAAGAGGAAGGTCCCCTGTATGCATGTACCCTGTATACAGGCATGTTCCCCTGCCACAGGAGCCCAATTACATTTGAAACGGCTATCCTAACTTTTATTTGGTTTGTGCATGCAAGCTCATACAGAGGCATAGGCTTCAAAATGCAAGATTTAGCACCTATTTTGTGACCTGGATTAACACATTAAGTGTGTCTTCACAGGAGACAGTGCCTTGTGAGTATTCCATAAAGCAGTGAGGGCTGCATACCATGTTTCAT
The DNA here is from genome assembly GCF_964263255.1 of Lissotriton vulgaris. NCBI lineage: Eukaryota > Metazoa > Chordata > Amphibia > Caudata > Salamandridae > Lissotriton > Lissotriton vulgaris. The sequence goes on along the minus strand of NC_141685.1, from coordinate 800,756,581 downwards.
GAAGCTACAGTCTGACCAAACTTTTTTTAGGTTGAGCTCGAACAGTGCATGTGCTGCTCTGCGAGGCATACTGTAATCTAGACTATATTTTGGAGCGCTCCCATCTTTTCCATTCGTCCCACCACGCCTGCCTGTCATGGTCTGGCCCGCACGCATGTGCCATCAGCCAGAGCCCATCACAGAAAAATATAATGATATTTTTTAACATTATTTTATTTTTCTGTGACTGACTCTGACCAGTGGGGAGACGCTCCTCTGGCACTGCGGAGGAGCCGCCCCTGGTAACCCTTTCCCGTTCACAACACTCTTTCAACGACCCTGCAGGGCAGATAGGGGTGTTTACCTGTAATCTGCCCCCAGGGGGGACACAGGGAGCCCAATAGACACCAGTGAATAAAAGGACCCCAAAAAAGGGGGTAGAGGCCGCCCACACTTGCATAGGGCCATGTCAACATCCCTAAATGGGGCACTACAGACATACAGGCTCCCTGAGCTGACCTACTTCAGGATGGTATGGCTTGGGTGATCCTGCTAAGATTACTTACCCAGAAAGCCCTGCAAACCTCGGCTAAAATTGTGTTCTCATCACATTTCCTTGAGAGGAAAATCTGGAGTCTGTGCACACAAAAATTCCTATCACCCAGAATTCCCAAACTTCTCCTGATAAAAATGGTACCCCTGTTGTGAAGCTTAACCCAGCACCTGCAAATTTCTCACTGATCAGTTATGAAGGTACTGACAACTTACTCTCACTTCAGAGGAACAATTTCAATGCTCATAATTAATGGCAGCTCCCACTGAAGTCAACAGGAGACATTTTATTTGTCTGGACGGTGAACTTGAGTATAAGGAAGGTCATGTGATGCCCAACAATGAGGGTGAGCTGAGAGATACAGTTAAGGCCTTTCCCAGCAAGAGAGGCGAAGAGGGAGGTCTCCTCACATTACAACGGTGGTCAGAAGGTTGGCAGTCAGTGCTGATATTTCAGTGTTTGACCAGGCAGCATTCAGCCATTTTGTGAAGAAACCGCTCCAGCGTCATAATGCACACGTTACTTACCTTCGGTAAAGATATATCTGTAAAAGACATTAGATAGTGATAGACTCCTTACCTTAGAATTACCCCCAGGTGTCAGACTGGATCCGGAAAGTTTTCGTCAGCAGTACCCCTGTGAGTCAGAAGGTGGCGTCATTTGGCTCCGCGCCCGTCGATGGCATCATGATCACCGTGAGAACGTTGTGACAGCTACTTAGACGCTGCCCTAGCGCTTACGTCACCTCTGTACATGACTTTCTGCGCCAGGAACACAGAGCCAAGCAAAATACTGACCACTGGTACATTGAAACTAAGGCCCTGAAAGGGATGACCTTAACCCTAGAAATCAGTTCGCAGAACAGGAGGATAGGTGGGGCGGTAAGGAATCTATCACTAAATAATGTCTCTTACAGATATATCATTACCGAAGGTAAGTAACTTGTGCATCTGAAAGAGACACGTTAGTGATAGATTCCTTACCTTAGAATAGATACCCCTGCATTACCAAACCCGGTGGTGGGTCTGCGAACCAAGATCACACCAGAAAGTCACGGAGAACAGAGTGGCCAAAGAAGCCGTCTCTCCAGACTTGGCTGTCAAGGCAATGATGCTTAGTAAAAGTGTGCAGCGAGGCCCATGTGGCTGCCTGACAGATGTCTTGCAGGTGGACAACACGTCCCAATGCACTAGTAGCTGCTGTCGCCCTGGTGGAATAGGCACACATCCCTAACGGAGGTTCCTTTTTAGCCAGACAATAACAGGCTTTTAAACACAAGACGACCCAGCGGGATAAAGTTCGCTTGTGCACATCGCAGCCTTTCTTGGTGCCTACGTAGCCAACAAAGAGCTGGTCATCTACCCAGAACTGTTGTGTGCGATTGAGGTCAAATGAGAGCGCATGTTTTGGGTCCAGACGGTGGAGCCTCTCTTCCTCTCTGGAAGGGTGCGGAGGCGGAAAGAAAGTGGGCAGGGTGATAGTTTGCCAAATGTGGAATGCAGTAACAACTTTTGGCAAGAAGGAAGGACGAGTGCGGAGCACAACCTTGTCCGGATGAACAGATAGACAAGGAGGTTTACAGGAAAGAGCCTAGAGCTCGCTCACGCGCCTAGCGGAGGTGATGACAGCCAGGAAAGCAGTCTTTAAAGTCAGTAATCGAAGAGGACAGTTCTAAAGTGGCTCAAAGAGAGCGCACATCAAATAAGTAAGAACCAGATTTAAGTCCCACTGCGGCATTGCAAACGGAATAGGAGGGAAAAGGTGAGTAATGCCTTTGAGAAATCTATTTACAACAGGTGACTTAAAAAGAGAGGGCTGATCAGGTAGCCTGAGAAAGGCTAAAATTGCAGAAAGGTACCCCTTAATAGTGCCCAGAGCAGAGCCCTGCAGGGCTAAAGAAAGAAGGAACAAAAGGACATCTGAAAGAGGGGCAGAAAGGGGATCCACCGCCCTCGCTGTGCATCATGCCACAAATTTGTTCCACCTGCAGGCGTATACCGATTTAGTGGATGGACACCTGGCTGAGAGAATGACATCACAGACTTCAGGAGGCAAGTCAAATGGAATCAATTGTCGCCACTTAATCTCCACGCAAGGAGGTGGAGGCTGGACAGGTTCGGGTGGAGGACCGGCTGCTGCGACAGAAGATCGTCCTGAAGAGGCAGTCGGATCGGGGGATCCACGCTCATACTGAGGAGCTCCGGATACCAAACTCTTTGAGCCCAGTCCGGAGCAACAACAATGACTTGGGCCCGGTCGCGCTTTATTTTCTTCAGCACTCTGGGTAGAAGTGGTATAGGCGGAAAGCCGTACAATAGACCGCAACTCCACTCGCGTCGAAAAGCGCCGCCGAGCGAGTGCCGCCTTGGAAATTCCAATGCGCAGAACTGCTACCATTGCGCGTTCTCTTTAGTGGTGAATAGATCTAACCAAGGCTCTACCCACTGTTGAAAGAGACCTTGCACCACCTCTGAGTGAAGACGCCATTCGTGATCCATCATGCACCTGCGGCTGAGTTCGTCCACCCCGGCTTTCCAAGAACCTGCCAAGTGTTGAACCACCAAGGAAATGCCTTGATGTTCCAGCCATGTCCAGAGACGCAGAGCCTCCTGACATAGGGTCCATGACCCCACTCCACCTTGCTTGTTGCAGAACCACATGGTGGTGGTGTTGTTTGTGAACACCTGCACCACTCTCCCTTTGAGGCAGGGAAGAAATGCCTTCAGTGCAAGTAGGATCGCCCGGAGCTCCAGAAGGTTGATATGGTGCCTGGACTCCGCCAGAGACCAGAGGCCTCTGATCTCCACCTCTCCCATGTATCCTCCCCAGCCCAGGAGGGACGCATCTGTCAACACTGTGTGCTCCGATTAGGGAAGGGAGAGGGATCTGCCGCTGACCCAATGCTGGTTTGTGAACCACCACGGCAACTGTCGTGCAGTGCCCTCCGAGATCTGAACGTAGTCGGACTGGTTCCCCTGATGCTGCGCCCACTGGAACTTCAAGTCCCACTGCAGAGCCCGCATATGCCATTTGGCATTATTGATCAGCAGGATGCAGGAGGCCATGAGGCCCAGCAGCCTCAAGGTCAACCTGACCGCCAGGACAAGGACCGAAAGATTGGAATCATAGCCCGAATGTCCCGGACTCGCTGCTCGGTAGCATAGACCCAAAATCGCACCCTTATCCAGACCCGCTCCGATGAACAGGAGCTTCTGAGAGGGGATCAGGGGTGATTTTGGCACGTTGATGCAGGAGGTCGTAGTCTGGAGGTGGGAGACGACTGCCTGGGGTGAGCCCGCCTTCAACAACCAGTCGTCGAGATAGGGGAAGACTGAAACCCCTGATCTGCGCAGATGAGCTGCGACCACCACCATCACTATCGTGAACACCCGAGGGGCGCTGGTAAGGCCAAAAGGGAGCACAGTAAACTGAAAGTGCTCGTGGCCTACCATGAACCACAGGTAACGCTGATGGGCTGGCAGGACGGGAATATGGAAATATGCGTCATGCAATTCCAACGCTACCATCCAGTCTTGCGAGTCTAGAGCAGGCAAGACCGGAGCAAGTGTGAGCATCTTGAACTTCTCCTTCCGGAGGAAGCGATTGACATTCCAAAGGTCTAAGATAGGACGCAGGTCCTTGTCCTTCTTTGGACCCAGGAAGTAGTGGGAGCAACAACCACAACTTACTTCTGGCGTCGGAACGTGCTTGATGGCCTCCTTGGCCAAGAGGGCTGCAACTTCCTGCTGGAGAAGTGCCAAGTGATCCCCCAACATGGGGTGGTACTGAGGTGGCATGGCTGGAGGGGTAGTCTTGAAGGGGAGGGAGAACCCCCTTCAGACTATCTGCAAAGCCCACCTGTCCGAAGTGATGGAACGCCAGTGGGGGAGGTGATGGCGAAGCCTACCGCCCACTGGCGTATGATGGGCTTGAAACAACTGACTAGGAAGGTTTGGAGGCAGTGGTGGCAGGAGAGGTGGTGGACTGACTCGCCTGCTGGCCCAGTGACCCACGTTGGCGGGTCCCACGTCCGTGGCTGCGCTGAGACTGTTGTTGCGCAGGCCTGTGGCTTTGAAATGAACGTGTTTGGGCGCCCCTTCCTTGGCCACGAAAGGAGCGAAAAGCAGACGCCGAAGGAGTGCGCGTGCCGAAAGGCCCAAGGACTTGGCCGTAGCCCGCGAGTCCTTAAAGTGCTCCAACGCACTATCTGCTTTGTCGCCAAAAAGGTGAGTGCCATCAAAAGGCATGTCCATCAGAGTGTTCTGGAGATCCCCTGAAAAGCCAGGTGGTCCTCAGCCAGGCGTGACGGCGTAGTGCCACTGTCGTGGAAATCGCTCTGTCCAGCGAGTTGGCTGTGTCAAGGCCACAGCGAATAGTGAACTTGGCTGCATCTCTCCCCTCAGCAATAGCTTGGGAGAGCACCGTCCGGGCATCCTCCGGACACTGAGGCAGCACCTGCACCACCGTATCCCACACAGAGTGGGAATAACGGCCCAAGAGGCAGGCGGTGTGCACAGACCGTAGCCCTGAACTGACGGAAGAGAAAATCTTCTTCCCTAACTGCTCCAGTTTCTTGGATTCCCTGTGCGGAAGGAAATGCGCTTGGGGACGTAGAGGCTGCGATAACCAAGCTTTCAGGGGTAGGGTGTTGAGAGAGGAAAATGGGGTCGCCGGGGAAGGGCGATGGCGTCGGGCCACGTTCCTATCCACAGGAGCCCCTGTGTTGGGCCTGGACCAGGTGCCCAAAAGTACGCCTGAAAGTGCATAATTAAAGGGCAGCAGCGGCTCCGCAGAGGAAGCCTCCGGCCGAAGCACTTCTGTCAGGAGGTTAGTCCTAACGGTCACTGTAGGGAGCTTGAGGTGGAGAGCATCTGCTGCCCTACGCAACACCACTGAATAAGTACCACCCTCCTCCGTAGCCACGGTAGAAGGAGACAGTGCGCCAGGTTCTGGTGAGAAATCCAGATCACCGGCGTCCCCCAAATCCTCTGCCCAGTCTGGGTCTAACTCGCATTGGGCTGCGAGAGGGTCTTTAGACCCCTCCCAGTCCTCCCTGTCCTGCATAACTTGCTGGGCAGGTGGCAAAGATGGAAGAGGATGGAGAAAGGGAAAAAATTCCCCATCGGCGTCGATCGACACCGGTCTGGCACGTCTCCATGTCGGGGTGGAAGCCGGGGACGACATCGGCTGGGGAGCCGGCCAACGCCGGTGGCGGTGCCGTAGACGTCTAAGTCGGTGGAGGTCGTATGAGATCAACCGACATCAACTGGTATCCATGCATGGATCCATGTGGGTCTCGCAGCATCAAAGCTGGAGCCGTGGTATTATCCCGGCGATCATGATGCCTACAACGGACATGGAGCTGCACAACGCCACCTTCCGACGCGCAATGGTACTGCTGACGAAAACTTTCCAGATCCAGTCTGATGCCTAGGGGTAATTCTAAGGTAAGGAATCTATCACTAATGTGTCTCTTTCAGATCAGGGGACTTAATTTTCCTCATTGATGTACATTGCAGCAAAGGCAATGTCAGGCGGAAGACAGATAACGTGGGCCTTTCTGGCTTTAAAAATCGGGAGAGTCCCGCCTGGATCGTATCTATCGTTATGTATGACCCAGGTGCAAACAGTGACTGGGACAGCGCTTGGCCTGACGAGCTGGCAATTCCATACGAGGCACCAGCAGGCCTACTCTACACTACAGAGGCAACGTTCAGCGGTTCTCTCCTCCCAAAGACGCATCACAGGAGAAAAAAAAAAACAGGTTGCAGCGAGGGACAATTGTTATTCGTGCCGCACAGCTGCGAGGAGAAGAGCATCGCTCCTGATTCATCTCCCTCATTTGAGTCGGAAATGTTAGCTATTTATTATTTCATGTTATATATTTATTTCAGATGCAATTACCTGGCTCCGCCGGTTGGCAGTGATTAAAACGCTGGCGCAGCAAGCATGCACGTGGAACGGGTTATTAAAGTAATGACGGCGGACAGGCTCACTTGCAAGGCCTTCGTCGCCGTGCGTCTGACAGGGTTCCGTCACGCGCCCCCTTCCCCCGCGCGAACCCGCCACGTCAAGCATCCCAACATAAGGAGCAGAGGGGCAGCGCCGTGAACAGCAGGGACAGGCACGCAACCCTTAGGCGCACGGCTTTTTCTTCGCACTGAGCTCTGCTAAGGGGCCTCCGCCGTGGCCTGCACAGCTGCTCCGGTTCCAGTACCAATAATCACACATTTCCGACAGCACCGCATTCTTCGACTGACGTGTACACATACCGCTATGTTAGTCCTGTAATAGGCGAATGCATCAAAATCCTGACTTGCAGCTCCCATCTCGTGAGTTTATAGACCCACGAACGGCTGCTCCGATCAACCTCAATTCTCAGCTGGTGACCCTCCTGCTAATGGAATGCTGACAGTGGCATGGATCTGTGGGCGATCCACATCACTGACATGTACCGGCACTGGCATCCACACATGTGCATAGAATTGCAACTGGCGCACTTGACTATTGGTCTGTGCGCGCACTACAATTAGGAGTAGGTGCTGCCACAAGTAGTGTCAAACTTTTGACAAATTACCTCACTATGAAAAGGTGGAATACAGATGTTCGCTTTAGCTGCCCATATGCAGATAAAGGTGAAATGTCACCGAGGTAAACAATAGAATAGCCTCATCAGGAAACGCAAACACTTCATGCCACTTTTAAAATTGGATGCACACTGCCGTTTTAAAGCAGGAGCCTTTGCAGCAAAAAACATAAAACACGAGCCGGGGAGCCCTTAAGAGCATCTAGGGCTCCAACCCAGGGCATTCGCGTGCAACAAACCTGCGTTCTAACCGATTGATACATTTTAATGTAGGAATTCATTACAATCATTACAAAACCGCTTCCTTTAAAACTACTACATTAGCGATATTTCAAAATATAAATACTAAAACAATTGAAATTAGTTGATGGAATCATTATATAAAACTTTGCAAAAAAACATTAAGCAGTCTTCCTCTTACAGTCTCTTAAGTGGGCAGTTACTCAGTTTCTTAAAACAGGTTTAAAAAAATGTGTGGACCATGAGGGCTCGGACTCCTTCCATGTGTTCAAACAAAACGTCAAGGATTCTATTAAAACTTGCATATCAAAGTTTTCAAATACATAGGTCTTAAAAAGATGCATCTTTCTTTGTTCACTTCAGGGCAGCAGCATTCAAAGTGCAAAACAGATTCCTTATAATATTGGCAGAATCTACAGTACTATAGAATATTCAAGTCATTTAGATCCAAAAGTCTTCACTGGAAAAATAAACACACACATTATCAATATTAGGAACTGTTATACACAGCGGTTTCCAGCTGGCAGGGACGCATTAAAGCCAGCCAGAATCCACCGCTCTAGATAGGATGAGTACGATACATGTGTGCGATAACCTGAGCTCACCCGTGCGTAGCTTGGCACAGAACAATCAGACTTTTCCTCAGGGCCCAAGTGTAAAGTGTTGGCACAGCAACACCCTGGCAACAAACAGCATACGCCACAAAAAGACTCCAAACCGTATGTATAAAACTGGTCTTTGTATTGCAGACACATTGAACTCAACCAGAGATACACATTGTATATTCCCATTTTTGAGTTCTATGCAATTGTTGGACTTTTCCACTGAAACCAAAACAAGATACACATTGTATATACACTTTACAGTTATATGCAATTGTCAAACTTTCCCATTAGCAGCACAATGGCATGAACATATATACCCTAATCAGAGGTATTCATCCAACACGACATTCCCCAATATCGCTTATCCCCCCAATAGTTGCAAAGGCCAAGCAATCACAGGTCTTTGACAACACCTCGTGACCCAGCCTCTCAGTCACTAAGCTACACCAGCCAACAATACATGGTGCAACTGCTGCCGCCATGTTGATTAGATTGACTGAGCCGCCTAAAATGGAAAGAAACAGTTACTTAGTTTCGTCCATTCGGATTAGACCTTCAGGTGCCCGGTTGGCACCCGCACAAGGGCAGGATCGCTATCCCCCCATAGACTAAAGGTTGTGACCTAGGAAGCTGGTGCGGTTCCAAGTCTGGAGAAGTGTTTCCCCTAGGCAGCGGAGGGAGCTGCCGTAGCTCGTGACAGCCTGCTGTAGGTGCGGACAAGCCACAATGAAACCCTACAGGCCAGTCACAATGTTCTCCACAAGGAACCTTGTGGCGTAGGTCCAGGAAGAGGGAGCCAGCGAGCCTCAGACGGAGGCCGCAATGTTGGGCACGGTCACCCTCCTGACCAGAAGGTCGAAGACAGTCTCATTTCCCAGCTCAGGTCCCCCAACAACCCTCGGACACCACAGGCTCTGGAGTACAAGCTATCACAGGTCCCCTGGCTGGAAGCAAGGGACCCTCAGACTCTGCAAGCTTCCCGGCACCTCAGGTGGACTGATGATCTTTACTAGCACACTGCTCTTCACAGTGCGATGGTGCACGTCAGGATGGTCCTTATCCCAGCAGACAATCACTTCCACCTGTTTGCGCAGCACCTTGCGTGGTCCTTACAATCTCGTGAAAACAGGGACACACTTTATGTCCCTGGGATCTCATGGACAAAAGGCAAGCTAACCGGTTCTTGGTGATTACTTAGGGACCCGGGCCACGACAGTTGGCATTTAGCTGCACATGGGCAAAGTCCAGGAAAAATCCATTGATAGTCCCCTTCTTGGAGCATGACAAGCTCCAGGCCACCAAAAGTCTGCGTATAATTCAGTTGTAGTCCCTCCTGCCCTAATGATTCCTTGTGCCGATGTCCCAGCGGTGAACCACTGCAGGATGGTTCCAAATCCATAATCGTCTCTACTTTCGGAGGCCATAGCCCCAGTAGTTATACCCACAATGGCCTTTGAAGAAACAATTAGTTCAAAAGAACACATTTGAAATGCACAAGTCCTCTCTAAATTTTGCCCTGCCTGCCATCCCACCCTGAGAGGTTTGATCACTATCAAGACCTGACCTTTCGAATGCAAATGCCTTTTCCACCCTCATGTAACTGTCCCAGAGAGGCCCCTCAGAGTCAGAGGTCCGCAGTTTCCCTCGAGCCCCTAGTTATGGCCTTCTATCAGGAATGCACAGAAGTAGCTGTCCGCCCAGCACCTAGATGTGAATTGGAGACAGGCCGACAGGCACACAGGGCCACGAGCATCAAAATGCCCACTTTCCCAAAGTGACATTTCAACACATGTGATGCCAGATCCACTTGCACTACCAGAGAGGATTTGCCATTACGAACTCATCGATATCAAACACTAAACTGCTACTATTCTGCACACAGGAAATCGTGCTCAATAGCCTTTCCCTACATTTCCCATTGCTAATTAATACGAGAAGCATACCCCCGTCGTAATGAACACACTATCCAGTGCCAGTCACGAAACTTGGATGTAACGCTTTTGTGCACATGCCCTACCTCTTCCCAATAGCGCACCTTGTCACCAGGGAAAACTCTGAAATACCAAGAGACATGTAGAATCTTGACACGTAGCTTTTTAAATGCCAAGCCGAGTAACAGTAACCTGCGCACACCGGCCCCACCAGGGCAAACCTGTGGCATGATCGATGAGCTATTTTTGTGGATGACAAAACCAGTGCTGCAGGCCCATGGAGGAACATTCGAGGTACAAGCCTTGGGCATATGTCTTACTCCTAGACAAGAGACTTACAGAAAGCGCCAATCAGTCAATCATGCACACACCAATCACCAGTATGTATTTGACGAGCACAGCGCCATGACACTGAACGGCAGTGCCAAACACGCTCAAAGACCTAAGGCTAGCATCTAGATCAGCGAAAAACTGGAAGGCGAAAAGCAAAGAGGTTGAGGGAAAGCACCCTAGAAAGGGCAATTTCCATCAGGAGTCAGCAAGGCCCAGGGGTGTGGAATATAATAAAATATCTACTTGTCTAGGGGACAGGATGCTTCATGAATCTACTGGTCTTGTAAAAAAAAAAGAATTCATTTATCCTTTTGGTGCCAAGTAGTGAAGTGACAAATTATGGCACCGATCTCATTATATAAAAACTCTGATAATCTAAGATTATGCTAGGGCTCTTAGCAGGGTTAAGATACAAGTAAATCCTTTATTCTGTTACCTTTCCATAGGTCTGCATAATGTGGCTGGAGGTAGCGGGAAGTGTCAGTTCTAGGGTTGGAATGTGATTTTGAATTTGTGCAAACCTACAAACTTGCACTTTCTAGGGATTTTCACCAGCTCGTCTCTAATTGTTTCCCACAATGAAAAAGTTCGGAAATTTACTCCTGACAAGGGTAGAGGGTAAACTTCTTCAAAAAGGGGGTTGGCTGGAGTGAACTTGCTAACGCTCAGCGGATTTTTGCATGAGCAAAACTGCACATGAATATTTGCTTGTGATAAAATGCAGTTTACAAACGTTTTCGAGAAGTACGATCTCCAGGCCCGCTTCTGTAAATTTTTGTGAATTCATTAAAGTTGTAAATCTGTACTAATGTGAACATTTTATTTTGAAAGCAAAGGATAATCAATCTTGCTTTCAACCTTCTGAAAGTATTTGCATCTAATCAGAGAGCATTCCAGACCATTAAACATAGCCTCAATGTTAAACTTTGTAAACATGTGTATGCAGTTTTATAATGGAACCACTGTCAGAAGTGCAATCCACGCTTACAGCATTTTCTTAGAGAGCACACCCAAATAAGAAAGGCTTTTCAATAATGAGCCATGAATATAAGCTGGAACAGCATTAATATGGATACAAATCTTACCGTAAATAGCCAGGCTGAAGGTCCTCAGGAAGGACATTAGTTTTTAACCCCATAGTGGAGATCAAGTACTTCAGCAGCTCTCTTGATGACTGTGGCAAAAGAGGTTTCTTTCCTCAGTTGGTGTCCAGGGGTGGGGGTTGGAAATCAACCCAGTATTGGGTGAGGTACCCAGTGCACTAGCTTCTTTCATGCCAACATACCAATTTTCCTCCTTATAGGATGAGGTAAACTCATCCCCATCACCACCACTATTATCATCAGTTGGGGCAGGTTCTGTGCACCTCTGTGCAGTAATGGTACTGTGTGAGTCAGAAGGACTGTATACTGGCTGCACCTTGTTGGAATTGGGGTACAGCCTCAGTCCAAGTTGATATGAATTTTGCTCAGAGTCAGATACTACAATAGATTGCGGATCCTTTTCCAATACCAGCATTGACGTCCAAAGGACTAGTGCAGATTTTGGTGCTGGAATAGAAGTCAAAATTGAATCTGGAGTGGAACCTAAACCGGTTAGATAGGTACAGACTGCACTGAAGATGAATCTGCCAGCCGTAACCTGAATGTAGGACCCTACAGATCCTTGGGGCCTTAAGTACTAACAGAGGGACCGGTAGCATGCTGAATATGTGCAGCAAGGCCTTCTATAAAGGTTTTGATCAGATGTGACGTCACCGAATGACTTAGAAATTCTTGGTGTATCAAAACCAAGATAGTAATCGGCTACTCCGGGAAATGGAAGCGAGACCTACAGGCACATTGATGCCCTCATGCCTTCTCTGGAGATCGAGAGTGGCCAAGTCCCGTTTGGACTTCTTATGCTTTTTCTTGGATATGCCTGAAGAACTTGACTTCAATGACAAACTATCATGGGAATGAGTCCGCACTCTCGACTTCGACCAAAAGTGGGACCTGCGAGCAATTTTGCCGCATAGAACTTTGCCTCACATTTTCTAATGGCTTTCGAGTTCATGGCGGCACTGCTCTTGAAGGCCTCTGAAGTTGGGCGCCAAACCGCAAATCGAGAGGCACACCTCGTTGAGATCTGCCACAGACATCTGTTTATGACAGTCCCTACCAGTTTTAAATTCTACAGTCTTGAGATGCTATGTTCCCTTGCACGTTAGTAGATTTAAAAGAAAATAAATATCTTCAAGAGATGAAGAAAAGGAACAGAGCTACAGACCGACCTTTGCAGGTGTGGAAAGAAAGGAACTGATGTCAGGGTGCCTGGTAATGCTTATATTCAGCTCCATTCATCACTTACACAGTGGAACGATGTTGGTCTAGAGACATACCGAGCCACCTGCTGGCATTCAGGAGCACCGTTTTTTTGAGTTTCTGGATCCAGTCTGGCACTTGCGGATATTCACAAGGTGCGAAATCTGCAGTTAGTAGAATCCATCAGAACACTGCTAATGTAAAGGAGCAATGCCATGGGTCTCAGATTGTTAATGTCGTTGACAGAGAGTGTGGGGTGGGACGTTTTAAGTAGAGGTCTCACTACAACTGCCGCCCGGGACAGGAATAATGCCATGCTCTAAGGAGCTGTTGAAAACAGTAAAGGGGGTATCACTTGCTCCTAAAGCCCTCTTCATTTCCCAAATTTTAACATAATATCCGTTAACCGTAACTTGCACTGAAAGTACTGCCTGAAGGCAGCAGATTATATGACGAGGCGTCAAGTGAAAATAAACACAGCTAAGAGAGTTCTTGCATCTCTTTGGGAACCTGTGTAAGCTCTCCCTTCAGACACGGTGATGAAACCTTGCTTCGGGAGGGATATCATATGCAGTGTCCCTGCAGTGGCTAAATTGCTGTGATCCATCCTTGACTCTGTGCTTGGATATGCTTATTAAAGCCATCACAAAAGAAGCTCATTTCAGCTTTATCTGTTCCACTGGATTAAGCCCTTTATGCCATCAAAGACTGCCAGGAAGTAGTCCAGGTTCTCGCGGTTTACAGAGGAGATTTGACAGATGCTTTGTTAACAACCCTCCTCTAATCTTCTTTGCTTCATAGGAAGGCAGGAAAGTACTACATGCTGTGGACTGCTTGAGAAACAAGTGGCTTACCTTGGCCAAGAATTCTGATGAATACTAAACCTCCCTGATGATTCCTTACAATTTGAGTAATACCCAAGACTGGATCAGAAACAGTTGACATTTCCCTTCAAGCCCACAGAGAAAGCGCAAAAACTAAAACGGAAGACATTTCAGGTAGAACAGGCCCCACATGTTCTTCGGAACATAGCTCCATCCATTTCACACCTGTGGGACCACTCAAATAGAGAAACTGAGGACCCAAAGCTATACAACAAGAAGGGGAGAGGAAAGCTGGTATCGTAAAGACCTGAAACACCAATATGGCCGCCGTTATGAGCGGGCCGGTGCTTTCAGATCCCTGTTGGAATCACGAGTTGGATGTTATTTAACATACCTATTACTCACCGGGTACGTTAAATATCTCATCCTTAATTAAATTTCGGCAGGTATAACCTGCCGGAACTTAACAGCTGAACAGTATATGGTATTTACCATACAATGCAGATGCACTGAAATCCGCATGTTATTCCCCCAAAAATTGTGATAGTTGTCATTTATTGCATCTGATAAATAACAAACTCAGCGGTATCGATAATATGAGATGCAATAAATAGCGCCTTGATTCCGACTTACTCTGCTTTAGGGCGTAAGAGAGGAAAATACCCCAGTCTTTCTTCCAATGGACATTGTTTACTGCAGATTCCTTAGCTTCTGAAAGGCTTCTTTAGCAGTAGAAGCTGACATTAGGGAAGTTCTGTGAGTGGACTAGAAGTCAAAACTCAGGCTCTACTACGAAATGATGGGGCCACAGCTGAGCTGAAGCACGCCTCCCCCTTCCCCTCCCATGCATATGAATTGAAGTAGCAATGCTTGGAAAAGGTGCTTAACAGTTGCAAACGTAGTTGCCTGACACTACCGGCCTTATAATCCCATGAAAAGCTCAGTTTATGTTATAATACACACAGAATTAAGTGAGCAGAAGCTTTTATGTTCTCACTGCACTATTTTAGACAAGACACGATCCATCTAGATGTGCTTAGAGGTGATACATGCCTCCTACAAACTGTAAGATCCATTAAACAAGTCTCCCATCATTTTATACTTCAACCAATCAATCAGAAGATCTGTGGAGCGCTTCTTGTCACACGTGAAGTTATCCAGGCGCTGTTTGGCTTGTTACACAAATGGTAGAATCTCTCCTTCGGCAGAGATAGTTGCAAATGTTTAGGCAGTCGAGATGGTTACGGGACAAATAACAAGAATAAAAGAATAAACTTGCTTACAAAGATCAAAGTTGATCCCGAGTCAAGACTAGGTCTAACCACCTCTTGACACAGTGTGGTTACAGCAATTTGTATTCAGCTATCAGGAACAGCACAGCAATCTAAACAGGTCTAAGATTCTTTGCCCGGAGGCAAAGAGATTGCGGAACTTCGAGAAGCAAGTCCTCATAGATCAGTCTGGAGAAATGACAATTCTAGTGCATTTACATTTCTTAACCAATCGGGAAAGGAAGGAAAACCACGCAATAGAAGGTAACTAGCAGACTACATACAACATGTCTCCCTTCGATTCCTGTCTGGGAAAGTCACACCAGCAGATTGGGTGACTATCTATTCTGTGCCGGAACAAAAGAGTTTGAGTGGAGTACAACCACAGAACCAGGTCTTACTACTATTCTCATTTATGGTTATTGATTTTAGCTTGCTGAGAGTGTCCTGCTACACAAATCTGTGTTAGCTAAATGGGCAGCCTATATCAAGATCCACATGACAACAGGCGAAACCTTTATCTCCACAGTCCACCTGCACAGAAAAAGATTTGACTGTGCTCTCTAGTTCCTGGGCAGCATTGCCATGATGCTGTCCACTCGGACCTGCATCTCTTTTTTCGAACCACTAAAGGGAAGACCACGAGACCTAAATTTATTGTGCTCAGCTCTAATACTTCAATGTGAAAATGGCTGACTGATCATCTAAGAAAGTCTCTACCAGCCGCTCATGAAGTCATCAATGACAAGGGGACCTAAATTAGCAAGAATCGTGAACAGTATAGAGAGAGTTTTAGTGTTCAACACTTTTACATGCATGTGTTGCTGTAACGTTTCAAGGAGCAAAGACAGCCACTGGGTGGTTGAGCAATGAATATAATCATACTCGATTATCAGTAGGTCCAGCGGCGGCTCCTCCGATAAGGCGGAGAAGCGTCACCCACAGATCTCAGAGCAGTGGAAAAAAAACAATAAAATGATAACGTTTTTATCATTTTTTCTTTAATACAGGTTATGGGCCAGGTTAGGGCGGGGTAGGGTAGGGTCACAGGGGGGAGGAGTGGCTGTTGCACCATAAGTGTGAATGACAGTTTGGACGGCCAAATAGACATGCGCACTTAGCATTTCTCCACATAGCTGTGTTGCACAGCCAAATAGAAACAGTCCCAAGGCTCCCAGGCACTGTCTGAGAGGCCAAACAGGCTGCTTAGATCAATCACGATGATGCTGACAGCAGTGTCACGATTGGCTTAGGGGAGCCTGCATGGTGCCAGGAAGAGAAGAGGATGGAGGAGAAGCTGTGACCGTAATCAGGTAAGTGATGTTTTTAATTTTTTTATCCTCCACCTCAGTTCTGTAGAAGACGCCACTGAGTAGGTATGAGTTAATCTCCCTGCATACTTTCAGGATTCTGAGCAAAATGACCACAACATGACAGCAATGCAGGAATGCCACTTTATTAAAGAGTTTTTGAGGTGAAGGGAAATTAATTGCTAGGGGTGTGGCTGAGACCTCTGGAAGACCTCCATCTTACAAACGTTTGTGCTGAACTAGCTGTTTATTTTGCTTTGAAACAATAGCTTTTCTCAGCTCTGAAAGAAAAAAAAATCGGGCAAAAGTGTTCCCACCAGAATAACACAGCTGATTCCCCGCTGGTCTTTAGGTATTCAAGGCTGGTGTCTGCCTTGCGCTCATTTACCAAGAACCAAAGGGCATGCCCATTAGCGAGATTTGACATCTCACAAAATACGATGCGATCAGCCAGGCGTGTTGTTTCAGAACAATACTTGGTTACTTGAGCCGGTCCTCTGAGCCTACTATCTCCAAGTCGGTCTTTAACCAAGGATTTAACAAGGACTAATAAGGAGGGGTGGAAACATTCTGAGAATATATGGAGGTAGTTTCCGTGGTGCTGGGAGCAGTAACGACAGGCCTGAGACATGGCTTAATTATAGGCTTGTTTGAAGACCATGTTGTTTGCAGAGTGCTACGTTGCTCACATGAAGTTGCTGCTCTTATGTTGGCCGGAAGAGAGTTCCAGATGCTGGGTGCCAGCACAGCAAAGTTAAAACTCCCTAGCCTCTTTCCATGGAATTCGAGTACCTCTAGGAGATTGAGATGGCCGATCTGAGATCACGCCTAGGAAAATGGTTCCGTATTCTAGAGGAGAAAAGGTAGGGCTTTCGCTCTGCCGGATTTTCAAGATCGTGCAGGCGATTTTAAACGAAGGTCTCTGTGCGATTGGGCGCCAGTGCAGTTTCTTTAGTAGGGGGTAGTGTGGCAATGTCTAGGTTGTTGATGGACCAATCTAGCTGCATGATTCTAGACCATCTGCAGTCTTTGGCTCGGATCATGAAACTTCTCTTTTTGCATTAAGCGGACAAGAGCAAATAAAATGCTCACCATAGTCAACTACAGTAAACAGAGGGCAAGTGTTTGAATCTAAGGCGGGCTAATTCAGTCCTTAATCCATCTGGAGTCAGAGGTTGCCATTAACATAGTTACCAGTAACCTTGGTTATTTACAATGGGTATGAAGCACAGTGAAAACATATGTCTTGGCCAGTGTTAACATTATCCTCATCAGAAAAAACTATTCTGAGCATCTTTTTGTTTGGGAGGACGGCAGAGAGAACAGTCTGCTATTTCAGATGAGGCAAAAGCCTCATTTTTGGTGGCTGCTGATTTTAATTTAATTAGGGGCGACTTTAGTGTTGCAGCCTTCATAGACATCAGTAAAAAATTTTGAACAACAATACTAGTGAAGTTCATTTCCAAACCCACCACAAAGTTGGAAACTGAATCAGTCTTGGACCCGCTGGTGTCAGTTGCACAGAATCCAAGGTGAGCTGCCACATCACCGCAATGAAGAAGGCGGTGCAACATCAATTCAGCCCAGAACTAACTTTTGTTCTCCATGAACAATACAAAATCCTTTGATACCATAAAATAAGGATCTGGTTCATTCTTTGCTTCGCCCCCTCCCTCTCAAATCACCCTCAACTGGAGAGCATAGATTAAACAATAAGATCAAGGGTCAATTCCTGCAGAACAAAGGTGGTGTAAACCTGGCAGCTCCATAGAATCTTTAGCATGTTGGGTTGGTCCCACATGCTAAGTTCTGTAGGCAATCCCAGAAGATCCCCTAGCAGAGCACCGTGAGCAGCTGCTGGGCATTTACCCAAAACCTGTCCCAGATAGTAACTGACATTGTCACCTCCAAGATGGCGGTCGCATAATCCATACTTTCTGCGGATTGTCCTTCGTCCTCCTATGGGTATGATAAGCTGTCAAAAGTTTGAGTGTGGGGCTCATAGCTGGGATACATACCCCCATCACTACACTGTGAGACATATCAGATTAACTGCACCGGGTAAGACGTGAATTATTTCTTGGGGTGGATGGAAGTTCACCACTAGTAATAAAGTCCCTAACCTGTTAGGTCCTGTCAAAGGTTTCAGTAATTCAAACCTGAACTGTGTCCCTGGTACCTATGGCATAGAGAAGACAGGCTTTAGTTGAAGAAAATGTGTAAGCATTTAGAAGTACCAAAACAGTTGAAGTCAAAGACTTTAAACAAAATAAATCTCAATCAAATTTATAAAAATAGAGAAAAACGTGTTAAGAATAATGACAACAAAATGACAAAAATACAATCAAGGGAAGCACAGATATTATTGTTTAAAGATTTACTTGAAAAAGCATAAAAAAGTGCTCATAAAAGTCTATGGGCTGAGTTGACCATGACCTATGCCCAATTTCAGGCTGACCACAGGTAAGATCCATTAGTGGGTTTGTCCCGGTGAGAGATTTTACCTTGGGACTCGGTCTCTGAACCGGAAGTCAAAATCCTACCGCAGGACAAAGTTGCACCCAATATCAGAGAAGAGTTTGAGGAAGCAACACAGCTGGTGGACGAGGGCTGGCTGAAGCCATCAGTTTGAGTGGGAAAAGTTCTGAGTGGGAAAATTCTGACTTTGCATCCAGAGGAGTCCTCTTGTTGCACAATACTTATTTGCCTTTGTGTGGTTAAGGTTTCTAAGTTCTGACTTAGTCTCTCTTTCAGAGGTCGGAATCCTCCAGTGGGACAAGCTTGCAGGGTGTATGCAACAAGTCCCGTGACAATGGAGACTTTCTCACAGGGAGACTATTGAAAAGGATTTGCCGGTGTGGAGAAGCTCCAAGTAGAGGAAACTTGTTTTTTGTAGCCAAGCGAAGTTTCCCCTTGGGAGGATTGACTCAAGTGGTTGTTCCCAGTCTTCCAGAGGCCTGGAAGTCCAGAACTTTTCTAAGTCCTAACTTTTCAGGGATGTTAGAAATCCTTTTAGGCAGATGCAGTGTTCCCACGACCACAGGATCAGAACTTGGGAGACAAGATTCCCTCCAGCAGAGACAACCAACAGGGTCCTGTCCATATCCAGTTGCTACTGGTCCACTGGGCACCTCAGGCAAAAGGCCTCTTGCAGCTTGTTGTGTTCCTTTACCAACATAGGAGGTCAGCCAACTAACCCTTAGAGTACACCTTTGTCCTTAGTACAGGGGGGGGGGGGGGGGAGTGTCCTGAGGATGGAGTCTTGGATTGCCTGATTTATGTTTGGCACCAGCTAGTGGGTGGAGATGAGCCCAGACTCTTACCTAACTAATGGGTTAAA
The DNA here is from genome assembly GCF_964263255.1 of Lissotriton vulgaris. NCBI lineage: Eukaryota > Metazoa > Chordata > Amphibia > Caudata > Salamandridae > Lissotriton > Lissotriton vulgaris. The sequence goes on along the minus strand of NC_141685.1, from coordinate 800,737,306 downwards.
TGTTCCCAGAGGCATCCGTACCCACTTTTGCAGCTGTTCCTGTTTGTCCTACTCCACAGAATGCCACAGTTCACCTTATTCCCCACATTCAAGATGGGAAAACTCTTCTTCCATTGTGCAGAGCTTTTGTGCCCTCCTAGGGGTGTGGCCAGGGTAATGAGCAGTCCCCTCTTCTATGGTCACTCACAACCAACTCTGGGGGTAGCTCTCCTCTCACTGGACTTGATGCCAGCCTGATTAGCAGACAAAGGATGGCACTTTCCAAGTGTAACCTGACATTTACATGCAACAGAACAGGCTCCTCAGAAGTTAATGAAGCTCCTGGTCTCACACCAAACTGTCTCTTCCTTCCAGAGAAAGAAAAAAAACACCCACACTCTGGCAATTGTCCCTGCTCAGGGAGCAGTTTTCACACCTTACAAAGGTTGCTTCGCAACGGTGTTCCAGGAATGCACACGCACACAGCATGAGGTGTGAGGCATTTCTTTTTAATGTACAGTTCCATGATTGCAGTATCCGTCTAGGTACTGTAATAAAAAAAGAAAAAGACGAATTTTAGATTTGCACGAATATGTGTCCTAAAAAATTAATGTAGTGACCAGGCAGAAAACTGCAGCGTCGTGCCCTCGGAAAAACAACAAACCATTTATAATGAATGTGAAAATTGCAGCTGGAGCGGTGGGAAGAAGCAGGTGGGAGAAACGATTGCAGAACAAGGGGAGGTCTGGAGGAGCAATGGAGGAGAGGGTGAAAGGTTAAAGAAAAAATAATTATGTCCCTGGCTGTGAGCGGTGGAAAGATAAAAGTCACCTAATCACCAATCACCAGGATGGTAAATAATGTTCTTCCATAGGGGGAGAACAAATACAAAAAGAGGATGAAAGGCAATTAAATAAGGAGCAAGCAAATGAGATGGACAAGAAAGCTAGCCAATGGTAAGCAATGGGCTGGCCCATAGCCTTCTGTACGCTTGGGTCATACAGGATTTTGACAAAAAATAAAGCTAAATGCTCTCTGTGGGCCAAGCATAAAAATGGTACTGGCGAGGGTATTCACCTATTTAGGCAAAGGAAATGCATTGATGTTTGACATACACCTGCAAGCGTTGTACCAGGAGTAAACCTCTTCATGAACAGTTCCTTAAGCAGTTTCAGGTTCAGCCCTTATCGACAAGTTGTTAACAAGAGATAACTTCTTGATTACGAGCAAAAGAATCCCCATTAAGAGATCTTTGTATTTTTTTGGCTGCACAACAGATTTTTCAAAGTATCTACACTACAGACGTAAAAGATTTTATGTACATAAAACACAAATGTATATTTTGTTGAATAAGCTTCACAGCTACAGAGCAGCCATAATTGCTTTATGCATGCAATACTTTTCAAGGCACTGTGATATGGAAAGTAAAAAACTTGGAATGACTTCTACACTATCGGTGAACTTTTCATTTGGCCATTCAGTGGAGCAAAATAATATGCAGATTGAAGAGGCTCTTTGCATCAGAACCTCTAAGAGTTCTAGCTACTTAGAGCCACATGTACTATTTATTGGTTGCAAAATACAGGTGGCAAATTGTAACCAGTATTTTGGTGATCAGTAAATAATTTTTTTTTACAAACCAACCTGTGTACCATTAGGTGGGTTCATAAAAAATAGAGTTACAATCCGACCTAGCTAATTAATAGTCCTTACGTAGGTCGTGAATTGAAAATCAATCAGTTTTGTCCACAGTCACAGGGAGAGTGTTAAAAAAAATAATAATAATAAACAAATAAAAAAAAATAATAAACAAATATATTATATATATATATATATATATATATATATATATACACTGGAAAAAACATAGGTTTCAGACATGTTATAGTTAGGAATTAGCATTTAAAAAATCTTAGAAATACACTGAAAAAACATAGGTTTCAGGGGTGTTCTAGTTAGCTGGACATTTCACTCGTGCAAAACCAGTGAAATTCCTCCGTTATTGTTAGTTCTACTAACTATAACTCGCGCGCCCGCAATCCACTGCTGATGATGTAACATATTACATCATTCATGACATGGTCAGTGACATCACTGATGACATCTCAAATGACATCACAGATATCATCCACGTGAAAATCTGATACACCTCATCATACATTAGTATAACCTTTCAACACTCATTATAAAATAAGGAGTACCATATTTGAAACCATTGACACACCAATACATATAAATATATATATTGTTTACATTTTGGGAAGGGGGGCGCGTGGCACTCCTCCCGGGCCACTTGTAGCCACGGGGACCCCATCCCCCGGGTCTGGCCCTCTCTGTTGGGGACCGTGGGGGGGTCCCTACTCCCCCCATGGTCCTGCCGGCTCCCCGCCTCCTGCAGGAGCCGGCAATGCTTTTCCACATGGGGAGCTGCTAAGATGCAGCTCCCCCTGTGGAAAAGCAATTTGCTTTGCTATTTGGAAGAGAGAGCAGGTTTCCTGCTTTCTCTTCCAAATAGCATAAATAGCAGAAAGTATCTACACGAAGGAGCGGTGGGTTTCAATAAGAAATCAAAGTTTGTACACCACTGCAAAATGGCGTCCATCTAAACAGATGGAGATATGTCCCTTCTTTGTTTCAATGCATGTGAACAATGCTTTATTTACATGCCTCTTTGAATGTGCTATGAACACAGAGGAAGGCTCTACGCCGAAACGTTTGTTTCTTTGGCTGCCGAATAAAAGTTTGGATGATATTTTGCTTTTGTCTATGTTCACTAATTAACCAATCCCGCAACCTGATTGGCCACAGTAAGTTTAAATGTGGTGGCACACACGTCACCAGCGCGTCAGGTGATCAAGATCGCTCTGGCGATTGAAACTTGTCTGTACCACTATGGTGATTATGCAATAAAACTAATGGGGCTGTGATCCTGCGTCTCCGGAATTTCCTTTGAACTGTGTTAGTGGTCCGTACCTGGTTTGTTTTTCCTCTGTGCAGCATTTAGAGGAACAGGATTTGCATATATATAATTTTTTTCTTTTTTAAAGTTAAAGAGTCGTCAGCAGAGCAGTGGCTATGCTTCTACAATTTTTGATTTTTTTTCTTTTACATTCACAAAGGAGGGGTCCTTAAGGGAGCCCTTCCAGGTCCCGAATTGGTATACACTCAGAATCCCATTTTAGGAGTCGGAAAAAAATTCCAATCCTAAAAGTACATAAACAAACGCATTAAAAGCTTAGAACATTTGACATCTAGGGGGTCATTAGGATGGAGGATTTTCCGCATCCTCCGGGCCGGCGGAAGCCACCGCCGGCCCGGAGGATGCGGAAAATCCTCTGCGGACCCACCAGGACCCACCGCCACATTAGGATGGCTGGTGGGTCATGGTTTAGGTCCGCAGCTTTTCCGCCGCGGCTGGCTTACAACCGCGGCGGAAAAGCACTAAAATGGTGAAGGTGTCTCTTAGACACCGTCAGCCAGATTAGGATGTGCTTGGGAACATGCTTTTCCGCGGCGGCTTTTCCGCCGTGGAAAAGCATGTGTAACTGCACTGCAGGGGCCCGTTGCGGGCCCCCTAGGTGTAGTGGGGGTGGGGGGTGCACATGGGGGGTACCTATGGTACCCCCCTGCATTTGCGTGCACAATGCAGCAGGCACCGCGCGGTGCCTGCCGCTTTGTGCACGCAAATGCTGTGCATGCATTTTTAACATTGCTGCGGGTGCAGCTTGAAGCTCCACCCGCAGCAATGTTAAAAATAGAGGATGTGACCGCCAGGGTGGCGGTCACATCCTAATCTGCACCGAGGGAACGCCGCAGCCCATGCGGACGTTCCCTCATGCTCTGGGGTCGCGGACGGACTCATGTCCGTCCGCGATCCTAATGACCCCCATAGTCTCTAAAAGAATATCAAACATAGGGAATACTGTTGATTTAAGCAGCAAAGAACAAATAGCTCCTGTTGTGAAAGTTCACATATTAGAATTAACAATTCGTAAGACTTGAATATATTGAAATCTATTGTAGCTAACCTCTCTCAGATGAGTGCTCAGTGCCAGAAAACCAATGCCCACTTAATAAGGTTGTAGTTTACCACACCAGCCTCGAGGGGATGAATAACAAGATATTTCTCTTCCCTCAACTATTTTGTTCTGTGTAGCTCTCTGACGACTCCGGTCACTCTAGTCTAGACACTATCTTTTATACTTGAAGACCATTTCATTAAGCCACTTATTTACACAGAATACCCACGCAATTTGTGAAGATGAACTTAACCCCAATATTCACATATATTGAAAGAATAACATTTCACCTCGGTCTTTCGGGAGCAACATAATCACTCTGTAATTGTTTTATTTACTCTACTCAAACAAGTATGAATAAAATCTGTAACGAAAAGTATTTTCGAAAAGCCAATAAGTGGTGCTTGCATAGTGTGAAGAGCTGTATGGAGAACTACCAGGGGAGACAGATTTCAGAGGGAGGGGCTGGGCGAGTGAAGATAGCCTGGCTGCGACCCTCCATTATGAAGCCACTGCCAGGAACTGTGAAGATGCATCTGCTGCTGTCAAGGGCACTGGCTGTGTGTATATCAAGGAAGTTCTCTTTCACATCACTAAAGACAGAATTTTAAGTCAATAGCACTGTATAGCCATCCATGAAATGCCCAGGCCATTTATGGATCACATGAGCACTCACAACAATCAGTTAACGAATTCTGTAGTAAGTATATGGGGAAAAAGGGAAATAAAAAACATGGGAAAAAAAAGAACAAGGCCACTGCAGCGGCATCACTTGGTAGTAGAGTGCATGCATCACTACGCATGCATGTGCCTACAAAATTATGCAGGGTGTGTGCTTGTTGCTATTAATTTACCAATCAGAGATGGATCGGCAAAAAAAATCATGTAAAAGCTTCCCCCCACCCCCAAAATCTTTCAATGGAGGACCGGGTTGGGAGAGCGGTTGTGGGGAGCAACACAGAGGACGGGTGAAGCAGCATGGAGGATGCGGGCAACACCCATGAACAGTATGGGGGTAAAGGGAGAAGTAAAAAGGCGAGTACAAAGGAGAAAGTGAACAGCCTGAGCCTGGGTAAGGGGAGAGGAGAGAGAAACATACAGGCCAGAGACAGCAACACTAATGGTCGCGGGGGTGCGGGGGTGGGGGGATGGTAGAAGCACACAATGGAGACAGTTGGAAAGCACATGCACTCTCAAAGAGTGCTAAGCTAACAAGAATTGCTTGCTAAAGATCAGCAGTGGAAGTTTAAAAGTCAGCCAATCAAAGAGACGGTAAGCAGCCTATGCTTCAAAGGAGGGACAGACACAAGATGACAGGCTGCAAAACGGAAAGCCCTTGACTATAAAGCAAGTGAATACCCATAACACTTCTGCATCTCCTCATGTACCTCTTTAAACCTTATCACATAGCATGCAAAGTGCTCTGATACCTTCGGGTCTAGCCAGCCCTCTATATAAAACTTAAAATAATAATAATAAAAAAGTGACGAAAAAGCCAAGCAATGGTGGGATATGCCCTGGTAAGCTCTCGGTAAACCTGCAATAGGTATTTTGAAACCAGACAGTTGTGCTGTCTAGTAGATCGACCTAAAAAGCACCGCATCTTGTAGAGCCTGCAGTTAGAGTAGGAGATAGCATGATCTTGTTGCCAGTTTTCAGGCAACACAGTGCCCTTCCTTCTGGCAGGTATAATGTAACTACACCAGCTCCTCCTCCTTTGGGAAAGGCAAGCTATTACCATTAAAGTATGCAAACGTTAAATACCAGTTTAGTAAAAAACGGAAAAGAGGAAAAGTTAATTTCTGTTGGCTGCCTTCAATCTAATTACATTGTACAGCACGTGAAAGAGAAATGCAGGTTTTGGAAAAAGAAGGAAATAAAGAAATGTGTGTGATGAATACACCTGCCAAGCAGAGCAATTACTTGCAAGAGAGGGCGAGGAATCTGTAATTTGTCATATTGAGAAGACCCCTTCAGAACAACTGACGGCCTGCTCCTGGCAAAAAAAATGTAAAAACAAATAATTTAATTTGAAATGGCCTTCTCAGCTATTAAGCTCGAAGATTCCTTAAAAAACATATATGAAGGGCATTTAAAAAAAATCTACATTTTCATCATATTACCAATGACTGGCAATGATGGATGCAACCAAGAAACATGCACTACGGATCACTTAATCTATTGAGACCTGGAAGATAATCAACTTGATAAGGAGGGTCGAATTAACAGAAATGTTATGCCAGGAGGACTAATGCGGTCTACTCAAGCAACTAGGGTAGCAAGATTCTAGTTATCATTAATGCAAAGAACCATGACTAAAGTCCTTCCATAATTAAGATTTAATACAGATGTCGGAGAGCACAGTTAACATGTCAGAGTTCACTGAAGCGATTACTTCCACACACATCAATTCAAGCCAATCCCTATGTGAAGGGACCTGAAACAAACAGCCAGAGCAAATGAGGGAAAGCGCCCCCATTTCTTTTATTTTACTCAAGTATCATCTGTGGTGACAACTTTAACAGGGTGTCATGGATCACTACATATCATTAACACACAAGAAAGGGCCTGAGGAGATTTAAAGACCAGCAGGGTATGACTCCCCTTTACCATAACAGGAAAACACAAATAAGGCCTCTGTGTCTCAGTAAATGTGGCGGAGTGCCAGAGAGTCCCTATTACAGGGCGGTAATGCGAGGAGGTTACCCTATGATGAAGCATGCCAACTACGGTGGGTGACGGAAACCGTTCCGTATAAGGGACACTCCAGCACTCCTCCACATCGGCTGAGACCCAAGGGCCTTATTTGTGTTTTCCCACTGCATATCATCTCACCCATTGCAAAGTATTCCCAAGGTGAACTAGGGAGAAGTGTCCTCTGTTGTCCCATGCAAGACTATTGAAAGCTTTAAGCAGCTCTGTTGGGCTTATCTTGTGCCAAAGCTGGGTCGTAACACGGCTCTTGTGGGAACTTTAAAACAGCACTATGGTCCATCATTGCCGGAGCTGACTTAGCTCAACCCTAATTGGCCAGGTAGCAAGAGATGATGAGGTTGTTTGGAAGCTGCAAAACATGCATTCATTTTTGTACCCATTAGGTACAGCATGTTCTGTGAGGCATATTGTGGCAATCCAAGAACATAGAGCTGCTTGGAGTCTAACAATTGCTTACAATTGTTTGCTTTTCTTCTCACTTATTTGCCTGGTGATTATTCGTGTTCCAGCTTGTTCATCTTGTGTTTGTCCCCCCACAAAGAATTGTCGTTTTACAATCTTTTTGACTGGCCGCCATCACTGCTTCCAATGCCTGCTTTTCAACAGTACTTTTTTGTTCTTTGTGTGTCTTAGGGCCGTCTTCCTCATGTATGCCTCACCCTCTGCACTCCATGTTGCTCTCTTTTGCCAGACTGCTTCTCGCTGCCCTCCTCCCTCTAGCGCTAGCCAGTGAGCTCTCCCAGATTGCTTCCCCATCTGTGCCTCATGTGTTGCTTAACTCGAAACCCAGTGTTGCTTTCGCTCCAGTCTTCCTCAGTTGCTTTTGCAAACAGGTCAGGACTGGCCATAGTGGGCACCGGGCAATTCCCCAGTGCGCCACACGGGTGGGGCCGTTTTTGTAGCATAGCTGCAAAATCGGCCCTGTACCAAAATCGGCCGAAAAACGGCCCCGGCAAAGAGCTCTGCGGCACCTCCAACCCCCCGCAAGGGGAAGGGGGTTGGGTTTGGCGGCTAAGCACTTTGCCAGGGCCGGTTGTGGTTCCCAGTCCGGCCCTGTTTGCATACCCTCCAACCCTCCTGCTGTTGCTTTTGTGTCTCTTCCATATTATCTCGGCATCCCCCACCCTCCGTCATGTTGCTTTGCCATTTGCCCCTACAAGCCCCTCTGTTGCTTTGTCATTCCCCACACTCTACTCTGTTTGTTTCTGCTTCCCCACCCGCTTTTGCACATTTTATTTTCTTTTTAGTTATGAATCCAACTCGGATTAGTAACTAAGAAGAAAAAAAAAAAGCTTGCGCCATATTGTAAGCATGTGCATGTGTGTTCAATGTGCACACAGAAATTATGTGAGTGGACACGTCAAAGGCTTTTTTTTTTAATGTTAGCCTTGTTGCACAGCATAGCGGATACTGTGCAACATGGCTAAATACCATTGGCAAAGCCAATGGGTCACAAAGAAAGCAGAGCAGTGATTGGCTTAGGGGAGCCTGTGTGCTGCCGGGAACCAGGAAGAGAAGAGGATGGAGGAGAAGCTGTGGCCGCAATCAGGTAAGTGATATTTATTGTCCTCCACCCCATCTCTCCCCCCACCCCAGTTCTGTAGCAGATGGAAAATTGTTATGGAGTCACTGCTAGTTGGGAGATGGGGAGATACCGGTTGGTGTGCCTCTACCTTTAGAGTTGTTGCTTCTATTAAAACCTCTGTAAAATCCTGTAAGGGGGGAGGAGGATTGAGTTTGGAGTCTGTATGAAGATGTAGAGGTATGTGTAGAGGTAGTTTTAGAACCTCCTTTGTAGAATGAGAGACGAAAGGAACCTCTATTAAAGGGTGTCTGAAGTGCTCCCATAGATTTAGCCACTTCAGTATCCCTTTTCATCTTCTCTAGTGTTCCGTCCACTTGTGGTTCCAAAAGATGTTCTTTATCAAAAGGAGAATTTAATATTGTTTGTTGGACTTCTGGTTTAAAACCAGATATGTAGCCATGCGTGTCTTCTGAGGAGAATGATGGTGTTAACTCCTCTAGCTGCAGTATCAGCAGCATCTAGTGTACACCTGATGGAAGAGTTAGAGATTAAGTACCCCTCCCACACTAATTGTTGTCCTTTTTTCGTATGCTACTCTGGGAAGTATTGGATTAATTATTCCATTTCATCCCAGTGGGCTCTATTATACCTAGCAGGCAAACCTTGTGTGTTAGCTATACAGTGATTGGCTTATTGTGCATCCACTCTTTTTCCTGCGGCATATATTAATTTATTCTCAGTCTGGAGGTAGTGCATCCGCAGATGTTTGTGAATTTGCTCTTTTGAGAGCATTATACTCTACCAAAGAATCTGGTGTAAGATGACCTCTAACAAAAATTGGGTCAGATAGTGGGGGGTTTGTATTTTTTGTCAACTCTAATGAGTGATCGTGCAGGGTCCTTAAAATTATCCTCTGCATGACACATCATTCCTTTTAACACTGGAAGAGATTGTGATGTTTTAGGTGTAGCCCCCAATGCTTCAAATAGAAAGTCTTTCTCTAAGGCTTCTCTATATAAGGTGACCTAAATTCCTGATATGAGGTGTTGTCATCAGGAGGTGAGGTTTTTGTAGGGTAGAGATCATGATCTGTATCTCCTGGAGGGTCTACATTGTAGTCATGCCATGGATCTGGTGCTGCTTCATAGGTGGTATCCCCTACATCTGCATCATGGTCTGTGTGAGGGGAAACCTGAGGTGTAATGTTCAAGGGGTTTTAATGGTAGTGAAGGAGAATGAGGAACAGGGTGGAAGGCACTATTAGCAATGTTCTTTTTCTATTTTGAAGGAATTTTATATCCAGTGTCCTCTAGAAAAAGAGTCTTCCTTTTGGAGGATGGGGTAGTGCACGTTATGTTATGATGAGCCCAGTCTCTGGATGAATATGATTTTTTTTGTGTGGTTAGGATCCAGTCTTTCCTGCATTGTTACAAAGATTGGCTCTGGAAGTGTTGTATGAGCAGATTTATCTTTCGTTGCCGAACTTTTCAGAGCCAAACCAGGCTTCCCTTTGTTGTCCTTCGGAACTGAAGGTTTCGGAGCGGAGGTGGGGTCTCAGCTTGAGACGGAAGTCTTTAATTGCGCTTTTGGTGCTGAGCCGGAGGCCAGAGCGCTGGAAGCAGAAACTCTGTGCCTACCATGGCAGGATGGTACTTGTGGCCTGGAAATGTTTTGTTCGGTGAAAGCAGGTTTTTATATGGGCAAAGGGTTTGGGTATTCACAGCACCATGGCCAGCTGTAATGTCATGGGACTCCAGTTTGATTTTGAATTTGGAATCGTAGTCTTGACCAAAGAAAATCTCTTCCTCTTCAGCTGCCGACGCTTCCATGTCTTTCTGTTCGATATCTTTTTCTCCGAAGATATCGGGAATGTCTTCAATGCTCTGCATCACTTTTCGTCTAGCCCGATGGTCCCGCAAGGTGGCCCACCCACCGGCCAAAGCTCATTAAAAGTGAGAGACCAAGTTTTTAAACAAAAAAAATGCTTTTTAGCTATGGCTGTGTCTCTGGGAGCTCAGGGTGTCTCTCACCTGGCCCCTTTTCTTTTTTTGTTGGACTCCGCTTCAAGCAGAGTCCCAAGATGGCTGCCAACCTATTCTAGTCGAAGTACTGGCAACCAAACAAGTTTCAGTAGGATCTGCGAGTCCAATACAAGGACTCGAAACCCTAGACATCTATATGATTTAAATTTAAATATCTCTGAAACTACAGAACGGATTTACACCAAATCACAAAAAAGCACACTTTCTGAGCCAACATCTAGGTTTCTGTCAAATTTGGTGTGGTGTCATTCTGTTCAGCGGTTCAGGCTGTAGTCATGTTAAAAAAATGAAAAATACCCATAGCTATAATATGGGGAAAACGCACTTTGGAGCCTCCCCTTTTTCTTGGCCCCTGTTGAAGGATCACCCCGAAACTTTCAACACTACAGCTCAACCAAAAAGGGGACATTTTGTGAAAATTTCGTGAAGATTTGACAAGCGACGCCTAAATTATTAGCAAAACAAAAAACACTTTTCCTATGGAAACTTTTGTCCTAACTATACCTACTAGAGATATATGTGTGTGTGTATGTATGATACTGATACATAGTATAACTTGTATAATTATTGATTTTGGCATTTACCTCTTGTTTTTCCAACCAATACACGGTTTGATGATTTTGGAAGGGTAATTGTTGTGTTGATATTCACATCTTATCCACTACAAGATGGCGCCCGTATTCGATCTTGGGTTTGTCCTTCACCTATGTCTGCTACCACTAGGAGGGTTTATAATGATATCATGTGCCTAGTGTCATTGACACTGACGAAGGCTGACGCCGAAACGCGTTTGTTTGTTGACTTTAGCAAATTAAACTGAGACCGCTGAGAAATCTACCACCTCCTGAGTGCTGTTGTTCCTTTTGAGTAAGGGGACCTTGAGCGTTCATGTTTAGCGAGCGTCCACAGCTTGCCGACTGCACCCACTCCTGAGTGCTCGAGACCTTTCTGTGGAGAATTGAGCGTTTTGAACTTTTTTCCCGAGCACCGCCGCCTGCTATAACCTTAGGGCTCGCCTTGACTCCGCGAGACTTTAACCAGGAGTTACAAGGATTGCCGAGGACTGCCGAACGGAGAACGCCGTCTACACGCTGCACTTTCCTTCGCGTCTGAGCTGGTAAGCCCGCTACCCATATTTCTGGGTTGTTGCAGCATAAGCGGCAGAGCGTCTTGGAGGGCGGTACAATTAGCGGTCCTTCGGCCGAATTGGGTCCGAATGTTTAAAAGTCACCAAAAGTGATGGAACACGCACATGAGCATGTTCAGCGAAATTGAACGCCGCGCTGCGGCTAAAGACATTTTTAAAAGTCAGAATACATCTAAATCGGCTGTACAAATGCCCGCGGTGACGGGCAATGATAAACTAAGTGAAAGAATGACGAAAATGGAAAGATTATATGAGCGTGAGGTTCGTAAGTGGTGGGAGGCTACAAGCTTGACCAGTTATATTGAGGAGGGACGTGTACCAAGAGGACTAAGAGTTTACACGGTCCCCTCTTATGAACACCCGGACCCCCAACTACTCACAGACTGGCAGGAGCACACAGCATAGTATTGTGAGGGGACGCTGAAGATTCTAGTGAAGTATGCATGGAGAGATAGGGAGAAGGCCCTCGCTGATATAAAAACTATAGAGGACAACATTGAAAAAGAAGAAGATGCCGCAAGGGTGCAGGAGCTGAGAGAACTAATGAAAGTTCGCCTGACGAAATATGAGCAAAAGATAAAAACTCGCAAGCAAGAAAAATTCGAGCGAGATGAGAATGACTATCGCCAGGGGCGCATATTAACTTTTGCTAAAAAATACGATGCCCCAAGAAAAGCTCTTAGCCAAGGCGCACAGAACCCTCACGCAGCATCAACTACGAACGCACCAACATCTGAATCTGAAGCAACTACCAATGAGTCAAGTGATGATCAAGCAGACCCTCTAAATGATCCAAGAGGTGCAGCTGTCCCTTTTCACACAGAGTTCAAAGTGATAAGGTAAACTTGGCTCAGAGGAGGGAAGAACAAACCCCCAGAGGCAGAAAAAGGAGAACAAGAAGATCGGGGGCGGCGGCAAAAGGACGAGAAAGAGGCAAAAGAACAACCTCGAACTGGAACAGCCACAACAGGAAGAGGAACTGATGATCACCAAGGACAGCAGGCCTGCTGCCTTAACTGTTGTTAATCTAACAGACAAACTACTCACCGACACTGAGCGCGAACTTCTGGAACTGGGCTTAACATTTTGCCCTAGCAACAACATGGAGTTCACCCAGACAAAAATCGATCTCTTTCGTTTCACAAGAAAAATGAAACTACATAAACACTTCAAAACGAGACCACTAGCAAAAGATGTAACCAAGCAAGGGGTTAGATTGACAGCTACAGACGCTTTGAGTGGCAGGGATCTGCCCGGTCTTGAAGCCATGAACTCTCTTAGAAAGGAGCAAGAAGGAAATCCTCAAACCATCACTAATGAGGATGTGGTACAACGAGTCTTGTTACAAGGCATTGAACAAGAAAGGGAAGAAACCCAATTCAAACCCAAGTCTACCTTCGTACCTCAATCGCCATGGGATGCGATTGACGCTTTTACGGAGGCAATGACCCTGGATCTGATTGATTATAGGAAGAAAATGACTCCCAGCAGCCATAACATCACGGAATCACAAAAGAAAGCCCTGCAAGATCTTATGGGGGATAACAAAACCGTGATTAAGCCCTCCGACAAGGGGGGCAACGTGGTACTGCTAACCAGCGAATATTACCAACAAGAGGCCATGAGACAGTTATCTGACTGCAAGTATTACTCTCCAACTACCAACAAGATCTATGAGAAGAGCATTGCCAACTATGATGACTTGATTCGAAAGTGGTACAATTTACAAATGCTGGGTAAGGATGAACATCTATTCCTACGGAGCAATAGCCCTATGCTTCCAACGTTCTACCATCTTCCTAAGCTCCATAAAAGCGTGACAGCACCCCCCGGACGCCCTATTTTTGCGTCTATTTATGGACTGACGAAAAATATGTCCAAGTTCGTGGATTCTGTTCTTTTCCCCCTTGTTACTGGCCTGGATTCTTATATCCAGGATACGAAAGACTTTTTGAACATTATCGAAGGTGTGAGCTGGCAATCCAACTATTTACTTATGGTGATGGATATCACCAGCCTCTATACTAACATTGACCACCAGCAAGGCCTGAATGCTGTCAGACATTTTTTGGAAAAGCGCCAATTGCGCTTTACACAGCACAATCTTATGATTCTGGAATTTGTACAGTTTTGCTTGAACAACATCTTTTTATTTGGTGAGCAATTATACAGGCAAATCTCTGGTACAGCGATGGGCACCTGCTTTGCCCCCAGCTACGCAAACTTGTTTGTTGGCTGGTGGGAGGAGCAGGTGCCCAGGAGCTGGAAGAGGGGACTATGGCAGGGTGGTACATTGGTACCGGTACATAGACAATCTTTTTATCGTGTGGCAGGGCACTACTGCCAGCGCTGAAATGTACATCAGAGATCTGAATAATAACTGCTACAATTTGCACCTTTCGGGTACAATTAGTCGAGTGGCAGTAGACTACTTGGACCTGAGGGTGTACATTGATGAGGGCCGGGTACATACTTCCCTGTACAAGAAAGAAACAGCAGGGAATTCCATTCTATTTGCCAAAGCAGCCACCCGCCTAAGCTTATTAAAAGCATCCCCTACGGGGAACTCCTCAGACTCCGTAGAAACAGCACACAGGAACATGAGTTTGAGAAGGCAGCCCATGAATGTCTGGAACGTTTCAGACTAAGGGGCTATGGTGATTCCCTATTACAGAGTACAGTAAAAAGAGTCAGGAACATTCCTAGGATAGAACTGCTAAAAAAGAAAAAGAAACCAACAGAAGATGATCTGCAGACTAGGACCACCAGCACAGAGGTTAATAAGTTTAGGATGATAACACCTTATTCCTCTGGAGCTAATCACCTCAAGGCCATGATGAGAAAGAACTGGCATATCCTGCTTACAGACAGTATACTGAGGGAAGATCTGCCTCTCTATCCTCTAGTTACCTTCAGCAAGTGCAGGTCGTTGGGGGACATGTTAACACATAGTCACTTCAGCAAACCCACCAACAAACCGAACACACTGAAGGACATGAGTGGGTTCTACCCTTGTGGCCGCTGTAAGGCGTGTGCCGCAAGCAAAAGAGTTCTCAGATATGAAAATCAGATGACGGGTAGATCTACGACTATAAAGAAATTCTTGACATGCAGTACTGTCTATGCAGTCTATTGCCTGGTATGCCTGTGTGGCCTCTGCTACATCGGGAGTACCATTAACCAATTGAAATTGAGGGTACTTGAGCACCTCAGAGCCATTGACAAAGTTGACCCTTCCTACCCAGTAGCGCGTCACTTTTCTGAGTTCCATAATAAGGACCGTACCAAATTAACATACTTTGGGTTGGATCATGTACCTAATAACATCAGGGGTGGAGATAGATTAAGACGACTCAGAAGACTGGAATCAAGATATATTATCGATTTAGCTACGAAACATCCGGGGGGCCTTAACAGCGGGGAGGAAATGGCTATCCATCTAGGCAAATGAATTTCCTATATCGGTTCTGGGCCTTTTGTTCATATCCTGCTTTATAGTCATTGTTGAGATAAGATACACGCCTTGAGGATGGCCTTGGAGTAGAAGTGTTTGAGTTTCATGACTCTAGTAAATGAGTGCAGTAAACTAGAGCTAGAAAAGTTTTTTTGCGGACTTTTTACTATGAACTTGTACAGCTCATTCATTAACCTGTATATATATGTACATACTTTCTGAAACTTTGAAGGAATATGAAGTTAGGATAATCTTTATATGTATTTTTTGTATATATACTTTCCTGTAAAATATTTTTCAGGTGCAATGTATATATGTGTATATATATGTATATATGGTTATGGATGTATTTTGCTTTGATTTTCATGCTAACATGATCCTTATCCTTATTACAGCAGACTAACAATGTAAGGACTCATGCCGATCCACGGCTAGATACTGATACATAGTATAACTTGTATAATTATTGATTTTGACATTTACCTCTTGTTTTTCCAACCGATACACGGTTTGATGATTTTGGAAGGGTAATTGTTGTGTTGATATTCACATCTCATCCACTACAAGATGGCGCCCGTATTCGATCTTGGGTTTGTCCTTCACCTATGTCTGCTACCACTAGGAGAGTTTATAATGATATCATGTGCCTAGTGTCATTGACACTGACGAAGGCTGACGCCGAAACGCGTTTGTTTGTTGACTTTAGCAAATTAAACTGAGACCGCTGAGAAATCTACCACCTCCTGAGTGCTGTTGTTCCTTTCGAGTAAGGGGACCTTGACCGTATATATATATATATATATATATATATATATATATATATATATATATATATATATATATATATATATATATATATATATATATATATAATATATATAATATATATATATATTATCAAATCCTCCTCACTTCAGAATTTAACTGCCGCCTGCCAGAACAGCGGGTGTTTCGTCGTAGGAAAGACCTCCGAAGTTGGGTCTTTAAAACACTCCTCCTCTCAAGCAGTAACACCACAAGTTGACGAAACTAGGTGCTGGCCAAAGTATTTTATTTTCAGTCAGCCCTCAGACGCGTTTCGCCTGACCAGCAGGCTTGATCACCGAAGCTTCAATTAATTACAATCGCCATTTTAACCAGTGTGCAACACATACAATCATGTGACAACTGGGGAAATGAAAGTGAGAAAAGACTCGTAGTTTTACAAATGAATGGCGAATACATCAAATTTCATTACAAATCTGCTGGGATAACTCATTATTAAATGCAGCTAAACCATTTGATGTAGCGAGAGGCCAAAATATGTATACATATAAAGCTTCGCAAAGGCGCCGTAACCTCATCAAGTAATGATGTGATGGGGCGAAAATCAACGCTCGAGTTCGATGCACGAGATATTTTATCAACCGTTCCAGACAAATAAATCTGTCTGGAACGGTTGATAAAACTATCACTTGAAGCATGTTGTAGGAGAGGCACTATATGCCCACTTTGGCAATACGAGTTGAATGTTTAGCAAGTAACTGTGTTATGCATAACAATGGTGAGCCTGGCAACAGCGCTTGTAACTAATTATCAATAAAGTTGTTGATCGAAGCAGAGATGAAAAAAAAACCTCACGCTTCGAACTCGAGCGTTGATTTTCGCCCCAGCTGGGCCAAAGGTTCTAAGCAACTGTAGACCTATTTAACACCTTTCTACGGTTGCTAAACTATCGGAGAAAAATTTCAATAGGCAGATATCACACTGTCTTGAGTCCAGTCTTCTGCATGAATCCTAATCGGTATTTCGAGTATAGTACTAAGTTGGCTCTGCTCGAAGTTTCAGAATTCATAAAATAAAATTTGGAACTGAATTAATCTGTTATGGTAATGTTACGTGACCTCTCATCTTCCTGTGATACAGGGTCCCATGTTATTCCGCTTGACAGACTTTAAAGGATCGTAATCAGAGACTAAGCCCTGTTATCAGTGATCGCTCACAGTCTTTCTTCCTTTCTCCTTATACCACACCTTTAGAGAGTGAAGTCCACTCTCTAATGTATATCTGGAGCCACCGGCCAAACTAGTTGTGTCTTTGGGTGTGCAGGTTGTACCCTACACAGATTGCACCCAACTTCTTTTGGATTTTCATGAAAACGCACCCAATACCTTGTGTTCCTTTTAGCTTTGCCTGAAGTCAATAGTTGACTGGATGAGTGCAAGCTTCTTAAAGCTTGGATAAAATTAAGATTATTGTCTTCTGTACCAAGCCTCCTCCTAATCCAGTATCTGGTAGCCATTTGAATTGGGTGCCTCCTCCTGCACCCATGCTAAGAAATCTCAGGGTATAATTTGATTCACATCGTACTTTTGAACCCCAAATCAAGGCATTATCTGCCACCTGTTTTGCCACTTTCAGGTTCCTAAAAAGAATGCTTACTTCATCTTATTCTGAGGACTTCCATGAAACGATAGTCCATGCCTTGGTTATCTCCCGGTTGGAATATGACCTGGGGTTGCCTGCTTTTTAAATCCTGCGCCTTCAAATCATTTAAAATGCTGCTGCTCATTTACTTCTCAAGATTCCTCCCCGGGAGTCTGTGTCTAGCCATTTACGACACTTTCATCGGCTCCCTGTCCGTAAAAGGATCTCATCTTAGTCTTCAGGGTCTATACTCACAAAGGTCCTCTCAGTCTTAGGTGTCGTTTTAAACCCTACTGCCAGGTGAGATTGTTGAGATCTAACAACATCCCCCACATTCACAAGACCAGAAGAGGAGGCAGTTCATTTGTTTTCCTGGCCTCTTAGTGTGGAATGCTCTTCCTCTTGGTTTGGGATGAAGCCCTTCTGAAGCTTTTTTTTAAAAAAAATCTCAAACTTTGCTTTTTGACTCCTGCCTAGAGATCATCTAACCTCGTTGTCTTTAGGTTTTCTTGGTTGTGAACTTTCCCACCAGCCCCAGAACACCTCCCTGGAGGTATCTGTGGACTCTACAAATACCTTGTATTGTATTTTTAGGGTGGGTAAGGGTATTTGGGTGGTAAGTGTGTTGTATGGTTTAGGGTTGGTAGGGGTAGTTAATAGTTAGGGTATATTTAGGGTTTAGCGGTCGTTGAGTTTAGCGGTCGAGAAATATATATATATATATATATATATATATATATATATATATATATATATATATATATATATATATATATATATATATATATGTCTCTCGAAGTGCCCAAAGCATTGAGATGTCACCCGACTGCGCCCAGCCATCCGGCAATTAGCATGCGACCTGCCTCTTTGGTGCGAACTCGTTTCTTTCTGCCAACGCGTTTCGAGGCCGAGAGCCTCTTCTTCATGGGCTGCCTTTAAGAAAACAAAGAGACTTGCATTAGCGTTGGCAAAAACTGAGATTCTATGGCATTCAAACAATAACCAAAGGTGAGCGGGGAGGTGATCGAGCGAAAAAATTGAGACAAGCGGAATCTAAATTCATTATTAATCTGAGGACCCTGCACCCTAATGGGTTAAATCAATCGGAGGAATTATATGTGCACCTGTGAAAGACATTTGAATCAGAACTTTATGTACAATGATCAGTGAAAATTAATAGTATTAGTCAGCCTATTGGAAGGCAGGACAAAGATTGATACATCAGCCTATTGGAAGGCGCATGAATTAATGCATCAAATTGTAAATCCTTTTATTTAAATTGTTGATTGGGTTGCACTTTCATTTATAATTTAATTTTTTGTCAAACTATCGGTAAAACTACAAGGACCAGAATCCTTAGTTGATCATGTGACAGGAAATACTTTTGTTTTTGAAAAAAAACAAAAAAAATGTGGTTAAATGTTTGTGGGTGGGGCAAACCCGGGGATCGTGAGCAAGGTGGAGTGACACCGAAACGCGTAGATCTCTGCGCCTGTTGCCCTTTGAAACGAAAGAAATTAAAAAGGATTGCTGATTAAATCCAAGTTGGCTGTGCGACCCGTTGTTTTTCCCATTCGGGAAGAAGTTGTTTGATAAATAGCGGCTTGGTTCTGCCGCACGATACCGCATATGCGAGAGCGCTGCAGAAACTCCCGCGAAGGAACCGCTCTGGAGGTATTATTAAGAGGGAGGCAGTGACCGCCGATGCTGATGGATATATGAGGAACTGTGACTTAAAGGAACAAAAAAGTCGTCAAGATTTCCAAGTGCAGAACGCTGGAAAGAACACGCGCTGAGAAGAAACGGTAAGCGCGTGTACTGAATGGATGCGTGTGGAGTGTCTGCCTGAAGTATACCGGCATCGGCTTGACATTGGGAAATCGAGTGACCGAGTTGTAAAACCGCAATTAGTCCACTGTGATATAGCGGGACAAAAGCACTACCATTGGTCACTCAGATAGTACCGACCAACATTGGGGACATAACAGCAAATCTGAATGTGACAGTTCATTTAATGTAAAGGGGAGACGACCAAACAGGCGCTATTAGGGAAAAGCGTGAGGCGAAACGCGCAACGAAAGTAACCGAATTGTTTGATAAAAGCAACCCAAGAGAAAAAACGGGCGCAGCTTCAACCTCAGGTAAAACGGATGTGAGAAGTAAACTCAAAAATTGGGAAAAACTGGGTCGTAAGGAAATTAATAAATCCTGGGAAATTATCACGCTACAGAAATACTTGGAAGCAAAGATGGTGCCCAGGGGTTTGAGAATCTTATTGATGCCTAATAACAACGACGCATCTAATGAACTGCTAAAAGAGTGGGGTGAGCACATACTTGAATCATCGTTGGGACTGATTGCCATTCTAATAAAACATATCAACATAGCTTTGGAGAAGCTAAAGGAAGAACTGCAGGTAGTGGAAAAAGAACTCGCCACTCTAAAACTAACATCGGAAATGACCAAATTCAAGGAGGATCTTGAAACAGAAATTGAAAAACATGAGGAAACTGTAATGGACAGGAAACACTCTAAATTCATTAGAGACACGAATGATTATGCGGATGGCCGCATCTTCTCATTTGCCAGGAAATTCGATGGCTTAAAACAACAAATGGCTTGGTCAAGTATGTCCAGTTTAGCGTCCTCCACTGTGTCCAATGAACAAGTATCTAGAGATGAAAATGAGAACGCCAAAAGGATGCCTTTTTTAGGGGACATGCGCCTCATATTACAACAACGATACTGGGAGCGGAACCGCCCTACTCCACAATTCCAGTCACGGCGAGGAAGGGGAAGAGGAAGACAATGGCCTGGAAAAAATGCCACAGAAGAGGAAAAAGGAGCAAGTGGCGGAACAGAGAGAACAGGAGTGGAGACGCGAACAATGAGGCAGAGGCGGAAATAATGGATGAATTACAAGTAATTAACTTATCAGAAAGAGTACTTACAAAAACTGAAACATCCTTATTAAAGAGGGGGATAATTTTTTGCCCCAAAAGCCATATGAACCTGGCGCAGGTGAGAATTGACTTATATCTGTATATAAGAAAAATCAAACTAGCGAAAGCATTCAAAGAAAAAACGTTGAAGGATAGAGATACCATTCTATCAAACACTAATGATGAAAATTTACAACTTACAGATGCAGAAGGCTTTCTGACTTTAATGAATATAACCCAAGATCCTATGCAGGAGGTGACAATGTCACAGGCTATAACTCAATGTGGAGCAGGATTGAGTGGAAAAAAACCGAAATCAAAGTTTTATCCCCAACTAAGCCCCGGAAACAAGGTGGATCTGTTTCAAGAAGCAGTCATACAGGACTTATATAAACTGAAATTAAACTATGGTCCAGACAATCTAACCAAAGAGGAACGACTGGCATTGAAACATCTATCTGAAGACGACAAAATAGAAATAAAAGTCGCCGATAAAGGCGGCAACGTGATAATCCAGGATCGCAGTGCATATGAAAAGGAAGCAAATCGACAACTAAGGGATCACATGCACTACGAAAAATTGAAATCCAATCCAACAATGGAGTTAAAAACAGACAATTGATGAAAAATTGAACTGTTGGAAAGAGAAAGGATTGATTGACGATATGGAACAAAAATTCCTGATTGTGACTCACCCGATACTGGCAACTATTTATTTCTTGCCAAAGATTCACAAGGACCAAAAAAATCCACCAGGAAGACCGATAATTTCCGCAAAGGGTTCATTATTGGAGCCAATGGCGGAATATGTCGATCATTTCCTTAAACCCTTTGTATCAAAATTAAATTCCTACATACAGGACACCAGTGATCTACTACGGAGTCTTGTAGATACACGATGGCAGGAATCCTATTGGCTGATCTCAATGGATGTGATTGGTCTATACACCAACATTGACAATGACATGGGTGTTAAAGCATGCAACTTCTTCTTAAAGGAGAGAACTTTGGAATTTAGCAACCACAACAAAATGCTACAAGAAATGCTGACAATTTGCCTAGAACAAAACATTTTCACTTTCGGTGGCAAAATCTTCAAACAACGGAGTGGGACGGCTATGGGTTTTTCCTTTAGTCCTTCTTATGCGTGTCTCACTATGGGATGGTGGGAGCAGGAAATCGCGTGGAACTCAACAAATGAACTATCTGTTAACAAAGTGGTGAGTTGGAAGAGATTCATCGATGATTTATTAATAATCTGGGATGGAACAGAATCAGAATTCCAGGAATACTTTGAGATAATGAACAATAGTGTGAAAAATCTTAAATTCACTTACAATATGAGTAAGGAGAGAATCATATTCCTGGACACAGAAATCTACGTAAAAAATCAACAAATACATACGACTCTCCACCGTAAATCAACATCGACAAATGCCACACTAGAAGCCACCAGCTTCCACCAAAAAACATTACTCAACAGCATTCCGTACGGAGAATTTTTGAGAATCCGTAGGATATGCAGTGAAGAAGATGAGTGGAAGAAGAACAGCAAAAAGACAATGGAAAGATTCATCAAAAGGAAATACCCACAACAAACAGTGAGAAACAGTTTCATTAAAAGCAATACCAAAACACGAGAGGAATGTTTGAAGAGGAAAAATATAGAGGATGATCCTGAGACGAAGAAAATCCGCCTAATCATTGATTACTCACAAGAAAGTGAAAAGATAGGCAAAATCCTCCGAAAGAATTGGAAGTTGTTACAGTTAGATAATACTGTGAAGGAGCTCATGGGAACGCACCCAACGATAACATACAGGCGTGCAAAAAACCTAAAGGACCACCTAATACACAGCCATTTCCAGAAAAAACGACAGGATGACTGGTTGAAAACCATAGGATTCATGAAATGTCATGGTTGCAAAATGTGCCAGATAGCCAAGCAAACAAAGGAAATCACTCTGGCCAATAAAAAGAAATGGCAAATCAAACAATGCATAACGTGCAAGACACCATTTACCGTATATATAGTGGAGTGCCCGTGCCCCATGCAATACGTGGGAAGCACAACTGTGGAACTGAAGAACCGTATTTTACAGCACATGAGGGCCACAATTCATAAGGACCGCTCAAACGCCATAGCCAAACACATGGAACTATCACATCAGGGTGATTGGCAAAAACTGAGATTCTATGGCATTCAAACAATAACCAAAGGTGAGCGGGGAGGTGATCGAGCGAAAAAATTGAGACAAGCGGAATCTAAATTCATTATTAATCTGAGGACCCTGCACCCTAATGGGTTAAATCAATCGGAGGAATTATATGTGCACCTGTGAAAGACATTTGAATCAGAACTTTATGTACAATGATCAGTGAAAATTAATAGTATTAGTCAGCCTATTGGAAGGCAGGACAAAGATTGATACATCAGCCTATTGGAAGGCGCATGAATTAATGCATCAAATTGTAAATCCTTTTATTTAAATTGTTGATTGGGTTGCACTTTCATTTATAATTTAATTTTTTGTCAAACTATCGGTAAAACTACAAGGACCAGAATCCTTAGTTTATCATGTGACAGGAAATACTTTTGTTTTTGAAAAAAACCAAAAAAAAAGTGGTTAAATGCTTGTGGGTGGGGCAAACCCGGTGATCGTGAGCAAGGTGGAGTGACACCGAAACGCGTAGATCTCTGCGCCTGTTGCCCTTTGAAACGAAAGAAATTAAAAAGGATTGCTGATTAAATCCAAGTTGGCTGTGCGACCCGTTGTTTTTCCCATTCGGGAAGCAGTTGTTTGATATATATATATATATATATATATCCCGCCCCGACGATCAGGCTTCGCGCAGGCAGTCCGCCAAACTTTACCGCTCCAAACGGCCCGCTCCAGTCCGCCAAAGTTACCGCTCCTCCTCTTGCTTGACTCTCCGGGGGCAATCAGGCATCGTGCAGGCAGTCCGCCAAAGTTTACCGCTCCTCCCCGCGCTTCCAAGTTAACCGCTCCTCCCCCTGCTTGACCTACCTCAGCCCGCTCCAGTTCGCCAAAGTTCACCACTCCTCCCCGCGTTCCTGTCCGGCGCTCCTCCAAGCGCTCCTGATGAGGTCAGCATGCACGTCGTTAGCGCACACGGCCCGCGCTACTTCCAAGGGACTACTTTTTTTGGAACGTATATTTTTTGGTGGTATATAGCCTATGTCACTCTGCAGACCCTGACAATTCCAATGATGTATTCGGTGTTTGGATTGGCGCTGTGGTTCCCGAGTTTACGCGCCTCAAAGGTTCACAGTTCTCGCTTTATAATAGTAGTATAGATATATATATATATGTGCTCAAATTCTTTGTGCTGTAAAGAATTACCCACACTCACGGGGTTGCCATTTCCAAGGTTGTTTTTATTTTCAACAGACAAGACAGACGCCCTCGCGTTTCGGCACACAGCCTTTCTCGATGTCGGTAGCCACCAGACATCGGCATGTTTTTAAACAATATCCTCACAATCAAGGAAGGGCTACTAGCTAGCTGACATTTACCAGCCCCATCTTAGAGTGGTGTGCTATTAACAATGATGTAATCACCTTCTATACATGTTATGATGTAAATATACATGTATAACCACTCATTACACAAGTAAATTCGAGCTGTAAAATGTACATAATTTATAACAACTCCACATATACAATTTTTGTATTTTAAGTCGAATTATTTTACTTGTTTTGCAAACAAAATTGAGCCGTGTATCGGCCATTATATAATAATATATTTTTTTTACGAAACGCATCCGTTAGAGGGTCTGTAATAAATCGCTGTAAAAACCGGAGACCTGCGTGCTTTCCTCTTTGCCTCAAAATGGATGTGGACATATATATATATATATATTCCTCCTCTCAAGCAGTAACACCAGCCAATGGTTTCTTGAACAGGGGAAGCAACAATGCTTTATTCCAGCTAGAAGTAACCAGAGCGCAATCCAGGGAGACAGTCAACAGTCTATGACAGGATGCAGCACGTTTTAGAACAGCACTAGCTTACCTGTCCTGCGTTGCTGCGATCTCAGAAGAAAGGACCTTTAAGGAAACTTGTTATGATAACATTTAATTTACATTGTGTCATTTTTATTGAAACTTATTCCTTTTAATATGGAAAACATTTTAAAGTGTTGTTTTAATTCTGTTTATTTATTCGAGTGCTCGTGGATACACAGTATTTTTTGTTTTTCCATCTGGTGGGTACACAAATAAATCAGAAGGTTTTCCGACGCGTGAGCTGGCCACATACAGTTGTCCTTGTGAGAAGCACGGATTCTCCAAATCTAGTTCATACACTTGCAGCGATTATCCTTGTAGTTTGTTGATGGTCATTGCAAAAGCGAGTCGCACCGTAAACTGTAAACGCTCAGTATTGGAAAGATTATGAGGACCCGATGTTTAACAATTATTTTTTTTTTGCCAGAAACCTTTGCGGGAGTGTACTCAACAACTTTTATCAAATTTCTTTTTTCTTTTGCCAGAAACCTTTGCGGGAGTGTACTCAACAACTTCCCAAAGTTTCATGCCAACCGGATGAATGGTGTAGTAATGCATAAAGGACAAACAGACATACTTTTATATATATATATATATATATATATATATATATATATATATATATATATATATATATATATATATATATATATATATAATAAATAATAAATATATCTATATATATTTCTCCGTCAGGAGCCAAACCACTTTCAGGGTGGCCTCGGCGCATGGGGACGGAGGTCCTCATTAAAATCCAAACAATCTTCCCTTCCTGTAGAACTCCACAGAAACAAAAGAGCGCCGCACACCGGATTCCTGAAACTCAAGCACTTTATTTCCAGAACACCCAGGCAGAACATGGGGTTATTATTCAAAGTCCATTTCCTTACGCGTTTCAGCTAACGTGTAGCCTTGATCACAGGTGAGACTTCTTGAATTCACTGCGTGACGCTTTCCTTTAAAGCGCCTGACTGAACTACAACTTGCTACGTAATATGCTTGTACACTGCAAGTCCCAAAATGCACCATGAAAGTCAATCAACATCCTTTTGCGCTTCACATTCTCTCTTTCTTTCTTTTTCATATCAAAGAGTTTCAGCTTTAAAATAACTCGGGTTGCTTTCAGAGTGTGTTAATTTTGCCACATTTCGCCGCTGTGTTCATTTTGTAAAGTGTCCTGAAAGATGGAAATCCAAAGGCAGAAAGACTCGTGTCAAACTGCACTCCCTTGCCTAGGCATCCACCAAATTCCGATTCAAGGCTGACATTTCATACCTGTTTCTTTGGCAGGATGCAGGTGGGTTTGGCTCACTTTCATTCAACTCCAACTGCATTTCTCCGTCAGGAGCCAAACCACTTTCAGGGTGGCCTCGGCGCATGGGGACGGAGGTCCTCATTAAAATCCAAACAATCTTCCCTTCCTTAGAACTCCACAGAAACAAAAGAGCGCCGCACACCGGATTCCTGAAACTCAAGCACTTTATTTCCAGAACACCCAGGCAGAACATGGGGTTATTATTCAAAGTCCATTTCCTTACGCGTTTCAGCTAATGTGTAGCCTTGATCACAGGTGAGACTTCTTGAATTCACTGCGTGACGCTTTCCTTTAAAGCGCCTGACTGAACTACAACTTGCTACGTAATATGCTTGTACACTGCAAGTCCCAAAATGCACCATGAAAGTCAATCAACATCCTTTTGCGCTTCACATTCTCTCTTTCTTTCTTTTTCATATCAAAGTATTTTTTGTTTTCCATCTGGTGCGTACACAAATAAATCAGAAGGTTTTCCGACGCGTGAGCTGGCCACATACAGTTGTCCTTGTGAGAAGCACGGATTCTCCAAATCTAGTTCATACACTTGCAGCGATTATCCTTGTAGTTTGTTGATGGTCATTGCAAAAGCGAGTCGCACCGTAAACTGTAAACGCTCAGTATTGGAAAGATTATGAGGACCCGATGTTTAACAATTATTTTTTTTTTGCCAGAAACCTTTGCGGGAGTGTACTCAACAACTTTTATCAAATTTCTTTTTTCTTTTGCCAGAAACCTTTGCGGGAGTGTACTCAACAACTTCCCAAAGTTTCATGCCAATCGGATGAATGGTGTAGTAATGCATAAAGGACAAACAGACATACTTTTATACATATACATACATACATATATATATATATATATATATATATATATATATATATATATATATATATATATATGTGATAGATGAGGGCAGGGGTCCAGAAGGGAGCATTATTTGAGAGTTCCGCAGCGGATTCCTTTATGGGTTATAGGGACAGATCTGGTGAGTAACGGACCAGGGTGAGAGTTAGCCATCACTACCTGATTGGTGGGGCTCTGTACTGCAAATTGTTCGTAGATGGTTAGAATTTTTTTAAAAACAAAAATCAGAGAGGTTCCCGCATAACTCCATGGAAGGAGAAAGGGTGTTTCTTTTTGCATTGGGAGAGAGACAAGAATTCACAATTTTAAACAACTATCTGGGATTATTAGAAGCCTCAGAGAAGGAACATGCAATGAAAATTTTTTGGGCCATCCGAACTGCAGCCTGATATTTTTTCAAAGCAGCCTGGTAAATTGCGTTTGCCCCTTTATCATAATTGGATTTCTATTGCTGCTCTAACGTTTTACAAAGTCATTTCTCTAACTTAAGGGCTTCTGGAAACCAAGGCATGGAAGGCTTTGATCTTTTTCAAGTATGGTATTTCAAAAGAGCAATGGTGCCGAATAGGTCTAACGTTGCTTAGAACCTTTGGGTCAGCCAATAGTTTCTTTAACAGGGGAGGCAACAGTGCTCGCTTCCAGCTAGAAGGAACCAGTGCCAAGTCCAGGGACTCAGTCAATAGTCTGTCAATGACAAGATTCATCACGGGACCAGTACATTTTAAAATAGCAGGAGAGCAGAGGTCTATAGGGGAGCTTTATTTGCATCTTGCGAGTTCTGCAACTGACTCCTCCATGGTTATAGGGACAAATCTGGTGAGGAAAGGTCCAGGGTAAGAGTTAGCCATCACTCCCTGATTGGTGGGTCTCTGTGTTAGAAATTGTTTATAGACTGTTTTAATTTTCTTAAAAAAGAAATCGGAGAGGTCCTCACATAACTCCATTGTATTGGGAGAGAGACAAGTATTCACAACTTTAAATTCCTCTCTGGGATTATTAGCAGCCTCAGAGATGGAAGATGAAATGAAAGTTTTTTGGAACGTCCTAATAGCAGCGTGATAGGTTTTCAAAGCAGCCTGGTAGATTGCTTTTGCCCCTTTATTATAATTGGATCTCCATTGCAGCTCTAACCTTTTATATAGTGATTTCTATAACTTAAGAGTGTCTGAAAACCAAGGCCTTAAAGTCTTTGTTCTTTTTGAGATATGGAATTTCAAAAGATCAATGGTTGTCTAGGGCGTCACTGACTCAATTTCAATCGCTCATCAAAGCACCTTTGCTCCTCCCACTTTGGAAGCTGTAGCCCACACCATGGACCTTGCAGCCTGGGTGTGAGGAGGGGATCCAATGATTAGGCATGTCACCCTCGGGTGAGTGAGAGTTCTCGTTCTTAAAAGGATTCCTTCCATGTAAAAAATGTCATTGCATAACACACTTACTTATTATTTTCATAGGGTATAGTTTCAGGCAGTGAACTAGCCTCTAGCCCGCTTTGTATCATAAGACCAGACGTTCTTAAGAGTGAATTATGTAATGGTGGGATTAGTACGCAGCTGGTAGGGCCGATCCCTAGTGAGAATATTATTGTCTAGGGCGTCGACCAGCCAGTTAATGAAGCTGGAAGAGTCATGCTCCAAGTCTCTTGACTCTTAACAGGGTGTGGACTGTAAAGACCCCATATGTTAGGAGTCAGAGATTTTATGTTAGGTTATGGAAGTTATCTTTGTCAGTCCTTGCACGATAAAAGGGACTGTGGAGAGCATATTGAAAAGAATTAAAAAGTGATCAGACCAAGTAAGTTCGAGAACATGTTTGACCAGGACTGTTGAAGGATTTGCTAAGATAAAATAAAGTGTAGGACCTTCTTTGTGTGTGGGCAACTTAACTAGTTGTTCTAGGTTAAAACCTTCCAGTAAGGACAAAAACTACTGCTCAGTTCTATTACTCAAATCGTCACCATGAAGGTTGTAATCACCCAACACCAAAAAATTGGCATGGAGTGGGGATAGTCGACCTAGTGCATTGGTTAATAGCGTTAAGGAGGCAGACAAAGCGTCAGGAAGGTGGTTAATAAGCACCCCCGATAAAGTGAAAGATGGTGCTAAAACAATGGTGAAAGACAGCCCTTCAATATTCCTAACGTTAACACATTTTTAAGCAAAACAGGAGTAGGAGGAGTGATGTACAATAGCCACCTCACCCTATTTTTGTCCAATCTGTCAATATGCTATATAGAAAAATCTGGGGAAATTGCAAGTGCAATATCGGCGGCCAAACTGTCTTTAAGCTAAGTTTTATTAAGAAACATCAATTCCCAATGGTTCTCAACAAGTAAATAAAAAATGTCCAGAGGATGTCTGGGTAAGGAACGACAGTTGATAAGGCAGGCAGAAAAGGTGGAACCTAATGTGGGTAGAGACAAATCACCAGGCCCATTGTGAGGCTTAAATCTTCTGCCCTTACCTCAGGAGGGGCTACACATCTCAGGAACTTAAAGAGAGAAATATCGCCCAGGTTATTTCAATCCTACTACTAGGTTGGTATCGGTAAGCTAACATATACGATTACAGGAGGCAGAATAAAAAGCTAGCAATTCAGCCCTAGAGCACCTACGAGGGGGCGAGCCGCAGCTTATTGGCAGCATGGCTGGCAATGGCCGCAATCTGACAGAGGACAGGGGTAGACGGGCAAGCCTTTGGCGTGCCAGTAGTGCATCCACTGCACATCCATGGCATCAAGCAACTCATATAGTATGAGGACGCTGCAACACTAAAGTGGGGCAAAAAGAAAATGGCGCCTCAGCAAGGACTTTAATGGAATGCAGAAGCGTTGTCTGGTTAAAGTGCAATTTGCCCTACAAGAGGTAAAGCGTTACCTCAAAGTAGCAAAGTTCATTAAAGCAACCTTTATGAAGGAAATCTCCCCCCAACTGTGCAAATTCGGCTATGCCCCATATGAGAATATGCATCTAGTTTTCCAAAGTAGACCCCCCAATAGTGCAATTTCAACTTTAGGTAAAAACAGCAACATACAACAAGCATTAAAAACAAGCATTGAATACCAAGGGTTTCCACAATTGGGACCTAATAGGTATATCCGCATTTGGAGACTTATGCCAGAAGGGGAAAATGGTCACCTTTGCTCATCTACAGGCCACCTATGGCCTAGCACAGACAGAACTGTTTCGTTATTTGCAAATTAAGCATGCACTCCAATCCCTCATACCGCCAGGGACAAGACCTGAAGAATCCTCACCACTGGAGGATAGACTCTACACAAAAAAGCGAACTCACTGACCTACCATAAGATAATAAATAATTATTCAGATCCCACAGCAACACTGAAGGCTACATGGGAACGCGACCTAAGACATTGATGAGGCGAATGGCGGGAAGAACTTGCGTCCCCCAGAGAAGCTGCAATCCCATCGCGGCTAAGGCTAGTGCAGCTTAAAATGTTACACCGCACGTATTACTCTAGGACACTCCTCCATAAGATACACCGAACAGACAAACCGCTCTGCCTCAGACAGTGCGGAGAAGTGGGTACATTCTTCCATACTATTTGGCATTGCCCCAGGATGGTCTCTTACTGGGCGGCGGTGATGCAAACACTTTCACAGGTCACACATGTTACAATATTGCCAGACCCGAGATGCTGCTTACTCAACATCTGGGAGCCTATAGATCTCAATGGGATTGCCCAGGATTGGGTAACTCTGGGCATGACAATAGCAAAACGTAACATCGCACAACGCTGGGGCTCCAGGGTTGGCCCTACACTCAGCCTATGGTGTAAAGACATGGATACTGCAATGGTGGATGAAAAATCAGTGTATATTCACCGAGGATGTCCGAAAAAGTGGGTGAAGGTTTGGGGAGGCTGGAATGTTTATAGGGGTAATATATGTGAATCCCGCCAGGTGGAGGAATCTGAGTCTGATACTAGCATATGAACAGAGGGTGTCAAGGATCCCTTTCCAAATGTATGGCTTCTGGAAACAAGATGTACACAAAAATGATAATGGCACTGATTGATCCGTCTTTTGAAGAGTATGAGAAGGACTGTGAACATACTGATATATATCTATATGCATGCCATGTACAACTACTGTCTGTGCAATACCATGAGAAATGTTCAATAAAAATTGTTTAAAAAAAACCCATTGAAAATGCAATAGGTCTCGCCCTCATTTAAGTTAAAGCAATTCGGTTTGTAAATAGGTGGCTTTTTAGCTTTGATTTTATTCGTGTTTTTCAAACTTTCATGTACATAACATGCATATATATGCATGCATTTATATAGATATGTAGATGTATATATCTGGTTTTATATGTATGATTATATATCCTAAAATAAATTAAACCAGCAAACAGAAAGCAAGCAACTGTGAATTACAAAACATGAAGCCAACTGTAAGTAATGGGCAGAATGCATTCCCAAGGAGGTTTTTAGAATTAACCAAATAAGTCCTTGGCAAGGCAAACAACCCAGCTTTTCCATCCCACTTAAAGCCCTGTGAATATGTTTGTGTGCATGTGTATATACCGTATGTGTGAGCATACCAATGTGAGATGTGGGTGTTTTTGTCTATATGTGTGCATGCTGCATAAGTGTTTGAGTGCGTGCATGTAATTGTGTCCTAATGTATCTGAGTGTAGGGGTATACGCTTTGTGAGAGTCCGGAGCCTGTTCATGCATTTGTGCAACAGTGTCTGCGTGTGCGTGTACAGGCCTACATGGGTGTACGCAAGTGTCAGTGTGTGTATATCTATGTAAGAGTATATGGCCGACTGGGATGTAAGTGGGTATGTGTGTGCACGTGTATATGGCCCGACCGGGATGTAAGTGGGTATGTGTGAGCACGTTTATATGGCCAGACTGAGATGTAAGTGGGTATGCTGGGATTGGGGCGAAATGTCACCCCGTACAGTATGGTATCTCCTATGACACCTTGGATCCGAAGATCGGTCCATAGCAACCTGTTCTCATGGATTGGAGATCTGTCCTTTGCAACTTATCCTGAGGGTGCTGGGCCACTATCCAATACCTCTAGTCCAACAACATTGGTCTTTAAACCTGGGTATTTAGCAACCCTCGTATTCATGTTTATCAGATGCAAACATGTTATCCTAAATCCAGGTGTGGCTTATGGGTTTTGGACCTTTCACTGCTGCACCCAGAAAAAAAAGCAATGGAAATTTCACAGGTTGAACGGTACCGAATAAAACCAAGAGGTTTTGATTACTAGTTACATAACACAACTAGAATGACACAAATAATTTTTCCATAGCAATTAATTACGTCCAAAAAAAAGTATACTGCTCAAATAGAAAATGCACTACAACCCTAGTTCCAGATAATTCTTCATAAGATAGCTTTTAGTTGAGGTGCAGGGTATAGTATGGATTTAGCTCCAAAGAGCAAACCACTTTACAGAGAAAACTGTGCTGTCCACAGAGAAAATGTAATACATGGGGGGACCTGTTGAAACAAGGCTACTGGAATCATAGTGTGATACAGGAGGGAAACACCACCTAGGACGTTACAAGATCGCATAAAGTAAGGTTCAAGTTATTTCGTCTTACAGTCACACTTCAAATCACTATATTTTGGTCAAGTCAAGATGTCACATTTCGAATCAAACTATCCTGGGTAAAAAGCAAGCAATTTCGCACTTAGGTACAAATGTCAAATCCCCGATGATACGTGCTGGATTTCTATCACAACAGTGTAGGCCAGGGTCCAATCATAATACTATAATTTCCTAGCCTGACAGTCCCGATCACCATCATACGGGTACTGGTTCACTCCCAAGACCAGTGTTATGACTATGAGGTGCAAGTCTCATGTATTTCCTCACCTTATTGTTGCTGGAGTTAACCCATCCGATGAGCTCATCAACTATCTTGACCAGGCGCTGCTTGTCCTGTTCTAGATCCGGTGAACGACAGGGATCACACACATACTCCAATAGCTCCAGCCCAACTGCAAATGGCGGCCCACGTCCTTCTGCACCTGCTCCTGGAAGTAATCCATGTCGGGGGACCAGCCGCAACAAACTTTAGGTGGGAGGGGAGCTGTGGGTCCCTCTTTCTGCTGCTGTGTTGAGGGCGGGGCTCCGGCAGGGGCAGAGAGGCTCTGCATTGAGACTGCGCCTGAATTCCAGTCAAAAGATAGTCGCACTGCGGGAGTCAGTGCTCTCGGGTCACAAGGGACCGCCGCTCATCCCAAGCAAACTTGTCTAGAAAGCCTGATGACCCTACCACTGCTCACCACCTACTGCGCAAGGGATGGGCCGTGCCACGGCCGCTGCCATGGATCAGGCATATTAACATAAATTTCTAACGTATGGGGAGAGGCCCTCCGCAAGGAAGAGGGCACAGGGGGCGTGCATTAACACTCACAAACACTGCCAGGAACTGGACAGAGTGTCAGAGGCAGGGATCGGGGAGAGGAGGGTTGGAGGGTCAGAGATCGGGTTAGGGGGGCGTGCAGTCACACGCCATACAGGAAAAAGCATTTCCGTTGCTAGGTCACCAAAATGCAAAATGGCGTTGGGCTGTGCACAGTCCCTACAGACTACGGACACGCGTATGCTGTCTGCTATGGACAAATGGCAAGAGCAGCCATGTTTGTCCATGCAGACGCGTGCACGCAAGCCCTTCGCAGAATCGATTCCAAAACGAACTCGCAATAGCGAGACAGCGCATGCGCTGTTTTCGCTATCCGTGACCTAAAAACGTGAGCAAACTAGCCACTACGTGTCCGCGGCATCAAGCAACTGATATACTGAGGACATTGCAACACTAGAGTGCGCCGAAAAGAAAATTGCGGCACAGTGTGGACTCCAATAAAATGTGAAAGTAGTTGGGTTAAAGTACAATACCCTTGCCACCCAATACTCCTACCCATCCTAAACCCTAAAAATACCCTAGCCACCCAAATACCTTTACCCACCCTATAAGCTAAAAATACACTTGCCACCCAAATACCCTTACCCACCCTAAACCCTAAAAATACCCATGCCACCCAAATGTCTTCACCCACCCTAAACCCTAAAATGTGTGTGATAAATGCATATGCATGGTACAGATGCGGGGTAAAGGTATTCTGTGTTAATGAACATGTTGTAAAGGCTGTTCCCCTTCCCAATGATGCCAAGCCCCAACATTCCACCAATAATCCAACATTTTCCATTACAACAAGCTAAACATCTACCCAGAGAACATGCCTCAGGCATCCCTGTTGACAACAAGCCCCAGTGCCCCCCAACAAGAAGCCCCAATGTCCCTCACAAGCGCCATTGTTCCGACACCAAGAACGAACATTCCCAGACAGAGAGTACCAAAGTCCCTCGACAACAAAACATAATGTGCCACTAGCACATTCCCCTGCAAAAATAATTGATAGCCCCATTTACCTGCACAGCCAAAGGCCAGGTGATAACGTGAGGAGGGGCTGAACTTGACACAGCAGACATTGGCCTTTGCTTCAATGCTCGCAACTGAATTGTCGAGGTTGGTGGACCACAATTTGACTGGAAGAGAAAAGTTGATAGGAGAAACAGTGAGGCTGGGACCATGTTTATAGGAGCTTTCCTTTTACGCACAGTGATTAACGACAGATAACGTACAAGAAAGCACACAAGCAAACCAATATTTTATACACATTCTGATCGGTTTTCATGGGATGATGAAAATCAGATATTTCATTTTGCAGGCACCACTGAACAGCTTATACCATCCCATCGCAATAAAGAGTTAAGGACCTCTTTTCAGAATGGCTGTATGAGATGTACGGCAGCGGATTATTCTAGACATCATCCACGGTTCCACATTATAAATAGTAGAAGATCTACTTGTGAAGATTAGGATCACCATTAAATGTTTGGATCTGAAAAAGAAGACTTCCATCTGTGAGAACAATATGTGTAATGCTTGTGACACTCAATACATTTGGGTTCCCTAGAGGTTTTTTATTTACCTAAGTACCACTAACAGAAAGGGAGCGTTCTGAGATACGTTTGAGTAGAAGATATTTTTCTGCAGTAGGTCTTACTGTCAGACATGAATCACATAAATACCAGCACAACCTTTGAAAAGACCTCCCATATCCCATGAGAAGAGGTGCTCAAGCCAAAAGGTAAGGAAATGCGCTTTAAAAATCTACTGACATTTCACCTGCATGTATTCAAATAGACAAAAAGGTTTATGCCTCTGCCCACCAATCAGCTGTCATTAATCATAAATCTCCCCATAGTGTGTGAGGGCACAGTAATAAGCCTCCTCTATGAGGTAGGGTAGAATCCAGGATGGTTCAGAATTTTCCTGGGGTAGGCATCAACATCATCGAGGAAAATCACCTACTGGTCTCAAGATTTGAGGCCCCTGGACAAAAAAAACACAGGGTAGGTTTGAATACATATGGATGCAGGGTGTCACAGGTGAACATCCAGGAGGGACACTTATCCGACCAGGAACAGACTGCTATGAGGAAAGTATATTGTATGGTGTCATTTTGCGACCTCACTGTGTAATACACTTACCAACCCCTTCAGGTCCAGGTTTTGTTTGTAAAACCCTCAGCTCAACCCTGGGTAACTGTGGTACTGAGAAGCAATGCTTACACAGAGGAACAAGTGTAAATCATTTAAAAAGCACCATCACAAGCGAAGAAGAAATCAACACGACACTCAAGAAATCCAACTCCACTTTAAAAAAATAGACTATTTTTGTAAGAATTTAGACGCTAGAATGGAAAAGATCCACTGGAGGGTTCCAGAGAATTTGACTTTACAAGCAATCACAAATCAAAGCAATTTCATTCAACAGCGAATATGGCTTGTCAAAGTCAATTAATTGGACACTTAGAAAAGTTTTCATTAAAAACTTAGGTAAATGTCAATGTGGTCGGTTAGAAATACTAGGGACGACCATCTCCATGAGGGAGCTAGTCAAGGCACAAGCAAGGTCCTCAAGAACAGTTACCTTCACAGAAGCAGCAGTCCTTCAGCAGTGTCAGGCACTTAATCTATGCTGAAATGGATTCCCATGGAGTGGTCCTGCAAACACAATACCAGCCCTTGTTGGAGGTTCTTGCTGTAGAACGGTGATGTTGAAGCAGCAGCTATGGAGACCAGGAGACAATGTAGGACCACCAACAAGCTTTGGCAAATTCAAAAAAAGAAGAAGAAAAAAAAAGGTTTGCAGAAGAGCTGTGCTGCAGACCAGCAAAGTCTGAGGGACTGACCAAGCAAGGGAAAGTCAGGGCCACCTCTCAGCATGCAGGAGAGCCAAAAAGAATCGATGGAGGTCCATTGAGAACCCTCTGGCAGCAGGCAAAGGGACTAGCAAAGAAGCCTCAACAGCACACAGGAGATGAAGGCCCACGAAGCAGAGGATGCAGGCAGGACGTCATTCTTGAGGCTGTGCACAGTGCTTCTTGGGGCTAGAAGATCTTTTGTGAAGAGAGGCAACAAGCCAGGGAACGGGCAAACAGACACGGTGCACTGGGAGGTGGTTCAAATCAGCTGGAGATGGATTACAGTCATCCCAGTTGTAGGGAAGACTGGTTAGGCCTCTGAAGAACCAACAAGCTACCAGTTGTGTTGCAGAGCCGGGCGATGTCGGTGAGTCAACAGGATCAGCAAACCAGTCTTTGTTGTAGAGGTGCCTGCGGATGCAGGGAAGTGACTCCTTCACTTTCAGTGAGATTCCTTCTAGCTTCTATGCAGGAGTGCTTGGTGACTTGGAGGATGCATGGCCACGGAGTTGCAGAACTTGAAGAAGCACCGGGACGAAGATGCAGCGGGAAACTTCCCACTGAAGCAGTCTTGTCTTTGGTCCTGGCTCAAAGAACAAAAGAGCTCCAGTTTCCCCCAACAGAAAAGTCTTTGGACAGTCTTCAGATGATAGGCAGTCGGATCTTGAAGTTGTTGTTCGGATGCATCTAAGGACCCCACCCTCAAGAGAGCCCTTAAGTAACCCTGAAAAGGGGAAGGACCTCTTCTGTGGTGACCCGCCTATTAGAGGGGGTCAGGGACGTTACTCAGCTGTCCTAGCTAGTCAGATGCTCCTAGGGGCCAAGATTTAACATGGCAGAATCAAGTGGACACTTGAAGGAGCTCTGGACACCTCCCTATGGAGGAGCTGGACAGGGGGGGAAACACTAGCCTTCCTTTGAGCAGTTTCGCCCCGAGCAGTAGCCAAGGGCTCCTGAACTGGGCAAAACTGGTTTGTGCAAGGAGGGCACCGAATGAGCCCTTCAATAGTTTGGTGGCGCTCGGAAGCACTCCCACCCTACTTAACTCTAAAGTAGAGGTGGTCACACCTCTCCTTCACAGGAAATCCTTTGTTCAGCTTCCCCTTCCGGAGTTAAGCTCATCAGCAGGGGGCAGAACACTGTCTAGGGTCGGCAGCAGCACGGGCTGGCAGACAGGCCCTGTATGGCTACACATGTAGGTACTGCAGGGTCCTCTAAGGAGCGTCCAGTACATGGCATCATGCAACTAACACTGGAATCGGTGTAGTTGCATGATACCAACATTTTTTATACCAAACATGACCAGGTTCGAGGCAGCCATTATGTAGTTGGACATTTTGACTTGTCCTCTACATACCTTATAATGGCTGTCCACTTGCAAAGCCTAGAAAATGGCGTCCTAGGTTTGCAGGGGTGTACCTTCGTGCAGGGGTACCCACACTTAGAACCATGCACCCTGCCCTCGGATTGAAGGGCCTACTTATGGGTGGCTCATAGGTTAAAAAAACAGTGACCAGAATATAAGGTAAACCTTATATCTAAAGTGAAAGGTGCAAGCACCATTTCACACACACTGCAATGGCAGCTCTGCAGACATAGTTTGCACGGGTTCCCATGGGTGGCATAATACATGCTGCAGTCCATGGAAGACCCCTGGTGTACCAATGCCCCAAGTACCTCAGATCCATATAATAGGGACCTATAATGGTACCCTAGTATGCCAATTGTGGGGTGTACAGACTGCTTACCATAGACTACAGAGGAGAGAGAACTGCCACTGTGGTCCTGGTTAGCAGGATCCCAGTGAACTATAGTCAAAACACACTGACACCAGGCAAAAAGTGTGAGTATCTATGCCAGAACGATCCTACTTTCCTATATTATCTAGCTGTAGTAACAATATTTTTAGTGGATACTCTATCTACCTCTTGATTCCTCACCTGTAGAACAACTCTAGGGGTCCTACTGGATCAAGAAACTTCCAAGCTTGGAGGTTGACAGTAGCGGGCGATGGATTCGGTCAGCGCCGGAAGTAACGCTTAATAACACCACCGAGCCCATATAGTGCTTACCCTGGTTTACCAACATCAATTACCCGCTGTTTTTTACAAGCCTTCGAGGTTATCGAATAAAATGACAACAGAAATAACTTTTCATAGTACTAAAACAATGCATAAGGGGGTCTTAACAATCGGTAGGTAGAAGGCATCCATCAAATGGGGAGGTGGGTGGATCAGTGAGGAATCTGCAGGTAGACAGAGTATCCACCAGAAAGATTACCACCACTGGTAAGTAACTTTTTCTTCTGATGGATACTCCTACCTGCAGATCCCTCACCTCTAGAACATATTCCAAAGCAATACCATGCCCTAGGAAGAGGGTTGATGGATGATGGATGATTACACCAGAAGGTCCTGTAGGACAAACCTGGTGAAGTGACCATTCGTTCTCTCATCGGAGTCGAGACAATAGTGTTTAGCAAATGTGTGCAGGGAGGCCCAGGTTAATGCATTGCAAATATCCACAATCGGAACCCACTGTGTAAGAGCAGAAGTGGTAGATTTGGCTCTGGTGGAACGAGCACGGATTCCTTCAGGAGGTTCTTTGTTGACCAAGCCACAACCCATTTTACCAAAGGGAATTATCCTTCAGGATAGCAGGTGCGGCTCCTCCGCGTGGAGGTGGTGGAGCGTCGCCCCACTGTCTTTCAGCACTGTAAAAAGGAAACATAAAATGATAACACAAAGGTATTATCATATTATTTTTTTGTGCTGAAGCAGTTTTGCAGGGCAGGGCTGTGCAGGAGGGATTAGTAGTGGCACTCTCTAAGTACCCATGACTCTTTGGTCGGATGTCTTGGGCTGGCCAAACAGTCATGAACACTTTACATTTCTCCACACAGGTTCCATTACAGCCTGGGTGGAGAACATGCTTAGGCTCCCATTCCCGCCTGATCAACGAACCACGTCATTCAGACCAATCACAATGATGCACTGCAGCGCTGTGATTGGCTTAGGGGAGCCTAGGTGCTTCCTGCTTGCACAGAAGCCAGGAAGAGGATAGAGGAGAGGAGGCGGCCGGCTAGCCGGCAGGTAAGTGTTAATTTTATTTTTGTCTTCTAAAAAGCCACCATCCCTCTTCCCCCTCCCCGCCTCACTACTGCTTCACGGGAGCAGCCGCTACTATAGGATAATATTTTCTTCTGTACTGCCTTCCCCTTTTTGGCACCACTGTAGCCAATGAAAAGCTGATCAGATCTGTGTTCCTCTGTCCGATCAAGGTAGTAATTGACCGCCCTCCTAGGATCTAGCTGATGTAATCCCTTCTCCACCTTTGCTGGATGAGTGGGAGAGTAAAAAGTGGGAAAAGTGAGGGATTGGGCAAGATGAAAGGGGATGACCACTTTGGGAAGGAAAGCAGCCCTGATTCGCAACACCAACTTGTCTGAAAACATTTTAGTAAAAGAAGGACGACAACTAAGGTCTTGTAACACACTGACTCTTTTAGCAGTAGTTACTGAAACCAGAAATATGGTTTCAATAGTTGACAACCAAAGGGTACAACTGTGAATGGATCTAACGGAGCCCCCATCAAAAATGTAAAAACCAGGTTCAAGTGCAATCGAGGAACCATAAAGGGAGTGGAAGGAGAAAGGTTAGTAAGACCCTTGAAAAAATGCATGACCACTGGGGACTTAAACAGGGATTATTGATCCAGCA
This sequence comes from Lissotriton vulgaris, assembly GCF_964263255.1. NCBI lineage: Eukaryota > Metazoa > Chordata > Amphibia > Caudata > Salamandridae > Lissotriton > Lissotriton vulgaris. The sequence goes on along the minus strand of NC_141685.1, from coordinate 800,697,885 downwards.
GACAGAAGAAGGTAGACAAGGCGGCTAATAACCCTTCCCTTCACAGTGCCAATGGCACACACCTTATGAGCAAAGGAAAGAGCACACTGTAAGACATGCGATAACATGGCCTGCAAGGGATTCACGCTGCTGTCTCCACACCATGCAACATAGATGCCCCATCTGCCCGAATAGACCATCTTAGTGAAAGGGAGACGTGCAGATGAAAGTAAAGTTTACCCCCTCCGGTGGCAGCTGAAAAGGGCTTAGTTGTCCCCACTCAATCTCCAAGCATGTAGGTGGAGGTCTAGGAGATTTGGGTGCAGAACCATTCCCCCATACTGGAAGAGAGCGTTTGGCCTGAACGGCATGCAGAGAAGAGGACACTTAGAGAAGAGCTGGAGGTTTACATACCACATCCTTCTCAACCAATCTGAGGCGATGAGAATGACTTGGGCCTGGTCTTGGCGAATCTTCCTCAGAACCTGAGGAATCGAGGCTATGAGGGAAAATGCATAGTGCAGATGAAAGTTTCACCTCAATGGAAATGTGTTTGCCAAGGCTCACCTTAACGGATACTGGAGGGATATGAACTGCGGGCATTGATAATTTTCTGAGGAAGTCTAGAAGTTTACCTGAGGAGTGCCCCACTGGTCGAACATGTCCTGGTCTACATCTGGCAGAAGACACAAGTCGTGATCAACAAGATGATGCTAGCTCAGACTATAGGCTCTGATATTTATAGACCCCCGGTAGGTGATTGGCAGTGAGTCAGATCCCTTGTCGGTGTGCCCAAGACCACAGTCTCAAAGCTTCCAGACAAAGGACATGAGACCCCACTCCCCACCATACTTGTTGTTGTCTGTCACAAACTGGACTAACCGACTGACAATGGAGGGGAGGAAGGCCTCGAACGCCAGCTGAATCACATGCAATTCTAGTAAACTGAGCACCTGCATCTCACGACACCAGAGGCTTCGAATCTCCAGATGAGCACCCCACCCCAGGGTGGAGGCATCTGTCACTACTGCAACCACAGCTGGAGGAGGATTGAAGGTAAACCGAAAGTCAGGTTTGCCTGGTTTCTCCACCAAGCCACTTCCGCTACAGCACTGGGGAAGATCATGATGGAGCACGCCAGATCTCTCACGGACCTCATATGTTTACCTGCCACTAGTATGAGTCCAGTTTCTCATAGTGAGAAGTCCTGTCATCCCTCCCATGTTACAAAGCATGCTCATTTTATTAGCTCAAACAATGGGGACGACCACCCAAACTAGAACAACAAACAAACCCTCCCTAACCCTCCTCTTCCCCTTCCCCGTTGGTGGTGATATCTCTAAAATCAACTATCAGGCCCTTAGATGTGTCTTAGAGGACAGGCCTTGTTAGGTTATTATCTATGCCCCAATGAGACACTACTGTTTCATGTGGAGTTGCATGGAGTCCCTCTGCAGACCCTTCCAGAACTGAAATAAGTGCATGGCTCGAAGTGAAGGTGGGAAGACCGCCGAAGGCAGGCCACGGGACAGACACATTACCAGTGGGCCCAATTTATACTCGAAATTCTTGTATTCATTCTTGTATTAATTTCTAAAAAAGACAGACAGCCTTTCCATGGTGAGGATTCTCCATAGCCGGGAATGCCACAACGATAAAGCTGGTGCATCCTTTTTCTTCCAGGCTGCTGCTATTGTTAGTTTGGCTGCCCCACACAAGTCCACATTATAGCCTTGTCTGCTTTCGTCTGATGTTCTAGGTCAGGATCCCTAACGCCCAGGAGAGCCTCCTCTATAGTAGTCGGAGTGGGGTATCCCAGTATATCTTTAATATGTGAAAGGATTTCCTCCCAAAAGCACGGTTACCAGGGCAATCCCACCATATGTGGCAGAAGTCCCCCCGTAGACCGCAGCCTTGCCAACAGAGATCGGAGGTATCTGGAAAGATCTGCTTGACTTTAGTGGGTTATAGGTACCAGTCAAAAAGTGTCTTATAGTGGGCCTCCCTCAAGGCAACTGAGTGCTGGGCTAGGTCCCCCCATATATGTTTCCATTCTTCCTCTTTCATGTTGTCCACCATTCGTACTAGCTGTTCTATCAGTGTACATTCTCTAATGGTGTGTCTCTCACCTGCGGCAGGGATACCCAGTGTTTGAGTTGGAAGTGGTGGCAGTGTTCACTCTTCTGAATCTTGAACTCCCTTTGACAGCTCTCATTATGACGTAGCACGTCATAATGAACTTTTTGTTTTTGAGGAAGAAGTTCAGGCCCCTGCAATGCAGGGACGGTGACAGCTGTCCTTCTTGGGCACCAGGAAGTAATGTCCGTAACAACCTTGGCCACTTGCCTTATCGGGCACTAACTCCACTGCTTCTTTGTTAAGGAAAGCTACTACCACCTGCTGAAGAATGGGCAGATGGTTGGAGAGGGGCAAGATGGGGGAGGTGGGATGGGAGGGTGAACCTATAGGAAGGGGAGTGAATAACCCTTTTGTACAATTTGGAGGGCCTATTAGTCCAAAGTGAAGGCTTTCCAGGCAGGTAGAAAATGTGACACCCTTCCTCCCACAGGCCTCACATGGGGTTGAGGAAGTGAATTAGATAGATTCTTGACATTTAGCCCTGCAGCAACCTCAGCATTGCTGATCAATCTTTTTTTGCGGCTACTGTAGAATTGATGACAGGTGTTGGTAGGGACAGTAGGAGAATCCTCGATCGAAAACTGCTATAGTCCTTAGTCAGTGGAGGTTGCAAGCCTGAAGTATGCGCAGTGGGTTTACAGGCTTTAAACTTTTCCAATGCAGAGTCTGCCTTATCTCAAAAATAGGCACACACTGTTGTATGGGAAGTCCATGAGATTGGCTTGGACATCAGCTGAAAAATTGGAAGAATGAAGCCAAGCACGCCGTCTGGCTGGGAAGGAGGTGTCCTTTGACCTAGCAACCGAATCTGCAGTTTCCAAGCCAGGTTTGATGATGAGCCAAAGCATTCTGTTAGTCTGCCAAGGCCTCTTGAAGGTGTTCCTTTATGTCTGGCACAACATGAGGTAAGAGCATTTGCACCATGTCCTATAAAGCACAAATATATCGTGCAAGCAGGCATTTAGCATTAATAGACTTGAGTGCGAAACCTCCTGCTGAGATTTTCTTCCCCCAAACCTCCATTCTTTTACATTACCTGTCAGAGGGGAGCATAGGGAAAGCGCCTTAAGATTGCGTCCCTGAACAAGAAGTCTGAATAACTAGATTTTCCGGGGAAGGATGAGATGTCAAAAAGGGTGAGTCGCCAGGGGCACAGCGATATCTGCAAGCCACCATGTGGTTCAATGCTGCCAAAGAAGAGAGATTCTCCTAAGGAGACAAGCACAGTGCCTAGCAGAGCCTCGTTGAAAGGGAGAAGTTGTTCAGCTGGAGTCATTGAAGGAAGCAGAACCTCTTTGAGGATATTAGATTTCGCCTCAGTGGAAGGTAGTTTCAGGTCCATCTCTTCAGCAGTCTTCAACATTACTTTGTGGAGTGATACCACTTATGGCATAGGAAGTCCTGATGGGTACTCCATAACAAGTTCAGGGGAGGTGTCCTGCCCGCTGGCAGAGGACAGTCCTTAAAATTCCAGGGGTTCCTGTAAAGTAGCATCCTGAGGATACTGCGCCAATGGATCTGAGACTGAGCCAAATAGATTGCCCTGTATGCCTCTTCTTCCAGAACCCTCTGGTCCTCATGACATAAGCAGAGTTGTGGTTCGACATTGGGCTGCGCCGTCGGTGGAACCATAGTCTGGGCTGAATGAGGTGAAGTTGGCGGAGGTGAGGTTGGTGGCGGTGAGGTTGGCAGCGGCGTCATGAGACGAAGTGCCGGCTCGAAGCAGTATGGCACTGACGCTGGCTCCGAGGGCATGAAGAGTGGAAAGTGTTGTGGCTCCGTTGGTCCCAAAGAGGCACCAATGTCTTCACAAAGAAGGTATACATCAAATTAAGGAAAGACCCGGGTCCGCACCCGGCACCGGGACTGGACTTCGGTCCGGAGCCAGTTCCGTGGGGGAAGCAGGGCTGTGAGCGGATCCTCTGAAGGAATTGCAACAAGCTCTGGTTACGAGGACCAAGGTCCTGTTGGAGAGGGCAAACGACAAGGAGACATACCTCTAGGCCGCTTCTTGTCCTTTTTATGTTTGAGCTGCCTTTTTCCGGACAACGTTGATGGAGACTAGAAATAGTCAGAACATTTCCTTTGCTGGCGATCGTACCTGGCTCGAGCCATAAAGAGAGTGGCTTTGTGTTCTTTAATTGCCTTAAGATTCACGCGAAGGCAAAAAGAACACAACTTGGTATCATGATCAGACCCACAGCAACATAAACAAATCGGATGGGGATCTATGATGGACCGCTGCCCTTAATAGTTCCTGCAATGTTTAAACCCTGATTTCTTCAGAGGAGACATTCTGAAAAGGGACTGCATTATTTTTGATAGAAAGTTATCAGGAACGATTTTCCTCATTAAAGAAGCTCCGCATCTGGGCCAAAGGTGCAGAAAAGGGGAGCTGACATTGGTACGTCAGGGTGGGTGCTATATGGGCTCTTTGGCCTCATCTGACGTCACTTCAGGCACCGACTGAATCCAGCGCCCAATACTGGTGACATCTAAGCTTTGAAGTTTCTAGATCCAGTTTGACACCAGCGTTGTTCTACAGGTGAGGGATCTGCAGATAGAAGTATCTATCAGAAATGCATGGCATGGTATTTCCTGTCATTGTTAAAATGGTGTGGTATGTCAATGTATAATATGTTCTGTTACTGTACAGGATGGTATTGCCCGTCTTTTAGTATGGTATGGTCTGACACTGTATGGTATGATATGGCCTATAATTGTTTAGTATGGTATGGAGGTCATTGTGTAGTAAGGTATGGCAAGTCGCATAGTATGACCTTTTACTGTATAGTATGGTATGACCAGTCATTGTATAGTATTCTGTAGCCAGTCATTGTATAGTATGGTATGAAATGGCCTGGCATGGTACACTATAGTATAATATTGTATGGTATGGCCTGTCACTGTATAGTATGGTATGGTATTGCATAGCATGGTAGAGTAAAACCAGTAATTCTATAGTATGGTTTGTCATTGTATATTTTGGGATGGTATGGCCTGTCATTGTATGGTATGGCCTGGTATGGTAAGTCCTATCCTATAGTTTGGTATGATGTGACCTGTTATGGTATAGTATGAAAAGGTATCAAATGGTATGGAAGGTCATGTTATAGAATATTATGGTATGGTATCTCATATACTATGTGGTGGCGTGCTATAGTATGGTATGGTGTGCCTTTTTATAGTATGGTATAACATGTAATGTAATTGTATAGTATGGCATGCCCTGTTATCGTACTGTATGGTGGGGTACATTATGGCCCATCATTGTATAGCGTGGTATAATATTAAATGGTATGGCTTATCATTATATGTTATGGTATGCTATTGGCACTGTCTTTGTATAGCATGGTAAGAATTGGTGTGGTATGACCTTTCACTGTATAGTATGGTATGATCTGTCATTTTATAATATGGTATGGTCTGTCCTTGTACAGTATGGCATCGTGGTATGGTGTGGTCTGCTATTGTATTGCACTTTGTGACCTGTATTTGGATAGTATGGCATGGAATGGTATGGCCTGCCATTGTTATGGCGTGGCCCGTCATTGAATATTATGCTTTGGCCTGTGGCGAGTGAGGCTGCTGGGGGGGATCCGTGTATTGCAGGAAATGCCGATTACCAAAGGGTGCTGGTTTTGTACACAGTGCTCCAAACCGAGAGGGGGTGTCGTCAGTCAGCGCCCAGCTTGCTGACATAATATAGAAACAGCGCCTGTTCCCACACGAAGAAAATAGGCACGATACACCTCTGGGATCTTTGAGAGAGATTCTTTATTGATGGTAAGAAGCGCGATGCTGGCAGTCCATGAAACACGTTGGCAGACGCGTTTCAGCCTTCTTTGGCTTTCATCAGTGCCGAATTTCACGGGCTACTCGCTCCAAAAGGGTGTCTGACAGGGTACAGGTGAAGTGAAGTCCGTCCCTGGTTGAGGGAAGTTACACCCCTCCTCCAATTTAAAGGTATACTGTCTTTACACATTCTCTCTCCTGAGCAAAAGCATGCTGGTATCTGTAGTCCAGTTGGGGGTCTATACCGTGATAGAACGGTCCAATCAATATGGACTTGGGCCACACACCAGCTCAGGTGCCCCGAAGAGTAAAAGATGTCTGTATATATATATATATATATATATATATATATATATATATATATATATATATATATATATATATATATATATATATATATCTTCGCTTTTGTGAGAAGACAGCAGGTTAGTCGCCTTTGCCTCTAGCACAACGGACACGGACCAGATAGTAGTGCAACATTCAGTTTTTATTCCTAGTATGTCGCCATAACGTTTCGGCCCGTCCGAGCCTTGTTCAATATATATATATATTCACTGAAAAAAAAACTAAGGTTACAGGGATGTTATAGTTAGACTCAGATTTCACTCGTGCAAAACAAGTAAAATTCGGCAGTTATAGTTACCCGAGCTAACTATAGCTTACGCCCCCGCAATGCACTGCACATTACCTCACATATTGCATCACTCATGACATGGACAGAGACTTAAATTATGACATCACTGATGACATCTCAAATTGCATCACTCATGACATCATCCATTGAGTGTATTTTATAAGAGTTTACGATTGTTAAACATATATAGTTAGGTACTACAAAAGTTAACATAGTATACTAGTTGTACTACTAATGAGTGATACTACATCTAATATATATTATGTGAGTGGCTGTGTGACTATGTATCCTTGTGCGTATGGAAGTGTGAGTAGCTGTATGTGTGTATAAGCGGGGGTATGTGTAACTGAGTTGAGTGAGATGCTGTTTGTGTCTGTATTGGTAAGTGTCAGTGGCTGTATGGGTGGGTGAGAAGCTGAGTCAATGTTTGGTTAAGTGAATTGGTGAGTGAGTGGCTGTATTGAAGAGTGAGTATGTGTGAATGGCTGTAGGGGTGAGTAAGCAGATGTGTGAGTGGGTATGTAAGTGGGTGTGCAAGGGCTTGTATGGGTGAGTGAGTGTATGTGTTGAGAGGCTGATTGAGTGATTCAGTGACTTTGTAGGTAAATAAGTGGGTGTGTGTGTAGCTGTATGGGTGAGTCTGACTATAACTGCCGGACTTCACTAGTTTTGTATGAGTGAAATCTGAGCCTAACTATAACGTCCCTGTAACCTTTGGTTTTTTTTTAAAAGTGAATTTGTAAGGCTTTTTTAATTTTATTTCCTAACTGTAACCACTAACCTTTGCCACCGAGGGTGTGAGTAAATGAATTCATGAGTTTCTCTGTGAGTGTACGAGTGTTTGAGTTGGTTTGTAAGTGGGAGTGAGAGAGTATGAGTGGTGCTGGAAGTGGTTATGAGTCTCTGAGAGGGTCTGTGAGTCGGTGTGCGAGTCTCTGAGTAGATCTGTGAGTGGGTGAGAGAGAAAAAGTATGAGTGATTCTGTAAGTAGGTGCATGTGTGTCTGACTGTGTCTGTAAGCGGATGGACATGTCTGAGCTTGTTTGAGTGGATGCATGAGTGCCTGAATAGGTTCTGCCTGTTTTCTGCCTGCTCACTTCTTACCTTTATTTTGTCTCTTTCTGCTCTGTTAACCTTTATTTTTCAGCCTGCTGCTAGTTTCTGATAATTATTTTGCCTCTTACTGTTCATTTCTGACCTTTATTTTGCCTCTTTCGGCTAGTTTCTGACATTTATTTTGCCTCTTTCTGACCTTTATTTAGCCTCTTTCTGCTTATTTTTGTCCTTTATTTTGACTCTTTCTGACCTTTATTTGCTTTTCTGCTCATTTGTGATCTCTATTTTTGCCTCTTACTGCTCACTTGTACTTTATTTTGCCTTTCTGCTCGTTTCTATCCTTTATTTTGCCTCTTTCTGCTAGTTTATGACCTTTATTTTTGCCTTTCTGCTCGTTTCTGACCTTTATTTTGCCTTTCTGCTCGTTTCTGATCTCTAGTTTGCCTCTTGCTGCTTGTTTCTGTCTTTTATTTTGCCTCTTTCTGCTTGTTTCTGAACTTTTTTCGTCTTTCTGCTTATTTATGTCCTTTTATTTTGCGTCTATCCGTTAGTTTACAACCTTTATTTTCTTTCCTTCATTCTGCTTCACTTGGTGCCCTGGAGCGAACTCAGGTCTCTCAGTGAGCACGTTTAGGGACTGCTGGGGGAGCCGCAATGCCACGGTGGTCCATGGAATTACTCCTGCATGCAGGGAACTGCAAAACATGCAGCTCCCTGCTTTGTGGGAGCAATGTTTTCTGCTATTTCCCTGCCTGCATGACAGCAAGCAGGGAAACAGATAAAAACTCAGCTCCCAGTAAGTGGGAGTGGTTTCACAGCTGCCATAGCTCGGGAAACAGCCATTACATCGCAGCTATTACCACACTTTACATTTACAACGCAAGCCATATGATAATACTACCTTTCCCACGCATAGCCTTTACCACTTTCGGGCAGGCAGCATTGGAGGTTTTTGGCCTGCTTGCCTATTCAAATCAATGCTGGTGCGGACGTGCAGCGGACAGTGGCAGGGCCTGCTGACGCTGCGCTGCCTACGCTCATCCACGGTGGGTACGTTTCACATCACATCCGGCTTAGGACTTCTGGGCAGGCAGCATTCAAGTTTTTTTCCCCTGCTTGTCTATTTAAATCAGTTCTGGTATGGAGGCGCAGCGGGCGCGCCAAAGTCGTGCCTAAGGCAGGCCCGTCTGTTCCCGCCAGCGACCGGCCAGGCCCAAAGACAATGGTCTTTCCCAACCAGCTCCTAAAGTCCATACTTCACTGGCCCTCTACAATTTAAGGCCCACACTCAATGCCTTATGTCATACTTTCACTCTGGAGGCAAAACAATTCCTTTGCACGTGTTGTCAGTTCAAATAGACAACCTATCCTCCTAAGGTGGTGCCAGTCTCCCATACCCTTATAACAATAACGATTGACAAGACATCTTTGATTACCATATTTTGAATTTATTGTTTGGCAGACCTGTTTGCTACTCCATAGGCTCAGTCCTAATGTTGGGGTGCGGGTATATATGTATATTAGGATGTATGAATGGGAATAAATGTGGATTGTTGCAGGTATGAATGATTGACTGTGTGAATATTTATCTATTTTTTGTCCCCTGAATTATTGGAAATGGTGCTTTTTGATATTGTGATTATGGGTTAATAATGCTTTTTGTCACATGATAAAACAAAAAATTGAAATAAAGAGCGACTTAGGAGCTTTCAGATGTGTATAAATTGGACATTCTGAAATAAATCGGCTTTTTGAGTAATTACCAGCACTGGCAATCGTTATTGTTAAAAGGTTATATTGTGCTCAGCCTTGCTGATTAGAGCAACCCCCATTTTTAGGTCTCGCGACCTATCAATGCGCGCAAGCGCATTGAGCGGAGCGAGAATTCAAGTGCTCAAAATACTCGTGAAACCAAGGGTTTCGTTCGTGCGGTTTTCTTTGAGTTCACGTGAATCACGTGACCAAACAAGCACGGGCATCAGCCTCCCTCCCTCCCTCCTAATTGCATTTTTTCACGGCCGCACAGCACATCAAAGGGCTTCTCCCAGCGTGTGCTGTGCGGCTTCTCCTCCCCTAATTATTCATAGCTGGCCGCACTTTCAGTTTCTCGGGCCGCTCTTGTTTTTATTCCCTCCATGGTTGTCTGCAGCATTAGTGTTCGCCCAGCAGCAGTGTAGAGTTCATGTAGCCACATTCAACATCTTCACATCCTGGGTGCTATCGCTGTTTGTTATGCTTCAATGCATGAGACCCGTTTCATATCCTAGAAACCATACAAGCGGGCAGCCTTACCATACCCGGATCTGAGGAGCTTTATTTTATTTGGCTCCAAAGTGTTGCCAAACGAGGGTTTGTTCCTGATCAGAGTATTCTTGTTCAAAAGAAGATCCTATTTGAGGATTTCTCATTCTCGAAAGGACCAAGTCTTTATTCCGTCTTAAAGGAAACGTTGCTTACTGTGTGATTAGGGGGCACCTAACAGCTGGTTCATATTCGTGCTGGAAGCCCTTTTCCGTTGATCATGTAAAGCCTGCAGTATGCCAGGCAGTCTTTCTCCGGGCTGGCCATCCCACCCAGTGGTAGCAGTGTGCACTAACCTGCAGGTAATGTGATTTCAGGTCTGTTTGGGGTTTCACTCTATACCATCTGCGGCGAGTTCTTACAGGCTAATGGCCCTCCCCCTCCCCCAGCACAGAGCGCGCATCGCTTGTTTTTATTCCCTCCATGGTTGTCTGCAGCATTAGTGTTCGCCCAGCAGCAGTGTAGAGTTCATGTTGCCACATTCAACATCTTCACATCCTGGGTGCTATCGCTGTTTGTTATGCTTCAATGCATGAGACCCGTTTCATATCATAGAAACCATACAAGCGGGCAGCATAGTCGTGCTGGAAGCCCTTTTCCGTTGATCGTGTAAGGCCTGCAGTATGCCAGGCAGTCTGTCTCCGGGCTGGCCATCCCACCCAGTGGTAGCAGTGTGCACTAACCTGCAGGTAATGTGATTTCAGGTCTGTTTGGGGTTTCACTCTATGCCATCTGCGGTGAGTTCTTACAGGCTAATGGCCCTCCTCCTCCCCCTCCCCCAGCACAGAGCTCTTATTGCTTGTTTTTATTCCCTCCATGGTTGTCTGCAGCATTAGTGTTCGCCCAGCAGCAGTGTAGAATTCATGTAGCCACATTCAACATCTTCACATCCTGGGTGCTATCACTGTTTGTTATGCTTCAATGCATGAGACCCGTTTCATATCATAGAAACCATACCCGGATCTGAGGAGCTTTATTTTATTTGGCTCCAAAGTGTTGCCAAACTAGGGTTTGTTCCTGATCAGAGTATTCTTGTTCAAAAGAAGATCCTATTTGAGGATTTCCCATTCTCAAAAGCACCAAGTCTTTATTCCGTCTTAAAGGAAACGTTGCTTACTGTGTGATTAGGGGGCACCTAACAGCTGGTTCATATTCGTGCTGGAAGCCCTTTTCCGTTGATCGTGTAAGGCCTGCAGTATGCCAGGCAGTCTGTCCCTGGGCTTGCCATCGCACCCAGTGGTAGCAGTGTGCACTAACCAGCAGGTAATGTGATTTCAGGTCTGTTTGGGGTTTCACTCTATGCCATCTGCGGCTGCGAGCACTGCAATGCAAGGAACTCGAAGTCACCTGGGGATAGAGCGGCTGGATACCACACTAACTGCATCACCTGCGGGAGCTAGCCCCCCAGGGGAGCCTGCAGTCTGCCAACTGTGGTGGGTGGCCACCCTGCTTCAGAGAGCGAGTGAGACGAAACCCGAGCCTGGAGAAAAAGCAAGACTGCTTCAATAGCCCTGAGCAGGCCCTGGCTACGAAATGAGCTGCTGAATTAGATCATATCAACGAGGGCTGCTGCCGGTGAAAGGTAATGAGGAATCTGCTGCATTGTAATATGTTAGTGATTTGCTGCTGCCAGGCACGCAGGGCATGTGAGGCAACACTAGGTGCTGATTCTTCCCAGTATCTCATGGGCCAGAATTTTAAATACTTCTAAAGCAAGCAGAGTCTGAGGTAGAGGTCAACTCTGAGTTAGCACCTGGCTTGAATGACTAAAAAGTGTTGATGTAGGCATCCTGGAAATCTGAATTGATTAAACGCTGCCAAAAGAGCAGTCACTGAACACCCCCACCCCCCCCAATCGCCCAAAAAAGTACTTGTGCTTACAGCAGAAAACACAAGCCTGCCACCATTCTTTTCCACCACTGTGTGGTAGGAATCGATTTGTATGTTTGTGATTATAGATGTGTGAAATATGTTCGGGAAGTTTGCTGCAGTTAGTTCACTTTCATGGGTGGACTTTTAGAGGGGCAGTAACATTTGAAGGTTACATTTCCATTTTAGAAATCTATGCGACGATTTCTTTGCAAAAGCAGCTATTTGCTATTTGCTATTCGGTATTTGCCTGTTCATTGGTATCTGCTTTTTATGTACGCACAGTTGTGACGCTAGAGCGCTGCAGAGTTCTATACAACACCAACTATCATTGTAAATCACAAAACATAAATATAAAATGTCATTTACAAAACCAATAGCTCCAACTTTCCTACTGCGAGACCTATTGGCAACGCCAGTGCTTGTTTGTTAATAGTCTCCCATACCCAGCAGGCGGATTTACAGCCCAGGGCTAAGGATCTACCTTTCTCTCCAGCACTCAAAATTCTCAGATGTTTCAATCTAAATTGTCACTCCCTCCCAAAAAATCAGAGTCATTCATTTAATTTCCTTTGAGATGTGGACCCGGATATAATATTCTTAACTCTTAGCTCTCCCTGCTAATTTCGGTCTTATGGGGATAAATAGACCACACTGAATAGGTGGAGGCATTGCCATTATTTAGAAAAAGGATTACAAATACAATATTAAAGATATACAAATCCCTAAATGCGAGGCTCTTCGTTTTTCTCTTCTTGTCTCGCCTAAATTCACCCTTTCAGGGGCTCTTATTTACTGTCCCCAGGGCCTCCTAGTAATTAGTGCGCAGTGTTACCAGATTATCTGGCGCCACACATCTTACAGGCAGCTAATTTTACTCTGCCTGGAGACATTAATTTGCATCTTGACAACACCAAAAAAAGCTATCCTTAACCCTCATAGATGATCCGTAACCTTTCTCTTCTGTACTCTGTCGCCTCCCACACTGGGGGCCATCTTTTAGACCCCACATTCTCCTACCTTTCCGTGGACCCCAGGCTCCAACTTTGTTGGACTGATCATTACGCAGTACCTCTTCCTTTCCTTGGTCGGCACGACAAACTACTAACAGGCAATGGGGTGGTGGTCTAGTGAGCTAAAGAACGATGATGGATTCAACCCAGATCTGTGACTGGGGGTGAGTGTCTGAAAACTTTCAGCACTCCGTCTATCATCTCCTTGTGTTTGCTTTGTTTGCCCTATGTTGGCAGGGTATGCGCTGACATGGGTCCCTTGCTCACTTTGCCACTGGATTCAAGCTAGCCTGGCTGCTGAGGGGTGTTACCCCAAAACCGGTCCTAGTATGCTTGTTTCCGGTCCAGGGAAGACCTGGCTTGGCAGTGTGGGATGGACTGTTGCAATGAGGCAAAGGGTTAAGACTGATTTGCATATAGCTAGGTCTGAACTGGGGTGGTGAAGCGAGCTAAAGAACGATGATGGATTCAACCCAGATCTGTGACTGGAGGTGAGAGTCTGAAAAGTTTCAGCACTCTGTCCATCATCTCCTTGTGTTTGCTTTGTTCGCCCTAAGTTGGCAGGGTATGTCCAGACACGGGCCCCTTGCTCACTTTGCCACTGGATTCAAGCTAGCCGGGATGATGAGGGGTGCTACCCCGAAACCGGTCCCAGGATGCTTGTTTCCGGTCCAGGGAATGCCTGGCTTGGCAGTTTGGGCTGGAATGTACCAATGAGGCACAGGGTTAAGACGGATTTGCATGTAGCTGGGCCTGAACTGGGTTGGTGAAGCGAGCTAAAGAACGATGATGGATTTAACCCAGATTTGTGACTGGTGGTGAGTGTCTGAAAAGTCTAGCACTCGGGCCAGCATCTCCTAGTGTTTGTAATGGTCTAAATTGGACATGATAGAATTAAAGAAACTACTTTTACATACCATCCCAGCCCTGGTTTATACACCGGATACTGATCAAATTGCTGTACGTCACTGGCTTTAAATGGCCATGGATTCACTTCTGCCTCGATCATCTAAAACACAAGGCATGATGCGTCCTCCAGCACCCTGGTTTAATTATACCCTTTGATTAGAAAAAAGGGCTGTATATCCCTCGAAAGGGGTTGGAGGAAACATTATGCACTTGGGTTGAGGCTGAATATGTAGGTGCCTTGAAAGAATATCATGCCTCTTGCAAATGTGCACGGCCAGACTACTATACTGAATTGATTACCAAAGTCCAATATTGTCAAAAGACTCTGTTTAAAGTAGTAAATGATCTGTCAGCAGCTAACACGTTCACACCACCCCACTCCCTTTATCAACAACAGTGTGGTAAACTTGCCTCCTTTTTTCTCAGCAAACTTGAGCTAATTCATTGGCAATTAGAAGCAGATGCTTCTATGTTAGTGACACCGTCAATCGCTGACACCCAACCACTTGGCCCACGGGTCCTACATCCAGTGGACGGTCATCCCACAGTTAAGGCAGACAAGCCCTTGAAAATCGAAGCCTGGTCCCTTTTGGATCTAGCACTACTGCAAACCTTACTGGCTACCATCAAGTCTGGCTCCCCACGTGATCCCCCTCCCTACATCAAAAATTAGATTGTTAGATGAGGCTGCCCTCACAGAAGTTCTGGATCTCCTTTATACTTTATTGATCACGGGTGAGTTACCTCAAAACTGGAAGCATGCCTTGGTACTCCCTCTTCTCTAGAAGAATGACCTTGACCCTCAATGCTGGTCAAACTTTAGGCCAGTTTCTCTTCTCTCTCTTTTCTCCAAAATTCTGGAAAACCATGTTAACACTCAACTCTTTTCTTTCGTCACTGCTTATAAAATGCTGCATCCATCCCAGTATGGGTTTAGGGCAGGCCACAGCACCGAATCTGCCCTTGGAGTCACAGAACTCCTTAGGCAAGAACTCTATTCTGGAGGGACCACTGCACTTATCCTCCTGGATTTAAGTGCAGCTTTCCATACGGTATCAAACTCCATTTTTCTGGACAGAGACTTCAGGCACTGCTGGAGTTGCCTTGAAGTGGCTATCTTCTTTTCTGAAAGATCGAACATTTCAGGTCACATCAGCAAACAATACCTCTACGACCATAACACTGACCTTGGGAGATCTATACTGATCCCTCTGCTTTTTAACATTTACCTTCGCCTCTTGATGAAAGTGATTGAAGAGTCTGGTCTCACTGTATTTTCGTACGGAGATGACTCTCAGATTATTTTCTCACTATCTGATACACAAAATAAAGAGCCTCTCACTCAGGCAAGGATTGTCTAATGTCGCTCTTTGGCTTAACAGCAACGCCCTAAAACTCAATGGCAATAAAGCCAAAGTCCTGATTCTGGGAGTTAACCACTGGCCGGTCATACTGGGACCGTTACCCGTGCCGGTTGATAAGGTTAAGAATCCCCGCTTCATCATCGATAACAATCTCTCCCTTAAGCAGCAGGTCTCCTGGCTTAAAGCCTCTTGCTTTTCCATTCTTAAATGACTCAAGAAAATCCTTCGGCTGTTTCCTCTAAGCACCCAGAGAACAGTGCTTCAGGCCCTGGTAGCATCCAGATTGGAGTATGGGAATGTACTGTATCTGGGCGCTGATAAGGCCTTGATTCATCATTTGCAGATCATCCAAAACGCGACCACCGCCTTCTTTTCCGGCTGCCGAGATATGCTTCCATCTCTGCCTTGCTCCACAAATTACATTGGCTGAAGGTTGACAAACTCATAAAATTCGAGAGCCTTATGTTACATGTTTCGAACTAGACTCGGTCTTGCCCTTTCTTATATCCAAGATCTGGTGTCTCCTTATGTCCCTACCCGATCACTGAGATCAGCTAACCTTGCACTGTTTACCACACCTAGGTTTCGTAGAGCTCGTATCAAGGGGCACTCCTTCTCCTTTTCAGGACCAAAACTCTGGAATTCTCTTCCGGTAGCTCTCAGGAACTGTAACTCATTGCTTACTTTCCGTAAGAACCTAAAAACCATGCTCTTCAACTGCCCTGACTGAGCCTTTTGTCACCTGGTTATGTTGCTGTGTCTCTTGCTTGATTCAGCATCTCTGTTTTCTGTCTGCCTCTAGGGCCGGGAGCCCCTTTTGGGTAGTTGAGTGCTCTATAAGTCTCAAATAAATAAATAAATACACTCATGATTCTACAACAAGCATGCCTTTCGTTGTAAAGGCGGTAAAGGTATATGATTGGTAAAGGTAGTCAGTGCTCTAGACTCAGCACAGAACTGGCTTCGGAGTGAATGGGCAGGGGTGGGGGGGTTCGTTGGGACGTCAATGGGATCAGGAAGTGGCTTGGTCAGTAGTTTTCAGGGCCGGGTGCGGGTTTTAGGGCTCAGGGCAGCTGCAAGTTTTCTGGTCAGGGCTGTTGTCGGGGTAGTTTTCAGGGCTCGGGCCGGGTTTTAGGGCTCACGGCTGGAGACAGTGTTGGTGGACGAGGGCGCTTTAGGGGTAAGGACTGGGATTGGAATCAGCAGTAAATTTGTGGAGACCAGCTCAATGTTAGTGTTTGGGTATTTTTCAAGGTTGGGGCCAGGTTTTAGCGCTCAGCGCTGGGGGCAGGATGCTTATCAGGGCTGGGAAGAAGGAAGGAGTTGTGTATATGGCTTAGGGGTATGAAAGAGGCATGCGCTGACAAAACATAAGCCAGCAAATAAGACTGACAATAAAGTCAACAATTGTTAAGCAATGGGTAGACTCTTCGCCCATTGTATGTAAACAAAATGTCTCACAAGCGACAGCGCATGAGCTGTCTGAGTCGAGACCTAAAAAGGAAGGGTTACACTCAGCAGTCCAAGATGTGAGGCATTAACAGCATGCCTGGTCATTTGTGGACTGATGAAAACTAAGAAACCATTTGAAAGTGTGCATAGAAAGGGAACTGCGTTTTATAGTGCTCAACTGAGGAAAAAGTGGCCTTGATGTTCTTGCTGGAAGTCTCCAGTTTTAACCTGTTTTCTTGAACATTTTCATTTTCAGAGTTTAAGCACGGACTTTAGTTTAACAGGGTCTTCTTTATTGCATGAAATAACACAAACTACTGCAGACGTACCTTTGGCATCGTCAGACCCGGAAGCCAGAAGTTTGGGGTCCATTAAGTTGAAATCAACACTCCAACACCTCTTCTCATGCTCCTTTAAAAACAAAAATGCAAACTTCAAAATGTACATCCTTACTTCATGGCTGAGCCATTCCATCAATAAAGTACCAAAAATAAAGGGGTCATGTAAAACAGGGTAATATGCAAACAAAAAATGTTTAAATAGAATTATAATTTTTTCCAGCCCAATAAAATTAACCTGGAGACCGACATCTTTCTGAAAATGAACATTTGGTACAGAAGCAGTACTGGAGACTACATCATCAGAAGGATGGAGGATAACTGAAGACTGTCCAGAAGTGCCACAATGGTGAACGGGTTAAACAAGTTCAAAACAGTATTCAATGTAGTAATTTCTGTATTCAGTCCATTAGCACTTCTTAGTTTTCATGTATACAAGATATTTTTCCTTGCAGGGAAAGGGAATGGAGTAATACCAGCGTCTGGGAAACTTCCACATCTCCGGGAACAGATGATATTAGCACACAGACATTAAAGCAGGAGACTGGTGGCACCTGAAACTCGCACAGTTTGGAATATTTCCACTAATTAACATTACCAAGATTCTGAAAGCTTTAGGCAACCAATTCAGCCAGAACTATTGCTTCACAATTTGCGACCATACTAAATATTTAATTTGGGTGGCCACTAGGAAGGCGCCTCTCCCTGGCTAATCCCACTACATCCTACATTCATTCATTTCCTTTTTTTCGGTTCGTAAAAAAATCAGTAAAGGCAATAATATACAATCATATCAATAAAACAGACACAAACCAAATACATATATGTACATCTAAAAACACTATAGATTAAAAAGTGCTGAAAACAAGTTACAGCCCTCTTGAAAGATATGTGAGGAACTTAAAATTTTCCTAAGGTTCTTTTTTGGACAAGAATTTTCTTGGATCTCAGATACCATATAGCTGTTAAACATTTAATGAAAAAGAAAACTGAAACACTCGTACTCATTCTTCATACTCTCTACATCATACATGGAAAGGAAATCTGCAGGATTGTCATATCTTTTACCAATCCTTCAGGGATGGAGGGAAATATACAGCCTTCCTCCTCTCTGTGCACAAACTTATCTGACTTCTTTGAGGGAAAAATTGAGTAAGTATACGCCTCATTTACAGCTGGGGCTGTGACAGTGGAGCCACATCCTTATGGGTTCAAAAATTCCAATGGCACCATCTCGGTATTTCTCCCTATAACTTTGCAGGAATAACTGGCTAAAATCCTGAGATGAAAGTCTGGCTCCCCCGAGGATCCCGGCCCCCCATAAGCTTTTTAGGTCCGTGGCACACGTGATTAACCCGGTATTAAATCACATTTGTAATACCTCGCTATCTACTGGCATTTCCCCTTATATTTGGAAACATGCTTTTCTACTACCTGTATACAAAAACGGAATGCTGACCCTACGGAGCTCAGCAATTACCGCCCGATCTCACTTCTGCCAGCACCTGCAAAAATGCTGGAAAAACTAGTGCTTGCCAACTTGCCAATTTCATAGAGGCACACAACATCTTGCATGGCACTCAGTCCGGTTTCAAGATATATCACGAGACGGCACTGGTGGAGGTGGCAGAAACTGTGAGAATGTGACTGTGGACGCATGGGATTCAGCAATGCTGATCCTTCTAGATCTGTCTGCAGCGTTCAACACATTTGCGCACCCAATTTTACTGGACAGACTCAAATAGCTGGGATTGCGGTGGGTAGTACTCTCCTGGTTCCAATCTTATCTTCAAGACCTCTCTCAAAGGGTCTTTCTCCAACCCCATCAATCTGAACTCAAGCCACTATGGTGCGGAGTACCTCAGGGGTCTGCCTTGAGTCCACTGCTCTTCCAACACCTATCTGGGGCCACTTTACACTCTCATTACATCTTGGCCTACACCTATGCGGATGACACTCAGTTGGTGTTTTTGTTCAAGGATCAATATGATGATTCGTTTGCCAGATTTAAGGGGTGTCTGAAGGACATCTCAAGCTGGATGAATAATAAAACTAAATGCAGACAATACGGACTTGTGCAGTTTTGTTGCTCCTGGCACCGTGGACTGTGGCAGAGTGTAAGAAGTGTGGGAACAAGGAGGTTTGCTGCAAACCCCGACAGGCAGAGTGTGGCAGCATGCTCGGAGGCACCTGCCTGGGCTCTCTCCCTTCTCAACTGGAGCGGTCCGCCCTCTGGGGCCGGAGGAGCGTTCATGTGGCTCGAAGGGAAGCTGCTCGCCTGCCCGTGCCTTTGGCGGGAGCATCATGGTTGCCGACCAGGGACCTGTGGACCTTGGGAGCATGCTCCAAGCTGGCTGCCGTGAGTGGCCTAGGGCACTGAGGAAGGAGTGTCATGCAGCCCGCAGGCTGGTGCTCATCGGACTGTTTGAGGCAGGCAGATTGGAACAGCCTGGTGACCGGGTGCGCTCTATGTTCCCAATGCACCGGAGCGGAGAACCCCTGCTGGGGGCAGTTTCTGAGAAGACCAGTCTGGAAGTGCGGCCGGGAGGCTTGCGAAGCTCCGCCCGTTTGGCCTGTCTACTGAAGCCTATGGCGGCGAGTGAAGGCCACAGATACTGACCTTAAAGGGTGCAGCAGGAAGGAGACTGGGACTACCACGTTAGCCTAGCCACTAGGTCAGCACCTAGAGACTTTGCCTGGTTGCCAGGGCCCGGTCTGTTGCTCCGTGGTCCCCCTGCTGCCAGGGGTGGGGTATTAAGGCTACCATTGCACACCATCTTCTGCTGGGAGATCGTGCCCCTCCCCCCCTCTGGTCCCACAACATACGACACAGCTCAGCCTGGGCCTGCCTATTAAACATCACGGCCTGAGTGCGCGCTGGTCCTTGGGGCATACCTGGAACTGAATAAACCGTCAGGGGGCCCTGAGTGCAACACCATGGATCATTATACAACCAGGTTTCCGCCTTGCAACACTCTACATGGGCGTCAACGGACAAAGCTAGCGAGGACGCTGAGCAACCGGCGGGGGAGTGCACGAGGGATGAACTATTGGAGACGATACAGGGCTCCTTCCTAGCCCTGGAGAACAAGATTGAAACTGTAGTCTCAGACAAGGTACGAGTGGTGGAAGGTTCCATTGAGGTATTGCAAGCAGAGGTGGCTTCCTCGAAAAAAAACAGGTCGCTGAGGTGACATCTCGATCTGGGGTCCTGGAGGCGAGGGTAGAGGAATTGGATAGCTGTCCATGCCACAATAATGTGCGTTTTTTGGGATTCCCGGAGCGAGCAGAAGGGAATCCTTGGGAATCCTGAGGCACAAAAGTTGCAAAAAAAAGTGGAGGGGTCAGGAGTTCTCTGCTTCTTATTTTGCCTATGATAGGGAGGTGACCATCTGTGTGGCCCAGGGATCCCCCTTTGTCTCACTTATTGCGAGGCAGACGTAGAGGGGTGCTATGTACTAATCAAGGGTTCTCTGGAGGAGAGGGGAGGGGAGGGAGATCACATTGCTCAATTCATATGCCCCGACCTGGACGACAGGTTTTTCATTGAGAAAGGTTGCAGGATCTGCTATCGGAAAGTATAAGATCCCCCATCATATGGGCGAGATTTTTTATTATGATTTGGAAGGTGTGGGAGACAGTCACCCCCCACTTCAGGATGGGAAGAAACCCTTGATGACAAGCTCTGGGAAGGGCGATGCAGAATCTGGGGCTGCAGTATGTGTGGCGCCTTTTGCACCCAGAGGGCCTCAAATATACATGTCATTCCCTGACGCACTATACTTATAGCGAGTTGGACCGCTTTTTGGTGGGTGACCTGGATTACGCCAGGATTAATGCTGTGACGCACATGGCTCGGTTTCTCTCTGATCATGCCCCGGCCCTACTGGTGTTGGACTGGAATGGGAGGTCAGATGGCTGCAGATCGTGGTGTATGCCCTCTGACTTGCTGGAGGACTCCAAGTGTAATGAGGACCTGCAAACTGTTCTGAGCAGGTATAGTGGCAACAATTGTGGGACAATGACAGGATCGTTGAATGGGGAGAATGTATGAGTACTGTGTGTGAGGTGCGTAGGACACTTATAAATCCACGAAGATCGATTGGCCACTCTTCAGAAACAGGCAGATTTTGCGGCTGGGGAGTGTGCTGCAGTACTGGAGGCCCACAGAGAGGTACTCTCGCTTTGGAAAACCTTGGACAAAACAGGTCTTAAATCCTACTGCCAACTCCTGCATAGGGAAGGGGACAAATTGGGTAAATTGTTTGCATGGATTTTAAAGAGAGAGATGGAGGTGCTGATCACTGTCTCAATACGGGATACACAAGGTCATTTGCATTCTCTGCGCCAAGATGTGCTGACGTCTCTTCAGGACCACTTCAAGTTAGTCTATAAGGGAGGGTCCCTAGATGTTGAGGGTAGGACGGAGGGCTTTCTCGCTCTGGCGGGGTTTCCACAGTTGCAGAGGACAGCCATGTTAGAATTGGAAAAGGAACTCTAAGTGGAGGAGGTGGGTGGGCCATTAAGGCTCTACACACATCTAAGGACCCTGGTGCGGATGGTTTCCCAGTGGAATTTTATCGGGCTTATTCCCCGACTCTCAGAGAGAAACTGCTTGCGGTTTATCAGGAAGCTAAAGTTAAAGGGCAATGAGAGAAGGAGTGGTATGCTTAATATTGAAACCTGAAGGGGATCCTAACGACCCATCCAACTACAGGCCCCTAACTATGCTTAATATCGATCTAAAAATCTTGTGCAAGATTCTGGTGACACGATTGGGGAAGGTTATCTGAGATCTAGTCCACGAGGGCCAATGTGGTTTATGCAGACGCACAGTGCTGCACACAGCATTCATAGATTGACACATGTGCTCCATGCTGTCCTGGATAGAGAGAAGGAGATGGCACTGATCTCACTGTTTTTAGAAAAGGCATTAGATACGATGGAGTTGGCCTTTCTCATGGCCTTATCTGGCCTTATCTGGGCTCTGGTGTTCGGTCCCACTTTCTGTGCCTGGATTCAGCTTCTATACACTTAGCCTTCAATATGTAGGGTGGGAAGGCAGCTCTATGAGTACTGGCAGGAGGGGAGGGGCACTTGTCAGGGTTGTCTCCCACGCCTCTGTTGTTCGCAGTGGCGATTGAGCTGCTTGCGCTATTGCTGTGTGCAGAAATGGCCCCCTGGGGCATTCGGGTAGGTTATAATAATCATGTGTTTTTTTCTATGTGGACGATGCGTTGGTGTATGTTTGTGAGCCGAGAGAGTCCATTGCGTTGTTAATGAGGCATCTGGGTGATTTCGATGAGGTTTCAGGACTAAAACTTAGCATTCGCAAGTCCCTGGTGTTCCTGGGAGGACTGATTGGGAAACAGCCACATCAGTTACCAGCTGTGGGCCTCTGATGGGAATTGGATGGGTTTTGCTATGTGGGTATCTGGGTTACCCATATGGAGGCCCAGCACCCGCATCAGAATGTCAACAGGGTGTTGTCCAGTCTGGAAAACTCAATATCCTTCTGGGATCTGCTCCCCCTCTCTCTGATGAGCAGTGTGGCAATAGCAAAATGGAATTTCTGCAGAGATGTCTGTATCTTGTGCAGAACTCTCTATTTCCACTTAAGGATTGCTTTTTCAGATGGTTGGACATCCTATTAGTGGAGCTTTTATAGGAGGGTAGGCGTAGTAGAAGTGGCGCTTGCAACATTGAAACAGGACACGGAGGATGGAGGCTTGGTGTTCCCGGATGTATAATTTCATTATTATGCTGCTCACCTACAGCACACAGCCCGATGGCTGGTCGAGTCTGACAACTAGGAGAAGTGGCTTGTGGGAGCTGGACTTGGGGGGGGGGGAGGGGGGGGCAGCTGCCTCAGCTGCTAATGTGGGGGTGGAGGTCAGAGGTCCAGTTGCCATATTTGATTACCCACACTGCAGGGATCTGGGAAAGGGTGGTTCAGAGGGTTCACCGTAGGGCTCCCTTTAGTAGGGAACTGAAACTGTGGGCTCTGGCGCTCTTTACAAACATTGACTCCACCATGTCTATGGAGCTGTCGAGGGAAGGGGGTTGCCTGGAAGCAGGTGACCCTTACCCTGACGACACCTTCATATCGTTCCAGGATCGTCAGGACTCATTTGGGGTGGGACTAGTTAATTTTCGCCATTATGCCAATATGGAGAGTGTGGCCAAAGATCTTTGGGTGGATTTTCTGGCAGACCCACGTCCATCGGAGTTCCTTGAGGGCCTCGTTGGATGGGGAGGTGCGCCATATCATCACTCATTTCTACAAAGACCTTAGGAACTGCATGCAGCCGCTGCAGTATCCTGCACGAAGGGCCTGGGAGGAACACATTTATTTAAAACATTTGTTAAGCACATAGCTACCGAGGGCATCCCAGTGCTGAAAACTGTGCAAACACAAAGACTACCAAACCAAGTTAAGGAAAACCCCAGGTTTTGAGGGCTTTACCAAAGGCCAAATGATTGGGTTCAATATGCATGCTGTGGGGAAGGGATTTCCATAACCTAGCAGCATTATATGTAAACAAATGTCCACCACTTTTTGCCCTTTTAATTCTGGGAACCAAGGCAAGGCGGAGGTCATCCGATCACAGACATCTGTTCGCTCGATAGGGCAGAATGATGGACCGGTTAATGAACGGTCCCTCCCGTGCTAGTATCTTATGAGCAATGCAGAGTGCTTTAGATTTAATTCTCTCCTGAATGGGAAGCCAATGAAGGGAACTCAACGCTGGTTTCGCCGATTGGCGGTTTGGAATCCGAAGGAGTATCCGTGCTGCACAATTTTGCACAGTTTGTAACTTTGAGATGGTAGCATTGGGGGCTCCTAGATACAAAACATTCCCGTAGTCCAGGCGAGAATGAATTAAAGCCTGGACCATAAGCCTACTTGCTAGGAAAGGTAGCAGCGGCAGAATTTTCTGGAGCATCCTAAGGATACCATAGCAGTAGCTGCCAATTTACAGGCCTGATACTTATAGTTAAGAACACAATCGAGCCAGATACCCAAACTCTTGACATGGAAGTGCTGATCTCCGATACGGACAGGGAGATGGCGCTAGCCCTGGTTCGCACTGTATCCTGCAATAATCGCTTCAAACTATTAAATTTCTATTTCGTACACTACACATACCTCACCCCTCACAGCATTAACAAGACAAACCCCGTGAGGAATGCAGTCGGTTTGTGATGTGGGAAGGGTGGTGCCACCTTTCTGAATTTAGCCTGGGAGTGTATTTCAGTTCAATCCTACTGGGCACAGTTGGCACCTCGCTTAGAGGCAGCCACAGCGATTGGTTCCCATTGGGATTGGTGGTGTGCCCTAGAGGTTGTAGGATCCCTCATAGATTGGCCCAAATAGCCCTGCTCCTGGTGAAGAGGCTGGTGGCTATTGGGTGGATGGAGGGGACGAGCCCCGCTGTTGACCTTAATTTTTATTTTTATTTTTTTTTACTCCTCATCTCACCGTGTCAAGTCTTTGTGGAACCTTTACAGCCGTAATCCATCTCTAGGGGCCACCAGGCTGACCACCTTTACTTGGGTCACCCGACCTCCTCCCCTTTAGTACCGGGGACATGGTGTAATCATAGGAGTGCCCGAATCAGTCTTAAGTCCCTTCCCCATCTTATAAGAGGATGCCAGATGTTAAGCAGCTTCTCCTCAGCCCTTTCGTATTCCAACCGGGCCATACTAAATGATGATCTTAACCAGTCCTCACTGCTCGGGGGTAGGTGGTCCTTCCACCTCTTACATATCTCTCTCCTAGCCAGCAGTATCAAATATAGGAGGAGCCCTTTTTCCACACTAGTAGCTGACTGAAAGAACAGGCCGTCATCCCCAAAAATCACTAGGGAGGGATTGACTTTAATCACAGAGCTAAAAAGTCCTGACAGAGCCTGTCCTATCTCAGTCCAAAATTGATCTAGCTCTTTACAATCAAAAAACATATGTATATCGTTGGCCAACAATTCCTGACATCTTGGACATTTCGGTGGAGGTAGAGGGGCTAATTTCCCGATTTTATAGGGAGTGTAGTAAAGTCTATTCACCACGAAGAAATGTTTTTTTTAAACATGCAGGCTTTATATGTTTATACAAGATCTTCAAAGATGGTTCTAACATATCCTCTGCCTGCATAGCCAGTGCAGAGTTGTTCCAAACCCCTTCTGCCGCTGGCATCCCTGTGTCATCTCCTTTTATTAATTGCTGATACCAAACGGCGATTTCTTTAGAGATTGGTGTAGATGATCGAATAAGCCTTTCTACTACCTCATTGTTCCCCATCTCTTCCACTTCTGCTGTATGCCAGGACACTAGTTGAAGATATTTAAACCTTGACAGATCTATCCCAACCTTGGCCCTCAAATACTCCCATGGGTGTATACCATCCTCATACATTAGCTCCTCCCACTTCATTATCCCAGCTCTTTGAATGGGTACAGCCAGGGCATCTTTTAAGCAGTCCGGGGTACCAGGTGAGTCCCAGATTGGAGATGAGGCTGAATAATACCCAATTCCACATCCTACCCTTATCCTGTACCATATCTCCAGGGCTGTTTTTAAAATCTTTAAACAAACCCTCTTGAAGTATCTTGGGGAGCTGAACTTATACATAAATGTGTCATTCCTCCCTTCTATTCTAACCATTTCCTGCAATAGTTTGCCCCAGGGTGAATCATCTGGCCTAGTGAGTAACGTGCGGAGACTCTTAAACTGAAAAGCCACAACATAGAAGCTGATATCGGGGAGGGCTAAACCACCTTTTAATAATCTTCTTCCGAGTTTTTTCCAGGATAAGCGTGTCCCTTTATTTCCCCACACAAAACTCCCAATCTTACCCTGTATCCTTTTTACATCTTTCTTGGGGAATAGTAGCGGTATAGTAGAGAAGAGATATGTAAGCTTTGGAAGAACCACCATTTTTTCAAAGTTCACTTTCCCGTATATTGTTAATGGGAGATTTGTCCACCTACTGAACAATTTTCCTTAGTAGTTCTGTCTAAGTTTATTTTAGGGATCCGATCTAATTCCTTCACTATATAAATCCCCAGATATCTGAACTCCAAGCTCTCCACTCCTGCCCAATGATCTAAATTCCAGCACATAACCTCCGTCTTAGATCCATTCACCTTATAGCCGGATAGTGCCCCAAACTCTGCTGTCAATTCCTCTATCTGGGGTATGGCTGTAACTGGGTCTCTCGTATACAGGATCAAGTCGTCCGCGTAAAGGGCCAATTTGGAAATATACTGTCCAGATTGGAAGGGTGCTATAATAGGATCGAGCCTTATTGCCTGCGCCAAAGGTTCAATATACAAATTGAACAGTAACGGCGAGATAGGGCAGCCCTGCCTGGTTCCCTGCTTGATATTAAAGACTGATGTTAGTGTTCCATTTAAAACGATCCTAGCGGAGGTTCCCCTGTAAGAATTATGTAGTGTACTGATGAAAAGTGGCCCAAACCCCATTGTTTCAAGGACTACCCAGAGGTATTTCCAGCAGACTTTATCGAACGCCTTGGCAGCGTCGAGGGCTATCACTGTCAAGGGTTCTGACTTTCGTACTGCTAGATCGATGTTTCCCAGTAGGAGGTGCGTTTGATCCTCAATATGCCTACCCGCCACAAAGCCCTTCTGGTCCTCATGGTTCAACGTGGGTATCAATTTGGCCAATCTCCCTGCCAAAATGCCCACAAAGATTTTATAATCTACATTTAGCAGGGAGATTGGTCTGTATGAGTCTGCTCTCTGAGGGTCCTTTCCGGGCTTCAAAATTAAAACTATTAAAGCTTCCCTCCAGGAGTTTGGGACCCTACCCTTTGGTGAATAGATTGAATTAAATATGATTTCTAATATCGGACAGAACTCCTCAGTTAGATGTTTATATAGCTCACTGGGTAATGCGTCTGTGCCCGCAGCTTTTTTGTTCTTTAATTTCTTAATCTGTACTGAAATTTCTTCTATTGTGATAGGGGCATCCAGGGTGTTCCTCCCCTCCTCAGATAGCCTAGGCAAATTCTTGTTGCTCAACCATGTATATATGGCTTCAATAGGCAGATCCACCTCTTCTCTATATAGGCTTGAAAACAAGGGAAGAAGACAGTTCTGCATGTCCTCAATATTTCTTGATGTTTCTCCATTATTGTTATTGATTATTAACTCCTTTATGTCATTCCTTGCACGGTCAGTTCTAGATTTCCACGCTAGTAATGCTCCTGCCTTTTCCCCATATTCAAAATTATCCATCCTATTGGAATCCCACTGAGCATTACACTTAATGTCTAGATGCCCTCTGTAAGTTTGTTTAGCTGATTCTAGATCCGATTCGATCTGGGAGAGTTTTCCCTGCTCATTGATTTGTATATTCATCCTTTCCTGCTCCAACTGTCCTATTTTAATCTCAAGATCTTTAAGTACCCTTGCCGCCGATCTGTTCTTGGCACAGATTATTGCATGAAGCTTCCCTCTGAGCCCTGCCTTATATGCGTCCCATATATAATCAAAAGTAGTGGACCCCATATTAAATAGAAAAAATTCTGCTGTATATGCCCGAATAGATTGTATTGTCTCTGTACTAGAAAGAATAGACCTCTTTAATGTCCATCTAGACTGTGTCTGCGTTACACCTTTCACATAGACTAACTGGAGAGGGGAATGGTCAGATAGAAGGCTAGGCTTTACTTCTACTTTCTTTATGTCTTTAATTGAGTGCCTATTTGTAAACATGTAATCTATCCTCGAGGCATGCTTAGATTTCTTGCTGTAAAATGTATGTCCCTGTACTGCACCCTGCTTAGTTCTCCACACATCCTCCAAATCTAGATCATGAATCATATTCTTTAGTGCGCGCCGTATCTTTGGTGCCCCTACGTAATTACTCCTGTTGGATCTATCCCTTATTGGGTCCAATAGCACATTGAAATCTCCACCCACAATATACGGTGGTGCCTCCAACATCAAAATAGATTGTAATTTCAAGATGTAGGAAGGGTCATCCATGTTAGGGCCATAAAAGGAGGCACACACGACATCTATACCATTCAACAACATCTTTACTACAATCCATCTCCCAGATGAATCTGCGTGGACCCCCTAACTGTTGCCGAAGTACCCTGTTTCACAAGTATAGCCACTCCCCTGTTGTGTGCTGTCTGAAGCGAAATCTCAAAATCTTTTATCCATTTAACCTTCGAGAATATAGATCGACTTTCGAGTACACTCAGATGCGTCTCCTGTAGTAGGCAGATCTGGGCACTCGAGATTTCCAGATATTTAAGAAGAAGTCTCTGTCTACGTAGACATTGCATTCCATTCACATTCCATGTGACAAAGGTGGTCCGTTTATCCCTTAAACTTTGTTCTCCCATCATTCTTCCTACTGCTTGACGAGCATAATTCCATACCACTAGTGAGATGAGTAATTTTCTGGTTTTTTTCCCTATGCCCCCCCCACCCTGTGCTCCCCCTCTCCCCCCACCCCACATACCTTCCCCCAGTGCCCTACCCCCCCATTGGGAACCCTCCCTTCCAATAGGCTAGGCCTTTTTGGCTGGGCTCTCTCTCTTAGATGCAATTTTAATATTTATTAAACAATAATGCTCTGTTTATTCATTAATCGCCATATTACAGCTCTTAGCGGCTCTGGTCATTCATGGTTTTTGACTCCCTACAAAAAACATAAGGGGGAATAAAAGATGCACCACTTCTAGATACGGAAGGGGGAGAACTTCCTATCCTTATCATTCACTTCTTTTAGAGCTTTTTTTTTTCTTTTTTACTTTTCAAAATCAATTCATCAGCTTCCTCCCCTGTTTTGACCAAGTGCATGTGGTTGTTCCACATCACCCTTAAATGTGCCGGGAACGTTAACTGTGCCTTGACCCCCAAACTATTCAATTCATCCAGTCTTTTCCCCAGTTCCCATTGTCGGGTAGCTGTCACATGGGAGATGTCCGACCTTATTTGGAAATTAAAGGTGTTGGAACTATTGAATGCAATTGTTTTTTCTTTCAGTGCTGATGATAAGATTTGCTCTTTTACCGTGTAAGTCAAGAAATTCACCAGGATTTTCCTTGGTTTCTGCCTGGCAGGATTCCTTCGAAAAGGATCTCGATTAACCCTTCGAATTTCCTGCACAAGATCAACTGTTTCATCTCCTTTCAGAACAGTCCCCCTTATCAACAATATCACAAAGCCCTTTAAATCAGCTCCTTCCATTGCTTCTGGCACATTGAGTATTTTTAAGTTATTCCGCCTGGAGTGGTTCTCCAGCCTCTCAATGTCCTCTTTTAACTCTTGGTTTTGTGCACTTAGTTTCGCCACTACCTCATCAGTAAAGCGCACTGACTCCCTTATCAATGGAACTTGTTTCTCCAACACTTCTGTCCTTAACATGGCATCATCTAGTCGTTTTGCCAAAACTTCACATGAAGCCTGAATAGCGGCCTGGTTGGCTTCAGAAGTCATAAAACGGCTAGCTAATTCTGATTGATTACTTTCCGAAACCGTAAATCTGTTTGATATTTCTTCCTTCATAGTTAGAAGGATATCCGCCAGCGTTGAAGAGGACACATCAGTTTTACTAGTGGCCAACTTACTGGCACCAGTGCACGCTAGCCCTCCCTGCAACTCGGGCATTACGGGGTTTTTCTGATGTTCGGTAGGCAAGGGACTAATTGGGGGAAGATTCCTCTCCCCCGTGACTCCATCACCATCTATCAACACAGAGAACTTGTTGGAGAGGGTCACGTCTGGGTGTATGGTCAAATTTGCCGTCAGCTCTCCCCCTTCATCCGCTGGCATCTCGTCCATCCCCCCCATTGATTTTAGCCATTTCCTCAGTGCTTTTCTTTTGCTCTACCACTGTACCCTGCTTTGTGATGCCCTTTTGTGCGGTTGAGACCAATGCCGGTGATGGTGTTTTCGTGGGCTTTAGTGATTTAGATGGCGTCTGAGAGGTACTAGTAGCCATTACTTTATAGTACGTTTTCAATGAGGGGGTAACCTTAGTGTATGATGGAACCCCTTTCTTGGTTTTAACTTTCCTTTTAGGTGTTCTTACCACAGCCTCCTCTTGACTTCTATCCGGACTACTAGTTTTGCCCTTGCTTTTGCCTTGCCTTTTCGACTTTACAGACACAATAGGCGGGGACACTCGCATGGGGTACCCAGAGTTTTCACAAAGGGGGTCTTGTGTTAACCTGTCCCTCAGTGCATACCTATTCACTCTTCCCCCTTGGATTTGGCCCAGGACAACTTCTCTTTTCTTTTCTTCCGTCTCCACCGTACTTCTAACGTCTTCCACTAATTCAGATTTAATTTGGTCATACACACCCCTCTCTTTACCCCCCTCAGGGAATATAGTTTTGCCATCCATCCATCCCCTTTTCTGCAACAATGCCGTGGCGCCCTCTTTCTCCCGAACAGTCAATTTTAGATATTTCGAAGATTCAAGTAAACCGGGATAATCCGCACCTCCAATAATCCGCTTCAGAGTATACTTTCCCCAGTGCCCCTCCACAGGAGTTACTAGTACTCTGCTTAGTCGGTGTAGGTGTGTTTGTGCTCGCGCTTGTGTTTGTTGGTTCAATGATGGTGAAACAATCTTATTCGTCACATTCGACAACTTAACAATGTTAACCACCCTGTTTGCGCTGTTTTGGGTACTAGAACAACATATATCAGGGATATTGGAGATGTTGAAACACTTTAGAACAGGTACACTCTTACCGCTACCATATTTATGGGAAGCCTCACTTCTGTTACCTCCTTCCCTCCACAATACCCGAGCTGCTCCCAGCGACCCCAACAGACTACGGGCTGAATCACGTCTCCTTCGAGCGGAGGCTGCCTCCTCCCACCGTGTATGGTTGATCTCCCGGCCGCTGCCTCCAACTATGCAGCCGCCTTCATATGAGCGTGGAGCTTTCTTCACATCTCCCGCTCCTCACACGCTCTCCACCAAGCCTCGTCGCTCGACTCCTGCTCCCATTAAGGTCGTCTCCGCCTTCACTGATGAGGAGACCGAAGAGCTGGGCAAACCGCCACCACCGCACTCCCCGATGCGGCGTCCACCTCCTCCTCAGCAAAACCCCTGCACGTCTCCCGTCCTCCGCTGTCAAAATCGCCCTGCTCCGCGTTCGCCTCCGCAGTCCGTCACCACAAGAGACCGAAGAATCTAAAGGCGCAGAGACTGAGAAAATGAGCGCCACTTCAACATGCTGCTGCCGCTGCCATCCACTCTCAAGGTAAGGAGAGCATCCTTCGCGCCTGCATCGCCGAGCTGAGCCGCGGCCGCTTAGCTTACAGCCGCCATGTTCCCCCGGAAGCTCGTCCCGCTGCTGACCTGAAGGCAAAAGGATTTGATGGAGTGGGGTGTCTGTGGATGAACAACAGATGTGCCTCTCCTCTATTGATGAAGGGGCGTCCACGGCCATATTACAGTGGGTACAGCTGATGGTTTTTTTCCAAGAAGATAGGGACTGTCCCATGGAGAACAGCTCAGGAGGGGAGGATTGGAGGGTGCTAGAAATGTCTCTCTCTGTTGGTTTCATGACGACCAAGTGGGCCTTCATAGGCAGCTGCGTGTTTCGGAGCTCAATGTCTTGGTTCTGTTTTATGCTGTATAGGAACACCCTCGGATATATGTATATTCCATAAATGTAATGTAGATCTGGTTGGACTGCACACGGTTTTATTTAATGTCGACTGCAGTCTCATCCGGATTTGCCAACATGCACAGTATGTTTGTTGTTAGTAAAAAACAAAAAAAATACAGTTAAAAAAAAATGAGTGAATTTTTTTCAAAGAAATGGTCTTCAAAAGCAAAGAGCACAGTAGCTGTTACTGCTTTGTAGATCACCTCCAAGCAAACCTGCTTTCCTAAAGTCATTGGCACTGTTAAGGCCCTAACAAAACAGATAGGCAAATCTTCTGGAGGGATGTAGCAGAGAAGAGTAGCATCCCAGTCAGACTCACCAACGCCTCAAGTGAGTGGTAGTCCATCCAGATCACAAAGGCACAGCCACTTTTTTAGCAGTTTATTTCCTACAGTTTAATATTCTGCTGCAGGATATGAAGAGTGCTGACACAATGATATTATCAAAGGGTTTCGGTTCCGGAGGACAAAGTTCAGTCCAATGCACCCACTAGATCTCTTTGTATCAGAAGATATAAAGAGATTACATTGGATGTTGTGGTCCAATCAGATGCCTAGGTTGCCAGCATTTATTAAGGTATTGTTTGAGGTCAACAATCCCTTATGTCTACTTGTCTTCAGCAGTGAAGAATCCTTTATTTTGCTCTCTGGGCTGATTATTTTCGGAGCACAGCTTCTCTCCTGCTGAAGTGTTCAGTGAGATAAAGAGAATTATGACCTATAAGGGCTGCGGATAGAGGTCAATGTCAGATGGTGATTAGTAAAGGAAAAGGCCTAAGTATTAAAATATACCAGCAACTATTTACAGTGAGCAATAAAGAATTACAAGGGTTACAGCACATTAGGCTGCACGGTAGAGGCTTGTTAAACTTCATTATAGTGTCGAACTGATGGGTTTTGACCACAATGGCACATGTTTCCAATAAGCATTGCCAAAGACATCAGAGTCGGTCCCAAGGAGAAAGTAAACAATACCTCTAGAAGGGCAGATGTGACAAAAGAAGCCACCAGCACCAAACTCGGTGCACTAAAGCAAATGCCATAACCTCATATTCATCAATTGTAAAAACATTTGACGTGGGTGCTATGGGGAAGGGATACTAGTCTCCAGACAGTTAAACATAGTGACAGCGTGTTCCATCAACAATCCGAAATGGCCAGCTGGGACACTCAGAGCTGATATCATAAGATACGAAGGCAACATCTTGGGATATGCTACAACATTTTCAGGAGCCAACCTGGAAGATGCCAGAGTTGAAGATCTCCGTTTGTTTTATGTTCTCATTGTCCTGCTTGGAGCTAATTTTGGATTGGAAGTATCTTTTGGGATCCTAAGAATAGGACTCTCTCTAGACCAACAAAACTCAGGTCAGTTGGTGGGTGATCTTACAGTATTTGAAGGGATTGAATTCTTTGTGCGCAAAGAAAATGTACCCAATTTAAAGTTCAAGCAGACCAAGAAGCTAGACTAAAAATAGTCAGCCTAGTTCAACGAGTTTGTTCAATCGGATGTAATCTTAGAGACCATTTAACTTCCTCAAAAGAATTAAAACCCCTAACTGGAAAACACCACCATTGTCCACACTGAACCTGAAAACTACAGACTAAATCGCAAAGACAGTGTTATCTCCAGCAGACTATTTAGAAACAATGCCCTAGCCATTAAACGTGGCAGATCCAGTGCTGCAAAATGATTGCAAGGGGACAACATCCTGGAGATATAAAAATACCAAAATCAGTACAGACAGAAAGTGCGCTCCAAAATAGGGTATCTCATCTGTATTATACTTGGAGCTGCCTATTGAAAGGTTTTGAATTACTGAGAGTGACTCTCTATGCCAGTGTGTTCAATTACTTGCAACTTGGAGGGCATGTAGCTCACTCTAACGTGTATATAAAGAATTTCTCCAAGCTATACAGTGGTTGTGTCATGGGATTGGCTTACATCTCACAGCAGGACTTACGCCAGTGCTCTCTTTAAGCTGGTGTTTGTAGCGCCATGATATCTAAGTCAGTTCCATTAATTACTTCCTGACCCACATTTCCCCACGTGCCTTTTCCTTTTTTAAATTGTGGCCACTCTTCTGTTGATTCTTTGGAATAGCAGCACTTTTTTAGGTTTCGCCTGCACTGTGCTTGAGAATTCATTGTATTTAATATGAATCTTAAAAGGGGCTTACATACCGGCCTCACTTTTCATTGGTTAGTGTGCTTGCCACTTACTTTTTCTTTGTTTCTATTGGCTGGAGCACACTATTTCTTGTTGTTCTCCTGTGTGTTTCTCTTATCAGTCTCCCATGGCCCAAGTACTGCTTTGATCCGCGTAGTGGGACTTTTTATTGTTTTTTAAGCGTGTGCGTGTTTTTCAACTGCTGTCATTTCTATAAGGAGGCTTACAAGTTTTTATTTGCCCTCTGATCCGGTGTCTTTCATTTGTTTCTCTTTTTTCTGTTTCACTCTGCTCTGTAACTTACACTTCTTCTACAAGGCTTAAAACGCATCCTTCACCAAACCTTGATTTGAGCCTGAGCCCTGCCTCTGGGTTTTGCATGCAGCTGCGACGCCAGAGGTTCTTCTTAATTTGTGGGGCTCATCCCGGTTTCAAGTGAACCAGCACGCCTGTTTTTCACATCTATGTGAAACAGTCTTAAATGTGTTACTGAGGAACAGGTGATACAGTAATGCAAATTTGGTCAGAGGAAAGACGCTGTGTTAGGCTCCATTTGGTAATGCTAGGTAGAGGAGAGGCACAGAACTTCCTGGTGTACGGCTTATGTCCCTGTATTGCAGTGACTGGGCCATATGTCCCTTTCTAAAGTCAGGCCGCAGTGGTGCTAAACTGCCACAACAGACGTCCTCATGAAGCTCTGAAATCCAGATGTAAAGGCACGCAGTCACCAACAGGTGTCCTCGGGAAGTGGTGCCATTAGCTACAATGACACCAAGTTACCAATATTGGCCCCTTTCAATGTGGAAGAGTGACCCCCCTGCAGATCCCACCAACAGAAGCCTGCTTCCCAGGGAAATAAGCAGCAGACTGGTCCCTTGGTCACCCACGGTTACCCAACCCCCATGCCCAAGCTTGAACTAAGCTCAGAGGCCAATACTTACTGTTGAGCTGCTAAAGTATTAAAATTAAGGCCACTTAAGAGTGTTAGCGCGAGCATGGTTCGACTGACAAAGGGAGGTAATCAACGATTAATATTCTACATAAAACATTAGGCATTAAATTAATTCCTTACTCCTCTGTCAGCGGTAAAAGGTTAACAAGTAAGTACTGTGGGAAAAAGATTTTGCCCTACCTTCATCTTTCACACTGCTATTTCTTGTCAAAACCTTTACTCAAAGACAATTCATAATTTCATATAGGTTTCTACTATATTTTCATACTTCTATAACAGACATCCTAAAACATGTCCTACAAAATCAAAACGTTCATGAGGTTATCACTGCCACTAGCAGTGCAAGCAAAAACTCTGAGCTCCAGTTTTCGGAAGCCAATAACTGCCCTTGACCCTGTTTTCCAGGCCAGTCGCTCCCCACGCCGAGCAGCTCCACCGGACTGCGCCCTTGCTCCAGTGACCAGCCGCTGCTCCTGAGGGAGTTCGAGGCCCGCCTCCACCCGCAGGCCACCAACTGCGCCTCATCTCTAGTGGCCAGTGGTAGGCCTTAGGTTTGCTTGTGCCCTCTCATTTTTCTGCCTATGAGAGCTGTTTCTGCACTGTATTGCTTTGTGACCTTATTGTACTGTTTTTTGGTATTGCCTGCATTTGCTTCTGCCTTGTTCCCTGCCTTTGCCTGTGCTTGTTCCCCCTTCATGCCCGCTCCCCGCAGATCCTGCCAGTGCGTCCCCGCCCCCATTGGCTCTCTCCCCCCACCCAGCTGCTCCTCCCTCCCACCTCCCCTTCTTATGGCGGCCGCTGCACGCTGCAAGTCAGTCCGCGCCTGGACCGTGCCCAGTGCCAGAACCCCTGGACCCCGGAGACACCTCCGCACCCGACTGCACTACGACGCCAGCACCCTCCACGCACTCAACCCCGGAGGAGAACACGCCTGCTACCGGGCCACACCGAAGCGCACCCATGGATCATTCTCCTGCCGGAACTGCAGCCTCATCAGCATCCAGCCCGCCAAACCGTCAAGCAAAGATCCCAACCATCTCCAATGCATCCTCCTCAACACCCGCTTCGCTCGCAAACACGCCATCGAACTCTAGGACCTCCTGAACTCAACTGCCCCAACGTTGCCTTCCTGACGGAGACCTGACTGAACACCACCTCAGCACCAGACATCGCAATCCCAGAAGGCTACAAGATCTCCCGCAGAGACCGCACCAATGGAGTGGGAGGGGGAATCGCCATCATCCACAAGAACACCATCAGAGTCTCGACCAACACCGACGACACCCTCAACACCGCCGAGCACCTGCACTTCCAGATACACACCGACCCCAACACAACCATCAAAGGAACCCTCGTCTACAGACCACCCGGACCACAGTTCAGCGACTCCATCGCCGACCTCATCAACATCCACGTCCTCGCCTCTACGGACTACATCCTCCTCGGGGACCTGAACTTCCACCTCGAGAACAACAACGATGCCAACACCACCGCCCTAATCGACAACCTCGCCAACCTCTGACTCAGACAGCTCATAACATGTCCTACCCACTCCGCGGACACACGCTTGACCCCATCTTCTCAGCAAGTCCCCACGTCTCCTTCAACCATACCACCGAACCCAGCTGGACCGACCACAGATGCGTCCACTTCATCTTCAGGAAACCCACCACGCACCACCGCACCCAACAGATGCTACGCCGCTGCCGGGGCAAGGTCACCAAAGACCAACTGACCACCACCCTCGCCCTGAGACCACCCCCTGACCCCGACACCGCCGCCCTCAACCTCAAACAATGGCTCAACGACTGCGCCGACACCCACGCTCCACTCAGGAACCCCGCCACCAACCACTCCAGCAAGAAAGCTACATGGTTCACCGTAGACCTCCAAGCCTCCAAACGCACCTGCCGAAACTAGAAAAGAACTGGCTCCGCGAACGAACACCAAACAGCCCACAAGAACGCCTCCCGCAGACACCACCAGCTCATCAGGACAGCCAAGAGGACCGCTTTCAAGGACCGCCTAGACAACAATGCACACAACAGCAAAGAGCTCTTCAACATCGTGAAAGAACTCTCTAACCCCGGCTCCAACGACATTTCCCCCTCTCAAGACCTGTGCGACTCACTGGCCAACTTCTTCCACCGCAAGATCGCTGTCATCCACAACAGCTTCAACGCCACTACCCCCACATCCACCACCGAGCTTACCAACCCTGCGACCATCATGCCCACCAGCCGCCTGACCGCCTGGTCCAATGTCAGTGACGAAGACACCATCAAGACCATGAACTCCATCCACTCCGGACGCCATCTGACCCATGCCCACATCACATTTTCAACAAAGCCAGCACAGCCATTGCCCCCCATCTCCGGAAAATGATCAACATCTCCTTTGAGACAGCAACCTTCCCGGAAAGCTGGTAGCACGCGGAGATCAACGCCTTACTGAAGAAACCCAAGGACCTCAAGAACGTCCGGCCCATCTCCCTGCTCCCGTTCCGGCGAAAGTCATAGAGAAAATTGTCAACAGACCCGATACCTCGAAGAAGACAACATCCTGGACCCATCCCAGTCAGGCTTCCGCAGCAACCACAGCACCGAGACCGCACTCATCGCCGCCATCGACGACATCAGGATCCTAATGGACAAAGGAGAAACAGCCGCCCTCATCCTCCTGGACCTCTCAGCCGCCTTCGACACGGTCTGCCACCGCACCCTAAAAGTGCTCCTCCACGATGCCGGAATCCAAGAGGAGGCCCTGGCCTGGACAACGTCCTTCCTCTCCGGCAGAACACAGAGCATCCGCCTCCCACCCTTCCGCTCTAAGACCACCAAGATCATCTGAGGTATATCGCAAAGATCCTCTCTCAGCCCTACGCTGTTCAATATCTACATGGCTCCACTCGTCCACGTCGCCCACCAGCACAGCCTCAACATCATCTCCTACGCCGACGACACCCAACTGATCGTCTCCCTCACCGAAG
The DNA here is from genome assembly GCF_964263255.1 of Lissotriton vulgaris. Taxonomy (NCBI): domain Eukaryota; kingdom Metazoa; phylum Chordata; class Amphibia; order Caudata; family Salamandridae; genus Lissotriton; species Lissotriton vulgaris. The sequence continues at coordinate 800,660,252 of NC_141685.1, read as the reverse complement.
ACCTTCTTGCCGCCAAAGCCAACCTCCACAGGGGAATGAAGCCCGTCACCGAATGGATTAAGGACAGCAGGCTGAAGCTGAATTCTGACAAGACGGAGGTCCTCAACCTCGGATCCATCCACTCCGCCTGGGACGACTCCTGGTGGCCCACCTCGCTGAGAACAGCCCCAGCACCCACCAACCACGCACGCAACCTGGGGATCATCCTCGATTCCACCCTCTCCATGACCAAGCAGGTCAACGCCGTCTCCGCATCCTGCTTCAACACCCTCCGAATGCTCCGCAGGATCTTCAAGTGGATCCCCTCCGAAATGAGAAAAACAGTCACCCAGGCCCTCGTCACCAGCAGGCTGGACTACGGAAACGCCCTCTATGCAGGAACAACAACCAAGCTCCTGAGACGGCTACAACGCATCCAGAACACCTCGGCACGACTGGTCCTCGACATCCCCCGACACAGCCACATCACCCCCACCTGAGAGACCTACACTTGCTCCCCATCAACTAAAAGATGAGAACCTAAAAACTCCTCGTCCACGCACACAACGCCCTACACAACGCCGGACCAGCATACCTCAACGAACGACTCGGCTTCTACACCCCCACCGCAGCCTCCGCTCAGCCAGCCACGCCCTCGCCACGGTCCCACGCATCCTGAAAACGACCGCCGGCGGCAGATCCTTCTCCCACCTTGCCGCCATGACCTGGAACACCCACCCTACCAATCTTCGACAAACCCAAGACATGCTGACCTTCAGAAGACTTCTCAAGACCTGGGTCTTCGATCAGTAGCGGCGTCCCCCCTTCCCCAGCGCCTTGAGACCCTCACGGGTATGTAGTGAGCTTTATAAATTCCTTGATTGATTAATATTGTCTGGTTCCATTTTGAGGCTTGGCTGCACAGCGTTTGCGCTGTGCTTTTTAGGTTTTGCCTGTACAGCGCAGCCCCTATTATCCGTTGTCTCTCTTTAGTTTACACAACTTTAGCTAGGTTATGTGTTTTTTACTCCACATGATTCTAAGTGGCCTTCTGCCATATGGCTCTCATATCTTTTCTGTTTGCTGCCAATAAAGGCGTGAATTCACATAAAAGCATGCACTCTGGTAAAATCAGAACGATCTTAAAGCAAAGTGTCCTCGGTTGTAGACTACCTCAAGGTCAAAACGTCACAAGTCATCACCCTTTGTTGTGTGTGTTAGACTCTGTGAGATCTTTTGTGAACTAGCAATTGAACACATTCACTGCAAAAAATAAACACGGTACAGGAAAGGTAGCTTACAATTAATTTATTTAACAAATATAGCTATGATAGAAATCATATTATTTTCCAATACACAAAATATTACACAGTCCCGCTCAAAAGGACTAATGCATGTCCATATGCACAACAGTGATGTTCAGCAAGAGAGCAGTAATTATGTTACATGCTCTGCTGCACCATATAATTTAATGCACATTACTGCTGAAATGTTTTAGCTGGGCAGGTGTTGATCTACCTAAAATACGCAGCAGGAAGGCCACAAACCCTTTAATGGTAATGTATTTTTTCTGACAATTTGCAGAGGGTCTTTCCTTTACTCCTATTATGTAATTATGAATGTTTACACACTTATACGTGTACTGATCTGGCTTTTTCAAAGCTAAGTGCACAGTATTTTAGGCAGTAGACATCACCAATGAATGCGAGGTCCAGGGAGTTGGATACATCTTTCATATACACATCAGAATAAACACAAGAAGCCACTCTCCTCACAAAATCAGGTCTAGTCTTGTACAACTGTGACAAATGAAAACAGGAAGTTTTGGGATGTGGATGCCAAACATGAGGTTTGGGTCTGGGATGGGCATTACACACACACAGACCTCTGCAATGAATTAACTAAGAGACATTTTATTATGTACTATAAAGCATTCCCCACTGATTAACTTAGCTTGCATTTATTATTCATTTAAGCGTCACAATTATTTATAAGTAGTTACCTGAAGGTGAAAGACCAAGAAAAACACACTCACTAATCCCACTACCATTGCATGCAGCTTCACAGTTCCCCTACCTTTTTTTAATGCTCTTCGACCGCTGCCTGTGTGTAATAACCCTCACCTTGACGGGCTCTTTAAATGTCCTTCAGGTGGCCCTGAGCATACCCTCAGACATAAGGAGGAACTGAAGGGGGTGTTGGATCATGGATAATTTTTCAAAAAGATAGTGATCGTTTTCCTGGACATCATGCACATCAACATGGTGATATGTCTGCCCTCTGTATGACTTTGTGGTATGTAGTAGTGTCATCGGGGAGGCTTGGCTGGATACAGATCCATTTCAGCATCAACGATCAAATCAACATGATAGTCATCCCAAAGGTCATCCCTAGGCTCGGGATAATATGGTGCACCATAGGGCTAGGCAGAGTGAAGTGGGCTGCCCTTTCACTTAGATGAGTGAGGTGATCCCTCTGGTGAATTTGAAGGAGGTAGATCCGGAAGTGGTGGTGAAGAAGGAGGAAGAGGTTGAGCAGGGAGGGAGCTAGTGTCCCTCTCCTTATATCTCTCATGCGAGGAAGGTGGAGAAGGCTTCAAAGAAATTTGCTACTTCTAAGTCAATTTTCTCTTCCGTGGGAGAGTGGTCCAGAGGCTTTAGCAGCAGCTTTGTGGACCTCTTTACTGTCTTCCAGTGCACAAAAAGACACTTTTGGCAAGCAGCTAACTCCTTCGTCAGACGTTGGAGGATAAGCTGCTCTGAATCCTCAGTGCTAGCTGTTGATTGTGTTTTCGGAGCCGAGGGAGCCTTCAATGTGGAGGATGGTGTTTGCAGCGATGTAGGTTTCAGCACCAAAGTTGGCTTCAGTGCTGGTGCAGGCTTTGGTGCTAGTATTGAGGATCTTGCCAGCTGCAAAGGGGCTCAAAGCTTGTGCAGGATCTTTGTGACTGAAGGAGGGAGTGTTGTCTGCTCCGAAGGCTTTGGTCAGTGCCAATCATGGCCCGAAGTAAGTGGTGGTCTGACAGGCTATGGTTTAGAGTCTGGGCTCAATGCCAAACCCCCTCTGGGCGCTATGCTCTGCCTGCACAAGTGACCACTGCACAGGCATGGGTTATGTGGTTCCGACCATACTTATGGTCGTAGTCTTCCATAGTTGTGAGGCATCAGGGGGTTTCTGCTGTTTTCCCTCCGAATTGGGGGAGTCTGCCTCTGAGCTGGATTGGACCAATTTGCCTCTGAGTGACAGGTTTCTTCCTCTGCTTCAACACATGTTCTCAGAAGATGTCAGGGAAGTCACCGGACTCCTGTTTCAGCATTCTCCAACTTGCCCACCTCCACCCATGTGAGCACCTAAGAGTCTTCTTTGTCCAGAAGATGAGGCAGGCCTGGCACGTGATGTTGACATGCTGGTGGGAGAAGCAGAGATTGAGACTTGATGATTGTCGGCCTAGGGGAAATGGTACTGGGGGCAGTATTGGTAGGGAATCCTTCCCATCATTGGCCTTGCATTCAGATTGACAGGGTTCTCGAGAGAAGGGGCAGAGTGCACCAAGTGAGGCCTGGGGCCCCAGAGATGAGGCATGAAGAGGAGCGCTGTCTTCAGTGTACACCGAGAAGAGATGAAAACTGTGATTGAAAATCCAATCAATCAAGGTTTGTATAGAGTGGCTACTCACTCATGAGGGTCTCAAGGCATTTTTTTGGGGGGCTGCTGATCCATCTGCGCTCTGGTGTTCAGTCGATGAGCCAGGTCTTGAAGTCCTTCCTGAATTGGGTCACCGACAGGGATTGTCTGAGGTGAGTTGGCATGGTGTTCCAGGTCTTGGCAGCGAGGTAGGAGAAGGATCTGTCGCAGTGAGTTTTTCCATAGGCACAGGAGTTGAGCGATCAAGTAGGCCTGGTGGTAAAGCTCTCTTAGGCGCCAAACATGGAGCCCAATTGGTACACGTCCTAACTCGATGGCGGAAAACAAACAGTCTAACATGGGAGCCGAAGTTAATGCACATTGCCAACTAAGGGAGGTGTCACTATATCTCGTGACTCAAAAGACTTCTTTGAAGAAAAACAAGCTGCAAACGTCTGAGCCCAACACTAGTTGGCAGGAATATGCAAAGCATCTGTACCTACAGCATATGCTACAAACAATATATTTTAGAACGATGTAAGGCAAAGTATGAAACAAAGAGGAGAGTACTGGGAAAGAGGAGTGTGAAAAGAAGCAGGGAAGTAGGATGTGTGATTGTAAAGAACAACATGTCCTCACAGAGTGCTTCAGAATGGCAGGGTTGGAGTAAAAAGTGAACAAAGAACAGCAAAAGAAGATTTTTGAGAGGACAGTTTTGAGTGAAGGAAAAAAACAAAGGACACAAATGATAGAGAGGAATGATAGAAATAGCTTCCTCTACTTCACCTGATACACCTTCGACCTCTGCCCTGTGAACCCGTCCCACAGGATGACTGTGCCTTCATAGTCACTGCTAGCCAAAAGGTTCTTGTGGTAACTGCTCCAGCTGATACAGCTGCAAAAACCCAAAAGAAGCACTTTACTGGATGCCGATTGGTCCACAATACTTGTAAAATCTTAACTGGTGAAGCAAGCAGATAGGTTAAGACACGTTCTTTGAAAAAGCTCACAGTACTTGTGTGCTACCTAAATAAGAACCAGGCACAGTCCTCTCTTTACCGTGCTGATGGAATATCTAATGAAAAAGAGCCACTTTAACTTTGCATGCTTTCTAAGAGATGCATGCAATGCTGGAGCAGCACAATTCCCTTAAACCCTGGTGCTGCTGAGACACCATGCTGTGCAACAACCCTTTCTCCTGCACTTTGTGCTAGGGGGATAATCTGAGGGGGCGACATATTTCTCATTGCACACAGTACTGGAGAACTATGATGTGATGAGGGAACTTGTGTAATACCCACTGCTGATCCACAAGAAGATCTTCCCTAGAAGTATGAGACATAAGAAGAAGCGCTGCTGCAAAATTAGTTTAATGAAGGTCCAGTCCTTTAATCACCTTACAGATTTCCAATGACGCTAAGGATTCTTCATTATATGCACTATCGTCCTGAAAGACTCACAAAATAACTAGACTGTCCTTGTGTTGATCAGGAGGACACCACAATTCATGAAGCACCAGCATATATAATAGCAGGTATAGTCACTTTATATTGATAACAAATACTTTTTAACTAGTCAGGAGTTCTATAGCACAGCCGCCAAGACTATAGGACATGTGGAGAACCAGTCTACTCATGCCAAACATGACTTCGATTGAGGAACTCAATGTTTAAACCCCTCCATTCAGGTAGCTCCTTAATTTAGGGGCAAACAAGAGAGCAGGCCCATGAAATATGTTGCCTCTGCCAAACTGAAGAACTTCTGTAAATATGAATAAACACAATATACTTATGCAGTGTTTTTTAAAGCTTTCATTCTAAAGAAATGGCTTCTTAAGAACGTTTGCATGTGTGACTGTGAAGACTATATTGGACGTCTTTGTTCTTTCATCCGACATGATAAAAAGGCTCAAATTCTCACCCTCAGAAGACAACACCCAACATTTCACTAATGTATAATAGTGGCTCCGTTTGGGGGGAATAGCTGTTTTTTTCTTTAGCTACACTCACCTATTGTTCAAACTCAAACTGAGACACGACCCCACACTCCATATATATTAGAGACTGCTCTGAACACAAGTAACCAATGCCGCCAAAGGTTTGTTTTGGGGCTTTAATTGGAAATCCAACAGTACTCAATACCTAACAATCGCAACACACCATCAATTCAATCTCATATACAAATAGTCAGATAAAACACCCTAGACAAAACCCCATCAACCTCATGACAAAACATAACACCAAAGCAATATATTTGACAAAGCGCTGCCAAATCAACACCACTATCATGCGCCACATTCAACATACACTCAGCAACACACAGATAACAGTAGCAAATACATGGTACACCCTCATGTGCAAAACACTGTATCCAACACCACTTATCTGACTTGCGATATATTACAAGTATTGGCAAAGCCAATAAGCATGGTCACGTCATTTATGTTTTATTACAAACATATGCCACAAAATTAAAAAGAAGAAAAGGGAGAAAAAACACAACCAACAGCCACCTAAATGTGGGAGCAATATAATTACAATAAAGAATTGAAATTTAAAAAAAATTAACGATCACACATAATTTAAATAAAATAGTAAAGATGCTTCATAGTAGGAAGGTTGCCTAGAACATATAAAGAAACTCTTTTCAGTCTTAATGCACATCATAGAAAAATATTATTCTTTTTGGCACAAAGAAAATATTCCACTGGCTTTGCATTACTATAACCGTACGATATAGTTTAACAACACAAGAAAGTCTATAAACTGACAAAGCCAATAGTGGCTACCACCATGTGGATGGGAAGCAGTGGATAGTGCAATAGACAAAATCAAGGGTATCATCAAGGGCGCAACCTGTTGCCCGATGCAGAAAAGTGGGTCATTGGGGAAAGGACTGAAGAGTAGAAAAGTGTGATTCAGTGGGTGGAAGATAAGGTGGTGGGGAAGGAGGAAGAGGAGGATGCAAAGGGCTGATTACAATGTCCTTTTCTTAGCAGGCGCTGGTAAATCTAGGGCCTCCGCAAAGGAAAGCTGGCACTTAGATGATTATGATGTTGAGTGCACAGGCTGAACTAACATACGGTCAGTGCAAGGTTGTATATGTAGCTTTTTTTGCTTTGGATTGAGCTCTCCTGCATGATTCGGAGGGTTTGGCTCTGAAGTTAACTTGGATGTGGAAGCTGAAGTTTTCTGTACTGAAGCAGTTTTCTTTTTTGGATCCGAGGTGGTCGAAACCGAAGGGGGTGAAGCGGGGTGCTCGGAGCCGAAGAGGCAGGTGGTAGGCTCTTTGCAGAGTCTGATCGGATCGGTGCAGGAGCCAGCTGTTTGGACTTGGCTTTCGGTGCCGAGCCAGAGGATGGGGCGCCCTTTAGCAGATGGTCGGTGTCTACCATGGCCTGCTGGCAGTGGTGGCCGAGCAGCCAAAAAATCCATAGAAACCAAATATTTTTGGGCAGGGTTGCTCACTGTACACATACTCAAAGGAAGAGCGTGCAGCTGGAGACTAGTGTTTAAGGCAGAGCCGGACCCAGAGTCAACTATGGGAAAGGCCTCTTCCACAGCTATAGAGGCCTCAAGAAGCTCTTCCTGTTCGACATCTTGAATGAAGATGTCGGGTGTCTCTTCGATCTCACTACGACATGCCCTATGGTCCCGTAATATCTTTTCCAATCAAAGGATCGACACACGTCACCCACAGTCTGCTTCCTGATGGTCCGGGGCCAGACATAAGTTGCAAACCTGATGGAGGTTGGTTCTCAGCTACTTCGCGTGGCAGAAGCAAAATGGAGTTTGTTCCATTAGCAACACATTCTCTGTAGAAGCTGGTTGTAATAAAGAGTAGGCCCAACGAGCGAGGCCTGAAGGCTGCAGTAGGAGCCCATCAAATCAACAGACGAAAGTTCTCTTATTTTCTGAAAGTATTGATGGAAAAAACGACCGACACATTATCAACAAGAGTGTAAATGAACAGTGAATTGAAAGGATCCCGAGATGGTCTCAAAATGGAACGCCACAAAACACATTCCAAACCCAATGGCAGAAAGAAAACAATCTGCAATGGAGTCGATGCCCATGCACATTATCACCAAGAGGACGAGTCACTTTGTCTCTTGACTCGAAAGACTTCTTCAAAGAAAATAATCTTGCACACATCCAGGCCTAACACTAGAATGCGGAAGCATGCAGAGCATATGTATCTACAGCCACATATGCCTCAGACAGTTTCAAATATACAGGAACAGGTACAAGTACACAGACATGATGCACAGAAAACCATCGCCCAACTATCAGTCAGTACTGCATTGAATGTACCTAGCTCCTGCAGTAGAGGCCTCAATAGGAAAATCATCAGGATAGAAAGAAAAGGTAGTCATAGGTTGTTTGGGGAGCATTGGTACAGCTCAGGGAGCAAATGTTGCAAGTCAACAGGATTAGAACTAGACAAGCAGCCACCCATCCACCATTCCAGACCTTTGGGCCTAGTGCTTAATTGTGCAGGTGCTTAGAGTTGAAGGGCACAAACGATTATTTTTGAGGAACCAGACTTAATTCTCTTCCTTAGACTTCGAACAAGACCCAAAGAGAGGAAGGGATACCAACGGCAGAAGCCATAGGTAGGAAGAAAGTGATAAAAGGGTATGTCAGGGATGAAAACAAACCTGCAAGGGTAAGTAAAAGAGACGGAAATTGTAGGGTGGTGGACGAAAGGGGCACAATGTGGAATCTAAACTGGCAGCCTTCGGGTTTGGCAGGCATAATATTCAGGAATGCTGTGATGGCCTACTAAGAAAAACCTTTGGCCCATGCACTGATATTTTACACTGTTGGAAAATGAAAACGTGCATTCTAAGAGCTTGAGTTTGCGGAGGTTAGGATCTAGGTACTTTGGGCAGAGCTGAGGAATTATTGTGTCTCGAAGCTGGTAGGATGCCTTATTCTCTCAATAATAAAGATTAGGTAGTATTACTGATGAACAGTATGTCCTCTTGGCACTAAGGGCTATTAAAAAACACTGTTGATTAGATGGGATCGTAGACCTGTCTCTTATGTCCATCTCACATTCTTAATCCTTGTGTTCATTCGTTAGTGTCCCTATGCTTCCTGACCCCAACTGCCAGTGACCTTATGTAACTTTCAGCACCTTGTTCAGCAACATTGAGTGGCTGTGCACCCATGTCACATTGTGTCTTTCACTGTCAGATACAGTCACAGTGTCCCTGTTTAAGGGTCCCCACATCATGGTCCAAATGCCAGGATTCCTGAACACTGCCGGTGTCCCCATGTCCATGTAGCCCTTTGACAGGTTGTGTGCCCGTGCCGGAGTCTAAGTCCCAAAATTCTCCTCCCAATGTCTGTGTTATTGTCCCACTGTTACCACTCCAATGTCAGTCTCCAGTGTAACTGTCGCAGTGCCCTCCTTTCTACATCTAGTTAGTGTCAGTGCCTTGGTGTCAGTGCCCCAGCGTCAATGTCCCCATCTCACTTCTTTTATGTCATTGTCCATGTGTTAGTGGCAACCTCAGAATGTCATTGCCACTTTGTCACTGCCCTCTTGTTCTAGTGCCTGTGTTCCCAGACATTCACACTGTATCAGCAGCAGTTGTTTGTGTTGAGGTGCCCTGCGTCTGCATTAGTTTCAATGGCTGGATTAGTATGCCAGTGTCCTTAACCATGTGTCTACCTGAGTGTTGTGTTCCTCCAGTCAGTGCCCTTGTGTTAGTGTCTCTGTGCCATTTCACTGTCCTGGTGTTCTGCCCCACATCAGAATTTTATTATGAGCATTGTAGTATCCTTTTCCAATCTCCCAGTGTCACTGGCCCTTGCAATGATCCCGGCATCGATGTGTATGCCCACATCAGCATTCAAGTGTCACTGTTTCAAGTCAAACTTCGGATGGAAGTGTTGTTGCTCCTGCGTCTTTGTTCGAGTGACTGTGCTTTTGTAACAGTGTGTCCGTGAGACTGATGGTGCTCCTATGTCAGTGTCGATGCCCCTGTCAGTGCCAAGCACTAATGTTTGTGAATTGTGACCCATGTCAACATTTCAGTATCAAAACCGCCATGGCAGTATTGGCGTCCCTGTGTCAGTGTCTCCATGTCTGTGTCTTTGTCAGACCCCAACAGTGTCCACATGTCAGTTTATTGCCTTGATCCCCCCCCCCGTCAGTGACTATGTTTTGTTGCTGTACTTGTATTATGACTTTGTGTCAATATTCTTGTAACCTAGGGTCACCTTGTCAGTGTCCCAGTGAACCTCCCCCATAATAGCGTCCTAGCATTAGTGAATGCGCCCCACGTCCATGCTCCAGTGTCGCTGTTCTCATGCCAGTATTAGTGCTCCTGTTCCATTGCCCCCTGCGAAAGTGACAGAGTTAGCGCATGTCATTATTCTAGTGACAGGGCCTATTTGCCACTGGGCATGTGTCTGTGCCCCATTGTTAGTGTCCTAGTGTCAGTCTACATTTGTTATTGTACCCATGTCAATGTTAGTGCTCCTGTGGCAGTAAGAGTGTTGGTGCCGCCTTGCCATGGGGCATGCGTCATTGGTGGTACCCTGTGTCAATTTTCTGGTGTCCCTGTGAGCATCACCCACTCACACCACCCTGAGTTACTTTACCAGCCTTAGAATCCCACATTAGGTCATCGTTTGCTTATAGACTGATTATTCTATCCTAAGTAACCTTAAAAACACGAAATGGATGGATGAGCTCAGGGGAGTGGGGGAGAGATCTGGTGATTTGGAAAATGGACCAGGAATGGTAAGTATTTCAGGCAGGATATCTTGAAAAAAGTGGTGAAATAATAGCTTAGATTAACTACATTTTAGTTTACCTCAATACAGCAACCAAATTTGCTGAGCTTTGTTGCTCGAGGGGGAAGAAGCAGCACAGAACGAGATATAATCAAAATGCTTTCCCGTGGGTACTTTCTTCGCCTAGTGCAACGCACACACCTCGCACCACGGTGCAAACGTGTGTATGCAATTTCTAGCATAAGTTTTGAACTAGCAGTATATCCTTTTAGTACAATATGCTATGCCTATGTCATTTTTATAATATTTCACACACTGGATATGTGCTGTACAGTGCACTGTGTGAAACGCAATGCAATGGATGAAATGTTAACAAAAATAACATTTATCCATCTTAGTACCTACTTGAAGGAGGGATTATTATTCATGCAAAGCCCAGTCTGTCTAGTTTAGTAGACCAGACATCAAATAAACATAGGTGTTTGTGCTGTAATGCCCAAGCACCACCCATGTAACCCCCCTCTTGTTGCCAAGTGACGTAAAGCACAATTTGCACTCAGGAAAGGGAACCTTTGCAGCACAAAGCAACGTTTGGACTGGAAAGTAAATCCCCTTCCCAGAGGTTGCACCACTTTACATGACTATGTCTTAGTAAGCCTGCCCCAATGTTTTTCCTAGACAGAGGGAGAGCGCAACTTGAAACAAGCATTTGCAATTCAATAGGTCTCGCATTAGGAAAGTTTGAGCTATTGGTATTGTAAATGACACATTTTTTTTTATGTTTTGTTTTTGGAAATAGCCAAATTAATAGCTTTGTCATTTACACTGCCAATAGTTATAACTTTCGCAAAAGTGACACCTATACCATTAGTAATACAATATGTGTTGTATTTACGTCACTTACATGTATTGATATTACAAATAACAATGGCTTTTAATTTTTTTAATAATTAATACATAAATAAAAATTATTGTAATTTATAATGGCAATAGCTTAAACTTTTGTAAATAACTTTTGTGAAGATTATGTTCAGTGTATTTTATTGTGACGAAAATCCAAGAACAGAAGGGAAATATTAACATCTTTTTGTTACATTTGTAATAAAGCTTGAAACATTGAGAGAACATATTTGAACCAGTTGTTAAACGGTTGCACAGATTGATGCTGTGGTAGCGCTGAGTGATGTTGTGGTGGCAAACGAGTGATGCTGTGGCGATCAGTGCTGCTGTGGTAGCGCATAGTGATGTTCTGATGCCCCTGGGTGATGCTGTGGTGGTGCTGAGTGATGCTGTATACTATGATATGTTTTGCTATCCTAGGTTTTGTTATGCTATGCTATGTTTTGCTATCCTATCTTTTGATTTGTTATGTTATGCTATGCTGTGTTTTGTTATGCTATGTTTTGTTATGCGATGCTATGTTATGCTATGCTATGTTTTGTTGTGTTTTATTATGCTGTGCTTTGTTTTGCTATGCTATGTGTTGTTATGCTATGCTATGCTTTGTTATGCTATGTTTTGCTATGCTATGTTTTGCTATGCTAATATATGTTTTGTTTTACTAGGCTATGTTTTTTTTTTGTAACATTTTTATTTGTAGTTTGCAAAGGTGAAAGTAGAAAAAGAGAGGAATAGAAAAAAAGGACAAGAAAGAAGGCGAAGGCGAAAAAAGGAACAGGCGACATTCTGCCATAGAGCCCCACATAGGGGGTGCTGAAGAACATTATTGCAAAAAAATAAAGGGAAACCCAAAAAGTACAGCAAAAGGGACGGCAGCCAGCAGAGTCAATAGAAGTGCTAATGATATGGAACTTCAGTCTACATTGTCCGTAGTACGCATCCATGTCCCAGCGGCTAGTGCATAGTTCTCAGAAGAAGAGGGGTGTTCCAATCTCGCTCATAATCATAGAGGAAAAAAAAAAAAAAAAGGCCCAGGCCGTCCGCCTGCAAAAGTGCATCAAGTCGCAACTAAGAGAAAAACAACAACCCCAACCAACGCCCCACCTCCCCCTTCTTCCCCTCCTACCCCCCACCCCTCCCCCAGTGGTGACGACCAGCACGCAGTCAGAACATCATCATACACACAGGTGATTAGATTTGAAAGAGGTGAAGCGCACGTAGCGCCGAAGGGCAAACTGCTGAAGGCAACCCACGTGACATAAACCTTACCAAGGGGCCCCAATTGAACATGAAGTTTTTAAAGTTCCCCAGGAAGATATCTGAAAGTCGCTCCATACTCAGTAGTCGCCATAGCCGTGCATGCCATAAAGAAATGGCCGGAGCAGTCGGGCTTTTCCAAGCGGTTGCCAAAGTCAGCTTGGCCGCCCCCAGACACAGCCACATAATGCGCTTATCAGCTCTAGTTTGGTGTTCAAGCTGCGGATCCCTGAGGCCCAACAAGACAAACTCCATTGAGTCCGGGAGTGAGTATCCCAGCACATCTTTGATGTGGGAGAGGATCTCGGACCAAAAGGGCCGGATGGTGGGGCAGTCCCACCAGATGTGGCTGAAGTCACCCAACATCCCGCAGCCTCGCCAACACTTATCTGAGGTAGCCGGGAATATCCGGTGCAACTTGGACGGATACAAATACCAATCGAAGATAAGCTTCATATGAGCCTCTCTGAGATCAGTAGAATGATTATGTGCCGTCACATCCCGCCATAAGCTCCTCCATTCGCTGTCGGAAATATCCCTCCCAAGTGTACTCTCCCAGTGATCCATATAGCGAGGTCGAGGGGACATCGCGGTGTCTAATAGCATCCCATACAAAAAAGAAATCGCCCCCTTCATGGTGGATGTGCGAAGAATAAAGGTTTCAAATTTCGTCAAAGGTCTAGTAGCTGCATCCACCACTCCAGGGGACGTCGCCCAATGAAGGAGCTGAAGATGACGAAAGCGTTCGGATGGCAGAACACCGTAGTCCCTCATACAATTATGGAAAGTAAGGGGTGTGGCACCGTGGAACAGGTGGGTGAGGGCCCTACAGCCACCCTCCCTCCACACACCAAAGGGTCCCTCCGTCAACGCCGGAGGGAAGGCCGGGTTGAAATGGATAGGGGTGAACGGGGACGGGAATGTGGTCCACCGATCATCGCCACTGACCGTGTCCCAGACCTTTAACACCGTGCTAGTGGGGGTGCTAATGTACGCGTTTCTGGGCCGATCCACCTTAGGTTTCCAAGATAGATCCCAGATGGATCGCCCCGCAACGCTCCAATCCATATGGAGCCAGTGCTTCTCCGAAAGCTGCTGGGACCATTCCACCAGGACTCTCAATTGGGCAGCCTTATAATGCAAGTGCATGTCCGGGAACCCCACCCCTCCCTCCATTCGTGGGCGTCGGAGAACCGCATATGAAAGTCGCGCCCGACCACCTTGCCAGACGTATTTCAACATCAAGGTCTTAAGCCGACGGAAGTAATCCACTCCTATCGGAATGGGTAGAGCTTGGAAGAGGTACAGGAGTTTAGGCAGGAGGACCATTTTAAGCGCATGAATCCTACCCAACCACAAGATATATTTCGGTTTCCATCTCTCCAATTCCGCACGTATCGACGCCAGCATCGGAGGGAAGTTGGCCTGAAATAGTGCACCTACGGTAGAGGTCAGCCGTACGCCCAGGTATAGTAAGGAGGAGGTTGACCACGAGAGTGGGGTAAGCGACCGGATCCGGTGCACCTCACCAGGCGGTAGGGTTAAGTTCAAAATGTACGATTTATCAAAGTTAACTTTGAACCCCGCCACCGTTTCAAACTCAGAGAGCACTGCATGGATATGGGGTAACGACAACGCCGGATCCCGAATTGACAGTAATACGTCATCAGCGAAGAGCGCGAAATCTTATGTTGCTCACACGTAAAGGGGTGGCCCAAGATCCGTTCATTCTCTCGAATCGCTAATGCCAACGGTTCTATGCTAAGCGCAAAGAGAAGTGGCGAGAGCGGACAGCCCTGACGTGTTCCGCGGGAGTGGTGGAAACTCCCGGACCTATGACCGTTAACCAGCACCCGAGAGGTGGGACTGTTGTAATTGGCCTCAAGCATTCTTATGAATCGGGGTGAGAACCCGAATGTGAAACCGCTCAGCCTTCTCAATCAGATGGATTACGCGCCGCAAGTTGTCGTGAGTTTGTCGACCTTTTATAAACCCGGACTGGTCCGGGTGGATCAGAGCCGGCATCAAGTCCTGCAGCCTACGAGCAAGAATAGACGAATACAACTTAGCGTCCAGGTTAAGAAGATGCGCAGTTGGTAAGATCCTTCCCTGGTTTGGGGATAATAGTGATCAGGGCCTCAGCCATGGTGTCCGAGGTTCTACCCTCAGAAGCCATCGCGTTGAAAAGGGAGACCAGGTAGTCGCAGATATCTGACCCGGGGCCTTGTGTAGTTTCAGAGCCTTAATGGCGTCCAGCACCTCCGCCCTAGAAATGGGGGAAGACAGCAACTCGTTCCATTCCCTGGAGACCTGTGGGATAGGAAGACCACCCAAAAACGCAGACTGGGCCTCTGGATTCAGGGCGTCGCTCGAGTAGAGATCCGCGTAAAAGCGACCAAAAATGGCCGCCTTGTCTACATCCTTATGCCGAATAGAACCTGTATGGTCCTGTATGCCCCCGATGTAATCCCGCTCGCGCTTGTCTCGAAGCTGCCGGGCAAGGTGACGTCCAACCTTATTCCCCTGGGAGTAGGAGACGCGTCTGAGACGTAGGAGGGTAAATTCAGCCCGGTTGTTGTAGTGGGCTTTCAATTTCCCCCGTACCGCCGTAAGCGGGCGGAGGGTCACCCTAGAGGGGTTCGACTTGTGCGCCTGCTCCAGGGCCGCAAGCTCCGATTCCAGAGCCTCCCTCTCCTTCCACCGAAGCTTGTTAAGATTTGCGTTAAGGGCGAGGCACGTACCTCGTATTGAGGCCTTGCACGCATCCCACGTGGTATACACTGACGTATCAGAAGGTGGGTTAAGAGTAAAAAAGTCTCCTATAGCCTTTCGCAGCTCCTTATAGGACACCTCATCCCGCACCAACGCCGCCGGGAAGTACCACTTCCACCAGCCGTCCCCCCCTACAGACCAATGCAACCCAAGCACCACTAAACTATGGTCCGACAATGAGAGCGGGAAGATATCAGCCATTCGAATATCTCCCCTGAGGGCCTGGCTAACAAAAATGTGATCTATGCGGGAGTACGAGCGATGGACGTGAGAAAAGAAAGCATAATCCCTGGCCTGAGAATGTACGAAGCGCCAACTATCCACCAGACCCAATTCGCCTACCTGACGTTGTGTTTCCTCCGAGAAGATACCAGTATCTGCCCTGCGCGCCCCCGAGCTATCTAAATCCCTGTCCCACACCATGTTGAAGTCCCCCAACATTATCAAGTGCCCATCCACAAAGTCCCCCATCTTGTCCATCAAGCATTGCAAAAAACCATTTTGGCCCGCATTCGGAGCATAAACCACAACAAATGTACACTGGCGGCCATATAGTGACCCCTTCACCATTAGCGAACGGCCCTCCTTATCACCGCTCACCCCCAGGGGTTGAAAGGGGAGAGAGGCCCGAAAGAGGAGGGCCACCCCTCTATGCTTCGTGGGCGCAGACGCCCTGTAGATAAGGGGGAAATTCCTATGACGGAGTCTCAGTTCGTCTCTCCTGGCCAAGTGGGTCTCCTGGAGGGCAACTACATCTAGGTGGTGGTCTGAAAGATACTTCCAGAGCTTCTGGCGTTTCTGCGGGGAATTGAGACCCTTCACGTTCCAGGTACCTATACTAACTGGCATGATGACGACATGAGACTCCGTTCTGTGCGTTTGCTAAGGTACCCAGAGTCCAACCCCCGACAATTACCAGTCCACACCCCCCTGTATCAGGCCCCCCTCCCAACAAACCCCCCGTAGTCTGGGCCATCTCTCCCACCTCAGTGACTCCAGCGTACCTGTTAGACCTGACATCATTGGCTTGAGTCTCTCCTCCATGTTTTTTCTGTTTGCCTCCACTGTTTTACGATGTTTTGCTGGTATATGCTTTGGGCGCTGTGCCACTGCTGATCAGTGCCACAGCGCAAGTGCTCCCTATGTTAAATTGATGTATCTATTGTATCCATGTTTGGCCTATTTGGTTTACTGTCAGTCCCTAGTCTAGTGCACCAGGAGTGCCGGGGCTTGTAAATACAAATGCCGCTCGTGGGCTCGCAGCACGTGTTGTGCCAACCACAAGAGCGGCCTCGTAAAAGAATGTTTACGGGTCGGTCATTGCGAGACCCACGTGCAGCCTAGTGCTGTCACGAAGGCTGCGCAAGTATACCTACTTGCCAGCCCCACAAACCTTCCCTTGACTCCATGTTAGTCACCCCTATGGTAGGCCCGCGGGCAGGGTGCATTGTAAGTATAAGGTAGGACACGCCTGACCAAGTTGGCATGTCCTAATAGTGAATTGCAGCCATCTTCGTTCTTCACTATTGCGAGGTAGCCTGCTCTCCATTAGTTAGAATGGGCCGCCGGGATTATTAATGCTATGATCCTAGCTGGCTCGGGGAGCGTGGTGCAATGTCGAGGTTGGTATCCCTGAACTCGGGGTTTGATTACGCATCCGTTGGTGTGGATGGTTTTTGGACTCTGGGTTTGAAAATAGCACTTTTAGAAAGTGTCTATTTTCTTGTCTAACCATATCTGGTTTCTGCTGGTCTTGCGTGTGTGTGACAGGAGCTGGGTGGCTCCACAGGTCTGGATGAGTCAGTGTGGGATGAGTGGGACATTTGCGTTGAGAGTAGGGGGAGAGTAGTTGCTGATAGCCTGCCCTGCCTGATACAATGCTGGCTCCACCTCCTGCCAAGCGGCTGATGGCTCTGTGCCTGCCATGGACGATCCTCGCCCCACCTCCTACCAGGAGGCCGATAGCTCTGCTCCTGCCAGTGTCAATGCTGGTGCCACCTCCTGCTGGGCGTCTGAGGCCCCAGCCCTGCTCAGTGAATAGGCCAGGTGCTTCTGCCTAGCTCCACCCACAACAGACCCAGGATGTTGGGAAATTCCCCTGCATGGACAAAGGGATCAAAGCCGAAAAGGGTTATAAGAGAAGGACCCCTGAACCAAGAAATCAGATCACTTCTGACAAGGAACCCTGTAACCAAGGACAAGAGGCCTGCTGATCTAAGGACTTGCCTACCCCTTCTGCCAGTGTGCTGTTTGCTGGGGGGAATCCTGCAGTGCTTCTTTATTTTTGCCAAGGAACCAGGAGAGAGGAACTGTGTGTGTACTCTCACGCGTGCTAAGAAAATCTCCAAGGACTTGAGGTAATTGAAATTTTTATGGTTAAGTATGTCCCCTATCGTGTACCCCAACGTCTCCATGTACGTGCTTCAAGTACATGTAATTTCCCTCCATGACCGAATATGAAGACGCAAATACATTTGCGTCCAACGTTAACATGTCCTCTTTCAGATCCACTATGGATGGATCGATAATTCCGTTCCTAACCATACCATGCCAACGTCTTTACATGGTACACTTTTACGTTTTTCCTGGCTCTGCCGAGTTAGGCCCTGATTTCTGTCTCCGAGCCCTTTCTGCCTCCTGCCTCTGAAAGCTGCAGCATGGACACGTATCCCTGACCTCTGCCTTACTTCCTGCCAAGCGAAGCGGTGCCTGGCTCAACCTGGCCTGCCTGCCAAGATCGTATTTTGCCTTCAAGTTATCTGTTCAGCCTCTTTGAAAATACATTCCTGTCTAGTGATTTAGGTAAACATCTCCCCGGCTGCAGAGCAAAGAGCAAGCCTTCCTGTTTCCATGCAAGTAATTTACAGTTCCCGTTGCCATAGTAGGCCCATGGCCCCTGCACGTAGACACATATGCACGCACTAGCATTCAGTATAGACTAGCTTCTGCCCAAGAGACCTTTTACTCCAGAGAATACATCCTCCAAACATAAGATACTAGATATGTTATAGGTCCAGGTCGTTCTGACATCCCAGACTTCTGTCTCCTCTACTAGTGTTAAAGTTCTCCCCAGTTACACATCTATGTCACGTCTTGCTAGTTGCGCGCGCCTCCTCACTTTCTGCTGATCCTGCAACTTTCTCTATGCACCCACCCACATGTGACGATTTCTGTGACGTTTCTCTGACATGTACAGTGCACGCCTCCGTGTACGCCTATTACACGCCTTCTTTCACGCCTCCTGTTACGCACATGTGTACTTATCTTCTCTTTTTCACCTGTTACGCCTACTGTATTGGATTCAATTATGTTACTTTACTATATATAATGTGTAATGTTAATAAAACGTTGACTGTCCCTTCCCGAACCCTAGTGGTGACGGAACATGATCTCCAACCTCGAGGTTTTTCCATTAAAACCCGTATGACTCAGATACCACGGACTCTGCCTCTCATTTTTATGAGCTGTCTTGTAATGATAATTATACGGAAAAATAGATTAGGTAAAATATTTACAACAGACTGGAAGAGTGCCAGTCTCCTGCTGAAGTCACAGGGCTAAAGGACTTCATCTGCTTAAAGTGCTATTTGCTGGAACCTGTGAATCCAGCACCTCTGAAAGAGCCAGCAACCTCGACGCCGACGGACGTCGCCGAATCCAGCTCGACATCTTGAGTAACGGCTCCAGTGTCCCGCTTCCTCGACGCCGGCTGCCGGGCCCGATTGACGCCAGCAGCAACGCCAGTGAGTAGTGAGTTCGGCTCCAGCTCCAAGGGACCTCGTGTCTGCACCGCTGCTGATCGCATCGACTGCGTGCCCTCTCGACGCCGTGAGCGCTGCTCACACTTTGCAACCGCATCATCGACAACGACGCCGGCTGAGGCCTGATCGACACCGAAGACGCGACGCCGGATTGCTCGACGCCGCTGATCACGGTGTGCTTCATTTTCCAAGGTACTGTGTTGTTGGGGGTCCGTGTGACTCCGGGCTCGACGTAGCGCTCCTCGCGGTTGACGCCGAACCTTTGGATTAACTTTGCCTCGACGTCGTGTAGCTCCCGTGTGAGTTACCTCGTTGCTAAGAACTGTGTTTCCAAGAAGAAGATTTGCTTTGATACTAAAGACTTTGTGCTAAAGAAGAAACTACCTTGAACTATTTTCCCCTTCCCAGAGTATTTATTAAGATTGTGTACATTTTTGTCGTTATTTGGTCTTGTGCTAAACCTTATATAAAAATACTTATTTTTATAATACTACTGTGTCGTGTCCATTTGTAGTGTATTCCCTTTATTACTGTATGTGGTCATAAATGCTTAACGCACAGCCTCCGAGATAAGCCTATCTGCTCTGCCAAGCTACCGAGGGGGTGAGCAGGGGTTATCAAAGGGTGTGATCCCCTTGCCCTGACTAGAAAAGGTGTGTCCCTATTTGTCAGAAGTGTATACCTCTGCCAACTAGAGACAGCCGGTTCTAACAGTACCCCACCTCCGAATCTCCCTGGCAGGACGACAGGTTAAATTCTGTATACTGAAAGTAATTGTACAAAGACAGCAAGGTTAAAGCCCCAAGTACCCACCGGTCATGGGGAACCGCATTCACCCCTCCCCAGCATCCCAGAGAGGCCTCCTCCCTACGAATCATAAGAAATGGAAAGGTCATATTGTAGTACAAGATGAGAAGTGCAAAGAAGAACACCACTAGGGCCAACAGCATCACATACACACCATCCTCGGTCGCCACCACACCCCCCCTCCCCACCAACCCCAACCCCAACAGTTCCCCTGCAGTACCAACCCCCAGGACTCCCTCCTTCCCACCCCCCCCCCAACAACCCAAAAAACAAGAAGACAGAGCTCAAGGCACTAAACCTGACCCAAGCACTCAGTAGTTCCAATGGGCCACGGGTCACAAGGTCCACATCAGACTGGAATCGGGGTGGGGGCACCAGTTCGGGGGCCCCCAGGGCCACGGCCTGGGGTGTCTTCTCCAAAAGTACCATAGTACCCCGGGACCTTAGGGCCAGAGACCCTCCGGCGCCCAACCATCAAGTAAATCGGGGATCATGCTGCTCCAGAGCTCTGCTGAGTATCCGCTAGCGTGGCCGAAGCCACCGATGCCACCGCGGCTCCCCTCTCGTGCAAACTAGCAGTGCGGTCCGGACGCCCCCGGTCCGGGGAAGAACCAATTCGATGCCATGAGGAAGATCGATGCCGTCGCCTCGATGGGGAGGGATGCGCCGCCTGAGAAGAAGGAACGTCCTCCAGCCCCAGAAGATCCTTCGCGGCCTGCAGGGGGCGGATTTGCGCCAGCCTGTTCTGCCACCGGAATATTATACGAACGGGGTGCCCCCAGGAGTACGAAATGTTACGCTCCCGCAAGAAAGCAGTCACTGGGCGGAATTCTCTCCTCTTCTGAAGCGTAGATGCCGCCAAGTCCTGGTAGAGTTGCGGACGGTGGTCTCTGAATTGTAAGGAGGTGATGGCTCTAGCTTTCCGTAGGATACGTTCCTTCGTTTGAAAGTCATGCACACATACAAGGATGTCCGGGGGGGGCCACCCCCTCGTCTAGGCAGGCCGACCCTGTGCACCCTATCCATTTTAATTTCCTGCACGTCCTCCTCGTCCAAGATCTGCAAGAACAGGGCCTGGACATACTCTTGCAGGTCTCCAGCCTAACCGTCCCAAGGGACCGCCCTAATACGAATATTGTTTCTCCTGGAACGATTCTCCAAGTCCTCCGCGTGGGCCTGCAGGTCCAAATTCTGTTCCGTAAGGCGAAGAATATCCTGTTGTAGTTGGTGCACATCATTCGCCACACTCAAGTCGTGATCTTCCAGGGTTGCCACCCGTTCACCAATACCATCGACATCCCTCCGCACCTCCCAGAGATCCGACGCCAGCTGGGCGCGAAGCTCAGAAATGTCCTCCTTGATAGAGGCGAACAGCTCCGTCATGAAGGCCTAGGTGGCGGGCGCCTTCTCGTCCGACTGCCTAGACGAACCACTGGCCCCTGGGGAAAATGGCTGCTGCGATGACTTGGAGGCCCCGTCCTTAACCGTCCTCCCTTTGCGAGGTACATTGGACATCTCGGAGGTCCGGCTGTGCCGTGGGGCCAAGGCTATCGTACCTTCACCGGGGACGAGGAGTGCTCAGATGTAGCGGGAGAACCCACTAGGAATGCAGGCCTCCCCGCTGCCGCGCAACTGCGCCACGAGCGGCGGCCGCTTAATGGCGGCACAGAAGCTTCCCGCCAGAGTCCAAAAGTCAATGCAGGGACAGTGTCGTCCGGCAAGCAATCCCGGGTTCTTCGCCTCCGTCAATCGGGGCCACGAAGGCAGACCCCCTGCTCCAGTCACGTGTCCCCGCTGATCCTCCAAATTATGCTGCGGCCGCCGGTGAGGGGACAGCGCGGGCCAGACAGTCAGTTTGCATGGCAGAATAGGCCTCTAGTTCCGCTCACACGCCGGACCGGGGCCCACAGCGCAGGGCCAGTGCCTTCGGTTCGTAGCTGCTTCACGCCACGGGCACCACCTTAGAGTGTTAGGCTGCTTGCGGGGCCGAAGAGGACACCCCGTTTCACCAGTAGTCGCAGGTCGCCGTTGCTGCGCCGTCCAGTAATAGCCGCTCCCGGGCTCGCACAGCTCCGCTGATAGTCCGAGGTACACCCTCCACGTGGCCAGTCGCCTGTCGAGGTCCTCGGGTCCGTTGCAACAGAGCGCCCAATACTGCTTCAGTGCTTCGATAGTGCGCAACAACACTGGCAGCGGGAAGAGGGCAGGAATGATCCGCTGCTCCGCGATGCCACGCCCAGCCGGCGCCGGCTCCTCTGCACTCACAGGCCCGCCTCTCCCTCACGCAAGACCGATGCTTAGTAGGCCGGGCGATGACCCTCTCGCAATGGCGCTCTCCGGTCTCCTATGGCCTCGCCGGGGGCTTTGGACCTCTCCACTCGAAGCCAGTGGTCTCTGCGGGTATCTCAGAGTCGATTGGGACCCCGTAGGCGATGCTATACAATGCTTAGCAGGTCGGGCGCCGGAGCGACTCGAAAGCACGTCTTACTCCGACGCCATCTTGGCCACGCCCCCACTAGGCTATGTTTTGTTGTGTTTTTAAGCTATGCTATGTTTTGTTGTGCTTTGCTAGGTTTTGTTATGCTATGTGTTGTTATGTTTTTTTATGCTATGTTTTGTTTTGCTATCCTATCCTTGGTTTTGTTATGCTATGCTATGTTTAGTTTTGTTATGCTATGCTATGCTTTGTTGTGTTTTGCTATGCTATGTTTTGCTATGCTAATTTTGTATGCTATGCTTTGTTATGCTATGTTTTGTTATGCTATGCTAAGCTTTGCTTTGTTATGCTATGTTGTGTTATGATATGCTGTTTTGCTATGCTTTGCTATGCTATACTTTGTTATGTATGCTATGTTTTGTGTTTTGTTATGCTATCCTTTGTTGTGTTTTGCTATGCTATGCTTTGTTGTGTTTTGCTGTTTTGTTAAGCTATGCTTTGCTGTTTTGTTATGCTATGTTTTGTTATGCGATGCTTTGTTTTGTTATGTTATGCTATGTTTTATTATGCTATGTATTGTTATGCTATGCTATGTTTTGTTGTGTTTTATTATGCTATGCTATGTGTTGTTATGCTATGTTTTGTTATGCTATGCTAAGCTTTGTTTTGTTATGCTATGTTTTGTTTTGTTATGCTATGCTATATTTTGCTATGCGTTGCTATGCTTTGTTATGTATGCTATGTTTTGTTATGTTTTGTTGTGTTTTGTTATGCTTTGTTGTGTTTTGCTGTTTTGTTATGCTATGCTTTGTTGTGTTTTGCTGTTTTGTTTTGTTATGCTATGTTTTGTTATGTTATGCTATGTTTTGTTCTGCTATGTTTTGTTGTGTTATGCTATGCTATGTTTTGTTATACTATGCTATGTTTTGTTTTGCTATGTGTTGTATGGTATGCTATGTTTTGATGTGTTTTGTTATGCTATGCCATGCTTTGTTGCATTTTGCTATGCTAGGTTTTGTTTTGTTATGCTACATTTTGTTTTGCTATTCTATGCTTTGTTTTGTTATGCTATGCTATGTTTTGCTATCCTATGCTTTTTTTGTTATGCTATGCTATGCTGTGTTTTGGTATGCTATGCTATGTTTTGTTATGCTATGCTGGTGAGAGAGTGTGAGGGTGTGTGAGGGTGAGTGAGGTTGAGTGAGGTTGAGTGAGGTTGAGTGAGGTGGGTGAGGGTGTGTGAGGGTGAGGGTGAGTGAGGGTGAGTGAGGGTGGGTGAGGGTGGGTGTGTGAGGGGGGTGAGGGGGTTGAGGGTGTGTGTGAGGGGGGTGAGGGTGTGTGAGAGTGAGGGGGGGTGAGGGAGGGTGCGTGAGGGTCAGAGGGGGTGTGAGGGTGAGGGGATGTGAGGGATAGGGTGTGAGGGTGCGGGATGTGAGAGTGTGAGGGTGTGTGAGGGTGAGGGGGTGTGAGGGTAGTGGTGTGAGGGTGAAGGGGTGTGTGAGGGGGTGTGTGAGGGTGAGGGTGTGTGAGGGTGAGGGTGTGTGAGGGTGAGGGGGTGTGAGGGTGAGGGGGGGTGGGGGTGTGAGGGTGAGGGGGTGTGAGGGTGAGGGGTGAGGGGGTGTAGGGGTGAGGGGGAGTTAGGGTGAGGGGGAGTTAGGGTGAGGGGGAGTGAGGATGAAGGGGGTGAGGGTGTGGTGTGTGAGGGTGGAGGTGGGGTTGTGAGGGTGAGAGTGAGGGGGTGTGAGGGTGATGGGGTGTGAGGGTGATGGGGGTGAGGGGGTGGGGGTGAGGGTGTGTGGGGGTGTGTGAGGGTGAGGGTAAGAGGGCGCGTGAGGGTGAAGGTGTGAGGGTGAGGGGGAAGGTGTGAGGGTGAGAGGGAAGGGGTGAGGGGGTGTGAGGGTGAGAGGGTGTGTGAGGGTGAGAGGGTGTGTGAGGGTGAGGGGGTGTGTGAGGGTGAGGGCGGGTGAGGGGGTGTGAGAGTGAGGGGGGTGAGGGTAAGCGGGTGGGTAAGGGGGTGGGTGAGGGGGTGTGTGAGGGTATGTTTGAGGGTGAGGGTGTGTGAGGGTGAGGAGGGTGAGGGGGGGTGAGAGTATGTGAGGGTGAGGGGGTGAGAGGGTGTGAGGGTGAGGGGTTGTGTGAGGGTGTGTGTGAGGAGGTGTGTGAGGGTGTGTGTGAGGGTGTGAGGGTGTGTGAGGGGGTGTGAGGGTGAGGGGGTGTGAGGGTGAGGGTAAGGGGGTGTGAGGGTAAGGGGGTGTGAGGGTAAGGGAGTGTGAGGGTAAGGGGTGAGGGGTGGAGGGTGAGGGGGTGGAGGGTGAGGGGGTTGAGGGTGGGGGGTGTGAGGGTGAGGGTGGGTGAGGGTGTGAGGGTGAATGAGGGTGAGAGGGTTGTGAGGGTGTGTGAGGGGAGTGAGGGGGTGTGAGGGTGAGTGAGGGTGTAAGGGTGAGGAGGTGTGAGGGAGGGTGAGGGGGGTGAGGGTGTGTGAGGATGAGGGTATGAGGGTGAGTGAGGGTGATAGGGTTGTGAAGGTGAGTGGGTGTGAGGGTAAGGGGTGAGGGCCTGTGAGGGTGAGGGGGTGAAGGGTGTGAGGGTGAGTGAGGGTGTTTGAGGGTGAGTGAGGGTGTGCGAGGGTGGGTGAGGAGGTGTGAGGGTGCGTGAAGGGGTGTGAGGGAAGGTGAGGGGATGTGAGGGTGAGGGAGGGTGAGGGGGTGTGATGATGAGGGGGTGTGAGGGTAAGGGGGTGTGAGGTGAGGGTGTGTGAGGGTGAGAGAGTGTGAGGGTCTGTGAGGGTGTGTGAGGGTGAGGAGGTGTGAGGGTGTGTGAGGGTCTGAAGTAAATGGTGGCAGGGCAGACATTATAAGACAGAGAGAAACACAAATGTTAAGATAACAGTGCTCGAAGGGGTTGTGAGAAGGTGGAAATGGGATTAAAGGAGAAAGGATGAAAGTTAAGAAGGAAAGAGGCCAGAAAGGAGACACAAAGGAGTGGAGTGTGTGGCGGAAACGAACAAGTTACTTACCTTCGGTAACGCTTTTTCTGGTAGATACAATATCTGCCTGTGGATTCCTCACCTTGTGAATATCCCCCTTGCATCAGCAACATTCGGAAATTCTTTTTGTAGCTTCGCGCCGACGTGGATCCGGAAGTCACAGAGACACGGCTCCGCTCGCGACTCTGCTGACGTCACCGACGCCTATAACAGGCCCACGCCGGCGTGATGACATCAGTTCCGCCCTTTTTTCCGTACCTTCGAGGCACACGGACGGACCGATGACAGTAGACATATACACAGTATACACAGTATAGAAATCAAGGTAACACACACAGTTTGTGAAGCAAATGCAATAAAACATTTGACAATAAAATAATACATCAAAGATACTCTGGCATAGAAGAGTGGACAACGGGGAGGCGGGTGGGTCAGTGAGGAATCCACAGGCAGATATTGTATCTACCAGAAAAAGCGTTACCGAAGGTAAGTAACTTGTTCTTCTGATAGATACATCTGCCGTGTGGATTCCTCACCTTGTGAATAGAGTCCCACAGCAGTCCCCACTCCCGGAGGAGGGTGTCCACTCTTCTAGACCAAGAAATCCTGAAGGACAGAGCGCGCAAAATGACCGTCCCTCCTCACTTCGGAATCCAAGCAGTAATGCTTCGCGAAAGTGTGGAGGGAAGACCAAGTTGCCGCTCTACAAATATCCTCCACAGGCACACCTCTAGCCAACGCAGAGGTCGAAGACTTAGCTCTAGTGGAATGAGCCCTTATACCCTCTGGTGGTTCCTTGCCGGCAAAAGAGTAGCAGATCTTAATGCAGAGGACGATCCATCTCGACAAAGTCCTCTTATGGACCGCTCTTCCTTTCTTGCAGCCAGCAAAGCCAACAAAGAGCTGGTCATCCACGCGACAGTCTTTAGTCCTGTCCAAGTAAAAAGACACCGCCCTCTTGGGGTCAAGACGGCGTAACCTCTCCTCCTCCTTGGAAGGGTGTGGGGGAGGATAAAAGGTAGGGAGGGTAACAGATTGACCAAGGTGGAAAGGAGTCACCACCTTAGGCAGAAAAGCAGCCCTGGTCCTAAGAACCATTCGATCAGCATGAATGGACAGGAAAGGGGGCTTGGAACTAAGAGCTTGAAGCTCACTAACCCTCCTTGCCGAGCTTATTGCAACGAGGAAAACTGTTTTGAAAGTCAGGAGCCTCATGGGACATTTGTGAAGAGGCTCAAAAGGAGCACCCATTAAAAATGTCAAAACTAAATTCAAATCCCACTGAGGCACAATAAAAGGAATAGGAGGGAACTTATTAGTAAGGCCCTTCAAAAACCTCAAAACTATAGGAGATTTAAACAGAGAAGGCTGGTCAGGCAAACAGATAAACGCCGACAGCGCTGACAGATAACCCTTCACCGTGGCAACAGCAAGCCCCTGCTGAGCCAGAGAAAGGGCAAACTGGAGAACATCAGATAAATGGGACCTCAAAGGGTCTATGGACTTCTCCCTGCACCAAACAACAAACTTAGACCACCTATAAGAATAGATGGACTTAGCGGAGTCACGCCTGGCTGATAAAATGACATCCACCACATCGTGAGGGAGAGAAAAAGAAATCAGGTTGCCCCGTTCAATCTCCAGGCATGAAGGTGTAAGGTCTGGAGGTGGGGGTGTAGAACCGGACCCTCCATCTGAGAGAGGAGATCTGCCCTGGGAGGGAGACGGAGCGGCGGGTGAGAGGAGAGGTGGAGAAGTTCTGAGTACCACACCCTTCTTGGCCAATCCGGGGCAATCAATATGACTCGGGCCCGGTCTTGGCGAATTTTCCTCAGAACCCGAGGAATCAAGGGTATGAGAGGAAACGCGTAAAGGAGTTGCGAGCAACTGAAACGCATCCCCCAAGGCTCCTTGCATCGGATACTGGAGACTGCAGAAGGACAGGCAGTGAGCATTCTCGTGAGTGGCGAACAGTTCCACCCGAGGAGTCCCCCACATCCGAAAGATGTCGTGAACTACCTCCGGATGGAGCCTCCACTCGTGATCGGCAGAGAACTGCCGACTGAGACTGTCTGCACGAATGTTCTGAACCCCGGCCAGATGATTTGCCATCAGACAAATCTGATGGTCCTGAACCCAGGACCAGAGACGCAGAGCCTCTCTGCAGAGACACTGCGACCCTACTCCTCCCCGTTTGTTGATGTACCACATCGCGGTCGTGTTGTCCGTCAGGACCTGAACTGACCGCCCGCGAAGGGAAGGGAGGAAGGCCTTGAGCGCAAGACGTATTGCCCGCAATTCTAGAAGGTTGATGTGAAGCAACCTTTCCTCTGGAGACCAAAGACCTTTGACCTCCAGGTCCCCCAGATGAGCACCCCAACCGAGAGTGGACGCATCCGTTATCACTGTGGCCACCGATGGAGGAATCTGAAAAGGCTTCCCTTGAGACAGATTGCCTTCCACACTCCACCAAGACAGATCCGCTGCAGTTTCTCCGGAGATCTTCACCGACTCCCTGAGATCTCCTTTGTGCTGATACCACTGCCTGCGGAGGCACCACTGGAGCGCCCTCATATGCCAGCGTGCATGGTTGACCAACAGGATGCATGAAGCCATCAGACCGAGCAGGCGAAGGACCTTCAGGACTGGAACAACTGCTCCAAAACAAAGGAATCATCTCCTGTATGTCGCGAATCCTTTGAGGGGGAGGGAATGCACGACACACAGTAGTGTCCAGTACCGCACCTATGAACAGGTTGCGCTGGGAGGGCACCAGGTGAGACTTGGGTACATTTATCGAAAAACCCAACCTGTGTAACAACTGAGTCGTCTCTTGCAGATGATGGAGCACCTTCTCTGGCGACTCCGCTTTGATCAGCCAGTCGTCTAGATACGGAAACACATGTATCCCCGTTCTCCTGAGATGAGCTGCCACCACTGCCATCACCTTGGTGAAGACTCGAGGCGCAGTAGTAAGACCAAATGCAAGGACCACAAACTGGTAGTGTTGTGACCCAACCGTAAAACGGAGATACTTTCTGTGCGACTTCAAGATGGGAATATGAAAATACGCATCCTGCAAGTCGATCGACACCATCCAGTCTTCTTCCAGCAGCGCTTGAAGAACCTGCGCTAGAGTGAGCATCTTGAACTTTTCCTGTTTCAGGTAAAGGTTCAAAATCCTGAGATCCAGGATTGGCCGAAGCCTGCCATCTTTCTTGGGGATCAGGAAATACCGGGAGTAGCACACCTGACCCCTTTCCTGCTCTGGAAACAACTCTATTGCACCTTTTTTGAACAGAGCCAGGACTTCTTCCTGCAAGCGAAGCAGGTGGTCCTCCGAACAATAACCCTGGCAAGGAGGGTAATTGGGAGGGAATTCCTGGAAAGGAAGTGCATACCCATTCTCTACAAGATTGAGAACCCAAAGATCCGATGTTATTAATTCCCAATCTTGTAGAAAATGAGTAAGCCGACCCCCCACTGGGCCCACATGATCCGGAATGGCGGATCTAGGGCTGCTTTGCTGCATAGGCCGGGGGTTGGGAAGGAGAGGAGGAGGAGGAGGAGGATTGACGACCTCTAGGGCGGGATCTTTGCCTGCCCCTGTATGACTTGTACAGCGTATTCTGCTGCTGCTGAGGCTGCTGCTAGGATGGTCTGTAAGAGCGAAAGGAAGATCTTCCGAACCCCCTGAAGCGTCTACCAGAGGTACCTCTGGACTGAAGACCCAAAGATTTTGCAGTGGCCCTACTGTCCTTAAAATGCTCCAAAGCAGCATCAGCCTTCTTGCCAAACAATCCTGAGCCATCAAAAGGCAAGTCCAACAAAGCAGACTGGACGTCCGCAGAGAACTACGATGATTTAAGCCAGGCAGCCCTCCTGGTGGCCACGGAGGAGCCCATGACCCTTGCCACCGAATCAGCAGTGTCCAGACCACTCTGAATCACCTGTCTCACAGCTGCTTGAGTGTCTGATATCACTTCCTGAAAATCCTTCCTGTCATCCTCAGGAATTTTCGGAATCAGCTGCTTGACAGTATCCATCAAGGCATGGATATACCTCCCCATCAGACATGTTGCGTTGGTTGACTTTAACGCCATACTGGCTGATGAGAAAACCTTCCTGGCACTCTGATCTTGCTTTCTGGATTCCTTATCCCCAGGAACCTGTGGGAAAGCACCAGCAGATTTTTTTGAGCAAGCAGCCTGCACCACCAAACTCTCAGGCAAGGGATGAATTGACAAAAACGCAGGGTCCTCAGGTGCCACTCTGTATCTCCTCGCAACTGTTCTTGAAACTGCAGGAGCAGATAAAGGCTTCTTCCAAACCTCATAGATGGGCTCAGATAAGGCCTCGCTGAAGGGTAACACAGGTTCAACTACTGACGAGGGTGAATGAAGAACCTCAGTTAAAATATTAGGTTTATAATCAGCAGTGGGCAGAGTAATATTCAACAGACTCGCTGCTTTTTTTATAACGGTGTGATAAGGCACCACATCCTTTGAAGGTACATTTGACACTGAAGCCAACTCCCACTCAGGCGACAGTTCAAGCCCACTGGCCTCACACAAATCTTCAAAAGGATCTTCAGAATCCTGTAACTCCCCTTCTTCAGTATCCGAATATTGATACCTTTCCTCTTCCAGAAGTCTCTGGGCCTTTCTCCGAGACCTTTCCTTCACAGCAGAAGCCAACGGGTTCGGAAACGACTCCGACGGGGTCGGTACCGGCGTCGAACCCGACGTCGGACGAGGCTTCTCAACACGAGGTCGGGCAGAATCCTGCCTCGGAGTCGTAGGCATCGGCGTCGATGTGACTGGCGTCGACGGAGTCGGCGTCGAGCGCTTCGGCGTCGACGACACCAGAGGTGTCGGAAAATGCCAATGCGGTGGTATAGCCGGCATAAAAGGCATGAAGGGCGCAGGGGCGTAAGCCTGGGGAACACCCAAGTTGAATGCCATAGGACCCGTGGGACCAACAGGTGCACCAGACGGGAACATTGCCCTAGAATAGACACCAAACATGGCGTTCAGGAACTGAGAAGGATCCTGACCTGGAGCTGGAAACTCGGGATATGGATCTCTGGGTCGTTCCTGAGGAGGCGGAGTCGAAACGACGTCGACCTCTTCACCGAGTCCAGGAACCGGGGTCGACGAACCCGCAGACACCGGAACCTTGACTTCACCAGCCCCCTGCTCCTCACCTTCATCCTCCTGACCAGAAGGATTGGAGGGAACTGGAGAATGGACCTGCTTCTGAGATTCGGGTGAATCCGGATGTGAAGCCTCACCAACAGAGTTATGTTCCGACTCCGAAACCTCCACTTCCTTACTCAGAAGTTTGACCTGGGACTTCAGTCTTGAACTAGAGTCCTTTCCGGAGTGATGACGTGACTCATGGCTCCTCTTCTTGTGTTTCTTCCTCGAACACTTCGAAGCGTGAGCCGAAGACGACTCCGAGCGTGACCTCGATCGAGACCTCGACCGACGAGTTTGAGACTTCGAAGACTTCTTAACCTTCTTATTTTTAAGTTTAGCCACAAGGAGTTTCGCCTCTCTTTCTCTTAGCGCCTTCGGAGTCATCTTCTTGCAGCAAGGACAGTCCTCGACGTCATGGTCGGAACTTAAACACCAAACACAGCATTCATGAGGATCGGTGATAGACATAGTCTTGCCACATTCGCCGCAAGCCTTAAAACCAGTCTTCTTCGACATTTCGAAGAATATAAAGATTAACAGAATAACAGGATAATAGTAACAAAGTTACTGTAAAGCTACAGTACGATCCCTGAAAACCGTTAGCGTCGACGACGCGGAAAAAAGGGAACTGATGTCATCACGCCGGCGTGGGCCTGTTATAGGCGTCAGTGACGTCAGCGGAGTTGCGAGCGGAGCCGTGTCTCTGTGACGTCCGGATCCACGTCGGCGCAAAGCTACAAAAAGAATTTCCGAATGTTGCTGACGCAAGCGGGATATTCACAAGGTGAGGAATCCACACGGCAGATGTATCTATCAGAAAGGGAAAAGCAGAAAAGAATGAAGATGGATCCGAGAGGGTACAAGTAGGGTCACATGTGGGAGAAGGAAGACTCGTTAGGAGAGTGTGATGAAGCTCTCGGCATTGCTGTGGCGGGGCGGGGGAGCGCATTCCTTTGAAGTCTGATTCGGCTTGTGGTGTGTTTGTGCACGCGCCTGGCTCACATGAACTGTACCCAATCCGCAGCAGTTTGGGTAGACTTTTGAAAGCCTCAATATAATCTCGACACAAACAAGCATTGCTAAAGCAATGCTGTAGGTCGAGACCTAAAAAAGGGATAGTTGACAAGTTAAATATGCCTTTCACTAATGCATGCAATATAGTCACTCATGGAGCATTATAAATATCACTATATGCAGGACCAGCTTCAAATTAAGGAAACGTTTTGATGTTTTCTTCACAACGCAGTCAGGTATTTCATTTTTACTAGTCTACTGTGGTGAAGGAAGCGTCAACAAGAGCTAAGGTTTTGATTTAAAAAGTATCTCTTGACATGTGAGCCGAACCTTCTACCAGTTCATTTGGAGGCGAGGAGGTCAAGTTTTTTTATAGGGGTGCCTGGCCCCTTTATGCCCCTGTGGCTATGACTTGGGGAGGGGGAGTAAGTAATAAAAATAAAGACTGCAGGCGTGTTCTGAATACCAAGATATGCACTGCAATGGGGTGCTAAATTTTTTTTTTTTTTTTTTAAACAGAAAAAGTAGTTCCATGACGTCAGCAGTGGAACGCTACACCCTAGCCAACGAAAAGCAAGTGAAAATAATATATACCCCAGGGAAGGGATAAACACAGAATATAGAGGAAGCCACCAGTACAAAACAAATAACTGAGAATGTCAAGGAAGCAGAATCATCATGAGCATATGATACTCTCAGCGATAGACAGCTGGAGCGGTCTGTAGCAATACAATAACAAGCATTGGCAAAGCCAAGAGGTCTCGCCTTTGGGACCTTATAAGTGTTTAGCTAGAACTATTGGCATTGCTAATGTGTTTAAGCTATGTTGTCAAGT
Source organism: Lissotriton vulgaris (assembly GCF_964263255.1). Classification (NCBI taxonomy): domain Eukaryota; kingdom Metazoa; phylum Chordata; class Amphibia; order Caudata; family Salamandridae; genus Lissotriton; species Lissotriton vulgaris. The sequence continues at coordinate 800,627,927 of NC_141685.1, read as the reverse complement.
AGTGTGACTTGTGTGCAGCATATTGCAAAGTTATGACAAAAAAAGCGTTATGAGCATAACTGAACGAACTTATTAAAAAAATAAGTAATATAAAAAATATTTCGTTTTTTATTTATTTTTGGGGGAATGCGGGCAAATTTTTTCTGCTTGTTCTAATGGTTGCTGTAGTTTTTTTGTTCGTTTTGGGTATTGGGAGATATAAACAACGGGAGGATAGAGGTTAAGAAACAGTATGTGAAATAATTTGAGTAGCGAATGGATATTAGAGGCGGATTAACAGATGCCAGAATTTGAGGGCACTCTGGAGCTATAGCAATGGCTGAAGTATGGAATATACAGTTAAGTAGCATAACACTTAATGTCCATTGTCTTCCACATGGTGCTTTGAAAAGGGTCATGTTTTGTAATGTTAATTAAAAATCTGGAGAACAACCGAACCCTTGCACCACGCTGTTCTAGAAACATCCCCTTGTGCTTCAGATGCTCCTGCTGCAATAAAAAAGTTCTCTCTAAATTACTCCTCCGTGCCTGAGAGATTGATCTGAGCTTGACCGGGTCTATACAAAACGCACAGGGGTTGTGGAGTGTGAGAAGCCGGGGCACTCGTGTGTGTACAGAGTGTGGGTAATTAGGGGTACACTTAAAGGATGAGGTGGTATGAGACGCATGGATGAGGTGGTATGAGACGCATGGAAGGACAGCCAATGTGGGCGGGGTGGCTTGGGAGCGTGAGCCATGCATGTAGACGCATGTTGCAGAGAGCTTGCACTCACGTGGTCTGTGGGTGACTTCAGTCTCCGTAACCAAGTGCGGAGTGTAGCCCAGCACCTCTCCGAGATGATGCTCCTTAGCCTGCCTCACGCGTGCCCTTCATGCTGCACAGCACCCTCATGTTGTTAGCTGGTAGCAGCCCTGCAACAAATAACACCTACAAACTTAAAACGCCCAGTGCTGGTCTGGGTCTCCGAAGAGAGGCACCGGCTTTAGGAAAGCAGGTGGCCCTCTCTCTAGATCAAAAACTAAATCTAATATTTTAACTGAACGTATGTATCTATCTGTGCCTAGTGGAAGAACCTCGGGCGGGGGGGTGTTAGTTGTGTATGTGTTTATCTTGTGAGTGTGCATATATCAGACATGTCTGTAGGTAAGACTGTGTACTTCTGGATGTACCCATGTATGATGTGGGTTAGAGCCTATATAATATATATATAAATATATGTGTATATATTTTCATGTATGAATGCATCCATATATATGATGTATGTTGCCTGTGTGCACGTACATGTATGTGTATTAGTTTGTTTCAGTGTGCCTAAAGGCAGCTTCAGACCCAGTGACTAGCACACACATCACAGAGTCAGCGCCAGCGCCAGGAGCACAGCTTCTAGGTGCCTTTCACTAAGATGCAATCAAAACATATGAACAAGCTATAAACTTTAAAATCAAGTCACATCACAAACATATCTATTTAATACAATACGGTATGAAATAAAGAAGACCGGTGGGGGTATAACTGGCTGAGACAACATGTGACTGACACCCAGTGAGTGAATGCGGGTGAGTGAAGGTATGTGTTAATAGTCTGCGGTGACTGTGTGTATTAGTGAAAAGGTTGAAAGGCTGAATAAGTGGTGCACGGCCGAAAGGGATTCGTAAATAGAGTGGTGACGGTGACCATTTCAGAGAATGGGTGAACGATTCACTGTGGCTGAAAGAGTTAATAAATGAGGGAATGAGTAAAAGGCAGGGACTGGGGACTTCGAGATTTCCAGCGTCGCTCACTGCAAACTGACTTCCAGGCACGTTGTGACTGTATTGATTGTGGTTTCTGTTCTACTGAAAGATAGGGGCTATGCATGTAAAGCATCTGCAGTTCCTGGTCAGGGTGTGTGTTATTACCCATTTGGACAGTCTTCTTGTTATCTACTTCGAAGGATAACGGGTCAAGATATAGTGTACAACCAAGATGCAAGAAGCCCAACTCAACTGTAACCCCCCCCCCTTTTTTGCATTACTCTGTACTGTTTATATCCTCTGATATGCACATTTTATAATAAAAACTTTTTTGAGATAAAATATAAAAAAAAAAATTTAAAAAAAAATCCCCACTGTTGCAATAAAACCGACAAATATCTTATAACAAGCATTTACAATGCAACGGTCTCGCCTTTACAAAAGTTAGAGCTATTGGCATTGTAAATGACAAACATTTTATTTATGTGTTAAATCAATGGCATTGTCATTTACAATGCCAATAGCTTAACACAGAGCCACACACACACACACACAGAGCCACACACACACACAGAGCCACACACACACACACACAGAGCCACACACACACACACACACACACAGAGCCACACACACACACACACACACAGAGCCACACATATGGTGTAGTAAATTCACCCAGGCTGTGATTCTATCCAGCCATAGGATTTTGGGAGTCAAGACCGCTTGCTCCGGGGGAAGAGGTAATTCATTAGAGAAGATTCCTGGGCCACCTCATGTTTGCCTGCCTCAATTCTACTCTAATTGGGGCTTGGGACGCTGTGCGGGAGAGGTGGCACACCCGCTAGGCCACTGTTCTAACTTGGGACCCTTCTCGCCCTGGTCCCCTTTCAGCCGCCGCACAGGGAAGGTCAAACCTGGCGGGCAGTCTCACCTGCTGCTAAAGGTGTCTGGGTTGCCCCTGTAATCACCAGAAATTTCACTTCTGGCCCCAAGTAGCGCCCTTGTGCTCAATGAGCGTGGCCTGCCCCCTTCAGCCCTGCCACCCCAGCCCAACCCACGCCTGCGCTGGTATGTATTCCTTGGCAGGATCCGAATGCCATTAATAATGATCTTGCCAACAGCAATGCTATATACCACCAATACCAGACTTAAATACCGTTCATATATACATATTTTGAGCAACCCTGAAAACAGCCTTCGCCTCTACAGAAAACGATTTCATGAGGCAGCTCTACACCCTCCCAGCAGACTGCACAATATCGATCTTCAGCATGCAGCCAGGGGAGATAGAGTGAAGCATGAATCCGGGGGCATCCTCAAGCTGTCCGGCTCTACCCCCACGAGAAACCATGGATAGTTAGCCCCCCGCATCCGTAATGCTCCGGCCCAAGCAGTGGGCGGAGCCTGCATTCACCTGGGGCGGACACCAAGGACCAGCCGAGTAGGTCAAGGGGCTGTAGCGCATCTCCCGATGTCCCTCCCTCCCCTCGGCATCCGCGGTCTGCACGGGGCGGAACCACGAGTTTGGCCCCACTGAGGGTTACAGCAACAAGTTAGGAGCACTAAGAAAAGTACAGAGCTGGTCCCTCGATCATGCTCATCCACTCACACCTGTGGAAACCCTGTTCCTTTACCTTCCCCCCTGCAAGAGAAAGGCTAATCTAGGCATGGCATTAGGATCCGAGCCAGAAAGTGGCCAACTGGTGATTGCCGCATCCCGCCGACACGGAGCCGGAGGTAGCTACTGTCCGACGATTCATGGGGGATTAACTCCTGCCCCCTCCCTGAGCCCACGCCTGCATCAGTCCCCTCACCAGCAACAGCGGCGACCCTGGGGTCTGAGTCGGGTCGGTCCTACAACTATTTATGGGCCTGACAAAATAAAATCACACTCCCCGGTCATCCTTAAGGCAAAAGCCCTCGCGAACATCTGCAGTGGCGACCCTAGGGCCCACGTCCGGCGCTTACAACTAGCTAATGGCCTGCCTACAATGTAAATCCCCACTCCACGGACACCATGTTGGTGAAGGCCCAGCGGCCCAGGGAACCCAGGGTCCCGGGACGGGTACCGCCGTCGACTACAAAATGCTCTGTGCCATATTTAATTAAATCCCCACACCACGGTCACCACGCGACCAGCAATAGAGGCAGCCCCGCTGCTCTCCCGCGAGAGAAGAAGCATCATAGTGGGAGCGCGGGACTGCGCTTCAGGGCCTGGGCGGCGTTCAGGAGGCTCAGGCTAGGCTGGCGGCGGTGGCTGGGCTGGCGCTGCTGGTCCTCATGCTGCTGCTGCCGGCGGCGGGGCGGGCGAGCTGCGCGCCTCCCATTGCCACATTTTGCGAGGCAGCAGTGGAAGCCTTCTCTGCCTCGGCCGGGGAAGGGGGAGGAGGAGCCGGCGGAAGGCGGGCACACACAGATCCCAGCAGCAGCTGCAGCCAGGGAGCACACCGGCCAGGACGGGAGGAGGAGAGCCCAGGAGAAAGGAGAGGAGAGAGGTGAGAAGAGGGGTGGGGGAAGAGGAGGCGACGAGGATGAGGTAAACACGAAGGAACTAAGCCACGTCCTTTTCAGACTGGGGGGGCGTGTTTTTCTTTCTCCCCTCTTCTTCATTGGCTGGAATGTAAACAACTGGCGTGTTTTTGACTTGCTCGAGTTGATGGTATCCCTTGTTCAAATCAAGACGGGAGAGCATTTTGACTACCTGCAAACCTGGGGTGCCGCTCGCTTAGAGGTCTCTGTTCGTGTCCAGGACTTTGCCTGCAAACCGCTACAGGAGTAGCCAACTGCCATCATAAATTGCTTACTTTGCCCAAGGAGGAAGGAGTTTCACCAGCGCGGCCGCAGAGGAGGTGAGAGGCGCGGCCCCGGGACTGCGAGGTACAGCGTAATCACCATCAGCTGTTTCCTCTTCCCGCGTGGGCCGCGCCCCCTCCCAGTGCCCCGCCCTCACTGAAGGTGTTCATAACCTCTCGCGGCCCCCGCTTCGCGGGAGCCGCTCGCTTAGAGGTCTCTGTTCGTGTCCAGGACTTTGCCTGCAAACCGCTACAGGAGTAGCCAACTGCCATCATAAATTGCTTACTTTGCCCAAGGAGGAAGGAGTTTCACCAGCGCGGCCGCAGAGGAGGTGAGAGGCGCGGCCCCAGGACTGCGAGGTACAGCGTAATCACCATCAGCTGTTTCCTCTTCCCGCGTGGGCCGCGCCCCCTCCCAGTGCCCCGCCCCCGTTCACCTCTTACCATCTTAAGCAAGGACGCCAACGCGCATCGCGGGACGCGCGCGGGTCGACGCCCGGGCGAAGCCCGGGCCAAGGGCGGGCCCGTTTAAGCCAGGGCAAGTCTGGTCTGGGCCAACTCCCTTTAATCTTCATTTGCCCATTGATAATTACATTACATCCTATATTGGGTGCACTTTACCATCATATCGACTATTTATCAATCGACTTGCACTACAGAGCCAATATGACCACCAGGGCCATGAGGAATAAGACGGCTCAAGGAGTGGGCCAAGTAACTGGTCCAATTGATCAATTCATTACAAAAGCAAATGATGCTATCAACCAGGGGATTGTATTGCTTGAAAGACGTGTTTCCCAGGACCTTGCTGCAGCACGAAGATCCTCTATGGGCCTTCTGGCTTTAGCCAAAACACCTATCCACCAGGAAACCAACGTCCCATTACTGCAAGAAATTTGTGCAGAACTTCACACTATCCCAATGAGCGTTGACTTATCTGTCACTCATCTATCCCTAGGGGAAACCTCTATGGATGACTTGGAGAAAACACCTACCCTGGTGATTAGCCCCACCCAAATCACTCCGTTAACTTTGACAGAGTCGCAACCTTTGATAGTGCCGCCATCATTAGTAGTAGCTTCCCCCACAAAAATTGAGAAGGCGCCTAGGGAGGGTGCCATTCCCAAACAAGTTAGCACAAGGCCAAAGACTAAGCAGCACTGTCCATCGAAGTGTACCAGGTCTAAAAAATCCCCTCGCACCAACTTCCAAAATAATACAAGACACTCTTTGCCTGCTAACGTGGATGACTCCTTTGTTCTGGCCGCATCGTCGGATGAGGCCCATAGGAATCATGATACTGCTAATGTTAACTATTCTGAGCTTAACGCACAAGTGTTCGACTTAATCAAGGACCTCATAAAAACCCAACTACTTCCAATAGAGCGAACTTTAAACAATATTGAGAAGCAGATTGCTAGATTAATCAACTACACTAGCCATCTTAAACCACCTACCACCACCCCAGCTCCACTAGTCCCTACGACTGTCAATCATCTCAAGGCAGTCACTGCACAGAAATCTGCACCCCAACCCACAATACAAAAAACCTCCCTACCCATAGGAAAAAACACCAAAACCCCAACCATTGCACAAGCGACTCCTACAGGCACTAAGGGCACCACCAAACAAGTACAAGGAAAGCCAGTAACAACTGCTGACCCCACTAGAACGAACTCAAAACCCCCTCCGCCTAAACCCTCGGCTACCCAACAGGCTGCTGATGCACCCAGCAAACCAATTAGTTCAAAGAGGCCTGTCCATCTTTCCCCAGAGGCAAGCCCCTATACTGTGATTCTCACGGGGGTACCAGAACTGGAAGAACATATGAGTGAATCCACCTGGTCACTGAAAAATAAAGTTATGCAGTGGTTGCAGATCAATAGACCCCTTCCTTCACATTGTAAAAGTAGACTCTCCATGGTACGAAGAGTCCCTTGGTTTGGGGAAACAAGGAAGAGAATAAAGGGGGACTGTATTATTATCAATTTTGACATCCCAGAGACAGTCAGTTACATATGTTCCTGGTCAACCTTGGAGAGAAAGGGAAGTATAGACACTAATCGTTTGTCCTTCTTCTATCCACCGAGGTTTCCCCGAGAACAAGACTTTCCACCAAGTTGGGACCAATCCCCAGGCTGGAGCTGGACTCAAGTTGAAACACGTAATAGGAGCAGGGACTGGGATCATTATCCCTGGAACCCAAGAAGAGAACAACCATATGCAGAGGGGTGGAGAGGGGCTCCAACTAGTAACTACTTTTCAACCCTAGAAATGGTTGACTGACCATTAAATAACCAACTACTTTCAAATAACAAGCTCATAACCCCCCCGTCTCCTGATAGCCTAGGGAAATCTCCAAGGAAACATGAGGAATTTGTTTCAGCTCAACCCATTGTAGATCCCTCTAATTCGGCCCCATCACACGGCTCTCCTGGGCCGGGAAGTGCACAAACTGATGACTCTCAGGCTCCCCTTCTACCATTAACCTCTGACTTGAATCTTTCACACTGCCCTTCAACGCATCATGTTGACGATCAATATATCTCAATTCTATCTTGGAACATAGCTGGTCTTTCAAATAAAATAAAGGACCCAACCTTCCTGAACTACCTAAATACTTTTGACATCTTAGCGTTCCAGGAATGTTGGGACCTGGCACCTATAAACCTGGACGGCTATAGCACACACTTCACCCCATCCATCCAGTCATGCAGAGGTAGGCCCTCGGGAGGTCTTTGCTTGTACGTTTCAAACAGACTAAACGTATCATTAGAACGCGTTGACCTCCCTCCAACCGATTCCAGCTCAAAGTCTTTTGGCCGTTTATTACAGGCCTTTAAAGTGTCCGGGAAAGAGGTAGTCAGTTCTCTCATTATAAATCTATATAACAGCGTACAGAGAGATGACCAATCAAAATTTATAGAGTTTCTTTCCAAACTCATAAAGAAGGGCATGGGAGGGTCTTGCTTAGACAGACGCTTGATCATACTAGGTGATTTTAATTGTCATCTATGCCCATATAGTGGAACCAGGGCTTGTGATCAAAGAGCCCCAAATGGAGAACATACTACCCATTTCGAACATTCAATCATGGGATCCCAACTGAACAATCTATTACATGAATGGGATCTGGGCTTTTTTAACGATTTAACAGTGCCCCCTACTGAATTCCTACCCACATTTCATGGAAGGGGATCGCTCACGACAATAGATTTTTTCCTCTTGTCTCACAGTCATCATGGCGACGCCCTAGAATTCAACAGAGAGGAGCTGGTTCTGAGCGATCACTACCCCATCAGTGTCAAAATATATTCCCCCTGCAGTGGTACTAAGTCTAGGAGCAATATAGAAAATCTTTTCTCACATACCATTTCTCTTTCATCAAGAATCGGATACACTATAAAATGGGCAAAAATTGACACCTCAAAATTTCTTGAAAATCTGATCAAAACTGTCCCTGATCTTTTTCGGACTTGCTTAGAACACCCTCCCAACCCACAAGAAATTATACCCGCCTTTGACCAAATTGCTTTGCAAATTAGAAAAAACTTGACTAGAACCAATAACAAAAGCAATGCTTCTAAGAGCCATGGTTGGTTTGACCACGAGTGTTCAAACACTCATAACATCCTGAAGGCCACCCTCAACAAAACTCCAAAAAACCAGGTGGAAATTAGATCCGCCCGTGCCACTTACAAACGGGCAATTAAGACCAGAAAAAAGGAACTGAAAACTGCGGCCTGGGAAGCTCTGCTGAAAGCTAGCACCTTAAGAGACAATACGGCCTTTTGGAGGGAGGTCAACGCACCCTTTTTTAACGACCGGTCAACTGACCGCATAGAAATTGCCATCACGGAAGAAGTTTGGATAAATCACTTTACCGAACTATATAAACGAGATGACCGGATTGAACCACTTAACCCTGTAACTCAATCAATGGAGAGTAATGAGTCGCAAACCAACAACTCGGAGCCGTTCCCACTATCCATCTACTTTAATTACTCTGATGTGGAACTGGCTATCCTTGAGAGTTCTAATGCCAAAGCGCCTGGCCCAGATGGAATCCCTATAGACCTGTTTAAAGATAAGATTCAACTATGGGCACCTATCCTTACAAACGTTCTCAACTCTTATGCCCGTAAAGGATTCCCTGCAACATGGCAAGAAGCGATCATTATACCCATCTTCAAAAAAGGTGAAAGAACGGACCCAAAATGCTATAGACCTATTTCCTTATTGGACTCCATGATGAAGGTGGCCGGGAGAGTCCTGTTGAACCAACTACAAACATGGGCACAGGAAAATAACATTCTGTCTAAATTCCAATATGGGTTCGTTTCTGGCCTCGGGACTGTGGAACAATGCTTAAATCTAGCTCTGATCATCGACAAATACGTGTTGGCAAAAAGAGGCAATATATACATGACTTTTGTGGACTTAAGCTCTGCTTTTGACTGCCTCAATCACAGCTTACTCTGGTCTACCCTCATTAATATGGGCGTTGACCCTAACATCTTAGCTTTCATAAAAGAACTCTATCGAGGAGCAAGGGCCAAGGTTCGCTACGGAAAGGATGGAGCCTGTACGAGCAAGTTCCCTATTAAAAAGGGGGTCAGGCAGGGCTGTATCCTTGCCCCCTTTCTTTTTAATTTGTACATCAACAGCGTCGCCGACTGCCTGGCCAACCTAGATGTTGACTATCCAAAAATAAATGGCCTTGCGGTTCCAATTCTTTTATATGCGGACGACGCTGTTATCATGTCCAGGACTCAATTAGGGCTCCAAAAAGCGTTGACTGCCTTTTCTACCTTTATGGGCTCGAGAGGTCTTAAGATCAATGTAAGTAAAACCTTTACAATGTGTTGCAGCAACAAAAAGAACACCTCCTGCAATACGTACATTGATGCAACCAAGATCAGCCTTACAAAAACCTTTACGTACCTGGGTATACTCTTCAGCAGCACAGGCACATGGAAGAATGCCGTACATACCCGAAATCTGGCTTTTATTAGACAAATCGGAGCCCTGAAGAAATTTGCTACTAAACTAGGTGGGAAACCGGTTAGGATTCTGCTGGACATATTTGCTGCCAAGTGCGTCTCTACCGCAACATACGGCGCAGGTATCTGGGGCTTGGCGGACTGTGGAGAGATTCAAACCAGCGAAAATGCATTTTTAAGATTTTTGCTGGCTGTTCCTCGATCCATTTCAACCACAGTCTGCCATAATGAGCTAGCACGTGTATACATCTCGGACACAATCAAAACCGCACCAATTCTATTATGGCATAAAGTATGGTCCTCGGAAAAAACGGTGTTAAACCAGGGTGTAATTAAGGATTGTATGGCCTTAACTAACTCAAGAAAAATACCCTGGCTCGCCTATGTACAGAAATTTCTAACCTCACTGGACTTAGCCGATATGTATTTTAACCCCACAACGTGTCAAACGATTTCTAAAAAGGACCTCAAGGCTCGTTGTTTAGGCTTACTCTCAGACAGACGATCTTATCTGGAAGGTAATAAACTATCGATTGCCAACCACAACCTCTTGCTTTATGATGCTGGCATTCCATCTTACCTCTCTCCGATTATTACAACTTATACGAGAATGTTGCTAACAAGGATGAGGACGGACTGTTTTTTCCGTCTACTAACATTTCCCACCGTAAATGACTGGTCGACTACCCTGGTGGTCTGTCCTTGTGACAATGTCTCCAAGCAATCCAACATTCACGTTATCTTATTCTGCAAATTTTATGACTGGGGCAGAAGGAAACATCTTCTACCACTTTTTAACCTCTGGGGCTTAAGACAGTGCAGGCCAGCCTTACTCAAGCTTTATATGCTCGAAGATGAACTTACAATCAATGCAGCTATTAGCTTTTTGAAATTTGCAGTAAGGTGTAGAGCGTCTATGAATTAACGGTCTTCTGTTCCCCGTCAGTTATAATTTGCACAAACTCAAATTTTTAAACCTTATTTGTATGTTGTATGTTTTAATGATTGAATTTCGTACTCTTTTTTCATGCTGTATCATATGTGCTTTTATGATTTTCCTCGTAAAAATCGAATAAAGCTTTATTTGACTTGACTTGACTTGTTGTTTACCATTCCAGCCAATGGAGAAGAGGGTAGAACAAACCTAAAAAAAACGGCCCCCAATCCGAAAAAGACTGGGCTTAGAGCGAGAGAATGACTTAACTGAGACCTCTTCTCCAATGGCTGGCCGCCGTTTAGGAGGCCAGCCAATGGAGAAGAGGGGGGGTTTACCCTCTCTACTGAGTCATTAAATCTCGCCAGCGAGACTGCGCATGTGCCCAGCCTACACTAGCCGAGACCTAAAAAGGACTCCTTCCATTGTGTCAGCAGTAGGATGAGTCAGGCTTCCTCCTCCATGACTGAAGTCTGGGTTGCTTTGCGTGGAACACTGTATGGAGCTCCTCTTGAGGAAGCAGCTAGTTTTTGCCAAGCACCTGAGGTCCCCCTGATGGCAAGAGGTCCCTCTAAGCAGCACTTGCATGCTGCGTAGGCGAGACCTAAAAAGCAATATACTCTTACCGAGTGTCAGACCCCATTCAGGGTGCCACAGGACAGGCAGGGGCTTTTTGCCACAATTGTGGTGATTTATATCTATCCTACTATGCCTCTACAAACTGAGTGAAGTACACACTTTCTGAGCTTGACTCTCAAGGTAGCAATGATGACCAGTCAAAGGCTTCTCAGGAATGTTGTGTGTGTGTATGTTTCTGTGGGGAAGGAGGGCAACAATCCAGAACTCAGCAATCAACAAGAGACAAAATATGCTACCCAAACCAGTGCTATTCTTGTGAAAAGAGAAGAATAACAAAAGTAGTTTATTAGCATAAAAACCCAATACTGCACACACGAATAGGGTATTGTTTCAGGATTCTCCAAACGCTACATTTACAACAATCATAAAATTCCTGCACCATAATTCTATGGCTGTAACTAACTCTCATTTAATGGGACATGCCTTCGTGTGGGGACACAGGCAAGAATCGGCTCAGGTGTTAGTGCACTAATAGATTATGCAGGGGATTGCCCATGGCATGATCCATAGGTCAGTTCAAATTGTATCTTACTAAAGAGCTTGCCGGATTTCAGTCTTAGCTCTAGGGCATAGTCTCCCATTCTTTCAACCATGGCTTTGTGTTATGTGACAGTGCAGAGGAGTGACTGGCATGACTGCAGTGGGCTGCACCCTTTGCAGTCACACTGCAGAGTCATATGACAGGGGGAGAAGGGTCATGGCGGAGGCCATGCCTTAGGAGTCAAAACAGAGTTGGTGTACAGCAGGACAGGACTCAGCATTTGTCATCTCCTTTGCAATTGCACCCTCTGGTCCACTGGGAAGTCCTCAGCTGCAGCAGCAATGACAACTGGATGCACAGCTCTGCTGCAGCAGCATGCTGGCCCCTCAGGTCAAAGTGGAGATGCGAGACAGCTGGTCCTAAAAGATGATATCTCTTCACAGGTTGTGCCAAATGAACCATGTTGGGAAGCCAGGTTACCCCTCTTAACTGTGATCCCTGACTGAAACCCTCACGCAAGTCAACTTCTTCTGTATGTTTCACACACCAGGAACATGGCCACACTCTTTTCCTGAACAGGGTAAACTACTGTAAGGCTAGGCAAGCACCTTTCCTCTCTAGACAGACCCACACCTTCTCCAGCATGAAGTGAAGACTTCAGGTGATGTTCATTCACCTCTGGAAGACTGGCAGTCCAGCAGACACTAGCTCTGGTCGCACAGTAGCTCTTCAAGTACTATGCGGAGCGCTCCTTTCCTTAATCAAGAAGAACTTAAAATTGGAGTGGTTTGGGTCCAACTTTTACTTGCATTTTCTAGACAGGGGTGTGGAACCACTGTCTAAGGACATGGGACATATTTGAGGTGGCCTCCTTTCAAAATGTAATTTTCTGGGTGTAGTGCTGCCATAGCCCTTCTGTACGGTAATGGCACTCCCAGCATGTAGAGAGGATGCTGGCTTCAAGCAGATGGATCTAAAATATGTGTAACGAAGTGTGAAAACTCTGCACTTGGCTGTCATCAACCTTCCTGAAGTAGCAATCAGGAACAGACAAAAGGGCAGGCCCCGTTTAGAAACGTCCTCATCTTTAAAAACAGAAGCTGCTGAGACACAATATCTACTACAAGCCACAAAATGTCAAGAATGAGGAAGAACTAATCCGCAATCTCCTGTTAAAAAGTCATCATAGAATTTCTAAAGGTAGCCCTGTCTCATTCTCCCTCACTTCACTGCCTGGATCTCCCCTAAACACCCAGGGGAATGCAAGCAATACACTTTCACTGTCTAGGAAGATGTACCAATCCATCTTGTGCCATGCTAAATCACTGGTAATCCAAAATGTATCACACTGCTCCCAGCAATCATGCTCTCGCCACACATGGGGTCGGTCTTGCTACCATAAATGTGCCAAACATCCACCATGAATGAATGCATATAACGGACATGCTGCAAAAGGGTCTGGGTATCCATCTGTCAGAACTTTACACATTAGAGGTTGGTAGGCTGCACCAACCGATAAAGAAAAAAGGTGGGTTCATGACTATTCTCCAAAAATCCGAATGCTACCTCCACCACTGTATGTTTACAAACGAGGAGATAGACGATAGTCCCATGTCTTTACATATGCAACTCTTAGCGCACTCCTTTAAATCACATCATTTCTGGACCTTGGCTTTATCCTTCATAGGACTAAGCACACAATAGATCATGGTGCTAGCTCGGCCAAAAATCAGTCAGGATATCAGTTTCATATGCAGTCCGGTCTTTCAGGGTAGGGGTAGATGCAAGTTTACCATGCAGGGGACATTCCCATCATTACAACAAGCAAGTGAAAATGTATCACACTTTTCTCCCCTCCCAAAAAAATCAAGAAAATCCTTTAACATACCCGCCACTAAATAATACAATAACGATCTTCCAAGATCACACTAATTTTACTAACCCACACAAATTCTTTACTAACGACACACAACCAAAAACCACGGAAAACAGAAAGCCCTATCAAATGAAGGTTCCTCCGGTCTGACGACTGGCATTTCCAGAAGAAATCCCTGCACTTTTTGTCAGTACCAATTCGGATCACTGTGATCTTGGCACTGGTCATGTCCAGGCTGGACTATGCCAATGCCTTATACGTAGGTCTCCCACAATGTCTTGTGAGTAAACTTCAAACAGTGCAGAATGCTGTAGCTAGGCTTGTTCTCAGTCTACCTAGAAGGTAGTACATTTCTCCACATTTGCGGAATTTGCACTGGCTTCCGGGACACAAGCGGATTCTTTTTAAGACTTCTCTTCTAGTGTACAGAGCGGTGCACCACTATGGACCATAGTTTTGTCCTCTAGGAGTTCCTACTACAACCCTTTGAAAAATCTGTGCTCCTCCAATAATACTTGGCCATGGCGTTGAGCGTCCGCCTCACAAGAGCTGGCAGGCGGTCTTTCTCTTTTAGGGCAAGCGGGCTGGAACAACCTTCCTTTAGAACGCAGGTTAATGGAGGATAAAAGACGGTTTAGGAAAATGTTTAATACATGCCTGCCTCTTTGTCCAGTAGACAGCTGGTTCGCACTTATCTTTGCCCTTACTTCCCCGTTAGAGCCGGGACACTCTATGACTAGCTACCCGCTCTATAAAGCCCTTTTAACATAACAGATCAGCATGAAAGTGTAGCCACGGAGAATGTGCTACAATACCATAACAATCGAAATGAACACTACACAAATGAAAAACAACATAATTTATAAGCTTCACGACACTGAAACTTGTGTGAAAATTTTGTGCAATCATGTTCCTTTTCCCGCCTCAATATTTTAAAATAATACATCAGATCATGGGGAGAACCAGGGTGTCCCCTTCCAACAAGACACCTCTAAGGTATCAGCCTTTGCCAATGATATCCTGCTCACCATGATCGACCCAGTACATTCCTTGCAGAACCTCTTGCCGCTACTGGGGGAATACAGGGCGCTGCGAGGCCTGAAAGTCAATCTTGGGAAATCAGCGGGACTGGTAATATCCGGAGGGAAAGCACTCCCACACTAACTCCAATTAGTGAAATTTTTCCGGTGGATACTTGATTCCCTACTGGACCTGGTTGTGACCCTGACCTCGGACTTATGTGCATACATGAGGTATAACTTCAAACCCAGAGACCCCTGACAAGCAGAGAATAAGTACACTCCATCCAAAACACAGAGAGTTGGATAACCCTGATGTCCACCTCTATTGCCTAGTGGCTCAAGTGAAATGGCTCCAAGAGGAGATGGGCAAGTCTTCACCAACCAGAATATAACGTCTGGGCCACTGGCAGAGGTCCTCTGCCTGCCCAGATAGCAGCGTGGCCGCAATCTCCACATTTCCCCGGTTACAAGGGTTACACTTGAGACCTGAGACTACCTCTCTCGTTACAGGGGAGCTACTGGGTATCAGTCTCTCTAACCCGATATATGGGACCTGAGACTTTGCCCCAGGTTTGGGAAGATCGCAGTTTCGAACATAGATTGCTGGAGGCTGTTATTAGATCTGAAATATGTTCCATAATAGCAACATCAAGTGCTTTGAAAACATCAATTTGGCATACCAGATCCTTGAGCGGGAGAGATTTCACTACCGCAAATAAAACACTGGGTGCTACAACCTGGGGTAAAGGTTGCAGCTACAATACCCCTCACGTTCTTCGAGCGGTTCTTACAAACCCTTTCGGCATCCCGATACTTGGTCTTCCAAATATACTCCACTCTACTCCTGAACGCCCCACAGGAATGCCCAACTTTTAAGACTTGGAAGGAGGAGGGCCTGGGTGTCATCCTAGACGATAAACTATGGGGTGACATACATGTACACATGACCAACTTCCCGAGATATGCACAGGGAAGGGAAAAGCTGTACAGATCTTCTACAGGTGGCACTACACACCAGCGCATCTACATAGGGAGGAAAGTACTAATTCAGGGGACTGCTGGAAGGGGTGTAGGAGGACAGGGACACTACCACATTCTGTGGACCTGCCCTCGTTTGGGCCAACTTTGGGAGGAGGCCCTGCAGGCCATCACCTCCATTAAAAGACACCCCTTGGAGTAAGATCCTACCTCGAACGTACTGGGACAGCCACTGAAGACCATTTATTCGCTTCATTCCACTTAAAGGGAAGAGGATCTCACACTTCCTCTTTGCAGCTAAACAGACCATCTTGAGTCTCTGGGGGAAAAGATCTCGCCCCTAATATCTGACTGCAGTTACTGAGGATATTGCAGCTCCTGGCACATAAGAAGATAGCCTATAAAATGCAAGACACCGCAGATAAATTTGTAACCATGTGGAACACGATCCGATCCTCCAATACCTCAGTCAAGGAAATAGGGATCTCACTTGCCAGTGGCCTCAGAGCGCTGCGTCTACTGTCCCATCACGGTCAGTCTGCTGAGGATGATGTGTGGCTTCCATGAGACTACTGAATACTAGCTACTGATTTTCTGTGCATTTTCCAAAGCAAGGTGGTGATTTGAGGGAGGGAGGGAAGGGGGGGTGGGGGTTATTCAAATTTGGAAGAATTATTGGCTGCAGGTGGGAAGGCCCGCCTTATCTTTGTATGAGAAAATAATAAGAAAAACAATTGGAACTAAAAATGATGAGTTCCTCACTTTGTGATTACCGTCCAGGCATTAGATGGCATTGTGAGACTCACATCTAGCCATAGCCAAATAGCCTCCTCTCCTGCACGCTTATGTTAGTTTCTTTCTGAATTCTGTCCTTCAATAATTCAAATTCGACAGAGTGCAGATTGCTAAATTGGGACATTTTAAGGATGAAGAAAAGAGTCCATTGCAAGGAACAGGAACGTGGGAGGGACTTTGAGGAATCTGTGGTTAGATAGAGTATCTACTAGAGACAGAAATACTGAAGATAATTAAAGAGTTCCTCTGGTGCACACTTCAACCGCAGAGTCCTTGTGACCAGACACCAAAGCGTACTCCCAAGGTGCTGAGTCCATGGAATTACTCAAACCAGAAAGACCTGCAACACCAACTGAGCGAACTGTCCCTCCAGGTGGCTAAGTAAGGCATTTGCTCCCCAAAGCAACAAACCTCAAATCAATAAAATTTTATGAATCACGCTTCCACAACAGATCTGGGTCTGCATTCAGTAAGTATAGTGTGTGTAAGCTTTGAAAAATGTATTCTGGTATATATTTTACAATTCAACACAAGTGGTATTTTACAATTCAACACAAGTGGTGTGGGAGGGCATGTTCTAATGGCCCCACTGTTTGCTGTGCAACTGGGAAACGAGAGTGGCTGAGCATCAAATTCGGTAGTTACTGTTCAGCAACCCCCTCCCTGTAACATGCCAGTAACTGGCTCAGCTTGAGAATGCTGATTTTGTAAAAGTTGGCAGCCCTCGTTTTGGTTTACAACGCCACCATTTGTGATTTGTTTCAATGCCACTCAAGAGGCCTTACACTGTGTCCTACGAGGATGACATTTGTTTGTTTGACTATTAAAATGTAGCCTTTTACAGTGTGATGAAAAACCAAGCTACCAGGAAAGCAAGCTATTTGCATGCTAATGCCTGCAATGCCCCACAAATGACAGAGCAGGTGGGTCAGGCTGACGCGCACACATGCAGCTGGTGCACAGCGTAGCTCCAAAGAGAGCCTGGCACAGGGACTAGATAGTGGGTACAGCTGCAGCAAGGCACAACCAAGTCTGTTGGCACGCGCAAGCACAGGCTGCTGACCTCTGAGGACTCATAGTTGCTGAAAATGAGGCACATACGGAGCCTTCCTTGCCAGACACCATCCAAATGGAGACGGCACCTGCACTAATATAGGGAACTAAAGTAAACAGATCAAGTATGAAAAACTACCTTTAAGGAAGCAACTAGAACCAAGGTGCTGCCTAAGTAACAAGATGTTTTCAAGTCAGGATGAATCCATGCATGGGGTCTAGCGTCGGAAGCTCGCAGAGTATGTCATGAACAGTTTTATATAGAAATGATCTTTAAGTCAGAGATAGCACCTGTTCCATATGGACATCATTTGTTTCAGGTATGTTCCCCAATCCTTGCAGTCACCGTCACAGTTTAGCACTATCTAAGGTTGGACTGCAGATGTCCGCTACTGTTTGCTATGGAAAGTAGTTGCCCCAAGTCTCCTCAGCTCTCTGGGACAGCTTGGTCGAGCAGTCAAGGCCTAGCTCAAAGGGGGTGGTGCGTAGGAGGACCCGAGATACAGTGCAGCATCGTTATTAAAGTAGATTTTATATCACCACATATATCAATGTGTGTGCATTAGAACAATGCTCAGGTTCTTCACAAACAGCATAATAGTGTTTGAAACAATTACCTGACCATGACTGCCATCCTATTTATAATGAAATTGAGAACATGGAGGATTGTAGGCTTTGCATCGAAAGAGTAACTGCTATTCGGGTAGGATCACTAGCCTATCGCGATCCCTAGGAATTTTGTGAACACAACAGATGCAACCTTTAGGGAAAGACAAGATCCTAGCACAGCAAAATCAAGCGTCTCATTGTTTGTGGGAAAGAGCCATGAGAATTGGAAACATTGTTTTGTTCAGAGTTTGGGTTTGTAAGCACCTTGAAACTGGGATATCCTGGGACCTGTAGTTGCTAGCAGCATAGAGTCACTAGCTCCATCTCCAGAAATGACAGTGCTGGGTGCTGAATGGGGGCAGACCAGGAGTCTAACATTCAGGGAAAACAATTCACACAACCGGGCACCCGGATTCTAGGCAAAATAAATAGCTGGTAAATATAAAAATTAAAAAAAAACACTTTTTAACAATTTTTATGACTGAGGAGAAAGGAACAATTTTAGGGGGAGAGAACACTGTACACAGGCTTTGTGTATTCACTATAAATGAAAGGCACCAAGCGAGCTACTCGCCAAAAAGCACTTCTATGCCTCGTCAGGGGTAGTAAGCGCCATATAAAAGCAATTATAAAAATGTCTGCCCGATTGCCGTATGCTGTATGCTGTGTGAAAACAATGATAATTTCCTAAAACAATAGATGAAGCCCTGTGACCAAAAGCCCCTCTATATATGCAATATTATATCAGATTATAAAATGTCTCATTGGCCAGACCTAAAAATGGAGGGAATGGTACCTCTGCCTTTCCTACTTGTAGATTGTGTGTGTTGGTCACAGGAAATAACAACCTTTTTGTATCCTACAGTTTTAGAGCTTGGGAATTGGTGTAAGTCTCTCTTTCACTGTTGCTGCGCCTGGAACATACGAATGTAAGTGCAGCCTCGTATGTTAATGTGCTCATGAAAAGGTGACAAGCAGGGGTGTACCAAAAGCTGTTAAGTAAAACACTAAAAAAAGAAACAGAAAGAAACCTGAGATGTGTGTGCGTTAAGGAGGAGAAGGGCGTTGCTGTGAATCACACATCTAACAGACACTGCATAATTCAACATAATGCAGCTTTCTTCGTTTTGGGACGCATGCCATATATGTAAAATGACTCACTTCACAGATTGTGTAAATAACTGAAGTCGGCTTTCGCAGGTTCTGGTGAGTTTAATTTTGCACTAGAGATTCTATTTTTATTCTTCAAGTTTGCAAACATGTCCTTTCTTTCACATGAAAGAGCTACGCACCAAGGATTTAAGTAGTTTGAGGGAAAGATGATGACGTGACCATGTGTTATAAGGAATAAAAGCCCCTCTTCTGTACATGATAATGGTATTGTGCGTCACTGCGCATTCCATAACCGTATAAAGGAATTTAGTCTTCGGTCTCGTGCCTCTATGTGGTCATGGAACTCCTCTGTGACTTGCAATATCCTAAGCATGTACGGCAGGGGGTACTTTTTCCTATATTATCACTAGGCTGTAAAGATAATAAAGCAGTATGAGGCAATGAGGAGGCTGGTGTGTATTGCATGTTTGCATGGCGCCCCCAAAGCATGCCCAAGTCACTGAACCAAATGCGCACCACTGCAGGTGATCAACAGAAAGGTCGGTTCTACCTCCGAAAGAGGCGACAGCTGAAATATCTCATGCTCAAGGCTCAAAGCAGAGCCTAGAACAAAAGTGCAGGCGAAACAGACAAAAACCAGCACAAACTGGACTTCTGAGAAGTATAAGGCATGCAAGAATGAACCGATGCTAAAGTATGAAAACTTACAGCCCCGGTCCTAACACAATGAGATCAGAATACGGGGTCTGCCCATGATCGGTGAAGGCCCAGACACTTAGGCTTTTGATCAGTGTCTGCTACAGCACAGGCCTGGGCGGAGTCCGCCAATTTTTACTCCACAAAGTGACAGAAAAACTTCACCAGCAGCAGAGTATGTTAAGTCTCACTGCTCGCACTGACTTTAAGCGTCAGGAGTTTGTCCCGCGCTTTATAATCAGTGTGAAAGGCATTGCGCATCACTCCGGAGTGCGCTGCTGTTCTCTGTCGCATTTGAGTAGACATTCTACTTAAGCGGCAGCTTCCTCAAGGCGAGCAGCAGATTTCTGAATTTTAGCCGTTGCGACCAGCTGCGACCGCCCGCATTGAGATATTTTGCTAAGGGGAGGTCCAGCGTGATGTTTGTCTTGCGAGCGCTTGCCAACTGCTGAGTGACACAGTAAAACTCAGCTCTGCGTCACTTCATGAAGATTTGCAGAACTCCGCGCTCCGCACAGATCACAAAGTGATCAAAACTCCATGAACTCCGCAGGCGGAGCGGAATCTTTGCCCACCCCTAATTAGAAACCGATCCATGCACTAACCTATTCGGACAGATAGAAGACTGAGGGTCCTCCACATCACGACACGAGGTGTAAGCATCCTCGCGCATGTCCATTTTTATGAAGAAAATGAGGAAGTTATGGGGGTACGGCGTTCCCGTGACACAGTTAACTTTGAAAGCCACAACCCACAGCTGTTCCATGACCTCTGGGCAGTTACTCTGAGAAGGGACATTTGGAAAATTGCTGAACACCTTTGTGAACACCAGACCCCATGCCAAGGGAGACACTTGTTTCAACTCATCTTTACTCCGAACAATGAAAAATACTTTGTGAGAAAGCAAGAGTAAGATCACTCCATCCTAGGCATCGCAGAGGAAGGCAGTCAGGCTTGGGACTAGGAAGTGCAGTCTAATTCCAGGGGGAAACAGCGTTTACAAAGCTGCTGTTACCACGCTGGTAGGTAACAACGCAGTCGTTACAACGTCCGCGTTGTTACCCCGCGTGGCTTTACATCGCAAGTCTTTTCTACGACTTGCGCTAGGTGGCGTGCAAGACCAAGGAATGTGGTGGAATTTGAATCCACCTCCAAAAAAGAGAGAGTTTCCCAGAAGAACCAGAAAGGACTGGGTAGTACAAGAAGTAAAAAAAAAAGATTCCTTTCTGTGTCACTCAATTAAATCCGCATTACTTCTACTGTATCAAAACCTATCTCAAGACTTGTGACCATCTCAAAAATTCAATAAGCACTTCACATATAATTACAACACTTGTAGGATCATATTTATCATATATATTTTTTTTAACGGAATTATTTCGTTATTAAAATCACACAATATATTCAGTACATAATTGCTGTATAATCTTTCATCCAACGATTATTTCTATCGAGCTTTTGGTTTAATTTGTGTACATTCGGTACCTTCCTATTATATATAGCAGATAGACACTATTACATCATCAATTCATACAATACAAATATAATAATATTTGCATAAGGTCCTTATATTGTGGGATTTTAATAACGAAATAATTCTGTTTTAAAAAAAAAAATGATGATAAATATGATCCTACAAGTGTAGTAATAATATGTGAAGTGCTTATTGAATTTTTTGAGGTGGTCACAAGTCTTGAGATAGGTTTTGATACACTAGAAGTAATGTGAATTCAATTGAGTGACACAGAAAGGATTCTTTTTTGTTTACTTCGGAATTTAAATCTACCACATTCCTTGCGGTTACCGCCCCACCTAGAGCAAGTCGTAGAAACGACTTGCGATATAAAGCCACACGTGGTAACAACGCGGTTGTTGCAACAATCAAGTTGTAACCTACTGTGTGGTAATAGCACATGTAGTAACGTGCTATATTCGTTACAGGAGGTGCCTGCAATGGTGGACAGCAAAGTGCACTCGATGGAACAGCCCACCTCCTTCAGCGGGGAAAACCAAAAGAGCCAAGGTCAGTGTTCTACAAGATGTACAGAGAACGAACCTCCAGCAACAGGGCAATGATCAAGCTGGAATGACAACAGGTACCTCAGCACCAGCCTGAATGAGACAACATAAGAGCTCGACAAAGGGCTGCTTACTCTGGCAGACCAGGGGGCCTAGGGGACTCTAAAACTGTAAAAGGTGTGGGGGTATCCCAGAGAATTGCTAGGGACAAATGTTGAAGCCACTTCATATGGAGTTGTAAGTCAAACCTACTTAGAGGACTCAGGGAGGGCTGTTACCTTGGTTTTGTTTTTATGTTCCTAAGCTTACAAACATTGTGGGGAAGTTGGGGTTGGGAAAGTTAGGGTTCCAAAAATCCTTTTCATCAGGCATTGCCACATATGCCTTACTATACATCAAGAAATATCACAGCAACCACACCTCCAGTAAAGCACCATTAATAGATTGCTCCTATTTAAAAGCTGACCCTAATTCACCATGGTAAAAGTAGTCAGCCCAACATTAAAGGGCTTAATGCCCCGGCCAAAGACCAGGTGGTGGTTAGCCTACACAAGTCACTAGGGAGCCAGATGTGTCTCTTCCAAGAAACACATCCCCTAAAACAAAGATTGTGGTAAACTCAAGTCCAAGTAGTTTCGTAGACACGTGTTTGCCAAGCCAGGAGTGGCAATTTATGTGCAAAACACTTCAAGCAGGAGGTTAGAAGGGTTGTTACTGACAAATCAGACGGATCATTATAATCACAATAGGCTATATGAAGCAGTCCATCTCAGGGATCTCCCAAAAAGTGGAGGGGGAAATAATTATAGGGGGTGACTTGAATCTGGATACAAATTCTGCATGGGGCCACACAAAGAGGGGATTCAAGGCAACCCCAAACCTTATAGAGTGGATAACTACCAAGGGGCTAATAGATATCAGTAAGGCACAACACTTCGAGGACACAAATGTGTCCTTCTACTCATCGTCTCACTACATGTACAAGAGAAACAATCACATCCTTGTTAATAGTAACTTAAACTGGCAAATCACTGAAACAATGACTGTGCAAATAACACTCAGACCATGCACCAATTGCGGCTGTGATCACAGCACCATATCTCAAATGTGAGGGTTCAAACTGGTGGCTCAATTACTTCTTTCCACAGGGCAAATCCCTCAAAGTAGACATTAAAGAAGCCATTGCAAAAATGACAGAAGACCATGACTAGGGCACAATGCCAATCTCAATGCTGTGGGACGTGCTCAAAGCAGTTTTATAGGGAAACTCTATTTTTGGCCCAATAGGTTCTGCAGTTTACAGGTGGCATTTAACTTCCAGGCCATGGGTACATTTTTTGTACTATACACAAGGGGCTTGTAGGCAAGTTAAATAAGTCAATTAGGATAAGCCAATTCAACCATGTTTAAAGGAGGAGCACAGGCAGTTTACTCCCGTTTAGCATGGGTAACAGTGCACTAAGTTCTAATTCAAGCAAAAATAGAGAACACAAAAAGTCAAACAATCTGGGGTGACCATGCAGAAGAGACGTACTTGCTACAAATACCCTCTACCGTATGTTAAAATGAGTACGGCAGCATCCTTGTAAAGCGCCTGCTGCAGGGACAGGCCCAGAGGTTCAACAAGGTACTTCCTGGTGCGTACAGCTGCCCAAGAATGATTGACCATCAGGAGCCGTCCAGGGAACGCTGCTGGTTTCCATCTGATGCAGTGGCGACACTTTTACCACCCGAATGGTAGAGCTTCAGAGAGAGGGGGCATGACCTGCACTGCAGTGTGGGTCATCTGGCTTATCTGGCCAGTGGGCCACCGCCTCCCGGGCACATTCCAACTTTAGCCCCTGACGAGATGCGTTGAGGGATTGGCGGCAGGAGCGCCACGACTGACGGAGTCTTGCTTCTCCCCGCTACAGAGCAGCTACCGGAGCCCATTCCTCAGGACGGGTGGCAATGCTGCAAAGGACATTCTCGGTAGGACACAGAAGCTCCCGCTTGTAATTACCTCCTGAGGGACGCCCTGCATAAGGGATCTGAGGTTAATAACCTTGGAAAACTACACACCAGCTCAGAGGACCTTTCCTCTAAAAGGGAAAAGGACTACAACACTTTCTGAACTCGTTGGCCTTCTTGGACTGATCATATTTTGCATTGTTTACTAGGCATGGATAAACCCTGATGCGTTCTCCGGAGATAAACAGAGAATTCAGACCCTCGCAAGCTTAAAAGCGCCTTGGAGTGGGAATAAACCTGTTCCATGACATTAGGTCGGGGCAACTCTGTGTTGACTTCCTTTATTAAAAGCACACAGGCAATCTTTACCACTAAAACTGTCTGGTTGTTCTGTCTGAGCACTCCAACCCTCTCTTTCGGTCGGTAAAGGTTTTCTGCCAGTTGGAAGCTTTAGTGGTACAGACTTTGGATTGACTCTGCCAAATTCCTTAAATTCTCACTCATCGTTGAGACGTATGCCGAAACCAAAACTCAAGCCGGCTAGACAATGGCTATTTTTGGAGGCGGAGGCCAAACACCCAAAATCCTCGTCTTTGGCCACCTCAAACGTGACCACAGCCTCAGCCGTCCCAGAACCCGCCCTATCCACTTTACAGAAAGAAATGGTCAAAATCAAACTATACATCGCCTTTATGATCAAGGCAGTGGGAACTATGACCATAGAAATCCAATCGCTTAGAAGGGAGATAACCACTTTCAGGAATTAGATCTCATACTTGAATGGCAGAGGCATTGATTTGGAACCAATTGCCAGACTGGGGGTACAAGATGTGGCGGCTTCACAAGAAACAATATAAGTGAAGAGATGCACTATGCACTCAAATGTAACTGTTTTCAAAAATGCTCCTGGCACAATTATATAGTTAACACAAGGAGATGATGGCCAGAGCACTGAAACTTTTCAGACACTCACCCCCAGTTCCAGATCTGGGTTGAATCCATCATCTTTCTTTACCTCACTTTGCCACCCAAGTTCAGACATAACTATATGCAAATCATTCTTGACCCTGTGCCTCATGGAAACAGTCCAGCTCGAACTGCCAAACCATGTCTTCCCTGGGCCGGAAACAAGCATCCTGTGACTGGTTTCGGGGTAACACCCCTTATCAGCCAGGCTAGTTTGAAGCCAGTGGCAAAGTGAGCCAGGATGCTTGTTTGCAGTCCAGGAAGGACCTGGTCTGGCAGTTCGGGCTGGACTGTTGCCATTGGGCGCAGGGTCAAGACTGATTTGCGTATGGCATCCCCAAGAATAGTGAAAAGGACGATTTGACATAGTTCCTAGGTTTTTTTCATCCCAACACCGCTGAATCTCCCCTTCAGCTCCCGCTAGAGTGCCATAGGGCCCATTGTGTGTGATCTTGCCTCTTCTCAACTTTCTCCCAACCTCACCATATTTTGATCGTTGCACTCAACAAGCCAGACAAATTATAAAGCTAAGAAGCATGGTTCATATCAATACGAAAACTCATCAGTTTTCTTCGCAGTGGACTTCTCCCAGGACACTAAAGCTAAGACAGGGAGATTTCTGGCTCTATGACCCCCAGCAGCAAAAGTTGGACATTAAATTCGATCTACTAGTACCTGCAACGATTGTCACACTGACTGCCCACACAACGGAATACAAAGAGATGGAAGACTAAGGCATGAACACCTCAAAGAGCGTGGAAGCTCATGATCCCCTGCATTTCATGGGGTGCTACCAGAACGACATCAATGACTTGGATGAACAACAAAGGTGGGAGAAGGTGACAAAGAAATGGGAAAGTAACAGAAAAACTGCAACTATGGAAACACACAATAAGCAGGGCAGGCCCAGATCAACTCTTAAGACCTTACTCGGCCCTAATCTGAAACTAAACAACACTTTATTGAGCTCAAGGTGACTGATGGAGATCAACAAACTCTATACGGATCAGGTTTTGGACACTGGTGTGGCACTGGTGCCACTGTCTTGTTGAACTAGATTCCCTTACTTTACTTATTATGTTTCAATATAGCGTGCCACTGCTACATTACACAAATGACCATCAGTCCAACTTGTCAATTTCTGTGGTGCCTTTCTGCCTCCTTTTCCTCTCCTGGGCTCTCCACCCAGCAATGTCGCCCATCCCACGCTATTAACCACTCACTCGTTGTGGTATATGGACCTGGAGGTTGCTCTCCCGAGGATTCGTAAGTTAGAGTTCTAAACAAATGCCAATGCTTTTTCATAGATCAATACGAAATTTGATGGCCCTTACACTGTCTGTTGCGATGTCATCACTTCCCTCAACCCTAAAGACAAATAAATATAGACATACCATAGAGTAAACCCTCTTGCATTGATACCTCTTCCAGCCCTATAACTCAGTGGCCACTGGTTTATTTCCATACACCCATTATACTGGACACAGCCTCATTGAAGTCACCCCTGGTTCTGCTTCCATACATTTCTTTTCTCCAATTTTTCTCCCTGTTTGGACGCAGGCTGACTCTCTGGGAAGGAAAATGCTACTTACCAGTATGCATCTGTTCTTGGCATGTAGAGCTGCAGATTTTTACACTGTGCATTAGATCGCCACCTGGTGTTGGGCTCGGATGATTGCATGTTGTAGTCTTGGAAGAAGTCTTTGTAGTCACGATATAGGCGACTCCTCCCTTGGACGATAGTGCGCATGGGCATAGGCTCCATCCTTAGATTGTTTTTCGCCATGATGGGAAATGATGGACTTTGTAGAAAGAAGAAAGGATGTCCATGCGTGTATATCTAATTAAGATAGAACTGGAACAGATACAGGCCCCGGGGAGGTGGGAGGGCGTGTGAGAATCAGCAGCTCTACATGCCAAGAACAGATGCATACTGGTAAGTAGCACTTTCCGTTCGAGGCATATGAGCTGCAGATCTTACACTGACAATAGATTGTACAGCAGTGTCTTCCCTTAGCGGTGGTCACCTGTATCTGTTGCAGTAGTTTGAAAGAGTGTTTTGAGGACAGCTTGGCCTGCTGCAGCTTGATGCTTAGCCTGCACATCAACACAATAGTGTTTAGTGAAGGTGTGTGCTGTAGACCATGTTGCTGCCTTGCAGATGTCTTCTAGGGGAATGTTCCCTAAGAAAGCCACGGAGGCTCCTAGTTTGCGTGTGGAGTGCGCCCTAGGAGGAACTGTTAATCCACGTTTTGCTTTTTGATAGCATATTTATATACATTTTACAATCCACCTTGTAATTCCAGCTTTAGAGATGGGGTAGCCTTTATGTGGTGGAGAGAAAGCTACAAGCAATTGCTTTGTTTTGCGAATGGATTTGGTCCTATCTATATAATAGAGGAGAGCTCTTTTAACGTCTAGTGTGTGAAGAGCTCTTTCTGCTACAGAGTCTGGGTTTTGGAAAAACACTGGTAACGCTACAGATTGGTTTAAATGAAATGGAGTAAGGACTTTTGGAAGGAATTTGGGATTTGTCCTGAGAACCACTTTATTACTGTGTAATTGTAAAAATGGTTCTTCTATAGTGAAAGCTTGAATCTCACTTACACTCCTAAGAGAGGTAATAGCTACTAGAAAAGCTATTTTCCACGACAGGAATTGCAGTTCACATCTGTGTAGAGGTTCAAAAGGTGGTCCCATGAGCCTTGTAAGAACAATGTTTAGGTTCCACACTGGAGAGGGTGCCCTAGGACATTATGAAGAGCAGTGGAAGGAACTTGTCTGTAGGAGGGCAGCAAATGAGACAGTGACATAAAATGCAGTTTTTCACTTCTGTAACCAGATTCCACTTTTCTGGTGATACCAATGTCCTATTTAGTGTAAATGGGTGGAGGTTCACATTAGGGGTGTGCAAAATCATGTTAACTTTTTCGCACAGTTACGAGAACTTTTAGGAGAGATAAGCGCAATTATACAATATACAAGCCCGTCACTTAACGCTTTATTTTATGGTGAAAAGCATCCTTTTGTCGATGTTTTAAGACAAGAGCCCATTTCATGCAAAAAAATGTACTTAAAAAAGTGGCCTCATTTGGCCAATATCATGTAACAAGTATAAAATTAAGTTCCCCAAATAACATGAAATAGGCCAGGATAATTTAAATTTCGCCCTGGCCTAGTTGGCATCTGCGATTGATATGCTCAGGCCTATGAACGTTTGAACTACTTGTGGTAAAACGTGCCAACCATTGCTCAGGAAGCAGAAGATGTAGGCGTAAACCAATAGTCTACCAGTCCTGCACATAGGGAAGACTCTACTAGGTTTATGAATAATATAATTTAATTCTTTATAAGGCTAAATGGTGAAACACATAGGACCAGAAACGAGAACCAATATCAAAAGTGAGGGGCAGAACATAGAGACTAGGCAAAGGGACGCGCAAACTTGCATAAACATTTTAGCATACTTCCAAATGAATACATTTTAAGGTGGAAGCAACCACGAAAGATCTTGACAAAAAATACAGATCTTCAAATATAAGCTTAATAATGAGAGCAAAGCATAACAGCAATTAGCATCAAAGGAATAATGCGCTGTGAAGGAAGGGGTATCTCTACATGCATTTTTGGGGATGAAATGAGACAGTTTTGTGGCACTTTCTGTATGAAAACTAAGAACTTGAAAGAAACATACTGCTGAATAGGGGAGTCTGTGGAGACTGTTCAGACTAACAGTGATAATGTTGAATTTGCTCTATCAAAGAATAAGGCATTGTTCCGAGCGCGCTGGGAGTCATCAAAGGCATATTCAAGGATCCCCGCCGGCACAGCATTACAATAATCGAGGCGTGCAATGCCAAATTGGTCTGTCATCAGTGCCAGCAGGAGGTCAGAAAATGAGAAATCCGCGTCAGGGAGTTCAGAGGTACAAAACTGGAAATTGTTCTCAAGAAGTGTCTAAACTAGCTATTTTAAAAAAAAGTACTAGAACACTCTTCGGAAAAGGCCAAAGAGACAAACAAGCTGTGAGGGTACCTAATGCTGGTGACCCCCACTGCCTAGAGCTTGATCCTACCGTCTCTCACCAGCTGGAAGTTCATTGAAGGCAGCCCAGCATTCTCAGCTACTTGGCTTGCTGTACAATAATAAGGATGGTGCTACAGAACGTTGTAGGTGAAAGCAGCTAGAATGTACTTCATGTGGAAGTAACAAATATGCTACTTACCAGTATGCATCTGTTCTTGGCATGTAGGGCTGCTGACATTCATATCTGTGCATAGATCGACGCCTAGTGTTGGGTCCGGATGATCGCACATTGTTGTCCTGGAAGAGTCTTCGAAGTATCACGAGATAGGTGGCTCCTCCCCTGGACTACAGTGTGCATGGGCATCGACTCCATCCTCAGATTGTTTTTAGCCATTGCGGCAAAGATGGAGTGTAACTCAGTGAGTGATGACCATGCTAAGAGTATTAGTGAGTGCTGCAGCCGCTACAGGCGCCGGGGAGGAGGGCGGGCGATATGAATGTCAGCAGCCCTACATGCCAAGAACAGATGCATACTGGTAAGTAGTATATTCGGTTCGAGGCATGTGGGCTGCTGAATTCATATCTGTGCATAGAATACATAGCAGTCCCTCCATTAGCGGCGGCCACCTGTGCCAGCTGCAGCAGTTTGGAAAAGTGTTTTTAGAACAGGCTGCCCTACAGCTGCCTGCTGTTTGGAGTGCACATCTACACAGTAGTGTTTTGTAAATGTGTGTGTGGTAGACCTTGTGGCTGCTCTACATATGTCCTCTAAAGGAATATTTCCAAGGAAAGCCATGGAGGCCCCCAACTTCTGGGTGGAGTGGGCCCGCGGGGGGATCGGTAGAGTGCGCTTAGCTTTCTGATAGCAGATCTGAATACACTTAACAATCCACCTGGCTATACCAGCCTTGGAAATGGGATTGCCTTTGTGTTGTGGCGAAAAGGCAACAAATAGTTGTTTCGTCTTCCGAAAATCTTTGGTCCTATCAATGTAGTACATCAAGGCTCTCTTGACGTCAAGCGTGTGGAGCATTCTCTCCGCAACTGACTCAGGATTTTGGAAGAACACAGGCAGTTCTATAGTCTGGTTGATATGGAACTGTGAAACCACCCTAGGAAGGAACTTAGGGTTAGTGCGAAGCACCACCCTGTTGGAATGAATCTGTATGAATGGCTCTGGATAGTTAGTGCCTGGAGTTCACTAATGCGTCGTAGTGACGTAATCGCCATCTGGAAAGCCACTTTCCATGTCAAGAACGGAATCTCACATGAATGCAGTGGCTCAAAAGGTGGACCCATCAGTCTTGTAAGGACCACATTTAGGTTCCATTCAGGAGCTGGTGAGGTCCAGGGGGGAATGACTTGTTTGAGTCCTTCCAGAAAAGCTCTGATGGCAGGCACTCTGAAAAGGGAGAGATGCTGCCTGTTTTGGAGATAAGCAGCTATTGCGGATAAATGTATACGAATGGAAGCATAGGCCAGATTACATTTGTATAGATGTAACAGATAACAAATGAGGTTTTGAGTAGATGCGTCCAGCGGGTTGATGTTGTGGTCAGCACAAGAAATGACAAACCGCTTCCATTTCGCCGCATAGCATGCTCTGGTGGTGGGCCTCCTCGCCTCCCTGATGATGTCCATACAGTCAGGAGGCAAGTTGAGGTAGCCAAACTCTAAGACCTCAGGAGCCAGATCGCCAGGTTGAGCTGTTGCGGATCTGGATGCTGAATGTCGCCATGGCTCTGCGTCAAAAGCCTGGGTGTGAGGCGCAGCCTTTGATGCGGTACCACGGATAGTTCCAGAAACGTGGTGTACCATGGTTGGCGTGCCCACGTTGGAGCTACCAGGATGAGAGTCATTGAGTGTTGCTTCAGTTTGCGTGCCACCAGCGGTATTAGAGGTGCTGGGGGAAAAGCGTACGCAAATATGCCTGACCAGTTCATCCATATCGCATTGCCCTGCGACTGTGGGTGTGGAAACCTGGCTGCAAAGCTTCGGCATTTGGCCTTTTCCTTTGTAGCGAACAGGTCTATCTCTGGATGACCCCACCGTTGGAAGTACGGGTGGAGTACTGATGGATGTATCTCCCACTCGTGCATTTGGTGGCTGTACCTGCTGAGCAGGTCCGCCATCTGATTGTACTTGCCCGGGAGGTGTTCCGCCATGAGGAAGATGTTCCTTTGAATGGCCCACTTCCACATGCTCAGAGCCAGTAGAGACAACTGTGGAGAGTGTGTACCTCCCTGCTTCTGAATGTAGTACATGGCCGTCATGTTGTCCGTCCGGATCAACACAACCTTGTTGCACTGATGTACTTTTAATGCTTTCATCGCCATGAAGATAGCCATCAGTTCTAGAACGTTGATGTGCATCTTCCTCTGTTGCGTTGTCCATAGTCCCTGCACCGTGTAGTGGAGAACATGAGCTCCCCAACCCTGGAGAGATGCGTCCATCGTCAGAATGATCTGTGGCACAGGCTCCTGGAACGGTCGTCCCTTGCAAAGGTTGTGTGGATTCCACCAATGCAGAGAGTTGTATGCACGACCGGTTACCAACACTAGGTCTTTCAACTGTCCGTGAGCCTGATTCCACTGACGTGCTAAGCACTCCTGAAGCGGACGCATATGTAGACTCGCGTGCGGGACTATGAAAATGCAGGAGGCCATCATGCCTATCAACTGCATGAACACTCGGGCCTGAAGCGAGTGTTGAGGTCTGAATGTTTGTATCAGCGATTGAATGCTGCTGATCCTCACTGAATTTGGCTGTGCTTTGGCTGCCAGAGTGTCTATGGTCGCACCCAGATACTGCCGTATGTGGGCGGGTTGCAGGTGGGACTTTGGGTAATTCAGTGAGAATCCCAGATTGTGAAGATGGTGAATGGTGTGGGACATGTGGGCGGCACACTGCTGGGCCGACTTTGCCTGGATAAGCCAGTCGTCCAGATAAGGGTAGACGTGAATGTTCTGTCTCCGTAAGTGTGCCGCCACCGTCGCCAGGCACTTTGTAAACACCCTGGGTGCCGTGGTCACTCCGAAAGGTAGGACCTTGAATTGGTAATGTTGATTTTGGATGGTGAACCTGAGGTATTTTCTGTGTGACGGGTGTAGCGGAATATGAAAATACGCATCCTTCAGAGCTAATGTTGCGAGAAAATCTCCCTGACTGAGCAACGGTAGGACTTGCTGCAGTGTTAGCATATGAAAGTGCTCTGATAGAATATACTGATTGAGGGGTCTAAGGTCCAGTATGGGTCTGAGGGACCCGTTCTTTTTTGGGATCAAGAAGTACAGAGAGTGAACTCCTGTGCCTTTTTCTTCCACAGACACGAGCTCGATTGCCCCTTTTTTCAGCATGATGAGCACCTCCTGCTGCAATAAGCGCAAATGCTCTGTGGACATAGGACGGTGTCTTGGGGATATGTTGGGTGGAGTGGATGTTAACTCCAGACAATAACCGTAATGGATGAGCTTTGTGACCCACCTGTCTGTGGTGATGGACTTCCAGACTGGCAGGAACTGTTGGAGTCTCCCCCCGACCGGAGTGGTATGGTCGGGGGCAGAGACAAGGCGTCACTGTTTGTTAGTGGCGGAGGACCTGGAGCTGTTGTTTCCACGACCTCTACCCTTGGCGCTGTTTCCACGTTAGTCACCTCTACTTTGTTTGGCATAGGTGGTTTGCGCGCCACCTTTATTGTACTGTGTCTGCTGGGACAGCTGGCCACTGGAAACACCTCTAATGCTTGAGCGACGAAAAGAACCACCCCTGAACTGCTGGGACTGTAGAGCCCCTATAGACTTTGCAGTCTCAGTGTCCTTCTTGATCTTCTCCAAGGTGGTGTCTACCTCTGGACCAAATAAATGATCAGGGTTTACTGGCTGATTGAGAATGGTGGTCTGTATCTCTGGCTTGAACCCGGTGATCCTAAGCCAGGCATGTCGTCTCAACATGACACTTGTGTTAACGGCTCTGGCTGCGGTGTCTGCTGCGTCCAGTGCACATTTAATAGAAGCATTTGATATGAGCTTTCCTTCCTGTATGAGCATCTCAGCTGCCTCCTTATATTCATCTGGCAGGTGCTGCAACAGGGTCTCCAGTGTGTCGTAATGGGCCCTGTCATACCTGGCTAAGAGTGCCCGAGTGTTTGAAATGCGCCAGATGTTGGCCGCTTGAGCCGCCACCCTTTTCCCTGATGCCTCTAGCACCTTAGATTTCTTATCTGGGGGAGGAGCATCACCCGTTGTTTGTGAATTAGCCCTCTCCCGGGCCTTAGAAACAACAAGAGAGTCCAACGGCAACTGTCCCTTGATGTAGGTAGGGTCCCCAGGCGCCGGTTTATACTTCTTTACAATCCTGGGGTTTATCACCCTGGCTCTTGTAGGATCCTTAAATATTTCCCCAGCATGTTTCAAGATACCCTTCAACATAGGCAGAGTCTTGACAGTCCTCTCTGAGGTGGAAAAGGTGTCAAACAGAAAGTCTACTTCAATAGGGTCAGCATGAAGCTGGACGTCATGATTCTTGGCTGCCCTTTCAATAAGGGCATTAAACGCCGCCAAATCCTCAGTAGGCGATGTTTTCACAGTATACACATGAATGTCTGGGGCAGTGTGTGGATCCCCAGGGTCAGCAGCATCTGCCCAAGGTTCGGTAGTATCTTCTGGATCAGTGTCCACAGGATAACTGTATTCATCATTGTCACCTTCCCCAGTTTTCCACATCTGAATAAGTGGGTGAGACATCATGGCCACGTGGAGATACAGGTTCTACAAGAACAGGTGTTGTAGTAGAATCCTTCTTCTTTTTCAGCGGGATTTTATACGACTCCATTGGCTGTTCCGGTGCGATCTTTCGCTTATAAATGGAAAGTCTGCCTGTATCGGCATCAAAAAATTGTTCCTGTTGCTCTGCAAGCGAGGGCTGTCGATGCTTCGTGGCTGGGACCACAGTTGTAGGCTTCGGCCCCGTGGACACCTTCTTGGGCACCTCGACGGCCGTTTTAGGGACGAAGGTCTTCGGCACCACTTTCGGTGGCAGCGTGAAGTGGATGGGCTTCGACGTCTTTTGAGGCTTATCGGCAGGCTTCGATGGCGGAGGATCCTTTGGTCCGACAGCCGAAGCCTTGTCCTTAATGCGCTTCAGGGATTCCGCCACCTGCTTCGAGAAGGAGGCGGACGGCTGCGTCGACGTGACAGAATCCTTCGAGGCACCACCAGGCGTGGACTCGGGGGTGGTACTGCTTTTAGCCTTGTCCGGTCGACGCGCAGACTCGAGAACCTTCTGATCACCGAGTCCTTTGTCGGTGTCGACTGTCTTCGGCGCCGATTTTTTCGGCTCGACGTCCTTGACCTTTGCCTTCGGTGTGCCAGATTTCGGCTCAACGCCCTTTAGCGGCCTCTTCGGGTCGATAACACTTTTATGCTTCGTCGGTTCCGACAGATCCGAGGACTTCGATCTGACCAAAGCAATACACACTTTCGGTTTCGATTTACCCTCAAGTGCTTTAGGTTGCGTAGACACCGAAGCTTTCTCTTTCGGTTTAGATTTTGCAACTTGCGGCACCTTAGACATGTCCGAAGCCGAGCCCGAAGGCGGGGCCGTAGAACTTATTGGAAGATCTTGGGTAAGGCCCTGTGGCGATCCCTCGACCTGAGCCTTATGAAGTGTCTTGGCCCCAGTATCAGTTTGTGGGCCTAGCTCCTCACTAGAGCTATCTTCCATGGCCCCAAAGGCCCCATCGTTGTCTCCTACCTCGTCGACAACGTCCTCCGCATCAAGCATCTCAACATCAGCGTCGTAGCTGGAGTCGACCTCCGACTCGGGATCCGACAGGTTTTCTCGAACCTCCCGCTCTGCTCCATCATCCCCGGCATCGAAGATGTCCACCGGTTCAGGTGCCGTCTGCTGGGCTTCCTTGCGCGCAGCGCGCCGATGCAGAATTGTCTTTTTGGATCGGAAATGGGCTCCGTTCCATGATGGCTCGTCGATAAGGCCTCTGGCGTCGACCGTGACTTCAGCGCCGAAAAGCACGCTGCTCTTCTGGATATCCGGCTCGGGAACTGAGCCGGAACAGAACTGGGCACCGATCGCAAGACAATACCGACGAAAAAACTAAAGGCCTAAAGAAAGTTTTATATCGATTCCGACTTGAGTGAACCAATATACATCCGAACCCAATGGCGGAAAAAAACAATCTGAGGATGGAGTCGATGCCCATGCGCACTGTAGTCCAGGGGAGGAGCCACCTATCTCGTGATACTTCGAAGACTCTTCCAGGACAACAATGTGCGATCATCCGGACCCAACACTAGGCGGCAATCTATGCACAGATATGAATTCAGCAGCCCACATGCCTCGAACACTGCACTACCATGCTCACATTGGGGTCTTCAAGCCCCCATGGGAACGCGTCCCTCTTCTGCCTGAGTCTGTACTTTTTCAGAACAAGATACCCAAGGGTTGAGGTCATAGGAAGTCTACCAAGAACAAATTACCGCTCACTAAATATTCATCTTGTCATAAGCCCCCTGTTTACCCTTTCAGTGCCATCTCCGCTACTTTTTCTTTCACTACCAGCCCAAATGGCTCATTCTTCATTCACATATTCTCGGTACCACAAATTAACAACCTTGCTATGTATGTATGTGTGTAGGTAGGTAGCTAGGTTATGTATGTATGTATACTGCATTTGAACAGCACAGATCTAGCCGAAAGGCAGAAGAGTGCTACACAGGGTCAAAGGCAAAGATACAGTTAATTGGAGGGGTATCTGGGTTCTAAGGGCTAACGTG
Source organism: Lissotriton vulgaris (assembly GCF_964263255.1). Classification (NCBI taxonomy): domain Eukaryota; kingdom Metazoa; phylum Chordata; class Amphibia; order Caudata; family Salamandridae; genus Lissotriton; species Lissotriton vulgaris. The sequence goes on along the minus strand of NC_141685.1, from coordinate 800,592,447 downwards.
GGGGTGTTACTGCATCATAATTAGGGCTACCGGTTGTTGGGAATTTACTTTTTAACATTTCTGTCTGTATTTATCCTTATTTATTTTTTGGCCATCTTGGTGGTATTTTCCATATTTTTTTTGTGTTTTGAGAATAAATGGAGCAGTAAAATTGTATATTTACGCATTTATTTAATTGAAAAAACATGCACTCGTACTTTGATGCATGTCACGTTTTAGCTAATTAGGCAGCCAAACAAGAAAACACCACATTCGCAGGTTAATATTAGCATTACATACAAACATTTATTAACGTATGCTTTCATTTACGGAAATTTTATGTTGTTTTTTTAACTCTCTATGATGTCTATGTGCTCAGCTGTGGGCCTTGAATTCATTAAGGACAGAATGGAGAGTCATTCACAAGTAGCACAATTTTCTGTATTTTCCCGCTTTTAAAAATAAATACAGACATGAAACACATTGTTTTATGTCTGTATGTATCTGTAAAAATCAGTACAAACAGAAAACAGGGGGCCTTAATCATAATTAGGGCTCTCGGTTCGTTTTTATCCATATTTAAAATTAAATACAGACCGGAAAATACATGTTTTTCTGTCTGTATTGATCTGTAAAAATCAGTGAAAAAGGAAAACAGGGAGCCTTAAACATAATGTAGTTTCTTAAAAGAGGTATGTGTCTTCAGCTCCTTCATAAACTGGAGTAGGGGTGAGGCAGTCCTGACAGATACATCAAAGCCTTCCAGATCCTCAGTAAACAGATGGAGATCGCCGGTTACATGTTTCTACTTTTTTCCCACTTCTTTATCTACAGTCCGATTGTGCTCTAGTTGCAGGTGTGCCGAGAGCCGCAGCAGGTGGAGACAGTCAAGCAGGCTGGGGGAGGTCGTGCTGGCTATGCAGATGACGTCGCTGGTTTTGAAGATGATGCAGTCAAGGCGAGACGCCAATGGAATGCCAATCAGGAGAGGGTGATGTGGCATTTCTTCAGGTCCAAATGAAACCTGCTCCAGTGAGAATGTTGTCCTTAAATGGGAGCAAGTGTGCAGTCTGGGAGGTCATGGATCAGGGGGGTGCAATCATCCAGGTGCAAGAGTGCAAGCGATTGAAAGGCAGCTCTGAAGTCACTTGCTGGTAGAAACGGCTTCACTTTCATCAACAGAGAGACCTAGTAGTAAGCTGCGATTGCAATCTGCACTCCAGACGTTACCAACATGACGCGGAGTGAGTACATTATTTGTACTGCAAGTAGTCAGCACAGGAGTATATGACCAACTTCCTACAAAACGTAACCCCGACCACCACTAATCACTTGCATCACACACAATTCAAAGAGCATGACCGTAAGTTACTACTTCAGTAAGGCGGAGCATACCAAGCACAAATGTCTTGTGTAAAAGTCATTTTACTGTAAAAAGTGTACTTGAAATTCTTGTATTTTTAGTACAGGGGAGGACTTTGGGTGTGGTGCACTTGATTTTCCCAACAATTATGGTGGCTGCATAAGAAAGTGACACAAAAAGCAGACAAATAAACTACAACTACATCTTTTCAATGCTCTGTGTGCATTCAAGCAAGGGACAAAAACTTCATATCCATGTGCTATTATTTTTATGCATACAATTTTGCCGAAAATAGCCATGGAAGACACGGTGTGTTTTCTCTGCACAGCAAGATCACCGATGGAATTTTTTTTTCTTTAATTACATGCCGAACACGTGTTGCAGAGTAAGATTCATTGGCATATTTGCCTCATAATTCAAAGCTGGGAAATGTATGCACAATTTCTCTACAAATGTACTTTTCAAGGCAAGGAGGAGGTTTTGCGAGGAGTATGCTAATGGTTTTCTGCAGATACATAATTTAGCATTAAACAAGGATATATGCAATATATTTTGTTACAATAGTCGTCACCGCCAAGAGGCTTACTACCTAGCTACAATGCGCCTTATAAAGGAGTTAAATGATTAAATGCACACGAATATCCTGAAAAGAAAATCTTTGATAACGTGGTTTTCCATGGATTTCACACACACCTAAACAGGCAGTCACTTACACTGAAATGACAAGCATTTGCAATGCAATAGGTCTCGCATTTGCGAGAGTTTAAGCTATTGATATTGTAAATGATAATGCCTTTTATTCATCTGTTTTGATAATTAACACAAATAAAAGGCATTGTCGTTTACAATGCCAATAGCTCAAACTCTTGTAAATGCGCGACCTATTCCATTTCAAAGAAACGGCCGACATTGTCCAGGGCTGCTTGAAAAGTGAAAGTGCGCCATGTTGCAGGAAAGCATGTAGAGCCTGCTGTAGGAGACACTTGTTAAAGACAATAGTGCTTACAGACTAAATAAGACATACCATGTACCAACTGAAGTAAAAGGGCCAGTCCTCATGGGAGGTTACAAATGAAGGCAAGGCGCTAGCTACTAAGGAGGGACTAACAAGCCTATTAACAAATCAGAATCCAGCATTTACAAAGGACAATGACACAGCCAATAAAAAATATGGGCGGAGAGTGGGCAGCGCTTCAAGTCCACATCCAAATACAGCATGCCTCGCAGAGCAGCACATGCGCTGCACAGGCTTGACCTAAAAGGAGACAGACTCAATAAAAAACAGACATCCTAGATCCTGCACATCAGGACAGCTCTGGGTTGGAGTCTGACAAGAAATCTGCAGTTCTTCTATGAACGTTCTGAATTTGAGCCTTGAATTTGAAAATGCGCAAAAAGATGCAAACAATCAACTCGGGTACAGAAAAGACTTCATAAAAGCAAGTGAAAAATCAGGACCAGTGCAGAGGCATTCTATAGCTATGGCCATGGGAATGGTTTATTTCTACAGCCAAGGTATTTTCAGTCTCATAGATTTACTGCCTCATAGGTTTACTGCATTTGCACACATAATCCACTATCTGCTGCATAATGCATATTTAAGGAGAAAAAAAATTCCTAGCTTAAAAGGAAGTTACTAAATGAAGTGTTACACGGAGTGCTGTGCGTAGGAAGACCCTCCACAAACGTTCACCAATCACCTTTCAGTTTGGTGTATTCATATGATAAACTGGTAGGTGAATCTTCTGTCCAAATGGTAATATTGTGTTAAACTTTAAACTATTTTTTTTTTTAAACGTCGCTTGCACAGAATGTTTTGCCTAATCCCTCTCCCCACCCCTTCACCATTGCCACATATTTCGAGCGGTGCTCCCTACAATCTGCAAGAGAAACACATTAAATGTGATGCCATATTGCCAGTCGTCTGATCCTGGCCCCCAGAACTAAGACACCAAACTCTACAGATGGAGGACAGGTAGGAGAGGAAGAAATGATATTTGTATGTGGGGCTGCACCTATCGCTTTAACTGATTTTCTGAAGCCCAAAAAGGCTTATGCATAATGAAGCACTCAAACAGGCCTTCAGTGGCCTCCCCCCGACCCTGGCCTGCGATGCAAACCTTGGAATGGTGTAGAAGAAACCTCCAGACAGTGCTGTGAGACCTAGCCAAAGGCAGTCAGTGAGCTGCATAAATGCACAAAATAGAACATATGCATGCGATGAGTGGCGCGCTTGTAAGATGGGCCTACGCGCAGCAGAGCCTGTAGGAAGGTAATATGCGCGGGAGCTTCTCTCTGCTCCATCAGTTAGCCTCTGATTGCAAATAAAGCTGCCAGAAGGATCACAAGAAATGTGCGCCGCCCCATCTGCACTACAAACAAAGACCGTAAGCTCATAAGAGATTTACGGGCCCCATCAGCAGAACACAAACAAAGCAGCAGGATCAGAAGAGCTACACACACCCCAAGCACCAGTCTGTAAACACACACACAGCCTGCCAAGAGATTTACAGCTCCCATCAGCAGGCAGCCAGCGTGCCAGGAGGACCGCAAGAGATTTACACATTGCACCAGCACACTGGAGACGAGCTTGGAGGACTGCACTGAAGCACACGCCCTGCAGACTGCAAACAAGTCCATGGCGGGCAAAATCACAGGAGCTGTGCAGGCCTTCCTGTCAGGGTGCTAAAAAAATAACCAGCATTGGCAAAGCCAATAGGGCTCGTCTTTTGGACCCGTTGGCTTTGCCAATATAGTGTGGAGATGCTGTGCTACACCCAGCAAAAAGGCATGATAACTCTACAACTGCTGCGGGTCGCATCATTCTGTAGGCACGTGCACCACCGAATGACGCGGTCACAGGTTTACTTTTTTTATATGTATTAGCCTATTAAAAATAGCTGATGCAACTTGGATCAGTAAATTCAAAAAAAATTGTTTTGTTTAGCATGAAGAACATGTTACCTTCGGTGACGCCGTATCTGGTAGAGACAATATCTAACCGCATATTCCTTACCTTTGAATTTTCCTGGCGTCAGACTGGATCCCGAAGATTTATCTTCGAGCAATACTCCTGCACGCCGGTGGGGGGGCATCAGCCAGCTCTGTGTGGCATCATACACACTGGAACTGAAGTCTGCATTACCCATATAGGTGCCACCTCGGCGCACTGACGTCAGTTACTTTTCACGCCAGGAGTGCAGAGCAATGAAGTGCACCAACACCAGTGTGCCCGAACTAGGGCCCTAAAAGGGATCAGCCCGGACCCTAGAAACTTGTCCACAGAGCTGGGAGGATGGGTAAGTCAGTAAGGAATCTGCAGCTACATACTGTCTTTATCAGATAATGTGTTACCAAAGGTAACTTGTTCATCTGATAGAGACATCTACCTGCAGTTTACCTACATTTGAATTAAATACCCAAGCAATGCCATCCCTGGCGGTGGGTCGGCGGACAAATTCAAAACTATAAAGTCTTGCAGGACCGAACGGGCAAAGTGCTCATCCCTGCCGACCAGACTGTCCAAGCAGTACTGTTGTTAAATGTGTGGAGGGACATCTACGTTGATTCCTGGCAGATATCCAGGACTGGGACTTCAAGTGCTAATGCAGAGGTAGCAGCTGTAGCACTTTAGCCATTGTGGAATGAGCCCATAAGCCCTCAGTGGGCTGCTTTTTGGAGAGTGTGTAGCATATTTATATACAGAGAACGACCCATCGCGAAATGGTTCGCTTTGGTACCACCTGACCTTTCTTTGCTCCAACATACACCACAAAGAGTTGGTCATACACCCAGAACTGTCTTGTGCAGTCAAGTTAGAAAGACAATGATCTTTTTGGGTCCAGACGGTGGAGTTGCTCCTCTTCTTTTGAGGGATGTAGAGGAGCATAGTAAGTGGGCAAGGTGACGGATTGGCCCACATGGAATGAAGGAATAGCCCTAGTGCTAAGCACCAACCTGTCTGGATAATGTAGACCGTAATGGATGCTTAGATGATAAAGCCGGCAGCGCTCTCACTCTCAGTGCAGATGGGATTGCTACTAAAAAGTCTGTCCTGATGGTAAACAGCCTGAGGGGACAATTATGAAGATGTCTGAAAGCAGCACACTTCAAAAAAGTGAGAACCAAATTAAGGTCCTAATGAAAGGGGAAGGAGGGAACATATGTACAAGACCTTTGAGAAATCTATTTACAATGGGGGATTTAAATAAGGGGTGTTGGTCAGGTAGCTGCAAGAAGGCAGACACAGTAGAAATATGCCCTTTCAGAGAGCCCAGAGCAGAGCCCTGTTGGCCAAGGGCCAAAATAAAAAGTAAAATATCAGAAAGGTAGGCAGAAAGGCTGTCAATAGTCTTTTCTGTACAATATTATGTAAATATGTTCCACCTGCAGTCATACACAGTTTTGCTGGAGGGACGTCTGGCTGCCAGAAAAACATTACCGACTTCGGGAGGAAAGTAGAACGCTATCAATTGTCACCGCTCAATCTCCACGCAAGAAAGCAGAAAGTTTACAGGTTCGGGTGGAAAACCCCTCCCATGCTGCTGCGACAGAAGATCCTCCCAAAGAAGCATCCTGATCGGAGGATCAATGCTCATGTTTAGAAGCTCGGGATACGAGACTCTCCGTGCCCAGTCCGAAGTCACAAGGATGACTTGGGCCCGGTCGTTCCTGATCTTTTTGTGAACTCTGGGCAGAAGTGATATAGACAGAAAGGTGTACAGGAGGCCTGAGCTCCAATCAAAATGAAAAGCGCCTGAGCAAGACCCACCTTGGAAACTCCAGCGCGCAAAACTGCTGACATTGCGTGCAATGGGCAGAGGTGAACAGATCTAACCAAGGCTCTCCCCACTGCTGCCTCCAGATAGAGACACCATTCATGATCAGCTGAGTTCAGGGAACCTGCCAGGTGTTGTACCACCAGGGATATGCCTTATGGTACCATCCATTTTTAGAGATGCAGGGCCTCTTGCCAAAGGGTCCACGACCCCACCCTGCCTTGTTTGCTGCAGTTCAACATGGATGTGGTGTTGTCCTTAAACGCTTGGACCAGCCTTCCCTTGACAGAGGGTAGGAAGGGTTTTAAAGCCAGTTGAATTTTTTGGAGCTCCAGCATGTTGATGCGGAGTCCGAATTCCGCCAGAGACCAGAGTCCTCTGATCAACACCTCTCCCAGATGGACGCCCCATTCCAGGAGTGACGCACAAGTTACTACTTGTGTAACGATATATCTGTAAGAGACATTAGTTAGTGATAGATTCCTTACCTTAGAATATCCCCAGGCGTCAGACTGGATCCGGAAATTTTTTGCGTAGCAATACCCCTGCGCGCTGGTAGGCGTCGTCTGCGGCTCCGCGTCCGTCGTCGGCGTCGTGAGCGCCGGGATGACGTCGTCGGAGAATATAGACGGCGCCCATGCGCGCTGACGTCAGTTCTGATAACACAGCTTTTCCGCGCCAGATACGCAGAGCCATGATAGAACTAACACTGGTGCCATGAAACTAGGGCCCTGAAAGGGGATGACCTTAACCCTAAATATCGGTTCGCAGAACGGGGAGGATGGGAGGGCGGTAAGGAATCTATCACTAACTAATGTCTCTTACAGATATATCGTTACACAAGTAGTAACTTGTGCATCTGAAAGAGACACGTTAGTGATAGATTCCTTACCTTAGAATAGATACCCCAGCAATACCATCCCCGGTGGTGGGTCTGCGAACCAATATCACACCAGAAAGTCCTGGAGGACGGAACGGCCAAAGAAGCCATCCCTCCGGACTTGACTGTCCAGGCAGTAGTGTCTTGCGAACGTGTGCAGCGAGGCCCACGTGGCTGCCTGACAGATGTCCTGCAGGGGGACACCGCGGCCCAGGGCAGTTGTCGTTGCCGTGGCCCGAGTGGAGTGAGCCCGCAATCCAGCCGGGGGCTCCTTCCTCGCCATGGAGTAGCATGCTTGGATGCACAAGATGATCCACCTTGAGATGGTCCTCTTGTGTACAGCCTTTCCCTTCTTCGCGCCCACGTAACCAACGAAGAGTTGGTCATCCACCCGGAATTGGCGAGTGCGGTCTAGGTAGTAGGAGAGCGCACGTTTTGGATCCAGACGGTGGAGCCTCTCCTCCTCTTTCGAGGGATGCGGAGGCGGAAAGAAGGTGGGCAAAGTGATGGACTGCCCGATGTGGAAGGCCGTGACAACCTTGGGCAGAAAGGAAGGTCGTGTACGCAACACCACCTTATCAGGATGAACAGACAGGAAAGGTGGAGAAGAAGAAAGAGCCTGGAGCTCACTCACCCTCCTGGCAGAGGTGATGGCAACCAGGAAGGCCGTCTTTAGAGTAAGGAGACGAAGAGGGCAGTTATGAAGTGGCTCAAAGGGAGCACACATCAGATAGGTGAGAACCAGATTCAAGTCCCACTGGGGCATCACGAAGGGAACAGGAGGAAACATGTGCGTGATGCCCTTCAGAAATCTACTCACAATAGGGGACTTGAATAAAGATGGCTGATCTGGTAGCCTCAAGAAGGCTGAAAGAGCAGAAAGGTACCCTTTAAGAGTGCCCAGAGCAGAGCCCTGCTGGGCAAGGGAAAGAAGAAAGAGCAGCACTTCCGAAAGGGGTGCAGAGAGGGGATCCACAGCCTTTGCTGCGCACCATGCCACAAATCTGTTCCACCGGCAGGCGTATACCGACTTCGTGGAGGGACGCCTGGCTGCCAGAATGATGTCACAGACTTCGGGAGGCAAGTCAAATGGCCTCAACTGTCGCCGCTCAATCTCCAAGCTTGTAGGTGGAGACTGGACAGGTTCGGGTGCAGGACCGTCCCCTGCTGCTGCGACAGAAGGTCCTCCCGAAGAGGCAGACGAATCGGGGGATCGACTGACATGCTGAGTAGCTCGGGATACCAGTATCTTCGTGCCCAGTCCGGAGCCACAAGGACGACCTGGGCCCGGTCGCGCCTGATCTTCTTCAGCACTCTGGGCAGAAGTGGTATAGGCGGAAAGGCGTACAACAGACCGCAGCTCCACTCGCGACGAAAAGCGTCTCCGAGCGAGTGCCGCCTTGGAAACTCCAACGCGCAGAACTGCTGACATTGCGCGTTCTCTTCGGTGGCGAATAGATCTAACCAAGGCTCTCCCCACTGTCGAAAGAGACCTTGCGCCACGTCCGAGTTCAGACGCCATTCGTGATCCATCATGCACCGGCGGCTGAGTTCGTCCGCCCTGGCATTCAGAGAGCCTGCCAGGTGTTGAACCACCAGGGTCACGCCCTGATGTTCCAGCCACTGCCAGAGGCGCAGAGCCTCTTGGCAAAGGGTCCACGACCCCACACCGCCCTGTTTGTTGCAGTACCACATGGCGGTGGTGTTGTTGGTGAACACTTGCACCACGCTCCCCCTGACAGAGGGGAGGAATGCCTTCAGTGCAAGACGAATCGCCCGCAGCTCCAGAAGGTTGATGTGGAGCTGGGACTCCGCCGGAGACCAGAGGCCTCTGATCTCCGCCTCTCCCATGTGGCCTCCCCAGCCCTGGAGGGACGCGTCCGTCACAACTACGTGCTCCGGCTGGGGTAGGGAGAGGGGTCTGCCACTGACCCAGTCGCGGTCCGTGAGCCACCACTGCAGTTGCTTCGCAGTGCCCTCCGAGATCAGGACATGATCGGACAGGTTGCCCTGATGCTGGGCCCACTGAAACTTCAGGTCCCACTGCAGAGCCCGCATCCGCCACCTGGCGTGACGCACCAGAAGGATGCAGGAGGCCATCAGTCCTAGAAGCCGCAGCGTCAACCTGACCGAGACCCGGGATAACGGCCTGAAGACAGGAATCAGAGCCTGAATATCCCGAACCCGCTGCTCGGGTGGGTAAACCCGAAACTGCGCCGAGTCGAGAACCGCTCCGATGAAAAGGAGCTTCTGAGAGGGACACAGGTGTGACTTCGGCACATTGATGGAGAACCCCAGCAAGTGCAGGAGGTCGGCCGTAGTCTGGAGGTGGTTGACGACTGTCTGGGGCGAGCCCGCCTTCAACAACCAGTCGTCGAGGTAGGGGAAGACTGACACCCCTTGCCTGCGCAGATGGGCTGCGACCACCGCCATCACCTTCGTGAACACCCGTGGGGCGCTGGAAAGGCCGAAGGGGAGCACGGTAAACTGAAAGTGCTCTAGGCCTACCGTGAACCGCAGGTAACGCCGGTGGGCCGGCAGGACGGGGATGTGGAAATAGGCGTCCTGCAAGTCCAACGCTACCATCCAGTCTCCTGGGTCCAGGGCAGCCAGGACCTGAGCCAAAGTGAGCATCTTGAACTTCTCCGTCCGGAGGAAGCCGTTGACGTTCCGCAGATCCAAGATAGGGCGTAGGCCCCCTTTGCCCTTGTTGGGTACCAGAAAGTAGTGGGAGTAACAGCCACGTCCTACTTCTGGCCCAGGAACGCGCTCGATGGCCCTCTTGGCCAAGAGGGCCGAAACTTCCTCTTGCAGAAGTTGCAAGTGATCCCCCGACACACGGTGGTATTGAGGTGGCATGGATGGAGGGGAAGACTCGAAGGGGAGGGAGAAACCCCTTCGGACAATTTGCAGCACCCACCTGTCCGAAGTGACTGTATGCCAGTGGGAGAGGTGATGGCGAACCCTGCCTCCCACAGGCGTCACATGGGCCTGAAAACTCGGACTAGGAAGGTTTTGAGGCGGGGGCTGCTGAGGGAGGTGTGGACTGGCCTCGCCGCTGACCCCGACCACCGCCGCGGCGGTTCCCACGTCCGCCACCGCGCTGCTGGACATTTTGCGGCGTGTGGCTGGCGGTCCGTGGTGGGGCGCCCCTTCCGTGGCCACGAAAGGAGCGAAAGGCACCCGATTGCTGGCGTGGGGCCGTAAGGCCCAAGGACTTGGCCGTGGCCCTGGAGTCCTTGAAATGTTCCAGCGCATGGTCTGCCTTGTCGCCGAAGAGGCGACGGCCATCAAACGGCATGTCCAGGAGGGTGGCCTGGACATCGGCCGAGAAGTTGGCGGACCTCAACCAGGCGTGGCGTCGAACTGCCACCGTCGTTGCCATCGCCCTGCCCAGTGAGTCCGTGGTATCCAGCCCACACCGGATAGAAAAACGTGCCGCATCTCGGCCGTCCGCAAGGGTTTGGCTGAGTTTAGCCCTGACCTCCTCAGGGCATTGTGGCAGCACCTCCGCAACCGTGTCCCACAGAGTGTGGGTGTAGCGGCCCAAGAGACAGTTGGTGTTCACTGACCGTAGCCCTAGGCTCACAGACGAGAAGACCTTCTTCCCGAACTGCTCATATCTCTTGGATTACCTGTCGGGCGGGGCCGACGGGAATGCGGTCTGGGAGTTGGAGGCCTGGATGACCAGACTCTCGGGGGTGGGGTGGGTGGACAAAAAGCAAGGGTCGCCCGGTGCCGGGCGGTAGCGTCTGGCCACGTTCCTGTCCACAGGGGGGCCTGTGGCGGGCTTGGACCAAGTGCCCAGAAGAACGTCACACAAGGCCTCGTTGAACGGCAGGAGGGGCTCCGCGGAGCCGGACTGCTGTTTGAGGACCTCAGTGAGGAGATTAGTCCTCACGGCCGCGACGGGGAGCTGAAGGTTTAAGGCCTTAGCTGCCTTCGTCAACACTACACTGTAAGCAGAACCCGCCTCCGAAGCCACAGTCGGGGGCGACGTAAATCCAGTGTCTGGCGAGGTGTCAATACCACTGGCCTCCCCAAGCTCATATGTCCAGTCCTGATTCGACTGGCAATCGCGTGCCAGAGGGTCCTCGGACCCCTCCCATTGCTCCTCGTCACCTGGCTCCTGGAGACCAGGATTAACAGCCAGGGCCTCCTCGTGGAGATAGAACTCTCCGAAGGCCGACGGAATCGGCGCCCAGCGGCGCCCCTCCGACTCCTGAGGAGGACCGTAGGAAACATTGGGGGCGGCAACCACATCGGCCGCCGGGGACGACACCTGAAGGGACGGCGCCGGCGAGGTCGTAGGGTCGACCGGCGAGGTCCCGGATCCGGAGCCGGATCCAGCGAGGTCGTGCGGCGCCGGGACCGAAGTCGCCAGCGGCGCCGGGCCCGAAGTACCCGACGTCGTCGGGGCCGAAGCGCCCGACCCGGAAGTGTGGAAAATGCAAACCATCTTCCTATCGATGCCCAGGCTGCTGGCGCAAACCGCCTTAGTTCCCATGTTGAGTAATTACCAAAATAAAGAGACGGGCGCTGGAAGCAGGAATCAAGAGCAGAGTTTATTACTCATGAGGAGAGACAGTCATTTCGGACACGAAACACAGTGTCTTTCGGGAGGTGCTCTAACAAGTGAGCTGAGACTCTGGCTTTTTATACTCTACAGAACACATGATAACACAATCAGGACGGTGTGACGCAAAAGGAAAGACATCCCTATAATCCTCGTGGTGATCCTATAATCCTCGTGGTGATCCTACCCATATACATTCACAATGGGGACCCTTGACCTGCTGATAAGAGGGGAGGGCAATCACGCAACTGAGTGTTTTGCAGGATGTGTACGCCTGATCATAGCCCAAGGGGTGGGGTGGCTAAGACCAATAGAGGATCCTTTGAAGAGGAGTGACTTCATACAATAAGGGCAGTAAATGGTATCTCCTGGCTCAGGCGATGGCCTCGGACATATGTGGTCAGCCGGACTCGGGGGAAAAGGGTCATCAAAGGAGTGGTATTAATGCCGCGTGGACAATTGAGTGCGGAGGGAAGGCTTGTCAACAGAGGGGCATTCATGGAAGGGAAGGAGGTGCTGGTCAGGCGCGGCCCTGACCCTCAAGGACAGGGCTCTGCGTAAGAAGAGGGTTTATGACTTGTTTACGTGAGGAGAAGGGAGGGGTAGCCAGGGTGGACACAAGGACAGAGTCACACAGAGAGCGAGAGAGATCTTATGACCCGTACATGAGAGCGGGGGCAGTCAGGTGCAGCTGGGGGAGGGCTATGTCTGCTAAGGCAAAGGATGCCTCTCCAAGATGGAATAGGGGGTTTTGTGCGAGTCAAGGGGGAGAGTTGCCTTTCACAGCGGGGTCGTGCAGAGGGAGAGGGCTTCATGGTTTATGCATGTGAGGGAGAGAGAGATTTTGAATACACGCGGAAGGGGAGCCAGTGATTCTAATCTTAGGCGGGCAAAAAGGGCCAGGGTGCCTAAAATGGCTGTCATGTATACACGGGTACAGGCCTTTGCCGGCAGTAGGATGTAGTTAAATGCTTTACGGTATTTAGGATATGCGCAGGAAGAGGAGTGGGAAAAGGGAAATGAACGTTGCTTATGTACATCAATATGTCTATTTTTCTACAGTCGCCCCTTTTTACATAGCAAAAGTTCATTTTCGTGATCGATGATGGTACATATAAACAGGGACGGTCGCAGAATTAGCATTGTCAATATTAGCATATGGTATATAATCATGGACAGTTGATGTGTTTGGCAGAATACGGCACATAGGAGATTGCATTTGTCGAGTTCCTATCATTTCAAAGCACTACATAGCATAAATGTCTCTGACTAAAAATGTAACCAATGAACAGTTTTGACCAGGTTGATGAGAGCGGAATTCAGCTCAAAAACAATATTTCTTCGTCCCAGTGTCTTTTTGTCAGTGAGCCATCACTGGTAGGCTCTAGTCCAAGTACTTTCGTTGGCGCTGTTGAGCACCGGCGGTGGAGCTATGGGTCCAGCTCTGTTCTATCCTTTCGCGTTGCAGGGTGCGGTCAGTCTTCTGCTGTTAGACCACAGTCCTGTTCCCTAAACAATCCGGTTGGCGGCGCCTTATGCTCGGCGCCCACAGTTCTATGGCAGCACCCTATTCCCAGTGGAATGCAGTTCGTTCCTTTGGCAAAAAGTCACGTGGAGAAGAGGGTGAGTGTGGTTCAAATAGTCGATAGGGGAGAGGGTGGAGCTGGGTCAGAGTTCCTGGGACACGCAAAAGGGACCAAGGGAGCAAAGGATAACAAGCAGGCAGGCCCGTCAATCGGGCCCAAAGAAGGGGGACGGAGACTCCAGGCACGCGTGGGTTCAGCAGTCGGAGGGCTTCAAGGCGGCCCACCGTTTTTCATTTTCCACGTTGAAATTGCGGTCTCGTCCCGTATCCTGTTTTTCTACGGCTCCACCTTTGGTCGAGGTCACACGAGTCCCAAGATCCGCAGCCAGGCTGTACGTCACTTCCGACCCATCTCCTTCGGTGATCGTGAATCTTTGAATAGGTACAAGACAATGTTTCAGTGAAATGGCAAAAGAAGATATCTATGCATGCTGAATTCCTCCCTCAATTATACGCTCATTGGTCACAGTCAGAGGTCCATTACCAAGCAGTGCACGTGTCAGTATTCCTACTGGGCTCATGGCAGGTCTATTCATCGTCTTATTTATAAATCAAGTGAGGTTCCCATCAACTGTGCATTACATCATATTCAGCATTTTACAGAACATTTCCCATCAGGACTGGCTATCCTTTTTGAACAGGGCGGGGGTGCTATTATCGAGAGTCAGGCAAAACAGGGTCTTCTCGAGGGTCAACAACTACTCATGTGTATCAAGTTTATATTCGGGGCAGCAATTGGGGTTTACCGAAAAAATGGGGCGGGGATGCTTCGGGCGCTTGCGCTTGGGTGCAAAAAAAAAGGGGGTGGGGCAATCCGGGCGTTGGGAGTTCAATCTGGTCGTTGGCGTTCGTCTCTGAAGAACAGACCTAAGGTGCCATTGACATACAGTTCCCCTATAAGTGGCCAGATTTGGGGGACTTTAGTCGTCTTACCTGTCCTTTCCTTCTCAGCCAATTCAAGTTCATTCATTTTTGCAGAAAGGAGAGGCAGTAATATGGCGAGATACAATTATTTTAAGTTTCGGCCAATTTTCGCTGAACACCTTTGCGTTTAATATATATCAAATCAGACTGATGCCGGTGGGGCACAATTTTACAAATGAAAGAGAGAGAATAGGCAGACTCTCATAGAGAGTGAGAGTCGCCAGCAATCTAAACGAGCCATTCGGTACACGTATGACATGTAGGGAGAGAGAGAGTGAGAGAGAGAGAGAGAGAGACGTGTACAAAAATAGGTCATTTAGTGCGCTCACAACACGGAACAGCAAAGGTTAGGTAACATGCAGATACAGACAGAGGGAAGACATAAATCCGTACATTATACACAAACTCAGACAGGGAGGACGGCACATGTATTACACATATATAAGACATTCATGACAAGACAGGAAACAATTGTTAGCCTACAACATCTGTTTTTATCCGTATATCCTACGTATCTTTACTATCCTGTTTTATCTATGTGCTTGCTCTTTCTACCCTTCCCCCCTTTCCCTTCTCGCTTGTCACGCCTGCGAGCGTTCCCAATTACCAATACTAACACCTCGGCTGGTCGATCAGTGATTAACCTGGTCGTGCTAGTTACCCATGGTTGGATCTTAAGCCATTTTTCTGTTCCCTCCTGTGGTGGGAAGTTCTCCAGGCTGAGGCAACGGCAAGCATTGATCGGGAGAACAGTCGGGCAGCTTGGCTATATCTATAAGAGTGTGAGAAAGGGGGTAGTGCATTTTGAACATCAGCAATATTTCTAACTTCCTAGACGGGTGGTGCCGTGGCAACCCTTACCTGTATAATTTTTCTTTGTCCTTTCCCTACCTAGTCAAACGTCCAGTTACATTATTTAGCACGTCATTTCTAGTCAATTTTTCGTCATTCAGTACTTGTCCAGTTTCTATGTCAGTCCATCCTCTCAGTCGCTATGTCCTAAGGAGGAACAGTCATGTTAAGCCTACGTCTTTAAAAAGTTTATCTGTTATAACGACTAAACACAGATTTCCCCTTTTCCCTTTTTCGTCGGTGGTCCGACCGTCGCTCTTCCATACTTCAGTCGACGTTCTGACGTGACCTGCAGAAGGGAGGAAAAGAAGGGGTAGGGGGGGGCAGCATTCAAAGCACATCATCATGCAGTAGTTCGAAAATGTTTTACCTACCATATACTCGCCCTATCTCCTCGTACCGCATTCCCTTGCCCCTTCGGCATTTCAGCCCAGAGGGACCAGTGGTGTCATATAGATAATCATTGACGATCTGAGTATCTACATGAGCTACCTGGTCGTAACCGTCTTTATCGGGTGCAAGGGTGACGGTCAGAAGGCATTTTCTGTGGTGTCATTTTTAAGGGTATCTGAAAACACTTTTCCGGTTGCTTGTGGCACATAAGGTAGCTGCCAAATATCTGATCCCTTTTGATCTACATCCATCATCATACTTAATCTTCGCTCGCAGTAGTAAGGCATTACAAAACTTATTAATGCAACTGCAACGACCATGCTTTCTCCTTCAAAATACTTTTAATAAACGGAATTGGTAGCAGTTCATTTCATAAAGTGCAGCAGTGCAAATAAAATCGTATTGAAATTACCTTACAGGGCAGACATGATGCATGTCAAAAATTCATTATTAATCAATTCATAATTCATTATCCAATACTCATTCTTTATCTAAATTACACCAATTCATTTTCCAACTCATAATCAGTACCCACCCTAAGTCAATTCATTGTCCAAGCACATGCTCAATATCCTTCATATCTACTTTCATTATCCAAAACGTTATATATATATATCTCGGGGTTAAAAAGTTGCAAGGTCATGGTACAATAAAGTTCATTCAAAAACTCTCATTTTGTGTCGGCGCCATTTTGGGTGGGGTCAGGCGAGTTCCAGCACAGTCAGGATGTCTCTAGTCTTGCATGGCTGGCCCAGAGCCTTCCGTTGGGAATTCAAAAAGTTTTGTGCTAGAAGGTTAACAGTCTAACAATATGGACCATGAGTCAAAGAGTGGGAAGGGCGGCAACAATTTTCCTACCGGGTCATCCTGGTGTTCCTCCGGAACTGAACAAGTCTGTGCCGTGGCTGCATTTTAGCCAGTTCTAATCCGAGGCTGGCGCCGGCAGGAGTTGCACCGATGTCGTGGTTCCCGGTGAAGGGGGCGGGGGCACCCATGCAGGGGGTCGGGGGCCCCCCGGCTCTTATAGAATCTTCAAGGTCGAGGAGAGGCGATATGGAGCGAGTGCCCGTCCTGGGCAGAAGACCGCTTTATGATGTTGACCCTCTTTAAGTAAGAGCATTGGGGTGTCGCTGGAAGCCTCCACCTGGAGGGAGGTGGGGGAGGGTCGTTCGCGCCGCCTCCCCCTTCCAGCGACCCCGCGCCGTTACTCGGCTCCGTCGTTTCGATATTGGCCGTGCTGGCTATTGAAGATGGGGGGGGTGGTCGGCGGCTGAGGCAAGACAGCCCCCCCTTTCCCTTGACATGTGGCGGGACTATCTGCAACTGTCCAGACGTCGACATGTGGCAGCACTACCTGTAACTATCCAGGGAATTTGACATCTGGCGGGACTACTTGATTCGCCGCCATTCTCGCCTTCGGCTTCTGCCTTCTTCGTGGGTCGGACCAGGCGAGAGACAGAAGGGGGGGGGTGGTCGGTGGCTGAGGCAAGACAGCCCCCCCCCCCGTGGCCTGCAGGGCAGCGGAAGAGGAGAGAAGGAGAGGACTCTGCCATTCTTTGGACCGCCTGCCCAACATCATCTCCTCCCGATCGTGGTCAGGCGGGCCCCTCGTGCCTCGAGGCCTCGCCTTCCGGATGGGCGTAACCGTGGACCTGTTGCACTTTGGGAGCTTCCGGAATGAGGGTAGGTACCTATTTGATTGTTTCCATTTCATGTGACCGTTATTTGGGCGTGGCGGGCAATGAGGCAGGCATGTTGGGAACAGGAACAGGCAGTGAAGCCTCGCTACCTCGTGGCTATTTTTGCTGTCAAACTTTTCGCCATTTTATATTTCTTGTTACGAACTATTTCTAATGTTTCTTATTTTTAGTGGAGTCAAAAGCTCATCAGGGGGTTACTGACTTAGCCTGATTTCCTTTTTATTTTTCTTTCTCTTCCTTAGCGTGTTTCGAGCTAAAGCTTTCTGTTAGTAGGGAACGGTGATCACTTCATATTTTTATGTGTCCTTTTCACTGGGGGGGGGGGGTGGTACATCTGGACGGACCAGACGAGTCCCCTCCAATAAATGGTCCGGGGTGGAACGAGATTATCGATCAAAAGGGGAACATATATTCCTTCATTAGGGTATCATCCTGGACGGACCGAGCGATGTACTTCCATTTACCAGGGTAGCCTCCTGGACGGACCAGTCGGTCTATTTCTACTAAATGGCCCATGAGTAGAGAGCATATGTCCTCCATAAGAGTAGTCTCCTGGGCGGACCATGCGAGCTACCCCACAATAACCAACCAGTGGGGAGTGGGTAGGACTGACGAATTCACAAAGGGGCATAACCTACCCTTTTCTGCTTGCAAAGACTAGATAGAATATCTCTATTCCACGTTGTTTGCAGGCGGAAAATACCTCAAACGAAACAATGCCTGGAACAACAATGTCCAGGTTTTCAATCAATCAGTGGGGAGAAAAACAGGCATGACGGATTACAACGGGGACAAAAGTCTGCATTACCTGCCCTTCGCTATCCAAAAAGGAAGACAGAATATTTCTACTCGTCTCAGTTTGTAGACAGGGAAGATCTCAAAGAACAACCATCGACTATCAACCGACTTCAAACAATTCTCAAAGAACAACAATCGGTTATCAATCGACTTCAAACAATTCAGTGGGGAGAAAGGTAGGCATGACGGATTAATACCGGGGACAAAAGTCTACATTACCTACCCTTCTCTATCTGCAAAGAGGGACGACGTTCCTATTCGCCGCTGTTTGCAAACAGAGAATGTCTCGTTCTCAAAAGAGAACCAATATGTCAAGTAGCCCTCAAAGCTAAATGAACCAATACCAACAATGCCAGTATACAAATACCGGTTTTCAATACAAACAATCAATCAATCAGGTGGACAGAGCCACCCTACCAATCAGGCGTAAAAACACCCTACTTAATCTTACCCGGACCGGACCATACGGATAGTTCTTCGACTTCCTCCTCCAGCGCCCGATCGTTCTCTTACTCCATGTAGCATTCCTGTGGGATTCCAGTCAGGACAATAGGTCACTTGAAGAGAGGTCCGTTCAGAATTGGTGAAGTTCTGTCGATCGGCCGCCGGGCGAGGGCCCTCTCAAGGCAGGCATGCCCCGATCATTTAGACGTTCACTTCTTCATCTGGATCTCTCTTACCGAACCCTATGTCACTGATGGGCCCCGCGTTGGGACGCCAATTGTGGAAAATGCAAACCATCTTCCTATCGATGCCCAGGCTGCTGGCGCAAACCGCCTTAGTTCCCATGTTGAGTAATTACCAAAATAAAGAGACGGGCGCTGGAAGCAGGAATCAAGAGCAGAGTTTATTACTCATGAGGAGAGACAGTCATTTCGGACACGAAACACAGTGTCTTTCGGGAGGTGCTCTAACAAGTGAGCTGAGACTCTGGCTTTTTATACTCTACAGAACACATGATAACACAATCAGGACGGTGTGACGCAAAAGGAAAGACATCCCTATAATCCTCGTGGTGATCCTATAATCCTCGTGGTGATCCTACCCATATACATTCACAATGGGGACCCTTGACCTGCTGATAAGAGGGGAGGGCAATCACGCAACTGAGTGTTTTGCAGGATGTGTACGCCTGATCATAGCCCAAGGGGTGGGGTGGCTAAGACCAATAGAGGATCCTTTGAAGAGGAGTGACTTCATACAATAAGGGCAGTAAATGGTATCTCCTGGCTCAGGCGATGGCCTCGGACATATGTGGTCAGCCGGACTCGGGGGAAAAGGGTCATCAAAGGAGTGGTATTAATGCCGCGTGGACAATTGAGTGCGGAGGGAAGGCTTGTCAACAGAGGGGCATTCATGGAAGGGAAGGAGGTGCTGGTCAGGCGCGGCCGTGACCCTCAAGGACAGGGCTCTGCGTAAGAAGAGGGTTTATGACTTGTTTACGTGAGGAGAAGGGAGGGGTAGCCAGGGTGGACACAAGGACAGAGTCACACAGAGAGCGAGAGAGATCTTATGACCCGTACATGAGAGCGGGGGCAGTCAGGTGCAGCTGGGGGAGGGCTATGTCTGCTAAGGCAAAGGATGCCTCTCCAAGATGGAATAGGGGGTTTTGTGCGAGTCAAGGGGGAGAGTTGCCTTTCACAGCGGGGTCGTGCAGAGGGAGAGGGCTTCATGGTTTATGCATGTGAGGGAGAGAGAGATTTTGAATACACGCGGAAGGGGAGCCAGTGATTCTAATCTTAGGCGGGCAAAAAGGGCCAGGGTGCCTAAAATGGCTGTCATGTATACACGGGTACAGGCCTTTGCCGGCAGTAGGATGTAGTTAAATGCTTTACGGTATTTAGGATATGCGCAGGAAGAGGAGTGGGAAAAGGGAAATGAACGTTGCTTATGTACATCAATATGTCTATTTTTCTACAGAAGGACCTCCCGACGGAGCCGATCGGCCCGAAGGCGCCACGGGAACCGACTGAGGAGGGAGGGCCCTCATGGCCATGAGGTACCTCTCGACCTCCTCCTGCGACGCGCCGTGCCCAGGGACCCGAAGGTGTGGGGCAGGCGGCGACGCTTGCGACTCCCGCGGAGCCGCGTGGGCGGTGTCGCCCGAGTCCCCGGTCGCATCGTGCGAGCGACGGGGCGGGTCGGAGGATCGATGGCGTCGCTCCGACCTCTCATGCCTCTTACCTGAGGACTTGGAACCAGACGATCGGTGTCCACTCCCGGAACGTCGATGACTCCGACCTCGCGACCTGTCCCTCGACCTCCCGTGGGACCGGGACCGGGACCTGGAGCGGCGCGGGGCCGACTGCCTCAGCTCGAGACGCTTGCGGGACCGCTCCCGCCTAGCCTTCGACGTCAGGGCCCGGCAGTCGGAGCAGGTTCGATCGTCGTGGTCGAGGCCTAAGCACTTCAGGCACCGGCGATGGGGGTCCGTGACCGACATGAGTCGGCCGCACTTCGAGCAAGGCTTGAACCCGGGCATCCCTGGCACCGATAGTCGAGAATCGACTAAATAGAGGATCAAAAAGATCAAAAAAGTTTTCAGTCAAAAAGTGACTGGGGGTAGAGCTTCTTCCGGATCTGCGCTAGCTGGCGCGGAAAAAAGAAGAACTGACGTCAGCGCGCATGGGCGCCGTCTATATTCTCCGACGACGTCATCCCGGCGCTCACGACGCCGACGACGGACGCGGAGCCGCAGACGACGCCTACCAGCGCGCAGGGGTATTGCTACGCAAAAAATTTCCGGATCCAGTCTGACGCCTGGGGATATTCTAAGGTAAGGAATCTATCACTAACGTGTCTCTTTCAGATGTATCTGTCACTACTGTGAAGTCTGGTTGGGGAAGGGAGAAAGTTCTGCCTCTGACCCAATCTTGGTTCGTTAGCCACAACTGCAGGTCCCGTGCAGTTACCTCTGAGATCTGGACTATGTTAGAGAGATTCCCCTGTTGCTGTGCCCACTGGGACTTCAGGTCCCACCACAGAGCCTGCATATGCCAGTGGGCATGTGTTACTAATAGAATGCAGGAGGCCATGAGGACCAGCAGCCTCAGAGTCATTCTCACAGAAATCCAGGAGAGAGGCTAAAACAGCGGTATCATAGCCTGAATATCCTGGACTCGCTGCTCGGAGGATACATCTGAAACAGCACTGTGTCCAGAACAGCTCTGATGAAGTCTGGTTGGGGAAGGGAGAAAGTTCTGCCTCTGACCCAATCTTGGTTCGTTAGCCACAACTGCAGGTCCCGTGAAGTTACCTCTGAGATCTGGACTATGTTAGAGAGATTCCCCTGTTGCTGTGCCCACTGGGACTTCAGGTCCCACCACAGAGCCTGCATATGCCAGTGGGCATGTGTTACTAATAGAATGCAGGAGGCCATGAGGACCAGCAGCCTCAGAGTCATTCTCACAGAAATCCAGGAGAGAGGCTAAAACAGCGGTATCATAGCCTGAATATCCTGGACTCGCTGCTCGGAGGATACATCTGAAACAGCACTGTGTCCAGAACAGCTCTGATGAAAGGGAGCGTCAGAGAGGGAATCGGGTGTGACTTTGGCACGTTGATAATGAACCCCAGTGAATGCAGAAGGTTCACTGTAGTCTGAAGGTGGTAGACAAAAGCCTGTGGCGATCCTGGCTTTAGAGATAGGGGAAAAACTGGCACCCCATATCTGTGCAGATGATCTGCGACCATCACCATCACCTTGGTAAACACTCAAGGGTGCTGGTAAGGCCAAAGGGGAGTACTATGAACTAAAAATGCTTGTGGTCAACCGTAAACTGCAGGTAATGCCAATGGGCAGGCAGGATGCAAATATGAAAATAGGTGTCCTGCAAGTGCAATGCTACCATGCAGTCTCCTGTGTCCAGGGCAAAGATACCTGGGCCAAAGTGACCATCTAGAACTTCTCCTCTTTGAGGAAGAAGTTGAGGGTTCTCAGATCAAAGTCTTTTGGGGAACCAGAAAGCAGCAGGTATAGCAGCCACTGCCTACTTCTGACACTGGAACTCTCTCTATGGCTGCTTTGGCCAAGTGAGTCATGACTTCTTCCTCATGGAGCAAGGACTAATGATTCTCCATCAGCCGATTGTGAGATGGGGCACAGGGGGAGGATTTGAAGGGAAGGGAGTAGCCTCTTCAATGATCATCTGCACAACCCATCTGTCTGATATTATGGCCTGCCAGTGGTGGAGAGGATGACCTATTCAGCCACCAACTGGATGCCCGTTATCTTGTAGGCCAACATTAGGACTGCTTAGAGACCGCGGGGGGAGTGGTGGTTGTGGAAGACCTCTGTCCACCAGATCCATGGGTCTGTATGAACAGTGATCTCACCCCACACAGCCTGGAGAGGCAACATGGGGCGGTGGCTGGAGTAGGGTTGACGAGGTGGAAAACCCCTTCCGTAGACATGATAGGCAGACTGGGGTTGACGAGGGGCAACTGAGAGGCCCAAGGAATTAAAACGCTCCAGCGCAGAGTCTGCCTTGTCCCCGAAGAGACGGTTAGCATCAAAGGGCATGTCCAGGAGGGTAGCCTGGACCTCCCCTGAAAAGTCAGATGTTCTCAACCAGGCGTGGCGTTAAAGTGCCCTCCTAATCGAAACCGCTCTGCCCAGCGAGTCGGTTGTAGCCAAACCACACTGGATAGTAAACTTTGCTGCATCTCTCACATATTTCACTGCTTGGGAGAATATGGCCGGGTCCCCTTCGGGACCTGTGGCAGCACTTGTGTAACCATATCCCACAGTGTGGGAGGAGCAGCCCAATAAGCATGCAGTGTTTACATACTGCAACGCAAGGCTAGTGGAAGAAAACATCTTCTTTCACAAGCTGTCCAGACTCTTGGATTGCCTTTCCAGTAGTGTGGTAGGGAATGCGCCATGGGACCTAGAGGATTAGACTACCAAGGTCTCAGGGGTGGGATGTTGAGTAAGGAAACACGGGTCCCCAGGTGCGGGCCAGTGGCGGCGGGCAATTGCCCTGTTTACAGGAGCCCCTGTACTGGGTTTGGACCTGGATTATACTAGGACAGTGCTTCATTAAAATGGAGCAATGGTGCTGAAGAGGAAGCTCCCGGCTGCAGCACTTCCTTCAAGATGTTAGTCTTGACAGCCACTGAGGGCAACTCAAGCTATAGGACCTCAGCTATCCTCTTCACCGCCATGGAATAAGATGCTCCCTCCTCTGTAGCCATTTTAGGGGGGAAAGCATATCAGTGTCAGGGGATGAGTCTAGACCACTGGCATCCCAGAGTTCCTCACACCAGTCCATTCCGGGGCCTCCCAACTGCTACTCCAAAGGGTTCAGTGACCCCTCCTATTCCTCCCCGAAGCCTAGCCCTTTAGAATCAGGCTCAGGCACCAACCTAGGACCCATCAGTCCTGTTGATGCCTGAATCAGCGTTCACCGAAGTCGTTCCGGCTCTGTGTCAGATTTGTGAGAGTATATGAGGCTGGCGCCTGCTGCATTGATCTCAGGGCTGCCGTTGGAGGAGGTTGCTGCGGCACGACCGGCGCTGG
This sequence comes from Lissotriton vulgaris, assembly GCF_964263255.1. Taxonomy (NCBI): domain Eukaryota; kingdom Metazoa; phylum Chordata; class Amphibia; order Caudata; family Salamandridae; genus Lissotriton; species Lissotriton vulgaris. The sequence goes on along the minus strand of NC_141685.1, from coordinate 800,569,098 downwards.
TCTGCATCTGTTATTAGATCCACTGGGGCTCGTCGGAGCCGTGGCCAGAGCTTTCTGTATAGAACCCGATGGGGCCTCCTCCGAACCAATGGGGCCCAAAGGCGCTCTGGAGGGGTTGGTCCGCTCAAATACAGGTCGCATGGCCCCGTAAATTGGTGGTCACTTCACTTCCTGAAAAAAATGGGAGGCTCGCCTTCAGCCGTGGCAAAGATTCTGAGGAACCATGCCTCAAACGACGATGTTCCTTCGTCACAACAGCCACCGGCCATGGCTAAGTCGAAGCACGCTTTAACTTCTTCTGCTTCTTCCTCGAGTGTCCTGTTGACCTTGATTGGAAGAAAGACAACTTGGGGCTTTTGGAGCAACTCACGACCCCCCTCTCGATCAAGAGCTCCTTGGAGTCACACAACACAATGTCGCCTCCCAGGCCACTAGCAGCTTTGTGGACTGCTCCCTCAAAGCCTTTGGTGCCATTGCCTGGGAGTCTGAGTGTGACTCCAAGTCCGCAGATACACTAGATGTGGGTCTGTAACCGACATGGTGAAATGACAGGTGCCACACGGTTTAAAACCTTTCTTCCTCCAAGACATCACCTCAACACAACATGAGGAAGCATTCCTTGAAATTCGTCAAAACATCAAAAAAAAGTCTGTCAAAAAGCGACAAGGGTTGCCTTTTCTCCGGATCAGCACTAACTGGTGCTGAAAGAAAAGAACTGACGTCAGCGGCCCGAGGTGGCACCCATATAGGTGACACAGCGCCGATGACGCCACGCGGAGCCACGCGCATGGTTATTGATTGAAGAAAAATCCCCTAGATCCAGTCTGACGCCTGGGAAATTCAAAGGTAAGGAATCTGGGGCTAGATGTCTCTATCAGATAGTGTAAAATCAAAATAAAAGAGCACAGGTTTTGGGGGGAGTGCAATGGAGTCAAGGTGGAGGGATGGAGGGATGAGGGGGAAAAGCAACACACAAGAAAGAAAGCAACACAGAAAGTAGGGCAGAAGTACACAATGAAAAGCACAACATGACAGCAGGGATGAGGGTGTTTTGTAGGAGGAAGCACACAAGTGAGACTGAACAACTCACAAGGAACAGAGTAACACAAGGTAGAAGCGAACGAGGGAGAGAGCAATACAGAGCGCATTGCAAGTTTGATGGGGAAAAGCACATGAGAGGAAGGCAGCACAAGAGGAAGAGGCATTTAGTGGGAGAGAAGTACATGAGGTGGACAGGTAGAAAACACATGTACTCTCATTGATAGCTTAACCCCCCAAAAAAAAGTAGTTCCCAAAAAGTGAAATGTGGAAGGATTCAGAGTCAGCCAATCAAAAGGATGACGTAGTGGCTATCCTCCAAGGTAGGGACAAACACAGGAAGAGGAAGGTAAGTTATTGAGTAAGAAGTAAACAAGTGAGAGTGACCATAAAGCCATCTAATGGTAAGCAAGGGGCATACGGTAAGCTCAAAGTAAGTTGTAATACATCTTTCACAACTAGACAGCTTGAGCTGTCTGGTAGGCAATATTTTAAAACAACAAGATCACAAGTGTCAATTATGCACACACCTAGAGATAGCATCCCAAATTAAGCCTCTAAGTGTCCGAGGGTAAAGTAAATAACACAACCAGAGTCTACCCTATGTGGCTCACGCCCACAGGCTTTCTGCTTTGAAGCAGAATCTGTGAGATAAAGGAAGCGCAAGAAATTCCCTTTTTTAAGCGGCATAGCTTTGTTTGACGTGTAACCAATTAATTCTCCATCTACTGCTGTTCTGTTTTTTTCTCTCTCTTTACGACACCTGCCCCACAAGAAAATACTTTGCAACGTCCATCCGGCTGAGCAAGCGCAATACAAATAGAAAAGGCAAAAATAAAGGCAGAAATGCAAAAAACAAGAAATTTACATTCCCACCTCAGCAATTTGCAAAATAAAGTTTTATTTTAAAAGTATTGCATCCTGTTAAGATTCAAACATTGTCTAGAATGCTGTTCACTTGCACAAAGAACAAGAAAGTATTGTTATTTTCCAGCAGAGAGAGATACACCAAGCAGCAGTTTGCAATCAAGTTTCTAGATTAAAATTCACAAGCTTTAGACAACGTCGGTCCTATTTTTGAGGTTGATGTGATAAGAGGGTCAAGAACATCTAATTCTAAATCCAGGGTTCCATCTGCTGGAAGCACGTGCTAAAGGTTCAGAGATTAGAAAATTGAGTTTCAGATGAAACATTGTGCACCTACCAAAAAGTTCTTCAACTTGCGATCTACAAGTCCATGCAAACCTTGTCAATAAGGGTCTTGCATACGTCCCACCGATCTTAGATATGATCAAAGCTGCACCACATGAACGAGCACACCTCCAACGTGATCTTGGAAACGCTCAAACCTGGCCTATCCATGGCCTGCACACTCCTAAGGTGATCTTAGAATTACTCCAAGCTGCCCCAAATGTGGTACCAACACACTTCTTAACTGATCTTGGATTTTCTCAAATCTACCCCTAACTTGGGCCCAGGAACAGTCTTCAGTAATCTTATAATTGATCAAACTTGCACAACGTGTGCCCAAGACACTTGCTGCCTTATACTTGAGTTTCTCAATTTTGCCCCACATATGCCTAGCACACGTTTTACCTGATCTTGGAATTACAGGTCATCTCGTTCTCGGGGTAGTGGATATCCACTGCATCCTGGATGACTGTTCCGTACTCGTACACTTTGATCTTCTTTGTCACCCCAGCAATTGCAAAGTAGTCACAGTCTCGGTCAAATTCAATGCTGGAAGGAGACAAAAGTCACATCAGATGTCAAGGCAGAAGAGGGATACGATAGTCGTGGGATGACAGATCAAGAAGTAAAACACAGAAGCTCAGGAAACCAGAAAACTATTGTGAATAAAGGAAGGGTTGTGTTACTTGAAGTAATACCTCCTGCACATGGTAAAATTAATACAACCAATGTCTGGAAAAGTTCAGTAAAATATAAACATGTTTCCACTCTATCTTTCAACATCTCCCAAGTGATGGAATGGTCTCATAAATAACTTTTAAATATCTTGCCCCAGTCTACCTCAGATGTTTAAACGCCCTCTTCTGCCTGAATGCCCATTCTGCATGCCCAGAGCTCTAATGCTAAGGAGCTCACACCAAGAGAAGACCTCAGTCAACATAACTCAAGCTGGCACCTTCCAGGCATATTAAGTCCACAATCTAAATCCTAAAACCTGTACAAATGACACAGCCTGCAGTGCTGTCTACACTAGAAACTCAGTTCCCAACTTACTTACCCGCTTTCAGGTCTTATTAACTCTTTGCAAGAGTTCTTCCCATGGCCGTTAATTGTTAATAAACTCAGTGGACAACAGAGGACCTCAGTGTGTGTCTTGCCACAGAAGAGGTCTACTCAAATCTATCTCCAAAAGAAGTTCTTTTGCTATGGGAATGCAGAAAGTAGCAGAAGAAACCAATGTACTAATAATTGATTAAGAAATAGCTGTCCCTTTCCTCATTAACCAATCAGATGGACAAACCAAAATTACTGTGTTATGTTAATATAGATTAATGGATAAAACATTTATAAAACAAAACACCCACTATTTCCCAGCCAACCACTGGCACTATTTAATTTGTTTTGCAGGTTTTTATGAAATATTGAATCGAGTTTGTTTTGATAAATGCACCAAACCATTCCCCTGAAAATCCTATAGTAGGAAAGCTGAGGATCATTGGTACCTTTATGCCAGTCATCATTGAAGAAGTGCCAAGGGAACTAAAATTCCTTGAGCCCCTAACACGACCGTGGTCTGAACAAAGGTGCTCCTAAGGTGTGTAGGAGAGCCAATGTACAGACTTTTTTTTTTTATTATTATAATATTTTTTGGGGGGGGGGGGGTTCTGCGTTTCATATAGCGCAAACTTGACCTGAAGGGATCACAGCGCTTTACATGAGCATTGGTTTCGTTAGATAAGGACACATTCATTTTTGTTAGTCACAGTGAGATTAAGTGATTTGCCCAGAATCACAGGATGTTGAGCATCGTTGCTGAGACTCGAACCCGGTTCCCCAGATTTCAGGTCGACCGCCCTAGCCATTAGGCCACATCTTCTCCCTTTTTAAGAGGCAATGGCTAAAGTCCCAGGGAACAACATGCAATCAGCCCACTTTACTGTTAGTGACAAAATAGCAAATGCTAACTTATCCTCTCGGTTTATAGACAGGCCCGTAGAAGAAAAGGTTAATAACCAAACTAACCCTTTCTGGTATGGATTTCAAGGAGGCCAGGACTGTAACAAGTAGTAACAGGATAATCTTTAAATAACCCTGAAATTACGCATGAGAAACACTTTCCCACTATGACCCAACAACACTTATACCTGGTGCTTTTCAAAGGAACATTCTAGTTGGACCAGTACATCAATAGCTGGCTATCAGTAAACCATTTTGAGCAAGAAGGCGATGTGATGACTGCGATTGTTGATACTGTTTTTCTATGTGCTGCAATCCTTTAAAGATGTAATACTAAAAACCGTGCACATGAGTTGAAGCACCCGTAGAAAAGTAAACACTAAACTGTATACGGGTATTAACACACCAACACATGTTGAAATGTGAGTTTACCTGTTCAACACCAGGAAATGTACCACCCGCCTTCCAGCTCCACCTGCAATGTCTGCCTTCAAAAGCAGGCATTCCAACATAATGCACAAGGAAGGTTCCCTAGCAACAATCTGGACTGGAATTCTACGTCACAATGTATGTAAAACGTACAGTCTAATGTCGCAATGCACTTCAATAAGGTACTTGAGTTATTGCATAATTTGCCTGTGCTTGTCTTCTGTACATTTTATTTCAAAGTGCCCGGGGAATATATGGAAATCAAATATGATGGAATTTAAATATACCCCCAGCAGCTCAACATGTGCACTACATAACCGGGTATGAATCTGGTACTCCGGGGCAGTGTACAATTCGGGTGCATGTCTAGCAGTTCTTACAAAAGGAGGCTTAACAGAAACAAAGAGAAATGTTGACAAAAAAGTAAAAACCTACGAGAATGGGTACCTCAAGCAGCCCTACCATTTTTTTTAAATCGGAAAAGGATAATCTTAAACGATGTTGATGAGACCAATGAATTCCAAAATGTACTAACTGCAAACAATTGGAATTGAAGGATAGCTTTACAGAAGCTTGAACCACAATTTTCCACTGCAACAGCCACACTTTCTCTGAATAAATTATGAACATGCAGAGGTTTATGTACACGTGTTGCACGAGATGCTTGTGACGGAGCTATCTACGTCTAAGAGAGGATGAAGAGTGTAGTCCAGGAGGGTTGGGTTCCGAGTGTGTGTTGTAGCGCTGTTTTCGCCTCACGTGTATTCTGGATGCTACTTCTTGCGTTGTGCCTATTGTGTGTATGGGACACTTTTACACTGGGTCAGACCGGATTATAGGGCAATCAGTCAGTGCCCGAGGGGCTGGTCTGAAAGATCAGTGTGTGGGCCATTTTTAGGTCGAGACTAGCAGCGCACATGCGCTGCTCTGCGAGGCATGCTGTATCCACTGTATGGGCATTCAGTACACTCATCGCTTTTGATTGGCTCCTTCGTGTGCTTTTCAAAAATCCTTTATTTTCCTTAGTTTATAGCTATAGCTTACATTAGTCCCTCATTTTACTGGTTTGGTTACACTCTAGAGACTGCATGCATTATTTCAAGATGGGCCATATAGGTTAGTGTTGCGCACTACCTGTTTTGTTAATTTCTTGCTCAGTGGTGAGCACTCCCTAAAGCCTTGCGGTGAAGCGCGTCCATGTCTCAGACAAGCTGTTTATTACCAAAAAGCTGTGCTAATGAGTTGAAGATGCAGGCGAGTTTTATATTGCAACTTGACGCGGATGTTTTTCTATATGCAAAGCTCCCCTATCCTTAACAGTCCAGGGTGCCCAGTACGTCGCAGATGCTGGGAAAGAGGAAGCCTCTATCCTCTCTACCCACAGGACATGGATGACGTCAGCAGACAGATGTTCGACCCGCCTCTTCTGCCTCCTACAAGTTTCTTCTCGGTTTGGGTCCTGGGCCTGTATAATGTCGGCCTCCGTTGCTGGCAGTCCCAGGTCCTAGATATTCCAGTTCCTCTAGGTCTTCTTGCTGGACCTGGATCGCCTCACCATGCCATAGCTGGCTGTTCTAAGTCCTGGCTCCGGCGACAGATACCTTCGTTATTGTACACAATGCTGCCAGCTTCTTCTCTGGTCCCATTAGTAAATCCTCATTCTTAGACCTCTAGGCAGTGCTGCTAGCTGGTTCTCGGGTCCCTGTGGTAATTGCACATTCTTAGTCCTCTAGACAGTGCTGCTTCTCTGGTCTCAGTGGTAATTCCTCATTCTTAGTCCTTTAGGCAGTGCTGCTAGCGGTTTCTATGGTCCCAATGATAATTCCTCATTATTAGTCCTCTAGGCAGTGCTGCTAGCTGCTTCCCTGGTCTCAGTGGTAATTCCTCATTCTCAATCCTCTAGACAGTGCTACAAGCTGCTTCTCTGGTCCCACGGGTAAATCCTAATTCTAAATCCTCTAGAGTCTAGACAGTGCTGCAGCTGCTTCTCTGGTCTCCGTGGTAATTCCTCATTCTTGGTCTTCCAGACAGTGCTGCTAGCTGCTACTCTGGTCCCTGTGGCAAGTGCTCATTTTAAGTCCTCTAGACAGAGCCACTCACTGCTTCTCTGGTCCCATCTGTAACTCCTCTATTCTAAGCCCTCTAGGCAGTGCTGCAGCTGTCTCTCTGTTCCCAGTGGTAATTCCTCATTCTTATTTCACTACACAGTGCTGCTAGTTGCTTCTCTGGTACCATCAGTAATTCCTCATTTTAAGTCCTCTAGGCAGTGCTGCTTGCTGCTTCTTCTCTGGTGCTGCTTGCTGCTTCTCCGGTCCCAGTGGCAATTCCTCATAGTAAGTCCTCTAGACCGTGCTGCTAGCTGCTACTCTAGGCCTGTCTGTAATTCCTCCTTCTAAAAATTCCAGACAGTGCTGCTAGCTGGTACTCTGGTACCACCAGTAATTCCACATTTTAAGTCATCTAGACAGTGCTAGTAGCTGGTCTTCTGTTCTTATCTGTAATTCCACATTTTAAGTCCTCTACACAGAGGTGCAGCTGCTTCTCTGGTCCCCGTTGATAATTCCCACATTTGAAGGCCTCTAGGCAGTGCAGCAGATGTGTATCTGTTCCCAGTGGTAATTCCTCATTCTTAGTCCTCTAGGTAGCACTGCTAGCTGCTTCTCTGGTCCCAAGGGTAAATCCTCATTCTACGTCCTCTAGGCGGTGCTGCTAGCTGCTTCCATGGTCACAGTGGTAATTCCTTATTCTTAGTCCTTGAGGCAGTGCTGCTAGCCACTTCTCTGGCCCCAGTGGTAATTCCTCCTTCTTAGTACTCTAGACAGTGCTACAGCTGGTTCTCTGGTCCCGTTGGTAATTCCCAAATTGTAAGTCCTCTAGGCGAATTTATGTTACAATCCTGCTGGGTACCCATGTGAGAGGAGAGGCTGTAGGATGGTATTTGTTTCTAGCTCATAACAAAAATGAACTGTGCTCATATTTCAGAAAATATAACAGAATCAGGAAAGTATAAATATAGCATATTTTTTTCTAAATCTGAAGTGTGTTAGAAACAAATATTTAAATAGGATTAAAGCACATCAATACATCAGATGATATTTCCACACATTAGTATTTGTGTGCAGTAAAACCGTATTTCGACCCAACTACGTATACTCCACACTATGCCACGCCACCCAACAACATTCTACTCTACTTGATGCCCTTTCACTCTACAACACTCCACTCCCCTCTACACCTTTCCAATCCAAGACACTCTACAGCACACCATTTCACTCTACGCCCCTCCACATCACTTACCCCACTCTACTCCAATCTGCCTTGCCACGCTCCAATCCGCTCTGCCACGCTCCAATCCGCTCTGCCACGCTCCAATCCGCTCTGCCACGCTCCAATCCGCTCTGCCACGCTCCAATCTGCTCTGCCACGCTCCAATCTGCTCTGCCACGCTCCAATCCGCTCTGCCAAACCCCGCTCCCATATGCCACACTCTGCTCCCATATGCCACACTCCGCTCCCATATGCTGAACCCCAGGCTACCCCACTCCAGTAGTCTTCCCCACTCCACTCAAATCTACCAGTCTATCCCATTGTAAGCAACCAATATCTACCCCACTCCAACCAACCACAATCTCCCCCACTCCAATCTATCCATTCCTATATACCACAAACAAACTTACTTCAACTCAATCGACCCTACTCCAATCCACTCAATGTACCCCATTCCATTCTACACCAATCTCCCACACAACTCTAATCTACTCCACCCCAATCTACCCAATTCCAATGTACTCCACTCCAACCTACTCCACTCTACCACAACCCATCCCACTTCATCATAATCCACCCCACTCCAATCTACCCCACTCTAACCGACTCCACCCCACTCCAATCTACCTCACTTTATTCTACCCACTCCAATCTAACCCAATCTACCACACTCCACTTTACCCAAATCCACCTCACTCCACCCCAATTTACTCCACTCTACCCTAATGTGCCCCACTCCACTCTACTATAAGCCAATATACTCTATCCCAATACACTGTACCTCAATCTAACCCATTACACTCTACTGCACTCCAATCTACCTCACAAACTATCTACTCTGCTCCACCCAATGTACCCCAGCCCAAGCCGTTAACTTTTAGCCGTGCTGAACAGTGGCCACACTGGTATACAACATGGCTAAAACACATTGCCAAAGCAAATCGCTCTTGCAAAGGCACAACGTATTGGCTTTGCGAATGCTTGTTTAGCTATCTGGTTCATTAACAGGGGCCACTTATATTTTGGTGTCTAGCCTATTTTTTGTCCCAGGGCGGCCTAGCTTTAACTGGGTTATTAGATTAGCACAGCTTATTGCTGATGCTCTTCTATAAAGATACGCGCAGCAGAGACGCGCCAGTAAGTTCTCACACTTGCCACCAGTGTGAATCTTCCCTGCTCAGGAGGGTTAAGGAGAGTTCAGACTCCTAGGCTAGTAGATCTTTGTCACCTGTGATGAACTGAAAATACACGCTTACTCACAACCTCTGACTGTTTATGAAAAACCTAAAAGAAGAGCTCAGTGGCACAAGCCACTTCTGCTAGGCCTGGGGGGGGGGGGGGGGGGGATCACTGTAATTTACCTTGATGCCCACAGCACAGAAGACCATATGTACAAGCACTATGTGGTGTAACTTCCTTTTCCATGGTGTGTTCAATCTGCAGCCATCTTTCAGCAGAAAACTCAACAGCCACACAGGAAAGATAAGAGGGGCCGGTCATCAGCAGATGCGTCATAGGGAAATCTGCACTAGCATGGGTGGTGCAACAGACATTTTGTTTTATATAAATCAATGCTTGGAAAATAGATTAATCCTTTTTAAGTGGGCGAGGAGCTCTCATACGTATATCTAATGCACACTATTTACGAGGAAAATTTGTTTTTTCATCAGCTTCAACGAAAATCCCACCTTCTCGAAGAAAACATACAACTTCTGTCGGAAGCGGCGAATGGGGAGGTAAATTCACTAGAAGGTGTTTTCTCTCACGTTTGATTTTGAAAGAGTTCAACCAAAAATTTGCCACATATATCTAAGACTTTCTTTAACACCTTTTCTATTCCAAACAATAACTTCCAAAGTCTTACAATTCTAATGTTGTTTATATCTACTTGGATTTGAATACGCCATTATTAAATCAGAGGTGAGTCCTTTTATATAAAGCATCTGGCCCATTACACAAAACAGCAGAATGGTTGTGGTGGCACAGGTGAAGAATAAGGCTCTCACATCAGTAAAGATATGGGAAACGAGGTGTCTAACACGCTCATGGGACTGGAGACCTCACTAGCATACAGAGTATCAATCCTTTATTGATGTATATCACAATAGCAAGTGATAAAATATCTTTCTCTGCAGACATTTTTATTTTATTTGAAAGGTTTTATATAGCGCTGGCTAGACCCGGAGGTATCAGAGGGTATATGCGTAAGGTATAAAGCAGGCAATGGGAGCGATTCAGGGGGGAGGGGGTAGGAGCAGTGGAAGTAGACAGCGAATGAAGGAGGGAAAAAGGAGGGGGAGGGTGAGAGACAGCATGAAAGAAGAGGGGGAGGTGACGGGGGCACAAACCGGTAGACGAGTAAAAGCTGCGCCAAAAGTCCAGTAAGCTGTGATCCCAGGGGAAGTGGTATCATTCCCCTAACTCAGATGCAAGAGGCTCCCTTTACACAGTGGACTCTCTCTGAGACTCCAAGGCCTACCTACTGGGTCCTTCCCCAAAAAGGGGAGAGGGGGTGCTTTGGCAAGGGGTGCCATACCATGCCTCAACTTTGAGTGGCTCCTTTAGCGCTGTGGACGCTCTCAGAGGGATCACTGAGACTCCAGAGTATAAGTAGTTGGATCTTTCCCCAACAAGGGGAGAAGGAGTGCTTAGTTAAAGGGCACAAGGGACAGGGGGCTAGGAAGGGTAGCAGGCAAGGCGAGAGATTAACCCTTTCGATGCTGATGACGAGCTCAGCTCGTCATCACCCACGGGTGTCGTGTGCTGATGACGAGCTGAGCTCGTCATAGTGCCACTAAAATGGCATTTTCCAGCACACAGCGGGAAAACCCCTAGCAGCCAAGAGGTTAAGGGGTGAGGGGATAGGAACAGGGGAAGTAGACAAAGAATGTAAGAGGGAAAGCGGTAGGGGAGGGTGAGAGAGAGAGAGAGAGAGCATGACAAGGGGGGGGGGGGTGCTTTACGTGGTTGACTCTCTCAGAGGGGTCTATAAGACTCCAAGATCTACCTACTGGATCCTTCCCCAACAAGGGGAGAGGGAGTCCTTTGGTAAGGGGCGCCATACCATGCCTCAGCTGTGCACGGTTCCCTTGATGCTGTGGACTCTCTCAGAGGGTTCACAGACTCCAAAGTAGGAATATTAGATCTTTTCCCAACAAGAGGAGAAGGAGTGCTTAGTCAAAGGGAAACAAGGGACAGGGGGCTAGGAGGAGGGTCGGAACTGGCAGGTCAATAGAGGGGGAGCAAACGGCAAAAGAAAATCGCATTAATTACAGAAAGATGACACATGCCGATCGAGGGCGGGATTGAGACTACCACTAAATAGTTGAGATAAGTATAGATTTACTTATTTTAGCCCCACCATCTACGCAACTTGACAATATGTATGAATATAAATTTTAGATTCAATGTTTACTTTAACAATGTGTTTAATACTGCTTGGTTAGGCCCACTATTTCATCTGTCCATCGAATGGAAGCGAGGAGAGCTGTGGCGACTTGGGGAGATCTATGTGAAAAGGTTAAATTTGGAGGGAAAGAAAGAGTGAAACAGAAATGACTGAACTAAAAAAAATAAGGTTGAACAGTCACAACTCTAGGCAAGAAGTCAATGAAAGGGCAAATGTAGTGAAACGTAAACGTCATTATAATTTCAAACCTAGCCACATATCAGACACTGGGACACTTGCAAATGCTTTAGGCCTGGTTACTGATCGGGTCTCTCTAACAGGAAGTCTCTTTCATTATTATTAATGAATTAATCCTTGTAGGCACTGGGAAGTAACGTTCAAATGATCCTGAGTAAATACCTATAAACCTGGCAAGTTAGAGGCTGCCTGTCCTAGGACTGTCTCTGTCTAGGGAGCAGGCAATGGACACCTTTTGCTTCTAGGGTCTTGCTGATGTAGTAAGATCTATCACTTCCAAATATTTTCACCTCTAAATTTGAAATGTTCAGTGGACAGGCACAGGGGAAACATTTGCTGCCAAGTAGGCAGTAGCATAGATCTCAAATCGCTTTCAAAGTCTACAAAAATGTGGGGGCTGGGGCAGGATCTGCTAGTATCACAGAACATGACACACTTGCTGACAAGTCTCATCGTGATCACAGAAGAGTCAACAGGCAATTGAAAAACCAATGCAAGCGAACAAGCTGGCATTCTCGTAAGAGGCAGACAACTCCATAAAAAAAGTCCCAGACACCAGTCACTTATTAAATAATTAAAAAAATAGGTTTCCTAAGGGGAGTTTAAATTCAAACCCATCATTGGATAGTTGTAAAGACCACATAATGAATGGGCACAGAAACAGCTCTACGCTCACCCAGAGATGACGGTCAGGATAGAGCTGAAGACTGATTAGGGCAGAGGCTGACCTCTTCTCTCGCCCATAATATGATGGGTGACGAGAGATTACAGGCTGCATGGGCATACACACCAAGCTCTTGTCTCAGTCACAGAGGTGATGGCTCGTTTAAGGGGCTATGGGTATACAAACTAGCTTGTGTCTTACTCACAGAGGTGGCAGCTCAGTGGCGGGCATAGAATCCATCAATATACAGCCTGAGTGCCTCAATGACCAGAGTAATGTTTCAGTAAGGGGAAAGGACAAGGAAAGCATGGATGTGCAGCCAGATCTTTTCTCAGTCACACACACAATGGCTCAGGAGAGAGGCAACTACTGCATGGATACAACGATTGAGATCTTTGAGACCTCTCTTCATCCACAAGCATTATGGCTTAGTATGGTGGACAAAGACTGAATGGTTCTACAGGCTGAGTTCTTCGCTCTTTCACAAAGGCGATGGCCCAGGAGAGAGAACATGAACTGAATAATATACAGACTGAGCTCGTCCCTTACGGACCAAAGCGATGGCTCAGCAGAGGGGACAAGGACTACATGGATGTACATACAGAGTTCTTCACTCGCTCACAAAGGTCATGTCTCCAAGAGGAGGACACAGAGATAAGATCTGAGATCTTTCCTCACTCAAAAAGACGATGACTAAGGAAGAGAGCACATGAATTGCATTATATACAGACTGAGCTCGTCATTCACTCACACAGGCGATGGCTCAGTGGAGCGGGCAACGACTGCATGGATATAAATACTGAGCCCTTCCCTCACTCATTCACTCACAAAGGTCATGTCTCCAGGAGGAGGACACAGAGATAAGATCTGAGATCTTTCCTCACTCAAAAAGACGATGACTAAGGAAGAGAGCACATGAATTGCATTATATACAGACTGAGCTCGTCATTCACTCACACAGGCGATGGCTAAGTGGAGCGGGCAACGACTGCATGTATATAAATACTGAGCCCTTCCCTCACTCATTCACTCACAAAGGTCATGTCTCCAGGAGGAGGACACAGAGATAAGATCTGAGATCTTTCCTCACTCAAAAAGAAGATGACTCAGGAAGAGAGCAAATGAATTGCATTATATACAGACTGAGCTCTTCATTCACGCACACTGGAACTGGCTCAGTGGAGCGGGCAACGACTGCATGGATATAAATACTGAGCTCTTCCCTCACTCATAAAGGAGATGCCTGTGAAGGGAGAACAGGGGCCACACGAACATACAGACTCAGGTCTTCATTCAGTCACAAAGGCGTTGGCTCAGTAGGGGGACAAGTACTGTTGAGTAAAGAGCTCTTCCCTCTTAAGGGTGATGGCTCAGTAGAGGGGCACATGGATTTTGTGGGGACACAAACTGAGCTGTCTCCCAAAGAAGTGACTGCTGAGAAGATAAAGGAACAGTTACTATTTTCTCCCAAGTTCTTCATTCTCTATATGAAACGGCCTGACAATATTATCTTCATCAGACTAAAGAAATGCTTCGACTTAAACAGTCTTTTGTAGATTAGGTATCTAAGCAAGCTTCTTCAAAAGACTTCATTTTGTATGTGGATAGCATCCTGCACCACTAGACATCATGAGAGTGCTCTCTCTGAGAAAGCTCCCTCCCCAAGAGGTAATGGAGTTACTGCTCCTGTCATCAGAAATGTCCTAGAAAGAGCCGCAACCTGGCACTCAGACCTTTCCCCAGCATCATTGCACTGAGCAAAGTCAAAGCGGATATTCTGGAGGCTTGGCCTCTCTACTGGTCCATTTTGCACTGTTAAATCTTCACACAAAAATCTCCTTGGTCTCTTGGTTTGACCACCTCAGGAGTTAAAGGGTGACACGCTTCCTACTCTACTTTAAGAGTTATTACTACTAAAATAAAGCCAATGGCTGAGAAACAAATGTTACTTAACCATAATCCTGATTTTGGATCATGGTATCTATTTCAAATTCAGAAACATATCACCCACTTCCTCGTTACTATGAGTGTCAATGGACAGAGGATACATAGATTCTTATTCTGATCCTCTAACAAGGTACTGCATTCTAAGTCAGCGGCCCTTCCACATTCATTAACCCCTTGCATGCTGATGCCGGCCCCCATCTGTCATGCACTACGGCGCTAGTGTGCTGATGATGGTTGGGGGCCGTCAAACCCGCCCACTCGCGATTTTGCCGCACAGGCGCAGAATCGCGGCAGCATGCAAGGGGTTAAAGGCACAGTGTTAACATTGCTGGTCAGATGCTTAATTTCATGCTTTCTCTCTTTTAAGGTGGATTTAAAGCAGGCTAGTCAGCCAACTGGGCAGTGGAGGAGTTAGACCTACTGCCACCATGAGCCGACCCTAGGTTTGCCACCCTGTGCCGGTAAGGGAGAGGGGGGCGGACAACTTGTTCTTGGGGAGGATCTGAGTGTTGATGGATGACTTGTTCTCGGGGTGGGGGCAGGATGATGATGGTAGGAGAGAAACACAACTTACACACCTCCCCCGCCCCAAAAACAGTGCCCCGCTCAGCTACGCACTGCAAATGGCCTTCAAAGAGTTCAGTTGTGATTCAAACTGGCTGCTTAAAAATAAGAAGAGCAAAGCTAACTTCCTAGAGGGACAGCTTATTTAGGTAACCAGTTTTAACAACCAAGGCCAAAGCCAATAGGCGTGGTCTTAGGAAGCTGCTACAGGTTTTTAAAAATAATTTATTGGCTGACCATGCCACAAAAAAAGAAAAGAAAAACAAAATATTCAGCCACCTAATTATTAATTGTGATAGGGAGAAGAATAAAACATCACCACCTGCCCAAGCACTTGCATTACTGGCATGCAAAATACTGTACGGTCGCAAAGACCAAGAACTTTTGAAAACTAAATGTCAAACATTCTTAGAGGTGGATTACCCATGTTAAGTATTACATTTTAGCTAAACACGTTAGTGAAGTTATTGATGCTCTATATGATTCTATACCACAAGGCGTGCACTTACCAATGTTTGTTCAAGACACCAGCTAACACACAGTAGAGCACTTGTGTCTTCATAAGACCCAATTTCTGGCAATCAAGCGAAAGCCATACTCAAAGGAGCGGAGCAGCTATCTTCTTTCCAATACAGTATCTTATGGAAAGCACTGTGCCTGTGTGGGCCATTCCTAGGTGAAGAGCACAGTGGCAGACCACCATAAGAGGGCATCTTAAAATATTGCAACCTTGCCTGTCCCCTTCAGCAGATGACAGGAGAACTCCCCCATCTTCAACTGCCGCAAGCACTTCTTTTGCAAACAAAAGAATAAAAGAAAATCAATATACTGTTGGGCAGCCTAGCCAGATAAAGGAAAGAGATCCATCATAGCCAGGCCCAGTTCATATCCTGAATGGCCAGAAGCAGACAACAGACAGCGGCAAATGACTACAGGGGGGGACGCGAAGATAAAGTGTCGCTTCCATGGTGGCTTTATAGCCATCCACCATCAGGGCTTTCTTCTCCGTTACCTTTAGAACGAGAACATTCGTCTTCCTTCTTCTGAGCCTTGCACAGAATAAATCAGAGCACACACAGTGGCATGCCAGAGAAAACGAATGCAGAAGCAGGTTAAAAAAGAATAAATGTTCACCGTTCTTCTTTTAAATACGCTGAAGGTTGGTTGGGGCAGACACAGCGCAACTAAAGGAATGGCTGCTTGCAATGGTGCATTACTAACCAGTGATGGAAATGCTTACATCAATGATTCTAAAGCAATGTAGCAATTTGCTCTGTGCCCTGCTTAAGGCATGCTTTGCAGTTATGGTTCCTCTATGTTGTGAGAGAAATAAAGTAATTTTTTTTTGTTGCAGTTTTTTTTTATTTTTTTTTTTACATAGAGCATGAGTGGTCCAGATACTTTAGAGCGCCTTTACATGAGCACCAGTCTACATTACACAAGGTCAGATTGTTTTCTTTTTTTTTCAGGCACAGGAAGATTAGGTGGTTTTTCCAGAATCACCGGATATTGAGTAAGCACCATGGCTCGGACCTTATTTCTAAGTTACTAAATCGGCAACTCAGTAACTCTCCTCCCCTAAATTATCGGAAATCAGTTGGACTACTCCCTATAAGGAACAGTCCAACCAGAACCTCAAGGCACGTCCAAAAGGTACAAGATGAAAAACAACCCTACGTGCACTGGGTTAGTCAAATAATTTTGTACTGACCAAATAAGGCAACAAAGGACAACCTTTTGTTACTTGTGCATAAAAACAATAGCACTAGTAGTTAAGAACACTTGGCTCAAGCTTTTCTGTTATGAACTATGTTTTGAACCTCACTATGTGGTAGTGACTAGGACTATATTGAGACCTATTCCTCACTGAATAAAGAACCTCAAACTACATCCAATAAAGGTAAAATCCCACAGGGAAATGGTTGTCATGTCCTGAACAGGAATCCAGGTTGGCCAGGTATAACCTGTGTAGGGTGGGGTTGAACCGAGCTGCAGGTCAGCAACTCAAATCCTGAATTGGTACAAACGTGCTGAAAATGTATCAATGCTGCTCACGACACCCAGGAACCTAATAACAAGGGTTGGTGCAAGTGCTTCCAGGTGGTTTTAGGACAGTTGGCTCATAAAGCCTCACAACTGTCTTAACATCCCAGTGTTGGCGAGCAAGAGAGTGCAGAGGCTGCCATTTCCCACCTGTGGCGGAACATCCGCAACAATAAGGGATCCACATGCATTGTGGTGGTTCATGCCTTTATCCTTTTTAAAGGCTGCTGATCCGACTTGGTCTCCCGACTTGCACTTGCCTTCTTTGGATGTCGCCGGTGACAGCCCAGTAGACTGGGGCAGCAAAAAAAAAAAACTGACAACTGTATTAAATGGTATAGAACTGTGTCTTCAATAGCATGGACTGGTGTCCACGTCCCTACTAGCAACAGGGACAAAAGTAAATGCTGCTGGAAGATTAGGAAAAGGATAATAAAAATAGAACGAGATGGTCTTACTGCCACATTCTATGCCTGGAGTGAGAGTATTCCTGGTACCACGCAAGGTAGAAATGTCCCAAGGCATATGACTAAACACATGGAAGTCACATTCCGGGTTTCAACAGGGTCACTGATCTAATGGAGCAGATATTGTTTAAGTGCTTTTTGCCAAAATGTGGGAATTTAATTTTTTGCAATAGCAGAATGGAAAAATTGATTCTGACCAAGGTAAAATTCGATGGGTTCTACTGAACAAAGATGTAAGCTAAAATCATTATAATTGAAACTTATAGGGACAATAATGGGAATACATGGTACAGCAAATATTTGGCCAGACATAATACAATGAAGAGAAACTTGACAGCACAGACAAGGAGCCAGTTTGGGGGGATACGTCTCCCATCTTCTCATATCTGTAGGAATTATTCCCTTCAGTCATGAGAACAGATTCATCATTCACAGCAAGTCGCAGCATGTATTTTAACACTAGGCTTAAAGACTCTTTTTACTGTGATGGCATCATCTAAGGTGTGCATCAAGGGACGAACAACGCCTGGTGCGATCAACACATGTTGTGTGGCAGGGAGTACCAAGGCAACTTATGTCTGACAGTAGAAGAGTGATAGCAGCTCTGGGGCTATTTAAGTCCCATTTGGTGTTCTAGAAAGCGATTGTAGGAATATGTCAAAACAGCCATGGTAATGTAAGCAGCATTGGTCCGGGATGGGTAGAGTGGGTACAACGAGGAAGTGATGAGCTGGCGGGTGCCACTCTGCCAGGGTAGAGCAGACAGAGAAGTGCATTACAGAACCCCGGGCAGCACTGTAGCGACAGGTCAGTCCGCTGCGGAAGGAGTGCATCTATAGAGTCATGGAGATAACTTTGGGGTGTCTCTTTGAAGATGCAGACAGGAAGGATACCAATTGTCGGATTCAGTCAGGAGTGATGCCTCATGCACACTGTCTGTGGAGTACGAGCCTTGCACCACCCGTGTGGGGGCAACGAAGGCCAACAGCAGAGACCGCGGCAAAATGATTGTCCAAAATGTTGTCAGAGAAAAGAGGTTTCAGGATCACTCGAATGGAAAGGGTTGCTTTGACAAAACCTTGATCAGTGGGGTATGATAATGGCCCTCCTTGGAAATTAGAATAGAAAAGCAGGGTCTTCCTTAGAAGGCAGCTTATAAGTTAGTGGGCTGCACTTCCCAACTTAAAATACTGATCACACTCGACCTGCACAGGCCTTGGATTGATTTTATCAAACAGACTCGCCAACACTAGGCTCACACGCACCAATACTAATGACGAGACAAGCAAATATTCGTCTTGAGGATTTGCAAATTAGTTTATATGTTTATATGTTGTGTATGCAAAAACCAATACAAATTTATTGACATTAAAGTTTTTTCTGTGATGTAATCTGTCTACACTAAGCTCTCTGGGCTTTCTCAGGCTTATCTGCGTTTATTAAAGCGATCAGAGAGCGCCAGATGTCACCTCGTGTCTGCGATGCGCAGTCTCCGATCTCGCCAGGTCCGTGATTATTGAAGTGCATCACACCTGCAGGATCTACTGTGGGTTACTATTAATTCTAGAGCCCGAGGATCAGATGCAAACGACGATCGTAACACAGACACGGCTAACTGACAATGCGGTGGCTACTAAGCCAGCATCACCTCTTCAAAGGCAGCCACTGTTCATGATTGTTCTAAAACAGTGAAAAGGGGAGCCTTCAAAGAAATAGCTTGCCACAAGCTTCTCCGGCTTATAAAATGTAAACACAATCGACCAAGAGGCTGGATCTCAGCCACCAACAAACCAATTAATGAAGCAGGAACATGGAGAGGGTTTTAGAAGAACAACTAGCTGAAGAATTTACTGGTGGAGCAGTAGACACTGAGATGACAGCATCTGAGAAGAAGCCAAAATCTCATGGGGGAGGCTACTCCTACATGGTGCAAACCATCAAGACTACAGACGCTCGATACTTTAACATGCCCTTTGAGACATACAAGCGAATGTGAACATAAACCTGCAAGTGGCACATAGGAACCCCAAACAAATCTGACACCAAGAAACACTGCACAAGTCCTCTGTAAAATTAGAGAGTTTCCACACAAGCTGCTTCAAAAACTGGGTGTTATGGCAGGCCATGAAGAATACGCTGTAGTTTGTGCTATGCATAACACATCAAAAGAAGGACAACATTACTTACTGCACGTGACAAAAACTAGCGTTCTCTGTGCAGAGGAATAGGTCATATGTTCAGTAGTGGTTCGCACAGGTAAGAGCGGTGGGGTGGGGTGGGAGGCAGTGGAAGTCGGCAGACTACAGGATTAGTAATATTAATTAAATAAATAAATACAACCACTTACTTTGCGCTCCCAGCATCGCCACATCAGTGAGCGCAAATAACTGATTTTATTTATTTATTTAATATCACTTGACTTCCACCACCCCACACCCCGCCCTACCACTCTTACCTGTGCGCGCCGCTACTGCATATGTTTATCTGAAGCGCGGACCTGAAAGTGTAACCATATACCAGGGAAACATGGATGAATTATAGGATCTGTATCGGCCATGATTTAAGCAGTGCTTGTTAGATGGCCAAATTGGGTGGGCTAGGAGAAAGGTACCTTGTGTTGGTTGGAGGAGGTTTTATTGATAACTCTTGGAAGATTGGTATAAGCAGCAAATGGCTTTTTACACTTAAGAGCTACTACAGTAGACTAGCTATACTCAATTAGTCCCCATCTGTAGTAACACAGACAAGCTAAAAATACACTGGAATGGAATGTGAATAGACACTTTACCAGTGGATTAGATGGCATAAATTACTTTCAACCATCACTATTTTTAGCTAAGGAGGCTAGCACTAAAACACAACAGGAACAGCCCTGCCTAACCTAGCCTCTGCAGGAGGGTACTGATCAATATTGCAGATTACTGCATAACACACACAGCACTTTGTACACCTAGGTCCTCATCTAGTCAGAAAAAATCATGGCATCTTCAAGAGGCGGTACAAAAGGGGGTGGTGATGGACGGAGCATCTGAATCAATCAAACACTCACACCTAGTCAAAAGATCTGGGTTTAATCGATCACGGTTCTTTAGCCCACTCTGCCACCCCAGTTCAGACATGGCTATATGCAAATCAGTCCGACCCTGTGCCTCATGGGAACAGTCCAGCCCGAACTGCCAAGCCAGGTCTTCCTTGGACCGTAAACAAGCTTCCAAGGACCGGTTTCTGGCATTCCAGCCGTCTTCAGCCCGGCTTGCTTGAATCCAGTGGCAAAGTGAGCAAGGGACTCACGTCTGAGCATACCCTGCCACACTTATGGCGGCCAAAAGCGGTACAAAAGGGGGTGGTGATGGACGGAGCATCTGAATCAATCAAACACTCACACCCAGTCAAAAGATCTGGGTTTAATCCATCACCATTCTTTAGCCCACTCTGCCACCCCAGTTCAGACATGGCTATATGCAAATAGCCATCGTCTGACCTAGGGTGGTGTGGAGTGCAAAAAAACCGATGGATTTAGGCCCAGATCTTTGTACTGGGGGGAATGTAAGACATTGTTCTGCATTCTGTCCATCAACTGTGTTTTTTGCAATTTTCACCCCGAGTGGGCTGGGTATGCTCAGACATGAGTCCCAGGCTCTCCACATCACTGGAGTCAAGCTATCCAGGCTGAAGAAGGCTGATAGCCAGAAACCGGTCCTTGGATGCTTGATTCTGGTCTAGGAAAGACATGGCTTGGTAGTTCGGGCTGGACTGTTCCCATGAGGCACAGGGTCAAGGATGATTTACATATAGCCATTGTCTGACCTAGGGTGGTGTGGAGTGCAAAAAAACGATGGATTTAGGCCCAGATCTTTGTACTGGGGTGAATGTAAGACATTGTTCTGCATTCTGTCCATCAACTGTGTTTTTTGCAATCTTCAAGAGGCAGCAGCATATCCCAAGTAAGTTGATTCACGGACACAAATTACTGACTCGGGTCCTGATAATTTCTGCTTCTACTGTAGGTAGAAATGTAGCACAACGGAGAATAGATAGATGCTGAAAAAAGATGCAGAAAAAACGTTGGCTTCTGTAACCAGCTTGGAGTATAAAGAGGTGAAGCTACCAGAGGTCTGGGGAAATTGGACCTTACTATATGACAATATAAACAAAGACTTGGACCACAGTTAGGTGGCAGGATTCAAAGTATTAAGAGGAAAAAAGCAATATCAACGAGAACAGGAAAAAGAGAACAGGAGCATAATGGTGAGTTAGACATTCCCTGACCACATACAATTCCCCAGCCATATTAAAATAATGGTGAGAGGAGGTAAAAATGTGAAGGTTCGCGCCTAAGAGAATCTAGATACTGAAAGTTACACTGAAGACTAACCACGCAATGGTCAGTTCACCTCTCCCTAGATGAAAGTCACTCCAACTTCCTCTCCCATCTATACGACCCTCCCCCCACTCCTGTCACTGGCTCGGGCTAACCTAGCCCTTCCGTTAGATATTTTATGGTACAACAGAACAGACACATTCGGCTCAGACAGATGACTCTTCAGATGAACATTGATTTGCCACAGATTTGTTTGGGCTGGCCCAGCAGGGAGCCAGGCTTTGTCCTTGACCCGAACGAGGCCAATTGTGCCCGCTCGGGCGGGTTCATTACAAAGCACCGGAGGGAAGAGGACAGTCATGCTGCTGCTCAGCAGGGCTCATTATTCTACATCAGAGGGAGGCCTGACAAAATCCCATCGATGCCCAGCCCCAGGGAGAATACACTTCTCCAGACTCTGAGCCTCAAGAGAGAAACCATAAACCATGGGCTACATTCCAAGGCGAGAAAACAGAAAGAAGGCACTGTGCTCACAGCAGACAAGCAGAGTGAAGGGAACTACACCAGCACCAAACAAGCACTGGCAAAGCCAATAGGTGTTGCCTATGTGAGAGCTATTGGCTTTGCCAATGTGTTTTAGCCATTTTGTACACTAGTGTGGCTGCTGTTCAGCATGGCTAAAAGTTAGTGGTGTGGGGTAGATTAGTGTGGGGTAGAGTGGAATGAGGTAGATTGGGGTATACTGGCGTACAGTTGAGTGGAGTAGAATGGAGTAGGGTGGAGCGGGGTAGCTTGGAGTGGGAGAGTTAGGTTGATTAACGTAGTAGATTGGAGTGGGGTACATTGAATTGGGGGAGATTGGGGCGGAGCAGGGTAGACTGAGGTGGAGTGAGACAGATTGAAGTGGAGTAGATTTGGACAGATTAGAGTGGACTAGATAGAAGTAAGGTAGACTGCAGTAGATTGGGGTAGATTGGAGTGGGATATATATTGTGGTAGATTGCAGTGAGGTAACTTGAGGAAGAGTGGAGTGGGGTAGCTTGGGGAAAAGTGAATTGAGGTGGATTGGATTGGAGTCGGGTAGACTGGAGTGAAG
Source organism: Lissotriton vulgaris (assembly GCF_964263255.1). NCBI lineage: Eukaryota > Metazoa > Chordata > Amphibia > Caudata > Salamandridae > Lissotriton > Lissotriton vulgaris. The sequence continues at coordinate 800,546,469 of NC_141685.1, read as the reverse complement.
TCAGGTAGACTGGAGTGGAGTGGGGTAAATTTGGTAACCTGGAGTGGAGCAGATTGAGTGGATTATAGTAGGTTAGAATGGAATGGAGTGGGGTAGTTTGGAGTGGGTTAGATCGAGGTTGAGTGGAGTAGGGTAGTTTGAAGTGGTGTGGGGTAGACTGAGGTGGGGGTAGATTGGAGCGGGATAGGATGGTGTACACTGGGATAGACTGGAATAGATTGGAGTGGGGCAGATTGGAGTGAGTAGTGGGATAGATTGGGGTGGCATAGAATGGGGTGGAGTGGGGTAGATTGGAGAGAAGTGTGGCAGACTTTATTTGAGAGAGGCAGATTGAAGTGGAGTGGGGTAGATTGGATTGGAATATATTGGGGTTGGCTAGATTGGGGAAGAGTGGAGTACAGTGGATTGGGGTAGATTGGAGTAGAGTAGGCTGGAGTGGAGTAGATTGGAGAAAAAAGACTGGACTGGACATTGGGGAGGAGTGAGGTATATTAAGGTGGAGTAGAGTAGATTTGAAAGGGGTAGATTGTGTGGATTATGGTAGGCAGATAGGCGTGGGGTAGTTTGGAGTGGGGTAGATAAGATTGAAGTGGGGTTGAATGGAGTGGTGTAGATTGAGTTAGGGTGGGGTAAATTGGGGTCGAGTGGATTGGGCAGATTGGATGGCGTAAATTGGAGTTGGGTAGTTTGGGATGGAACGGGGTAGGGTCGATTGGATGTTTGATGGATTATGTGTTAGACTGGACTGGAGTGGGGTAGATTTGAGTAGAATGTGGTAGTATTGAGTGGAGCATCGTAGATTGGGGTAGATTGGAGTAATTTGGGGTAGATTAGAGTTAGTAGATTGGGGTAGATTGGAGTAAAGTGGGGTAGAGTTGAGTGGGGTACATTGGAGTGGAGAAGAATGCAGTGGAGTGAAGTGGGATAGAGTGGGCTAGATTGGAGTAGAGCAGGGTGGATTAGATTGGAGTTGGGTAGATTAAGGTTGGGTAGATTGGGGTGGAATAGATTGGGGAGGGTAGATGATAGTAGGGTAGATTTGAGTGGAGTAGATTAGAGTGGGGCGCAGAGATTTGAGTGGAGTGTGGTAGACTGGAGGGGGTAGGTTGGAGTGAAAGGGAGTAGATTTGGGCAGTGTCGAGTGCAGTGTGGTAGAATGAAATGGGGTAGGTAGAATGGAGTGTAGTTGACTGAGGGGAGTAGACTGTAGTAGATTGGAGTGCGGTAGAATAGGTAGAGTGGAGTGGGGCAGATTGGACTGGGGTAAATTGGAGTGGAGTACAGTGGCTTGGGGTAAATTGGAATAGAGTTGTTGTAGTGCAGTGGTTTAGACTGGGGTAGACTGCAGGAGGTGGATTTAGTGGGGCAGAATGGGGTAGATTGGAGCAGAGTGGAGACGATTTGATAGGAATGTGGTAAATTGGGTTGGAGTTGGGTAGAATAAAGTGGGGCAGGTTGGAGTGGTGTGGGATAGGCTGGGGAATAGTGAGGTGGGTAATTTGGGGTGGGGTAGATTGGAGAGGAGCAGATGGGATCGTAGTGGAGTGAGGTAGATTTTAATGGAGTGGGGTAGATTAAAGTGGGGTAGATTGGAATGGGGTGGAGTAGATTATGATGGGTTGGTGTGGGTACATTTGGGTGGCATAGATTGGAGAGGAGTGAGTGGGATAGATTGAGTGGAGAGAGGTATATTGTAGTGAAGGGGAGTGGGGTGGGGTCGATTGGGGCACATAGGAGTGGGATAGATTGGAGTTGGGAAGAGTGGGGTGGGTAGGTGGTGTGGAGTGGAAGGGTGTGGAGTGGAGGGGCGTAAAGTGGAGCAGCATATTGTGTCCTGGAGTGATTGGAGTAGATTGGAATGGATTGGAGTCGAGTGGTGTGTCGCCAAGGGTCTTAGATTGAGGGCGTAGAGTGGAGCGACCTGTCGTAGAGTGGAGTGACCGGTCATGGAATGGAGTGGTGTGGCATTCAGTGGAGTGGAAGGGCATAGATTGGAGTGGATTAGTGTGAAGTATGCATGGCGTGGTAGTGCACTGCCATTACAGACATCATATTTCAAGTGAAATGGCCATTACACTTGCACTGAAATATGGTTTTACGGCACACAATCTGTGGACATGTCATCACCTAGTATACTGATGTGTTTTGATCTTATTCAAATATTTCTTTTCACCACACTTCAGCATTACTAAAAATAGCTCTTTATCTGTACTAATTCTGAAACATCAGCATATATTTTTTTTTTCTGCCCATGTACTCGAAAAAAAACATACTACACTCTCTCTTCTTACACAAGTTTTCAGCCGGATTGTCACATAAATTCTCTCACTTTGAAGTAGGAGAAAGAAAAATAAACACCAAGCTCCCTGAAAGAGAGAGCCTGATATTTGACCTCTGTCTTTGAATGCAGAGCAAATGTGTCAAAATAAGAACAAGATTTAAAGGCCTGTTTACAGAAAGAGAGTTTGCGGAAGATTACAGTAAACAAGGTTTGGGCAATGGGAGGGACAGATTCAAGCTGGACAGTGTAAAGCAAGTTAAGCCAGCAAAAAGAATGCTAGAAAATGTGAGTTACAAACCACAAAGCCAATGGTAAGCAGCATACCGAATGCATTCCTAGGTCAACTTTCTGAAAGTCCCAAAGATGTCTTTAGCAAACCGGATACATGAGCTGTCTGATAGTTTTCAATCTAAAAAAAGGGAATCCTCCTTCTAAACCAGAAACCAAAAAGTTGGCTCTGCTCCTATTTACATAGTTTTCATTCTTATTCTAAGTATTAAACCTCTGGTGTATTACACACCAAAAAAAGACAGATTGTGAAACACGCTCCACTGCATGGAACAATAAGCCCAAGACCACTTTCCTTTTTCGGAAAGGCTCCTCTACAGAAAAGTTGGAGCAACTAGGCCTTTTCCCTCTTAGTCTGCAACCATGATATACGTTTTGGGGGCACGCAGTGTCATACAAGAGCTTGGCAATCACACACAAGTTCAAGATGTCTATTTAAAGAACTATATATATAGCAAAACGTTTCCTGTACACCACCTGGTACTCTCATACAATCAACAACTAAAAAAAATAAGTATTCCAAAGATTCGAAATAAAGGTGCATCTACTGAGGAGTATAAAAAATAGTCAACACAAAATACCTAGATAGAAAACAGATGATATAAAACATTTTTTCTGAACAGTTATAGGTTAATAAATAATACTAGCATCCAATACACCATCTAAATATGTACAATTCCAAGTATTTATTTTTTACATTCAGGAGAAAATTGATTACATATAGCTTTGTATACAAATTCATTTTAACAAGTAATGTTTCAAATATTTTATTTAATGTCTGGAGATTCTTTAAAAGCGTTTGTTTTCACTTGAATATCTAAAGTTAAAGTGCATTTTTATGGTTGACGGAGCAACAGCAGGACAAGCTAAAGGCAGATATTATTGCCCTCAGCATTTCTCTAGCCAAGTCCACCAGCTCAAGCTACGTTTTAATTGGTTGAAACAAGGCGGAGGAAGAGAGGTTGGGATGAGATGCCTAGATTATATCACCCTCCCACCACCCATACCACCCCACCAACAGAAGAATCAAGCAAGGAGGTAGGGATTGGAAGGTGATGGACTGTGTTGCTCTTAGTCTGTCCCCTTCCAAACCTCACTTTGTCATTCAGCTTCAGAACAGAACCTCCATCTCAAAGGACTTTTCTGTTCAAGAGAAACGTTGGGATAGGAAGGAGCTTGACATACATCTGAGCCCTAGTGAGGAGCCTGAATGCTGTGTGGATTTTCTCTTGGCTCCAGAAAAAAAATCCAAACCATGCTTGGCTTCTACCTGGGACACAGCCACACACGTCTATGCTCCATTAAGGAGCTCAGATGGTGTTCGGATTTTTTTTTACCCTCAGAAAAATTCATACCCAATCCTCGCTGGGGTGCCGACACACACGTCTGAGCCACAGCTCCACGTTTAGGCCTCGGACACACATCTGGGCTTAGGGTCGTCCTGCACCATGGCCATTGAAAGGAGCCCTAGGTGGTGTGGCTTGCAAGAATGCTGTCACTTTTTCTCACCCACAAATCCCTGCACAGGTCAAACACTGGTTAAACAAGCATTTGCAATGCAATAGGTCTCGCATTAGGAAAGTTTGAGCTATTGGTATTGTAAATGACACATTTTTTATTTATGTGTTGGTTTTGAAAATAGCAAATTTAATAGCTTTGTCATTTACAATGCCAATAGTTCTAACGTTTGCAAATGTGACACCTATAGCATTTGTAATGCAATATGTGTTGTATTTACGTGACTTAGATGTATTGATATTTCAAATAACAATGGCTTTTACATTTTTTAATAATTAATACTTAAATAAAAGTTATTGTAATTTATAATAGCAATAGCTTAAACTTTTGTAAAAAAATTGTGAAGATTATGTTAATTGTATTTTATTTTGACGAAAATCCAAGAACAGAAGTGAAATATTAACATCTTTTTATGACATTTGTAATAAAGCTTGAAACATTGAGAGAACATATTTGAACCAGTTATTGAATGGTTGCACAGATTGATGCTGTGGTGGCGCTGAGTGATATTGTGGTGGCAACGAGTGATGCTGTGGCGTTCATTGATGCTGTGGTAGCGCCTAGTGATGTTGTATTTCCCATGAGTGATGCTGTGGTGGTGCTGAGTGATGCTGTGGCGAAGTGATAGATAGAGTGAAGGCGATAGATAGATAGAGTGATGGCGATAGATAGATAGAGTGATGGCGATAGATAGAGTAAGTGCGATAGATAGATAGAGTGTATTTATGTTGCATTGAGTAGTGTAAGTATGAGGTGTGTAATTATACGGCACTGAGTGGTATTATGTGAAGTGTATTTACGTTGCATTGAGAAGAGTAATTATATGGGGTGTAATTACGTGGCACTGAGTGGTAATATGGGGAGTGTATGTTGTATTCAGTAGAGTAATTATGTGGCACTGAGTGGTATTTGGAGTGTATGTTGCATTGAGTGCAGTGTAATTATGTAGCATATTATACGGCACTGAGTGGTATTATGTGAAGTGTATTTACGTTGCATTGAGAAGAGTAATTATATGGGGTGTAATTACGTGGCACTGAGTGGTAATATGGGGAGTGTATGTTGCATTCAGTAGAGTGTACTTATGTGGCACTGAGTGGGATTTGGAGTGAATGTTGCATTGAGTGCAGTGTAATTATGTGGTGTGTAATTATGTGGCACTCAGTAGTATTTGGAGTGTATGTTGCATGGAGTGCAGTGTAAATATGTAATATGTAATTTTGTGGCACTGAGTCGTATTGTTTGGAGTGCATATGGCATTGAGTGCAGTGTAACTATGTAGCATATAATTATGTGGCACTGAGTGGTATTTGGAGTGTATGTTGCATTGAGAGCTGGGTAATTATGTGGCAGCGCAGTGTGTGAGGCAACGCAGTGTGTGTGTGTGTGTGTGTGTGTGAGGCAGCGCAGTGTGTGTGTGTGTGTGTGTGTGTGTGTGTGTGTGTGTGTGTGTGTGTGTGTGTGAGGCAGTGCAGTGTGTGTGTGTGAGGCAGCGCATTGTGTGTGTGTGAGGCAGCGCATTGTGTGTGTGTGAGGCAGCGTGTGTGTGAGGCAGCGCGTGTGTGTGTGTGAGGCAGCGTGTGTGTGTTTGAGGAAGTGCAATGTGTGTGTGTGTGTGTGTGTGTGTGAGGCAGCGCAGTGTGTGTGTGGCAGCGCAGTGTGTGTGTGAGGCAGTGCAGTGTGTGTGAGGCAGCGCAGTGTGTGAGGTAGTGCAGTGTGTGTGAGGCAGTGCAGTGTGTGAGGTAGTTCAGTGTGTGTGAGGCTGCGCAGTGTGTGTGTGCGTGAGGCAGCACAGTGTGTGTGAGGCAGCCCAGTGTGTGTGAGGCAGCGCAGTGTGTGTGAGGCAGCGCAGTGTGTGTGAGGCAGCGCAGTGTGTGTGAGGCAGCGCAGTGTGTGTGAGGCAGCGCAGTGTGTGTGGCAGCGCAGTGTGTTGAAGCAGCGCAGTGTGTTGAGGCAGCGCAGTGTGTTGAGGGAGCGCAGTGTGTGTGAGGCAGCGCAGTGTGTGTGAGGCAGCGCAGTGTGTGTGAGGCAGCGCAGTGTGTGTGAGGCAGCGCAGTGTGTGTGAGGCAGCGCAGTGTGTGTGAGGCAGCGCAGTGTGTGAGGCAGCGCAGTGTGTGTGAGGCAGCGCAGTGTGTGTGAGGCAGTGCAATGTGTAGCAGGGCAGTGTGTGCGTGATGCAGCGCAGTGTGTGTGTGAGGCAGTGTAGTATGTGTGTCATAGGGCAGTGTGTGTGTGTAACAGCGCAGTGTGTGTGATAGGACAGTGTGAGTGACACACAGCAGTGTGTGGCTCCATACTGTGTTTGTGAGGCAGCGCAGTGTGACTGTGTGTGAGGCAGCGCAGTGTGTATGTGAGGCAGCGCAGTGTGTGTGTGAGGCAGCGCAGTGTGTGTGCGTGAGGCAGCGCAGTGTGTGTGTGTGAGAGGCAGCGCAGTGTGTGTGTGTGAGAGGCAGTGCAGTGTGTGTGTGAGGCAGTGCAGTGTGTGTGTGTGAGGCAGCGCAGTGTGTGTGTGTGAGGCAGCGCAGTGTGTGTGAGGCAGCGCAGTGTGTGTGCGGCAGCGCAGTGTGTGTGAGGCAGCGCAGTGTGTGTGAGGCAGCGCAGTGTGTGAGGCAGCGCAGTGTGTGTGAGGCAGCGCAGTGTGTGTGAGGCAGTGCAATGTGTAGCAGGGCAGTGTGTGCGTGATGCAGCGCAGTGTGTGTGTGAGGCAGTGTAGTATGTGTGTCATAGGGCAGTGTGTGTGTGTAACAGCGCAGTGTGTGTGATAGGACAGTGTGAGTGACACACAGCAGTGTGTGGCTCCATACTGTGTTTGTGAGGCAGCGCAGTGTGACTGTGTGTGAGGCAGCGCAGTGTGTGTGTGAGGCAGCGCAGTGTGTGTGTGAGGCAGCGCAGTGTGTGTGCGTGAGGCAGCGCAGTGTGTGTGTGTGAGAGGCAGCGCAGTGTGTGTGTGTGAGAGGCAGTGCAGTGTGTGTGTGAGGCAGTGCAGTGTGTGTGTGTGAGGCAGCGCAGTGTGTGTGTGTGAGGCAGCGCAGTGTGTGTGAGGCAGCGCAGTGTGTGTGCGGCAGCGCAGTGTGTGTGAGGCAGCGCAGTGTGTGTGCGGCAGCGCAGTGTGTGTGTGTGTGAGGCAGCGCAGTGTGTGTGTGTGTGTGAGGCAGCGCAGTGTGTGTGTATGAGAGGCAGCGCGGTGTGTGAGAGGCAGCGCAGTGTGTGTGAGGGAGGGCAGCGCAGTGTGTGTGAGGGAGGGCAGTGCAGTGTGTGTGAGGGAGGGCAGCGCAGTATGTGTGTGAGGCAGCGCAGTGTGTGTGAGGCAGCACAGTGTGTGTGTGAGGCAGCGCAATGTGTGTGTGAGGCAGCGCAATGTGTGTGTGAGGCAGCGCAGTGTGTGTGTGAGGCAGCGCAGTGTGTGTGTGAGGCAGCGCAGTGTGTGTGTGAGGCAGCGCAGTGTGTGTGTGAGGCAGCGCAGTGTGTGTGTGAGGCAGCGCAGTGTGTGTGTGAGGCAGGGCAGTGTGTGTGTGAGGCAGCGCAGTGTGTGTGTGAGGCAGCGCAGTGTGTGTGTGAGGCAGCGCAGTGTGTGCGTGAGGCAGCGCAGTGTGTGTGTGTGAGGCAGCGCAGTGTGTGTGTGTGAGGCAGCGCAGTGTGTGTGTGTGAGGCAGCGCAGTGTGTGTGAGGCAGCGCAGTGTGTGTGAGGCAGCGCAGTGTGTGTGAGGCAGCGCAGTGTGTGTGTGTGTGTGTGTGAGGCAGCGTAGTGTGTGTGTGTGAGGCAGCGCAGTTTGTGTGAGGCAGCGCAGTGTCCAATGTGTGGAAGGCCCTGGTTACTTCAGCATGAATGACGCATTTGCACTTCATAGCAGCTAGATTTAGACCGGCACTGCAGGATTATAAACCCCTTGGAAGCCCTTGAATCGTCTGTACATCCAGTTCTAGGGTCACAAGACTCATTCTGTTGTTTTATTTATTTCCAATACACGTGGCTGTGTTTAAATGTGACGGGGTTCTGCTTGGCCCAAAACATGGGCTTCAAACGTCTGGTCGCAGAGCGGTGCAGCCGCCTGCAGGCTGGAAGCACACGGCTTGACATGGAATGATTTACATTTAAACAAAAATAAAATCAATGGGTTTACATAGGTTACGACTGCCCTATATGAACACGGTGACAGAGACTGTAAAACAACTGCTTGATTGCTGGTAGGTAGAGAAATGCATTTATAGGAAAACGTGTTTATTTTCGATTTTTTGACAACATAATATATCAAAGTAATATAGATACACCTAAAAAACTGATTCTGCGCGAGCCACTGCCGCCGATTTTGCAGTTTCCTACCTAACCTTCGTAAATAGTGTATAGCCACCGGTTTTACCAATCAACGCAGTAGTGCTTATTTTATCAACTGAGGTAAGATGAAACTTTGAGCAGTGACTCGCATTGTAACATGCTACTTGCACACTGTAGATGGGGCTACCCGCTCAGATGTTTTACCTGCGTTGGAACCTGTGGCTGAAAGTCCCCCACACATGTGTTTTAAAGGGTTGGAGCCTGTAGGTGTGACCACAAAGATCTCCGCAGTGGGCGTATCACGCCTCTGGTCCACTACAGATGTGTTTTTTTTTCTAAGGAGACATTTCAGGTAAAACGTGAAACCCTGTCGCTGTTACTTATAAGACAGCTCCAATGGTGAGGGTTCTGGAAGGGCATGGTCTTTTTTTACGTAACCCCTTGGGCGTGCCCACCACCATGCAGCAGAAAGAAAAACAAGCATAATCATGGTGGGTGAGAGATAGGAACAGGGGGAGGGGGCAGGGGTGAGTGATCGAAACAATGTGGAGGGTGTGAGGTGGGAACAGGGCGGAGGGGTGAGAAGAGGTTGGAGGTGATGAGAAACGGGGAGGGTGAAAGTGAGAGATGGGTGGAGGGTGAGTGATGAGAAGAGGGTGCAAAGATGAGAGGAAGACAATAGTGAGGTGGATGTGACATATAGGAGCGGGGTGCGGAGGCTTGGGATGGGGTACAGTGCGCAGAGTTAAGAAAGTAACAATAGTGTGAGGTACCAGGAGAGGGAAAGGAACCGGACGGATGAGTGAGAGAAATAAAGAACAGTGGCCGAGGAGTTCGGATTGGGACAGTGCGGAGGTAGAGGTGGATGAGTTGAGAAAGAAACAAGCGGGTGGGGAAGAGATGTTTGGGGTAGTAATAGACTCCGTAAGGGTAGATGGGTGAGGGATCGGTGGATAGGTGAGGGACTGACGGATAGACCGGCGAGAGTCCTGGTCGGGTGATTGACGGGTAGAATGGAGAGAGAGGAGGCGAGATGATTAGGAGAAGCAGTTAAGAAAAGTGAGAGAGGTGGGTGCAGAGGTGAGAGCGATAAGTGGATGGGGGACTGCAGGAGGGAGCGGAGGGCTGATGGGTGAGTGCACAAATTGAGGGATGAAAAGCGGAGGAGTGACTACTTGAGGAGGAATGAGCGGTTGGAAAGTGTTAAGGGGTGGGGGGAGGAGTGGAACGGTCCAATGGTCGAAGGATGTGTGGTTGAGTAGAGGGGTGGAGCCGTAGGGCATGGCTGACAGTGGTGAAAGGGGGAGACCTGCAAGAATGTTGTGATGGGCGGAGGGGGAGGCAGGGTAAAAGTGTGAGCGGCTTAGGCAGGACGAAAGGCTGAAGTGTGTGGGAAGAAGTTAAGAGAAACTAGGAAAGGCTATAAACCTCCGATGTTTGGCATTCTGTAGCCCCACGGACAGAAATATGCAGAGAAGGATACGGTTGTGAAAGAACATGCTGACCAGTTAGAATAGAAAACAAGAAATAAAGATTATTTCAAAGTTACCTTGGCGGGGCTTGCTGGGCATGCTTGTGTGCTTCCCAGAGAGACAGGAGACTGGGAAACGCACGCGCGCGGCCGGCGCCGATCGCTTTCCAGAGCGTGCGCGTGACATCTCCTGTCTCCTGGGAAGCAGACCCGACAGCATTAGTATCGCGCCTGCGCGATGGCATATGGCTTTGCCATATGCATCGCAGGCGCGAGACCTAAAAAAGGATCTCCCCATAGTTCTGTGAAGGCAAGTTGTGAAACGTGTCTAAACTGCTAACCTTTCAGTGTCCCCAAACATCTACCAATAACAAGCACTGGCGTTGCCAATAGGTCTCGCAGTAGGAAAGTTGGAGCTATTACAATTGCAAATAACAATGCCTTTTATTTTTGTTTTCATTTTAAAAACATAAAGGGCTTTGTCATTTACAAAACCAATAGCTCCAACTTTCCTACTGCGAGACCTATTGGCAACGCCAGCGCTTGTTTTCTTCTCTTTAGTTACTGATCAGACTTTGTTCAGAAACTAACGAGGGGGGGGAGGGGTGTGAAAGTTTATTTTTTAAAGCAGGGGAACAACATTGGGGACAGGTGAGGGGGGGAAGAAACTCTGAGGTTAAGAGTGAGGGAAGCAAGACGGGGGCATGGAAGCACAACAGAGTGCAGTGAGAAGAAAGAAAATAGATGAAAAAGCAACATGGAGCTGGCAGGGAGAACCATGTGGATGGGAAAGGGGAATACGGTTCGCAACGGAAGGAGGAGAGAAGTACACTATAGAGAAAGCTGGGAAACACATGCACTTTAGTGGACTGCTTAAACAAAAAAAAAACAAAAAAAAAACGTAGTGCTTGTAAAGTGAAAGAATATGGACACAAGTAATTTGTCCATGCTCTTGGGGTTGGACAAACAAAAGAAGAGGAAGGAAATCCGGCACAAGTGGACAAACAAGTAGCAACCAAATGAAAGTGCTCGGATACCTCCGGGTCTAGCCAGCGCTACATAAAACTTTTCGAATAAATAAAGTGATAAAGCCAACCACTAGCAAGCACCGAGTGTGCTCTAAGCCCACTGTAAAGCTAACCATGTGTCCTGCAATGGACAACGCAGGTGCGGTCTAATAAGGGAGACCTAAAATATCTTTTAATATAGTTATCTGTATGGTCTCATGGCACACAGAAAATGTAAACATTTTATTTAGCAAAAACTCTGCTTAGTGGATATGGTTTGGATAAAAACGTTACTTGCTTTTCAGAAGCTTAACTTGTTGCCTCCCTTGTCGATGTGTTAGGCTATATGGGCAGGGTGGATTTGGGCAGCTTTTATGGCATTCAGGCAATCCTGCAACCATGTTTAATCAGATGAAGTTTGCTGCTTAACCACTAAGTTTAGGACATACAGCATGAAGGAGTAAGGACAAAAGCTTGATACACTCCCATATATTGGGTCACCAGTATTGCCCCCTTTTCTCACATAAGCATTTTCTGCTCAGGCACATCATTGCAGTCCAGGCAATTAATATAAGTCAGTGCACTCAGAAAGGGTACAAACTACTGTTTAAGTCCTGAACAGATAGCAACAATGGTTAAGAAAATGAAATGTAGACTAAGTAAATATGTGAAGAACCAGCCCATAAACCAGCTAAAAACAGATGTCCAAGATAACCACCACAGGCACATCGGGCTGTGTCGGGTATCCTTGACCCTATTGTCAATAACAAAACAATAACGTGTAAATGCTCAAATTCACTGTATTCCAATCCTAAGCTATGCTTAAGCTTTAAATGCATTGTTTTAGAGCAATACACCTTTTAGACCTCTTCCTTTCGCTCTTGTTAGTGGACTGAACATAAATTAGGTGAACGTTTGCAAATATTAATGCCATATGACACTCATTTTACTGCTATAAATCAGAAGAATCATCATTTTTTTCCAAGCTCCAGCATCTACCCCTTTGATCTATGAATTTCACCTGTGTACTACTTTAAAAAATGTCAGTTCCTTAGCCTCACTTTTCAGCACTGTAGATACACTAAAAAACTCTGTTTATCACGGTAGTATGGGAGCAAACTATTAAATAAAAATAAACAAAGTGTGTGTGCATTTACAAGAGGGACCCGATTATATACACTGCAAGTTTTTTCCCAGGACCTCAGAGCTCCAATCACCAAAATTGCTGATGAAAATTCCAAGGCCCCTGCTCCTGAATTCTAAGTGAAGTACATTCTCCTGATGTGGAAGATCAGGAGGAACTGGACTGCCATTCTCAAGGTTTCCTCTGGATAAAATCTTTAATACCTGAAGCACTTTGAAGTCATCAAATGCTTCATACCAAACAACCATGTACAAAACCTTTCTGTTTGTTTTCTACATTTATCCTGGGAGTGTGTGGGGAGCAAGGGGGTGGGGTTAGGAAGAGGTAACCTCTTTAAGAATCGAACTTCAAAATACATAAATGAAATATTTCACAACGTATAATTATTTGAATACAATAATTAGGATATAAAAACAAAATTCAATCAAACAAAATATGGAATTAAGTGCTCTATTTTCTGCCACTCCGGGGAGCATTTGCATTGAAACTGTGCCAGCTCCTGGGAGTTATTTACATATCCAGATGTGTCGTTTGAGAGCGCTGGGAGGCAACACGCACGGTTTTATTTTTGAAGTAAATAATGTTACCCATGATCATTTCACGCAGATTAAAAAGTTCAGACTGCAGTGAAGGCAGCACACTGAATCCAAGCTGAATACATGGACACAGGCAATTTATCCTTACACAGACAGCTGCTCCTTCCAGTCACATGACCCACACTCAACCAGCACAACCAGGGTAAGTCTACCCATCTGAATATATTAGGGAAATTAACTAGGGAGTTTCTTCTTCAGCCTCCAAGCTTCTACATTAGAAACAAACATGAACCTGAGCTTTTCAAGGAGTGGAGAACATCAGGCACAGCCTACACACGCACATTCATAATCGTAGCTTGATAGCAGCCATATGGGTGGCCTGCAACCATTAGATAACGGACAATGTGCTGTTCTCTAAAAAAATAGCATGCATTCGGCCGTTTTGGACCTACGTAGTATATCCGGTCTCTAAGGAGAGCCACGAACCACTTGAACATATGCATTTGAAACACAAAACAGAACAGAAGTACATTTTAAAACTGGATTGTCTCTCCAATAAACGCTGATAAAATGCACAGCTAAATAAGGCTTTCAAAATTAATTTAAAAAATGTCTCAGAAAAGAGGCACAGAAGGAACAAGGGAGAGAACAACACGAGTGGTGGGGGAAAACCACGAGGGAGACGCTCGCACGGAGACAAAGTTAAATAATGTGTCACCAACACGACACACGAAAGAAAGAGAAAAGGAACGACGGAACAGTGGGATAGGAAACATTACCTATGAAAAAGGGAGACACAAAGGAAAATAAAGGAATGTAACGAAAAAGAAGCAAAAATATACGTGAGTAAAAAGAATTGAAAGGAAAAAAATAAAGACAAGTACGGGAAATGCAGGGGGGGGAGGGGTGGGTTGGGTTCACAAGGGAGAGAACAACACGAGTGGTGGGGGAAAACCACGAGGGAGACACACGCACGGAGACAAAGTGAAAAACAACACGTACCTGATAATGCAGAGCGGCCGGGAAACTGAAAGTACGGCCGGCCTGCGGCCGGCCATGAATAATTAGGGGAGGAGAAGCCCCTTGATGTGCTGTGCGGCCGTGAATGCGCATGCTTGTTTGGTCACGTGATTCACGTGAACTTAAACAAAACCGCACGAAAGAAACCCTTGGTTTCACGAGCGTTTTGAGGACATGAATTCTCGCTACGCTCAATGCGCTTGCGCGCATTGATAGGTCGCGAGACCTAAAAATAGTACTTTACATACGTAGGTTGGCATATCATAACTAACAGTAGAGGACACATATGTGACCATGCCAAGTAATACAGTGTCAAACATGGTGAAAATGTTGGACTATTCCTGCCCGGAAAATAGGCCCACACACACACACGTGGGGTACCGTTTTTATCCGAAGTGTGGGAACATTTAATGGTAGGAATTCTGCCATTTGCCTGAAGTTCTGGAGTTTTTTACGCAAAAAAGAGAAAAAGTTCTGGTTTTTTTTTTACTCATGCTTTGGTATCTGCAGGAGATTCTGGGTGAGAAAACATCTTTGAGGTTCATGCAAGTCACAGCACTGTGGATTCCGCTATGCCTCTAGTTTCCACAAATGTCTTAGGTTGGTCTGTTCCCCCAAGAGCCTGCTGAACTTGCACCGAAATACTGCAGATATCCCAAATGGTATGTCCCACTTCAAGAAAATACTCTGATGTCTGTAAAGCAAATCCCTCCTCAAATTTATGGAAACTCACCCGTGTCTCAAACACTCCTATCTTGCGATGGTATTAACCACCGTTTATCAGTGTTTTAAGAGTCTGAGATGCCTATCATGTTTAAATTGGTCACCTTGATTCGGTATCACAGTGATACTTTATACGCTATGGCATTTTAAAATAGACACCAAGTTCAATGTTTGCTATGTGTCTAACTTGGAATGATATTGCACATAGTGTATGATTCTTTTTACTGCTCCAAGATGACCAACACATTGCTTCTCTATGTGGCTGCTATGTTAGAACTTTAAAACAGTGATACACTATGTGCAATACCATTGCAAGAAGACTGCCCGCTTCTAAGCTTTTATTATTTGTACAGCAAGCTTTTGACCGTGAAATGTAGTTGTCTCACAATTCCTTTTTTCTGCTTTTATTTTTTATTTCTTTTTTTTGCTTGCGTATGAATGTGTGAGGCTCTCGGTTTTATAACAGATTTGTAAGTGGGTGAATGCAAGAGTAGGTGGATGCAAGAATGGATGGATGAGTAAGAGGGAAGTGACAGAGTGCATGTATGATGACTTACTGAGTGCCTAAACTCATCAGTGACTGAAGAAAAACTTCAGATATAAAGCTAAACCGATGAACACTGCCAATGCTTGCTACTGTTTCTGAGGACATATGATGTTTTATTCTCAGCATACACTTTTTCCAAGAAGATTCAGGACGTACAGTGGTATGTATAGTGCTCTACGTCCAGATATATGGCTTTATTCTAGTCACTCTGTACATCTAAGCCTCTGGATGATAGAGCTCTGTCCTCATCTCAGTTCTAAACTTCGCCACATTTTTTTAAAAGAAAATGCAGAATTCCAATACAGAATTGGTCCGTCGATGTATAATTAATTATTGAAATCTTGATTAATTAATAACTGTTATTTGCATCTAATATGAAACGCTACTGCAAGCAACTGGAGGGCAAATTGAGAACTAGTCATGACACCCCAAATAAAGACCTCTTCAAATCAGCCTTACGATGCTACAGAACACCAAGAGCCTTTTGCTGATTGCATCGAGGCCAGCACTAACAGTAGTAAGGAAATTTCACCACAGCTCCTGCCGCCTCCAACAACATCATCGCCTAACAAAACATTTACAACAAGCTCTCAAAATTCTTCTGTAACAAAATCACCTCCATATACAGAAACTTTGACCCTCAACCGGACACAGTTAATGTTGCAACTCGACTTTCAATCACAGCCGATTAATGAACCCTGACCTCGTGGCCTGCTGTCACCACTTTCCAAATCACTGCTACAGAGAAGAGATCCACTTAGGGGCTCCATCTGACCCTTGCCCCACCACACCCTCACCGAAGGACTCCTACTAATCACTAAAACACTAACACCCAGCCTCCATGTCTCCATAAAGTGAGCCACATTCCCGGAAATATGCCACTGTCATGCCCCTGCTCCAGAAACCATCCACTGACCCAACTACACTTTCCAAATACAGATTTATCTCCCTCCTACCCGGCAATGGTCTTAGAGAAACTTATTAACCGCCACCTCACAGACTGCCCCAGCAACCACAAGTCCTCAATGCCACACAGTCTGGATTCAGGCCGAACTACAGTACAGAAACAGCACTCATAGCTGCCACAGAAGGCATCTGCACGATCCTTGACAGTGGAAACAAGGAAGCCCTCATTTTCCTGCACCTCTCTGCAGCATTTGACACAGTCTCACAACCCATCCGCATCGGCGCCTGCACAAGATTGGCATCCAAGGACACATGTTTCACTGGATCTGTTTCTTCTTAACCGATAAAACTCAAACTGTCACCCTGGCATCTTCCTCCTCGGACACCCGCAAACTCATCTGCAGACTCCCTCAAGGTTCATCGTTCATCCTCACCCTCTTCAACACATAAATGATCCCTGGCCAGTGTGGTCCGCATACATGACATCAAAAACCTCTCCTACGCAGACAACACGCAACTCATACTCTCCTTCTCGGACAAGACCCCCAACACACTAACAATTACACTGCCTGCTTTACCAAAGTTGCTAACTAAACCAACTGTTTCAAGCTCAACAGAGACAAAACAAAAGTAGTGATCTTCAACAAGAACACCTCACCATGGGACTCCAACTGGTGGCTGACCGTCCGCACTCTGACCCACAGCCTCACCCTGAACCCATGGCAGGGACCTTGGAATAATCATCAACAGCAAACTGGGCATGGCGAACAAGTTGTTTACCTTCAATAACACCTTATCTGGTAGAGACCCTATCTAGCCACAGATTCCTTACGTTAGAATTATTCCCAGGCGTCAGACTGGATCCATACATTTTTTTTATGAGCAATACCCCTGTGTACCGGCAGGTGGAATTTATCGGCATTGTCCACACCGGAAGCGAGGTGCATATATAGGTGCCACTCCAGCATTCTGATATCAGTTTCTTTTTGCGACTTTCCACGCCAGGAGTATGGAGCCACGAAGGACACTGACCACTGGTGTAGAAAACTAGGGCCCTGAAAGGGGAAAATCCTGTCCCAAGAATTCCATTAACAGAGTGCAGAGGATGCGTGGGTCGGTGAGGTATCTGCAACTAGATAGAGCCTTTACCAGATGAGGCGTTTCAAAAGGTAAGTAACTTGTTCATCTAATATAGACTTCTAGAAGCAGATTCCTTACCAAGGAATTGATATCAAAGCAATACTTCCCCGTAGGTGGGTTTGTGAAACAAAGTCATACCAAAACTTCCTGCAGGACGAACAGGCAAAGTGCCCATTTTGACAGACCAAATTGTCCAGGCAGTAGTGTTTTGTGTATCAATACAAAAAGATCCCAGTACCCTGGACGCAGATTAATATTCATCTAATAAGGCATATCTCTGTGCTGGAAAGTATACAATTCGATTCCTAGTCACCCACCTATTCTGCATTGAGTTACGCGGTTGTCTTCAAATGCCTATCCGTTCAAAACAGATCATTATTTCTAACCATAAAAAACAGAGGGGGAGAATCCAAAAACTGCTTTCAACTCGACACAACCACCTATGACTGCTCAACTGAGACAGTACGTGATCCCACACTTAGAACAAGACAAACATAGAAAATGTGTGGTGAAGAGGAAGGCACCTCACGGGAGAACACCCTCGGGGCCCTTTCTCATCATTGGTCGCCATTCCTTTTCAAAATAAAGTGTCCAGGACAGCAACTCCATGTGCCAATGCAGTGGTCACCACCTTGGCTCTGGTGGAATCAGCTCTGAAGTCCTTGGGTGTTGCTTCTTGACCAATGCATAACAGATGTTGATGCAGCGCACAGTCTATCTGGAGATGGTTTACTTTGGACAGGCCTGTCCCTTCTTGATCTGGCATACCCCACGAAGGGTTGGTCGTCCACCTGGAACTCTCTTGTGCAGTCAAGGCAGAATGACAATGCTCTTTTTTGGATTCAGTTGTTAAAATCGCTCCACTTCTTTAGAAGGATACAGCGGTTCGTAGGCAGGATGATGGACTCGCCTACATGAAAGGGAGTAATGAATTTCGGCATAAAGGAAGCTCTAGCTCATAGAACTAGCTTGTCTGTGTAGATGTCTAAGTAGGAAGGCTTGGATGACAAAGCCTTAAACTCACTGAGCATCAGGGCAGATGTTACTGCCACCAGGAAGGCCGTCTTGATGGTAAGGAGCCAGAGATTAGAGCTGTGCAAGGGCTCAAAGGGAGCGCACATCAGAAGCATGAGGACTAGATTATGGTCCCACTGAGGCATGATGAAGGAGAAGGAGAAAACACATGTTGCAAACCTTTCAAGAACCTATGTACAATAGGAAATTTAAGAGCGATGGCTGCTCAGGCAACCACAGAATGGCTGATAGAGCAGAAAGGTAGCTCTATAAGGTGCCCACAGCAGAGCCCTACTGTGCGTGTGAAAGAATAAAGAGAAGAACCTGTGAAAGGGGGGTCAACCTGCTATTCTGCACATAATGACACAAACTGCAGGCCTATACCGTTTTGGTGGAGGGATGCCTGGCTGCCAAAACATTGCAGACTTCAGATGGAAGGTCGAAAGCGGTGTTGCTGCTCAATCTTCACGCAAGAAGGATCAGGAGAAGAACCCTCCCATGCTCCTGAGCATCCTCGCGAAGGGGCAGCCTGAAGGGAGGATCCAGTGCTATGCTCATCGGTTCGGGATACCAAACCCTCTGAGCCCAGTCTTGAGCCACAAAGATGACTTGGGACTGGTCGTTCCTGATGTTCTTGAGAACTCTGGGCAGCAGTGGTATAGGAAGAAAGGCATATAGGAGGCCAGAGCTCCACTCGAGATGAAAAGCGTCTCAGAGCGAGAGTCACCTTGAAACCATAGCACGCAGAACTGCTGACATTGTGCGCTTGGCGGTGTCTAACAGATCTAAGCAACTCTCTCGCCACCCACTCCTGAAAGAGACCTTGAACCACCTCCGGATGGAGATGCCATTTGTGATCGCTAGGCACCTTCGGCCTAGTTTGTCCTCCCTGGTGTTCAAAAAGGCTGCCAGGTGTCGAACCACCAGAGAAATGCCCTGATGTTCCAGCCATGTCCAGAGACGCAAGGCAACTTGGTAAAGGATCCACGACCATACCCGCTCTGTTTCTTGCAGTACCACATAGCAGTGGTGTTTTATTTTTAAAAAACTTTATTTTAAATTTGCAGTTACATTACAGTTAACAAGCATGTCTTCACGTATGTGGTTAAGAGAGCATATAACAGTCAATCAATCAATCAATCATTACATTTATAGAGTGCGCTACTCACCCGTGAGGGTCTCAAGGCGCTGAAGGGAGGGTGGTGTCGCTACTGCTCGAATAGCCAGGTCTTGAGGTGTTTTCTGAAGGTGAGATGGTCCTGGGCCAGTCGTAGGTGTGCGGGGTGGGAGTTGCACGTTTTGGCTGCCTGGTAGGAGAAGGATCTTCCTCCGGTGGTGGTTCTGCTAATTCGTGGGACGGTGGCGAGGGCGATGCTGGCGGAGCAGAGCTGGCGGGTGGGGGTGTAGAACTAGAGGCGGTTGTTGAGGTATTCGGGGCCCTTGTTCTGTAGCGCTTTGTGTGCGTGGGTGAGGAGCCTGAACGTGATCCTCTTGCAGACGGGGAGCCAGTGCAGGTTTCTCAGGTGGGCGGATATGTGGCTGTGGCGGGGATGTCGAGGATGAGTCGTGCGGAGGCGTTCTGTATGCGTTGAAGTCGTGTCTGAAGTTTGGCTGTGGTTCCTGCGTATAGGGCGTTTCCGTAGTACAGTCGGCTGGTGACAAGGGCCTGGATGACGGTTTTTCTGGTTTCGGTGGGGATCCATCAGAAGATTTTTCAGAGCATGCGCAGGGTGTTCAAGCAAGATGACGAGACGGCGTTGACTTGCTTGGTCATCGTGAGGGAGGAGTCCAGGATGAATCCCAGGTTGCGTGCGTGGTCCGTGGGTGTTGGCGCGGAGCCCAGTGCAGTGGGCCACCAGGAGTCGTCCCAGGTGGATGGGGATTGTCTGAGGATGAGGACCTCCGTTTTGTCTGAATTCAGCTTCAGGCGACTGAGCTTAATCCATTCTGCGACGTCTTTCATTCTTTCCTGGAGGTTGGTTTTGGCGGTTTCTGGGTCTTTGGTGAGGGAGAGTATCAGTTGGGTGTCGTCGGCGTAGGAGATGATGTTGTTGTTGTGTTTGCGTGCGATGGCGGCGTGGGGGCTCATGTAGATATTGAAGAGGGTAGGGCTGAGCGAGGAGCCTTGGGGTACACCGCAAATGATCTCGGTGGCCGCTGAGTGGAAGGGAGTGAGGCGGACACTCTGGGTTCTATCGGAGAGGAACAAGGTGATCCAGTCCAGGGCCTTTCCTTGGATCCCAGTCTTGAGGAGGCGGGTTGTCAGGGTGCGGTGGCATACGGTGTCAAAGGCTGCTGAGAGGTCTAGGAGGATGAGGGCGGTTGTTTCTCCGTTGTCCATCAGGGTCCTGATGTTGTCGGTGGCTGCGATGAGGGCGGTCTCGGTGCTGTGGTTGGCTCGAAATCCGGACTGGGACGGGTCGAGCGTGTTGTTTGCTTCGAGGAAAGCAGTCAGCTGTTTATTGACGGTGTTCTCGATGACTTTAGCCTGGAAGGAGAGAGATGGGGCGGAAATTCTTGCGATCTTTGGGGTCCGCTGTGGGTTTCTTCAGAAGGACGTGGATTTCTGCGTGCTTCCAGCTCTCAGGGAAGGTGGCTGACGCGAGGGAGTTGTTTATGACGTTACAGAGTGCGGGTGCGGGTGCGATGCTGATGTCGGCCGAGGTCTTGCGATGGGGTGATGTCGTTGTTGCTGGCGCTGGGGTTGGAGAGCTCTTTGACGATGCTTAAGAGTTCCTTGCTGTTGTGGGTATTGTTGTCTAGCCGCTCTTTGAACGATGCCCTTTTGGTGGTGCAGATCAGCTGGTGGTGTTCGCAGGTGGCGTTCTTGAGGGCTGTCAGGTTTTCTGTTGACCGTTCGTGGCGCCAGGTCTTTCCGAGGGTTCGGCAGGATTTCTTTGAGGGCGTCTGTGAACCATGAGTTTTTCCTGTTACTGGTCTTACCTGGGGGTTCTTCAGTGGAGCGAGGTCGTTGGCGCAGTTGGTGATCCACTGTGCGAGGTTGTGGGCTGCGACGTTGGTGTCAGCGGTGTCGGCTGGCAGGTTCTGGCTTAGTCATCATATTTATAAAGAAACAGTTCGACAGCACGTGCTCTGGTGCTTAGTATATCGATGTCTTGATCCTTATATGCGTATTGAAACAATTACTAGAAGTTGCCAGCTTTCATGGACATTAAGTTTCATGGACATTAAGTTGCTTAACACATTTGCGATCCCGGAAGCTAGGAAGTTAGGTGACCTAACCCGCCGCGTGGCTCCTCCTGAGGTCACCTGGTCCCCCTGTTGCCGCCGCCCGCTCGCCGCTGCCCCTGCAGTTGAGGTTCTCCTCTTCCCCCTGGTCTCTCCCCTGATAGTACCAGTTTCGTCTGCTGTGCCCCTGATTTTTGTACTTCTGTATTTCGGCTGTGCCCCTGATTTTTTGTATTTCTCTATCTCTCGCTTCTGCCGCCTTTTCCCGCTGTGCCCCTGATTTTGGTATTTCTGTATTTCTGCTGTGCCCCTGATTTTGTATTTCTGCTGTGCCCCTGATTTTGTATTTCTGTATTTCGCGCTTCTGCTGCCTTTTCCCGCTGTTCCACCCCACTCCCTGCCGCTGCTCCCCCGCGCCCCCACCTTGCCTTCTGTTCCCTCTACCCTCTCCAATTCGCCATCCGCTCCCACCTCCCAGCTGCACTTCCCTCCACTCTCCATTTATGGCAGAGTCCGCACGTACGCGCAGCGGGTGCACCGATTGTGCGTCGAAGGCGCGCCAAAGGCAAGCCCGTCTGCGCCCGTCCACGCCTGGACCGCGCCCAGGGCCAGGACGCCTGGCCCCTGTCGATGACGGACCTACGACGTCGCCACCTCAACGCACTCAACGCCGGCCGGACCCCTGCCTGCTGCCGAGCCACCCCGAGACGCACCAACGGACCCTTCAGGTGCCAAGCCTGCAAGTTCACCTGCCTCCGGACCTGCACGCACCCAAAAGACCGGGCACCAGCAACAACCACCTCAGGTGCATCCTGCTCAACATCTGCTCCGTCCACAGACTCGCCGTCGAACTCTGGAACAAGCTCGACACAACAGCACCAGACGTAGCCTTCCTCACGGACACCTGGATGAACGCCTCCTCAGCGCCCGACATCGCCATAGCCATCCCAGACGAATACAAGATCACCCGGAGGGACCGCGTCAACCAGACCAGAGGAGGCATCGCCATCGTCGACAGGAACACCATCCGCATCACGACCAACTCCGACGACACCATCACCGCCGCCGAGCACCTCCACTTCCAGATACACACCGAACCCAAGACCACCCTCAGAGGCATCCTCATCTACAGACCCCCGGGACCAAGCACACAATTCAGCGAAGACATTGCAGACTTAATCAGCCCGCACACCCTCCCCTCCGCTGACTACATCCTCCTAGGGGACCTCAACTTCCACCTGGAGAACAACAAGGACTGCACCACCACCGCCCTGCTGGATAACCTCGCCAACCTCGGACTCAAGCAACTGGTGGACACCCGCACCCACTACGCCGGCCACACGCTTGACCCCGTCTTCTCCACCAGCAAGCACATCTCCTTCAGCCACGCCACCAGACTCCATTGGACGGATCACAGCTGCGTCCACTTCAGCTTCAGAAAAACCACGACCCACCACCACCCGCAACCGGTTCCGAGCTGGAGCAAGATCACCGCTGACCAGCTCACCACCTACCTCAGCCAGAACCCTCCAGCCAGCACAACGGACCCCAACGAAGCAGCCCGCACACTCACACAGTGGCTCACCAACTGCGCCAACGACCTCGCACCACTGAAGAACCCTCCCAGCAGACCCGGCAGCAACATAGCCTCCTGGTTCACTGACTAACTCAAAACATCCAAGAAAAACTGCCGCACCCTTGAAAAAGCCTGGCGCAACGACCAAACAACAAAAAACATGACTGCCCTCAAGAACGCCACCCGCAAACACCACCAGCTGATCCGCACCACCAAAAGGAAAACTTTCAAGGAACGACTGGACAACAACACCCACAACAGCAAGGAACTCTTCAGCATCGTCAAGGAGTTCTCCAACCCCAACGCCGGAAACAACGGCATCACACCGTCGCAAGACTTCTGCGACTCACTTGCCACCTTCTTCCACTGCAAGATCGCCGACATCAACATCTCCTTCAACACCGCCACCTTCCCGGAGAGCTGGAAGCATGCAGAGATCAGCGCCGTCCTGAAGAAACCAACAGCGGACCCCACCGACCTCAAGAACTTCCGCCCCATCTCGCTCCTCCCTTTTCCTGCCAAAGTCATCGAGAAGACCGTCAACACACAGCTCACCGCCTTCCTCGAGACAAACGGATCCCTCGACCCTTCACAGTCCGGCTTCCGAGCCAACCATGTGGTTCCGTGGTTCCGAATTGGGTTCGATAGTTCCGAAACCCGATTTATAAAGATCGTCGGAAATGGACGATTTTGGTGTCAGCAGACCGCAAATGGCGAGTGTAACGTGTCTGAGTGTTTTCGTATGAATCGATATAGGAGAACACTCTACATTTGAGGATTTAGTTTGAACCCTCGGGTTCCATTTTGTATGTGGCAGCCATCTTGTGTGGTTGCCCTAACATAGGCCCTATGATTGTGGCCGAACGAGTCCTTGACACGTATGCCTTAGTTGACTTCTGGTTGACCTGGCCGAACTGACTCCTCGTCTGGGGCGAATCCCGCTGAGCCAGTTCCTTGTTCAGCAGCTGGCCTGATAAAGATCAAAGAGCAGGACGTGCCCTGACTTTATGACACACCGTTCCCACTCCTCTATCTCCTTTCCATCTGCTTTTGCCTTTCCTTTACGACTTGATCATCAATCTGGGTTGAAAGTTTTATGATGGGTTTGTCCGGCCTGATCGAACAGGAAACTTATCATATGTGCGATCGTTTTGGTGGGCTGGACAACGGAAAGTGGGATTAACTTTGACTGTCGTGATTCGCTACTTTTTGAAATGCTACTTGTCCATTGGTCAGTTTTGTATGCACCAAATGTAAATTGTGATGTTGCCAGAGGCGTAATTTTCGGCACAAAAGACCGAGTTTTGTTCATTGAGATGGTGCATTCTCTGTCGAACTACCTGTGTGTACTTCGTAGATCTCTGTCACTGGTTGCAACCAATAAACTTTGGTCTTTGACGTCATCAAGAAGTATCCCGTGTCTCTGTTTGCCAAGACAGGGGAATCCGGGGTCTTTGGGTGTTGCCCTGACACCGCTGGGTTATTGTAATAGTATCGGTTCCGAGAAAACCCAGTACCTCAATTGGCGCCCAACGTCGGGCGACTTCAGCGGTACCGGTCCAAGCCAGAGGTTCGGGAGGAGCTTCGTGAGAAAATTCTAGAGGTTGGCCAGCCACTTCAGCGACCCCTGTATGTCGACGTGGTTCCGAAGGTCTTTGCTGCGAGGTTTCCCGTGTCCCGATGGCTACGAAGGACTGCTGCCCTGACTGTCGCCCTGTTTTGGAGCCTTAGACGTTTGTAGAGCGAGATGATTGACGGGTCTTCTGGTGACGCCATCGACAACTCAGTTAAGTATAAAGGGAGCGTCTCCTAGTCCTTAGTTTGTTTTGTATCCTTTAGTGGATAGCTTTGATTTGGTACCTGCAGGCCCCAAAGCCAAGGGATTCGTGTATTCACGAGCTTATCGATTTTAGATTACCCTTGTTGTTTGAAGCTAGACTAGTGAGCAAGATGCTTAGTTGTGGTACGTTGAGGGATTCCCGGTTAGAGGATTCGTGTCCGGTTCCTCCGATCGGAACTCCTACATCCGAATTGTATGTGAAACATGGAGTAGGTCCTATTAGCTACAATGAGATTTGGGTAAAATATACGAAGAATGACGGTGTCCTACAGTGGCCCCGTTATGGTAGTTTTGAGACAGAAGTCTTAGATAACCTTGAAGTCAGGTTGTTCAAGAAGAAAGCCCGGCCGGCAATGTTTGACTCTTTCCGCATATGGCGCAAAGAAGCCAAACATAAATAAATTAAGTTAGCAAAGAAGAATAGAAAGGGTATGTCAATGGTGCAAGCTGCCGTTGCATACAGAAATGATGAAGAAGAGAAAAACAGCGAGCAGATGCTTAGAGTGAGGAAGTTAGCGGTAGACAGATGCTACCCAGTCTTGCCGGCTAAAGAGCAGAAAGTCGATAAGGAGCTTGTGAAAGACCCTTTGATGTCGTATTTGTTGAATTCACCACCACCTTATGTGCAGAATGCTACGGCACCACCACCACCGGTTGTGGCCGCACAAGCACCTATTGCTTTGCCTCCTGTTATTCCTCCACAGCCAGTTTCTTCGTTGGCTGTTGTTCCTTATGCGCAGCCTTCTCAAGGGTTGCCAACTTTGCATTTTCCTGCTACTACTGCCTCTATGCCTGTTCCGACTATGGATCCTACCACTACTGTTTCGTCTCCTCTTGTCCTGCCGACTGTTCCTTCTCCTAGACAGCGGGTGACCGCTGCCTTTTCTAATTTTCTAACTCCTTTGTTGGGACAAATGGGTATGTCTCCTGTGAGTGAGCGTAGACAGTCGCGTAGCCAATTGCCTGATACAGATGAGCAAGTGGTTTTGGACCATATGGCACGTAGATGGGTGACGTATAGGTCCCAGTATGACCTAGAAGGTATTATGGATGTTTTCCGACAATGTGAAGCACAAAAGCAGGGTTATGTTTTTGAGCATTTGTGTGCGTTCCTCCATGAACAATAGATGGACGAAGTGGGTAGAGTTCCTGTGGAATTGTCTCGATTGCGTTCAGAGTTTGCTAAAGGGACGATTGCGAGTCTACACAACATCAAGAAAGCGGTGTCGACGTTATTGTCGCTTCAAAGTGATGTCCCTACTGAACGGCTGTTTGAGCCAGATTCGTCAGTTAGGAGACATGCGCGTCAATATCCGATGCGAGAGGTTCCTCCGATATGGAGACCTGCTGATGCTACTGTTAATCCACCTATTGTTGCGCACTTTCAGCGTGTGTGGGTTCATATTCCATGGAAGCGTGCAGAAGTTCTAGCGCTTAAGCAGACTTTACCAGATCCGAGAAAGAATCCTGCTGGATATTATAAAGAACTTACGCAAACTGTGAGTTCGTGCGTCATGAATTTGGCGGATATAGATATGTTGTTTGGGAATGTTGTCCCACAGTCCATCTGGAAAGGTATTCGACATACAGATCATGATAATGAATTGGGCGCTTCGTGGGTGAATCTTGTTACAGCAAATGATAGACAAGTTGGAGGTGCTAAGCCTGAAGATGTTATTGCCGAACTTCCTGGTAGAATTATCACTTTCATGAAGACTTTAATGCCTGAAGTCCGTGTTAATTGGGACAAGTTGTCAGCTTGTAAGCAGAAGAAAGACGAGTCTGTTTCAGATTTTTTCTCGCGTTTCGAGGAAACTTTTGTTGATCATAGTGGTCAAGATATGGCTACTGAAGGTGGCCAGAGATTATTTGTTGATAAATTTGTGCACAATCTTCTTCCTGAGTTGTGTACTAAGTTGAAGGATTCCGAGAGTGCTTGACCTGTTTCTACTTCAGCGCAAATTCTTGCTACAGCTCAGTACTATGAGAATAGGCGTAAGGATGAGTTAGAGAGAGCGGATAAGAAGACTAAGGAATTGAAGACTAAGGTTCTTCTACAACAAGCTTATCCACCTCGTGTTAATAATCAGCGTGATTATCAGCAATCACCACAGTATTCAAGGAACTCGCAAAGAGACGAGACTCCTCAACAGCGTATTCAGTATGGTCTTAATCAGTGTGCATATTGTAGAGAAGAGGGTCAATATAAGAATAGTTGTCCGGTTTTGTTGCAACGTGCTAATAGTGCTCCTGGTGTTAGAGGTAGAGGTGCTCAACAAGCGCCTAGAGGTAGAGGCCGCGGACAAAACGCGCGCCCTTTGCCTCCGCAGAATTCAATGAACAGTTTCGATCAACAGCAGAATTCGTCTGGTAGTACTACGTAGATGATTACTATGCTGAAGGCGATGAAGAGCAAGGTAATGATTGTTAGGACAGCCATGGACAAAGAGAGGGAGTTGTTTCAGTTCCGGTAGATCAGAGTGGACCTTACGTGGAAGTGATTGCATCAGGTGTGTCAGAGCCTTTTCTGCTAGACACTGGTGCTACGAAGAGTTCTATTATGCATTCTAAACTCCCTGGCGCACCTTTGTCTGGCTTTAATAATGTTTCTATAGGTTTTTCTGGCGCCCCCGTTATGAATCCGATTTCCGTTCCATTGCCTCTTTCTGTTGGTCCTCGTAGGTTTGAAGCACCCCTTCTTTTGACTACAGGTTGTAATGAGAACTTGCTAGGCCTTGACCTGTTGAAGAGATTGTATGCGACTTTGTACTGTTCTCCGTCAGGAGTACATCTTACTTTGGGTGAGAATGTGATTTCCCCGATATATGTTTAGAAAGATTGTCTTCCATCTGAATTGTCTTCGTTACCGGATTCATTATGGGCTAAAGGGTCCAAATGATGTGGGCCTGTTAGACATTCCTCCATATGTTGTGACGTTGAAGGCGAATGCTCAGTTACCACGCATTCCGCCATATCGTATTTCAAGTGATGGTGAACGAGCACTTTTGGCGATCATTTATGATCTGATTGACAAGGGTGTTATCGAAGAGACTCGAGGTAATGTGTGTAATAGTCCGGTTTTGCCTGTCTTGAAGAGAACTGATTCTTCACAACCTCCTGTATATAGGTTTGTTATCGATCTTCGTGAAGTGAACAAAATTGTTGTTCCACAGTTCCCTGTTGTACCCGACATTACTGCATTACTGACATTGATTCCAGCTTCTGCTACCTGGTTTTCGGTGATTGACTTGAATAATGCTTTCTTCAGCATCCCGATTGCCATAGAGAGTAGAGATATTTTTGGATTCTCTTTAGGAGGACGAAGTTTCCGCTTTAAGCGCGCTCCTCAAGGTTATTGCGAGAGTCCATTGATCTATAGTCAAGCTCTGAAGACGCAACTTGACTTGTAGTAGGTGTACTTATAGAGCGCGATCCTGTCACCCAAAGGGCATCCTGGCGCTTGAGATTCGGTCAACAACACTTTTCGCTGCTTAGACATTTCTAGGAAAAAGATGCGTTTTTAGGGCTTTCCTAAACGAGAAGTAGTCCCTGTGGCTTCTCAGAGAGAGTGGCAGGGAGTTCCAAAGTTTGGCCGCTGCGACACTAAACGAGCGGCCACCCATCCTGACTCTCTGGAACCTCGGGACCACAAGCAGTTGTGCCGAAGAAGAGCGAAGGAGCCGCGGAGCAGAGTACCAGGCAAACATATTCTGCAGGGGCACTGGGCCCTGTCGATGTACCGCCTTAAACACCAGGCACGCCGCTTTAAACAATACACGCAGGTGCACCGGCAGCCAGTGTAGGTCCCTTAAAGCTAGAGTGGAAGAGCTGAAGTTAGGGCGAGAAAGAGCCAACTTGACAGCCATATTCTGCACCCATTGTAACTTCCCCAACAGATTTTTTGGGGCCTCCAGAAGTAGCGCATTACAATAGTCTAAACGACTCAGTATGGTCCCGTGAACTACTTCCGGCCTGGCCTGGGCAGGGAGGAGGGGCAGGACTTTACGCAACATGCGTAGCAGTATCATGCACAAAGAGATGGTCTTGTTGACGTGCATGTCAAGTTGTAAATTTGGGCCGAAGATCACCCCCAAATTACGAGCTGACTCCGCAGCCGACACTGGCTCGGGGAAAGTAGCAGGCCAGAAGTTCTCTGGGAGTATCCGTGGGATCCGGTCCATGGAGTAGTGAAGCACCTCAGTCTTTGTGCTGTTAAATTGTAGGGAGTTGGCCCGCAGCCAATCCGCTGTGGCTGCCATACAACAATGGAATGTCTCTAGCGAGACTGCGTTATTACCTTCCAGAGAAAAGACCAGCTGGGTGTCATCGGCGTAATTAAAAGCCGAGATACCGAAAGATTTTATAAACTGGACCAGAGGGCGGAGGTACAGATTAAAAAGTATGGGGCTGATGGCCGAGCCCTGTGGAACCCCCTGCCCTACTTTCCGTGGCTCCGATCGAAATGGAGGAAGCGCGACCATCTGCTGCCGGTTGCTAAGATAGGATACCAGCCAGTCTCTTGCCCCCTCTGTGACCCCGCACTCCTCAAGCCTCTTGATGAGGGTCCGATGGCAGACCGTATCGAACGCGGCCGACATGTCGAGCAGCTCCAAGAAGGCTGCCCGACCACTGTCGACACGCGAACGGAGATTGTCCAGTACGGTTACCAGTGCGGATTCTGTCCCATGCCCAGGACGGATGCCAAACTGTGTCTCATCGAACCATCCGATTTCTTCCAGGAAGCCTGAAAGGGAGCGGGTCAACCATTTTTCCACAATCTTAATAGGAAAAGGGAGTAAAGAGATAGGCCTGTAGTTGGAAAGACAGGCGGGGTCCAGCGTTGGTTTCTTGAGCAGTGGTGACACGACTGCCAGCTTCCAGCACTCGGGAACGATTGCCAAATCCAAAGACTGGAGGCAGATGGAATACAAAGGCTGGAAAAGTTCCGCCTAAAAAGCCTTCCAGAATTTGGGTGGCAAAGGATCGAGCGGAGAGCCCGATGACACTGTGCATGCCATGCTGCAAAATTCCTCAAAGGAGGGACTAGGAAAAGATCTTAGTTGGGGTCGACTGGAAGAAGTGTCCAGAGCTCCCAAACTAAGGACTGGATCACTCGGCTGGGGTCGACTGGGCGACCGGTCCGGAGCTCCCAAGCCGGGGCCAGAGGCAACCGGCCGGGGTCGACTGGACGGGCTAACCGGAGCTCCCAAGCCAAGAGCAGGAGGCACTGGGTTTTTTAAGCCATCCAAGATCTTAGCGGTCTTCTCCACAAAGGCACCTGCCAAGGAGTCACACAGGGCTTGCGACGCAAAGACCGTATTGGCCACGCACACAGGATGGGTCAGTTCCCTGACGATTTTAAACAGGGCTTGAGACTTATTGGGCGCCTGGTTCAGGGTGGTTTCCAGAAAAGCCGCCTTAGCCAACTTGATCTGCGCCTTATAGCCCTGCAGTGCCAGCTTGAACGAGGCCCTCGCTGAGGTCTAGTGTTGCTTCCTCCAAGCTCTCTCGGCGCGTTTGCAGCTCAACTTCAGCTGCCGCAGCTCCTCCGTATACCAGGGACAGGCCCGGTTCAATCTACCTCGCGACTTGCAAAGGGGCGCAACCTTGTCTAACGTGTTAGTAATGGACCGGCACAAGACGAGATAGCTTTCCTCCACCGAATTACTCAGGCAAAAGTTATCTGGTAATAGGGAAGGCAACGATGGCGAGTTTAGTAGCCGGGACCAAGGTCTACCCAGTTTAGCCTGTCCAGCGCCGGCTTCCCCCGAGGGATGATCCCCTATGCAGAGGGAGAAAGCAACCAGTGAGTGGTCGGTCCAGTATTGACATAGGATATCATTGACCACTACTAGTTGTACGTCAGCAAAGACCAAGTCCCATGTGAGTCGCTGATCGGACCAGTTGCTGCAACTGAATGCCGCCAAGAGCTTGACAGAGTGTCGTAAACGCACCATCCAGCGGGCCACCCTGCCACAGGTTAAAGTCCCCTAGGACCAGCAGCTTGGAGTGGGTATTAGAGAGGTCATATATCAGGTCGACGAAATCTGATAGGAAGGATGCCGAGCCCGGCGGGCGATAACAAAGAACGCCCGTGAGCAATGTTCTCTCAAGATCTTTGAAAGAGAATCCCATCAGCTCAAAGCCCGAAACCTCTCTAATTTTAAGTTGGAAGAGACCCAGCGTTTCTCTATAAATGACGCCAATTCCACCACCCCTGTTCTTCAACCTAGGAGTGTGGATGATTTTGAAACCTGGAGGGCAGGCCATGCCCAATTCAACCAAGCAATCCTCCCGAGTCCAAGTTTCAGTTAGAAACAGAACATCAAGCCCCGAGGACTTGATGAGGAAGGCAATCTCAGTGTGGTGTTTGCAAAGCGACCGAACGTTAAGCAGTCCACAAGACAGAGAGTGAGATGGAGGTAGAGCAGTAGCCTTCTGAGTCAAAGGCGACTGGCTCGGTCTCAGTTCCAATAGGGTAGCCCAAGAATAGACTAGGCGGGGAGAGTGGGGAAGGCCAGAGAGAGCGTCCCTGTGCGCGCCCGCTGCGCGAACGGGCGCAAACGGGCTTACCTCTGGCGCACCTCCGGCGCGCCTACGTTGCGCCCGCTGCGCGCTTGATCATCCATCCTATTTATGATATTTGACCGAGCGGGAGTCCGCCTCCTGCGTCCCTTGCCCTGAGCAAGATGGCGCCCGAAGTGCTCCAAGCCTTCAACCCCACCCAAGATGGCGGTCGGACCCGCTAAGCTGTCTGTATCCAGCCGAATGCGGGTGGATTCCAATTAGGGTGCGAGTGAGCCTGACTGTTCCCCGGCCTAAGAAGCCGACACCTAGGTAGGCAGCGCGATTTTAATGAGCTCTAACAGCTCTGTAGCGCGATTACCAGCAGCGCGATTAAATTTAAAAACAACACAATTAAAAAGTGCAACAGCAGCAAAGAGCGCGTAGGCCAAAAGTTCTAACTTGTCCGCACCCCCGGTGGCTTGAATAAGCTCAACCAAGTGCGGGAGTCCGCCTCCTGCGTCCCTTGCCCTGAGCAAGATGGCGCCCAAAGTGCTCCCAGCCTTCAACCCCACCCAAGATGGCGGTCGGACCCGCTAAGCTGTCTGTATCCCGCCGAATGCGGGTGGATTCCAATTAGGGTGCGAGTGAGCCTGACTGTTCCCCGGCCTAAGAAGCCGACACCTAGGAAGGCAGCGCGATTTTAATGAGCTCTAACAGCTCTGTAGCGCGATTACCAGCAGCGCGATTACATTTTAAAACAACACAATTAAAAATTGCAACAGCAGCAAAGAGCGCGTAGGCCGAAAGTTCTAACCTGTCTGCACCCCCGGTGGTTTAAATAAGCTCACCAAGTGCGGGAGTCCGCCTCCTGCGTCCCTTGCCCTGAGCAAGATGGCGCCCGAAGTGCTCCCAGCCTTCAACCCCACCCAAGATGGTGGTCGGACCCGCTAAGCTGTCTGTATCCCGCCGAATGAGGGTGGATTCCAATTAGGGTGCGAGTGAGCCTGACTGTTCCCCGGCCTAAGAAGCCGACACCTAGGTAGGCAGCGCGATTTTAATGAGCTCTAACAGCTCTGTAGCGCGATTACCAGCAGCGCGATTACATTTTAAAACAACACAATTAAAAAGTGCAACAGCAGCAAAGAGCGCGTAGGCCAAAGGTTCTTGTTGGCCTTACCTGAAGGTGCAGCCCTTATCCAGTATGTTGACGATTTGTTGGTCGCCGCTGATACAGAAGACATATGTAAGGATGCCACTGTGTCTTTGTTGTCTCACTTGTCTGAATGCCATCATAAAGTTTCTCTCTCGAAATTGCAATTCTGTCGCCAAGAAGTTACCTATTTAGGTCACCTCTTATCGAAGGAGGGAAGGAAACTGACCCCAGAAAGAATCCAAACTATTGCGAGAATGAGTGTCCCTACGACACAGAGAGAAGTACGTGCGTTTTTGGGTATTACGTCGTACTGCAGACAGTGGATCCCAAATTTTTCCCTTTTAGCGAAACCTTTGATAGCCCTTACGGTTAAGGATACTCCAAATCCGATTCCTTGGACTGAGGAATGCCAAAAGAGTTTTTCTGAAGTACGAAACGCGTTGTGTTCGGCTCCTGTGTTGGGTACTCCCGACTACAGCAAGCCTTTCACATTGTATGTCCATGAGAGAGAGGGATGTGCATTATCGGTTTTGACTCAACAATTTGGCGGGAAGCAACGCCCATGTGCGTACTTTTCGTCAACATTAGATCCTGTGGCTAGAGCGTTGCCGAGTTGCTTGAGAGCAACTGCAGCAGCGGCTGTTTCGATTCGACAGTCTGCTGGTTTAGTTATGGACAATACGCTAGTGGTTATGGTTCCACATGCAGTGGATACCTTGTTGAATCGGACGAAGACACAGCACTTGACTAGTGCTCGGTTGTCAGGGTATGAGCTTACGTTGTTAGCCAGCCATGTGCACATCAAGAGGTGCAATACCCTAAATCCGGCTACATTGTTGCCGATTTCGCTCGAGACAGACGATGATAGCGAAGAGCAACACGATTGTTTCTTGAGAACAGAAGAAGAGACGAAAGGGAGGATAGATTTAAGAGATACTCCTCTTCCTGATTGTATGATGCTTTGTGGGTTGACGGCTCGTGTTTTAAATTACCAAATGGCGATACCACTGCAGCATATGCCGTGACGACTTTACATACAGTTGTCGAAGCTGCACGTATCCCACACAGTTCTGCACAAGTGGCGGAATTAATTGCACTTACGAGAGCATGTGTGTTGGCGAAAGGGAAACGAGTGAATGTGTATACTGATAGTCAGTATGCTTTTGGAGTGGCTCATAGCTTTGGACGATTGTGGCGTGAACGTGGATTTTTGACATCGCATGGGACAAAGATCCAGCATGGGCAGCTGGTGAATGAACTTCTTGAATCTCTTACGTTACCTTTGCAAATAGCGATCGTGAAATGCAGTGCCCATAAGAAGATCACGGATGATGTTGGTCGAGGTAATGCGTTTGCGGATGAGGTTGCGAAAGAAACTGCTAGGAATGTGACGAGTCGAATGTATGTTGTGGGTCCTGCGAGATGGGTTCCAGAGAAGAGCATGTGCGAAGACACTATTGAGAGCGTGAAGATTATCCAGAGTGAGGCCACAGAGAAAGAGTTGGATGAATGGAGAGAGAGTAAGGGTAGGTTGGATTCGAATGGTTGTTGGACTGATTTGTCGGAACATCAAAGATGGTTGCTGCCAAATGCGTATGTGCTTCCAGTTGTTACAATGGCGCATGGATTGGCACACATTAGTGTGAAAGGGATTTGCAAATTGTTGGCTCCGGTTTAGCAGAATGTGGGAATACCCAGATGTGCGGAGAATTTGGTCAAGAACTGTATGGTGTGTTTGATGCATAATCCTGGTAAGGGAACCCCAACACCAGCTGGTCATTTTGCTCCTCCTACGTATCCGTTTGAGGCTTTGCAGCTAGATTTTATCCATATGGAAAGATGCAACAACTTAAAGTATGTGTTAGTGGTTGTTTGCTCTTTTTCTAGATGGGTAGAGCTTACCCCCTTAAGGACAATACTGCTTTGTCCACCGCCAAAGCTTTGATCAAAGAGTTTTTTCCGAGGTTCGGTTTGCCGAGAATCATTTGGAGTGATAACGGAAGTGAGTTTGTGGGTCATGTGATGAAGAGAGTGTGTGATGGTCTCGGAATTAGGCAGAAATTCCACGCTGCAAATCATCCCCAATCAGCTGGTTTAGTTGAGTGCTATAATGGCACTCTGAAACTTAAGTTGGCCAAAATTCAAGAGAGCACTGGTTTACAATGGCCAGATGCTTTGCCATTAGCACTTTTGTCCACCCAAATGACTGTGCATTCACAAATGGGTTTGAGTCCGTATGAAGTTGTGTTTGGTCGCCCGGCGAATATTTGGGGCGTACCAAGACCGACGAGGTTTAGTGACCTCGAATACCCTGTTTTGCTTGATTACTTGCGTGAATTGACAACTAAAATGAGTGTTTTACGCCAAAAGGTACACGATTTTCTTCCACAAGCTACAGAAGATCCAGGCCACGCCTTAGAACCTGGCTCGTGGGTCTTCATTAGGAATTTCCAGCGTACGAAGAACAATCAGCCCCGCTGGACTGGACCCTTCCAGGTCCTACTTTCTACGAGATCTGCGGTGCGAGTACGTGGGAAACGCCACTGGATTCACGGCTCCCACACGAAGAAAGCACCCTTACCTTTGCCGTATGATAAGTGGGTTCAGGATGGTCTCGCAGATTCTGGAACTGAGACAATCCCGAAATTTGTAACGTTCAGTGATGCTCGTTTGATTGGGACTAGCTCAGAACAGGAAAGCGATCATCTTTTGCAAGCATCAATACCTCCTGCAGATCGATTGGACACTACCGAGCCTCATCTTTTGTTTGCTGATCAAGAGTTACCTGGAAGAAATAGATACAATTTGAGATTGAGAACTAAGGACAAATAAAAAAATTAATAAAGTTGATTTTTTACTGTTTGCAGGTTAACTCTCCACCAAGGATCTACGTATTTTTGTTTTTCTGAACTGCCATCCGGTTCTTGCTGCTAGGGTCGCGGTTGCTACCAGTCTTGGGAGTGTAAGCCTGAGACACTAGGTCTTGGGTTCTGTTGGTCCGAGGCAGTCTTCCTGGGTGCAGCAGAGGCACTCTCAAGCAGAATCAACCAACCACCGCGGGCAGCAACTTTAGTTTAGGATGGATTTCTTTGAGTTGGAGAGACCTGTGCAGACACTGACTTTTAGAAAACGCATTTGCAAAATAATGTCGAATAAATGCTTTTTGATACCGTGAATACTTCTGCTATTGAGTTTCGTAATTTTCATAGTTGGTTATGTAGCATTTGTTTTTAAAATGACGTCAAATTCCACTGTGCAATCTACACCTTCACCTACTGTTTCCTCTCATTCTTTCCACCCTTTGCCTGAATATGAGGTAGTCAGACGTAAGGAATTCGCTAATAATTCCTTCATACAGCTTTTGCACCAGCATCAGTTAGTGATCAATACAACGAACTGCTAGATTTGTGGTTTGATGCCTCATACAACTGATAAAGGTATTCCTTATTTAGTCTTGCCCTTTAGTTTGAATGGTTCGATTCGAGCTTACCGAACCATGTTCATATATGCCCACAGTGTTGACCCCTTACGTTCACCGAGAGATAATCCGAAGAATAGTCCTATAGCTAGAGGCATAGTCGACATGATTAAAGGGACTAATGCAGTAGAGACTATTCCGAAGATGAGAGGCAACCATATAGTGGTTGGAACGTAACTGGATATGGAGTTAGTCTGAGTATTAACCAGTGAGCGAAAAGTCCTCTACCGATCTGGATAGTGCCCCATAAAGGCTAATATTGTCTGCAGGGCAACTGTAAGAATCCGAAGGCTCAGTTAGGGAAGAGCGTTTGCGCTGAGACTTATGTGTTTCCGTCTCAGTCTTCTCCAGCGTTCTTAGCTGCTAAGGGTACTTACTTTGTTTGCTATGACAAAGCGCATACATGGTTGCCCGCCGACTTCTCGGGCACATGTTTTGTTTCCTTTCTGTTACCCCCCACTTTTACAGCTGCGGCAGATTACCACAAGACGAGAATTGCTAGAGGTGTCTTTAGCCAAGAAGACACTGCAGGACAAGAATTGGGTGATTTCTTCAAGGGTTTTCTGCCGTTTTGGGGACCTATGGCTAACAGTAGGAACATTCGTCAGCTTACGAGAGTGGTTGAGTCCACCATAGTGGAGACCGCCGGTGCCCTTGGTAACTTGACTGCTGAGCTCCAGTCGGATAGACTTATGACACTTCAGAATAGAGTTGCCCTAGACGTTATTCTGGCAGATCGAGGGGGAGTTTGTAGATTGATTCAATCGAGCTGCTGCGTTTTTATTCCTGACAATGCTCCGTCAGTCCTCCAGGCCATTTCCAAATTGCACAAAATCTCCGATTCTGTCCATCTGGACAAAGGGGATTGGTCTTTGATGGGATGGTTATGGGGATTGATATCCACTTGCGGTTGGAAGATTCTGATGTTCATTGGTGTGGTCTTGGTGATTCTGTTCATGTTTTGTCTCTGTGTACAGTGTGCTCCGGCTATTTGTGGCCTTTGTGCTACTTTGTGCGTACGGAAACCTGTCCGGAGAGAAATGCATAGTAATAAGATAATGCTACAACAACATAATCGATGGCTTGATGAATATAGATCCGGATTCAGATTAAAATGGGTCTGGGTTTATTGCCTATGACAGGGCAAAAGGAGGGTCTGTGGTTCCGTGGTTCCGAATTGGGTTCGATAGTTCCGAAACCCGATTTATAAAGATCGTCGGAAATGGACAATTTTGGTGTCAGTAGACCGCAAATGGCGAGTGTAACGTGTCTGAGTGTTTTCGTATGAATCGATATAGGAGAACACTCTACATTTGAGGATTTCGTTTGAACCCTCGGGTTCCATTTTGTATGTGGCAGCCATCTTGTGTGGTTGCCCTAACATAGGCCCTATGATTGTGGCCGAACGAGTCCTTGACACGTACGCCTTAGTTGACTTCTGGTTGACCTGGCCGAACTGACTCCTCGCCTGGGGCGAATCCCGCTGAGCCAGTTCCTTGTTCATCAGCTGGCCTGATAAAGATCAAAGAGCAGGACGTGCCCTGACTTTATGACACACCGTTCCCACTCCTCTATCTCCTTTCCATCTGCTTTTGCCTTTCCTTTACGACTTGATCATCAATCTGGGTTGAAGGTTTTATGATGAGTTTGTCCGGCCTGATCGAACAGGAAACTTAGCATATGTGCGATCGTTTTGGTTGGCTGGACAACGGAAAGTGGGATTAACTTTGACTGTCGTGATTCGCTACTTTTTGAAATGCTACTTGTCCATTGGTCAGTTTTGTAAGCACCAAATGTAAATTGTGATGTTGCCAGAGGCGTAATTTTCGGCATAAAAGACCGAGTTTTGTTCATTGAGATGGTGCAGTCTCTGTCGAACTACCCGTGTGTACTTCGTAGACCTCTGTCCCTGGTTGCAACCAATAAACTTTGGTCTTTGACGTCATCGAGAAGTATCCCGTGTCTCTGTTTGCCAAGACAGGGGAATCCGGGGTCTTTGGGTGTTGCCCTGACACCGCTGGGTTATTGTAATAGTATCGGTTCCGAGAAAACCCAGTACCTCAACCACAGCACCGAGACCGCCCTCATCGCAGCCACCGACGACATCAGATCCCTGCTCGACAATGGGGAAGCAGCGGCCCTCATCCTCCTGAACTTATCCGCAGCATTCGACACTGTCTGCCACCGCACCCTAGTACAACGCCTCAGCAACATCCGAATCCAAGAGAAGGCACTGGAGGGGATCATCTGGTTTCTCACCGGAAGAACCCAGAGAGTCCGCCTACCCCCGTTCAGATCAGAGGCCACCGAAGTCATCTGCGGCGTATCACAAGGATCCTCACTCAGCCCCACCCTCTTCAACGTCTACATGAGCCCCCTCGCATCCATCGCATGCCAACACAACCTTAACATCATCTCCTACGCCGACGACACCCAGCTGATCCTCTCCCTCACCAACGACCCCGCCACCGCCAGAGCCAGCCTACACGAAGGGATGAAAGACGTCGCCGAGTGGATGAAGAACAGCCGCCTGAAACTGAACTCAGACAAGACGGAAGTCCTCATCCTGGGATCATCGCCCTCTGCCTGGGACGACTCCTGGTGGCCCCCTGCCCTGTGCACCACCCCCAAGCCAACGGACCCCGCACGCAACCTGGGCTTCATCCTGGACTCCTCACTCTTGATGACCAGACAAGTCAACGTCGTTTCGTCATCGTGATTCAACACCCTGCGCATGCTCTGGAAGATCTTCCGATGGATCCCCACCGAAACCAGGAAGACAGTAACCCAGGCACTCGTCACCAGCTGACTGGACTACGGGAACACCCTTTACGCGGGAACCACTGCCAAACTACAGAAAAGACTCCAGCGCATACAGAACGCCTCCACACGACTCATCCTGGACATCCCACGCCGCAGCCACATCTCGACCCACCTGAGACCTGCACTGGCTCCCCGTCAACAAGAGGATCACATTCAGACTCCTCACCCACACACACAAGGCTCTACACGACATGGGCCCGAAGTACCTCATCAACCGCCTCACTTTCTACACACCTACCCGCCAGCTCCGATCCGCCATCCTCGTCGCCGTACCACGCATTCACAGAGCCACCGTTGGAGGAAGGTCCTTCTCCTACCTGGCGGCCAAGACATGGAACTCCCTCGCCATCCACCTACGGCTGACCCAGGATCATCTCTCCTTCAGGAAGCAACTCAAGACCTGGCTTTTCGAGCAGTAACAACCCCCCCCCTCCCGCCCCCACCCAGCGCCTTGAAACCCTCCTGGGTGAGTAGCGCGCTATACAAATCGCCGATTGATTGATTGATTGTAACGTGTCTGAGTGTTTTCGTATGAATCGATATAGGAGAACACTCTACATTTGAGGATTTAGTTTGAACCCTCGGGTTCCATTTTGTATGTGGCAGCCATCTTGTGTGGTTGCCCTAACATAGGCCCTATGATTGTGGCCGAACGAGTCCTTGACACGTACGCCTTAGTTGACTTCTGGTTGACCTGGCCGAACTGACTCCTCGCCTGGGGCGAATCCCGCTGAGCCAGTTCCTTGTTCATCAGCTGGCCTGATAAAGATCAAAGAGCAGGACGTGCCCTGACTTTATGACACACCGTTCCCACTCCTCTATCTCCTTTCCATCTGCTTTTGCCTTTCCTTTACGACTTGATCATCAATCTGGGTTGAAGGTTTTATGATGGGTTTGTCCGGCCTGATCGAACAGGAAACTTAGCATATGTGCGATCGTTTTGGTGGGCTGGACAACGGAAAGTGGGATTAACTTTGACTGTTGTGATTCGCTACTTTTTGAAATGCTACTTGTCCATTGGTCAGTTTTGTATGCACCAAATGTAAATTGTGATGTTGCCAGAGGCGTAATTTTCGGCATAAAAGACCGAGTTTTGTTCATTGAGATGGTGCAGTCTCTGTCGAACTACCCGTGCGTAATTCGTAGACCTCAGTCCCTGGTTGCAACCAATAAACTTTGGTCTTTGACGTCATCGAGAAGTATCCCGTGTCTCTGTTTGCCAAGACAGGGGAATCCGGGGTCTTTGGGTGTTGCCCTGACACCGCTGGGTTATTGTAATAGTATCGGTTCCGAGAAAACCCAGTACCTCAACCACAGCACCGAGACCGCCCTCATCGCAGCCACCGACATCAGATCCCTGCTCGACAACGGGGAAACAGCGGCCCTCATCCTCCTGGACTTATCCGCAGCATTCGACACTGTCTGCCACCGCACCCTAGTACAACGCCTCAGCAACATCCGAATCCAAGAGAAGGCACTGGAGTGGATCATCTCGTTTCTCACCGGAAGAGCCCAGAGAGTCCGCCTACCCCCGTTCAGATCAGAGGCCACCGAAGTCATCTGCGGCGTACCACAAGGATCCTCACTCAGCCCCACCCTCTTCAACGTCTACATGAGCCCCCTCGCATCCATTGAAGCTTGATAGAGACCATGCGCACCCTAGTGGGATCTGTTGAGGGGGCAGTTGTGTATTAGTAAGGCCAAGGAATATGGAGGTCAGGCAACAAGACATGTATCATGAATGTCCTTGAGGTCAAGAGGGCGGGAGAGAAGCAGAAAGTCGTGCCTGTGACAAGGGTGAAGTCGAGGACGGTGTTGCGTCAGCATTTGGATGCATACTGGGGTGTGCGAGAAAGTAGCATGTGAGGGGAGCCTATATGTTTGTTGGTCGTGACAGTAGGGAGTAGCTCAGCATAGTGAGACAATTGTTCCTGGCAATATACCAAGTCTGTCATCCAATCCTTAAACTTAGGTGCTCGTCCCCCTACCCCATCAACAAGCCACTCTTCTATTGGCTAGTAAGAGAACCAAGGAAACATATTTCCGGTGTATTTTTGAAATGTGATTACTGTATCCCAATAAAGCATAGAAAGGGGAGTTCTCGGTATAGTGATGGATGTCATTTGTTCCAGGGCATCCAGAACTTGGCTCCAGTAATCGTGTACCCCGGGGCAGTTCCAGGCCAGATGGAGAAAATCAGAATTTGGGCATCTGCATCTATCGCAGTGTTCCGATTCCCTGAGTTTATATCTGTACATCCTAGCAGGAGTGTAGTACGTGCGATGTATGAATTTGAAATGTGTAATACGCAGTCTGCTGCTGGCGGAGATTTGTTCCGTCTGTGCACAGCAATATTCCCACTGCTCGTCAGACAATTCAAAGCCCAGTTTGGTGTCCCATTGTATTTGCGCCGGGCAGGGGGGTCTGAGGCGTTGAGTGTGTATGGTATGGTATATTATTGAGACAAGACGCTTTGGCGAGGCTAAGCTGAGCAACGTATGAAGCGGAAGAAGAGCGGGGGGGTTCAAGTGGGAAATCTGAAGTAATGGAGCGGATACCCTGTCGAAGATGTATATATAGGAAAGTGTCTATAGGGGTCGGCTGGTGTGACTGGAAGAATGTATCAAAGGTGCGAAACTTACCCCACTGATACAGGTCTCCCCATGTGTTAATGCGTACCACCCCCAGAAGCTGATGAAAGGCTTTTTCTTGCAGGAAAGGCATTTTGGGGTGATATACAAGTGGAAGTTGCGGTGAATACAGCGTGGGAGTTCTCATAAGGAATTGTATATGATGCCACGCCATTATTGAGCATATGAGTGTGGTAGGTTCCTTCTTACGGGGCTGTATGTCAGTGTAAATCGCGCCTGCAATAGGTATGGGATCAGCCAGCCAGTGTTCCGCCGCTACTTGCTGCATGTATCGAGGCGAGTACACCCAATAATAAACATAGTGCGTCTGCGCACTTAGATAATACAGCTCCATATCCGGAATGTCAAAACCACCTTGAGCATATGGCCTGGTAAGGACACTCCAGCTAACTCGCGATTGTTTAACCCCCCCCCATACCAGCCGAATCATCTCAGTATGGAGTACTTGGAAGAAATACCTGAAGGCATGGAAGCCATTGCCAAATGGATGAAAAACAGCTGCCTACAACTCAACGCCAACAAAACAGAAGTATTCATCATTGGCCGAAACCCCGACACCTGGTGGCCCCCCGCCCTTGGAAGCCCGCCCACCCCCATGGACCACGCCAGCAACCTGGGAATCATCCTGGACTCCGAGCTCAAAATGGACCGCCAGATCAACTATGTCTCATCTGTCTGCTTCCACACCCTCCACCTCCTACATAAGACCTTAAAATGGATCCCCCTCGAACACAGAAAGACCGTCACTCACGCCCTGGTCACTAGCAGAAGACTACGGCAACGCACTCTATGCCGGAATAAACAAAAACCTCACCCACAAGCTACAGAACATCCAGAACGCCGCCACAAGATTGGTCCTTGACCTGCTAAGACACTGCCACATCTCCCAGCACATGCGCACACTCCACTGGCTCCCCATCAAAGCTAAAGTCACCTTCAAGATGCTCATCCATGCCCACAAGGCCCTCCACGACACTGGACCAGCATACATGAACAGCCGACTCCCCAGAGGACCCTACGATCTGCCCAGCTCTCCTACGTTGTGGTCCCGCGCACCAGAAAAAACAGATTGGGAGGGCGTTCCTTCTCCTTCCTCGCGGCCAGAACCTGGAACGACCTTCCGCTCTAACGCAGACAGATAACATCGCTCCCCATCTTCGCTCACACCCTCCACCGCGCCTTGAGACCCTTATGGATGAGTAGTCGCGCTTAACAAACGCCTCATTGATTGCTTTCATTTCTGATATGCACAGGACTCGCTTGATACCAACCAATAGTGGTTAAATAACGTAAACCAGTGCATTTCTCACTTGTTAAATTAACTTGTATTCATTTTTCATTTAAGGTGTGATTTATTTTATATGCAGTTACCTTAAGACGAAAGCCCAACATAATAAGTACAGAATACTTCGTTCTTTTTTGCCACTCCTGTGGCCCCGTCCAGTTACACTCAGGATTGCCACACTATTTTAATACACTTCTAACGCTGACTAGCAGGTTCAACAAGTGACGGGAGACATTACTACTACTGTCACCTGCCGTTGGAAACACGAGGATGTGATTAACCACTGCCTTTATGCACTTATGCAATCCACCATATAGAGTGTCTATTGCGTTTTGTTGTCAATGAAAATCAATAAATATATCACTCTAAAAGAAGCAAACATTAATCAGAATACACCTAGATTGCGGAGTCCTAGTCTGAAACTAAACGGTGGCCACGCGGCTCACATGGAGCAATCCTGCCACCTAGTGGCCATGAGCACCAACAGCCATAAACCAAGGCTTCAGGTTCACGATGAAATAATTACCACAGACATCCAACGCGTGTACCCACATCCGAACAGACGCTCGAAATCAGTTTGTTTAGCTTGCATTTGACAAAGACAAAATACTAAAAAGTAAAAAAAGTTTTTTTTATTTTTTTACACACCATAAATTGCACCTGCAGACTACTATGTTCGTACTGGCTGTGCAGAAGAGCATCGTGCACTTCAATTTAAGTGCGATGTAAGCATGCATCCCTTACGTAGAATTATATCAAAGTGTGTTTGCACTGTTCGTGAATCCTGTTTAAAACCATCGTTCCTCCCCG
Organism: Lissotriton vulgaris; assembly: GCF_964263255.1. Lineage (NCBI taxonomy): Eukaryota > Metazoa > Chordata > Amphibia > Caudata > Salamandridae > Lissotriton > Lissotriton vulgaris. Next base: position 800,503,289 of record NC_141685.1, on the reverse strand, counting down.
TGCTCTGTCAGAGATGACACACAACACTCAGGAGTGCATATGACCTGGAGTGGTTATATCCATTACGTACATCTGAGATCCATTTTCACGCTGCTCTGTTCTCGGCCCTGCTTGCATTGCTGAGAGAACACATTCACAGGCTTGCCTTTACAGAGGAGTTAAAAACTACAAGTTGGGTAGCAGGAGGATAGATAAAGAAGGTTGGATCTTACAGGTTGTTTACCAGGCACTTTGAACTACAGTACTGACATAGGACTATGTAAGCAGATGCTATAGTTAAGCACGTTTATGGTACTCAGTCGATCGCTCTTGGAAGGATGAGCAGTTGAGTTGATTTTAGCTAGTACTCAAATCCGTGACGCACGTTCGAGAACTACTGCCTCAAACGGACGTATTCTGGATCAGTCTCACGGAGACAGTCTGAACCTTCCTGTGAGCTCTAATGCACCCGTGAGACCCTTTAATTCACTTCACGCTAAAGTGAGTGAATTTTGGGAGACCCTCTTGGTTCAGATTTTTCTAGAGGTCAAAGGTGTAGGTGGCTATGAGAGTGAGCCTTGGCGCACCCTGTACCCATTCTATGCTGGCAAAGACTGGTACTTCTCAGCCTTAAGTAAGTGGTACAGATGAGGAGAAACCAAGCTTAGAACTCGACACGGTTCACTTTAGAGGAGCAGCGGCAGTCGCCCTATGAGCGCCATTTAATTACCCAGCGGGTATTTACAATGGCGGAGGTGTGGGCATCCAAAAGGCAGACACGTTAACCAGGGTTCTCAATACAGGAGTCCTTTGGTTAAAAAATGGGTACTACATGCTGTACAAACCTGACACCGCTACACTTAAGGCCTTAAGGCGGAAGGAAGTGCCGCCATTTTTCCGGTAGCTAAACCAGCACAAGATTGGCTACTCTCTCTGCTTACACAGTTTCCGGAACACTAAGCTTAGGTAGCCATCTCACCACCCATCGTTTCCAGTGGCTTTCCATCCAACTTCAATGAACATCTTGTTCTCATTTGTCCGAGTGTAATGGCCTGGTTTTATTTTATGATCATCCAAAACCTGGCTATGTATCCTTCCGCGACCCGCATTTAAGGTACAGCGTATCACTGACGCACAATTAAGGCCGGCACATTAAGTGATGGGGTAGGTTCACAGTGGAGGGGGACTTCATACCTTACGCTGCTTCTCAGAAATAAGAGGGACTGTTTGAAAACTGCTCACAGCGTTTCGCAAAGAGGCAGGATCCAGCGTCACCCAGGCAGATCCCGCGGCAGGCACACAGGCTGATCCCGTGGCAGGCCCCCAGGCTGATCCTGCAGCACCCAGGCTGATCCTGCGGCGACAGGCACCCAAGGCTGATCCTGCGGCAGGCATCCAGGCTGGACCGGAGGCACCTAGGCAGATTCCGCGGCAGGCACACAGGCTGGTCCCGTGGCAGGCAATTAGGCTGATCCTGCAGCACCCAGGCTGATCCCACAGCAGGCATCCAGGCTGATCCGGAGGCACCCAGGCTGATCCCGTGGAAGGCACCCAGGCTGATCCGGAGGCACCCAGGCTGATCCCGGGGCAGGTACACAGGCTGATCCGGAGGCACCCAGGCTGATCCCGCGGAAGGCACCCAGGCTGATCTGGAGGCACCCAGGCTGATCCCGGGGCAGGTACACAGGCTGATCCGGAGGCACCCAGGCTGATACAGTGACAGGCACACAGGCTGATCCCGGGGCAGGCACACAGGCTGATCCCGTGACAGGCACGCAGGCTGATCCTGCAGCACCCAGGCTGATCCCGCTGCAAGCAACTAGGCTGATCCCGCTGCAAGCAACTAGGCTGATCCCGCGGCAGGCACCCAGGCTGATCCCGCGTCAGGCATCCAGGCTGATCCTGCAGCACCCAGGCTGATACGGCGACAGGCACCCAGGCTGATCCTGCGGCAGGCATTCAGGCTGATCCGGAGGCACCCAGGCTGATCCCGCGTCAGGCACACAGTCTGATCCCGCGGCAGGCACACAGGCTGATCCCGTGGCAGGCCCCCAGGCTGATCCTGCAGCACCCAGGCTGATACGGCGACAGGCACCCAGGCTGATCCTGCGGCAGGCATTCAGGCTGATCCGGAGGCACCCAGGCTGATCCCGCGTCAGGCACACAGTCTGATCCCGCGGCAGGCACACAGGCTGATCCCGTGGCAGGCCCCCAGGCTGATCCTGCAGCACCCAGGCTGATACGGCGACAGGCACCCAGGCTGATCCTGCGGCAGGCATCCAGGCCGATCCGGAGGCACCCAGACTGATCCCGCGTCAGGCACACAGTCCGATCCCGAGGCAGGCACACAGGCTGATCCCGTGGCAGGCCCCCAGGCTGATCCTGCAGTACCCAGGCTGATACGGCGACAGGCACCCAAGGCTGATCCTGCGGCAGGCATCCAGGCTGGACCGGAGGCACCCAGGCAGATTCCGCGGCAGGCACACAGGCTGGTCCCGTGGCAGGCAACCAGGCTGATCCTGCAGCACCCAGGCTGATCCCACAGCAGGCATCCAGGCTGATTCGGAGGCACCCAGGCTGATCCGGAGGCACCCAGGCTGATCCCGGGGCAGGCACACAGGCTGATCCCGTGACAGGCACGCAGGCTGATCCTGCAGCACCCAGGCTGATCCCGCTGCAAGCAACTAGGCTGATCCCGCTGCAAGCAACTAGGCTGATCCCGCGGCAGGCACCCAGGCTGATCCCACGTCAGGCATCCAGGCTGATCCTGCAGCACCCAGGCTGATACGGCGACAGGCACCCAGGCTGATCCTGCGGCAGGCATCCAGGCTGATCCGGAGGCACCCAGGCTGATCCCGCGTCAGGCACACAGTCTGATCCCGCGGCAGGCACACAGGCTGATCCCGTGGCAGGCCCCCAGGCTGATCCTGCAGCGCCCAGGCTGATACGGCGACAGGCACCCAGGCTGATCCTGCGGCAGGCATCCAGGCCGATCCGGAGGCACCCAGACTGATCCCGCGTCAGGCACACAGTCCGATCCCGCGGCAGGCACACAGGCTGATCCCGCGGCAGGCACACAGGCTGATCCTGCAGCACCCAGGCTGATACGGCGACAGGCACCCAAGGCTGATCCTGCGGCAGGCATCCAGGCTGGACCGGAGGCACCCAGGCAGATTCCGCGGCAGGCACACAGGCTGGTCCCGTGGCAGGCAACCAGGCTGATCCTGCAGCACCCGGGCTGATCCCACAGCAGGCATCCAGGCTGATCCAGAGGCACCCAGGCTGATCCCGCGGAAGGCACCCAGGCTGATCCGGAGGCACCCAGGCTGATCCTGGGGCAGGCACTCAGGCTGATCCCGTGACAGGCACGCAGGCTGATCCTGCAGCACCCAGGCTGATCCCGCTGCAAGCAACCAGGCTGATCCCGCGGAAAGCACCCAGGCTGATCTAGCGGCAGGCACCCAGGCTGATCCCGCGGCAGGCATCCAGGCTGATCCTGCAGCACCCAGGCTGATACGGCGACAGGCACCCAGGCTGATCCTGCAGCAGGCATCCAGGCTGATCCGGAGGCACCCAGGCTGATCCCGCGTCAGGCACACAGTCTGATCCCGCGGCAGGCACACAGGCTGATCCCGTGGCAGGCCCCCAGGCTGATCCTGCAGCACCCAGGCTGATACTGCGACAGGCACCCAGGCTGATCCTGCGGCAGGCACCCAGGCTGATCCTGCGGCAGGCATCCAGGCTGATCCCGCGGCAGGCATCCAGGCTGGACCGGAGGCACCCAGGCAGATTCAGCGGCAGGCACACAGGCTGGTCCCGTGGCAGGCAACCAGGCTGATCCTGCAGCACCCAGGCAGATCCCGCAGCAGGCACCCAGGTTGATCCGGAGGCACCCAGGCTGATCCCGGGGCAGGCACACAGGCTGATCCCGTGACAGGCACGCAGGCTGATTCTGCAGCACCCAGACTGATCCCGCGGCAGGCATCCAGGCTGATCCGGAGGCACCCAGGCTGATCTTGCGGCAGGCACACAGGCTGATCCCGTGGCAGGCCCCCACCCTGATCCTGCAGCACTCAGGCTGATACGGCGACAGGCACCCAGGCTGATCCCGCGACAGGCACCCAGGCTGATCCCACGGCAGGCACCCAGGCTGATCCCGCGGCAGGCACCCAGGCTGATCCCGCGGCAGGCACCCAGGCTGATCCCACAGCAGGCACCCAGGCTGATCCCACGGCAGGCACACAGGCTGATCCTGCCGCACCCAGGCTGATCTAGTGGCAAGCACCCAGGCTGATCCCGCAGCAGGCATCCAGGCTGATCCTGCAGCCCCCAGGATGATCCCGCGGCAGGCACACAGGCTGGTCCCGTGGCTGGCAAGCAGGCTGATCCTGCAGCACCCAGGCTGATCCCGTGGCAAGCACCCAGACTGATACCGCAGCAGGCACCCAAGCTGATCTGGAGGCGCCCAGGCTGATCCCGTGGCAGGCAACCAGGCTGATCCTGCAGCACCCAGGCTGATAACGCAACATGCACACAGGCTGATCTTGCAGCACCCTGGCTGATCCCGCGGCAGGCACCCAGACTGATCCTGCGGCAGGCACCCAGGCTGATCCCGCGGCAGGCACCCAGCCTGATCCTGTGGCAGGTCCCCAGGCTGCTCCCACGGTAGGCATCCAGGCTGATCAGGAGGCACCCAGGCTGATCCAGCGGCAGGCACACAGGCTGATCCTGCAGCACCCAGGCTGATCCCGCGGCAGGCACCCAGGCTGATCCCGCGGCAGGCACCCAGGCTGATCCCGCGGCAGGCACCCAGGCTGATCCCGCGGCAGGCACCCAGGCTGATCCCGCGGCAGGCATCCAGGCTGATCCCGTGGCAGGCAACCAGGCTGATCCAGCGGCAGCCACCCAGGCTGATTCCGTGGCAGGCACCCAGGCTGATCCTGCAGCACCCAGGCTGATCCCGCAGCAAGCACCCAGGCTGATCCTGCGGCAGGCATCCAGGCTGATCCCGTGGCAGGCACACAGGCTGATCCCGTGGCAGGCAACCAGGCTGATCCTGCAGCACCCAGGCTGATCCCATGGCAAGCACCCAGGCTGATCCAGAGGCACCCAGACTGATCCCGCAGCAAGCACCCAGGCTGATCCTGCGGCAGGCATCCAGGCTGATCCTGCGGCAGGCATCCAGGCTGATCTGGAGGCACCCAGGCTGATCCCGTGGCAGGCACGCAGGCTGATCCCGTGACAGGCACGCAGGCTGATCCTGCAGCACCCAGGTTGACCCCACGGCAAGCACCCAAGCTGATCCAGAGGCACCCAGACTGATCCCGCGACAGGTACCCAAGCTGATCCCGCGACAGGCGCCCAGGCTGATCCCGCGACAGGCGCCCAGGCTGATCCCGCGACAGGCGCCCAGGCTGATCCCGCGACAGGCGCCCAGGCTGATCCCGCGACAGGCGCCCAGGCTGATCCCGTGACAGGCACCCAGGCTGATCCCGCGACAGGCACCCAGGCTGATCCCGCAACAGGTACCCAGGCTGATCCCGCAACAGGCACCCAGGCTGATCCCGCAACAGACACCCAGGCTGATCCCACGGCAAGCACCCAGGCTGATCCTGCGGCAGGCATCCAGGCTGATCCGGAGGCACCCAGGCTGATCCTGTGGCAGGCAACCAGGCTGATCCTGCAGCACCCAAGGCTGATACCGCGACAGGCAACCAGGCTGATCCTGTGGCAGGCAACCAGGCTGATCCCATGGGAGGCAACCAGGCTGATCCGGGTAGCGAAGTGAGCTTAAGAACGATGATGGATTGATTCAACCCAGATCTGTGACAGGGGCGAATGTCTGAAAAGTTTCAGCGCTCCGTCCATCATCCCCTTGTGTTTGATTCCACGGCAGGCACCCAGGCTGCTCCCGTGGTAGGCACCCAGGCAGATCCCACGGCAGGCACCCAGGCTGATCCAGCCAAGAAAAAAGGTGGTCCTGTCCCATTAGCAAGGCTAATTTCACCACCAGGAAGGCTTGAAATACCAGACATGTAAGAGATGTCCCCATATGTGGCAGCGCACCCCACAACAAATAAATCTTAAAGGGTGATCTTTGAGCTCGCCCGCTTATCTTTCAAGAGGGGTGTCTGATTCTCATGTCAATCAGCCTCTTTTCTCTAGCCCTTTTCCTAATTCTCAGGTGCTGTAGATTAACACTTTAGATCAGGCATCTCCAACGAGTCGCTCGTGAGCTACTGTAGCTCTCGGGATACCTATAAGTAGCTCTCCTGTGTGCAGCCCGGCCTATTAAATTAGAAGTTTTTTGCTTGATTGAATTCATATATGCATAACATAACTAAATCGCATGTTTTATCAGAACTAATAACCTGATGTTTGGAGAAAAAAATGTTGCCTTTCGAAAATATGTTTAAATCTGTTAGCTGAAGAATAACTCAAGAGACAATCGGGAGACTTATTACTAGTATTACTACCCAGGTGGGAGAGGCTTTGCAGTTATGTTTGTTATGCATTAACCATTTAGAGTTTTTTTGTTTAGTTTTTTTAACTTTAAAGCCTTTTCACATTACTGCACGTAACCCTGGGTAATGAGATAATTGCTGCTGGTAATCTTGCATGATGTGGCCACTAATGCAGTCCTCTCGGATGCGGTCACTACTGCAACACCACTATTAGTAGTAGCTTGGTACGATATCCATTGAAAACAGGTAGCTTTTAATAGCAACACTGAACATGAAATAAATCAGCCAGTCACCCCCGGTTTACTCGCTTTCTAGACACCGTAGGTCCGATTTCTTAGTACTGGTGCTACCCTTCAAGATTCAATGAAAGAGCCCCCACAACTCAGTCATAAAGAGTTGCATAGCTGTAACCATAGTTTTGTAGTCTGAAGCGATTATGGACATATGCTTGGAAACGTCTGCCATCTAGTGGCTGGTGGAAAAAGTGCATCTGGCTTAATTTTGATGATTGGAATTGATAGTCTGTTCATCTGCAAGGAGACCAGACTAGCGCTCCACAATGCTCCAAGCGCGGTGCCAATTTGAGAGTGTATTTACATCGTGTGACGTCATGATGCAAATGCTACTTACCAGTATGCATCTGTTCTTGGCATGTAGGGCTGCTGACATTCATATCTGTGCATAGATCGCCACCTAGTGTTGGGTCCGGATGATTGCACATTGTTGTCCTGGAAGAGTCTTCGAAGTATCACGAGATAGGTGGCTCCTCCCCTGGACTACAGTGCGCATGGGCATCGCCTCCATCCCCAGATTGTTTTTAGCCATTGGCAGAGATGGAGTGAAGAATGTGAGTGATGACCATGCTATGAGCATATGTATGTAAATGAATGAATTCTGCAGCTGCTACAGGCGCCGGGGAGGAGGGTAGGCGATATGAATGTCAGCAGCCCTACATGCCAAGAACAGATGCATACTGGTAAGTAGCATTTGTAGTTCGAGGCATGTGGGCTGCTGAATTCATATCTGTGCATAGAATACATAGCAGTCCCTCCATTAGCGGCGGCCGCCCGTGCCAGCTGCAGTAGTCTGAAAAAGTGTTTTTAGAACAGCCTGACCAACAGCTGCCTGTTGTTTGGAATGCACGTCTACACAGTAGTGTTTAGTGAAAGTATGTGTGGTAGACCATGTGGCTGCTCTACAGATATCTTCTAAGGGAATGTTACCTAGGAAAGCCATAGAGGCCCCCAACTTCCTGGTGGAGTGGTCCCTCGGTGGGATAGTGAGAGTGCGCTTAGCTTTAGCGTAACAGATTTGAATGCACTTCACTATCCACCTAGCAATCCCTGCTTTAGAGATAGCGTTTCCCTTGTGGTGAGTGGCAAAAGCAACAAAAAGCTGCTTGGTTTTGCGAAAATCCTTTGTCCTGTCTACATAATACATCAAGGCCCTCTTAACATCAAGGGTGTGGAGCATGCGCTCCGCCAGTGTATCTGGGTTTTGGAAAAACACCGGCAATTCAATTGTCTGGTTTAAGTGGAATTGGGATACCACTTTGGGCAGGAATTTAGGGTTAGTGCGTAGCACCACCCTGTTAGCATGTACCTGGAAGAAAGGTTCTTGGATGGTGAGCGCCTGCAGCTCGCTAACCCTCCGTAGCGAAGTAATAGCTACTAAGAAAGCAACCTTCCAAGTCAGAAACTGAAGCTCACAAGAGTGCAGTGGCTCAAAGGGAGGACCCATCAGCCTCGTAAGAACCACATTGAGGTTCCATTCTGGAGCTGGTGGAGTCCTTGGTGGAATGACCCTTTTGAGTCCTTCCAGAAAGGCCTTGATAGCAGGGACCCTGAAGAGTGACAGGTGTTGTCTATTCTGGAGGTATGCTGCAATAGCAGACAGGTGAATGCGGATGGAAGAGTACGCCAGATTGCATTGGTACAGGTGGAAGAGATAGCAAATGATGTTTTGAATGTAAGCATCTAGCGGGTCGATATTGTGGTTAGCACAGTAGATGACAAACCTCTTCCATTTAGCCGCATAACAAGCTCTGGTAGTGGGCTTCCTTGCCTCCCGAATGATGTTCATGCAATCGGGACGAAGATTGAGGTAGCCAAACTCTAGGACTTCAGGAGCCAGATCGCCAGGTTGAGCTGTTGCGGATCTGGGTGCTGAATGTCGCCATGGCTCTGCGTCAGAAGGCTGGGAGTGAGATGAAGCCTTTGATGCGGTACCACGGACAGTTCCAGAAACGTGGTGTACCATGGTTGGCGAGCCCACGTTGGAGCAACTAGGATGAGAGTCATCGAGTGCTGCCTGAGCTTGCGTGCCACCAGCGGTATCAGAGGTGCTGGGGGAAAAGCGTACGCAAATTTGCCTGACCAGTTCATCCACATCGCATTGCCCTGTGATTGGGGGTGTGGGAATCTGGCGGCGAAGCTTTGGCATTTTGCGTTCTCCTTTGTGGCGAACAGGTCTATCTCTGGATGACCCCACCTTTGGAAGTACGGTTGGAGTACTGATGGATGTATCTCCCACTCGTGCATCTGATGGCTGTGCCTGCTGAGCAGATCCGCCATTTGAGTGTCCTTGCCCGGGAGATGCTCTGCCATGAGGAAGATGTTCCTCTGAATGGCCCACTTCCACATGCTCTGAGCCAGATGAGACAGCTGTGGAGAGTGTGTGCCTCCCTGCTTCTGGATGTAGTACATGGCCGTCATGTTGTCCGTCCGGATCAACACGACTTTGTTGCACAGATGTACTTTGAACGCCTTCAAGGCCATGAAGATTGCCATCAGTTCCAACACATTGATGTGCATCTTCCTTTGCTGTAGTGTCCATAGTCCCTGCACAGTGTAATGGAGTACATGCGCTCCCCATCCCTGGAGAGAGGCGTCCGTCGTCAGGATAATCTGTGGGACAGGCTCTTGGAATGGTCGGCCCTTGCAAAGGTTGTGTGGATTCCACCAATGCAGAGAGTTGTATGCCCGACCGCTCACCAACACTAGGTCTGTCAGTTGCCCATGAGCCTGAGTCCACTGACGTGCAAGGCACTCCTGAAGCGGACGCATATGTAGTCTCGCGTGCGGGACAATGGAGATGCAGGAGGCCATCATGCCTATCAACTGCATGAACACCTTCGCTGGAAGCGAGTGTTGGGGTCTGAATCGTTGGATCAGCGCCTGGATACTGGCGATTCTCACTGAATTTTGCTGCGCGGTGGCTGCCAGAGTGTTGATTGTCGCGCCCAGGTACTGTCGCACGTGGGCGGGCTGGAGATGGGACTTCGGGTAGTTCAGAGAGAATCCCAGATCGTGCAGGAGATGAATGGTGCGTGACACGTGGTCGACGCACTGCTGTTCTGTCCTTGCTTGAATGAGCCAGTCGTCCAGGTAGGGAAAGACGTGGACGTGCTGGCGACGGAGATGCGCCGCCACAGTCGCTAGGCACTTGGTAAACACTCTCGGTGCCGTGGTGACCCCGAACGGCAGAACCTTGAACTGGTAATGCTGGTCTAAGATCGTGAATCTGAGGTACTTCCTGTGGGAAGGATGCAGGGGGATATGAAAATAGGCATCTTTCAGATCCAGCGTAGCCAGGAAGTCCCCCTGTTGAAGCAGGGGAAGCACCTGCTGCAACGTGAGCATATGGAAGTGCTCCGAGAGGATGTACCAGTTCAGGGGCCTGAGGTCCAGGATCGGCCTGAGGGATCCGTCCTTCTTGGGAATCAGAAAATACAGGGAGTAAACCCCTGTTCCCCGCTCTTGCAATGGAACGAGCTCTATCGCCCCTTTTTGCAGCATGACTAGAACTTCTTGCTGCAACAAGGTCAAGTGCTCGCCTGACATAGGACGGCTCCTTGGGGGTATGTCCGGTGGAATGGACGTAAGCTCTAGACAGTACCCGTACTGGATAATAGACCTCACCCACCTGTCCGTGGTGATGGACTTCCACGCCGGCAGGAACTGCTGGAGCCTCCCCCCGACCGGTGTTGCATGGCCGGGGGGCAGTGACAAGACGTCACTGTTTGTTGGTGGCGGTGGACCTGGAGCTATTGTTGCCACGTCCCCTGCCCTTGACATTATTGCCTCTGTAACCACCTCTATTTTTGTTGTTATACGAGGCTTGGGTGTTAGTCTTGTAATATTGTGTGGACTGGGATGCTTGTCCCCTTGAGGTGCCTCTGGAGTTTGAGCGGCGAAAGGAACCACTCCGAAACTGCTGACTTTGTAAAGCCCCCATGGACTTGGCAGTTTCCGTATCTTTTTTCATTTTTTCCAGTGTGGCATCCACCTCAGGGCCAAACAGATGGTCAGGATTCACTGTCTGATTCAGTATAGTGGTTTGGATGTCGGGTTTGAACCCCGAAATTCTAAGCCAGGCATGGCGTCTAAGCAGCACACTAGTATTGATAGCCCTGGAGGCTGTGTCTGCCACATCCAACGCACATTTGATGGATGCATTCGTAATGAGTTTACCCTCCTGAATCAGCATCTCCCCCGCCTCCTTGTATTGGTCAGGCAAGTGTTGCAGTATGGCCTCTAATGTGTCATAATGGGCCCTATCATAACGTGCAAGCAAGGCTTGGGTGTTAGATATTCTCCAGATATTAGCTGCCTGTGCAGCAATCCGTTTGCCTGAGGCCTCAAAGATCTTGGACTCTTTGTCTGGGGGAGGAGCGTCACCAGTAGTTTGAGAGTTCGCCCTCTTCCGAGCGTTGGAAACGACCAGGGAGTCCAATGGCAAGTGTCCTTTGATATATGTAGGATCCGTGGGCGCTGCCTTATATTTCCTGTCGATGAGAGGGTTGACCACACGCGCTCGGGTGGGCTCCTTGAAAACCTCTGTTGCATGTTTAAGCACCCCCTTCAGCATCGGTAGCGTTTTGACTGACTTTTCGGCTACCGAGAAGGTGTCGAATAAGAAGTCCACATCCACGGGGTCCGAGTGCAGCTCGACGTCGTGGTTAGCCGCAGCTCTCTCTATCAGAGCATTGAAGGCCGTCGAATCCTCAGTCGGGGACGTCTTGGCCGCAAAAAGTTGAGCGTCCTGACCCGCCTGCGGGTCCTCCGGGTCGCCTCCGGCGGACCACGGAACGTGCTCCTCCTCCGGATCCGAGTACGCCGGATAGTCGTACTCGGCATCCTCCTCGTCCGCACCGGCTGCGGCGGAATGAGTCGGCGAGTACCCCAGGGTTTGTGGGGACACAGGTTCCACCAAAGCCGAAGAGCCCTCGGAGTCCCTTTTGTTTTTGAGAGGGATCTTAAAATGTTCCAACGCCGGCTCCGTCGTGATCTTCCTTTTGAGGAGCGACAGTTTTCCGGTGTTGGCGTCGATGGTTACCTCACGACGTTCCTCTTCAGCAAGCGGTTGGAGTCGAAGCTTCGACACCACCAAGGCCGCTTTAGGTGCCAATACCTCCTTCGAGGGTCCACTCTGTTTCGGCGCGAAGGCCTTCGGCGCCGACTTGGGAGGAAAGGTGAAACGGATAGGCGTCTGCTCCTTTGCGGGCTTAGGCGTGAGCTTTGGCGCCACAGTGTCTTTTCGAATCCGCTGCAAGGATTCCGCCACCTTCTTCGTCAAGGCCGGAGAGGGCTTGACCGGCTCGAGCGACGTTTCGGCATCGAGAGCCCGATCACCCGCATGCGCCTTCTTCGGGGCCGACGCCCCATGGCCATGCGCGTCGTCGCCCAGACGCTTCTTCTGAGCCGACTTCGGGTCCACAACCCCTTTCGGAGCCGACGCAGCCGCGTCGGACGATTTCGCCTTCGGCACCGACCCCGAGGACTTCGGGTCGGCCATCTTGGCGTGGCTCTTCGAGTCGGCCATTTTGGTTTTCTTGGAAGTTGACGCCTCCAGAACCTTCTTCACCAGCGCAACTTTCACTTTCGGTTTCGCATCCGAGGGTGCGTGACCAGTTGGCTTCACTTTCGTTTTCTTCGACGTAAGTGATGGGCCATAAATGTCCGTGACCGGGCCCGGAGGCGGGGACGTAGGACTCATAGTTAGATCTTGGGTAAGGCCCGAAGGCGATCCCTCGACCTGGGCCTTAGGAGGGGTAATAACCCCAGAGTCTGGTTGGGGATGCTCCTCCTCCGAGCTATCACCCATAGTGGCAAAAGCCTGATCGTCGTCCCCTACCTCGTCGGTGACTTCGTCAAAGTTCTCCGCACCCTCGTCATAGGTTTCCCCTTCGGATGCGGGATTAGAGTCCGAACCTTGCACGTCGTCTTCTCCCTCGACAGATTCCTGGAAAATGTCGTCTGGTGGGGGCGCCGTAGCCGATAACTTAGCCTGGAGCCTATTGGCCCGACGAATCTTTAAAGTCTTCTTGCTCCGGAACTTCGAACACGCCATGCAGGTGTCTTCGCGGTGATCCGGCGACAAGCAGGTATTGCACACAGGGTGCACGTCGAGGTGTGAATATTTAGAGTTACACACCGGGCACTTCTTAAACGGAGTTCGCTCCATAGCAAGAGTGTAGTGTAGGCCCGTCCGCGCCGAAAGCACGTGGAAGGGCAGCAAGAGATCGGAGCTGAGAGTCAGAAAGAAACCCGTACGCAACTATACCGACGCCCAGCCTAAAGACCTTTTGGTCTCGAGTAGAAGTTGAACAACTATCGGTTCCGACAGAGGGAACCGAAACACATCCGAACCCAATGGCGGAAAAAAACAATCTGGGGATGGAGGCGATGCCCATGCGCACTGTAGTCCAGGGGAGGAGCCACCTATCTCGTGATACTTCGAAGACTCTTCCAGGACAACAATGTGCAATCATCCGGACCCAACACTAGGTGGCGATCTATGCACAGATATGAATTCAGCAGCCCACATGCCTCGAACATATAGGAAATAGCGCCTCTTGAGAGGACAGGGTACGTCCTCCATGAGTCTACAACGGCTTAAAAGTACAAAAAGTACAAAACTGAATCCAGTACCAATCCCTATTTAAGCACTGCTTGCATCACCATCGTCTCCAGTGTCCTGTCTCTCAATACAGCAATGCCTGGCAAGTGCGTGTGCATTTGGAACCCCAAGCTACAGTACACAGATGTAGAGGAACGATAAGGGTGAAACATACTGTTGGCTATTAAACCAGAGGGCAGTGTTTTGAACGCCTGCTTTCTTCAAAGTAATCCCTGTCTCTTGAAACATAAGAATGTACTCAACAATCACTCTGGCCAGAGTGATCCCACCGACTGATAATTCCTTGATGGATTTCTATTATTTTACAAACACTATTTTTGATTTCATAAACCCCCTTGGATCCATCTCTTAAACAGAAGGCCAACTGTGGGCATCTAGAGAACAGACTTGTTTCTGCTCAAGTTGTGGCCCTTTAAAGAAGCGAATGCTTTGATTAAAACACGAACGGATGAACCTTAACCCTGGGCGCAGTTTGCATAGTAGGAGACTTCGCACACTACGCATAGCTACGCAAACTGCGTAGTGCCGTAGGGAAATGCTGTTCGCACTGATTGCACAGTGCCGGATGCTTGTCTACACTGTGCAATCATTGCAAACTGCATCTTGCACCGTGCAAGCGGTCGTTTTCTGCCGCTCGAGTAGATTTGTACTCGAGCGGCAGCTTTCTCAACGCAGACTGGTAGTTTCTCATCACGAGAGGTCGCAAGCATACGCGACCAGCCGCAATGAGAAACCTGACCTCCCCATGTTGCGAATCTCGCCGGGAGGTTTATTTTCCATACTCTCGATCGGCAACTTGATGTTGCTGATCGCAATGAGGAAAAAGTCTCGCCGGGATGGTGATTTTTCTCGCACGCGGTCGCCAACTTGACCTTGAGGACCATGAGCATGCAAAAAATGTCTACAAGGCTATGTGTTTTTGCACTGTGCTACGTGCAATTTGTGTAGTGTGAAGTAGTGCAAACTACGCACGCTCTGAAAGCGTAGCGTAATACTAGGCACAGGGTTAAACCGTATGAATATAGATACAAAGCGCAGCAATACTACTTCGGTGGATGGCAGTGTATAACGGTTGGCCTCTCAGACATTTCAATACCGCCTTGCATCTGTAAGACTGACTGGAGCACCAATTGTCAAGTAGCTTCATTAAGAGGCCCCTTTTTAACTTAGATGAGCTAGAAAATGGAAATGAAAAGAGGGCCTCAAAATCCCACACTAAGGCCCCATGGGCAGTGCTTCCAACTCCTCGACCTTGGATTGGTGTGGGAAACGATGCCCACTGTCACAGGGCAGTTGGTGGTTGAACACACAATTTCTGTTGCTCGGCAACACACTCCTCCATATTTGTACTAACTATACTTGTGTGTCCGTCAAAGTGACCGGGTCACAATACTGAAATTTCTACATCTTCAAGAACTTCTTTAGACAAATAGTTCAAAAAGTCTATGCAAATCGTTTGTACCAACTTATGCCAAAGCATTCCACAGTGATCTCTTTAGCAGATGCATACCTGCATGAATAGTTTTACATTGTGTACCTTGTTTAAAACTACTTGTATCTGATGACCCCCAGTGTAAAAAGATTTGTAAAGTGTCTAGGTCTAGTTCCTCCTTATGCACTTCAGTAATGTTGCAGTCTCATGGGTTTGCCACATATTATTCTATCACTGGGACATGTGCTACCTGATAACCCGTTGGTGTTGTGCAATGCTGCTATTGTGTGCGCAATTCTTGTAACAGGTACATTTAGCAAATTCCTCAACCCCATTTCAGACTGTCAAGCACTGTAATTTGCTTTGAGGTGTAGTAGTGAGTTCTTGTCTGAGAAGGATTTCAGGAAAAGAGCCATTACCCATAGCTCTATCTAAGCACATCTGACCTTCTGCAACAGTCTATGCACCTTGTGCAGTTAGTCTTTACATCTGTGCCCCCAAACTTCCCAGAGATGCCTCTGCTTTGCTGGTCTCTTGAAGCAGAGGACGTCTCAATGACCTCGGTGAGAGATCACGCCTGATCCACCATTGGAGGGAATTCCTCACCTTACGTAAAACCACTGCTAGATCTTCCCAATTCCTACCAGCCTGTAGCCCTTTGAAAGTGTAATCCAAAGAAGAACTGGTGGCCCTCCTTAGCAGACTTCTAATTGTCGATGCTGCAGAAAAGCATGCCATCTGCTCTCTTAACATTTTCAACAGAGCCATCAAGCTTTTCGGTAATAAAAATGCAATCGTCAAATGGCATAATTTACCATGAAGCTGTAATGCTAGGTTATTGCCAGGTACCATAAGTGAAGGGCAGCATCTTAACACCCGTTATGTTGTAATTCCTCTAACGCAGGTTTCTTTATGGTCCAGGAAACCCCTTTAATTTTCTGTGCCGCACCCTGTAGCTTCTCAGGCCTTGCAAATGACCTTGACAAAGATCTTGTGGATGTTCTTTTATCGTTATCCCTCTTGCTATTCTATGTTATGTAACGCTATGTTAACATAACTTATAAAGCGCACAAATGTCTTGGCAGCAAAGATGTGCCCAATATCTATTGTTGATGCTTGGCCTCCACTCAAAACTCTCTTTTCCACCTCACTGTGAAACTTTTTTGCTGCTGTTTGCAGCAAGCTGTAAAAAAGTTATCCTATTCTCAAGTGGAAGAATAGGATTTGGAGCTGTTCAATTTCTTCTAGAGATTCTGCCCTGTGAGCTCTTCAGTTCTTGCATGATATTCTTCAGAAAACCCAGCTCTTAAACTTTGAACAACGGATGAATATGTTTGTAACTGTATGTCACACTGATGATTCCAAGAGGTTTTTTTCTGCTCAGACCCCAATGCCACTATGCACAGGCAAAACTGGATCAAATTATCAAGTCTCTTTAAAACAAACTATTACCTCCCCTGGCATCAAATAATCAATGCCTCTGTAGCGGATATGGAAGCAGGAGTATTTTCCCTCAGAAGTATTTCAGGGCCCAAACGTTTTTCTGAACATTAGAACGTGATACCAAGTGCTCGAGTTTGAGGACTGAGAATCTGGCCTTAGGAAACCTTTGCGCATTCTACCAATGTCTGGCGAAATTTTGTTTTCTTTTTTGAGTGGCAAATTTAATTATGCAGCCGTTTCGAAAAACAATGATGCTCAAATAATTTTGGTACTGAGAATTATCAAGACTTGGTTCCTACCTGCACCGATAGAACGTTAGGTTTTAAACTTTGTTCTATTCCCTTACAAAGCAGAAAACGTCTATAGATATAAGTCTGTCCACCAGCATCTACAAGCTTTGTGCTCTGTATCTGGTGTTGGCCTACTCTTGGCGTCTACATCTATGCTTTGAAGAGCCTTCTGGTCTGCAGATGACAAACTTCACGTAAAACTAGGACTAGCAGTTTTAGACCATGCAGCTTGGGATCAAGAAATGTATCCTCTTCAAAGCCTGTAAGCTCTTTAACAAAGCATTCAGCTTCAGCCCCAACCTACGCGGTGCCAACCGCGGGACCTCGATTAAACAACATGGAGTAAAGCGCCCAAAGTCCCTGTCTCAGTTTCAGCTGTCTTAGTCTGAATTTCCTACAAGCAGAAGAACCCAGACACACAACAGTGTCCGAGTAGCTAAAGGTTACACATTTCAAAGTTATCTGTATATAAGAACCATTGATGACGCCTAGAAGAAGAAAACTGGGAGCATGCCATGCGCCAAGGAAAGTTGAAATTGTCAAAGCCAGCAATTTGCAAAAATAATAAACATTCAAATCCACCTGAGATTGTTGTTGACACCCGAAAAAAAAATTAGAACCTGAGGGATAACAGCACATCTGCTATGGTTTTTACCTAAAAGCCTCTGCACACGTCCTCGACATCCCAATGGCAATGAAAGCAACCCAAAGAAGACAGGGACACATGGGGCATGGGAAAAAAGAGGAGGAGCAATTCTTTGTATCTGAGGAAGATCAAAGAAAAATCAACATACGAAATGAACACCCCAAAGAAAGGTTACAGCCTCAAATCTGATTGTCCCAGCGGACAATCATCAATTTACAGGTCTCGTGTCAAAGAAGACACCCCATTGTCCGCCACCACCCCAAACAGCACCCCGAGCCTGCGGAGCTGGAGTGCGGCCTGATGTCCCCCTTGCCCAAGGAAACCCAACCTCCAGATGCGCATTCAAGGAGTTCAGCATGTCTTGGCTTAAGTGCTAACCAGGATGTTCTGGCTCTTTCTGGGCAGAGCAGACACCACACCGCTGTGTCAGCAGCTTCGTGCTCTATCTCCACAGATTCATGTCCCCAGTATCCCCTGCATACCTAAAGAAGAACCTGATCGCCGGCATCATTCGTGCTGAACGCAACTTAACGTAAGGCTTAACAGATAACATTTTACTACGCTATTAAATCTTTTAATTTGCATAAAAGTGCTACATTGTAACAGATTTATAACACTGTATCCGCATTAAATTTACTGCAAAGCCCTGGAGTTTTCCCTCCTCCCGTCCCCATCCTTTCCTGCTCACCCTTGTTACGCCCCTGAGACTTTCTCTAAAGAGGAGGCTCTCTGCATTGAGTGTGCTTGCAGTAGTGTCTGATCCAGGCGGAGTATCTTACCAGGATTTTCAGTAGACCTAGAGTTCCCTTAGTCCTTGGAGACGGGCAAGACGCCCCTCAACAACCATACGGCAGAATCATGCAAAGCATGCTCATCTATGAGGATGCATGCTGTGGGGATCAAGAGTGGAAATGCCGCATACATACAGCGCCTGGAACCAGGAGTTTGTACCTCCCATGGCACTGGCATGTGAGCAGGGAACCAACTCCGCACCTGAAGGTCTGCGTGACTCAAAGTATCAGCAGAGGGACTCAGGGTCTTTTACTTAAAGATCTGAATGGGCGAAAGGACTGGCAAAGGGTTAGCGTTTCACGCATGGAGGACTGGAGGGTTCAAAGGACTGGAGGGTTCAAAGGGCTGGAGGGTTCAAAGGGCTGGAGGGTTCAAAGGGCTGGGTGGGGACAACTTTATGGCCCAAGGATACAGAACTTTTCACTTCCAGTTGCAGATGGTAAAGTCAGGCCACCATTACTAACCAAGCTCCTGCTGTACTATTAGCAATTACCAGCATCTGTAGAAGGGGTGGTGTTCAGGAAGCTATGGCATGACCCCCAACACCCCACTTCATAAAATGGTCCAATTTACAGTTGTGACCGGTGGCAATGAATATGAAGAACAGATTAGTTTGGTAGCCTGCCTTCTGTCAAAATCGAGAGTAGCAGCTTGGATAGGAAAGCTTCTTGAAAAGCATTATTTTCGCATTATATACATATTATATTATAACCGCAGCAAACCATAGTGTCTCATCTACCACAACCCCCTCACGCGGTCAGTGTCAGTCTGTCTGCTCCACCTTACCTGGATACAATGCTTGAGCCGTTGTAGAGGTCACTAGCATACGATAAAGTGGCCAAGGGCCGGACAGAGTTGTAACGTGTAAACTTGGACAGGCACTCCTGGAATTCATCCAGCTGGTTCCCCGTTCTGCTGTCATCTATTAAAGACAAACTGGCATTAGAATATCACAGGAGTCACTGATCACAAATGGGCAAAGGGGGCATGGGCTACAGCAGAAGGAATCACACAAAAGTGCATACCATGAATATGTTCATATTTGAGGTTCATACTGGACTTCGGTTGTGTAGCAAAGCCAATCTAGCCTTTCTGAGACTCACCTGGCGACCAAGTGAGAAAAGAATGCCCTTCAAAGGCTGTGTGCGACTAATAAGCATATCACCTTCATATAAAGTTGCACTTATTATTTACTGATTTCTTTTCTATTTCTCAGATCATTATTTTACAAAACCTACTGTGCAGCACCCAGCTAAAAAACATAGCCCCTAAGAACTATGGAGCCTTATACTTCTCCATTGCAGTAGACAACATGAAAGTAAAAGTTGCCTACCAGATCTAGGAGTACATTATGACAGAAAATGCATACAGTTCCTTTAAAAAAAAATCAGCAGCATTCAGATTCCAACATATCTTGCATTGGCTGTTTGCTCACAGCCTCAGTTCTTTCAAAAGGTTTGGCATCAAGTAGAAAATAGATCTCTAATAGAAAACACAGAAATTTGAGGAGGCGCGAGGGTTGTTTAGGACTACAGTGAGGTTTCGTACGATGTGAAACCAGGATTACAGTGAGTAACGTTTTCTTCTGCAGTCATAGGATTCTCGCACACATAAACGTAGGATAGAGAACCAAGCTGAGTGAATGCCAATATCTAACAGATCCAACTAATACAACTTTATTAATCAAAAACACAGAATCAGGCACTTAGGTCTTTAAAACTGTTTGCCCTACTATAGGGTCATCTCTGGTGTTTTCATCCAAACAATGTTTAGTGAACGTGCAGATTAATTTCCACACACTACTCGATTCCAAAGATGTCAACCTAAATTTAGACCTACTCCTCTTAACTGACCCTTTAGCTCAGGAGATGAGAGAAGCAGCAGCAACAGCGATGAAGAGGACATGAGGGGCCATCCTCGAACATTCTACCCAGAAGCAACTAACAATCCACACATGATGCTCTATGGTTTCTGACCTCAATCTTTTCCACCAAAGCAACAGGGATTCCCTTTTCACCAAGGACGTCCTCCTTTTTCATACTGAGGCCGGACAAACAAAAACCTCACAGAGACGCACCCAGAGCACAATGGGAGGAACAAGAGCCAGTGCAGATTATCATGAGGAGCAAGGTGAGAGATGCCACCCCATCTACGAGCAGAGAAACTCCATCGTAGTGAACCTGAGCAAAACAAACCTTACAGCAGATCAACAATTGGTTCTGTCAAAAGGTCTGAGATTTGTTCCGATACAAAGGAGCGATCTGTTTATGGATCAAACTACAGGCGTTCTTTGGAGAACAAGATAACACTGTAGAGGAAGATCATCACACTTGGGAATAGCCTCTTGGACAACGCAGAGGTGCTCTACTTGTTTGCAAAAATCAGCGCGCTCATTAAGAGCAAAATAGCATTTTTAAAATCCCCGTTTTGTTTTAATTTAATTTGAACACTGTTACCCTGTTTTTAAAATTGAATTGACCACTGCCGCATACCTGCACTCTAATTTGGTACAGCACCGCGTTCAGAGCGGATCACTGTCCTTTGGAAAGCGCACCACACCGCCAGAATGGCGGACATCTTAGGTGAGGGATAAGGATTGGGGTGGTCTAGTCGTCAGAAGGACGCTAGACCAGTACTTAAGGCAGCCATGTTGACGCGCAGCGGGCACGCGCGCGGGCTCGCCGGAGCGTCGCCAGAGTCCAGCCCGTCTGCGCACGGACGGGCTTGGGGGTAGGGACTTCTGGGCAACTGCGCACCTACTCCTCCGAATTACTGCGCAGTTTAAATAAAGGTGAGGCTCGCTTGGACAGTGCTACCATGCAGAAACTCCAAGATTATGCGATATTCACCCCCCATAATATGACTCCTTCTGGGTCCTACTCCTCATTGAAAATAGCGAGCCTTAATACCCGCTCACTCCCCTGTCACCATGCTGAAGTCTATAATCTGCTGCAAGACAATGAGATTGATATACTGACCCCAACAGAGACCTGGTTAGGCGACAGTTCAATGCCTGATATCATTGCCGCTCTTCCCAGCGGGTATGATGCCTTATGGCACAACCGCCCAGGTAACGCACGGGGGGGAGGGGTAGCTGTTCTATTTAAAAAGGCCTTGTCAGTGGAAAGATTGCTGTCAGAGACAGCTGACCTGGCTGACATACTCGGGGTAAAAGTCACAGTTAACAACTCTTGTTGGATGTTGTTAGTGGTTTATCGCCCACCCAATGCGACCCCACTGTTCCATGACCTATTTGGCCCCATTATGTCAGACTTATGCACCCGTTATACGAAAATCATTGTTACAGGAGACTTTAATTTACATTGGGATAAACCCCATTGGGATTCATCCATGCGTCAACTGGACACTCTGATGTCAACGCTAAACTTTAAACAACTTGTGAAGGCTCCTACACACATCAAAGGTCATGTTCTTGACCTGGTATGGACTACAGACCCAAATGTGTCACTTAAAGAGATAACCCCGTGTATATGGTCTGACCATTATCTAGTATCTTGTGAGATACGCATTAATGGCCAAATAAATAATCCACCACCGAAAGTCAGGATAATTCGTAAATGGGCAGAGGTTGACCTGATAAACCTGACTAAGGTGCTCTCGCCAAAGGATCGGTCCTTGAGTCCAGACCTTAGCCTGGACCAGCAATATGCGGATTTAACGCGGAGCCTGACCCTAGCTATTGATCAGATAGCTCCTAAAAGAACAAAGCTGATAAAAGGACCTGGTAGGGAGGCTCCATGGTTTACGCCATCACTGAGGGACCACAAAAGGAAACTCAGAGCTCTGGAAAGAGGTTGGAGGAAAAATCAGCAGGACTCAGCCAGAAACCTCTATTGAATCTCCCTCAAAGCATACAAAAAACAAATCACACTTGCTAAAGCCCAATACTACGAATCCCGCCTAAATAAGGCAGCCAATGTACAGAAAGAGACTTTCAAGATTCTGTCGGAGTTGACTAAAAAACCTGACAGATCCCAGTCCCCCATAGATTGCAATACCTTCCAGGGATACTTTCTGGAGAAAGTAAGAACTATTATCCAGGAGATAAAAAGTGGTACGTTAAAAGGGATGGATACACCTACAGCCCCTCATGAACCAGCTGACTGCTCCATCGCACTGTTTCCAGAGATTGACACACGGAGTCTGGAACAGCTGATGGATAGAATCAAATCTGGATCTCCAGCGGACCCGTGTCCACCAAAAGTCTTTCAGGCAGCCCGTCCCTTATTGGATGAGCGCGTTATCTCCCTCCTAAACAGATCCTTGAAGACAGGGCAAATACCAGCAGAACTTAAAGAAGCGCGTGTAAGACCCCTACTGAAGAAGCCAGGCGCAGATCCTGCAATACTAAAGAACTACAGGCCGATTTCTCAGCTACCATTCCTTTCAAAAGTACTGGAACAACATGTACTAAAATCCCTGTCCAAGTACTTGGAGTTTCACCATCTACTCCATGAACGACAGGCAGGGTTTCGAGCACATCACAGCACCCAGTTGGTGATGCTCGCGGTGCTGGATGAATTGAGAAGCCTGGCTGACGGTAAGAGACCGAGCGCCCTGATTCTGTTAGATCTTTCAGCGGCGTTCGATACCGTCAGCCATGCTCTGCTCCTAGAAAGAATGAATGACTTCGGTATCAATGGCCTGGCCTTCAAGTGGTTGCAATCCTTCCTGTCGGGTAGGACCCAAAGAATACAACTTGGGGAAGAAACATCTGTAGTGGGGGTGCTAGAATGTGGGGTACCTCAGGGCTCGGCCCTATCCCCACTTCTATTCAACCTATACCTGCAACCTCTGATTGCTTGCCTGGCGCGCATGGGCTGCACAGTATTTAACTATGCGGACGACACTCAGCTGTTGCTGAGTGTCGATAACACAAGTGCCGCACAACTTCACACCCAGAACATCTTGAGGTACACGGTCCAATGGATGACTGACAATCTTCTAAAAATTAACCCAGATAAGACCGAGGTATTGGTGATTCCATCTGCCACCTCACCGTGGTGCGACCTCTACTGGCCAGCAGAGTTAGGCCCAGCCCCAAAACCAAGCCCGAATGTAAAGAGCCTGGGGATTAAACTTGATTGCGACCTATCAATGGTCAATCAGATTTCTTCCGTGGTGGGTAGCTGTACCAACATTATTCGACAACTACGTAAGCTAGTACCTGTCATCTCCCAATCCATGCTACGTTCCATTGTCGCAGCTACCGTGATCTCGAGGATAGACTACGGTAACGCCCTTTACCTTGGCCTGCCGAAAACCCTGACTAATAGGTTACAGGTCATTATGAATGACGCTGCTCGTCTTACCTTTAGACTGCCAAGACGATCCAAAGCATCTCCCCTGCTACAGAGCCTCCATTGGCTCCCTATTAAGGAGCGAGTGGAATTTAAAAATCTGTGCATAGCTCACAAAGCAATCCACGGGCTGGCGCCTGCTTACATCAAAGACCGCATGGTGGTGTATAGCCCAATGAGAACTCTTAGATCTTCAGATTCTCAATTATTGGTCTGCCCCGGTACAAACTTGTTACCAAGGGAGGAAGAGCCTTCTCTGTGCTAGTTCCTCAGCTATGGAATACACTACCTGAGTCGCTGCGCAGGGAAGAGAACCTCATACGCTTTAGGAAGGGTTTAAAAACGCTACTGTTTAGGAGGTCCATGAATACTATCTAGACCAGTGGATGCCGCTCTCTGTACTGCCAAGTTGTTGTTTGTACCATCGATTTCCAAGCGCCTAGAGACCTGTAGGTGATTGGGCGCGCTATAAATCAAAAATAACAATAACAATAACAATAACAACACTGGACTAAGGAGAACATCTACTTTCCAACCCACAGAACAGTCTCTACCTTGTGAAATCCTTGCCTTTTAACAGGCTGTCCTCAAAGACATTGATGTAATTGGTTGCAAGGCAAACAACACATTTCACAATCTTACTAAGATCGAATCTCGAGCCCTGGAGTCACTGAGTGGATTTGTTATAAAACCGTCTATAGTAGTCATGGACAAAACTATGTACGATACCGAATGCCATTGCCTTCTCTCATACAGAGATAACTTGAAATACTAGACCAGGACCCCACCCCAAGGCTAAACAACAGGATAAAAACAATGGCTGAGGAGGCACACACCCATGATTGGATCACAAAACAATAGGCAGGTTTTTCTTGTGGCAGAAAAATCCAGAATCCCGAGATTCTATACCCTGTCAAAAATACATAAGCAGAGGTTACCACATCCTAGGAGACCAATTGTCTTGGGAATCGGCTCGTCATTAGTACCATTGTCACAATTTTGTGACTGGTTTTTGAAGCCTATTTTTCAGGCATCACCGTGATACCTCAGTGACACCAAGGACGTCCTCTGCCTATTGAGTTAGCTGAAGATTAGGATACCTGATGATATGATCAACACTATAGATCTAGAAGCTCTCTAAACTAGCATTCCACAAAGACACACCCTGGAAGTTGTCAAAGGCACTCTGGAGCATACAGAAAGGGACTTTATGACCCTAAAGAATTTTGTAATGGAAGGAGCTGATTGGCACTCACTGAGAACTTTTTAGGTTTCGACCTGGCCGTAGCACCTGTGAAGCAGGTGCTCCGCCCAGGGCGAAATCTTATGATCCTACACTGTGGGGCTTAGTCCCGCCTCTGTCTTCCATTGGCTAGCTCCATAAATGGAGGCTAGCCATTGGAAGAGATTGGCTGTCAATCACGCTTTCCCCGTGAAAAAGCGATTCGGGGGCATTTCCGTGTCTTTTTTTAAGTCCCGCCCCTTGTTGCCTGGGCCGCGCTGTGATTGGCTGCCGGCCCGGGACACCCCCGTGACGTCATTCCCCGGGCCGCTGTGATTGGCTGCCGGCCCGGGACCTGACTTGTTTTGTTTTTTTTAAGCTTTCTTTTCGCGATTTTGTATGTGTCGTTTTCAGGGGTGGGTTGCGATGTCACGCTGTCCGTTCCCGCCCCCCCCTCCCGCTGTCTGTGTGCCCGTTCCTCCCCCCCCTCCCGCTGTCCGTGTGCCCATTCTGCCCCCCCCTCCCGCTGTTCGTCTTCCCACCCCCCCTCCCGCTGTCCGTGTGCCCGTAGGTGCTTGTCTTTTGTATGTATCTACATAAAAAAAAGCTATGCACAGTGCAGGACGTTTTAACCCCTTCGCTGGCGGGGGGGGGGGAGGGGAGCAGCGCTCGCTTGCTCGTGACGGAGCCGCTCCGTCACGAGCCGCGTTGCGCTGTGCTCATGACGGAGCGGTTCCGTCATGGCCCCGCCCGCATAATAGAACGCGCCACGCAGGCGCGAAATCAACGCCGCGCGGCGGCAGGGCCATGACGGAACCGCTCCGTCATGAGCACAGCGCAACTGCGGTTCATATAAATAATTTAAAAGTAGTGGCCCAAGAAGCGATTTTGACCTACGGCTGGATTATAACTAGCTGCATTTTACTGACGTCACCATCTGCACTAGAAGCGTCCATTCTAGATGCTTTGCTCAGTTTCGAAATGGGCCCTTCCTACGCCTCAATAAATTACAAGTTTGCACTGCACCATATGCACTTTAACTGCTGGGTGACTGCAGATGTTCTAATCGACTCACAAATTAATTTAGGCAGCGATTGCTGGGCATTGGGTTTATGGAAATACTCGCACTAGACGCAAGAATTATACATGTGATTGTTTAAATCATGAAATCTTTTTAATCACCCACGCACGGTAAATGATCGAGTTAATTTTGATGTTAAATTGAGACTATATTGTGTCACCAACTCGAGTACCTTTCACTTTCAAAGACCTATTGACAAAGCCAATCAGTTTGGCTTTGTTTAGTGGAAAGATTTTTCCAACATTAACTAACATGAGCAAGCTCATGTTAGTTAATCGTGTGCAGTGCAGTGGGAGTGCAGAGCGAGAGATTAGGCTATTGACTTTGTAAATGACAATGCCATTTATTTATGTTGTCAAAGCCAACACATAAATAAAAATGTTGTCATTTACAATGCCAATAGCTCTAGCTTTTCCAAAGGCGAAACCGTTGCATTGTAAATGCTTGTTTGAGTTTGAGGACATGTCATATCAGCAAATAAAGGGGACATCGATAGGCAGTACCTTTGCCCCAAGTGTGGCCTGCTTCTATGTGTACCAGTTCAAGTATGACCGCATTTTCATCCCGGAGAACCTATAGAGAGATAACATCAAGCTTTGGCAATGTTTTATTGATGAAGTGCTAATAATATGGCATGAAAGTGAGCAACTGGCGGCAGACTGAGAACTAGATTAACTCAAGAGACACCTAAAGTTCACCAAAGAGATATGTAGGAAGGAATCAGTATTCCTGTATTTGGTAATCACAATGGGAAAGAATGGCATAGAGATCAAGGTACACAGCAAGGGCACAGATAAGAACATCATGCTGTTGTACCACAGCTTTCACCCAAGGGCCCTACGGGATAACCTCCGAGAGGTACCGTTTTTAAGACAGAGATGAAATTGCTCCTCCCTGGAAACATATCTGAAACACAGACCCACACCTTATAGAGAAAGCTAATTGCACAACAAAACCCAAAGAAAACAGTAAGAAAGGCAAGAAAAAGAGTTAAGAACAATAACAGTAAGGCCTTGTTGTAAAATAATCAAAAATGCATGTGTGACCCACATACACTCCTTTTTTCAACAGAGTACAGACCGCTGTTCAGAAACACTGAAGAATACTTAATAGTGGAACGAAAAAATGTCCCCTTCCACTTTTTGCCTTGAAGCGCAACACAAGCCTACGGTGATATGTAGTTTCCACTCTATGGTAGGAACTGCGCATTTCTGAACGGCATAACAGATGGGCTGGTGTCAGACTGATTCTATGTACCCCCACAGGATATGTTGTCCTAAAGGCCAGCTAGTTCACAGTGCCACCATGAGTACCCCTAATCCTAGGCGGGTACCAAACAGTTCTGCCAACCACTGAACATGACAAACCAGAAATAGTGGTAACAGATCTAGAACCGTTTTGCGAAGCCTTACGTGCTCTTTTATTCTCAGAGAAATACACAGTGGTACGTTTCAATGTTTATTGAACCAACGTGATTTTCGTATAAAATATATGTGCTGCAATGATCAATAGATAGAAGCAGACAGCAGTTATTAGAAGTACTAGGACAGTGAGCAGAATAAAAAAGTTCCATCATCGTGCAAGGCAATGTATATATGTAGACAAATGGCAAAATATAGAAAAATCTGGCATACTCCTACTATGCAGTCCCTAACCTAAGTGTCTAGAGCGTGTATGTGTGTGTTGTGCCAAGAATCCCAGTAATGGATGATCGAACCCTGGTTACCTGAAGGGAAAGGATGTAAGTCCCCATCTTGGTCACATGCTAGACACCCTTCGCAGAGAGATATCATCAAGCTGCTGGGCCGAAGCTTCAGCGTGTAGAGACCTCACCAATGACAGCAAAGCACTCCCCTGCCTAAACACGAAAATGCTTGTTCATTTATAATGAAAAGTATCCTTGCGAGTCCTTACACATGCCAGCATTGTTATGGTCTACAGATAGCCTTGTCACCTCGTGGATGAAAAATAAAATGACATTTGCACAATGTGTGTTGAGGCCTTGTAAATGGTGTTCACAGAGTCGCGATAATGGTGGATAAGTTGAATCTGTAAGTGAGGCAGTTTCTGAGAAACTAATCCATCATTGTCGCACATTCAAATGTGTGTAAAATGATGGAAAATGGCAGCGTTCCTTCATGGGCATAACTAAGACACATGACGACGGGACATGCTTGTACACATTAAAACCAAGAAAACTATAACTCCGCCACAGACAACTCTCTGGAACAAATACCCCCTGTAGGTCATTTCCCCTGTGGAAATTGCGTGGCATGTCCATTCACAACACCAACAATAGAAGTGGTCATAAAAACAGGAAAACCATGAATACTAAAGGCCCTGACGAACTGCAATAACGAGAATGCAATATACTTCATCACTTGTCCATGTGTCCTAGTCTACGTCGGCATGACAACCAGAAAGATAAAAGCGAGAATAAATGAACATCGAACCCAAAACTGGCATATCATTACCTGGAGGTTAATCATAACGATAGAAATCTCTCTTGAGTAGTACTGGAAAAAGTAGCCGCCAGCATTCCTGACATTACTACAAAACTCTTCAAACATGAACAGAGATGGGTGAAAGGGAAGTGGGTCTCAACAACTAAATACCATGGCGTCAACTGTGACTTTGAACCTATGGAGTGCACTCCTTCTGACCGATATACCACAGTACAGAGTAAACAAACATATTTTGTTTAGCAGACTACCACAAGTCTAACAATACCACACATCAGAAGTTGATGGTTTTCTTTTGAAAATAACAACTCAAAGGAAAATAAGTATGATTTTAATAAACACTGCGGTATTGTTTTTTCCATCACAAATATATGGCGCCCTCTTCACATTATTATTGCGAGGAACAGTTACTGCTAAAGGATTCTGGGCAATGCAGTCCCAGGACCCATATCGTTCGTGCCATTTCATTATGCATGCTCCATATATTGGGGGCTTTCATATTTCACACTCCAGCTGGGCCCATAACAAAGGCTGAATTCAAAGGGCCATCAGACTGCCTATCTGACCCTCACACCTAGATGGGAATGCAGGGGAGGGAGAAACAAAGGCACACAGCTTGTTGTTACCACTTCATAAGAGATATGTATGCACTGTAAGAATGTCAGATGTGTTGGTCTGTTCCATGTATTTACACAAATATCAATTTAAATACTACCATTTGATTTATTTTTATAGCGCTACTCATCCCAATGCAGGGTGTCAGAGTCCTTTACATTACACGTACACATTCTATGTTGACAATAAATCCTATAAATGTGTACATCAATATACAAGATGTGTTACAGGAGACAATGCTCGAAACAAAAGCAGACAGCGTGCAGGTGCTGCTGAATGTGTCTAAAAATTACACTGGGACAAGTGCAGCCTATTTCAGTGAGGCCAACTTCTTGCAGGGTGGACGGAGTCCACCCTGTAAAAATAGTGGGTGGATGCCCTGTACCGGCATGTACCCCCGACTTGTGCCCTAATTGGCCTAGATTGAAATTTGACCGCGACCATTCAAAAATCTTAGTGATGCGTGTGGAAGAAGCTTCCCATGCCGGGCTGCCTCTGTGGTCCTAGATGTGATAAAATCATATTTGATGGTCCTCCTTAAAGTGCTCTAGGATCCAGTCAGCAAAAGCCGGAAAAAAGAAATGAGGCTGTGAGGCAAACTGCCATTACAAAGCATGCTGAGAGAGCTGAAAGCAGTTGACTTCTTAAAGGGACAGGAAGCCTTTTATTTGACCTAACATACCCATAACCTAGCAGGCACCTTCTGCTTACATTTTTTCGACTGTAATGGGGAAGTTTAAGGCTCCATATTTTCCATGGACTACATTTTCAAATAGATGCTGCTACATATTTTCTTTACAATAACTATTTCAGTGAGAAAAAAAAATCAGTAATTGCTACCTGCAGTTTTATATGAAGGTGATATGTTTATTGTTTTCCCCCCAAAAGGTCCACCTCCATTGATATATACATATACACACAGATATTTACAAAGTCATATGGCAGAAGTGTTCCAGAGTTCCACACATGTTGGCGTGAATTATATTACGTTTATGACTATCAGTGAGCGTCCTATGAAGCAGAACCTCTCTCCTACTGTACCAGCACAGACCTCACTGGTGTTTCGCCCTCCCCGGTGCGCAGTATCTGTACTACTGCTAACCATAATTAGTTGCATGCTGCCATCGAACTGTGCTTTTTGCTACTGCATACTTCTCCAGCGATCACTTTTTATGTAGCGTGTGAAGCGTATAACACTGCTCGTGAGGACATTATCCAAACTGCCACATGCTGAAGTGTTTTGACAGTCTGTTGTGACGCACTATAAATCACCAGTGAACTGAGGAATGGAGTAGAGTGTCAGCATCTTGCAGCTCGCATTGTATAATACTGCTGTGGGACTGCTTAGCAATTACAAACTCTACATCAGCAGTAAAATTGACAAGTTAAGATTAACATCTGTGTTATCGCTTCATTCACACCTTACAGAGTTTGTGGAGTAAACATCTGTTTCTTAATTCTGTAACAAATTAGAATACATTTGCAACTGATAGTGAATTACAATCAGATCTTGCAACACTCGTGCCTTTACAATCGTGGAAGTCCAAAAACAGCACGTTTTAATTTAGTTTTCCTGGAATAAATAAAATTAAAATGCAGTGATGGACAAAAGTAGAAGCATTCAGAGTAGCGTAAAAGATCTCCACAACATTATTTTATAACACAGAGAAATGCACGTATATCTTCTTATTGAGATTGCTGGATCATAAGCGAGGAAAGTTGAAGCGGGGGTCTACTCCCAGCATCACATATTTAAGGACAGAACATTACAGGTTGAATGTCTGTAAAAGTATAAAAGAACAAGTTACTTAACTTCGGTAACACCTTATTAGATAGAGACTATCTAGCTGCAGATTCCTTACTTTAGCATTACCCACAGGCATCAGACTGGACCCGGAAATTTTTCATGAGCAGTACCCCTGCGCGCGAGTAGTTGTTGGCACGTTCACTTTGTGTGGCGTTGTTAGCACGTCCGTGGTGAAAAGGACATTTGCAGTGCCTATATAGCCGCCGCTTGTGCGCGCTGTAGTCAATTACTTTTCGTCGGAAGAGCAAAGCCACGAAGTACACTGAATAATTGTTTGGCAGAATAGGACCCTGAAAGGGGAAGGCCCTGTCACAAAAAATCAATTCACAGAGTTGGAAGAATGGGTAGATCAGTAAGGAATCTGCAGCTAGATGGGAGTATCTACCAAATAAGACGTTGTCGAAGGAAAGTAACTTTTTCATCTGATAGAGACTTCTAGCCGCTGATTACTTACCTTAGAATAGATACCCAGCAATATCTCCCCATAGGTGGGTCTGCAGATTAATATCACATGAGGAAGTCCTACAGGACTGAACAGGCACAGTGCCCATCCCTACAGACCTAACTGTCCAGGCAGTCGTGCTTGGAAAATACCTGCAGGGAAGCCAAAGTTGTTGCCTGGCAGATGTCCAGGAGCGAAACTCCGCAAGCAAATGCAGTGGTTGCAGGTTTAGCTCTGGTAGAATGGGCATGAAAACCCTCAGGTGGTTGCTTCTTAGCCAATGCATAGCAAATTTTGATACAGAGAACAATCCATCAAGAGATGCTCCTCTTCTGTATTGTCTGTGCTCTCTTCGCTCCGACACACCCCACGAAGAGTTGGTCATCCACCAGAAAAGAAAAGCGTCTCATAGTGAGAGCTGCTTTGGAAACTCCAGTGTACAGAACTGTTGACGTTTCACATTCTCGTTGGTGGCAAACAGATCTAACCAAGGCTCTCTCCACTGCTGAAAGAGAACTTGTACCACCTTTGGATGGAGTTGCCATTCATGATCCGCGAGGCAACTTCGACTGGGTTTATCTGTGTTCAGAGAGCCTGCCAAATGTTGAAACAATGGGGATATGCCCTGCAGTTCCAGCCATGTCCAGAGGTGCTGGGCCTCTTGACAATGGGTCCACGACCCAACCCAGCCCTGTTTGTTGCAGTACCACATGGCAGTGGTGTTATCCGTGAACACTTGCCCTCGCCAACCCTGGATGGAGGGTAGAGAGTCTTTCAATGTCAATTGGATCGCTCAGAGATCCAACAGGTTGATGTGGAGTCTGGATTCGGCTGGAGACCACAGTCCTCTGTTCTCCACCTCTTCCAGATGGCCAACCCATCCCGGGAATGATGCATCTGTCACTACTGTCAGATCTGGTTGGGGAAGGAAGAGTGGTCTTCTGCTGACCCAATCGCAGTTTGTAAGCCACCACTGCAGGCCTGCGCAGTTCCCTCAAAGATCTGAACCATGTCAGAGAGATTCCCCTGATGCTGCGCCTAACGGAACTTCAGGTCCCACTGTCTCACTGGAAAGTCTGCATATGCTGAGCACATGTCACAAACTGGATTCAAGAGGCCCTGAGGTCGAGCAGCCTGAGTCAGTCTCTCAGAAACTCAGAATAGAGTCTGAAACATAGGTACCATAGCCAGAATCTCCTGGACTCGCCGTTCGGGAGGATAGACCTGAAAACGCACCATGTCCAGAACAGCTCTGAAGAAAGAGAGCCTCTGAGAAGGAGTCAGGTGTTACTTCGGCATGTTGATAGTGAACCCCAGAGAATGCAGGAGGTAAGCCGTAGTATGAAGGTGGGAGACACCAGCCTAGCGCGAGTCTGGCTTCAACATCAAGTCGTCTAGATAGGGGAAGACTGGCACCCCTAATCTCTGCAGATGAGCTGCAACTATCGCCATCACCTTGGTTAACACCTGGGGGTGCTGGTGAGGCCAAAAGGGGGCACAGCAAACTGAAAGTTCACGTGGCCCACTGTGAACCACAGGTAATGCCTGTGGGTAGGCAAGACAGGATTGTGGAAATATGTGTCCTGCAAGTCAAATGCTACCATCCAGTCTCCCAGATTAAGGACAGACAGGACATGAGCAAGAGTGAACATTTAGAATTTCTCCTTCTTGAGGAAGAAATTGAGAGAGCACAGGTTGAGGATAGGACGAAGACCTCCATCCTTCTTGGACAGCAGAAAGTAGTGGGAATAGCAATCGCAACCTATTTCTGGCACTGGCACTCTCTATATGGCTCCTTTGGCCAAATACGCTTTGTCTCAGAAGGGCATGTCCATGAGTGAGGACTGAACATCCCCAGAAAAGATAGAACTCCTCAACGAGGCGTGGCGTAGCAGGGCCACTGTTGATGTTGTTATGTTATGTTAATAAGCATTTCAAGCGCACTTCTACCCAAGGGTGTCCTGGCGCTGAGCACTGCCTAACTGGTTTCCGGGAAAGGAGATTATTTATTCAGAAAACAACCATGTTTTCAGTCCCTTCCTGAAGGAGAGGAGCTCAGTAGCATTCCTGATATGAGCTGGTAAGTTGTTCCAAGCTTTAGCAGCACAAGAGGTAAAACTACTGCCACCCCAGTTAGTTTTTTTTCACTCAGGGAATGGTCACTTGCTTTGTTTCTGAGGAAAGCAATGCTATTCCGGGGACATACCATTGAAGGCGTTTTCTCAGATAGTCAGGGCCACTGCTAGTCAATGACTTAAAAACCATGCAAAGCACTTTGAATTGTGCACATTGTTTTACTGGAAGACAGTGGAGATGCCAAAGTCCCTTTCTGACAGAGTCAAACCTTGGTGTGCCTGTTAGCAACCTGGCTGCTGCGTTTTGAACCAGCTGGAGTCTGTTCAGGTGTTTCTTGCGAATATTCAAATACAGACTGTTGCAATAATCCAACCGAGACAAACTGAGCGCTGTGACTGCTGTCTTAAAGCTATCTCAGGTAGAATTTTTTTTATTTTCTGCAGTACTCGGAGGAGATAAAAGCTCATCGAGACAACCCCACTGACCTGATCGCCAAAAGTAAGCTTGTTATCAAAAACCACCCTCATGTTCTTAGCTTCCTAGTAGGGTTTGGGGGCGTTCCCATTTCTTCAGGCCACCAGTCGGGGGTCCAGAGATTAGCATTATTGCCGAAAATGACGACCTCCATTTTGCCTGCATTTAGTTTCAGGCAGTTTGAGGACATCCAGACGGCAATGGTTTTCATGCAGTCACGGCATCTTAAGCCAGCTTCCACTTCTGTGCCTCACTGTAGGCGCAGCACAATTTGTGTGTCGTCCGCATAGGATGTTAATTGGAGCCCAAATGATCTTGTCAGGGCTGATAGCGGTCCAACATAGATATTAAAGAGTGTGGGGCTAAGGGATGACCCCTGTGGGACACCACATGGAAGGGTGAACGCCTTAGACCTATTCCTACCCAAATTCATCGTCTGAGTCCTATCAGCAAGGAAAGATTTTAGAAGATTCCAGGCTTTGCCCTGAACCCCCAGAGCAGATAGACGGTCCATCAGAACTTCGTGATGGAAAGTATCAAAGGCTGCTTACAGATCCAGTATAATCAGGATCGCCGCGCCCCCTGGTCCACCGCCTCTCGAACCTCCTCCGTGGCCTTGATCGGGGCTAACTCTGTGCTATGTTCCACACGAAAGCCAAATTGCGTAGGGTTTAACAAATTGTTGATCTGAATGAATGTGCTGAGTTGCGGGTTCTTAGCCCTCTCTATCATTTTGGCCAGCAGTGGGAGGCGTGAAATAGGTCTGTAATGGTTAGGATCACAAGGATCCAGATTTGGCTGTTTTATCAGTGGGAGAATTGAGGCTGATTTCCAGGGTTTAGGAAACTGGCCAGATTGAATCAGCGCCGTCTGTAAGGCTCATCTGGATTTACTGCAGGGAGGAAAGGGATGCTACGTCCCATCTTCTCTTACCTACCTCCTTCGCCCACCTAGATCAAAGCAAAAGAAGGAAGGTGGGGAAGGAGGAAACAAAACAAGGAAAGGAAGAGGGGTTGATGTTCACTGGTTCTTCTGTGGGTGGTCTCCAAGAATCCTGAAGGAAAAAAACACAAGGCAAGTACTAATCTAGTGTACAAGTAACTGGCTGTACATTAACCCCCTACTTCTAATGAGATACCTGTGAATGAATATGCTAAGCATGTGTGGGGGAAAAACTCCCATGGACTGTAGAGCACTCATAGTATCTGAAACAGGAAATACTGTGTTCAGTATGTAGAAGGACTGCGAGAATTTGGAAACAAGCAAGAGATGAACATTAATATACTAACCTATGTTAGAAGCACCATAGAAGTATAATAGACCCTTTAAATAATAATCACCCGTTACGCCTGAATTTGGGAAAAACCAAAACTCATTTGCTAGGAGAGAGCAGGGAGAAAATAGGGCAAAAAGCGAAGGGTCGCTTTAAACAAAAACAAAGTGGGTTATCTAATACTATTAATATAGTCTCTCTTTTCCCTTTCCAGCAAGAAGAGACTTAACAGAAACAAAAGAAGACCACCAGAATCACACTTCTACTCATATAGCAATCATGTAAGTGTGAACTTCCTTCTATTTCAAATAAGCAAAAGGAAACACTGGAAACGAAGAAACTGTGATCCTTTACAACCCTTGCTTTCCTTGTATTTCAGAGGCAAGCTGACAGGAAGCCAAGGGTTAAGAGGCTGAGGCTCCCAGGAAACAATCTTGCTGGCCGGCAAGAAGCTACGTAACGAAGTGCTCCGGAAGAGCACCAGAGCAGCCAGGAAGAAGAAGGTATTCTGAAGAGGCCCTGCAAGCTAAGAGCTAAGTGATGACCAATAGCACACTGCTGCTGAAGGATTCAGGTAAGTTAAGCGGAGTCAAATGGTGGGAATCCTGGCAGGATCCGTGCTGGAATGCGAAGCGCGTTACCAACGCGGATCCCTTCCTTAAGTACGCCTCAGGTGCTGCCCTCGCCTGCTGAGGGAAAACAGCAGGCAGGGCTCACGTCTACTTTCTTGGGCGGTGTTAGACGG
The DNA here is from genome assembly GCF_964263255.1 of Lissotriton vulgaris. Classification (NCBI taxonomy): domain Eukaryota; kingdom Metazoa; phylum Chordata; class Amphibia; order Caudata; family Salamandridae; genus Lissotriton; species Lissotriton vulgaris. The sequence continues at coordinate 800,467,804 of NC_141685.1, read as the reverse complement.
GACCTGGAGGGTCGGCCGAGGACAAGGGGAGAGGTCTCCGGGGAGAGCCGTCTCCAGCGATCGTACAGACCAGTAACTTCCCCCCCACAGATGGACACCACACAAAGATAAAGTTTAACGTTCTTTATAAGCAATCTTGAAGTACGGTAGAATGGTACAAGGAGGTCAGGACTCAGGGGTCCCCTCGATTCTAGTCTCTTGGTTGGGGAAGGAGGGTAGCGGGACAGTCTTGTTACCAATCTGGTAGTTACGCTGAGATGATGGGTAGCTCACAATCCTCGAGCTTGGTGTTCTAGGAGGACGGGCCGCGGCAGCGCCAGCAGATCCCGAGAAGATCGTAGGTGGCAACGGTCCGCGGCAGCGCCAGCAGGTCCCGACGAAGATGGTAGTTACAACGGGCCGCGGCAGCGCCAGCAGGTCCCGACTAGGATGAAGGTTGCAGAGGGCCGCGGCAGCGCCAGCGGGCAGGACGACAGTTCACAAGGCAGGGCTGCGGCAGCGCCAGCAGTCCGTCAAGGATGAGTTCTTCACGGTGTCTCTCGACTCCAGGATACAACTGCCTTCCTGCTCTGGAGCTGCCCCAGTTATAGGTCTGGCGCCCTTTGATGTCCGGACCCTCGCACTTGGAGGTCGGGAGGTCCGGGATGAGGGAGTCCAGACACCCAGCAGGGGGGTGGAGCCAGCGCCCGGGGAGGCTGGGGGGCGATTGGCACATGGCGGGGGAGAGCCATCGACACTTCTTTCTCCCATTGACCTGCCAAGTGGTCCGTTCACCTCCTGGGTGGATGGTGGTGCCGGGATGTCGGGGCCTGGGCAGGCCCAGGGTTAGGGTCGAGCTGAGGCCACGCGGCCTCGTGGTGTAGTGTCCAAGATGGCGGCCGGGCCGGGCAACTGGAGCTGACAGTGGCCCGGGCCAATGATACAGAGATGTCCGGGAGCAGGAGTCCCGTAGGGGACGGTGTGCGGGTTGCTTCTGTGGGTAGCACCTGGAGGGCCGGCGTCCGGGCCCTGTCATGCGGGGAGGGAGCGAGCCCTTCATGTGGCCTGTCCAACATGCGTCCCCCCCAGCTGAAGGCGGGGAGAGTCACCCATCCTCTTGGGGACTCTCCTCGTCGAGGCGGGAAAAGCGTGACAGGCCATCCGCGTTGGCGTGATCCTGGCCAGGTCGTTGCTCTACAGTGAAGTCCATCCCCTGCAGGGAGATGGACCAGCGCAATAGTTTGGGATTTTCCCCCCGCATCTGCATTAGCCATTGCAGGGGGCGATGATCTGTTTGCACCCGAAAGTGGGTACCGAAGAGGTAGGGCCGGAGCTTCTTGAGGGCCCACACTACTGCGAAGGCCTCCCTCTCGATGGTGCTCCAGCGCTGTTCTCGGGCCAGTAGGCGTCTGCTGATAAAGGCCACTGGTTGGTCAACTCCATCGGGGTTCAGCTGGGAGAGGACGGCCCCGATGCCATGGTCGGAGGCATCAGTCTGGACGATGAATTCCCGGCTGTAGTCTGGAGCCTGGAGCACAGGGGCGGTGCACATGGCGGCCTTCAGTTTCTCGAAGGCCGCTTGACAGTCTGGAGTCCAGTTGACCATTTTTGGGTGTTTCTTTGATGTGAGCTCTGTGAGGGGCCCCACAATACTGCCATAGTCCTTCACAAACCGCCGGTAGTATCCGGTGAGCCCCAAGAAGGCTCGGACCTCGTTTTGCGTTACGGGAGGCTGCCAGGACTGGATGGCAGCGATCTTGAGCTGAAGGGGGGCCACCAGACCGCTTCCCACTTGGTGTCCGAGGTAGGTCACGGACCCTTGGCCAATTAGGCACTTGCTGGCCTTGATTGTGAGGCCGGCCTGTTGGAGGGCCTGCAGGACCTCTCGGAGGTGGCGGAGGTGGTCTGACCAGTGGCGGCTGTACACAGCAATATCGTCCAGGTAGGCGGCGCTGAACTCTTCGAGGCCCGCCAATACCTGGTTCACAAGTCGTTGAAAAGTGGCTGGAGCGTTTTTCATGCCGAATGGCATCACTTTGAAATGGTAGTGGCCATCCGGGGTGGAGAAAGCGGATCGTTCTTGGGCCCTGGGGGTGAGGCCGATCTGCCAGTAGCCCGCTGTCAGGTCGAAGATGCTGAGGTAGCGGGCAGCCCCCATGCGGTCGATCAGTTCATCTGCTCGGGGAATGGGGTGAGCGTCGGTTCGGGTGACAGCGTTCAGACCCCGATAGTCGACGCAGAATCGGAGCTCAGGGGTGGTGCCTGGGGCAGCAGCTTTGGGGACCAGTACGACTGGGCTGGCCCAGGGGCTGTCCGAGGGCTCGATGACCCCGAGTGTGAGCATTTTTGACACTTCTTCTTGGATGCAGGCCCGTACCCGATCTGGTACGCGGTACGCCCGATGTCTGATAGGGGGACTGTCCCCAGTGTCCACGTCGTGCAAGCACCAGGGGGTGACCCCGGGGGTGAGGGAAAATAGGGTCGCAAATTGCAGCAGGAGGCCCCGACAGTCTTGGCGCTGCTCCGGGGTTAGGGCATCTGAGAGTCGGACCCCGTCCACTGAACCATCTTTCTCACGGGTCCTCAGTAGGTCAGGGAGGGGCTCGGAGTCTTCTTCCGCTCCACTGTCTGTAGCCATCAGTAGGCTGAGCTCCGAGCGCACAAAGTAGGATTTGAGTCTGTTGGCGTGGAGGACCCGGAGGGGGTTCCGGGGAGATTCCATGTTGATGAGATAGGTGACGGGGCTCTTGCGCTCGACTACCTTGAAGGGCTCTGTCCACTTGTCCTGCAAGGCACAAGGTTCGGTGGGGGACATCACCCATACTTGCTGGCCAGGTTCGAACTCTATGGAGGAGGCATTCTGATCGTACCATTTCTTCATGTCCTCCTGACTGGCCTCAAGATTAGCTTTGGCTATGTCTCTGAATCGTCTTGTCTGATTGCGTAGGGTCAGGAGGTACTTGTAGACGTCTGGAGGGGTTTTCAGGGGGGCCATCTCCCAACCTTCTTTGACTAGGCTGAGGGGCCCTCGAACAGGGTGTCCGTACAAGAGTTCGAAGGGGCTGAAGCCGAGGGACTTCTGGGGGACTTCTCGGTAGGCGAAGAGGAGGCACGGAAGTAGCACATCCCACTGGCGGCGTAGGGGCTCTTCCAACCCCATAATCATTCCCTTGAGTGTGCGGTTGAACCGCTCAACCAGTCCGTTTCCTTGAGGGTGATAGGGGGTTATGAATCGGTAGGTGACCCCGCACTGCTGCCAGAGGGATTTCATATATTTTGAAATAAAGTTCGTGCCCCTGTCGCCGACGACTTCCCGGGGGAAGCCCACCCGGGAGAAGATCCCCATTAAGGCTCGGCCGACCACCGGTGCTGTTACAGTTCGAAGGGGAACAGCCTCGGGATAGCGGGTGGCGTGGTCCACCAGTACCAGGATGAATCGATGCCCTTGTGCTGTTCGGGGGTCCAGGGACCCCACAATGTCTATTCCCACCTTTTCGAACGGGGTGGTAACAACCGGGAATGGTTGCAGGGGTGCCTTGAGTTTGCGGCCGCTCTTCCCGCTGGCCTGGCAAGTGGGGCAGGACCGGCAGTGGTTGAGGACGTCATTTCTCATTTTTGGCCAGTAAAAGTGGGTCACCAGGCGGTTGTAGGTTTTGTCCTGTCCCAAGTGTCCAGCCAGGGGGACATCGTGGGCCAAATTCAACAGGAAGTCTCTAAAGCGGAGGGGCACCACCAACACTCGACCGGCCCCCAACTCCGCGATTCTTTGTTCGCTATACAATAGGTCATTGTCCCAATAGATCCAGTGGGCCCCGGCGGTATTTCCCGCGCTCTGGGCGAGGGCTTGCTGTCGTAGTCCCTCGAGGGAGGGACAGGTCTTTTGCTCTTGACGGAATTGTTCCTGGGTGGGTCCCCCTTCTTGACGCCACTGAGCCAGGTCTGGAAGGTCCTGGGGCTGAGCGAGCCTTTCTTGGGTTAGTTCCGGGGGGTCGGTATGGTCGGTGTCCCCCACTGGAGCGATCGGGGGAGGAGGTGCTGGCCATTCGGGTTCTTCAGGTCGGGGGATGGCGCCGGCGGCCATGGACCGGGTGGTTACGCACGCCCAGTCCGGGAGGCCCAACATCCCCAGGTGCTCTCTTCTTTCCACGGCGGCCCACGGGGAACTCTCGAGATCGTTCCCCAGGAGACAGTCCACGGGGGCATCATCGCGGACCGTCACCTTCAACATGCCGGATACTCCTCCCCATTCGAATGGGACGCAGGCCATCCGACACAGGCTCTCAGAATTGTCGGCTGAACGGACGGGGCAGAGAACGTTCGGCAGGATTTGTTCCGGGGTCACTAGGTGACAGCGGACGGCCGTCACACTGGCCCCCGTGTCACGTAGGGCTTCAGCCTTGCGCCCATTTATGTTCACCCACTGACTGTATTTTCTGGTGTTAGCAGGTAGGGGAGCCCGCGGGATCATGTCTCTTCCCCCTAGGCACGCCAGGACCATGGCGGCCGGTTCCCACTCTGGTTGTTCCTGTTCGTATTCTTCATGTTCTTCGGAGACTTGCTCTTCTCCTAGGGCGGCGGCAGCTATCTGGCGGGGCCCTGGAGTCTGGTTCTTTGGGCAGTTCGGATCATTGGCGTAGTGGCCGACTCGCTGGCATCGGTGACAAGTGACATTGGCTCGGAACCCCGGGTGCATCGGGGGGTTGCCCCGGCCGGCCGGGGGTGGGGTGCTGGTAGCGGGAGCGGCCGGGACGGCGTCTTTCCCCTGGCCCTGGCCTCCTCCTCCTCCTCGGGGACGGTGATGGCCTTGGCTGTTCCTGTTCTGTTCATTCGGCCCACCCCGGCCCACTCGGGTGCTCTCCCATCGGTCAGCCTCGGCGGCGAGCTGCCGTGGATCAGTCAATTTACTGTCGAGGAGGTGCTGCCTGAGCTCGACGAAGCAGTTGTTGGAGAGGTGCTCCCACACGATGAGGTTAAAAAGTTGCTCGTAGGTCGTTACGCGGCTCCCCTTGATCCATCCCTCGAAGGCGCGGCTGAAATAGTTCACATATTCCACCCAAGTTGTACCCGGGATTCGGGTGCAGTCGCGGAACCTCTGGCGGTACATTTCGGGTGTAAGCCCATATCGAGTGAGGAGGGCGGCCTTCATGTGGCCATAGGACGTCATTTGATGGTCCGGGAGCTGTAACAGGGCATTGCGGCCTTCATTGACGAACCTTCCCCCATAGCCCGGCTCCCCAGTCACTTCGATCGATCCGGTGGGAGGTCATGGCGATCTCGTAGGCCTTGAACCACTGTTGTATGTCGTCGTTTCGGAAATACTCTCGGACGACATCTTTGGGGATGTGGACCTTTGGTTCTGTAGCTCCTGGGGTGCGCGGTTGCTCGGGCACCCCCAGGTCTTTGTTTTGCTTCCGTAGTTCTATCTCTGCCAGTTTGCGCTCGTGTTCGTATGCCAGTCTCTTTTCTTCGAGTTCTCTTTGTCTTTGCTTTTCTTCCCGCTCTTCTCGGAGCCGTAGGTGTTCTAAGTTCAGTTTTTGTTCCGCTAGTTTTAGCTCACCGTCCATCTTGAGCCGTGCCATCTCTAATTCGTGTAGTCTGTTTCTTTCTCTTTCTTGGATCTCTTCCTGTGAGAGACCCGTTCTCCGTTCTTCGGGAGAAGAGGTGTTGATCTCTGATGCTGCAATGTTTTGGTCCGGGGGTCTGACGGCCCCGGTTTCCGCCCAAGACTCGATGGCGTGCTTGAAATCGTCTTTCGTGCTCAGACCGGTGGTAGCAATGCCTAGTTCGATGCAAAATTGTTTTAACTCACGATGGCTGTACTCTTCCAATTTCTCCATCTGGAATTTTTCTGTGCTCTCTTTGGTTGTCATTGTGGTTTAGTCGTGGGGTGAGTCACTCTCTGTACGTACGCGTTGATTCGGATCGCGCCGCTGGCCACCAATGTTAGACGGGACCTGGAGGGTCGGCCGAGGACAAGGGGAGAGGTCTCCGGGGAGAGCCGTCTCCAGCGATCGTACAGACCAGTAACTTTCCCCCCACAGATGGACACCACACAAAGATAAAGTTTAACGTTCTTTATAAGCAATCTTGAAGTACGGTAGAATGGTACAAGGAGGTCAGGACTCAGGGGTCCCCCCGATTCTAGTCTCTTGGTTGGGGAATGAGGGTAGCGGGACAGTCTTGTTACCAATCTGGTAGTTACGCTGAGATGATGGGTAGCTCACAATCCTCGAGCTTGGTGTTCTAGGAGGACGGGCCGCGGCAGCGCCAGCAGGTCCCGAGAAGATCGTAGGTGGGCACTGTCCGCGGCAGCGCCAGCAGGTCCCGACGAAGATGGTAGTTACAACGGGCCGCGGCAGCGCCAGCAGGTCCCGACGAGGATGAAGGTTGCAGAGGGCCGCGGCAGTGCCAGCGGGCAGGACGACAGTTCACAAGGCAGGGCTGCGGCAGCGCCAGCAGTCCGTCAAGGATGAGTTCTTCACGGTGTCTCTCGACTCCAGGATACAACTGCCTTCCTGCTCTGGAGCTGCCCCAGTTATAGGTCTGGCGCCCTTTGATGTCCGGACCCTCGCACTTGGAGGTCGGGAGGTCCGGGATGAGGGAGTCCAGACACCCAGCAGGGGGGTGGAGCCAGCGCCCGGGGAGGCTGGGGGCGATCGGCACCTGGCGGGGGAGAGCCATCGACACTTCTTTCTCCCATTGACCTGCCAAGTGGTCCGTTCACCTCCTGGGTGGATGGTGGTGCCGGGATGTCGGGGCCTGGCCAGGCCCAGGGTTAGGGTCGAGCTGAGGCCACGCGGCCTCGTGGTGCAGTGTCCAAGATGGCGGCCGGGCCGGGCAACTGGAGCCGACAGTGGCCCGGGCCAATGATACAGAGATGTCCGGGAGCAGGAGTCCCGTAGGGGACGGTGTGCGGGTTGCTTCTGTGGGTAGCACCTGGAGGGCCGGCGTCCGGGCCCTGTCATGCGGGGAGGGAGCGAGCCCTTCATGTGGCCTGTCCAACAGGCGGTAAAAGGAATCCTTCCGCAGGCAGCACACCCCGTAGAGCCCGACACTGCCTAGTGAGTCAGTGGCGTCTAGTCCACAGTGAATGGTAAACTCAGCTGCATCCCTCCCGTCGGCAATAGCCTGGAAAGCACAACCTGAGCATCTTCAGGGACCATTAGCAGCACCTGCGCAACCATATCCCACAGGGCATGTGAATAAAGACCCAAAAAGCACGCAGTGTTCATAGACTGCAGTGCTAGGCTAGCAGAAGAAAACAATATCTTCCCCAAATTGTTTAGTCTATTGGACTCCCTGTACAGAGGTGCAGCGGGGAATATGTCATAATATTAATGGGAATACAAATCTTGGACCACCAAGCGCTCCTGGGTAGAGTCTTGGGTGAGGAAGTTTGGGTCCTATGAGGTCGGGAGGAGGCAAGGGGCACTCATCCTATTCACAGGAGGCCATGTTGGGCTTGGGTCAGTTTGCAAGTAGGAGGTCCATGAGAGCTTTGTTGAATGGAAGTAGCGGCTCTGAGGGAGACACTCCCAGTTGCAGAACCCCTGTCATATTCATCTTGACTGCCACTGAGGGTATGCTAAAGTCAAGAATCTCAGCCGCCCTCTGCACCACCATGGCAAATGATGTTCCCTCCTCTGTAGCCACAGTAGATGGAGAAAGCAAGCCAGTATATGGAGAAGTGTCCTGTCCACGGGGCTCCCCTAAATCCTCACACCAGCCTGCGTTTCCTTCCTCATAAGGCTGGCATTCCTTAGCGACCCATCCCATTCCTCCCAGAGTCCTAGCCCATAAGAATAGGGCTTAAACTCTAGCCTGGACAGCATGGCTCCAGTTGGGGTTGGACGCAGGTGATGCTGGGAGCGTCGGCCTTGGGGCTGGCACAGGTCGAGATGGTACAACCGGCACCGGTCCAGATCAGTCTGTGGATCCCTGGGGGAGCCACAGTTGTGAGTGCAGGTAGGACCCCTCCCAAACCCGAGGGGCCTGAAGGCATACAGGCGAGGTGCATAGCCAAATAAAATTCTCTGAGTTGGTCATGGGTCGCTCCGGCTCCCAGAAACTCGGGGAGGCGCAGAGTCGGCCCAGGTGCTGGCTCAACTCTGGAGCCAGGCCTTGAGTGGCGACGCACCCTCGTCGGCCGATGGACGAGGTGAAGTCAAAGCAAACTGCAACTTCATTTTCTTCTTGTGGGACTTCAACTTACCCAAATGGCTCGATGACTTGGAGTGCAATGACAACCTCGGGCTCCGCAACCACTCCCAAGACCTTCCTCTCGACCATGAACTCGATCATCATGGGATGGCACGCACATCGAGCCGCCTGAAGTGTGAGGGATTGTTCATGCAAGTACTTACAGTGCATGGTGCAGCAGGTCTTCGTGTTGTGCCGCTCGAGACACCAGAGATAAATAAGATGCACGTACGTCACAGACATCTGTTGGTGACAGGCGCCGCACAGCTTGAAGCTGGCCTTCTTAGATGACATTTCTGCCACACCAGGCGGTAAGACCTCAAAAATACTTAGACAAAACATTGAAAAAAACTAGTCAAAAATTACTGCGGGGTAGCTCTTTCCGGATCTGTACTGCGCAGAGAGAAAAGAACAGACGTAAGTGTGCCTGGGTGGCACCTATATAGACATAGCAAAGGTCATTTCCAGCATGGACGTCAGACGCCACGTGAAGCTAAACAACGCCACCTACCGGCGCAGAAATACTGTTCATGAAAAATGTCCGGATCCACTCTAATATCTTGGGATAATTAGAAGGTAAGGAATTTGTGCCTAGAAGTCTGGCTTAGATACTTCATCATGCATAATAAAAGTGTAGGAGGTTTGCTCACTACCATAGCATTAACAGTAGTTAACATGCTTCACGAGCAGACCACTTTACATAGAACCTGTTTCTAATCAAACAGGATTCATTAAGGAAATTACAGTAATTAAGGCGTGTTCTTAGTGAAGACAGCTCCATGTGCAGCATTGGTATAATTTATCTGCAAAACGAAACTTAGCAATTCATGGTCCAATTATGACTGTGTTCATAATTGGACCCTGAATGAGCTGACTATATAGCAACCAAAGTTCAACTAAGTGCTGTAACACCATCTCCAGCAGTCTAACCCTTTGAACGGATCTACAGTAATAAGAAGAAAAAGGTTTTATGTACCTTATCGATTCATTAACAGATTAAGCACAATATCAACTTATGCAACTTACAGTATAGTTATGCAACGGAACACTTGTGGCTGATACAGCTGTAACATTAAAAACAAGCAACAGGGACCAACAGGATAGATCGCACCTGAGGCAAGTGCACATAGGCCATGCTGAAATAGAGAGTTAACCCTGAGGAAATCAAATAGCCTACACACACCTGGGATAGAAAACAAGTGAACTCAATAGTTACTATATGCCTGGAGGCTCAGAGTACATAATTCGGCCAAATGCATAACTTTCTTCTGGGGCTTTGTTGCAGAAGAATATTAAAACTGCATACACTTCAAGGTGTTTGCTGCTGTAATAAAGTCTTTACGCCATCCATCTTGGGTACACATGGGACCTTGCCACCCCACAAGCCGCAAACAAAGCAAGCACACCATTCCATATGCATAACATGTCCTTTATATCATGGTCAGGCACTGATGAAGCCACACTGGCATTGAGCACAAACAAAAGAGGGCAATAGCATAACGAGCATCAGAGGTAAATACCTATCAACAGAATCCCATAAATACCGGAGTATATCGATCACCCTGCGGTGCTAAGAAAAGGAATATTCAGCATAGTGGTAATTGAGTATATTATTTGCGTTTACACATTAGTCGACTCCAAATCATTGACCCGGGATAGTAAATAGTGTTTTAATTGCCCCAAATGTCTATGGATGAGGAGGGTAAAGACTCGGTGTAGGTTCTAGCTGTTCATTGCAGTATATCGGAGCTTGAAACCCTTTATTTTGGGCGCATATTTAATCCCACACCACACATAGCAATTTGATGTTTGGCTTGCAACAATGCCAGTGAAGTGAACTTGCTCTCATCTGCAGGAACATGCTTCACAAAGCCCAAAAGGCTGACCCTGAGGTCCAGTGGAATGAGGTCGCCTATTTTGCTATGTCAGTTAGAAGTAGAAGGGAAAGACTGAAAGCTGGTCAAGTAACTATGTCCCCTCAAATATCAGCTGAAGTACACTACCCAACTGTATTGTAAACGATTGTAAATGTCTGTAAATGAATGTAAAATGATTTGTATAGTATCTTTTTTTATCTTGTATATACACTTTAAAAAATATATTTTTAACTGTATATGTATAGCATACTTTTATGATTTTTATTAATCGAATAAAGTGGTTTTTGACTTGACTTGACTTGACTTGAGGTTGCCTATCATTTTTGTATTCATCCCACTAAACGTATGCCAGTAGTTGCTAATCTGGCGACAGCCCCATGCAAGAAAACAGCCTCCACTGCTCTTCATCTCGAACAAAAGGCATCATCTTGTGGCTGCCTTAACGGTGTGAGATAAATTCCACTTAAAAACTTGAAATGTATGATGCACACTCTACAGCTGGGCACCAGTCTGGGCAGTAGCAGTTCAAGTCCGCTTCAGATAGCACAGGGTTCCTAATATGAGATTCCATTTGTCTCCTGAGTCCGATTTGAAGATCAAAGACTTCAGCCTGCATATAATTATGAATATGCTACTTACTAGTATGCATCTGTTCTTGGCATGTAGGGCTGCTAACATTCATATCTTTGCATTAGATCGCCACCTAGGGTTGGGTCCGGATGATCGCACATTGTTGTCCTGGAAGAGTCTTCGAAGTATCCTGAGATGGGTGGCTCCTCCCCTGGACTACAGTGCGCATGGGCATCGGCTCCATCCCCAGATTGTTTTTCGCCATTGTGGCAGAGGATGGAGTGAAAAGTGTAAAGGATGTCCATGCTAATGATTGAATACAATAGTATATCTGCAGCTGCGACAGGCACCGGGGAGGAGGGTGGGCGATATGAATGTTAGCAGCCCTACATGCCAAGAACAGATGCATACTAGTAAGTAGCATATTCAGTTCGAGGCATGTGGGCTGCTAAATTCATATCTTTGCATAGAATACATAGCAGTCCCTCCATCAGCGGCGGTTGCCCGTGCCAGCTGCAGAAACCTGAAAAAGTGTCTTGAGAACAGCCTGCCCTACAGCCGCTTGCTGTTTGGAATGTACATCAACACAGTAGTGTTTTGTAAAGGTATGTGGTGTAACCCACGTGGCTGCTCTGCAAATGTCCTCTAGAGGAATGTTTCCAAGGAAAGCCATGGATGCCCCCAACTTGCGTGTGGAGTGTGCCTTTGGGGGTATTGTTAAAGTGCGCTTGGCTTTATGATAACAGATTTGGATGCACTTAACAATCCATCTGGCTATTCCTGCTTTGGAAATTGGGTTGCCTTTGTGTTGTGGTGAGAAGGCAACAAAGAGTTGTTTTGTCTTCCTAAAGTGTTGTGTCCTGTCTATGTAGTACATCAATGCCCTCCGTACGTCTAACGTATGGAGCATCCTTTCCGCCACTGTTTGTGGGTTCTGGAAGAATGCAGGCAAATCGATAGTTTGGTTGAGATGAAAATGTGACACCACCTTTGGAAGGAATTTGGGGTTAGTACGTAGTACCACCCTATTTGGATGAATCTGGATGAATGGCTCTTGTATCGTGAGTGCTTGCAACTCACTTACGCGTCTTAGTGACGTAATGGCAATTAGGAAAGCAACTTTCCACGTTAGGAATTGCAGTTCGCACGAGTGCATTGGCTCAAACGGTGGTCCCATCAGTCTGGTGAGGACCACATTGAGGTTCCACACGGGAGCTGGCGGTGTTCTTGGGGGAATGACTCGTTTCAGGCCTTCAAGAAACGCTTTAATGGCAGGCACCCTGAAGACTGAGAGATGCTGCCTATTTTGAAGGTAAGCTGCGATGGCGGATAGATGTATCCGAATAGAAGTGAACGCTAGTTTGCACTTATAAAGGTGTAACAGATAGCAAATGATGTTAGGGATAGATGCATCTAGCGGGTTTATGTCATTGTTTGCACAGTAAATGACAAAACGCTTCCATTTTGCGGCATAGCATGCTCTGGTTGACGGCTTCCTCGCCTCCTTGATGATGTTCATGCATTCAGGAGGTAGGTTTAGGTATCCAAACTCTAAGACTTCAGGAGCCAGATCGCTAGGTTGAGCTGTTGCGGATCTGGATGCTGAATTTCTCCATGGTTCTGCGTCAGAAGTCTGGGCGTGAGGCGCAGTCTTTGATGCGGGACCACTGAGAGCTCGAGGAACGTGGTGTACCATGCTTGGCGCGCCCACGTTGGAGCAACTAGGATGAGTGTCATGGAGTGTTGCCGTAGTTTCCTCGCCACCAGTGGTATCAGGGGTGTCGGGGGAAAAGCGTAAGCAAATTTGCCTGACCAGTTCATCCATATCGCATTGCCCTGCGATTGGGGGTGTGGGAACCTGGCGGCGAAGCTTTGGCATTTTGCGTTCTCCCTTGTGGCGAACAGGTCTATGTCTGGACGCCCCCACCTTTGGAAGTACGGCTGGAGTACCGATGGATGTATCTCCCACTCGTGCATTTGATGACTGTATCTGCTGAGCAGATCCGCCATCTGATTGTCCTTCCCCGGGAGGTGTTCTGCCATGAGGAAGATGTTCCTCTGAATGGCCCACTTCCACATGCTCTGAGCCAGGTGAGACAGCTGTGGTGAGTGGGTGCCCCCCTGTTTTTGGATGTAGTACATCGCGGTCATGTTGTCCGTCCGGACTAACACCACTTTGTTGCACAGATGTACAATGAAGGACTTGAGTGCCATGAAGATCGCCATCAGTTCTAGATAGTTGATGTGCATCTTCTGTTGCTGCGTCGTCCATAGTCCCTGCACTGTGTAAGTGAGCAGGTGTGCTCCCCATCCCTGGAGAGATGCGTCCGTTGTCAGGATAACCTGTGGCACTGGCTCCTGGAACAGTCGGCCCTTGCAAAGGTTGTGTGGAGTCCACCAATGCAGAGAGTTGTATGCCCGACTGGTAACCAACACTAGGTCTGTTAATTGTCCCTGAGCCTGTGTCCACTGATTTGCTAAGCACTCCTGGAGCGGGCGCATATGCAACCGTGCGTGAGGGACTATGAAGATGCAGGAGGCCATCATGCCTATCAACTGCATGAACACTCTTGCTGGAAGCGAGTGTCCCGGTCTGAACTTCTGGATTAAGGACTGTATGCCGTCTATCCTGACCTGGTTTGGTTGTGCCGAGGCCGTCAGGGTATTGATTGTCGCACCCAGAAACTGCCGGACGTGTGCCGGCTGAAGGTGTGACTTCGGGTAATTCAACGAGAAACCCAGGTCGTGAAGGAGGTGAATGGTAGTCGACATGTCCGCGGCGCACTGCTGTTCCGATCTGGCTTGAACGAGCCAGTCGTCGAGGTAGGGGTAGACATGGATGTTCTGCCTCCTGAGGTGCGCTGCTACAGTCGCCAGACACTTGGTAAAGACCCTTGGGGCAGTTGTGACTCCGAAGGGTAGGACTTTGAACTGATAATGCGTGCCCTGGATAGTGAACCTGAGGTACTTTCTGTGGGACGGATGTAGCGGAATGTGGAAATAAGCATCCTTGAGATCCAAGGTTGCTAAGAAGTCTCCTTTGTTTAACATAGGAAGAATCTGTTGCAGTGTAAGCATGTGGAAATGCTCTGACAGTATGTACAGATTGAGGGGACGGAGGTCCAGAATTGGCCTGAGAGATCCGTCCTTCTTTGGAATGAGGAAGTACAGAGAATAAACCCCTGTGCCTTCCTCCCCCACTGGCACGAGCTCGATTGCCCCTTTTTGCAGCATCACCAACACTTCCTGCTGCAATAAGTGCAAGTGCTCTGCGGACATAGGTCTTTGCCTTGGTGGAATGTTGGGTGGAGTGGACTTTAACTCTAGACAATAACCGTACTGGATAAGCTGTCGCACCCACCTGTCTGTGGTGATGTTGGTCCAGACGGGCAGGAACTGCTGTATTCTCCCCCCGACAGGTGTTAAATGGTCGGGGGGCAGTGACAGAGAGTCACTGGTTGCTCGGGGCAGAGGAGCGTGAATTGTTGCCTCCTTTGCCACGTCCTTTGTTGCTGTTTCCCCTGTAGCCCCTCTTGTTTTGTTTGGGGTACGAGGACTGTGCTCCACCTCTAGGGAACTGTGACTGTTGACCCATCTGTCCTCTGGTGACTCCACGGGCACCTGAGCGACGAAAATTATTGCCACGAAACTGCTGAGATTGCAGGGCCCCCATCGATTTAGCGGTTTCAGTGTCCTTTTTAATCTTTTCCAGGGTGGTGTCAACATCTGGACCAAACAGTCTATCCGGATTGACTGGTTGATTAAGTATGGTTGTTTGAATGTCAGGTTTGAACCCCGATATGCGGAGCCAAGCCTGTCTTCTGAGCATGACACTGGTGTTAACGGCCCTAGCGGCTGTGTCCGCGACATCAAGTGCGCACTTTATGGCCGCGTTGGAGATCAGTTGTCCCTCTTGTATAATCATTTTGGTGCCCTCTTGAAACTGCGGAGGCAGGTGTTCTACAATCTGCTCTAGTGTGTCGTAATGTGATCTATCATAACGTGCCAGTAGTGCCTGTGTATTTGCAATACGCCAGAAATTGGCAGCCTGTGCAGCCACTCTTTTGCCTCCTGCCTCTAGCACTTTGGACTCCTTATCCGGGGGAGGAGCTTCACCCGTTGTTTGGGAGTTGGCCCTCTTGCGTGCGTTTGCTACCACCAAGGAGTCAAGCGGCAACTGTCCTCGAATGTATGCAGGGTCTGCAGGCGCTGGTCTGTACTTTTTTTCAATACGTGGGTTGACCACCCTCGCCCTGGTAGTCTCTTTAAAGATGTCCGCAGCGTGCTTGAGGACCCCTTTGAGCATAGGCAGTGTCTTTACATTTCTTTCCGAAACTGAAAATGTGTCGAATAGAAAGTCTTCCTCAACTGGGTCAGCATGCATGTCCACATCATGATTAGCAGCTGCCCTCTCAATGAGTGCATGAAAACCTGCAGAATCCTCCGTAGGGGATGCACGTGTACTGAAGGTCTGTGGGTCTTGCCCCACATCTTGGGTGCCTTGGTCCCCAATGCCATAAAAAGAATCTGGCTGTGCATCAGGTTCATTTACTGGGAACGTGTATTGTTCATCTTCACCATAGTCCCCACTGTCAGAGTGGTCTGGAGACGGTGTTGGGCTCCTTCCCAGAGGAGGTAGAATAGGTTCCATGAGGCCTGAGGCGTCCTGTGGAAACTTTTTCTTCTTTAGGGGAATGACGTAGGATTCCACCGGCTGCGAAGTGATCTTCCTTTTATAAAGGGTTAACTTCCCCGTGTCCGCGTCTATAAAACACTCCGAATCCTCTTCAGGGTCGAGCACTTGACCCGAAGATGTCCCTGCCGTAGAAGATTCCGACTTCTTTGGCGTCGATTTCGAGGAAAAGGCCTTTGGCACCACTTTTGGCGGTAGAAGGAAGAGGAGCTTACTTGCCGGCTTGACCGGGACGTCTGCCGCCTTCTGCGTCGATGGCGTTGGCGTCGACGAAGAAAAAGCCTTGTCCTTAATTCTTTGTAGTGAAGCAGCCACGAGAGATGCGTCGGTGACCGATGTCTTTGGCACCGACGAGGTGGCCTTGCCTTCGGATGCGACGTTCCGTTGGTCTTTTGGAGGGATGGACGGCGCCGACCCCGAGTCCCTGGAGCGATGCGCAGATGTCCCCGTTGGAACCGGGGCTGTGTCGGTTGCCTTAGCAGGCTTCGCCGGCGCCGGCGCGCTTGTCTTGTGCGTGCCACCCTTTTTAGAGGATCTCTCCTCCGGCGCCGATTTCGACCCTGTGGAATCGCCGTGTTTCTTCGACTTCTGCGGACCGGAGGTCGACGGAGTCGATGAGGCCGCCGGTTTATTTGTTTTTGCTGTTGCGACCGCCATCTTAGGGACGATTGAGTCCTTAACTTTCGGTTTCGGTTTCGGGTCGGCCATTTTAGGTGCAGTCGAGACCGTTGCTTTCAGTTTCGGTTTCGAAACCCTCGGCGCAGCAAGTATGTCCGTGGCCGGGCCGACAGGCGGGGCCGTGGCTTGCGCTACAGGGTCTTGGGTAAGGCCGACAGGCGATCCCGCGACCCTCTCCTGATGTTCTTCAACTTCGGGGCATAGCTCGTCCCCTGAGCTATCTTCCTCGGCCCCATAAACCATAACGTCGTCCCCTACCTCGTCGACGTATTCAAGGCCCTGACCCACGACTCCGTCGTCGTCATATTCCGGATCGGCCTCGACCTCCGTCTCAGGCGGGGAGATTTGAAGATGATGGCTCTGGTCCTCTTCTTCTTGGTCGCCGAAGATGTTATCTGGATCCGGGGCCGCCTGTTTGGCCACAAGGCGCACTGCGCGCCGAATCGTGAGAGTTTTCTTCGACCTGAACTTCGCACAGGCCCGGCAACTTCCTTCGTCATGGTCTGGCGAAAGGCACTTATTACAGACCGGGTGTACGTCTATATGTGGGTATTTGGACCCACAGAGCGGACAGAGTTTAAACGGACTCCGCTCCATGTTGGGAACTTAGTGTCGAGTCGCGATGAGAAGGCCTCGATGTCCGAAGAGTAGTAAAAAACTCCGGTGATTCCGGCTCCGAGAGACGGAAGAACTCGAGACCGTACGCAAACAATACCGACGTAAAGAACCCAAAGCCTTTTGGCCGTAAAAAATGATGTTTATTCGGTTCCGACGGAGAGACGTCGAGACCGCATCCGAACCCAATGGCGGAAAAAAACAATCTGGGGATGGAGCCGATGCCCATGCGCACTGTAGTCCAGGGGAGGAGCCACCCATCTCAGGATACTTCGAAGACTCTTCCAGGACAACAATGTGCGATCATCCGGACCCAACACTAGGTGGCGATCTAATGCAAAGATATGAATTTAGCAGCCCACATGCCTCGAACTAGAGGTAAATTATGAGGCCATTAGGAGTTTTGGTGGGAGGAAGTGTTAGTGTCTTAAAATGGGGGTTGGGGGGCTCTAGTGAAAATGAAGAAACAGCAGCCTTACAGACTACGCAGTTTATAATAAACTAAAGTCACCAGGGAGGGTGCGCTTGCCAACATTTTGTAGCTGGATAACGGTAACATCCAGAAATAGATCACAAAATTTGACCATATTAAGTTTATGTAAAAGACTGCAGAGATTTTCTTCACATGTTGGAAAGAGCCACGAATGGTGCAGACGCAGAACGTCAGGAGCATCACCAAGATTTAGCCAGGTTCTTAGCACACTTTCCCCCATGCGGACACCGTGTAAGAGGCCGTGTCAATTTCAGAGTGCCTGTTAATTATATGTGTGTAGAGCATGGTTTTGCAATGCCCCATCACCCTCAATCGCCAGGTAGAGCATGAAGAGAGGATACAAATATCAATAATGGCCATATTGTACTTTGGTACAAAGATAGAGTTCTAAATATGGGGCAACAAAGTCACCCTGGTCATAAGGCAAGGTGAAAACGTCCCATGTAAGTCATTGTTGATTACTAGCAGAGGTAAGCTTGATCAGGAGGGACCTTGGTACAGGAAACAGTTGTCTGGGCAGTGCTAGCGGGATATTGTTGGAGAAATTTACAGATTTTGGAACAATCACTATCTTTAGCAGCACTATCCTGCTCCTCAAGGATAAGGTGCACCATGGTTTAGCAGTTTTGACATTTGCAGTTGCTACACCATAATTTTCTTTGATTACAGCAACTGGATCGTAACTGAGCCATCTGCCAAGAGATTTTACTGAATCCATGCACCATACAAGTGGGTAACCTAACGGGAATTTCAGGGTGAAAGGCGTGAGGGGAAGAACTAGGGATATGCTCCATTTTATATTCAGGACCGAGAGGAATCCAAACTTTGTGTATTCCCAATTAATGGAGAGAGGTTGCCCCTTGGGTTGTGAATGCCCCTGCCTGGTTCCATGGGTGATGGGTTCTGGGTCAGAAAGTATCCCATTTATGCAGATGCATGTGGTGGTGCTGGTATAGAGGAACTAGACCAAGCTAACGCAGGGTAGCAGCATTCCCATTCTCTGCGGTATAAAAAATAGAAATTCCCACTCCAGCAAATGCCTTGATTGAATCGAACAGTATTGCCACAGCTTCAAGATCTGGGTCCAGAGGGTGAATCAACACAAACAATGTTTGAAAATTATGGGACACTCTTGTAAGGATAAAACCAGATTAATGAGGCAATACCAAAAAAGAAACCAGATAGAGTCACTGATTGGCCATTATTTTAGAAAGTATTTTGGCATCTGAGTTAATGAGTGATAGTGGTCAGTAGGATTCACGTACATTAACTGGCTTGCTTGGTTTAAGAAGCATGATGAGAAGAGCTTCTCTCATCGTGGGAAGGAGTACATGTTTCTCAAGCGCCTCCTAAAAAAAAGGTCATTAGATGGGGAGCTAATTCGCCTGGTGGACCATCCATGCCTCCTGCCTCACTGCGGCAACTTTGGATAGTTGTAATTGTCTCTCTGTGGAAATGGGTTGCAAAGAAAATTTCCATTTCCATCCCCCAACCATTCAAGGTCCATGCAGTCTAGTTAATTAAGTACCTGATATTCCCCTACGTGAGGCTGAGATGTAAATAAATCAGTATAGAAGGCAGTCCTTGCTTGGATAATCCTCTCGGTTTCAAAACAAGGATGCTCATTTTCTGAGATGATTAGGATTATCGTTCTGGCGGCCGATGGGTGTGTGAGCATATCCAATAGGGACATGCCTGGGCTCTCTCCTTCCCTCAATGAACATGTTTTTACACTCTTGCATGAATGCTTAACCTCTCTGTTACCAAATGCCATTGAAGTCTCTAATCTTTTGTTAAATATCGACGAATAAAGCAGGGTTCGGGTTCGACATATGTTTGATCTCTAACTCGATTATCTTATGTTAGAAGATTCTTCAATGCAATAAAGTCTTATTTTTTTGTTACATATCGAATAATAAAGCGGGGTCCAGGTTCGACATATTCTTGATCTCTAGCTCACGCATGTGATGTACAAGGAGGCTTCCAGTGAGTCTAAAGGGATTTAAATCCTGTATTTTGCTATATTGTGCGCCCTAATAACCATCCTGATGAATTCCCAGATAATGCACTTGCTGTTCACTGAACCAATGTTATTATTTGAGTATTCCATTATTTCTTTTTTAAGGGTGTCTGTGAACACAGCAACAGATAATACGTCCGGGTGAAGCCTCCACGAGAAAGGAGGATGATGAAGGCTCAAAACATAATACAGGGGAGAGGTCTGAAACATCTCTGCCAAATGATGTACAGTCCATGTCTTTGTGACTACATTTCCACTGGCAGGACAGAAATCTAGAAGTGGCGAGAACTTATGTACCAAGGATAAGAATGTACCTTACAGAGCCTTAGTGTCCCTAATTCTCCAAATGTCAGTTAAGTTTTGTGACCCCAGTATGTCATCATGTGCTGCTGAGGTTGCTTTGCCATGCCCACCTGCTGCATTTGATCTGTCCTTTGCAGGATTCAGTGTTGGATTCAAATCACCACTATTCCAAGGGATAGTGGGAGCGATTTATTGCATAATTCTATTTAAAAAAGTTTCATCGGTGTTTAGTTCATGTACATTTGTTATTGTGATATACTGTTTGAAAAGAGTGCCCTGAAACACCAAATATCTGCTCTGATCATCTGAATGTGAGCAAAGAACAAAATGGTGATGCAGATTTTCAGTCTGACATCCATTGCAAAAGCTCATGTGTAAGGGAGTTCATTTGCAGCAGGTTCATGGTATAGTATAATAGGGCCATAAAACAGTGGGCTTTATGTAGACTACATCTAACTGAAAATGTGCTTGCTCACCCTCCATGAAAGTATTCTTGGAAATAGTCTTGAACATGTTCATCTATAGACCGCCTTGACTAGAGCTGCAACAGCCAAATGTTAGTTTTTTGATATCTGAGTAAATGTAAATGTAAATGTGTGTGTCTTGTAAAGCGTACTGCTACCCGGAGGCGTCCTGGCGCTATAGACCGCTGGGGAACCCGTCCTGGCTTTCCCTGTGAGATGTTCCCTCCTGGGTATCTCCAAGGTCAAACCAGGCATCCCGGCGTTTGTGGGGGGCCGTTGTGGAGATGAGGCAAGCTAATGCCCAGAGTTGCCGAGTCTGATCCCTGGTTAGAGTAGGCACCGAGGCGAGAATTATCGAGTCCGCTGACCCTGGTTCACGACCGTGCCGCGTTGGGGATTGAACCCTGGTCCTGGGCCGTCCTCTGCTTCCGGGTCTGCCGCCTCTAACCAGTGAGCCACACCACTCCACTATTAGTAACATGCGCCTATTTCCAATTCCATAGAATCAACACAATTGTCGCAAAGAAGCTTGATTACTGTACTAATCTACTTGACAGCTCCTAAAAGATGCCTTCTCTCCCTTTGAAAATGTAATTACTTTGCCAGTCAAAACACTCCCCACTCTTCGCATGTCACAAGCCTATCACCATTCATAGATAAAAGATCAGAGGGTTTCTAGCACCCGCAAAGCTCAATTCAAGTTCATCTTGGTTTTCTATCCCCCTTCCCAACATGGCTGTACCTATTAACACTCACTGTCCCAACCTTTGCGCTCTGCTAATCTTTCCTTTCACAATACACTTGAACCTAACTGCAGAAAATCCCACAATTGGTCATTTAATCTTGCTGCATTTCCCTGGACTCCGTGCCCCTGCACACACCCTAAAACCAAAACTCCTTATCTGCATTCAAAATCACCCACTAAACTCACCTCAACCAATGTGAGTCCTAACACTGGCATTAAAAACTTAAGACTCTCCTCTCCTCATATCCCGCACTGAACAGAGCTACAATCACAGCACTTACACTCTCACCCACAGATGCTCAATCTATATTATAAACATTTATCACATCATTTTATTTACTGTCTTTTATTTGTCTAAACTTATTATGCTCAATATTTCAATCTCTGAGTTTTGTGGAATTAATCAGACATTGGGTCCCCATTCACCTTTGGTTAGCCATAAACAGTGTTTCTTGCATGTGACATTACTTTTCAACAAATAGATTAGACCAAGCATGATAAAAAATAGACGTACCATTTGATAACTCCTGAAGTAAACTCACCCACCCAATGTTAGCAGCAGTGCTAGGAGCTCACAGTGCATTGACAGACGAGTACATTTACTGAAAGATGGTAAAGGGCAATGGTTGACCATATCATTTAAGTGCTATAAGTGGTGGTGTCCAGTATTGATTCCACTACTCAAGACCTGCTTTTTATCTGGTGAGCCTCTGTGCAACTATGCTCCCTTATCAGCACGAAGAAAAGAAAGATCAAGGTAGCTTTTAAACAAAAGATCACGGTACCACCATCTACTCATCAAAAAGTCTGAATTATGATTGCAATATCTTTGCATTCTGTTAGTAGTTATTCCGATAAATGGGATAAAAAGACAGCCTTTTGGGGTTTGTAGACTATGCTGGCACAGCATTTAGCCTTTCTTTTGACAAAATTGGAAGTTAAAGGTTATTATACATCCTCATTTCCATCATGTAACACCTGCCTAAGAGTTGCACAACTCTGTCAATGCACACAATTTCTGACCAGCACTAGTCACTATCTCAGAATCGCAGCTCACAACATGGTCAAAGCATTTCAATTCAAAATGTTCACAACCTATGCATTTTAATTTTGAAAGTCATACAGCTATGTCAATGCAGTTTAATTCAATTAAAATTCCCTTGAAGCCAATATCCTCCCTAACTGGGCCTTGGACTTCTTTATTTTGGATACAATCAGAACCTTTCAAGTTAGCAGGGTGAGTACCTGAGACACGGGACATCCTGGTGGAGAAGTAGCACTGTTCCAGATCCTCAAAGTGTGCTGTGAGCCTTTTCCGCCGGGAAGCTAAGGTGCTGTTGTACCAGGGCTGTTTCTTAGTCTGTTAGATATCAAAAAGAAGAGCATAACATTTAGCATTTGTTTAAGAAAATGTACATTTTTTGCTTCATTACAGTAGTCTACAACATTGTTTTAATCACATAATGTCTTTATGACATTTCTTAAAATCAGATATCACATCCATCTCACATGCCCATAACTCAAATTGCCAAGTTCCTGCTTTCCTCTTAATACTGAAACTAATATGGAATAATAGTAGGCACTCAATGCTGGTTAAAGAAGTTCAATAATTGAATCATTGATCTAAATAGATTTTACAACAACACTATACAGCTTTATTAACTGATGAAAACAGCAGAAGACACATTGCCCTATCAGTTATGAAAGAGTTCTCGCTAAGGTCTCTTGTCCTCTGTGTTACTCAGGCTGCTCATTTTATAGTAATTGATCAGTTAAAGATCTCATATTCTGAGTTTTTTCCCTGTTTTTCTTCTATTTCTTCTGCCAGCTTTGGGTCCTGTTTGGATACTACCATCTCTTGAAACAATGGGCTCCAGGAATAGTTAATGCCTGCATCAAATCCCTGTTTTGGAGCTATGTGAACTTAATTCCTTTATAACCGTAATAAAACATAGTTTTAGATAGTATGTTCTGAGACCACACTTTGCGCCTGCATCTCTACATGAGCTGCATGACTCTTCACCTGTTGCTAACTTGGCTGGGTTCTCCTCACATTGGTCATTCAGACTCAAACTATTTTAGACCTTGTGTGTTTGCTGGGGGTTTAGGCCACACCAGCAAAACACAACATACAACTAAGTTTTAATCTATTTTATTCAATGCACAGTGCATGGCTCTTATAGCCTAAATGTATAGTCCACAGAGAAAACAGAAGCAAAACTAAGGAACAACCATTTACGTTTTTGATGACTCTAAGCTCAATGCATTTTATTATTGTGTGTTTTATATGACAAGTCAGTTTTTTTTAAAAGCCAAAAGGTAGTCTACGTAAACCTTTTTGTGAACCGTATCAGCTGCTATTTCTCTGCAAGTAAGCACATGTTTGACAGTGAACTTCATGTAGGATATTTTAGCCCTGAGCATGCATTTCGGATTTCCGGCTGCAAATTTAACATTTTTGTGCACAGAAGCGGCATTGCGAATTAGGCCCATTCATTCAGCAAAGTGAGTATTTGCAAAGCAGTAGCCTAATCTCAATTTATTGATTTACAGAAGTAATGCTTGCATGCCATTTAGCAACTGGAAAAATGTGCATGGACACCTGCATGATTTATTGTTATTAAACAATCTAAAAACAAAAAGTTGATTATCTCAATATTTAACTAAACTATATGTGCGTTTTGTGATTGCTCTTTGATAATGCTCTATGATAACAGGGTAATTAAATAGTTTATTTGTTAAAGCAAACAAATAAACTCAAACATAAACCCATGGTCACAAATGCACAAAAGTGCTACTTTAAAGCCTCTTTTTGCAAAGCACAGTATGAATATAGTCCACTTAAGTTGTGAAATGAGACAGACATTGGCATTTTTATTACAATTTTATTATACGTTCTTACATGAATATATATACAATGGCTAATGTGTGATTTATCACCATTCTTTATTTTTTTAAATATTCATTGATTTTTAAAACATATAAGCGAACAATAACAACCAAATAAGCATATACAAATGCAGTGGCCACCACCCCACCCCAAATCACCTCCACCCTCTTCATGACAGGAAAAACACAGCCTACCAAATATCCAAATATCCAGGCTAGAATCTCTCAGCAAGAGACATGAGACGCCAAGACTGTGTGAATCGGTTTCATTGTCTGGAAGTCCAACCCCCCTGTCTCTCATTCCGACACAGTCCACCTCCCAAAGCCTTCTCAAATTGCCTCAGCAGCCCCACCCCTCGTAGACCAATTTTTCCCGGGTACGCATACATCCATCTCCCACACGTAATATCAAGATTTGAGGTCTGAAGCTCCCTATACCCCTAATAGTACCAACTGAGCCCTGTAATGCAAGAGGTTCCCCGATTGCCGCCCCCAACCGAACTTTCACACCCTCCCAAAACAAGCAAATCCTAAGGCATTCCCATAACGTATGTAGGAAGGACCCTCTCTGGCTGAAGGCATTCAATATTCACAGCCCTTCCAATCTTGTGTAGCTGCGTTCTAGTTTTATAAATTCTGTGAAGGATTTAGAGTTGAATTCAACGGAATCGCATTTATATAGCTACCTTCCTCTGGAACTGTAATGCCTCTTAGGCCTCCAGAATGCCCACATTTGCCTGCCATTTCATTTCTAAGTGGGTTAATTCCCCTTGTATGTTGTTTATGAGGGTATTATATGTTAAGGAGATCGCTTTAGTTGTCATTTGGTCATCTAGGAGTTGTCTGTCTAGTGGAGACTCCTCCATCGTATAATCACCCAGTGTAAAGTGTCCCCATAAGGCGTGTCTCAGTTGGTAGTACTTAAGAAAAGGGAGGGAGCCATGTCATATCACTCTCTAAGATGTATAAACGGCACCATACCATTTGCATCTCAGACATTCCGAGCAAGCAGAGGCCAGTCAGGTCCCACCCACTAAAGCCTAGCAGGGTAGATACTGCCCTAAGTTTCGTGCCCAACCATAACGGGGTTTTGGGGGTCCCCCAGGCCATTTCCTTCATAAGTGTGTTCCATTTCCTACACACTGTCTCGATCGCGATCGAGTGTGCCACTGTACAGTACATGAAGATATCCCTTCACCCTCAGGGAATCTTGGTCATGTCTAGATTTCAGGTATTCTACCACCGTAAATGTCCATTTGTTTACCGTGCTAAAAAGAGCAGCTTCATAATATTTGTAAACATCTGGTAGGACTATCCCGCCGTCATACGTAGACCTTTGTAAAGTGCGAAGAGCCACCAAAGGGTGTTCTGTCCAGCCAAACAGTGTACTCGCACAATCGTTTATTTTACAAAAGAAAGCCTCTGATCTACAAAAAGGACTGTTTGTAGGGTATAAGTCAGTTTAGGCAAAGTAATAATTTTTTAATAATGCTGCTCCACCCAATAGGGAGAGTGGAAGTGTCCTCTACTGTGTGGTATCTGTCTCAAGTCTATATAGAAGAGGGGTCAGAATATTTTTATAGGCTGTGGGACCATCCCTGGAAATCCAAAGGTCCAGGTGGCGGAACCGGTCACGCATCACCCTTAGGAGCATAGGGAGTATTTCTCAAGCTTCCCAAGGGCCATGGGGAAACAGAAGTAATTACTCCCAATTGATACTCAACATGAAGTGCCTACCATCG
The DNA here is from genome assembly GCF_964263255.1 of Lissotriton vulgaris. Lineage (NCBI taxonomy): Eukaryota > Metazoa > Chordata > Amphibia > Caudata > Salamandridae > Lissotriton > Lissotriton vulgaris. The sequence continues at coordinate 800,442,537 of NC_141685.1, read as the reverse complement.
ATACCAAGTATTTCCCCTACGCGTGCTAGTAACAGCTTCAGATGCATGAAGTATAAAAGGACATTGTCTGTGTAAAGCGATATTCTCTTCTCCCAGCTATCTCTTCAACGCCAGCCTCAAACCTGCGCATCCACCTGAATCCACACAGTGAACGCCTCCAAGGCGCACAGTATGGGTTACAGAGTGGAGCTCTGTCCAGACCCCCGACCTATCAGGAGTTCCAGAGAAAGAATACCATTTACTTTGACTCAAACACTCGGCGTCTTGTACAAGAGATCAACACACCGTCCTAATTTGGGCCCTATAGCCATATTTTCCACAATGGCAAAAAGGAAGGGCTGATCCACAGAGGCGAATGCTTTATTCACATTCAATTAAATCACTGTCAATGGAAGCATCACGTCCTTAGCTGCAGCAATGTTGTTGTTGAGGCGTCGAAGACTGAGCCTAGTCGATCAGTGTGGCATGTAGCCATTTTGGTCTGGAAGCACCAGGTTTAGGATCACTGCCCACAAGCGGTTCGCTAGAACCATACATTAGCATCTGCATTAAGCAACGATATTGGGTGATAGGAGTCCCAATTTTCCAGTGGCTTCCCAGGTTTTGGAATCAATACGATAGTTGCCAAGTTAGCATCATGGGGGAGCTCATTCTGTTGATGTTCTTCATAGTACATCCTAGGTACGTGTGGTGTTATATTAGCTACCTTCTTAAAGAACTTCGGTGGTAGCCCATTGGATCCCGGTTGTTTCCCAGACTGTAGTTGAGTCAGCACAGCTGCACCTCCCCAACAGGTAGGTCTTCCTCTACAGCACACATTTGTTGCCGGTCAAGCTGCCGACAATGCCATTCTTGAACAAAGATATATCCATCCTCTGCTTCAGGGTGAAGTTTACTTCTATAGAAGTCTCACGGATATTCTGCCATAGTATTCGCAATACTCTCGGAGACAGTCACTAGAGAGCCGTCCAGTCCCTGAACATCCTGTATGTGATGTCCAACCTGTTCTTGTTTACTAAGCCATGCCAACATTTTCCCTGCTTTGTTTCCCACTTCGTATAGGAGCTTTACCAGCATTATACACTCTAGGTTAACTGCATCTATTACCGAGCGGTATTCCTCCACCTTTCCAAGGAGATGGGTCTTCACTTCAGCAGATGGGCTTGTTGCGTATTCGTTTTCCAACTGGCCTATGTCTCTCTCTCTCTAGGGCTAAGCAGTGTTCCTTGCGCTTACGCCTATCCCCACCTTCCAAGCGATAATCACTTTCCTAAAAGGTGGCCTTATATGCCTCCCACACTGGAGCCCCTTCCCACACCGACTTAGTATTAACCTCAAACTATTGGGTTGAGGCTACCTGAAACCGAGTCACTTCTTCCATGTTTAGTAGTCTCCAAGTCGTTATTTACCACTCGCTCTGACCCCGCTTACGTGGTAAGTTCATTAACACAACAAGTGGGGAATGGTCTGAAATTCCTCTCGCTTTATTTTCAGCTTCTATGAACCTATGAATTAAAACCCTCCACGTGAAAAAAGTCAATACAGGAATGGGTATTATCTGCCCAAGAGTAGGAGTAGCTGTACAGTTTTCCATGAAGTTCCCTATAGATATCCCCCATAGCTATGGCTTGGAGGAAATGATCTAGTCTCCCTGGGCTATCCGGTGTGTTCGTCTGACTTGGGCTCTGTTTAGCTGGTCATCCAGCACCATGTTAAAATCGCCCACAACCACTGTGGTGGTATGTCGTAGTTTAGTGAGTAATTTGCCTAAGTATGGCAGTGCATCTACTTGCAGTCCCAGTGGGACATAAACATTAACCAAAGGCAGTTGTTCACCTTCCCATTCTCCCAGTATAGCGGTGCCCAACTCATCCATCCATGTCTGCTTCACATGAAAGGCTACGGATCTCTTGATTACATTTTCTAAACCCCTTGCACTAGATGAGTAGCATGCCTGGGCAAGAATCATATATTTTCCCCAGGCCAGCAGTGTCCCAGTTTCCTTTCTTATTTGTTTGCTGCAGGAAAACTACATCTGCCACATATCTTGCCAATGCTTTCACCACCAGCCCCTTTTTATCTTATTTCCTAGGCCATTCACATTCTAACTCAACAATTTAGGCGTGTGATGAGTCATCCCGCACATACTTGTGTCCTTTCCCTGCATCCAATTGATCCTTCATGGTATAATAAACCTCCAAAAATGGTGTGGTGCACACATCATTGCAAACCTTTAGACAATTAACAATGTCCCAACTATCGCCCCTCCCTACTTTACTGTGTTGCAGTCATTAAACCTGCCAACACCCCAACTCATGGTATGTTCATCGCCCATATAACTTGTATATAGAAAACACAAACATCTGGAGTCTGTAAATACAGGTTCCCTTTGTCGGGTATGTCGTGGCAGTATGTTTTGACCCCCAGCAATTGCGAGGCAGGCCGTTGCAGACCGTGGACCCCCCCCATCTCCATTAGAAATGTACAGTTCAGTGTTCTCATCAGATGTCATTGGTGTGACCCGGGTGGTGACCGCCCATCCCACAGCCCCTCCGCCCGAACCGCCGTCATCCATTGGGTCCGAACACCCCCCCCCCCCCCTCCCTGGCCACTGACAACCATTCTCCGACTCCAGCCATGGCGCCCACTGGAACATCTCTTTCTCTCTCTCAGATACAGCCTGCATTTTCATCGGCATAGCCACTGGTGTAGTCCTCCTTTTTCGGCACCATCGCTGTTCCTACCAAGGTCAGGGCTGTGTGTCGTAGCCCCGGTCTGTCGGTAGTTGGTACCCCTTCTGTACAAGCCAGGGCCAGATCTCCACCACAGAGATAAAAAAGTGTGAGCGATCACCATCAATGGTCCTCCGTTTTGCTGGGAACAGCAGGGCATAATAGATGTCTAGGCTTCTCAGATGTTGTTTAACACGCTAGTAGGATTTGTTCTGCCTTTGAACCAATACCGTATAGTCTGGATAGATGTTAACTGGTTGTCCCTCTATCATCCAAGGGTACCTGCGTACGCACCATCTGGAGAATAGCATCTCTATCCCAGAAGTTAAACAATCTGGCTACGATCACTCTTGGAGGCCCTACTATAAATGGTGTTGTCCCGGCACCCTGTGGGCACGTTCTACGCGAAACCATTTTGAAGACCCACCCCTAATACCATCAATGCCAGCCACTACTCCAGGAAAAGGTCTGTGCTCAGGCCCTCTGCCCGTTTCGGGACTCCCACTAGATGGATATTATGTAAGCGGGAGCAACTCAGCACCCTCCACCCTCTCCTGTTAGCGAGCCACTTCATGCGCCATCATTTGTAGTTGGACGGGTAAGGGCTAATGTAGATTCTGTCTTTGCCACTCGGTCAACCAGTTTCCTATGATCAGTCCGAAGGAGGTTGACCCCTTGAGTGACTGCATCGATTTTGGGTTCCATGGCAGTCTGTGACCTTCATAGCTGCCAGTGTGGTAACTGTGTGGAATTCCAGATCTCGTCTAGTGTATTCATCATTGGCTCCCGGTTAGTACCTGACTGGCGCGAGGAATCCTGGTGTGGTGTCTTGGGGCCTTTGGACGTACCATGAACGTCTCCTTAGGCATTGACACAGTGCATGTTCCGTTATCCTCTTGAGACACCTCCCAAAAGCTGTGGTTGGGAATGCCACCGACAAGTCCCGCCACCCATTAGGGCTGTATCACACAGGACTGGGCTAGTATTATCCTCTTCTCCGGCTAAATCACCAGTAAGGCTCTTTCTGGCAGGACCCTGGGCACAAGCACCCCCTGCTAGTTCCTTGCAACAGTCAATTCTCAGCCAGATGTGCAGGTAGTCACCACCAGTCGATGTTTTTAACCCCTACAGTGTATCCCAGGGCTTATTATTTCTGAGTAACTCAAATATCCAGGCGTCACCAGCGTTTATAGACATGCGTAAGTGGAGTAGATCAGCACAAGAGGCAGACACTCCACAAAGCCTCTGAGAAATTCATTCAGTGCCAAAAAATGTCAGAGAAGGAAGGAAGGGGACGCCAACGCCACCAACAGGAGCCAGCAGTCAGTCCAAAGTGAGCTGCCCCCGCAACCTGTGGGGAGGGCAGAAACTCATTATGATAAGAGAAAAGTTCATCAAATCGGCACCCCACAAGCTCACAGTCCCCAATGCCGTGGTTCTCTGGGCACGAGCAGCCAAGCCACTCCCCCCTCCTTACCTCCTCAGTCCACAGTCTCGGTTTGTATCCCCTGGAGTTGTCCTGGGTTCCACAAACTCGCTGGGCATGCTACTGCTTTTGACTGCTCTCCTCCACTGCTGCAGTTCCAGGTGTGTGTATGGTTACAGTCAGATGGCGTGTATTGCTATTCACTGTCGCCTCGGGGCTTCACGACAAGGCGTGCCAGCTTCCACGCTGCTTGAGTGGGTCCTCCAAAGTCAAAGCCCAAGCTTTGCTTCCCCAGAAAATGAATCTGGCTGCTCCTTCAGCTCCACTTAGGAGCCAACACGTTCACATGTGCAGCGCAGATTGACCACTCAGGCCATCACATGGGCTAGGCAGGGAATCCAGTTCTTTCTGATGCCAAGGGGGAAACAAAGTGCAAATTTAATTGAGCCTGCCCTTAGGCGTAATAATAATCCGCGCACCAAATGGCTCATCGGTAGTGTCAGATAATGAGGCATAGGCAAAGTTAAGAAATCAAAAGCCAGATATGTAGAAACGCTGGTCTTAAGAGATTCCCGGTTTGATCTTTCTTCATCATATAGTGTGAATAGAGCATTTCTTATTTCATTTTTGTGTGGGAGATTATCTACGATAAGCTTAGTAAAAAAAAATCCCATAATTAATGCTACAGAGACTATTATACACTCCAGAGAGCCAGGGAATATCCAAACATTTATCGCAGTTCCAACAGTCAGTAATAATATCCCTGGTGAGTGATGCCGCCGGGTCTTTCCGAATGGAAAGCCAAAACAGGGCAGGGCGAGCACGAATGAAGTCCTGGATAAAATTCAAATTTAGCTCCTTGTGACAAACATATTGTGCAGTAGAGTAATAAAAATCTTAACCCCCAAAATTAGAATAAGGTAGATACATTTTTCTGGGCAGAGGGCAATGATAATATTGAAACCAAGTGCCACCCCTCTTACCTGTGAACTTCCACTGAAGCCAGGTGGCTGACTGTACTCTGTCGAATCGATAAGGCTGCTGCAAAGAGAAATAAAACAATAGCTATTATACAGCTGTAAGGCCTGTTCTTTTTAGTATACAGGTTATTTGATTTGTATGAAATTATTCAGTAAGTTTTGGCCTGTCAGAGACAGATTGTAATTGAGCACCGTGGGTACGATTCACAAAAGTAATCCGAGACTAAATCCTAACTTTACGACTTTCTGTATTCACTGAAGGCATTCAGGAGTACTAAAGTTAGGATTTTGTCTCAGTTAATCGTAAGTTTTGGTCTTAAGTTGAACTTAAGACAAAATTAAGTTTAACTGGGACAAAATCTTAACTTTACAACTAGGATTTTGTCTCAGTTAAACTTAAGTTTGTTTTAAGTTTAACTTAAGACCAAAACTTAAGTTTAACTGAGACAAAATCCTAACTTTAGTACTCCTGAATGCCTTCTGTGAATACCGAAAGTCGTAAAGTTAGGATTTTGTCTCAGATTACTTTTCTGAATCGGGCCCCATGAGAGTAAATTAGGATGAGGCACTCTTCAGTATAAGCTACACACTCTTGTGATTCTTACTCTCAGTCCTTGTTCCCTTTTAAGCCAGACTTAAATAAGGTCCTTTAAGGAAGACAAGAAATAGCAGTGTACAAAACATAAAAAGGAATTAAAAAGAATTTAATAGGGAGCTCAGACACTGGCATGGCTAAACAAATGTCAACCGTAATAAACCAGAACCCCAGAGCATAATCACATGCACTATTGTCATGCCCCATTGGGGGCAAAAGTGGGATACATGGCCTGAGCCATGCTGGCTGGGGCCGATTGCCTCGGATGTCTCCAGGTCTGCCTTACTATGGCTCTGCAAACTGGGCCAAGTACAACCCTTTCAGCATTTGACACTCAGTGGCAGCGATGGTGAGCAGTTATAGGCTTTTTAGCGAGGTTGCGTGGGGGTGCATTAAGCTCAGCATTCAGCAGTCACCCAATAGCCCAATAATGGACTCTCCAATTCAGTATTTATCTTTTCATAAAAGAAAGTACCTTAATAAACTCAAAAACGAAATACCACTCATTATCAGGTACTAATGATCACTGGAGCTGGGCCATTTTACCAAAGGTTCAAGGGGCTCCCCATTGCTCCCCCCACTCACCTTCCCTCCTTCCTCTATCTCAATGTAAATTATTAGTGGTATGTTCCAAGCACAGGTACAATTATTATTATTACTGAGTTTATACAGCGCCTGGTTACACTAGCCAGTGTGTCCCCGCGCTATTCGGTGACCTAGGAAACCCCCCCAGTACAGCTCACGATCTAGTGCAGTTAATTTTTAGGGAACAGATATGTTTTGAGTTCCCTGCGGAAAACTTTCTCGGAGGGCTCCGTCCGGAGTCTGAGAGGAAGCGCATTCCAGCTTTGAGCCGCCAAAAGGCGGAAGGATCTGCCACCCATCCTAGCCCTAGTAATCTTAGGGATACACATTAATCCAGCACCATCAGACCGCAAAAGTCGTGTGGGTTTGTACAATGTGAGCAGGTTCCGCAAGAACCTGGGGCCAGTTCCATGGGCGATCCGGTGACCAATACAAAGGGTTTTAAACAAGATACGCTCCTTGATTGGCAACCAATGTAGCGTCTTCAAGGTCTTCATGGAAGAGGATCTTTTCGGCAGTGTCAGCACTAGGCGTGCAGCGGCGTTTTGAATACGCTGCAGTCGTTGAAGGCACCTCACATTGGCTCCCAAGTATAAGGCATTCCCGTAGTCCAGCCTGGAAGTAACCAGGGCATGGACCAGGGCTCTCCTAGCTGACTCCGGGAGTAGCACCCCCATCAAGTAGAGTTTGTGCACTGAGTTCTAGTGTTTGTTTCCCATTGTTAAGTTTCTCACTAATGGAAGTCTACTCCTGTTCATAGTCGGGTCTACAGCATGTGTCTGGTTCATGCTCTCTCCTGTGGATGGAAGACGCGCCGGCTGAGAGTACATCAACAATCCAGTCCCCAGGCAGGTAGCAGATGCCGTGACTGCCCCTCAGAGTGTGGCTGGTGACAGGTTCCAGATTCACCTGCAATCTTAATGGGTTCTGAACACCCTCTTCCAGCTGCAGGGTAAGTTGGCAGGATCATAGGACGAGGCCACAGCAGGCACTTCTTAGGGAGTAGCACTGCAGCTTCAAAGCCACAAACAATGCTGAGTCAGTAACTTGGGCCACACAGGTTCAGTCAGTCGTGCCAGCGAGGCGATTTGCTCTGGCCACACTTCCGACATGCAGCTGCTCAGTCTGCTTTGGGGCTTAGGTGTTTAGGAATACAGCAGCACAGGCACACTACACATCATTGCCCTGGGCCCATTCAGCGAAAGAGAACACTACAATCCAGGAGCACGCCTCTCATTTGCTTCTTGAAAGATGCCCACTCAGCTGCAGGGTGTCGCCTGCTTCTGCTTGCCCCCAACATTGGGTTCACCCTTCTTTATGTAAAACTGCCCCCATAGTCGGCACTTTTTGCAGGGTTGGCTCACTCCTTACCTTTTCTTCTAAGAAAGATCAGCTTCTAGAAGCATGAGAACAGAAGACAGTTCTTCCACGTCAGACGCCCAGCGATGTCCCCAAAACTTTGGAAAGTTGAATCGTAGCAAATACCAAATCATGTTGCACAGCACCCCTCTGGGATCTCTGGGCCACACCCTGTTCCTTAGTCAAAGAGAACCTGGAATTCAAACCACAAGAAGGTCGACTGCTTCCACTTTTATACAGGTGCAGCAGAAAGGGGATGCACATTCAGAACCAATTTGGCCAGTTCTGTTTTTTATGTGTCCTTTCCAGGCTGTTTCCCAAACTCAGCCTTTTCGAAATGTGATGTTTCTCACAGCAGGATCATCTCCACTTTGGAGCACCCACAAGAGAGGCACAAAGATGTGTGAACATTCTGCCCCTGAGAGACTTGTCACATTGTGAACAGAGACTGCAGCCCCACCCTTCACCCTCACCACTGCCCAAAAGGCAGTGCTGAGGAAGACTAATTAACTGCTCCTTCCAGCTAAAGGACAGCATCAAATTTCTAAAGGTAGCACCATCTCCTCTTTCCCCACTTTAGGGTGTAGGTCACCTTCCTCCAGCTTAAGGAATGTCAGCAATACAATTTTACTCTCTGGAAAAGAAACCCCACCTTCGTCATATACACATGAACAGACCAGAGGTATCTGAAATAGAACCTGCAGGAATCCATGAGTTTGGTTCACTCAGACACTATACATGTACCACACAGGTCACACGCATTCATACATACTAGCAAACAAGGCGAGGGATGTTAGCACTAGGACCAGCGTTACTGTAAAGTAAAAGAACTTTAAATGAGTGGGCCTGGAGGTCTCCACTCTTGGGTGACCCTCTAGGCCAATGACATGGGTCCAGGACATTATTCATATCAATGGACAAGCCTAGGCCTTTGGGCACATACTTGATTAGTGAGAGGCTGGAGGCCTCCATTAATAGATTCTAGCAGTTGGGCACTCACGGGCAGGGGAACAGGACTGTTCACCATATAGGGCCGGGGCCATTTCCATCCCAACAACTACTGTAAATGAACTTTAAATACCTTAAATTCCATGAAGCTCAGGCACTAATACTTGATAAAGTAATGAAGATGGATGACAGTTATTACAGAAAGGTACACAAACAAGCACTGGCAAAGCCAATATACTTGACTTTAATGTACCAACAAATGTAAACACAGGCATTCACAAATGTGGTTTCCATTCATTTTAAGCACAAATTGTGTTAATCAAATCCTGTTCTACTGACTCTGAGAATGACTTGGGAAAAAAAGAAAAAAATATTGCTTATTGTGTAGAATGCATGCAGGAGAAAAATTACTTTATGTAACAAACAGGATTGATGAGTTTATTTTTCAGATTTAGAATAATCCCTCATGCATTTTAATGAAAGCACTTTCTGAAAAATGGAACAATAAGTCACCAGCTTATAGCATGAGGATAAGAATACTCCTTTGGGTAAAGCTAAACCCAAGCCATCCTCAATGCATATTTTAAAGAATTGCTAAACATACATCGTCCAGACAGGTGCACTGTCACGCCAGACCTAAAAAGAGAAGTTTACTTTATCTGTATAGACTATTATTACGAGCAATTTAGAATAGTCATGCAAATAATATTTAGTGTATTTTGCCATTCGCTGACATACTACTTTGGGGGTATTCTAGAATACATGGGAAATTGTAACAAATACAGTAAAATGTGTGAAAAGTGGTTTTTTAGTCCATGTAATGCCATTTTTTAATTTTGTACCTATTAGTACCAGAATATAAGCAAAACGCTGGTGCTCACTTTACTGACTATTTAGGAAAAAAGAGACAGAAACAACACTTGCACATTTATCACTACATTTGTGGTAATACGTTGTGCGAACGATATAAATGATTTGTAGTATATTAGCAAAACATTCTGTAAATGACTAATAATTGGGGTATTGCCATTTCTGGCAATGCAGCACAGCTCTACATTGCATGAGTTGCTAAATGTAGTCTTAAAAGTGCTTACACTCATATCTTAAAAACTTTCTTCTAGAGGGGCGTGGCTAACCACCAACCAAGTTGGCCGTACTCTAAGTTAGCACCATAGCAGCCAGCCACTTAAACCCTCACAATCCGTTACCATCCACGCAGTATCTCGGACGAAATCACTTGTATGGAGTGGAACGCCCATCTGGAATCAGATAAGTGCTATCCTGGGATTGTGGGTGCCCGGAGGAGATAAGGAGACGACCCAATAGCTGGGACCGTGTTGCAGGGGAAGCGGGCCCCGTGAGGCCTCGAGAATTTGTGGACTGAGGGAGTCTTGGCCGTACCCTGCTGCCGGGCGTCGAGCTCTGGAGAAGCGTGCCCACCCCCCACTGACAATGCCGGGGGTGGTGGTGGAGGTGGAGCACTGGGAGGGGCTTGGCCCCAGCCAGGCGAGAAGAGGAGACAGAGCTAACCAGTGTCGGGGTGCCCTGGCTGAGTGTGGAGTGGATTTAGACAGCCGATGGAGGCCCTGAAGATTATCCACCGGTTCCCCCTCTTCACTCAGTGAGAGAGTTAAGCGGTGGGGAGAGCCTTAAAGGAGCGAGTGACCGGAACCAGCAGCGGACCGAGCAGGCTCTGTGAGGCCACGGCACTCGTGGCTTGAGAGTACCAGAGCCATGTCACGCTGCTGCGAAAAGCCAGAAACATTGCGTCTGGTGTGGCAGTGGTGGAGATCTAGCCCCGGCCAGGAGTGATTAGTAGAGCAATTGCCGGTGGCCGCCTGAGACACGAAGGTACTGCGGACCGTCCCGGTATGCAGAAAGCATCGGAGTGCTTGCGGGAGCCCAGGAAGGTGTCTAGCGGCCCCTCTCTGGCAAAATTGAATTGAGACAGGCGAGGAGTGCATGGGGGGGGGGGGGGGGAGTGATTAATGCAACGGGGGGGGAGAGAGTGCACTGACCAGAGAGACCAGGAAGAGCCCGGCCTGGTCTGCAGCCTGCACAAAGTCACACTGGTGATGCAGAGCAGAGAGAGCAGAGTCGTAGAGCCGGGCCACAGGAGAAAGGGGTCCCGGGTCTATGCTGGGGCCCGTGCTCTCCCCCTGGAGTGTGGCTCTCCCCTACTAAATAGGGACGGAGGGAGGCCTTCAAACCTGGCAGAGAAGGAGGTGAGGCTTGAGAGAGCGAGGCAGGTTAGTAGTGGAAACACCAGTGAGGGGCGCGAGCGCAGAGCAGGAAATGGTCACAAATTGCAGAACCAGGCCCACGCAATCCAACAAACTAGACAAAAACACCGTTTCAATTGTAGCCCACAGTGCGCTCACCCAAGTATGGATGAAGGGACAAGCCAGCCCTCTCAGCAAGACGAGGAACCTACATTGCGTAAATCATGGCCGCCATTAGAGAGTTAAGAGGGACTCTGGAGCCGAAACTAGACAAGGTTACTACTGATGTCAGCCGAATGCGGGTTGATGTCAGGAAGATATCTGACAAGGTTAAAAAAGCAGAGGCCCTCACCAAGAGCAACGCTGTGCTTGCAGCCAAACTAGTAATCAAGATGGCAGATCGAGGAGGAACAATATCAGCGAAGTTGGGGTCCCTGAGGGCAGCGATGGGCACAGCGCAGACCTGTTTCTAGAACACCCGATACTCAACACCCTCCGCCCCAAATGACTATCTAAATTCTTCTCGATCAAAAGGGCGCACAGGGCCGCTGGGCTCCGACCTAAACCCGAGGCTACACCTCATGCAATCATTGTCAGGATTTTCAACTATTGTGACAGCGACGCGATACTCCAGGCAGTGTGCTCCCATGGCGATCTCAGTGTTGAAAACGCTATGATCAGATTCTTTCCAGACTTTACTATGGAAGAGCAAAAACAGAGAAGGTGCTTTAAAGCAGTGAAGAGAAACCTACGTGACAGAAACTTTAAATATATGATGCCCTACCCAGCCAAAGTTCGAGTCATCGACTATCAAAACCTGGCACGTTACTGCTCCGGAGGAAGCCTGGACCTGGGTTGAAGGTTGACGTACTGTATGAAGAAAAGGACAAGGAGCGGACTCAACAAAAAAAGAGAGAACAGAGGCTATAGTTCACCGGAGTAGGGCCCTGGGGGACCCATGACCCACAGATGACTTACGGCTCATGTGCGCATAAACTGTGTGAAGTGCACTTCTGAGACAAACTTTTATAACCTGGGAAGCTGCCGGTTTGTTGGCTCAAGGAGGGCGAGGTTCGGGAAGCTGTTTGCGAAGGGTGTTTCTCCTTTATTTGGTCCTTCAGAGATAGACATGATTCAGTGGAAGACATACGAGAGGTGATAAGGGGGTATTGCTACACTTACAAAACTTTTATAACCTGGGAAGCTGCCGGTTTGTTGGCTCAAGGAGGGTGAGGTTTGGGAAGCTGTTTGCGATGGGTGTTTCTCCTTTATTTGGTCCTTCAGAGATAGGCATGATTCAGTGGAAGACATACGAGAGGTGATAAGGGGGTATTGCTACACTTACTAAGCTATTTCCTATCAGTACAAGTTGGCGTGGGCTGCCCTCCCCTTACGAGTTAATGTTTTGTAACGGGCGACCGGCATTCTGCAAGTTGGGGACTGGATTAGGCTCTACGAGCAGGGAGGGCGGAGTTTGGGTATCACTTATATAACTTTAGAATTGTTTGTTTTCTGTTTTTACAATGATGCATTGTTACAAGCAATATTTTACGGGGTAAGGTGGATACACTAGGGATTCAGAGGGCTCCTCTACCCATTCCCCTCCGGGGAGTTTCACAGAGTGTGAGTCATATCAATTAAATGGCAAGTCACGGTACGGCGACACATGCTAGCAGCAACTTGAAGGTATGGACATGGAATGTTAATGGCTTAGGCCATAAGTTTAAGCGGACCCTGGTCCTGCAGTATTTGCTAAGACAGGGCCCAGACATGATTCTTCCTCAAGTGATGCATTTGAAGGGCACACAATACAGGGCCTTGGATTGGTTTGGGTAAACCCTAGTGGCACACTCAGGTTACACCACTGACTCACAGGGAGTGGAAATACTCCTCAAGAAATCGACCCCCCTCAAGATCCATCGAACATTGCATGCCCACAGGGTAGATACGTAGCAGTCACTGGCACGTGGGAGGACGGGACAGTCAACCTCTGTTCCCTATATGTTACGCCGCTCTCATCCTGGCCCCCCCAGCCGGGACATTGATATTGAGGGCTTTGTGAACCATGTTCTAGACCACACATTGGATAGAACTGGAGGGATACAGCCGAGCAGAGGTGAGTGCCCGCTACCCTCCTTCATAGAAGCATTAGAACTAGTGGATCAGTGGAAACAACACAACCCCTTGTCACAATATACATACTTCTCTCATGCTCATGCTAGCTTCTCTCGCTTAGATTATCTCTTTACACACGCAAGGACTGCAGGCTCGTTTCGGAACTCTGCTATACATGCACAAGGGATATTCGATCACTCTCCCACTGGAGTGCACATGTAGGACACCTCAGGGAGCCCCACACTGTTCCCTAAAACGGACACCTGGTATATTCAGGAGAAAACACAGAAGACTAAAATCAAACAAAAGACGTCTCTTTATTTTCGGAAGAACCAAGGCTTGGTGGCCTATACCTGTACCCTCAGGGAGACCCACAAAAAAGTACTTAGAGACCAAGTCCTAGCCCTCGTTGGGGGGAAAAGAAAAAACTAAGGTATTAGGGGAGTCCCTAGAAAGAAAGAAATTGGCCTTGAGGAATGGGTGGTGCTGAACTGCCCATTGGGATTATGTCCCCAACTATGGCTGAAGCAGGAAGCCCTTTGTGCCTTGGTTGAAAACAGGGCTGGAAGCCACGCCTTGGTATCACAGAGATGCCTCTATAATATAGGAGACAAGGCCGGCAAGCTACTGGCTAGACCAGAGAGACCGAGGCCAGAACTGGGTGACTGACGTCCATGACCCAGTGGGGGTGGCACAGAGCACCAATACAGATTAAGCAGATACACTTGGCCCCCACTACAAAGCCTTGTACTCCCCGATGGCATCCAGGGCCAACCTGGACCACCTCGCCTTTTTACAAACCAGGTGGACAGGAAACTACCTAGAGGCGGATCGACTGCAGAGGAGATAGTAGCCGCTATTTAGGGAATACAGTTGGGGAAGGCTGGGGGCCCAAAAGGTATCCCTGTGGAATTGTCCAAAGTCGGTGCGGCAGGTGTGGCAAAGAGATGCTAGAAATGTTTTAGGTGGTTAGGGATGCAAGTCAGCTACCGAGGATCCAGTGAGCCACCATGATAGTCATAATCCATAAAGCAGGCAAGCCACATTCATGCTGTAGCTCCTTTAGGCCTATATCGCTCCTTACCGTGGAACCGTGGAGGTCAAGGTATTGTCAAAAGTACCGGCAAATAGATTGTTGGGGGGTAATCACATCCCAGATACATTCTGACCAATTAGGCTTTATGCTTCACTGCAGCACCCGCCTTAATCTCCGCAGCCTTTATGGGGTGACTGCGCCATTGTACTCAGAAGAGCTGTTGTACTGGCCCTAGACGTAACAATGGCCTTCTAAATTATCTCCTGGGATCACATCCTTGCAGTCTTGACCAGATTGGGTTTTGGACCCAAATTATGCAAATGGGTCATGCTACTATATCAAGCACCTCTTTCAAGCTTCAGGATGAAAGGAGTGGGATCCCGAAAGTTCCTTCTTCGCAGAGGGACGCATCAAGGCTTTCCGCTGTTGCCCATGATTTTTGCACTAGGCCATGAGCCACTGGCAGCATGGATGTGACAAGAATACCTGATCAGGGGGCTATCACTGGGTTGAGACTGGGAATAACGCATCTCGCTCTATGCAGATGATATTCTTTTGTACGTGACTCACCCTTTATCGCTCCATGAGCCGCCTATAACAGATGTTTGATACCTTTGGTGAGTATTCTGGCTACTGTATCAATTGGTCTTAATCAGTTTTGTTCCCACTTTTTGGGGGGAGGGGGCTTCCATCAGATTGCGAGGCCCCAGTTGTAACAGAGGGGTTCAAATATCTGGGCATAATGGTCACCCATGACCCTCAAGAATTTATACGCCTCAACATACTCCCTCAGGTGGACAGACTCAGAGGTGATGTGGCGCACTGGCAGAGTCTGCCTCGCTCGCTGATGAGGAGGGTGTCGCTCTGTAAGATAATGACCCTCCTTGAGTGGTTCTATATTTGGAAAAAAACTCTCCACTGTATTCTGAAAATGATATTTCATAAAAATTGACCATGAGGTGGGAATGCTGCTTTGGCAGGGCGAAGCCCGCCGGATTGCATTGCGCAAACTGAAGAGGGGAGTTTACGAGGGTGAACTGGGGGTTCCAGACATCAAGATCTACTACTGGGCAACGCAGTTAATAGTAATGAACGACTGGGTCTTTTTAGAGCAACAGGAACCTGCATTCCGGGTAGAAAGATCAATAATGGGCAAAGGGAAGTATGAGCCGAATCTCTATAAGCGGCGGCGGGAGCAGGATCTGTCACCCTATAAACAGTCTGTGGTAAGGGCGTGGAGAGAAGCAAAGCAATATCTGGGAAGGAGGGGTTGAATGACGACACGTACCCCATTGTGGCACAGCGACCTCCTTAATAAGGTGGGGAGCCAGAAGGGATTCCCCGGTTAGGAACTGATAGGCATAGAGCACCAGGGGGACATGTGGAGGGGACAGGCTCTGATACCCTTTGCCAACCTCCGTCAGGAATATGACATTGTGGAGGCTGAGCGATACGGAATCCTATGGTTGGGTCATGTTCTCTGAAGACATGTGCAAGAGGGGGAGAGAGAACCGTCTCCTGGCATATCCCATGCCCACAAAGGGTATCGCGTTTATATATATAAAAAAACTACTTAACAATTCCCCAGATGTGATGGTGAAGCTACGCGAGCAATGGACAGAAAACATGGGAGACATTGAGGATGAGGAATGGACTGAGGCCCTTCAGAGTCTAGGGGAAATTGCAATCAGAGCCCGCTTTCGCCAGATAAAGTTGAGGATTCTGCATAGATCGTAATACTCTTGAACTGTCCTCTTGAAGGCTGGTGGGCGGTGTCACCAGTGTGTTTGTGGGGCTGCAGTGAGGTAGCCGATATTTTTCCATATTTTGTGGGCTTGCCCACAAATTCAAATGCTCTGGAGACAGATAGTGGGGGTGATGTCCAGGATCACGAGTATGGAGGTTGCCATAAATGCCAAAGAACTCCTGCTGAACATATCGGTGGAGGAACCAATACCCAGATACCGGGCAATAGGGGTGGCACTAGCAACTGGTGTTGCCAAGAGCAATGTAGCTAGAGCATGGGGAAACCAGAGCCCTCAACAGTGGAGGAATAGGAGCCACACTTTTACGAATGGTGTCAAAGGGCAGAATAGGTAATTTACCATGGACAGGGCAGCCCCAAAAATTTGGAGTAGATCTGGGGGCCTGGAGGGAGTTTAGGGGCTGTTGACAGCAACACATTGAAGGGGGCTAGGTAGGGTCAATTGTGGTATCATTGAGAAATATGTTGTGAAGTATTACATGAATCATTGTATCTGAATCAAACGTCTACTTGTATTACATTGGAAATGCATTATTTACCCGTACATGCTGCATGATGCAAAAGTTCAATAAATATATTTGTAAAAAAAAAAAAAAAAAACTTGTGTCTAACTTTTTAAAGAGGTAAGCTTTTACATGCTTCTGTAAGCCACTAAAGATGTAAAGATGTCCCTGATATCACCCGTAACTCCTCCCCAGAGTTCCAGATACCTGAGCATTAGTAATGGTGTGCAGGTGGCATTAGAAGTAACAGGGATCGCAAGTAGGCCCCTGAGGGTCACCTTCGAAATGAGGAATTACTAGACAATTCAGTGAGGATTCAGTCATTCAATTCCCAGTTTGTCCAAGTATTTCATCCATAGGCTCCTCCTGCCTTTAGCAGGCAGAGTCCTGCAACGGGTAGAAGAGAGTTTGCAGGGTTCAGGAAAGGGTATCATTAAAGGGAATCAAGGGGCTTTTAGGAATCAGGCTAGAGTTAAAAGGTAGTAAGAGCTTTTTAGGGATCAGGGAAAGATAGTGTAAAGGGGTAGTAAGGGTTTTTAGGGTTCAGGGATGGGTAGCATTAAGCATAGTAAGTTTTTGCAGCTCACAGAAGGGTAGAGTTTAGTAGTAGTATGGGGTACTTAGGGTTTACGTTCAGTATATTAAATACATTAATTAAATATATTAAACAAAACCTTTTGAAATAAATGAAATATATTAGTAATGCCATTTAAAAACCAAATACATTTAAATAAACAAGTACATTAACTTTTGGCAGCCCAGGAGCTTTAAAAAGCCTCTCCAGCCCATACATCTTAATACTAGGAATTAGAAAGAAAAACACCATTCTCTCAAGGAGTGCAATGTTAATGTATTTCAGAAGAGGACAATGGAAAGGGAAAGTGAGGTGGCTTGAAATGCAAACAGCAACACATTCCTCCTAGCTGCCCTCCTCTCATCTGTGGTGCTGCCGGGGAAGAACAGACACCATCATTATCTAATTATCTAGCAGACTTATATCAGTGCAGTGGCATGGATTTAGCCTGAAGGTCAATCTCTGCAGTAACACAATAGCTTGACTTGATATAGAGCTCTGGCTCAAGCAACCTAATAAGCAAATGATTACAGCTTTTGGAGAGTAAGCACTTTTTCTGTGGAAGCAAACAGGTTCTGCCTAATCAAAACATATACTCTTGTGCTTTAACATGTATGCGGAGCCAAAGACACACGCTGTAGTGCTCCTGAGTTTTAGTTTTGACTTTGATCATATATGGGCTAATGAAAGATGCGCTGTCAAGCCAGACCTAAAAAGGAGATGAGCCAGAAAACTTGGAAGTATTTATCTAGCGGCCACCAGAAGTAATTCTGGGCAGATGCTTGAAAACCAAAATGCATATTCATATAAATTCTCTAACCTCAAAGGGAAAGTACTACAGCTTCCATTCAAGCACTCAACGTTTGTGGCCAGAAGCAGAATGGCTCCTAAACAATTCAGGTTTACAGAGCTCAATACAGACAAGCTCAAGCATACATATGGGCAGGAGCTGTATGGA
This sequence comes from Lissotriton vulgaris, assembly GCF_964263255.1. Classification (NCBI taxonomy): domain Eukaryota; kingdom Metazoa; phylum Chordata; class Amphibia; order Caudata; family Salamandridae; genus Lissotriton; species Lissotriton vulgaris. Next base: position 800,424,739 of record NC_141685.1, on the reverse strand, counting down.
CAGATGCAGGGCAGAGGCTAGGTGAAGAGCCAGAGGAACAAGTTACTTACCTTCGGTAACGCTTTTTCTGGTAGATACAGTATCTGCCTGTGGATTCCTCACCTTGTGAATATCCCCGTTGCGCCAGCAACGTTCGGAAAATTCTTCGTAGCACGCCGGCGTGGACGACGTCATAGGAGCACGGCATCGCGCGCGACTCCGTCTGACGTCACCGACTCCTTATAAGGCCCACATCGGCGTGATGACGTCAGTTCCGTCCTTTTTTCCGTGCCTTCGAGGCACCCGGACGGACCAACAAGCATATATATACAATGTACACAGTACATACAAACTTAAAACATTTAAAGTGCAAAACTATACAATTTCCGAAATACAAAATCATAAATACATTTGCACACAAACCCAGGTATAGCAGAGTGGACAACGGGGAGGCGGGTGGGTCAGTGAGGAATCCACAGGCAGATACTGTATCTACCAGAAAAAGCGTTACCGAAGGTAAGTAACTTGTTCTTCTGATAGATACATCTGCCGTGTGGATTCCTCACCTTGTGAATAGAGTCCCACAGCAGTCCCCACTCCCGGAGGAGGGTGACCACTCCGCTATACCAGGAAATCTTGGAGAACAGAGCGCGCGAAGTGGCCGTCCCTCCTCACCTCAGCATCCAAGCAGTAGTGCTTCGCAAAAGTGTGGAGGGAGGCCCATGTCGCGGCCCTGCAAATGTCCTCAACAGGAACACCTCTAGACAATGCAGAAGTTGCAGACTTTGCTCTAGTTGAATGAGCTCTAATACCCTCAGGAGGGTCCTTACCCGCCAGAGAGTAGCAAATCTTGATGCAGAGGATAATCCACCTGGAAAGTGTGCGCTTGTGCACTGCTCTGCCCTTCTTGCAGCCAGCAAAACCCACGAAGAGCTGATCGTCAATACGATAGTCTTTAGTCCTATCAAGATAGAAACTAACCGCTCTCTTCGGGTCCAAACGATGAAGCCTCTCCTCCTCCTTGGAAGGGTGTGGGGGAGGATAAAAGGTAGGAAGGGTAATGGATTGTCCTAGGTGGAAGGGAGTTACCACCTTAGGCAGAAAAGCAGCCCTGGTCCTGAGAACCATTCTTTCAGCATGGATGGACAAGAACGGGGGCTTGGAACTAAGAGCCTGAAGCTCACTTACCCTCCTTGCCGAGGTAATTGCAACCAAGAAGACCGTCTTAAAAGAAAGAAGCCTCATGGGACACTTGTGCAAGGGTTCAAACGGAGAACCCATCAGATAGGTCAACACAAGATTCAAGTCCAAATGAGGAACAATAAAGGGAGAAGGAGGGAACTTATTAATAAGTCCCTTCAAAAATCTCAATACCACAGGAGATTTAAAAAGAGAGGGCTGATCCGGCAAACAAAGAAATGCCGACAAGGCCGAAAGATAACCTTTGACAGTGGCAACAGCAAACCCTTGCCGTGCCAGAGAAAGAGCAAACAACAAAATGTCAGACAAATGTGCCTTCAACGGGTCAACATCCCTCTCCCTACACCAAGAGACAAACTTAGACCACCTATACGAATAGATGGACTTGGTGGAGTCGCGCCTGGCAGAAAGAATGACATCCAGCACATCGTGAGGGAGAGAGAAAGAATTCAGATTGCCCCGTTCAATCTCCAGGCATGAAGGTGTAATGTCTGGAGGTGGGGGTGTAGAACCTGCCCCTCCATCTGAGAGAGGAGGTCTGCCCTGAGAGGGAGACGGAGCGGCGAGTCAGAGCAGAGGTGGAGAAGATCTGTGTACCACACCCTTCTTGGCCAATCCGGGGCGACCAATATGACTAGGGCCCGGTCTTGGCGAATCTTCCTCAGAACCCGAGGAATCAAGGGTATGGGGGGAAACGCGTAAAAGAGCTGACCTTCCCAGCTCAACTGAAACGCATCCCCCAATGCTCCTTGCATCGGATACTGGAGACTGCAGAATGACGGGCAGTGAGCATTCTCGCAAGTGGCAAACAGATCCACCCGAGGAGTTCCCCACATCTGAAAGATGTCGTGAACAACCTCTGGGTGAAGCCTCCACTCGTGGTCGGCAGAGAACTGCCGACTGAGAACGTCCGCACGTACGTTCAGGACTCCAGCCAGATGATTTGCCATCAGACAAATCTGATGATCCTGAACCCAGGACCAGAGACGCAGAGCCTCTTTGCAGAGACACCACGACCCTACTCCTCCCTGCTTGTTGATGTACCACATCGCGGTCGTGTTGTCCGTCAGGACTTGGACCGACCGACCGCGAACGGAAGGGAGGAAGGCATTGAGCACCAGACGTATGGCCCGCAACTCTAAAAGGTTGATGTGAAGCAACCTTTCTTCCGGAGACCAAAGACCCTTGACCTCCAGGTCCCCCAGATGAGCACCCCACCCTAGAGTGGATGCATCCGTTATCACCGTGGCCACCGGTGGTGGAAGCTGAAAAGGCTTTCCTTGTGACAGATTGCCTTCCACGCCACACCAAGACAGATCCGCTGCAGTTTCTCTGGAGATCTTCACTGACTCCCCGATATCCCCGTTGTGCTGATACCACTGCCTGCGGAGGCACCACTGGAGTGCCCTCATGTGCCAGCGTGCATGGTTGACCAGGAGAATGCAAGAAGCCATCAGACCGAGCAGGCGAAGGACCTTCAGGACCGGAACAACCGCTCCATTGTGAAATAAAGGAATCATTTCCTGAATGTCGCGAATCCTTTGTGGAGGAAGGAATGCACGACATACAGTAGTGTCCAGTACCGCACCTATGAACAGGTTGCGCTGGGAGGGCACAAGGTGAGATTTGGGCACGTTTATCGAAAAACCCAACCTGTACAACAGCTGCGATGTCTCTTGCAGGTGATGAAGCACCTTCTCGGGCGACTCCGCTTTGATCAGCCAGTCGTCCAGATACGGGAATACCGGTATCCCCGATCTCCTGAGATGTGCTGCCACCACTGCCATCACCTTGGTGAAAACTCGAGGTGCAGTAGTAAGTCCAAACGGAAGGACCGCAAACTGGTAGTGTTGCGAACCCACCGTAAAACGGAGATACTTCCTGTGCGACTTCAGGATCGGGATGTGGAAATACGCATCCTGCAAGTCGATCGACACCATCCAGTCTTCTTCCAACAGCGCTTGAAGAACCTGCGCAAGAGTGAGCATTTTGAATTTCTCCTGCCTGAGATAGACATTCAAAATCCTGAGGTCCAGGATTGGACGTAACCTGCCATCCTTCTTGGGGATCAGGAAATACCGGGAGTAGCACCCCTGACCCCTCTCCTGCTCCGGGACCACCTCTATGGCACCTTTTTTGAACAGAGCCAGGACTTCTTCCTGCAGTCGAACAAGGTGGTCCTCCGAACAAAAACCCTGGCAAGGAGGGTAATTGGGAGGGAACTCCTGGAAAGGAAGTGCATACCCATTTTCTACGAGATTGAGAACCCAAAGATCTGATGTAACCGATTCCCAATCCCGTAGAAAATGAGTAAGCCGACCCCCCACCGGAGCCACATGATCCAGAATGGCGGATCTAGGGCTGCTTTGCTGCAGAGGGAGGGGGTTGATTATTAGAGGAAGAGGAGGAGGAGGAGGCCTGGCGTCCACGACCACGGCCCTTTTGCTTTCCTCTGTAGGTTTTATACAGAGGATTCTGTCGCTGCTGCTGCTGCAGCTGACCTTGGTTGTAGGAACGAAAAGTGGATCTGCCAAATCCCCTAAACTTCCTAGCCGCAGAGCCCCTTGTCTGAAGGCCCAAAGACCTCGCCGTAGCCCGGCTGTCCTTGAATCTCTCCAGGGCTACGTCAGCCTTCTTACCAAAGAGGCCTGTCCCATCAAATGGCAAGTCCAACAAGGTAGACTGAACATTAGAAGAAAAATCGGAGGACTTCAGCCATGCGGCCCTTCTGGTTGCAACAGTAGAGCCCATAATCCTGGCAACAGAGTCCACCGTGTCCATACCACTCTGTATTACCATACGAGCTGCAGCCTGAGTATCAGAGACCACTTCGTTAAAGTTCTTCCTATCATCCTCTGGAAGCTTAGATGAAAGTTGTTTCACAGAGTCCATCAACGCATGAACATATCTCCCCAATAGGCAAGTAGCATTGGTGGATTTCAGGGCCATGCTACCCGAGGAGAAAATCTTTTTAGCAGACTGGTCCAATTTCTTAGAGTCCTTGTCTGCCGGCACCTGAGGGAAAGAGCCCGCAGCTCTGCTGGAACAGGCGGCCTGCACTACCAGACTCTCCGGAGCAGGATGTGAGGAAAGAAATTCAGGGTCATCAGGAGCCACCCTATAACGCCTTGCCACCGACCTGGAAACCGCAGGAGCAGTCAAAGGTCTCTTCCAAACCTCCATTATTGGCTCAGTCAATGCATCAGTAAAAGGAAGTGTAGGCTCTACAATTGAAGAAGGCGAATGTAAAACTTCCGTGAGGATATTGGGCTTGTACTCAACAGTGGGCAAAGTCAAGCCTAGCAAATCCGCAGCCTTCCTAATAACGACGTGATAGGGTGCTACGTCCTTAGATGGAGTATCCGAAACGGATGGTAAACCCCACTCAGGAGAAAGTTCCAGGCCACTTGCGCTTTGGAGGTCCTCAAAACAATCCCCCTGATCTTGCAACTCTCCTTCCTCAACCTCGGAGTCCATATACTCCTTCTCCTCCAAGAGGCGATGTGCTCTGCGCCTCGACCATTCCATGCGTACCGAAGTCGGCGGATCCGGCAACGACTCCGACGGCACCGGAGCCGACGTCGAGCGAGGAACTTGAGGACGGGAAACACCACGATCCGAATCACCACGAGGCCGATCCGGAGTCGGCGAAGCCGCATGCGAAGTCGACGACCTCGGCGGCGCCGTACCGAGCCAAGGAGCACAAGGCATCGGCATAAACGGCATAAAGGGGGCCGGGGCATAAGCCTGGGGCACACCTAAATTAAAAGACAATGGACCCATGGGGCCAACCGGTGCGCCAGTGGGGTACATAGCCCTCGAATAAACACCAAACATGGCATTTAAAAACTTCGAGGGATCCTGACCTGGACCTGGAAAGGGAGGGTACGAACCCAACTGCCGCTCCGAAGGAGGCTGATCCGGCAAAGGTGCACCCTGGCCCTCTTGATTTTCAGGCTCCACAACCGGAGTAGGTGCTCGAGGAACCTCTTCTTCTTCATGCACCGAAGAGTGGTGCGACTCCAGATCCGGTTCCTGCTCCTGAACTGGAGAACCCACATGAGAAAGAGCCGGAGAAGGAGACACGAAGTCCTTGTGATGTTTACAAGACTTCTTCTTCGAATCCGAAGACTCCTTGCCAGAGTGATGTCTGGAGTGATGCTTACTCCTCTTATGCTTCTTCCTCGAGGAGCTCGAAGCATGGCCCGAGGCCGACTTGGATCCGGACCTCGACCTCCCCCTGGACCTCGACCTCTCTCTCTGGACCTCGATCTCGCTCTGGACCTCGACCTCGCTTTGGACCTCGAAGCCGACCTCGACTTCGACCGCGACAACTGCCTCGACTTCGAGCGCCTGGACACCGACCTCGAAGACCTTCCGGCTTCTCTTTCCTTCACCTTCGCGAGTAGAAGCTTCGCCTCCCGCTCTCGCAAGGCTTTGGGGTTCATCTTGAAGCAGGAACGACAGTTCTTAACATCGTGATCCGATCCAAGACACCACAGACAGTCGGAATGCGGATCAGTGATCGACATCATTCGGGTACAGGAACCACATTGTTTGAAACCCGTCTTCCTCGACGAAGAAGTAAATCTCAACAGAGAAACTGTAACAGCAAATAGTAACAAGATACAAAAGTATCGCAGAAGATCCCAGAAACCGTTAGCGTCAACGACGCGGAAAAAATTGAACTGACGTCATCACGCCGACGTGGGCCTTATAAGGAGTCAGTGACGTCAGACAGTCGCGCGCGATGCCGTGCTCCTATGACGTCGTCCACGCCGGCGTGCTACGAAGAATTTTCCGACGTTGCTGGCGCAAGGGGGATATTCACAAGGTGAGGATTCCACACGGCAGATGTATCTATCAGAAATAAGCAGATTGGCAGTAGGGGAGAAAGTAGTTGAACCACCTTACTATACACGACGATCCTAATAAATTACTCAAATTATAGTTGCCCACCTCTTTTAGTCCACTGCGACAAGACCATAAACATTAAATCCAAATACAAGCAAATAGAGGGGCAAAAAAGCAGATATCTTTCAAAATGCTAGAGCACACTAAAGAAAAGAAAATGTCCTTCATTGATGTCAAACATATGATCTCTTTAATACATCTTGGAAATGTTCTTGACGCAAGATGGTCAAATTCAACATTCACCACGCAGCCAACGCGTTTCGCCCAAATGGAGCTTCCTCAGGGCATAGAGTAGGGTCAACCAATGTAGTAGTGACCGCTTGTATTCCAGATCAGGATGATAAAAGCTCCTCATAAGGGTATCTCATCCAACAAAAGTAAAAATTCACTCGGGGGGGGGGGGGGGAGTTCAATTAAGAACTGCACACTTTGTAAAGATGATTCACGAATGCTTAAGAGCTCCACGTCTTGGAGCTATCGATGTTCATCAAGTGAGCCAGTGTACGCTGTGATATGAGACATGTAAAGTAAATAAGCGCTCTTCAAAGTGGCCCCCGTTAGACGCCGAATCTCGCGACCCGAGGTTTGCCTTTTGGATTCGAATCGGACTGATTGTGTGTCTGAAACAACAAACTGTGTACACTTTCCTAAATTCAGCCATAAAACAAAACTCTTGCAATAAACGTCAGGTGTGTCACAAACAGTGAAACATCTATTAATCATGCAACCAACAACTGGAGTGTTCAGCGGCAGTCCCAATGTAATCATTTGCAGATGTCATTAAAACATTCATTGATCCTACAGAGACATTTCAATCAATGATATGTGCTTACCAGAATACTTAGCACTCTATACGCACTCATGCATAGAACACACTAGGAAACTCGGCATGTCTAGAATAGACCTTCAATCAATGACGTGTCTCACCAGGCTATCCACACAATAGTGCTCCGTGAACATGGGAAGGGTGCCCACGTAGAAGCCTGGCAGATGTCCAAAACTGGCACACTGAACGTCAGCACAGTGGTAGCAATCTTTGCTCTCGTATGAGTGCACAAGCCTTCTGGGTGCCGCTTCTTGGCTAGCCCATAGATCTTTATGCATAATACTATGCATCAGGAGAGGTCTCTCTTTTATACCACTTCCTGGCTCCAGAGAAGCCCACAAACAGTTAATCATCTTATTGATGGTCTCTGGTTCCAATAGGATGTAAAAACGGAGGGTCCTATTAGGATCCAGACAGTGGAGCCGGTCCTCCTCCTTGTTCGGATTAGGTGGGGCATGGAAATATGGCAAAGTAATGGCTTGAACTATTTGGAATGAAATGACTACATTTTGGCAAGAAAGTCACTTTTCGCCGGTGGCCCAGTTTGTTCGGAAAGAAAGATCTGGAAGATTTTTGGACAGATAAGGCCTAAAGTTCACTCATTTGTAATGCAGAGGTGACAGCGGTGTTCTTAATGGTCAAAATGCATATTAGACGGCTGCACATCAGTTCAAAAGGAACTCACATAAAGTAGGTGAGAACCAAATTGAGGTTCCACTGTGGCATGACAATAGGTGTTGGCGGGGACTTGTGGATCATCCCATTCAATAAATGCATCACTACTGGCAAATTGAAAAGGGGTGGTTAATCAGCCAAAATGGCCAAGAATACCCCTTAACTGTCACCACAGAAAAGACTTGCTGGGCTAGAGAGAAGTAAAATAATAAAATGTCAGACAATACTGCCTTGTAAAGAGTGAATGTCATGGGAGGAACACAAGATCAAACTTCTCCCACCCTGCTGCATGCACAGTTTTGCTAGGAGAATGCCTGGCTGCCAGAATGACACCAACTACTTCGGCAGGACGATCTAAAGCGATCAACTGCCACCTTTCTATCTATATGCATGGAGGTGTATTTTGTGCAGACTTGGATGTAAGACTGGGCCATGATGTTGCAACAGAAGTCCTCCCAAAGGGGCAGCCGAATCAGAGGACATATGCTAATGACTAAGTACTGGGTACCACACACACCTCACCCAATATGGACCCACCACAATAACTATGGATAGGTCTTTCTTGATCTTTGTCCATATTGTGGGCAGAAGAGGTATGGGCGAAAAGGCTTTCAGAAGTCCATAGCTCAGGTCGAGGCAGATGCATCTCCAAGGGGGACTGCCTCTGGAACGTCAATGTGCATGCTCTGCAGTGGCGAACAGATTTAGTCACTGTTCTATCCATTGATGGAAGTCACCCTGTCCACCCCCCACCATTCATGATCTGTTAGGCAACGTCAGCTGAGTTGATCTGACTCAGAGACTAAAGATCTTTGGTTCTGCACAGGGTTTTAGGGTAGCAGGAGAGTAGCGCTCGTACAGGTAACCTAGCCGGGTATTGACAGAAATAGTGAACAAAACCAAGTGGTGCTACCAGGTCATAGGTGGACCCAAAACCCATGAATGAGGGAAGAGCTGAAAGCCCTTCGCTAAACAAACATGAAAAAATCCTGGGCACACGTATAAACTTAAAAGTTAATACAATTATGAAAAGTGATATCGTCGACACCGGTGGTTTTCTTAGGGGATGTTTATGTGAAGATGTTCACGAGAAAAACAACGCCAGCCGACACGAGTTTCATCAACAGGTCAATGCCTGTGACTCTTCAGGGTTAAGGACCGGTGATACTTCCAACCCGGTTAGCGGGTTATCAAGACAGCCGAGGGTGGCAGTCTGGTAATGGAAAGATATGAACGTGCGGGTGCGTCCGTGTGGAGTGGAGCCTTGTGGTGTAGTGTCCACGTCGTTGCTCGTCTCTCGCCGAGGGAGTGTGTCGGGACTCCACACGGACTCACCCGCCCGTTCATGTCTTTCCATTACTGGACTGCCACACTCGGCTGTCTTGATAACCCGCTAACCGGGTTGGAAGTATCACTGGTCCTTAACCCTAAAGAGTCACAGGCATTGACCTGTTGACGAAACACGTGTCGGCTGGCGTTGTTTTTCTTGTGAACATCTTAACATAAACATCCCCTAAGAAAACCACAGGTGTCGACTATATCATTTTTCATATTTGTTTATTTACTTTTAAGTTTATGGTTGTGTCCAGGATTTTTTCAAGACTAAAGATCTTGCCAGATGCTGGGTGCTCAGAAAAATACCCCGACGTTTCATCCATTTCCTCCTGGCACAGGATCCACAAACCCATACCACCCTGTTTGCAGCAGAACCACATGGAAATCATGTTGTCTGTGAGCACCTGTACCAGTTCCCCCAATGAGATGAAGGAATGCCTGCAGTGCACAGTGGATAGATCGCAACTCCAATAAGTTGATAGAGACAGGTCTCCTTTGAAGTGCTCAGAGGTCCACCTCTCCCAGATTACCTCCTTAACCAGCAATGATGCAGTCGTCAAACCTTAGTTCTGGTGGGGTAGGGAGAGGCATCTGCCACCAGCCCAGCCACCACTGCAGGTATTTTGTAGTTTCCTCCAACATCTGGATAGGATCCAAAAGGTTCCCTTGGTATTGAGCCCATTGAAACTTCAGATATCACTGTAGAGCCTGATTCTACCACTTGGCATGCTCCACAAACATGATGCAGAAGGCAAAGAAGCCTCAGAGCCACGCTCACTTAGACCCAGATCAAACGTCAAAACAGCTGAATCATAACACAAATGTTCTCGAGGTGTTGAGATGGAGGGAAGGCTCTGAAAAGCACCATCTCAAGGATGACTCTAATGAAAAGCAGCTGCTGTGAAGGAGTTAGGTGTGACTTAGGCCCATTTATGGAAAAGCCACAAAATGTCAAGGAGTCCGCCGACATCTGGAGGTGAATGACATTTGTTTGAGGAGAGCCCACCTTCAACAACCAGTTGTTGTGGTATGGAAAGACTGCTATTCCCAACCTCTGCAGATGGGTTGAGACCACTACCATAACCCTCTTTGAACACTCAACGTGCACTAGTAAGGCTCAAAGAGAGCATCGACTACTGAAAGTGCTCTTGATCTAGCTGAAACTGCAGGTATAACACCTGCGGGACGGGAATTGTGGAGCAGGCATGTGCAATGCTACCATCCAGTCTCCTAGATCCAGGGCACACAGAATATGGACCAGGGTAAGCATTTTGAACTGGCCCTTCCAAAGGAAGAAGTTCGGAGCTCAAAAACTCTAGGGTGGGGCGAAGGCCTCCTTCCTTTATACAGCAGCATAAAGGTAACAACAGCCAGTCATGATGTCTGAAGCTGGCACCCTCTCTAAGGTGACTTTGGCTACAAGAACCTCAACTTTTCCTTAGATGGACAAGTGGTCTTCCGGGAGGAGTTGTGGTGTGGGTAGCATATCTAGTGGACGTGATAGGAAGGGTAGGAGGCAACAGTGTTCCACAATCTGACGCACCCATTGGTCAAATGTGATGCTCCTCACCCAGAGATATGAAAGGTCATGCAACCTCCCACCGTGCGATCGTCTGCTGCCAAGGATGACTTAAAGCCATTTTTCGGCAGATGCTAGAGGAGGGGCTGGGGTTTGGGTACATCACTGCCCCTGGTGGCTTGGTCACTGGCTGACTGATCCCCCTGACTCTATATCGAAAAGAATGAGTGGCCTGTTGTTGAGGTAAATTCTGGCATTGGCTCTGTTGATATCTGCTCCCAAAGCCTCAAAAGGGGCAAAATTGTTGAGGAAAGTGGTGCACTAGCGAGCAAGCCCAGGAAAGCGATTTGTTGCCTTTTTGCCTTTGAAACACTCTGCCTTGTTATCGAATAGATGGGGTCCTGTTGAAGGGCATAACCGTCAGTGAATGATGGACATCAATGGAGTATCCAGCGGAGCTAATCCAAGCAGGGCCTAAGAAACATAGGGTGCTGCCTGCTCTAACCCAATAGGTTGTGTCCAGACACAATCAGAAGCGTATTTTATGTCTTTCATCGTGAAAAAGACATTGAAGGTTTAGTTTGACATCGTCTGGGACAGTGGAAAGATATTTGCCACAATGACTTATAACACAAGAGTGTATCTCACCATGAAGCAGCTGATATAGACTGATCTGAGGGCAAGCCTGGCAGAGGAGAAGATTGTTTTGGAGAATGCCTCCATGTGCTTCGACTCTCTAGCAGGGTGGTCGGAAATACATTTGCGTTCAAACGGCTGGTGGAGGCATGTACCATCAGACATTCCACTGACGGAAGTTGGGAGGAGGAAGGCAGGGTCTCTTGGAGCAGGCCTACGTCGCCTTACAATCAGTCTATTGTCGGGAGGGCAAGATCCTGGTTTTGCCATGGAGCCAAACGATGTATCCGTATGGGCCTCATTGAATGGCAATAGATGCTTGGTTAGTTTGGTGAAACGCTTCTGCCAACATGCTAGTTTTCTCCTCAGTGATAAGTAGTTTGGGGCCCAAGACTTCGGCTGCACTCCTAAACACTGTGTCAAAAAATGCAGACTCTTCTGTGACATTTGGATGAGGATAATGGAGGCCAGTGTCAAAAGAGGTATCCAGGCCGTGTCCTGCAAGTTGAGAAATAAGTTCTCTTCATCAAAAACTTGGCTCGGTTCGTCATTGTCGTCTCCAAGTTTATGCACGCGTGGCAGGAATGATTCGAATAAGAATGGGGATAGAGGTGAGGTTGCTGCAACATCGGTTGAGGTTACTCCAGGTTTGGCTCAGTCTGAAAGGATAATTGGATCTCCTTCCAGAGTTGTCGCTATGGCAGCAGCATGGGGCGTGGCTCCATAAAAAGCAATGGTGTTGAGCTTGGAGCCTGGGTCGGGTCGAGTGGCACAGATGGCATTGGTGGCTGACCAAACGGTGATAGGTTAACTGGAGGTCACCTTAATTCCTTGGGACCTGAAGGCACCAGAAGGGACAGGCTGGGTACCCAAAATTCAGTCCATAGCCTCCTTAAATTCTCAAAGCTGTTATGGCATCACCGAAGAACCTTAAAATTCAGGTTGGACAGGCATGAGGGTCAGAATCTGTTCCGGGGTCTGAGTTTGCAGCCTTGCGGTACCTGCGGTGTTACACAATTCCGAGTGGCATACGTGGGAGAGTCGTGGTTGGACTTGTGTTTTTTACTTTTTTTAGACCCACCCTATGGTCATGAGATCGACCCCCTAGAGTGGTAGCTCTAGCGGTCCTCGGCTCCTCTGCCAGGAAAGGGTCTTCTTCAGCTTGCTTTGATGTTCCGTGATATACAAGGTGTCTTGGCAATTGTAGATCGCTTTGGGGTTCAACTTGATGCATTTCTCACAAAACACAAAATCTGGCCGAGAGCCCAGAGACAGACCTCGTGTGAGCTGTCACTGACATGGACTTGTGACAGTCTTTGCTTGGTTTAAATTCTGTAGTCTTAGTAAGAGGCATAGCCCTTGCACACTGGAATTCTAGTGTGAAAAATCTCTGTTAGGTTTGACTGACTCGAGGGAGTGAGTGCCGGATCCACGTCTGAGGGTGGGAAAAGAAATTAAGTGAAATCAGCATGTGGAGACGGCTAAGATACAGTGGTCCCAACATCACATCCATGCATGGCAGGCCCTGACCCGGAGCTGCACAACACCACCTACCAACACGAAAGGGAGCTGCTATGAAAATCTTTCACATAGTCTGGCATTTGGGGAAATTCACACAGCAAGGAATCTGTGGTTAGAAGTCTCTATCAGAAAGAATGTGATTCACAATCTTTGTGTATCACCAACATACTATAACAACAAGGCTGTAACTAGGGGTATGTACTATTGAAACCAACGTACATAAACATTTCATTAGAAACACATTATTAGAAAACCCACACCATCATTATCTTAGGACTTTACATATATTAGTACTCAACTGAATAGCCGGTTTAGAATTGGACATCATTGATTCAAATCAGTAAGATTACACTGGATAAAGGAGAAGATTCCTATGAGAACTAGCCAATCTACACTCATACACACACAAGCACTGGGAGCAAATATGGAGACGAGATATTCATGTTCGGTAAAGGGCATTTCGACAATGCTCTAGACTTCTTTTAATATGTAGCTGCGTGGACTTTGGTAAATATGGTATAAGATAACAGGTATAATCCTGAAACATCTAAGGATATTGTCTGATTTTTTTTCTAGATGAACTCTTTTTGAACAGACCAGAAATACTTGCTTCATTATAGGTGTTCTAATTGACTTCATGTATAAATTGTATATGTGAAAACATATGTGCTAAAACCTTTAACAGGCAATAATAATTATGCAACTTATTTCATATGTATCGTGGCAGATCATGTCAGTCAATGCCATTTTTCCCAAATTACTGGTAATCATTAATGGATGCACAATCTCTTTATTAATATCTTCTCCATTAATATGTTAGGGAAGTACTGATGGTGTAGTATCTTTGCCAAACATACAAAGGGTGATGGGGCGAATGCTTGCAATAAGTCTAAGCTCTGGCTATTACCCGGGAGAGCATTCATCCCATTGTTCTTTTGCCCATCGTGCCACCTCAATTGAGATCCAGCCATATGCAAATCAGTGACTGACCGTGCTCCACTAGAACAGTCCAGCCCGAACTGTCAAGCCAGGTCCTCCTTGGACCAGGGCACAAGCAACCTGTTTTAATAGACGTCTGCTTGAATAGATCAAATACAAGGTCTCCTGCAGAGCCATCACCATTTTTGTACAACACCCAGAAAGGAGAAGAAAAAGTGTCTGGGAACTCACTGTCGTGCTGTGGGAGTCTGGGTAATGTTCTGCTTATCCTGAAACAAATAAACACAATAAAGATGTTTTTCAGATATCCATACCTTGGTGAAGGAGAGGGTGCTTCAAACTGTGGCACTGTGCTGTCCTCACTGACTGGTGAGTACAAACCACTCATCTCCTGCAACAGAGATACTAGTCAGACAAAAGACAGCATATCACAGCATTATGTTCAATACACTTTCTCTTGGCCATCTTAGTTACCCACACAAGTGTGGATTTACTATGTACTATTAAATTAGGTAATACTAACATTCATTATTTTACTGTGCTTATAGATGGCAATTACAGTTGGATAACGTTCTACACACAAATACTTGTGAATGATTCGCACATCTCTTAAAGCGGACCTCAGTCTTAGGTCTCTTGTCTCATAATTGCGTTTTACGCAGTCTGAGCTTTTGAATGGTTTGTCTTTGGGATACTTTCCTTATAGTGCACAGGCCAACTTGTTTTGCAGTACATGCTAAGATTCAGCATTAGCCATACGCAGAAGTGGTTCAGGTGTGGAAAACATGTTGCAACTCACTCAAATGGTTTGTGGGAAAATGCAGCTCATGGTGTGGAACCATTACTACAAGATGCTACCGTCCCACTGAATTGCTAATAGTTGTAATTTCTGATAATGCACTTTTTTCATTCCCTTAAAACAAGACTACTGTTGTCTAAATAGAGGAGATCGATTACGGAGGCAATCCAAGCACAAAGAATGACAGGCAGAAAAAAGGGACTTAGTGACGTGGTTGTCAATGCCTGGATATGCAGTTAATAGGCTTTTTAATCTGGTCTACAAGGGGAAAACCATGACATAACGGAACAGAGAGGATAGGGACCTTGCAATATATTTCCAGGACTTTCATCAGGATAGGTACAACATTTTTAGAATTATCTGACAACACACCTCAGGGTTATGTGAAAAATATAAATTAGACAGTGTGGGATCTTCTATAGTTCACCTAGAGCAAAGAGTCGATAGAGAAAGGGAGGTCGCCACAGAGGTTCAGTCATGCCAGAGCTGTGGAAGATTTTTTTTCAGGAACTAGCTAAAAGATTATCATAACTGACAAGGCATTAAATGCATTCTGCTTTTTTTCAGCTCCCCTGGTGGATGAAGAGCCCGAGGGAACAGAGGGAATCTTGGTGTTTAGCCAACATGCACTTCAGGGGTAGCTAGAAGTGGAAGTCAATTTGTTAACAAATCTGATCTGGAAATGGCATATGTGGTTAATACTTGATCAATATATTTAGGCATTCAATTACCATTACTGAATAACACATTGTAAACTGCCCATGCTAAAGTTTAACACCAACTTGGTTTCCCCGCCCATTACATGATTATTTAGTGTAACTTCACAGTCAATCAGCTGATACACCCTGGTACTTTCATGATCTCAAAACATGTAAAAGCATCATCTACTAAGAAAAACTAAAACATTGGACCACAATCAACAGACTGTATGAATGCGGCTTGGATGTGTTTTTTTGTCACACGGGTAAAAGAGTTGGCAGAGTGGAAGTTTGAAAGGGCTTTCTGTGGACTATTGTTCTACTCATCCACCATGTTGTCCAGTCCCATCACTGCCCTTATATCTTCAGTTCCCACCTCACTGTTCGGTCCTGACAACCACTGTGATGTGCAGTCCTGATTCCACCTCGACTCACATGTTTAGCCCTTTTATAACACACATATTAAATATGGGCATTTCGCTCTACAAGCCATATGAATGAGAAAAAACATGCATTGCTAGTTTATCAAAAATGTTTTTCAGCACCAACAAAAGAAACTTCATTCCTGATTGGGGCCAAAGCGCTGCTATTATAAGGAGATCTAAACTCAACATAATGTACAGGTCTGTAGGTCAGCTGTTACCTCCACTCGTTTGATGTCTTCTTCCAGGACACTTAGTTCCTTCTGGATCTGCTCTAACTGCTGCAGAAAGAACAAACAAATATGGTCATGCCTGAACACATCCACAAGGAAAAAGTCTATGCTTTTTGTATTCCACACACGGAAGGTGGTTAATCATGAACCTGTGCACCACACTTTGGCAGTCAGAAGCAAACATTCTAAATACCTCTTTCTCCTCCTGGTGTACAAATTCCACCTTTGTACATAAATAAGTTGTGCCTTGTGGCTCCAAGGTTCAGGCTCTAGATTTCCCGCCCTTCGGTGAAACTCAAGACCCATATTTGAAAAATCTTCCTCAATTTCTACAATAATAAAACCTGTATTAAAATGTTACTCGTTCATGCATTCATCTGACAAAAAAAATAGCACACACTTGGTAATCCAGGACACTATTCTGTTTTTTTGTCAATATTCTCCATTGACGTCTGGTGCATCTGTTGGAAGAAACCCAAAAGCAAAAAGTGAGAAGAATTGGAAATCTATGCTGTTTTCAAACTGCAACCTAGATGGTCTTTTGTGAAATAAGGTGTGTCGACTCCCTTTCAATGGCTCAGTTACCTTTCATTCAACATCATGAAATGCTCTGCATTACAAGACAGAAGAGAAGCTGCTCTCACAGGTACTATACCGGTGTGTGCCTGCAGTCTTGAGATTTTGGTCTCTCGTATTCTAAGGATCATAGCATTTGTTAGAGTAGATTATTTCCTCCCAAACTATGGTTGAGCTACAGTTACAAACATAAATGTAGCCACTTTAGAAATTGATCTGCGGAGTAGAAATGCTTGTTTCAAATAACTGTGAGCCTCCAATAACAGTTCATACTTGAAGTTTTACAGTGATTAAATATTCGGTAGATTCGTTCAAAGGTGTGCTATACAAGCTAAAATTCAAAAGTGCAGAAGGACAGACCAGAGCAAACTATCAAGCAGGATTCTTGACTGAGCACTTTGGCTCCTGGTATCTTATTTTGGGTCCCACACTTCTCCAAGTAACAGCTTCATAACTCATTGACAAAAGAGGTTGTGCAGATGGTAGCCAGGGTCTCCAACATAGCTCTAAAATTATTCTAATCAGCTAATACCAAAAGGACAGAGTGTACCACTTTAAGACCTCTCTCTTTGTCCCTTTAGTCTGGTAACCTGCAGAGGTCCAGAAATGTGCACATTTTAAATCATGTAATGACTATAATAAACCAATCATGAAGCTAGTCTTGTATTATAACTCATATTGCAGATCCTAGAAAGATAACAAACAAATCTACCTATGTAACAAACCAGCAGGATGAGCTCTCCAGTGCCTCAAAGATCCACCAATCAATCTAGTCCAAGAAGGAGGGAAACATTCCTAAATCAAATTGGTGTAAAACTAAAATCCTACTCCTAGGTCCTTTGCACCTCTTGAAAGAGGCTCACTCTTCACTTTCTCATTCTGTATTGGGACTAACAAAATGATAGTTAGAAATTAAGTTACATATAATATTCTGACTGAAACCTGAATGCTCAGATAGAGTTGCAGTTAAGATCTTTATAGCATTTATTTATTTATTTTGAAAGTTTTACATAGCGCAAACATGACCACTGAGGGTATCCGAGCGCTTTACAGGTTATGCAAGTCAAACTTCTCAAGTAAACTCTGCTCTTCAACCCCCACTGTGGTTATGACTATGCCAAAGACCTCTACGTTAATAGGTCTGTGCACCAAGAGGTGTTAAAAAAGGTCTTAATGTTGCCAGATGGTTTAGCATCAGATTGAGAAAATGCCAAGCAGTACTTCAAACTAAGAAGTATACTATGTTTGCATGAGGCAGTCAGAGTCACTTTTAAGATACCTAGCCTCACATACAAAATGCGTAGGCAGCTCTGCCACATTTAGTGCCTGGGAAAGGTCATACATTACTACTACCGCAAACCCCTTGCAATCAGCAAATGCAAATATCTGATGGGTGGAACACATACACTTTCCTCAATTACTGTTTTCCAAAGATAGCTGATAAATGCATTTTCAGTCCTGGTAGGATTGGATCCCAGGATTGTTGAACCATCTACCTCACTAGGTTATGATCCACCAGATCGGATTAAACAAGTTCCAGCATTGTGTGTTGCTTTTCTTTTGTGTATTGCAAGTTGGTCGCTTCTCAGAAGACGGGTCCCAAAAATAAAAAATCAGCCATAACAATCAGCATATGTAACAAATATATCTTAATCAGAGCTCTACTGTCCAGTTTCACTCCTGGATTCAGTGGGGAAGACTGTCTACAAGTTGATTATCTACAGACATGATTTACCCAACAGAAGGCGCTACTTGTACCACAGGTTCGTATCTGCAAATTGATAGTCATTTTGCCTTTATTTGACGGTCATAGAAGATTTCTCAAGAGGTGCTCTCTATACTTTTTTTTTTTTTTTTTTATCTGTTTATTAGCATAGTTTTGAGAGCAGTAACAGCATACATTTTCATATATACAAGCTCAGTATTAATCTCGGTGGTACATGCATGCGTTTGCTCAGAGCACATATAGAAACATAGTGAATTCGATTTTTTTCATTTTGTCGATGAGCCAGAACAAACTAACAAACCCCGTTCATCCCCGGTCCCACCCTCCACCCCTACGAAATCCCACCCATCACTCTCTCAGCAGGCACATAATTGAGATATCGACATGTGGGTCACCCGCAATGCATTGATACATAGTGTAAGTTTAAGTTTAATACACAGGTAGGGTGGGGTAATGTGATCGATGGGTCGGGGTCACCCGTATCCCATCGCCGTGCACCATAGGCAGTGGCCGTGTATGGGAGAGTGAGTCGGGGCATAGTAATACCCCAAGTGGTTATTCACTAGCATCTTCTTCATCTTCGTCATTGCCAGCCTCAAAGACCCCTAAAGTGTCAAACCATTCCAGTGAGATCAGAGTTTTTCGGAGGCCCCTACTCTCCTCTCTTTGTAGTGCTTCGCCCTCAGCCTTACCCCAGCGCACTACTTCCGCCCGCCACAGGTCAGGGTTGGGCGGTTTAGATGATTTCCATCTCATCGTGATGGCACGCTTCGCCAGCAACAGGGCCAGATCTGAGAAGCGCGTCGCCACGGTTCTGGTGCGTGTTGGTGGCCCCAGCCCTAGAAGTGTATGTTCCAGTGTAGGTGATCGGGGCAGGGTACCAGCCGTCTCGAGTGAGGCATGGACAGAGGTGCTCTCTATACTTAACATTTCTTAACCTCCAGAGGGTCTTCAACAAGTCTGACCTCAGGAAGCTGCTTGACACTATGCTCGATCTCCGCTTCAGATCTGTAATAGTTGAGGGCATACAATTTCAGTATGACAAAACCAACGAATGTGTGAGCTAGACGCTGGATGGGAAGATGACAAACGACATCCAATGGTCGACAGGTAAGAGGCAGAGTTGCTCCTTTCTACCAGTCCTTTTGAACACTTTGAATAACAAACATGCTTGAAAGATCTATTGGATGACGTTTCCATGCTGAGATATACCATTTCATTGCTTCTTTAAGCACACAAAGCAAAGGTGCTATCTATTACTGACATGCTCAGTAACAAGAATAACATGCTAATTTATGTCCCCAAATGGTAAGAATATAATAAACTGCAGCAACCAGTTTACAAGCTAACAACTCCAACCGATAAAATATTTGATTATGTGGGGATTTATTTCTATGCTAAACGTTAATGATTAGGTAAAATCCAGGAAAGCTATTTCACCCTCCTTTGCTGCCTTTTAACTAGAAATGTGGGTGTTGTGCTGTTTCTGTTGCTTAGTCTACCAAGCCAAATCCCTTACTTGTGCCCTTTTTGGGGTAGAGTTATAGTGGTTCGCAATTCTAGCTACGTTGGGTTCACTTGGATATCATTTTTCCTTCATCTGTGTACTTTCAGTTTATTTCTATGTAACAAAATATGTATCCAGGAGATTAACTGCTAGAATAATTAAGGACAGCATTTATGTTTTTGCACATATTCACTTTTAAAACTTTGAATTCTGTGTAAGTATGTACTGATTTTATGGGTTTTTTTTTGCTAATACAATCTTTTTGCTTGAAAAATCCTTTAGAGTTCTCAGAACTAAGTATGAAAGCATACAATAACAGGCCCAATATTCTCCCCAATTGCTCTCAGCCTCTGTAATGGCCTTTCAGTAACCATATGGGTTACCACCAGCCTTATGCGATTCAGGATAATACTAACATTCTAAATTAAATTATAACTTTTCTGAGTCCTCCCTGTGCCCTACAATTCAAGACTTATAGTTGTTCACTTTTTGTTGTCTATTTGGGGGAGTTTTATATAGCGCGAACTCGACCCGAAGGTATCAGCGCGCTCTACATGATCACCAGTTACGTTACAGACGGATACATTCATTTTTTGGTAGGCACGGGGAGATAAAGTGATTTGCCCAGAATCACAGGATGTTGAGCATCCCTGCCAAGACTAAAACCCGGTTCCCCAACTTTGAGGTCGACTGTGCTGGCCATTAGGCCACATCCTCTCAATCAAAGTCCAGCACCATGCAAGCTAGTATTGAAACTTTCAACAATAAAGCACAGTCGACTCGACAAATAATGTACACTTTACACTGATGAATTTCATGATATAAACTCTATATCCTTCTCCTCTTGATTTCACCAAAATTCCCTGCAGACATTATTAATGCATCAGCTCTTAAAACCAACGAACTCTCCAACAATCATAAACCAGATCCATGTTTCCAAACGACATTTGATATTTCAAAGGGCTTTCACTGCAGAAGTGCAACAAAGCAACTAAGTTTACAGTGAATGCTTTATAAACAAACATAATAATTGCCTGAAAAATCTGTAAAAGATTACTTCACCTAGTGCAGGACCTTTCATAGGATTTTAAGGCAATTATGCACTACTTCTGGGCTCCGACGTAGAAGCAAATGATTAAAAACGTTTGCACCTCATTGAAATAAAAAAAAGGTCAGTCTAGCTTGCATGTAACTTCTAGCAAAAGACACACAGATGATGGATGGAATGCAGAGCAAATCAAACTTTCCCCCTCAGTCAGCAGATCGGAGTTAAATCCATTGTTCTTTTGCTCACCATGCAACTCCAGTTTAGACCCAGCCATGTACAAATCAGTCTTGACCCTGTTCTTTATGGGAACAGTCCAGCCCGAACTGCCAAGCCAGGTCTGCCCTGGACCAGAAAAAAGCATCCTGGGACGGGTTTCCGCATCACCCCTCATCAGCCAGGCTAGCTTGAATCCAGTGGCACAGTTAGCCCGGGACCCATGTACTTAGACCAAGAAAGCAAAAGGCACACAGATGATGGACGGAATGCAGAGCAAATCAAACAATCACCCTCAGTCAAGAGATCTGGGTTAAATCCATTGTTCTTTTGCTCACCATGCCACCCCAGTTTAGACCCAGTCATATGCAAATCAGTCTTGACCCTTTTCCTCCTGGGAACAGACCAGCCCAAACTGCAAACACCGGAAACAAGCACCTTGGGATGGGTTTTGGGGCATCACCCCTCATTAGCCAGGCCAGCTTGAATCCAGTGGCACTGTTAGCCCGGGAACCACATATGGGCATTGGCGACACACTTAGGGCGAGAAAGCACACTTCTAGGCTGCAGTTTCATTTACGATCTAGTTGATGATCATTATCCCTGAAGAATGTCTCGAGATCCAGCTAGTTAGTGTAGATCAAGGAGGGTTTTATGTCATTTGTAACATTAGGTCTCCCTTAGTAAAATATCAGAGTAGCTACCTACACCCAAGCAACACTGCTCTGAAAAAGAAGTTTGTCTCTGCTGAGGTCAGTTCCTGCACTTAGGTCACTTGCTGACTAAGCCTGTGAGGATTCTAGGGTGAAAAACATAAGGGAAAGACCAGAAATCACCAAATCAAATCCATGTGGTCACAGCTTGTGACAGGGCCCACTCAATCACAGATTAAAGAATTAATATCCGGTGTTTCCAGCCTTAGCCCTTGTGTCTGTGACTGCAGAAGACCCTCAACTTCCAGAATGCGCTTAAGAGGAATAGCTGGAATTTCATACATTTCGAATGTACGGTGCTCAAGAGTGGAACGACTAACCTTGTGTCTCAGACTCATGCAGAGTCTCTCTGGGAAGAGGTCACTACCAGCATTTTTAAACTGTGCAATTAGAAGGTGTGCCAATTCTCATACATTTCCTTTCAAGGGAAAAGTTAATAGGATCGGGGTAAAATAAAAAGTTGCATTTTCCCACTTTAGCTCCCACAGATTTAGTTTGCAGCTACAGCAAATACTCGACAGATGTTATGCCAACCCTGGCATCTGTTTAGAAGTTTACTCAGAAAGCATAATTTTTGATATAATAGTGTTTGAAAAAGGCACGGTTAAGCATGAAAAGGTCAATGCCTTTGCACATTGTGTCAGCTGAAGAGCTAATTGCTGATTTGCTTATAGCTTTTGCAATGTCTGATGAATATGCATGAAATATGATAGACCTTTATCATTTTGAGATTACATTTGGTAATTTCACATATGTAGAGACCCAGTAAAGGGGAGGGACCGTTAGAAGGGGGGCATTAAATGGTTCATTTGCTAATACATTGGCATCTTCTGATGAATCAGCGCAAAATGTGGCAGAAGCTTAGAAAGATTTGTGTGTGGCAATACATCAAAGGAAAAATTAAAAGGGAAGTGAATAAAATGAACTTCCATTTGCTTATAACTTTGTGTAGTTTGATGAATCTGCATCAAATGCCGAAGATAGACGATAAGCACGTTTACCTTTCAATTGGCCATATTGTTTTGAGTAAATCACTTTGGGTGGCAAAGGTAAATAGGGGGCAATAAAAGGGTCATTCTCTAATAGCTTTCATTCCATTGATGAGTGCATGAAATGTGGCCGATGGTTAGCAAATCAATCCCCGTGCAAGGTCAAGCAGGCCTTGTAAACCCGGCTAATGGTCAGAAGGGATTTGACACAGGTACTGGCAGAAGGCCATGCCCAGCATAGAGCGGGTACACGGCAGGTGAATGTAGCACATCATAAAAAACATGAAATTCAAGGGAAAATCACAGTAAAAGATCGCTATGGTTCAGCAAACACAAAACAGAAAAACTCCCAAAATTTGCCAGCTGCAGTATACAATGCACACTGGAACTTATGCTTCCAACATGCTCAGCACACTAATGGATGGCATATTTAAAAGAAAAAGGCTGTCTACAATGAGAAAAATAAGTGGGGGTTTGAATTATGGTGTTTAACACAGTAACTGGCAAATGTCAGGTATTGATCATTTTTGTGTTTGCCGAGCAATAACTGGCTACTAATTAAGATTAAAGTGACGTTATGGTTAGCTTTGGTTAGAACACTTTTACATAAATTTTAAAAAATGCAGAATTTCACTGGGGAAAAAAAGCCTATGGTTGAAAATTAAAACTGAAAAACTACTAGAATTCGCAAGCTATGGTTGGGACCATAATCAATAACTAGCAGAATAGACATTCAAATACTAACTTGCACATCATATGTAATCCTCATGACCTCACCTTTGATCTGACAGGTGCTATTAAAAGTTTCATAAAGAACCATAAAGATTAAATATAATAACCAGCTTAACGCTGCAAAAAAGGAAGACTATATAGTAATATTCAGTATTTGAGTTTCTATTGATAATTATGTGGAGCTATTTGGTGCTCTTACATATTGGTATAAATAACGTGAAGTCATAAATATTGCGTTTGGAATGCAAGTTATGGTTTGCATGTGTCGCTCATAGGCTTATGTTGGACCTTTAGTGGGCTACACAGGGCTGGTTTCGCATCTGAGGACCCCATGAAGATCCTGTTCAGGCCTAAGAAGTTGGCTGTGTATACGCGGACCTCAGAAGCCGCCAATCCAATCCTTTGCATAAGCCAGGGTTTTAGCGAAACCTCATGTCTTCTTTCATTAACTCCATAACAGTCTAGATAGCTTTAAAATGTAGCTCCTTTAAGCCCACAACATTGTTTTTTTCATAAATTAATTTCCTGAAAACTATTGAACGGATTAACACTAAAACAAGCAAAGGCACTTTCTTGAGTTAGGTTTTTCCTTCCTGCAAAGTTCGATATAATACAGTTGAGAGTTATCTTTCTCTATCGAAGAGAAAAGAATCCTATGAGAGTTAAAGTAGGAAAGATCACTATTTTGGGCTGCTTCTTTTGGCCCCCGCTTGATGGATCAGCATGAAATGTGCCATGCAAAACACAATGCTGGTAAACTTTTTTTTTACTGGAAAGTTTCATGCAGAGTGTTGAGCAACGCGGAAAGTTATTACAAAAACAGAAAAACGCAGTTTGGTACTCTGACATATTTTCCTTCTTTATCCGCTGGTCTGTTCAACTGTCATTAACATTTTGCATTCGCCCACCACAGACTGTAGCAATGGGTCAGTCCACATTAGACATTCGCATAGTTCATGAATAATGGCAATCTACTCTTGAACTATTAGCACACCCGCAGAAAAAAGGAGTCCCCCTCAGTGCCAGGGAATAACTGCCCAATGTGTGTTTTCCACCACATTTTCAATTTCCTACCTTTGGGCAAGGGCCCAGTAGCTCCACCAACATTGATATCAGAGACTACTTGTACATCGTCATATACATGGATCTCATGCATACTTAACTATGAGTGATAAAAAATATATTCTAAAACTGCTCCACTAGTGTATGCATCTGTCTAGATGCATGGGCAGACATATTTAAATTCTTTTTGTTGCACTTTACAAATTCCGTTCAAATACTACTTTATTTTTTGTCTTTGTTGGGGGTTGGACAATTAAACAAACAATGCTACAGGAACACTCGTGTTTTTATATGTGCCTTACCTTTCTTTTTATCACAAAAACATGATATTATGAATGTTAACACATCTGTGGATGGCTTCTGTAAAATGTACTACAAAAAAAAGCTCAACACAGACATATGTGCATGCACGTATGGTCATTTATTTTTCACATTTGCAATAACATTTCACAAAAATAATTTTCAAAGAAAACCGCCATTACTAAAACCCAAAAGATGGCACCCAACAACAGACTCTGTAAATTTGCTTATGCTGCCTCTTTTTTTTATTTTAGACGAGGCAAGCAGAAAGCACGATAAAGATATTTCTATGCCCAATGTAAAAATAAAGTAAAATTAATTGGAGGAACTGACCTCAATACGGGCAGAACTCACTTTGTGCAACGCACTTCCTCCTGCTTCAATGTCAGAGAGGGTACTGATATGCATGATTTGATTTGATTTTTAAACTTGTAAAGCGCACGAATGCCCGAAGGGATCTAGGCACTGCTGTTGTCTTAAGATAACACTGATGAGCTACTGAGTAAAAATCCATTTTTTAAGGATCTTCTGAAGGAGAGAAGGTTGGGACTTTCCCTAAATACCATGGGAAGGGAGTTCTATAGTTTAGCCATACCCGTCGTCATAAAGCTTCTCCCTCCCCAAGACGCTTGTTTGTACCTGGGGAAAACCATCAATTTAGCTGTGGAATTAAGCATTCTGGAAGAGCATACTAGACAACTTTGTGCCTCAGTTAGTCGGGGCCAGAAGTAAGTAATACCTTAAAGGCCATGCAAAGTGCTTTTAATTCAAACTGTCTCTTTACTGGCAGTCAGTGAAGCGTGACCATTGCCTGGGATGCCAAATGGTGATGCATTCTGCAGTATTTATAATTTACAAAGAAATCTGTGTTGTGCATTACAAAAAGAGAGCATTGCAGAGCTCCAATTTGGATGTGGTGAGTGCAGTCGTTACTACAGTTTTCTGAATTTCCACAGGAATAAAGGGACAGATTTTCCTGATAATCTTCAAAGTGAGGAAGACTAAGAAGTTAGGGCGTTAGCACCATCTCCAAAAGGCAGCTAGCTGTCAAATAAAATTCATAGATTCCTGACTTTCTTCACTGGGGTCAGCAGTAGACGTGAGGCCACCATTTGGATGCCCATAAGGAACAATCATTGCCCGGGAGAAGAATATCGGTTTTCCCCAGAGTTGAGTTTGAGACAACTGATTTCTATCCAATTGTCCATTTGTTTCATTCAGTGACTAAATCTGATTGCTGAGTCATGTGGGTTGCTGGATACTGAGGCCACAATCTGTGTGTCCTCGGCATAAGATGACTGAACAGCTGAAGGATTTAATGAGTCTGGCCAGTGGGGTGAAATATAGATTTAAAAAGGGTAGGGCTCAAGGAAGATCCATGGGGCACCCCACATAGCAGATGAGAAACAAATTCGCTCATGGCAACAAATTGTTCCTTCTCAGAGAAGAAAGGAGAGTGAGAGCAGTTCCCCTGATACCTAATTTGAAATGACGGTCAATCAATACCTCTTGATTGACTGTATCGAAGGCCGCAGAGTGATCCAATAGATAATAGAGGCCCTTTCTCCCTTATCCAGTGTGGCCCTTAATTCTTCTGAGGCTACAATTAATTCTGATTCGGTGCTATGAGCATCTCTGAAACCAAAATGTGTGGAATCCAAAGATTATATGCAACATGAATGAGGTTTATTCAAGATTTGTTGAAGTTTCCAAATCTTTGCCTGGAAGGGGCAAGCGGGAGTTTGGTCTGTAACAGTTAGGTTCTTGTTGATTACGGCTTGGTTTCTGTATTGAAGAAAGAATAGAAGCTTTTTTTCCATTCTAGAGGGAAATGGCCTGCATTGATTATCTCATTGAAGATTTCAACAAGATATGAGCTTATAATTTCCGGGGCAAAATGTATAATCTTTGGCGGACAGAAATCCAGAGGACAGTCTGACTTAGAAGACTTGGTTAGGCTTAATCTTGCTTAGTGTTGAGCAGAAAAAACATTCAATAATTCTGGGTTGAAGGGGAAACCCTTCTCATCCTGAAAAACTGGGGTTAGATGTTTGTTTGGAGCAAATATATCAAAGACGTCCTTCAATTTAACCTGAAAGAACCCAGCAAGAATGTTGCAAAAGGCTTTGCCACAGTTGTCGCAACTTTTTTCCGTCCGGTTGGCAAGTTTTTTTTTACCATGTTTAAAAAAAGCTCTTTAGAAGAATCTTCTGAATTCTGTATTATTCAAGTGAATTACAGGTTTTTTTCCCTCTAAGAACCGTGTTTTATATGTGGCCTGTTCAGAAGTATCTTAATCTGATGGATAATAATTTTTTCTCCACCTGCGTTTATATCTCCTACAGGACTGTTTCAGTGCTATGAGTTTATCAGAAAACCAAGGTTCTGGTGGAGTAATTCTCAGATTAGTATAGACTTTTTCAGGTGCAACTGAAATTATCACCAAGACTATCCATACAGATGTTGAGATTGCTAAATCAAGATCCTTGGCAGTGATAGGCTTAGTGCTGGACAGTAACATATTGAAATTTGAAGGATCAATTTTATGCCATGTCCGAACTTTACTGACTGTAGCTGTGGATGAGGTCCCACCTCGTGAGCGTGGTATCTTGATGTTAAATGTAACTGCTCTATGGTCCGACCATGTTAGTGGTAATACAGCAGTGACACGCAGGAAGGGATTGTCAGAAAAATACCATCAAGTGAATGGGCGGCAACGTGGCTAGGCATATTCACCAGCTGGTGAAGACCTCAGCTGGCCTTAGTATCGACTAGGAGATCTGTGTCTTTATCATCCATATTTTCTGAATAAAATGTTAAGTCTCCTAGAACTGTAAAATTTGTAGAAATAGGACTTAAATAAAGCGGTGGACTAAGGGTCTGCACAAAGGCTGTCCTCGTGCCAGGAGCACAGTATAACAGTAGTCCTTTAAATTAATAATTTTTTTGTGAGTTCCAATTGAAACAGAAGTGCTTTGCTATCAGGGTTGGTAGATACTTCTGAAAAAGATGCATGAAGTCGATTGCGATATATAAATCGCTAGCCCGCCTCCCCTCTAGCAAACTCGCATCGGTTCTAAAAAATAGAAAACCCTGCTGTAATGGCCCGAACAATGTCTTGGTCGGAAGTAGAATCGGCCCAGGTTTCTGTACCAAACAATATATCAGGCTTATGGGTGTCAATAAATTCAGCCAATTCGATATGTTTTATTATTGATCTTGCGTTGAGCAGAGTGCAAACCAAAATCTCAAAGGAGGACTTTGCATTGTTTTGGCCTGGCCTGATAGAACACTTACACTCTGATTCCGACGTCAGACGTACTGGAGTCCGGCTCTCATGGTAAACAGCAGAGGTGCAGTTCATCCCTGCACCCCGTGGCAGGCACCTCAAGGTGCCTGCCACTGGGTGCAGTGTTCAACAGGGGGGCGCCATAGGTGCCCTTTGCACCCATGAGGGCCCTGCTGGGGGCCTCATAGATAGATTTTCAATGCCTTTCTGTGTCGGAAAGGCCGGCACAGAAAGGCAGTGGGAAGCTGCCATCATAATTCCTTGGCCGGAAAGAGCCGGCTGAGGGATTACTGAAGGCATACTAAATGGCGGACGGAGCCCGTCGTAAGCCATTTGGAACTCCTGTTTGGAATAATTTCCGACCAACTTCATCAATATGGGTCATTGGAAATTATTCCAAACAGGAGATTATGATGCCATAAGAATGACTCCGGAAATGGTTGGTGCCATTTCTTACAGCATCGTAACCGGGCCCTTAGTATGAGTGGTGTGATTTGTAAGCGTGAGGTTGCAACCCTAAATTTAAGTGTGTTGGTAATAACTTGTGGCTTAAGAATGGTACACGAGGAATTCTTACCTACTGAATTAAGGTCCATTAGTTCATCCCTAGTGAATTTGAACACCAGGGGAACATCTTGTAAAAAACAGGAAAAGGTTCTGGTGTTCGGAGCGATCCGGGTGCGGATAGGCACAGACGGACTTGCCAGCAGGCCAACCGCGGTGCGGTTGCACCAGCCTTAAAAGATATATCCCCTCCTAGCTGGAAAACTTGACCAGCACCTAAGATGGCGCAAATTAAATACCCTACTCTAACAAGCGAGGACAGCAAGTCCAAAAAAAAATCTTTACAATATCAAAATACAGCAGCAAAACTGATTTTTAAAAAGATTGTGAAGTCATTAAGATAACCCCCAATGTGGGTGCAGTGGCCAGTTTCCATCCAATTAGCAGAGGGTGCGTGGATGTCCCAGCCTTGAAAGATATATCCCCTCCAAGCCGAAAAACTAGACCAGCAAAAAAGATGGCACAAATGAAATGTCCTGCTCTAACACAGGCGAGGACTGCAAGTCTAAACTACACAATACAATATTTAAAACACAGCAGCAAAACTGATTTTTAAAGAGAGCGTGCAGTGTTTTTAAGAGAAGTCTTTAAGATAACCACCAAAGTGCATGTGCATTGGTCGGCTTCCCTTCAATTAGCAGGGCTGCGTGGATGTGCCTGCCTTGAAAGAAATATACCCTCTTAGCCAGAAAACTAGACAGGCAACATGGTACTACAAGCTGCCCCAGAAGAATTGGAGTAGTGAAGGCAGTAATTTTTGAGTAGTCCAGAGACTACACTACAGATATGACACTGCACATAGCTAGTCTATGCCCCAGGATGGCTGAGTCAACAGTGCGGCAAAGACAACTGATCGTCAAGCTGGCCCAACTAGCGAATTGCTCAGAGAATGCAGGTGTGTAGCAGCTATGGCCTTCAGCGGTACAAAGGGCAAAAAATGAGAGAAAGGCACATCATTTCCAAGCCGAAGACTAGAGTCCTCGCTTTAAATGTAAAAGTTTGTCTTGTTTTCTATGGGTACTGAACTTAACCCCTTCCACGCTGATGACGAGCTGGGCTCGTCATGGCGTAGCCTCCTCGCACGCTGATGACGAGCCCAGCTCGTCATGTAAAGTGCGTTTTTTAAAATCTCAGCGTGCGAGTAGAATAACGACTGCAATGGAGAATGTCTATTCACCACCGAGAGTGCTGTCCACTGAAAGCATCCTCCAACACCCAGAAGAAACCAGATCAAGGAAAACGCGGATTTCAACTCCCTTTAAAGTCAGGATTACAGTTCTATCCACCAACACACAATCTGGGAAAACACGACTTGACAATGGTGTTTTTGAATATGATAAAATGATGCTACATTTTCTCTCTCTCCAGCATACAATATAACTCTTTTGGATGGTGTTGTCCAGAAATATTCTCATGGCTCAAAATAACCCTAAATTTGATTGGCTGTTTCTTGTGTCTGGGGGCACACAAAAAGGACAACAGTCCACCCTGTGTGAGGCTCTTTAACGTTTCAAACAAGAGAACAAACATCAGCAATTAAAAAACAGACATGGACATCTACTGCATTTCGAAAAAGTTACTGTTAAGGGCAAGAGAGACAAGTGAAATAGAGAAGCCCAGAGGGAAAGACGAAACATTTCTAAAAACAGAACTTAAATTCAACCTGCAGAAAAAAAACGAATCTAGAGGAGACTGATACCCAGCTACTGAAGGCAGAGTAATGAAACCTGGACAGATTGAGCTTGCTGGATGACAAAGGGGTGGAGCCTAAATGTGGGTGAACACGCCCACTGTCAATCTTCCACAACTTAGGTTTAAAGTTCCTACCATGCTAGACTACTTACTCTTCTGTGCTGTACAACTAAAGGTTCCTATTTGTAGGACAAAACAGACATAAACCTAACAATACTTCACACTGCAATTTGCTTGCAAATTATTAGCAGCTTAAACATTGCGTTTAGAGGCAATTCCGGTGGCAGGTCTGCAATAAGCATAAAAATAGCATTACCCTAATATTGTTTTTGTAAATTGCTTTATTTTCTTAGTGCCGGACAGGTTGATTATCTTAAGGAGATTCACACATTCATTGCACAAGAATAGGAGTGTGCTTTTGCTCAGTAGATATGCTCTAGCCTGTGGTTTTTGCAGCATGTTTCATTGGCGGAAGTAGTAGACCAAACAACTGTTAGTAGTGACTTATTGGCAACGAATGCTGCCAAGCAAGTTCCGAAGACAAAAACAAATTATATATTAAAAAAAAACATCAAGGGAGGGTAACGGACCATGAACGAAGACAAATTGCCACTTTCCGAGTTTAAATTGTGCTGTCCTCATTCGCTCTAAATGCTTGCACGTCTCACCAGCCTCATTTTGAAAGACCTCTATTTAAATGATGTTGAATCAGAGAACACACATTGAATTTAAAGTAAGAAATGGTTAGCACAACCTAAATTCAAGATTCTTTTTTCTTTTCTTGTGATCTACGTGCCTTTCTTTGCTTTGTATAGCCTCCTGTTTTTAGTTGGATTTCACAACTCTCATTTATAGGTTGATTTTACCGGTTCTCTGGGCAAGGTTCAGTACATTTCTTTTCTTACCTTAAGCAGCAACATCCGTCCTCAGTTCCAGTGCGGGCAGGTGCAGAACGTGCCACGGGACATGTACACCTCTCGCACAGGGAGAGACCAGCACACCTCTATTACATGTGCTTTTCAAATGAATTGTGCCAAGGCGTAAAACATGGCGCAGGAGGTCGAATCCGTGAACTACCGACTGTGAAACCAAGGGACCAGATTCTAATCCAAACTTCTCCACTAGACCAAGTTGTGTGCTTGGTCAAATCTATTAATGTCTAAATGCCTCACGTCAACAATTCATAAAGGAAGGAGCTACTACCGCAAGTAGGAAGTATACTGAGAAAACCTCTGAATGGATGTAATCCAGCCTATGAAAGCTCCTGTTAGTAAAACAAGAACTTTTAGTAAAGATTGGGAACAACGTCATCACATTATTCTCCCGAAAACACAAGATAATGGTTTTCTAATCCAGACAGACACATTGTGAAACTTAAACTTCCAGACCCTTTGATTTTTTTTCACGATCTATCCACATTGTCACAACAATGGCTGTTGATATTCAGTAACTTTGTGAGAACACCACCTTAAAACAGCATTGAAGGAATTTAAATTACCTCCCGCTTATTTCTTCGGGCCACCTTGAGGAACTCCATGAGGATTTGCAACTGAGCAGCATGGGATTCCTGAAAAGAAAAGCAACAGGTATTGTGATTGAGAGCAAGCCAAGAAACAGGGCAACCCGGAAGAGAAGGCTGTCCTTGCCACAGACAGCACCAAGAAAGTCATGGCAGAAAAAGGGCCCACAGAATCATATTAGAAATCAAAATACTAGGAGAGGTAGAGGAGATGGGAAGAGTGATCGGTATTAGTCAAAAACAGGGCTGCAGAGATCAGAAGGCTACAGAGAGAAAATTCTGACCAGCAGTGGAACAAGGGTGTAGGGTGAGGTTGCGGGGGTTGAGGCAGTATATATTTTGAGGCACTAGAGAAACATATCACAGACAGAAGAGGAGTGAGAATCATGAATATAGACCGGGATAAACCAGAGAGAGAACAAGATTGGGAGTAGGGTAAGTACAATGCAGAGGGGAGGTTACAAAGGAGTCAGGATTCCTCACTGGGCACCTACCACAAACGTTTCATCTGTTCCATGCAGTAGTTGCTATTGATTGAGGTAGATATCTTGAACAATTAGCTCAGTTAAACTAAACTCCACAAACTCATGAGAAGCTGCTTTAAATCTGTTCATAATTAGGCAGATAATCAAAACAAAGTTTTGTACTATAGTCAGCTGAACTGATCTGAAGTGCGGTACTTGGGACTACGCTGCAGAAGTACTATTAATTACACCAACACTTTTTGCTTTGGTAGCTGGCCATAACCAGGGGTAGATGGAGCAAGTATCTTTAAATATTTTTTTTTTAAAGCCAAGGCACCCAAAAAGAGCACTGCTGACTAATTTAAGAACACAATCTAATCCCTACCAGCAAGATAAAGAACTGAAGAAGTAGCCTGAGGAAGCAGCTTGATCTCAACACAACCAAGCCAAGAACCAGGAACCACTTACTCACCGCCTCCAGTTGCTTCTTTTTCTGCACCAGAAGCTCAAGCATTAAGTTCACGTTGGCCAAATCCAAGTTGTCCTGGTCCGTTCCCAGTAAGTCTTGGAAGATTTGCCACCGGTGGCCATTCTATGTAGAGCAAGGAAGGAGAGAAGGGAAAAACAGAGTCATTATTACAAATGAGTCCAGCATCACAGCCAGTGACTCGACAGGTATACCAGGGTACGTCAGTAATTAAGCAACTTTAAGTTTTGTTGGTGAGTAAAAAGCATCATAGAGGAGGGCGGATGAAGAATGATAACCCCAAACAGCAGTTATTGCATCAACTCAAAGTTGGTTGTGAAATATAATTTGTCAGTAGGCAGTTTCTGCCAAGTATATGACAAACTTGTACGCATGGGTATGATGAAACACACTAGATAATCAACACAGCTGCAGACAAAAAATAATGACTAAATATAGTGATCTATGCTATTTTGCTCAAATATGGGGACCTAAAAAACGCCCTGTGAAAAGTCAAACAGCCCCACTACTGTGGTGGGTGAGTGCCAATGAAGTCAACCTTACAGAGAGTTCTCTAGCTCCATGTGGCTCAAGCCTCCTGCTCACCCAAACCATATGGGCTCCGGGCGGCACCATCTAACACAGAGAGTATGTTCCACAGCCAGGTCAGTCAAAATGCTGAAGTTCTAGGACTCTCGTTTTAACTCCATACAAAGACTAAAAGTTACGATTATTTTCTACAGTTACCATCAGTATACATCAATTCTTTAAGGCTTAAGGGAGAATTTAGAAGTAAGCAGATCTTTTTCGTACAGCCTCTCAAGACTTACCTGCAGAAGTTATTGGGGTTGGCGGTCTGCTGCCAACGTTGTGGGAAGAAGACTTTGATTCTGGTTGTTGCCATTTAGTACAGGGCGCAATCCGAGATGGCATCTATTTATCAAAAGGATGCAACGCTTGGCCAAACTAATGTGGCTGTATTACTACCCGAATCAGGCATTTTCTCTTCCTAGTCCACTTCTGGTATAAAAGGGTTCATACTGGAAGAAGAAAACAAGTTACTTACCTGTAACTTTGGTTCCCCAGTATTGGTAACTTTCATAGATTCCCATGCTTTGTATCATTCCCCGTCGTCGGAATGGGAGCCTCGGTAAATAGTAAAAAACTATAGTAGTAAGCACAAAGTGAAAAATAGGCCTAGGCCTCATCTCATTTTGTAGCTTATCCACCTCCTTTTGTAAAAGAGACCAAATTTCTGCAGCAGCCAATCAGAGCAGCCTCACCCCATAGAACCTTCCTGAGAGAAGCTCAGAGCCTCAGATTTTCGTAGCCGTTGTATACAGCTATCCACCAAGATCAGAAGAGTGAGCTTTCCCAGGGGAGGCGGGTGGGCGCATGGGAATCTATGAAAGTTACCAATACTGGGGAACCAAAGTTACAGGTAAGTAACTTGTTTTCTTGCCCCAGTATTGGAACTTTCATAGATTCCCATGCTTTGTATCAGAGT
Organism: Lissotriton vulgaris; assembly: GCF_964263255.1. Taxonomy (NCBI): domain Eukaryota; kingdom Metazoa; phylum Chordata; class Amphibia; order Caudata; family Salamandridae; genus Lissotriton; species Lissotriton vulgaris. The sequence continues at coordinate 800,390,676 of NC_141685.1, read as the reverse complement.
AGCTAGCAGTAAAGAAAAACATATTTTGCCATACCTGAACCTGAAAATGTGACACATATCTGTAAACAACAGCAGAACACATAGGATCATGAAATATGACAATAATGTAGTATACAAAATATGCAATAGGAAGGCGGGATAGAAAGGAAAGCTCACCGACTTATTGGAAAAGATTCCTCAGGACTGCTTGGCCCACTGCTGCATCCTCCTTCACAGAAGAATCCAGACAATAGTGGCGGGTGAAGGTGTGGACACTGCTCCACGTTGCCGCCCTGCAAATGTCCTTGAGAGGGACTCCTGCGAATAACGCCGCAGAGGAAGACATGGATCTGGTAGAGTGAGCACGAACTGCTCGCTGCAGAGGTTTCCCAGCCGCCTGGTGACAAAATTGTATAGCACTGGAAATCCAACGGGAAATACAAGCCTTAGAAACTGCACAACCCTTGCGTGGAGCACTGAAGGAAACAAAGAGCTGTGAAGATTTCCTGAACTGCTTCGTTCGCTCCAGGTAGAATTTCAGGCATCTGTGAATGTCCAGAGAGTGCAGAGTTCTTTCCGCAGGTGAAGAAGGCTTTGGAAAAAATGGTTTCAAGACCACGGGTTCATTCAGGTGGAATTCCGAAGGAACTTTCGGGATAAATTTAGGATTCGTCCGTAGAATCAGCACATTATTTTTAAACTGGAGAAAAGGTTCCTCAATCGTGAAAGCCTGGATCTCACTTACTCTGCGAGCCGATGTCAGGGCCAAGAGAAGAGCCACCTTCCAGGAAAGAAACTTAAGGTCAGACTTATGCACCGGTTCAAAAGGGGCTTTCATGAGGGATGACAAAACCAGATTCAAGTGCCAGGTCGGAGGAGGTGGCCGGACTGGAGGAAAGACCCTGAATAAACCTTTCAGGAATTGTTTGACAATCCTTGCCGACCATAGGGAAGGCCCTGAAGATGAACGTCGGAATCTAGAGATGGCTGCCAGATGGACCTTTATCGATGATGGAGCCAATCCCGATTTCGCCAATGAAAGAATGTAAGGCAAGAGCTTGTGTGGAGAAGAAGTATACGGGTGTAAACCTTCCTTCTGGCACCAAACACAGAATCTCTTCCATTTGGCTCGATAGGTCTTGTTGGTACTAGGGGCTCGAGCCTGAGCTAGAATGTCTCTACATTCTTTTGAGAGATCTAAACCCTGGAACTCTCTGAACTCAGGAGCCACGCTGTCAATCGCAGGGACTTCAAGTCCGGATGTAGAACCTGACCGTGAGACATTGTTAGCAAAGTTGGAACAGGATGTAGGAGAACTGGCTGGTCCTGGGAGAGGAGAAGAAGCTCCGAGTACCAAACTTGTCTGGGCCATGCTGGAGCGATCAGAATCATCCTGCACGGTTCCACCTTGAGTTTGCTGATCAACTTCGGAATCAGTGGAATGGGAGGAAAGGCGTAAACAAAGGCGCCTGACCAGGCAATCAAAAGCGCATTCCCCAAGGATTCCCGATGGTGAACCCTGCTTGCGAAGGACAGGCATTTGGCGTTCTGGGGAGTCGCAAACAGGTCGATGGATGGTGTCCCCCATCGAGCAAAGAGTTCCTCCAGAACGGTCTGATCCAGTTCCCACTCGTGAGAGACTGTCCTCTGACGACTCAAAGCGTCCGCCTTGACATTGAATGTCCCCGCTAGATGTTCCGCTGAGAGGGAGACGTTGTTCTGTATTAACCAATTCCATAGCGTTTGGGCTTCCTTGGAGAGGGTGGAGGATCTTGTGCCACCCTGTTTGTTTATGTAGTGCATGGCCGTAGTGTTGTCCGTACGAACCAGCACTGCCCTGTTTTGAACCCTCGGAAGAAAAGCTTGAAGAGCCAAGCGGATAGCGAGAAGTTCCAGGAGGTTGATATGGAACTTGCGTTGCCCTGGACTCCAGTGACCGCTGACCTTTAGCTCCTGGAGGACCGCTCCCCATCCCTCCATGGAAGCATCCGTTGTTACAATCAGGGGAGATGGAGGCAGGAGGAACGATAAGCCCTTGGAAAGATTGTCTTTTTTCAGCCACCAGCTGCCTGCTTTTCTCATTTCTTTGGTAACGACAACCTTGTCGTCGAAGGATCCTGTGACCTGCCGCCACTGTCTGCCCAGTTGCTCTTGTAGTGGACGCATCCTGAGCCTGCAGTGCGGAACAAAAGGAATGCAAGATGAAATCGATCCGAGAAGTGATTTGTACTTGCGAACTGTCAGTGTCTTTCGAGATTGGAGAAGACGAGCTGAACACATTAGTTTGGTCTGGCGTTCCTCCGATGGAAGGGCTAAGCAACTGTCCGTGTTCAGGATGGCTCCTAGGAACCTTGCTGACCTGGATGGGCATAGAACCGATTTCTCTCTGTTGAGTCGAAGACCTAGTCGCTCGAACAGATCCTTGCATGTCCGGACTGCACTGGACGCTTTTTGAACAGATGGAGCTTTCAGCAGCCAATCGTCCAGGTATGGAAACACCTGAATAGCTTGTTTTCTGAGAAACGCTGCCACTGGAGCTAGAACCTTTGTGAAGATCCGTGGGGCGGACCGGAGACCAAATGGCAGTACCTTGAATTGAAAGTGACTCTTGCCCACTGTAAATCGCAGATATTGCCTGTGAGCTGGATGAATAGGAACGTGGAAGTAGGCGTCCTCCAAATCGAGGGTCGCCATACAATCCCCCGGATTGAGCAGACGAAGGATGTCCTGAAGAGTGACCATCCTGAAGGACAACTTCACGAGATAAGTGTTGAGCTGCCGTAGATCTAAAATTGGACGCCACTTGTCCTTTGTCTTCCGAACCAGGAAGAACCTGGAATAGAACCCTTTCCCCTTCTGCGAAAGGGGTACAGGCTCTACCGCCCCCTTGGTGAAAAGTTGGTGGGCTTCGAGATGAAGGAGCCTGAGATGTTTTGGAGGGAAGGCATCCGGCGCTCTTGTTGGAGGAAGGTCTTGAAACTCCAATGTGTGTCCTTCTCTGACAATTTGGAGGACCCACTGATCCGATGTAATAATCATCCAGTTGTGTAGGCAATGGGAAATCCTGCCCCCCACAGATGTGAATGAGGGAACAGGAACAGTGGAAAGAGCCACCTGGCCGCTATTGTTTCCTGGTGTTGTCTCTCCTTTGCTGCCCCTGACGTCCTTTAGGCTGCTGTCGAGAGAAAGAACCCCTTTGAGAGTACTGTGGCTTATACGTCTGGCTGGACTGAGATCCAGAAGAATAGCGATTTTGATTGCCTCCACGATAAGAAGAAAAACCTCTACCTCTAGCTCCTCTGAAGGGCACCTTACGATACTGCAATGTACCCAAGGACTTAGCTGTATCCGTGTCCTTTTTGATTCCTTGCAGGGCCTCATCGACGTGCTTGCCAAATAGCATCTCACCGTCATATGGTAGATCCAAGATCTTATTCTGCACCTCCTGCCTGAACCATGTGGCCTTTAACCACCCTTGGCGTCGCAGAACCGCCGAGCCGGCTAGTGCTCGGAATGCGGTGGTTGCAATATCCATTGCCACATCAATGACCTCCGAAGAGGCCCGTTCGCCTTCGAGCAAAATCTTCTTCACCTCCTCCTTAGACGAATCCTGCAGTTCGTCTACAAATGGAGCAAGATCGCACCACATTTGTCGATCATAGCGTCCCAGAATCGCTAAAGCATTGGCTGCCCTAACCAGGAGACTGGCCATAGCTGAAAACCTCTTGCCCACATTGTCTAGGCGCCTGCCCTCCTTATCCGGCGGCGTAGTCATCGGCGTAGAAGGATTCTTGGACTTGCTCTGGGCAGCCTGCGAAATGACCGAATCCGGTTTCGGTTGGCCAAGTAAACATGCCGGACTGCCATCCGGTGCCTTATACTTCTTTTCTAGTCTCGGAAGTACCGGGAGGACTGTGGCCGGATTATGCATAGCCTTCAAGCCCTCAGACCAGACATGCTCAATGATTGGAATGGACCTCACTGACTTTCTGAATGGTTCCTTAAAGTCATACAAAAAGCAATCCGATTGAACTGTGGTCACCGGGAGACCAAATCTTTTGGATGCCCTGTCCATTAAGTTGTGAAACCCTCCAACGTCCGCTGGAGGCGAAGTAATATTATCCGGGTCGGTGTTGTCCGGATCTATAGGGTCAGCAGTATTCCATTGCGCCTGGTGATCTTGATCAGGATCCACTTGCTGGTCCGCATCTGAAGACGCAGAGTCATCATCATCATCATCTTGCACCTGTACTACCTCTTGAGGGCGCACTTCCAGCGCAGTGGCACGCTCTCTTGGGGGCAAAGAATGGTCTGCCACAGGACGTAATGTCTGAGGCGGAGGTGTCGGGGGGCGCACTTGTTGGGCTTCCGAAGGCGCCGGGAAACGTTGCTTGTAGTCCCGCAACATAAGTTGTAAATCCGCCACTAAAGTGGATGGTATTGCCACCATACCCTCAGGTAACTGACGCATAGGTTGTTGTGGAGGCACGTGCCTGGTAGCAGTGCATTCCTCCTCATAATAATGCTCTGGAGCATAGTGCTGTCGTTCCATCTGCTCCTCTTCAGAGCTAAATTCCTGCACCTTAACCTGAAGGTCAGAAGGGCTATAGGCCTGCCCAAATTCACTGAAAGTCTCTTCCTCAGAGTCATCATCCAATAGAAGGGTTGGAGGTAACTTCTGAACCTGGCGAGGAGACGTCATCTCTGGCGTGATCTGTTTCCTTTTCCGCGAAAAAACATGTTTTCCCGACATTTCCATCGTCGACGAGGTCGTCGTCGACGAGGCCGTCGTCGACGAGGCCGTCGTCGACGGGAAGGTCTTTTGGGTCTGCAACAGTGGAAGTGTAGACATAGAGACTGTCTTCGTCGTCGAGGATAGCGTCGTCGACGAGGTGAAGCTCATCGTCGACGATGGTGGTATCGTCGACGGGACCGTCGACGAGCTCGTCGTCATCAACATGGCAACCGGCGTCGTCGACATCGTCGTCGAAGTCGTTCTCGTCGACGACACCGCCGTCGACGGCAGCCTAGCAGACATTGTCGTCGACGTGGAGGTGGTCACCCTCGTCGACGACGAGCAGGATTCCGGAGCCTTGAAAACAGTCGACGGTGTAGGCGTCGACGCAGCCGTCGTCGACGAGCCCGTCGACGAGGCAACCCTTGTAGAGCTGTCCTTTTTAACACTCGTAGACGACGTACCTGGGAGCTTAGTCGTCGACGGTTTCTGCTTCTTGTCTGAAGCGACCTCTTGAGCCGGGGTTGAAGGCTTTTTGACCCCACGATCTTTCTCTGAGGAAGGTGAAGAGACTGTAGAAGCCTTTCTCACCTTTTTTGAGGCCAGTTGTTCCTCAGGCTTACCCTGCCTCTCCTTTTCACCTCGGTGAGGAGATTTTTGGGCCTGTCGGACCTGTCAGAGGTCCCTGGTAAGGCCTTGTGACGGGACTCGTCTGAAGCAGAAAGGGGGGACCTACCCCTTTTTTGAGACCTTCTGGATGACACCATAGACGAGGAGCCCTCACTGTCCGAAGAGATAATGTCTTTCCGGTCCTTCATCTTCTGAAGCCATGTGAGGAGACGTCCTTCCCTGTCCCTCAAGGTCTTGGCTGAGAAGGATCTGCAAATCGGACAGCCTGTTGGTTTATGGTCCGGATACAAACAGTAGATACAATCCTCATGTTTGTCCTCGACAAACAACCTCTTTTTAGAGCAGGTGGCACAGGCTCTAAAAAGGGCTTTCCTCTCCGACATGCTGAGAAAAAATCCAAGTAGTTGAAGAAAAAACTGAAGAAAACTGAGCAGAGCTCAATGGAGACTCCCTTGCACAACGTGCGGTAGAAAATCTGAGGCTCTGAGCTTCTCTCAGGAAGGTTCTATGGGGTGAGGCTGCTCTGATTGGCTGCTGCAGAAATTTGGTCTCTTTTACAAAAGGAGGTGGATAAGCTACAAAATGAGATGAGGCCTAGGCCTATTTTTCACTTTGTGCTTACTACTATAGTTTTTTACTATTTACCGAGGCTCCCATTCCGACGACGGGGAATGATACAAAGCATGGGAATCTATGAAAGTTCCAATACTGGGGCAATCCTGCATCGCAATGCTTCCGTTCCCCTTTGCTAGCTAGACAGTTGCCCGCTGATTCGGTATTTCTCCCTGTGAATTTTGCACCAGTTTTCCTATTTTTAGACTTCTGTTCCTCACTCTTAGTTTTGGGTTCCTTCTGCCCTGCTGCTACTCTGTGATCACTGGTCCTCTCCATACTTTCATCTTGATTTGACCAACTCCTTCCTTGGAGGCTTTTTTAAAATGTATTTTATTTCTTTACGCCAGTATCGTCTCCTTCTATCTGAAAGTGAGTTCTTTTTTGGGGACAATTACGGACTGGTGTTGTTACTGAAAGGAATCACCGTTTCCTCGGGGTAAAGACCTGGATAAAGGAGTGACCACCATGATGTAATCACAACACATTGCAACATCAACACGTTCAAATGCACAATATTGTTATGGATGCAACCTATGGATCCAACCCATGGTCTTCTATACAATAAAATGCTGAAATCTCTTTTATTAAAACATGAAATTCTGCTTTTAGACAGTATTTAGTTATTCATTATGCTTCCAGCTTGCCCTCTGTGCCTGTGAAACTTTCCCTGTTGATGGAGATTCTTACAAATGAAAGGAGGTTTTGGAAGCTCGGACCATCCACTTTAGTGTTTGGCCCACACAGTTAAGGGAGGCTATCCGATCAGCTGTCTCACTGAGGATACCTTGTTGTGGGCTACAGGATCAGTAACATTCTCAGATCCTAGCTTGAATGAAGTTTCTAACTTTTTCTCCGATTTTAGATGGATGTTTGAAAGCCTGACCGGGAATATTCCACTGAAGAAGCTTTTTGTGACTTCAAGAAATAGTCACAAGAAGTGATGGCCTACAAACTAGGTCCAGATGGCAGGCAGCTGAGACCAAGTGCGGGGAATGCTCCCAATTGACTCAGTTTCAATGCGATCTCAAGGATGAGATAAAGGATGATTTGATATAGGCACCACGTCCTCCTACTCTGTAGGATTCCTACGATAAACTCATACATGTTGAATACTGATTGAATGAATGCAACGAAGAAAAAGAGAGGGATTAGATGGCCTAGCCAGTAAGCTTCCTTACCTAGAGCCACGTTATCTCGTAAACAAGAAAGCCCAAAGGTGTCGGAGCCCAAGCATAAAGAATCTGCCAGAGGCCTATTACCAGAAAACAGACGCTGCAGATCGGGCCTGAATGGTTTAGAACTATTGTGGGAAAACAGACATATTATTCACCAGTGATTTACTTGATTGTTTGCTATTCGCCAGAGTACTAGATGGTCAAGTAAATCTTCAGGTACCTCCTACGCATCACTCTTCCGAAGGAGGAGAGATTTTGTGATGAAGCACTTCCTCAAGTTCTTTGTCCTAACTTCAGTCCAGAAGGAGGACATCACTTATTATTGCTTCCTCTCCCATTGCATTTGAACACGAGCACTAGGTTTTCAGTAACGGTTTTGCTTGACTCAGGAACTAGATTCATTTTGGACATAGGCTGGGCTCAGAATCGTGCAATTCTGAATCAACCCAAACTGAAAGCGGAGGTAATACATTCTGAGTGTGGGTCTCCCCTTACTTCTGGACCAGTAGTTGAATATACTCCCACTCTAATGGTCACTATGTACAATCATCAATATTCTCTAAACTTTGATTAATTTCCAACTCTGAATCGCCCAGTCATTCTTGAACTTCAATGGCTGTACCTTCTTTACCCCATACAACATGTACTCCTTTGACTTACTCCCTTAGATCAGAAAACTCTAATCAAAAATGTTATGTTATGTCAATTTGTAGAGTACGGTTAATCCCCCATGAGGGTATCTAGGCGTCGAGAAGGATGGGCCCGAGGGAGGGGGGAGGAGATGAAACTAGTTTCATCTTGAAAAGCCATGTCTTGATGTTCCTTCGGAATCCATGAGGGAGGGGAAGGTTCTGAGGTGTTTCGGGAGGTCGTTCCAGGGTCCAGGATGCGAGGTATGAGATAGGGCGTCTTCTGCTTTTTGATGAGAGGGAGGTGTGCTCTTGCCTGGGGCTCACATTGAAGGTGTCTGGTGGGTTGGTGGAAGTTGAGGCGGTGGTGAGGTAAGATGGAGCAGTGTTGTGGAGAGCTTTGTAGGCGTGGGCGAGTAGCTTGAACTTACATCTTTCCTGAAATGGGAGCCAGTGGAGACTGCTGAAGTGTGGAAAGATGTAGTTATTTCGTGGGATGTCCAGGATGAGTCTGGCGGCAGTGTTCTGGGTGGTTTGGAGTCAGAGTAGGACATGAGATGGGATTTCGACGTAAAGGGCATTTACGTAATCATGTGTAATTGTGATAAGAGCCTGGGTGAAGAGTGGTAAGGTCTTCATATTAGAGAGCTGAAGAACACTGTCTGACGCTATAGGGGAGACTTCCTGACTCTTTTCACTACTAATCAGAGACCAATGTCAACAATTTGCAGACATCAACAAAACCAAAGGTCAATAATGCCTTGGCAAAGTTCAGAGACAAAGTGGAGGAATCAGTCTAAAAATTGGGGCAGAATTTTGTTTGGCTGGTTGCATTCCTTATGAGAAAGAAAAAGGAAGTGTTGAGGCAATAATTAGAAGAAAATCTAGAGCATGGTTAGGTTACTCCTTCAACCTGCCCTGATGGGACTTTGTTATGCTATATGGTCAATAAATCCAATGATTTAGGGCACTGTATCAATTGGCGATTTAAGTTATCCCTTCCTCTGATCAAGGATATTTTAGAGGTGGTATGAGGTTCTCAGATTTTTGCAAACTCTGATGACTTAGTATTAAATCAACTGTTGTGCATCAGAAATAGCCACAAGTGGAAAATGGCCTTCAGAATACTGTTGGGGCATTATGAATATAGAGTTCTAGCCGTTGGGTTAACCAAGACTAGTTCTATCTTTCAAAGGTTTGTGGACACTAATTTCTCCGGTATAAGTTTTATTTTTGCTGTTGTCCATTTAGACAACATCTTGGTTTTATCAGATCATAGCTCGCATGTGCTGGAAGTTCTATGGCAACTTAGATCAGACCAAATTAGACACAAACCCCCAAAATACCTTTTTGAGAGACAGAAAGTTGAGTATTTAGAATTCACTTTAATACCAAAAGGGTCTAGCCATGGGTCCCAAGAAAACCTTAGCAGATTTAGATTTGCGCATTTTACTGCACCAGTGACATAACAAGATCACTTAAGAAGGAAAAATTGAAGAACAGGTTCTTCTGGGATTCCAGAGAACAGGAAACAATTAAGGCATTGAAAATAGCTTTTACTAGCAACCAAATACAACAACAAAAATTCGGAGGATTTCCAGAATAGGAGTCAGAGTCAATCCTGAGTGGATGAGTCTGTCATGTACATAACGTTCTGAGTTCAGGAAAGTTTTAACAGGGTTTTTTTTTGTAAAATTCCCAATATTTTCTAAATTGTATCGCAATTCAGCCAAATCTTGAAATGAAGATACACATTTACTTATTTTACCTCTCCAAAACACAGTGTCATATCATATTTCAGTATCATATTTTAAAATAAGGGTGAACCCTAATTTCACACCCTGTGAAGTCAGAATATCTAACTATACTGTCATAATTGTCCCATGATAGTGCAGTCTTGCTGGGTGGAAAACAGTGCAAAGGGCATCATGAAGCTCAGATTTCTTTTCCTGTGAAAAGTGTTAAGGTTTTAACTTCTGTTATCTGAATCACTTGTGACAATCTTACACAAGGGTTTCACTATATGTCCGAGACTTGAGAAAAGCGGATTTCATATTGGTGTTTGACTTACTGAAGGGTCGAGCTTGAATCTCTTCTCTTCAAACCGCTGCTTCTGTTTCAAGATGAGTTCATTCACTGCAAGTAAAATATATCTAGATTTAAATACTGATTAGAGATTCTGGTACAGGCTGCTTTCTTAAAGTATTTGCTGGAAGTGGTCTATGCAAGACAATGGAAGATTGGCAGCATAAACTACATAATTCTTACCCATCCTCTATTCTTAAGGACGTTGAAATAATTGAATTGGTGTCAAAAAGTGGCGAACATGCAAGAAACAGAAGGGAACAACAAGGAATTCTCTACAAATGCACACACTGCAGCATCTGACACAATCCAATTATCAGTCGAGGAGGGGCAAAAATATAGAATTGTGAAAATCTGGCAAGGCTATCCAGGGATAAGAAATCGGTGCTGACGCGCAACCCGTTTTGTGCACTTATACGTTTTGGTAAAATAGACAAACATCAAATTAAATTATTATTATTATAACCAAACTGATTTCACTAAACATTTCTATACTTTGCATTTAGATATGGCCACTTCAAAGGGCTGACTGACAAATAAAATAGAATGAGAAACAAGTTACGGGGATGAAGGTAGAATACAAAAAACAACAAACATGCACAGGCAATCCGATAGTTCCTGTTTCCTGGATAGTGTCAAGCTACTACCCATCCTCCCACACATCCCTCAGTGTGTCTGACCATACATCCATGTAGAGTCCATTTTATCTAATTAGCTGGCGAAAGCATGTATGAACAAGATTGTTTTCCGTATTGCTGAAGGACAAGATGTTGAGATGTGCGCTCTGGGATTGCCAAGTGTGTAACAGACTGCTGCCCTACAAAATAAGGGACTCAAAATGTTTGATCAGCTTGAACTTTTAATGGCATATTGTTTGCCTAGAACACAAAAGCAGATTCATTTTGAAGAATGGTAGAGGTACCTACCTGTGACCGGTTTGGCCATTTTCTCCAGAAGTCATTAAAGTATAGTGCACATTATTCCAAATGTTATATCCTGTTCCCCACTCAGAGCTAATGAAGTGCTTTTAGATCCAATTTCATTTAGGATTCATGTTAAGGTACAGTCCAATAAACAGCGAATTTAGAGGGACTGTACAAATTCCACATTAGTAAAGGTGCATTGTAGTAACCATATGCAAAAAACACATGACCTCACGGCACAAAGAATGTTTCTTAAAATTTTAAATAAAAAACAAGGAGCTCTTTGTCAACATATAAGTATGTACCAGTAAATTAAATATGAACATATTGTTCCAGCTGTAGCTACACTGTGGGAGAAGACTCTCAAATTGGCTTTTTCTTCTGGAAGTTCGAATTTAGTTAAGGTGGTGGGATTTTTCCATTTGCAAACACAATCACTGTACCTCACTTTAGCCTAATTTCCCAGCAACATGGAGGTAAGAATATATTGAACAATGGCAGAAACGCAAAGAAAATTACCAAACATCAATCTCTGAGACTTAGGAGAGGACTAAGAGAGATGGGTGACATGTAGGAATATGAAGTAGCCATCAGATAACATATGACCAGCAATTAACTTGCCATTTTACTTGTCACAAAGACACTCCCAGGGAGGCCACTGCTACTAATTTGTTTATATAAACAGCCCTTTGCCACACTATGTTAGAACTTCTTTAAAACTCTAAGTGCTTCAAGATTTGTACATATGCAGCTTTCTTCTCTAAAACTCAAGTCTCCGAATCACTTGAAGTCCCTGAAGTCTATCGAGGATTTTCCTCACGTCTTGGGACGTAGTAATAATACTGATTCACTTTATATTATGGTTTGCGCAGAGATAATTACCCTAGCCGTAACAGACCGCACTTTTGAGAAATATCTGAGAATGCGAAAAAGGAAGAACACCGAAGGATACGTTTATCTGCTAGAAAAGGCATATGGAGAGCAAGGGGCATCAGACCTTATTATTAGTTCATTATATCAACATAATTGAAATGGTGAAACTTCCTCAAAGCCATTTTTCGGGCACTTGTGTGTTCTGTTCTCCCACCGGAATCAGAATCTCACTTATTTTCTACAAGCAGAAAAGTCTTGCCATATAACTCAAACAAATATTCTGCAATTGGGAGTGGCATTTGGTCATGTACCCACAGCTTTCAAAAGGTTTTACAGAGCAGCTGCACCTTGGTCTTAAACAGTACAATATCATTATAATGGAGCCCAGAATAGTTACCACAGTTAGGCCAATTTTCGATTACTTTTTAAATGATCCCACTGCTTCTATGTTTTAGAAAAGGGTTCATAGTACAATAGGTGTCGAATTTCGAACTACACTCAGAAATGCAACTGAAAATGAAGGCAGGGCTAAATTTAGTTGTATGCAACTATAGAACAATCAAAATATCCCATTCATGAGTCTAATTTTGCCTTTGCAGCTCATGGAACATGCAGGAACTAAGTTGAACAAATTCGTTGGTGAAGCCAACCTTTAATGTTTTCTTTTCAACTCTATGATTTAAATACTTACACAGGTCCTGCTTTATAAAGATCCACTGAAAACTATTTTCAAGCATCAGGAATTAAAGAGCCCTAAAAGGAATGGATTGTATGGAACAGTAATGTACTTATGTGTTTCAATTATCTGCTATGTGATGGTGCTGGATTGTTCAGAATTATCTTTTCAGAGGCATATTATACCCTTAAATAATGATATGCATAATTGATAATTGAAACTGAATGCACACCAGTCCACCACTTGGTCTGCTAATTAATATTTTCTATGTGTCTATCGTTATTTAAACTAAAAGGTTTTAAAAAGAAAAATAACAAAAGAGTCTCAGAAAGAAAAACATGACAACTAGGCCAAAGCAATAACTGGAAACTTGCCTGGGCTCTTAACTGAGTGCAGGGAGTAGTGTTTTGTAAACTTGTGCATCAGATCGCCTTAACTGCTTAACAAATACTTACATATGTCAACTCTCAAAGAGGGCTGCAGTGGCCAAAACTGCTTTTGCCTTGGATTCTCCAATTCTAGGAGACACTTTTTGCTGTGTCAGCTCTGAGCATAGGAAATTCACAACAAACCCCACCTAGTAATGATCAGACCTTTTCTGCTTCTAAAATATAATAACAAAATCGTGTTCAAGAGAAGTGTAATAATTCTCAGTGTTCTTTTGGAGCTCTCCTATACATCCTCCCTTCTGATTTCAAAACATTAAAGAGGAAGATGTTTGGCATCACCTAAAGAAGAGATTAAAGTCTGACTCAAAACACAACTTTGTTTCATAAGAAAAGTTTATATAGATTGCCAACGCAAAAACCTACTTCTCCTGCTCCTCTACTTGATGGAATAGCGGTCAATGCTGTCAGGGTCAGTTTCAAACTTTTTAAGGAACCGACCGATGACGCTCTTACAAGAAATTCACCAAGTATGTATCAAGATATTATAACCCGTTCTGGTGAAAGAGGTTGCAGAATGGAATCAAACAAAAAAGGCATATAAGAAGACACATCATTTGGCCCTGTATCGCCAAGACCTATTTTTTGGCTGAAACCATTAACCAGTATTTTCTCCATCCTCTGATACAAAAAATTTAGTTACTGCAAACTTTCTTAATTTGATATTCCTTACATGGCACTCTGGTCTGACCCTTTTTCCGTATTTGAGCCTATCGCTGCTAAACCTTTTCTAGATAGTCATGCACTGTACAAAATACGTATAATAATAATAATATAGTAAAAGACCTTATGGAGTCTAATACCAAACCTTTGGGTTTTTTCTCAGCCTCCAAATAATGAGGCTCAGTTTATTGAATATGGACGTTGATCCCTATCTGATAACCTTTGCAGTCAAAGAGCAATCTCTCTGGAAGTTGGGATAGGGAGACTTCAGCAAAGAAGCAGGTGTAATTCAACAGTTCTAAATACTATGCCATCCTCTTGGACTTTTGAGCCATCAAGATGGTCTTTTCGCCATTTTCCGAATTACAATCTAAGGAAGATGCAGGAACTTAAAGTAGCTGGACCAGTTCCAACTGATGGAATGGTCACCAAAGTGAACGCCTCTAATTAGGGAGACACCCAGGGCCTGTTTTATTATGAGGCCACAAAGCATGGAGCAGCTCTTGCTGGAGGGGACTATATGACAGTTTCCCTTATTTGCGGACCTCAATTTGTTTCAGTAAGATTGTGTCCTTGTCGGAGTGCTTCACTCAGATTGGTTTCATTTTGAAGAAAGACTGCAATAACTTCCTTATAACTTTGTTTGGGACATCTGGAAAAAACAAGAAGACAGAAACCTTTTTAAGAGCCAACTGACACACCCATAGACATGGTTTCTTATCTCAGACAAACCATGACTGTGCAGTATTGTATTAGTTATGCAACAAAGTTAGTCTGTCTTGTCCAGTCACTTTATGAACCAGACTTCCAAGCATGTGAGTAGGCGGGCGGAAAATCCCTTAGATGACCTTAGCAACATGGGGAGCAATATATTGAGAGTGCTTTCATGTCATAAGAAATATGAGAAAGCACCTGTTGCAATACCGTATAGGTGCGCCTAGGTAGGAGTGTTTAAAGACTATTAAAATCATCTAATCATCATACAGAGAGCGTAATGGATTAGCTCTAGAACGGACATCTTTAACATTACTTTTGTTATTAAGTTTGTTTTTGAAGCTGAGGTCCATGTTCAGATAAAAATGTGAGCTCTTTTTTTGGGAACTAGAGAATATTAGCAAAATAACTTCAATACTTCCTCTCTGCGAAAACCTCTCAACACCGTTACTTTTTGCATCAATTGTATGCATGCCTACTAAAACCTCAAAACCTGAAGTTCTTCTAGACAAACTGTTTGGTGGATGTAGTCAACCATGAATGCCTATTTTTAAACTTCAAGAGTTTCAGCAAAATTGTAATTGAAACTCTTTTCCCTTTTTAAGAATAAGACAATCAGGTTCATTTGATGATAATATAAACCCAGAACCCATAGACTAGATCTTGCCCCTCCAAGCACCATGTCCGGGATCATACTAAGGCCATGTTTTGTGGCTTTAATAGAACTTGATATTTTCTGCCTAAAAACCCTGCATGTAGTTGGGAAAATAACACAAAGGCCATCTGCTCAATTTGAGGAGTACTTGATTATACCTGGATTAAAGCTGTACTGGAAGCCTTTAGACTTTGCTAAAAGACAAAACAAAACTTTTCTTCTCACTCAAAACATCGTTAGAGATGGTGGGGATGGGAGTAGGGGAAGAGGATTGGTTTCTTCTCTAAGGAAGCAAGGATCTCTTAAGTGGAAAGAGACAACCTTGCTGCAGCCATGCTCACAGAACAGATCAAGGTTTCTTCCAAATATCAAAAGATTCATTCTGTGAGGGACAAAAAAGCATGAGTGTCTAAATAAAAAATCCCAGACCACAGTCGTGTTATTTCCTGTCTGAGTGAAGGAAACCTACAGCTTTATTGTTATTGCCTTCTGTTACACTACATTGGGAAAAGAGGAAAAATAAATGAAACATAGAAAGGAGTATCCCCAACGGAGAGTTTGAAAAAATCTCTGGAGGGTGAACTTTCTTGCAAAAAGGAAAAATTCAACCTTTTGTTTAAAACCCCTCACTCACCAACCTAGTAGTGACATGCTTCATCATCGGGGTCCACCCTGGTGACCTAGCGTCACCAGGATGTGCTTCAACACCTGTGCTACAGTGGAGCGGGTTGTGACTAAGTGCAAAAAAATGTTTAAAATTGTCCTGGTTTTAAAACATAATTTTTATTTTAAAGCAACTGAACAATGTTAAAAATATCGGTGGCGAGATACTGGTAGGTGAGTTACGACCAAGGTATCTCTATATGTGTCTGTGCAAATTGGTCAACATGTTTCTACCAAATGGGCGATTGCCCGGTATTCCTCAGGACCAAAAACAGGTGGACGGGAGGTGTGGGCCCCCTAAAAGGCGCACCCTATCCTGATCCCCTGTGTACCTACTGAAAAATAGCCAGTGGTATATGCGCTCAATCAAGTAGATGAGCGGGCAATAAAATAAAAAGAAGTAGAGACGTCTATCATATATTAATGATGGAAGTTTATATTGAATAGCATGAATCAATTTATGTGAATCCTGTTATGTATCATTTGTATACCTTTTGAGATAAAAAACTTTTATACATATAAAAAAATGAAAAAAATGAGAATTCAAAAATAATAATCAGATTTAATAATGAAATGAAATATACTTTCTTAGAGATGTGTGTGTAAATCTTTGTCAATTTTTGATGATTTGATTGACATCAACTAGTGGTTAATTATTATGGACGGACCTAGAACTGTTTTTGTCAATTCTTTGACCCAACTAGCTATAGATCTTTACTTAATGAACAAGCAGGTCATGCCTATGAACAATAACCAAATCGTAAGAGACCATCACAAGCACCTGGAGTGAAGCAGTTAGTTTCTATTTTAGGTGTATTTCAAAATTGCAAATAAATGCTGTTATGCATCCTTTAATCAGCATATTTTGGTTTACCGCCCAACCTACTAACAGATATATATATATATATATCTCAATGAAAACTCACAAAATCGACAGGATGCTTATGTCAATTACACAGTTATTCAACACTGCCCTATCCCTGACTGGGGACATCCCTTCCACACTTGCCCCAGAGTCCATTTCTTCTGCCATCAGGTTTCCAAGGCAACCCTGCAGTCCATCAAGAACAGTAATGATACAGAGCACCCACAATATGTTTTCTGTCCACTTCATATGAAATCCAGTCTTGTCAAGCATTTTCTGAATAAACAACAGGAGAAAAACCCATAACCCTAGTTGAGACCTGGGTAAGTACAATATCATACGACAAAGTCTCAATGGGAGTCAATAAAAAGGGGGGATAATTTAGAATAGTAAATTAATTCTATAAATAACGCACAATCACACTTATATTCAAGAGTTTATATCAAGAAAAAAGTTTTTACTTAACTATTTATAGTACTAAGAACTGATGATAGCATCAAAGAATTTTAACGATTTTTGAGTGCGAAGTGAACATGTAGTGCATGTGCAAGAGGTGATTAAATGGCACAAGTGAAATACATAAGAACCAATGAAGAAAACCAGCATGTACATTGGAAGTTATTTGATGTAGATATTAAGCATGGGATATAAACTCTTGAATATAAGAAAGTGTGTTTACGTGTTATTTATAGAACTATCCGCCCTTTTTCATTGACTCCCGTTGCGACTGTCGTATGATAAAGCATTTTCTGAAAGCAATGACAGTATGAGGGGAACTGGAGGAACAGAAACCATGATCAGTTCTTGGTCAACTATGACAAGCCAAAGCAATTCTGAAAGGTTTTAGGAGGTGGAGTTACTACCCCACAGGCCAGTCAAAACTGGATGAGAATCACCTTCAAATGTATAATTTCAGAGCACCATCTTCTTTCTTGGACAGGAGTCAAATATCTTTTCTGCAAGCAAGGTTTTAGCATGGCAAGGAAACAAAGTAGACAATAACCCCATCTTGGTTGGGTATGTATCCCCAAACATGAAATTTAAATATTGGTCTGACCATAGCCCACTGCCTGATACACGACTATGTAGAACCTTCGCCTAGTTGACAGATGTTAAGGTGGGCCAAGATGCCTTCTACATTAAACATACTTAGGCCATTAACTCTTTGCAATGCAGATGTCTCGACCATTTTTCAAGAGAGCAACATACAAGCTACAAAAACTCACCTAAGAAATTAGGGTACAGATGATCAATGTTATCGATTACATAGTTACATTTGGGGCATCGATTATTGTCCTCCAGACTCTGATGAATGCACTTGTAACTGCAATCGAAAAAAATAACAGTTAATATACTTTAAACAGCAAGAGGAACATGAAGCAGTGCAAGCTTACAAGGCATGGAAAGTGTACCAACAGAGAAATGGACTTTGTAGATTACAGAAGCAATCTATGCATGGCAACATCTCTCACTGCTCTCAAACCTCTAGGAGGGCCCCAATCACAGCAAAGGGACACTATTACAATTGTATCCCCCATATTCTGAATATAAACCAGTTCAGATGTTTACCATGGTTACTATTCAGCAGCGGCTCCTCGGCTATGGCGGAGGACCGTCACCCCCGATGCCAGCTTCCTCAAAACGTCAGGAAAGGAAAAATAAAATGCTAGCAAACACATTTTCTTTTTCATTTCCGGACACCTCGTTGGGCGGGGTCATGAGGAATAACAGGCTGCAAGAGGACTGGTGGGCACTATTGTCAGTACGCATTACGGTTTGGCCGGCCGTCTCAGGCTGGCCAAACCGGTGAGCGCACGGAAGATGTCTCCAAACCAAGCTTTGCTGCCGGGCTGCAGACAGCAAAGCAAAGGCTCCCACTCTCACTGGAAGTGCAAATTCAGAGCGCTCAAGCCAATCCTGAAGCTGCTCTCATGACATGAGAGCAGTGTCAGGATTGGCTGCAGTACACTCTGGGAGCCTGTGCCTGCGAGAAGAGGAGCAGAAGAGTGCAACGCAGCCAGCTGCACGCATGTATTTTTTTTAAAATGTGCTCCACCCTGCCCCCAAACCCCCACCCCATTCTCCCTCACTCTTCCACAACACCAGCCGCTACTGCTTCAGTCAGAAACAATATTAAATACGCAAGGATCAAATAGCTCACTGAACGACTAGATCAGCCAAAATAAGTGGGAGTCTCGATAAAGTAACTCACGAGTCAAAGCCAGGGTAATTTAGAAACAAAACATTTCAAAATATAGGAAGGGAGACTAGGGTGGCACGAGCTCAAGTAAAGAGATGTGGTGCAATTAATCTAGGAGGCAGTCAAAGAATAACGCCTATGTCACAGAGAAACTGGCAGGAAACGGTGTCTCATGTAGATCCCTGTGGTTGTCCACACACCGGTGCAGTGCCACTCTGCAATAGTTATTAGTAAATAAGGAAACCGTGTGTTGTGTCCATCATTCACCCAAAATACCTAAGCCTCTGTAAAACATATAGTACTCTTTGTTCTAGAAATCCACAAGTACAACAGTAAGCACCACTGTGACTTACACGTTTTGGGATGTTTCAATGGTAACGCAAGTCCCCATCAGAATACAAAGGGGAACGGAGTGGTTGTCCTCTTTATATAAAACCTCTAAAATGGATTTGATTCGGTTGAAAAATTCAAAGAAAAAGATAATTTGGAAAAAACTATGAAATTGGACAGCATTTTGATTGTGTCCCTTTTTTTTTTTAATCCTATGTGTTGGACAGGCCTCGTGAAGGGGCCGCTCCCTCCCTGCATAATAAGGACCGAACACCGGCTCTCCCGGTGTCACCAGAAGAACCACCCCGGCAACCCACAGAAGCAACCCGCAACCCGTCCCCAACGGGACGCCTGCTCCCGAACACCCCGACATCGGCCGGCCCGGGCCACCATCAGCAGCATTGCCCCGGCCCAGCCGCCATCTTGGACACTGCACCACGAGGCCGCGTGGCCTCAGCTCGACCCCAACCCTGGGCCTGGCCAGGCCCCGACATCGAGGCACCACCATCCACCCAGGAGGTGAAGAGACCACTTGGCAACTAAAATGGGAGAACGGAGTGTCGATGGCTCTCCCCCGCCAGGTGCCGATCGCCCCCAGCCACCCCGGGCGCTGGCTCCACCCCCCTGCTGGGTGTCTGGACTCCCTCATCCCGGACCTCCCGACCTCCAAGAGCGAGGGTCCGGACATCAAAGGAGGCCAGACCTATAACTGGGGCAGCTCCAGAGCAGGAAGGCAGTTGTATCCTGGAGTCGAGAGACACCTTGAAGAACTCATCCTTGACGGACTGCTGGCGCTGCCACAGCCCTGCCTTGTGAATCATCGTTCCTGCCTGCTGGCGCTGCCGCGGCCCTCTGCAACCTACATCATCGTCGGGACCTGCTGGCGCTGCCGCAGCCCATCTTCGTGAACCATCGTTCCTGCCTGCTGGCGCTGCCGCGGCCCTCTGCAACCTACACCCTCCACCCTCGTCGGGACCTGCTGGCGCTGCCGCGGCCCATCCTTGAGTGAACCATCGCCTTGCCTGCTGGCGCTGCCGCGGCCCTTCTCAAACGAGACTTATCATCCTAGCCTGCCGGCGATGCCACGGCCCGACCTTCCAGAACTCCGAGCTCGAGGATTGTGAGCTACCCATCTTGCCACCCCCGTACCAGATCGGTACCAAGACTGTCCCGCTACCTTTTCCCCCTCAGAGACTAGAATTGAGAGGACCCTCGTGTCCCAACCTCACTGTACCATTGATAACCTTGCTTCAAGAATCGTATATAAAGAGTGTTGACCTCATCCTTGTGTGGTGTCCATCTGTGGGGGGGAAGTTACTTGTCTGTACGATCGCTGGAGACGGCCCTCACCGGAGGCCTCTCCCCCTGTCCTCGGCCGACCCTCCGAGTCCCCGTCTAACACTATGATTAAGCCTCAAGGAAGCTCTAAGCCAGTGTCAAAGTTTATGACGACCAGCGACATCGGCCCGGGTTCAGCCCTGAAGAGAGTACAACCACCCTCCCCTGTAACAACGAGAGGGTAGCAACTGGATGAAGTAGGTCTGTTGCTGGTAGTGCTGAGGGGCAAGATCGAACGGTGGGGCCTACCTCTCCTTCAGGAGTAGCAGTGGCAGCCTATGGATTTCATGTTAGCTGGGGTTGGAGGCGAATGAGGAAAAAAAAAAGGGAACCTTGACTGTCACACAGCATAAGGAGCTCAAAAGCTAGGTAACTGTGATAAGGAGCGAGGGAGATACTTTGTGCCCTCTCATACAAAAACAATTACCATCACCACACTCAGGTGGTTCTACACAGTAACATGCACGTACTTTGTTTACTATCCAAAAGGAGCATCTGGACAAGACTTACCAGAAGCTATGCCCGCACTTTGTCATGTAGGCTTCTTCGATCATATCAAAGCAGATGGGGCTGCAAGAGGAAAACATTTTCATTAACAAGCATGACAAAAACAAACTGGATGCAGCTCCACAATGCAAGGAAAACAGCAATAGGCAGTGAACTTTGTTTATCGCACATTTTCACAACAGACACCGGAAAAATAAACTTTTCTAAGCAACGGTTCTAGAGGAAGAAAACACAGATGTCTTCTAGAGAAAAATGAACGCCTCTAATGACTGCAGTAGCTTATGTATCCACACTGTGGCAGGAACACTCGGTGGATGGGTAGTAAATAACAAAACTAGTAGGACAGCTAATTCTCATTTTAAGTGCGACAGTCGTTAAGCTACACATACATCAAAACGTGTTGGTAATAGGAACTAACCCTAGGCATCATCTGCAGCACAACTATCAACATTCTGAAGAAACCCACTTCGACCCTCACTCTAGGAGGACCTATCAGTTCTTTATGTAAGGAACTGGAAACCTTTATTGTATAAGGAAACCATTGACCATGTTAGGAGGGCTATAGGGCAAGCAGGGACTACTGGGCCACAGTTGTAGGGCCTGGGGTCATTTGCGTATGATGCCCCAGGATCTGTCCAAATATGGCTCTGAAAACTGGTCTAAGTACAACCCTAGGAGCACTTGAGTCTCAGTGACAGCAATGGTGAGGAGTCACAGGCTTCTCAAGGAGGTTAGGTGCGGAAGACTAAAGAAAGTTTAAACAGATACAAAACAGCTTTATGCTTAGTGCTTATCTTTGTAAAGAGATAAATAAGTACTTTAATACACAGTAACACATAATACTACACAAACGTATAAGGTAATCTATCTGACTCTCTGGTTCCGGGTCATGCCCCCAGTTAAAGGTGCCCTCCCAACCTTGATATGAGTCTACTCTGGTGTGGGCTTTAGCCAAGGTGCAGTTACCCTCATATCTCGTCTGATAGGCATTAACAGCCCTCTGTCTCAATGTTCATCTCACCGTCATTCAAGGTTCGCGCTACGACTTGCCTCCCACTCCCAAGTTCTGGCTTTCCCGCAGTCTGGTAATTATGTACATTGTTGTAGGTGCATGGTGCAGCTGTGTTCCTACTAGATGCAGACGTGGGCTGCAACAGTGTCTGGATGCTGCAGCCAGCTTTCCTCAGGCAGAGGTCCTCATTGTGGCATTCAGTTATTGCCAGAGGATGGGCCCATATGTGTGTCAGTCTCTTTTTGAGACTAGGTGAGTAGGTCCATTGAGGAGCTTCATCCCTCTCTTGTTGAGGCAGTCGGCTTCCTGCGCAGGTCCGGGAACAGCTGCTGCACTGCTTCCAAGCTCTGCAACAGTTGAGTTCTGATCATGTGTACTTCTTTCAGCGTCTCAGTGATGCACAGCCACTCTGGGGCATAGGGGCAAGTGCCTTGAGGCAGCCGCTCCTTCCATGCATTGTAGTCTGTATTGGCACACTCTGGCAAGTGCCTTGAGGCAGCAGCTCCTTTCACACATTGTAGACACATGGGCACATGATTTACAAGTGCCACAGGGCTATCCACAATAGCTGTCCGTTTGGGCATACTTGGGGCGCTGCCACAGGCTTACTCGTGGCTCCTTTTCAGTGGTGCTGGCTGCCAGGCACACTGTGAGCAAGTACCACATACATGACAGTATGGTTGATGGAGCGATTCGTTCAGGTACACTTTAGTGATTACACAAATCTTCTAGTACGAGGACAGTGACCAACTCAGCGCACAGGGCACGCCAGTCACACATTCACGAGTCTCTTTTAGAAGAATCCAAAGCACCGGAGTCCCTGCCCACAACAGAAGTCCACTCCTCTCCTCAGAGCTGGCATCTCTAAGTGTTCCTGGACGAGGAACAATTCTACTTCCAGGTCAGAATCCAGGTGATGTCCTCCTCACCTCTGGGGAGCCTGCTGTCTGGCAGATACCAGCCATGGTCTCGCAGTAGCGCTCTGTAGACCACTCCCATCTAGACTGAAGAGAACTTGGACATGGAGCAACACGTGGGTCAACAGATTCCGCTTTATTACAGTAATAGAAGACAAAGGATGTGTGTTCTCAGTCTGTCTTCCAGAACCTGTGAGGGTGGTTTCTTCTTTCCGGTATCCTTCTCAGGTAGTTCACCAGAATCAGCCTTTATCTATAGCATCTACAACCAGTCAATCAGTATCTATTGTCAGCTCACTGACACCAAAGTAGCTCACAGTCTTGAGTTCATTTTTAAAATGAGGCCGGATCCCTTTAGTTTATTTTAATCTTTGTGTTGAATTTTCCCTTTTAAAGTTAAGGAAGCTTGTGTTTATTTTAGGCAGTCTTTTTCAGCTGCAGACAGCAGAGCCTGCTAATGATCAGTGCTGACTGCTTTATCACCTAGGGTGGGACACAGACATGAAGAACTGGAAGGCTGATGTATTTAAGTCTTAAATAAAAGATGATGTCAACTCAATAATGAAGGGTGGGACCAAAAATGTTTCTGAATGCTTTTAAATGGGAGAACATTAAAATTAGAGTTGACCTCTTCATTTGAATTTTCTTCTATTTCAGAGCGTTGTCTTTATACAAAGCAGGCATCTTGCTCCCAGTGGCACCCCATATTTATAATTAAATAATAAATATTTATAACTGAAACATACTGGCCTTTTTAGGAGGGAGAAATTTAAGTGTAGAAAAATGTTACATATTATGGAACGTTTTTTCCAATGTATATTTCTCTCATTCAAAAACAAAAGTTAGGTTTGTGGTATTCATGTATTGGTATCACATATGGTGAAAGGTATGCCCTTCGCCACAAGTATATATGGCACAGTCCCTCAGTCACCCATACACATATATCCTATTCATACACACATGTTCTTACATCTCCACAGACCAGCTCTCATTTACACATGGCAGCCCTGTCATATTGCCCCTATCCTAAGCATTTTTATCAAACCATTGCATGTGGATCATTGGACATTAGGCTTAAAGTCAATGAAACTGGGTGTGGGGTGTCTGGTAACAACACGCACATTGCTTGGCTTTTATTAGCTCACAATGATTTTCACTGATCAGAAGTATCTCTCAATATATACAGAAAAGGATAGATACCCATAGAGTGATGCTCCTCACAGCAGGGTCAACTCGAGGCAGCAACACCCGCAACAGAAGCACAAAGTAGTATAAGCATTCTGTACCAAGCTATCACAACCACACCTGAGGCAAAAGGCTTGCCCACCCCATATCCCTACCATTCACCAAATGAGTATTCCGTGACTAATCAACAGCTATCTGCAACAAAAGGACCTCGTTGAATTTCCAAGGACAGCATCTCTCCTCTTTCCCCACTAAAGTGTCTGTGTTATGAGGCCACCATCATACCACTAATTGACAAAGCCTTTCCCAACCACCCACTATTCAGCAAAGACAGCTACTGCTGCCATCAGGTGTCCGATGGCCTCCTCATACCAGGAGGATAACCAATTGAGCACATGTTTCAAATAAAGAAATAGCAAAGCTTGTGGTACAACTCTAAACTTCATCTGACCACGGACTACCTTTCAGCTTTCAAACATAATAGGTCCCATGTCCCTAGATAGTACAATTCAATGTTTTTAAAACTGGAAAATCTTAGGACACATATGAAAGTCTGCAAAGAATACTAAAATATGCAAGGCATCATGAGGATTACAAAGAAGCTGTACAGTCTGGAAAACAGCCCTCAAAAAGAAAAAGAGCATTACAGGCCTGAAGCGGATGGTATAGCCTTGAAACTATATGGCAACACTAGAACACTGATGTAAACAAAAGTCAAAGGAAGAAGTACAAGACATGTATTAAAAATCAATAAAAAGGGTAAAAAAGTACCATGCGAACCACAAGACAACCAACTGAGATTAAATATTTAACATGTTCCTTAGGCTAACTTACCAAGAAGATAGGAGAAAAAACACCTTTTGCTACCCCACAACACTGAAAAAACATTTAATCTTTTATCAGAACCAAAAGTATAAAAAAAATTGCAGAGAACATAATAAAACAAACTTCTCCTGCCCGGAATCTGCCTTCCTTCTTTGGAATCCTACTTGTGCACCTTCCAACCCTTGCAGGCCGAGGAGATACCAACACCCCGTGGGGTTTAGCTCAGGTTTTCATTGCGAGGATTTTTGTTCTGTAGGCCTTCAAAATAATCTCACATTCATAAATGCCTACCGAGCAAAGGGGCAGAGGGAGGATGTCTGAACCAAGTTCTACGAATTGTAGAACTGAATCTCTGAAGAAACACTTTGATCAGAGTCCCAAGAGTATGAGAGGCCGATTTTGAATAAACTCCTACAAAAGCACTGAAAAGGAACTTACAAAACAACTGCAGGAACACATGAAACAATACAATATTCTCCACAACCGCCATTGAAGTTTCGAACCCATGACAGAAATCGAAGAAACCGCAGTAGTTGGCATCAGAGAGGACCGCCCTCATCACCATGGACAAAGACATCATGCTTATCTGCAGTGAATGAACAGGTGGACTATGGCATCTTATTTAAAGGATGAAATAGCGTTGACAGGAATCACAGGTCCCGCCTTGCACCTGATCCACTCAACTCACCATATTCAGAATATGTTCTATAAAGGTCAGCAATAGGAAAATATATTATACTATATATTTCATTTACTTAGCTTCCTTAGAGAAATACAAAAAGGTTAAACATAACCATGTATTCCTGTTGCCTTATATATTAACGCCTCCTTGCCCATATACATCACAGTGGGCACTAATATATTACATAATGAAATTTGAATGTAATTTTCATATTGACCTCAAGTGTTCATCGACCTTACCATGCAAAGTTTCATGCTTTCCATAGGCCTATAAGCCATTATATTTGAGATGTAGTATATCTGCACATTTCCTGCACTCAGCCTCCAAAAATAAATTAATTTTATGAAAATAACCAATTCAGGGGTATCTTTATTTTCGATTCAAGGTCTTCTCACATTCTCGCAGAAAGAAGATCCTGTCTCCTGCTCATTAGATAGTTTTGTTGAAACAACAGTTTATGTCACACGTTTATGCTACATAGATTTGCACTGAGAAAAGAGTATAAGAACAGTTCAAAACTGAATGCATTTTAGCATTACGGGTTCCAATTGGCTTCTTAAGCAAGAGCTCTGGTCGGTTGAAACGACAATTACACCTTCTATGTGCAGTACTCCTTTTGCTGTTTTTTTAATTAAAAGCAAATAAGGTTTTTTATCTCTTTCAGTGTGTAGGTTTTTAGTTGACAGACAGCATTTGTTTTTCTTCGACTGCTAGCATAAAACAAAACACATTCACAATGGAAGCGCTTCTGTTAGAAGATTAGTTAGCATGCATTACAAGTTCACCCTTGCAGACACTGTCTTGATGCAAGTACCTATTTTCACTTGCTGGGGAGGAATCATTGATAAACATTGTAAACTAAAAACCCTGTCAGCAAAAACTAACGTGTTCAATAGTGCACCTCATTTTATTTCTTGGTGCAAGACCTGTTAAACCTACTAGATAGTGTTAAGGTACTAATACATAAAAGCATATTTTAGAGTGCATGTATTTAATTTCCTTGCAATGCACTTTGCATTTAAACTTTTATTTATAATAATACTTAGCACACTATCTTCAATTAACCCCTTGCGTGCTGCCGTCGGCCGACGGCAGCACTACCTCCCTAGTGCTGCTGACGCAGCCCCGCCCACTCTTCAGAACGACCGCACCGCGGCGGAAAAACCGCCGCCGCCGCGGTTAAGGTGTTAAAAAAAAATCTCAAAACATTAACAGATATGTCTGCAGTCTCATGCACACAATGAATATAAAACGGATGACGCTCATGTGCTAAAGAGTGGTAAAATCAAATAATAAATAAAGTAATATACAAAATACATAACAAATAATGTGTTAAGTGGTCGCATATTGCCATCGATGATTTAGGTGACCTTTATAAACTACTCAGCCTTCTGGCTTGTAAATGTCACCAGGGCCGCTAGATAGCAGAACAGGTGTATAGTCCTAAAAACAGGAGAAAGGGGGCTTGGAGAGAAGAGAGAGAGAGAGAGGGAAGAGAGAGAGGGAAGAGAGAGAGAGAGAGAGAGGAGAGGACAGAGAGAGAGATAGAGAGAGAGAGAGAGATAGAGAGAGAGAGAGATAGAGAGATAGAGAGATAGAGAGATAGAGAGAGAAACACGAAGAGGTTAGCACAAACCACTCATGTCTGCTCACAAATGTGTGTAGGGGAGGGGCGTATGTGTGTACAGAGAGGCCAGTACATACTACTGGGGGCATGGAGGGGAGTGTTGTATATATATATCCTAGTTTCCATAGCAAAAGCGTTTTTTGATGTGCCAATATCTTTGGCGCCGTTAGACAAATCTTCGCGACAGTTTAGAAACTAATGGCCCGCTTACTTCAGGTCCTGTGTTTAAAGTTTCGGGGCGATTCGTCAAGCGAGGGCCGAGTAATAAGGTGTGTCCCAAAACGCGTTTTCTCCATGTTAATTTTCATAGGAAACTTTAGACAAGGCTACAGCCCGAACTGCTGAGCGGAATTACACCAAATTTGGCAAAAAGGTAGCTCTTGGTTTAGAAAGTGTTCTTTTTGTTAAATGGTGTAAATCAGTTCAGTAGTTCCTGAGAAATGTAAAGAAATTTCAAATTGTATATCTAGGAACGAGGAGGCTCTGCGGACCCTTGGCAGCCATTTTGTGAATCGGTTGAACCGAGTCACAAGACAAAAGGAACAAAAAGGATTAAAAACAAGACAAGCATTTACAATGCAATGGTCTCGGCAGCATTAAAGGTAGAGCTATTGGCATTGCTCATGATTTTTTTAAATCATAAATAAATGGCATTGTCATTTACATTGCCAATAGCTTCATCGCTTGCATTTGCGAGACCTATTGCATTAGCACCCACACACAGAGTAAGTAGTAGAGTGAGAAGTTGATAGTCAGTAGGAGAGAGTTATTAGTAAAGAGTATTAGAGAGCGCATCAGAGCTGTGTGAATAATAACAGCTGTGAACCCGTGCCCGAGGTGCATCATTAGAGCTGTGTGAATAATAACTGCGTCAGCCCCGTGCCTGAGGTGCTGTGTGAATAATAACTAGGTATACCATTACTCATAACATTTGAATAGGTCAAGAATCAAACCACTCAGCACAGCTTCCCGTCACAGCCACCCGTCTTAACCACTGCACAATAGGCATCATATCCTGTCAAATGTAAAACCTCACTTGAGAATACCTCAGAAAATCCACAAAATCACCCACACAACTCCCAAACTTCTATAGTTGATGGCACCTAGTGCGAAAGGACCAGGACAAGATATCTTTTGGGCCCAGACACGCCTGGTGCATACCTTCTATTGGAACGTCCAGTGTGTACCTTATTGCAGGCCCATATGGTGTATTCCTCCCTGCCGGCCCCCGAAACTTAAATCACGTTTTAATCCGAGCGGTAAAGAAGACACCAGCATTTGGAGCCCAACCCTCGAGACTGAAATGTAAAATGTATTATTGGCCTTGCTATTTGAATGAAAATGTTTTATTGGCCTGCAGCCTATCAATCTAGAACCGTGAGGAAGAGAAGGTGATCCAGCTCCTCTCTGTTGCAATCGAGAATTATTGAGAAATGAACCTAAAAACGAAAATGTAATGTTTTCGCCTAATCACCCCCCCTTTTTTATTTACTTAATAAATATAAAACTAACTTCAGGGTTTAAAATACCATTGTTTTTTTTTGTTTTTTGTTTTTATAAAACACCCGCCTAAGCAATGGCAGGAATTAAACTGATGACTGTAGACTCCTGCAATCCTGGCTTGAACCACTACGCTATGGGCATTGCTTCCAACTTATCATTGAGCAGACTGCCATGCGCATACAATATTAACAACAGTAACGTTTACAGCTGTAATACATTGACCACTCCTGCTAAAAGCAATTATAACGCTTTCTGTTTCCCACAACTGCTTTTATTTTATTAAAAAGAAAGGTGATGGATTAAACCCAGATCTTTTGACTGGGTGTGAGTGTTTGATTGATTCAGATTCAGATGCTCCGTCCATCACCACCCCCTTTTGCACCGCTTTTGGCCGCCATAAGTGTGGCAGGGTATGCTCAGACATGAGTCCCTTGCTGACTTTGCCACTGGATTCAAGCAAGCCGGGCTGAAGACGGCTGGAATGCCAGAAACCGGTCCTCGGAAGCTTGTTTCTGGTCCAGGGAAGACATGGCTTGGCAGTTCGGGCTGGACTGTTCCCATGAGGCACAGGGTCAGACTGATTTGCATATAGCCATGTCTGAACTGGGGTGGCAGAGTGGGCTAAAGAACGGTGATGGATTAAACCCAGATCTTTTGACTGGGTGTGAGTGTTTGATTGATTCAGATGCTCCGTCCATCACCACCCCCTTTTGTACCGTTTATTTTATTTTTGCCATATTTATATAGCACGAACTCGACTTACAAGTATTGGTGCGCTTTACATGAGCACTGTATTTACATTACACACTCAGTTACGGGAGTTTAAGTGATTTGCCCAGAATCACAGGATGTGGATGTGAGGCTCGAACCCTGCTTTTTCCAACAGCAAACTCGGTAGTCTAGCCGACGCACCACATCCTCTCTGCTTAAGGTAGTTGAAGGCACGACCCTACCTAAGACGGGCGGGCCCCTACACAGCATGGCAGCCTCAACGTTGTGCCGCAGTCCGCCGCGGCACCCCACCGCCTTATTTATTTTTATTTTTTGCATATTTATATAGCCCGAACTCGACTTACAAGTATTGGTGCGCATTACATGAGCACCGTATTTACATTACACATTCCGTTACGGGAGTTTAAGTGATTTTCCCAGAATCACAGGATGTGGGCGTGAGGCTCGACCCTTGCTTTTAATGTCGCAGCCTGCCGTGAAAAAAAAGAGCTGGGAGAAGATAACGAGTCTGCCGGGATCCCTCTGTCCTCCCCGTGAACCCCTGAACCGTGCACCTGTGAGCTCTGTGCCTGCCCGACATTCCGACGCACGCCTTGGGATTGAGTCGCGCGCGTGAGCTGTCTACGTTACAAGCTCACGCGCGCGACCCAATCCCAAGGCCGCATCGGAATCCGCCTCCGCCACAGACAATGCTGCGCCCGTGCACAGCTCTGGTCTCCACTCCTTGTCGGGTCTTGTCGGCTGAGCCGACGACTATGGTGCTCTGGCGAGAACGCGCTTCTAGCCGAGACCCAAAAAGAAGGCAGAGTAGAAACGACCCGAAGTCCTGCTCAGGGACCCTCAGGGCCAAAAAAAGCGTCTTTTTTTTTTAAAATGTAGCAAGGTTTGCGCTGGGTACACGAAACTGGCAGAAAATGTTTTAAGAAATTAAATGCTGATTATTGCGCTTTGGTTTCTTTAAGTCCCCGGGTGGACAAGGCTTTGGGGGGTCTCCTGCCTGCCCCCACAGTTACCCGGGGACTGCCACCTCCCTAGAGCTTTAAAAATAAAGTGCGCTGTCCGCGTGGCCCATACACAGCCCTGGGGACCGACACCTCCCCGGGCGATCTATAAAATTGAAGTGTAGGGGGGCTCGAGCCCCTCCCACTGCCCCGGGGACCACCACCTCCCTGGGGCATACATTAATTAAAATGACCCTGGGGACCGCCACCCACCAGGCCAGCTCCAGAAATGTCCTGGGATGCCCAGCCCCGGGATATTGCAATTTGCTATGGCATGGCGGGAGCAGTGCTCCCGCAATGTCATAGCAAACTTATGCTACGCTTCATGGAAGTGAGAGCAGGAAAATTGCTCTAGCTTCCATTAAGCGAAGAAGAATTGCTTTTCGGTAAAGGGAGCTACATGTTAGCAGCTCCCTCTGCCCAAAAGCAATCCCTGTTCCCACAGGAGGCAGGTAGCCGGCAGGGACCGCGGGGCCTTTGGTGCTACCCCCGCAATACCCAAAGTGAGGCCAAGGCCCAGGGGATGGGGTCCCAGAGGCCCAAAATGGCCCAGGTAGAGGGGCCTCGCAGGCCCCTTACCCATTTAAAAAATAAAGGAGTGGTCATGCCCGGGGGATGGGGTCCCCGGGGTAATACAGGCCTCAGGAGGGTGGGTGCAGGCCCAGGGGGATGGGGCCCCCAGGGCCAAAACTGGCCCAGGAGAAGGGGGCCGCACTTCCCCCCTCCCCTTTAAAAGAAATTCAATAAACTAAGGCCTAGCCCCGGGCGATGCGGTCCCCGGGGCGTAATCAGTC
Source organism: Lissotriton vulgaris (assembly GCF_964263255.1). Classification (NCBI taxonomy): domain Eukaryota; kingdom Metazoa; phylum Chordata; class Amphibia; order Caudata; family Salamandridae; genus Lissotriton; species Lissotriton vulgaris. The sequence continues at coordinate 800,359,697 of NC_141685.1, read as the reverse complement.
TCAGGGGGGGCGGCACACTCCCCCCCCCCCTTTTTCAATTTATTTAAAAAACAAATAAATGTGTCAGGTCCTTGGAGATGGGGTTCCCAGGGTCCAAGAGTCAAGGGAATGGGGGCCCATACAGCCCCCTTCCTAAAATAAAAAGAAACCGGCAACTAGTCAGAGACACTTCCCCCCTCTCTATACTACAATGAAAACGCGCACCCTGGCGTGCTCTGTGTTGGGGGATGACGTCACTGCTGATGGTCCTTAGGGGCCAACTAGCCCACCAGGTACCTCCAGTAAGCCCCACACAATGGGATTGCTGAGAGGCGGTCCAAGGCCACGCCCCTTTTTACAACACTCTGCAAACATGCCTCTTGGAACTCTGCCGGTGAGGCAATGAGGTCCCCCTGTATCCAGAGGACTTCAGGACTAAAGCGAACTTCATCCCCCAAGCAGCAGTACGCCAAGAGGTGCATTTGCAGAGTCGTGTAAAAAGGAGGAGTGGCCTCTGACTACATCACAGCAATCCACCTGTGTGGGGCTTACTAGAGGTAACAGGAGGGCTACTTCGCCCCTAGGGACCCCCAGCAGCAAAGGGGACTTCAATCCCCATCCAAGAGCGCGCTAGGGAGCGCGTTTGCAGTGTGGTGGGCAAAGCGAGCATGGCCTGCTATGAGAACTTCGCAATCCTGCAGTGTGAGACTCACTGGGGGTAATAGGAGAGGTAGTTGGTTCCCAAGGAAGTCCTTGTGGGGCAACTATCCCTCCTGTTACCCCCAATAAGTCCCACACAGTGGGATTGCTAAGAGGTCTTTGGAGGCCACGACCCCCTTCCTCCACCACTCTGAAAACGTGCCTCCTGGCACACTACTGGTTGAGGGATGAAGTCCACTTTACTACTGAGGAACTTTGATAGCCAGGAAGACCTCCTGGTACCTCCTTAAGTCCTATGCAGCGGAATTCCTGAGCGCTGGTTGAAGGCCCATCCCCCTTTCTCCACTATTTCGCAAATGTGACTACTAGTTAAACAAGCTTTTGCAATGCAATAGGTCTCGCATTTGCGACTGTTAGAGCTATTAACGTTGTAAATGTAAATGTTTTTTAGTAATGTTTTGTGGAGTGGAGTGGGTGTGCATTGTGTGTAGTGAAATTATGTGGTATACTATGTAGTGAAATTATGTGGATAAAAAGTATGTGGTTTTTAGTATATAGGAATTATATGGAGTGGGATTATGTGTTATGGAGAGTGATTATGTGGTATGGTAGTCCGTGCTGTGGAGTGGTAACCTCAGGTTTAGCCTTCTTCGCTTCCATAGAAGCTAAATTATAAACTCAAAAAGACACAAAAAAGATGCAACCACAGAGGAGCATTTCTGGACCTAGTCAGAGGTATGAGGAGGGCCACTGGAATTATGCGACTGTATGACCACGCCGATTTTCACATAATTATACATTTCTCGCATTTGCCACATAATCCATCATCTGCCACATAATCTACAGATTTGGGAAAAAATCCTTGTTTCTAGCTGAAACTGCTCAAATGTTACCAAAAATGCAGCAAAATCTGTTACAGCGCGGTGTAAGGCCCTTTGCAAAGCTGTCTTGGACACGTGTTACTTATTCCTAAATGTGGGTGTTAAATTGGTACTAATGGTGAGCAAATCTCTCTTGCTTGTTTCTGCGCCTCTCTTGCCTCTTTCTGCATTTCTCTTGCTTCTTTCTGCACCTTTTTTCCCTTTTCTGCACTTCTCTTGCCTCTTTCTGCACCTCATGTGCCTCTTTGTGCGTTTTTTTTTCCTCTTTTGCACCTCTCGCATCATTCTGCACTTCTCTTGCTCTTTCTTCCTCTTTCTGCACCTCTCTCGCTTCTTCCTGCAACTCTCTTGCCTCTTTCTGCGCCTCTCACCTTTCTGCGCCTCTTTTGCCAGTTACTTCACCTCTCTTGCCTTTGAGCCTTTATTCCCTCCTTCTGTGCCTTTCTTCCTTCGTTCTGCGCCACTCTTGCCTCCTCCTGTACCTCACTTGCCTCTTTCTGGACCTTACTGGCCCTCTTTCTGTGCTTTTCTTCCTCTCTCTGCACCGCTCCGGCCTCTATCTGCGCCTCTCTTGCTTCCTTCTGTACCTTTCTTGCCTCTTTCTGTGCCTTTCTTCCTTCTCTATCTGCACCTCTCTTGTCTCTTTATGCACCTCTCTTGCCTCTTTCTGCACCTCTCATGCCTCTTTCTGCATTTATCTTGCTTCTTTCTGGGCCGCTCTTCTTCTTTTGCAACTTTCTTCCTCTTTTTGAACCTCTCTTGCCTCTTTCTGTACTTCATTTGCTTCTTTCTGTACCTCGCCTGCCTCTTTCTGCACCTCATTTGCCTCTTTCTGCACCCCTCTTGCTTCTTTCTGCACCTTTCTTCCTCTTTCTGCACCTCTTGCCTCTTTCTGCACCTCTCTTGCCCCTTAATCCAATTCTCTTTGCTCTTTCTGCACTTCTCTTGCCTCTTCCTACATCCCTCTTGCCTCTTTCTGCATCCCTCTTGCTCTTTCTGCATCCCTCTTGCCTTTTTCTGCATTTCTCTTGCTTCTTTCTGGGCATCTCCTTCTTTCTGCACCTCAATTGCTTTTTGCACCTCTCTCCTTCTTTCTGCACATCATTTGCCTCTTACTGCACCTCACTTGCCTCTTTCTGCACTTCTATTGCCTGTTTCTGTACCTTTCTTCCTCTCTCTGCACCTCTTGCCTCTTTCTGCACCTCACTTTCTGCACCTCACTCTTCTTTTTGCACCTCTCTTGCTTCTTTCTGCACCTGTTGCCTCCTTCTGCACCACTCTTGCCTCCTTCTGCACCACTCTTGCCTCCTTCTGCACCACTCTTGCCTCCTTCTGCACTTTTCCTGCCTCTTTCAGCACCTCTCTTGCCTCTTTCTGCACCTCTCATGCTTCTTCCTGCACTTCTCATGCTTCTTTCTGCACTTCTCATGCTTCTTTCTGCACTTCTCATGCTTCTTTCTGCACCTCTTGTGCTTCTTTCTGCACTTTTCTTCCTCTTTCTGTACCTCTCTTGCTTCTTTCTGTACTTCTCTTGCTTCTTTCTGCACCTGCTGGATCTTTCTCCACCTCTCTTGCCTCGGTCTGCACTTCTCCTGCCTCTTTCTGCCCCTCTCGTATCTTTCTGTACCTCTCTTGCTTCTTTCTGCACCTTTCTTCTTCTCTGTACCTCACTGTTCTTTCTGCACCTCTCTTGCTTCTTTCTGTACTTCTCTTGCTCCTTTCTGTACGTCTCTTGCTTCTTTCTGCACCTTTCTTCTTCTTTCTCCACCTCTCTTGCTTCTTTATGCGCCTTTCTTGCTTCTTTATGCCCTTTTCTTGCTTATTTCTGCGCTTCTCTTGCTTCTTTCTGCACTTCTCTTGCTTCTTTCACCTTTCTTCCTCATTCTGCATGTCTTCCTCTTTCTGCACCTCTCTTGCCTCTTTCTATGCCTTTCTTCCTATTTCTGCATCTCTTGCCTCATTCTGCACCTCTCTTGCCTCTTTCGGTACCTCTTGCTTTTTTCTGTACCTTTCTGCCTCTTTCTGCACCTCCCTTGCCTCTTTCTATACCTCTCTTGCCGTTTTCTGCACCGCTCTTGCCTCTTCTGCACCTCTTGTGCTTCTTTCTGCTCCTTCCTTGCTTCTTTCTGCACTTTTCTTGCTTCTTACTGCGCCTCTCTTGCTTCTTTCTGCGCCTCTCTTGCTTCTTTCTGTGCCTCTCTTGCTTCTTTCTGCGCCTCTTCCTCTTTTTGCACCTTTCTGCAGTTCTTACTTCTTTATACACTTCTATGCAATCTTGCTGCACCTCTCTTGCCTCTGTCTGCACCTCTCTTGCCTCTGTCTGCACATCTCTTGCCTCTTTTGCACATGTCTTACCTATGTAGGGGCAATTAGAAATTAGCATTTTAAAAAACCTTAGAAATGTACTGAAAAAACTACAGGTTTCAGGTTTTATAGTTAGAAATTAGCATTTAAATAGCCTTAGAAATTCACCGAAAAAACAACAGGTTTCAGCGACATCATAGTTAGAAATTACCATTTACAAATCCTTAGATATTCACTGAAAAAAACACAGGTTTAACAATGTTCTAGTTAGTCGGACATTTCACTCATACAAAACCAGAGAAATTCAGCCGTTATAGTTAGCTGAGCTAACTATAACCCGCGCCCGCAATGCACTGCTGATCACGTCACATATTACATGACTCATGATATGGTCAGTGACATCACTGATGTCAACTTACGGATGGCCCCCCCCCAAAAAAAAGAGGCAATGCTACAAAAATCAACTTGCACCTAAACATCAAACAAATCTATGCAGGGAAAACAGCATCTACCAAGAGCACAAAGCTACAACAGTGAAGAAAGCTATACTGAACAGCTTCTCTGAGGAAAAGATTACACTACAGAATATCACTGAGCTATGCTCAACGCAGCCAATGTGATCGAAAAAAGCTAAATGGAGAACTAAAGTCACACTATACACCGATGGCCTTTGTTGTTATACTACTATCAATCCTCGTCCATTTCTCTAAATGTCCCTCCCACTCAGACCACTTTACCAATCCATGACTAGCATAGCATTGACTGTTACCAGAACTAGAATTATGCTCAGCTGTAACCTACCCTCTTGACACAACTGCAGTGGGTTAAACTATGTGTAAATCAGCACTTTGAAGTGGCTGGAAGGCAACACACCATCACTTGGTACACAAATATTCAATCTACATTGGCCTTATAATACCTGCACACAGGCAACAAAAAAGAAAGTTAATAATTTATTTAGGGTTATTTAAAAAAAAAACATTAACAGATTATATTCTGTCCCTTCGTCTCTTGTGGTGCCACGACAGTCTAGTATCCGGATGTTGGCTGGGGTTTGACAGTTAGGAGATGAAGCGAGTGGACATCAGAGCAATTGCCGTTGTAGCGGACTGCTACCTTTCATCTTTAATAAATTCATCTTTGCCATAATCGCATCGCCTGTGGTCAATACTTTGGTTTAACACTGGCTACGACTGATAGTACCTGGATGTGTAGTCGCAGCGGAGATGCATCGGTGTCCTGAGGGTATCTATACTAGGATATTGGGGGCAGCTACAGGCAAGCAGGAGAACATTGACCAACTGTGTGTTTGGGGCTGCTGATTCGGCTCGGAGGTTCACTGGCTCCGAAGGTTTTGCTGTGCTGAGCCAAGTTCTCCTGCAGCTGTGCTGGCTGTGCAGAATTGTGCGGCCTGGTGACGTCACAAATTGGAGCCATTGCTTGGGTTCAAGATGAAGGAGGAGCCATGACATCATCTTGGTAACTTAGGCGAAGGGATGTACACTACGGCTCTGTACGTTAAACCCTGAGACATTTCTATCTCCTTGGCAACATTTGAACCTGTGTGTAGGGTGAAGCCAGCCTACCTGCAACTGCATGGCTGGTTTAGCGTGTTATAAACAAAGCGTTGTTTATTGGTGCTAGTACTTTACTGGCCATTACCTGTTTCCCGCCTCATATTCAGTACAAGGAAGAAAGTAACACGCATGTGCATTAAAGTATTAAAGTAAAAGTATTGTGCAGCTATTTTTGGCCAAATGTGGTTGCACCTGACCTTTGGGCATTCTTCACGTTAGAAGAATTTTTTTGTTGCTGGATGCTCTATTTACTCCAGGAAAATCAGTATAAGCGTTGTGTCTGATTTCAATATTGACATTGGAATGTACTAATAACTTACATAGTGTCACAACTTTTTTTTTTTTACTCTCATTACGTATTTTTTTTTGCTTGCCATTTGAGTTTGTGTTTTCCTATACAAGCAGTAAATCCAACCCCCCTCCTTTCTGGCAATCATCGGGTGAACCTAACCTATCATACCTTGGAAGGAGTAGTTCAGAGCGTTTAATGCATATTTGGGCGCAATTGAAGGATTTAAATTTAAGGCTGACAGAAAGAGATGGTTATTGGAGCAGCCCCTGGGTTTGAAAGGACAAGAAATGTTTGAATACTTACCCAGATACATTTCAGAAGAAGATGATGAGCAACTTGAGGAGTATGAGGAAGCTACAAAAAGCCAACTAATTTAGTTAAGAGGCATACATTTTTCTCAGGAGAACAGTTGAACACAGAAACCATTGATATGTACGTAGCTTCCTTACAAGTTTTGCCATCCAAGTGTAAGTTTTATTCATTTACGGACCACCTCATTGTAGATCAATTGGTCACAAGGTGCTTCAACAAAAAGATACAAGAGCGATTACTTACTTGCAAAAATCCCAAAATCCGTCTCTTGAGGAGGCAGTTGATATTGCCAATAGCAAACAAGAGTCTAGGGAATTTAGCTTGAGTAAACAATATCCAGCAATTAACAAACAATGTACCAAATGTGGTATCACCGTCAACAAATCATGTGCTGTTGTTAATGTGATTGACGACAATACTGAAAATGAGGAAGGAATGACCAGCCGCATGGATAATCTTGTCCTGTATGTACAAGTTCATGAGGATGGCATTCCAAAGCCATGTGACCCTACTGACAATTTTTATATTGCAGGGGTATGGATACCTCAAAAGATTTAATCAGAATCCAAAATAACCATCATTTCAAGGAACACTTGAAACCAAAAAGATTTACAGAAAACAATGTCTCCCCCTGATATATTCCCACAGAGTTACAATGTGTAATCTTGAAGGATATTTTCAAACCCTTATAGTATTTAAAGGACAGTCTGGTTTGAGGAAAGTTTGTGTCACTTGCAGGTCCAGACATCTGCGTTGATGCCCTCAAACAAGGATGTGAGAGACAAGTGTTAGTACTATGATGTTTATTCTGTAAGAGATACATTTGCTGGTCTGGAATGTTTTCAGATAAAAATGACATGGGTTTTGAGGATGAATCGGGAGAGTTATAGGATTGTGAGCATGTTATCTGACTCAACAATGGCAGTATTTCAGTTAATCATAAATTAAGGTGTGTACATATGGTAATCAGGGAGGGATTAGAAAAGCTGATTCAACAACTATGTTCTTAAGGTGTCACTAAGCCGACAGAATCTTCATTATTGTTACCACGTATAGTGACTGCATGTAAAGAGAATAATGAGTTACAAATGTGTATAGACTTTAGGCATCTTAATAAATCTATTTGGATTGATACCCATTGTTAACCAAAAATTGAGGAAATGATGGGCTCGTTGGCCAGGGCAAATGTGTTCTCTAAGCTAGACATGCGTTCAGCCTATCATCAGGTGAAGTTGGCCAAAGAGTCAAGACATCTTGTGGCTTTTGTCACTCCATTTGGAGTATATCAATATTGCACAATGCCATTCGGTCTATCATCAGCAGCCCCAGTGTTCCAACGTACCATCTGTAATGTTTTGAAGGGTTTTCCTGGGGTGTTGGTATTTCAGGAAGACAAACTGGTGTATGGGGAAAATGTAGAGGAAAATAGGTTACGATTGGATGCGGTCTTTAATGCTCTTATCCATAAAGGACTAAGATTAAGAAAGGATGAATTTGTTTTTGAAGTACTAGAAGTAGAGTATTTAAAGCATGTAGTGTCAGGTAAGGCTATTGCTCACCGTCCTGGGTTGGAAAAAGCAATAGAAGAGGAACCTGTTCCCACTAATCATGAAGAACTACAGGTGTTCTTAGGAATGTATAAATACTATGCTAAATTTATAGAGCATTTGCAACCAAGGCTGAACCTCTGTACATGCTACTCAAGAAGAATGCAAATTCTGTGGGGAAGGTGGAGTAGGATTCAACAATATGAAAAAAGGAGTTTAGTGTGGCCCGTTTATTAGGCCCATTTTTGCAAGGCAAGATGCTCTGCATCACTGATGATGCTAGTGGTTTGGGTTAGGGAGCAGTTTTATTCCAAGGGAAAGGTGATTCTCAGTGGGTTGTAGCATTCGCATCATGCGTGTTATCTAGTAAAGAATGTGCGTATGCTGTCGTTGAGCGCAGAATGCTTGCATGTACTTGAGCTCGTCAGTGGTTCAGAACCTTTGTATGAGGCACAAAACTTGTGAAACGAACAGATCATAAACCAATAGTCCCAATTCTTAATGGTACAAACATGCATTCCAACACAGCCACAGCCAGATTAGCCAGACTAAGTATGAAATTACTTGATCATGTTGACGTTGAATACAATCCTGGTGGGAGGAAAAGAAGAGTGGATCTTCTCTTGCATCTGCCTGGTCTTGTGTGGTAACCGATGGCAATAGTGCGATGGAATTTCAAGATGTGGTTTGTTTGGTATCCAGTGTGTCTGGAACAATGATGATGGCCTAAATGTGAGTGAGGAGTCATGGAGGACTGTTCTCGAGAAAGACATGGCATTGAACGAAGTAATTGAATACTAGGGCGGGGACTGGCCCAGAGAAAGGAGTTTGCCTGTAGAGTTTCAATTGTATGTTAAGTTCCAAGCTGAATTGAGTGTAGAAGATGGATTGTTTTTTAAAGGGGCGAAATTAATTCTGCCAAATGTAGTCAGGAATGCTCTGCTTGATTACAGCCATCAAGGTAATTTGGGGGTAATTCAACAAAAAAAGGCTCAGTGAGTTACTGGTGCTCCCGCATTGGGTCAAATAGAAACTCCTAGAGGAGTATGGAAAAAATTGACCATTGATTTTTTGGGTCCTTTTAAACTTCTACCTGCAAACCAATGATTTTCTATTGTTATAAACAGTTTGTCAAAATGGTTGCAAGTCAAATTTGCACGAGAACCAAACACTAAAGCTGTAGTCACTTTTCTCACTGATGTTTTTGCAAGAGAGGAGTACCCGTTGGAACTTATTTCTGATAATGGGGTATAGTTTATATCCACTGAGAAGAAAAACCTTCTGAATGATACTGGGATTAAAGATAAAAGACGCAGTCACTGAATACGTAAGAGGAGCTATAATTGAGGACTGTCATGTAGTAGATGATAACCAAGCCATACTTTCGGCTTATCACAATACTCCTCATTCAGTGACAGGTGTATCACCTTTTAGAGTTTTGAGAGGAAGGATTTCTTGTGACTCTTTAAGGTCTGCATGGTTAAGAATTTTAGTTGTGTTTTTTACAATGTGTAAATGCCGCAGATCCTAAGTGAAGCTTGTACCACTATACAATTCTGTCATGAGAAAAGCAAAATAAGATATGATCATGTGAGAAGTACTAAAAGAGTGTGCTTCAAGAAAAGGGAGCGGGTACGTGTCAAGCTGCCAGAGTCTAGAGTGATGTAGAGGCAAAGTGAGATACAGTCCACAAATTTTTATAGATGAAGTCGGCAATTATGGTTATGCAGTTAAATTGAGTAATGTACAATGGTGGAATGTTGCACAGGTGGCCAAAGTAGTTGCGAGTGATCGGGTGCAGAAAGCATTAAAGCCTCAGAGGTTCAAAACAAATGTGTCACAAGTAAGAATGATACTCTTTTCTCAAACTTGTTGGGCAAAGGTAAAGTCTGTGGCAGACAGATGTGCCGCATTCCAGTCAATTTTGAGGATTACATTATGGGGTAAGATTTGTTTTTTCTGTCTGAAGTTTTCTTTCTGTCCATTATCATATATTTGGACAGATTGTAGTGTTCATTATATTATTATCTCCCACTTCTTCGATAAATTATGCTATAGTTTTCTTTTTATGCATTATTCTTGTTTTATGCATTATTCTTGTTCATTATCTTATGTTTTGATTTGATAGTTAAATAGTTAGGATGTTAGTATCGGGTTTACTGCCTTGTGTTAACACTATATGTTGTGCATGATATGCTTTAACATTATTGTGTTTGAAATGTAAAGTAAAGGGAAAGGTGTGTTATGTTCGGTCTCTCGCAGTGCTGTAAGACCCTGTTCAACATTTTAGTATCCAGATATTGGCTGTGGGTTTGATGGTTAGCCTATGAGGCAAGTGGACATCGGGGTGATTGCGGGTGTAGCTGCCCCGTTATCTTTCATCTTTAATAAATAAATGTATGCCATAATCACATCGTGTACAGTCGATACTTTGATTTAACACAGAGCTATATCAAAAACCAATCTGGGAGTTGATGGAGGAGTTGGTTCACAGCTGGCCCAAGGTGCAGGAAATATAGCAGCAGCACCCTTATACTTGCCAGATTTATTTCAATAAAAAAGTTGACACAATATATTCCAATGATGTCACAACTTTATATGGTAGACAACGCAACTCTAAAGAATTATTTATCTGGTTGCACTGTCCCCCACGTTTATGACTGAGCTCCACAGCACCTGTGAGGGACAGAGTGACGCAAAGATACAGCTATTTTTTAAGCCTACATATCAGTCTAGCACCCAAATACTTTACAAGGCAAGACACTGAAAATATGAGAGAGAAACAATATTTCAATGTGTAGTTGTGTTCTCTACCACATAAATCTCTGCGCCACACAGAACCTATTAGGGACAAGGACACCAAAGGCAACAGTTCGTTTTCACCTTGCACACTAGTACCAACACCAAAGTACTTAAAGTAAGTACTCTTGAGTCTTGGCATGAAATGGTTCTCAGTCCTGATAAAAGTGTAGAACAGAAACAGCAGTGAAATGTGTCGACCTAAATAAGACCGGCAACTACATTTCTCTCTGCCCCTCCCCCATTGTTTCTTGCCGAGTCTATCTGACCCTCACCCCATTGTTGCTTGCCCCTTTCCCCGCCTCCTCCTGCCAGGAAAAAAAACAATCAATCGGATACTGCCAGCGCTAGCCTTAACACCGCACTTTTTACCTAAGCACTGATAAAGCTAATATGTCTCCCTTATGCAAGGTCTATTGCATTGTCAATGTTTTTTGGCATGCCTGTATAGCCTTGCTTAATAAAAACGTAAAAAGCACACTAATGCATCTTTTATGCTTTACTTTCAGCCGCGCAGCTGTACCAGGCTAAGAAAAAGCATAGACAGACACTAGATCTCGCATTGCCTTTCCTAATGCTTGTTTTTTTAAAGCACAGGTTACGCCACTTTTCTAGGATCACCTCAGGTTGTCTATTTTAGGCACCTTTACAATTTGAGTCGCAGAGGGATTTTCACTAAAATCGCAAAATTCAATGAGACGATCCAGAACAAAACTCCAGATTGGATACAGTTGTGTATTTTCTTTACAAAATGATCCTTCCTTATCTGGTGTTCTATAGCGCCCATATACCAGTGAAGCCTTACAAATGAGGGCGATATTCGTGTCGCATGCACCCTGGTTATGTGTCATGAACAAATGATAAATTCAGCGTATCGAGATAGGATTCGGCATAGAGTGAAAGTCAAAATACATAATATTCTTTCCGTAACCAATTAAGGACAGCCCTGCAGCAGCAGGGCTTTCAAAAATTGAGTGAAACTCTTAAATGTTCCTCTCCACGGAAATCTTTAGTAAAAATATACTTTATTTAAAATTATTTGTCAGGTTTACATTTTAAGCAGTCCCTTATATTTGGGTGCTGTACATTTAACCATTCTCAAAGAAGCGCATTAGGCTATCTTTGGTGGTTTTCCATCAAGATTTCTCATTTTACCCATCCAGACCAACTCCTGATTTTCCAGGTTTCCTTTGCCCACTCTTGTCCAAATCTATGGGTGTCTATGCACATGTAAGAGAACATTTTAGTGAAAACAAGTTTTTGGCATTCTTTTTCCGAGATTGCTTGGTGTTTGTACAAGGAAAGGTTCCTGTTTTCCCACATCGCCTCTTTCACACAGTTTATTATTCTCCATAGTGTCCTTTCTTTACTTGCATTGCAATTCATGCCCAACCCATTTTTTTTTTTGTAAACATATACTTTATTTAAAATTATTTGTCAGGTTTACATTTTAAGCAGTCCCTTATATTTGGGTGCTGTACATTTAACCATTCTCAAAGAAGCGCATCAGGCTATCTTTGGTGGTTTTCCATCAAGATTTCTCATTTTACCCATCCAGACCAACTCCTGATTTTCCAGGTTTCCTTTGCCCACTCTTGTCCAAATCTATGGGTGTCTATGCACATGTAAGAGAACATTTTAGTGAAAACAAGTTTTTGGCATTCTTTTTCCGAGATTGCTTGGTGTTTGTACAAGGAAAGGTTCCTGTTTTCCCACATCGCCTCTTTCACACAGTTTATTATTCTCCATAGTGTCCTTTCTTTATTTGCATTGCAATTCATGCCCAACCCATATAGAACCAGTTCATAGGACAGGGATGCCTGTCCTGTTAATTCTTTAATGAGCTGTCCCATTGCCTTCCACATGCTTTGTGCTCCGCCGCAGTTCCAAATGAAGTGCATCAGGGATTCATCTGCTGCACAGCCTGGTGTTGGGCATGTTGCTGTTTTTGCCAGTTTCCTTGCATGTTGGAATTGTTTCACGGGAAGGCATTTGGATACCATCATCCATGCCAAGTCTTTCTGGGAGTTTGTCAAGTCTTTGTGGTTCACCATCTCCCAAACCTTCCCTGATTGCTTCTCTGATAAGTTGTTTACCATTGTCACTGAGTCTGTTTCTTTCAGTTCTTTGCTTAAGGCCATCTGGGGTGTGATGTCCTTCGCTCGAATTTGTCTCTCTTCCAGCTTCTTGAAGAAAGGCTTGATTTTTTTTGTTGTTGTAAAAATATACTTTATTTAAAATTATTTGTCAGGTTTACATTTTAAGCAGTCCCTTATATTTGGGTGCTGTACATTTAACCAATCTCAAAGAAGCGCATTAGGCTATCTTTGGTGGTTTTCCATCAAGATTTCTCATTTTACCCATCCAGACCAACTCCTGATTTTCCAGGTTTCCTTTGCCCACTCTTGTCCAAATCTATGGGTGTCTATGCACATGTAAGAGAACATTTTAGTGAAAACAAGTTTTTGGCATTCTTTTTCCGTGATTGCTTGGTGTTTGTACAAGGAAAGGTTCCTGTTTTCCCACATCGCCTCTTTCACACAGTTTATTATTCTCCATAGTGTCCTTTCTTTATTTGCATTGCAATTCATGCCCAACCCATATAGAACCAGTTCATAGGACAGGGATGCCTGTCCTGTTAATTCTTTAATGAGCTGTCCCATTGCCTTCCACATGCTTTGTGCTCCGCCGCAGTTCCAAATGAAGTGCATCAGGGATTCATCTGCTGCACAGCCTGGTGTTGGGCATCTTGCTGTTTTTGCCAGTTTCCTTGCATGTTGGAATTGCTTCACTGGTAGGCATTTGGATACCATCATCCATGCCAAGTCTTTCTGGGAATTTGTCAAGTCTTTGTGGTTCACCATCTCCCAAACCTTCCCTGATTGCTTCTCTGATAAGTTGTTTACCATTGTCACTGAGTCCGTTTCTTTCAGTTCTTTGCTTAAGGCCATCTGGGGTGTGATGTCCTTCGCTTGAATTTGTCTCTCTTCCAGCTTCTTGAAGAAAGGCTTGATGCCTTTGTACGCAGGGGGTGGTTCTAGTAAAAAAGGCTTTGTATTGTCCAGATTATATTCCCTCTCTTGATAAGATGAAGCTTGTAGCAAACAGTGTGTAGGCAGCCACACGTGAGTCTTTCTTTGCATTCCCCAGTATGTTTTTAACAAAATGTGACATCAGGAAGTCATGGAGGTTTGGCAGGTCTTTCCCTCCTTTTGTGGGTAGTTTGAAAACTGTGTCTCTTTTTAGTTTTTCAATTTTTGACCCCCAAAAGAAGTTTGCAAAAAGTTTTTGTGTCACTTTTGTCCACCTGTATGATGGAGGGAAAATCATGGCAATAAACATTAGGATTGGTAGACATATTGCTTTCAGCACCAAGACTTTCCCTTCCAGGGAAAGTTTTCTTGTCGTCCAGAGCGCCATTTTCTGCTTGAGCTTTGTCTGGATCTTCTCCCAGTTTATTTCTCCCTTCATGTCCTGTGAAAAAAGAATCCCCAGTATTTTTACTGGGTCTTTGGAAGGTTTCACTGGGAGCTGAGACAGTTTGTCCCATTGTCCCACTGTCATGCAGTGTGGTTTCTCCACATTCACCTGTCGCCCAGCTGCTAGGGAAAATAGTTGGGTTATAAGGAAAGTTCTGTTCATGGATCTAGCGTCAGTGCAAGCAATGGTGACATCGTCCATGTATGCTACACATTTGACCTGTTTGCCTTGGCTGCCCGGTACCAGAGGGCCAGTTATGCACTTGTCCTTCCTGATGGCGCATAGGAGAGGTTCAATTGCACATACAAAGAGTGCCGGTGATAAGGGGCATCCCTGTCTGACCCCCGATTCAATGTGGAACTCCTCAGATAGTGTACCATTTATAAGGACCTGGCTTTCACATCCAGTGTATATTAAGCCAATAGTTTTGATGAAACCTTCTGGGAATCCCATTTTCCTGAGCACTTTGAAAAGGTATTCATGACTTAGGGAGTCAAAGGCTATCTGGAAATCAAGGGCCAAGATAGCTAATGGATTCCCCCTGTCTTTCGCTAACCACAAGGGGTCTCTAATGATGGTCAAGCTGTACCAGATTTTCCTTCCTGGGACCGCACATGTTTGGTCTGGGTGCACGATGGAGGCCAGAACCTTTCTGCATCTTCCTGCCAGGACTTTACTTAGGATCTTACTGTCCACATTCAAGAGGGTGATTGGCCTCCAATTGTTGATGTCCAGCTTGTCCCCCTTTTTCTCCAGCAGTTTGATGATGCCCTGTGGAAAGGAGGGGGGTAAAACATTTTTTTCCAAGCATTCTTTCAACAGACTCCAAAAATCCTTTGCAATAAGCCCCCAGAAAGCTTTGTAAAACTCCCATGGAAGGCCGTCTTGCCCAAGGGCTGATCCTTTTGGGGCTTCCTGAATGATTTGGAAGAGTTCTTCTCCTGAAATGGGGGTGGTTAGAAATTGTTGTTCCTCTTGGGATAAAGAGCTCTGCAAAGACCCTAGAAAATCTTCACATGCACTTATATCTGATGGCTCTTTTTTGTACAATTGGGAAAAAAAGGCTGTTGTTATTTTCCCTACTTTCTCTGTGCCCTTTTGTGTTTGTCCATTTGTGTCTTTCAGTTCATTCATTACCTTTTGCACTTGCTGTGCCTTTTTGAAAAAAAACTTTGAGCACTTTTCATCTTCCTCAAAGATCTTGACCCTGGAGTTAAAAATGTGTTCTTTCCCTCGTTGTTTCGGCCATTCTTTCAGGTTTTCTCGCGTGATTATTCTTTGTTGTATTTCATCACATTTTTTAAACTAGATTTATTCGGTTTGAAGAGAAACCAGTGAGTTAAACAAACACTCGCTGACTGCACCCAAAAAACAACTTTCCACTCAATATCAGGTTGATTTACTTCACAACGGGCATCATTGATAACCATTCAAAATCCAACCAACTCGTAAAAAGCCTTGTAATGCGGTACTTTGACAAAATACTTGTTTCAAACTAAACAACAGCAGGAAGCACAAATGACTCGGCATTATGGGTATGTAAATTTCGTTTTCGGTCACATGACAGGAAAGGCTGTGACACTCGAGTCTCGCAGCTCAAGCCTTGGCGTCGGCTCCTTTCACTCTTCTCATTCTGAATAGTGCAGCGTTCGGAGCCTCGCGCAGGTTTGTGTGAGGCTCGGTGGCTCCCAAGAGGAGGACTTTTACATGTCACCATCAACAAGGCATGCTGGCTGGCTCATTGATTTTCTTTCCGAGACAGTGAGACAGTCAACTTGCAGGCTATAAGGCTGCATCAGCAGCTGTAAGGAAACAAGCACTGGCAGAGAGGCAACATGCTGACTATCGGCTTTGCCAATGCTTTTCGGCAATGTTGGGTAGCATTGGAAAGATGCTGTGCAGCAGGACCAAAAGGAAGAAAAAAAAGAGCGATGACGTGGGCATTTCTGTAGGTCCGCGCATGCATGTGCAAATGAATAATGAGGCGGGGATCATTTTTTTTGTATTGTTGCAAAATGGTTAAAAAAAAACAAAAAGTAGAGGACCGGCATGTAATTTGCTTCCATTTCCTTCCCCAACTCACCAAAAATAAATAAAATCTTTCAAAGAGCCCCTATCGCAGTAAAACACGTTTCACCGTAATTTTTTTTTTTTTTGTAAAAATATACTTTATTTAAAATTATTTGTCAGGTTTACATTTTAAACAGTCCCTTATATTTGGGTGCTGTACATTTAACCATTCTCAAAGAAGCGCATCAGGCTATCTTTGGTGGTTTTCCATCAAGATTTCTCATTTTACCCATCCAGACCAACTCCTGATTTTCCAGGTTTCCTTTGCCCACTCTTGTCCAAATCTATGGGTGTCTATGCACATGTAAGAGAACATTTTAGTGAAAACAAGTTTTTGGCATTCTTTTTCCGTGATTGCTTGGTGTTTGTACAAGGAAAGGTTCCTGTTTTCCCACATCGCCTCTTTCACACAGTTTATTATTCTCCATAGTGTCCTTTCTTTATTTGCATTGCAATTCATGCCCAACCCATATAGAACCAGTTCATAGGACAGGGATGCCTGTCCTGTTAATTCTTTAATGAGCTGTCCCATTGCCTTCCACATGCTTTGTGCTCCGCCGCAGTTCCAAATGAAGTGCATCAGTGATTCATCTGCTGCACAGCCTGGTGTTGGGCATCTTGCTGTTTTTGCCAGTTTCCTTGCATGTTGGAATTGCTTCACTGGTAGGCATTTGGATACCATCATCCATGCCAAGTCTTTCTGGGAGTTTGTCAAGTCTTTGTGGTTCACCATCTCCCAAACCTTCCCTGATTGCTTCTCTGATAAGTGGTTTACCATTGTCACGGAGTCCGTTTCTTTCAGTTCTTTGCTTAAGGCCATCTGGGGTGTGATGTCCTTCGCTCGAATTTGTCTCTCTTCCAGCTTCTTGAAGAAAGGTTTGATGCCTTTGTACGCAGGGGGTGGTTCTAGTAAAAAAGGCTTTGTATTGTCCAGTTTACATATTCCCTCTCTTGATAAGATGAAGCTTGTAGCAAACAGTGTGTAGGCAGCCACATGTGAGTCTTTCTTTGCATTCCCCAGTACGTTTTTAACAAAATGTGACATCAGGAAGTCATGGAGGTTTGGCAGGTCTTTCCCTCCTTTTGTGGGTAGTTTGAAAACTGTCTCTCTTTTTAGTTTTTCAATTTTTGACCCCCAAAAGAAGTTTGCAAAAAGTCTTTGTGTCACTTTTGTCCACCTGTATGATGGAGGGAAGATCATGGCAATAAACATCAGGATTGGTAGACATATTGCTTTCAGCACCAAGACTTTCCCTTCCATGGAAAGTGTTCTCGTCGTCCAGAGCGCCATTTTCTGCTTGAGCTTTGTCTGGATCTTCTCCCAGTTTATTTCTCCCTTCATGTCCTGTGAAAAAAGAATCCCCACTATTTTTACTGGGTCTTTGGAAGGTTTCACTGGCAGCTGAGACAGTTTGTCCCACTGTCCCACCGTCATGCAGTGTGTTTTCTCCACATTCACCTGTAGCCCAGCTGCTAGGGAAAAGAGTTGGGTTATAAGGAAAGTTCTTTTTATGGATCTAGCGTCAGTGCAAGCAATGGTGACATCGTCCATGTATGCTACACATTTGACCTGTTTGCCTTGGCTGCCCGGTACCAGAGGGCCAGTTATGCACTTGTCCTTCCTGATGGCACATAGGAGAGGTTCAATTGCACATACAAAGAGTGCCGGTGATAAGGGGCATCCCTGCCTGACCCCTGATTCAATGTGGAACCCCTCAGATAGTGTACCATTTATAAGGACCTGGCTTTCACATCCAGTGTATATTAAGCCAATAGTTTGGATGAAACCTTCTGGGAATCCCATTTTCCTGAGCACTTTAAAAAGGTATTCATGACTTAGGGAGTCAAAGGCTTTCTGGAAATCAAGGGCCAAGATAGCTAGTGGATTCCCCCTGTCTTTCGCTAACCACAAGGTGTCTCTAATGATGGCCAAGCTGTCCCAGATTTTCCTTCCTGGGACCGCACATGTTTGGTCTGGGTGCACGATGGAGGCCAGCACCTTTCTGCATCTTCCTGCCAGGACTTTACTTAGGATCTTACTGTCCACATTCAAGAGGGTGATTGGCCTCCAATTGTTGATGTCCAGCTTGTCCCCCTTTTTCTCCAGCAGTTTGATGATGCCCTGTGGAAAGGAGGGGGGTAAAACATTTTTTTCCAAGCATTCTTTCAACAGACTCCAAAAATCCTTTGCAATAAGCCCCCAGAAAGCTTTGTAAAACTCCCATGGAAGGCCGTCTTGCCCAGGGGCTGATCCTTTTGGGGCTTCCTGAATGATTTGGAAGAGTTCTTCTCCTGAAATGGGGGTGGTCAGAAAATGTTGTTCCTCTTGGGATAAAGAGCTCTGCAAAGACCCTAGAAAATCTTCACATGCACTTATATCTGATGGCTCTTTTTTGTACAATTGGGAAAAAAAGGCTGTTGTTATTTTCCCTACTTTCTCTGTGCCCTTTTGTGTTTGTCCATTTGTGTCTTTCAGTTCATTCATTACCTTTTGCACTTGCTGTGCCTTTTTGAAAAAGAACCTTGAGCACTTTTCATCTTCCTCAAAGATCTTGACCCTGGAGTTAAAAATGTGTTCTTTCCCTCGTTGTTTCAGCCATTCTTTCAGTTCTGTTTTTGTTTTTTCTCTTTCCTCCCCTACTTCCATTCCACCCCTTTCCAGGTTTTCTAGTGTGATCATTCTTTGTTGTATTTCATCAAATTTGTGAAACTTCTCCTTGCTTTTGATCATGCTCTGTTTTCTGAAAAAAAGTTTTGTTTGTTTTTTTACCTCTTCCCACCATTCTGCTAAGGATGGGAAACTTTCCTTTCTGGTTTTTAAGTTGTTGTACATATCACTGTAATTTTTACATATATTTTCCTCTTGTAATAACAAGGTGTTCATTTTCCACACCCCCCTCCCCATTTGACACATGTTTGAGATTTCAACGGTTGCTTTCAAGATTTGGTGGTCTGACATACCACTCTCGTTTGTTTCATAATTCCTTGCTTTTATATTTTTAGAGGTGAAAATGAAATCAATTCTTGATTTGACTTTGCCACTTTCTGCTTCCCATGTGAACCTTTGTTTTGACCCTGATGTTGCCCCTGTATCTGACAGTTGCAGATCTTTACACATGTTTTTGAGACATTTTGCAGACTTATCAATTTCGTAACAATTTTTCTTGCCACATCTGTCTGTGGGGTTTATGATGCAGTTGAAATACCCTGTTAACACCATTGGGGTTGCACCTGCAATAAAAAGTGGGAGCATTTCAAACAGGGACATTCTTTCATTCTTGTCGGTTGGTGCGTAAATATTACAGACCTTAAAGGTGGTGTTTCTGTATTGTATGGTGACCATCGTAGCCCTGCCTGGCTGTATAATTTTAGTATCAAGGATTGACATTTCTTTGTTTTTTATGAGAATGCCTATTCCAGCATTCTTGTTTCCACCCCCAGACCATTTGGAGGGGCCTTCTTCCCAATATTTGGATATGTGACTGTAGTCCGTGGAGTGGGGAATTGCACATTCCTGTAAACATATAATGTCCCCTTTTTGTACTTTGCAGAGCTCAAACACTGACGCTCTTTTCACTTGTGAGCCCATTCCTCGGGCATTCCATGATATGATGTTAAACATTATATTTGCAATGGTGATTACTTTGCACGATATACAATACATGTTAAACCTGAACATTTTCAAAGCTCAATGGCGACCAGATGCTGTCACATATTTGCTGATTGCTTTCACTATTTTGTGTCTCTTGCCCGCCAATTTCTTCTGCTCCCCCCAAGTATGGGGACTGTAGAAAAAGGTCTTTGTGGGGGGTTACTCCTACCTCTTGTGAGAATAAGCTATATCCTAGGTCTTCTGAGTCTGAGAGGTCCCCTAGTACACTATACCTGGACCCTGAGCAGTTCTCTCTTGGTAGAGTTTTCTTCCTATTTTCTTTCTGTTCTGTTGCGGCCGGACCACTTGGGTCCGCCGTTTGTTTTTTAATTTTGATTTTATTTCTTTTTTTTACCATCTGCATTTGGCCCTCAGTGGTTTTTGTTTCCTCTTCTGAGGAGGTCTGTTCTTCTCTTTCCCTTTTTTCCTGTGCCCTGTCCTTGGCTTCTTTGATGATGTTATATATATCTGTAGGGATAAGAGTACAACCTGAATCTATTTCCCTGTCTTCCACTTGTGAGTCTATGTCTGACATCCCTTTAACTTTCTTTTCACTTTCCACTATTTCTGTCACTTGAGTCTCCTCTACTACCTGTGTACTTTCCTTGGTTTGTTCCTGTTCTGCCTGTGGGGTAGGGGTAGGTTCAACCTGTATTACTTGTTTTTTTATGTTGGGTGTTTCCCCGGTGCCTCCATCACTAACTGTCTTAAAGATTAATGGTGCCAGTACTGCGGCATAAGGTTTACTATCCCCTGGCTGATGTTTGGCAGCTGCAGATGCCGCATATGAGAATCTTTGCTTTGGGCATGCTCTATAAAGGTGCTCTTTGGATCCACATAGGTTACATGATTTGGGGGCATTACATTCGGTGTGTTTGTGGCCTATGTCCCCACAGAACTTGCAACTCTCATTTTTGCATTCTTCTTTAAGGTGGCCAAAACTTAAACAGTTCCTACAATATTGTGGTTGGCTTGGGTAGTTTAAATAGCCTCTGTTTGGGCCCAATGCAAAGGTTTGTGGGAGGTGGGTCACTCCCCCAGCGGGGTTTGGTTTAAGGATCACAAAAACCTTCCTCTTGCCATTCCAGATTCCAAACTTATTTCTCTGTAATATACCTCCCCTCACCTTTGCGCAAAACCGGTTTAAAAAACATTCAATCTCCCATGTAGACACATGAGCATTATACATATGGACAATTACTGGCACCTCCTTTGCTGCTGCCATAGCAGTAATTTTGACCCCCTTGAGGTTCTCATGTGAACACATGAGTGACACTCCCTGTAAAAAAAAATCATATTTCAGCTCTGGAAAAAACGTGATTTCAAAAAAACCTCTATCTTTGTTTTGCTGTACACATTTTAAATCCTTAGCAGTACATTTGAATACTTTTTCAAGTATTTCCTTCACTACATACTCTAGATCCTTAGTACCTCTGTACTCTTCCTCTATTTCGATTTTAATGGCCAGCTCCCCATACTGGAGCGTTTGTTTTGCCATCTTAGCTGTGCACTTTCTCCCTGTGCTTAGGGCAACATTTTGGCTCTGTGATCTTAGGCCCTCTGTGGCCGAGCCCCGTTATTGCCCACACACAAGTTTACACCAAGTTCAAAGTCAGAGTCCAAAAGTCTCTCGTTTTCCCAGGGATGCAGTGCCTGTCTGCCACTGCTTTAAGTCAGAAGTGAGCCGAGGTGCCGTCGAGGAGCGCTCTGGGTGGAATGTGGTGGCGTGGGCCTGATTAGACGAAGAATCCCGAGTGGGAACCCAGGGAAGGCAGGACCAAGACTCAGGGCAAGGGTCTCTCTGCGCCTCAAAACGGGGATGCACTCGAGTGGAAGTGCGAGCCCCCACTGATGTTTGAGGTGGTATTTGCTGGGGGGATGGAAGGGGCTTCCTGCCCAGTGCTACCAAAGGGAGAGAGTCCTTTCTCTCTCGCGTGGCCAGTAATTACGATACACGTAACGACAATGTGCTACCTGGCTTTCCTTTCTTTTAACAACTTTCCACAGAATATTAGGGTGATTTTCTTACAGAAGTTCATCATTGATAACCCTTAAAAATACAACAATCTCGTGATAAGCCTTGCAATCCGGAAAGCTGCCAAGATACTGGTCGACACAAACGAACCAAGAGCAGGACGCACAAGTGACACGGCATTATGGGTATGTAAATTTAGTCTTCGGTCACGTGACATTAAAGGCTGTCACACTCGAGTCTCGCAGCTCAAGCCTTGGCGTCGGCTCCTTTCACTCTTCTCATTCTGAACGGTGCAGCGTTCGGAGCCTCGCGCAAGGTTTGTGTGAGGCTCGGTGGCTCCCAAGAGGAGGACTTTTACTGCCACCATCAACAAGGCATGCTGGCTGGCTCATTGATCTTCTTTCCGAGACAGTGAACGAGCCAGTGTGTTTTCAACTTGCAGCCTATAAGGCTGCATCAGCTGCTGTAAGAAAACAAGCATTAGCAGAGGGGCAAATGCTGACTAACGGCTTTGCCAATGCTTTTCGCTAATGTTGTGTAGGATCGGCAAGATGCTTGTGCAGCAGGACCAAAAGGGGAAGAAAAAAAGGGGGAGCGATGACCTGGGCATTTCTGTAGTCCGCGCATGCATGTGCAAATGAATAATGAGGCGGGGATCATTTTTTTTTTATTTACTGGTCCAAAATGGATCAAATTAATAAAAAATGAAAAAAATAGGGAGGGCTGCCACGTAATTTGCTGCCTTTTCTTCCCTCTAACCCCCCTTAAAAAAACATCTTTCAAAAAAGCCTCTGGGCATTGGGGGGCAGGAGAGGAGGCAACAGGAAATGGGCAAGGGGAGGTAAAAAGCAGCACATAAGAAGGAGTAACTTGGAGGTTGGGGAAGAAGCACATATGTGAGAATGCAGCATTTTGAGCCAGGAGGGAGGGAGTTTGGAAGGGGTATAAGCAGAAAAGAGAAAGCCTGCAACATGAGGAGGAAAAGCTCACCTAGGAGAAACAGGCAAACAGAGAAAAACAAGTAGGTCCCTAAAAGTGTGCAGTGACAGGATAGAAACCAGCCAATAGAGAGTTGGTAAAGAGGTTATGCTCCAGGGCAAAGACAACAAGCATTGGTATAGCCAATGGGTTTCGCTTTTGAGACCTTCTAAGTATTTAATTATGCAGCACAATATCGTTAGAGCAACAACATCAACTGTTGCATGGCTAAACACTTATAAGGTCCCAAATGCAAGACCTATTGGCTATGCCAATGCTTGTTTTATTTTAGTTACCAGCATGCACTCATACGTCTGTAGGGAGCCCCTTTCGCTCTACAGGCAGCCCCTATTCTTCAACCCCACCTGCAATCCTTTATATCTGGTACAGTGTTGGTCCCTGTGCGTATGTAGTGCTCTGTCTGCATACGTGCAGGTCGGCGTGACATATGTCTGTCATAGTGTGCAATGGGTATGTGTAGATGTTGAGTTGAACCGGCCTAGAAGGATAGCGTATAGTAATAATTCCTTCCCATCTGCGGTGTTAATGCTCTGTTTGAGTTGAAAGGTACCAGTGCATGACCTCGCAAAAAGCCAGACACATTGTTCAGTGAAACCATTCCAGGCTCGATCGAATACTGGTTTTATTCTCAGGGATTTTTCAGTAAACGTTCTCGTGAAAAGGGACCATTTGGATTAAAGGCCCACATTGGCAATAAAGTCAACAAAAGCTTAAAATGCAGTTCATGTGCTGCAGCAAAAAGACACCCTCATTTGCTGTGTGTTAGGTTATGAAATTATTTTTAAAGAAAATAAGGATAAGTTTAACATTGTGATGTGATGGTGTCGTGCTTATTTTTACGTTGTCTGTTGAGTGGACAACATTGAAAAGAAAGACTCTACCAAATAAAAAAATATAGTAGGAAGTTAAGAAAACGGCAGGTCATTAGACCTCTCTCCCAGTGAAAATGTTTTCTGCTTGTGGCTTCACTTCAAATTAGTTTTCTACGTCGTCATGCAAAGGTGGATTAAAATAAAGAACTTAAAAAGTCCCGGTATTCAGTCTTTGAAAGGACCTCTTGTATATCCCCCTCATAACTCGAGAAACCAACCACACAAAGGGCCCGATGTAGGTAAATCTAATTTACCACTTCTTAAATACCGAATCATACCGATTCGGTATTTATGAAGTGGTAAATTAGAGGGGGGGAGATGTAGGTATTTCAGATTCGGTAAATACCGAATCTGTAAGATTTGGTATTTACCGATTCTGTAAATACCGATTCGGTATCCCCCATTGATTCCTATGGGCCTTGAAGCCCATAGGAATCAATGGGCATTACCGATTCGGTATTTACCGATTCAGTAAATACCAATTCCAGCAAGGGTGCAGGGGGTGTCACTTTGACACCCTCTAGCACCCCCAATACTGGCTTGTGTGCCATGTGGCACACAGACATGCCCTAAGGGCATGTCTGTCTGTCACATGGCATAGGTGTGCATGCACACATGTGCATGCACACCTGGATTCGGTATTTTAACACCCAATTGGATTGGGTGTTAAAATACCGAATCTGAAAGGCCTGTGGGACTCAGAAGAGTCCCACCTGCATCTGGAAGATACCGAATCGGTAAAAATACCGATTCAGTATTTTACAGATTCTGTAAATTTACCGATTCGGTAAATATACCGAATAGGTAAATACTGGCCCCCTACATCTCAAAGTGCCAAATACCGGTCGGAAACGGCCGATTTCGGCCGTTTCCGACCGGAATTTGCCACCTACATCGGGCCCAAAAAGATATACAATTTATATAAAATATAAAAATGTGCCAATACACAGCGTTTTGGTTTATTACGATATCACCTTCATCAGGACAAGATTCTATTTAAAGAAAACATACAATTAGACACATTGTCTAATTGTATGTTTTCTTTACATAGAATCTTGTCCTGATGTAGGTGATATCGTAATAAACCGAAACGCTGCGTCGACAACTTTGAGCTTTGTAATTTTAAATGTTCTCCATGTGTATTGGCACATTTTTATATTTTTAATGTATGGCACTGCACTGCTGTTATCAAACATTTAATCTAATTATTTGTAATAAATTGTTCACATTTTTTAGGTTTAAAGTATTTTATTGAAGCATGGTGGGGTAGGACACAAAGGGGCAAAAACAAGTGACCCACAGGATCCGCTCAGCAGTGCGCATCATCCAGCCAATACAACAATACAATTGCAAATCAGTAAGAGGCTCTGTCTGACTCTTGAGCCTAGCTTCAGCCCCTGTGGGCACTGACAAACCACGGAGGGGAGGGGAGGGGGGGGGGGGGGACGGAGGAGGGGAGGGGGAGGACGGGGAAAGGAAAAAAAAGGGGGGGGGGGGGAAAACCAGGAGGGGAAAACAAAAAGGAAAAAAGGGGGGGGGGGGTGAAGGGAGGAGAAACAACCCCGCTCCAAAAACCTACCTAACCAAACGTAAACCCCCAACTACCATACCCCGACCCACCCCCTGTACTGTGCCAGCATCTACAGTCTCCGCCTCAGCGAACTCTACAGGAATCTCCATTATGCAACACCAACCCCACCCACTCAGGCAGGCGGGTCCGGCGGCGGTGTCAGCCTCAACAATCGAAGATATCTAGGGCAGGTAATCTCACGGAACTCAGAACACAATAGGCTGTGAAAGGGCTCCCACAACTCCTCAAAGGTATCCGTATCCCCCAGGGCTACCAGTGACATTTTTTCCATTCCAAGAACATGCCATAATCTGTGCAACCAACCAACTACAGAGGGAAGTGTTGTAGTGCGCCAGTGTATGAGAATATTCTGCACCGCTGATCCCAGTGCAATTGCGATCTGCCTACCCCTTTTGGACCTAAGGGGATACATCAACCCATTCGGCAACCCCAACAGGACATAGGCCGGGAACCTAGGCAGTTCTATCCCAAAGCATTTGTCCACCTCGCTCAGGACCTCTTCCCAGTACGGAGCCAACAGGGGGCAGTCCCACAGTATGTGCGTTAGTGTACCAGTGTGGCCACAGTCGCGCCAGCACGTCCCTGGTATCGCCCTGTCCATCTCGTGCAGTTTCTCCGGTGTGCGGTACCAGTAGGTCGAGATTTTGGTGAAGGTCTCTGTGAGACCTGTGTGGTAGGCCGAGTGGCGCGCTCGGTAGGAGATGTTGTCCCATTCTTTATGACTCAGCTCGCGCCCAAGCTCCCGCTCCCATCTTCCCCGACCAGGGTTGTGAATGTGAAATGAGGGGGGCTGCAACATTCTATACAGGTCCGAGATCAGTTTGGCGTCCGACGTGCGAGTAATTAACCAACGCTCATACTCCGTGATTTCTCTGTGTGCCGCGTCGCGCACTTGCGGTTGTAACGCCCAGTGGCGCGCCTGCAGGTATCGCATGCGTTCCGTCTCGGGGAGGCCATATTCTCGCTGCAGGTCCTGGAAGGAGACAACTCCCTCAGGGGAGTACAAGTGGTACAGAGTGCAGCAGCGGGCCGCCCGCCAGCGCTCATAGGCTCCCTGTTCCAGCCCCGGGCCGAAGTCCGGGTTGCCAATGAGCGGCGTGAAGGGAGAGGGGAAAGTAGTTAACTCACATCTGGCAGCTACTGAGTCCCACGTCTGGAGCGGGGCCCGCGTCACCAAAGACGCATAAAGATTGGGGGGCCGATGGGCTCGCCGCAAGAACGGTACCTCCTGCAGCGTCCTACCCGCCACCGCTTGATCTTGGAACAACCAGTGTTTATCAGATTCCCACCAGCTCCATTCCACGAGGTATCGGAGCTGAGCGGCCTGAAAATATTTCCGTAAATCCGGTATCCCCAACCCTCCGGATTCCGGTGAGAGCATAGCGATGCTTCTCTTGATCCTCGGCCTGCGGCCCTGCCACACGAAGCGTGCAATGGCAGTCTGAGTCTCTGCGAGCCACCCCGCAGGAGGGTGGAGCGGCAGTGCTCTGAAGAGGTAGAGCACCTGAGGAAGAAGGGTCATCTTCACTGCGGCCACCCTACCCAGTAGTGACAGCGTGCCCCTATCCCACCAGCCCAGTTCCTCCTTGATTTTCGTGCCCAGAGCTGCGTAATTGGCCTTAACCATCTCCGGGAGGGTGGGCGCCAGCAGGATCCCCAAATAAGGGATCCGGTCCTTGGACCAGCTCAGAGGATAAAGCCTCTGCAGTTCCACTCTAGTGGCAACGGATAGCGAGATGTCCAGGGCGGCTGATTTACCCAGGTTCACCCTAAAGCCCGCAACGTCAGCGAATAAATTCAGTTCCTCCACACAAGCCGGCAGTGATCTCCGCGGGTCATCCAGCGTCAGAATGACATCGTCCGCGTACAAACTTATCGCGTGGCGAAACCCGCCCATCTGGACACCGATAATGTCAGGGTTCTGCCTAACCCTCTGGGCAAATGGCTCCATGTACAAAGCAAAGAGCAGGGGGGAGAGTGGGCATCCCTGTCTCGTGCCCCGTTCAATTGGGAAGGGCCGAGAGCTGCCGCCGTTCACCCGGACCACCGCAGATGGGAACCTGTAGCAGTTAAAGATCAGGTGTCGAAACTTCTCCCCTATCCCAAATTTGCTCAGGACCCTCTCAAGGTAGGGCCAGTGCACCCTGTCAAAAGCCTTCTCCGCGTCTATGGACAGGAGCATCCTCTCTCCAGGGATCCTAGAAGCCTTTTCGAGAATGTGCGTCACCCTCTTCGTGTTATCTGTCGTTTGCCTACCGGGCACGAATCCCGCTTGGTCCGGGGCAACCATGCCGGGGAGATGCAACGCCAGGCGTGACGCTAAGATACTGGTGAACACCTTCAAATCGGTATTCAACAGCGAAATAGGACGATAGGACCCACAGGCGGTCTTGTCCTTGCCCGGTTTAGGGATCACGGAGACCGTGGCCTGGAGAAATTCGGAGGGGATGGCTCCGGGGTCTGCGAAAGAGTTGAAGAGGCGAGTCAGCAGAGGTGCCAGTTCCTGACAGAAGGTCTTGTAAAACAGCGGGATGAAGCCGTCCGGACCCGGGGCCTTGCCCAGTTTGAGTCGGGATATCGCCGTGACCACCTCCTCAATACGGAAGTCACGTTCCAAATACTGGGCCTGGTCCTGTGTCAGCGACGGGAGCGGAACCGAGTCCAGGTAGTCCCCCTCAGCCTGGGCCGAAGGGGGTTCCCCGGAGTAAAGGTCCGCATAGAAGCCGCGGAAGACATCCGCTATGTGTTCGTCGGTCGTGACCCGGCCTCCGGCCGGGTCTAGCAGTTCCTTCACTCGGTGCTGCTCGTGCTGCACCCTTAGTTTGTTAGCCAGGAGCCGCCCACACCGATCGCCTCCCGTGTAATATTTGTGCTTCAGGCGGAGCACCGCGTACTCCGCCCGATCCGTGTCCAGGGCCGCCAGGAGCTTCCGCACCGCCTTCAGCTGCCGCCACACCCTGGGGGCACCCTATGATGAACCTGCTCCAGCTCCCTCACCTGCTGGGTGAGCTCCTCTCTCTTAATTTGCCGGTCTCTATTCTCAGCGGCAGAGATCGCGATAAACTCGCCTCGGAGCACGGCCTTAAGGGCCGCCCACTGTGTCGCGCGGGAGGTATCCCCATTATCGTTCACGGTCTGAAAAGCCAAAATGGCCGCCCTGATCTGATCCACTACCGATCGCCTGTGCAAAAGCGTATCTCGAAGCCGCCAAACCCCCCTCGACCGAGCCACCGGCGGTAGAGCGAAAGCGCCTTCAACTGGGGCGTGGTCAGAGAGAGAGAGGACTCCCATGTCCGCATTCGGGGACAAAAGGAGCATCGGGCCTGACACTAGGAGGTGGTCTAAGCGCGCATAAGATCTATGGGCATGGGAGAAATAAGAGTATGCGCGAGTGGTAGGGTGGAGGCAGCGCCACATGTCATGCAGGTCTAGCTCCGCAAGTCGAGTTCGAATCGAGCCCGAAAGCTCGCCCAACTGCTGGCGCCGCTGCACAGACCTATCCAGCGCCGCGTCAAAAACCAGATTCAAGTCACCCCCCAACACTATGTGCCTATCAGAGGTGAATGCAACGTCGTCCAGGGCCCTGTGTAAGAATTGGTCCTGATGATCATTAGGGCAGTAAACGGAGCCTACAGTCAGCGCTAAGCCCCCCACCTTGATTCTATACACCAGGAGTCTTCCTTTCTGCTCCGCCACCTTGCTCACCACCTCTCCCCTGAACCTTCTAGAAAACAAAATGGCCACCCCTGCCGTCTTGGAAGTGCTAGAGGAGAATAGCTGTGTGGGGAACTTGGGGGTTCGCAGCCGCGGGCAGTCCTTAGCCAGCAAATGGGTCTCCTGCAACAGGCAGATATCCGCTTGTGAGTTTTCCAGCAGGGATAACACTGCCCGCCGCTTAACCGGGTTATTCAGCCCTTTCACATTGAGTGTAAGCACCTTAAGAGCCATCAAAGAGAGAGTTCAAGGAGCACATATCTCAAGGCAAAGCCCCATCAGCAAACACAAAGGGCACCCTTCGAGACCTCAAAACATAGCAACGTTGAAGCAACCAGTGGCACAGTACAGTCCCCGAACCCCAACACCCCACAACCAAAGAAACCCCCCCCGCCTCTACCCCAACAAATCCACACCACCCCCCTCTACCAATCCCCCCTCTAGGACCCAAGATCAAAACAGCTGCCCGTCCACCCCGATCCCTTCCCCCGCTTCCAAAACCTTCCAAAAAAGACATTGTCCCAGTCCGGCCCAAAACGGGCAAGGCCGTGGAAAGTCAACCTAGTGGACGTCCAGCCACCACCTCCTGCACTCGCCCTTCCTCCCATGCCACCCCCCGAAACCCCGCACCTGCAATGAGAATGAGCTAAAATAGACTCCCCCCGGAGTGAGTTCAGGCCGTCAAGGCCACTTCGCCGATCGCCGTCACTCTGGAGGCCTCCTGGATGGCAGCCGCCATTTCAGCCCGAATTGCAGGCGAGCCCGGGCGCTCCGCCGGGGGAGAGGCCCCCCCCTCGGCTCGTTGCCAACCGTCGCGGGTGCTGCGCCTCCGTCGCGGGGCCGGGGTGTCCGTGTCCGTTGCAGTGAGGCCCAGTACCGCGCAGACATCCTGAAGAGACCGAAGCTGATGTAGCACACCGTTCCACCTGAAAATCAGGCGGAAGGGGTGCCCCCAGGAGTACTGCGTTTCGTGTTCGCGAAGGAAGTCCGTGGCGATCTTGAAGGATTTCCTCTTCTGCAACGTGACTGTGGATAAGTCCTGAAACAGTGCCACAGGATGGTCCCGGAATCGATAAGGCTGCTGTCTTCGCACCTCGCGGAGGATCCGCTCCTTCAGAGGAAAGTCCGGGAGAAAGGCCAGAATGTCCGGCGCGGGCGCCGTGGCTCTGCGGGGGCGACCCACCCGGTGCGCCCGGTCGATGCGAATCCGAAAGTCCTCCGGCTCACCCAGGATCGCTCGGAAGAGGGCCACCAGATATGCCGTCACATCTTCACCCTCCTCACCGGACGGCACTCCGCGGACCCGTATGTTGTTCCGCCTGGACCGATTTTCAAGGTCCTCGGCGTGGGCCTGTAGCTCAATCTGTTGCTCCCGGAGCCGTAGGACCTCCTGCTGCAGATGGGTGATCTCCTCATCCCTGGAGTGGCCCGCTTCCTCTACTGTGTTCACCCGGTCCCCCAGGGAGTCCATCTCTCTCCTCACTTCGCGGACCTCCCCGGCCACCTCATTCTTGAGGGCATGGAAGTCTTCCCGCAGGGTGCTGAACAGGGACTCGAGAAAGGACCTCGTCACCGGGGGTTCGCCACCTTCTGCCCCCCTAGTCGGTGCCGGGGAAGTCGCGGCCGGTTGAGCGCCTCCGCTGCGCAGGGCGCCCCTTCCCAGCATTTCCGGCAAGGTCCGGTCACCTCTCCGCTGTCCCCTTGCATTCGACATTGCAGCACAATAATGGACCCTGAGGCTCGCTGAACAGCAGAGAAAGCAACTATATGCAAGCCGGGGCGATCCACACAAAGAGCACCAGGAGGGACGGGCTGCCCGGCCAAGTTCCACAAAATGGCCGCTCAGTAGTGTTGTAGGGACAGCGCCCAAAATGGAGACCCTCTCCTTCTTCGATCCGAGAGCCAGATACCCGGCTCGGGGGCTAAGTCACAATACGACAGTCACCAGTGGCCGCCACTCCAGGGCGAGATCAGCTTCGGGGGACTCGGTCTCCAATTCCGCACAGTTAACCAGCCTAGGCGACCTCCTCCAGCAGGCCACGTCAAGCCACGGGCTGGCGTAGCGAGGTGGCGCCGACTCCGCCACCGTTCTGCACCTCCGCTCCGCTCCGCTCCGCTCCGCACTACCGCTGCTTGACAGCTCCCAGCCTCACGCGAAGCCGTCTCCGAAACCCACTCCAACAGCTCATGCACCACAGCGGGCTTCACACCTCAGAGGCCGGTCACCTCGTCGCGTTCCGAGGGTCGGGGGACTCGCGGCTGCCAGCTCTCACTCGGGTCGTACACGGGGTCCGACCTGGGCTATATCGGCCAAAATCTTGTCCCCGACGGCGCAAACCAGGCTCAACAGGCTCTCCACACCTCCGCCGCAAGCACCAGGCTCAGTGGCCGCGTGATCCGGGGGGGAATCAGCGGTTCCGAGCGATGCAGGAGTTCAGGGGTCCGGGAGCCCTCGGCAAGTGCGACCGCTCAGCCCGCCATCTTGGCCACGCCCCCCTGTTCACATTTTTTAAAAGAAACACTGTTTTTGAATTCATTGTTTTTATTGTATGTTTAAAATTGTATATCTTTTTGTGTGGTTGGTCTCTTGAGTTATGAGGGGGATATACAAGAGGACCTTTCAAAGACTGAATACCGGGACTTTAAGTTCTTTATTTTAATCCTCCTTGTCCCAAATTGGACTATTAAGGAGACCTCCCTTCTTTTGTTATTTGTCATGCAAAGGTGTGCACAGCAGTCACCACGAATGGATGACCCTACCCCACAAACATGTGCCATATAATTAGATATTAAAATACCAACAACAGCACCTCTGTTGGTTTGAGCATCATTTCCAAGATATCCCTTCTCCCGGTTCTAGTGCTCGCATAGAGTCTGAAAATCCCAGGCACATGCTACGTGAAAAGGATATGTACAGGGAGCAAAGGGAAGGCAGCAGAAAAAAGGGCAAACAAGAATAAACAATTGTTAGAACCGGCTGTCTCTAGTTGGCAGAGGTATACACTTCTGACAAATAGGGACACACCTTTTCTAGTCAGGGCAAGGGGATCACACCCTTCGATAATCCCTGCTCACCCCCTTGGTAGCTTGGCAGAGCAGACAGGCTTATCTCAGAGGCTGTGTGTTAAGCATTTATGACCACATACAGTAATAAAGTGAATACACTACAAATGGACACGACACAGTAGTATTATAAAAATAAGGATTTTTATATAAGGCTTAGCACAAGACCAAATAACGACAAAAATGTACACAATCTTAATAAATACTCTGGGAAGGGAAAAATAGTTTAAAGGTAGTTTCTTCTTTAGGACAAAGTCTCTTGTATCAAAGCAAATCTTCTTCTTGGAAACACAGTTCTTAGCAACAGGGTAACCCACACGGGGGCTACACGACGTCGAGGCAAAGTTAATCCAAAGGTTCGGCGTCGACCGCGAGGAGCGCTACGTCGAGCCCGGAGTCACACGGACCCCCAAAAACACAGTACCTTGGAAAAGGAAGCACACGATGATTAGCGGCGTCGAGCAATCCGGCGTCGCGTCTTCGGTGTCGATCAGGCCTCAGCAGGTGTCGTCGTCGATGATGCGGTTGCAAAGAGTGAGCAGCGCTCACGGCGTCGAGAGGGCACGAGGGCGATGCGATCAGCAGCGGTGCAGACACGAGGTCCCTTGGAGCTGGAGCCGAACTCACTACTCCCTGGCGTTGCTGCTGGCGTCGATCGGGTCCGGCGGCTGGCGTCGAGGAAGCGGGACACTGGAGCCGTTACTCGCTATGTCGAGCTGGATTCGGCGACGTCCGTCGGCGTCGAGGTTGCTGGCTCTTTCAGAGGTGCTGGATTCACAGGTTCCAGCAAATAGCACTTTCAGCAGATGAAGTCTTTTAGCCCTGTGACTTCAGCAGGAGACTGGCACTCTTCCAGTCCTTGGAGATTTTCTTAGCAAGCGTGAGAGTACACACACAGTTCCTCTCTCCTAGTTTCCTTGGCAAAAATAAAGAAGCGCTGCAGGATTCCCCCCAGCAAACAGCACACTGGCAGAAGGGGTAGGCAAGTCCTCAGATCAGCAGGCCTCTTGTCCTTGGTTACAGGGTTCCTTGTCAGAAGTGATCTCAATTCTTGGTTCAGGGGTCCTTCTCTTATACCCCTTTTCGGCTTTGATCCCTTTGTCCATGCAGGGGGATTTCCCAACATCCTGGGTCTGTTGTGGGTGGAGCCAGGCAGAAGCACCTGGCCTATTCACTGAGCAGGGCTAGGTCCTCAGACGCCCAGCAGGAGGTGGAGCCTGCATTGTCACGGCCAGGAGCAGAGCTATCGGCCTCCTGGCAGGAGGTGGGGCTAGGATCGTCCATGGCAGGCACAGAGCCATCAGCCGCTTGGCAGGAGGTGGAGCCGGCATTGTATCAGGCAGGGTAGGCTATCAGCAACTACTCTCCCCCTACTCTCAACGCAAATGTCCCACTCATCCCACACTGACTCACTCAGACCTCTGGAGCCACCCAGCTCCTGTCACACACACGCAAGACCAGCAGAAACCAGAAATGGTTAGACAAGAAAATAGACACTTTCTAAAAGTGCTATTTTCAAACCCGGAGTCCAAAAACCATCCACACCAACGGATGCGTAATTAAACACCGAGTTCAGGGATACCAAACTCGACATTGCACCATGCTCCCCGAGCCAGCTAGGATCATAGCATTAATAATCCCGGCGGCCCATTCTAACTAATGGAGAGCAGGCTACCTCGCAATAGTGAAGAACGAAGATGGCTGTAATTCACTATTAGGACATGCCAACTTGGTCAGGCGTGTCCTACCTTATACTTACAATGCACCCTGCCCGTGGGCCTACCATAGGGGTGACTAACATAAAGTCAAGGGAAGGTTGGAGGGGCTGGCAAGTAGGTATACTTGCGCAGCCTGCGTGACAGCACCAGGCTGCACGTGGGTCTCGCAATGACCGACCCGTAGACATTCTTTTGCGAGGCCGCTCCTGTGGGTGGCACAACACGTGCTGCGAGCCCACGAGCGGCATTTGTATTTACAAGCCCCGGCACTCCTGGTGCACTAGACTAGGGACTGACAGTAAACCAAATAGGCCAAACATGGATACAATAGATACATCAATTTAACATAAGGAGCACTTGCGCTGTGGCACTGATTAGCAGTGGCACAGCGCCCAAAGCATATACCAGCAAAACATCGAAAAACAGTGGAGGCAAACAGAAAAAATGGAGGAGAGACTCAAGCCAATGATGTCAGGTCTAACAACAATCAAATACATGATATTATAATATACGCGCTAGAACCCCATACCCATTCCAACACAGCACAGATAAGGAAGTCGAAAAGTAGTTATCTGGGTGCCTACCAATACATGTTGCACATGAAATTACAATAGCACACTTTAACACAGAACTCCAAACTTACCTTATGCAGCCTGAAAATGCTGCAGGTAACTGACTAGTAAAATATTTTTTCACTGTTGGCTACATAGCACATATATATTTGCCATTGATTAGATAAAGTAAAGCTAGAGAAAACGCATAACCAATTTTGTACAGCCTTCCAGACCTAAAAAAAACTCATTAAAACTGACAACACCACTATCCTGTCCGCTCACATTCTCAAAACGGAATCACACTTCATTCTGCAACAGTCACTTGGAAAGTCATGCCCGGACTACTAGAAAGGTGCAACTCCTCCTTTCTAATTGCAGATTGGGCGCCATACAAATGATATTTTACAATAAGAATGTACACAGTTAAAACACTGTAATCCACTCTGTAAATCGAACAGCTATTGTCTTTTGATCATTATGGGACAGAAAGTACTTGTTTTGTGCTTGTTTGGAGGGTGGTTTGGACTGAGCCATCATCCCATACCTCCATCTTTCTGTTATATCTTTAATCGGATTTCTTCACCTGCCTGCTCCACATCTCACACAATGGGTGCTGCAACAATGTGTTTTTTTTCAAACCTTGCACATGTTACACAGAAAGTTGTTGTCATGCATGCACTCGCACTGCATGTTCTTTTTGCGCAGCAACCTTTAAGTCAGTGCATTCTCCATGTATGTAACAATTATAATTAGTGCACTGTAAAGGGAGAGGATGTGGCCTAACAGCCAGAGTTGGCAACTTTGGAGCAGAGGAACCAGGTTGGAGTCTCGGAGGTGGGCTCAACATCCTGCGATTCTAGGCAAATCACTTAATCTCCCTGTGCCTACCAAAAATTGAATGTGTTCTTCTGTAAGGTAACTGGTGCTCATGGAAAGCACTCTAATATCTTCGGGCCCAATTCGCGCTATATAAAACTCTGAAAAAAAAACTTCTACAAAGCAACGGAACCTAGGTTTAGCTCTGGCACTAGTTTGCTGCTTCTGTGGGAGCTGGAGCTATGGGATAATATGTGGGAGCCTACATGTGTATCTTCCACCAGGTTATCTGCGACTGCCGCCGGTCCCCACCATCTCTCCTCCCGCTGCCGATCATCCTCAATAGAGGATGTTTGCAATAAGGCTCCACAGGCAGGCTGCCTGTGAGCCGCCCTGAGCTCGGGATTATGAGTGACAGCTTTGCGTGGAAGCCCGAGCACTATTTATGTTCCTGGAAATAATATCAGTGTATGTGGAAACTGGTGCTGATGCAGAGACAGTGCTTGGACTAACGCCCACCGAGCTTCTTTGCGCTTTCTCATATGAAAAACAATATTCAGGTGCTGCTGCCTAGGAGCACAGCCCGGTAACGCCGCCAGACACTTGTAAAACATTAATGCAAGTGACTCTGTGTATCATTCTCGTTTTACATACTCGTTCAAGTGTCAGAACGCTCCTGTAATCAGAAAATAACAAGCACAAGCGCAGCAGGCTGCCGGCAAAGGGGGAGGCGCGAGGCAGCAGCGGAGGGGGAGGTTCCCTTGCAAGATCGATAATTGCTACCATATGGCGGCGCTCGCTCCGGCAAGTGAATCGGCAGACGTACATGCTTTGCCATTGAAGGCAATGGAACGCGTGCAAGTTTTTGGTTGAAAAGCCAAAGCGATAGCAAAGGACTTTTTGCCTATGCAACGCGTGCGCGCTGCGTAGGCGAGACCTAAAAACAGAGTCCCAGATGTACAAAGATTTTGCGGCAGGGTTGAGTCACGTTTTTTGATGCAATCCGAAAACTAAAACTTTTTTGGGTGTTTAAAAAGCGGCACAAATTTTGATTTGTATGTCTTTATAAGAAAAAGCAGTGCTTTGCGTTACCTTGAGTCAGGGAAGCATTCTGTGGGTGGTGCATGGGACTTCTTATACATCCACCTATGGATTCTAACGCAAACCCATATTTTCAAAGAGACGTAGGCATGGGTTTGCTCCAAAATGGTGCACCTGCCTGAGGCTGGTGTACGGAGAAGAAATGGGTCTATTTTATCTTGTTATGTCCTCTTTATGTGCTTCATTCTGCAGCACACAAACAAAGAAGAAAACGTTTCAAAGGACAGTTTTTGTGCAGTAAGTATCCCTTCCTGCACAAAAACTATTCTGTGAGAAATTGGGTTGTTGGTTCAGGGGGGAGTTTGAGCCTTTCTCAAGTAACAAACAGCCCCAATCCTCATCAGAGTGAACCATAAAAAGTCACTAAATTAACTTGTCCTTACCCTTTGGTAGCTTGATTCACAGCAGTGAGGCTTAGCTTTGAGGCAATGTGTAAAGTATTTATGCAGCACACTAACAGTAATAAAGTGAAAACACAACACAAGAAAAATCCTACTATAATTTAGAAAATAAGAGTACATTTTAGTGCATTACTTTACACCAAAATGTCAAAAATCCAATCAGTGGGAACAAAGATATTACATTTTGAAGATTTAAGATAAGTATAGCATCTAAAAGCACAAAGTGCCACTCACAGTTATCTGGTGGTGTCAGATCGAGTGAAAGTCGCAAGTTCAAGCTGAACGCGATAAAGTGCAGACTGGATACATGGACCAGTTAGTCCAACTGAAAAAGTTACCTACTCAAAGATTGGCGCGAAGAGCCCATTTCACAGTGAAAGAACCCTCGAGGAGCAGGGAAAGGATTGCGTCTGGTCATTGCTGTAGTGCAGAGAGTAGGCAGAGCGTTGAGGACAGTCGCCCCTGTATCGCAAAGATCCTGTTGGGTGTTACAGATGGTTGTTGCTCGAGCATCGCGTTCGAGGTCAGCACGGTCTGTCGATACTGTAGCGATAAGTGTAGATCTTGAGTTGTTGGTGACAGTTAATGACGCGCAAAGAGTAGGGTTCTCCAGAACTTCAGGATGGTGGGCGGCAAGATCTTTTGCACATTTGTGGTCGCAATCAGCCAAAAACAATTGTATTCCTCTTTTTCTTCCAAGAGTAGCTCAACTTATGCCACAGCAAGGGACCATGGGAACAGTCCAGCACGAACTGCCAAGCCATGCCTTCCCTGGACCAGATTCAAGCTTCGTTCCCATGAGGCACAGGTTCAGACTGATTTGCATATGGCCATGTCAACTGGGGTGGCAGAGTGGGCTAAAGAACGGTGATGGATTAAACCCAGATCTGTTGACTGGGTGTGAGTGTTTGATTGGTTCAGATGCTCCGTCCATCACCACCCCCTTTTGTACCACAACTTTCTAAAAGTGGCATTTTCAGAATTTTGACTTAAAATTGGAATTTAATATTAGAGGGTTAAAATGAAAATTCATTTGAGTGCAAACATTACATTTCTACCCATTCACATCAAAAAGTCATCAGTTATTAGATGTAATAAGGTAACCCAATGCAGGGCTCGAGAAATGTACTCGCCCGCTCGCAAATGCGAGTCAGTTTCTTTCAGGGCGAGACACTTTTCAGGCCTACTTGACCGGCCTGGCGAGTGAGCTTTGTCGCTGTGCTAAAGCGCAGTACCGGTAGAAGGCTCTAGAGGGCTGCTGGGTGAAATGTTCAGGAACTGCCGTGATAAAATGCGGGAAAAGCAAAGGTGTTAATTGGCTGATTGCAACTAGGCCTCAGCAGACCGAACCCGCGTTGCAATCAGCCAATCAGATGGTAGCTAATCATCTGCAAAGTAAAGTTTACATGCTTCTCATTGGCTGATTACAATGAGCCACAGCAGGATATACTGTCTGAAAAGCGTGTAAACTGCCTTTGGCAGCCCCAAAGGCAGACCCTGAACGAGACTGGTGCCCTAGCGAAGCAGAATTTCTCCTGCACCTTGGTGTTTAACCATGATCCTGGGAGCCCTGCGAGTGGAGATCTGGCTGTGATGTAAGCCTGCGCCTGCCGAGGACGGCTCGATCTCTCTGCGGGGGACCCTACGGTAAGTGAGCTTAAATGGGAACACCAGGGGTTCTTGCTCCGATTGTTGGGGAGAGTGGCTTTGAAGGGGATTGACGCACAGCCGGGGCTATTGTCATGCTTGTTATTGTTTGAGTCTTCTATCCTGGAAAAGCACAAATTTACCGGCAACGTAAATAAACCTAGTTGACTAGAAATTAGGCATTAGACATCATTATAATTAACGTGTGCGATCACATTAGCACTGCGAACTGCCTGTGATCAGAGGGTTGATATGAAATAGCGAGCGACACAGGCAGCCAGAGGGCACTCACTGCTTGTGCCTTGTCAAATGGTAGCTCGTGAAGTGCCAACAAGCTGCCTGCAGTGCCCATCAAGGCGCCAGATATCAGCGCAGGACATTTTGTGTTTTGAATTACCCAGCTCTATAAAGGGGGTGCAGTTGAGGGTGCACAGTCTGGATGCAGAGGGTAAACAGCGCCCCAAGATTCCCTTTGTTATTTTAAGTACAAAAATATTTAGCTGTATAATACGAACTATAGTAAGGAAGGAGTGAATGGGTGGGTTGGCAAAGATAAAAGTGGTATAAATATAAGGAGGCTGGAGGAAAGTGGACAAGAACAAAAATATATGTTCACTCCAAATTGTACAACCAATCACGTTAAACAAAACACATATCTTTTTATTTCCCGGGGTGATTTGCAATTAACTGTAAATGAAGCACGGCCGTTCACAAGGAGGACCTGGCTGGCGCCGACTTCTTTAAGTTGAAAGGCCAAGCCGTGGAGCCCACCAGGAAGGGAAACAGGTGTATGGGCAGGTTATAATCACAATCTATGGTGTGAAATTGCACTGAAAGGCTTCACCGTCGCTTGACAGACAGGTCCCCACGTCAGCAACCTGGAAAGTAGAGTGATGGAAAATGACGATATCATGTCACGAGCAAGCAGGGCAGTAATGTTTATGTGGCCTACTTGTGCTTACACAGCATGCCTGGTCTGCTAGCTGGGACATAAAATACAAATGCAAGTAAATAAATTCCAGTCATACAGTTACTTCTGTCCCAAGCCATGGTGCGAGCTGCCCTTTCCTAGGCTCTGCTCTAGTATGTTTAAGGTACAGCAGTGTACCGAGTACTGGGAAGAGTGTTTATCCGGGCCGTACTCTAAAATGTTTAAGTTACATCGGTGTACCCGAGTACTGCTAAAAGTTTTTTGTTGTTGCAGATTTATATAGCGCTTACCCGACCTGAAGGTATTGCAGTGCTTTACATGAGCACCAGTTAGGTTACACAAGGACACACTAATTTTTGTTAGGCACAAGGAGATTAAGTGATTTTCCCAGAATCACTGGATGCTGAGCCACCGGAGCCGTACTCTAGTATGTTTAAGGTACAGCTGTGAACCTGAGTTCTGCTAAGAGTATTCATCCAGGGCCACACTCTAGTATGTGCAAGGTTTAGTGGTGTACCTTATTACTGCTGAGAGTGTTTATCCAAGGCAGTGCTCATAACTTTCAAAACATTGCAGTGAGAATAGTAATGAGGCTAAAAATTTCGAACATGTCTTACTGGTCATAGATCAACTGCGCTGCATATGTTTTGAAGTAAATTTGTATTCAACCAATTTGAGGGTCGAGTGCCTTGACGTTAGGTCGAGCAGAAAATTCTAGTCACTAGACCTGCAGGTCAAGTACGATTTTTAAGATTTGTCGAGCCCTGCAATGTCATCCTACTGGAGAAGTAGGCCTTGCCGTATGGAACAACAAATGTAAGAGTTTTTCATTACCAAGACCTGTGAACTTATAAGTGCATTTCGAAGGATATAAATACACCGCACCCCACCTTAAGGGCTGTTTAGGGCCTAACCTAGATGTGATTAAAACGTATTGAAGAGTAAGGTTAGGCCTGGCAAAACGTGTTTCTCCCATGTCGAAATGGCAATTCAAAACTGCATACAGGCTGCAATGACAGACCTGGCACATGTTCAAAAGGCTAATCAAGTGGGTGGCATAATAAGCGTTGCAGGCTCTCTATTAGCATTTAATTTACAGGCCAGAGTACCTGTAGTACCAGTTTATGAGAGACTTATAAGTAAATTAAATGTGCCAACTGGGTATAGTTCACTTTTATTATGTTTAAAGAAGTGAGCACAAGCACTTTAGCTCTGGTTAGCAGTGGGAAAGTTCACAGAGTATTAAAGCCAACAAAAACAAATTTAGCAAAACTGAAGAGGTGAAGGTAAAAAGTTTGGGTGACTACCACCCAAGGGTGTTAAGTCTAAGACTGAAAGTAAATCAGATACTTTAGAACTTGGGTACAAGGGCACCTATGTAGGTGCAAGAAAGCAAAAAGTGCACCAGCGCAAGAAGAGATAAGAACTCTGACATTTCTTTGAAGATATGGTGCAGTTCTGCTCTCTCCCTTTCACGCGAGACAGCACAGCAACTTTACTTGCTGCGCTGTGTTGTGAGAATTCTTTGTAAAAATGCTGTTTCGTCTGCAGTCCCCCCTCACACCTATCATCCTCCAAATGGCAGTGTTCAGCAAGACCAATCAGCAGCTCCTTGCAACCAAAAGGCCTCAAAGAATAACTAAAGGAATCATGCCTGCACTCCCCTCTCCCTCCAGCTACAGGAATGAAAGCAATACACTTCCACTGCCTGTGAGCTCAATTCTCACTTTCATCTTGGGCCAGACCAGGTGAGGTGTATCCAAAAAGGTTCCCACTGGTCTCCATTATTCAGGCTGACTTACAAACAGCATGCATGTGCCACCACAGGCTACACGCATCAACATGCTTAAGGCAGTCTCTGGATCTTGTATCGAAGGACTTGTTAAGTGCACAGAAGGGGCACTTTACACAACTGGGACAGTAGGCCTTCAATCTGGAGACACATATAAAGAAGGTCTGATCACACTATTGATTCCTCAAAACAGGGCAAGCTACCACCACTCTATGAGCTAAACCCATGACGGGGACAGTAGTCTACTGTTACCACATGAGGACACGCGTGGTGTGACCCTTCAGGCAAATCAGGGTACCAGATTCACGCAGTCAGGCACTCAGGGAAGGGGAACACACCCTAATACCATGCAGGGAACATTCACCTCCCAACAGAAACCTCCTCAGGATCTTTCTTGTGTTAATGTCATGTGAGGGGGTCACAGTTTCCTGAATTTTGACCTAAATAATAAAAATGCAATACAGTTA
The DNA here is from genome assembly GCF_964263255.1 of Lissotriton vulgaris. Lineage (NCBI taxonomy): Eukaryota > Metazoa > Chordata > Amphibia > Caudata > Salamandridae > Lissotriton > Lissotriton vulgaris. The sequence goes on along the minus strand of NC_141685.1, from coordinate 800,318,503 downwards.
AGGTGAGGTGATCACTACTGGTGAATCACCAAGATACTGCTTAGAACAACATTAATTGAAAGGATAATCATTACAATTTTTGACTGAGTATGTCACAGGGTCAAGACATGCCCCGTAACGGACTCTCAATCTCGCTTTCAGGACTGGTCCAGGCCCTTTAAGGACGACTGGACTTCCCGGACTGGAACTCCAACCCTATGACGGAGGAGTCCGCAAGCCAATCGGAGTCGGGCACAGGGAGGACAAAGGCAGACCCGGAAGACGCGAAGTTGTGGATGGTGCGGCGTGAGTTGGAGCTGGGAAGCCGAAGAGAAACCACCCACTTTGGAGGACTGGACGTGGAGGATGCCGGAGGAGTGAGATCCGCCCCTGGAGCGACGGCCCAAGCTGAAGTCGGGGAAACCGGTATCCGCCTGCTGGACCGAGAGAACGAACCGGAGGCATCATCACAGGAGAAGCCAGGAGGCCAACGTCCCCACGAATCGCCCAGCCACGCACAGGAAGACGCGTGGCTATACCAGGTACGGGAACACTTGCGTACCTTGCTAAGCTTTAAATGAGCAGGGACCGGGTAACCGAGGGAGGAGGGAGGAACTCGGCCGGGCACTGAGGTCTTTGAGCACAGCACCCTACACATTCCGGGTTACACTCGCTCTTGGGTATCTGGTGGCAGTATTTTGCCTTCCTCACGAGTGTTACCCTCGCTCCCTTTCCCCAGGCCGTGTGATCTAACGGCCACGTTTCTTTTCCTTTTGTTTTGGCTTCGAGCGAGACGGGCCGAAGAGGAGGACTACGCCAGCCCAAGAACGAAAGCCACCCCCCCCTTCCCGCAAGAACCTTTTGCCCTATGGACACAATTTGAAATTAGGTCGTTCATTGACTTTGTAGAACCACCCAATAAATCAGTTATATCGCACTTCAGTGTTGGCTCCTTCCCTCATTGTGAACCCTTAAGGTTACACTCTACAAGTAAGCATGAAAGAGGGTTGGTTGGATGGATTGAGGGTGAATTGTGTGTTCCAAGTAGAGAACCGGGAATCCAGAGTATCTTGTGTAATAGGCTTAAAAGCATTTCACTGCTAGTTCAGTTTACTTTAGTATTTTCTCTGAGGGAAGGGAGATCATAAAGCTAAGGTTATAGATGTCACATAAGACTCATACTTTCCCAGACTCTATTTCTGTGGGACTAGGTGTCCTTTTGTCAGCATCTGAAAATTTGGGATTTTATTTATTTATTTAGAAAGTTTTATAAAGCACGAACATGACTCTTGCGGGTATCAGAGTGCTGTACACACGCTGAAAGCATGAATAAACTCCGTGCAATAGAGGTCAGCATAGTGACACCACAAGAAGTACACAATCAAGATCAGGGACCTGGTAGTGGGCCCCGCTAGATCCATTACTCCTAGGGTGTAACATTTTTTTGTAACATTCAGCAAATCAAGCAAAAGTGAACTTGACACCATATAATAAAATAATTGACAAACCTGTAGGGCGAGGGCCCTCAGGTAAAATAACAATTAACAATCAAACATAAGATAAATGGAGAACGCTATGTTGGGATAACTGCCAAGTCTGTCAACAAGGGGACATGCAACATGATGCAGTTGGTGATCATTCAGGAACATCAATTTGGCCTGTTTCTTAAAATAGGCAGTGGAAGGATTGGCTCTAATCTCAGTAGGAAGAGCGTTCCAAATTTTGTACGTACTTTTCTTCTTGAATTTGAGAGGTTTCAAGAGAAGTCTGGACATACTTCTTAAGTTCCGACTCTAACCAGAAAGAACGAACTTGTTCGCCAGATAGGCCAGAGTGTTGTAATGCAAGGCTTTATGCGCGAGGCAAGCTATTTTAAAACTAATCCTCGCTTCAATAGACAGCCAGTTAAGCTGCACAAGGTCAGGTGTAATGTGATTGTGTTTTTTGGAGCCTGATGAGCCTGGCCAATGCGTTGAGAGTGGAACTGAGAGGGGCCAAGCTCGCTTTAGGAAGCCCCGCAAGGGTCACCAGACCATATTCAAGACGTGAGATAACAAGGGATAGTACTGCAGGTTGTATGTCTTTGCTCGAAAGGAAAGGTTTGATTTTCTTGAGGGTGTTAAGATGAAAGTTGGCACCCCTAATAGTAGCACTAATGTGAGTTTGCATATTATGTAATTTGTCCACTGTAATGCCTAATGATATAGCGGAATCAACCACGTGAGTGGTGCAGTTAAGGGCTGTGAATTGCTTTAGCCAGTCTAAGGTAGGTGCAGAGTGATCCCAACTCCTATAGAATAATGCAGTTTCCGCTGCAGTGTGAAAATGAAGTATGGCTAAAACCAGCCTTTCCCCATGAAGGCTGAAGCAACCCTATTTTTTTGAGTGGGGGGGAAGGCCTCACAAACCACATGGTAATCAGAATATTTTGTACAGAAGAGGTTATTGCCACTGCCCCGAGCGCAGCGGTGGCGATCCTAGAATTTCTCAGTCAAATATAAGTAGATTGTCATCTTATCCACAGAGTTGTATTAGATCAGTGTTTCCAAAACTGTGGTCCGCGGACCCCCAAGGGTCCGTGAGATATTCCCAGGGGGTCCGCAGGACTCGAGTGCCTGTCGTCGTAGTGGAAAATGAAACGCCCATGCGTCCTCACAGCACAAAAGAGCTGTGAATGTTGGCACAGGGGCGGCGAGACCACAACAATACAATCGGGAGGCGGGTGCAGCGAGTGGGCAGTCAGGGGGGCGGGGCCGCAGGGAGCACAGTGGCTTGGGAAACATGTGGAACAGAAGGCAAAAGGGGCACAAAAACAAGGAAATAATGAGTGGCACAGAAGGCAGAAGGGCACAAAAAAAAAGGGAAAAACAAGTGGAACAGAGGGCAGAAAGGCACAAAAAACTAGTGGAACAGAGGGCAGAAAGGCACAAAAAACAAGTGGAACAGAGGGCAGAAAGGCACAAAAAACGAGTGGAACAGAGGGCAGAAGGGCACAAAAAACGAGTGGAACAGAGGGCAGAAGGGCACAAAAACGAGTGGAACAGAGGGCAGAAGGGCACAAAAAACGGGAAAAACGAGTGGAACAGAAGGCAGAAAGGCACAAAAACGAGGGAAAAACTAGTGGAACAGAGGGCAGAAAGGCACAAAAAATGAGTGGAACAGAGGGCAGAAAGGCACAAAAAACGAGGGAAAAACGAGTGGAACAGAGGGCAGAAAGGCACAAAAAATGAGGGAAAAACGATTGGAACAGAGGGCAGAAAGACACAAAAAATGAGTGGAACAGAGGACAGAAAGGCACAAAAAACGAGGGAAAACGAGTGGAACAGAAGGCAAAAGGGGCACAAAACCGAGGGGGAAAACGAGTGGCACAGAGGGCAGACGGGCACAAAAAACGAGTGGCACAGAGGCAAAATACAGAATACAGTAAGTGCTAGTGGGATGGTAGCCTCTATGGACATTCCTCTAGATTATTCTCATTTGCAAGTCCCCACTGTGAGGGCCACAGGCAGTAGTGTTCTCGCGACCAGTGACACACCAGCTGTGACGGACCTAGTGTTTAAGGTTTTCAGCTGGAATGTCGCAGGGATCGCAAGAAAGCTGGCTCTCCCTGATTGGAATGCCTGGGTTGATGAACACTCCTTATGCATCTTCCAAGAGACCTGGAGCTTGGAGCCGGTACATAGGGTGGGATTCTCCTCCTACTCTGTACCTGCCCTAACCTCGGAAACAGGGAGGAGACGCCCATCGGGCGGTCTACTCATATGGGTAGCAGCCTCCTTAGACTGCAGAATAGAGGAGCTACAGACAGGTTGTCCGGATATTCAAAATATTATTTTAAGAGACCAAAGGGGAAGAATAGTTCTAAATGTCTATAATGTTTACGCCAGAGGGACTAAGGGCGGGAGGAAGTCGCCTATAATATCTCTCCTGGAGACCCTCCTGAACAAAACTCCACACAAGTCATGTACCCTGGTCGCGGGTGATATGAATTGTACGTTCGAGCCCTTGGGCTCGGATGTTGCCCTTGACCAGGACGAGGAGGACACTAGGATAGGGATCCCTGTATTAGAGATTCCACCTATCAGGAGATGGTCAGAAGTGGTGTTACAGCTATACTTCTTACAAAAGGGAGAGAAGGGGGGGCCAAGGAGCTAATCAAGGTCCAGTGTCCATGCTCCAAATATCTTACATAATATCAAAGGGGGGACACTGTTCCTACAAACGGGGTGCGAACAGTCACCCACGCCTTAGGGTGCAAATAGTCACCCGTGCACACAAGATAGAAAGGTGAAATAGAAGGAAAGGATGTCCCAGGTAAGTGTGACCCACTAATAAAGTGGGACAAGCATTTGTTGTCCTGTGTTGCCCTCACACACCCCGAGAGGTGTCATGCTTCATCATCGGGCAGTTGCTCCTCGTAGGGCCGGCGCTGCAATCCCCTACGGGTCCCCCGAAGGGTCTCTTTATCGGAGATCTTTTCAGGACTGCCGGATGGTGCATGTGGGTGTGTGGGGTGTGGGTCCAGTGTAGGTACTAAAGGTGCGTGCAAGTGTAGTGAAAATGTTTAATAAAGGGTAAATATGCAGCAAGTATCTATATTGTGTAAACCCTTTGCAGATAAACTGCTGATTAAAATATTGCCCCGAAGGCACACTATGCCCGGGTGTCTAAAGGTCATAGGTCAACATGTTTCGCGCCTGCGTCGCCATAAGGGTCGTTGGCGCTTCGTCAGGACCAGAGCTATAATCGAAAAAAGTGCACGTGATAATAAAATTTGGACAGCAGTTTATCTGCAAAGGGTTTACACAATATAGATACTTGCTGCATATTTACCCTTTATTAAACATTTTCATTGCAGCGCCGGCCCTACGAGGAGCAACTGCCCGATGATGAAGCATGACACCTCTCGTGGGCGTGGGTGACTGTTCGCACCCCGTTTGTAGGAACAGTGTCCCCCCTTTGATATTATGTTACAGCTATACTCCCTGAGCCTTGAACTAAATCTAAGGGCAGTGAATGGAAGGACAATTTCGGACAGGGGGGGGCCCACACTTACAATAGACCAGGACACACCTCTAGAATAGACTACATCCTATTAGATGTATGTCTCTGGAACCATGTGAGGGATATGGCTGTGGTCCCGACGATCGAAAGTGACCACAATCCACTTTCCTTAACCATGGCCCAGTGGTGGTGTCCTGTAAAAAAGGGTCTTAGTAACCCCGTATTAGTTCCCCCCGATGAGTCTGTAGTTTCGCTCTGTGGAAGACGCATAAAATGGGCTAAATTGGTCCTCTCCGAGGAAAGGGTTGGAGAAATCTCAACCCTCTTAAACCAAGCTATGACAACTCTGGGGTCTCCTTTGTAAGGGGTGGGTAGGGTGAGTGGACTCTTTGTCTCTCTAGTAGAGGCTTTGACAAATGTGTTTACCATCCCTTCTAGTAAGTCAGGAAACAATCAAAGTAAAAAGCAAGGTGATGGTTGGTATACTCAAACATGTAGGGTACATAAAACAAGGCGTGTTGAGGCAGTGAAACATAAATCCCATAGAGGTATACTGGAAGCAAGGAAGGCCTATAATAGATCCCTTAAAACCGCCAGGATGGAGTGGGAAGAGAAATTTTGGGAGGACCTACTCCATGCTAGCAAAAGTAGGGATTCAAGGGCCTTTTGGAACCTTGTAGGCTCCCGGAATAGGCCCGAGGCAGCTATGAGACCCTGTAATATCCCCCCACAAAGCTGGGTAAAACATTTTGGGGCGTTATACCTCCCGGCAGACGGGGAACTAAATGTTAGGGCGATCTCCCCACTAGCATTCGAACCCCATACCTATGATCTCTTTACATCTTTGGAGATCGAAAAGGTAATTGGATGGGTAGCCCCCCGCAAGGCAGCTGGTCCAGACGGCCTCCCGGGGGATCTTATGCGGGCATACCCAGTGGAGTGGGGAAGGGTTATTGCAGCTCTCCTTAACGACATCATGATGGGAGGGCCAGTGCCCGATTCCTGGAAGGGGGCAGTAGTGGTCCCGATTTATAAAAAAGGATGTAGAGAAATCCCGGGGAACTACCGCCCAATAAGTCTGATAGACTCCACCCAAAAGATAGCAGGCAAAGCTATACTTGGTAGGATTCTCCACTGGGTGGAGGAAAATAAAATATTATCAGACTTCCAGGCAGGTTTTCGGGCAGGAATGGGGACAATAGAGCAGGTGTTCAGGCTGGCACTTCTGGGGTGGAAGGTGGTGGAGCTAGGCAAGGGCAGTCTATATCTGGCCTTTATAGACCTAAGGACTGCCTTTGACCTAGTCCCCCGGGAGGAATTATGGAGGGTGCTTTACGACCTGGGATTGCCTCCTTACATCTTATCTCTCCTCATTAGCCTCCACACCCATACCTTTGCTCAGGTCCGCTGGGGGAGAAATGGAGAGCTAACAGAGAAAATACCAGTGTCTAGGGGTGTGAGGCAGGGATGCGTTCTGGCGCCTACCCTTTTCTCACTATATGTGAATGGGGTGGTGGAATATCTCCAGCAAGAACCAGCCGACGCCCCCTGTCTCGGAGGAGTGCGGATCCCCACCCTGCTCTTCGCGGATGACACGCTTTTGATCTCCAAGACTCCGCAAGGCCTCCAGAAACTGCTAACCCGTTTCCAGGATTTCTGTGTTGCAAAGGGACTAGTAATCAACGTGGATAAAACTAAGTTCCTAGTCCTAAATCCTCCAAGGAAAGTGGGCCGCCCTCCTATTCTTAACTCTGTTGCCTTGGAGAAAGTATCAGAATTTGACTACCTTGGTATTCAGATTACGGATAGCATGAACTGGGCACCACACATTGCTAAGATGGTCCTCAACCACAAGAGAGTAGGAGGAGCCCTCCTGAGGGAATTCCGGGCATCACCTAGGAGGTCGCTTACCCCAGTAATTGACATCTACAAGGCTAAGGTAGTAACATCAGCCTTGTATGGGGCCGAACTGTGGGGGCATTGCTGTCTGGACGCCTTGGCAACAGCAGAGAGTAAGCTCCTAAAATCCATAATCGCCATCCCTCCGAGCACACTAACAGTACCGGTGCTGTTGGATACAGGCTGTAAAAACATTAAAGACCAAGCCCGGCTTCGCCCTCTCCTTCTATGGACACGAATTTGGAGGGGTGAAGAGTTAAAATCGTATGCTGATGGGTTGGCGGAGATAATGAGCTTGGGCGGTTGGGCAAAAATAAGATGGTTGAGAGACACTAAAAAACTTCTGGAGAAAATCGGTCTGGGGGACTGTTGGCTATTAAGATCAGCTCCACCAAAAGAGGTGTTGAAGAGACTGTACTGGAACTGGGTTGCGGATCAGCTAGTTATAAACCCGGAACATTGCAAGTCCACAGCTGCCTTTTTAATAGTAAAAGATGTTGTAGTCTTTGAGCCTTATCTGGACCTAATTACTCTTCCACTTGACCGAGCACTGTATTTTAAATTTAGAGTGGGCTCGCTTCCACTTGGGTCCCTGGTATCAAAGTGGGATAGAGTCCATTGTGCATATACTATTCGAATGCCCGGATTATGCAAAGCCCAGGAGCTTTTGGCTTAAACCCCTTTGCCGGAATATGGGCACACGTAGTTATTTAGTAGCCCTGCGCATCCTACTTACAGATACTTCTCCCCCTATTGTATGTGGTATAGCCAAATTTTTAAAACAGTTTTGGTTGATTCGATGCAAGAGACTGTCAGTAGCGGTTTAATTCATTTTTAGCTAATTTATTCTTGGCACTACATGTCCTTTTACTTTTTTAATGTGCATCTGATATTGCCTTTTAAATGATGTTTTTTGTAGTTTTGTAAATGGCTGTATTGTGTGTACGCTTACAAGATATCTTGCATATCGAATAAAAGCTTATCAATCAATCAGAAATATAGGGGCAGCTAAGAACAGAAGGCAGAACGGGCAGAGAGGCAGGGAGAAACGAGGGGGAACAGAAGGGAAATCCGGGCAGAGACACAGGGCAGCGAGGGGTACATAAGGAAAGACCGGGCAGAGAGAGCACGGGGACAGCGAGGGGAACAGAGGGAAGAAAAAGGGGCACGGACCACTTACAGGCAGCGAGGGAATATAGACAACAGCAGTCACAGACACAACAATGAAAATACAGGCAACACATTATGTGTGCTGTCAAGCTTTCATATTTAGACATATCAAGCTCTTATTCTGTGTAGCCTTTGCAGTTTGTTGTTGGCAAGGGATGGGGCAGTGGGCATCCTAACAGGGGAGGGTCATGTCAGGTGCCACGCGAGGCCTCTCTGAAATATGCCTTAACTGCACTGCTCACCTCTTGGTGGTAAAATGTTGTTCTGTCTGTGACTAAAGATTATGTCTAACAGGGGTTTATGGTAATTGGCATAGCATTGTTCCATGATCTCGCTGAAACAATATGCCTCCTGTGCAGATACCTTCCTGCCATTTCTTGCACTTCCATGATGAACTCCTAATATAAACCTTGAATTTGCTCTGTACACTGGGACTCATCGCTTTGTGCACTATCCTGTTAGAATTTTCACAATATTTGTTGCTCCTTGGGGCATGTCTTTATTAAAACATGCTTCATAATTGTATAATATATTAGACCTTCTTAAACTGTGAATAGGTAAAAATGCTAATAATTCACAATCATTCAACCTGTTACTGTAAGGAAGGGTCCCCACTCCAAGGCTCTAGAATGAGAATGTAGAGGAGCTGCTATGGCTGAGAGCAGGATTCGTGTACCACTAAATAATACACTGCTGTATGCATACATGTCCATGCCAATAGACCCAATTCAGGCTGTCTTCCTCTTTAAATTGCTGCTGCGTCAAAAGGTATTTTTAAAAAGAAATTTAAATTGTACAAATCACTTGGGGGTCCCCAGCTTCCAGTAGTGATTCAGTGGGGGTCCTCAGGCGTCAAAAGTTTGGGAACCACTGTATTAGAGGATAAGTTCTCCTTGTCAGTAGGGATTTTGCTGAAATCTGTGAAGCTCTTAAGAACGTAAAGTTTTATATATAGATAGTTCAGCTTAAAATAAAAATGCTACACCCGATACAATGGAGTGGATAGTGGTTCTTAAACTGAGGGGTCTGTTTATTAAGATTTTACGCAGTGTTTGCATCACAAAAGCGACGCAAAATTAAGCTAAATCTATATGCACCCATTTACTTTTCAGCATAAAATCTGTTTTACACCAGAAAATCTCTTGAAAGGAATGCAAAGTAGCGCTATGCGTGCGTTACTTAGCACCATGGGGTATTGCATGGGTAGTGCATGGGCCTTCCCATCATGGGGTATTGCATCGGTGGTGCATGGGCCTTCCCATGCAACTACCCAAGGTTTCTGACACGAAGTCATATTTGCTTGAAAAAGTAGACCGGGTTTAGCGTCAGAAAATAGCACCCATTTCAGATAGGTGCTATGAAGGAGAAATGCTTTTATCTCTTCTTTTTTTTCTGACTTTGTATGTGTGCTGCACGGCACAGCAGACATACAAAGTGGGAAAAGGTTTAAATTGAGTCTAAGCCTAGTATTTTGGACTGGAAGGACTTTCCAGAACACAACGTATGCTAGACTCAAGGAGACACCCTTGCACTATTATAAAAAAGGTGTCCATGGCACAAGACCACACATTTCCGCACCAGCGTTAGTGAGAGGGGAGGAGTGTGCCATTTTTAGGTAATTATGGCTTTCTCCTGCTCTCTCCTCACGCAGCGCAGCATTTGACAACTGCCGCACTGTACTGCATGACTAACTAGTAAATCTGGCCCGACTATGTTATGGTAAAGCACATCAAAAATTGTATTGATAATGGTATAGATATTGGCTACTATAGCGCTTATTTGCTTGGCAGAGAGAAGGCACCTGTAATTAAAAGTACAGCTTTTTTTCAGATTATAAAAAAACACATTTGACTCTATACCATTGTGATTATCACATGGCTTTTCATGCCCCCGCCTCTTCCAGTAACCCTAATAAAAGAGCCTGGGTTGACAACAGGAGAGTGGGGGGCCCTCTTCTGTTGTCGAGTCTACCTTGAGAGCACACCAGTCAGCACAATGTATTAATGCCAGTGCTGTTTAATAAACATGGAGTGGGCTTTGGATCCACCCAGAGCAGTATCATTTTGTCACTTCATTCTGTTGGCTATTTGTTATATAATTGCACCTTGTATGTAGTGCTACCTGTGGAACGCAAGAGGGATTAGTTTACATTTGAAAAGTACACTCAACAATCGCTCTGTTTGAAATAATTAATTGATTCATGTCCTGTATGCATCCTATGTAGAAAGCATTTCTTTCTAGCTGCTTTTTATCCCTAGCGTTGGCATAGAAAACAGGGGAAGCGTTAATGAAGTATACAGAACTTGTGCATGCAACACATGGGACCAGAATTTGTGAATGCCTCTGTTTGTTTACGTGTGTTGGCATTCTGAAGTAGGGCCTATTGGCTTGGCAAATGCTTGCCTATTTATTACAGTGCTGATATGTAATAAAGAGGAAAGATAAATCAAACATGAAGTGGCGTTACTAGGGGTGCGGGGGGGGGGGGGGTAACACCATCACATGGGGTGACACCCCCATGTGATGATTATTGTCCAATTAGGCTACGACGTTCGAAATGTCACTAATGTGACGTGGCTCCGGGATTCAAACGTGAACTTTATTTGCATACAGATTTCAGCGGTGTGCGCATTAACCCAACCAGTTGGACTGACTCGAACACCATGCGATATTGAGGGAATGCATTGCTAAGCTGAACAGAATGTCCCTGTTTTTATAGCGCTCGTCTTTAAACTGTTTCTAAGCGCTCCCAGTTTTCACTAACTGCGCCACAATAAGATCAACGTTTTCCTTAGATCACACATTTTGGTCTACAGCGGAGCAGGGATTTGAACCTACGTCCCCTTTTTAGGTCGAGCAGACCTAACCCTCAATGCGTGAGCATTGAGGTGTCTGCTTCAGACCTATTGTGGCCCGTATTTAGGAATGAGGACAGCTACCAGACGCGCGCTTTGACGAGGTCAGATTTCACCTCGGGAGCGAGCGTCTGGTAGCTGCGCATGCGCGAATCAAATCCCTTGCTCACACACACACACAGGCAGCCCCCACCCCTCTGCATGCACGCACACACACACACAGGCGCGCGCATGCACACGCAGGCATACGACACACATACAGGCACACTATCCCCTACCTCGCATTGTCTCTCAATCACACAGTCACGCATGCGCACACACATTCCCACACGCACACACGCGCGCACACACTCCCCCTCCCCCTCCCCCACCCCTCCCAGGCATACACACAGGCACGCACGCACTTCACTTCAGCCCTGGGCCCCACTCACCGACTGCGCTCTTCCGGCGGGCTCCTCTCGCGCTCCGCGCCTCACGGCGCGTCTCGTCTCCTCTTCACAATCGGGGCTCCCTCAGGTCCGAGGAGCCCCGCAACAGGCGCCACACTCCTCCTTCTCCCCGGCCCCCTCCTGGGGACCCGGGCTGATTCGGACAGGTAGGGCGCTCCATGCGCCGGCAGCTCGCGGACCTCGGGAGGCGGGACTTCCGGTCGGCCGCGACCGGATTGGCCGGCCGGCCAAGAGCTTCCGGGTCGCCGCGGGACTTGTTTATAATGGAAGGTCGGTTGAAATATCACTCATAATTACACAAAGCAATCTGAAACCTTGTTTTAAAAGGTGTGGAGGTACTTGCCACCGTTTGTGACAGCGCCCGTGTTTTCCATAGGTTGTACGTGTACGGTATAGTTTGTTCATTTTTATGCAGTGTTGCGCTATTCCGATGTTTAAGAGCCGAGTTCAATGTGTTACACAAAGACTTCGAGAAACGTGGTTCAAAATATGAAATCCTTGCCAAGTGCTCGCCAGATTCCACATGCTGAAGGAACCCGCTGGAACCTTTCGAAATTCGGTGCCATTTGTTTGAGAATGAACTGTTATCGGCAAAAAGCGATTGCTTTATTTCCGGATAGAACGTTCAAAGCAATCTTAACTATAATTGAATTACAACAGACCTAGATTTGTGTCTATCTAGATATATATTTAGTTATAACTTATTTATAAGGGCAGGTGTTCTTCTCCGCGTCTCCATATACACCACGCCATGTATTTAAATATCTGTAATTATAACATCGTTTTATAAATAACCAGAAGCAATACTGTAGCTGATAAAGGTTGAAAGGCGTTTGCAACATCTCACGCTGCCATCCAAAGTGAGTCCATAGTGTGAACAGTGCGGCAGCTGGTGCGCCAGAGGCATCCGGGCACCTGTGGACGGGCACGGTGCTGGCTCCTTGACGTGTGCAATAGAGGGCGTCGGTGCTTGGAAGCTGCAGCCAGCATCTGCCGGGGAACGACCTCTTTAAACCAAGGAGGAATTCACCCCTGCCTGTACTCGTCCACCGTAAGCCCCCTGGATCCCAGCCAAGCAGTGCAGCCGAGCTCACCATGTGATTCCCGGCTGATTCATCCCAGCTCAGCTCTTCACACCGGCGCCCTCCTGACTTCCCAGGAATAAAGCCCCGCCATCTCTTTAAACCCCTTTCATCTTGAAATGATTTATGGGAAGGCCGGGCTTGCGGTGCCTGTGCCAGAGGCGGCGCTCATGGAAACAATAATATAAGCGAAAAGCAAAATACGGGGTATTTAAGATTTAAGCGGGGGAGCGCGAGATATGCGCCCTCCCCATCTTGCTTTTACATCTCTACCATCCTCCTGTTGCTTTGGTGTCCCTCTGCCTTTCCCCGTTTTGCTACTGTGTTCCCCTGCCCTCCCCATGTTGCTTCACCCCTTGTTTCTTTTTCCCCGATTGCTTTAAAAAGTATTTAAAAACGCTTTTGCATGTTTTTTTTTTTTTGATTACCGATCTTACTTGGATCAGTATCTCAAAAACAGAGTGTCCATGTAATTTTGTCAACGAACATGCATGATGCTTACACAATGAGGCTGGCAGCCAGGCTACGTTTTTTACATTTGACTTTAGCTATGCTGCACAGCATTGCGGACGCTGTGTAGCGTGCCTACAAACCATTGGGCAGACCTATTGGCTTTGCCAATGCTTGTTAAACATGGAAGTGACACCCGATGTGGAAGGCCGAGAGGCAGAGGACTATTGGCATTGTAAATGACAAAGCTATTAATTTCGCTATTTTCAAAACCAACACATAAATAAAATATTTGTCATTTACAATACCAATAGCTCAAACTTTCCTAATGTGTGACCTATTGCATTGCAAATGCTTGTTCTTTAATGGCATCATGCACTTAGACGTCACCATTCTTGTAGAAGTGGAAGAAACACACCTCCATTTACAGACTCCGCTTGTTTCTAACCTCGTTTTGCTTTTGTGCGTAGAAGTTGCTCCGAGTTTGTGAACGGCGATTGATTTTAAACTGGCGCTTTTAAGAATCCTCGGATCACACAACGCCGGCCTGGGGAAGCTGGGATTGGAAGTTATCTATGTCGACATTTTAACAAATAGGATTAGGTTAAGAACGTGCAGCTGTTACTCCCCAGAGCAGGAAGTGTTTGTGTACAGTTGGCATTAAATATCGTGTTACAAGCCGAGCGAGGTTCACTGCCTTGCGGAGACGGCGGGTTCTGTGCCTTGACCCAGGCAGCTTCTGTCTTTCTTTCTAAACGTACTGTAGACATACTTAGAAGTGCTGGTACCTTCCACTGAGAGCGCCATAGAGCTGCTGTGAAGTGCTGCGACTGTCCTAACAAAAGTGCTGCAGAGAAGTGCTGACACTATCCCAAAAAAGGTGTAGTAGAGATGCAGAGTAGTGTCCATTGAAAGCTCCATAGAGCTGCTGAGAAGTGCTGGTCATGCCCCAATAAAAGTGCAGTAGAGCAGAACAGTGCATTATTCCCCATTAATATTTCTGTTCAGTTGATGAGAAGTGCCGGGATGTTCTTGTATAAAGTGGTAAAGACTGATAAGAAGAGCTGGCCATACATCTCCTCGAGGAGGTCCATCATGGATTCATGGGGTAAGTCGTGAGGGGGTGACACCATGAGTTATCCGCACTGGGTGACATCAACCCTAGTGACGCCACTGAAAGGTATTGCTGAATTGTAGTGCCTTTTGGGAATACAGAGTGGGAAACCAATGACTTAAATTCAGCCTGAATCTAGTTCTGATGAGCCAGTGTTAATTTGCAAGCTATATTTTGATTGCAGCTGGAGTGCACCAAACAGGAGGTGTATTTATATAGAACACAATGGTTTGTGGGAATTCAAGTTTAGTTGAAATTACAGAAACCAGGATGTAATGTGGAAGGATCACTTAGAAGGGGATTTTTTTACAAAAAAATGTACATAGCACAAGCTTGGCCCAAGGGCATCAGAGTTCATTACATGAGCACCAGAATATATCACACCAGTGGAGAAGTGTGGCTCACTGGTTAGAGCAGGCAGACCCTGAAGCAGAGGTCAGACCTGGGACAAGGGTTCAATTCCCGACGCGGCGGGGTCTTGAGCTCAAATGTCCACGGACTCGATAATTCTCGCTTCGGTGCCTGACCTAATCATGGGTTCACACTCTGCAACTCTGGGCCTAAGCTTGCTTAATCTCCACAACGGCCCCCCGCAACGGGATGCCTGGCTTTCACCTTGGGGATGCCCTGTAGGGGCTATCTCACAGGGAAAAAGCCAGGACGGGTTCCCAAGGCAAGCGCTTAGAGATAAGCGCTATATAAATCCAATATACAATACAATACAATACCAGATCACATTCATTTTTAGGTCTCATCTGAGATAATGCAAGCGCTGTCGCTTGCGGGATATTTGGTTTAAATTCAAGGGGCTTAGAGCCTGCCCGTTAATTACCATTTGTTGACTTAATTGTCACTCTAATTTTCTTGCTTCTCATTGGACAGCGAATGCCACTTTCACTTTCTCTTCATGTTTGTCGCCTCAGTGGAGCATGAACCAAGTGCTTCTTATGGTCGGAGGTCAGTGTCCGTTCACTGGTCGGGCGCTTCCAGAGGTACATCTTTATTTAAGTTGTAGCACTTGATAAGAGTTAATTTGCTTGATGGCTGTCTCCCTCCTCCCACATCCCACTCCGCATCGTTACTTGCCCGTCCCCCTCCTGCGCTGTTGCCCTGTTGCGCTTGCTTGCCCTGTCCCCCACCTGCGTTGCTACTTGACCTGCTTCCCTTCCACCTTTGTTGCGTGCATGGTGCCCCTGCCCCCCTCCCACATTGTTGCCACATCGTTATTGCTTACCCCGTCTCCATCCCCCACTGCGTTGCTACATGAGCCATTCCCTCTGCCCCTCCCCCATTGTTGCTTGCCTTGTCCCCCTGCCACCCTCCATCATCATTGTTTGACCCATACCCGGACATCCTTTCCACATTGTTGCTTGTCCTGTACCCACCCTCCCCCCTATTGTTGCTTGCCTAGTCTTTCTCACCCTCACCCCTTGTTGCTTGCCCCTTTCCCCGCCTCCTCCTGCCAGGAAAAAAATCAACCAGACACGGACAGGGCTAGCCATATCATAGCGCTTTTTCCTCTAACCATTGATAAAGTCAATAGGTCTCGCCTATGGAAGGTGTATTGACTTTGTCAGTGTTTTTTTGCCATGTTGTACAGATGAGAGGCGGCTGTGCAGCATGGTTTTAAAATCAAATAGAAAAGCACTGTAAAGCAGCAAGCATTGACCGTGTCATCGCACTTTTATGTTTTACATTCATCCATGCTGCACAGCTGCCGCCTACTGTACCTGGTAAGTGTAGAGAGGGGTCCCCACAAGGAGAAAGTGTCATGTGTAACACACACTAACATTGACTAGCACAACCATTAATCAGGAGATATAAATCAAGTTAATGACGAGTATTGTCCTTTATTTTACAATACCGAATTATAGTCAATATAATAAGGTTCATGTCTAATTAAGAGCCCCAAAGGGGGGGGGAAGGAAAGGAAAGGGAAGGGAAGTGCTCAGGGCAGTGTCAAGTCAAAAAGAGATACACACACTCAAAAAAGTTCACACATTGTAACAGTTTGCAATTCAAAATCAAAACAAATCTAATACAACAACCCAAATTTTGGGCATGCACTTGAAAGCTATTATAATGTGGACATTCAACGGACACATACACAATTGCAATTGATCAGGGGCATGTGCCGGAGGTCTAAGAAGAAAAGGCCGTCGACGTTTCGACCCCTAGCCGTAGGCTATGTTAAATCCTTATACGGGGTCTTCATCAGGACGTGTGCAGGAGAAGGGAAGGGGGATGGCAGGGGCAATTCTTTCTGTGAAAATTTAAAAACAAGAATCAGAGTAATGTATATAAAGTCGGCATCTTACTCTACATCATCACCAATATAATCAAGGAGTACAATATACCATGGGGTCTGGGCCAAGAACCGGCCTCCGAACATGGAATATGAGTGAGACCAGCCTGTTGTCAGGGTCAAACTCATTGGTATTCAATAAAACAGAGGGAAAATTAACCAATATAGAGCGGACTGTTCTGTCCTGCAAGGAAAATCAATGAGGTCAGGCTACATTTACAGCTAGACACATATCACTAAAACTTAATACACAGGTGAAGGGCGCTGTATGGTTTGGAACAAAAAGCGCCTTGAAGAAAAATAACGTGACAGATCACTCTAGGGATGAGGAGAGACCTCAAAAATAATTACAACTGATAAGCGCCAAGAATAATTGGCATACCTCTAAGTTGATTAGAGATCTTCAGCTGCAAATATATCAGACCCTCGGGTCACGTGCTGGACCTGTAGTTAAAAGGGTGCCACAGTACCCGAATCCTAAGTGAAGGAAAACGGTGGTTTAGAGGAAAGGGGACTTGCTAAACAAGGCTGAGTAACACATACATTCAAGAGAGAAAGGGTCAAAGCCACTTACACATATTCGGAGGTTCTTCACTGACAAAGATCTACACGTGAAATAGCCATTTCCGTGTATGGTGGGTAGCGGCGATTAAATCAAGCACTCAGTTCTAGCACTGGAGTTTACAAAGTCGTCAGTGTGATAAAATCCTAGATAGAAAAAACTACTCCGTTAGGGACGTGTGATTTCACTGATACGAATGCAGAGGCTCATTTAACACATACATACACGTTACACATGACACTTTCTCCTTGTGGGGACCCCTCTCTACACTTAACACTTAAACGCCCAGGTCCCCGCGACTGCATGGGTAAAACCCCTCTTTTGTAACGCGCTACTGTACCTGGCTAAGGAAAAGCATAGACAAAGATATTAGATCTCGCATAGGTACGACTTACTGCCTTTGCTAATGCTTGCTTTTTCAAGGCACGGGTTACGTCATTTCTCCAGGATCATCGCAGGTTAAGTCTGCGGGATTTAACCTGATACACCAAATTTAAAGCAGGAGGCTAGGCAATGGCATTCTTTAAATATGTATATTGTAATGCACTTTTACAATTTGAGTCAAAGAGGGGTTTTCAATAATATTTCAATATTCAATGAGACAGGAGAAGCGAGAGACGATCCAGAAATAAACCCCAGATTGGAAACAGTTATGTGTTTTATTTCCCAATTGATCCTTCCTTATCTGGTGTTCTATAGCGTTGCTTGCCGTATATCACATCAGTGAAGTCTTTCAGATAGGGCGATGTTTGAGTGGCATGAGTACTTATTATATATCATGTGACAAATTATAATTTAAGCGCGTCGCAGTAAAAATCATTCATCCGAACTACGATAAAGTAATACTAAACTAAAGCTTAAACTAATCCGCAAAGACTATATGGTCAGCTTGATGATTCATGTACTTTTCTTAACCACATAAGGGTAACCCTGCAGAAGCAGGGCTTTCAAAAATTGAGTGAAACTCTTTAATGTTCCTCTCCACGGAAATCTTTAGTAAAAGGCGAAAGATTTATTCGGTTTGAAGAGAAACCAGAGTATACACTAAATTTTCGCTGACTGTGGACCCAAGAAACAACTTTCCACGCAATATCAGGGTGATTTACTTCACAACGGGCATCATTGATAACCATTCGAAATTCAACTACCCGTAAAAAGCCTTGTAATGCGGTACTTTGGCAAAATACTTGTTGTTTCAAACTAAACAACAGCAGGAAGCACAAGTGACTCGGCATTATGGGTATGTAAATTTCGTCCCCGGTCACGTGACAGGAAAGGCTGTGACACTCGAGTCTCGCAGCTCAAGCCTTAGTTTCGGCTCCTTTCACTCTTCTCATTCTGAGCAGTGGCTCCCAAGAGGAGGACTTTTACATGTCACCATCAACAAGGCATGCTGGCTGGCTCATTGATCTTCTTTCCGAGACAGTGAACGAGCCAGTGTGTTTTCAACTTGCAGCATATAAGGCTGCATCAGCAGCTGTAAGAAAACAAGCACTGGCAGAGAGGCAAAATGCTGACTATCGGCTTTGCCAATGCTTTTCGGCAATGTTAGGTAGCATTGGAAAGATGCTGTGCAGCAGGACCAAAAGGAAGGAAAAAAAAAAGAGCGATGACGTGGGCATTTCTGTAGGTCCGCGTATGCATGCGCAAATGAATAATGAGGCGGGGATCATTTTTTTGTATTAATTGTTGCAAAATGGTTAATATAAAAAATAAAGTAGGGAGGGCCGGCATGTAATTCGCTTCCTTTTTATCCCCAACGCACCAAAAATAAATAAATAAAATATATCAAAGAGCCCCTATCGCAGTAAAACACGTTTCACCGTACTACTAATAAGTGACAGTAATTACAATACATGTAACGATAAAGTGCTACCTGGCTTTTCTTTCTTTTACTAAGTAAGAATAACCCTGCAGCAGCAGAGCTTACAAAAATTGAGTGAAACTCTTTAATGTTCCTCTCCACGGAAATCGTTAGTAAAAGGCGAAAGATTTATTCGGTTTGAAGAGAAACCAGAGTATGACTATAACGGTCTCTGACTGTGGAGCCACGAAACAACTTTCCACAGAATATTAGGGTGATTTACTTACAGAAGTTCATCATTGACAACCCTTAAAAATACAACAATCTCGTGATAAGCCTTGCAATCCGGAAAGCTGCCAAGATACTGGTCGACACAAACGAACCAACAGCAGGACGCACAAGTGACACGGCATTATGGGTATGCAAATTTCGTCCCCGGTCACGTGACAGGAAAGGCTGTGACACTCGAGTCTCGCAGCTCAAGCCTTGGCGTCGGCTCCTTTCACTCTTCTCATTCTGAATGGTGCAGCGTTCGGAGCCTCGCGCAGGCTCGTGGGAGGCTCGGTGGCTCCCAAGAGGAGGACTTTTACTGCCACCATCAAAGCATGCTGGCTGGCTCATTTTTTGTTTTGCAGATTTATATAGCGCGAACTCGAACCGGAAGATTTGAGGCGCTTTACTTGTGCACTAGTTACGTTACACATGGTAAACGGTAGGTGGCAACAGAATAGAGACAATTATCTACGTCATTGTGTAACAACCGCACGCCAATGATCTCAGGAGGCTGTCTAATTACACCAGCCATCCCTCTTAGGTGTTTCCATGTACCACGCACAAAGAGACGAGCTGGCTATATTAACAAAACAGATAAAGCGACCTCTGCTGTGCTGTATAGGGACACTGGAAGTCCAGGTGGATTTACATGACCATAAACAGAAGAGGCCAAACAAAGGCAGAGCTCTTTCTATTAAGTCATGGACCTCAAAAGTGACTTGCAGTATCCTAAGGCAGAGGGTATTTTGCTGCTTACAAAACATAATCACACTACTACCCCTCCCATAACCTGTTTAGTTCCTAGAAGTCGTCCTTGCTCTTTCATATGAAATGGACAGCATGGCTGGCGACACAAATAAAAGTAAATGAAACACAAAAGCGCAGTTGGTAACTTGTTGCAAAAAATATTTGAATACGTTTAAGTTAGATTTTTAGAAAATGCTTTTGCTCAGCATGTGTAGTAGGAACATGAAGTTGGATAGCATCTTAACTGTAATTATCCATAGCAAGCAAAGAATGACTATCTTGCCATAAATACCTTCTTTCTGCTGATCACTGTTCGTCTTAGAAAATAAAGATCGCAAGGAGGAAAATCCAACACTAATTTTGGTTAAACCGCAGCTCTGTAACCAGCCATTCGCCTTGGCTGCTGCTGGCTTAAGCAGAATGAACTGTGACATCACAAAGCAACTGTGATCACTTATTACATCTGGGCAGCTACGTCATTTCTTTATGACAGGTCACTGGAGACTCAACTCGACTGTAATAAGACACAGTTTGAAGGCTTTCATGTATTACGTACTGTCTAATCTCCAAACGCTAGTCAGGACATAAGGTTGGGCTTTCTAACGCTTTTGACATGTGACAAAAAACTGCTAATACGTCCAGGGTCTTTAAGTGATTTGCACATTTATAGATGAGGGCAACAATACCCACTGCTTTCTGTGAATCGAAACGATATTCCAACGCACACACATCATCCGCCGAAGGCAGCAACTTTTCTCAGAAAAACACAACACATTAAGTCGGAGTTACACTAGCCTAGGGAGCTGCAGATAACGTAAAGCGACCCTGCATGGCACCCAACCCGTTTAATGTGTTCCTTCGCACTCTGGTTGATATCATCACAGAATTCTGCATGATGCTCTACGTTTTAAGTAGCGATGCTCTAACGCAGTTCGATCATGGGTACGGATCTGCGAACCAGAACAAGACTTCTGATTCAAGGATCTAAGAAGGATAACACGTGAGATTCAAACCAACTGTAGAACCCGGGGCCACCCTCCTCAGACCCATGCGAAGAAGATCACTCAGCAGGAAAAGATAGCGATCACCCACTCCCCCAAAAGATTACACACATAGAAAAATTGACACCAGAAGACAACACCATGGAGATACCACCACAACAACAACAGGAAGGCTGCAATGAAGATTGAGATGAATGGAACTTCTGGCAGGTGAGTGCGGGGACACAGACTTCTCAGACTAGACCTACATCACAGTTGTCATGTTAACCAGTTGAGGAAAGTGCGTAGGTGGTGGGACAGAGTGGGGTGGATGGGTTTGCTTTGGGATTAGAAACGTTGGGCTTATCAAAGAAAGTTATTTAGATCACCAGGAAGGGGAAAGAGAGACATTAAAAACAAACGCAACAAGATGGGTCAATGGATCCGACACAAGACAGAGCTGAATCCCCACATTGACATTAGCCATAATAGCCAGGTGAGGGGAAATACTCAGTACTGACATGGAATGTCAACGGTCTAGGGAGCAAAATGAAGAGAGGGCTGATGGCCAGATATTTCCGAAGGCTTAAACCTGATATCATCGTACTGCAAGAATCGACATGTTAGAGGCACACAATGTGCCTTTTTAGGAAGGGGCATTTACAACACTCTTGGATTCACATCTGGAGCTAGAGAGGTCACAATATTAGTAAAGGAAACAATTCCATTCCACATTGATAAAACCTGGATAGACCCCAACAGGACTTATGTCGTAGTACAGAGACTCTGGGGTTGGAGACATTTAACCCTGATTAGAGTTTAAGCACCCCCAAGACTGCAAAAACAAACTCTCGGCAAAGTGGCAAGGATACTCCTAGAGTCTGAACCCTCAACACACATAATGGGGGGGAGGGGACTTTAATAATGTAGTAAACCTTCTGACAGACCGTACAACCACCGGACCATATGGGAAGACACCACTTGTCGACTTTATGCACACCATAGAACTCTCTGATCTCTGGTGTAGACAACACCCATTGCAAAGTACACACTCCTTTACTCAGGAGCACATAAAGTATTCTCGAGACTGGATTACCTCTTTGCACCGGTAGTAGAGATAAAAAGGGTAGACAGGGCAGAATACCTACCTAGAGGACTATCGGACCACTCGCCTCTCTGGTTGATGGTGGGAGGGGAATCGCTGGGACAGCGCCAGGGATGGAGGCTCCAGGCCTGGGACCTACGGGACATTCAGTAGCAAAAGAGATCCGAACTGACTCAGAGATGTACTTCCGTGAATACGAACGCTCTTTTCCTTTCGGTGGTCACCTTATGGGAAGCATACAAGACGGTACATCAAGACAGGGCACAAAAAAATCATAACACACAAGAAAAGGAAAGAGACAAGGGAGATCAGGGTCTGGAACTAAAATTATTAGATCTTGAAGGTCAAATAGGCAAGACAGCTGATCCGCTGATACAACATCAAATAGCAATCACTTGCAAAGAATACTGAACATTGGCTAGCCAGGAGGCAAAAGCCCAGATCCTGACCACACATCACTGTCTCTATGAGACTAGAGACAGGGCAGAGAGGTCATTAGCATGGCTGGGTAAGAAAGAAAGGGAAACAAGATTAATAGTAGAGATATAGGAAAGAGGAGAGACATGCATGACAGCTAAACATATTGCGTAGGTATTTGCACGATATTATGTAAACTTCTAAAAAGCTAGGAAGTTAGTAGAAGACCCTCAAATTGGCAGTTACCTTAACACCATTGACACCCCCACTCTCCCTGACTAAAATAGGTAGGCCTTAGACTCAGATCTCACCCTAACAGAGGTTATGGATGCTATAGGCAAACAAAAGTCTGGGATAACTCCCGGGCCCAATGGGTTGCCAATGGATATGGTCTCACCTTCATGGCCTGGGTGGAGTTGGTATATATTAACCCTACAGGCTAGGGTTCGAGTGAACGGAGCACTGTCTTCAGACTTACCGGTGGAGAGGGGAACCAGACAGGGATGCCCGCTGTTCCCCCTGCTGTTCTCTTTAGTATTGGAACGATTGGCGTGCATGATTCGAACACATCTGGACATCAGAGGCTTCAGAGACACTGGGGGGCAATTGAGAGATGAACAGATCTACCTTTATGCTGATGGCATTCTCCTTTAAGTCACAGACCCAATCACAACACTCCCCTTATACAGCAAATATTCAAAGAGTATGTTGAACATACAGGATATTAAAATAAATTGGTATAAATCCAGTATTTACTTAGTGGGGGGGAACCTTGGAGACACAAGACCTTCTGGGTCAACTACGAGTCTCTGTAGAGGGATTCAGATACCTATGCTCGTATATGACTGTTAGATCTGGGGGTCTCTAGTTGGCAATGGTATTCGCCTTTGTCGAAATAGGGATCCTTACTTCTGAGTCAAGATAAGGGGATTACACTCCTAGATAACCCCTGCTCACTCCCTTGGTAGCTTGGCACGAGCAGACAGGCTTATCTCAGAGGCAGTGTGTTAAGCATTTGTGAATATACACAGTAATACAGTGATAACACTACAGATGGACACAACACAGGTTTTATAAAAAATAAGTATTCTTTATATAGACTTAATACAAGACCACAAATGACAAACATCCACAATACTATGATTAAGATTACTTAAAAGATTATTAAAGTTGCTTAGTTCAAGTTGCTGTTAAATGCGACAAAGTTCTCAACAAAGTACCTGGAAGCGTAATGCAAAGTACACAAAAGGCTCGCAAAACGGGAGATGTGTCAGTTTCGTGATCCGGGGGAACGGTTGCGTCCTGCCTCAATGCTTGCGCAGAGTAGGGGACTCGTCGTGACCCTTACCGGTGCAGAGGTGATGCGTAGATACTCGGACTCCGGGCCCGTTGCGGTGCGCAAGATGGCACCTTGAAGGAATGCGACGATCCGGTTGCGATGCGAGATGATGGCGTCCTTGATGCGGCGATGCGATGAAGCCCTGGCAGCCTTGCGACAACTCTGTACTTTGGAGCCACAACAGGCCCTGCGTCACGCTTCTCCGGTGATGCAATGGCGACTCTCACGATGGCGTCACGCTTCTCCCGTGGTGCGACAGCAGGCAGCTTCGATGAAAACACGCTTCCAGGGAGATGCGGCGAAGGCTCGCTTCTCTGGCGATGCGAAGATTTCAGCTGCGGAGGCGACACACTTCTTATCGATGCGTCGTGCTTCCAGCTCCCAGCGGCACGCAAGTGTCTGGAGTCAGAATTCCCAGCAAGGAAATTCAGGGGGAGCTGGAGGTGAAGTCTTTTGTCCCCGAGACTTCAGCAGGAGGCAAGCACAGTTCAAGCCCTTGGAGAACATTCTGTAGATGAAAGTCCTTACAAAGTTGCTTTTCCTTTCCCTTGGCAATGAAGCAACCACTGCAGGCCAACCGAGCAAACAGCACACTGGCAGAGGGTCAGTCAAACTCCTGCAGCTTCCTTGGTTCTTCTCCTTGGCAGAAAGGTTTCTTGTTCCAGAAGTGATATAATTTCTTGGGATCAGTGTCCCAATATTTATACCCCAAAATCCTTTGTTCTCTGAAGGCAGAGAGGCCTCTGCCTAGTCCAAACCAGTTCCTGAGCACTTTATTTACGTGACTCTCTTCTTCCTTTCACTGTGCAGGGTAGAGACATCAGCCGACCCACAGGAGGTGGAGCAAGCACAGGAGAGGGAAGATACAGCTCTGGAGCACTCTGTAGACAAGATTCCTTCTCTCCTTTCACAGTGCAGGGCAGAGACATCAGACAAGCCACAGGGGGTGGAGCCAGCATTGTAGAGGGAAGGTCCAGCCCTATTGAGGTCCCAGGTGCAACTCCTCCCTCCCATCTAGATGCAGATCTCTCTATTCACCACCGCGCTGCCCCAGCCTGTCTCCTGGAATCACCCAGGCCTGTCACTCACAAACCCAGACAAGGAATACACAACCCAGCAGAGGCAGGCCTGGATAGTTAGGCAAGAAAAGACCTACTTTCTAAAAGTGGTATTTTCAAACACAGAATATTAAAACCAACTTTACTAAAAGATGTATTTTATTATTCTGGGTTCAGGAATACTAAACTCGAATTTCTACCATGTTCCCCGAGTCAGTTAGGATTATAAGAACGTAATAATCTAACTGCCCATTCTGGCCTATGGAGAACAAGTAGCCTTCAACAGTGAAAAATGAAAATGGCTGTAATTCACTATTAGCACATGCTACACACATCAGAGCATGTCCTACCTTATACTTACAATGCACCCTGCCCTTGGGCCTACCATAGGGGTGTCTAATATGAAGCAAAGGGAAGATTTAGGGACTGGCAAGTGGGTGCACTTGGCCAAGTCGACATGGCAGTGTTAGACTGCACATAGGCCTTGCAATGGCAGGCCTGAGACACACTTTACAAGATGCTTCTGTGAGTGGCACAACCAGTGCTGCAAGCCCACCAGCAGCATTTGATTTACAAGCCCTGGGCACACATGGTGCACTATACTAGGGGCTGACAGATAAATCAAATAGCGCAATCACGGAATCCAATTAGTACATCAATTTAACATAGGGAGCACTTGCACTGTGGCACTGATTAGCAGTGGCACAGTGCCCAAAGCATAAATCCAGAAAAAACATATCAAAACAGAGGAGGCAATCCATCAAAAATGGAAGGGAGACTCACGCCAATGATGTCAGGTCTAACAATGACCATTAATAACACAACCAGTCTTAACCACATCAGACGGATACTCACAGAATTCCGTGAAGACGTCGAAAGGTGGAGGATACTTCCCCTAATGCTGCCAGATAGAGCAGCCACTTATAAAATGATTCGCTCACAAAATTTCTATATATTATGCAGAACACATTCAGTAAAATACCGGGCTCAATCTTTAAAGCAATAGTCAATGATCTGCTATGAGATGGGGGACATCCGAGAGTGGCACGTCAGACACTACAGCACAATCGACACAATGGAAGGATCGATCTCCGCATTCTTATTATAGGGCGGCACATTAGTCATGATCAATGAATGGGGACATATGCCAGGAGACCATCTTACCTATGCCCTAGAAAGAATTCAATTTCAGACACACATATACCTTCACTACATTTACAGGGGTAAGGGCCTGCAACAACTATTACCTACATTCCAGAGAACAATTGAGGCATGGAAAGGCGTGGAACAAATGAAATGGGACAAAAGAAACACGTAAGAAATCCCACTATGGGAGGGAATGAGACTACCAGAAATCAGCAAACTTCAGGGCTTCCGGCAATGGCACACAATTGGGATTTCTAAAATGGGAGACCTCCTAGAGAAAATTTCCTATATCTAATTTAGTTCGCTTCAGCAAGAATACCATCTAAGTAACACCCAGAGATATAAATACCTCCAGTTAAAACATGCATGAAAGGCCGAAAAGCTAGATATTTCCGGTATTCTTGAATTCGCGCCACTAGAGGGAAGGCTTTTACAAGAGGAAATACCAGAAAAGGCTGTCTCGTGGATATATAAAAACCCTGATTAAAAACATCCCAGATAGTTTGACAACACTTAGATCCAAATGGGAAATTACAACTGGAGTTTTAGAAGACATTGACTGGGAGGCAGCGCTAAAGGTAGCCATTAAGCTATGACTACGCCGGATTCAATGTAAGATCCTGCATAGGGCATATTTCGATAGGGCATGCTTACATGTAATGGGAAGAGCAGAAACAGATTTGTCTACAGTGTAAGACGGAAAGAGGCACCTATATACATACACTCTGGACTGCCACCTCTTTAAAAAATACTGGTTACAGATAATAACAGAGCTGAACAATGTTGTAGAGACACAATTACCCATGGACCCACATACATTCTACAGGGAACTCCCTCAGATATAGGCCTCCCCCGTCCCAAACTCATATTATGCAACTTGGACCTAGTAGTTGCTAAAAGAGACATAGCAAAGAAATGGGGTGTTCCGGGCCTTCTTACGGTCGGCGAGTAGAGGGCGAGCATGGAGCTGTATATGGCTGCCAAACAGGTAACCTAAAATGCCAGAGGATGCCCCAAGAAATTCACTAAAATTTGGTAAGCTTTAATGAGACACTATGGGTTGGAAATGGGAGAGGTGACAGATGAGTCATACCCATGAACCACTAGATAAGAGAGCAAATGGGGCCAGGGAAACTCCCTCCCTTCGATCGGTAACTAGGAATTTCAGATACTAGGGAACTGTATGATGACAATCAAGTGGGCTCTAATCTGTATGTCTATCACCACTGTTTGACCAGCAGGCTTGCGAATATACAATGTGCATCTCCTGTGGTATTGTATATCTCTATGTGAAATAAGTACCAATAAAAATATTCTTTAAAAAATGTCATACTAGGTAATGGGGCTATCAGCCTTGTTACAGTGAAAAGGACTAGGAGGAGTTTTCACTGCCAGGTCTTGTAAAACATAAAATAAACATATCCTTTTTTTTAAATCTTTCACACTACTCTATGGGACTTTTAAGGCTTATCTTAGTGGTGATTCATAAATATTAAAAAGTACAACCTCCTGTGTGAGAGTTGCAGAGGTTATTACTTATGGTCCCGTGATAATACTGGTGTATGATATCTGATCAAAATAACATGTAAACTGTCAATTTAATTGTGTCACATTGATGTCTCGCGTACAACCTCCTGTGTGAGAGTTGCTCGAGGGTATTTCTGGTATTCACTATTATTTCCATCGATATGGAAGTACTTTCAAGACATTTATAATCTAACCATTTGTGCCCCCATTTTGCATTAAGTCCCGTGATAATACTGGTGTATGATATTTGATCAACATAATATGCAAACTGTCATTTTAATTGTGTCACACTGATGGCTCGCGTACAACCTCCTGTGTGAGAGTTGCTCGAGGGTATTATTTATGGACCTGTGATAATACTGGTAATCACTATTATTCCCATTGATATGAAATTACTTTCTAGATTCATAATCTAACTATCTGTGCCCTCATTTTGCATTAAGTTTTGCCCATTAAGCTTGCTTTTTCCTATGAGGTGGTGTAGCTCCGACCACGCTTTCAAACCTCGCGGGTTGGTCTCGTAATTTCTGAGCAATTAGTGCCGTTGAGTGACTCTTCTATGTCCTTCCAAGGTTGGTAGAGTAGTGGCCCCGCCTCCAACTTCGCGTAGCTGCTCGAGTCAGTAACCTTTTAAATAAGGTGGCGAGTCAGTAGCCCCGCCCCCAACTTCGCGTAGCTGGTTCACGGAGCTGACAACAGACGAGCTGCCAAGCGAAATGTAAGTGGCTCGTAAATCTCTATCTCAGCATTCATGTATGAATCAGCCTCTGCATTCTTAATTGGTCCATTCACGCTTCCTTAACCAAGCTGTTTTCCCATTCAGGATACGGTCATATTGACAATTTTGTCAACAACAGCTCCAACGCGGTAGTTATCTACGATTAATTTGCGTGTTTTCTGATGATGCTGACGCACCTTCGACTAAATCAGAAGTGGCCTTGAAACCTCTCTCTGGTATGTACATGCTACCTAGCCCTTCTAAAATTTAACGGTAAATAACTGTGTAGGTTTTTAAAAAAACGGAATGTATGTGTTAAATGAGCCTCTGCATTCGTATCAGTGAAATCACACGTCCCTAACGGAGTCGTTTTTTCTATCTAGGATTTTATCACACTGACGACTTTGTAAACTCCAGTGCTAGAACTGAGTGCTTGATTTAATCGCCGCTACCCGCCATACACGGAAATGGCTATTTCACGTGTAGATCTTTGTCAGTGAAGAACCTCCGAATATGTGTAAGTGGCTTTGACCCTTTCTCTCTTGAATGTATGTGTTAATCAGCCTTGTTTAGCAAGTCCACTTTCCTCTAAACCACCGTTTTCCTTCACTTAGGATTCGGGTACTGTGGCACCCTTTTAACTACAGGTCCAGCACGTGACCCGAGGGTCTGATATATTTGCCGCTGAAGATCTCTAATCAACTTAGAGGTATGCCAATTAATCTTGGCGCTTATCAGTTGTAATTATTTTTGAGGTCTCTCCTCATCCCTAGAGTGATCTGTCACGTTATTTTTCTTCAAGGCGCTTTTTGTTCCAAACCATACAGCGCCCTTCACCTGTGTATTAAGTTTTAGTGATATGTGTCTAGCTGTAAATGTAGCCTGACCTCATTGATTTTCCTTGCAGGACAGAACAGTCCGCTCTATATTGGTTAATTTTCCCTCTGTTTTATTGAATACCGATGAGTTTGACCCTGACAACAGGCTGGTCTCACTCATATTCCATGTTCGGAGGCCGGTTCTTGGCCCAGACCCCATGGTATATTGTACTCCTTGATTATATTGGTGATGATGTCGAGTAAGATGACAACTTTATATACATTACTCTGATTCTTGTTTTTAAATTTTCACAGAAAGAATTGCCCCTGCCATCCCCCTTCCCTTCTCCTGCACACGTCCTGATGAAGACCCCGTATAAGGATTTAACATAGCCTACGGCTAGGGGTCGAAACGTCGACGGCCTTTTCTTCTTAGACCTCCGGCACATGCCCCTGATCAATTGCAATTGTGTATGTGTCCGTTGAATGTCCACATTATAATAGCTTTCAAGTGGATGCCCAAAATTTGGGTTGTTGTATTAGATTTGTTTTGATTTTGAATTGCAAACTGTTACAATGTGTGAACTGTTTTGAGTGTGTGTATCTCTTTTTGACTTGACACTGCCCTGAGCACTTCCCTTCCTTTCCCTTTCCTTTCCTCCCCCCTTTGGGGCTCTTAATTAGACATGAACCTTTTTATATTGACTATAATTCTGTATTGTAAAATAAAGGACAATACTCGTCATTAACTTGATTTATATCTCCTGATTAATGGTTGTGCTAGTCAATGTTAGTGTGTGTTACACATGACACTTTCTCCTTGTGGGGACCCCTCTCTACACTTACCACTTAAACGCCCAGGTCCCCGCGACTGCATGGGTAAAACCCCTCTTTTGTAACGCGCTACTGTACCTGGCTAAGGAAAAGCATAGACAAAGATATTAGATCTCGCATAGGTACGACTTACTGCCTTTGCTAATGCTTGCTTTTTCAAGGCACGGGTTACGTCATTTCTCCAGGATCATCGCAGGTTAAGTCTGCGGGATTTAACCTGATACACCAAATTTAAAGCAGGAGGCTAGGCAATGGCATTCTTTAAATATGTATATTGTAATGCACTTTTACAATTTGAGTCAAAGAGGGGTTTTCAATAATATTTCAATATTCAATGAGACAGGAGAAGCGAGAGACGATCCAGAAATAAACCCCAGATTGGAAACAGTTATGTGTTTTATTTCCCAATTGATCCTTCCTTATCTGGTGTTCTATAGCGTTGCTTGCCGTATATCACATCAGTGAAGTCTTTCAGATAGGGCGATGTTTGAGTGGCATGAGTACTTATTATATATCATGTGACAAATTATAATTTAAGCGCGTCGCAGTAAAAATCATTCATCCGAACTACGATAAAGTAATACTAAACTAAAGCTTAAACTAATCTGCAAAGACTATATGGTCAGCTTGATGATTCATGTACTTTTCTTTACCACATAAGGGTAACCCTGCAGAAGCAGGGCTTTCAAAAATTGAGTGAAACTCTTTAATGTTCCTCTCCACGGAAATCTTTAGTAAAAGGCGAAAGATTTATTCGGTATGAAGAGAAACCAGAGTATACACTAAATTTTCGCTGACTGTGGACCCAAGAAACAACTTTCCACGCAATATCAGGGTGATTTACTTCACAACGGGCATCATTGATAACCATTCGAAATTCAACTACCCGTAAAAAGCCTTGTAATGCGGTACTTTGGCAAAATACTTGTTGTTTCAAACTAAACAACAGCAGGAAGCACAAGTGACTCGGCATTATGGGTATGTAAATTTCGTCCCCGGTCACGTGACAGGAAAGGCTGTGACACTCGAGTCTCGCAGCTCAAGCCTTAGTTTCGGCTCCTTTCACTCTTCTCATTCTGAGCAGTGGCTCCCAAGAGGAGGACTTTTACATGTCACCATCAACAAGGCATGCTGGCTGGCTCATTGATCTTCTTTCCGAGACAGTGAACGAGCCAGTGTGTTTTCAACTTGCAGCATATAAGGCTGCATCAGCAGCTGTAAGAAAACAAGCACTGACAGAGAGGCAAAATGCTGACTATCGGCTTTGCCAATGCTTTTCGGCAATGTTAGGTAGCATTGGAAAGATGCTGTGCAGCAGGACCAAAAGGAAGGGAAAAAAAAGAGCGATGACGTGGGCATTTCTGTAGGTCCGCGCATGCATGTGCAAATGAATAATGAGGCGGGGATCATTTTTTTGTATTAATTGTTGCAAAATGGTTAATATAAAAAATAAAGTAGGAAGGGCCGGCATGTAATTCGCTTCCTTTTTTTCCCCAACGCACCAAAAATAAATAAATAAAATATATCAAAGAGCCCCTATCGCAGTAAAACACGTTTCACCGTACTACTAATGAGTGACAGTAATTACAATACACGTGACGATAAAGTGCTACCTGGCTTTTCTTTGTTTTACTAAGTAAGGGTAACCCTGCAGCAGCAGGGCTTACAAAAATTGAGTGAAACTCTTTAATGTTCCTCTCCACGGAAATCTTTAGTAAAAGGCGAAAGATTTATTCGGTTTGAAGAGAAACCAGAGTATGACTAAAACGGTCTCTGACTGTGGAGCCACGAAACAACTTTCCACAGAATATTAGGGTGATTTACTTACAGAAGTTCATCATTGACAACCCTTAAAAATACAACAATCTCGTGATAAGCCTTGCAATCCGGAAAGCAGCCAAGATACTGGTCGACACAAACGAACCAACAGCAGGACGCACAAGTGACACGGCATTATGGGTATGTAAATTTCGTCCCCGGTCACGTGACAGGAAAGGCTGTGACACTCGAGTCTCGCAGCTCAAGCCTTGGCGTCGGCTCCTTTCACTCTTCTCATTCTGAATGGTGCAGCGTTCGGAGCCTCGCGCAGGCTCGTGGGAGGCTCGGTGGCTCCCAAGAGGAGGACTTTTACTGCCACCATCAAAGCATGCTGGCTGGCTCATTTTTTGTTTTGCAGATTTATATAGCGCGAACTCGAACCGGAAGATTTGAGGCGCTTTACTTGTGCACTAGTTACGTTACACATGGTAAACGGTAGGTGGCAACAGAATAGAGACAATTATCTACGTCATTGTGTAACAACCGCACGCCAATGATCTCAGGAGGCTGTCTAATTACACCAGCCATCCCTCTTAGGTGTTTCCATGTACCACGCACAAAGAGACGAGCTGGCTATATTAACAAAACAGATAAAGCGACCGCTGCTGTGCTGTACAGGGACACTGGAAGTCCAGGTGTATTTACATGACCATAAACAGAAGAGGCCAAACAAAGGCAGAGCTCTTTCTATTAAGTCATGGACCTCAAAAGTGACTTGCAGTATCCTAAGGCAGAGGGTATTTTGCTGCTTACAAAACATAATCACACTACTACCCCTCCCATAACCTGTTTAGTTCCTAGAAGTCGTCCTTGCTCTTTCATATGAAATGGACAGCATGGCTGGCGACACAAATAAAAGTAAATGAAACACAAAAGCGCAGTTGGTAACTTGTTGCAAAAAATATTTGAATACGTTTAAGTTAGATTTTTAGAAAATGCTTTTGCTCAGCATGTGTAGGAACATGAAGTTGGATAGCATCTTAACTGTAATTATCCATAGCAAGCAAAGAATGACTATCTTGCCATAAATACCTTCTTTCTGCTGATCACTGTTCGTCTTAGAAAATAAAGATCGCAAGGATGAAAATCCAACACTAATTTTGGTTAAACCGCAGCTCTGTAACCAGCCATTCGCCTTGGCTGCTGCAGGCTTAAGCAGAATGAACTGTGACATCACAAAGCAACTGTGATCACTTATTACATCTGGGCAGCTACGTCATTTCTTTATGACATGTCACTGGAGACTCAACTCGACTGTAATAAGACACAGTTTGAAGGCTTTCATGTATTACGTACTGTCTAATCTCCAAACGCTAGTCAGGACATAAGGTTGGGCTTTCTAACGCTTTTGACATGTGACAAAAAACTGCTAATACGTCCAGGGTCTTTAAGTGATTTGCACATTTATAGATGAGGGCAACAATACCCACTGCTTTCTGTGAATCGAAACGATATTCCAACGCACACACATCATCCGCCGAAGGCAGCAACTTTTCTCAGAAAAACACAACACATTAAGTCGGAGTTACACTAGCCTAGGGAGCTGCAGATAACGTAAAGCGACCCTGCATGGCACCCAAACCGTTTAATGTGTTCCTTCGCACTCTGGTTGATATCATCACAGAATTCTGCATGATGCTCTACGTTTTAAGTAGCGATGCTCTAACGCAGTTAGATCATGGGTACGGATCTGCGAACCAGAACAAGACTTCTGATTCAAGGATCTAAGAAGGATAACACGTGAGATTCAAACCAACTGTAGAACCCGGGGCCACCCTCCTCAGACCCATGCGAAGAAGATCACTCAGCAGGAAAAGATAGCGATCACCCACTCCCCCAAAAGATTACACACATAGAAAAATTGACACCAGAAGACAACACCATGGAGATACCACCACAACAACAACAGGAAGGCTGCAATGAAGATTGAGATGAATGGAACTGCTGGCAGGTGAGTGCGGGGACACAGACTTCTCAGACTAGACCTACATCACAGTTGTCATGTTAACCAGTTGAGGAAAGTGCGTAGGTGGTGGGACAGAGTGGGGTGGATGGGTTTGCTTTGGGATTAGAAACGTTGGGCTTATCAAAGAAAGTTATTTAGATCACCAGGAAGGGGAAAGAGAGACATTAAAAACAAACGCAACAAGATGGGTCAATGGATCCGACACAAGACAGAGCTGAATCCCCACATTGACATTAGCCATAATAGCCAGGTGAGGGGAAATACTCAGTACTGACATGGAATGTCAACGGTCTCGGGAGCAAAATGAAGAGAGGGCTGATGGCCAGATATTTCCGAAGGCTTAAACCTGATATCATCGTACTGCAAGAATCGACATGTTAGAGGCACACAATGTGCCTTTTTAGGAAGGGGCGTTTACAACACTCTTGGATTCACATCTGGAGCTAGAGAGGTCACAATATTAGTAAAGGAAACAATTCCATTCCACATTGATAAAACCTGGATAGACCCCAACAGGACTTATGTCGTAGTACAGAGACTCTGGGGTCGGAGACATTTAACCCTGATTAGAGTTTAAGCACCCCCAAGACTGCAAAAACAAACTCTCGGCAAAGTGGCAAGGATACTCCTAGAGTCTGAACCCTCAACACACATAATGGGGGGGAGGGGACTTTAATAATGTAGTAAACCTTCTGACAGACCGTACAACCACCGGACCATATGGGAAGACACCACTTGCCGACTTTATGCACACCATAGAACTCTCTGATCTCTGGTGTAGACAACACCCATTGCAAAGTACACACTCCTTTACTCAGGAGCACATAAAGTATTCTCGAGACTGGATTACCTCTTTGCACCGGTAGTAGAGATAAAAAGGGTAGACAGGGCAGAATACCTACCTAGAGGACTATCGGACCACTCGCCTCTCTGGTTGACGGTGGGAGGGGAATCGCTGGGACAGCGCCAGGGATGGAGGCTCCAGGCCTGGGACCTACGGGACATTCAGTAGCAAAAGAGATCCAAACTGACTCAGAGATGTACTTCCGTGAATACGAACACTCTTTACCTTTCGGTGGTCACCTTATGGGAAGCATACAAGACGGTACATCAAGACAGGGCACAAAAAAATCATAACACACAAGAAAAGGAAAGAGACAAGGGAGATCAGGGTCTGGAACTAAAATTATTAGATCTTGAAGGTCAAATAGGCAAGACAGCTGATCCGCTGATACAACATCAAATAGCAATCACTTGCAAAGAATACTGAACATTGGCTAGCCAGGAGGCAAAAGCCCAGATCCTGACCACACATCACTGTCTCTATGAGACTAGAGACAGGGCAGAGAGGTCATTAGCATGGCTGGGTAAGAAAGAAAGGGAAACAAGATTAATAGTAGAGATATAGGAAAGAGGAGAGACATGCATGACAGCTAAACATATTGCGTAGGTATTTGCACGATATTATGTAAACTTCTAAAAAGCTAGGAAGTTAGTAGAAGACCCTCAAATTGGCAGTTACCTTAACACCATTGACACCCCCACTCTCCCTGACTAAAATAGGTAGGCCTTAGACTCAGATCTCACCCTAACAGAGGTTATGGATGCTATAGGCAAACAAAAGTCTGGGATAACTCCCGGGCCCAATGGGTTGCCAATGGATATGGTCTCACCTTCATGGCCTGGGTGGAGTTGGTATATATTAACCCTACAGGCTAGGGTTCGAGTGAACGGAGCACTGTCTTCAGACTTACCGGTGGAGAGGGGAACCAGACAGGGATGCCCGCTGTTCCCCCTGCTGTTCTCTTTAGTATTGGAACGATTGGCGTGCATGATTCGAACACATCCGGACATCAGAGGCTTCAGAGACACTGGGGGGCAATTGAGAGATGAACAGATCTACCTTTATGCTGATGGCATTCTCCTTTAAGTCACAGACCCAATCACAACACTCCCCTTATACAGCAAATATTCAAAGAGTATGTTGAACATACAGGATATTAAAATAAATTGGTATAAATCCAGTATTTACTTAGTGGGGGGGAACCTTGGAGACACAAGACCTTCTGGGTCAACTACGAGTCTCTGTAGAGGGATTCAGATACCTATGCTCGTATATGACTGTTAGATCTGGGGGTCTCTAGTTGGCAATGGTATTCGCCTTTGTCGAAATAGGGATCCTTACTTCCGAGTCAAGATAAGGGGATTACACTCCTAGATAACCCCTGCTCACTCCCTTGGTAGCTTGGCACGAGCAGACAGGCTTATCTCAGAGGCAGTGTGTTAAGCATTTGTGAATATACACAGTAATACAGTGATAACACTACAGATGGACACAACACAGGTTTTATAAAAAATAAGTATTCTTTATATAGACTTAATACAAGACCACAAATGACAAACATCCACAATACTATGATTAAGATTACTTAAAAGATTATTAAAGTTGCTTAGTTCAAGTTGCTGTTAAATGCGACAAAGTTCTCAACAAAGTACCTGGAAGCGTAATGCAAAGTACACAAAAGGCTCGCAAAACGGGAGATGTGTCGGTTTCGTGATCCGGGGGAACGGTTGCGTCCTGCCTCAATGCTTGCGCAGAGTAGGGGACTCGTCGTGAGCCTTACCGGTGCAGAGGTGATGCGTAGATACTCGGACTCCGGGCCCGTTGCGGTGCGCAAGATGGCACCTTGAAGGAATGCGACGATCCGGTTGCGATGCGAGATGATGGCGTCCTTGATGCGGCGATGCGATGAAGCCCTGGCAGCCTTGCGACAACTCTGTACTTTGGAGCCACAACAGGCCCTGCGTCACGCTTCTCCGGTGATGCAATGGCGACTCTCACGATGGCGTCACGCTTCTCCCGTGATGCGACAGCAGGCAGCTTCGATGAAAACACGCTTCCAGGGAGATGCGGCGAAGGCTCGCTTCTCTGGCGATGCGAAGATTTCAGCTGCGGAGGCGACACACTTCTTATCGATGCGTCGTGCTTCCAGCTCCCAGCGGCACGCAAGTGTCTGGAGTCAGAATTCCCAGCAAGGAAATTCAGGGGGAGCTGGAGGTGAAGTCTTTTGTCCCCGAGACTTCAGCAGGAGGCAAGCACAGTTCAAGCCCTTGGAGAACATTCTGTAGATGAAAGTCCTTACAAAGTTGCTTTTCCTTTCCCTTGGCAATGAAGCAACCACTGCAGGCCAACCGAGCAAACAGCACACTGGCAGAGGGTCAGTCAAACTCCTGCAGCTTCCTTGGTTCTTCTCCTTGGCAGAAAGGTTTCTTGTTCCAGAAGTGATATAATTTCTTGGGATCAGTGTCCCAATATTTATACCCCAAAATCCTTTGTTCTCTGAAGGCAGAGAGGCCTCTGCCTAGTCCAAACCAGTTCCTGAGCACTTTATTTACGTGACTCTCTTCTTCCTTTCACTGTGCAGGGTAGAGACATCAGCCGACCCACAGGAGGTGGAGCAAGCACAGGAGAGGGAAGATACAGCTCTGGAGCACTCTGTAGACAAGATTCCTTCTCTCCTTTCACAGTGCAGGGCAGAGACATCAGACAAGCCACAGGGGGTGGAGCCAGCATTGTAGAGGGAAGGTCCAGCCCTATTGAGGTCCCAGGTGCAACTCCTCCCTCCCATCTAGATGCAGATCTCTCTATACACCACCGCGCTGCCCCAGCCTGTCTCCTGGAATCACCCAGGCCTGTCACTCACAAACCCAGACAAGGAATACACAACCCAGCAGAGGCAGGCCTGGATAGTTAGGCAAGAAAAGACCTACTTTCTAAAAGTGGTATTTTCAAACACAGAATATTAAAACCAACTTTACTAAAAGATGTATTTTATTATTCTGGGTTCAGGAATACTAAACTCGAATTTCTACCATGTTCCCCGAGTCAGTTAGGATTATAAGAACGTAATAATCTAACTGCCCATTCTGGCCTATGGAGAACAAGTAGCCTTCAACAGTGAAAAATGAAAATGGCTGTAATTCACTATTAGCACATGCTACACACATCAGAGCATGTCCTACCTTATACTTACAATGCACCCTGCCCTTGGGCCTACCATAGGGGTGTCTAATATGAAGCAAAGGGAAGATTTAGGGACTGGCAAGTGGGTGCACTTGGCCAAGTCGACATGGCAGTGTTAGACTGCACATAGGCCTTGCAATGGCAGGCCTGAGACACACTTTACAAGATGCTTCTCTGAGTGGCACAACCAGTGCTGCAAGCCCACCAGCAGCATTTGATTTACAAGCCCTGGGCACACATGGTGCACTATACTAGGGGCTGACAGATAAATCAAATAGCGCAATCACGGAATCCAATTAGTACATCAATTTAACATAGGGAGCACTTGCACTGTGGCACTGATTAGCAGTGGCACAGTGCCCAAAGCATAAATCCAGAAAAAACATATCAAAACAGAGGAGCCAATCCATCAAAAATGGAAGGGAGACTCACGCCAATGATGTCAGGTCTAACAATGACCATTAATAACACAACCAGTCTTAACCACATCAGACGGATACTCACAGAATTCCGTGAAGACGTCGAAAGGTGGAGGATACTTCCCCTAATGCTGCCAGATAGAGCAGCCACTTATAAAATGATTCGCTCACAAAATTTCTATATATTATGCAGAACACATTCAGTAAAATACCGGGCTCAATCTTTAAAGCAATAGTCAATGATCTGCTATGAGATGGGGGACATCCGAGAGTGGCACGTCAGACACTACAGCACAATCGACACAATGGAAGGATCGATCTCCGCAT
This sequence comes from Lissotriton vulgaris, assembly GCF_964263255.1. Lineage (NCBI taxonomy): Eukaryota > Metazoa > Chordata > Amphibia > Caudata > Salamandridae > Lissotriton > Lissotriton vulgaris. Next base: position 800,280,314 of record NC_141685.1, on the reverse strand, counting down.
TCTTATTATAGGGCGGCACATTAGTCATGATCAATGAATGGGGACATATGCCAGGAGACCATCTTACCTATGCCCTAGAAAGAATTCAATTTCAGACACACATATACCTTCACTACATTTACAGGGGTAAGGGCCTGCAACAACTATTACCTACATTTCAGAGAACAATTGAGGCATGGAAAGGCGTGGAACAAATGAAATGGGACAAAAGAAACACGTGAGAAATCCCACTATGGGAGGGAATGAGACTACCAGAAATCAGCAAACTTCAGGGCTTCCGGCAATGGCACACAATTGGGATTTCTAAAATGGGAGACCTCCTAGAGAAAATTTCCTATATCTAATTTAGTTCGCTTCAGCAAGAATACCATCTAAGTAACACCCAGAGATATAAATACCTCCAGCTAAAACATGCATGAAAGGCCGAAAAGCTAGATATTTCCGGTATTCTTGAATTCGCGCCACTAGAGGGAAGGCTTTTACAAGAGGAAATACCAGAAAAGGCTGTCTCGTGGATATATAAAAACCCTGATTAAAAACATCCCAGATAGTTTGACAACACTTAGATCCAAATGGGAAATTACAACTGGAGTTTTAGAAGACATTGACTGGGAGGCAGCGCTAAAGGTAGCCATTAAGCTATGACTACGCCGGATTCAATGTAAGATCCTGCATAGGGCATATTTCGATAGGGCATGCTTACATGTAATGGGAAGAGCAGAAACAGATTTGTCTACAGTGTATGACGGAAAGAGGCACCTATATACATACACTCTGGACTGCCACCTCTTTAAAAAATACTGGTTACAGATAATAACAGAGCTGAACAATGTTGTAGAGACACAATTACCCATGGACCCACATACATTCTACAGGGAACTCCCTCAGATATAGGCCTCCCCCGTCCCAAACTCATATTATGCAACTTGGACCTAGTAGTTGCTAAAAGAGACATAGCAAAGAAATGGGGTGTTCCGGGCCTTCTTACGGTCGGCGAGTAGAGGGCGAGCATGGAGCTGTATATGGCTGCCGAACAGGTAACCTAAAATGCCAGAGGATGCCCCAAGAAATTCACTAAAATTTGGTAAGCTTTAATGAGACACTATGGGTTGGAAATGGGAGAGGTGACAGATGAGTCATACCCATGAACCACTAGATAAGAGAGCAAATGGGGCCAGGGAAACTCCCTCCCTTCGATCGGTAACTGGGAATTTCAGATACTAGGGAACTGTATGATGACAATCAAGTGGGCTCTAATCTGTATGTCTATCACCACTGTTTGACCAGCAGGCTTGCGAATATACAATGTGCATCTCCTGTGGTATTGTATATCTCTATGTGAAATAAGTACCAATAAAAATATTCTTTAAAAAATGTCATACTAGGTAATGGGGCTATCAGCCTTGTTACAATGAAAAGGACTAGGAGGAGTTTTCACTGCCAGGTCTTGTAAAACATAAAATAAACATATCCTTTTTTTTTAAATCTTTCACACTACTCTATGGGACTTTTAAGGCTTATCTTAGTGGTGATTCATAAATATTAAAAAGTACAACCTCCTGTGTGAGAGTTGCCGCGGTTATTACTTATGGTCCCGTGATAATACTGGTGTATGATATCTGATCAAAATAACATGTAAACTGTCAATTTAATTGTGTCACATTGATGTCTCGCGTACAACCTCCTGTGTGAGAGTTGCTCGAGGGTATTTCTGGTATTCACTATTATTTCAATCGATATGGAAGTACTTTCAAGACATTTATAATCTAACCATTTGTGCCCCCATTTTGCATTAAGTCCCGTGATAATACTGGTGTATGATATTTGATCAACATAATATGCAAACTGTCATTTTAATTGTGTCACACTGATGGCTCGCGTACAACCTCCTGTGTGAGAGTTGCTCGAGGGTATTATTTATGGACCTGTGATAATACTGGTAATCACTATTATTCCCATTGATATGAAATTACTTTCTAGATTCATAATCTAACTATCTGTGCCCTCATTTTGCATTAAGTTTTGCCCATTAAGCTTGCTTTTTCCTATGAGGTGGTGTAGCTCCGACCACGCTTTCAAACCTCGCGGGTTGGTCTCGTAATTTCTGAGCAATTAGTGCCGTTGAGTGACTCTTCTATGTCCTTCCAAGGTTGGTAGAGTAGTGGCCCCGCCTCCAACTTCGCGTAGCTGCTCGAGTCAGTAACCTTTTAAATAAGGTGGCGAGTCAGTAGCCCCGCCCCCAACTTCGCGTAGCTGGTTCACGGAGCTGACAACAGACGAGCTGCCAAGCGAAATGTAAGTGGCTCGTAAATCTCTATCTCAGCATTCATGTATGAATCAGCCTCTGCATTCTTAATTGGTCCATTCACGCTTCCTTAACCAAGCCGTTTTCCCATTCAGGATACGGTCATATTGACAATTTTGTCAACAACAGCTCCAACGCGGTAGTTATCTACGATTAATTTGCGTGTTTTCTGATGATGCTGACGCACCTTCGACTAAATCAGAAGTGGCCTTGAAACCTCTCTCTGGTATGTACACGCTACCTAGCCCTTCTAAAATTTAACGGTAAATAACTGTGTAGGTTTTTAAAAAAACGGAATGTATGTGTTAAATGAGCCTCTGCATTCGTATCAGTGAAATCACACGTCCCTAACGGAGTCGTTTTTTCTATCTAGGATTTTATCACACTGACGACTTTGTAAACTCCAGTGCTAGAACTGAGTGCTTGATTTAATCGCCGCTACCCGCCATACACGGAAATGGCTATTTCACGTGTAGATCTTTGTCAGTGAAGAACCTCCGAATATGTGTAAGTGGCTTTGACCCTTTCTCTCTTGAATGTATGTGTTAATCAGCCTTGTTTAGCAAGTCCCCTTTCCTCTAAACCACCGTTTTCCTTCACTTAGGATTCGGGTACTGTGGCACCCTTTTAACTACAGGTCCAGCACGTGACCCGAGGGTCTGATATATTTGCCGCTGAAGATCTCTAATCAACTTAGAGGTATGCCAATTAATCTTGGCGCTTATCAGTTGTAATTATTTTTGAGGTCTCTCCTCATCCCTAGAGTGATCTGTCACGTTATTTTTCTTCAAGGCGCTTTTTGTTCCAAACCATACAGCGCCCTTCACCTGTGTATTAAGTTTTAGTGATATGTGTCTAGCTGTAAATGTAGCCTGACCTCATTGATTTTCCTTGCAGGACAGAACAGTCCGCTCTATATTGGTTAATTTTCCCTCTGTTTTATTGAATACCGATGAGTTTGACCCTGACAACAGGCTGGTCTCACTCATATTCCATGTTCGGAGGCCGGTTCTTGGCCCAGACCCCATGGTATATTGTACTCCTTGATTATATTGGTGATGATGTCGAGTAAGATGACGACTTTATATACATTACTCTGATTCTTGTTTTTAAATTTTCACAGAAAGAATTGCCCCTGCCATCCCCCTTCCCTTCTCCTGCACACGTCCTGATGAAGACCCCGTATAAGGATTTAACATAGCCTACGGCTAGGGGTCGAAACGTCGACGGCCTTTTCTTCTTAGACCTCCGGCACATGCCCCTGATCAATTGCAATTGTGTATGTGTCCGTTGAATGTCCACATTATAATAGCTTTCAAGTGGATGCCCAAAATTTGGGTTGTTGTATTAGATTTGTTTTGATTTTGAATTGCAAACTGTTACAATGTGTGAACTGTTTTGAGTGTGTGTATCTCTTTTTGACTTGACACTGCCCTGAGCACTTCCCTTCCCTTCCCTTTCCTTTCCTCCCCCCTTTTGGGCTCTTAATTAGACATGAACCTTTTTATATTGACTATAATTCTGTATTGTAAAATAAAGGACAATACTCGTCATTAACTTGATTTATATCTCCTGATTAATGGTTGTGCTAGTCAATGTTAGTGTGTGTTACACATGACACTTTCTCCTTGTGGGGACCCCTCTCTACACTTACCACAAACGCCCAGGTCCCCGCGACTGCATGGGTAAAACCCCTCTTTTGTAACGCGCTACTGTACCTGGCTAAGGAAAAGCATAGACAAAGATATTAGATCTCGCATAGGTACGACTTACTGCCTTTGCTAATGCTTGCTTTTTCAAGGCACGGGTTACGTCATTTCTCCAGGATCATCGCAGGTTAAGTCTGCGGGATTTAACCTGATACACCAAATTTAAAGCAGGAGGCTAGGCAATGGCATTCTTTAAATATGTATATTGTAATGCACTTTTACAATTTGAGTCAAAGAGGGGTTTTCAATAATATTTCAATATTCAATGAGACAGGAGAAGCGAGAGACGATCCAGAAATAAACCCCAGATTGGAAACAGTTATGTGTTTTATTTCCCAATTGATCCTTCCTTATCTGGTGTTCTATAGCGTTGCTTGCCGTATATCACATCAGTGAAGTCTTTCAGATAGGGCGATGTTTGAGTGGCATGAGTACTTATTATATATCATGTGACAAATTATAATTTAAGCGCGTCGCAGTAAAAATCATTCATCCGAACTACGATAAAGTAATACTAAACTAAAGCTTAAACTAATCCGCAAAGACTATATGGTCAGCTTGATGATTCATGTACTTTTCTTTACCACATAAGGGTAACCCTGCAGAAGCAGGGCTTTCAAAAATTGAGTGAAACTCTTTAATGTTCCTCTCCACGGAAATCTTTAGTAAAAGGCGAAAGATGTATTCGGTTTGAAGAGAAACCAGAGTATACACTAAATTTTCGCTGACTGTGGACCCAAGAAACAACTTTTCACGCAATATCAGGGTGATTTACTTCACAACGGGCATCATTGATAACCATTCGAAATTCAACTACCCGTAAAAAGCCTTGTAATGCGGTACTTTGGCAAAATACTTGTTGTTTCAAACTAAACAACAGCAGGAAGCACAAGTGACTCGGCATTATGGGTATGTAAATTTCGTCCCCGGTCACGTGACAGGAAAGGCTGTGACACTCGAGTCTCGCAGCTCAAGCCTTAGTTTCGGCTCCTTTCACTCTTCTCATTCTGAGCAGTGGCTCCCAAGAGGAGGACTTTTACATGTCACCATCAACAAGGCATGCTGGCTGGCTCATTGATCTTCTTTCCGAGACAGTGAACGAGCCAGTGTGTTTTCAACTTGCAGCATATAAGGCTGCATCAGCAGCTGTAAGAAAACAAGCACTGACAGAGAGGCAAAATGCTGACTATCGGCTTTGCCAATGCTATTCGGCAATGTTAGGTAGCATTGGAAAGATGCTGTGCAGCAGGACCAAAAGGAAGGAGAAAAAAAAGAGCGATGACGTGGGCATTTCTGTAGGTCCGCGCATGCATGCGCAAATGAATAATGAGGCGGGGATCATTTTTTTGTATTAATTGTTGCAAAATGGTTAATATAAAAAATAAAGTAGGGAGGGCCGGCATGTAATTCGCTTCCTTTTTATCCCCAACACACCAAAAATAAATAAATAAAATATATCAAAGAGCCCCTATCGCAGTAAAACACGTTTCACCGTACTACTAATAAGTGACAGTAATTACAATACACGTGACGATAAAGTGCTACCTGGCTTTTCTTTCTTTTACTACGTATGGACACTCGAGTCTCGCAGCTCAAGCCTTAGTTTCGGCTCCTTTCACTCTTCTCATTCTGAGCAGTGGCTCCCAAGAGGAGGACTTTTACATGTCACCATCAACAAGGCATGCTGGCTGGCTCATTGATCTTCTTTCCGAGACAGTGAACGAGCCAGTGTGTTTTCAACTTGCAGCATATAAGGCTGCATCAGCAGCTGTAAGAAAACAAGCACTGACAGAGAGGCAAAATGCTGACTATCGGCTTTGCCAATGCTATTCGGCAATGTTAGGTAGCATTGGAAAGATGCTGTGCAGCAGGACCAAAAGGAAGGAGAAAAAAAAGAGCGATGACGTGGGCATTTCTGTAGGTCCGCGCATGCATGCGCAAATGAATAATGAGGCGGGGATCATTTTTTTGTATTAATTGTTGCAAAATGGTTAATATAAAAAATAAAGTAGGGAGGGCCGGCATGTAATTCGCTTCCTTTTTATCCCCAACGCACCAAAAATAAATAAATAAAATATATCAAAGAGCCCCTATCGCAGTAAAACACGTTTCACCGTACTACTAATGAGTGACAGTAATTACAATACACGTGACGATAAAGTGCTACCTGGCTTTTCTTTGTTTTACTAAGTAAGGGTAACCCTGCAGCAGCAGAGCTTACAAAAATTGAGTGAAACTCTTTAATGTTCCTCTCCACGGAAATCTTTAGTAAAAGGCGAAAGATTTATTCGGTTTGAAGAGAAACCAGAGTATGACTATAACGGTCTCTGACTGTGGAGCCACGAAACAACTTTCCACAGAATATTAGGGTGATTTACTTACAGAAGTTCATCATTGACAACCCTTAAAAATACAACAATCTCGTGATAAGCCTTGCAATCCGGAAAGCTGCCAAGATACTGGTCGACACAAACGAACCAACAGCAGGACGCACAAGTGACACGGCATTATGGGTATGCAAATTTCGTCCCCGGTCACGTGACAGGAAAGGCTGTGACACTCGAGTCTCGCAGCGCAAGCCTTGGCGTCGGCTCCTTTCACTCTTCTCATTCTGAATGGTGCAGCGTTCGGAGCCTCGCGCAGGCTCGTGGGAGGCTCGGTGGCTCCCAAGAGGAGGACTTTTACTGCCACCATCAAAGCATGCTGGCTGGCTCATTTTTTGTTTTGCAGATTTATATAGCGCGAACTCGAACCGGAAGATTTGAGGCGCTTTACTTGTGCACTAGTTACGTTACACATGGTAAACGGTAGGTGGCAACAGAATAGAGACAATTATCTACGTCATTGTGTAACAACCGCACGCCAATGATCTCAGGAGGCTGTCTAATTACACCAGCCATCCCTCTTAGGTGTTTCCATGTACCACGCACAAAGAGACGAGCTGGCTATATTAACAAAACAGATAAAGCGACCTCTGCTGTGCTGTATAGGGACACTGGAAGTCCAGGTGGATTTACATGACCATAAACAGAAGAGGCCAAACAAAGGCAGAGCTCTTTCTATTAAGTCATGGACCTCAAAAGTGACTTGCAGTATCCTAAGGCAGAGGGTATTTTGCTGCTTACAAAACATAATCACACTACTACCCCTCCCATAACCTGTTTAGTTCCTAGAAGTCGTCCTTGCTCTTTCATATGAAATGGACAGCATGGCTGGCGACACAAATAAAAGTAAATGAAACACAAAAGCGCAGTTGGTAACTTGTTGCAAAAAATATTTGAATACGTTTAAGTTAGATTTTTAGAAAATGCTTTTGCTCAGCATGTGTAGTAGGAACATGAAGTTGGATAGCATCTTAACTGTAATTATCCATAGCAAGCAAAGAATGACTATCTTGCCATAAATACCTTCTTTCTGCTGATCACTGTTCGTCTTAGAAAATAAAGATCGCAAGGAGGAAAATCCAACACTAATTTTGGTTAAACCGCAGCTCTGTAACCAGCCCTTCGCCTTGGCTGCTGCTGGCTTAAGCAGAATGAACTGTGACATCACAAAGCAACTGTGATCACTTATTACATCTGGGCAGCTACGTCATTTCTTTATGACAGGTCACTGGAGACTCAACTCGACTGTAATAAGACACAGTTTGAAGGCTTTCATGTATTACGTACTGTCTAATCTCCAAACGCTAGTCAGGACATAAGGTTGGGCTTTCTAACGCTTTTGACATGTGACAAAAAACTGCTAATACGTCCAGGGTCTTTAAGTGATTTGCACATTTATAGATGAGGGCAACAATACCCACTGCTTTCTGTGAATCGAAACGATATTCCAACGCACACACATCATCCGCCGAAGGCAGCAACTTTTCTCAGAAAAACACAACACATTAAGTCGGAGTTACACTAGCCTAGGGAGCTGCAGATAACGTAAAGCGACCCTGCATGGCACCCAAACCGTTTAATGTGTTCCTTCGCACTCTGGTTGATATCATCACAGAATTCTGCATGATGCTCCACGTTTTAAGTAGCGATGCTCTAACGCACTTTCGATCATGGGTACGGATCTGCGAACCTGAACAAGACTTCTGATTCAAGGATCTAAGAAGGATAACACGTGAGATTCAAACTGTAGAACCCGGGGCCACCCTCCTCAGACCCATGCGAAGATCACTCAGCAGGAAAAGATAGCGATCACCCACTCCCCCAAAAGATTACACACATAGAAAAATTGACACCAGAAGACAACACCATGGAGATACCACCACAACAACAACAGGAAGGCTGCAATGAAGATTGAGATGAATGGAACTGCTGGCAGGTGAGTGCGGGGACACAGACTTCTCAGACTAGACCTACATCACAGTTGTCATGTTAACCAGTTGAGGAAAGTGCGTAGGTGGTGGGACAGAGTGGGGTGGATGGGTTTGCTTTGGGATTAGAAACGTTGGGCTTATCAAAGAAAGGTATTTAGATCACCAGGAAGGGGAAAGAGAGACATTAAAAACAAACGCAACAAGATGGGTCAATGGATCCGACACAAGACAGAGCTGAATCCCCACATTGACATTAGCCATACTAGCCAGGTGAGGGGAAATACTCAGTACTGACATGGAATGTCAACGGTCTCGGGAGCAAAATGAAGAGAGGGCTGATGGCCAGATATTTCCGAAGGCTTAAACCTGATATCATCGTACTGCAAGAATCGACATGTTAGAGGCACACAATGTGCCTTTTTAGGAAGGGGCATTTACAACACTCTTGGATTCACATCTGGAGCTAGAGAGGTCACAATATTAGTAAAGGAAACAATTCCATTCCACATTGATAAAACCTGGATAGACCCCAACAGGACTTATGTCGTAGTACAGAGACCCTGGGGTCGGAGACATTTAACCCTGATTAGTGTTTAAGCACCCCCAAGACTGCAAAAACAAACTCTCAGCAAAGTGGCAAGGATACTCCTAGAGTCTGAACCCTCAACACACATAATGGGGGGAGGGGACTTTAATGATGTAGTAAACCTTCTGACAGACCGTACAACCACCGGACCATATGGGAAGACACCACTTGCCGACTTAATGCACACCATAGAACTCTCTGATCTCTGGCGTAGACAACACCCATTGCAACGTACACACTCCTTTACTCAGGAGCGTAGACAACACCCATTGCAACGTACACACTCCTTTACTCAGGAGCACATAAAGTATTCTCAAGACTGGATTACCTCTTTGCACCGGTAGTAGAGATAAAAAGGGTAGACAGGGCAGAATACCTACCTAGAGGACTATCGGACCACTCGCCTCTCTGGTTGACGGTGGGAGGGGAATCGCTGGGACAGCGCCAGGGATGGAGGCTCCAGGTCTGGGACCTACGGGACATTCAGTAGCAAAAGAGATCCGAACTGACTCAGAGATGTACTTCCGTGAATACGAACGCTCTTTACCTTCGGTGGTCACCTTATGGGAAGCATACAAGACGGTACATCAAGACAGGGCACAAAAAAATCATAGCACACAAGAAAAGGGAAGAGACAAGGGAGATCAGGGTCTGGAACTAAAATTATTAGATCTTGAAGGTCAAATAGGCAAGACAGCTGATCAGCTGATACAACATCAAATAGCAATCACTTGCAAAGAATACTGAACATTGGCTAGCCAGGAGGCAAAAGCCCAGATCCTGACCACACATCACCGTCTCTATGAGACTGGAGACAGGGCAGAGAGGTCATTAGCATGGCTGGGTAAGAAAGAAAGGGAAACAAGATTAATAGTAGAGATATAGGAAAGAGGAGAGACATGCATGACAGCTAAACATATTGCGTAGGTATTTGCACGATATTATGTAAACTTCTAAAAAGCTAGGAAGTTAGTAGAAGACCCTCAAATTGGCAGTTACCTTAACACCATTGACACCCCCACTCTCCCTGACTAAAATAGGTAGGCCTTAGACTCAGATCTCACCCTAACAGAGGTTATGGATGCTATAGGCAAACAAAAGTCTGGGATAACTCCCGGGCCCAATGGGTTGCCGATGGATATGGTCTCACCTTCATGGCCTGGGTGGAGTTAGTTTATATTAACCCTACAGGCTAGGGTTCGAGTGAACCGAGCACTGTCTTCAGACTTACCGGTGGAGAGGGGAACCAGACAGGGATGCCCGCTGTTCCCCCTGCTGTTCTCTTTAGTATTGGAACGATTGGCGTGCACGATTCGAACACATCTGGACATCAGAGGCTTCAGAGACACTGGGGGGCAATTGAGAGATGAACAGATCCACCTTTATGCTGATGGCATTCTCCTTTAAGTCACAGACCCAATCACAACACTCCCCCTTATACAGCAAATATTCAAAGAGTATGTTGAACATACAGGATATAAAATAGATTGGTATAAATCCAGTATTTACTTAGTGGGGGGGAACCTTGGAGACACAAGACCTTCTGGGTCAACTACGAGTCTCTGTAGAGGGATTCAGATACCTATGCTTGTATATGACTGTTAGATCTGGGGGTCTCTAGTTGGCAATGGTATTCACCTTTGTCGAAATAGGGATCCTTACTTCTAAGTCGAGATAAGGGGATTACACTCCTAGATAACCCCTGCTCACTCCCTTGGTAGCTTGGCACGAGCAGACAGGCTTATCTCAGAGGCAGTGTGTTAAGCATTTGTGAATATACACAGTAATACAGTGATAACACTACAGATGGACAACACAGGTTTTATAAAAATAAGTATTCTTTATATAGACTTAATACAAGACCACAAATGACAAACATCCACAATACTATGATTAAGATTACTTAAAAGATTATTAAAGTTGCTTAGTTCAAGTTGCTGTTAAATGCGACAAAGTTCTCAGCAAAGTACCTGGAAGCGTAACGCAAAGTACACAAAAGGCTCGCAAAAGGGGAGATGTGTCGGTTCCGTGATCCGGGGGAACGGTTGCGTCCTGCCTCAATGCTTGCGCAGAGTAGGGGACTCGTCGTGAGCCTTACCGGTGTAGAAGTGATGCGTAGATACTTGGACTCCGGGCCCGTTGCGGTGCGCAAGATGGCACCTTGAAGGAATGCGTCGATCCGGTTGCGATGCAAGATGATGGCGTCCTTGATGCGGCGATGAAGCCCTGGCAGCCTTGCGACGACTCTGTACTTTGGAGCCACAACAGGCCCTGCGTCACGCTTCTCCGGTGATGCAATGGCGACTCTCACGATGGCGTCACGCTTCTCCCGTGATGCGACAGCAGGCAGCTTCGATGAAAACACGCTTCCAGGGAGATGCGGCGAAGGCTCGCTTCTCCGGCGATGCGAAGATTTCAGCTGCGGCGGCGACACACTTCTTATCGATGCGTCGTGCTTCCACCTCCCAGCGGCACGCAGTGTCTGGGGTCAGAATTCCCAGCAAGGAATTCTTTAAAAAATGTCATACTAGGTAATGGGGCTATCAGCCTTGTTACAGTGAAAAGGACTAGGAGGAGTTTTCACTGCCAGGTCTTGTAAAACATAAAATAAACATATCCTTTTTTTTAAATCTTTCACACTACTCTATGGGACTTTTAAGGCTTATCTTAGTGGTGATTCATAAATATTAAAAAGTACAACCTCCTGTGTGAGAGTTGCCGAGGTTATTACTTATGGTCCCGTGATAATACTGGTGTATGATATCTGATCAAAATAACATGTAAACTGTCAATTTAATTGTGTCACATTGATGTCTCGCGTACAACCTCCTGTGTGAGAGTTGCTCGAGGGTATTTCTGGTATTCACTATTATTTCAATCGATATGGAAGTACTTTCAAGACATTTATAATCTAACCATTTGTGCCCCCATTTTGCATTAAGTCCCGTGATAATACTGGTGTATGATATTTGATCAACATAATATGCAAACTGTCATTTTAATTGTGTCACACTGATGGCTCGCGTACAACCTCCTGTGTGAGAGTTGCTCGAGGGTATTATTTATGGACCTGTGATAATACTGGTAATCACTATTATTCCCATTGATATGAAATTACTTTCTAGATTCATAATCTAACTATCTGTGCCCTCATTTTGCATTAAGTTTTGCCCATTAAGCTTGCTTTTTCCTATGAGGTGGTGTAGCTCCGACCACGCTTTCAAACCTCGCGGGTTGGTCTCGTAATTTCTGAGCAATTAGTGCCGTTGAGTGACTCTTCTATGTCCTTCCAAGGTTGGTAGAGTAGTGGCCCCGCCTCCAACTTCGCGTAGCTGCTCGAGTCAGTAACCTTTTAAATAAGGTGGCGAGTCAGTAGCCCCGCCCCCAACTTCGCGTAGCTGGTTCACGGAGCTGACAACAGACGAGCTGCCAAGCGAAATGTAAGTGGCTCGTAAATCTCTATCTCAGCATTCATGTATGAATCAGCCTCTGCATTCTTAATTGGTCCATTCACGCTTCCTTAACCAAGCCGTTTTCCCATTCAGGATACGGTCATATTGACAATTTTGTCAACAACAGCTCCAACGCGGTAGTTATCTACGATTAATTTGCGTGTTTTCTGATGATGCTGACGCACCTTCGACTAAATCAGAAGTGGCCTTGAAACCTCTCTCTGGTATGTACATGCTACCTAGCCCTTCTAAAATTTAACGGTAAATAACTGTGTAGGTTTTTAAAAAAACGGAATGTATGTGTTAAATGAGCCTCTGCATTCGTATCAGTGAAATCACACGTCCCTAACGGAGTCGTTTTTTCTATCTAGGATTTTATCACACTGACGACTTTGTAAACTCCAGTGCTAGAACTGAGTGCTTGATTTAATCGCCGCTACCCGCCATACACGGAAATGGCTATTTCACATGTAGATCTTTGTCAGTGAAGAACCTCCGAATATGTGTAAGTGGCTTTGACCCTTTCTCTCTTGAATGTATGTGTTAATCAGCCTTGTTTAGCAAGTCCCCTTTCCTCTAAACCACCGTTTTCCTTCACTTAGGATTCGGGTACTGTGGCACCCTTTTAACTACAGGTCCAGCACGTGACCCGAGGGTCTGATATATTTGCCGCTGAAGATCTCTAATCAACTTAGAGGTATGCCAATTAATCTTGGCGCTTATCAGTTGTAATTATTTTTGAGGTCTCTCCTCATCCCTAGAGTGATCTGTCACGTTATTTTTCTTCAAGGCGCTTTTTGTTCCAAACCATACAGCGCCCTTCACCTGTGTATTAAGTTTTAGTGATATGTGTCTAGCTGTAAATGTAGCCTGACCTCATTGATTTTCCTTGCAGGACAGAACAGTCCGCTCTATATTGGTTAATTTTCCCTCTGTTTTATTGAATACCGATGAGTTTGACCCTGACAACAGGCTGGTCTCACTCATATTCCATGTTCGGAGGCCGGTTCTTGGCCCAGACCCCATGGTATATTGTACTCCTTGATTATATTGGTGATGATGTCGAGTAAGATGACGACTTTATATACATTACTCTGATTCTTGTTTTTAAATTTTCACAGAAAGAATTGCCCCTGCCATCCCCCTTCCCTTCTCCTGCACACGTCCTGATGAAGACCCCGTATAAGGATTTAACATAGCCTACGGCTAGGGGTCGAAACGTCGACGGCCTTTTCTTCTTAGACCTCCGGCACATGCCCCTGATCAATTGCAATTGTGTATGTGTCCGTTGAATGTCCACATTATAATAGCTTTCAAGTGGATGCCCAAAATTTGGGTTGTTGTATTAGATTTGTTTTGATTTTGAATTGCAAACTGTTACAATGTGTGAACTGTTTTGAGTGTGTGTATCTCTTTTTGACTTGACACTGCCCTGAGCACTTCCCTTCCCTTCCCTTTCCTTTCCTCCCCCCTTTGGGGCTCTTAATTAGACATGAACCTTTTTATATTGACTATAATTCTGTATTGTAAAATAAAGGACAATACTCGTCATTAACTTGATTTATATCTCCTGATTAATGGTTGTGCTAGTCAATGTTAGTGTGTGTTACACATGACACTTTCTCCTTGTGGGGACCCCTCTCTACACTTACCACTTAAACGCCCAGGTCCGCGCGACTGCATGGGTAAAACCCCTCTTTTGTAACGCGCTACTGTACCTGGCTAAGGAAAAGCATAGACAAAGATATTAGATCTCGCATAGGTACGACTTACTGCCTTTGCTAATGCTTGCTTTTTCAAGGCACGGGTTACGTCATTTCTCCAGGATCATCGCAGGTTAAGTCTGCGGGATTTAACCTGATACACCAAATTTAAAGCAGGAGGCTAGGCAATGGCATTCTTTAAATATGTATATTGTAATGCACTTTTACAATTTGAGTCAAAGAGGGGTTTTCAATAATATTTCAATATTCAATGAGACAGGAGAAGCGAGAGACGATCCAGAAATAAACCCCAGATTGGAAACAGTTATGTGTTTTATTTCCCAATTGATCCTTCCTTATCTGGTGTTCTATAGCGTTGCTTGCCGTATATCACATCAGTGAAGTCTTTCAGATAGGGCGATGTTTGAGTGGCATGAGTACTTATTATATATCATGTGACAAATTATAATTTAAGCGCGTCGCAGTAAAAATCATTCATCCGAACTACGATAAAGTAATACTAAACTAAAGCTTAAACTAATCCGCAAAGACTATATGGTCAGCTTGATGATTCATGTACTTTTCTTTACCACATAAGGGTAACCCTGCAGAAGCAGGGCTTTCAAAAATTGAGTGAAACTCTTTAATGTTCCTCTCCACGGAAATCTTTAGTAAAAGGCGAAAGATTTATTCGGTTTGAAGAGAAACCAGAGTATACACTAAATTTTCGCTGACTGTGGACCCAAGAAACAACTTTCCACGCAATATCAGGGTGATTTACTTCACAACGGGCATCATTGATAACCATTCGAAATTCAACTACCCGTAAAAAGCCTTGTAATGCGGTACTTTGGCAAAATACTTGTTGTTTCAAACTAAACAACAGCAGGAAGCACAAGTGACTCGGCATTATGGGTATGTAAATTTCGTCCCCGGTCACGTGACAGGAAAGGCTGTGACACTCGAGTCTCGCAGCTCAAGCCTTAGTTTCGGCTCCTTTCACTCTTCTCATTCTGAGCAGTGGCTCCCAAGAGGAGGACTTTTACATGTCACCATCAACAAGGCATGCTGGCTGGCTCATTGATCTTCTTTCCGAGCCAGTGAACGAGCCAGTGTGTTTTCAACTTGCAGCATATAAGGCTGCATCAGCAGCTGTAAGAAAACAAGCACTGACAGAGAGGCAAAATGCTGACTATCGGCTTTGCCAATGCTATTCGGCAATGTTAGGTAGCATTGGAAAGATGCTGTGCAGCAGGACCAAAAGGAAGGAGAAAAAAAAGAGCGATGACGTGGGCATTTCTGTAGGTCCGCGCATGCATGCGCAAATGAATAATGAGGCGGGGATCATTTTTTTGTATTAATTGTTGCAAAATGGTTAATATAAAAAATAAAGTAGGGAGGGCCGGCATGTAATTCGCTTCCTTTTTATCCCCAACGCACCAAAAATAAATAAATAAAATATATCAAAGAGCCCCTATCGCAGTAAAACACGTTTCACCGTACTACTAATGAGTGACAGTAATTACAATACACGTGACGATAAAGTGCTACCTGGCTTTTCTTTCTTTTACTACGTATGGGTAACCCTGCAGCAGCAGGGCTTACAAAAATTGAGTGAAACTCTTTAATGTTCCTCTCCACGGAAATCTTTAGTAAAAGGCGAAAGATTTATTCGGTTTGAAGAGAAACCAGAGTATGACTATAACGGTCTCTGACTGTGGAGCCACGAAACAACTTTCCACAGAATATTAGGGTGATTTACTTACAGAAGTTCATCATTGACAACCCTTAAAAATACAACAATCTCGTGATAAGCCTTGCAATCCGGAAAGCTGCCAAGATACTGGTCGACACAAACGAACCAACAGCAGGACGCACAAGTGACACGGCATTATGGGTATGCAAATTTCGTCCCCGGTCACGTGACAGGAAAGGCTGTGACACTCGAGTCTCGCAGCTCAAGCCTTGGCGTCGGCTCCTTTCACTCTTCTCATTCTGAATGGTGCAGCGTTCGGAGCCTCGCGCAGGCTCGTGGGAGGCTCGGTGGCTCCCAAGAGGAGGACTTTTACTGCCACCATCAAAGCATGCTGGCTGGCTCATTTTTTGTTTTGCAGATTTATATAGCGCGAACTCGAACCGGAAGATTTGAGGCGCTTTACTTGTGCACTAGTTACGTTACACATGGTAAACGGTAGGTGGCAACAGAATAGAGACAATTATCTACGTCATTGTGTAACAACCGCACGCCAATGATCTCAGGAGGCTGTCTAATTACACCAGCCATCCCTCTTAGGTGTTTCCATGTACCACGCACAAAGAGACGAGCTGGCTATATTAACAAAACAGATAAAGCGACCTCTGCTGTGCTGTATAGGGACACTGGAAGTCCAGGTGGATTTACATGACCATAAACAGAAGAGGCCAAACAAAGGCAGAGCTCTTTCTATTAAGTCATGGACCTCAAAAGTGACTTGCAGTATCCTAAGGCAGAGGGTATTTTGCTGCTTACAAAACATAATCACACTACTACCCCTCCCATAACCTGTTTAGTTCCTAGAAGTCGTCCTTGCTCTTTCATATGAAATGGACAGCATGGCTGGCGACACAAATAAAAGTAAATGAAACACAAAAGCGCAGTTGGTAACTTGTTGCAAAAAATATTTGAATACGTTTAAGTTAGATTTTTAGAAAATGCTTTTGCTCAGCATGTGTAGTAGGAACATGAAGTTGGATAGCATCTTAACTGTAATTATCCATAGCAAGCAAAGAATGACTATCTTGCCATAAATACCTTCTTTCTGCTGATCACTGTTCGTCTTAGAAAATAAAGATCGCAAGGAGGAAAATCCAACACTAATTTTGGTTAAACCGCAGCTCTGTAACCAGCCCTTCGCCTTGGCTGCTGCTGGCTTAAGCAGAATGAACTGTGACATCACAAAGCAACTGTGATCACTTATTACATCTGGGCAGCTACGTCATTTCTTTATGACAGGTCACTGGAGACTCAACTCGACTGTAATAAGACACAGTTTGAAGGCTTTCATGTATTACGTACTGTCTAATCTCCAAACGCTAGTCAGGACATAAGGTTGGGCTTTCTAACGCTTTTGACATGTGACAAAAAACTGCTAATACGTCCAGGGTCTTTAAGTGATTTGCACATTTATAGATGAGGGCAACAATACCCACTGCTTTCTGTGAATCGAAACGATATTCCAACGCACACACATCATCCGCCGAAGGCAGCAACTTTTCTCAGAAAAACACAACACATTAAGTCGGAGTTACACTAGCCTAGGGAGCTGCAGATAACGTAAAGCGACCCTGCATGGCACCCAAACCGTTTAATGTGTTCCTTCGCACTCTGGTTGATATCATCACAGAATTCTGCATGATGCTCCACGTTTTAAGTAGCGATGCTCTAACGCACTTTCGATCATGGGTACGGATCTGCGAACCTGAACAAGACTTCTGATTCAAGGATCTAAGAAGGATAACACGTGAGATTCAAACTGTAGAACCCGGGGCCACCCTCCTCAGACCCATGCGAAGATCACTCAGCAGGAAAAGATAGCGATCACCCACTCCCCCAAAAGATTACACACATAGAAAAATTGACACCAGAAGACAACACCATGGAGATACCACCACAACAACAACAGGAAGGCTGCAATGAAGATTGAGATGAATGGAACTGCTGGCAGGTGAGTGCGGGGACACAGACTTCTCAGACTAGACCTACATCACAGTTGTCATGTTAACCAGTTGAGGAAAGTGCGTAGGTGGTGGGACAGAGTGGGGTGGATGGGTTTGCTTTGGGATTAGAAACGTTGGGCTTATCAAAGAAAGGTATTTAGATCACCAGGAAGGGGAAAGAGAGACATTAAAAACAAACGCAACAAGATGGGTCAATGGATCCGACACAAGACAGAGCTGAATCCCCACATTGACATTAGCCATACTAGCCAGGTGAGGGGAAATACTCAGTACTGACATGGAATGTCAACGGTCTCGGGAGCAAAATGAAGAGAGGGCTGATGGCCAGATATTTCCGAAGGCTTAAACCTGATATCATCGTACTGCAAGAATCGACATGTTAGAGGCACACAATGTGCCTTTTTAGGAAGGGGCATTTACAACACTCTTGGATTCACATCTGGAGCTAGAGAGGTCACAATATTAGTAAAGGAAACAATTCCATTCCACATTGATAAAACCTGGATAGACCCCAACAGGACTTATGTCGTAGTACAGAGACCCTGGGGTCGGAGACATTTAACCCTGATTAGTGTTTAAGCACCCCCAAGACTGCAAAAACAAACTCTCAGCAAAGTGGCAAGGATACTCCTAGAGTCTGAACCCTCAACACACATAATGGGGGGAGGGGACTTTAATGATGTAGTAAACCTTCTGACAGACCGTACAACCACCGGACCATATGGGAAGACACCACTTGCCGACTTAATGCACACCATAGAACTCTCTGATCTCTGGCGTAGACAACACCCATTGCAACGTACACACTCCTTTACTCAGGAGCGTAGACAACACCCATTGCAACGTACACACTCCTTTACTCAGGAGCACATAAAGTATTCTCAAGACTGGATTACCTCTTTGCACCGGTAGTAGAGATAAAAAGGGTAGACAGGGCAGAATACCTACCTAGAGGACTATCGGACCACTCGCCTCTCTGGTTGACGGTGGGAGGGGAATCGCTGGGACAGCGCCAGGGATGGAGGCTCCAGGTCTGGGACCTACGGGACATTCAGTAGCAAAAGAGATCCGAACTGACTCAGAGATGTACTTCCGTGAATACGAACGCTCTTTACCTTCGGTGGTCACCTTATGGGAAGCATACAAGACGGTACATCAAGACAGGGCACAAAAAAATCATAGCACACAAGAAAAGGGAAGAGACAAGGGAGATCAGGGTCTGGAACTAAAATTATTAGATCTTGAAGGTCAAATAGGCAAGACAGCTGATCAGCTGATACAACATCAAATAGCAATCACTTGCAAAGAATACTGAACATTGGCTAGCCAGGAGGCAAAAGCCCAGATCCTGACCACACATCACCGTCTCTATGAGACTGGAGACAGGGCAGAGAGGTCATTAGCATGGCTGGGTAAGAAAGAAAGGGAAACAAGATTAATAGTAGAGATATAGGAAAGAGGAGAGACATGCATGACAGCTAAACATATTGCGTAGGTATTTGCACGATATTATGTAAACTTCTAAAAAGCTAGGAAGTTAGTAGAAGACCCTCAAATTGGCAGTTACCTTAACACCATTGACACCCCCACTCTCCCTGACTAAAATAGGTAGGCCTTAGACTCAGATCTCACCCTAACAGAGGTTATGGATGCTATAGGCAAACAAAAGTCTGGGATAACTCCCGGGCCCAATGGGTTGCCGATGGATATGGTCTCACCTTCATGGCCTGGGTGGAGTTAGTTTATATTAACCCTACAGGCTAGGGTTCGAGTGAACCGAGCACTGTCTTCAGACTTACCGGTGGAGAGGGGAACCAGACAGGGATGCCCGCTGTTCCCCCTGCTGTTCTCTTTAGTATTGGAACGATTGGCGTGCACGATTCGAACACATCTGGACATCAGAGGCTTCAGAGACACTGGGGGGCAATTGAGAGATGAACAGATCCACCTTTATGCTGATGGCATTCTCCTTTAAGTCACAGACCCAATCACAACACTCCCCCTTATACAGCAAATATTCAAAGAGTATGTTGAACATACAGGATATAAAATAGATTGGTATAAATCCAGTATTTACTTAGTGGGGGGGAACCTTGGAGACACAAGACCTTCTGGGTCAACTACGAGTCTCTGTAGAGGGATTCAGATACCTATGCTCGTATATGACTGTTAGATCTGGGGGTCTCTAGTTGGCAATGGTATTCACCTTTGTCGAAATAGGGATCCTTACTTCTAAGTCGAGATAAGGGGATTACACTCCTAGATAACCCCTGCTCACTCCCTTGGTAGCTTGGCACGAGCAGACAGGCTTATCTCAGAGGCAGTGTGTTAAGCATTTGTGAATATACACAGTAATACAGTGATAACACTACAGATGGACAACACAGGTTTTATAAAAATAAGTATTCTTTATATAGACTTAATACAAGACCACAAATGACAAACATCCACAATACTATGATTAAGATTACTTAAAAGATTATTAAAGTTGCTTAGTTCAAGTTGCTGTTAAATGCGACAAAGTTCTCAGCAAAGTACCTGGAAGCGTAACGCAAAGTACACAAAAGGCTCGCAAAAGGGGAGATGTGTCGGTTCCGTGATCCGGGGGAACGGTTGCGTCCTGCCTCAATGCTTGCGCAGAGTAGGGGACTCGTCGTGAGCCTTACCGGTGTAGAAGTGATGCGTAGATACTTGGACTCCGGGCCCGTTGCGGTGCGCAAGATGGCACCTTGAAGGAATGCGTCGATCCGGTTGCGATGCAAGATGATGGCGTCCTTGATGCGGCGATGAAGCCCTGGCAGCCTTGCGACGACTCTGTACTTTGGAGCCACAACAGGCCCTGCGTCACGCTTCTCCGGTGATGCAATGGCGACTCTCACGATGGCGTCACGCTTCTCCCGTGATGCGACAGCAGGCAGCTTCGATGAAAACACGCTTCCAGGGAGATGCGGCGAAGGCTCGCTTCTCCGGCGATGCGAAGATTTCAGCTGCGGCGGCGACACACTTCTTATCGATGCGTCGTGCTTCCACCTCCCAGCGGCACGCAGTGTCTGGAGTCAGAATTCCCAGCAAGGAAATTCAGGGGGAGCTGGAGGTGAAGTCTTTTGTCCCCGAGACTTCAGCAGGAGGCAAGCACAGTTCAAGCCCTCGAAGAACATTCTGTAGATGAAATTCCTTACAAAGTTCCTTTTCCTTTCCCTTGGCAATGAAGCAACCACTGCAGGCCAACTGAGCAAACAGCACACTGGCAGAGGGTCAGTCAAACTCCTGCAGCTTCCTTGGTTCTTCTCCTTGGCAGAAAGGTTTCTTGTTCCTGAAGTGATCTAATTTCTTGGGATCAGTGTCCCAATATTTATACCCCAAAATCCTTTGTTCTCTGAAGGCAGAGAGGCCTCTGCCTAGTCCAAACCAGTTCCTGAGCACTTTATTTACGTGACTCTCTTCTTCCTTTCACTGTGCAGGGTAGAGACATCAGCCGACCCACAGGAGGTGGAGCAAGCACAGGAGAGCGAAGATACAGCTCTGGAGCACTCTGTAGACAAGATTCCTTCTCTCCTTTCACAGTGCAGGGCAGAGACATCAGACAAGCCACAGGGGGTGGAGCCAGCATTGTAGAGGGAAGGCCCAGCCCTATTGCGGTCCCAGGTGCAACTCCTCCCTCCCATCTAGATGCAGATCTCTCTATTCACCACTGGGCTGCCCCAGCCTGTCTCCTGGAATCACCCAGGCCTGTCACTCACAAACCCAGACAAGGAATACACAACCCAGCAGAGGCAGGCCTGGATAGTTAGGCAAGAAAAGACCTACTTTCTAAAAGTGGTATTTTCAAACACAGAATATTAAAACCAACTTTACTAAATGATGTATTTTATTATTCTGGGTTCAGGAATACTAAACTCAAATTTCTACCATGTTCCCCGAGTCAGTTAGGATTATAAGAATGTAATAATCTAACTGCCCATTCTGGCCTATGGAGAACAAGTAGCCTTCAACAGTGAAAAATGAAAATGGCTGTAATTCACTATTAGAACATGCTACACACATCAGAGCATGTCCTACCTTATACTTACAATGCACCCTGCCCTTGGGCCTACCATAGGGGTGTCTAATATGAAGCAAAGGGAAGATTTAGGGACTGGCAAGTGGGTGCACTTGGCCAAGTCGACATGGCAGTGTTAGACTGCACATAGGCCTTGCAATGGCAGGCCTGAGACACACTTTACAAGATGCTTCTGTGAGTGGCACAACCAGTGCTGCAAGCCCACCAGCAGCATTTGATTTACAATCCCTGGGCACACATGGTGCACTATACTAGGGGTTGACAGATAAATCAAATAGCGCAATCTTGGAATCCAATTAGTACATCAATTTAACATAGGGAGCACTTGCACTGTGGCAATGATTAGCAGTGGCACAGTGCCCAAAGCATAAATCCAGCAAAAACATATCAAAACAGAGGAGGCAATCCATCAAAAATGGAAGGGAGACTCACGCCAATGATGCCAGGTCTAACAATGACTATTAATAACACAACCAGTCTTAACCACATCAGACGGATACTCACAGAATTCTGTGAAGACGTCGAAAGGTGGAGGAGACTTCCCCTGATGCTGCCAGATAGAGCAGCCACTTATGAAATGATTTGCTCCCAAAATTTTTATATATTATGCAGAACACATTCAGTAAAATACCGGGCTCAATCTTTAACGCAATAGTCAATGATCTGCTATGAGATGGGGGACATCCGAGAGTGGCACGTCAGACACTACAGCACAATCGACACAATGGAAGGATCGATCTCCGCATTCTTATTATAGGGCGGCACATTAGTCATGATCAATGAATGGGGACATATGCCAGGAGACCATCTTACCTATGCCCTAGAAAGAATTCAATTTCAGACACACATATACCTTCACTACATTTACAGGGGTAAGGGTCTGCAACAACTATTACCTACATTTCAGAGAACAATTGAGGCATGGAAAGGCGTGGAACAAATGAAATGAGACAAAAGAAACACGTGAGAAATCCCCCTATGGGAGGGAATGAGACTACCAGAAATCAGCAAACTTCAGGGCTTCCGGCAATGGCACACAATTGGGATTTCTAAGTTGGGAGACCTCCTAGAGAAAATTTCCTATATCTAATTTAGTTCGCTTCAGCAAGAATACCATCTAAGTAACACCCAGAGATATAAATACCTCCAGTTAAAACATGCATGAAAGGCCGAAAAGCTAGATATTTCCGGTATTCTTGAATTCGCGCCACTAGAGGGAAGGCTTTTACAAGAGGAAATACCAGAAAAGGCTGTCTCGTGGATATATAAAAACCCTGATTAAAAACATCCCAGATAGTTTGACAACACTTAGATCCAAATGGGAAATTGCAACTGGAGTTTTAGAAGACATTGGCTGGGAGGCAGCGCTAAAGGTAGCCATTAAGCTATGACTACGCCGGATTCAATGTAAGATCCTGCATAGGGCATATTTCGATAGGGCATGCTTACAAGTAATGGGAAGAGCAGAAACAGATTTGTCTACAGTGTAAGACGGAAAGAGGCACCTATATACATACACTCTGGACTGCCACCTCTTTAAAAAATACTGGTTACAGATAATAACAGAGCTGAACAATGTGGTAGAGACACAATTACCCATGGACCCACATACATTCTACAGGGAATTCCCTCAGATGTAGGCCTCCCCCGTCCCAAACTCATATTATGCAACTTGGACCGAGTAGTTGCTAAAAGAGACATAGCAAAGAAATGGGGTGTTCCGGGCCTTCTTACGGTCGGCGAGTGGAGGGCGAGCATGGAGCTGTATATGGCTGCCGAACAGGTAACCTAAAATGCCAGAGGATGCCCCAAGAAATTCACTAAAATTTGGTAAGCCTTAACGAGACACTATGAGTTGGAAATGGGAGAGGTGACAGATGAGTCATACCCATGAACCACTAGGTAAGAGAGCAAATGGGGCCAGGGAAACTCCCTCCCTTCGATCGGTAACCAGGAATTTCAGATACTAGGGAACTGTATGATGACAATCAAGTGGGCTCTAATCTGTATGTCTATCACCACTGTTTGACCAGCAGGCTTGCGAATATAAAATGTGCAACTCCTGTGGTATTGTATAACTTGATGTGATATAAATACCAATAAAAATATTCTTTAAAAAAATATCATACTAGGTAATGGGGCTATCAGCCTTGTTACAGTGAAAAGGACTAGGAGGAGTTTTCACTGCCAGGTCTTGTAAAACATAAAATAAACATATCCTTTTTTTTTTTTAAATCTTTCACACTACTCTATGGGACTTTTAAGGCTTATCTTAGTGGTGATTCATAAATATTAAAAAGAAGATTTGGGCTTGGAAAAAGGGCAGTGTAATGTTTTTACTTAGTTTTTTCTTGGTCACAATAAGTGTAGAAAATAATCGCAAAGCAAGAGTAGTTCTGGCTTAAGACAGCTGCACATGTGCTAGTTCCACAAGAGAAGGTCAGTGATGGTGGTGGCGTGCCGTATTATCCGGTCTGAGCTTACAGAACCCAATGGGGTGTGGATATTAAGCTGTAATATTTATATCTGGTCACCTGGTATTTCCCTACAACAATAAAGGAGCAGTGCTAGTGTTCCAAGAATTTCACAAAGAACTGATCCATTTTACGCTTGGAGTTTGATGTGACATTGCTGTAAAGAAATACATTAACCCTGATGAAGTCCTCTTGGGGGACGAAACGCGTTGGCCGGGCTCTTTCTTTAATGTATTGAAAATTAATAATGGGAATTGTTTTGAGACTTCATACCACGGCTTCCATGTTATTTTGATATTGGAGAAGAGTACATTGATACTGACACCGTTGACCTATGTGTACTTCATGAGAGGAGGAGAGAAGAAACAAAGAGAACACATTCTACAATACAATTGTTGGATTCTTGAGGCACTTCCTTATGTGTGTTTTTCTGGTACAATAAGTGCTGCTGTCCACTAGTGACATTTAGCTTACAGGCCCCCCTGGCGCTCTCGGTCATGGGAAGGGTGGCACTGAGCAAAATAGTGCTTTTACCAAGATGCCTTTACATCTTACAGAAAACTTTCTGAGCCATACCCTGAATCACATTTGCAGAGCTAAACAGTACTCTAATATCATTAGTATGGGCAGGAAAGAGGTTCAGGGTTGAGCTGGACGTCCTGAAGTTGGACTTGGACAAAGGTGCACTGGGAATTCCAGATTTCCCAATACGTAGCCCTGTGGTGTAAAGAGGGATCGAATTGTCAAAACAAACTGCTGAGCCGACTGCCAGAGGACTTTGACCTCCCGAGGTACCTCATGGGGGGTTCCCAGAGAAAGTACCTGCTTATCGTGCGGAAGGTGGTGGATGCGTGGGAACTGGTGACAAGCCAAGTCTTACGCCACCCACACTTATACCCCACTATCACTGGCATGGTGGTTGGGTCTGCTGTTGCAGATGCACACTGTGATGGACATGAGACAATAGAAAGAGTGGGGTGCCAACTAATGGTAGACTTGTATCAGGGGAGAGGTCTTTATCTACTTCCAAGAAGCAAGAAGACAATTTAACCTCTACCAAGGTCAATTGTTGAAATAAACAAAAATATCCCAAACAGCCTGAAAACTTTTCTGGCAGAACCTCTGGAATCCCGACATTGGGTCCAGCAGGCATGACCTCTCTCCTATGTGTGGCGCGGAAGGGAGACCACCACATCATCACACTAGGGGCATGACACCGATGGGACACTGATCTAGAGGACCCGCTGACAGAAAAGCAATGGAGAAGAGCCTGCGCACAAGTCAAGTAGGTGGCAAGCAAAGCCAGATTCAAAGTGACCCAATTTCACCTTCTACCCTGCACATATCGCACACCCAAGAGACTTCACAGATTTTTTCCTATGTGCCACAGCGGAAAGTCTGAGATGCACACCATCCCAACGGCCTTTAAACACAAGACCAGGAGATGCCCTGCCCAGAGTGGCTACTGGTCAGTGGTGGTAGAGAAACTTCGGGGAATATCAGGAACCATATCCGAGCTCACAGCCAGAAATGGTCTGCTTAAACTGATCCCACTACCAAAAGCAAACACAAGAATTTGCACCCGCTTTTCTTGGCGCGGAGACACATAGCATACATAGACACATACATTAGGCTGCACCCACAACCCCAGAGACGTATAAATGGTAGGAAGACATGCAGGAATGGGCAATAGCCGAGGAGAAGAGGCTGTGAGTAGAACGGATGGGTGGAGAAGGTTAACCAACTGACTGTCGGCATGTGCAGTAACGATCCCAACCCGTCAGACTGTACTGAGCTCTCTGATGACCCCTTCATGAGATCCAACCGAAGCACACCACATCGGGTAAGCACAGGAGAGCAACGAGGAGACTGAGCAGACGGGGGGAGGGTGGACACAGTAGTACCTAGGGCACTCTACAGACCACACTAGCAAAGCAGGGAAAGGGCCCACCGACCTGCTTGACTCCGCGTCTGCTGCTGACTAAATGGGTGGCACTAGGGCGCTTACCAGGCAGAACTGAACTGCCAATTGCTTCACCTGATAAAAAAACTGCCTTGAAAGTTAAATCAGTAAGTACAACAATTGGTCGAGACGTAACTCTTTAAAACACCCAAAGAGGCAAAATACTCTTAAGGAATGAACCAGAGAGAGGCAAAAAAAAACAACTGGATTTAAAAAGACAAAATCTTTTTGTATATAGTCCTCATGAAATAATCAATATAGCATGAGACCTTAGATGATTGTCCAAATAGAAAGGGCAGAAAAAGTGCTCCTGTCCAACATGAGTGAAGAGAAAAAGAAAATTCTGAAAAAAGCAATTGAAAATCAAAGTATCATAATTCAAACATAAACAACACTGATTGAGGTTGTGCTAAAACAATTTTGGGCCCGTTTACAACGCAGTCATAATATATTGCTATATGGCCTTATTACAGAATGATGCTTCTTGTTTCAAAATGCATCATCCAACTTTTAGAATAGCCAGCATACTGTATTCCAGGCCACAAAATAAAGTGTGTCGACGTTTTGGCCCGTCTTAGGCGTTGAGGATAGTTTATGACCTCCGCATGCGGGTCTTCATCAGAACATAGAAAAGACAACCTAAATATAATAAAAACGCAGTCAGGGGGGCGTAGCCTAGCAGCGCATGGAGTAAGACGTGCTTCGAGAGGTCTACTAAAGCCATTATCACGGCACCGAGGCATCAGGGTGCCCCTTCCGAGGGCATCTCAACCATTCGAGAAAGCAGTGAACAGGTTGGAAATGAAGTATCGCCCGATCGAGCACTCTGGCCGGTCTCTGCAGCGGGCCGACTACGAAGCAGAGCCCGCCATCTTGGGACACATGGCAGCGCTACTGAGCTTGGGCGTGCTCTATAGGCCCTGCTGCCCGGCACTGGCGGGCTGCTTTGGTGCGACAGGTTGCGGGACAGAGAGCGACCAAGGCTGCTACATCGGCGGAGGCTCCCCGCAGGGAACCTGGCGCCTCCGCAACACAGAATACCGACTTCGGGCCAGTTGTACGACGGCCAAAATAGTGCCTTGCAAATTGCGAGTATTTTGCGACTCAATTTGCGAGGCGCTATTTAGGAAGTACAACAGTGTGTAACACACTGTTAGCGATTCCCAATGGGGTGGCAAATAGAGAGGCTCATGAATATTAATGAGCCTCTCTTAATTTGCGACCCCATTGGGAATGGTAGGCCCTCCCAGGTATGGTGGCCTGCTGGGCTCAGCAGGTCACCATACACAAACAAATGATACACAAACAAATGATGGACGTAATGCTGAATAAATCATACATTCACCCCCATTGAAAGAATCTGGGTTAAATCCATTGTTCTTCTGCTCACTACGCCCCCCCAGTTTGGACCCAGCTATATGCAAATCAGCCTTGACCCTGTGCCTCATGGGAACAGTCCAGCCCGAACTGCCAAGCTAGGTCCTCCCTGGACCGGAAACAAGCATCCTGGGACCGGTTTCTGGGTATTACCCCTAATCAGCTAGGCTAACTTGAATCCAGTGGCAAAGTGAGCAAGGGACCCACGTTTGGGCATACCCATCCCACTTAGGGTGAAAAGTGATACACAAACAAATGATGGACAGAATGCTGAATAAATCATACATTCACCCCCAGTCAAGACGTAGAGTCAATATGGCTGAGTCCAAACTGGAATGGCATGGTGAGCAAAAAAACTATGGATTTAGGCCCAGGTCTCAGTCCTGGGGTGAATGTATGACATTGTTCTGCATTCTGTCCATCAATTGTTCTTTTTGCATTTGTCACCCCGAGTGAGACGGGTATGCCCAGACGTGGGTCCTGTGCTCTCCATGCCACTGGAGTCAAGCTATCCAAGCTGATGAGGGCTGAAAGCCCGAAACCGGTCCTAGGATACTTGTCTCCAATCCAGGGAGGACCTGGCCTGGCAGTTCGGGCTGGTCTGTTCCCATTGGGCGCAGGGTCAAGACTGATTTGCATACGGCTGGGTCCAAACTGGAATGGCATGGCAATTAAAAAAACAATGGATTTAGGTCCAGATCTCTCTACTGGGGTTAATGTATGACATTGTTTTGCATTCTGTCCATCAAGTAATGCGTTCCTTGCAGGAGGCCAAGCAACTCTTACAGCCGCCCATGCCTTCTAGAGAGGCCAGCCCCCCTTCTCTGCACCCCTCAAATAGGGAACCTGCATGCCCTGAGTGGTCCACGATATTCAGGCCACAACGGGGGGCCAGAGTTAGGGAATAGTCCTTTGCTAAGATCAAGCAAGACATCATAAAACACCTCCGAACCATGGAGGGCGGGAAGGCGCACACTCTTTCTTCAGCAACCTCCGAATAACACTGTATACTTACCGGAAGTATCTGAAGCATGCATATATTGTGCATCTCGATCGAGCCATCAGCTTAACGCACCAGGTACAAATATGGAACAATAATACTCAAGAACATATTCAACAGTGAACACTCACATGAGCAGAACCCACATTTGAACTCTGACACTCTCCACGGTCTACAGATTATCTTAGCCTAACTTACAACGGGGAAACAAAGATTGAACGTGCTGAGGGGCGACCTCTCTTGCCCGGACACAGGCTGGCAGCGGGGGACGGGACCTTCGAACTGAGTTGTATCCTTTCTTTATATCCCGCCCTAACCAACCCTACCCCTAAGAGAGTGGCATCTCTAGAATGATCCATGCACTGGTATTGGGGTCCATTCTTGGACTGGAATGGAACTTGTTGGCCCAGTTGGCCTCTTATTGTTATTAATCTCCCTTTACTCCCTCTTTTCTTTTTCCCATCTCAATCTAATAGGGGGCGGGAGAGACAAATAACCCTGAATCGGTCAGCCCTCAGGACTGGGAATATGCGGAGTGTGGGACATATTGAGTATCTTATCTACTGAACTGGGCCTAGCTTCTATTATTATGGATCCATTTAGAACCTCACGGGGGATGGCTGCTGTTTGGGGTTGACCCCTACAAAGACCAACCTTACATTTCTAGAAACCACACTCCACACTAACAATGGATCCCACTCCTTGTGTCAAAATTCTTTCTCTTAATGTAAAGGGCCTTAACGCCCTAAACAAACGGAGCCAGATTTGGTGCTACTTGCTACACCAAGACCCAGATATCATATTTTTACAGGAGACACATCTCTTGCAATCAGATACCCACTGTATGGCCCATCCCAGGTAACCAACACGATACTGGGCATCTTCACCAACTAAGACTGTCGGGGTCACAATATTATGCAAGGCAGGAGTAATAAGAGGTAAACCACGGGTGGTGAGAGACAGACAGGGTAGGTACATCAAACTTGACATCCAACATGGGGCACAACCGCCCACCCTTCTCAACATATATGCACCAGAGCAGGAGGACGCTCCTTCTCGTATAACGTTTCCAAACTCTGGAACTCACTCCCTTTGCAGCTAAGGAACAACCCCAACCTGACCACTTTCCGTAAACAGCTAAAAACCTTGCTGTTTAATGCATAGCAAAGTAACCTCAAGAGGGCCCCATCTGTTTTTCAGCGCCTGGACGCCTCAGGGCAACTGTAGCGCTTTATAAATCACATTTTCATTTCATTTCATTTCATTTCACCTAACCAAGATCAAGCCCTCTTTCTC
Source organism: Lissotriton vulgaris (assembly GCF_964263255.1). Taxonomy (NCBI): domain Eukaryota; kingdom Metazoa; phylum Chordata; class Amphibia; order Caudata; family Salamandridae; genus Lissotriton; species Lissotriton vulgaris. Next base: position 800,250,357 of record NC_141685.1, on the reverse strand, counting down.
AGGAATTTATTGAGAGACCAGGTGATGCAGGAAGGAAACCAATTAATACTAGGGGGTGCTTTTAACTTAGTATGGGACCCAGACTTGGACCGTGGCACTAGCTCCTTTCAGGAAGCTGGGGCGATGTCTGCTGCACTGAAGCGAGCCGTCATGGAGCTCAGACTTATAGATGCTTGCTGCTACCACTCTCCAGACGCACAAGATTACTCCTACTACTCACACATACACCGCTCATACGTCCGCCTAGATTATTTGTTCCTCTTACATTCACTTGCGCGGGACATAACTTCTGTCTACATGTCTGACATCTCCATATCAGACCACGCCCACTTGGAGTTACTACTACAAAACGCACACACCCAACCTGGCATAGACCTCGTTGGTGACTACCTCCTCATATAATGCACAACCCTGTAGAAGTGGCAAAACTGAGTACAGCGATCTCAGCCTATTTTATATCCAACGACCTCCTTGAAACCCCATACCCAGCCATATGAGACGCTTTCAAGGCAACTACTAGGGGAGTCGTCACGTATATTTAGATTGGTGGAGGCCAACCTGGCTAGCAACATAAAAGCTCTGGAGATATTGGACCATTCGGCACCCTCCCAGGCCCATAAACGACGCCTTGCTATCCTTCGGGGTCAATTAAGAGCAAACAGGCTAAATAGGGCCAAATGCACACTGCTGGCACTGAAACAAAGGTACTAGGATAGGGGGGAACAAGGTGGGGTCTATCCTGGTGCGCAGGCTGAGACGGAGGAAGGCAAAAGAACACATAGCTAAAGTCAAAATCGCATAAGACAAATGGGCCATGACTAAACTGGACAAGCTGAAAGCCTTTCACAAGTTCTATTCTGCCCTATATGATAGAGGGCCCTCAAACCTGGGTGAGATTATTTCGCTGGATGTCCTGCGCGCTCACTTTATAAGAGGTGCGCGCGCACGTTAGCGGGAACAGTGATGGGCACTGAATTTGATCATCCCCTATGAAGACATCCCGAAATTGCAATCTCTTACCCCCTTTTCAATGGGCAACACACTCAATACAATATCTCGGGCTTAATCTAACTTCCAAACTGTCTACATGGACACAGGCAAACTGGGCGGAATATAGGAGAGCAGTATTCGAGGATCTGCGAACTTGGAAGTCACTGCCACTACCATGGCTAGCGCGGATTAATGCAATCAAAATGTCCGCCCTACAGAAAATATATTTAATTAAAACGCTCCCCACTCCAATACTGCAAGCCTTCATACAGCGCTTACAACAAGGCCTAACCAATTTCATATGGGGAGGAAAGCGGCAGAGATTTCCAAACAAACTCCTTATGATACCTCGCGACAGAGTGGGATTAGCATGTCCCAATCTCCTCGAATATTATTGGGCATCACACCTCCGATGCGTCTTGGAGTGGGTAGTTTGTGAGTGCGAGAAGCATTGGCTACATATGGATCGGACGGTGGCCTGCAGACCCTTCTGGGACTTAGCCTGGATTTTACAGGGTTCTCCACCGCGCAGCGCATACGCAGCCACCCCCACAAAAACAAGGCTGGAAATCTGGGATAAGGTCACAGCTTCCAGGGGCCTCACTTACTTTCCATCCCCAAATATACCATTGGCACGTAACTCGAACTTCCCACTGGCCTTGCAACCACACTCCTTAACGTGGACTGAAGGAGAATGCCGTATAATTCGAGATCTTTTTGAAGGAGACAAGTTTAAAACATTTGAACAGTGTAAAAAGGAATTCCACTTATCTGAAGAGGCTAGATTACAATACTTCCAGATCCGGCACAAGCTACACGCACCAAAGGACGACCCAGCCTTTTACCCCCTTTGAGACATTAGTGCGCTCCTATAATGGGTCCCGGGCTTTGATTTCCCATGCCTATCAAGGCCTACAACACTCCACCCCGATCAAATCCCACACGTGCCAGACGCAATGGCAAACTGATAGCGCAGATGAGGTCACCCCTAAGCCCTAGGAACAACTCTGGCGAGACACACCGAAAATATTTAAAAGAATTCTGCAGCGGGAAACCGCATGTAAACTCATGACAAGATGGTACTTTACCCTCCAACGAATACATAAAATGTTCCCCACCTCTTCACGCAATCGCTGGCGTTGTCAGCTCGTGATTGGGGACTTCCTGCACATATGGTGGTCCTGTTCATTATTGGAAAGAAGTCCTAAGTTATATAAAAGACGTAGCAGGCTACCCCATACCATCTACCCCTGCTGTGGTCATCCTGGGAGTTAGGCCCTCAACTCTTCGCCATGACTCACGCAGACTGGTGCATTATATCCCATAGGGTCGGGGAGCCAAACAGATAATAGCTCTCTATTAGAAGAAAGCATCTACACCACCCATTGCCAAGTGGTTCACCCGCTTATGGCACACTATAGCAAAGGAACTCCTTACGTCTCGTATAACACGTACTAAACCTAAATATACAGGCACATGGCAACCACTAATAGATCATTTCTCCAGATTAGAATACAGATGCTTCACCACACCTAAGCATGAGCCCTACAACTATTTGAGGACACTCCACCAATCCAGCACACTAACATTGCAGGAGAAATACCAGTCGGACATTACAGAGAGCCCGCTATCTAGCCCTTGGCTCAAAAGGGAAATCCCAGAATCCCTTCACTAGCAGTATCTCACACCCCCTCCTCTCTTCCCTGAAATCTCCCTCTTTTCTGTTATGTCGTTACCTATTTACTGTTGTTTGCTCATTACTACAGTTATATGTTGATAGTAAGATATAATTGTATGCATTACACTACGAATATAAGCAATGTGAGACATAAGAATGATGTAGACACCAAAATTAAGTGATCGTCTGAAGCCAATATTCTGTAATGTCGCATTTTGTCTAAATGCCTATATATTGTCTTATACAGTGGAAAACATCTTTCTTTATAAACCGATTTGAAACAAAAAACACAGCCAGGACCCATCTGTCTCTTGTCAGCATACTGACCTTATACTAGAAATGTGGGGTAGAGCACCGCTGTTTCAACTGGAAGATAATTGTAATTTTCGTGCCTCCGGAGCTCTCTCCCCGTCTGGAGAGATATGTTGCAAACCTATAATAGCAGCTATACCTGGCTGGGTGTAGCTGACCCCCCGGGCACCGATATGTGCTGTATCGGTGCCCGGGGGGTCAGCTACACCCAGCCAGGTATAGCTGCTATTATAGGTTAGCATACTGACCTTTACATTCATTATTTGATTATTCGACAAACCCAGCGATTTGTTTGCCTTTCTCTGGAGTTATGGGCCCCACCAATACTGAATATGTATGAAGCCCTTATACCACGGCTACCTACTAAGAGCATTTTTTAGATGCTGTATATGTCCTGTCTGGCCCAGACATATTGTTTGGGGTCAAGAGCAACAAGTTTTCATGTGTATTTTGTCCTTGGGACAAGTAGGCCCAGCCTACTCCAACCCTTTGGCTGCCAGATTGCAGTACCACATTATGGATCAGGGAAGGGCACTGTCTGCAGTTAAGGTGATCTTTTATTTTTGCCCATATGTTAATGCTGTTCAAACTTGTATTTATGGTTCATTAATTGAAAGCCTTTATTATTAGGGTGAGCGCTCCTAAGTAAATGTTGTAAGCTCTGACTGAACTACTGACAGTGGTTCCAGTATAAAAATGTGTACACACATTTTCAAAGTTTAGCGATATGAGGCTATTTATAATGCTCCCAGAATGCTCTCTGATTTGATGCAAGTATTTGCAGAAGCTTGAAAGCAAGATTGATGATTCTTTGTTTTCAAAATAAAATGTTCATAAAAAAATGAGGAGCACAGGAAGAACCCGAAGGGGAAAAACAGTCGAAAAAACAAAAGAACCAGAAAAGAAGAAAGGCAAGAGGAAATGACAGAATTCAACTTAGTGATTAACATCTCCTCACAAACATTAACCAAACTGGAAAGAAAGAGTCTTCAAAAAGGACAATCATTTGTACCTACCACTAACTTTAACACTCTTGAGTTAAAAGTAAGCTTCTTCAAATTGATGAGGAACATTCGACTCCGCCATTATTTTGAGAACATTATTACAGTTGAACCTCAACATGACAGTACCTTGTTGGACTTACGTCCACACAGTACCTTTATGGCTCCCATCAGCCACAAACTAATTGACACCCTTGAGAACTTGGTGAAGCAGGATATAACAACCCTACAGTTTCAAACCAAATTGAAACACAGTAATTTGACCGTCAAAGAAAGAGCTCTATTGAAAAAGATGGCTGAAAACACAGATTTAATTTGTCAAAATGCAGACAAAGGTGGTGCTTTGGTCATAATGGACAGTGAATTTTACCACCAACAAGTACACCTTCATGTTACGGATCTCACCACATACGCACCATTAGACAGTATCCCATGGAAGAATTTAAACAGACATTAGAAACCATCCTGTCTAAAGCTTTGGAAGACAACATCATCACAGAGAAAACCAAACGATACTTGACCCAGGAACATCCTAGAACCTCTTCACTGTACATTCTTCCGAAGGTACATAACGATTTAAAGAAACCTCCATTCAGGCCGATTGTCTCCACAAGGGGCAGTATCCACGAACCAGTCGGAAAACTGCTGGATAAACATCTCCAATCTTTAGTGACGAGAACACCAACATACATACGAGATACAACCCAATTTTTAAACAAACTTGAGAACCTGCAATTATCAAACAGTGAAGAATACTGGCTTTGCACTGTTGATGTGAAGGCGTTATACACGTCCATTCCGCACAATCTGGGGATTGAAGCTATAGAAAACGCCATTTTGAATTCAGACATCAATCCCACACTGCACCCATTTTTGATGGAACTACTAGGGGTCACCTTATATCAAAGTTATTTCACCTGGAGAGACACATGCTACCTTCAACTTAACGGAACTTTGATGGGCAATTGTGCTGCCCCTGTCTACGCTAATCTTTTCATGCACTACTTTGAACAGAATAACATCTTGAATCTACCTGAATGGGCACAATCTGGCAAATTATATATTCGTTACATTGACGATATTTTTTTGCTATGGTCTGGATCAGAAACGAAATTGTTACACTTCTTGGAAAATTTGAATACCATCAACGATCGAATACAATTGACATGGACCTATGATCGTAAGAGAGTGAACTACCTAGATGTATTGGTGACCATGGAGGATCTGAAATTTCGCACTACGGTTTACAGGAAAGAAACGGATCGCAATAGCACTCTTCATTACACGAGTTTCCACAGGCAAAATCTTAGGAACAATCTTCCTTTGTCTCAACTGATGAGAATCAAACGCATTGTCTCCAATGACAATGATGGTGATCAACAAATGGATATCATGTGTCAAAGATTTAAAGATCGAGGATACCCAGATGTAATTGTCAATAATGCCAGGTCCAAATGTGAATTAATGAAAAGAGAAGACTTACTCAAATCTAAACCCAAAACTGCACAAAAACGCATGACAGTGGTTTCCAAATACTCTATCATGAGTAATAAATATCGAAACATCATCTTGAGGCATTGGCCACTACTGAGCAAGGAACCCGACTTCAGAGGACTATTTGAAGAAACACCCATTTTTGCCTACACCCGTGGTCCAAACATCAAATAACTTTTAACCAATCCTAAACCTACCAGTTCAATTTTGAGATACAACGGACTGCAACCCTGTTACAATTGCAGCAATTGTAACAATGTGATCAAGGGTAATGTGTTACACCATCCCATGAAAGGTTACAAAATTAAACTCAAAGTTAATGCGACATGCAATACGTCCAATGTAATTTACTATTGAAATGCCCATGTGGCTTATGCTATGTTGGACTCACAGAGAGGAGAATAAGAACCAGAATCCTGGAACACAAAAGCAAAATAAGAACAGCTAACACTAAATCATCGGTGGCCACACATTTTCTTGAACGAAGACACAATGTAGCTCAGCTACAATTCATGATTTTGGATAAAGTCGTGAATCAGGAAGGCATGAATCCCAAAAATAAACTATTACAGAGGGAGAACTTCTGGATACGTTACCTGAGCACGATGCAGCCCACAGGGTTAAATGACCGCATGGAATTTCTTTGTTATCTTTGACTCTGATTGTATCATATTTGATGAACCATGAATGTTTGTTTTCATACATAATTCATAAGTCTATGACAGTACTGGCATGCACTTTCATCTTTTCACATTTTCGTCACTCTTAACATTCTTGGATATGTATCTTGGTTTATGTTTTTCACTGTTATATAACAGTCCACAGCACGTCCCTTTATTTGCTCGGTTCACTGATTTTTTATAGTTTTGTAATCACTTGTTCACACAGTATTCACCCTTCTAATATGGCCTCTGTTCTTCACCCAGTTTCCCCATTCTGCAATGGCCACCGCGCTTCGGACTGTTTTCAGTCCGTCATCTAGGTTTCCCTCAGGCATTGGCCGCGCTACTTTAAACATGAGCACCAGCCGGTCACTAACGCTTACGCGAACTGAATCTTTTGACTTCAGCGCTTTCTAAACACAACCTCAGTAAGTACCAAATCCGGGCGGCGCCCTTATTTTATTTATACACACAATCGTTCTTTGAACGATCGCGAGCATGCTGCAGACCACGCATTTTGATATTAACGGTTATGTACCACTGAGAATGCTGTTTGACCTCACATAGATACTCTTGGTTAGACACCGGTTGTGTTCACTTTTATTAAGCACCTCGTACTGCACATTGTCGCAACGCTTCATCCTGTGTTTTTTTACTCTTTCGTTTTCTTCTTTAGATTGCATGAAATCTAGGTCACATTTTTCTGGCATGTTACAATCTTTGAAACACTGACATGGCTTTAAATCGTTATTATTAATGCAGAGTGCATGATTGAGAATTGTGGAGATTTCTCACATTACATTGGAATTTTGACGTTTAATCTCTTTTATGCATAGGAGAAATCCTCTCTGAATATAGTTCGTTTTTATTTTTGATTTACAGACTACTCCCCTGACGAAGGGCTGTATGAGCCCGAAATGCATAGGGATGTATGGGAGAAAAATTGTGGATGTATTTACTGATGCTTAAGGAATACTTGTACCACATCTAATGTGATATGGAATTGCAATGAACTTTTTGAAAATCATATTAACAAAACGACTTGGAATGAACATTGTGTCTGATTGAACTTAATTATACCTACGGGTATTACTTAACGCGGTGCACTGGGGGACAACTCCCATTGGGAACTTGCTACTTTGCATAAAAAAATGAAAGCAGGAAAAAAAACATTTTGCTAAACTACTGTAAAAGTTCAAGTACCATTTCTTTGCAGCATCATTTAGCAACATGTATGGATGCATGCTAGTATTTCCCAAAAATATTCATAATGGAAAATCAGTGTAACCAGTTTCAAATAAGATTATGGGAAACAACAAAAAACAAGCATTGGCAAAGCCAGTAGGTCTAAAATTGGTGGGCAGTTTTTAGGTCTCGGACTATTGAGTGATGCCAAGATGGCCGCCTGGTAGGAGCTCCTGTTAAGAGCTCCCAGTGCTTGGGATCCCACTTCGGGGTTTATCCCTGTTAGCACCTACCAGCCCTAAGGAACTGAACCACCAAAAGTAACTGGATTGCATGCCTACCTGATTGACGGAGGTCTGGAGCCTGCGGAAGGTCGGAGTCTGCCTGCTGGGACTGCTGAGGGTTCCACACACGCCTGGGCGGCAGTGGCTGGAGTATGCCCCGCGTCGCCAGGCTGCTGCGGGTCACTGCCGGACCTGGGACGGAGGTCCGGAGCCCACTCGAGGTCGGGCGCTGCACAGGACTCAAGTCGGAGGAGGGCAGAGGCGTGGATGCGGAGCTGCGCTAGGGGTAGGCACTGGGAGCCACCCTGCTGCGGAGAGTCCCGCCGGGCTGCTGTTGGGCATTGCAGGATCGGGTCGGAGGTCTGGAGCCTGTGCGTCCTCGGCGACCGATCAATTGCTGCGCAATACAAGGGAGGGCAGAGGCTGGATGTCGGAGCTGCCTCGGTGCCCTGTGGAACGGATCAGCAAGACCCCCCTGCCGTGAGGTGCTCACCGGGAACAGCAAGCCCTGGCTCCGGTTACCCGATGTGCGATGTGCGATCCCTGAGGCCGGCTGCCAGGTCGTGGCGGGGAGACTCCCGGGGTGTGCTGCGCTGTCTCTGCTGTTCGCACGGGAGCCCCCCCACTGATCCTGCCTGTGGTGCACGCGAAGGCATTTTTGCAGTCGGCGAGCCTGGGGTGCACGCGAGGGCATTATTGCTGTCGGTGAGCCTGTGCCTTGGGACGTGTGTTGTGCCTGGGAGGTCGAGGACCCACCAGAAGGGCATTATTGCGAGGGCATTATTGCAGTCAGCGAGCCTGGGGTGCACGCAAGGGCATTATTACAGACGGCGAGCCTGTGCCTCGGGACGGGTGTTGTGCCGTGGAGGTCGAGGACCCACCAGAAGGGAGAAGAGCACGATCCACCGGCAAATACCTAAAATATCGCCTATCGAGACGGAAGGGGCTGTAACTCAGCTGCTCTCGCTGCGCAAGAAGTCAAAGGTGCCAGGAGTCGATGAACAACCGCAGCTGTGCACATTCTGGCCAGACCATTGACAGATAACTGCATGACAACGCTGGCAAAATCAACATGCTTTGTGTGCAGAAATAACAAAAGGTATTTATTTCACCCCACCCCACTCGCTGGCTCACATTTTAAACCACCTCCTTTGTTCAAAATGGCTGGGGCCATAAAACTGTAGCAATAAATCCCCTCTGGTAACTCTGCTGCCCACGAGGCTCCTCAACCTAACTCCTCCACACAAGACCTCCAAAAATAGAGATAAGACTCTCTCCCAGCAAGCTAGGAGCTAAGCTTGCTCAGATAGAAAGTGAAACTGCCCTTCCCTCAAAGTAATGACAACAGACAGAGGACTAATGTCTATATCTCCCCTTTTGGTTCGGCCATTTTAGACTGGTCTCTCCTTGGCGACCATCATGGACTAGTCATCTCTCATTATCTGACCTAAGAATTGGACTTTTTAGACTATTTATAATCGTATTTTACACATTTTATGTAACTTGCACCCATTTCACTTTTCCTTCAGCTGTAATGCACAGATCGCTAACTCTTATATTTCTGGCTGCTCACTAGTGTCACTTTTGACTCATGTAACTCCCTGTTTGCAGTTGGATTTTGATCCAGACTCTTGTAACTTCTGGTTTGCAGCTGTATCTTGCTCTAGTATATCACAAATTTTATACTTCTGTATATATCCCCTGTAATGCACCGATCACTACCTCATTTATTTTTGGTTGCTCTCTAGGGTCATTTTGATTCTGGTAACTTATTACTGCAGTATTATACTTCTATTTGTATTTTGTACATGGTTTGTAACCTGCACCCATTGCACTTATGCTTCACCTGTAATGCATTGATCGCTACCTCATATATTTCTGGCTGCTCACTAGTGTCATTTTTGACTCATTTAGATTTTGTTGCACCGGTACCCAGTTCCAGTACATCATAGTATTATACTTCTACCGGTATACGGTACATCTCTGTAATCACCAGTATTATACCTCTACTTATATACTGTACATCTCTGTGAGCTACACCCAGTTCACTTTTATGCTTGTAATGCACCGATTGCTACCTCATATATTCTTTGTACATTTTGGTAAGCTGCATCCATTTTACTTTTTATTCCTGGATTGCACCGACTGCTACCTTTTATTGTTTGGCTATTTTGGCTACTCAGTAGTGTCACTCTTGCTCCATGTAACTTACTGTTTGCATTTGTTTTTTGCACATGTGTATCACTATCGTCCACCCTCCCATACCCACCTATACCGCCATCCCAACATGGATACCATCGGCAAGCACACATATAAAATCAACTACCCTTCCTCACTCACCAAAAAAGCTGCTAAACGCTTTAAACACAACTTCCTGAGGTCCCACCCAGAAACCCCCTTTGCCGACACCTACTTCTCACCGGTCAATGGATCCCTGAACATTGATATCATCTTCTACACCACACGCAGAGCTCAATGGAGAAAAGAGTTCCTCACCTTACTCACCGTCTCCACCTCCAGGAAATCCGCTCATGGCCTAACTCTCTCCATCACACCATCACAACTCTTCCCAGGTAGATCCACCATTACTATATACAACAACGGGATTGTCCTAATTCAATCCACAGACAGGAACTTGGAACTACTAGACAACCTGTTCCCCACTTTCAAAGAGCACCTCTCTAATCCTCGGACCTCCACTCATATCTCCTCCAGTACTATCACCCCTGACTTCACAGCCCCCACCCACAACCCTTCTAACCTAGCTCCGCACCAGAACGAAGCGCACCTCACCTCTACCCCCAGCACCCTAGTCAATCACCCACCTGCTGTAACCACCCCTCACTCCTCAATCACAGACACAAATCTCTCCCCTTCATACACCAGCCGCCCCACTACCACCAACCCTTGGACCCCCATTCATACCTCTCCCATTCCTCTCTCCCCTGAATTCACAGCTCCCACTCACAACCCCTCTAGCATAGAACAGCACCAGAACGACACGCATAACGACAAATCCCACCCTCTATCCCCTCCCATTCTCAGTCCCCACTACCACCCTCTAACCAACCATGCAGAGCACACCTCATCCATTAATTTAACTCCCCCTCCCCACAACAGGACCCTCTCCAATCCCATTTCCCCCCCCACTCTCAGCCCCTACTACCCGACTTGCTCCCCCACCACCACTAACATACACTCAACCCCCACTCGGCTCTCTCCGCCTGCCACCAATGCCCTCATCCACACCACCAACCTCCTCCCTACCTCATCCACACCCATCCCTCCCAACCCCTCTCTCCTATCTAACACCAACCCGTACACCGCCACCACCCCACCCGCACGCTAATTCTCAGGTCAGTCACTCACCCATAATTTCCATCCCAAACACCAACATTTATCCCACGCTGGACAAGATTATTTCCACCCTCCTCCAGCTCAAAGAAGACATTCACACCATCAAAGAAGACACTCACACCATCAAAGAACTACTCCTCACACACCCCAGACAAGCCTCACACACCACCACCCCCCCTCCCAATCTGCGCCCCACCATTCCGGATGACTCTCCCACTCTCCACCCCTCACTCTGGACCGCGATCCCTGTCCACAATCGCAACAACCGCCCCATCGCCCATGCAACCCTCTTTCGGACCTCGACACACTCACCCTCCTCCGCTCCTACGACCCAGCTCCTCTAAAACACACAACAGCCACACACCTCTCCATTCCCACGATACACTCAAATCCCCGTAGACCCCCCTCACTAAACAACAGAATCTCCGTCCCTAATAACCTTAGAAAAGTCCCCCTCACCCAAGAACCCTCTACCTCCCCTGACACACCCAGTCTCAAGTGCACTCTCCTCAACTGCCGATCGGCCTCTAGACACTCCTCCGCCATCGCTGATCTCATCTTAACCTTGGACCTTGACCTAATCATCTTGACTGAAACCTGGCTAACCGAATCTTCTACACCTATAATGGACATCCGGGTGCCCCACCAACTACCACATCATTAGACTTTACAGGTCTGGCAAGATAGGTGGTGGAATCGCATGCATATACAGGAACAATCTTTCTGTTCTGAAAGTCACCGCACCTTCCCTACCCTCCCCTCCCCAACTTCCTATGAATACATCTGCCTCGATATTATCAGTGAGGGCAAACCGATATGCTCTCTTCACGGCATCTACCACCCACCCAGGGACAACCTCGCCTTCGCCCAACAAATCATGGATTTGATCTCTACCAACTCCGGACGACAGGTCACTCAAATTTACCTCGGCGACTTCAACCTTCACTGGAACGATCACAATGATGGGGTGGTAAACAGTCTTAAAAGCTTCCTCAATGCCCTTGACCTCACACAATTATGCAACAGCCCGACCCACGAGAAAGGCTCTATCCTCGACCTTATCATCGCCAAAGAGGACGCTATCCAACTTGAGTCTATTCAACCCTGTGACTGGTCAGATCATCATATTGTTAAATTCTTCATCAAGGAGAAAGTCAAATTCAACACGGTTCAATCCTCCAAGCCTAAAGTCTGGAAAAGAGACCTGAAAAAACTCAAACCAAACTCCCTACCCCCGAACAGTTACGACCTCCTACTCCCTCCGACTGGCGCTACGGACGTCCAATCCTTAACTGACCACTATCTCAACGCCATGACCTCAATAATTAATGAGGCTGCACCCATGCAGCTAAAAAGAGTCTCCGCCAAAATCTCCAATCCATGGTATGACGGGAGTCTTAATGAGGATAGACGAGCCATGCGATTGGCAGAGCGCACCTGGAGATCAGCCCCTCTACACTGCACCTAAAAACTCTGAAGGAAAAGAGAAACGCCTACTTCAGGAAAATAAAGCGCTCAAAATCAGCCTTCTTCAGCCTCCAGCTCGACCAAGCAAAAAACCGCCCGAGAAAACTTTTCGAGCTAATCAGAACACAATCTAAGGAACAACCCCAACTACCCATCACTGTGCGCGAAGCACCCTCCTGCGAAGACTTCGCTGCTTTCTTTACCCAAAAATCTGACAACATAAAGAGTGATCTCCTCATTGACGCAAGCCTTTACCCCAAACCCCACTGCATAGCACCCACTGAACCAAAAAACAATGCTACATGGTCATCCTTTGACACCTACTCTGAAGAGGAAATTGGCAAACTGCTCAGCACCTTGAAACCATCCAATCACCTCACGGATCCCCTCCCGGCTAACGCGGTCATAGACTTCAGCCCGCTGCTCCTTCCACTCTGGACTAAAATTATCAACAGCTCACTCCAACAAGGAACCATCCCCGACTGCCTCAAAGTCGGACAAGTCACACCTTTACTAAAAAAACCTACAGCCGACCCATCTGATCTAAACAATTACCGTCCCATTACCAATACTCCCACTCTCGCCAAACTCCTGGAAAAATGCGCACAACTACAACTGACCAAACACATTGATCAGTTTGATCTCCTCAACTCTCATCAATCAGGCTTCCGAGCAGGACACAGTACAGAAACCGCTATGACTCACATAATTGACGACACCCTTCAAATCCTTGATCAAAATGATACCTGCCTCCTCATCCTTCTTGATCTCTCCTCAGCATTCGACACCGTTAAACATGAGAATTTACTTGAACTATTAAACACAAGAATGGGTCTATCTGGGACTGTCCTCAAGTGGTTCACTTCCTTTCTACACAACAGGTCGCAGAAATTCAAGTGCAACAACCTTATGTCCTCGCCAATACCTGTATCGTTAGGCGTCCCCCAAGGATCCTGCTTATCCCCAACTTTGTTCAACTCAGTTATGGAACCACCCACCACCTTGTTACAAACATCCAATGTACTCTTTCACATGTAGGCCGATGACACCCAACTATATCTCAAATTGCAATCCCCCAAAGACATTGTACTCCTGAACTTAACGATCAGAAGCACCTAATCCTGGCTTGCCGATAATCATCTCAAACTCAATGCTTTGAAAACAGAGTTCCTTCTGATCTCACCTCCCGCGAAGATCTCTACCACTCAAACTTGGCTTAAACACCTAACTGCACTCAATGTCCACCCAACCATCGTGGACTCAGCAAAATCTTTGGGCATAACACTCGACACCAATCTCAACATGCAGCAACACATCAGCAAGGCAACTAAGGGAGCGAACTCTACCAAATCAATACACTGAGGAAACTCAAACCCTTCCTCCCAGTCAAAGACTTCCAAACTGCAGTACAAGCACTAGTCATCCCTCGAATAGAATACGGCAGCATCGCCCTCTGCGGTCTCCCTCTAACTACTACGGCACCCCTAAGAGCCTCTCTAAACGCTGCAGCGAGACTCATCACTGGGTCAAAAAAACACTCACATATCTCCCCTGACTTGAAATCCTTGAACTGGCTGCCTTTTGAAGCCAGAATACATCTGAAAATCGCCTGCATGACACAAAAGGCTGTACACCTGAGCTCACCCGGTTACCTCACCCAGAAGCTGACAATCTCTGGCGGCTCTAGAAACACTAGAGATACAAACAATCTTCTGCTAAAACCTCGAAGATTCCGGAAGGAAAAAACTTAAACGCGCTCCTTCTCAGGAATGGCACCCAGGATCTGGAACTCACTCCCTCCTGAAACTAGACTCATCCCCTCCATCACACTTTTTAGGAAAGAAGTAAAAGCTATCCTCATGGCTAAATACACTTGATCTATTAACGTGGATGTTTAAAGTCTCTGCACCGATCTGTATTATCTACGATCCCTCGATTATTCGTATTACTTGCTTTATTGAATTACCAGACTGTCTATGCTTACACCTATTTTTACTATCTGCATTATCGATGTACCTGTTTTACTATGCTCCCCCATGTACACACCCCACCCCACCTATACCTACAACTACGCTGTACCTAATGGCCTTTTATTCACTCTCCTGGTGTTATTCTATGCTTTGTAAAGCGCTCTGATATCTGCAAAGATCTTGTTCGCGCTATATAAAACTTTCAAAATAAAATAAAATAAATAAATTGTCGCACTGCATAAGTAGTGGGCGGAGTTCGAGATTTTTTGTTTGCAGTATGGGGGCTTGAACCCGCCCCTCTTCTCCATTGGCTGGCTTCCTAAACGGAGGCCAGCCATTGGAGGAGAGGGGCATCACTCAGTTCAAGCCCTGTCTTTTTGCAATTCGGGGGCGTGTTTTTTGCAGGTTTTAAGCCGTGACCTCAACCGTCACTCAACTGCTAAATACACGCCCCCGAATCGCAAAAATGGCGGCGCTTTTGTTCTGCCATTTCCCCCCGACCGCCGCAAGAAGTCGCCGAGTCCTCCGCCCCAGAGCAGGACCCGTGTGGCTTTCTGTTTACATACATGCCTTCGTTTTGTCAATTAATTTATCTTCCATTACGATTCTGCTTGTTACTTTCCAGCTAATGAATTTGACCAGCGGGGTACAAAGAACGCATCCCCCGGCATTGGTCATTACCTCAAAATAGGGATTTGCTTGTTAGAACATAGTTTTACGGGGCAAGTCACGATTATAAATCTACAGCAGAGATTGTTCCAGCGGAGCCGAGTAGGTGTGGGAACCTTGCTGCACGATTGTTCTGATTGCTCAGCTTGTTTCTTTGAACTGTGAATACTTCCTGTAACGAATGTCCGGCGCCAGCGATCAACACAGGAGAGGCCCTACCCGGGAGAGCGGCCCTCCTAGGCGCTGTAGGTGAGCGGGTGCGAACGGCGGGGCACAGGTGTCAATAACACGACCCGAATCCGATTCTCCGTGCCCTGTGGGAGGACCCGTACGTGCAGGAGGCTCGGGAGCACAGGAGCCCCGGGAATCTCACTGCCGGCAGCGATGTGGCTCTGCCCCGGGGGGCAGCGGCGGCTGCGGGTAGTACCGTGGCCCGGCCTGCACCTCTGGGTGTTGGCGGTGCTGCTGTGCGGGGCATGCGGTCGTGCCTGCCCGGCTTCGTGCCGCTGCTTCGGGGATCTGCTGGACTGTAGTCGGAGGAGGTTAGCCCAAGTACCCGACGGACTGCCTGGGTGGACCGTGCAGCTGTGAATATCTTGTGGGCTGCAGGGCGGCTGTCATTGCGAAGCTGCACTGTCTTTCAGTATTTCTAGAATGACCCGGGACTGCTGTACCCGGTGGTGGGGGTAGCTGGGAGTACAACAGCAACAGTAAGCACCTGATGGAGTAGCTGGTAGCTGTGAGTATGTCGGGGCCATTGGCGTGAGGTGTGTGGCTTATGGGGCAAGGGTCGCTGTCGTCAAGGTCCGGGATGTTAGTTTTGAGTATCGAAGGTATGTGGACTGGACAGGTACCTCTTATGGATGGCAGTTGCATGAAAGAGGAAGCTTACGGCCTTGTGAGTATCCGAGATGAGACTTAGGCTGTTGGAAATATGTGACAACCAGATGCGAGTGTCTTCTCGAGAGGGTACGTCTGGGGGTAGTTGATGGAGCTGCGAGGCGGCATAGTTTGGGAAAGTCCAGGGGTTCGGACGCGCCTTAGGGAAGGCCTTGTTGAAGTCTTGAGTATGCCTGTGGGTTTATGTGTTGAACATGGGCTGAAAAGTGAGGGGGTACCACCCACCTGGATCTTATGTATGGGTGGCATAACCAGAGTGTCAGACGTGTGTTGCATACTTCAACTGCCCTCTCGGGTCAGTTGACACACATCTCCGTGTGTTAACGCCATAACCCCCTTGTCATTTGTGTGTGTAGAAGTGACATGGTACTGCGGGTCATACCATTCTCCAAGTAGCCATTCACGGGGTGGTGGAGGGGCGCATTAGAGTTTGGAGTTGAAAGTGGCTGAGCATACAGTTTTTCTATTTTAGTTTGTTTCTGACCTTATTTGACACTATTGTGATTATTTGCACCTTTTATTGCTTGCAGCTACATCTTATTCGGTGGCCTGGTTGGAAGGAACTATGCAGCTTGCTATTATGGAGTATGTGTGTGGGGCTGTGTGTGTGTGGGGGGGGGGGGGGGGGGGCTCTGTGTGTGTTAGGCTCTGTGTGTGGGGGGCTGTGTGGGGGGGGGTGGCTGTGTGTGGGGCTCTGTGTGTGGGGCTCTGTGTGTGTGTGTGTGGGGGGGGGGGGGCTCTGTGTGTGTGTGGCTTTGTGTGTGTGTGTGTGTGTGTGTGTGTGGCTCAGTGTGTGTGTGTGGCTCTGTGTCCGCTAATACTCTCTAATGCTCACCTATTGCCTTTGTAAATGACAATACCATTTATTTATGTTTAAAAAAAACAAAAAATGAAAAAAATGCCATTTGCAATGCCAGACTCTAAGTTTAATAAAGTCGAGACCATTGCATTGTAAATGCTTGTTAGTTTTGTCAATGTGTTTTTTGTAAAAACGTATTGGTGTAGGAGCTGCCAGGTCCTCACCATTATAACAAACAATCTCAAAAGCAAAAATTGATTTTTGGTCTCAAAAAGCACACAATGCCACAGCAGTTATTGGCATTGAACAAAACCTTTGTGAGCCTATATGCTCCTTGTGGAAGAGTAGAAAGAGAAGAATGCAGTCACTCACAGTGAAGCCAGCCAATACAGAGCGTGAGATAGACTTTTAATAAAACACAAACGGACACAGTCAACGCCAGACCATATTAGGGACCCAATTGTTAAAGAAAGTTTAAAAAACGCACCCATGATATATGTCCTTGAATTAAGTGCAGCTATAGGGCTTTCATGAATTCCCAAGAAGTTACAGAAGTAGGACAAAAAATGGTATTCCTAGAAAGCATCTGTGAACTGGATTTTAGCATAGCATGAGCAAATTTGCATGTGTAGATTTGCTCATGCGAAAATCTGAGTGTTTGCATGTTCACTTTCCCTCCAACCACTTTTTTTTAACAACTCTGGAAGAAGGTTTATGTCTGCCATTGTCAGGAGTGAATTTCCAACATTTCTTAGTATGGGAAAAGATTAGAAAAGAGTCGTTGAAAACCCTTAAAACATGCAAATAAGTAGGTTTGCACAGACACAGACTGGCATTCTAACCCTAGAAATATTGCTTACCATTACCTTCAGCCCCAGCATATAGATCTGCAGAAACGTGGGAACATAAGGGGATTGCAGGTATTCAAACACTACTATGGTATGAGCCCTGGCACAATCAGAGAGGCTATATCAGAGTGTGTATATAATGAGGATGCTACCATAATTGTTGCTGCACTACGTGGCACCAAAGGGGCAAGTAGATTTTGTTATAGGACAAGTAGATTTATGAAACAACCTGCCCAATGGACAAGTAGATATTTGATTAAATTCCACATCCCTGAATAACACTTGTCACTTCTTTCTGATGACATGGATCTCAGGAATTGTTTTACTAGGTCCCGGAACCCACATCAAAAGCACTATCTGTATGGAATACATAATGAGTTGTGGAAGATTTCTCAACAGGAAGCTGCCGACAGATTGCGTAAGATTGATCGGGTTCATTTAGAAAAGGCTATGGCTATGGTTAACAACGGTATGACCACTTTATCATCCAGAATATATTCATTGGGCAACATAGTATCTTCCGCAATTGACATAATACAGCAAGACATGTCTATATTACAACATGGACAGTCGCAATTGCGGTCAATAGTAATACTGAGCTGTGCGTTACAGATATTACGTTCTGGTAAAATGCCATGGCATTACATCAACAGTGCAAATCTGTTTTCAGCATAGGATCTAAGAGAATGACAGATGACAACAGCACGTAGAGATGTGAAATAACCCATGTTGCACACTGGAAAATTAGACCAATTACCTTTCACCGTGGCTGAAAAACCATGCACTAACTGGATAATCCATGGTTACATCATCCTACCGGTCACGGATTTTCAATTCCAATATAGTCTCCAATACCAACAGGTAGGCAGATATGAAGCACTAGGGGAAGAATATGTGCACAAGTATTGGGAGTTACCATTCAGAGTTAGATGAAGGAACAGGGACATAGAAGTTTTTCTGAGTGGCTTCGACTGTGAAGACGCCTTAAGTCGTTCCTTGATGTGCAAGGACATTTTGTCTCCATGGAGCATGCAATGCTTCAATTGCGAACATGTCTTGTTATCTGAAGCGTTCCCCACCTGCCGTGATTCATCCTGTGTTCAGGTTGCTCTCGAATGGGAGCTATTTGATGCTGAAGGATCAAGGTTGCTGCGGAATGGCACCAGGCATCGCTTATCTAGTGGCGGTTAATTCCATAGTCACTTGTTGTACAAAAGTACTGTTTTCACCTGCCCGCATTGTTAGGGAGGCAGCGCTATGGCGTTCGATAAATGTTTTTAACATAAAATTTGACTCCCTGAGCAAACTGAAAGCCATGCTTTTACAGAAGGATGTGGCCTAACTTCAGCCAAAGAGACGTTTGATCTCCAGGTTGCAAGGTCCTCGTCTGAGATACAGACACTAACAAGCAGCATCCCCTATTAACATTAGTAAATTAGACCTCGAATTCCAGGCCATAAGAGCCCTGTCCTTTCTATCTACAAGATCAAGTGTGAAAAAAGTGATTTACATTCTTGATTTGAATAAGAAATTCTTCCATATCTGATTTGAAAAATAAAGCTTTGGCCATTGCATGCAGGCTGGTGTCTACAATACAATACTATAAACAATTGGTTCATTCGGGTACACAATATTTCTTTTACCTTCTCATAGATTATGTAGAATTGTGAAGTGAACAACAGAATCCAAGGCCATCTGAGTATTTATGTACTATTTTATACATTCTTATATCATGTATTAGTTTCAAGATAGGCTGTACAAAAGATAGACTATACAAAAAGTGAACAAACAGTGCAAATGGTGACTTGTGGTGCTCAGTGCTTACGACGCAACAATGACCAACAAAACTGTACAATTATTATATACAAAGAAAAATACAAACAATAATTTGGCGTGGTCTATGCGAATTTCAATTATAAAACTGTACACTGCATTTGTCAGTACTTAATACAGAATATTAATATAGCAGATCCACTTATTAGTCGACGTTTCAACCCTGGACGAGCGCACATGGGGCGTCACACACGGATCTTCATCAGGACTGTGGGGGGGCAGCAAACAGCCTACATGATTTAAAGGAGATGTTTTAAGATTAGATTCTGGCAACGACTAAGGACTTCACATACCTATTTTAGTAATGGGACTCACCTTCATGCAAACCCAGCCGGGTTTAAGGTGGAGTGGGAACTGTATTCATCTGTTCTGTTACAAAAGGAGGCCCTAATTAGTACTATCATTCATTTGTACAATTTATGTGTTTTATCATAACACTATTCACTTATTTCTTACCTGTTGGCGTAGCGAATAAATGCACACCCGACGCTTGTTGTGAATAACGGCTCATCAATGTGTAAAGCCGAACTGGAAAGAATGGGGCATACATTTAGGAATACTTCCAATATTATGCCACTACATACAGTGTTATCGAAAGATACCTTTCTATGGCTCACCTGGGTATCTTGGTAGGTATTCTACCCAGCTGGTACTGAGTGACGGTTCGGGACAGAGGTTACCAAACAGCAAATACAATCAATGTATTAACACTGGAATAGAAGAAAATACCGGGTCGTAAGTAAACCGATACCGATGGTTCTGGAAATGCAATGAATTCCAGACCACCGACGGATTGCTGTTCTTATCTTTTCTACTAAGATGTAAGGGCATGCGGACGCGCGGTACCGAATAAGAGATATCTTCCTACACGGGACTGCTCCAAACAGATTTGCTTCCCGAAACACCGGCACCGCTATTATACGTGTGATGGCGTACGTACGTGGACGCATGCGCCTCTACTATTCGGCCGCGTTGTAACCATGGTGATGGCAAGCTTGGTCAACGGCATGACGTGTCCGAGTGTGGATACACGTCAGCCGTCGCCGGGCATGTTGACAGTGGAACGCTCGGTGTACAGTGTTCAAGGGACCAGCACCGTCTGGCAATTTTAAACGACAAGTTCACAACACTGGGACATTTGATGCATAAACATTACACATTTTTTCAGAAAGTCTGTACATCCTGGGCTCATGCATAAATTAAAATTTTAATTTAAGGTGTAGGTCATCAGCCCTATTGCAATATAAGCGAACATATCACATTACATGAACTAGCAATGTGGACGCATGCGCCTCTACTATTCGGCCGTGTTGTAACCATGGTGATGGCAAGCTTGGTCAACGGCATGACGTGTCCGAGTGTGGATACAAGTCAGCCGTCGCCGGGCATGTTGACAGTGGAACGCTCGGCGTGAGTGTTCAAGGGACCAGCACCGTCTGGCAATTTTAAACGACATGTTCACAACACTGGGACATTTGATGCATAAACATTACACATTTTTTCAGAGAGTCTGTACATCCTGAGCTCATGCATAAATTTAAATTGAAATTTAAGGTGTAGGTCATCACCCCTATTGCAATATAATCGAACATATCACATTACATGAACTAGCAATGACTCACAGTAACTCAAATTGTATAACACGATCATGTAATCATCAAGTAGTATAAAAATATTTACAATATCAAGTAAAGTCACATACTAAGGAGCCAGCTCCTGCAGAGCGCTAGTTTCTTACAGTTGTCCCATTTGTCTATTTATTTCTTCAGTTTCATTTATTCCATTTCTCAAAGCGTCTAGTAAATGTATCCAGCGACACTCCTTGTATTTTAAAGAGTGTGAAATGGAACCACCTCTTGGATTAATGTGTAGTTTTTTTAACACCCACCACTTTATGTCTTGAGGGGTGTGGTTCTGAATGGAGAAATGTTCGACCAGTGGCGCTCCTTGTGTTTTACATTTTAATCTACTCATGTGTTGTAAAATACGTGTCTTTATTTTCTGTGTAGTTTGTCCCACGTAGATCATAGCACATGGACACTTTATTGCATAGATTACGTTAGTACTATTGCAATTACTGAAATGACGGAGCCTGTGTGTTCTAGCTGCATGTACGAAAGTGTCCCCTTCTTGACATAAGTCGCAGGCCTTACATGAACCGCACTTGTGATGACCAATGATCGATGGTAAATTCAGCATGCTCCGAAGATCCGGTGGCTTTAGTGGTTCCAGATAGGCTTGTACCACTTCATCCCTCACATTCCTGCCTCTCTTGAATGCAAAGATAGGTTTCTCTGTAGTTTGTAGTTCCCCTGCCACTAGGTTCCAATATTTTGATACGATTTTCTTCACCTCATTGCTTTTGGTGTTGTAGATAGTTACACACACTATGTTATCCATCTTTTCCTTTTTATCCTTGACCTCCAGTAGATTTGCCCTGGGACTATGCCATGCCCTTTTCTTTGCACGCTTCAGTAAACTTGCAGGATATCCTTTAGGCGACTGGTTAGTTCATCAGCTTCACGGAAGAAATCTTTTCTTTGACTACAGTTTCTTCGTAGGCGAAGAAACCGGCCCAGTGCGAGATTGTCCCTCAGGTTACGTGGGTGATGGGACTTATACATCAGCAGGGTGTTCCGTTCTGATGGCTTTTGATATAAGTCACAGTATAACTTCCCCTCTACCGTTTTGAAGGTCAAGTCTAGGAAGTTTATTGAAAGGGTGTCACTGGACATTGTGAATTTTATATCTTCACTTCTCTGATTTATCCACGTGAAGAAATTGTCTAATGTCGCCTTATCACTATTCCAGATCATAATGACGTCGTCAATGTATCTTTTCCATACCTCGATGTTGTTGAGGTATGGATTGGAGTCTGAGTACAAATGTTCTTCCTCATACCGGTCCATGAAGATGTTCGCCATACTGGGGGCATATGTAGCCCCCATCGCCACTCCTTTACATTGGAAATAAAATTGATTTTCCAAAATGAAATAGTTCTTTTTCATAGCTATTTCTAGCAAATTGATCAAAAACGATGTCGGGGAACGAATGGCTGTAGAAAATGATCAATAAATTGATTGAGCCGCTCAATCAATTTATTGATCATTTTCTACAGCCATTCGTTCCCCTTACTAAATCTTATGTGCGAGATACCATGCACATCATTGAATTACTTGAGGAATTCCCATTCGATTGAGAAAAGAATATAATGGTGACGTTGGACGTGTCATCGTTGTACACCTCAATCCCCCCAGATAAAGCTATCCAGGAAATGAAAGATGTTTTGGACCAAAGAATAAGACCACAAAGCCACCGGATCTTCGGAGCATGCTGAATTTACCATTGATCATTGGTCATCACAAGTGCGGTTCATGCAAGGTCTGCGACTTATGTCAAGAACGGGACACTTTCGTACATGCAGCTAGAACACACAGGCTCCGTCATTTCAGTAATTGCAATAATAATAACGTAATCTATGCAATAAAGTGTCCATGCGCTATGATCTACGTGGGACAAACTACACAGAAAATAAAGACACGTATTTTACAACACATGAGTAGATTAAAATGTAAAACACAAGGAGCGCCACTGGTCGAACCTTTCTCCATTCAGAACCATACCCCTCAAGACATAAAGTGGTGGGTGTTAGAAAAACTACACATTAATCCAAGAGGTGGTTCCATTTCACACTCTTTAAAATACAAGGAGTGTCGCTGGATACATTTACTAGACTTTGAGAAATGGATTAAATGAAACTGAAGAAATACATAGACAAATGGGACAACTGTAAGACACTAGCGCTCTGCAGGAGCTGGCTCCTTAGTATGTGACTTTACTTGATATTGTAAATATTTTTATACTACTTGATGATTACATGATCGTGTTATACAATTTGAGTTACTGTGAGTCATTGCTAGTTCATGTAATGTGATATGTTCGCTTATATTGCAATAGGGCTGATGACCTACACCTTAAATTAAAATTTTAATTTATGCATGAGCTCAGGATGTACAGACTCTCTGAAAAAATGTGTAATGTTTATGCATCAAATGTCCCAGTGTTGTGAGCATGTCGTTTAAAATTGCCAGACGGTGCTGGTCCCTTGAACACTCACACCGAGCGTTCCACTGTCAACATGCCCGGCGACGGCTGGCGTGTATCCACACTTGGACACGTCATGCCGTTGACCAAGCTTGCCATCACCATGGTTACAACGCGGCTGAATAGTAGAGGCGCATGCGTCCACGTACGTACGCCATCTGACGTATAATAGCGGTGCCGGTGTTTCGGGAAGCAAATCTGTTTGGAGCCGTCCCGTGTAGGAAGATATCTCTCCTTCGGTACCGCGCATCCGCGTGCCCTGACATCTTAGTAGAAAAGGTAAGAGCAGCAATCCATCGGTGGGCTGGAATTCATTGCATTTCCAGAACCATCGGTATCGGTTTACTTACGACCCGGTATTTTCTTCTATTCCAGTGTTAATACATTGATTGTATTTGCTGTTTGGTAACCTCTGTCCCGAACCGTCACTCAGTACCAGCTGGGTAGAATACCTACCAAGATACCCAGGTGAGCCGTAGAAAGGTATCTTTTGATAACACTGTATGTAGTGGCATAATATTGGAAGTACCCCTAAATTTATGCCCCATTCTTTCCAGTTCGGCTTTTACACATTTATGAGCCGTTATTCACAACAAGCGTCGGGTGTGCATTTATTCGCTACGCCGACAGGTAAGAAATAAGTGAATAGTGTTATGATAAAACACATAAATTGTACAAATGAATGATAGTACTAATTAGGGACTCCTTTTGTACCAGAACAGATGAATACAGTTCACACTCCACCTTAAACCCGGCTGGGTTTGCATGAAGGTGAGTCCCATTACTAAAATAGGTATGTGAAGTCCTTAGTCGTTGCCAGAATCCAATCTTAAAACATCTCCTTTAAATCATGTAGGCTGTTTGCTGCCCCCCCACAGTCCTGATGAAGACCCGTGTGTGACGCCCCATGTGCGCTCGTCCAGGGTTGAAACGTCGACAATAAGTGGATCTGCTGTATTAATATTCTGTATTAAGTACTGACAAATGCAGTGTACAGTTTTATAATTGAAATTAGCACAGACCACGCCAAAATATTGTTTGTATTTTTCTTTGTATATAATAATTGTACAGTTTTGTTTGTCATTGTTGCGCTGCAAGCACTGAGCACCACAAGTCACCATTTGCACTGTTTGTTCACTTTTTGTATAGCCTATCTTTTGTACAGCCTATCTTGAAACTAATACATGATATAAGAATCTATAAAATAGTACATAAATACTCAGATGGCCTTGGATTCTGTTGTTCACTTCACAATTCTACATAATCTATGAGAAGGTAAAAGAAATATTGTGTACCCGAATGAACCAATTGTTTATAGTATTGATTCACTGCCCAGGTTCATAGGGATACTGGGTCTACCCCATTGTTGACTTAACTGGTGTCTACAATACAGCAACATGTTGTATGTGTGAATTCAAGACTTCTTAAGCTCCTACTACTGTATTAGAAGCAGGACGTAATAACCGAACAACAAATAAACACACACAAAAAACTCCAGGGGGCTCGAAAAATGGTGCACGGTACAACACACCCTTTGAATAAATCATGTAGTATTGGATAAATAAAAATATTGATTTAACCGAGCTTCAAAATGTACCCCCACGCCTGCGGACTCCCAGAACTCATCTTGCATCTCTGTGTCCAAATACGGCACCAATGGTAGAGCTAGCTACACTAGTAACAATTTTGGAGCAGCTTTCCATAACACTACCACTAGATAAAGAAGACATTTTTTTTTTAATTTAGCATATGGAATTATTTATATTTCTAACCCTCCTTTCTCAACTACCCCTATGAAAAATTCGGAAAACGCATTGTTAATTTTTTTTAAAAGTCAGAAATCATTTACCTCCGGTAGCAAACAACTTAGTACCACAACATACAATACTACTCATGAGTTAGTCAATAACATCAAAATAAAATTCAGTTATCAGTGAACTCTGTACAAAAAGTCATTCCATTACACACACTCCAAAATGATATCCAGAAGTACTTGTATGTTAAATACCATTAAAGTACACAACTCCACAAATGGCATCAGCAAACTGACATGTTAAGATTGTAAAATAACTCACCGATCAGAGACACGCATCAAACAAATTATTTATTAAGTCCAATATATCTTTAAAGAACAAATGCATACTGAATTATACACTGCAAGCATTTGTGGCAAAAAACTGAAGTATGGCTCAAGACATTCCAAAAACGTGCATCCATGTACTGGGCGGAGATAGGAGTCTGAAATAGAAGTGGGTTTGCATTTAAAACGACAGCGCCCAATACTGCGGAAAACTAGGGCTAAATCTTGGTTTAACTTTGCATTTTAGATTGTTTAACACTAAGCTGTGAAGGGATTAAACTAAGATGCAATATGGTGGGCGCACGCGGTCTAGAGATTGAGACGTGGTTTCTGTAGGAAAAAACAAAAAAGCATTGGCAAAGTCAAAAGGTTTGGCCTTTGGGATTTATTGTCTTTGCCTATGCTTTTCAGCAAAGCTGTACATCATCAGTCATAAGAACTACAAGACACATAATCACACGGGCTCTGCTGACAGCCATGTTATTTTCACAGGTGCTTGCATGCTTGCTAACATGTGCACGCATGCATGACCGTGCATGTGTGCAGCTAATAAATTACACAGCTGGTGAACAAAAAGATGAAATTCAAGAAGCGCAAAAGCGCCTTTTATAAGGTTGAGGGCCGGCAGCAATTGCTGAAAAACACAAAAAAAAAAAAATTAGAATAGCCAATAGGTCTAAATTTTGGGATATTATAAGTATTTAGTTATGCAGCACAATATCCTTGGTGCAACAACAATAACTATTGCATGGTTAAACACTTATAAGGTCCCAAAGGCGGGTGCATGTCCCACCTCTTTATCAAATGTTATCTCTTACAGTGGTATGCTTGCGGGAGTGAGCAGCGGCGCGCAGGGTGGCAGCTGCATTCCTTACATTCCTTGCAGTGCACGCGCAGTCTTCTTGTTTTTCTCGCGATGCTGTGCTGCTGTGTTTTTTTTTTTTTTAAAGCGCTCCTATACCTTCGGGTCGATTTGCGCCATATAAAAACTGCAACAAGATTAGGCGGTTATATTTTTACTTCATGACGCCCTGTTGGGGCGATGGAGATATCTGTGGGAAGCAGGCGGCACTGCTGTGCGGCATGTCTCACAGGAGCGCTCTGCCACGCCTACACCTATTAGACTCACTTAATCTCAAATGAATATTGATACAGTAAGTAAAAACTTATTACATAAATATTACGGTAAAAGTTAAAATACGAGGCAATTTAAATCAATCGGAGACAGTGTTTATCATTTCGTGGATACATCCAGCCAGAAAGATAAAATGCAGTGCAGATAAAAATAACAAACTAATTAGTCTAAACAATTATCACATGGATTCCCCTGGATCTTCCAAACTTTGCTCACAGATTCTAACAAAGATTCCCACTGCGGGGCAAGCTGTGCTTTCACCCACCCTTAAGGGTCTCTCTCGGTGCTTTCTCGCGTGACATTGTTTAAAATAGAATATTTTCTGGTTATGTTCTAGTCGGTGAACACATGCAAACTTTGACCCTGGGAATGGAATATGGTATTATACATTAGGAAGTCATTACAAGAATGTTTGAAAAAGTAAAGTTAAAAACTAAAATGAACAAATAATAAAAAACTAACAAACAACATCAATGCAAACAGTGTGTTGCATTGCGGAGAAAGGCTTTAATATGTGCTGTTGGGTGATGCTCGGTCCCCAGGCAGTGCCTGCAGTGTGGGTAATACATACATCTCATGTCCCACTGATGCCGCATACATGTCAGCTGCATGGTCATTAAATAGACACATCTAAGAAGAAAGGATTAAAAAGCATAGCTTCGGCAGATTAAAATGCCTTGGCGGTGCAACCTGTGTCTCTCAGGCAACAACTGCAGTGTGTGGGGTGTTGCCACCAGCTGGACAGGTCCACAGTTTCACCGTAGCAGGGTATGCAGTGTCTGCGGTGTCAATGGTCAGCATCAGCGGCTTCATCCGTGCAGTTACGCCCCATAGAGTCTGAAGTGTCCCCTGTGCAGTGCTTGCAGTGTCACCTGTGTAACGTCTGTAGTACGCAAGCAGTGCCTGCCGTGTCACCCGACAGCTCCAGCAGTGCCACCCATGGAGTCTCTGCAGTGCCGCACTGGCGAGGCCTGTAGTGTCACCTGAATGGTCTCTGCAGTGTCGGCCGTGCAGTGTCTTAGAGTGTAAACCCAAACGGTGCCTGCAGTGTCACTATACGTACCCTTGCGGTGCTTGCAGAGTCACTGGAAAGCGTCTGCAGTGCCACGCTGGGTACCCTGTGGTGCTTGCAGTGGCAGCGCCTGCAGTGACTGCAGAGTCACCTGGACAGCATCTGCAGTGTCACTAATAGGTAGGTACTCTTGCGGTGCCTGCAGTGTCACTGCAAAGTGTCTGTAATGCCGCAATTGGTACCCTACCGATGCCTGCAGTGACAGCATTTGCGATGCCTGCAGAGTCACTGGACAGCCTCTGCAGCGTCATCGTTGCAGTGCATCCGACTCGGTGTCAGAATCAGAGGGGATCCTCGCCAGGCCACATTGCATAGAAACTTTACTCCTTCAGACGGATTGCTTGAAATCCTGTAGATTATTTAAAACACCTCATAGAATAAAATGCAAAGCACCCTAAACAAAGGCCTCTCGATACTTTTACGAAACTCGGCGTTCCTGATACCATAAAGTATAGCTGTAATAAAATATGTAGTATAGTGCCGTCAGAAAATCGATTAAGAGCCTTAATAAACGTGCAGTTTAGTGGGCGCCATATGGCATGCATAGCTCTTGCCGTAGCGTTATCACACTGGTTCAGAGGTGGTAGTGCCACAGAACGTGCTCCATATCAAAATCGAACAAGTCAGCTGTCGGGTTGATTAGGAAAGAAAAAGGAATACATACACGGGAAAAGAACAAGTTTGACGAGGAGAGGAGGAGGCAGCAAGAGAAAGGGAGAGAGGAGGGGGCCTGCACCAGTTTCCCTTGTGGGAGCGAGCAGGGACACCATCTGCTTGCAAGTTAATTACAAACAGATTTCAAGAGGTCCCCTCCTATGCAGCGCATGCGCGCTGCGTAGGCTAGACTTAAAAAAAAATACAGACCACTAAGGCACAACAGAGGTGCGGGTGCAAAGCATGAATGTGTCCTCATGTAATACAACTGGTGCTATGTAAAGCGCTCTGATACCCGATTCGGGTCAAGTTCGCACTAGAAAAAACTTTTTTAAAAAAGAAAGCAACGGGGAGTGAGTGGAGAGGGGGAGAACTAAAAAGTTATCTGGGAGA
This sequence comes from Lissotriton vulgaris, assembly GCF_964263255.1. Taxonomy (NCBI): domain Eukaryota; kingdom Metazoa; phylum Chordata; class Amphibia; order Caudata; family Salamandridae; genus Lissotriton; species Lissotriton vulgaris. Next base: position 800,221,470 of record NC_141685.1, on the reverse strand, counting down.
GGGTGAGTTGGGGTAAAACAGCACAAGAAGGAAAGATGAAGAGAGCAACACAAAGACAATTGGAGAGAACGTTTGGTGGAGAAGCACATGAGAGAGAGAGCTGGAAAACACATGCTCTCTCAGAGTGCTTAGCCAAAAAGAAAAATAGTAGTACCTGAAAGCGAGCAGTGGAAGGATACTCCTCTGGCCCTGAGAAGAGGGGGGCAGGACCCCTGGAAAACAGTTTTGCAATACGATTCTCCCCCCAGCCTGTATCCATCAAAGGAAAGGGAAGACTACAGTGTGTCTCGCAGTTGCCTATGCTGGGAGGCTGCCCTCTGAAGCTGGGCCATCTGTGGCCACAACTATCTCCTAGGCCATCCTGTTAGAAAGTCGCACCTACTCCCACCAGCAGGCCCTGTGTTTCCTTGCCGGGTGGGCCACTGACATTTCCTTGCGGGAGGGTAGCAGGCTGTCTCAGGTGACAACTGCTATAGTTAATCAGAAACAACTACTAGAAACTCTGGACAAGAAAGTGGTAACTTTCTACAATCACCTTTACATGAATAGTTACTTTAAATAAAACGTCAGCAATGTTTCAGATTTAACGTAACATTTAATTTGATGCATTACCTTTGGTGATCCCATATGGAAGTTAGCACTTAATAAGTATAAAAGTGTAACTCCAAGTGGACGTGGCCAGCTACATGGCCGAGTAGCCGCATCTACGCAGAGCTCCAGCAATCCACACAAAATCCTGTTTATAATCCTGCTCTTCAGCCACATTCGTGCATAACCGAGCTTAGATCTGGGTAAAGGGAAACATGCTTCAGCAAAAAAGGTAGCTGAAGTCTAGATTAAAGCAAAGGAAACGCTGGAAAGCGGGATACCAACGGATCACAGGCAGTGCAGAGAGACACAATATGGCAACGCCTCTGGGCCAACAAAAAGCAGTAGCAGAGAAGTAAAACAGGAGAGGTCGATACTCCTGGAGTCTCCCCCTGCTGTGGGAATTCCGGGAGGTGCGAAGCTGGGTCAGAACTCCCCCACCAGCGGACTCAAGAATTCGAGAATCGAGACGTCCCAGTGGACCGGTATACTGGAGAGAGCGGGGGAGTCCAGACAAGACGCACAGGTGAGAGTGGCAGTGCGGTCTCACAAGATTCAGCGTTGCCGCACTTTGGAGTGGAAACCTGTAATCATGGGAGGCAAACGTGGAGGAGGAAAACGAAGGGGAGTCCCGCACCTTAGCAGGTGAAAGTAAATCCAAGACAGAAGCTCTGACACACTCCGAGCCGGTCGGGGACGGCTGGGCCTGGAAGGAGCTGCACCCGGGAGGCAACGATCGCAGTGGGAAGATGTGGTAGGCCTCAGATTACAGGACAAAAAGGGATGAAGCCGGCTTAGGCTTCTGAGATCCAAGATGCAGGAAACGGCCGATAAGGTGGAAGTTAACAGACCCCCTCCATACTCAAACACAGCAGCACATGGGAATGACTGAGCAATGCGAGACTACAAGTGCGGCTTACATAGGCCGGAGCTACTTACATCAATAAAGAAAGGGTGAAGAAAAAAAGGACAGTGGTGCATAAACCTGAATCACCTGACCCTCCCTTACATGTTGTGTTTGCTGGACACATACGACACGCTGCAAGAAATCGTAGCAGACCCTGGGGGTGAACAAACAGTTTGTCAAAACAGAAAGGAAGATACTTTCGGGGCTGGTCATTGAGGAGAGCTCCCCCTACCTATCCACTGGGAATAGTCTCTGGAAAAGGAACAAGCAGTGGCGGGGGGGGTCCCTTTGCCTAAAACGCTTGCTGTGAAATGCGAGGACCACAGACAGAATTTTTCGAGATCACAGGGCACTTGGAGAGGAGATAACCAAGAGGCAGAAGAAAACGACCCTGCTGAATATTCCGGGAAGGCCAACCACTCCAAACGGAGAGAGTAAATACTGAGCAGCAAAACGCACACCATTAAATGAAATCAGTTAGATGAAAGGATAAGTGAAAAATGAGAGATAACCGAGTGACATAGTAAACAAACAAAAATATGTCACTCGGTTATCTCTCATTTTTCACTTTTTTACTTTAAGTAACAACCCCCGTCCCTCCTTTCTTCTCTGCCACCCTTATCTTTTGGTTTCCACTTAATAACAATTGGCCTAATTGCTGATTGTCTTTCTCTTCGTCACTCCTTCCACACTGGCCCTCTCACATCCTTACATTTATATCCCCCACCCCCATAAAAAAAGTATAGTTTCATACTCTACCTTATCTCCCCAGCCCTGAAGAGTCACGGGTCTACCCCGTTATTGACGAAACATGTGTTGGCTGGTTTTCTCATGAAACGTATACTCACCAGAAAAATAAACAAGAACAAGAAACATTTGGAGTTTGATCTTATCCTTTCATCTAACTAACAAATCTAAACCCAGGAAATTACCAACGTTGTGTGCGCTTGACTTTGGTGACATTTACACAGGAGGGAGAGTCTGCCTACCCCTCCCTTTTTCAGGGACCAGGGTTATCTCTGATCAAGTAGCACCAACCACCCGTACCCCCTCTTTTTTTTCTTTCTCCATTACTCTCTGACCACTACCTGTAGAGCGCCATCAAATTTCTGGACACTCACATAACCCTTCGCTGAACCTTATATTAAATGAAATCACTGCATGAGACAGGCGGCAGTAGAGGTACCGGCCCCAAGACAAAACAGAGTTACGAATTATACTGGAGGCGAAAATGTCAGAGATACACTCGGAGGTGACCCTCCTGAGGCAAGATCTACACAATGTTTCTGAAAGAGTGAGTAACACAGGGTGAAAATCGTATATATCTGAAGTTGAAGACACGTCGCGAACACTACGCAAAGAAGTCTCGGGACTGATGGCCGCCTTCAGAGAAGGTGCATGGAAGGTTGATAATGCACAAAATCGAGCATGCAGGAACAACCTATGCTTCATTGGCTTCCCGGATGGATCGGAGGGTTCGGAAACGGAGCGATTCCTGTCCACATGGCTAAGAGACTCCCTGCCAACGGCTCAGTTCTCGACTTGCTTCATCATAGAACGGGCATACAGAATACCCAACACTAAACTGCCGCCCGGGTCTCCCCCACAGTCCCCGACTGCTTGTTTCCATAACTTCCAGAATCGCGACCGGATACTCAGAAAAAGAAGACAGAAAGGTGAAACTAGACATGCCAATGCCAAAATAATGGTGTTTCCGGACTACTCTCTGGAAGTCCAGAGGCAACGACGCACCTTCAACTCTGTCAAAGAAAAGCTGAGAGCCCTGCAGATCCACTACAGGTTCCTCTTCCAGGCCAAACTTAAAGTGATCTTCCAAGGGAAGACTCTGTTCTTCCAAACGCCAAAAGAAGCTTGGACATGGGTCGAAGAGCGCCCACCACCGAAGAGGGGATGGGATTCGACGGAGATTTCCCGATCTGTGGTCTCAAAGAATGTTAGGCCTAAGCAAAAGGGAGAAAAAAGGATGCACTGTCACACTCAACTACACAACAGACGTCAGGGAACACCTTTAAGACTGGAGCCACACGTGGAAACTTGGGCTGGCAATGTGGACTCAGAGACTGAAGGGCCGACCACCAACGAGTAGGCGCCCTCCTCGGACCCATCCGAGCAAGAACACTCAGCAGGAACAGATAGCGATCACCTATTACTACAATCGATTACACACATAGAAGAACCAACACCAGAAGACAATGCCATGGAGATACCACCACAACAACAGTAAGGCAGGCGAAGAAGATTGAGATGTGTGGGACTGCTGGCTGCAATTTACAAGTTACACCGCATTGGTGCTTACGTTAGAGTAAGGATCACTTTCAAGGATCATAGTAGGGGTTAACAAGGATGAGGGTGGGGGCCATTAATAGCCTCGGTAGCAGTGTGAACTTTTGGACGTCCTTGTCCCTGTCCATCATGGGTAGAATAGCAGTCTCTAAAATGGTCATGCTCCCCGTATGCTATATTATTTTGTGAATCTACCGGTTCTCCTACCGCAACACATCTTTACTACACTAAATACGATCCTGATTACCCTCATCTGGGGCTCTGGGCGGCGGAGGATAAGTCTCAGGAAGCTACAACTGGGTACCAGACAGGGAGGTCTAGGAGTGCCGGACCTGCGTTGTTACTACTTCTACACAAGCCAACTACAGTGGTTGTCACGCTGGGTGGCAGGTAGGAACCTGCAAGAAATTGGCTTCACAACTGACCGTTTAGCGCGCGGGGAGCTGCACTCCTTCCTATAGCCCAAGTCCAAAATTCCTCGGGACTGCCACCCTCTTCTGCACACCGCCCTGATGTGCTGGCGTAAGGCACTGGTGTACATGTCGGGGGCCAAACCTTATGCAGATAATATCCCTCTGTTAGGGTTCCCAACGCCGCAGGGGCGCCTGACTCAGCGCAGACTACAACCTTGGACGGAAACCGGGGTTGACAACGTGGGTGACCTATTCGGAGACGACACACTGCTAGATCATGATTCCTTTATAGAATCCACAGGTGCTCCCCCACCATTATACTTCCTACAAGCCACAGTGTCGCACTATGTATGGCATACATGGGCCCCACAACGCAATAAACCTACACAGCCTGAACTAGTACATCTCCTCTACTACATGGGGACCGGGGGACACTTAGTGCGGTGGCTATATACTGGGATTAGAGAACATGCTGCTATGCCTCTTAATGCACTCAGAGACACCTGGACCCTAGAAACGGGAGAGGCTATGACGGATGAGGCCTGGAAAATTGTCCTGGAACATCCCAGGAGGGTGCCCAGGAATGTCAAGTCAAATTCATACATGCTATGGTGCTACATAGGGCATACCTTACCCCCCAAAGGTTACATAGGATGTTCCCTGCTTCTTCTTTTTACTGCTGTCCCTGATGCCAGACAGACGAGGCCGGCCTTCTCCACATGATGTGGTCATGTCCATGCCTGCGCAGCTACTGGGGGAAGGTCTGCCATATATTACATACCGTCACAGCCCTGCAGATACCAGAGGGGGAGGTGCCTTGTCTGATAGGACACAGGAAACGACCCAAGAATCATAAAGCTCAGCTGAAGCTCTTGGACCTGGCACTGCTGTTAGCAGTTAGAGTTTTAACTATGAGGTGGAAGTCTGCCAGGCCCCCAGTGGTAGAGATGTGGCGATCCGACCTGTTAAAGTGGGGCGGGGCAGAAGGTGCAGTTCTGCGCAGAGAGGTGGAGAAGGGGCTACGGAAATACCCGATTGCACAGGACTGGGAGCGGATGCTGCTGGAAATAGATGAAACAGACCTGACGCCCTCACAGGCGGATACCTCTTAACTGAGAATAATAGGCGGGGGTAGCGGGGACGAGGGCTGGGGAACTGTCCAGGGTGCGCACAGGTTAGTCCGAAGAATGCAGGCATACTTCTCTAGGTGAGATTGTTTTCCCTCGTCTTCATGCCAAAGTAAGGATGCCCTATAGGTGGAGAGACCAGGAGACGTACGGGGTGGGGTGGAAGTCGGGTGGGGTGGGGACCGGTTACAACTTCACTGTACGAGATCAATGCTACACAACGTTGATGTAACACACGGTAATACAGGGAAGGTTCACAATATGGTTGATTATTATGCATAATTTGATTAAGGACTCTCCGACACCTCTGTACTAGCAGATTTGGAAACTTGATAACATGTCAGTTTGTTAAAGTTTACTGGGGAGAAAAAGGAAAAGACTGTACATTGATGGAAATGTATACGTAAGTAATGGGATACTCCGCAGTCACAAATAAAGAGGTTTTTTTAAAAAGGGTGAGGGTGGGGACACGAGCCTCTCAGACTAGACGTCCGTCACAGTTGTCATTTTGATCAGTTGGGGAAAGTGTGTGGGCGGTGGGAGTGTGTGAGAGGGTTTGCTTTGGGATTGGAAACATTGGGCTCATCAACGAAAGGTATTCAGATCATCAGCAGGGGGAAAGAGAAACATTAAGAACAGAAGCAACAAGATGGGTCACTGGATACGACACAAGACAGAACAAGACCACCACATAGACATTAGCTGTACTAGCGAGGTGAGGGAAATACTCAGTACTGACATGGAATGTCAACAGACCCGGGAGTAAAATTAAGAGAGTGCTGATGGCCAAATACTTCAGAAGGCTTAAACCTGATATCATCTTACTGCAAGAAACACTTAGAGGTACACAATGTGCTTTTTTAGGGAAAGGGATTTACAACACTCTTGCAGAAACAGGATTCACATCTGGAGCTAGAGGGGTCGCAATATTAGTAAAGAAAACAACTCAGTTCCATATTGATAAAACCTAGATAGATCCCAATTGGACATATGTCGCAGTACAGGGGCTCTGGGGTCGGAGACACTTTACCCCAATTAGTGTATACGCACCCCCAAGACTGCAAACACAAACTCTCTGCAAAGTGGCAAAGATAATCTAAGAGTCCAGACCCTCAACGCACAGAATAGGGGTGGGACTTTAATGATGTAGTAAATCCTCAGATAGACCGTACAAGCACAACCACCGGACCATACGGGAAGACACCACCGGCAGATTTTATGCATACCATAGGACTCTCTGACTGCTGGCGTAGACAACTCCCACTGCAACGCCCTACTCCTTTTACTCAGAAGCACATAAAGTATTCTCAGGACTTGATTACCTCTTTGCACATGCAGGAGAGATAAAGAGGTTAGACAGGGCAGAATACCCAGCTAGAGGATTATCAGACCACTCACCTCTCTGGTTGACGTTGAGAGGGAAAACAGCACCAGGGATGGAGGACACACGCCTTGGACCTAGGGGCCCATGCAGTGGCAAAAGAGATCCGAACTGACTCAAATGTACTTCTGTGAAAACGAAGGCTTGGTACCTTCGGCGGTCACCTTATGGGAAGCATACAAGATGGTACTTCGAGACAGGGAACAAAACGTCACAGCACACAAGAAAAGGAAAGAGATTGAGGCTCTGGAACAAAAATTATTAGATCTGGAAGGTCACAAAGCCCAGACAGCTAATCCACTGATACTTCGTCAAAATGCAATCACTCGCAAAGAATAACGAGCACTGGCCAGCCAGGAGGCAAACCCCAGATCCTGGCCACACATCACTGTCTCTATGAAACTGGAGACAGGGCAGGGAGGTTGTTAGCATGGCTGGGTAAGAAAGAAAGGGAAACGAGGTAGGTAGTAGAGATACATGAAAGAGGAGAGACATACACGACAGCTCAACACATTGCTGAGGCATTTGCACGCTATTACTCAGACTTTGGCAAAGCTAGGAAGTTAGGAGAAGACCCTCAAATTGGCAGTTACCTTAACACCATTAACATCCCCACTCTCCCTGGCGAAGATAGGTTGGCCTTAGATTCAGATCTCACCCTGACAGAGGTTATGGATGCTATAGGCAAACAAAAAGTCAGAAAACTCCCGGGCCCAATGGGCTGCCAGCGGAATTTTTTTAAATGAACGCAGCCATGTGGGGTCCACACCTGCTGAATAGGTATCTTGCGGCATGGACAGAGGGGAAGCTCTAACCGGACATGTGCAGCACAAAGATTGTGGTAATAAACAAGCCCAGGAAACCTGCCACGGACTGTGGATGATACAGACCAACCTCACTGCTTTATATAGTAACTGAGATCCTTGCCTCTGTACTGGCCGCACACCTCTTGAGGGTGATTATAGCCCTCATACACAATGACCGATCAGGCTTTATGCCAGGACGAGTGACGAGATACAATCTCCGCAAGCTGGCTAATTGGCTACACACGGTGAAACAGATCCACCCAAAAGTGTTTTTTTCCTTAGACGCCGAGAAAGCATTTCATGCTGTACACTGGCCCTGAGATCGTCTGGATATGGTCCCACCTTCATGGCCGGGGTGGAGCTAGGGTTCGAGTGAACAGAGCGCTGTCATCAGGCTTCCCGGTGGAGAGGGAAACCAGACAGGGATGCCTACTGTCCCCCTGCGGTTCTCTTTAGCATTGGAACCATTGGTGTGCATGATCGGATCTCCCTCTATTCTCTTATACACCACAGACCCAATCACTACACTCCCTGTATACTGCAAATATTCAAAGGGCAAGGTGAACAAGCGTGATATAACATAAATTGGGATAAATCCAGTAGGGGGAACCTGGAGTCATGAGACATTGGGGAACTACGAGTCTCAGTAGAGGGATTCCAAAACCTAGACTTGTATATGACCATTAATAACACAACCAGTCTTTGGGATGGAGGAACTTCGCCAATCTATACCAAGGGTCTAATTTGATCCCCCTCCAGCAATGCAGGGGACTGATCAGTCACACTTCTCAGACCTGCTCTTATATTATGGAATCAGGGCCAACTGCCATAAACTGCATAGATCCTTCCCTGCTCCCCCGCCTACACTGCCAGCACCAGAGTATGTACTAGCCAACTCATCCCAGCGTAAGCTCATAACCAGATTATACAACGCCACGCAATTCTCTTTCCCAATTGCCAAACATAAATCAGTTGAGGGCTGGAATGAGGAATTACTTTCGCCCTTGATGGAGGCACAATGGAAATTCTGTTGTGGCCATCTAGAGATGCTCTCCCTGAACTACAAGCTACGTTTAATTCATTTAAAATTTCTGCACTGGTATTACAGAATGTCAGCTCAGCTCTTCCGTATGGGCCTGCGCGAAGATGCTAGCTGCTGAAGCTGCAACTCCCCACAAGCGCCTTCCTTCCACTTAGCATGGCATTGCCCTAGGATAGCACAATACTGGTGGGAGATTTTTACCTTAGTGAATGGACACTAGATTGGAACCTTCACCCCTTATGGGCATACTAGGCTATACGAAAGATATTCCTGTGGAGCCTAGACTTCTGCTGGCAATGTTACTATTGCTGGCGAAGAGGTGGGTAGCTATGGCCTGGGAGAGAGCAGGGACACCGAACGTTAAATCTTGGATTGCTGATGTTACACACGGTCAGGAGCAGCTGGAAACATTCTGAGAGCTGATGCCAGCTGCTTCCAGACCTCAAGATATCTGGGGTCCCTTCCAGGATCAGGCTCGGGTCCCACTAAATGTCAATGCAACAGAACCCTATGGAGTTATCACCGTACGCTAAATGTGTTGACTTGTGCAAAGGATAGCTAAGCCATAACTGTGGCTATTGGGTTTGGTAATCCGGGATGTTAGAATATTGTGCTGTTAATTACTGTACTCCTATGCTGCTGCCCACCCAGCTGGAAATGGGATGCTTGACATAACATCTGGCTTGAAATTACAGTTTTTTTTTGTGCTGCACTGGCTTACCCCCTATGTTGGGGTTAGTTATCGTACTTTTCTTTGTTTCTTTCCCAGTTATTTCTTCCTTTTCCCCTCTTCTTTTTCACCTTTAACTATACTACTCCAGGGGGCGTGGCTAGCCGGCCAGGATAGCAGTCGGGTCCTGCTAGAGCTCCGGGACTGACGGGGGCATTATCCTGACCTTCGGCACCTTGGGACCGCCCCCCCCCAAGGACATGGCGACGGACGGGGGAACACTAGCAGAGCCCAGCCGTGCCTTTGTGACCCGCTGAAGGACGAAAGAGGTCCCGTATAATCCAGCGCTGCTCGAGTGGGCCTGTTGTGGAGTGGCTGAGCCCAAGCCGGGAGCCACAGTGAAAGCCGAGGCCGAAACACCCGAGCTGGGCGACACCGGAAGTGCCCAGTCCAGAGACCCCGCGGCATAGCGACACCACCGGGAGGGTCCGGACGCCTATTTGAGAGGCGTAATTAACTACACTGAGGGGAGACGGGCGGACATACAGCCCGTGTATGCCGTGGTGAAAGGGAGAGGCGCACAGGCGCATCGGGCTGCTGAGGTCCGCCACGGGACCGGTGTACTGTGCGACACCACCAGCGGAAGGTAGGAGGCTGGCGGACTGGGGCAGAGGAGCGGCGCAGAGATATTGCCCCCCCCCCCCCCGGTTTGGGGAATTGACGTCTACAACAGAGATGCGGGAGATCCCGGCCAGGTGCGGGGGACCACGGGAGAGGCCTTCCCCTTCCCCCCCTTCTTTGATACAGCCACAGCTCGGGCCTACCCCACGAGATAGAGTCACCGCTGGACCCACGACGCACAGAGGGGATCTAAGAACGCGCGTTGACAGCGCAGAAAACTTCAAGGCCCGGATCGGGGCGGAACTCTGGGGCGTGAAGCAATCGACGCTGCAGGGGGGCGCAGAGGCCTGAGTCCTTGATTGTGGGGGACTCCGGGGGAGGACCCCCTTTCTAGACCAGAGTGCAGGATTTCGAAGAGGGGCGGTTTACTCCCCAGTTAGGAACGCATTCTGACTAAGGTGGGGATTGTGCAAAAGGACTCCCAACTACCTTAACTTGTAGGGGTACGTCCCCTGCCTGAACCCACTGACCCAGACAGGCCGGAGGACCGCCGTGGAGTGTTTTCTGGGACGGATCCCTCATGCAGGGTCTGATTCCTGGGACTGGGCCTCCCCCGGGAACCCCTACAGAGCTAACTACTAGGGGAAAACGAGTACAGGTCATCGCGGTCCGCAAGGGAGTGAGAGCGACAGAGAGCTTGGGTGGTCCCAAAACAGTTTGTGCTGTGCAGGCTGCTGGGGATGGGGGGCCCTCTCTGGGACCACCGCGCAACTCCACGGAGGTGAGCAACAAGTGGACAAACTGGACATAATCCTAAAAGAAATACGTAAATCTAGGGCGGCGCTAGAACAGCAGATGGGCACCCTGGCCACAAACTTGTCCCTGTTGAAAGCAGACCACAACAAACTGACTGATAAAGTCAAGGACCAGGGCCTAGCTATAGCGGACCTTACGCCAACGGTGGCGGACCATACTACCTCTATCCAGCAGCTCCAACAGCAGGTCACCTCTCTCATGGATCGGGTGGAGGACGTGGAAGGCTGTAATCGCTGCAATAATATCCGCGTCATAGGCCTTCCGGAACGGTGTGAGGGGGCCCACGCTGCAGACTTTATGGAACAGTGGTTCTGAGATCATATTACGGCGGAAGGCCTCTCGCCAAATTTTTGCGTAGAAAGAGCACACAGGATCCCGACTGGTCGGCCAGACCAGGCCGTCCCCCACGCCCTCTCATTGTACGGATACTCAATTATCGAGGCAGGGATGTTTTGTTGCAGAAGGCGTGGGAAAAATCCCTCATCCAGTACGACAATCAACGGATCTCCCTTTATCCGGACTATACCAACACAGTCCAGAAGCAACGTTCCTCGTACATGGAGGTGAAGAGGAAGTTACAAAAGGCTAAGCTTTAGTACGCGCTCCTCTTCCCGGCTCGTCTGAAGATTATTCATGGCTGGAAGACACACTTCTTTGAGAGCCCTTCGGATGTTGAAGAGTGGTTGGAGGTGATGTGCATTGATGGGAGCCAGGAGGTCACCCAGGAGTCGGCCAACAGCGAGTCGAGGGATAGCCAGGCACGGGACGGAGTCCCCGGAACCGAGACGGGAGGCGAGAAGACACAGCCCTTCGCGGGAACAACAGAAGGGAAACCAATGGGAATCCCTGGCGATGGTGGGCACATTCCGGGAAGACTCCGGAAATATCGCAACGGAATCGGAAGACCGCACTGTCCATTCGGATTCGGACCATAGTGTAATCCTGTTCCCTACCGTCATGCCTTGAGCGGCAGATGACCTGCTGGACAATTGAGAGAGAGGATGGCCCCGATGGGAGAGGACTACTAGTATGACAAACGTATTGTATCCTTTAAACTTTGATCTTTCATTACGGCTTAATGTTTTAGCACACTGAAGGGGATGCATTTAACTTGAATCATGTATTTAATTCAGTTTTATGATGAGTAGCCTGTGTTTCTTTATCCGGCTCAAGCAACATCCCATCCTGTATGGGTGGAGGCCCCCTCCTTTCCCCTCCCCTCGAGAGAGCACACTTCACAGAGGCGGGAGGTGGGTCCTACCGAGATGTCTATAAAACAGCGAATGTGAATCAAAATGTTTCTTTCTGCAGTTTTGCCCCCAGGGACAGTGTACAGTTGAGCCAGCAGTACCCAGTAGGAATGGCAAGAGGACTAGATTGGTGCTAGGCCACCCCCACAAAGGCGAATGCACTGGTGTTCGGGATATTTTGTTCCTTGTTCTAATGTTGGGCCCAGCACTGTTGCTTTGCTGCGCCGTTTCTGTTCAGTTCTTAAAATGGGAATTGGGGTGGGTAGTCTTCTGGTGGTTGGTAAGTAGGGATCATGTCAAGGGCCTCAGGCCACTCCTGAGTTGGACTATGTATGAGTATGGCTGACACTGTAGAATCGTATAGGTTTACTACTTGGAATGTGCGGGGACTTGGGGCAATACAGAAACGACACCGGATACACTCCTTCCTACTTAGACACCACACGCAGGTCGCTTTCCTTCAGGAATCCCACCTCACTGCATCGGAAGCTCTAAAGTTGAGGAAAAAATGGAGAGGTACTATTTACTCAACGACATACTCTGCCTTTTCCAGAGGGGCGACTATTTGGGTCAGACATGGTACACCGTTTGAAGAGCTAGAGCGAAAGGTGGATGAGCAGGGCCGATTCATATTGGTGAAGGGCACCCTAGATGGTACACTGATAGTGATTGGCTGTATCTACGCCCCGAATTTTGATCAGGATAAATTCTTAACTTCGGTAGGCCTGGAGCTCGCAGATTGGGCGGAATCCCCTGGGTCTTAGGTGGTGACTGGAACATGGTTCTTGACTTGGGCCGAGACAGATCACACCCCCCCCCCCCCCCCCCCTACAAATGGCTGGGCCTCCCAACTGACAGAGATGTTCCTGACATGGGCCGAAGGTTGGAGCCTGATTGATATATGGCGTGCCCTACACCCGGAGCTAAAGGAATATTCTTATTATTCACACTTACACTCGCTGCACACTAGAATTGACAGATTTATGTGTTCCGGGTCACTGGTCTTGAAGGTAGGAAACCCGGAGTACTTAGCCAAAACCTTTTCAGATCACAGACCTCCGTCGTTCAGCCTCCTCTAAGGCATAGTCCCGACCCCAGTTCCTACCTGGCGGTTAAACCCGCTTCTCCTGGAGGACGGCCCCTTCCGGGCGACCTTGTCTGAAACTCCGAGTAAATATTTTATAGAAAATTGGAACTCCGCCACTTCCAATCTGGTGGTGTGGGACGCCATGAAAGTGGTGGTGCGGGGTGCAGCCATAGGCCAGCTGGTGGGAGCCAGACAGGAAATTCACCGAAAACTCTGCGAGATAGAAGATCGGTTAAAGATACTTGAAAGGGAAGCGAGTGTAGACCCCGAGAAGAGAGGGGAGTTGCAAAAAGGGAATATAGATCATGCCGATACGTTGGAAACGTTGAGGGTCATAGACCACAAAGAATATCTACGCCGACAGCATACGGAGGCGGACAGATCGGGGGCTTTACTGGCCCGCTTAGTACGAGACCAACCCGACCCTCCAGTGATAACCCAAATACGTGCCCAGTCGGGCGACCTGGTCCGTACACAATTGAAGATCAACAGAGCATTTCATGACCATCTGAAAATGTTGTATGCCCCCTCTGGTCGAGAGTATCGGGACAGAGTGTCCGAGTTCCTCCGCAACCTTCCATTCCCGGCTCTGACGGCTGATGCCCAAAGGGAACTGGAGGGGCCCATCACAAAGAGTGAAATACGGACTGCCATTAAATCCCTTAACCACAATAAAACACCGGGTATAGACGGGCTCCCTGTGGAGTTTTACGCAACCTACTCTGACACCCTGGTGCCTGTCCTGGAAAAAGTATACCTGACGGTGCTTGAGGAGGGACACTTGCCTGAATCGACGATGCAGGCACTGGTTATCTCTATACCTAAACCTGGCAGGGATACTTTGGACATGACAAACTATAGGCCCCTGTTGATGCTCTCCACGGAGTATAAAATAATTAGCAAGGCGATTGCCTTGAGGCTTCAAACCTATCTTCCTACCTTTGCCCATCGTGACCAATGTGGGTTTCTCCCAGGACGGAGCACCTCCTTGAATACATGGAGGTTGCACGCACTCATGACAATTACGCTGCGGGAATACCCCAGGGCTGGCTGTGTAGCGTTAGATCTCAGGCAGGCATTTGACTCTTTGTCTTGGTCCTTCATGTTTGCAACCCTGGAGAGATTTGGGCTTCAGATTCCTTCTTGGCGTGGATCAGACTGCTTTACACAAATCCTTCGGCTAGGGCGCGCACAGGACGGCACGTCTCCGATAGCTACTCAGTACACCGAGGCACCCGGCAAGGTTGCCCCCTGTCCCCACTCTTATTTGCCCTCGCCCTCGAGCCCCTGGCTATTGTCTTGCGTGCTCGAGGAGAGCAGATGGGCATCCCAATTCGGGGTACGCATAACTTGATATCGATCTATGCAGATGATATCTTACTATACTTCAAAGACCTGGAGGCGGATCATACTGCTATATACGATATCTTTAACCACTTTGAGGAGATTTCGGGTTTGGCAATCAACCCAGACAAATCACAGGGTTTTTATTTCAGGGAAACGCCAAGCCCCGTCTCCATCCCTTTTGGAGCTTACCTAATCCCGTTGGCCCGGACCACATTTAAGTACCTTGGGATCCAGGTGTATAGGTCGCCAGAAGACCAAATTGACGGGAACATTAAACGAGCTATTACGCGTCTTCGCAATTCTGTGGGCTTCTGGACTTCTTTGCCCCTGTCAGTCATGGGCAGAATTACGATATCCAAGATGGTTATGCTCCCCCGCATGCTGTATTTCTTCGTGAATCTCCCTGTAATTCTACCTCAACAAGTATTTGATACACTCAATACCCTCTTAATCAGCCTCATTTGGGGTGTCGGTAGGAGAAGGATTAGCCTATGTAAGCTGCAACTAGGGACTTGATCAGGGGGCCTAGGAGCCCCAGATTTCAGAGGCTATTATTATGCTAGTCAACTCCAATGGCTATCCTACTGGATGGCAGGTAGGAATCTCCACGAAATTGACTACACATCGGAAAGGCTGGAACGGGGAGAGCTACACGCCCTGCTGCTCCAGAGAAGTACGATTCCCACAGATTGTCACCCGCTTTTGCGCACAGCTCTGCTGTGTTGGAGAAAAGCCCTGGCATACACTTTACAGGCTGTACCATATGCAGCAAACGTCCCCGTATTGGGAATCCCAACGCCACAGGGTAGGCTTACAGAAAGGTTATTGCACCCCTGGGCGACGGCCGGGATAACAGGAGTGGGTGCCTTTTTTGGAGACGGTAACCTACTAAATCATGCAGGTCACGGGCCCCCGCCCCCAGACTCTACCTGTTACACGCGACAGTCACGCACTATATTAGAACCATTTGGGCGCCACAACGACTCCAACCTGCACAGAACGAGCTGGTTCATTTATTATACTACTTGGGAGCAGGGGGACACTTAGTCCGTTGGCTGTACACAGGGGTCAGAATGCATGCATCAATCTCGATCATGACACTTAGGAACATCTGGGTTCAAGACACAGGCACGATGCGAACAGATAAAGAGTGGCAGATGATCCTGGAACACCCTAGGCGGGTTTCACGAAACGTTAAGTTCAGATTTATACAGGTGATGGTCTTACACAGAGCCTATCTGACCCCCAAAAGGCTACACAAAATGTTTCCGAACTCCCCCCACTGTTGCCCACGGTGTGGAGAGGACGAGGCTGGGTTCCTACATATGGTCTGGTCCTGTGCACGCATACGGGGGTATTGGTCGGAGGTATGCCAGGCACTACGGACGGTCACTCATTTTCCAGTACCAGTAGAAGCACTGCCCTGCCTAGTGGGGTCTCGTAGGCGACCTAAGTCACTGAAGGCCCGGTTGAAATTCCTCGATTTGGCACTCCTACTGGCAGTCAGAGCATTAATGATGAGGTGGAAATCCCCCAGATCACCGGAGACACAGTTATGGCAGATAGAAGTAGTGAAGTGGGGACGAGCAGAGGGGACAGCTCTCCGAAGGGAGGAGGCGCGAGGTCAAAAAAAATATCCCATATCACAAGACTGGGAGATTATGCTAATGGCGCTGGAAGAAATGGACCTAGTCCCGGCACCTGGGCATGGAGCGTAGGGACAGTGCACGCTATAGAGGTCACCCTGGCGAGATCTGTTAGTTCCCGAGAAAACGCACGACTTACCAGGGTTCATCACTGGACAGTGTACATATTAGATATAGTTGGCTGGAGTTAGCTCAAGGAGGATTCCGTTACCACCAGGAGGAGGGAGGGATAGAGTATGGGAGGGTTGTTAGGGGAGGGGGAGGGATGTTGGGTGTGTTATTTTGTTCTCTTCCTATTATACTACAGGACACTGTAGCAGATATACTGCTGATTCGCATTAGAACCGGAAAGATGTAATACGTTAAGAGACATTCAAGGACATTATATTACTCATCACACGATATGTGTCTCGAAGGCTACCCCTGAGTTTAAGGGAAGATATGTTTGGGGAGAAAAACGGAAAAGGTGGTTGTTGCATACATACATATGTTGAAAATGTAAATGTTTTTCTTCTGATCTGCACAGCTATGAACAAAGAGTGTTTAAAAAAATAAAACTATACTACTCCAGCAATACTGCCTTGTAAAATGAGTGACTCTATATCGAGTATGCGATCGAAACATGTATGCATCAATACGCATTGTAATTTTGTCTTTGGTTTTTAATAAAATATTTATAAATAAAAATTAATAATAATAATAACAGAACCAGTCTTAACCACATCAGACGGATACTCACAGACATCGAAAGGTGGAAGAGACTTCCCCTAACGCTGCTAGGTAGAGCAGCCATGTATAAAAGTATTAAACTCCCAAAATTATTATATATTATTATGCAGGACACATTCAGTAAAATACCAGAGGTAATCTTTAAAGCAACAGACGACGATCTGCGCATACTTTAGGTTTTAGGGTTTCTGATTGGTTCCTGGGGCTGGGCATTCTATTGGACGAAGGGCTTAGGGTTTCCTGTGTGACTGGCTGCTGTGACTAGGGCTAGGGTTAGGCTTTCTATTGGAAGAAGGGTTTAGGGTTTCCTGTGTGATTGGTTGCTAGGAATAGGGTTGAGGCTGAGGTTAGGCTTTCTATTGGGTGTATGGTTAGGGTTTTGGGTTTGACTGAGTGCTTGGACTAAGGCTATGATTGGTTGGAAGGTCTTGGTCTCCTATTGGTTCTAGGGTTTAGGGCTAGCGTTATGATGTGTTGGGTTTAGGGTTTACATTGGCTGAAGGGGTTACTTGATTACTAGGACTATATAAGGCCAGGGTTTTGAGGCAAGGTTGGAGAGGACATGGGTGAGTGCCTGTTTGAGCCTGTTGGGGACTAGGGCCAGAAATGCTGGCCAATTTTACATACACCAGCACCCACTCTAGAACAACCATATCCACAACCAGAGTAACACACTTACAGCACATGTACTCAACTTATTTACTACAAACCAACCCTATACAAAGTTCTATGTCACAGCACCCCCTACAAAACCACACCTATACACTCTTCTATCCCAGCTACCACACAATTACACCATCATCTACACACAGTACACAGCTCTATCCCATACCACAGACTAATCCTCTCATGACTAACACAACCCAAATCCACACATCCCAACCAAACACACACTCCCTGCTCTAATTATACCGAACAGTTTGTCAATAATAAACCTATACTCAGCCTTCCATCATTTCTCCAACCAACATCCTCCTCTTCTTTCAACCACAATAAGACAACCACACAATACTTACACTCCACCGACCCGCACATACCTCTTGCAGCAAACAAGTCTAAGACAAACACTCACAACTCTACTTCATCCCCTCTTACACGCAGGGATGTGGAATTTAATAAAATATCTACTTGTCCATGGGGCAGGTTGCTTCATAAATCCACCTGTCCTGGAACAAAACCCACTTGTCCCTTTGGTGCCATGTAATGTGGCGACAAATTATGGCAACCGTCTCATTATATAGGAGCTCTGATATAGCCTCTCTGATTATGCCAGTGCTCATTCCATAGTAGTGTTTGAATACTTAAAATCCCCTTATGTTGCCAATTTTTCGCAGATCTACATACTTTGGGCTGCAGGTAGTGGTAAGCAATACTTCCAGCGTTAGAATGTGCTTTTGAGTTTGTGCAAACCTACTAACGTGCATGTTTAAAGGGTTTTCAATAACACTTCTCCAATCTTTTCCCATACTGGGAAATGTTGGAAATTTACTCCTGACAATGGCAGACGTAAATATTCTTCTAGAGTTGTGAAAAAAGTGTTTGGAGGGAAGTGAACTTGCAAACACTCATATTTTCGCATGAGCAAATCTACACATGTACATTTGCACATGCTAAAATACAGTTCACAAATATTTTCTGGGAGTACTATTTCTTGTCCTACTTCTGTAAATTCTTAGGAATTCATAAAAGCCATATATCTGCGCTTAAAGCAAAGGCATATACCATGGGTGCACTTTTGCGACTTAACAAAAAAAGAATTAGGCCCTAATTTGGTCTGGAATTGACCATGCCCTTTTGCTTTTATTAAAATTCTGTCCCTCTCTCTCTGTATCGGCTGGCTTCACTGTGAGTGGCAGCATCCTGCTCTTTCACAAAGAGCATATCGGCTCACAAAGTTTTGTTCAGTGCCAGTAACTACTGAGGCAGTGTGTGCTTTTTGAGACCAAAAACAATTTTTGCTTTTGACATTTTTTGTTATAATGGCGAGGGCCCAGGAGCTCACACGCCAATAAGGTTTTACCAAAAACCATAACAAAACAATTCAAAAATTGACTAAAATAAAAAGCTGACCACCAATTTCAGACCCCCTAGCTTTGACAATGCTTGTTAATTTTTGTTTCCCATAATCTTATTGAAACTGGTTACACCGATTTTCCATTATAAATATTTTGGGGAAATACTAGCATGCATCAACGCATGTTACTAAATGATGCTGCAAAGAAATGGTACCTGAAATTTTACAGTAGTTTAGTGTAGCCGATGGGCTGGGCAGGATATGGGAACGTATACAAATACGGACAGGTGGAACACTGACCCGAGTTCCATCCTCTCTCTTCCACCGAACCAGGACCCTTGGGAGACTGAGTCCGAAGCCTGGTGGAAAAAACAACCAAGAGAAAAGGAAAACGGCTCCTTTACCTGGGCTTACAATGAGGACGAGGACACGCCCACCTAGGACGCCCTACATTGTGGATTGGCTAAAAGTGGGGAAGAGGCAGAACCGGGGTGTTTCGATACCGAGGAGGACGGAGAGGAGAAGAAACAGCGAGCGGAGGGCGAGGAAAACAGAGCGAGGAGGAGAAACCCGAATCCAGACGAGTCGAGAAAGGAGGAAGCTGTGCCTGGAGGGCAACGGTTCTGCGAAGCACCCAGCCACACTCGAAGAGGAGGAGTGTGGCTCAGCTAGGTACGTCAGCGTATGTCGGGCTGGCTGGGTAGGCGAGGCGGCGCGGTGTAACTAGTGTAAATACCCCCTTCCCCCTCCATCTTGCCTTACCCTACCCACCTCCCTACCCTCAGGACGTCCCTCCACTATCCTTCGCTGAATACAATGGACTGTATTATACATCGTCACTGGTGCCCTCACTCCCCGGAACCATAAGGGTTATCGCATAGCCGAACAGCCTACTGATATACTTGTATTTTCTCCGCATGAGGTGTTGGGACGCAACCAGAGGAAGAGAAACGGTCAGTGGAGAGCCCGGACAAAGACCCAGCAGCCCCCGAAGATCCCGCGTAGGACAGGACACACTGGACCCAGTGGCATTATCCAGGGAAAGGTAGACTCTGAGGAAAAAAAGGACATTCACTAAAATAAAGCCTTACCTTCCTAGAGTTGGTCTCCGTGCCCCTTTATCACCCACGCAACAACTGGTGTCAGAAGTGGGATCCAACCCTTCAATCCCGATACCAGAGATGGATCAACTGCTGCAACATCTCATCAAGGGGCAAGAGCAGCTTGAATGGGCGGTAGAGCGCCAGATGTCGTCGGCCCAAGCTGACCGGGAGGCGTTTAAACTGGCAATGGCGGCCCAGGTGGAGGGGCTCCAGAAAGCAATCAAGGAACCAGAGGGAATGCCCCTTGTAGATAGAAGAACACATGTACCTCACCCTTCGGGAGTGTCCCTACAGAAATATATAACCGGCGAAGACCCCGATGCGTTCTTGACGAACTTTGAACGGGCTGCTCGAGCCTGTGGCTGGCCAGAGGAGAAATGGCCATATTTTCTAGCCCCCTTGCTGTCTGGAGAGGCGCAGGCCACGTACCAGGTGGCAAATGCAACAGGAGACACTCCTGATCAAGATATAAAAACAGTGATTCTCGACCACCTTGGTTTAGACGCAGAAGCGTACTTAGTCAGGTTTACAAAAGAAAAGGGTTTACATGGGGAAAACCCAAAGACGTTTTTCCGGCTGAAACACGCAGCGGATAAATGGATAAGACTGGAAAATAAAACCAAACAAGAAATCATGGACTGCATATACCTAGAGCAGTTTATGGAAGCTCTGCCTTATGGGACCCAAAGGTGGCTAAAATAGCATTCCGGGTTAACACCGGCACAGGCCATAGAAATGGCCGCCAATTACTTGCAGGCCCAACCTCGAACCCTTCCTTGGGACACTGAAAAACCAAAGACCCAGGCCCCGAACAAGATCGAGAAAAAAGGAAAAGGGGGTCTAGAGCCACCCAAGCAGAGACCCTTCAAAGCAGAATATCCAGTGATGAAGGACCCCCAGTGTTTTGAATGCGGAGAGTGGGGCCATATCGCACGCCTGTGCCCAAGGAGGAGACCACAAGAGGAGCCGATGGAAGTGGGCTACGCTCCCAAGGCCGTGATGTACACGGCGGAAATGAGCCCTTCATTTTATGTACAGGTGATGGTTAACCGTAGATGGATCAGGGCTTTACTAGATTCAGGGTGCCGACAGTCCGTAATACAAAGGGTTTTAGTCCTACCTCACCAGATCATACCCAAAACACAGGTGTACGTTAGATGCGTACACGGAGACGTCAAGCCCTAGCTGAGCTTACGCTACAACCCGTAGGAAGAGCCCCGTGTACTGTAAGGGTCGGAACGGTTGAATCTCTGCTAGAAGACCTGATCATAGGGGTAGAAAACCCAGATTTTGTGGCACTTTTTCAGTTAAAACCCCAGAGGGCGGGGGAAAAGGCAGAACATACAAGTAGTGCACTTATAGTGGCAGAACCGCGGGCATTGGACAGAAATGTCCGCTTTGCCCAGACAAATGATGCCACTCTATTCAATGCCTGGGAGGCGGCTCACATCAGCCTGAACGACGCCAACACTCCATTCCCCAGGTTCGTCATTGTGAACGAGCTTCTATATAGGGAGGGAAAAGAAGGGGAACCACGACAGTTACTTGTCCCCAAGGACTTCTGAGAACAAATACTGTTCTATGCACACACGCACTTAACTGCAGGGCATACCGGAGCCGAGAAAACTCTACAAAACATTCTTAAATGGTTTTTTTGGCCCGGTCTCTATAAGGAAGCCACCATGTTCTGTAGAATCTGACGTATGCCAAAAGCAAAACCTGCAGAGACCTCCGGCTGTACTGCTACAACCGATGCCCATTATAGGTCAGCCATTCGAAAGGGTGGGCATGGATATCATCGGGCCCC
The DNA here is from genome assembly GCF_964263255.1 of Lissotriton vulgaris. Lineage (NCBI taxonomy): Eukaryota > Metazoa > Chordata > Amphibia > Caudata > Salamandridae > Lissotriton > Lissotriton vulgaris. The sequence continues at coordinate 800,199,812 of NC_141685.1, read as the reverse complement.
TCCCCAAGTCATCTAAAAGGTAATACGTATGCACTAGTGATCATAGACTACGCTACCCGATTTCCGGAGGCCTTTCCCCTCAGATCTCCCACTTCCAAAAATATTGCAGAGAAGTTCCTGGAGCTGTTCTCCAGGGTGGGGTTCCCTAAAGAAGTCGTAACGGACCAGGGGACACCCTTCGTGTCTAAGCTGATGAAGGAGGTGACTAGAATACTGAATATACGACAAATACGCACGTCTGCGTACTACCCGCAGACGGATGGATTGGTGGAGCGTTATAACCGCTCCCTCAAAACCACGTTGCGGAAAATGTTGTCACTGGAAAACAGGGACTGGGACCTTCTGCTCCCATTGGCCCTGTATGTCCTACGGGCCCAAACCCAAAGCACCACCGGCTATTCCGCGTTTGAACTACTATACGGGAGACAACCCCGCTCTCTTCTAGAGATAACCCGAGAGGCCTGGGAACGAGAGGAGCAGGAGGAAACCCGATCCCTATTGGAGTACACCCAACACCTAAAAAGTAAGATAGGGAAACTGAGAGACCTGGCGTACTCCAATATAGAACGGAATCAGCAACATCAAAAACGGACATATGATAAAGGGAAAAAGTGGAGGGTACTGAAATAGGGTGATTGGGCACTGGTCCTCCTCCCCTCCACCTCACCGAAGTTCTAGAGAGAGTGGAAGGGCCCCTACCCTGTTGTTGAAGTAATAGGAAACACCACCTACAGGCTACAATTATCCCCGGCCCGGAAACAATGTTTCCATATCAACTTGCTAAAGAAGTGGTTGGGGCCGGTCCCCAGGGATGCCCAATTCGGGTTACCTATGACGCAGGCGTCCTCTACAGTCGGGGCTTTACCCGTAAAATGCAGAACTAACCCAAGAAATGAGAAATGAACTGGCCACCGCTCTTAGCGACTTTGGGGATTTATTCTCTCACCTCCCAGGGCGCACTACCCTGACCGAACATCGGATCGACACAGAACCCGGGAAACACATCAAAATAAAGCCATATAGGATCCCATCCGCCCGTCGCCAAGAAGTAAGGAGGGAGGTGCAGGAAATGCGGAGGCTGGGGGTGATTCGTCCCTCCCGTAGCAGCTGGTCGTCCCCGATCGTGATGGTGCCAAAACCTGACGGTACCACACCGTTCTGTATGGACTTTCGCACCCTTAATTCCATATCATCATTTGATGCATATCCCATCCCGAGAGTAGATGAGCTGATAGAGCGTATTGGAGAAGCACGTTTCAGAACTACGCTAGACCTTACAAAAGGTTATTGGCAGTTGCCTCTCCGGGAAGAAGACCGGTGTAAAACCACCTTCTCGACTGACGAAGGGCTCTTTGAGTTTAACGTGTTGCCATTTGGGCTCCACAGAGCACCTGCTACGTTTCAGCGACTGATGCATGAAGTACTACACTCTTATAGATCCTTCTGTTCGGTATATCTGGACGATATAGTCATCTTTAGTGGGTCGTGGTTGGAACACCTAAAACACCTCCAGACAATTCTAACAGCATTAAGGGAAGCCGGACTGCACATAAATGCAAAGAAATCCAGGGCCGCCTATTCCATGGTCAAATACTTGGGGTTCATGCTAGGGGAAGGGGCCATAGCACCGCAAGAAGAAAAAGTGAAAGCCATACAAGGAACGCCCTTCCCTTCCACAAAAAAGGAGTTACGAGCCTTCTTGGGCCTTATAGGTTACTATAGAAGGTTCCTCCCTCACTTTGCGTAAGTGGCCACCCCCCTGACCAATCTCCTCAAGAAAGAGGTACGCCCTAAGCAGATTCAACAACCCCCTAACGAAGCTAAACAAGCCTTTGAGACCCTAAAGAAAGCAATAACAACCAGCCCCGTATTGATTGCCCCATACTTTGACAAGCCCTTCATCGTGGCCACTGACGCATCAGATGTAGGAATTGGGGCCGTCTTATCTCAAATAAGCAGTGACAGGCTCGAGCATCCCATCCTGCATATTAGCAGGAAACTACATCCAAGAGAAAGAAAATACCCAACGGTCGAGAGGGAATGTCTAGCCATACGCTGGGCCGTAGAAAAATGTAAAGATTATCTGGAAGGGAAACCTTTTACCCTCTTTACCGACCACGCTCCACTACAGTGGATGTACCAGCAGAAATCTCAGAATCCCAGAATCTTAAGATGGTTCCTGTATTTACAGCCATACTCCTTCACTATCCAACACAAGAAGGGCAGGGATCACTGTAACGCAGACTACCTCTCTAGGTCCGATCTTCTCCCCGATAGGGAGAAACCAGGGGAGGAGGAGTGTAGCCGAGGGGCTGGGCAGGATATGGGAACGTATACAAATACGGACTGGTGGATCACTGACCCGAGTTCCATCCCCTCTCTTCCACCGAACCAGGACACTTGGGAGACTGAGTCCGAAGCCTGGTGGAAACAACAACCGAGAGAAAAGGAGGACGGCTCCTTTAACTGGGCTTACAACGAGGACAAGGACACGCCCACCTATGACGCCCTACATTGTGGATTGGCTAAAAGTGCGGAAGAGCAAGAACCGGGGTGTTTCGATACCGAGGAGGACGGAGAGGAGAAGAAACAGCGAGCGGAGGGCGAGGAAAACGGAGCGAGGAGGAGAAGACCGGATCCAGACGAGTCGAGAAAGGAGGAAGCTGTGCCTGGAGGGCAACGGTTCTGCGAAGCGCCCAGCCACACTCAAACAGGAGGAGTGTGGCTTAGACAGGTACGTCAGCGAATGTCGGGCTGGCTGGGTAGGCGAGGCGGCGCGGTGTAACTAGTGTAAATACCTCCTTCCCCCTCCATCTTGCCTTACCCTACCCACCTCCCTACCCTCACGACGTCCCTCCACTATCCTTCACTGAATACAACTGACTGTATTATACACCGTCACTGGTGCTCTCACTCCCCGGAACCCTAAGGGTTATCGCATAGCCGAACAGCCTACTGATATACTTGTCTTTCCTCCGCATGTGGCGTTGGGACGCAACCAGAGGAAGATAAACGGTCAGTGGAGAGCCCGGACAAAGACCCAGCAGCCCCCGAAGATCCCGCGTAGGCTAGGACACACTGGACCCAGCGGCATTATCCAGGGAAAGGCAGACTCTGAGGAAAAAAAGGACATTCACTAAAATAAAGCCTTACCTCCCTCGAGTTGGTCTCCGTGCCCCTTCATCACCCACGCAACATTTAGCTAAATGTTTTTTTCCTGCTTTCATTTTTTTTAATGAACATTTTATTTTGAAAGCAAAGAATCATAAATCTTGCTTTCAAGCTCCTGCAAATATTTGCATCAAATCTCAGAGCATTCTGGGAGCATTATACATAGCCTCATATTGCTAGACTCTAAAAACATGTGTGCACATGTTTTACTGGAACCACTGTCAGTAGTGCAGTCAGAGTTTACAACATTTACTTAGGAGCGCTCACCCTAATAATAAAGGCTGTCAATTAATGAACCATAAATACAGGTTTGAACAACATTAACATATGGACAAAAATATTAACTTAACCGCAGACAGTGCTCTTCCCTGATCCATATTGTGGTACTGTAATCTGGCCGCCACATGGTTTGTGCTCCAGGGGATTGGGCCTAATTGTCCCAAGGACAAAACACACATGAAAACATTTTGCCATTGACCCCAAACAATATGTCCTGGGCGGGAGGCTATAGGAATTCCACATCTCTGGACACAACATGCACTCTACTCACAAACAAATCACCACCCCATTTACATTACAACTTTCACTCACAAACAAAACTATACTAATAAATACATCTCATAAAACAAATACATCAGCATCCACACCAGCACAACAAAATCTCTGAAGCCCAACACCTCATAATACTTACCATCACAAACTATAACCATATACCCACCTTTCAAATTACACAAATGAAAAAATTCCAATACCAAGCTTTCTCCCTTCCACTACACCCAACACAGATACAGCATCACAGAAACTCTCTTTTAAGCGCCTCTCATCCATTGGACAATTTAGAACCTTATAACATGGCCCACATGCTGCACAGTCACCCCTAACTCATACACCTTCTACCCTAAACAGACGCAAACAAAATAGGCAATGTGTCACACCTCACATCGCTACTCCATGTCTACTGCGCAACAAGGTTACAGTACAAAAATATCAATGCACATCAACTCACTCTCAAACACCGTCTCCACCACCTACACACGCAGACCCATCAAAAAGTCTTCTTAGCCTCCTGGACAAAGAACACAATACAGAAAAGCCACACAATTGCTTTCCTCATATACCTAATATAAACACTAATGACACAACAGCTGCAAGCCCACAAAATACTCTTCACTCCTCTACAAAACAAAGTCACACTATCTCCAAAATACATTTTCTAAATGGTCTACTAGTAAATGCTCAATCACTCCCTAAGAACAAAACATCACATACACGACCTACTCAATGACACTAAACCAAACATACTATTCATAACTGAATCATGGTTGGGAAATAATGTGGCTCCAGCCCTGCATGAAGTTGTTCCTCTAGGCTATCAAACAATATCAAATGATCACCCAAAATCATACAGGCAAAAAAGGAGGTGGCCTAGCTGTTGTGTTCAGACAAACATTACATATCACTAAAGTTGACGACGTCTCCATAAAAGATTATGAGGCCCTTTTCATGGGATGCAATCCTACACCGCCTCCCTCCTGTAACTTCCTAATCATTTATAGACCCCCACCTAGCAAGGCAACATTCCCAGATGCACTTCTAGACACAGTTTCAAACCTAATAACACTACACTCCAACCTATGCGTTCTGGGTGACCTTAACATCTTGTTTGACAAACTAAATATGCCCCATCCGAAAACAGCCATTGCTGGCCTAGAAGCTCTGAACCTGCATCAGATTGTCCATGAACCCACACACAACGCTGGATAAATCCTAGATATCATTTTAGCTAATACAGAAATTTACCTTTCAAAAGATGACTCCCGTCACATGGTCAGACCACCATTTGCTTGCCTTCTAACATAAAACAACACTATGCGACGCACCTAAAACCACCTTACATGCATCCACCTATAAGCTGTGGAACAAACTCAATTTGGAACACTTAGAAACACAACTAACATCCAGTAGAGATCTAGAAACAATACATTCTGATCAAAAACTATAGGAGTGGCTACAGGCAGCTTTTGCTACCCAGATACCACTGAAAAACACACAACAGAAGAAAAGAAAACAAGCACCTTGGAGAAATACAGATATAAAAGAGATAAAACAACAAATTAGAAAGCTGCAATGTGCCTGGCTCAAAACAACCTCCAACCAAGACAAACTTCGCCCACAGAAAATTTAAAGTTTATACAAGTCAGCTATAAAGCGAAGAAAAAATACTAATCAGACAGAATTCAAAAAGCTAAAGTGTGCAAATAAAGAATTCTGTAAAATTCTCAATAAATTTCATAAACCAAATTGTCTAGAAGCAGGTCATCCCATTACTCAAGAGTTCAAAGACAAACTGGCAAATAATTACACGGACAAAGCAGACACGTTGGACTCATACTTCAAAAAGAGAAAAAGCATCAGTTCTAACCATTTTACAAACGTACAAACAAAGAATACTCTAACTCAGCCTCTCCGTTGCTTCCAACACATTTCACACAATGAATTTAAGGAGCTGGTCAAAGCAAGCAGGCCTGCCAGCAGCCCTTCTGACCCATGTCCACCACAAACCTTAAAGACGATTCTTCTAACAACCTCTGCTGCCGGTCTCCTGGCGGTTCCTGTGGTCCGTCCTCCGATGGAAGGGGATGGCTAAGGAATTTATTCAGGCAATCCAGGCTTTGTGTGTGTTACCGGTGGCAGGGGTCCGTATTTCAGGACAGAAGTCCAATATGATTAATATCAGCAGGGGCACCAGGCAAGGCTGCCCCTATTCCCCCCTTCTGTTCTCGCTAGATATTGACCCCCTTCTGCAGAAATTCGAACAATGTGGCAATATTCAGCCTATCAGGGCTGATGGCTTTGAATATAAGATATTGGCCTATGCCGACGATGTCGCGATATTCACATCCAACATAATGTCGGCATGTCTGGCAGTTATAGATCAGGCTGAACACTATAGTATCCACAAAGGGTATAAGTTAAATACCGATAAGACTCAGATTCTTTATTCTGGTAGGGAGTCTTTTCCAAGTCTGCCAATCATGCTAGTAGTGACTTATCTGAGGGTTAAGCTCACTGTAGAGGTTGATCAAATTGCAGTTATAAATATTGGTCCTATAATTAAAAAACGAATCATACGTTGGAAAGATTAGACCACTGACATCAGTCTATGCATGGGCGAAGCAACATCATCAAAATGATGGTATTGCCAAAAATATTATACCTCTTCAGGACTATTCCTCTGGAGTTTCCTGTTCCATGGTTTAAAAAGATTGAAATGATGTGCTCTCGGTTTATGTGGAGCTATCACAGATCAAGGAGAGCGGCCAAGTGGCTGATCCTCCCTAGAATGCGCGGGGCTGGGCCATCCCTAATTTTTTGTTTTATTACTGGGCATTTATGCTGCAACATACGGGAGTACTTTTGGTTGCAGATAGGAGCCGGTGCTCAGAGGCGTTCAGCCCAACTATTTATGAAATTGGTTTGGGAGAGGAGGCTATACACTGACTGGTTAACATCCTAGAACCTAGTTACTACAAAAAAACTGATTAAAGACAGTGCAGGTGGCTCATATGGTTTGGAGGAAGGTGCATAGTAGATTTAAAATTCATAATATCAATAGCTATACACCCTTCTTGGTTTGAGGTTTTACCTCCAATTTTCCAAGATCAAATCATACAAAGATGGAGCAACCTTTGGATCAGCATGGTGGGGGATCTGAGTCAGTAAGACCCATTAGCATCTTTTTCTTTTTTGCAAGAGAAATATGGTCTTGACAAGTTGGATTTTTTTAAATACTTACAGATCGGTAGTTTCTTGGATAGTAAAAAACAATGCACGGGTGGAGAATATGGGAAGATATTATTAGTTGGATTAACTTGCAGGAAATCCAGGATAAGGGGGGGATCTATCAGATTTTGGTGGAATCCCTTCCTGATGATTTAGGCAATCAGAACGATAAATAGGAACGGAAATTTGGGAAGGACGTGGATCAATATTTAAGAGTCACTTGAAGTAGCTAATCAGGCTTTATTTTCGGGTAGTCTCTGGGGTCAACATTTTATGTCCATTTTTTTACACACCTTCAAAAATAGCTAAATGGGGTGGGAGTGAGGGCGGCTCCTGTAATAGGTGTGGGACGTTATTAGCAGATACAGCGCACATGTTTTTTTCTTGCCCTAGGTTAAGGATATTTTATTAGGATCTGGAATTTTTCTGGCCAAAGTTTTAGGGCTCCCCATATCTATCTCTCCAGACATGGTCATTTTGGGTGTGGAGGTGAACGGGAGCTGGGCGCGCACTGTTACTGGGTTTGTCTTAATGGCAATGGCAGGGGCTAGATTTTGTATCCCTTCTAACTGGATCAGTCCTGACCCCCCTATTTTTTGTAATTGGCGCTCGCGGTTCGTAGCTGTATATAATTTAGAAAGTTCAGTGTATCGATTAAAAGGACGGAGCAGACGAGAAAAGTTACAAAAATTGTGGGCCCCTATAACAGACTAGCTTCGATAATGCGGGCACTTATGGATACCAATATTGGAAATCCCCTTGGTGTAAATATGTGAATATGCTATAACTCTTTTTCTTTTTGCGGATTGATGTTTCGCTGGATTACGATTATAATTTGGGGTTCTTAGATAATTAAGGTTCTATAAACTGTATTTATCTCCGTGATTAAATGCTGATCTATCTAAGATAATGTAAGGGCAGAATATTTATTTTATGAATATATTAAGGAATCAGGCACAATCTGCCAATATGAAATGTAATATGGATTTGTTTACTGGTCTTTTGTGCATATCTAGAAATTAGGTATAATGTGTCAATAGGAGATGTGTTTATGCTCGGTATTTCTTTTTCCTACGTGTGTAAACAACAATAATAATAAATAAATAAAAAACAACCTCTGCTGCCACTCTAGTAAGGGGAATCATAAACAACTTCTTAACTACCAGAATATTTCCAGAAGAACTCAAAAAGTGATACAGACGCCCATTACTGAAGAAAACAAACTTGGACCCGCTGAACCCTGACAACTACAGAACGATTTCAAATGAACCTTTCCTGGGAAAACATATAGAGCAGCTTTCGCCCAGATGTCGTAATTCATTGAAGAAAATGCCATACTTTCAGACTTCCAAACTGGATTCCGTCCAGGAAGAGGCACAGAATCTGCCCTCCTTGCCATCTGGGATGACCTGAGGAACACAGTTGGCTGCAACGGGGTTGCTGCACTACTTCTCTTGAACATCTCGGCTGCCTTTGACACAATTGACCGTGACACTCTGATACAAAGACTCTACGAAGCAGGCATAGAGGGGACTGCTCTAGACTGAATCGCATACTACTTTTGCAACAGAACTAATGTCATCCATAACTCATCATTCTTATCCAAACCGTTCTTAACAAAAGCAGGGGTCCCTCAAGGCTCTATTATCTTGCCCATGCTTTTCAACATTTATGTGAAGTAATTACTGGCACTGATCAATCAATTGCACCTCACATGCTATAACTATGAAGATGACACGCAAATACTCCTTCAACTGCAATGCCCCAAAGACATTGGAAACTCACCAATTTTCAGTTGTCTCAGAACCGTGGATCAATGGATTACGTGGAGCTATCTCAAATTGAATGCTTCCAAAACAGAAATACTAATGTGTGGCAATTGGAAACATTATGAGCAGGTCGCCGCATGGCTGATGATCTGGGAACACCACATAAAATATGGAAGGAAGTAAGAAACCTCGGAATGAACATGGACTCCAAGCTATTAATGCATGCACAAGTGGACAAACTAGTAAGATCAAGCTTGGTTACTATAAAAACTCCCCGATGAATCTTCCCCCATTTGGGATTTCCACACAAGGTCCAGGCTACCATCTCCCTTGTTTTGTCCAAAATCGATTATACCAATAGCCATGGATCACCTTTAACCACCATGAAAAGACTACAACAGATTCAGAACTGAGCTGCCAGACTACTCTTACATACAAAACCACATGACCACATCTCCCCTGCCTTGAAAGCCCTGCATTGGTCACTTGTTGCCAGAGGATTCACGTTCAAGCTGCTTTGCATCACCCACGAAGCGATACATGGAAAGGGACCCCTCTTCATCAGGAAGAAAATCACCAACACATTCAACAAAGGAACCTCCACTCTAGAGTGACATCTTGCATCAAATCTCAAAATACAAGAAAAAAACAATGGATGGAGCAACATTTTCTGTTTAAGCAGCCAAACTATGGAACTCTTTTCCACCAAACATGAGATTCACTGATATCTACCTTATCTTTAGAAAACTACTCAATTGGCTCCTGCCCACATAACCACCATACACAAACAGATAGAAATATACAGCATCTCTCTCTGTATATAAGCATGTATTTGGACTATAGATATGTAGCTATATATGTGTATTGCTTTGTATAAACGTGTGGAATAATTATGTTAATTTTTTAATTATATATAGATATTCGTTAGTTCTACTTAACAAATGTACATATTACTGAGTTACATTAATCTATGTTTTTAACATGTATATAAGTGACTGCATAAACAAGTAAATCTTTTTATCATAACTATTTATCTACAATTGCTTCACTATTGATCTACAACTATATATATATATATAAATAAAAGTAATTTAAAGTTCAACACTTGAAAGCCAGAGTTTATTTAATGCATCTTTAATTTACATATACTACCTACCTTTATGCATCTAAATACCTTCCATGTACCTATGGATCTATATCACTTTTGGATCTATATAGTTTTTATTTTTACGTATTTATTATTTTTCTTCTAATTTAGCATATCCAATGCACTACTCGATTTTTCACCCTATACCGCTCTCAATTTATCCTCTACCTCAACTCAGACTCATCTCAAACCTCTTTCTACTACTCTTTCCAATGCACTAAACTATTTCTCACTCTATACCTCTATAAATATATCCATTACCTCCACTCTCTCATTCATCCCAAACCCCATTCCACTACTATGATCTCCAAAATAACCATCTCGAGACTCTTCCCTACTCCACCCCTCCTTGCATCATCCTCCATCTCCATTTACTCATCTCCCTCCACCTCTCTTTTACTCATTCAAGTCTCCTCCTACTACTGCTATGAGCTCCAAAAAATATATATATTCTATATCCTTCCCTTCTATCCCTCCACTATCCAAATAACAGACTAACATGTCCATCACTAAAATGCATTTCACATTTCACTATACTAATTCAACACTAATCTTTTATGGTTTCCGGAGTAGCATGCTACTCGCCACAAAAGCACTTCAACACCCCATCAAGGGTAGCAAGCGCTATATAAAGGCAAACCTTTTACCCTCTTCTATCCTCCACTATCCTTCTCAATCCAAATAACTGACTAACATATCCACCACTCAAATTACTTCCATATTTTCACTATACTAATTCACCACTAATCCTTTATGGGTTTCGAAGTAGTGTGCTACTCGCCGAAAAAGCACTTCAACGCCTCATCAGGTGTAGTATCCGCTATATAAATGCAATTACAATACAAAACAATACTGCTATGGGATGGGGGACATTCAAGAGTGACACTTCAGACACTATGGCGTAACCAATACAATGGAGGGATCGCTCTCCCAGACATGCGTCCTTATTAAAGGGTAGTAGTAAAGAGTTACAGGAGTGGGACTCATAAACCTAGTTGGGATTGGGGTAGAAAGGTATAACAAAAAACAATATCCCAAAAAGTAATAATTGGCAGACAATTATGTATGTTTGCTGTAAGCATTACAAGAACGAAAATAAAGGAGACTATTATTCAATTGATCTTGTGTCGCTATTCATCTTGTATTTGAGAAGAATTTTTATGCAAAGACATTCATACAGTTAAGGCAGCACTGTATTAAGCAATTCATATGACAACCAAATATGCACTTGGTGCTCAAGTATGTACAAGTGAACAGTGGCGACGCAAGTGACAGGGTGGACAGCGTGAGTGGCGCAAGGTGAACAAAGGTGGAAATATCATACAGTGAGTGGCTATGTGAAAGACAAAAATTTCTTGTGACTTATAATTCAAATCACAAATTAAAATGAGCCACGGTAGAGACTGCGCCTGTTATTGCGCTGTGGAGTCGACGGCGTTTTGATCCTCAATTGTTTGGGATCTTCTTCAGGACATGGTTGTCTTTAGTTGTAGTGCTGGAGGGGTGCAGTTCAAGGCACGGTGAAGAGGAAGATCAGCAGTTAGGCTCTGAATCAAGGAACCGAGCAGGCGTCTTCCTGGGGTGATTGATGGTTATGTAGATCTGAGCGCCGGAGTTGGACGTCTCAGAAATCGAAGGCGAGCAGGGAAAGACGTGGAATCGGGCGAGCAGGACCTGGATCAGTCAAGGTCGCTGTGGGGAATCAATCCGGGATGCAGTACCAGCAGCTACTCGGGCTGGAAAAGACTTCCGCGTTTGGCCAATCAGCCCAGGAAGACGCCTGCTTGCTTCCTTGATTCAGAGCCTAACTGCCGATCCTCCTCTTCACCGTGCCTTGAACTGCACCCCTCCAGCACTACAACTAAAGACAACCATGTCCAGAAGAAGATCCCAAACAGTTGAGGATCGAAACACCGTCGACTCCACAGTGCAATAACAGGCGCAGTCTCTACCGTGGCTCATTTTAATTCGTGATTTGAATTATAAGTCACAAGAAATTTTTGCCTTTCACATAGCCACTCACTGTATGATATTTCCACCTTTGTTCACCTTGCGCCGCTCACGCTGTCCACTTTATTAAAGGGTGGCACACCTAGTCATGATCAATGAATGGGGACACATGCCAGGAGACCATCCTACCGATGCCCTAGAAAGACTTCAATTTCAGACACACACATACCTTAACTACATTTACGGGGGTGGGGCTGCGGCAACGATTACCTGCAAACCAGAGAACAACTGAGGCATGGAAAGGAGCGGAACGACAAATGAAATGGGACAAAAGAAACATGTAAGAAATCCCACTATGGGAGGGAATGAGACTACCAGAAATCAGCAAACTTTAGGACTTCAGGCAATGGCACACAATTGGGATTTCTAAACTAGGAGACTTTCTAGAGAAAGATACCTTGATCTAATTTAGCTCGCTCCAGCGAGAATACCAACTGAGTAACACCCAGAGGTATAAATACCTCCAGTTAACCCCTTCGGAGCGGATGACGAGCTGGGCTCGTCATCGCGTAGCCTCCTCGCACGCTGATGCCGAGCCCAGCTCGTCACGCAAAGTGCGATTTTCGAATTCTCAGCGCGCGAGAGGAATTCCGCTAGCGCGCATGAGGTTAAAATATGCATGGAAGGCCAAAAAGCTAGATATTTCCGGTATTCCTGAATTTGCACCACTAGAGGGAAGGCTATTACAAGGGGAAATACCAGAAAAGGCTGTCTCGTGGACATATAAAACCCGGATTAAAAACATCCCAGATAGGCTGACAATACTTAGATCCAAATGGGAAATTACAACTGGAGTTTTTGAAGACATTGACTGGGAAACGGTGCTAATGCACCCCAGAGATGTAGCCATTAAGCTACGACTACACCTGATTCAATTTTGGATCCTGCATGGGCATATTTCGATTGGACACGCTTACATGCAATGGGGAGAGCATAAACACATTTGTCTACAGTATAAGAATGAAAGAGGCACCTTTATAAACTCTGGGACTGCAACCTCATTAAAAAATACTGGTTACAGATATTAACAGAGTGGAACAATGTTGTAGAGACACAATTTTTCATGGACCCCAAATACATTCTACTGGGAATTCCCTCAGATGTAGGCCTCCCACGTCCAAAACTCAAATTATGCAACCAGGGCCTAGTAGTCGCTAAAAGAGACATAGCCAAGAAGTGGGGTGTTCCGGGCCTTCCTATGGTCGACGAGTGGAGGGCAAGCATGGATCTGTATATGGTTGCAGAACAGGTAACCTATAAATGCCAGAGGATGCCCCAAGAAATGTGCTAAAATTTGGAGCGCTTGGATGAGAAACTATGGGTTGGAAATGGGAGAGATGACAGATGAATTATACCCACGAACCACTAGATAAGAGATCATATGGGGTCGGGGAAACTCCCTCCATCCAATCGGTAACTAGGAATTTCAGGTACTATAGAACTGTATGATGACAATCAAGTGGGCTCTAATCTGCATGTCTATCACCACTGTTCGACCCTCTGGCTTGTGAATAAACAATGTGCTCTCCTGTAGTACTGTATATCTCGATGTGAAATAAATACCAATAAAAATATTCTTAAAAAAAATGTCATACTAGGTAATGGGACTATCAGCCTTGCTTCAGTGAAAACGACAATGAGGAGTTTTCACTGTCAGGACTTGTAAAACATAAAATAAACATATCCTTCTTTTTCATACCTTGCACCCTGCTTTATGGGACTTTTAAGGCCTATCCTAGTGGTGATTCATAAATATTATAAAGAAGATTTGGACTTGGAAAAGGACAGGGTAATGTTTTTTCTGTATCACTCTAGTGGTGGCACAATAAGTGCAGCAAATAATCGCAAAGCAAGAGTAGTTCTGGCTAAAGACAGCTGCACGATCCACAAGAGAAACAGGTCAGTGATGGTGGTGGTGTGCTGTATTATCCTGTTTTTGCTTACAGAACCCAATGGGGTGTGGATATTAAGCTATAATATTTATATGTGGTAACCTGGTATTTCCCTACAACAATAAAGGAGCAATGCTAGTGTTCCAAGAATTTCACTGAGAAATGATCCATCTTACATTTGACTTCGATATGACATTGCTGTAATGAAATACATTAACCCTGATGAAGTCCTCTCAGAGGACAAAACACATTGGCCAGGCGGTTTCTTTGATGTATTGAAGAATAATAAAGCGAATTGTTTTGAGGCTTCATACCGCGGCTCCCGTGTTATTTTGATATTGGAGACGAGTACATTGATACGAACACCAATGAACTATCTGTACTTCATGAAAGGAGGAGAGAAGAGACAAAGAGAACAAACTCTACAATACAATAGTTGGATTCTTGGGGAACTCCCTTTTGTGTGTTTTTTCTGATACAATAAGTGCTGCTGTCCACTAGTGACATTTAGCTTACAGGCCCCCTGTCACTCTCGATCATGGGAAGGGTGGCACTGAGCAAAATGGTACTTTTACCAGGATGCCTTCACATCTTACAGAACACTTTCTGAGCCATACCCTGAATCACGTTTGCAGAGCTAAACAGTATCCTAATATCATTAGTATGAGCAGGAAAGAGGATCAGTGTTGAGCTGCATGTCCTACACTTAGACTTGGGCACAGGGAATTCCTGATATACTGCTATATTACAAGCTGGATGGATCCAATACGCAACCCTGTGATTTGAAGAGGGATCGAATTGGGAAAACCGGCTGTTGAGCTGACTGCCAGAGTACTCAGACCTCACTCTGTACCGCATGGGGGGGGGGGGGGGGGGGGTCCCAGGCCCAGAGGGACTACTTGCATATTGTGCGGCAGGTGATGCTGTCATGGGAGCTGGTAACAAGCAAAGTCTTACACCGCCCATCATATGCCCCACTATCAATGGTATGGTGGCTGAGTCTTCTGCTGCAGATGCACAATGTGATGGACGTGAGACAATAGAGAGAGGGGGGGTGCCAAAAAAAAGGAGGCCCGAAACAGGGGGGAGGTCTTTATCTCCTTCGAGAAGACAAGTAGACAATTTAACCTCTGCCAATGTCAATAGTTGCAGTAGGCAAAAATATCCTAAACAGCATAAAAACGTTGGCCTCTATTTCTGGCAGAACCTCCGGAATCCCAGACATTGCACCTTCTGCTGGACATTGGGTCCAGCAGGCATGATCTATCACCTATGTGTGGTGCTGAAGGGAGACCACCACAGCAACCCACTAGGGGCCTGACACAGATCTAAAGGACCCACTGACAGAAAAGCATTGGAGAAGAGCATGCGCACAAGTGAAGTAGGTGGCAAGCAAAGCCAGATTCAAAGTGACACAATTTCACTTCCAACAATGCACATATCTCACACCCTAGAGACTTCACAGACTTTTCCCTCTGTGCCAAGACGGGATGTCCAAGATACACACCACCCCAACGGCCTTCAAACACAAGACCTGGAGACGTCCTTCCCCGAGTGGTTACTTGTCAGTGGTGATTTAGACATTAGGGGAATATCGGGAACCAAACACGAACTCACACCCAGACACGGTCAGCTTGACTGATCCCACTCCCAAAAAGCAACACAAGAATTTGCACCCACTTTTCTTGGCGAGGAGACACATAGCTAAACACTGGGCTGCACCCACACCCCCAGAGAAGCACAAATGGTAGGAAGATATGCAGGAATGGGCAATAGCGGAGAAGAGGCTGCGAGTAGTACGAACAGACGACAGTGCGGGAAACCTTGGAAAGATGAATGGAGAAGGTTAACAAACTCACTGGCCCCACGTTCGGTAAACATCCCAACCCCCCAGAGGGTGCTGAGCTCTCCGATGACCCCTTCATGGGATCCAACTGAAGCACACCACATTGGGGTAGCACAGGGGAGCAAAGAGGAGACTGAGCGGATGGGGGTGGGGGGGAGGCAGAGGAACACAGCAAAGTATCTAGGGCACTCCACAGACCACACTAGAACACATGGGGAAGGCCCCACCGACCTGCTTTACTCCGCGTCTCCTGCTGACTAAATGGAGGGCACTAGGGCGCTCACAGGGCAGAACTGAACCACAGAAGATTGCTTCAATTGCTTCACCTCATAAAAAAACTGCCTTGTAGGTCAATGCTGTAAAGTTTTTAGAATCGGTTTGAAGTTACATGTCAATAAATGTAATTAAAGTACCATCTTTTAGGGACTCATAGGTAAGGAAAACTTGCCAATCATGGATTAGCCAATTGCGCATACACTTTGAGGGGTCAGAGAACATACACTGGGGTCTGGTCATTAGAGCACAATGCACTTGAGAGTCGAAAAATCTGCAGCATCTGTACAAAATCTGAGGGGGATCATAGTACAAAAAGAGGCATTTCCTTACATGCCCCCTTCACACAAAAGGCAATGAGAAACTGGCCTATTCCCCTGTAGTTCTCAACATCAAAGTGGAACAACCTTCAAAGGTCTTCTGCACTGGCATGGCAGTTCCTCCTCTGTTTTCCTCTGTTAGTCGATACCCTCTAGGAGGGAGGACCACCTCAACAGTTTGCAGTGCTCACCTCATCTGTATGAGCCATGAGAAACCTGTGATCAGTTTGAAGTCTAAAGTGAGTCCTTACCAAGTGTGGTATAAGCTTCTTCACGGACCAGACCACAGCAAAGTCTTCCCTCTCATTGGCACTCCAATGCTGCTCTATGGAGAGGAGTACATAGATAGGGGTCCCAGACTATGTAAAATTTACATGCACAAAAAATTCATGAACTTTAGATACATATTACTCGTACCCTGATTTTGAGATGGATGTTGTTTATTCACATCCTCTTAATCATACATCTTATGTACAATGCATAAACAATATTCACATTTGTGCCCATAGAGTAGGAAAAAGGGGGTGGTGAAAGAAGGTTTAGTGAAGGTGAAGGTAGTGGGTGGACAATTAAGACGATAACATGTGATAGAACAATATTCAATTGGTTTAAATCACACGGGTGCTATAATCAGTCACCCCATACATTGATGAACATCCGTTCAATCCTATCCCATATAATTTGTGACACAATATTAATACATTGTTGAAAAATGGGTAGGTCACATGTAAAACAGTTGACGTTTCGGCCCCTGTTGTTTGTAGGTTGGTTGCACCTTACAGTGGGATCTTCATCAGGACGTGGTGTGAGGGGGGGTACCAAAAAGGATTCGCGATTGATGCACAAATTGCGGATTTCTTGGGGATCACCACGAGTTATCCTGTGGACACTGCCACTGACTGGCCGTGTATAGGTACGATTCCACGCTCACCCCCAAGAGGAGCCTACTGGCCCTTATGAAAAAAATATCCTCACCTTCAAATCCTTTTTGGTGCCCCCCCTCACACCACGTCCTGATGAAGACTCCACTGTAAGGTGCAACCAACCTACACACAACAGGGGTCGAAACGTCAACTGTTTTACATGTGACCTACCCATTATTCAACAATGTATTAATATTGTGTCACAAATTATATGGGATAGGATTGAACGGATGTTCATCAATGTATGGGGTGACTGATTATAGCACCCGTGTGATTTAAACCAATTGAATATTGTTCTATCACATGTTATCTTCTTAATTGTCCACCCACTACCTTCACCTTCACTAAACCTTCTTTCACCACCCCCTTTTTCCTACTCTATGGGCACAAATGTGAATATTGTTTATGCATTGTACATAAGATGTATGATTAAGAGGATGTGAATAAACAACATCCATCTCAAAATCAGGGTACGAGTAATATGCATCTAAAGTTCATGAATTTTTTGTGCACGTAAATTTTACATAGTCTGGGACCCCTATCTATGTACCAATTGATACCCAGGTCCCAGTACCATTGGGTCAACCCTTCAATTGTAACTCTATGGAGAGGAGTTGACTAGTAATAGGGTCATCAGTTGACTCTGCCAACACTGCCCCAATCCCGTGTTCTGTAGCATTTGGACAACACATTCTCTGAAACAGTTGAGGGCTTTTAGGTCATTTGTTAAGCACATTGCCCCTTTCAGGGTGTCAAAGGCCTTCAAACCCTCTTCAGTCCAAATAACTTCCTTGGGCTGTTTCTTGGGGAGTAGTTCTGTCAGGTGGCTACAATAGAGCCATACCCTTTTCACAAACCTGCTGGAGTATCCAGTCAGGCCAACAAAGGCTCTGACCTGAGTTTGTTTTGGAGGTTCCCAAGCCAAAATTGTCTGAATCTTGGCCTGAAGAGGCTGTATGTGTCCTCCATCTACAAGGTGGCCCAGGTCCACGACAGTTCCTTGTCCTATTTGGTACTTGCTTTGCCTTAATAGTCCGGCCTGCCTGCTGAAGGACCAAAAGCACTTTCTTCAGATGCGTCAGATGATCCTGCTAGGTGGACTAAATAAAGCAATAGCCGCCAGATATTCTGCACTAAAAGCTTCCGGCTCAGACTGGACCCTGTTCACCAATCTTTGGAAGGTGGCATGGGCATTCTTTAAGAAAAAGGGCATCACTTTAAATTGAACGAGGCCCTCTGAGGTGGAGAATGCCGGCCTTTCCTTGGCTCACCCGTTAGGGCAATCTGACAATACCCTCAAATGAGGTCAAAGGTATTCACATATTTGGCAGCACCTATCTTGTCTATGAGCGCATCTTCTCTGAGTATGGGGTGAACAGAACTTAATTTAAGGCAGTGGTTGCCACCAACACTTATTTTTGGGGGCCAGCACTTATTTTTGCTCATCAGACATTTACCAAGAGCGAAAGAGGGATAAACACACAAAGGGGGAAAAAAGGAGGAAGAGAAAGACGAAAAAAGATCACAAATGGAGAAGGCAGGAACCTGCAAGATAAAAATGTGGAGTGTCTGCAGTGGATTAAAGAGGCCTGAGATGGATGGAGGACTACACAGCCTTGATAATCGTTGAGCTGATAATAGCACTGGTCGTAGGTTTCTGGGCAGCACTTTGGGTACCGGCACTCAGTGTTTTACAAACTAAGCACTGGGAGATAGCATCCGTCTTAGTTACTGCATTGAGTCCCCTGTGGTCCACACAGCACCCCAGTTCTGGCTTTCCACTTTTTGTGTAGGGTTAGGGTGCCAGCAACACTGGCCTGGCCCATGCATTACTGGTAGCTAATGTGCTTTTTGAGGACAGAGATCGCACCATGTAACAATGGTCCTGCAGGGTGCAGAACTTGTATAGGCAAAGTTTACAACTACTGCGATGTACATTTATATTGTATGTTTCATCCTAGAAAGAAAGAGGAAACTGTGCTTGTAAGCAACAGGAATTTGAACTATAAAAAGGAGGCAAAGAATAAAATACTATTTCTAACAGTAGCCAAGCAAGGCTGGTATGGACTTTAAAGAAGGATGGATTACCTCCCCGCAACACACACTCTACCGATGAGTAGCAGTCAAATACAACCATACCTGCGATGCAGTGCTCCACTCACAATGCACCTGCTGCTCAACTGATAGCTATGCTTCTGTGCTTAACTTTGTGATACATAATTTGCAGACAAGGGGGAGAGAAACACTGTTCTCATTTACAAATAAAACAGCTACACAAAACCGAAATGGAGCTGGGTGAATAGGGACAAACATTCTCGGTTGGAAGTTTAAAAGCCACTGATATTACTTCCTCCGAATGCAGTGCTAATAAAGGTAAAGAGTGGGAAAGGCGACATTAAAACAATCAGTAAACATCCTTCAAAAAATGCTTTAATTTGGTCACAGTTGATTTTTGCAGCTCTTCACACAGCATTTTCTCATGGGATCTGGAGAGGTTTTACAGGAACGAGTGGTGCCCTGGCGCTGGCTGGGTGACAAGCTGCAGAGGTTACCAAACTCTTTCTCTAAATGGAATGAGAGAATCGCATGGATGAGCTTTTTGTTTTCAAAGTGTGATGATGGGAAAAAAGAACACATGTACAGTTGTGCCACCCACAACCTCATGCAGTTGATTATGAAGCAAAAAGGGAAGGTTTCTTCTGTGTTGATGACAAAGGATCCTTGTTGCACAGAGATGGAGTGATTTTCAAAGCATGTGGTCATCAGACATGCCTTAAGTGGTGTCTATGTCTTCAGGTGAGGTGAAGAGAAGGTTTAAGGGAGCAGCTAAGGGTGGAGCAGTGAAGGTAAAGAGGCAGGCAAGGCCATCAGCTATTCTCCCAAGCATATCCTTGCTATGGAACTACCTCTATGTAGACTGTCGCTGGGCTAAGCTATAGCAGTGATTCCATGCAGGATAGTCATTCTAGTGTGCATGTGCACCAATGTAAAATATAAGGAGATGAGAAATGTTGGCTGTAAGGTGAGAAAAAGAAAATATATCAACACTGTTGCAATTTTAAGCTGGGGTTTAGGGGGGATACATGAGAGAAATGCAGATGAGGAAGAAAGCAACATGGAGTCTCTGAAAAGGGCCTGCGTGGGAGAGAAAAGCAAAAGGGAAAAAGCAACAAGGGGTGAGGAGGGAGAAGGGAGCGTGGCTAAGACTTTAAGCATGGCAGATGTGCGAGCTCGGAGCTCCGTCCCGGCCTGCAGGAAATCCTGTTAATACGGAGGCATGCACGGACTTGGTGGCGCAGACACGTACCCCCACACCAAACAATTGTGTGAGGTAGGCAGCGGTGATCGGTAACTGTAGCGGAGCCGCGTCGACAACGATCGCAAGGTAGAAGCGAGGAGGGCGCGGCCTGGCTCCCGGGCACACTGGGCGCACGCCCTGGAGACACTGCTTTCGGCCTACTGCGGCTCCAGAGACCCTGACCCGACTGACGGATTCCACGATAACCCCAGGAGGGGTTACCTTCCTGAAGCGACACCGCGGCGGATGAAATTCCAGCACAAACGCATTTGGCGACTCTGCGTTGGGAAAGCCGGTAAGCGGAGTAAGAGTCAGCGGGAGCAGCGGTGATTGTGGATGGGGAGGCCCGGGGACGGCGCTTTGCCTTCTGCGCTGGATGACTCCCGCTGGGGTCTGCACGGGGCTGAGTCTGGTGCTTGAGATCCACGGATACTGGCTCGTGGACTAGAGTGTTGCCTGGAGGTGGGGATCTGCCTATTGCTCTGCGCCCACCCTTGCAGCGGCGGATTGTTGCGGTCCCGGACTAACAGATCCGGACATCGGAGACCCTGGATGGCTCTGAGAGCTGCACGACACGTGGAGCCTGCTTGTAGTCAAGACGACCGAGACCTGGAGTGCCATGGAGAAGAAACCCAGCTCCGGAGGCGATGGGGGGCGCACTGCGCAGAGACGGCGACAGAGGTCTGGGCGCCCCTGGGCCTGAGGGCAGACCTCAGCATCAGCGGAGGAGAAGCCATATAGTAACGAGAAGCCGAGGGCCCAGCATTAAGTACTTAGAGACAGTGGCCTGCAACTGTGAGAGTGCAGCAGCTGAAGGTGGTGCCGGTGAGGCTGCGGCTGGGCACGGGCGCATTGTGTTACTGACTCCTGTGAGGATAGCAGAGGGAACATTCATTTGGCTAACATAGCTGGAGGGGTGGTGATCTGTACCGGGAGGGGGGGGTTGGGACCCCCTGGGGCTGGAGCCGGAGAGCGGCTATAGCTGGGCATTTTCACTCGGTCTGATGGGACAATGCCCTTCTGCGACCGGCCGGGGAGTAGAAAGAGAACGGTGCTGATGGGCACTTAGCAAATGGGCCCGATCTGAGCGCAACTAAGAGAACAGTCAACAGCCTGGTGGGTGCTGGCGACGACGCTGGGGGTAGGGGGACCGACTAAACCCAAGGAGATACTGAAATAGTCCCTGCCCGGGTCCTTGTGGAGGCCTGACTGCAAGGGGCGGAGGCGACTCCTCCAACATGCAGTCAGGCCTGGAGCAACACTGAGAACTCCACACGAGTGTGGAACGCACAACGGGCAGGTAACGGCCCACTTGAAGACTCCCTGACTGTGGACCGAGAGGCATAGACCTCTTGTGGAGACCTGGAGGGTGGTCGGGCGACGATCCTAGGAGCACAAACTGTCACACAGACGATGTACCAGTAAACAATCAAGCTCAAGCCGATGCAGAAATCAGGGAGCACACATCCCGCTACCAGGGAACCCTAGACTGTAGTGCTGGAGAGAGGTGGCATTGAGGGCACTGGCGAAGACGATTCCCTCCATTCGCACCTGGACAGAGTTCTAGCAGCCATTGGGGATACCAAAAATATCCTTCAGCAAGACATTGGGGTGGTCTTGTGGGTTTGGGACTCTTACAAGCAGAGCATCGTAAATTAGCAGTGAGAGTCCGAGAAACTGAATGCACCATAGCTGAGATACAGCCAGAACACAAACAACACGCTACTAAGTTAGAGGACCTCTCCACCAGAGTGCCAATCCTTGAACGTCGGGCAGAGGATGTGGAAGGCCATAACCGCAGGATTAACATCAGGCTCATAGGAATTCCGGAAGGAGTGGAGGGACCAGATATGGTGGAGTACCTAGAAAAGTTGCGATGTTCAGTTGTGGCACAGAGTTCTTGTTTCAGCTCTTCACTCTGGATAGGGCACAGAGTGCCAGGTCGGCCTCCTGCCCCGGGGGTCCTCCTAGGCCGGTGATTGCCAGACTCCTTCACTTTAGGGACCGGGACACGCTCCTCCGGCACTCTCACACCCACTGTCCATACATAGTCTAGAACAGCATATTTCCGTACTTCACGGCCAAGGTACAGACCCAGTGGCCACCCTTTATCAAAACTAAAAAAGCCCTTAGGAAAGAAGGAATACAGTACTCCTTGATATTCCTAGCAAAGCTGAAAATCATACTTGATGGAACCTCACACTTCTGTGACTCTCCAAAGGAAGTCTGGAATTGGATGGAGGCTTATAAGAAGGGTGCACCCCTACCGAAGAGATCGCCGCGCATAATGACAGGACTGTGGCCAGCATGAGGAGGCTGAAACACGGCCATAAACTAACGCAGGTGCAGAAGCCTACTGCCTCACAAACTCATCAAGAGGGGCAAGCTGGGGGGCCTGTCCAGGCACCAACGAAGATGGCCGCCTAAAAAGGGAGCTCCGCCGGAGCTAAGTCTGTCCCCATTTATATCCGACATTAATCCGCCCGAGGCACCATTGAGTGTGCTCCCCAGATTGCCAAAGTGGAGTGCTCCCATAGCGACTTCATCCTGGGCTTCTATTCCCCTCCGGCCCGGGGTAAGATCCCTTGGATTGTGGAGCCTGGGTGCGCGGCGGACGCGCTGGAGCCCGGCGCCCGCACCGCGCATCTACGGGAGGCCCTGGCTTGCGGCCTGCTCGCGGTGGATGGTGCGAGCTGCGGCCTGACCTGGAGCGGCGCCGGAGGACGAAATCGAGGTAGGGGAGCACGGAAAAGTGCAGACCCTCTACCAATCCCTGAGACAGTGCGGGGAGGCTGGTCGGACCCCCGGAGACTCAGCGGGTCCTGGGGGGGAGGGGAGTGCAGCCTGACTTTCGCGATCGGCAGCCCTGATCCAGGGACTGGACTGGGGGGAGGAGCAACGTACAGCGGAGTACTGCCTGAGAGCCGGCGGAAATCTGGGGGAAACGCAAGGAGTGAGGCCCCGGGAGGCACCCGGGGCTACATCGATGAGACTGCCCATGGCCCTGGATCGATGAGACTGCCCATGGCCCTGGAGACGCTGCGCCGCCCGGGTGAGAGGCGTGGCTGGCGCAAGATGGAATCTACTGCGGCATCCTGGGGCCCCTGATTGCTGGGGTGCTGGGGATCCGGAGCAACATCTGAGGACCAGCAATGAAGAGGGGGCACTGAGGAGAGTGGGCCCCTGAGACGTCCCAAGAACCTGTGGGGGTACGATCCTTGCCCCCGGAGCCACAGCATTATCCGTGTGGGAGGCGCGGCCTGCGCAGGATTTTTTCCGGCATGGCGCAGACTGGCTCTGCAGAATGGGAGCCAAGCGAGATTAAAAAGTGGCGGCACGCACAGAATCCCTGCAGCTGAGACTGGAACTTTCAACAAGGCCCCCCCCCCTCCCGGGCTCGTAGAAATCGGAGCAGGTGACGCCACAAGGTACAGGCCCAGGTGGCGGTGTAGACTGTACTGTACCCTGGCCTTTGTGCGCCGCTGAGGTGAGAAGCGCACAGCGGGTCCGACCACTGGACGGGTGCCATGGGTGTGGAGCCAGGGGTACTTCAAACGGCACCGGAGTGCCTCGGAGAGGGTAGAGGGTGCCCACGAGCACGGCGGGGACAACGTAAGAGACCTGTGAATCCGGGGCGAGGCTGCTGAGGAGACCCCGCACGCAGCGGAAGCCAAGCAAATATGCCCACATCGGGCACGACGCGCCGGGTAGCACACTCTGAGGAATGTGCACTCCGCCATCATGAGACCAAAAGGTAACGTTACAGCCCAAACCAATAAGTTGGACAAGTATGCGGTTCCTCTGGGGCAGGGCCAGGCAGGAAGCACGACCGAGGACCAAGCTGGCCAAAAAGAGCCGTCCTTGACCTCTATAATGGCGGCGATACAAACATTGGGCACCAACCCAGAGACGAAAATTGACAAAATCTCAATAGAAGTGAACCTTCTCCGAACGGACCTTGGCAAGACCACGGAAAGGACCAAAGCAAACACATCTGAGATAAAGGCGCTTCAAACCTCCTCGAAAACGTTGGAAAAACGGGTTAGCGAGCTGGTACACCAACACCGACAGATGGCCCTTAGGCTCGAGGATCAGGAAGGTAGGGCCCGCCGGAGTAATATTCGCATGGTGGGAGTGCCGGAAGGTACGGAAGAGCCCAGCATTGAGCTGTTTCTGGAGGACCTCATCCTCACCCACTTAAAGCCAAGGTGCCTGTCCAACATCTTCACAGTGGAGCGCGCTCATCGTGCGCCGGTCCCTAAACCTAAGCCGGGGTCACCGCCCAGGACTATCATCGCAAAAATCCTAAACTACAGGGACCGAGACGCCATCCTCCAGGCGGCAAGACAGAAGGGCGACCTGCACTATGAAAGCGCCACGATCCGCTTCTTCCCGGACTTCACACTTCAAGTCCAGCGTGAAAGGCGCTCCTTTGTGGGTGTGAAGGCGCACTCCGGGAAAGGGGAATCATGTACATGACGTTCTTTCCGGCCAAGCTGAAGATCATCGCGGGGGGCAAATCCCTGTTTTTTACCTCGCCGTCGGAGGTTCAGGACTGGATGGACAGAGAATCGACGCACGTACAGGAACAGACGGAGGGACGAACCTGGAGGGACAATCAGGTCGCCTCTCCGGGATCTACGGCTGGAAGGTCGGAGGTGGATGTCCAGAGCCAGCGTTCAGGACAGGCCAGATCGGCTAGCCCCAAATGAGGGTCTCTCCGGGCACTGGCGGTCACTGAGGGAGGACACAGGATATGGACCCTGCCAAACTGTAATGTATAAATTGTGTAATGTCAGGGAACTAGGTCACCCCACCGGGTGGGGGGATACGGGATGGAATCTCTTGGTCCAGTCATAACCACAGGCACCGGGTAGGGCTGGGCGGAGTGGAGAGGGATCCCACCACCCGCCTGTTGGACTTGGCCATTCCTGCTGGCTCATCCCTAAACTTTTTGCCTTTTTCCTCCTATATTTCCTCTGACCTGTTTTTGTTGGTTTAGGACTCTGGGCACGTTACCACTGCTGACCATTGCTAAAGTGAATATGCTCTCCCTGTACAAAGTGTACCTGTAATTGATGTCCATGATTGGTTTATTGGATTCACTGTCAGTCCCTAGTCAAGTGCACCAGGAGTGCCAGGGCTTGTAAATGCCAATACTGTTAGTGGGCCTGCAGCGCTGGTTGCGCCACCCACAGAAGCAGCCTTTTAAAATGTGTCTAGGGTCTGCCATTGCAGAACCTGCGTGCAGTCTGGTACTGTCATGCTGGCTGGGAAAGTGCACACACTTGCCAGCCTCTAAACCTTCCCTTAACTTCATATTAGTCACCCCTATGGTAGGCCCAAGGGCAGGGTGCATTGTAAGTGTAAGGTAGGACATGCTCTGGTGAGTGTGGCATGTCCTAATAGTGAATTACTGCCAAATTCGTTTTTCACTATTGTAAGGCTACCTGTTCCCTTTAGGCCAGATGGGCTGCAGGAATTATTACACTCTATAATCCCAGCAGGCTCTGGGAACATGGTAGAAAATAAAGTTTAGTATGCCTGGACTCAGAATAATAAAATACTTCTTTTAGTAAAGTTTATTTTAATATCCTGTGTTTGCAAATGCTACTTTTAGAAAGTTAGCATTTGCTTGCCTAACCATTTCAGCCCGCCTCTGCTAGGATGTGTATAACATGCCATTTCACTCACATACAAAAAAGTTATTAACAACTCTCCAGATCTGTTGCTGCCCCTCAAAGGGAAATGGGAACCTGACGGATTAGAAATAGGTGAGGAGGAGTGGAGGAGCGCGCTTGCTTCCCCTAAGGAAGTAGCCATATCGGCTAGACTCAGATTGATCCAGCTAAAAATTCTCCACCGAGTATATGTCTCCAGGACCAGACTGCAGCGGATGGGCCGTAGTGAGGATGGACTCTGTAGGAGGGGGTGCGGGGAGGTGGGGACCTACTTCCATATAATGTGGGAATGTCCTTTGCTGCGGATTTATTGGAACTGGGTACTTTGCTGTATGCATTAGGTGTGGGGGGTGGAGCTGCGACTGGAAGCAAAGAGGTGCCTGTTGAACATCTGGGAGCCCACGGACCTGCCACCTCGAGGGAGGCTATGGGAGATGTTGGGATTTGCAATCGCAAAGAGGAACATTGCTAGGTTGTGTGGGGCAGTAGCGCCCCCGAGACTGTGCTCCTGGAAGACGGATATTGACTGGTGCATGCTCCAGGAAAAAACAGTCAACGTGGTACGGGGATGCCCCCGGAAATGGGTTGAGGTGTGGTCCAGTTGGAACGAATATAGAGGCAACATATGTGAGCCCCCCCAAATTGCTCCGGTTGACGAACCGCTCGCACTGTGAACTGAACAGTGATGCACTGCAATGAATATTCTGATAGCGTAAATGCTTTGTATGCTCTGTGTTCTCCTAAGATGCACATGTGACTATTATGCACCCTGATTGTGATGACCACTACTTTTTCTGTGTTAATAAAAAGAATTAAAAAAAAAAAAAAAAAAAAAGGAGGGGCAAGCTGCGCTGCAAGCAGTGGCACAAAAGTATCTCACCTTCGCACCAAGATAAAACAACGGGGACAATGCCTCTGTTGATGCATCAGATGAATGGGGAGACTCTCTAGAAGTTGATCCCCCTGTACCAAAGCTCACTTCCCAATCAGCAGACAATATTGTGTAGTGGAGGCTGTTTCTTGAGATACCCCCCGAACTGGTATCTATCCTGCATCTTCGGAGTTGCAGGTGGCGGGAGTGAAACTGTTGCTGGATCCGACAATGGGGGTGCCACATGTAATTAACATGTACTACAGATGGAGTACTATCCTAGCTGACTCCTATACCCTACCTCACCAGAAGGCTTCGCCCAGGAGTCTGACAGCGACGTTCTGATTTCATGTACTGTTTGGTTCGTAAGTTTGGGTGGTTAGCAGTTGCACTGCTGCCCTTGGGTTGGGGTGTTGGGTTTTTTCAAGTTTATGTGAGCATTCAGGTAACAAGGCATAATGATAATAGACTATGGCAGGCAGCGCACGGCACTAGACACTTATGGCAGGTACATGTATAGGCCCTAGAGGGTTAAAGTTCCTCACAGGGGATGTTAGGGGCATGGGCCCACCGACAAAACGCTACAATATTCTCCCGAATAGACACAGACAAAGTGAAGTGCTTCAGTGAGTGGTAGTGACAAGTGATGATCGCGCTATGCAGTGATAAGGAAGGATAACACAATACCATATGAAAACATAAATTGACATCAGTCCATAATTTCTAATGAATAGTCTCAACAACCACAATTATTCTTTTTTCGGTTGAAACTTTGTATGGACGGATTGATAATACAGACGTTGAATTATCAATCCGTCCATACAAAGTTTCAACCAAAAAAAGAATAATTATGTTTTATGTTTTCATATGTTATTGTGTCATCCTTCCTTATCACTGCATAGCGCGATCATGACTTGTCACTGGTAAATATCCTTAACAACGAATCCTTTACACCAAATACTTTCACCCCGCATACCCCCACTCCGCATGATGCACCTACCCCGCATACCATCACTCCGCATGTCATTACATTGCATGCGCATTTACAACGCATGCGATGTAATGACGATCCACCTCGTTGTGAGGAAACTGAGGCGCTTCCGTTTCCTCACAACGACGTGCACCTTCCCTCGGACGAAGCAGGAACAAGGAGAGAGGAACCATGAGGAGAGAGAGGTAAAGGGGATTGGGCCTGGGGTGGGGGTTACATTTCAAGGGTTTATGGGGGGGGCGTGCAGGGTAGTGTGTCAGTGTAGGAAGCAGAGTGGGGGTCAGGGGAGGGTCGGGCTAGGGCTAGTGTTGGGTAGTGTTGTAGGATAGAGTGGGGGGTCGTGCAGGGTAGTGTTTCAGTGTAGGGAGCAGAGTGGGGGTCAGGGAAGGGTCGAGCTGGGGCTAGTGTTTAGGGTTTGCGATAGTGTTGTGGTGTTGGTGTAGTGTAGGGTAGTGTTTCAGTGTAGGGACGGTAATGGGGGTAGGGACAGGGTCGTGCAGGGGGTAGTATTAGGGTTTCGGGTAGTGTTGTGGGTGTAAGGTAGTGTTTTAGGGTATAGTGTTGTGTCGGGGGGTCGTGCAGGGTAGTGTTTCAGTGTAGGTATGGGACTAGTGGTAGGGGCTGGGTCATGCAGGGGGTAGTGGGTTGGGGTAGTGTTTGTGTAGGGTAGTGCATTAAGGAATGTACAGTTTTAAATTAATACACGAGAATTAGTTAAAATTACATTATTTTTAAATTACTTACCCAACCAAAACACCGGTTATCGTGCAATCCCGTCCCAGTGGATAAGTAACATTTAAAAAATAAGAGATATACACTTTTGAATTAATACTCTAGTATTAATTTTTCAAAAAAGATTAATTTAAATACCGTAATTTTTAAATTACTTACCCACCTTAAAACCCGTTTCACTGGTATCCCATGCCAGTAGGTAAGAGACTAATTTATCAAATTAAACATATTAACAATTTTTTTTTCTCGTTGTACTGGCATGCATTGTTTAAAAATGCGTTGTAAATGTACTTTTAATAGTTTTAATACAAAATTCGTTGTACTTGCTTTTTTAATAAAACATGCGGGGTCATTGCATTTTTGTTGAGAAAAATGTGTGGTAATGGTATGCGGGCTGTTTGTATGCGGAGTTACGTCGTATATTCCTTGTCACTACCACTCACTGAAGCACTTCACTTTGTCTGTGATTCTAGGTCACCATTGTTTTGGACAGCCTCCTATTTTTGATTAACTCATACAAGATATCTACAATAAGAAAAATCTTTTTAAATCAGAACTGTGGTGTGTTTTTTTGCAAATGTTGCATACAGTATTTTCTTGAGTAATGATGTGAAATACGTAAAGATTATTGAATATGTTTCAGTATAACAAAGAAATTGTCCTGTTTTCCGACAGAACCACTGTTTTTTGTCTAAACTTTAGAACCCAGGTTCTGAGAGTCACTGGGTCACCCCATTATAATTAAAGGAATAAGAAGCAGGCAAATGAGAGGCACAGTAAATCCAACCAATGGTAAGCAATTGGCAGGCTGCAAGCCCCTGTACATACTTGGTACGCCCCAGTATGTCTTTTGCAACCAGATAGCTTGCATGTCTGGTAGGCTCAAACTAATATAAGCACCAACACTGAAGAAGAGTAATCAACAAAGGGAGTTAATCTAAGCAGGAGCAGAGTCAAAAGAAAAAAAAATAGTTAACTTAACGTGCAAAGACAGAAACTTGCCAATGTTACACTTCGATCCCCATCATTCAAAACCGAAGCAAACCGGATTTTTGAAAAACTGCCCATTCTATCACCAATCTCTACAGACCAATGCCTGAGCAGAAAGACGGTACAAAAGGGGGTGGTGATGGACGGAGCATCTGAATCAATCAAACACTCACACCCAGTCAAAAGATCTGGGTTTAATCCATCACCGTTCTTTAGCCCACTCTGCCACCCAAGTTCAGACATGGCTATATGCAAATCAGTCTGACCCTGTGCCTCATGGGAACAGTCCAGCCCGAACTGCCAAGCCATGTCTTCCCTGGACCGGAAACAAGCTTTCGAGGACCGGTTTCTGACATTCCAGCCGTCTTCAGCCCGGCTTGCTTGAATCCAGTGGCAAAGTGAGCAAGGGACTCACGTCTGAGCATACCCTGCCACACTTATGGGGGCCAAAAAGCGGTACAAAAGGGGGTGGTGATGGACGGAGCATCTGAATCAATCAAACACTCACACCCAGTCAAAAGATCTGGGTTTAATCCATCACCGTTCTTTAGCCTACTCTGCCACCCCAGTTCAGACATGGCATGGCTATATGCAAATCAGTCTGACCCTGTGCCTCATGGGAACAGTCCAGCCCGAACTGCCAAGCGGTTTAATCCATCACCGTTCTTTATCCCACTCTGCCACCCCAGTTCAGACATGGCTATATGCAAATCAGTCTGACCCTGTGTCTCATGGGAAAAGTCCAGCCCGAACTGCCAAGCAATGAGAGAGTGGTAAAACAAAAAAATATTTTTTTTACATGTTGGCGGCTCTAAAACCATTCCAATCCTATTTCCATTTATCCTTCAATTTTGATTTGCAATAATCCTCATGTCTACTGAGAAGGACTCTACTGTGGTGTTTGTAAATGAGTGGCAAGCTGGTGCAATTTGTTTAATATAACTAATCAATCTTCCTTACTGCTCCAATTGTGATCCTATTAGGCACTTGATGCATCAACAGTTTTGCACAGAAAGAATTCAACTATCCCCTAAGAAGTAGGTTCTTTGCACAAAGATGAGAGGATTTCAGTTTCCCATGCTCTTAATCCAACAGTGTTGAAAAAATTACTAAGGTGTGCAGTGCTTTTATACCTTATTTATAGGTCTTATAAAAACACCATATTTGTTACACAAACATTTTTGTAGACAGTTGCTTAATATCGTGCAGACCTCTCCGCACCCATTAAGCATTGTAGAAAGAATGTTCATTTTCTAGGTAACAATACTAGCTGGAACTCGATTTTACAGGTACAATAAATTTTGTTTTATAAAAAAAATGCATTTAATACAGACATCAATTTAAAAAACAAATTGCCACCATAAAACGGAAACTTAATTGTGATCCACTATAAGTTATTCATTACACCTAGTTTTTGACCACTTTAAAGGCTTCCTCTATCATTGATGGTAACACGTGGGTACCACAATCAAAGACAATGCCAGAACAGGGAACTTTAAATTGTCGTACGGAAGAAAATTGTTGCACTCCAAGCCCGAAATGGTAAATAAGCACAATTCGTCCTCAAAGTCTATTCAAAGAAATATTAAAAGGCCCAACACTCCCTCACAAAAATCCTGAGCAGAGCACTGGTGATCCCTAGCTGCAAAACAGTCCAATCGAGTCAAGTCCGTGCATCCTGTCACTGACTGCATATTACGTCGACAGAACCAGACTGATGACCAGAAATGTCAACATTAAACTGAGACAAAAATAATTACTTACTACTAGATCGAATACGAAATTTATTAGGTTCACAAAATATCATTGTCAAGATGTCAGCATTTTTTGGGATCATTAGAGGACACTTGTACCCTACACTAAGTCCATGTTATATTCAGCAAGGCATTACTATAACATGATGGGGCGACAGTTACAAGCAAATTTAGTTATTCTGGGTTACCTGCTTACAAAACATTTTAGCTCAAAAGGCGACCAGTGACCGCTGAGCCGGTTCCAGGCGAGGTCACCCCCACTCCGCTGCTCGCCCCCTGGTACTGACCCCCCCTGCTGCCTTGTGGCTGGCTCCAGTGCCGCCTCTGTGTTTCCCCGTGATTGCCTTCTGTGTATTTCCCCGTGTTAGCCTCTGTGTTGGTATTTAGCCTTTGCCTCCTGTGCCGCCTCTGTGTTTCCCCGTGTTTGCCTTCTGTGGATTTCCCCGTGTTAGCCTCTGTATTGTTATTTAGCCTTTGCCCCTGTGCTGCCTTTCCCTGTGTGTAGCCCTGCCTTCTGCTTAGCCTTGCCACCTCTGCCACCTGCTCCCCCCTTCTGCTCCCCTCCCCCTTCCTCGGGTGCCGCTCCCTGCCGCCGAGCCGCCCCAGGCCCCCTTCCCGCCACAGTCCTCCGTCGACCCCGCCCCCCTCCGGCCCATTGGCCGCCCCGCTCCCGCCACCCAGCTGACCCGCCCTCCCGGCTCCTTCTTAAGGGGTCCGAGCCCAGGGACAGGGAGTGACCGCTGAGCCTGTTCCAGGCGAGGTCACCCCCACTCCGCTGCTCCTGCCCGCTGCTCTGCTGCCGCCTCCTGGTACTGACCCCCCCTGCTGCCTCGTGGCTGGCTCCAGTGCCGCCTCTGTGTTTCCCCGGGATTGCCTTCTGTGTATTTCCGCGTGTTAGCCTCTGTGTTGGTATTTAGCCTTTGCCCCCTGTGCCGCCTCTGTTTCTCCCAGTGTTTGCCTTCTGTGGATTTCCCCGTGTTAGCCTCTGTATTGTTATTTAGCCTTTGCCCCCTGTGCTGCCTTTCCCTGTGTGTAGCCCTGCCTTCTGCTTAGCCTTGCCACCTCTGCCTCCTGCTCCCCCCTTCTGCTCCCCTCCCCCTTCCTCGGGTGCCGCTCCCTGCCGCCGAGCCGCCCCAGGCCCCCTTCCCACCACAGTCCTCCGTCGACCCCGCCCCCCTTCGGCCCATTGGCTGCCCCGCTCCTGCCACCCAGCTGACCCGCCCTCCCGGCTCCTTCTTATGACGCCCCAAGAGCAACCGCGCAGCGGACGCGCGCAGCGGGAGCACCGATTGAGCGCCAAAGGTAGCCCGTCTGCGCCTGGACCGCGCCCAGCGCCAGGACCCCTGGCCCCCGCAGACCCCAGCAACTCTTGCAAGTTCACCTGTATCCGGACCTGCACTACTCCAGCACCAACCAAGACCAAGACGAGCAACAGCAGCAGCCACCTGAGATGCATCCTGCTCAATACCCGCTCCGTCCACAGACACGCTGTCGAGCTCTGGAACCTGCTCGACACTACTTCACCAGACGTTGCCTTCCTCACGGAAACCTGGATGAACGCCTCTTCAGCGCCCGACATCGCCATCGCCATCCCAGACGGCTACAAGATCATCCGAAGGGACCGCATCAACCAGACCGGAGGAGGCATCGCCATCATCCACAGGAACACCATCCGCATCACGACCAACACCGACGACTCCCTCGCACCCGCCGAGCACCTGCACTTCCAGGTCTACATCAACCCCAAGACCACCCTCAGAGGCACCCTCATCTACAGACCCCCGGGACCACGCACACAATTCAGTGAAGACTTCGCCGACTTCATCAGCCCGCACGCCCTCCTCTCCGCTGACTACATCCTCCTCGGGGACCTCAACTTCCACCTGGAGAACAACAACGACCGCAACACCACCACCCTGCTGGACAACCTCGCAAACCTGGGACTCAAGCAGCTGGTCACCACCCCCACCCACTACGCCGGACACACACTCGACCCCGTCTTCTCATCCAGCAAGGACATCGCCTTCAGCCACGCCACCAGACTCCACTGGACGGACCACAGCTGCGTCCACTTCAGCTTCAGAAGGACCACGATCCACCACCACCAGCAACAGGTTGCACGCAGAAGCTGGAACAAGATCACAGCCGACCAGCTCGCATCCTCCCTGAGCATGAACCCTCCCACCAGCACAACGAACCCAAGCCAGGCGGCCACCAACCTCGCGAAGTGGATCAGCAACTGCGCAGACGACCTCGCCCCTCTGAAGACCCCGCCTAGCAGACCCGGTAGCAAGAAAGCCCCATGGTTCACCGACGAAATCAAGAGCTCCAAGAAGAACTGCCGAGCCCTCGAGAGAACCTGGCGCAGAGACCCAACACCGGACAACATGACTGCCCTCAAGCTCGCCACCCGAAAACACCACCAACTCATCCACGCCACCAAGAAAACCGCATTCAAGGAACGACTGGACAACAACGCACACAACAGCAAGGAACTCTTCAACATCATTAAAGTGCTCTCAAACCCCAACGCCGGAAACAAAGACATCACCCCTTCGCAAGACCTCTGCAACTCCCTCGCCTCCTACTTCCACAACAAGATCGCGGACATACACAACAGCTTCAGCACTCAACCGACGCACGCCACGACCGAACCACCGCCCCCCACCACCACCCTCCGCGCCTGGACCCCGATCAGCACCGAAGACACCATCCGCACAATGAATTCCATCCACTCCGGATCTCCTACCGACCCCTGCCCTCACCACATCTTCAACAAAGCCGACGCTGTCATCGCACCCCACCTGCGGGACATCATCAACACCTCCTTCGACACCGCTACCTTCCCGGAGAGCTGGAAGCACGCCGAACTCAGCGCTCTACTAAAGAAGCCATCGGCCGACCCCACCGACCTCAAGAACTACCGCCCCATCTCGCTGCTCCCGTTTCCTGCAAAAGTCATCGAGAAGACCGTCAACAAGCAGCTGGCCGCCTTCCTCGAGACAAACGGATCCCTCGACCTCTCGCAGTCTGGCTTCCGGGCCAACCACAGCACCGAGACCGCCCTGATCGCAGCCACCGATGACATCCGAGCACTGCTTGACAACGGAGAAACAGCAGCCCTCATCCTCCTAGACCTCTCCGCGGCCTTCGACACTGTCTGCCACCGTACACTAGTGCAGCGACTCAGCAACGTCGGAATCCAGGAGAAGGCACTGGAGTGGATCATCTCCTTCCTCGCCGGAAGGACACGGAGAGTCCGCCTCCCCCCGTTCAGATCCCCCCGTTCAGATCTGAAGCCACCGAAGTCATCTGCGGCGTTCCTCAAGGCTCCTCGCTCAGTCCAACCCTCTTCAACGTCTACATGAGCCCCCTCGCAGACATCGCACGCCAGCACAACCTCAACATCATCACCTACGCCGACGACACCCAGCTGATTCTCTCCCTCACCAACGACCCCGCCACCGCCAGAGCCAACCTTCACGAAGGGATGAAAGAGGTAGCCGAATGAATGAAGAACAGCAGCCTGAAACTGAACTCGGACAAGACGGAAGTCCTCATCCTGGGATCCTCACCCTCCGCCTGGGACAACTCCTGGTGGCCCCCCGCCCTAGGCAGCGCACCCAAACCAACAGACCACGCGCGCAACCTGGGCTTCATCCTGGACTCCTCCCTCTCCATGACCAGACAAGTCAACGCCGTCTCCTCGTCGTGCTTCAACATCCTGCGCATGCTACGTAAGATCTTCCGGTGGATCCCCACCGAGACCAGGAAGACGGTCACCCAGGCCCTCGTCACCAGCCGTCTGGACTACGGCAACTCCCTCTACGCCGGAACCACCGCCAAACTCCAGAAGAGACTCCAGCGGATCCAGAACGCCTCAGCACGACTCATCCTGGACATCCCCCGTCGCTGCCACATCTCCGGACACCTGAGAGACTTGCACTGGCTCCCGGTCAACAAGAGAATCACCTTCCGACTCCTCACCCACGCACACAAAGCCCTACACAACCAAGGCCCAGGATACCTCAACAGCCGCCTCAACTTCTACGCCCCCAAACGCCAGCTTCGATCGACCGGCCACGCCCTCGCCGCCGTCCCCCGCATCCGAAGAGCCACCACAGGGGGACGGTCCTTCTCCTCCGCCTGACCCAGGACCACCTCGCATTCAGGAAGCAACTCAAGACCTGGCTGTTCGAGCAGTAGCGGACCCCCCTCCCCTAGCGCCTTGAGACCCTCTGGGTGAGTAGTGCGCTATATAAATGCTTTGATTGATTGATTGATTGCATTACAATTCAGATACTCAACCTTTAGAACTTTCATCCTACCAACATCTGGTCCAAGACAAATTTCCTAGCTAAAGGAACTACACAATAAGCATCTCTTTTAACGTCTGTGGCACAATCTCTTTAAGGGATACAGTGTGTTCTACTATGGCATACAACTATTCAAAAATCCTCACTCTCAGAAAAAATTTCATAAAAACATGAATGCAGCACAATTTATCACCAGACTTTAAATCTGCCCATTATCACTGTACTGGACTACGGTCCTTGATACTCTAAAAATCAAAATTGCACACGACACAGAGATAACTCTCTATGAAACGTTGATGGTACAGAACTGGTTTGATGCGCTGGAGTGGTATCTGTGCAAGAGAAGGCTTTACATTATGAACATGTATGCAACTAGTAGCCTAAAATGCACATCTAGCAATACTGCAGACACTTGAGCAGAACATGATTCTCTAACGTGACAAAAGTGGGCACTTCCAAAAATTATCCCAAACATAAATATACTAGATAGTCACAGCCCTCTTCACTGTGCCCCACAACCCTCTCTACCCAAAACCCTATTGCTGCCCCACCCACTTTCTCATTCATACCCATTCACAATCGCCGAACCCAACACACTGAACCACATGTTATGGGACAAGCTACAGCACTGCAACATCACCGGCAAGAGTATACCCACAAGAGTCCCTCGTCCTTGCAGGACTCAACCAACTTTAGGAAATTCCTACCAATTTTCAGACATTCAGCATCTGGTCATGAAGTCACTCAAAACTCAATCTGTTTTAGAGGATAAGGCCACACTAGCAAAAAGAGCGGGTGGATAAAACTCAACAACTATGAAAATATTGCTCTTTAAAATTACTTTACTACTGGTTACCCAGATTTTATGAAGCTGAAGTTTTTAAAATACCAGCTGGGGCTATTCCCAGTTAAAGATCATATGGCACCCTGGTTGCGTGGTAATCTCCCTGTCGTCTGCCGACTCTTGTCGGAGCGATAAGGAAGACCTGTTGCATCTAGTCTGTTTCTGCAACACTGTCCACACAGAAAGAAAACCACTATTATCTAGGGCATTCAGCCAAAGGGGAGTTCGAAAAAGAAGACAGGCTATTCTAGCCTGATATTGACCCAGGGGACCCCCAACTCAACTGCAGCTTTGTCAAATTTGTACTAAAGGTGGAGCAAAGATTACACAACACGCAATTTGTTCAGCGCAACAGATTCAAACACAGCTTAAATGGTTACATCACTTTTAAGGAACAATATGCCCTTCTACCAAGGCAACACTGGGGGCGACACTGGCTTATAAAACTCTGAACCTTATTTTCCTCAGTCAAAACCTAAGAGCTGTAAATACACTTGATTCGAAAGTTTAAAAACAAACTGCTTTTCATGTATGACAGATTTACTACTCTTTTTCAATTTTCCTTCTCAATATTTGCTTTAACTTGATTTTAAACTGATGTATATATTTATTGTATTTTTATCTTTGTTATTTTATTTGATTATGTCTGCAAAGATTCACCAACTTATTTTGCTCCTCTTCAATATTATTGTATTACTGTATTGACACCTTTTTATTTTCAATAAATTTTACTCTTAACTTAAAAATCAAAAAACAAACTGCTTTCGCTTTCTATGTGACATTGACCTACATAATAAAATTTAATATGCTATAATAACGCTTCTTGTTTTCTAAAGCACTGATTTTCACCGTTTTTTATTACTCGATTTTTTTAAATTGCAATGCAAAGACTTAATTTTAAAAAATGTTAATTTTCTGCACATTATGTATTCATGTATTTATAGCCTGTGTAACTTTTATTGCAATGCTTTTAAGTAACTTAATTATTTTTAATAATCTAAACCAGTAAATGCTGACCTTGTCCTTACCATAACTTGTACGCATATCCAGCAACGAAGTAAAGATGTTTACATGTAGACGTCATACATAACAACAGACCTGATTCAGGCGGGAGACTTCGGATTTTTTTTAAAGGCCAAAAGTAAATTTATTTTAGCTTTCTGTTGCCTAAACTTGCCTCCGTTTCAATGCAAGACAAGCCCTCAGACAGAGTAAGGACCTCCTTGCCTTTAGAAAGGCATTTAAGGCTCACCTCTTCACACAGGCTTACTTTAAATAAAGATTCCTGCAGACTCACCCCTTGTTATGTTTTTTATCTCTTTCCAGCGCCAAGAAGCCTTCGGGCGTATGTGCGCTTTATAAATTTTTAATACCATAACATAACATAACAATGGGAAAAATACATTCCCCGTTTCTTTTTTCAAAATCTCCCTCTTTCATGTACGTAAATGTTATAAATGTGATATGGATGAGGTGTGGCTTACGGTAGGTTTATTAAGGTATGTGGCATTAAAAAGCTCCCCACCAGGTGCATGTTGATACAAAATCAGCCTTAGTCCTCCCGACTAGCGGAATCTACTGCACATCAGGGTTCTACATTATCTTACAGACAGCAGACACTAAATACACAGCATACAAGACAGAATATAGCAATGCTCCGTGTTTATTTACAGCCCCAAAATAATAAGTGGAGATTTACAAGCCCCCTGCGCCACCAGTACGTCACTTTTTATGACGTACTGGTGGCATATCTTACTGCTTCATATTTACAAGGACAAGAAAAGCCACACTGCGTGGCCTGCACAAAAACAATCTCCCCACAACGCAGGCATCCTTGCACCATGGTGCAAGTGTGCCTGCGCCTGCGCATGGCTGCAATTTGTGCTGCAGCGCAGGGGTAAGCAGAGATGTGACATATTGTTGTAAATATGTCGCATCCCTCCGCTTTGAAAGTGACTCATGTTTTAGTACTAATAGCCGTCATACCGTCTATTTTTCCCTGTTCCCCAACCACGGGTATAACTGACTAAGTCTATAAAAATAATATGAACTACTGTAAAAGTCCCAGAATGCACAGGTTATTGGTTACAAAAGTCGACTGGTCTAGGATGTCATATATAAAACTGGGTAACCAAGCAGATATGTCTTATGGCCCGTTTTCCTACTTTGTTGCTTGTATCTAGCTATTTCTATAGACTCCTTAATAACAGTGGCCAGTTAGCCAACCCATGACACATTCAGCCTGTCCTGGAATTTTAGCCACCTGCATGTTGCCTTTTGAGACCCTTTTGTGCTTTAAGGTTCAAAGTAAGGACTGAAACATGTCATCATCCAAAGTGATAATGGCGAAAAAGTCACTAGAACCTAGCAGTGTCGTTTATTTAAAGCAATAAACTTTCGATTAGGCATATCGCCAACTGCCAGGTATAAGTATGGCCACAACACTGAACACCAAGAAAACAATCCTGGGATTTCGTTTTAATACATATCATTAGGGGCTAAGTTCAACTGAAGCACACGAAGAATACAACTTCTAGGATACAAAACGAGTTAAATTAAAGACAGGAGCTGTCTAATAAGACAGGAGCTGGATAATAGGTATCAGACGTACTTAGAGTGACTTAGGGACCATAACTGTGCCTCCACTTTAGGTTTTGTTGCCACCTTCCTTTCCCCCACTTTAAGAAAGTCACTGCAAAAGCACAGGCAGCACCGTCTACCCCCATCCCTCTATGCCCAATTTGCCACTTGTTCCTTACCACAGGAAGTCGCTGCTCTTGTCCTGGTAGCCCCCGCAGCCCCCCGGCATCTCCTGGAAGCCGCTGTCGCCGCTGCACAGGGGGCTTAAGAGCGGCCTCTTCCTACTTGGGCCTCGGGCACCGCCGAGCCGCCCCAGACCGGGCCTGGGGGGCGCAGAAGAGGACGAGGGGGGAGACGACGGGGGTCCACCGGACCCAGCGGGGGCTGAGGAAGAGGACATGGCGAGACTACGGCGCCGTCCACTAGCCCTGTCTCTGTCAGCGGCGGGAGAGCAATAAAGGTAATCCAAAAAAACAATGTCTGTTGAAGGCGGGAACAATAAAGATTTAAAAGTCCATCACTGTCGCGTACATCGTGGACAATAAAGACTGTTATTCTAAAGTTACGGCCTGAGGACCCAGCGTTAAGTGCCTTAAAAAAATCGCGCTGGATAAGAATTAAGACTATTGAAAAAATATTATCTATCTAGTAGTAAAAAAATTGGGGTAATAAAAAATACAGATGTTCGTGGACGGATTTAACGACACAAGCATTTTGAAAATAGCATTTTTAAATAAGGTCGGAACACTAAAGTACTCGAATAATAAAAGCATGACGTCAGCGGTTGTCACTGCCCACTTCCTGAATCTGCTAAAGAGCTAGAGCGCTACATTCTCCATGGAATGTGCTAGCTGCGGACGCCATGACTCCCGAGGAAACGGAGTTAAAAACAATTTGTGATGCAGGCAGAATTGGGGCAGAATGTAGTTGTTCCATGTCGTTATATGCTGGAGTATGGGAGCTACCGATACATGCTAAATATCGTTCGATGCATTGGTCATACGTATATAAAATGCTTTCAACTTTGTCTCCGTAAAATACCTTATAACTGTTGCATCCATTATGTGTGTCCTAATTGCATACATGCCTACATTTTCGAGCAGGTAATTGGGATTTAAAAAATAAAATACAAATAATAATGGGGAAACTGTATTTCCCCATAGATTTTTGTTGAAGCAGGCAATTTCAGTCGGACTCGTACAGTCAAAATAAAGCTATTTCTGGCTTCAAAATCGTGAGTCTCACGTCGGAATCGGGTCTATGGGCATGTGTGCAATTGTGTTATGTAAGTGGTACCATGAAGAGCTCTTAAGTTTATTGGTTCTATGCCAAGACCAGATATCAGGATTATGCATCACCCATATACAAGCCAACATTTAAGAAGAGGAAAGTGGGATATTTTAGACACAAATTCAGGAGATTGTTGTTCTCCTATTGTTTGGGGGTTGCAGTTTTATATAGTACAAACTGGACCCAGAGTGCATTACATGAACACCGGCTGCGTTACAGACGGACACATTATTTTTGTTTAGTCATAGAGAGATTAAGTGGTCTGCCTAGAATCACAGGATGTTAGTTCCTTCCCCCAGACTCCCCAAAGGCAGAAGATCTAGCCGTTAGGCTACACCAGTGGTTCCCAAACTTTTTAGACCTGTGGCTCCCTTGACCTAATTGGCAGTTGGCCGTGGCTCCCCATTGTGTGCGTCTTGATATATACACATCGTTTATCGCAATGTGGCGAAGCACAATCTTACACATTAGATTTAATCAACTAAAGTATTTAGAAACAGAATAGTAACTCTTGCAAATGAGCAAGAGGGGACAGATATAGTAGGAATCGAGACAGGCAGCCAGAACTCTATTTTTATTACTTTTATTACTCTTATTTTTATGGTAGTTCAGGCTCAAAAAACATGAAGATGATTCAGTGGGCCCAAACCAATCAGAATCAGCACCTTGCTTGGGAAAGGTGCAAAAGGTGGGTTAAATCACTGTGTTCCTGCTGCTCTCTCTGAACGTTCGATATGTTAGCCATCTCCCTGATTTAGTGTACTGTCGCTGATTCAGACAAACTTTACACATTCTAAGGAGAAGTGCACCCCCATTCCATCCACTTGAAGTGAGTGGCTCAGTGGAGCTTTGGTCATTTTGTCGTGCACCTCCCAAAGACTCAATGGACGCAGCACAAATGGGAGACTGGGGTAGGGTGACCAGAATTTTAAAGCCAAAAACCAGGACATTTCCTAAAAATAGAAGGACTACAATTTTCCTTCACCCCAGTGCACAGAATACCAATGCTCCTTAGCAGAGAATTACTGAAGAGGCAGTAAGAACATCCATAAAATGCCATTTTGAAACCCAGTAGCATGCCTGTTAATCAAAGTGCTTTCTTATAACAGTTACTAAATATCCCTGCTTTGCTCAACATAAAAAGATATCTCCCACCGTTTTCACCCGACCCTCACTAAAAACCGAGACATGAGCTTAATTTCATGAAATCTGCTGGGACAGCTGCCAAAAAACGGGGACGGTCCGGGCAAATCCGGGACGTCTGGTCACCCTAGAATGGGGGCGCTTTTCTTATGACTTCGCTGTCCCACCGAAGCCCTTCTTTTCAGATATTACACACAGCAATAAACTCCCATTCACAATGCCAAAATAGTCCCATAAAAGCCATACAGTGAAAATATCACATTTTCAACCAGCTGCAACTGCCAGGGTCGAAAACTGCCCTTTGAGAATAAATGCCAAACTTCCTGCCAATGAGGAAGGGTGATTGCAAAAAATATGTATATATGTTTGTGTAGACTACATATGAGAACTGAATGCATTCTATGACCATCGTGGAGGTGAGGCACATTGTTGAAGCAGCTGGCTAATTTTACAAGCTTGTCAAAAAAGATATAGAACAGGGAAAGTCATAAAAGGCTCATTTTACAAGAAATCATAGGTGTAGCCTGCATTTGTGAAGAGGTCCGTTTACGTGGCCATTTTAGTGTTTTAAGATATTTTGCAGTAATTCCCTCGTGGTTAGTTTGCCCTCTTGGCAGTGACGGTGGGCTGCTGGCTACATTTCAGTCTCACTGGGCACTGTTTACTCCCCCTGCGCCGCGGCGGCTGGGTGTTAAACAAGATTCACTTGCTGCCTTCAAGCTGGCCAATTCATGTGTTAATTGCGCATATTTCACAAGTACGTGAGAAGCTTTCTCAGCACGGCCACAGGCTACCTTTCACACATCGTGCGTGCGGGGCCCCTGGCTACTCCTAACGGCGCACTGGGGTGCCGCGGTGCACAGTTTGGGAACCACTGGGCTACACTGACTTCTCTCAAGGCCTGAATCGGGTCTACTGTCATGTATGGAACTTAGTGTTCTACTGCAGGATCAGATATCAGAAACGCAGATACATGTTTGTATCCCTTACCTCTCAGGAGCACTGAGAAAGTGCAGGCAGAGAGTCTGTGACAAAAATGTTGTGCACTGGCCTACAGCAACAGGTTACTGGCAGTGAAAACTACGAGTCTCACTAGACCAGTCCCAGCTGCAGCTGGTGAATGCACCACTTTTTTTGCACAACCCTAACGCCAAATCTCAATCTCATAGTTTGCTTAAATGTACTCATGATGTACCTGATAAGCGTATGTGTGAGGTCTTAATATCTGATGTCACTTCTTGTGATGTTACCTCCACTGAGGTCACTTCCTGTGATGTCACAGGCACTGTCACACATTGTGACATCATGCGCTGTGATGGCACACGTCATGATTTCACCTGCATACTGCCTATCCTGGTTAGTCTCCCCACTTCTTTTTTAGGTCTTGGCCTGACGTAGGTGTAAAGATGACTCGGAGGCAGGAGGTAAGTTCAGCGTAGTTTATTCAGATAATTCCCTGACACCCAGGGTACATCTTTAAGGCAGTAACTCCTCACCTCAACTACCACAATAACTGTCACCCATGCCCACGGTTCTACAGTGGAACACAGAGACGTCATAGAAGCCTGTGCATGGCTCGTGGCGGCGGCAGCAGCGCGATGCAATTCAAAGTGATGGGCAAATAGGGAAAAGGTAAAACAAGTAAAACACAACACATCTCCTTCTCAATAATAAAAATAGAAAACCAAGGGAATGTACCAGATGAGGCAGATCAAGAAGGGAGAAGAGCCAAGGAACTAATCACACTCAAAATCCTGTAATTTAGCTGGTAGCTTCACTACCCTCCCGTACCTGCTCACCATAGGTTCATTCCAAACCATTCTGTTTTGAGACATTACATCATCTTCAACTGGACAATCAAGTTCATCATTAGTATTGCTTGTACTCTGATTATCTTTGTCAACTTCTGATAATTCCTCACTCGAGCTACTGCGACTGTACACACGAATGGGTGTGCCACCAGGAGCACTCTCACCATCAGGAGACGCATTACTTGTCCCCGTGGGTAAGAGCTTCTACCAGCATCACCATCCAGAAT
Source organism: Lissotriton vulgaris (assembly GCF_964263255.1). Lineage (NCBI taxonomy): Eukaryota > Metazoa > Chordata > Amphibia > Caudata > Salamandridae > Lissotriton > Lissotriton vulgaris. Next base: position 800,156,150 of record NC_141685.1, on the reverse strand, counting down.
CCAATCGTAGTCTGGGGAAAAGGAAAAATCTTGGTTATCAGAAATGCAATGAGAAGGTGAAGCAACATCACCATCCCTACACAACGATAATGAGGAAAAATGCCAAGTTTTGCCGTCACTTAAGAAGGCAGAGTTACAGAAAACTTTCTTAACCTCCATGGGTTGTGAGTTTGTGAGTAACGACTATGCCCTTTACTAGTGAACTTAGATTTCTTTACTCTGACTCTGACTCCCGCTTGAATGTAAGCTTCTTTGCATGCAGGTTTAGAGTCAGAATATTTCTTGCTGATCATCTGTGAATGTAGTAAACTTTTTTATACTTTAACAGGGGACCAACAAACTCTTTTTGGGGTGGCCCAACCTACGCTATCTTTAGTGATGGGGGTTCTTCCTCTTAAAAGTACAAAAGGACTCGTACCTGTGTACTCACAAGGAGTCACACAAAAAGCCCAAAGATTGTGGATAAATTGTTTTCTCCATGAGAGGTCATTTTAATTTGTTAATTGAACCACACCTTTAATCACCCGATTAAATCTCTCAACGGCCCCATTCCCTGCTGGATGGTACAAAGAAGTAGTCTTATGAGAGATGCCATTTTATTTTAGGAATGTCTTGAAAATAGTAGAGACAAATTGCAGGCCATTGTCTGACACCAAACAAATTGGGAGACCTTCTCTGTGGAACAACTTCCGTAAGAATCAGATAATAGTTTTAGCATCTGCATTCTGAACAACATCCACTTCAGGCCATTTCGAAAAATGGTCTACTAGGACAATGAGATACAATTGTTCCCCATGTTCCCAAATAGGACCAAAGATATCAATGCCTAGTCTAACCCATGGCATGGAAGGACAAGAAAGTGGCTGAAGGGGTGGTCTAAGTGTGTGTTGAGATTTGTCAGAATTCTCACACGCAACACAGTTCCTGGCAGTCCTTTCAATTTCGATATCAAACCCAGGCCACCAATACGAGTGCCTAACTCTACTTTTGGTTTTCCCTATGCCAAGCTAGCCTTCATGACAAATTTCTAGGAGTTTTGTACGCAAACAGGTGGGCGGAATGTCCTTCCCATTCCTAAGTATCAAATCTCCTTCAATGGATAATTCGTCCCTGAGTTCCCAAAAGGTATACACATGTTTAGGAATACTTCTTTTTACAGGCCAGACAGCTCTTATATATTTCTTTACTTCAAGAAGGGTGGCATCTCCCTCCATAGCAGTGGTCCAATCAGAATGTGATATGCAGGGTACCTTATAAATGATGTTGGCAACGCAAAATGTTTCTATATCTGAGGTCTGATCATTAGTGTTAGGTAAAGGTAACCGACTCAAACAGTCTGTTACCCGATTTTTTATACCAGGGAGGTACTCTACATTGTAGTTAAAATCCAACATTCTCATGGAAATGCGTGCAAGGCGAGGAGAGGCACATTGTAGGCCTTTGGTAGAAAGCACTTTGATTAAAGGTGTATGGTCACTTCTAAGGGTAACCTGATACCCCCATATATACTGCCTAAAGTGCTCTAAACCCCAGGCGCATGCAAGGGCCTCACGCTCGATCACAGAGTACCTTCCTTCAGTAGGTGTGATCGAGCTTGAGGCAAAAGCTACAGTCACTTCTTTGCCTTCCGCCATAATTTGGTTAAGCACCGCCCCTAAACCAGTTCCACTAGCATCAGTGGTTACATTGCTGTGGAGTGAGGGATTGAATCCTTGGAGAGGTGGAGCCTTGCAGATGTCATTTTTAATTCTTTCAAAAGACTCCTCACATGTAGTATTTCACTCAAATGTGTTGTATTGTTTAATAAGTTCCCTTAAAGGAAAAGTTTTTGAAGAGAAGTTTTGTACAAATTTAGCATAAAATTCAGAAAGGTCTAGGAAGGCCCTAACTTCCTCCTTGTTTTTGGGCGAAGGGGCTTCTCTAATAGCAGATAGTAGCTCTTTTTATGGTTTTATGCCACTCCCATTAATCTCATGCCCCAAGTATGTGACCTCATTGGTGGCAAATTTACATTTTCGAACATCAGCAGTAAGACCATGGCGGTCAAGTATGCCCAACACTCTATTTAATTTCTCGTCATGTTCCTTCCTGTCGGTGCCCGTTACCATAATATCATCCTGAAAAATTAGGAAATTCTTTTCTTCTCTAAAGAGTGTGCCCATCAATCTTTGGAACATGGCTGCAGCCGAGGCCAACCCAAATGGTACTCTCTTAAATCTAAAACATCCCAAAGGCGTTACGAAAGTGGGGAGACTTCTACACTTGGGATGTAACGCCACCTGGTGGTAGGCTGAGCTTAAATCAATTGTGGAGAACCACTTGGCACCATTAGTGTAGGAGAGCATGTCACTAATTCTTGGCAAGGGAAATTGGTCTACCTAAAATGTTTTTATTAAGGTCACAAAGGTCAACAGATAGTCGGAGTTTGCCATTTGATTTCTTGGCAATGACCAAAGGCGAAACCCACTCGCCTGACTCTACAGGCTCAATGATACCAGCCTTTTGTAACCTCATAAGTTCTTCTTCCACTTCACCAATGATGGAAAAAGGGATGTTTCTAGATTTATGTATGCAAGGGAAAGCATTTTCTTTAAGCTTAATCTCTGAACAAATCCTTTAAGTTTTCCTGTGTCTTCAGAGAATACATTGGTATACCTTTTGACTATGAAGCTGTTATAATCTTCTTCGGTTTGCAACACCAGTATAGTATCAGGGCTGTTAGGGTCCAGAATTATACCTAGCTCTCATTGGTCGATCCATCCTAAAACAGAAGCACCAACCTTAGAGACATACAACTTTCCTAACATTTGGCGAGTTTTAAATTGAAACTGCAACTCCCTGAAACCCAGCATTTCAATAGGTTCCCCTGTGAATGTCTTAGGAAAAATATCAGGACTTAGTAATTCTCTGCCAATGACAGGGACAAATTTTTCAAACCACACATTCTCATTTATAATAGTATAAGGAGACCCCGAATCAGCAACAATCGAAATATCCACACCTCCAATATTTAAGTGACATATTGGTTTCTTCATTTTGTTTGACATATCATCAATATTCAACACAAATAAATTCATATCTTCGTCATCCGAAGAAAATGCATCATCATGTTCCTCTAGTACCACCACCTTTACATTCCTCCCTCCTCTCCGTTTCTTATTACACATTGCTAGGAAATGCCCAATTAACTCACATCTCGAACATTTTTGCTTTAATGCCGGACACATTTTATCATTTGCCAAATGGTATCTACTACCACATCTGAAACATTTCCTATCGTCAGATAGTTTAGTTTTAGAGCCCGTGTCTTTTGTTTGTACATAACTCGAACGAGGTTTATTGTAAGAACTTTTAGAAGGAATGATTTTGGCAATGGTGGATTTGTCATCCGTGGTGGATTTCTCTTCTTGCAAAACTGCTTTAGCACATTTACCAGTTAATTCTGTACATTTGACAATCTCAATGACTTCTTCTAGTGGTAATTCTACCTTCGCCCATAATTTCTCTTGAATATTCTTATTAGAAGATCTCATGACAATTTGGTCACGAATAAATTCATCATGCAAGTAAGTGCCAAATTCTTTAATACAGCAACAAAGTCCCCTACTGATTCTTCAGAGGCTTGTTTACATTGGAAGAATTTGAATCTGTTGACCGAAATAGAAATTGTAGGTTTGAAGTACATAGTTAAATCTTCTAATGCAATCATGTATACATCTCCTGCTCTGGGCTTTTCATTGATACGATAGTAGATTTCCATTGCTTTAGCACGTAGACAATGGAGAAGTATTTTTTTTTCCTTTCAGGGTGAGTTCTTCTTCATCCTCAACAGTAGAATTATAATTTTCAAAATACTCACGCCATTCTTCCCATTTAATTGCGTCATCACCTGTCGATGGAATAAAAGGCTGTGGAGGAGAAAGGTTCAATATATTGCCAGAATCCATGGAGAATTGAACATTGAAAAAAAATGAAGAAAAAAAATGGACTAGAAGAATGTACCACTATAGAGGGGAAAGTGAATGTTGATGAATAGTGTTAAAACACTGGTAGACAAGCCTAGTATAAACTGGGATAAAGCAGGAGAATGATGTTAGAACAAGAAATGGTTATGTGCTGAAACCAACAGGTGTGTGTGTCACCGTAAGGAAGAACACACGTGAAATCCAATTCTTGAATAGTCAGGTGTGCGTGTCACCGTTGTGGCACGCGTTGTATGTGGCAAGGTAGATTAATAAAATATATATATATTTATTTCCGGTGTGCGTGTCACTGTAAGGTCACACGCGTAGAATACCCTGGCCACAGATCCAATTTGATCGCAACTAGCATAAATCCATGTGCGTGTCACCAATAGGCTTGACACGCGTCGAATCTGCTGAAGGATAGCAATGAAAAAAATCAGGAATGAATATCTATCTATATATATAAAGTGTGCCGCTCGCAAACAGAGGTATTGCCAGCATTGTCCTGCCTACCTGACACTCGCTACTGGAGTAGCAGAACTTCTGCCAAAGTCATTTGCCGCCGAGGAAGGAGTAAAGAACAGCGAGGCCGCAGAGGAGGCGAGAGGCGCGGCCCCGGGACTGCGAGGTACAGCGCTACTGACACCAGCTGTTTCCTCTTCCCGAGGGTGCCGCGCCCCCTCCCAGTGCCCCGCCCCCAGGCGTACAAAACCTCTCGCGGCCCCCGCTTCGCGGGCGCCGCTCGCAAACAGAGGTATTGCCAGCATTGTCCTGCCTACCTGACACTCGCTACTGGAGTAGCAGAACTTCTGCCAAAGTCATTTGCCGCCGAGGAAGGAGTAAAGAACAGCGAGGCCGCAGAGGAGGCGAGAGGCGCAGCCCCGGGACTGCGAGGTACAGCGCTACTGACACCAGCTGTTTCCTCTTCCCGAGGGTGCCGCGCCCCCTCCCAGTGCCCCGCCCCCAGGCGTACAAAACCTCTCGCGGCCCCCGCTTCGCGGGAGCCGCTCGCAAACAGAGGTATTGCCAGCATTGTCCTGCCTACCTGACACTCGCTACTGGAGTAGCAGAACTTCTGCCAAAGTCATTTGCCGCCGAGGAAGGAGTAAAGAACAGCGAGGCCGCAGAGGAGGCGAGAGGCGCGGCCCCGGGACTGCGAGGTACAGCGCTACTGACACCAGCTGTTTCCTCTTCCCGAGGGTGCCGCGCCCCCTCCCAGTGCTCCGCCCTCTCCTCACACACTCATAAGCAAGGGTTACAACGCGCATTGCGGGACGCGCGGCTGTCGCAGCCCGGGGCGAAGCCCGGGCCAAGGGCGGGCCCGTTGTTGCCCGTTAGTGCCCGATAGAGTCCGGTCCGGGCCATCCCTCTTTCATCACTGCACCGCAACTGGGTAATCACCATGCCACCAAAAACAAGGAGCTCCACAAAGCCAAAATCCAAACACGCACAGGAGGTAGCTCAAGTAACAGGTCCTATCGACCTATTCATCTCGCGGGTCAATGAGACAATAAACCAGAGTATAGCCCTGATGGAAAAGAGAGTATCACTAGATCTCATGAGTGCTAACGCGAAGCGCTCCTCTCTAGGCGCTATAGCAAACGCCACCTCTCCGATCCATCTTAACACACAAAACTGCTCACTTCCAGTGACTCTGTCAATACCAGACTCAAACACAGTCCCGTCGGTAGTAAACCTCTCCGTCACACAGTCCGAGTCAGATCTCTCCATCACGTTTGATGATCTGGAAGCAACCCCTGACCTAGCTGCCCGTCATACTCAGGGGGACGCCCAACCACACGACAACTCGCTTCAACAAGGTGAAAGGGAGGGAGCAATCTCAAAAACTCACCCAGTAAGCTCCGGAGAACTAGCAACCAATGCCCCGTGTTCAGAACACTCGCTACCCCATTCAAACCCCACAGCGTCCCACAGCATATTATTTCCCCCAGTAACTAATCAACCGCACAAGGCTATTTCCAACGATCATTTTGAAAACCAATGCAAAACCTGCAGAGTTACCTCGCAAGTTCTCACGACAACAAAAGATCTGTTATTTCAATACCTAAAGCCCATTCAACTCAGCATCAGGAATCTCGAAGCTCAGTTAACTATAATCTCGGCCACCCTTTTAGATACAAACACCCGTATAGAAACAAAGGGTCAGCGTAACATCTCGCAGCCACCCAAAAAACAGCATCAAGTACACATACAGAAAACAGCCAATCACACAAATCTAACGCCTTTAGCACAGAAAAACACCAAACAAAACACCACATTACCTAAATCTGTAGTTAAAACGCCTCAACCTCAGAAAGAGAAACCTCCTGCCAAATCAAGTCAGCAAACAGCAAACACAGATCTAGTCATGGTAGACACCCCAGGCCCAGCGATAAACGCAGACAGCAGTAGAGCCTGCTCAGAAAAAAGGCCCGAAAATTTTCCATCGAAATCACTGCCCTCTCAAACAACTCCTAAAAACACATCCAAAAAACCTTCAGCAGCTAGACGCCCTGCCCATTTGCCTCCGGAAGCCACCCCATACACAATAGTTCTCACAGGCGTACCAGAGCTAACCGATGACACACCAGAAACTGCATGGTCTCTTAAAAACAAAGCCATGCAGTGGTTAAGCATCAATAGACCGCTCGAATCCCACCTATCTGGAGGGATCACTACAGCCCGTAGGGTAGCCTGGATAGGCAAAACAACAAAGACAATCCGCGGAGACTGCATTATTGTAACATGCAGAGATCCCTCAACAGTGGACTACATCTGTGCCTGGCCTCAGCTTGATAAAAAAGGGGGGATTGACGCTCGTCATCTCTCCTTCTTTTATCCACCAGCAAAACACCAACGTAACCCTCCACCCTGGTCATGGCACCAGCTCCCCAAAGAACCATGGAACCAGGAGCCATGGTACCAAGTGCCATGGAAACAGATGGAATATTCCTATGACTATGTAGGTAGGGGTGGTCCGAGAGAAAGGCCCAGAGAACGCCAGAGGCCCTACTGGCAAGAAAGACCCTATCAAAACTACGAAGGATGGCAGGGCCTCCCAACCCAAAACCGTTTTGACTGTCTCGAAATGGTCGACTGACCATTCAGGGACAAATCGAGACACCCTAAGCCCGATGATACATCGCAATCACTGAACGCTAAACAGTACCCCACAGAGTCTCCACATGACAGTCACGAAACCACTTTGCATGAATCATATAATTTTTCCTTCACCAAAACCGAAAATCCTACTCTTACCCGTCAGGGTCTACCTAATGTTCCAAACAAGGCTCTGATCACTATCCCCTCAATAGAAGCTAATACTAACTCGGGCTTACGTCTTCAGCAACCACTAGCCTTTAATAACAACCTGACAAAACCATCACACACTGCAACGGATTCTTTAACCCTAAGTTTGACTATCGCTTACTGGAACGTTGCAGGTTTAATTACAAAAATAACCTCTTCCTCATGGCTCGACACAGCAAAGAGCCATCAAATTCTGTGCCTGCAAGAGACCTGGTGCACAACTCCTCTTCACTTAGTGGGCTACAAAACACTGTTTACTCAAGCAGTACCTAGTAGAATGGGCAGACCAAAAGGTGGGCTTACGACCTTTATTTCAAATACTCTTCCACTCAAAGTGAAACTGTTAAAGGAAACATCCTCCTTCCAAATAATACAAACCACACAGTAAACAGTAACGAAAGGAGATTTACATATATACATAAATTACTACAATAACTCAGGCAATGTGGAATGCTGCTCACACCTAGATGAAATAGCCGCATACTTACTCTCTTTCCAAAAAACAAACAATAAATCCACAATCTACCTCATCTGGGGCGGCGATTTTAATTTTACACTGTGCCCAAAGCACACCAATGGGAACTGCGGGCTCCAGAACGAACTTGGAAATCCCATCCCTCACTTTGTGCATACGCCAGGGGGCAACAAATTAAACGAAATCCTCTTCACCCTAGACCTTGACTTTGTCAACGAAATAGTCAATCCGGAGCAGGACTTCCTACCCACCTTTCACGGGCGAGGCTGTCTCTCAACCATCGACTTTGTCTTAGCCTCAAACTTCTATAAAGGGCAACTATGTAACTTTAAAATTGGGTCCAACCCAATCAGTGACCATTACCCACTCAGCGTGGAAATCCACATGAGGCAAGCTGGGATACCTTCTTCAAAAGCTAGTTCCCTAGACCAACAATCGCTCACTATGAAGCAGCTGAACGGGTATGCAATTAAATGGACAAAGATCGACCCGGATGAGATGACACAGAGGGTTCTAGAAAAACACACCGGTGGAGAACCAACTGTCTGTCCCCCGAGGCACCCCCAGAATTAATAGTCACCTCCTTTCAAAATATCCAGGAAGTAATAAAGGACGAGCTATTCATCAACCCCAAAAATAAGCACAAACTCCCTACCACAAGATGGTTCGATACCGCCTGCCGAAAGGCCCTTACGTCTCTCAAAGAATCCTTACGACAGCAACCGAGAGACCCTCAAAAAATTTCCCAGCTAAGGAAAACCTACAACAATGCTCGCAAAAATCGTAAAAAACAGATAAAGTCAGATCTATGGCTTCAACTACATGAAAGTGCATTAAGGAAAGACAGCACTGTCTTTTGGCAGACCATAAGATCCCCTTTCCTGGCCAACACCAGCGACCATGACCATCTCGATGTGGCAATAACTGAGGATGAATGGGTCTTACACTTTACAAAAATCTTCGGAATACCATCGGGTGCTGTACCAACAACCCAAACACAGGGACCTGAATGGGTAAAGAGCAACATCTATCCAATCAACTTACGCTTTACTCTAAATGAGGTCAGAAAGGCAATCAAGGCCTCAAAAACAGGAAAGGCCCCTGGCCCAGACGGGGTCCCCATGGATTTGTTCCTACATGACGTCGACTATTGGTCGAAACTAATTACATGTGTGATGGCTGCTGTTGTCTCAATCGGTCTTTTCCCTTCATGGTCAACATCGACACTATTGCCCATTTTCAAAAAAGGGGATCGTAATGACCCAGCGTGCTACAGGCCGATTTCCCTTCTGGACTCCATTGGCAAGATTGCAGGTCGAATACTCCTGGACCGACTACAATCTTGGGCCCGGGAGAACAACATCATTACTGACCTGCAATATGGTTTCCAGAAGGGGCTCGGAACGGTCGAACAGGCCTTAAACCTTGTCCTCCTGGCTGGAAAGTACGCACGCGCCAAAGGAGGTAACATCTTCCTGGTCTATGTAGACTTGAGCGCAGCGTTCGACCGTGTACAGCACGCAAAGCTATGGCAGATCCTATTGCATCTTGGAGTGGACCCACCCATACTAGCATTCCTAAGAGAGTTATACACCAATGCAGAAGGTCGAGTTAGATTTGGCACTGGCGGTGAACTATCACGACCCTTCAAAATCTCAAGAGGAGTAAGGCAGGGATGTGTACTGGCTCCCTTCCTGTTCAACCTATACACAAATGGGCTTGAACAGGCTACGCTGGAAGGGAGCCAGGACCTCCCGCAGATAGATCACCGTCCGATACCCATTCTCCTGTATGCCGACGACTCTGTCATCCTGGCACGGACTTCGAACCAACTCCAACGGCAACTCAACAAATACGTGACCTTTATGGACGCACTAGGCCTTAAAGTTAACATCAAAAAAACATTTACAATGAACATCGGCCCAAGGCAAAGAGTCTCCAAGCCCATACATATTAACAACAGCAAGCTAGAGAAAACATCGGTGTACCCATACCTAGGCATCCTAGTGGATGACACAATGACCTGGCGTAAGGCAGTGGAAGCCAGAAATCTTAACTTCCGCCGTGCTACATCAGCACTAACTGCATTCTCAAGGAAACTAGGCAAACCAGCCCCTGCGGAACTGTTAACCATATACTATGCGAAATGCCACAGTGTGGCTACCTATGGAGCAGGTATCTGGGGCTATGGATGCATTGATCAACTCCAGATCACCGAAAATGCTTTCATCAAATACATCCTAGCCCTTCCCCAAAGTTTCCCGATTTCAGCTTCACACCGGGAGCTTGGTATGGAATATATTACCGATACCATACGATGCCAGCCTATCCTACTGTGGCAGCGTATATGGTGTAACCCTGAAAGTCATATTACTCGTTCCCTCATCACGGATTGTCTTGGCCTAGTGCATTGGCGGAAAATTCCGTGGCTTACCTACATCCACAAATTCTTTGTAGATCTTGACTGTGAGCATTACTTCCTTGAACCACCCTCAATTGAAGATATTTCGAAGAGACAGCTGAAGCAAATATGTATGGGCCACCTAAGGGAACTCCGCAATCAAGCAGAGATCACCAAAGCACAAAATGAAAAAATTTGCATATTACAGACAGGGAAACTCATTCAGCCCTACTTGACATACTTCCTGTCGAACTACGAAAAATTCTTAATCACAAGATTCCGGTTCGATCTTTTTTACCGTTTGGTCTCATTCCCGGAAATGAAGAACTGGTCCCGAAATCTGATGAACTGTCCTTGTGATGGAGTTTCTTTACAATCGACGATCCATGTCGTACTTTTTTGCAAATACTATAGACCAGCAAGAAAAACATGGATTCTCCCTATTCTGAGATCTAGCGGTCTAAGACAATCATATACTGCACTTTCCCGTTTACAATCCCCGAAAACCTTGCACGAGGCGAAATTGATAGCAGCTTTTCTTAAAACAGTAATATCAACTCGACGCAAAGTTTCTATCTAAACTTGTATTTCTCTACTCACTGTAGAAACAGTACCACCATATTTGAAACTCCTATCTTTTCTTAACTGTGATTCAAGTTTTGTGTTCCTTTGTTTATTGATCTTTTTAATCTTTGATCTATGTTCAAAATTTCCTCTTTTTAATGTACTTTTTATGATTATATAAATCTATAATCGAATAAAAGTTGATGAAAAAAATAAATAAAAAAAATTATAAAGTGTGCATGTCACCATTAGGTCACACGCTTAGAGTCTGCTATTTCCAAAACAAAAGGATCGGCAAAGAATTAAAACAGTGTGTGTGTCACCTGCAAACTTGACATGGGTAGAATCTGCCGATTGCAACCTTAAAAAGGCCGCCTGACGCCTCCTGACGTATCCGTTCCAGTGACGTAATCCCGCAGAGGAAAGGCACTGAGAGGAACGCTAGAGGTGGGAACTACGCAGGGGAAATACTCTTGAGGAGAATCCCTCTCCCAGGTCAAACCACCCACCAAAGGTCGCAAACGAACGTTCAAGCAGGACAGATTGACAGCGATCTCACCGGCAGTGTGAATCACGGCGCTGCAGCAGCTTCTCTAGACCTCGCCGGAGGATCACAGAACCACCAACTTGCCCACACGTAGATGCTCGGCAGGGACAACAGTATGGCCGAAACTTTGCCAAGCAGGTCAATGGAACGGCAGCTCGCACATCAACGCCGGCAGGAAATAGCAGGATGGGGAGGAAACCATCGAAACAGGTTCAAGGAAGACGACCCTCCGCAGAAGATGAGTGGCAGAAGACTCAAAGCACGCCAAAGGTTTGTGATGGTGTCAGGGCTCCCAACATCGCCAAATTGTAAAGATGACTCGGAGGCAGGAGATAAGTTCAGCGTAGTTTATTCAGATAATTCCCCGACACCAGGGTTCGTCTTCAATGCAGTAATTCTATTGCAGGACCGGAGGCTTTAGATTAAGCTCATTCAGTCAGAGGAGCCATGGCGTCAAGGTCATTTATGTTGGGTTCCAGTATACAGGATATAATGCGTAGTGCAGATTGGTCATCAGAATCGACCTTCAAAACGTATTACTATAAGCCGGTGGGGGATATTACCTCAGTTGTATTTAATAAGCGTTAAACAAGCATAATCTGAAGCCTCCGGTCCTGCAATAGAATCACAAATTTGCAAGCATTCGCGACAAGAATTTTCAATTCTATTAAGGACATGGAGGCGAGGATTATCCCACCCGGCATGTTATGTATAAATGCTTGCCCACCCAGTGGTTATGGTGGTTACGGTCTCATATCCTTTATTCCAGGTTCTGATAAGAAGAACGACTGAAGGTCAAAGAATGCCAGGATATTACGCCTGAAGATGTTCTGTTCTTCCACGTTGAAGGAGTTGCAAAGTTATCCAAGTTGTTGTTGGAGCTGTTCGCCGTAAAGAAAGAGGAAGATGGCGGCTGGCAGAAGCCTCTTATGGACTAGGGGGGCGTGCCTATATGCTAGTCATGATGGGATATGTAGTGTTTAACGTTATTAATAATGAAAAGCAAGCATTTTCATTGGCTGCTGTGAGCTTCTAGTAAAGATTGAGAACCACTACGCATTATATCCTATATACTGGAACCCAACATAAATGACCTTGACGCCATGGCTCCTCTGACTGAATGAGCTTAATCCTCGCCTCCGTGTCCTTAATAGAATTGCAAATTCTTGTCGCGAATGCTTGCAAATTTGTGACTCCTCGCCTCAACTGCCACAATAACTGTCACCCATGCCCAAGGTTCTACAGTGGAACACAGAGACGTCATAGAAGCCTGTGCATGGCTAGTGGCAGCGGCAGCAGCGCGAGGCAAGACAAAGTGATGGGCAAATAGCGAAAAGGTAAAACAAGTAAAACACAACAGTAGGCAGCGAATGCGCTGCCTCGTCATACGAGGCTTCTTGGAATCGATATGATTCCAGAAGCCTCGTCCCAGCTCCGCCTTAACTTTTGATTTGTGCGCGTTGTTTTGCTCACGAATTATGCCAAAGGCTGTGCAATGATTACACTGAAGGCATGTTACTCCCTTATTGTTGCCACCCTGTCTCCTGAGGGATTGGATCTTTTAGCCGCGGCGTTACACCAGTGCCTTTATTTACTGGGGAAGCACTATTTGTTTTCCCTTCCGTCTGTCTCTCTGAGACACAGCTGTTGTTTTACAGCGGCTGCCTGGACAATCTGTTTTTATGTGCCCCATTGTATGTTTAATGTGTTTACTGACGAGGCCAGTAGCACAGCCACACCGTGTTTTCCCAGCTAGGCGAGGGAGTATTTAACGTTTTACAAACTTTAGCAATCGCCATTCGTGTTCCCTCATTAATTGTGTATGCCTGTGCTGGCTTCAATGTATGTGTCTTTGGTCTGTGGTGTTCGTGTGAGAAGTGGCGCCTGTGTGTGTCAGTGTGTTCTCTCACTGAGTGTGTATGTATGTGCTAGTGTGCTGGTGTGAGATGATGCCAGTGTGTGAGTTGGTGTCAATATCTGAGTTGTGATGTCTGTGTGTGGGACGGTCACATATTGCGACCCCTGTGTCTCTTTGTCTGTAGCTGCAGTTTCAATTTCATTTCAGATATGAGTCTGTGCACATTTTATGTGAAGCTTAGATCACATTAAATGCACTAAAATAAAGGCAAGTTTAATTATAATGTGCTGCGCAAAATGAGTTCTATAAGGTGCGACTGGTTTTGTGGGCTGTGAACCAAAGAGGCTTGAATTCTAATCTCAGTTTCTCACTTTACGCAAAGGTGTGATCTTGCGCAAATCACCTTTTCGACTTGTGCCTCTGTATTAGAAAAATGAATAATAAACAACAAGTTAAACTGAATCTAATTGCATGCTTAAGGTTCAGCAATCGCTATCTAAACTGTGTATAGAGACGTTATGCCAGCAAACCCCTCAAAAACCTGAATAAGAAAACATTTTCACCTTCCCCTCCAAGTTGTCTCGAAGTCTGACAGGGCTGCTCTTTCACACCCTCGTGCACGCTTTTCTGAGGAGATTGATTTAGAGCAGCATTTAGATATATAACAGATTTAGATATATAACTGTTGTTACATTAAAATTCTATTGTTTATGAACAGTATAAACGTGGTAATAGCCCCTACGGACATGGGCCTTTTTACCATGAGTCATTTTAAGATGAATGTTTTACCCCTTGGTTAACGCAGTGGGATAAACAGATGCTTCGGCACAGACATGATAGACCTTCTTCAGTCACTTAAAAGAAACATCTCTGGCTGTTACGATTTATATTTGCTGTAATGCTACACATACATAAGCAACATACAACAAAACTGGAGTATGCACGTGCACAATCTCTACTACTCACTCTCTACTACTCTACTCTAATCATTCCCTACTACTCTCTACTGCTCACTCTCTACTACTCACTCTCTCCTACTCTCTACTACTCTCTACTCACTCTCTATTACTCACTCTCTTCTACTCTCAACTAATTACTCTCTACTACTCACTCTCTATTACTATCTACTACTCACTCTCTACTACTCACTCTTTACTACTCTCTACTACTCTACCCTCTACTCATTATCTACTGCTCACTCTCTACTAGTCCCTACTACTCACTCTCTACTACTCTCTACTACTCTACTCTCTACTCATTCTCTACTACTCACTCTCTACTACTCTCTACTACTCTACTACTCACTCTCTACTTCTCTCTACTAATCACTCTCTACTACTCACTCTCTACTACTCACTCTCTACTACTCTCTACTACTCTACTACTCATTCTCTACTACTCACTCTCTACTACTCTCTACTCTACTAATCACTCTCTACTACTTACTCTCTACTACTCATTCTCTACTCTCTACTCATTCTCTACTCTCTACTCACTCTCTACTACTCACTCTCTACTTATCACTCTCTACTTATCACTCTCTACTAATTACGCTCTACTACTCTGTACTACTCACTCTCTACTACTCTCTACTACTCTACTCTCTACTCATTTTCTACTACTCACTCAATACTACTCTCCTACTCACTCTCTACTACTCACTCTCTACTAACCACTCTCTACTACTCACTCTCTACTACTCACTCTCTACTCACTCTCTACTACTCTCTACTACTTTCAACTACTGACTCTCTACTTCTCACTCTACTACTCACTCTTTACTACTCACTCTACTCTCTACTACTCACTCTACTCTCTACTACTCACTCTCTACTCTCTACTACTCACTCTCTACTACTCACTCTCTACTCTCTACCTCTCCACCTCTTACCTCTCTCTACCTCTCGCTCTACCTCTCTCTCTGCCTCTCTCGCTCTACTACTCTCTACTCTCTACCTCTACCTCTCTACTCTCTACCTCTACCTCTCTACCTCTACCTCTCTACCTCTACCTCTACCTCTCTACTCTCTACCTCTACCTCTCTACCTCTCTACCTCTACTTCTCTATCTCTACCTCTCTACTCTCTACCTCTCTACCTCTACCTCTCTACTCTCTACCTCTCCACCTCTACTTTCTACCTCTACCTCTACCTCTCTACCTCTCTCTCTACCTCTCTCTCTACCTCTCTACTCTCTACCTCTACCTCTTGCGCTACCTCTCGCTCGACCTCTCTCTCTGCCTCTCTATACTACTTTCTACTCTCTACCTCTCTACCTCTACCTCTCTACTCTCTACCTCTACCTCTCTAACACTCTACGCACACACATATGCACACATATGCATATGTACATATATGCATATGTATTTATATATATGTATGTGTATATATACATACATATATAAACATATATATACATCTGCATATCTATATAAATACTAATATAAATACATGGATACATATACATATACATATATGCATACATATGCATGTTATGTACATGAAAGTTTGAAAGACACTAATAAAAGAAAATCTAAAAAGCCACCTAATTACACAAAGAATTGCTTTAACTTAAACGAGGGCGAGACCTATTGCATTTTCAATGCTTGTTTAGGACTCGTGCCCTTACTATAGTCCCTTGTGACTCCTCCCCTTTTGTGCTGCTCAGCTGGGGTTGTCACTGTTGCAGCAGGGTTTTCTGTATCTCAGTCTTCCGGTGTATCATTAAATAACCCTTGCCACTGGTCATATGGACCTTTGATGGTCGACAAAGAGAAATGAGGAGCAATCATCTATATAAAAAATACATCATTAAAGATTTTGTATTCAATCAATAAAAAGAGTTAGTGTGAGTTAAAGAGTTTTATTTTCAAATCTTTTTGTTCTTCATCTATTTGTTCATTAGGCATAGTTCAGAATTAAAATTTAATATAATCCATCAATCGATATTTGATTATAAAATTGAATGCGAGTCCCACACCAAGAACCCAAAATACGCTGCCTCCGGGGCTGGACTGCCCCACACGGCCCTGCTTTACCTGAGTGCGGGGCTGCCTGACTCGCACAGACAGTGCCTGGGCTGTGTTGTGGTGAAGCCTCAGTCTGCAACAGAGCTTGGGAAACCACTGCGGCAGTGACGCCGCAAGCGGTGGAGACTGCAGGGGGCCAGGTGCCTACATGAGGTGTTGGAACCCCCCGCACAAAACTCCACATCGAGTCAAACCAAGGGGTGAGTCAATCCCCCTGTGCTTGGCGGTCTGAGTGAGAAACGTAGGACTGAGGAAGGCTGCAGGGTCGGGGGACTGTGTCGGGGCTAGGGCCACACTCATCAGGAATTCCGCTGGAGTGCCTTGTGCGCGCCAAACCTGCACTGTGAGCACCGAAGAGGCCATGCACCTTCACTTTCGATCCCCCCTCCTGATGTCACCTTGTAGCCTGCCCAGATCTCACTGCCTAACCTACACAAGCCCATTCATTGACCCAGGCCAGTGACAGGGGAGGGGGAGGCACTGGAGGGTTCTTTGGTCATATCGGGTTCAGACCCATATCAGTTGTGGAGTTTAACTATTGAGCCCCGTGCCCACCCGGGCTGCGCTAAATGCACAGGGGAGCACATAAGCAAACTGATGGGTACCTTTTGCTGTGGGCACCCCCCTACTGGCCTTGCTCTCCATCTCCTGCCTGGTGCGCGGGCAAGCGTGGATCCAGGGTCCAACCCTTTTCCCCCCCACACAGAGCATTTGATTACGCTGCATGGGAGGCGCTAGGCACAGGGGCCATGCCAGGTTTAAGCCCACAGAGGGACGTCACCATCTGCGGCGCTAGAACATAGGAGACCGCGTCGGCGAGGAACATGGTGCCGTGATGCATAGCGGTGAGCGGGCACCCTACTGGGAGGTGACCCCACATTTGTCTGTCACTCTCACTGTTGACCTGCTAAAGACCATGGGCCACACCAGGTCTGGTCATGTCTGGTCACCAATCTCATCCAGAGTTACTGGAAAGGCTCAGGTGCCTAAACTACGCTGCCTACTCTGCCCGCACTCATGCCTCCGCAGATCGAGACGGACGTTTGCTAGCATGGATAATTAGACAAGAACAGCCACACCAGCCAGTTCCTGCGCAGCTCAGGACTCAGTCATCTATTGCACACCCAACAGGAAATCCATGCCGAATTCATTAAACACTACACAGCGCTCGTAATTGCAGACCCTTGCAACCTTGAGGAGTTTCTCTCCCCCCTCCTGCTACCCACTATCACCAATGGACCGAGCTAGATGAACCGATCGCTCTCTTTTAAGTTCAGAAGGCCATCAGAGTGTTGGCCATTGGGAAAGCCCTTGGACCAGATGGTCTGTCAGCGGAATATTATAAGGCATACGTTGCAGACCTGACCCCCCCACTTGTTAGCTCTCTACGAAGCTTCACAAGAGACATCTAGGCTACGGCCATCACTATGGGAATCCCTCCTAGTCTCCCTGCCAAAACCGTACCGAGACCCGGAGTTACTGGGTTAATTCAGCCCTCTGGCGCTCCTTAACACTGACGATAAAATCCTGGGCAAAATATTGACGGAGCAACTGGCCCCTCTGGTCCCTACCTTGGGCCATGCTGACCAAAATGGATTCGTACCATCCCGCATCACATCCCTAAATCTGTGCCGCTTCTTCCAAGTGGCCAGATACTCGCCAGAGTGGTGTACTCATTCAGGGTGCATGCTCCTCGATTTGGAGAAGGTATTTGATACGCTAAAGTGGGATTATCTCTTTGCCATCCTCTCCAGATGCAGCCTAGGCGACCGCTACCTTCGCCTGATGAATCTCTTATGCTCCCTTACCCTGGCAAGAGTGAAAATAGGCCCCTTCATTTCTAGCCCAGTAACTCTCGGACGCTGTACGAGGCAAGGCTGCCCCCATCCCCGCTCCTGTTCTCTCTAGCCAAGGAACCGCTGGCAGCTGCCCTCCAATGCAGAGGTACAACATAGGGGATACCGCTTGATGACGCAACACACTCAGTCTCGCTCTATACACATGACCTCTCTCTTTATGTTAGAGACATTCAGGCGCCCGAGGTGATATCGCTAAAACGCTTGCTGACTTCACATCACTATCTGGCCTGCAAGTTAACTGGGTAAAGTCCTGCATGTATCTGTTTGACCTTTCCACAACTGACCCTGAGCTAACCATCACTGGTCAAAATGTTCAATGGCTCCCGCCTTCTTCCGCTATCTAGGAGTCAGGATCTACCATCAGCCTGATGACTGTTGGATGGTAATGTCACGATTGCGGTATCTGCTATAAGATTGCAGATGTCCTTCTGGCAGAGCATGCCTCTGATGGTTGAGGGCCGCATTGCCCTACATGAAAATGGTGGTGCTGCCCAGACTCCTATACTCCTTCGTAAATCTGCCGCTCTACATCCGCCTTCCTTTTATTTCACGCTTTAGAACGCATAAATCGAGATTTCATTTAGAACGGCACTCGCTGCCAGGCCGCACTATCTGAACTGTATTTGCCAGTAGATCGGGGAGGCTTCACAGTGCCCCAATGGAACATTACTATCTGGCGGCACAACTCCAATGGGTGGTCAGATGGATGAGCGGGCAACATTTAGAAGACACGGCTGCACACCATCAGGCCTGGTCCTGCTTGTCCGTCCTATGCCTATTTCACCCCGGGAGCCAAGACAGGACGCCCGAGCAGTTGATGCTAGCAGTGGCCCATAAATGCTTTAAACGCGCTTTATTCCTTACTAGAGACTATGCCCCATATGCGCATGCTCTGCCCATCTTGGGCACATACAGAGGCCAACACTGTATCATGAGAACTGACCTCCTCACTTGGGAAGAAGCGGGATTGCAAACATTAGGCGATCTTTATCATGATGGGCAGCTGACACCATTTAACGAACTAGTGTCAGAAGATGGACTACCACAGGGCCAGTTCCTGTTATATGCCTTTCCGCTTGCAGAGCTGAGGAGGAAGTGGGACGATGTATTGCGGGAGCCTGCAACACACCACACTATCCAATACATTCACACCATGGGCGCAGAAAGGCACCTTATTAAGTGGTTTGCCGACTCTATGTGCATGCACGCAGCGCTCCAATTGACTTCAATCAGAGGGCATTGGGAAGCCCGCTTACATCACCCCAGCACAGACAAGGACTGGAAAAACATCTTGCAGGGACTAGTTCTCATACCACGTAATTCCAGGTTTCGCCTCTTACAGCTCTATATAATATACAGGGCATACCCTACACCGGAAAACATAAACAAATATTTTCACCGCACGGACACTGAGTTTCCCTGCTGCCAGTTGGTAAATGCTGATCTTATCCATATGTTATGGGTTTGCACTGCTCTAGTCCCCTACTGGCGGACAATCACTGCTCGCCTCTCAGACTGCACCGGAGCGTGCAGTGGAAAACGCATGGAAAGTATGCATCCTCGGACTATTCTGTTGTTATATTCCATATAGGTACCATATTATAGGTTCAGGTAACTTTGTTACCCTTCACCTATATTCTTCCCTACATTACACTTATAACGGTTTACAGGGACTGACCTTTTACCTAGATATGACACTGCATTCGGAACACGGGTTTTCCCTAGTTCGAAATCTCATACACTATGCATGAGGAGTCTTGGAAGCGCAGCAAGACTACCATCCCCTGCATAACATCTATGCATAAAGTTCATGCCCGACGTCATCCTTAGACTGACACAGTAATGCAGCGAGGTAGGACCCCTGGGGAGACCTATGGGTATATATACATCACATCTTGCTATGATAGACAGAGGAGACCAGGACTTCCTGGCCGACACACTGACCAGAGATGCTGAGTTTCCTGCATGCAGACACTCCAGCTCGCAGTGGTCTAAACACCTCATTCGTGGGGTGTCCAACTTGACACCAGGACGGGGTCCCACAGTCTCTCACTTCAGGTAATGGGGTTGACTTTATCCAAGAGGGATTCTTGGCTTAACACCTACCCACATGTTAGGTACACTTAGGTACATCTAGTTAGGGAGGCATCGTAGGAGTACACATCTTTTTATTATCATGTATTTTATATACTCGTATGTATTCATGATTACTGCAAGATCACCTGAAACCCCCAACCATTTATCCTATGTGTCTCTCTAAGACAGGATAAGTAAGCATGAGTGACTGAGCGATTAATTCTACTGAGACTGGGAGTGTACCCAACTAAAGATTTAACTCCCAAATGGAAGCGCACCTGGCTTTCAATGGACTGTCACCTTTGCAGACAAGGTGACGAATCAGTGCTCCACCTACTTTGTATTTGTCCGCACTACTATCCGAACGGAAAAAACTGCTGCGGCCGTTGTTGAAAAAAGAGCAGATAAGGACATGCAGATCCGCAGTAATAAAATGTTTAGGAGGGTCAACAGTGCAATTGGCATGTAAATCATTAAAGCTTTTAAGTCTAGCTTCAAAAGCGCTAGAAAAGAAAGACACGGAACTCGATTCAGAAAATGCTTAGACATTTACTTCGAAGCAAATATAAGTACAAGAATCAGATTCCTCAAGCTAGAACAACTCCATAAGACTAAAAGGCACTAATTGTACTGTTTTCCTTTGCTTTCCTTTGTTTTAATGATCAAAATGTTTTAAATGGAAAGTTTACTAACTAACTAGTATTTATACATGAATTTTAAGTCACAAGTGTTTACGTGTTTTTAGCGGTTAACCCGCTCTTTGTATGATTTAAACAAAATCAAATAAAGTATATTTTTTATCTTAAAAAAAAAAAAAAAGAGTGACTGAGCGAAAAGTAGTATATTGTTTCCACGGTCCTGAGAGATCAGGGTTGTCATTTACGATGGTTGCCAAGAACTATTCTCTCCTTGGTAAGAGGAGATACTAGTGGCACTGTGAGGTAGCTGATACAACAGGCCAACATACCCAGTGGGGGTGTTTAGAACCAGTCTGACGCCAATCCTGCAGTGTATGCTGTCCGAATGTGCAGATCTGTATAGTTTTATAGGAACTACATTACACTGTAGATCCAAAAAACATAAGACGTCATCACGCTTCATAGATTTAGGCCTGCTCACCGCTAAACGCCCTGTCACCAAGCAGTGGTAAAGCCCTGAACCCCCATCATGGGAAGTATGGCATTGCTCCTTCACCATCTGGGCGCAGGCGGAAAGCGTGGCGCTGAGACGAGAAGACGCCCTGTGGAGAACTCTCCTGGCGTCCGCTTGGGATGCCATGCTTCTAGATCTTCAGAAACCCCGACAGGGATCCTGATCCCCATGCTCGGAGAATAATAGTACACCTGAGATGGCCAGGGTCGGAACTTCATAGACGCCAACATCCAATGCCCGTGCCTAATGCGCTCGTCTGAACCCCTGCCACCCAGCCAGCACCCACTCAGTACTACGTTTCCCCTCACCCACCTGTAGGACGCTGGCCAACAGTGTATTGAAAAAAAGCAAGAAACTGAGATTGAACCCCTAGGGCACACAGCCGGACAAGTCTACACAGTTCAGCTCTCGTTAATCTCCCTCCTCCCACCCCCATGTACAGGTACATCACGCTGAGATTACTACTGAATGCAACCCCGCTCGGTCACCATGCGCACAGAGCCTTTCGGTGGCGCCCCCGGCATCACCTACTCAGCAATCCGCGGCACGACACAATAGTAGATGTGCGCTACCCACGCATTGACCAGCTTTTGGCATAGCAATGTATTCCAGATTGTAAAAGTTGGTTGTTTTTGCATGTGGTGCGTCCCCTGCTCACTCTAAAAAAGAATGAAGAAATGTAATCCCACCCCAAAAAATTAATGATCAACTCCTCATGCAAACTGACAGACTTCCTGAACCCCTGGGGAGGGAAGAAGTGGTCCATGTTAAAGAGATTGCAGATATTGTAGGTCTCCAGCCTTACCTTGGAAAAGCACGAAAAAGTGTTATGCAGGGCACCAGGAAGAGTTTGATAAACTAAGGGAGACCTTCTGTAAGAGTGCATGCACATCTAACCATTATCCTCCTCTCAAAAGGCTGAAAACAACAGGGAAATGACAATTCTGTTGTCCAAACACCTTTTCCCTGGAGGAGACCTCCTCATTGCAGGGGAGGGTGGGACGGATGACAAGGACTTGTCTGATGAAGAACCATCATGCAGTAGGTCCAGGCTGCCTGGACCTCCTCCTTCTGGAGGGGTGGAGGATAAATGGACTCCAACCAATAAGGTTGAATCCAAACAATTGTACCATCCAAGGTCATCTGAATTGTATGGTGTTAGATTGTGTGGCAAAGAATATCCATTGGCCCCTAGAGAAAGATGTTATGGCTAGATTAATGATGGAGTGTCACTGAAGGGCAAGGTTCACCTGACACCAGACATTAATGCCAAAATGTTCACCTCTCTGGCAAATACATGAATGAACCCAAGAAAGGGATAGATCGCTAATTAAGGGCATGTCAGGATAAATCCCTTGATGTGATTGACCCCCTCACAAAATCATTGGATCCTGTGGAAGAGGCCAAGGGTTCAGTTGCTTTTGTGTCTCTTGAAACATTTCTGGAAGGCCTCAGAGGGCTATCTGCATGGTGGCAAATGCTAATTGTGCTTTTTTGACATGAACATCACTGGTCACTATTGATCAAGGTAGATCTCAAGTTCGGAGAACTGGCCACATACAAGTCTGGTCTGGTTGCAGAGGGGTTCATATTCAGAAATTCTTTTGTGAAAGAGTTGGGAAAGGTTTTGGTGACTTTCACAGTCCTGGACATAATTCAAAGCTCAATTCTTAGGAAAGGTTTTCACAGGTGCTGGAAGTGGCAGGGGGCACTTATCTGGCTGTTCCTTTCAACAAGGTACCCCGAGAACAACAGATGGCAGGTTTGGAAGACAGTTGGGACTTTCTTTGGATCAAGAAAGTATACTAGAGGATTAGTTGGTAGAGGTGGTTTCCAAAGAGGACCCTCTGGCCCAGGAGGTTATTCCAGTAAGACTTATCTCTTTTCCTTTCTAAGGTTAAGAGGAGAGTGAGGATTTTCAGAGGGAAATGGATGGAGATTACAGTGGTTTCTTTGGTACTAAAGACAATCGAAGGGTTTCACATAGAGTTGTAAAGTTCCCAAGTGCAAACAATGAGCTCAAACCATTGAGGTTCTCAGAGCAAGAGTCATCTATTATAGACGCAAAACTAGTGGAGGTGGAACAGAAGGGAGCCATTTGCAGGTCAATAACAGTCATTAGGGGGTTTGTAAGCATTGTCTTCTTTGTAGAAAAGTAGGACAAAGGGTTCAGACCCATTACAAATTCAAATTTGAGTTAGCTCAAAGAGTGGCTAATCTACTGCCACTTAAAAATGGAGGGAATCCATAATTTGAAAGATGTTCTTCTTTCAGGGTATTAGATGGGCAGGGTGGACCTGAAAGATGGCTACCTGATTGTCCCCATAGGTCCTCCTCACAGGCGTTTTCTTCACTTTTGTTGGAGGCGGCAGGTATTGGAGATTGTAGCTCTGTCATTCAGACTACGTTCAGTCCAGTGGTGCTTCGCCAAACTGCTATGGAGAGTGGAAGAGCATCTGAGAGTGAGGGAGAGGATTACATTCATTATTTATCTAGACAAAATTCTGCTGATGCATCAATGCCCTCGGTAACTGAAGTGCAATTTCAACACAACTGTTGCATTTCTCCAGGACATGGGGTTCGTGATTGTAAGGAAATGCCTCTTTTTGAATGTGCTCTCCCACAATTGTGGACTGATGCTGCTGGTTGTTCGACTCAAGTACACTGAGGCCTGCTAACTAGACCTCCGTGCCAGTGTTTTAACTTTATACCAAGTTATATTGCATTGGATACACTCAACTGTCAAATACTGACTTACTTATAAGTCCCTAGTGTATGGTACGCAGGCAGGCAAGGCATGTAAGACAGCCTGTTCACCCAGGGCTGCAGTACTGGTTGTGCAACCCACAAGGTGACAGAGACATAATTGACCCCAGCCTGACACTGCACACTGACAAGACATTGTGTGACACTGCCAGTTCGACTTTGCCACTACAACTAATGGCAGAGACACCACTTCCCTTAAGTAAATTATGTAAACCTCCCCAAGGAAGGCCCATGGAGTCCTATCTCAGGGAGCTATATATTACAATGTAAGACGTATAATTTTCTATATGTCTTAGCAGCAATACTTCCAAATTATAATTTGCAGTAGAAAGGTTAGGACCCCCATTGGCACGGAATAAAAGGTTGGCACCCCAACTTGTCTAACTCCTGAATGGAACCACCTAACAAGGTCAAGTAAGGCATCAAATTAATTGGGACGTTAAATCTCACCTGGTGCCCAGACCAGATTCAGAGTCACTATTATTATTAAACAACTTTTAGAAAGTTATCACTCTACACCCCAGCTAGTGCAGTGACTTCACAAAGGCATTGACACATAGATGGGTTTCTGACTGCCTGGGGAGACTTGTGAACAACTCCCAGGCCCAGGAACAAAAGCAGTTGGCACAGAGCGAGGTGTCGCATCCTCTCCCAGGATGGCCACTCAGAGTGTTAGCCGAAAAGGCAGACTTTAAAGGTGAAGCCACATTTGAAGGGCCACTTGTGACAACATCCCTGAGCAGGATACATTTTGTTCCCGGAGAGAATTAGGAGACATATCTAAGGGAGGGAAACCTGTGTCCAAACTGGTTTTCCTGTGGGCATGTAGTCCACTGCTAGCCACACCTCTAGGGTGGGCTGCCCTGTTCCCAGTGACAGAGAAGGGGTTGTGCCATCTTGAAGGGGGCAAGAATGGGGTACTCTGTGATAGCCAGATGCCACCATCATTGGAACTTCATCACTAGAAAAGAATGGAACCAGTAGGCCATTGGCTATTGACTACATGGTCCCCTCGGGGAACTTTCCTGGGATAAGTAGGGCACCCCTGCCTCCCTGCCCCTCAGTTCACATTGGAGAAGAAAAGAGGACTCAATAAGGACTGCTCTGATGCCCTTGAAGTGCACAAAGAAAGGCTGCACCATCAAGAGAACTGCACCTGCTTCTCTATTGGGCAAGAGAGACTGGGACTGTCCTTGCGGCTCCTGATCCCAAGAAAAGTCTATTTCCCAGCTTTACCATGACTAGTGACTCAGAGGATCAGTGTGCTGATCTCCTGGATCCAACTCCAGGACAACAAGAGCTGAAAGAGCCCAAACGGACAAAGAGGTAGCCACCACTGAAGTTTTACCGCTACCCGTTGCCAGGCACAACAGAGGGAAATTCCGAAATAGCCAAAAGCTGCACTTGAGTCTGGCCGAGTGCTGTCCAAGTTCGGCTTCATCATTCTCAAGGCACACCAGCCCCCACCAAAGACTTTGCATCGAACAAGGGTACAGAATGACTAGTAGTGCACCATCAGCTGTCCAGCTACTGCAATGTAGAATACTTCAAGGGACTGTGATCTACATAGCCAAAGTTGTCCCACATAACCCATGAACCGAGGAACCACCACAGGACACCCCCATTAACCGCAGCACAACCAGAGCATCCCTTTGAGCATATTTGCCTGCATCCCTCAGCATCAGGACCACTCCATTCACATTTATTGCAGTTATCCTGCAAAGTTAGGGTTTTGCTGTAAAAACTCTCTGGTGTCCAGGTATCTGTCCAAGGTATCCTTTCTGGTCCCCTAGACCTCATTCCTGCTGGATTTGGTTGCCCAAGTTGGGCTGGAGGGCTCACACTAACTTTCCCAAACTTTTCAAACATTTCCAACTTTACGTTTGCCAATTCTTGCTGCTTGCAGTTGTCTTTAAAAGTGATAGAAAGTTCTAAAATCTGTTTCTCCAGATCCCTGTGGTGGATTTATTGGTCAAGGTATCTAAAAATTCATTAAAATGTGCTCTCTGTTTATAAATTATTATCATGCCTTTTTATTGGTGTGTGATTTCATTATTCCATTTTTTGGTGCTGTTAAATGCTTCACACTAAGTTTCTTTCCCTAGCCGTACTGCTCACGGTCACAGTTATCCAGGGTTGAGCTTAATGTTAAGTAAGCAATACTGACTGGACCCAAGATGGTGTCTGTGAGTGTACTCCACAAAAAGACCCCACAGCCATATCATATAATACACCCAGATTCTCACATTGATCAATATGAAGATGTTGGATCTGATCATAAGTCAGTCTATGAAATTCCTATCTTTTATGACAGACTCTGTGGCAGCCAATCCATGTCTCCCATTGAAAGAAGATAGTGGGATCTCAAAGGAATTGAGGAACGCTCTCTAGAGGGACCCGATCCAGCACGGTCGCTCCCCCCACGCTCCCTGACCCCAGCTCCTGCTCACGTTCTGGCTTGCTGGTGAGACCGAGACTGCAGATTGGTAACTGCTTTAATTTATTTAATTCACCTCGCGCTGTTGTTCATGTATTTAACTTGACTCGCGCTGTGAATTAATTATTTATTTCGACTCGCGCTGTGATATAATTATTTATTTTGAGTCGCGCTGGGATTTAAATAATTATTTTGACTCACGCTGGGATTTATTTATTTAATTGTAGATCACGCTGGGAACTGATTTGTGCCCCCGGTGCCGTGTTGCATCTGCTACCCCTGCCTTACTCTCCCTTTGACCCTCCATCTTGTTGACTTGTTCCCTGGCCCGCCCCTCCTCCCTGCTACCGCCTCCCAGCTGCTGCCCCTCCCACGCTCCGCCCCCTCCACCATCCATTTATGGCCAATGCCCCCACACGCAGCGTCCACGCGCTACGGCCACGCCGAAGGTGCGCCAAAGGTAAGCCCGTCTACGCCCGTCCGCGCCTGGACCGCGCCCAGCGCCAGAGCCCCTGGTCCTCGCAATGCCCAGCCCTCCCGCATTACTTACGATGCCTCCACCCTCCTAGCCCTTAACCCCGGCCGCTCCCCCAACTGCGTCCAAGCCGCTCCTGGACACACCCATGGACCCTTCTCATGCAACTCCTGCAAATTCGACGGCACCAAAACCAACTCCTCATCCACCGACACCAAGCAGAGACCCGACACCAACCACCTAAAATGCATCCTGCTCAACACCCGCTCAGTCCACAGACACGCCATCGAACTTTGGAATCTACTAGACACCATCTCTCCCGACGTCGCCTTCCTGACAGAAACATGGATGAACGCCTCATCAGCCCCTGACATCACCATTGCCATCCCGGAAGGATACAAGATCATCCGTAAGGATCGCATCGACCAAACAGGAGGAGGCATCGCTATCGTCCACAAGAACTCCATCCGCATCTCAACCAGCTCAGACGTCAACCTAGCTAGCGCCGAACACCTTCACTTCCAGATCCACACCGACCCCAAGACCACACTCAGAGGCACTCTCCTCTACAGGCCTCCAGGACCCCGTGCTAAATTCTGCGACGTTATCACCGACTTCATCACCCCACACGCCCTCCCCTCCGAGGAATACATCCTACTGGGAGACCTCAACTTTCACCTGGAAAAGAGCAACGACAGCAACACCACCTCCCTTCGGGACAACCTCGCGAACCTCGGACTCAAACAACTTGTCTCTACGCCCACCCACATCGCAGGTCACACACTCGACCCCATCTTCACCTCCAGCAAACATGTCTCCTTCAGTCACACCACTACCCTCCAGTGGACGGATCACAGCTGCGTACACTTTTTCTACAATAAAACCACCACTCACAACCGACCTCAACCTACTCTACGAAGAAACTGGAACAAAATCACCATCGACCAGATCTCCTCTTCGCTTCTTCAAAACCCACCTACCCACTCCTCAAACCCCGACCAAGCAGCATTTAACCTCACCCAATGGCTATCCAACAGCGCCGACATCCTAGCACCGCCGAAAAAACATCAAATCAAACTTGGCAGCAAAAACGCCTCCAGGTTCAATGATGATCTTAAGAAATCGAAGAAACTGTGCCGCTCCCTGGAGAAGGCCTGGAAAAAAGACCCAAACACCAGCACCAGGGACGCCTTCAAAAACGCCACCCGCATACACCACCAACTGATCCGGACTGCCAAGAAAGCCGCATTCAAAGACCGACTAGACAACAACGCCCACAACAGCAAGGAACTATTCAACATCGTCAAAGAATTCACCAACCCCTCAGCCAACTCCAACGACATCACCCCCTCGCAAGCCCTCTGCGACTCCCTAGCCTCATTCTTCCACAACAAAATTGCAGACATCCACAACAGCTTCGACATCCAACCCGGAAACTATCCCACCCAATCTTCTGCCGTACCTGCACCCTCCTCGAACATCCTTAACAACTGGAACCCAATCTCCACCGAGAACACCATCCGCCTGATGAACTCCATCCACTCAGGATCCCCCACAGACCCATGTCCTCACCACATTTTCAACAAAGCAGACTCCATCATAGCACCACACCTCCGAGACGTCATCAACTGCTCCCTCAACTCCGCAAC
Organism: Lissotriton vulgaris; assembly: GCF_964263255.1. Taxonomy (NCBI): domain Eukaryota; kingdom Metazoa; phylum Chordata; class Amphibia; order Caudata; family Salamandridae; genus Lissotriton; species Lissotriton vulgaris. The sequence continues at coordinate 800,127,589 of NC_141685.1, read as the reverse complement.
CTTCCCGGAAAGCTGGAAACATGCCGAACTCAGCGCCCTCCTGAAGAAACCCACAGCTGACCCCACGGAACTCAAAAACTACCGCCTATCTCACTCCTTCCATTCCCGGCCAAAGTCATCGAAAAAGCGGTCAACAACCAGCTAGCCGCATTCCTCGAAACCAACAAATCCCTCGACTCCTCACAATCCGGCTTCCGAGCCAAACACAGCACGGAGACCGCTCTCATCGCAGCAACAGATGACATTCGAACTCTACTAGACAACGGAGACACAGTCGCCCTCATCCTCCTCGACCTCTCCGCAGCCTTCGACACAGTCTGCCATAGCACTCTCCTACAGCGCCTCAATAACATCGGGATCCAAGGAAAAGCACTGGAATGGATCACCTCATTCCTTACCGGAAGAACCCAGAGAGTCCGCCTCCCACCATTCAAGTCCGAGGCCACTGAAGTCATCTGCGGCGTACCCCAAGGTTCATCACTCAGCCCCACCCTCTTCAACGTATACATGAGCCCCCTCGCAACAATTGCTCGCCAACACAACCTCAACATCATTTCCTATGCAGACGACACCCAACTGATCCTATCACTCACCAAAGACCCCAACCCCGCCAAAACCAACCTACATGAAGGCATGAAAGAAGTAGCAGAGTGGATGAAGCACAGCCGTCTGAAACTGAACTCAGACAAAACAGAAGTCCTTATCTTAGGCACCTCCCCCTCCGCTTGGGACGACTCTTGGTGGCCACAGGCCCTTGGAAAAGCACCCATCCCGACGGACCACGCACGAAACCTGGGCGTCATCCTGGACTCCATTCTCTCGATGAACAGACAAGTCAACGCAGTCTCATCTTCATGCTTCAACATCCTCCGCATGCTCAAAAAAACATTTCGCTGGATCCCCACCGAAACCAGAAAGACAGTCACCCATGCACTGGTTACAAGTCGCCTGGACTACGGAAACACCCTATACGCCGGTATCACCGCAAAACTCCAGAAAAAGCTCCAACGCATCCAGAACGCATCAGCCAGACTCATACTAGACATCCCACGCAAAGACCATATCTCTAGCCACCTGAAAAATCTCCACTGGCTCTCCGTCAATAAGAGGATTACTTTCCGACTCCTAACCCACGCACACAAAGCACTCTACGAACTTGGACCCGAATACCTCAACACACGACTTTCCTTCTACACCCCCCCTCGCCAGCTTCGATCTTCCAACCAAGCCCTTGCTACCATTCCTCGCATCAATAAATCCACCATGGGAGGCAGATCCTTCTCCTACCTCGCAGCTAAAACCTGGAACTCTCTCCCCACCCACCTACGTCTCACACATAACCACCTAGCATTCAGAAAGCAACTTAAAACCTGGATATTCGACAAGTAACTCCCCTCCCCTCCTCAAGCGCCTTGAGACCCTCTGGGTATGTAGCGCGCTATATAAATTTCTGACTTGACTTGACTTGACTTGACAGAATCTCTTTCAGACACTTGGCCCAGATCGTAGGACTTTTGTAGTCATCTATTCAGGTAATTTTTCCAGGTCCCCTCCATTACAGAGCACTATAGAGGTTGAAAGCCTTTTACTTCAAGATGGGAGCAACATATTCAGACGTAGTTAATCTGCCACGAGAGATGCATGGAATGGCAGGACAGGTTTCGTATCCGCCATGGATTTGGTGATGAGTCATATGCCAGTCGGACTGCTGGCTGAATCATTTGCAATCAGTTCTCTGACAAGGGACAGAGTGACTTGCTGTGCCCTTCTGAAGATGAACAATGTGTCTGTAGTCAGTTTATTAGCCATCTAGGAGCACTTGTTCCAGGAGATTAGTGTAAATTATGAAGGATTTCTGACCTTTTTGCCTGAAGTGCCAGATCTCAGTTAAGGCGGAGTTTCTTCTAGGTTGACAGAACTTGGTGGTGGCTTGGAACTTCAGGTTCATTCAGGATTCGAAGGTCTAGATGCTAGATCACAGCATCTTCAGGGCTCTAATGCACATATAGAGTCCTTGAGGGAACGATCTCTTTGAGTCCATGTTGAACAATCACTTATTGGAGTATTTCAGCTGAAGACCGAATCTAGAAGCAAGAGGAGTGGATACATTATTAAAGAGAACTAGTCAGGAGGTCAAGGTACACCTTTTCTGCTTTCACCATGACAGCACGGTATCAGTACAGATGAGGTGTCAGACAGAGGACCTGATTCTGGTGACTCCAATCTTGAGATAGTAAGAATGGTATCCAGCAATGTTGAAGCTATCCTGGGATTTTTTGGTAGCTCTTCCTCTGTTTTCCTCTGTCCTGACAGATTATCACTGGCCCTGGTAAGATACTTGAAGTTGATAGCATGGAGGATTACAGGGGGCAGAGGGCCTTTTCGATGTTGCTGCAGGCTTCATACAACAGGCATGGAAAAAGGGTGCCATTAAGAGATATCGGTCCACTTGGAGGAGATGGTTACGTTTTAGGAGAAAAGGCCAGCATTGACAGGAGTTGTGAATGTCCTGAATATCTTATCAGAATTTTTGGAAGCTGGATTGGTGTCAAAGACCATGAACTTATTTACATCTACAAATTCAGCAGGCCATTTTCCAGTGAGTGAAACACTAGTGGTATGACACCTTTGGGTCTGTAAGTTTACGAGGAGAACTCTTCTACCTAGACATCCAAAGTCTAGGCATTCATCTCTCAGGGACATTAGTAAAGTTCTGAACCTGATATTTGTTGTTTGGCAGTATGACAGTTTCATATCTAGGAAGGAGATGTCTGCTAAACTTGCGATGCTGTTGTTCTTATTGTCATGCAGAGGAGTGGCTGATGTCAGAGCTCTGGATATCCTAGGCAGAATGTTTACACATAATGGAGTGAAATCTACATTTACCAGGAGGAAAAAAAATGAATACCTCGTCAATTTAATGCCCTGAATTTGTGGAGAAACGGAAATTGTTTGGGAAGATGTAGTAAGGCATATGGGGAGATGAGGGTGGATTTGAGTCCGGCTGGGGAGAGACAAATGCTGATTGGATTGAAGAAATCTTTCAAGGCAATATTATCAACCTCTGTTGCCAGGTGGATAAAATGGAGTATGCAGGAGGAAGATATTAATGTGGTAGGTTTTGGCACCCATTCAGCTATGAGTGCAATGACTTCCAAACATTTTTATATTGAGGGCGTCTGGAAGATATTGCGGAAGATTGGTATTCAGAATCAATCTTGAAAAAAGTGTTCTTTTAAGTCAATCTCAAAGGTGGCATTATGGGTGGTAAGGAGGCTTTGAACATGCATAATCCTCATACCGTACTTGGCATAGAATCTCCAGTTTCCTAGCTGTTGAGAGGGAAATGTTTGATTCTATTAAAGAGACAGAGGCAAGGATTATTACTCGACCAACTGTGGCTTATTATTCTCTCCTGATCACTTTTGTGTTGTGAATGTAAACAATTTTAATTGTTTTATTTTTATGAGAAATGTGATTGTTAAACAATAGATGAAGTCTCTGATATTGTACAGTGCTTGGGGTATGCAAGATTTTGTAATAATGGGAAATAGTATACACATTTCATTCTCTTAAGTGTAGATCAGAAGAATTAACAATGAGAAAAGAGGTGTTTGTAAAAGCTTCACACGAAAAAAGAGGAGAAGGAGTCGACATAAGAACCTATAGCGGACAAACTGGTGGGCTGTATTGTTACATTGTTGTTAACTTTTCTCTTTAGTTTTGGGAAATGTAGTTGTGTTACTATTAGAAATGTGAACTTGGTAGAAGCTGCAAAAAAAGAAAGTGAAGTAAAAAAAGATTGCACAACATAATTTCCTACATATCCTAAATAGAATAAAAACTTTCCTTCTCGATTGAGAGGACATTTTACATGTAGGTATTCCAGTCCAGTTTTTTCTTTGTATTGTAGTAATTATAGTGCTGAATTTTTTTACCGGGGTTAAAGGAACTATAAGCTCCAGAAGACAAGGAAAAAGCATGGCCAGAACTGGATAAGCATAAGAGTAAGGAAGTGGATCACCCCCAAAGTTTTGGACTGATGCTGCTGGATATTTGACTCTGAGAGCGTACTGAAAGCTGCTAACCAGTCCTCAGTGGCTGTGCTTTGACCCCTAAAAGTATATGTTTGATTGGCTTTTATACTGAATTGGCATAAATTAACTTACTTACAAGTGCCTAGTATATGGTACTCGGGGTACCCGGGACATGTACGTTAAAGTGACCCCCAGGGTTTGCAGCACTTGTTGTGCCACCCTGAGAATGACAATGTAAAACATGTCTCCTAGCCTGCCACTGCAGCCTGGAGAGCAGCTTTGAATTGCTAACTCAATGTTGCCCTTAAAACTAATGACAAAGCCCAAATATCCCTTTTTAATACAAATAAGTCACTCCTAAGGTAGGCCTAACGAGACCTAAGGCATGGCGCAGCATATTAGAAAGTAGAATATGTGTTCTGACTGTAAAAACCCTAAATTGCTATTTTCACTGGGAGAGATGCTAGTAGCCCTAGTGGCAAGAACCAGGTTACACACTGACAATTCAGTTGTGCTAATTTCTGAATGGGACTATTAAAGTTGGTACTTCAAAGTATCAAATTAATTTTTGCATTTAACCGATTTGGTAGCCAAGTCAAATTTAATGTAATTTTTTAGTAGATGCAACTTTTAGAAAGTTGCCACTCTGTTGCTCTAGTTTTCCAGTAGTCATTTGTAGATGCTGGCCATAACACAGCCTTCTGCTCTCCTAGGGAGAGGTATAAATGACTCCCAGGAGTGGGAACAATCAAGGCCTGCCACTGGAAAATGTGGTATCTGTTTCTGGCAGGAAGCCATACAGGGAAGGTGTGAGCCCAAAAGGCAAGCCTCAAAGGGGAAGTCACTTTTGAAGGTCAACTGGTGAACACACAGTAGAAGTGCTACTCTCTTGTTCAGGTAGATGGGCTGCGATTGGGGATAGAGAGGAGGAACCAGTTGTAAAAGCGGTTTTACAGTGGGTGCGTAGCCCTCAGGTAGACACATCTCTAGGGGAAGCTACCGAGCTCCACACACTGAGAGAAGATTTAAACCATCTTGGTAGTGGGCAGAATAGTGAACTCTGGGATAACTAGGTGCCACATATTGCATGAAGTCATCATTGGGTGGGAGGGAACCGGTTGAGTATTGGCTAGTAACTACTTCATCCACGGAGGGTACTTTCATGGCATAAATATTGCACCCCTGGCACCTAGACCTCATATCACAGCCAAAGCAGGACTGCCCTGCTGTTCCCTGGACCTGACAAGAGAGGCTGGTCAAACCCCTGGACTGCACCTGCATATTCTTGGGCTAGCAAAGAGAGGACTGGGACTGTGGTGCCGGAGTCATTGAAAATTCGCTCCTGAGCCCCATACAGAAGAGGTGAATTCCAAGAGTCAGTTAGCTGACTTCCTGTTACAGCAGAGGGCCACAAAAGCTGAAGAAGCCCGTTCTGGCATGTCCGTAGCCACAATCGATTGACTGCCAATAACTGCCGACATGCAGCCCAGGAGACTAACCCTGACTCTCAAAAGTTGCATCATAGTCGGCTGGACCTGGTAGAGTTGTCAGAGTGCAGTACGGTAGCCCAATATGGAAGCTAGACTTCATCAAAGGGGACTGCTTGTGTTGTTGTGACTGGGGACCAGTAGTCCACTGGCAACAGGACTTTTGCTGGACCAAAGAGGATTTTGAGGAACATCAACCCCTGTGGCCAAAGTCACCCCACCCCACCTGGACAATGGACTGAGGAGCTGCCCCGCGAAGACCCCCATCGACCAGACATTATAAGCAGAAGCGCTGGTATTATATGGTAATAAATTCTTAGCAAAGTAATTTGACAGTGTAAATTTAAATCAGTCATTGGTGATGCATATAATTATACAAAACACTATTTATATTGATTATTTAGCACGCATAATAATGTTTACTCCGCCTACATGTACCTGAAGTATGTTTAAAACGTACTGAATGTACTGGCACTTGACAGGTCTAGAGATCTGAGAATGCCCTCCATTGTGCCCAGTCCATTAGTCTTTAGACACCATAGCTCCTTTTAAACTTTTGAGTTTTGACTCCACCAGAAGCCATTAGCAATATAGGCCTGGGCGGAGTTCACATAATTCCGCTATGCGGAACTCCGCGAAGTGACAAAAAGCTATGCCAAGCTACGCAGAGTTCTGCAAGCGGCGGAGTGCTTTACCTCGCATCGTTTGCACTTATTTTTGGTACTGGGTGTTTGTCCCACATTGTAAAATCAGCGCAAACTGCATCATTCACAGTGCAAGAGGGCGCTGCTTCTTTCTGCCACTCGAGCACGAGTAGAAGTTCTATTCGAGCGGCAGCTTCCTCAACATGAACAGAAGGTTTCTGAATGCGAGTGGTTTCAACTATCCACGATCGCCCACGTTGAGAAATCTCCGTTGTGATGTGGTCTAACGTTGGATTTTCCTCGCTCGCGCTCGCCAACTTACCGCAGGCAAGCGCGAGTAAGGAAAACACTATGCGAGCTCTTGGGAGCACTGAGTGTGAAAAACTCCGCAAACTCCATGAACGGAGCGGAGTTAACTGCCCAGGCTTAAATTTTACCCAACGAGTCAAGGTAGGAGTGGGCAGATAATCGCAAGGCTTTTTGAATAAAATAAACAACTGATTCGGGGACAGTGCAGTAAACCATTGGGGAAGGTAATATAAAAAAGTAATAAATCAAGAAAATAATCTATAGGAACCCCTGCAACCACTTGCACCATTCAGCATTTAATAAAATGCTTGGACATAATAGAAAATTACAAAAGAATGAGAAAAACAGCATTGCAGCCATATTAGTAAATAATTATCATCGCAGTTGTTCTACACTCATAATTTAAAAGGGCTTGTTGGGACAGGAATTTTCCCTATGTGATATAGGGAAGTGTGTTGCAGCCCTAATTGACCTTACTACATGTGGAACTTCGTAGATGAAGGGTTCCACCCATTTAATCCCGCTGGATTTATGACTTTTTTTTACTATCTAGTTTTGAATTGTTACTGTGATCCTCACTGAGTCTCACTCACAGTAAACTCTGCAAAATGGAATGGAAGTACTAACTTCCAGGATTCACCTTTTAAGATCAGGTCCACTGTGGCACAGCTGGGTAAGATGCTCTGGGCTGGTTACATGCAAACTTGTGACCACACACAAGTGCAGCAATGTGCGGGCGGATCGTGTGAGACTACTGTCTAGCTTAGTTCGGTATCTAAGGTCAGGTAGCTTATTGCAGAAGAGACCATTTAGAGATTGGTGCGGAGCTAGTGTAGTCCTTATAATGTGAGTTGTAATTCACAGTGTACATCTGTAGTGCTTACTGAAACTCTGTGTTTTTAACCCTTTGCATGCTGATGACGGAACCGCTCCGTCATCAGCTGCGGTGGCGCTGTGCTGATGACGGAGCGGTTCCGTCATGGCCCGCTCGACGCTCCTCCGCGGCGCGAATTCCGCGCCTGCGCTGAGCGTTCTATTGAGCGGGCGGGGCCATGACAGAACCGCTCCGTCATAAGCACAGCGGAACTGACGCTGGTGACGGAGCGGTTCCGTCACCAGCATGCCCCCGCCGCATTTCCGCCACGCCCCCTTAGCACTGCGGCGGAATAGCCGCCGCAGTGAGGGGGTTAAATGACTTACACATTATAGTGAAAATCAGGTATCAATCCTAGGTTAAGAACGTATACTATGTTTAGATCTAAAATCACGCTTGTGTTAAATGAACTCCTTATGGCACTTGGAAAATTGCCATATCTGCCTGACTCATTTCTTAGTCAGATTCCAGGCCGTTGTCCTCTCTACTCAGGCATGTTAGTTACTCTGCTGGCCAGCAGGAGGATCAAATGCCTACCTAAACAATAGAGCCATTTGACAGTGTTTGAAAGGAAGGGGTGGGGTGGAAATCTACATATCTTAATTAATGACTCACACTGAACCTGGCATGGATAAGCCTACAACAACAAAGGAAGTCCAGACTTCTGGAACAAAACACAGGAGAGTCTCCCTTGTGAAGCTTTAGTGAGAAGGGATCATGCAGTGATGTCAGTCAAATGCAGGGCTGAGGCTCTCATGTAAGGTCTTTCCACAGACTACTTCAAGCCGCCATCTTTTAATGTCCAAGAATGCTGTGCAGGAAGGTTAGGGCAGTGTTAGAGTGATGATGTGGCACTCTCTGATTGGGCACAGGTGCTCACCTCCCAGAATTCCGCCCCCACTTACAAACCCCTGCACAAGGGAGAGACAGTTGAGAATCGCTGGACTTGAGAACTGCAGCGGCGAAGGAATGCCCAGCCTGATGGAGAGCCACCTGATGCCAATGCAACAATGGACTGAAGGACTTTGACTCCAGCTGGCACCGCAGGACTGGGAGTGTTTCTCAAGGGCCAGCAGCACTGCCCCCTTATACCATCTGAGGGATAGCAGAGGAAAAGACCTGCTTGGGGGGACCCTGAAAGGTTCTCTTGGACTTCTGTGGACCGTCTTAAAGCTGGTTGACTCCATCAGGAGGGTGGCCACTGACTCAGCTCTGACACACAAGTGCCTTGAAAGATGGGGTGTGTGACATGGAGGGTAGTCTGCTGCCAGGCTGAAGAGGGGCAGCCATGGAAGTCTCTCGGCGCAGACATGTGCCAGTAGCCCAAACGGAGGACAGATCCAACAGCAGGGGAAGGAAATCAAGAATCATAAGCCAAAGTTTAGAGGCCAGAAGGCCTGAAGAAACTGCTCCTGGTGGCTGGAGGTCCCCACTCTAGGAAACTGGCTCTTTATATAGTGGACCAAAAAGAGGCACACTTTGTAAAGAGTCGAGGCAAACCCCAAAGGAATTACAGGTGCATAAATTAAATTGCAAAAACCTAGGGCAACTCAAATACAAACAAGAACACCATATTATAAACAAATACAAAAGTCAGTTTTACTGAAGTGATACAATAAATGTTAATGATAAAAAGATCTACGTGTACTACAGTTGTGTCAACATTAATTCTAACATGAATCTGTACAATAAAGACAAAAAATACGTGGACGTAAATAGTGACAAAAAACAGGAAAATATCTTGTTTTCTCATATATGATGCGTATTTCATCCTAAGGATCTGATCTGCCTACATGACATATGATATAATCGTGAATGGCTAAGAGCAAAATTATTTTCAACAACAATGAGTGGCTAAGAAACAAATTTGTGTTGGCAACAATATAAATGATACCTCAAATGCTCCATTTTGTGGTAGTGTGGGCGAGCATTTAGGCATTTCAGAGGGTAGTGCTAAGCATCTATTGCACACACAAAGGTAGTAAATGACACACACTCAATAATGAAATCAAAAACCAATTTATATAAATAACACATACTTTTATATAAGTTTACATAACAAGATCATCGAAATCAGGTAAGTAGGGGAGAGGATGTAGCGGTTAGAGCTGTCGACCTCAAAGCTGGGGAACCGCAGAGTCTCAGCAATGATGCTCAACATCCTGTGATTCTGGGCAAATCATTTAATCTTCTTGTGCCTGACAAAAGTGAATGTGTCCGTCTGTTAGGAAACTGGTGCTCATGTAAAGCACTCTGATACCCGATGTCTCGGGTCTAGTTTGCGCTATATAAAACTCTTTTTTAACAAAAAAAGTACTTTTTACGCTATGAATTTTTAGTTTTCAAAAGCTGACAGTGCAATTTTTGGGTGCAGTAATGTTATCCTATGGGAGGAAAATATACTGCATTCAGGCACTTAACAGAGCTTACAGGACTGTCCTTCTGGACTTAAGGTGAGTATGGGGCAAGCTCGAAGGCCAGACAAACAGGTCACCTCTGGAGGCTCCGTGGCATCTGGGTGCAGAGGTCTGTTAAGGGATTGGGTCTCCGTTTCACTTCAATGGGAGAATGGTCCGGTCAGAAAGAGGCTGCAAGCTGGGACTCGGGAACCAGTCCACGCAAACCCACAGGGAGGCTCAATCCTTGAGATCCTCGGGCATGTGGGGAAACTATTGTTCTACTTCTCCTCCAGCTGTGGGGCTCCAGTGCAGTGGTGTCTTTTGGTGTCTGGTTTCTGTGCTGGAGTCACTAGCGGCTGTAGTATGCCTGCAGAAAGAGGCTAAAGAGGCAACTGGAAGTCCAGTCTGGCAAACCCAAATGTGGGTTTAGCTCCTGTACGTCTAGGGACCCCATTGGCACCATTTAACTTGTTCTCATGCTCTGGAGGGCAAGTGCATAGGTGCTTTGGAGTGTCGGGTGGCGACGGTCGCAGACTCACCCTTGGTCTTTGTTTCTGCTGCATAGGGGAAAACAGGACAGCTGGGCCACACGCAATGTGGGTCTCACTGTCCCTGAAATTCCTCAAAGTGCAGGTCGGTCTTCCTCTGTGTTGACGTCCAGTCTGGGCACGACAAACCTTGGCTGCTGCAAGGGGTCCAGTATACCCGGTATTGGTGTTGTGCGGCTATGCTCAATCCTGGCATTCCCACACTTGGAGGGAGGATGCATCTGACCTGTAGGAGCATGCTACCTCTTCCTGGGCAGCTGTTACATTGGTACTCCCCATAGGTGGCTGGTTGGTGTACCAGGTATTTCTTCTTTGGTGCCTGCGACTGCAGGGGAGTAGCTCCTCTACTCCAAGGGAGTTCCTTTAGCAATTGGTGAAGCACGGGCAGCCCTCTGGGTTTCTTGAGGTCTGCACAGCAGCAGTACAAGGCAGTTGTTTCATGAGGGTCAGGTGCAGCAGACAGGCTGGCTGGGTTGGCTTCAAGTCAGTCTTGCTCTCCCGTTCTCAGGTCAGCATTCTTCTTCTTTGTCCACTTCTTCTTTTGTTCCTTTAGAAATGTGAAGTCCTGGTATCAGTGGTCCCATAAATACTCAATTTAGTGGTGTTAAGGGGAGTGAGAGGTAGTGGCCAATGGGCTACGTACCCCTATGGTCACTACACCCCCCTAGATGACCACTTCCTATGGGGAGTGGGTGTCACTGTGTCCCAGAATTCCTAATTCTCCCACATACAAGATGGTGGAATTTCTAAATGTGTGTTCCTGTCAGGCTTGATCACCCTAGAGGTGTGTTCAGCCTGCCTGTACTACGACTCCTGCATAGCTAATTTTCCCACCTGTCCTGCGCCAGATGGGCCCTGTCCGGGGCGGTTCCTCTCATCTCTGAGGGAAGCCAGATTCACATACCAAAGGTGGTGGGGTTTTTGAAGCTCCCTTCCTTTGAAGGCTCATTTTCCATCCTTACTGGGGAAGAAGGTTATAACACCGCTCCACAGAGCAGGCATTGTTTCTGTTATCGGAAAACAGGCCTCTCAGCTCCTAGGGGGGGTCAGAAACTCACCTCTGGTGGCAGGGGAACTGGACCTGTCGGCAAGCACACTAGAGGGCTGGTAGGGTTCAGGGGATACCACTAAAGTGTCCTCTGAGTGCATGTATTAATAAATGCATCACTGGAATCAGTGTGGGTTTATTAAATGAGGTGTTTGATGCCAAACACCATATGTTTTAGTGAAGCCATTATGCAGCTGGGGACCTCGTTTTGACCAGTGCCCTGTATATACCTTAAGATGACTTCCCTGTTCACTTGTACTGCCAGCATTTGAACTGGCCATCATAGTGGTATATCTGCTCATGCAGACATGTCCTCGCAGATAATATAATGCACTCTGCGTTAGGGCTGTAAGGCTTGCTGTAGGGGTGACTTACAAATATTACATGCAGTGTTAGGAGACTTGGCACACAAGTGTGTACCATGTAGTGTTTTCACTTTTTAGAGCACCTTGTCACACAGTCTGCAGTGGCAGTCTGTATGTGTTTGGTGCTTGGTCCCTTAGAGTGGCACAAGATATCCCGTAGCTCTTAGGGACCCTCTTTAGTACCTATGTCCTAGGTGCCAGAGGTATCACTTGCTAGGAACTTACAGAGATGCTAAATGCCTGGTCACTTGGGGGTCAAGTGACCAGTTGTCTTGTTCTGGGGAAATAACACTGGCTCTGGGGACCTGGTTAGCAGGAACCTACTGTACTTCAGTCAAAGTTGCATTAAATACCAGCCAAAATGTGGGGGGACTTCTGCAACAAGATCTCAGTTTCCTACATCTTCCAGAAGCAATCCAGGGCCGGCGCTAGGCATGGCCAGTGTGGGCAGCTGGCCAGGGCCCCACTTCTGCTATTTACAACTAAGCGACCCACACTGCCTTTCAAAAACCTTTGGTTACAAAGCCCAGAGAGCAGCAGTGTTGCAGTGTTGCAGTGTTGCAGTGCTGCGTGGCCCAAACGAGGGGGCTCACGTCTCCTGGGCCTCGTTGCCATGGGCTGAAATGGCTTCAGAAATTTAATTGCTGCCTCTGCATAACAGTGGTTGGATGGGTACTTGAAGTGCTGTTAGGTGCGAAGTTTAAAGCAGGGTGTCCTGCAGGGCTCATAACAAAAGAAAAAACTATGTCCCATCATCTAGGACGGAGGAAAGGGAGACAGGCATCATTAAAATTCTAAAAAGCACATTTTCTTAACACACAGAAGCATTTTAGGCATGTACTAAAGATCGAGATTGAGATGAATGTAGTAAAAGGGAGAGTTTTTAAACAAAAGCTGAGAAACATTGCTGCCATTGCTCTGATGATCATGGTATTAGAGAATTAAGAGCAGGGCGACTGGAATTATGTGGCAAGAACAGACCAAATTAGGTGGCAACGTTTACTAACTTACACAGCAAGAAAAGGCAAATTATGTGGCCGAATGCAGCACATTTGGTGATAGTATTATCTCATGATTTTGACATTCACCCAAATACAGCAATAAGCAACAGAAAGATTACCAGTTAACCTTTGCAAAGGGCTTTCTAGTGTGCAGCAACAAGTGTTGCTGCGTTTTCAGTAATGTTTGATCCATTTGAACTATAAACAAAACTTTATTTTTTTATTAAAAGCTGCAGATTATGCACCATATGGATCGTGTGGCAAGTCCATAATTATGTGGAAAACTCAGCAACCGTAAAATCAAATAATTCCAGTGGCCCTGTCAAAGAGGCATGTCAGGGTTCATGCTTACCCTTTATGTGGGCTACAGTCCTATTCAATTCAATTCAAAGAACTTTATTAGGTTGTTGTGCAAGGAAAAATAACCATAAAAGTACAATTAATAAGTCACTATCAGAATCCAAATTTAAAATATCAGGAGAATTACACGTAATTAAAAACTTATATATTAAAATTCATATTGCAATTGATTTCCGGAATTTAAAAACGGCCTTTAAAAAAGCAGTAACTGAAGCAACAGTGAATATGTCATCCAATTTCTGAATTGCCAGGAATGCAGGGCGGCATTGTCTTAGTTCCATACTCTTTAACACTGAAACAATCCATCTTTTTCTGGGTATCATGTAAAATGTGCAAAAAAACAAGACATGTATGGACGACTGAGCCGACAAATCATCACATGGGCATTTACAAAGTGATCTTGACTAATCATTCACCTCAGGGAAACTTAGAGATCTATGCAAGATGTTAAGTCTGAGGCTTGTTAATAGAAACCTATCAAAGTCCTTCATAGGTACCAAAATATAAGGCTGAATATTAACAGTAACCAAAGTGAGATGGTGTGCCACCACTGTGTATTTGGTCATTTTATTAATTATTCTAAGATCACTCAAATGTGTCATACAGAGATTTTTAAGGACCTTTCTAGGAACTTGACACATTACTAAAGGATCACTAAAATATTCCTGATGGCCTATTTGTGATAAAAACATATTTACATAATGTAGCCATCTTATTTTATTAGCCTTGTTGATACTCATTGCATCCTTTAAAATAAAACGATTAAAAGCGGACTCTTCGGTGGTCCAAACCCTGTGCCACAAAAGAACAGGTTGAATCTTAATTACATCTTCAAGGTAGAGCAGACCGAGTTCTGTGTGGCAAATGAGTGTGGAAACACTGTCCGGAACTGTGTGGTCACATTAGCATACCCCCAAATGCCTGCACCATAAGTAGCAATTGCTACGCAAGTAGCCTTGTAAATGCACAACAATTCCCCAGGCGACCGCCTACCCATTTTCCTGCTAAAATTTGTTAGTGCCATTAAGGACTTACAAAATAGGAGCCTTCTGTTTTTTTTTGCATTGCATCAGGAACCAGTCTGATCAAACAATATCCCTGAATAGGGAAATGTAGGAGTAATATCTAGTGCCTTCAAGTTGATGCAAATTGATTTTTTCTTTTTATTTGCCCCAGGGCCACAGTTCATTAAAAAAGTTTTAGAGCAATTAATTGTAAGGCCCAAGTTTGTCATAAATTGTGAGAAGGACGTTACCACCCTTTGCAAAGCAATGGGCGCCCGGGCCATCAGAACCGCATCATCTGCGTATAGGAGTGCAGGGAAAGATCGTGCCGCTGCCATAGGCAGATCCCTGCACTTCCTAAGCTGAGTGTTTTCTAGGTCGTTTATATATAGTGTGAACAGGAATGGGGCAAGAACATAGCCTTGCTGCACCCCTCTCAAAATGTGGAACATTCTGGTACAATCCCCATTCTTTCCAAATATGACCTTTGCCCTTGCCCCTGAGTATAGTTGCCTAAGGAAGGAAACTATGTGGTCGTCGACCCCCAGCCTTTCCAAAATTATCCAGAGCTTTGCATGAACGACACAATCAAATGCTGATGTTAAATCAACAAAAGTTAAAAACAGCTTCCCTCCCTTTGCTTTTGTATATTTTTCTAAAAGAATATGAAGGTTTAGACCCTGGTCAGTAGTGCCAAGGCCCTTTCGAAAACCATATTGAAGATCGCTGATAATTGATTGCTCTTCTGCCCATAATTGTAGTCTATCTAAGACCACATGCCCAATTATCTTGACTGTGGAGTCTAATAGTGATATTGGGCGATAGCAGGCTGGGCTTGCTCTATCACCCTTTTTAAATATGGGAACAATGTTAGATTCATACCACGTCGTTAACAATCCCATAGAGCAACATGCATTGAAGAATTGCGTGAGTAGTGGTCCCCATAGCACCACGTTATTTTTAAACAAATCAACCGGGACACCATCCGGGCCCGGAGCCTGACCACCCATGCTGGCTTTAATTGCTAAGTTAACTTCTTTCAAGGTGAAGCCCATGTTCAGTTCCTGGAAAGGGGGTAAAAGCTCCTGATCACAGTCTTAGTAAACATGCAAAAAAATTATACTCTATTATGTAAATCATAACAGGTGTTTTACTGCACACAGCCTGATTGCACGTATTTGAATGTGCTCTGATATGCGATATTGAACAAAATGGAGGGCGGTAAAATAAAGCCTAGGATCACACAATTTGGTTAAGCAGGGAAACCTGGATTGATCTTAGATTTTCCAGTTTCTCACTGTGCAATTCAGCCACTACATGGGTATCTATATTTGGCATCAAAGCTTAATGCTTCACCTTTAATTCTTGGAGCATGAGACTCGAGTCTGGGTGACAGGCAGGGTCCGCATGTTTTTTTTGGGCAGTTTTACATAGCACGAATGTTGGCCATGGAGATAAGAGCGCTTCACAACAGACACTGACTACAGTAATTTTTTCCAGCACAGAGATTTGCCTGGATTCACAGGATGCTAAGCCAAGACCTGGATTGAAGCCTGGCTCCACTTCATGCATGGTGTGCAGTTTCAGCCACTAGGCCATGTCGCCTGCGGTGAAAACCCGACTCATTTAGGGCTTGAGGTTCCAAGAGGATCGTGGGTGAGCAGAGCCAGGTCTCTGCCTCAAGTTTTCAGTGGCTTGCCAGCATATAATAGCATGCAAAAGAGAAGAATGTTAGGAGGGGCAGAATCAATGCAAAAGTGTTAAAAAAAAATTAAATGGTTGAATAATGTGAGTCTGGAAGAGGAGAGACAGATGTAGAGGAATAGAGTTGCTGAAAAAAGGCAAGAGGCTTAGGGAAAAAGCGTGGTAAAGAGCAGCAGATGGAGAAGAGATTTGGATGTAAGAGGAGTAGAACCAACAAGAAGAGGTTGGGTAAAAGGGGGAGATTGATGTAAGGGCAGTAGAACCAGCAAACAAGTTGAGGCAGTGAGGGATGATGAGAGGAAAGGAGAGGAGCATTGAGGGGAAAGATGAAGTTAAGAATGGCAGACTCAAAGAGGGAAGGTAAGATGCTTGGGGAGAGATAAGTGGACAGGGGATAAAGTAGAGGTAAAGTGTTTTTCAGGGGGCTGAAACAGCAAGAGTAGGTAATAGTCTGGGCAAGAGATGAGGTGAAAAATAGAGCATGGAGGAGTGAGGTGGATGTATGTGGGCAGAATCAGTAAAAAAGCAAGAGGCTGGAGAAGAGATACAAATGTTGTTGAACCAGTGTGTGTTGCTAAGCCAGTTGAGTCTTCTGCCAAAGTTTGCAATTTGCTATATCTTTATTTTGCTAGTTAAAAAACCTTTTTTTAAAGTCTTAGTTTCAAGATGAATTTTGTATCCTTCACAAAGGGTTGTAATCTTGAGCCATCCTCAATATGTCTGCTGAATTTCAGCCTGCTCTCTGCGTACTCTAATACCCCTCTTGACCTTTCTATTAAATCACACTCCCAGTGGAACCTTTCCTGCCCATGTCCTGACCGGAGACCTCGACATCATAGCTCTTGTCCTGGACTCCCTGTACAATATCTTGCTTGCCTCCTTATAAGTTCCAACCAAAGTAAAAAATAAACAAGCTCTGATTGTTTTTCTGCACCTAAAACCTTTAGCAGGCTCAACATGTCTCTATATCATCTGCCATCACTTTCCTGACTTTTTCACAAATGTTCCACAATATTTTTCTGTAAATGGAAAAAAATGAAGTATATTGTGAGACATTTTCTTTGGGTCAGGGGCAATTGGTGAATAATTGGCAGCATTGGTGGAGCTTGCTGTTGCTTACGATTGTTGTTTCAGAACTGACTATTTCATTTAATTTGTTTAAGAGCTATTCCTTTTAGAATCTTGTCTCTCCAACTGTGGCATTAATGAGAAAAGCTTACTCCTGACGGTGATAAACAGTAGGTTCAGGGAGGCAGATCTTGCATTGGAGGCTGGAAGACCCAAGACATTTGGTTATATACCTGGGGAGTGTCTGGAGTGACTTGTGGATGATGGAAATGGTTTTGAATTCAATTATTTCTTTAACCCAGATCCATATGATTTACCTGAGAGCAGGTGCAATTTGGTTATTTCTTCATAAGCTAAATGAGTTGCCACACATGGTTCTGGTCCCTCTGCAATTTGTCAAGGGTCTTCTCAGATGTTAAGGACATGTGACTTAATTTTTTTTAAACTGTAAGTCTCTGGTAGTTCATCAGCGCTATTTCGAAAGTCAAGCAACACCTGTCCCAACCTACCTATTCCACATTGCTACATCTCTATGGGGCTGGAGGAAACAACATCTGAAGCTCAATCCCCAGATGCACCAGTGTTAGTTTTCCACTGGGGAAGGATAAGCACCAAGGGGTCAGCACATCCTCATTCAATATTTTTTATTATGGGGAGGGGGCATGTGTGGGCCCTTCCCTGAGATCTTCTGCAGTCTTGGGGATCACACACCACAGAGTCTAACAGCTCAAAAATATTGTCCCGGGTGCCCTGCCTTCCTTTGTCACGAAGATGAGCTCAGCCTCGCTCCCAGTGGGAGTGTGCTGCCCACTTCCTGTGTCTAGGGACACACACTAAACCACAATTCCAACCATGTTGACGCTGAAAGCCGAGACTATATCGGCTCCTGCCCCGAGACCCACCAACTAGACCTGCCACACTGTTCATCCAAGCAAACTGAATGAGAAGTGAGGCCGCCACTGTGGTCCTGTGCTAATCCTAAAGACAATGCTGTCTCAAACCAGACAAGCAGGACACCTGGCTGCACCCCAAGCGGTGTTCTCTGTAGAGTGGTGACCTCACTCCAGGTCATTAAGGGTACTGTCGCTAGCCTGAATGTGGAAAGATAGCAAAGGTCCAAGGGTTTCAAGGCTTTGGACAACACTTAATTAAGTATGGTTAGTTGGTGGACGGAGGCACACTCGAAGCTCTGGACCTCTTGGGCTTCAGGTTAGAAAGACAGGTTAGGAAAGTTGTGAGTGTGGTCTCCACATAGAAATAGTTCAATTAGCCAGGATTAATATCCGTTTTTTTCGGCACGTAGTATGGAGGACAGAGACATTTCTGTTTGCAGAAAGAGTTTCTTTATTTTAATTCACACAGCAAAGACAGCCGACACGTGTTTCGCCCCCTCTTGGCGATTTGCGCCGGGGCTTTCTCAAGGCTAGATAGGATAAGTCTCATAGAAAATCCAATTCAAGGTGAGTACAGTGTCCAATATATAAAATATAGGTCATTGCCTCCCGTCGGGAGGCAATGACCTAGGAACGACCATGCCGGGAGGACTATAGGAACGGGGGCATCAGCCCAAATAAGAAATATTTTACTATTGAAGACTTATATTTTATATATTGGACACTGTACTCACCTTGAATTGGATTTTCTATGAGACTTATCCTATCTAGCCTTGAGAAAGCCCCGGCGCAAATCGCCAAGAGGGGGCGAAACACGTGTCGGCTGTCTTTGCTGTGTGAATTAAAATAAAGAAACTCTTTCTGCAAACAGAAATGTCTCTGTCCTCCATACTACGTGCCGAAAAAAACGGATATTAATCCTGGCTAATTGGACTATTTCTATGTGGAGACCACACTCACAACTTTCCTAAACTGTCGCTAGCCTGAACCTTTCACCTACAAATCCTTGATTTAAGGTGTAAAAGTTTGATTTGTTCAATGGAAGCAAAACGACTACAACACCCATAATGTCACACAAAAGTCCATGAGAGGAAACAGTGTCTGTGATGACCTGGAAGGAAGCGGTCACTCTATTTCCCTGTAAACAAGTAACTTGGGGCCTGAAAACGAAAGACTGAGAGACGGTGTATTGGTTTGTAAGGATAAGCCTGCCATTAGGTAAGTAATGTTTCAGCTCAAGATTAAATAAATAGGCCTCTGTGTTGCCTACCATGTTGATTGCTAAGTGAACTTGCTCCTGTGGCAGTTGTTTCCTTGCACCTGTTTCCCTGTTAGATACCAATCAATCAATACATTTGTAGAGTGCACAACTCACCCAAGAGGGTCTCAAGGCGTTGAGGGGGAGGTGAGGGTCCTGCTACTGCTCAAACAGCCAGGTCTTGAGGAGTCTCCTGAAGGCCAGTAGGTCCTGGGTCTGTTGTAGGCGGATGGTGGGGTTTTTCTAGGTTTTTGCGGCAAGGTGGGGAAATGATCTGCCGCCGGCAGTCGCTCAACGGATGCGGGGGACGGTGGCGAGGGGGAGGTCAGCGGAGCGAAGCTGGCGGTTCGGGGTGTAGAAGGTGAGTTGTTCATTGAGGTAAGCTGGTCCGGTGTTGTGGAGAGCTTTGTGAGCGTGGGTGAGGAGTTTGAAGGAGATCCTCTTCTTGCCGGGGAGCCAATGTAGGTCATTCAGATGGGCTGTGATGTGGCTGACGCAGGGGATGTTGACGATGAGGCGTGCAGAGGCGTTATGTATGTGTTGTAGTTGTTTCTGGAGTTTGGCTGATGTTCCTAGCTAGAGAGCATTGCCGTAGTCCAGTCTGCTGGTGACAAGGGCCTGGGTGACTGTTCTTCTGGTACCAGTGGGGATCCATCTGTAGATCTTGCGGAGCATGCAGAGGGTGTTGAAGCAGGAGGAGGAGACGGCGTTCACTTGCTGGGTCATTGACAATGCGGAGTCAAGGATGGACTCCCAGGTTGCGTGCGTGGTTAGTGGGCGTCGGTGCAGCTCCCAGTGCGACCGGCCACCATGAGTCGTCCCAGGTGGAGGGAGTGAATCCGATGATGAGAACCTCCGTCTTGTCCGAGTTCAGTTTCAGGCGGCTGATCATCATCCATTCGGTGATGGCCTTCATTCCTTCGTGGATGTTGGATTTGGCGGTGATGGGGCTTTCGTAAGGGAGAGGATCAGCTGGGTGTCGTCGGTGTATGAGACGATGTTGAGGTCGTGCGATCTGGCGATGTTGGCAAGCGGTGCCATGTAGATGTTGAAGTGTCGGGCTGAGGGACGATCCTTGGGGTACGCTGCAGATGATCTTGGTGTCTTTAGAGCGGAATGGGGGGAGGCGGACACTCTGGGTTCTGCTGGTGAGGAAGGAGGTGGTCCAGCCAGTGCTTTGTCGTGGATCCCTGCGTTGTGGAGGCATGGGTGGAGGGTGTGGTGGCAGACGGTGTCAAAGGCAGCCGAGAGGTCCAGGAGGATGAGGGCAGCGGTTTCTCTTGTCCATCATGGCCCTGATGTCGTCGGTTGCGGCGATGAGGGCTGTTTCGGTGCTGTGGTTACTACGGAAGCCGGATTGAGATGGGTCCAGGATGTTGTTCTTTTCGAGGAAGGAGATCAGTTGCCTGTTGACGATCTTCTCGATGACTTTCATCAGGAACGGGAGGAGGGAGATGGGCTGGAAGTTCTTGAGGTTCTTGGGGTCAGCTTTGGGATTCTGAGTAGGGCGTTGATCTCGGCGTACGTCCAGCTCTTCGGGAAGGTGGCGATCTCGAAAGAGCTGTTGATGATTTTGCGGAGATAGGGTGCAATGGTGGAGCTTGCTTTGTTTAAGATGTGGTGTGGGCAAGGGTCGTATGGTGAACCGGAGTGGATGGTGTTCATGATTTTGATGGTGTCTTCGTCGTTGATGTGGGTCCAGGAAAGCAGGGGGTCGATGTTGATGTGGCTGGGGGGCAGTGAGTCTGAGGTGTCTGTGTCTGTCGGGGGGGCCTGGTAGCTGAAGCTGTCATGGATGTCTGCGATCTTGCAGTGGAAGAAGGTGGCTAGGGAGTTGCAGAGGTCTTGTGATGGCGGGATGTCGTTGGAGTTGGAGCTGGGGTTGTAGAGTTCCTTCACGATGTTGAAGAGCTCTTTGCTGTTGTGTGCATTGTTGTCAATGCGCTCTTTGTAGGAGGTACTTTTGGTGGTATGGATGAGTTGTTGGTGTCTGCGGATGGCGCTCTTGTTGGCTGTGTTGCTGTCTGGTGTCTGTTCATGGTGCCAATTCTTCTCGAGCCTACGGCAGGCCTGCTCGGATGCCTGGAGGTCGGTGGTCCACCAGATGGTTTTTCTGTCGGTGCGTCTGTTCGAGGGTTTCTTGATCGAGGCGAGAGTGTTGGCGCAGTTGTCGATCCATTGCCTGAGGTTGAGGGCGGCAGAGTAGGTGTCGGTAGTGTCCGTTGGTGGGTTTCGGGCGAGGCTGATTACTAGCTGGTCTTCGGTGACTTTGCTACAGCTGCGGTGGGGGCCCATTGTGTGCAGTGGTGCGTGGTGGGCTTCTCAAAGGTAAAGTGGACACAGCGGTGGTCGGTCTAGTGGAGTCTGGTGGTGTGGCTGAAGGTGGCGTGGTTGCTGGCTGAGAAGATGGGGTCAAGCTTGTGTCCTGCGAAGTGGGTGGGAGCCATGACGAGCTGTTTGAGTCCGAGGTTGTCAAGGTTGTCAAGCAGGGTGGTGGAGTTGCTGTCGTTGGTGTTCTCGAGGTGGAAGCTCAGATCTTCAAGAAGCATGTAGTCCGTGGACGCAAGGATGTGCGTGCTTACAAAGTCGGCAATGGAGTCGCTGAACAGAGGCTGGGGACCGGGTGGTCTGTAGATGAGGGTTACTCTGAGGGTGGTGTTGGGATCGGTGTGGATCTGGAAGTGCAGGTGTTTGACGGTGATAAACGTGTCGTAGGTGCTGGTCGAGATTCTGAGGGTGTTTCTGTGGACAATGGCGATTCCTCCTCCTGTACCTTTGGTGCAGTCCCTGCAGGTGATCTTGTAGCCGCCAGGGATGGCTATGGCGATGTTGGGTGCCGAGGAGGGGTTCATCCAGGTCACCATCAGGAAGGAGCCGTCTGGGGAGGTGGAGTCAAGTAGGTTCCAGAGTTCGATGGCGTGTTTGCGGGCGGAGCAGGTGTTGAGTAGAAGGCATCGGAGGCTGTTGCGACCTACCCCGGTGGGCGTGGTGGTGGATACCACAGAGATTGGGGCACCACAGGAATAGGGAGTAGAGCATTAGAGGTGGTGGACCATCTTGCTAGCACCCATATATATGATCATCAAACCCTGTACTGAACCCTTATTAGTGTGTGCCTTTGAAATTGGGGATTCTTGAGGAATCTGAAACGAGTGCAGATAATGTACACACATGGACATGCTACGACCCAAAAACTTCTTGGTTGTTTCCCCAAGCAAATACAACCCAACTTTACACCTGATTTCCACTGTAACACCATAAAGGTAGATTGCTTTTGGAGGGGAGTCAAATGATATTTTCAATATATTTTAACAATGTTTATAACAAAATATGAGCCTGTTTGTTACACAATATTAAATCAAGAATAGGTGAATTGATACAGAAATCGTTTTTAAAAACCATGACACAAGAAGAAGAATTTTTTAAGTAGCCAACAACTCAAAGACAACATGTGATTCCCACGGGCTAAATGTAATACTCCATAAGACATGAATCTGCAAATTTTACATTCTTTTTCCTATAGCACGATTTTATATTATTTATTTTCTGTGACTCAACACCTTGGTTCTCTGAAACAGCATACTTTGATTGTATTAACACTCATTGTAAAGTTTAAATCTCACAAAACAACAACTATATTTAACTTTTCCAACTCTTTTAATCCGGGTTATCTGGCCACCCTTTTGTAACTGGGTAGCATCCGGACTATTCAGGTATCTAATTAAGCCCTGAGAATGCGGAAGAGATGAACTTAGTTAAACAGGTGCTCCAATTAGGATGTGTAGTATTCTATCTTGCTGTCCCATTAAGGTAATTCTCTTTAAATTGGGCAGTGATTTATTATGTATGCTGTTTGACTGTTGAGTTCTGAGTCATTGCACCCAACACTACCTCCCTGAGAAACATTTGACTGCTCAACCCTGCTGAATGGGTGTATTTGTCCCAGTTTGCAGAATCATAGTAGGATGGATCCCAGGACACAAGAGACAAAAGGCCCCAACAGCCATAGTTGTGACCCAATAGGTCACTACTGCCCCCTGGGACCCCGGGAAGGGTTCTAATAGGGCTTCTTTTATATATGTACAAATAGGTATTGATATACCTGTCAACCTTAGGGTGATCTTCCAAACAAACGTTTTGCCTTTACTCCTTCATTGTCTCACACCCAATTAGCAAATTTAATTAACTCGAAAATCTCTAGGAATGTGGTACTACATATGCCCATGGCCTGTACAATAAATGCTACTAGTGGCCCTGCTGGACTTATTGTGCCACCTGTTAGAACTTAGGGTGACCTTCCACCCAACTGTTTGCCTTCCTCCTCCATCTGTGTACTGAATTTGTTTTTTCAGGCCTTAGTACTCTGTGCGCTTTGCCACTGCTAATAGTGCTAAAGTGGTTGAGGTCCTCCTCTAAACATAATAACATTGGCTTATACCTAATTGGCAAATTTAATTTATTTGTAAGTCCCTAGTAAAGTGGCACTACATGTGCCCAGGGCCTGTTAATTGAATGCTATTAGTGGGACTGCAGCACTGATTGTGCCACCCACGTAAGTGGCCATTTAAACATGTCTCAGGCCTGCCATTGCATGGGCTGAGTGTGTAGTTTTACACTGCCAACTCAACCTGGCACAACAAACCTTTTGCCAGGCTCAAACCTTCCTTTTTAATGCATATGAGTCAGGCCAGAGTAGGCCCTGGACATTCCAGAGTGTAGGGTGCAATATATTTAAAAAGAAGGACTTGTACTTTTAAGGTTTTGCATGTCTTAGTAGTGAGACACTCTTAAATTCGGATTTCACTCGTGCAAGGCTTATCCCTCCTGTAGGATAACATTGAAGTTGCCTTATCACATTTTAAATGGGAAGGGATAATGAGTTTATGTTTGGTGTCACTGGAATCCCAATTTAAAATCCTAACTTATGATGAAGTCAGATTTTAAATTGCAATACTGAAAATGCCACGGTTAATAAGTTAGCAAACACAAAAAGCTGATGGATGGAGTGCTGAGACTTTTCAACCACTCACCCCAGTCAAGATATCTGGGTTTAATCCATCTTTCATTCGCTCAATATGCCACCCAATTAGGATCCGGTCGCCATATGCAAATCAGTCTTTTTTTAAACGCTCTTTTTCTTATACAAGAGCGCAGATCACTTTTGGATGTACAATACTAGGGATAAACATATATCAACATTTATCCCCCCCCCCTCCAGAAGATCCTCATCTCTATTGATTCATAGGACCCATTGACCTAGTCTAACATATATATACTGCCCTATCCTATTCCCTCCCTCCCTCCCTTCTCTTTCAGTGAGCTCTATATTCACTTCACTTACCCCAAACTTTGTTCCATATCTGTGTACATCCACTAGCTGTATAGATTACTTTTCTGCCCTGGAACACCAATCCAAGTCGGTCTTTCATTCCCTTACATCTGGTATTTGGCTCACCCCTTATTTTTTTGCTTTATTTCTTTTTGCCTCCATTGCTGCTATTTTCATCCATAGTAATATATACTTGGCCCATTTTTCTTCTCCTGTAACTCATAGTATTAACCATCTCAGGTCTATTGAGAACTTCACGTCAGTGACTTCAGTCATAACTCTCGACACCTCTCTCCAGAAGACCTGGACACATTTACAATCCCAAAGGATATGGAGAAAGGAGCCTATTTCCCTGCACACCCACACACAATACTTAGATTCTTCCCGCCCCATTCAATATAATATTGTCCTGGATGTGTAGGATCTATGAAGTATACGCAGTTGGATCAAACAAAAACGGGCCCTTATAGCTACCTCACATGGTCTCTGTACTACCTCATCCCAGTCATCTTCCATCTCCTAAGCCACCCTTAAGGAGTCCACAGGGTGGGTGAGTTATTTTGCAAATTAGTCTTGACCCTGCTCCTCATGGAAACAGTTCAGACCGTACTGCCTGGCCAGGTCCTCCCTGGACTGGAAACAATCATCCTGGGACCTGTTTTGGGGTTTCATTCCCATCAGCCAGGCTAGCTTGAATCCAGTGGCACATCGAGCAAGGGACCCACGCCTGGGCATAACCTTGGCCACTTAGGGCAACATTAGCAAACACAACAAGCTGAGGGATAGAGTGCTGACATTTTTTAACCACTCACCTCCAATCAAGAATTCTACATTTAATCCATCTATCTCTTGCTCACAATGCAATCCTTGTTTGGACCCAGCCATGTGCAAATCACTCTTGGCCCTGCTCCTCATGGGAACATGCCAGACCATGTCCTCCCTGGACCGGAAACAAGCATCCTGGGACTGGTTTAGGGTATCACCCCTCATCAGCCAAGCTAGCCTGAAACCAGTGGCACATCGAGCAAGGGATTCACGTCTGGGCATGCCTTTGGCCACTTAGGGCAGTACAGCAAACACAAGCTGGTGTACAGGAGTGCTGAAAATGTTCAACTACTCACCCCCAGTCAAGAGATCTGAGGTTAATCCATCTTTCTTTTGCTCGGTATGCCACCCAGTTTGGACCCAGCCATATGCAAGTCAGTCTTTACCCTGCTTCTCATGGTAACAGTCCAGCCCAAACTGCCTGACCAGGTCCTCCCTGGACCTGAAACAAGCATCCTGGGACCAGTTTTGATGTTTGACATTGTTCAGCATTCTGTCCATCAATTGTTCTTTTTGCTTTTAAAAAGTTGGCGTTTTCTCATCTTAGCCATTTAGTGCCTGTAACCTGTTTCTGGTCACATGGCTGGATGCAGCTGACAGCTGAGTTTAGTGTATTCCTCCTAGACAGTCAAACACAATAGGAAGCTTAGGTGTGCCTGGATGGGCCATCACTGGCAGGATGGGAGGGATAAACTGGGCACAGCCCCACTTACACCTGAATAGGCTCTTTCCTGCTCCACACAAAGGACTGCATGCCCCCTGTAGTTAGTGTGGAACCAGAACAGGGAAGGCAGGGTGTCGGAGGACTTCAAAGGGAAACAGCTATAAGCCTCTGCCCCACATCAAAGGCACAACTGGGTATGAATACGGGGCCTCGGACACCAACTCTTCAGTACACCTCTGGACCTGTGGATACTCAGCCAGGAAGAAGGACTGCTGTGCTGCTGAAGGACTACCACTCCTGCTGGATTGAACTCTGCTCGACTCCTGCATTGCTATGCTGACCTGAGGCCCTATTTCCTGGTTGAGAAGGACTGGACCTGCATCTCCTGAACCCAGAACCCAGAGTGACTCAAAGGGCTAGTTGGTTGACCTTCTAATTTGAGCCTGAGGGATATAACAGGCATATAACAACCTTGAATCTACATCTGGACTCTGCCATCTGTGACTCTACCCAGCCAAGTGGTGCCACCCCACTCCTTGACCTTTGGAAGTGAATTTAAGGTGCTTTACCAGCCTCTGTAGCCCTAGCAGAACTGAAGCATCTCTTCTGCTGCCTGAGTAACCCCAAGCAGATCTGATGCAACTCCACTGCTGCATGGATTCGACCCTCCACTGTGTGATGCATCCTCTGCGCAGGTCCTCGCATCCCTCTTTGACGGCAGTTTCGGGAACGATGCTGGATTTCGTATCTCAGCTTCACAGCTCCTCGGAACCTACACATTTCCCAGACTGTGCACCACATCCTCGATGCCAGGCTTAGCATTGCAAGCCCGTCAATGGGATTCTCGGCAACAATGCATCTGCATCTTGAAACCAATGCATCGCTTTGATTGTGTGATGCAGCTTCGGTGCAAATCCACGCAACGCACTGCAACCCAGAATTAAAGATACTTTTGTTCAGCAGGCCTAACTGGTTCCCTGTATCCGGCTCGCGCTCCATTGCGGTTGGCCTGAACTTGTGATTCAGCTCAGTCTGGTAGGACCAGATATCTACAGTCGGCACTTCGCAACTTTTGGGACTATTTTCAATAAAAACTGTAAAATTCCATATCTCCAGTTCTACTGATTTTTGTCATTTTGGTCTTGTTTTATTTATAAAAATCACTCTGTTTTTCAAACTCTGTTGTTGGCTATTTTTGTGATGTGCTTTTACTGTGTTACTGTTTGAAGTGTTACACATGTACTTTACACATTGCCTCTGAGTTAACCCCGACTTCTCTGTGCCAAGCTACCCACGGGCTGAGCACAGGTTAATTTAGGGTTTGCTTGTTTCTTCATCCTTAGATGAATTGTGGTTGCTGCTTGAGAAAGGTTTTACCACCCTAAACTTGTAATCCAATTTCTTACACCACCCACTTAAGTAGCCTTTTAAATATGTCTCAGGCCTGCCACTGCAGCTGTTGTGTGCAGTTTAAATTGCCATTTAGACCTGGCAAAATAAAGCTTTTGACAGCCTAAACATTCCTACATAGGTAAGCCTTAAACAGCTCATAGAGCAGGGTGCAGTGTTTTTAAAAGTTGGACATGCATTTTTAACTTTTACATGCCATGGTAGTGAAAAACCCTTACATTTATTTTTAACCACTGCAAGTGGGCTCACTTATTATATTTAATAGGCGATAATAACTTTCAACTCAGAGCAGCTAGGGATGTCTAGTGTGGTGTTTTACGAATTGTAATTGAAAACCCTCTTTAAAGGTAAAATTGGATTTTAAGTCACAATTCTGAAAATGCCACTTTTAGAAAGTTGCAGTGCAAGAACAAGGTAGATAAAGATGTGATGTAATATAACATAATGTAATGTAATGTGTACTTGTAAAGCGCACTGCAACCCATCGGGTGTCCTGGCACTAAAGAGACGGAAAAGAAACCTATGACAAAGACAAGAAGGCATTAAGCTCTGGGATAGAGCCAGGTTTTTATTTTCTTTCTAAACGGCAGAAGATCTTTCATCTGCCGCAGCTCCGTGGGTAGGCTATTCTAGAGTCTTGCAGCAGCAACACTGAAAGCGTGCCTCCCCAATTTAGCTCTTCTGACTAGAGGTACTTTCACCCAGTTATCTGAGGAGGACCGAAGACAACGGGTGGGAACACACCAACCAAATTCATTTTGCAATGGTACTGGCTCCAAACCGTGCAGTGCCTTGAACACGACACAAAGGGATTTGAAGTAAATCCTCTCCAGAATTGGGAGCCAATGCAGCTCCACAAGGGTCTGAGAGGAGAAGGATTGGCGGGGTCTCATCAAGGTCAAATTGGCCGCCGCATTCTGGATTCTCTGAAGTCTCCTAATTAACTACTTAGGGAACTCTAGCAACAAGGAATTGCAGTAATCCAGCCTGCTCATAATTACTCTCCTTACTACCAGAGAGCGATGTGCAGGGAGCAGGGGGAGAATTTTCCTAAGGGTCCTGATAAGGGAGAAGCAGCTCCCAACGGTCTTATCAACTTGAGTTTCCAAGGTCAGCTTCTCATTAAAGCAGATTCCCAGATTGCGAACCAACTTAGATGATGCCAATGGGGGATCAGCAGAAATAGGCCAGAAGTCGGCTGGGAGGGGATAACTCTCCCACCTTCAATACAGAGGATCTCTAGTTTATCTGCATTAAATTGCAGAGAGTTGTTTCTCAGCCAATGTACCACATTCTGCATGCAGGCATGTAAATTCTCCAATGTGGATGACTGTTCTCCCTCCAAAGATAGAATCAGCTGGGTGTCATCTGCGTAGTTTGCCATGGGATTGATGACATCCACCAAGGGGCGCATATAGTCATTAAATAAAATAGGACTGATTGCAGAGCCCTGCGGCACACCATAGTGTATCTTGGTACGCTTGACCGAAAAGGGGGAAGAGCCACCGTCTGACATCTGTTAGACAGATGGGAATGGAGCCATTTCTGTGCCTGGCCAACTACCCCCACTCCTTCCAGATGTTCCAGGAGAACCTTGTGATTGAGTGTGTTGAATGCAGCAGACAGGTCTAACAGGATCAATATGACATGTTGACCCTTGTCTGCGTACAAACGAAGATCGTCCATCACAGTCAACAAGGCAGTCTCCGTCCCATGTCCTGGGCGGAAGCCGAATTGCACATCATCCAGTAAATCATTTGCCTCCAGAAACTGCAAGAGTGCCCTGCTTACTAGGCGCTCAATGATCTTTACAGGATTTGGAAGGAGTGAGATAGGCCTGTAGTTTTTGAGACAGGCTGGGCCAAGCGAGGGTTTTTTCAATAAGGGGGATACAACTGCTTACTTCCAACAGGAGGGGACCCCCCCCCAGTACACAGGGATTGATTACATAACTGTCTTAGCAGAGGAAACAGTTCGGAACCTAACGCTTTCCAGACCCTGTGGGGAAGAGGATCCAGTGATGAACCAGAGGAGACCCCTAAAGCTATTTGATCAAAATCCTCCACAGAAGTCGAAGTGATCTAGAAGAGGTTTCTGATCTGATGCCTTACTCATCCCCCCCCAGTCCTCCTGCCTATCCTGTGGGGGACCACTAGCCCCATCAACTGTGCTATTCCCCTCCAGCCCTTCAATGATTTATCAGATCTTATTATCAAAAAAGGCAGCCAGTCTATCACAGAGTTCCTGCGTGGGGAGAACCTTATTTTTAGTACAAGAGGGGCTAGCGATATCTATACTACTATAATAAAGGAAGAACTTTGCACCTTTGAGGCGGGTAAACTCGGGAACCACAGCGCCAATCCACACACCCGATACATCATTGTAATCGTCAGGGTGTGCAGATGGACATAGGCTATATAAATAAAAAATATACGTTATTTAAAAAATTGACGATAAAAAAAAAGTAGTCCCTTGCAAGTAGCGCCAGCCGCGACCTGCGTGGTGACATCAGGAGCGAGGGGAGGAGCGGCGTGCAGGAGCGGAAGAGGAGCGGCGGACATGGCTCGGGGGAGGAGCAGTGACGAACGGCGGAATGGCGGTGAGGACCGGCGGACAGGCGGGAGGAGCGGTAAGCGGCGAGGAGCGGCGGAGCGGTGAAATGAGGAGCGCGGAGGAGGAGCGGCGGCTGAGGTAAGGCTCCGGGCAGGCAGAGGTCGGGGCAGGCGGGGGACGGGGCGGGCATGGGCCCGTGCTGCTTGACAATATCAGGGCGGGCGGGGGGCCGGGCTGCTGCACAATTTCGGGGCGGGCGGGGGTCCGGGAAGCCTGATTGCTCGCGGGGGACGGGGCGGGCAGGGGCCCGAGCTGCTTGACAATGTCAGGGCAGGCTGGGGGCCGGGCTGCTGCACAATGTCGGGCGGGCGGGGGTCCGGAAAGCCTGATTGCTCCCGGACAAGGTCGGAACGGGCTGCTAGTCATTCATTATTTTAAAATTTCTCTTGGTGCTATTAGAAGCCCTCAGGATTACATCTGCAAAATACTCAGCTTTAGTAGAGGCAATACTTTTCTTATAGCTAAGGATTTTCTTTTCCAAACAGCTTTATCTGTATTAAGATTCCCCTTCCTCCACCTCCGTTCTGCTTGTCTGCAGCCAAGTTTTAACTTTTGCAAATCAGCATTATACCAAGGCGCTGAGGGTTTGCCAACTGTTATGACCATCTTTCGAGGGGCAAGCTGGTCAAGTTGGTTATTAATTTATGAACAGAAGGTGGCGTAGTTATCCTCCACCTGTTTTCCAGGGTCAAAAGATCCTTCAAGGTGGAATACTGGGGAAGAATTAGCTTTCCTCAGGAGACCTTTCCAGTCCCTACTGAGAAAGCATCTTGTTTCCTTCGTAGCAGGGCCATTCTGCTTGATTTTAAACACATCAAATGTAATCAGGTGGTGATCAGACCAGCCAACCGGCAGAACATTCACCACTTCCAATAAGTCTTTCCCAGCAAAAATCAGGTCCAAAATATGCCCCCCGTATGTGTAGGTTCTACCACCCATTTTGGAAGAAACAGATCCATACAAGATTGTAGGAGAATATTGTACCCTGGGCCCATACTCCTGTTAGCCCACAAGTTAAAATCCCCTAATATGAGGAGTCTGGCGTGTGAGAGAGCCATATTACTAAAAACATCAATCAGGTTTTTCTGTTGAAGGAGACTGGCCACCCCTGCGGGCCTATAGCAAACAATACCAGTCAGCACCTGGTTCCCATGGTCTTTTAAAGCGAAGCCCAATAGCTAGACCCCTTCGACATTGTCAATATCCACAGGGGAAAAGTTCCATGCCTACTTAAAAAAAAATCCCAACCCCTCCACCTCTACCGCTAGAACGTGGCTTGTGGAAGGCTTTGTATCACTGAGGACATGCCAGACCCAGCTCCAAATCAGAGCCGGGGTGAGTCCAAGTCTTAGTCACCACCAGGGCATCTAAATCGTGAGACTCTAGCAACAGCTGCATCATCATGTATTGAGTACAGAGGGACCTAGCATTAAGCAGACCACATCTTAAGGAATTCCTTCTAATGAGGTCAGCTAATGTCGCTACCGTATCCACTGGTTTAGGTTCCCCACAAACACCACCCTGCTCATCTATTGCCCGTGTAGAGCACTTGAATACCTGTAAGTTGAAATAGCAGGTAGATCTATTCCAAAATCAGTAGAGTGGCTGGCGCTGTCGGCGCGCGGACGGGCGCAGACGGGCTTGCCGTTGGCGTGCCTTTGGCACGCCCGCTGCGCGTCAGCGCCATTACTATTTTTATAGTTGTTTGGAGGGAGATCGGGGGAAGACTAGTCCGTCCCTTCTCAAAGATGGCTACCGCTGAGTATGCCACCGGAAGTGAGGAAAAAAGAAGAACTAGGTCGCATCAAGACTCCCTCCACTCAAACAGCACAAGTTGCGGTGGAACTGGGAGAAAATGCGACCCGCCGATGGATGTAAGTCGTTTATAAAGCAGTATTTTTTTTTTAAGAGATCAACCAGTTGTACACAATCACAAACACCAAGAGCAAATACGACGCATATAAGTTTAAAAGTAGATGGGGAATTAAAAGTAAAGACCAATATGAAGTTAAAAAAACAAAGATCTGGATGGGCACTTAGGTCTTGATGGGCACTTAGGGGCCCATTATGATGTTGGGCGGATTGCCCCCACCAGGCTGGCGGTAGCCACCGCCGGCCTGGCGGGGGCAATCCGCCCGGCATCTTCTCCAGAATTCCCCTAGCCATATTAGAATGGCGGGGGGGACCGCGGCGGATGGAAAGACCGTCCGCCGCTTTTCTGCCCCGGTCGCCTTGCAGCTGGGGCGGAAAATGTTTAATATGGTGGCGGTGTCTATTAGACACCGCCAGCCATATTAGCATGGGCTTTCAGACATGCCTTTCCGTGGCAGCAATGCCGCCACGGAAAGGCATGCGTTCTTCACTCTGGGGGCCCCCTGTGGGCCCCCAGAGTGAAGGAGGGGTGGGGGTTGTACACGGGGGGTACCTGTGGTACCCCCCTTCATTTGCATAAACAAAGCGGCAGGCACCGTGCAGTGCCTGCCGCTTTGTTTATGCAAATGCTGAATTGCATTTTTAGCATTGTGGCGGGCGGTGCTGAGAGCACCGCCCGCCACAATTCTAAAAATGCAGGATGTGCCTGCCACCGTGGCGGGCACATCCTAATACCCCCCGCGGGACCCCCGCCCTTATGGCGGGCGGTCCCAATCCCCGCTAGGATGACGGGCGGACAATGTCCGCCCGTCATCCTAATAGGCCCCTTAGTATTCATCTGAAATTATGGAATAAAGAATCATTATAGCACTACACTGTCTCCGCAGTGATTTTTCAACATGAAGCATTGAGAAAGAAGTTCATGGACAACTATTGGTGTACTTTAGACTAAAATTGGTAAAAATAGTAGTGGTTTATTGTAAAGGAAAAACTCCTTTATTCTGCAGTGCGACAGATTGGTGCGGAAGTCACTTGAAATTGAAATTGAAATTGAAATTAAAATACTTATAAAGCGCACGACTACCAAACGGTTTCTTGTCGCTGAGGATACACTTCCGTGGGAGAGGCAGGAGAAAGGCGCTAGTGTGGAAAGGCTTGTGTAAAAAAGAACGTCTTGAGAGCTTTCCGGAACTCAAGGTAGTTAGGGGAAGACCTGAGGGTAAGGGGAAGGGTATTCCAGAGGGCGGGAGCAAGAGTAGAGAACTTCCTACCCCCGAATTTTTTTTCCTTAAACGAGGAACAGAGAGAAGAGATTGGGAGGAAGAGCGCAGCTCTCTACTGGGAATGTAGGTCTTGATTTCAGAATTAATAAAGGCCGGGGCCTTGCCTGCTCGAGCCTGGAAGGTTATGCAGCCCATCTTGAAGAGAGGGCGTTCCCGAATGGGGAGCCAGTGCAGGGCTTTAAGTAAGGGGGTAACATGGTGAGATTTAGGGAGATTGTGAACCAGTCGAGCGGCCTGATTTTGGACCAGTTGGAGCTGTCGAAGGTCATAAGCAGGGACACCAGTGTACAGAACGTTACCATAGTCAAGGCGAGACATGACTAAGGCTAAAAGAATGAGCTTGAGGGCGGAAAAGGAAAAGAACTGTGATATTTTGCGGATAGTGTGGAGGATCAGGAAGCAGGACGAAACAACTGAGCTGATCTGGGAGTGCAGGGTGTGGTGATCATCCAGTTTTATCCCTAAGGTTTTGACTGAGGAAAAGGGGGAAGGAGGAGGACCCAGGGAAGTGGGCCAAAACAAAGAGGTGCCACTTGGTACTACTTTTATAAAGTTGACATTTTCTTGTCCCAAAAATGTGGTGCTTGCAGCATGTATCCTGTGTCACATGACTAGGTTTATCTGGCAGATTGGTCTTTTGCGTTTTGCTCCCAGAGAGTGAGACATAGTGAAAATAGGTTTTGGAGGATGGGCCATCTCTGACTTGATGAGGGGGAGAAACTATCAACTACCACACTTGCATCTATGTAGCAACAAGATCAGCCACCAGCTTATCACCATCCTTAACGCATCTAGCCCCACCACTACCACCTTTCCTGGAGCATGGAGATATGCAGAGGTCAAACCTCTCCTCAAGAAATTCTCTGCAGACCCCAGTGATCACCAGAACTACTACCCCATCTCACTGCTCCTGTTTCCCGCCAAAGTCCTGGAGAAGGCCATCAACTGTCAGCTCACAGACCACCTCAAGAAAAAACAACCTGCTAGACACCTCCCAATCCAGTTTCTGAGCCAACCACAGCACTGCCCTGATTTCCACCACGGTCAACATCCGCGCCATACTTGACTGAGGAGAATCAGCTTCCCTGATCCTTCTCGACCTCTCCACAGCTTTCAACACCACTTCCCACCACACACTCATCAAGGAACTGCACCAGATTGGAATCAAGAGAGATGCACTTGGATGGATTGCATCATTTATGATGGGATGCACTCAAAACCCATAATACCCTACACTGACATCGACCTCGGGGAGTGGCTAAGGAAACATGGCTGCAGGCTGACGCCCATCGCGGGTGCTCCAGCGCAGCGTGGCAGCATTGAACGGAACTAACGTTTTTTAATTAACCTGTGTGCAATGTAAAATAGAATGAATGGGTTACCTTTAAAACCACAAATTTTGAAATCGGGTCAAAGGCGAGTCAGGCTTATGAGGCAAACTAGGCGGGATGAGGCAGGAGTACGGGACCTGGAAGCACTTGGCAGATCTCTGGAGGAATACCAGATCAGTAGCGGCACGGATCAGCTTCCGTGTCGGGGGGAGCAGTGTCAGCACAGTGCACTGATCGACTGGTCTGGAACTGAAACAAGGGAAACGGTGCAGAGGAGGGCAAGGAGGACGAAGCAGTGAGAATTCCAGCACTGATCCACAGGGGAAAAAAGACTGTGTAAGGCTTAGGAGCTTGGGGTGAGAGCACATTAAAGAAATAGAGGCCTGTTCGATGGAAAGTGATCCTCCATCCTCAATTCTGAATCTTGGTAAAGTGAGGGGGAAGGAGCTGGAGAGCGAGAGTGCTGTGGTCACAGTAAGCACAAGAGATGTCCAACCTAGATTAGAGGTGCCTGGGGGGACGGATAAGGACACTTCAACTACACCAACTGATAAAGGTGCCATTGCCCACCAGATAGCAAACAGGTACCAGCTAAGATCTCACCCTGAAGGTAAAAATAGAGGATGTAAAAACAACACAGGAGAGGAAAAGGTGAATAGAGAGGTTGTAGCAATTACGCCTAAGAAAAAACCTATAAAAGCATCAAAACCAGGGGGAAGACAGAAGCAGAGCGGGATAAGGCTGTGGGAAATCTGAGAAAAGTTATTCCATCCCAAACTTCCTATTTTAAAATAAGGGAGCAGGTTGCAGCCCCTGGGGGGGGTGGAGTGTGCAGATAAACCCTGCCCAGACAAATTCAGTACCTGTGCAGCTGGAAAACCGATATGCATTACTAGCCAATGAAGGAAGCAGGGAATGTGCGGAATCTCAAGGTAATGGCATGTCTGAGTCCCAGGAAACATTTGGATACACGAATTCCCTTCACACTATAGCTATTCTCCCTACTAAAATTTCAATGGCACCAGGCTTGGCATCAGGTTCGGGTATTAGCCAACCGCAACGTAGTGGTAGCACCTTGGAGGAGGAAAATACAGATGCAACACAAGGTGCAGAGGGTGGTAAGAGCCAGCTCGAAATAAAGTTTCTGATTCTAAGGAAAGACATACTTTCTAATTTGAGATTTCTGAGACTAATCAGAAAGGTATACATGACAAATGCGACGTCCTGGAAGGGAAGTTGGATGACATTGCCGCACGAACTGGGGCTTTGGAGAGTGAGGTGAGGATACTGTCCGAGACAGTGTCAGGAAATACCAAGGACCTAGAAAAACAAAAAATGCTAAATAAAACCTTGCAGGAGGATATGGAGAGGTTAGAGATGCAGGCGAGGCGGAATAACCTAAGAGTCCTTAAAATTCCGGAGTGCGCAGAAAGCCGAGACATTAAGGCTTTTATGTGTAAAATATTGAAAGAAGGAATCCTGAAGGACAGACCAGATATAGAGCTGGAAAAAGAAATTCAGAGAGTTCATAGAGACCCTTTCAAGTTGAATCCCTCAAGAAAGGTTCCCAGGAAAATATTAATTAATTTTCTCACGTATGCAGTTTTGGAGCTAGTATTGGGGAGAGCCTTGAAAGAAACCTCTCTAACTCACGAGTCCTTCCTCTATCAAATTAGATCACATCTTGGTAAAAGAATGGCTCAGAGGCAGTGGGAGCTCGGGACTAGAATGGGGGAATTGAGAAGGCGGGGTGCCCAGGTCCAAATGAAATTTCCAGCTATGCTTAAAATAATGTGGCAAAATAAGATGCCCAGACGAAGTGAATGTATTTTGGCACAGATGCAGACATAAGCTTGACTCTAAAGGGAAAAAAAACAGGGTCCAGAAAATTAGTATAAGTTGGTAGAAATTATAGGGTGTGTATATAAGGTATTTATAATGTATATATAACGAGTTTAATTTTTGTATCAATGCCTCCCGTTGCAAAGGGAGGTTTCCGAATGGCCGTCTTGAACTGCCAAAGAAGAAACAGGAGGGTTTCCTGGGAGGGGGAAGGGGGGGGGAGCACAGGGTGTGGGGGCAAGGGGGTAAATGAAAACATGTGTCCTCATACATGCTTTAGTTTTAAATGGGAAGAAGCTAAGAGGGTATGGAAATTTTTTTTTTTAAATGAACAAATCCAATAAACATAAGCTATTAACATGGAATGTGAATGGGCTGAGGAGGAAGTGTAAGCTATCTTGGGTTATAGCGTTCTTTAGGGGTTCTGAAGCACACATTATCTTTATACAAGAAACCCACCTAGAAACACAAGCGTGTAAACAGGGTTTTAGCAAAGTTAGATGGGTTCAGGAGGTCCTATGCTCTGAGCAAAGAGGAAGTACAAGGGGAGTAGCATTACTTATAGAATGCAATTCAGGTATAAAAATAGTCAAGTATGAGACAGACCAGTTGGGGAGATGGCTAGTGGTGACCTTAACGATGCAGGATAGGCCCT
The DNA here is from genome assembly GCF_964263255.1 of Lissotriton vulgaris. NCBI lineage: Eukaryota > Metazoa > Chordata > Amphibia > Caudata > Salamandridae > Lissotriton > Lissotriton vulgaris. Next base: position 800,090,766 of record NC_141685.1, on the reverse strand, counting down.
TGGTCTGTGTAGTGTATTATGGACCAAATGAAGATAACCCGGTCCTCTCTCTAAACTAGAAGCTAATATGTTTGAAACAACAGTTCCTATCATAATGGGGGGGGGGTTTAACTTGGTTTTAAATAGGGATATTGATCGTACCTCGAGTTCACTTTGGTTGATATCTTGTGAAGTATGAACAGGGTAACTAGAGATTTCATATTCTGCAGCAAGAAATACAGGCATCATTCCCGAATTGATTATTTCCTTATAGATCAAGAATTGTTAACAGGGGTCGAGATGATAAAGCATATTCCTGCCATATTATTCACCATTCAGCCGTTGTTATGGTTTTGATATTGGGGCAAAAAGAGACACAGAGAAGGTGGACAGTAAATAGGACGATGTTATTATATGAAGAAGTGATTAGAGATCTAGGGGAAAAGACGGATGAGTATTTCAAATACAATTCGGGAACAGCTAAGGACCAGATAGTATGGGAGGCATTTAAGGCCGACTTAAGAGTGATAATGAAGGCTATACCTGCGGGGAAAAGGAAGGTTCTGAAGCAAGAGGAGGTAAGGAAAATAAATGAGATCAAGGAAAAATAAAGAGAATTACAGATTGCATCAATGGAAAGCTTAAGTACAGTTACAACATTAGCGGAAGAGCTAGAGAGTCTGCAGGCTGAATTCCAGGCAAAGATAGATATTAGGCTGAAGCAATAAATGCCCCACTGACTGTAGTGGCAATGGATGCTGCTAAAGCATTTGATCAGGTAAATTGGGAATACTTGTGGGAGACCCTAAACAGTTTTGGCTTTCCAAATAATTTAGTAAAGGTGGTGAAAAACCTATACCTTACCCCTAAAGCGAAAGTGCTAGTAAATGGGGAACTGACAGATTGGTTCAGTATTACAAGGTGCACTAGGCAGGGGTGCCCCTATGTCCCCACTCCTGTTTGATCCATATATTGAGCCCTTTGCTAGCTGGCTTAGAGAAGGCACCTCCATTTTGCCTTTCAGGATGGGAGGGTTAGAAATCAAAATAGCATTATATGCAGATGATTTGCTTTTATATATGACAAACCCTCAAGAAGCAGTTCCAATGTTGATAGAGTAGGCGGAGAGGTTTGATGAGGTTTCAGGGTATAAAATCAATAGGGAAAAAACTGAAATCATGGAAGGGAATCAGGAGGTGAGAAGCCAGCGGGTCCAAAATCAAATGATATACCTTGGGATACAGCTAAGTCAGAAACTGGAGGATATCCCTGTAGTCAATTGGAAGAGAATAAGTAAGGAGGTAATGAGTTTACTTTCACAATGGGCAAACCTCCCTTTAAACATCTATGGGAGGGTTAGCCTTGTGAAAATGATTATTTTACCAAAAGTTACCTTCCTATATAGCTCTATTCCACTTTCTTTCAGAAAGGCAGACACAGCGAAGGTACAAGGTAAAATAGGAAGCTTCATTTGGGCGACGAAAGGTTCAAGGATAGCCTGGAAAAAAATTAGAAAAGGGTTCTCGGTGGGCGGACTGGCACTACCCGACTTACTAACTTACTGTTACGCCTTCCATTTAAAAAACTTTTGAATGCTAGCAAGTAAGCCCGAAAGCTCATCATTAGGATTGAGGCCTAGTTAAAGGATGTGAAATCAACAAGCATTAAGATACATTATCTACGTTTCATGACCGGGCGAAGGCACGCGCACAGTGGAATTTTCCAAGCAGCTGGACAGTGAAATACAAAAAAAATAAGTTTTGGTTCTCATATCTCACACTACCTAATACAACCCAAGTTTGTTTCACCCTGCACTCGCCACAAGACAAGTGGGAGAGAGCCTCTATCTAGTAAGAAAGGTATGCACTACTATGAACAGTCTATTCATTCGTGAAGCAGACCCCAACACTGCAGAAACAAAACATAACAGGGGCATTTTTCTCAGAAATAGCAAAGCATTAGTTTCGATCATGATTCAAAATGGCACCTGAATAGAAAATGGTGCCGCAAATGCTAACTTACATAGGGCAATATGCTAACATGAATATTTCTATTCTAACAGTCCTTCCTTTTAGTATGAGCTAAAACATTTTCTGACAGCAACAAGAAAACTATAAATTCAGGAAAACAGGAGACCATGAATAAAACTCCTTATGAGCATTCCATACTTCCAGTATCGGGAAAGGAGACTGTAAGGAGGGCAGACGTCTCAAAAATACCCTCATCTACGTTCATGAGGTCGTTTATTTCTTTCTGTACCATAATTGCAACGTTGGTATCATGAATCGATATTTCCCTTTTAGGGGTGAGCATAGTGGTGCAATAAGAACAACAGAAGGGGAGGCACTGGATAAGGGCACAACAAAGCACCAATATCACACTAATGTAGATCACCTTCTCGAGAATCCAGCCCCAACTGCCAAATAAAGACCAACTCCAATTCCCACTTGCCATTCCCTTGACATTCTCGAGGATGTCTAATATGTGTTTAGCGATATTCTCCTCCATATTCTTGATCCCGACTACACACTGATCGCCCACCACCGTGCATACACCACCAGTCTTGGCTAGAATAAAGTCCACTATATACCTGGTTTGTTCTGAATATATTCGCATACTCTCCAATTGGGTGGTGATGTCATGCAAGGCTCCTACTGTGGTATTAGACAAAATTTGCAGCTTGCATCCAAAATACTCTCTGACTTTTTCATCCTGGCCATAGCAGTACCACCAAATGTAAATATGGAAGAAAGAATGTATCCAAAAGTGATCCCATTACTATAATTATGGACCTCTATATAAGTCACTCCCTCACAGAATTCTTTGGTCAAAGTCCATCTATCCCAACGAATATTAGGCTTAGCATATTTACAAGGCACACCTAAAGGCAACACCATCCCAAGAGCTACATCGTCTGTACTATTATGAACAGTGGAATAGGTACCATTAGACAAGAAGTAAAACCCCGGATGTGGAGAAATCGGCCCTTCATAATCTACTGCGGCATAGCTGGTGTTCATTGCAAAAGTACTCGATCTTTATCATTCACCAAAGGCATTGTATTTTTGTACAACACTATTCCAGAACAGTTAATATACAAGGACGTGTCAGTACTATTCACAATGGGGCAAAAAGCAGGATAATAACCAGCCTCCCGGGTGACTACCAGCTCTTTATAATGCCAACCCAAAAGTGTGACATTCTGCTTCTCCATATAGAGATTATCACAATTGGTATTATCATCACAACCTGGATAACCCATTCCCAATGGTTTTCTATAATATAAACAAGGACCTGGATAGCCAAACCCAAAAACTCCCTTTAGTTCTGTAATTTGCGGTGGACAAGTATATGTATAGTTTACAAGTGACAATGGGTAAGCAGTCCATAAACTAGTGACAGATTCAGTGGGGTAACAAGGTGTTTCTTCTCTGAATAATTTCTAATGTATATCTAGAAATACATTACTTGGGACTGTTCTTTTACTTTCTTTTGGGGAAATATCTTTACCCTTGCCACGCAAAGGCATATTGTAATCCTTTTCCAAAATCCATGACACCCTGCACAATATTATGATCAGCAGAATAAACAGAACAACACATGCTATTTTCCTCTTTCGGTTCCACACCATACCATGTTGGGAAATAATAACCATTGGCTGCTCTTCATCAGCGACCTTTCTACCAAAGGGATGCATAACGTATGATAAAAGGGGCCAAAATACAAAAGATACACAAGTTTCCAGTGTCCCCTAGAGCCTCACTGGTGCAGGCTCCAATTGTCCATCAATACATTGGCACTCTTGAGCACCGGCGGAGGAGCATGCTCTGTCCTTAGCTCGTATCCCATGTCGATCAAGATGGTATACCTTCAGGGTATACTTCAGTCTTTCCTAATTAATGTTCAAATATTGAAAATAAAGTGAGCAAAATGTTCTACACTATTTTTAGCTAATTCTGTTTGTACCACAATTCAGTACAACTTATTTTATGCAGTCCATCCCTAATATCTTTTCTCCTTAGAATCCGTATCCCTCAGCCTAGGGCGCAAATTGTACCTGGTAGCCCCAGGCACTGTGTAATCAGTGAACAAAGGCTCTTGGACAATTCGTATTTCCGGAGGAATAGCCTTGTTTAACACATTCTCATTTTCTTTATCCGTCTGCGTCTATGTTTGCTGGGCATCACTGAATGGGACAAACCTGTGCACCTGCTTGCACTCTGAGTTTCCGATGCCGTCCTTAACCGACTGATTGTAGGGCAGATGTAAAGGAATCCTTCTGCAGTGGGTGGCATGCACCCAGTTCCTTTGCCCAGTAACTTTTACAGCCATCTGTCTCACCAAGAGAACCTGTTCAGGTCCCTTCTAGCACATCCCAGACTTTTCTTGCACTGAAAACTCTTCAGGAGAACCCAGTCTCCAGGCTGAATATCATGGCCGGGTCCCTCTGGTATTGGAGGTAGGGACTCCTGCACCTGTTGGTGAAAAGAATGTAAACTTTCGGTTAACTGGTCAAGGTAATCAAACAACACAGGGTACTCAATATCTAAAAACATACGAGGACTCGGGACGCACCAGACATTTGCCAGGCGCCCAAACATGACCTCGTAAGGAGACAATCCTGTCCTAGAATGAGCTGTCGTTCTTGTCGACAAGAGTGCTAACGGTAAAGCATCTGTCCATTTAACCTTGTCGTCTCTTGTATTTTTGCCAATTTCAGTTTGAGAGTACCATTGTACTTCTCAACCAAACCCGCTGACTGTGGATAATTGGCAGCATAGATTTTTTGCTTCACATGGAGACCATCACAAATTAATTGAATCAGTTTTGAATTAAAATGACTTCCGTTATCACTCCAGATTACTTGGGGCAAGCGGAAACGAGGAAAGAACTCCTTCAGGAGTACCTTTGCAGTCGTAATGGCTGTATTATCTTTAGTGGGATGAGCCTCAACCCATTTACTGAAATCACAGACAACCACCAAAACATACTTAAGATTATTGCATCTCTCTAATTCAATATACTCCATTTGAAAGACTTCAAAAGGAAAAGTGGGTGGTGCAAAATTACCAGGGGGTGTAGGGGTACCCTTCCCAGGATTATGCATCATGCAAACCATGCAATATTTCACTAAATGCGTGGCTGTCTTGGAGATATTGTCATTCTGCCATACAGGATCTAGCAAATTACAAATGCCTTTTGCACTAATATGAGCCAGACCATGTGCCATAGTAACCACGGGAAGAACATATGCATCTGGTAACATCCATCTTTGCTTCCCTGGTTTATCAATCTTACACCCTTCTTCATTCAACTGTGCTGTACTTTCCTGCCATTCTGCTAATTCTTCTGTCATGGCTTCTCTCTGTATCTCCTTTACACTTTCAAGAGTATCTTCAAACATGACAACTTCAGGAACCCACCTAGCTGGACCTGCTTCAAACATTCTTTTTATCTTTGTTCAAGCCTTTTCCTTTGCTGTCTGATAAGCAAAAGCATTTTCCCTACCACATCATCAGTCACCTTCCTGTGGGAGCTACACTTAACCATAGCCAATTTCTTGGGGAGCGTTAAAGCAGACAAAAGCCTCAATATAAGAACACCACAGATATTGCGGACGAGAGGTAGCACTCTACTGATTGCACCACGGAATGACTCAAATACTTCACCCTTTGCTATGGTTTACTTGGACGGAGATTGTTTACTTTGGATAATCAGAAGTTCGACTTGAGGATATTATTATTTTGGATCTGATTAGGACGGTTACAGTAATATTTTGCCCTGACGAAGTCCAGATGTATTTAACTGATGAAACACGTGTTGGCATGGAGCTGTAATGATGTTAAGGATTAACATTTCTGATGAACTGTGATTCCTGAATGAAAGGCCTGTTTTCTGAACAAAAGACACTGGGCAATTTTGCATTGACACATATTTGTGATTTTGACTTTTAGAGTGCTTGGAGTTAATTCTGAACCTCAATATAAGGTGTCCATGCTGAATTTTTGTGCCATGAGAAGTAAGTAACCCAAAATTATGCGCAAACCCAAAGGCACACTGGCTGTCAGTATAAATATTGACAGTCTGTCCTTCACTCAACTCACAAGCTCAAATAAGGGCAGCAAGCTCAGCAGCTTGAGCTGACTGATAGGGGACCTGTGATATCTCTACTAGTGTACGTAACGTAGAGATAGCATAAACTGCAGTGGTGGTGTCATCTGGTAATTTAAAACAAGAGCCATTGACATATAGTTCGCCTTGAGGGTTGGATAAGGTACACATCAGTCAGGTCTACCCGTCCTTTTGTCTCTTCTTCCGCCCGGAAGATACAACACTCATGTTTGTCAACTGCATCATTCTCAGAAGGGAGGGGCAGTAATGTGGCTGGATTCAGACTGGCATATCTTTTGATAGTAATGTGTTTGGCCAACACTGTCAATTCATAGTAAGACATGCACTAGTGAGGTTCTGTGTCTTTGTTTTATTCAAAAGCGTGTCCACAGCATGGGGTACTATAACTGTGAGGTCAGTATCGAGTACGAGTCCAGCCAATTGTCTAATTGAAGTGGCCACAGCAGCGACATCTCTCAGACAGCTCAGGAGGGCTCTTGCTACAGGGTCAAGCACAGCAGAAAAATAAGAACAAGGTCTCTGTTTATCCCCAAATCGCTGTGTTAGAACAGAGAGTATGCAACCAGCCATCTTGTGGACATAGAGCACAAACGGTATGTTGTAATTAGTGGTGCTAAGTACTGAAGCCGAACAAAGTGCAGTTTTCAATTGCTAAAAAAACTGCTGACATTCAGCGTCCAAGGCCAAGGCTCATATACATCTTTTGTTGTTAAATCAAGCAGAGATTTAATTAGTAATGATTAGTTAAGTAGCCACTAATGACAGTAGGAAGTAATACCTATAAAAACGCGCGCATCTTTTTGAGTTTGTGAAATGGGCATTTTAACAATAGTACCAATATGCTCAGGAGTCAGCCTCCTACCCTCCTTTGACAGTAGGTGACCTAAATAGGTGATCTCCTGTCGAAAAATACTGACATTTAGAAAGGTAAACTTTATGTCCATGATGAGCTAAATGCAAAAACAATTTAACTGTCCTATCCCTACAACCAAGTTCGGTGTCAGAAGCTATGAGGTGATCATTCCATATACTGCACTAATAAATTACCTGGGGGAAGCAACAAGGAATCCAACTGACCTTTTAATGCTTCCCTGTAGATACTAGGACTCTCTGTACAGCCCTGAGGAACACAACAGAATCTAAAACTCCTACCAGCTAGGGTAAACCTGAACAAATATCTACTGTCTGGATGAAAAGGAATTCTAAAGAAGGCATTTTTCAAATGAATAGCAGAAAATAATTCATCAGTAGGAGGAATCATCGTCAAAAGTGTGGTGATATCAGGAACCATAGGGAACTGTGGTCCTACAATTTTCGTAACCTCGTGCAGATCCATCACAAAACTATAAACATCCTCATGGGCATCAGAGGAGCCTGAGGGTGTTTTTGTTTTTAAGAATCGGAAGAATAGGACTATTACAAATATTAGCAGACATCTCCACAACAACTCCCTTTTGTATCAAATCCTGAACAATCTGGAGACGGGCCCGCTCTCCCGCCTGAGGTATTTTATACTGAGGAATACAAGGCAAAATGGCATGATCTTTAAAATGTATCGAAACTGGTGGCATATGCAACAGCCCTACATCTGTGTCACCTGTTGACCATAAAGTGGATGGCACCTCGGCAAATTCGGCGGAAAGAGGCGCATCTTTAGGCAAACGTATAGAACCTACATCTGGGCCCATAGTAAGATAAACACCCGCTGGAGAGTAATAAATAGTAGCATGCAATTTATCCAGCAAATCCAAATCTATCAAATTTTCACCACAATTAGATGTTAACAAAAACAGGGACTCTACAGTAAAAAGGCCAACAGTCAATGCAAGAGGACATGAAATGGGGCTTACAACCAGTACACACTTGAAAATCCTACCGAAATATTTTTGTGGCCAGACAGAGCTGCCCCAGGGACCATATGTCGAGAAACAGAACTCTTCGTCGCACCTGTGTGTACCAAAAACTCCTTCGTTTAACCTCGCAAATCCACTGTGACATAAGGACCACGCTAATCAACAGGTATCTTGACTGGTCCCTCACCATATCCCCTGCTGTCCTAGCTATAAGACATCCCTGTCACTTCATCTGTATCAAAGTCATCATGATAATACTGTCCATCACGAGGTGTGGAATTTTAGTTTGCGATCTGAACATCATCTGCGCCAGCTTGTCACCTATGTACTACGTGCACGGCAGCCATTTTAGGTATCCTGGTCTCCCTGTCCACGATCGATCGCCAGCGCGCCCCTCTGACCCAGCAAGCATCCTCCGCGCACCCTGGCTCCCCCTCCCTCCCCCTCCCTCCCCCTCATGAGCATAACCCTTCTGCATGACCCTGTCCTTGGGAGTCACACCAGCGCCTGACCAGCACCTCCTCTCTTCCTATGAATGCCCCTCTGTTGATAAACCTTCCCTCAGCTCAATTGTCCACGCGGCATGAATACCACTCCATTGATGACCCCTTACCCCGTGTCCGACTGACCACACAGGTCCGAGGCCATCGCCTAAGCCAGGAGATACCATTTACTGCCCCTCATTGTATGGAGCCACCCCTCTTCAAAGGACACGCTGTTGATCAGGGCCTCCCCACCCCCTGGGATATGGTCAGGCGCACACATCCTAAGACTTGGCGAAACACTCAGCTGCGTGATGACCCCCCTCCTCTTATCAGCGGGTTGAGGACCTCTATTGTAAAGGTACATGGGGGTGGGATTGACACGAGGATTACAGGGATGTCTTTTTCTTTATGTCACAATGTTCTGATTGTAATAAAGAAAGGTCACATGCCATAAACCAGTGTATAAGAGGCCAGGCCTCCGAGAGGCTGTTAGAGCACCTCGAGACGATACCTTGTTGTCCGATCTGATGTGTTCTGCTCCGTCGGAATAAAACTTCTGTTTCCTGCCTTCTGGTCTCCGGCGCCTGCCTCATTGCTTGGTAAATTTGAATGGTACAAGGGCGGTTAGCGCCGGGCAAATCTTGAGAAAGGTCCTAGCCCTACCTTTTTCCACAATTGGCGTCCCAAAGCGTGGGTCCCATCAGCGACACGTGGATCCAGTGGGAGAGGTCCCGACGACAGAGTGAACGACTGCAACGATCGGGAAGAGCTCGTGTCCGATAGACCCTCGTCTGACAGCCGATCATCCGACCTTCACTAGTTCTGAACAGACCTCTCTCGAGTGATCTACGGTCCTGACTGGGAACCATCAGGAGTGCCACGAACATCACGAAGGAGAGAGGACGATCGGGCGCTGGGTCCAGAGGACAGGAAACCGTCCATGCGGTCCGGGTAAGGTCGTGTAAATGCGACGAATTGAGAAAAGATTGTTTTGTTTGGATAATACTAGTATTACGCTTTGTTGAAACCTCTGGAGATTCGCTGTCTGCAAACGGAGAAAACAACAGGCTCTCTCTTTGCAAACAGTGAAGGATAGGTAACGCAGACTTTTGTCCCCGTTGTAACCCGTCGTGCCTATCTTCCTCCCCCACTGTTTCCCGAACTGTCGTTCGTGGATTATTGTCTGGAGATTCTTTTTCTGCAAACAGGGAAGAACAAGGTCTCTCTTTGCAGGTAGAGAAAGAGTGGGTAACGATAACTTTTCGTGCCCACTTATTCTCCCCACTGATTGTTTGATTGACCGATTGTTCGGTATTGGTTCGTTTGAGGTATTCACCGCCGGCAAACAACGGAGAATAGAAATATTCTGTCTAGTCTTTGCCCGCCGTGATAAGATAGGTAGTGCAGACTTTTGTCCCCGTTGTAATCCGTCATGCCTATCTTCTCCCCACTGGTTGGTGGCCTGTTTAGCCCGGACCGCTTATTAGAGATGAACCATCCGGCTCCACTGGAGGGCACCCCTAATAAGGACATGTTCACTAAGTATGGACTAGTCGCTATAGCTTACACTAAACTATGGCACAAATATACAAAAAGGAACCCTGAAAGTCAGTGGCCACTGATAGGTTCCTTTGATGATCATAAAATAAAAGCATTAGAAATAGCGCTCCAGAAAAATAAAACTACGCCCACTATGCTCGACAGTATCGGCATGTGGCGCAAAGAAACGGAACAACGAAAGAAAAGAGAAGAAGCAAAAATAGGGAAAGAATTACGAAAGGCAGCCCACCTGGCCGCAAAGCAACTAGAAGAGGAAATAAAGGAAAGAAAGGAAGCTATACAAAACCAAGAATCAGGGTCGACAGGCCAATATCCTGTCAGGACCCCCTCTGTGCTCTACCCTGAATTGCCCTCCAAACAACGGGCAAACGATGAGTTACTGCTAGGTCCCCCAATCATCTACATGCCTCCTCCATATGCTCCCAGCCAACAAAGCCTGCAAGCCCCGAGTGTGAGTGAAAGTGACCTTAGCGCTAGTGCACCAGCCCTCACGGCCTCTGCACCAGCCACATTAACAACTTCGTCAGACGATCCCGAGGCTAGCAAACAATCACCAGCCAGACCAAATAGGTTGAGCAAAAATGAGCGGGATGGGATCGACAAAATAGCAAAGACATTAGTAGAGCGAAGGGAAAGCGAAGAGTACATAATGAGCATATATAATTCACATGCCGACAGCCACAGACGGCATTTCGTTTTGCGATTCAGCTACCACACCCTGAACGCATATGAGGATAGGTATCAAAGTAAGGGTCCCACTAAACTAACAGCGCTGTATAGGAAGATTGACGTTGGAGATGGGACTGAATGTGAGGCGACAGAGCTCTTCATGCAAATGCTTGAGGTTCTCCGCCACCTCACGGAACAAAAACTAGAAACCAAGATTACAGTCCCTGAAACGACCTCAGTAGAAGTAGCCAATACTATGATGCCTATCAGAGAGGCGGCCCCTTACTGGATCCCGCCACATGGCAAGGGAACGAGCGATGATATTAATGACGAAGATGCAAAAGGGAGGGTTGTGTACAATTGGGTTTACCAACCATGGGACAGACAAGATATCCTAACCTTCAAACAAACCCTGCCCGATTTAAGAAAGAACCCAACAGCATTTTATACCGAATTGGGTACAGCCTTGGGTTCGACAATAATGACTTTAGCGGACATTGACTTGTTCTTTGGGTTATGCCTGCCAGCTGACGTGTGGAAGCAAATCCGGAAGGCTGACCACACGGATCTGTTTGGACATACCTGGGACCAACTCGGTAAACTAGATGGACAACGAGAGCCTGGAAGGAAACCAGTAAAAGACATACTGGAACTCCCAGACAAACTAGTCCAGAAATTAAAGACACTGATCCCAGAAAGAAAGGTAGATTGGTCGATAGTCACGGCCTGTCGACAGAAACCGCAGGAAGATGTGTCAGAATACTTCTCCCGATTCGAGACAGTGTTCTCCGACTACAGTGGCCAAGACATGACCACCGCAACCGGACAGCACCTGTTTGTACAAAATTACGTAAAGGGCCTAACACAAGAAGTCTCCCAAAAGCTGCAGACGAGCGAGAGTAGTTGGGGGGCCTCCAAACCCGCAGCTATCCTTCAGATGGCTCAGTATTACGAGCACCAAAAGAACGAGAATGATAGGGCGTCCGAGAAAAAGAAGAAAGATTTAAAAGAAAGGGTAATGATAGCCCAGATACAAGGTATAACGGTAGGACGAGAACACCAAAGGGGGAACTACCAATCAACCACCCCCAGAGATCTACCTTCTAAAGATCACACCCCAACACCTCACACTGGACGTAGAGACATTAGCAATGACCAATGCGCTTTCTGCAAAGGGTTTGGCCATTGGAAATCCCAGTGTCCGGTTCTACTAGAGATGAATAGAAATAGGGACTCCAGGGATGTGGCAGGAGGGCCGAGAAATAGAGTACAAGGACGAGGGCACACTAACGACACCAACAATGACAGATCAGGGAGATTGAACACGTTTGACCGTCCCCGACAGAACCAATATCAGCTGTCCGAAGGTGAAAATGCCCCCGACTTTGCATAGGACTGCCAGGGGCAAGGGAGGGATCCAGTCGAGCTCTGTGTTGACCAGCAAGGTCCTTATGTCACCGCTAAGGTCCTGGGTACAGAGTCTCCATTCTTGGTAGACACTGGGGCGACACGTAGTGTGTTATCAAAACGACTGATTCCAAGGGCACCCTTGTCTGGCTCACACATAACGTCGATAGGTTTCGATGGAACGCCCTCCACTAACCCCCTGTCCGTACCTATTACCTTTGACCTAGAAAACAACACTACTGACGCGACATTTCTTCTCTCCTCCAACTCCCCTGACGCCATTATGGGCATTGACTTACTGAAACATTTTCGAGCTACCATTAGGTGTTCCCCAGATGGAATACGAGTCATCCTGTACGACAACCCAGGCATACCCAGATCCCGTCCCCCACGACACATGTGCTCCATAACTGATGCTGATCTGTCCCTGCTTGACACCCTGCCTCCGTACCTATGGGCCAAAAATGACTCTGATGTGGGGCGAATGATGATTGATCCTATTCACATAACTGTACGACAGGACACTATGCTCCCGAAACTCCCACAATATCGGATATCCCCCGAGGGCGAGAAGGAACTGGTAGCTATTATTCAATCTCTGGTGGATGCAGGAGTGGTTGAAGAGGTGGTTAGCAACGTCTGCAACAGTCCAATCCTACCTATTGTTAAGAAACAAGGTGAAGGAGATGAGAAAGCGTACCGCTTCATCATCGACCTACGAGAGATTAACAAAGTGGTTATACCCCAATACCCCGTAGTCTCAGATATCACTACCATTCTGACCCTCATCCCGTCCACTGCCACCACCTTCACTGTTATCGACCTTAAGAACGCGTTTTTCTCTATCCCCATCCATCCAGACAGCCGTTATCTCTTCGGCTTCACTCTAAAATCCCGCTCGTACCGATTTTGTAGAGCTCCCCAGGGGTACACTGAAAGTCCCAGCATTTACAGCCAGGCCCTCAAAAGGCAGCTGGATGCCTTTCAGCTACCAGATGGAGTGGTGTTGATCCAATATGGTGACGATATCCTTTTGGCGGCCGACACCACCCCACTTGCCACGACAGCCACTGTCCAACTCCTACACTTTCTTGCAGAAAATGGCCACAAGGTCTCCAAAAATAAGTTGCAGTTCTGCCAGCCACAAGTGACTTACCTAGGCCATCTCCTGTCCAAAGAAGGGAGGAAACTTACACCCGACCGAATCCAAACCATCCTAGACACCCCCATCCCAAAAACACAAAAGCAAGTCCGCTCTTTGGTTGGCCTAACCTCTTTCTGTAGACAGTGGTTACCTAACTTCAGTCTCATTATAAAACCTCTACTTGCCCTATTAACCAAAGATGCCTCCTTCCCGCTCCCTTGGACCCCTGAGTGTCAAGCATCCTTTAAGGAATTACGAGATGCCCTCTGTTCAGCGCCTGTCCTAGGAACCCCGGATTACTCCAAACCCTTCTCCCTCTTCACCCACGAAAGGGAGGGGTGTGTATTGTCTGTCCTAACTCAATCAATTGGTCCTAAGCAGCGCCCTTGTGCCTACTTCTCCGCCACTCTTGATCCTGTAGCCAGAGCTTTGCCTGCCTGCCTTCGAGCAGTAGCTGCCGCTGCTGTTTCTATCCGCCAGAGCGAAGGAATCGTACTCTCAAACTCCCTCACTGTGTTAGTACCCCATGCAGTCGACACCCTTTTGAACCAGACAAAGACTCAACACCTGACTAGCGCACGACTGACGGGGTACGAACTGACGCTGCTTGCACCCCACATCACACTAAAGAGATGCACGACTTTGAATCCTGTCACATTGTTGCCCCTGCCTGAAAATGACCCCGACGTTCCTCCCATCCACGACTGTGTGACCCTCACGGACGAACAGACTAGGAGTAGGGTTGACCTCCGAGACACTGCTTTTACTGACCCCGATGGAGAGCTATGGGTAGACGGCTCATGCATCAAACTCCCAGATGGCACCACTTCAGCCGCCTATGCAGTTACGACAGCCCGAACAGTAGTTGAGACAGCCTGCATCACACAACGATCTGCCCAGGCAGCAGAGCTGATAGCTCTCACACGAGCATGCATCATAACCGCAGGGACCACCGCGAACGTATTCAAGTTTTTTCCTCCACATCTGTATCATCTATTCTCCCTTCCCCCCACGGTGTTCCCCAGGGGTCTATCCTCAGTCCCCTTTTCTTTAACTTGTATGTTAGGCCTCTTGCGTTCCTGGCTGAACAGGCTGGCCTCACAATTTACTCCTACGCTGATGACACGCAAGTCATCTACTCACTGTCCACAAATAAAAACCTCCCCTCTTCCTCTCTCCAAACTGGGCTGAAGCATATATCGGACTGGATGCTGAAGCACAAACTTAAGCTTAACGGGGATAAAACAGAGCTGCTCCTGTTTGGCCCAGACACCTCTCTCTGGGGCCCACACCATTGGCCTCCGGAGATGGGTCCTCTACCCACTCCATCAGTATCTGCTCGCAATCTCGGTGTGATCTTCGACAACCAACTCACTTTCAAACAACACGCTGTGAAAGTTGCAGCCACCTGTACTACCATCATCAGGTGGCTGAGAAAGATCACCTGGATGTTGCCTACAGACACCTTGAGGACCGTCGTCCAGGCTCTTGTCATCTCTCGCCTGGACTATGGGAACATCCTTCTCTTAGGTGCTGCCAAAGAGGTAATCAGGAAGTACCAGGTGGTACAGAACATGGCAGTCCGCCTGGTTTGTCATCTTCCTGCCAGATCCTCGGTCTCTCACCATAGGCGGAACCTGCACTGGTTGCGCATTGAAAGCAGAGTGCACTTCAAAGCACTCTGCTACATGCATAAAATCATGACTGGTAGAGCCCCTCGCTACCTCTCTGCTCTGGTTCAGCAATATATCCCCCCCCGGACACTTAGGTCCTCGTCGCAGAACAAATTTACAATTCCGCGCACAATCAGAGCCAAAATGGGAGGCCGCTCGTTCGCCCTGCTGGCCCCATCCTTGTGGAATGCTCTTCCTCAATCGCTGCGCACAGAATCGTGCTTTCTGAAATTCCGCAAGGGAATAAAAACCTGGCTCTTCAACAACTAGTGTCCTTTCCTCCTCTTCACCGTTCAGTTTGCCCTTGCGCCGGGAAACCTCCGGGTAGCTGCGCGCTCAATAAATGTAATAATAAATAAAATAAATAAACGTATATACAGACAGCCAGTATGCCTTCGGAGTGGTCCACCATTTTGGACTCCTGTGGAGAGAGAGGGGATTCCTGACGTCCCACGGCACCCCGATCCTCCACGGAGATCTAGTCTCCGCCCTGATTGAAGCAGTTCTCCTCCCCAAACGATTAGCGGTAATCAAATGTCAAGCACACAAAAGGGTGACAGACTTAGTTGGACAAGGGAATGCACTGGCCGACATCACTGCACGAACCACAGCTGAGAATAGGACGGTAACACGCATGTATGTGACCAGGTCACAAGCAGAGAAATTGACTGACGCAAGGGAAATGATCAGAGACATCCAGTCGGCCGGCACCCCTCACGAACTGACTGAATGGGCAGGGGTGGGTTTGAAGGATGATGAGGGCTGTTGGCGAACGAAGGATGCAAACAAATGGTTGCTGCCCGACTCATATCTGATCCCCATACTGACGATGGCACACTCCCCCGCACACATAGGATCTGCACCCATGATCAAACTCATTTCCAAAGTCTGGCACAACGACAAAATCCCTGACTCAGCCAGACGCCTAGTTCAGCAGTGCCTTATCTGTCTGCAACACAACCCCGGGAAAGGAACTGTGGTACCCCGGGGAGGGTTTGGGACCCCCAATCACCCCTTTGAGGTCCTTCAGATGGACTACATCCAACTATTGAGATGCCAAAGCCTGAAGTATGTACTAGTCATCGTATGTGCCTTCAGCAAATGGGTAGAGGCCTATCCAACCCGTGACAACACTGCCATGACTACTGCCAAAGTGCTACTGAAGGAATTCTTCCCTCGCTATGGCCTTTGTCGAATTTTATGGAGCGACAATGGCCCCCACTTCATAGCTGAGGTTATCCAACTAATCCTAAAGGGATTGGGGGTGAAGCAAAGGTTTCATGCGGTCTTCCACCCCCAATCCGCCGGTCTGGTGGAACGCCATAATGCCACTCTGAAGCTGAAATTGTCAAAAATAGTGGCCACCACTGGACTCAACTGGCCGGATGCCCTCCCACTGGCCTTGTTGTCGATGCGTTCCACTCCCACCAAGCACCATTTGACCCCCTACGAGGTCGTGTTTGGGCGACCGATGAATCTCTGGACTGCTCCCAAACCGACCTCCATTCATGATGTCCCAGACGTCCTACTATCTGATTATTTGTGCAAGTTAACTAAAACATTGTCTGTCATTCATCAACAGGTGCAGCAGGCCATCCCCGATGCTTCCAGGGGCCCCGGCCATGACATCCAACCGGGAGATTTCGTGTTGATACGAAATTTCCAGCGGACCAAGAGTCTGGAACCTCGGTGGACGGGCCCCTGGCAAGTGCTGATTACCACCCGGACGGCGCTTCGAGTGGAGGGGAAGAGGCACTGGCTGCACGCGCATCATTGCCGGAAGGTCTCTGCGAACCTGGCCACGACAGAAAGTGTCAGCACCCAAGAAGAGCTCCTGAGCAAAGATCGACCAATATTGGACTTTTATCCCGTCACTGAGGCACTTGAACTTGCAAAATTCTCTGATCCCACTGTGCCATCCAAAGAAGGGTATTTCCTGCGTCGAAAGGAGGGAGTTTCGGCTAAGTAGGCCACGGACCAAGTTAAATCTCAGAACGGTGACCTAAGCACAATAAAGGGTTATCGGGAGAGAAGCTAAACGAAGTCTGTGGTTCTACCCACTACCGAGCCCCCTTGAAGGTGATGGAAGCGCCAGATAAGAAGATGATGGAAGCGCCAGATAAGAAGATGATGGAAGCGCCAGATAAGAAGATGATGGAAGCAACAGGAAATACCCACTACAGAGACCCAAAGACTGACAATTTGCACAAATCAAAGACAATCGCCCTCTTTATTGTCCTCCTCTTCTGCCTCCTCCTCATGACCTCCTTCTGGATTCTGGAGGAAAGCACTCCGGCTCACGAGGCATTGCTACCAACTGCACAAGCAACACCTCTGAAAGAACATCACCTAATCTCTCTGTCGCCTCAGCTGCGAGAAAGGCGCAGGGAATTCTGGAACAATTCCTTCGTGCAACTGTTGCACCAACACAACCTTGCTGCAAATGTTACGAACTGCTGGATCTGCGGGTTGCTCCCGCATGCCACTGGACACTCCATCCCCTTCATCCCTTCTCCTTTCTCAATTCACGGCTCCTGCCTCGCCTGGTTGATCCTCATGCAAGAGAGCCACAAGGACAACGCCACTTCCGGCCAGACAGTGTCGCACTTCTACTCTGGGTTCTGGCTGAACAAAACCGGGAAGACTTCTGCTCCCCTGTGTCCTGCGCTCACAGGCGCCACCTTTCTTAAAGACATTCCAGCCAAAGAACGTGTTGAAGTACAGGTACTCCACAATCCAGCTAGATCCACCTTCTCTCATCTGCAAAAACAAACCACCGCCACTCTGACTGTGGCTCTGTCTGTTATCAATGTCACTGGACTTGTGTGCCTAGAAGGTCGGGGAACGCAACTGGTGGGTCACAGTTCCTGCCGAATCACCAGAACATTGGACTCAGTTGACCCCCCTTCCTTTGTTGCTTCTCCGAATATGTACTTTGTGTGTGGCACCAAAGCTTACACCTGGCTCCCGAAGGGTTGGAAGGGTACCTGCTACATTGCCTTCGTTCTTCCACCCACGTATGTAGCCCCTGCCAACCATCACCGGCAGAGGCGTGCCGATGACATTGGACAAGCCGACTCCACTGGAGCACAGTTCCTAGATGCAGCAAAGGGACTTTTTCCCCTGTGGGGCCCAATGGCAAACAGCCGCGCTATCCGGCACCTGACCCAGGCAGTGGAAACAACGATCAACATCACCGCTGGCATCCTCGCTAACAACACGGCGGAGCTCCAGGCGGTCCGCCTTGTGACCCTCCAAAACCGCCTTGTCCTAGATGTGGTCCTAGCCGACCGAGGAGGAGCATGCCGCATCATCGGATCTAGCTGCTGCACCTACGTGCCTGACAACTCGCCTTCCGTCTATAAGGCAATTGAACACCTCCACAGACTTTCCTCGGAGGTCCACCAAGAACAAGAAGGATGGTCGCTTGGAAACTGGTTTTGGAACACTTTGAGGAACTGGGGTTGGAGGTTGTTTTCCTTCGTACTGATACCTGTTGTGATATTATGTGGGTGTTGCTTAAGTATCCAATGTCTGCCATCTTTGTGCGGCCTTGTTTCCAACTGTATGTGCCCAAAGACTTTGGACTTCCGAAATGAGCACATGAGTCCCCTCTATGAAGCAGAGATACGTGGCCTTATGGGGGTAAACCCAAACTGACAAGTTGGCGAGACATGTTAAAAGGGAGGACTGTGGAATTTTAGTTTGCGATCTGAACATCATCTGCGCCAGCTTGTCACCTATGTACTACGTGCACGGCAGCCATTTTAGGTATCCTGGTCTCCCTGTCCACGATTGATCGCCAGCGCGCCCCTCTGACCCAGCAAGCATCCTCCGCGCACCCTGGCTCCCCCTCCCTCCCCCTCATGAGCATAACCCTTCTGCATGACCCTGTCCTTGGGAGTCACACCAGCGCCTGACCAGCACCTCCTCTCTTCCTATGAATGCCCCTCTGTTGATAAACCTTCCCTCAGCTCAATTGTCCACGCGGCATGAATACCACTCCATTGATGACCCCTTACCCCATGTCCGACTGACCACACAGGTCCGAGGCCATCGCCTAAGCCAGGAGATACCATTTACTGCCCCTCATTGTATGGAGCCACCCCTCTTCAAAGGACACGCTGTTGATCAGGGCCTCCCCACCCCCTGGGATATGGTCAGGCGCACACATCCTAAGACTTGGCGAAACACTCAGCTGCGTGATGACCCCCCTCCTCTTATCAGCGGGTTGAGGACCTCTATTGTAAAGGTACATGGGGGTGGGATTGACACGAGGATTACAGGGATGTCTTTTTCTTTATGTCACAATGTTCTGATTGTAATAAAGAAAGGTCACATGCCATAAACCAGTGTATAAGAGGCCAGGCCTCCGAGAGGCTGTTAGAGCACCTCGAGACGATACCTTGTTGTCCGATCTGATGTGTTCTGCTCCGTCGGAATAAAACTTCTGTTTCCTGCCTTCTGGTCTACGGCGCCTGCCTCATTGCTTGGTAAATTTGAATGGTACAAGGGCGGTTAGCGCCGGGCAAATCTTGAGAAAGGTCCTAGCCCTACCTTTTTCCACAGAGGGTCGTCAAAATAAATGTTATCAGAACGACCCTGTGAAACCGCAGTATTCTGAACTCTTTCGGTCCCACAACCTCTTCCATGAGCACCTCGCCCTCTAGGAGCCGCAACCTTCTGTAAAAGCACAGGACACTCGCTATGTCAATGACCTTCCTCCTACAAGTACGCACACTGATTTGGCCCCAAAGGTGTAGTTGATGGCTGCCTAATAGTTCATGGAAGCTGCCTAGAAGGACCACCTCGTCCCCTATTATTTCACCTAAACGCTTGCTGCAATAACACCTTTGTCTTCAATTCTTTATGTTTTTTATCTGTCTTATCTTTCTCTTCTTGATCACGATGTTCATAGTATTGAGCCATATTCAATATAACAGGAAGGGATGATGTAGACCAAGTGCTCCAAGACACTTGCAAACAAGTCATTATTTCTGGAAGAAGATTAGAAACAAAGCTATCAACAAACAGCTGGACTCCTCCCTCAGTGGACATATCCTGCCCACTATAATCCAAAAAAACGTTTATTCAAACCGAGTAAAGAAATCTGAAACACTCTAATCCTTCTTCTGCCTAGAAGCTGTCAACCTATCCCAACTTACCTTCTTAGGCGGAAAAAGAGTGTGCATGTAAGTAATAGTACGACAGGGCAAAGCAAGTATCTCGGCATGTGACTTATCGACTGGCTTCCTCTCCTGATCCCATCCTTTAATCGCATCCCATATACCACCCAATTCTGCAACATGATCTTGAGTATGCACCTTTTGCCAGATATCAGCCGGAACAAGAAGACCAAAAAACATTTCAATATCGGAAAGAGGCATTACAGTAAAAGAAGCATCCTCTGTTATCTTCTTATAATAAGCTGTGGAATTATTCCTAGTATCGGGCAATGTAGTCTTAAGGGATAACACCTTACTCCTTTTCCACAGAGTAAAAACCCATTGCTCCTGCAAACGGGCAGGTACAGCTACTCTAGTTACATTACCAAGCTGATCCGCTAACTTGGGTATCTCTGGATGATAAATTGGGTGGACTTAACGCAAAGGGAACTGAGACTGAACAATTTTGGTGGGACTTTTCTCAAATAATCGAAGTCGATAAACAACAAAAGTAGCAATATTTCCAAACACCTGCCCAGGAGACAAATCAGCTGAATAAACACGGTCCTAAATATCAAACAACACTTGTGGGGCCTCCATTTTAATGTGGGTACGACAAAGATCAATTAGCGCAGTGGACATGGGTTGAAGAACATGGTGCTGTAAGAAAGGCTCAAAATTGTGCATAACTTGCCAAATGTCCTTGGTGCTATAAACCTGATTAGTAACCCACTGCATAGCCTGCTTTGCTAACACATCCTTCTCTTCTACTCCTACATCATAACGTACCAATGGACCGATTCACTCCCTAAATTTTGCCTGATCTCTATCCTCAAACCCACGTACTGCCGTCCTAGCTTTTAAGAGTGCCGGAGGATGAAAAACCATTGAAGGAGAAGCAACAGAGGTATCGGGACCAACATTATCAATTCTTGCACCGGACACTAGGCGTCACAGTCGTCAAAGATGGCGAGGACAAAGAAGGGGTAGGAGGGGCAGTAGCCGAAGCCATTGAAACAACAGCCGAAGCAGATGAAACAGGTTACTGTCTCTGTAATGGAACAGTGGGGTATATCCTCTGTGGGGCATAAAGAGGTGGGGGTCGAGTATCTAACAGCTCCTCCACAAAAGCATCATTTTTCTGGCCAAAAAAGATTTATCACTATGTAACTGAAACCTTCTATCTTCTGTCTCCTGTTTTTTCTATCATATGCTACAGGCTTTTGGGTCAATGTTTGCATTTGACCTTTTTGTGCGTCCCTCTCCTTTTTTAACCGTCTCTGCCTAGCCTCCTTCTGCCAAGTTTGAAGAGAATCAAATATCGACTGCCTACTTTGTCTTTTAAACAACTGATGCTGTAAAAACCTAATCTTTTGCTCATCAAAAGTGCCCGTCAATGGCCACTGTAACTCGCCATTGTCCCTAAATTTGTGCCATAATGCACTAAGCAAGTCCTTGCTTCACATACATATCAAAGTTAGGGCTGCCTTCTGGAGGCGCCGGCTGAGCTTCTTCCAATCGAGCATCTGTAGAAAAGGCAACACAAATTTCATATTTTACCAAGGCCAGGCATTTCAAAAGCAAAACATATTCATTATTTTTACCTGGCAAGGTAGTTGCAAGTACCTTTTAACATAACAGCCCTTAGTCCATACCAAACTAAAAAAAAGTGTACCATATCCACAAAGAACCAAAATAAACTCACCTGATATCAGTAGCACAGCACAAATACACTCGTTATCCACTGCGACTATTCAGACCAAACGGTCAGATCCAAGGGTTTCGCCTTTCAGTACTTCAGTCAGGATGACCAACCGGCAGGACGGAAGGGGCAGCTGCGAGCAATGAATACTCCTCATGTAGGGATCCCTGAACCGTCAGTCCAACCCTATTAGGGTCACCCGGGTCACTAATGACCCCCTCTCAGCCTTATATACTAAATGAAGAGTCGGTCAGACAGTAGAGAATACAAACCAATAACTGTTAATTCAATGCGCTCAGGGCGGAGCCCAGTCTGCCCAGTCGCTAGGAGTGCTGCAGAGGGACTCAAATCAACAAGCATAAAGATACATTATGTACGTTTCATGACCGGGCGAAAGCACGCCCACAGTGGAATTTTCCAAGCAGATGCAGCTGGACAGTGAAATACAAAAAAAATACGTTTTGGTTCTCATATCTGACACTACCTAATCAACCCAAGGTCGTTTCACCCTGCACTCACCACCAGACAGTGGGAGAGGTCCTCTATCTAGTAAGAAAGTTATGCACTAATATGAACAGTCTATTCATTAGTGAAGCAAAACCCAACACTGCAGAAACGAAACATAATAGGGGCTTTTTCTCAGAAATAGCAAAGGATTACTTTCGGTCATGATTCAAAATTGCGCCTGAATAGAAACTGGTGCCACGAATGCTAACTTACGTAGGGCAAAGCGCTAACATGAATATTTCTATTCTAACAGAACACATTATTGCCTTATAGCCCACCGTAGCGGGCTATACCAGCCATTAAGACCAGCTACTAACAAGGGAGCGGGACTTTAATGGCCATTATAGCCCACTACGGCGTGCCATAAGGCTATTAGAACATTCTGCCACTAGAGGGCAGAATGTTCTAACAAATAAAACAAAGGCCTCTCGGAGTTCGAGGGGGTGTAAATACCCTCTGGCTCTTAGAGGTCTTTGTAAAACTACTTTGGAATAATGCTTTGCGGGCTTTTACCGGCCTGTAGAAGCTCAAAGCACTACATTGTATTCAATGGCGTGCTCCCCATTCCAATGTTCTAATAATGTTTAAAGACATCTTGCAACTAATGTGTAAAATGTGTTAATTTTATAAAGTTGATAAAGTCTCTACTAAAATACAAAAAGTGTGTTCCATTAACATGCAGAAGCGTTTCACCTTAGTACATCAGATTATATCAGTGCACGGAGAAGTATTTTTTTTAAATTATAGTTTCCTAAAATCAATGTAGAAACGTTCATACATCCTATCAACCTCCGAATAATGCTAATAGTGATTTTACATGCAAGTCAGTTGCACTTGCGACGCTACTCCAGCAATGCGCCGCCCGTACACCACAAGATGCGTCACGCATCTGCCCTTCCTTGCACCATCTGTGGTGCCGCAAGGAGGGAATTGCGTGACGCATCAGTTCTGGCGCATCCCTGCTGATTTGCAGAGATGCACCAGAACTCATAAATCTGCCCCTAGGTGCTTCATTTAGACAGCAGTATGGAATGAAACCCTAAAAATACTCTGAGACTCACTGTCTCTGCCATGTATATGCTTTGCTTCCCCTATGCCCATCTTACACCCCAAGCCCTCCCCCCAGACTGCTCACATCAATGAAGCCCTCAGGAACATCACAGACCATATTTATTGGCCCCTGGAAAATGTTTGTGAGTATCCATGGTGTGAAATATCTTCACAGAAACCAAAACTTTCATGATGGAAGTCCTCCAGAATTGAACACATACAAATCATACATACATAGACAGCATTATTGTCACCATATGAGGGTAGCAAATGATATTTGGTAGATACATTTCCCTCAGTTTAGATGGAGTATTCTAGGTCTCATGAACTGTAATGAAAAGTTGTCAAGTATATTAGTAAATGCGATTTTAGTCATGGCCAAACTAGGGCTCCAAAGATTTCCATCAACTTACAGCTTCTCAGTCCTTCATTGTATTTTGTTTTGTAAAACATGTTTATTGGCATTTAAAAATATTACATTCATCCCATCTTTCATTGCCAATGGTGTTGGCATATGAGTAACCCCGCACGGGAACATAATATTATATCATGAGATCATAAGGATTAGAAGGTTATTGAGCTTCTTCGCTCAGTCCATTAGTCGGCGATGACACTCATGGCTCTCTGTCCATCTACAAGGAACCCTCCCGCATGCAATTCACATTGCCGAGCTGGTGGTGTGATGTGCAGCGTCTCAACGCTCAATGGCTTGTAGGGGCTCTGAAATAGTAGGCACATTCTAACCTTGAACCAACTTGGTGTAGAAACTGAGATACACTAGGTCTTATGTTATGTTTACAAGTACGTAAGTGCCTGAGAGTTGCATTATTGTGGGACATCATGGGGTATTTGCATCGAAGCTGATAGGAGAAGGGGGGAGGGACAGCGCTAAGAGCTGTTTGCGTGGCGGGTGAAGTGATGGGTCGTTGGTAGCCATTGGGTCTGGCCTGTCGGGTGTGTGGGCCTGTTGCTCACCCTCCTGAGCATCCTCAGGGTCTGTAAGAGTCAATGAAGAACCTCCCCTCCCCATCTCCATCTCTGTCACCATTTTGTGTGTGAAGGAGTGAAGTAGCATTGCCCAAGGCATGGAGATCGGATGTTTCTGAAGTCCCTGGACTTCCACACCCCGTAGTATTCCCTCTTCCGCAGCGCCCCATTTCTTGACCGCACCCACCCAGGCCGCCAGTAAAGGGCCTTTTGGCGCCTTCCAGTGCATAGTTATACACCGTTTGGCCAGGAGTAGCACTAGGGAAGAAAAGCGCATCTCTACTTTTATGTGCTTATGACGCTTACAGATACCTAGGGCGCTAGCATCCCATGTGTTAAGGTCCCGTAGCCTAGTGATCGTTCTAAGTGTAGCATGGACCATATGCCAGAAGCTCTGGAGGGATGGACAGTCCCATAGCATGTGGGAAAATGAGGTAGCGGGTACCTGACATCTAGGGCAGGTGAAGGAGCCATCGGGGAAATACTTCTGGAGTTTTTCAGGAGTGAGATATGCCCGATGCAGGATATGCAATTGTATGTTTTTGAAGCGGTATTTGCGGGATACCTTTTTAGTGTATGCTAGTGCTTTGACCCATTCCCTATCATGCAAAGGCCTGCGAAAGTCGGTTTCCCATTGTTCCCTGAGGGATGCTAGAGTGGGCTGCTTAAGAGATCATATGGCTTTATAGATCCAGGTATCTAGGTGTCGCCCAGGGCCCATCTGTAGGATCGCGTGGAGGACGGGTGTGTAGGTGGTTCTTCGTCAATTGTGTGCCAGTGTTGGCGACAGTCATTTAAGAGCTGCCTATGCAGCAAGAACTGTCCCCTAGGGAGCTCAAAGTCATTTACAAGTGCCTCAAATGTCTGCAATTGCCCGTCAGAATAGAGCGCCCCAACGTCTGTCAGGGCTTGTTCCGTCCATATATGCAACATTCTCTCTGTGTAAGGTGCGCGACCTTTGGGAAGCCCTATTAGCGGCAGGAGAGGGGAGTACGGAGACGCCGCACGATGCACTCTGTGAATGCGCGCGAGATAGGCATGCACCGTCATCAACTGGAGTGGCTTGGTCGGGGGGGTGTAGCTCTTGGTAGTAGCATACGATGGATGGCGGGTGTTTGAAGTTCTCCATCCGCGGTGATCAGTTCTCTTTGCGCCCGGCCCGCTGTCCAAGGGGGCACCCATTTTAGTTGGGTGGCCAGGAAGTAGGCCTCTAAGGATGGCGCCGCTAGTCCTCCTTGGTCGAGAGGCAGCTGTAATTTTGCCAGGGCGATACGCCTGTGACCAGATCCCCATATAAGAGCCCACAGCAGGGTATCTAGTTCGCTGAAAAACGAGCGGGGGAACCACTGGGTGGTTGGAGAAGAGGTATAGGAGTCGTGGGACTAGGATAATTTTGGCAATCGCTATCTTGCCCGTGACTGCTAGCAGGAGATCTTTCCAGAAGTGTATGGATGATCTGATGCCTGCCAATATCTTTCGATAGTTACCCTCATAGATGTCCTGCAGTGTGTGATACATTTGGACTCCCAGGTACCGCACTGCCTGGGGGCTCCATGAGAGGTCAACATTACCTAGATTCAGATGGCACTGAGGCATTGCCTGTACCACAGGGTTAACGGTGGATTTGGAACAGTTAACTCTCAGTCCCGCCACTTCCTCAAAGTTCTGCAAAATTCGCAGTATAGGGG
The DNA here is from genome assembly GCF_964263255.1 of Lissotriton vulgaris. Taxonomy (NCBI): domain Eukaryota; kingdom Metazoa; phylum Chordata; class Amphibia; order Caudata; family Salamandridae; genus Lissotriton; species Lissotriton vulgaris. The sequence continues at coordinate 800,064,765 of NC_141685.1, read as the reverse complement.
TGAGGTCCGCTGTAATGTCCTTAACATATACAAGGACATCATCGGCGTATAGTGACACCGCATGTGTGGAATTGGCAATCGGGATTCCCCACTCATACCCCGCGGCACGGAGGCAGGTTGCGAAGGGCTCCATTGCCATGGCGAAAAGTAGGGGCGGAAGCGGACAGCCCTGTCGAGTACCATGGCGGACCGAAAAGGAGGCGGAGATGAGGTGGCCTGTTCTCACTCTAGAGGTGGGCGTGGAGTATATGAGCATCGTATATGCCTGGAGGCGAGGTCCTATTCCCATATGTTGCAAGATCCGAAACAATTATGCCCATGAGAGGGTATCAAAGGCTTTTTCCAGATCCAGGACCAGACACGCTGCACGTGGGGAACGACCACGGATCTGGTCCTGCATGTGGACCAGCCGCCGGATGTTGTAGGAAGTGTTCCTGCACAGCACAAATCCATTTTGATCTGGATGGATCAACTGCGGAAGGAGAGTGGCGTATCTGTCCGCCAGTATTTTCCCGTAAATTTTATAGTGTGCAGGTAATAGTACTATAAGCCAGTAAGAGCCCAGCTGATAGGGATCCCTGTCCGGTTTGAGAAGGGACACTATAACCGGTTCGCACATAGATTGGGGTAAGGTGCCCTCATCAAGTGCCACTCGGAATTGCCTCTCTAGTTGGGGGACTAATTGGGAGGCGAAAGTGCAGAAGAATTCTAATGGAAGACCGTCTAATCCGGGGACCTTGTGGATAGCGAATGCCTTCATGGCGTGTCTGATTTCCGACGCTCGGATGGGGTCATCAAGGTCTCGGCGGGTGTTGTGGTATATCTGGGGCATCTGGTGGTGAACCAGGAATTAGGAGAGGGACACCTAAGAGATCAGTGCAGGACTATTGTACAAGGATGTGTAATGTGCTCGAAAGGCTTGCAGGATTGCGTCTTGGGAATATAATAGGATACCTTGAGCATTGCGGATGGTCGTGATTGTCGAGAGGGTTGAGTCTGTCTTGACCAGCCACGCCAGTAGCGTGCCCGCCCTGTCACTTTCTTTGTGAACAGGCGCTGCGGGTGCTGCAAAGTTATACCTACGTAAGCTGACTAAAGCTTCTTCATATGCTGTTTCTGCTGCAGCAATTTGGGCTGGAGTGGCTTTGTTGAGGTCAGTCTCTTTGGTAAGATCGGCCAGTGCTTGCTCTGTGCGCTGTATGTCATGCTCCAAGATGCGACGGACTCCTGTGATGTGTCGGATACACGCGCCCCGTATAACTACTTTAAAGGCGTCCCATTCTGTTGCACGCGTGGTGGCAGTGTCAGTATTCTCTAGGAAGTACTGGTTAATATGGTCCGCCTGAGTTTGTTTAAAAACCAGGTCGTCGAGACATTCTCTGGGGAGTTGCCAAGTGGGGACAGGGGGATGCGGCGGGTGCCATCGCATCGTGAGTGTATGTGCGTTATGGTCTGATATTGTTCTGCCCAGGTAGTCCAAATCTGAAATGAGAGGCATGATAGCGGGGGAACAAAGGAAACTGTCCAAGCGCACTCTGAGGTCATGCAGCACTGAGTGGAACGAGTAAAGTCTAGTGGTGGGGTTCCTAGCTCACCAGGCATCCGCGAGGGACCAATGATGCGCAAATGGTTATTCCTGCGCAGCTATGACAGATGACGGTGGGGGGGTGGGATCTGTCCAGTGTTATGTTTTGTACGCAGATGTAGTCCCCTCCCAAAATCAAGGGGACTTGTGTGTATGTGCTCAGTGGGGTGGAAAGTGCGTCCCAGAATTTACTTTGGTCAACATTGTGTCCATATATACGCCCCAATAGCACTGCTTGGCCGTCCAGTCGTCCCTGTAAGAAAGCGTATCGGTCTCCTGGGTCAACAGTGTGGGATTGTTCCTGAAATGGAACACCAGGGTGTACCCATATAAGGGTGCCTTGAGCAAAGGCCGAATATGTATTAGCGCATATGATTCCCTTCCAACGCTTACGCAGCTTTGTCACCTCTCCCGCCGTTAGGTGCATTTCTTGCAAGAACGCAATCTGTGCGTGATGTCGCTTTATGTAACCATCCCATTGCGCGCAGTGTGCATGCCACGCACGTTCAAGGTAAGGATGGTGATGGTGCCGGTTTGTGCCATCGGTGTAAGTGTATGATGCGTAGGGATTTGGAGGTCCCCGGACCCTCTTGAAGGTCTCGGGCTCAATGTCCACTGTGCGATAGCGCCCGCACAGCTACTCATCGGCATAGTGGTGGGGACACAGTGCAGCGTGGGGGTGCTCAATGGGGGGGAAAACTGGGATGGGGCAAAACGCAGCCCCAATGCGGGGGACCCATTGACAAAGGCGATACGTCCAACCTAGCTCTCAGTTGACGTGAGAGCATCAACTTATTGCGGGGTTGGCGGCCTGTGTCTGCGAGGTATCTCAACTTGTGGGCTATGTGTGCAAGTGAATGGCTGTTCGCTGGTCTGTTGGTGTGGATACAGGGCTGACCTGACCTAAGGCGGCATGTGGGCGCTCGTCAAGGAGATCACTTGTGCCAGTGCCTAAGTGGCATCCTCTCCCCCAGAAACTTTCTGCAAGGGTTGGATGTCCGTTTATATCAAATCATTGGCTGATTGCGGGGTGACCGAGGGCAAGGCCACTGAGTACACTCCTGATTGCATTGATTTGCTATCTCCTTCTTCTTCTGACGTGAATATGTGGGGGGCCCACTCAATGCCCTTTGCAGGGGAGGTGGGGTGCAGGTTCACCACCACCTTCAGGGCCTTCCGTCTCTCTTGGACTATTTGCTCCAAGTCTGGGGACCCTAGGGTGCCTGGGATCGAGTTGGAGGTGCCCTGTTGGTTGTGACGCAGTGAGCATTGCCTTCTGCGTCCTGGTGTTCCAGTGAGTTGCTCGTGGGTACGCTCTGTACGAGGACCTGTGGCACCGTGTTGGTCCATCCAATCATGCGCTTCTTCTGGGGTCGCGAAAAAGTGAGTGGTCCCCTCATGTATGACTTTCAGGCGGGTGGGGAATAGCACAGAGTATTGCATTTTCTCTGTTCGTAGACGCCGCTTCACCTCAAGGAAGGACAATCTTTGACGCGGGACCGCTCGGGAATAGTCAGAAAAGATCATGATGGGATGGTTCTGTTCTCCACCCGGAGCGGCCCAGCCTGATGGGCCGCCCTTAACACCGCATCTCGGTCCCTGAAGTGTAGGAATTTTGGAAGCATTGGGCGCGGCGGGCCCAGGGCCGGGGGGGGGGGGAGGAGTGCTGGGACTCGATGGGCCCGCTAGATGGAAAAGAATGCTGACCGCTCTGTGTCTGGTGCGAATGACTTAGTCCAGGACTCCATGTACTCCACTGCGTCCGCCGTTTCAATTCCTTCTGCCAGGCCAAGAACGTGTATGTTGCAACGTCTCGAGCGCCCATCCAAGTTGTCGATTCGTTCTTCCATGGTGGACACCCGGCCTATCAGCGTTTATATTGAGTCCTGATGAGTCTGTATCATAGGCTGGATGGAAGTGACTACTTTTCCATTATCCGAGACCTTGTCGGATAATTTTCGGTGGTCAGGGTGCCTAGTTGCTTCTCCATAGAGAGCTTGGATTGTTCTATTGCCATTAGAACTTTGTCCAGCTTGGCTGAGAGGGAGGCATCTGTCGTTGTAGCATCATCTTTGGGAGGCCCCGTGGAGTGATTGTGGCTAGCGTCTGAGCCAGCCCCCTGGGCCGTTGTCGTTGCTCTCGGTTTGCCCATTCCTGCAGCTGGGATCACGCCTGAGCAAAATGTTGGCTTGCCCAGTCGTGTGTCTCCTGACGCCTGGAGCGGATTCTAAACGGGTAGTTGGGGTTGAGCCTCTGTGGTAGGCAGTAGCACACTGCCTAGCTCAGCGCGACCGATTCTGTTTGACGCCTGACATGGGTCCACCATTGCTCTGATTGTGGAGCTGTTCTTAGCGCCCCTACGCAGCACCCCTTCGCCAACTTGGTAGTTGGCACCTCCTGGTATTTGCACAGACTCTGTCACCCGGGTCTTATTATGGTTCGCCTTTACAAGTGCTGGTGGCACTAGTTGTCAGCATGTCCACCTCTGTTTGTCCCAGCAGCGGGTTGTGCTTAGGACGGTAGTCTCTTGAATCCACACTGCCCCCGGGGGGAGCCCATGAATATTCCTCCCCTGGAGCAGTCAGGGTGGTGCTGTCTGTAATGTTGTTTGTGGTCTGAAAGGCCCCAGTTCTCACCAAACTTTAGGCTCTGGTAGACGCCGCCACAGGCTCCGGCTGTGAATGCTGGCAGGAGGTCTCACTGCTCTCCACGCTGCAGTGTGCTCTGACGATACATGTCCCAAAGGGCCGCCATTTTTAAATCAGGCAGGCCGCCTAACAGTCGCGGCCTACAACGTTGTCATCAAGATGAGCAGGGCCTCCCGCCAGACCCTCAGTGTCGTCCAGCAGGCTCACCTGGGCATCGCCGGCAATTAATGATTACAGGGGGCTGTCCCAGGGGTCCGCCACTCAGCCCGTTACCGGAGGAGATCTTGAACCAGTCGGAGCAGCATCGGCATCCACAGGGCCTCCACTTCTATTGGGTTCGCCCGCGGTGTGTTCCAGGCACTACCCCTCGGCGATTATGGGCAGCGGGGATCCTCACTCGCTTCGCAGGCGGGAAAGTGGTAAGTCCGGGGTGGCTCTCTTTAATGGTGTGAGCGGGCAATCAAGGAGCCCCACGCGCTTCTCAGGCGGAAGAGGTCTGTGTGACGTGGGGGGGGGGGTAGTCACTTCTAGGCTCTAAGCTTTGGCCCCATGCGAGCGTGCGGCACTCTTACTTTCTCTTTGGGAGTTCAATTCCTCCTCTCGTGGCCGCTGCTCAGTGAGTTAGGGTTTTCCTTTTGGGCGCCAGGATTTCTTCTGCTGCTGCAGGCTCTCTGCAGCTTAACCAACGCAGCAGGGGTCATCCGAGTAGGCGATCACCATCTTGCACTCCTTGCCGCTCCTCTGCCCCCAGGCCAGAATCCTGCCGCTATACAGCACCTCGGCCATTGGAGGTGCAGGCACTGGATGCCCGGTGTGTTCCGGTGCGCTGGACATTGTTGGTGAGCAGCTGGGCTGCATATGAAGGGTCGAGGTGAAAACCCTCATGCAAAGCCTCAGCTAGGCACGTCCGCTATGGTGGCCATCTTGACCACGCCCCCTCCTCTGTCCTTCATTGTAATGTTAAAGTTAATTTCAATCATCCCCAGTATCTATTAATTCCTGATAAAAAAAATGATAAGTAATCCCTAGTGTAATCTCCATCAAAAATGGTAGCTAAAATAGAGAGGTGGAAGTAAGTATATTATCCAAAATATTTGTGAGAATTTTTTTTTCAATTGTAAAAAGTATAGTTATTTCAATTTGTAACATGCAGGACCACTGAAATTATGTAGCCACGAGGCAAGATGGCGGTCTAAACGTTAGACCGATTGCAGCACATCACTGAGCTCCGATGGATTCTGAATGACCAAACGATTGAAGCAGGTTTTTTGAACTGAACCGGTTCCTGAATGATTGGAGATTAAGCTACCGAGGTACGGAGGGCGGCGGAAGAAACCTCTGGCCAGGCTCCTGCTAATGAATGAGACGTTGATTTACTGATACACTGACTACGAGTGATCACGGCTCCTCTGCTCTACGGCTTTACGATACTAACCCACAAGGTACTTGCACTACGAGGACTTGTATGATGCTACACTGTTACAATGCAAGTAAAAATCATCATCAGCAGCATTTAAATCAAGTTACGCTTGTTTGGTGGTCCGTGGTTTCTCTACACGGCGTTTTCGAGAGACTTAGACCGACGCTGTCTGTGGCGCTTCAGGGGGTGTGTCAGACGCTGCGATCTTCACGGCGAAGTTCCGGTTCTACGGTGTGTGGCTTTGTCTGGCGAGTGCGGCGGTGTGCAAGGAGAAGAACGCCGAGGGAGACAAAGACAGCAGTAATGCCGCCAAAAAGTGCCTCAGCTGCTGCAACCAGAGCCCGGATCGCAAAGGCAGCCAGGGTACTTCGCAAGGAGGCTGAAAGGCAACAACGAGAAGGCTTATTGGACGGGGAAGACTCTGATCACTTACAGGTAAAAGCAGCGAGCTTAAGGACAAAGAAGCAAGCGACTGTGTCCCCAACCAACACCCCAAGGCAAGAAATCTTAGGATCACGCAGGAAACTAAGTAATACAGGAGGGAGATCGGTGCTTGATTTACTATTAAAAAAAACACCGATTCAGACTAGTTCACAGATTGAGGTTGAGCTTGTGTCTACCCCATCAATGAATGACGAGCAGAATAACATAACCACTTTACAACCGAACAATACACAAGATTTAGATAATAGACTGTCTGACCCCCCAAACGTTCCTGCCACCTCTTTGTCCATAGCTAGTACAGAAGACCTGAGCACTATTGATATCAATGTTAATACTTCTGCGACTACCGAGATTTCTAACTCCAGACAAACTGATGCATCAATAGAAGGAGCAGGAAATGGTGAGAAGCAAATTCAGGAGGGCCGCGCAATGTCATTCTCAGGTCCCGGTGGCAATATTTTAGGTGTACAAAACGATCAGGCTAATCTGATTGCAGAAGCAACACTAATCACTAATCAGAATGTGTCTATAACATTAACACTAACTCCACGCTTAATAGCCCCGGAAGAGGTATTATGTGCATCCCCACAACCAGCCTCTGAGCAGGCTATAACAAGTGAAGGTATTAATGAATTATTACCGAATACAGCTCTGCTACAAACTGGGCAAACTGGACAACAACCGGAAGGGGAAAAAGACCTCAGTGAGTTCTACTCCTTTTCCGATGAAACCGGGGAGGCTGAAGCAAATGCACTAGGGGAGTGGTCAGAGAGCTTTGAATCTACGGAGGGCGAGGATGATGATGAGGAATCAGAACCACATCCATACTCCTCAGAAGACAGCTACGGAGAGGGAAGACAGAATGTTAATACTGTAAAGGTTAAGCCTAAAACCAGTGCTAGAACCACACAGAACAAATCAGTTAAAGGTCATCTTGAGACTAACTAAGGCGCCAGCTCAGACACTCCAGAGATAACTCCCACGGCAGTGGAGACCATTCTACAAGCAATAGCAGCTCATAGGGAAGAGACTGCTCTAGATAGTAGAAGATCTCGCGCAACATTGCGTAAAATGCAAGGGGTTGGCAAGAAACTCTCAAAAACATGTAATCATATTGGCGAAAGAGTGACAGAAATGGAACTAAGGGTGATGTCAGCGGAAAAAGATTCTTCAGAGAATCATGAGAAAATCAAGCTTCAGGAGGCAGAGCTGGTGGATATTAAATGGAAGCTTGAAGATTTTGAAAACAGACAACGTCTCAATAATCTCCGCATCCTAGGGGTACCTGAGAAAATTGAAGGGGAGAATGTGCGAGCTTTCATTATCAAACTTTTTAGCGAGTCTATGCCTGAAATACAGAACTGGAACTGGGAACTGGAAATCCAACGGGCTCATCGAGTCCCATTTAATCCACCACCGAAGCCAGGGATATACCCACGTGCTATTTTAGTATATTTCGGTAATTTTCTACTTCGGCAGGCAGTGGCGGAGAAAGCGAGACCAGATCGCAAACTATCTTGTAGTGACTTTTCCTTTTTCTCAAGACCTGATTTTTGCCACGCAACCGTCGAAAGACGATGGCGGTTGCGACTGCTGATTAAACCATTTCAGGAAAAGGGTGCTCTGGCTTTTTTGAACAACCCTGCTAGACTTAAGATTATTCATGGTGGCCAGACAAAGTTTTTTCAGTCTGAGATAAAAGCAAAAGCGTATCTAGATGAAATATCTTAGACAGTTTTGGTTATAATTCATTGGTAACTGTAGCAATAATCTACATATGTGCAGGGAGGGAAAGAGTGAGATTCCAGTATTTTTTTTGTGTGGTTTGATAAAAAAAAAAACGTTGATAGCTCTTTTGATACTCTAAAAACTGCTTGATCTGAATTAGACAGAAGCCTGATTAGATGTAGATGACACAATGGTCACAGTTATGATATATGATATATATGCCATGTTTCTTGTCTATGTTAAGCTTTAATCCTATTCACTTAAAAAGGTTTTTTTTTGTTATTTATGGCAAGGAGCGGTAGCTCAGTAGAAGTGCAGCAACTTCATCACACAGACTCTGGTAGAGTCTGAATGCCTGTGTAAGGGGGGTAAAGGGAAAAGGTGAGGGTTTGCGTGCGGGTCTGGGGGAGGGACAGTGGGGGGGGGGGGGGGGTGGAGAAAGGGGGGGGAGGTGGAAAATGAAAAAACCAAACCAGGTTTAATAGCAGGAATAAAATTAACGTTTGAGAAGATAGAGCAGGACAAGGATATGGAGTATTATTTGAGCAATACTATTAGTCAACTGTGAGAAGTTGGCCCGATATGCAACGTTCGCTATTCTAGCGACCGCTATGTATCGTTCCAACGACCCTTATGGTGTTTGGTTGTAAGTCAACCTATAGACCAGCTATCCTAGTAGCGTGGATACGAGCAGTCTAAGGCTAAAGACTCGAGAGGGTGCGTTAAGCCAGCTGTTTACCACACATGTACCCCTTGAACACCCAGTGAAAGGACACCACACAAGTGTTATGAAAATAAACAGGATATTTATTAAGATTCACAACAGCCCTGGACTCTTTATGAGGACAGGGTACTAAGCACAAACCAAATCTCTTAGAAAAATACTTCAAGTGCACAATTAAAACAAGTGTCCGAGGACACGGAAAGTTTAAGGTCTCGGGCGGACCCGATAAGGCAAGTCGGAAGCGAGGGACTCGGGACCCTAGAGTAAAGAGGCTATGCAGGCACCGAAATGCCGAGTTACCTAGCCACGAGGGCTGCGGCTGCACAAGTCTTACAGGCGTCGGGGTCTTCGCTGACGAGCCAGGAGCCGGAAGAAAAGGAGTTGCTGGCCGGCGACCAGTGATGAATAGTTCGTAGAGATCCAAGCCTGGATCAGAGATGGATGATACCTGAAAGCAGAGGGGACCAAGTTCGTACTACTAGCCAGTAGTCAGAGGGTACCAGGAAGGCACCGGTTGGCCGTCACCTCGACCAGGTGAGTGGGCGACGCTAGGCTCTGCAGTCTCACGGACCAGGAGGCGTTGTCGGCGACCACGGTGGAGGTGCGAGCTGTCCCACGAAGGATGATGCTGTCGGCGTCGCTGGGCCCAGGATGGGGCAACAAGCCTTGGCAGATCTCAGGGCCACGTGGTGGGCCTAAGATGGCGTCTTGAGTGGACCAGGAGGGCCCGGGGTGCTTCTCGCAAAGATGGAAGCAAGGGCCAGTCTGGAGCAACCAGACCAACAGAGTTGATTGTCGGATGTCGTCACAGAAGGGCACAAGCCAGCGGCTAGTGACCAGACAACGTGCTGAGCAGCGAGCAGAAGGGCCCCACGCAGATCGTGGAGATGCTGGGAGACTGCACTTCGGTGCTGGAGCGGCTCAGGGTCGGGGCTTCTCGGACCCCAGAGCACTCACCAGAGAATTACTTCGATGGTCGTGCTGGTTAAGAAAGCGTGCAGGTTTTGATGATGGCCGGTCCCTCGAGGTCTCGTCGCACCCACAGATCACAGCTGAGCTGATGACGTGGGTAGAGGTCAGAGGTGCCAGGGAAGCCGGTTCTCGTCGAGCTGGGCCGTCGGATTCCTTGAGGAAGGACTTACAGCAAACCGCAGAGTTCTTAGATGGTGCCCGCTGATGCAGGGTGACTACTCCTTAGTCACAAGGGAGAAATCTTGAGAAGAGTCTCGAATGTCCTTTCGTAGAAAGTAGTTCTTGATTCAAAGATGATCTAATTTGGAAGGGTCCCCGCTCCGGTCTTTATCCTAAAGAAAGGGGTGGGTACATGACTAGGTCCTGCCCTAAGGGTGGGACCAGGAAGGGGGGTAGTTACACCTCTCTCCCCTGCCGGACTTTCCCCAGGCCAGGGCTGGCGCCCCTGGAACTGGTTCTGACCGGCAGATGCGTAGTGAGCACCGGGGTGCCACTCCGCAGTCACCTTCTCGCAAAAGCCCTACCTACCCAGAATACACAAACCCTGTCTGGGACGGTGCGAACACCGCCCTCGACAGGAAACCCTTTGTCCAAGCTCTCCTCGCTGGAAGGACTCCCAGCAGCAGGAGGTCAGACTCGTGTCTGTGGTGGCAGCATCCATTTTGTGGAGCTGAGGCTTTAGTTAACTTTAACCGGGGTTCACAGTTACGTACATGTCGTGTCCCTCTAGAAGGGCGGAATGCTAACCTCGTCGCCAGAATTGGTGAGGGGGCAGCATCCCGATTCGTATGACACCTTACTCGACATGCCTTGATAACGCGACACCGAAGTTACCGATGTGGTACGCGTTATCATGGAACAGCCATTGGGTCTTGATTCCGCAAGCTGCAACCGGGCTCGGCTCGGGCCAGAACCTAGTTCACACGAGCCCACGCACTCTGCCTTCAGGATTGTCAAGGCCTGCCATAGGAGTGACTGATAGGAACTCGGGTGTCCATTGTATGGTTAGATATAGGGCTACTATACCTAAAGCAAAGGGTGATTACACGACTTTGCCCCAGCTGTCATGCAGCCAGTTGTGTCAAATTTAGGAGGCCAGCCAGGGGTGGCATAATACATGCTGCAGCCCCTGGCGGCCCTGGGTACACCTATGCCCTGTGTTACGGGGTCTGATAAGGTGGCCCAGTACCAATTGGTAAATGCACCTAGGGTACATATCGTAATTTAGAAAGAGAACAGCCAGGCTGTGGGTCTGATTGGCAGGCCCACAGCCAGAGAAAGTCGTAAACCAGTGAAACAAAAGCAAAAAATCTGGGTGATCATAGGATTGCAGACCCTACTCTCCTACATGACCCCCCCCCAAACGTCGGAACAATAAGCTAACCTTGACCAGGTGAGTCTTCTTGTTCTAAGTGGAAATATCTGGAGAGCCCATCGGCATTGCCATGATCAGTACCAGGTCTATGTTCCACTGTAAAGTCCATCCCCTGTAGGGAAATGGACCACCTAAGCAGTTTGGGGTTTTCACCCTTCATCTGATTTAGCCACAAGAGGGGCTTATGGTCGGTCTGAATCTTGAAGTGAGTGCCAAACAAGTATGGCCTCAGCTTCTTCAGGGCCCAAACCACAGCAAAGGCCTCCCTCTCAATAGCTGACCAATTCTTCTCTCTAGGGGTCAGCCTTCTGCTTATAAAAGCAATGGGCTGGTCTTGACCATCAAAATTCAGTTGAGAAAGAACAGCTCCCACACCCAACTCAGAAGCATCTGTTTGGACAATGAATGGTTTGGAGTAGTCCGGACTCTTGAGGATTGGCGCCGTGCACATGGCCTGCTTTAGGTCATCGAATGCTTTTTGACAGCTCGCTGTCCACTGAACCTTTTTCGGCATTTTCTTACTTGTCAGTTCATTTAATGGTGTCACAATTGAACCATAGTTCCTGACAAACTTCCTATAGTAACCAGTCAGGCCCAAGAAAGCTCGAACCTGAGTCTGGGTGGTTGGAGGAGCCCAGTCCCTGATTGACTGTATCTTGCTCTCCAGTGGCTGAACCTGGCCTCCACCTACAAGGTGGCCCAGGTATACAACCTGTGTCTGCCCTATCTGGCACTTGGTGGCCTTGATAGTGAGGCCTGCTGCTTGCAGAGCCTCTAACGCTTTCCGCAGGTGGACCAGGTGATCCTCCCAGGTGGAGCTAAAGACAGCAATATCGTCAAGATACGCCGCACAGAAGTCATCCAGCCCAGTAAGGACTTGATTCACCAACCTTTGGAAGGTGGCAGGTGCATTTTTCAGACCAAAGGGCATCACCACGAACTGATAATGCCCACCAGGGGTTGAAAATGCGGTTTTAGGTTTGGCGTCCTCAGCTAACCTGATTTGCCAATACCCAGCTGTCAGGTCAAACGTACTTAAGTAGTTGGCTGAAGCCAATCTATCGATAAGCTCGTCTGCCCTTGGTATTGGGTGGGCGTCAGTCTTAGTGACTGCATTGAGACCCCTGTAGTCTACGCAGAACCTCATCTCTTTCTTACCGCCCGGGGTGTGAGGTTTCGGCACTAGAACTACGGGACTAGCCCAAGGGCTATCCGAGGGTTCAATGACTCCCAGCTCCAACATTTTCTGCACTTCACTCTTGATGCAGTCTCTAACGTGATCAGGCTGCCGGTAGATTTTACTCTTGACGGGCAAGCTGTCACCAGTGTCAACCTCATGGGTGCACCAATCGGTCTGACTGGGTGTTAGAGAAAACATATGTCTGAAAGACTGAAGAACCTGTTTACAGTCTCTCTGTTGATGCTCGGAGAGGCTGCCACAAAAGACAACACCATCTACCGATCCATCGTCAGGATTCTGAGTGAGCAGGTCGGGGAGAGGGTCACTCTCCTCCTCCTGTCCCTCATCTAGGGCCATGAGCAAACTCATGTCCTTCCTGTCGACATATGCCTTGAGCCTGTTGACATGAAGCACCCTGTGGGGGCTCCGGGGAGTTCCCAGGTCGACAAGGTAGGTGACCTCTCCCTTTTTCTCCAGGATGGTGTAGGGCCCGGACCATTTGTCCTTGAGTGCTGCTGGGGCCACTGGCTCCAACACCCACACCTTCTGTCCGGGCTGGTAAACAGTCAAGACAGCCTTTTGGTCATGCCAAGCTTTTTGGAGTTCTTGGCTGGCCTTAAGGTTTTCAGATGCCTTCTCCATGTATTCAGCCATCCGCGAGCGGAGGCCAAGCACATAGTCCACTATGTTGGCTGCAGGCTTTTTGAGAGGTCTCTCCCATCCTTCCTTCACCAAACATAGGGGTCCTCTCACAGGATGCCCGTACAAAAGTTCAAAAGGGCTGTAGCCAACCCCCTTCTGTGGGACTTCTCTGTAGGCGAACAAGAGGCAGGGGATCAGGACGTCCCATCTACGCCGAAGCTTTTCTGGTAGTCCATGAATCATCCCTTTCAGGGTCCTGTTGAATCTCTCAACAAGCCCATTGCATTGTGGATGATAGGGTGTAGTGAACTTGTAGTTGACACCACATTCCTTCCACATAGCAGTTAAGTAGCTCGACATAAAGTTTGCACCTCTGTCGGAGACGACCTCCTTAGGGAAGCCCACTCTGGAGAATACTCCAACTAGGGCTCTTGCCACAACAGGTGCTGTAGTGGTCCTAAGGGGAATAGCTTCAGGATACCTGGTGGCATGATCCACTACCACCAGTATAAACTTGTGCCCTGATGCTGTTGGTGGTTCCATGGGACCGACGATGTCGATCCCCACCTGTTCAAAGGGCACCCCCACCACAGGCATTGGTATAAGGGGGGCCTTTGTCGTGCCACCTGACTTACCACTGGCTTGGCAAGTGACACAGGAGCGGCAAAACTCCTTGGTATCTTCGTTCATATGAGGCCAGTGAAAGTGTGAGACAAGCCTGTCCCACGTTTTCGTCTGGCCTAAGTGACCTGCTAAGGGAATCTCGTGGGCCAAGGTAAGTAGGAAACCACGCTGAGACAAGGGTACAACCAGCCTCCTGGTCATGCCAGGCTTGGGGTCTCTTGACTCAGTGTACAGGAGTCCATCTTCCCAGTATACCTTGTGGGTACCTGTGGCGTTCCCAGCAGCCTCAGCAGCAGCCTGCTGTCTGAGGGGTTCAAGAGAAGGGCAGTCTAACTGGTCCTTCCCCAGGTCTTCCCTTGAGGGTCCCCCTGAACCCAAGAATTCAACTTGATCAAGTTCGAACTCCCTAGGCTCAGTTTCCCTCAATTCCTGTAGGTCAGCCTCCTCTGAGACTTGATCCACGACCTGGGGCAAGGGGGAAGGCGCAGCCTTAACCCTACCGCTCTTTGTCTTGGGAGGTGTCTGGTCCGTTGTTCCAGGATCCAGCACCTGTTCAGTGGGGCATTTCCTGACCTGTGACCTGGTCACAGCGAACACATGTGCTGGCAAGCCTAACATTTCCATGTGAGTCCGGTGCTCCACTTCTGACCATTGTGATGACTCCAAATCATTGCCCAACAAACAATCCACTGGGAGGTCTGAACTAACTACAACCTTCTTTTGGCCAGTTACCCCTCCCCAGGAGAAAGCTACAATTGCCATACTGTGATTGGTAGTGACATTGCTTGCATTGGTCACCAGGAATTCCGTACCTGGCATGATCTGTCCAGGGTCCACAAAGTTAGGCGTCACCATGGTGACGCTGGCACAAGTGTCCCTATAGGCCTGAGCCATCTTTCCATTTATGAAAGGCGTCTGTCGGTATTTGCCCAAAGTATTGGGACTTACGTCGGGGGACACGTCCACGTCCCCTGTACTGACAAGGACAGCCTGAGTGAGTGTGCCAACTAAGTTGTCACGCCCCTCAGAACCCAGGGTTAACCCTACTAAACCCTTGGGAGGTGCACTACCACTGCTGGCTGTACTAGGGGGCACAGGTGCCTTAGGGGCTGCAGTGGCAGGAGCCTGCCCTCCTCCTTTCTTGGTGCACTCACTAAACCAGTGAGATTTACTTTTGCAGTACTGGCACCATCTTTTGGATTGGCCTTCTTTCTTCTTTTGGGGAGCCTGACCCCCACCCTCTTTGGGTTGTTGGGGACCTGTCGAAGACTTCTGGTCATTTTGTTCCCCCTTAGAATCTTTACCCTTCTGGTCTGCTTTCTTCTGACCACCTTGATTCTGGCCCTGGTTCTGTTTAACTCTTGTACGAACCCATCTGTCTGCCTTCTTTCCCAATTCTTGGGGAGAGGTCAGATCCGAGTCGACAAGATGCTGATGCAACAACTGGTTCTGACAATTGTTTAAAATTTGTTCTCTCATCATCAAATTATACAATCCTTTGTAATCAGTAACCTTACTGCCCAGCAACCAGCCCTCAAAAGCCTTAGTGGCACAATCGACAAAGTCAGACCAATCTTGAGACTGCGTTTTCTGGGTATCCCTGAACAGCACCCTGTACTGCTCAGTGGTTAGGCCGAACCCTTCAACGAGTGTATTTTTCAAGACTTGGTAATCGTTAGCGTCCTCCACCCTTGTGGTGAGGAGCTTGTCTCTTCCTTTTCCTTCAAAGGAGAGCCACAAGATAGCTGCCCACTGACTCTGGGGAACACCCTGCACAGTGCAGGCCCTCTCCAAAGCAGTAATCCATTTGTGGATGTCGTCCCCTTGTTTAAAGGGGGGCACTATCTTACCAAGGTGTTTCGTATCAAAACTCCTTTCCCTATTGCTAGGTACATCGCTGCCACCAGTGGGGACTACCCCACTTAACTGTTGCTCTCTAGCAAAGGCAAGCCTTTCTTTGGCCAGGGCAAGTTCTTCCCTTTCAATCCTCAGATTAGCTGCCCTTTCTTTAGCTTCGTACACTCTCCTCTGAGGGGACGTCATCCCTCTTTGAGAAGAGTTGTGAGAGCCATTGGTTTGAAGGGATCTGCCAGAGTCTCTTGACAGAGATCGGGCTCGTCCATTCCCAATGTTAAGCTGACCTGATAGCGGCCCCAGGGGTCCCCCAGTACCACTGTCATGTTTGCTTAAGTTGGACCTGCTTAGTCTAACGACTTCTACCTGTCCCTTATCTGCCTCATCCCCAGAGGGATCCTCATCCTCATCATCCTCCACATCTTCGTTCTCAGTTGCGAGGTGGATGAGGTCAGGATCGTCTCTGGTTCCCTCGAGGGGAGGCATGTCTCCTTCTGGATTAGAAGAGCTAAGACGGGTCTCAGCTTTTCTGGCATCATAAGTCTCCAAGAGACCAATCAGAAAGGACGTTGTGGGGTTAGACCCCTGCTTGATCTTCCTGGAGTGACACACTTGTCTTAACTCCTTGAAGCTCAGCACAGTATATCTCGAAGGGATGACCTGTGGAGGGTCAACTGACACAAGGGGAGACTCAGAGTTTCCTCCTTTGTCCGACATACTGTTTCTAGTGTGGTGTAAGTGATGCACCTACCTACACTATGTGTTTACCTACTATTCCCTTGCTAAGAGTTGCAGCCAAGGTGTGCTAAGCCTTGAGGAGCTGCAACAGCTGGTTCAGTAGAACTCAGAGTATTCTAAGCTTTAGTTATATGTACTAACAGTACTTATGTGATCTTTCAACAAGATATTCTTAGGATACGTGTGGTAAAACAACAGCAAGCTCAAATCCCAACCGCTGCTCACCAATGTGAGAAGTTGGCCCGATATGCAACGTTCGCTATTCTAGCGACCGCTATGTATCGTTCCAACGACCCTTATGGTGTTTGGTTGTAAGTCAACCTATAGACCAGCTATCCTAGTAGCGTGGATACGAGCAGTCTAAGGCTAAAGACTCGAGAGGGCGCGTTAAGCCAGCTGTTTACCACACATGTACCCCTTGAACACCCAGTGAAAGGACACCACACAAGTGTTATGAAAATAAACAGGATATTTATTACGATTCACAACAGCCCTGGACTCTTTATGAGGACAGGGTACTAAGCACAAACCAAATCTCTTAGAAAAATACTTCAAGTGCACAATTAAAACAAGTGTCCGAGGACACGGAAAGTTTAAGGTCTCGGGCGGACCCGATAAGGCAAGTCGGAAGCGAGGGACTCGGGACCCTAGAGTAAAGAGGCTATGCAGGCACCGAAATGCCGAGTTACCTAGCCACGAGGGCTGCGGCTGCACAAGTCTTACAGGCGTCGGGGTCTTCGCTGACGAGCCAGGAGCCGGAAGAAAAGGAGTTGCTGGCCGGCGACCAGTGATGAATAGTTCGTAGAGATCCAAGCCTGGATCAGAGATGGATGATACCTGAAAGCAGAGGGGACCAAGTTCGTACTACTAGCCAGTAGTCAGAGGGTACCAGGAAGGCACCGGTTGGCCGTCACCTCGACCAGGTGAGTGGGCGACGCTAGGCTCTGCAGTCTCATGGACCAGGAGGCGTTGTCGGCGACCACGGTGGAGGTGCGAGCTGTCCCACGAAGGATGATGCTGTCGGCGTCGCTGGGCCCAGGATGGGGCAACAAGCTTTGGCAGATCTCAGGGCCACGTGGTGGGCCTAAGATGGCGTCTTGAGTGGACCAGGAGGGCCCGGGGTGCTTCTCGCAAAGATGGAAGCAAGGGCCAGTCTGGAGCAACCAGACCAGCAGAGTTGATTGTCGGATGTCGTCACAGAAGGGCACAAGCCAGCGGCTAGTGACCAGACAACGTGCTGAGCAGCGAGCAGAAGGGCCCCACGCAGATCGTGGAGATGCTGGGAGACTGCACTTCGGTGCTGGAGCGGCTCAGGGTCGGGGCTTCTCGGACCCCAGAGCACTCACCAGAGAATTACTTTGATGGTCGTGCTGGTTAAGAAAGCGTGCAGGTTTTGATGATGGCCAGTCCCTCGAGGTCTCGTCGCACCCACAGATCACAGCTGAGCTGATGACGTGGGTAGAGGTCAGAGGTGCCAGGAAAGCCGGTTCTCGTCGAGCTGGGCCGTCGGATTCCTTGAGGAAGGACTTACAGCAAACCGCAGAGTTCTTAGATGGTGCCCGCTGATGCAGGGTGACTACTCCTTAGTCACAAGGGAGAAATCTTGAGAAGAGTCTCGAATGTCCTTTCGTAGAAAGTAGTTCTTGATTCAAAGATGATCTAATTTGGAAGGGTCCCCGCTCCGGTCTTTATCCTAAAGAAAGGGGTGGGTACATGACTAGGTCCTGCCCTAAGGGTGGGACCAGGAAGGGGGGTAGTTACACCTCTCTCCCCTGCCGGACTTTCCCCAGGCCAGGGCTGGCGCCCCTGGAACTGGTTCTGACCGGCAGATGCGTAGTGAGCACCGGGGTGCCACTCCGCAGTCACCTTCTCGCAAAAGCCCTACCTACCCAGAATACACAAACCCTGTCTGGGACGGTGCGAACACCGCCCTCGACAGGAAACCCTTTGTCCAAGCTCTCCTCGCTGGAAGGACTCCCAGCAGCAGGAGGTCAGACTCGTGTCTGTGGTGGCAGCATCCATTTTGTGGAGCTGAGGCTTTAGTTAACTTTAACCGGGGTTCACAGTTACGTACATGTCGTGTCCCTCTAGAAGGGCGGAATGCTAACCTCGTCGCCAGAATTGGTGAGGGGGCAGCATCCCGATTCGTATGACACCTTACTCGACATGCCTTGATAACGCGACACCGAAGTTACCGATGTGGTACGCGTTATCATGGAACAGCCATTGGGTCTTGATTCCGCAAGCTGCAACCGGGCTCGGCTCGGGCCAGAACCTAGTTCACACGAGCCCACGCACTCTGCCTTCAGGATTGTCAAGGCCTGCCATAGGAGTGACTGATAGGAACTCGGGTGTCCATTGTATGGTTAGATATAGGGCTACTATACCTAAAGCAAAGGGTGATTACACGACTTTGCCCCAGCTGTCATGCAGCCAGTTGTGTCAAATTTAGGAGGCCAGCCAGGGTTGGCATAATACATGCTGCAGCCCCTGGCGGCCCTGGGTACACCTATGCCCTGTGTTACGGGGTCTGATAAGGTGGCCCAGTACCAATTGGTAAATGCACCTAGGGTACATATCGTAATTTAGAAAGAGAACAGCCAGGCTGTGGGTCTGATTGGCAGGCCCACAGCCAGAGAAAGTCGTAAACCAGTGAAACAAAAGCAAAAAATCTGGGTGATCATAGGATTGCAGACCCTACTCTCCTACATCAACTTTACCACATTAACAATGGGTAAGCTTAGTATACAATCCAGGAATGTAGGAGGGCTACTGTCTAGAGATAAACGCCTTAGGTTAGAGGAATTAGTAAAATTACATCCTGTAGACATTTTGTGTATACAGGAGACGCACATTCCTTGGAGTAAAAGAGCGTTATTAAGACTTAAGGGATATAATTTATTGGTAGCTTCATCTCAATCGTCCAATATTGGGGTGTTGCAATTTTTGCTAAAAATTGTTATGGACAAGGAACACGTTTTTTATCTGATGCACATGGAAGGTAGGCGATCGCTAAATTAGCAAATGGAATTATTATATGCACTGTTTATGGATCAAACCAGGACGATCCCACAATCTTTGAAACTTTGGAAACAGAACTAGCTATGTGGCAAGGTCCGCTAATTCTTTGTGGCGATTTTAACATCTCCCTGTTACCACCCTTATCGGCGTATTCATCTAAAGTGAAATACACGGGCCGGAAACCGAGGGTTTATCGCACTGTTAGTAGTTTAATATGCAGCCTTGGACTAACTGACATATGGCTGCAAAATAATCCAATTGACCCTGGCTATACTTACTACTCTCATCCTCACCAAAAGCATGTACGAATAGATTATATCTTCACCTCTAGAGACTTAGCACCTTCTTCACATATAAATAAATTCCCAAAAATAATCTCGGATCATAATCCCTTAATATTACTAACTGTTTATGATACTAATCTCATTAAAAAAAAACTCATGGTCTTTTGATAGGAAACTGCTATCTAACAAAGAATATATTGATCATATCAAAACCTGGACTGAGGAATTCTTTAATATGAATCGCTTTAGTGCATCAAGAAACACCGTATGGGATACTTATAAAGCTGCATTGAGGGGGGAGACTATCAGCTACCAAAACAAAATCAGAAAAAACGAAAAAAAAGAATATGAAATAAGAATAGCAGCTCTAGCTAAAGCTGAGGAAGAACACACTGTCAAAATTATACAAAAACAAGATACTAGTCACGTGATGATGCAGGTAGCAGTACTGAAATCAGAATTAAATACTAAACTTAGCCAGAAAGCTGACCAAACATATCAATCACATAGGAAACAAGTATACGAAAGTGGAGAGAAAGTGGGTAGACAACTGGCACTTAGCACACGACAAAAAAACACAAGAAAAGATATTATTACTATAATAGAAAATGGGCAGACTTTCACCCATGCGGTTGATATCAACTTTCAGTTTCAAAGGTACTATCAGAAATTGTATACAGAGGAAGCCTTAATTTCTGAAGAGGATATAAAAGATTATTTAGATAATTTTCTTGTTAATCCTGAGTCCACGAAACTACTAGATGATGCTACAAAGGATGATCTCGAAAGAGAAATTACACTCACAGAGGTGGGTGCCGCATTAACATTATTGGCATCCGGCAAAGCAGCAGGCCCCGATAAACTACCGATCGAGTTATTTAAGCTTCTCAGCCATCAATTAGTTCCTATCTTGCACGATCTTTTCCTTGGGATACAGTGTAATGGTGTACCTCCAATATCCTGGGAGGAGGCTAATATAATCGTTTTTCCAAAAAAGGGAAAATCCCCTGAACAGCTAACCTCATATCGCCCCATATCTCTAATCAATTCGGACTCTAAATTATATGCAAAGGTACTAGCGCTCAGACTCAGCAGGGTTATCGAACATCTCGTGTCCCCGTGGCAACATGGCTTCATTCCGGGGAAAGGAACCACAGAACATATCCGCAGGGCAATTGCCTTATTTGACGCCATGGCTGCCAATGGGGGACGAATGTCGATGATCCTGCTCGACGCTGTGAAAGCTTTTGATCGTGTCACTTGGAACTTTCTCTGGGAAGTTATGATACATAATAATTTTGGCCCTAAATTTATTAACTCTATTAAATCAATGTATCATTGCCCCAAAGAAAAAGTTTTGGCAGCAGGGGTATTCTCAGGATATATTAACATAACCAGGGGCACTAGACAAGGGTGCCCATGTTCACCCCTACTGTTTGAATTATATATTAATCCTCTTATTTTGAAATTGCTAGAAAGCAATAATATCAAACCTGTTATTAGTCATTATTTTGAAACAAAAGCACTGGCCTACGCCGATGACATCGCAATTACTACATCTGAACAGATTGAGGCTATTCGTGAAGTAGAGGAAATCACTTCTGAATTTGGGCACTGTTCGGGCTACTCTCTTAACAAAGGAAAAATGATTATTATATGTACAGATAATACAACTTGCATGGACCAACGAAGAACTGAAAAAGCTACATATCTGGGAATTGAACTTTGCGCAAACACTAAGTTAATCACAAAAATCCATTTTGATCCATTATGGATTAAGATCAAGAACGACTTTGAAAGGGTTAACAGTCTTCATCTCTCCATTATAGGAAGAGCTAATTATGTCAAAATGAATACACTACCTAGATGCCTATATTTGTTTCGGGCAATTCCATTAGCTATTAAACATGAAACATTAGTACTGATCAACTCACTTATATCCAAGTTTGTGTGGCAAAATGGGAAGATTCGGAGATCCCTTGCATCATTATCACTTCCTCTTGATAAAGGCGGCCTTACTATACCCAATATGATACTATATTACTGGGCAGCACAGATAAAACAACTTACACCTATGATTAGAGGTTATAATCTAGAGAACTCAGAAGGTTCCGAAGAAATACCTTCAATATATGAGCTTCTTGTAGGTCAGGAGGCTAAGGGCTTACTACTACGAAAGACCGAGACAAGAAATTATAAAGATTTTAAAGGAGAAATTATGGTTAATGCATGGAAAACCTGGAATAAAATTGCTAAATATATGAAAATTGAGAAGATTAATCGATATACGCCGCTTTGGCACTCTAACGCCATTCAAGGACAGGATCTCACTGGCGTCTTAAAGCAATGGGATAAGCAGGGAATTAGAACAATTGGTGAGTTTTTAACAAATGATTTTGACATCACCTTTCTTGATCTAAAAATAAAATATAATTTACCCAATGGAGACTTTTTAAAATTTGCACAGATATTTGCTAAATTAAAGGCCAAAGAGTCCCTAATTTGTCTATCTAAAATTGAAATCATGGATGTAATACCTAGATCAAATACTAGAATTGGAACCTTATATAACATTCTTTTAAGCATGAAGAATGATGATCTTGATAAAACGGAAAGAAAATGGGCCTTAAAACTAAATAATCCTAATGTAGACATTAATAAAGTATTAGAGATGAGCCAAAAATTATTGATGGCGAGTAATCTTAAAGCACAAGTCTATAAAACTGTTTTTGACCTCTATTTCACCCTCGCTAAACTGTTTAGCTGGGGGAAACGTGAGAATGATCTATGTCCTAGGTGCACTCAAGGGCCGGCAACTCTAACTCACATGTTCTACACTTGCCCCGATTTGATCCTAATTAAAAATATGATAATTTCCTTTTGGGAAGAAATATTTAGGCACACAATACCAGAATCAGAAACCTTGTTTTTATTCGGCCATGACCATTCTTTAAATTTAACGAAATCTGAAGAAAGACTAATTGTTATTGGCATGGCAGTATTTAGGATAATCTTATCTGCAAGATGGAAAGAGGTAGATCCTCCAAGCTTCCAGATGTGGCTAGCGCGCTTTTTGGCAGTTTATAGATACAAAATTGCTATATTTGAAACAAGAGGAATACATTCTAGGTTACGCGGGGAAACACTTTGGCGTCCAATAACTGAATGGAAAAATTGTATTACCCCCAGCGGTATTGGTTGACTTTAAAAAAGAAAAAACTTTTTGCATGTGATCTCAGGTTTTATTTGTCTGGTGTTGTATTTAATTTTGATCTCTTATCTTATTTTTCGTGTTTCATCATGACCTTTGAATCATTCCTTGGATTTTAATACCTGCTGTTTGTTTGTATTACCTTTCTTATGTACTTGTATTTCATGTTACATTATTGCAAAATGATTCCTGTTTTTTGCCTGGTATAAAAAAAAATTTAAAAAAATGAAAATCACAATTCGCATGTCATAATACACGATAAATCTAATTATATACGTGAAAGAAAGGAAAAGAAAGGGTGAAAAGGAAGACAGTTTTGACAAGTAAAACACTCACCTATCGCTAGACTAACAAATTATTGTTGATAGGAAAGTGATATCAGTGTGTAATAGGGCGTGTTTTCAGGATCTATAGAAAGGGTCAACCAAGACAACATGTGTCGTGTCAGACTAGTGACCAAAGATTAGAAACTAGGGTCATCATGAGATAATTTCAAGTCAACTCACTAGATGGTCTGGAGACTCTTGATTCAATAAATTGCGATTCAGGCAAAAGTTTCAAAGTCACAGTAGAGCCCCAAGTGACCACAATTCGCAGAAAACAAGGGGAGAGAAAGGCAAACCCCCTCAGTAAAGATATGGCGAGTCTGGCCCTAGGAGCACCACTAGGTAGAAAATATAGTTAGTCCAAGCAACCATCAATAAATAAGTTATTATATATATGTAACACTGTTAGTAGGCGACACGCAGCATATCTATGCGCTAAAATATCCAGAATTGAATTGTTTTTAACTTCACAATACACCCACTCATCTAATCCCTAATGGTAATAGTAACCATTGGTAACGTTGCTCAGGTATGATAACATCCAATGTATTCAAAGTTAAAGAGTCACGCACAAAAATTATGATAAAGGTATTCAATTAGACCTATAGGTATACAGGTAACGTGAGACGTAATATCCGACATAATAAAAGATGTGAACGCATTCCACCCCGAATACTGGTCATCTATGTCGATCACAGCGTAGGCACATCTATTCTATCTAATACATATGGGGAGAAACGTTAAGCAAGCTAAAAATCAAAGTCAAAAAGCGCTACGATGATAGTCAACACTTAATATATAAAGACAAGAGAGAAAGGTTGGTGTATTCTCAGTGTTTTTCATTGCTTGACTCTTACCTTTTGACTCGAGGGTCAAACTCTATTCAATTGGTTTCTTAGCCACTTGTTTATGATTTTTACTTTTTGATTCACTTTGGTATAATTGGTACATTTGTTTGTAGCAATGTTGTTGTATTCTATTTTTGTATTGTGATTACTCCTGACTGTGCGTATCATGATGTTCTAGCCCTGAAGAAGTCTGTGGTCTATACCACCAAAGACAAAACACGTGTTGGCGGCTAGATTCTTTTAAGAAGAACATCATCACAATAAATGAAGAGACGGAAAAAAAAAAAAGAAATTATGTAGCAAAGAAGGACCAAATTATGAAGTAGGAAAAAGAAGCTGTACGGCATAGTGCAACACGTTTTTTGATAGTATTTATTTTGCCATTTTTTGGTCAAAACCTACAAGCGCAGCTGTCTGGTTGGCTAAAGACATCTTGGGGATATTCAGATAGCTTCCCTGGGAATGCATTCCACCCGTTGCTTACCATTGGCTTTGTGGTTTGTAACTCACATAATATGTTTTTTTATTTTCTGGTTTTATTTGTTTTCGGCTGTCAGGTTCAGTTCATCCTCCCAAGGAACAAAGCCTTTTCACACTACCTCTACTTATATTCTTCCACAAGTGCTCCTTTCTGTAAACAGGACTGTAAAGCTTGTTCCTATCTTGTCACTTTTGCTGTGCATTCAAATAGAGGACACATATCAGGCTCTGTTGTCTGAGAGAGCATGGTGTTTACTTTTTTTTCTCTGGCTTCAGAGCGAGAGGATGTATGTGACAATCTTGCTGGACGCTGGGGGCAGAGTAAAGGGTTTTTTCTAGCACACAACAACATTTAAATGAACTGTGCAAGTATATCAGAATGTATAAGAAGTAGAAAAAAAGCACAAATTATGCACATTTTTTGTTAATTCTGGAGTGTGTTGGTAACATATACTCTAATGCTCAAAACAAATCAATACACTAGGTGGTGCTATTTCCACACATTTGTGACCTCTTTAGTTTTATTAGTAAAACTGTTTATCTGTGAAAATATATTGGTCATTCAATTGAAAACGTGTTGTCTATAATGGCAGTGTGCTACACCACCAGGCATACTCCACTCTAACGGACAGATGTACGACTGCTTTTTGTGGTTGCAAATGTGAAATCGGCCCATTTGCGACCGCAAAATTGGTCTGCTCCATGTACCAACCTGAATTTGCGAGTCAGTAACCTATCACCGACTTTCAAAATAGGGTGTGCGACTTGCTATTAGGAAGAGGCGTGACAAGGGCGTTCCTTCCTAATAGCGACTCGCGCTTTAATGTATGATGGTTTTGCGACGTAAATTGCAGTTGCAAAACACTCTCAGTTTACCACCTACTTCAAGTAGGTGGTAGACCACTCGCAAACGGGAAGGGCTCCCCAGGGGACCCCTTCTCCTTTGTGCATGGATGCGAAAATATTTTTTATGAGCAGGCAGAGGTCCCACGGACCACTGCCTACTCTTAAAAAATGAAACAGAAACGTTTCATTTTTCTTTTTTAAATGCATCCCGTTTTCCTATAAGGAAAATGGGCTGCATTTTTTAAAATAAAAAAAACCTGCTTTATTTAAAAAGCAGCCACAGACTTGATGGTCTGCTGACCACAGCAGGCCACCATCCCTGGGAGTGCTAGCCATTCCCAATGGGGTCGCAAATTGCACCTGCCTCATGTATACCAATGAGGCATGCATTTTGCGACCCCATTAGGAATCACGAACAGTGTCTGAGACACTGTTGTACATTACATTTTAAGAGTCGCAGATTGCAAGTCGCTAAATTATGCAATTTGCGACTCACAAATTGTAAGGGTTCAGAATGTTTGATTAATTATGTCCCATTTTTCTGCATCTATTAGGACAGCTATCAGTGAGGTTGACCTAAAGGTTGCATACTCAACACAAGCCAAAAGTCTGGAATAATCTTTTTGATATTTCAACTTTGTAGAAACCCATGTTTGTCTGCATGAACCAGTTCCCTCAGAGTGTGTTGTATGTGGTTAGATAATAATTTTGATTAGGTTTGTTGTCACTGTTAAGTAAGATTATCAATTTCTAATAAGAACATTTTGTATTATATTTTATTGCATTTCTCAGACTGACAAACAAAAATCCATGAATTTAGGAAATTTTCCTGGAATTTCTGAAGTCTGGCAAAATCAAATATTTGTGAGAATGTGTTAGACCTGGTATCCTTGGCATGGTTTCACCTGAGGTTTTGTCTTCAGACCCCCTGTTTTTGCCAATTTCATTTTTGCTGGCTTTAGGATTCTGCACACTTTACCACTGCTGACCAGTGCTAAAGTGCTTGTGATCTTTCCCAAAAACGTGGCAACATTGGCTTAACCACAATTGTCAAATTTAATTTACTTATAAGTCCCTAGTAAAGTGCATTACATGTCCCAAGGGCTGTACATTAAATGAAACTAGTGGGCTTGCAGCACTGATTGTGCCACTCACGCTGACATTGCAGAGCCTGTGTGTGGAGATAACTTGCTCTGTTGACCCTGCAATATGAATCTCTTGCCAGGCCCAAACCTTCCTCTCTAAAACATATAAGTCGCCCCTAAGGTAGGCCCTGGACAGCCCAAGGGCAGGGTGCAGTGTACTAAAAATTTGAAAATGTGCTATTATGTTTTACATGTCCTGGTAGTTAAAAACTCTTAAATTAGTTTGTTCACCACAGGAAGGCTTACATCTCCCATAGGATAACATGGGGATTCTCTTATTACAATTTATACGAGTAATTTCCAAATGGGAAAATATAACTGATTGAAGTTTGGTGTCTCTGGCATCACAATTTAAAGTCACAACTTATTGTGAAGTTGGATTTTATTTTTATTTATTCTTTAGCCATGCACCGCTTTCCCATAAGGTGATTTTCCTGCAATAACACCACATCTGGGGAGTCTCTCCGAATCAACTGGCCAACCATACCCCTCTTGATCTTATCCCCCAGCCCATTCACATTCCAACTGAAGGCAGAGATCCCAGCCACCCCTTTAACGAGGACATCACCATTCCAAAACACCCCCCACCAATCCCCCTCCCTGCACCCCTGCATACAGCTTACGCTCATCCCCAACTAGCAGTGTGCCTGTCGCCCCCAACTAAGCTACGAAAATCTAAAAGTAGAACACAGAGGAGGGCCCACGAACCAGCCCGCCAACCCCCCACCCCCGACTCTATGTGGATACACCTGCACATCAAAGGAAATCAACAACATCATAAGCACAAATTTGCAGGAAATCCATTCTCCAGCCACCCGCAGAAACCTACCTCAGAACAACTATCAATCACCCCCTGCTGGACTCACGCTAAACCAAGTCATTTTTCCTCTGCTTCCCCTTGATCACGGGACTCCTGGTCAGGGCGCTGACACTATCCAACCAGTCCGCCGGCACATCAGGATTGTCAAAGAACCAGGCCTTCCCGTCAAGTTCCACTCGGAGACGGGCAGGAAACATCATGGCGTACCTCATGCCTCTGTCCCTCAGTTTCTTTTTAATCGAGACAAACCTCTGCCGTTATTTTTGCACCGCCTGTGTAAAATTCGGAAGGAACAGGAGCGTTGCATTTTCGAATTCCAGGGGCTCCGCCGAATGTGCCGCCTGCAGGATAGCGTCCCGGTCACGAAAATTAAGCACACAGGCAATGATCAGTCTAGGATTCGCCCCGACCCGGGGCCTGCCACCCTCTATCCTATGGGCTCGTTCCACTTTGAAGAACTTGCCGAGGCCCTTTGGTTTAAGGTGATTGAGAATAAGGTTATCCACAAAAAGATCCGTGGCCTGCCCCTCCGCCTTCTCCGGGACCCCCAGGATTCGAACATTGTTCCATCGGGCCCGCCCTTCGTATTCGTCCAGCCGCTGATCCGTGCTCTCCCTCAAGGACCTAAGGTCACGCACCTCTTGCTGCAGCTGGTTCACATCATCCATGAGGCTCGTTGTCTTGACCTCCTGAGATTTAACCTTCTCATTCGCCTTGGAAAGGTCCGCCCTGATCAACCCCATCTCTATCGAAACAGTGTCAAGCTTGGCATCAAGAGTCTCCATCTTCTGTCCCAGAGATGTCCTGACCCCGGTGATAGCCGCCATAAGATCTTTTAAGGTCGGTTCCTCCACTGCGGAGCGGTCTTCAGAGCTGCCGCCCGGACCCTTCTTGGACTCCTGTGGCGACCTCCTGGGCAGAGTTTATCTGTCCAATTTGTTGGACTGCACCTGCCTAGCACCCCTGGTGGTCTTAGAAGTCTGCTTCTCAGAATCCATTTTCGTCGCCATTTTGCCACGGCCAGGCACTCACCGTCGCGATCTGGAATCAACCGTGTAAAATAGCCTGTTAGTACGAGTGATGACCATATCTCCCACACAGCGCAACCACAATCCAACAACCAGGTCCAACCTGTCAATTGCAGAGACCACCGGGGCAGAGCCTCACAGGACTCGGCTGCTGTCTATTCCGCCCCCCTCCATGACCATGTGCTAGATTATGATTGTAACTTATGAACTGCACATCAACGAAAGGTTCTCTGTGACAAAAACAGTAACCTACTAAGCTATGCACATAAAATATTGCTCTGTGATCTGCATGGTACACGTCCTTTGCAGCAGGCTTATTAACCCTCTGCGCTACCTTAGATGAGTCAAAACTGCAACTAGACAAAACCGCGATATCTCTCTTGTGGGTACATTAATCACCAGTGTTATCTTCACACTTTTATTGTTGCCTGAAAGCTGCTGGATGTTCGAGAAACTCTGCAGCAGGTGCTTTCAAAGCTGCTGCTCTGCTACAAAAATCAGCCCCAGTAACAAATCTGAGCCCCCACCCTTTTAGCCTCCTGGGAAATGCCCAATGCCCGGTACGGCCAGCCCCACCTTGGTTTTCTAAGGGTTAAGCGATAAACTGGGTGCAGTGCATTGTGAAAATTTGGAAAACAACTGCAAGCAAAATTCCGGTTTAGACTACATGTTTTTTGGCACAGATGACACCCTTGCAATGTATGTAATCTATACCACCACAACCATAACGTTTTAACATCTACACATGCTATAGTTTCTATCCCTGAGTGTCATACCTCACTCACCTTGATTGGCTTTCTTGGATATTGCCCTGAACTTGATATTTTCCCAAAAAACGCCAATTCCCTCCAGTCACCCTCATGCAGAAATGCATCCCTACCAAGAATTCACCCACATCTTTGTTTCTCCGAATCTCATGAACATGAATGTTTTTTCTATGGGTTCAGGGGGCCAACACACAAAAAAATGTAGTGTAGTGCATGTTAGAAATTGTTACGCTGTGGAGTCAATGCGGATCTCTCTCTAGCTATGGGCCATGAACTGCAGCAGTCTCACTGGCCTTTGCAGGGTTCAGGAGATAAACTTGCATGTTTCTCCCAGGCTGTTCTCTCTGGAAGTCACTCTTGACACTCTCTACACATTCCACCACCCTGATGGGTGATAAATATCACATTAGCTGTTCCTGTATCTCTAATCCAGTTTCCAACTCTTTTTCTGAATATATTTTTTATCTCATGTCTGTAAAATCTTTTTTTCACAAGAGGGCTCCTATTCAAACGTTCTATGCAGGAACAGGAAGTGACATGTTTGATTTCTCACAAACCATCATGGTCACCTTTACAGACTGTGATGTTGTCACAGCCCAACCTATAATTGTGGCACTTGTTCTGGTATTTCTTCTTGCTTCTTTAGTCACATACTTCCTGTTTCACCCTATAAAAGGAGCTAGAACTCTCAGTACCATGTACTGGAAATGCTCAAGTTAAAACTAGGGTGGTGGGCTTCCCTCCTGGTTACTTGTTGATGGTTTCCTGTGTTTTCCTACTTCATCTTCCGAAAATATTGCCCCATCTCCTGGAATACTTGCCTGATGTCCTGGAACCCTACTCTATCACTTGGAATCCAGCTCATCCTGGATTCAATCCTCTTGTTCTCCCTTCGATTTTTGTGAGTGCCGGGTGCCTCAAAAAATCTTTATTTTGGATCTCCTGTCTGTATTGAGTATTTCATGCTACATGGTTTCTCCTTCCAATCAGTGACCCATCAAAGTGCCTACAGGAGAAATTCCCCCTTAAATCTAACAGCTTCAATGATAGATGAAGGTGCGACCATTGCATCCCATGATTGTTAGAAATTTGGGAAACAACTGCAACTGAAATACTGGTTTAAGATAGCTGTAGTTTGGTTGTAGGTATCTTCTCTGGGGTGCTGATGTTCCCTGAACGTGATCACATTGAGATCACACTGAACATGATGGTTGACAGATTCTTAGCAACTGGTTTCCAAAAATATGGCAATCCCTTCCAGTCTCCGTCCGCTGGAGGATATCCCTGCCAAGACTTAACCACATATGTGTTCCTCTGGATCTCATAAGCACAGGGTTTCTATTGGTTTGCAATGCCCACAGGTGATCAATTGGATGCAGTGTATTTGAGAATTTGGAAAGCAACTGAACGCAAAATGCCAGTTCAGGCTAGCTCTCTTGTTGTCACAAGTACCACCAGTGGGTTGTCTCGAATTCTACCACAGCCATGTAGTTTCAACATCTACACATCGTGTGGTTTTTATCACTTTTTGCCAGACTGCCCTCTCCCAGAAAGGCTAGCCAAGACAATGTGCTCAACAGGATGTGTGAGAAAATGCCTCTTTATGTATGATCGTTCCGAAACTTTTGGAATGATGTTGCTAGTTTTTCCACTCTGGGAGTGCACTGAGGTCTGCTAACCAGACCTTAGTGCCAGTGTTCTGACCTTTAAAAGTGTATTTTTAATTGGCTTATACCCAAATAGCATAAGTTAACATATGTATCAGTCCCTAGTATATAGTACCTGGGGTACCCAGGGCCTTTAAGTTAAAGTGTCTTATATGGGCTGCAGCACTTATTGTGCCACCCGGAGTGTGACAAAGTAAAACATGTCTCCCTGTAAAACATGTCTCCCAACTGCAAACTAGTTGTGCAGTTTTCAACTGCTAACTTAACTTTGCCATTTCAACTAATGAGAAAGCCCACATCACACTTTTTTTTAAATATGTATGTCACCCCTACAGCAGGCCTACTGAGTCCTAAGATAAAGTGATGTATGTTGAAAAGTAGGACAAGTATTTTCATGTGTGCCAGCAGCAATTGTTTTTTTTCTGTGGAAAGGCTAGTAGCCTATTGGCATGCACAGGGTTGCCTCATGACTGCTGACTCAGCTGTCCTAACTCCCAAATAGGGTAACTGACGTTGGTACTTCAAGGTATCAAAATAATCATTACAATAAGCCCGACATGATGCTCAAATCGAAATTAATGTAACTTTTGAGTATATGCAGCTTTTACAAAGTTGCCACACTGTTGCCCAATTTTTCCTTTGCCCATTTGCAGATGCTGGCTACAAGACAGCCTTCTGCTCTCCTGGGGAGAAGTGTAAATGACTCAACAAAAGGAAACAATAGCGGCCTGCTGTTGGATGAGGTGTTGTGTCTCCCTGGCAGGTAGCCGCACATGGTGCGAGCCCAAAAGGCAAGTTTTTGGAAGGGCAAATGGTGGATACACAGACAAGAGGGGCTTTTCTTCTGTTCAGGTAGATAGGTTGGCCTTAGGGACAGAGCAGGGAAAGCAGCTGCCAAATCAGTTTTCTCATGGGTGTATAGCACTCAGGTAGCCACAACTCTGGGCTGGGCTACAAAGCTCTACACACCGGATGAGGGGTTCTGCCATCTTGGGAGCGGGCAGAATGTTACATCCTGTGATAGCTAGTTGCCACACATTGCAGGACGTCGTGATCAGATAGGAGGGGACCTGGTAGCCCATTGGATAGTAATCTTGGCATCCCTCTGAGCATAAATATGGCACCCCCGGCACTCAGACCTTAGATCATATTCTGTACTGGAGAGATGACTGAAGAAAGATTGCCCTCCTGTTCCTTGGACTTGGCAAAGAGACGCTGCCCCATAATATGAACTGCACCTTCTGGTCCTAGGCTAGTAAAGAGAAGACTGTGTCTGCAGTGTCCTGTTTGGGGAAAAGTCAACCCCTGAGCCCAAGACAAAAGAGGTGAACTCCAAGATCAGTTGGCTGATATCCTGTTACCGCTCCAGGGCCACAAAAGCTAAAGAAGCCTGCCTTGGCTATTCAGTAACCACAATCGCTTGATAGCCACTGACTGCTGCCATGCAGCTTGGGAGACCGAGTCCTGATGGAGAGTAGGCACTAGGGCGCCTAGTCTGCTACTTGCCTGTTGCCTTTAGTTTCTGCTTGTTCCAGCTTGATCCAGTTGCTGCCATTTGACTAAATGACACCACCGCTGCCAGGGTTTTCCAATCCGGGTTTTCCTGCTCACCGTTCTTTCTGCTAACAGAAGCCCCACCTACTTCAGGACCAAGTTAATGCAGCTCGACAGTGCAGTGGGCATGCCACTGATGCGCCAAAAGCATGCCAAATGCAAGCATATCAGTGCCTGTTTGTGCTTGGTCCACACCCAGCACCGCAACCCCTGACCCTCCCTCCCGCAGATACAACATTGCAAAACTTTACACCCTTGACCCCGTACACTGCAACAAACACTGCACTGACCCACGCTCCACAGTAGTACTTTTCACCTGCATGCACTGCCACTTCATCTGCCACAGCACACACAACAGTCCACCGACCAGCCCTACCTCAAACACACCTCAGACTTCACATGAACAAAAACACCAACTCATATACCCCCTTCTCAGTACGCGTTCACTATGCTAACACGCCATTGAGATTTGGGACCTCATCTCTATCCTCACATCCGATGTCCTCTTCCTCACTGAGATCTTGTTCAACACCACATCTGTGCCCAACATCACCACGGCAATACCCAAAGGATACAAGAATACCCACTGTGACCGCATCAACCATCAACAAGCATGGCGGAGGGATCGCCATCTTAAGCAAGGAATCCATCCAATCCACCACCACAAATGACGACATCATCACAGCCATGGAACACCTCAACTTCTGAGTCCAAACGGACCTCAAAACCTCCATCAGGGGCCCCTCGCCTACTGTCTTCCAGGAGCAGGTATATTCTACTGCAACTTCATCGCCGACTTAATCGTCCCCCTCGCCATAGACCCCAACAAAGACATTTTGCTCAGACACCTCAACGTAAACTTGACGACCACAATTACATCAACACTATCAACCTCCTCGACAGCATGAATAACATCAGACCCACCCAACTTGTCCACAACCCCACACACACCGTAAGCCACAGGCTAGACTCCCTCTTCACCTCCAGCGATCACATCAGGTACAGCTGCACCACAGAACTCACCTGGACCAACCATTCCATCGTCAACTTCCACATAACCAGCTCACAGATCTCCACCCCCAGTCTGCCAAATGCCCCCTATGCAGCTGAGGCAAAGTCTCAAAAAGACACTTGGATCAATGCTCTTAAGACCACCTACCCCATCTCCTCCAACAACCTAGACCAGAATGTTAGAAACTTCAACCATTGGATTACCAACTGCACTTACGGTATTGCTCCCATCTGCAACAACACTCACAGAAGGTCCACCAAGCAGGCTAGCTGGTACACTAAAGACCACAGAACCACTAAACGCCACTGTAAACAGCTTAAAAGCAAATGGTGCACCAGCAAGGACACGACCGATTAGATCGCCTTCAAGACATCCGGCAATCTATACCACAGCAGTTGAGAGAATCGAAGAAAAAGGCCATAACCACATGCGTCAAATCAAGCTCCAATTACATCAAGGAACTCTTCAACATCATCAAAGAATTCTCCAACCACTATGCTACAACATGCAACATTACTCCCTCACAGGAACTCTTCGATAACCTTGGAAACGTCTTCCACAACAAGATCGCCAACATCTACAGAAACTTCAAACCCAAGCCCAAGGCCACCGACTTCTTTAGGGAACACAATAACCACCAGACATCCGACTAACCGAACAGAGCCAGCTCGCCCCACTGGATCCTGCCTCCATCATGAACTCGGTTTACACAGGAGCCCCAACTGATCCATGCCCATACTAGATCTTCAACCGAGGTTAACCCAGAATCAAACACGTACCCACCACCTTGTTTAACACCTCAATTTTCATGGCCACCTTCCCCGAGAGCTAGAAACACACAGAAGTTAATGCCCTACTGAAAAAACCATCGGGAAACCCCAGCAAACTCAACAACTAACACTTGATCTCCCTCCTCCTGTTCCTGTTCAAAGTATTAGAAAAAGCCATCCACCACCAACTCTCCTCACATCTAGAAAGGGAACCTCATACTCAACTCCTCCCAATGTGGATTCCAGAGCAACCACAGCACTGAGATAGCCATCATAGCGGCTATCGATGACACCTGGGCCCTACTCGACCAAGGAGAGACTGCAGCTCTGATTCTCCTAGACCTCTTGTAGCCTTTGGTAGGGTCTCCCATCAATCAGTCATCACAAAGCTGCACAACATAGACATCGAAGGAGCTGCTCTCAGATGGAATGCCTCTTTCCTCACCGGAAGAACATAAACAATCTGCCTACTCCCCTTCACTTTCGGTCCAAAAGAAATCATCAGGGAAGTACTCCAAGGGTCCTCGCTCAGCCCCACCCTCTACAACACATATATGACACCTCTGGCCATCATAGTCAAAACCCATGGACTCAACATCATATCCTACACTGACAACACACAACTCATCCTCTCCCTCTCCGAAGACACTGCCAACACCAAGACCAACTTCCACAACTGCATGACAGACATTGTTAACTGGATGAAGGACAACTGCCTGGAGCTCAACATGGACAAGAAAGAGGTATTGATCTTTGGAAACAAAAGCTCCCCATGGGAAGAATCCTGGTAGCCCTCAGATCTTGGCCCTACCCCTGCCCCCACTGACCACTCTAGGAAACTAGGCATCTTTCTGGACAACAAGCTGCCTCTTCATCCTCCGCATGCTTCATTCAAATGGCTACCCCAAAGCTCAAGGCGCACCATCACGCAGGCCCTCATCCCCAGCTAACTGGACTACAGCAACGCTCACTACGCAGGGATCACAGCTTAACTCCTCAGCCAATTACAGATCATACAGAATGCTTCAGGCATACTCGTCCTGGATCTCCCTAGATGAACCCACATAACTCCCTTCGTCAGGGAACTCCACTTGGTCCCTTTGCAGAAAAGATGCCAGTTGAGGCTCCTGGCCCATGCATACAAGGCTCTACACAACTGCAAATTGGCTTACTTGAACCACCGCCTGATCTGCCTTCAGCCCACCAGACAGCTCCGCTCCTCTTCCCTTTCTCGAACCCTCATCCCCGCATCTGACGTAGCAGCTGCAAAGCGCGCTCCCTTCTACCTAGCAGTGAAGACATGGAACAAGCTACCCTTTCATCTCGGGACCTCCCAATCTCTTCCAGATTTTTGTAAAGTCCCTGAAGACCTAACTATTTGGTTAATCGACTTGACCTTGCCAGTGCCTGGATTCCCTAACAGATGACAAGAAGCACAAATCTACTGATTGATTGATGCTCAGAAGTTGCACCCGAACCTGCTGTATTGTGGAGAGTCATCGGAGTGCAGTCTAGTCACACAAGAAGGACACTAGCCTTCGCCAAATGGAATTGCTGGTGTTGCTGTGACCGAAGAGCAGTAGTCCCATGGTAAATCCGCTCTTGCTGTAATCACACGTACTTCGAGGGACATCGACCACAGTCGCCAAAGTTGCCTCACCACGACAGCGGACTGATGAGTAGCCTCAGGAAGCCCCACATTGACTGCACAGAATCCTCAGCATCCTTCAGCATCTTCATCATCCTGTGTCTCTTGCATCAGTACCACTCCATTGATGTCTATGGTGGTTAATCCATAGAGCCTGTAACTGAAAGAAAGACTCCTTTGGTGACAATGTAACTCTTCTACACATCCTTACTGGCCCCCTTGACGTGCTACCTGCCAGAGTTGGTTGCCTAAAGTTGTTAGGAGCGCCCTCACACAACTTTATAGGAGTTTTACAAAGTTTCCGAAGTTTCTGCTCAATGTGGTAGTTGCCAATGTGTGTTTACATTTTGAGTGAAAAGCAGTGATTTATGTTTTACTCAAAAAACGAAGGGCCATATGTAGGTAAAAACCAAATTACGAGTTCTTAATAGAGATTTTTACTGAATCGCTATTAAGAACTTGCAAAATCAGATGTAGATAAAAATTCGCAAAAAAAATACCGAATCCGCATTACCGGATCGGTATTTGCGAAATCGCAAATTAGCGAATCTGCCAAACTGGAGCAGCCTGATGACCTCACAACCCTGGAACTGTGGGAGAGGCAGGGAGCAGGAGCACAAATCCAGAAGCTGCATAGTAATACCCAAGCAGACACCAAAAATGAGCATGGAGACACAGGAGAAGGGAGAGGAGAAGACAGAGAGGAGGAGGAAACACAGGTTCTCTATGAAGGAGTTGGAGGTCCTAATTGAGGAGGTAGTAAAGGACCACGACCAGTTGTTTGGCAAGAACTAATTGCATGTTCCGGAATCACAGAAAAGGAAGATATTTCTTGTAATACAGTAAAAAATGAATTCCATTGGGGTCACCCAGCGCTCCACTGAAGAACTCAAGAAGCGCTGGTATGACCTCCACAAACGGGCTAAGGAGAGGGTGGCAGACAGGCTCAAGCAAGTCAATCAGACAGGTGGCGGAACATCTACTGCACCAGTACCAACAGCCCTGGAGGAAATGGTGGAGTCCACCCTCCAGCCGGAGAGCGTCGTTGGCATCGGAGACGCGGACAGCTCAGCCAGAGGAAACACCAGACAAGGTAAGAAGCATGCACAGCATGCTGTGCCCCCCTCCCCCTTCCCAATCCCCAATACCCAATTAGCAAGTATGAATCCCACTCCAGTCCATGATTTGCAAACAACCAGCAATGCATCTTGGAAGACGTAGTCCTAATTAACACATAGCATACCAGTTATTCCAATGATCCCAAGTGCATGTGGCCCACATCAGTAAATAAGCAAGCTGGGGACTGTCAGTTTCAATGGCAAACATGTAATTTATTGGGGCACAAGTGCCGCCAAGCAAGTCAGTAAATTGACATTCTGTATCCCCAGGCGAACCTGCGCCCCAGACTGCTTAGAGGGAGACAGAAGAGGCACTCAGGGAACACAACACTCAGGATGATGAGGCCCTGACACCTGCAGATGTCACACCCCCACCACCACCGGTACACAGGAGGTATACAGTGGGTAGACTTCAGGAGATGGAGGGTTCCGAGCAGGAGACCACGGGAGCCCCACAGGACATGCAGGAAGAGGCAGGACAGACTCCTGGGACACAATCACCCATGGAGCATTGCAACACAAGTGCACGACGGCTCGGTACCTTCTACATCCCCACTCGTGCTCTTCGCTCTGCAGACCTCCATCTCGCCTGCACCATTAGGGTTCACAGGAGCAGGGCAGGGGGACGATTATTCAAGTCCATGGCTCCGTTGCTCTGGAACTCCATCCCCCCAGAGGTACGCGCCACAAAGGACCATCAGCTCTTCCGGAAACAAATTAAAACCTGGCTGTTCTCCTCCATTTAAGGATACCCAGCATTCCGGGTGCCGGCCACACTGTTACTTTATGTCCTCCGCTGTGTTCTGTCGTCTGGCCTGTCTGCAAGCGCTGGGACGCCCTGTGGCTGGGGTAGCCATGCGCTATATAAACATACTTAACATAACATAACTACACATAGTGTGGCAGTTGTTAATTTCTCCTGGGGAGGGGTAACTGGCCTCAAAAGAGTCGTGGTAAGTGCAGACCTCCCAGTTGAAAGTCTGTTGGGCAATGATCTTGAATCCTCAGTATGGTCAGAAGTGGAGTATAGGACTCATGCAGAAATGTTAGGCATATCAGCACATGTCCTTGCTGTGACCAGGTCACAGGCCAGAAAGTGCCAAACTGAACAGGCCTTGGATCCTGAAACTATGGACCAAGTGCCATCCAAGAGAAAGGGCAGTAGGGTTAAGGCAGTGCCTGCCCCCCTGCCTGCAAGTGAGGATCAGCCTTCTCAGGAAGCTGATTCTGAGACTCCTGAAGGAACTGTCCTAGAAGAACTTGAACCTGATCAGGTTGAGTTTCTTGGGACAGGGGGACCTTCAAGGGCAAACTTGAGGCAGGCACAGTTAGACTGTCCCTCTCTTGAACCCCTCAGACAGCAAGCTGCTTCTGAGGCTGCTGGGAATGCTACAGGTACCCACAGAGTTTACTGGGATGAAGGACTCCTTTATTCTGAGGCTAGAGACCCCAAGTCTGGCGCTTCCAGGAGGTTGGTCGTACCTCAGACATTTAGGGGTTTCCTTCTTACCTTAGCCCATGATCAGGACACTTGGGCCAGAGTAAGACTTGGGACAGGCTTGTCCCTCACTTTCACTGGCCCCATATGTCAGAAGATACCAAGGAGTGTTGTTGCTCCTGTGTGACCTGCCAAGCCAGTGGCAAATCAGGTGGCACAACAAAGGCCCCCCTCATACCACTACCTGTGGTGGGGATACCCTTTGAAAGAGTAGGGATTGGCATTGTTGGACCAATGGATCCGCAAACAGCCTCTGGGCACAGATTTATACTGGTGGTAGTGGATCATGCCACCAGGTATCCAGAAGCTATTCCCCTAAGGACCACAACAGCTCCTGCTGTGGCAAGAGCCCCCTGGGAGTTTTCTCAAGAGTGGGCTTTCCGAAGGAGGTTGTCTCAGACAGAGGTGCAAACTTTATGTCTGGATATTTGACTGCAATGTGGAAGGAGTGTGGTGTAAATTACAAATTCACTACACGCTACCATCTACAGTGCAATGGGCTTGTTGAAAGATTTAACAAGACCCTCAAGGATATGATTAAGGGTTTACCTGAAAAGCTTAGGCGAAGATGGGACATCCTTCTACCCTGCCTTCTGTTTGCTTATAGAGAGGTCCCACAAAAGGGGGATGGCTACAGCCCTTTTGAACTTTTGTTTGGGCATCCTGTAAGAGGACCCCTATGTCTGGTGAAGGAAGGATGGGAGTTACCTCTCAAAAATCCTAAACAAGACAAAGTGGATTATGTACTTGATCTCCGCTCCAGGATGGCTGAGTATATGAAGAAGGCTTCCAAAAACCCTGAGGCTAGCCAAGAACTCCAAAAAGCTTGGCATGACCAAAAGGCTGTGCTGACTGAGTACCAGCCAGGACAGAAAGTGTGGGTGCTGGAGCCAGTGGCCCCAGCAGCGCTCCAAGACAAATGGTCTGGACCCCACACAGTTGTTGAGAAAAAGGGAGTGGTCACCTACCTGGTGGACCTTGGAACTCCCAGGAGCCCCCACAGGGTGCTCCATGTCAACAGACTCAAAGCATATGTTGACAGGGCAGACATGGGCTTGCTCAAGGCTACAGATGAGGGGCAGGAGGAAGAGAGTGACCCTCTCCCAGACCTGCTGACTCAGAACCCTGATGATGGTTCAGTTGATGGTGTGGCCTTAGCTGGCAGCCTCACTGGCCAGCAGCAACAGGACTGCAGACAGGTTCTACAGTCCTTGACACCCAGTCAGACTAACTGGTGCACCCATGAGGTGGACACTGGTGACAGTCTGCCTGTGAAGAGTAAGATCTTCAGGCAACCTGACCATGTCAGGGACTGTATAAAGACTGAGGTGCAGAAAATGTTGGAGCTGGGAGTAATTGAGCCATCAGAGAGCCCTTAGGCCAGCCCAGTAGTCCTTGTGCCAAAACCTCATACCCAAGATGATAAGAGAGAGATGAGGTTTTGTGTGAACTATAGAGGTCTCAATGCTGTCACTAGGACAGATGCGCACCCAATTCCAAGAGCAGATGAGCTCATTGACAGATTGGCTTCTGCCAAGTTTTTGAGCACATTTGATTTAACAGATGGCTATTGGCAAATCAGGTTAGCTGAGGATGCCAAGGCCAAAACTGCTTTCTCAACCCCAGGAGGTCATTATTAATTTGTGGTGATGCCCTTTGGCTTGAAGAATGCACCTGCCACTTTCCAAAGGTTGGTGAACCACGTTCTCTCTGGGTTGGATGACTTTTGTGCAGCTTATCTTGATGATATTGCTGTCTTCAGCTCTACCTGGGAGGATCACCTGAAGAAAGTTTTGGAGGCCCTGCAGAAGGCAGGCCTCACTATCAATGCCACCAAGTGCCAGATAGGGCAGAGTAAGGTTGTGTACCTGGGCCACCTTGTAGGTGGGGGTCAGGTTCAACCACTGGAGAGTAAGATCCAAACCATCAAGGACTGGGCTCCTCCAACCACCCAGACACAATTCAGAGCTTTCTTGGGCCTATCTGGTTACTACAGAAAGTTTGTTAAGAATTATGGGTCCATTGTGACACCACTTAATGACTTGACTTCAAAGAAGATGCCAAAAAAGGTTCAGTGGACAGTAAGCTGTCAAAAGGCATTTGATGACCTGAAGAAGGCCATGTGCTCTGCGTCTATCTTAAAGAGTCCTGACTACTCCAAAGAGTTCATTGTCCACACAGATGCTTCTGAGTTGTAGATGGTCAAGACCAGCCCATTGCTTTTATTAGCAGAAGGCTGACCCCTAGAGAGAAACGTTGGTCAGCCATTGAGAGGGAGGCCTTTGCTGTGGTTTGGGCCCTGAAGAAGCTGAGGCCATACTTGTTTGGCACTCACTTCAAGATTCAGACAGACCATAAGCCCCTCTTGTGGTTGAATCAGATGAAGGGTGAAAATCCCAAACTGCTCAGGTGGTCCATTTCCCTACAGGGGATGGACTTTACAGTGGAGCACAGACCAGGGACTGACCATGGCAATGCAGATGGTCTCTCCAGGTACTTCCACTTAGAACATGAAGACACAACTGGTCAAGGTTAGTCTAATGTCCCTGCGTTTGGGGGGTTATGTAGGAGAGTAGGGTCTGCTTTCCTATTGTCACCCCACTTTTTGCTTTTTGCTTCACTGGTTTTCGACCTAATGTGGCTGTGGGCCTGCTAATCAGACCCACAGCCCAGCTGTGCTCTCTCTAAATTCAATACAAATGTACTTCAGGCACATTACCAATTGGACATTGGGGCACCTTATGAGCCCCTGTACAGTGTGCTATAGGTATCCAGGGCATAGGTGCATCCAAGGCCTACCAGGGGCTGCAGCATGTATTATGCCACCCCTTGCTGGCCACTCACATTGACACAACTGGCTAATCACTCAGCTGGGGCAAGGTCATGTAATCACCCCTTTCTTAGGTGTAGTATCCCTATACCTAAATTTACATATATACCTATAAGTCACTCCTATGGCAGGCCTTAACAATCCTGGAGGCAGAGTGCTTGGTTTTATGTGAGATGAGGCTCTAGCGTGAGCTGAGACAGTCTGCAGCTTTCGGAACCATGTCCTTATAGCTGTTCTATGATATAGCCATACCATATACTCTTAAGTGCATTATAATCCTCGCGGTTATTGCTAACTTTGGTTTGGCTTTATCAAAACATGTTGTGTAAGGTGTCATACGCTTTGGAATAATACCCCCTCACCAGTTCTGGCAACGGGGGTAGCATTCCACCCTTCGAGAGGGAGAAGACATGTTGTTCCTACTATTCCCGGTTAAAGTTAACCAGAGCCTCAGCATCACAAAATGGATGCTGCTGCCACAGACATAAGCCTGACCTCCTGCTGCTGGGAGTCCTTCCGGCGAGGGAGGCTTGGACAATAGGTTTCCTGTCTTGGGAGGTGCTAGCACCACCCCAGACAGGCTATAGTGTATTGGGGCAGGGAGGGCTGAAAGAAATGAGACACTGCCTGGGGCACACAAGGTGTCCCATGCATAGTCCAGTTCAAACCGGTGCTGGGGCACTCCAGCCCCAGCTCTGGCACGAAACTGGACAAGGGGAAAGGGGTGTAACCACCCCCTTCCCTGGTCCCACCCATAGGAGGGACCTAGCAGGTAATCCAGCCCCTAAATTTGGTATATAGGTAGGAGCTGAGTCCCAAGACTTTAGATTAATCCTGACTGAAACTTGAAATGAAACTCTGGACCTTCGACGTTCTACTTGAAGATAGAAGACTAAAGAATCTCCCTTGTGGTCAAGGAGTGACCACCCTGCACAAGCAGGCACCATCAAGCGATCAACGGTTTGCTTTGTTGTCGCTCCCGCCGGAGCCCGAACACAGAGCCTGACAAGACCTGGACATCCAGACTTCCTTCAGCCCGATCCACAGCCACAGCAAAGCTGAGACCCGTGGAGGCGACGCGAGATGTGGGACCGGCCATCTTGGAAAGCCAGCAAATTGCTTTCCGTGCAACCTCTGAGACACCCTCGAAGTTGTGCATTGGGGACTGAGAAGGCCCAGCCCCGAGCATCATCTGCACCAAAGACCAGCCCTCCACACTCCACGTTTGCTGCGTGGGGCCCTTTTGCATTTTCCTGCTCGCCGCGTCTGTCTGGTCACTTGCCCGTTGGCTAGTGGCCTCTGTGACGACGGACCTTCAAATTTCAACCACTGGCCTGGTTGCTTTAGGTTGGCCCTTGTTTCCCTGAAAAGGAGAAGCCCATCAGACCTTGCTGGTCTGATACAGAAGCCATCTTCAATTCCTGTGTGGGTTGCTTTTGCCAAGGCTTGTTGACTCCAATCTGGAAGCCGACACCGCCAACAGTGAGAGCCTTTGTGGGACAATCGGTGCCTGACTCCTGGTTGTCGTCGACACCTCCTGGTCCACGTGGCTGCAGAGACAAGCTTCACAACATTACCTGATTACTTTGCGACATCGCCTGGTTCCTTCCTGGTTCCTTCCTGGTCACGGGCTAGTGACCCAGACTCTGTCCCCTCTGCTTTCAGGTACTCTTCATCCTTGATCCCCCCTTGGATCCAACCGGACACTTCTCTCCTGGTCGCCTGCAGCATCTTCCTTCAAGGCTCCATAGGATTCAGTGACAAAACCCAACACACTTTGACACCTATGCACCCGCTTCCTGTGGGTGAGGTAACGCGAGTACTCCGGTGCTCCTGTGGGTATTAACTATCCTAGTGTCTAACTTTCAAGTAGTTTTCTCCTAGTCCATCCGGAAGTGACCTAAAATAACTAGTTTCCAACTCTTTCGTTCCCATTCTAACTCCATGGTAACTTGCGTGTGTGTAAAGACACTGCACACGTCTCCCGTGGGCCTCCTACTACCTATCCTTTGGTAGTACAGTGTAGCCCCAGTGATTCCCTAGGCCGTAGGCCTATCCTTTGTTCGTGACGTGGTTCTTATACCACTATTTTAGTATATGGTTTGAAGTGCCCCTAGGGCTCTACTGTATATTGTGCAACTTATTGTATGATAATTAAGTATCTTGTTATGTGCTTGTGCCTCTGACCTCATAAAGAGTCCAGAGGGGTTGTGTTAGAAATAAATACATATATATTTGATATATAACCTGTGTGGTGTCCTTTCATTTGGTATTAAAGGGTTTACATATGGTAAAACAGCTGGCTTCACATGCCCTCTTGAGTTTAGCCTAAGACTGCTTTGTCCATACTACTACTAGGATAGCTGGTCTATAAGGTTGACTTTACAACCATCACC
This sequence comes from Lissotriton vulgaris, assembly GCF_964263255.1. NCBI lineage: Eukaryota > Metazoa > Chordata > Amphibia > Caudata > Salamandridae > Lissotriton > Lissotriton vulgaris. The sequence goes on along the minus strand of NC_141685.1, from coordinate 800,021,562 downwards.
ATAAGGGTTGTTTGGACTGATACAGGGTGCCCACTAGAATAGAGGACATCACATATGAGGCCAATTTCTCACATAAATGCTCTAAATACCAACGTTGCAAAGGGCATGCGGGACATGGCCGATGCTATAATGCTGTTATGCAGCAGAATGGACATGGAACGTGGGGCAAGGCGCAGGGAGAAACAGCACCTGGAAGGGTATACTAAGGCAGTGAACAGGCTATGCAATGCCTCCTCAGTAGACACTCAGTCTCCATGCAGTTGGAGATGGCCCAATGCAGCCGTGATTTGTCTAGGGGTCTGGTTACTATCCACTGCTTTGGAAGAGCTCCAGACAACACACATTGCTGCCACAGGGTCTGGGGATGGTGGTGAAAGTGAGGAGGTGACAAGCCTCAGCAGCATCACTCCACCAATACCTGAGTCAAGGAGGCGCAGTGCAAGCCATGGTGCAGCAGCAGGACAGTCCTTTGGCAAGGGCAGTGTGCAGCGGGAGCGGAGCAGTGCTGTGTGTGGGTGCAAGAAATGAAGCCATGCTTCAGCTGACTTTGGGGGAGGGGTGAGGTAACCTATGTGTCCACAATATGACGGATGTCAATGAGCATGCACTGTATGTATGCCATGTTGGGATTGTTGAGGCACTGAGGAGCCAATATGGTGCTGCGGTGTGAATTCCTATTGCCTGACGTGAGGTCAATACCACCATTGCACATTTGCAATTTCTCGCTTTGTCTCATTACTTACTCAGAAATAGTTGCGTGCGATCTCATCCCGCCTGTGTCTCCCATCTGGCGCTGCTGCAACACCTGCTGCGCGGTGCAGTGGCTGTGGACATTCCTCATCATCATCCTCTGATTCAGTGAGTTCCACGGGTGTTCCCTTCTGTGTGGTTAGGTTATGTAGCATGACACATGTTGCTATTATCTTGCAGTAGATCAGAGGGCGGTACTGCCATGCACCTCCACTTTAGTGGAGGCAGCTGGAACTTGCTTTTCAGGAGTCCAAATGTACGCTCCACCACATTCCGCGTTGATTTATGTGCCACATTGAGCCTCCTCTCACTTGGGGTAGATGGGTTGAGGTATGGAGTCAGGATAAATGACCGCACCTCATATGCGCTGTCACCTAAGTGGTAAAGTAAGAAACATCATTCACAGTCAGCAACAGATATGTAAATATAAATGTTGTATACTTGTAAAGCACACAGCTGCCCACACTGCGGGCGTCACGGCTCTGTATACCGCTGGGGAACCCGTCCTGGCTTTCCCTGTGAGATGGTCCCTTCTGTGCACCCCCAAGGTGAGACCAGCCATCCCCGGTGTTGAAGGGGCCGTTGTGAAGATTAAGCAAGCTATTGCCCAGAGTTGCAGAGTGGAGCCCAAGGTTAGAGTAGGCACCGAGGCGGGAATTATCAAGCCCGCGGACATTTTGACCCAAGATACATTCAAGGTATACATCAGGGTGTGTCACATTGAAGTACCTATCAGGTATCCTTCCCCAAATTCACCCCTAGCAAGACATGTATAGATCCCACTGTTCCTGAAGATGTAGGAGTCATGCGTGCTCCCTGGGAATTTTGCGACTATATCGGTGATGATGTGATACGCATCACAAATGACCTGTACGTTGATTGAATGTGTTGCGATATATGTACTCAGTAGCAGAGGGGGGCAGATTGGTATATGTGTTCCACCAAAACACCCTATGACATGTAGGAACTGGGACTTCTGATAAAAATCTGTCTTTGTAATATGAGGTTCCGTCTGTGTGCTGGGGAACCGGATGTAGTGGTGCATTCTTTGCATCATGGCATCCAGGAATGTGTTGAAGAAGAGTGACAGGCAACTCAGCGAGACACCACCAGCCTCAGCTATGACCCCCTGGTAACTACCTAATGCAAGTAGGTGCAGGCAACAAAGTACCTGTACATGTGGTGGTATTGCGTGGTCCCTTGGTGTCTGGTGCTCCAGGATTGGGTGCAGGTCACGTATCAGGTCTAGGATGGTGGTGAGGTGAAGCCTGTACCTCTCATGGATTTCTGCATCTGTGAGTTGGAATAGTGTGATGCGCATTCTGCATACGCTATCCTGTAGTCTCTAGATCTTCAGTGCTGCAGGTTGCATCCACATCCACCTTGCAATGACATAGAGGGCCGCCATTGTCTTCACGCAGATGCGTTCTGGAGATGTTTATATGCAGTGCACCTGGTTACCACCTGCTTTGAGTCAGTGTTAATTTGCGACTCCAAATTAGCGATTTAAAAAAAAAAGTATTTGTAATTTTATGTACATTGGTTTGCGACTTGATTTTGCGATTCCTTATTTAGCGACTCGCAAAATAGTGAGTTGGTGTGGCATACTCACTAAATAAAGAATCTCTTTTAGTGATTCTTTATTTAGCGATTCAGTTTTTCCGGTTCTACATTTCACATGGGTTTTTTTGCGATCGTAAATGTGGAAATTCTGCGAATTTCTGCGTTTGCAATCACTATTTGTCTACCTATACATGGCCCTAAATGTCCAGAATCCTCCAGTGGATTAAGTTTGTTTTGGTGTTTAAAAATTCATAAAAGTAAGATCTATTTTTATAAATAGGTGTCAGACTTCTTTTGTTTTTTGTGACTATCTTATTTTTATGTTTAGGTACTTCTAAAAACGTAACATTTGGTCCTTTGATTAAGCCTGACTGCTCCAAGCAAGAAAGGAAGAAAACGCCATTCAAAGATTACATATTAAAAACATGTAAATTTCATGGGGCTATACAGTGGTGTTTCAACTATCTTTATAGAGTGGTTGCTGACCATTGGCGGCACCACATGATTATCATAGGAGTTAGCAATGCCCTGAACAAGTGAGCATGGGAAGGTACCTAGGGGCCTCATTTATGAAAAGTGACGCATCGCTGAGTGAAAACAGCGATGCGTCACTTTTCACTGCGCCCTCCTTGCGAGACAAATGATGCGTCATATTTACAGTATGACGCATCATGGTGCAAGGAGTTACAAATACGTCAGTATTTCTGACGTATCTGTATGGCGCAAAAGTGACGCATTGCTGGAGTGTGTCAGAAAAGTGACGCAACTCCAGCAATGTGTCCTTTCACATGGGGCAAGCCCCATGTGAAAGGGCCTGCGTCGGTCTTACGCCTGCTGTGAGGCAGGCGTTAGAAATTGACGCATTTGTGTCCTAGAAGTGGCGCAGTGAAATCTTATAGATTTCACTGCGTCACTTCTTTGACCCGGTCTTGCGTCAGAACGCCCCCCCCCCTGCATACATTATACCTGGCGCAGGTATAATGTGGCACAGGGGTTTACAAAGTGAAGCATCTACCTAGATACGTCACTTTGTAAATATGGTGCAACAAAGCACATTTTGTACGCTGCTGGTGCGTCACAAAAAGTGACGCACCGGCGGCGTAAAAGTGACGCACGGCCTCATAAATGAGGCCCCAAGGACTTTCCAGATTGACTTGGATGGATTATCTGTAAGGAAACGTTTGGAAAAACGGAGCAAATGGTTCAAATCATAACATATTTTTCCAAATGCATTGATTAAAATGTTATACTTCGTGAAGGGAAGTGCAAAATCTTTTCATGGGGTCTTGGGATGTCAAGGTTACTAGGCCTTACCACTGGTATCCCAAAGCATCAATTCTAATGCATTCAAATTGAGTGATCAAGGAAATCCTTTTAGCACTTGTCGGGGTAGCAGTGTAGAGCATCCAAGGCTTTCTTTTGAAGATAGATGAGTTTATAGACTGAGAATACCTACCACAAAATTGCACAATAATTAACACTTAATGAATTGAATGGATATTAGAACATTGGAATGTTGGGAGCTCCATTGAAAACAATGGAGTGCTCTGGGCTTATAATGGCTGGTATAAGCCTGGAGCTCCAACATTCCAATGTTTCTTTGTTCACAGCTCTGGCTATGAACAAAGGCTTCAGGGAACCTGAGGGGATTCCAATCCCCTCACGCTCCCAAAATGCTTTGGTTTTTTTGTTAGAACATTCTGTCCTCTAGTGACCGAATGTTCTAATAGCCTTATAGCCCTTCATAGATGGGCTATACCTCTATTAAAGTCCCTCTCCCTTGTTAAAGGCCCTCGCCTTCGGCTCGGGGCCTTTAACGCTGGAGAGGGCCTTTAATAGCCGGTATAGCCCTCTAAGGCGGGCTATAAGGCTATAGTCAATGCTTTGATTTTAAAAGGGAAAGGACTTTAATGGTATGTCCGTACAAACAGTGCACATAAAAATATAATCTAAAATGAAAATCAGAAGGATCTACCATCTTCGGAGCCCAAGTTACCACTCTACGAGTGTTTGTAGCTTGCTTGTACTAGCACTAGAGGCACTAAGATTTTTAATTAAATGTAAACTCTTTTGCAAAGTGCCACCATTGAGGGATGCTTTGATCGACTCGGATAAGTTCAGACGTATTACATTTTTGAGGTGCAGTCAATGTACTGAGGTGCCAAATTAAAATCTATATTGTAACAACTATTGCTATGATGCATGTAGCCCTCTGAATTTATGGCCGTGATTTGAGTATGAGCATTGTCCATGGGATTGTAAACAAATAAAGCCAATAATCAGCCACACAAACAAATGAAGATTGTACTCATTGAAAAGTTCTCTGGATACTCTGGTAGGGCTTTTATGTGGTGTATCTCAGTGTCTGTATCGATATACAAATAAACACAGACCGGTTCAACTGGAGTTCAGGGCTGAGTTGCCGAAAGGGACTGTATTTTAATTTATTTATGGATTCTTGTAGACACACTCTGCCCAAATGTGTCAGTATGCTGTACATAAAACAGGCTAAAGTTTGTATATTTCAGTGTTACATAAAACAATATGTAACAAACAATTCAATTGATGAAAATATTGAGAAGCAATCAAAATGTGTAAGGGGTTAAGGAAAGGGGAGAGAGAAGAGAGCAAAAAAGTAGAGTTCAGAAGAGAGGATCAACATACATTGCAGAAAAGAAGAGAGCATTCGTAGGTTAGATGTTGTTTGCATTTTTTTTTCTGAAAGATCAGTAGGGAGCCATGCTTTCTTATTTCAACTCAAAAAATTCCATAAAGCTGTGTTGCAGGGATTCTGCGAAATCACAGAACTATGCTTTGGAGTATGGGACCTTAGTAGACAGGAACTGAGTTATCCTACCACCTTAGTACCCATGAGCCCTGGACCGACTAACTATAGTATGTCACTTGCCCTCCTACTCACTCACAGACGACCAAGGGCCCGATGTAGGTAAATCTCATTTACCGACTCTAGAATACCGAATTTTTCCGATTCGGTATTCTAGATTCGTTAAATGAGATGTAGGAAAAAAATCAGTAATTTTTACCGAATCGGTATGATTCGGAAACTACCGAATCGGTATTTACCGATTCGGTAATTGCCATTGATTCCTATGGGCCTTGAGGCCCATAGGAATCAATGGCAATTACCGAATCGGTAAATACCGATTCTGTAAAATTGCCGTATTGTCAAGGGGGACAGGGTATCACTTTGACACCCTGTAGCACCCCTGATTCTGGCTTGTGTGCCATGTGACACACATACATGCCCTTAGGGGGCACACATACATGCACAGAGGTGCATGTACACTGGAATTCGTTATTTACCGCAAAATATTATTTCGTGGTAAATAACGAATTCTTAAGGGCCTGTGGCACTGTTTTCAGTGCCACCTACATCTAGATTTACAGGATCGGTAAATTTACCGATTCGGTATTTTACCGAACAGGTAAATTTACTGATTCTGTAAAATTGAAGCCCCCTACATCTAAAACTCCAAAAACCGGTTGGTAACTGCCGAAATCGGCCGTTACCGACCGATATTTGGCCATCTACATCTGGCCCCAAGTGATTAGACAACCCAGAACACAACACTCCCGACTCTCTCAGGAATCGTGGTTGCAAGAAACACCATTTTGCTCAAGCTCTTGTACTCGACCACAATAAGATCTGACAGAGACATGAACACGTTTAAAATGTTTATTTTAACTAACGTGCTCTAGTACGCAGAATACTGGCCACAACCAGTAGAAAAATGCCTAACACAAATACGGTCAGCATAGCAAGTAGTCTGTAAATTAGAAAAGGAGCTGTCATGATATACAACAGAGTAGCCTAATCTCCCTCCCCTTGTATAGAAGCAAGATGATTATATATTAGAAGATCTCTGAGTGTTATCAGCAGACCCTGTACCTTAGTCTATAGATGGTAGATCTACATCACAGGTGCCGTCACGCTCTTCTCCCTGGAAATCTCCCTCTCCAAGTCTGTGTTACCTATCCATGTACCATCATATGACCAAAGTCCGTGTTCCCAAACAACAGCTGCATCTGCCTGTTTTGTCTAGGGGTAGGACCTGACCAGAAAAGAATAACAAGGGGCATTGTTGTTCGACCTTGTTCACAATGTTCAGATTAAATCCTAGGAATACGCAAACTGTACAAACAACAGCATGTTCTATGGGAAAGTTTCAGTGTGGCACAAGTAAAATAGATGTGCAAAGTAGCATACAGTCAGCAACGTGCTCATGCTAACATAGGGAAGATGACAATCCCCATATGGGCCACATTACACCCTCCCTTAGATCAAGTCTGTAGCACTAAGCAGTTACAGAAGTCAGACATAAGCAGAATCAAAGCATCTCTTTCGTGTGCCTAAAAGAGAGAAAGGAAAAGGCAAGGACCAAATATACAAATTACAGCACATCCTCAGGGCCCAATATATAGGTCGCCAAATGGAATGCGATATGGTCTAACAAAGTCTCTGAACCTTCCACATTGGAAAGTATTGCCATCCTATTAAGCAATTCAAATGAACAGACATGCTGCTCACATCTAGTTGTCCTTAGGAGCATTCCTGTTGAACCAGAGATGACTTTAATGAAACTCAGATCCAGGAAGAACGGCACACAGGCACAAGGACTCGTTTCGGCCGGTGGCCCCAGTGATGGATTGTACACAAGCTGCATACCCAAGGCACAGTGTTGTTTATTGGTCATCTCCGGACCCATCAACAGTTCAATATTCAGGGCAGCATGTGACGTGGTAGCCAGGCAGACATCCATGGCCCACTGAAAGGCGCACTGGTTGTAGTAAAAAACAGGTTGTACACAGGTGAAATAAACGTAACGGAATGTTAGCCAAAAATTGAAGTCTAGAGCTTCCAGGGGCATCAAACCAAAGAGCTGTTGCATCCAATCACAGAACAACTGCAGCTGTTCCTGGCCTGGCAGAACAACAGATCAAGCATTTATTTCAGAACAGTAGTAGCAGAACAAGAACACCACAAACCAGGAGGAGCAGTAGAGAGAACCCATCAAATACGCTGGAAAAAATAGAATGACTAAAGGCAGGGATTACTCCAAAAATAGTTTGAAAAGAGGCCGGATCCCACAAGTTAAAAAAAAAGTGGGCATGGCCTGCTGTATCAGAGGCATTTGAAATGTTATGTATTCATTCCCCAAAATGAAGGGGGAGATTCATGTTTAACAGCAAATTTATTTTCACTTGACGTTCTCTCCACCTGCAATGCCAAGGTCTCACGTGCTGACGTGAGAGGCACTTCTTGTTGAATTAATAATGCTTTGAGCCTGCCTAACTGTTTTCAAAGTTGGAATGGAAGGCCACAGAGAACTATCTACACTCACAAGCAGTTCATATCTACCCACTGGATAATGTTCCATACAAGCCGAAAATTGAAACAGCAGGATGGGTAATGAAATATCCCTGTGTATCAACCATGCTGCTGAATCTGCCTCTGCCACAGTGAACGGTAATTGTTCAAGTTTTGCATTATGTAGCGTAGTGTATGTAGCGTCTTTCATGGCCATTAACTTTTGTTTGCTCATCAAATTAAAGGGTAAAAACAATGCAGACGCATTCAGGTAATCCCGTGGTACCCTTCCGTTTTTAAGTGTCTGCAGTGTCAACCCAAATTGCATAACGGATCTAAGTTGATTCAGACCATGATACAAAGTAGACATTTTATTTTGAACAATATCATCAACATAAGATACAATGTTATCTAAAGTATATATACGAGATAATAATGTGTTAATACTGTTATTGACAACAGCAAGAACTTTATCTAAATAACCTTGATCAATTTGACGTATCGTACAGCAGCTTCCATTTGTGACAATTTCCAAAATTCATTATAGGCAGTATAAACAAAATGTTTAGCACGAGGGGACTTTGGGCCTAGTTGGAAGTCAGAAAGGTTTATCCCTACCGATAAAAGGGAAATATGTTGTTGTACAGAAGACAGTGTGAAATGTTCCAACCATTGTTGACACAATTTACTAACTGAATAAGTCATAACCGTATTGGAATTGGTGGATATGGGGAGCGTGGGTCTGGTCTATGTAGTGTAAATCCACTGGTAGTATTAATAAAGAGAGAATGATAAGCATTCGTGACTGTTGGCCATAATACCCACACTTGTGGATTTATCACAGGATACCATTTTTTATCATACAATTTAATTGAGCTGCAGTGTAGTTGGTATATGTCTGCCATCTCTCATAAAGGGCCAGGGACGGAATTGTGGGATTATTCAAATATATAACTGTAGCCAATCCCAAATAAGTAGTTTGCTGGACCATTTGATTAAGGAATATTATCTGAGTTGGTATCATACAAGCACGGTGCAAGGACTCAGCGCCCTGCATTTGCCAGAATTTCGTGCCCCATACAGATTTCAATTCAACATTCTCCCTACAATAATCATAACCATTCAGGGCCAAATTGGCAATGAAGGAGGAGGAATCAACCAACTTACTTTGGATAAGCATGTATTTGCTTGATGTTGTTATAGTCAATTTGAAATATTAAGAGGCCGGGTCAGAAAGGTTGTAACCAGTGAAATATATATACTTCCATTTTTGTCTGTTAGCACTTCCCTAAAATGGAGTAGGGCAATGTTCCTAGTGTGTATAATTAAAAGGTGGACGCTGTCCGCTGGTTCTATGGAGAAAGTGATGCCCATAATGTTGGTAACAAAATAAATCGGCATAATTAAATAAATTCAGATATAAATCTTCTGTATCAAAGACAGTCTAATATTGCAAATAAGAAAACAAAGAATTCACAGTATTAACATTCCAATCTTCTAAATGTAACCTAGGTATAACAACATCACCCGAAAAAACACGGAAGACATATGGTATCTGCAGGGTCTCTGTAAGGCCATATACATCAAATGGAACTTTATCCCACACAATGCCATCAGCAATTGGGATTGCTGAGATATTAACAAGAGGTTGGTCTCTTTTCATTTTATGGGAAGACCAATATGGGGCCAATACTCTGTTGACTAGTTCCACTGCCAAGCGTTCAGGGAGATGGTGGCCATTAATAAAAAGGAAAAACACATTCACAAATCCAATCCACATGAAGAGGAACACCATTGAAAAACGATCCAGATATAAGTCCATGGGGGACTAGGTAAGTGCGTTTTAATCAAGCGATGAAAACACAAATCCGTGCAGGTGGCAGTAAAATAACTGAAGCCAAGGAAGAGCTGTCCGATGAAAAATTATCTTGATAGATATAATAACCACTGTAACTCAGTTCAAACAAAAGAGGCTGTTCTGGATTAGAATTTGAATCTGCTTGTGCCACGGGGGTTCAACAGGTGGGTAAGCATAAGTAATGTCCATGGTTGAATATGTAGAAGGTAAAACCGATAACTGGTCACTGAAAACTCTGTCTCCTCTACTGGCAGCCGGGGAAATCAGAACAGAGTTTTTAGAAAATAATTAAACATACCAAAATGGGATGTTTGTAGGCATATTATTGAGTATCGGCCATATGGTGCAACTTGACAAGTTCATTTGAATAAAATCACAGTTCAAGTTCCCTTAAGACCCAGGACTGACACCAGAGAACGGTATGTGGGACCACATTATTTCTTGTTCACCACTTTCTCCCGAACCAGATCACCAACTTTTGGTTGCCAGCCAGAAACAGGAATCAGGACGGCTGCATTCGTTGGTGAGGGCATTTGTTTTTTCCCAGAGCATCACAATTGTTTGGTAGATCCTGTATCATAGCACATTGGTTATCTACGTCAAAGGTTGTGGCAGCTGCCACAACGTCTAGACCATCAAGGTATGGCGCAAACATCTGCAAAGAGCATTTTGCATGGAGTCACCAGAGATCTTCAAAGGAGATTATTAAGAGCACGTTGAACCCCATAAAGGTGAGTTGACCAGCCACAACCTGTACCAAATACCCTTGCTGTTAAAGACTGCTTTAAGTCACAGTTCAACCGCTCCACAACAGAATTGCCCTCAGGCTGATATGGAGACGAGAAATGCACCTGCACGCCCATGACTTCATCGAATCATGGTAAGCCTTAGAAGCAAAAGCCAGACCTTGGTCTGAATGGTAGGTGCCACAGGCACAAGTCCCTACAAAGACATGCAAATCTTTTATAACAGTACGAATGTCAGCAGAGCATTGCAGTCAAACCCAGAGGAACCTAGTGCATGAATCCACTGCAACCAAAATATATTTGAAAGCATTATCGGATGTTAAGGGACTGCAATGATCAAGATAAATATACCCAAATGGATGGTTAGAAATGAAAAGATGAGTGCAGTGGGCACGTGACAGTAGAACTCTTGATTTGTTGACAAGCGTCACATGAAAGCACATATCTGAGAGCCTGTTGATATAAACCGCACCACCAATAGCGTTGCTGTCAAAGAGAAACTGAAGCTGACACTCCTGCATGAGCAGAAGCCATGCCTATATGGGCGGCCACAATGAGCAAGACTTTGCGGCCATCGTTGGGAATCAAACGATCACCAACCGTAGGAATAGTTATAAAGGGTACTTTGTCAGTAATCATCTAATAAGTATAACGTGAAGAGAAACCCTACGGAAATGGTGCACTTTCCCTCATTGAGGCTATAGCTGCAAAAATGTAATTGTCAACCTTAGTAATGGACCTTGTAATAGCTGCTACTGTAACTGTGACTACAGCAGATTTGGCTGCTTCATCAGTCACAGAGATACCAACAGTGTGTGCTCCTGCACGTTGATGTCCTAATGTATGGATAGCATGTGTAAGCAGCAAACAATCTTTAAGAGCAGCCACTAGAACCCAAAGTGCTTATGCTTAATTGCACTACTTTTAGAATCCAGAAAATCATTTTGTTTCCCCGCAAAAAACTTTAATTAAAAGACTGAACACAGTAAAAAGAGTCGCACACAGCAAGTGTAGGCAACTCAGGATGAGCAAATTCAAGAGCTAAAAGTTGAGCTTGTAACTGGGCCAATTATGTTGAGCAATCCTAAGGGTCTGTGTGTGAACTAACGAAGACAGAAATATACCATTCATGGAGAAGTGTGGCTCACTCGTTAGAGGAGGAGGCAGACCTGGAAGCAGAGGTCAGCCCGGGACCAGGGTTCAATTCCCGGCTCGGCGCGGTCTTGAGTCCTAAAATGTCCATGGACTCGACAATTCTCGCTCCGGTGCCTACTCGATTCACGGGTTCACACTCTGCGACTCTGGGCAATAGCTTGCTTAATCTCCACAACGGCCCCTCGCGGCGGGATGCCTGGCTTTCACCTTGTGGATACCCTGCCGGGGTTATCTCACAGGGGAATACCAGGATGGGTTCCCTAAGCAAGTGCTTAGAGACCGGTTGGTGATTTGCGCTATATAAATTCCTGTACATTTACATATTGTACCTGCTACAAGTGCACAGGCTGCGGAATAAGCTTGTTTAGAACCAATGGCCGGCTGTGTGGAACCATCAGTGTAAATGATACATTTGTACTGATCAAGAGGAAGAACTGAAGAGGGAAGAGGATGAACATGTTCCTATTGAAGAAATTCTTGTGTTTGTAAAGAAGGATCAAAAACTAAATTTACATCAGCCGATGTCAAGGACATAGCATATTGTATCCAACGAGGATGCAGAGCTTTCGAATTTGATACGCTAGCTATCATGACTGCCTCTTAGGGAAGGCACCGGAGAAACAACAAAATGCATTTACCCTGAATTGAGGGTGTTCTTTTAGCATCTCCATCTGCACAGCCATTAATGTTTTTTCAGTGGAAGAAAAAGGCAACTCAGTCAGTGTATACAGATGCAATTTCTATGCAATGGGGACTGTGTCCCCCTCATTGAAAGTTACGTAAGTGAAAGCGATTGCTCCTGGTACAATCCGTATGGGGGCTATTTTAGAGTACTGCATATCTTGATACCCACAGAGATTTTGGGAGTTTTTTAGAGTCTTGTTACCACGTTGTTTTTTGATGCTTCAGAGTAGATCTACAGGTGCCACAGTACCTTGTAGGTAATATAAGTCAACTTGTACTTTATTCTGGCCTCAATGGGAAGCCAGTGGAGATCTTTGAGGACAAGGGAATTGAGATCAGAAGTCAATCTGCCTGCAGAGTGGAATGGTTCTCTTTTATAAGTGAGGTGAGAAGAAGGAACACTAACAAAGAGTTTGCGATGTCAGTTATTGAGAGCACCGAAATTGCACCACTGGGCTTAAAACACTCTGCAAAACAAATGTTTACATGTTTTGATGGCATGTAGCATTGCCTCCTGTTTTTTAACAGTTGATCCTGCAAGAAAATACACGTAGAAAGTTGAATGAATCCAAATACCTAGGTTTTACACCTTTGAGACCACATTTGAGGAAAATGTGTGGGCTTTTGATGAGAAGGTACGTGGATATCTCTGAGATGAGCTTCAGGAGACTGGCCAACATCCAAGTTTTGATTTTTTTAAGTCAAGGTTCCAATGAGAATTACAGAGATCTTTAGGTAGATCTGTGTATCATCAGCTTGTTGGGGAGTGACCACACCTCAACTTTCCATCATGAGACTGAGAGGGCCCATGAACAGGCTGAATTACACCAGAGCTGATTTCTGAGGAACACTGCTGGTGACCAGCACACCATTGTATGTGTGATTCGGAAATTTAAACCGTTGTCTGCAGTTTGTCAGAAATAAGGCAAACCGTTTCAATATTACACTACCTAGGTTCATAAGTGATTCCTTATCTCCAGTAGTCTATGTCAATGTTGCGGACAGTAGCTGGCTAGTTGCACAATAATTACTATATGACCCTCAAGGTGTTGGTTTGTTGATAGGTGCCTGTATCTTGGAAAGTGCCAGTCAGAGTTAAGACTTCAAAGTGGCGAGGGCACCCACAGATCAGGGACACCGACAGCAGCACCAGAGACACCATCACCCACTGGCTACTGGCCATCCCAAAGAGGATCCTGACCTTGGCTTCAACTAACAACATCCCTAGAACTATAACAACTGCAGAGTTTAAGCCATTAGCTCAGAGTCAGGGTGACCTGATCTAGGTGATGAGAATGGACCATACACTGTTCACTGAAGAAAAGCCTCCTCTAGGGTCCCCGGGGCATCAAAGTAGGTAGACCCAGGTATCCTACCGGTATGAGAGGCATCAGGACGGGGGCGGCTCACTGTTCTCGATTTGTGACTGTGATGGAGCAGCTTATCACTGGTTCATTTTGCTGCTTATGGACATATGTGGACACTGAGCAGTCTCTGTCCATAACCTTGTCTGGACCGAGGCCTGTATATTCAGTTGGGCTCTCTTCTGTGGTTCAGGTCACTTGCCCTGTCAGATACTCTCAGCTATCAGGTGCAAGCAGGGAGGACTTTCTCACATCTAGACATAGTACAGAGGAATAATGGCAATCAAACACAGGTTGCCTTCCTGGCTCATGTCATCCTTCCTTCTCCTGTTGTGTAAGACTCCTCAGTGTCTGACCGATAATTATCCTCTTCTGATAGCCAAGACTGGCCATCCGCAGTGGCTGCAATATGCAAATTTCTCAAACAAATTCCCTAATGCTTGTAGAGCATGTTTCCTGGAGACAAATTACTAGCTTCCTGTCTACAATGAGATCAGTTTCTACTGGATTGGCATTGTAAATGACAATGCCTTTTATTTATCTGTTTGATAATTAACACATAAAAAAGGCATTTTCATTTACAATGCCAATAGCTCAAACTCTTGTAAATGTGAGACCTATTTCATTTCAAAGAATCTGCTTGGGAAGTGAAAGTACGCATGACTTACAGGAAAGCATGTTGTGACTGCAGTAGGAGAAACTCATTAAGGAAAATAGTACTTACAGACTCAATAAGACATACTGTGTAACAACAGAAGTAAAAGGGCCATTCCTCATGGGAGGTTACAGATGAAGACAAGCTGCTACTAAGGAGGGACTACCAAGCCTTTTAACGAATCAGAAGTCAGCATTTACAAAGGACAGTGACCCAAGCCAAATACATATATGGGAGAAGAGTGGGCGGAGCTTCAAGGCAATACTTGAATACAGCATGCCTCGCAGAGCAGCGCATGCGCTGCCCAGGCTCAACTTAAAAAAGGGATGGAGGATTTAATTCTAGATGTGGAACCCTGGGCAACAGCAAAAATAATGGGCTGGCTATTTTCCATATTCACCAGATACATCTAGTTTTAGAGAGGGGAACATGAGATCTGCATATATGTGTTGGCATGTCCAGAAGGACAACGCCAACCCTACACAGTGGTGACCAACAATTTGTCTCGTATCCACACATGAAGTCCAACGGATTGTGTTTAAAAGGCCAGTGGTACCAACTACAAATACGGTACTACTACTAGCAATCACTGCATGGCGTGGATGAGGGGATGCTGCCACTCTCACAAAAGGAGATAAGCTTTTAGGCTGCTCCCTCGAAATCACAAAGCATTAACAGGAAAATCTCCAGGGGATTACTGAGTTGCCATTTTAGTGGGGAAACCATACACGGATGCCCATGAAATATACAGCAACAAGTCAGCAACGCTTCACAAAACCAGGCAGAGGATTTTTGTCTCGACTAGTATCTTCATAGGTTTAGTGAATGTACCATCTTCTGTGAGTTGTGGGGTTAGTGAATGTACCATCTTCTGTGAGTTGCGGGTTATATATTTTTGCTGTCTAATGGGTGAGCCTGGAGAGCTGTACGAAGTTGCTTATGCATCATCATAGATTTGCAGAAGTATATATGTCTGCGGGGGTGGGGGGTATCAGGTGCAGCTGGGTCTTCTATGGTCTCATTCTTATTCAACAGTATTTCTATTTCCTGTCAGGATATTTTCTGCCACCCAAACACTGTTTTCTATATATTCTCACATGCTGGATCTAAGTTCCTCTTTTAGTGCTGTATTGTACTGAATTGTTCGTTCTTGATAACCATGCTTATCAACATACTCCAATAAAGCTGGACTGAAGATGTTAGCCTCACCATAAACAAAGCCTGCAACAGGGCCCACACATAGCTATACTTTTAATTAAATACATTCTTCAAAAAATGTTCATGTGTTTAATGTCCTACCATATGTTAAAAAAAAACTTTTTTGATCAGTGTAATTTAGCCAACAATATACAAGTCTTCTCTGGGACATGGGTAGGTCTCCATACCTGTTCTCAAGATACAAATTGTGATGGGATAGATATGATTTAATGCCAAATGGTATCAAGTCATGCCATTGCCAAATGGCAAGTCAATATGGTTACATAAATGTTATTTGATTTTAACATATATTTTAATCTAATTTATACAACTTTTCTCCCAAGCCCTGTTTTTAACACCCAGTCTAATTGCTGAAGAAGAAAGCAGGAAAGAAAGCGGCTAGTAGTCAGAAGGGCTTTAACATACGGAGGCTATAGTGTCTGCTACCAGCTGCTACCGGAGGGGAGTGAAAGGGCGGTGGCGGTGGAAGGGGGGGAATTAAATAATAAAAAGACGAACCACTTACCTGGGCTGGCCATCCGGCCGCCGCCTCTCCTCGGTCCTCTTCCTTCTTCATCCTGACTCCGCCGGCAGCTGGAAGCAGGAACATGAAGCACCCACTCAGGCTCCCCACAGCTAATCACAATGCTGCAATGCAGTGTTGTGATTGGTCTGAGCGCCGTGGATCAGCACTCAGATGGGGAATGGGAGGCTTTGCATGTTCCTCACCAGGCTGTGTAATGCAGCCTGGTGGGGAAGATGCAAAGTCTGCATGACAGTTTGTAAATGTAAATGTAAATGTATAGGCATTTATATAGCGCACTACTTACCCGTAGGGTCCCAAGGCGCTTCGACCGCTGCGAAACCCTTCCTGGCTTCCCTGAGAGATGGTCCCTTATTGGGTATCTCCAGGGTGAGACCAGGCATCCCCGGCGGTCTGGTGGGGCCGTTAGTGCAGATGAGGCAAGCTTATGCCCAGAGTTGCCGAGTGTGATCGCTGATCAGAGTGGGCACCGAGGCGAGAGAGAGAATCGAACCCTGGTCCTGGGCCGTCCTCTGCTCTCGGGTCTGCCGCCTCTAACCAGTGAGCCACACTACTTCACTAGTCTTCAAGTTTGGCTGGCCCGAGAACGCCAGTCAAGCAGTCATGCCCACTTGAGGAGTGCAAACCACTCCTTCCCCTGCTCTGGCCAGTCCCGCCCACTCTGAGAGCCATTGTTTTTAATAGTTCTTATCATTGTACTTTTTACCTTTTGAGCAGTGGGGCGACGCTCCTCCACCATAGCGGAGGAGCCGTCACTGCCTAAGCTAGTTCAGTGTTCAATAGAGCGGCTACCTCCAGTCAGGGAACTATATCGCCAATATTTTACTGACATTGCTGGAATTTTTAAGTAAAGACTGGTAAAAAAAAAACGAAAATCAGCACAAGCCATGGGGAATACCGCTTTTAAAGATGCATTTAAAACATCAAATAAAAGAAGGAATCACTTTAAAATGTATTTTTCAGAATTGAAACTAATCCTAAATTATTATTAAATACATCAGAAAGAACTGGCAGCAAAAATAAAAATATAGAGTATTTTACACGAAATATGATCCAAGTACCAGTTCCTGGCCCTTCCAGAATCTCGGTCTGTTCCCCAGAGCCAGGTCGCAGCCATACCTCTGATGCATAGGAGCTTCTGTATCAACCCTTTCAGTTTCAATTTAAAATGATATTCAGCAAATATTAAAACAGTGAATTTTGTTTTAGCAAATTTTGCATTTAACATCTATTTCAGTGAAATTAGTGTACTATGATGGAGTACTGATGTTCGAATCCAATATAGCAGGATCTATGGTCATAAAATCTTTTGATATGTCTACCTGTACTGTGCCCTTGTGTCCAGGTGCTTACTGGAGGGAAGGTATGCAGCTGAAGAGAAATAACCTTTTACCTCGTGTCCTGATCAGAAGGGACGGGCCTCCATCGGATTAAAGGGAACAGGTTTTTGCTGGGGTGGCGGAGGGTCGTTGCGGTGTGACGGCAGGAGGTGTAAGGAAGATGGGAGGAGGGCAGGGGATTAATGGGGTGCTAACCATTACGCTGAGGTATATAAATGACTGAGTACAAAGTCTTTAATGGACCCAATTGAGACCAGGTGGGATGGACGAGTAGCTGTTTGCATGACATTAAGTCAGGCAGCTACCTGCTGCACCCCACAGAATATTGGCGCCCCTGGCATGGGCCCATCTCGCCCAAGCCCAAGGCCAGACATTCTGATCAGAATAGGTGGGTCATTTCAGAGTTATGCCTCTTCCTGCGGTCTCCGCGGCATTGTCTCCACAGCAATGTGCCACTAACACTGGGTCCGATTCACAAAAGTAATCTAAGACAAAATCCTAACTTCACGACTTTCGATATTCACAAAGGGCATTTAGGAGTATCAAAGTTAGGATTCCTAACTTTACTAGTCCTAAATGCCCTTTGTGAATATCGAAAGTCGTAAAGTTGGGATTTTGTCTCAGTTACACTTAAGTTTTGGGCTTAAATTAACCAAAACTTAAGTTTAACTGAGACAAAATCCTAACTTTACGACTTTCGGTATTCACAAAGGGTATTTAGGAGTAATAAAGGTAGGAATCCTAACTTTACTACTCCTAAATGCCCTTTGTGAATACCGAAAGTTGTAAAGTTAAGATTTTGTCTCAGATTACTTTTGGGAATCGGGCCACTATCTATGACATTGGCCCTAGAGCACTGTTTCTATAGCACTTTTCCTGTCACACTGCCTCCTTAGCATTGTCCTTAAGCTCAGGACGGAGCATTAAGTATATTGCAGTGCACTTTCTGTACTTCAGCTAAACAAAGCTACAAAGAAACACCAACAATCCTCGTCTGAGCTGGCCATTTAAAAAAAATCATATTTTATTGCCTATTTTAGTCAACATTTCATCTGCAATTTCAACAATACATTTACATCTTCCGTCTGAGTTGGCCATAACCTCTTTTAATTTCAGTAGTATTTTCTTGTGCATTTTTCGTATACAAATGGAAAGAGAGAAAAGAACAATAATATAACACAAGGGTCCAATTTAGAAGCACAGATCTGCTACATAGAACCCTGGAGGGCCATAACCTATTTATCAAGTACTGATTGGGAGATGAGTGAATATATTATGTCATCTTTTTATCAGACTTAATAATATTGGTTTCTTCCAAGACAAACATTGACCTATTACAGTAATAGCTTTGCAGATCTTGCTTTACAACTGCCCAAAGGATGTCCTGCTGCTGCTCTGCATTGTGAAATATGCTGATTTTCTTTCATAAAAATGTGTAACAGAATTTGGGGACTGGTGCAGCATCGCACTTCTATCGCCGCCTGTTATCATAAAGTTTCAAAGATTCCAGCTGTGTTTCTCAAGCTTCAGGGGCGCGCTGGAATTATGCAGCAGGGGACGACCAAATCAGGCAGCTGTGTTGACTAAATTATGCATCAAGAAAAGGTAAATTATGCAGTGTATTGCAGCATATTTTTCAATGTTATTAATTCACGAATTTGTCATTTTTACTCGACAGCACTGGGTAAAGGTTTCACGTTATTAGTACCAGTTTAACATCCGAATACAGCAATAAGCAAAGATGACCAGTCAACGTTTGAGTATTGCCTTCCATTGTGCAGGAATATGTGTCAACACATTTGCAGTAACTTTCGATCTCTGTGAGCTAGAAACAGTGTTTAGTTGTTATAATTGCCAGATTATGCAAAAGTTACTTGAGCATGGGGCAAATGCAGCAAACCAACAATTATGTGGAAAACACTCAGCCGGAGAATTGCATAATTACATTGTCCTCGATGTAAGTTAGTGATTGTTGAAAATAGTCAATTAATAAAAAAAAACTCAAAACAAAGCGTAACTAGGGATGCTCTAGACGAAGAATTCATTCTGGTTTCAGTATTTCAAACTTAAGAAAGTCCTCCCTACACAAAACAAAACTGATATTTATGAGATAATTATATCAACATGCTGCTTGGAAGGTCACAGCAATAAATTAAGAAACCGAAACGGCTTATAAAAGAAAAGGAGAAAACAGCAGCATGGGATATAAACGCTGCAGGAAAGTAGGGTAGGAAAACAAATAAATTGTGAGGATGCCACTTAAGTCAAGCACGAACATTGCTGCCTTTCAAAGAGTTTTATAAGGTCACCGCACTTAATATATAGTAATATGGCACTTTACAACCTAAATATTTCAACAACACATGAAATCATACAAGGATCAAAGCATACAGGAGAATGGATAACTTATCTCGTGGCTGAGCAACAAGAACAAACGGTGCCTAAATAGAAGGGGGGCTATGATTACAACCGATTGGCTGCCCCTCTTTTCCTTGCTTATAGTTCTTTACCCGGGCCCTTTTGGAAGTGTAGTTGTTTGTGTTTTTTGGGTCTGTTATTTATTTAAGCTGCAAGATGATACATCACAATATGAGCCTCCTGATTTTGCTATAGAACAAAAAGTAATAGCTCTAATTTGTGTGATTGGCACAGGTATTACTTCGTTACAATAACAACAATTGTTTGGATTGGTGTAGATTAATTATACAAATGTTCCACATACCAATCTGAATGTTGTATGTTGTGCACATTTGAAAGTGATGGTTAACTGAAAATTGAGAAAGGTGGCTATATAATGTCATGAAACCATGTAACGAGAGACTAGTACAAAATTTGCTATGATTTTTTTTTTATTTTCTCTACCTGTACCAGTGCTTAATTTTAGCCAGTGGTTTCTGGTGCTGGACACCACCACTACATTTTCAACACAGGCTCTTATGGCAGTCTGCCACATGGTGGCACTGTTTGTCTTCTTTTTTTTCA
The DNA here is from genome assembly GCF_964263255.1 of Lissotriton vulgaris. Lineage (NCBI taxonomy): Eukaryota > Metazoa > Chordata > Amphibia > Caudata > Salamandridae > Lissotriton > Lissotriton vulgaris. The sequence continues at coordinate 800,001,395 of NC_141685.1, read as the reverse complement.
GGAGCACAATAGCTGCTGTTTAATAATTAAACATACATAAAAAATACTTATACCTGCCACTTGGGTGATATGTATAAGTCATTGTAATGAATATTTAAGGTCAGAATTTTCACACTTTATATGAGTGTGATGGCTAATAGTGATAGTGTTGTCATCAGTAGCACTAGCGGGAGCAGTAGGTGGTGCAAGCTGCAGTAGCCTGCTGACAAGGGCCCTGGCACTTCTTTTTTTACAAATTAATTACTTACCTGTACGTGTGTTCAGTTCCAAATGACACCCATTCATTACGTCTCTATTACTCACAGTGAAATTATTGTGCAGCAGAAAGGTAGGAAATAAAACTTAAAAGGAGAGGTTCTGAGAATAAAACTGAAATGCCTCCAAATGTTACCTGTTATAGTCAATATCTCTTACCTATTTGTATGCAAAGTTAAATAGGCATCCATCTTTAAGTAGCTTTCTGGGTCCATAAAATCCCAATAAATGCACTGCAATGAAAGGCTGAACTCCTGGACTTTACCTTCAAACACTTCCCATTTTCAGATTATTATTAGAATCAGAGCTACACTTTTTATTAGTGGTGGATCCTCCGCCGAGGCGGAATAGCGCGCCCTACTGCTTTTCAGCAGTGGAAAAAAGGAAAAATAAATTGATAATAACAATTTGTTATTATCATTTTATTTTTCCTTACTGAGGCAGTTTTGGGGGTGAGGCGGGGCGGGGCTGGGCTGTCCCACAGCCAGCAAAGGGGAGGAGTGCTTCATGCACTTAAGTGCACATGGCGGTTTGACCGGTTGTCGTGGGCCAGCCAAACAGTCATGCGCATTTTGCATCTTCTCTACCGAGCTGTAATACACAGCGTGGGTGGAGAATATGCCCAGGCTCCCAGTCCCCGTCTGAGCGCTAAACCACAGCACCAATCACGACGCTGCTGTCATGGTGACAGCAGTGTCATGATTGGCTTAGGGCAGCCTGGGTGCTTCCTGAGGAGAGACACAGTAGGAGGGAGGGAGAGCTGGTGGCCCTGCGGAGCAGTTGAGTGGGATATTTATTTCTCATTTTCACATCCCCCAGACCCCTCCTCCATCCCCCGCCCCGCAAACCCATTCTGTACCAGCCGTTGCTGATTTTATAAGTCTAGAGGTGGAACAAAATAGCATATGGGCAGGAAAATATTTTCCCTGTCTATAGGTAGTGCACCAGAGGCAAAATGGCGTAGAGTGGAGTGGTGTACAGTAGAGTGGTGTATAGTATATTGGTATAGGGTAGAGTTGAGTGGCATAGAGTAGAGTGGTGCAGAGCAGAGTGGAGTGACACAGAATGGACTGGTGCAGAGTAGAGTGGCATAGAGTACAATGACATAGAGTAGACTGGCATAGAGTGGAGAAGAGAGGCATAGAGTGGAGTCGGGTAGAATGGTATGGAATGGAGTGCCGTAGAGTAGAGTGGCAAAGAGTTGAGTAGCATAGAGTGTAATAGAGTGGAATAGCGTGAGTTGGAATAGAGTGGCATAGAGTAGAGTGGCATGGAGTGGAGTTGAGTGGCTTATATATTGGTGTAGAGTAGAGTGATGTACAGTGCTGTGGAGTGGCATACAGTAGAGTGGAATCAATAGTGTAGAGTGGCATATACTAAAGTGGCATAGAGTAGAGTTGCATAGAGTAGAATGGAGTGGTGTAGAGTAGAGAAGAGTGACATTGATTAGAGTGACAAAGAGTGGCATAGAGTAGCATGGAGTAGCATATAGTAAGTAGAGTGGCGTAGAGTGGTGTGGAGTGGCATGACGGCGAGTCAAGTGGAGTGGAGTGGCTTAGAGAAGAGTGGCTTAGAATAGAGTAGAGAGAGAATAGAGTAGCATGGAGTAGCATATAGTAAGTAGAGTGGCGTAGAGTGGTGTGGAGTGGCATGACGGCGAGTCAAGTGGAGTGGAGTGGCTTAGAGAAGAGTGGCTTAGAATAGAGTGGCATAAAGCGTAGTGGTATACAGTAGAGTGGTGTAGAGTAGAGTGAAGTGGTGTACAGTTGAGTGGAGTAGCATAGAGTAGAGTGGCACATAGTTGAGCCACATAGGGTAGAGTGAAGTGGCGCAGAGTGGCATAAAGTAGAGTGGTGTAGAGTGTAGTGACATGGAATGGAGGGCATAGAGTGACTTGAAGTGGCGTAGAGTAAAGTGGCATATAGTGGTGTGGAATTAGATTAGGTGGAATGGAGTAGAGTTGAGTAGAGTGGCATGAAATGGAGTGGACTTGCAAGGAGTGGAGCGGCATAGAGTGGTATGGTGTAGAGTAGAGTGGCATAGATTAGCACAGCTGTGAGAGTAAATAACTTAAAGAGGGAACCAAACTTAAAATTAACGCAAATGTATGAGGTATAAAGGGGATGAATGCCTGAAAGACAACAGGTGTAGATAAATAATGTCCATAAATATATTTGAAAGCAGACCGAATGGAGAAAGCAGCAGCAAACTGGAAACAGATGAAGTGTGTGTACTGCACCCAGACAAGCAATTTAAAAAAAATGTTTAAGTGTATAAAAAGAGCTGCAGTACCAGAATCACAGTGAGAGCAGCAGATGAACACACTTGAACGTGCTGCTCAATAATGAGGCAGCAAGATAGAGTGACAATTATGCCAACAAATCATAAGCACTGTTCAGGTTACAAGCCCTTTATAGGATCTAATACGATTCCCAGCGGGCGAGACAAAAAAAGTAGTTATCTACTGGAAAGGACTGTTTTTGGTCTTGTTGCTACAAACACCTCTTACTGATCGCCTTCATTTTTAAATATTTTTATTATTGCAAGGAGGACAACTCAATTAAATTTACATGACATAAGATATGCAGACAAAAGAAAAGAATGCAAGTAAAATAACAATTAACATCGAAGACAGAGGAACAGCTAATACATTTTCAGAAAACAAATGTTGTTTTTAACAAAAATGACCGTACATTTAGACTGGCCTCTTCGGTCATGATAGTACAGAGGTGCACAATTCAAAGTTCAAAAACAAGTTCGCCAAATTTGTTCATTCTTTTTCAAAGCCTTAGGACCTCTAAGTCTTGCTAGCGAAAGTTCCATTACGTTTATTTCGTTTATCAATGTCCACCATTCAATTATATTTGGAGGTTCTTTGGAGATCCATGATCTTGCTATGACTAGCCTAGCGCAGGTGAGTACTATGGTTATTAAATCTTTATGCTGACAGTTAACATCTTGAATGTCCAATAAAACCAGATGTGCTGTAAGTAATGGGGTAGTAATTTGTTTACTAGTTAAAACATCCATTATCCCCTTCCAAAATGAAAATAACCCCGGGCAAGAAAAAATCATATGCTCTATACCAGCAGCTTCCATGTCACATTTCGGACATTTTGTTCTGTCGTTTGCTTGATTCCCCTGCGCCCAGCTAGATATTCTTTGTGGAGTGTAGTATAGCTGCATGATAGTTCCTTATAGCTGTAGCCTCAGATTGAAAGAATGGACTATCGAATTTATGTGACATAGTGAAGATAGAATCTGTGTGGAATTGATATTCATTCCCAGTCTAGTAGACCATTTAGCCTCCGTTTCGGTACTATCGCCAGTTTTACCTCGAATTAAGTGTCCATAACCCAAGCTAATAAGTGATTTTGTTTTATCAGAGTATAAACATACTAATGTGTCCGAATGGGCCACTTCAGAAATTTTCATCTTATGGAGCAGGTGGTCTCTTATTTGGATATATTTAAAATATATATCGTCGCTTAATTCGAATATGAGTTTTAGTGTGTCAAAATCCAGAAGACCATCTGGGCAATACAGATCCCCCAAGGTATTAATGTTGTGTCTAGCCCAAAGATTTCCTGCCCCGTCTGAGAAAATATCCGGTAGGCCTGGATTACCCCATAGTCTGAGCTCAGCGTTGTAGAAAGAAATCTTGTCAATGATCATGATTTGGTCCCAAATTTTTTTGATATGTCTAGCTGTCTCAAACTTTACTCGTTTAAAGTAATTGGGATCGTGTAGATGAAATAAGAATTGGTTATAATCAGGTCCCAACATGTAATGGTGGTAGAATAGCGAACTCTCGTTTTTCATCAGACTTCGTATACGACGAAAAAAAGTTGCGAGAAAGTATAGCCTAAAATCAGGAAAAGCTAATCCCCCCTTTTCGATTGGTAGCTCCAGGAATTTAATAGCCCTACGCGCTTTTTTGTAGCCCCATAAGAAGCTACTGCAAATACCTTCCAGTTTTTTGAAGAGGAGTTTGCTGGTTGTAAGGGTATGGCCCTGAATAAATATAATAGTTTGGGCAGAATCTTCATTTTTACAAGGTTAATACGCCCCACTAGGCTAAGCGGGATCTTGTGCTATTTTTTCAGAGATAGAGCAATTTCCTTTAGCAGAGAGTCGTAGTTCATTGTTATTATCTTGTCAATGTTAGCTGCTAACTTCATTCCTAAATACGTCGCACTTTGACATGTACCAGGAATCGGCTCCGCTGGTTTGTAATTAGCAATGACCTGCGTCTTACTTACATTTAGTTTATATCCTGACACGTTGCCAAACTGTGCAGCTTCTTTTACTATTTCTGGGATGGCTCTAACTTGGTCTGTGGTATATACCGCAATTTCATCTGCGAAGTCAGTTATTTTTAAGCTCTCCCCGCTATGCTGAGTTGGAATAATATTAGCTTGTACAAGCAATGCGTTTAAAAATGGCTCCAAAAATAGAGCGAAAAGCAGAGGGGACAGAGGGCAACCTTGCCTTGTTCCCCTCCCTATCAGGAAGTTCGCTGATTCCCTTCCCCCATAGCTGATCCTGGCCAACGGAATGTCGTACAGCGAACATACCCAATCGAGATACTGGCCCTGAATGCCAATCTTCTTTAACACCTCCCACAAATACTCCCACCCCACTCGGTCAAATGCCTTTTCTGCATCTAACATGACCATTCCGAGTGGGGTGAGGGTAGTTGAGGCTACCTCAAATGCTGTAATTGCGGTGTTCACATGGGCCGTGGTGTCTCTCCCCATCACAAACCTGTGCAGCACATTGACCAAGTCCGGCATAATGGGGGCTAGGCGATTTGCCAAGATTTTAGAAAAGATTTTGGCATCTGAATTAAGCAGAGAGATCGGCCGTAAGAGCCACATTCCTCCGGAGGTTTATTCTTCCTAAGAAAGAAGACTATTTTAGCTATTTTCCAAGATGTTGGAGCATTCCCAGACTTAGCTATAGAATTAATGACAGATTCTAAAAGAGGCAATAATTCCTGTGTGCATATTTTATACAATTCCATAGGTAAGCAATCCTCTCCAGCAGCTTTTCCCAGGGGTAGAGCTAAGATAGCCGTGTTTGTTTCGGTTAGTGTTATTTTTGAGCTGAGTTGTTGGAAGGATTCTATATCAATATCTCTTTGTATGGATAGATGTTTGTTAAGGTATGGCAGTATTACAGCTTTAGTGGGAACATTGTCTGGGGTGTACAAATTTCGATAGTAATTAACAAACTGGTCTAAGATCTGTTCTGGCTGTTCATATTCGCATAGATCAGGGCCTTTGATTGTTTTAATCTTGGTTCTCGCTTTCTTGTCGGCTGCCTTGTATGCCAGCACTTTGCCGATTCTATCTCCACCTTCATATTGAGCCATTTTATACTTATGAATTTTAGAGCTGTATCTCTCTCTAAGAGTCTTTTAATAGATGATTGTAATTTACACAGCTCTATTCTTAGCTCATCGATGTTTGATTTTGCTTGTGTAGTGGCTTCGGCTAGTTGCTGTTCTACTTGCAATATATTAGAGGTGGTTAACTTGGTAGCGCGACGGTTCTCAGCATTTGACCTCAAGATGTATTGCTGGGCGAACCCCCTTATGCTGCATTTGCAAGAGTCCCAAACTATGTTAATCTTAGCTGAGTTAATGTTCAGCTCTATGAATTCTTTAATGTGTTCTTTTAGTGATGCAACGAAGCGAGAGTCTATAAGTAGATATCTTGGAAATGTGAAATGACGTCTGTCCCGCCTCTGATCTCTGATTTCAAATTCTAATAGTATCGGATTATGGTTGGATGTGATCCTTGGACATAGTTCCATATTACAGTTGCCTGCTATTTGGTCCGTTGCCCAAACCATATCTATTCTGGAACAGGGTCTATGGGGCGCCGGCTAGTAAGTAAGTAAGTAAGTATGTCCAGCTATATTGGGGTATTTGAAGCGCCATATATCCTTCAGATTGAGCAATCTACCAAGTTCCAAAATTGCAGACCTAACCTTGCGCATCCTACTTAGAGAACCCTGTCCCGTGGAGTCAATTTTATAGTTGACCAAGACCTCCCCCTCCCACTCTAATAACTCTATACTTAGCTGCTCATACAGCTTAGGGTCGTCTATGTTAGGCCCGTATACCAAACACAAAACACATTTCTTGAATTCAAATTGGACTTGGGCGATTGCCCACATTCCCCGTGCGTCCGATGCAGTTTTAAGAGTTTCTATCCCTAATCGTTTTTGTTTAGAATGGCCACCCCCCGGATAGAAGCACCCAAAGTTAAACATACTACCAGCTCGTACCCCATTTGGGACAGCAACTTTCTATCCTGGTAACTAATGTGAGTTTCTGACAGCAGCGCAAAATGGGGTTTATACATGTCAACCTCCTCTTGTACTAATCTCCTCTTTTGCTTACTGTTGAGGCCTGCAACATTCCAAACTAATAGTCTTAGCTTAAACATATCTTATATTAGTACCTTTAATTTTCCTCTGGATAAAGTCTTTATTAAACAAACATGACTTGCTTTTGTCTAAGCCGTAATTCTTTCTTGCAATACATTTTTTCCCCCTTTTTTTTGACCCACCCTTGCCCACTACCCTTCCCCACCCTCTCACCCTCAAGTCCCTAAGGGGGAGCACCCCTCTATACCTTGCTGCCGCTGTAGTGGCAGCACAGTGAAGTGGAAAGCATGGAGGCAACCCCTACCTGCTTCCAAAGTAAGATCTTCAATTCGTCAGAGAGGAGAAGCGAAAAAGAAAAAAAAAAGGATAGAGAGGAAAGTATAAAGATTTATGTGTGGATGCATTAAAGATTACGAAAAAGTTCATCCCAATGCGGCCCTTTGTACATTCATTTACTGCTTCAAATTCGAGTAGTAAAGCTCAAAGATTCAAGGATGTATCCTGCTGTGGACATTTCAATTGCCTCTTTCAATTGTAAATTTTTCTAGAGCCTGAACCGCCTCTTCTTGTTCAGTAAAGAAGAATGACTCACCATTTCTAATCACCTTGAGGTGGGCGGGCTCTTGTAAAAAAAAAACGTACAACCTATAGCTTTAAAAGAGTCTATCAACTTGCGGAGCTCCCAGCGTCGGTCTATTGTGCCCTTGCTCAAGTCCGAGCGCACAAAAAAAGTAATGTTATCAATAGTAACCGGGCTGTTAGATTTGGCTTTGAGAGACACTGCTTGCCTCAGCAGGAAGTTTCCAAAGTAAATCAGAAACGGTCTAGGGAATTTATTATCTATGTTCTTTTGAAAAAGAGGCAATCGGTGTACTCGCTGCAGTTGGGAGTCCCAGTCCCAGTCTGATAAATCGCCGAAAGCCTTTTGAAATAAGTTCACAACATAGGATCTGGGGTCAGCCCCCTCCATGCCCTCGGGAATCCCAAAAAGTCTAAGGTTATGTCTGCGTGCCCTGTTCTCCATGTCCTCCACATTGGCTTCCAATTTAGATATACGTATTGAGTGAGATCTGGTTAGTGATTTGGATCGAGTTGCGCCTTCTTCCACTTCCACTACTCGCTGTTTTAGATCTTCCATCTCCTGCGTGACCCCTCCAAGCTTTTGGCACACCCATGAATGCCTGCAGTTTAGTGTTGTCCTCTCTTAGCTGCAAGAAATGTTGTTGGCCTTCTTGTCTTTGCGCCAAGAGAGTCTGCATAATTAAATCAGTGGAGGCGTTGTTTACATGGTCTCCTGTTTTTTTCCTGCAACATTGATTGAGCCTGTAAGGGAACGCTGTGGTCCGACATTGAGGCCAGCGTGTTGGCAGGGGGAGAGCTACGGCCTACATTTACCTTCTCCTTATCAGTGTTTAATCATCCCAATAGACAATTATCAGTTTCTGTTTCCGTTGGCGTTGAGCTTAGCCTTGAGCTGGTTGAGTCTATTTGTAAACTAATGGAGGTACTGGTTGCTAAATTGCTGGTTGAGTCCACAAAGAGAGTTGGGGCAAGAGTGCTAAGCTGTGTGACCGTAGCTGTGTCTAAATCGCTAGACCCAGGATTCGTCAGCAGGGTTGGCGAGATTATTGCGTCCACGTTTACTAGTGCTAGCGTTCTTGGATTCTCCAGTCTAGAAGATGTGTTTTGTCCCTTGAGTGCAAATCTTCATCAGGGCTTGCTCCAGATAGCCTCAAGGCCATGCTCTTTACCCCCCCTTGGCTTAGATCCATTTTCTCAGCAGGCTGTCATCAACATTAGACTTTCGCCCCGTTTTGGATGCAGAGGGATCTTTGGTCAATGATTTGCAGACAGTTGTCTTCAATTTGGTTTTGGCTTTCAATTTTGCTTTTCTGGAGCCAAGTAGTTTACTAGCATTAGGTCTGTTATATGAAGTTTCTGTGTCACTTTTGTCCTCATCAGGAATTTCTTCATAGTCTGGGTTAGAGCTCTCCTCTACTACTACTCTGTTACGTCGGTCTGTAAGCACTCTGTTACATTATTTCCCGATAGGGTATTGCCGAATTATTTCTCTGCTACTGATCCGACTGTAATTGAGTTTGCTATCATCTGAGTTGCTTGTTCTGCATCAGCGTGACCAATAGCGTCAACTCTAGTGTTTGTGAGGACGTGAATCTCTACCGGTACAGTAATTAAATAATCGTCTTTGTTTACATTCCCTTCGGCAGCCTCCCTGTCTAGCATTATATTGCTTCCACTCTCTCTTGTACGACCTATCATGTGGACAGGTTCATCCTCTGTGTGGAGCTCGGCTTTATCCGTGTCCTTTAAACCCATTTGACTATATTAGCCGCGTCTAGATTGGCTACCCCATTGTGATCAGTTAAAGGGACTGTATTCACAACTTTTGAAACTGCAACGTCTGATTCCTTATTAACTGATCCTTCTGATTCACCTGGAAAAAGTAAACTAGAATGATTCAAAGTCTCATCACAGCTGGCCGATAGATCAGTGTTATTGCCAGCGCCTATGTCAAGCACGGCCGGGCAGAGTATTTGTTTAGCAGCCGGGATGATTGCTCCTTTAACTCCAGCACCCGTAACCGCCTTCACTTTCGTGTTTGCTACAGACTCTCCCATTGTCGGTTTTAGATTGCAAGCAGACGCCGTACCTGAAGCGTCCGGTTTTCCCGTCTTTCCAGTCTTTCCAGCCCGAGTGGAGCGGGTATTCTGCTTCGATGCCATCAATCCAGTAGTGAGCCTCGACTCTGTTATCGAACACGACTTCCGGTCTTCGTCCGACCCTGCGCACAGCTGAGCAGAGAGCAAGCCGAGACCCGCCTTGGTGACCGCCCCGCTGAACGCCCGACCTCGAAGCGGACAGGTCCTTCTGAGTCTCCAAACCGGCAGGATCTTTCTGCTCAAACGGCAGACGAGTTGCAGCATCAACGCCGATTAGGGTAAGTGCCAGCTTTTGTAGAAATAACAGGATTTTTCAGTTTTGAAGATTTAGAGCTTTTGACGTCTGCTCGTCTTGGGGTCTAGTATTTCACCTCTCTAAGTTTCTCCCATGACAGACTTTGCTCGAGGCAGACTCCAGGCTTCTGTGTTACTTTCCTCTTGATTATACTAGCTTCAAGAACTTGAAGCGCTACACAAAAGCTTTCCCTCACAGTGTCGTAGCGGTAGAGGAGCTACTCCATGCTGCCTCCTTCACCTGGCAATTGAAAGGAAGGGGTGGGCCCTTAGTTTTGCTTCGTGCTCATTCTATGAGAGAAAACAGAAAGATTCTTTTTGAACCAAAGAAGACAATAATTCCTACTCACAGCGCCACGCGCTCGATTGCGGTGGGCTGTTCAGCCTTCAGAGTTATTACAAAATAACCAACTTTAAGCACAGTACCTCACGCAAGGTTGCGGTGGACTGTTTGGCTTCTGAATAGAGAAGACTTGTCACCTTGGAACAATAAACAATGCCTTGACAAGAGACCACCCTTGAGGCTTTCACTTAAGTGTGAGACACACAGTGTCGGCCACACTACTATTAATAAAAGGTCCCACTCAAGCCCTCAATCAGTTCCCCGTGGAATCCATTTAATGCTGCCCTGATGAGAGCCCTGTGACTTTCTTAACAGGACTCGAAACGTGTCGGCTACGGCACTAGTTCTCATAAAATTCTTGTTAATACATTTAATATGAATGTTCAAGTTTAAAAGGAATGTTTAAACTTTGACTCATGTGGTTCTAAAAAGAAATAGTGCACCACATAGTGGAAACTGAATGCATATTTAATATTGGCAAATTCTTTCTGTCCATGATTAACTGTTTTTTGATAATTGGAATGAAATGATATATGTTGATTTAATGTTCTTTGTATGTCACATGTACATTAGTCCTTTTTTGTTAAGGTCTATTGATGATTAATTCAATGTTTTTTGTATGTTATTTGTACATTAGTCTTTTGTGAAAATTCAGTCGCTAGTGGTTGAGTTGATAATGTTGATTCTCTTGCCTAAAACATAATCATCTAAAAAACTGATTCTAAAGATACTGACAAAATAAAGTGTCTTGGTAAAACTAATTCATTTAGCTTTATCTATTGTCTTACTGAGTGATTTAGTAATACATCCCGGAGGCATAGGTACAATCCCCTTGTTTTATATCCGTCACCTGGCGGCATCAACCCGCCATCTTGACTCCCCTTACTGATCGCCTTTAAAGCAAAACAATGAACCCTCTGTGAACAGCTCATTCAATGATGACTTCAATACCTTGATAAAATGTAGTCTATTGAGCAGCCTTTGAGATTGCCAGAGCTAAAGTGCAACTCCTCCTAGTAGGCGCACAAAATAATAATATATATGAAAGGGAACAGGTATCTCCTTCAAAAGGTTGCAGTTAGGAAGAAAGGCCCAGCAGGGAAAAACTCATTTTGCATTCTGTATAGATCTTTATTGATTATATAAATAGCATCGGTTGGAGTCTCCCTTTCATTGGGAGGGACAACAAAGTCATGCCCAATAATAGGTCCAGAGCCCCATCAACAGTAAGGAAGTTGCTCAAAACAGCTTAGAGGATTTTTTTTAAACCAAGAGCTACACTAGGCAACAGGAAAAGGAAAAATTCAAGTCTGTTTGGAAAAAGCAGGGACAAAAATGTATACCAATGGGACGGTGAGTACAAAACACCTCAGGGAATGAAATGCACTGTGACACATCCATCCATTACAAACACTGCCTTTTAAATTTCAACAACAGGGACTGACTGCAGAGGAAGAAACTTTGTCACATCACCAATCTGAAAGTTCAGGTGATTCCAGTTGGAATATTTAGCCTCCTGGATAGGACACTTTGCATGGTCAAACTCCATGTTCCACCAGGACCGCAAGGCATCTATGATCCCTACAAGACGAAGCCTGAGCTTGATGTACCACAAGGCTTGCAGTAATCTGGAAACCTGCTACCACCTGGCTGCAAGTTCTAGAGAAACAGGGCTCCAGAAGTCCAGATACCCTCTGCATGACATCCCACTGAAACAGATTTACTCCTGCAGAAATGTTCTGAGTGGAAGTAACCCAAAAGTTTGGCCAAGCAGCAACACAAACTTTTCGGAGTGACTTGGCAGGTTTGTCCCCGTCCTTCGGAAGCCTTTGGAGCTAAAAAGGTACTAATTCCTAGGTTTTTCAAGATATGAGGAGAAATACACTTTCACACAACCACGGGTCACATTGACCTCAGGAACAGCACTTTGGAAGTCAAGATTCACTCCAGCAGGAGCCACCAGCACACTCCTGGGCAGGACCACTTAGAACTGGTCATCTAGGCTTTTAAAGAAATGGGGATTCTTGCAGCATTTTGTAGTCCTGTAGATAAGCAAGAGGTCAGGCAACTAACCCTTGGAGCCCACTTCTTTGTCCTGGGTACAAGTGGAAACATATCCAATCTTTCGAATCTCTTTACAGATCTCAACAGCACGTGCAATCCTGGATCACTAACAGAATATCGGAAACAGAAATAATGTGTGGACATAATATTGTGTCAAAAATAGAGAGGACCAAAATATCAACAAGGTAAGTGCAAGTAGGCAAGTAAAATGTACTATTCTTAGCTGCACATCTATGTACCGTGACAATATATATATTGTCAAGGTACAAATATATGGAGTTATATATAGTAAAAACATGCTTACCTATAGAAACTCACCTTCATGATATTTGTGTGCTCGAAATTCTTGACACAATATTTTGGTCCATGATATTTTTGTTTCTGATATTCTTTTAAAATACCGCAACCCTTCTTCTGTCTTCCACAGGTCCTGTCACGTGGTCAGGATAGGCTGAGTTAGAAACACTACCATTTCACATGTTCATGTTTCTTAGGCTGCTTTCTTTCTTACACATTGACATTTGACATACATTTGCTTGAGCGTTTATGCAGGCTAATATTCTCTAGAACTGCACTGCTTACAGTTTCACTTCGTAGTGCACACTCTCACGAAACCTTGAACATTTTGTACAAGGCATAAAGTTGTTGACGTCTTGTTGCCCATGAATCAAAAAGCTATCATAATAGAATAAACAATAACGACCTGACTTGGGGTTTCGACATGACAGCATGGGTGGTTCTTTATTATATAAATGGCATCACCAAATTGTTGGGCAGAGGAGCATTTTGGTGACACTTTGAGGTTGCTTCATGATGGAATTCCCGATCAGCCGTATTCAGCCAGGATAGCTTGACTCCAATGGCTGTTTTTGCCATTGTGCAACATTCCTTCCATCATCTTGTGTGTTATGCTGTTCACCCTATGTGGGAAGGGTATGCCCAGACGTGGGTCCCTTGCTCACTACTCCATTGGAGTCAAGCTATCCTGGCTGAAGACGGCTGATAGCCAGAAACCGGTCCTAGGATGCTTGATTCCGGTCCAGGGAGGACATGGCTTGGCAGTTCAGGCTGGACTGTTCCCATGACGCACAGGGTCAAGACTGATTTGCATATGGCCATGTCTGAACTGGGGTGGCTTGGTGGGCAAAATAACGATGGATTAAACCCAGATCTGTGATTGGGGGTGAATGTTTTGCCATTGTACAACATTCCGTCCATCATCTTGTGTGTTTTGCTGAGATACAGAAATAAACATGGATGAGCTACAGAGAAAGTTGACTTTCCCAGGGGGCTTCTGGAAGTTGGGGGCCCTAGGTAATTGCACACTTTTCCTATGCTTTAAAACGTACCCGCTCACTGTCACTATTGTGATGCATCTTAAGGGCATGCTAGTTTGGAACAACCATCCTGCCACATAGAGGCATTGGAAGCAGCAAATGTACATTGGGTTAATATAAATTAAGGTCAATTGCACCACGCTAACTTTATCTGCCATTGCACCCCAGCCCTGCCCCAGTCGAACCCTCAAAACTCGGCCCTGTCATTTTGGCTTCACTCCCCCAACTCCCAAAGTCTCCTTGCTGTCTGATCCCTGGTTGGACTTCAGAACACATTAAGGACAGACACTGGGGTGCCAGCTACACCTAGACGGATGGGGACACACTGAGGCAAGCCACAAGCTAATTTCTCTCACTCGAGCTCATATTTATTCATAATGAAGCAGTTGCAGTGACTCCAGGCCCAGAATTGGGAGAGGCCCACTAGACTCGATTATGCAGGAGTGCAGCTATCATTAGTGCTGCAGATGTGGAAGCACCGAGCCCATGGGTGTAAGGGACCAACTGCATCCCAGTTATGGCTGTCTTTAACTATCCATCACTGGACTAAGTACGCCCATTTTACTTTTTGTTTTTGGGGCTTGTGACACCTTCTGCCCTCGCTGTCACATCTGTGCCCTACTGCTGCTAAGTTTCCAACTGGTTTACCCAGTCCCATGGGACTAGATACAGAGCTTTCACATTTCCAAGTTCCATGCATGTATAGCTCATCCAGTTCAGGTTTTCTCTTTTCATTCTGGGAGTTGTAGTCCTGTTTATCCCATTAGAAAATAAGGACTGCAAGTCCCGACATGCACATTCAAATCCCAAACTGGATGACCTACTCACATATAGACCTAGGGAACTTAAGAGCTCTGCTGACATTTCGCCACAGTTGTTCAGCACAAGCTGGAAGGTTTACCTAGCGTGGAGTGGATACATCTCCTCATCTTTTTCCAGGAGTAGATCGTGTTCTTTGCAGCCTCTATTACAGGAATTATTTTATAATTCCCATGGTGCAGTTTTACGTGCAGTACGTTGTATATAAAATACCATATAAAAATATGTTGTGGGTCCCGTGACGGCCCTAGGAAGGATTATATTAGCTTTGGGTCCTGACACCTTTTAGCAAGTTATCATAAATATTAAAAGCATGGGGTTTGTGCATTAGATTTAACAATGTTGTTTTATTGATTCTGCTTAAATTAAGAGGCTCTTCGCGTTACTAATAAAAATATATTCATCAATTTACAACTTGCTGTTCCAGAACTGGACACTAGAGGGCAGCCTTGGCTGGATAAGGGATCCATAGTAAACTCTTAAGCATATAACGTGCAATCCGTGAGCACGAAATTTACCCTAGCGATCTCGATTTGAAGGAAGCAGTAATCGCTTTATTCTAAGGCCCATGTTTAAGAAGTCCATTTGACATAGTGCTGCGCAGTAAGGTGTCGCAGACGACGTTAAAGCAACCGATATACATTTTCAGTTGTATTTTCTACAAGATTACGACCTTGGATGTAATTTATGGGGTCTAACCTATACAAACAGCTTTTGTGCATGGTATTTGGTTTGGGACAATACCAATATATAATTCCTCGTTTGTGGTGGAACTTTCGTACAGATACTTTGCTTGCTTTCAAAAGGAAACATTCTCTAGTCAAAAACACCCGCATCGCTGCATGAAAACAGCGATGCGTCACTTTCCAGTCCTCCTTGCTGGATGCATCATATTTACAGTATGATGCATCATGTCGCAAGGAGTTACAGATAAGTCTGTATTTATGACATATCTGTAGGCGCAAAAATGACGCATTGCTGGAGTGTGTCACAAAAGTGATGCAACTCCAGCAATGGACCATTACACATGGGCAAGTCCCATGTGAAATGGGCCTGCGTCAGTCTGACGCCGCCTGTAAGATATTGACGCATTTGCATCCTGGAAGTGGCGCAGTGAAATCAGATTTCACTGCGTCACTTCTACAACGCTTTCTTGCGTCGGAACGCCCCCCCTGCATTCATTATACCTGGTGCAGGTATAATGTGGCGCAGTGGTTTACAAAGTGAAGCATCTACTTAGATGCGTCACTTTGTAAATATGGTGCAACAAAGCTCATTTTTTTACGCGGCTGGTGTGTTACAAAAAGTGACGTACCGGTGGCGCAAAAGTGACGCAAGGGCTCATAAATAAGCCCTGTTAGTATTTCTGACGTATCTGTAGGCGCAAAAATGAGGCATTGCTGGAGTGTGTCACAAAAGTGACGCAACCCCAGCAATGTGTCCTTTCGCATGGGGCAAGCCCCATGTGAAAGGGTCTGCATCAGTCTTACACCTGCTGTGAGGCACGCGTAAGATATTAATGCAATGGCGTCCTAGAAGTGACGCAGTCAAATCTCATAGATGTCACTGCGTCACTTCTACGAGGCTTAATTGCGTGAGAACCCCACCTGCATACATTATACCTGATGCAGGTATAATGTAGCGCAGGGGTTTACAAAGTGATGCATCTGCTTAGATGCGTCACTTTGTAAACGCAATAGGGGGCATGTTTTACGCTGCAGCAGCGCAAAACTGACGTACGGTCTCATAAATAAGGCCTCTGATATGCAGTGATCCCATTAGACTCTATTCTGATTTCAAGAGTACCTGCTAACTTGTGATTGGCCGCCTGTTATGGTAATATTACGCCCAGTAATCACCAACACCTCAAGGAACTGTTTCACTGGTAGTTGGATCACGCATTACTCCATGTGCCACATGTCAAAATGGAGGATAACTGCTTTTTCCCCAGAAATGAGTTATAAAACAGGGAATGATACACACTTCTCATTCTCAAATTTAGCCAGTTTTTTTCTGGAAAAATTCTTGCAGGCAAACATCAACAAACATTGAAACCCCTGATTCAGATGCAAACTCCCATTTAGGCCCAAATTAGAATTTACAAAGGACTCATGTGCAATGTGCCCAGCGGTGTCTACAGGCAGTGTGATGCTGCATGCATGCACTTCTCTGCCGGGCGCAGCCGAGAGTGTAAATAAATGGGCGCTAGTCGCTTGCGATTTTTGCCCTCACTCACAGTAACTAACGGTGTGGCTCATTCTACTCCTGAAGAGGCCTATACCCCCCTCTGTTTATGCCTGAGGTGTATTACGCCAGAAGAGATCGGGTAACAGCTGTGGTGCCCCCCAGTATTATTTGTTATACCTGGGCCCCAAGGCGCGCCAACATGAGGTATTAGAAATGGTATACAGACAAAATATTGAATCAAAAATATAGAATAGCACTAATATCGAAGTGAAAATATAGAATGGACAAAATATCGAATGGACAGAATATAGTCAACAAAAATATCGAATTTAAAGTAAGTGATTTAATATCGAATTTCATAAATATAGAAAGTAAAAATATCGAAGTATATAATATAGGTATTAAATATATCGAATTTTTAATAATATCAAATTTTTTAAAGTGTTTTTATGTTAGTAAATGTGTGAAAAGTGTATATTTATTTTATAATTTATTTTAAGTAATGAATTTTATGTTATTAATTTAATTCTGTAGTGGGTTCTGGGTTTATAGTGGAATAGGGTGGGAAGTAATTTAATTATAATTAATTAAATATGTAAATGTATTGGTATTTATCTTGAATTACTTGTTAAATAATTTTTATTTGGTAATTAATTAAATTTTATTTGGTAATTAATTTTTATTAATTGATTAATTGATAATTATGTTAATTTTATAAATGTATTTCCCGTAGTGGGTTGTGGGGTTATAGGGGAATAGGGTGGGAAGTACTTTAATTGTAATTAATTAAATATTTTAATTTATTTATTGGTTTTTATTTTGAATTAATTGTTAATTAATTTTTAATTGCTAATTAATTAATTGTTAATTGGTAATTAATTTGTATTAATAGGTAAGGAATTTCAATAATTAATTTGTATTTGTATTTTTAATTGATTAATTATTATATTATATTGGTAATTAATTTTTTATTGGTATTAATATTTAATTTATTTTTATTAATATATGAAGTATTTACTTTCCCTACTGTTGCACTCACTGAAGTGGGAATAGTAATTTCTACCCCTATGCTATCCAACGCTTTCCCTACTGTTGCACTCACTGGAGTGGGAATAGTAATTTTTACCCCTACACTATCCAACGCTTTCCCTACTGTTGCACTCTCTGGAGTGGGAATAGTCATTTTTACCCCTACGCTCTCCAATGCTTTCCCTACTGTTTACTGTCTGGAGTTGGAATAGTAATTTTTACCCGTACGCTATCCAACGCTTTCCCTACTGTTGCACTCTCTGGAGTGGGAATCGTAATTTTTACCCCTATGCTCTCCAACGCTTTCCCTACTGTTGCACTCTCTGGAGTGGGAATAGTAATTTGTACCCCTACACTATCCAACGCTTTCCCTACTGTTGCACTCTCTGGAGTGGGAATAGTAATTTTTACCCCTATGCTATCCAACGCTTTCCCTACTGTTGCACTCACTGGAGTGGGAATAGTAATTTTTACCCCTACGCTATCCAACGCTTTCCCTACTGTTGCACCCTCTAGAGTGGGAATAGTAATTTTTACCCTTACGTTATCCAACGCTTTCCCTACTGTTGCACTCTCTGGAGTGGGAATAGTAATTTTTACCCCTACACTATCCAACGCTTTCCCTACTGTTGCACTCTCTGGAGTGGGAATAGTAATTTTTACCCCTACGCTCTCCAATGCTTTCCCTACTGTTCACTGTCTGGAGTTGGAATAGTAATTTTTACCCGTACGCTATCCAACGCTTTCCCTACTGTTGCACTCTCTGGAGTGGGAATCGTAATTTTTACCCCTATGCTCTCCAACGCTTTCCCTACTGTTGCACTTACTGGAGTGGGAATAGTAATTTTTACCCCTATGCTATCCAACGCTTTCTCTACTGTTGCACTCACTGGAATAGGAATTGTAATTTTTACCCCTACGCTATCCAACGCTTTCCCTACTGTTGCACTCACTGGTGTGGGAATAGTAATTTTTATCCCTACGCTATCCAACGTTTACCCTACTGTTGCAGTTGCTGAAGTGGTAATAGTACATTTTACCCTCCCGCCATCCTACAGTAAAAATATTGTATATTATTAATTAATATTATGTTAATATATATATATATGTGTTAAAAAATTAAATTGTATGTTTATTTTTTTAACTTAAATTAATTATTTAATACTTTTAAAGTTATTTAAGTATTTTTAATATGTTTTAATTAATTATAGTTATTTCATTAATTTCAAATTACTTTTAAGACATTTTTAAAAATTCGATATTTTGACTAACTATATTTTTTTTAGATATTTTTGATTCAATATTTTTGTACTTACCTGTTCGTAGATAGGACTTCGATATTTTTCCTTTCTATATTTTTCCTTCAATATTTTTAGTATTCTATATTTTTGTATTCTATATTTTGTCAGTGATCCGTTAGAAATAGGCGAAAAGACTGTGCACACCTGCCATACAACGTAAAACGCCTGTTGCGCGACCACCCATTCCCTGCCTAGCCTGGCTTGGTGTGCCCAGCCAGCAGCATCACGTCCCAGTGAGGAGCAGCCTTCCTAACTTGCCGGCACCTGGGAGCCCTCCTGCTCCACGGCAGAGTGGTGCTGTAAAGTTTAGTGGCACCTGCTGGAGAGTCACTGATACTGCCCTCTCCAGCCTGTTCTCTGCACCGTATCCTGCTGGGATGCCTCACTGCATAGGGTGACGAGATTTTGAGAAGAAAAAAACGGGACAAACCTGTCATAAAAGTAGGGCTAAAGCCTTTAGCCTTACCTTTAAGTCTGGCCTGTCCCGATTTTGTATAGCCTTATAAAAAAAAACACACGTGTGAGCGCGCCCACTCCGAGAAATAGTAGATGTGTGTGTGTATATATATGCCACTTATTATGCATAACTAACATTAGCTATGGCATGCACGACCTCTCCCTTGAGCCCCCCTGCCCTTCTCCACACTTTCTCACTATCTGCTGCACCAGGCATGCAGCCAAACTCCTCCTGTGCTGCCTAGAATAAAGAAACAATGGGGCAGATTTACAAGCTCCTTGTGCCACTTTTGTGTCATTTTTAACATGGGAAAAGTGACGCAAAAGTAGCGCAAGGGGCTTGTAAATCTGCCCCAATGTACTTACGGAGAGCATACCTTTCAATTCTCCTTTCAGTAAGAATTGACCTTTGTTCCAAAAACCGGGACATATGTTTAAAATTAAGAAAAACCTGGACATATGCTTAAAATTAAGGAAAGCGCCGGGACCCCGGGACAGTCCTTTGAAGACTGGGACTATCCGGGGAAATCCGGGACGTCTGGTCACCCTACCTCACTGCTACCGAAAGCTTTGATCCCCCGACCACTGCAACACTTGCATGGGAGCCCCTTGGTATTCCTCCCCTGTTTCAGGAACCTTCTCACCAGCTCCATCTTGAGGATACAGGATACACCGGGGGATTGAGTAAAGGCGCGGGGTGAGCACATTGCCCTACACCTTCCTTACCTGGTACTTGCTTTTGCTCACATGTTAATAACTTACACCGAGCTCCATTTGCACCCAGCCCAGCTGGCAACAAGGCTCAATGACAACTGATAACCAGCAGATGTCCCTGCAGCCCAACTCCTGCCACCTCGTGGTCCAACTATTCATGCTGCCCTACCCGTCCTGCAGCCGTTTAGCAAGCTGATTGATCCTGCCACAGTGACTCTATGTTGGAAGACATGGATCAGCAGGATCAACAATTACTTTTGCTCAACTCGCGAGACAGATGGAGCAGTGAAGGGGTCCCTGCTGCTACACAGAGGAGGTGAAGAGATATACTTACTGTTTCAGAACCTACCTAACACAGGGGATGACCAAGACTATGATATGGCGGCCCTGAAAGCCAACGGGAAGATGAAACAATGGATATTTTTCATGCTCACCTTGGACCCTAACTAGACCTGTGTAGATGACAACCAGCAGAAGGATGTCCCTGCACAACTCATCCGAGGGGGTCATTCCGCCATCCTGTGCCGTCCTGTGCCATGTTATCCTCTGCCAGCCAGGGATCAAGTTGGAGGACATATTGATACCTGTGCGCTCCCACAAGCTGTCCAACAGTAGGGCAGAGGAGATGGGGCATGCGCTAGCCCAGCATCCCACCCCCAAACAGCGGGCAAGGCAGTGACAATCAAAGAAGAGGCAGTGGATGCAATCTTTCAGCATCAGCCACAGCCTCAGGAGCAGAGGAAGGCATGCACGGCTCCAACCAACAGCTAAAACTGTGGTCACGACCAACATCCCACCGGCCTGGCTCCAGGGTGCTCGTGCTCCAAGTGCAAATCAAACAACTTTGCCAGGGTCTGCTGCAGTGGAAACAGAGGGAAAAAGTCTATCGCCTGCTCCAAGCTCACGTCAGCCCTGAGACAATTGTCACTTGAAGACGAACCAGGTGATGCCCTACGATTGGCACCCTGCATGCTCGAGGGGGAAGGTACCAGTGGCAATTAAGAAATGATTATGATCTCCTATGCTGGTGCGACAAGAAAGGATGCTGGCCCGCCAATGTATGATATCCTCATTGCTGGGTGCAAAGTAAGGAGATAATAGACACTGGTGTGCCCATTCATATTATGTACTGACGTTAATTCACATCACTGGTCCTGCTGCCACCTCTATTGCCCAGCTCCATTAAAATATATGCCTATGGGGCTAGAAACTGCCTCTGCCGGCAGGCGCCATTCGAGTGGAAGTGTCCAGCGAATCACCAAGTTCTACATAATGAAGGAGGGTGGTGGTATGCTGCTTTGTTGCCAGATAACAGAAGACCTGGAGCTGGTATTTATTGCCAGAGACAACCACGAGGCTCTGGCCCACAACATCTTGAAGGATTTCCACAGCTGCTCCAAGGGCTGGAAAGCCATGAAGGGCATCTAAGTTAAACTCCACATCTACCATAAAGTACAGTCAACAACCCTAAGCCATGGGAGGTTGCTCTTTCACCACCGCTCACTGGTTGAAGAAGAGTTAAACAAACTCGAACAACAAGGAGGCCTTGAAAAGGTATCAGGGCCAAGACCGTGGGTTCCTCCTCTAGTGGTCGCCCCAAAGCGAAAACAGCCAGGAGCCATCAGGCTGTGTGTGGACATGAGGCTCCCCAGCAAGGCAATCAGGTGAGAGAACCGTACACACCCACCATGGACGATATTATTGCAGATCTCAATGACGTCAGCTGGTTCTCCAAACTGGAGAGATGGAGCTGTACCCAGGCATCTGCAAACAAGACAGGTGATGGACCGAATGTGGATCAATGTCACACACTCACCCCAGTCCAAAGATCTGGGCCCAAATCCATCGTTTTTTTGCACTCCACACCACCCTGGGTTAGACAATGGCGATATGCAAATCAGCTCTGACCCTGTGCCCCATGGGAACAGTCCAGTCCGAACTACAAAAGCCATGTCCTTCCCAGAACGGAATCAAGCATCCGAGGACCGGACCGGTTTCGAGGTAACACCTCTCATCAGCCCGGCTAGCTTGACTCCAGTGGTGTGGAGTGCCTGGGACCCACGTCTGGGCATCCCCAGCGCACTTAGAGCGGAATTTGCAAACAAAACAGGTGATGGACCGAATGTGGATCAATGTCACACACTCACCCCAGTCCAAAGATCTGGGCCCAAATCCATCGTTTTTTTGCACTCCACACCACCCTGGGTTAGACAATGGCAATATGCAAATCAGCTCTGACCCTGTGCCCCATGGGAACAGTCCAGTCCGAACTACAAAAGCCATGTCCTTCCCAGAACGGAATCAAGCATCCGAGGACCGGACCGGTTTCGAGGTAACACCTCTCATCAGCCCGGCTAGCTTGACTCCAGTGGTGTTGGTGTGCCTGGGACCCACGTCTGGGCATCCCCAGCGCACTTAGGGCGGAATTTGCAAACAAAACAGGTGATGGACCGAATGTGGATCAATGTCACACACTCACCCCAGTCCAAAGATCTGGGCCCAAATCCATCGTTTTTTTGCACTCCACACCACCCTGGGTTAGACAATGGCGATATGCAAATCAGCTCTGACCCTGTGCCCCATGGGAACAGTCCAGTCCGAACTACAAAAGCCATGTCCTTCCCAGAACGGAATCAAGCATCCGAGGACCAGACCGGTTTCGAGGTAACACCTCTCATCAGCCCGGCTAGCTTGACTCCAGTGGTGTGGAGTGCCTGGGACCCACGTCTGGGCATCCCCAGCGCACTTAGGGCGGAATTTGCAAACAAAACAGGTGAATGACCGAATGTGGATCAATGTCACACACTCACCCCAGTCCAAAGATCTGGGCCCAAATCCATCGTTTTTTTGCACTCCACACCACCCTGGGTTAGACAATGGCGATATGCAAATCAGCTCTGACCCTGTGCCCCATGGGAACAGTCCAGTCCGAACTACAAAAGCCATGTCCTTCCCAGAACGGAATCAAGCATCCGAGGACCGGACCGGTTTCGAGGTAACACCTCTCATCAGCCCGGCTAGCTTGACTCCAGTGGTGTGGAGTGCCTGGGACCCACGTCTGGGCATCCCCAGCGCACTTAGGGCGGAATTTGCAAAGAAAACAGGTGATGGACCGAATGTGGATCAATGTCACACAATCACCCCAGTCCAAAGATCTGGGCCCAAATCCATCGTTTTTTTGCACTCCACACCACCCTGGGTTAGACAATGGCGATATGCAAATCAGCTCTGACCCTGTGCCCCATGGGAACAGTCCAGTCCGAACTACAAAAGCCATGTCCTTCCCAGAACGGAATCAAGCATCCGAGAACCGGACCGGTTTCGAGGTAACACCTCTCATCAGCCCGGCTAGCTTGACTCCAGTGGTGTGGAGTGCCTGGGACCCACGTCTGGGCATCCCCAGCGCACTTAGGGCGGAATTTGCAAACAAAACAGGTGATGGACCGAATGTGGATCAATGTCACACACTCACCCCAGTCCAAAGATCTGGGCCCAAATCCATCGTTTTTTTGCACTCCACACCACCCTGGGTTAGACAATGGCGATATGCAAATCAGCTCTGACCCTGTGCCCCATGGGAACAGTCCAGTCCGAACTACAAAAGCCATGTCCTTCCCAGAAGGGAATCAAGCATCCGAGGACCGACCGGTTTCGAGGTAACACCTCTCATCAGCCCGGCTAGCTTGACTCCAGTGGTGTGGAGTGCCTGGGACCCACGTCTGGGCATCCCCAGCGCACTTAGGGCGGAATTTGCAAACAAAACAGGTGATGGACCGAATGTGGATCAATGTCACACACTCACCCCAGTCCAAAGATCTGGGCCCAAATCCATCGTTTTTTTGCACTCCACACCACCCTGAGTTAGACAATGGCGATATGCAAATCAACTCTGACCCTGTGCCCCATGGGAACAGTCCAGTCCGAACTACAAAAGCCATGTCCTTCCCAGAACGGAATCAAGCATCCGAGGACCAGACCGGTTTCGAGGTAACACCTCTCATCAGCCCGGCTAGCTTGACTCCAGTGGTGTGGAGTGCCTGGAACCCACGTCTGGGCATCCCCAGCGCACTTAGGGCGGAATTTGCAAACAAAACAGGTGATGGACCGAATGTGGATCAATGTCACACACTCACCCCAGTCCAAAGATCTGGGCCCAAATCCATCGTTTTTTTGCACTCCACACCACCCTGGGTTAGACAATGGCGATATGCAAATCAGCTCTGACCCTGTGCCCCATGGGAACAGTCCAGTCCGAACTACAAAAGCCATGTCCTTCCCAGAACGGAATCAAGCATCCGAGAACCGGACCGGTTTCGAGGTAACACCTCTCATCAGCCCGGCTAGCTTGACTCTAGTGGTGTGGAGTGCCTGGGACCCACGTCTGGGCATCCCCAGCGCACTTAGGGCGGAATTTGCAAACAAAACAGGTGATGGACCGAATGTGGATCAATGTCACACACTCACCCCAGTCCAAAGATCTGGGCCCAAATCCATCGTTTTTTTGCACTCCACACCACCCTGGGTTAGACAATGGCGATATGCAAATCAGCTCTGACCCTGTGCCCAATGGGAACAGTCCAGTCCGAACTACAAAAGCCATGTCCTTCCCAGAACGGAATCAAGCATCCGAGGACCGGACCGGTTTCGAGGTAACACCTCTCATCAGCCCGGCTAGCTTGACTCCAGTGGTGTGGAGTGCCTGGGACCCACGTCTGGGCATCCCCAGCGCACTTAGGGCGGAATTTGCAAACAAAACAGGTGATGGACCGAATGTGGATCAATGTCACACACTCACCCCAGTCCAAAGATCTGGGCCCAAATCCATCGTTTTTTTTGCACTCCACACCACCCTGGGTTAGACAATGGCGATATGCAAATCAGCTCTGAGCCTGTGCCCCATGAGAACAGTCCAGTCCGAACTACAAAAGCCATGTCCTTCCCAGAACGGAATCAAGCATCCGAGGACCGGACCGGTTTCGAGGTAACACCTCTCATCAGCCCGGCTAGCTTGACTCCAGTGGTGTGGAGTGCCTGGGACCCACGTCTGGGCATCCCCAGCGCACTTAGGGCGGAATTTGCAAACAAAACAGGTGATGGACCGAATGTGGATCAATGTCACACACTCACCCCAGTCCAAAGATCTGGGCCCAAATCCATCGTTTTTTTGCACTCCACACCACCCTGGGTTAGGCAATGGCGATATGCAAATCAGCTCTGAGCCTGTGCCCCATGGGAACAGTCCAGTCCGAACTACAAAAGCCATGTCCTTCCCAGAACGGAATCAAGCATCCGAGGACCGGACCGGTTTCGAGGTAACACCTCTCATCAGCCCGGCTAGCTTGACTCCAGTGGTGTGGAGTGCTTGGGACCCACGTCTGGGCATCCCCAGCGCACTTAGGGCGGAATTTGCAAACAAAACAGGTGATGGACCGAATGTGGATCAATGTCACACACTCACCCCAGTCCAAACATCTGGGCCCAAATCCATTGTTTTTTTGCACTCCACACCACCCTGGGTTAGACAATGGCGATATGCAAATCAGCTCTGACCCTGTGCCCCATGGGAACAGTCCAGTCCCAACTACAAAAGCCATGTCCTTCCCAGAACGGAATCAAGCATCCGAGGACCGGACCGGTTTGGAGGTAACACCTCTCATCAGCCCGGCTAGCTTGACTCCAGTGGTGTGGAGTGCCTGGGACCCACGTCTGGGCATCCCCAGCGCACTTAGGTTGGAATTTGCAAACAAAACAGGTGATGGACCGAATGTGGATCAATGTCACACACTCACCCCAGTCCAAAGATCTGGGCCCAAATCCATCGTTTTTTTGCACTCCACACCACCCTGGGTTAGACAATGGCGATATGCAAATCAGCTCTGACCCTGTGCCCCATGGGAACAGTCCAGTCCGAACTACAAAAGCCATGTCCTCCCCAGAACGGAATCAAGCATCCGAGGACCGGACCAGTTTCGAGGTAACACCTCTCATCAGCCCGGCTAGCTTGACTCCAGTGGTGTGGAGTGCCTGGGACCCACGTCTGGGCATCCCCAGCGCACTTAGGGCGGAATTTGCAAACAAAACAGGTGATGGACCGAATGTGGATCAATGTCACACACTCACCCCAGTCCAAAGATCTGGGCCCAAATCCATTGTTTTTTTGCACTCCACACCACCCTGGGTTAGACAATGGCGATATGCAAATCAGCTCTGACCCTGTGCCCCATGGGAACAGTCCAGTCCGAACTACAAAAGCCATGTCCTTCCCAGAACGGAATCAAGCATCCGAGGACCGGACCGGTTTCGAGGTAACACCTCTCATCAGCCCGGCTAGCTTGACTCCAGTGGTGTGGAGTGCCTGGGACCCACGTCTGGGCATCCCCAGTGCATTTAGGGCGGAATTTGCAAACAAAACAGGTGATGGACCGAATGTGGATGAATGTCACACACTCACCCCAGTCCAAAGATCTGGGCCCAAATCCATCGTTTTTTTGCACTCCACACCACCCTGGGTTAGACAATGGCGATATGCAAATCAGCTCTAACCCTGTGCCCCATGGGAACAGTCCAGTCCGAACTACAAAAGCCATGTCCTTCCCAGAACGGAATCAAGCATCCGAGGACCGGATCGGTTTCGAGGTAACACCTCTCATCAGCCCGGCTAGCTTGACTCCAGTGGTGTGGAGTGCCTGGGACCCACGTCTGGGCATCCCCAGCGCACTTAGGGCGGAATTTGCAAACAAAACAGGTGATGGACCGAATGTGGATCAATGTCACACACTCACCCCAGTCCAAAGATCTGGGCCCAAATCCATCGTTTTTTTGCACTCCACACCACCCTGGGTTAGACAATGGCGATATGCAAATCAGCTCTGACCCTGTGCCCCATGGGAACAGTCCAGTCCGAACTACAAAAGCCATGTCCTTCCCAGAACGGAATCAAGCATCCGAGGACCGGACCTGATGAGAGGTGTTACCTCGAACCCGGTTCGGTCCTCGGATGCTTGATTCTGTTCTGGGAAGGACATGGCTTTTGTAGTTCGGACTGGACTGTTCCCATGGGGCACAGGGTCAGAGCTGATTTGCATATCGCCATTGTCTAACCCAGGGTGGTGTGTAGTGCAAAAAAATGATGGATTTGGGCCCAGATCTTTGGACTGGGGTGAATGTGTGACATTGATCCACATTCTGTCCATCACCTGTTTTGTTTGCAATACCGCCATAAGTGCGCTGGGGATGCTCAGACGTGGGTCCCAGGCACTCCACACCACTGGAGTCAAGCTAGCCGGGCTGATGAGAGGTGTTACCTCGAAACCGGTCCGGTCCTTGGATGCTTGATTCCGTTCTGGGAAGGACATGGCTTTTGTAGTTCGGACTGGACTGTTCCCATGGGGCACAGGGTCAGAGCTGATTTTCATATCGCCATTGTCTAACCCAGGGTGGTGTGGAGTGCAAAAAAACGATGGATTTGGGCCCAGATCTTTGGACTGGGGTGAATGTGTGACATTGATCCACATTCTGTCCATCACCTGTTTTGTTTGCAATACCGCCATAAGTGCGCTGGGGATGCTCAGACGTGGGTCCCAGGCACTCCACACCACTGGAGTCAAGCTAGCCGGGCTGATGAGAGGTGTTACCTCGAAACCGGTCCGGTCCTCGAATGCTTGATTCCGTTCTGGGAAGGACATGGCTTTTGTAGTTCGGACTGGACAGTTCCCATGGGGCACAGGGTCAGAGCTGATTTGCATATCGCCATTGTCTAACCCAGGGTGGTGTGGAGTGCAAAAAAACGATGGATTTGGGCCCAGATCTTCGGACTGGGGTGAATGTGTGACATTGATCCACATTCTGTCCATCACCTGTTTTGTTTGCAATACCGCCATAAGTGCGCTGGGGATCCTCAGACGTGGGTCCCAGGCACTCCACACCACTGGAGTCAAGCTAGCCGGGCTGATGAGAGGTGTTACCTCGAAACCGGTCCGGTCCTCGGATGCTTGATTCCGTTCTGGAAAGGACATGGCTTTTGTAGTTCGTACTGGACTGTTGCCAGGGGGCACAGGGTCAGAGCTGATTTGCATATCGGCATTGACTATCCCAGGGTGGTGTGGAGTGCAAAAAGACGATGGATTTGGGCCCAGATCTTTGGACTGGGGTGAATGTGTGACATTGATCCACATTCTGTCCATCACCTGTTTTGTTTGCAATACCGCCAGTGCGCTGGGGATGCTCAGACGTGGGTCCCAGGCACTCCACACCACTGGAGTCAAGCTAGCCGGGCTGATGAGAGGTGTTACCTCAAAACCGGTCCGGTCCTCGGATGCTTGATTCCGTTCTGGGAAGGACATGGCTTTTGTAGTTCGGACTGGACTGTTCCCATGGGGCACAGGGTCAGAGCTGATTTGCATATCGCCATTGTCTAACGCAGGGTGGTGTGGAGTGCAAAAAAACGATGGATTTGGGCCCAGATCTTTTGACTGGGGTGAATGTGTGATATTGATCCACATTCTGTCCATCACCTGTTTTGTTTGCAATACCGCCATAAGTGCGCTGGGGATGCTCAGACCTGGGTCCCAGGCACTCCACACCACTGGAGTCAAGCTAGCCGGGCTGATGAGAGGTGTTACCTCAAAACCGGTCCGGTCCTCGGATGCTTGATTCCGTTCTGGGAAGGACATGGCTTTTGTAGTTCGGACTGGACTGTTCCCATGGGGCACAGGGTCAGAGTTGATTTGCATATCGCCATTGTCTAACGCAGGGTGGTGTGGAGTGCAAAAAAACGATGGATTTGGGCCCAGATCTTTGGACTGGGGTGAATGTGTGATATTGATCCACATTCTGTCCATCACCTGTTTTGTTTGCAATACCGCCACAAGTGCGCTGGGGATGCTCAGACCTGGGTCCCAGGCACTCCACACCACTGGAGTCAAGCTAGCCGGGCTGATGAGAGGTGTTACCTCGAAACCGGTCCGGTCCTCGGATGCTTGATTCCGTTCTGGGAAGGACATGGCTTTTGTAGTTCGGACTGGACTGTTCCCATGGGGCACAGGGTCAGAGCTGATTTGCATATCGCCATTGTCTAACCCAGGGTGGTGTGGAGTGCAAAAAAACGATGGATTTGGGCCCAGATCTTTGGACTGGGGTGAATGTGTGACATTGATCCACATTCTGTCCATCACCTGTTTTGTTTGCAGTACCCAGGCATCAGCACCATTATGACCTTCTCCATGCACGTCAGACTGCGAAGGTATCAGCGTCTCAATTTATACATCTCCTCGGTGGCTGAGGTCTTTCAAAACGGCATCCACAAGGCGCTGTTTTGACTGGATGGCGCACCCAACATTAGCGATGACATCCTCATCTACTCCATGACCTTTGCGGAGCACCACTGCAGGCTCCATACAGACACCCCAGAGGCTGGCGGACCAATGGCTAACCCTACACAAGAGCAAATACTCCTTCTTTAAGTCCACCATTGAGTTCTCTGGGTACATCTTCTAAAGTATAGGCCTTGCTCTTCAGGAGACCAGTCAGGTATGGTATCCTGGTTGGTCCAGGTTGGAGGCCGGAACCGATGGATTCTGTCGCCATACAAACCAAAAGGAAAACCACAAACAAATTGGCCAGCTGGGTCTGGCGGTCCAAAACTGCAAGAGGGGGACACATTAGATCTATGAGACCAGCGTATGGGAGGAAAGTTCAGAACCCCTTTTTAGCAGGGTTACTGGTGAATCAAATAACAAAAAGGCACAATTATCATGGCCGCAAGAGGGAGCGAGGTGGCTACCCGCAATGCCTCCTGGTTTACAGGTGCGGCCAGCATAGGTAACAGTGTGGTGTGGGGGTGGGGCAGGGTGGGGGGTAAGTAGCCAGATGACGGGATAGGGAAAGTAAAATTAAAAAACATTATAAAACCACTTACCTTGGCCTCCACAAATAATAATGCGCACACAGTTATAGCAGTTTTTGCCATTTTTTCACACCAGCTAACTGGTGGTAGTAAAATGAATACCAAAATCCAATTGATGTGGCAGATTTTAAACTGCACTCATAATATGTACGGTGGAAAAATCAGCTAACGTCCATTTCTACCACCGTTACCATAAGGCTATGTACCACCTTATACAGTGATAGCAGTTATCTCCAATCACCTAAAGCCCTGTTAGCAATTCTGTCCAGGAGAGAGTACCGTTAGTAGGCACTGCCTACCACTCTATGAGCCGGTACATAGCCTTATGCCAACGGTGATGGAATGGACGTCAAATACATGGAGCATGGCTACAGAGATGTGCGCTTATGTACAGAGCATGCCATTCCTTTTTCGAAACTTAAATCATGGTTAAAAGCAATTGATTGCTTTCTTTAGCACTCATTCTTATTTGAAGGGCATAAATGCTACAGATCCATGCTTAATGTTTCAGAGCCACTGATTATATCTACCAGACAGTGGTGTAACACAGGCCCCCGCAGCCCCCGCGGTGTGGGCGGCCCCCAAGCTCCCGGGGGCCCCCTCAGCACAATACTCTGGCTGGAGAGCTTGTGATTTAGTCCTGAGTGGGCTCCTCCACATACCTTGCAGGGGGACCCCTTGAAGATTCGTTACACCAGTGCTACCAGAAGGTGATCCGGCCCTCGGCTAACACAAAACCTACTTGCGTAAAATTTGGCAATCAAATACTCTTTTTTATTTATGGGGAGCAGACCAAATACGTTAAACAAAGAGAGAGTAAGGGTTATTCATTGGGAACCAACTCCTAGTCCCCTAGGGTCATATATCAAAAACAAAAAGACAGAGTTCCCCAGGATACAGCGTCCTAGTGGTTTCGAGAAATGGAGAGATACAACAAAGAAAGAATTCTTTCTTTATTTAAGAAACCCCTCACTCACCAACCTAGTTAGTGACATGCTTCATCATCGGGGTCCAACCAAGTAGCCGAATGCCACTTGGGTGTGCTTTGACGCCTGAAACTACAGCGGAGCAGGTTTTTTGGATAGTGTGAGTGTGATGTGGGTGAGTGGATTAAAAATATCTTTGTTGTACTCCCTAAAACCTTTATTTGGAGCAACAAGACACAATTTAAAACCAAGTGAGATACTTAAAATGGCTCTATTGACCAAGAAGTATCAGTGTTTAAGTGCAAAGATTGTTGGTGAACATGTTTCAACCTTTTAGTGATAGTACAAGGTTTTCATCATGACCAAGTGTATTAACCGGGAGGTCTGCGCTCGCTAAGGCACACCCTTCCCTGGTTCACCAATTTGCCAGACCGTGTACTTACGGTTAGGCACCCTTACAGCCTTCTTTGTAGGAAAAAATAAAAAATCACAGAGATTTTATGTAAAGATAATGGAGTGACATACTCACAGTGGAAAATGCATATAACTGTGTACCGTATGTTCTGCTCTATTTCTTTCAGAAAATATTTTCCGATCTTTTTCTTTTTCTCCCCACTCTCCATTTCTCTTTCTTGCTCTGGGTCAAAGTCTGATGATGAAAAATGGGATCCGGTATCCAAAACAGAGTGCTGTTTCTCATAACCTGCGGCCACCAACACAAATACGTCTCCTGGGCACATTATGGCTAGATGTCGAAGGCAAAATCAATGTTTTGACATGCCAATGAATGGCGATCTGCTGCATTAAACACTGAAATGAGTGAAACAAGCAGTAGTAGAAGAGACGGATCATCTCCTCATTAAGAATAGGGTGCTAGAGTCCTGAGACTAATCCTCCATTGAATGAGCATTGATGGAGAATCTATCTAATTTCACTGATTAGCGAGAGAGAGGTCTCCACCACTTATTTGCGATTACACACTTGTGTTTTAAAATCTTGATAAATTTGATAATGTTTCAGATCATTTTCACTAACTCTATTGGCTAGCGGCCCACACACGGCCCAATCTTTGCAACCACCGCCTTCGGATGCTTCGGGTGGCGGACACGTTGGAAAAACTTTGTCCCATATCTCCGCACATAAAAAGTTCGGACAGTCCCATGCACTTTTTTATGTACTGTTTTTTTTTTTTACAAATTTTGCACTGTGTGCTGAAAATGTACAGAGCAATAACACATTACAAAAGCAAATAATGTGCAGTATACCCAGTGCTAAAAGTGTTATATTTATTTTGTACTTTTAAGCAGAAGGTTTTGGGAATTAAAAACATAATGTCATATACCCACAGTAAGATTGTTCAAGCAATACCACTTTTCAACTTAAATCCATTAAATTACTTTATAGTACACGTCTTGCATTGGCTTGTTCCATGAATCTTCAACCTAACATTGAGACATTGAGACATTGTCAGAGGTCTTGTAATGCACCTAAAGATCTGAAATCCAGACATGCACGCCATTATACCGCCAATGGGACAGCAGTAGAGTCCATACAACTCACTTCTGTTCAGACTTACCATGCACTGATACTCTAGTACTGAGACATCGAAGGGCTCTTTTGATGCACATACGCGCTGGCATGCACCAGGCACAAGTATCCTAGTACTCAGATGTACACAAAATGCACCAATCATTCAGATCCCAATACTGTAGGACGAGTATGTACTATGCACATATATTCCAACACTCAAACATTGTGAAGGCTCTCATGGTTCATCTTTACCGCCATATTTTGGTTTTTCATGTCAGATATTAGGGGATTGTAACCTGGGCAAGTCTTAAAAAACTTCCCTGAGACCCTCCTACCCTGTGTGTTGTATGTTCATGAAATAATATACCAGCAGTGACAGCATAGAACAAATGTTAGAGAGAATTGTGCACCAAATGGTTGCATGTTAAATCCCCAAAAGAGAGATTATGGGGTTGATCTGTTGTATTCATGTACCCTTTATGTACCTCATGTTATTATTGGTGTGCTTACTCTTACTCTTACCATTACTATATATATCTCTATGCACCTGTTAAGTACCGCATTTTATTATTGTTTGTGTTTACTCTGTAAAGTGCTTGATTCCTTCGGGTCAAGTTTGTGCTATATAAAACTCACAAATAAATAGATATCTATTGAGGATTGCATCTCAGTGGAGGCCAACAGAGCTTCTACCACAACAGCACCTGCTGCATGGTGGTATCGCTGTCTCTGAGCACTGGAACCCTGTTTGGGTGCCAAGATGTCCCAAATTTGCCTGGTCAGAATCGACTTTTAGAGCTTTGTCCCAGTGTCGCAACACTTTTGACAACATAGGCGATTCGTCCATTGGGGGCGTTGGGGCGTTGCCCCACTAGCCAAGGACGACCGTCACTGTCACTGACACTGCGCATTCGTGCACGCTGCCGCACAATAGTGACGTCATCACGATCGCGGAAGGGTGTGGGGGGTGGGTCCTGTGGCAGTGAGTGGCAGGCTGGCAGCGTGTGACTGTGATAGCAGCATGGCAGGGAGGGCAGCAGCAGTGTGCGAATTTAGGACAAGTTCACGCATGCGCACACACGCAGTAGCCCCTTCCCTCCTCCTCCTCCCCTAGCCGTCACACAGGCAGAGACCCGGGGGAGCCGGGTCTCATTATGGGCAGTATTAGCCCTGCTCTTTAGCCAATCCTGGCGCATTGGCGTTGTTAATGCTGTGTCAGGATTGGCTGAGTTACCGCGCACGAGGATGGTGGTGCTCCCGCGCGTGGGTGGGTGGCAGTGCTCAACCTGCCGCATTGTATGGCCAATCACATGTGGCCATTGGCAACCATGTAGTGGTGATTGGCCCACGTTGGCCGCTGTGGGGACGTCACCGCGCCCTGGCGTGGACTGCCACAACAACAACACCAGAGTCACGAGGAGAGTGAGCGTAGGCGTAGACCTCGCGACTCAGACCTCGTGACTCGTGCCTGTGCAGTCATTGTCTTCTTCAAGGGACGAATAGTGTGAGAGTTTGTGACTGTCAGTTCTGATGAAACAACGTAAGTTTTTTTTAACACAGTCAGTCAGTGAGTGTGTGTGAGATCATGATGACTGTCTGACTGATGCGATGGAGGTCAGAACTCAGGCAGTCACTCACTACAGTTAGAATGCGTGTGCGGACGGACCGGTGTGCGTGTGGGTGATGGCATCTTACTGGGGTGCCGTGCCGCATGTCATACGTCTTATGTATCCAGAGTCCAGATTCACATCACAGGCTGCCAGTCCCTCCGTGTGTATCATGCTCAAGGCACACCCAAAGCCCCGTGCCCCCCCCCCCCCTCCCAGTATCATACCACAGCCAAGAGCCACTCCATGTGCATCGTGCTCTTGCCACCCCCCAGGCCCCAGCCTACTCTGTGGGCACCGTGCTGCGTGCCCAGAAGCAGATTGCGGTTCACACTGTGATTCTGTTGAGGGGTCGCTCCGTGCCTCCAGCTACAAGCTCCGGGACCCCGTACACATTTATCAGAGTGCCAAGATGCCACAGGTCGGTGGACTGGACGAGCCACCAAAGTGAGAGCTCTGCCACTGTGCCTCACTCTTATTGACAGGAAGAGTCTTCGCGGTACGGGATCCGCAGCGTCATTCGTTTTGCTAAACGTGTCATTAGTTAGTTGTCTGTGCTGCAGTGTCGAGCCTCTCATGAAGTCCCTTTGCTTGTGACAGGAGACGCTGGTGATGTCATTAGAAGGAAGCGGCCTTGCCTCACCTTAGGTCAGTTTATCCAGAATTGCTACTTTTGCCAACTGGATTTAACATGTAATACTGTGCATTTTTAGGAGTGCCTGGTTTAGCTCTTCAAAGAATTAAACTGGCATCAGTAACCGCTGAAGTAAAACTGGAAATGGATATCCATCTAGGGGTGAAGGTACACAGATTGAAACCAGGAACGTGTGTGATCAATTCTGGCATCCTCCCTTGAGCCTAGATATTTACGTAAAATACATCAGTTCAGGGTGTGCGCTGTACAAAGACTTTCTTTACCTAGTTTAATGGAGTAAAATGTTGCACCATTTCTATTAGCACCATGGGCCAAACATATTGAGCACATGACACCTGGCTCGCCTCTCATGGTTTGCTCATTTAATCTCTTCAGGGCAGAAGGCCTAAATTCATTTTTAGAAACTCACTTCTAATAATTGCTTGATGTAGTGCTGTTACGCTCTGGTTTATGCATGCACACGCACCCCTACATCCGCAGGCCAGGCGTGGCCTGCGGGGCTGAATAAAAGGGGGGCGTGTGCTCGTGCACGTCACTTCCGATTGTCACGGTGTGTGTGCCTGAGTTGCTGATGCTGCGCGACCTGCCCCTGCGCACGCTACTGGCAGATAATAAGGCCTTCCTACGGCCCCACACACACCAACATTACATTGGTGACGAGCGGAGGGGGCCCAACCCTCGCCCGTACACCAGAGGCTTGACGGAGCCGCCCGCTCCTGTCCGCGGTGGCTACCGCGTGTGCCCTGGCTGCTGCACCTGCTTCATCGGAGCTGGCGCGCTCCTTTTCATCATTCCCCCCCTACTGGGGCCTGGTTCTCCTCCCCTCTGCTGCTCCGCGGGAGGAGAGAACATTGCCGCTGGCTGCCACTGCCTCGGCCGCACCGCCGACTGCGACAGATTGCCGTTTGTCACGCATCTCGCGTGGTCCGCGGTTTGCCGCACCCTGCCATATCTCACGCATCTCGTGTGTGCTGCGGAAAACGCCCTGCTAAGTCTCACGCATCTCGCGTGCACCGCGGTTTCGGCCTACTGAGGCCTGGAGGACCCTGTTTGTTCTGGACTGGCAGCTGCTGACGCACCGGCGGCCTGGCAGGAGACCCCGGAGGGGCCACAACTCTCCCATCACCGACTGCCCACGAGACACGTGGGGCACGTGAGGTACGCCGCGCTACTGCCACTAGGGCGCCAAAAAGGAAGGGAAAAAAAAAGGCGGGAAAGAAGGGTGAATCCCAGAAAGGTACGCACGCTGCCGCGGCCTGTGAGGAGACGGGATTAACCAGGGGCACGCTCTCACCACTCACAAGGGTTCCTTCGCCATGGGGGACGGCGATGCTCCAGCGCCCGCCATTTATTTTATTTATTTTATGTAGCTTATAAAGCGCACAGCTACCCCCGGAGGGGTGTCCCGGCGCTAGAGCCTGAGTCTTAGAGGGGAGAGAAGGAACAGAGAGGGGAAGTGGCGTGATAAATCAGAGTCTAGAAAAGAGCCAGGTTTTGAGTCTGGCCCGGAAGATAGATTCGGAAGGGCAGAATCTGAGATCGACTGGCAGCGAGTTCCATAGTTTTGCAGCAATGACACTAAATCCTCTGCCACCCATTCTGGATAGTCTAAAGCGGGGAGAGATCAGAAGGCATAGGTCATTGGATCTCAGAGATCTGATGGAACGGGATATTGAAACTCGTTTTTTTAGGTAGTTTGGTCCGCGATCATTAATGGCTCGGTGAGTCAGAGTGAGGATCTTAAACTGAATACGGCTGGCCACAGGTAGCCAGTGCAGTTCCCTACGATATGCGGCAACTGACTGACGATAAGAAATATTACCAATCAGCCTCGCCGCCGCATTCTGGACAATCTGCAGCCGGTCAATCAGGTATTGGGGAGCTCCGGCATAGAGGCTATTAGCATAGTCCAGGTGGGACGTGATGAGAGCGTGGGTAACTCTACGGCGGGAATCCAGAGGGAGATAGGGGAGGATTTTCCTGATCATGCGTAGCTTCAGGAAGCAGGCAGAGGTCACTTTTTGAATCTGAGTCTTGCATGATAGGGAGTCATTGAAGTGGAAGCCCAGGTTACGGGCCGAATGGACGGGAGAGGGAGCGGGATCGAGTGCCGTGGGCCACCACCAGGAGGAGGGGATGGAATTTTTCTGGTTAAAAAACAGCACCTCTGTTTTATCTGCATTGAGTCTTAGATGGTTTTCAGACATCCAATCACTGATGTTGTTAAGGCACCGGCGGAAGTTGGAGAACGCGGAGTCAGAGTGGCCTCTAAAGGAGAACACTAGCTGAGTATCATCAGCATAAGAGACCACCCTGACTCCGTAGGACTCCACCACGCCGGCCAGTGGGGCAAGATATATGTTAAAAAACAGAGGGCTGAGGGCCGAGCCCTGTGGCACACCGCAAGATAAGGGTTTTTCCTCCGATCTGAAAGGCCGCAACAGCACCCTTTGACTTCTTCCAGAGAGGAAGGACTCGATCCAACTGATGGCAGTGCCGCCAATGCCCATATGCCATTAACATTCCTTTCCAGCACGCCGCAGCCGGGGTACTGCCACCTTTCAGTGAGGCGATAGACCCGTCCACGGCCTCGCCACGGTGGAAGATCTGGCTCGAAAGACTAGAAAACTACTTTGTGGTTACGAGGGAGACGGATAACGCCGTAAAAAGGTCACTACTACTCCTCTACGCGGGTAATGAGATCTTTAGACTTTTCAAACACCTCCCCAACACGGGCGCCGCTGAAAGCTATGTCGCCGCTGTTGCCGCCCTCAACGGCCATTTCGATCCCCAGTTGAATGTAGACTTTGGGGTATTCAAGTTGGGGCAAGCACGTCAACGGGAAGGGGAGTCAATGGATCAACTCCACACCCGCGTCAGGGAGCTAGCCAGCTCCACCGACGAGGATTAACCGAGGGCCATAAGAAGACAACTTATTCAAGGGTGTCGGGACAAGACGCTGAGAGGACAAATTCTACGCAAACCAGGGATTTCTCTAGAAGACATCCTCATCTTGGCCAGATCCCACGAACTCTCAGACGTCAGAGCGACGGCTATGGAACAGGCCCTGCACAAAGCTCCCGTCAAGACGGAAACCATCAAAGCGGAACGTGCAGATGCCGTGCGACCCCGACCACGTGGTCAGGCGCAGAAGGGATCCCGGAGAAACTCACCCCAAGCTCGCTGTGGATACTGCGGCCATGAACCACACGCAGCCAAGGACTGCCCGGCTCAGGGACAAACATGTGCGAGCTGGGGAATCCCAAACCACTTCGCGTCGGTCTGCCGCAGGAAACACCAGTCTAAGAATCCCAAGAGGTCATGGACGCCCACAAAAGCCGTCCGCCAGTTGTCACTGACCGCCCCGCCCCTGGAAAAGACAGAGAAACACTTGCCCACGATATTAGATGACTCGGACTCGGAGGATGAGGAGGCATACGTCGTCTCCTTTGCCCGGGAACTCAAGCAAAGACGACGGCCACAACCGACATGCGTGGTGCAAATGGGACAAAACGAGGTAATGGCCATCATTGACACAGGTGCCACCGTTAACGTCATGGGACTGCAACAGTTCAACAAATTACGCCCACGGCCTGAGGTACTGCGATCCAAAACAAGAATCTTTGCCTATGGAGCAGACACACCGCTACCCCTCAAGGGGAAAATCATAATACCCATCCGGGCTGATGAATCGGAAATAATGGCAACAGTTCACATAATTGACCGAGAAGCTGACACACTGCTAAGTAGCCACACTGCAGAGGACTTAAAACTGATAGCGTTTGCCAATCGCATCCGAGCCCACCAAGTGGATGAACTGCTGGAGCGATTCCCTAAGCTATTCAGAGGACTGGGGTGCATAAAGTGTGACCCCATCAAACTCCACATCGATAAATCTATCTCCCCTACAGCACTACGCCACCGCCGGATACCATTTCACCTCCGCCCGCTGGTGGAAAAGGAACTTGAGAAACTAGAGAACCTCGGTGTCATAGAGAAAGTAACGGGACCCACCCCGTGGGTCTCGCCCATGGTCATCGTAGAAAAGCCTAAGCAGCCAGGCGAGATTCGCCTGTGTATCGACATGCCAAACACAGCCATCCGGAGGGGGAGACATCTAACTCCCACAATGGACGACATAGTGGCCGATGTAAACGGATCAAAATGGTTCTCGAAAATCGACCTCAATGCCGGATATCATCAGGTGCCCCTTGCAGAGGAGAGCCGATTCATAACCACATTCAGTACCCATCTTGGCCTCCGGCGCTACAAACGCCTCAACTTCGGTATCTCATCAGCGGCTGAGGTGTTCCAAAATACAATCAGAGAACTCCTATCCGGATTGCCGGGGGTAATCAATGTCAGTGACGACATTTTGATCCACTCTGCCACGGCATCAGAGCACTACAAACACCTTCGGGATGTCCTGAAGAGACTGAGCACGTGTGGAGCGATGCTCCACAAAGACAAATGTCAGTTCTTTCAGCCCTCTATTGAATTCTTCAGCTACGTCTTTAACCAGGAAGAATTCAGATTGACCCGAGGAAGTCCAAGTCTATAAAGGACGCCCCAGCGCCAAAGTCACCAACGGAGGTGAGGAGTTTCCTCGGGATGGCCACATACTGTGGCCGGTTCATACCGGGCCTAGCCACTCGAAGCGAACCTCTGCTAGCGCTAACCAAAACGGATGCCACGTGGCAGTGGGGCCCGAAAGAAAACGAAGCTTTTCAGGGGATCAAGGATGCCCTCCTGGAGAATGCAACACTATCCTACTTCGACCCGGCGAAACGCACCGAGGTGATCGTTGATGCCAGCCCGGTAGGTCTGGGGGCGGTCCTGACCCAGGAACACGAACCCCGGCAATGGACAGCACTAGCATTCGCCAGCAAGGCCCTGACCCCAACCGAGACCAGGTACGCCCAAATAGAGCGAGAGGCCCTCGCCATCAAATGGGCCTGCAGTCATTTCCATTTATACCTACAAGGCCACTCGTTCGTCATGGTCACAGACCACCAGCCCCTAGTGCCCCTCTTCAAGGGAACCGCCCCGCACCCACCACCGCGCATTGAAAGATGGGTGATTCAACTTCAATCGTATGGAATGGAGGTGGTATATCGACCGGGGGCCAAGAATCCTGCTGATTACTTGTCGCGCCACCCGTTGCCACAGGAGCCTGTACCTGTAGAAGACGACTGCGAGGAGTACGCCCAGTGGGTAGCCCTCACCTCATGTCCCCAATGCATGACGATTGCGGAAATTAAGGAAGCAGCTGCTGATGACAATATCTACATGAGGACACTTCAAGCTGTTCAGGAAGAGTCCTGGGCTAACTATCTACACCCACCCAACACCTGGTCCGCCGCAGATAAGGAGGCCCTCACGAAGATCTGGCATGTCCGACACGAGCTCAGCACCACGGAAGAAGGAGTGCTGTTAAGAGGATCACGCTTGGTGATACCGCAGAGCCTCAGGTACCGGGCCACGCAACTTGCTCATGGTGGCCACCAAGGCACAACAAAAATGAAGGCGCGCATGAGGGAGAAGGTGTGGTTCCCTGAACTGGAAACCATGGTGGAGGATTACGTGAAGAGCTGCATGTCCTGCCAGTTGACAAGCGATCCCGAGAGACCGGCGCCGATAATCACGGAAGAAGCATGCATGACCCCATGGACCAAGGTCAGCATAGATTTCGGGAGCTTCCCGGGGGAAGGACATACATTGGTGGCTATCGATTCCTACTCCAAGTACCCGTTAGTTGAGAGAGTCAACTCCACGGCCTTCACGCACGTGGGCCCGGGACTAGAAAAGATATTCTCCATGTTCGGATACACTGAGGAAGTACGGAGCGACAACGGACCGCCGTTCCAGGGAGCAGAGTTTGCCACATTCCTGAAGGCCAGGGGCATCACACATCGACGCATCACACCCCAGTGGCCACAGGCCAACGGGGAGGCAGAAAGATTTATGTGGACCCTCAATAAGATGTTCCGGATAGCGGTGGTAGAACAAGCCGACCCTGAACAGAGACTGCATGAATTCCTACGGGAGTATCGGGGAACCCCTCACTGCACCACCCAGAGGAGCCCCTGGACCCTCATGTTCCAAGGCCAACGCAGGGATCTCCTTCTCATCGCCCCGGGGGCGTTGCCGGGCCTGGACAACATGGACGATACCCAGGAACGGAGACGACAAAATAACCAGCGAGCGAGCCGGCGCCGAAGAGCCACACCAAGGCGGCTGTGCCAGTGAGCTCAAGTGATTTAGAAAAGGGGGTGGTGATGAACAGAGTGTCTGAGTTAAACAGACCACTCTTACCCAGTCCAAAGATCAGGGCTTGATCCATCACCGTTATTTATCTCACTGCCCCATCCCAGCTCAGAACCTGGCTATATGCAAATCAGTCTGTCCCTGGCCCAGTGCATCATGGGAACAGGGCAGACTAAACTACCAAGCCAATTCTTCACCAGAAAGGAGACAAGCTACCGGGGACCGGTTTCTGGCATTTCAGCCTTCTTCGGCCCGGCTTGCTTGAATCCTGATGGAGCAGTGAGAAAGGGACTCATGTCTGAGTATACCCTGCCACACCTATAGTGGCCAAAAACGATTTAGAAAAGGGGGTGGTGATGAACAGAGTGTCTGAGTTAAACAGACCACTCTTACCCAGTCCAAAGATCAGGGCTTGATCCATCACCGTTATTTATCTCACTGCCCCATCCCAGCTCAGAACCTGGCTATATGCAAATCAGTCTGTCCCTGGCCCAGTGCATCATGGGAACAGGGCAGACTAAACTACC
Organism: Lissotriton vulgaris; assembly: GCF_964263255.1. Classification (NCBI taxonomy): domain Eukaryota; kingdom Metazoa; phylum Chordata; class Amphibia; order Caudata; family Salamandridae; genus Lissotriton; species Lissotriton vulgaris. The sequence goes on along the minus strand of NC_141685.1, from coordinate 799,960,100 downwards.
AAGCCAAATCTTCACCAGAAAGGAGACAAGCTACCGGGGACCGGTTTCTGGCATTTCAGCCTTCTTCGGCCCGGCTTGCTTGAATCCTGATGGAGCAGTGAGAAAGGGACTCATGTCTGAGTATACCCTGCCACACCTATAGTGGCCAAAAACGATTTAGAAAAGGGGGTGGTGATGAACAGAGTGTCTGAGTTAAACAGACCACTCTTACCCAGTCCAAAGATCAGGGCTTGATCCATCACCGTTATTTATCTCACTGCCCCATCCCAGCTCAGAACCTGGCTATATGCAAATCAGTCTGTCCCTGGCCCAGTGCATCATGGGAACAGGGCAGACTAAACTACCAAGCCAATTCTTCACCAGAAAGGAGACAAGCTACCGGGGACCGGTTTCTGGCATTTCAGCCTTCTTCGGCCCGGCTTGCTTGAATCCTGATGGAGCAGTGAGAAAGGGACTCATGTCTGAGTATACCCTGCCACACCTATAGTGGCCAAAAACGATTTAGAAAAGGGGGTGGTGATGAACAGAGTGTCTGAGTTAAACAGACCACTCTTACCCAGTCCAAAGATCAGGGCTTGATCCATCACCGTTATTTATCTCACTGCCCCATCCCAGCTCAGAACCTGGCTATATGCAAATCAGTCTGTCCCTGGCCCAGTGCATCATGGAAACAGGGCAGACTAAACTACCAAGCCAATTCTTCACCAGAAAGGAGACAAGCTACCGGGGACCGGTTTCTGGCATTTCAGCCTTCTTCGGCCCGGCTTGCTTGAATCCTGATGGAGCAGTGAGAAAGGGACTCATGTCTGAGTATACCCTGCCACACCTATAGTGGCCAAAAACGATTTAGAAAAGGGGGTGGTGATGAACAGAGTGTCTGAGTTAAACAGACCACTCTTACCCAGTCCAAAGATCAGGGCTTGATCCATCACCGTTATTTATCTCACTGCCCCATCCCAGCTCAGAACCTGGCTATATGCAAATCAGTCTGTCCCTGGCCCAGTGCATCATGGGAACAGGGCAGACTAAACTACCAAGCCAATTCTTCACCAGAAAGGAGACAAGCTACCGGGGACCGGTTTCTGGCATTTCAGCCTTCTTCGGCCCGGCTTGCTTGAATCCTGATGGAGCAGTGAGAAAGGGACTCATGTCTGAGTATACCCTGCCACACCTATAGTGGCCAAAAACGATTTAGAAAAGGGGGTGGTGATGTTGTAAATATTTTTGTCCACCCTAAGCGTGGAAGGGTATACTCAGATGTGAGTCCCTTGCTCATTGCACCATCAGGATTTAAGCAAGCCGGGCCGAAGACGGCTGAAATGCCAGAAACCGGTCCCCGGTAGCTTGTTTCCTTCCCAGTGTAAGAATTGGCTTTTGTAGTTTGGTTTGCCCTGTTCCCATCATGCACTGGGACAGGAACAGACTAATTTGCATACAGCCAGGTTCTGAAACTGGGATGGTGCAGTGAGCTAAAAAACGGTGTTGGATCTAGCCCTGATCTCTTGACTGGGTGAGAGTATTCTGTTTAATTCAGAGACTCTGTCCCTCACCACCCCTTGTTGTAAATATTTTTGTCCACCCTAAGCGTGGAAGGGTATACTCAGATGTGAGTCCCTTGCTCATTGCACCATCAGGATTCAAGCAAGCCGGGCCGAAGACGGCTGAAATGCCAGAAACCGGTCCCCGGTAGCTTGTTTCCTTCCCAGTGTAAGAATTGGCTTTTGTAGTTTGGTTTGCCCTGTTCCCATCATGCACTGGGACAGGAACAGACTAATTTGCATACAGCCAGGTTCTGAAACTGGGATGGTGCAGTGAGCTAAAAAACGGTGTTGGATCTAGCCCTGATCTCTTGACTGGGTGAGAGTATTCTGTTTAATTCAGAGACTCTGTCCCTCACCACCCCTTGTTGTAAATATTTTTGTCCACCCTAAGCGTGGAAGAGTATACTCAGATGTGAGTCCCTTGCTCATTGCACCATCAGGATTCAAGCAAGCCGGGCCGAAGACGGCTGAAATGCCAGAAACCGGTCCCCGGTAGCTTGTTTCCTTCCCAGTGTAAGAATTGGCTTTTGTAGTTTGGTTTGCCCTGTTCCCATCATGCACTGGGACAGGAACAGACTAATTTGCATACAGCCAGGTTCTGAAACTGGGATGGTGCAGTGAGCTAAAAAGCGGTGTTGGATCTAGCCCTGATCTCTTGACTGGGTGAGAGTATTCTGTTTAATTCAGAGACTCTGTCCCTCACCACCCCTTGTTGTAAATATTTTTGCCCACCCTAAGCGTGGAAGGGTATACTCAGATGTGAGTCCCTTGCTCATTGCACCATCAGGATTCAAGCAAGCCGGGCCGAAGACGGCTGAAATGCCAGAAACCGGTCCCCGGTAGCTTGTTTCCTTCCCAGTGTAAGAATTGGCTTTTGTAGTTTGGTTTGCCCTGTTCCCATCATGCACTGGGACAGGAACAGACTAATTTGCATACAGCCAGGTTCTGAAACTGGGATGGTGCAGTGAGCTAAAAAACGGTGTTGGATCTAGCCCTGATCTCTTGACTGGGTGAGAGTATTCTGTTTAATTCAGAGACTCTGTCCCTCACCACCCCTTGTTGTAAATATAGTGAGCTCAAGTGGTCATACGAAACAGACGCCCTGGAGGAAAATTCCAGACTCTCTATGAACTGGGCCCATGGACCGTAACGGCCACGAAAGGCACTATGGTTACTGCAAGAAAGGAGGGAGAGGAAGTATCGAGGAACACCTCCTGGTTCAAAGTGATATCCCCTGGGCCGAGATCAAATCTAGAAACTACAGGTGGAGACAGTGAATCGCCCAGAGCCATGACACACGAGGATGAAAGCAATCCATCAGCAGGGGCACGGGCGGAGATACCGGAACCGGGGTGCGGATCCCCAACCAGGTCAACCACCATCAAGGACACACCCCGCACCACAGAACGTGGCAGAGGAGACATCCGGAGGTACAACCTGCGGCCCAATCCACCCCCAAGTCAGAAGTTAAAGGATTATGCCTGTCGGCTGAGGCCCTGAAGCTGCCACCAAGGGACATGCAAGTACAGAGGTATTTTGTTTTGAACTTTAAATCTATTTGTACCACAAGCTGGGACACTGTGAAATTTTATATAGTTGGATAGGGATGTAGTGCTGTTATGCTCTAGTTTATGCACGCACACGCACCCCTACATCTGCAGGCCAGGCGTGGCCTGCGGGGCTGAATAAAAGGGGGGCGTGCGCTCGTGCACGTCGCTTCCGATAGTCACGGTGTGTGTGCCTGAGTTGCTGATGCTGCGCCACCTGCCCCTGCGCACTCTACTGGCAGATAATAAGGCCTTCCTACGGCCCCACACACACCAACATTACACTTCTCAGTGCTCTGATATAATCTATTGTACTAAGGTGACACACTCCCACAAGTCATATCCCATGTAATTATTTTATCATGTTTCTACTCCTGAATGTGTGATTCTTTTTTTATCTGCTTATTGTTTCTAGTGTTGTTTTAGTGGTTTTAATATTGATAATTTGAATGCTTAATCATTTACATGAGTATGCTATGTATTTATTACTGTTTGCCGATATTTATTGATGAATTATCTTGCTGCAACACCGATTTTTTATTATACTGATGCCTGAACTGTGCAGTCTTTTCTCTCTTACTGATGCTGTTTTAGTCTGTTGCACAATGTTTTATTTTCCTTGTGTCTTTTATGGCCTGTTTGGCCGAATAAATAATTAATTATTGATTGAACTTCCATGGCAATAGGAACAGCGTCTAAAGGATTTCTTAGAAACTAAAAAACACTTTATGCAGGTTTGGTATAGTGTTAAAATCGTAGACCAAACATCTCTCTGGGGTGCACTTTTAAAATATGATATGTAGTCTTCTATGTTGCCCGCATTTGGGTATTAAGTGCTTGTGGGACCAGTATATAACGATTTATTTCCTGATGCTTTTAGCGTGACAATTGCCAACTTTTTAGATTACAATTGCACAACTAGTGTCGACACTTTACAAAATGTGTCAGTTAATGCATGCATTGTATGGTTTCTATGTTGAGTGCTGTGCTTGGAAGGTGCTATTGGGAATGATACAAAACACCACAGTTGTGCAGATGCCACACACAGTAAAAGCACCAACACTGAACGGCAGGAGGCTATGCCAATAAAAAATGTGCTTGTTGCGGCAGAAGCAGGTAGTTCAGCTGGAGTACAGACAGGTTGTCGCAATACTTGCACACGGTACCATCACAGATGCAGAAATAACGCAATAAAAGCTCCAGACTTTTAGCCAAGAATGAACTTAGTGCATTTATTCAGTGCAGCAGAAACAGCAATAGTACTAGAACAGAGCCACCCAATAGTCCCACCAGGACTGGGTAATGTAAATAATATAAGCTAAATGTCCAGGTAGGAATCATTCACAGTATAAATTTTTTAATCAACAGTGTCATAACTATGATCACTCAATTCAGGAGGGTAACCAAGGGGTTTCAACAACAACAAAAAGTGAATAGTATCAAAAATATATTTTTATTTTTTATAGTTTTAAATATTTATCACTTTTTTTATACAGAAATCCAAAAGTCTGGCAACAGTAAACCACCAACGTCAAATATCACAAATCATAGGGTGGTGTACAACACCTTTACCACGTAATGTGGACACAATGAAAGGACCACATGCACAATCTTGTATGTGCACCCTAATTCACACAGTATTGTTTCAAGTGAATATATACAGTATGGTTGTATAAAAGGTGTTTAGGCGTCTTTATATTAGTGGCCGCCCGAACTGCACTAGCCAAGAGACGCGGTAACTTAGTATAACGGGAGACGCCGGCTCAGAGGAGTCCGTGTGTCTTCTCCGAATGCACTCGCGAGTGCATTCGGAGAAGACACACGGACTCCTCTGAGCCGGCGTCTCCCGTTATACTAAGTTACAGCGAGTGCTACCAGCGCAGACACACGGACTCCTCCTGAGCCGGCGTCTCTTGGCTAGTGCAGTTCGGGCGGCCACTAATATAAAGACCTGTGAGGCGTTTTTGTTACATATACCCCTGTGCAACGTTTTTGTCCTGAAGATGGTCCTCCGGATCTTTGTGACCAACATGGACCGAAACGTCGACGCCTAAACACCTTTTATACAACCATACTGTATATATTCACTTGAAACAATACTGTGTGAATTAGGGTGCACATACAAGATTGTGCATGTGGTCCTTTCATTGTGTCCACATTACGTGGTAAAGGTGTTGTACACCACCCTATGATTTGTGATATTTGACGTTGGTGGTTTACTGTTGCCAGACTTTTGGATTTCTGTATAAAAAAAGTGATAAATATTTAAAACTATAAAAAATAAAAATATATTTTTGATACTATTCACTTTTTGTTGTTGTTGAAACCCCTTGGTTACCCTCCTGAATTGAGTGATCATAGTTATGACACTGTTGATTAAAAAATGTATACTGTGAATGATTCCTACCTGGACATTTAGCTTATATTATATGCAGAAACAGCAAGGCGCAAGCGAAGCGAGCGGCTGTGAGGCATCAAGCAGGACCAATTGGTTGTCTGCACTTACGCCGCACTAGTTTCAAATGTCACCAGCCGCCACTGAAAATATGTCCTGTTTTTTGGGTTAAAGTGTCGAATGAACACGTACAGCACCATCAGAAGTTGCTCTTGCTCACTTCCACCACACATATATATCATGAAACCACAGCAGTAATTACACTTGGCAACAAGCATTGGCAATGCCAATTGGGCTGGCTCATAAACAAAAGAGCTTCTTCAGTCTTTGCTAGGTTTTGACACTTGATAAATCATCATACACGCACACTGTTACTCATCCTTGCACTCATGCATCCACTTGTGAACACACAGACTCATTCTTGCATTGACCCACTTATACTATACAATAAAACACACACACAGGATCAACAACATAAGGAAGATACATTCAAAAATAATAAAAACAGAAAAAGAAAACATGTTGCCACCTAAGAACAGTGGGCATAGGCTTGCACTAAAAAATAAAATTAAACATAGCAATGACGGGACATCTTATAATGGTAGTGTACGCTGCTTATCATCATGTAAAATTTTCAGCATGGCAACCACGTTGAGATTTGAGACCCAACGCATTGGCCATCTTGGACTGGTAAAACAATGATGCACTATGGACAAAACCATGTGTGGTTGCTGCGGAAACCGGACTGAGAGGAGTCTAGGAGGGAGTTCTCTTCGATGAAGGCGGTCAGCTGGGCGTTCATGAGTCTCTCTGTGACTTTGGCCGCGAAAGGGAGGAGAGAGATGGGCCGGTAGTTTTTCAAGTCATTTGGGTCGGCTGTAGGTTTCTTGAGGAGGGGTTCAACCTCCGCCTGTTTCCAGTCGTCTGGGAAAATGCCGGACATGAAGGAGGCGTTTATGGTCAGTCCAAGTTCGGGTGCGATGGCGGTGGCAGCCCTGTGGAATATGTGCGGTTGGCAGGGGTCCGTTGGGGCTCCTGAGTGGGTTTTTAGGTCATGATGTTTGGCTTGTCGGTGGCAAGGGGGTGGTGTCCGGCTTCTGTTTGCTGAAATTGTCATTGAGGGCCTTGATCTTCAGCAGGGGTGGTGGTGAGTTGGAGGGGTCGGAGGGAAGTGTATGCCCAATCCCATGCTTCTGTAGAGGTCGAGCTGAGGCTGAGCTGTAATAATTAGACAAAAGAAGGGGGCTTCCCAAGGGTTTTATTGATAATATAGGCAGGCCAAGGGGGAAAAAACAACTGTATAGAAAATGAAAGAAGGTACCCTGCCTAGTGTTTATAAAGGTCCTAGTTAGAGGATCCAAAAATGATAAAAAAAGGGGGGGTGATTAGCCCAAGGGCTGACGCTGCACAGGACAAACACCAGGTCAATCAAAGCAGACTAAACAAGATATATTAGAAAAATACATACTTTTTATTTTTCTTCTTTTTAAATATATTATTAGTGATTTTCAGAAGACAGACATATGCAAATTAGATAGTCACATTGATATATCACAAAATACATAGCAAAAGTTTTTGTTAAAGATTAAGAGCTACCCAGTACTGACCACACTTCAGACAAACTTGCACACTCATTCATACAGGGATTGTCTCTAACTCTAGTTTAAGCATTCAACTACCATTCATCCATTCATATAGTCCTGGCTTAGGCAACAATAGATATTCAGTAAGTTGCCTAGATCGGGAGGTTCATCCAGGTAGATAGTGTTAATACGGGTCCTGATGTAGTTAGGACAGAATGCCGTATTCCTGGGACAACATGCCGACGCGCGTTTCGGTGAAAAGCCAATATGGCAACACCTTCATCAGGGCCAGGGTAGTATGCTGGGTAGGGGGAGAGAAGTAAAATCTGGAAGTAAAAAAACTTTGTCTTAGTCCCGTATTTCCAATATATAAGCACATAAACATTTCATTTTCATAATATTATTAGCTTTTAGAAAAGAGGAAACATGTGTAGACCTTCTCTATATAGTACATTTGAGGTTGACATTTTTTGACACTGTGCAGCAACAGACCAGTTGGAGACACTCCCATAAGAGATTCCCTATTCAGTGGAATCTAAAGAGGGCAAACTGATGGCCTAAGCTAAATGAACAATAGAGTCTACTTCACAACACTAGACACGCATTTACTAATCACACACTCATTGTCGTAGACCTAAGACCCCAGGGCTTTAGCTCGGCCACTCGATATTAGTGTTTTTAATACAGAAAGGTGCAGATGGTAAATTGCATGACCCAATTGTCCTAATTTGCCCCAACAACTCATACGTTCTTCTAAACTCGTGTGGCATTGGTGGTTTCACTTTTATTAGTATTACCTGTTTATTTTGTTTAAGGTGGCGTGCGATTTGAGGGCCACCGTCACGACTGCAAAGGGAGATGGATTCCAATTGTAACCTTAATGAAAAGGTACAATCGATTATTGTCATTGATCAAAGATTTCCTTTTAATACTTAGTATAACAGTTATAGACCGAAGCAATCAATTTACCAGGCTATTTAATCTGGGCTTGTGGTTCCTTTGGTCGGGCTTATGCGGCTCGTTGCTCCACCAATTAGTTAACATAGGTAAGGTAACCAGAGATGTAGAATTCTCTAGATATAAAAAGATAGGTCATTATATCTCTGTTCTTAATAATTCAGGAGACACTCAAGCCCCCCTCTAGAGAGACAAACTAATAGGAAAGTACCTACTATGATGTAAAAAACTTATGCATATTATCTCATCTCTTCAAAGACGTCCTGTTGGTCAAGTCGGAAGTTGAACCTGTCGTCTCGCTATCAGTAGTGGTTGTATCGATAATAAGTGTTCCTGTTGGTAGCGCATTAAAAGACGCCCATTAATTATAGCCCTTCTTTAATCTGTACTCTAAGGTGATAGTTTTTTAGAAAATTTATTTATACCCCAGGTTCAGTTACCTGCAAGGACTAATGTTGTGGCTTCGGTGCCGCTGATGAAGTCAAAGCATTTGAATCAGAGGCTCCGGTAGCTGGTAAATCAGGGAAACAAAATACGGGGGGTAATAAGCCGATTGTGAGAGGTCCCAAGTGCCAATGAAAAGAGTGAAATATATCCACGGGTGATGGGTTAAAAAATAAAGGGAAAATCCCCTCAAAATTATAGCCTGGTTTGTTTATAGTTAAGGCTCCTATAAGGTACGTAGGCTGGTCACAGGTTATAGCGGGCTGATAACAAAGAGGTGTAACATATAAACTGTGAGGGGGATAACCCTTTAATAGTATCAAACAGTCGTGCTAAAAATAGCAAAACCCTTTAGTGGTCTCGTACAATCGTGTAAGAGAATAACATCACGGAGCATCTTCCCGATAAGCGTAACCACACTAGCAAGTAATTTTAAAGAAGCAATTACCTTTAAAAGGATCAAGTCGGGCTTTATCGCGGGGATTCCACCAACTAGGACGTATTCAAGAAGGGAGGCTGCTCGCTGGCATTCCTAAAAGCGGACAACAGAATTCCATATTGTCCGTTACGTGAGGGCATTTGGACAGGCTCCATTATGTGGGCTTGGCTGGACGCTTAAGCTAAACCGCGATGTTAGATAACTTTAACAAGGTAATTACCTTAGTAGAGTCAAGTAAGGCTTTGTCACAGGGATTCCACCAACTCGGACGTACTCGGGACGGGAGAGGCTTACTCGCATTTCTAAAGATGGACAACAAAAATACATATTGTCCGTTATATGGGGGCATTTAAAGAGCTCCGTTATGCGGACTAAGGTGGTCTCGCAATTCTGCTTACCGTCACAGAGTCGGTCGTCATCTTCATATGGGGTTCCGCCGGCAGCCAAGTCGGCCAAATGCACGATACAGGACACTCGTCTGTGCGCTAATTGGATGACATTTAAATAGGTATTTACTCGCGCTTTTTTTGGAACTCTCCCCAGTCGAGTCTCGCGTTATAACGAACACTAAGGAGGGACTTTTTGCTGTGGGGGAACTGTCCCCGCCATGTTGGTTAAGTTGTATAGTATAAAACCGGGCGCCTTTCAGATGACGTTAAAGTAAATATTTTTATCGCGCTTTAACTTGGGGCTATACCCAACCGTGTCTCATGTTTTGGAGAACACTGAAAAGGGACTCCCAACTGTGGAGGGACAATATCCGCCATGATGGTTGAAATGCCGAATGGGGACCCAATAGTTCTTAACGTTTCTCCTCATTTAAAGGAGCACCTACTCAACCATCTTACGTGACCCAATGATATGCCATAACGGAGGATCATATGGAGAGATGTAATTATGGTTACGTGACAAGAACATGTTATGTCATTTTCGCCCAGTCTCCAGAGGGATAGAATAAGGAAGTAGATAGCGCTAAAGACTAGACATATTCTAGTACTCCCATCCGGGTTTAAATGGTCTAATATGCGCAAGCTGTGTTACAATTCATTTCCTTATATTCACACAGGTTATTGTATTCAGTCTGACTATACTGTATTCCATATACATTGACCAATGGTTTTCCAGCATATTTTTACAGAATCGCTTGGTGCCAAGGGCATTCTTCATTAAGCCCTTTTTCCACCGCATTTAGAAAAAAGATCCAAAATACCTCCCGTTTTTTTCGGAGGTTTGTGGTGTTGGTTCCTGGGCAGGTTTTTATTTTCTCTAAAATAAACCACCGAAGCTCTAGCTCTGTGTGGTTTTTCTCCGCCCAATGTGCCACCAATGGAGCTGCTTGTTTTTGGTTCCTACTATTGGACTTATGTTCTCCAATTCTAGCCCTGCATTCTCTGCCAGTTTCTCCAACATAAGGAAGATTTTTTTACATCATAGTAGGTACTTTCCTATTAGTTTGTCTCTCTAGAGGGGGGCTTGAGTGTCTCCTGAATTATTAAGAACAGGGATATAATGACCTATCTTTTTATATCTAGAGAATTCTACATCTCTGGTTACCTTACCTATGTTAACTAATTGGTCGAGCAACGAGCCGCATAAGCCCGACCAAAGGAACCACAAGCCCAGATTAAATAGCCTGGTAAATTGATTGCTTCGGTCTATAACTGTTATACTAAGTATTAAAAGGAAATCTTTGATCAATGACAATAATCGATTGTACCTTTTCATTAAGGTTACAATTGGAATCCATCTCCCTTTGCAGTCGTGACGGTGGCCCTCAAATCGCACGCCACCTTAAACAAAATAAACAGGTAATACTAATAAAAGTGAAACCACCAATGCCACACGAGTTTAGAAGAACGTATGAGTTGTTGGGGCAAATTAGGACAATTGGGTCATGCAATTTACCATCTGCACCTTTCTGTATTAAAAACACTAATATCGAGTGGCCGAGCTAAAGCCCTGGGGTCTTAGGTCTACGACAATGAGTGTGTGATTAGTAAATGCGTGTCTAGTGTTGTGAAGTAGACTCTATTGTTCATTTAGCTTAGGCCATCAGTTTGCCCTCTTTAGATTCCACTGAATAGGGAATCTCTTATGGGAGTGTCTCCAACTGGTCTGTTGCTGCACAGTGTCAAAAAATGTCAACCTCAAATGTACTATATAGAGAAGGTCTACACATGTTTCCTCTTTTCTAAAAGCTAATAATATTATGAAAATGAAATGTTTATGTGCTTATATATTGGAAATACGGGACTAAGACAAAGTTTTTTTACTTCCAGATTTTACTTCTCTCCCCCTACCCAGCATACTACCCTGGCCCTGATGAAGGTGTTGCCATATTGGCTTTTCACCGAAACGCGCGTCGGCATGTTGTCCCAGGAATACGGCATTCTGTCCTAACTACATCAGGACCCGTATTAACACTATCTACCTGGATGAACCTCCCGATCTAGGCAACTTACTGAATATCTATTGTTGCCTAAGCCAGGACTATATGAATGGATGAATGGTAGTTGAATGCTTAAACTAGAGTTAGAGACAATCCCTGTATGAATGAGTGTGCAAGTTTGTCTGAAGTGTGGTCAGTACTGGGTAGCTCTTAATCTTTAACAAAAACTTTTGCTATGTATTTTGTGATATATCAATGTGACTATCTAATTTGCATATGTCTGTCTTCTGAAAATCACTAATAATATATTTAAAAAGAAGAAAAATAAAAAGTATGTATTTTTCTAATATATCTTGTTTAGTCTGCTTTGATTGACCTGGTGTTTGTCCTGTGCAGCGTCAGCCCTTGGGCTAATCACCCCCCCCTTTTTTTTTAATCATTTTTGGATCCTCTAACTAGGACCTTTATAAACACTAGGCAGGGTACCTTCTTTCATTTTCTATACAGTGAGCTGTAATAATTACCACATATTTCTAATGAAGGCCATAATCTGAGATTGTGAGTTGAAGAAACTGCTTATTTAAATGTTTTTTCAAAGACAATTTGCTTCACTGACCGGGATGTTTAATTTTTTCCGCCATTTTCCTAATTCTTATAGTTACATTAGATCCATGTCTGTTCCCAACTGTTAGTCCTATCGCTATGTCTGTCTCATTCAGATTTTTGGCTTTAAATATCTGGTCACCCTAAACCCCCTTGATAACTCCCTCCCCCTGCAGCTCTAACCTGCCTGTTACAGTTTATCTGTACCTCTGCAACCCGGGTCACCGTCAACCCATCTTTCCTTCTCGTTACTTTTTATTTATTTTGTATCTCTGGAAAACGTCTGTGGCAGTGGAGAAAGCGCAGGCCCTGTTGTTATTCTCGAACATATGCATTTTTAAATGTCCTTCCCCTTCTACCCACTCCTCAAAAACCTCCTACCGAGGACTCGAGGCATTTCTCGCGTGGCACCCCCTTGTTGGCTCTAATTCGAGTAAAACAGCCTGGCTGGTTAATACCATGTGCATCTGTACTTACTCTCCAAGCTGTGATCTGTAGGTTCTATTACTCAATCTCGCCAAAACAGCACATAAGGGCAATGCAAATGCAGCAGATATCTGTGTGTAGCCTGTATAAAGCGCCTTAGTAGTCCAGTACCGTAGGTTAAGTGTTTATGCATCCACTGAAGACATTTATTTTAGAAGCAATAAGTGATTAGAAGTAGCAGCTAATGGGTCTTTGAAAGCTGCCTTGCTCCAGGCAACGAGGACAAACGTGGGCAGAGAAAGCAAGAGCACAATGAGCAAATAGCTCTAAGGAGAAAGCATAAGTAGGAAACATTATCACAGCAATGCAGACACATGCATGCACATATCAACTCCGATGCCCAATTTCTCAGTCTATCGCAAAGACATACACAACACACACACTGTAAATGAGCTTTGCAAAGCGGCCTCTGTGCAGCTCGATACCAGCTTTATTGGCGGAACCCGCAGAATTCCGCAGGGATACATAAACACTCTGTGAGATTCGGCGAAGTTCCGCGAGCAGGTTGAATTCAGCACTTTGTACTACTTAATCTGATTTTTGGCACCAGTAGCTTGTTCCAACCTGTAAAAAAAGCACAAACTGCACCACGTGGCTTGCCAGAGGGGCTGCTTCTTTCTGCCACTCAAGTAGATTTTCTACTCAAGCTGCAGCTTTCTCAACGCAAACAGTTGCGACCTGCTGCAACTGCCCGCATTGAGAAAATCTCGTTCCGGCACCTGAAAATTCACTCGTGCTTGCCAATTTAACGTTGGTAAGCCGTGCGCAAGAAAAATACTCTGCCACATGACGGTTGGCCGAGGTTTGCCAAAACTCTGCGAACGTCTTACTATTTCTTTAACGCCAATTTATTTTTGCTCCTGCATATCACAACGTGCACTGATATATTTTTTAATCAAATGAATGTTGTTTCCTTTTTAATTTGAAGTGCCTTTTAACCTCAGTATGCATGTTGAATTTCATGGTTCTAGCAGGCCTTGAAGTCATGTTATTCGAGGTGGTACATTTGCACATTTCCTGCAACTCATAGTAAAGCATAGCCTTGTTTTCGATACTGGCAACCAGAAGCGCAATTTTAAGAAAGTTAATTGTCCGCAGTGTATTGATGTATTGTATCTCTGCTTCAAGGACGACTTGCATTTCCTCTGTGAAAAGATCCTTCCACCTGCTCATTAGATAGGTTTCTAAGAAAGTAACTAGTTTCTGTTGCCTGTTTGCACACCAGAAACTTGAATAGAGGGAAAATGTACATAATCTATTATATTTTGCATGCATTTTAGGATTATATGCGCCAACTCGCCATTTTGGGTAAAAACATCAGTCGGTTGAAATTACAATTGTCACTTGATTATTTACTGTACTGCTCTCTATTTTTACATTAAATGCTTGTTAAACATTTTGGTTCCCGATGTGTTGTGTTTTATTTTCAAAATTGCAATATCAAGATTTTAATACTGACATGCCAAAATATAATCTATCACAATATAATAAAGCTATATATAGGTAGGTAAGTATGGATTTGCTGCTTTTAACTCCACATTTAGAAACCTTTACAATATATATGAAGGTACATAGATGTAAAGTTAAGAATAGTCAAAAAACTATTCTTACCTATAGGTTTGTGCCTTTACAGTTTGGTGGCAGTTGATAGTTTGACCACAATATTCTGGCAGGTAAATTTTTTTGTCTTCGATATTCTAACAAACCACCTATGAGGGAACACGCATGGCTGCAAGCTGCTGTACCTGTTTCATGCATGAGTTAGCATGTTTCTCCTGACACCCATCTTAGTGTTGGGAGAGGTGGCGCTACTGTTTTCACCTGCGCTGTAAGTATTTGTGTTTTGGAAGCTTTTACTCTGCTACCCTTGCCATGCAAGTGTTGTGTTAGTTAGGCTTGGCAAAGTATAATGTGGCTATGAAAAAGCTACGACATCTGGCCTTGTCGATGCTTGTTCATTATGTTGTCCAACAGACTGCTCTTGGCTTTGTTGGTTGAGTTACAGTGACTCGCACATGGTTTTCCTCGCCAGCTAATCAACAGCGGGCCAGGCCTGTCGTTCTCTTGGATATTGGAGGGTATTTTGTGTCTCTTTGGTCTCCAACAACATCTATCATGATCTGGAAATTTGCGTCTCCTGCTTAAGCTTCTCTCCTAGGAGGGAAAATGTATCCTTACCGCACTTCAAAATGAATGTTCGAATAATATTTGCAAGGCCCCAGCATTACAATTCTTTTTGCACTTGTCCACAATCTTGTGAATGTAATCGCTTGGGTCGAGATGCATCTACATGCTTGGAAAAAGTACAGATTATCTCATTACTCCAGTTCCTTTTTTTCCCCAATGCTAACTACTAGAGGTGCCCCACCTCCCATGACAGGCAACTCGGGGTAAAAAAATATTTTGGGTCAAATCCCCCTCATACATTACTGGAGGGCTAAGGGATGGGCGGTGCAGGTGGGGCTTTGAGTAGAAGCTATTTAATTGTTGGCATAGTGGGTAATGTTGACTATCACTTTTCTCTTACCTCCTCTGTATTTTTCTCTTCTTCTTGCACCCTCTCTTGCCTGTCGGTGCTCATCGGGACTAACAACCGTGTTTGACATCAACACACCTCCCTCGTTAATGCCCAATACTCCACACAGATCTCCCTTCTCTCCTGCCACTGTCTCTGTTCAGCCACTACCCCTTTTATTAGACACTGTCTATCTTCCCTATCACCGTAAATCTCTACCATCCCTGGCCCCTTGCCAGTTAGTGTCAACTTCTCTTATCACTGTCCACTTTTCCAGTCTACATCCCCATATTGTCATATAGTTTGAACACCACCATAGTAGAGTATGTATCAAAGCTGGCAGGACAAGCTTCACTCCTGTCATATAAATAAACAATGCAAGACACTCGATTCTTTATTCACCAACACATCACTATATGATCCAGCTAGTAGGATACTAGTCTTGAATTCGACATTTCCAGAGTCATCCACTTACATCTGGTAATGGGTGTTAAGTGGCTGCTCTTCAGATCTCAGTCATAGAAGGGTCTAGGGTGAGTGACCAAGAGGTACGAATAAAACAAACTTGAATGCTTCCAGGGATGTGCCTACCAGCTATGGAATATGCCATGGATACATTAGCTGTAATCCATCAGCTCGGAGTGAATTTCTGTAGGGCATGTTTCCCTTATGGCTAAATTTGACAATCAAACTCCCCATTTGTCTGAAGGGTTCTATTTTGGATATGTAGCCGGAATCTGCCACAACGACAACCAGAGTGTATAGAAGGACCCTGACAAAAAGTGCTAATGCACTCTCCTCCTCTTCATGATATTTGAATGCCACCTAACAGCCATTCCCAGTTACAAACTGCCAAAACATCTGATCCATAAATCTACATAAAAAGGAGAACTGCTCAACAAAGAACCTAAAACCGCTACCTTTCTGAGAAAAGTAATGATTGCTAAAAAGAGATTTTGTAGGACCTATACTGGAAGAAGGTCATCTCCTACAATTCACAGAAAGTATCTCAATCAGCAGTACATCCAAGGGTAGATCCCAAATTGGAGCAAGGGAAAGAGAAAACTCCATAGATGTCTGGAGGCAAACCCATGAACACCTAGGCTGTACTAAGCTAATCTGAATGGTCCAGTCTTTGGCAACTAGACCTGCGCAGTACAGGTATCCATGCCAAGTTTTAAGCCATGCTTCAGAAACCGTAATACTCAGTGATACACTCAGTGCAAGGGGAGCAGCCCCTTACACTTGCTTTGAACGGCCACCAAAGGAGCATCTCTCAAGGAATAGTGAACAGAAACCCTATCAATGATCATAAAACGTTTCTCACCAAAACACCTGGACTTCAGAGTCTTCCCGGGTTTAGTGTGTGGAACCTAAAACCCAGATTTCACAAGAATGGAAAATGGAGCTAACAACTCAATTGACTGATTCTGAGGTTTCTCCAGCCAAGCTGGTGTCAACAAGAATGACTCATCCTGGTGTGGAACCTGGTCTTGTGTATTGTGTTGATCTGGACATGGGGTGAAGCATGACTTTAAGAAGGTGATGACTAATTCTAAAATCAGCAATGTCTAGCATACTCTATCTGATTGGATATCTGTGCCAAGGAAGTCACATGAATCAACCAATCATCCAGGAAGTGAGTGATAGAAATGCTGTTATCATGGGGCAACCTACCACCAGCATCAAAATCTTTGCTAATGCTCTGCGGTCCAAAAGGAGAGGACATTGAAATTGAACATGAAAGGAAGTGATGGGAAATTTCAGAAACCTCCAGTGTACTGATTGATTGAAAACAGCATTATTCAGAAACTTAAAGAATTCCACAACCACGCCGCCACCCCCCCCCCCCACCTCCTCCCCACAAACACAGGAAAAGGATGATATTGTGCAGGACAACCATAGAGTCAGCTACTTCAGGTTGATTACTGGGCTGAAGCCTCCTGAGAGTTTTCAATCTATAAAGAATTACCAGTAGAATCTGGAAATTGATTTGCTCCCTCAAGAACTTCTGAAAGTATAGCCCTAGGCCCTCCCTGGAGCCACCTGTTAATATCCAAGGCTACTGGGATTATGTGATTATGCAGTCTCTGTTTTCCTGCATGATTATGGATTTACCGCACTTGCAGCATAATTCACCATCTGCTGCAATATGCCGCATATGTTGTCTTTTTTTACTGCATAATTTAGTCAACCCTGCCATATAATTTGCTCCTTCATTTTGTATGCTTCCAGTTTCCATTCTCATAGCATGCTTGAGTCAAGACATTGACAGCACTGTGGAGCTGTCAGGGATCTCAGAGTATTTGTTAATATTACAAAACCTCCTTATATTCCAACCAGAGCTCTCAAGTTTCCTGCGTCCTTGTGCGAAAAGCTCATTCAATCCAGCTTTTTGCCTTGCTTTCTGGGCAATGTAGTCCTCTTTACCCCATTATGAAATCAAGGGTACAAGTCCCAGAATGCAATCCAAACACTTGGCTTGGTCGTGTTGCTCAAGAATGGGCACAGGAACTTGAAAGCTGTAGTCTCTGCTTCCTTGCTAATGTTCTCTGGAGTTGGTTCAACCAGATTCTCTCCCTGTTGATTTACTGGTTGCTTTTTCCCCCGATTACCAGTTTCCATATCTCTCATCCTCCTTGTTTTGATATGCAAACTTGGGTTGACCCCATCACTCGAGATCCCTAGTCTACCATTCCAATACCTCTGTCTTCACAAATGATTTAATGGGAATCATCTACATACTATTGATTCAGAAAATCAGGAAAAGATTGGTCTCGTGGACAACACTGCACATACGTTCTCTAATTGTTCCTAGTGGTGGTGATTTAGATGCGTCCCCACAGGTACATGACTCCAGCAAAATTGCTACGTGAGTTATAAGCGGCTTTACAGCCACAAGTATAAATATACTTTTTTGGAATAACAGAATAATTCCAATTTTTTAGACTTTTTCCTCACGGCAGGGTGCACCTTAGGGCGTGTACACCACCGGAGGATCACACTATTAAGGTCCTGAAGAAAGCTGAGCGACTCGGGCTCGTCATAAGCAGAAACATGTCGACAAAATTCACCTATATGGACTAGGGGTCTACCATAATTAAGGCCACACCTATGGTCCATTCACCCTTGTTTTTAACCAGTGCAAACCGGACAAGTAATAAAATATTTGAAAGTCACGTGCTTGCACTTTTTTAATTTTTTCTATTTCTTTGCACTCACTTAGCTTGATTTGGCTTCACTAAAACACCCTCAACACACACAAAACCAGCTCCGCTGTAAACAGGCGTTGAAGCACACTGGAAAGACATTAGGTCTTTCCAGTGGGAACCCAGTGATGAAGCATGTCACCACTAGGTTGGTGAGTGAGGGTTCTTAAAATTTGCTTTTGTATTGTCCCTCCCTTTGGAGATTTCCACTCTTCTTTCTAGTCACTCTTTTGTTGTTTAAAAATAGTAAGAAAAGGGGTGTGAGAGTGTACATCTAAACCCTTTCTCTCTTGTTGTTCTTGGGTGATTTAGATGCACCAACACTATGAAACCATGGCAGGTGGGATAAGAAATAAAGATATTTCTCCTCTTTACACCTCTCCTGGGAAGGCGTATCTTTTTGGCTCATTCCCAGGTTCACAAGTCCTTGGAAATTTGGCAATGCGTCAAAAACCATGGGAGTTGCATGGGAACACCCACCGCAACACCCATGGAACGCCTTCCCTGCACAAAGTAAGGCAATGTGCTGCTTTATATTACTCCAGATTTGTGAAGCTAATCAAAGGCAAACAAAGTGGCTTTTTGTGGCTTAATAAATATGACTGAGAGGTTTGCGTCGAACATGTACCATGTTGTGTGGTGCAAGCATGACGCAAAGCCCTCATAAATGTGCCCCCTAAGTATTTATTTAGTGTGAGCAGCCACCAAAGCCCAACCTTATCTATGATAGGATATGTACGTGGCTGAAACTAATCACTGTTTTGAGGGGAGTGAGTAATATTGAAGGCATTGCATTCAATCGCTGCTCAATAAGAAATTATACTTTCACATAAAAGAAGATATAGCGAAGTCTATAAATGTGGACTTTTTATTTCTGAAACCTGTCAATTTGTAAGGTATCAAGCAGCCCAGTATTGTTTGGAAAAATGTTCTACCTATGAAGGGGCTCATTCTTGCACTTGTGGTGTTAGGGCAATTGGATTGCAAATTGGAACTCATTATTCAAATTTGTGTGGTAATGCCACAATTCTCCCCAACACAACGTTTGACAGGTAAAAACTGGCAGTATTTGGGAGTGGGAAAGACCACACACACCAATTTTCCTGCTAGAAAACGCTGCTAATTATGCTGTACTAGTGTCTTATGTCCCATTCTCTGGTGCGGAACTCGGAATAGAGAGAGATGCGGCAACCAGTAAATACAGCACCCGGCAATGTCACTATCAGCAGATTATGGTAGTTAGTACCTCACAAAACAATGGTGCACTTGAAATGAGGTAGAGTAATACCTATGACCCCTCCCCCCACGCACTCAGATTTCACCAGGGAAAACCTTGCAGAATTTGTTAACGTGAAATATCACACATTTCACGTTTTGCAGGTTAGAATAGGGGTGAACATCCATGATAACTGTTTTATCCCCCATTCCTATGTGCAGAACTTGAAATGACGATGTAATACCACATCTTGTAAAGGATGAACCTGTTGTATCAGTATTTACCAGGAGCAGTATTTCCTTCCAAATTAACAGGCATTAGGATTATGCCCTAAAACGGATTGCTTTCAACTTCTGCAAGAGAGGCTCTTGTCGGAGTTAGGGAGGAGAGTAGAGAAGAATGGAGGTGTGTTTTGGTAGACGGGGATGTGAATTGTTGATAGTAAATTACAGCTAATGAAACCAGCACTCTTCTGGAGAAATGTGTTCTGGTCTTCCCCTGTAGTGGGGGCACTCGGGTTCTCGCCCTCTCTCCAAGGCTGGACTCCCTCCTCCAGTCTCCTAACTGCCGGGCAAATGCCACAGCACCTCTTTCTCATCTTCAGCCAATTGCCGTGGGTCAACTGGGTACCAGATTCTTGGCAACAAGGGTGCAATGAGAGCCTGACATATGTGTGCCAGTAAGATGGCATGGGGTTTGTTCATCCTGCTTCTCATGTTCCATCAGGGGAGTATGATTCCAGGAACATCAACTCTACCAGGCATGGTCCAGAAGAAGGGATATGTTGACTCTAGGTAACGCCAATTGGACTCCTTAAAGAGCTTCAGGAAAGTGTTTCCATATACATTGGGGCCACATTACCCCTCATTTCCTCTATGGAGGGTCACATGACCTAATGCACAACCAATTGTTGGCCAGGCCTATCCCTTTGAAAGGTAGTCAATGAAGTGCCCAATATACATCAAATCACCTGGGAAGTCCTAAGCGCTGTGGGGAGCCACATAATCAATATCTAGGTCCCTGTCTTTTGAACTCCAGACCTTTAGTTACTTATGGCATCTTTTCCCAGGTATCCTCAGGAGAGGGCTGATAAAGATAAGGGCCTTCAGCTGGTTGGGCCTGTTAGGGCCTGGAAAGGTTCAGAGGTCAGAGCACCTAGCACTTCTAACTTAGAACTTCATATTTCACTTCTCAGCACTCACTTTGTGCAACAACTTCCATATTATGCTTCAGTCCTGTGCACCATCTACACTATCTACACACCACCATGCGCCACCAGCCCTATCACCTGCATCCAACCCTTATATCATCATCAACATCTTAGTCAGCACCTCCCCATCAACCACTCGGAGCACACACTGCATTTCATGCTTCCTAGTGCCCACCTTCTGTGCAACATTCAGCAGACTTTAACAAAGAAATCAACCTCAACTCCACCTTCCTGCTGGAAGCTTAATTTCCACTACTCTATACACCTTGATGTCCTAGTCTCACCTGACTATAGCATCTAAGACAACTATCACCCTAACAGAACAGAAGGAGGCCAAGCATGTACAATTAGCAACTATCCTCCAAGTAATTGAAGCTCCTTCTGTGCCGATACCCATTGTCTGTAGGCTGAGAGCATGACTTTATATCTCACTCATAGAACCCCACCTTCACGTCTGAGATATGCATTCTCAGCACCATGTATCAATTCTTTACTGAAACAGCATCTTTCTCAGTCACTTCAACCTATCTGGAGTGTCAACAAAATAGACCATGGAAGAGGTCTTCCTTGACCTTCATGAGACCTCCGCACACCGAACAATACATATCATAGCCGACACACACTAAAAGCAAGGCCCTGGTCTTACTGTGTTGATCAATGTTCAACTTCCTTTGTCACTTTCCATAGCATAGGGATTGGCTCGACCATGTAGCCATCATTTTCAATCCAGTCCACTCCAGAACCACCCACTGTAGAGCATAGTTTTGGTCATGCAAACTCTTCTCAATCAACATCTGAGAATCTTAACTCGCCAGTGGTTAATGTGTGCCTGTGTCTGCAGATTGTGGCACAGGAAGTTACATGTATGGGCAGGACTTATTTGTCGCTATCAGGCTTTGACCCAGAGCAAGACAGAGCAAGGCAGGAACTTTAAAATGGAGAGGAAGAGGAAGATACGAAAACAGCAACAAAGAAAGAAAATAACAAGGTTAAAAAAGAATCTGCAAGAGTTAGACAAAAAGACAGGAACTGTAGGGTGGTGGTAGAAAGAGGCAACAGGTGTGAAGGACTGGGTTTTTCTAAGACCCAGCGGTGTCAGGGGACAACACCTGAAACCTTCGTGGGTAACCTGTTCCGGCGTACAAATGACAGAGACACGGGACACATCCTTCGGCGTCAAAGATTCGAGGTTTATTACTGCAGGGAACACAGAAGTCACGAGAAGTACAACACGTGTAAGTTCTGGGAGACTGCTTCAAATTGCTACTGTGGGTCGCTCCTTTTATACACATTTCTCTCCTAGGTTAACATGATACACAAACGTTTACAACTTGGTTCCCATAATAAACGCCAGAAGGGGTTGCCTTCATGTATTCAGGGCCCGGAACATAAGTACGGAAACATTTGGTGGTTCCCAACTGTAAAAACCCATCTTCCCACCATTAGTACATTCCAATTGGCAGTAAACAGATCGAAGAAGGAACAGAAACAGGTGCAGAGGAAGGCAGAAACAGTGGGGAGATCGGAAAGGGTGTAAAAAGGGTAGTGTCGGGAAACACGAGTTGCAAGCATCAAAGAGACGTGCCTAATGAGATGCACGGCTGAGACAATAGACCGGCACGGCAAGATGAGCCTCGAGCGGGGCCATCTGCCTTACAGTATCATCCCCCTCATCATAAAGACACTTTCAAAGGAAACGTGTCTTCCGCAAGGGTCTTGGGAACCCCAGGGTCGCGAGCGGACAGCGTCCGTTCGCTGGCTACTTGAGGGCAAGAAACAAAATGGATGCCGTATCTAAGATGGAACCCGTGGGTACAGATATAGAAACCCACGAAACAGACGAACGGTTTAGGTTAGCACAGCGAAACTGCGTACACCCACTAAACACGTCATTTGCGGTTCATAGATACCAGACTCGACCATATTCGTGCGAGTCGACAACACCACTTACAATCGTCACGGAACCTCAGACGCTCCTTTTGCCCTCATGTAGGCAAGCACTAGTCAGAATCATATTCTATATTCATCAGACCATCTAGATGTTGCTGTAGCATAATTCTATCCATCTGAGCTCCTTTGGTAACAGGCGGCTGTCTTATACACGTTGTAGCACAGAGGCCACATAAGGCAGGACCACACTGAACACAAAGGCAACACGTGAACAGAAATGCTACGACAACCCCGATGATCATCAGAATCTTCCAACCCCAAGTCGACATTAGGCCCCAAAACCACCCAAGTAGCGTCCAATCCCCTACGTCCAGGTGTATGGACTCAGAGATCTTATGCAACTTTGAGATGGCTTGATAGACAGTCGGAGCGTTATCTGGAATGAAAATACAGCAGCTCGAATGGATCACCTTACATACTCCACCTCGATCTGCTAAAACAACGTCTAAAACCATACGGTTTTGTAACGTCATAAGCCTATCCGCCTGAAGTTCTGCGGTGATATTACCAAGGGCACTGGCAGTGATATTAGCTGTCGATTCCACCACTCGAGTCAACTGTCTCAGGTTCCTACTATTGACCATAGGCCCCCAAAACGGAAAGAAACCCTTGAAAAAGTCTCCTGCCTCTTGACCGGCAGTGTCCTCTTCGCTAATCACGCCCCTCACAACTCTAGTCTTGTGATAGTCTGCATCTACGGTGAACGTCGGAGGCAACAAATTTGCGATATAACATGTGCCCGCAAAGTCGGAGGGCAACCACGTATACGCACGATCATGACAGACAAAGTACGTACCCTTGGCAGTCAGAAACACAGGGGACGAGAGCATTGGCAAGACGTACGTCTCGGAGCAAGCACTCTCTCCAAGATGAGCTCTCGGTCTTCGGCCACAACCCTTTAGACAGAAATTACCAAGGTGGGGTACGATCCATATCGGAGACGAGCTTCTGAGCTGCCTTTCACCCACGAGCGCACTATACTCAGCCTCACTCAGGTCCCTATAGGCTCGCACCTCTTCCTCTGGGATGAGCGACGGCTCATAGATATCCCTATCTAAATCAGCGATCGCTATAGCCAAAGGTTTGTGATACGGACCAGGACCAAAGTGGGAAGGACGTGGCTCTCGATTGGGGTAGGAATCTAGTGCGCTTCGAAACATTGTTTGAAATGCTCGAGCTGAACCCTGGGCACTATAAGGAAGGACCAGATATGGAATTCCCTTATCCGTGGTATGCGGCATTAACCCACACACCCAACAATTAGTAGTATTAACCACTAACTGATGCTGATGAAGGAGCTGAATAAAGGAATTATTTCTGAATTCTGCACGTCTAGCCTGCTCGTGTTGAGGTAAGATGTGAAAAGAATGAGGAGAAACAGTGGAGGTAGTTTTAGGTTCAGGAGAAGGGGTAGGTGAGGCAGAAGGCAAAAACGTCAATATCAGGTAATACACCCCACCCGCCAATAACGAGGAAACAATTAAAAACAGAAGGAACACCTGAAACATAAAGCATTTGGTATGGGTAATTTGTTGCAGTTTGAATCTTTGCGCCTGAGCTTTTTCCAAGTCCACAAGTTTTGAAAACGCCATCCCCTAAAACCGTCCGCAACGTTTCTTGACGCACTTCGTTCTGTGTAGCAGTAGTCAATCCCTAGGAGTTCCCAGGAACCGACGGTCTTTGACCTAGTGTCAAGACCTACTAACCAGAAGGAAGTACACGCGCGGCCCTACGGTACACCTGGATGGAAGGTATCTTAATTTCACAAATATGCACAAAGTCTTTCAGCTGTGAAAGCAAAAACACAGAGGTGGAAAAAACTCAATATTTACAAAGATCACAGTTATACAAGTGTTTAGACTGATCGTGGCAATGGGGTAACGTAGATGTCGAGGAACAAAAGCAAATTTTATTTGTCCTTGGTATTAGATCGCAAAAAGTGTCGGCTCTTTCCAGGACGTGTCTGTTCGTCAAACAATGGATCCGATGAGGGAACAGAGTTCTGTTGATCAGTCAATTGTTGAGATCTTGAGCTTTGCGGTGACAAATGTTCAACAATGTCGTTCTGCTGCACTGAGGATTCTCCAACAGGTTCGGCATCGCTAAAAGGTACGAAGGTCTGCAATCTTTCCGTTTCAGATGAAGCAATGCCTTTCCTCACCCACGAGTCCGCCGGTAAAGGTATAGGTACCTTTTTGGTGTGGGTGGCATGCACCCAGTTCTTCCGGCCTTCCAAACGGACAGCAGTTCTCGTGGCAAGGAGGGCCTGGAAGGGTCCAGTAAAACGAGGCTCGAGGTTTCTTTTTCTTCCAAAGTTCCTCGTCACCACCCAGTCTCCGGGCTGGAGCTGGTGGCCTGGACTCTCCGTCTGCGTTGGCAGTGCTTCAAAGACCTGTTGGTGAATTAACCTCAGTTTAGCAGTCAGATCATGAAGATAATCGATCAACATTGGATACTCAAGATCAGAAAACACACTCGGTCTAGGGACCCCCCAAACATTCGCAGGACGGCCGAACACTATTTCATAGGGACTGAGCCCTACTCGGGAGTGTACAGTCGCCCTTGTTGACAACAGAGCTAGAGGCAAAGCGTCAGGCCACGAAAGACCAGTTGTAGCCTGAATCTTCGCTAGTTTGAGTTTAAGGGTGCCATTATACCCTTCAACCAAACCTGCTGACTGGGGATGATTGGCGCTATGGAATTTTTGAGAACTTCCAAGGCCCTTACACACACTCCTCATCACACTCCCTACAAACTCACTTCCGTTATCAGACCATACAATCCGTGGCATTCCATACCGAGGAAAGTATTCCTTCAGTAGGATTTTCGCAGTGGACAGAGCTGTATTGTCTTTGAGAGGGTAGGCTTCGATCCATCGGGAGAATGCGCAAACCACAACTAAAACATATTTCAGGTTATTGCATCGCTCCATATGGATGAAGTCTAGCTGGATCACTTCAAACGGACATGAAGGGGGAGCAAAATGGCCAGGAGGTGTAGGGGTTCCCTTACCAGGATTGTACATCATACATATCATGCACTTCTTCACCAATCTCTCAGCACATTTAGTGATACCATCATTCTTCCACACAGGGGACAACAACTTGCAAATACCTTTCGCACTAATATGTGCTAACCCGTGTGCCATCGTCACAACAGCTAGCACATACGCATCTGGCAACATCCATCTCTTATGCTCCGACAAATCAATCCAACAACCATTCGCATCCAACTTTCCCGTACTCTCTTTCCACTTCGTCTTTTCAGTCTCGGTGGCCTCGTTCTGTATCGTTCTCACACTCTCGATGGTATCCTCGCACATACTAGTCTCTGTAGGCCTCCTAACCGAACTCGTCACATACATTCTAGTGCTAAGGTTCCGGGCAGTCTCCTTAGCAGTCTCATCCGCAAACGCATTACCACGACCAACATCATCCGTCACCTTACGATGCGCACTACATTTAACAATCGCCACCTGCTTAGGTAACGTAAGTGCATCCAAAAGATCATTCACAAGCTGTCCATGTTGAATCTTAGTGCCATGCGATGTCATAAAACCTCTCTCTCTCCACAATCGTCCAAAACTATGTGCGACGCCAAAAGCGTATTGGCTGTCGGTAAACACATTCACCCGTTTCCCTTTCGACAACACACACGCTCTAGTCAAAGCGATCAGTTCTGCAGCTTGGGCAGAGTTCTGATTCAATCTTGCAGCTTCCACAACAGTATTCAAAGTTACCACAGCATACGCAGTCGTCACATCACCATTCGGCAATTTAAAACATGAACCATCCACATACAAGGTCCCATCGGGATCTTCCAAAGGAGTGTTTTTAAGGTCCACACGACCTTTTGTTTCCTCCTCAGTCCGTAAGTAACAGTCATGAGGGGTTACTTCATCTGACTCCATGCTAATGGGCAACAAAGTCGCCGGGTTCAGGACATTACAACGTTTTATCTGAATATGACTTGCCAAAAGCGTCAACTCGTACCCAGACAACCTTGCACTCGTCAAGTGCTGAGTTTTCGTACGATTTAAGAGAGTGTCAACTGCATGCGGAACCATCACCGTAAGCATATTATCCATGACCAATCCTGCTGATTGTCGGATGGACACTACAGCTGCCGCTGTTGCTCTCAAACAACTCGGCAATGCTCTAGCTACTGGGTCCAAGGTTGAGGTAAAATATGCACATGGACGCTGCTTACCACCAAAAGGTTGCGTCAAAACACTCAACGCACAACCTTCTCTCTCGTGCACGTATAGTGTAAACGGCTTGCTGTAGTCAGGGGTACCTAACACAGGAGCCGAACACAACGCGTCACGCAATTCAGAAAAACTTTTCTGAAATTCTTCCGTCCATGGTAAAGGAGTTGGAACATCCTTGCACGTAAGAGCCACCAATGGTTTCGCTAGCAATGAAAAATTCGGAATCAATTGCCTGCAGTATGACGTGATACCTAAAAAGGCACGCACATCTCTCTGAGTTGTTGGCACAGTCATTCGGGCAATCGCTGCAATTCTCTCTGGGGTCAACCTTCTTCCCTCCTTTGACAATAAGTGACCTAGATAGGTTACTTCTTGACAACAATATTGAAGTTTAGAAGGAGACACCTTGTGATGTAAGTCACAGAGATGTTGCAACAACGATACCGTGGCAATTTTGCAAATGTCCTGAGTATCTGCAGCCACCAATAAGTCGTCAACATATTGGATCAAGGCTGCACCAGCCGGCAACACAAACGCATCTAGTTGGCCCTTCAAGGCTTGACTGTATATCGATGGACTTTCACAGTAGCCCTGAGGAGCACGCTTAAACCGGAAGCTGCGACCACCAAGAGAGAAACCGAAAAGGTCTCTGCTTTCCTCAGCAATCGGGATGCTGAAGAACGCATTCTTCAGATCGATCACTGAAAACCAAGATGCCGAGGCTGGAATCAGAGTCAGTAGCGCCGTGATGTCGGGCACAACAGGGAACTGAGGAATCACAATTTTATTTACCTCCCGTAAATCGATAACAAAACGATAAACAGGTGGTTTCGAAGGATCAGTACATTTCAGAATGGGCAACACAGGACTGTTGCACACGTTTCCCCGAGTCTCCTCGATAACATCTTTCTCGATCAGATCATAGATGATCGTTAACAATGCTCGTTCACCATCAAGGGAGGTACGATACTGGGGAATACGTGGCAACCGCACATTAGATTTCAAATGAACAACATAAGGGGAGATGTCAAGCAGGCCCACGTCATTGGGACCTGTTGCCCACAAAGATGCAGGAAGAGAACTCAATTCCGGTGGAAGCTTATCGAGAGACAAGTACATTGGAGAGATAACTCTCTCACCCAAAGTAAGCTTCACTCCCGCAGGAGAACAATACAAAGTCGCATACAAACGTTTTAGCAAATCCAGGCCCAAGAGATTTTCACCACACCCAGTGGTCAAAATCAGCGGAGCTTTGAGCTCACGCGGCCCAATTGTAAGAGGCAAAGGGCGCGAAACCGGATTGCTAACAGGGGCGCCAGAGAATCCAACGGAAACATTTGTTAAGCCAGACAAAGGTGCGCCAGGGAGTTTCGAATACATTATGGAACTTTTCGCTGCACCAGTGTCCAACAGAAAAGGCTCAACGACGCCCGAGGTGGCAACTGCGACGTAAGGCCCTCTCTGATCAACCGGAACTGATACTACTCCCTCTCCTTGTCTATGGCTGTCCTAGTGATTACCGTCGTCAGCATCCTGATCGACGTAATAATCATCTACATTGTACTGAGCAGATCGCCCTTGTGACGATCCACGCTGATCAAAACAATTATTGGAGTCAGAAGTGTTAGTGGAACGATCGTTCTGAGCACCGCGACCTCTACCACGTGATGTCTGTTGAGAACCACCACGACCTCCTCTAGACGAATTACCACTATTACGCTCATTGAGGACTGGACAATCGAATTTCAAATGACCCTCCTGTCTACAATAGGCACACTGATTGTACCCTAACGACGATCTCTGTGAAGAGGAATCATTTCGTGATTGTGACCTATTTGACTGAGACTGCGATCGATTACGTTGTTGCGAGTCATTCTGATTCGAACGCGGAGGGTATGCCTGCTGCAACAACACTTTAGTTTTCAGCTCTTTTGTTTTCTTGTCAGCACGATCGTTCTCCTCTTTCTCCCTATTCTCATAATATTGAGCCGTAGCCAATATTTGAGCAGAAGTAGAAACAGCCCACGCACTTTCAGAATTTCGTAATTTGTTGCTTAAGTCAGGCAGTAAATTTGAAACAAATTTGTCCACAAACAACCTCTGACCACCTTCGGTACCCATGTCTTGACCACTGTGGTCAATGAAAGCCTCCTCAAATCTCGTAAAGAAATCAGAGACGCTCTCATCCTTCTTTTGTTTGCAAGCGGACAGTTTGTCCCAATTTACCTTCATGGCTGGCATAAGCGTTTTCATCAGAGCGATAATTCTCTGAGGCAAAGCCGTAATGAGCTGTTCAGGTTTAGCCCCACCAATTTGTCGTGTGTCTGCCGCGATAAGAGCAGCCCAATCACCACCTAATTCAGCCACATGGTTTTCTTGACGAATCTTTGCCCATACCGGTTGCGGTACGACATTGCCAAACAGCATATCGATATCGGCAAGATTCATTATCGTAGCGTCTACGAGCTGCGATAATTCTTTATAAAACCCTGCAGGATTTTTGCGAGGGTCAGGCAAAGATTGCTTCACCTGGAGAACTTCCGATTGTTTCCACGGGAGATGTATCCACACTCTCTGGAAATGTGGCAAGATCGGAGGTTGAGCTGCAGCATTACCCGGCATCCACACTGGTGGAACTTCACGCATGGGATACTGACCAGGCGCTGCTGGCGGTCCTTCGATGTCTTCTACAAACAATGCCCGAGGCATTATAGAAGGACGAAAAGATAACAACTGCTCAACAGCGCGTCGAACATTTGAATCGACTATCATTCCGCTCGAAAACTGGAGCTGCAGATTAGTCAAAGCAGTCAACACATCGTCCGATGCATCTACCGATATTTGGTCACGTAAAACTTTACACATTTCTTCGAAAACGTATCTTTGTGTCAGTATATTGAATTGACAGAACGTATCAAGCACTGCGCGTGGAGGATTTCTAAGAGGGTATTTCATCCAGGCCATCGCCATATTATACAGCGCAGCACGTTCCCTATTACCGGGAAGCTGACTACGTCTTTGAGGACCGTCCGAACCAGCGGACTCAAGAATAGGTCCAAGAGAATTGAAAAAGTTAGCAGCAACAGAAGGGGTACGACGTTGAATAGATGGAGAGGTATAACATAGGGGATTAACAAGAGAAGAGTCGGAAACAGACGAAACAGCAGGAGTAAGTAGAACAGGAGCAGCAGCGGGAGCAGGAGTATGGGGAAGTACAAGCGTTGGAGCAGTAGGAACAGCAGTAGGCAAGGGAGCAGGAACAATCGGAAGAACGGGTACAGGTTGAGGAACAGGTTGAGGAACAGGCACAGGAGCAGGTACAGGGGGAACCACAGGAGCTGCGGTACCCTGTGCGTACGGAGGTGGTGATTTCAAAAGATAGGACATTAGAGGGTCCTCAACTGATTCCTCCTTCTTATCCGACTCCGTTGGCAAAGCGGGGTAACATTTATCTATAGACATATGCTGAAGCCTATCGAAAACTTCCTTTTCCTTTTCCTCCTTATCTCGCTGAAACTGTTCTGCTTTCTTTACTATGGTAGCCACTCCATCTCTCTGATTACGTTTTGTCTGTCTGATTTCTTTCTGTTTGGCTTCTTTGCGCCACAACCGAAAGGCATCAAACATGGCCGGCCTTGATTTTTTCTTAAACAATTTAGCCTCGAGGTTATCTAAAATCGGGGTCTCGAAACTACCATGAGGTGGCCAACTAAGGACACCGTCCTTTCTAGTGTAACAAATCCAATATTCATTAAAGGTAATCGGACCCAACCCATGCTTGCTATATAATTCGTAAGTTGGAGTTCCGACCGGAGGTATCGGACACGAGTCCTCCAATCGGGAATCCGCACCACAACGACCAAAACAACTGAACAAAGTACTACGACCAGGCATCTTGCACACTAGCCGAGTTTCACAAACTTCAAGGGTTACGGGATTTACCAAGTCCCTGCAAAAAGCAAAAACCCTCGGTTTTTGGCGACTGCAGACGTCAAATATCACAACAAAGAACCAAGTACTAAGAACCACAAATGCAATGGAACCATGCAACAACTAAGCACCCACAACTAAGGACTCTGGGAGCGACCCACAAATACTTAACTCAAAGATCGATGGCGTCACCAGGAAGGCCCGTCAATCGTCTCGCTGTACCAAGGTCTACGCCAGGCGCCAAAACAGGTCTACAGTCAGGGCAGCAGTCCGTCGCAGCCGTCAGGAGGCGGGAATCTTCACGGGAAAAGTCGTCGGGCCACTTGTTTCGCCAACAGGATCGATGAAGCGGGGTGCACCTTCCCTCGGAGATTTCACACGAAGTTCCTCACGATCGTCGGGCTTGGACCGGTACCACTGATGCAGCCCCACGTTGGGCGCTAACTGAAGGACTGGGTTTTTCTAAGACCCAGCGGTGTCAGGGGACAACACCTGAAACCTTCGTGGGTAACCTGTTCCGGCGTACAAATGACAGAGACACGGGACACTTCCTTCGGCGTCAAATATTCGAGGTTTATTACTGCAGGGAACACAGAAGTCACGAGAAGTACAACACGTGTAAGTTCTGGGAGACTGCTTCAAATTGCTACTGTGGGTCGCTCCTTTTATACACATTTCTCTCATAGGTTAACATGATACACAAAGGTTTACAACTTGGTTCCCATAATAAACGCCAGAAGGGGTTGCCTTCATGTATTCCGGGCCCGGAACATAAGTACGGAAACATTTGGTGGTTCCCAACTGTAAAAACCCATCTTCCCACCATTAGTACATTCCAATTGGCAGTAAACAGATCGAAGAAGGAACAGAAACAGGTGCAGAGGAAGGCAGAAACAGTGGGGAGATCGGAAAGGGTGTAAAAGGGGTGGTGTCGGGAAACACGAGTTGCAAGCATCAAAGAGACGTGCCTAATGAGATGCACGGCTGAGACAATAGACCGGCACGGCAAGATGAGCCTCGAGCGGGGCCATCTGCCTTACAGTATCATCCCCCTCATCATAAAGACACTTTCAAAGGAAACGTGTCTTCCACAAGGGTCTTGGGAATCCCAGGGTCGCGAGCGGACAGCGTCCGTTCGCTGGCTACTTGAGGGCAAGAAACAAAATGGATGCCGTATCTAAGATGGAACCCGTGGGTACAGATATAGAAACCCACGAAACAGATGAACGGTTTAGGTTAGCACAGCGAAACTGCGTACACCCACTAAACAAGCCATTTGCGGTTCATAGATACCAGACTCGACCATATTCGTGCCAGTCGACAACACCACTTACAATCGTCACGGAACCTCAGGTGGAACCAAGACTAGGGAGCCTTACAATTTGGAAACCTCGGCATTCGACAATGCAGCAACATGGCAGGGGTCTTCTATAGAAACGTGAGACCCTGCACTTATTATTTTACAAACTTTGTTCTAGAACTTACTGGCAGCATCATTGAACCTGACTCTTAATGTTGTCTCTCTGCTCCTCAACCTCGCCCTCCATGCTACATAAGACACCTGTGCTCATCTCAGGACTAGCTTCTTGATAGTCAAGCTCTCTAACCCATAGTACACTAGGTGTGTAGAGACAACACTCTTCCATCTAAAAGCAAGACGTGAAGATGAACGAAATCTCAACATGACCATAAGCTCTTGAATAACATCCATGTATCTCACAAAAGTTCATGTGGAGGGCCAAGACAGCATACTTCAATAAAATTACAGGAAAGATCCTTGCTGAAGCAGACCTCTGAAGGGCATCATGCATTGCCAGATCCCTAAACCAGATCTGCCTCTTAAGAATGCAAAAGGGAAGTGCATGGCTGTAAAAAATGTTTTCAAGAAGGCCAACAAATCAGACTACATATCAACAACACAAATGTAATGGCCATCATGCCACCAGTACTGCCTCACACTCAAGTTTGACCTTTTCAATCAAAATAACAGACTAACATGTTCACTTCTCAAATTTAATATTCCACTATACTAATTCACAACTCATCCTTTATGGGTCCCAGAGTAGCGTGCTACTCGCCAAAAAAGTGCTTCAACACCTCATCAGAGGTAAGGAAGCATTATATAAATGGAAACCTTTTTCCCTCTTCTATGCCTCCACTACCTTTCCCTATCCACGTGAATAACACATCCACCACTCAAAATACTTTCATATTTCACTATACTAATTTTCACCACTAATCCTTTATGGGTTCTGGAGTAGCATGCTCCTCGCCAATAAAGCGCTTTAACACCCCATCACGGTTACAAGTGCTATATAAATGCAAACCTTTTCCTTTTTCTACCCCTCCCCAACCCTTCTCAATCCAAATAACTGACTAACATATTCACCACTCAAATAACTTTCATATTTCACTATACAAATTCAACATTAATCCTTATGGGTTCCGGAGTAGTTTGCTACTTCCCAATAAAGAGCTTCAATACCCCATCGGGGTTACAAGCGCTATATAAATGCAAACCTTTTCCTTTTTCTACCCCTCCCCAACCCTTCTCAATCCAAATAAATGACTAACATATCCACCACTTTAATTACTTTAATATTTCACTATACTAATTCAACACTAAACCTTATGGGTTCCGGAGTAGCTTGCTACTCACCAAAAAAAGTGCTTCAAACCCCATCAGAGGTAGCAAGCACTATATAAATATAAACCTCTTTCCCTCTTCTATCCTGCTGCTACTCTTCTTTATCCAAATAACTGAATAACATATGCACCACCCAAATTACTTCATATTTCCCTATACTCATTTTCAAAACTAATCCTTTATGAGTTCCGGAGTAGCGCCAGAAAAGCGCATCAACACCCTTTCAGTGGTAACAAGCGCTGTATGAATGCAAAACGTTCTCCCCTTCTATCCTTCTGCTATCCTTCTCACTCCAAATAACTGACTAATATCCACCACTCAAATTACTTTCATATTTAACCATACTAATTCACCAGTAATCCTTTATGGGTTTCCGGAGTAGCATGTTACTGCCCCCCCAAAAAAGGCGCTTCAACACCCCATCAGGGGTAACAAGCGCTATATAAATACAAACCTTTTTTTCTCTTCTATCCTTCCGAATCAAAAAAACTGATTAACCTATCCACCACTTTAATTACTTTCATATTTCACTATACTAATTCAACACTAATCCTTTATGGGTCCCGGAGTAGCGTGCTACTCGCCAAAAAAACGCTTCAACACCTCATCAGGAGTAGTAAGCGCTATATAAATGAAATTACAATACAATACAATACAATCTACAACATTTCAAGACTCTTCAACTCGGGCCAAAGGAGTCCAAATGCTATGACGATGCCATTATCCTAGTGTCCATAGTGAAATACAAAATGTGTGATTCTCTCTGACTGCTGGCCAACATTAACAACTCCGTCATTACCCAATGGGTCTTCCTAGGCACCTTTAAGAACGAAGAAGGTCCTAGCATTGCTGAAGAAGGCAAACATAACCTCAATGATCTCACAAACTAAATCCACTATTCCTAGGAAAGATCATCGAACAGGTCACTGCCATTTACTTTCATGGGAAGTGCAAGAGCAATGCCCTTCTTCAACACCATTAGTCTGGATCTGGCCCACAAAGTACCATAAACACCGCAGGTATTCAAGTGATGATGACACATGCTGAATAGAACCAGAGAGGGCTTCAAGGCCATCATCCTGATTTAGTTCAGATCATACCTGATTCACAGGTTCTACCTCATCCAGGTAGATGAATTCCCATCAAAGAGTAGTCCTATAACTGTCATGATTTTCAGGCTTTACGTGGGACCCCTGATGGACGACAGCGTCAAGCTCTATCAGTATGCAGACAAAGCTCAGCTTTTACTGAAACCTTTATTGGGAAATAACAAAAACTGCCTGAACGTTTGTCTATTATCGATTCAGGGTTAGATGATGAAGGGCTCCTTGATGCTCCTCAATTCTTGAAGTCAGATTTTGTGCTCAGTGTCAACAGCAAGCCGCAATGAGCGAAAGGTTGACTCTCAGCAATGAACCTAAATGACATGACTTTGCAGTTCAGCAACACTGCCTCTTCATTATCAAATGTACCTGTACAGTGCAGCATTTCCACTTATTAACTCCAGTAGCAGCGGTAAAGGAGGCATTTCAGAGTACATGCCGCTTCCAGAGTGTTGCAATTCTGTTACTGCTCAGATAGTTTGTGCCATCAGATGTCGCCTAGCAGTAGTAATTTTGGATTTTGAGGTTTCAGCCTCATTGCTCCCAGAATCCTAATACTGTTTTGATCTGGGTCGCCTGGTCACAAATGAACTGTTTAACAGGGCCAGCATTGTGATGGGCCATGTATGCGAATCAAATAAATACTTGTCAATGTTAACAAGATTCCTGACCAATGAGCTCCCATTTTGATCCATTTCTTTTAGACATGTTGTTAAGTTAGCAAGACAAAAAAGACAGCAGGACTTTTCCATCTGTGCACCCAGGATCTGAAACTATATCCCCGCATCCATCATTACCACCCCAACGCTACTCCCATTTAGGAAAGAGTTGAAGAGTCAGCTCTTTAAAGAACACCACCTCAAAATGCATAAACCGTCCAAAACTCAGCTTCCTTTTCTAGTACTCGCCTACTTTAAGCTTGCGTTTGACTGTGTACTTCACTCCACTGCCTTTTTTGCTAGGTTTGCGCTATAGAAATAACATATGCAAACAGGTATACATGCCACTGGTACCACTTTAGCTTACTGGCACCATGGTCTCTTTGAAGATTCACCATTCTTGTGAAACACAGAGCACCTGTGCTAACCCTAGGGGCACAATATGGCTTTCATTTAACAATTTCAACCTGCAGCTTCCCCAGGGGGGTAGGATAACTCAGTTGAATGGGTAGACAGAAGAAGCGCCTCAAAAGCGGTAGCCAATGGATTAAATAGTTAGCCTGGGAAATCTTGATCCGAGAGGGTGGTTTCCCTAGAATCCAGATATTTATCTCTAGATGGTCTCAGCAGCAGCCTCTTGAAAAATGAAAATGTGGGTAAATGACCACCCTCACTTTATCAATCTTTCAGAATGGGCTGTAGTAAAAAAGTATATGAATAAGGAAAAAGACTGATGGAGCAAGAGCTCCCGTATTTGATTATTTATATGTTCTTTTTTGTAGTGCAATTCCACCTGAAACCGGGTTTCAGAGCACTTCATAATCACAGTGGAAGCCACAGGCCCTTTATGCAGGACAGGACAACACAACAGGAAACAAGTGCAAGAAGGCAACAATAAAATGTTAGTTACTCACAATGGCCAAGCGATAGCTTGAGGCAACAGCATCATCAAGTCATGTTTAGTTGCAATTAGCTGTGGATGCAACAGGTTTACAAGGCATTGAACAGCCGAGACCTCCTTATGTGCTCTCTGTCAGGACACACCACCTCTAACACTGACCCCCTTCTCCTCCCAGCTTAACTTCTCCCCTTCCTTCCCCATATTTCCAAATAACTTGTCAGGAAGCCCTAATTTCCCTCTGCAACAATTCTGAAGCAGACTGTTTCCAAGATCCTTATTTTAAGGTTCTCCTACTGAGGATCTGCAAATGATTCAGTCCCCGGTCTTCGTTACGATGCTTGCTGCTTTAACAAAATGTTTGCCGCAAGCAGCCTCCATCCGCCTGTGTGGCCCGACCGCAGTGTGTGGATGGGGGCCTGTGGCCACAGCGGACGAGCGGGACAGGTTACACAACCGGGAGAGGATTTTAATTACAGCGCTCACCCCCTACATATGACAAAGCCACTAACGCCCTCCTGGGAGAGCCAAGATAGACATCAGCTTTTTGTCGAGCATGAAAGCTGGGTGGAGACCTGGGGATTTATTTTAACACCCCTCCAGCTAATGACACGGGTGGACTGTGGTGCCCAGTACAGGAGCGTGGGAGCATTTAGACCAGGGATCATGTGTGTGCAGCAGTTGTGAAAGGAAGTGCAAATACTTAAGATGCTCCTCCTTTTGACTGTCCAGCTCCTTTTCCCCTCTGGCTCTTCCTCCATTGGATCGTCTCCCTGGTTTTCTTTGGACTTGGCTCTCGTAACCTTTGGACTGGAACTCGTGTGCGCCCTGCCACTTTGGGACCCTCTCCTGTTGTTGCTCTTGCCCTGGCTGCATCTTGCAATGTTGAGATGGTTTCTATTGATGCCCACGACCTGGGACCGCTATTTTGTTGATTCTTGTCCTTTCCTTTGGTCCCATG
This sequence comes from Lissotriton vulgaris, assembly GCF_964263255.1. Taxonomy (NCBI): domain Eukaryota; kingdom Metazoa; phylum Chordata; class Amphibia; order Caudata; family Salamandridae; genus Lissotriton; species Lissotriton vulgaris. The sequence continues at coordinate 799,923,208 of NC_141685.1, read as the reverse complement.
GATTCCATCCTGCTGACCTTCAGACATATTAGTTATGCTGGACTGCCTTATCTCTTTCTTCCCCTCAGGTCCCCCTCTCTCCTCTCACCAATCTCAGCCTCCAGCTCTTCTCCCCCCATACCTCTTTCTACCCCTTTTTATTTTAATTTTTAATTTTATTTTTATTTCTCTTTTCACTCTGTAAATGTGTGATACATACTTGTCCAAGCCGAATCGCTGGTAAAATGGAATCCTGAGAAAATCTACTATTTGTATATATATGTATATAGAGATAACTCTAACCACTCGTATATGTAGTAGATCTTTATACTCACTACCATTCCTATGCGATTCTTAGAGTTTATCCATTTGTATCTCTTCCTTAAGTGACTATACAACTTGAACATTTGCAATTTTTTCTATTTGTATCTCTTCCATGTGTGACTTTACAACTTGTACATTTGCAATTTGTTTTCCTGTTTGTATCTTTTATGTAACTCATGTAATCCTAAGTCCTTATGTATCGCAACTGGTTCTTTTGTAAAGCGCTCTGACACCTTCGGGTAATGTTTGCGCTATAGAGAATCGCATTAAATAAAATAAAATAAAAAATAAAATAAGCAGTCAGTGGCGTAGGGAGGCCTCTTGCCACTGTAATGTCGCCCCTGTGACGTAACAGGGCGTCTTGTGTAATCCTTCAGGCTTCCTGTCTGGGGAAGATGAGTTGCGATGCTAGCCCCCTCTCCTCTGCTGTCGGGAGGGTGGTCTGCACTGCCCCATGTGACCCTGGCACCTAAAAGGCAGCGGGCCGGACATGACGTGGTTGTTCACGTACGACGCCGGCTGCTATACCCGATCTCCTGTGTCCTTGCATCACTTAATTAATGCTGCGTGTGGTGAGAGCTAATTAAGGCATAATTAACATCAACTGAGCGTCGGACTCCTATCGGACCCACAACACAACATTGGAGATGAGGGTGGTCGCATGAAACCACCGCTCCAGCTCCATGGCGGCCGCAAGTGTGTGTCCACTGCATGCAGTGCTCATGCCATGGGGTTTGTTGAAGTGCCCATACCCCCAAATGCAGAGAAATTACCATGCTGAGCAGATGCTGCAGGTCACAGGTGGGCCTCCTATAGGAAACTAGAAGAAGCACAGCACAACAGGGAGAAGAGGTGAGTGCCAACAGTATAGGTGCTCTACCTCACTGCACCTAGGGCACCGCCCACATCCTGGGAAGAGATACCTACCTTACAGGGCTCACTGCTGCAAGGGAAGGAGATGCCTGAAGCCGGACAAAAGCAGCCATCGGTGGATACTGGGGGAGGACAACAAGATACCAGCACAGAGTAAGCTCACAGCTGGGACACAACATCTGGGGGACAGAACAGTGGGATACCAAAGGCACCTGGGTGAACAGAGGGTAAAACGTGGCTACTATACCGCCCATTGAACCATTCATAGTAGAAGGGGCCCCATCCATACAAGCACCCAGATGGAAGGAATGGGTGGAGAGACCTACTCTGATTTTCAAAGCCACCAAGATAGTCAAAGCCCAGACGAGAGCAATGCTCCTGCACCTAGGGGTAAAAGACATCGACAAGTTTTCAAAATCCATCACGGAAGCAACCTCCAAGACCCATCTTACCTTAATCGCTGCTTTCTCTGCACACTTGGAGCTCATGGTGAACCAGGACTATGAACGCTTTGTATTGCGCAGAGCGTGCCAACATGCTGAGGAGTCAATAGATGCATTTCATGCTCCTCTCGAAGACATCGCAAGCACCTGCAGGTTTCATGATGAAAACGAGGAGATAGGTGTGTAGGAGAGTAGGGTCTGCAATCCCATGATCACCCAGATTTTTTGCTTTTGTTTCACTGGTTTACGACTTTCTCTGGCTGTGGGACTGCCAATCAGACCCACAGCCTGGCTGTTCTCTTTCTAAATTCGGACATGTACCCTAGGTGCATTTACCAATTGGTACTGGGCCACCTTATCAGACCCCGTAACGCAGGGCATAGGTGTACCCAGGGCCGCCAGGGGCTGCAGCATGTATTATGCCACCCCTGGCTGGCCTCCTAAATTTGACACAACTGGCTGCATGACAGCTGGGGCAAAGCCGTGTAACCACCCTTTGCTTTAGGTATAGTAGCCCTATATCTAACCGTACAATGGACGCCCGAGTTCCTATCAGTCACTCCTATGGCAGGCCTTGACAATCCTGAAGGCAGAGTGCGTGGGCTCGTGTGAACTAGGTTCTGGCCCGAGCCGAGCCCGGTTGCAGCTTGCGGAACCAAGACCCAATGGCTGTTCCATGATAACGCGTACCACATCGGTAACTTCGGTGTCGCGTTATCAAGACATGTCGAGTAAGGTGTCATACGAATCGGGATGCTGCCCCCTCACCAATTCTGGCGACGAGGTTAGCATTCCGCCCTTCTAGAGGGACACGACATGTACGTAACTGTGAACCCCGGTTAAAGTTAACTAAAGCCTCAGCTCCACAAAATGGATGCTGCCACCACAGACACGAGTCTGACCTCCTGCTGCTGGGAGTCCTTCCAGCGAGGAGCGCTTGGACAAAGGGTTTCCTGTCAAGGGCGGTGTTCGCACCTGAAGGACTGGGTTCTTTGGACCCAGCGGTGCCAGGGCACAACACCTGAAACCTTCGTGGGTAACCTGCTCCGGCGTACAAGTCACAGAGACACGGGACACTTCCTTCGGCGTCAAAGAGTCAAGGTTTATTTACTGCAGGGAACACAGAAGTCACAGGAAGTACATCGAGTGTAGTTCGGGGAGACTGCTTCAAATTGTATTTGTGGATCGCTCCTTTTATACAGTTTTTACCCATAGGATAACATGATACACAATAGTTTACAACCTGGTTCCCACAAGTCGCTCTCAGAGGGGTCGCTTAGATCACTTTGAAACACACAAGATCCGGAACATAAGTGCGGAAACATTTGGCGGTTCCCAACTGTAAAAACCCATCTTCCCACCATTAGCAAATTCCAATCAGCAGTAAAGTAGATCGAAATAGGAACGAAGACAGGTGCAGAGGAAGACGGAGACAGTAGGGAGATCGGAAAGGGTGTAAAAGGGGAGTGTCGAGAAGCACGAGATACAGGCATCAAAGGGACGTGCCTAATGAGATGCACGACTGAGACAATAAGCCCGTGCGGCAAGATGAGCCTCGAGCGGCGCCATCTGCCTTACAGTAGCATCCCCCTCGTCATAAAGACACTTTCAAAGAACATGTGTCTTCCGCAAATATCTTGGGAGTCCCAGGGTCGCGAAGCGGACAGCGTCCGTTCGCTGGCTACTTGAGGGCAAGAGACAAAATGGATGCCGTATCTAAGATGGAACCCGTGGGTACAGATGACAAACCCACATAACAAACGAACGGTTTAAGTTAGCACAGCGAAACTGCGCACACTTACAAAACTCGTCATTTGCGGTTCATAGATACTAGACTCGACCATATTCGTGCGAGTTAAAAACACCACTTACAATTGTCACGGAACCTCAGACGCTCCTTTTGCCCTCATGTAGGCAAGCACTAGTCGGAATCATACTCGATATTCATCAGACCATCAAGATGTCGTTGTAGCATAGCTCTGTCCAACCGAGTCCCCTTGGTAACAGATGGTTGTCTCATACACGTTGTAGCACAGAGGCCACATAAGGCAGGACCACACTGCACACAAAGGCAACACGTGAACAGGAACACTACCACAACCCCGATGATCGTCAGAATCTTCCAACCCCAAGTCGACACCAGGCCCCAAAACCAACCAAGTAGCGTCCAATCCCCTACATCCACGTGTATGGATTCGGAGATCTTGTGCAACTTCGAGATGGCTTGATAGACAGTAGGAGCATTATCTGGAATGAAAATGCAACAGCTCGAATGGATCACTTTACATACCCCACCGCGATCTGCTAAGACAACATCTAAAACCATACGGTTTTGTAATGTCATAAGTCTCTCCGCCTGAAGTTCTGTGGTGATATTACCAAGGGCACTGGCAGTAACATTAGCTGTCGATTCTACCACTCGAGTCAAATGTCTCAGGTTCCTACTATTAACCATAGGTCCCCAAAACGGGAGGAAACCCTTGAAAAAGTCTCCTGCCTCTTGACCGGCAGTATCCTCTTCGCTAATTACGCCTCGTACAACTCTAGTCTTATGATAATCGGCATCTACAGTAAACGTCGGAGGCAACAGATTTGCAACAAAACATGAGCCCATGAAGTCTGCGGGCAACCATGTGTATGCACGATCATGACAGATAAAGTATGTACCCTTGGCAGCCAGAAACACAGGGGACGGGGACATTGGCAGAACGTAACTTTCAGTGCAAGCACTTACTCCAAGTGAGGCTTGCGAACCACGACCCACGATACAAAGATTACCAGTGTGGGGTACGACCCATATTGGAGGCGAGCTTTTAAGCTGCTTTTCATTAGTGAACGTACTATATTCCCCTCTATTCGGTGCCCTATAGGCTTGTACCTCTGCCTTAGGGATGAGAAAAGCATCATAGATCTCATCTTCTAAATCCTGTATTGCCATCGATACCACCCACTGATACGAGGTAGGACCTGGTTTGGGGGAACGTTCTGGAGAGGGGTGGAAACCCAGTGCGCTTCGAAGCATTGTTTGGTATGCTCGAGCTGACCCTTGGGAACTATACGGTAACACCAGATATGGAATTCCCTTACCCGTAGTATGTGGCATCAACCCACACACCCAACAATTAGTAGTGTTAACCACTAACTGATGCTGATGGAGGAGCTGGATAAAGGAATTGTTGCGGAATTCTACACGTCTAGCCTGTTCGTGTTCTGGTAACATATGAAAGGAATGAGGAGAAGCAGTAGAAGTAATGTTAGGGTAAGGAGTAGGAGTAGGGGTAGGAAGTAAGAAGTAAGACATAGTGTAATACACCCCACCCGCCAAAAATGCAGAAGCAGTTAAAAACAAAACAAACAACTGGGATACAAAACATTTCGTACGACTAAGTTTCTGCAGCTTGACTCTATATGCCTGAGCTCCTTCCAAATCATTCAGCTTCGAAAATGCCATTTCCCTACGACCGTCCGCAACGTTTCTTGACGCACTTCGTTCTGTGCAGCAATAGTCAATCCCCAGGAGTTCCTAGGAACCGACGGTCTTTAACCTAGTGTCAAGACCTACTGTCCAGAAGGAAGTACGCGCGCGGCCCTACGGCCCTCAATACACAATATGTATATATTAGCACAATATTTCTCAGCTGTGGACAAGGAAGAAGCTTGATATATATATATATACAAAACAATTTTCAATGATACGAATGTTCAAAGTTGATCATGGGAAACGAAGATATTGCAGTTATCAATTTCAGCAAAGCAAGCAAATTTTTATTTGTCCTTAGTGTGAGATCGCAAAGAATATCGATGTTTCCCGGGACGTGTCTGCACGTCGAACAAAGGATCTGTCGAAGAGACAGCGTCCTGCTGATCAGTTCGTTGGTCTGGTCTTGAGTCTCTTGCTGACAAATGTTCAACAGTGGCTTTCTGCTGCGCTGAGGGTTCTCCAACAAGCTGTGCGTCGCTAAAAGGTACAAACGCCGGCAATGTTTCTGTTTCTGTTGACGCAATGCCTTTCCTTACCCACGGGTCTGCCGACAAAGGAATAGGGACTCGCTTACAATGGGTAGCATGTACCCAATTTTTCCGCCCCTCAAGACGAACGGCAGTCCTCGTGGCCAGGAGCACCTGGTAAGGTCCGGTGAAGCGAGGGTCCAGATTGTTTTTTCGTGAAAAATTTCGGGTAACCACCCAATCTCCGGGCTGGAGCTGGTGGCCTGGACCCTCCGTCTGCGTCGGCAAGGCGTCGTAAACCTGTTGATGAATTAACCTCAGTTTAGCAGTCAAGTCATGTAAGTAATCAATCAACATCGGAAACTCCAGATCAGAGAATATTCCTGGCCTAGGAACCCCCCACACATTCGCAGGACGGCCGAACACTATTTCATAGGGACTGAGCCCTATTCGGGAGTGTACAGTCGCCCTAGTTGACAGTAATGCTAGAGGCAAAGCATCAGGCCACGAAAGTCCAGTCGTAGCTTGAATCTTCGCTAATTTTAGTTTAAGGGTGCCATTGTACCCTTCAACCAATCCAGCTGACTGGGGATGATTGGCGCTATGGAATTTCTGATTTATTCCAAGGCCCTTACACACACTCTTCATCACACTTCCAACAAACTCACTTCCGTTATCTGACCACACGACTCTAGGCATTCCATACCGAGGAAAGTATTCCTTCAGTAGGATTTTCGCAGTAGACAAAGCAGTATTGTCTTTGAGGGGATAGGCCTCGATCCATCGGGAGAATGCGCAAACCACAACCAAAACGTATTTCAGGTTATTGCATCGCTCCATATGGATGAAGTCCAATTGGATCACCTCAAAGGGATACAAAGGAGGAGCAAAACTGCCAGGGGGAGTTGGGGTTCCTTTGCCAGGATTGTACATTATACACACCATACAATTCTTCACCAAACGTTCAGCACACTTAGTAATTCCATCATTCTTCCACACATCAGCCAACAACTTGCAAATACCTTTCGCGCTAATATGTGCTAACCCATGTGCCATTTGCACAACGGCCAGTACATACGCATCAGGCAACATCCATCTTTTCTGATCTGACAAATCAATCCAGCAACCATTCACATCCAACCTTCCCGTACTTTCTTTCCACTTCATCTTTTCAGTGTCGGTGGCCTCATTCTGAATTGCTTTCACACTCTCTATAGTATTCTCACACATACTTGATTCTGTAGGCCACCTAACCGAATTCGTCACATACATTCGAGTGCTAAGGTTCCGGGCAGTCTCCTTAGCAATCTCATCTGCAAACGCATTACCACGACCAACATCATCCGTCACTTTACGATGCGCACTACATTTAACAATTGCAACTTGAGCAGGCAAAGTCAATGCATCCAAAAGATCGTTCACAAGCTGGCCATGCTGTATTTTCGTGCCATGTGACGTCAAGAAACCACGTTCTCGCCACAATCGTCCGAAACTATGCGCTACACCGAAAGCATACTGACTATCGGTGTACACATTCACACGTTTACCTTTTGCTAATACACATGCTCTAGTAAGAGCGATCAGCTCTGCAGCTTGGGCAGAATTCTGATTCAATCTCGCAGTCTCAACAACAGTATTCAATGTCACCACAGCATAAGCAGTAGTCACATCACCATTCGGCAATTTAAAACATGACCCATCCACATACAGGATGCCATCCGGGTCTTCCAATGGGGTGTTTTTAAGGTCCACACGACCTTTTGTTTCCTCCTCTGTCCGCAAGTAACAGTCATGTTCTGTTACTGCATCTGACTCTGCACTAATTGGTAACAAAGTTGCCGGATTTAGGACATTACAACGTTTTATCTGAATGTGGCTTGCCAAGAGCGTCAATTCGTACCCAGATAACCTCGCACTCGTCAAGTGCTGAGTTTTCGTATGGTTCAAAAGAGTATCGACTGCATGCGGAACCATCACCGTAAGCATATTATCCATGACCAATCCTGCTGATTGTCGGATGGAGACCGCAGCTGCCGCAGTTGCTCTCAAACAACTCGGCAATGCTCTAGCTACTGGGTCTAAGGTCGAGGAAAAATATGCACATGGACGTTGCTTACCACCAAAAGGTTGCGTTAAGACGCTTAAAGCACAACCTTCCCTCTCGTGAACATATAACGTGAACGGTTTACTGTAATCAGGGGTACCTAACACAGGAGCCGAACACAATGAATCACGTAATTCAGAAAAACTTTTCTGACATTCTTCCGTCCATGGTAAAGGAGTCGAAACATCCTTGCACGTAAGAGCCACCAATGGTTTCGCTAGCAATGAAAAATTAGGAATCCACTGCCTGCAGTACGATGTGATACCTAGAAAGGCACGCACATCTCTTTGGGTTTGTGGCACAGCCATGCGCGCAATCGCTGCAATTCTCTCTGGGGTCAATCTCCTTCCCTCCTTTGCCAATAAGTGACCTAGGTAGGTTACTTCTTGACAACAATATTGGAGTTTAGAAGGTGACACCTTGTGATTTAACTCACAGAGATGTTGCAGCAACGACACTGTAGCAATTTTGCAAATGTCCTGAGTATCAGCAGCCACCAATAAGTCGTCGACGTATTGGATTAAAGCCGCACCAACCGGCAACCGAAACGCATCTAGTTGACCCTTCAAAGCTTGACTGTAAATCGATGGACTTTCACAGTAGCCCTGAGGAGCGCGTTTGAACCGGAAGCTACGTCCACCAAGAGAGAAACCGAAAAGGTCCCTGCTCTCTTCGGCAATCGGGATGCTGAAAAACGCATTTTTCAAATCAATCACCGAAAACCATGAAGCTGTAGCTGGAATCAGAGTCAGTAGCGCCGTAATGTCAGGCACAACAGGGAATTGAGGAACCACAATTTTATTCACCTCCCGTAAATCGATAACAAAACGATAAACAGGCGGTTTGGTAGGATCAGTACGTTTAAGAATGGGCAGTACAGGACTATTGCACACGTTTCCCCGAGTTTCTTCAATGACATCTTTCTCGGTCAAATCATAGATGATCGCTAACAAAGCTCGTTCACCATCAAGGGAGATACGATATTGGGGAATACGTGGCAATCGCACATTCGATTTCAACTGAACAACATAAGGGGAGATATCAAGTAGGCCCACGTCATTTGGACCCGTCGCCCACAAAGATGCAGGAAGAGAACTCAATTCCGGTGGAAGCTTATCGAGGGACAAGTACATGGGAGAGACTACCCTCTCTCCTAACGTAAGCTTTACACCCGCAGGAGAACAATACAAAGTCGCATACAAGCGTTTAAGCAAATCCAGACCCAAAAGATTTTCGCCACAACCAGTAGACAAAATCAATGGAGCTTCGAGCTCACGTGGCCCAATTTTAAGGGGCAAAGGGCGCGAAACTGGATTGCTAACGGGGGCGCCAGAGAATCCAACGGAAACATTTGTTAAGCCAGACAAAGGTGCGCCAGGGAGTTTCGAATGCATGATAGAACTTTTCGCTGCACCAGTGTCCAACAGAAAAGGCTCAACGACGCCCGATGTAGCAACTGCGACGTAAGGCCCTCTCTGATCAACCGGAACTGATACCACTCCCTCTCCTTGTCTTCGGCTGTCCTAGTAATTACTATCGTCAGTTCCCTGATCGACGTAATAATCGTCTACATTGTACTGCGCAGATCGTCCTTGCGATGATCCACGTTGATCAAAACAGTTATTAGAATTTGATGAATGGTCAGAGCGATCATTCTGAGCACCACGACCTCTACCACGTGATGCGTGCTGTGCACCACCACGACCTCCTCTAGACGAATTACCACCACTACGGTCATTTAAAGCAGGACAATTGAATTTAATGTGTCCCTCCTGTCTACAATAAGCACATTGATTGTACCCTAATGAAGATCTCTGAAAAGATGAATCATTACGCGGCTGCGATCCATTCGATTGCGACTGCGATCTATTCTGCTGAGGCGCATTCTGATTAGAACGCGGCGGATATGCTTGTTGTAACAACACTTTAGTTTTCAGCTCTTTCGTCTTTTTATCGGCACGGTCATTTTCCTCTTTTTCTCTATTTTCGTAATATTGTGCCGTAGCCAATATCTGAGCTGAGGTAGAAACGGCCCATGAACTTTCTGAATTTTTTAATTTATGGCTCAAGTCGGGCAATAAGTTCGATACGAATTTATCCACAAACAACCTCTGTCCACCCTCAGTACCCATATCCTGCCCACTATGATCGACGAATGTTTCCTCGAACCTCGTAAAGAAGTCTGAAACACTCTCATCTTTCTTCTGCTTACAGGCTGACAACTTGTCCCAATTTACCCTCATAGCTGGCATAAGCGTTTTCATTAATGTAATGATTCGCTGGGGAAGAAGTTCAATCAACTGATCGGGTTTAGTAGCAGCCACTTGTCCAGCGTCTGCCGCTGTAATGGCAGCCCAATCACCACCTAATTCATTCGCGTGATCTTGGTGACGAATCTTGGCCCATACCGGTTGCGGTACGACATTGCCAAACAACATGTCGATATCGGCCAGATTCATTATCGTAGCGTCTACGAGCTGCGATAATTCTTTGTAATACCCCGCAGGATTTTTGCGAGGATCAGGCAAAGTTTGTTTCACCTGAAGCACTTCCGATCGTTTCCAAGGGAGGTGTATCCACACTCTCTGGAAATGTGCTGGTATTGGAGCATTAGCATTAGTATTATCAGCGGGTACCCAAACTGGCGGAACTTCACGCATAGGATATTGGCCAGACCCATCTCGTTGTTCAATGTCCTCAACGAACAATGCATGAGGAATAGGAGCGGGACGAAGAGATAGCAACCGCTCAATAGCACGTCGGACATTAGTGTCGACTATCAGTCCAGTTGCGAACTGAAGCCGGAGTTCAGACAGGGCGGTCAGCACCTCGTCAGGCGCATTGGCCACTATCTGATCATGTAAGAACTTGCACATTTCATCAAACACATACCTCTGAGTTGGTATGTTGAATTGATCAAACGTTTCGAGGACAACACGTGGTGGATTTCTAACAGGGTTTATCATCCAACCCATCGCCATATTGTATAGCGCAACACGTTCTCTATTACCAGGAAGCTGGCTACGTCTCTGTGGACCATCAGAACCTGCAGACCCAAAAACAGGTCCGAGCGACTGAAAGAAGTTTGTCGCAAGGGGAGAATCACGATTACGAGTAGAGGGAGAAGAGTAAGACACAGGACTAACAAGAGAAGGAGTAGAGACGTTAGCAGCAACAGGGGTTAACAACACAGGAGCAGTAGCGTGAGCAGTAGCGGGAACAGGAGTATGTGGAAGCGGAGGAGCAGTAGGAATAGAAATAGGCAAAGGAGCAGGAACAGTCGGAAGAGCAGGTGCAGGTTGAGGAACTGGTGGAGGAATAACAGGTGGAAGAACAGGTACGGCAGGGACCACAGGAGCTGCGGTACCCTGTACGTACGGAGGTGGCGACTTCATAAGATAGGACATTAAAGAATCCTCAACTGCCTCTTCCTTCTTATCCGACTCCGTAGGCAAAACAGGATAGCATTTGTCTATGGACATACGCTGTAATCTCTCAAACACTTCCTTATCCTTATCCTCCTTATCACGCTGAAACTGCTCAGCTTTCTTCACTATAGTAGCAACAGTATCTCGCTGACTACGTTTATTTTGTCTGATCTCTTTCTGTCGGGCTTCTTTGCGCCAGAACCGAAAGGCATCAAACATGGCCGGCCTTGATTTACGTTCGAACAACTTTATTTCCAAATTATCTAAGATCGATGCTTCGAAGCTACCGTGAGGTGGCCAACGAAGATCGCCGTCTTTCTTTGTATATTTGATCCAATAATCGTTAAAAGCAATCGGGCCTAGCCCATGTTTGCTATATAAGTCATATGTAGGAGTTCCAACCGGAGGTATCGGACACGAGTCCTCCAGCAGGGAATCCGCACCACAAGGTCTAAAGCAACTGAACAAAGTACTGCGACCAGGCATCTTGCACACTAGCCGAGTTTCACAAACTTCAAGGGTTACGGGATTTCGGGATTTACCAAGTCCCAGCAAAGAACTAAACCCTCGGTCTTTGGCGGCTGCAGTCGTCAAACAAATACAACAACAACAAAGTACGCTAGCAAAGTGTCACCGACAAAAACACTCACACAGCGTGTACAACAAAGACACCCGCTAAAGTGTCTACAACAAAAACACTCGCTAAAGTGTTTACAACAAAGACACTCGCTAAAGTGTCTACAACCAAGAACTCTGGGAGCGACCCACAAATACTTAACTCAAAGATCAATGGCGTCCTCAGGAAGGCCCGTCAATCGTCTCGCTATACCAAGGTCTACGCCAGGCGCCAAAACAGGTCTACAGTCAGGGCAGCAGTCCGTCGCAGCCGTTAGGAGGCGGGAATCTTCGCGGGAAAAGTCTTCGGGCCACTTATTTCGACAACAGGATCGATGAAGCGGGGTGCACCTTCCCTCGGAGATTTCACACGAAGTTCCTCACGATCGTCGGGCTTGGACCGGTACCACTGATGCAGCCCCACGTTGGGCGCCAACTGAAGGACTGGGTTCTTTGGACCCAGCGGTGCCAGGGCACAACACCTGAAACCTTCGTGGGTAACCTGCTCCGGCGTACAAGTCACAGAGACACGGGACACTTCCTTCGGCGTCAAAGAGTCAAGGTTTATTTACTGCAGGGAACACAGAAGTCACAGGAAGTACATCGAGTGTAGTTCGGGGAGACTGCTTCAAATTGTATTTGTGGATCGCTCCTTTTATACAGTTTTTACCCATAGGATAACATGATACACAATAGTTTACAACCTGGTTCCCACAAGTCGCTCTCAGAGGGGTCGCTTAGATCACTTTGAAACACACAAGATCCGGAACATAAGTGCGGAAACATTTGGCGGTTCCCAACTGTAAAAACCCATCTTCCCACCATTAGCAAATTCCAATCAGCAGTAAAGTAGATCGAAATAGGAACGAAGACAGGTGCAGAGGAAGACGGAGACAGTAGGGAGATCGGAAAGGGTGTAAAAGGGGAGTGTCGAGAAGCACGAGATACAGGCATCAAAGGGACGTGCCTAATGAGATGCACGACTGAGACAATAAGCCCGTGCGGCAAGATGAGCCTCGAGCGGCGCCATCTGCCTTACAGTAGCATCCCCCTCGTCATAAAGACACTTTCAAAGAACATGTGTCTTCCGCAAATATCTTGGGAGTCCCAGGGTCGCGAAGCGGACAGCGTCCGTTCGCTGGCTACTTGAGGGCAAGAGACAAAATGGATGCCGTATCTAAGATGGAACCCGTGGGTACAGATGACAAACCCACATAACAAACGAACGGTTTAAGTTAGCACAGCGAAACTGCGCACACTTACAAAACTCGTCATTTGCGGTTCATAGATACTAGACTCGACCATATTCGTGCGAGTTAAAAACACCACTTACAATTGTCACGGAACCTCACACCGTCCCAGACAGGGTTTGTGTATTCTGGGTAGGTAGGGCTTTTGCGAGAAGGTGACTGCGGAGTGGCACCCCGGTGCTCACTACGCATCTGCCGGTCAGAACCAGTTCCAGGGGCGCCAGCCCTGGCCTGGGGAAAGTCCGGCAGGGGAGAGGGGTGTAACTACCCCCCTTCCTGGTCCCACCCTTAGGGCTGGACCTAGTCATGTACCCACCCCTTTCTTTAGGATAAAGGCCGGAGCGGGGACCCTTCCAAATTAGATCATCTTTGAATCAAGAACTACTTTCTACGAAAGGACATTCGAGACTCTTCTCAAGATTTCTCCCTTGTGACTAAGGAGTAGTCACCCTGCATCAGCGGGCACCATCTAAGAACTCTGCGGTTTGCTGCAAGTCCTTCCTCAAGGAATCCGACCGCCCAGCTCGACGAGAACCGGCTTCCCTGGCACCTCTGACCTCTACCCACGTCATCAGCTCAGCTGTGATCTGTGGGTGCGACGAGACCTCGAGGGACCGGCCATCATCAAAACCTGCACGCTCTTAACCGGCACGACCATCGAAGTAATTCCCTGGTGAGTGCTCTGGGGTCCGAGAAGCCCCGACCCTGAGCCGCTCCAGCACCGAAGTGCAGTCTCCCAGCATCTCCACGATCTGCGTGGGGCCCTTCTGCTCGCTGCTCAACACGTTGTCCGGTCACTAGCCGCTGGCTTGTGCCCTCCTGTGACGACATCCGACAACCAACGCTGCTGGTCTGGTTGCTCCAGACTGGCCTTCGCTTCTATCTTTGAGAGAAGCACCCCGGACCCTCCTGGTCCCCTCAAGACGCCATTTTAGGCCCACCACGTGGCCCTGAAATCTGCCAAGGCTTGTTGCCCCAATCCTGGGCCCAGCGACGCCGACAGCATCATCCTTCGTGGGACAGCTCGCACCTCCTTCCGGGACGCCGACAACGCCTCCTGGTCCGTGAGACTGCAGAGCCTAGCGTCGCCCACTCACCTAGTCGAGGTGACGGCCAACCGGTGCCCTCCTGGTACCCTCTGACTACTGGCTAGTAGTACGAACTTGGTCCCCTCTGCTTTCAGGTATCAACGATCTCTGATCCAGGCTTGGATCTCTACGAACTATTCATCACTGGTCGCCGGCCAGCAACTCCTTTTCTTCCGGCTCCTGGCTCGTCAGCGAAGACCCCGACGCCTGTAAGACTTGTGCAGCCGCAGCCCTCGTGGCTAGGTAACTCGGCATTTCGGTGCCTGCATAGCCTCTTTACTCTAGGGTCCTGAGTCCCTCGCTTCCGACTTGCCTTATCGGGTCCGCCCGAGACCTCTAAACTTTCCGTGTCCTCGGACACTTGTTTTAATTGTGCACTTGAAGTATTTTCCTAAGAGATTTGGTTTGTGCTTAGTACCCTGTCCTCATAAAGAGTACAGGGCTGTTGTGAATCTTAATAAATATCCTGTTTATTTTCATAACACTTGTGTGGTGTCCTTTCACTTGGTGTTCAAGGGGTACATGTGTGGTAAACAGCTGGCTTAACACGCCCTCTCGAGTCTTTAGCCTTAGACTGCTCGTATCCACGCTACTAGGATAGCTGGTCTATAGGTTGACTTACAACCAATCATCATAAGGGTCGTTTGGAACGATACATAGCGGTCGCTAGAATAGCGAACGCTGCATATCGGGCCAACTTCTCACATTGGTGGCAGCGGTGGGATTTGAGCTTGCTGTTGTTTTACCACACGTATCCTAAGAATATCTTGTTGAAAGATCACATAAGTACTGTTAGTACATATAACTAAGCTTAGAATACTCTGAGTTCTACTGAACCAGCTGTTGCAGCTCCTCAAGGCCTAGCACACCTTGGCTGCAACTCTTAGCAAGGGATCAGTAGGTAAACACATAGTGTAGGTAGGTGCATCACTTACACCACACTAGAAACAGTATGTCGGACAAAGGAGGAAACTCTGAGTCTCCCCTTGTGTCAGCTGACCCTCCACAGGTCATCCCTTCGAGATATACTGTGCTGAGCTTCAAGGAGTTAAGACAAGTGTGTCACTCCAGGAAGATCAAGCAGGGGTCTAACCCCACAACTTCCTTTCTGATTGGTCTCTTGGAGACTTATGATGCCAGAAAAGCTGAGACCCTTCTTAGCTCTTCTAATCCAGAAGGAGACATGCCTCCCCTTGAGGGAACCAGAGACGATCCTGACCTCATCCACCTCTCAACTGAGACTGAAGATATAGAGGATGATGAGAATGAGGATCCCTCTGGGGATGAGGCAGATAAAGGACAGGTAGAAGTCGGTAGACTAAGCAGGTCCAACTTAAGCAAACATGACAGTGGTACTGGGGGACCCCTGGGGCCACTATCAGGTCAGCTTAACATTGGGAATGGACGAGCCAGATCTCTGTCAAGAGACTCTGGCAGATCCCTTCAAACCAATGGCTCTCACAACTCTTCTCAAAGAGGGATGACGTCCCCTCAGCGGAGAGTGTACGAAGCTAAGGAAAGGGCAGCTAATCTGAGGATTGAAAGGGAAGAACTTGCCCTGGCCAAAGAAAGGCTTGCCTTTGCTAGAGAGCAACAGTTAAGTGGGGTAGTCCCCACTGGTGGCAGCATTGTACCTAGTAATAGGGAAAGGAGTTTTGATACAAAACACCTTGGTAAGATAGTGCCCCCCTTTAAACAAGGGGACGACATCCACAAATGGATTACTGCTTTGGAGAGGGCCTGCACTGTGCAAGGAGTTCCCCAGAGTCAGTGGGCAGCTATCTTGTGGCTCTCCTTTGAAGGTAAAGGAAGAGACAAGCTCCTCACCACAAGGGTAGAGGATGCTAATAATTACCACGTCTTGAAGAATACACTGGTTGAAGGGTTTGGCCTAACCACTGAGCAGTACAGGGTGCTGTTCAGGGATACCCAGAAAACGCAGTCTCAAGATTGGTCTGACTTTGTCGATAGTGCCACTAAGGCTTTTGAGGGCTGGTTGCTGGGCAGTAAGGTTACTGATTACCAAGGATTGTATAATTTGATGATGAGAGAACAAATTTTAAACAATTGTCAGAACCAGTTGTTGCATCAGCATCTTGTCGACTCGGATCTGACCTCTCCCCAAGAATTGGGAAAGAAGGCAGACAGATGGGTTCGTACAAGAGTTAAACAGAACCAGGGCCAGAATCAAGGTGGTCAGAAGAAAGCAGACCAGAAGGGTAAAGATTCTAAGGGGGAACAAAATGGCCAGAAGTCTTCGACAGGTCCCCAACAACCCAAAGAGGGTGGGGGTCAGGCTCCCCAAAAGAAGAAAGAAGGCCAATCCAAAAGATGGTGCCAGTACTGCAAAAGTAAATCTCACTGGTTTAGTGAGTGCACCAAGAAAGGAGGAGGGCAGACTCCTGCCACTGCAGCCCCTAAGGCACCTGTGCCCCCTAGTACAGCCAGCAGTGGTAGTGCACCTCCCAAGGGTTTAGTAGGGTTAACCCTGGGTTCTGAGGGGCGTGACAACTTAGTTGGTACACTCACTCAGGCTGTCCTTGTCAGTACAGGGGATGTGGATATGTCCCCTGACGTAAATCCCAATACTTTGGGCAAATACAGACAGACACCTTTCATAAATGGAAAAATGGCTCAGGCCTATAGGGACACTTGTGCCAGTGTCACCATGGTGACACCTAACTTTGTGGACCCTGGACAGATCATGCCAGGTACAGAATTCCTGGTGACCAATGCAAGCAATGTCACTACCAATCACAGTATGGCAATTGTAGCTTTCTCCTGGGGAGGGGTAACTGGCCAAAAGAAGGTTGTAGTTAGTAAAAAAAATTGTTGTGTCTTGTAAAGCGCACTCCTACCCGGAGGCCTCGTAGCGCTATAGACCGCTGGGGAACCCGTCCTGGCTTTCCCTGTGAGATAGTCCCTCCTAGGGGTCTCCAAGGTGAAACCAGGCATCCCCGGCGTTTGTGTGGGGCCGTTGTGGAGATGAGGCAAGCTAATGCCCAGAGTTGCCGAGTGTGATCTCTGGTCGGAGTAGGCACCGGTGCGAGAATTATCGAGTCCGCTGACCCTGGTCCACGACCCTGCCGCGTCGGGAATCGAACCCTGGTCCCGGGCCGTTCTCTGCACTCGGGTCTGCCGCCTCTAACCAGTGAGCCACACCTCACACCAGTTAGTTCAGACCTCCCAGTGGATTGTTTGTTGGGCAATGATTTGGAGTCATCACAATGGTCAGAAGTGGAGCACCGGACTCACATGGAAATGTTAGGCTTGCCAGCACATGTGTTCGCTGTGACCAGGTCACAGGTCAGGAAATGCCCCACTGAACAGGTGCTGGATCCTGGAACAACGGACCAGACACCTCCCAAGAAAAAGAGCGGTAGGGTTAAGGCTGCGCCTTCCCCCTTGCCCCAGGTCGTGGATCAAGTCTCAGAGGAGGCTGACCTACAGGAATTGAGGGAAACTGAGCCGAGAGAGTTCGAACTTGATCAAGTTGAATTCTTGGGTTCAGGGGGACCCTCAAGGGAAGACCTGGGGAAGGACCAGTTAGACTGCCCTTCTCTTGAACCCCTCAGACAGCAGGCTGCTGCTGAGGCTGCTGGGAACGCCACAGGTACCCACAAGGTATACTGGGAAGATGGACTCCTGTACACTGAGTCAAGAGACCCCAAGCCTGGCATGACCAGGAGTCTGGTTGTACCCTTGTCTCAGCGAGGTTTCCTCCTTACCTTGGCCCATGAGATTCCCTTAGCAGGTCACTTAGGCCAGACAAAGACGTGGGACAGGCTTGTCTCACACTTTCACTGGCCTCATATGAACGAGGATACCAAGGAGTTTTGCCGCTCCTGTGTCACTTGCCAAGCCAGTGGTAAGTCAGGTGGCACAACAAAGGCCCCCCTTATACCAATGCCTGTGGTGGGGGTGCCCTTTGAACGGGTGGGGATTGACATCGTCGGTCCCATGGAACCACCAACAGCATCAGGGCACAAGTTTATACTGGTGGTAGTGGATCATGCCACCAGGTATCCTGAAGCTATTCCCCTTAGGACCACTACAGCACCTGTTGTGGCAAGAGCCCTAGTTGGAGTATTCTCCAGGGTGGGCTTCCCTAAGGAGGTCGTCTCCGACAGAGGTGCAAACTTTATGTCGAGCTACTTAACTGCTATGTGGTAGGAATGTGGTGTCAACTACAAGTTCACTACACCCTATCATCCACAATGCAATGGGCTTGTTGAGAGATTCAACAGGACCCTAAAAGGGATGATTCATGGACTACCTGAAAAGCTTCGGCGTAGATGGGACGTCCTGATCCCCTGCCTTTTATTCGCTTACAGAGAAGTCCCACAGAAGGGGGTTGGCTACAGCCCTTTTGAACTTTTGTACGGGCATCCTGTAAGAGGACCCCTGTGTTTGGTGAAGGAAGGATGGGAGAGACCTCTCAAAAAGCCTGCAACCAACATAGTGGACTATGTGCTTGGCCTCCGCTCGCGTATGGCTGAATACATGGAGAAGGCATCCGAAAACCTTAAGGCCAGCCAAGAACTCCAAAAAGCTTGGCATGACCAAAAGGCTGTCTTGACTGTTTACCAGCCCGGACAGAAGGTGTGGGTGTTGGAGCCAGTGGCCCCAGCAGCACTCAAGGACAAATGGTCCGGGCCCTACACCATCCTGGAGAAAAAGGGAGAGGTCACCTACCTGGTCGACCTGGGAACTCCCCGGAGCCCCCACAGGGTGCTTCATGTCAACAGGCTCAAGGCATATGTCGACAGGAAGGACATGAGTTTGCTCATGGCCCTAGATGAGGGACAGGAGGAGGAGAGTGACCCTCTCCCCGACCTGCTCACTCAGAATCCTGACGATGGATCGGTAGATGGTGTTGTCTTTTGTGGCAGCCTCTCCGAACATCAACAGAGAGACTGTAAACAGGTTCTTCAGTCTTTCAGACATATGTTCTCTCTAACACCCAGTCAGACCGATTGGTGCACCCATGAGGTTGACACTGGTGACAGCCTGCCCGTCAAGAGTAAAATCTACCGGCAGCCTGATCACGTTAGAGACTGCATCAAGAGTGAAGTGCAGAAAATGTTGGAGCTGGGAGTCATTGAACCCTCGGATAGCCCTTGGGCTAGTCCCGTAGTTCTAGTGCCGAAACCTCACACCCCGGGCGGTAAGAAAGAGATGAGGTTCTGCGTAGACTACAGGGGTCTCAATGCAGTCACTAAGACTGACGCCCACCCAATACCAAGGGCAGACGAGCTTATCGATAGATTGGCTTCGGCCAACTACCTAAGTACGTTTGACCTGACAGCTGGGTATTGGCAAATCAGGTTAGCTGAGGACGCCAAGCCTAAGACCGCATTTTCTACCCCTGGTGGGCATTATCAGTTCGTGGTGATGCCCTTTGGTCTGAAAAATGCACCTGCCACCTTCCAAAGGTTGGTGAATCAAGTCCTTACCGGGCTGGATGACTTCTGTGCGGCATATCTAGATGATATTGCTGTCTTTAGCTCCACCTGGGAGGATCACCTGGTCCACCTGAGGAAAGTGTTAGAGGCTCTGCAAGCAGCAGGCCTCACTATCAAGGCCACCAAGTGCCAGATAGGGCAGACACAGGTTGTATACCTGGGCCACCTTGTAGGTGGAGGCCAGGTTCAGCCACTGGAGAGCAAAATACAGTCAATCAGGGACTGGGCTCCTCCAACCACCCAGACTCAGGTTCGAGCTTTCTTGGGCCTGACTGGTTACTACCGAAAGTTTGTCAGGAACTATGGTTCCATTGTGACACCATTAAATGAACTGACAAGTAAGAAAATGCCAAAAAAGGTTCAGTGGACAGCAGGCTGTCAAAAAGCATTCGATGACCTAAAGCAGGCCATGTGCACAGCGCCTATCCTTAAGAGTCCGGACTACTCCAAGCCATTCATTGTCCAAACAGATGCTTCTGAGTTGGGTGTGGGAGCTGTTCTTTCTCAGCTGAATTTTGATGGTCAAGACCAGCCCATTGCTTTTATAAGCAGAAGGCTGACCCCTAGAGAGAAGAATTGGTCAGCCATTGAGAGGGAGGCCTTTGCTGTGGTTTGGGCCCTGAAGAAGCTGAGGCCATACTTGTTTGGCACTCACTTCAAGATTCAGACCGACCATAAGCCCCTCTTGTGGCTAAATCAGATGAAGGGTGAAAACCCCAAACTGCTTAGGTGGTCCACCTCCCTACAGGGGATGGACTTTACAGTGGAACATAGACCTGGCACTGATCATGGCAATGCCGATGGGCTCTCCAGATATTTCCACTTAGAACAAGAAGACTCACCTGGTCAAGGTTAGCTTATTGTCCCAACGTTTGGGGGGGGGTCATGTAGGAGAGTAGGGTCTGCAATCTCATGATCACCCAGATTGTTTGCTTTTGTTTCACTGGTTTACGACTTTCTCTGGCTGTGGGCCTGCCAATCAGACCCACAGCCTGGCTGTTCTCTTTCTAAATTCCGACATGTACCCTAGGTGCATTTACCAATTGGTACTGGGCCACCTTATCAGACCCCGTAACGCAGGGCATAGGTGTACCCAGGGCCGCCAGGGGCTGCAGCATGTATTATGCCACCCCTGGCTGGCCTCCTAAATTTGACACAACTGGCTGCATGACAGCTGGGGCAAAGCCGTGTAACCACCCTTTGCTTTAGGTATAGTAGCCCTATATCTAACCGTACAATGGACGCCCGAGTTCCTATCAGTCACTCCTATGGCAGGCCTTGACAATCCTGAAGGCAGAGTGCGTGGGCTCGTGTGAACTAGGTTCTGGCCCGAGCCGAGCCCGGTTGCAGCTTGCGGAACCAAGACCCAATGGCTGTTCCATGATAACGCGTACCACATCGGTAACTTCGGTGTCGCGTTATCAAGACATGTCGAGTAAGGTGTCATACGAATCGGGATGCTGCCCCCTCACCAATTCTGGCGACGAGGTTAGCATTCCGCCCTTCTAGAGGGACACGACATGTACGTAACTGTGAACCCCGGTTAAAGTTAACTAAAGCCTCAGCTCCACAAAATGGATGCTGCCACCACAGACACGAGTCTGACCTCCTGCTGCTGGGAGTCCTTCCAGCGAGGAGCGCTTGGACAAAGGGTTTCCTGTCAAGGGCGGTGTTCGCACCGTCCCAGACAGGGTTTGTGTATTCTGGGTAGGTAGGGCTTTTGCGAGAAGGTGACTGCGGAGTGGCACCCCGGTGCTCACTACACATCTGCCGGTCAGAACCAGTTCCAGGGGCGCCAGCCCTGGCCTGGGGAAAGTCCGGCAGGGGAGAGGGGTGTAACTACCCCCCTTCCTGGTCCCACCCTTAGGGCTGGACCTAGTCATGTACCCACCCCTTTCTTTAGGATAAAGGCCGGAGCGGGGACCCTTCCAAATTAGATCATCTTTGAATCAAGAACTACTTTCTACGAAAGGACATTCGAGACTCTTCTCAAGATTTCTCCCTTGTGACTAAGGAGTAGTCACCCTGCATCAGCGGGCACCATCTAAGAACTCTGCGGTTTGCTGCAAGTCCTTCCTCAAGGAATCCGACGGCCCAGCTCGACGAGAACCGGCTTCCCTGGCACCTCTGACCTCTACCCACGTCATCAGCTCAGCTGTGATCTGTGGGTGCGACGAGACCTCGAGGGACCGGCCATCATCAAAACCTGCACGCTCTTAACCGGCACGACCATCGAAGTAATTCCCTGGTGAGTGCTCTGGGGTCCGAGAAGCCCCGACCCTGAGCCGCTCCAGCACCGAAGTGCAGTCTCCCAGCATCTCCACGATCTGCGTGGGGCCCTTCTGCTCGCTGCTCAACACGTTGTCCGGTCACTAGCCGCTGGCTTGTGCCCTCCTGTGACGACATCCGACAACCAACGCTGCTGGTCTGGTTGCTCCAGACTGGCCTTCGCTTCTATCTTTGAGAGAAGCACCCCGGACCCTCCTGGTCCCCTCAAGACGCCATTTTAGGCCCACCACGTGGCCCTGAAATCTGCCAAGGCTTGTTGCCCCAATCCTGGGCCCAGCGACGCCGACAGCATCATCCTTCGTGGGACAGCTCGCACCTCCTTCTGGGACGCCGACAACGCCTCCTGGTCCGTGAGACTGTAGAGCCTAGCGTCGCCCACTCACCTAGTCGAGGTGACGGCCAACCGGTGCCCTCCTGGTACCCTCTGACTACTGGCTAGTAGTACGAACTTGGTCCCCTCTGCTTTCAGGTATCAACGATCTCTGATCCAGGCTTGGATCTCTACGAACTATTCATCACTGGTCGCCGGCCAGCAACTCCTTTTCTTCCGGCTCCTGGCTCATCAGCGAAGACCCCGACGCCTGTAAGACTTGTGCAGCCGCAGCCCTCGTGGCTAGGTAACTCGGCATTTCGGTGCCTGCATAGCCTCTTTACTCTAGGGTCCTGAGTCCCTCGCTTCCGACTTGCCTTATCGGGTCCGCCCGAAACCTCTAAACTTTCCGTGTCCTCGGACACTTGTTTTAATTGTGCACTTGAAGTATTTTCCTAAGAGATTTGGTTTGTGCTTAGTACCCTGTCCTCATAAAGAGTACAGGGCTGTTGTGAATCTTAATAAATATCCTGTTTATTTTCATAACACTTGTGTGGTGTCCTTTCACTTGGTGTTCAAGGGGTACATGTGTGGTAAACAGCTGGCTTAACACGCCCTCTCGAGTCTTTAGCCTTAGACTGCTCGTATCCACGCTACTAGGATAGCTGGTCTATAGGTTGACTTACAACCAATCATCATAAGGGTCGTTTGGAACGATACATAGCGGTCGCTAGAATAGCGAACGCTGCATATCGGGCCAACTTCTCACAAGGTGGACAAATCATACCAGGGTACGCCTCTGCCAAGTTCCGGGAGAGAATTCTAGAAGAGTCTGGAAAGCTCCTTGCAGACATTCTGGCGCTAGGTCTCTCAAAGGACTTATCGGGGGCCTGAGCAGCCCAAATGGAAGCTGCCTTACACGTCCCGGTAAATACAGAGCCGATCAACGCAGTTACTACCCAATCAGGGCTCAAATCCCACAGGAAGGAGAATGTGAACGTCTGGATGTGCTGATATTGTGGAGGAAGTTCTCATGGCCCAGCAGAATGTCCCACGCCGGAGAAGAAGTGCACAGGATGTAGCAAAATGAACCACTTTGTGCGAGTATGCAGATCCAGCAGAAGTCAGGGGTTGTGGCTTACAGTTAACATGATCCCGGAAGTCAGGGGCGGAAACAGCGATATGGACGACAATGAGGCAGAAGAACACACTGTCCATTCGGACTTCACCATAGGCACAGCCTCCCAATCCATGCGTCACCTCTCTCAATGCCAGGTGCATGTGGGGGAACATGATACCACTGCTGTGGTGGACACAGGAGCAACCATTATCATCATGTCAGTGAAAACCTATGAGAGCTTGATGCCGGCTCCACCCCTGGACGTCACAACCATCAAGGTACTTGCATATGGCCAAGATCAGCTAGCCATGCGAGGAAAGTTTAAAACAAACCTCTCATATGGTTCCTACTTGATAGTGTCCCAGATCTACGTCACAGAGGAAGGGCATGGCATGCTGTTGGGATGTCGAGCAGTGGAAGACCTTGGGATCGTGACCTTCGCCTTCAGAATACGCCAAGAAAAGGTGCAGCACAACCTGGCCGAATTCACAACCATCTTTGAGGGCAAAGGAAAGTTGAAAGGGAATGAAATACACCTGCACATTGACCCCACGGTGCAACCAGTCGCCTTACGACACAGACATATCGCATTCCATCCGATGCCGCTGGTGGAGAAGTAACTGGCCAAGCTGGAGGCCGCAGAAATAATCGAGAAGGTGACAGGGACAACATTGTGGGTTCCCCCCATCGTCATCACCCGGAAACCGAAGCAACCATGAGGGGTAAGAATCTGTGTTGACATGCGGCTGCCCAACGCCACCATAAAGAGAGAATGACATCTAACCCCCACGAAAGACGATCTCATAGGGGAGCTGAGTGGAGCACGCTGGTTTCTCAAAGCTTGACCTCCAGTTGGGATACCACCAGCTAGTACTTGATGATGAGTTGAGATACATCACAACTTTCTCGAACCATATGGCCCAGCGGAGATACACCCGTCTCAGCTTTGGTGTATCGAGCGCCGCAGAGGTGTTCCAAAACACCATTCAGGAATTGTTAACCGACCTCCTAGGTGTTGTCAACGTAAGTGACAACGTCCTGATTCATGCTAAAACCATTGCGGAGCATAATGCTCGATTGACCAAGATGCTCCAAAGGATTCAGGAGGCAGGACTTACCTTCACCGAAATAAGTGTGAATTCCTCAAACAGAAGCTCCAGTTCTTCGGGTATGTCTTCTCTGCATCTGGGGTGACTTGTGTAATCCTTCAGGCTTCCCATCACGGAAGATGAGTTGCCGTGCTAGCCCCCTTCTCTCTGCTGTCTTGAGGGTGGTTTGCACTGCCCCACGTGACAGTGGCAAATAAAAGGCAGCGGGCGGACGTGACATGGTTGTTCATTTACAGTGCCAGCAGGGATATCCGTTCTCTCGTGTGTCCTCGCATCACTCAATTAACACTGCGTGTGGTGAGCACTTATTTAGGCATAATTAATATCAGCTGAGCATCGGACTCCTATCAGAGCCACTACGCAACAGCTGCCTGTAGCGGTTCCTGGGTTTGCCACCTGCAGGGGAGGAGGTGGGAGGTGTGTGTGTGTGTGTGCTGGCAATTCCATAATTTGCCACCTGTGACTGCCACAGGTAAGAGCAGGGAACGCCACCCCCAAAACTTGTGCCGCCAGGGGCGCACCGCCCCCTTCCCCCACCCCGTTGCGATGCGCTGTCCACGAGGGTATCCTCATGACGTTTTCTCGCCTCCTGTAAATAGGATCGTTATTTATTTATTTATTTTTATTTTTGGAGATTTTTATAGCGTCAGCCAGACCCAGAGGTATCGGAGCGCTTTACAACATTGTTATAAACAGATTACATTGTTATAAACAGATTATTACACCAAGAGTGACCAAGTAAATAGTGAGTCTAAGGAGGTTCATTTATTTGTAATCGTCTGGTAGTAAGCGAAGCAAAGTTGAGAGTTTGATGTTCAGGTAAGGGGGAGTAATGTTCCGAATAAAGGGGAAGAGAAGTCAGGAGTGGCTTTAACGTAGTTGCTGGGTCTTTTGTCATGTGGTCTGGAGTTAAAGAAGATCCGTTGTTACTTTGTGAGGGTTTGATTGAGGAAGAGCATTTTGAGCTGGCTCTTGAAGGCTCTGTAGGAGGAGTTCGTCCTAATATGTATGGGAATGGCATTTCAGATTTTGGCTGCATTTCCGGTGAAGGACCTAGATAGAGTCTTTTGTTTGCAGGTTTTCGGAGGGATGAGAAGCAGAGAGTTGGTGCTGTTGAGGTTTCTTGTTTGTCCCGCTTTCTTGAGTTTGGCAGCTAGATAGGTGGGTTTGCCGGTGTGTAGAGCTTTGTGTGTGAGGCAGGCGGTTCTAAAATTGGCTCGCATTTCTACTGGGATCATATTTGTTGATTACAGGAACAACTTGCTGCCTCCTGCTGGTGGCACTGTGGGCACCTCCTACGCATTGTGCTGCAATACTTTTTATATTGATAGATGAGAACGTAAAAATGATTTGACATCATTGGAATAGAGACTAATTTCTAAGATTCAATGTTAAGAAAAAGATGCATGTTTGGAGGAATAATTTGTCAAGACTCACAGGGTTTCCATTTAATTCAAGGTATAAGCAGCTTATTCAGCCCAAGTTTTCTTCTTTTCATTTTGGTACATGTAGTCCTGTGTATCCCCTTTCGAATGTAAGACCACCACTCCATGATATACAGTAAAAACGTCAACTGGACGAGCTACTCACATATCGAACAGGGACACGGGAGCTCTTGACAACTGTGTTCAAAGTGGTTTGTAGTACTTACCCACACAAGCATCATATTCTGGTGCCCCTCCACACAACAAAGAAATATGTGTTCCTTACATCTTAATGTACTGGAGTCATCCAAAACAGTATGTGTAGAAAACAGATTCTGGTCTCTTCGTCAGCAAGACTTCCTTCACTGCACCCGTTGACTCCGGACTTCCACGCCTACGTTAAAGTCAATCAAAGAGCCATGTCATGAGAGGATGTGGGGTTAGGGCCACCGCTGATGACTTCAGAACTTGTGAGCCAGCTTCGAGTGTTGGCTTTGGCTCAACGTACTGTGATATTGAACAAATGAACAAATCACCTAATCTCTCTGTGCCTCAAAAAATGAATCTGACCTCATGTAATGAACCTGGTGCTCATGTCAACTAATTCAATTCCTTTGGGCCTAGTTCGCACTATATAAAAGCGCATACAAATGTAGGCAGATAATACCAATAGAGGCACATCACATCCTCAATGGAACGCGTCCACCTTAAAGAGGTACCAATTACACTTTGTATTTGTTGTTTCATTTAACTGATCATCTCTCTTATCTCAGATTCTATGTGTGAACGATTCCATCAACATCTCCAATTTATGCTCTCCATCATAACTACAGGCCTTTCTGTTCGAAATGTCAATGGTGCCAAATAAATAAACAAACACACAAACAAACAAACATACAAATAAACACATAAATAAATAAATAAGCAGGTTTTGGATTCTAGTCTAAAGAAGATGCAATTCTGCCTTTGTTGGAGTGTGTCAGTGAAGTGAATATCTGGGTGGGCCTGAGTCAGAGAATGTGTGAATATGTGGCAAACTGGATCTGTGTGTCTGCGTGCTTTTGTATGCATCCTGTGCTGGTATGCCTGTTTCCATGCCGTTGTGTGTGTTTGTATGTATTGTGCAAGTGTGAGTGAGCATTGTGTGTCTTTCATGGGTTGCTCCTCCACGTGTGCGCGCTGCTTGGAGTCACAGCAGGTCACTTTGCCTGCATAGCTGCCTAGCTGAGGGAAGAGCTTACTCTGTTGTTTTTATGTATTAATCAATTCTGGTTATTGGCCCTGGGAAGATGAGTTATAGCTGCTGAGATATTTAGGGGCCTCACGGGACTCTGCTGGATTTTGGAGCAATTACAGTATATAGAATTAATATAGATCTTGGCTCTGTCAGTAAACAATATTGCAATGTCAGAAAGTTTGTGAGAGAGAGAGAGTGGGTAGAAAATGCTCGGCATGAAGCTAAAAACAGAAAGAACCTCAAAAGAATGGGAAATAAAAAGCCAGAAAGGCGAGGGCAGTAAAAGGACATCAAAAAATATAGGGAATGAAATAATTACATGCTTTTCACCAAAGTACCTAGAGTCGGAGAAGAGTGATACACAGCACCGCTTGAACCTTAATGCCATCCGAGGATTGACCTCTTGTCCCTCTGTGGTCCCTCGAAACACACTCCTTTTTGCTTCTGACAAACAAGACTCCTGAAACTCTCTCTACCAGCAGCAGCCTTTAGGGCCTCGGAGTCCAGGGGTAGCAAGGGAGGGCCAAGGACAAGCTGGGGCTAGCAGATGACACACCTAACTACTCCTGTCTGCAGGGATGCAAATTAATAGACCCGAACTTCGGGGTGGGGGGATAACACTTCTGGCAATTGGGCAAGACAAGCATTTCCAGAAATGGGGTCAGAGCTATCCTCTTACCCAATATGAGAAAAAAGAAGTGATAAACTGTGCAATTTAAACATATTCGACAAACTTGATATCATAACAAACATTGTGAAACAACAGTGCCCTCGCACACAGCAATCACGGTGTTACAACAGTGGTTACGTAATTAGCAACATTCTATGTATAGAGCCAACATTAAGATAATTGCAGTCCTGTTCAGTTTCCTGGAAAATGGATATAGGTTTATTAGTTCCACAACCAGCCGACACGTGTTTCGTCGCCTGGGAATACATCACTGCGACTCTTCAGGGCTTAAGACACGACCTCAAGTCTTACAGGTCTGGAGTGGTGTGTCTACAAAGTCTGATTGCCTATATTCTTCCAAGTCAAACACGGGTACATGTAACTCGTGGTGAATATTCCACGGCTTCTCAGTTCATGAGCACACGGATTTAAAAGTGCGCCGTCGGCCGTGCTTGATGAGTGTGGACATCAAGCCAAAACCGGGAGGGGATATAATTAACAGGTTCCGGTTCGCGTGGGTGCAACTCGAATCCAGAAAAATCAAGGACGCAATATTCTTCCTCCTTCGGTTCCCGGTTGCCGTTTTCCAAATACGCTGGGGATAGCAGATGACACACCTAACTAACCCTGACTGCAGGGATGCAAATTAATAGACCCGAACTTCGGGGTGGGGGGATAACACTTCTGGCAATTGGGCAGGACAAGCATTTCCAGAAATGGGATCAGAGCTATCCTCTTACCCAATATGAGAAAAAAGAAGTGACAAACTGTGCAATTTAAACAGATATCATAACAAACATGTTTTTGAAGATTTGCCACTGTTCCTAGGCTACTCACAGTGCTCTTTAAAAAGCAGATTGACTGCATTGATACCTTAAACACAGCTGTTAAAGATTTAAATCCATAGCACATAAAACAGGTTTTCACAAAGTAATCTCTAAACAACACCCCTTTTGCCAATTCACTGATTCACTTTGTAGCTGGACAATTTGCTTGTCAAATATTTGTCGTTGCAAGCCTAGGAAAGCTGCTGACCCATTGTCGACGGAAGGTACAATTTTAGTTTACCGAATGGGATGTTGCAAAATATTCATGGGTGAGGCTGTCCTTATGCACAGGTCTCAGAATATTAGGCTTGGTGGCAGGGCTTGATTTGAGCTGGTGGTTGCAGGTGGAACCCACTTGCACTCATTGTTGGTGTCCTGCACTTATTTTTCCTCATTAGACTTTGTTCCAGAACAAAAGAGAACAACGCCAAAGGGGGAGAGAAAAATGGAAAACTTGTGACAAAGGGAGAAAGCAGGAGTGAAAAAATAATCTGCATGAGTGAGATAAAGAGCTTTAAGAAGCAAAGCTTAGAGGACGGCTTTGTCGCTTCCCACATGTTAGTTACCTTGACTACAGCATTTTATTTGGCAGAAGGTGTGTGCTGTCATAGAGAAATAGTGCTTGTTAAACTCCTGTTGGCTCCTGAGGGGAGTTTGGTCACCTAAAAATACATAATTGTGTGGCACTTTGCAATGGGAGGACTCCTCTGACATGCTGTAATTGTATTGTAATATTGCTGAAGCTTCATGACATGCTCCCTGTGTGCATCAATTGCAGCGTGGACTATGTTTTTATTGATAGGCTAATCATATTGTTGGATAGGGCTTCTCAGTAAGCATGTTTCCTCATTCAAAATGGCCATGGCATTCACCGTAATGCTGCATGGGCATCTGTGCATTTTTTTCCTTCCTCATTTGCATTTGTGCTGTGCAGAATAAGCAGTTTGTTCTGCCCTCCCATCCCAGCGCTCCAATAGATAGACCAGTTGCTGAAGCCCCAAGAACCTCGTGCCCAGCCTCCCTCCCGCACCAGCCCGCTGTCTCAGCTCGCTCTCCCCTACTGCAGGAGCCCGCATACAACGAGCTCCTGCCAGCCATGGGAGCCAGATTCAGGGAGTTATTGGGATAGCCCGAACCACAAGGTCCAATTTTTACTATAAATCAGGAGCCATTACGGGCCACTTTTGAAATGCAAGCAAGTATATCCATTTTAACATTAGACAATTCTGTTAGCTCAATACCACATCTCTGCTCCTGTCCTTTTTGTAGACACGGTGTGCACACTGCTTTTAAACTGCCCCCTCTGCACTCTGCCAATTATGCTCACTAATGCAGGTTAAAGATTTTTGTAAGTGGCGGGGTGTGATACTTAACCTGAATACCAGTAAGCAAAATGAGTAAATAGATTTATTGTAGGTAGGTTTCGAAGAGAAAGTGGGCTTCTCCCCAGACAATTAAATAACAAAATTAGGATCAAAGTTGCTCTAATTCCTTAGACCCTGAAAGGTAATTTATAAAACTTGTCAGTACTTTAATGGTGTGCCAGAGAAGCCTGGTTATTCCTAGGAGTAGATCCCATTTATTATCAAATGGCATAAGTCAGAAATTACTTTCACGATACCAAAGTCTGCATTTTTTAGGGGGTGAGCTCCGTATGCCATACAATATGCAAGTGCCAGAATTGTATCATGAACACCCCACCCACAGTCATAGGTATCTCCCAAAATTATCTCCAGTATACAAGGGTCAGCATTTTTCCATCTTTAACTCCCTGTGAAACGAGTACAAGGTCTCTTATGACAAGAATGACCTGACAATGTCAGTTTCAGCATTTTGCTGTGGATGCACCCAGTATTCCAAGACTCATGTGCAGCATGTCAGGGTCTGACTTTTGCCATGGGTTACTCCCCTCATTCATATGCTATTTGTGCTCCTGTCCACAAGGCAAGAATAGCCTCCAGTGTGACAGACCATTATCACATTTATCATTATTATTATACTATTTATAGTACGCAGCAAATCATTCCCAGGGGGATCTATAGGCGCCTGAGTAGCAGTCAACTAAGAAAGAAACAGAGTCTTAGAACGGACAAGTCTTGAGCAGTTTCTTGAATTGAGACAAGTTGAAACAGGCACGGATCTTATCAGAGAGACTGTTCCAATGGACGGGGGCGAGATGAGAAAAGGTGCAACCACCCATTTTGTTTTTCCTAATTCTCCCCGTGCAGAGCAAATTGCGATTGCTAGATGTAAACTGACACATGGGTATATACAGCTCGAGTTTCTCCTTGAGGTCAGCAGGGCTCGTCCCCTGAAGGTACTTTAAAACAGTGCATAAAAATTTGAAAACTGCTTGTTTTCTAATGGGAAGCCAGTGTAGTTGATGTTAGAGAGGTAGAGATGGGGTGTGTACGGGCTTATTAAGGGCAAGACGGGCTGCTGTGTTCTGAATCACCTGCAATTTGGATAATAGGTCTTCCCTGATTCTGACTAGTAATGAGTTGCCATAATCCAGTCTACTGACCAAGAGCAAATGAATGAGAGTTTTCCTTGCTATGAGAGGGATCGAAGGGAAGATCTTTCTTACCATCCGCATTATTCCGAAGCAGGTTCCTGACAACGTCTTCACATGCTCCTCCATAGAGAGTTTATTATTGATTCTAATGCCTAAATTCTTTGCCCCTTTTTTTGGTGAGGGAGCTTCCCCTAATTCTAATGGCCACCATTCCGGGGACCACAATTCCTAAGCTTTACCAAACAGCAGTATTTCAGTTTTGATGGAATTAAGCTGAAGAAAGTTCTTCTTCATCCATTTGGTTATATTTAGCATACAGTTTTTAAACATAGCTTTGGTCACTGCAGGGTCTGACTCTATAGGGACTATCACCTGAGTGTCGTCTGCGTACGAGATGGATCTCAAACCCGCAGCTTCTAATAACAAAGGCAAGAGGGGCCACATATATATTAAACAAGGTGGGACTTAAGATGGATCCCTGCGGACCCTCTTGACCACTTGCATGGTCTGTGACACAAAGGAATCCAACTGGACACATTGTGTTCTGTCAGTCGGAAAACCTTGTATCCATTTAAAGGCAAAACCTCTGACACTAATCTCTCGTAGCTTATCCAGAAGGATACAATGAGAGATGGTGTCAAAGGCTGCCGACAGACCGAGGAAAACTAAACTCGGAGGGGTTCCCCTGTCCAGTGACATCCTTATGGTGTTGGTGACTTCCAACAGTGAGGACTCAGTGCTATAACAGGCACGGAGTCCCGACTGAGACAAATCCAATAGGTTATTTTTTGTTCTAAGTAACCAGAGAGGTGACAATTGATTAATGTCTCCATGATCTTTGAGCAACATGGGAGGGGAGAGATAGGCCTGTAGTTTTGTAGATCAGTAGGATCTGCTAGCACCTTTTTCAGCAATGGCTTAGTACGTGCGTTTTTCCATTTATGAGGAAACGTGCCTGTAACAAATGAGATAATACAGACTTCTGCAAATATAACACATATACACTCACACACAAAAACATACTTACACAGACACTGATTCCCTCACACAGTTTTAAACACTCTCATTCTCACTATATCTCTTGCAGTCTTTCGTACAGTTGTACTCTGTCACACACACACACACACCCACACACACATACACTGACACTCACACGCCCATTGGACAAATCTGCTTGTATTGTGTTAGAAAAACTTGCACTGCTGCTGCCCATGCTATTCCTGGCTTGCCTTTTAGTGAAGCATAGTAAAAACATTTTCTCTATAAACTGTTCACAAATCAGAACATGTGGCCTTGTCAATATGTGTTCCAAGTTATAACTTTTTTTGATGTGAATGAAAAAGTGCACTTCCTTAAAATAGCTGTGTGAGACTTGTATTTGGTTTAACATGTGGATCAAGCAGTTACACAATTGGAAATGAACTATTCCACTTTCTAAAATGTAATATATAGTATCCAATTGATCTTATGAAATATTTGACTCCTCCCAGCCATGTCTTTTTACCCAAGTAACACTGTGCATGTTGAGATTTGCAGGCTGAACTTACAATGTAAAAGAAAAAAACGACATGTCTCAAAATGAAACATTGTGATGAATGGAAAGCCAGAACTGTCTGAAGGCATCACACAAGACAGACAATGAACAACTATGCAAAGAGTTTGAAAAAGAATTTTAAGTGTGTGATTTTCAGCATAAGATTTTCTACCTCCTTGCATTAACCCAGATCCTTTGTGTCAGCAAAAGTTATTTAAAAATTGGAAGAAATATGCAGAGTAGGGACCAGGGGTTAAGGGGAAAACACAATAAAGCCTTTTTAATCGGTAAACAGTATTTTAGATGAGGCTGAGATGAGGTGTCAGGTGTCTGCCCAGCCAAGCCCACGGTAGCTCAAGAATGGTGTGTATGCCCTGGAAGCAGTATCAGCATTTCCAGAGGCATACAACTGGGTGTGGGGAGGGCTAAAGCTCTTTCAGCCCTATTGACTGCCTGCCTGAATGATGGTCAGCACCAGGGATGTACTGGGGAGCTCAAAGCAGCCCTGGTAAAAATGCACAGACCAGCCTGCTCCCTTCAATTCCTTGCACAATCGCTCTCTTTCCGTCCGTCCATCCATCCATCTTTTCTCTCTCTCTCTCTCTCTCTCTCTCTCTCTCTCTCTCTCTCTCTCTCTCTTTTTTCTCCCTCTCTGGTTGCTTTATCTCTACCTCCCTCCTCCATCCCTCTCTTTTGAAGCCTCCTCGTGCCTGTTTCACTTAACAGTGGGTGCTGGGGAAGGAGGCACCAGGAGAGACATTAGGTTTTCAAAAACTGTCGGGCTCCAGCCCACTGGAGAAATGCTGAGTGGAATTGATAGCCTTTCTGGCTCTGATCATCCCAGTTGGTAAAACATATCCAATGATGGCTCCTCCTCATACTGCTCTACTCAAAGAAATATTTACAAAAAGGGGTGGTGAGGGACAGAGTCTCTGAATTAAGCAGAAAGCTCTCACCCAGTCAAAAGATCAGGGCTAGATCCAACACCGTTTTTTAGCTCACTGCACCATCCCAGTTTCAGAACCTGGCTGTATGCAAATTAGTCTGTTCCTGTCCCAGTGCATGATGGGAACAGGACAAACCAAACTACAGAAGCCAATTCTTACACTGGGAAGGAAACAAGCTCCCGGGGACCGGTTTCTGGCATTACAGCCGTCTTCGGCCCGGTTTGCTTGAATCCTGATGGTGCATAGTGGTCTGCTCAATTCAGACACTCTGTTCATCACCACCCCCTTTTGTAAATCGATTTTGGCCACTATAGGTGTGGCAGGGTATACTCAGACATGAGTCCCTTTCTCACTGCTCCATCAGGATTCAAGCAAGCCGGGCCGAAGAGGCTGAAATGCCAGAAACCGGTCCCCGGTAGCTTGTCTCCTTTCTGGTAAAGAATTGGCTTTGTAGTTTAGTCTGCCCTGTTCCCATGATGCACTGGGCCAGGGACAGACTGATTTGCATATAGCCAGGTTCTGAGCTGGGATGGGGCAGTGAGATAAATAACGGTGATGGATCAAGCCCTGATCTTTGGACTGGGTAAGAGTGGTCTGCTCAATTCAGACACTCTGTTCATCACCACCCCCTTTTGTAAATCGATTTTGGCCACTATAGGTGTGGCAGGGTATACTCAGACATGAGTCCCTTTCTCACTGCTCCATCAGGATTCAAGCAAGCCGGGCCGAAGAGGCTGAAATGCCAGAAACCGGTCCCCGGTAGCTTGTCTCCTTTCTGGTAAAGAATTGGCTTTGTAGTTTAGTCTGCCCTGTTCCCATGATGCACTGGGCCAGGGACAGACTGATTTGCATATAGCCAGGTTCTGAGCTGGGATGGGGCAGTGAGATAAATAACGGTGATGGATCAAGCCCTGATCTTTGGACTGGGTAAGAGTGGTCTGCTCAATTCAGACACTCTGTTCATCACCACCCCCTTTTGTAAATCTACTCAAAGAAATAGCAGCCATTTCATTACACCTGGTTACTCTCCTGCCACCCTCCCAACATCAATACAGGGAAAAAAGTACTAGAGCAAAGTGCAATGCTACAGACTACTTGTCAGGAATGACTTAATAATATAATATCTGCTCATAAATTGAGGATCTAAAAGACAGGAACGAACTTGCTGTCTAGTTAGTTCTTTTCTGCCACAATGGATATGCAGCCTCAGCACATCAGCGAGAGCTATGAAAACAGTAAATCAAAGCACTATTTGCCTTTTTAATTTCCTGATAGCCAAGCAAATCTTGCAGTCCACAGAGTTTGGTTTTCTCATCAAGATTGGCAAGTATCAGTACAGCAACTATTCTTCATAGTCACTAGTATCATAATCAGAGATCATTAAACCGTGTTTGCAGCACTTTCCGCCATCTTCTTGATTTCATTCCAGCATCAACTTACCCTTGGGTCAGTCTTTTTATAGCAAGATGCACAATCGTTATTTGAACCACAGCAATTTGTGGCAGCAGATAGTATTTCATATGAGGATGTGTGAACCGTTGGCCTCCTTACATCATGTTAGTCATGCAACTATTTACTGCCCAATCGGTGCCTTCTTTTTTTCAAGGATGCCAAGCAACAGCATCATAATAACAGTCATGTAAGTCAGCCTCCTGATTTCCAGCATGTAAAGCACTCTTCTCATCAGTCATTCAACAACAGCACAGCAGCCATTATCGTCTTACATGTAAATAACTTCTCCCCATCTTTTCCTAACAAACTAAACATGCTGAAGGTGACAAGCATGCTATCAAGCAACACAAAAACTCGTCTGGCAATGTGCAGTTTTTTCTGTAGAAATAATTAATTGTAATAAACGTAGGAAAGAGCATTAGTTCCTTAGCTGAGAAAGTACATATACCATATCATGGAAGGAAGGTTGTCTGAAGAATGTAATCTGCATTAAATAGCACTGTGACCTACATTCTAAGAATGACTTATAATTACATGGTACTTGTAATTTCTAAAAGAAATTGCAAAGTGGACTTGTGCTAAGTTTTATATGCTCATTAACATTTCCAATCTATAAGTTATTTGGAAATGATATTGGCTGATTTCAACTTCACTACCGTATTTTCCAATGTTATACTCTATTTAATGGGTTCAACCTATGCTGCATTATCTCAACCCTGTATCTAAAGGTACTTTCTGATACAGACAATGTTTGTAGCAGCATTTCAAAAAGGACTTGAATAAACTATGTTTATTTATAGGGTATTTCATTTGCAGCAGTATATGTTAAGCCTTTCTGTCTGATGTAACTAACCAAAGGTCAGATACATCACATTGTGTGATGGTACCATGCCAAAGGCCATGCAGTGACAGTTCCTGTGATGTTGCCTGGTCAAAGGTCGACATCATCTAGGGGAGGTGGGGGGTCAAAGGGTGTGTTATGTCACTTCTGCTACCCCAGGGGTTTTGGTGAATCGACACCCATGGTCACTGCCTCTACCCTTCGCTAAAATATAGCAACATAGTATAGTTATGGCAGAGAAAATGAATGGATCAGCAAGATAAAGCTTTGCTTCTTTTCCCTTGCCTCACGAGAAGGGGCTGGTAATGCTTTATGCGCAAAGCAATGTGTTAACTAATCTTTCTGACATTGGATCAATGTATCTATGTAATGTAATGCAAAGATAGCACAGGGCACTCTTTGCCAATCTAATGAATTGCTTCAAATAATCTGGTTAACATTGAATCATAGCTGCTGTATTTTACACATGATTAGTATCAAATGATTGGTTTGATGTCCATAGGTGAACTGAAATTTGATAAAACACATTAAACCGAATATCACATATACCCCAACTCATCCCAGATTTGTCAGTACCCACAATGCTCCCAAGTCCCAACAATACCTAATACCAAAGACATTCAATTGTCCAACAGAAACTTTCAAACAGATCTCGTTCAACATTCAACATGGTTCCAATGTGCCCAACTGTGCTCAGACCAGACATTGCATTTTACGCAACCTTCCCAAGCTAGGGGTACACGTCACTCTACCACATCAAAGCACATTAGACTGACAGAACTGAGTCCAACAGGCCTAGATGGGACAAACGCAGCCTCAGCAAGCTTTTTTTGTTTTTTTGGGAGGAGTGGGCTTGGGGGCAGGTGGGGTTCAAAAGTGCCTGGTAGGTACTTCTCGGCACGAGGCCCCGCCCCTCCTCACACTGTGAGATTGTTCTTCAAGTTGGCAGGTATGCAGACTGCCAAGCTATTTTAGTGTGCTTTGGTATTTTCAGGAAACTATGGTGGATAGTTAAACAATCTCAAAAACTCACCAATGGCTAAGACTGCCTGTCCAGCCCACAAATGCTCCCTTTGCCACTGGATTCAAGCAAGCCAGGCTGAAGACGGCTGGAATGCCAGAAACCGGTCCTCCGAAGCTTGTTTCCGGTCCAGGGAAGACATGGCTTGGCAGTTCGGGCTGGACTGTTCCCATGAGGCACAGGGTCAGACTGATTTGCATATAGCCATGTCTGAACTGGGGTGGCAGAGTGGGCTAAAGAACGGTGATGGATTAAACCCAGATCTTTTGACTGGGTGTGAGTGCTTGATTGATTCAGATGCTCCGTCCATCGCCACCCCCTTTTGTACCGCTCATGGCCGCCATAAGTGTGGCAGGGTATGCTCAGACGTGAGTCCCTTGCTCACTTTGACACTGGATTCAAGCAAGCCGGGCTGAAGACGGCTGGAATGTCAGAAACCGGTCCTCGGAAGCTTCTTTCCGGTCCAGGGTAGACATGGCTTGGCAGTTCGGGCTCGACTGTTCTCATGAGGCGCAGGGTCAGACTGATTTGCATATAGCCATGTCTGAATTGGGGTGGCAGAGTGGGCTAAAGAACGGTGATGGATTGGACCCAGATCTTTTGACTGGGTGTGAGTGTTTGATTGATTCAGATGCTCCGTCCATCACCACCCCCTTTTGTACCACAAATGTTAAATGGGCATTGCCCACGACAGTTGCTTTTGTCAACTATGGAGACAAAAGAATGTGTCTGTGTTTGTCCCATCCAGACCTGTTGGAATCCGTTCTCCTTTTGTTTTAAAACATTGAAATTCCTGACAAGTGAGATCTCATCAGTTTGAAAAATACAATTATGACTATTTTCTGCTAAATTATTTTAGGAGCAAACCAGTGGAAGCATATTTTTGGTTAACTTGGTCACAGTGCTCTAGTCATTGATTGCCATTTAGGACCCTAATGCATTCTGGGAGTTGTAGTCTTGGGTCACTTCAACTGACCCATTCACACAAAAGTGCCAAATAATGATAGTTTGACAAGAAGAAAAGAGAAAAGGGCCAACAATTTGTCCACAGAAATAGCCAGCCTTCAGGTCGTGGTACTACTGCTGAAGGCAGCGTGTCCCAGTGGTGCTGGAAGTAGGGGGAGGGGGGGGTGGGGGGGTGCTGCAACAGGTCCAGAAATCATTGATGGTGTTCAGGTGAAGAATTAAAAAATACAGAGGCTTTAGACCATTTACAGTGCGCTCAAGTACAAACCGTCACATGACAAAGTGTTGCTAATTATTGGAACATAACAGCTGTCTTTACAGTTACTTTATATGAAGATAAATGTGGGGTATTTTATAATTGTAATTAGTGACACGTTTGCTGAGGTAAAGGCAAAAGTTTTCCAGTGTTTTTTTTTAATCACAAATGCAAATAAATCCCACATGCTTTTCTTTACAAAGCTAAGAACAACCCTCTCAAAATGTTTCTTAGCAAGATGGAACGGCATTTTCATTCCAAAGGTGCAACAGCCCCCAGGGAAGCGGGGAAACTAGACCCCTTTTGCCATGATTTCAGAATGAAAAATTGTCACATTTGGAGAGCAGAAGGTTCCTCACTCCCATGGGTACTGGTGCCACTGCACGTGCTGCGCATTCGGGAATTAGTCAGCAGGCATGGAAAGTACGACACAGGGACAGTCAGGTGATGACGTTGATGGGCAGCACCCAGGCAGCCGCAGCAGGTAGGTAGGGGTAACAACTCTTCAAAAATTCCAACGGAAATCTGTGGGTGGTTTGAACAAACAGCAACCCAATTTGCTGGCCTAACGAAACTTGAGGGGCCTCCCCTGCAAGATACGTGGAGGGGGCCCTCGGACTCAGGGTGCTCTCCGGCCAGAGTACTGTGCTGAGCCCCCCCCCCCTCCCCCTGAAACTTACCCCCCTCCCGTACCTCGGGTGCTGGGGGGGCTGTGTTACGACCCAGATGTCATAAAATGTCATGAAAACCCTCGAACCCTGCTCCTATTGTGAAGTGACATCGTCCCGAGTAAAGATGCCGCTGCTGTGCTCCCCTTTAAGACACCGAAAGAGACCCCCCCCCCCCCCACTCCTGACTGCCAGATGGCCCCTGTTGCTCCAAACACGCACCCAGACGTGGCTCCAGCAATATTGATGTTCACATAAGCTGCGGCCCCAAAGCTGAACAGCCTCATGAATAATTCAGCCGCTTGATTTAGGGCGGCCAGAAACGTCTGCGCCGGGCTCGAAAGCACCTCTTTGGCAGCCGCAGCCCATTTCACTCAAGACGTCGACGCTCCCCTTCGCCGGTGATGTCACCGGGCGGCGGAGTCGGGGAGCCGGCTGACACTTAGCGTCGAGAACTGATTTCCAGGGAGAGCGATCTGCTGGGCTGCCTGGAAGAGCCGAGGCCCCCGGCGAGCCGCGCGCGAGAGGAGACGACGTTCTGTTACGTGACACACATTTCTGGAGCGCGC
Organism: Lissotriton vulgaris; assembly: GCF_964263255.1. Lineage (NCBI taxonomy): Eukaryota > Metazoa > Chordata > Amphibia > Caudata > Salamandridae > Lissotriton > Lissotriton vulgaris. Next base: position 799,883,936 of record NC_141685.1, on the reverse strand, counting down.
AATGTCCACTTTGACAAATCAATCGCTATATGGTGGGTGGATCGGGTCCAGGCGCTTGGGGGTGGTTAGGAAAATTCAATTACATGCCACACTTAATTAACTAAGTCTTCTATAGCGTTTGTTTGTTTAGTAAAGGTACTGAAAGTACACAAACATAGCACACATTTAAAGAGAGGTCTGGGGTTTTATTTAAAGTGCGGCTGACAGGATACTCTGTTAAAAGGTGAAGGGTATCGCGTCTACTGTATTACAAGTGCCATAGGATTTAATCAGAGCCACATAATTATGCGGCAGGGGCAGACCAAATTATGCGTCAGGGTTGAATAAACTATGGGTCTAGAAAATGCAAATTATGCAACAAAATCTGGCATTTTTTGTGATAGTATCATTGTGTATTTTTTATACATTGTAACATTGTCTAGGCACAGATGTCAACCTTATTAGGGCCAGTTTAACACCCAAATGCAGTATTAAACCATTGAAAGATGACTAGCCAACCTTTGCTGAGGGCCTTCAAATGCATGGGAAGTTGTCACCACCGTTTTATTAACCTTGATCTGGAAACTTTTTTTGGTTAAAACCTTCAGATTATGCAGTAGATGATGGGTTATGTGGCAAATGCAGCAGATCCATAATCATGGGGGAAAGCTGTGTCCATAGAATTTCATAATTCCAGTGGCCATGGATATAAGACACCTGTAACCTGATGGAAGGGACACCTGACATGTCCTGTTCTGGGTGAAAATCTGATGAGGAAAAATAAGTGCTGGTCCCCAAAAATAAATGCCGGTGGTCTCCACCTTTAACCACTTGTTCAAATTAAGCACTGGGTCAGGCTTATTCCTAACACCTGTGTCTGGCTGGGACATAGGAAGGCATCCAGTATTGGGACTAGCAAGACTTCTGCCTTTTGAGCATTACTAGTTTTCGGTGTAGCTCGCCAACAGACATTGAACCCATTCACTGTGGTTGAGAGGTGTCATTCATATTTTGTGTTCTACCTTCATCATGCAGTTCCCATGTGCTCAAGACTAGAGAGCCTCCAGTTGAAGGACTGGGTTATTTAAGACCCAGCGGTGCCAGGGGACAACACCTGAAACCTTCGTGGGTAACCTGTTCCGGCGTACAAATGACAGAGACACGGGACACTTCCTTCGGCGTCAAAGATTCGAGGTTTATTTACTGCAGGGAACACAGAATTCACGAGAAGTACACAACGGGTATGTTTTCGGGATCTGCTTCAATTTGCTACTGTGGATCGCTCCTTTTTATACACATTTCTCTCATAGGTTAACATGGTACACAAAGGTTTACAACTTGGTTCCCATAATTATCCCTGAGGGGGGTCGCTTCGATGCATTCAAGGTCCGGAACATAAGTACAAAAACATTTGGTGGTTCCCAACTGTAAAAACCCATCTTCCCACCATTAGTACATTCCAATCGGCAGTAAACAGATCGAAGAAGGAACAAGGACAGGTGCAGAGGAAGGCAGAAACAGTGGGGAGATCGGAAAAGGGTGTAAAAGGGGTGGTATCGGGAAACACGAGCTACAGGCATCAAAGGGACGTGCCTAATGAGATGCACGGCTGAGACAACAGACCGGCACGGCAAGATGAGCCTCGAGCGGGGCCATCTGCCTTACAACATCATCCCCCTCATCATAAAGACACTTTCAAAGGAAACGTGTCTTCCGCAAGAGTCTTGGGAATCCCAGGGTGGCGAAGCGGACAGCGTCCGTTCGCTGGCTACTTGAGGGCAAGAGACAAAATGGATGCCATATCTAAGATGGAACCCGTGGGTACAGAGGTATAAACCCACGAAACAGACGAACGGTTTAGGTTAGCACAGCGAAACTGCGCATACCCATTAAACTCGTCATTTGCGGTTCGTAGATACCAGACTCGACCATATTCGTGTAGGTCGAAAACACCACTTACAATCGTCACGGAACCTCAGACGCTCCTTTTGCCCTCATGTAGGCAAGCACTAGTCAGAATCATATTCAATATTCATCAGACCATCTAGATGTTGCTGCAACATAGCTCTGTCCAACCGAGCTCCTTTGGTAACAGGCGGCTGTCTTATACACGTTGTAGCACAGAGGCCACATAAGGCAGGACCACACTGCACACAAAGGCAACACGTGAACAGGAACGCTACAACAACTCCGATGATCATCAGAATCTTCCAACCCCAAGTCGACATCAGGCCCCAAAACCACCCAAGCAGCGTCCAATCCCCTACGTCCACATGTATGGACTCGGAGATCTTATGCAACCTTGAGATGGCTTGATAGACAGTCGGAGCGTTATCTGGAATGAAAATGCAGCAGCTCGAATGGATCACCTTACATACCCCACCTCGATCTGCTAAGACCACGTCTAAAACCATACGATTTTGTAACGTCATAAGCCTTTCCGCCTGAAGTTCTGTGGTGATATTACCAAGGGCACTGGCAGTGATATTAGCTGTCGATTCCACCACACGAGTCAACTGTCTCAGGTTCCTACTATTAACCATAGGTCCCCAAAACGGGAGGAAACCCTTGAAAAAGTCTCCTGCTTCTTGACCGGCAGTGTCCTCTTCGCTAATCACGCCTCTCACAACTCTAGTCTTGTAATAGTCTGCATCTACAGTGAACGTCGGAGGCAACAGATTTGCGATAAAACATGAGCCCACAAAATCGGAGGGCAACCATGTATACGCACGATCATGGCAGACAAAGTATGTACCCTTGGCAGCCAGAAACACAGGGGATGAGACCATCGGCAGGATATAATTCTCGGAGCAAGCACTCTCTCCAAGACGAGCTTTCGATCTTCGGCCACAACCCATTAGACAGAGATTACCAATGTGGGGTACGACCCATATCGGAGGCGAGCTTCTAAGCTGTTTTTCATTCGTGAGCGCACTATACTCGACCTTACTCAGGACCCTATAGGCTTGTATTTCTTCCTCTGGGATGAGCGACGGCTCATAGATATCTTTATCCAAATCTTCTATCGCTATAGACAAAGGCTTATGATACGAGCCAGGACCAGAGTAGGGAGAACGTGGCTCTCGACTGGGGTAAGAATCTAGTGCACTTCGAAACATTGTTTGGAATGCTCGAGCTGAACCCTGGGAACTATAAGGTAGGACCAGATATGGAATTCCCTTATCCGTGGTATGTGGTATTAACCCACACACCCAACAATTAGTAGTGTTAACCACTAACTGATGCTGATGAAGGAGCTGAATAAAGGAATTATTTCTGAACTCTGCACGTCTAGCCTGTTCGTGTTCGGGTAAGATATGGAAAGAATGAGGGGATGCAGTGGAGGTAGATTTAGGTTCAGAAGTAGGAGTAGGTATGGCAGAAGGTAAGAAGTACGACATCATGTAATACACCCCACCCGCCAATAGCAAGGAAACAGTCAGAAACAATAGAAACATTTGGAACATAAAACATTTGGTACGAATAATTTGTTGCAGTTTGAATCTTTGCGCCTGAGCTTCTTCCAAGTCCATCAGCTTCGAAAACGCCATCCCCTACTACCGTCCGCAAGTTTCTTGACGCACTTCGTTCTGTGTAGCAGTAGTCAATCCCTAGGAGTTCCCAGGAACCGACGGTCTTTAGCCTAGCGCCAAGACCTACTAACCAGAAGGAAGTACACGCGCGGCCCTACGGTACACCTGGATGCAAGGTATCTTTATTCACAATGTATATACAAACAGTCTCTTAGCTGTGAAAGTAAAAGCACATAAATGGAACGAAGCTCAATTTTTACAAAAATAATCACAATAATACGGGTGTTTTGAACTGATCGTGGCAAAGGGAAAATGCAGTTGTCAAGGGACAGAACGGAAAGTTATTTGTCTCTGGTGTTAGATCGCAAAAAGTATCGAGTTTTCCCAGGACGTGTCTGTTCGTCAAACAAGGAATCCGATGAAGGAACAGAGTTCCGCCGATCAGTTGATTGTTCTAATCTTGAGTTTTGTGATGACAAATGCTCAACAATGTCTTTCTGCTGCACTGAGGATTCTCCGACAGGCTGTGCGTCGCTAAAGGGTACAAAAGTCTGTGGTCCTTCGGTTTCAGATGAAGCAATGCCCTTCCTCACCCACGAGTCTGCCGGTAAAGGTATAGGAACCTTCTTGGTATGGGTGGCATGCACCCAATTTTTTCGCCCTTCCAAACGGACGGCAGTTCTCGTGGCAAGGAGGACCTGATAGGGTCCAGTGAAGCGGGGTTCCAAGTTCTTTTTTCGGGCAAAGTTGCGGGTGACCACCCAGTCCCCGGGTTGGAGCTGGTGGCCTGGACCCTCCGTCTGCGTCGGCAGTGCTTCGTAAACCTGTTGGTGAATTAACCTCAGTTTAGTAGTCAGATCATGAAGATAATCAATCAGCATTGGGTACTCAAGATTAGAAAATACACTTGGTCTAGGGACCCCCCAAACATTCGCAGGACGGCCGAACACTATTTCATAGGGACTGAGCCCTACTCGGGAGTGTACTGTCGTCCTTGTTGACAACAAGGCAAGGGGCAAAGCGTCAGGCCACGAAAGACCAGTCGTAGCCTGAATCTTAGCCAGTTTTAGTTTAAGGGTGCCATTATACCCTTCAACCAAACCTGCTGACTGGGGATGATTGGCGCTATGGAATTTTTGATTAATTCCAAGGCCCTTACACACACTCTTCATCACACTCCCTACAAACTCACTTCCGTTATCGGACCATACAATTCGAGGCATTCCATACCGAGGAAAGTATTCCTTCAGCAGGATTTTCGCAGTAGACAGGGCAGTATTGTCTTTAAGAGGGTAGGCTTCAATCCATCGGGAGAATGCGCAAACCACAACTAAAACGTATTTCAGATTATGGCATCTCTCCATATGGATGAAGTCTAGCTGGATTACTTCAAAGGGATATGAAGGGGGAGCAAAATGGCCAGGAGGTGTGGGGGTCCCCTTACCAGGATTGTATAACATACATATCATGCAATTCTTCACCAATCTCTCAGCACATTTCGTAATACCATCATTCTTCCACACAGGAGACAACAACTTACAAATACCTTTCGCACTAATATGTGCTAACCCGTGTGCCATTGTCACAACAGCCAGCACATATGCATCTGGTAACATCGACCTCTTATGCTCCGACAAATCGACCCAACAACCATTCGCATCCAATTTTCCCGTACTCTCTTTCCACTTCGTCTTTTCAGTCTCAGTGGCCTCATTCTGAATTGCTTTCACGCTCTCGATAGTGTCCTCACACATACTAGTCTCTGTAGGCCACCTAACCGAACTCGTCACATACATTCTAGTGCTAAGGTTCCGGGCAGTCTCCTTAGCAATCTCATCCGCGAACGCATTACCACGACCAACATCATCCGTCACCTTACGGTGCGCACTACATTTAACAATTGCCACTTGCTTAGGTAACGTAAGTGCATCCAAAAGGTCATTCACAAGCTGTCCATGCTGAATCTTCGTACCATGCGATGTCATAAAACCTCTCTCTCGCCACAATCGTCCAAAGCTATGAGCGACGCCAAAGGCATATTGGCTGTCGGTAAACACATTCACTCGTTTCCCTTTCGCCAACACACACGCTCTAGTTAGAGCGATCAGCTCTGCAGCCTGGGCAGAATTCTGATTCAATCTTGCAGTTTCCACGACAGTATTCAAAGTTACAACAGCATACGCAGTCGTCACCTCACCATTCGGTAATTTAAAACACGAACCATCCACATACAAAGTCCCATCGGGATCTTCCAAAGGAGTGTTTTTAAGGTCCACTCGACCTTTTGTTTCCTCCTCAGTCCTTAAATAGCAATCATGGGCTGCTATTTCATCTGACTCTGCACTTATTGGCAACAAAGTCGCCGGGTTCAGAACATTACATCGTTTTATCTGAATATGGCTTGCCAACAACGTCAGCTCGTACCCTGACAACCTCCCACTCGTCAAGTGCTGAGTTTTCGTACGATTCAAAAGAGTGTCAACTGCATGCGGAACCATCACCGTAAGCATATTATCCATGACCAATCCTGCTGATTGTCGGATGGAGACCGCGGCTGCCGCTGTTGCTCTCAAACAACTCGGCAATGCTCTAGCTACCGGGTCCAAGGTCGAGGAAAAATATGCACATGGACGTTGCTTATCACCGAAAGGTTGCGTTAAAACACTCAACGCACAACCTTCCCTCTCGTGAACGTATAGTGTAAACAGCTTGCTATAGTCAGGAGTACCTAACACAGGAGCCGAACACAATGCGTCACGCAGTTCCGAAAAACTTTTCTGACATTCTTCCGTCCATGGTAAAGGAGTTGAAACATCCTTGCACGTAAGAGCCACCAATGGTTTCGCTAACAATGAAAAATTTGGAATCCACTGTATGCAGTATGACGTGATACCTAGAAAGGCACGCACATCTCTTTGGGTTGTTGGCACAGATATGCGCGCAATGGCCGCAATTCTCTCTGGGGTCAATCGTCTTCCCTCCTTTGACAATAAGTGACCTAGATAGGTTACTTCTTGACAACAATATTGAAGTTTAGAAGGAGACACCTTGTGATGTAAGTCACAGAGATGTTGCAACAATGATATAGTGGCAATTTTGCAAATGTCCTGAGTATCTGCAGCCACCAATAAGTCGTCGACGTATTGGATCAAAGCCGCACCAGCCGGCAACACAAACGCATCTAGTTGACCCTTCAAGGCTTGACTGTAAATCGATGGACTCTCACAGTAGCCCTGAGGAGCACGTTTAAAGCGGAAGCTACGGCCACCAAGAGAGAAACCGAAAAGGTCTCTGCTTTCTTCAGCAATCGGAATACTGAAGAACGCATTCTTCAGATCGATTACTGAAAACCAAGATGCAGAAGCTGGAATCAGAGTCAGTAGCACCGTGATGTCAGGCACAACAGGGAACTGAGGAATCACAATTTTATTCACTTCCCGTAAATCGATAACAAAACGATAAACAGGTGGTTTAGAAGGATCGGTACGTTTCAGAATAGGCAGTACAGGGCTGTTGCACACGTTTCCCCGAGTCTCCTCAATGACATCTTTCTCGATCAAATCATAGATGATCGCCAACAATGCTCGTTCACCATCAAGGGAGATACGATACTGGGGAATACGAGGCAATCGCACATGAGATTTCACGTGCACAACATAAGGGGAGATGTCGAGCAGGCCCACGTCATTGGGACCTGTTGCCCACAAAGATGCAGGAAGAGAACTCAATTCCGGTGGGAGCTTATCGAGAGACAAATACATAGGAGAGACAACTCTCTCACCCAAAGTAAGCTTCACTCCCGCAGGAGAACAATACAAAGTCGCATACAAACGTTTTAGCAAATCCAGGCCCAAGAGATTTTCACCACAACCAGTGGTCAAAATCAACGGGGCTTCAAGCTCACGTGGCCCAATCGTGAGTGGCAATGGGCACGAAACCGTATTGCTAACAGGGGCGCCAGAGAATCCAACTGAAACATTTGTTAAGCCAGACAAAGGTGCGCCAGGGAGTTTCGAATGCATGATGGAACTTTTCGCTACACCAGTGTCCAACAGAAAAGGCTCAACGACGCCCGAGGTGGCAACTGCGACGTAAGGCCCTCTCTGATCAACCGGAACTGATACCACTCCCTCTCCTTGTCTACGGCTGTCCTAGTAATTACCGTCATCAGCATCCTGATCGACGTAGTAATCATCTACGTTGTATTGCGCAGATCGTCCTTGCGATGATCCACGTTGATCAAAACAATTGTTAGAATTTGATGAATTGTCTGAACGATCGTTGGGAGCACCTCGACCCCTTTCACGTGATGTCTGCTGAGCACCACCACGACCTCCTCTAGACGTGTTACCGCTATTACGCTCATTTAGAACAGGACAATTGAATTTTAAGTGACCCTCCTGTCTACAGTAGGCACACTGGTTGTACCCTAATGAAGATCTTTGCGAAGAGGTGTCATTTCGCGATTGCGACCTATTAGATTGCGACTGTGATTGATTACGTTGTTGCGAATCATTCTGATTCGAGCGCGGAGGATATGCTTGCTGCAACAACACCTTAGTTTTAAGTTCTTTCGTCTTTTTATCGGCACGATCATTCTCTTCTTTCTCCCTATTCTCGTAATATTGTGCCGTAGCCAATATTTGAGCAGACGTAGAAACAGCCCACGCACTCTCAGAATTTTTTATTGCTCAAGTCGGGCAATAAGTTTGAAACAAATTTATCCACAAACAACCGCTGACCACCCTCAGAACTCATATCCTGACCACTATGGTCAATGAATGCCTCCTCAAATCTCGTAAAGAAATCGGAGACACTCTCGTCTTTCTTCTGTCTGCAAGCTGACAACTTGTCCCAGTTCACCCTCATAGCTGGCATAAGAGTTTTCATCAAGGTAATGATTCTCTGAGGGAGATCAGAAATGAGCTGTTCAGGCTTAGCCCCACCAACTTGTCGTGTATCGGCCGCAGTAAGAGTAGCCCAATCACCACCTAATTCGTTTGCATGGTCTTCGTGCCGAATCTTAGCCCATACCGGTTGCGGGACAACATTGCCAAACAACATATCGATATCGGCAAGATTCATTATCGTAGCATCTACGAGCTGCGACAACTCCTTGTAATACCCTGCAGGATTTTTGCGAGGGTCAGGCAAAGATTGCTTCACCTGTAAAACTTCTGATCGTTTCCATGGGAGATGTATCCATACTCTCTGGAAATGTGCCACTACCGGAGGTTGAGCCTGAGGATTAGCTGGCATCCATACAGGTGGAACTTCACGCATGGGAAACTGACCAGATGGATCTAACTGTCTCTCAACATCCTCAACGAACAATGCTTGAGGTATCGGAGAGGGACGAAGAGCTAATAATTGCTCGATGGCACGTCGAACATTAGTGCCCACTACCATTCCGCTCGAGAACTGAAGCTGTAAGTTAGTCAAAGCAGTTAGTACATCTTCCGATGCATCTGCCGATATTTGATCGCGCAAAACTTTGCACATTTCTTCAAAAACATACCTCTGTGTCGGTATATTGAATTGACTAAACGTATCCAACACCGAACGTGGAGGATTTCTATGAGGGTGCAACATCCAAGACATCGCCATATTATACAGCGCAGCACGTTCCCTATTACTGGGAAGCTGACTACGTCTTTGTGGACCGTCCGAATCAGCGGACTCAAGAATAGGTCCAAGAGAATTGAAAAAGTTAGCAGCCATTGAAGGGGTACGACGTCGAGTAGTTGGAGAAGTATACGATAGAGTAGAAACAAGAGAAGGAGTAGAAACAGAAGAAACAGTAGGAGTAAGTAGAACAGGAGCAGTAGCGGGAGCAGGAGTATGTGGAAGTACAGGCAGAGGAGCAGTAGGAACGACAATAGGCAAGGGAGCAGGAACAGTCGGAAGAACAGGTTGAGGAGCAGGTACAGGAGCAGGTACAGGGGGAACCACAGGAACTGCGGTACCCTGTGCGTACGGAGGGGGTGACTTCATAAGATAGGACATTAAAGGATCCTCAACTAATTCCTCCTTCTTATCCGACTCCGTTGGCAAAACAGGATAACATTTATCTATAGTCATACGCTGAAGCCTGTCAAAAACTTCCTTTTCCTTATCCTCCTTATCACGCTGAAACTGCTCTGCTTTCTTTACAATGGTAGCAACACCATCTCTCTGATTACGTTTAGTCTGTCTGATCTCTTTCTGTCGGGCTTCTTTACGCCACAACCGAAAGGCATCAACCATGGCCTTGACTTTTTCTTGAACAATTTAGCCTCAAGATTATCTAAAATTGGGGTCTCGAAACTACCATGAGGTGGCCAACTAAGGACACCGTCTTTTTTAGTATAGCGAATCCAATATTCATTAAAGGTAATCGGGCCTAGCCCGTGCTTACTATAGAGCTCATAAGTGGGAGTTCCAACCGGAGGTATCGGACACGAGTCCTCCAGCCGGGAATCCGTACCACAACGTCTGAAACAACTGAACAAAGTACTACGACCAGGCATCTTGCACACTAGCCGAGTTTCACAAACTTCAAGGGTTACGGGATTTACCAAGTCCCAGCAAAGAGCAAAAACCCTCGGTTTTTGGCGACTGCAGACGTCAAATATCACAACAAAGAACCAAGTACTAAGAACCACAAATGCAATGGAACCATGCAACAACTAAGCAACCACAACCAAGGACTCTGGGAGCGACCCACAAATACTTAACTCAAAGATCAATGGCGTCACCAGGAAGGCCCGTCAATCGTCTCGCTGTACCAAGGTCTACGCCAGGCGCCAAAACAGGTCTACAGTCAGGGCAGCAGTCCGTCGCAGCCGTCAGGAGGTGGGAATCTTCGCGGGAAAAGTCGTCGGGCCACTTGTTTCGACAACAGGATCGATGAAGCGGAGTGCACCTTCCCTCTGAGATTTCACACGAAGTTCCTCACGATCGTCGGGCTTGGACCGGTACCACTGATGCAGCCCCACGTTGGGCGCCAACTGAAGGACTGGGTTATTTAAGACCCAGCGGTGCCAGGGGACAACACCTGAAACCTTCGTGGGTAACCTGTTCCGGCGTACAAATGACAGAGACACGGGACACTTCCTTCGGCGTCAAAGATTCGAGGTTTATTTACTGCAGGGAACACAGAATTCACGAGAAGTACACAACGGGTATGTTTTCGGGATCTGCTTCAATTTGCTACTGTTGATCGCTCCTTTTTATACACATTTCTCTCATAGGTTAACATGGTACACAAAGGTTTACAACTTGGTTCCCATAATTATCCCTGAGGGGGGTCGCTTCGATGCATTCAAGGTCCGGAACATACGTACAAAAACATTTGGTGGTTCCCAACTGTAAAAACCCATCTTCCCACCATTAGTACATTCCAATCGGCAGTAAACAGATCGAAGAAGGAACAAGGACAGGTGCAGAGGAAGGCAGAAACAGTGGGGAGATCGGAAAAGGGTGTAAAAGGGGTGGTATCGGGAAACACGAGCTACAGGCATCAAAGGGACGTGCCTAATGAGATGCACGGCTGAGACAACAGACCGGCACGGCAAGATGAGCCTCGAGCGGGGCCATCTGCCTTACAACATCATCCCCCTCATCATAAAGACACTTTCAAAGGAAACGTGTCTTCCGCAAGAGTCTTGGGAATCCCAGGGTCGCGAAGCGGACAGCGTCCGTTCGCTGGCTACTTGAGGGCAAGAGACAAAATGGATGCCATATCTAAGATGGAACCCGTGGGTACAGAGGTATAAACCCACGAAACAGACGAACGGTTTAGGTTAGCACAGCGAAACTGCGCATACCCACTAAACTCGTCATTTGCGGTTCGTAGATACCAGACTCGACCATATTCGTGTAGGTCGAAAACACCACTTACAATCGTCACGGAACCTCACAGTGATTGGTTGACCCAGATCCCAAATCTCTCCGAAATTAACATAGTAATCAGCCTGAAATTGATCACATTCCACCTAAAAACACTGAAGTTGGAACAATTGTTGCAAAGCAACAAAATAATTATGCTTGTTTTTAATCTTACATTTGCTACCTCCATAGACGCATCTTGGAATAAAAAATACTAGCTAGGCAACATGATTGCCTTACCTGATATAATCAATTACGTCCAAACTGCATTTTTCAAAAAATGCCACATTCTCAGACAAAATGAAAATTTTGTAGACTACAGTTTGCCACAAGGGAGGAGAAAGCCAGCAGAGACATTTGCAATCACCTAAGGACATTAATCAACTGCAGAAAGCGAATAGTTTTGTAGAGAACAAAAGTAAAAACTATTATGAAGTAGTTACATAGTGGTCAAGAAAAGGGGGTCCTCTTTCTACGAACGATATGGGAGATTTTATGTCAGATATGCAATATAACACTGAATTAAATGTCTCTGCTGCCATATATAAATCGGTATTCCACATTAATATCGACTTGAAAATATATTGGTACCAGAATATTGTACCAGATATATTGAGGACAAAAATATTGAGATGGTGAGTTCATGTAACTAATAATACCTTTGCTTTACTTAACTCCACATGCATGTATCTTGGAGGTATATATATCTTCAAAGTACGTAGATTTGGAGTTCACAATACTAAATTTATACCTACCTATATGCACTTAGATTATAGAAATTTTTGTACTCAATATTTTTGACACAATATTCTGATACCACAACTTCTTTGCTGTCTATACTTGAACAGGCAACCATTCATGCATCTAGCCAGTTATCAATAATCAAATATTTAAAAATAACTTTCTTCAGTCTGAATAAGGCCATAAAAGTGCAATAAATATGAATACATACACACAATCCACACAATAAATAAAACATTCCAATCAATATGGCAATATGCCCCTTATATCCATAAAAACATAATATTCATAAAACAAACCGGGAACTTTATCGGTAAGTGACAAATATCAATAAAACTTATATTTAAGAAAAACTATATCACAATTAAAAGATTAAAAAGCACATCATAAAATACATTTGACAAGGACAATGTAATATAAATTGCATGTTCACAAGCATCTTCATCTCCAGAAAACTAGTAGAAAATAAATTTTCACATTCCCTTCATCAAACAACTTTCTCAGCTTCAAAGACGCGGCAAGAAAGTGAGCTATGACATACGTGGAATACCCATCCAGGGGTGATTGTAGATATACTAGTGTAGGCTGTACCTGTACAAAATGCAAAGCTTTTAATAATGGGATTAGATACATTCTTCGGGACATGGCCACAAAAGAAAACATGTTCAATAAATCCTGGGGAGAAAATTTGTCACAAGTACAATGGCTTAACTTTGTGCTCCAGTTAGTAGTTTTATGAAAAGCTAACAGCACGTGAAACTGGTTAAACTGGAGTCTTGTAAGGAGAAATCTAAGATGGGCATTAATAGTAATGAGCGAATACGACTCAATGGAAGGACCTGTGCTTAGTAGAGCATGGACACTTACCGTAGGTTTCTCCAACTCAATAGTTTCCTTCTCCGATGAACTCCATAGGAGAAATATATTCTTGGTCCAGGCAATATCAGCTTTATAGATGGAAGAGGGTAAGTCGAACAAGGTAGGCCTACCTAACCTAACAAAAGTGTCCCTAATATAACTCAACCATTTAATTGACCTCCACCCGTCAAACTTCAAACAGTCCTGAACTATTTCTCTTCCTAGGACATTTTTCTGCCTTACCCGGATAATAAGCCACCTTATCAGGGGGCGATGTGCAATAAGTGCTAGGGAAGCCCTAGTTACCTCATGAACCATAACAACGAGGGTAGGAGCTGGAATCGCCAACAGATGTCTACAAAAGTCATTCTCTGCCACCTGCAGTTCCCTCGGATTAACGTAGCCCCATCAATAAATATTTGACTATACTTTTGAAATTCTGGTTCACGATTTTCGAGTAATTTGCAACTTGGAACACTCTACTTTTCGGAAGAACCAAAAAAGTAAAAATAATTTGATAGCTGATTTTTCATGGCTATTCGTTGTGTCTGTTTTCCTACCGCACAGTTGCCTGTTTGTGTACTGCTCATTTTCCTATTTTACACTTACTAAGTCCCACTGCATCTTTGGTTCTGACCAAGGCTTTTTATAATTCATTTTCTATTTGCATGTTCACCACCTCTCTTTGGAGCCCAGTCCTTTTGAATGCTGACCTCTCGCTTTATGAGTAGTTTACTCTTTAAAATGCACTCTATTGTACTGTGTTGACCCCCTTAAAGAATTTAAATGCCTACGATTATTCACCACCCTTTCAAGATGGTTTGCTCCATGGTGTGAGCTGCATAAATCATCTCACTCACTTGCCAAACCGCTATGCACCTACATAGCCATTATCTTCTTATCCCTTCTTTAGTCCAGGAATGTGTTTTTGGGCACAAGGCATAATGTCCATGTGAAATCAATACGGAAGTGTATGTGCAAATCAAAGTAGTGTGAGGCAACATGGGTGTTTTCAAGGTGAATTAATATGTAATGAATCCTAGTCCAGCTGTAGTTAAGGTAAGGGAAGTTGCATTTAGAGCGACCACCTCGCATTGTCAATGTCTTGTGTCCTGAACATTTCACCTAAAAATAATTCTTTTCGGGTGATTTAGTCAAATTAGTTCAGTGGAGGCAAAACAAGACTACAAGACCCAGAATGCATTAGGCGATCATAAGAAAGTTCCGGACTGGAAACAATGTCCATAATGACCTGAAAGGAGGTAGCCACCCCTGTCATTAAAAGAGATTGAAAGTGGACATTGTATGGTGTATTGATACTTTCACCCAAGGAAGTTGTTGTGCAAGATGGTTCCTGTGCAAGACTCGCCTTGAATTGGGGGCACATATCTATGGAGGAAGAAAGCGGACTGTGAGAATTGGAAGACAAGAGGTGCAGCTCTAAAGCTCTCTCAAATACAGCTCCGAGCTGCAACTTGAGTATTGGTAGAGGGAAGTGAATCCAGTTCCGTTCCAGGTATATTGCCAGCTTGGGGTGCACATTTAAAGAAACATCCGTGCCCAGTAAAAAGGGGTTCCACAGCTTTACATTGTGCACAACTCTAATTAAGTTTTTTTATTTGAAACATTTTGTGAAGCACTGCAAATCACCAGGTGATGGTCCCAGGGAACTATGGGACAGAAAAAAAGAATGGGCAATACTTAACAAAATATGTAGAATAGTTAAGCTCGTGCCAAATAGCTGTGCATGCTGATCAAAAGATGATGAAGCCATAGAAGAGTTGGAACGTGGGTACTCGCCAACATTTTCCCAGGGGCCCAAAAATTCATCTTTGGTGTGACCGAGAGCTTTGATGCCATGATGGCGGCGGTTGGGAGTGTGCGAGGTGTAAGGTGGGCTTAGGGAAAGCAACAAATGTACATTTAGTGGTTAAATTGCACCCGTGATCAATCCCAGCTTTGACACTTGACCAAACTGTGTGATCCTGGGCAATTGTTTTATTTCACTTTGCCTGCTGACATTGTTTTCAGAGTTGGTGGGGGATGCATTAATATTCCTAAATTCTTGTTTGAAAACTGTCACTTTAAAGAAAAAAAATCGCATTTCACTTTTATAATCTGATGTACTAAGGTGAAACGCGTCTTCAGGTTAATGAAATACACTTTATTTAATTGTGATGGGACTTTACCTTATTTTTATAAGTTTTTTGCAAGATGTTTTTAAAAATTAAAGAGTTCTTAAAGTTAAGTAATGCAGGACAGCTTCTGTGCTTTTTTTTGTTTTATTTCAGTTTGACTGTAAATAAATGCTTCCCATTTGCTTTGATATCTTTATGAGTATTAGTGTTTTGAAAAGTAAACAGCAGTCTAGTGCTGCTGTTGAACCAGGGGCCGTTTGTGAAGGTCAGGAGGTCCTGGGCCATACTTTTAGTATCACAGAGTTAGAGCATCTAAATATAAACAACCAACACAAGGGGTGCGTGAGCTGGTTAAAGGCGTCTAACCAGTGATCCAGCGGGACACCAACCTACGGACAATATTCACTAAATACTCATTTTGGCCCATAAACCACACTCACTCGTTATCTGGTCAATGAAACCCTGCTGGGGATCAATTTAGGGCTAATTCTATATGTTGCCTCTCAGTCTTGAGCCTATTTAATACTAAGTCCTTTCTTTACAAATGGATCTATTTTAGTTGATATTTGGTAAATCTGACAATTAAAAATTTCCTTGTTCAGCTCAATAAATAATCACAGACTTGGCTAAGTTTTAAAGGTTAATCTGAATTTTACCATGAGAATCATAGACAAATTACAGTCTTAACTCCATCATTCTGAAGAGGTAAGATTTGATTTATCTAAATTAAACTACAATTTCAATGACATACGTCAGGAAGAGAGGCTAGAGAGAAAAAGCACATTGACACAATACACAGATTTATATTTACCTAGGATGGTGCAAGATCAGACCCCTCTGGCCAAGAGTTGTGGGCCCCTTAGAAAAATTCAGGTGACAGGTTCAGGACAGGAATAGGACAAGGCAGGTAGCCTCTTTTGGGTTCGACGCCTGCGTCTCACCCCTCTCTGATTTTAATTTCTCCTCGATTCTTCTGCGATCTTCTTTCTAATTCTATTACCTCCTCGATTCTTCCACGATCTTCTTTCTAATTTTATTTGCTTGAAAATTCTAAGTCTGCTTCTTTATGGTATTTTGATCAGCAATCGAACAGCATCTCTATCTCTCTGTGTTCTGGCAGCGACTGCAGTAACTAATCTAACTACCCCAATTATACCTTCTTAATGGCATGTTCCACCCCTAAATGTTTCAATCTTATGAAACTCCTAATTCTGATTGGATAAGCCGAGGGGATGATCGTCACACCATGCTAAGTTTAATACTTTTTCTTAAGACCTTTGTCTTATGTTCCCACCCATTAATTTGTTTCTTCCAAGCTTTATTTCCCACCCATGTTCATAATGCATTATCAACAATGTATACAGTTTGTACAGTTGTCCATTGAGTCTTCAGGATGTTCAGCTGGTTCCCAGGATATGTGGAAAAGGTGTCCTTGATCGGGTTCCAAGACTTGAGCTCATGACTCCGGAGTTGGCTCTACCGCGCATGCGGATGGGTGTCACATGGGTGTCAGCCCTTAGCTTTCTTTAAGGCCCAAATACGAACTAACAGAGAAGTCAAAAAGACAAGATGTTAGATTCAAATAAAATGATTTCACTGTATACCACTTATCCCTAGTTTAATCCAATTTAATTAAAAGACTATTTATGCCTTAGCACTTAGTATATAACACAGTTTAGTTTCAGCAGAGCAGATTCTTAGAATGTGAGTTATTAAGCGGCCATTTTAACTGTCATTGCACAGAAGCAAAGCTTTCTCTCCAAGCGTTAAGACGTCATGCAGTTGACTCATGCACAGTTCATTTCCCCGCGTTAGCAGCCATTTTTATTTGCACTCAGGTTACTTGTTAGTAAAACACATAGACAAGCTTCCTCTTTTTCTAGTAAATGTAAAATGTTGTGTAAAATTAGTACTACAAACGTTATTAGTAATTTATTATGAGATTATATGAGAGGATTATATTCGAGCAAGTTGCTTCTGTGCAATTCCTTGCTCCATCACCAGCAGCCCGAGTGGTGAGGAAATATAATATATAGAATGTGCTAACTATAAGCATATCTGTTTGGATTGGTAGATTTTCATGAGCCTTCTTGATTTAAGAAAGCCAGTTTTGGGGGGCTGCTCTTTCGTAAAAAGAGCACAGTACCTAGAACACCTCACTCTAAGTCATCACATGCACTGTTTCTATTCTTGGCTTGCAATAGCTAAATCATTGCTAACGGTTGTGATAGTTCAATGGAAGCAGATCAACTCTATGACACCCTAAAGTGCATTAGGTAGTCACATCAAAAAGGGTCTGTTGTGACACAGAGTGAGGTGGCCACACTGCCGGCTGCTGGTGAGGTGACCATAACCATACCAGGTACCGGTCTTGTTTTAAAACTGTTGCTTTATTCTGCTGTCCTAGTTAACACATTTCCTTTGTGGCTCAGTGTAGAATAAAAGTAGACATATCCATGTCATCTATGCTAAAGTTGAAACCCTACATCGTTGATGTGAGATTTTCGTGATTTAAAGTTGATTTTTCGAAATATGAGTGTCTCAAAAAGGCTGAGTGTTGTAAACTGAAGCACATTCTTACTTTTTGTTTTGTTGCAAGCCGCTGGGAAGTATGTAGGGTAGCACAGGTGCAATGATTAGATCAAGGATCTCCAAGAGTTTCTCTATTAGGAGCTACTTATGTTCAATAAAAATCACCCAGAGCCTCTAACACAAATGATTAGTGTTACAATAGTGCTCACTTCAGACAAGATTCCATTAAAGGCCATTGCACAGAGAACTACTAGAAGTGGCCTTCTCAGCGCATCAGGGGAGGTCGTCAGCTATAAAACATCTTCATCTTCATCAGTTTTAATGTTAAATACCACTTCATGTCGTAGCAGTCATGTACACAATGCCTCCTTGCACCTAAAAATGCATCAGCAATACGTGTCCCCAATGCAGCATGAATTGCCATTTATATATCTTCCTTAAATGCACTTTTTCTGCAAAATAGACTGCCTAATTTAACCAAACAAAAGCTTTCCATTTACCAGGTTGGGCTACACATAGATAAGCTTCTCACAGGTAGCTGGAGAGCTGCCAGTAGCTCCCGAGCTGGTTGTTGGAGAACATTGGACTAGACTGACACCCCACACAGTCTCTAACTGGGGTTTGGCTTATGAGGTAAGCACACAGCTATATGCCAGGCTGTGCTGCATGTGCCAGACACATAAGAGGATATTTACAGAAAAATGCCGGAGCGTGGAGCTACACCAAATTTGGCTCAGACATTTCCAAAACGCAGGGATGCGCTGTATTTATAACAATACAGCGCACCCCTGTTTTTTCCCTAGCGCTGGGGCTAAAATATGCTGCCTAGCACCAATGCAGGTACCTTTGCATCATAGCGCAAGGGTGTCTGCATTGCAGGGCATGATTGTTTATGTGCAATAATGGACACCTTCCTGCACGTAAACCATCAATAATGACATTTTGCTCGCTCTATGTGTGCTGAAGAAATAAAAGTATTTTTCCTCTTATTGCCATTTCTAATGCCTGCTCTTACATTGTTTTTGCTGCTGCCTCAGATTTACACCTCAGGTAAATCTGGGGCAGCGTCAAAAAGCAATGCGTTTTGTGGTGGAAAGCCCACAGCAACACTCATTGCAAGCCCCTTTCACGCAGATACCTGCGTGAAAGGGAAGAATATTTACAAAGCAGCGTTAAGCCACAAAAAAGTGGCTTAACGCCACTTCGTAAATATGAAGAAAGGCAAACCACCACCGGAGCATAAAAAAAAGTGACGCTCCGGTGGCGGTAAGGGCTTGTACATAAGCCCCTAATGCTTGCCGACCGATTAGAGCACGTCTCATTGAGCACTTATTTGTGTTATAAAACAATTTTTCCTAAAGTTTGATGGAATGAGAATATGCTCAAACTAAACTCAAAAACAGTATTACCTGAGGATGCTTACCCGTAAGGGTAACATAGTCTGATATTTAGTCTTGAAAGACAAATAGTACACCTTAACACTGACTACTTATACTCGCTCCATCTCATCATCCCTTAGTGCGTGTGTTAGATCTGGGGGTCTCTAGTTGGCAGAGGTAGGTACCAATGTCCAAATAGGGACCCTTGCTTCTAGTCAGGGTAAGGGGGATACACTCTTTAGATAACCCCTGCTCACCCCCTTGGTAGCTTGGCACGAGGAGACAGGCTTATCAAAGGCAATGTGTAAAGTATTTGTACCAACACTCACAGTAACTCAGTGAAAACACCACAAATGGACCCCACACCAGTTTAGAAAAATAAAGTTATTTAATCTAAACTACACAAGACCAAAAAGACAAAAATCCAACATTCACAGTTCAAGAATTTGATTTTAAAAGAGTTTTAGGGTTTGCGCCAAATAATCCACAGTTGCGTCTCGTTTAGCCAAAAGTACCTTTAGATGCAACAAAAGTTCCAAATAGAAGCTGCAGCATTGAAAAACAAGCGATGCGTCACTCCTGAGACCCTGGGGAGGCGATGCAGCAGCCCCGCTGGATGCAGCGGGCATGTTGTGATGAATCTGGTCTGTATGGGGAGGGATGCAATACCTTGTATGCATTCCGGTGCGCAGGAAGTGTCTCGCAAAGGCATGATGCTACGATCTTCGGGACGGCGACGATCTCAGGTGAGGCGGCGGTGCGCGGCGCAGTATTCCGCAAATTTGGACGGATCATTGCTTTAGCCCGTTCAATATCAGCGTGCCCCGCCCTTTGAAAATAGTAAAAGCAATCCAGCAGCCTCTATCCAATCCGAACTGGATGGCGGTTGCAGAAAGCATTAAGCCTAAGCCTCTGCTGCAGCCTCAGGTCCCCACCCTGTCTGGTGAAGTGGTTCAGGACTCGAAAACCTTCCACACCTGATGCAGCAAATTATTAAAGACCTTGTTCCCCCAAAGCGCCCCTCTACAAAGGAGAAAAGGAAAAAGATAAGTGCCCCCTGGTACACACAGTCCCTTGCCGAAACACATCTATTGTGCATAAAAAGTGAACGCAAATGGAGAAAAACCTATGACCCGATAGCTAAAGCTCTCTATGTAAAACATAGGAAGGCATATTTTTCTAGCATTAAAATTGCCAAGAAGGACTAATATACTAAAGCCATTAAAGATGCTCAACAAAAACAAAAAACAGTTTTCTCCGTAGTGAAATCTTTCACCCACCCAAAAGCCCTTAAATCTGAAAACCCGCCGTCTCAAGGTCTATGCAACCAGATCGCCGATTACTTTGAGGAGAAAATTAAACTTCTTCAGGTGGATTTCCCGTCCATCCCTTTGCCCTCCACGTAAGGCCCCAAAGATACTATGGTGACAACAGCTCACACTTTTAGTATGTTTAAACCAGTTTCTCTTCTACAAATTTGCGAAGCCATTATGGTCTGCAAATCGGGGGCGCCTTCTGACTCCTGCCCCCGTTGATCCTTCATCAGATTATTGATGTAGTTAATCCCATCATAAATGTCATAGTCAATGCTTCACTTAGTTCAGGTACTGTTCCTTCTGATTGGAAAAAAGCAATAGTTAAACCGTTAATGAAAAAACAAAATCAAATTACAACTGATCTCTCCAATCTACGACCAATATCTCTCCTCCCAGTTCTTGGGAAGATAACAGAATATATGGTCCACCAAGAGCTAAAAAACTTTGTTGAAATCCACAATATTCTACATCCTCAGCAGTTGGGCTTTCGCTCAAGGCATTCCACTGAAACGGCCATCATTGAACTTACCGATTACATCAAACTTTTACAGGATGAAGGCAAAAACGCCGTCTTGATATTATTAGATCTATCGGCGGCGTTCGATACCATTTCCCATAAAATACTGATCGGTAGGCTGAGAGAAAAAGGTATTACAGAGGTTGCCCACGACTGGTTCAGCTCTTTCTTATCTGAGAGAACACAAACCATCTCATTGGGACCCTTCCTCTCGAACGAAAAAAAGGTCACATCTGGAGTTCCGCAAGGCTCTATTTTGAGTCCGTTGTTATTTAATATTTACATGGCGCCCTCATCACTTTAATTGAATCTTATGGGATACTAGTAACATCGTACGCTGATGATACTCAATTGATTGTATCCTTAGATAAGAACTCCACAAATGCCGAACAGAACTTTCAGAACTGACTGACGGACGTTTTTTTGTGGATGGAAAATAACCACCTGAAATGTAACGCTAACAAGACGGAAATACTGCTCATGGGTAAAAATGTCAACTTCAGCCCAAGTAAATGGTGGCCAGAGGGTACCTCCGCACCGCCTAGTTTGGTAAAAGTAGCCAGAAACCTGGGGGTCCTTTTTGATTCCTCACTGTCCTTCGACCATCATGTAAGGAATGCTGCGGGAAGTTGCTTTAGCATTATAAAATCTTAAAGAAATGTTTTGATTTCCTCCCCACCGAATCGAGAAAGGCGGTGGCAGTGGCCCTCATACTCTCCCCTCTTGATTATTGTAAGGGTCTTATGGCAGGGGTTAATAAGGTCACGTTAAAAAAACTGCAGAGCGTGCAACACGCTGCCGCAAGTTTGGTACTTAAATGACCTAGAAAAGCCTCCACATCCACAGCCCTAAGGACTCTGCACTGGCTGCCCCTTCATAGTAGGATTCTGTTCAAAATCCTTCTGACCACCTTCCGAGCTGTCAGCAACATCGGCCCAAGGTATCTCTCAAAAAGATACACCCGTTACAATCCTACTAGAGTCTTGAGATCCTAATCAACAAGACAATATTCCCTCGTGGCCTAAATACTTTTCATCTTATGACATAGTTCTCATATTCTACAAGAGTCCTTCAAAGCATGACAGAAAACTTTCTTCAATTCTGTATACAGAAATGTATTCATTTTTTTGTATCAAAAATTATTTTCCACTTTTTTTTATAATAAAAGTATATTTTTCTCTTTAAATTCCTTATATTCTTTTAATCACTTCATATAAATAGTAAAATACAAATTATCGTGTGTATATTTCTCAGATTTTATATACACAACAGAAAAGGTACCCAGCATCACGCACAAATACACACCTGTACACACTTACATACTATTCATACATACTACAACACCAACACCACTTTACATTCAGAATAATCTCTTTCTTCTGTGACTAAGGTAACACTGATTATTGTGTGAATTTCCACCCCAGGTCGACGTGCATTTCGGTGGATTTGTACCACCTTCCTCAGGACCTCGACAGAAAAAAGCTTGCGCGGACACAGGGTATCCTCTAATAACTGTGATGATGCACAAATGCACAAACGAAAGCTGAAAGGTTGCTTGATTCAGTTTTCAATCCTATTCGAAACATAGGTATTAGGACCTTATTATTCTATGGTTCCTTTTTCCTATTTGGACAGTCCCAAGCAGAATCTATGGCGGAGTTCTCTTCATGGCATCAGGAGGCTTGATTTTATATCAATTCTTCTAAGGGCGGGGGGGGGGGAGGCAGCTACTCCTCGAACAGCCATGTCTTGAGGTGTCTCCTGAAGGTCAGCAGGTCCTGGGTCTTGCGTAGTGGGGAAGGTGTCTCATGTCTTTGCGGCGAGGTAGGAGAAGGATCTGCCTCCGGTGGTCATTCGACTGATGTGTGGGATGGTGGCGAGGGTGCGGTCGGCGGAGCGCAGTTGGCGGTGCTGGGTGTAGAAGGACAGATGTTTGTTGAGGTATGCTGGTCCAGTGTGGTGGAGAGCTTTGTGCGAGTGGGTGAGGAGCCTGAAGGTGATCCTCTTGTTGACCGGGAGCCAATGCAGGTCTCGTAGGTGGGTGGTGATGTGGCTGTGGCGGGGGAGTCCACAGACGTGGCGTGTGGAGGTGTTCCTATGCGCTGGAGTCTCTTCTGAAGTGTAACCGTGGTTCCTGCGTACAGTGCGTTGCCGTGGTCCAGCCTGCTGCTGACGAGCGCCTAGGTGACAGTTCTCCTGGTTTCGGTGGGGATCCATCTTTAGATTTCCGGAGCATTCGGAGGGTGTTGAAGCATGAGAATGAGACGGCATTGACTTGCTGGGTCATGGTGAGCATTGAGTCCAGGATGAACCCAAGATTGCGGGCGTGGTTTGAAGTTGTCAAGGGAACTCCCAGCACAGTAGGCCACCAGAAGTCGTCCCATGCGGAGGGGGTGGAACCGAGAATGAAGACCTCCATCATGTCCGAGTTCAGTTTCAGGCAGCTGGTCTTCATCCAGTCTGCGACAGCCTTTGTTCCACAAGTGGAGGTTGGATTTGGCGATGGCCGGGTCTTTGGTGAGGGAGAGGATCAGCTGTGTGTTGTCGGCATACGAGATGATGTTGAGGTGTTGTTGTCGGACGATGTTGGCGAGCGGAGCCATGTAGATGTAAAAGAGGGTTGGGGTGAGGGATGATCTTTGGGGTACGCCGTAGATGATCTTGGTGACTTCGGAACGGTACAGGGGAGGCGGACTCTCTGGGTTCTGCCGGTGAGGAAGGAGGTGATCCAGTCCAGGATTTTGCCTTAGATCCCTGCATCGTGGAGGCGTATGCTGAGGGTGTGGTGACAGACGATGTTGAAAGCTGCCGAGAGGTCCAGGAGGATGAGGGCGGCGGTTTTGCCCCTGTCTAGTATGGCCCTGATGTCATCAGTGGCGGTGATGAGGGCGGTCTTGGTTGCCGCCGAAGCTGGATTGGGAGGAGTCCAGTACATCGTTCTCCTCCAGGAAGAGGGTCAAATTGTTTGTTGGCGGTTTTTTCAATGACTTTTGCTGGGACCGGGAGCAGGAAGATGGGTCGGACGTTCTTGAGGTCCTTTGGCTCACCCTTGGGTTTCTTGAGGAGGGTGTTGATTTTTGCATGTTTCCAGCTCTCTGGGAAGGTGGAGGTCTCGAAGGAACTGTTGATGACCTTTTGAAGTTGGGGTGCGATGATGGTACTTGCCTTGTTGAAGATGTAGTGTGGGCAGGGATCCAAGGGTGAGACTGAGTGGATGGTGTTCATGATTTTGGTGGCTTCTTCAGTGTTGACGTTGTTCCAGGAGAGCAGCAGGTCAGTGCGTTTGGTGGGTGTAGATTCTGGGGTGTCGGGATCAGCCGTATGCATCTGGGTATCGAAGCTGTTGTAGATGTCTGCAATCTTGCGGTGGAAGAAGGTAGCCAGGAAGTCGCAGAGTTCTTGTGACGGTGGGATGTCGTTGGCGCTGGGTGTGGCGAGTTCTTTCACGATGTTGAAGAGCTCTTTACTGTTGTGTGCATTGTTGTCTAAGCGTTCCTTGAAGGAGGTTTTGTTGGCGGCTCTGATGAGCTGGTGGTGTCTACGTCTGGCATTTATGAGGGCTGCGTGGTTGTCTGGTGTCTGGTCTTTGCGCCATTGCTTCTCGAGTTTTCTGCAGGTATGCTTGGAGTTCAGGAGGTCGTTGTTGAACCAGATGGCTCTGGTGTTGGTGTGTCTGTTGGGAGGTTTCTTGATTGGGGTGAGGGTGTTGGCGCAGTAGTCTATCCATACTCTGAAGTTGTAGGGTGCTGCATTGGTCTCGGAGGGCTTGGGGGAAGGGCTCGGTCAAATGCGGTGATGAGCTGGTCTTCGGTGACTTTTTTTCAGTTGCAGTGTGGGATGCATTGCGGTTTGCTGTGTGCGGTGTGTTTCTCGAAGGAGAAGTGGATGCAGTGGTGGTCGGTCCAGTCACGGAGTTCGGTGGTGTGGCTAAAGGTGACATGGTCACTGGCAGAGAAGATGGGGTCGAGCGTGTGTCCAGCGGAGTGAATGGGTGTCGTGATGAGTTGTTTGAGTCCGAGGTTGGCGAGGTTGTCGATCAGTGTTATGGAGTTGTCGTTGGCGTTCTCTAAGTGGAAGTTCAGGTCTCCGAGGAGGATGTAGTCTGTGGAGGCGATGGCGTGCGTGCTGATGAGGTCGACGATGGATTCGCTGAATTGAAGTTGGGGGCCCGGGGGTCTGTATACGAGGTTTCCTCTGAGAGTGGTGTTGTTGTTGTTGATGTGAATATGGAAGTGTAGGTGTTCGGCCATGCTGAGGGCGTCTTTGGTGCTGGTGGAGACTCTGATGGTGTCCCTGTGGATGATGGCGATTCATCCTCCCGGTTTGTTCTTGTTCCGGTCTCTGCGCGTGATTTTGTAGCCGGTGGGGATGGCTATTGCTATGTCTGGTGCTGAGGAGGGGAGATTTTTGCAATTATCAGCACTGTAAAATGATTTCTGGCTTTTTCCAGTGTGTGAGGTGCATCTGCAAAGGTGGAGAGATCTGAGGAGGATTTCTGAGAATGCTGAGGGCATTCATAACCCAGTACCAATTTCAAAAAAGTATACTAAAAGCCATGTTTTCAAATACAAGTGTATTTTTATGCGATTGCCCCAGCAGTCGCAAGCAGGTACCTTATCTTTTTTGGTGGAGCCAGGTACCCCAGCAAGCTCCATCATCCAGTACCTCTCCCCAAGCTTTCTACTTGTTGCCTGACCACCCGTTATCACTTTGCTACTTTCTCCTTGGTTTAAGTTGATTGCGCATAGAAGATGAAGTCCAGTTGGCAAAGCCAGCTTCCCTGACCACAGGGCTGGTCTGGATGTCTAGTCTCCATCATTCCCCAGCATGACATCCAGTCTAACCTGGTAGGCCTCACCGAAAATAGACATACGCAAAGAAAATGACCTAGGCTTCCAGGTCCGATTGCCTAGTATCTTAGGTGATCTCTGACATCACCAAGACACTCCTAATTACTACTGGCAGGGCGTAGATGTTCTATGAGTTGGGTTTGGTGGGCTTGGACAAGCACTGCAGGGATAGTAGGTCTAGGCATGGGTGCTCCTGGAAGGGTCTGTCCGGAGCAGAAACTGAGTTCTTACTTGATTCCTCTCGAAGCCTGACACCATTTCTTGGGCTCCAAGTCAGAAGCCTAAAGGGTGTCTTTGGGATCTGGCCTTTGTAGGAATGAAGTGGGATGACTGTCTCTACACCCCCTTCAACTGGGAACTTCAGAGCCCAGCAACGTCACAGTCATTGTGTGCTGTTCTCCACCATATCTGCAAACCTGGCCTGCATCTTGTTGCAGATCCTCCAGTGACTTTGAAACTTTCAGGATTTTTCCTTCTAAGGTGCCAAGTACTGCCCAGAGACAAACACCTATTTGTCCTTGCCAACATCCATAAGTCACCCACCCTACTAGGGCTCTCTAGACCCCAGAGGATGCTGCATCATGTTAACTATTCAACCACTTCCGCATTTCAGACTGCCTTGCTAAATTTGTTCACAAAGTTTGGGTTCATGATTGGGATATGTAGAATGGAACACTTTAATTGGGTACACTACTGCTAAATGAATCTCCTATCATGATCAGGTTCACCCCTCTTGGATGTTCTGGTAGATGATTTGGTGAAGGAATATTACTCTTTGACTGAAGTGCGAGTCACATGTAGTATTGTTATATGACTAACCTAATGTAGCTATTATTTAAGCTTAGGAAGACTAGCACCATAAGGTGAGATGAATAATCCCTACTGCTAGTTGGAACCTACTCAGCTCAATAATAACCCTGGAACTGGGAAATGTACAAATATTATTGTTGAAGAAAACTTAGTCTCACACTTTGGGTCAGTTTATTGAAAAAACTGAATAGCCTGCGAATCACAGAAAAGACCAATACAGGTATCACCCACACACTGGGAATGGAACTAAGTTCCAAAGGAGAAGGCAGTAAATAAATAAATAAATAAATAAATATATATATATATATATATATATATATATATATATATATATATATATATATATATATATATATATATATATATATATATATATATATATATATATATATATATATCTCAGTTAAAAGTCAGCAGATATTATCAAAAGGTGGTGACAAGTAAATTTAAAAACGCACATTTATATGTTTCAATGCAGGCACTATGTGCAAAACCAGTTCAAAAAAATGAAGACTATGTCATTACATTCAATCATACAGATGTATTGCTAACTCTTCCCCGAGGTTGTGACCCCCCGGTTGGATTGTGTTATACTTAATTATGTATTTGGACTCCAGTTTCCTCAAATCGAGCCATCTGTTGCCACCCCTTTCTTTGTTTTCTACACAGTCAATTACCGCAAATGTTAGTAGGTTGGGATTTTGTTTATGTTCTAGGGCAAAATGCCTTGCTACTGGGTACTGTTGATTCAAGTTTTTTATGGCCCTTAGATGTTCTAAGACCCTGAGTTTTGCTTGTTTTGTCGTGCACCCAGGATTTTTTACACGGGCATTGTAATGCGTAAATGGCATAGTCGGTTAAGCAGCTTAGATGCTTGGTGATGGTATGTTCATCTTGATCATGGGAGAGTTTTATTGATTTACAGTTTTTACTCGTTTTGCACGCTTTGCACTTTTTACAGGGATAAAATCCTTGTATTGCATTTGGCTTTGGGGAACCTTTAATCAATGTTGTGCTGAGCATGTCTTTCAAGGACCTCGCATTTTTTATAGGTAACTGATGGAGTGACCTGTATTACCTCTTCTAGATCTTTGTCTAATCTGAGGATCTCCCAAAACTTCTTTAACCCACGTCTGACTTCCCAAGATTGACAGTTGTATGTGGTTATGAACCGAATCGTTTCTTCCTCTTTGTGCTTTTTTGGAATTAGGAGATCTTTTCTTTCCATCTGGGCTACTTTTTCTTCTGCCTGTTTGATGGTTTTCTTTGAGTAACCCCTGTCTAAAAACCTTTTCTTCATTATTTCTTTTTCTTTTTCAAAACCATTTACCGTGCTGCAGTTCCTTTTGGCCCTGATGAGTTCCCCAAATGGAATACTGTGTATGAGTGAGGTTGGGTGGCAACTATCTGCGTTAAGTAGGCTATTTCCTGCCGTTTCCTTTCGGAATAGGGAACTAATAAGTACCCCCTCCTTAACTGTCAGATTGACGTCGAGGAACTCTAGGGTGGTTTGGCTCATTTGACTCTTGAATTTTAGGTTGAGGTCATTATTATTGATAATGGACTCAAACTCTTGTGCTTGGTTGAGCGTGCCCTTCCAAACGCAGAAGATGTCGTCTATGTATCTTACCCATAGGACGGCGTGGGTACTAAAGTGGGGGATGTTGTTCACCACTAGCTCCTCCTACCAGCCCAGGTATAACCCGGTGAAGCTGGGGGCAAAGCAAGTACCCATCGCTGTCCCACGGATCTGTTTGTACATCCTTTTATTGAAAATGAAATAATTGTTGCTCAGGCAAAACCACATCATATCCAATAACATGTTGGTATGTACGAGATGTGAAATGGACCGATTTTTTAAGAAGTATTTGCATGCATCAATACCTAAACTTTGTGGTATACTTGTATATAAGCTAACCACATCAAAGCTGATTAGCCAATATTCAGGTTGCCATACAAATTTCTCAATTATTCTCAAAAAATCAGACGTATCTCTGACGTATGATGGTAGCGCTTGTACTGAGGGTTGTAGGAAATGGTCAATGTACCGGGAGGTGTTCTCTAATAGGCTACCAGCAGAAGAGACTATAGGTCTCCCAGGCGGTGTTATCATGCTCTTGTGTAATTTTGGTAACAGGTATAATGCCGGAGTCACTGGGTGTTTGCATAGCAGGAATTTGTATTCTTCATCTTCAATTGAGCCCGCCTCTTTCCAGCTATATAGTTTTCCATGATATATCTGAATCATGTCATTATATTCCTGTTTAGTGGCTATTGTGTAACTCTCCAAGTCATTCAATTGTCTCTCTCCTTCATTCAGATACATATCAATAGGCCAGATAACTACATTTCCCCCTTTGTCGCTATTTTTTATCACAACATCAGACCAACATGATATGTCTTGCAAAGCTAGATATTGGTTTTTGCTAAGATTCATATTGATTTTAGGTCTTTGTTTCTCAATTTTGCGCATTGCAATCAACATCCCCTGTTCAAAGGTGTCAATATATGTGTTAGCAATATTGGGCACAAAAATAGATTTTGGTTTAAAACCACTTTTGCTACAAATATCCACAGTTTCAGTTTCAACTAAATTCAATATCGGATTATCAGAGATGTCATCACACCCAGCTAGTTCGTGAAAAGTTTGTAAAGTCTCAGCATCATTAAGAGTTAATTTGCTGACTTTGTCTTGGTTACTGTCTTTTTTCAGACGTGTTCTGTTGGCAAACCATTTTTTTAGCTTAAGCTTCCTGGTAAACTTAAATAAGTCTATGCGTGTGTTAGTGAAATTAAATCTTGCCGTAGGGCAAAAAGAAAGACCTCTAGACAGTACTTCTAATTGATCAGGGGACAAAGAGTGTTTGATAAATTTACCACTGTTTTGGTCTTCATTTCTTCATCGATTTGCTCCTTGTACGCATTCCCACGGGGCTGGCCACGCTCTTTGCCATTCCTCTTCCAGTTGCTGTATTTCCTCCTTTGCCGCCTCTTCCACGATTTCTTTGAGGCGTGCCCGCTTGACGTCCTTGTACCATCAAAGATAGCTCGTTTAAAATTCTGTCGTTTGGGGTCATGTCTTCCTCCAATTCCGATATGTCACTTTCACCAGATTCGCTTTCAGTCACTACCAATGCGGTTTCTTCTTCTACGGTCGCCGTAGTTTCAGCGGTAGTTTTGCTTTTTTTGGGCGATTTGGCTTTCTTTTGCTTTTTAGCCGAGTCCCTTAGTGCATCGAATCTCTTGGCAAACGTGAGGATTTGACCTTTTTTATAGTCAACCTCATCACGGAGGAATTTCCTTTGTTTTTTATCTTTTATTTCTTGTTCAAGTTTTTCCAGTCTTTTGGTCAATTTAGCCATCTCAGTTGAAAACTCTGTTTCAGTATATTTTTCCTTTAATTTAGTTGTAAGGACTTCAATCTCCTCGTTTAGTTTGGCACACTCCTTTTCAGCATACTTTATAAGTATTTTCAGCATGTTATTTGAGCATACGTTGTTATTTTCCATCCACTCGTTTATTAATTCCGGATCTGGTTTCTGGAAGGTAGGAATAATGAAAATACGTAATCCTCTTGGTATCCGATTGCATTCCTGGTATTTGGTGAGAGCAGCCGCTTCCCACCACTTGGATTGTTCCCGTTTTAATGCCTTCCAGAGCGTGTCCCATAATTTCTTTGTTTCATCCACAGATTTGCCCGGTGCTGCACTCGTGCCTGCATTTACATCCGCGCTGGTCCCAGCGTGGGTGAACAGTTTGTCAGCCGCCTCCTTCCTCCTGCTGTTCCTCACATCGGCCATTTGTCGTCTTTACAGCGAGCCCCCCGGCGTGTCGCTGTTTGCACTTTGAAAATCTCTGTTTCGCCTTACTTTTAATGCCTCCGTTTGGGAAAAACGGCTTTTGAGGTAATCGTCACGTTATATGGAGATTTTCAGCAGCAATCGGAAGTTTGAAATGTTGTTCTTTCCACTCCGAGTGAGATCACTGCTGTGCACGATTCAGAATAGAGTTTACCGTTGCAGACAGAATCTCCAAACCCTCGATATTCAGGCGGTCAAGTAGCAGGCGGGCGGAGGCATTTTTCAATTGAAATATAAAATGCAAGAATGGCGTGCTTCCGCCGCTTGTACAGCGGGCATTCGACAGGGTCGCCAAACCCTCAATATGTCAAAATCCTGGTACCACAATCCTTTTGGAAAAACCAGAGTCGAAGCCCAAGTCAGTTTCAAAGTGCTTAAAGATTTATTTGGCAGAAAAACAACCCTACGCGTTTCGAGGTACGCCTACCTCTTGCTCACGGGTGGAGTGTAAATCGAAGCGCCAAACTTTTAAAGTGACAGGTTAGTGTTTGCACAAGTCACGTGGTAATTGACATGAAAACAGACTGTCGTAGCTACTTTGTTGCTACCGCTTTACACATTGTTACAGCACATATTCTAAATTGACATATTTAGCAAATAAACATTGCGTTAATTCATATGTACAATGTGGTGCCTTAAAAGTAATGAACAATCAGATATACATTTCTACCCAATCTGATAATTCCTCAAATTGGCGAACATTTTAGATTGTAATAGAGTGTCAATATGATGTCCTTGTCAGCCGTCTAATAAAGCCTCCAAAGTGATGATAGGTATTGCACACAAAAGACAAATGATCAGGCAATATTTAACCATGATCCATGGTTGTGAGGAAGTTCATAGTGCCCCAATGGGCATACAAAATAAATAATATTGTGCAATACGTGTTGGACACATTCTTCATCAAGCCCCAGTGGGCAGGCATCCATAATCTGTAACAAAGAGACAACGTGTATATTTTAGCATTTGTGTCTTCAGTAACAATCCTTACTGTGATGTGCATGTGCCAATAAAATAACTCAGTTAAAAGTCAGCAGATATTATCAAAAGGTGGTGACAAGTAAATTTAAAAACGCACATTTATATGTTTCAATGCAGGCACTATGTGCAAAACCAGTTCAAAAAAATGAATACTATGTCATTACATGCAATCATACAGATGTATTGCTAACTCTTCCCCGAGGTTGTGACCCCCCGGTTGGATTGTGTTATACTTAATTATGTATTTGGACTCCAGTTTCCTCAAATCGAGCCATCTGTTGCCACCCCTTTCTTTGTTTTCTACACAGTCAATTACCGCAAATGTTAGTAGGTTGGGATTTTGTTTATGTTCTAGGGCAAAATGCCTTGCTACTGGGTACTGTTGATTCAAGTGTTTTATGGCCCTTAAATGTTCTAAGACCCTGAGTTTTGCTTGTTTTGTCGTGCACCCAATGTAGGATTTTTTACACGGGCATTGTAATGCGTAAATGGCATAGTCGGTTAAGCAGCTTAGATGCTTGGTGATGGTAGGTTCATCTTGATCAGGGGAGAGTTTTATTGATTTACAGTTTTTACTCGTTTTGCACGCTTTGCACTTTTTACAGGGATAAAATCCTTGTATTGCATTTGGCTTTGGGGAATTTTTAATCAATGTTGTGCTGAGCATGTCTTTCAAGGACCTCGCTTTTTTATAGGTAACTGATGGAGTGACCTGTATTACCTCTTCTAGATCTTTGTCTAATCTGAGGATCTCCCAAAACTTCTTTAACCCACGTCTGACTTCCCAAGATTGACAGTTGTATGTGGTTATGAACCGAATCGTTTCTTCCTCTTTGTGCTTTTTTGGAATTAGGAGATCTTTTCTTTCCATCTGGGCTACTTTTTCTTCTGCCTGTTTGATGGTTTTCTTTGAGTAACCCCTGTCTAAAAACCTTTTCTTCATTATTTCTTTTTCTTTTTCAAAACCATCTACCGTGCTGCAGTTCCTTTTGGCCCTGATGAGTTCCCCAAATGGAATACTGTGTATGAGTGAGGTTGGGTGGCAACTATCTGCGTTAAGGAGGCTATTTCCTGCCGTTTCCTTTCGGAATAGGGAACTAATAAGTACCCCCTCTTTAACTGTCAGATTGACGTCGAGGAACTCAAGGGTGGTTTGGCTCATTTGACTCGTGAATTTTAGGTTGAGGTCATTATTATTGATAATGGACTCAAACTCCTGTGCTTGGTTGAGCGTGCCCTTCCAAACGCAGAAGATGTCGTCTATGTATCTTACCCATAGGACGGCGTGGGTACTAAAGTGGGGGATGTTGTTCACCACTAGCTCCTCCCACCAGCCCAGGTATAACCCGGCGAAGCTGGGGGCAAAGCAAGTACCCATCGCCGTCCCACGGATCTGTTTGTACATCCTTTTATTGAAAATGAAATAATTGTTGCTCAGGCAAAACCACATCATATCCAATAACATGTTGGTATGTACGAGATGTGAAATGGACCGATTTTTTAAGAAGTATTTGCATGCATCAATACCTAAACTTTGTGGTATACTTGTATATAAGCTAACCACATCAAAGCTGATTAGCCAATATTCAGGTTGCCATACAAATTTCTCCGGGAGGTGTTCTCTAATAGGCTACCAACAGAAGAGACTATAGGTCTCCCAGGCGGTGTTATCATGCTCTTGTGTAATTTTGGTAACAGGTATAATGCCGGAGTCACTGGGTGTTTGCATAGCAGAAATTTATATAGTTTTCCATGATATATCTGAATCATGTCATTATATTCCTGTTTAGTGGCTATTGTGTAACTCTCCAAGTCATTCAATTGTCTCTCTCCTTCATTCAGATACATATCAATAGGCCAGATAACTACATTTCCCCCTTTGTCGCTATTTTTTATCACAACATCAGACCAACATGATATGTCTTGCAAGGCTAGATATTGGTTTTTGCTAAGATTCATATTGATTTTAGGTCTTTGTTTCTCAATTTTGCGCATTGCAATCAACATCAATATCAACATCAATACATTAATTGTATGGGTACTATACCCTCAATGCGTAATGTGTTACATAATACATTGAACCTAAAATGTAATGTTTCACTCACTTATGATTTTAAAAAACCAAACAATTGGGAAAATGCATTATTATAGACTCTCATCTGAGTTTCTGTTGTTGCTGTAAATAATGCATGGCTTTTAAAGAGGTCTCCGTGTGATGTCTGTAAACACAGAGATCTTTCTTCCCTTTCTATGATTTTTTGTCAGTATTTAAATGAGGAGAAAAAAATGGTGGTCATGTGACCAAGAGCCCGTGAGCTCGAAACGCGTCGTTTGTTTATGCCCAAATAAACAACTTCTCCAAGTACCTGATGGTGTGGCTTGTCATCCTTTTCCTGATCGAGAGGACCTTGTGGATGTTCGTGAGCGGCGGCGCCCGCTCGAGAGACCAGCCCCTACCCGTTTGGAAGGGCGAGGAATAGCGCAATCTGTTCAAGTTGACGTGGAGTCAATATCCTCGCCCGCCGGCTGCACTAAACCGCCCCGCTGGATGAAAGACCTCGGAACGTGAGTGTTTGCATTCCTGACGCCGTGGAGCCGCCGTGGAGCCGTGGAGCCGATCGCAGAGCGGATCACGCTGTCCACGGTGAAAGTGGTGTAAGGCGAAGTGCAAAAACAGCAGCGGAAGCAGCAGCCAGGGTACGCGAGACAACGATTGTCGAACGCGCATTCAGGCACTGACACGGTCGGAGGACCGAACTGTATTGTGGGCAATGGAGTATCTTAAGGGGCGGGAAGCCTCTGCAGAAAACGTATTCAAAAAACAAAAGGGACCCGATGGAACCACAACAACCGGGTCAGCAGAAACCACTCCCCCTGGCGTGGTATCATTGAAACAGAAGGGTTTTACCTTGGAACGTCTTAGAAAAAAAGAACTAAGCCGCTGGTGGGAAGCGACATCTCTACAGAATTATATAGAGGTGGATCGCGTCCCCCGTGGCTTGCGCATCTTTATTGTTCCTACCCTGAACAAACCAAAACCAGAAGTACTGAAAGCATGGCGAGAGAACACCAACGCCTGCTCTAAAACAATGATGCAGATTTTGGTTAAAAATGCTTGGGAAGAACATGAGGAACTAGTGAAAGAAATACAAACACTTCTAGACGAACTAACAACTGAAAAAGATCAAGCAGAGGTATCAAAAACTCTGAAGAATGTGGATGAAAAAATACACAAATTTGAGAAAGATCTGATTGCAAGGAAACAACGCAAATTTGAACGCGATGAGCGAGATTATAAACTTGGAAGAATTTTGACATTCGCGAAGAAATTTGACAAAGCACACTCTTCCCTATTAAGGGACAAGGCACTTGGAATGGCGGACAAAGATCGGTGGCAATCCGGAACCAGTCTGAGCTCTGAAGCAAGTCTAACTGATGTCAATACAGCAGAGAACCTAGAGGTAACGTTTTTTTCCGACGAACTGCGCCTCGTGACAGAGGCCAACGAACAATCTATATGGGGAAGAACCCGATATCAAGGCCGAGGAGGCAAGGTAAAAGCAAAAAACGACGGCAGCGACGCAACAAACTCAGGAACTACTGGAGTGGGAAGCATAAGCCAGACACAGAAGGGCAAGTAATGGATGAACAGACTCCAGAGCTAACGGTAATGAACCTATCTAATAGACCCTTAACTAACGATGAAGAAAAAGTCCTTAAACTTGGCCTAACATTCTGTCCTGATCTTAATTTTGATTACACTCAGACACGTATTGACATGTATATGTTTGTGAGGAAACTTAAACTCCACAAAATACATTCGCATAACAAAGTTAGTTCAGAACTGTCCAGTGTTGCCACTGATTCTGTCACCCATAACATAGATTTGCAAAATGTTTTAGTTTCCCTGCATGAAGAGGGTATGGTTGATCTGACTCAATCTCAGGTCCCTACCGCACAAGAGGCTGTGAACACTATTTCCACACTTGATGATTCACCTACTAATATTGAATTAAATTCTTGTACTGTAACTACGCCGTTCAGACCCAAATCTAGATACAGACCCCAGTTACCTAGAGACAATATAGACCTATTCCATGATCTGGTCAACAATGACATGTTGAAACTATTGAATCGACCCCAGGAAAGACAAAACATGACACCAGGGATGAGGTTGGCACTTAACCAGCTAAAAAATGACGATTCAATCGTCATCAAACCTTCAGATAAGGGAGGGAACGTAGTCTTGTGGGACAAGAAACTGTACATTAATGAAGCTATGAGACAATTGTCTGACACTACATGCTACACGAGGGTAGATCACTCCTATCTGAGTAAACTACTAAACAGGGTACATCAAAATATCCGTGAGTGGGAAAAGATGAAATTACTGAGTTGGGATGAAACTAAATTCCTCATTAATGAGAATCCCACCACCCCTACATTCTACCTACTTCCCAAAGTGCACAAAAATCAGACTCAACCCCCGGTAAGGCCAATTGTATCCTCCATAAACAGCCTCCTAGAGAATGTCTCACACTACGTTGATCACTTTCTGAAAAATTATGTCAAAGACCTAACCTCACATCTAGAAGACACCAAAGACTTTCTACAGAAAGTTGAAAATATCAATTGGGAGTCACATTTTTGGCTAGTATGTCTAGATGTTGAAAGTTTATACACCTCAATCCGACACAGAGATGGTCTGAAGGCTTGTGAATATTTTTTGAAAACAAGGAGCAGACATTTGGAAGCTCATTCCAAAATGTTGCTTCAAATGATTGAACTGTGCCTGGATGAAAATGTCTTCCTGTTTAATGGATCTCTATACAAACAAATCCAGGGGACTTCTATGGGCACCTGCTTTGCCCCCAGCTACGCCAACCTTCTGGTGGGCTGGTGGGAGGAGCAGGTGCTCAGGAATGATGATCTGGAACATTGGACCAAATGCGTGAATGTCCGGCTCCGCTACATAGATGATGTCTTTTTTGTGTGGGAGGGGAGTGAGAACGACCTACTTGGATTTGTAGATGCACTTAATTTGAATAACCTGAATTTAAGATTTACTATGCAGCATAGCCAGCAAACGATCGACTTTCTTGATATCAAATTGGTTATCAAGAACAATACGATTGAAACAGAGATCTTTAGAAAGGCAACAGCAGGGAACTCCGTGCTCCATTCCAATAGTTGCCACCCCCCCAGCTTTAGGTGGGCAATCCCTTTTGGCGAGTTTTTACGCGCCAGGAGGAACTGCAGCACTGAAGAAAAATACCAAAAACACAAGAAAATGATGCATGACAGGTTCAAGGTGAGAGGTTACCATGCCATTATACTGAAAAAAGGTGAAGACAGAGTAGCCCTCATCCAAAGAAACGAAGCATTATTTAAAGACTCCAGAGCCAGTCCCCCAAACCCAAAAGCTCCAATAAGATTGATAACCACCTACAATACCCAGTCTTCAGCTTTTAGCCAGATAGTAAGAAGGAGATGGGATATCCTTTTACAAGATAACTTGTTGAAAGAAAGACTAGACCCACACCCCTCCATCACGTACAGAAAAGGGAAATCCATCAAAGATCTAATAGTGCAGAGTCACTTAGATAAGAAGAGAATTTGGCTGGCAGCGAAAGGTGGGTTTTTCAAATGTGGGAAGTGCAAGGCCTGTAGCCATAGCTCCAACGTAAGGGAGGTCGAACTGAAAAGAATAAAAAGGAAATGGAGAATAACTAAAAACATCCAGTGTACCACTGACCATGTCATCTACGTTGTAACCTGCCCTTGTGGCAAATGGTATATAGGTTCAACCACTTTTCCAGTAAAAAAGCGAATTTTAGAGCATTGGCGTGCCATCACAAACAAGGACTTTGCATACAGTACGGCCAAACACTTCCACCAGTACCATGATGGAGATTGGACCAAAGCGAAAGTTTTCGCACTGGATTCAATCCCCAAACATATCAGAGGAGGGGACCGTTTGACGGCTTTGCGCAGAGCTGAGTCCAAATTCATTCTACAAGCAGGGTGTATCTTTCCTTTTGGGATGAACATTGACGAAGAGATGTATGTACATTCGTGAACTGTTGATCTGCATGCTTCCCACTTCCCCCTTTAAGAGACTCTGAGTTCATGACATATATCTCCAAATATGTCTTTTAATTAATATGATTTGAATTTCAGTAATGTTTGGTTTTTACTGTTTATAGCTATTATCATTATTTTGTAAGATTGACAGGTTGAATTTCGGAGTATCTTGATTTCGTGGATAAGGCTATGATGTCATAATAATTAATATGTACAAATGATTTCAGTGTACTAATGTTTTCTGTTTTCACTGTTTTTCTTCCCGTAGAGTGTTAGACCTCGTCTTGATATGAAGCGACAAACCACTGATAGAGAATATTGCTATGAGCACTACTGCTTCACATGGAATTACTGAATACGACTATGAGCACGGGATAGATCACTTTGGGAAAATACTCTTGAGTAGTTCATTTCACTGATTTCTTGTATTGACTAGACACAGACCATAGCCTTCTTTCACAAAATTAGACACGCATAAATTGAGATTGGAACACACAAGATTATGATACCGAGGGTACTACACCCAAGTGACCTAAATCTTTCTAGATATAACTCTATCTCTTTTCAAATCTCAGATTAAACTCCTGTATCTCTCTCCCTCTTATTCAGCCTGTCCTTTCATCTTTAATTGTATGGGTACTATACCCTCAATGCGTAATGTGTTACATGATACATTGAACCTAAAATGTAATGTTTCACTCACTTATGATTTA
Source organism: Lissotriton vulgaris (assembly GCF_964263255.1). Classification (NCBI taxonomy): domain Eukaryota; kingdom Metazoa; phylum Chordata; class Amphibia; order Caudata; family Salamandridae; genus Lissotriton; species Lissotriton vulgaris. Next base: position 799,845,776 of record NC_141685.1, on the reverse strand, counting down.
AAAAACCAAACAATTGGGAAAATGCATTATTATAGACTCCCATCTGAGTTTCTGTTGTTGCTGTAAATAATGCATGGCTTTTAAAGAGGTCTCCGTGTGATGTCTGTAAACACGGAGATCTTTCTTCCCTTTCTATGATTTTTTGTCATTATTTAAATGAGGAGAAAAAAATGGTGGTCATGTGACCAAGAGCCTGTGAGCTCGAAACGCGTCGTTTGTTTATGCCCAAATAAACAACTTCTCCAAGTACCTGATGGTGTGGCTTGTCATCCTTTTCCTGATCGAGAGGACCTTGTGGATATATATATATATATATATATATATATATATATATATATATATATATATATATATATATATATATATTCGCTCCACCAGAGCCAGTAAGAGCATTGCGATTGTCATGAGCTGTCCAGGCCTGGTCACTGGCAGACCATAATTTTAACTCCAATTCACCTATTAATCAAGAAGATCGCCCGGACACACAGCGCTTGCTAGTAGCCTTTATTTTGGCAAGTGAAAAGTTACGACGCGTTTCACCCTTACGGCTTGATCACGCTCATCGGACCGACAGCCGTCGGCCATTTTTAAATTACCAAAACACACCCATAGTGCAAAAAAATTCATGTGACAAACATTGAAAACATGGCAGACATCTTTGTCTAGGCAATAGTATATATATAAATGGTGCATTGGCTCTCATTGATGTGTTACATAAGTTGACAATCGATGTACTTTGTCACATATAAATAACATTATCATCCATTGTTTTGCAGTATTTAAATTCATAAATGCACGAATTATGTATATAGACTAACAGGAAAAGCTCATATGTGTCTTGGTTCTCTGGATAATTGCGGAAAACGTTGAACCGTGTTCTGTGGCACAACTGCGAGTTTATGCGTATGAATCGTCATCCACAATTGCGCACGATTGGTTGCACCCAATTGGCTGACCTACTGCGCCTATTATGATGCTGTCCGTGTCGATTGTAGACACAACCACAATTACGCCCCAGTGGGCAAATATACCAGTTCACCAAAATGTCAATATTACACTTCATTTTCCATCTATATATGAAAGAGAGAAAGAGTCCTAGCCCCAGTGGGCATGGTCCAATCATTCATGAGCTTATCCATGCCATCAACGTTCTGTCATTGCTTTTTAGTCCTCCAATGCCATCTAAAAAAGTTAAAATGTGTACCATCAGACGGCTGACAATATATTATCTAACATTTTCTATTCATGTAAATGTACTGACAATTCTTCACTCATGTTCAGCCCTCTCAGGGCCAGGCACTGAAAATCAATGATGTATTTAGATTCAAGTTTTCTGAGTGATAGCTCATAGTTACCACCCCTACACCCAAATCTACACAGTCTATTACCACCATCCGCATCATGGTCTCATTCTGCATGTGTACATCAAAAAAATGTCTGGCAATGGGGTATTGTTTGTTGTGGGAACGAATGGCCCGTAAATGATCCAAAATTCTTTTCTTGGCCTCATGTTTGGTGCTCCCCACCTACCACTTATTGCAGGGACACATAAGTACATAAACACTATATGGGGTGTTGCATGTGAGATGTTTACGAATGGTGAATTCTCGTGTAGTTCCTGGTATATTTAGAACTTTACAGTCAAAGCTATGTTTACACGCTTTGCTTTTACCACAACGTTTGTAACCCCCATGGGTACGGTAGTCTCTCTTGTCTGATTTGGTGACATAATTCTGGCTCAATTCATCCATGAGGGTTCTCCCTTTGCGGAAAGTAATTTGTGGATTTTCATTCAGATATTTCCTGAGATGTTCATCCGTATTTAAGACATGCCAGTGTTTATTGAGAATCCTGCGAACTTCCCATGATTGTCCAGAGAATGTAGTTATGAACCCGATGGTATCTGATTCATTCTGTATTTCTTTCTTCTGAAGCAATTCCTCCCTCGTTTTGGTGCTAACTCGTTGTACAGCATTACTTATCATTTTGGTGCTATGACCTCTGTCTGAAAATCGTTGACACATGATCTCTTTTTCTGTTTCATAGTCTTCCTGGGTACTGCAATTCCGCCTGGCGCGCAGTAGTTCGCCATACGGAATGCTGCACACCAAGCTCTTTGGATGGCAGCTTGATGCTCTCAGAATGCTTTTGCCTGCTGTGCTCTTCCTGAATAATTTAGTTGTTAATAGATTATTCTTAATTTCTATTTTTATATCCAGGAATTCCATACTGTTTTGACTGATATGTTTTGTCAGTTCTAAATTAAGACAGTTAACATTCAGTTTGTCAACAAAATGTTTGGCAGACACAGCATCGCCATTCCAGATGAAAAAAATATCGTCGATGTATCGCAGCCACAGGGCCACGTTGTCAAATTCTGCCATTTCCCTGACGACCTGCTCCTCCCACCAGCCCATGAAAAGATTCGCATAGCTGGGGGCGAAGCAGGTCCCCATGGCAGTGCCCTGTGACTGGCAATACATGACCTCATCAAAATAAAAAAAATTATTTGTCAGACAGAATTCTGTCATAGCCACAATCATATTTGAATGGTGCAGCAATGATATTGACCAGGTCTTTAGATAGTATTTGATGGCTTCTAGACATAGACTGTGTTGAATACAGGTGTATAGAGACTACTCACATCTAGGGTTACCAATGTGTAATCGGTCTCCCAATGAATACCATTAATAACACTCAGGAAATGGGTAGTGATACACTCATGGGAATTCGAGTAAGCTGTGTGTTAATCCGGGTAACGGCCAGGCTGGAACGCCAATTACCTGGGAGATAGAGAGTGCGTGTGGGCTGATACACGATTACAAGCCCTGACACGTGCACAGCGCTTGCTTGCCCAGACGGAACAACATGGCAGGTGATTTGGATGCTCGTTGCAAACAGACGGCTGACAAACTATTCTTTACGGACACAGGAACAATCAGTGATGAAGTACATATTTCAGCCAACATCAGTCTGGAAATGACCTTGCAGACCAAGTTGAATACATTAGAAAGACTTTACAAGAAAGAACTTTCCAAATGGTGGGAGGCAGAATCCCTTCAAAGGTACATTGAGGTGAAAAGGGTCCCAAGGGGCCTTCAAATTTTCACCATCCCCACCTACGAAGACCCTGATCCGGACATGCTGCAGGAGTGGTCGGACAACTCTGCAGCATGTTCTACCATCATGATGAAAATCTTGGTAAAATACGCATTGAAGGACAGGGCAAAACTGCTAATAGAGATAGAAAAACTACTTGCGGACATCAGCTCCATTATGGCTAAGGACACTTTAGATGAACATTTGAAGAATCTAGCACTGAAAATGGAGAAGCTTGAACAAGAAATTACGGTTAAAAAACAACGAAAATTCATTCGTGATTTCAAGGATTACCAATCGGGGCGTACCCTAACATTTCAAAAGAAATATGACCATCTCTTTGATAAAAAAACTGGTATGGCTATAGTTAATCCAGCCAAGGCAGGGGTACCAACTGAAACGGTGGAGAGTGACATATCGGATGGGAACATATCCGATGCCTCTGTTAATTCTAACACTACAACAACGTAGGAATCAACAATGGGTCCAAAGAAAAAGCCGAATTTTTTGTTGCAATATCAGATGATGAGTCAAAACAGGACAGAATCTTTTCAGGATGTGGGCAATCAAAGAGGTAATGGACGTACAAACAGAGGAGGAACAAACGCAATAAACAGGCAAAGAAGAGGAGGAACAAACGCCGGACAAGCTCCAATGGGAATGGCAACAAGGAGCAAAACCCAGAAATAAACATGACTGTGGTTAACCTGTCATATCGGATATTAACAGAACAAGAGAGAGAAACCTTAGCACTTGGCCTGTCATTTTGCCCCTCTCAAAACATAAACTTTGCACAAACACGTATAGACCTTTTCCTATTTTTAAGAAAATTAAAACTAAAGAAGTGGTTCTGCACGAAACCGAAAGACAAAGGAACTGTGAGTAACACCAATGTCCTGAGTAATCTTGATATGAATGATGTGGAACTGTTACATGAATTACATCTAGGAGACATAGACAATGTACCTGAATGGGACACATGGGGAATGGATTTAGACAGCAATCCAGGATCTAGATTTAAACCTAAATCTGTATTCTTGCCAGCAATACAAACACCATTTATATATATACTATTGTCTAGACAAAGATGTCTGCCATGTTTTCAATGTTTGTCACATGATTTTTTTGCACTATGGGTGTGTTTTGGTAATTTAAAAATGGCCGACGGCTGTCGGTCAGATGAGCGTGATCAAGCCGTAAGGGTGAAACGCGTCGTAACTTTTCACTTGCCAAAATAAAGGTTACTAGCAAGCGCTGTGTGTCCGGGCGATCTTCTTGATTAAGAGTTGAATTGGAGTTAAAATTATGGTCTGCCAGTGACCAGGCCTAGACCGCTCACGACAACCGCAATGCTCTTACTGGATCTGGTGGAGCGAATTTAATGAAACGGAGCAGCGGCTGACCTCCTGAGGTAACGGACGCCATTCGAGGAGGACTGTGGGATCACAGCCCTAAGGATTGCCAAAGACGTACACCAGCGAAATAACGGTGTATTTGGACAGCGGATTTCGTGTGGCATAAACAAGTTCATCGGCTGTGACTGGACAGACACATCGCCGAAAGAAAACCGGTGAGTGGGATAAACTCACGGGAATTCGAGTAAGCTGTGTGTTAATCCGGGTAACGGCCAGGGTGGAACGCCAATTACCTGGGAGATAGAGAGCGCGTGTGGGCTGATACACGATTACAAGTCCTGACACGCGCACAGCGCTTGCTTGTCCAGACGGAACAACATGGCAGGTGATTTGGATGCTCGTCGCAAACAGACAGCTGACAAACTATTCTTTACGGACACAGGAACAATCAGTTATGAAGTACAGATTTCAGCCAAAATCAGTCTGGAAATGACCTTGCAGACCAAGTTGAATACATTAGAAAGACTTTACAAGAAAGAACTTTCCAAATGGTGGGAGGCAGAATCCCTTCAAAGGTACATCGAGGTGAAAAGGGTTACAAGGGGCCTTCGAATTTTCACCATCCCCACCTACGAAGACCCTGATCCGGACATGCTGCAGGAGTGGTCGGACAACTCCGCAGCATGTTCTACCATCATGATGAAAATCTTGGTAAAATACGCATTGAAGGACCGGGCAAAACTGCTAATAGAGATAGAAAAACTACTTGCGGACATCAGCTCCATTATGGCTAAGGACACTTTAGATGAACATTTGAAGAATCTAGCACTGAAAATGGAGAAGCTTGAACAAGAAATTACGGCCAAAAAACAACGAAAATTCATTTGTGATTTCAAGGATTACCAATCGGGGCGTACCCTATCATTTCAAAAGAAATATTAATCCAGCCAAGGCAGGGGTACCAACTGAAACGGTGGAGAGTGACATATCGGATGGGAACATATCCGATGCCTCTGTTAATTCTAACACTACAACAACGCAGGAATTAACAATGGATCCAAAGAAGAAGCCAAATTTTTTGTTACAATTTCAGATGATGAGTCAAAACAGGACAGAATCTTTTCAGGATGTGGGCAATCAAAGAGGTTGTGGACGTACAAACAGAGGAGGAACAAACGCAATAAACAGGCAAAGAAGAGGAGGAACAAACACCGGACAAGCTCCAATGGGAATAGCAACAAGGAGCAAAAACCAGAAATAAAAATGACTGTGGTTAACCTGTCAAATCGGATATTAACAGAACAAGAGAGAGAAACCTTAGCGCTTGGCCTGTCATTTTGCCCCTCTCAAAACCTAAACTTTGCACAAACACGTATAGACCTTTTCCTATTTTCAAAAAAATTAAAACTAAAGAAGTGGTTCTGCACGAAACCGAAAGACAAAGGAACTGTGAGTAATACCAATGTCCTGAGTAATCTTGATATGAATGATGTGGAACTGTTATATGAATTACATCTAGGAGACATAGACAATGTACCTGAATGGGACACATGGGGAATGGATTTAGACAGCAATCCAGGATCTAGATTTAAACCTAAATCTGTATTCTTGCCAGCAATACAATGTGATGCAATTGATGTTTTCGAGAAGGGTGTGCTAGATGATTTATTGAAAATACGCTACAACAAAACCCCTAATTACAACAAAAATCTTTCCCCTACTCAATATCAAGCTATGGAATCATTAAAATCGGACAAAGATATTGTCATACGACAATCTGATAAAGGGGGGAATGTTGTGGTGCTAGACAAACAGAAATATCTATCTGAGGGATTGAGACAATTGAATGATGTAAATTGTTATTCCTTATGTAACAAAGATACATTCCTTGAATCCTACATACGCTTTAGAGAACTTTTACTGGAATGGAGAGATAAGGGATTGATAGAATGGGAAGAGTATCAGTATCTATACTGTGCTCATCCAAGGATACCCATCCTTTATCTTCTCCCAAAATTGCACAAAGATCAAGTTAACCCCCCGGGACGTCCCATAGTGTCCTCAATAGGTTCACTATTAGAACACACATCTAAATGTATCGACCACTACTTGAGCCCTTTTGTGGTGGCATTACCATCATATATCAGAGACACTACCCATTTCCTGAGTGGTATTAATGGTATTCATTGGGAGACTATTACACATTGGTAACCCTAGATGTGAGTAGTCTCTATACCTGTATTCAACACAGTCTAGGTCTAGAAGCCATCAAATACTATCTAAAGACCAGGTCAATATCATTGCTGCACCATTCAAATATGATTGTGGCTAGGACAGAATTCTGTCTGACAAATATTATTTTTTTATTTTGATGACGTCATGTATCGCCAGTCACAAGGCACTGCCATGGGGACCTGCTTCGCCCCCAGCTATGCGAATCTTTTCATGGGCTGGTGGGAGGAGCAGGTCGTCAGGGAAATGGCAGAATTTGACAACGTGGCCCTGTGGCTGCGATACATCGATGATATTTTTTTCATTTGGAATGGCGATGCTGTGTCTGCCAAACATTTTGTTGACAATTTGAATGTTAACTGTCTTAATTTAGAACTGACAGAACATATCAGTCAAAACAGTATGGAATTCCTGTATATAAAAATAGAAATTAAGAATAATCTATTAACAACTAAATTATTCAGGAAGAGCACAGCAGGCAACAGCATTCTGAGAGCATCAAGCTGCCATCCAAAGAGCTTGGTGTGTAGCATTCCGTATGGCGAACTACTGCGCGCCAGGCGGAATTGCAGTACCCAGGCAGACTATGAAACAGAAAAAGAGATCATGTGTCAACGATTTTTCAGACAGAGGTTATATCACCAAAATGATAAGTAATGCTGTACAACGAGTTAGCACCAAAACAAGGGAGGAATTGCTGCAGAAGAAAGAAATACAGAATGAACCAGATACCATCAGGTTCATAACTACATTCTCAGGACAATCATGGGAAGTTCGCAGAATTCTCAATAAACACTGGCATGTCTTAAATACGAATGAACATCTCAGGAAATATCTGAATGAAAATCCACAAATTACTTTCCGCAAAGGGAGAACCCTCAGGGATGAATTGAGCCAGAATTATGTCACCAAATCAGGCAATAGAGACTACTGTACCCATGGGGGTTACAAACGTTGTGGTAAAAGCAAAGCGTGTAAACATAGCTTTGACTGTAAAGTTCTAAATATACCAGGAACTACACGAGAATTCACCATTCGTAAACATCTCACATGCAACACCCCATATAGTGTTTATGTACTTATGTGTCCCTGCAATAAGTGGTACGTGGGGAGCACCAAACATGAGTCCAAGAAAAGAATTTTGGAACATTTACGGGCCATTCGTTCCCACAACAAACAATACCCCATTGCCAGACATTATTTTGATGTACACATGCAGAATGAGACCATGATGCGGATGGTGGTAATAGACTGTGTAGATTTGGGTGTACGGGGTGGTAACTATGAGTTATCACTCAGAAAACTTGAATCTAAATACATCATTGATTTTCAGTGCCTGGCCCCTGAGAGGGCTGAACATGAGTGAAGAATTGTTAGTACATTTACATGAATAGAAAATGTTAGATAATATATTGTCAGCCGTCTGATTGTACACATTTTAACTTTTTTAGATGGCATTGGAGGACTAAAAGGCAATGACAGCACGTGGATGGCATGGATAAGCTCATGGAATGATTGGACCATGCCCACTGCGGCTAGGACTCTTTCTCTCTTTCATATATAGATGGAAAATGAAGTGTAATATTGACATTTTGGTGAACTGGTATATTTGCCCACTGGGGCGTAATTGTGGTTGTGTCTACAATCGACACGGACAGTGGCATAATAGGCGCAGTAGGTCAGCCAATTGGGTGCAACCAATTGTGCGCAATTGTGGATGACGATTCATACGCATAAACTCGCAGTTGTGCCACAGAACACGGCTAAACGTTTTCCGCAATTATCCAGAGAACCAAGACACATATGAGCTTTTCCTGTTAGTCTATATACATAATTCGTGCATTTATGAATTTAAATACTGCAAAACAATGGATGATAATGTTATTTATATGTGACAAAGTACATCGATTGTCAACTTATGTAACACATCAATGAGAGCCAATGCACCATTTATATATATACTATTGCCTAGACAAAGATGTCTGCCATGTTTTCAATGTTTGTCATATGATTTCTTTGCACTATGGGTGTGTTTTGGTAATTTAAAAATGGCCGACGGCTGTCGGTCCGATGAGCGTGATCAAGCCGTAAGGGTGAAACGCGTCGTAACTTTTCACTTGCCAAAATAAAGGTTACCAGCAAGCGCTGTGTGTCCGGGCGATCTTCTTGATTAAGAGGTGAATTGGAGTTAATATATATGTATATATATATATATATATATATATATATATATATATATATATATATATATATATATATATATATATATATATATATATATATATATATATATATATATATATATATATATATATATATATATATATATATATATATACATACATACATATATATATACATATATATATATACATATATATATAGTGACAACATAAAGTTTTAAAGTTATAAAAACACTCAAATTTTACTGTTATAATTATTTCTAGGTGCTGTAGGTGCTGTAATTCGTGCCGTAAGGTAACTATAACTCGCACACCCGTCATGCACAGTTCTGTCATCAATGATGTGAATGCAGATGTTGCATTGATATTATCAATGATGTCATAGACAATGTCAAGAGTGATATATTATGTGGGTAATTAGCTGGTGCACCTTAGGGAATGAGTTATAGTTAGTAGAGATAGTTGTAACTGGTGATTATCAGTGTTTTTTCAAATTTAAAATGCTACGTTGTCACTGAAATTTTTATCTAACTATAATATAACCTTAACAATTGATCTGTCATTGAATTTCTTGTTCTTTTTAACAGAAAGTAATATTTTATAACCATATGTGAACTCAACCTCCAGTCGCACACAGCCTTTGGCCAATCCACCTATAGTCAGCCAATTCCATGCCCTGCATGGCATGGGGTTTGCCTGGACCCATGACCTGGCCTTTGGCTCAGCCTTCTGGCCAACCCACCACAGGGAGTTAACCCAACACCGTGCATAGCCATTGGCTATATGTAGTGTGGCCTTGGCTACAGGTCTTTGCCTGTGACCAGGCCCTGAGTTCAAACCCACTGGTGCAGCCCTCCTCCTCAAACCACTTCCAGCCCGAGGCCTCTTTCAGGGAGGGGTCACAGGACCCCCTTCACAATCCACTTTGGGACCCGGGAACCCCATCCCAGTGGAAGTTTTTCTTTTAGGGGAGGGGGAGCATGGATCCCTTCCCAAGCCACTAAGAGCCCAGGGGACCACATCACACAGGGCCAAAGATATGTGTAAATGGGTGCGGGGCTCAGCTCACCTCCCTGAGCCACATTGAGTCCAAGGGCCCCCATCCTCTGGATCTTTAAGGGGATGGGGCATGCAGGCCCTGTCTCTGAGCCAATAGTGGCTCCAGGGCCCCATCCCCGGGACCAAAGTGTATATTTTAACAGTAATGAGACCCATAGCCCCCTCCCTGAGCCACTATGGCCCCTGTGGACCCCATCCTTCATTTATTATGAATTGGAGAAAAGCACGCTGCTCCCTCTCCCCATGCCCCTGTGGGCTCCATGATGCAATTCCCAGGGCCTTCTTTTAAAAAAATAGGCGAGGGGTTTGTGCCCCCCTCAAGCCCCCTCCCCTAGGACCAGTGTTTTAAAAAGGGGGAGGGGTGTGTCACCACGCCTCCCGAACCTCAGTGAAGCCCCGGGGATCCCCATGTGCAACGGGTAATATTGTAGAAAGGGTAAGGGCGGCATGCAGCTTCCTTCTCAATCCCTTGGTGCAATATTTTAAAAAGGGGAGGGGGCACATGGCCCGCTCCCCTAGCCTCAATGAGGCCCCAGGCAACCCATCACCAGAGCCAATATTTTAAGAAAGGGGAGAGGGGTCACACAGCCTTCCTCCCCAAGCCTCGTAAGGCCCATCTCCCAGGGCCAATGTTTAAAAAGGTGAGGGGGCACGTTGTCCCCCTCCCAGACCCTCATTGAGTCCCCTGGGACCGAATCACCAGGGGTAAATATTTAAAACAAGGGTAGAGGACCCATCCTTGTCCCTCGATGAAACCTTGGGGGCCCATTCTCTAGGACAAGAGATGGGTGCCCCGGTGCCCACCCAGGGCACTAACTGCAAGCTATGTTGGGGGCTAGGGGGTTGCCCTAGGGCCCCTGTGCTCAAGCTGCCTGCCAGCTTTGCTCCTGTCTGGCTGGAGCAGGTTTTCTCTTCTGCTCAGACCGGACAGGAGCAATCTATATTTCCATGCCCCCAAGAGCAGGGACACAAAACTCTGCTCCCACCTGGAGGGAGCATTTTTGCAGCTCCTGCCATGTGGAAGCAGATATGTCTGTGTCCCAGGAAGCGGCTCCCTGGGACACAGTTACTGGCACTGGAGGATGAGATCTCCAGTGCCTTAAGTGGCCCCCTGCCCTTTCTAGTTAAAGCCGAAGATAGGGGATGGGGTACGTGGGTCCATGATCAGCTCAGGGAATGTGGCCATGCACTCTGCTCCCCTTAATTAATTAGTATAGCGGACCCTGGGGGATGGAGTTCCTGGTGCCGCAATCGGCTCAGATAGGGGAATGCATGCCTACTCCCCTTAATTAAACTACCGGGCATTTGGTGATGGGATCCCCGGGGAGCTCTAAAGGGTCTGGGACTGGGAGATGGGCTGTGTACCCCCTCCTGCAAACCAGCACAAGGAGCGGGCCCCACTCATGCCCACCTTCTTTTTTTTTAAATAAATCTTTTTATTAACAATCATTGACATTTACATACAGTACGAAGGTTTTGGCATGTATGCTGACAGACAGAACAAACAGCGATTATCAATAAAATATGATTGTTCAAATTTTACAAAAAAAAAAATATGATTGTTCAATGGAAGCTATGGGGTAGAGGCACCATCACAGTCAATTCCACGGGGCAGGCTACAAATAATCCCCCTATACACATTCCAAGGGTCCCAAATTTTGGACCATATTCGGGGGCAACCGTGGGCTATATAGACTGTCTTCTCTCTGAACATGCACCAGTCTTTTTTCCAGTCTGCAATTGTTGGTGCATTTGCGGTCCCCCAGAGCTGTGCTATGTTCCTTTTGGCTATTGTGAGACCCAGGGTGGCCCACTGAGTTTGGTGGCCATCTACATCGTTAAGCTCTAAGATGTTAAGGAGGCATTGGCGCTTCCAGGCGGAGAGAAATTACTAGAACCTCGCTGATTACCTCATGTATTTTTTGTTAGTAGGATTGTATATGAGTGCAGTCTCAAATGATGTGGATAAATGTGACTGGCTGGTAGCAACCCCTTGTGCAATTCCCCCTCCAGCTACTCACATATGTAGCAGCTGGGGCCCTGTCACATAGACTCTGTCAAAGACTTTTAGCTCTATCAGACGCAGGCGCGCTAGGATAGCGACAATCCTCGGGGAAGATACTGCCTCATGCCACTCTTCATCGTCCATTTCAATACAGTCACTCACCCATTTTTACCGCAGTGCGTAGAGGGGGTTTTCCATGTTATTTATCAGTTTTTTATATATGAGGGATATGGTTTTCTCCTGTAGATGCCCGTCAAGTATTCTGTCTTCTAGGGTAGATGTTTCCAGAAGGCAGAATCCCACTGGAAAGAGCGATCACAGTGCTTGCCGCACCTGTGCATAGCGAAAGCGTTCTGAGTCCGCAAGTTCATATTGGTGCTGAAGTGCAGAAAATGACTTAACCTCGCCTTTGACCCAGAGGTCTCGAAACCGTGAAATCCTGATAAGGTCCCACCTGTCAAATCCCCTCAGTTTCCAAAGGTCACCCAGCATCTGGGAGTCCCACAACAGAGTTGCTAGAGTAAGTTTCTTCCCCCACCCCAGCGAACAAATGACATTTGAGTCCTTAGTAGGGCCCGTAAGGGGATATCTACCTGGTTTTAAATACAATACTTGATTTTAGTTCACCCCGGGGAGGAGCCATCTGTCCATATTATAGCCTGGGTCGTCCGGTCGGCCATAGATACCATGGTTGACCGCTGCAAGGTGTGTCGCCCAATAATACTTTTTAATGTCTGGTAGACTAATCCCATGATCATACCAGTTGAGGGTTAGCTTTTGTAGTGCAATTCGAGGTTTTCCCTTCCACAGGAGGTCTCGCTGTAGACCCTGTTTTTCTTTAAAATATGAGTTAGGGACAGGGTCAAGGGAGTTCTGCAATGCGTACAAAATCCGGGTTAGTGACATCATTTTAAAAAGAGCTGCTTTGCCCAACAGCAAGAGATAGAGCGTCTTCCAGTTCATTATGTCTCGTTTGAGTCTCTGCAACGGAGGGACGAGATTGTGGGTAATGTAAATCGCCAGGTATTTAAATCCTTCCGCCGTGATTTGAAGTGGGCACGCTCGCAGTATTTGAGGGTGGTCTCCCCTTAGGACATAGAGAAGGGATTTTTGCCAGTTTATGCTGAATCCAGAGTACCTACCAAAAATTGCTAAGATGTCAAGAACTGCAATCAGGAATATCTTAGGGGAGGTCAGGTACAACAGAATATCATTTGCGTAGAGGGAGATACGGTCTTCCCAGTCCGGGGACCACCGCAATCCGCAGACGGCAAGATCCTGGGGGGTACTCTGACTAAGTTAAAAGTTGTCAGATTTATCCGCTTAATTATCCTTGCCCTGAACCCTTTCCTTCATCTGCTGCTGCGGAGGTGACCACTGGTGACCGGCGGTGCCCGGTGGTGTGGTCGCTGGGGCCCCGAGCCGCGACTAGAGCGACATTTAGTGAAGGTGCCTGCCAGGCCTACTTGCCGCGTGGTGAGCCGGGACCTCGATTTCTGTCCCGCCCGCCGGCTGGCCCTGGGCGCCGGGCGGACAGCGGATGTCTGAGCCCGCAGGGATTGGAGCGGAGCCACCGGAAGTGAAGAGACGGCGCACCCTGCTGCCGCTGACTCCTGCGGAGTGGTGTCCCGGCGAGACGGCAGTGCGGATCCGACGATCGCCCTGTATCTATTGATCTGCTGATCGGCCGGAGCCGTGGAGCATACGGAGCCGACGGCTTTCTGCCGACTGGAGCGGGCGGACTGGCTGCGCCATTTCGGCGGCCCTGCTCTGGGCTCATAACTGGCAACTACTGCGCCTTGGTGGAGCGGCGCTGCCTGGGTGCCTACCCATAAACTAGCGAGCTGGTGGTGAGTGGGCACCGAGTGGCCTAGTGTGGTCTGGATACCCCGGCTGGGGCCTGAGTGGTGGACATTCGAGCGGTGCAGCTCTGATTCAGGTGCGTGTCGCCTTGCTGTCTCTGCTGCCGCCATGACTAGAAGCGGGGGTGGCACGGCCGCCACTAAGCAAGGGCCTATTGATAAATTCACTGGCCCTGGTGGAGGTGCCGGGACGGCCGGAGGAGGCCAGAGTGCTGGACCAGACAACGCGGCATTGATGGCGGCCATTACGCAGTCCCGCGATATGCTAGATGCGAAGATTGGCGCGGTTGGTGCCGATGTAATGCTACTGCATCAAGACCTTCGTAATGCGATCGCCCGCATCACCGAAACGGAGACCAGGGTCACTGCGGTGGAGGGAGATGTTGGCGCCCTCAAGAAGAAAGTTGCGGACATGGAACAGACCCAGCGGGGCCTAGCACTTCGAGTGGAGGATGCGGAGGGTCGGGCGAGGCGAAACAACCTGCGCTTTGTGGGCTTCCCGGAGGATTGTGAGAAAGGGCCCATGGACGCTTTCCTGTCTCGGTGGCTGGAGAGCTGGCTACCCCCGGACACCCTTTCGCGCTGCTTTGTGGTGGAGCGTGCACACCGGGCCCTGACGCAGAAGCCGCCGACCGGGGAGCGGCCTCGCCCGATCATCGCCAGGATCCTAAATTTCCATGACAGGGACGCCATTCTCCGGGAGGCGGGGCTTAAGGACACTCTGCTCTATGACAATCATAAGATCATGATCTTCACGGACTATACCAAACTGGTCCAGCAGCAGAGGCACTCCTTCCTGGCAGCCAAGGCCAAGCTGCGTGGCCTAAAAATTCAATATTCGCTGCTCTACCCGGCCCGCCTCCGGGTGATCTTCAACTCCAAGACTCATTTTTTCGATACACCGGAGGCCGTCTTCAGATGGACCGACGAGGCGGTCAGGCTCCGACCGCACGTCCAACCGGGGTTGCAATCTGGATCATCGCGCAGCTCCTCTCAAGACCGGAACGATCCGCCAGGTAAAGGGAAACGGCATCGCAAGTCCCGCTCGCGACGGAGGTCCTTGTCCCGAGACCCCCTCCTGGGGGAAACACAGCCTGATACGGATCAATCTGGCAAGGAATCCTGATCAGCGTACGATGTGAATGCCAACTGGTTGCCTTGGATCTGTGGCTGTTCACCGCGGCAGCTGAGCTTTGGATGTTGGAACGGACATTGGCTGGTGCAGTATTGACTTATTCTTTGGCGAGCGCATGGGGCCCTCGCAGACTGGTACCTACTTGTGGTGCTTTGCTACTGTACTTGATGCATACTCAATGGGGGTTCGGGGCACGTTCTGTGGGCTGCCCCTTCCTGTTGGGACTGGGGGGTGGTTCTGGGAGTGTGTTTGGTTGGTTAGTGGGGGAACTAGGTGGGATCCATTGGCATGGCTGGCTTTAGGCGCTATGTTTTGGGCCTGGAGTACCGTATGCCGCGACAGATACTTCATTGTTTTTTGAGGTAT
Source organism: Lissotriton vulgaris (assembly GCF_964263255.1). Taxonomy (NCBI): domain Eukaryota; kingdom Metazoa; phylum Chordata; class Amphibia; order Caudata; family Salamandridae; genus Lissotriton; species Lissotriton vulgaris. The sequence continues at coordinate 799,830,480 of NC_141685.1, read as the reverse complement.
AGGAGTGGGGGAGGGGGGAGCTGGGGTGTTTGGTTGTTGGTGGGTTGGGCCTGGTCAAACGGGGTGGTGGAGTTCGGGGTTGTGTTCTGTGGGGTGCACGTGATTCCTCTGATATATGCAACGGGGGTGTTGGGGGCCTGGGTCGGGTACTGGGGGTCGCAGGAACTGGCTCATCGTGATAATGGCTGATGCTCCACGGCTTTTGTCTCCTAGTACCTCTATGCGTGTCCTGAGCTGGAATGTTCGGGGGCTCCTAGACACGATCAAACGGGGGGCTGTGCTTCGCTGGGCAAAAAGGGATTTGGCGGATGTGCTCTTCCTTCAAGAAACACACATGTTGGGTACTAAGGCACTGGGTCTGCAGAGGTTTGGCTTTCACCAGGTGTTTCATGCTGGGTTCACAAGGGGCTCGAGGGGGGTGGCCATCCTTGTCCACAGGCGGTTGTCTTATACTCATGAGCGTCAGTGGCTTGATCCTCAGGGCCGATTTGTGTTTGTGCAAGGGAAGATTGGTGTGGAGCCGGTTGTATTTGGTAGTGTGTATGCCCCTCCCCCGCTGCAATGGACCCCTGCGGAGCGGCTGTTTGCCTTGTGGACTGAGCTTCCCCGTTCCCTGGCTGTGATTGGAGGCGATTGGAATGATGTGGTAGACATGACTTTGGACAGGCAGAGGGGGCGAGGGGTCGTGGCTGTGGCCTCCCCCACGCGGCTGAGTGCCATGATTGACGGTCTTGGATGGGTGGATGTATGGAGGCACCTACATGCGGAGAGGCGGGAATACACATATGTTTCTGCTGTGCACGGCTCTCTTTCGCGCCTAGATTGTGTGTTTGTGCTGGGGGCCTTCTTAGACAGGGTGAAGGGGACGGCGATCCGGCCTCGCGGCCTGTCCGACCACTCCCCTGTGGCGGTTCAGATTGATCTTGGTAGAGCACGCCAGCCGTTCCGGTGGCGGATGTCTGCGTGGCACCTGCAGCGTCCGGACTACTCCCAACATCTGCGCGGTGCGATTGCCCGCTATTGGCAAGACAACCTTTCGGTAGGAGTAGACGCGGTGACGGTCTGGGAGGCTATGAAGCCCGCCTTGAGGAGTGTTGATATTGCCTGGTGCGCCTCTGCTCGCCAGATTCGACATGAAAGTATTGTGGCTGCAGCGGAGGAGGTGGAGGTGCTGGAGGCGCGACACAGGGAGGTGGCTGATGATATGACATTACGGCTGCTTTTACAAGCGCAGCAGTCTTATTCCTCGGTCTTGTTGGACGAGGCTCGCCAGGCGTGGCTGGCTACGCGTAGTAGGGTATACCAGTGGGGTGACAAGTCTTGCACCATGCTCCACAGGCTCTGTCAGCAAACTCTGCAACCGATCACCTTGCCGGGGCTAGTTGATGACGCGGGGGTGGCGATCACGGACCCTGCGATCCTCGCGGCGAGCTTTGCGCGCTATTATGAGCATCAGTATGCCTCCCGGGAAAGCCTTTCCTCCGACGGCATTGAGGAGTATCTTGCAGAGGTCCCTCCACATGCAGTCTCCGACGAAGTACGTGATGCTTTGGATTTCCCCCTGACGGCCGAGGAATTGGGCGACGCACTGGGTCAACTCAATGTGGGTAAGGCACCGGGGCCGAGCGGGTTCCCCAGCGAATTCTATAGGAAGTTCCACTTGCAGCTCGGGCCACATTACAGGCGGGCGTTGGAACTGGCGCGGGAGCGTGGCAGCCTCCCCCCGGACTGGCGTCATGCCAAAATTGTGCTCTTCCAAAAGCCGGGCAGACCTCCTGACCGCCATGAGTCGTATCGTCCCATATCCCTCATCAATTTTGAAGCCAAGCTCCTGGCGAAAGCGCTCGTGAACCGCCTGCTCCCACATATTTCGGCCCTTGTCCACCCGGATCAGGCGGGCTTTATGCCGCGCCGGGCGACGCGACACAACATTCGGCGGGGACAGGCCGCAATAGACGCGATCGGGACGACCGGGGATCGGGCGGCGCTGTTGCTTGCGGACATTGATAGTGCTTTTGATTCGGTCAGCTGGACCTATCTCTTTGCCCTTCTGCCGCTACTAAATTTGGGTCCAGTGTTCATCTCCTATGTGAAATTGCTCTATACAGATGTAACCGCCTCAGTGCGTGTTTCTGGGGCGATCTCGGCGCGGTTTCCTGTGACCAGGGGCACTCGTCAGGGGTGTCCCCTCTCCCCGTATCTTTTCGCGCTGGCCATGGAGCCTATGGCTGCCCGTGTGCGCCAGGACGCGCTTTATTGGGGCTTTGTGTGGGGGGCGGACCACTCGGACCGCACAGCCTTGTATGCAGATGACGTGCTTTTCTTTATGACTGATCTGCCCCGCACGGGCCCTCGCATTCTCGAGATGATGAAGGAGTTTGGTCTAGCGTCGGGGCTCTTTCTCAACCCTCGCAAGTCAACCCTGTGGGTGTTGGGGGGCGACTCAGTGCAATGCCCATGGGCCGCGAACCTTCAGGTGGCGGTTGATGGCATGAAATACTTGGGTGTCTCCCTCTCGGCCTCGGCCGCGGTGGCGTGGGATCGGAACGTGCAGCCAGTATGGGATAGGGTCCAGATGGACATCAAGACCTGGACGCGTATGCCCCTCAACATCTATGGCCGATCGGCCATTTTCAAGATGGTTGCCCTGCCTCGGCTTCTCTACCAACTGCAGAATCACCCTTATAAAATCGACCCGCAGTGGTTCCGGAGTGTCAACTCGGCGCTGGGCCGATTTTTGTTGCCCGGGGGTGCCTCCAGGGTGGCGCTGCGTACATGCTTTCTTTCTACATACTGCGGCGGTCTGGCGTCCACAGATCTGTTGTCTTACTACCAGGCCTCTCACCTCCTAGTGCTCAACGAGTGGTGTTATGGGGACCGTAGTGATCCGGCCTATGCTTTGGAGCATTCTCTGATGGGTGGTGCCACACTCCACACCTTACTGTACTCGGCCAGACGGAGGAGGATGCTGCCGAACGTCACTCAGGTGGTCTTTGCGGTCTGGCGGCAAGCTTTGCACCGTATGGGTTGGTGGGGCAGATTGACAGCCGAGACTCCGTTGTGGCACAATGGTCTGCTTCCGGCGCTGGCCTCCCTGTCCGGGTTTGGCGGCTGGGATGCGATCGGGATTTCATCCCTCGGTCATGTCCTCACTGGCACTACGCTTAAGTCCTTTCAGGACCTTAGTTCTGAATTTCATATGCCTAAGTCCCAATTTTCCGGTACCTCCAGTTCCGCCATGCCCTCGGTCCTAGCCTAGTGGGATTGGAGCAACTCCCCGACTTTAGTCCCATTGAGGCGAATCTCTTTATGGGGGATCTGGGCGACAAGAAGGTCTCTCAGATATACCGCTCCCTGGTTACGCACTGTTCCCCTTCCCTTTCGACATTGAAGGCCTCCTGGGAGAATGATGTTGGCCCCTTGGATGAGGATGACTGGCGTGAGGCCCTTGAATCCCCCCGTGGAGTTGCTATAGCCGTCCGTCTTAGATTTATCCAATTCAAATACCTTCACAGGGCATATTATACTAGAGAACGACTGTGGGGAGCAGGTCTTATAGCCGCTCCGGAGTGTCTGAGGTGTGGTCCTGTGGGAGACTGACTAGATTCTGGACTGGGGTCTGGCGACTGCTTGTCGGAGGTGTTGGGGTGGGATCTTCCCCGTACCCCTAGGTTGGGTCTCCTTCATGTCCTTGAAAACGTTGGGGGCAACATTTACAAACGACATTTGCTACTGTTGGGACTAGTGGTGGCCAAGCGAGATCTGGCCCAGGCCTGGAAGAGTGAACGTGCCCCCCCGCTCGGCGCATGGAAGGCGGGATTTGACTTTCTCATGGGCCTGGAACTACCTGTCTTTGAAGCCAGGGGGTGTCCCCGAAAACACTACAAAATTTGGAAACGATGGGCGGACTACAGGGGCCTTGCTCTTGACCCTCCGATTGATGTTGATGATGTACTGTCTCCAGATGTGGATCCTGTACCTTAGGCTGTTGGCCGACACCTCCATTGCCTTCCACCTACTATTGCTAAGCTGTGATCACGTGCACTGGGTTAGGGCGGGATAAGGGGCGGGTAGTTTGGGAGGGTGTTGGAGGGTGTTTTTGGGGTTGGATGGGATGGGGGTGGAATGGGGTGTGTTTTTCTAAACTTGGGTTCACTGCCATGCCATTACTTGTATGCCACTGACAGTCTCCTCCTGACTGTGGAGGGCTGTACCGATACCTGCTTGAACTCTTAATAAATACGGTTTCGAAAAAGTTGTCAGATTTTTTGTTGTTAACTACAACTTGTGCCATGGGTTCATGATATAGGAGGCGTACCCATTGAATAAAACCCGTCCCAAACCCAAACGTAGCAAGCGTCGCGAAGAGATAGGGCCATTCTAGAGTATCGAACGCCATGGTGGCATCCAAGGAGACAATTACTACCTGTTCTTTAATAGTGGTCACTCTACCCAGGACACTGTGGACCCTGCGTAGATTCAGTGCCGTATTTCTGTGTGGCATCCCCTATGATTTTCACATATCGATAAGCTAACAGTTTGGCTAAAATTTTGGGTTCCGCATTGAGGAGTGAAATTGGGCGCTATGACCCGCACTCAGTTTTGGGTTTACCTTCTTTGTGTATTCTTGGGTTTACCTTCTTTGTGGATGGTAATTATAGAAGCTATTCTCTGGTCTTTCAGCAACAGTCCCCACTCTCATCGTACATAGCTTTTACATAAGGAGCCAACTTGTCAGGTCTCAGTTTATACAGTTCAATCGGGATACCGTTAGGGCCCAACGCCTTGCCTGAGTGCAGTGAGCGTATTGCTAGCGATATTTCGTCTGTTGTCAGGGCACTGTCAAGGTATTGACGGTCTGCAGCCGAGAGTGTGGGGAGAGAGATGTCTCTTAGGAGTTCAGAATACTCGAATTCATTGTATGGGGCTATGGAGGTGTAAACGGTGCGGAGGTAGTCAGCAAATTGGTTAACAATGTCTTTGGAACTTTTTTGGAACTTGCTCAAACCTACCAGAGGTGAATCCTGGGCGCTCTGTATTGCCATGCATAGCGGGTACGCCGCTTTCTCGCCGCCCACCGCCGAAAGAGTCATTTGGGCTGCCATATCGTGCCGGGACTACACATCTCAGAGTCCCTAGCGGCACCACCGGGGAAACGCCGCCCATGTCACGTCATTGCGCCAGGAGGCGCTTTTAAGCAAAGCAGGGCTCCCGCAGCACGGGAGGCTTTGGAACTTTTTTGGAACTTGCTCAAACCTACTGGAGGTGAATCCTGGGCGCTCTGTGTTGCCCTGCATAGCGGGGGCGCCACTTTCTCGCTGCCCACAACGAGAGAGTCATTTGGGCTGCCATATCGTGCCTGGACTACACATCCCGGAGTCCATAGCAGCACCACCTGGGATACGCCACCCACATCACTTCATCGCGCCAGGAGGTGCTTTTAAGCGAAGCAGGGCTCCCGCAGCACGGGAGTCTTTGGAACTTTTTTGGAACTTGCTCAAACCTGCCGGGGGTAAATCCTGGGCATTCTGTGTTGCCCTGCATAGCGGGGACACAGCTTTCTCGCCGCCCACCGCAGAGAGAGTCATTTGGGCTGCCATATCGTGCCGGGACTACACATCCCAGAGTCCCTAGCGGCACCACTGGGGAAACACCGCCCACACCACGTCATCGCACCAGGAGGCTCTTTTAAGCAAAGCAGGGCTTCCGCAGCGCGGGAGTCTTTGAAACTTTTTGGAACTTGCTCAAACCTACCGGAGGTGAATCCTGGGCACTCTGTGTTGCCCTGCATAGCGGGGACGCCGCTTTCTCACCACCCATCGCCGAGAGAGTCATTTGGGATGCCATATCATGCCGGGACTACACATCCCGGAGTCCCTAGCGGCACCACCGGGGAAACTCTGCCCACGTCACGTCATCGCGCCAGGAGGCGCTTTTAAGTGAAGCAGGGCTCCTGCAGCGTGGGACGCGTGTGGGCCCGGGTCAAGGGCGGGCCTGTCTGCGCCCGTCATAGCCAGGAGGAGGCAGGGCTGGGACATCTCCCTTTCACTGGACTTCATTTACCCTGGAGGACTAGCTTAGTGATGTTCATCTTTAATTGCTATTGAACTCTGAATAATAAAGTTAAGCTCCAGGCACCCCATTTTTTAGCATAAGTTTGCAGACTTTGGGGTGGTCTGCCATAGTATTGTTTTAACTCTGATATTTACTGTCTGAGTAAATTTTATTTTGTATAAAAAAAAGAATGGCCACAAAACGTAAGCTCACAGGGCAGGGGAGGGGGGTTGTTGGGTACGTTGGACGCATTTTTATCCAGGGCTGAATCAGTGCTCCAGTGTGAAATTCAGCTCATTGAAAAAAGATTGTCTTTGGGGTCGCATGTAGAACAAAAAAGATTATCCCTGGGGGCGATAAGAATGGCTAAATCCCCCGTGGCAGTTACACAAATTATGAGTCACATAAGTATAGAGTCCATAGAAGCAGCCAGAGTTAGCACGGTTGATATGGACCCCACCTCTGATCTAGCGATTGTAGAGGTAGTTGACTCTACTGCTACGGAATGCATTAATTCCCCAAGATTGAGGGTCCACTGTGCCACAATGGGCTCTCCCCATTTGTAGAACCCTGATTACTCTGCTCCCCAGGTCTTACCCCAAGTCCAAACCCACTCCCCTATTATACCTCGGGCTGCTCAAGGCGACCGAGCCACCAGATCTAAAAGACCAGCCAAGGATATTGAAGGGGTGGCTAGTGTATCTTCATTGGGGATGGACTTTAACAGAGAGGGAGGATCTGGGGAACCACCGGCAAAGCGTACAAGGGTTGGATTAGCAACGAGGGGTAAAACCAAAGGAAAGAAAGAAGAAAAGCTTAAACATCTAAATGGGAAGTCACCTCCAAGATCTGACAATGGCTTGCCTCTAATTACTAATACTAACTTGAGCAAGCCGGGGGACCCTGGAGATAATCTGGAATATTGGAAATGCTTGGAGTCCCTAATTACTACTCTCCTCGCACCCTTTTGGACTAAACTGGGGGCAATTGAAGAAAAAATCACCCTTATTTCAAAAGGTGCTGAAGTGAGGACAAATACAGAAGTAGCGAGGGCTGTAGGGGCTGGTACGGAACACAGGGTGCCGGTATGGCCTAGAAGTAGTGGTCCTGCTGGGGTTCAAAATGAGGACTTGACTTATGGGGCGGCAAAACACCAAAATGGAGAAATGTGTATAGTAAGCTCGCAAGTCCCACATGCAATTTCAAACCCTGGGGGCTCTTTCCCGCAACCGAGCTCAGCATCTCATGGCATGGGTGGGCAGGCAATTGCGTCTTGCTCGGGTCTTCAGAATCTGCACACGTCGAAGGGTTCACCTAGGGCATTAATTGTTGCACCGGACTGTCCTAGAGACAGACCTAGTATTACAAACCACGCAATTATTAAGCCAGCGCGAGACACTTTAGACTTGCCCCCAACGTCAAAACACGCATGCGCGAATGATCTTTGCTCATGCGCAGAATTGACATGGAAATACCAGTTGTTCAACTACACACGGATATGCCATACAAGGGCATGCAATTAACCTAACCACAACGGAACACCCTTATTTGGTCATTTTTGGCATGCAACCAACCTGTCAACATCGGAAAACCCATACTTGGTCATGTGTGCATATCCGGCCGCCCAGACCAGCAATCAGGAGCCGGTTATAAAAGGTGATTGCCGTTAGCTCCCTTCACACCAGCGGAGCAGCGTATGGGGTAGGACGGTGAATAGTATGTCCCGGACCTGTAAGTATGAAACAGACAACTCCCGTTTTCAGAAACCAACTAAGTAAGTGAGAATGTACTTTAATTCCTACACTATCTCTCACTTCAGATTGCACAAAAAGCAACACCCCAGACGTTCCTATTTTGATCATGAAGCAAGCAAGCAAACTTCATAAGTATGACACAGACTTCCGAATTTTTCTAGTAATTTGTGTATCTTTGTTGTATGTTTTGTCAGTATTTTCTTTTACAGAGCTTATTTAAGCACATGGTACGGTTCCAGGTGACTGCACCTGCCTGAACTACCCGGTACATGGGTGACCATCTCTTCCTTTTTTTCTTTTTTTCTACAGGTCATTGTACTTGTAGTATACCGCTGTAGGCACATTATAGCCTCTTTGTATTTTCACTTTTGATAACTTATCATTTTTATTACAATCTGATATATATAAAAAAAGTGAGTAAGGTGGGGAAGTTGTGCCCCCGTCCTGAAGAAGGAGCTTTGCCTCCGAAACATGTCGACGCACACCAGAGGTTCTGTCCAGTAACACGACAGGCTTTTACCTCACACTGCACTTTTTTTAATAGTACCAGCCGGAGTTAAGAATACATTTTTTCGAGTAAAACTCACGTGCCAGGCACTTTTTAAACCTTCACCACGTCCCACCACTCACTTTGTTAATACACCCAATACACATGCACCACATATAGTAATTAACTATAAGTGCTCCCACGTAGCCGTAGGTCGCAGCATGCCGCATCCCATTAGAGGGGTGCGAAGACCCCGATGATGAAGAATGACACCAAGGGGCCTTTTGGTGTGTGAGGGGTACCTAACAAAACACTAAGTGCTCCAACACCACTTGTTGAACACTTCTCCCTCCCTCTGAGTTGGATTCTCTTTGTTTAATAAAGGCGCTTGTGGCGCACACAGCATGCTCACAAAAAGAACACTCTTGCTAGAGCCTCTGTGGCCATTTTAGCCCTCATGAAGATTTATAATGGTAAGTGCCTCCCTATGGTGACCTATAGAGTGACGTATGGGGATATATAGAGACTGGTGATATCCAGGCAGTTGAAAACAAGTTTTTCCGTAGGCTGCTGTCGGTACCGGCTTCTACTCAAAATTTTAACATTCATGAGGACCTTGGAGCCGGTTTTATCTCGGATCAGATTGCGGTTGCCCCTTTATTATGCTGGCTGAGAATTTGGGTCAACCATCCCCCAATCTGAATCAATTGATCATCCAGGATTGCATTTCCCTGGATAAAGGGTTAGATATACCTTGTGTCCGTTATATCAAGACCCAAATGGAATCTCTTGGCGGTCCTGACTTATTCCTAAGCCCTATAGCGCTCTGGGTAAGATGGCCATTAGAGAATTGAAGCAGCAGTTCTTGGATAGATCCATGTCAATAAGGGAGGAAAGGGAATTAGTTAAACCAACTGTGAGAAGTTTTGTCATGTTGAGTTTAGGTAGACAGCTGAAACCATACTTTACATATATAGCACAATATGGTTCCCTGGCTACTAGCTTTTCCGAAACGGTTCTTTAAAGAAGGTTCGTTGAGTCCCTGTCCTTGTGACAACTTCTCGGAACAGAATACCCTACATATGATATTTTTCTGCGATTTTTATGTTTCGTTACGCATGAAATTTATCATTCCACTCTTAAGAGGGCATAATTTTGAGCAGGTCAGGCCAGCACTGGCTAATTTGCAAATGCTGGCATCCCCAGTAGTGTGTTTTCAATCAGGCACAGGCACAGGCTCACTGTATCATAGTGTGGTCTTTGTTTTTTAATGAATTTATTAATTTTTATTGTGCCCTTGGTAAAAGTGTTCTGTAAATGGTGAACATTTGAGTAGGCCAAACTTTTAAATATGTATTCAAATCCCGAGGAATGTCTTGATGGGTAGGAATGTTCAACACATGATGGCTCATGGAGAATCTGTTAAATGTGTGAAAATAGGAATGAATTTTTGTATTAATGTAATGTGTTTTATTGTGATATGCTCTGTGATGTGCACTATGATGGTTTTAAACTTAACCGAATAAAGTAACTTTTGACTTTGACTTTGGGTTAACAATGTCCTGTGGGTCCGTAATATGGAACATTTCGGCGTCATGAAGCTCAGGACCAGTCTGTTAGCCCATTCTTTTTTGTCAAGCCATGCTATTAGCTTCCCTGTCTTATCACCCAGGTCATATATTCTACCCAACTTAGCCATCCCCAGGGTTTTGGCCTTTTCAGTCAACAGCGCCCTATACCTATCTTGCTTAAGATGAAGTGTGTGGATCACCTCGGGTGTGGTGGCTATTGCCAGGTCTAGTTGGTAAATCTCCGCTTTTGCTTCTGAAATGTCTTTGCATTTGTCTTTTTTCTCCCCCGAGATCAAGGATAGGGCTTGGCCTCGGATCACTGTCTTAAAGGCCTCCCACAATATTTGAGGCAAATCCACTGTTCCCTCATTCTCCCTGAAAAAGTAGTCTATGGATTTGAGAAAGTCTTTACAAATTTTGGGGTTTCAGAGATACCATGGATTAATAGGGGCAATCCTCCCAGTTTGTGTGCGGCTAAGGACTAAGTGTATTATTTCATGTATAGGGGCAATTTGCGATCCAGGGACCTAATGTAGTCAATTCGGGAGAAACTAGCATGAGCGCTAGAGTGGAACGTGTGTTGTATTTTATCTGGGCTATACGTCCTCCAGCAATCAACCAGTCCCATGGCATCGAGGAAGTTTGGCAACCAGTGGGACGATTGTCCAAGCACACGGGGGGGGGCGATCTAGTGTGCCGGAGACTACAGAGTTGAAGTCCGAGCACTAGCAACCTAAGATGGTGCTTAGATCTTTGAATGTAGTGGCCTGTAAGCCCAGCTGAACATAGATTCACATGGATGTGATGGAGTAGCCCCCAAGGTACCCGTGATCCCAATGTACCGGCCACGATCATCATCCCAAGTGGAAGTTACCATAAGCATTATCCCCACTGTGCGCGAGCGAGTAGTGAAGCCAGCGTGGGCTATCATAGTGTATCCATACCTGTGCATTGCTTTGCATGAGTTCCCAACCAGGTGTGTTTCTTGAAGCATTACCACATCGGGAGCAAGTCGTTTGTGCTGGAGTACCACACTACACTTTATCTTGTCACCAAGCCCATTAACATTCCAACTTAATATCTTAGCATTTTTGTCCCACTGCGCACACATTAAAGCCTATGAAAAGTATTGTGTCTGTTGCAACCAAGTCAGCCTGTTCTGTCAATGAAAAAAAAGTAATTCTTAAACAAACCATAACCCACAACCCCATGTGACCCCCCAACCCAACTATCCCCCACCCTGCCTCCCTGCACGTTGGACGCAGAACTGCCCATTTAAATTTGGAGAGCACCTGTCGCCCAACTGTTGAACTAAAAGAAGAAGTTGGGGAGCGACACCCACCCCCATTGCCCTTCCCCTCCCAAGTATGGTTATATAGAACCCAAGTGAGTCACAGCCTACTAGTATGGCGATCGATGCGCTAAACAGGGCCCCAAATCCATAAAGGATCCTTCTAGTCCCACAGATGTGCACAACACCGACAGTGACTCAGTCCTGGCGAAGGTGTGGCAGCTGGATTCCGAAGCCAATATTGGTCTCCTTGCCGAACTCCTGAGTGGTCTCCACGGTCGTGTTGACCAGGATCGCGGACTACCTGGCCATCAAGCCACTCCAAGGCTGCCTCTGGCTATTCAAAGAACCAAGTCCGTCCCCCTGCCTCTACTCTCAATTTTCCTGGGAAGAGCATTGCGTATTTGAATCCTCGGTCTCTGAGTCGCTTGTTCACCGTTATGAATGATCTTCTCTGCCTTTGCACCATCTGCGTAAAGTCTGGAAAAAGGTCATTCTGGCATTTTGTAGGATTACATCTCTGTCTTTAAAGTTTAACACCCTCGCGAGTATGGGGGCGGAGGGACTCGTTCTCAGATGCCCTTTGGGAACCCTGTGCGCTCTTTCCACAACAAAGAATTTGCGGAGTCCTTTTGGCTGCAGGTGTTTCAGAATGAGGTCTTCCACAAAGAGGTTCGGAGACTGCCCCTCTGCTTTCTCAGGGACTCCGAGAATGCATATGTTGTTCCTCCTGAGCCGTCCTTAGTAATCATCCAGCTTAGGCTCAGTGAATTTGCGAAACGCTTGTAAGTCACGTACATTTTCTTGAAGATAAGTTATGTCGTCCACGAGACTCACCGTAGTGATTTCGACCTGTTTGATCTTCTCAGTGGCCTTAGTAAGGTCGACCCGGATGAGATTTACTTCAATTGAAAGAGTGTCCATTTTATGTTTCAAGGAGGTTCTGATTCCTGCAATAGCCTCCATGACATCTTTGAGTGTAAGTTCCTGGCTCTCTCCTTCAGAGTCACCCATCATCCGATTCCTCGAATGTGAGTCCTGGGGTGAGTATTTAGGGACTTTGTAGCAGTCAATGTTGTTCGATTGGACCGTTTTGTGGCCCTTTGGTACGGTTATCTTTGACTTCTATTAGGTCGCCATGTAGTAAGCCACGGGCAACAATAAGCCTGGCCCCTCCCTCCTGGAAGTGCGTTGTGAGCCAAATGGAATGCTAACAGATACCAGTCCTCCCATCAGGCGGTCCGGGTATGTACGTTGGCGTGGTCTCACAGTGCCAGACACTACTGTTTATAAGGCAAACTTGGGGAGCTCCAATGGTACGGAGCTGCGGAGTCCCTGGGGGGGTCAGCGACATGCGAAAGGCTCTGCAGGCTCAGCAAAGGGTCAGCCATCCCCCAGGTCTGTGGCCTGAAAGATGTGCGTTGTCTATCTGTGCTGCCTCACCATGGGGAGATGGGGGGAGGAGGTGAAAAGGGGCCACAGTCACTCATACACTTCACTCTGGAAGGTGGGGAGGGGGGGAAGAGGCCGCCGAGGTCCTGAATCAGAGTGCCACTCCCCCATCACCGATGTTGGCTCCAGGGAATATCTTAGCCCCTAGTTGTTATGGCAGATGGGCAAAAAGCTGTTGTGTTGATCCCCAGGCACCTTGAGTCCAGTCCACTTCACAACTCGGCCCCCGTACGTGGCTCCCCCCATGATCAACGCACCCTTGGGTAGACAGGATGAATCTGCCGGGAGATGCCAGCGCTGCAGGAGTCTTCACCGGTTGGGCCTAACGAGGCCCCAGGCTGGTGCCGAAAAATGGCTGTCCCCCCTCACCTCAATTTTGGCCTCATCCCGCACTTCAGGTCCCGGCTCCGATGGAAGTGAAGGCCTCACTTTGTAGGGAGTTGGAACTTTAGATCCCATCCACAGTTTGGCATGGGAGTGCCTGGAATTTAGTCAGTACCCTTTCCGATTCAAGGAATTGGGCTTGGGTACCGGATAGGTTTGGCGGATAGTCGCGGGGGAGACACTTAGGACGGAGCTCGCAGATTAAGCGGCCATCATGCTACGCCGCTTGGCCACGCCCTATGCCCACCTTCTTATAGGTTTTTAAAAAATTGGCAGACCACCATTCTCTTTTTTTGCCGCAATCCCACGGTGGTACTGCAGATTTGCTGAAAAAAACACCTGATTTATATAATATTTTGGAGCCGGGGGAGGGGGGAGGAGGCACAAGGGCTAGAGGGTCAGGGTATCTCTACCAGCCCCCTCATATATTGTTTTTGCATCAAAGGGGTCTATGACCCCGAGTTCTGTAATGGCTGCCAGTAAAATTTTTCTTCATGTGTCTTGCAGCCAATCAGAGTGCTCACTCCCACTGGAGTCCCACTTCACCGTGAGCGAGATTACCCAAGGGGAAAAAGCTCCCTATGCCAGAATGCTAATTTTTTTAAAATTAGGTTTGAGGACTCTTGCGAGAGTTGCTTGAACCCAACTGTCCAGATATATAAATATGTTTGTTCCCTAACATCTCGAAAACTATAGAATGGATTTACACCAAATCACAAAAAATTGCTTTCTAGACCAGCAAATAGCTTCCTGCTAAATTTGGTGTAATTCCGTGCAGCAGTTTTCGGGAAATGCTGCCCAAAATGTATATGGAAAATGCACAGGGATTTGGGACCCACCCTATTTTCTTGGGGCCCACTTGACGGAACGACCCGCTGTGCACAGTCTTGTCATCATTGTTGTCATTGCAAATGTTGCAGTGATATCATCAATAATGTCATAGAACATGTCATGAGTGATGTAATATTTTGAGCAATTAGCAGTCCTTTAATTAAGGAGAGAGGGCATGCAGGCCCCCTCCCGAGCCGCTGTGGATCTGGGTGACACCATCCTCCAGGGTCTTTTTTGTTTCTCAAGGGGAGCGGATGCACAGCCCCACTCCCTGAACCAATGGCGGCCCCATGCACACCATCCCTTGGGGCCTAAACATATATTTAAAGAGGAGTGATGGTGTACGGCTCCTAACCCGACCAATAATGGCCTTGGGGGCTCATCCCCCAGGGCCTAAACATATATTCAAAGAGGAGGAGGCATGTGGACCCCCCTAAAAGCCATTGCAGGCCCCCAGGATCACATCTCCAAAGGCCTTTCCTTTTAATTAAGGGGAGGGGGGCATGCAACCTCCCCTCCTGAGCCAATATGGGCCCTGTGACCCCGTCCTCCAGGGTCTTTATTTTTTTTAAGTGGAGGGGGTGCACTGAAACCCTCATTGAGCTAATATTGTCCCCAGGAACTCAATTCCCAGAGCCCTTAGTTGCTTCTGGGTAAGTGTCCCGGCACCCAACCATGACACCCACCAAACAGTATGTTGGGGACTGCAGGGAGAGCACCAGAGCCCCCGCCAGCTCCCAGCATGCTTCCATCTTGAGTGCTGCATGAGCTGGCATTGCTACTGTCTGACCGGCGCAGCTGTTTTTACTAACTCCCATCATGCGGGAGCAATATGAGTTTCCCTGCCAAAGAGTGCAGGTAATTGAACAAACGTCTGCTCCCACCTGTTGGGAGAATTCTTAAAGTTCCCATCAAGGGGAGCAGACATACCTTCCTTGCCCCATTCCTGCAGGCAGGAAAGACATGTCTGCTCCCGCTCGGCGACAGCTTCAAAGATGCTCCCACCAGTGGTGAAGCAGAAATATGATTCTACTAGTGGGAAACGACGGTGTCTCGGTGGTGTGCTCCTTGAGAAACAATGATTCAGTGAGCCCTAGTGGTCCACCAGGCCTTTATAGGTTCAGGGAGTGGGTCGCATTCCTCCTCCCCTTTCTATTAATTTTGTCCTCAAGTGGTGGCGTCACTGAGGCAGGCCAGAGGCTTGAGGAAGGGATCAGACTATGATAATTAATTCCTAGACCTCAGCCCACCCGGAGGATGGGGGTAATTAAGTAGCCCAAGAACCCTACATTTTTTTCCATTTTACTTGGGAAAGGTTTTTGGCCCAAGGCCTACGGGAGTCAAGGACCAAGATCTAGCGTTTTTGCCAAATTTGCTGTAAATCCATTCAGGCATTTTTTGGTTGTAGCTGTGTTTAAAGTTCCTATAAAAAATCAATGGGGAAAATGCGGTTGGGATCTCCCCTTTACCTCGGTTCCCACTTGACAGGTCACCCTGAAACTTTCCATGCACAAGCTAGGAAAAAAGAGAACTTTTTGGAAAGGTTCATGAAGATTTGTCAAATGACGCCAAAGTTATTGGCAAAACAAAAACTACTTTCCCTATGGAAAGACAATCCTAACTATAACTACCTAGTGCCACTGGGTGATGATATACACACTTTTTAGCAGTGATCACTTATTAAAAAAAAAGATATATATATATGTATATACTACTGGCGGTCGCCACTGTGTAGTTATACTTAGGTAAGCTATTCTATAGGAAAAGCATTTTCTGTGCTGCTAATAACTTTAGCTCCATTTGACATATCTCCAAGAAACCAGAATAGCTTGATTCCAGTGGCATGGAGAGCACGGGACTCACATCTGAGCATACCCGTCCCACTCGGGGTGACAAATGCAAAAACATGCCACTGGAATCAAGCTATCCTGGCTGATGAGGGCTGAAAGCCCGAAACCGGTCCTAGGATACTTGTTTCCAGTCCAGGGAGGACATGGCTTGACAGTTAGGCTGCACTGTTCCCATGGGGCACAGGGTCAAGACTGATTTGCATATGGCTAGGTTCAAACTGGAATGGCATGGTGAGCAAAAAATCTACGTATTTAGGCCCAGATCTCTGTACTGGGGTGAATGTATGACATTGTTCTGCATTCTGTCCATCAACTGTTGTTTTTGCGGCAATTATTACAGGACTCAGAGAATTAGTCCCCTGTCCTGAAATTAAAAAAGTGATATAAGGGTGCTCGGTTGGGATACCCTGCACCCCCAAGTCCATGGGGACCCAGAGGGACCCCCTGGGGCCAAAACTCAAAATTAATTGGCAATTTTTGCCACACTCCTGCAGGACTTTTGTGGGATTGAAAAAAAATGAAATGGCAGCCAGGGCCCAATTCTTCAATTATAGATCCCTGTGTGCTCCCCCAGAGCTGCATTCTTTAATTAAGAGGAGGATGCACACAGAGCCCCTTTCCTCAGCCATTATCGGACCTACGGAGCTCACCCCCAGAGCCAATAAATGCAGGGCAGGGCGCCCACCTCCCAGAGCATCCAAAGGCCCTGGAGACCCATCCCCCGGGGATGATTTTATTATTTAAGAACATGGTGGCTGCTGGGACCCTTTCCCTGAACTATTATAGGCCCTGGGGAGCCCACCCTTGGTCAGTTACTGATAAAAAAAAGAGGAGGTGAGTAGCACGTTCCCCTCCCTGAACCGTGATGTCTCGGGGACCCCACCTACCTTGCTGTGCTGAGCCCATCCCAGAGAGACAGCAGTTCCCTGCCCACACTGGCTAGGGCAGGGAAATATGTGTTTGCTTCCACCTAGAGGGAGCATTTTCAAACCTCCTGCCAAACGGGAGCAAGCACAAAGTCTGTGCCCAACAGACAGGAGCTTTGAAAATGCTCCCGCCAACTGTGAGCAGACTTTTGATATGTTTCCCTGCCTGCACCGATGCTGGCAGGGAAACTGATAAAGATATTGATCCCACCTGGAGGGACCAGCATAAGTAGCTGCTCCCTATGGGCGTGAACAATGCCGGCTCCCTTAGCAGGCTGGAAGCTGTGGAGTGCTTGGAAGCCCTGGGTCTCCCCACTCTTTTTTTTAAAAAACATTTTTACAGAGGGTACAATATGTTTAAGAGTCATATACAAAAAGAGAGATACAAGAGATAAAAAAGAGAAATAATCATACAAGCACTATAGTATCATAAGCCACATTTGCAATAAAATTAAAATGATTAGGTCCTGCACCACAAATAATAATTAAAAAATGTCCATAGTTACACATAAATCATAATAGCCGCCATTCTTACTTGAAGAATTGCCATATTCGACCAAATTTCTGCAATCCCAGTATAGATATTGTTTTGGCTAGTGCTCGTTCTCTTTCATAAATATCTTTCATAAATGCCAGCCAGTCAAAGAAAGTAGGAGGATTCAGCGATGTCAACTTTCTCATAACGCATAAACGAGCAGCTTCTAACACGATATATAAAAAACTTCTGACAGCAAAATTCTCACACACCTTTAACCCCAATATTATCTCTTTCATAGTAAAAGATAAGCTAAATCCTACACATTGACCAACATATTGTATGACCTTTTCCCAAAAGTCCCGTAGCATAGAGCAGTTATAAAACATGTGAAGAATATCAGCACCCCTTTGACCACATTTAGGACTTGCAGCAGATTGCAGGGGCATATTATCAAGGGTGGCGATAGGAAATTATCGCCGCTTTAGTGGCCGTTTTCGGCCGCTAAGCGGCAATAATTCTATCACCCTCTTAGCAAGCTGTCGCTAGCAGCAGTTAGCGACAGCTTGTAGGCGATAGCGAGTGGTTTGGGGCCCGCTTTGCATGTCAGCGATATTTATCGCTAATGACATGCAAAGTGGGCGTTCCCAATGCCTGCTCAGACCAGCTCTTAGCCATTATATCCAATGGGAGGTGGATATAATGGCTAAGAACCTGTTAGCAATAATGCGTGAATATAGCTGTATTCTCAGCGATATTCACTGATTTTGCCGCTATCGCCTGGAATTTTATCGCTTTTGAGATAAACGTTGCTAATAGCACGTTATCTCAGCGATAAAATCCGGTGATGCGCGGCGATAGAAAAATTGCCGCTAAGCGTACATAGCGATAAATATTTCTCTTTGTTGATAATATGCCCCGCAGTACGTATGGAAATACCTAGGTCTTGGAATTTAACTAATATTGGGGCATATTAGAAAGAACCTCGTTAAAATGATCGCCGTTTTAGTGGCAGGAAACTGCTGCTGAAACGGAGATAATGGGCTTGCTAATATGCGTTATAGAATTCCAATAGAAGCCCAGGTAAGATGTGCAGAACATCTAACCTGGGCTTCGATTGGAATTCTATAACACATATTAACAAGCCCATTATCACCGTTTTAGCTGCAGTTTCCTGCTGCTAAAACGGCGATAATTTTAATGAAGTTCTTGCTAATATGCCCCTTTGTTTTTTTCCTTAAAAAAGAAAAGGCAGCGGATAAATGTGGGTCCTATCGACCTATATCACTGATCAATGCAGATGCAAAAATCTTTTCTAACGTGCTGGCTAATCTCCTTGCACCTTATATGTCTAGGTTAGTATCTGAACTTAAGCATGGATTCAAAACTGGTAGGGATACTACTGTGCATGTTAATGCAGCTAAAACTGCTTTTGATATTGTCAAATGGACATCTTGCAATTTGGGGATGATCTTGCTGGATGATGAAAAAAGCGTTCGACCGGGTGGTATGGGATGCTTCATGGAGGATACTGATTAGTAATGCTCTTCCTAGTCGGTTCTTGAAATGGATCCGTGCACTCTATATTAACCCATAAGCTCAACTTATATATGCTAACTTGCATTCCGCTCCATTTTTAATACAGCGTGGAACAAGCCAAGGCTATCCACTTTCTCCCCTGCTGTTCGGGTTATATATTGAGCCATTTATTAATGCAATAATTCATAATAACTATATCATCCCATTTAGACACGGAATGCATCAACTGAAGGCTGTCGCGTACGCAGACGATATTGCGGTTTTTACACCTAACCCAAGAACCGCAATGGGTATAATAAAGGAGGAAGCTAAAAGGTTCGGGTCCTTTTCTGGATACAAGTTAAATGTAAATAAAACCCAAGTCTTGCATAATATTGAGTTAACAACACCTATAATCGGGAGCTGCGCTGTGGTAACATATTTGGGGGTTCGGAACTCTGCTGCCGTGGAGTAAATATGGCAATTGAATTATGAAACATTACTTCCATCGGTGAAAAAAAAAACTAAAGACTTGGAATAACCTTCCAGTCACTATTATGGGTAGAAGTAACATGATTAAAATGATAATCTTGCAGAAATTCTTATACTTATTTCGAGTTATTTCTGTACGTGGCGCAAACTACTTTGTGATCAGCAGCTTTATTTGGGGCTACAAACAGGTGCCGGGCGATATGCTTTCTTAAACTTCCTTAAACATTTGGAGGCCTGCAACTTCCGGAATTTAAACCTTACTGTTGGGCAGCATTTACGGGGCGCTTACAAAGTCTTTTAATGGATATAAACAGTCTTATTACGGCCTCATTCTTGCACTGGGCGCTGACAGCAATACATTTTTGTATAGGATTAATGACCCCAACTACTACAAGAGAGTGCGGTTTAAGACGATCAGGGATATGGTTTGTATATGGCGTGAAATGCTTGATTACTTATCTCTTACTCATGAAAATCTGATTAAACATGACCAACTTAAGTTATGGAACAATCCATCTCTTCGGATTATATTTCAGTAGTATTGCTAGTAGATGGGAAGGATTTGGAACTGAGAGACTAGGCCAGCTGTATGGCTATACAGGCTTCTCTTCTTTTGCAGCTTTACGATCTTCTTTTGGTCTTCTGCATCAGGCTTTTTAAAAAATATCTGCAAATTAGAGACTACTTTTTGAAACAGCAACTGTCGCAACTACCACAGTCTCATGAATTTATAACGTACCAGTTAAATCCCGCATATAAAGCCAGAATAAGCATTACGTATTTACATCCTTGTCATTTAAGAAGTACGGATACTGGTCATATAGCAAAAAAATGGAGTTGGTTACTTGGTATAGCTACGGATGCTTCTGAGATTGTGCTGGCTTTTGGGACTTTAAATAATTCCATACATTCTGTCAACATAAATGTACAGCGATTCCGTACTATTTGCATGCAATAATATACTCCGGAGAAGTTCTGTAAATGGCAACTATCAGCGCTGGGATCTGTTTGAGGTGGGTTAGGTTTCACCCCTCAACCCACAATGTTGTGGCTAGTGGTTTGCCCTGGGTGGGTATCCCCTCCCCTTAAAATATACTTTGGGTCCAAGGGATGGGGTCCCTGGGGCCTAAAATAGCACAGGGAGTAGGCCATGTGGCCCCCTTCACCTTTAACTTAATTAGTGGTCCTGGGGATGTGGTCCCCAGAGCCTAATAAGTAAGCATGGGCGGAAAATCCGTTCCGCTCGCGGATTTTGCTGATTTTCGGTAAATTTGCAATCCGCAAGATTCGCGAATTTCCTGCAAAATCCGCGAGCGGAACGGATTGGGTCAAAAGTTCAAGCGGACTTTTTGTAACTCTTTTAGAATGGCACCGGCAAAATGCCAGACCCATTCTATAATAGTTACAAAAGTCAGCTTCAACAGGAAGTTCTAATAGATAAAGTAAAGCAGGTGCTGCTCAAATTCAGTTACACAATCATTAATCACCCCTTACTTGGGGTGATTAATGATTGTGTAAGTTAATTTGACCTTCAACTCGAGCACCTGCTTTACTTTATCTATTAGTGCTTCCTGTTGAAGCTATTTGTAGCGATTTTAGAATGGCGCTGGCAGCTTGCCAGCACCATTCTAAGTGGGGCTGAGGGCAGAAGGGCACAAAAGATGTGACAGAGGGCAGAAGGGAACAAAAATGAGTGGGGCAGAGGGCAGAAGGGCCCAGAAACGAGTGGTACAGAGGGCAGATGGGCATAAAAAACGAGAGGGTGGCAGTGATTAACCAGGCAAAAAAAAAAACAGCGAAAACGCAAAGCGCCTCACGAACAACCGCGAACACGCAAAGTGCCCCGCGAACACCCGCAAACTCGCAAAAATAAAAAAATCCGCAAATTTGCACGAATTCGCGAATTTTGCCCATGCTTACTAATAAGGCTGGGTTGGGGGCATGTGTCCCCACTCCTCTTAAAAAAAGGCCCTAGGGGATGGGGTTCCCATGGTCCGATAAGGCTGCGATATGGGGGCCACACAGCCACCCTCATCCCGGCTCCGGCGGCAGGGGTCTGCTCAGCACCATGTGACTCTGGGCAATAGCTCGCTTAATCCTCCCCCCAGCGCCAGGATACCCCAATGGGGTGAGCCGTGCGCTATACAAGTACTGGATTAAAATGTTTACATTTTATATCATAAGCTGACCAAGAGGTGTAATCATTGGACAGTTCTTACCAGCCATACCAATTACACTGAGTCTAGTAATTTCCAGAATAACCCAAGCACGTTTCTATTATTATGGGAATTAACCTTTTGATCCGAATCTTTAAAAAATCTGACTGAGTTCCACCATTCCCTCCCAGATGGAGGATCTCCCTGACGCCATCTTTTGCATATTTCTCGTCTTGCTAAGAAAATTAAATAGAACACAAGTTTACACCGTTCACTTGTGAAGTCCGCCTCCCCCTCTGAGGGTTGTGCTATGTCCCAAAAAAATTAAATAAGGCTTACCTCCACAAAGTTACCCACTGGGCAAGTGAAAAACCTGTGGATGTCATCCGCCTAGTGAATGCAACATCTTGTACATCTGGTATCTCCTCCTCCCCTCATTTTGGATATCTTAAGTGGAGAACAATTAATCCTATGAAGGGTAAAAAGGTGGTTCTTCCTTAGTGCAGCCGATTTAATTAAAGGGTATAATTTATCTAAAGAAACTTGCCATAAGGTTTGCAGCTCTTCATCTGGTACGTTTCCCAGACCATGTAAGAAGGATCCAGCTTCCTGTCTGCGGCAGCAAGAAGATGATTATACCAAAGAGCTATCTCCTTTTTTCTTGGATTTGGATCTTGGACATCATCCTCCATTGCATTGTCTCTAAGAAATTGCTAGTGTTGGTTCTTACAGCAGGTTGAGATTTCAACTATGTCGCCCCAACGCTGAACCCCGCCTCTTTCAAGGATTGAGATGGAGCATCATTCAGGCATTCAGGAGTGCATGGAGAATCCCACACAGATGCCCACTCGCTAAAATAGGGAATACCTAAAGTAATACAGCAGTCAAACCATAATTTGGCCGCAGCATATAAAACCTTGAAACTGACTTTTTTAGAAAAATGTAGGGGCGCCAAACTTGTACATAAAACCTTTAGCTGGACTCTCGTGCAGCATGGCCTTGAACATGCAAACAATCAAGTTGTCATCTGGTCTGGATAGGAGCATCCTACTGTTCTTCAGTTGGTTTGTCCAGCAATATAATTGTAGGTCTGGTAGGCCCAGGCCCCCGTGCGCAAACATTCGTCTAAGCTTTTTCCATGATAGTCTGATCCCCTTACCAGCCCAGATGAAATTAGAAATCCTTTCTTGAATTTTATTTATAAGGGTTTTATCAAAAGTCAGGGGGATATTATTAAAAAAAATAAGCAAACTTGGGCAGAACACACATTTTGACCAGGTTTGACCTACCATAGTGTGTAAGTGCAAGAGTCTGCCATCTCTTCTAAAGAACATTAACATCCTTAGAGACTCCAGCTATATTTGTTTTGGGAATTTCATTGAGCTCTTGTGTGATGGTTATTCCTAGATACCTTAAGTCCTTTGAGGCCCTGAAACCCTGCACAACTGAGTTCCAAGTCATTATCTCAGTCTTATTGCTATTAATCTCATAACCGGACATTTTCCCAAAGAGCTGCACTTCCCTGAATAAACTGGGTGGAGCTTGATTGACATTAGACATAAAAAGTATCAAATCATCAGCATACAGTGCTAGTTTCCTTAAAAACCGATTCATCAAGACGGGGGAGATTTCTCTATTTAGCCTTAAACTTTGACTGAAAGGCTCTATGTATAAATCAAAAAGAATAGGGGACAACAGACAGCATTGTCAGGTGCCACGCCCTATTGATATAGGAGCTGAGAGGTTACCGTTTACTAAGATTTGGGCTCGCGGTTCACTATAGATTTTTCCAAGAACATCTTTGAAGGTGCCATCAAACCCAAAAGCCTTCAATACACTAGAGAGATAACACAAGTTAACACGGTCAAAGGCTTTTTCAGCATCCAACGTTATAATTGTTAGAGGAACTTCACCCACCGTTGCCAAATCTATTGCGCCAATTAAGGAAGTAACGGCCGGGGGGAACCATTCTGATTTTCGTGTATTATAGCCCCTGCCATTTTACTTAACCAGGCGATCAAAATTCTGATAAGGTTTTATAATCGCAGTTCAACAAAGATATCGGGCGGTAGGATTGACAATGTGTAGGATCGTTTCCGGGTTTTAAAATCAATGTGATGACTGCCTCTTTCCAATATTCTGTCAGTGGAGAGGACCCTCAAAATGTCATTAAATAGTCTTAAACATATGGGAATGACTTCATCAAGTATTGTATACATGTGCTGATCAATCTTGGCGTGTTTTTATTCAGGGGCAAACACAATTAGGCATAACAACGTAAAAGTCCTGGGTCTTCTTTTCTTTTCACATTGGTTCTTAAGTAGGAGGAGCTGGCCTTCTTCCTGTGAGCGAGAGCCGTTCTTACTTTTAATCCCTTGCTTTCTTTGTTTACTATGATGGAGCTGTTGTCATTATGTGGTGTGCTGTATGCACAGGGCAAATATGACGAGGTATGCTTTATGGTGGTTTCACCCTCCTCACACACATCTGTTTGCAATCAATGAATGGTCAGCTGCATAGTGAGAATATGGAAGATTTTACACAGCTGAATGCCTACAACCCAGCAACCGGCAGTGATTAATAGGCAATTTTAAACATTAGAAAGAAAGAAAAATAACAAATCATACAGCCCCCTACTCCTCCGCACCTAGTTTAAACAACTACTACAACTATGTATTTCCAGGGCCTGTCATCAAGGGAAGAGCGTACACAGAGTGTGCCAGTAAGGAAATTCGAGGTCACTTCCGGAGATTCCCGGGAGATCAAGCGTAGTATCCATAGATACTTTCAAGGACATCACTTCTGTGTTCTGAAGAAAGTATTCGAATAAAGAGGACCCATAGGTCTGGGTAGTAGGCAGCTCTGTCATCGATGGCGAGGGACATGCATTACAACCCCAGGAAAAACCACAATGTTTGCAGCCATGAAACATATTCAGGAGTTTGATCAGTTCCCCAAAGTGAAAGGATTACTTGGCGCGTGGAACTTAGTGCCAAGCCTTTTGTCTGCTGCTCTTCTATTGCAAAGGAAAGGTCTGGGGGTTTGACATCCCTAGAATAGTACAGACAGGGAATCAGGATAGAGGTGTCAAATGCTATATCAATATCATTTAGGACTTGCTCCCAAAACCTAATTAGTTTAGGACAGTGCCATAGGAGATGGAGAAGAGATCCTGTCTGCCCGCAGCCCACTAGCATTCTTTAGACCGCCCCTTATTCCAGCTATGTATACGTGCAGGTGTGTGAGACCAATAGGACACCACCTTGTTGGCTGACTCCATGCTATCCATATTGTGTGCAGTCTGATGGACCCGATAAAAAAACATTGTCCTATTCTTTGGGAGTGAGGGTTCATTACAGTTCTTCTTCCCAGTAAATTTGACCTTTGGATTTTGAAGTGGAGCCCTCCCTAGAGAGTAAGGCATATAGTTCAGTAATGAGATGCTTGTCATCAGCCTTACAGAGCAGCCATTTCTCGAACGTAATTAGGGGTCGGTGCGGAATCCGGTCTTATAACCCAATATTGTCACCCAGTGTCTCAGCTGTAAGTAAAGGACCAAATCCATCGGAATACGAAAAGAGTCCTGCTTGAGTTGGTCAAAGGGGATAAACCCGTTATGATCAAAGAGCGAATCTACTTGTTTACATCCCGCCTCGCACCATTGGTTAAATACCTCCGAGTTTTGACACAGAAGGAATTCTGGATGTTAAGAATATGTGTCATTGGGGAGGGAAACATCATTAGTCCGTGTTTAAGGGCTACAGAGTTCCACACATTAATCATCAAGCCTGTCACAGGCGAGGAGTAGAGCCCCCAAGCAAAGTGTTTGCAGGGAAGTCAGGCCTCCTGCCACATATTGGAGCCGGCGACAGCCTGGTCTATAAAGGACCAATGCTTTTCCAAAAGGGGGCGATTCTACTGTACTAAGTTGCGTAGCTTGATAATAACGTGCGATCAGATGGAGCCCCAAGCTTCTATCCTTTTTTCTAACAGGACAGCTGTTTATGGTGGAGACCTGGCTTTTTGCCATTCTAAATAACTCGATTGATAGATACTTGTAGTGTGCGAAGAATTGCTGTGAGGGGGGGGGGCTAGAAGGATGGTTTGAAAGGCAGAGTATGCGCAGCGCACTGTCATCTTAACTGCTGCAATGTGACCAGTCCACGAGAGACAAAGTCAGCTCCAGGAGGATAATGTCCTGTTCAATTGGGAAAGGAGGGTATCATAATTTATAGCCAAGGTCTTTGGGAGAGTGTCAGCTATCTGTATACCTATGTACGAGGTGGCCACATCAGGGTACTGAGAACGTAGAGTAAGTTAATGAGTAGAAGATGTAGTGTAGTTTCTATATCCCTGATAGGCTCTGCGCATTGGAATAATATACACTATAGTTTTGACATAGGACTGAGGTCAGTATGTCTCTATTGAGTTCATTAAACTTAATTGTGTGCCAGCTAACTCAGAGGTTATTAGAAACTTTCTCGAATAAACAAGAAGGGATTAGTTTCTGACAACCGCATAAACATGACAACTTTGTTTCCCTTAGAGTCGGAACAATATCTTCAGAGTCATGGAAACAATAGATAACCGTTTCACTCAATCACGCATGCTTCATTTCTACAGAGTTGCACAGAAATAGAGAGACGGGCGTTTCAATAAAAAAGGGTTTATTGAACAGTCTTCTTTCTCATGCAAGAGATATGAACTGCTACAATCGTAAGACAGAATGCAAAGTATAATGCGTACAGCACAAACAGTAATATAAATATAATACTGTAATAGCATGTTCTGTAGTAGGGGATTTCTGTGTACAGTCATAATCTAGTGAATAGTCCCGCCCATGTGCGTGGACCCCGGCAATCAAAAATAATCTCTTAAGTTGTCAAAATCATGCAGAAACTGCAAAGACACTTAAGAGAGAATTTAAAGACAAATAATGCAGCCTATATCCACAGGCTATACTGTCCAGTACTTCAACTAGAAATTCCACCAAATAACACCACACATAATACAGCCAGCCCAGTTTCTACCATAGAGAAACTTGTCTCCACCATTAAAAAGACTCTGGAATGATAGAGAGGAAGGCATGGACAGACAAGCCCCATAGGCTGCCATTATGTGACTTAAATAGGATACTGTGCCTTTAAGAGAGCCTTCTAGAACTTTCTCCCAGTATCCCAGAATGCATAGCAGGTCCCTCTACTTTCAGTTTTTTCCCTGCTCCTGCTTACAGGACCCTGGCATTGAGCTCTCCCTTGTTTCAAGGGTTTATTGGATATTTTGGCACTTTTGTGTTTTAAAAGTGTTTCAGTTTACTTTCTTGGTGTTCTCTTTCTCTTTTGTGTGCTGTTTCAGGCGTTTTAGGGCTCTAAAATGCCTGGCCTTTTTGATAAGTGTCCAGCATGTGGGAGGAAGAAGGCCAAGAGTGATCCCCATGATGTCTGCATCGTCTGCCTCCCTGAAGATCATGTCCCTGAGGACTGTGTCATCTGCCAGCAGTTTACTGCTCGGACTCTGAGGGACAGGATGAAGATCGGGCTTTCTGGCCTTGAGGAGAGGCATCTGCAGGCTGCAGGTGGGTCTGGGCAGGCTGGGAAGGTTCCCTCTGCCTCTGCTGAGGCCTCTGGGGGGCTCCCCAGAGGCAGGAAGTCCAGCAAACGGTCCCGGTCTCCGTCGAGAGGGATGACGGCGGTGTGGTCCCCTTCTCCCCGGGGCTCCGGGTCGAGACGGCGTGACGGCTCGACGTCGAAGGGCCTGGAGAGGTCGCCGTCGAAGCCACCGTCGACGTCATCGTCATCGTCGACGTCAAGGTCTTCCTATCGATGTCGGAGACGAAGTGACAAGCATCGGCGCTCGCCGTCGAGGCGACACCGCCGGTCGCCGTCGAAGCACCGGTCGACGTCGAGGGGCTCCTTGACGTCGAGAGCATCAAGACGGAGGAATCAACGCTCGTCGTCGAGGAAGGACCGTTCGACGTAGCGGAGGCGACGTACGACGTCCCGGAGGAAGAAGTCGACGTCAAGGAAGAGGAGGTCGACGTCGCGGAGGCGGCGTTCGACGCCGGAGTCGCGGAGGCGACGTTTGACGCCAGAAAAACGACGCTCAGCGTCGAGAAGAAAGAGGTCGGCGTCTAGGAGTCGTTCTGCCTCTCCAAAACGGCGCAAGAGGGATTCTGGTCCCAGAAGTCAGACTGCTTCTAGTGGAGGGCGCAAGAGGAAGCGTTCACCTGCTGAAGGGGCTGAATCTTCGCCCCCTTCGCCTAAGGGGTCACCGGGCTCGGTGTACTCAGAGGTGTACACGCCATCTCGGCCTCGGTCGCCACCTCCACCTGTTCCTAAAGAGGATCCTCCACCCAACCCTCCACTTCCATCAGGCGACCCACCGCCACCAGTTCCTCCGCATGAGCCCGCCCCGCAGCCGAAGGTTCCTCCGCCGAGGTCCACTTCGCTGCCGTCTTTGCCTGTACCTCCTAAGGGGACCCCAAAACCTAAACCCCGAGAGGAGCCAAGGAAGACCCCACCACGGAAACCGGTGGAGCGGCCACGGGCTGGCAGGTCTCGCTCTCGCTCTGGGAGAAGGGAGAGATCGCGACACAGATCGTCCACGAGGTCGAGACGCCGCCATAGGAGGCGCGAATCTCGCTCCCACAAAAGGTCCTCTGGTACCAGGGACTATTCTCCTACCTTGTCGGAGTCACCGGACACGAGGGTGTCCCCGATTGATGACCTGGTGGCATTCCATGATGTCCTTTTAAGGGGCGCTGCGAAGTTGGGCATATCCTTGACAGTGCCTACTCCTAAAACTTCAGTCATTTTTGAGACATTGCATCAAAAACACCTGTCTCGTCCTCTCCTGCCTCTGGTGCCGGGCCTGGAGGAACCGGCTATGGCCCTTTTTCTCACCCCTGCGGTGACGAAGGCGGCTCCATCGAGGTTGCTGAAAAAGTACCGGGCTCCCGATTCGGATCCGGCCTTTCTGAGAGCGGAACCCCCTCAGGACTCTGTAATTGTGACGGCGGCCCGCAAACAACATGCCACCACCCCGTCATCCACGGTTCCCCCGGATAAGGAGTCCAGATGGATGGATTCGGCAGGGAGGAAAGTCTGTGGAACATCCGCTACCTCCATGAAAGCTGCGAGTGCCACGGCGCTGTTGGGCCGATACGACCGCGCCCTCTGGGACTCCCTCGAGCGATTTGCGGAGCACTTGCCTCGCGAGAAGCGTGAGGACTTCCAGGAAGTGCTGAATGAAGGGATGCTGGTGGATAACCAGATTATCAGCGCTGCAGCGGACTCTTCCCTGTTGGCTGCTCATGGGTTTTGCCATGGAGTCAACCAACAACGTCATGCTTGGCTCCGTCTTACGTCCCTGAAACCGGACGCACAGCAGAGGGTAGCCAACCTGCCATTCTCCGGCGAGACCCTCTTCGGGAAGCATGCGGACGATGAGATGGCCCGCATGAAGGCGGAGGCCGAGACGCTCACGGCTGTGGGCCTGGAGAAGCCTAAAGAGACGAAGAAGACGTACCGCCCTTTCCAATGGCGGTTCAGTGGGCAAGGCCGAGGACGTGGCCAGGCTTCGGGACAGTGGCAACATCAACAACAGTTCCGTAAGCCGTTCCAGAAGCGCCAGAAGGGCAGAGGAGGCCAGCAGTCGGCTCCGGCGCCCAAGGGCCAGGCTGGGTCTAGGCCCTTGGAACCTACTTTCTCCGGATCTGTTACCCACTCTGGTAGGGGGAAGCATTCAATTTTTTCTGGCAGAGTGGAGAAAAATTACTCAGGACAAGTGGGTGCTGAATATTGTTTGCAATGGATACAGTCTTCGGTTCACAAGCCCGCCTCCAGCGATCCCTCCGGTCAGCTCGCAGTTTCAGCTGCGCGAGCTTCAGGCGGAAGCGGATATCCTGTTAAGGAAAAGGGTGATAGAAGACGTACCTCTGTCCCAGAGAGGAAGAGGTCTGTACTCCCGGTTCTTCCTGGTTCGCAAGAAGGACAAGAACGAGTTCAGGCCCATTCTGGACTTGCGACAGTCAAACAAGTGGATTCGCAGGGAAAAATTTTGCATGCTGTCGTTGCATCAGATTTATCCTCAGTTGCAACAGGGAGACTGGCTATGTGCTATAGACCTACAGGATGCTTACTTTCATGTGCCCATTGCACACAAACACAGGAAGTTCCTGCGGTTCCAAGTCGGCACCAATCATTATCAATACACAGTACTCCCATTCGGACTGAAGTCCGCGCCGAGAACATTCTCGAAGTGCCGGGCGGTGGTAGCAGTACACCTGAGGAAGAACAAGGTGTTTGTCTACCCGTACCTCGATGATTGGTTGATCAAGGCATCCTCCTTCTCGGAAGCGCGAGCACACTTCCAGAAGACGTGCGTTCTCTTGAACAAGCTGGGGTTGCACATCAATATGGCCAAGTCTGTCCCGACTCCGGTCCAATGCATACAGTACTTGGGAGCCTCCATTAATACGCTGTCAGCAAGCGTGTCTCCTTCGGAAGAGCGACGACTATCTCTCCTTCAGAAGGCTCAGGCTCTTATGACGACTCCATCTACAACAGTGAGGACGGTGTCTTCTCTACTGGGATTGATGGCCTCCTGTATCTTCCTGACGCCACATGCACGACTGCACATGAGACCGCTGCAGGAGTGCTTGGGAGACCAGTGGGATCAGAGGAAAGGATCCTGGGACGACAGGATACGACTGTCTCTGCATGCTCTTCAGTCTCTGAAGTGGTGGTGTTCGGCGGAGAATCTCCTGAGAGGGGTTCCCTTCCACAAGGACATTTCCTCGCAGACTGTTGTGACGGATGCGTCTCTCCTGGGATGGGGAGCGCATTCCGGGAACCTACAGATTCAAGGAACGTGGTCGCCGATGGAGGCCACGTATCACATCAACTTCCTGGAACTCAGTGCTGTTCACTTGGCACTGAAGGCCTTTCTTCTGTCCTTCCAGACCAACTCCCTGCTTGTACAGACGGACAATACGACCACGATGTACTACCTCAACAAGCAGGGGGGCTCGAGATCTCGCACTCTGTCACAGGAGGCGCAGGCGATCTGGCACTGGCTCCTAGCCAGAGGACTGACGATAACGGCTACCCATCTGCCAGGTGTGCAGAATGTTCAGGCAGACGCACTGAGCAGGCTGGTTCAGGAAAACCACGAATGGGTCATAAACGACGAAGTACTAGGAGAAGTATTCGCAAGGTGGGGAACTCCAGACGTAGATTTGTTCGCCACCGCCGAAAACAGCAAGTGCAGAGACTTCGCCTCCAGGTACTACCAGCAGGGGACGCTGGGGAATGCGTTATGGATTAACTGGACAAACAGTTTTCTGTACGCCTTTCCGCCCATTCCCCTGATTCCGGCGGTACTAATCAAGCTGGCCCGGTCCAGGGCTCGGATGATACTCATTGCCCCGGAGTGGCCCAGGCAGTGGTGGTTCACGGACCTGCTTCACCGGTCTCTCCTTCCTCACATTCGGCTGCCGTGCAGGCCGGACCTTCTGACGAAGTTCGGGTGACGGATGTTACACCCCAACCTCTCGTCTTTGAGTTTGGCGGCATGGCTCCTGAGATAGTGCAATATGGCCATCTGAATCTGCCCGAAGATTGCATGGACATACTGAAGGAGTCT
This sequence comes from Lissotriton vulgaris, assembly GCF_964263255.1. Lineage (NCBI taxonomy): Eukaryota > Metazoa > Chordata > Amphibia > Caudata > Salamandridae > Lissotriton > Lissotriton vulgaris. The sequence continues at coordinate 799,799,594 of NC_141685.1, read as the reverse complement.
AAGAGGCCTTCCACTCGGACTTCATATGCTTACAAGTGGAAGAGGTTTTGTATCTGGTGCCAGTCTAAGAACCATGACCCTACGACCTGCAAGGAAGATGTCATCCTTCCTTACCTTTTACATTTGGCGCAGTCTGGCCTTAATGTTCATTCCATTAAGGTTCATCTTGCTGCATTGACTGCCTACAGGAAATGCCCTTCACAGACTTCCTTTTTCCAGATCCCTGTGATCAAAGATTTTCTGGAAGGTTTGAAGAAAGTATTCCCTCCTGTCAGGCTTCCCTCACCTTCATGGGAATTGAATGTGGTGCTGTCCAAATTGATGAAGGAGCCTTTTGAGCCCATTCATAAGGCTTCGTTGCAGCACCTGTCCTGGAAGGCGGCGTTCCTCGTGGCCATTACATCGGCCCGCAGGGTGAGTGAAATTCAGGCGTTGTGTTGTACTGAACCTTATACTGTCTTTCATGCTGCTAAGGTTGTTATGCGTACTCACCCTAAATTTCTTCCCAAGGTTGTTTCTGATTTTCATATCAACCAGACCATGACTTTGCCTACGTTTTTTCAGAATCCTTCGTCTCCAGCGGAAAGGTCTCTCCATTCCCTGGATGTTAGGAGGGTGTTGAAATGTTATCTGGATAAAACCAAAGATATTCGTAGGTCGGACCAATTGTTTGTTAATTATGGATCAGTCAGGACGGGTCTTGCTACCTCTAAGCAGTCCATCTTTAGGTGGATTGTGTCCTGCATACAATTGTGTTACCAAAAGGCTAATAAGACCTTAGGAGGTAAGCCTAAGGCTCATTCCACCAGGGGCAAAGCTGCCACGACGGCCTTGCTCCGTAACGTGCCGATTGCTGAAATCTGCAAGGCAGCCACTTGGAAGTCTGTCCATACCTTTGCTAAGCATTACTGTCTGGACACTGATGCCAGAGCAGTTGCTCAGGTGGGGCAGGCTTCGCTGCGGAACTTGTTCGCACAGTAGTGGCGTTATTTTCTTTCTCCACCGCCGCTTTGGTGTGGGGATGGGCTTGCCATTCTATTCACTAGATTATGACTATACACAGAGATCCCCTACTACAGAAGGAGTAGTTTCTGTCCTGTAACTCCAGTTCTGTAGTAGGGGTATCTCTGTTATAGTCATAAGCGCCCGCCCTCCTCCCCGGTGGAGATATGTATTCATGTACGGAATGCTACAGGTCTGGCGTGCTACGCCTGTCAAAAAGAACTGAAAGTAGAGGGACCTGCTATGCATTCTGGGATACTGGGAGAAAGTTCTAGAAGGCTCTCTTAAAGGCACAGTATCCTATTTAAGCCACATAATGGCAGCCTATGGGGCTTGTCTGTCCATGCCGTCCTCTCTATCATTCCAGAGTCTTTTTAATGGTGGAGACAAGTTTCTCTATGGTAGAAACTGGGCTGGCTGTATTATGTGTGGTGTTATTTGGTGGAATTTCTAGTTGAAGTACTGGACAGTGTAGCCTGTGGATATAGGCTGCATTATTTGTCTTTAAATTCTCTCTTAAGTGTCTTTGCAGTTTCTGCATGATTTTGACAATTTAAGAGATTATTTTTGATTGCCGGGGTCCACGCACATGGGCGGGACTATTCACTAGATTATGACTATAACAGAGATACCCCTACTACAGAACTGGAGTTACAGGACAGAAACTACTCCGTCTGTAGCTTATGACATAAATAAAAATACATTCATAAATAACACAGGCTAAATTACTCAACTGGTGCTTCTAAAATAATCCTTCCTTCTTAAGTCTAGTACGAGGGAAGAAGTAGGTGCTGCTTTAGCTATAGTTTAGTTTAGTTTTGCCAAGAATTGCCAAAGGTTTCTCTAGGTTCTAATCAGCTCGATACCTTCAAATGAGAGAGGTTGGTATCTCTTTCTCGGGACTCGATTCTCTAACACCCCGCAAGGAGAGTCAGAGACACTGGAGATGGATTCTCGGTGAGGAGGATGATAGCGTCTGGTCAGTGCGTCAGTTAGGGAGATGACTTCCTTCGGGACTTTCTATGGCGAGCCGCGTCGTGCAAGTAGGTAGCCGAACCGCACCGTGCCTTGCCATAGCAAGTAAAGGTATATTTATATCTTGAAGGTGTTTAAAAATGCCACTATTGACGTAAAAGTCTGGCATATGAACGTCATGAATGAACCCCTAAGGAATAGATGTTCATGCATAATAAATATAGAAATCAATATCCAGGCAAGGGGAAGTCCCTAAAGCTTAAGAGTCTGGTTTTCCAAGAACTCGTTGTGATGTAGATGAATAGATGGAAGTAGCCATACCTGTATTTGGGTAGCATGGACTATGCCTAAGTAAGGGCTGGATTTCTATGCCTATATAAGGGCAATGTGAAATGTACTCATATAAGGGCATGATTGGGAAAATTCATACGGAATCTAAATCGATACACAACACCCACTCCACTTTCTTATGTACGACGTTACTAAATTGTAAACATGTTAAACATATCTAAAATATATCTATAAATGAAGTGCTAAAACATGTAAAAATGTATTGGTGTTGTACACATTAAAGCAATGTTTCATTCTAAGCATATATTTACATTTAAATGCTAAATGAATGAATCATGAAAATATACATTAATATGAAATGGCTTGTAAATACAGAATAATAAGTGCCGAAACCAATTAATGTCAGATTGCATAATCATTTGTTTGTGGACAAGGTCAAATATTGTCTCTGGAAGCATTCCAAGAATTCTTGTTCTCTATGAATAGTTCTACAATAAGCAGATTACTTGGGACAAAAAATGAAAATACAAATTTGGGAGAAAAAAAATTAATCATAGTAAATAGTTCCAAAGTTGGTAGCTTGTTTTGAAAAATGAAGGTCAAATTCAAAGCCTCTCAGAACACTGTGTGCCAAAATCAAAAGTCAGTGTTAGGGCTTGGAGAAAACATGAAATCTTCTATGTATGTAGACAAAAAGTTGTCTACCATTGTAGGTGAAAGTTGGATTACCTCGTTTAGAAGATTAACCGCACATAGATGTAAAGCATCGCCTTCAGCATTGGTCGCATCAGCAATGTTCAGATCAGGTGTTACCTGCACGCCTGTTTTTTGTTTTTTTAAATAACTTTATTAGATTCCGGAAGAATCATAAAAGTATACTAATAAAAATGATCAAATATCGTACATACAAATCACAAATGGTATTTCACAGATAATATTTTGATTTCCAAGATTCACGGACGATAAACAATATGCAAAGAATCATAACACTATACATTGTTGGACTAAATTAATAAATACGCCGGGGTATGGTCTCTCACAGTAACCCCCATGCTTATTGAGGAAATCTAGAAAGTGCAGTGCATTAAAATAAATTTCACATCTACAAATTACTAAAATTATTTCATGTTCACACAAAAAAGATCATAGACAAATACACAATATACAAAATATTGTATCAAAAAACATAAAATCGGAAAAAACAAGTTCATGATTCATAACGATTCCTAATCAAAAGAGCAGATCTAATAATGGCAGCAGTTGATAATGATCTCAAGTACTCAAAGCCTTCCATATATGTGCAAGGTCTAATGTCCCTCAGGACAGGTTTAACAACACAATCTCTCTGAGCTTTATAAAGTGAACAGAAGAGCACAAAGTACACTGTGCATTGTTGGGCTACAATATTACATGGGCAGGGGGGCAGCCTCTCACACCAACCCCCTTGCTTAGGGAAAGCAGCCAGAAAGTGCAGTACTTTCAACCGGAATCTGGTCAAATAAAAACGCCATTGTGTGTGTGGTGAAAGACAAGTAAAACTGTTGCTGTAATGTAACCACTTGAATAGATGTGGGTGTATCTTGCCTAAACGATCCTACAACAGTTTGATAGGCATTCTTAATGACCTTCTTCATGTTCAAATTAATAGAGTCAGGATTATCATAAAAAATTTCTAGGCCTATTTTATAAAAAGTTTCCTTAACATAACGTAACCAAGGTATCATCATGGCCTTGTCGAGATTCATACAATCCTTTAAAATTTCTTTTGAAAACGACAAATCCTACGAGGCCCATATTTTTCCCCAGAGGAGCAAAGAGGACTTATGAATTCTGTCCTTCACAAAATATAGGCCCACCTCTGTCTGAGTGACAGAAAATATTTGGAGAACTATTAGAGATAGATAAAAGTCGCTTTAAAAATTTGTTCTCCATAATTTGATTTTGTTCGCTTTTGTGGTATCCCTATACCCCTGCCCCGTAGGTCGCCACTGGCAAACACTTGGACTTATACAAGGACATCAAATCCCCTATTGGTTTTTGACCCAGTTTACTAGCGAAGCGGAAAAGGGCCTCTACAGATCTAGTTGTTTTTTGAAGCCGGGTCGTTATCAAATGATCCCAGTTTAGTGTTCTATTAAAAAGATTTCCTAGGTAATTAACATTTGTAACTTTCTCAATTACCATATTGTCTACAGTATATTTACAAGTCTTAATTCTACTTGGACCACAAGTCATTGCAAATGATTTACTGAAGTTCACCCTAAGATCTAGTCCCGACATAAATTCGTTAAAAGCATTCAGACATTTTTGCATACTATTTGCTGTTAAAGTCATCAGCACTGTATCATCCGCGTTTGACAATAACGGTACATAATTGCCATTTGTTTAAGGAAAATCTAAACCTTTTTGCAATAAAAACTGTTACAAACCATTTGTGTATACTAAAACCAGAAAAGGAACCATGATACAGCCCTGGCGGACACCTTCAGATGAGGCAATTTTCCAGTTTTTTTCACTGCCTGGGCCATATCGCACAGCTAAGGAAGTCGCAGCATGCAGTCTACGCAACAGGGTGACAAGTGGCTCCTCAAATCCCATGAACTCCATTAACGACCAGAGCTTTCCCCTGCATACAGTGTCGAATGCACTGGATAAGTCCATGAAGGCCAGGTGAAGTGAAACACCCTTGGCCTTCATGTACTTACCCATAATCATGGCCAAATTGAGACACTGTTATGTAGTCCCCCTGCCTCTCCTAAAGCCATATTGGGAGTCCACAATGATGCCAGAGGCATCTGCCCATGTCTCTAAACGTGCCTTTTTTACTCTCCCCAATAGTTTACAAGAGGCATCTATTAGGGAGATTGGTCTATAACAACAGGGATCATTTTTATTTCTCTTTTTAAAAATGGCCACGATTACCGCCTCTTTCCAAGATGATGGAATACGTCCCACAACATTCGCTTTAAAAACATTTAACAGTAGGGGCGCCAAACTTGGGGATTATTTTTAAACAAATCCAGGGGTATGACATCGGGCCCTGGAGCCTTGAGAGTAATGCCTTTTCTCAAGGCCTCCTCCACTTCCTCCAAAGAGAGCGACAAGCTAAGCAGGACTCAATATTAAAAGGGACATCATCCTCACATTCATTTAATAATAGGATGCCCTTTGGGTTAAATATCTTTGAATAGTGGGCCTTCCAAGCCTCCCCGGTTATATGCGAGACCATAGAACTATCATCATCACTAGTAAAAAGTGGACGATTTATGACCTCCCAGAATAACCTGCTGTATCTCAGATCACTGGCTTTCTCAAGGTCGTCCCAAGCCGTCTTCTTCAATTCTATTTTCCTTTTTTCAATTGCCTTTTTATATGTTTGTTTTGCGTTCCTGACCATTTCATTATCCCGAGGGACCACATGAAGTGTCGTCCTCAACGCTGTTTGCGCTTTGGAGCATTCACCATTAAACCATTTCTTATCCGGGATAATACCTTTCCTGGCAGGTTTAAGCAAATTTGTGGCCACACTCTTGCAGAGAACTTCAAAATTTTGCACTGTCAGCTCTGGGTCAGAGGTGACCGTTAGACAAGTCGTCATTTGTGAAGAATTGGCTTTGAGAATCCATTCCTCCATTTTTTTGGGGTCAATCATGTCCCATTTTATTCTAACCCCTTGGTTATGATTATATGTTATTGGTTGTTCTAGGAGCCTTGTCCTTGATATCACAGTACTCAGAGATAAAATAATGGGGTTATGGTCATTAGCAGGATTCGGTTCTACCCTAAAATTATCAACAAGATGAACATATCTGCTGGAAGTTAACATGAAATCTATTACACTCATAGACCCCCTGGCCCCCTGATAAGTTGGAATGGGTGCCGTTGGTATATTAGTCAGGGTATCAAGTATGCAAAGGTCATTAACCACAATGATGTTATTTAGTGCGTCTCCCAGTATGGTGTGCTTAAAATCTGCCAGGGGTTGTTCATTAATGTCAAATAGCCCAGAAGCATGACTCCCACTATATGGACATAAAGTGCAATTGAAATCCCCTAGCCACATAATACATAAGGGAGAGATTTTCTCAGTCACTTTAGTGATTTCCACCTGCAAAGAGTCAATATTAACAGACATATGAGTGTCAAAAATGTTATAGTACCAATTAATCAGAAGCTGGGGTACAACAATCAAATTAGTACACAAAGTCAGTTGGTACCAAGGAGAAGAAAATATTTTTTTTATCTTTAAAGACATATTCCATATTGAAATTGAAGTCATTAAACCACCCTTCGCCCTCCCAGAAACGGACGGTTCGGCATAAACGACCAGTCTATTATAGCCATCTAAAGAAAGATCCTCTCTGCTCCACGTTTCTTGGAGACAGATAATGTCAAAGGATTTAATGTACTCTCTCCATGCCTCATCCGATAACCTAAGTGAGATGCCTGCTACATTCCACGAAATCAGGCGGAGGGTACAACCATTAGACTGGCTATTTCCTAAACCAGGGGGTTTACTGGACTTATTCTCTTCCACTATATGTTCGGCTTGAGCCATATTCTGTTCCTCCTCACTGTTTTTTATTGTGCCCTGAGTTTTAATAATAATGTTAAGAGACAGCTGCAAATCACTATTAATGCCCAAAGAGTCACGGAGGATTATTTCTATGGTTGCATTTTCCTTAACATTCTCTAATTGAAGTCAATCAACCTCAGCCAAGGTACTCAGGGGGTCAAAACGATTTGGATGGTACCATGGGGGAGACTTTGATCTTATTTGGGATGCAATTTCTCTTTGGCTGGGTCGCCATATAAAATGACGATAGAAAAACCCCAAGGGCAGTATCAAGACCCTAGACTTATCCATATTTTGATCATTCACCCTGTCGAATATAGCTCTTACCAAACCAGGGGGCCTGAAGGTCAAGACAATACAGTCTCATTCCATTGTTTTCTCAGTGGGGCCAACCCATCTAACCCTACGTGCCATCTTAAGTTCTGAGAACAAGAAATGTTGGTTTATATCAGTCTTGGCATTTATAAAATGTAAAGATTTATTCCTCAGAGATGACCAGTCTTCACTCTCTCCAGGGGCTAAAGGAGGGACGTTTGCTAAGACAATAATATAGGGAGTAGTTTGTGGGGGCAGATTAAGAATCGAATCTGGGCTATGTGAGACAGATGGCATGAGTGGTGTTCCACAGCTGAAGCTGTGTTTAATGCATCTTTATTTTGAATATTTAGCTCCCTTTGTGGTTTATTAGTACTTGGGGGGTTTTGGGGGCCATCCTTGGTCCGGCCATCCGGTGTTATCAAGATGGTATTTAAATGGGGATTCGCCTTACCAGAATTCCCCCTCGAGTTCGCATCATATATTATATTTTTCCCCAGGGGATGTGGTTTATCTGTGCCCACACTAACAGTTTTTCCTTTGGGCTTATTCGAGCTAGTTCTTATTTCAGGGTGTGACACACAGGCACTGGAATATTGGTTCTCTAGGCATGATAATCTATTATCAATAGTCATCAATTTAAGAAGCACAGGTTTTAAATGAGAGCAGATTATCGCTTCCAGTTTAGTCCAAAAACTTCCCTCCAAGCCCTGTTCAATGGATGGTAATGTGGGTGTAGTTTGTAAGTCTTCCACAACTATATCTTGACTTGCCTTAGATGCAGGCTCAGTTAAAGGTTCTGGAGCCTCTTTTGTAGCTTTCCTTGCTAGGGGCTCGGGTATGTGCTGTGTCTGTTTCCAGGATTTTTTTAGTACTTGGCCCTTTTGTTTTTTAACAGTTGGGACAAGACAGCTTTCATTTATTTGCTTGGTTTTTTGTGCCCTTGTAACTACTCTAAGTTTATCGTTAGGAACAGGGGAAGAATCTAGAGAATCTAAAATCTCCTGAATACTAGGTGATTTAGGCGATAGTACAACACACCCATTACTTTGTGAACCTCCATTAACTGGGCCGTCATTTGAGTTAGGGCTGGCGATAATATGGCCATTTTGGAGCATTTGAGAATCCAAGGACAATCTACGCTCTGTTAGCTTTATTTCATGGATTATGGCTGATTCAGCTCTTAGTAAGAAGGCATCCAGTGTGCCAACTACCCCTTCCCTTTACCATCCTTTTGTCTTGCCACTCCAAATATGCCCCCACAGGGCAGCAGCTTTTCACCAATAGAAATAACATTAAACAGTTTTGAGCCCTACAAAGGTGACATAGGCATATATACCACTCAATAAGCTAATACTGGTACCAGATAGTACACCAAGTTTTTCCAGTTCCGATATGCAAAAAAAAAAGAGCAATGTCTTACTTGGTCCAGGAGGTGGATGTTGATGCCTACTTTGGCCCCTGATGGCCACAGATGGCCCACCCTTTGCCCGGGCGTAGCCCGGCGTCCGCCCGCGCGCGTCCCGTGTTGCGGGAGTCTGCCGGTGGTGAAATATCCCCGGTAATGAGGGGGAGGGGCTACCGGTCCGTACGAGGCCGCGCTAGTCCCTGGGCCTTGTAGACCTTGCTCTTGCCCCCGCTGCTGGCCACACAAGATTGCTGCACGACGCGCCTGTTGTTTCCTCTCGTACCTCAGCATCAGCAATTTGCGTCTGTGAGATCTCAATGAATGCCATCATCAGGATTGGTAGCCGCTGGGGACACCACAGAGTATGGGCCATTACTGGGTCCAGCAAAGTATCAATATCCGTGGGCATGACTGATGGGAGTGTTAGATAGATGTCTAGCACGCATTCTTCACCGCATAGCAGGAAGCGTAGAACAGGTAAGATGCAATCTTGCCAGATTGATCTGGATGACAGAAACCATGTTGTATTTAATTCTCATAGACGAGGTAAACCTAGAATTTGGACAATGCGCTCACAACACTTCATCACTAGTAGAGTTGTCTCCATGGAGAACTGGGTGTCGCTGGTGATTTGGCTTGCCATATCGTAGCAGTAGGAGCAAAAATAGTATCCCTCTAACGAGTCCCAAAAGGTGGGGCAGTCCGCCAAACACCGAGTGCACGAAGTTTGGAATTATTCCGAGGACTGCTTGAAAAGGTGCTAATAGCCCGGAAAACACATTCTTAAATAGATGTACAATACTGCTCGTATCAGACATGTTTAAGATACGACTTAACATTTCTGAGAAATGTATAGGGCAATTTGTATTCAAAAGGGCATGTATCTCGGCAGAAGTCCTTACGATATGTAGAGCATAGGTTTATTTGGCCGAGGTCAGTGGCACAGTTTTTTGCAAAAGAATGGCTTTGATTCTGCTTAGAGTATCAGTTCATATAGAAGAGATGTTCAGTGAAGGCCATAGAGGTGACTCCCTGGCTGTCTTGGTTTGTGGAAACAATACTTGCATACAGCAAGTGACCCTGGATGGCACAGTTACTAGATATGGAATACCTGGCAACAAGCCACAGCAGCTGTGATCGTTCAACATGAGGTAACTTCCAATTGAATGTTGTAAAAAAATTGGATTAATCACTGCAGCTGGGGAACCTTGCAGGTGACAGGATAAGTTGTTAGAGGACCCATTGCAGGCCCCGTGTAAATTAATACCCTTGCAAAGGAGCGAACCACTTAGTGCGTTTTCTCCGTTTGAACCGCAAAGAAACACTTCACGCCCCCCACTCCAACATCTCTGTGTGTATCGTAAATCCCAGGATGTCTTGATGTATTCTTTACCCAACCTTTCATATTTGCCTGCTGGTATGTGTTTTAGGCAATACTGAAAATGGAAAATTGTAAAAGGCAGAGTGATTGTTCCATGTATGATCCATTCAGTAGCTGGTTTTTCTGCCTCTGTAAATGGTAATGTTTCCAGTTTTTCAATGCTCAGCACCGTATAGTCTGCTCTCCTTTGTGGCAGTTTGATCTGTTCATCAGTGAGATTGAATTCTGAAAACAGTAACGTAGTATTGATTAAACGCCAAGGCACATAGCCTGAACGCAGGTTTTGGAGCATCCAACCTAATAGCATGGTAGAACGTAGCTGAGACTGACTTTGTTGCAACATGACCAAGTCTTGTTCCATGATGTCTATGGCTTAAGCTACAATGCTGTCCAATTAATATATCCTGGACGACAGAGTCGTTAACCCATTGTCAACTACAGAGAGAGATTGCTCTAAATTAATATGATCAATTTCTCGTATTTGTTCTGCAGTCTCTGCTTGCGTAATCTTCCATATTTTGTTATATGCAGCTTATATACTGGCATATATGAAACATTTTTGACACAGTTTTCTTGGTCCTAACAAAAATTCCCTAAGGTCTGTACCATTTTTAAGTAAAGATAAGTGTTCTTTTACATCCCGTAGTTTTACTTTCTGTAGGCAATCAAGGCATAGCTTCCCTACGCTGTATGTTTTTATTAGCCCAGGATGCTGTATTTGAACATATCTTGGGTCTGGCCTATTGGCTTTGAAACCTTGAGTTTTGTTGAGGAGTCGATCTTGACAGTAATTTGTGTCTATAGGCCAGAGCAACCATTTGCTCCAATCTGATCTGTTGTGATGCAAAATAATATGACCTCCCCCAGTGTAGAGCTATTACTCTCATTTATTGCTATGGTCGGTGTTTTCATGTCTTTGATCTTGGCTAACCCAAGGCAAGACATTTGTTGGACAGTGTCATTTCAAAACATAATTTGCTCAGGGATGATACAGGCTCCAAACAAAGCTTTTACCCCGGCACTTGACAATCTTTTGAACCCCAGACGTTTTTTTACCTCAATGTTGTCTTTCCAAAAGTCAAAAACGAGAACCTGTCTAGACAGTTGGGCATAAAAAGCTACATAATAAATCTGTTTCGTATTAGTTAACGTAATTTTCAATCCTGTTCAGTTCACATTTCTGAAGAAGAATGTTTCTACATTGGATACATTGAACCTTGAAAAATATGGAAACTTATTTGCAAAAGTTTTTGAGCTACCATTTGGAGGTGTAGGACAATGTTCCCATTGGTTATACATATATATATTTCTAGGAATTGTACATTTGTGCAAGAAATGATGACCATAATGATTATAACAATACATTTGTTCATAGTCTGATGAACCTTCTAAATATTCATGATTTGTGAATACTGCAGACATCTCTAGATCAAACATCATATTATTAACAGTCTCGAAGTCCCAATCATCAGAAAAGGTACTAAAGGTATTAAAGTCACTTAATGAAATCTCGAATAAGTGTGTAATCTTCAACAGTTCCGACGGACCAAAAATGTCATTCTGTTTTGTCCCAAGCTATACTATCATGTATAGAAACGCCTGTGATGTTCACTGCTGACAAGTCTCTTTGTTAACGATGAGATGATTTGTGTGCTTTCAGGAGTAAGTTGACATTCTTACTTGCTGTGTCCATTTTGACATATCTTCCATTTATGAGCATACCCAGAGTTATTACCAGAGTTAACCAAAGTAGAAGAAAAAATAATCCCAAAACAATCCATAGTTCAATCCAGACGAAAAAGTCTGTTGCTTGTTCTTTGAAATTTCTTTTTGCTGGCGTTGTTTCAGGTTCGCTGAGATCCTCAGAAAACATATCAAAGTTAATGAAATAGCCAGAGACAGTTCTGTCAATGGTTGGAATTGCATCCAGATTTGTTGAAATCACTGGAACCACTTGATCACTTGTTACTTCATTGTAAACAGGTGCTTCTGGACGAACTGTTATTTGGGTCTCAAGCGGAACGAGTTCCATAGCTTTGTTGCATAGTCCTTCTTTTCTCACTGCAGATTCTTTAATGGTGATGAGTCTCTCAGTTTGAACCTCTTGGATAGTAGCTAGCTGAGAACGTCTGCTACATTGTCGGAGTCCACTTGGCCTACTGCTTAGTATCGGGCACATAGTGTGGTTTGATCAGGTCGATGCACACAAACCTGTTCTCCTTTTTTCCAGCAAGGGGCGGCAGTATCACTGTTCTTGTTCCGTGGATTGCTAGGACAGGTACTGGTTGTCTGTAAGAAGGCTCAAATTCCTTCTTGTCTGCGATCTTTTCTCTGACTAGATCACCAAGCTTAGGGATCCAGACAGGCCTTGCTCGGACAGTTGGTTTCTCCCCAGTGGTGGTTGGCTTCAAGAACATGTTGCTTTGTTTCGTTCTTAGTTCATTTGAGTCCTGTAAAACAGCCAAATGATTTTTTAAATCAAATTTCTTAGTTTCCACCACTGATGTATGACAATCAAGGTCCGGAACCAACATTCTTTTCCCAAATAGGACCTCATAGGCAGTGATACCCGCTAGAGAACTTCTTGTCAAGTTGTTAAGACTGCGTTGGAAACTTATTAGATGTTTGACCCACCCGTCAACCGAACCTAATACCCTAGCTGTTATAGACTGCTTTATGTCCCGTTTTTTTCTTTCCACAACCAAATTTCCCTCAGGATGGAATGGACTAGAGTACCACAATGCAACACCCAAACTGGCCATGGCCTCTTTGTAAGCCCAAGAGCTAAACACAGGACCTTGGTCAGAATGTAGCATGCCTATTGCGTATGTGCCGCTAAAGCCTCGCAAATCTTTTATAACAGTTCGAGCGTCACTCGAGCGCTGAGGCCACATCCAAAGGAACCTTGAACACAAATCCACTGCGACCATTATATACTTATAGTTGCTATCCCTCTGTAAGGGACCGCAGTGGTCCATGTAAACGCAAGCTAATGGTTTATCTGAAATTAACAGGGGCGTCTGCGCAGGACGTTTCACAGTTGAGACTTTCATCTTCTGGCATATTGCACAATCCAACACATAGTTTCGGGTTTGTTTCCTAATGCCTGGCCACCAGTACCTTTGTTTTAATAATAATACTGTGGCGGAAACACCTGCATGAGCAGAGGCGAGCCCTTCATGTGCTTTTAAGAACGGAACATTATTTGTATCAGTTATATATGAGTATTTGAGTGGAAACCCTTTAGGTAATGTTTTACCGCTGCCTTTGCTTGTAGCATTGACAGCCACCATTATTTCACTGTCTATTTATTTTTTGAACGAGTGATTGCAGCTACAGAAGCCGATTGCACAGCACCCTTCGCGACTTCATCAGCCAATGAATTCCCTCAAGGTGAACGCCATCACGTTGATGACTCGGTGTGTGTATCACGTGAGTGTTTTATAGTCCCTTTCACAACTGAACTACTCGTTCCCAAAGCGGTTTGTGCTTGATTGTGCCATCTTTTGCATCTTTGAACCAGTTTTGAAGGCAATTCGGTAAATATACATCATATGACTGAACACAGTAAAAGGAATCGCACACTGTGAGTGTGGAGAGTTCGCAATCCGTATTTTCAAGTGCCATGATGAACGCTTGTAGTTCAGCTCGCTGAGCTGTACAGTCTCCTACAGATTACGTTTTTGTGACCATAGGTCGGAATTTTCCATCGCGCATACGACCTTTAACGATCGTGCATGCTGCACTATAAGCCTGTTTACCCTCCGTAACGGGTTGTGCAGATCCGTCAGTATAAATTATACATTCATACTGGTCTAGAGGCAGAATTTCCGTAGGCAGAGGATATTCTTGTTCGTATTGCAGGAATGGTTTTGTTTTCAAATAAGGATCAAAAATGTATTCAACATCAGTTGCAGTAAGAGAATTAACGCATTGTATCCATCTCGGATGTAAAGCTTTAGATTTGGAATGCTCGCTTTTGTCACTGCCTCTAAGGCAAGTACAGGAGTTACGACCATAACTCGTTTTCCCTGTGCTAGGGCTCTTTCTTTTGCTACAGCAGTTTGAACTGCTGTCAGAATTTTTTCTGTAGAGGTGAATTTCATTGCTGCTTGTGTGTACAAATGTGATTTGTATGCAATTGGTACTTTTTCACCTTCGTTAAAAGTTTAGTAGGTGAATACACTTAGTTGCGTATATTTACATGTGTTTGTAAATGTTTGGTTGCTAACATGTCTGTTTTTAATGAACGCAAAGTTTCTTTGCGTTTTTGTGTCCAATTTACTGTTTTGAAATCAGGTTTGATTAATTCGTAGAGAGGGTTAATCCTTTCTGCGTAGTTTAGAATGTAAGTTCTTCCAAAATTCAGGACACCTAGAACCGATTGTAAATTCTTCAGCAATTTTGGTTGTTGGAGCAGCGCACACCTTTCTAAAAAGTTGGCTGCCAGGCTTTTGCCTTCACTCAATAGTTCATATCCTATAAAAAGGACATTGAGATGGGCAATTCTTGATTTTTTAAAATTGAATTGATACCCTTCAGAGGCGAAGCCCAGTATAATGGTGTTCACCCTGGTCAAGTACCTATCCACGTCATCGTCTATCAGATAGATATCATCGACATATGACAATGCCTCGTCATCATAGATTTGTAGTAACTAAGTTACCCTTGCTGAGAATAATCCAGGACTATTCTTGATAGAAAGCGGTCAAATAGATACTTTCAGGTGCAATATTTTGACAAAAGAAACCGTTAGAGATATCTAATGTGGTTATATATTTTTTACGCACAATGTTATTCATTAATGCTGTACTCTGCATTTTGCACTGCAAATGTTTTGCAACAAGAGTTTAGATGTCTATAATCCAAAACTAGATGATATGTATTGTCTGGTTTGGAGACAGGAAACAAAGGATTGTTCATTGATAAGGTGCATGTTTCTATCACCCCTTGGTATTCAAGTTGATCTAAGATCTCCCCGACCTGTTTTTTTAGCTTCTTGTTTAACTGGGTATTGCCGTCGTGCAGTTAGTTGATTTTATTAATTGGATTTTGTGGTGAGGTGAGTCCTCATCCCATCCTACATGATTTTTATATAGTGTTGGGGCTTGGGCGACTGTCCACTTCCTGGCATAAGTATATTTTAAATGTATAGGAATATGATTAGAGAAGGCTGGCACGATGATGTCTTCGCCATGTGTGCACTCCCTGACAAATTCTAGTGGCCAGTCTTGTTCAGCTAGAAGTATATCATAACCCTTAGAAAGTCGTTCCCAAAAAAGAGTGCTTTCAGTTTTCTTGGTATGTCTCCCTCCATCCGGAGTGTTATTTCATATAACCTATGTGGAGAGCTAACCCTGGTATCTGCAGTTTCAACTTCAATGTCCTCATTCAATTCCACTGTATC
Organism: Lissotriton vulgaris; assembly: GCF_964263255.1. NCBI lineage: Eukaryota > Metazoa > Chordata > Amphibia > Caudata > Salamandridae > Lissotriton > Lissotriton vulgaris. The sequence continues at coordinate 799,784,239 of NC_141685.1, read as the reverse complement.
CGGAAGTCCCTTCAGGTTCTAGCGAGCTATTGGTACTTCTTCTGCGCTGTCCAGCATTGTCTGAGCCCATTCTCTGTTCTTGAGTTGTGTCCTCAAGATCCTCTGCATGTCTGATTTTTAGACCTGCTGCCTTCTTTTTGGTGAATTGAGGTTTTGGTTTGTTTTTCTGAACGTGTTGATCCTCTTTGGACTTTAAGCCTTCTTCTTTGTTTTCTGACCGTCCTCTTCTTTCGGATGTCTGTGACAATATCTGAAAGGTATGAGAGGAACATATATATGTATCTTGATACCTGTCAGGTTTTCTCAAATTATCCCTATTCCTGAGGTCATAACTCCTTTAAAGGAGACCTACCTCAGGAATGAGAGCGCTTCTCTTTGATAGTTTGTTTGCTTTTTTCCCTCTTCTTTTTAGAAGCTGTAGGAGTGTTTTTAGAAAATACCTTTTCAGGACTTTCGGACAGTTGTGATTTTACTGGTTTCCCACCCAAACTGTCTCTGCCTCATTCTTCATAAGATTTTTCAGTTATTCTTGCTAGTTCTTGTGGTTGTTCTGTTACATCAAATTCCCTTAATTTTTGGCGATTTGCCACTGATGCTGCTTCTCCTTTAATATTAGATAATATTATTGCTGAGACCTTTCTGTAATTTCATACCTAAATTTAGAGCAGGCTCTGACCCTTATTTGTTTAGAATTTGTTTCAGGACATCAGGTATTACCGCCATAGATGGAACACCATGTGTTTTAGTGTAGTTTGCAGCGAAGACTGTACCCCAAGTGGTGCAGTCCTCCAGATGTGGTGTGATCCCCATTGGTAGACAGATTGTTAAAATTCTGTGTTTCTCATGAGGGCTAGTATTAGGAAATACTGCTTTGATTTGAGTAATTTTCAGAGCTATCCAGAACAGCATTTGTTCACATTTTGCGGGTAATTTACCCATGACTGTGTCTAAAGTCTGTGGTGTAATTTTTAGTGTATTCCCCTGGTGAGAAGTTTGTTGTGGAATAACTAATGGAGGTTGGACTGTAAGAGTTGGCATGACATATTGGACCAATTGTCTGTAGATTTTGATTAACTCTTTGAGTTGCATAAGTAGTGTTACATCTGTCATGTTTTCCATTTCAGGATGAGGTGTATAACCTGCTAAAGCCGGCCATGTTGCTCCTGGTCCACCTAGTGGACCGAGCCTGGAAATGTGATTTAAATGTTTTAGGGCACCTTTATACCAGAGCTCATGCTATTGGTATGTAAGTGGAATTTCCATATCCTCGAAAGGAATGATTCTTCTGGTGGATCATCTTCTTTGTAGAAGTGAAACATATGTGTTACTGGATTTGCTTCTGGAAAGATCATCCATGAATAGAATACCTCTGTCTGGTGATACTCATGTGCCTCTATCACAAAAACTGCTCTACCACCTCTTGATGATAGGCCATGTTTTATAAGTTTTATAGTGATGGCTTTCCTTAAATTTGGAGGAATTATTACAGCATTCTCATTGGTTTCAGTAAAACCTGTTATGGTCCGGCGTCATCGCCTGTAGCTCCACCGGTTTCGGTGTTATTGACCTTGTCAGCCATTGTTTACTGAAAGTTTTGCAGAGCAAGTTTCAAGGAAACAAAGATAAGGTGCACAATATAATGGAACACTGTATCCTTCAACGTTGAACAAACCAAAAAGCTAATACATAGGATTTTCCGTCCTACTCAGCTATGGCGGATATTATCCCTTACCCACTCCAGACGTCTATTGGAGTATTATGAGTAAAAGGGGTCTCTGAGAAAAGCACGACTGAGTTACTTCAGTATCTAGCATTAAATTAGTGCCTTACCAAACTGTTGGGCGCCATGTAGTGTAGTTCCTATATCCCTGATAGGCTCTGCACATTGGAATAATATCCACTTTATTTTTGACATAGTACTAAGGTCAGTATGTCTCTATCGAGTACATTAAACTTAATTGTGTGCGTGCCAGCTAACTCAGAGGTCACTAGAAACTTTCTCGAATGAACAAGAAGGGATTAGTTTCCGACAACCGCATAAACATGACACCTTTGTTTCCCTTAGAGTCTTCAGAGTCGTGGAAACAATAGGTAACCGTTTCACTCAGTCAATCGTGCATGCTTCGTTTCTACAGAGTTGCACAGAAATAGAAAGATGGGCCTTTCAATAAAAAAGGTTTTATTGAACCGTCTTCTTTCTCATGCAAGAGATATGAACTGCTACAATCGTAAGACAGAATGCAAAGTATAATGTGTACCGCATAAACGGTAATATAAAATAATACTGTAATAGCATGGTCTTTAGCTTATGACATATATAAAAATACATACATAAATAACACAGGCTAAAATACTCAACTGGTGCTTCTAAAATAATCCTACCCCAGTGTACCTAACCTAAGTCTAGTACGAGGGAAGAAGTAGGTGCTGCTTTAGCTATAGTTTAGTTTAGTTTTGCCAAGAACTGCCAAAGGTTTCTCCAGGTTCTAATCAGCTCCATACCTTAGAATGAGAGAGGTTGGTATCTCTTTCTCTGGACTCAATTCTCTAACATCCCGCAAGGGGAGTCAGAGACACTGGAGCTGAATTCACGGTGAGGACGATGACAGCGTTTGGTCAGTGCGTTAGTTGGGGAGATGACTTCCTTCGGGACTTGCTGTGGCAAGCCGTGTCGTGCAAGTAGGTAGCCGAACCGCACTGTGCCTTGCCGTAGCAAGTAAAGGTATATTTATACCTTGACGGTGCTTAGGAATCCCACTATTGACATAAAAGTCGGGCATATGAACGTCATGAATAAACCCCTAAGGAACAGATGTTCATGCATAATAAATGAGTTCTTGGAGAATTCAATATCCAGGTAAGGGGAAGTGCCTAAAGCTTAAGGGTCTGGTTTTCCAAGAACTTGTTGAGACGTAGATGAACGGATTGAAGTAGCCATGCCTATATTTGGGTAGCATTGACTATGCCTAAATAAGGGTTGGATTTCTATGCCTATATAAGGGCAATGAGAAATGTACCCGTATAAGGGGATGAATAGAGAAAATTCATATAGAATCTGAATCGATACACAACAGAGAGACTGAGATGTTCAATATCTGCAACTTTTGGAGATTGACTTTAAATCCAGAAACCTCTCCAAACAGACAGAGTTCATTCAATAATGATGGCAATGAGGATGTCGGATTAGATAAGGACAAGATAACATCATCAGCTAATCTACCCCCACCAAAACAGATGCAGGTAATATGCAAGTTGTTCCTGAGTCTCTGTGCCATGGGCTCCATATATTGCGCGAAGAGAAGGGGGACAAGGGGCCTCTCTGTTGGGTCCCGCACGCTATAGGGAATGTGGAGGACGATACTCCATGACACGGACAAAGGCCCGGGGAGCGCTATAGATGCAGAGAACCTATGTGATGAGTTTGTCCCCAAATCCAAAATGTTGAAGCGTGTCAAGCAGGTATGGCCAATGAACGCGATCAAAAGCTTTTTCCACGTTGATGGAAAGAAATAGGCCCTCTTTTTGAGACCAATTGGTTTAATCAATAAGGTTCATAAGCCGTTTAGTGGTGTCGCCACATTACCTTGTAGGAATGAATCCGGATTGGTCTGGATCAACTAAGTTTGCCATAAGTATGTTCAGGCGATGAGCTAAAATCCCAGCAAAAAGTTTGGGTTCTACATTGTGAAGAGAAATTAGTCTATATGATCCGCAGTTCTCAGGATCTTTGGCCGGCTTGAGTATTACTGAGTTGGAGGCCTCCAGCATTGAGTCAGTCAGGGAGCTCTTGTGGGTGCCAATTACTGTCAGAAGGCATGTGATAGCCACGATTACCTCATCTGCCCATATAGGTTGATGTAGCTGGGTCGCGTCCGTCGGCAGCAATTGAGCCAAAGGTACCCCATGGAGATATTGCGAAGTGTCACCTCTAGGGACATCAGAAGAGGAATACAGGGATCTATAAAATTCCTGAAACGCAGAGGCAGTCTCTGCATCAATGTAGACCCCAATGTGTTGGGCAGTGCGGATCATCTTCACAGAGCCGGAGTGGACTTTTCTTTGGAGACGGTGAACTAACATACATCCACAGCGATCCCTACTCAAGTAAAATTTGTGATTTAGGTGCAAAAGGGCATACTCCGCCCTATCCTGGTCAAGGCGTTTCAAAAGAAGCCGTCTCTTGTCTAATTCTCAACAAACTCGGGGGTGCCTGAGCGTTTATGAATCACTTCGAGTTCTGAAGCATACTGTTCCAATTGCTGGCATGTATCTCGGTGTGTACAATTCTCAACTGTCGAGATTGCAATAAATTCACCCCTCAAGACAAGTTTAAGGGCCTCCCATACCAACAATAAGGGGATCTCCTTGGTGTTTTGATACAGAGAGTCTGTCAGAACCGTGCACACTGTGCTGACCAATGGGGGAGGGGAGTTGCAGCAACATGTGTCGAAGTCGACAAAGAGAAGAGCGAAGCCGGGTAATATCCAGTCGAAGAGTCAAAAAGAGTGGGGCATGATCTGAAAGTGACCGGGATTTGATGACTGCTTCTTTCACATGGACTAATAGGGTGGAGGATGTTAGAAAGGGATCTATGCAGGCATAAGATTTATGTGCAGCCGAAGAGAAGGTGCAATCCCTTGATGTAGAGCGAAGGCAGTGCCATTTGTCACATAGTGCACCATCAGACAACATTGGCAAACCATCAGCAGAAAAGGCTCCTGCTTGACTGGAGCATCGACTGGAGCAATCGAGGATAGGGTCCATCACCAAGTATAGGTCCACCTGATCAGTTTAGCAGCTTCAGGGGTAGAGAGGACTGCAGATAAAAACTGGACTGCTTATGATTCCTGGGCTCTATGTTGGATGTCCTCCTTCGTCTGAAATCATGCACTCAGACTGGAATGTGTGTGGGTGGGTCATTCTCCAATGTCAGGGATCCAACGCCATGAACTCGGTCAAGTTTTAGAACCACTTCATCTGAGAGGCCCAGGATGTGTCATAAAAGTGCCTCAACGTATTCCCTGAGATCTAGGCCCTCTGTGTGGGTTCGTACCCCCTCTGATACGAACATTATTTAGTTGAGAATGATTTTCATGGTCTCTGGCATGGGATTGAAAATTCATGTTTTGATCCTTGAGATGAAAAACCTCTTGTTGGAGCCATTCTACCTTCTCATCACAGCTTGTTTCACTGTCCTCTATAGCGGCCACCCTGTTATCAATTTCTTCTAGGTCACTGTGGACTTCTCGAAGGTCCACAGAAAGCTCAGTCTTCATTGCCTGTAATTCCTCTCAAAGAGAGGCAAAGAGGGTGACTGGGCCCTCCATATTCTCAGGATCCCCCGGAGGATCCACAGTGGCCACAATTGGTCTAGCATCTGTCGAAGTCCCACCATGCTTCGCAAGGTTGTCTCTAAGGAACCTTTGTTTTTTATCTATTCATTGACATGCTTCAGGTGTTTGAGGGTTACACGCTGAAGAGGAGTGTCCGAACCTGCAGCTTAGCAATAGACCAGCCACTCTCGGGACAGTTTCAGGGTGTCCAGCAGTCCCAGAAAGGCACAGTGAGACCCAAATGGAAGTGCGAGGGCCCGCTTAGATCTTAGATCCCATGGGGCAATTCAGATAGCCGTGAAGATGTGAGCGGTCGCCTCGGGTATAAGTATGGAGAAGCCTAGATACGGCCCAATGTGAGATCCAGGTAGCCTGTGCAGTCCCCCATAGAGGTCAAGCCACCTACCACCTGATAGGTGACCGCAAGCAGATGACGTGCGTCTGAGTCTCAGCCAGGCCAGGCATGCAAAACTCACTCAAGCACCTCAATCCTGGGATTCTGGACTCATTCAAGGAGCGAGGAGAGAACCGGCGGCATGTGGTCGGGGAGCCACAGAGCCACTTCAACATCAAAAGCTAATGTATCTGGCAGAGTTCGTGGGGCCCACTGCTCCGCTGTCGCAAAGGTAATGATCCGAGGGTTAAGCGTGAGTAGTGTGTTCATACAGTCAAAGTGCCCCATTGCAACCTACCCCATGGGGTGGGATGCTTCAGGAAAGCAGATTGTCAGACTAGGGACCCGGAGCAGGAGAAAGATTGCACCCTCAGTGATGCCTGATGCCCTACCAGCATCGAAGGGCCTTTTGCAGCACCGTGGCCCACCCGGCTCCTCCACTGCTAGGTGCTCGCTCTGCTCTAGTGGTCAGGCAAAGAACCCCTGGCCTCTGTCCATGCGCCTTGGAGCCTCTTAGAGCCGGAGCTGCCCTTCCCTAGAGGCCTGCTGCAGAACAGGTCACTGGAGGGTGATCAGCAGTCGCTGCCCCCGCACTGGGGCCTCATTCACACTGTAGGGGCACACCTGCTCCCCTTTGCTGACTCCTAAAGCCCGTTGGGAGCCCACATTGTTCTAGCGAGGTGGGTGAAGGGTGAGAGGATGATGAGGGAGATTGCACAGGCTCTGCCCCCTCTCTTCAACCTGGCTAGGCTCACATCCACTCTCCTGTCAGCTGCCTGTCCTACCTCGAAGGCCCCCCAGCTAGTCTCACCCTTATTGCGGCATTCAGGCTGAACTTCATGCCTGTTCGTCAGGATCATTGGGAAGGGAGGAGGGCCCCTGCGCCAGACGCTTTCTGCTGCTCTCATCCACTTGAGCTTGTTGGCGAGAGACCTGCACCGCCGCTGCAGTTCAAGGGAGAGCCCCACAGCACGTCGCCGACTCAGCTGCTGCCACTAATCAAGTGTGGGCATCCAGCGAGGCATCTGTGATCGTCGTTGTTTGTCCCAGAGTGCATATTTCGTGGGATCTCACAGCTCCCCGGTTGAGGAGGCTCTTCTGTAGCCTCAAGGGAACCTGCTACCGTGGGCAGGGAGGGTGCTTGGAGTAGCTGTAGAACTGACAGGACAGAGAGACTGATAGAATAAGCCTCGCTCGTCCGCCATCTTGGACATGGCCCCCCCACAGCATTTTAAAAGTTCAAGGAGAGGGGTTGCTTGGCACCCCCTCCCCTAAAAAAATGGCCAGGGGGAGGAGGTCCCCAGGGCCGAATGAGGCCATAAACTATGAAACAAATTAGCACACTTGTATGATGTCATCAGTGTTGTCATCAATTATGTCTTGAGTGATGTCATAAATGATGTCATAGAAGATGTCAAGAGTGATGTAATATGTGAGATCAAAAGTAGTGCATGGCAGGTGCACAAGTTATAGTTAACTCTGCTAACTATAACTGATGAATTTCTATGTTTTTTTTTAGTTCAAAACGTTAATGTTGTCACTGACATATTCATCTAACTGTAATGTTACTTTAACCTTTGGTTTAACAGCGAAAATATATTACTAAATATGTTTATATGCTCTGCTGTACACAGTATTTTTTGTATTTATTACATGGCTAAGCAAGCCCATATATAACTGAGTGCATAAGAATAAGAAGACTGCCTTCAAGAGTAACTACTGTTTTCACTTAGCAAAACAGTTTGCAAATTGCACGTCACAGGTGCCGGCCGCAGAGCGTTTTAGCCACAGTGATAGACAGATCCAGTGGCCAAAGTTAGCATGAACAAAAAAAGATGGCTGGAGCCAATTACATTTAAACTAAAAAAGGCCAATGTGTGTAACCTTTTTTACAATATTGTCTCCTCGCTATTCAGTTTCCTACTTTCCTCTATACCAATGAGAAATGTATCTTAAAGTGGCAACATTTGTAAGCAGCTACTCAGTGTTTCTTTATCTCTTGAATTTATTTAGTTGACCTATAGGGCTTATTGGCTGGGAGCGTGTATTCCTCGAGCAAATTCAATATGAAGGGTTAAGCACAGAAAACCAACCCGATCGGCATGTTTGTGTTGACTGCACACCCTCCTGCCTGCCACGTGGCTGCGGGCCGCGCGCCTTTTCAATAATGGATGAGAACAAGATGTACTCCGGTCCCTGGGGTTGGAGAATGGACGCTAACGACCTTTTCGTACTCATATTAGCTATGAGAGGAGCAGAGAGGAAGTGCAGACGTGCTTTGAAACATGCACTGACAATGGCGCGTTCACGCACGCGACCTTCGAAAATTCCAGTTGTGTGCTAGACCAGGACCAGTAATCCAGTCAGTTTAGTATTGGAAATGCAAGTGAGAACCTGATTTGGAGTTTGGCCGAGAGGGTTACTCGTCACAACCCTGTCTGGCTTATTACAAGTGCATTCTCCCCCGCACTTGACTTTCAATGGACCTTGTTGAGTGGAAACCGCTTAACAAGATCAGGTAAAAAAATAAATAAATACCACAATAAACTTTGTCAAAGCAGTTGATTTGTTTTTTGTTCTGCAGCAGTATCGAAAACATTAAAAATTAACACTGTAATCCCTAACTAGCTACCTTTGACATCTCATCACTTACCAAACTCATTTCATAAACTGGCAAGATTGCCAAACACAGGTTGATTTATGTTCATCTGTGGTTACCCACGCATGAAACAGGTTCAACCATAGTTTGACCTTGAACATAAACACAGGAATCTTGACTTGATTTCCCTAATGCCTAACAATGTCTCAGAGAACAAAAAGGCATTGTCAGCACCAACTAAATCATCATGCCCAGTGAGCTGCATTGCAGATCACATAATAGATGGGGTCCTTCAATCCCTGTATAGAAGCTAGTCTCTATTGTCCTTATTGGAGAGATCTCTAGACACCTGGCACCACTGTTTAACTATAACAAGCTATATCAGATCTGTTGCCAGAAGCCATGGTGAGAAGCAGTTCACTGAGCTTAGTAACAGCTGCAGTTTAAACATGTTTTTCTCAAATGAAAAGTATTTAGCAGCGAGGACATATTTATGGCAACCTTTATGTTTTCCAAGCTATAGGTCATTACAGGAAAGGAAAGGGGGGGCGCTCGGCCCCCTCGCACGCATGGCTGGGCCCGGCCCCCCCTTCCACTCCTGGTTGGTTATGGGTCCCACCGTTGACCCGGAAGCGGTGTGAGTGCTTCCGGGTCAAGGGGAGGGACCAGGAGGGTAGAAAAGGCCTGGGGGGTGCGGGAAGCGGCCTCTTGTAGCCGCGCTCCCCAGACTCGCTCCTCACACCTGCTGCAGGGGCTGCTAAATTTTCCCCACCCACCATCCCTGTTAGCAGAATTTCAGTTGGACGTTGGTAGGTATCATCGGTGATGGTAGTGAACGCTGTTGATATGTGTGTAATTTTCTTCCTTAGGGCTTTTTCCCCTTTTACAGGCAATATTAGTGGAATGTGCACAATTGGTTATGTGGATGTGTAATTACTTGTTTTCTCCTTAGGCCTTTTTTCCCTTCACAGGTTTCTTAATTGTCGTATTTATTATACTGGTCAGGCGGTAAGGTCATAATCGGTGAGCAGCAATTTAAGGTCCTTAGGGGGCGGTACCATTATCGAATGGGGTCGCCCAGGGGAAGGTGCCATTGGTCTCTCCTAGAACTTCAGGGGCAGGATATCCGCTCGCTTGGAAGGGTGCGGGGGAGGGAGTCACGCTTTCCTCAGGCTGGTAGCCACCCCGCACATACACTATGATGTCATCAAATGGTACGAGTGTGAGGGCCCTCCTGTTATGGTTAAATGGAGTTCACAGTGCGTACGAGGGTAACCAGGAGAGGTACATACTCTCCCGGTAACCGGGCCCTTGTTGCGCATGTGCACTTGAACGTGAGTGCGCAGCAGGAAAAAGGATCTGACACTGGTTAGCGACCTTCCCGTAGGCCTCAGAATTTTTTAATGCAAAATTGATAAGTAGGATGTTAGATTTGGTTAGGAACATGCTGTATTAGACATTTGTTAAGGTTAGCCCTTCATACCTGTCTACCTTGCTGTAAATCTAATGTCAGAATTTTGCATTTAATGATTATGTAAATAATGTTTATTTTACTAAGTAACGTACCCCCCTCCCTCAAGCGCCTTGAGACCCTCTGGGTGAGTAGTGCGCTATACAAATTTTAACTTGACTTAATTTTTATTTGTTTTCATATTTTAATAAATATGTCCGGGGGGTCGCGAGACTCCCTGCCTTCCAAAGAAATCCCTTGCCTGACTAAATTACCATGTGGATTGTATGTGGTGTTTGCATGATAGGGAGGGGCTGGTCGGTAGTCCCAGACCATGAGATAGAATCTCTGCATGTTTCAGCATGTTTAATCTCATTTAAATGAAACTGATCCGAATATCTTTTGGTAGAAATTACTAACTGATTTTTAGTGTGCTTAATTTTGCACTACAGGTTCTGCTTTTAGTCTTTCTGTCTCTAATAAACATGAAAGAGCAAGGCACTAAGGTTTGTGGGAAGGGTGACATACATTATGAGAAATAAAATATCCTCTGCTATATATTTAATGGATACTGCAAGTCACCACAGAGTCCTGCGACAGTATAAACAAACTCAGCCTTCTGACTCTTCCCCTATATAGCCATGGAACTCCTTAGTGACTTGCAGTATCCTCATAATGTATAGTAGGGGGCCCTTAATCCCACATATCACAATTACTGCAGCATTGACGACAATTATCAATGCTTCACTGTCCGCAGCAATGTATCATCTGCACTACTAAGGGCTCCATTTGCCCAATGTGTTAAGAACACAAGCAAAAAAGAAACAAGTGATTCATCAATTTACCAACTGATCTCTCACTTTTCAAAATAAATGAAAACTCTTTAAAGGGAGGAGACCAACTGACTAAGGTAAAATATAGAGAAAAGTTCAGGACCACACATCCAGCATTCATGATAAGCCAGAGGGATAAAAGGGACCCGAGTGTTTGCTCCTGCATTCCGGGCAGGGTGAAACCTTGGAGCAAGCCACACAGTCAATTATTGCTAACTGTTTTTCATGCAGAAATTGTGGAAAATGCACAGTGTGCATGTTATTCCGCCTTCCATCAAACCTGCTAATTTTTGAACCAGAGGCTACTGCAAATTTCCAGGTGTACAGTTTGCACCCCCAAAATGAAAGTACAAAGCCCAGTGCTAAAGCTATAACAAGACTGTCACAACGCTGGAAACCTTTCTCCTTGACTAACTCCTAATGGTCTAGAAATGGTGAAGTGTGACAACAGCTGGCGAACTGCTTTCAAAATAGCACAATTTGCTATGTTTGTTATTTTATTGGAATGGTTTTCATGCTCCCTTGTTTATTCTCTTAGCTGCTTAGCACTTTGAAGTGACCTGAGGTTGGTACCTGAAAAACAAGAATCATGATATAAGTAAATAGTCTTGGCTCGCTTCACGTTAATCAATTGGGTTTAGGTGCCAGGCTATATTGCTGTAAAATGGAAATGCAAGAATGGGACAGAGAGCCACATGTGATATGAAATCATCCCGAATCCTACTTAGACTCATCATCAGTGGCAGCCGGCATAGCTCGTGGGTGGGTGCAGCGGTGGGGGGGCGTGGGTCACAATAAAAAAACAAAAAAAACATAACTTCCCACCGGGTCCCGTGTCTCTGTTCTCGTTGTCCAGGAACTGTAAGCAACAGGGCTGCCACGCTCCCTGCAGCCAATCACAGCCAATTATTTGTTCCTTTCTTTTCCTGCTTGAATGCAGTGGGGCGACGCTCCTCCGCCTTAGCGGAGGAGCCGTTACTGCTCATCATACCATAATTGCGAGAAGTGGTGTTTCTGATGGAGATACTGATGGAGCAAGGACTCGTAGAAAAGAGACTTGCTCGGAAGCAATCCGCTCGCTTAACTCACTAACATGTTAATACATTACGTATTGAGTGAAGTTAATGCGCACCACATAAACACCTGAATTAGAGAAGCTTGCATATGTCTTTGCTAATGCTAACCAACTCGAATGAATTACTAAAACCGCTTTAACAGGGAAATCTTTGCTGCGCCTGCGTCAACCGCATCTACGCAATATGACGTACAAAAGCTTGGAGGGGAATCTTGCGAATGAGCAGAAGGCCCTAAAATGGAGTCTTGAAGACTCGCATGCATGACCCCTGCTTAGCTGAAACGAAATCGACTATTTAACTTATGCTATTACAGGGAAAGTATTAATAAGTAAAGGGGATTAGAGTAGAGACGGGTGGTATACAGAGAAACCATTTATTAGTGAAAATAACATTGGTCTTTTCTGGCTTTATCACTAGTGCGCATTTGGGCATCTCGTGTATGTCTGAAGTAAGCTAAACCATGTGACAATCGCTCATGACAACTGAAAGTCAGCCCGGAAGAATGATGTGCGGGTCGAGAAGAGGACAAGGTCACAGTGTGACTAAGCCTGAGAACCGACAGTGAAAGATCTAAAGGAATGAGGCTACATGTTCAAATTAAATCATTTGCTGCAGATGAAATGTGAATGTGGGTGGGAAAATAAAATATGAATACAAATTAAGGGAATGTGTTTGTTAACAATGGGCTAACTGAAAAAGTGATATGTAACAATGGTGTGATGTTCTTCCCCCTTGCCTGCCCAATTAGATCTTGTATTTTTGCGAAATTGAAACTTTAATGGGTGGTACATGAGGAGTGAAAGGTATAACTGAGGTAGCTTTAGTTAGTTAGAGAGACATCGATGTTGAGATGAATGTATGACGTTACAACGCATACTTTTACAACGCATACCTTTGCAACACATTTTTTACAACACAACATCCATTACAAAGCATTCCATTACAACGCATGCCATTACAATTAATTTTTAAAAACTACCTTTACAACGCATTCCATTACCATGCATACTACCTTCACAACGCATACCATTACAACGCATACCATTACATTGCATGTATGGTAAGTATTGAATAGTGTAGGGGTAAAAATGACTATTCTAACTCCAGAGGGTGCAACAGTAGGGTAAGTGTTGGATAGTGTAGGGGTAAAAATTACTATTCTAACTCCAGGGGGTGCAACAGTAGGGTAGGTGTTGGATAGTGTAAGGGTACTATGCGTTGTGATGGTATGCGTTGTAATGGTAAGCGTTGTAATGACTGCGTTGTAATGACATGCCTTGTAGTGGTATGCGTTGTAGTGTCATGCGTTGTAAGGGCTGCGTTGTAATGGCATGCGTTGCAATAGATGTTGCATTGTAAAAGTTTCGTTGTAATGGTAGTTTGTTGTACAAGTTGCATTGTAAAGGTTGTTTCCCGCTGAGATGCTGTGAGCCGTGGGTGTTGTCGGAGTAACGACAGATGCTGATGAAGAAACCGAATGCAGAGCCCTCTATCCTAATCTATTAGTTTAGAAAGAAGTTTGAGGAAGAATCCCGAGGAGGGAGAGAGTGTCAGAGAGGGGTGCGCGCGACAGTCAGTGTTAGAGAGGTCATCTATCCTGTCCAGAATCCTGTCCTGAAGTCTTTGTCTCCTGAACTATCCAGGGGGACCCTTACCAGCCCTTTGGCAAGGGGGTTGGTCTTCACACCATCCTAGGTAAATATTAATTTTGTGTATTTGCAGATATCATTTCTCTCTACCCTCTCCTTTCTGAGCATGTCATTGCAGAATTTTTGAAGTATGTTTTTTGATGATTGATTAATTGAATTTTCCCTCCTATGAGTGGAGGTGGCTGTACTGTATTTTGAAGTGGTTCACATGCAATTAATTTAGATAACGACTTAAAACTTACTCGAGTCTGTGGTTATTTTACTTTAAAGTATAGAAAAGTTAGAATTAAGTTAATTTTCACCATCATCTAGATCAACTATTTGTCCATCGACCAAAGGAAAGAACTTTTCGATCAGTGAAAGGTTGGTTAAGAGTAAGAAATAATCAATCTTGAAGTGTGGAAAATCATAAATTTTGACTCCAGGGGTTTACTCAATTGTGTGTGTGTTTAGGAACCCAGGTTAGTATATGGTATTGGAGTATCTGTTGTTGGTACGCCACTGGATCAATACCACCTCACACAATTACAATTTTACTGCATGCTGGAACTCAGCTGGCAAAATTAAATGCTTTTCTGCACACATTTCACATCTTATCAGAACAAGTGGTAAACATGAGCAGGGGAGGGCTCAGAAATGTGGTAACGCATACGTGGTTGGGCCTGGAAATTCCAGGGCTCACGTGCCATTTCCTCATTATGCTAACTCCCAATGGCAGTTAACTGGTGTAGAAATATGGCAGAATCTGTAAATTTGGACCCAGTAAACTACCTCTCCACTTACCGACCATTTCAAGATGAGAGCCTTAAGTGTGTATGAAATTCTAATGGCTGAGGCTAGCAACTCCACATATATTTCTTTAACTGTGGGTAGCTAGGCAGATTGTGTTTCTATACATAGTTGAATAAATGAGAATCTTGTCAACGGCCATTTGCAGAACTGGAAAATTGTTAGCATTGTAACAAGGGGCTGCTTAGAGCATAGATGGCTGCTATAATAGAGAGGCATCCAACCATCCCCGTCCCATGGTCCGGATCCCCCTCCTTCCACATGAAGATTCCCAGCTGGCCTGACCTGCTTGCTCATGACTGGCATGCACCCTGACAGACATTTTAGGACTTGGGGACTCAGTCCATTGTACTGTCAAAAAGTTTAAAGAATCTCATAAGGGGGCAGGGTAGGGATACCCTACCTCGCTAGGCCTGGTGGGGAGGGGGGAGGAGGGGTCTCAGAGGGATCCCCTGGGGCCCGAAATGATATTTTAAATAATTTTACTTCAAATTAACAAAGGATCTACAGTAAAAGTCATTTTTTTAAGTCTGGGTTCCTGTGCTTTAAAAAAAACAAGCACACTGGTGTGGGACAGGGCCTGGGAAAGCAGCACAATCTATTTTCCTTCCTTAGCCTCCTGGAGGCCAGGGGACACCATTCACTGGGGCCGACAAGCCACTTCCCTCCTGAGCTTCCATGAGGCCATGTGGACTCCCTCCTCGGAGCAGATTAAAACATTTGGGGATAAGGCCATGAGACCCCAGTGACCCCTTCCCACAGGGTTAATTTTTTAATTGGAGGATGAGGGCACATGCTGTCACCTCCCTGAGCCTCCATTAGGCCTTTGTAGACCCTATCCTTGGGTAGTTTAAACTTTATTGGAGAAGGGCTGTACAGTCCCCCTCCCCTTTCGGAGCCATTGCATGGCCCTGTGGATCCCATACACCGGGGGTGGCTCTGTCGCAGTGTTTTGGGGACCCCAACCTCCCGGACACAGTGTTTTTCTGACCTTAAGAGCACAGCATGTAATTCTTATTTTCTTCCACTTGGCCAAAGCAGAAAGCTGCCCCACCAGGTGGGAGCACTTATGTTTCTCACTGTGCACGCTCTCATTGGCAAGGAAACATTAAACTGGTTATATATACACTCCAATTTCCAGCCTTCTCCAAACCGGACACTGACACAGCAGGCTGGTAAAAAATCACACTTTATTTCATACTGATCTTGTTGTTGTTACTGCTACAGCGGGACTCCAAAACATATTTTAAATCATCATGGCCATTTCTCCATAATCTCAGAAACACGCATAACATTCAACAGTGGGGCTCATTGCACTGCATACTTCCTTTGCTCATTTAATTCAGCTCAAAGATTTGGCCATCAACCCAGGAGTCTCACTATAACATTGGCGGAGTGTCTAAACGTTTTTAACTATTTATTATTTACACCTGCAGTTTAAAACATTTTTACCATGGTTTCTTTAATCACCATTTTATTCAGACACAATACCATAATGGCAATGGATCTGCTAGAACGAAAATTAGGTGTTGGAAGAATCAAAGACCAGCTTTTAGCTTCTTCATTTATCTAGTTTTTATTCAAAGCAAACTTTAGTATGTCCGACATTTAGGCATTTATTATTTTCTTTATTCAATAAGAATCTTTAACTTTATTTTCAAAAATGATCATTTATTTTAAAGCTCAGAAATAGATATTTATTTTAAAGTTCAATAAAGTTTAGCAAAGAACAGATAGTTCCAAATTCATTCTCTCCTAACATCCCTAGCTAACACCCTCATCTTATCCTAACAGACCTGCAAAGAAAAAGAATCAGTCAAAGTTCTCACATCCTAGAAATCGATCTTCAGTCCGGCAGCATCTCCAGAGGAAATCGAAAGAGTGAACCCTTCTAAGCAAAATCAGGGTTTTTTTATACACTAAATCCCTAACTTAATCTATCTAAAAAGTAACTAACATCACCAATTCGAGTTCTGATTGGACAATTTTGGGGTAGATGAGCGCTTCCTCCTCACTACAGCATGTTTTTCATGGTGATTCAGCAAAAAATAAAGGTTCTTTGTTTAGGACAGTTCGTGGCCTAGGCGCTTCCTTGCATTCGAAACATACGCTAACTTTCCCAGGCTCTGGGCATTACATCGTCCATCCTAGGTTCCGGGGTAAGGTGGCCTTGAATTTCCCATCCAAACACAGTCAGCTCACTCGCGCTGGCAGAAATTTTAGATGCACATGCGTAGACCAATACTTGCTCGCATGACTCAAAAGCGGCCATTTTCAGAGTAGGCCTCACAGGCCACATTTTGGAACTATCATAGAAACAAACACAAATTCATGTTAATTATAGTAATGAAACCCTTCTGTTTACCTCCCACCATTCTAATATCTCCCTATTAGTTGTTACCTAGCGAATAAGCCACATAAATGCGTTTTATACTTAGATATCCAGCGACCTATTAGCACAAAACGTTTACAATAAGCACATTTAAATTGCGTTTGTTTATAATTAAGCTGTGCATTAATTCACATCACAATAACAACATGTATTAGTAAATTATTTCACTCCATGCAAGCAAGGTTAATTTCCCCATATGTTTTTCGTGTATGCAAATTACTCTAAGGTTGATTATTCAAGCACATCACACCATTAGTAAATGTTAACGGTATGGAACATTGATTTCACGAGGGGTACACAAAATTTTGCATTTACTACCTCGCTCCATCAGTAACACGTTTCGTCAGGTGATACCCTCTATGTAGTGACATACATCCGATGTCTAATGGGCTGGTGTATTTCGTTCCCTGCTCAAACCCTTGTTTGCTCTGAGATTTGCTGTAAACACAGCACCCACACAATTTTAAAATAAAATTCAAAATGTTTATGAATTCGGCTGAGAGTAGTAGGCCATATAAGATCAAAGAAATAATACAAAAGAAATAAAACAACACCTTTACAAATTCTATTGTTTTGTCACATTTCATAAAACTGTCATTGTTATGAAATTTGCGAACAATCAACATTTATAAATATAGATTAAAACAGTTAATCGTGCAAAATTTAAGTCCAACCATCTCAATGTACTATCTACAATGCATTTGTGTTTGGCACATGAGTTCCTAATAACCCAAGAAGCAGACACTGCATGCCAACGTTTCCTGGCTCCAGGAACCAGGCATCCTTGGATGCAAATATACTTAGGTGAGCTTTAATATATAAACCCAATTCTGTATTCAGTCCATGAATTCATATAACTTAAGCAGGGCCACTGGGCAAATTAATTTTACCTTAATGTTCTTCTAAAGTGCAGCTGTGCTTAACTAAAAGTCAATCAGAAACGTATTGTGCTCCTAGATTATCCCTAGCACCTCAGAGACTTAACTTTTACAAATTAGCCCAATATAAAACAAATCGAGAACCCAGAATGAGAACCATCGGTTTCAATTCATAAGCATAGAGAAAATAACTCACATCTCACCTTGCTAATATTTTCATATGCCCCAAGGCATTCACATAGTAATGAGATGCCACCAATTTTAACATAACTACCAAAAATATATACGGTTTGTCCTGCCCTTGTGGAGCTCTCCACCTATCGAGCCCTCTCTATAGCTCTAGTCCTTTATCCCGTGACAACATCTAGTGATAGCAACACAAATTAGTTCAACAATACCTACATGTGATTTTAATGCTTCCCTAAGCTCAGACCTTTATCTCATCTCCCTCCTTTTTGCGTAAAATTAATCATACCTAATGTGTAAACCCCAAATACTATGTGATAGTGTATATATATATATATATATATATATATATATATATATATATATATATATATATTTTTTTTATTAACAGCACTTCGTGTAGCTTAGTATGTCTTGGTATATCATGGTATGCCATTTAATTAATTACTATCTTGCTTTAATAGTTGTCCTACGCCTCAGAATTATATCATGCCTTTCAAACCCTAGTGTAAGTATTTTTGGTTATTACAAAGGAAGGCTAGATATTTAATTATTTTAGAATTTAGGATAGGAAATCCTCCACCTGACCTTGCCTACTCCCTCATCCTCTTTAACAGATCATCTACCTCTTCCGGCTGATTACAGGTATATGTTTTATTGTTCCACATGACCTTGAGCAGGGCTGGGAATTTCATCTGCACTTTTGCTCCAAAAGATCTCAACTCTGGCATTCTTGACCCCAATTCCCATTGCCTCTGAGCCGTTCTTCCTCCTATGTCAGACCTAATTTAGTATGGGTTGGCTCTGTAATGAAGAGAGGCACTAGCTAGAGCTTTACTCAATATCAGCTCTTTAACTGAAAAGGTCTGAAAATAAACCAGTATTTTCCTAGGCCCCTTACGGTCTTGGTGTATCCTGAAGGGGTCCCTATGCACTCTCTGTATCTCCGCTTCGAGATCTATATCCGTAGGGTCTTTTAATACCCCCTCTCTAAGGAGTCTGCAGGTAGAGACCTTTTTCTCCAAGGTAACTGTTCTTGCTTCTATTCCATCCACTCTAGTTTCTAGTAAGTCAAACCTATCGTGTAATCTTTTTTGGTTAGACTCGGAGATTTCAAACTTCTCCAATAGATCGCTTCAGGGAATGAAGCAGAAGCCCAATCTTTTCTATCTCCTGCGGGGAGGTAGGTAACATGCCTGTATCTTCCTCTTTTCCCTTTTCTTTTCCTTTTTCTTTTCCTTTTTCTCTTTCATTTTCTGGTATAGCCCGATCTATAGGAGCGATGCTTGAGGCCAATGCACTTGTATGCGTTCCCACTGACTCACTATGACTCAAGAGTTCATGGTGGAGTGGGGAGTTACTCGAGGTAATATCAGTACTTCCACAGCTTAATAGATTGTCGCTGTCTTTATTTGCTGGACTCTCTGGGTCTACTAAGGCCTCCTCGGTTCTAATCTCAGTCAATGGAGAATACCTATTAGAAAGAACCAGACCAGGTGCGGGGGTGAGCACTGACTCCTGCATGGACTGCTGGACCTCTTCTACACCTACCCCCTCTTTTGCGGAATTCATATTCTCTAGCACCTTAAAGTAGCTTTTGAGGGAGGGGGTGTTTTTTAGCGCAGGAATCTGCTGAAGGGGCTTACTGATAATAGATTTCTTGGAGCTAGGTTTCCTCTTGCTTTTATGTGGAATGAGAGGTGAGGGTCTCACCCTCTCTCCAAGTTCAGTTGAATCTAGGACCCCCCTCTGCTTAAGCTCTTGTTTGGACCTCAGCGGATATCTGTTTTTGACTACCTCCCCTCGGTTTTTAACCAGCTTACTATTAACCTGGTCCTTCCCCTTGTGCTCTGGTTTTGCTAAACTAGCGTCTGTTAATGTAAGGGCTCCAGTGCCAGCTTTGGTCTCTAGGCACCCTTCCCTCTGACGAAATATGGTAGGTGCTATTGCTGTTGCCTCTGGTGGGGTTGCCTCCATACGAGCTTTACCTCTAGCAAGGGTGATTAATGTGGCAGGAAAGGGATATCCACTTATAGACAAATGCCCCAAAAACACTGGACCTCTATATTGCTGTAATAGAAAAATGCTTCTTATGTACTGGCATCTGCCCCACTTCCAAGTTCCCCCCTTTTGTATTTCACCACTTATCTCTACTCCTTTACTCGTGACAGGCTCCTCCGTTGTATCTCCGAAGCCCACTCTTGCCGCTTTCAGTGCCTTGCTTCTAGGGTCCCGCGTACTCCCTCCTTCGACGTCCTTCCAGCCGACGTTCGCTGCTAGCATTTCCCAGCCCCGTGGTCCTAGCGCCGACCTCTGCGTTCTCTATTTCGCCGCCTCACTGTCTTCGCCGCTTCGGCTCTCCTCGGACAACAAAATAGAAGAAGCAGCTCACTCTTGAGGCATATGGAAGCTCACGAGCCTCCGGCCATCAAAATTCTTACCGCTTAGCTCTGTCGGGTCTACTCTGCTGATACGCTCGGGTGGAGAGCTCCGCGACAGCCGCTAGCCTGCCGCCTCCATGTTCCTTGACTCCGCCCCCCCCTGACAAACGCCCAAGATGAAGGGGGGGTTCCTTGGGGAGGGAGGTGCGGGGGGGAGAGGGTGGGAGGGTGGAAAAAAAGAAAAAAGTCCTCATTTAAATATAGAAACTATGAAACAACTATCCACACACATAGACAAACACAGAAACATAAACGCACAATTAGCTATTTTAGGTAATATAATAGAGCTGAACAAGGAGAGCAAAACATGGTTATGGCTACTAATCCCCATATAAACAGTAAAATCATATCTTGGAATCTTAACGGAATAGGAAATCGAAGGAAACAGCAGAGGGTTAGTGATTTCTTAAAGAAGCTTGAAGCTAGTTTATACCTACTCCAGGAGACCCACATTGAGGAAAATGAGTGTAAGAAGGTCTTTGAGAAAAGGCATTGGGTACAGGACATTCTATGCTCCAGGCAAAAGGGAACAAATAAAGGAGTAGCAATAATCATCAGAGCAAACAGGAATATTAAAGTACAGAAGTGGGATACAGACCAGACAGGGAGATGGTTGGTAGCTGAGCTCTCAGTAGACGGTACACCTTACAATGTTGCAGTCTATTATGGCCCTAATGAGGATAATGAAACTTTCTTGGTCAAACTCGAGAGGGTTCTAATTCCTAGTAGGGCACCTTTGATTTTAGGGGGAGACTTCAATCTTGTCTTAGACACTCAATTAGATCGTACTTCAAGAGCGAAATATACCTTGCCGAAGAAATCTCTTACTGCTCTGAAAAATATAATGAAAGAACATAATTTGTTGGATGCATGGAGAACAAAAAATGGCGATCTCAGAGAATACTCTTTCTATAGTAAAAAATATAAGCAATTTTCGAGAATTGATTTATTCTTGGTAGATCACCTTTTGGAACCAGCCCTGACCTCGGTTACTCACATCCCTGTAGGCCTTTCGGACCACTCAGTAGTACAGATTAATATTAACCTTTCAAATGCTACCACTGAACGCAGATGGACCCTGGACAGGATAATTCTCTTAGATGTTAATATTAAAGCTAAAATCTGTAATTGCATAAGGGAATTTTTTTCATTCAATGTGGGCTCAGCACTAGAACAGATAGTATGGGAGTCATTTAAGGCTTTCCTCAGAGGTGTATTGGGATCCCAAATGAGATTAAAAAGAAAAGAGATTAAAGACACAGAAATTAAGGATCTTGATTCTATTAAAAAGAAAGAGCTGGAGCTTCAACATGCAGCTCTGGAGGAAAGGGAGAGGATCCCAGAGCTAGAAAAAGAACTCTTTGAGCTGCAGCTGAGTCTTAAAGCCAGTGCTGACAAACAGATCCACGACAGATGGGAAGTAAGTAAACTAAAAAACTTCGAATACGGAGAAAAATGTGGGGCACTTCTGGCGTAGAAAGCAAGAGCAGACAGGACTAGAAATAACATTGACACCCTGATTCAAAGGGCCTCTGGAAATCAGCTATTTAAGGAAGAAGAAATTAGGGAGGTAGCCAGAGGATTTATGGAGGAGCTACATCAAGAACACACCAAGATCGGCACAGAAGACTTAGAGAAGTGGTGGAACCAAAGGGCACTACCACAATTGAATGAAGAGGATAAGAAGACCCTGTCAAGAGATATTACAGAGGGGGAAATAAGAGCTCAGCTGAAGAAAATGAGTAGGAATAAAGCCCCGGGCCCTGACGGTCTGCCGACAGAGATCTATAAAGACTATGAGAATGAGATCACTCCACATTTATTGACTCTTTTTAATAACATCTATCAGCAAAAAGGGGGTATCCCACCATCTTGGTTCGAGGCCACCATTACCTTAATCGCAAAGCCAAACAAAGATCCAAAGAATATAGAATCATATAGACCCATATCTCTTTTAAACTCAGACCTTAAAATATTTTCTGGAATTTTGGCCGAAAGATTATCCAAAGTTATTAAAACTGTTATTCACCCTGACCAAAGGGGCTTCATTCCAGGACGACAACTTAATGAGCTGACCTTTCAGGTTATAGGCGCAATAGATTATGCTTTATATAAGGGATTGCCACTCACCATCGTGGCAATTGATGCCGCGAAAGCTTTCGACCAAGTTAACTGGGTATTTCTGTGGGACACCCTAATAAGGTTTGGTTTTCCACCACCCTTTATTCAGGCTGTTAAAAATCTTTACGGACATCCACGAGCTAAGGTTTTAGTTAACGGAGCCTTGTCAGACTGGTTCGAGATATCGAGAGGGACGAGGCAGGGATGTCCCCTGTCTCCTCTCCTTTTTGATTTATATATTGAGCCTTTTGTTACGGTGATTAGATCTGATCCAACAATTTCTTCTTTTAATATGGGTGGGTTGGAACTTAAAACTGCGTTATACGCTGATGATCTGTTATTATATACCACAAACCCATTAGAAGCGATCCCAAGGTTATTTACTCTTGCAGAAGAATACGGAGCAGTCTCAGGATACGGCATCAACAAAAATAAAACAGATATAATGAGCTGGAATAGCCCTATCCCCATTCCTGATGTAAAGATTAAGATTAGATACTTGGGTATACATATTACTAAAGATCTACTTGACATACCTAAAGCGTCTTGGCAGGTACTTGACATGCCTAAAGCGTCTTGGCAGGTCGTGGTGAAAGACATTATTAAACTCCTTCAGAGATGGTCTAATCTTCCTCTCAGTATATATGGAAGAGTTAATTTAATTAAAATGGTAGTATTACCAAAAGTGACTTTTCTATTCAAGAGTATTCCGCTAACATTCCACAATAAAGATATCTTAAATCTTCAGGGGAAAATAAGTTCATTTATTTGGGCATCTAAGTCCCCAAGAATTGCCTGGAAGAAGCTAAGGAGAGGGCTAAAAATAGGAGGACTGGCTCTCCCTGACTTGTTTACCTATTGCTATGCATTTCACTTAAAACATTTTAGACTCCTGGCCAATAAATTAGATGCATCATCACATGGTCGTTTGTTTCAAGCTCTTCTTTCTGACCTACCTCAGGGCCTTGAATTTTTCTTGTTCAAATTCGGTGCCCAAAAATTCTACAAAAAAGTCCGCCTCAAAATTTTACTAACTGCCCTAAAAGTTTGGCAAATAGCATGTAAAATATGGAAGATTCCATATTATAATTTTTTGGCACCAATTTGGGACTCCCCCGGAACACCAGAATGTCTATTAGATAGACTCTCATTCCCCCTGAGGGAGGCGGGTCTAAATCGATGGGGAGATCTCCTGGTGAATCAAAAACCAATGGACTGGGTATCCATATCTAATATAACAGGAGGTTCTCTAGCCAGGTTTAAATATTATCAGTTATCATCATGGTGGGGGAGCCAAAACCGGAAGTCAGAAACTGAAGACTGTGACTTTCTAGACCTGGTAAACAGAGAAGAGGGTTGGAAGGGTGAGGTCTCAGCGTGGTACAATGCACTAACTAGGGCAAATGATAGTCAAGAGGCAGAGATCTCAAAACTCTGGGGAGACATAATAGGAGAAGATCCTGAGAAACAACTAGAGGTATTGTTAGATTCTTTTGCAATCTCTCAGAAAACAATAAAACCCGCTAATCTTAGGCGAAATCACCTTTTCACGGTATACAGGGTATACTGGACCCCCTCCAAGCTTTCAAAAATTTCTGGAACATTACATGTATGCCCTAGATGTAAACATGCAGAGGCAGACGATTTACATATTTTTGTAGAATGTAGTGAGATTAAAAATTACTGGTTAGCTGTCTGCACCTTCTTAGGGGAGGCACTGGTTAGAACAATTACAGGTAGCCCTAGGTTGATTCTGATGGGCTTGTTGGAAGAATATGATTTGACAGATAATATTACCCAGTTTATATTTTACGTGATTGTCATCGCCAGAAGAGAGATATGCAAAGAATGGAAATCCCCAACCCCTCCTAGGTTTGCAGAATGCTTAAAGAACATCATGGCTATCAGTAAAACAGACCTCAAAAGTGGTGGAGAGGAGGCGGAAAAGATCTGGGCACCGTTGCTTAAATGGTCGGACAGTTAGACACTAAACGTCCAATGATTAAGCCAGGGGTTTTGCGGTCTGGTCCTCCCCAGGAGAAGGTACAGGAACATCGAACAGGGGAGTTGGACTAGTAGAAAAACCCACCTCTGGGAGACTTCTCGAAGGCCATACATATAACAAAATATTCCAGGGCACACAGTAAGGTTTTTGTGTTGGCAGAGTTGAGAGTTTTCATCTGGAGTCATTCTTTCTGGTGGCAAATATGAGGACAAAAAAGAAAAAAAAAAAGAAAAAATATATATATATATACGGTGAACAAAAATATTTACTCGAACTTGGATAACTAAAAACAGAGTTACAATTGACACCACAAATGGTGTGATCAGATGTTTAATCTAATTGTGACCTTGCAAAACTTGAATCTTTCAAGCTGCGTAAATATAGGAAGCCACACAATCTTAAAGAACTTCAGCATGTCACAAATATCAAAAATTACCAGGAGCAGAACATATGGTAAAATTTAATGTACTCAAAATTTGGTGGGAAAAACACCAACTCCACAAGCATTACGTGCCCCAAGCCTGTGGAACTTCCTGAGAAGACCTCAAACTGGTCCAATATGAATCTACTTAATCCAGTGTATACGCAGGCAAGCATAGCTTTCAGAGCCTGGCATCTGAATGCATACTGGAGAATCCCTTTGCCTTTGCACACACAGTAGAGTCCTGATTCACAATGGGCCTCCGCACTCATGGCTGAGACCCAACAATGAGAATTCTTATTGTGAATCAGGTCCTAGGAACTCATAGTTGAATGGGGTTAGGTAGGAGTAGCAGTGCTGCCCCTTTCTTTCCCTTTTCTTGTCAATGACATTGCCCCTTACCAGTGGTCTCAAAAGTTAAAGAAGAAGGTGACAGGAAAAGAAAGAAAACATGACTCCAGAGGTCACATTAGTTTCTGTAGCACCCTCTCCTTGAGCTCTGCTATGCCACCAGCAGCAAACACTAGGAGGTTGAAGATCAAGGGGGCAACAACATGAGGTCATCGGGGTATAAGATTGTGTGACGTCACTCCCACTTCCCCATCATTTTGTTAAACCAGCTCAAATGTAAGATCTCAAGCTGTGCAATGTATAGTGTTACATAATGAGCCCCTTTCTGGACCATTTTGCCTTACTTGTAAACACTATATGAATATTAGTTGTGGAAAACATTCTAGTCAGAGGCGTCCAGACAAATGCAAACCCCGGATGATGAGGCGTCCTCTTGCTCACTTACACCCAGGAGTTCACCTATGTTTGCATATAGATATGCCGTTACACAGCGAATGTGAAACAGACATCCAATCGTCGAATTCTTAGTATCATGACTGAAACATGTGTCTAGGGCCACCAGAGGCCAACTGTCTGGAAGATTCAGCTAGCGTGGGTGGAAAGCACCTACCTAGTCAACAGGCTGCAGTCACAGAGCATCTGGCAGCTCAGCTGCTTGAGGGCACCTTCTCGACTGAATCACAGGTTTATGGTTACCAACTTTAAAAACATCTGCAAACGTCCCTGTAAAAAGAGCCCATCATGCTTATCTTTAATGCACGTGTTATCTGAGATGTGCAATTTACATGCTAGTTTGCCACCTCAGTGATGGCAGCTCTTTACAAGTTAACTCCTATGGGCACTCCCAGCATGGAAAATCTGGTCAAGTCTTAAGGCTTGATTTAGTTGAGTGTTAATTTATTTGACAATGTGCTTATTCTGGTTGTAATGGTTAAACATGCATGACCAGTGGGTAAATTATACAGTGTGGTTAGCAGATTGCAATGCTTATTCCTTAGGGGTGGTTTGTAAATCTAGCTCAACTGTATGGGTAGACAGGAAGAAGTATTTTTTCATATGCATATAATCTGTTATTTGTGGATAATCAATGCAATTGGATTCTGCTCCATTGGGGGCTGGTGGGGGTCGGAAACTCCATCTCCCAGGGGCTTTGCTGTCAGGAGGCAAGGGAGACTAACATGCACCCAGGTCTCCCTTGATTCGTGCAGTGTCGGACACGATTGGAAACTGCTCCATGGGCCTTTGGGGGCAGCTGACCACCAGCAAGTCTGCCCCTCGGGTAGATTGAGAGGGTGATTCAGTCCTAAAACTGTTATTTTCTATTGGGCTACATGTGTAGCCCAATTATATATAAAGGATTAATTTGGGCTCCCTACCACCATTTCAGGTTCAGGTGAGCTGGTGGCAGTCAGTATCTTGGTGAAGTTTTGTGGTGTTTAGTGCTTTGTTGTTTTGCTGCTCTGGGTAGTTTATAGTGCTAGTGAAGCATTTACTAGTACGCTTACCTTATAATGGCAAGTGACGCTCGTGTTGAGGAAGTGATGCGGCTGCTGCAGGAGGCTTGACCTCATGGTTGGAGGAGAGGCTGCGGTGTCGGCTGCCCAGCATGGCGGGTGGTGGCAGCCACGGCAATCGTGGCCTGCTCACTGCAGCAAAAGTGGTACAAAAGGGGGTGGTGATGGACGGAGCATCTGAATCAATCAAACACTCACACCCAGTCAAAAGATCTGGGTTTAATCCATCACCGTTCTTTAGCCCACTCTGCCACCCCAGTTCAGACATGGCTATATGCAAAT
Source organism: Lissotriton vulgaris (assembly GCF_964263255.1). Classification (NCBI taxonomy): domain Eukaryota; kingdom Metazoa; phylum Chordata; class Amphibia; order Caudata; family Salamandridae; genus Lissotriton; species Lissotriton vulgaris. The sequence continues at coordinate 799,757,525 of NC_141685.1, read as the reverse complement.
CAGTCTGACCCTGTGCTTCATGAGAACAGTCCAGCCCGAACTGCCAAGCCATGTCTTCCCTGGACCGGAAACAAGCTTCCGAGGACCGGTTTCTGGCATTCCAGCCGTCTTCAGCCCGGCTTGCTTGAATCCAGTGCCAAAGTGAGCAAGGGACTCATGTCTGAGCATACCCTGCCACACTGATGGCGGCCAAAAGCGGTACAAAAGGGGGTGGTGATGGACTGAGCATCTGAATCAATCAAACACTCACACCCAGTCAAAAGATCTGGGTTTAATCCATCACGTTCTTTAGCCCACTCTGCCACCCCTGTTCAGACATGGCTATATGCAAATGAGTCTGACCCTGTGCCTCATGGGAACAGTCCAGCCCGAACTGCCAATCCATGTCTTCCCTGGAATGGAAACAAGCTTCCGATGTAGTGTAGTTCCTAGTTTCCCACTAGGCCCTGCGCATTGGAATAACATAAACAGTAGTATCGACGTAGAAGTGCGGATCTTCCAGGCCTCCACTGACTATGCTAAACTTAATTGGGTTTGTTACCAACTAGCTCAGAGGTCACTGGAAACTTTCTTCTCTGCATAGGAAGTGATCAGCTTCCCTGGCACAGGCAAGAAGGGATTCAGCTTTCCAACAACCGTGCAACATGACAATTTTGCTCCTCAGATCAAGAGTCAATCTCTAGGGTCGTGTGAAACAATAGACATGTATTTCACTCAGTCAGATTAGTGCAGTTTACTTTCACGATATGTAGAGAATAGAGAGACGGGCGTTTGTCAATAAAGGGTTAACATTTATTGAACAGTCTTTCTTCTCGTACAAGAGAAATGTATTGCACAATTGCAAGACTTGTTATGATAAAAAGTACGTACAGTAAGATAAGTATTGCGAAATAATACTGTAAAAGCATTGATATGGTTTCTTCGCCATACAATGGTTTAAAAGTAATAAAACATATATACAGTCATATATACATTAGGCTAAAACACTCAACTGGCGCTTCTAACTAAGCCTACCCCGGTGTGCCTGACCTAAGCCTAACACGTGGAAGGGGAGTAAGTAAGTAGCTTTAAGTTAAGTTGGTTTTGCCAAGGTTTGCTTTAAGAATTCTCATCTAAGGGTTTAGTCAACACCATACCTCTGAATAGAATGATGGAGGTCTGGTATCTCCTTCAGGAGGCACTCGGTATCCCAGTCACCCGCGAGGGCAGACTAGAAACGCTGGAGCTGGATTTCTCTGTTCAGCGCGTCGAGGAGGAGGAGGGGGGACAGCGTCCGCGGGCAGCTTGGCATCTGCTGGGCTCTTCCCAGAGGGACGGCTGTTCAGCTCCTAAGCTCACCACACCATCGTTCGCGCTTTAGCATCGATAATGGTATCAGTAGCTTCACCAACAAAGGGACAGCAGCAGCATCAGCGTACTGCATACAGCATACAACAGCAATGGGACACCAGCAATTGCTTAAGGCAACGTTGGTAGTATTTATACCTGACAGGTGCCTGGTTTGACGCAAGTTTGCTGGACATAAGACGTCAATTAAAGATGTCACTAGGAAGTGATAGCTATCAGTTGCTCATTAGAGTTCCATTACTAATCAAAACACAGCAAGCAGGGATTTCCAGGTTTCTGAGTTTTTATCTTGTTGAAGAACTCGGAGTGTTAATCTAGGAATATCAGATAGTGACTTCTGCTCTGTCATTGCACTAATTGGTTGCAAAGGAAGTGGCAGAGAACTATTCTGGAATGTGGCTCTGTTCGTGTGAGGCCAGAGATGATTTTCTGAATATCGCACTTGAACGGTTATGCCAATATAGGGAATAAATGGATTTATAGCCGAATAGGGGCATAAGGTCGCAGTATCGATCAGGAACCTAGATAAACACGCAACACCCACTCCACGTTTTCATGTCCATCAAATTACTAAAACTAGAGCAATAGGATGCATGTGTAACATTGCCCACCCCGAAATACATAAATGCATTCGAAATAGGCGTATATTGTAATACGTGAAATTTAGGTACTGTACGTTTTTGAAGCATAGAAATCATTCAAAAATTATTGCATATGAAATCAATGAACGATTATGCAAAAAGAATTACACATGAAATATCTCTGAAACAGAAGAAGGGCGAGATAAATCATCACATATAAATGCATTGCAATAAATGTGCTAGAGGCTGATGTAAGTTTGTTATGTCTCTAGATGTGTTTAGAAATAGAAGTGTGAAGCTTCTGTTCTCTAAGAATAGTTTTTACCTTAAGCAAAGAATTGTTCGTGCCAAAAAAGGTCAATATTAAAAAATGTCCAATTCAAAAGAATTAATGCTTGAACAGGGAAATAGAGTTCCAATGCTTTTAGCAGTTTTTGTCGATCAAAACTGAAGGCCGAATTCAAAGTTCATGGGAACGCTGTGTGTCGGAAAGCTTCTCAAAAGTTATTGTTTCTGTACGGGTGAGAACATCGTATCAGACAGGCTCTCAAAGAATTGGTCTACAAATTCAGGTGACAGTTCAACCAAATTCGATAGTGCTGTAACTTGGCAGGTGTGAGAATGATTGCTGTCATCATAGTCAGGAGCAGCAATGCTCACAGAAGGTCGTACCTGGGTGATGTTGCTTTTGTCACTTGCTCCACTGTTACCACCTAGTCGTAGCACAGGAGTCTCAACGAATGCCGCCATCAGGATTGGTAGCCGCTGGGGACAACACAATGCGTGAGCCATTATTTGACTGAGCAAAGTATCGACGTCCATTGGTACTGCTGATGGAAGTGAAAGACAGATGTCCAACACGCACTCATCTCCGCATAGCATACATCGAAGTACCGGTAAGATACTGTTCTGCCATATAGGTCTGAATGAAAGGAACCAGGTCATGTTTAGATCACTCAGCCTGGCCAATCCGAGGACGTTAGTTATCCTGTTCCGGTAGCGCATTGCTAGGATTGTCTCTTCCATTCCCATGGGAGCTATGTCTGAGCTTTGGCTTGCCATAACGAAGCAGGAGGGTCAAAAATAAAATCCCTGCTACAAGTCCTAAAAATAGGGGTATGCCGCCAAAAACAGAGTGTACAAAATTAGGAACGATTCCCAAAATTGCTTGAAAAGGTGTTAGCAGTCCCGTAAAAATTGTCTTAAATATGCCTGGGATGCTTGTGGCACTAGACATGTTAAGGAGTTGGCTGAGCATTTCTACGAAATGCACGGGGCAATTTGTTGATAAAAGTTCATGAACTTCAGTAGCTGTCCTTGCAACTAGAAGATCATACGTCTCTTTTGATGACGTTATAGGCACTGTTGTCTGCAAAAGCACAGACTTCATTTTGCTTAAAGTATCAATTCGTATAGAATAGAGATTCAGACGAGGCCAGATGGGAGTCACTGTGTCTGCAGGCCCACTCGGGAACAATGCTTGCATACAGCATTTGACCATGGATGTTACGCTTACTAGATAACTTTTCCCTGGCACAAGGCCACAACATCTGTGATCCGTTCTAAGAATGTAACTCCCGTTTGTAAGTTGCATAAAGAAGGGCTCTATCTGAGTTGCAGGTTTGACTAGCTGGTGGCATGAAAGGTTTTTAGAATTTCCATCACATGCTCCGTGTAAATTAATACCCTGACACAAAAGTATACCGCTTAGTGAATGTTTACAATTTTCACCACTAAGAAATACATTTTTGTCGCTGTCACAATAGCAAGAATGTGTGTATGGTAATTTCCATTCTGATTTTACATAACCTTTACCCAATCGTTCATACTGGCCAGTAGGTATGTATTCAAGGCACTTTTTAAATCGGAAAGTTGTTATCGGAATAGTGATAATTCCGTGTATTATCCATTCAATGACAGGACTCTCTGACATTGTCAATGGTAATCTCTCAAGTTTTTCGATGCTCAGGATTGTTTAGTCTGCTCCTTTCTGTGCCAAACTGATCTGTTTATCAGTAAGGTTAAAAATGGAAAATAATGACGTTGTGTTGATTAAACGCCAAGGCACATAGCCTGAACGAAGATTTTGCAGCGTCCAGCCCAATTGTATAATAGAACGTAATTGAGATTGGCCATGTTGTAACATTAGCAAGTCTTTATCTATCACATCAAAGGCAGAGGATACAATATTGTCCAACGAATATATTCTGGAAGACAGAGTCATTAACCCATTGTCTACTACAGAAAGTGATTTTTCCAAATTAATACGATCAATTTCTCGTATTTTTTCAGCTGTTTCAATTTGTTTGACTTTCCAAGCCTCGTTGTACGCAGCATAGATACTGGTCGCTATGAAACGCTTTTGACGCTGTTTGCGTGGTCCAAGAATGAAATCGTGCAAATCAGCACCATCTTTTAGTAAAGACAAGTGTTGCTTAATTTCAGCCAGTGTGGATGATGTTAGCCATTCAAGGCAGAGTTACCCTACACTGTATGTTGTTATTATCCCTGGATGTTGTCTCTGGGAGTATCTCGGGTCTAGTCTGGTCATTTTTAACCCCTGTGTTTTATTCAGGAATCTATCTTGACAGTTGTTTGTGTCAGTAGGCCAGAATAACCACTTTTTCCAATCAGGATGTGTTCTGTTAAAATGTAAAATTTGTGACACGTCTAACTCAATATCTGCAGTTGTATTTTCAGGTATTGGCTTTGGTATAGACGGTGTTTTAAGGTCTTTGATCTTAGCTAGGCCCAGACAGGATGTTTGGTGTATTGTGTCATTTAAAAACAACATTTGTTCTGGTATCATGCAGGTTCTGAATAGTGCTTCAAGGCCCTGTACCTGCCAATCTTTTGTACCCCAAATGGTTTTCGTTTCAATGTTATTTTTCCAATAATCAAAACCAAATGTCATCATTTTGTCATAAAATGCTTCTGAATATATCAATTTAGAATTTGTCAGCATTGTTTTCATTCCTGTTTTATCTAACAGTTTGTAATAAAACGTTTCTGCATTACTGGTGTTAAACCCTGAGAAGTATTTGAATTTCTCAAAAAATGCTTTAGAACTTCTTTTAGGTGGTGTAGCACAATGTTCCCATTGATTATACATAAAAACATTTCTAGGCTGTGCAGATTTATGCAAGTAATGATCACCATAGTGTGTGTAACAGAATAACTGCTCATAACTAGATGAACCTTGTAAATAATCATGATCTGTGAATCTAGCTGACATTACTAAATCAGACATCATGTCATTAATACTGTTAAAGTCCCAATCATCAGAGAATGTACTAGGTGTTACAAAGTCACTTAAGGAAACCTTCAGTTGATGAGGATACTTCAGGATTTCGACCGGACCATATATTTCATAGTCTGTTTTCTCCCATACTACCCCACCAGGTATTGGAATTGCTGTGACATTTACTGTTGACAGTTCTCTTTTCTTCACATGGGATGATCTGTGTGGTTTGAGGACTAGGTTGATGTTCTGACTTGCTGTGTCCATTGTAATATATTTTCCCTCAATGAATTTTCCCAAACAAAGTACCATGATGAGCCAAAGCAGGAGGAAAAACACACCTAGACCGAACCAGAACTCTAACCAAGGGGAAACAAGGTAGATTTCCTTCAGTTGATGAAAGAGTTCCGTTGCTTTTTCTTGAAAAGTCTTTTTTTTTCTGGCATCACTTCGGGGTCGTTTTGATCTTCAGAGAAGTTGTCGAAGTCGATGAAATAACCAGAGGCAGTTCTGTCAATTGATGGGATTGTTCTTTCAATCTGTCTCTTGGTAGCACTTTCTGATGCCACATTATTGTAGACTGGTGTTGTTTCTTGATGAACTGTTTCAATCTGTGTTTCAAGAGGCACGAGTTCCATGGCATTATTGCTTAGTCCTTCACCGTGCACTGCAGGCTGATCGAATGCGATTAGTCTTTCAATTTGAACCTCTTGGATTGTTGCAAGTTTAGGTATTCTGTTGTTTCTTGGGAGTCCACTGGGCCTACTGTTGATCATAGGCCACATGCTTGTGGTTTTACCAGGTCGATGGACACGACTCTGTTCTCCTTTTTACCAGCAAGGGGTGGTAGTACAACTGATCTTGTTCCGGTGACTGCCAAGACAGGTACTGCTTTTCTGTAAGAAGGCCCAAATTCCTTCTTCACCGCGATCTTTTCTCTGACTAGATCCCCAATCTTTGGAATCCAGACAGGCCTTGCTGGGGCTGTTGCTTGTGGTGCCTCGTCAGTGGTATCTGGCTGTTGCTTTAACTTTATGTTGCTTAAGGATTTTCTTGTTTCATTCAGTTCCTGTAAAACAGCCAAACGATCTTTGATGTCAAAGTCTGTTGTTTTTTCTTGTACCACTGACATCTGATTATCGAGGTCCTGAATGTTCATTCTAATTCCGAACAATAGTTCGTATGGGCTGAAACCTTTTAGAGAATTTCTTGGCAAGTTATTAAGACTAGTCTGGACACTTATTAAATGTTTGACCCACCCAGCGCCTGAACCTAATACCTTCGCTGTTATAGATCGCTTTATGTCTCGGTTTTTTCTTTCAACCACACTATTCCCTTCGGGGTGCGATGGACAAGAATACCGCAACCCAATTCCCATGCTGGCCATGGCCTCCTTATAAGCTCGAGAGCTGAAAGTAGGACCCTGGTCAGAATGGAACGTGGTAATTGCGTATGTGCCGATAAAGACTCGCAAATCTTTTATAACCGTTGTAGCGTCAGCCGAGCGCTGGGGCCACATCCATATGAACCTTGTACAGGAATCCACTACTACCATGATATATCTATAGTTGCCGTCCCTTTGTAGGGGACCACAGTGGTCCAGGTAAACACATGCAAATGGTTTATCCGAGATAAGAAGGGGTGTCTGCGCTGGTCGTTTTACTGTTGATATTTTTATCCTTTGGCATATGTCGCATTCTAATACATACTTTTTAGTTTGTATTCTCAAGCGAGGCCACCAATATCTCTGTTTTAATAGTGATATTGTTGCGGAAACGCCAGCGTGTGCAGAAGCAAGCCCTTCGTGTGCCGCTTTGATTAGTCCTAACCTGTGTTCCCTGTTTGGAATTACTCTATCCCCCACTCCAGGGATTCGAGCAAAAGGAACATTATTCGTATCTGTTAAGTACAAGTACTTTTCAGGAAAGCCTTTTGGGAGTGTTTCCTTATCATTTTTTACTGACGCACTGACAGCTTGTAGAATATCGCTGTCTATTTTTGTTTGTGACCGAGTTATCGCAGCTACGGAAGCCGTTTGCACAGCTGCCTTCGCGGCTTCATCAGCCAATGAATTCCCTGCAACGTGAACGCCATCACGTTGATGACTCAGAGTGTGTATCACGTGAGTCTTTTGTAGTTCTTTTTGAAAAAGAACTACCTGTTCCCAAAGCATTTTATGCTTTATTGTGCCACCTTTTGCATCTTTGAAACCGTTTTCCACCCAATTCTGCAAGTATTCATTATAAGATTGTACGCAATAAAAAGAATCGCACACTATTAGTGTGGGGAATTCGCGATCGGTATTTTCTAGCGCCATCTTAAATGCTACTAATTCAGCTCGTTGAGCCGAGCAATCTCCTAGAGATTGTGTTTTTGTGACCATTGGTCTAAATTTACCTTTGTGCCAGCGACCTTTAACAATCGCGCACGCAGCACTGTAAGCTTGCTTACCCCCAACTGCGGGTTGTGCTGATCCGTCAGTATATATAATACTTCCGTATTCTTCGAGAGGCAGGATTTCAATTGGCAGAGGACATTCATATTCACATTGTAAAAATTCCTGTGTTTTTAAGTTAGGATCAAATTCGTAAACTACGTCTGTTGCAGCAAGAGAATTAACCCACTGAATCCATCTTGGATGCAAAGCTTTAGCATTAGGAATGCTTGCTTTAGTTACCGCTTCTAAAGCCGGTATAGGTGTTACGATTATTATTCGTTTACCTTGTGCTAGGGGCCTTTCTTTTGCTACAGCAGTCTGAACCGCAGTTAGAATTTTCTCAGTTGAACTGAATTTTATTTCAGCCTTTGTGTACAAATGTGATTTGTAAGCTATTGGTACCTTTTCTCCCTCATTAGAGGTCAGGTATGTGAACCCGCATCTTTCTGGGATGACTCGGATTACAAGATCACGTGTGTTGTCACGTGTATCTAATTTTGTTTTTGCTAACATGTCTGTTTGCAGTGATCTCAAAATTTCTGTGTGTTTTTGAGTCCAATTGATTTGTTTAAAGTCAGGTTTAATTAGTTCGTACAGAGGTTTAACTCTCTCTGCGTAATTTAGAATGTAAGTTCTTCCGAAATTCAGAAAACCTAGTATGGATTGTAAATTCTTCAGCGTTTTTGGAGCTTGGAGTACAGCGCACTTCTCTAAGAAGTTGTCCGCTAGGCTTTTCCCTTCACTTGATAATTCGTACCCTAAGAATAGTACTGTCAGATGGGCAATTCGAGACTTTTTAAAGTTGAATTTGTAACCCTCTGCTGCGAACCCAAGTATAATGGTGTTCACTCTTTTCAAGTGAGTATCCAAGTCGTCGTCTGTGAGATAAATATCATCTACGTAAGATAATGCCTCATCATCATATATTTGTAGTAACTCTGTTACTCTAGCTGAGAATAGTCCTGGGCTGTTCTTGAACCCCTGTGGGAGTCGACAGATTTTTTTCTGCGACCCAAATGCAGAGAAAGCGGTCAAATATCTGCTTTCCGGTGCAATGTTGTGACAAAAGAAACCATTAGATATGTCTAATGTTGTTTTATATTTTTTCCTAACTATGTTATTCATTAGGGCTGCACTATGTGAGTTTTGTACTGCAAATGTTTTACAACATGTATTAAGATGTCTGTAGTCCAAAACTAGACGATATGAATTGTCTGGCTTGGAGACAGGAAACAAAGGATTGTTCATTTGAGAGGTGCATGTTTCAATCACCCCGTGGTATTCAAGTTGATCTAAGATCTCCCTGACTTGTTTTTTAGCTTCTTGCTTAATGGGATACTGCCGTTGGGCAGTTGGTTCACTTTTTAATTGGATTTTGTGAGGAGTTGAGTCCTCATCCCATCCTACATGATTTTTATATAATGCAGGTGCCTGGGCCACTGCCCATTTCCTTGCATATGTATATTTTTTGTGAATCGGAATGTGATTCGAGAAGGCAGGCATAATCACTTCTTCGCCACGAGGGCACTCCCTGACAAACTCTGGGGCCAATCTTTTTCAGCTAACAGAATATCATAGCCTTTTGAGAGCTTATCCCAAAATAGACCTCTTATTTTCCTAGTCTTATCACCCTCTATACGCAATGTTATTTCGTATATTTTATGGGGCTCGCTAAGTCTGGTGTCGGCAGTTTCAACCTGAATGTATTCATTCGTGTCCACTGTCTCCAGATGACTCATCAAGATCTTGCGCGCTATACTGATTTCTGCTGCACTGTCCAACATTGTCAATGCCCACTCCCCGTTTTTCAACTGTGTCCTCAGTATTCTCGGCATGGTTGATTACTCTAATACTGGCTACCTTCTTTTTCTGAAATTGAGATTTTTTACTCTGAGCAGGTTCCTTGTCTTTGGACTTGGTGTGCTCTCCTGGGTCTGACCGTCCTCTTCTTTCCGAATTCTGTGGAAAAGATCGAGAGGGACGTGTATCAATACTTTGATATCTATCAGGTTTTTTCAGATTATCCCTATTTCTAAGGTTATATCTTTTCTCAGAGGGCTCCCTCTGGGGAGACTGGCGTTCTCGAGTCGGAGTTCTTTCCCTCCGTCGAGGAGACCTTCCTTTGGACTGGAAAACTTTTTCCTTGGGAGTGGATTGTTTATTTCCATCCCAGCTCTTTTTAGGAGTGTTTGAATTATTTTTAATACATAATTTTACTAACTCTCTATATGCTTTTGTTAACTCTCCTATGTTAACTAAGAGTTCTTCTTTTGACATTTTTGCAATGTCAGGATGTGGTGTGTAGCTGGCTAGAACCGGCCACATTGCTCCTGGTCTACCTAGTGGACCGAGCCTGGTAATATGATCATTATGTTTTAGGGCGCCATTAAACCAGAGCAGGTGCTCTTGGAATTTAAGTGGAATTTCAATCTCCTCGAAAGGAGCGTACTCTTCCGGAGGTTCCTCTATTCTGTAATAGTGAAACTCTTTTGTTGTAGCGTTTGCCGCTGGAAAGTTTATCCATGAATAGAATACCTCTGTCTGCCGATATTCGTGAGCCTCTATCACGAAAATTACTGTACCACCTTGTGGTGTCAGTCCGTTTTCTATAAGTTTTAAAGTTATAGATTTTCTTAAGTGGACCGGGATGATAATTGCACCCGGTACCGTATCGTCGGGATCCTGCTGAGTCGCATTTACTGCACCCCCAGTGGTTCCGTTTTCTCCTGGCATTGTTAAAATGCAAGGTTTGCAGAGTTGGTCTCCAAGGAGACAAAGATTAGGTGCACAATATTTTGGAACACTGTATCCTTCAACGTTGAATAAACCAGAGCTTTACATAGGAATCTCTTCCTACTAAGGTCGGGCGGATTTTAACCTTTCACCCACTCCAGACGTCTATTGGAGTATTTACGGGAGAAAGGGGTCTGTGTGAAATATGCACGACTGAGTTACTCTAACGTCTTGCGTTAGTTTATCGCCTTACCAAACGTTTGGGCGCCATGTAGTGTAGTTCCTAGTTTCCCACTAGGGCCTGCGCATTGGAATAACATAAACAGTAGTATCGACGTAGAAGTGCGGATCTTCCAGGCCTCCACTGACTATGCTAAACTTAATTGGGTTTGTTACCAACTAGCTCAGAGGTCACTGGAAACTTTCTTCTCTGCATAGGAAGTGATCAGCTTCCCTGGCACAGACAAGAAGGGATTCAGCTTTCCAACAACCGTGCAACATGACAACTTTGCTCCTCAGATCAAGAGTCAATCTCTAGGGTCGTGTGAAACAATAGACATGTATTTCACTCAGTCAGATTAGTGCAGTTTACTTTCACGATATGTAGAGAATAGAGAGACGGGCGTTTGTCAATAAAGGGTTAACATTTATTGAACAGTCTTTCTTCTCGTACAAGAGAAATGTATTGCCACAATTGCAAGACTTGTTATGATAAAAAGTACGTACAGTAAGATAAGTATTGCGAAATAATACTTAAAAGCATTGATATGGTTTCTTAGCCATACAATGGTTTAAAAGTAATAAAACATATATACAGTCATATATACATTAGGCTAAAATACTCAACTGGTGCTTCTAACTAAGCCTACCCCGGTGTGCCTGACCTAAGCCTAACACGTGGAAGGGGAGTAAGTAAGTAGCTTTAAGTTAAGTTGGTTTTGCCAAGGTTTGCTTCAAGAATTCTCATCTAAGGGTTTAGTCAACACCATACCTCTGAATAGAATGATGGAGGTCTGGTATCTCCTTCAGGAGGCACTCGGTATCCCAGTCACCCGCGAGGGCAGACTAGAAACGCTGGAGCTGGATTTCTCTGTTCAGCGCGTCGAGGAGGAGGAGGGGGGACAGCGTCCGCGGGCAGCTTGGCATCTGCTGGGCTCTTCGCAGAGGGACGGCTGTTCAGCTCCTAAGCTCACCACACCATCGTTCGCGCTCTAGCAGCGATAATGGTATCAGTAGCTTCACCAACAAAGGGACAGCAGCAGCATCAGCGTACTGCATACAGCATACAACAGCAATGGGACACCAGCAATTGCTTAAGGCAACGTTGGTAGTATTTATACCTGACAGGTGCCTGGTTTGACGCAAGTTTGCTGGACATAAGACGTCAATTAAAGATGTCACTAGGAAGTGATAGCTATCAGTTGCTCATTAGAGTTCCATTACTAAGCAAAACACAGCAAGCGGGGATTTCCAGGTTTGCTGAGTTTTTATCTTGTTGAAGAACTCGGAGTGTTAATCTAGGAATATCAGATAGTGACTTCTGCTCTGTCATTGCACTAATTGGTTGCAAAGGAAGTGGCAGAGAACTATTCTGGAATGTGGCTCTGTTCGTGTGAGGCCAGAGATGACTTACTGAATATCGCACTTGAACGGTTATGCCAATATAGGGAATAAATTGATTTATAGCCGAATAGGGGCATAAGGTCGCAGTATCGATCAGGAACCTAGATAAACATGCAACACCGAGGACCAGTTTTTGGCATTCCAGCCGTCTTCAGCCCGGCTTGCTTGAATCCAGTGGCAAAGTGAGCAAGGGACTCATGTCTGAGCATACCCTGCCACACTAATGGCGGCCAAAAGCGGTACAAAAGGGGGTGGTGATGGACGGAGCATCTGAATCAATCAAACACTCACACCCAGTCAAAAGATCTGGGTTCAATCCATCACCGTTCTTTAGCCCACTCTGCCACCCCAGTTCAGACATGGCTATATGCAAATCAGTCTGACCCTGTGCCTCATGGGAACAGTCCAGCCCGACCTGCCAAGCCATGTCTTCGCTGGACCGGAAACAAGCTTCTGAGGACCGGTTCACTACAGCAAAAGTGGCATACAGCGGCGCCCACACATGATGGGGTGAGTGGAAAAGGAAGCTTTGTGTCACAATGAATGCCCCCTCAAAGCTTTGCAAGGCGGGGAGCAGGGCGGGCTGGTGTAGGCCTGGCCGCGGCCCTTAGGCGAGGGGTGGTTAGGGTGACGGGTGGGCAGGGCCTGGGAGTGTCAGAGACATGAGGCCGAGGCGGAAGTGTTATCATGGCTTCCGCCGTGGAGGCTCTTGACGTGGAACAGAGAAGTGGAGCGGCTTGACATGCACTCTGCGTGTCTACGGGGCTGCTAGAAATAAGACTAGGCACCGTGGCAAGGGGGGGTAGGGGGAAATAAGCGAGCAGCCTCAGCTGGGCTGCTCACAATCCAAGTTGAGGAGAGAGAGTGGAAATGGGAGGAAAGGTGGGAGAGGGGACTGGGGCCCAGCCTGAAGCAAACAACATTCTTGGGCAGCAGGTGATGGGAGGCAGACCGCCAACTGAGCTGAATAGGGAAGGGTGGGGCTAGGATGAAATGGAAGTAGTGAGGTCCCCTAGCCCTGAGAGGGATATAGCAGACTAGGGGGATTAGATATTTTTGACCACTGGGAGAAGGAGGTGAGGGGAAGGGGGAGTGTTGCATAGTAGGATGCGCACTTAGGGAAAGGTGGGTCCCTGCAATGGGATAAGGAGGGGCCACTGCTAATGTGGGGCTTTTGGGCACATGCAAAATTATCTCAGGGGTGAGGAAGGGGGAGGCCACAGGGGCAAGCCGAGGTCCCCGTCTGCTTTTGTGGCAGCTATGCTGGAAGGGAGTGGGGAGGAAGACGGCGGGGACAAGGAGCTGTTGGTGGATGAGGATTTCATTGAGGTTCCTATGCAGCGGCCACAGGGGGTAAGAGGGATGTGCAGATGTTATGGGGAAGGAGGATCAGAGCACGTGGGTGTGAGGGAGAGGCCAGTGAAGGTGCAGGGAACCAGGACACTAGTCCTGTTGTATTTTTTACAGGTGCAGATTTCTGGACTTGGTAGAGCTGGGGGCGACTCAGCAACATCAACATCGAGGAGAAGAGAGGGCTGTGCCCAGCGCAGTTTGCCTAACGTCAGCAGGGGATCCCTACGTGGCCAACATATGAAGGTCCAGGATGACCTCTTTGATCACACCAGCTGGTAGGTCTAGGGCGGCCTTTGGCGCACACTCGTCGATGGGCATACAAATAGCGTCAGCGCAGTGGCAGGGACGGGTTAATTCAGCCCACCTGAGTGCTGCATGTCACACTATGGTTGTGACTTTTAAGTTGGGACCTAAGCGTGACATGTGTGCGGGCCCCAGGTGGGGTGACATGGAGGACACAATAGTGGTCGCAGTGTTGAACTACGAGGAGGATAGCCTGGAAGAAGGCTAAGTGCGGGATGAGGAGCCAGAGTGGGTAGTGGGCTACTAATCAAGTGTCAAGTGTGTTACAGGTTACCGCAGAGTAGGCAGCTAGATTGGCGGAGCCGGAAAGGCCCCTGGTGAGATTGAATGCAACAGTACGGGCACCGACCTTGGCACCAGGTAAGGCGAAGGACACAGCAGGGGCACCAAAGATGGTTTTCACAGATGGTGTTGTGAGTTGCACGGTGGAAGGGGAGGCAAAGTGTTTGCGTTAAGAAATGTACGTGATGAACGTTGGGGTGGGCACCAATGAGCAGGACAGTGCCCAGGGTAAGAAAAGTGGGCATAGCAAAACGGTGTTGTGAGTTGCACGGTGGAAGGGGAGGCAAAGTGTTTGCGTTAAGAAATGTACGTGATGAACGTTGGGGTGAGCACCAATGAGCAGGAAAGTGCCCAGGGTAAGAAAAGTGGGCATAGTAATACAGAGGAGGGTTCTGTCACAAGGGTAGGTAGAGGGGGACAGAAGAGGCAGGGGACAAGAAGGTTGGGCCATAAAGCAAAGAACTCAAAATAAAGAGGTTATCCTACATGGGGGTAACTAAACCGTTGTGGACTCCAAGGAGGGTTAGAAAGAGAGAATACGATTTGGCAAAGCAATCAAAGGTACCCCTCTGAATAAAGAATTGGACTGCAGCATTTTTAATTTACACAAGCTTATACTATGAAAAAAATCCGGAGCACTGAGTGGCCATGTTTAAGTACATAGATGTTATCTAGAAGGCTCTACTTATGGGGGGAGGTTATGCCTGGGGCCAATACAATGAAGAATTCAGGGCATTCTTGGCTTGGGGCCTGGAGGCTAAGCAGAGGGCATTGGATTGAAATTCATGGCAGCATACCATAGGGGCCGCAAAGCAGAAAAAAACTATTTTTACAGTTAGAGGCCTGCTGATTGTATTACGCCCCTTTCAGGGCCATCACACCCTGGGCGAACTGGGAGTGGCAGCAAAGGCAAAGCCAGGGTTAGAGGGTCAGGGGCACCGGCTGGGATTTCAGCAAGGGAATGTGCACTCAGGAATACTGCAAATTTCACCATGAGTGCTCAAAATGTGGGGGACACACACCCTTGTTTACCGTTTTGGAGCGGGTAGAGGGTTCCAGGGTCAGGTAGCAGGGCAGTGGCATCAGTATGGGGGAGGTAAAGGGGGTAATCAGCAGCAGAAATTCTCGGGTTCCCAAAGTGGGAGGGGGGGGCAGGAATCTGGTGCAAAATGCTCATACTTTGGGTAACCTCAACAGGTTGGAGTATTGGCTGGGGCTGTTAAGGGAGGGGTATCCTTGGTGTTTCCTCTTGGGGTAAGGTGGGCCTCAGGAGTGGGGATGGGCAGATAACTTGCGCTTAGCCAATGAGCATAGACAGGCAGTGCGGGAACAATTGAAGAAGGAGGTCTCTGAGGGTAGGCTGGCGGGACCCTTTCGTGATTTGGCTAATTGTGAAGCTGATCATGGAGTGGTACTCAAGAAGGAGAAAGGCCTATTTAATTTGATACAGCATCTGTCCTGGACAGAGGGAGTGTCAGTGAACAATTTAATTGCAGAGGAAGTAGCATCAGTGTCCTACTCCTTGGTAGATGTGGCCATGTCACTGGTGGTGATGGGAGGCCCGGGAGCATTGATGGCAAAGTGTGTTGTGAAGTCAGTTTCCGACTGCTTCCAGTTCACCCTGAGGATTTTCAGCTCATGGGCATATTTTTTGATGGCAAATGACATGTGGACAAAGCATCCTCATTGGGATGCTCCATATTATGCTCCCTGTTTGAATGCTCCAGCTTTGCAGATGTTGTTTACATGGCAGAAAGGCCATGAGCTGGTAACCCACTACTTGAATAATTTCGTGGGGGCACCTGGTTCGCTGGACTGCCAGTCCGTACTGGTAACTGGTAACGTTACAAGAGCTCATGGGTGGCCTAGGGTTGCTGTTGGCTCCGGAAAAAACAGTGGGTCTGCAAACAGAGTTTTGTTCCTGGGTTTTGAGATTGATTGTAAAGCAATGGAGGCCAGGTTGCTGCAGGAAGAGAAGCAAGAGATGCTATCACTAATGACTGGCATGCTAGCAAAAGAAAAGGTGAAAGTTAGGGAGTTACAGGTACTGTTGGGTCACCTAAACCTCGAGTGCAAGGTTCTACAGGCAAGGAGGATTTTTTTCAGGAGGCTGGGGTGAGCTCTATCCAGCTTTTCACTGCCTTACCACCATGTCAGGCTTTCAGTGAGGGTCAAGGAGGATCTTAAACTGTGGTGTTTCTTTTTGCAGTCCTTCAATAGTATTCCTTTGGTGAGGCATGGGGGACATTGACCTGGATGTCCAGATTATCTCAAATTCAGCTGGGGCCTAGGTTTTGGACTCATTGGCAGGATAGATGATGTGCAGAGCCCTGGCCCTGGCCTGAGCCATGGCTGCAGCAGCGGCAGGAGGATAGCCTTCTTGGAACTGTTTCCTTTAGGGATAGCAGTGACCCTGAAAAAAAAGTAGACAATATGTCAGTGGTGGAGGTAGTGAACCAACTGTCTGCCAGGGATGCACAGGTATTGAAGCTTCGGCGTGGGTTTGTATTGGGCTGTTTGCACTATGACACTTCTTTCAGGGCACAGCACGTGCCTGGTGTGGACAATGACATTGGTGATGCTTTGTCTCATTCCCAGTCAGAGAGATTCCGTGGGTTGGCCAAGGACACCGACGGGGACCCGACGCCCATGTCTTAGAAGTTGTGGTCCATAGGCAATGCTGGCTGGCACAACTGTTGGTACGGTCCGTTGCGGAGTCCACAAAGATAACATACATCCAGGCATGGAAGAAATTCTTAGCATCTGGGGGCGTGGTGAAGGGAGGAAGTCTGGTTGCGGGCAGATGTTGTGATTCAATGTATCTTAGACCTAAAAGACAGGGGATTCTTTTGGGTTGCCATTCCCGGAAAATTGGCTGGAAATGCCTTTATGGGAAAATTGTTCGGGGGATACCCTCCAACTGTGGGTGAACTGTGCCTCAAGATGCTGGAGGGCTTGGTGTGGGAGTGGGGCAAGGTGGAACTGGTTCGCAGGCCATTATCTTGGAATTTACTTTGCAGAGTTTTGTGCCAGTTGCCAGAGGTGTGCAAGGACAAGTTGGAGACTTGCTGGTTCTCTACAATGATGGTGTTGATGTTTTTTTGGGCTTTACGGGTGTCTGTATTACTGGGGAGTAGGGGTGCGGGTGGAGTCAGGTGAGAAGAAGTTTCCAGGAGGGTAGGCGATTAGGAAATATGGCTTTGCTGCTCCAAAACCAATCAAAGAGCGAAGGGGAAGAGTGTCATATTTCACTCAGAAGGCTCACCAGGGCCCTGCCCCGTGGCGTGGGGGTGACCGTTGGGCGAATTGTTGTGCATCAGACTCGGATTTTGTATTTTGTCATATGACCGGTGATAAAGCAGCGGAGTACCAGCTGTTAGCATTGATGAGGAAGGCTTTGGTGTGGCTGGTAGTGCATGCAGAAGATTATGGCAGACATTCTTTTGGCATTGGGGCAGTGTTGGAAGCAGGAAAGAGAGGCTGAGCGCCTGAGGATATCATGCAGCTGGGCCACTGGTCATCTGGGTGTTATAGGCACTATGTACGGGCTATGGGAGATGAGGGATACACAGCGGGTTCATCATTGTGAGTTTCTTGCTGTTTTTTTATTTCTATGTTTGGTGGTGGGAGCAGTGGTTGAGGAGGAGGCTATCTGGGTGGTGGGCCCCTCATTTATCAAAAGGCTCCACAGAGTAGTTTGGGGCCCAACGTAGGCTTTAATAATCGTTTATTTTCTATTACTTGGAATGGAAGGGGAAAGGGGCATGTCCTGGAGAGATTTATTACTGACATTAGGTGATATAATGGAAGGTGGGAGAAGACCGGACTTGTTGATTCCTCACCTAGGGAAAAACGATTTAGCCAAAGAGAAAGGGGTAGTGCTGATGAGAAACATGAAAAGGGACTTGTTGCTGATTAAGAATAATTAGGCTAGATTTTTGTTCTTTGGACAGAGTTTGTGCTATGTAGAGCTTTGAGAGGGGTGAGAAACCCTCCAGCAATAGACAGGGTGAGGATGAAGCTGAATAGGGAGATGTCACGTTTTTGTAGGGGAATCGGTTTTGGGCGGATTTGCAATTCCGACATAAAATTTGAAGCCATAGAGTTTTTTCTGAGGAGACGGGGTACATCTCTCTTGGATAGCCATGGATCTGTGTTTGTTGGAGTTTAGAGAAGTGTTGGACAGGACTCTGCAGTTTAGGCGTAAGGGGCTCAGGTTAGTAACACACTTAAGGGAGGGGGGCAGAGAAGGGGGAGGTTCCCAACCCCCTTTTCTGAATGCGGGAGCACTGGAAAGTTTGCCAGGAGTTAACAGAAGTTTGGTTGGCGTTGCTAGTTGGTGGATCATGTGCAAGGGGAAGGTAGACAGGTAGTTCACGGTTTAGTTTAGAACATTTGGTTACTTACAGGTTCATACATACAGTCATAGGATGTAGAAGGAATGCGAAGTTCAAATGCACTACATTAAAAAGAATTAGCTGTGGGTGGATATGTTGGGGGGACTTTAGGGGTGGGGTTGGGGATATGGGTTAGTTCACTTGGGGCCAAATGTACAACGCTTTTTAGCATGCACGCTAAAAAGCATGGGCCCATGTGCAAACAGTATTTTGCGAGTTGCAAATTAATTGCGACTCGCAAAATACCGTTTTGCGACTTGCTATTAGGAACGGGCGTTCCCTTCCTAATGGCGACCGCAAAACTATGTACCAATGTTTTGCAACCACAATTGCGGTTGCAAAACACTTGCAAATTACCACCTACTGAAGTAGGTGTTAATGCATTCGCAAATGGGAAGGGGTCCCTTTGCAAATGCATGCAATATTATTTTTTAAGGACAGGCAGTGGTCCAAAAATATTTGTTTTTTTTTAAATGCATCTGTAAGGAAAACAAGCTGCATTTAAAAAAAACTGCTTTATTTAAAAGCAGGCCCAGACATGGTGGTCTGCTGAGCCCAGCAGGCCACCATCCCTAGCAGGGCCTGTCATTCACAATGGGCTCACAAATTGTGAGAGGCTTATTAATATTCATGAGCCTCGCAATTTGCGACCCCATTGGGAATCACAAACAGTGTTAAACACACTGTTGTACATGCCAAATAGCACCTAGCAAATTGTGTGAGGTTTTAGTTTCGTAGGGCGGTTAGCCAGGACAATTTAGTGATGTGCAAACAGTATTTTGCGAGTTGCAAATTAATTGCGACTCGCAAAATACCGTTTTGCGACTTACTATCAGGAACGGGCGTTCCCTTCCTAATGGCGACCGCAAAACTATGTACCAATGTTTTGCAACCACAATTGCGGTTGCAAAACACTTGCAAATTACCACCTATTCGAAGTTGGTGTTAATGCATTCGCAAATGCGAAGGGGTCCTTTTGCAAATGCATGCAATATTATTTTTTAAGGACACGCAGTGGTCCAAAAATATATATATATTTTTTAAATGCATCTGTAAGGAAAACAAGCTGCATTTAAAACAAACTGCTTTATTTAAAAGCAGGCCCAGACATGGTGGTCTGCTGAGCCCAGCAGGCCACCATCCCTAGCAGGGCCTGTCATTCCCAATGGGCTCGCAAATTACGAGAGGCTTATTAATATTTATGAGCCTCGCAATTTGCGACCCCATTGGGAATCACAAACAGTGTTAAACACACTGTTGTACATGCCAAATAGCACCTAGCAAATTGCGTGAGGTTTTAGTTTTGTAGGGCGGTTAGCCAGGACAATTTAGTGATGTGCAAACAGTATTTTGCGAGTTGCAAATTAATTGCGACTCGCAAAATACCGTATTGCGACTTGCTATTAGGAACGGGCGTTCCCTTCCTAATGGCGACCGCAAAACTATGTACCAATGTTTTGCAACCACAATTGCGGTTGCAAAACACTCGCAAATTAGCACCTACTTGAAGTAGGTGTTAATGCATTCGCAAATGGGAATGGGTCCCTTTGCAAATGCATGCAATATTATTTTTTAAGGACAGGCAGTGGTCCAAAAATATTTGTTTTTTTTTAAATGCATCTGTAAGGAAAACAAGCTGCATTAAAAAAACTGCTTTATTTAAAAGCAGGCCCAGACATGGTGGTCTGCTGAGCCCAGCAGGCCACCATCCCTAGCAGGGCCTGTCATTCCCAATGGGCTCACAAATTGCGAGAGGCTTATTAACCCCTTCCACACTCATGACGAGCTGGGCTCGTCATGGTGTAGCCTCCTCATACACTGATGACGAGCCCAGCTCGTCATAAAACAATGAAAAAAAGCAATTCCCAGCACAGGAGGGGAATTGCCTTAGCAGCCATGGGGTTAATATTCATGAGCCTCGCAATTTGCGACCCCATTGGGAATCACAAACAGTGTTAAACACACTGTTGTACATGCCAAATAGCACATCGCAAATTGCGTGAGGTTTTAGTTTCGTAGGGCGGTTAGCCAGGACAATTTAGTGATGTGCTCCTGTTTTAATAAAAAAGCTTTTTCACACAGCAAGTGGTCGGTATTCTGCGCTGCTCCCCTCTCTTCCAATGGAGGTTTAGGGGGAAGCTGACCAATAGGAAGTCTGCCCCCTGAGCAGATCGGGAGTGTGGGGTAGTCCTAGAACTGCCATTTTCGATTGGGCTACATGCGTAGCCCAATTATCGCCCATACATATCTAAGGGATTATTTTGGGATCCAAGCCACCATTTTAGGTTTAGGTGACCTGGTGGCAGGGAGTCATTTGGTGACTATCTGTCCCACCCGCCCGGCCCTTTAGCTAGAGTTCACTGGGGTGTCAGCAATATGTTAATAATTATTGGGCCTCCGTAGGTGCATAGGAGTATAGTTGTGTACGCTGTTGCTTGGAGCAGGGGCTTTTCGGAGAGCTGGAAAATTTGTCAGGAGGAGGCAAAAGTTTGGTTGGCGTTGCCACTTGGTGAACCATGTGCAAGGGGAGGGTAAGCAGGTAGTTCAAGGTTCAGTTTAGGAAATTTGGGGGCATATGCATCAACATTGCGTTTTTCAATTGCCAAATTGCGAATTTTACCAGATCGCAATTTGCGCATCGCAAAACGGACTGTATGAAAAAATGGCAAATTAATTGCGATTCGGTAATATTTGCAAATGCTATTTGCGATCCTGATAGACCGATTCGCAAATTTAGCAAAAACGCTATTAGTGATTCGCAAATTGCGATTCCCATAATACTATGCAGCATGATGATGTCAGAATCAGGAAGTGACCACTCCCATGCAGTTGCCTGTGTGCTGAGAGTGAGTAGGAGGAAGCAGACTGTTGGAGAACTGCGAATTTGAAAAGTTTAGGACTTTTAAACTAGTGCAGTCAGTAGCATGGCTTAAGAAAAACCACAGAAAGAGAGAAAAAGGCAAAAGAAATTCAGCTAAAAGGAGTTGGAGATACTAATAGAAGAAGTTGCTAGGAGCCATGATAAACTGTTTGGAAAACAGTCACTGTAGGTCCCAGAGTCTAAAAAAAGAAAATTGTGGCTCGGAATGCAAAGAAAAATAAATGCAGTGGGAGTTGCTCAGCGCAGCATAGCAGATTTGCGCGAAAGGTGGTATGACCTGCGTAGTCATGCCAAAGAAAGGGCTGCAGAAAGCCTTGCTGAAGCCAAAAATACTGGAGGCGGCCCATTCACCCAACCAACAGCCATGGATGACCTTGTGGAGTTCACCCTGCAGCCGAAGACAGTTGTTGGAGTAACCACAATAGATACTTCAGCACCACCCAGTACCTCTCAAGGTAAGATGCATGCCAATTTACATCCACATTTCAGTGTTAGCAAACAAACACCATAAGTAAGATCTGGCTTAGTGCAGAGCATAGTATTCCAGACCATGTTTTACTTGTAACACATAAATGTATTATGGGAATTGCAGTTAGCAAAATCACAAGGGAGGGCTGGTGGGTAGCAAACCAGATCAGTTAAAACCTATTGTGACAGGCAAGTCAGTCTCCACACACAGTGTGTTTCAAAATAACTTTATTGAACAAAACAATGTACAAAAGTGAAAACATGTCCAAATATGCTAACTAATCAGGCACTGTTCCACATCACAGATGCACGTGAACAAGGGTCAGAGGACAGTGATGAACATGAACCACCATAGAGTGAGTCTCACTCAGGAGAAGACATAGCAGTCTCACCAGCTCCCACAACACCAGCTCCAAAAAAATGCAGGATCACAGTGGCACCATTGCCTGCACTTTAAACAGGGGATGAGGGACAACCTGAGCCTACAACAGCACAGCCTGTGAGTACACCCACTTCAAGAACATGTGACCAGCTGCAATGTAGGAACATGAGATTCAGGAGAAACAGGCAGCTGCAATGCTGAGAGCTGACGAAGGTGAGAGTTCCACATCCTACGATGGTCTAGAGAGTGCCATATTAAGGGTACAGTGCCTGCAAGTGATACACATGCAGTCAATGGAGGCAAACCTTTCCACTCTTTGCATGCAAAATGGGGGAAATGAGTGACAGTATCAAGCCTCTAACAACAGCTGTGCAGGATGGTCGCAGGGAAACCAAAGAACAATTTGGTGAAATGACTGTAGCACTCAGGGACCTATGCAAAGTTTTGAAAGATGATCAGGTGTCCCATCGCAAAAGACACCACCAATTTCTTGGACGCTTGGATGGGTACACTAGGGCCATCAACTGGCTTAGCACTACAAATGCACAACTATCCTGATGTGCAATAGGCATGCAGTTGGAAATGAGCCATTACTGTGGAGATGTTGCCAGAGGACTGATCCAAGTCACAAATGTTCTGGAGCAGATGCAGACCAATTCTGGTGCCAGTAGTGTCATGGGGGTGGGAGATAGTGAGGATTCCTCCAGCCACAGTTGCAGCTTGGCACCAGTGATGGATTGCAGGAGACACAGCACACGTAATACGCCAGGATCAGAGAGCTCGCAAGGGATGTGTCTGAGCACCCAGAAACGACAACAGGAGAGCAAGGACTCAGGAAATAGTGTGGCCATGTCCACAGGAATCATTTTTGGTGAAGCAACCAGAAACTGCATTTGTCTGGACTTATGTAAAGTACCATGATATACCATTATGTCTACACATTATTATTTTCAGGCTTCACAAGTGTGCAATAACGCTACTGTTTATGTTGGGTTAAATTAAACTAGTTGGCAAAGTAACAGGGTTGTGTTTGAATTGATAAATACCCACCTCAAAAATTATTCTGGGTAATTTCTGCACGTTGCTGTCTCCCTTTAGCTGCATTTGCTGCACTTCCTGCTTGTTGTGGGTGTATGTTCTCCTCATCCTCATCGGGATCACTATCCGATGTTTCAAGTGGTACGCCTCTGGCAGTGGCTATGTTATGCAAAATGGCAGATGTGGCAACTATTTTATAGCAGATGTCTGGCCTGTACTGCAAAGCACGCCTGTTTTATGTATGCAGCAAAATCGACTTTTCAGCAATCCGAAGGCCCTGTCAATCAAATTGTGCATTGTCCTGTGTGCTGAATGAATGAATGAATGAATAAAGTATTTATAGAGCGCACGGTGGCCAAACGGCTTCCTGGCGCTGAGCTCTATTGAACCGAACAAACAGGGCAGAGGAAGTTAAGCGGGGTAGGCCTGGGCAAACAAGAATGTTTTGAGCGCTTTACGGAAGTGTGAAAAGATGGGGATAGAACGCATGGAGAGAGGGAGGGAATTCCAGAAACGGGGGGCAAGGACAGAGAATCTGGTTCCACCAGTGCGGGATTTACGGAAACGGGGAACAGTGAGGAGGGCCGAAGAAGATGAGCGGAGGGTACGGGCAGGGGTGTGAGAGGAAATCAGGGAAGTGATGAACGCCGGAGCAGAGCGATCAACAGCCCGGAAGACTAGGCAGCCTAGTTTAAACAAAGAACGTTGCAAAACAGGTAGCCAGTGGAGGGATTTGAGAACAGGGGTGATATGGTGGGTTTTGGGAAGGTAAAAAATGAGTCGGGCAGCCTGATTTTGGATTGCTTGAAGGCGACGGGTTTCGTAGGCAGGGATACCCGCGAACAAGCTGTTTCCATAATCAAGGCGGGAAGTGATGAGGGCCGAAATAATAATTTTAAGAGAATCAAGGGAAAAGAAACGGGAGATTTTTCGAATAAGACGGAGGGAAAGAAAACAAGAAGACACTACAGAACTGACCTGGCCGTGCATAGACAGGTCATGGCTGACCTTGATGCCCAGCGTTTTGACAGAGGGGACAGGGGTGGGAGGGGGACCAAAGATAGGGGGCCAAAAAGCAGAGGACCAAGGGCTGGACGAGCCGCCAGTCAAGACAAGCTCAGTCTTGTCTGGATTGAGCCTGAGGTGATTGGCGCTCATCCACCCCGAGATAAAAACTAGAGTAGAGCGAAAAAAAGATAGAGAATGAGAAGAAGAGGAAAGATCGAAGACGAGCTGGAGGTCATCTGCGTAGTTGTACACAGAGACCCCCAGATCGAGAAGAGAAACAATAAGAGGACGAATGTAAAGATTAAAAAGAAGAGGGGAAAGGGAGGAACCTTGGGGAACCCCACAGGACACCGGAAGGGGGGGGGCAGAAAAACCAGGGAGGTGAACAGCTTGTGAGCGTCCTGTAAGAAAGGACGTGATCCTGGAGAGAGTGGGCCCCCGAATGCCTGCTGCGCTGAGACGGTCAAGAAGGATGGTATGATCGACCGTGTCAAACGCAGCGGACAGGTCGAGGAGGACCAAAGCCTGAGGAGAGTTAGTAGTAGCAGTAGTAGTAGCTTTATTCGATAAAAACATATCATAAAAGCATTTACACATCATTTAAAAAAAACATTTTTACAACAATCATCAACATGAAAACATTTCATATCCAGAACAGCATATTAGGTGGATAGACCCATTTACTGGATTAACAGTTTTCTTGCAGTTCTTAGACGCCAAGCCCACCCCAAGAATTTTGCCATGCAAATGGAGAATAAGGGTCTAGCATCTGTACGTAAAATACGCAGGGCTTCCAAGTGAGAGCAAGTTCCCAAACTTCTGCAGAGGGGCTTCAACCACCTACGTCTCGGGGCTACATAGACACTACATTCGAACAACATGTGGGGCACAGACTCTACCCTTAGATCGCAAAAGGGGCAATAGGGTACAGTTTGAGCGGGCGGTTTCCATGTAGAAGTAAACTCACATAATGGAAGCACCCCCAACCTGAACTTGATGTACAATGCTCTGTCCCTCTGGTTCTGAATGGTGTCTAGATAAGGTTCCCTTAGCGGTAACTCCTTGGCTGACAAAAACAAAACTACAGATTTACAGTGGGTTGTGGATCGTGCCCTCTCACTGTCTACCCATGCCCAATAGACCTTCTTTAGCTGTTGTTTCGTGGGTACAGATTTAGTGGACCAAGCCTCTCCTAGGCCTAATTTGTAGAGCAGCTTTTTAACCTCCCTAAGCCAGATGATCTTGTGAGAGCCCGGTAATGACAAAATGTCGGATAAGGCATCTGCGTAACTACTTAATTCCTGCACATTCCAGATTCTGGACCATAACAGGAGTGGGCGTAGTTTCGCTTGGTCGCAGATTGCCCGGGTACCTGCATCTATCAGCAATGGAATTGTTGGTGTGCTGTGGGGCAAACCCATTAGATCTTTGTGAAAGTTGTTCTCAAGGTGGGCCAGAGTGTCAACTTTTTGAGTGCCCCACAGCTCAGCACCGTAAAGTGCCGCACTTACAACCCTTGCCCTATAGATATCTAGGGGAGCCCCAATAGGTTTTGATGATGATGCTCGCTGCTCCTTGAGCAGCGCACCTGCCACCCTTTTGTGGGTAAGGAAGACTTTTTGGTGGTGTGACTTCCAGCTCATAGTATCACTGATGCGTATACCCAGGTAGTCGAATTCTTTCACGCGATCAAGTGGAACGGAATCCAGGACCGGGGGATAAACAAATTTTTTTGGCGGGTTAAGAACTAAAAACTTAGTTTTGCCTATATTTATTGCCAAACCCCTTTCGTTGCAGAAGGTTTGAAACCTAGAAAGCAACGATTGGATGCCCATCGGTGATTTTGAAATTAGGAGGGTATCGTCGGCGAACAGAAGCGTTGGGATCTTCCTTCCAGCCAGGGTGGGTGCATCTGATGGTTGTTGTAGGAGATGCTCCACCACTCCGTTAATGTAAAGAGAAAACAGAGTGGGGGCAAGCACACACCCCTGGCGGACGCCTCTGTCCACGGGGATACGAGATGTTTTCTCTCCCTGTCTACCCCATCTAATTTGGGCAAAATTCCTATCGTGGAATTTAACAAGCAGTGACAGCAAATAGGGGGGGAGGCCTAACCCGTCGAGGACCTTCCATAGGAGCGTGCGTGGTACCAGGTCGAAGGCAGTCCGTAGGTCAATGAAGACTAGATACAGACTGCCCCCTCCCAGCACCACCACTTTCCAATAGATCATTAGAGGAGAGTTAGTGTCAGCCTTGGCCCTCAACTCATCGAGAACCGCAAGCACCACTGACTCGGTCGAATGGCCCGAGCGGAAGCCTGCCTGATGGGAAGCAAGGAGGTGGTTCTGCTCAATGTAGGAGGAAAGACAGGAGGTGACATAACTTTCAAGAATTTTAGCAAGATAGGGAAGAAGAGAAATAGGTCGGAAATTGGAAGGGAGGGAAGAGTCGAGACCAGGTTTTTTAAGGATGGGAAAAACGATCGCAGATTTAAATGAAGAAGGGACCAAGCCAGTGGAAAGAGAAGCATTAAGAAGGGAGAGAGGAGTGGTAGGGCAAGAGGTAAAGAGGGTTCTCAGAACGCGAGCAGGGGCACAATCGGAGGGGGAGCCAGACTTGACTTTAATAAGCAAAGCCAAGAAGGAATCCAAGGAGATAGGTGGGAAGGAAGAGAAGGAGGAATTGGACACAGAAGGGGCAGGGTGAGGAGGAGAGAAGGGGGTGATTGTAATGTTGGATTTAATTTTAACGATCTTCTCAATAAAGAAGTCGTTTAGGGAAGAGCAGAGGGCCTGGGAGGGAATAAGCTTTGGGCAGGCACGATCAGAGGTAGCCAGGCTAGAGACCAAGGAAAAGATCTCTTTGGATTTGTTGGCAGATAATGCTACCTGCTCCGAGAAGTACTTCGTCTTGAACACAAGAATGGCTTTTTTATAGTCATTGAGGAGACGTTTGTATTTGGCCTTAAGATCGGGACAGTAACTGCGGCGCCAAAGACGCTCAGAGCGTCTAAGTTTCAGTTTAAAAGCCCTAAGTTCAGAATTGAACCATCTATGGGCCTCGTGTGGGCGAATAGACTTGACTATTTTCAGAGGGGCAACTTGATCGCATCCAGAAGCTAGCCAATTGCTGACTGCGGTGGCCTGGAGATCAAGAGGAAGACCATTAAGATCAGGAGGGGAAGATGCAAGGGCAAGAGAGAGGGAAGGGAGGTCCACGTGGTTCCAGCTGCGGGCAGAAATGTTCTTGGGGCGGGAGGGCTTGTGAAGGGAGCCGAGATTAATAGTGAAATTGATAAGAGAGTGATCGGACCAGGTACAGGGAAGGATGCTAGGGGGAGAAACAATATCTTGAGATGACCAGACTTGGTCCAGGGTATGGCCAAGAATATGGGTGGGAGCAGAAACATGGGACTGGAGATTAAGGCACAGGAGAGTGGCCGTGAAGTCCTTGGACGCCAAGTCCTCCCTGGGATCACCGGGCCAATAATTGAAATCTCCCAGCAGGAGAACCGAGGAGTTGTTAACGACCAAAGTAGCGAGGAGTTCCTGCAGGGAGGCCACAAACAAAGGCATGTTCAGGGGGGGGGGCGGTACACAAGGACCACTGTCAGAGGGGCGGGAAGGTTAGTAGAACGGGCAACCAAAAAATCCACTCCAGCTATAGAAGGTTGAGAGAGAAGCTGGAATTGGAGACTGGCCCGAACAATCATGGCTACACCCCCTCCGGTCCTGCCGTCAGGGCGATCAGCCCGGAGGGCATAGTAGGAGTCGGGGAGGATGGCCAGGATATCAGGGAGTGAAGCCTCTGAGAACCAGGTTTCTGTTAAAAACAGAAAATCAGGGGAATCTGAGGTAAGGAGATTGAATAATTGCAGTTGGTGCTTGCCTGCAGAGCGAGTATTGAGAAGGCAGGCAGAGGCAATGTGAACAGGTGTTCACTTGGTGTGCTTGGATTCAGGTATGGTGTCAAGATGAATGGGCGCACAGCATATGTGCTGTCACCTATGGAGAAACAGCCAATATATTAGTCACTGCTATGTTTCACAGGAAAATGAGTCTGCATAAGAGAGTGACATGTGCTTACCAAGCAGGAATCCTTCTCCAAATTCACCCCCCAAAAAGACGTGTATGTATGCCGCTGTGCCTAATCATGCATACAACCTGGGTATCTTGCCACTATGTCCGTGATGATGTAATTTGCATTGCATGTCACTTGTATGTTCAGTGAATGATATGAATTCCTATTCCTGAAGATATACTCATTCACTGAGGGTGGACATATGACTAAATGTGTCCCATATATGCAACCAATTACATGGGGGATGTTGACTATCTGGTAAAAGTCCATTTTAGTTTCAAGCAATTCATGTGGGCTAGTTGGGAATCTGATGTGTTGGTGCATCCTCAGCAACATAGCGTCCAGGAATGCATTAAAGAAACGCAATAGTGAACTTTGGGATACACCACCAGCTGTAGCTATTATCCCCTGGAAGCTACCAGATGATAGGAGGTGCAGGGAACACAGTACCTGCACATGGATGGGGATGGCATGTGTCCTGTGAAATTGACGCTGCAGTAGTGGGTCTAATTCTGCAATCAGATCATGTATCATTGCTGTATTTATTCTACACTTCTCATAGATTTCCTCCTTTGTATGCCCCAACAGAGTAACGCACACTCTGAAAATGAGCTCCTGTATCCCCCTTCTCCTCTGTGCTGCTGCTCTTAGCCACATCCTCCTCGCCATGACATTGAGCGCTGCCACTGTGAAACATTCTGAGGCCTTCTGGGCCTGTTTAAATACTTTCCCAAATGTTTCCCACCTGATTTGATTATTTTCACCTGGTTACCACCTAGTTTGATTTTGTGGTATTTAGTGAATGCAAAATTGGGATTTCTTATTTATTTGCATTTTGTGATTCTTCATGCATAGCTTTGCGACTCGGCAATTGTGATTTGCAAATAAGAATTTGCAGTTTTGGAAAACGCAAAGTAGGTAATCGCAAAAAATTGCGAATACCTTGGAAAATCTATGATTTTGCTTGATGAATTGCTTATTGGTATTTTGCGATCGCAAACGACCATTTTTAGTGATTCGCACTGTTTGCGAACGCAAAATAGCTTGATGCATTTGGCCCTTGGTTACTTAAGGGTTCATACATACAGTCATAGAATGTAGAAGGAATAGGAAGAGGGAAATGTTGAAAACCACTACATTTAAAAGAGATAGCTGTGGGTTGGGTATGTTGAGGAGACTGTGTGGGTGGGGGTGGGGGTGGGGATAAGGGTTAGTTTACTTGATGTTTTGCTAGGTTTACGTTTTGTAAGGCGGTTGGCCAGGAAATGTTTGTGATGTGCACCTGTTTCAAGAAAGCAACATTTTTCACACATCAAGTGGCCAGTTTTCTGTGCTCACCCTCTCTCCTACAGGGGCTAGCAGGGGCCTGAAACTCCATCTCCCAGGAGTGTCTGCTGCCAGGAGGCGGGGTGACCAACAATCACAGAAGACGCACTTGAGTCCTGCAGTGAGGGACGCAATCAGATACTGCTCCATCAGGGGCTGGTGGGCCTAACACTCGATCTCCGAGGAGTATTGGCTGACAGGAGTCAGGGAAACTAACGCACACGAAAGGCACACTTGATTCCCGAAGCGCAGGACGTGCCCCGGCGTGCACCTGTGCAAAGATCGGCCATGATCAGGCCAGTCTGCGCCCATATGTGTCCGGATGAGGCTGGGCTGGATCACCCCTCCATGTAGTTGGTTTTTAAATAGTGTGGTTATTTTACCAAAGCTAGTTAAACTGAATGGGGAAGTGTGCAGCCGTGCTTGGGGCATCATCTTTTTAACCAACTTGCAGCACCGGACTAGATTTGGGGTGGGCCCACTAATTAGCCTCCAAACTCATGACTATGGACTTTGATTTCTTCACATCTGGGACAGTGTTGATGCTTTAATACGTGTCTTTGGGGCCTTTTCAGTCTGAACATGGGTAAAAAAAGACTTGCCTGCACCAATAAATCTCCGGACTCCCCAAGTAGCATGTTGGACTCATTTCTTGCTCCTGCTGTAGGACTAATAACTAAAGAGATTGACCTGGCCGAGAGACGATTGTGTCTGGACTTAGGTAGAGCTGCCTATAAGCCAGCATCTCTCTGCTTGCTCAAGAGATGTCCCAGATCAAACTGGAAATCAGCCTGATCCATATGCTGTGAACATTTGTCCTGATAATACGCCACCAGCGGCACATAATTCAAACTCTCAGGGAGACAGTAACTTGACCACAGACATTATGCCAGATACCAAGCCACTGGCCAAGAGGAAAATGAGACATGATGAATCCCAGTCCCATTTGCAGTCCTCGTATTCCCAGCTCACAAATGTTAAGCAGCCAAATCAGCTACTGTTGTTTACTACCTTTAGTACACCTGCTGCTACTGGCAGACGTGCAACTAAACTGGGATATGGTACTTACAAATTTTAGATCAAGGATTGAGTCATGTATTGGCCTGCCAATTTAAGTGCATAAGTGTTAGAATTGGGGGTCTCTGATTGGCACAGGTAGGTACTTGTGACAAGCAGGGACCCTCTCCTTTAATCAGGGTAAGGGAACTACCCCTTAAGAATAACCCCTGCTCACCCTTTAGGTTGCGTGGCGCGAGCAGTCAAGGCTACACTCAGGAGTGCTGTCAGTTAAGCATTTGTAGTCACACACAATAAATACACCGATTCCCCCACAAATGGACACCAGGCTGTAGGTTGTATAGAAAATACGTCTTCTTTATGTAAAAATATATGCAGGCAGGTAAATTATCACAAGACCTTATATAACGTGTTTCCAAGGAGGCCACAAGAGTTCAGACTGGCAAGTGTTTTGGCTTTAAGGTTAGTAAAATTGCTTATGTTGCTTCCTGTAGATTTATCTGGTCTTAAAAGTGGTAATGTTTAGTTCCAGGTACGATTTTAGGGTGTTGGGGCCAAGGTCGTGAGGGCTGGAGGCTTCGTTGCACTTCTGGGCGCGTCATACGGCTTGTAGGACGGGCCTCACCGATCCTCACGCTTTGTGCGGTGCGCCGCGTATGGTACGGTGCTTTCCCTGCCTGGTACGCGTCGTACCGCTCTAGTGCGGTTTGCACTGAAAGACGAACCGGAGATGCGAGAGACTGGGTACGTGCCTCACCCTGTCAACGCACAAGGCGGGCAGGCAGGAGCGTACTCGGTGAGTAGGCAGGAGCGTACAGGGCAGGTCCCAGCACACAAGACCACGGGGAAAACAGAACGTTGCGGGCCCCGAGCCCGTTGCAGATAATGGATGGAGGCGTACCTGGGGAAAGCGTAGCAGAATTATTCAGTTGTCCCTCGTTGCAGGGAGACATGACGTCGGCGGTTTGGTGCGCTTGGTGACACCGGCGTACCTGGGAAAGCGCAGAAGTATTCAGTTGTCCCTCGTTGCAGGGGGACGTGTCGTAGGTTGCTGGTGCGCTCGGTGCACCAGCGTAGCTTCGGATCTTCAACTCAGCCGTCGGGTTCTCACAGGTAGGCGCGGCCCACGACCTTCAGTACAGACGGGACTGGGAGTCACTTGAGGGGGCGGCGCAACCTGTAGTATGCCTTGGGAGGCCAAGCGGGGCGGCCGGGTACGCTTCAGTTGTACGGGCGGCCGTCCAGGCGTAGATGGCACTCAGGAGGGGAATTCCGGCAGGAGGGAGGAGAGAGCACTTTGGCGCGCTCCAGTGACAGGCGGGGGCAGAGGAGCAGGCGGCCTGACCCGAGGGGCAGAGAGCGGCTCTAGCAGAGCAAGGCTCTCAATGGGTAGAATATTTACAACAAGGGGTGGTGAGGGACAGAGTCTCTGAATTAAGCAGAAAGCTCTCACCCAGTCAAGAGATCAGGGCTAGATCCAACACCGTTTTTAGCTCACTGCACCATCCCAGTTTCAGAACCTGGCTGTATGCAAATTAGTCTGTTCCTGTCCCAGTGCATGATGGGAACAGGGCAAACCAAACTACAAAAGCCAATTCTTACACTGGGAAGGAAACAAGCTCCCGGGGACCGGTTTCTGGCATTACAGCCGTCTTCGGCCCGGTTTGCTTGAATCCTGATGGTGCAATGAGCAAGGGTCTCACATCTGAGAATACCCTTCCACGCTTAGGGTGGACAAAAATATTTACAACAAGGGGTGGTGAGGGACAGAGTCTCTGAATTAAGCAGAAAGCTCTCACCCAGTCAAGAGATCAGGGCTAGATCCAACACCGTTTTTTAGCTCACTGCACCATCCCAGTTTCAGAACCTGGCTGTATGCAAATTAGTCTGTTCCTGTCCCAGTGCATGATGGGAACAGGGCAAACCAAACTACAAAAGCCAATTCTTACACTGGGAAGGAAACAAGCTCCCGGGGACCGGTTTCTGGCATTACAGCCGTCTTCGGCCCGGTTTGCTTGAATCCTGATGGTGCAATGAGCAAGGGTCTCACATCTGAGAATACCCTTCCACGCTTAGGGTGGACAAAAATATTTACAACAAGGGGTGGTGAGGGACAGAGTCTCTGAATTAAGCAGAAAGCTCTCACCCAGTCAAGAGATCAGGGCTAGATCCAACACCGTTTTTTAGCTCACTGCACCATCCCAGTTTCAGAACCTGGCTGTATGCAAATTAGTCTGTTCCTGTCCCAGTGCATGATGGGAACAGGGCAAACCAAACTACAAAAGCCAATTCTTACACTGGGAAGGAAACAAGCTCCCGGGGACCGGTTTCTGGCATTACAGCCGTCTTCGGCCCGGTTTGCTTGAATCCTGATGGTGCAATGAGCAAGGGTCTCACATCTGAGAATACCCTTCCACGCTTAGGGTGGACAAAAATATTTACAACAAGGGGTGGTGAGGGACAGAGTCTCTCAATTAAGCAGAAAGCTCTCACCCAGTCAAGAGATCAGGGCTAGATCCAACACCGTTTTTTAGCTCACTGCACCATCCCAGTTTCAGAACCTGGCTGTATGCAAATTAGTCTGTTCCTGTCCCAGTGCATGATGGGAACAGGGCAAACCAAACTACAAAAGCCAATTCTTACACTGGGAAGGAAACAAGCTCCCGGGGACCGGTTTCTGGCATTACAGCCGTCTTCGGCCCGGTTTGCTTGAATCCTGATGGTGCAATGAGCAAGGGTCTCACATCTGAGAATACCCTTCCACGCTTAGGGTGGACAAAAATATTTACAACAAGGGGTGGTGAGGGACAGAGTCTCTGAATTAAGCAGAAAGCTCTCACACAGTCAAGAGATCAGGGCTAGATCCAACACCGTTTTTTAGCTCACTGCACCATCCCAGTTTCAGAACCTGGCTGTATGCAAATTAGTCTGTTCCTGTCCCAGTGCATGATGGGAACAGGGCAAACCAAACTACAAAAGCCAATTCTTACACTGGGAAGGAAACAAGCTCCCGGGGACCGGTTTCTGGCATTACAGCCGTCTTCGGCCCGGTTTGCCTGAATCCTGATGGTGCAATGAGCAAGGGTCTCACATCTGAGAATACCCTTCCACGCTTAGGGTGGACAAAAATATTTACAACAAGGGGTGGTGAGGGACAGAGTCTCTGAATTAAGCAGAAAGCTCTCACCCAGTCAAGAGATCAGGGCTAGATCCAACACCGTTTTTTAGCTCACTGCACCATCCCAGTTTCAGAACCTGGCTGTATGCAAATTAGTCTGTTCCTGTCCCAGTGCATGATGGGAACAGGGCAAACCAAACTACAAAAGCAAATTCTTACACTGGGAAGGAAACAAGCTCCCGGGGACCGGTTTCTGGCATTACAGCCGTCTTCGGCCCGGTTTGCTTGAATCCTGATGGTGCAATGAGCAAGGGTCTCACATCTGAGAATACCCTTCCACGCTTAGGGTGGACAAAAATATTTACAACAAGGGGTGGTGAGGGACAGAGTCTCTGAATTAAGCAGAAAGCTCTCACCCAGTCAAGAGATCAGGGCTAGATCCAACACCGTTTTTTTAGCTCACTGCACCATCCCAGTTACAGAACCTGGCTGTATGCAAATTAGTCTGTTCCTGTCCCAGTGCATGATGGGAACAGGGCAAACCAAACTACAAAAGCCAATTCTTACACTGGGAAGGAAACAAGCTCCCGGGGACCGGTTTCTGGCATTACAGCCGTCTTCGGCCCGGTTTGCTTGAATCTTGATGGTGCAATGAACAAGGGTCTCACATCTGAGAATACCCTTCCACGCTTAGGGTGGACAAAAATATTTACAACAAGGGGTGGTGAGGGACAGAGTCTCTGAATTAAGCAGAAAGCTCTCACCCAGTCAAGAGATCAGGGCTAGATCCAACACCGTTTTTTAGCTCACTGCACCATCCCAGTTTCAGAACCTGGCTGTATGCAAATTAGTCTGTTCCTGTCCCAGTGCATGATGGGAACAGGGCAAACCAAACTACAAAAGCCAATTCTTACACTGGGAAGGAAACAAGCTCCCGGGGACCGGTTTCTGGCATTACAGCCGTCTTCGGCCCGGTTTGCTTGAATCCTGATGGTGCAATGAGCAAGGGTCTCACATCTGAGAATACCCTTCCACGCTTAGGGTGGACAAAAATATTTACAACAAGGGGTGGTGAGGGACAGAGTCTCTGAATTAAGCAGAAAGCTCTCACCCAGTCAAGAGATCAGGGCTAGATCCAACACCGTTTTTTAGCTCACTGCACCATCCCAGTTTCAGAACCTGGCTGTATGCAAATTAGTCTGTTCCTGTCCCAGTGCATGATGGGAACAGGGCAAACCAAACTACAAAAGCCAATTCTTACACTGGGAAGGAAACAAGCTCCCGGGGACCGGTTTCTGGCATTACAGCCGTCTTCGGCCCGGTTTGCTTGAATCCTGATGGTGCAATGAGCAAGGGTCTCACATCTGAGAATACCCTTCCACGCTTAGGGTGGACAAAAATATTTACAACAAGGGGTGGTGAGGGACAGAGTCTCTGAATTAAGCAGAAAGCTCTCACCCAGTAAAGAGATCAGGGCTAGATCCAACACCGTTTTTTAGCTCACTGCACCATCCCAGTTTCAGAACCTGGCTGTAT
Source organism: Lissotriton vulgaris (assembly GCF_964263255.1). Taxonomy (NCBI): domain Eukaryota; kingdom Metazoa; phylum Chordata; class Amphibia; order Caudata; family Salamandridae; genus Lissotriton; species Lissotriton vulgaris. The sequence goes on along the minus strand of NC_141685.1, from coordinate 799,722,374 downwards.
GCAAATTAGTCTGTTCCTGTCCCAGTGCATGATGGGAACAGGGCAAACCAAACTACAATAGCCAATTCTTACACTGGGAAGGAAACAAGCTCCCGGGGACCGGTTTCTGGCATTACAGCCGTCTTCGGCCCGGTTTGCTTGAATCCTGATGGTGCAATGAGCAAGGGTCTCACATCTGAGAATACCCTTCCACGCTTAGGGTGGACAAAAATATTTACAACAAGGGGTGGTGAGGGACAGAGTCTCTGAATTAAGCAGAAAGCTCTCACCCAGTCAAGAGATCAGGGCTAGATCCAACACCGTTTTTTAGCTCACTGCACCATCCCAGTTTCAGAACCTGGCTGTATGCAAATTAGTCTGTTCCTGTCCCAGTGCATGATGGCAACAGAGCAAACCAAACTACAAAAGCCAATTCTTACACTGGGAAGGAAACAAGCTCCCGGGGACCGGTTTCTGGCATTACAGCCGTCTTCGGCCCGGTTTGCTTGAATCCTGATGGTGCAATGAGCAAGGGTCTCACATCTGAGAATACCCTTCCACGCTTAGGGTGGACAAAAATATTTACAACAAGGGGTGGTGAGGGACAGAGTCTCTGAATTAAGCAGAAAGCTCTCACCCAGTCAAGAGATCAGGGCTAGATCCAACACCGTTTTTTAGCTCACTGCACCATCCCAGTTTCAGAACCTGGCTGTATGCAAATTAGTCTGTTCCTGTCCCAGTGCATGATGGGAACAGGGCAAACCAAACTACAAAAGCCAATTCTTACACTGGGAAGGAAACAAGCTCCCGGGGACCGGTTTCTGGCATTACAGCCGTCTTCGGCCCGGTTTGCTTGAATCCTGATGGTGCAATGAGCAAGGGTCTCACATCTGAGAATACCCTTCCACGCTTAGGGTGGACAAAAATATTTACAACAAGGGGTGGTGAGGGACAGAGTCTCTGAATTAAGCAGAAAGCTCTCACCCAGTCAAGAGATCAGGGCTAGATCCAACACCGTTTTTTAGCTCACTGCACCATCCCAGTTTCAGAACCTGGCTGTATGCAAATTAGTCTGTTCCTGTCCCAGTGCATGATGGGAACAGGGCAAACCAAACTACAAAAGCCAATTCTTACACTGAGAAGGAAACAAGCTCCCGGGGAGCGGTTTCTGGCATTACAGCCGCCTTCGGCCCGGTTTGCTTGAATCCTGATGGTGCAATGAGCAAGGGTCTCACATCTGAGAATACCCTTCCACGCTTAGGGTGGACAAAAATATTTACAACAAGGGGTGGTGAGGGGCAGAGTCTCTGAATTAAGCAGAAAGCTCTCACCCAGTCAAGAGATCAGGGCTAGATCCAACACCGTTTTTTAGCTCACTGCACCATCCCAGTTTCAGAACCTGGCTGTATGCAAATTAGTCTGTTCCTGTCCCAGTGCATGAAGGGAACAGGGCAAACCAAACTACAAAAGCCAATTCTTACACTGGGAAGGAAACAAGCTCCCGGGGACCGGTTTCTGGCATTACAGCCGTCTTCGGCCCGGTTTGCTTGAATCCTGATGGTGCAATGAGCAAGGGTCTCACATCTGAGAATACCCTTTCAGACACTCTGTTCATCACCACCCCCATTTCTGAATCCTCAATGGGTAGAAGGCACGCTAGCTCCCAAGTGCCACGGCCCTAGGAGGGGGCGAGGGGGCGCAGTCTCAGCTCCGGCGGGAGGAACACACGGCTTCAGTTAAACAGACGGGTGAAGATACAGGGAACCCACTGGTCCTGGGGTTCCGTTCAGGGGGGCAAGCTCAGTCAAGCCCTTGAAGACAGTTCTCAGCACAATGAAGCAAAGTCCTGGTCAGAGCTTATCCTCTCCTTCCTCAGCAAGGCAAACAGCAGACCAGTCCTTCAGCTTCCTCTTGGGGGCCTACTTGTTGGACAGAGGTTTGTTTGGGAAAACAGGATCTGGTTTCTTGTTAGCAGGGCTCCTATACTTATACTCAGTTTCTTTTGTCTTTTCAGGCCAGGGGGGCCTCTGCATAATCTCTTTCAGTCTTGGAGCACTCTGTTGTGCTGTTCCTGGCTTCTCCTTTCAGTGTGAGGGGCAGGGATATCAGACGCTCCACAGGAGGTGGAGCCAGCATTGAGATGGCAAGTACAGTCAGGAGCACTCTGATGACAGTCCTCCCTCTTCCTGGTCCAGGTGTCGGGCAGAGTCGTCAGTCACTCCCTAGGAGGTCGAGCCAGCATTGTGGTGGCAGAGCACAGCCCTATTCAGAGTCAAGGGGCACTCCCACCACCCACTCTGGTGTAATCCCTCCATTCACCACCTGTCATCCCAAGCCCTGTCACTCACACAGCCCAGACAGCAGATACACATCCTGGCAGAGGTGTGCTGAAATGGTTAGGCAAGCAAAGGCTAACTTTCTAAAAGTAGCATTTGCAAACACAGGATATTAAAATAAACGTTACTAAAAGAAGTATTTTATTATTCTGAGTTCAGGCATACTAAACTTAACAGTCTACCATGTTCCCTGAGCCTGCTGGGATTATAGAGTGTAATAATTCCAGCAGCCCATTCTGGCCTATGAGAATAGGTAGCCTTACAATAGTGAAAAACGAAAATGGCTGTAATTCCCTATTAGGACATGCCACACACATCAGGGCTTGTCCTACCTTAGGCTTACAATGCACCCTGCCCTAGGGCCTACCATAGGGGTGACTCCCTTGAAGTAAAGAGAAGAGTTAGAGGCTGGCAAGTGTGTGCACTTGCCCAGCCAGCATGACACTACCAGACTGCACGCAGGGTCTGCAATGGCAGACCTTAGGCACATTTTAAGAGGCTGCTTCTGTGGGTGGCCCAAACAGCGCTGCAGGCCCACTAGCAGTATTGGCATTCACAAGCCCTGGCACTCCTGGTGCACTTTACTGGGGACTGACAGTAAATCCAATGAATCAATCAGGGACATCAACTATAGGTACACTTTATTTTGGGAGCTCTTGCACTGCGGCACGGATTGGCCGTGGCGCAGTGCCCTGAGCAGCTAACACCAGCAAAACATCGGAGGCACATCAGCAAAAAGTGGAAGGGAGACTCAACGCCAAGGTGCCAGGTCTAATAATAAGTGTGGCCAAATGAGGGGGCAAAATTAACTACTGTTCAAGAGGGCCATAGGTGTGTAGAGAAGGCTCACCTATTATAGTTTCCCAATGCACCCAAGTACACCCAGTGCTGGGGGCACTGTTAATCCAGTTGTCATTGCAATGTTTACCTGCAGGACAAATACAGTGCTAATTGATTTCCCGAGATGGGGAGGGGGACTACTCAGCAGCTGCTCCTGCAGCCAGCAAGGGCATGCACCCATGGCAGCTCCAGGAGTGACTGTATCTGAGGCTCCTCCCCAATTGGGAAAATCAGGTGTCACTAGCCATTTGCTACCCAATGCCTGCCCCAATGTAGTTACATTTAGCAATGCTCCATCTCCGAGTCCTGACATGTCCAAGACAGCTACCCATATAAAAATGAAAGTGTGCCATTGGCTTGCTAACCTTGCTAATGTTTATATAAGAGACTGGGGCAACATCTTGTTGCAAAGCAGAGCATGCTAGATTGGTCCTAAAAAGAAGAATTTTCCTGTCCAGGGGACTGTGATTATTTACTGTGGACATCCAAACCTGGCATACAGCAACCTATGCAAAGCAAGCTGAGATTGAATCAGGGGTGGAATGTTGGTATTTTCCCATTAGATGTTTTTTTTACCAGCCTCCATTTTTTGACCATAATCAACGGTTAGAGGCCACTAATATAAAGAGAGTGAGAGCGACGCCTTTTTTGGGGCACCCTTTTCTGCCATGAGGTTGGGGGAGCGGAAGAGAGAACATTTAGTAAGTATTAAAAAAAACAGGAAGAATAGGGAATGAAGTAAAAAGAAATAGGAAGGAAGTAGGGAGAAAAAATAAAGAACAAAACTCACCAAAACACACAAAACAATAGAAAAAAGGCAACATTCACACTTAAGAAGACAGAGGGTAAGATAATAAAGATCAGAAAAAAAGTTTTAAGAAAAAAAAGTTTTAGAAATCAAGGATTGAAAAGATTAAAGAAGGATCGAAAAGTGGGCCCCAGCACCATAAGTAGGAAACAAGATGGCAGTTTGCACGTTATTTCTGCCCGAACATACAATCCGTATTGCCTTATGGCAGAAACATGGCGCGAACAGGCAGAACAAGCAACTCCACTTGCTCGTGGAACTCCACATAGCGCAGTGGAGGTTTTTTGCAGATTCGCAGAGTTCCATGTAGCGCTGCTACGCGAACTTCGCCACCTTTAGTTTTTAGTAAAGTTTGTTTCCAGCTCAAGAGTTTGCTTAAAGATCACAAAATTGGTAATTTGTTTTTTAATACCAGCATGGGTTCATGCAATAAGGACGGTATCGTCCGATTATAAAAGAGCTACCACAGGAAAATCCTTAATTTTTGGGAGATCACAAATATGCAGTATAAGATAATCATACAATCTTTTAATACATAGAAAAACATAGAATTGGAGCAAGCACACAACCCTGCTTCACACCGCGGTCCAGGCCGAATAAATCAGTACACTCACCCCCAGTTCCATAGCAGACAGATGTATTTAGATTTTGATGAAGGGGTCTAAGAAACTCCATCAATTCAGATTCCAAACAGAGGTCTCTTAAAGTAGCCCATAGCAATCATCGATTAACCCAGTCAAAAGCTGAGCGGGGTCCATAAATGCCAAATATAGAACCCCATCCCTAGCCACAGTATATTTCTGAATTATTAAGTATAGAAGGTCCTTCTGAAAGACTCTCTGAATATGTAGACACACTCTTACAACCTATTGTATCCAATCTTCCTTTATACATAAGGGATACAAAACATAACCTCGATACGCTGATGGACATTAAATGGGATAAATCTATGACATTGGTAACCTTGGACGTAACAGCATTATATACTAGTATACAGCATAACTTGGGTATCTCAGTTTTAAAGCACTCCCTGAGAAATAGATCTGCTAGTAAGTACTAACACACTGAAATGTTGATTGACATGGCTAAACTCAACTTACATAACAATGTATTTCTGTTAAAAAACAACTGGTACAAACAGATACAAGGTGTTGAGATGGGCTCTGGATTCTAGCCTTCCTATGCCAACCTGTTTATGGGGTGGCTAGAGGAGGAGTGGATCTGGGGCTCAAAAGGTAAAATGTGGAATGACTCGATTTTATTCTGGGGGCGGTATATTAATAACTGCCTAATGATCTGGACAGGCCCTATAGACACATTTAAACTTTTTTGTGAGCCTCTTAACAACACTGGAACTAATAATAAATTCACACATCAGTTCAGTAAATAGAGAATAATGTTCTTAGATGTGGAATTGTACATAAAAGACAACAAAATAGAAAGTAGATTATACCGCAAACCGAAATCATGCAATGATGTGTTATAGGCCTCTAGTGCACATCCCAGCCAACACACACAGGCCATGCCTTATGAGGAACTCATGCAAGCAAGACATAATTGTGGTAATGATTTGGAATTCCACTAATGCATTAGAGATATGGATATGAGGTTCAGCAGAAGAGGCTATGATAAGTCTATATTGAATAAGGCAAAATAGAGGATTACAAAACTAAACAGCAAGCATGATACTCTGAAAGACATATCATGGAGGAAGGGTGATTCAAAATGAGGTCACTCGCCTCATCACAGGTTATACCATACTATCTCGTAGGCTAACAAACAGCATGAGACAACATTGTCATATTCTTCAGACAGACAAAATACTATAGACTTTTATTCATACCAGACCAGCTATCACATTTCGGAAAGGAAGATCCCTTAGGAACCTACTTAGTACCGGTTACCTGACAATAGTGATGGAGCAAGGATTCAAGATAACGAAACTTGCTCGGATCAATCTCCCATTAACAAGTACTAACCTCTAGATATAGAAAAGAAGTGAAAAATAACATGCACACAACATTCACAGATGGAAAAAAGAAATGTATACATGTTTAAATAACAAAGAATAATTTGCAACGCGATCAAATCATGCTTGAAACTGAAAAATGCTTCTGCGCATGTGCAACCCAGAACCACGTAAATAACCATGTGACTAACCCGTCTGGGAGGGAAAACTCTCACGCATGTGCAAGAGTTATTAACTGTAGGTCTAGAGGCACCTTGTGCCTGGCATATGCTTACCTGAATTTGAAAAGAAACTATTTCAGCTAATGCTTTTGCTTAAAGAAAAATAATTTAACATAGGATAGAGTAGAAGTGGGCGGTAAACAGTGATAACCACATATTTGAGAAATTAACATCTGTTTATGATTCTTTTATTAATAGTGTACAATTGAGCTGGTATACCTTGGCAATGAAAGAAAATGGCGCTGGAAGAAAAATTGTACTGCGCATGTCCGGAAAGAGATGTAATGTGACCTATTGCCCGTAAAGTTGAATAACTGACAAAGACCAAGGACAGCAGCTGTGCGAACATGGGAACGTGTGATATTTGTCAATGGAGCTTGAATAAAATGATATTTAGTTCGCAACAAACTATGTAAGGGAAAGAAAGACATTGATGAGCCAAAGGGGAAGGGTTTCCAAAACAAAGGAATCTTAATAAATTGGCTGTGTCAGCATAGTATGATGTGAAATCCCCTAGTCTGGACCAATCATTTTTCATATTTTACTGATATTTGCAAGTTCTGAGGGTGGAACAAAGTTCTGAGTGTGGGACATGCAGAAATAAAGACTATAATTGAGGTGTCCGAAAGATTAAAAGTTAGTGCTGTTGGAGATTTCTAGAGATGATGCGAGAGCCGGGAGGGAGAGAAACGAGAGAACAGACTGAGAAGATTCACCCTTGAAGGATTGCCTGATTAGATTGAAGATACCGGAAGGACATCGAGGAGGGAGAGAGTGTAATAGAGGGATGCATTCCGGTGCGTTGGGGTTCTAGAGAAGTTTAGTAAGTATTATCATATCCTGATCCTGTCCTATAGTCTTTGTCACCTGATTCTTAAGTCAGGAGACCTCCAAAAGGCCTTTGGCCAGAGAGTTGGATTTCCCGTTTTCACCATTGGGTAAATATATTTGTGTCTTAAATTTGTATATCTTTTGCAAATGTATGATTTATTATGTATTTTGCCTCTTAGTCTATCCACTCCTGATGCACTGAATTGTTGAATGAGTCTATGAATTGAATGTATTTGATGAATTAGTTTTTCTCTCCCATGAGAGTTGATGGAGTTTGCACTATGAATCTGTACAAATGAGCGTTCATTTTGACTGAGTTAATAGATAAAATTAATTAAATCTTACTCAAGAGTCTGTGGTTGTTTCATTAAGATCTGTAAAGATAGTTTATTTGTTAATATCACCATTAACTACTCGACTAATGGTCCATTGACCAAAGGAAGAGTGTTGATCTGTGAAGATTAGTTAGGCATTGACTAATCAAGATCAAAGTGAATATGAAAACTTGACCACCCAGCAGAAAAGTCAGCCAGGAAAAATATGAGTGTGTACATGGTCCCATTTTTGAAGATATGTTGATTGTGGAATATTCGCCCTGGCCCTTTCGCTGGATCAGTGGTAGGAATACAAGAACAATGGATGGGTTCCTGTACACTGGGCTTCCACAAATGTGGACACTGTAGGGTGTGCAAATAGGCGATAATTATAAAAAAAGCCTTTGAGGGGTGGAACAAAAATTTTCTACACAATACGTTTCAATATCAACTGTTCAGTTATAGTAAATTAGGGATTGCCGTGAAAGTTATTTCGGAAATCCTGTGCTAAATTTCCATTATTTTGACAGACCTATGTGAATCATAGATCAGACAAGAGCGCCAATTGAATATGGAGTTGCTAACTACAATCTATAAGTACAATTTAGATATAGGAAATAAGGGATTGCCGTGCTACTCACACAACAGAAGTCCTGTGCGAAATTACCATTGTTTTGTTTTTAAAAAGCAAATACAAATTTTCTACTTTATATTTAAATGAGATATGGAACACAAGAGGTGTTACACAATTAATTGTTTTTTGCAGGTGGAATTAATATCCATGGGCTTAATATGTAAGTTTTGCAGTACGAACACCAGCTCACTATGACGCTTATGTATGGCCACTGCGGGACTTTAGGACTTATCTAGTCTAGTCCGTCTTTGATGTTACTGCACTGAAAGTAAATACGGCGCTGAAATAGGATACAAATCTCAATACTATCCTGACACGCAGATACAAGGTTCAGCCTTATCTCCTTGGCGGTAAGAAACTCTTGATTCTAATTCTACATTTACTTTCTCGAACTACTGTTCAAGCTTACAATTAAGTTAGTGTATTTAAATATGTTTCCTACCATTTACCTTTTAGGACACCGTGAGGAACAGAAACAAACTGCTTATCGTGCAGCGATATCTCTCTCATAACGAGAGTCTCTGTTTGCCCCATATGGATGCATAACAACATAGCAACACTTTAGATGGACTGGGACGGAATTATAACTGGACACAAGGTACATTTCTGGTTTTAAGAGAGCCTTGTACTACGACATATGTCTATTTATATGACCAGTCAACTTTAATAAAAATATATTTTTCTTGATTGAAGTAAATTTGAAGACATTGAAAGGGACATACTATATTCTTAGACCTGGGACACTGGTTTTACTTATGGGGGACCTACTGATAAGACAGACTCCTGCTACTGAGCACATTTTTGGGTTAATATTACTAGAAATAAAATAAAATAATATAATGCATAACATGATACGATTACCAAGGTGTGTTAATCACTCAGAACTAACCATCATTCTTACACTGAAGGACAATAATTATTAATAAAGTATGATTTAGCTCATGGAAATGTATTTGATGTTAGTAAACCCTATGAATGTGCATGGGTTTCTACTGAACAGTCATGGATTATGTATAATTTAAGTGTACAGTAATCTGCCACAGCTGTCACCATGTTAAGGGGTTATCAGCAACATTATGAGATGTAACAAGTTACATATAGGGCTTTTATCTGTATTCTAGCCATGACGAAGTCGCAGGTGTATCCCATGCAGCGACAAAACACGTGTTTCCGTTTGCTCCCTACGGAAGGGTAGAACAATATAGCAACACTTTGGATGGACCGGGACGGAATTACAATGGGAAACAAGATTGAAGATAATTTGAAGAGATTGACTGCCCTGACTAAGTCACGGTTTTATCCCATGCAGCAACAAAACACATGTTGGCTCTGAGGCTAAGAATTATAGAAATTTGAACATAAGAAAACTGGAAAGGAATTTTATGATATAGAACTTTGACATAACAATATGAAATATTATGTGACATATTGCGAGTGCTTGGCATAGAAGATTCCTAGAACAGTGATCACTAGATCAACATTTCAGAGTGTGGTGATTCTCCTTACCTTTAAGCACTGCAGATACAGATCTTGGCAACACCAGCTAATGTGTACTGGCATTTGAGCACCATTACCCAAACTGATCACCTATTAGACATTAATATGCACAGGCACCTTGATTAAATTAATACATTATCACTATACATTTAAAAAGAATTTCTCAAAGCTCAGAGTAGAGCCTGTAAAGTTGTATTAAGAAGTTGAAAGGATTTTGACCATTTCAAATGTGCTATAGTCAGATTTGTATGTTTTATTTTCAATTGTTGCACCTCAAGATTTGTGGACTGAGTGTAAGACTATAGTACAGTGGCTGGTAGAGAATCACAGAGGGAAGCCCCTCAGAACAAGCCTATTGAACATTTTAGGTTTTCATATGCTCCAACAGTATGGTGGAGTCGAAGAACCCATGAAAGAAGGAATTCCTAGATTTATTTTGGCTTTTGTATTGGGATTGTATTCGGATATTAGTTTGCATATTCAGCAAAATGTGATGGATTGACAGACCAACTTGTTAGATGTGATCCTGGCCTCTGCAAAGAAAAAACAGTAAAGGAGAAATTGATGTTGACTCAAACAAAGATTTTTCACAATGGTGGTTTTCAGGCACTTGATTTTTGTTTTTGTTTTGGGGATACTACACAAGGCAATGGTGTGCAGTTTGTGCAAGATGGAAATGTGGTCTTCGTGGCAGAGATAGAGACTTTACTAACAACATACCTAACCAAAATATCAATAATGTGCAGATGGGAAATGGACTATGCCATATCTGTGGAAAAATTGTTCACTGAATACATTTAATGGAAATAGATTTCAAAATGAGTTGCAAATGAGACCCTACATGCAGCAGAATATGAATCAGATGTCACAGAATGTTAGCTGCCGCAGCCCTATGGGCTGCTATGGAGAACATGCAGAATGCAAGAGAGTTCAATGGGAATATGCCTTCAGCTCTAGTTTTGCAACACCCAATGTGATATGCAGAGTTTCAGATACCAGCAAAACCTTCAGTGATTAATGATGATTTTCCAGAATTTGCAAGTCCACTAGGAGTTCCTACAAGACTTAGTTCAGCACAATGATGGTACCATAAGATGCAAGAGACTTGCATACTTGGTGCAGCTTTAATGGTAAGTCAGAATGCCTTTTCTGTGGAAGGAGAAGTAAATAGCCATGCAGAAAAATGTTTGCTCGCTACAGGTGCTACCCACTCCACAGTTAGATCAGTGGAGGTTTCCAACCTACTTGGCTCGGGAAAAGAAGTTAAAGTTCAAATAAACAAGTGATAAATATGTAGAAATTTATTTAATTGAAAATGATTATGAATTCATAATCAGGGAGACAAGTTTAGTTAATTTGTTAGGACAACACCTACTCTTTACACTCAATTGCGCAATTAACTGTACACTGGATAGTGTTAATATTTAGACAAAGGATAAAGCCTCTGAATCCAAGATAAAATCACAAGAGTGATAATGTCCCCAGTTTTCACAGAGGGACTTACCTGTTCTGACTACTTCCTTAAGATGATGGCAGTTCAACATCGATGGACACTGTATTAGGACTAGCCCCTCATCTATTGACACTGAAATAGATCTTGCTACACATTAACACAGTCAGTAAAAACGACTCCATTTACTTAAAATAAAACCTATTTGCTTAACCCCTTCCATGCTCATGACGAGCTCAGCTCGCCATGAGGCACAGTTGAGCTGTGCTGATGACGAGCTGAAGAGAGACTAAAGATAAGGTGTTGTTAACAAGCCAGAGCCCACTGGGGGCTTTCAGAGTACAGTGAGGTCAAGATAAATCACTGTCATTCCTTAATATTGATGAAGCTAAACTGCGGAAACCCACTGAAAGTCATAATTAGAATACAAGTCCCACAATGCACGCTACAAAGCAGGCAATTGAGATGCCTTAAAACACGTGAGACTTGGTGCAGCAGCTGTAATTTCCCTGAAGAAAGAGCGCCTGCTCTGAAACGCGTCGGAAGGAAAAGGAAATCATTTACGGATGAAACTTCACCTTAAGAGCGAAAATAAAAGTGTTGGAACTTTACTGCTGTGGAGTGCTTCTTCAAATGCAGAGCCTTTGAAAAACATATATATATATACATATATATATATATATATATATATATATATATATATATATATATATATATATATATATATATATATATATATATATATATGTATATATATATATATATAAAGAGGGGGGGAAAAATATATATATATATATACTTACCAGCAAACTTCTGTTGCAGAAGGTGTGACCTACGTCCAACTCCCCTTAAGCTATGCCATATATTGCAGCACCTATTTGTCCATTTTATTGGGAGAGGCTCTACTGGTGGTGTACAAATATGCCTTTTGAGGTTTTGAGGAGATACCTGAAATCAATAATTTGGCTGCTGTTAATAAAATTAATGGACCTATTATGCTACTTAACTGACGATTTACAAGACTAATTAGAAGAAAGTGTGTAAATTGATTTATAATGTCTGTAACTTTATTGAAGAATTTAATTAAAAAGAGAGTAAAAATTAGTAGAAATTCTCCAGAAACAAGAGATTCAATAACAGGAAGAAGCCGAGTAGAGATTTAGAAACTCAAACAAGCATCCTAGACTAAGAATTAATCAGGGGAAGAAATTAGTTATAGGTATGATGGCCGAGAAACATGATAAATGGGAAACCTCAAAGATGACTGGAACAATCCCTGTAGTTATAAATATGTTGTTGGCAAGGTGGGTAAAGAATCTATATTTAGAGGCATTTATCATGTCTTTGGTAAAACAGCTTATTTTAACATTCGAAGTACCTTGGCAGGGTCTTGGTACGACACATTAGTCTTTCTAAAAATGTCTTATTTAAGAGGGATGAACAAGATGATGAGATGAGACTTTAAATAGTGAAACGTGAATTTTGACATGTTTTTATGGATATATTTGGCCTGTTGATTACTCATATTGGTGTTACTAAGAATGATGTGAAAATTAGAAAGTTGTCTACTTTAGTGCATCTTCTGCCTAATAGTCCTGCAGGTGCATTAAGTTAATGACTAGATGATAACTATTGTTGCAATGGTCATCCAAAAATCGAATGGCTTTAGGTATTTTTAGGCTGTACTGTTTTCAGTGTTCATTTTTTGTGGATTTCCGTGTTGTTTTGTAAATGTCTTGCAAATATTTTTACATCAGTGCTTATCAGTGTTTATCCAACTGATTAACCCACAAAATAGATTTTTTTTTGCCAGTATTTACAAAACATCTATACTAATATAATAAAGAGAGAGCCCAAACCTTTGAGGCGGGTAATCTCAGGAACCACAGCACAAATCACAACACCCAATACAGCTTTGGAAAGGCCAGTTGCAGCAGAAGGACATGGGCTATGCAGACACCCACCATATACATTTAAAAGGTAAACAAACCGTGCCAGCGAAGTAGTTCCTTGTGGGCGTGTCTGCGTTGTGCTGTGGGCATGTGCTGGGGGCGTGACAAACGCTGGGAGCGTGTGGTACGATCCGCCCTCCATGCCATGTCTCATATTGTGTGCTAATCCCACCCTGTTCCCTTTAAATACCCCTGCACCACATAATCATAACCCACCCGTACTCCTTAAAATACCCCAACACCCTTAAACACTAACCCATCTTAACCCTATAAATATACCCTGTACCCCAACACCGAAACCTATCCCTAAACCCTAAAAATACCCCTGTACCTCGAAACCCAAACCTAGCCCTGAACCCTATAAATACCCCTGTACCTCAAAACCCAAACCTACCCCTAAACCCTAAAAATACCCCTGTACCCCAAAACCCAAACCTAGCTCTAAACCCTAAAAATACCACTGTACCCCAAAACCCAAACCTACCCCTGAACCCTAAAATACCCCTGTACCCCAAAACCCAAACCTAGCCCTGAACCCTTAAAATACCCCTGTACCCCAAAACCCAAACCTACTCCTGAACCCTAAAAATAACCCTGTCCCCCAAAGCCCAAACCTACCCCTGAACCCTAAAATACCCCTGTACCCCAAAACCCAAACCTAGCCCTGAACCCTAAAAATACCCAGGTACCCCAAAACCGACACCTAGCCCTGAACCCTTAAAATACCCCTGTACCCCAAAAACCAAACCTACCCCTGAACCCTAAAAATACCCCTATAACCCAAAGCCCAAACCTAGCCCTGAACCCTAACAATACCCATTTACCCCAAACCCCATACCTATCCCTAAACCCTAAAACTACCCCTGTAACCCATAACCCAAAACTATATCTGAACCCTTAAAATACCCAAACACCCCAAAACATATACCTCAGTACCCCAAAACATATACCCCTATACCCATACTTACCTTATCCAAACATTTATAAAAACATGCTTTTACTATTCATGCATTTACAACGAATTTCGTTGTAAATGTATGCGTGGTAAAAGCATATAAAATGTAATGCCATGGATTATAATGGCATTGCGGAGTCATGGTACTTTTGTAATGAAAGTATGCGGAGTGATGGTATGTGGAAAGAAAGTTGCGGAATAATGGGTGTTTACCCTCCCCCGGTAAGTACATTGGTGGCACGGCGGCCCACATCTCCAGCAACATACTCATATTTTTTCACCACCCATTTGAAAAATGCACAGGTCTCTCTCATTGATGGCCAGCACCGACATACACTTTTAGACACACCTCCCGCCACAAGTTCTAGAATTGCAAACTTTAGAGCTGGGGAGCTACGTTCGAATCTCGGCATCAGCTCAACATCCTGTGATTCCAGGCAAATCGCTTTGTCTCCCCGTGCCTACCACAAATGAATGTGTTCTTCTGTAATGTAAATTGTGCTCATGCCATGTTGTCGAGTTCGCGCTATATAATATTGCAAGGAAAAATAAAGTAGGGAAACTCGAGTTCACACACTACTGAACGCGCACTCTTAAGTGCATCAGCAGTGCACTGTGAATCGGAGCGTTTCACAGGCCTGTCACAGATAAGAAATGCTATTAAAACGAAATCCTACAAAACAATATACTACTGGCCGACAGCAATTCATACCCGGACAACGTCGGGACAGGCTGCTAGTGTTGTTATAAAGCACATATTTAAATTAAAGGAGAAGTAATGCAGGGTATGTAGTGAAGTGTCTTACTATGGCAGTGTGTTCAATGGATGTATGTTGGGCTGTTTGAAGCACAGAAAGTCTGAAGATAACACTCACTCAGATCTCACTACCCTCTATCGCAGCTCATTTCCTCTCACACTCTCTCTGTCAGGATTTACTAGACTATTAATAGAGTTAAAAAGTAGGTGTGATATAGCCATATTTTTTACTTTGAAAAACATATTAGATGCAGTTGGGGGCAATTCACCTACACCTTACTGAATAATATGATATTGTAGGGGTGGTCAACCCTACAACAGCATAGCACTTTGTGAAACCTTTAACATTTTGAATTAGACCAGATACATTTGATGCCCTGCATTTGATGCCCTGCATTCAAAAGCACCTAATAGTCAATGATTTAAGCATGCTGACCTCTGCATACTTTGTCTATCTACATTAACGTGGTGCTACTGCTGTGTGGGCATTCATAGATGCAAAGCGACCCCATGGAAAATGTATCACTTTAAGCCAGTACTGACCTCTTAACAGACATTACATTGTATTCTGGGACATTACATTTTACTGTTAACATTGTAAGGATAGGCACAAAAACTCTAACAGTAAAAAGCCAGGATTAGCTGAAGGTATCACACATAACAACATGACATCTTGCAGCAATTAAGTTTGTTGGTATGTGGAAGTATTGTCACATTTTCACCACTATCCTGTGTACATGGTTATGTTATGTTATGTTATGTTAAAATCTTTTATATAGCGCGCAGCTGCCACAGAGAAAATGCGTCCGGGCTCTGATAGCAGTAAAATGAAGAGATATGGGATTATGCCCTGGGAAAGAGAAAGGTCTTGGTAGCTTTGCAGAAAGACGTCAATCTATCCAGACAAGGAATCTGCATGGGCAAGGAATTCCACAATTTAGCCGCCAAACAGCGAAAAGATCGTCTCCAGCTAGGAGACGCTTCACTCGAGGGACCATAACTAGATGTTTCCCAGCTGATCGTAGTTTGCGCGTAGGTACGTAGGGTACAAGAAGATTGGACAGAATCTCAGGGGAAGAAAATATTAAGATTTTAAAAGTCAGGCACAGGGTTTTAAATTCAATCCTTTTGATCAAAGGTAGCCAATGAAGGTGACAACACTCTTTTCACAGGTATCTGTCACTACCCCTTGCATTTAATGTTTATTACCTGGAGTGTTTGGTACTTCACCTGCTATACATACTAACTTGTTAAAAAAGGGGGCTGATGTGCCAAATGGTTTTACCCAGTCTTAAATGTAATCGTGCATATTGGACAAGATTCTTATGAGCCTGAAATTTTACCAATCACTGAAATGCTTAAATGCTGCAGAAAGATAAAAAGTGATGATAATATTTCCAGGTTCTATTCAGTGTATAAAATATTTAGATCAGACCTAAACATGTTTCTAAAGCAAACACTTTTAACCCAAGCACATAAAACCGAAAGAAGCAAAAGGAAGCAGAAAAATGGTTCAGTGGCATTACTAAACAACAAAATTCAAACAAAATAACCTTAGACCAATTTTTCTTGCTGCTACTTTCTCTAGTAAAGTTACATTGTGTTGGCCCCTTCAGGAAGAAATACAAATGACTCATTCTCTCCCACTTTTGTTTCATTCAATGGCTTTTAGTTTATGGCTGTGAAGGTACAGAAGGGAGAAGAATCATAGATTAATAAGATTGATGCAACGGCAAAGAATGCTCAAGCTAATTTATGTATGGAAACTGGGACAATGGTCGAAAATATGCTTGAAAGACAATCATAGGCAGTGAAACACAGGCTGCACTCTCAGAAACCAAACAGGCCGGAAGGACAGAGATCAGTACTCATTCAGTTCCAACAATAGTGACTCTCCAAAGTACTGCATAAGGCATGCATGACACATGAGGACGTCTGGTAGTTCCTTTACTGTCAGGCCTAGTTGTGGGACATCCATTGTGGAGTAACACAAATAGAACCAAAACAGCAACCTGAAGAACAAGCAGAATTGGGATGCTTCCAAAAATGCTTGAAAACAAAGAATGACAAAAGATGGAATAATTCCAAACACATTCAGAAATGTAGAAAGAATTCAAGACCCATCACTGGTGTGTCACTCCATGGGTGTTAGAAGCATTACAAATATGGTGTATCATCACACCGAAATGCAGTGTCAATTGAGTGCATAACAGTGATTGTACTTCAGCCAAGGAACAGGCAACTTGGAGATCAAAAGTTTCTTGGGATGATGTAAAAGGCACATCTTTTTGAAACAATAAAGCTTGTAGTCTGCTCAATTTATTAAAGTTAATTTGTAAAAGTATGACCTTCAGCCACAGTGCAACTTCCCCAAGAGAATGTGTAGGAGGATGCAAGGTATTCCTACAGCAAGTCACAACCTTGGAAACAGTCACTACATGAGGGTCACCTGGTTTCATCTGACAGCAACTCCGATAATTTAAAATCAAGTAGCTATCATTTGAAAGTAACAAAAATGCAGGCTTTATCAAATATAAGAAAATGCCCTTGAAATAATACGCAAGGTTAGCCATGGATGCATTACAGAAACTGTGAAGTGTTACCTCTTTGCAAATGAAGAAGTGTCCCAAAGAGGTTCTTCACTCGTGTAGGCTAACAAAAACTTCCTAGTTCTTCTGCATGCACCTGTATTAAAAGGGAAGAAACCAAGTTTCATGTAAAAAAAGGCATTGAAATTAACTTGTGAACTAACCAGGTAGCTGACAGAGTTTTGGCTACAGAAAAAGGCACGGTTTCTAACCTTTCCATATTAAGTATTGTGTAGGTTGATTCCTTCCTTGCCATGATTTGCTGCATATGTGTCAAATTATAAGGCAAAAACAATTTAATTTCATTTAAATATTTCCATGGCACTCAATTTGATTTCAAAACCTGCAATGTCCAGCTTAGTTGCAAAATCGATCTCAACTGACTTTGGACGTGTTGAAGCATAGATATGTCATTCTACGTAATAGTAAATGCAGATGAAAGAATATTATTTAATTAATACATATGATCTGACAATGCGGTCAACCCATATCGACAACTGCTAAAGCTTTTGCAAAATGTTCCTTATTAATTTGCCTCAACCTTTCAGCAGCTTCTTGTTGAGATATCTTCCAAAGTGGCAAATATAAAATGTTTAGAACAAGAAGCTCTGGGACCCAGTCTAAAATCTTTTAAATCCATATTGTCAGAAAAGAGTGACAAGTGGTCTTTAACTGCAGACACAGTGGAATGTCCTAACCATTACTAGCAAAATGGTCCTATGATATAGGTAGTAACTACCCCAGGTGTTGCGACTGAACATATTGGAGATCCCGCCTGCTTACTGTAAACCCCTTGCAAGAGTTTAAAAAACAGGCATTGACATCAATGGGTCATAATTACCACCCACCTGAACTAGAAAATGAGGAAGTGTGAGTTTAATTTTGCACCATCTCATTGAGCTGTTGCTGTGTTAACAAACTGTTGTCAATTATTACATTTTGCAACAAAGGGTATGTTTGGCTTTTTTATATTTTTAGTATTACCCAAGCTAAGATATGTAGACTGCTGTACTGTTTTGTTTAGAAAAACTATTTGGCAAGGGATCAGACAAGCCCTAAATAAAGCATCAGTGCCCTGATGCAGCCAGTGTCACGTACCCCAAACAGATATAAGCTCAATATTGTATTTCCAATATACATAACCCTTTAAGGATAGTTGTGAAATTCATTAATAGGAATAAATCTATTTTGATTTCGTGAGCTTATTTTTCTTCGCTGGGAAAGGTGTAAGCTTAGAAAAATAAGAAACCAGATTTCTAGAGACAAGACCAGATTAATAAGGGAACTTCTTTAAATATGTTTTAGACCTACCCACAGGTGGTGTCAGCCAGCGTTCCCACTGTGTATAATTAAAAACTACACATGAATTACTAGCTCTGTGTAAACAGGGATGTGCATAATGATGGTAATAAAACATTTCACCATAATTTGCAGAATTGAAATGCAAATCCTCATTCTCAAATATAGGGTATGATTCTCATTCAGATAGCATATCAGAAAGAGGCTTAACATCACATTAATCAGAAATGGAACTTGGGGATATCATTTTATCCATAGCAACTTTAAAGACATATGTAATTTGTAATGCCTTTGGTGGACCAAAAATGCCAAAGGGAATGGTATTCCAAACAATAGTATAATGGCCAGGGAATGCAGTAAAATACACCAAAAACAGGCCTCTAAACACCTTATGTGATGAAGAATGGGGCATAAGCACCTCAGAAACAACTTCTGGTGAAGTAACATCTGGAATATAGTGTCCACTTAATAGCAGAACAAACCTGTAATAAATCCATTCCAGAGAGAGAGAAAAAATAATAAAAGAAAAATCCAACTGTAGGAACATGGAGGAATCAGATAAGTCTGTTTCAGCCAAAGGAAATATGCATGTGCACCATGCAAGGAGCATGGAGGTATGCAAAAAGTCTGAAAAAAAGTCATAAATGTTGACAAAATAATCAGTGGCAAACTGAGTATAAACAGGGACTTCAGCGGGCAAAGGGGAGCAGGTAGACACCTCCAAAGGTGGTTGATATAATATAACTTCATTGCAAAGAGTAGCTGTAAAAAATGGCAAACTCACAATTGAAACACATCCAGTGTTATCATCATTAACTGTCACGATTGAAAGTTCGGCATCTGTAGATCCCACTGGGGTGTAGAAAGATTAGTACTGCTGGGTCTATGTAGAGGAATTTCGAGCAGGGTAGGGAAAGGTGCCAAGAAGTACCCAAATATCATTGTGACCTACTGTATAGAACTGGCGACATGGTGTAGCTTTATCAAATTAATTGAAATAACTCTGTTATACGTACAACCAGCGGGAAGTGGCAAAATCATCACAGTTGAAGTACATTTAACAGCAAGGACAGGCACCAGTACATAATAGGATGGGCCAAACTCTTTTTTATCTGAAATCTCCTCTCAGACTAGATCCCAACCTTAGGAATCCAGCTAGAAACCACTGGTTGCTCCATAACTTCATGGAGTGCTCATCTCGGAAGTCTTGTAATTCCTGTAAGAGAGAGAAATATTCATTGATGTCAAAGGGCTCATCTCCAGCCACTTTGCCAGAGTTAAGAAGATCTGTAACATACATACGGACCCCAAAGAGTACTTTGCAGGAAATCTGATCACCCAAAGACCTTCTTGACATATTATTTAATGCTCCCGGAACTCTTTACAGGTGATGGATTCAAGTAGGACCTGAATCTAATACTCTAGCTGTTAAGGACTGCTTTAAGTCATGTTCTTCCGTTCCACTATTGGATATCCTTCAGGATGATAGGGGGCGGATTAATTCACAGCAACATCCAGTGTGCCTGTAATAGTATCCCCGATAAACCTTAGAGGAGAAAGCCTGTCCTTAGTCCGAAGGAATGCCGCTGCTAGATAAGCACCAATAAAGATAGGCAGATCTTTATTAACAGTCGGAGCATCAGCTGATCGATTGGCCACACCCATAGAAAGCAAGAACAAGAAACAACAACCACCAAGATAAATTTAAAGGCACCATCTGAATGGAGTGGTCCATAATAATCTAAATAGACACATTGTAATGGCTTGTTTGAAACTAAAATTGGTGTCTGCAGTGGGCGTGAAATGGTGGAACATTTATTTTGTTGACAAAAGTCCTAACTAAGGACAACATTTTTAGTCTGCTTACAAAGACCCTGCCACCAGAAGTGTTTTTGTAGTAAAGAAACTGTAGCCACCACACCAGCATGGGTGGACACTAATCCCTCATGAGCAGCTATTATTAACTCTAACTTGTGGTCCTGGTTCGGTATCACTTGATCACCCACCCCAGGAATGTGGACTAAGGGGATATTTTGAGGACTTATTAAATTGGAGTGTTTTGCTGAATAGCCTTTAGGTGCGGGCTCACCACTTGCCGAAGCAGCAACCACAGCCATTATGCCATCATCAATCCTCGTATGTGAACAAGTATTTCCAGCTACAAAAACTGCATGAATAGCCCCTTAGCAGCTTCATCAGCCAATCAATTAAATCCCTGCAACATGTACACCAACATGTTGGTTACTCAGTATATATGTGAATTACATGAACCCGTGGCAAAAAATTCTTAAGTACTGTCACCTTGCCCCAAAGCCATTTATGCTTGATAGCCTTTCCTTTATAATCAGTAAATCCATTCAAGCAGCAATAAGGTAAATTATCATTAAAAGCCTGAATGCAACAATAGGAATGGCACACTATAAGTGTGGGTAATTTTAGATCCGTATTCTGTAAAGCTGAACCAAAGCTTTCAATTCAGCCAGCTGAGTTGTACATTTACCTAGAATTTCTGTATGTTTTTGTGCCTGAAATACACAATCTTTCTTGACACCTTTCATTGCAGCACAGTGTAATTATATCCAACTGCAGGCTGGGCAGAACCATCAGTATAGATAATGAAATCATATTTATCTAGAGGCATAATTTCACTGGACATGGGGTATTCCTGTTCATACTGGAGGTATTCCTAAGTATGTAATGTAGGATCAAAATCATAATCTACATCAGTAGCTGCTAAAGAAGTAGCCCACTGGATCCTTTTTGGATGTATGGTTTTCATGTTAGGAACGCAGGCCCTGGTTAAAGCCTTTAAGGCCAAAAGAGGAGACATGACAGTTATGAGTTATTCCTGAGCCAATGGGCATTCCTATAGAACAGCTGTTTGAACTGCAGTCAAAAGTGTTTCAGTGGATGCAAAGCGCATTTCCACATTGGAATATAAATGTGATTTATAAGCAATCGCACTGTTGCACCTTCATTGAATGAAACATATGTGTATCCAGGAGATCCCGGAATAGTTTGGGTCACTAATATTTTGGTGTTAACATGAATATGTAAATGCTTAGACTCAAGTATGTCAGTTTGTAATTTTCTGGGAACAGTAGTGTGTTCTGGAGTCCAATGCTTATTGGAAAAATGTGGCCAAATGTAACTGCTCAATGGTTCAAGCCATTGTGTATATTCTGGTATGTGTGTTCTACCAAAATTTAGAAAGCCCAAAAGAGATTGAAGCTTCTTCAATGTCTTTGGTGTTTGTAAGAGAGCTCCTTTCTTAAAGAAATGTGGTACTAGGCGTTTCCCTTAATTTTATAACTCATATCTCAAAAATAGGACATTTAGAAAGGAAATCTAGATTTTGGAAAATTGAATGTATAGCCAGGGTCAGCAAATCCCAATAATGTGATCCACTCTGGCCAAATGTGTGTTTAAATTGTCTTCTGTGAGGTAAATGTCATCAACATATGATAACACTTCTGAGTGAATTTCTTGTCAAATTGAAGTTACTCAGGCATAAAACAGCCATGGACTGTTTGTTTACCCTTGTGGGAGCCTAAAAAGCCTTCTCTGGACTCTTAGCACTGTGAAGGGAGTTAATTTGTGGCTTTCAGGTGCTATATTTGGACAGAAAAGTCCATTGGAAATGTTCAACGTAGTTTTGTGTGTTTTATGAACAATGTTATTTATTAAGATTGTGCTGTGTGCATTTTGTACAGATAAACATCCATGTGTGACTGTTTAATTGTCTGTAGCCTAAGACTATATAATAGGAATGACCTAGTTTAAGCACAGGAAATAATGGACTATTCATAGGGGAGAAACAAGGCTCAATCACACCTTGATATTATAACTGTGATAACATCTCCCTAAAAGGGGGTTTAGCGTCATGTTTAAAAGGGTATTGTGCTTATACCTGGGGGTTGGATCTTATAGATATAACATGATAAGCTGAGTCTTTATCCCAACTCACCTTGTTGTGATATAATGCTCTGGCTCATTAATTGCTTGCAATGTTACAATGGTTACTCCTATCTATCACTAATTTCCCTATGCTAAAGAGGGCATGTCGGGAGTACCCATCGGCCATGCCTATTGGAATGACCTAACTCCATACCGTAGTACTGTATGTTCGGAAGTCGACCTTTGTGCATTAACAAATGCACCCGTCTGAATGTGCAAACCTGTACACTTCTTTTGCATGGCTAGCTTCGGGGCAGCAGAACTGCATCTTAGTTACCGCTCATAGCATCATTCCAGGATGATCCGGCAGGAAGTGGACCTCTCACCAACTTCAGCATGGATATTCTTTTTTATAATAAACTGACAAGCTTATCCCACTGTGCCAGGGGTGCACAACAATGTTTTAATTAGACTGAAGCAGAAGAGTCGTCTTCAACTAGCAGAGAAAATAAAATAATGCAATGTGTTTTGAGTTGTGCGACAATGGAACTAACTGTGCAGACTACAAAGCGACAAGTTCTATCAGAAATAAATTTGTGCATAAGACATTTACGTAATAGAGAAAACATATGAAAAACACCATTTGAAAACATTGCTAAGCTAAAAATAAAAACCTGTATTTTAATTATTCTTAGTCTAATCGATCTAGTACTTCTAAAATAACATTTGGAAGTATTTTGCTTGAAAAGAAGACAAATTGTTTTGCGTACGGAAAGAAGACGGTGACCAGAAATAGAAAGAGAGAAGACAATGAGGTGGAGGACATTAAATTCAGAGAGTATGATGACCGTATGGAGAAAGATAAAGTTGAAGAAACTAGGCTCAATCACACCTTGATATTATGACAGTGATAACATCTCCCTAAAAGGGGGTTTAGCGTCATGTTTAAAAGGGTATTGTGCTTATACCTGGGGGTTGAATCTTATAGATATAACATGATAAGCTGAGTCTTTATCCCAACTCGCCTTGTTGTGATATAATGCTCTGGCTCATTAATTGCTCGCAATGTTACTATGGTTACTCCTATCTATCACTAATTTCCCTATGCTAAAGAGGGCATGTCGGGAGTACCCATCGGCCATGCCTATTGGAATTACCTAACTCCATACTGTAGTACTGTATGTCCGGATGTCGACCTTTGTGCATTAACAAATGCACCCGTCTGAATGTGCAAACCTGCACACTTATTTTGCATGGCTATCTTCGGGGCAGCAGAACTGCATCTTAGTTACCGCTCATAGCATCATTCCAGGATGATCCGGCAGGAAGTGGACCTCTCACCAACTTCAGCATGGATATTCTTTTTTATAATAAACTGACAAGCTTATCCCACTGTGCCAGGGGTGCACAACAATGTTTTAATTAGACTGAAGCAGAAGAGTCGTCTTCAACGAGCAGAGAAAATAAAATAATGCAATGTGTTTTGAGTTGTGCGACAATGGAACTAACTGTGCAGACTACAAAGCGACAAGTTCTATCAGAAATAAATGTGTGCATAAGACATTTACGTAATAGAGAAAACATATGAAAACCACCATTTGAAAACATTGCTAAGCTAAAAATAAAAACCTGTATTTTAATTATTCGTAGTCTAATCGATCTAGTACTTCTAATAGAACGTTTGGAAGTATTTTGCTTCAAAATAAGACAAACTGTTTGGCGTGCGTAAAGTAGATGGTGACCAGAAATAGAAAGAGAGAAGACAATGAGGTGGAGGACATTAAATTCCGAGAGTATGATGACCTTATGGAGAAAGATGAAGTTGAAGAAACTAAAAGTGATAGATGATTTATTGTTGGAGTGTAGTTTAGTTTGTAATGATGGAAAAATTTATCAGAGGAGGAAGTGCTAGAGCAGATTTATTAATTTAAATAATGTTTCATTATTTGCTGTTTTAAGTGATCATAAACAGGCCTCGAGCTGACATGACTGGTTCTCAGCCTGCCTGTACACTACTGCATGCGGTTTACCAATTGTGAAAGAAATGCTGTTTTATTTTTCATTTTTAATAGAACTGCTGTTGTTCTTTTCAAGTATCAGAAAATATAAGAAATAGGAACCATTTTGTGGTATTGTGCTTAAATGAATTATATTTTTTGAAGTTTTGGAGTTTTGGAGAAAGCTGTGTCCTAACTCTACTCACAAATCAAGGCTGTTTGTTGGTCCTGCTAATGACTGTGAAGGGTTCATTGTATTGAGTATGTTCAAAGATGAACTGTAATTCTTCTTTTTTAACAAATGTTATTGACAGATTGCACACATAGCGCAGCACCCCGCACTCCGGAGTCAACTGCCAATCAGGTACACAACATCAAGAAATTGGCAATCCATACATCGTTTTAAGTCCAAAAGTTGCATCAATCGTAACAATAGCAGACGCCCTGAACCCTCCATCCTCCCTGCCCCCCAACGCCCACCACCTGGATCCCCCATCCCGGTCGCACGACATCATCTCACAGTTTCTACAAACTAATCTTCGTTCTGGTAATGCATACACACCCTCCATTTTGGCCCTGTTATAGCACCTCCAGGGTTTCCTCCCGTTCCACCGGAGGCTCCAGCCACAGGCCCCGATAATCTGCCCAGCGCTTCCATATCTTGTAATGTTTTCATTGGCATCCTCGGGCCACAAAGATGGGCTGTTCCAGCCCCATACAAAAGTCAATCCCCTTCTTCCGCACCAGGACCGAGGGAGCCCAGGGATCCTTCCACGCTTTGGCTATGTCTCTTTTGGCGAGGGTTAGGCCCAGCAACAGTAAATGCCTCTTATACATGTTACCCCCACCCCTTCCAACACATGCAGCAGACCTAATTACGGTGTGCGAGGGAGTTCCCACCCTAGGACCTCGGACATTCAGTTTCACACCCCATTCCAGAACCTAGCCAGCGAGCTACAACTACACACCGTGTTCTTCTGTTTTTTAGGTTAAGGATTGGCATTAATTATTCATTCTGGAGATGTTTCTAGCACTGTTGCGGTTAATGTATCATATTTTCAAGAAAATCATTTGATTATTGTCATTATTACCTCATTTCACATCTTTAGTGTGCCTTGTACTTTGTGAAAGCCTGAAAAAACTCCCTGTTTGTTATGTGTATCAGCCCTTTTTGACTATTCTCCAGAGGCAGACTTCAAATCCATCCTCTGACTAATTTTGTTCTTAGATATTAATAGACCTTTCTTGCCTTTTAACTGAGCAGTCTCTATGTCAGTTTGGTCTTTGATTCTGTAGTCAGAATATTTTAATTCTGTAGACTAACCTTGCAATAATTATGATGAATTATTGATTTAACTGACTAACTACTCTTTGTTGCTTTCTGTAATGATTCTTAATTTGGAATACACCTTCATGGTTATGGCTTTCAAAATTGCCTTGTGAAGTAACAATTCCCCTTTGGAATCAGTTACCACTCACTTTCAGGAGTTGGTAACTAGTCAATAGTTTGTGATCAGATTTGCAGTCACAAACCAATGACACATACAATACAATCGCAATTTAGAAGGGACTTCCCATACAAATTGAGAATCGCTATGGGTTGCAAAACAATTAATTTTGTACATAATAAATAGTAATTTTACAGTCCCGAACCCAGTGATTTGCAAATCGCAGAGTTTTGGATCGCAAAATCCTTTAGTGCATCTAGCCCATTGTGTTTAATGAAAGGGTACTATTTTCCCAATGTGGAATCTTGACAGAGATTATGGAGAAGGAAAATACCCTACATTGTGACGTTGTGTCTACTCAGCTCTAATTATGTGACTGATAGTTGTATTAATCAGGTTTGTCATACAGAAATCAGTAATTATAAACACAAAAATCAATTAATCATTAAATCAAAGTGCAGACTCAGTTAAAGTACATAATCAGTCAAAGAACTCCATAAAAGTCAAGTTAGCAAAATTCAGATGATCAAATGGGGAGAGCAATCCGGCCTGGATTTGCCTTTCAGGCTCAGGATTAATAGGGCTCCAAGCACCTCGAAAAGATTACACTTTTATAGGATTCTAAACAATGGGTTTCATACCCTCACTACAACCGTACATGGTTCTCACAAGTCAAACCAATCAGTAGTAGACCAACCGAAACAGTTGCAAGCAAATGCATTTTGAAAATCTCTCATAATTCTACAACATGGATGTTCCTATGAATACTACCTGAACTAGAACAAATATTGTTAAATCATGTGCGATTCTATTAAGACAGCTAGGTATAACCTTGTATAGAAGCAGTTGTACTCAAGCAACATTTCAATGTTTTCATGAAGGTTATTGCTTGCCTGTGAAAGGTACATTCAAACATTATTTTGTTGAGACATGAGAATACAAGTTTATCCACGTCGTTCAGGTGTCTGGCAGTCAGTCTCAACCAAGATGGAGTATGATGTCTAAAATGTCTATGTTAGCTAGAGTTCGATTTTCTTTAGTATACTGCATCTGAATTTCAGAAAAACAATATTATCAATTTCTTATACAACCAAATGAGAGAAACCTTCAAAGAGTGAGACTAGAAGAAATAGTTCCTCAATCCTTAATGACGCTCAAAGTGCAGAACGGTATGAACCCTAGATCTGCTAATTACATGCGAGCGTCATACCGGGAGGCAATGCCTAGCACATAATGAAAAACAATCAAAAATACTAAATTTGGGGTGCCTGGCAATAGCTCTAATGGATGACTCAAATCTCTGTTCCTAGAATGCAATTACAGAAAAAGAATAAAGAAGCAGCAGAGCTTTTAACAGGATGCATATGTATTTAATTAATATGAAATGTGTCTGGCTTTCAACTAATTTTACGACATGAAGCGGATACAAATTACTTGGAAAAATTGGAGACTTGGAATTTGGAACCTCTTCCAGTAATACGTTTCCAGGAATTTTATGTTCCAGAAAAAACAAGCTTTAGCAAAGCCAATATGAATGGCACTGGCCAGCCTGTTTTCTTTGTAACTGTATGCCATAGACTTTGAATTACGTTTCATTTAATTGATCTTTATTCGGATTTGCATTATCTATAAAAGCACAAACATTTATCACATAATTAATCATAAGAGCATTGGCATTGATCCATCATCCAAATTTGAAAAACTTTAAAAAACAAAACTCGACTATAAAACAATTCAGTGAAACATCGCAAAAATTATCACACTTATGTTCGATAGCAGCTTCATATGTTAAAGTGCCAAAGTGCAAGGTGCAAATGTTTCAAGAAAAATAGCAGCAGGAATGGACAGGTTATTAGGTCATATTTAAAAAAAAACTCAACTTCTATTAAAAACATACATAAAACGTTGAGCCACATAAAACAATTTGATAAATCATCACAAGATTATTACTAGTATTACAAATAGCAGCATCGTGTGAGAAAATGCCAATGTGCAAAGTGTAAATAAGACTGAGAAAATAGCAACAAAAGAGGACAAACTTATTAAATTCCATGCAGAGTACTCTATAGTCCGGATGTCACTCATAACACATGTTTCCCTATTTAAATATAAAATCAAGAAGTGCAAATAGTGCATCCTAGCCCAACGTTCAAGGATTCATAGAAGAACGTGAGCAGATCTCCATTTTCAAAAAAGTGCAAACTCGAAATGTGAAATCCCCACCATTGAGCTGAAGAATAGTTTTATATGTAGAAAAACAAAAGAGTGTCAGAGGGTCTAGTTAATCTATGTGTGGGTCATTAAACTAACAGAACCGTGTCAAATCATCTAACCAAAACAGAAGAAAGAATTGTTGGATACCAGTGATCACTTACAGGTTATCCATCAGTCACCACACGGAACCGCCCTTCATCATTTGGCATTCCTGTTGTTCACAATCATTGGTACGTCACTGGCTCAGGCTGGGGGAGGTCAGATGGTATAGCCTCCAGAGAGCCAAGTGGCGGCCAAATAGTGGTAGAGTGTCACAAACTACCCATCAATTCGTTTGGTGGGTGACTGATTTGCAGTGCTGTGAAAAGGGGTGTGTGGATAGGGTAAGTGAAGATGTATAAAATTGGGTGAGTGAGCAAAAATAAGAAAACTTTATTAGGTCATATGCTCGCTCCACCAACATTAAAAAGCAGCATAGGTAGTTTTAACAAATATCTACCCTGATATTAAATTGATCGACATGTTTCAGCAAATTTCTGGGGACTAACGAGTCCATTGCTTTCTTCAGGACCGGAACTTATATAGATGCTACTGCAAGAAGTGAAGTGAAGTGAAAGAATTAAATGAAACGTGACTTAATACTTATATTTCTTCCAACATGAAAAAAGATCACCTGATATGTGAGGTGTATCCTTTGGTTTGTAGAAAGTATATTCGTCACTGTGAGGGAGAGAAAAAAGGACACAGACTAATACAGAGATAATGACCACTTACATAGGAATCGAGCATCATGTTATATTGCACATTGAGCTAATGAGCAAGTGTGAAATTCACCCATTGGTCTCATCGATATTACAATTTGAGACATACAAGTATATCGTTCAATGGCTACTTCTTACCATGATAGTAGGAGTAGAAGGCTCCACCCCGCCTGGCAACGGCTCAGGGGTCGAGGGAAGCACCGCACTAATATAGGAAGCAAAAAACAAACATACTAGTATGTTGATGCCTCTCGGTCTTATGTGGATATTAGAACACATGGCAGGTATCATAAAGCCTTATAAGAGGTTTCTTTACAGCACAGTATCGATTGCCCATTACAGATGGGAATCCGTCTTTACTAGTAAAGTAGAACTAAACTAGTCGAAGGTATGTTAATTGAGAACGGGGTTAGTCTCGAGAGGAAAAGCAGCGTCTACGATGTTGCATGGCGCTTTACACTACTCAAGAGCAAGTGTCAGTCTTGCGAGTCTAATCCTAAGTAATTTCATCTAGCATACGCATTTAGAAAAGGGCGCCAGCATTTAACTGGAGGGGCATAGTTCTTAAAAAGAGAGGCATCTCAACCCTCTTGTGCAGCTTACCTCTCCGTCGGTACTCCGTTACCTCCGTCTGAGCCAGTTGGGGAGGTACCGGAGCCATCGTGAGAGCCGCCTTTGAGGTGTCCACCAATTGGCGCTCGCGGTCACCTGATTGTCTAAACCAATGGGAGCGCAGTTGAGTTCAAATGGCTGCGTAAGCGTAAAAACCACCATCTCGATAGGCGGATTGCTCATCACGTGTTTTGTGATGCTCGTTTCCCATTGGACCATAGAACTGTTGCTATTGCTGCTAAGCAACGAAGCAGGCTCAATTTCTCTTATTCTGCGCGTAAACGTTCCGTATTTACAACAACGATTCAGATAAAATCTCATTGCATCAAACCATTAAATAGCCCAGGAGAGACCCTTGGATTAACAATCAGATAGACGCTAGAGGTCTCTCAGAACATAATTAGGATGAGGTGGCAAAATGTATTGAGAAGCCATCCTGGTCAACGCGTATTTAATGTTGATGGTCCCTTCTTGGGCCGGCATTCTGTTGATATTACTGCTGAGCATTGAGATAGTGTGAAATGGCTCTTGATCTAAATGTAGACATTTCGTATCAAGTAGAATCTTATTGTGTGAACTCAATAAGGGCTATTCATTGAAGGCTTCGCGCATGCCGTCAGTATACAGATTGTGTTCATTCAGTTCTAACCGGGAGTATGTGTCGAGACACTGTGTAAAGTCTCTAAAACAGCCTGTTACTGATGCCTCTAGATGTTTCTAAGGCAAACTTTCAGAGTGAGTGATTTGGATGTCCTAACCAACAGTCCTCTATACATTCAAGGTGAGTGATTTAGATGCCCTAATCAACAGTCCTCTATACATTCATACTGGGAGGTAGAGGATTGATCAATTATGAGTAAGAGGAGTGGTAGGTGTGTGGAGTTCATAGAGTGGACCATGGAATGTCGTCATTCAAACCATTCTTGTTAGTCTTCAGTTTGAACACCCACTTCTGTTCTTTACGGAGCAGAAAATTCGTGAAGTCTGTTACATGGGGAGGAATGTAAGGTTGCTCAAGCACTGTCCAAGTGAAGGCAGTAGGGTCATGCTTTTTGTCCAGAAAATGTGTGGTTAATTTTGTTGCCTGTCTCTTACACCGGATTGTGCTTTTGTGCTCTGATATACGTAGTTTGATTTTACGAGTTGTCTTCCCTACTTACTGTAGGCCGCATGGGCAAGTGATCAGATAAACCAATTTCTCACTATTGCAATTGGTGAATCTGACCTGTCTCCACGGTCTGTCTGTGCCAATGTCAATCTCAGTTGATCTTGTAGTTTGTGGGCAGGCTTGACAGGATCCACATGGATGATGTCCTACAACTGGTGGAAGGTCCCAGATGGTACCTAGAGCCCTAGGCATCCTCATCTGGGGTCTGGTATGGACGATGCGATCTCTTAAGTTTGTCCCACGTTTGAAAGAGAACAGTGGTGGCTCAATTTCTCTTTGTCCGGTGTTTAATATGGACCAGTGTTTTTTCACAATTTTTTGTATCTTATTTGATAATGTACCAAAAGTTGTTACGCAGGTCAGTCTGTCGGATGCAGCTTTAGGTAGTGACGGTTCTAACAGGGCTTGTCTGTTATTATTGCTTGCCCGTTTCATCGATTGTTTTACCAATTTAGGAGGGTATTTCCTGTCATGTAATTGATGTTGTAAAGTTTTCGCATGTTTTACATAGCATTCTTTGGTAGAACAATTTCTCTGCACCCTCAGGAATTGCCCATATGGTAGATTCTGTCTGAGGGACTTTGGATGGTGGCTATCGTAGCATAGCAAGGAATTCTTTGCCATTGGCTTTCTGTATAATTCTGATTGCAAGCCATCAGGTGTAACAAAGATCCTTAGGTCTAGAAATGCAATCTCAGTTTTACTTGCCTCTATTGTGAAGCGAAGACTTTGCGGAAAAACTTGGCCATTTCCACATTAGTGTCAAATTGATCATTTCTGACAGTGGGCACGAAGCCTAACCCTCTGTTGAGAACTTTGTCTTCCAACGGGGTAGTTCTGTATGAGCTCAGATTGATGACGAGCTCGCCTCCACAATCACTTGGCCTGTCTTGTTCTTCGAAGTATTGCTCCTCAGGTTCCTCGTCTCTGGTGGAGGGCTGAAGTGTACCCGGGGCTGTTGACCTCTTCTGCGTCCCCGGGGTCTTTCTCGGCCAAACCCTAAAAAAGGAGGCTGTCCACTATAGTGACACTAATGTAGAAATGGCCAAGTTTTTCCGCAAAGTCCGTTTACAATTCTTCTTCTCAAACCAAGATAAGAAAGAATTAGACTCAGTAGTTAAGAACACAGGACTAAAGAAGAAATCCACTTTTAACCCTGGTCCACACATGGTACCAGTACAAGTACAGACATTTGAACAGGCTGTGGAAAAAGATATTGAGATACTATTCTCCACTGAAGAAGACAGCTTTTTCAATTTCTCAAAAGCAGAACAAAATGCGTTGAAATCCTTGTCTGCGAACACAGATCTTACCATCAAACCAGCGGACAAGGGGGGAGCCATTGTCCTTATGGATACCAGTGACTATCGGAATGAGTGTCTGAGACAGCTCAATAATAGAGAGGCATATCGCCCTCTAAAAGAAGATCCTACAAGCGACATGCAGAAAACAATCACTGAGATGGTGGAAGAAGCACTCACTGAAGGGTGGGTCGCTCGGCAAGAAGCAGCCTTTCTGATTACAGAGCATCCAGTCATGCCTTATTTTTATTGCCTTCCTAAGGTACACAAGACACAAAGGCTACCACCAGGTCGCCCAATAATTTCGGGCATTGGTTCTACATTAGAACCCCTTTCCAACTTTGTCGATCATTTCCTGCGCCCTATGGTGCAGGAAATGCCTACATATCTTAAGGACACAACAGATGTGTTACGCATCCTTCCGGACATAGAATTTGATACAATCAATGACCATCTAGTATCTCTCGATGTAGAATCACTTTATACATCCATACCACAAGATGAGACTCTGGATGTCATCTTTGCTCTCTTGTCGGCTCGTGATCTAGACAGCATCACTCCTGTGAGCTTCATCATGGCCTGTGCCACCCTGGCCATGAAGAAAAATTTCTTCTAATTCGAAGAGACTATCTATTTACAGACTTCCGGAACAAGCATGGGAAGCATTTTTGCTCCCAGCTTGGCTAATTTGTATGTACACAACTTCGAACAAGAGCATGTCCTTATTGATACCAATCCATTTGTTACCTGTATAAGGTTACGGAAACGGTATATCGATGATATACTAGTTGTGTGGCGAGGAACTCACGAAACTCTTATGTCTTTTCTTGATTGGCTTAACAACAGAAACAACTTTCTTCGCTTCACAATAGAGGCAAGTAAAACTGAGATTGCATTTCTAGACCTAAGGATCTTTGTTACACCTGATGGCTTGCAATCAGAATTATACAGAAAGCCAATGGCAAAGAATTCCTTGCTATGCTACGATAGCCACCATCCAAAGTCCCTCAGACAGAATCTACCATATGGGCAATTCCTGAGGGTGCAGAGAAATTGTTCTACCAAAGAATGCTATGTAAAACATGCGAAAACTTTACAACATCAATTACATGACAGGAAATACCCTCCTAAATTGGTAAAACAATCGATGAAACGGGCAAGCAATAATAACAGACAAGCCCTGTTAGAACAGTCACTACCTAAAGCTGCATCCGTCAGACTGACCTGCGTAACAACTTTTGGTACATTATCAAATAAGATACAAAAAATTGTGCTCAGTGCAAAAATGTGATTGGTTCTTGAAAATGTAGAGTTTCACATTCAAATTGTTCCTGAGTTTCTTGCACAGATAATTTCCCTCCTTGTCATAGTAGAGCTCTGTAGCAAAGGAGATTCGAAAAATTTTCCCTATACTGTTATTTTTTTTCATGAACAAAAATGTTTTGTTTGTTTGCAATTGCTTCTGAAAATAGGAAATCCAGAGGATCAAGGAGAAGACCGATAGGCGCAGCCGGAAGATGTTCAGACTGAGAATTCCAGGTAATCACCAGAATCCATTATCGGAACATTTTGCATCATTGCAGTCGGTGAAAAAAATTGTCATCCAAATATGTGTTGTGCCTTAAGTGTGACAAAAAGCTGAGCAGGGGCAGTCGAAGAAAATACTCTTTGAAAAGCATCAATACACAAGCAGCTTAATGCTTTGCACTGAGCAGCAGTTGGATGCTGAGAAGAGGAAGATAAATGCAGAAGTGAGTTTGTGAGTACTTGTTCTTCAGCATTTCAACATGCCATCCCTCCTGGAGAAAGATTGTCGGAAGATGTCCTGCAGGGGGACATTGGCGGAGCAGCCCCCTTAGTTGCCTGCTGCACATGTCTAGTAAAGGTCGAGCTCATCAGAGATACGCCCCTGTGAACTCGCCGAGTACAGCTGCATTAAAAGGACGGGAGCCGGCTTGTTAAAATTTTGCCTTGTCATTTCAGGTTTTCCGGCAGAGGTTTGAAGGAAGTGGTCGCGCAATTACAAGCAGCAACTGCAAACGCAACAGGTATAAGACGTGTTAGGTTGCCATGGGGCCACAGTATGTTCAAGGTGGGGGTGGATCAGGTGTGAGATTCCAGGAGCAGTTATGCGGTGGTCAATGCAGGGCGCGCATGAACTCGCGTACTTTTTTCACCAATAGGGCACCGCAAGGGTAGAAGCCATCCTTATGGGCGCGCTCGGGATCCCGCCACCACAGGATGGGTTGTGGGTCGAATTCTTGTCCATGGCCAAGGCGAAAAGACCAGTGTGGGCACATGGTTTAACTGAGGCACGCTGGCAAGAAGACGCAAACGTCGCAGCCCCCCCCACTGGACGATGCGGCGGGACCTTCAACCCGAAAGCCATGGAGGTCTACACGTAAGCGCAAACAAACACGCAAAGACTTCCCGGCCGAGGCACCGCGTGCAAAGACCGACATCATTGCCTCCTGCCGCCCAGGCCCCCGACCCAGTGAGGGCACCAGTTGTGGTGCAAGACTCGGCCGCTGGCCTAACTGATATGGCCCAAATGGGTAAGGCTATGGACCAAATGCTAGGACTAATGTCACTTTTCCAGAAACGCTTGGATGATATGTCGGCGGTACCTCAGGTATTGCCTCCCGCCCCGGCTGCAGAGGCCCAGACATCAGTGCTCCAGGTTTGGGCTCAACATGGGGTGCCTGCTGCAGTGCCGCCCGGGGCAGGGTCCCCAACCACCGATATGCCGGGCTCATTATCCACTGTTCCTGCTGCGACCCCAATGGGCAAGCAGCCTGCCCAGCCCAGCGGCATGACAACCCAAAGCGCAGGCGCGGTAAACCCTACGGCCGCCAGCGAGGTCGCGCCCATCCAGCCCAGTTCCTCAGCATCACCCTGCGCCAGCGCTTTAGGCACAAATGCACCAGTGGAGGTGGTACAGGCTGTCCCGTCCGGGGCCACTCCTGTCCTGGGTGAGATAGTGAAGGTGGTCGCAGGTGGGGTTCCGCGACCGGCTGTCACGCAAGCTCCCCTGGCCTCAGGCCGTTGTTCATTAGCATGGCAGGTACCGCAGGCAGCGAAAAAAGGG
This sequence comes from Lissotriton vulgaris, assembly GCF_964263255.1. Classification (NCBI taxonomy): domain Eukaryota; kingdom Metazoa; phylum Chordata; class Amphibia; order Caudata; family Salamandridae; genus Lissotriton; species Lissotriton vulgaris. Next base: position 799,687,458 of record NC_141685.1, on the reverse strand, counting down.
ATATGGAGATGAGAGTACATTGATATCCTGATTTTACTAATGCATGGAACAGCGGGTGCAGACACTAGAAGGATGGGTGGGAAAGATGATGATGAGAAGAAGACCAGGTACCAGCGTTGGCCCGAAAAATCTTTAGAAAATTGGACAGAGGCATTCAACATCTTAGCTGCGGTAATAGTACAGAAAGACCCTGACCAGAGTGAAGCCTTGATGGCATACGCAAGCACCATCCAGCAGGAAGCAAGGCAGGCAGGAGGGATGGGTTGGTTCTACTACGATCAAGATTTTCGCAAAACAATGGCCATATGCCCCGAGTGAGGGTGGGACCAGAAAGAGATCCAACTCTGGATCAAGCACATGTGCAGAACAAACAGTGACAAGAAAGACTCGACACACAAAGTGCAGGGTGAGACAGAAAGCAAGAAATGGGATAAATTTCCTAGACGGCCATTCAAGCAGTCCTTCCGAGGGGGCCGGAGGAGAGCCAAAAAGGCTGGGCCAAAGCGTTTCTATTCTGGTACATGCAGGCTGTTCAATGGAGGGCAGTGCACCTGGGATAGGGCTTGCAAGTTCACACACAGCTGCAGCAAATGCAGCGCACAGCATCCTGCATTCTCCTGCACAACTAGTCAAGGTTCGACCACCGCCGCACATGCTAACAGATCAGAGGCTCCACGCCAGTGAGGGTGTCAGTGCGGGCCGGGCCACAACAAGGACAATCATCTGGGCCCCCTGCGTCTGATAGGCATGAGCAGCTACCCACCAACAGCAAAGGTCCTTCCCCCATCATTATGCAGAACATCCTCCCGCTAATAGGTTATACCCCCTGACGAAGGAGAAAGCGCTATTAGCTGACGGCTTCGTAATTGGGTGCAGGATACCTTACAAAGGTCCACTGGGTTGTAGGGATGTGTTAAACCTCAAATCAGACAGGGAACTGCCGCTGGTAGTCAGTTAGAAGATTAGGAAGGAATTGGCCCTAGGGAGGGTGGCTGGCCCATTTTCTTCCCCACCCCTCGAGCACTTTTTGGTCTATCCACTTTGAGTTGTGCCCAAAAAACAGCCAGGAGCATATCGACTGATACATTACTTGTCCTATCCTGAGGGTAACTCCGTCAATCATTGGCTGGAGGAAGGGGTTTGCTCTGTGTCTTACTGTTCACTTGACATGGCTATAGATATGGTGAGGAGGGCAGGGAAGGGGGCGTGGCTGGCTAAGGCAGATATTGAATCCACATTCTGCCTCCAGCCTGTGCATCCATCCAGTCAACACCTGCTAGGTTTTAGGTGGGGAGGCGAATATTTCTTTGACCGCTGCATGCCGATGGGTTGTGCGCTTATTTTGAAGCATACAGCTCCTTCCTCCAGTGGGTTCTTTCGGCCACACATGGCATATCTCAAGTGACACACTACCTGGAAGACTTTTTGTTTTTTGGCCATGAAGGGACCCAGGAGTGTGCAGATGGTTTGCGAGCCTTTGAGACGATGGTGGGACACCTCGGGGTGCCCCTTGCCCCTGGTAAGAGCGAGGGTCCGGCTCAGGTCCTGACCATTTTAGGCATCGAGCTGGACACCATCAAGGGCAAAACCGAGAGTCGAACTCCTGAGGCGGAAAGCCGGGAGCGAAGCACCACCATTTTTAAAACTTTATTGTCACAGATTGCTTGTGTTTTTAGGAAATTGAGTGTCACAGATTGCTTGTGTTCTTAAATTCCACCTACCTGAGAAACTGTTGTTGCACGCAGCGGAGCTAGCGCTGACGCTGCACGCTGGTCGCATACTCCCCCTCGTGCCCTCCCGCCACGAGCGGAGGCCACGCCCCTTTCAGGCCACGCCTGCATAAAAGCCGCCGTGTCAGGGCACTTAGCAAAACCGAGAGTCAAACTCCTGAGGCGGAAAGCCGGGAGCGAGGCACCACCATTTTTAAAACTTTATTGTCACAGATTGCTTGTGTTTTTAGGAAATTGAGTGTCACAGATTGCTTGTGTTCTTAAATTCCACCTACCTGAGAAACTGTTGTTGCACGCAGCGGAGCCAGCGCTGACGCCATACGCACAGAGCTCTTCATAAAACTGGCCCCACAATCCTCCAAGGGAAGATTGACTTCTATGTTCCCAATAGGAACCTAAGATCGAGCCAATCAGCTCTGGCAAAACCCAAGCGCATCCACAAAGTAAGAACAGGCGGACGCGCCTTTTCACACCTGGCAGCCAAAAGGTGGAATGATCTACCTGTTGATCTAAGACACACCATAAACTATCTTCAGTTTCGCCAAAAACTAAAAACTCACCTCTTCCCTAAAACATAACCCCCCCACAATGTCCTCAGTAGTCTCTCTCGACTTTCAGCACCGTGATATCCCATGGGATGAGTGTTGCGCTTTACAAATACCGGAAATAAAAATAAATAAATAAGGGTGAATCTAGGCTCCCTGCTGATAAGGTCTGCGATTTGAAGCAGGATATTCGGGCGTTATTGGGCAGGGATAAGGAACTCTTGGGTGTTCTCCAGAGTCTTTTGGGTAAGCTGCACTTTGCGGCCCGCGTCATACCAGCAGGCAGAGTGTTTTCCCGCAGGTTAGCAAAAGCTACAGCCAATGTAAGTAAGAAGCACCACCTGGTACGCCTGGGCTATGGGCTAAAAGCTGACTTAGAAATGTGGGATGAATTTCTGAAGCATTTCAATGGTACGGTCATTTGGAGGGCCCCCTGGGAGTGTAGCCAGGAACTTTGTCTGTTCTCAGACGCATCAGGGAGAGAGGGTTTTGGTGTTATCCTTGGCGAAGAGTGGTGTGCAATGCGTTGGCCCAATGCATGGCGTAAGAAGGGGATTATTGCAAACATAACCGTCCTTGAGCTCTTTCCTGTTGTAGTAGCATTGCATTTATGGCCAGAGAGGTTGGGAAACAGGAAGGTGGTGTTCTGGTCAGACAACATGGCTGTGGTTCAGGCAATCAATGGGCTATCAGCCACATGCCCTCTTGTTTTGAGTCTACTCAGAGAATTAGTGAAAGCGGGATTGCAGAATAACACAGAGTTTAGGGCGAGACACATTGAAGGTATGAAGAATGTGGCAGCTGACGCTCTCTCTCGCTTTCAGTGGCTCCGTTTCCGAGAGGCCTGGCCGTGGGCGAGGGCGGCGAAGACACCATTTGCGGCACCACTATGGCGATTCCTTCGGTGGGGGAGCGATTGAAGAGGATAGGCGAGCGTTCCCTGGCTCCTGCAACTCGTAATAAATATGGCTCCCAGTTGGTAACTTTCAGAACAGCAATAGAGTCCTTAGAAGCAGGGACATTGGGACTGGACAAACAAGTCGAGACTTTTGTGGTTTGGGCCAAGGAAATGGGCAAAACTCATTTATGGGTGTGTGGCCACCTGGCGGCCCTGAAGCATGACACCAAACTCAACGGGGGTGATGAACCCACTAGTTCATTTACGGTGAGGGCAGCACTAAGAGGGTGGGCTCGGGATGATATAAAGTCCACCGACACCAGGTCAACAAATTGATTTCCCCTCATTACAGCGCTTGATAGATACTTTACCCCCAGTCACCAATTCCCCTTAAGAGGCTAGGCTCTTCACCACCGCTTTCTGTTTGGCTTTCTTTGGTCCTTTAAGGGTGAGTGAGCTTGTGGCAAAAGCAAAAACAGATAGGTCAGGGGCTGCATAGGATATGCTGGATGTTTGTGCAACGGACGACCTGGCGCTCCGCATCCGCAAATCCAAGACAGATCAGGCTGGTCGGGGCACAACCATAGTTCTGCAGGCTTTAGGGGACTCCAGATACTGCCCTGTCACCACAGTTAGAGAATATCTGAAGATCAGACCGGCCCTGTCTGGGAATTTTTTAATGCACGCAGATGGGGCACCATTGACCAGATTCCAGTTGAAGTGCATCATGGGGTCAGCTTTGAACAAATCCGGACTATCAGGGGAGGGGAAGAGATTTTCGAGCCACTCCTTCAGGATTGGAGCGGCCACGGCTGCATTCAAGGCAGGAATGCGGCCTGAAGGGGTTAAGAATGTGGGACGCTGGACCTCAAACTGCTTTAAACAATACATCTGCCCATAGAATCCCAGGCTGGGTGGTGTTATAGAGGTGTACCAGCACCATACTGGTTTTTTTACAGATTACTTATTTTGATTATGTTTAAGTATAAGCAATCCAATCACGTTTTCCATGTACTTGTGTGCAGTGTTCAACTATTAAACCACATGTGTTAAACAGACAGCGTCCTTCCCATTTGTTTGAATGTAATTTGTCTTCTTTGCAGCAGGCTGTTGCGTGTGGGTGATGGGTCATTCTTATGTTGCCAGGTTGGAACAGTGGGCAGCTCGCAAGAATTGGACCCTGGGTTTCGCGCAGACACAGTTTGTATGGTTGGGCGCCCCAGGCATGAAGTGGAGCAACCTTAGACCCAGGCTAGAACAACGCTTTGCATTAGGGGGGCCCCAACCCAACGTCTTCATTATCCACCTGGGAGGGAATGACTTGGTCACCATAGGTAGGAGGGCTTTGATTCAGGTCATGCAGAAGGACATTGTGGCAATAAGTAACAGATTGGGATCGTGCGAGTTGTGGTGGTCCGAAATTGTTCCTCACAGAGAATGGAGGGGGGCAAGATCTCCCCCAGCTGTAGAACAGTCCCGCAGGAGGGTCAACAGGTCCATGCAAAAGGTCATTAACCTGAGAAGCCTTGGTTTCAGTAGGCACGCATTAATACAGGAAAAAATGGAAGGCTACTATGATGGAGATGGGGTGCACTTGTCAAATTTAGGAATGGATATGTTCTTATTGGACGTACAAGAGACACTATCAGCAGCAGGATGTCAATAGCTAGCTAGGTTGGGGGCTCTGTCATCGACGGTGGCCTCCTCCAGAGCTGTGGCAGAGTTACAGGGCGATCTGGTGGCAGACGGGTACAGTAAGGGTCCTCTACGGCAGACTGGCACAGTATGGGTACCTCTGCATTGCACAGTAAGGGTGCCTGGGCCAAGGTCCTGGAGCCGCAGGAGGTTCCGGGAAACCGCGACGGCGCCCCATTAGTCCTTCGGGCGGTCGAGGGGCCTGAATCGACCGGACGTGTGCCATACCGCTCCACCCTGAAAGGGGTGGCGGGAGTATAAGATTGGATCTACAAGGTGCTGCACCGTCCAAGCATAGACTCACTGTGCTGGCTGGCTCGTTAGGCAGGCGGGACAGCGAGGGGCTGCCTGCTTTGGATCGCCCGTAAGATGACCCACAAAACGTCATACGCTTGTTGTATGAAAAAAAACCTGCAACAGTTCTTACCCATATTACGTGTCCAGTGTACTCTTGTATGGGGCAGATGTGCATGATGTTGGGTGGGAGCTGATGACGGTGTGGGCACTATGAGCCCTGCAGCTGGGGGCTACCATTGGATGTGTGCGGTAAGGCCATCTCTTGCAGAGAGCAATGCAAAGCTGTACAACAAGCCAAACCAGATACAGTATTAAAGCCTCTTCAAGTAATTTTCACTGCCTTGACCAACCCATGGTCTTTATATTTTAGAAAGGTGGTTCTGGACCTAGATTTTAATGTTGACTCGTTGTTCTTATTCGAATATAAAGTCAGGCTTGAGGAAACAGGTTGCATAGGTTTCAAGGAAGGTCGACTTAGCAATTGTAAATCCATCACATTTGCTGCCCCAATTATAAAATCATATGGGGAAATGAGATTGCAACCATATTTAAAATCAGAACTAAGCTTGAAGATCAGGCACTGCAATCTTAGTGCGTGATTCATGGTCCTCCCAATCAACGAATTTTGACAGAGTGAGCAGCAACATCCGAAATCAGCCCTTGCAGATTCTGCAAATACAGAAGAGATCCCATGATTCACCTGATGTACTGTTACCCAGAGTTTCTAAATGCACGGCTCACTTTATAACAACCATTGATTAGGTTGAATGGGGGTCTCCACCTGCAATGATATGCTGGGATTTTGCTTGACTGCCAATGTCCCCATGTACTTGGCACGCTTTGGGAATTTGTTAAATCATTTTACTGCCATCAGCCTGCAAAGGACTTAATTATTGCCACTATATTGGGATAGATATTTAACACTATGTGTATTTATTTTTCTTCTTTTTGCAACAGATTCACATTTTACAGCTTTGTTCTATTTTGGGACTGCTGCTCATGTTTATTTATTTATTTATTTATTTATAAAGTTTTTCTAATCTGATTTTATTTAAAACCAATTTATCGTGATTAATTGTATCAATTTTAATTAAATGACACACATAAACATTCATTCATTCATTCGTCTTGCAGAAGGAGCAAGAAGAGATTGAGCCCTGTTTTGCAACAAGGGGCAAGCATTGCTTGTGTGCGGTAAGGCCATCTCTTGCAAAGAGCAAAGTGGAAGAGAACACAAAAAGAAAAAAGTTTTCTCCATCAAGAGATCTGCAAAACACATTTTTTACAATTTTGTTTCAGTAATCCCAGTTTTTTCCCAGTGTTAATGTTGCATTTTTGTTTTGTTTCTTTCAAAAAGTTGAAACACAAAAAAACTAAAAACTTGGAATAAAAATATTTTCAGAACTAACTTTAATGGATTACGAAAAGATAAAAATGCATGGAGTGAGAGCCAAGGACAGTGAATGAAAGTGATTGACAGGATGAGAGATGAATACTACTGATCCCTTTTTTTGGGATTCACAAATCATCAAAATCTAAAATGACAGCCAGGGTCTACAGTAACCGTCACAAGTATAACCAAAAAAAGATCCAATGTGCCCATGACTCATTCATTTTTTATTTACACCAATGGGGGGCTCACCCTGCCCCCTTATATCACTGGTTATCTTTGGGCTCTGTGGATAGGAAAGGGACAACAGGAAAAAAAATCTTATGTCCAATCTGAATTCCCTTGTTTTTGAATTTTGATGATTTATCAATCTGAAATGTCAAAGATATATAAACGTGTTAACGCTTTAAAGCCTGTTTGGCAACTTTCTAATACACCTATATCTTAAAAACTACTGAATGGATTTATAACAAACCAACAAAAGCACACTTTCTGAACAAAGTTGTACTTTTATGCAAATTATGGTGTAAATATATTCAGTGGTTAAATACCTGTGCTCGTAAGTACAATTTCTTATGGAAGTTGATTATGCCAATCAATTGCCAAATATGTGCATGGGGTCAAAAGTTATAGACATATTTTAAAAAAAATGCTATTTCAATAAAAGTTCAGCTGAACCACAACTACACAGAGGCAATTGCCATGCTGTAGTACACACCCAGACACACACACACACACACTCTCTTTCTCCTTTCGGCCAGCCCTTTTCATTCACTGGTCTATTCAAATCTCACTAACATTTGCTTTTACCTAACACAATATGTCATGTGGAGAAATGTATTTGTTCACTTTAGCCTCTGTGCATTTTGCGAGTACACAAGTGCATATTTGCTTAAAAAGTAGTTTATTGTCTCGGCTGATGTGTCAATCTGTGCTTTCATTTTTGCTTTGATATCATGGGCCAGATTTATCAAGGTATTGTGTCGCCCTTGGTCCATGCAAGGGGTCGCAAGGGTGAAGCAAAACCTAAGTAAGATTTATCAAGCCATGAAAGGCCACCTCGCATGGTCCTATATGGCTAGATAAACCCAGAGTACAGCAAGGCAGCGCAAATTGCTGCCTTGCGCTACTCTATGGCAGGGAGGTGTTTCATGGATGGAGCATAGGTTTTTCGACCATCCACCCATGGATTTTGGTGCATTCCCAGATTTACCATTAGTGTTAGACCTTCGAATGCGTCAAAATGTCAGGCCACCCGAGATGAGGCATAATGAGGATAAATATCTTTATTTCTCCTAGTTTTTACCTCTTTCTACATATGCTGCTTTCTGCATTGGTGGCAGGCAGCCAAAAATGCACCAGCACTAAGAAAGGACAGGAATGCCCTGTATAATGGTAAATACGGCGCACCCCTGCCCTTTTTTTCACACAGTGCAGCAAGGTGGCTTGCTGCATTGTGCTGTGTGAAAGAATGATAACTCTGCCTCCTGGTTTTTTTACGAGTGGTCATTGTTTTTTTTTATTGCAAACATGTGGAAGCTACCTTTATATGGCACAATGCTTTACCTTTTTAAAACTTTTAATTCCTATTGCAGGCTTGTGAGGGCCAGACCTATTGGCTTTTCCAGTGCTTATTCTATTTGCCTCTGAAACTCACAGACAGAATTAAGGGGATTCAAGGATTAAAGTCTTTGCATATATAACTCTATCCTTCTTTTTGAGTAGCTTTACTTTCTTCGGTCCCAGAAAGGGTAATTAAAATGCAATCATATTCAACTGTTTTGGGTAAGAGTCTTATCTAGGCAAAACATCAATGAAACCCCTGGCAAGTTTATGAACCGAGAGCATTGAAAAGGATGCTGCTCTCGAGGCTATCTTCCATTACTATCTGAACAGTTATTTGTCTAAACATGTAGACTGCAGTGATTCATCACTCGGAAAAACATAATACAAAAATGTAACAGACAATTAAAAGATGGTCACCAGTAACTCAACTTGATGGAGCAGATGTAATAAAATTAACATGATGCTGAGCCCAAATATTTTGCATTCCGTAGGTATGCTATCCAAGCCCTTCACAATTTTTTCAATAAAAGGTGTAAACAAACCTCTGTCCAGGTTGCTATTGGGTGGGAAACATTCACTTAAAAAGTTACAACAGCATTTTTAAATAATTTTTATTTTTTTTTCGGTTAATAATCATAATGCCTTACCATAGAATACATATAGTGAGAAAAATAACACTTGTATGTTGCTTAATATGCTTAATATGTGATACGATTGACATAAGGAAAGGATCTGGCTTACAGTGATAATAGAGTATGTTGCATCATCACAAGATGGGTAACAGAGTATTGAAGTAATCAGAGTAGGCAATAAGAAAACAATACCCAGCAATGCAATCCAAAACCTACCTACCCTCTCACGAGAGTCCATCATCAGGAATGCCAACAGCCTAGTTAAAATGCAGTGTACGAATAGCAACTGTTACCATGCATGCCAAAACTACGCATGGCTTAGCAACGCATTCAATACCACAATTGTGTGAGTTCCATTACAACACAAGTCATTACAATGACTTGCTTTAGGGAAGCGCTGGGCTTTGGAATCATTTAAATTACTATTCCAACTCCAGTTGGTGTATCAGTAGGGAAGGTGTTGGACTTAAAATCCAACAGTTCAACACCGCATTGCCTAAAGCAAGTCGTTGTAATGACTTGCGTTGTAATGGAACTTGTGGTAACATCGCAGCCTTGGTACTGACTGCGTTGTAAAGGCACTACGATGTAATGCCTGCATTGTAATAGATGTTTCCTGCAGTGTACATGAGGAAGAACCAACATGATGATTCTGGGATACTGTGGGCCCGGAAGTGGATTAGGAGTTATTCAATAGTACAAGAGCATTAGTAGAAAGAACGGGGATCTCTGAAGCAGCAAGCCTAGATAGACCTAGATCAACCCACTGTTAAATTTATAACCTTTATCGTGTCAGAGGAGAAGTCGAACTTTAAAAATGCACGATTAGCATAATAGATCTATTTATTCCATGGTTCCACGGAGTTCATGAGAGTATTTTATCATCTTTGACATACGCTGTAAGCTCTTGGAGCAGTGTGTCCCAACACCCTGCAATTGCACATTTATATAAGCCTCCTCTCTCCTCTATGCTTTCGTGAGCTATGTCAGACAGTATTCTCAACCAAAGATGTATTTGGAGGCAGGTCCAAACAATGCTTAATTTGAACCAGTAGTTTCTGGTGCTCAATACTTGCACTAAATTGTCAACACCGGCACTTCTGACAGTCTGACACATGGTGGTGCTGTTTGTGTAATATTGAGATGAGCACAGCAACAGTTGTTGATTAATTCAATATACATAAAAAACTATTAATACTTGCCACCCAAGCCATTTGTTTAGCTTTGGGGTCTGGAGTAATCTAAATTGTCACACTTGTAGGAGTGAGATTGTTGGTAGTTGTGTTGGTAGGGGCAATGGGTGGTGCAAGCTGCAAACATCTTCTGATGACGGCCTTGCAACCTATTTTTTTTTTTACAAATTAACCACATGGCTGCTGCGGGGATTTTTGCGCTGTGCTGCAAATTGCTCTTTTGCTGCATTTATGACGAGCTCAGCTCGTCATCAGCACACGACACCCGTGGGTGATGACGAGCTGAGCTCGTCATCAGCATCGAAAGGGTTAAGGACTGTGTCCCAAAACATGTAGACAATGTCTGCTTGCGCAGTGTGACATTAGGAGCAACTATTTGATGAGGCAGAGCATGTGAAGTTTAAACAGAATGAGATACGCTCCGTGAAGTATGAATAATTGAATACATTTTAAATGGGCATTGCAGGAGATTTTATAAAGGTATTCTAGGACTTTCTGCCATTCCTTGCCATTAAAGCTTTGACCAATGGCAACCTCTGATTTATTCCTGAGCAGCTGAAGCCTTACTCCTGTATATTGTAGGAGGGCTTTTTATAGCTGTGTCATTAGCCTCACTGTGTAAAGATTTTGTAAGAGCGCCTTTGAGTCCAGTTCAGAGTGTTAGGATTTCCAATAAGTTCTGAGTGCACTTATTGTAGCATATACAAGAAAGCTGTCTTGCTGCAATCCACACTGTGCCGGCAATTCCTGGAAACCATAAAGTGATCCCTCAGTTAATAGGTAGCGCACCATGCAGAGTCAGGCCTCCTTCCATAACAAAAGCTCTCAGGCCAGGAGCGTGCCTACCTGTGTTGGAAAACAGCTAAGCGGTACAGTCGGGGCATACGACCTCTTCAGTTTTGCATACACCATTCCTAGTTTCAAACAACCTGAGGCAGTGCAAAGGTGGAGCGGAAGAGCCTAGTGGTTAGTGACACTTGCAGGGTCTGACTGGGACAAAAGATATGCCTGGGCACCATAATAAAATTGATCCCCATTAGGAATCAGGTAGCTGATAAAAGAAGGCCTACATTTGCAAAGCAGACCAGTTTCATACTTGTTAATAGAAGCTGTTAAAAAAGAACCTACTCACTTATCTGTCAGACCAGCCCTTTGGGTACTGCTCGACTGCCTTGTAGGCCAGTCCACCTGGTAAGAGGATCCAATATAGCTCTTCCTCTTGATCTGATGACTAGAGAAACCTGTTTCACGAAGATGATGGCTAGCTATCCAAAAGGCTAGTTGATGGAATAGCACAGACAGATAATCTAACAAGAAGTCAGGCACCACCGGGCCTCCTCCAATAGTTGGGAGTGTTAATTTGGACAGTGCCACGTGCTATCTTCCAGACTCACAAACCAAGTCACTTAGTAAAGGAGACGTTTCAAAAGCAGAATTGCCAAGGTACTCATTTACGAGGTTTTGGTGCAGGACAGCGCTGCCCTGCGTCAAAAGAAAAGGGCAGGCATGCCCCCTATCTGTGAGATACGGCGTATTTTTGTCCTTTTCCCCTGTGCTGGCACACAATGGGCTGACATGCACCAATGCAGGCACCCTGGCACCATGTTGCAAGGGTGCCTGCGTTGCAGGGATAATTGATTGTGTGCAGGAAGGGACACCTTCAATCAATGGAGGCTGCCACTTAGAAAGAGGAAAAAAGTAGGCGAAATAAGGATATTTTTCTTCATTGTGCCTCCCTAACATCTCCCCTGGGATGGCGTTAGAATCTGAAACATTCCCAGGTTTACGATTCCTCATAAATCTAGGAATGCTTTCTATGGGTGTTGAGTGTGAACACCCACAGCAACACCCATGGAAAGCCCCTTTAATACAGTGTTCTGCGTAAAAGGGGCACATATTTACAATGCATGGTCTTGTAAATGGTAACTAGACATAATATCGACTCCACAATATCAAATGGACAAAATATTGAGTTAAAAATATCGACAATAATAAAATATCGATAACAAAAATATCGTTGGTTAAAATATCGATCAAAATAATGATAAAAAAATATCGAGTACAAAAATATCGACTCAAAATAATCGACAAGACAAAATATCGATAAATAGTCAAAGTAAAAAATATCGATAATATGTAGAAAAAAGGTTAAAAAAAAAAAATTATTAATAGTAATATAAATTGTAGTTAATGTTTAGGAGCGGGATGTTGGGTTAATAGGGGATAAGGGTGGGGAGTAATTTAAAATAAATAATTAATTAATATATGTTTGTAAATATTTTTAATTATTAATTAATTGGTAATGAATTAATATTAATTAGTTAATTAATTAATATAATTTGTACATATTTTTTATTAGTAATTAATTGGTAATTAATTAATAATAATTAGTTAATTACATTAATTAGAGTAATTTTTTATATATATAATATTTTGTTATTGTTAATTAATTAATTGGGAAAAAATAATATTAATTATTAAATTAAATTAATTGCAGCTAATGTGCTAATATATTTACTTTTTTGTTATTGTTAATTAATAATTAATTGATAATTAAATAATATTAATTAATTTTGGGTCAAGGAGTATTTTTAGGGTTCAGGGTCAGTTTTGGGTTTTTGGGTAAAGGGGTATTTTTAGGGTTCAGGGTCAGTTTTGGGTTTTTGGGTAAAGGGGTATTTTTAGAGTTCAGGGTCAGTTTTCAGTCTTTGGGTAAAGGGGTATTTTTAGGGTTCAGGGTCAGTTTTCATTCAGTTTTTGGGTAAAGGGGTATTTTTAGGGTTCAGGGTCAGTTTTCAGTTCTTGGGTAAAGGGGTATTTTTTGGGTTCAGGGTCAGTTTTCAGTTTTTGGGTAAAGGGGTATTTTTAGGGTTCAGGGTCAGTTTTGTGTTTTTGGGTAAAGGGGTATTTTTAGGGTTCAGGGTCAGTTTTGGGGTTTTGGGTAAAGGGGTATTTTTAGGGTTCAGGGTCAGTTTTGGGTTTTTGGGGTACAGGGATATTTTTAGGGTTCAGGGTCAGTTTTGGGTTTTTGGGGTACAGGCGTACAGGGTAAATATAAAATAAATTTAAAATAAATCAATTAAATGAAATTAAAAAAAATAAAATTACATTCAATTATTACGTTTTTAATTTATTTTAAATGTATATGTATTAGTTTTAATTTTTTTATTATGTTTTAATGTTTTTATTTAATATTTGTAAAATTATATGTATTTTAAAATAATTTTTACATTATTAATAATACATTTAAAAAACGATATTTTTAATTTTGAAATTTGTGTACTACGATATTAATTTTTCGATATTTTTGTAGTGTTAGGGGTAATTTCATGAAAAACGATATATTTGTAGTCGATATTTATTAAGGCGATATTTATGTACTCGATATTCTAAAGAGTCGATATTTTTGACTCGATATTTTTGTAGTTGGTGTAATAAGTATAGAAAGTCGATATTTTTGTCGTCGATAATTTTTCAACGATATTTTAGCAAGTCGATAATGTGACCGTCGATAATATTTCAGTGATCCCTTGTAAATATTCTGCAGCTCTTTTACGCCACCGGAGCGTCAAAAAGTGGTTGCTCCAGTGGCACAAAAGTGCTGCTAGGGCCTTGTAAATAAGGCATCAAAAGCGTAAGTAAAATGTCTGTATTCCTGCCTTTTTTTAAAGGACCTTAGAATGAACCAAGTAGTTCAGTGGCCATTGTGTTAAGAAGTTACCAATATTTCCTGTGCCACTTTTGAAGTGCGCCCCACTCTTTATTAACGCTTAAACATAAACCACCAACAAAAGCAAAGGAACACCTCCTGCCCCAGCTCTTTCTGGGAACCTACTGTGTAGGTTGGGGAAAATTGTACAAAACCTGAAGAAAGAGTGACGGCACAAACTATATGCAAATCTGTCTTTCTGTACTACATTTAAGCCACAAATGCATACTCAAGTCAATTTTGAAGAGCATTTCGGACTAAAACATTTTGCAACACCCAAAAAAGCTGCCCTCGTTCTGTTGTTACTGTGCATGCATTTGTGGTAAAACTTTACAGCAAACTGCGTGTTTGTGGTAACTTTTTACAGTGAATGGCGCATAATAACACGAAATTGAGTACTGGCATAACTTTGGGAATTTCACAGACCAAGCATAACACGAAATTCCCCAAATTATGATAATTACACTGGCATTATTATTTCACTCAGGCCTCCTTTCTACTACCCAAACCCTAAACCAGATGAAATTCCTCATGTCCAACACCAGAACAGGCACCAGGCCTTCTGCATTCGCTAACCCTTTGAGAAATAGTCTTCTTGACACAGGCATCAGAACAAAAATAGGGTTAGGATTTGCATTCAGTTTCCAATTGTAACACAACATCTAGCCAAACCCACAGTTAATAAGAATCAATCTCTGGAAGTCAGCTTCATAACATAGCCAATGATGGCCCTCGCTTATAGACCAATATGTACTCCTAAAACGGTGTCCTAAGTGGGCATGACACATTTTGATAACTATTGGAGACTCGGAATAAATAAAGAGACTCTTCGGAACATGCATTATTGAATACTTTCAGGTTCACAGTTGGAAAATAAGCACTCAAAGAAATCCCAGAAAGATCAATGGCTTGCAAATATCTTCAACTTGACTCCCTTCAGCCAAACATCAAGCCAGCCTATAACCAAATTAAGGTTTGAGATACATCTAAAATTACTTACATTCCTGTGTCCAACACGGAAGAGCAGTTCCGACCCCCTTCCACCTGCCCCACAAGCAACTCAGATGGTAGAATATATTATGCAACATACATGAAGTGGTACTTAGTGCAAAACCAATAAAGTAGAGGGATCACATGTTCCTGACCATAACTTAAAAATTACGATATCCCAGAAAAATGCATAATTAACAAAGATGGAATACAATGTTACTTCTGGAAATGAAGATGAAGTTACATTTCTATTATGCTCACCTAAGGAGATTGAATTGCACCAATGAATTTTAACAGCTCCCAGTAATCGCAAAATCTGAAAGATACAACTCTGTTATTACAAATAAAAACTCATCAATATAAAATGTCTTCTTGTACTGCTGTCCATGACACAGCATGTGAGCCATCACCAAAATGTGCATAACTTGCGTAACAGGCCTCTTTCATACCCCTACTAACTGTAACCCTGCCTGTCTATGTCTTCTTCTTTCTTATACTGCTTGTGCTAGTCAAATTAAATCCTACTGATCTCACCCTGCAGACTCACTGACCCAGCCTCCATAAGCATGACCCAAAGTACATAAAATTTTGGGGCATGTTATCAAGGGGGTTTATCCCCACTTTTTTGGCTTTAAAAGCCAAGAAAGCGGAGACAAAATTATCTCCCTATTACCTAGCTGTCGCTAACACCAGTTAGCGACAGCTAGTAGGAGATAGCGACCATCTTGGGCCCCACTTTGCATGTCAGTGATATTTATCACTAATGACATGCAAAGTGGGCGTGCCAAGATGTTAGCGACTGGAAACAGTTGCTAACATTGCAATCTCCTATTACCAACTTTTGGAGATATTCGCGCTAAGCGCGAATATCTCCAAAAGCTAACACCTGCCCTGAGCAGTTCTTAGCCATGTTATCCAATGGGAGGTGGATAACATGGCTAAGAGCATTAGCTCGGTAATGCATGAATATCGGTGACTTGCCAGCGATATTTATGCATTGCGGCCGATTTTTATCGCATTTGCGATAAACCTTGGTAATACCAAGGTTTATCTGCGATAAAAATCGCCGCAGCTCAGCAGTAATTTTTTGTCTCTAACCAAGCAATAGCGATAATTATCGCTAGTGCTTGGTAATATGCCCCTGTATTCTCTAACAACACTACTACCATCCAATAACACAGTGAACTAACATAACTAACCAACAGACTAACACACCTATATTCCAAGCCCTCCGTTTAACCACAAAAACACAATTAGGAATACAAATCGATACATAACTAAAGCATCTGCAACAATAACAATGTGTTGCTGACTACAAATAAAACTAACTTTCCACTAGACTAGAAATTGAACCCAACTGACCAGTATTCGAACTCTAATAATGTTGCCTAATATACAACTAACAACACCTTAAAACTTGCACAAGAATCTTAGGGCCCTATTTAGATTTTGGCAGACTGGATACTCGGTGAAAATGTGGCAGATATCCTGGATGCTTATCAAAAGTCCTACAGGCTATAATGCACTAGTAATGTGATGGACAGGATAATGTACTAGTAATATGGTGGGTGGAACATTCACCATGTTTGTGATGGAATATTCCAAACAAACTCTAAATAAGGCTCTATCTGTGGGCTCCATGGAGTAGAGTGC
Source organism: Lissotriton vulgaris (assembly GCF_964263255.1). Classification (NCBI taxonomy): domain Eukaryota; kingdom Metazoa; phylum Chordata; class Amphibia; order Caudata; family Salamandridae; genus Lissotriton; species Lissotriton vulgaris. The sequence continues at coordinate 799,671,160 of NC_141685.1, read as the reverse complement.
TACCCATCCACAAAGAGCTTCAATAGCTCATGATTTCAAAAAGATCTACTGCTGAAGCTCAATCATTTTTGGCATCTGCAGCACAACTTCCTGAACAATTCTATATCATGATCTGTACCCCTGCTCACTTGGGCGGCCCAACTGCACATTTGAGTTGAACTTTAGTTTATGTTTTTGTACTTAGAGGCTAGATTTTTCCCAAATAATATAGCCATTGTATTGAGGCAGTAGCTTACGTTTGCAAGCATACTATGCATGTTTATCATGAGTATTGCATGTTTTCAAGAGCAGTACTAATAAAATGCTGGAGCACTGTCTATTATTTTCTGAAGAGCATCCTCACTTGTGGCCCCACCAGCACTGCTCTCAAGTGATGTCTCAAACACAGAGGGGAAATCCACTCTTGCTCCATGTACTCATACTCTAAAGTACTCATGCTATTCGGGTCTATCTTAGTCTCTTGTTGTGATTTAAATTAGTCTCAAAATCCTTCTGTGCTTTGGATTGGATCCTCAGTTCCAGGACAATACAACACAAATAGCGGGGAAAGAGTTGAGCTATTTAATGCAACTTTTGAAATAGTAAAACGTTATATTCAACTGTCGGTTACTTATTAAAGTATTATTATATTGTACTTTCTGTGCTGGGATTGTAAACATGTTTAGAGGTTAGACGTGCGGTGAATTGGTATGGTTTACTGTTGGTTGCCAGTGCAGAAAGGCCCTGGTGTTGATCAGGGTGGATGGAGGAGCATTGATTGAGTTGAGAATAGGTCTCAGCTTGTAAAAGCAAAGGGGTGCTACAAGGTGCTTGTCTTCCACAAATATTTTGGATTTACTTTAATAGTACATGGCCACTTTAAGCAAGCCAGAACATAAGCTGCAACCCAAGAACTAAGGGCTAGCTTAGCAAGAGATACAGAATGCTGGGTGTGTATACTGAAGTTATGGGTAAGCACAGCAAGCGCCCTTGAAATCTTGTAGGAGAGCATAGAATATCCAATCAACAATTACAAATGAGGGTGGAAAGCCAACAAAGAACTATGAGTCAGGGAAACCATTTCAGTGCAGAGCCTAGACAGATAGTTGCAGGTTCCAGGTGATGCATGGACACACCTAAAGATAATGTCCTTGTCACCCCCTGAAACTCTGCCTTACCTTTGACTCTAATGCTGACAATCTTGAATTTCCATGTGCTGCCATGACTTTCATTGATATTAACTGATTTTCAAAAATGGCTAACTACATCAGAAGGACTATAAAAATGCAAACATTTCTTCTCCTAAACCCGAGGACATCACAATTCTTTCAAAGGAGCATGTATTTGGAACATGATCCCTTTGGGGATATACAAAGAAGTAACATTTGAAAATCTGCAGTAAATTCAAAAATAGTTTTCTTCTTAAATCATTTGTTTTTCTGTCAATGTATTTGAGGACATATTTCCAGGTGCACTAAGATATTGTATAGCAAAAAGGAGACACAATCATGAGAAATGATGTGCTTACAAAATAGCTGATAATAATAATTCAATTTCACTTATGGATAACAAAGGGACAACCCTTGACAAACATGAACAGATGGCAACCCTACTGAGAAACATTGTCAAAGCTTTTCCATAGGCACCAGTGCTAATAATTCATAGTGCACAACACAGCAGGGATAAGCATGTGTAACAATGTTTACTATGTGACGAAAGTCTCCTCAAGATCAAAATTATTGGGCTACTTGTAGTTCGTAGAGGTTTCAAATGTTCCTGCTTTTGCCCCATGATAGTGCTATTTAGCCCTGAAAATAGATATGCTATTTTCTAGCAAGTGACCTTGGAAAATTCACAAACTTTAGAACCGGATGAATGTTGAAGATATTTTTTCACACAACTGCTTTTAAGCAGCACACAAGTCCCAATTTTATGTGAAAAAAATCCACATGTGGAGAACTTTTTCACCTATGGGTAGTAAGTCATGGCAGCTGCAATAATTATAGGGAGTCCAAGAGAACAACTTAGGATACCATTACAGATCTTCGTTTGGAGTTCAGAAAACAAATGGGGTTGGGTTCAGTAGGTCATGGCTGAGGTGTGCCGACAGATCTGTTTGTCAGGTGTAGTGCTGGGAGAGCTTGTGGAGATGCTAGCCAGGAGGATTGAACATACTAGCCAACACACCTAAAATTCAGATGTCTAGCTTAAGAGTTAGTATTTGAGGTGTTACACCCCACAAAAATATATATTCTGTAGTAAGTAGTTAGCTACAGGTGTCTTCAGTCGGTTACGGTGAGGTATCAGTCGGATTTCACCATGGATTTTTACATGCCATACTGCCACAAAAACACACACTCTCATGTCTCTGCCTTAAAACCTGGTTACTTTGAAATCTATTCTGTTTTAAGTACCCCTGACAACCTGTACTTCTCTCTCTTTCCGCTGCCTCCTACACCCCCCTCGAATCCTGCTCCTCATCGTGAATTTTAACAAGATATGCCAGCTTGATTGTTGGGTGAGATGAAACATATACCCCCTCACCCCCTCCCCCCTTTTTACTGGCCAAGCAACCTCTTGCTAAAATTGCATCCACTTCACCATCACTGTAACCCAATGGGGTAAATACATTTCCTCGATTTGTTTAAAGTATCCAACTTGCCCATTACGAACTATCAGCATGTATGACTTGGGTACATTACCAGGTTTTCCATGCTGTTTACTACCATAGTCTGAATTCGGCATTGGTTTTTCTGTTAGCCTACAGTGTGAGTGCTCATTAGCAGCAGTAAACCTACATATTAGTGCTACGTGAAATATATAAAGCAAAACAGAAAGGGAACCTGACAATTATGTTTCAATGGATAGGTGGGGCGCTACATTTTAGGCAACTAATTGAAGATTAAGGGGCATATTCTCAAGAACGTGTGATAACCATCGCAAAAGTAACTTAACGCAACTTTCAACATCGCAGTCTATCGGGGGAAAATTACGCCGTGTTAACTAAGTATTCACAACACTGTGGTACCATGCGATGGTCACCAGATAACTCGTCAGATAGCCACGTTAAAATCAATGCCACGCCGCAAAAATACGAAACACGAACGCAAAAAAAAGCTGCGATGAGGCCAATCACTATACAAAAATCAGCCGTAATCAGTGACAGGCCTGCAATTCACATGCGTCAAGTGGGAAAAATCACCATAAAAGTAGAAAAAAACAGACAAACAAATGCCAAACAATGGCGAAGTACAATGGATGTTGCCGGAGCAAGTACGGAGGAGAACCAGATCCCCACAGGCCCCCCAAAGGACCAGCCTGGGACCACGGGGTCAGGGAAGGCCACGGAGAAGAAGAGTAGAAAGAAGCGATTCAATCTGCAGGAAAACAGGATCCTGATAACACCATCAACAACTGTTTGTCACCTCCACTGTGGCATTGGCAACCAAAAATGGACTATGGCAGTCCATCGTGGGCAAGGTGAATACAGTGGGGGTGCTGAAGAGGACAATGGAAGAGGACAAGAGGCGCTGGAATGAGGTCAAGCGCAAAACCAAGCTGAAACTCACCAACAACCGGAAGGCATCAATGCAGACTGGAGGTGAGACCCCTGCACTACAGGACGAGCAGGACAATATGGAGGAAATGGTGTCCACAGTCATCAGTGGGGAGACGGTGGCAGGAGTTGGGGGACCGGACACTGCTCAACATGACCGGACACAACAGCGCCAGGGTGAGTAACGACCATGGACTGGGGTGGACGGGGAAGATGGACACAAAGGCACACATGCACAATTAAGAAGAGCACATCTGCGGACAAACCATGCCCCAGACCACCAACTCCCACCAAGAGACCAATGTACCCAAGTATGCAGCATCTCAGCACTGTACAAGCACAGAAGTCAAAGGCACACTGCATGAAAGGGAAAAGGGGCAGCAAAATCCGAGCTGCAGGGGCGACTCCCCCATAACGCAGCACAAACACATAAGATGCAGAGCACACCAACAGTGACAACAATGTGGTACAAACCGCAAAACACCTACAACAAAACACAAGAGACAACTGGTGCCACTTGGGTGTAGACACTGGCCAATCACATTTGGCATTGCAGGGAAATGTGAGTTGAAAATGTACAAGTACAAACACACACACGACTGTTGTCGAAATGTCTACTGTCCCCCATCAAATAGGCAGCGCCTCACAAACAGCCACAATGTACACAGTCATGCAGTCTGTATGAAAACATGACAATGATACAACATACAAGTGGACACATTGTTAAACTGCATCTACCCTTCACATTGCAGAGGGAGAATCAATACCTCCTGCAGAGCAACCCGAGATTCTCTTCTCTGATGACGAAGAGGACCACCACAGCTTCAACTCCGACACCCTCCAACATCTCGTGGAGAGCCTATGCAGCCCACTTCCAGGAGTTGGGCAGCTCAGCAGCTACAAAGAGACCCCACCCCCTGCACAGACCACCCAGCAGGCAGCACCCACCACCACAGCTGCCTCCCAGGACCCCCACGAAGAACACATGGCCTTCCAACGCTGTGTGTTGGGGTACCAGGAGCAGCTGGCTGAACAGGTGTGGTTGGGCTTCGACCACATCTCAGACAAACTAGGCCTAGATGTAGGTAATAGCAAATTACCGAATGGTAAATACTGAATTTTACCGATTCGGTATTTACCATTCGGTAATTGCTATGTAGGTAAAAAATTCGGTAAAAATACCGAATCGGTAAGATTCAGTAATTACCGATTCTGTCATTACCGAATCTGTATTTGCCATTGATTCCTATGGGCTTTAAAGCCTATATAATTCAATAGCAAATACCGATTCGGTAATTACCGAATCAGTAAAATTACTGATTTTACAAGGGGGACAGGGTGTCACTTTGACACCCTGTTGCACCCCTGTTACTGGCTTGTGTGCCATGTGACACATACATGCCCTTAGGGCATGTCTGTTTGCCACATGGCACAGGTGTACGTGCAAAGATGTGCATGTACACTGGAATTCGTTATTTACCATGTAATAGTATTACATGGTAAATAACGAATCGGTAATGGCCTGTGGCACTGTTTCCAGTGCCACCTACATCTGTATTTACCGATTCGGTAAATTTACCGATTCTGTATTTTACAGAATCAGTAAATTTACCGAATCGGTAAATATACCGATTCTGTAAATTAAATGCCACCTGCATGTCAATTCCCAAATACCGGTCGGTAACGGCCAAATTCGGCCGTTACCGACCGGTAATTGGCGACCTACAACGGGCCCCTAGATTCCATACGTAGGAGTCTAAGTCCCATCAGGTACCACTCACGGTCCCTAACGGACACCCACATTCTGCTCCATGCCCTCCAATGGACCATGGCTTACATTGCTGGAGCCCTGACTCAGAGAATCGAAAAACTGTCCAGTCAGAGTGGCTCTAGCGATGTCACACAGGAGTTGGGAAACATGCGGAGGTTAATGGAGACCATAGAGCAGGCGAATGCGGAAAGAGTGGCTGCCACGGCTGCACACCAGCGAGTGGTAGCTGGGTTCCTCAGTGACCTCAAATCCATCCTCATGGCATTGCTGCCACAAGGCCTGGCTCTGGTGTATGCTGCTGCTACCACTACATCCACATCTCTGCCCCCTGAAGTGAAAGTGCCACACAGTGCTGCAGAAATTCCACCTTCGGCCCCTGAGGTGTCACTGCCACACAGGGCAGGAGACAGAACACCACCACCCACACATGAGGCACATGAAACAGCAGAGGACAAGGAAACCGCCTTACTGGTAAGGAGAAAACTGTAGCATTCATCTCCGCCATTTGGCCTGTTTCTGCTTGGTTCTGCCCTCTGCATCATCACCTTCCACTGACCCCTGAGGAACTCTGCAACACTCACCTTGGCCCTCGACATGGACTGCCATATTCAGTTTGATCGCTAATGACACAGCAATCAGACTGCAGACTGAACTCTTCCCCTTCCTTTGGACTTGTCATTCCCTGAAGGACTCTGGCTGGCCCTCCACAGGCCAACATCGTAATGTGGGGTTTGCACTGCCCTGTACTGCTCCAGATGCAACACTTCACTGAATGTGCATTAAAGATTCCTAATCACACAGATGTGTCATGTCTATGGTCTATCAAGTGAGAAGTATGGATGAATGTAGGGTCAGTGAATTCCTCTTATGTCCATGTGACTCATGTCGTTGGACTTGGGGCACAGGGTGACACAATGCGGTCCGGGTGGCACAGACACAACAACAGGGACACATACATTAATTACTTCCTTGTATAGCCCCGTAGGAAACCACGCCCAGACCCCCGGGGTCATTGTTCACACCCTTACGCTGGACTGGCATGCACCAGGCCAGACCACTCCGCTTACGCTCACAGGGGGTGGGGATGGCAACGCTACATGTCCCACGTCTGCCCTGTACTAATCTTCTTATCACCGGTCTGGTTGTCAGCATGCTACAGCCACTCCCTCACGGCTGGTATACACCCACACCCATCCATCACACGAGTCACAGGACATGTGACCCTGCCCATTAAAAGGGCCGGGCACACGTGCTCGACGCCATTTCCAACCTCTCTCTGGGTGTATCCGTGTGGTGTTCATATAGGCATGAGGGCCCAGGGCCCTGCAACATCACATTCCCACAGCCCGGTGGTGACATGATGGCATTTGCACCACGATACCCAATCATACAGAGTCCATGACTTGCGAGGCACAGACTTGGTGTCACCGGATACACTGCGGCTGGCACAGGCACACCGCCACAGGACGGTGACTTTCGGTGCAGTGAGGTAGGTGCACCTTAAGTGCTGAGTGGGTGTGCAGCCTACGATGATGCCCTGTCCCAGCGGTCCAGACTGCACAGGATTTGTGTGCCCTGCTGGACCACAGTGTAGACCAGAGCCAGCGGACAGTGTGGGCCTACTGCCACGTGGCGTCGCCACCTGGATCACAGAGTTAGTGGCACCTCAAAGGCTGAGCGGGTGTGCAGTCTGCGATGAAGTTGAGTGCACTGGTATGTCCTCTGCCATGGAGAAATCAAGACCCCGAATCATATGTGAGACCTGGTGGCCTTCGGAGCGGGGCTGCCTGATGTGGAGGGTGCCATGTCCGCAGGCCCCCGGTCTTGGGGCTTCACCAGCACCTGGTGGGCCCTCATTGCTACATGCCGGTGGCGGAAGGTAAGCAGTGGGGCCTGGTGCGCAGGGGCAGGCATGCAACGCTGGGCGGCGGGAGGGGCTGGGGTGCATCATTCTGCCTGGGTGCGAAGGGGTAGGAATGCAATGCTGGACAGCAGGAGGGGCTTGGGTGCATCTGCCTGGGTGTACAGGGGCGGACAGGCGATGATGTTGTGTGCAATTGTGTGTACTTTGCCATTCATGTACCTGGACTCTGTTTCAGATGAGGGTTCCGTTTCTGATGTGTGAACTGGTGAACTGCACTACATACCGGCATGTGGTGGGAGACACACCGGTGTCAGCAGGTGAGCAGTGAGGCCTGGGTGCGCAGTGTTGGCACTCTCTCTCCCTGTCCATCTCTTCTATCTGTGTCTCTCTCCCCCTCTCTGTCCGTCTATCTCTCTCTCCCCCTCTCTGTACGTCTATCTATCTCTCTCCCTCTCTGTCCGTCTTTCTCTCTCTCCCCGTCTGTGTACGTCTATCTCGCTCTCCCTCTCTTTTTCTCTCTCTGTATTTCTCTCTCTCCTTCACTCTCTTTGTGCAAGACCTACAGATTGTCCCTAGGGGAGCCGCCATGTGTCTTCATTTGTATTCTGTGTTTATTTGAATACAATTTCATTTGTTAATTCAAAGGTGAATGTGTGCTGCTCATTTTTGTGACGACACATGCATGTCACCAAATGTGATTTTGTGACATTAGGTGGATTACTTGGTACATGATTCCGTGTAGTTGATGTGGCAGGTCTTTGACGGGGTGGGGGGGTCCCCAGGGAGGTGGGGGTCTTTGAGGGTGGGTTTTGTGGCCCTGTCGGGCTCCCAGCTGCATGATGAGTGGCTCCATGGCATCTGTTGTACTTCTGGTGCGGCTGTCGGCTGGGCTCCTTTTTCTGGTGCACGCTGTGGTCCGACTTTACACCAGGTCAGAGCAGGTGTTAATTTCCTGCTGCTAACGTGCCTTATATCATGTTTTGTGGTCGTATCGCCGATCTGGCTGGTCGTTGAGAATGTTGCGGAGTGATGTTGTAGTAGCTTTTTGCATGGGAACGTCTACTCTGCATCTCATTAGCGAAAGTTGCGGGGGTTATCTTTGGCGATGTTTTTTTGCGTTTGCTATCTCAGGTAAACTGGTGCTCCACACTTCGTCTCTGTCCCAGTTACGACTGCTTCCGCAGACTGTTAAAAACTCTGCTATTCCAGTCAGCATTCGAGTAACTCCTTCACCCTGATCACTGTACTTTGTCAAGAGCGCCATGAAACCGTTGGTGAAAGTACGCGGTATAAATATTTTTAACGTAACGTAACGCAACGTTTGGGCTGTTAGCACTAGCTTGTGAATGGGGTGATAATTTTATCGCGACTTTGGCTACGATGAAGTGCTGATAACTTGGCGATAACTCCTTGAGAATATACCCCTAAGTGTTTTTGAGCAGCTGCGGCCCCTGAAGGTAAGAGCGGTGAGGCCGGGTGCAGGGGGGATTTCAAGACGATCACAAGGGAAAATTATTTATTTAATTTTCCCTCATGGTTGGCAGCTGTTTTTGAGGTTTTAAATAGCGCAAACTCGACCCGAAGGCATTGGAGCGACTTAAAAAGCACAAATTACATTACAAACAGAAGGGGAGATTAAGTGATTTGCCCAGAATCACAGCTGAAGTGAGACTCAAACCTGGTTCCAACAACCCATACATGCCAACATTTTACAAGGGGAAAGTGGATGATTTTGAGAAAAAATCTGGAGTATGAATAAGACAATTTACAGGCGGTAGACAGGTAAATAAAGCCATTTGTTGCTTAAAAAACGGGGGTCTCCTGCCTGAAACGAGTAGGTTGCCATATATGCTTACGCCACATCTCGTCTTGAGGTGCATGGGCAGAGCTCTCCTATAAAAGCACTCTGTTTTAACTGACGGCCTTTGAACTCCTCTGTGTTGCTTGAACCCGTTTCCAGGCGCCGTTTTCTAGGCCCGCGCTCCGGCTTGTTCCCGCGGGCTGCGGCCTACCTCAGTTCCTAAATATAGCCGGCTGGGAGCAGCACTTTGCAGCGTTCCTCCGGCCCTTTTAGTGCAACTGCACTACTCTGGATCAATCCCAGACGAGGCGTCCCCCAGGAACCCGAACCTCCGAGAAGTGAACTAAACCTTTTAAGGTTCTGTTTTGTAATGGCTTTTACTGCCAGCGGCCTAGGTCTTGAGGCGGCGGCGAGGAGTAGGGTCATCAGGAGCACGTGCCGCAAGCCGCGGCGAAGCCTTCCCAGTGCCTGGGGCCTCACTGCGGTGCTGGCCACCCCCTCTTCAGAGAGTGAGCTCGCAGAAACTGCAGAGCAGGGTCTGGTGACGACACCAGGCAAGAGAAAGAGAAGAGGCGCATGCCCAGCCAAGCCAGTAGGGAGCTATGGACAAAGCAAACTCTGAAAACATATTTAACAACAAAAAAAAAACAAGTAATTCTCACGGCTTGCAGTCAGATCGACTTTTGAATATTTTGTTATTATGGATTTATTAGCTAGTGACATTTGCTTTTCCCCCGAAGTACTCGCATTTTCACTAGTTTACTCTTCTTGCTCTGTGCCATCTTTATTTTGCTTTTATTTCCTCTCGCTCACTGTCGTTCATTTTCCTAAGGTATTCATTATGTTCCTTTTATACTTAGTTATTCCCTTCTGTGAACATTCCTTACGCCATTTTCAGGTCTCCGAGGTTCCTGTACTTCATGCATGCGTGTGTAGCTGATCCCATACGTCACAACATTTAGTAACAGGTAAGAGAGATTTGAATAGCATGGAAGGAATTTAATTACCCTGTAAACTTAATTGGAAGTGAAGCATATTAAGCAGCCGAAAACTAAAAATAAGCCCAATGGTAGCCTCCAACCTAAATCAGAAGTGTTTGGCATGTATGTTGTACATTCCAGAATTTCTGTTTACCTTCTTTTACTCGTCATCTGAATTTAAAATGTGATAAACAAGACCACAAATACCAGAAAAAATGGCCGAACTACTAATGAATGGAGTAGGGAAACATGGGAGCTCTGTATTTTCCTTTGTTTTGCCCTTCCAAGTGTACTTTCTTTCTTTCTTCGGTCAATTTTCCAAAGAGCAGGTGGAAGAGTTTTACCTCGCTCGGTGTAATGGCGGCAAGTTAGGCTCCCCTCTAGGAATAGAAGATGCTATAGAAGAAAGCCCAAACTGCAATGTTATCCAAAAGAATTGGATGGAAGCCACTGCTTAATTTGTGCTGGGGGTCCGCACCAGCACTTGTTTTTTTTATACTGGAACTTATTTTACATCTTCAAACATTGACCTATAGCAGAGAGAAACAATAGAAAATGGATAAAGAGAAAGGAAGGAACAGATACAAAAACTGTGACAAATAGAGAAAGCAGGGAATAAAAGTTTTCTACTAAGTGTGCAAAGGGACTAGAAAGGTAGCATGGTGGAAGAAAGAGTCCTTAAGTGGGGTACAGACTAGGCTGCCCCAGCATAAGTGGCATACTCCCCTTGGTGCAGCAGGTGCAGTGTCACCAGAGACCCTAAGGTGCCCACTGAACCATGGTTTTTGCTATATGTTATAATTCAAACAGCCGGCAGGGTCCCATTTCCTTCCTTGCACTAGGGCACATGATACACTGGCTATGCTACTGCACCTCATACAGCAGTGCCGGCAGCGTGCTTCTAAGAAAAACCTTGGACGCCAGCACTTACGTGTTTACAAATTAAGCACTGATTCAGAACAGATAATTGATCGATCCATTCAGTACTTCTGGACTTTCTATGAGAAAGAGTACTTGAGAGGCTGCTTCCACGTTATGGTCTGACTGGAGCAGTATGTGCTGCATGTAACCTATGTGGTGCCTGTAACCTCGTTCATAACTGTTGCACATGCACTTTCGGATATTTTTGCCTTGTTGCTAGTCGGCAGATATTATAGTCATAAGGCTATGGAAACTGAGACAACATTTATTAACTGGTATACAGTACCAACAAGGGGCATATTACCAACAACTACGAAAATTATCGCTAAATAGGCTTAGCGACAATTTTTCTGTCCCCAAGCATCGCCGGATTTTATCGCTGAGATAACGTGCTATTAGCAACGTTTATCTAAAAAGTGATAAAATACCTGGCGATAGCGGCGAAATGCGTGAATATCGCTGAGAATACAGCGATATTCACGCATTAGCGACAAAATGCTCTTAGCCATGTTATCCACCTCCCATTGGATAACATCATTAGCGATAAATATCGCTGACATGCAAAGCGGGCCCCAAACCGCTCGCTATCGCCTACAAGCTGTCGCTAATTGTTGTTAGCGACAGCTTGCTAATAGGGCGAAAACGGCCGGTAAAGCGTTGAAAATTGCCTATCGCCCCCCTTGATAATATGCCCCCAAGATTTTTTTAATGGTATCCATAAATGATTTGTTTAGCTCACAGGAATAACTTTGTGAATGTTCTATCAAAAGAGGTTGGGGCTGTTCCTCTGTGATCCATATCACCTCCCAACTAATTAGTGGTGGTGAAAAAGGAGAGGGGTAAAGGAGGTAGTGGGATGGGGGGGAGGGGGATCCCGCTTGGGCCCAAGCGGGACCCCCCTAAACCCCTTAGCTTAGCTGTTTATCTTTGTGAACATTGTGATCAGGATAAGATTGGAATCTGTAAATGCAATTTTTCTTTCTTCTCTAAAGGGATTGAGCCCAGATTGAATCCAGTTTTTAATATTATTTGTAAACTTTGAAAGTATAACAGATTTTTGGGAAAGCCCCTAAACCTCAATTTTTGGAGTGGCTGTTGACGTATTTGGTGTTTCTTTTCTTTCTCCTTTGTATATGATGATTTACTTCCGAACCTGCATATCTTGTTCTAGAATAAGGTGTAAGTATTCTGTAGTTAATGTTTAACCTTATCTGTCCCACTGACATTAAGCCCATGTTACTGATTCTTAATAAATAACGTATGTTCACTTCCGTGTTTATTCGATCTTTACAATAGCATCAATGGATTTGAACGAAAGTTGGTGCGGCTGGGACTAGAAAGGTATTTGGTAGTCTAGAAAAGCTTCAACTGAACTAAACACAACTCATTTATGGGCCAGGGAGTCCATGCAGCTGGGACAAGCAAGGAGGTAAATGAAAGTCCAGGACTGCTGCCCTGGTGAGGTGAAGAAGGCATTGCTCGTACTAATTGCAGTTGCAACGATGTTAAGCAGTCTGTTTGTCACCAGAGGTGACCCATATAATTGTAAATTGTATTTATATAGCACTTACTACCCCATCCGATGCATTGAAGCACTTTGTGGTGAGTAGCACTCCAGAAACCCACATTAGTGATTAACAGATAGTAGATTAGTAAAAAGTGTTTTCCCTGTTGTACATTAGTTAGGTTAGGTTTGCGCTCTTAATTTCTTACGTATTTAGTAGAGTTAAGAGGGATCAGTAACTGAATATCGACTACACAAATACCGTGGCACCCAAATATCGTGTCAAAAATATCTTTGACACAAATATCATTTTGCTATATTTATAAAGGTAAGTACAAATATATCATGAAAAAATATAGTTTATACTAATATCGTTAACAATAAGACAAAAACTATAGTTTTTCAATGAATCCACATTTTAATGCATAACTAGATTGTATAATGTATATTACATAAATGTAAGTAACATTTAATATTAGAAATAAATATATACTTATGTAAACATACACACGTATAAACATATGTGTGTGTATGTTCTTATATATATATCTATAACAAAAGGCTAATGTTAAATATATATATTCTCGGCCACAGGGACTGCCACCTCGCCAGGGCAGGCCCTACAAATGAGTAACCTTGGGCGGGTAACTCTGCTCTGCCAGCGAGGTATGTGTAGATTTGCCTACTCTGCGCTCCGTTTTTAATGTGGAAGTAGGCAAAACTCTGACTCCGTGGCGGAGCGGAGTTAGCCAGCCCCTTCCCCTCCAAAATGGTTTAAAAATTTAAAAAAGAAGGCACTTACCTGAGTGGCTGCCTCCTCCCCTGGCTGGCCACTCTCCTTTCTGCTCCTCACATCCTTCTTCAATGAAAAAACCCTACGATGTATGTCTTGCGTGTGCACAGACACATTTTAAATAATTTGGGAGGGGAAGCCTCCAGCCTTTCTAATTTGTAAGGGTGGACAGAGCTGGCGTAGTACCTCTAAGCGTAGCTCCACGGTGTTTGAAAAAAACTCCATGGAGCTCCGCTTCGCTCCGCCCACCCTTACAAATTAGAAAGTCTGGAGGCTGTGCAGCCCCCCTCCTGGAGCCATAGATGGCCCTGGGGACTGCCCCCGCCCCCCCCCCCCCCCAGGGCAGGCTCCTGCTATGTCCCGGGGGGCCTACCCCCAGGTATATAGATGTTTGCGGTGGCTTGGCGGGTGCTTTGCCGCTCACGTCATGCCACAGCAAATGCTCCGCTTCCAGCAAGTAAGAGCATTAAATATGCTTGTGCTTGCTGGAAGCGGTGCAAAATTGCTTTCCCACACAGGGAACTGTGTTTCTTGCAGCTTCCTGAAATGCTGCCTCCCACAGGAGGCAGGGAGCTGGCAGGTACCGTGGGGGTCTTTTGGCTACCCCATGGTCCCCAACAGTTGTGAGTGAGTGCTCTTGGTGGGACCAGGGCACCCAGAATTGAGGCCGGCCCTCAGGTATGGGGTCCCCAGGGCCAAAATCAGACAATGAGGTAAAAAATAGAAAAAAATAAACAGACATCAGGGGATGGGCCGGGGTGGGGAGCCCCTCAGCCCCTCTCCCTTTAATTAAAAAGATTAATAAAGAGGCCGAGCCCTAGGGGATGGAGTTCACAAGCCTAAAATCAACCCAGGGAAGGGGGGTTACGTGCCCCCTTAATACATCAAAAATAATTTAAGAAAATAAGCCTGACTGGCAAGTCATCAATGACCCTGGCTCCTTTCCCCACCACTCTGCAAACGCGTCTCCTAGCACACTACTGGTTGGGGATGAAGTCCCCTTGGATGCTGAGTGTCCATGGGGACCAGGAACCCCTTCTCTTGCCTCCAGTAAGTCCCACACAACAGGATGCCTGAGAGGTATTTGGGGGCCACGCCCCCTTTCTCCAACACACTGCAAACAGACCTCCTGGTGCACTCCTGGTTGGGTGATGAAGTCCACGTTACTCCTGAGCACCCTTGGGGCTTACTACACCTCCTGTTACCTTCAGTAAGTCCCATACAGCAGGATTTCTGAGAGGTTGTTGTCGCGCTTCCCCGAAAGAAAACGCAGGAGCCGTTCGTGTGCAAGGAGACACTTCTTTATTCTTCAGTGTCCACCTCCTAACTGCCGTTTTCCTCCCACTTCTCTTCTTCCCCACGCCCCTTCCTCCACTGCCTGTCCTGTCGCAGACAGGGGTCAGGCAGTCACGTCATGACATCTCCCCCTTTTGTACAAAGTCTTAATGTGTCTTAGATTACTTCAATGAGACGCTCTGGCCGTCTGGTTTGTCGCCTGGGTTGATCAGCTCGTTCTGGTGTCCTGGTTCGGTGGTGTGTGGGATGGTCTCGTCTTGTCGGACTGGAGTGACTGTGTTCACTGCTCCTGCTTCGACTTCCGGAGTCGGTGGAGGACTCCCAGTATTGACTCTCATGCCGCCCCTGAGGGTTGCACTTCTTAAAGTGTGAGATGTTTCGAGTGATCCGCTTGTGATCGCCTTCTGCTGTAATCATAGTCCCTTTCCGGCGACTGACCTTTAAAGGATGTGTGAGGTAGCGGCTGTCTGCTTTTGTCTTTCGATCACGCCGAACCATTACCCAGTCTCCTTCTTGGATGTCTGCGGGTCTCTCGTGTCTGCGTTGATCAGCGTATGTCTTCATTTTCAGTTTCTTTCAATAGTCTATATTGACCAGTGTTTCATGATCAATGTTTGGGGCTTGCGATTTGAGTGTGCTGTCCAGAGTGGGTAATCGAGTATGAGGGACTCTTCCCAACATTAGAGTGGCTGGACATTGATTTGTAGTATTGTGGGGCGTGGTGCGATATGCCCTCAGCACTTCATTTAGTGCTTGTTGGATGTCTCGGTGAGTCAGTTCCGCTTGTTGCACTGCTTTCTTCAGAGTACCCATGAAACGTTCCACCATGCCGTTGGCTTGGGGCCATAGTGGTGTAATCTTTTGATGTTTAAAATCAAGGTGTTTTGCGAAGTCTGCAAATTCATGGCCATTAAATGGGGTCCGTTGTCCGACTTAACCCGCAGTGGGATACCCCACGCTGCGAAGGTCTCATCAAGTACTGGAATCACCGCGGTTGCCTTTGTGGATGGTATCAGGTGTGCAAATGGAAAACGGGAGTACTCGTCCATAATGACGATGATGTATTGGCTTGTCTTCAGGGGCCCGAAGAAATCAATGGCAACTTGTTGCCACACACCTTTGGGTAATTCTGACATCTGTAAGGGGGCAGGTGGTTCGTCACGACTTACCAGCTGACACGATATGCAGTCTTTGAGTGTGGTTTCTACCATCTGATCTAGTGCCGGAAACCAGACGCGTTCTCGTAGGGCTTTTTTGGTGGCACTTATTCCTCGATGTCCCTCATGCGCGAGGTTAATCACTCCTTGTCTCAGTCTTTGAGGAATGACAATCCTCCCCCCTCTCAGAATTAGGCCTTCTTGGCTGATGGATAGTTCCTCATGGATGTGTTTGAATGCCGTGATCTCCTGAGACTTCTGACTTGAGTCTTCTTTGACATGTCGCCATGAGTTGTTACGAATGCGTTCTGTGACGTCTTGGAAGATCGGAATTTGGACGGATGCTTCTTGGATTGCTTCAAGGGGAACTGTGGGAGGGCATGCTGTGTCGATGACAAAATGTATATACTCTTCAGCCACGGAGCGCACCTCCTTGGTGGTGGTCTTGGGGTGTCGGGACATGTAGTCTGCTGGGTTTTTCGACTTCCCGGGTTTGTGGACAATGGTGTAGATGTAGTCCTGGAGACGTAGGCCCCAGCGCTCAATGCGCGGAGGCATCTTGGCCTTAGGATTGCCAAAAATGGTGACAAGCGCTTGGTGGTCAGTGATAATGGTAAAGTGTTTGCCATAAACAAAAAGATGGAAATGTTCGCAGGCCCATACCACCGCCAGGCTCTCCTTCTCGGGTTGAGAGTAACGTTTCTCAGTATCGGTGAGGCTGCGACTGGCATAAGCGATGATGTGGCGCTGGTCCGAGTCGTCTTGATATTGTGCTAAGATGGCGCCAAGGCCCACCGGGCTGGCGTCGACAGTAATTTCAGTTCGCTTTTTGGCATCAAAATAGGCTAGGTTAATGGCAGAGCTGACAGCATGCTTGATTTTGTGGAAGGAGCGGTCACAGGCCTCTGTCCACGCAAAATCTTGACCTTGACGAGTAAGTTCTCTTAGCGGGTGGCTGATGGTGGCGAAGCCCTGAATGTACCGAGCACAATAGCTCGCCATGCCGAGGAAGGACCGGAGATCACTTACATCTTGCGGCGTTGGTGTGTCTGCAAGAGCTGAGACTTTGTCAGGATCTGGTGTCATGCCATCCTTTGAAAAAATGTGGCCGTAGAATTTCAGGGTCGATTTGTGAAACTCGCATTTGGCTGCGTTCAGAGTCAAATTTGCGTTCAGTAAAGCATGACATACTCTGTCTAGGGCCGTATCATGTTCAGTTTGATCCTGTCCAAACACCAGCAGGTCGTCGCTATAATTGAATGCGTTCGGAATTCCTTGGATTACACGCCTGATGGCCTCTTGAAAGATTTCGGCTGCCGATGATATGCCAAAGTTCAAACGCTTATAGCGGAAAAGTCCTTGGTGGGTTGTGAATGTGGTGATGTAGTGTGATTTATCATGAAGTTCAAGCTGGTGATAGCCCTTGTTAAAGTGGAATTTCGAGAACACTGTGGCCCCGTTGAGACGAGCAATCATGTCACTGATGTGTGGCCCAGGGTGACGTTCTCTTTCAATTGCTACGTTGGGTGCACGCATGTCTACGCACAGGCGCACTTTGTTGTCCTGACCCTTTTTTGGTACAACCACCACAGGCGACACCCATGGAGTTGGGCCTGACATGCGCTCAATTATGTCGGTTTTGAGCAGTTCTTGGAGTTCGTCGTCCACAGCCTGTTGCAGATGAAATGGTACCTTCCTGTGATGTTGTGCCACTGGCGTTACACGCTCATCAATATGCAGTTTGACCTTGAAGTGATTTAATTTTCCTAGTCCTTTGAAAAGATTTGGGAATTTTGCGACGATGTCCGGGGCATCTTCAGTCATATAGAGGAGCTCCATGAGCTTCAGTCTTTCGGCCGTCGGCAGGCTGAGTAGGCAGTCAGCCACATCTGGGCCCTCAACAACGTGGATATAAGCTGGGATTTGTCGGTCTTTGTATGACACGGTTGTGCTGAAACTGCCCAGGCATGGTAGCGGCTTCCTGGACATCCACGTGAATATTCGAACAGCTGCTGGTTCCAGTTTGGGACGTGGTTTCATGCTCTGGTACTCTAGCGCACAGATGTAATTTAATGAGGCTCCAGAGTCCAGGACAAATTTTGCCGGGTGTTCTCCTATCCGGATGTCCAGTTTCAGATATTTCTTTTGAGGGTCTGGATCTGAAACCATACAGATGTATTCGTCACTGTCTTGTGACACCGGGGTGTGTGACGGTGACTCGCTGGATGTTGACTTTCGTGACCGATATGAACTTATGGACCGGACACTTGACCGGGAAGAGCTGGAAGAACGTCCTTCTCGCCCCTTCACTGCACGGGCGTGATGCTGTGTGGACGATCGAGTTTTTGATGATCTTCGTCCTGAGTGTTGGGTTTGACAAACAGTCTCGAAATGATTTTCCCTGCCACAGCGGTGGCACCTTTGTCCGATGGCTGGGCATTGTCCTGAGTGAGGATATTCCTGGCCACATCTGTAGCATGTGGGCGCCGTTCTCCTGGGCTTGGTGCGTCGCGATTCGCACGATTCATAGCGTCGCGACTCACGCGATTCATAGCGTGCAGTCGGCCTCCGAGACGATGTGGAATGTGTTGACTTGTTTGGTTTGGGGCGATCTGTCTGATGTTTCTTTTCCTTGTGTACTTGCATTCGGAAGGCTTGCTCCTTCTGATCAGTCTTGTTGACCTCCATTTTCTTTGCGTGGTCTTCCGCCTGGTCGTTTATTCGCGTCATTTCCTCAATTTCCTCAAGGGTGTAATGTTTCTTCAGCAGTCACCGGCGTAGCGACTCAGAGTGACATCCTTCAATTACGCGGAGCCGTAATGCATCCTCGGTGTTGAAGTCATCGAAATTGCAGTGGCGGGCTAGCCGTCTGATGCGCACGATGAAGTCGCACATGCGCTCATCTTTCTCCTGAGTGGCTAGGTTAAATGTGTAGCGCTCATAGTCTAAGTTGTACTGTGTAGAAATTTTCGGTCAAGAGCTCCTTTGACATCATCATATGTGGCAGTGGCCGCATTGGGCAGTTCTTTAATGATCTGCGCGATATCTTTCCCCACCAGATTCCGTAAAGCTATTAGCTTCTGTTTGAGGTCTTGTACTTGGGATCCAGTCATGTAGTCTTCAAAATCTTTGGACCAACTCTTCCATTTAGGTCCCATGCTGCTGCCGGACGTTAGCTCCAGGGGTTCCGGTGGTCTCAAGTATGGCACTCCCATGACTGCTGGGTGTGTTGGCGCTACCAGTGGGGGATTGCCTGGGGCTGCTTGCGTTGCTGGGGATCCTCCTGACCCACTGGTTGAGCTAGTGACTGACATTTTTGTTTATTTTGATGTTTACAGTGTCTTTTAGTGAAATCTGTAACTTTTATTCAAGGTGCCTGACTTCAAAATGGCTGACACAAAATTTCCAATGGAGAGTCTATGGGCGATGCCTGACCTTAAAATGGCCGCCGTTTGGGACACATGGCTTCAGGTAAGAGTTGCACTTGCAGCCTCCAATATTTTTTTGATAATCGTCTGAGACTATTCAGTGCATCTGCCGCGTCATGCAGGCTGATCAGGACTCACCCCTTCATTGACGATCGGTGCAGCTGCTCGTTTGGGTGCTTTCCGATCTTCGCGCCGTTTCCGCGCTGATTTCTACTTTGGCCGCATTTCTGGCCGTCTGAGGCGTTGCACGCCGGGCGTCTTCGCACGCAGGACGGACAGTTATGTGGAGTCCGCCATATACCGCTTTGGGGCAGCACTCAGGGGCAGTGTGTGAGCTCTTCGACTTTCGCGCTCCACACACGCCGCTCTGACACGGGCTGCAGGCTCTCTGTTCATGGTCGCTTACAGGCGGCAGGGGTTTGCCCGATGTGGGTGTTTGAATGACATCCCACCCTCGTCGCCAGTGTCGCGTTTCCCCAAAAGAAAACACAGGAGCCGTTCGTGTGCAAGGAGACACTTCTTTATTCTTCAGTGTCCACCTCCTAACTGCCGTTTTCCTCCCACTTCCCTTCTTCCCCACGCCCCTTCCTCCACTGCCTGTCCTGTCGCAGACAGGGGTCAGGCAGTCACGTCATGACATCTGTCAGAGGCCACTCCCCCTTTCTCCACAACTCTACAAATGCGCCTCCTGGTACACTACTAGCTGAGCGGTGAAGTATCCTTGGCTCTTGAGGGTTCTTGGGGGCCAACAACCCCTCCTGTTACCTCCAGTAAGTCTCACACAGTGCGATTGCTCAGAGCTCTTTAGAGACCATGCCCCTTTTATCCACCACTTGCAAACGCACCTCCTGATACGCTACTGGTTTGCAAGCACCACACGGAAATTGCCTTCCTCATTGAATCAGAAAAACTCGATGTCCTTTTCCTCACAGAAACTTGGACTCGGGAAGATTGTGAGGTTGAACTGGGCCTAGCCTGCCCCTCAGGCTATAAAATCAGTCATACCCCGCGCACACTCAATCGAGGAGGGGGAATCGGGTTCATTCATAAAGACTCGCTGACCCTCTCCCAGCTGAAGATTCGAGAGGTGCCAGGATTTGAACTGATGGGATTCTCGGTTAAAAAGCAGGAGCTGACACTCTGCTCGGGCGTCCTGTGCTATCGTCCTCCAGGACCGGCACCTTCAATACCGCCCCTTATTGACCTGATCTACGAGCTCTCCAGCTCCCACTCCAAGTTACTGATTCTTGGAGATTTTAACCTGTGGGCAGGCGGCTCATTGGATAATGCATTTTTCTCCCTTAGCCAAGCCTGTATAGACATCAGTCTGGAACAGCTGGTGAATGCCACCACGCGCCGGAAGGGTCATATCCTGGACTTAATATTTGCGGATCCACAATGGGTATCAATAGATGATATTAAGTGTCAGTTTTGGACAGACCACTTCCTGATTATGTTCTCTCTTTGTCTAGAGGACTACACCTTGCGGGAGGCTGGACTATCCCAAGCCAAGTTAGGGAGACCTTGGTCCCAAATACTCAACACCTCCCCACTACCGAGTATCTTAGGGAAGGACTTTAAGCTTGGCAGCTCAGCTGAAGAGAGCTACACTCTCTTTAGCCAGTCCATCTCGAGCTCGTTGGATAAGTTGGCACCCCTCCGGATTTCACGAGGGAGGGTAAACCGAGCTAGCCCTTGGTATACGAGCGAACTACGCCAGCTTAAACTTGGCTGCATACGCGCAGAAAGAGCGTGGAGGAAACAGTATTTAGACTCGGAGAAAACTGTGTTTCGGACCGCTTTACAAAAATATAAGGCACAGATCAAGATGGCTAAAGCGGCCTATCTTGAATCCACCTTGAACCAGGCCCCAAACAAGGCACAGGCCCTCTTTAAGATCGTCAGGGACCTCGCCCACCAAATGTGTGCGGCCAACACCGTCCCCACATCCCAAGCTCTATGTGATTCGCTTGCTGATGCTTTCGAGGAGAAAATCTGCAAAATCCTGGAGGGTTTGCAGGATCCAGTCAATCCTACCACTGGTTTGGGAGCTCCGGAGGCGTTGGCCAGTCGACCCCTGCAGAGGGTTTCTCACCTCTGTTTAGAAGCTCCGGCCACGCCTTCCAGTCGACCCCAACCAGAGGACCATGCACTTAGTTCGGGAGCTCCGGCGATAGAGTCCAGTCGACCCCAGCTGAGCAGCTTTCCCCTCCCCTCTTTGGAGGAGTTTGGCAGCCTGGCTCTCACGATCTCATCTGGCTCGCCTCTTGATCCTCTCCCTCCAAAATTCTGGAGGGTGTTTCAGGAGGAACTTTTCCAGCCTTTGCACTCCATCTGCTGCCAGTCGTTTGAAACAGGGACTGTACCGGACTGCTGGAAGAAGGCAGTGGTATCTCCGCTCCTAAAAAAATCTACGCTTGACCCCGCTTGTCTTTCCAACTATCGGCCAATTTCCCTGCTTCCTTTTCCAGTTAAAATCATGGAAAAACTGGTCACCCGCACTCTGTCCGGCTTCTTAGAAGGTAACACCTGGTTGGATGAGACGCAATTCGGTTTTCGCCCAGCTCATGGGACGAAATCCGCGTTAGTGACCGTGTTAGACAATCTGTGGGCGCGAGTCGACAGTGGTCGGGCAGCCTTTCTGGTGCTGCTCGACATGTCGGCCGCGTTTGACACGGTCAGCCATCCTACCTTGATCATGAGGCTGGAAGAGTGCGGGGTTAAAGATACGGCCAGGGATTGGCTGATTTCCTATTTGGACAACCGTCAGCAACAGGTATCGCTCCCTCCCTTCAGCTCAGAGGAACGGAGAGTAGGACAAGGAGTACCCCAGGGCTCAGCCATCAGCCCCATACTCTTTAATATCTACCTCCGCCCTCTGGTCCAGCTTATTAAATCATTTGGGATCTCCGCATTTAATTATGCGGATGATACCCAGCTGGTCTTTTCACTGGAGGGACAGGACGCAGTCCCATTGGAAACCTTCCACCGGGGCATGCAGGCGACAGCGGAATGGCTCCGATTGAACTCGCTGCAGTTTAATGGGACTAAGACAGAGGTCCTATACTGTTCCAACGACCGAGTTCCCCGGGATCTCCCAGACGACTTCTGGCCTCTGTCATTCTCAGAGACGGTGTCAGCTGCACAATCGGCGCGCAACTTGGGTGTCACCTTCGGGCCCAACTTGCAGCTAGATCTGTACGTAAATAAGACCACCTCAACGTGCATGATGCTGATCCGCATGCTGCGCAAAGTTCTGCCCCTCCTCCCTGAGCAAGCCAGATCCGAAGTAGTGCGGAGTACCATTTTAAGTCGACTCGACTATTGTAACGCACTACTTTTGGAGGCCCCGATAACACTACTGGGCAAGCTCCAAAGGGTGCAAAACATGGCTGCCAAACTCGCCCTCTCCCGCCCCTACCACAGCTCATCCACGGCAGCGCTACAGGAACTCCACTGGCTGCCGGTCCATCTACGTGTTCGCTACAAAGCAGCTTGCATTGTGTTCAGGGCCATCCATGGCCTGGGTCCGGTCCCCTTGCGGAAAATGTTCGCCTGGTACCTTCCACCCCGAGCCTTACGCTCCTCTTCATCCAGGCTACTTGTAGTACCGCGCTTTCAGAGAGTGAGGATGGGCGGCCGCTCATTCAGAGTAGCGGCGGCCAAACTCTGGAACTCCCTGCCGATATCTCTAAGGAGTCTTGAGGATCTCTCAGCCTTTAGGAAGGTGTTAAAAACTCATCTTTTCCCCAGGACAGGCTAAGTCGCTGAAATTGTTGGCTCATCGTTCAAAGCGCCAGGATGCCCTTGGGGTGACAGGTCTGCGCTCTATAAATATACCACAATACGATACGATACGAGACTGGTTGGGGGATGAAGTTCTCTTGGATGCTGAGGGACTTGGGGGCCAAGAGGCTCTCCTGTTACCTACAGCAAGTCTCATACAGCGGATTCCTGAAAGCTGGTCGGAGGTCCCATCCTCTTTCTCCACCTCTCTGCAAACACAGCTACTAGTTAAAAGAAACATAGAAATTCACTTATAAAGCCAAAGGTTACAGGGACATTACATTACATTTAGGCTCAGGTTTCGCTCATAGAAAAAAAACTGTGGAATTCATCAATTATAGTTACCTGAGCTAACAATAACTTATGCCCCATTAATAAACTGCTTATGACCTCACATATTACATCCCTCATGACATGATCAGTGACATCAGTGATGACATCACTCATGACATCATCCACAGAACCACTCACACACTCACTCACACCCTCATATAACCTCTCATATGCCCACTCACACACCCACACAACCATTCACAGAACATACCAATACTCACATACCTCTTCACTCTTCCATAGAGGCACACACACACCCACTCACTCGTACAGCCACTCATGCAACCATTCACTCACCCACACAGCCACTCATACACCCAGTCACTCACCTGTACAGCCACTCACATAGCCAAACATTCACCCATAAAGCTACTCACACACCCACTTATTTACCTACACAGTCACATCCACTCATCCACTCACCCATATAGCCTCTCAACACAGCCAGTCACTTAAAAGCTTTACAAGTCTCCCAAACTATGTCCTCCTTAGCTGATCCAACGTTCACATCTAGGAAAACTCGTAACTCATCTTTCAAGGCTTCTAGAAATTCTTCATCCGCTAAAATAGTTCTATCTAATCTCCAGACTGAGCTCCCCTCATCTGTGACTAAACCTAAATTCAAACTCACAGCTGAATGATCTGATAGATGTGCCCCTATATGTTCCACTTTCGTAACCCGTTCTTTTAACCTAGTATCTACCAAAAAGAAATCTATCCGTGAACTATGTTTATATTTTTTATTGTGAAAGGTAAATCCTATCTGTTGTGGAGCTTTCCATCTCCATATATCACACAAACCTTGTTGTGCCATAATCATCTTTAACTTAGCTGTCATTTTGGTGTTTACTATTGCCCTGTTGTTCCCAGTTCTGTCCAACTTACGATCTAAAACTGTATTGAAGTCTCCAGCCATAATTATTTTGCCAGAGAATTCCAATAATTCCACCTCAATTTTTTCTAATATTGTTGGATCATCAACATTCAGGCCATAATATCCAACTATTATAAAGGCTTCCCCTGCCAATCTTAACTTAACAATCACCCATCTTCCTCTTCTATCTACTGATTTGTTTTCAACTACAATGTCAACTCCTTTCCTAACCAAAATAGCCACCCCTTTAGTTACTAGATCTTGAGGTGTAAAAATAGCATTAGCAATCCACTTTTGAGTACCGAAAATCTCCTTACTTTCATTCTCAGTTAAGTGCGTCTCCTGTATAATGATCACATGAGCAGGAGAGTCTTCTAGGTATTTCAATATTGATAATCTCCTCATTTTAACCCGAAGACCATTCACATTCCATGTGAGGAACTTTAGCTCCTTATTAGTAATCCCACTCATAATAGTTTACCCATGTTTCCCTTCTACTTGTTTGACAGTGAGGTAGCTCCTGAGGAATATTTTTCTTGTTTTCTCCCTGTACCCACCCCCTCCCTACCCCCCCCACCCCTACCCCTCCCCTTCCCCCACAACCTACTTTCCCTATCCCCCCTCCCATTCCCTCCCTGGAAAACCCAACCAAAACTCCCATGGCCTAGGCCGGTGGATGTCGCAATGGCGGTGCATCGTTCTATTTGTTTAACTATGTAAGGTCGATAATCTACTCTTCCTGAGAACTATCCAGAAAGGCGTCTACTTCTTCCACTGTGCGAAAGGTATACATCTTATTTTGCCAAATAACTTTCAGGAAAGCAGGAAATTTCAACTGGGCCGTAGCCCCTATTTCTCTTAAAGGTGTCAATCGTTTTCCTAGTTCCCACTGTCTATTTGCTGTAGCAGGGGACAAATCAGACCTAATATCCACTGCAATTCCGTCAATCAATATGCCCTTTTTCTTAAGAGCAGCTGTCAGGATCTTTTCTTTTAGAGAATATGTCAAGAAATTAATCAAAATTTTCCTAGGTTTAGAACGATTTGGATTTAACCTGAAGGGATCTCGATGTACTCTCTGGATGTCCCGTAACAACATTTCTTCTGTCTCTACTAGCGGCAATTCTTTCTTTAGTAGCTGTACTACAAAACTTTTTATATCCGACCCCTCCTTTCCTTCGGGTACTTTTAGAATTTTTAAGTTGTTGCGTCTTTGCATATTCTCCAACCTCTCTATTCTTTCATCAGATTCTCTGTCTCTGAAAATTAAACTCTCAATTTCCTTGCGATTATCCAGTATTTTCCCTTGCATAACTTTCATATCTAACTCAATTTCTCCTGTACGAGTACTTAGTTTATCAATTTTGTCTTCTAGTAGTGTGCATGTAGCGCTTATACGTTCCTAATTTCTTCTAGAGGCTTCGAACCCTAGATGGATATCTTTTTCCAATTTCCTTAGCAACGCCAAAACTGACAAGTCTGATGTAGCTAGATTATCTTGCTGTGCCGAAAGCTGTCCTACTCCGGGTCCTTCTGAGGTGATCAGCATTTGTCCGCTACTTATTGTGTCATTTGGCATTGTAAATATATCGTCTCTCATGTCTCTCTCATCATTTTCTATAACAGTCAATTCATCTGGAGCTACTAATGAACCCTCTGCTGTTATAACTGCATTTGTAGTAAGATTTCCACCTTTATCTGAATCCATCTCAACTGTGAGTACCTGAAAAGGGTTTGGAGTCGAAAGAGTAGACCAATCCTGCTCTTCTTCTATGGGCTCAGGCGGGGGGTACACCGTCTCACAAGTAAAGGTTTGGGCTTGAGATGTGGGATATGGTTTCAAAACCAAAACTTTTGGGACTGGTTTAAAGTATGAATTAAGCGAAGGAGTTGTTGAAAAGTCATGTCCAGCCCCTTTTTGCCTCTTCTTTTTGCCTTTTCTTGAAGGGGAAACTTTAATTTTATTAGAATTTACTTCTTTGTCCGCACCCTTTTTAATGTCTTTTTGCAGTTGCAATGTTTTTGGTTTCCCTAAAGCAAATTCACTGTCATCTGGTTTATTCAAATCCCCAAGTTTGTTACTCCTTAATTGGTATCTTGTTTTTCCCTTTACTTCTGCCCCTTTGCTTACTTGTTTTAATACGACCTCTTTTTCCTGTGTGGACGCCGGTATTTCAGCTTTTATGAGAGGGAGATTGGGAGCTCAGGGGGCTAAGAAGCGGAGGTTGTATCATAACTTGATCAATAATTTGGAGAAAGAAATACGAGACTGTGAGAGTAGTCAAATTGCACAGCCAGGAAACATCTTCGAAGAGGGAGCCAATAATAAACTTTTAGATTTAAAAATAGAACTTACGGCAGTACTTGCTCGAAGAGTTAAAGAAAGATGGGAGGCTAGTCAGTTGGCACATTTTTCATATGGAGAGGGGTGTGGCAAGTTACTAGCGTGGAAAGCCAAGAAAGATTTCGTACGTAATCAAATAAAAGAGATTAAGAAGTCGGACTCGGGAGAAGTTATAACAGAGCGGAAGCAGATTGTAGAAGCATTCTTTGATTATTTTGTGAATGTGTATACAGAGGATCTCTGCCCGAGTAAAGTAGAGATAGAAAGATGGCTACCCTTGGTGAAACCACTCTCTGATGATTATATGGAGGAGTTGAATAAGGAAATCACCCAAGATGAAGTGTTGAAAGTGATCAAGGAGAGTAAAAGAGGGAAAGCTCCTGGTCCGGATGGCCTCCCAGGGGAGGTATATAAAGTGTTGAGTGAATTAATTGCTCCCATATTATGTCAACTATATAACAAAATCTTCAGAGGGGAGGTAACAATACCTAGCTCGTGGAATGAGGCAACAATTACCCTAATACTTAAACCAGGGAAATCTCCTAGGAGTTTAGATGCCTACAGACCTATCTCGCTCTTAAATTGCGACTATAAATTCTTCTCCAAAATTTTGGCTGATAGACTTGGTAAAGTTATACACAAATTGATTCACGAAGACCAAAGAGGCTTTATTAAGGCAAGGTATCTAAAAGAATTAACATTTTCATTGATAGGTATGATAGATATGGCCTCTAATTTCGAGCTCCCCATGGCAGTGATCGCGTTAGACGCTGCCAAGGCTTTCGATCGAGTCAACTTTATTTATCTAAAAACTCTCCTGCAATATCTTAACTTAGGAGATAAATTCACGCAATCTCTTTTTGCTTTGTACTGTTCACCGACATCGCGCGTTTTGGTTAACGGCATTCTCACACATCCAATTAAAGTAATGCGGGGCACCAGACAAGGGTGTCCTTTATCACCCTTGCTTTTTAATTTATACATTGAGCCTCTTGCTTGCAAAATTAGAGCCACAGAAGAGATCCCCCCTTTTGTGTCTATGGATTGGACCAAGAAACTAGGATTATATGCAGACGATATTATTGTCTATTCTTCTAATTTGTTGCTTTCTTTGGAGAATCTGGTTAAAATAGCGAAGGAATTTGGAAAGATCTCAGGTTATCAGATAAATCAAGACAAGACTGAAATTATGGCCTGGAATCTCAATACAGGGGGTGTTAAAACAACAACAGAAATGAGATACTTGTGGGGTCAGGATAACACAAAAGATTGAAGATCTAGCAAAAACTAATTTTGATAGGATTAAAAAAGAAGTCGCTGCTACATTAAAAGGATGGATGAATTTACCACTTTCTATATACGGACGATCTAATCTTGTAAAAATGGTGATAGTACCGAAAATTACTTTTTTGTTTGAGACTATCCCACTTGGTTTCAAAAAGGAATGGCTGGTCAAATTACAGAGTGTGATAACATCTTTTATCTGGGCGTCAAAAGGCTCTCGGATCTCATGGAAAAAACTAAGGAGGAGAATTAATAAAGGAGGGTTGGCGGCCCCAGATATTCAAATTTATGCATGGGCTTTCTGTTTAAAAAACTGTAGGATGTTGTTGGGTACCCTACTTAAATCTCTGATTGGAGAAATGTTTGTTTTTTTGCTGAAAAGGTCTGGTTATCATGATTTTGGTTTTTTAAATAAGTTCTCAGACCCAAAATTTTTTAAAAAGGTGAGACTCAAGATTTTGCGGGACTTGGCAGAGATATGGCATAAAATCAGAAAAGTAGTAAAATTTCCTTATTTTAGCTATATGGCGCCAATATGGGAGTCTCCTGGCGCTCCATCTTGGACAAAAGATGCGTTGGCACTACACTTGAAAAAGGATTTTGCCCTGCAAAGGTGGAAAAATGTGTTTCCAGATGGCAAACTTATATCATGAAGCTTATGCCAACAAATGTGGGGACCGGTTTTCTCAAAATATAAATACTTACAGATCCAAAGCTGGGTTAATGACTTGGAAACAGAGATTGGAACTGAAAATGACTTTGAGTTGAAGTTGGAGACAGAGATTTTTAAGAAGGAAGTGGCCTTCTGGTATTGGGCGATATTAGAAATGGAGGATGGACCGTTTGTCTTGCCAGAGACCCTGTGGATGGATAGCTTGCCAAGGATCGCGACAGAAAACCAATGGCAAGTAACTATGTCTATGCTCTATAGTATCATTAAACCTGCAAACCTAAGGCGAAATCTTTTGTTTACCATCCACAGGGCATATTGGTCTCCTTATAGACTCTCCAAATTCAAAGCTGGCGGAATTATTGGGTGTCCGAAATGTAAAGCCCCGAATGTGGATGATTTGCATATGTTTGTGTCATGTCCAAAAATAATGCAATTCTGGATAGATGTAAGTAATTCTCTCTCCAAATCTCTGAACCAATGCATTGAGGTAAGCCCTGAATTAATTATTACGGGGAGATACGACTTAGAAAATAGATTTATGAATAATAATGTTAGACTTATTAGAGAGATATGCAAGTTATGGGTCTCACCGCTTAGTCCTAGTTTAATGGATTGGATTCTAGCCATGAGGTGTATGGCTAAGCTTGATATTTTAGACCATTCTAAGAGAAATCGAGGATTTTGGTTACCTTTCCTTTTATGTTTTGGTTGAACATTTTGTGTTAAATTCCGATGATTAAGCCCGTGCCTATCTCGCTGGTACATGGTACCCCAGGACGAAAAATAGAGTTGGAGGAAGACACACCTGTTAAGTCAGGTGGCCAAGAGGGGCAGTCCAGAGAAAGGCCAGACTCAAGAATAGGCGATGTCTATGCCCCATTACTCTAAACCAGCCTATGAGATAAAAAGCCCAGTGGTGGTTTAAGATAGAAGTTATGGGTGGCGAGGTGGCAAATGAGGATAAAAAAAGGAAAAAAAAACAAAACACAGCCAGTCCCTCACCCTTGCAGGGCACTCACAAACTCACTCACATACCCACACAACCACTTACATGCCCATACACACTTCCCTACAAGGACTCACACATCGCTCACTTACCCATACAACCATTCACACAGACACTTACTCTCTAAAGCAGCCACTCACACACCAACTCACTTAACCAAACACCTACTCACACAGCCATTCACTAAGACATAGAGCAGAGGTCCCCCACATCTGCAGAAACAGAACCGGCGGGAGAGCGTTCTCCTTCATCGCAGCCAAAACCTGGAACAAGCTCCCTATTAACATCAGATGCTCCCCAACCCTGCACACATTCAGGAAGGACCGCAAGACCTGGCTCTTCAACTGATCTGGAGCAGCCACCCCACCTCCCCCCAGCGCCTTGAGACCCTCACGGGTGAGTAGCACGCTTTACAAACCCCTGATTGATTGATTGATTGATTGATTGATACAGCCACTTACACACACTTACCCATCCATAAAGCCACTGACACGAACACTAACTCACCCATATAGCCACTGACAAACCCATCCACTCACTCACCAATACAGCCACTCACACAGCATCTCACTTACCCACACAGCTACTCCCACTCCCACTTTTACACTCATTGAGCCACATGCACACCCATACACACAAGAATACATACACTCACATAGCCACTCACGTAATATATGTTAGAAGTAGTATCACTCAGTAGAAGTGCACCTAGTCTACTAATTTAATTTTGTAGTAAGTTAGTAAATATGTTTAATACCCATAAACACTTATAAACACTTACACTCACAGGATGATGCCATCAGTGATGTCACTGACCATGTAATGAGTCATGTACTATGTGAGGTCATAACCAGTGCATTCGGGGGGAATACGTTATAGTTAGCTTAGGTAACTATAACTGCTGAATTTCACTGGTTTTGTACAAGTGAAATCTGAGCTTAATTATAACGTCCCTGTAACTTGTTTTTTTCAGTGTATATGTATATATACACACTGAAAAAAAACAAAAGTTACAGGGATGTTATAGTTAGGTCAGAAATCACTCATACAAAACCCTTTAAATTCAGCTGTTATAGTTAGTCAGCTATAACAAAAAACAAATAGTTAGTCAGCTAACTATAACTTGCGCCCCAGCAATGCACTGTTTATGACCTTACATATTACATCACTCATGAAATGGTCAGTGACATCACTGGTGACATCTCAAATGAAATCACTGATGCCATCACAGATTACATCATCCAGTGACTGTGAGCATTTAAAACAAGTTTATGAGTGTTAAATATATATACCAAGGTATACTGGTGAATCAATGGGTGTATGAGTGCCTGCATGGGTGATTCAATGGGTACGTGACTGACTGTATAAGTGAGTGATTAGGTGACTCAGTGAATGTATGGGTGAGTGACTGGTTGTGTGAATGTGTGTAGCAGTGTGTCAGTTGGTGTCTAAGTGGCTGTATGGGTGCGTGAGTGGGTAAATGAATGGCTGTATGGGTGAATGAATGGTTGTCTGAGTGCCTGCATGGGTGTCTGTGTGGGTGGGGAGGGTGTGTGTGACTGCTTGTATGGATGAGTGAGTGGGGGAGTCAGTGGATGTATGGGTTAGTGAGTGCTTGTGAGATGGGGTGTATGGGTGAGTGTGTGTGTACATGGCTGTGTTTCAGTGAGTGAGTGGATGTGTTGGTGGTATATAGGTTAATAACTTCATATGTGAAAGGCAGTATAGGTGGCCACTTTCTCCACCACTTTGCAAATATGCCTCCTGGTGCACTACTAGTTGGGTGATGAAGTCAGTCCCCTTGGCTCGAGGGTCTTTGGGGGCCAACTACCCCTACTGTTAGCCCCAGTAAGACATATACAGCTGTATTTCTGGGAGGTTGTCAGAGACTACATCCCCTTTCTCCACCACTCTGCACACATGTTTTATGGTGCATTTATGGTTGGGGAAAGAAGTCCACTTTAGTCCTGAGGTCCTCAGGAGTAAAGTTGAACTCATTCCCCAATCAGTAGTGTGCTAGGAGGCATGTTTGCAGAGTGATGGAGAAAGAGGACGTGGCCTCCAAAACCTTCTCAGCAGTCTCCCTGTGTAGGACTTACTGGAGGTAACAGAGGGCCCCCCAGGACCCTCAGGAGCCAAGGAACTTCATCCCCCAACCAGCAGCACCCCCGGAGGAGTGTTTGCAGAACAGTGGAGAAAGGGGGTAGGGCCTCCGGTGATTTGTCAGGCTTTTACAAAAATGTTATTTCTTTTTTTAGGGAAGGGGGACTGTATAGTCCCCATTTTGTGGGCCGTTGTCAGCCCGGGGGCCCCATCCATAGGGGCCAGTCCCTTATGAAATGGGAAGGGGAACCACGTGACCCCCCTCCCCAGGCTGATGTCAGCCCCAGGGACTGCAGGGCCAGGCATTTCCCAAACATTTTTTTAAAGGGAGGGCAGCCACACAAACCTCCTCCCGGGCCAATTTCAGCCCGGAGACCCCGTCCCCTGCGACCTGTCCCTTTTTTATTTATTTTTAAAAGGGAAGGGGGCAGCAGTCCCCTCCCAGGCCGGTTTCGGCATCGAGGATTCCATCCCCGGCGCCGGGCCTCTAATGTAGTTGCTCTGGTCCCACCCAGGGTGCCCACTCTCATCTGTTGGGGACCACAGGGGACCCTGAAGGTCCCCACGATCCCTGCCGGCTCCCCTCCTCCTGCAGGAGACGGCATGGCTTTTGGACAGAGGGAGCTGTTGAACATGCACTGCTGCGGGCTGCAGGGGGCATGCCCCTGCATTAATTTCAGATTAGCCCTGGGGAAGTGGCTGTCCCTGGGGCTGCTGAGGTTCTGGAGCCCCTTCATTAATTTTACATTTAGCCCTGGGGAGGTATGTGTTTCTGTGTGGGTGGGTGAGAGGGTGTGTGACTGCCTGCATAGATGAGTGAGTGGGTGAGTCAGTGGGTGTATGGTTTAGTGAGTGTGTAACAGAAGGGCTTTATATGTGACTGAGTGTGTGTATGGCTGTGTTTGTGAGTGAATGGATGTGTCAGTGGTATATGGATGAGTAAGAAGATATGTGAAAGGCAGTATAGGTGAGTGTTGGAGTATATGAGTGACTATGTGTGAGTGAGGGATTGTGATATTGGCTGTATGGGTTAATGAGTGCATGTGAGAGGGGCTGTATGGGCGAGTGAGTATGTGTTAGTATCTGTGAGTGGGTGTGTGTATAACTGTATAGGTGAGTAAATGGCTGATTGACTATATAGGTGAGCGAGTGAGTGGGTGTGTGAGTGGCTCTGAGTGATTGACAGTGTGTGAGTGGCTGTATGAGTGGATATATCAGTGGCTGCATTAGTGAGTGAGTTGGTGTATGAATGGTTGTATGGTGACTGAGTGGATGTGTGTGGAGACCTATGCATTAGTGAGTGAGTGTGTGGGTGTGTCAATGGTTTTAAGAATGGTAGTGTGGAAGGTGGAGTAGGTGTAATAATAATAATGCTTTATTGTTTGATTAATAAAAATCATTACAATAATAATCGTCCATACGTTCATTCTCACATGATAATAAATGACAGAAGTATACAGCAATAGATAGTTAAAATATTTACACACTCTAAAATTTTATTGGTTTCTAGATCCATGCTGCTTGTTTTCTTCAGTATGGGTTTCATTATTACAACCATTAGTCCCTTAATAACTTCACATTTGGGAGACAGTGATAGAAAATTAAAATGTATAACAATAAATACTTAATACGAACCAAGTCAACACCCACTAAAATTCTGTTAATTTTCCAAATCCAAACAACTTGAATTTAAACAGGATTTCAAAGGTGTTATAAAGTTAATTCAAACTAAAGGCCCTTTCAATTGGTTCTCGACTAAGGGACAATAATAAACAATTGAACTTTAACTTCATTCTAAAAAGAGGACAGATGACTAATCTCGAAAGTCCTACTAGCAAATCCACTGACTTTGTGGCTTTATTTATCATAGGGAAAATCCCTACAAAAGATGGCAAAAGCTGTAAAATCACAGGAGGTGCAAAGCCTTTAAAAGGGCAGCCATTATAACAGTCAAGGCTTTTATCAGTTAACACAGTAGTATATGCCAGTTGTCATTTTAATAAATTAGGAGCAGCCCATTATGGGATTTCAGTGGTTGACTTGCTGGCTCTCTCACTAGCTAAACCTTTTTGCTGCTCTTATAACAAACATGTTGAACCAGATATTGAGCTTCGAATTCTCCGGGTTCATGGATGCAATGATGGCTTGCCAACAGGAGTGAACACTGAGTTTGTTCCATTTGCCCCGTAACTAGGTCCTTCATTCATTAAGCAGTGCTGGGCAGAGACATACCACGTGTTCAATTGATTCCTAACTGGGCCCACACCCCCTCCACATTGTGTTATCATTTGTACAGCACCAACATTATAGATAATACAGAAAAGGCCACTCTCCCATCCTGAGGGACAAAAATCGGGTGGTATTGCGGAGCTCCATGGAGTTCAACGGATTTTGTTCTCAACTCCATGGCCCTCCGCGTAGCCCTGCAATGCCCATTACACCTGGGGTTACTTACCACCTCACAAGTGCGAGGATTTGCAGGAAAGTAACAGATGAACCGAATACGATCCAGAGCTGGAATAATCTGCCTCGTTCCTCAAACTGAGGTACTCTTTACAGCTCTTTCCAGTTATTCAGAGTCAGTAATTACAAAAGATTTTAAAGCAACTAACTTATGCAATGATTCATGGGACATGTAGTTCTTAGCTACTCCATCCGAAATTCTGCTTCTACGATGCCCTATGAATTCTCTCATAAACTTCACCATCTTGTGAGCTTATGAAAAAATTTCAGTAACTTCCATACTGCAGTAATCTCTACTGGTAGATCTGTTATTATGGGGAAGTTTTGCTTTGTGTCAGCGTTCATGTCCCTTTTACCCCTGACGTTTGTTTTAGTTGTAACACTATAACATCCCTGTAACCTTTGTTTCTTTCAGTGAATTTTGGAGGTATTTTTAATTTTATTTCCTAACTGAAACCTGTAAACTTTGAGAGTGGGTGTGTGAGTTGCCGTATAGGTTAATGACTGGCTATGTGAGTGGCAGTGTGGGTCTGCAAGTGAGTGTGTAATTTCTGGGTAATTATGTAAGTGCATGAGTAGTACCTGGGTGATTGTATGATTGATTAGGTAGTGCCTGTGTGATTCTATGAGTCCAATTGCCAAGGACACATTGTGAATACCGGGTGTTCTTGACAAAGTGTAAAACACATATATAAACATATTTTACATAAAGTTTCAGTGTAGCTGTTTAGTAAAATACTAATTTATCTTTCCCTTGTATTCATTTGTTGAAATAACTACATCTAAAATGCATTTTCCTTCTTCACAGCAACACCGCAGGTCGCAATGACATCAGTAGTCACAAATACAAATGACAAAGTCTAAAACAGATATATAGACATATTTTACACAAAGCTTGTTTAGCTAGCTGTTTAGTAATATATTTGTTTAACTTTATTTTAACAACACATTTGTAAAAAACAAGAGTTTCAAAAAATAACTTTCTACATCCAAACTCAGGAATAGAACATAACTACCAAACACCCATCAAACTACCCATTGTTACCCAAACTCATTTTGAAAATTGTGCTGGTTTTTAACTTTTTTTTCTCTACTTCGACAAAAAGATGCTGATCGGTGCGAAGATCATGTCACCGGCAAATAAAGGAATATCATTTGATAATATACTTTTCACAAAAAGAATAAAAAAAACAAGCCCATTTATCTATCTTGAACATTCTTTAAGAGGAGTTCAGAGGTCCATTCTCAACTTCAAGATTTGGCTCCAGTTTTCCCGGATGGCAAAATACTGCATGGATTGTGGATTTGTGGTGAGGGCTGTGCAGCAGTCCATAACAGCCCTTCGCAATGCTGCAAAGAATCAAACTTTAAAAAAAAAATTGGCCCATCATAGTTTTTCTACATTAGCAGGCTTTTTATTATCTTCCAATTTATTGTAACACTACTTACATAAAACTTGCCGTAAATACAAGTCAACAGTCTGTGTTTGAATCTTCTAGTGAGTGAGTCGACAACATATATAAACATACTCTGGTTTTTGAGACCACACTGTGTTAAATTTTGTGATCTCTTTTTCAAAACTATCAACTGTAATATCTGAGTCCTGTTCTGAAACTCCTCCTGTTAACAATTCTTCATTTTCCCAAGAATCTTGCTCAGGACCAAAGAAGGAAACTGCACATCATCACAAACCTTTTCTACGTCTGCCACAGAACCATGCAAAAGTGCCCTATTCATTTCTCCTAAACATAAAGCAGGAGTTTTCGTATAGTACAGCCTCCTAACTAAAGTTTGTATTATTCAGTGGGTACAGCTAAAATGCTGAGATAATGAATGGTGCTTTGGCACACTTTGTTAGATAAACAAGCTAGTGAGTGTCCCTTCAAATTTGTATGCTTTCTAATCTTGCAAAGATCCAATCCTTGTAAAGCACTTATTTTGTGTTTTAAACTTTGCCTTGCAAAGATATGAGGACATTTCCTTAATATATCAATTGATTGCTATCAAATGCTACAAACACTACTACAGTTCCATTTCTATACAGGCACCTGACTCTGTCTTCCTTGTACCTGTTCTCCAAAGCTTGTTCTACATTTGTAGGTACCATCACCTCTTTCACTATAGAAGTGCCATTCTTAATTTCATAACACCGTCCTCTGTAATCAATATCATGAACTAATCTATTTTCTTGGAGATACCTTTCCTCATTAAAGAAGGGCTCTGTATTAGAAGTGTGTATGCATTCTCCTCTAAAAACTGTACAAAAGTTACTTCTATTCACTAATTGTTTTCTGGTTTTGTCTCTTCATGCAGAATACCATTTTGTCAAGTGTCTTCATTCTATTTATAATCAAAATAAAAAGCTTCACTTTCAAAGCAAAGGCCTTATCAATTACTCTCTCAACTCATTCTTTCTGTTCCTGTGCATATCTCCTTCTATACTTCTTCATATTTGGTAATAGATTTCTAACTACTCTGCTACAAAACATCCTGGCTCTGATTTCCTTAAACTGCTTCTATCTCCTGGTTAAGGTGTGTTCATCTTTGATATGTTCTTTCCTGTTCTTGTTACATAGATTTTGACCATTGTTAATCTTTCTCATTTTATTTTTATTGTTTCATAATCTTTGGAAATGTTGACATATATTTTTACGAAATTACTTTCCCTCTTACCAATAGCTCTTTTTTAGTTCACCACTTTTTCTTCATTTTGCCCCTTTTGAGTCTCAGTTCTGCATAGATACGGTATTTACTTTTGTTCCTTTTGACTCCGAGCTTTTGTAGGTATTCCGTCTTTAACCCCTTTGCTGCTAGGCCTTTTCCTCGCCTGTGCTAAGCCTTTTTTTTTGCTATTTGGGGTAGTGCGCGCTTAAGCCCCTGTAACTTTTTGACCACATAAGGTATCCACGCCAATTTTGCGTCCTTTTCTTCCATCATCATAGGGATTCTAAAGGTACCCAGGGTTTGTGGATTCCCTTGGAGGAGTCCCAGAAATTAGCCAAAACACAGCAACAGTTTTTCTTCTTCAGAAAAATGAGAAAAACGGGCTACAAATGAAAGTGTCTGGGTTTTTCTGGGTTTTTCCCTGCAAATGTTATCAAAAGGGGGTTGTGGGGCTAACATCACCATTTTCCCAGCTTTTAGGAAATTACAGTCTTTTGTCAGAAAACCAACATTTGTTACACAGTTTTGGCATATTTCTGGGACATAGCCTACTTTTGCTAGTTTTAATGCTTTCAACCTCCTTCCAGTTAATGGTGAAAATGAGTATGAAAACAATAATGGATCCTGGAAAGCTATACATTTTAGAAAAAGAAACAAAATTCAAAAAACAGAAAGGAGTCATTTGTGTAGATCCATCAAGGTTTCTTGATTGAAACCAACAGTTAAATATTGGAAGAATTGAAAATTAGTTGAGAAAAACAGTCTTTTGTGTCAACGTTTTCACCTGTAACTTCTTGTAATTATGAAAGCTCTTTCAAATCAATATACCGTTACATCCGCTGGACCTTCCTGGTTGTGGGGATATATAGGACTTGTAGGCTCACCAAGAACCAGACGAACCCAGAGTCCAAAACTGAGTAGCAATTTGCGATAGCTTTTTATTATGTACCGGGTATATAGCAATTGTTGTGTGAAAATGTATACATGGAAAAATCAGTATGAAAGGCACCTATGTATTTCTGAAATGGGTAAAATTATAGAGTTTATAAGCAGTACATATTTGCACATTTTCAAAATTGGGAATACTCATACTAGCATGAGAATTATTGGTCATTTCTCAAAATGACTTCTTTTTTACACAATGTCTTTCATTTGGAAGGCAGAAATGCATCCAAAATCAATAGGTAATAACAGTTGCTTTACAAATCTGAATTACCCTAAGTCTCTCGATAAAAATGGTACCTCACTTGTCTGGGTAGGCATAGTGTCCACGCCCGGAAAGGGCTCAAAACCCAAAGTGAACACACCACAATTTCACAATGAAAATTTATCCTTTTTTTGCGAAGTGTGTAGCTGTTGTTTTTAGACCCTAGCTCTGCCGGCACCTAGGGAAACCTAGCAAACCTATACATTTTTAAAAACTAGACACCCAGGGGAATCCAGGATGGGGTGACATGACTGCCTGCCACCAGGTTCTATTACCCAGAATCCCTTGCGAATCTAAAAAAGTGTCCAAAAAAAAACACATTCTCCCCACATTTCTGTGGTTTAAAGTGTTGGGCTCTGCATGGATCCACACATTTCTACCCACCCTGCGTTCCCTAAAGTCTTCTGAGAAAAATGGTCCCTCACTTGTGTGGGTCAGCCTAGTGCCTGCAACAGGGAACGGCGCAAAACGCAACATGGTCACACCTCAATTTCGCTGTGAAAAATGATCCTTTTTTGGCAAAGTGCCTAGCTGCTTTTTTTAACCCTAGCTCTACCGGCACCTAGGGAAACCTAGCAAACCTATACATTTGTTGAAACTAGACACCCAGGGGAATCCAGGATGGGGTGACTTGACTGCCTACCACCAGGTTCTGTTACCCAGAATCCCTTGCAAACCTAAAAAGTTGTAAAAAAAACCCACATTTTCCTCTTAGTTCTGTGGTGGAAAGTTCTGGAATCTGCGTGGATCCACAAATTTCCTTCAACCCTGCATTCCCCAAAGTCTTCCAAGAAAAATGGTACCTCACTTGTGTGGGTCAGCCTAGTGCCTGCGACAGGAAACAGCACAAAACGCAACGTGGTCAAACCTCAATTTCGCAGTTAAAAATTACCCTTTTTTTTTTCAAAGTGCCTAGCTGTAGTTTTTGAACCTTTGCTCTGCCGGCACCTAGGGAAACCTAGCAAACCTATACATTTTTGAAAACTAGTCACCCAGGGGAATCCGGGATGGGGTGACTTGACTGCCTTCCACCAGGTTCTGTTACCCAGAAACCCTTGCAAAACAAAACAAATAGTAAAAAAAACAAATTTTCCCCACATTTCTGTGGTGGAAAGTTCTGGAATCTGCGTGTATCCACAAATTCCTTCCACCCCGCGTTTCCCAAAGTCTCCCGAGAAAAATGGTACCTCATTTGTGTGAGTCGGCCTAGCGCCTGCGTCAGCAACGTGGTCACACCTCAATTTAGCAGTGAAAAATTACCCTTTTTTTGCAAAGTGCCTAGCTGTAGTTTTTGAACCCTAGCTCTGCCGACACCTGGGGAAACCTAGCAAACCTATACATTTTTTAAAACTAGACACCCCGGGGAATCCAGGGTTTTTGACCCCGTGCTTGGCGGCCATCTAAGGAAACCTACCAAGCCCACACATTTCTGAAAACTAGATACCCGGGGGCTTCCAAGGAGGTATGGCTTGCGTGGATCCCCCATCGTACCCATACCCAGAATCCCTTGCAAACCTCAATTTTAGCTGAAAAAAATCAGTTTATCACAAATTTTGTGTGGGAAAGTGTGGCATCACCCAGCTCACACAAATTTCCTACCACCAAGCATTCCCTCAGGTCTCCTGATAAAAATGGTGCCTCACTTGTGTGGGAGGCACAAATACCCGTAACATGCAAGGGCCCTAAACGTAGTGAGCCAACATCAAAATTGCCTATCTCAAAACCACCTGCTTTTGCAAGGGGGTCACCTGGGTTTTTGGCCCCGTGCTTGTTGGCCATCTAGGGAAACCTACCAAGCCCACACATTTCTGAAAACTAAACCCCTGGGGGCTTCCAAGGAGGTATGGCTTGCCTGGATCCCCCAACGTTCCCTTACCCAGAATCCCTTGCAAACCTCAATTTTAGCTTAAAAAATAAGTTTTTCACACATTTTTGTGTGGGAAAGTGTGGCATCACTGGGCTCACCCAAATTTCCTACCACCCAGCGTCCCCCAGGTCTCCTGATAAAAAATGGTGCCTCACTTGTGTGGGAGGCCCAAGTACCCGCGACAGTCAAGGGTCCAAAACTTTTTTTGATAGGCAATGTTGATGTTGCCTCAAAACATTTTGTGCCCTTTTTCAGCTAAAATTGAGGTTTGCAAGGGATTCTGGGTGAAATAAATGAAATGAAATGAAATGAAAAAGACATTTGTAAAGCGCATAGCTACCCGTAGGCGTCCCAGCGCTAAGAAAAGAGCGGACAGATGTGAGCTGATTATCTGGCTGGGAATAAATGAGTCTTCAACATTTTTCGAAAGGAGAGATGATCTTCTTCCAAACGAATATGTTCCAGAAGCTCATTCCAATATTTGGAGGCAACATAAGAAAAACGTCGACCTCCACTTCTGGCCCTCTGAATGTTTGGTACTATGGCCATGCGTTTACTTTCAGAGCAGAGAGCTCTTTTAGGACAGTATGGGGAAACCATCAACTGCAGTATTGGTGGACCATTGGAAGTCAGGATTTTGTGAGTGATGCAGAGAGATTTAAACTGAATTCTCTCAGCAATTGGTAGCCAATGAAGATAGTTTAACGCACTTCTCGCTGATTCTCTCTGAGGAATATGCAGAAGCATTCTTGCGGCACAATTCTGTACCTTCTGGAGAAGGTTTATCGTGGACTGCGGTGCTTCAAGATAAAGCGCATTTGCATAGTCCAGGCGTGACATTATCAGGGCCTGGAGGAGCAGCTTCTTCGCATGGAAGGGTAAAAGAGGAAGAATTTTTCTCAACATTCTCAGCATTCCAAAGCAGCACCCTGCAATTTTCTTTGCCTGGATCCTCATGTTAAGTTTGTTATCAAGCCAAACACCTAGACTCTTTATATGGTCTTTAGGTGTGGGCAGATTCCCCATACAGTTGGGCCATCTGATTATTGGGCTTGATTGCAAAGTTTTGCCCAATATAATGAGGTCAGTTTTTTCTCCATTCAGTTGTAAGAAGGAGCATTTCATCCAGGCTAAAACATCCTCAAGGCACCTAAAGAGATTATGCACGCCTTCTCCCGATTGATTAAGGGATACAATTAATATGCTGTCATCGGCGTACGTCACTATTTGTATGTCAAATGATTCCACAATTGTCGCCAAGGGGTGCATATAAACGTTAAAAAGAGTAGGACTTGGCGAGGAACCCTGTGGCACTCCGCATTTCAATGGCATGATCTTGGAAGTCGTATCATCTTCGAACACCTGAAATGACCGACCTTCCAGGAAGGATGTTAACCACCTCAGTGCGGTTCCCGTCACCCCCAATTCATGGCATCTGGAAATAAGATGTTGGTGGTTGACGGTATCAAAGACCGCACTGAGGTCTAGGAGGATTATTGCTGCTGATCCTCCTACATCCATAATTTTTCTAGATTCTTCAACTACGACCACCAGAGCGGTTTCAGTGCATTGGTGGGATCTGAAACACGTCTGTGTTGGATGAAGGCGATCGTTGTCCTCAAGATATGAAAACAGAATGGAGTTACATATTTCTCAGCCATTTTTGCTATTACGGGTAGTAATGAGATAGGGCGATAATTTGCCCATACCTCAGGATCAGATCCTGCCTTTTTTAGCAGGGCTTTTACCATGGCTTTTTTCCACTGAGCAGGTACCTTCCCAACTTCCAATGACAAGTTGATAAGTGCAGCAATGGTGGGGGCTACATTTATGGCTACTTTGAGCAGAATAGTCGGGGGAGCCATATCTCTTGGGGAGCCTGATTTTAGCTTGTTCAGTAGGGATATAGAGCCTTCAAGCGTCAGAGGCGGGAAGGATTCGAGACTGGGTTGTAAAAGGTCTCTTTTTACTTCCGGTTGTTGTTCATTTTCCAGATTATCAGATGTTGAAAAAGCTGAATAGATCACTGCGATTTTGGCATGGAAAAACTCAGCGAGGTCATTAAATCTTCCCGGTGAATCCCTTGAATTAACTATATTGGGTGGAGGAGTGGTAAGAGATCTGAATATTGTAAAGAATTCTCATGGGGGGTTTGAAGCTGATACAATTTTTGCCTCGTAGAATTTAGATTGTGCAGTGCAAATTTCTAATTTATAAAGTTTTACAGCTTCACGGTAAACTTGCTTTTTTTCTAGTGAGAAGTCTTTCCTCCACTGCCTCTCTAACTGTTTGCATTTGCGTTTTAGATCTTTTAACTCAGGGGTGCACCATGCTATTCTTTTGGGACCTTGTTTAATATCTCTGCATTTTTTTGGGGCTAGCTGGTCCAAGGAGGCTTCGATCCAACTATTAAGTTGTCCATTTGCTACTTCTGGGTCATCATCAAGTGCCGGGCTGTTATCTGCGAGGATGCCTGCCCAGGTTTCCAGGGGGATTTTTGACCAGTTCCGGCTGAGCTTCTTCATATGGTTTTCTGACACCTCCTTTATAGGCGGAGACCAAGAGAAGGGAATCAAATAGTGGTCACTCCAAAGTAACGGAGAGGGATTATCAACTACTATGCCAGCATTAGTAAAAATAGGGTCCAGAAGGTGTCCCTTAAATGGGTCAATCCCTTCACTTTCTGAGTAAGCAGTAGTGCACCTAGTGATTCAACTAATTCTTCCACATTAGGTGCAGTACTCTCTTCCAAGTGCAGATTTAGGTCGCCTAAAACTGAAAAATTCAGTAAGGTGCTTGCAGGATTTGCTATATTTTCAACTAAATCCATACTGAAAGAGCCAATGACTCCGGGCGGCCGATAGATTAAAATTCCTGAAAAGGTACATGTTGAGGTAAAACTAATGGCGAAGGAGCAGCTTTCACAATCGCGGATCAGCCCATCCTTAATTCTGCAGCTGAAAGGCTCTCTATAAATAATAGCAAGCCCCCGCCTCTACTCATTATACGATCTTGCCTTTGAATGTGATATCCTGATGGAAGTGCCTGGACCACAGCTGGATTAGACCAGTCAGTGAGCCAAGTTTCAGTAAGAAATATAACATCAGGGCTATAATTTTCCAGAATTAACCGTATTTCTAGCGCATGCTTAGAAAGTGAGCGGCAATTGAGCAGGTACATTTTATACTTCGTAGCTGGAGGAAAGTTCTAACCCGCCAAACTGCCAGTATCCAGGACTAAGGGACATTGGGGACACGGTTTATAAATAAATGGGGTCCCAAACAAAAATGGCATCTGTGTGGGCCACCCAGCTGCCTTAGCTGTGAGGCCGTATAGACACAGGGTCCTCCCCCGGACCAACCGAGAGTCCTGGCCCCTGGTCCCGGTTGTGCGCGGACGGCGCAGATGGGCTTGCCTCTGGCAGTCGCGTCATCCGCCCCTTTTGACCTCGGGCACGAGAATTCCCCAGGCAACTATGCCGCTGACCCTCTCCTCCCAAGGTGTCTGCCGCCCCCGGAGTATTGAACACAACTCCGTCCCCAAAAGGTAAAACAAACAAGGAGAACTGTTTTATAAAAGGATTAAAATGCTCTTAAAATCGTGCAAAATAATCAATGTGCAAATACAGCTTTTCGATTTCCTTAACAGCCAGATGCACAATTCGCTGCTCTGTGAGCTCTCTTCTGGCGCGCGGTCGTGTCATCCGCCCCTTTTGACCTCAGGCGCGAGAATTTCCCAGGCAACTAAGCCACTGACCCTCTCCTCTCAAGATGTCTGCCACCCCCAGAGTATTGAACACAACTCCGTCCCCAAAAGGTAAAACAAACAAGGAGAACTGTTTTATAAAAGGATTAAAATGCTCTTAAAATCGTGCAAAATAATCAATGTGCAAATAGAGCTTTTCGATTTCCTTAACAGCCAGACGCACAATTTGCTGCTCTGTGAGCTCTCTTCTGGCGCGCGGTTGCGCCATCCGCCCCTTTTGACCTCGGGCGTGTGAATTCCTCAGGCAACTATGCAGCTGACCCTCTCCTCCCAAGATGTCTGCCGCCCCCGGAGTATTGAACACAACTCCGTCCCCAATAGGTAAAACAAACAAGGAGAACTGTTTTTTAAAAGGATTAAAATACTCTTAAAATCGTGCAAAATAATCAATGTGCAAATACAGCTTTTCGATTTCCTTAACAGCCAGACGCGCAATTTGCTGCTCTGTGAGCTCTCTTCTGGCGCGCGGTCGTGTCATCCTCCCCTTTTGACCTCAGGCGCGAGAATTCCCCAGGCAACTAAGCCGCTGACCCTCTCCTCCCAAGATGTCTGCCGCCCCCGGAGTATTTAACACAACTCCGTCCCCAAAAGGTAAAACAAACAAGGAGAACTGTTTTTTAAAAGGATTAAAATGCTCTTAAAATCGTGCAAAATAATCAATGTGCAAATACAGCTTTTCGATTTCCATAACAGCCAGACACGCAATTCGCTGCTCTGTGAGCTCTCTTCTCTCTGGGTAAGGGAACATTGGGGGATCCACACAAGACATACCTCCTTGGAAGCCCCCATTTTCAGAAGTGTGTGGGCTTGTTAGGATTCCCTAGATGGCCGCTGAGCACGGGGCCAAAAACCCAGGTGACCCACTCCTGGGAAAAGCAGGTGGTTTTGAGATAGGCAATTTTGATGTCGCCTCACTACGATTGGGGCCCTTGCCTGTCGTGGGTACTTGCGCCTCCCACACAGGTGTGGCACCATTTTTATCGGGAGACCTTGAGGAACGCTGGGTAGTAGGAAATTTGTGTGAGCCCGGTGATGCCACACTTTCCCAACCAAAAATGTGTGAAAAAAGTGATTTTTTTCAGCTAAAATTGAGGTTTGCAAGGGAATTCTGGGTTAAGAAACATTGGGGATCCACGCAAGCCATACCTCATTAGACTTGCCCTGGTGTCTAGTTATCAAAAATGTTTTGTTTGGTACTTCCCTAAGATGGCAGCAGAGCCAGGGGCCAAAATCTCTCATGCTCCCCCAAAACCAGGTAGTTTTGCTATGGCCAATTTTGAAGTCTCCACAGTACG
This sequence comes from Lissotriton vulgaris, assembly GCF_964263255.1. Lineage (NCBI taxonomy): Eukaryota > Metazoa > Chordata > Amphibia > Caudata > Salamandridae > Lissotriton > Lissotriton vulgaris. The sequence continues at coordinate 799,626,446 of NC_141685.1, read as the reverse complement.
ATTTGGGCCATACCCTGTTGCAGTCACTATGCCTACCCACACAAGTGAGGTACCATTTTTATCGGCAGACCTGGGGAAATACTGGGTGGGAGGAAATTTGTGGATCCACACAGATTCCAGAACTTTCCCACACAGAAATGTGGGAAAAAAGTAAAAGTTTTGGCGAAATTTGCAGCTTGCAGGGGATTCTGGGTAGGAGAATGATGGGGGACCCATGCAAGCCATACCTCGCTGGACTCACCAGGGTGTCTAGTTTCCAGAAATGTGTGGGTTAGGTAGGTTTCCCTAGATGGCCGCCGAGCCTCGGACCAAAAACCCATGGGATCCCCCTTGCAAAATCAGGTTGGTTTGTGATAGGTAATTTTGATGTCACCTCAATAGGTTTTGGCCCTTGCCTGTCGCGAGAACTAGGCCTACCCACGCAAGTGAGCTACCATTTTTCTCTGAAGACTTTGGGGAACGCGGGGTAGGTGGAATTTTGTGGACCCATGCAGATTCCAGAACTTTCCACCACAGAAATGTGAGGAAAATGTGGTTTTTTGACACATTTTTAAGTTTTGCAAGGGAATCTGGGTAACAGAACCTGGTGAGAGCCAGGCAAGCCACCCCATCCTGGATTCCCCTGGGTGTCTAGTTTTAAAAAATGTGCAGCTTTGCTAGGTTTCCCAATTTGCCGCTAGGGCCCAAAATCCACAGGTAGGCATATTGCTATAAACAACTCCATGCCTAGTCGGCTTTCTGCTTCCCAGGGGGATATCGGAGGGGGGTTGCCCCATTATGCCCCCAAGGGTGGAAGAAACACTGTGGCTATTTTTTGGGGCGGTGGGGGCATTGGTATGCCCATTCTGGGCAACCACCACCCCCACGCACAAAAAAAGCCAGCGTAATCGTTGGTGACTAGTGGGCTTTTTGCCCCCCCGGCGGGGCAGATTGGGGGCTAATGCCCCATCTGCCCCTACTAGATGCCATGGATTTTTTTGGACAAATTTTAATTAGGATGGGGGCAGCCGAAAACAGCATGCCAAAGCCCCCACCCTAATTAAAATTTGGCCCAGAAAATCCCTAGCGTCTAGTGGGCTTCCCCCCGGGGGGAAGATTGGGGGCTACTGACCCATCTACCCCTGAAGGGGGGCAGGAAGGCTGTAATTTTTGCAGGGGAGGGGTGGGGGTATCAGCATGCTTGTTTTGGCCAGCCCCTACCCTAATTAATATTTCCCCAAAAAAATCCCTGGTGACTTGTGATCTTTTCCTCCCTGGTGGTGCAGATTGGGGGCTAATGCCCCCACCTGCAGCACAGGGGGTGCAGAAAGCCTACTAGATGCCAGGGATTTTTTTGGGTAAATTTTGATTAGGATGGAGGCTGCCCAAAATGGCATGACAATACCCCCACCCTAATTAAAATTTGCCCAAAAAAATCCCTGGCGTCTAGTGGGCTTTTTCCCCCCGGGGGGCATATTGGGGGCTACTGCCCCATCTGCCCCCTAGGGGGGGAAAGAAGGCTGGAATTTATGTGGGGGAGGGGGTGGGGGCATATGCATGCCCACTTTGGGCAGCCCCCACCCTAATTAAAATTTGCCCCCAAAAAATCCCTGGCGACTAGTGATCTCCGCTCCGGGGGTGCAGATTGGGGGCTAATGCCCCTATCTGCCCCTCAGGGGATGCAGAAAGCCTACTAGACACCAGGGATTTTTTTGGGCAAATTTTAACTAGGGTGGGGGCTGCCCAAAACGGCCATGCCAATGCCCCCACCCTAATTAAAATTTGCCCAAAAAATCCCAGGTGTCTCGTGGGTTTTTTGCCCCCCTCAGGGGGCATATTGGAGTTTACTGCCCCATCTGTCCACCAGGGGGGGCAGAAAGGCTGTCATTTTTGTAGGGGAGTGGTGGGGGCATCGGCATGCATGTTTTTGCCAGCCCCCACCCTAATTAAAATTTCCCCCAAAAAAATCCCTGGCAACCAGCGATCTTTCCCCCCCCCCCCCCCCCGGGGGTGCAGATTGGGGGCTAATGCCCCCATCTGCCCCTCAGGGGGTGCAGAAAGCCTACTAGATGCCAGGGATTTTTTGGGTAAATTTTTATTAGGGTGGGGGCTGCCCAAAACAGCATGACAGTACCCCCACCCTAATTAAAATTTGCCCAAGAAAATCCCTGGCGTCTAGTGGGCTTTTTCCCCCTGGGGGGGGGGGGGCAGATTTGGGGCTTCTGCCCATCTGCCCCCGAGGGGGGGGGCAGGAAGGCTGTAATTTTTTGCAGGGGAGGGGATGGGGGCATCGGCATGCCTGTTTTGTGTAGCCCCCACCCTAATTAAAATTTGCCCCCAAAAATCCCTGGTGACTAGTGATCTTTCACCCCCGGGGGTGCAGATTGGTGGCTAATGCCATCATCTGTCCCTCAGGGGGTGCAGAAAGCCAACTAGATGACAGGGATTTTTTTGGCAAATTTTAACTAGGGTGGGGGATGCCCAAAATGAACATGCCAATGCCCCCACTGTAATTAAAATTTGCCTCAAAAAATCCTTGGCGTCTAGTGGGGTTTTTGCCCCCCTCCAGGGCAGATTGGGGTTTAATGCCCCATCTGTCCCCCAGGGGGGGCAGGAAGGCTGTAATGTTTGTGGGGGAGGGGTTGGGGGCATCAGTATACCCGTTTTGGGCAGCCTCCACCCTAATTAAAATTTGCCCCAAAAAAGTCCCTGGCGACCAGTGAGCTTTCCCCCCCGGGGGTGCAGATTGGGGGCTAATGCCCCCATCTGTCCCTCAGGGGGGCATACAGCCGCCCACTAGACACCAGGGATTCTTTTGAGCAAATGTCATTTAGGATGGGGGGTGCCCAAAACGGGTATACCAATGCCCTCATCCTAATTAAAATTTGCCCAAAAAAATCCATGGCGTCTAGTGGGGTTTTTGTCCCCCGGGGGGCAGATTGGGGGCTACTGCCCCATCTGCCCCCCAGTGGGGGTAGGAAGGCTGTCATTTTTGTGGGGGTGAGGGCATCGGCATGCCCGTTTTGGGCAGCCCCCACCCTAATAAAAATTTGCCCCCAAAAAATCCCTGGCAATAGTGAGCTTCCCCCCCCGGGGATGCAGATTGGGGGCTAATGCCCCCATCTGCCCTTAAGGGGGGGGCAGAAAGCCTACTAGACACCAGGGATTTTTTGAGGCAAATTTTAATTAAAATTTGCCCAAATAAAACCCTGACTTCTAGTGGGCTTTCTCCCCCCGGGGAGGCAGGTTGGTGGCTACTGCCCCATCTGCCCCCCAGGGGGGGCAGGAAGGCTGTCATTTTTGCGGGGAGGGGTAGGAGCATGGGAATGCCCGTTTTGGGCAGCCCCCACAGTAATTTAAATTTACCCCAAAAAAATCATTGATGTCAAGTGGGCTTTCTGCCCCCCCCGAAGGGGCAGATTAGGGGCCAATGCCCCATCTGTCCCCCAGGGGGGCAGAAAGGCTGAAAGGCTGTAATGGTGACGGGGTGGGGACATTGGCGTGCCCGTTTCGGGCAGCCCCCCCACCCTAAAAATAATTGCGCACAAAAAATCCCTGGCGTTAGACGGTGCAGATTGGGGGCTACTGCCCCCATCTACCTCCCAGGGGGGCAGAAAGGCTATAATGGTGGTGGGTGGGTCGGGGCATTGGCGTGCCCATTTCAGGGAGGCCCCACCTTAAAAAAAGCTTCAAAAAACAAAACCCTGGTGTTTAGTGGGCTTTCTGCCCCCCGAAGGGGCAGATTAGGAGCCAATACCCCATTTGCCCCCTGGGGCAGGCAGAAAGGCTGTAATGGTGGTGGGTGGGTGGGGGCATTGGCATGCCCATTTCGGGCAGCCCCCACCCTTATTTTAAATGTATTTAAAAATCCCTGGCATATAGTGGGCTTTTTGCCCCCCCAAGGGGGAGCAGATTGGGGGCTACTGCCCCCATCTGCCCCCCAGGAGGGAAAAAGACTAAATTGTGCCAAATAACATTGGGGTAAGCAAAGGTCCTTGCCCAACCGCTCCCCCCTCCTTGGTGTCTAGTGGGTGGATCCCTGCATGGGGATCGCCTTCCTGTGGCAATCCCCAAACAGGGATCCACTGGGGAGGGGTACCATTGGAAAGGGGAGATTCGCCCCTTTCCAACAATATCTCTCCCTTCTTTCTACTTGCTCAGGGGGCTGAGATAGCCCCCTGAGCACGTAGAAAGGAAAACTGAAATGAGCCTCTTGGCTCATTTCAGTTTCGGTTTCACTGAAATGACGTCAGCGTGACATGCGCGCTGATCATCATTTCAGGGAAACCAGGGGGGGGGGGGTCCTCTGGAGCTGGGGAAGCTCCTACCCAGCTCCCAAGGCTTTGGGGGAGAAAAGGGAATCCCTCTGGTGCCCGGACAAGAGGGATTTCCCGGGGTGGGATTCATGACGAGCTGAGCTCGTCATGAGCACACGAGCACTGTGTGCCATGACGAGCTCAGCTCATCATGAGCACCCAAGGGGTTAATTATGCACATATTGTACTGTAAAAAAAAAAATTCTAACCAATGTACCAACTACTTTACTACTGGATTACACATAATACTTAAACAGTTTTTTTGTTATGTTGCAGTTGTAAATCTACAAATGAACCTACCTATATAACTACACACACTTACTTCAATGCACCAAACTCAAATCAAAACACAACACTTAATTGATTAGTTAGCTTTTAATATTATAGCACCCTCTCCTACAAAACTGCTGCACCATATCTCACTTTTCACTTATACACACTAAAAGACCATGTTATCCCTTAAGTACTCAATTTAAAAATAAACATCAACCAAAGTGTAAAACTTCATACAATATCTCAATACTGTAAATCCAAAAACACAACATCGGAGCGTTTCTGTCCCTCTCTACCTCTATGTCACTGGTACATTTAGTGTTCTACTTAGATGTATCAGATTATATAAACATCTGCACATTAATCTGTTTCACAGCATATAGCTCACTAATTCTTCAGAGTACATGCAACTAGTGTGTCATATGGTACATATAATTCACCAGATGGTTCTAGAAGAGTACATCTTCCTCACTAAAATGTGTAAATACATGTGTTCCTAGTTGAGTATAATACTCCCTGGATGATTGGATGAGTGCAAAGATAGTGCCTAGGTGATTCCTGCATGATTCCTTGAGTATGTAGGAACAATGTAGGAACTACATTGATTGCATAGTTAGTGCTTGTGCATTCACATGACTATATTGCTACTATCTGGGTGATTAGATGAACACTTGTGTGTTGCCTGCGCTGTTCAATGAGAACATAATTAGTGCCTGGGTGATTGGAAAAGTGCATGTGTAGTGCCAGGGTGATTGAATAAGTCTAGATATCACACTTGATATATAATTGCATACATGGGGCTTTAAGAACATACATTGCTCTGATACTCAGCGTGCGCATGCATCTGTACGTTTCTAAAACTGAAAACAACAATTCTCACTTTTTCAAAGCACAAAGCCTTTTCTTAATGGCATACCTACATCCTTTCGCAAATACTTCTTATGTCTTTAAAACATATTTTCAGCATTTCTCAAAGAAAAGTTACACGCAAAGTAAAGCTAGCACAAGAACTCTCAAGAGGCAATCTGCACTGTTAACCCTCCTCAATTTTAAACATAGCATGTTTAAAGAAATACATCACCCTCACCATATACATGAGAGTTTCAACAGCCTTAAAGAACATAGATCACCATGCAAACATATATGTGATTTCATAATAGATATACACTTTCACGCCATCTTTCCAAAAATATATTATTCTCTGCATGTTTAAGTAAACTCAAGAATCTCATCGTACATATAACTATCTGCAGCCACAAAACCACATCTTACCATCTAAGTATTGACTAACTGTTTATATAAGTTAAAAGCCATATTGAAAATACTTCCTAATACATACCTAACATGCATTACTACTTTATTATTCATACACAGACACAGCACATTTTTTTAAGTTGTAATTTTTTTTCACTACACTACTTCTGTTTAATTTTTTTTTTTTTAAATATTTTTATTAAACATTTCTTAAAAGAATTTTACCGCATAGTTCCTGTATGTGTTACAGCACACAACAGTTCCACAAGTGAATGTACACAATATCACATTACATCGTTATTCTGATACATGGCGTCATAAGAGATCCCCCAGATAAACATACAGTACGATCCAAACATTTCAGAAGAAAGAAAAGAAAAAAACAGAAAAAGCAAAAAATTAAGCATCTGTAAAGTTAAGAGAGAAATATGAGACTTACATATTAGCCTATCCCACCTTATATGCTCAATTTTATAGTAATTTTAGTAAATCAGCCATCCGCCGCCTATCCTAGATTTAACCTACTATTTTTCCAGTTTGTGATAGACTGCCATATCCTTTGACCTAATAGCTTAGCTTTCCTACCTTTCCTATCATAGATTGACTTTTCTAGGTTATACATAGCAAGTAGGCTTGCAATCCAAGCTTGAAATGGGGGGGAGCCTTGTCCAACCAAGTTCTTGCTATGCATATACGAAACACCGCAAGAGAGACAAAGATAAATTCTACTGGCAATACATCTGGCATATCCCCCACCCCCAGAATGATTAGTTCATCTGTGAGCTTTATCTTAATCTTAAGCGATTTATCCAAAAACTCCTCGATACATTTTCCAAGGTGTACAATTGAGGACATTGTGCAAACATATGTACAATGTCTGCATCAGTTGAATCACAGCGGGGGCATGTTATTACAGTTGTACCGCCCCACTGGGCGATTCTGGCCGGAGTGTGGTACAATGAGTATACAGTCTTAAAGTGTTGTGATTGCAAGGTAGCTGAGCATAACACCGTTCTTCCCAGATCCAGGGATAACTGAAAGCTTTCTGGCTCTGACCCCAGTTTTTCTGACCATTTTAGTGCATATTTCCCCCTTTCATCCGTTTTGCTAACTTTCAACTCCGCGTACAACTGTCTTATAGTGCACATATTAAATCTTTCTATGTACTCCATAACTTTACATTGACCCAGCCCTGCAAGGCCGCCCTGCTTTTGCATTAGAAAACTTCTAGTTTGGAGGTACTTGTAAAAGCTACGATGTTCTAACCCAAACTTTGCTTGTAGCACCCCAAACTGAAGCATGTTCCCCTGGCTGTCCAGAAGATTCCCTACTTTCACTATCCCCTTGCTATGCCAGTCCCTCATAGTAATATCCCTAAAGATATCCCTCGGTAATGAGCAGTTTGTGTACAGTCGTGTATAATTATTGTACCTTCCTAGGCCAATTTTTTTTAAAATCCCTTTCCAGACCCTGTAGGCCGCCTTTAATGTCTTGAACCGTGTATGCTTAAAATAGCTGAAGTCAATTGTGTTTAAAAACCCATTCTCTGCCCCCTCACCCAATAGTGTAGTATAAACATTAGTGAATCCCGAACTAACTTCCGCTGTGTGATCTGTACCTCCCCCTCCTATCAACCCCTGACAATACTGCAAGACAGCAGCCCAATAGTAGAGCCTAAAGTCTGGTGCCCCCCAACCGCCTTTTTCTCTGGATACCGTTAGGTGTCTGTAGGCTCTCCTAGTCTTCCCCTTGACCCATATAAACTTGTTCAAAATCGCTTCCAGTTTATTGAACCATGTATTATCAAAAAATAACGGGATGGACCTAAACAGATAGAGAAGTGTCGGGAATGTTACCATCTTTATTACATTGATCCGACCCATCAGAGTCAGATGCAGATTGTTAATTCTTTCCGTATTCGCTTTCACTTTTGCCAACAGGGGGCCCATATTTATTTCCACTAGCCTATCTAGGTCGGCTGTAATTTTGACACCTAAATACATAACTTCTGGCGCCACTCTTGTGTCCTGGTAATTGACCAAATTGTTCTGTACAATTTGTGTCTTTCCTTTATTTAGGGAGTAACCCGACACTACCCCAAAGGCTGCGGCCTCCTGCTCTATTTCTGTGATTGCCGACTCCGGCTCTGGGGTGACCACCGCGACGTCGTCTGCATGGGCAAGTGTTTTATACTCATAGCTGTGAAGTTTTACCGGGCAGATGTTAGAATTTCCTTCTAGTTTGCGCAGAAGGGGGTCCAGATATAGCGCAAAATAGAAGTGGTGAAGCCGGGCAGCCCTGTCGTGTGCCACGCCTTATTCGTATTTCGGCAGTATACCCTCTGTTTATCCTCACTTTAGCCATAGGTTCCACATACAGATCCTGTATAGCCTTTATAAAACCTACCCCTATGCCAAACCAATCTAAAACCTTCCATAAATACCCCCAGGAGACCCTGTCAAAGGCCTTCTCCGCATCCAAAAAAATGGCCGAGACAGGGTCCCCTGTGGCACCTGCTGCATCCAGTAAGGTAACCATCTGCCTTGTATGTTGTGTAGTCCCTTTCCCTGGTATAAAGCCGTGCTGTGTTGTGCAGACCAATCCCTCAATCACCTTGCTTAGCCTTTGTGAGAGTGCCTTGGAATAGATTTCTGCATCGGCATTCATAAGTGTTATTGGCCTGTATGAACCCGGCTCCAAGTGTGTTTTTTTTTTTTTCAGAATTACTATGATGTTTGCTCCGGCCCAAGATTGAGGAATAGTTTCCCCCCTCTGTGCTTGTCTTAAAGTTTCCAACTTATCAATCCCCAGGGTGTTCCAAAAAGTTCTATAAAATTCCGCCGGAATTTGATCGGGCCCTGCTGCCTTCCCTGAAGGAAGTTTGGTTACTGCGCTTTGGACTTCCCCCAATGTCAATGGCAACTCGGGTGCCTCTTTATTCTCCTCACTCAGTTCCTCATGTGGGATTCCTGTTAGATAACCCTCTATCTCAGCATCTACATTTCCCAGATCTTGGTCATATAGGTCAGAGTAAAACTCCCTAAACACTTCCCGCACATCCTCTACCTTAGTCACAACCCCTCCCCCTCTATCCTTAATTTCTTTTATTTCTCCAGCTGCCATGTATTGTCTAATGCAGACTGCTAGCATGTGACCTACCCTCTCATTGAATTCGTAGCATTTTTCCTTTTTCATTAAATAGTTACTCGCAGCTTTCTTTGCCAAGCTTTCACTAGCCTCAGCTCTTTTCAACTCCATCTCCAATAAGATCTCCTCGAGTGGTTCTTGCCTACTGCCTGCTCGAATAAGTTGCTCTTCCAGTTCCATTAGATCATGCAGTCTTTTAGCTAATGCTTGTTTTTTATTTTTGCACCTATGAAGGGTGTAGGCCAGTGTTTCCCCTCTTATCCCTGCTTTAAAAGTGTCCCAGACCACCCCTGCGGATGCCGTGCCTCTATTTACTTCCCAGAACTGCCTAATCCATAACCTCATTCTAGCTACATAATCTTCTTCCTTAAGTAGCCCTCTTTCAAACGTCCAATTGTATTCTTTGTGAACTCCCCTAGAGTTCTGAGGGATAGTTAATACTAGGGGGTTATGGTCTGAGAAGACACGAGGGAGCCTCTCTATTTTTAAGCCAGATACTAAAGAGCTAGAAACCAAAAAATAATCCAACCTAGCCATAACCCTGTGGGGAGCGGAATAAAAAGTACTGCCTGTCCCAGTGGGATTGTTGCCTGTCCAGACATCTACCAGTGCATTATGATACATTAAATTACCAATAGCCCTTCGTGTTCTCTTTTTGCGATCACCCTGAATCCCCCCACCCAACAAGCCCAAACCCGACAGTCCGTTAACATTAAAGTCCCCGCAGAAGATCACTGGTTCTGGCCAGAGGGCCGATTCCATATCTAGAAAATCGAATACTTCAGGTTCGTCATTGTTTGAGCCGTATACTGAGACAATAGTATAACGCCCCCCAGTTGTTTCCCCTTCTACCATTACCCATCTCCCTCCATCGTCTTCCTTCTTTTTCTTCAAATGCATAACTCCCTTTTTCGCAAATATAGCCACTCCTTTTGTTTTTGAATCTTGCTGCGTATATGCTAAGACTTCATAACCGAGCTGATCCATGAGGTATTTATCCTTTCCCCTCACATGTGTCTCCTGAAGGCATATGACATCCAATTTCAGTAATCTAAACATAGCTGCCACTTTCTGCCTTTTCCCACCCTTGTTTAGCCCACAGATATTAATAGTGGCAATCCTTAACGCCATCTGATCTTAAAGATTGAACTAAACAGACGCCATCCTCTTAGAATAACTAACACTTGTTTATTCCTGTGTGTCATCTTTACTTGTGCTGTACATGTCCATAGGTTATCTCTGCCACACACCCCGCCGTCAGCCCCCCTCCCCTTGTTACCCCCCCCTACTACAGGCAAATAGGTCAGTCATGACCTATGTGTGACTGCTCGCTGCTGCTGTAGTGCCGCCTCCCTCTCCTTCCCATCTCTACCCAATCTACTGACATATACAATACTCGTCTAAGTATTGTATTATGCATCTTATGCTGGCTCAGTGTCCCTATTCTTCCTACCCCTTTGATTCTCCGTGATTTCTGCAAGATACTCGCCTGCCTTTATTTCTGAAAAGAACATTCTGACGCGGCCCCCTGTAATGACTTTCAATTTTGCTGGAAACATCAGGTATGCTTCAGAGCCCTGTCGCTGAAAAGGGGTAATTAGCTGCCTGAGTCTCCATCTCCTTTCAACGGTCGCGTGGCAGAAACCGGCCTTGCAAAGAAGGTAACCCCTTCAAATGTCCTCTTTTTGGCTGGCCTGGCTGTCTCCATAATTTCCTGCCTAGCCAGAAAGTTTCCGAAAAAGACTAGCATGGCCCTCGGCAATGAGTCCTGACTACCACCTCTTGATTTTTTCTGCGTAAGTGGGAATCTATGTGCTCTCTGGACTTCGGATTCCCATTGGCACTGCGCCTCTGGGTATGCACCTCTCAACAACTTGACCACGAACCCCCTTGGGTCCTTCCCTTCCACCCCCTCTTCCAGGCCAAGAAGTCTCAGATTGTTCCGCCGCTGGCGATTCTCGAAATCCTCCAGCTTCCACTGTAAATCCTCGACCACCTTCCCTTGCTCCATTTTGTAAGCCTGCCAGTCTGTTACCTCGTCCTCCAACCTGCCGGTTCTTTCTTCAACCTGTACAACTCTCTCTTCTACCTCTTCATATTTTTTATTCATTTTCCTAATGCTTGCTTGGATTGTTTTAGTGTCCTGTCTGGCTCTCCGGCTTTCAATTCTGGCCTCTGCATGCATTTGTTTTAGCATAGCGAACATTCCATCTAGGGTTGCTTGTGGCGGTGGTTCAGCGTTGGCGTCTTGAGAGACATTAGTGGCATGATTAACAGCTCCTTCTTCTATGTAATGCTCCTGATACATTCTTGAGGTATTACCATAGTCCCAAAGCAGTTTCCTATTTGTGCTGGATGCCGATCTGTCTCTATCCCGTCTTATCACTGATCTCCTTTTCTTCTGTGTCTCTTTGCCTCTGGAGGTGCTAGAGCAGGATCCCTCTGATTCTGTCTCTGATGACAGATCTGTAGTATAAGAGTACCATCAGAAACAAGACCACCAAAGCACCACTAGCGGCTCACTTTACCACACACCATCACAACGTGAGTCAATTAAGGTTCCTTGTTTTAGAGATTGTACCGCTGAGATCAGGCACTGATAACAGAAAAAGACTTCTCCAGAGAGAAACAGTTTGGATCAAGAGACTTGACGCTTGCCAGCCTAAAGGCCTCAACGACAGAATTGAATATAGTTGTTTCCTTTAATGATATGTTGTCTTACTTGCTGCTTGTTATCCACTGACTTCTTTGATTCCCCAACATCTTTCCTTTAACTTTGTTTCCTTTCATCGCATTTTCATTCTGACCTGGTATACCCTCCTGATTCTTCCACTGTCATTTTCTCCCTTACCTATGGCATCGGTCCCATTGACCATTACTTACCAATTTCAATCATCGTCTTCGTTTAATCAACTTGTGAATTGCCAGCTATTTTTTCAGTTTCAAGTACCATGTGAACCACAGCTTTGTTTACCCCTCTGATCTTTTCCGTTTGTGTTATTTTTGTACTGCTTCTATATTGTGATTACACTGTTTACCTTTATTCATTGTGATACATACGATGTCTGTGCCCACTTTTTTGGTTTATTTTGAAATTGAGACATTCTATCATCCTGGATATTACTTTCTTGTCGACTGTCATTTTCCTTGTTATGACTAAGGTTTTATTATTGATTTCACTTGTATTTCTGACCATCTTAAGATGGCCGCCTTCATTACTATGTATCCACTTCCTCACCTTTTTGACATCGCTCGGTCTTAAATCACTAATGTTCACACTTTACACATTCTCCCATCACTGAGTCTTGGGAATTTAGTTTCATATACATGTTGACTTTGACCACCGTTATCATTATATCGGTTTGTTTACTAACCATCACGGCAGTCCGTCATCGATTTCCTGCACCCTTAAGTGTTTCCGCATTCACATTGAACACCGACCTACGGATGAGGAGAACTTCGCGTTCTCTCACACATAACACACCCGGTAAGCAACTCAGCTTTAAGATTCTATTACAGCTTCCCTCTTGGACACACCTCGCGCACTATGGTTGGGCAACACTAATTGTACACATTTTACATTGTATCTTCGATATTCGTGTAATTCACGTGTGACACAAATAGGATGTTTTTGTTGTGTATTTAATACCGCGTTTAAGTGTCCCTCACCTCGCTGGACTCACTCACTCCGTTTTCCATTCACAAGCTTGGCAATTTCTATCTGAATCACTCACGTTGTGTCCTTCACCGATTTTCACACTAACCTTTATTAAGTATGATTAACTTCAATTGATCAGTTTCTTTCCACTTACCCGAGTTTTTTTACTCACTTGAGTTCTGTCTCACCCATTCTATGCCCCTAGTTAATCCGACTTTGTGTTAATGACATGAGTAGTTTGTGGAAGTCAGCTCCCCTTCCTGAAACAAGTTTGTTTACTTTCAGATTGTCATTCATCCCCTGACGAAGGGCAATGGCCCGAAATGCATAGGGATAATATATGACTAATTGGATGTTGCTGTAACCTGAATTGAATGCTTCATTCAGCTACAAAGTCACTATGATGTAATATGTGGCTCATTAAATGAATTCATCCTCGAATGGATTACAAATGAAAATCTTCTCATTGCATCTCTTACCTTGACTACTAAGAAGAACCTATATAACAGGAGCCCATACTCCTACAGGTGTGCCATTGGAAGTAGTGCAAGTGTCCCTTGCACTCCCCAATCATTTTGTCCAAATTGCGAGTTCTCACAGGCTGGAAAGAACTCTTTCCCAGGTACCCTAAGCTACGACTAACATTTCATTATCATTTACCTTTTTGAACATTTCAACCAGGAGTGCCGTCATCTCCCCACATTCCTTAGATCTGTAGTATTGCCATCCTCTTCCGTGCCCATTTGAGAGGAGTCAGAGCCTTCCGTTACTGAGTAGAATTTCTCCCCTTCTGGGGAGCAGACTCTCCTTCCTTTGGCCCCTTTATGCCCTCTTGATGCATGGCTTTCCACGCTTCTCATGCTCCCCCAAGTAGCAGATTGCATTAAAGTATTTTTGTCTCCAGGGGGGGGGAGCGACATTTACCTGCATCAGGGCTTCTAGCATTTGGGCATTATTGTAGTTTACAGGGTCTCCCAGTCCTGCCCCCGGCTCCTCCAGCTTCCCTCCGCTCACCTTCTCGCTCACCTTCTCGGCTCCGATCTCCGTGTCTGTATTTTCGGCGTCCTTCCCTCCCAGCGCGGCTCCCGCGTGAGGCGTGCGCGACTGGAGCTCCTGTTGATTAGCGACCGCCGTGCTTGCGTCCTCGAGGCCAGTGAATGCAGCATCAGCGTTTGTCTCCGCGGAAGCCTCGGAAGCCCGAATCTCCGGCTGTGTTTTACCTGCGAAGGTCTCTGAGACGTTGAACTGCCTTGAGTCTTTGCTGGGAGCAGTGATCGCTTGTTTCGAAGCTCTGCTTTCTTTGAAGAGTGATCCACTGTCCGATTGCGAGCGCCGCTGCTGCTGTCCTTTGATGCCGGGAGTGCTTGCCTGCGCTGCTGATTTAGGCTCCGTCTTTTCTTTACCGGCTTTCTCTGACTTCTCCCCCTTCTTGAGCTGCTGGTTCTTTTGGAGGGTACTGTTCGCCGGGGTAGACCGTTTACTCACACTTGGGATCTTCGAGACTGCTCCTGAGCGTTGTGCCATCTCCGTGATTGCGCTGACTCCTCGTGTGCACACCTTTCTCCAGCGCCTCCCGAGAAGGACAAGGATCGCCAGCAAAGTCTTCTGTATTACGCCAGTGCTCCCTTCATCCTTGATCTTGCTTAACCCTTGAAAAATCGGCATGCCTATTCAGCTGCCAGCCACATGTCCCGTAGGTTAGAAGATGGAGTAGATGCGACTGCTCTCTACAGCAGCATAGCGGCCAAATGTGTAAATACATGTGTTCCTAGTTGAGTATAATACTCCCTGGATGATTGGATGAGTGCAAAGATAGTGCCTAGGTGATTCCTGCATGATCCCTTGAGTATGTAGGAACAATGTAGGAACTACATTGATTGCATAGTTAGTGCTTGTGCATTCACATGACTATATTGCTACTATCTGGGTGATTAGATGAACACTTGTGTGTTGCCTGCGCTGTTCAATGAGAACATAATTAGTGCCTGGGTGATTGGAAAAGTGCATGTGTAGTGCCAGGGTGATTGAATAAGTCTAGATATCACACTTGATATATAATTGCATACATGGGGCTTTAAGAACATACATTGCTCTGATACTCAGCGTGCGCATGCATCTGTGCGTTTCTAAAACTGAAAACAACAATTCTCACTTTTTCAAAGCACAAAGCCTTTTCTTAATGGCATACCTACATCCTTTCGCAAATACTTCTTATGTCTTTAAAACATATTTTCAGCATTTCTCAAAGAAAAGTTACACGCAAAGTAAAGCTAGCACAAGAACTCTCAAGAGGCAATCTGCACTGTTAACCCTCCTCAATTTTAAACATAGCATGTTTAAAGAAATACATCACCCTCACCATATACATGAGAGTTTCAACAGCCTTAAAGAACATAGATCACCATGCAAACATATATGTGATTTCATAATAGATATACACTTTCACGCCATCTTTCCAAAAATATATTATTCTCTGCATGTTTAAGTAAACTCAAGAATCTCATCGTACATATAACTATCTGCAGCCACAAAACCACATCTTACCATCTAAGTATTGACAAACTGTTTATATAAGTTAAAAGCCATATTGAAAATACTTCCTAATACATACCTAACATGCATTACTACTTTATTATTCATACACAGACACAGCACATTTTTTTAAGTTGTAATTTTTTTTCACTACACTACTTCTGTTTAATAATGTGACTAAAACTACCACAACTCCCAGAATGCAAATAATATAAACGTATCTATTCTGTACATACTGCTTAGACATTTAAAACATTTTCATGTTTAAAGGCATTGCTCATGGTAAATTTTCAACAGTACTAACATCTTAAATACATACCCGTTGCCAGATACAATTCATCCGATATATTTTGTTTCACATTGTTGTGATACTCTTTTTAATCAAACTCCCATATACATCTTCATTCCTAATGTACATTTTTTAATTCATTAAAATATTATATACATACTAGTGAATTGAGTTCATAGATGATATTGTTGTTTTAGCTCTTTCTAGATAGTTTGACACTGTTAAGATTTGTAAAAACTAAGCACAGGAATCGTACACCACTCTCAAGGAAAGCATCTATAAAATGACAACCTCCTAAACTTTACACTCTATGATCATGAGAAAGGCAGCAAATGAAATCATGTCTTTCATTTTAGGCTACTGCATTTCCACTTGAGAATGGTTAGCATCTGTTAACCCGTTCCCTCGTGTTTCAAAGCAAGGTTCCTGGCTTCGCGTGTTCACAATGTTTTCACTATCATCGCAGAATAATCACACAAAAAAACAGGAGTACAAACCGATATTTAACTTCAAGTATAATAAAAATTAAATACTGAACAAGTGTTTATTACATAGTCCTGAGTTAAAGTTTGCCATTACTTAAATGGTGTCATAACTCCTCAACTTTGTAAAACGTATTTTATATCTTTAACACCCTTCCCCCATACACTCTCTCTTAGCTCAGTGTACCTAGCAACCCATTGGAACCAGTAGGTCACAAGTTCACAGCACATTCCAGAAGGAACATATTACTTCTAAATGAAATACAGCAGGTGGGGTTTACTCCACAGATTCAAACGGATATCCATGTCTGTATTACATTTCTTTTTTTAAGCAACAGGCAATAATAGGACTTCTTGCTAAGGCATCCAACTCACTACCTAATTTTATTCCCTTTCATGCTGACAGTACCCAATGGAATATCTCTTTTTTTCTTTTAGAAAACCCCGCTATTTTAACTGCTTTTCATTTGGAAAACTAACTCATTCTGCTCCAGCCTTCTATGTACTGCTATTGCTCCTTCACTTAAAAATACTTTGAGTGTGGATTGTGGGCCACACATATGTCTATCAGGCTAAAGAGGCTGCAAAAAAACATAGGTATTGACAGTGACTTGGGTTTGCCAAATGTGGAGATTACTTGGTTAGGCCAGAGAGGGTTTAAGATTAATCAGTTGCTGAATTTGCTTAAATCCATAGTGGATTGCCGAGCTCCTCAACACTTGACTGTGCACTGTGGGGGCAATGAACTAGGAACATTGACTGGGGTAGGGCTGGAAATCCTAATGAAAGATACCTTTGCAGCACTGATGTTGCTTTTCTCTCACACTATCTTGGTGTACTCTAATATATGCCAAAGATATAAATGGAAGTGGTCAAACCAGAGATTGACAAAGCCAGGAAACACATTAATAAAGATGTTTCTGCATTCCTCAGAGACGATCGTATGGGCTGTACCTATAACAACAATCTTCGTTTTGACATGCTTGGAATTTATAGAAATAATGGAGTACATTTTACAGATCAAGGCAACAGGGTATTTCTAAGTAACGTGAAACCCTGCATCCGGTCTTATGTGTAGCTGTCATATACACACACTCAACACAGAGGCTCCTGTCAGAGCCACCCTAGCACCAGAAATATTGTAAATTTTCTTTACAAAGATCCTTTTCTTTAGTTTTTCGGGAATCTTCACAATGATGTTGCGATGGTCGCGAATACGTCATGAGAACGGAAAACAAAAGCAGATATTCAACGGTCACCAGCACATCCAAAAACAATAAGTAAAAAAATCCATTCTAAACATTGCGCAACACATTTACTAAATACATGCTTTTTTAAAAACATGTTTAAATTCATGTGTTAGTACTAAGTTTCTTTAAAATCCATGTTTAAGCCCTATTTTCCGTTCCTGAAGTCGCAATATCGCTGTTAACCGTGACAATCAAGCCTTGTCCATAAAGTGAAAAACACATATTGCACACAAATTACAGTATTTTCCACACCACAGGATTATTACTGTACACTGCAAACTCATGTTTTTCTAGTGAATTTACAGAACAACCGTCTCTAAAACCAATTTTCTGTTTTCGCTGTGACGCCGGAGATCGTGATGTCAGTAAGCGCGATCCCCGCAGATACGGTGTGAAAGCGGAAAGCAAAAGCAGAAATTCAATATCCACCACCACATTAAAAAATAATAACTATAAATTTTAATTCTAACCATCACAATAGATAACTCACTATCTAAATAACTCTATAAAAACATTTAGCAGAATCTCAATATCTCTATACCAATGAGTATTAAAGATTCACTGCTTTTAAAAAGTATTTCCACCAATATTCGCGGTGTCACCGCGACTCTGTGATGGTCCACGGGGGGGCCGTCTGGTGGTCGTGTCATTGTCGCAAATATTGCACACGATTAAAAACATCAATTTTGGCAACATAACTTGTACCACACTCCCATTTCTCAAACATATGGGCAGAGTATCTCCACCCTGATCCATTATGTTAGCTTTTACACACATTTTCAGCTGCGAGCACCGTTCCAGGATGATAAAATGGTGGCCGCAACTTTCTGTTCAGGTTGCATCCAGCCAATCAGAGCATAGCTGTTGGCATATGCAGTTGCGAAATATCCGCGGCCAGAGATATATCTGTAATTTTCTACAAAAACTACTGGATGGATTTTGACCACATAACAAAAAGCACAATCTGTGTAACAACATCTATGTTTCTGCCAAGTTTGTTGTAATTCTGTTCAATTGTTCGGGCTGTAGGTTCAGGAAAACCTCCCGCTCGTTCAAAGATAAAAGCAGGTACTGGCAACCAGGAAACAGTGAGGTATTTATTGTTAGGCAGAGATGAACGCTGGACAACACGTTTCGGTGGACACAGCCACCTTGTTCACATTACGTAGCCGCCATTAACAGGCCTTTAAGAACCACTTGAGTTGATGAATTAAAAGTTTGCCACAGAAAACATAATGGGCTCACTACAATAATAAGAAGTGAAGAAGGCTTGCAAAAATTATATAGACAACATGCATAATACAACATGCTAAAACATGAAAATGTCCACATGATTATTGGAATTGATAGCATTCACAGTACCAAATTAAGAATGAATTTCTGAGCAAGGCATTGAAAATGGTGTGTATCAAAATATAAATACATACAAATTAAACCACACCTTACCTCTGAATATCAAAATAGAGAGTATACTTGGCGGCACATTCACGACCTAGGTCCGATGTACAATACATGATATGGGAATGGCAATGAAAACACGTAATGACATAACAGCTACATAAACCCACATTGAACAATGTGTGTCAAAGTGTTAAAACAAGCTTAAAGGGGGAAGGTACACCCTATATATCCTGTGTAGAAAAACATTTTGGATGCATCCCCATTAGGCATAGACCGCCTGTATCAAAAGTAAGCTAGCTTGCTGTAACTCGAAATGTCATGGCAAAGTGTCCCTTTGATGCTAACAATTGCCAGGCCATAAAGAAGAGACCAAGGGACATGCAAATCAAGGTTCCAAGAGATCTCTAGATGAAAAACCAGAGTATAAGTGCATAACATTTGTGTGGAATTGCAAAGCCCACTTAAGTTTAAAACAATATATAGTGAAAGTGACCTGCAGAAAAATTCTGCATGCGGATTCGAACCCTAGACCTGGGCTGCATGTATGCGGAAAAAAAGCCCCATGTAAATGTGGGAAGATATTGTCACAGATGAATGTACATTTCTTCATCTGAGTTCAGACCGCGAGGGATCTTACTATTCAGCAAAATGATGTAGCGTGACTCGAGTCTGCATAGTTTAACCTCTCTGTTTCCACCCCTGATGTGACTGGGAACAGAATCTATGACAAATATCTCTGGTCAGCAATGTTGCCCCCATGGTACTTATTATTGTGTCGTGCAACTGGGTATGCTTAGTTATCCTTGTTGATTGCACGAAGATGTTGAAGGTGTTGAAGGTGTTGAGGATACTAACATGAACCATTTGCTTGGTGCTGCCTACGTATACCTTTGGACACAACCATTGTAACACGTACACCACAAAGTCACTCCTACAGTTATAGGACTGGCATATCTTGTGAGACATTTCACACAGTGGCCTGGAGACTTCACTAGTGTTAAGGCCGATGGTACACACCTTGCATTTGTGACACTTGTGGAACCCAGGGGATGTAGATAACCATGAATCCGATCTGACCATCTCTGGGCTGCTTTCAAATAGTTCACCCCTCATAGATTTATCCTGCCTGAAGCAGAGGAGAGGGTGTTTGGGCATAGAGGGCCCAATGATCAGAACACAGCGTATTTATTTATTTATTTTTGAATTTTTTAAAGCGCACTGTTAGCCGAAGGTGTCCTGGCGCTGAGTGATCACTGGTGAGCATGAGCAGGGGAGTTAGTGTGTGAAGAGCCATGTCTTAAGGGCTCTCCCGAATAAGAGCAAATCGGGGATCTGTCTGAGGCTCGAAGGCAGCGCATTCCATGCCTTAGCAGCTCCCAAGGATAGACTTCTACCTCCCCAGCGTATCAGTGCGGGTAGAGGATATTTCTTACTCTTTGCTGGTATGTGTTGTATCCCACGATCATTCTCACAGTATCTTTTGTGTCTTTCGTGCCTCGATCTCTTTGTTTGAACAGCAGTGCTTCCCTTGATATAGCCTGTACCTTGGTCTGTGTGTTTTTCAATAAGACTGGGCTGCAGCCTCTGGTTTGGAAACTGAGATCCAAGTCCGCCTGAACTTTCCTCAAGGAGTGAGATTTGCTGCAATTGCGTTTTATGCACAAGTTTGCAGCATAAGGAATACTTTGCCTCAATTTATTTATTTATTTATTATAAGTTTTGTATAGCGCTAGCTGGACCCAAAGGTATCAGAGCACTTCACATCAGGTACAACAATGTGCCTTAACGGCGAAGGCAGAATCCACATCTGGTCAACTTATGACATTGTAAATAACATTACCACACAGATCATTAGGTCCACAGGGGGTGCTATGTTCTTCCCGTTAAGTTTAGGTGCACTCAAGGAATAGGGCTTTGAGTAAAGTCTTGAATTTCGGGAAATAGGAGGTCATTCTAATGTGGGGGGGATGGAGTTCCAGATCTTGGGTGCATTTCCCGCAAAGGATTTACTTGTAGTTTTGCGTTTCCGAGATTTCAATGGAATGAGAAGGAACGTGTTGGAGCTTCTGAAATTCCTGGACTGACCGGCCCTTTTGAGTTTCGCGGCCAGGTATTCTGGTTTGCCTGTGTGAAGGGCTTTGTGTGTAAGACATGCTGTTCGGAAATTGGCTCGTTGTTCAATTGGGAGCCATTTCAGTTCCTTGAGAGCGGGAGAAATGTGATCGAATTTCTTGGTTCCTGTGACCATTCTAGCTGCGGCATTGAGGGTGGTTTTCAAGGGGCCTAGGTGCGATTTAGCTGATCCGCTCAGGGCTGCGATTCCATAGTCAATTCTGGAGAGCATCAGTGCTTGAGTGGCCTGTTGGAGGTCTTTCGGGGGAAGGAAGGTTTTTATTTTGTAGGGAAGTTTCAGATTGAGGAACGCGCTTTTGGCGGAACCAGCGATGTGTTTTTTCATGTCTATTTTGGGGTCTAGGGTGATACCTAGGGACTTTATAGAGTTCTTCGGCTTGAGGGTGCCATTGAGGGCATCGACGGCTTGGAGCCATTCTTCGATTTGGGGGTTTTCGTCTCTGTTGGAGATGAGTAGCACTTCCGTTTTCTCTTGATTAAGCTTCAGGTGGTTCTGTGAGAGCCATTGTTGAACCTCTTTGAGCGTGTCATTAAGTTTGAGCATGTCGTCCATGGAGGTGGTTTCCAGATAAAGCTGCGTGTCATCAGCGTAGAGGTGGAAGGGGATGTTGGAATTCCTGAGTAGTGTGGTGAGGGGTTCCATGTAGATATTGAAGAGTTGGGGAGAGAGTATTGACCCTTGTGGGACTCCTCTGATGACGGGTAGAGTGTCAGATTCAACATTTTTTATTTTTACTCTTTGTGAGCGATTGTGTAGAAAGGAGGAGAACCAGCTTAGTACCGTCAATTTCATGCCTGCTCTTTCTTGAAGGACTTTGAGGAGCAATGTGTGATCAACTGTATCGAACGCGCCGATAAGTCAAGGAGAATGAGAAGGCAGCATTGGTCTGAGTCAAGTGATTTGTGTAGATCGTCTATGACGTTTAGGATTGCAGTTTCAGTGCTGCATCCCTTTCTGAATCCCGATTGGTGTGGGTCGAGGAGCTTGATGTTCTCCAAGTGTTGGGTTAACTGTGGCAGAACACATCTTTCCAGTATTTTGGATAAGAGAGGTAGGTTCGACACGGGTCTAAAGTTGTTCATATCTTCTGTGTCTAGCCGTGTTTTTTTTTAGTAGCGGCATGACTTGGCTGACCTTGATGCAGTCAGGGATGTTTCCCGAGCTCAGCGAGCTGTTGATGATCTTGCACCAAATTGGGGCTAGGGTGTGTTTCAGGTCTTTGGCCAGATTTATAGGAAGCTGATCCAGGGAGTGGGAGGACGGTTTGGCGTTGGCGATCAGAATGACTATCTCTGCTTCCTGAATGGGCGTGAAGACGGACCAGTGAGTGGGTGGGTTCAATTGGGTGCTGAACGTCAATGCTGGTGTCTTGGTCTCCCTAAGAAAGGAGGGGTTTATGCTGAGAGAGAGGTTGATCTTGATTTTTTCGTTGAAAAAGCTGGCAAAGTTGTTGCATTGTTCTTTGGAAGCCACTAACGCGGATGTTTTTGATTTGGATGTTTGGCTTCTGATGATACTAAAGAGTTCTTTGGGTCGGTTTTTAGCATTATCTAGAGCGGAGCAGAAGAAAGAAGATTTTTTGTTCTTGATGTGTTTGTTGTAGTTTCTGCGTGCTGCTTTGAGTTGTTTGTGGTGATGGGCAGAGGGATTGCTCCTCCAGATTCTTTCTAGGGATCTGAGAAGTCTTCTTTTGTCATTGATGTCAGAGGTGAACTAAGATCTGGAAGGGGTGTTTCTGGTTTTTTTTTAGTTTCAAGGGCGCCAGGCGGTCTAGGGTGGCCGTCATGTTGGAATGTTAGAGAGAGGTGAGATCTGTGGTTGAGAGGTGCTCCGTCATGTTCGGGAGGAGCGTGCTTAGTTCTTCTTCGCGGTTGTTCTGTGCGACTTGGGCAGTATTCCTGACCCATTTGGGAGGAGCTTGTTTTATGGGTTGAGTTGGCGCTTGTTGGTTGATATGGAAAATAATTAAGTGGTGGTCTGACCAGTCTACTGGAATGATATAGTCAATGGTGATAGTGTGTTTGTCCGCAATGATTGCGTCGAGTATCGCTCCTCTGTGGTGCGTTTCTTCAGAGTAGTGTTGTGTCAGATCATTTTCTAGCAGAAGACTATTGAGGGATTGGATGAGTGGGTTATTTGTTTCATTCCATCTTATGTTGAGATCGCCCAGGATTATGTTGTTGGCGTTGTTGAGCGCGCAGGGGAGATTAGGTCTGAGAGCTGCACACCAAATTCCTTGGAATTGCCTGGTGGGTGGTAGAGGAGATGGCATAGTATCGATCTATTTGCGCATGATTTGATGTTGATTGAGAGGCATTCGAAGGAGCTGTACTGGCACGATGAGCTTTCCGTTATAGTGAGAATAATTTTGTGAATGATAGCTAAACCTCCACCTCTCTGCTTATGACGGTCTTCGTGTGTTATTTAAAATCCTGGCAGCACCATCATGTCCATGATGGGGACTGACAGGGTGTTGAGCCAGGTTTCCGTGATAAAAGCTACATCTAGGTCATGGGAGAGGATAGCTTCTGCTAATTCTGTTGCATGTTTGGAGGCAGATCTGCTGTTGATGAGCATGCATTTGATGCAGGGTTCTTCATCGGAACTCAACTTGCTGGGTTGGACTCTGGTTAGGGAGGTTAGGTGTGCCGGGGGTCTGGGGATTCTAGGGGGGGATGATCCCTGCCCACTCCTGTAATTACTTGAATTGAGGACTTGGGTGAGGAGATCGACATGGGGTCCTGTGTTAGGGCAGGTGAGATCCCTCTCTGTGAAGGCTGTGAGGTGATGTGGTCGGGGTTCGCGTGGTGGTCATAAGATGAGGCGAGTATGATCGCTACCTGGGGGGAAAGGGAGGGTTTCACTCTTCTCGGTCTGTCTGCTCGCTTCTCTGACTCTGGTATAGTGACAGGAGGAAGCGATCTGGTGGGATTCGGGGTCATGTTGGGGGGAGGCGATTTGGGCAGTCTGGGAAGGGCAGGGGTAGGGGGGTCAGCGGGCTGTTGGGTGGACACACCAATTTTGGCTAGGGAGGAAAGGATTTCGTTCAGGCCTCGGACCAGGGTTTTGAGCTGAGCTTCCAAAAGCGTGAGGTGGTGCGACATGTCGTTTGTGTGAGTGGGAGGAGAAAGGTGAATGGTGCTCTGTGTTGGGGGTGAGTGTGCGCTTGTAGCGATGTTTCTGAAATGGATCGGAGATGGTGGGGAGTTAACTCTGTGGTTTCAGGGTGAGCTTCACGAAGGCTGGCGTGATGCGTCTGGTTATTCGTGTGGGTGGGAGGGGAGGGAGGGTGTTGTTCTGCGTTGGGGAGGAGTGTGCAGACCCGTCTTGAAGGATGTGGGAGGGCGAGCCGCAAGTGACGTTATTTCTAGTAGTGTTCAGGGGAAACGGCAGAGCTATATATATATATATATATATATATATATATATATATATATATATATATATATATATATATATATATATTTATATGAAAAAGCTCTGAAAAAGTAGACAGCACTCGCAGGGGTTAAATCCAGGTTGGATTTATTAAGCACAAGAAATGAAACACAAAACGCATTCCGGCGGGACATATGTATGTATATATATATACACAGCCTTTTTAACTGTATATATTTTCCACTTAGGGGCAGAAAACTGGTTTATAGTCTTTACTGCACCATGGAAATTCACCTGGGGCTTTTCTTGTTGTTGGTACAAGACACATATAATTGTTAACATACACTTCAATATAGTCGTATATCATCTTAAGAAGGGTTGCCATCTTCATAGATGTCCCTACTGTCTTTATCTATTTATATCATTCAGACATGTATATTCATTGTTATAGTCTATTGTAGTATACATATCATTTGTTGCGTATTTTGCACAGTTATGATGCTTACATTTTTTATATGAACTGTCCAAATTTTAATATGTATGTTATTTAATTTTGATACATTTTAGCTACTATTTATTGATTTTTAATCAAATCGATAAATTGTTATCAAATTGCATACATTTGCACAGTCAATATGTTTACATTTGTTAAAATAGAATGTTTAGTCAATATATGTTTACATTTGCAATTTTGCACTAATACTAGTTAGACTATTACGACGATTATCTTGCATTTAGGCAGATATATTTATTTCTACATATTTTAAATGAAAATTGATAATAGCAAATGACATCACTGAATTTATTCAGTTTAAGATTGTTTTGATGGGCTCATATTTGCATCTATTACCCTTCTGTTCGAAACCTAAGAACTTTAGACATTGTAAGTAGTATGTTGTCTATATCTATGATCACACAATGTCCACTAACACATTTAAAAATAATGGCACACACCGGCCAGACTATCTGTGAGCAAGGGCATCCGCCCAAAACGCGTCAAACCGTTGTGCTGTGGTAACAAATAAACATCTTGCCTGAAATCTTTGGGACTCGCCGTGGTTTTCTGTTCGCCGATGTTGGAGGTGCAGAACCAGTATTTTTGAAATATATATATACATATATATATTCACTGAAGAAACCATAGGTTTCACACCAGTTATAGTTAGGAATTAGCATTTAAAAAACCTAGTAAATTCACTGAAAAAACCATAGGTTTCACACCAGTTATAGTTAGTTGCAAATTTTACTGACATAAAACCAGTGAAATTCCACGTTATAGTTAATTGGGACTCACTATAACTTGCGCGCCTGCAATGCACTGCTGATGACGTCACATATTACATCACTCATGACATGGTCAGTGACATCACTCATGACATCACTGATGACACCACCCAGTGAATATGTGTCTTTCTGAAAAATAAATATGTTTTATATATGTATATGTAAAGGTCGATGGAAGAATAAATGTTTAAATAAGTGTCTAAAAGGATGTTTTAAAAAAAGAAATTGAATGGATAACTGGCTTATTAAGTGTATCTTAGTGAATACATATATTAGCGAATAATGTTTAAATATTTAAATATATGTATCAGTGTTTCACTTTGTGTATAAGTGGCTGCATGGGTTGGTGAGTAGCTACATGTGTGTGTATATGGGTTATTTGATGTTTTTTTAGTATCAGTATGAGTGTCTGTATGGTTTGGTGGGGGTTTAACTTAGCACATAGATGCATCAATGACTGACTCACTGTATGTGTTTTGAAGACAGTACATGTGCAGGACTGTATGGGTGGATGAGTATGTATATGTGTGTGTTAGTGAGTGAATGGCTGTCTCACTAGTGTCTTTATCAGTAACTACATTTGTTTTAATCTAGTATATGTGAGTATTGATGTATATAAGTGAGTATATGTGAGAGTGAGAGATTGTAAGAGTTCCTGTTTAAATAAGTATGTGTTTCTATAAGTGATTGTTTAAGACAGTAAGTATGTGTATGTTTCCTTAGAAGTAAGGTGGTAATGTGTATATAGTTGTATATGCAAATAAATGGATGTTCAATAGTTTATTTGCAAGTGTGAGTATGTGTGTGAGTAACTTGGATGACTGTCGGTGTGTAACAGGATGTATAGGTGTATCACTACATATGATGAGTGTGTATATGTATGAGTGACTATATAGAACTGTTGGTGAATGAGTGGATGTGTATATAGATGGTGGAATTACTGAATTGGTTGTTGTAACTGGTATGGGTATCTCCATTTTTTGAAAATGTTAGTTTCTATTTTTTAATATGTGTTTCAAGGGTTACATTACACTAAAAGGAGGTCAGTCACTCTGTCACAAGGATGGTGTCATCAGTGATGTCATGAGTGATGTCACTGACCATGTCATGAATGATGTAATATGTGACGTCATCAGCAGTGCATTGCAGGCGCGCAAGTTATAGTGAGTCCAACTAACTATAACGTGGAATTTCACTGGTTTTATGTCAGTAAAATTTGCAACTAACTATAACTGGTGTGAAATCTATGGTTTTTTCAGTGAATTTACTAGGTTTTTTAAATGCTAATTCCTAACTATAACTGGTGTGAAACCTAAGGTTTTTTCAGTGAATTTCATAGGTTTTTTAAATGCTAATTTCTAACTATATATAGGGCTTCAAACCTATGTGTTTTTTAGTGAATTTCTAAGGTTTTTTAATAGCAAATGTCTATAGCTAAGAAAGGTAATTTTTTAAAAAATGAATCCTATATTGTATTTTTTTTTTTTTTTACCCTGGAGCGCTCCCGGTGCGCGTACCGGTGAGCACACCGGTAAGCACAGTATTTCGGCGCGCCCCAGTGCGCGTACCGGGGCGCGTCCCGTTAGCGCACCAAAAAAAATAAAAAAATAAAAATAATGAAGGAGTGAGCATGAGGAAAGGGGACAGAGAGATTGGTGTAAAGAGAAAGAGAGATAGAGGGAGGAACACAGGGGGACTGTGTAATAGGTAGTAAGACAGAGAAAAGGTGTAAGAGGAAGTAACTGAGAAAAGGAAAATGAATAAGGGAGCGAAAGAAGAGAAGAAAGAGGAAGAAGACTAAAGCAGAGGTTCTGGGAGAATGTGATGGGTGATGAAAGTAAAAGGAAGGAGAGTAAACTGCCTTGGTATATTCCAATATATGCCAAAGACAGAAATGGAAGTGGTCCAACCAATTTTGTCCACAATTTGAGAAAGCACGGAAACATGTGAATAAATCAGTTTCTGCTTAAATGAGAGACTATGGAATGGGTTCAATATACGACAATAACTTGCATTACAACATGCAAGACATCTACAGAGGAGATGGTGTGCACTTCTCAGATGAGGGGAATAGAATATTCCTCCTGAATTTAAGACTGTGCATTGGAACCTACTTGTAGGTACTTAAATCAGCCACAGAACCCAAAAGCTCTTTTCAGGGCTACCCTACCTCTGATCACTCATAATGATTATCTTTTTCTAACTTTTTTCACTATTTTTCACCAAAGTACGCTCCCCGGTACGCTCCCCGGTGCGCGTACCGGGCGCTCCCCCCGTGAAAAATAAAACATTTTTTTGGGGGGACATAAATGGGCCTCCTAAACCCCCCTCAGAAAACCTAGAGGGTCAGGAGGTGTCTACCGTGCCCCCTTCCACCCATTCCCAACGTTGTTTGTCCTCCATCTTGTGTCTCAATTCTACCGGGGCGCGCACCGGTAAGCGCTCCCAAAAAAATCTGGGAAGTTAATTTACATTAAAACCACTGGAGACACTTACACCAAATATAGAATAGGCCCTACTACACAGCAGTCCCTACCATTTCCCCAAATGTGGTGGACTTCCATCGAGCCATTTGGGCTGTAGCCCTGTCTAAATATCCTGAGGTAAATTACATGACAAAAACACATATGAAGTGGTACAATTTACAACCAATTAAAATGTTACTTTCATTTTCTACTTTTTTTTCCTGACATTTGATTGGTTATGTACAGGAATTTAAATGAAAAATGAGAGGGAAACACTGCCATTTTGACTACAACTACCTGAGATACGTCTTTAAAGGATTTTCTCATTCATCTTCATCACCTTTCTATAAGGTAAGTTGTTAATTTGTAAGGGGCACTTTAACTTCATTTATAAAAACGTTTTCTGACAGTTATTTACTGTCCCTCTGTTATAGTTACAGATTGAGATAGGCTTCTCTGTTATAGTTATAGATTGAGTTAGGCTTCTCTGGTATAATTATGAATTTTCTTAGGCTTCTTCACATACACTTTTTTATATTTCTACTTCCTGCCTCATACCATACACTGCCCAAAGATAACTTCACTGTTAAAAACTCACAAGTACCTGTCTGAACTTAAACCCAACAGTGCCCTATCTCTACTGATATATCTATTTTTTATGCAATTTACAGCAAGAAAATGGAAGGAGAACAAAACAAATTTAATATATTGATTCAAAATTAATCTGGAGAACAATCCAAAGGAAGAGATTGATGATTTAGACTTTTTGGATCAGTCTCTGGACCAAGAGTTACTTAATTGTGTGGAAGAAATGGAATCATCAAATCCAAATGAGGACATACCTGACGATATAATGTTAGAAGTTCTTTTAAATTTTGAAAAATCACAGCAATACATTTTTATTTAATAATTAAAAATTGTTTGAGACATTATTCTTTTTTATATGTAAATCATGAAATAGTACCAAAATGAATATAATATAAAGTGAGACTTATAATATACTATGCAACTTTTATGTGTTACATAGTAATTTTGCTCATAGTTACTTCCTTTCTCCCACTATATTATCTACAATGTGTATTTTACATCTCTTTTTCATCTCCTGCCTCCATGATGTTTCTGTTTTCCTGACAGACTATAGTATAGATTCCAAAAACCACAATAACTTCTGTAACAACATGCAAATTATCTACAGAGGAGACAGTCTACATTGAATTTAAGACTCTGCACAACACAACAACTCAATGCAGAGCTACCCTACCTCTAAGCACTTTAAATTATTATTTTACTGTTTCACTCGGTTTTCCCAATGGTACGCTCTCCGGTGCGCGTACCGGGCGCTCCCCCCGTGAAAATCAAAAAAAAATAATAATTTGCCCCGCAGGACCCTTTTATGGCCCCCACATCAAACCTAGGGGGTCAGGGGGGTCTACCCTGCCCCCTTTTGGTCATTTCCCCCTTTGTTTTGGCCACCTCTTGTGTCTCGATCCTACGAGACACAAGATGGCGGCCGCTCCGGACTGTTTGGAATGTTTACAGACACCCGAGAGCCAATCAGCTTTCCGCACTGGTACACTCCCCAGTGCACGTACCGGGGCGCGCTTACAAATATATATATATTTTTTTGAACCTAAATTACTCAAAATCCTCTGGAGAACATTTCTTGAGACATAGCAAAGGCACATCAGGCTACCGGTCCCTACAATTTTGCCAAGTTGGTGAAAATCCATTCAGCCGTTCGGGCTAAAAGTGAGTCCAACCACCCTATGGAAATTAACATAGGGAAAACACGTTTTGGGACCCCCTTTTATCTCGGCCCCCGCTTAACGAATCCCCCCCACATTTTCGGGGAAGGAGCGAAGAGGAGCGGGCCATCTTCTTTGAGAAATTCGCGAAGATTCGTCCACCGGCGCCAAAGTTATTCCCAATAGAATGTTGCGGATTTTCTATGGCAAGTAGATCCTAACTATAACTACCTACTGGCTATCGCCAGTAGGTAATACATACACACATGTATGTATATATATATATATATATATATATATATATATATATATATATATATATATATATATATATCCACACAGTGCAGGAACCCACATTGACTGGAGCCACACGGAGTTCAGTTAGAGCTCGTTTTATTCAATCTCCCATCTTGCTAACAGGCGCCTGCCCCAGCAGCACAGATCAAAGATTAAAGCGCCGGACCCGTTTCGAGAGTCAGTTCTCTTCCTCAGCGGCGTGGTGATATAAGGGAAATGCAAGCGTCAGTTTTACACGTTTTTGTAAGCACACCCGCCCATTATGGGTGCGGTCAAATGAATGGCCTTATGGGATGTGTAATGTAAAACAAAAATGTCCCACACATTTGCCACTGAGTTGGTAAGGAGTGGAATAATGTTGCTAAATTGGTTGTTGTTGTTTAGCAATACCAATCACACAGATATATTTTGAAACAGAAGTTACATTACTAGACATAGGCCAACCATTCTAATCATTTGACAACCGGCAAATAAACCAATATGTGAAACATAGCATTTAAATTCAGGTCAAAATTAAAACTGAAAAGAGAGAGCCAGAAAATTGTTTTTTGGAAAAATATATATCCTTTGAATATTTATTCAAGTGTTTACAATTTATCGCAATCATAACAAAACATTAACATTTTTCGCATACAGTATGTTATACATTTCATTAGAAGCATAAAAAAAGCAACAAGATAGACAAAACAAACGTTGGTTTAAAAGTTCGTAAGAACAGGGGTCGACGCAGCGTTTCGGTTAAGAACTAACAATACACAACCTTCTTCAGGACCAAGTTCTAAAAAGAAACAGACAATTACTTTTATGCACATAAACTTTTTTGTTACAAACACAACATATCTCCAAAAAAACATTTCTAGTTGGCTAAAGTTTTGTTAGTTAGCTAAATTTATAGGTGGTTGGCACTAGTCAGAAGCTGGTGATGTTTATTAATTTTATTGGTATTGTTAAAACAACTATCCATTCAAAAGAGTCAATTATTAAATGGATCTCAGAGTCTATTACTGGGTCAGTTTTATTGCAAAGGCGTCACGTTCATCATGTCCAAGGACAGCACAATTACCTGTATTTAGCATTGACTTCCAGATATATCATGGAGTGCCTGTGTCCGATTATGAAATCCGGACAGTGCTTTGTAAATTCGTAGTGCTTTTAATGTAGCATACACAATATTGATCTCTGTGGGTAATAAATGAAAGTATGGATAAATCATTCATGTGCTTATATTCTTCTTTGGTAGTACTAGTTAATATAGCACATAGCTACCTTGTTTTCTTGTTGGGAGGGTTCACGCTCTGGTAGTAGGAGCCACCGATATTGGTTAAAAAAGTGCTGTAAATAAATATACCTCTGTTACCATAGTGCAAATAAAGGAGTGATTATCAAATGTCCCCTGTGGTTGTAGTTATTCGTACTTACCCAGGTATTGATTTACTGGCACCTGAGAACTTTCACGAGCTTTTCAATTTGCTTGTGATACAGATATGACGTTCCTGCCCTGGCGGGGATTCACCTGCCGCTGCTGGTATAAAGTAAGGAACTATTGTTAGAATCACTATTCATTTAATCTTTGTCCTATATGTTGTTACCATAGATTATCCGGACACTACCTCTATTATATTAATGTGCAACCTCGTACTATTGGTGTTTGCTGAAGGTTTAAGTGGTTCTATATTTTAATTAAGGTATAACGGTGCAGTGGCACTCAATATTCTTGCAATTATATTTTATAGGGCTAAATTTTTCACCATATATCTCTTTGGCAGTTACAATTTTATAGGGCTATTTTTTCAACATATATCTCTTAGCAAATAGTGGTAACAAAATCCTATGATTGCGCATAGTTTTATAACATGTCTGGTTCTTTTTTCTGTATATAACACGTTACATTGCGTTGCACTTTATATAACTACTGGTCAAGTACACTGCAAGATACAACCTATCGGTGTTTATATAAACATCCGTTTGTTGGGGCTTAATCTGGTGTCTTTAAGAGCCCACTCGCTAACTTGTCGGGTAGCCCGTCTAAAAATGAAACCACCTCACTCGGTGGAGGTTTGTTAAATATATAGAACTCCGCTCGTTGAATTAGCGGGTTCGAGAGATCAAGACCTGATGCGTAATGAACCGCCGGGCCGCCGGAATGCTAATCGGACTTGGCTCGGCGCGAGGCAAGTTCGAAAGTAACGTGGCATTAAGCAATGCCGATTACCTGGGAAAAGAGATTCGGCCTCCCTGCTCCTACTCCGTTCACGTATCCGGGATTCTGGTGTAGATGGAAAGTGACAGGGAGACGCTTGTATTGAAGTATTTATAGCACCGCATCCCTGATTGGGCGGGCAGTCTCCTGATTATTGGTTGGATAACGGGATGTCACGTGACACCTCGTTTGTTTACCTCAGAATATTGGTAGCGTTTTCAATAGCGTTACTAACGCTATGTAGCCTGTTTAATATATGCGGTGTGTATATCGCATTTGGGCAATTGTGTATTGTGGATTTGGAACTACAATAACGTTCTGGCACAACATGGTGACCGCTGTGAATACCGCTTAATGTATTTGGTATGTTTGAAGTATTTAGGCGCTTGGAAAGAATGTATGAAGGTAAAGTTCTATATTTATGTAGGCAAAAGTAGATAGTATGCTGCTTGAAATAATGAGAATCCTAAGGCGTAATGATTGCCACTATACAATAAAATGAAATAGAATAAAATAGAATAAAATAAAATAAAGTCACTCTCCGATCTGTTATCCTTTTTGGGATTGGGTCTATGTAGTGACATGTGGAGTATTCACGGGCAGTCAATCCCAAAACATATAATAGCATTATCTCCATCCTTATATGTCTATGGGTCAGGGTGTCATCTTAAATAACCCACTAGGGCTCAGTCGTTAATGCTACGGCTGGGTGCTATATAAACAATAATCTATTTTGTGTAAGTAAGATGTACGGCGCGTTGTGGGGGCAAAACTACTTGGACTGTCAGTATGTGATGTAAAAAAATGTAGGACTTGTTATTGGGAATATTGGTGCCCATTTTATCCTGGCAATGAATATTACTGTTTGTACTCAAATTATCTTTTCCCAATCCTCTCTACTGTTTAGGCCGGCACGGACACTGTTGCACCTTGACATGTAAAATTGCTCACGTTTTTTTCTTTTCTGGGTCAGGTTACCGCCTCTTGCACTTAGGGTAACGTGCTCAAGACAGCACCACTGGAGATCGCTGATGTCATGCTTGGCTGTCTTCCAATGTTCAGTTAAAGGGGCCCCTACCTTACTTGTGCGGAGGGCCGACCTGCGTTCATTCAGTCTTGTTCGGACTTCTCTAGAGGTTTCCCCTATGTAAATAAGTTTACATGGGCAACTGATAAGGTAGATTACACTACTAGTTCGACAGTTCATGAAGCTAGTTGGTTTCAAGACTGTATCTTTGATGGTAATGATGTTCCCGCGAATGATATTTTTGCAATTGCTGCAACCTGTGCACGGGAAGGTGCCCGTTGGCATGGGTGCATTATCAATGCAGGGCTGGATTGCTTTCTTATTTTCCCTATATGTGTGCACTAAGCTGTTTCTTATCGTTCTGTTCCTCCTGTAGGAGAACATAGGTTTGGGTAGTCTGTTTTGTTGTTTATCGTTAACCAGATGCCAATTTCTGTTAATAATATTTTTGAGTTTGTTGCTGATTGGATTGTAGTTAGTGACAAAGATTATAGGCTGAGCGGTATTTTCTTTCTTCTCTTTAGGTGCGAATAGACTCTCGCGATTATAATATTTAGCACGCATGTACGAGTGCCTAATGAGTTTTTTAGGGTATCCACGTTCTAGAAATTTGGTTCTGAGGGCGCTAGCATGTTTTTCAAAGTCTTGGGATGTCGTGCAGTTTCTCTTAAGTCTCAGAAATTGACCAAATGGAATATTATTAACTTGACTGGGTGGGTGGTTACTTTTATGATGAAGCATAGTGTTTTTATCAGTGGGTTTTGTGAAAAGTTCTACGTTTAAAGTTCCATTAGAGTTTTTAATGATCAGGTCAAGAAATTCACAGCTGTTGTTATCTATGTGAGAGGTAAACTTAAGATTGTTATCTCCAAGATTAAGCTATGTGATGAACTCTCTGAGTGTCTCTATAGGGCCCGTCCAGATAAAAAAGACGTCGTCTATATAACGAGACCACACCGAGATGTTCTCATGGAATGGTGATATCGGATTGAAGATGTGGTGTTCCTCGAAATTTGATACATAAAGACAAGCCAGACTGGGGGCACAGGTGGCCCCCATGCTGGTCCCCTTAATCTGTCTAAACAGTTGCTTATTGAATAAGAATAGGTTATGTCTTAGAACTACAGAAATGCAGTCTATAATGAACTGCTCCTGGGCTGTGAGGTCCCTATCCTCTTTGTTGAGCATGGAAGTAATAACTTCTATTGTTGCGTTTTGAGGAATATTAGTATATAAAGATTCAATATCTAGTGTGACTAGAAATTGAGAATGGGGTCGAAGGCTAAGCCTTCTACTTTGTGGATGATGTCTGTTGTATCTTTGGTATATGCTCTTTGGGAGGTGACCAGAGGTTGCAGAAAGACATCTGCATACTTGCTAAGCGGTTCCGTGAGGGACCCGATGCTCGAGACGATGGGTCTCATAGGGGGGTTCTGGATGTCCTTATGGACTTTTGGGAGTCCATAGAGGGCTGGAATGATTGGATCCTGGTTGAAGAGAAAAGAAAATTCCTCCTCACAGATTACACCATCGTCTCTGGCATGTTTTAATAGGTTGGCAATCAATAATTTCAAGGATGTCCATTCATCCATGTTTGCTGTCATATAGTGATCTTTGTTGTCTAATAGGTTCAGCATTCTGTTATTATAATCGGGGGTGTCCATCACCACGATGCCACCCCCCTTATCTGCCGGTTTAATGGTCAGTTCACTGTTGTTTTGTAGTGTTTGTAATGCTAAAGCCTCATCTTTGCTGAGGTTATGGTTAATCCAGTGTTTTTGTCTCAATAGATCATCCACACTTTTATCAACGCTTCGTTCGAAAGCTTCGATGTCTTTGGGGACCATGTTAATACTGGGGGTCCATACAGACTTATTTTTAAGGCCAGACTTATTATTATTGGGTTGTTTCTCTTTTCCTTCGAAGTACATAGCTAACCTGATTTTCCTAAAAAAACGTTGGAGATCTCTCTCTAGTGAATATCTATCGATGTTAGAGGCCACTGCACATCCTAATCCTTTTTCTAACAGAGTGATCTATTGGTCGGTTAGTGTCTGTTTGGAAAGATTTATGATTGGTGCTTTATTGTGGCTGGTTAATCCCAGTGTTTCTGGCTCCGAGTGTTTGGACGTCGTTGGAATTGGGGTGTCGTATTGTAGGTCCCTCGACCCCGGCCCCTCCCTTTCGGAGGACCGAAGTTTTGTTGGCGTTGTTCCAAAAAAGAAAGACTGCTGGCATTGGAGGTATTGGGTGTTTCTCTATCTTTAGTGTTGCCAGTATCATTTTGAGGTTCCCCCTCAGAGTCTGAGCTCGTGTACGAGGTATCAAAGAACCTTACTTTTTTTTGGAAAGTGCGTGGTTGATTCTGCCATGGTCTACGTTGTGGATGGTTCTCCCTACTTCTCTCATAAAAATCTTTCTGCAAGTAAGGATAGACATACTCCGGATTGTAATTGGAGATGTCTTTACGTAATTTATTACTTTTTTTATTGGCTAAGTAATCAGTATAGCCGGAAACATCCTTCTCTATCTCCTCTAACTTCTGCTTCGCCTCTTGAAGTGCAGAACTATTTAGTTTGGTCTCCATATCTTCTATTTCTTTACGCTCTACAACCAGTACTTCTTGTGCAGTCTATATAATGAGGATGATCCAATCGCGACTACAGCGATTTGCCACCAATGTCCAATTCTCTATAAATTTTCTGTTGTTAATGAAAATACCAGGTTCGTTAACTACCTGAAGACCTTTGGGAATCACTCCTTTTTTGCAATATTCTACTAGGAATTCTGCGTGTAATTCAGCCCTAACTACCTTCTTTTTTAAATTCCATAAAGCCCGCCATTGCTCTTCGTCTGATTTATCCAGGCGGATAGTAGAGATGTTTTTGACTGAGGGACCATTGATTATTTTATTGAAGTGATCTTCTGTGTAGCTAAGTACTTTTATACCTTCCATCCTAATTTCCTATTTCGGTGTTTTTCGGAGGTGTTTTAGCGATATAATGGGAGGAAATATGAGTGATGAGGGTGAAGATATTTGTGAAAGAAGTGTGCCTCCTCAGCTAACCAGCTGGGTATAAGTCATAGAAAGTAAAAGGAGGACCCCTTATCTCTTAGATTTGGGACAGGGGAAGTATGATGTAAAACAAAAATGTCCCACACATTTGCCACTGAGTTGGTAAGGAGTGGAATAATGTTGCTAAATTGGTTGTTGTTGTTTAGCAATACCAATCACACAGATATATTTTGAAACAGAAGTTACATTACTAGACATAGGCCAACCATTCTAATCATTTGACAACCGGCAAATAAACCAATATGTGAAACATAGCATTTAAATTCAGGTCAAAATTAAAACTGAAAAGAGAGAGCCAGAAAATTGTTTTTTGGAAAAATATATATCCTTTGAATATTTATTCAAGTGTTTACAATTTATCGCAATCATAACAAAACATTAAAATTTTTCGCATACAGTATGTTATACATTTCATTAGAAGCATAAAAAAAGCAACAAGATAGACAAAACAAACGTTGGTTTAAAAGTTCGTAAGAACAGGGGTCGACGCAGCGTTTCGGTTAAGAACTAACAATACACAACCTTCTTCAGGACCAAGTTCTAAAAAGAAACAGACAATTACTTTTATGCACATAAACTTTTTTGTTACAAACACAACATATCTCCAAAAAAACATTTCTAGTTGGCTAAAGTTTTGTTAGTTAGCTAAATTTATAGGTGGTTGGCACTAGTCAGAAGCTGGTGATGTTTATTAATTTTATTGGTATTGTTAAAACAACTATCCATTCAAAAGAGTCAATTATTAAATGGATCTCAGATGGTAACAACATATAGGACAAAGATTAAATGAATAGTGATTCTAACAATAGTTCCTTACTTTATACCAGCAGCGGCAGGTGAATCCCCGCCAGGGCAGGAACGTCATATCTGTATCACAAGCAAATTGAAAAGCTCGTGAAAGTTCTCAGGTGCCAGTAAATCAATACCTGGGTAAGTACGAATAACTACAACCACAGGGGACATTTGATAATCACTCCTTTATTTGCACTATGGTAACAGAGGTATATTTATTTACAGCACTTTTTTAACCAATATCGGTGGCTCCTACTACCAGAGCGTGAACCCTCCCAACAAGAAAACAAGGTAGCTATGTGCTATATTAACTAGTACTACCAAAGAAGAATATAAGCACATGAATGATTTATCCATACTTTCATTTATTACCCACAGAGATCAATATTGTGTATGCTATATTAAAAGCACTACGAATTTACAAAGCACTGTCCGGATTTCATAATCGGACACAGGCACTCCATGATATATCTGGAAGCCAATGCTAAATACAGGTAATTGTGCTGTCCTTGGACATGATGAACGTGACGCCTTTGCAATAAAACTGACCCAGTAATAGACTCTGAGATCCATTTAATAATTGACTCTTTTGAATGGATAGTTGTTTTAACAATACCAATAAAATTAATAAACATCACCAGCTTCTGACTAGTGCCAACCACCTATAAATTTAGCTAACTAACAAAACTTTAGCCAACTAGAAATGTTTTTTTGGAGATATGTTGTGTTTGTAACAAAAAAAGTTTATGTGCATAAAAGTAATTGTCTGTTTCTTTTTAGAACTTGGTCCTGAAGAAGGTTGTGTATTGTTAGTTCTTAACCGAAACGCTGCGTCGACCCCTGTTCTTACGAACTTTTAAACCAACGTTTGTTTTGTCTATCTTGTTGCTTTTTTTATGCTTCTAATGAAATGTATAACATACTGTATGCGAAAACTTTTAATGTTTTGTTATGATTGCGATAAATTGTAAACACTTGAATAAATATTCAAAGGATATATATTTTTCCAAAAAACAATTTTCTGGCTCTCTCTTTTCAGTTTTAATTTTGACCTGAATTTAAATGCTATGTTTCACATATTGGTTTATTTGCCGGTTGTCAAATGATTAGAATGGTTGGCCTATGTCTAGTAATGTAACTTCTGTTTCAAAATATATCTGTGTGATTGGTATTGCTAAACAACAACAACCAATTTAGCAACATTATTCCACTCCTTACCAACTCAGTGGCAAATGTGTGGGACATTTTTGTTTTACATCATACTTCCCCTGTCCCAAATCTAAGAGATAAGGGGTCCTCCTTTTACTTTCTATGACTTATACCCAGCTGGTTAGCTGAGGAGGCACACTTCTTTCACAAATATCTTCACCCTCATCACTCATATTTCCTCCCATTATATCGCTAAAACACCTCCGAAAAATACCGAAATAGGAAATTAGGATGGAAGGTATAAAAGTACTTAGCTACACAGAAGATCACTTCAATAAAATAATCAATGGTCCCTCAGTCAAAAACATCTCTACTATCCGCCTGGATAAATCAGACGAAGAGCAATGGCGGGCTTTATGGAATTTAAAAAAGAAGGTAGTTAGGGCTGAATTACACGCAGAATTCCTAGTAGAATATTGCAAAAAAGGAGTGATTCCCAAGGGTCTTCAGGTAGTTAACGAACCTGGTATTTTCATTAACAACAGAAAATTTATAGAGAATTGGACATTGGTGGCAAATCGCTGTAGTCGCGATTGGATCATCCTCATTATAGAGACTGCACAAGAAGTACTGGTTGTAGAGCGTAAAGAAATAGAAGATATGGAGACCAAACTAAATAGTTCTGCACTTCAAGAGGCGAAGCAGAAGTTAGAGGAGATAGAGAAGGATGTTTCCGGCTATACTGATTACTTAGCCAATAAAAAAAGTAATAAATTACGTAAAGACATCTCCAATTACAATCCGGAGTATGTCTATCCTTACTTGCAGAAAGATTTTTATGAGAGAAGTAGGGAGAACCATCCACAACGTAGACCATGGCAGAATCAACCACGCACTTTCCAAAAAAAAGTAAGGTTCTTTGATACCTTGTACACGAGCTCAGACTCGGAGGGGGAACCTCAAAATGATACTGGCAACACTAAAGATAGAGAAACACCCAATACCTCCAATGCCAGCAGTCTTTCTTTTTTGGAACAACGCCAACAAAACTTCGGTCCTCCGAAAGGGAGGGGCTGGGGTCGAGGGACCTACAATACGACACCCCAATTCCAACGACGTCCAAACACTCGGAGCCAGAAACACTGGGATTAACCAGCCACAATAAAGCACCAATCAAAATCTTTCCAAACAGACACTAACCGACCAACAGATCACTCTGTTAGAAAAAGGATTAGGATATGCAGTGGCCTCTAACATCGATAGATATTCACTAGAGAGAGATCTCCAAAGTTTTTTTAGGAAAATCAGGTTAGCTATGTACTTCGAAGGAAAAGAGAAACAACCCAATAATAATAAGTCTGGCCTCAAAAATAAGTCTGTATGGACCCCCAGTATTAACATGGTCCCCAAAGACATCGAAGCTTTCGAACGAAGCGTTGATAAAAGTGTGGATGATCTATTGAGACAAAAACACTGGATTAACCATAACCTCAGCAAAGATGAGGCTTTAGCATTACAAACACTACAAAACAACAGTGAACTGACCATTAAACCGGCAGAT
Source organism: Lissotriton vulgaris (assembly GCF_964263255.1). NCBI lineage: Eukaryota > Metazoa > Chordata > Amphibia > Caudata > Salamandridae > Lissotriton > Lissotriton vulgaris. The sequence goes on along the minus strand of NC_141685.1, from coordinate 799,586,757 downwards.
AAGGGGGGTGGCATTGTGGTGATGGACACCCCTGATTATAATAACAGAATGCTGAACCTATTAGACAACAAAGATCACTATATGACAGCAAACATGGATGAATGGACATCCTTGAAATTATTGATTGCCAACCTATTAAAACATGCCAGAGATGATGGTGTAATCTGTGAGGAGGAATTTTCTTTTCTCTTCAACCAGGATCCAATCATTCCAGCCCTCTATGGACTCCCGAAAGTCCATAAGGACATCCAGAACCCCCCTATGAGACCCATCGTCTCGAGCATCGGGTCCCTCACGGAACCGCTTAGCAAGTATGCAGATGTCTTTCTGCAACCTCTGGTCACCTCCCAAAGAGCATATACCAAAGATACAACAGACATCATCCACAAAGTAGAAGGCTTAGCCTTCGACCCCCATTCTCAATTTCTAGTCACACTAGATATTGAATCTTTATATACTAATATTCCTCAAAACGCAACAATAGAAGTTATTACTTCCATGCTCAACAAAGAGGATAGGGACCTCACAGCCCAGGAGCAGTTCATTATAGACTGTATTTCTGTAGTTCTAAGACATAACCTATTCTTATTCAATAAGCAACTGTTTAGACAGATTAAGGGGACCAGCATGGGGGCCACCTGTGCCCCCAGTCTGGCTTGTCTTTATGTATCAAATTTCGAGGAACACCACATCTTCAATCCGATATCACCATTCCATGAAAACATCTCGGTGTGGTCTCGTTATATAGACGACGTCTTTTTTATCTGGACGGGCCCTATAGAGACACTCAGAGAGTTCATCACATGGCTTAATCTTGGAGATAACAATCTTAAGTTTACCTCTCACATAGATAAAAACAGCTGTGAATTTCTTGACCTGATCATTAAAAACTCTAATGGAACTTTAAACGTAGAAATTTTCACAAAACCCACTGATAAAAACACTATGCTTCATCATAAAAGTAACCACCCACCCAGTCAAGTTAATAATATTCCATTTGGTCAATTTCTGAGACTTAAGAGAAACTGCACGACATCCCAAGACTTTGAAAAACATGCTAGCGCCCTCAGAACCAAATTTCTAGAACGTGGATACCCTAAAAAATTCATTAGGCACTCGTACAAGCGTGCTAAATATTATAATCGCGAGAGTCTATTCGCACCTAAAGAGAAGAAAGAAAATACCACTCAGCCTATAAACTTTGTCACTAACTACAATCCAATCAGCAACAAACTCAAAAATATTATTAACAGAAATTGGCATCTGGTTAACGATAAACAACAAAACAGACTACCCAAACCTATGTTCTCCTACAGGAGGAACAGAACGATAAGAAACAGCTTAGTGCACACATATAGGGAAAATAAAAAAGCAATCCAGCCCTGCATTGATAATGCACCCATGCCAACGGGCACCTTCCCGTGCACAGGTTGCAGCAATTGCAAAAATATCATTCGCGGGAACATCATTACCATCAAAGATACAGTCTTGAAACCAACTAGCTTCATGAACTGTCGAACTAGTAGTGTAATCTACCTTATCAGTTGCCCATGTAAACTTATTTACATAGGGGAAACCTCTAGAGAAGTCCGAACAAGACTGAATGAACACAGGTCGGCCCTCCGCACAAGTAAGGTAGGGGCCCCTTTAACTGAACATTGGAAGACAGCCAAGCATGACATCAGCGATCTCCAGTGGTGCTGTCTTGAGCACGTTACCCTAAGTGCAAGAGGCGGTAACCTGACCCAAAAAAGAAAAAAACGTGAGCAATTTTACATGTCAAGGTGCAACAGTGTCCGTGCCGGCTTCAACAGTAGAGAGGATTGGGAAAAGATAATTTGAGTACAAACAGTAATATTCATTGCCAGGATAAAATGGGCACCAATATTCCCAATAACAAGTCCTACATTTTTTTACAACACATACTGACAGTCCAAGTAGTTTTGCCCCCACAACGTGCCGTACATCTTACTTACACAAAATAGATTATTGTTTATATAGCACCCAGCCGTAGCATTAACGACTGAGCCCTAGTGGGTTATTTAAGATGACACCCTGACCCATAGACATATAAGGATGGAGATAATGCTATTATATGTTTTGGGATTGACTTCCCGTGAATACTCCACATGTCACTACATAGACCCAATCCCAAAAAGGATAACAGATCGGAGAGTGACTTTATTTTATTTTATTCTATTTTATTCTATTTCATTTTATTGTATAGTGGCAATCATTACGCCTTAGGATTCTCATTATTTCAAGCAGCATACTATCTACTTTTGCCTACATAAATATAGAACTTTACCTTCATACATTCTTTCCAAGCGCCTAAATACTTCAAACATACCAAATACATTAAGCGGTATTCACAGCGGTCACCATGTTGTGCCAGAACGTTATTGTAGTTCCAAATCCACAATACACAATTGCCCAAATGCGATATACACACCGCATATATTAAACAGGCTACATAGCGTTAGTAACGCTATTGAAAACGCTACCAATATTCTGAGGTAAACAAACGAGGTGTCACGTGACATCCCGTTATCCAACCAATAATCAGGAGACTGCCCGCCCAATCAGGGATGCGGTGCTATAAATACTTCAATACAAGCGTCTCCCTGTCACTTTCCATCTACACCAGAATCCCGGATATGTGAACGGAGTAGGAGCAGGGAGGCCGAATCTCATTTCCCAGGTAATCGGCATTGCTTAATGCCACGCTACTTTCGAACTTGCCTCGCGCCGAGCCAAGTCCGATTAGCATTCCGGCGGCCCGGCGGTTCATTACGCATCAGGTCTTGATCTCTCGAACCCGCTAATTCAATGAGCGGAGTTCTATATATTTAACAAACCTCCACCGAGTGAGGTGGTTTCATTTTTAGACGGGCTACCCGACAAGTTAGCGAGTGGGCTCTTAAAGACACCAGATTAAGCCCCAACAAACGGATGTTTATATAAACACCGATAGGTTGTATCTTGCAGTGTACTTGACCAGTAGTTATATAAAGTGCAACGCAATGTAACATGTTATATACAGAAAAAAGAACCAGACATGTTATAAAACTATGCGCAATCATAGGATTTTGTTACCACTATTTGCTAAGAGATATATGTTGAAAAAATAGCCCTATAAAATTGTAACTGCCAAAGAGATATATGGTGAAAAATGTAGCCCTATAAAATATAATTGCAAGAATATTGAGTGCCACTGCACCGTTATACCTTAATTAAAATATAGAACCACTTAAACCTTCAGCAAACACCAATAGTACGAGGTTGCACATTAATATAATAGAGGTAGTGTCCGGATAATCTATGGTAACAACATATAGGACAAAGATTAAATGAATAGTGATTCTAACAATAGTTCCTTACTTTATACCAGCAGCGGCAGGTGAATCCCCGCCAGGGCAGGAACGTCATATCTGTATCACAAGCAAATTGAAAAGCTCGTGAAAGTTCTCAGGTGCCAGTAAATCAATACCTGGGTAAGTACGAATAACTACAACCACAGGGGACATTTGATAATCACTCCTTTATTTGCACTATGGTAACAGAGGTATATTTATTTACAGCACTTTTTTAACCAATATCGGTGGCTCCTACTACCAGAGCGTGAACCCTCCCAACAAGAAAACAAGGTAGCTATGTGCTATATTAACTAGTACTACCAAAGAAGAATATAAGCACATGAATGATTTATCCATACTTTCATTTATTACCCACAGAGATCAATATTGTGTATGCTACATTAAAAGCACTACGAATTTACAAAGCACTGTCCGGATTTCATAATCGGACACAGGCACTCCATGATATATCTGGAAGCCAATGCTAAATACAGGTAATTGTGCTGTCCTTGGACATGATGAACGTGACGCCTTTGCAATAAAACTGACCCAGTAATAGACTCTGAGATCCATTTAATAATTGACTCTTTTGAATGGATAGTTGTTTTAACAATACCAATAAAATTAATAAACATCACCAGCTTCTGACTAGTGCCAACCACCTATAAATTTAGCTAACTGAGGAAAATTAAATTTTGGCCATGTTGTGTTCCCTAGCGCGTACCCCACCGACTCCATGTACCAGCTTAAAGTGCATGTAACTTCCCTCCTGTGCCAGCTATGAAGACGCAAATACATTTGCGTCCACCGTCAACTTGTCCTCTTTCAGATCCACCATGAATGGATTATATAGTCCGTTCCTAAGTATGCTATGCCACCGTCTTTTTGTAGTACACTTTTCTCTTTTTCCTGCTCTAGCCAGAGTAGGCCCTGAATTCCTGCCATCTGAACCTCTTTTGTGGCTCCTGGCTCTGCCCAGGCTACTTCTGTACTCGTGAACTCTGTCCTACTTTCAGCGCGGCCCCTCGCGCTCAGCTCAAGCCTGCTTTCTGCCAAGACTGACTATAACCTTCGAGTTATCTGTTCCGCCCTCCGAGAATACATTCCTGCCTACTAGATCCTGTAAACATCCTCTCCAGCTGCAGAGCCAAAAGGGCCGACCTGTCTTAATGCAAGTAATTCATAGCCTCCGTTGCCATGCTTCCATGGAAGGCCCCGTGCCCCCACGCTTCACATGTAGACACTTAGGCGCTCATACACGCATCTACAGTTAGCATAGAGTAGCTTCTGCCCTAGAGACCTTTCCGCCCAGATAGTATAGTTCCTAAACACCAGATATCAGATATGATAGAAGTACAAGTTGATCTGACATGCCAGACTTCTGTCTCTTTCCGTCAGTGTAAATGTCAAGTCCCCTGCACCCCGTCAATCACACGTCATGCAGCTGCGCGCGCATCCAAGCTTCCGATTTTCTGCTGACATTGCAACATTCTGTTAACACCACCCCTTGGTGCCACCCACTTGCGTCACCTATCAGTGACGTTTCTAGCACACACCTCTGGTTCACGCCTAGTTTACGCCTCTTGATGATGTACTAGTACCACGTGTATACTGTTATCTTGTCTTCTCTCAGCTGTTACGCCTCTTACATTGATTCCTATGGTGTAAATCAAGTATATAAGCTATGTATTATCAATAAAGTTGAGCGCGCTCATCTATCCCTTCTGACACCCCTGTGGTGGTCAGAACATGATATCCTGATTCCTTTATGAGGAATAAAACCCTTAGAAACTCTAACACCACGGACTCTGTTTTCTTTCCTTCTGATTGAGTTATTATTGATTAAGTACTTACCCGCATAGAAATTAAGAGAGTAAATTAATTATTTACGTCATTTTGGCGCCCGAATAGGGACCCCTCCCCCACCTCACGCGCCGGTTGGTGCGTTGCATACTGTGTCCCCTGCCATCAGTTAGACGGACTACACGTGTACTGGCAGGATTTCCTGCATCCCCCTCTGACCCACGGAGGTGACGAAGACTGCGATCAGTGCCCAGACGAGGCGGTGAGGAGTGCGGAGGATCCCGACCAGAGCCCAGCCGAAAGAAGCAAGGTCCGAGGTGTGAAGAGGCCCACCAGTTTTCCGAAGTTTTCCGAAGTTTTCCGAAGCTTTCCGAAGTTCCGAGTCGAGTCCAGTCGAATTTTCCGAGGCCTTCTGTTTTCCGTGCTTCCCGGTGAGTACCATTGCTGGGTCGTATCTAGACGGGTTTGGGTACGCAAGTCCGGTCTGCACTGTTTTTAGGCAGTGTATCTGTACTGTTTAGCAGTATATCAAGTATTCCGAATTTCTGCACTGTTACAGCAGTGTATCCGTACTGTTGAGCAGTACATCTAGTATAGGGGGATAGTCATCTATGTCTACAATGTGTTATGTGATTAATGTTGTGGTATGAATGTGACTGTTCAAACGTGTATTATTGTGTTTCTCGTATAATCTAGCTGTCAAGAGTATTAAGGAATAAAGATTTAACGTTCAGTAATAAGTAAGCAAGATGCCGTTCTTTAACAAGTTAAAACAGATAGGAACCAGGAAAGGGTTACTGGAGGAAGAAATTCCTATCCCCCCTAGGGACACTCCAGGCAATTTTATGTATCAAAAACACGGCATAGATGCCATACTATATCTAGATTTATGGGCCGATTACACCAAACACCTAGACGAAAGACACAGATGGCCTGTTACCGGAACGTGGGATGCCGAGTGCATCATGAGGGTAGAAGAAGCATTATGGAAAAAGAAAGCCAGACAATCTCAGAAGGACGCCATAGAGTTTTGGCGTAAGGAATCACGTAAGCGTGCTGACAAAGCGCTCCGTAGAGAGGATAGACTTAAAGAATCAGGTAAAGAACAGGAAAACGAATTAGTTACTGAAGGGATCCGAGTAAAAACAGAACAAATAGACCGTGCCCGAAATAATGTTGTAAACGGTATGTATCTTGCAGCAGATGGCACATCTGAAACTGAATCAGAGATACCGAAAAACTTACCGACACCATTAGTCCCAACTAAAGTAATGCATAAAACTACTAAAGACATATTCCTAAATTCATATCTAGAGGATGTAGTACCAGCTTATACCAATCTGCCTGTTCGTGCCCTGCCTACTGACAGGGATGGGGGTGGCACTGCGCCCCCGGATAATGTTCCGCCGGTACCGCGACAGACCTCCTCTGTTCCGCCAGCTCCGCCACTTCCCCCACTCAAAACAGACCTACCGAAACCAGTCCTACCTGATCTTACTAAACGACAAATTCAAGTCCAAATCCAGACTCCGCGAAGAGATAATGCTCAAGCATCCGCCTCAGGAGGTGCGACAGCGGGTCTACAGACCCCGCCACCGACACACAGATTAAACTTAAGGGACACGCAGAATCCTTTCCAGTCTCCCCACTTATCCCGGCTTGACGCATTCAAAGATAGGATGTCAGTTTGTAGATATGATCCGGTACCCGGAAAAGACGATTTGATGGTATTAGCATCACTCCGATTGAGATCTGCCACCGATAACTTGTTATGCTATGTAGGAATGCAGGAACTTCTCGACAGAATATATAAGTTTATACAGACCGGGAAAGACCCCGACAGTGTCAAAGCTGCCATGCATAAACAGAAAGTTGACATTCAAGCACAGATATTACGATTTTTTATAAATTGTGTAATAAGAGAACGAGACAGGCCTGGGACAGATCAAAGTGAATTAGACGCATTAAACAAGTGGGGTCAAAATATAGCAGACGCAAAGCATGATAAAGGGACTTGCATAGCCAGTATGTCCCAGAAAATAAGAAAGGCAGTATTGACAGCACACCAGGAAGAGAATGATAAAACTTCCTCAGAGGAGGTAGAGGAACATGAAACATCAGGAAAAGCATCAGGAAAATCCACAGATACTATAGCATATGTAGGTAGGGGAGCCTACCTTAGGAAGGGTGTCCGTCCAGAAAGCAAGAGAGTCTTTCTCTCTGAGTTAACAAATCCGAATTCTTCTGAACATCAGTTCCAGGAAACTGATAAAAGGCTTCAAGACCGAGTGGGGTACCATGTACTCAATTCTATGGATGAACAGGAACTAGCCCGGTCAGCCGTGTTATGGGCCGAAAACCCAGACATGTATAATGATGACACGTTAGTACAGACATTCTTGAACCTTTCCCCGGAAGAGCAGAAAATAGCAGGTGTGTACATGATTCAGCACCTCCTCATCAAGTTCAGAAATCATCATTCTGATCCAGGTCCCTTACATGAAACATTAGAAGCACTACTCATGGATAGATGGAGAGGTTTTAGTACCAAATTAATACAAATAATTCTAGAACAACGATGTAAGTATAACACCTTCCTAAGCTCTGAATATGTTCCCGCCCCGCCCCCAGAAAGAAAAACGTACCACATGCAATGCGGTGGTGGCATTGAAAGTCAGAATCCCTTACGAGAAGTACACCCAGTTATGGGTACGGACCAACGCTTGAAGCGTGTGTATGTTCACACACCACTGACTAAGTTAGAACTATTAGAAATGAAGAAATTAGTTCCGTGCCATGATAAAGATCCTGCAGGTTTTCACAGAGAGCTCAAGGACATGTTACTGATGGGAGATTACACGTATGATGATATTACGAAAATGTTGAAAGTACTGTTGCCCACGGGCATTTACGAGAAATTAAAGGAGAAGGATTGGGAGGTGGGAGAGTCAAAGATAGCATGGGCGGAAATAGAAGACGAAGAAAGCAAACGAGTCCCAGGGTTAGGCCTTGGGGATCTGACTAAAGCACTACCAGGTTTAATAGTACAGGTTTTGCCAAGATTATTGACAACTAGAAAGGAAGATTGGGACGCAATCTCGTCCTGTAAACAGAAACAAGATGAAGATACTAGTGACTTTTATTCACGATTCGAGAAATGTTTCATCATAAATAGTGGTCTAAAAACTAGTAGCGAGTCATATCCACACCTTTTTGTAACAAAATTAGTAGAGAACGCCCTACCACTAGTTAAAAATAGAGTGTACAAGGTTGAAAGTACTTGGCAGGCAAATACGCCATCACAGATGTTACAAATGTTACAATATCACCAGAACAGAATTAGGGAAGAACAAGATCAGGAACAGAAACGTATGAAAGACACGAAAATGAAAATGTTAGTAGCCCAGACAATTCCAGCCGAGGGTCATAGAAAAGGTGGGGCCCAGACCAATCATTCTGCCGCTCCCGTTAAAGGGACATGTAATTATTGCAAGCAGCCAGGTCACTACGTACATGAATGTCCAGTCCTGAAACATAACATCGAGACAGGTAAAACTAAAGAAAGACCGCGTCCGCCTAGACATGAACAGGGTCATCAACAGACCTCACAGAACGAACAGCCAATGCAGAATACACAGCCTATGCATGATCAGTCCCATACAGTACAGACAGTAGCAGTACCACAGCCACAGCATGCTCAGACACAGCCCGCTGCCGCAACCCGGCAAGTTTCACAACAGATGTACCAGTATGCCCAGTCGGCATATCCAGATTATCAGCGATATACATGAAACAGCCTGGAGAGGGAAGGTGATTTGCCTCTTATTGAAATTCCTGTAGATCAAGAAGGTCCTTATGTACATAGTCACGTATTAGGAAAAGACAGAAAGTTTTTAATTGACACAGGGGCAAGTCGTACTACTATAAGTCATAATGAAGTTCCAGGGGCACCCCTCTCAGGCTCACAGAATGTTTCCCTTGGTTTTTCAGGACAGCCGATTGTAAATGAAGTGTCAGAACCAGTACCACTAGCTGTGGGTCCATTATCTCGAGTTACAGATTTGTTACTTACGAAATCATGTCCAGAAAATCTGTTAGGAATTAAAACACTGAAGGCTCTAGGAGCTATCATATGCTGTTCCCCGGAAGGAGTCAGACTCTTTCTACGGGATTTCAAGGGTCATTACGTTTTACGTGACTTTGATGTCAGATTGAAAAATGTACCAGATCACTTATGGGCAAAAGGCCCAGCTGATGTAGGTTGTATGCATATCACTCCATATCGTGTTACACTCAAGACAGGAGTTGTTCTACCCAGAATCAGACAATACAAGTTACCACCCGATGCTGTAGTGGCTTTACTGAAAATTATTGAAGAGCTTATTGCCCAGGGAGTGGTCGTAGAGACCGACTCCAATATCTGTAATTCACCCATCATTCCAATTCTTAAACGTACAGACCGCAATGCACCGCCAGTATATCGGCTGGTGATTGACCTTCGAGAACTGAACAAATGTATTGTGCCACAGTACCCTGTGGTCCCTGATATCTCCTCCCTATTGACGGCTATTGATTCAGAAGCAACGTTCTTTACTGTAATCGATCTCAAGAACGCTTTCTTCAGTGTACCTATTGACCCGGAGAGCCAATATCTCTTCGGATTCAGTTTAAATGGACGAAGTTTCAAATTTTCCCGCGCACCTCAAGGATTTACAGAAAGCCCCAGCATCTATAGTCAAGCACTGAAAAGACAACTAGATTGTATCCAAATGCCAGTTAATACCGCTTTACTGCAATACGTCGATGATCTACTGATCACCGCACGAAGTGAGCCCGAATGTGAACAAGCATCACTAACAGTTTTGCATTTCCTGGCCGACAAGGGACACAAGGTGTCCCCTTCAAAGCTCCAATTCTGTGTTCAGCAAGTTGTGTACCTGGGTCACTTGCTGTCCAAAGTGGGGAGACAGCTCACTCCCGATCGCATTCAATTAATTGTAAACATGCCACGACCCCAGACACAAAAGGAAGTGCGGGCCTTCATAGGCCTCACCTCGTACTGCAGACAATGGATTCCTCAATATGCATTTCTAGCTAAACCACTCATCCAGTTAACGACACAGGAGGCTGCAACTTCCATTGCCCTCCCTTGGACTCAGGAACACACACAAGCCTTTGAGGAATTAAAGAAAGCTTTATGCCAAGCGCCAGTTTTAGCAACACCATGTTACAGCAAACCGTTTACACTTTTTGTTACAGAACGTGACGGTACAGCATTGTCTGTCCTCACTCAAGATCAAGCAGGTTCACATAAGCCTTGCGCTTATTTTTCAAGTACATTGGATTCAGTAGCACAGGCACTCCCTGCATGTTTAAAGTCAGTAGCAGCAACAGCATTAGCAATCAGACAAAGCGACTCAATTGTTTTAGGTCATCAGTTAACAGTACAAGTTCCACATTCTGTAGAGGTTCTGTTAAACAGAACCCAGACTCAACACTTGACTATAGCACGACTTACGGGTTACGAATTGACACTATTCCAGCCACACATAGAAATCAGACGCTGCAGTATCTTGAACCCAGCGACATTGTTACCTACAGCTATGACAGATCCAGCTCCACATGATTGTATAGAAATCATTAATGCAGTAACAAAGCCCAGACGAGATTTAACAGATGTTCCCTTGACAAATCCAGACCTGACACTCTATGTGGATGGTTCATGCATGAGAACAAGTACAGGAGAGTTAGTGGCCGCATATGCAGTGACCACTGAAACTGAAGTTAAAGAAACACATCGTATTGATACACTGTCTGCTCAAGCGGCAGAGCTCATCGCTCTGACCCGAGCCTGTATACTAGCCAAGAACAGAAATGTTAACATATACACTGATTCCCGTTATGCGTTCGGAGTCGTACACGACTTCGGCATGCTCTGGCAGGAACGAGGTTTCCTGACCTCTCATGGTACAAAGATACAACATGGTCCACTCATTCAAGCACTGTTAGAAGCAATACATCTGCCTTCAGGCATATCCGTCATGAAGTGTAAAGCACATACTAAAATCACAGATTCTGTTTCCCAGGGTAACGACCTGGCAGATCAGACAGCAAAACATACAGCACTGACTCACACTCAGACAACTGATACGATAAAGACAACAGATCCGACAAACTGCATGACAGTCAGGGATCCCACACTAGATGTTATTGACATTCAGACACATGCTACTCCAGAAGAAATAAAGAAATGGATATAACTAGGAGGGATCCAGACAGATCAAGGTTGGATGACGAAGGGAAAATCTATATGGTTTCTCCCTGACTCTATGGTTCAAGTTATGATAAATACAGCACATAGTCCTGCCCACCTAGGAGAGAAAGCAATGCTAGACAGTTTGCAAAATCTCTGGTACAATAAACACTTACGAGCAGCAGCAAAACAGAAAGTGCGTACTTGCATGATCTGTTGTCAGTTCAATCCAGGTAAAAGCGTCCCTGTAGAGCAAGGTGGATTCCATCCTCCCGATCACCCTTTTGAAGTCCTCCAGATGGATTATATCCAGATGGACCGTTGTCGAGGATTTAAATATGTTCTCGTAATTGTCTGTGCTCTGTCCCGCTGGACCGAAGCATACCCAGTCCCAGATTACACTGCTCCGACCACTGCCAAACAGTTGGTTCGTGAATTTTTCCCACGGTACGGCTTGCCCCGTGTCGTGTACTCAGATAACGGTCAGCCATTCTCGTCTGCCCTAATGAAAGAAGTTTCCTTGTTATTGGGATACCAGTGGAAGTTCCGTTGTGTCCGACATCCAGAAGCAGCAGGCCTTGTAGAAAGGCATAATCAGACATTAAAGATCCGCCTTGCCAAAATATGTCAGGAAAAAGGAGTCGACTGGATAGTCGCCCTGCCAGTGGCACTATTCTATATGAGAATGGTCGCCCATTCGAGATCAGGGCTATCCCCGTACGAGGTGGTCTTTGGAAGACCACCGAATATGTGGGGGACGCCCATTCCTAAAAAGATTACTGATGTTGATTCTAATATGTTGACAGATTACCTTGCCTCCTTGATGTCTGCACTCCAATCATGTCGTTCACAGGTTGCCGCAGCCTTCCCTGACAACACCGATGTGAAGCCGCATGACGTCCGCCCCGGGGACGTTGTCCTCGTCCGTAACTTCGACAGGAAAAGTCCATTGGAGCCCCGCTGGAAGTCTCCGAAGACCGTTCTTCTTACTACAAAGACCGCAGTCAAGTTGGAAGGCAGAAAGGGGTGGGTCCACCTAAGTCATATCAAAACATTCCCAGGACTGAAACCGGAACAAGACACACCCACCCCCACCAAAGACTGTGATAACAAAGACTTTACCGAAGTCAAAAGAGAAAAGACTCCTCAAGAACAATACCGCATGAAATTACGATCTAGCAAGTCAGACAGTTTAATTGTTTAAGTCCTCCCCTAGGTGAATCGGTTAAATAGTTTCTGACATGTATCCCCTAGATCGAGTTAGAGAGAGAGAAGAAAAGAAAAGAACATATTGCAAATCACTTCGTAGTCACTGCATAGTGACACTAATAATTATGTTTATTCTCAGTATATTAATCATTGTTGCTAGCATCTTGTTACCTATCTACTATCCTATTTTCAAGCGTGAACAATCTGCTTACAATGTCTCTGCTGAACACACTTTTAGTGAGTTACCTCCTCATGAGCTTTCCTACAGACTCGCGCTGCGCAACAATACATTCATTAGTATGTTACATCATTCTCATCAAACTAACAATGCTACAAATTGCTGGATATGTGGCCGACTCCCTCCCTACCAGAATTACAAGGGAGCCCTGCCTCTCTTTCCGTATCCGTTCACTCACAATGGCTCCTGCGGAGCATGGTTTAAGATAATTAATTCTTTAGATCCCGACATTGCTGTTTTCGATGGGGGTTGGGTTTGGGGAAACCTGAACTTGGTCCTACTAGACGTCTGTTACCCGGATAAGGAGGGACTTCCCATTAGAATAGGAACTGATCTAGAAAATGAAGTGTATGGATTAGGTAATTATACAATTAGCCTTATGATTCTTACTGTCGAATCCGAAGACACGCCAGTTCTACCTATTATGTCAGTACTGCCAGTCACTGGTGAATTATGTATCAAGAAGAAAGGTTCTGTACACTTAGGTCATAGTAAATGCACTACTGTGGTCGAATTCAGTGACCATGGAAAGTCATCTTTCAAAGCTATCAGTCATTCCTACTTTGTTTGTGGTCATACCGCATACATACGTCTACCTCCAGATTGGGATGGTACCTGCTACATTGCATTCCTTCTGCCACCTGTTTTTCTAGCTCCCCCTGATTACCACAGAAATAGCAATCTAGTAAAGAATAGACCCAGAAGAGATGTCCCACTTGTCGACTACACAGAAACAGCATGGGAACAGTACACCGATTTTAATAAAGGATTCTTTTTCTTTCTAGGACCTGTTCAGAATAGTAAATTAATACGCAGATTAACTAGAACACTTGAAGCCGTAGTAAATGAAACTGCCTCCGCCTTAGGTAACTTAACAGAAGAGCAGTCCGCTATGCGGGTTGTTGTCCTTCAGAATCGTCTTGTAATTGACGTCATCTTGGCAGATAGAGGTGGAGCCTGTAAGGTCATCGGGTCAAGCTGCTGTGTTTTCATTCCACAAAATGCTCCATCTGTATATCAAGCTATCACCCGTCTCCATAAGATCGCAAATCAGATACATCAGATTCCAGGCACCTGGACTTGGTCCGGTTGGTTCTGGACAACGTTAACAGCTTGGGGATGGAAGATCCTATCCTTCCTAGGCATTGGCCTAGTCCTAGTATTCAGTTGCTGCCTATGCCTGCAGTGCGGGCCAGCGATTTGTGGACTGTGTGCCACCTCTTGTATTGAACATTCCAGTTTTCATTCAAAACGTAACCGAAAGAAAGAAGAACAAATGATGTTACAAGAACAGACTGATCGATTCATGAGGATCGATATTTCATGAAGGGTCCGTAGGGAACAAGGAGGGAATGAGGAAAATTAAATTTTGGCCATGTTGTGTTCCCTAGCGCGTACCCCACCGACTCCATGTACCAGCTTAAAGTGCATGTAACTTCCCTCCTGTGCCAGCTATGAAGACGCAAATACATTTGCGTCCACCGTCAACTTGTCCTCTTTCAGATCCACCATGAATGGATTATATAGTCCGTTCCTAAGTATGCTATGCCACCGTCTTTTTGTAGTACACTTTTCTCTTTTTCCTGCTCTAGCCAGAGTAGGCCCTGAATTCCTGCCATCTGAACCTCTTTTGTGGCTCCTGGCTCTGCCCAGGCTACTTCTGTACTCGTGAACTCTGTCCTACTTTCAGCGCGGCCCCTCGCGCTCAGCTCAAGCCTGCTTTCTGCCAAGACTGACTATAACCTTCGAGTTATCTGTTCCGCCCTCCGAGAATACATTCCTGCCTACTAGATCCTGTAAACATCCTCTCCAGCTGCAGAGCCAAAAGGGCCGACCTGTCTTAATGCAAGTAATTCATAGCCTCCGTTGCCATGCTTCCATGGAAGGCCCCGTGCCCCCACGCTTCACATGTAGACACTTAGGCGCTCATACACGCATCTACAGTTAGCATAGAGTAGCTTCTGCCCTAGAGACCTTTCCGCCCAGATAGTATAGTTCCTAAACACCAGATATCAGATATGATAGAAGTACAAGTTGATCTGACATGCCAGACTTCTGTCTCTTTCCGTCAGTGTAAATGTCAAGTCCCCTGCACCCCGTCAATCACACGTCATGCAGCTGCGCGCGCATCCAAGCTTCCGATTTTCTGCTGACATTGCAACATTCTGTTAACACCACCCCTTGGTGCCACCCACTTGCGTCACCTATCAGTGACGTTTCTAGCACACACCTCTGGTTCACGCCTAGTTTACGCCTCTTGATGATGTACTAGTACCACGTGTATACTGTTATCTTGTCTTCTCTCAGCTGTTACGCCTCTTACATTGATTCCTATGGTGTAAATCAAGTATATAAGCTATGTATTATCAATAAAGTTGAGCGCGCTCATCTATCCCTTCTGACACCCCTGTGGTGGTCAGAACATGATATCCTGATTCCTTTATGAGGAATAAAACCCTTAGAAACTCTAACACCACGGACTCTGTTTTCTTTCCTTCTGATTGAGTTATTATTGATTAAGTACTTACCCGCATAGAAATTAAGAGAGTAAATTAATTATTTACGTCATAACTAACAAAACTTTAGCCAACTAGACATGTTTTTTTGGAGATATGTTGTGTTTGTAACAAAAAAGTTTATGTGCATAAAAGTAATTGTCTGTTTCTTTTTAGAACTTGGTCCTGAAGAAGGTTGTGTATTGTTAGTTCTTAACCGAAACGCTGCGTCGACCCCTGTTCTTACGAACTTTTAAACCAACGTTTGTTTTGTCTATCTTGTTGCTTTTTTATGCTTCTAATGAAATGTATAACATACTGTATGCGAAAATTTTTAATGTTTTGTTATGATTGCGATAAATTGTAAACACTTGAATAAATATTCAAAGGATATATATTTTTCCAAAAAACAATTTTCTGGCTCTCTCTTTTCAGTTTTAATTTTGACCTGAATTTAAATGCTATGTTTCACATATTGGTTTATTTGCCGGTTGTCAAATGATTAGAATGGTTGGCCTATGTCTAGTAATGTAACTTCTGTTTCAAAATATATCTGTGTGATTGGTATTGCTAAACAACAACAACCAATTTAGCAACATTATTTCACTCCTTACCAACTCAGTGGCAAATGTGTGGGACATTTTTGTTTTACATAATACTTCCCCTGTCCCAAATCTAAGAGATAAGGGGTCCTCCTTTTACTTTCTATGACTTATGGGATGTGTAGTCAGCATTCAATCCCAAGTGGGTGCGCCTGCTTTCCCCTTCTGGTTTCCACAACATATATCCTCAGTGGGTTGATTTGTAGTGCTGGTTAGCTCAAGTTCCGCTTTACAGATGTCAGAATTAAGCATCAGGCCGACCACTCCCTGCAAGTGTCAGCCTGCTCCGTTCCATTGTTCAGACACCTATGGCGTGTGAAAGGACTGCTGCTGCAGTTGGCTCACTGTCGCGACCGGGCAGGCCGCTTAGAATCCACACAGTGCAGGAACCCACATTGACTGGAGCCACACGGAGTTCAGTTAGAGCTCGTTTTAGTCAATCTCCCATCTTGCAAACAGGCGCCTGCCCCAGCAGCACAGATCAAAGATTAAAGCGCCGGACGCGTTTCGAGAGTCAGTTCTCTTCCTCAGCGGCGTGGTGATATAAGGGAAATGCAAGCGTCAGTTTTACACGTTTTTGTAAGCACACCCGCCCATTATGGGTGCGGTCAAATGAATGGCCTTATGGGATGTGTAGTCAGCATTCAATCCCAAGTGGGTGCGCCTGCTTTCCCCTTCTGGTTTCCACAACATATATCCTCAGTGGGTTGATTTGTAGTGCTGGTTAGCTCAAGTTCCGCTTTACAGCAAGCTGCACCGCTCCTGGAACTTCCCTTTCCCTGGGAAAAAACGGACGGCAAGACCACAACTTTGTGCTGATATTTGTTTTCATTCAGTCACCATTTCCATCATATATATATATATATATATATATATATATATATATATATATATATATATATATATATATATATATATATATATATATATATATATATATATGTATATATATATATATATATATATATATATACATATATATACATATGCACATACATACATACACATATATGTATATATGTATATATATTCCCTGAAGAAAACATTCTTCAATACTCTTTGGCATGTATATTTCAAACATATTTACATTATATAGAAACAAATAGTCACTGGATGATGTCATCAGTGATGTCGTTTGAGATGTCATTGGTGATGTCATCAGTGATGTCACTGACCATATAATGAATGATGTAATATGTGACATCATCAGCAGTGCATTACGGGGGCGCGAGTTATGGTTACCTCAACTAACTATAACAGCGGAATTTCTATTGTTTTGTGTGAGTGAAATGTCCAACTAACTATAACATCCTTAAAACCTATGGGTTTTTTCTGTGAATTTCTAAGGTTTTTTAAATGCTAATTCCTAACTATAACGTCTGCAAAACCTATGTTTTTTCAGTGAATTTCAAAGGTTTTTTAAATGCTAATATCTAAATATAAAGTTCTTTAAGCATATCTATTTTTCTGTCTTTTTTAAATACCATCCCATTCTCAACCTGGTAAAAATGCAAATTTCACCACTCTTCCATCTATACCTTCCGCCAACAAAATCGCCACTAACCAGAGCCACAACTAACGCTAATGATATACAAACTAGGCGTTCCCGTGCAATGAAACCACAAAAACACCACTTCCCCATATTTTCAACACCAGTGAAATATGCAATGCTACCTAAAAACAGGCGATAGCCCCACTTGCCAGTAACAAATTAACATCAACCTTTAACTGATGTAAGGACTTCAACTATCTACTGCATGAATTACACCCAATTCACTCCCATATCTAAAGACCAACACATGATAGAGGTACTAATTATGCAGCTCCGACTCCCAACAAGGCCACAACACCCAGCACCACCACCACCAGAACCTCCCACCGTGACCACTTCTCGCTACTAGCACTGAGGCAGTGCAAAACTGGAAAATAGACCTTCCCAAAATACCATATCCCCTCAACCGCACAATAGCTGAATGTTCGGAGATGTGGCAACCAACTATGTGTGAAGGAGGCAAGTCGCCCATAAACAATAATTCACATAATCCCCCGTGTACCGGTGTTGTGCTGCACAGACCTCACTATGCAAAGCACACACCTCTCCATGTGGAGATATAGTATTGATATGTGTAGTATACTGCACAGTGGACACAACCATATTACCTCAGACAGTGGGAAAGATCTCGGTCATGTAGCTGTGTTGTCCCCCCCCTTGAAGCACAAGCAAAGTGGGCTGGTCCGACGTACGCAATTCCAGCATAGGAGTATGAATAAACAGGCTACGCCCTGGGAGTGGTTCACTTGTGCGATGACCAATGAGTCTGCCAGAGCGGCAGCCCTCACCCTGGCACGTGCCGCCATGACCACAGGCCTCCTCCACACTAGCCCCCTGCGAACCCAGTGCCACAACACCACAGACTTATGTCTGTACGGACTACTAGTTTGATCTACACTACGGACAGCAGGGTTCACAACTTGAATTCAGACTTCATTTATTAATTACACAGAGAACTGTACTCTATGTCCTCGGATTTTGTCATGAAGAAGTCACAAAAAGCATTTCTCAATGTCTATGCTAACTACTGCCTTCGATCTCCACTGCGGACAGCAGGGTTCACAACTTGAATTCAGCTTTGGATCTACACTGCGGACAGCATTGAATTCAGCCTTTATTTATTAATTGCAGAGAGAATTGTACTCTATGTCCTCAGATTTTATCAAGAACAAGTGACAAAAAGCATTCCTCGATGTCTATGGTAACTACTGGCTTTGATCTACACTGCGGACAGCATTGAATTCAGCCTTGATTTATTAATTGCAGAGAGAATTGTACTCTATGTCCTCGTATTTTGTCAAGTAGTGACAAAAAGCATTCCTCGATGTCTATGCTAACTACTGCCTTCGATCTGCACTGCGGACAGCAGGGTTCACAACTTGAATTCAGCTTTGGATCTACACTGTGGACAGCATTGAATTCAGCCTTGATTTATTAATTGCAGAGAGACTGGTACTCTATGTCCTCGGATTTTGTCAAGAAGAAGTGACAAAAAGCATTCCTCGATGTCTATGCTAACTACTGCCTTTGATCTGCACTGTGGACAGCAGGGTTCCCAACTTGAATTCAGCTTTGGATCTACACTGCGGACAGCATTGAATTCAGCCTTGATTTATTAATTGCAGAGAGAATTGTACTCTATGTCCTCGGATTTTATCAAGAAGAAGTGATAAAAAGCATTCCTCGATGTCTATGCTAACCACTGTCTTGGATCTGCACTGCGGACAGCAGGTTTCACAACTTGAATTCTGCTTTGGATCTACACTGCGGACAGCATTGAATTCAGCCTTGATTTATTAATTGCAGAGAGAATTGTACTCTTTGTCCTCGGATTTTGTCATAAAGAAGTGACAAAAAGCATTCCTCGATGTCTATGCTAACTCCTGCCTTTGATCTGCACTGCAGACAGCAGGGTTCACAACTTGAATTCAGCTTTGGATCTACACTGCGGACAGCATTGTATTCAGCCTTGATTTATTAATTGCAAAGAGAATTGTACTCTATGTCCTCGGATTTTGTCAAGAAGAAGTGACAAAAAATATTCCTCGATGTCTATGCTAACTACTGCCTTCGATCTGCACTGCCGACAGCAGGGTCCACAACGTGAATTGAGCCTAGATTTATCAATTGCACTGAGAACTGTACTCTATGTCCTCAGATTTTGTCAAGAAAAAGGAACAAAAAGCATTGCTCGATGTGTATGGTAACTACTGCCTTCGATCTACACTGCGGACAGCAGGGTTCACAACTTGAATTCGGCCTTGATTTATTAATTGCACAGAGAACTGTACTCTATGTTCTCGGATTATGTCAAGAAGAAGTGACAAAAAGCATTCCTTGATGTCTATGCTAACTACTGCCTTTGATCTACACTGCGAACAGCACTGCTTACAATTCAGATGCAGTGGCGATTGCAGATAACGCAGTCCAGTTTGCAAGACACGTTGCACCCACTGCAGCCCACCGAGACCACGACTCATCGCAGGATGTGCACATGCTTTGTGCTTCAGGTGCTACTAACACTGCACCATAAATCATCACCACATGGCCTTATCAAGTCAAGACATTGCTCCCACTGTGGACCGCAGAGACCACGTATCATCGCAGTGTGCACACATGCCGAGTACTCCAGGTGCCACTAACTGTGCAGCTCAACTCAATGTCACGTGGCTGTGCGCCCATTCTGACCTCTGCCTGCACCCTACACTGGGGTTACACGGTTCACAATTCTAGATTAGTAGCAAATTGAATTGTGTAAGAGACTATAATAGGTTAAGAAGACCAAATTCTCCCAATCGGTGCAGCTCAAGTCAATGTCACCTGCCTATGGGCCTTTGCTGACTGCTGCCTCCAGCTTACACTAAAGAAGACCAGCGACATGTGCTACCAACTAACCCTGTTCTACACAAGCTGATCCCACATGTGTAACTGGTTCCTAATTTCTAAATGGCAGCGAAATCAACTTTGTGGTCCCGACCACACCACCAAACTCCCTTCAATCAGTAAATGATATTTGCATATGGAAAGCCAGCGAAACGTGGTGCCACTGAACCTGTACTACGCAGGCTGGAGGGGCCACCAACGTATGCACGTGGCTGTGGGCCCTTCCTCACCGCTACCTCTAACCTACACTGTGGAAGACAGTTGACACATAGAGCCACTAACTTTCTTCAACACAAGCATACAAGTCCAACTGTGTCCTGAGTACTGATTTGACACAAGTCCATAAGTCAACTACAGCACCAGACTCCCTTCGATCACTGAGACATATTGCCATATGCAAGACCGGCTACACGTGGTGCCACTAACTCTATTCAACACAAGCCAATCCCACATGTGTAACTGTGTCCTGAGTCCTGAATTACAGCGACCACAACTTCTTTGCAGCGAGCACAGCACCAGACTCCCTTCGATCACAACCAAATTTCCATATGCAAGGCCGGCGATACGTAGTCCCACTAACCCTCTGTAACACCAGCTGATCCCACATATGTATCTGAGTCCTGAATGGCAGCGACCACAACTTCATGGCAGCGACCACAGCACCTCACTCCCTTCGATTAGTACGTAGTATTTACAGATTGAAGTCTGCCGACAAGTGGTGCCACTGAACCTGCACTACGCAGGCCGGTCACCCCACTAACGTATGCACAAGGCTGTAGGCCCTTCCTCATCGCTACCTCTGACCTACACTATGGTCAGAAGTCCTCACAATTCAGGTACAGTCCCAATTCCACATGACGCAGTCCAGTACGCAAGACACATTGCTCCCAGTGCGACCCGTCCACATCAAATATCATCACAGGCTCGTACACTCTCAATGGTTATAGTACCACTAACCCTATTTAACACAAACAAATCCCACATATCTAACTGTGTCCTAAGTCTTGAACAGCAGTAACCCCAACTTCGTGTCAGCGACCACAGCACCTCACTCCCTTCAATTAGTGAGCAGTATATACAGATTGAAGTCTGCCGACAAGTGGTGCCACTGAACCTGCACTATGCAGGCCGGTGATGCCACCAACATATGAACGTGGCGTTGGGCCCTTCCTCATCGCTACCTCTGACCTACACCATGATCAGCAGTCCTCACAAATCAGATACAGTCCTGATTCCATATGATGCAGTCCAGTAGGCAAGACACATTGCTCCCAGTGCGACCCGTCCACATCAAGCAACATCACAGGCTCATACACCCATAATGCTTCTGGTACCACTAACCCTATTTAACACAAACAAATCCCACATGACCAACTATGTCCTGAGTCCTGAACACCAGTGACCCCAACTTCGTGCAGCAACCACAGCACCAAACTCTCTTCAGTCTTACTTTTTTTATATGTAAATCTATACATGAGTAATATTCTTCTTTATCCAACCGCATAGGGATACTTCTGGGTCCAAGAAAGTTGTTGCAGGTATGTTGGTAATGTTGGAAGAGGGTAGGTTACCTGCTAATATGGGGAGAGGGAGCCTCAAAGGGGTATCACTCACAGAAAGAACTCTGATATGTTTTCCCAAATGCCTCAGACAGATACCAGCTAGCAGACTGAATCACAATATGGTTTTTCAATACTTATGTGGTGTGAGCTGTGAACATTTCGCACCCAGGCACGCGCAGCGACAGCTGCGGCCCGTTTGCTTGACTCCCAGATGCAGTACTATGAACCCTCTGCGTCATTGTGTCTATCCCTGCCCTGTTCCTTCGTACGCCACGCCGCGCCACTCCAATTACGTTACAACGTTGGCCCTACATAGCTACCTGTCACAGGCGTACTCGCTGTTGGTGTGCAGGTCAGTGCTCTAGTTCTCAACATCTCACGGCCACTACCTGAGGGCAAGTTTGCACACACACCACACTCATCCGGCACATACTGCACAAGCCATGTCACCATGCAAAAATAATAGATCGTCAACGTCACATCCTTTATTGCCAGTGCTGACTAGCTGGCGAACGGTCCACGGGTCCCAACCATAAAGACTCCATCAAAACTTGCACATAACGTTAGTCACACCCTCAACTATATGGCCGTTGGCAGCCTACCATCCCCTTGGTGTGGACTTCATATGCCTAGAGTTACTGCCACCCCATACTCATGTGGCCATCAGGAGCCTACCACCACGTGCCATGAATTTGAGTTCCACAAGCTTAGCGGCACCGAACTCTAAGGTGCTCTCCGCCATTGACAACTTAAGACTAAGTGACATGTTTGAGATATGCCAGGCCGCGCAGAAGTTCAAGTGGTCTCCACCATACACAACTCTGCGACATCTGTCAGATCCGTGAAGAAGCTGATGTAGTGTCTGTCATTCAAGACTCAACGACATCTGTAAGATGCATGCACAATGTGATGTGGTGTCCGCCATTCAGGATTCAGGACTCTGCAACACATCTGAGATCGGCGAGGTTTTTGACAGGCACGTGCAGTCCGCCCACTGCTGCACACTCCGATAGCACCAAGTAATTATTTGCTCATCGATGCGCAGAGGCAACAGTCTCTCTCTCTCCCTCACTTCCCTCTCTTTTCTCTCTCTCTCTCTCACTCTCTTCATTCCTTTCCTTCTATCTCTCTTTCCCTTTCTCACTCCCTTTCTTTTCTTCCCTCTCTTTTTCTCACTGGCTTGTTTTTCCTTCTCTGTTTCTCTCTCTCAGTCCTTTCATATGCATATTACACCCGTCCTTATTTTGTGCTTTATTTTCCAAGCTCTGTCATCGACATCCATGGTCCCCACAGGAATCTTCCACCTTGTTGTTTTCTATTATATTTGTTACTTTTTTTTATTGCTTTATTTTTATATATATATTAATACAAAAATAACATTTGAGAATAGTTTATGGTTAATATAACTTCGTTAAAAAATAAAGATTGACAAAATAAATGATAAACCTTTTCAATTTTTTTTTTAACTGCTGTGTGTCTCTTTCTTGTTCTTATTACTGTTATTTGCTGGTATGCACCATGGTGTTAAATTTTAGAGCACTTATCGCGAGAATACTAATAATCTCTCTAGTTTGCACCAACTTCTAAATACTGTATTAGATTTATCTCAACTTTAGTTGCATTAAAGTGCTTATAATGAAATGCAGAGTAGCCGTTCCCGTGCAAAAAGACATGAGGTGCACCTTTTTGATTTATTCTAAATACAAAAATTCTGTATTGAATTGCACTAAGGTAGTCCCTGCACTTATAGTGTACACACAAAATCAATAAAGAAATCTCATTGTATTTATATTGATTAGGAATAGTGCGTCAGATGCTGAATCTTGACGGGATACACTACCCAGTTCGTATATTGTTATGCACACAAATAAATGACATCACAACTTTCACAACTACAATGCAAAATTAAATCCGGCGATAACCCACATTACCACCATGAATTTTACACCTGCTTTCCAATAGTGTTAAGCAGGATGACTACCTGCAGCATGAAAGGAAACACAGCGAAGAGACACACCGGAACACCCACAGGTGCCATAGAGGCAATGAGCATGACTCAGGGATACCCATGAGGCCCACAAGACTCATCGCAACAACCCCAGGACAACCAACGCCCCCAAAACCCGCATCTGAGCAAGTGTGTCCGTGTGGTCAATGTGTTAGCATGATAAGCAAATGCCCTGCAACATCACAGTGTGCTGTCTTCACCAGATAATATCAAGTCCCGTCAGCGTTAGCAGTGACCCTGGACATGTAGCTACACACGCATCCTCCTGCAAGCACAACACACGTGTCCCGGTCCGTCCTACACAAGTCAGCGCAGGGGTTTGCCTATCC
This sequence comes from Lissotriton vulgaris, assembly GCF_964263255.1. NCBI lineage: Eukaryota > Metazoa > Chordata > Amphibia > Caudata > Salamandridae > Lissotriton > Lissotriton vulgaris. The sequence continues at coordinate 799,562,467 of NC_141685.1, read as the reverse complement.
AGCAAGGGAAATGCGGTGTCTCCCACATGTCCGTCTGCAGGAAGTACAGTAAGTGTGTCTCTGTGTTCTGATGTAGCCTGCCACAAGGGCCTCAGCAGACAATGTTGTAAAGTGACATGCACCACCACCAAATGGCACTCTCATTGTGTAGTTCGAATGCCACATGACATGCTGAAATACGCATTACAATGCCTTGCCATACGAGTGCACGGGATACAACAGCGCACCATACAAAAGTATGGGGGCTCCAGGGAAGGAGGAGCAGCTATTTGGCAACATAATACACAATGAACCCGCCCATGTGCCGCGTGCTGGACATCTCATCCATGATGACCACAGTTGCACACATCCCACAACACCCACGACCGGCCTTTGTACACATCCTATATGAATGCAGCATGGTTTTCACTTCCATGCTTGTTCAGCGCTGTGATGTTGCCGGGTTGTGTGTGACTTATGCTCCTTTTTGGTGTGTTTCATTTTGGCCATTGTTTGTCTGTACTTGTGCTGTACATCACTGTACCTGTATGCCATTGTGCCCGTCTCCCCTGTCCCCCAACTCCCTGCTTCTTCCTCTTCCTGGTGTTCTTATTTCTATAGTTTTGCTCCTCCACACATAAATACATATAAAGAACAAATTAGAATAGTTCCTTGATTCATTAAGGTTTCAAAACTTCTCTCTATTACTGTCTTTCTAATTTTCCATATAAACAGTTTTTTTAATGTTCAAGTACATATAGCAGTCAGAAAGGCAATGTATCCTATCAACACACTTTATAGAACAGTCTACAACACGTGGAGGTTAAAAGTTAATCATTTTTTTTTAAACCTAACAATATTTTTTTGCAACATTTTCTTGAACATTTAACGGCACCTGCAGGTTAAAAGTTCACAATTGTTTTAAGTTTGAACACTGCATTCCAAATGGAAGTAGCAGGTGTGGTTGAGTTGAGCATATTTTATCCTATATTATGTGCTCAACGTTCAAACTGCTTGTTCTTAACCAATCATAAAGATGCTTTTCCACAAAACGAATCTGCACAGTACTTTTAAAAAAGTACCTTTTTGTATGTGAAGAAAAACTAGTTCCCCATCTTTAAACATATCTCTTATTCTACGGAGAAACTGCATGAGCTACAGACATCTTTCCATACCTTCCAGCCTTACCTTCAAAAATGCTAGTGTGGATCACAGGACATATAAATAACAAAGGAGGGAGAGAGAGATTCGGTCGAAAATGGATTCGTTCTCCCTGGGCATATACAATTAAACAAAAGGAATCCACTCCTTCAGAAAAGGTGTTTCCTACAATGGTGGGGGACACCTGGTGTTTTTTGGTACCCCTCACACACCAACAGGCCCCTTGGTGTCATGCTTCATCATTGGGGTCCTCGTACCCCTCTACCGGGTACGGTGTGCTGCTACCAACGACTATGCAGGAGCACTAATACAGACTATGTGTGGTGTAAGTGAGGGTTTTTTATATTTACTATGTGAGTGAAAGGTGGGGTTTATAAAGTGTGATGTTAAAAAATACCTGGCTCGTTGGGTAACAAAAAACTTTAATGGACCCCCGGGCTGGTACTATTAAAAAGTAGTGTGAGGAGATCTTTTATGCAAAACAATGTGCATTAGCTCCTTCTGGTGTGCGTCAACATGTTTCGGTGCGGACTGGGGTGCACAAATCCCCACCTTACTCACGTTTCTCTACTTTTCAGCTAAGTTGTAAAAAGTGAGATAAATAGTGCAGGTATAACAATGTACCTAGTAAGTAGCTGTTGATGTGCTGACCTGTAAAAGAAGGGGATACATTTTTTTTGTGGTGGTCCACTTCTTTTGAAATAACAACCAAAGGCAAAAGTAACCTGTGGGTGCGGTCATCATAGTGCGGCTCAAATACCTAGACAGTACCACATGCTATTCATGAATATCGTGCCTAAAGGTGAAAAAAAGGGGGACATAGACTAGACTCACAAACATTTAAACATAAAACACACACTCTAAATTAGGGCGGGTTTTAGAAATCATACAGTGGTAATAGAGTGATGCTACCGCTGTTGAGTAACATGTGACTTTAGCTTCACTTGATACCATGCGTAGTGCCAACATACTGGTTTTAGGTAAGACTGGTGCTCCATGAGTCTGACTTCGGGGTCTCTCGTGCCAATCTGCTACCTAAAACAGAGGTGGAAATTAGAGGCTTGCCTGTACTTACATAGTCGTCGTGATGGCTGCTCTAGTGGTGGTTCTCATACTCACGAAGATTCTATCGAGGAAAATGCCTACTGACTGCCCCTTCCGCCGGCTCCGATGACAATGGCCGGTGGGGGTCTCACTTAGCTTATATACTCTCCTTCGCTCGTGTGAATTGGCTCAAATTGGTAAATTAGGAGGCCGGATAGGCCCAAATATGGGTTTGTCGGTGGATGCGTGTTTAGTGGCTTAATTGGCAAATAAGTAGCCGGAAAGATCCTAATAAGGGTTTGTCGGTCTTATGTTGCGGCTAGATAGGCAAATGACCTTTTGGAGCGCATGCGCCAGTGGAGACTCACTACGTGTGTCAGCCCGTCTTTGCCAGGGTCTGTCCCGGGGAAACTGACTTCACGGCCGCTTCGGGGCATGGGCACTAGATGAGTAGCTCCCGTGCATGCTCCTGCAACTTGTCATGTCCTCTCTGCGGCCTCTGTTAGTTCACGCATGTGCGGTGTAGTCCGTTCACTGAACTGCTCACTTCTGCACATTAGGTGCTGTGTAGCCCGTTTTTAGAAATTGCTCATTGTTACAACGTGATTTTACGTAACGTGATGCGTGCCTTCATTCATGATTACTCGTTGTATTGAAGTCTTTTACTGTCCACTGACATAACGCTGGGGTTAGACTATGTGGGGTGGTATCAATGGTGCAAAGGTGTCAGATGAACACCCGGTCTGCTGCTGGCGACAATGAATCATTTGCACAGGAGTTAGCACTGGGGTTAGACTATGTGGGGTGGTATCAATGGTGCAAAGGTGTCAGATGAACACCCGGTCTGCTGCTGGCGACAATGAATCATTTGCACAGGAGTTAGCACTGGGGTTAGACTATGTGGAGTGGTATCAATGGTGCAAAGGTGTCAGATGAACACCCGGTCTGCTGCTGGCGACAATGAATCATTTGCACAGGAGTTGTTTTTCTCCTACACAGGGTGGTGCCCTATATTTGAAGGTGCAATGTGTCAGATGAACACTCAGTGTGCTGCAGACGTCTTTAAGTCATGTAGGGATGCTGTTAGTTGGTGAAACCTAGTATGGAACAGTTACAGGGTTAATGGGTTACTATCACTACCAGATCATTCCGGAACTCGGTATGCCAGTGAACTTGATGTGTCACCTAGAGATCATTTTCGTCCAGAGTGATCTTAGAAGGTATTATCACAGGATTCTGCTGCAAAACCTGGTTCTTCACAAATTGCCCCCACGGAATGTCATCATTCAGGCCAGTCACGTGAGTGTTGAGGCAAAACACCCATCGCTGTTCCTTCTCAAACAATCCCTGCTCCGAGGGCAGCTGTTCGTTGACAGTCCATCTGATGTCGTTGACGCAGTGTTGATATTCCAGGAAATGTGAGGCCATTTTTGTAGTGCTCTTCTTGCAACGAATGTTGCTCTTATGCTCATTTAGACGCACTTTTACAGGTCTGGTCGTCATGCCTATGTATTCTAGGTTGCATGGGCACCTGATCATGTATACTAGGTTCCTGCTGTTACAGTTCGTTAGCTTTCGTTGGTCCCACGTAGTGCCATTTGCGAAGGTCAGCTGTTTGCTTTTTTGAGTCAGGTGGCAACTGGCGCAGTTCCCACACGGGAAGTGTCCTTGTACCCCATGTAGGGAAATTTGTTGCTGTTGCGTAGGTCTAGGGTGTGTGTGGACGAAAATGTCTTTGAGGTTCTTCCCTCGTTTATGAGCAAACATAGGTTTTTCAATCTCCAGGGCGCCGCATGTGAGCACGCGCCAGTGTCTGTTCACGATTTTTGAAACCTCGTTGGACTGAGAGCTGTATGTCGTGACACATACTGGTCTTGCGGGTTTCTGGTTGGGTTGGACCTTGTCTTCCAGTAAGGCCTCCCTATTGTTGTTCCTGGCCCTCTTTAGTGCCGTGTTGATTATCCTGTCTGGATAACATCTCTTCTGTAATCTGTTTTTCAGATCATTTGCTTGAGATTTGAAGTCATCCACTTGTGTGCAGTTGCGCCGTAGGCGGAGGAATTGGCCATACGGTAAGTTAGTCCGTAGGTGGCGGGGATGGAAACTGTCGTACCTGAGGAGGCAGTTCCTTGTGGTCGGTTTGAAGTGAGTGTTGGTCTCCAGTTTGCCATTTCTGTGGAAAATGTTAAGGTCCAAAAAAAACAGTTTTTCATTTGAGACCGAGTAGGTAAATTTCAGAAACCGGTTCTTGGTTCAACCTTTCCATGAACTGCGTCACCGTTTTGTGATCCCCCTCCCAGATCAAAAACACATCATCGATGTATCTCTTCCAGCATAGGATGCGTTGTCTGTAGGGGTTGTTAGTGTGTAAAATCTTGCTTGACTCCAAATGATGGACATAGAGTCCGGCCAAGCTGGGCGCAAAAGTGCTTCCCATACTTGTACCGTGGCTCTGTAGGTAGATAGTCTCGTCGAACTCAAAAAAGTTTTTGGTTAGCGCCAGTGCTATGCACTCAAGTACCACTCCCCTCGGGTCTGGTATTTCCAACTGGTGCTGTATAGGACCTCTTCAATGATGGCCAAGGTTTCATCATGCGGGAGGCTTGTGTATAGACTACCCACATCAAGGCTTCATAATAGTTGGTTTCGAGGGTTGAAATCGAGGTCTTTCAGTAGTTGCAACACAGATTTTGTGTCCTTTAAATAGGTGTCCGTCCCTTGTATCAGAGGGCGTAGGAAGGCATCTGAGAATTTTGAGAGGGGTTCAAGAATTGACCCTATGCCAGAGACAATGGGCCTTCCCGGTGGGTGTTCCAGGCTCTTGTGTATCTTCGGGATACAGTAAAAATATGGTATCCTCGGTGTTTTCTGGATTGAGAATTCAGCCTCTTTCTTGGAGAGCCAGTCGTGTGCCAGAGCCTCCTCCACCATGCCCCCAATCGTTGTTCTTAAGGACTCGGTTGGGTCCTGGGGTAATACAGTGTAGTTTCGTCGATCCAACAGCAATCTCAAACATTCCTCCTTATATGCTGCGGTTGTTTGGACCACCATAGCTCCCCCTTTGTCGGCGGGCTTGATGGTCATGTCCTTATTGTTGGTTAGTTCCCGGATAGCCTCCTGTTCCAGGTGGCTGGTGTTGTGAAAGACACTCTGTCTGGACGAGTCAAGTTCCTTTAGGTCTTTCATTACTGCTTTCTCAAATGTCAAGACTTCTATAGGTAACGATGTGTCTGGTGGTGTGAAGGTGGACTTTGGTCTCAAGCCCGTGTCCGTCTCTGTCATCTTTTCTTTATCTTTAAAGAAGACCTGTAATTTGATTTTGCGTAGGAACTCCTGCATTTCGGTGTGAAGTTTAAATGAGTCCAACTTGTTCATCGGGACGAAGCCTAAACCCTTGTTGAGAATGGCCCGTTGGTTGTTGGTTAGTTCCCAAGGGGTGATATTTATCACTAGGTCCTCTTCCGGCTTGTTGATGGGTTGCTCGGGAGGGCCCCCGTCATGCTTCTTGTGTTCATTCTTGTATCCCCTTGGTTTGGGTCCTGCCAAATGGCACTACGTGGGACCAACGAAAGCTAACGAACTGTAACAGCAGGAACGTAGTATACATGATCAGGTGCCCATGCAACGTAGAATACATAGGCATGACGACCAGACCTGTAAAAGTGCGTCTAAATGAGCATAAGAGCAACATTCGTTGCAAGAAGAGCACTACAAAAATGGCCTCACATTTCCTGGAATATCAACACTGCGTCAACGACATCAGATGGACTGTCATCGAACAGCTGCCCTCGGAGCAGGGATTGTTTGAGAAGGAACAGCGATGGGTGTTTCACCTCAACACTCACGTGACTGGCCTGAATGATGACATTCCGTGGGGGCAATTTGTGTAGAACCAGGTTTTGCAGCAGAATCCTGTGATAATACCTTCTAAGATCACTCCGGACGAAAATGATCTCTAGGTGACACATCAAGTTCACTGGCATACCGAGTTCGGGAATGATCTGGTAGTGATAGTAACCCATTAACCCTGTAACTGTTTCATACTAGGTTTCACCAACTAACAGCATCCCTACATGACTTAAAGATGTCTGCAGCACTCTGGGTGTTCATCTGACACCATTGCACCTTCAAATATAGGGCACCTCCCTGTGAAGGAGAAAAACGACTCCTGTGCAAATGATTCATTGTCGCCAGCAGCAGACCCGGTGTTCATCTGACACCTTTGCGCCATTGATACCACCCCACATAGTCTAACCCCAGCGCTAACTCCTGTGCAAATGATTCATTGTCGCCAGCAGCAGCCCGGGTGTTCATCTGGCACCTTTGCACCATTGATACCACCCCACATAGTCTAACCCCAGCGTTATGTCAGTGGACAGTAAAAGACTTCAATACAACGAGTAATCATGAATGAAGGCACGCATCACGTTACGTATAATCACGTTGTAACAATGAGCAATTTCTAAAAACGGGCTACACAGCACCTACTGTGCAGCAGTGAGCAGTTCAGTGAACGGACTACACCGCACATGCGTGAACTAACAGAGGCCGCAGAGACGACATGACAAGTTGCAGGAGCATGCGCGGGAGCTACTCATCTAGTGCGCATGCCCCGTAGCGGCCGTGAAGTCAGTTTCCCCGGGACTGACCCTGGCAAAGACGGGCTGACACACGTAGTGAGTCTCCACTGGCGCATGCGCTCCAATAGGTCATTTGCCCATCTAGCCGCAACATAAGACCGACAAACCCTTATTAGCATCTTTCCGGCTACTTAATTGCCAACTAAGCCACTAAACACGCATCCACCGACAAACCCATATTTGGGCCTATCCGGCCTCCTAATTTACCAATTTGAGCCAATTCACACGAGCGAAGGAGAGTATATAAGCTAAGCGAGACCCCGACCGGCCATTATCATCGGAGCCGGCGGAAGGGGCAGTCAGTAGGCATTTTCCTCGCTACAATCGTCGTGGGTATGAGAACCACCACTAGAGCAGCCATCACTACGACTATGTAAGTACAGGCAAGCCTCTAATTTACACCTCTGTTTTAGGTAGCAGATTGGCACGAGAGACCCCGAAGTCAGGCTCATGGAGCAACAGTCTTACTTTAAACCAGTATGTTGGCACTACGCATAGTATCAAGTGAAGCTGAAGATACATGTTACTCAACAGCGGTAGCATCACTCTATTACCACTGTATGATTTCTAAAACCCGCCCTAATTTAGAGTGTGTTTTTTATGTTTAAATGTTTGTGAGTCTAGTCTATGTCCCCCTTTTTTTCACCTTTAGGCACGATATTCATGAATAGCATGTATGTCGGGATTGAAAGCAGCGCAAGAATACGCAAGCGCCACTAACCTCACTCTGATGGCCAGCAGAGACGATAGACGATAGTCCTCCCAACTCCGCACCGCACAAACCCCAACAATGGAATATACCCACTATTCGAGCCTGTACTGAAAGGGGCCGGGAGGTGGATTGGCATCGGGGGAATGGTACTTCTGGTATCGTCTGATCGTTACACCACGAGGTTTACTGGTACTGGGACACAGTTTCTCAACCCATGTATCCGAAAAGGAATCCAAGAATACGCACTGTGCACTAGCGAAAAGATAGCCAGAAGTACGGAGAAGTTAGCTTCACTTCTCGACCTACAACAATTTACAGGTAACAAAGGTATATAAGGAGGGCTAATGGTACTAAGCGTTAAAAGCCACGCTTTGTAAGAACCACAATACACCTTGTGGAACGGTGTAGCCCAAGTAGCAGGTAGTGTCAGTAGAACCCGGACAGAGAAAACGGGAATCCCCAGTATATAAACAATAATGGCAGATGCACTTGTACCAAACTAAACAATAGCAATAAACGAAAGAACAGGAGGCGAGCCCGCACTCCTCAGGTATACTTGCACGACAGGATACGGCTTGCAACAAGAATTCTACTGGAGTCCTGACCACGCAGGCTCTTCGTCGGCGTTGATTGCTCCAACGAGGACTGACCACGCAGGCTCTTCGTCGGCGTCGTGCTGATCAGATTTCTGACCACGCTGGCTCTTCGTCGGCGTCGTGCTGATCAGATTTCTGACCACGCTGGCTCTTTGTCGGCGTCGTGTTGAACAAGATTTCTGACCACGCAGGCTTTTCATCAGCGTAGTTCACGGTAAATCAACTCCGAGAGAGAACATCCAATACTGCTACGAGAGAATACGGAACAAGATTGACAAGCCCCGTTGTGTTCCGGAGGTGGAGTTTATATAAGGTCCTCCCATTGATTCAACCCCTAGCGCCGGATGGCCTTCTGGGACTTGTAGTATTTCCGTAAGGGGCGGTCAGTACGGAATCTTTTGCATTTGGCTGTGTCGATGGTAGCGATCGCTACAGAACCCCCTCTCGTGGACCGCCGTCCCGGCGGACGTCCTGGCTTCCCGGGATGCTGCTCATGGAATTGTTCAAGCAAATCGGGACAATGTAGATGGTCCACAGGCTCCCAGGTTCTGTCTTTGGGGCCAAATCCTTTCCAATCGACCAGGTACTGAATCCTGCCAAGTACCATGCGAGAGTCCAGGATGGACAGTACCTCATATTCCTCATGTCCTTCGATTTCCACAGGACGAGGACGTTCAGGCAACCTCACGCTTGGAAGACAAGGACGTAGGAGCGATACATGAAACACAGGATGAATCGTCCACGACACTGGCAACGAGAGTTTCATGGCTACAGCATTTATTACTTCACAAATACCATAGGGACCAACATACTTAGGTTTCAACTTCGTAAGTCCCTTAATATGCAGGTTGCGCGTAGAAAGCCAGACTTTGTCTCCAACCTTATACTCAGGTTCCGGGGTCCGTCTCTTATCAGCAAAACGCTTCTGGGCTGTTTGGGCTTTTTCCAAATTGAACCGAGCCTCGATCAGAATCGCTCGAAGATGAGCATGATGTTCATGAATGGCAGGAACCAAGGATTCCGCCGGCCATTCAAATGGAAGCATGTTCGGGTGGAATCCATAAAGGCAAAAGAACGGAGAACAACCCAGGGTGGTATGTACCGCGTTATTGTAGGTGAATTCCGCTAACCACAAAAGGATGGTCCAATCCGTGGTGTTTTGTAATGTAAAACATCGCAGGTATTGTTCAAGCGTCTGATTCAGACGTTCCGTTTTACCATCCGTTTGCGGATGGTAACTGGACGAGAGACGAACATCTATCTGCAGAATGGTACATAGAGCTTTCCAAAAACGAGAGGTGAATTGTGTTCCCCGATCTGTAATTAACACACTCGGCAATCCGTGTGGTCGTACGATGTGTTGCAGGAAGACTATGGCTAAGTCACTGGAGGAAGGCAGACCAGGTAAAGAGATAAAATGTCCCATTTTTGTAAGATGGTCAACTACCACCAGAACTACCGTTTGTTTCTCACAAGGGGGCATTTCTACAATAAAATCCATGGACAAGGTATGCCATGGCTTGGGTGGAATCGGTAATGGCTGCAACAGTCCTGGTGGTTTGATATGACTGGCTTTTCCCTGTGCGCAGATCGCACAGTTTTTTACATATTCCTTAGAATCAGCTCTGACACCAGGCCACCAAAATGATCGCTCCACATTAGCGGTGGTCTTGTGAATGCCCATGTGTCCCCCTAAAGCAGAATCATGTGCCCATTCCAAGACTTTGCGTTGCAACGCAGTTAGGGGTATATATAAGGCATGGAAATGATATGCTAACTGATCCTTTTCGCATCGATTGTCAGGCTCTTCTTGCACCCAAGCTGCTATGTCCTGGTCAGTTAGAGCGACTCTAACGTCTTCTAGAAAATCTTCGGAAGTGATTAAGGCAATGGACAGTTCCGAATGTTCGGTCCCCTTAAGAATGAAAGGGGGATCCATAGGAACTACTACTTCTTCATCTTCCAACCTGGAGAGCGCATCTGCTTTTCCGTTACGGGTCCCAGGTCTATATTTGATCACGAAATCAAAGTCTGAGAAGAAGAGGGTCCACCTCAGTTGACGAGGAGTCAAAGCCTTTGCTGTTTTCAAGAACAACAGGTTACGATGATCTGTGATGATTTCGACAGTATGTAATGCCCCTAGGAGGTAGTGTCTCCATTCTTCACACGCTCTTTTGATGGCTAAGAGCTCTTTGTCAGTGATGGTATAATTGACTTCACACGGGGTGAGCTTCTTAGAGTAATATGCCACAGGGTGAAGCTGACCTGTGGTAGGGTGGCGTTGGGACAGGACTCCCCGAAGAGCATACGGTGATGCGTCAGTTTCCAACACAAATGGCATCTTAGGGTCTGGATGTCGTAGAATGGGTGCTTGCGTAAACTTCTCTTTCAGGAGTTGAAATGAGTTCTCGGCTTACTCTCCCCATCTGAAAGGGACATTTTTCCTCAAGAGGGCAGTGATGGGATGGATGACCTTAGAAAAATCTTGAATGAAACGCCGATAATAGTTGGCAAAACCAAGAAAGCTCTGCACTGACTTGACGTTTCGTGGCGTTTTCCAAGTTAGGATGGCCTTAACCTTACTCATGTCCATTCGAAACCCTTGAGCATCGATAACATAACCTAAGAAGGCAACTTGTTGAACATGAAAAAGGCAATTTTCCAGCTTGGCATACAGTGAGTTTTGTTGTAGCCGTTCCAACACAGTTCTTACATGTGTGATGTGGTCTAACAGAGATGCAGAATAGATTAAAATATCGTCAATGTAAACCACACAAAATGACTCCAAACACCCCCTTAACACCTCGTCCATAAAGAACTGGAAGGCGGCTGGGGCGTTGCATAGGCCAAAAGGCATCACCCGATATTCATAGAGACCAAACTTAGTTCTAAACGCAGTCTTCCACTTGTCCCCCTTCATTACGCGTACGAGATGGTAAGCCCCGCGGAGATCGAGTTTGGTGAAATAGCGAGCTCCCTTCAACTGATCCATCAACACAGGAATTAGGGGCAGAGGATAACGGTTCTTGATTGTTACTTTGTTGATGGCCCGATAGTCAATACAAGGTCGCAACTCCTCGCAGTCCTTCTTGGGTATAAAGAACATGGGCGACGAGGCAGGAGAGGTGGAGTGTCTTATGAACCCAGATGCAAGATTGTCCTCTATATAGGTTTTTAGATATAGCGTCTCCTTTTCTGTCAGGGCACCCTGCTGCAAGGGATATCCGCACCCGGAATGAGGTCGATCCTACAATCGTAGGTGCGATGGGGAGGCAATTGGGTGGCTTTTTGCTTGTCGAACAAGGCGTGAAAATCACTGTACTCATTGGGTAATGCTGTGGCACAGCAAAAGGAATCAACTGAACATGCACTCGCTAAGTAAGTAGCGGGAGATGGATCAGGTGGGAAGTCATGGTTTATCCCGTCCTGACAATGTTCTTTACACTATTCGGAAGTCATACAGACTGTATGAGACGCCCAGCTTACCAAAGGATTATGCAGCGTCAGCCAGGGCATACCTAGAATGAGACGGAACTGTGGGGCATCAATAAGGTCGAACTGGATGTACTCACAATGATCTTCTCCGAATCTCATTAACAAGGCAAGCGTATGGTACGTGACAGGGCCTGAAGTCAGTACAGTACCATCCACTGTTTTAACGGTTTCAGGTATATGTTTCTTTTCACAGGGGATACCCATGCGGAATGCATAGTCTTGATCGATATAGTTCCCTGTAGCCCCCGAGTATAACAAGGCATTGAGTCTTAAAGGGTCCTGATTAGCTACCCATAAAGAAACACTCACGTTCATATGGGCGACCTCAGGGTGTAGGGTATTTGCGACATAAGGGGAGACCTTATCAGGTGGTCGTCTCAAATCAGAGGTCTCTATCTGATCCGAGACCTTCAGTTTTCCGCCGGCTCACTTGAGCTAAGAGCAGCCTGCACTCGAGGAAGGGGATTTTTCCCTGGAACGTAATTCCTGGCTCTACATTCATTGATGAAGTGCCCACCTTTGCCACAATATAGGCAAAGTTTGAGCCTCCGTCGCCTGTCCCTTTCTTCCCTGGTGAGAGGACCACGTATTCCCCCAATTTGCATGGGTTCCAGTCCTTCTGGTGTCTTTACTTTTTCTTAACCCCCCTGCCGGGGTTTAACCATGGGGTATGAGTATCTGTTGTCTCCCCTGTTTCTATCCCCTTTTCGTTCCAGCAACCGGTGATCTAGTTGGACGGTCAAATCTATTAATTCCTCACAGGTAGAAGGCAATTGCACCACCTGTGCTAATACGTCCTTCAATTCTCCCCGGAGGCCTTGATAAAACAAGGAAATCCGCTTCTGAGCCGGCCAATCCGTTTCTACGATAAGGCGTTTAAATGTGGTTATGTAGGACAACAGATCCTGGGATCCTTGTCTTAAGGTCATTAATTCGTGATCTAGGGACAACATATGGGACTTTCTGTCAAATAATTTACGTAGTTCTAGGCAAAAATCGGAAAAATTATGCAAAACAGGGTCATTCCTTTCCAGTAAAGGAATGGTCCAACTGGATGCATTCCCTCCCATGTAGGACATCATGAAGGCTGTTTTGGAAGCCTCATTCTGAAAAACCATAGGCTTACATAGGAAATGTAGACGGCATTGATTCAAGAACGTCTCAAATTTTCGCGGGTCTCCATAAAACCTTTCGGGGGGAGCTAGAGGTATTCCATGATTTTGGATTATATGGACCGTGGGAGTGGTCTCAGTAGAAGTGGATGGGGCTGCAAACGAACCCTCTGTTTGGAAGGAAGAAGGCGGCTGCAGGGTAGCCGGCCTAATCAACGGTTTCACCACCGGCTCTTTATGTGCAAGGTCGGACATGTCTTTGCGTAAATCAGAGACCTCTTTATATAAAGCCTGGTTCTCTGCACGGGAGGTTTGAACCTCTTGTTGAAGTTCTGTAAAGCTCTCCAACAAGGAAGTGAGAATAGTATTGGTATCCATCGTCTAGGCTGGGCTGTACTCTTGGGCTTGTCAATCTGTCGGGATTGAAAGCAGCGCAAGAATACGCAAGCGCCACTAACCTCACTCTGATGGCCAGCAGAGACGATAGACGATAGTCCTCCCAACTCCGCACCGCACAAACCCCAACAATGGAATATACCCACTATTCGAGCCTGTACTGAAAGGGGCCGGGAGGTGGATTGGCATCGGGGGAATGGTACTTCTGGTATCGTCTGGTCGTTACACCACGAGGTTTACTGGTCCTGGGACACAGTTTCTCAACCCATGTATCCGAAAAGGAATCCAAGAATACGCACTGCGCACTAGCCACAAGATAGCCAGAAGTACGGAGAAGTTAGCTTCACTTCTCGACCTACAACAATTTACAGGTAACAAAGGTATATAAGGAGGGCTAATGGTACTAAGCGTTAAAAGCCACGCTTTGTAAGAACCACAATACACCTTGTGGAACGGTGTAGCCCAAGTAGCAGGTAGTGTCAGTAGAACCCGGACAGAGAAAACGGGAATCCCCAGTATATAAACAATAATGGCAGATGCACTTGTACCAAACTAAACAATAGCAATAAACGAAAGAACAGGAGGCGAGCCCGCACTCCTCAGGTATACTTGCACGACAGGATATGGCTTGCAACAAGAATTCTACTGGAGTCCTGACCATGCAGGCTCTTGGTCGGCGTTGATTGCTCCAACGAGGACTGATCACGCAGGCTCTTCGTCGGCGTCGTGCTGTTCAGATTTCTGACCACGCTGGCTCTTCGTCGGCGTCGTGCTGATCAGATTTCTGACCACGCTGGCTCTTCGTCTGCGTCGTGTTGAACAAGATTTCTGACCACGCAGGCTTTTCATCAGCGTAGTTCACGGTAAATCAACTCCAAGAGAGAACATCCAATACTGCTACGAGAGAATACGGAACAAGATTGACAAGCCCCGTTGTGTTCCGGAGGTGGAGTTTATATAAGGTCCTCCCATTGATTCAACCCCCAGCGCCGGATGGCCTTCTGGGACTTGTAGTATTTCCGTAAGGGGCGGTCAGTACGGAATCTTTTGCATTTGGCTGTGTCGATGGTAGCGATCGCTACAATGTAGTACTGTCTAGATATTTGAGCAGCACTATGATGACCGCACCCACAGGTTACTTTTGCCTTTGGTTGTTATTTCAAAAGAAGTGGACCACCACAAAAACATTTTTAGCCCCTTCTTTTACAGGTCAGCAGATCAACGGCTACTTACTAGGTACATTGTTATACCTGCACTATTTATCTCACTTTTTACAACTTAGCTGAAAAGTAGAGAAACGTGAGTAAGGTGGGGATTTGTGCACCCCAGTCCTGAAGAAGGTGCTCCGCACCAAAACCTGTTGACGCACACCAGAAGGAGCTAATGCACATTGTTTTGCATAAAAGATCTCCTCACACTACTTTTTATTAGTACCAGCCCGGGGGTCCATTAAAGTTTTTTGTTACCCAACGAGCCAGGTATTTTTTAACATCACACTTTATAAACCCCACCTTTCACTCACATAGTAAATATAAAAAACCCTCACTTACACCACACATAGTCTGTATTAGTGCTCCCGCGTAGTCGTTGGTAGCAGCACGCTGTACCCCGTAGAGGGGTACGAGGACCCCAATGATGAAGCATGACACCAAGGGGCCTGTTGTTGTGTGAGGGGTACCAAAAAACACCAGGGTGTCCCCCACCATTGTAGGAAACACCTTTTCTGAAGGAGCGGATTCCTTTTGTTTGATCATAGGACATAGCTATGTTTTCTGATGCAAAAGGTATGCAGAACAGAGATGTGTTGACTTACACCTCGGTTTACAAAATGTGGACATTAAATGGTTTGGACAGAGAGGATTGAAGTGGCACCAAATGTTGCCTTTGCTTAAAAACCTATTTGCATCCACAACACCCTGACCTCGTCATTGAGCACTGTGGTGGAAACGACCTAGGCACATTGACTGGGGTTGGTTTGGAAATGCTTATGAAGGACACCTTTGGACAATTGATGTTACTTTTGCCTCAAACTGTCTTTGTATATTCCATTATATCCCAAAGACAAAAGTGGAAATGGTTCAAAAATGTTGTCTTCAGATTGAAAAATCTTGGAAGAAAGTCAACAAAGCTGTGTCTGAATACCTCAGAGACCACAACATGGGGTCCATCTACAACAACGACAGACGTTTTGATATGGCGGATATCCACAGAAGTAATGGAAGCTTCACAGATCAGGGAAACCGAGTTTTCCTGAATAACTTGAAGCTGTGCATCCGCACTTATATGTAGCTCCAATTTATGAACACAATGTCTCTTTTTAGAGCCACCGTATAACTTACAACTTAGGCCTGCTACTTTAGGGCCACATAGCGGCAACTCCCGGACCCTCACCAATATGTATTCTCCACACATCTGTGGCACAGCGGCCAGACCATCTCACTTTGCAGCATAGAGCTCTCGCTTTGATCCCCGGCTCTACTCACCCATAGGGGTGAGTAGTTTGTGCTTTACAAATACCGTATTGATTTACCTTTGCACTCCCTATACACCACCTAAGCACCATATACAAGTTGTACAGGTGTGACACAGCACCCAGAGCACATGACTTCACAACATAGCACACACAGTTTAGGCTCACGGTTTCATCCCGACTCCAGCAGCAGCTCAATTTAACAGCATCATACTCTAAGCAATACCTCACTTAATTTCCGTACCCGCACTTTCAGCCCGTGAGGGGTCAGTAGTTCAACAGCTTTACCCCGAATCCGCCAGCAACTCAGTTTACTCCCCCAGCGCCATCAGACCCATAGGAGTAAGTACTTAGCACTTCACAAATACCAAATTCATTTGATATGAGCGAATTTACCTTTGCACTCCCTCTATAACACCCCCTAAGCACCATACACAAACTACAATGTTCGAAACAAAAGTTAATCCAAGTAGCTATCACTACATGCTCATATTACTTGGACATGTATGGCACAGAGCCTAGAGCACATGACTTCACAACATATGACACACAATTTGGGCTCACGCTTTCATTAGCAGCATGAGACTCTAGACATTACTTCACATATATTCTGTACCCCAGGACTTTTAGAGCAGTACGAGTCAGTATTTTATCCTACTAGATATAAACACATGCTAACACTACTTCCACAGGTGTACTGCAGTGGCCAGTGCACATGTCTTCACAGCATAACACACACAATTTGAGCTCACGTTTTAATCCTCAAATCCCGCACCAGCTCACCTTAGCAGGATCAGACACTACGCAATACCTCACTTAATTTCCGTAGCCCAGCACTTTCAGACCGGTAGATATGAGTAGTTCACTTCGCACCCCCTGTATAGCACACCCAAAACACCCCACAGAGGTTACAGTGCTCCGACCCTCCTCTTTCCTACATTTTTGCCCTTTTTTCCACTTACTCGCTTCAACATCATCACAAAATGGCGGCCAACACTTCCTAGTTCCATGAGACT
Source organism: Lissotriton vulgaris (assembly GCF_964263255.1). Taxonomy (NCBI): domain Eukaryota; kingdom Metazoa; phylum Chordata; class Amphibia; order Caudata; family Salamandridae; genus Lissotriton; species Lissotriton vulgaris. Next base: position 799,545,846 of record NC_141685.1, on the reverse strand, counting down.
CTAGACAATACCTCACATATTTTCCGTACCACAGGACTTTCACACCAGTACGGGTCAGTAGTTCATTCTAAAAGGTATAAACACATGCTGACACTACTTCCACAACTGTACTGCAGCGGCCAGGGCACAAGACTTCACAGCACAAGACACACAATTTGGGCTCACATTTAATCCCCGAGTCCCACACTTGCTCACCTTAGCAGCATCAGACTCTAGGTAATACCTCACTTAATTTCCGTAGCTCACCACTTTCACACCGGTAGGGGTGAATACTTTGCTTTGCACCCCCTCTATATCACACCCTAAACACCCCACAAAGGTTAGAGTGCTCCTACCCTCCTCTTTTCCACTTTTCTTGCCTTTTTTCCCCTTACTCGTTTCAACGGCACCACAAAATGGCAGCCAGCACTTCCTAGTTGCAACCACATGCAGCCAATCAGCAGCAAGCTCGTGCTCATAAAGCCTCAGCCAATCAGATGGCAGAATTCCCAAATATCGATATCTGTAAATTTCAATATTTCTCAAAACCTACTGAACGGATTTACACCAAATAAACAAAAGTGTGCTTTCTAGACCAAGACCCTTCTCTCTGCCAAATTTGGGGTAATTCCGTTTACCCGTTCGACCTGTAGCTTTGTCTAAAGTTTCATATGGAAGTTAACATGGAGAAAACATGTTTTGGGACGCCCCTTTTTTCTCGCCCCCGCTTGACGAATCATCCACAAACTGTCAACATAAGAGCAGATATCAACAAAGAATTAGTTTTGAACATTTCGCGAAGATTCGTCAACCGGCGCCAAAGTTATTGGGAATATACTGTTGCTATTTTCCATAAGTAACAAGGTCCTAACTATAACTACCGACTGGCAACCGCCAGTAGGTAATATATATATATTACCTACTGGCGGTCGCCATCTAGGTAGGTATAGTTAGGACTCCTTCCCTGTGGAACTCACTTCCACTTCATTTACGACTCGAAACAAGTTACTTTAAATTTCGCAAAGATCTAAAAACTTGGCTTTTTAATCCATAGAGCTTCAGGCCCTTGTCTCCTTGTACTGCATGTCCGTAGGCGCCGGGAAACCTCCAGGTAGCTGTGCGCCATATATAAATTTAATAATAATAATATTAGGACATAGTTTCCATATGAAAAGTGTTTTTCGATTTGCCAATATGTTTGGCTCTGTTTGACGAATCTTCACGGAATTTTTAAAACTAATGGCCCGCTCCGGTCAGTTCCTGTTTTGGGGTGATTCGTCAAGTGGGGGCCGAGAAAAAAAAGGGGGGTTCCAACACATGTTTTCTCCATGTTAATTTCCATAGGAACTTTTGTTGCTGCTACAGCCCGAATTGCTGAACGAATTACACCAAATTTGGCAGAGAGATAGCTGTTGGTTAAGAGTGCACTCTATATTTTAAATGGTGTGAATCCATTCAGTAGTTCCTGAGAAATTCAAAAATAAAAAATATCGATATCTGGTGACCAAGGAAGGTTTGCGAACCCTCACGATCACGGGCTTCATTCTGATTGGCTGCCAACACTTCAAACCCAGAAGTGTTGGCAGCCATCATAAAACAGTAAAAAACCTAGAAAAGGGGTCAGGGTAGAAATACCCTGACCCCCTAGGCCTGCTCAGGGGGCCCACAAAATCTTTAAAAATATATTTATATTTTTTAAACAAGGCAATGCCCGAGGGCTGGGGTCACTGAGGCCAAAAAAGGCCTAAGGAGGGGGACCGCCTGGCCCCTTCCCGTTTAAAAAAAAAAAGAATAGCGGCAGGCCAGAAAATATTGAGTGAAGGGGCCACACAGCCCCCTTCTAACCCCCAAAAAAGAGGAAAAAATACATCTCTCCAGAGACCTGACTCCTCCCTACAGCACACCGCTAACGCATCTCCTAGCATGTTGTGGGTTGGGGGATTAGGTGCCCTAGATCCTTACGGGACCTTAGGGGCCAACTAGCCCACCAGGTATCTCAAGTAAGCCCCATACAGTGGGATTTCTGTGAGGTGGTCCGAGGCCACCACCCTTTTTACTCCACTCTACAAATGGGCCTCTTGGCACACTGCTGGTGGGGCAATGAGGTCCACATGTGTTCTGAGAACCTCAGGACTAAAGTGGACTTCATCCCCCGAGCAGCAGTGCACCAGGAGGCGCATTTGCAGAGTGGTGTAAAAAGGGGTCCGGGCCTTAGAACACTCTCAGCAATCCAGCTGTGGGGAGCTTACTGGAGGTACCTGGTGGGCTAGTTTGCCCCCAGGGACTCTCAGGATTCAAAGGTACCTAGTCTGCCAACCAAGAATGGATCAGGAGGCGCGTTTGCAGAATGGTGGAGAAAGGTGGCGTGACCTGTGTCCACCTGTCAGAAATCCCACTATCTGGGCCATACTGGAGGTATCAGGTAGGCTAGTTGGCCCCTAAGGACTCCCAGCAATGAAGGGGACTTTAATTCCCATCCATGAGCGCGCCAGGGAGTGCGTTTGCAGAGTGGTGGGGAAAGGGGGCGTGGCCTGCTATGACAACTTAGCAATCCAGCTATGTGGGACTTACAGGCGGTAATAGGAGGGGTAGTTAACCCCCAAGGTTGACCTTGGGGGCCAACTACCCCTTCTGTTACCTCCAGTAAGTCCTACACAGTGGAATTGCTAAGAGGTCTTCAGAGACCACTCTCACCTTTCTCCACCACTCTGCAAACGTGAATCCTGGCACAGAACTGGTTGGGGGATGAATTCCGCTTTACTCCTGAGGGACTTTGGCGGCCAAGTAGCCCTCCTGGTACCTCCTATAAGTTCTACGGAGTGGAATTCCTGAGAGCTGGTCAGGGGCCCAGGCCCCTTTCTGTACCACTCTGTAAACATGAGTACTACCTTATAGTTAGAAATTAGCATTTAAAAAACCTTCGAAATTCATGATGTCAGTGACCATGTCATCAGTGATGTAATATGTGACATCATCAGCAGTGCATTGTGGGGGCCTGAGTTATAGTTAGCTCAACTAACTATAACAGGCAAATTTCTCTGTTTTTTTACGAGTGAAATGTCCAACTAACTATAACATCCCTGAAACCTGTGCTTTTTCAGTGAATTTCCAAGGTTTTATAAATGCTAATTTCTAACTATAATGCCCCTGAAACCTATGGGTTTTTTCTGTGAAAAAATAATAATATCTATATATATATATATATATATATATATATATATATATATATATATATATATATATATATATATATATATATATATATATATATACATATATATACTTCCCTCCATCGCAAAGCCACCGCTGGCAACAGAATTCTACATGCCCTCAGCAGTTACCCCGACAATCTCAATGGAGTATTCCGTATGGGGAACTGCTGAGGGCGAAACAAAATTGCAACACCAACCAATCATACTTACTGGAAAGCAAAGCCATTTTGGAAAGGTTCAGGGGAAGGGGCTATCCTAACTGGGTGCTCAAAACTGCTCTTAACTGAGCGGAAAAGGTAGAGAGGTCACAAACCATTGCTGACAAGCCCACCAACACTGAAAAGGACAATGACACCACCAAGCTCATACTCGTGTACAATTCTGATGCCCAGGCAATCAAGAAAATCATCACTAAAAACTGGGGGGTACTTAAGTCTGATAATGTGATTGGGGACAGTATCCCTGAGAGACCAAGTATCACCTACCGGCGCAGTAGAAACATCAGGGATATGCTTGTCCATAGTGACATTACGTCATACCCTCCTGCCAACATGCAGGGTTTTGACGGTTTTTACCCTTGCAGCCACTGCAAAGCCTGTGCACGTAGTAAGAGCTGTAAACAGGTTAGCCACAATGGGATCACCAAAAACATTACCCAATTTCTTACGTGTAGCTCCACATTCGTTGTCTATGCAATCATATGTACGTGCAACAAGTGGTATATTGGGAGCACCACATGCATGGCAAAGAAACAAAGCCTGGAGCACACTTGGGCCATTACCAATTTTGACCCCAAATACCCTGTGGCACGCCATTTTAGGGAGAATCATTTTTCCAACATCAAGGATCTCAATTACATCATTCTTGAACAAATTGTGAAAAAAATCCCAGGGGAGGTAATAGGGTCCTCGCATTGAGAAAGAGGGAGTCCAAGCTGATCATAGACTTCCAAGCTAAGTCTCTGGGGGGTCTGAACCAAAAGGATGAATTATCAATACATCTGAAAGAATAATGTCTGTCACGTGCTAATGTTCCTCATGATCTTCCATTCCTTGTGTAACTTGTTTCCAGTTCTGTGCCCTAGTTTTTCATTGTTTTGTAACATGTATTAACATAACTCTTTTACAGGTCATTCTTATCCTGTTTTTAATCCTTGTTCTTTCTATTCTGTTCTTTTTCCAGGAGGAAAGGAAGGGGCCTAAGTCACCAACACTCACTTTTCACGGGCGTCCTTCCCTTTCTTTTCTTCTTCTTCACGAGCACCAGGACGTTCCTGCATTCACCATGACCACTTATTCATCACGGGTAACAACTTATGTTGTGGACTTGTTTTTGATGATATTCGTCAGAGAATACCGCTCCCCTTGATCATTCCTTGTCACCATGCCTCACTACAGTGACTTGGTCACATGACTCCAATGATAGTTCGGGCTAAAGCACAGCAATGTCAGGCACTTGCCGGCACTGCCGGACTTTGACCCTTGTCCAGTGTACGTTGCATCTCTTTGGGATTAGATCCCATTTGCCATTTCAGGCTTCACTTTTGTTGCACCGTGTATAGCCTGTTTTCATTTGATTTCTCGTTTGGGGCAGGCTTGCATGTTAATTCAACATAACTCTATTGAACATCTTTTGAGACACTCACGCCGGATGCGTACCACATCGCTGGGCAGTCGCATCTCTGCTCCTGTGGAGCATGTCATCTTTTTGCTTGTTTCACCGCTCTCTGTACACATGCATCTGCTTGTCTACTGTGTGCTTTTCTATGTTAGTATGAGTTGCAGTACATTGTGGCAATTTTGTACAAGTGGCAATTTGATTTTCAATTGGTTACAAATGTTTTATTTATTTTCTTATTTGATGATTCTACATGACGGATTTCAATTTGTATTGTATATGACAACCAATGAGCTGTGACAGGAGTTGTATTTACGATGTACTTACGTTATAACCTTTTGTTCATTACAAGGAGATGAGTCTCATTTTTATGTTTATTAATCTGTGCCGTATTTATATGGTGTTTGCCACTTTCACGTGATCAAGCCATACCTTTGGCGAAACGCGTTGTGAATTAAACAACAAAGACACCTATTGAGCTGCTTTTTCTACTTTCCTGAGAGCGAGCTGATTTAAGTGATTGTGGGACATTCATTTGCCGGTTGACCCCGCCGGCGTGTGCGCCACTCTTCGCGGGTCCGGTGAGGTCCATTGAGGTCCAGAAGGAGTTTTGCTGTGTGTGGATATATATCTATATCTATATCTATATATATACATATATATATATATATATATATATATATATATATATATATATATATATATATATATATATATATATATATATATATATATATATTCACTGAAAAAACCATAGGTTTCACATCAGTTATAGTTAGGAATTAGCTTTTAAAAAACCTATTAAATTCACTGAAAAAACCATAGGTTTCACACCAATTATAGTTAGCTGGAAATTTTATTGACATAAAACCATGGGTCATCAACGATGTCATGAGTGATGTAATATGTGACGTCATCAGCAGTGCATTGCAGGCGCGCTTGTTATAGTGAGTCCAACTAACTATAACGTTGGAATTTCTATGGTTTTTTGTCAGTAAAATTTCCAGCTAACTATAACTGGTGTGAAACCTATGGTTTTTTCAGTGAATTTAATAGGTTTTTTAAATGCTAATTCCTAACTCTAACTGGTGTGAAACCTATGGTTTTTTCAGTGAATTTCATAGGTTTTTTAAATGCTAATTCCTAACTATATATAGGGCCTCAAACCTATGAAATGTAATATTTTTTATAATGAATCCTATATTGTATATTTATATAATACTATTTTTTTTTTTTGCCCTGGACCTCTCCCGGTGCGCGCCCCGGTGTGCGCACCGGAAAGCGCAGTTTTCTTTTTTTTTGCCCTGGACCTCTCCCGGTGCGCGTCCCGGTGTGCGCACCGGAAAGCGCCCCGTTAGTGCTATTGCCGCGAACGAAAACATCATCGTGACGTATCGCGTAGCCGCGTGATACGCACAGCGTAAGCGTACCCGGAAGCACTCGAGCGAATACGATTGCGCAACGCAAGCATCCGACGCGCTTACGCGACGCGCCCTGGGGCGCGCCTCCAGGCGCGCCCGGGGGCGCGTCGCGTGTGCGCGTCGGGTCATGTGACCTGAAAATAACACTTTTTATTGGTGCAGAACAGTTTTGGTTTCCAAATGATGAAAGCCCAGGTCATGTGACCTGAAAAAAACACTTTTCATTGGTTCAGGACAGTTTTTTTTTCCAAATGATGAAAGCCCCCACCTTTTTTCCTTATTCTTACTTTGTCCTTTGACTGAGGTAGACCTGTTTGGAGATCGTGGAGTAATATTTTGTACTTTACAATGGCTACAGTAGCAGCAGCAGCTGGAGCATCTGCACCACCACCACCACCACCACCACCAAGAGGACCATCACAACATCACATTGGTGGTCAGGAAGAAGAGGAGGAGGAGGAGGAGGAGGAGGAGGGGAGGAGGTGGCTGCCAGAAGACACTACCCCATACAGGCCAAAGCAGCACATTGTATGGGAGTTTTTTTCCAACTCAGAGGGAAAGAAGAAAGTGAATGCGCCAAAGGTGACTTGCCAAATCTGTGGCATTGAACTTTCAAGGGGGAACCCTAATAAGAAATATTCATTTGGTAATAACACCATGATTCGACACATGCAGCGCAAGCATCCCAACAACTATGCTGCGGCAGAGGTGAGAGAACTGGCCAGCAACCCTCCCCAATCTTCACCCAGCACCTCCAAACGAAAGCAACCCACTCCATCGGGACCAGAAACAAGGGAGATGGTCCCAAACATTCAACAAAAGTTTGGGCAATACAAGATCTCTTGTATTTTTTGTGGTAAGACCATCACCTATGGTGAGCAAAGCATAACGCTCATCAACCATGCTGGTGACAACCACAAATGCCCCAAAAATCCATAATTTTTTCATGTTTTTTTTTTTGCTCCAGTTGAGCCGTTTTCAATTCCCTGTTTTTTGTTTCTCCCCATAAAAATAACAAAAAAAACATAAAATAATTCATAAAAGCCAAAAAAAGTACAAAATGTTCAAAAAACATTAAAAAAATATAAAACAACAAAAAGAAGAAAAAAAACAGTTCTTTTTAGAACTACCTCCAATTTATAAAAAAAGGCTAAATTTTTTAAAAACTCTATCATTCTTTTTTCCCCATTGTACTCTCCCCGGTACCCTCCGCGGTGCGCGTACCGGGCGCTCCCTCCGAGCAAATAGAAAATTTTTTTTTTGTTGTTGTCCCGTGGGGCCCTTTTATAGCCCCCACATCAAACCTAGGGGGTCAAGGGGCGTCTACTCTGCCCCCTTATGGTCATTTCCCCCTTTATTTCTGCCACCTCTTGTGTCTCGATCCTACCGAGACACAAGATGGCGGCCACTCCGGACTGTTTGAAATGTTGACAGACACCCGAGAGCCAATCAGCTTTCCGCGCGCGAACTCGCATAGCGCGCTGGTTAGTGCCCCGGTGCGCGTACCGGGGAGCGCTTATAGATATATATATATATTTTTTAACCTAAATTACTCGAAATCCACTGGAGCACATATCTTGAGACATAGCAAAGGCACATCGGGCTACCAGTCCCTACAATTTTGCCAAGTTTGGTGGAAATCCATTCAGCCGTTCGGGCTAAAAGTGAGGTCTACCGCCCTATGGAAATTAACATGGGGAAAACACGTTTTGGGACCCCCTTTTTTCTCGGGCCCCGCTTGACAAATCCCCCCCAAACTTTCAGGGAAGGACCGGGGCGCCGCGAGGCAAATTTGAGGAAAATTTCAGGCAGATTCCTCAACCGGCGCCAAAGTTATTCACAATAGAATGTTGAGATTTTCTATTGAAAATAATCCTAACTATAACTACCTACTGGCGATCGCCAGTAGGTAAAATATATATATATATATATATGTATATATATATATATATATATATATATATATATATATATATATATATACACATACATATATATCTTTGCTCTTGCTCACACAAACTTTAGGCAGCATTGTATAACTTATAAATGTTTTTTTCTTTTCTTACAACTGCCCGCCCCTCGTGCACATAATCACGTGATGGACTCCAGCATGGATATAGACGACATACTAATTTCTTACGTTGTGTATTTGAAACTTTACACATAAATACAATTTTCAATATTGTTTTAGTATTTGCTAGATCTCATTTTGCTTGCATCTGCATTTACTTAACTGTAAACATTAACTCTCATACTCGGCATGAATGCCTACATCTCCTGGTAATTACATAAATATTATAAATACTGTATTTAAAAGAACATGTAAATATATGTCAACCTATTTCTTGAAAAAATCTGCATAAATACCATAAAATTCATAAATATAATTTCACATATATTAAAAACTATAAATAAATCTCATATGTACAATATTTCATCTCCAAATAATTTACAATGGATCTATGTACAATATTATGTGCAAATTTAATTGACCCCATTCATGTTATTTTCTACAGTTTCTTATATATTTCTTTTTCTTTCCAATTGTTTTACCATATTTTTCCTTTTTACAAAAGAATTTTCAGAGTTAATGCACTGTAAAGTGCAGATCTTTGAAATATGTAAAGTTCAAGATTTACTAAAAACCATCTAGAGTGCTAAAAAGATGCCTTAAAGTGCTCAAAGTGCTAGACAAAATTAAACCAAATAACCTTTAAACTCATACAATTCAATACAATACATTAATTTAAAATCATTCTTATCACTTCTGGAGGTCTATTTACTTAATTTTTCTTAACTCATTACATCTGAACAACCATCAAAAAACCTCTGGGAATAGGCAGAGTTATAATGTAAACAGTTTCATGATCACCTCTTTTACGCTTCAGGCTCAAATTCTCAGGGCTATAAAAGATAATGCAGATCTTCAGTGTTATTTAATCAATTAGGGCTTTTGCTGTCTAACTCGAGGATAGTTCGAGTCTCTAATGTTCTCAGCATTTTCTCCCTGTCTCCCTTTTCGTAGCGGTGCTACTGCATTAATTACAAAATAAGTAAGGCAGTTCAAGTTGTTGTTCACTGAAAAAACCATAGGTTTCAGGGATGTTATAGTTAGTTGGACATTTCACTCGTAGAAAACCATAGAAATTCGCCCGTTATAGTTAGTTCAGCTAACTATAACTCGCGTCCCCGCAATACACTGCTGATGACGTCACATATTACATCATTCTTGACATGGTCAGTGACATCACTGATGACATTCAAATGACATGTCCAACTAACTATAACGTCCCTGAAACCTATGTTTTTTTCAGTGAATTGCTAAGGTTTTTTAAATGCTAATTTCTAACTATAACGTGCCTGAAACCTATGGTTTTTTCAGGTAATTTCTATGGGTTTTTTATTGCTAATTTCTAACTATATCGTGCCTGAAACCTATGTTTTTTTCAGTGAATTTCACAGGCTTTTTAAATGCTAATTTCTAACTATGCCTACAAAGGTAGGAAATGTGAAGAAAAAAGAAGAAAAGCGCAGAAAGAAGCAAGACAAATGCAGAAAGAGGCACAGAAGTACAGAAAGACAAAGAAAAGTGCAGGAAGAAGCAAAAGATGTGCGGAAAAAACCAACAGAGGAGCAGAAAGTCCTACTGTGCCCTCAACTATTTAAACTGACGGGTACTGGTGGTAACTGACTGACTAACAAGGACCGGAGCCAGTGCTATGTTAAAAGACACTTAAAATACAGTGACAACACCTACATACACTAGGGAACACTATGCATTGGGCACCCCTGTGATTAGCATGACCTCCTCTGTATTTGCCATGAGTTAGTGCCTGGGTCATTGCATGAGCACATGGCTACTGACTGGAAGAGTAGAGTACTGCAAGTAGAGTGCATGGTGAATTTATAAGTGCTTGGGTTTTGGGGGAGTGGTTGGATAAGTACATGATGCTGGATGGATGATTTGAGGAGTGCATGGGTAGTGACAAGGAGATGGCTGGACTGCATCAGTAGTGCTTAGGGGATTGTAGCAGTGCATGTGTTAGTGCCTGGTTCATTGCATGAGTATATGGTTAGTGACTGGATGATTAGAGTGCTGCAAGGACAGTGCATGGTGACATTTGTTATGTGCTTGGGAGTTGGTGGAGTGATTGGATAGGTACATGATGCTGGATGGATGATTTGAGGAGTGCATGGGTAGTGACGGGGATTTCTGGAGTGCATGGGTGCAAACTGGTAATTGGAGGAGTGAATCAGTACTGTGTAGGCGGTTAGAGATCTGCATGGGTAGTGCACAGGGGATTGTAGCAGTGCATGTGTTAGTCCCTGGGTCATTCCATGAGTACATGGGTACTGACTGGAAGATTAGAGTACTGCAAGGACTGTGCATGGTGAATTTATAAGTGCCTGGGTTTTGGAGGAGAGTTTGGATAAGTACATGGTGCATGCTGGGTGATTGGAGGAGTGCATGGATAGTGACAGGGTGATTGCTGAGCTGCATGGGTACTTCTCAGGGTATTGTGGCAGTGCATGAGTTAGTGTCATAAGTCATTGCATGAGTGCATGGGTAGCGACTGGATGATTAGAGTGCTGCAAGGAGAGTGCATGGTGAATTTATAATTGCTTAGATTTTGGCAGAGTGATTGTATAAGAACACCCACGTCACATCAGAATCTGCCCCCTCCCTTCATCACTGTGGAAACGCGCCCCCTGGTGGGTTTAAAGCTGGGGATTAATTCCCCTTGAATCCTTTGGGTCCCTGGGGGCCAACTAGCCCAACAGGTCCTTCCAGTAAGCGCCACAGAGCTGCATTGTAGACAGGTGGTCTGAGGCCACGCCCCTTTTTACACCTGTCTGCAACGCAGCTCTGTGGCACTTACTGGACGTACCTGGTGGGCTATTTGGCCTCTGGGGACCCTCAGGATTCAAGGGGACTTAATTCCCTAACTTAAAACGTGTCACAGGGCGTGTTTGCACACTTGTCTCATCAGGCCATGCCCCTTCCCTACACCACTGTGCAAATGCACCCCCTGGTGCATTGTAAATTGGGAGATTAAGTCCCCTTGAGTCCTGAGGGCCAACTACCCCATCAGCTACCTCCAGTAAGCGCCAGCGAGCTGCGTTGCAGAGTGGTGGAATAAGGGGCATGGCCTTGGACCACCTCTCTCCAACGCAGCTCCCTGGTGCTTACTGGCGGTACCTGGTGGGCTAGTTGGACCCCACAGACCCTCAGGATTGAAAGGGTCTTAATCCCCCAACCTAAAACACGCCACAGGTCATTTGCATACTTGTCCCATCATGCCACGCCCCCTCCCTGCACCACTGTGCAAACACACCCCCTGGAGCATTGTAAATTAAAGAATTAAATCTCTTTGAGTCCTGAGGATCCCTGGGGGCCCACTAGCCCACCAGCTACCTCCAGAAAGTGCCACAGAGCCGTGTTGAGAGAGGTGTAAAAAAGGGGCGTAGCATCTGAACACCTCTCTGCAACGCAGCTCCCTGGTGCATACTGGAGGTACCTGGTGGGCCAGTTCACCCCCGGGGACCCTCAGGATTGAAAGGGACTTAATCCTCCAATTTACAATGTGCCAGGGGGTGTGTTTGCACATTTGCTATGTCAGGCCCGCCCCCTCCCTGCACCACTGTGCAAATGCACCCCCTGGCGCGTTGTAAATTGGGGGATTAATTCCCATTGAGTCCTGAGGGTCCCTGAGGACCAACTAGCCCACCAGGTACCTCCAGTAAGCGCCACAGAGCTGCATTGCAGAGAGGTGTAAAAAGGGGTGTAGCCACTGAATACCTCTCTGCAATACAGCTCCCTGGCGCATACTGGAGGTGCCTGGTGGGCTAGTTGCCCCCCAGGGGCCCAACAGTATTCAAGGGGAATTAATTCCCCAACTTACAACGTGCCAGGGGGCGTGTTTGCTGAGTGCTGCAGGGAGGGGGAGGAGCCTAACCCTGATGCCGGCTTTTATTTTTATTTTTTTTATTTTACAAGGGGGCTGTGTGGCCCCCCTTCTTTTACATTAATTTTGGCCCTGGGGACCCCATCCCCCAGGGCCTGCTCTTTCTTTTCCCTTTAAAAAAATAAACAGGAAGGAGGCCATGCGGGCCCCCTCCCGAGGTCAATTTCGACCCCGGGGACCCCATCTCCTGGGGCATAGCCATACTTTAAAAAAAAATATTTTGGGGGGGGTGCGCCTGGCCCCCATCCAGAGGCCATTTTCTGCCCCGGGGACCCCATCCCCCGGGGCATGGCTAGTATTTCTTTTTTTAAAATTTATTTGGAGGGGGCCGCGTGGCCCAACTCCTTAGGCCATTTATGGTCCCAAGGATCTCATCTCCCAGGGCCAGCCTTTCCTTTTTGTTTTAGGGAGGGGGGCCGCGTGCCCCCCCACCCAGGCCACTTCTGGCCCCCGGGATCCCATCCTGTGGGGCCGGCCCTATCGGTGGGGGATCGTGGGGGGACCCCAATTCCCCCACGGTCCTGCTGGCTCCCCGCCTCCTTCCACACGGGGAGCTGCTGACATGCAGCTCCTCTTATGGAAAAGCAATTGTGCTTTGTTTCATTGAAGTGAGAGCATGTTTCCCTGCTCTCACTTCAATGAAGCAAAACAGTTTGCAATGACCGGGTGGGAGCTGCACAGCTCCTGCCCTGTCATTGCAAACAGCAGTGTCCCGGGTGTTGGCACCCCGGGACACTGCAGGAGCCGGCCCTGGGGGGTGCGGTCCCCAGGGCCATGGAGGGCCCGCAGGGGGGCCACGTGGCCCCCTCCCACCTAATGCACAGCCCCGGCGAGGTGGTGGTCCCTGGGGTTCAGGGGTCCGTAATGGACCCTTGCATTTGAATATTAGTGCCTCGGGGACCTGGCGGTCCCCGAGTCATGTGGGGGGATCGAGCCCCCCACACTGGTGTATTTGTTTAATAATAAAAGCCACGGGGTGGCGTCTCCATGCAAGTGGAACTTGTTTTTTTAGATATTAATAGCAGCGTGTCTCGCCGCGGAGATGCCCGCCGTGCTATACAGCGGACCTCGATGCATGGAACTTGAGCACTTTGATGAATTGGACATGCCAATGTTGTGGGGGTAATGAAATCAGCAGGCAATGTAGTGTTTCCCTGCCATAGGACCCACTTGGGAATGATTTTAACACGAAACCCGGACAGCATCCACTTTGGCAAATGAAGAACTACTCACCCCACAATGCAACTTGGCGGATTGAAGTCCCAATTTGGTGGGGTTAGTTATAAATAGTCCTCACAGCTGCTAAGACTTTGTTGTTGCAGCCAGTGAGCAAGGGCATGGACCCTGAAACATGTTTGGCGATTTTCTGTAGTGGGGTGCTACGTGTTTTCCCTGCTGCCTGCTGCCCACAATAAAAGAGGTGATATGTCTAATTGTGATGACGTTTCCATGCAAGGTGGAACTTGGTTGTTTGGATATATATATATATATATATATATATATATATTGAAAGTAACTCCGTAACACCACCTCCGATCCAGCCGGACCGGCGAAGCAGGAGACAGACCACAGCTTTCAGGTAAGTTATTTTATTTTTCCAGTTTTTTCCTTAATCACCCAACCATGACGCGTTTCGGGCTTTGCAGCCCTTGTTCACATGCAAGGCATTAGTGCAAATAACAGTGCTTTTAAAGTGCTAAAGTGCTCCGCCTCTGGCCCTCCTCCTAGAATGGTCATGTGACCGCCATGAGAGGGAAAACAGACTATCTCACAGAATGTTCGACATAGAACACAGGTTTGTTATAACATAACTTTTCCGGCATAAATGCAAAATGTAAACACTCTTATAGTTGTATATATAAAGCAATCAAATCACGGAATAAATTCCGAAAATTACTATCATGACTGGTTAAATCCAGTAAATCGTGTAGACATAAAATGTTTTGACCATATCAAACATAACATCAAGAGTTAGCATAAATCAATATACTGACATGTATAGACACCTTGTCTAAATAAAGTTGAACTATTTCAACTGATAAAAGGCCTGACGGAAATATAATAATAACAACCACAAAAAGCTAGGACAACCTTGCCTAGTGTGCAAAGAGGCTAAAGATAAAGTGCAAGCTGTATATGTTTGATAGACACTGAAATACATGTTATAAAATATCAAAGAGTGCATTATGAAAAAATAAATAAACAATTACCCGTCATAAAATCAGGGACTGTCTTTCATTCTAAAAATGCAATTCTAAAAACATTGATTTCATAATATTATTATCCTAAAAGAACACAACAGACAGTGTATCTAAAAGTTAAATAGTGATAAAATGTGATAGAAAAGAGAGGGAAGATGAGCAAAACCATTGATCTTAAAATGGTGGGTAGACGGCGCGGAATAGAAAATTGACACAAAATTATGAAATCAGTTCATATTAATATACATAATAAAGTGCATATAGTCATAGGTATTTGAGTGACCCTGATAGATAACAGGGAACCTGACTATCTATCAATTCATGAAATCACAGAAAGTGAATATCCAACTGATTACAACCTGTTTCAATGAGCAACAGGGAACCTGACTGCTCATTGGAAGAAGAGAGAGATATATATGTGTGACTGTCAGAGGTTAACTTCAAAATGTTCCATAAGGCAGGCCTGGAGAGAGGCAAAATTAATTCCTGAAAAATGAAAATAGAGAGTTCCCAATGTATTACAAGAAATTGTAAAAATCTTCAGTATTGTTAAGGCCATTCGGCCATTTGCTGTCGAACTCTAAAATGAAGCGTGTTTCGAGCTGTCGCAATAACAACTCTCTATTGCCTCCTCTCCGTAAGGGCAATACTGATCCTATCACAAAATATTTAAGACAGTTAAGGTCTTTGTTGTGTTTAGCAGCAAAATGGCGTGCTACAGGATAGGAAGGATCAGTGTGCAGTATTGCCCTCAGATGTTGCAAAATTCTGACGTGCACCTGGGCTTTGGTACTACCGATGTAATGTAGTCCACAGGTGCACGTCAGAACATAGACTGCAAAATCTGTTTTACAATCATAGCAGCCTTTAATAGGAATCTCACTGGAACAAAATGGCGTCCGATAATGTGTTTTATTCTCACCAAATTTACAGGCCCTGCAGTGAGTACACTTCCGAAATCCAGGTTTAGCTTTTAACCAAATATCTTTTTGTTTTAATTCAGGACTGCCAATATCAAGAGAAATGCCCATATTTCTGGCTCTGCGATATGTTATTACAGGGTTCGCAGGTAACGTAGAGCTCAAGATGTTATCGGTTAGGATAATGGGCCAGTTTTTTTGAATGATTCTCTTGATGGCATATTCATCACTACTGTAAGCCGTGATGAACCTGGGACAGGTATTAACAGTCATATCGGAAACAACAGGCAACTCAACATTGTCAGGGCCAGGTGTCTCTAACAGACTCTCTCTACTTCTTAACCTTGCTTTAGCCAAAGCTGGGTTAAAAATTTGATTTGAGTAACCCCGTTCTAGGAACCGCATTCTGAGATCATTGACACATTTGTTAAAATCAGATGTAGAGCTACAAATACGCTTGATTCTTAGGATTTCACCCAGAGGGATACTGTAAATAGTGTGCTTAGGATGGAGACTGGAATATATATATATATAAGACAACAGCGTCCGTCCGAGCACAGAAGCCCCAGATCCTCCTACAGGGTGGCCTCTCTCTTTTCATCAATGGGCACAGAGCAGCCCATCCATTAACTTCTATTACACACCACAAAGAGGCCAATTATCGGAGTTGGAAACTTTAAATTTTCAGGCAAAGCAGCGCTTTTGTAATCTCCTTTCCCTTACGCATTTGGGCGTCACTCGGCCTTGATCACAGTTGGAGACAAAAAGTGCTTAGTGCATTAGTGCACGCTTTTAAAACTTGAATAAACATGTGACAATCTATTGAAAATACAGTACCCATAATGCATTAAACTGGTGTTTATACATCCATCCATAGAGTCATATTTAGTGCAAACATCCAATTTTAGTGGGTTTATTGAGTCAAACCGTCAAATGATTGATTTTTGTTTGCTTAGTGCTCAAAAGGGTTTTCCAGTTTGCCTTTGAATAAAGTTCAAAATCAGGCACAATCAGAGGGAGGAAATCGCCCCCTCCCCGAATCCCTTCCTCAAATTGCTACATTTTCTCTCAGTAGTATTCCTTATTAGGTTGGTAGCGGCGAGTGGATTAGGCATCAGAATCAACATTTAAGACAACAGCCTCCATGCACAGGAGCCCCAGATCCTACAGGGAGGCCTCTTTTCATCAATGAGCATGGAGCAGCCCATCCATTAACTTCAATTACACAGCACACAGACGCCCATTACAGGAGTTGGAAACTTTTAATTCTCAGGCAAAGCAGGGCTTTTGTAATCTCTTTTCCCTTACTTGTTTCGGCGTCACTCTGCCTTGATCACAGGTGGAGACAAAATGTGCTCAGTGCATAAGTGCGTGCTTTTAAAACTTGAAAAAAACATGTGACAGTCTATTAAAAATACAGTACCCATAATGCATTGCACTGGTGTTTATACATCCGCCCATAGAATCATATTTAGTACAAGCATCCATATATATTCAAATCCACCGTTCTCTGCACCATCCCTTCCGCTGGGAACAAACGGATCCGAACCTAAGTTTTCATGCTGAAATATTTGTTAGTTTATTGTTGAGTTACCACAATCGCCATGACGTGTTTCAGCCTGACACAGCCTTGAACACATGACGTGTTCTGAAAGTCATATTACTTCTTTTAAAGTGCTAGGTGCAATCACACGTGATGTGTAGATATAGACAAAATACTTGTGTCTTATTGTCTGAAATAAGACTGTGCAAATGAAATGAAAGAATGAATGAAATGAAAAAGGAATGATAAAGCGCATGGCTGCCCGGGAGCGTCCAAGCGCTGGAGTACAGAGGACATCCGAGGGGAACTGGGGGGGCATAGTTTTTTGTTATGGGTCCTGTAGGAACAGGAGGGTTTTCAGGAGTTTACGGAATTTCAGGTAGCTCGGTTCGGATCGAAGACTAACCGTAAGGGAATTCCACAGGGTCGCAGCTTTGACCGAGAAACGGCGCCCTCCAGTTCGGGCCTTCCTAACTCCTTGGACTGTGGCCAAGTTACCATGAGCGGAGCGCAGACTCCTGGTGGCTTTATAGGAGTAGAGCATGTTTCCAAGGATAGGGGGCCCTTTGCCCTGAAGGGATTTATGGGTGATGCACAAGGACTTAAATGTAATCCTTTCCCGGACTGGCAACCAGTGGAGGGCCTTAAGTGCCGGTTTGGCCGATGATCTCCGGGGGGTGCCTGTCAGCAGCCTGGCCGCTGAGTTCTGGACGCGCTGAAGGATGTTGATAGTTGATTCTGGAGCGGCCAAAAAAAGGGCATTGCTATAGTCTAATCTAGATAGGATTAGACCCTGAATAAGCAACTTTCTGGATTGTGCCGGAAGTAGGGGGATGATCTTACGGGCTGAGCGGAGTAAGCCCACACAGGTGCCAGCAATCTTTTTGGCCTGTGTCTTAAGGGAGAGGTCCTGCTCAAGCCACACCCCTAAGCTTTTAAGTTCCTTCTTCGGTGCAGGGAGATCCCTCAGGCACAAGGGCCAGATAGAGGTAGGAAGAGATGTCATTTGCTGGCCCAGAAGCATGAGTTCTGTCTTTGTGCCATTCAATTTAAGTCGAGAGTCACACATCCATGCGTACATTTCGGAAAGGCAGTTATGCAGGTTTTCTGAGTTACCCTTCTCCAGGGAAAGCGAGACGACCAACTGGGTGTTGTCTGCATACGTAATGACTTTAATCCCAAAGGGAGCGACCACATCCTCCAGGGGGGCAATATAAATGTTAAACAAAGTAGGGCTCAGTGATGAGCCCTGACGCACCCCACACTGGAGGGGAAATAGCTTGGAGCACGCGCTTCCTTCCCAGACCTGGAAGGTTCTATTCTTCAGAAAGGATGTAAGCCACAGCAATGCTGTGCCCGTTACCCCTAGATTGAAGAGGCGCTGGACTAAGATCTTATGGTCCACAGTATCAAATGCTGCACTTAGATCCAGGAGGATCAGCGCAGCCGATCCTCCCGAATCCAAGATGCACCTTGCCTCCTCGACCACTGCTAATGAAGCGGTCTCAGTACCCTGACCGGGGCGGAAACCAGTTTGAGAAGTGCGGAGCAACCTATTGGTTTCCAAGAAAGCAGAGAGTTGCTGATTAGCAATTTTCTCCGCGATCTTGCTAAGACCTGGCAACAGAGAAATTGGTCGGAGGTTGGCTAAATCTAGGGGGTCAAGTTCTGTTTTTTTTAGTAGCGCCTTTACTACTGCCTGCTTCCAACCAGAGGGAACCACCCCTTGATCAAATGAGGCGTTGATGAGATCCGTAGCCAAGGGGGAGATGGTGGGTCCCACATACTGTAGAATATACATGGGTGCCGGATCATTAGGGGATCCACTCTTCATGGCAGACAGAGCAGTATGGAAGTCTTCCCTGGATATCTGGGCAAAGGAATCCAGAGAGGGGCCAGAAATTGCGGCTGTGAAATCCGCAGGAACAGAAGTATAGGACTTTTGCGGTAGAGATTGCAAGATGTTTAATATTTTGTTATCAAAGAATGCCGCTAATTGATTACATCTGGTGTCCGATATATCCTGCACCATCGGGGTGAGGAATTTTAAGAAGATCTTTTACTATTTTATATGTCTCTCGAGATGAGTTAGAGGACGTTCTAATTTTCTCCTCAAAGAAGGAGGCCTGGGCTGTTTTCTGAGCTGATTTATAAGTCCTCATGGCTGCTTTGTATTTCTCCTTATTAGGGGGGCCCAATCTTTCCTCCACCTACGTTCCAAATTTTTGCAAATTTTTCTTAGATCTCTAAGTTCTTGAGAGTACCATGGCGATTTAAAGGCCCTGCTCTTCTTTTCCATTTTTTTCTTAGGTGCCACAGAGTCGAGGGTGTTATTCAGCCAATTGGTAAAATTAATGTCAGCCTTCACTGGGTCAGGGTCAGAAATAGGGGCAGTATGCTCTAGTTCAAGGGTCCAGCTTTCCAAGGAGAGTTTGGACCATGCTCTCTCCAGAGTGCGAGGCACCTGTACCTATGGGCTATCAGTATTAGTATGCCATGCGAACGGGACCAAAGAATGGTCAGACCGAAGGTAAGGGGAGAGAGGGGGATATTTCTAGCTGAGGGATATTTGAAAATATCGGATCGAGAAGATGTCCCTTCGTATGAGTAGCCTCGATGTTCTTTAAATGGAGTTCAAACGCATTTAGCTCCGATTTAAGATCGCATGCTATCTTGTCGGAGGAATCATCGAAATGAAGATTCAAGTCCCCTAGTAAAATGAAGTTAGGTGACGCAGCACAGGAGGTAATTGTAGTTTCTAACAAAGAGCCTACAAATTGCCCTAAGCTACCGGGGGCGGTATACAAGAAGACCGGATAGAGATTTATTTGGCGTGATTTGAAGGCTAAAGTTAACACTTTCGCAGTCAGAAATTCTCCCCTCATGTATCCTGCAAATGAACTTATCCCTATGAACTATGGCCAGACCGCCTCCATTCCCCTGCGTTCCCGTTGTGAAACTGTATCAGGAATCCCTGGGGTAACGCACTGACGATGTCTGCCTCAGAATTAGAGGACAGCCATGTTTCAGTGAGGAACAATATATCCACATTGGTGTCCTGAATTAGTAGATTGATTTCTATACAATGTTTAGGTAAAGATCTACAGTTAAGCAGAGCCAGGCTGACATACCTCGGCATCAAGCGATTGTCTTTCGGAAGTGGATCATCCTGGTAGAATGTTAATGATTTTAAGGAAAGTTACGTTTTTTTAAAAATAAAGTGCAGTAAGCAAAAAATTGCAAATTTAGCATAAGGGGTTGCCTGGCTCCCGGCTTTTCGCCTCAGGAGTCCTAATACTCTAGGTGGAAAGTGGCTCTGCTGAATCCAATTTATGGCGCTGAGGCCCCAAGTCGGCCTGCGCACTAGCCCGCTGACCTTGTCCTCCCGTAATATGGCGCCCGAAGTCTGCGCCGGGGGGATTACGGTGCGTGTTCGTGAGCCCAAATTCGGCTCTCCAGCAAGGTAGGGGATCCCTATAAGCAGTGTTACAGCGCCAAGTGCTATTGTGATCTAAGCGCCGTGGATGCGGAATTAAGACTTGCCTGCGGAGTAATTAAAACATCATAAAACAGGAAAGTTACGTTTTTTTAAAAATAAAGTGCAGTAAGCATAAAATTGCAAATTTAGCATAAGGGGTTGCCTGGCTCCCGGCTTTTCGCCTCAGGAGTCCTAATACTCTAGCAATCAGCAATATATACATAAATAAATATGTATATGATGGGTTAAAATCCATATGGTAAAATACATATATAACCAATTTTATGTAAAATACACAAAATTTACCATTTAAAACATAATGTTATAAATGTATATGGTAAGGTATTGAGAATATGGGCTATGTCTGTATAATACAGTATTGTACACATAATATGAATGCATAGTTTTCCTAATTTAACCCTTGCCGATTGGATTGTCTTACTCGCACGAAAAGCTTATTCATGAAGTCAATCTTTATGTTTGTTTTTTTTGTCCTCGTTTGTGTCTAGCCCTTGTATTTTTAAGAGTTTTAACGAGAGGAAGAAACGAGAAAGCGGCAATGGCCGGAGCTATCTCAATACCTGCTCCAAGGTTCACCAGAGTACGGACATCCAATCACTCTTTTTGCAGAGGGCATGCGATTTTTCTTCACAAAACGGGTCCTCGTCCCACCTGAGCCTTAGACCTCGCTTCTCTGTATACTCCCTCCCGTTTACTCTCCATTATTACAGGTCCTGCAGTAAGCTCTGCACCAGGATTTTTGAGCCATACCATTTGGACTTTTCCTGGCCTGTGCGGCTACCGACGTAATCATAGGACTTAAAAGAAAAAAAAAAGGAAACAAAAAGACACAAAATAGAAAGAAAATTATAGAATTCTGCTTTCAGAAAGAAATGTCTTTGGGAGTTTTTACGATTATCTACTTTTACACCATTCATCCCAAATCTTCCAAAATTGTGTTTTCTTACTACACGTATAGCTCTATCTAGTTTTGCGGACCTATGTACTGAGTTGATTCATTCACACTCTAATGAGGGATCAGGCAAGATCCAAAATGGCCTCCTTTCCCAAAACGGTGATTTAATGTTGAAAACACCATCAGACCACTTTCATGCAGCTGGGCTTTTCCACATTTTCCATATTAAATCACCGTTTTGGGAAAGGAGGCCGTTTTGGAAGGTATTACAAACAGCGCAGCATGAGCGTGACATTTTGCACTCCCACTGTGGTTTTAATTAGTCCTAAAGTATGGCAATGCAATTGAGCAACTCACTGGAGAATGATTTATGTGCACTACGGATACCAACAGGCTTCGCGAGGAGCCAACGCCCACAGAGGCGGGGGTCAGGACTTGAAAAAAAGTGCACAGACTGCCTTGCTCTGTTTGGACAATCATGCCTATGAAAAAGTGCATCAGAGCACGAAACGCGTCAGCGAATTTGATAAGTTTGCTGCAGGGTGTCCTGCCAGCTGTGTTGTAACTTCCTGAAATAAACAAAAGAAATACCTACCTTTGTGTGGCTTTTCCGAAGGAGCAACTCTTGTTTTGATATATGTATATATTACCTACTGGCGGTCGCCAGTAGGTAGTTATAGTTAGGATTTTTTTCAATGTTAAATCTCAAAATTCTATTTGGAATAACTTTGGCACCGGTTGACGAATCTGCCTGAAAATTTCAGGAAAATGGCCTCGTCGAGCTCCGGTCCTTCCCTGAAAGTTTGGCGGGGATACAATAAGCGGGGGCCGAGATAAAAGGGGGGTCCCAAAACGCGTTTTCCCCATGTTAATTTCCATAGGGCGGTCGATTTCACTTTTAGCCCGAACGGCTGAATGGATTTACACCAAACTTGGCAAAATTGTAGGGACTGGTAGCCCGATGTGCCTTTGCTATGTCTCAAGATATGTGCTCCAGTGGATTTTGAGTAATTTAGGTCCAAAAAAATATATATATCTATAGCAGCGCACAGGTGCGCGCACCGGAGTGCGCTCCAGGCGCGACACGCGAGGTGCGCATGGAAAGCTGATTGGCTCTCGGGTGTCTGTAAACATTCCAAACAGTCCAGAGCGGTCGCCATCTTGTGTCTCGGTAAAATCGAGACATAAGAGGTGGCTAAAACAAAGTGGGAACTGACCATAAGGCGTCAGGGATAGACCCCTTTGACCCCCTAGGTTTGATGTGGGGGCTATAAAAGGGCCCCGCGGGGCATTTAAAATATTTTTTTTTTTTTCGTTTTGCGCGGGGGAAGCGCTCGGTGCGCGCACCAGGTAGCGCACCGGGGAGCGTAAAATGAGGGAAAAAGATGACAGAGTTTTAAAAAAATGAAGTTTTCATTTAGAAATTGGAGGTAGTTTTTAAAAGAACTTTTTTTTTTCTTCTTTTTGTTGTTTTATATTTTTTTTGTGTTTTTGGAACTTTTTAAACTTTTTTTGGCTTTTCAAAACAGTTTTATATTTTTTTTGTATTTTTTAGGGGGAGAAACAAAAAAAGGGAATTGAAACTGGCTCAACTGGAGCAAAAAAACAAAAAACCCAAAAAATTATTTCTTTTTGGGGCACTTGTGATTATCACCTGCAAGGACGATGAGCTTAACACTTTGTTCCCCATAGGAGATAAGCTTGCCACAAGCCTTACAAGTAATTTTAAAATCAGCAAATCTTGGCTGAATGCAAGGCATCACCTCAGATGTTTCTGGTTGCGAGGAAGAGGGTTGTTTTCTTTGGGAGGGGGTCCTTGATGTCTGGGGGAGGTTACTGGCCAGTTCCCGGAACTCTGCGCGAGAGTAGTTGTTTGGATGCTTTCTTGTCATGTGCCGAATCATGGTATAGTTACCAAAAGAATATTTCTTATTTGGGTTGCCCCGTGAAAGTTCATCATCGCAGATGAGGCAAGTGACTTTGGGCGCATTCACCTTTTTTTGCCCCTCTGGGATTGAAAAAAACTGCCAAATGAAGTGTGGTTTGGGTTTATAAGGTGTGTTTTCTTCAGGCAGCCATCTTCTTCTCCCCTCCTCCTCTTCCTCTTCCTCCTCCTCCTGTTCTTGACCACCAATATAATTTGGAGCTGGTCCTCTTGGTGGTGGTGGTGGTGGTGGTGGCTGAGATGCACCTGCTGCTGCTGCTACTGAAGCCATTTTAAAGTACAAAAAGGTACAGAGAGTTCCAAACAGATCTTCCTCAGTCAAAGGACAAAGTCAGAATAAGGAAAAAAGGTGGGGGCTTTCATCATTTGGAAAACAAAACTGTCCTGAACCAATGAGAAGTGTTATTTTCAGGTCACAAGACCAGGGGCTTCATCATTATGAAACTAAAACTGTTATGAACCAATGAAAAGTGTTATTTTCTGCTCACATGACCCGACGCGCTTACGCTACGCGCACGGGGGCGCGCAGCGTAAGCGCGTCGGAAGTTTACGTTTTGCGATCGTATTCGTTCGAGTACTTCCGGGTGCGCTTACGCCGTGCGTATCACGCGGTCGCGGCTACGCGATACGTCACGATCATGTTTTCGTTTGCGATATTGGCGCTCACGAGACGCTCCCCGGAGCGCGCCCGGGGGCGCTTTTCAGAAATACGCTTTTCGGGGCGCACTCCGGGGCGCGCTCTGGGAGCGCTCCCCCCAAAAATTAAAAAAAAAAAAATGGGATAATTGTAGAGACAGGTAGCCCTATTCTGAAGTGGTTTGTAAAAAAATTAACTTTATAAAAATATGTATTGTACTACATTGGGCTTAATATATGTTAGAGCCAAAATGTAGCCCAAATGTAGCCCAAAGTAGCCCAATGAAGCCCAAAGATGGCCACCAGAGATCAAAAATTGTAAATGTAGCCCAAAATTCAACTAGATGTAGCACAACTGTAGCCCAATGACAGAATGTACCAGAGTGTTAAAAAGAACAACTAGAGTGCTAACAGTCTTATTTATAAAGTGAAACTTATAGTAAGGAATTAGCATTTAAAAAACCTATGAAATTCACTGAAAAAAACCATAGGTTTCACACCAGTTATAGTTAGGAATTAGCATTTAAAAAACCTATTAAATTCACTGAAAAAAACATAGGTTTCACACCAGTTATAGTTAGCTGGAAATTTTACTGATATAAAACCATTGAAATTCCCACGTTATAGTTAGTCAGACTCACTATAACTTGCGCGTGCAATGCACTGCTGATGACATCACATATTACATCACTCATGACATGGTCAGGGACATCACTCATGACATCACTGATGACACCATCCTTGTGACACAGTGACAGACCTCCTTTCAGTGTAATGTAACCCATGAAACACATATTCAAAAATAGAAACTAATATTTTCAAAAAAGTGGATATACCCATACCAGATACAACAACCAATTCAGTAATACCATCATCTAATACACATCCACTCATGTGTATGTATATGGGTTATTAGATATTTTTATTAGTATCAGTATGAGTGTCTATATGGTTTGGTGGGGGTATTACTTAGCACATAGATGCATGAGTGACTGACTCTTTGTTTGTATGTGTTTTGAAGACAACATATGTACAGGACTGTATGGGTGGATGAGTGTCTATATGTGTTTGTTAGTGAGTGAATGACTGTCTCACTAGTGTCTTTATCAGTAACTACATATGTTTTAATCTAGTATATATGAATATTGATGTATATAAGTGAGTATATGTGAGAGTAAGAGATTGTAAGAGTTCCTGTTTAAATAAGTATGTGTTTCTATAAGTGATTGTTTAAGAGAATAAATATGTGTAATTTTAAATAGAAGTAAGGTGGAAGTGTGTGTATAACTCTATATTCAAATAAATGGATGTCCAATAGTTTATTTGCACGTGTGAATATGTGTGTGAGTAACTTTTGGATGAATGTCGGTGTGTAACAGGATGTATAGGTGTATCACTTCATATGATGAGTGAGTATATGTATGAGTGACTATATAGAACTGTTGGTGAATGAGTGGATGTGTATATAGATAGTGGAATTACTGAATTGCTTGTTGTAACTGATATAGGTATCTCCATTTTTTTAAAAATTTCAGTTTCTATTTTTGAATATGAGTCTCAAGGGTTACATTATAGTGAAAGGAGGTCTGTCACTATGTCACAAGGATGGTGTCATGAGTGATGTCACTGACCATGTCATGAGTGATGTAATATGTGATGTCATCAGCAGTGCATTGCACGCGCAAGTTATAGTGAGTCCGACTAACTATAACGTGGGAATTTCAATGGTTTTATATCAGTAAAATTTCCAGCTAACTATAACTGGTGTGAAACCTATGTTTTTTTCAGTGAATTTAATAGGTTTTTTAAATGCTAATTCCTAACTATAACTGGTGTGAAACCTATGGTTTTTTTCAGTGAATATATATATATATATATATATATATATATATATATATATATATATATATATACACACACACACACACACACACACATACATGCACTTCCACTCCCGCTTCAAAGTAAAACGGGTCTGACACAGCTCGGGTACACTTCAGGTGAGTTTTATTCCACCACCTTTGCCTTTCATAAGCTCTTATCTAAGCGCTGTTCTAAAACACCTGCCAAACACGTTTCAGCGGTTTACCCTCCTTAATGCCAGTTTTGTGTAAAAGAGTTCGTCATCACAGGGATTTTAAATCCTCATTCCTTAACTCCATTGGAGGATACTATGCGGTAATAGAGGTAGGACTCCAGGTTCAAGTAAAATACTCAATCTCTGTCCGCTGTCAATACTGTCCTCTCCATCGATCTAACTCGCATGATTTCATTGTCCACGGAAACAATGCGCCTCATGTTCTGCCACATATAGTTGGAAGCAGTCCAACTCTGTGAGCATTGGTTGAATAACCCGATCTTGAGCACATGAAAATGCCTAGACTTGCGTAAACTGTCAGACAATACAATATTTCAATGTTTCTTGAACTGCATATCCAATTAAATTACTTCGATGTTAAATGTAGTCCTAATCTGGCATCTGGTTCCTTGGTTGCAGAGTGTGGGTGATTAAGATCCTTTCTTCCACTATATTCTCCCCATCTTACTGCTTTTTTAAAAACCCAATATGGATAACTTCTCTGTTTAAGACTTATCAGCACACTAAATATTTCATCTCTACTGCCGTTCCACTTGGCCTCAATAATTCATTAAAAGGATTGCTCCATTTCAGTTTACCAGGATGAACACTCCCAGGATGCAAGATGCTGTTGCTAGCTCTGTCCTTCCACAATAGGGTGGTATCCAATTATTCACCTACCACAAACGCTCTCATACCAAGAAAGTCTATGGTTTCAGCACTAATGGTACTTGTTGTAAATCATAGGTTGTATGCATTTCCATTGAGAATATGTATATATCCTTCAGCTAAAGAAAAGTCACCTTCCCAGATCAAAAATAAGTTTTCTATGCATCTGATCTATGTAATGATGTGAGAGTGCATGGACATGTCTGGCGCCCAGACCACCTACTCCTCCCACCAGCCCATCACCAGATTAGCATAGCTGGGGTGGAAGTAGGTACCCATAGCTGTTCCTTAGTTTGAATACATGTTACCATCAAACAGAGACATTATTGTGGAGATAAAACCTAATCATTTTTATGAGTATGTGTAAATTGAATATGCATATGAGCCGGGATGCCCGCCACCCCTTCCACCACCAATCCCAATGGGAGGAGACAGAGACAGTTTGAACTTTTGGAAGGCGGGGGGGCCTCACGACCCCCCCGGCTGTATTTATTAAAATTTAAAACTTTAAAATAAAAACGTTTCATGTATCATGTACAAATTCAACTTCCATTACATTTGATGAAGACAGGTATTCAGGCTAACCTTAACAAATCTCTAATACAAAGATTTCCTAACCGAGTCTAACATCATGACAAAATGCATTATATACGAATTTGTACATCCTAACGTTAGGGGCCAATGGCAAGGTCTTAACCGGTGTCAGATCTATCACCCAATTCCCGCCCTCACGTGTGAGTGGCGCATGTGCAGAGGACTTTACCCTCGTAGCCAACTGTAACTTCCCCTGTCGTGGGGGCCCCCTTTCACTCAACACCATCTTGAGGTCGTCTGAGTGCCCGTGCGGGGTATCCGTAAGAAGGACAGCGTGGACTCCCCCCCTTTCCCCGCACTCTCTTCCACCGCAGATATCCGGCCCCCGGGAAATTCTGGGGAGGGGCATATAGCCGTCTCCCCCTGGGAGGGGCCTATGGCCGTCTCCCCCTGGGCGACCCATCCGTAATGGGTGCCGCCCCCCCCCGTGGGAGGGGCCAATGGCCACCTCCCCCGGGCGCTCCCATCCATAATGGGTGGCGCCCCCCCTAGGGACCTTGAAATCACTGCTCACCGATCATGACCTTACCGCCACAGGCCAGATAGTTGACCGACTATCTGGCCCCCCACACCTCCTATAGGTCATGTCTCCTCAACCCCACTAGCCAAGCTATCACGTCTCCTATCAATAAGTCATTCCCCGCCCTTGACAGATGTACCCCATCCTCAGAATAACAGTGATCCCCCCATATGCACCCATGCGATATGCTTTGAAGATGAGCAGAGCGAAACAATTTCTCCATTTTATTGTTGACCCTCTTTACCGAATGGTTCAACGCTGTCGTGGACAAACCACCCCGCCATACCCTCCTCGGAATCAGGTGAGACCAGGCTATTGTACATCCCGGGAGCCTTTTTGCTAACCAGCTAACAACAGATAGTATGTTCTCAACTAAAGCTCGTCTGCCCAGTCTTACCAAGTCATTGCCCCCAATGCGCACTATGACTACAGATGGCGGTGACCTGTGCCGCCCTAGTAATTCTTCCACAAAACTTTGCATTCGGTCAATACACAGGCCGCCCTTCCCGTAGAAGGACACCCTGAACCCATATTCCTCAGATGTGTGGATCGCATCACCTGTCTTGAATATGTTCCCGGCACGCCTCACGTATGAGTGGCCCACGACCCAGACCACACGTCTTCCATTCCTTTTTCCTGAAGTGGTGGTTATCTGATGCTGGGTCGGTCCCAATTTCCGCCCTGCGTCACAGGCTCGTGAAACTGTAATCCAAACAAAAGACAACAAGCGTGAGTGCACTTTATCCGTAACTTACAACATGTGCTGTCGCACGTACCTCTTGAAACAGTTCGAAGACCAGCGGCCTAATTGCTTAACCCTGTCTGCCTGCAGACCTTGAGCCGTAGCTTCTGTAGCGGCCCCTATCCTAAATGAATGGGTCCCAAAATCACTCAGGTTCAAGCCCGCAGCTGCAATCGTGATTGCCGGCACCCTCTGAAACTGAAACCTCGTCAGCGGGGTGCCGTCCATATGTCATAGCAAGGCCCCCCCCCCACGTTGTCAACCTTTGTCTTAGGTAGGCCTCAACATGCCTTACTGGACAACCGGGACTACCTGGAGCGCGCTGCAACACAACGCTATTCCCCTGGGCCTCCTGGTCCGTCTTTGACCTGGCTATCGAGATCAGCAAAGAATCCCCCCTCACTTGGATGTAATCCCTGCGCAGACCTCCTTCCGTATCTCTTTTGTTAGCAGCCACTAGTTCGCTCACCCGCAGGGCCCCATAAAATGCCAATGCGAACGCTGCCCAGAATAGTATAACCTCGCTAGGTGAGGAGCATGTATCTTCCAGTTTAGCCAGCAAGGAGGTCAACTTGTCAAACCCTATTGGGTGCCTGTTATCCTTTCTGCACCCCTCTAAGCGCCGCCAGCCGCGCAGACCCTTCCTGACTAGAAAGGAGTCCGTCGGGTCCCTGATCCCATGGAGCTGAGCCATAAATAATATGGCGGCCTTATACCGACTTGCTGTTGCCGCCGACCGGCCTTCCTCATGAAGTGCCACTAAGAATCGGACAAATGACTCCTCCTGACCCCATCCATGCTCCCCTGCCGGGCCCAAAAAGGCGCAGTACGAGCGGAACGCCCCTTCATAAGCTTTCCTTGTCCTGGGAGCTAAACTGACTGCCACGAGGTTTTGTAGTCCGGGGCGCCGATTTGCCATAGTGCTTCGGGAAATGGCGCTGCCACTAGCTCCGCTGAGGGTAAACAATCCCTGAAAGCCTGCATTTTGAAACGAGAGAGCGCATCAGCTGCATTATTCAGTACACCCGGCACATGTTTTGCCCTGAACTGTACGTTTAATCTCAAGCATTTCAACACAATTTGTTTCAACAATCGCAATATCCATTTGCAGCGTGCTGCCTGCTGATTAATGCACTCAACCACAGTCATGTTATCGGACCAAAATACCACCGAGCGGTCTCTGAATTCCTCTGGCCATGCCGACAGAGCCACCCAGATGGGGAAGAGCTCTAGGAAGCCAATGTTATTCGTCAAACCGCTTCTTTCCCACCATGCTGGCCATCTTTGGGCCGACCAATGTTTTCCGAGGATCGCGCCAAAACCCACGCTGCCTGCCGAGTCGGTCCATAAGCCTAGTTCTGCCGACGAGGCCGGGGGTTTGCTCCAGACCACTCGGCCGTTGAAGTCCGCCAGGAATGCCAGCCAGATAAGCATGTCCTGGCGAACCTCCGCCGACAGTCTCGTTCGATGGTGCCCTTCCTTGAGGCCTACCATGGACTGGGCAATGGATCGTGAGAAAGGGCGCGCCATCGGTATCACTCTTAATGCAAAGTTAAGCTGACCCACTGTTTGCTGCAATTGGTGCAAAGTCACTTTCTCGTTCCGGAGACACTGCAACAAGAAAGCCCTGAATTTGGCGATCTTTTCTGCCGGCAAGCGGAAGCACCCCCCCACGGAGTCTAGTTCTATGCCCAAAAACTCCAGGGAGGTAGTCAGCCCCACTGTCTAACCTGGCGCCAACGGCACCCCGAAACCCCGCATGAGCACGCAGAAGTCCTGCAATGCCCGTGCACTGAGTGCCAGCTGGGCCGAGAAAGAGGAAATCATCCAGATAATGCATCACATGTTGGTGCCCTGTGGCCTTTGAGAAGACCCACTCCATAAACGAGCTAAACATTTCAAAATAGGCACACGAAATTGAACAACCCATTGGCATACACATATCCATGTAGTATTTCCCCTGAAACGTAAAACCCAGCAAGCGCTGATCTTGGGGATGCACCGGAAGCAACCTAAATGCAGATTCAATATCCGACTTTGCTAACAATGCACCGGGGCCTAAGCGATTCAACAGTACTACTGCGTCATCGAAAGATGCATACTTTACACTGCAAATGTCAGGGTCGATCGCCTCATTGACGGAAGCCCCCCTCGGTGCCGACAAATTATGGATGAGCCTGTACTCCCCCGGGTCCTTTTTAGGCACCACCCCTAATGGGGAACATACAAAATCATCTGTTGGTGGGTCACAAAAAGGTCCTGCAACCCGCCCCAAGCTAACCTCCTTGGC
This sequence comes from Lissotriton vulgaris, assembly GCF_964263255.1. Classification (NCBI taxonomy): domain Eukaryota; kingdom Metazoa; phylum Chordata; class Amphibia; order Caudata; family Salamandridae; genus Lissotriton; species Lissotriton vulgaris. The sequence goes on along the minus strand of NC_141685.1, from coordinate 799,515,120 downwards.
GATCTTTTTGGCGGCAACCGCCGGGTTGTGCTGCACGGACAGTTGGTTCTTACATGAGGGGGCCCCCCGAAAATCGCCCGCCGGGATCCTGAAGCCATGTGAGAAGCCATCTCGCAGGATCCCAGCGGACGCATGATCAGGGTATCTGTTCAGCCATGGGGTCAAAGTCAGGATATCTACGGGTGAAGGTGTGGACATCCGGGGCACCGCATCAATCCTGCTTGGTAACCCCTTTACCTCCGGTCCCATTGTTTCTGGATCAGCAGCTAGTTTCAGGGTGTGAGGTGTTACCACAACTGGAGCACGCATGCCTGAACTTACACGTTCCTTGCGGCCTGCCACACGTCCCCTTATTGAAGCCCCAACACACTCCTCGCTTACTTCCGTTCCCGCCCGATCTAGGCTGAGACTCCCCCCCATAGCTTGGTCGAAAGGGCTGCGACTGTTTCTGTGGAAAGGCCCTGGAGCCGTTTGTGCTCGACCCTGAACCACCCGCGGAACCCGTCAAGAGCTGTGCATGCCAAGATACCGTATCTATACAATCCCAAGTCAATGTTTCATTAAACTCTTTTGCCTTTCTAAACGCCATGTCGTACCCTTTCCATTCTTCTCCTCCATACTTCTCATGGAAGCACGTGATCCTGCTCTGGTAACAAGCCAGGTCACTTTACACTTCTGGTGTACGTTCAGCGATAATCACTACAAAAATAGAAAAGGCCCTGATCCAGTTCATCATCGACTCCTCAACCCTGAATTCAGCCATTATTGCCCGTCATACACTGGGGTGCCATAAATCCTTCTGAGTCTTGGCATATTCTAACTCTCGATGATCAGTTAACAGTGAAAACATATTAATATACTTATTGGACCACACCAACTCCTTAGTAACCATGGGAATATGTTGTGCCAAGCTTTCACGCCTAGAGGGTACCGCGCCCTCACTCATCATTGGGAGTGATCTCTTACCGGCCTCCGCCGCACCTCCAGCCGTGTCCGTCGACTTATTCTGGTTTTCGACAGCAACCACCTTCAGCACCTGTGGAGAAATAGAAGGCACGTTCGCCGCCCCAGCACCCCTTGTCTGCCTTAACTGTTCAATAATCAGTCTAGCTTCTTCGGCCGGGTCTTCTACAGCCGCGGATCCCCCCGTTCCCTTCTTTAACCAGGGTAACACAGCCGCCAACTGAAGCGCTAATTCAGGAGGCATCTGGTTGTCCTCCAGCGGTGTGATAACCACAGGGATTGGCAATCCCCCATCCGGTGTGGGTACCGGGCTGGACGCTGGTGCTACTGGGACTGGCGGGACTTCCATTGCAACTGGGGCCTCGCTAGGACCCGCTTTCTTCGTCTTCCTTTTTCCCTTATACCCCCCTGGGGTGATGTTTGGCAACGCCGGCCCTACGATCCTCTTAGGTCGCCCCGAGGGTCCCGCTTGGGCCTCCACTTGTTTCCTGAGGGCCGCTAGGCCGCGACCCAGCTGGTCTACTTTACTGAACTTTCTGTCCATCGCCGACACTTGATTCACCAATGTGCGCAGCATACGTTCCATCTCGGAGCTCTTTCCAGTCTTCTTACCAGGCATGTCCGCGTTCAACGTTAGCTCAGCCTGTCCTCCCGAAGTGACTTGGATTCCAGCTACGCCTTGACGACTGAAACAGAAAAAACAACGATTACACGTTCAAAAAACTGCAGCTTGTTCCCTTGAGGGCTCAAGAGCGACGAGTGGTGCAGCCTTCAGAGCGCAGGAACAAGAGGACGCTTCCCTGGATTCCCGTGCCTTTTATCCAGCAGCGGGAAGGCGGGGGCCGCGCCCCCATCCCACCCATAGGTACACGGACTTCCGGGTGAGTGTTTAGGACAACCCTTTTAGGCGGCGGGGGCGTGCTCTGACCACGCCGCTATGGGCATACCGGCCGTGACACGCCCCCCGCCCGCAACGGTTTCCCGGGGAATCGGGGCACCCGTCCATACGTTCGGGGTGACCGAGTGGTCTCCCCTTTCCAATAGGTAGGGCCAGTAATAAGTACTTCCAAGTCTGTTCTCCTAGATTGTGATCTATGCTAATGAACAAGACACATACATCTGGTATAAATGAAAGGTAGTCAGGTATTATGTGTTTCTTGTTATGCAAATAAAGCACTTTATTAGCAATTCTGGGCGTGTGATGCATCCTTTGACATTTGCCAGACGATGTATGATATATACCTAGATACATAGGTTTGATTTGTCTTTGACTTTGATGCCCATGGACAGATCTGTGCCAAATTTGCCAATTGTTTAGACTAATCAACTATTGTCTGCCTTCGTAAATTTCGTGCTGTTCCAACCTGGGAAAAAAATTTCAAGACGGGTCAAATAAGTCGTGTTTTCGGACTTCACCTCCCATAGGAACGTTTTGCTCATGCCAACACCTAAACTTTACTCAGAGAGAGTGTTTTCTTTGACTTGGTCTAAATCAGTTAATTTGTTTCAGAGATATAAGGTTTTCAAAATGTTGCAATGTGGGCTTGAGGTGGTTAACAGTTTTGCACATCTCTGGCATTTAGAGTCGGGATTCTGGAATTTTTTGACTAATGGTATCGGTTGGGTAGGGTTCTTATAGAACATTTTCTGTATTCTTTAAAATAGCTTTTTGCATTCAGATCAGAACTTTCAAGAATTTTTTATGTGGAAAAAATGAAATGCATAGCAAATGAGAAGCACAACAATGAACCCAGGGAAGACGTTTTGGGGGCACAGAGATGTGGAAAAAGCAAGTTTACCAATAGAAAAAATATAAGAAACCAGTGGATTTGCAAATGAGGAGCTGGCAGTTTTTACGTAACTAAAACTCACCTACTTTTTGTGATGACTCATGAATGATGCTTCAATCACCAATTTTCAAAGAGAATAAAATAAAATCACAGTGATTCACAGAGGTACGTACACACATTTATAAACAGAAAGCCAATGCACACAACAATTCAATGTGATATCAGTCATCACCAACCAATGTTGAAAAAGAGATACCACGGATGTGTTCTTTTTGTGTCGTTTCTTTATTTTTTGCAGTATATTTTTTTAGAACATGAAACCAGCCGACACGTGTTTCGTCAAGTAGGGTGTTTAACCCGTGACTCTTCAGGGCTGTTAAAAGGGCATGGGGAACGTGGTCGGTGGAGCGGTGATAATTCCGACCCGGTCCTAATCGGGTTTAACGCAGGGCATGGATTGAATTTGTGGAAATACGTCTTGGTCAGTTTTGCAAACGATGAAAAATGGCGGGGTATTGTCGTAAGTGGAGTCAAAATTCTTGTGGGTCACATCTGGGGTTCGATGTCTGTCAGGTCCGGTATGGATACGGGTCTCGCCGGATATGTACACACCTTTACACCATTGACTAATGACTAATGTGCACACTCATGTACAGATTGAGGTGCACACAAACACATACACACACATACACGCACATACACACAGGGGCACAGATCAGCACTATGCTAGTTATTTACACTCATGCACTCTTATATATATATATATATATACTTACGCACAGAGGCACACACTGCCAATGATACACAATAGAAGGGGGTTCCCCAGAGAGATTACTGATATAGGCAGGAAGGGAGGGGGTTAGAGCAATATAAATAGAAAGAACAAGACCCTGCCAAGATAGATCACAAAGGGTCCTCTAAGGGATCCTCAACTGTTATATATGGAGCGACATTAACTAAGCAACAGAGCCAATGACATGCAAAAAATGTCTAGATCAGTCCATCATTTTTTTGGAAAAATATATATTTTATATTTTTATGGGATCTGACATTTCTAAAAAACATTCAATACATAAATACAGGGGATTCAATAGATAAGAAAAAAGGGGATATTTCATATCAGATTTGCAGAAAAAGAGCATATTCGTAATTGTCAATGTTCCACTCACTCCTGGGCAATTCTAGGGACTTAGCAGACACTCGTATCTTCGAGGGATCAATCACACTCACAAGCATTCATACAATTAAATCATGTAGGTACAGCAAAGCCTGCAACAAAAAGATAGAATCATAGTTGCATGGACGGGGGTGCAGGGGTAAAAAGGTAGGTTAGATGGGAAACCGTTGTCATCAAGGACTAGGGTATTGCTGTTCTTATAAATGACGCCGATGAGCGTTTCGATGTTGGGCACCTTCGTCAGGGCAAGCAGGTACAGCCTGGGAGGGGAACATACATGCAGCAAATCAAAAACATTTCTTAGTATAAGATGACTGTATAGTCTAATACATAATTCCTACATCATTACTAAAAAACAAGATTAGTTTATTATCATATCTGTTAAATATAGGTGTCATGGCTTTGATGTCACGTTATTGCTCCCAAGATATGACTCCCCACAATCGGGGAGTAAGGGTCAGACAAAGGATATAGACCCAGGTGAGGACAAAAGAATCATCATTCTAGATTTCCAAAATTCAGTGATTCATTCCTGTGTGGTTACTCCAAGTCCAAATTTCCCACATTCAGTCATTCATTCCTATATCGTTACTCCAAATCATTCGTTAGACACATTTAAAGTTTCATAAAAGGACATCATGATTAGATTCAAAGTAGCTGGAGTGTTTAAAGTGCCAGCCTAGTTTATTCAATTCAAGGTCCATACATATACCTATCATATTGGTATCCATTCCTTCGTGGGTATGTTTCCATACTGACAGAAAGATAGGTTATATGAAAAAGGTCAGGATTAAAAAAATATATATATATATTTCCAAGTTTTATGAATGACTCAGGAGCGAGACACAGAATGGATCGTTTCAATCCAATTTTCCTCTGATCCGTTACAGGTAGAATGTTAATTCACGTCTACAATGAGAAAAGTACCTGGGGTAGGCGAAAATTAACCAGACCAATGATTCAAGTGGTCCACACTTTTCAAGTCTTTCAGGGAGGATCTCTTGTCAGCCGAGAAGAGAATCCTATTTTCTTTCCTGTTTGAGTCAGAATAATTGGTGTTTTTAAAGCAGGGTTATAGATTACATTCTCCTAATGCCCTCATAGTACATATTGCGTCCTACTCAGGTCAAAAGAGGGATAGACTGCCTATATCAGTAATCTCTCTGGGGATCCCCCTTCTATTGTGTATTGTCTTCACAGCCCTGTGCTGTGGGGGTCTTGTTGTTGGTGGTTAGGTGAGGACGAAGAATTCTGAATTGATGTATGAGACAGTTTGAAGTGAGTGTGATTGGGAAGTTAGACACTTTGCCTCCTGAAAGTTGTTTTGCAGATACCGACCCATCTAATATACCCATTCTCTGTTCAATCCAGTCAGGTGATCTTTCTATTGCTAACATGATTAGCATTAAAACCTTTGGCTTCTCTGACGACATTTTTTGGATGTCATTGTCTCTGTTGCTTAGTTAATGTCGCTCCATATATAACAGTTGTGGATCCCTTAGAGGACCCTTTGTGATCTATCTTGGCAGGGTCTTGTTCGTTCTATTTATATAACACACTGCCGATGACTCTGACACACTCATAAGCATATATTCATAGTCAGAAACACACAGGCGGACATGCCTTTGCACATTGCCCCTGCCTCAGATGCTCATACTAATAGGCACAGTCTCAGGGACAGAGGATCACACAGAAACTTGCATTTGCTTACTTCCAATGTGTCAGACATACATTCATTTATTCAAAGGTGCAGACCCACATATAGTGGCTTTTTCAGGGACATGCATTCATACAGCGACTCTGACTCAGACACACACTCATATACTCATAAGTGCACTCTTACACTTGGGCACATGCAGGGATATGCATTAACACTGCATCACTGATTCAGATAGAGACTCACATACTCCTGGGTGCTGACTCAGAGACACAGGGCAACATGACAGTTGGGCATGCTTTTTCTCACAGCAATTGAGTCAGATGCACACTCACATACTCATACTCACATACTTCTTGGTGTGCACTCCCATACACAGAAGCTCAATCAGGAACACACATTTGTAGAGCTCAACTGATTGGTCTCACCCCTGATGTATGCATTTAGACACCACCCCTTAACTAGAAACTCACTCAAGAACTCATATTTGTAGGCTCACACATGTGCAGGTACTTGCTGGTACACAACACTGGCACTCATTTCTTAACACCTGCACTTATTTCTGACAAGCCACCATCTGCAGGTGTTGTCTGCATACTTTTGAAAAATCACATCAACTGAGTGATTTAAAATTCAATCTAAATTAAAATAATTATACCTTGTCCAGACCATTTTTACAGCTTTGGTGACATGGAATGATCCAAGTTGTCACAGTAGTTGGAGTCCAAAGGTTAGAAGGTAATGATGGCACTGGCACTTGGGAGCACTGGTTAGGTGTGCAAGCTGTAAATATATCTTGTGATTTACCTTGGGCTTTAGCATTTTATTTTTTACAAATTAAGAGCTTGCCTTACATACACACATGCACACACGCACATGCACACACGCACACAGGCACACATACACTCTTGTAGATGTATTCACTTATCACAAGTGACTAAGGCAGTCACTCACATACTTATAGGGGCAAGCTAACACCCAAAGCCATATACAGGAACACCCATTACCACTTACTTAGATGTACTTACAAACTCACAGGTGCAGACTCATACATAGGGGCACAAACAGGGAAACACATTTGCAACCCATCACTATTGAGGCTCACACTCACCAATCCATACATGCAGTCACATGCTTAGAAGCACAGAGAAATGCATTTACAAACTATCACTGACTAAAAAATACATTCACACAGACTCATACACAGAGGCACACTGAGGGGCTCCCCTTCAATCACTACCACTAGCTTACACACACACATGGAGGACTTGGCACTGAATTCACACACTGGATGATGCAAAAGGGAAACCCATTTGTATACCGGCAGTCACAGAGAAATATACTGGCATACTTATTGATGCAGAGTCAGATATGGAGGGTCAATGAGGGGCACTCATTAGATTTGCAACATTGACTCCAATGGACATTTGGTCATTCTCACATAGAGGTGCACACTGTTGCACATATTCACACTCCTCCACCGAGTCAGATACACGTTTGCATACCAATCATTGCAGACTCATTCAAAGTGGGTAATTCAGCTACACCCATTGCATTTGCACACTGCCACTCAAAGATGCACTCTCAAATTCTTAGGCACAGAATGACACAGAGAAGCACACACATGGATGCACATTCATAGCCTGCAAATGACTGAGACTGAGGTGTTGGACATTTAATCCAACACCAGTCCAACAACGTGTTCCCTAATGAAATTTGTTGTAAAGACTAGCATGGTAAAATAATGAGTGGTAAAGACACAGTTGTTCATACTGCACTGTAAAGGCCCTGCATGGTTTGGGCTGCGTGGTAAATTATGTTTTCCCTTGATGTAGACTCAGGGGCACAGGCTCCCATCCTGCCACTGATTCATATACAAATATGTTTACTTATAGAGGGATAGTCACACTCTGAGGGACACACAGATAGACACATTTGCACTTCACTACAGAGACAGATACACCACCACTTACTCATTGTTGCAGACTCAAAACAAATTAAATAAACTTTATTCGAAAACACGTTGTCTATCTTAAAAGCTACATAAAACATCATCACTTGAATAAAAACACCTGATTCAAAAAGAAATCGAGGTATTTATCACATTATATAAATAAGTATATACACAATGGATAAAAAGCAAGCATGCACCACCATGAAAGGCAATAGAATTTATATAACTGCTTTCTTTGTTTTATCACAGCCAATAAATACTGTGACAACATAAAACATATGTACGAGCTTGGTAAGCTTTGCAGATAAATGAAAGCTGGGCGACATTGCACAAATCCAAGTTGTTTTAGCAGAGGTTTTGATAAAAAAAGTTACTCTACTTTGTAAAACAGACAGAAAAAAAGAGTGTGAATAGCACTTTGCTTGGAGACATTATCACAGGGACACTCAGAAGCACATTTATTAATGTTTAAGAAGGTGTTAAATGGTGGAAAATTTCCATCTGAAACCTAGTCAGGACACATCTGTCCCAATGGTTGGTTATGTTAACTAGGTAAGGCTTAATGTCATAGCTAATCAAAATTAACTGGTTCTTATTTACAGAGGGTTTCCTAATTTCGGTGGATAGTCTCAGATCCTCTAGGTGGGAAAGGCATTTTAATTTGAGAGCTTTTCTTTGGATATTGCTGGTGGGCTCCGGATGTACGAAAAGCTCAGAATGATACATTTTGACCAAGAAGTCACATACGAATCTGAGCCAGGGAATTTTCAAGGCTGATATAGAAGTAAGACAGTCCTTAATGATAGAGCGGTTAAGAGTGGTATGCTCTTTTAGGACCAGATCTTGTGCCAAAGAAGAACTGGCTTTACCTTGATCATGTCCGTAAGAAATGGCACTCCCAGTACCGCGTGACATACGAATAGTAGGACTGCTTTTAGGCAGTACAAGAAGAGTGCGTAGAAAATCATTTTCTGCATGCTGTAATGGATCAACATTAGATTAACCCCAAAATTCAGACCTATACGTAGCAGTGGGTCTACACTTGGCCTTGTAAACATGCATCGTTTCCCTCAGGGATTTATTACTAAATTTCCTGGCAAAGTCCAGCAAGGCTGGAGTAATTTTAACAAAATGAAGCCTCCTTGATTTAATGATTTAGAAAAGGGGGTGGTGATGAACAGAGTGTCTGAATTAAGCAGACCACTCTTACCCAGTCCAAAGATCAGGGCTTGATCCATCACTGTTATTTATCTCACTGCCCCATCCCAGCTCAGAACCTGGCTATATGCAAATCAGTCTGTCCCTGGCCCAGTGCATCATGGGAACAGGGCAGACTAAACTACCAAGCCAATTCTTACTCAGAAAGGAAACAAGCTACCGGGGTCCGGTTTCTGGCATTTCAGCCGTCTTCGGCCCGGCTTGCTTGAATCCTGATGGAGCAGTGAGAAAGGGACTCATGTCTGAGTATACCCTGCCACACCTATAGTGGCCAAAAACGATTTAGAAAAGGGGGTGGTGATGAACAGAGTGTCTGAATTAAGCAGACCACTCTTACCCAGTCCAAAGATCAGGGCTTGATCCATCACCGTTATTTATCTCACTGCCCCATCCCAGCTCAGAACCTGGCTATATGCAAATCAGTCTGTCCCTGGCCCAGTGCATCATGGGAACAGGGCAGACTAAACTACCAAGCCAATTCCTCACCAGAAAGGAAACAAGCTACCGGGGACCGGTTTCTGGCATTTCAGCCGTCTTCGGCCCGGCTTGCTTGTATCCTGATGGAGCAGTGAGAAAGGGACTCATGTCTGAGTATACCCTGCCACACCTATAGTGGCCAAAAACGATTTAGAAAAGGGGGTGGTGATGAACAGAGTGTCTGAATTAAGCAGACCACTCTTACCCAGTCCAAAGATCAGGGCTTGATCCATCACCGTTATTTATCTCACTGCCCCATCCCAGCTCAGAACCTGGCTATATGCAAATCAGTCTGTCCCTGGCCCAGTGCATCATGGGAACAGGGCAGACTAAACTACCAAGCCAATTCTTCACCAGAAAGGAAACAAGCTACCGGGGACCGGTTTCTGGCATTTCAGCCGTCTTCGGCCCGGCTTGCTTGAATCCTGATGGAGCAGTGAGAAAGGGACTCATGTCTGAGTATACCCTGGCACACCTATAGTGGCCAAAAACGATTTAGAAAAGGGGGTGGTGATGAACAGAGTGTCTGAATTAAGCAGACCACTCTTACCCAGTCCAAAGATCAGGGCTTGATCCATCACCGTTATTTATCTCACTGCCCCATCCCAGCTCAGAATCTGGCTATATGCAAATCAGTCTGTCCCTGGCCCAGTGCATCATGGGAACAGGGCAGACTAAACTACCAAGCCAATTCTTCACCAGAAAGGAAACAAGCTACCGGGGACCGGTTTCTGGCATTTCAGCCGTCTTCGGCCCGGCTTGCTTGAATCCTGATGGAGCAGTGAGAAAGGGACTCATGTCTGAGTATACCCTGCCACACCTATAGTGGCCAAAAACGATTTAGAAAAGGGGGTGGTGATGAACAGAGTGTCTGAATTAAGCAGACCACTCTTACCCAGTCCAAAGATCAGGGCTTGATCCATCACCATTATTTATCTCACTGCCCCATCCCAGCTCAGAACCTGGCTATATGCAAATCAGTCTGTCCCTTGCCCAGTGCATCATGGGAACAGGGCAGACTAAACTACCAAGCCAATTCTTCACCAGAAAGGAAACAAGCTACCGGGGACCGGTTTCTGGCATTTCAGCCGTCTTCGGCCCGGCTTGCTTGAATCCTGATGGAGCAGTGAGAAAGGGACTCATGTCTGAGTATACCCTGCCACACCTATAGTGGCCAAAAACGATTTAGAAAAGGGGGTGGTGATGAACAGAGTGTCTGAATTAAGCAGACCACTCTTACCCAGTCCAAAGATCAGGGCTTGATCCATCACCAATATTTATCTCACTGCCCCATCCCAGCTCAGAACCTGGCTATATGCAAATCAGTCTGTCCCTGGCCCAGTGCATCATGGGAACAGGGCAGACTAAACTACCAAGCCAATTCTTCACCAGAAAGGAAACAAGCTACCGGAGACCGGTTTCTGGCATTTCAGCCGTCTTCGGCCCGGCTTGCTTGAATCCTGATGGAGCAGTGAGAAAGGGACTCATGTCTGAGTATACCCTGCCACACCTATAGTGGCCAAAAACGATTTAGAAAAGGGGGTGGTGATGAACAGAGTGTCTGAATTAAGCAGACAACTCTTACCCAGTCCAAAGATCAGGGCTTGATCCATCACCGTTATTTATCTCACTGCCCCATCCCAGCTCAGAACCTGGCTATATGCAAATCAGTCTGTCCCTGGCCCAGTGCATCATGGGAACAGGGCAGACTAAACTACCAAGCCAATTCTTCACCAGAAAGGAAACAAGCTACCGGGGACCGGTTTCTGGCATTTCAGCCGTCTTCGGCCCGGCTTGCTTGAATCCTGATGGAGCAGTGAGAAAGGGACTCATGTCTGAGTATACCCTGCCACACCTATAGTGGCCAAAAACGATTTAGAAAAGGGGGTGGTGATGAACAGAGTGTCTGAATTAAGCAGACCACTCTTACCCAGTCCAAAGATCAGGGCTTGATCCATCACCGTTATTTATCTCACTGCCCCATCCCAGCTCAGAACCTGGCTATAAGCAAATCAGTCTGTCCCTGGCCCAGTGCATCATCGGAACAGGGCAGACTAAACTACCAAGCCAATTCTTCACCAGAAAGGAAACAAGCTACCGGGGACCGGTTTCTGGCATTTCAGCCGTCTTCGGCCCGGCTTGCTTGAATCCTGATGGAGCAGTGAGAAAGGGACTCATGTCTGAGTATACCCTGCCACACCTATAGTGGCCAAAAACGATTTAGAAAAGGGGGTTTAGAAAAGGGGGGTGGTGATGAACAGAGTGTCTGAATTAAGCAGACCACTCTTACCCAGTCCAAAGATCAGGGCTTGATCCATCACCGTTATTTATCTCACTGCCCCATCCCAGCTCAGAACCTGGCTATATGCAAATCAGTCTGTCCCTGGCCCAGTGCATCATGGGAACAGTGCAGACTAAACTACCAAGCCAATTCTTCACCAGAAAGGAAACAAGCTACCGGGGACCGGTTTCTGGCATTTCAGCCGTCTTCGGCCCGGCTTGCTTGAATCCTGATGGAGCAGTGAGAAAGGGACTCATGTCTGAGTATACCCTGCCACACCTATAGTGGCCAAAAACGATTTAGAAAAGGGGGTGGTGATGAACAGAGTGTCTGAATTAAGCAGACCACTCTTACCCAGTCCAAAGATCAGGGCTTGATCCATCACCGTTATTTATCTCACTGCCCCATCCCAGCTCAGAACCTGGCTATATGCAAATCAGTCTGTCCCTGGCCCAGTGCATCATGGGAACAGGGCAGACTAAACTACCAAGCCAATTCTTCACCAGAAAGGAAACAAGCTACCGGGGACCGGTTTCTGGCATTTCAGCCGTCTTCGGCCCGGCTTGCTTGAATCCTGATGGAGCAGTGAGAAAGGGACTCATGTCTGAATATACCCTGCCACACCTATAGTGGCCAAAAACGATTTAGAAAAGGGGGTGGTGATGAACAGAGTGTCTGAATTAAGCAGACCACTCTTACCCAGTCCAAAGATCAGGGCTTGATCCATCACCGTTAATTATCTCACTGCCCCATCCCAGCTCAGAACCTGTCTATATGCAAATCAGTCTGTCCCTGGCCCAGTGCATCATGGGAACAGGGCAGACTAAACTACCAAGCCAATTCTTCACCAGAAAGGAAACAAGCTACCGGGGACCGGTTTCTGGCATTTCAGCCGTCTTCGGCCCGGCTTGCTTGAATCCTGATGGAGCAGTGAGAAAGGGACTCATGTCTGAGTATACCCTGCCACACCTATAGTGGCCAAAAACGATTTAGAAAAGGGGGTGGTGATGAACAGAGTGTCTGAATTAAGCAGACCACTCTTACCCAGTCCAAAGATCAGGGCTTGATCCATCACCGTCTGCTTAATTCAGACACTCTGTTCATCACCACCCCCTTTTCTGAATCATCCTTGATTTAATAGCATTGTAACAACTACCCTCTTTATTAACTAGAATGCCTAGGTAAGAGAATGTAGGTGAAGCTAGGACCTTCGAACCTTCTATGTAAATTTCTCTGCAATTTGAAGACTTCTTCCCAAGCTTCATAATAAAAGTATTGCTAATATTTATTTTTAGCCCCAAATCCCGAATAAAAAGGACAAACTCGTGTAGCGCTCGCTGTAAACCAAAAGGGGTGTGGCCCATTAAAATCACGTCATCCCCGTATAAAGGTTCCGGGATCAGTAGCTTTCCTACTTGGGCTAAGATGGTGCACTTGTTGGCTAGGGTGTCTCCCAAGCTGTTAAGATAAAGATTAAACAGAAATGGGGAGAGTATTCAACCTTGGCGTACGCCTATCTCTATCATGAAAAATTGGCTTCACCTTCCAAGCCATGGCGAACTCGGCCCCGCCCCAATGCGTACAAACCTCTACGGAAATTTACAATAGAGTGGTCTACACCCACACTATACTAACCATCACCGACCAGAGTTTTGCGTGTACCACAAAATGAAATGCAGAGGTTAAATCAACAAATGCTAAAAACAAGCTCTCTTTTTTAATAAGTACAAATTTCCCTATGAGTAGATTTAAATTAATATCCTGTTCAATTGTCCCCATCCCTGGGCGGAACCCATACTGTAGGTCAGAAAGAATACATGTGGACTCAGCCCAGTCCTGCTGTCTTCCTAATAGGATTCGTCCTGCCACTTTGATTAATGCAGGGGTCTCCAACCTTTTCTGTAGTGAGAGCTACTGCTAATCAGTGAAAATCGTTGTGAGCTACTAAAGGCCTAGCAGCTTGCGCATTTTTCGGAGACCTCCCATACGCCCATCTGTAAGGGCTACACTAGTATTTGAACTACAGTTGACTGTGCAATCGCAGAGTGTTGTTGTTTGTGTATTGTTGAGGGCAGGAAGGTAATATTTGTACTAACATTACTACAATAATATCATGTCTAGCCAAGTGACCTCATATCGGTTGTAAAACTTTCCGACAGTCCTGGCTTTTAGATTAAATTTTGCATGCTGACATTTAGAGCCCAAACGTCCAATTACAAAAGCACATTCACAAGGCCCAGAATGCAACGTGATATTGGGCAGAAAGCCAAGATTGGATGAGAGTCTCATGTGACTAGTCTGCTAGCATCTCTGGAAACGGAAGATGGACATATATTTTCATGAAGACACATTTACACCTTGCTCTTCCAGCCTTCTATTGTTTTGGTCCATTACTTAAATTACATTATTTGTGATTCGAAGCGTTCCTATTTGTAGCACACCTTGACTGCCATCTGTTGTGACAACCGAGAACACTACCCATCTCCTGTGTAAAGATGTTTGATTTGTAAGATAACAGTGGGGCAGAGTGTGCCTTGGGCCCTCCGACCTTTGTTACTTCCAGTAAGGCAGAGGTAATGCATATAAAGAGCATTGTACACCCCCTGACTGCACAGACACTTGGTACCTAATGGATGTACACTACAGCGTGACACACCTGACAATACACACACTTGGTACATACTGGATGTGAAGTGTAACACCCCCTGGCATCAGGAACACTTGTTACATAATGAATCATGAAGTAACCTCCCTCAACGTCCCACATGTGGACACTTTTTTGACATTCTAACAAGAATCGCCTCACCCTAAAAATGATCTGGCATAAGACTAAACACAAACATGATAGCAAGCATGCCTAATGTTTTATTTAAGCGAGCCTTTGAAAGTTGCACTCCTATGAAACACTGTTTTATAACGTTTCAGCTAAACCTGGGAATGTGAGCACATACCCTGCCTTTTTTATGCAATTGAAGTGTTTCTCTGCAAATGAAGAATTGCATGTGTACGATTTTCATGGTTTTTACCTTTAACATTTTCAGCTCTTGAAACTATTACTTCAAACGGAAAAATAAATCACTTTCTGTTTTGTTGCAGTGTGCAAATATCAAGTTCATTTAAAAACGAGAGAGATCATCACATAAATAGAAGCTGTAGCGTTTAACTCCGTTTTTTTCTGTTAATGGTTTCATGTGACCCGGACTGCCACTGAGCCGCCTCGCCTATAAAACTATCAGGCCCAGGGCAGGGGCTCGCTACGGGTGTGGAGCTTATGAGGCCTGCATAGGGTTCCTTAGCTTACCTGCTGCTCCGGTCAAACTGGTGGCATGCTGAACAAGGCAGGTGGTACGGGACTCGGTAGCAGTTTAATACTGCTTGCACCGCCACCTGCACGTTTTCCAGCACCGGCCGCTCCTCTCTACAATGCCTGCTGCTCTACACCGTCACTCAACGCGCAGGATGAAAAGCGCGGTGCCAGGATGTTAAAGGCAGGTGGCTCTGAGACTTCCGGAGGAACAACGTCACTCTCCTTGGCCCGCCCACCCCTCCTCAGCTACACTCAACTAAGTAGGGCAGCCAACATAAAAAAAAACGAAATACTCTTAAAGATGTTAATGGGCTATTATATTATGACACTTCTAGGGCGAGCTACTCACTGAGTCTTGGCGAGCTACCGGTAGCTCGCGATCGACCGGTTGGAGACTCCTGGATTAATGAGTTCAACCTGTAAATTGGTCTATATTGGACTGGGCTATTGCGGTTACCTTTCTTAAAAATGGGAATTATCTGGGACTCTGACCAGGTATGTAAAAAACGTTTGCTCCACAGGCTCTAAAAGCAGAGTTAAAAGAGGACCCAAATGATCAGTGTTGGATTTAAACAGGTCGATGGGGATCCTGTCAGGACCTGGTGCTTTACCACCTTTAATTGATATTAGGGCAATTTCTCTAAAGAAAAGACAGGGTAAGTATGATCAAACTCTGTGCAAGTGTAAGAAGATATATTCGCAGACCTAGGACTAGAAAAAGATATAGTCAAACCCTCCTGGACTGAGTAAAGAGTAGAAAAGTGGTTTACCGATTCAGTTTAAGTAATGGCAAACTCTATGCGGGGCTATCAACTTTGTTAAAAAAGGAGAGTTGATAATTCACCAAAAGGTTGTATTATCGTTTATCTCATTGGCCTCGAGTAATTGGATTCAAGTCTCCTCTTTCAGAGTCTTTTTGCGGTGTTTAATGGCAAGACTATATGCAAGTCCACACTCCTGCACTTTCTTAGTAGACCTTGGTTGCTTACCTAGTGCTAACTTTAAATTTCTCACGGCCTTCCAACAGGCGGAATCAAAGCAACCACGGTTCATTGCTCCCGCTTTATTCCGCTTAGCATTAAGGACTTCAGTAATATATATATATTTTTTTCTCAAAGGCCATGATGATTAAATTGGCCTCTGCGTTCTAATCTAGACAAGTATCATAAGCTGCCTTTTGCTTGGAAATTAACTGTTCTAAAAAGATATTAGGATTAACCAGAGACCACTTAAGGCATACCCATTGCGCCGAGAGAGCTCAATGTTCGCCATGGTAGACACACCTTGAGGATCCCTCTGCTGGGAAAGTAGGTTAATGTTCAGAGCTACGCTCTGAGGAAAGTGGTCGCTAATTGCAAAGTCATGGGTTGAAAATTCTAAAACCAACTCAGAATAGCGTAAGGGAAACAGAAAAAAGTTAATAACACTATGCAGACCTCTACTGTTAAAAGTACACTTTACTTCTGTTGGAGGATTAGTAAACTCATTACAGAACAATAGATTATATTTAAAAAAGAGTAAATAATTTAACATATCCCCATATTCTGTATGTAAAAAATTAGTGACATCGCCATTATCAATTGCAGCTAGCCCACATACCTTATTAGATGGGTGAGGGCAAGTACGTAAGTTAAAATCGCCATCCCAAAAGAACAATAGGGTCCCTGCTCTCAATAGAGAAAGCTAATTCTAAATCAGCATCTAGTTGTCGTAGCGCGCTAGGAATTTCTCCCGGGAGAGAATTATTATAAAAATTAACCACGAATAAAGAAGAAAACTGATTTATTTGAATAGAGATAATGTGATAATATAGTCTGATCACCATCATTGCAATATTCTGTAAGGGCATCTTATTAGACACATATATGCATAATCCCCTTTTTAAGGTCACCCACAAGTCGAGGGGATTGCCGGGTTGTTGAAAGTATTGGGTCCACAGCCCATGTTTCTTGTAGGCAAAGAACATGAAACCCGGACACAAACTCAACCCATTCACCCATGGTGCTTTTCACACACAGCCCTGTGATGTTCCAAAACAGTACAGTTAAGGCACGGTCAGGAAGAACCGCCTGAGGTAGACTCACTTATAGTGGCTCATTTAGGGACATTTGTTGTAAACTATCACTGGTTCAGATGTGTACTCACAAATTCACAGGTGCAGATTCACACGAGAAGGCACACATATTAGTATTCTGCCACTGACTGAAACTAACACTCAACAACACCTAGGCTCAGACATATACTCAGAGGCCAAGCAAGGAAACACATTCACACACTGCCACTGACTCTGACACACACTCATGTACTCAGAGACATAAATCATATTCAGGGGCATATGGATCGAGACACACCTTCGGACAATCCCAGTGAGTGACACACAGACTCACACACTCTAAGGCGTTGACACACGCAGAGGCATACATAGGGCACACTGGTTGTGAAAGAGACACATATGTATGCATTTATTGATGCAGACTTACATATAGAGGGTCTCTCAGGGCCACGCATTTCCACTGTGCCATTAGCCAAACACACCTTGGTTTACTCATAAAAAGGATAATTACACACAGAGGCACACACTGATACTCACATTTGCACTCCACCAGTGAATCAGACACACACTCACATACCAATCATTGTAGACTTGTTCAAAGTGACTCACTCAGTGACATCCATTTGCACCCCCCTCCCTCACATATGTACTCATATGAGGGATAAAAATGAGATTTTTCATACATGAGGAGTAAAGGACATATATATATACTGTTTTAGCATGATGTATCTATATATCCTCCTTGCTTAATATGCACACAACATAACCCATATATGGTTTAGCCGGTAGGAAAAGGTTTATTTTTTTGTTTTTTCCATACTTATAGAGTACACCGAGAACCATACAGACGCCATCTTCTTTCCTCCGTGTCAGAACACAAGCTGTGATCACGTGTTACTCTCCAGTAGTTGTCAAGTCCCAGTTAATTTGAGTTACTGAGAGCAGCTGAATGTAACTGTTTTCCCTCTGTGCGGGGACTCAAGGTGGCATCTGGCTTTGGGTGCGATAAGTGCATTCCAGGAGGCGCTGTGCCTACACTACCGGGCACCAGGACGAAAGGGAGTCACCCCTCCTGACCTTCCCAGTAATAAATAGTAAATCTTTGAACCAATCATGTGTGCCATATCTGGTCCTTCCTGGGGGCCCAAGGGCTGAGTGGTGTTTTTCCATTTACGGTGACTTCATGTGTTGCACTGAAAGTATATATGTATGGTTTTGACTATGAGCCAGCAGTCTTCTCTGCACACCTGATGGGTGAGGGTTGGAGAGGCTCCTCTATAGAGCATTTGCTTAATAAACGATTGACCCTTCTTCACTGCCAACTGACTAGTTATTTGGTAATGGTATTGGGGCTTTGTGATAGGTATTGCCCTTTATGTTATTTTTACTGTACATCACAAAAAATCATAGGCACAGACTGATACAGAAAAGGGCACATATAGGGACAGACATTGGGATCCCGTAACTAACTGAGGTTCACAGATGCATACTCAAAAGGACAAATAAAGAAAACCATTCACACACTCCCTGTGACTCTTGTTAACACTAATGTACTCACAGGTGCAGATCATACTCAGAGTCTCATATAGTTACATGGATACGCAATCTTTCACTGACTGATGCAAATATTTGTGTATTCATGGGAACTGACTCAAACACAGAGGCACAAACAGAGACACGTTTGTATATCACCAGTGTCAGAAACACATACTCATTTATGGAGACTCACATAAACGTAGGGGCACACTTTCGTGCACCACTATTGATTCAGTCACACAGTTACCAACTCACAGGCAAAGATGTATACTTAGAGGCACAAACAGGGAATCTCACTCACACAATGCCACTGAAAGAGCGTCAAAGAAACTATAACTTACTTGCACAGTTGTATAATGGAAAAGAAAGTTATAGACAGGATGGCAGGACATGGAAGTAAAGAAAAGGAAACTGTGAAGTAGTGAGAGTTGTGTTTTTTGTGAAAAGAGGTCCAAGTACAGCCGTGTGTGCTTTTGCTATGAACAAATTCTTAGTAGCAAATTGTAATAGGGTAGAAAGAAATGAAGGGGGTCAGTTGCAGTCATGTTCAGGCCATAAACATTTCAAGCAAGTCTCTCCAGGTAATTCTCCAAATGTTGCAAACTCCAGGTCCCCTGTGTTCTCTGTGGCTGCAGGCACAGTTGAGAGAGCCCGGGGAGCAGTCAGTGGCACTGCTGGCACTGTGGCTTCCTGATAGTAGATGGCACAAGCAATATATCTAGATCAGGTGGTTGGCCAAGGTGGAAGTGGGAAATTATTATATCCCAGCCAAAACGTGCTTATAACATACATAGCAGTATTTACATTATATTGTCCATGCATGCGTGGCTTTGGTGTTGGGTGGCAGCAGATAATGATCCCAGAGACAAGACCGAGGCTGATGGAGGATCGTCTGGCTTCCTCCCCTCAAAATCCTAAGCACTGTAGAGAAACCAAATATATGCTTATTGACTGCAGATCTGCAACCAAGCATGCAACAGAACTAGCAGAAGCCATCCTGAACCATGACATTGACATAGCATTCATCACAGAAATATGGCTAAGCGAATGCTCATACCTGATAATGGACACGATAGTCCAACTGGGATGCTTGATCATCACAACAACAGGAAGGACTGCCATGGTGGTGGCATTGCCATTATACACAAAAACAGCATCAATGTGGAGGAAACAGACACCCTAACCTACAGCACATTTGAAATTCTCACCACCACCATAAGGATGACAAACAACACAATTCTGAACTGACACCTACTCCACCACCCACCAATATTCTCTGTTTTTGTTAACCCTTAGCAGATTTGATAACACACTGCTAACTCTTGGATGCTAAAAACATCATCCTGGGTGACCTCAACCTTCACTGGAATTATGAAACCAATCCCCTAATCCAATCATCAAACAACCTCCTACTCAATAAGAACCTCTCCCAGCATTGCAAAGGTCAAACCCACAACAAAGACTCAACCCTGGATGCTGTCATACAAACACCATCAACAGCTTCTTTCCTGTCGACTGGTCATACCACCATATACTTCTGTTCCATAGCACCTCACGGACAATAGCGCTCGAAGAAAACTTTCAATGAATGAAAAATGGAAGCCAACTTCCCTAGCCGACCTCAAAGAAAGAATGGGATCACTACTGCCCCCAGCATAAGACAACCTCTCAACAACTGAAGTCACCACCCATTACAACTCAACGATGACCTTCATACTGGACAAAGTTGCCCCTCTACAACTTAAAAGGATGAGAAATTCACCCTTGAGATCCTGGTGTTAAAAAGACCTCAACACTGAAAGATGACAGCTTAAAGTGACAGAAAGACTCCCGCAAACTAACCCATCCACAGCCCACCTAGTTCAGCTCAGTGTGGAATGCAAAACACATCACAAAAGAGAAAAAAACCTTCTTCTGAAATGCTCTAGTTAAGGCCAAAAAGAATCCTAAAGAGCTTTTCAATATCATCAAATAACAAACCTCCAAGCCACCCCTAAAAAACCCTCAGATCTCCAAGAAGGATTGACAACTTTGCTAGTTTTTTTAATGATAAAATCTCAGAACTCTTCCTTGAAGATTACAACCAATCTTCCAACAGAAACCCTTCTCCCAGAAAGGCAGGTAAGAGCCCCCCTTCCCACTTAACTTCCACCCTGTCATCATGCACCCCACAGGAAATCGAAAGATGTATGCATAACCTAGAGCCCCATAAAACTCCTAAATACTGGAAGGTGTTCAACCCAATCTCGGAGGAGGCCATTTCCACTCTGTTGGCTCATTACACTTTGCGGACCCCCTCTGAGCATCCCTCACAAAAAAACTCAACCATGGTCTAACCCCCCCTTTAAGGTAATATCATAAACAGCTCCCTGATGACTGGAGTGAGTCCAGACTGTCTGAAACTCGGTCAAATCACATCATTGCTCAAAATACCGGGATCAGACCCGAACGACTTCAACAACTTCAGACCTGTCTCCAATCTTCTCTTTCTAGTCAAAATCCCAGAAAGATGTGCTCTCTCAACTAAACCAAACATTGAAAACTACAATCTCCTAGACTCTCATATATCAAGCTTCAGAAAAGGCTGCAGCAGCGAAACAGCTATTCTGAACATAATGGATAACCTACACAAATCCCTGGACATTGATCAATGCTGCCTGCTCATACTCCTAGATCGCCCCGGTCAAGAAACCCTCCCACAGTCACTCCAACAAGAAAGCCAGCAGTGGGTTCACTGAAGACCTCCAGGCCTCCAAGCAAACCTGCCGAAAGCTTGAGAAGATCTGGCTCCGTGAACGAACACCAGACAGCCACCCAGCCCACAAGAACGCCACCCGCAGACACCATCACCTCATCAGATCCACCAAATGGGCCTCCTTCAAAGACCGCCTAGACAATAACACGCACAACAGCAAAGAGCTCTTCAACATCGTGAAGGAACTCTCCAACCCCAGCTCCAACACCAACTACATCCCACCTTCACAAGACCTATGCGACTCGCTGGCAACCTTCTTCCAACGCAAGATCGCAGACTTCCATGACAACTTCAACGCCACGACCGCCCCGACAACCACTGAGACCTCCGCCCCCATGACCACCATCTGCACCAACCACCTGCTCTCCTGGACCAACATCCGCGACAACTATACCATCAAGATCATGAACACCATCCACTCCGGATCTTCGTCAGACCCATGCCCGCACCACATCTTCAACAAAGCCAGCACAGCCATCGCACACCATCACCGGAAAGTCATCAACACCTCCTTCGAGACAGCAACCTTCCTGGAGAGCTGGAAGCATGCAAAGATCAACGCCTTACTCAAGAAACCCAAGGCGAACCCAGAGGATCTCAAGAACTTCCGGCCCATCTCCCTGCTCCTTTTCCCGGCAAAGGTAATCGACAAGAACGTCAACGAACAACTGACCTGCTACCTCGAGGAGAACAACATCCTGGACCCTTCCCAGTCTGGGTTCCGCAGCAACCACAGCACTGAGACTGCCCTCATCGCCGGCACCAATGACATCAAGTCCCTGCTGGACAACGGAAAAACGGCGGCCCTCATCCTCCTGGATCTGTTAGCTGCCTTTGACACGGTCTGCCACCACACATTACGAAAAGGGTCCAAGAGAAGGCCCTGGACTGGACCACCTCCTTCCTCTCGGGCAGAACACAGAGGGTCCACCTTCCCCCCTTCTGCTCCAAAGCCACTGAGATCATCTGAGGCATACCTCAGGGCTCATCCATCAGCCCAACTGTTTAACATCTACATGGCACTGCTCACCCACATCGCCTGTCCGCACGACCTCAACATCATCGCCGATGACACCCAGCTGATCCTCTCCCTCACCAAGGTCCCCCACACCGCCAAAACCAATCTTCATGAAGGAATGAAGGCCGTCGCTGAATGGATGAGGAACAGCTGACTAAAGCTGAACTCGGACAAGATGGAGGCCCTCATCCTCGGATCCACCCTTCGGCATGGGATGACTCCTGGTGGCCAACCGCCCTGGGAACCGCCCCAACCCCCACCGACAAAACACACGCAACCTAGGGGTCATCCTCACCTCCACCCTCCATGACTAAACAGGGCAACACCATCTCTTACTCCTGCTTGCACACCCTCTGCATGCTCTGCAGGATCTACAAATGGACCCCCACTGAAACAAGAAGAAAGGTCACCTAGGCCCTCATCAGCAGCAGGTTGGACTATGGAAACGCCCTCTACACAGGCACCTCGGCAAAACTCCTGAGACGGCTCTAACGCACCCAGACACCTCTGCACGCCTGATCCTCGACATCCCTTGCCGCATCCACATCACACCCCTCCTGAGAGACCTGCACTGGCTTTGGTCAACAAGAGGATAACCTTCAAGCTCCTCACCAACGCGCACAAGGCACTCCACAACACCGGACCAACGTACCTCAACAGATGACTCAGATTTTACACCCCCACCCGCAAGCTACGCTACGCCGACCTCGCCCTCTGCTCTGTCCCCCGCTTCCGAAGAGCAACATCCGGTGGCAGATCGTTCTCCCACCTCGCCGCCAATACCTGGACCACCCTCCCCATCCACCTACGGCAGACCCAAGACCTGCCTACCTTCGGAAAACTCCTCAAGATCTGGCTTTTCGAGCAGTAGGGGTGAGTAGTGCACTTTACAAATGATATGATTGATTGATTCATTGATCCATCGGTGGCATTCGACATGGTCGACCACAACCTTCTCTTGGACTCCCTCCAAAAGAGGATCGGCACAGAAGGGGTGGTCCTAAGCTGGTTCATATCCTTTCTACAAAACTGCTCTTAAATAAAAAATAAGCAATCTGACTTCTAATGCAATGACAGTCACACAGGGTGTCCCAGTAGGCTCTGTACTCTTACCTACACTGTTCAATATATATATCGAGCCTCTCACCATCATTCTTAATCAAGCAAACATCCCCATCCATCTATACACAGATATCACTCAGCTTTACTTGGAAATCTCCTCTCTTGATGACGTACACTAACTAAATGCCACTCCCAAAGAAGTACAACATTGGCTATCTCGCAACCACCTAAAACTCAATCAAAATAAGACAGAAATACTGCTCATATCAAACCCAAAACAATCCTCCCAAATGCAAGAATGGCTAAACTCCATAGATTCTTTTAACTGCAATCTTACCCTAACTGACTCCTCCAAATTGCTAGGAATAACATTAGACTATGAAAGATCATATAAAGAACAGTGCAAATAGTGCCTTCTACAACCAGAAACTTCTGAATAAAATCAAACCCTACCTACCATCGACAAACCTCAAATCTGCCACACAAGCAATGGTGCTGTCAAGATTAGACTTTGGGAACACTACCATCACAAGCACTGTAAAATCCCACCCCACAACCCTTTAAACCACTCTCAAAGCAGCAGCCAGAATGGTCACAGGATTAAAAAATAAGCCCAATATCTCCCCTGCCTTGAAAGAACTGAAATTACCACTGAGATGGCTGGCCAAACATTCATGCACACTTAGGGAGTGAAAACCACTCCTCCCCTGCTCTGTCAGCAGAGCAGCCCAGCCTGCAAAGCTGCTGCAACAGGAACAAATAAAATGATAATGACATTTGAGTGATTATCATTTTATTTTTCCTTACACTGGTGAAAATCTATGGGGCAATGCTCCTCCTCTTTAGTGGAGGCACCTCCACTATGTTATTCGTATGTCACAATTTAAAATAAAACCACCATAAAAGGAGTCAATGAAAAATTATAAGGTGTTGTTTAAATACAAAGGTTGGCTGTAAAAAGAGATGTTGGGTAGAAATATGTATTGAATAGCTTATACAATGAGGTGTTGACAACAGTTGTGGTTTTCGCTGAGAAATATAGTTACCAACATCATTTAAGTGAACACCGTCTTTGTGGAAGTCTCTTGGCTTGTCAAAATAAATGTTGTAGTAGATAGTTGAGATATTGTAAGTCATGTAGACAATAAGAATTGGCTTAATTACCATTTTTCTTAGCTTTTTCGAAATTTTAGACAATACTTGTTGGCCCATATTTGCCCCTGAGTAATGTTAGAGTAGATAAATGTGGTAAGAGGATAAGGACACACAAATTGTCTAAAAGTGTCTTTCATGTACTAGCTAGGTTGAACCCAGTACACAGAACTAAATTGCACCCACAACAGTGAATCAGAACATAAGGTGACTGACAAGTAGACATGCTTGCCAACTCTCCAAGAACATCACACCACTTCATTAGTCTAGCGGCGACCATGCCCACTTTAGGAAAAGCCAAAGAAGGACCAATACCACTGTTTTAAGCAAATACCTGAAGTCAGTAGATCCAACTATCACCCAGCAGTCACACAGAACCCTTATTGGAAAGCATGGAAAAAAAAGAAGCACAAACCTCATCAGCAGTTAGTGAGAAGTAGGTGAGAAATGGAAGGGGAGAGGAAACATTCGAAAAGGATGGCACAAAGAAAGGCAAGACCTTATAAGAGATCTAATAATAGCATGTTTCCCGGTTCTAGAACAATTCCACTTTCTGGTGACCGGTTGGAAATCTCAATCAACACTCCAAAGATTATGCCACCTTCTTTCAATAGAACTTTCAGGAGGTGCTGGATCAAGTGGGAGCCTGATTTCACAGTTTTAGCAAGGTCTGTTATGTCCTCTTTTGCCAAGCCAGCTGCCCAGAGCCGTTGAATATGCACCTTAGGTCTAGCTGCCCCGCCAAGAAATCATTGATGCTGCTAACTTTCCCAAGAAAGTAGTTGGCAAGCATGTTATAGCGGATCTGGGATGGAGATGGGCCAGAGCCCATGTTGGCTGGTTTAATAAAATAATTAATTACATTATAAACCTCCTTAGATGAATTGGGGGGCCTCTCGATCCTAGATTGAAGTAATTATTCTGAGCTATTTTTTTATAGCATATTGGGTTTTTTTCATGCTTTTTTCTACCTTATTTTGTTCATAGCATCATAGTTTATCCGCCACTTCCTTTCCATTCTTGTACATTCTTGTTTTACTTAAAATAGCTCTGCAGAGAACCACAAAGCCTGCCTCTTTGGTCGGATGGAAAAACATATAGGTCAGCTGGAACAGCATATTGCTATTAAATGAAAAGTAGTTGTAGTCAAAAATGGTCTCGCTCGAATAACACGTGTGTAAACTTTCTTTATTTAGATATATAAAAACATATCTTTGAAAGATTCTTCCAGCACATTAATACAATCTTACAACTTAAAAGAATTTAAAAAATGAAAAAAATAAAAACAGAGTGCAATGTGGCTTTCTTATCAGTGCTTACTGCAACGTCAATTTAGAAATTGGCACTCCCGGACAATGCAGGTAGAGTTACATGCACATTATTCTGCACAGTGGTCCACTTTTTCTAAGAGTCTGTAGGCATACTGAACAAATTTGGCCAGTTTTATGTTTAAGTCAGTGTTCTCTAAGGACAGAGCAGCAGTAACGGCGTGTCTGCAAGTCCGAACTCCCAGCCTGTTCCATTCCGGCCTGAGTAGACGTCTGCGTTGGGAAATGAAGAAGGGGCATATACAAAGCACGTGCAAAAAAGTTTCGTTTGCTGACCCACACCCTCTGCACGTTTGATCAGCCTTTTTTTGACGCCATGCAGGGAGATTTTGTAGGAAGCGCCAGTCTCCCAGTCTTAGGGCGATCAGACATCGCTTTAGATGATAAGAAAATGTTATTGACAGATAATTTGCCGGATAAAGTCGTTTATAGGAGTTGGCTACTGCCCAAGCGTGGCTACGTTTTGCAAGGAGAGCTTTGTCCATGATCAGGGATTTCAGTCTTATGACTTTTTTAATTGTGTTTTTGAAGGCAGTCTGGCTTGGGTTGAGGGCCCAGAGGTCTGCAGCAGACGTTTGTTGGACATAGTCATTTAGGAGGCGACCGTAAGTTCCTCCCGGATTGCTCACACTAATTTCATTCCAGACCAGGAGTTCCAAGGTACCAGCTTCTGCCTTCCTTAGTTTGTGGATCAGATTAAGATATGAGCCAACATTAGAGGATTCATAGTTTGTTAGGCCCAGTTCTAGTCTGACTTGTGATGGCGAGGAGGACCTTGGCAGGTAAAGCAATTTCTTATAGAGTTTGGTTGTCAGTTTGTTTAGGGAATTGTTCATTTTTCCCTTGAAGATCTCTTTACCATACGAAAGAGTAGGCCCGATCTTTGCTCTAAGCACTTCCAGTAAGGGCAAAACCGTGGGGCCCGAGAGTCTTCTCGATAACTTAGCCAGGGATATCATTAACACTGTTGCCTTCGCTGCAATCACAGTGCTCTGTTTAGTAAAACTGCCCCTGGAGTCCAAATGGACCCCTAAGTATTTATACGATTGGCCGATTAAAATGCTTTCTTTGTTTAATGTCCAGCCTCCACCTCTGTAGCGTTTTTTGCCAAACGGGACAACCATAGTTTTTTTCATGTTAATTTCTAGGTGGTTGTTAGCCGTGTATTGCGTTAAGGCGTCCAGAAGTCTCTGTAGCCCCACTCTGGTGAGACTGAACAGTGCCAGGTCGTCGGCATATAAAAGATTGCATAATGCCGTGCCTCCTACTTTTGGTGGATGACTGATTACTTCCTCTAGGGTGCTTGATAGGTCCGCAATGAATAGATTGAAGAGAAGTGGAGCCAGCACGCATCCCTGTTTGACTCCACGAGAGGTCCAGATTTTCCGGGAGAGATGCGTGCCAGACCCTAGCTTCACTCGGACCCATGTATTAGAGTACAGCAGGATGATGGGGTTCAAGATGTTGTCTGGGATTCCCCACTGCTTCAGTTTTTGCCACAGCGCTACCCTAGGCACCCTGTCAAATGCTGCTTTGAAGTCGACAAAGCAGCAAAAAATCGACCTGGAATTTGTGAGGGCTTTGTCAATGATGGTGGAGGTTGCCAGTAAGTTTGTCATTGTTCCTGATTTGGCAACAAATCCTGTTTGATTGAAAGGAATCAGATTTTTATCCTTTACCCATTGTCTCAGATCCTCCAAAATGAGGCCTGCAAAATGTTTTGCCTCTATGTCCAACAAGGCAATTAATCTATAGTTGTTTGGGTTGCCTCGTGGACCGGCTTTATAGATGGGATGGATAATAGCACCTCTCCAAGAATCCGGGATGGTTTGGTAGGTCAGGGTGTAGTTAAAAAGGTTTAGTAGCACTTTGGACCAGAAAGGGACATCGGACTTGAATAGCCTCTGCGGCAGGCCATTCGGGCCCGGTGCTCCATCTTGTCTTCCTTTGGTAAGAGCTTTGACTACTCTTTCTTCAGACAGTTCCTCAAATGAGGAAGGCCCCTGCATTTGATCGAGTGAAGGATTCAGTATTGCACCCATGCCAGTGTCAGAAACCCATGTTAATCCAGGACTGTCAGGGTTGTCTTGTGCCTGGAAATGCTCTGTTAGGTACAAGATCCAGTCTGCTTCCTGAATGTTCGCTGATCCGAATGATGTTGTGTTTCGATCGATATTGTTGATAAGTGACCAAAATGACTTTGAGTTTTGTCGTTTGCTTTCCCATACCAGTTTGACCCAGAATTGAGATTCCTGGTTCTTTCTCTCTTGGGTAACTGCCCTCCTAAATGCCTTTTGGGCATGACGATATGTGTCAAGGAGGTTGCTGTTCTCTGGAGATTTTAAGAGCAACCTCAGTGCGTTGTTTCTCGTTCTTTTTAATGTTTGTATCATGGCAAGTGCTGTTGCTCCTACTGGTGGGGTGCGGTTAAGGCCCTGCCTTGTCGCTGGATAAAGTCTGATCAAATGTGTACATAACTGCGACCATATTGCTGTTGGGGAGGCCATTTGGACAAGAGCACACGTAATAAAATCCTTGCTTGTTTTTAGGATACACTGTCCGTTAGACTCATTCCATTTCAGGCGTTTTAGGTTGTCGGAATGTATTCCTTTGTATGTGAATGGTGCCTTTTTGTGGAGAATTAAGTTTGTGGCAAAGGAAACGACCAATGGCCTGTGGTCGCTCTCAAGTCTTGGCAGAACGGAGAAGCTGGTCAAATTGGACAGGAAATCCGAGTTGCAAATAGCGAAATCCAGGTAGGATTTTGTTCTTCCATTTGACCAGGTCCAGTTTGGGGGGGAATCGCTTGCTGATCTTCCATTCACCACCAGATATCCTGCGTTGTAAAGTCTTAACACAGTGGACTCGCCTAGTGTATTGGAAATTTGCATGGGAGGTTTAGATTGGGGGACATCCTCAATAATACTGGTCAGATTGTGGCCTTCTGAGGCTGCTGTACTCCCGTGGAAAAGGTTCGTGTTAAAGTCTCCAGTGATGATGCGGTCCGAGTTGGGATAATCTGTAGCTATATCGTTCATGGTTTCGCAAAATCTGGCCAGGTGGTCTTTTTTTGTGCGGGTGTTAGGATTGATATACACATTTATAAGTAGGAGCAATCGCTGTCTGTTCCGTAGTTTAATTTTGACCCCCAGTAGCCAGTCTTCTTTCAAGTTAAGTTGACTCAGTTCGCCTTTTAGATTGTTGGATATGTATATGGAGAGCCCCCCTTTAGGGTGGCCGAAGCGGCTATCCCTCAGAGCCTGCTTCCGAAATTCAATGAATCCTTCAATGGGGCGACCCTCTAGCTCCCATGTCTCCTGCAGGGCAACTGCCACGTGTTCCCCCAGGAAGGACATGGTGTCTTCATTTAGGATTTTTTGGTGTAGGCCACAAATGTTCCATGAGCGCAGTGAGAAAAGTGGCTCCCCCTTGCCACTGGCCCCATTGTGCTGTTGTGCCCCTGGCAAGGGGAGTGGTTTTAATGAGTTGTGTGTTTTTGCTAATGGTCTTGTCGCAGGTGGTCAGATTCTGCTTTTTGTGGCCAACACTGCTGGCAGCCATCCCCAGGCGTGGTCTGGTTCATTGCTTCTCGCCGCTGTTTCAGGGCATTTAAGTTCTGTATCCGTCCCTGAGGCATTTTTTAGAACAGAGAACGGCCTCCCATGCTCTGTATTTTTAGTGCAGGCCGGCTTGTTGGATGTAGTTGCGCCTGATAGCAGCGTGGTTGGATACCCTGGCGTTGAGTAAGGGTGCACTCTAATCCCCCAATTCCGCAGTGTGGCCTTGTGTTCGAGAAAGGCTCCTGCCCATCCTGCCTGCGTGAAAGTAACAACAGTAACCTCAGAGGGTTATTTTCCACGTGGGGGAAGAAATTCAATGGATTCAATGTTATTCGTATCCAAGCCCACTAGCCCCGGTATGGCTTCTGCTAATTTCAGCAGATTTGATCTGTTGAGAATATCGTGCCGCCCCTTAGATTTATACTGGGGGGCTAATAAAATCCGGTGACACGATTGGTTGTCACTCCGCGGCTCAGGTGGAATTGTGGGTTTGGAAATCAGTTTTTCAATTGTTGCATCAGATCTGTTTTGATGTGGCTTCTGTGGTGGTTGGAAGAGAGCCTGTTTTAGTTGAGAAGTATGTCTGATCCGTGCAGCTATGTCGTTGCAAATGGTTTTGGTAAGACTCAGTTTTGACATTATTTTTTTGTTCCCAGAGAGGGGAAGATCCATTAGGGGCTGAGATTTACCTGCCGCAGTATCCTGATCAGTGTTACTTGACCTAACTGGACTCACCCTTGTGCTTGACCTGACTGGGCTCACCCTTGTGCTTGTTGCAGGATCACTACCCTCTGTTTTCATTGCCGAGGCGATTGTTGATATGCTTAGGATCTGAGGGCTCCTCGCCCGTTGTTGAATGGGTAAGTCCACAGTTGGTCCGTTCGAAGTTGTTGTTGGGTTTATTGTCGGTGCCACTGTGCTGGGCCCTAAGGAGGATTTTTTATTTTCGGCTATCGAGAAGATGGGGAAGAGGTTCTGATGGGGCACGTTGGGGTTAGCCCTGAGTTTGTTCCTCGCTTTTCGTTGACGTTTGCGCTCTCTTTTGCTGCAGGGGGGAAGGGGTCTGGGAGAGACCAGGACTGACGGATCGGGCGAGGGGTCAGGACTGTTGGTTCGTCTGTCCTCAGGTTTGACATGCTGATTTATAAGCCCGTTGATGATGGAAGAGTACAGTTTTTAGCCAACGGGGTTGGATTTAGAGCACTATGAAAGTGATCATTCATCGATGGAAGGCGGTTGGTGGTTCCTTTAATACCTGCTTCTTCTTCCTTTGTTTTTGTATTTTTGTTTTCGCAATCCTTCGGTGGGTTGTCCTGTTCTTGATGTTTAATGGGTTGCAATATGGCTGACACGTTACCCCCCCTCAGCTGCTTTACTTCCCTGATAACTGTGGAAAGGCAATCTGGGAGCAGGGAAAGGGAGTTGATAATTGGAGAGCAGCAGCACGCTGGTTGTGAGAAATTTGCGGATGCTTGCGCTCTTAAGATTAATGAATTCAATTGATCTAGTTTACCATCAATCCCTGACGTAAAGAGTGCCAAGGTGTTTAGTAGATCCACTTGGACCTCTAATTTTATTGAATGATAGTTGAGTGCGGTCACAATTTGTTGGAGGGTCTGCAATAGTTGGGGCCAAGCGCTGGTCGTGGTGTCCTCTTCTGTGTTAGGTTTGTCATCCAGAGTGAGACTCGGGTTTAAGGAGTTTGGGGTGGTTTTAAAAAAAAGTGACAGATTCGGCGTGGATTGATCATTTGCTGCCTTCTGCACTGATTGGCTTTGGCATAGAGTTTTTATTAAGCCAAAAGGTGAAGATAACTTGTGTAATGGACTTTCGTCTGTTGGTTCTATTAATGTTTTAGTTATTGGTGAGGTTGGCGGGTTTGGAGATTGACAACTATCATTAAATTGCGGTGGCCCGACTTGCCCGTGGATTTGGGCTGTCGTTGTTTGCTGTGGGAGGCCCATGGGTGGCTTAATCGGGAATTGAGGAAGTTGTATCAGCAAAGGAGAGGCTTCTGTTGAACACATTATGTCTTCCAGCTGTGTTTGCAGTGGAAGGGCAGTCCCGTTGTCGTCTGCCAGAGGGGTGGAGGGCATCTCCGGAGTGAGAGAAACTTTTTGGGTATTTACCCTGTTTTGATTGGTGCAGGTGGACCCGAAAAGATAAATATCTTGCGGCCCTTTTTCTGGCATTGTGTTAAATGCCCAATTTTTCAGTGGTGCTTTAAAGTCAATCCCTTGGTGGTCTGAGGTTGTAGAGGTGGATGCCTCCAAGACTTGCGGATATTGCTCTAATTGTTGTAATAATTCTGCGGTTTTAGACGGGGTCTTTCTAAAATAATCCCGTAGAGTTAGGCTCTTGGGTTTCTGAGGATTTGGGGTGTGCTTGACGTGGCCCTGAACCCCAGCTACGTCAAGTTGCTTGGACTTCCTTCGCTTGGGAGCAGTGTACTTTCTTACTTTTCCGGATCTCATTGCTCCGGGAGGATCTTGGCTTGAACTCTTTTTCACCACTGCATGTGAATCAAGGAGAGTAAGTCTATTTCCCAGTGAAAGTTTGTCAAATTAAATTGTTTAATAGATGAGTGACAGTCGGTGTGAGCCACTTCAGGTTGTAATTTCATTAAAGGTAAAATAATCAGTTAGATGTTTGTGGGCTCCATACAGTTGATTGGTCAGTTTCGTGGACGGCAGAAAAATGCTTTCCTACTGGGGTAGCTTTGTCGTGTAGCCACGTACCTGGGTCAGTTGGTGTGTTTTTTTGTGCCCCAGGTTCTCTTTGGAGACGGCTGTCTCCCATTGGTCGATTCAGGCCAGGTCTCTGCCACCCGTGGGTCTCACTGTATCACTGTATCACTGAATCACTCGCGGCTTGCGGCTCGTTCCGGTGTCGCCGCTGCCGCTTGGATGCGTCTTCGCGAGGAAGGGAGGAGAGGGGACGAAACTACCAGCAGTGTCCGCCGCTGCCCCCGCAGTTCGTGGCTATGTGGTGCCTCGGTAGCGGTGTACACTCCTCACTCCTCTCCTCCACCTCTCTTCACCTCTCGGGGCACAGGGTTCAAGAGCTCAGAGGTTCAAGGGGTTCGAAAGCACAACTCTGTGGTTCTCTGTCCTGCCACCTGTGAGCCAGCAGCAAACGGAAAGCTTGTAAACCAGCAGGGTGAGAAGCTTGTTTCCCTTTGCCTCCCGCTGATGGAGCTCAGCCGTGCACTGGTTCCTCAATTTCCGGCCGGCTGGCTAGGTATCAAGCTGCCATCTGCCATCCGTCACAACTCCCCCTCTTCGCCTGCTGTCCCCTGCCGAAGCAGGGGGTAGGACCAGGGTGCTGGTGCAGAAGCAGGAGCAGGCGCAAGAGTAGCGCTGGCACGGGCACTGGAGACTGGGGCCGGGAGCCGGGGCTCGGTCACAAAGGCTGGGTCGCAAAGGCTGGCAGTCGTCTCCCTTGTCCTCTTAAGCAGTATGTGGTGGGCGATGAACAATGGGTGCAGAGGCACAGAATAAGGGCAGGGGTGGTCTGCTGACTTAGCCCCCCCCCCCCGAAATCTGCCAGGTCCTGTAGTGCACTTTCTGACTGCAGTGCAAGGCAAGGCGGGGCGGGGACCATGGGGCCGCGGGCTACGCACTATCCTCACTCCTTCTCCCGTCCGCCTCCGCCTTCAACTCCAGCTGCTGCTCACCTCTCCCCGCCTCTGGGGACCGCCGGCACGCAGAATGCAGGATGACAGGTGTCGGGTACCAGGGGGACTGCTACCACTGTACCGCTGTTCCGGACCCGGGCTGGCTTGGACTCGTACTCAGGCTCCGCAACTTCCACGGCTTCCCCGCTTCCCACAGTAATGTCCACACCTATGGCTGCGGCTGCGGCCTCGCTGCTTTGCTGCTCCACTGTTTGTTTGTGATTACTCTCTAGCGGCACCGGAAACTCCTGTATCAGAAACAATAACGAACACTTATCAAAGGTGCGTGCTCAGTCGCATTCGCTATTTTTATTCTCTCCACTAAGTCAAACCAGGACAATTTTTAAACCACTTTTTCTGCACTTACACTCACAACCTGCTCCACTGTACTTCAGGTGTTGTAGCACACCCTGGTGACGCTAGGCCGCCAGGGTGGACCCCAATGATGAAGCATGTCACCACTAGGCTGGTGAGTGAGGGGTTTTTAACAAAAGGATAAACTTTTTCCTTTTGTCAGTCAACCACCCCATTAGGAACTCTCTTGATCTTTAATGGTGGTACTCCTCCTTTTGTTTACTTAGCATAAATTTTACCATCTGCAGAGACTCCTCCCCTGACCCATCTACACTGCCAGTGCAGTCTGTGTGCAAGGGGAGGCCCTACAACTACAAGTTGACATGGCACACATCCCTGTGTACCATGCCCACCAAAACACTGCCTGTGGCATAGGTCAGACACCCCTCTAGCAGGCATTACAGCCCAAAGGAAGGATGCACTATACCACAGGTGAGAGCACAGTGGCATGAGCCATGGGCCCCTACAGTACCTGTGCCAATCACATATATTGTTTGTGCAGTGAAGCCATTTTAAACCATGGGCTGGGAGTCTGGCGCCCCGAACTCCACAGCTCCATGACGGCTTTACTGAAGACTGAAAGGTTTGGTATCACACGTCTCAGCCCATCAAACCCACACTGATGCCTGTGTTGGATTTAATATAAAATGCACTCAGAGGGCATCTTAGAGATGCCCACTGAAAAACAACCTAACTCTAGTGTCCTGGTTGAGTGGCTGCTCACCAGTTGCCACCCACAGAAATGTTCCTGAATCCATGGGTCGAGAGACTCCTGCTCTCGGGGTCCTGAAACAAAGCACATCCTGGGCAGAGGTGCCAAGCCTCCTCCCCCAGGATGGAGAGGGTCGATGAAGGGGAAGCTGCAAAGGCTTGATGCCGTTGTTAGCTGACCCTGCTTTTTGCTGCTCCCAACAACTTGCCCCCACCCGTTCTAACCCCCATTTTGGGAGGAAGAATCGGTGGTAAAACCAAGATAGGTAGAGCGGTCTGCCTACCTTTCCCAACTCCACCTTCAGATAAATGAGGCAAGGCGAAGCACAACTCATGACATCTTAACGATGGGGGGACCCAGCAAACCAGAGAGAGGATAATGCCCCCTCCCACTGGAGGGTGACATAATAGGGGTGTACCCACCTCAAGGGTGGGACCCATTTGTCCAGACCTGTACCTTTCTGAAATGCCCCTAAATTTAGTATTTAGGAGTGACCCCGAACCTTGCCTCCTCAAACAAGCAAGCAGAAGAAAAAGAAGGGCCAAAGAGCCATGCGAAACGAAGAAGAGGAGGACACGAACTGCCTTGGTCGAGCCCTACCGGCCTGGCCTAACCTCAACCTGCTCCAGCGGAATCCAGCATGTCAAGCTGTCCCCCAGAAGCCTGAGGA
Source organism: Lissotriton vulgaris (assembly GCF_964263255.1). Classification (NCBI taxonomy): domain Eukaryota; kingdom Metazoa; phylum Chordata; class Amphibia; order Caudata; family Salamandridae; genus Lissotriton; species Lissotriton vulgaris. Next base: position 799,480,420 of record NC_141685.1, on the reverse strand, counting down.
CCTGCCTGCCTTGCCTGAAAAGACTCTGTCTCCTGTGAGCACTGGACTTGCTCAGGAACTAGATTCTGGCACTAGCCAAATCTGCAAGTCTGCTCCACTCAGTACCCAATGCCCACAGCCGAGTTCGAGTGGCCCAACATCCAGAGGAGGTCCCCCCCAGTGAACCTGAACTGGGATCTGGTGATCTCTGACTTCAGTCTAGCCTCTCAATGAAGCCTGCAGTCTCTATGTGGAGGATCCCCAGACTGCGACCAAAGCTGGTAAGGAAATGCCTATAGACACCCCTGCACATGATGACCCATGGCTTTGGGTGGCCCAGCCGACGGTGTCCAGGCATAAGCCTCCTTGCCTGAACCTGCAGTTTTTGTTCCAACTGGAGTTCTGCAAGTGAAAACAACAAGGCACCCGACACCACCTCAGCACCATGCAACCGGCCTCCCCTGGCTGCTGTGCGTGCACCTTGTGTACTAACTTGGATCCTCTTTTGCCCTGAGCTTAACCCTAGGAGCTTTTTTCTCCCTCAACCCTGTGTCTTGCCTGAGAGCATTCACCAATCTACATCCCCCGAGCCCCATAGGTTAACATTGGGCCTCAGCACGCTGCACCTGGCCGCCCTAGTGCTGCTGAGGGAGCTCTTTGAGTGCATCCTTGACCGTGGGGAAACCCTTGTTCTAACCCCAGGAACTCAACCCTCAAGACCGATTGATTACCTGCAAACCACATTTTCTTCCAAAGGATTGCATTGACTGTTTTTCCTTTGAAAAAGTTCCAAGTGTTGACTTGTGTTAGTATGGAAACCTAAGCAACTGTTTTTATTGTGAAAGTGCTTTACTTACCTTTCTCTTGGAAATGTCCCGGTGTGATATATAGGTATGCCACACTGAGTAGAAAAAGTATTCTATAAAGTAATCTCAAGAGTAATCTATAAAGTAATATTACAAATATAAACTGTCTTTGAATGCTTTACAAACCTGTAACAAAGTCAATTTTATCCAACTTACATATTCTTATTAACCTGTTTTGAAAAGTACACGTTTACTTACCTGTACCAAGACCTGATTGGTTCTAAAAATAAAATACAACTAAAGAAATATCTTTTTGTACAAACAATTGGTCTGAGTTCAGTATTTGAGTGTTTGACATAATTTCTTGCCTGAGTGTTTACAATAAATGCTTAGGACTACCCTTTGATAAAGCCTTACTGCTCGCCAACACTACCAGAAATAAAGAGTAAGGTGTTATCTACTTTTACCTCTAACTACCTTTGGGGATCCACTGGACTCTCTGCACACTATACCTTACTTTGGTATAGTGTATACAGGCAGCAGGTTATCTCTTGCGCACACATCAATGAAGGCCATCTTTTAGCCAGATAGCCCCGACATGGCAGAATAGAGAGGTTGTCTACCATTCTCTGTGGATGCTCTTGTTTGGAGTTTGTGTATACACATGTATGCATCGGGGTGACGTGATTGCTCTAATGGGGTGGCAGCAACTGCATAGAATGGCAATTTGAAAAGCGGGCCACTGTATACTCATGATAACTGACTACATACAATCACCTTACAGGTTGATGTGACAACCGACTGTTCGGTGGAGTACCCCTATTTTTCAGCTGGTACGAGGGAGCATAGCTGAATAAGGGTAAATGATTTTGAAAATGATTTTGAAAATGTAAACTAACATTGAATATTTTTTGCTATAAGAAGCACAGACATTAGGTTGGTCTAGACTATGAACTGGTCATGATTTTAGTTTTTTCTTCTTCTTTCAACTCGGCAGCTTCCTGTTTAAAAGATGTTGGAAGGGGGTGCAGTAACAGAGTATTGACCCTGATGAATCTGCCATAAAGGTTTCTGGGCAGTGAAACATGTTGGTCACAGGTAGTGGTATGCAAGTGTAAGCTACCCTCCTTTTTACTTCAACTTCGCACACCCGATTTATTAATAAAAGTAGTACGAGTGGTGTGGCTGTTGATTTTATCTTTCACTCTGTTTTGTTTGTCCAAGGAGTTACGCTCTCAATCTCCTTGACTTGCACCTTCACTCTTTTCCTTTTTCTCACTTATTCACCAAAATTCTGGAATAGGAATGGCCGCCTATGATGAGAAAGGGGCCAAGTCTCTGGTAAATATCTGACCAGATTGCCCCGAGGGTGTTCGCCCGTGAGGTGCCTTCCTCTCCGCCACACATTTTTTCACTTATTATTTGGGTACATGTGTGGTTCTGTGTATGGTCCTAAACAGGGCTGACATTTTTTTGGTTGCGCCGAGTTGAAGATTTATGAACCCCCCACAACTAGCGAAAATGAAAGACTAGAATGTCTGTTTCAGGACGGTAAGGCATTAGAGACAACAAACACCTTAATGTAGAAATAATACCGGGTGTTTTTCCCAAATTCTACTTCCTGAGAATTTAGTTGGATTAGAGTCGCATGCCTGTTAGACAATTTCCTACACCAGTCCCGGGTTTTTTTGGGATTTTGTTGGATTGCATAGTGTATACAGAGCCAGCTTCCAACAGTCTCCCCTTGCGTCCTTACTAGGCATGAGCGGATTTTGCGGATTCGCAATCCGCGGATTTGTGAATTTGCGGATTTGCGAATTCACAAAATCCACGGATTTTGCGAATCCTCGGATTTGCGGATTTTGTGGTGGGGGGGTCTTCTGTGCCAGTTCACGTGCCAGCGGATTTTCGAAGGTAGATGTGGGGAGAAAGCAGACCTGTGCCCAGCCTACTCATGTAACTATTTTACAATGGCGCCAGCAAGCTGCCAGCGCCGTTGTAAAATAGTTATAAAGTTAGCTTGCACAGGAAGCACTTAGATAAAATAATGCAGCACCTGCTTCGTTTTATCTAGTGGTTCCTGTGCAAGCTAACTTTGTAACTATTTTACAACGGCGCTGGCAGCTTGCTGGCGCCATTGTAAAATAGTTACATGAGTGGGGGTTCAACTTTTGAACCCGTTACGTCCGCGTATTTTTTTTTGCGGATTTTTTGGGAAATCCGCAAAATTTGCGGATTGCGGATTTCCCAAAAAACTGCAAAATCCGCGGGCGTAACGGATTTCCCGCTCATGCCTAGTCCTTACTTGCATTTCTATTCCTATCTCCATGTTTCTGATTTACTTTTTCTCTCACTTCCTTTCTTCTTCAGTATCTACTATTTAGACAAACTCTCAATTTAATGTTTAATTTTTTATCTTTTCCACTCTCTATTTTCTTTATTTTCTTAGTTTTATTCTCTACATTAGTCTGCCTCCTCTCTAATTCCCGGTCCCATTTCGAACTACTCCCTGTCAGGAGTGCAGGTTTCAGGCTTCGGGTTCGTAGGAGAGTGCCACGGTTGTCCTGGAGACAATTGTTGGCTAGAAGATGTGTTTAAGCCATTTAGATCACGGCTGCCGTTTCTCGCGTTTTTTCATCATGGCAGCCGCCGCGATCTTGCAGTTAGCGCTCTAGTGTTTTGCAGCGCTTTCTGGAGATTGCCGTGCTCGTGCGTGAGCGTTTGAAGCTCTGCACACTTCAACTGTCATCTCACATGGTTCAGCTGGGGAGTCTCTGTGCTTCGGTTCCTGTCAGAAATTCGTGAGGGTTTTCCGCTCGCCTTGCCTGCATATTTCCAGCATTTGTCAGGCCCGGCCCGTGCAGGGCGTTATACCGGGCGGTGACGTCAGGCTGAGGAGGGGCAGGGTGGGGGTTTTTAAAATGCGGAATATGGACCATTACAGGTAAGTAACGAAAAAAATTAATAAAAACGAATTTCGTTGACCGCGCTGCATCGCCAAATGTGATGCAGGTAGGCAACAAAATTCGTTTTATTTATTTTTTTCGTTACTTACCTGTAATGGTCCATATCCCGCATTTTAAACCCCCCCACCCTGCCCCTCCCCCGCCTGACGTCACCGCCCCGGTATAACGCCCTGCACGGGCCGGGCCTGGCATTTGTTGCAGTCAAGTTGGAGGTCAGAGTTTGGTTCATCAGCCGTCGAGGGATGACAGGTATTTTAGCTGCTGGGCTTAAAGAAAGTCTGTTCTGTATCTCTCTTTTTAGCCCTGCTGCCACAGTTTGCCTTTTCAAGAGCATTTGAGGAATGTTCAGTGGCATTCAGGACTCATTACTGCACCCTTTAGTTTCTGAGGCTCCTGAGTCTCACATGAAGATTTATGGTCTACAAGGCAAAGCGCGTTGTGCCTACAGAGAAGTTTATGCGCTTATGAACTGCAGCCTCATTCTGTTTTAAAAAGAAAAGTCTTTGCAAGCCTTTGAGTTTCAAAAGAAATAGAGACAGTAATTCTAATACTCTTCATATAAATGTTTTGCTCAATGCAATCTATCTTCAAGTAGGTGAAAATGTATATATATATTTATACTTACCAACAAACCTGCGAAGTTATCCAATTGCATTTGAACTGTTCCTGAAAAGAAAGTAAATAACGAAGAGACAGTTGAATATCGTAAATATGAATTTTTATCATAAATTACAGTGAATTACATAGAGAGAGGCAATCATCCACTGTAAACACAGGTAATAGGTTCAGGGGAAGCTGGATCTTGGGTGGGCATGATAAGATTATAAGTTATAGGCTGCATAGTGAGAACTAGTAATCTTGTGTTTTGTGTTTGCAGGTGTAGGAGGTTCCTTCTTTGGAATTCCAGTAGTACAAGACATCGCAGTGGCAGTCTCTCTTTTCTCCCATTCCCCTTTCCCCCTCTTTACTGCTAGTTAAAATATATGTTTGACTGCAGAGGAGTAGGGAAGTTGGGAAAAGATCTTCTGATCCTGTGGAAGCCTGGTTTTGGTTCTCGGCGCTCAACAATTCCTTTCTTATACCCTGCTTTGGCTTCTGTTCTTGACCCTGTCCCTAACTCACCCTCTTTTTTATGCTTCCATTTCTTGCCTTCTCTTTCCTTCCTTCTGTTTCTGTCTGCCTCCCCCTCACCTTCCCTGTTTTTTCTCTCTCACTCTGCATTCACAGTCTCTCTCCCTCCCTCTCACTCTAAACAACTATTTCCCTCTCTTCTCTTTGCCTCTTTGTGTTCCTTTGTTGCTTGCACTGCCATTACTTCACTGTCTATGCCTCACGTATGCCAACCTCACTTTCTAATTCTCCCTTTTATTTCCCCTTGCTTTCTTTGTTGACGGTTCTAGTTCTTTATCTCAGCTATTGTTGTTATCTCCCTTTTATGCTCTTTCATGCTTTCTCTTTTCCTTATTTCTTTCTTATGCCTCTCAATTTCTCCCACACTCTTGTCAGTCTCTTTCCAGCCCTATCTGTCACACTCCTACCCTACCTCACGTACTCACACCTTTGTTGTCTCCATTTATCACTCTCTTATTCTCTTTTTTTCTACTTTTCTTTCCTTCCTTCTGTTTTTTCCTCTCTGGCTTTTTTCTTCCCTTTGTGACTCATTCAATCTCTATTGTTTGCCTTTTTTGTGACCATCACTCTCTGCCCCTTCACTCTCTTTTTTCCTCACTCCATCACACTTTCCCTAACTATATTGCTCACTCTTTTCTTTTTTTAATACTTCTCTGTCTTTACTCTGGCTTCCCTTTCTTGTTCCCTCCCTTTCTCTCTAGTCTTCAACCCCTGTCTTCTATCTCTCTCTCACCCACTGTCTTCTATCTCACACTTCTGCTACACTGTTACGATAATGAAATATTTGCTAAGAAATGTTCCATTAATTATATTGAAGTCTTCCTGAAGAAGAAATGTTTTTTAATTATCTGCAGATTCCACTTTAAACAATTTTTAAAAGGACTCAGTCCAACTCAGATGCCCTCTTTCACCATAACTGACATTCGCCCTTAATTCCTTGATCTTCTCCCGAATGTCTCCGTAGCTAATCTCCTTTTTATGGTCTTTCTTGTTCACAGTAACTATTCAAACGTTTCCTTTTAATTTTGCTATACATCCATCTATTTTACTCTCCCTGCTTTTGCTTCTTTTGATTATCTCTGTCACCATTGCAGAAACTATCTGTTTCTGAATTGCTCGGTTTCTCTTTGCTCCGACTTTTTGTGTAACCTGTTTTCCTTATGTCAGTCTGTGTAAACCTCTTCTCCCACTGTCTCTATTCCTATACTTACCGCCCTTACTCTGTAACTCCATCTCAGATTACCCTTCAGTCTTCAAATCTACAAATTCCAGTTTCTTGAATTTATTCTTCTTTAGTCTCTCCTTCCTTTTTAGGTTTCGCCTAGGCAGCGCATGTGCTGTCTCAGCGAGAGATGCTGTATACAGTATAGTGGGGGGAAGCTCTGCCCACTTTCTGCCCATACATTTTATCAGGGCACAAGTCCTATTAAAAGAAGTGGGGGGACCAACAATATGCAAATGCACCCATGACGTCACGTACTCAACGTGTCCCGGTGTCTGTAAATGATACCGGGACACATTCAGCTTATTTTTGTGGGGCCCAGCTTCTTGGCAGGGGGGACGGCATCCACCCTGTGAAAAGAGTGGGGGGACGCCGACCACCCGCGTGTACCCCAGACTCGAGCCCTGCATTTTATTGGCTGTAATGAAAAATCCTGCATTTTCATTGGTCTTTGGTGTTTTTGTCCTGCCTCCTGGCTGCTATGCCGTTTTCTTTCATCTTCCTAGGCTATCAGCCCCTTTACTATTAAAACCGTTTTGGTTCCCTGTCTTTTCCCATTCCCTCCCACAGTCTGTAACTTTTTTTTAACACAACCACCTCCCCACCCCCTCTTGTTCGTGCCTTCTTTCATGCTGGCACTTCCATTTAAAATGCAATAGGACTCGGGTAAATCCGAGTCCTATTGCATTTTCAATGCTTGTTTGTCCCATGGTTGGGTGGTGCCTTTGCACTATATTTTGCCTGGCCTGCCCTAATCACATGCGCAATAAAAACAGCTCTCTTACGCTGCCTTATATTCTACGCATGAGCAAAATTTAGGGTGCTCGTGGTGGATTCCCTGGCTCACATGGAAGCAGCATCTCTAATCGCTCTACCTGTCTGCAACAGTCTTTAGTTTTAATTTTTTAATTATCAGTCTGCCAATTGCGCTGTTGTCGATGTGGTTTTACATAATTTGTTTTAACAATGCAGCCCCTCTCCCCAGGGCGACGCACTTAAAGTTTCAGCCGCTTTTTTAAATTAGCATGGGGACGCCTCACATGCTGCCATGCGCACAACTTTAATCGGCAGGTCTTAGGTTCCAGGCCCCACGTTAGGATCCGTGCAGGTGCAGCCCACATGCAGGGTGAGCTCCCGGGGGCGCCACCTTCATACATCCCTGCGGAGTGAAGAGGCAGAGGCGCCGCTCCAAGCGCAAGCCAGCACGAGCAAGCAGGCACATCAGGTGAGCGGCGCGAGCAGGCAACAGCAACAACAAACTGTAAAGACAGACAATTCAAGATTAAAAGCAGGTAAGAAATGATACTGGGTTCTAAATTAAAATTGGGCTTCTTTGAAGAAGTACGGATTACCTGCGTACGTGGCCCTTCCATATAAAGTTGACACATGGAAAGGGGCGACCACTCGGTCCCCCCGAACGTATGGTTGGGTGCCCCGATCCTCCCGGGAAACCATTTTGGGCGGGGGGCGTGTCTCGGCTGGTATGCCCGAAGCGGCGTAGCCGGGGCGCGCCTTTTCCCGCCCAAGAGGGGTTGTCCTAGACACCTACACCGATGACCACACCCAGTAGGCGTCCCGGAGGAGGGTACACGCCCTCCCGCAGAAGAATAAATTGAGCAGGAATCCGAAGAAGCGTCCTCTTGTTCCTGTGCTCTGAAGGCTGCACCCACTCGTTGCTCGTGAGCCCTCGACGGAACAAGCAGCAATTTTGAGAACTTGTAATTCTTGTGTTTCTCTTTCAGTGACTTTGAAGCGAAGGATCCAGGACCGTGTGGATCGACTCAGAGCGGATAATCGAAACCATGTCCGGCAAGAAGGCAGGAAAGGGTTCCGAGACAGACAAAGTGCTACGCATGTTGGTGAACAGAATTGCGAGAATGGAACGGAACATCGGACAAGTCCCAGCGCTTGGCCGTGATTTGGCGGGCGTCAAGAAGCAACTGGCCGCGATGAACAAGCCTGGTAACCCAAAGAAGGTAATAGGCCCGGCATTGCCGGGGGTCGTCCCCGAGGGTAGAGGGAAACGGGTCAAGAGGAGGGCGGTTGCAGGGGAGGTTCCGGTCCCTGAGGTGCCCCCGGTCATCCCTGCCATACCAGCTGATGACCCAGTACCAACCCCGGACGCGGGTCAACCGATTCCGGTTGTGATTACGCCCGCTAACGATGATGATATGCCTCCGGAGTTGGCCACCCAGTTGGCCGCATGGCTAAATAAGAAGGCAGGGGGTGCTACGGCGCCCGGAGACACGGCCGAAGAGGCCAAATTACTAATCCAGCAGTTGCGGCAGTCTCGATATGCCGCAAAGGCAAATCTCCCTCTTGTTCCCCCACAGGTGACACCGGAAGGACCTGCAGCTGGTCTCGAGAAAACGGCGGGAACAACGACCGTACCGGGTAAGCTCGCTTTGCCAGTGGCGGGGGAGGGCTCATTACCCTCAAGGCGGGAGAGGGTGGTTCAACATATCCCGTTGGCAACGAAAGAATTGATATGGGCAGACAAGTATGTCAATATGTTTTCGTTGTTGACTGACCATCGCGAGATGGAATATGCTAAAACACAGAAAGATTTGTGGCACCCGAGCGTGTGGCGCGCCAAGATGGCGGAGTTCAGGGTAGAGGAGACGATAACGAATTGGGCAAAGGCCTTTGCAATGTTTACTGCGATTATTGGTGAACGTAAGCCCGAGGTTTTGACCGAACTGTCTTGTTATCAGGCACGTATAATGGATTTTTATGAAATGTATGAGGGGGACGAATGGAAAGGTTACGACATGAAATTTCGTAAAGCGAAAGAGTATGATTCCTCTCTGACATGGGATTGCCTCGACTCAATTTCTTGGCATAAGCAGCTCCTGCCTGGGACGGCAGGGACATCCTCGCCAGGTGGGAATGGGTCGGGAGTTTCCCGCCAAAAGCCCGCGGTGCCCTTTCGAGCGGGCACCGGTGGTGATCACCAGCCGAAAACCGGCGGGAATGGTGGAAAGCGGGGGGTCTGTTGGGGCTTCAATAGAGGCAACTGTAACAGACCGCAAGGTACATGTAGGTTCAAGCATGTGTGTGCGGGTTGTGGGAATTCCTCACACCCGGAGAGTTCATGCAGATCGAAAAATAGCGGGTCGGGAGGTAAAGGAGGGTTCAAGCAAGACTGAGGTGGATCATTGTGTATAATTGCCTACTCCCGTTGATCTTATGGCTATGACTCCTTGGTTAAACAAATACCCTGATTGTGTCTCTGCTGGGGTGCTGAGGAAGGGATTCTTATATGGCTTCCACATCCCGGCGGGGGATTTTCGAGGGGAACCTTTTTGTAAAAACCAGCTTTCGGCACAGCATAATCCAGGTGTGGTGGAGAGAAAAATCGCTAGAGAAGTGAGCCTAGGCCGAGTGGCGGGGCCTTTTCAGCGCCCGCCAGTGGCGGGTTTCATCTGTTCCCCATTAGGGGTGGTCCCCAAGAAGGACCCGGTGAGTTTAGGCTGATCCATAATCTGTCTGCTCCAAGGGGTTTCTCGGTAAATGATGCTATCGACCCAGAAGTTTGTTCGGTGCGGTACGCATCATTCGATGATGCCGTCACCATGTTAAATCGCCTGGGCCCCGGGGCGCTGATGGCGAAATCAGATATCGAATCAGCGTTCCGGTTGCTCCCGGTACACCCACAGGATCAGCGCTTGCTAGGTTTTGCGTTCCAGGGGAGTTATTACATGGACAAATGCATGCCGATGGGTTGCTCCATTTCTTGTGCCTATTTTGAAAAATTCAGCTGTTTTTTAGAGTGGGCATTCACCGAGGCCACAGGGCATGGGCATGTTATGCATTATCTAGATGACTTTCTGTTCTTGGGGGCAGCCGGCGACACGAAATGTGCGCAGGTGCTACAGGACTTTTGGATCCTCATGAGGGAGTTTGGAGTGCCATTGGCACCAGGTAAGACGGTTGGACCATCTACTTCACTGGAGTTTCTGGGAATTGAGCTGGATTCTGTGGAGGGATGTTTCCGTTTGCCAGTGGGAAAGGTAGCTAAATTTAGGGCTTCCCTGGAACTTTACCTTAGTAAAGAGAAAGTGACCCTGCACCAGTTACAGCAAACGGTGGGTCAGCTTAACTTTGCCCTAAGAGTGATACCAATGACCCGCCCCTTTTCACGCTCTATTGCACAAGCTATGGTTGGTCTCAAGGAAGGACACCACAGCACGAGACTGTCTGCAGAGGTTCGCCAGGATATGCGCATTTGGTTGGCATTTCTGGCGGACTTCAACGGTCGAGTGATGTGGAACAAGCCGCCAGCGTCTTCGGACGAGCTGGGTTTGTGGACTGACTCAGCGGGGAGCGTGGGATTTGGCGCCATCTTTGGTAACCGATTGTCGGCCAAGCATGGCCGGCGTGGTGGCATTCCTGCGGTCTCACAGGTAACATAGGGTTCCTTGAGCTATTCCCTATTTTGGTTGCTCTGATGGCATGGCCGGACGAGTTCCGAGACCACTCTGTGATATTTTGGTCTGATAACATGACTGTTGTCGAATGCATTAACAATCAGGCAGCACGCTGCAAGTGGATCTTGAGATTGTTGAAGGAAGTTGTGCTGCTTTGCATGAGACTGAATGTACAGTTCAGGGCGAAACACGTGCCGGGTGTACTGAATCATGCGGCTGATGCACTCTCTCGTTCACATATGCAGGCGTTCAGGGGTTATCTACCTACAGCGGACCTAGCGGCGGCACCATTCCCCGAAGCACTCTGGCTAATCGGTGCCCCGGATTACAAGACCTCGTGGCAGCAAGCTTAGCCCCCAGGACGAGGAAGGCATACGAAGGAGCGTTTCGTTCCTATTGTGCATTTTTGGGTCCGACAGGGATTCAGAACTGGGGTCAGGAGGATTCCTTTTTAGGGTTCCTGGTAGCACTGCACAGAGAAGGCCGATCAGCGGCAACGGCCAATAGACACAGGGCGGCCATCTCATTCATGGCGCAAGTGCATGGCATCAAAGACCCAACAGGTTCCTTTTTGGCAAAAAAAGCCCTTCGCGGCTGGCAGCGCCTCGAGGGTCGCAAGCAAGACGAGAGGTGCCCGATTGGCTTAGAAAGGTTGTCCCTACTCATGGAGAAACTAGTCACGACATGCTCCTCCCAATTCGAAGCAGTTCTGTTCCGGGCAGCTTTCGCATTAGCATTCCATGGGGCTATGCAGGTGAGCGAACTGGTCGCAAGGAATAAGAAAGATTTGAAGGGAGGCTTGTGCAGGGATCACATCCTAATTAGGGGTGATTCGATGGTAGTCACGATAGCTAGGTCCGAGACTGACCAGGGAGCTATGGGAAACAGTGTTGTTGTCCAGCGCGTGCGAGGGTCCCCCACGTGCCCGATAACGTGTATAGAGCAATTTTTGGCACTGAGGGCGGATACATGGGGGGGAGTTTGCTGAGGCACATCGATGGCACCCCACTGACGAGGTTTCAGTTCCAGAGGGTGCTAGCACTGACAATCGCTGCGGCGGGCATGGACCTGTGCGATTTTGGGACCCACTCCTTTAGGATAGGGGCTGCTACTGAGGCTACAGCCAGGGGTCAGAGTGCAGAGGAAGTGAAACAGTTAGGACGATGGTCCTCGAATTGCTTCAAGAGGTATGTGCGATTGCACATGTTGTGAAGTCAAGTGACAGGCACTCACGCTTCTTGTCTTCTGTTTTGATTTACAGTTTCGCGAGCATGTCATGCGGGGCGGAATTTGCAGTCGACCCAGTACCAGGGGACCAGCGGTCATGGATCACCGTCTGAGGAGAGAGTGGTTTGGGTCGTGGGCCACTCATACTTGAGGCGGGCCGGGGACGTATTCAAAGCAGGTGACGCGACTCGCGCAGCTGGGGAATACGGATACAGAGTGGCCTTCCACGGAAGGGGCGGGCTCTGTATTGACCAATTCGAATCTTTTGTTGAGGGCCTCCTAGGGCGGCAGAGGTCATCGCCATCTGTAGTCATAGTACACCTGGGGGGGCAATGACTTGGTGACACTGGGGAGACGAGTATTGCTCGAGCAAGTTTTGTCTTCCGTTAGCTGGTTGGCAAAAAGAATCCCAGGGTGCACGATTGCCTGGTCCCACATGATTCCCAGGAAGGTATGGCGGGGGGGCCTTTCAGTGTCAGCACTGAACCATTCGGTCAAGAAGGTTAATAACAAAATTGGTAGATTGTTTCGCTCTGCGCAGTTGCATAGCATTCCTCATGGATGTATTCAGGGTGATCACATGTATCTGAATGATGGGGTTCACCTGTCCCGGGAGGGGAATGTTTTACTCATAGGAGACTTCATAGCATGGCTAAGGGGTTTGAGGAAGCATGACCTTTAGGAGGAGTTTGGGGGGGCCGGATAGCCGGTCAACTATCCGGCCTGTGGCGGTAAGGTCATGATCGGTGAGCAGTAATTTCAAGGTCCCTAGAGGGGGGCGCCACCCACTATGGATGGGAGCGCCCGGGGGGAGGCGGCCATTGGCCCCTCCCACTGGGAGGCGGCACCCACTAAGGATGGGTCGCCTAAGGGGAGGCGGCCATAGGCCCCTTCCAGGGGAGGAGGCGGCTATATGCCCCCCCTACGAATTTCCCGGGGCCCGGTTATCCGCGACGGCGGATATGATAAAGAGTGTGGGGATGGGGGGGGAGTCCACGCTGTCCTTCCTACAGATACCTCACACGGGAGCTCGGACGACCTTTAAGATGGCGTCGAGCGGAAAGGGGGGCCCCCAACAAGACAAGGGAAATTAGAGTTGGCAAGGAGGGTACAGTCCTCTGCGCGGCCGCCACTCACACCGTGAGGGCGAGAGTTTTTGGTAGTAGGGATCTGACACCGGTTAAGACCTTGCCGTTGGCCCTTAATGCTAGGATGTACAATTTTAATTTAGAATGTATGCATTTGCAGGATGTGAGACTCGGCTAGGAAACCTTTGTATTAGAGATTTGTTAAGGTTAGCCAAAGAACATGTCTTCATCGAAATGTAATAAATGAAAATTGTACATGATTATGAAACTTTTATTTAATGTTTTAAATTTTGTTTCATATTTTAATAAATACGGCCGGGAGGGTGACTCCCTCCAGCCTTCCAAAAGTTCAGAACTGTGTCCGACTTCCCATCCTTGGGGATTGTGTTGGGAGGGGGTGACGGGCATCCCGGCCATATGTCTATACCTTTGTTTCTCAGTACTGCGTTGGCGGCATCACGTTATTGTTGTGCCCTATTTTGCCTTATTAGTGTATGATTTATTACCTACACACACTTGTGCTAAAATGCTTCATATAACAGAAGCAAACACCCAGTTGAGGTAATAAATCTGAGCTGCAGGGCCATGCAATTGAGAGAACGGAATATCACAGTGGGCAAAGTAAGGGGAAGTACTGCAGATGTATGTACATACTCTTAAACACATTTTACGTGTCAGACGCCTTAAAATCAACAGTCTCTGCATAACAAACTGCTCCTCACTACATATGCCAATGTGCAATCAGCATGCATATAATATGTTATGCCATATGCGCATTATCATACGAACTGTGCCGAAGTGTACTGCCAAGACCCAGTAATAACATAATCTGCAAAGAAGGTCAGATGTTTATAGTAAACGCTATACTAATCCAAGTTACAAAAAATACTGGCAGTACTCGTTCCCAGTTTAAACTACCAGGTGCTCACATCACCATAATCTTACTCCCATAGAGACACGCTCTTACACTACTAGCATAAATATGCGACACGGGCAGTTCTATCCCTACTGTCTAGTGGTGCATACTATCTGATTTATACACAACCCTATGCTGGCTGTCCTTGACATGCGCGTCACAGCAGTCCTCAGTCAGGGCCTCTCCCCACTAGACACCAATGGCAATTTGTACTCCGGGCACTATTTTCTCAAATACCTTTCTCCTGCCTGCTGTTCCATGTTCTCTCCTAATGTATTTTTAAAAACATCTTTATAGCACGGGTGCTGAATGCATTTGCAATACAATAGGTCTTGCATTTACGAGAGTTTAAGCTATTGGCATTGTAAATGATACTGCCTTATATTTATCTTTTTAAACAACTACTCATAAATAAAAGGCATTGTCATTTACAATGCCAATAGCTCAAACGCTTGCAAATGCGAAACAGATTGCATTGCAAATGCCTGTTTTATATATTGTTCTGTCCATTATACTCAAACTATAATGTTTGCTACCTCGTCCTTGCATTTTTACATTTTTTCTTGTTTTACCTGTCTATTCTTTGCTAAGCGTGTCCCTTCTCACATGTATTAGCTGTTTCTGACAATCTGTGTGTGTCTCTCCATCCATAACCGTATCTATCATTCCATCTATCTGTATCACTCTGATATTCCGACATTGCTGTTCACCACATCTCATTTTCTTTCACTATCTCTCCCATTCTTGCTCAGTAAATATTTAGCAAATCATCTCTCACCTTCTGTTGACACTTCCAATATGGCCGAGATACCCGCCACCCCCTCGCAACACAATCCCCAAGGATGGGAAACCGGAAACAGTTCTGAACTTTTGGAAGACGGGAGGGAGTGACCGTCCCGGCCGTATTTATTAAAATATGAAACAAAATTAAAAACATGAAAATAACAGTTTCATATTATGTACAATTTCATTTCCACATTTGCGATGTTTGGCTAACCTTAACATATGCTCTAATACAAAGGTTCTCCTAGCCGAACTAACATCCTACAAAATATTAACTTGTAATTTGAAATTGTACATCCTAACGTTTAAGGGCCAACGGCAAGGTCGTAACCGGTGTCAAGATCCCTAAACCAGAAATGACCCCCTCACTTGTGAGGGGCGACCGCACAGAGGCGTACCTCAAGTGCCACTACCAATTTCCCTTGACTTGACGGGGGCCCCATTAAACTCGACGCCACTTAAAGGTCGTTCGAGGACTCGTGTGAGGTATCTAGAGGGTAGCGTAGACCCCCCTCCCAAACCCCACACAACTTACCACATCTGCCGTCGCAGATGACCTGGCCCCGGGAAATTCTCCAGGAGGGGGCTGTAACCCCTCCTACCCAGGAAGGGGCCTTGACCGCCTTTCCTTTCCTTTCGGCGGCCCATCCTTAGAAGGAACCGCCTCCCCGTTGAGGGGCCAATGGCCACCTCCCTCGAGCGCTCCCATCCGTAATGGGTGACGCCCACTCATAGGGATCTACCAATTAGTGCTCACCGATCATGACCTTACCGCCCGACAATAAATACGACAAACTATCTAAAACTAACTTACTAAAGAATTATATATTATAAGCATGATTATTGATCAACACTAGTGCAAATACTTTATTTGAAAATATCCAATACATGACCATCTTTATTGCAGATTCAAAATATCACGACAGTCGTCACAACCTGAAAGAAAATAGAGTCACCACATCAAAACTTTATTCACAACAAGTAGCTGTCCTCAGGGGCTGGTGGGTGGGTCAAAATTGGCTCTTCGTTCCGTCTCGAGCTCACGTGCAGCGAGGAGGTGCAGCTTCAGAGCACAGGAACAAGAGGATGCATTCTTGGCTTGTTGCTCCTTTTATCCGTCTTCAGGGCGGGCGTACACCCGCCCCTGCCTGCCCCAAAGGGCGTGGCCGGCCGCGTCAGTGTCTAGGCCAGCCCACTCCAGGGCGGGAAAAAGGCGCGCCCCGGCTACGCCGCTTCGGGCATACCAGCCGAGGCTCGCCTCCCGCCCAAGATGGCTTCCCGGGGGGATCGTGGTACTCCACCATACGTTCGGGGGGACCGAATGGTCGCCCCTTTCCATATGGCCGAGATACCCGCCACCCCCTCGCAACACAATCCCCAAGGATGGGAAACCGGAAACAGTTCTGAACTTTTGGAAGACGGGAGGGAGTGACCCTCCCGGCCGTATTTATTAAAATATGAAACAAAATTAAAAACATGAAAATAACAGTTTCATATTATGTACAATTTCATTTCCACATTTGCGATGTTTGGCTAACCTTAACATATGCTCTAATACAAAGGTTCTCCTAGCCGAACTAACATCCTACAAAATATTAACTTGTAATTTGAAATTGTACATCCTAACGTTTAAGGGCCAACGGCAAGGTCGTAACCGGTGTCAAGATCCCTAAACCAGAAATGATCCCCTCACTTGTGAGGGGCGACCGCACAGAGGCGTACCTCAAGTGCCACTACCAATTTCCCTTGACTTGACGGGGGCCCCATTAAACTCGACGCCACTTAAAGGTCGTTCGAGGACTCGTGTGAGGTATCTAGAAGGTAGCGTAGACCCCCCTCCCAAACCCCACACAACTTACCACATCTGCCGTCGCAGATGACCTGGCCCCGGGAAATTCTCCAGGAGGGGGCTGTAACCCCTCCTACCCAGGAAGGGGCCTTGACCGCCTTTCCTTTCCTTTCGGCGACCCATCCTTAGAAGGAACCGCCTCCCCGTTGAGGGGCCAATGGCCACCTCCCTCGAGCGCTCCCATCCGTAATGGGTGACGCCCACTCATAGGGATCTACCAATTAGTGCTCACCGATCATGACCTTACCGCCACAGGCCGGATAGTTGACTGGCTATCCGGACCCCCCACAAAACTCCTACCTAAAGGTCATGTCTTAAAGTCTTTAGCCAAGCTACCACGTCTCCTATGAGTAACTCATTCCCCACCCGGGACAAGTGAACACCATCCCCCAAATACATACTGTCACCAGTAATACAACCATGCGAAATCGAATGCAGTGTATTGGAACGGAACAATCTACTCACTTTGTTATTGATTTTTCTTACTGAATGATTCAGAGCAGAAACAGAAATAGCCCCCCGCCATACTTTTCGTGGGATCATATGGGACCATGCAATCGTGCACCCTGGAACTCTCCTCGCCAACCAACTTACAGTGGAAAGCATCGCCTCAAGAAGAAGTCGTCTACCAGTGGTGACCAAATCATTACCCCCAAGATGTACTATGACTATAGACGGCGGTGACCTCGTCCGCCCTAGCAAACCCTCGAAAAATGATTGAAACTGGTCAATACAGAGTCCGCCCCTTCCGTAGAAGGACACCCTGTACCCGTATTCCCCAGCCACGTGAATCATATCACCTGCTTTGAATACGTCCGCGGCACGCCTCACGTATGAGTGGCCCACGACCCACACCTCCTCTTTCACAGCCGGTGATGTCTGACCGCTGGCCCGGTGTTGGGTCGACTGCATAGTCGGCCCCGCCTCGTAGGCTTGCGCAACTGAAACCAAACAAAAAACAAGAAGCGTGAGTACATCATTACAGCTTCACAACATGTGCAACCGCACATACCTCTTATAACAATTGGAGGACCAACGCCCCACACGTTTAACTTGTTCGACATTCAGACCCCTGGCTGTAGCCTCTGTAGCAGCCCCTATCCGAAAGGAATGGGTCTCAAACTCGCCCGGGTTCAAGCCCGCAGCAGTAATCGACATCGCAAGCACCCGCTGAAACTGAAACCTCGTCAGTGGGGTGGTGTCAGCGTGTCTCAACAAGGTCCCCCCCCATGATGCCACTCTGTGTGCCAAATATTCCTCTACACAACTCACCGGGCACATGGAGGACCCAGGTATCCTTTGTATGATTATGCAATCACCCCTTGCACCCTGATCGGTCTTGGACCTGACGAACGAGAGAGTCATCGTCCCCCCTCTGATCTGAACGTGCTCTCGGCACAGTCCCCCCATCACATCCTGCTTGTTCCTCGCCACTAGTTCGCTTACTCGCATAGCCCCATGGAATGCCAGCGTAAAAGCGGCTCGAAATAACACCGTTTCATACTGGGATGAACATGTTGCAGGGAGTTTAGATAATAACAGGGCCAACCTATCCAAACCTATCGGGCGCCTTTCATCTACTCTGCGACCCTCAAGGCGTTGCCACCCACGTAGCGCTTTTTGTACAACGAAAGACGCTGTCGGGTCCTGGATCCCATGAGCCCTAGCCACAAAGGAAATGGCGGCCCGATGCCTCTGGGCCGTAGCCACTGATTTGCCTGCGTGACGTAACGACAGCAGGAATTTCACTACCAACTCCTCCTGACCCCAAAGCTCCCCTCTAGCCGCCCCCAAAAAGGCCCAATAGGAACGGAACGCCCCTTCATATGCCTTCCTCGTCCTGGGTGCTAAACTCTCTCCCACGAGGTCCTGTAGTTCTGGGCACCGAGAGACCAGAGAGCTTCGGGAAAGGGTGCTGCCACCGGGTCCGCTGTGGGCAGAAAACCCCAGAAGGCCTGCATATGAAAACGAGAAAGCGCATCAGCCGCTTGGTTCATCACCCCCGGGACATGTCGTGCCCTAAATAGTACATTCAATTGCATACACAATAACACAATTTCTTTGAGCAATCTCAGAATCCATTTGCATCGTGCTGCCTGGCTATTGATACACTCAACAACGGTCATGTTATCAGACCAGAATACCACCGAGTGATCTCTGAACCCCTCAGGCCAAGTTCTCAGGGCCACCAGTATGGGAAAAAGTTCTAGGAAAGCAATGTTGCTCGTCAGACCACTATCATGCCACCATGACGGCCATTTTTGTGCCGACCACTGTGTGCCGAATATGGCACCAAAACCAATGCTCCCTGCCGAATCCGTCCACAGCCCTAGCTCCTCAGAGGACACGGCCGTTTTGTTCCAGACAATTCGACCATTGAAATCCGCCAGAAATGCCAGCCAAATGCGCATGTCCTGGCGAACCTCTGCCGAGAGCCTTGTGCGATGATGACCCTCCCTCAAGCCGACCATGGCTTGAGCGATCGAGCGAGAAAAGGGGCGGGCCATCGGTATAACTCTCAGGGCAAAATTCAACTGTCCCACCAATTGCTGTAATTGATGTAGCTTCACCTTAGACTCACTTATACACATCTGCAAGGATGCCCTGAATCTTAACACTTTGTCATCTGGTAAACGAAAACAACCTTCTTTGGAATCGAGCTCGATCCCCAGAAACTCAAGGCAAGTCGAGGGACCCACAGTCTTACCTGGTGCCAATGGCACGCCAAATTGATTCATCAAGACACTAAATGCAGTCAAAGCCTGTCCACATTCTGGATCACCGGCTGCCCCCAGAAACAAAAAGTCATCGAGATAATGCATAACATGTTTAAACCCCGTCTTCCTTGTGAAGACCCATTGCAGGAAGCAACTGAACTTTTCGAAATAGGCACACGATATAGAGCACCCCATCGGCATGCACCTATCCATGTAGTAGTGACCCTGAAACATGAAACCAAGGAGACGCTGATCGTCTGGATGTACCGGGAGCAACCGGAACGCTGACTCGATATCACATTTTGCCATCAGCGCTCCGGGCCCCAGGCGATTCAATATGGCTACGGCCTCATTGAAGGATGCGTACCGCACCGAACACACTTCCGGGTCTATTGCCTCGTTTACGGAAAGACCACGTGGGGCTGATAAGTTATGTATCAGCCGAAACTCACCCGGGTCCTTCTTGGGGACCACCCCTAAAGGGGAACAAACAAAGTTAGCAACTGGTGGCACATTAAATGGACCGGCGACTCGACCTCGAGCCACCTCTTTCCCGATCTTTTCCTGTACCACGGTCGTATGCTGTAAGACCGATATCTGGTTTTTACATTTTGCTATACCCCGGAACTCCCTCACTGGGATGCGGAAACCATACGAAAATCCGTCCCGTAACACCCCAGCGGAAGCGTGATCCGGGTATTCACTAAGCCAGGGAATCATTGCCATGGTATCAATCGGAGTAGGTAAAGGCGCCCCTCGGACTATGTCAGACCTGTTTGGCGCCTCCTCTACCCCCGTTATCACCCGTTTTGGCTCTGCAGATGGACTCAGGATGGGATGATTGCCCGCACCCCCCACATTCGTGCCTAAATTTGCATGACCCCTGGGGCCTAGTACATTTCCCCCTGTTAAAGTTCCAACAAACCCCCCTTTTACCTGCGTTGCCGGTCGGCCTCGAGTGATTGTCGTTACTCGTACCCGATCGAAAGGGCGACCCCGCATATTGGCGGGGGGATTCACCCACGTAACTCCCTACCAATGGCACCTTCAACATACCAGAATCCTCCATTTTGGACCAGGACACAGAATCATAACAATCCCAAGTTAAGTTTTTATCGTGCTCTTTTGCTTTTCTGAAAACATTGTCGTAACAAAACCAATGGTTGCCCTCATGAGACACTGAATACCCCATGATCCGTGACTGATAAATCGGCAATTCGGGCAGCAATTCGGGCCTACGTTCACCTAAGATGGATGTAAAAACCCCCCATGCTTTGCCCCAATTACCAATGTTTTCCTTTACCTTAAAGGCGGCCATCTTTGCGCGCCAAACACTCGGATGCATGAGCTCCTTTTGACTCTTAACATGCTCCATCTCATAATGATCGGTAAGCAACGAGAAAATGTTTATATACTCCCCTGCCCATATCTTCTCCTTGATAGCCAGAGGGACATGTTGACCCAACCTTTCCCTTCGAGAGGGTGCCGACTCATCCCTCGCAATCGGCAATGGCCGCTTACCTGAACCGGAAGCTGTATCTGCGACTGGACCTGACCCAGATGGTTTCTCAACTGCCGCAGCCGGCGATGGTGCCTTCGTCGCTTCCCTTGTTTCCCGCAGCTGTTTCATCAACACCTGCGCGTCATCAGCCGTGGCGCCCTTGCTACCTTTACCCAACCACGCTGCTAATTGTGCCGCCAGCTCGGGCGGCATATCCTCCCCGGACACGGGGGTGACCACTACGGGAATCGGATTTCCTTCCCCCGGGACCGGAGTGGGTGCTTCGAGCGGAGTACAGGGAACTGGGACGTCTCCCCCCGCTGTTCCCCTCCTGGGCCTCTTGCCTTTTCCCCCTGGAGCTGTTCCCGCCAGAGGACGTTTCGGCCCCCCTTCCTCGTCTTTCTCCGCCATTCGCTTCTTTAGGTCGGTTACCTCTTTCATGAGAACTCGCAGCATCAGTTCGGTAGTCAATCGTTTTCCCACCTTCTTAGGCATTCTCCGACAGAGTATCTGCAAAACAAACAAGAAGATTATAACGCTCAAAATTGGCTCTTCGTTCCGTCTCGAGCTCACGTGCAGCGAGGAGGTGCAGCTTCAGAGCACAGGAACAAGAGGATGCTTTCTTGGCTTGTTGCTCCTTTTATCCGTCTTCAGGGCGGGCGTACACCCGCCCCTGCCTGCCCCAAAGGGCGTGGCCGGCCGCGTCAGTGTCTAGGCCAGCCCACTCCAGGGCGGGAAAAAGGCGCGCCCCGGCTACGCCGCTTCGGGCATACCAGCCGAGGCTCGCCTCCCGCCCAAGATGGCTTCCCGGGGGGATCGTGGTACTCCACCATACGTTCGGGGGGACCGAATGGTCGCCCCTTTCCATTCTTACTTCTCTCTAATAAGTGCTGAACCATTTTAAATGGCGAATAACGAAAAAATGCAAAAAAGAGACGTCCATTTGAAAGCGTTTTACCAACAAACCGTAAAACTGGGAAACTAAATATAGGTTAATCATGTGTCACCATCTAAAACACTAGACAGTTAAATGGATCATCTAAAGCCAATGAAGACCATAGAAAAATATTAAACATATATGCCTATTATGAAAATGGGAAGGTGCCTGCCCAATAAACGGAAAATGAGACTCCAGTGGTAAGAAGATAAAAAAAAATCAGGAAACAGAAGAAGAAATACATTTAGTACGAGGATGAGAAGCACAGTACAATGAAGTACAGCACTACAGAAGCCAACATAAAGCAGAAAAAAACTCCAGTTGAAAACAGTTATGTAAACTTAATTAACAACAGAAAAAAAAGAGAAAAGTAAGACCTCTAATGTTTTTCCTAGAAGTAGGCTAAAAGTATAATTCAACAGATGAAGCTGAAGCAATTCAGGCTAAGAGTAATGGAGACGAAAGGAAGAACCCACCCAGAAGGGGAACATATTGTCACCTGCCAACAACTAGTGTGAGAACGGAAAAAATATCACTTTAATTGAATGGATTCAACTAAAGCTGGCATGGATCGCGAACTCAAAGAAACATACATTTGATCATATTAATAGTTCTTATATACTATACTGGATCATTGAAATATCATATCAAAAATTTAATATATAATAAATAGTTGATATAATGGTAAGTGTGCCCAAAAACATATATCAAAATTCTTATTTTTTTCCCTTTCTATTTCTTTTATACTCTTTCTACCACTTGATATTTGCTCATCACTCCACAATAAACATGCTCAATCACTCAAACCTCATACAGCAAACTAACTCATCCCACATCTATATTCAAACCACTAAGGGTGAAAATGTATAAGTACATCAATATGGACAACAGGACTAGAGACAGAAATGACACATATGGCTGTAACAAATTCACAAAAAGGAAAATAATTAATCAGTCCATAAAATCAGCCAGAGTCCTCATATATACTTTGTCTTGAGGCAGTTAACTATATAAAAAGCACACCTTTTTTGTATTCATTATTGTATTAATGAGGTCTTCTTCATACATGATTCCTTAGGCAAGTAACAAATGTTCCTGTTGCACAAAGACCTAGTGTCAACGCGAGTTTCGGTAAGGGCTGATGGAAGGGCCAAAACCTTCTGCAGGGAACAGTGGTGTCTTTCGATTATATGTCAAAGGGGGTAAGGAGACTACCAATGATGGCACACTAAATAGGTTTCCTTGGCTAGTCAGGTCTCCTCAAGCTATTAGGTTTCAGGAGAAAGGAGCCAAAGGCGAGATATCAAGAATTTTGAGAAACCAAAAAGCCCAAACAGGATCACTATCGTTAGGATTCAAAACAGTACACAGAGCTAGGCCAATAGGTTAAAATCCAGCGCATATGGATATTCCTCGGCGTCTGCGTGGAATGGATTAAAGTACTCAATTCAAAAGAAGAACATCATGCCAGAGAGTACTCCATGCTTCCATCGCCAGCGTGCACCTAAGAGTAATGGAGAACCTTTTTAAAAACGGAAAAGAAACCTAAGCAAAAGCAATACATTGAAGGTGTGTCATTAAACAAAGATGTATAATAAAAAGAAAACTTCATTATAATAATAAACGGAATGAAAGCATTGACAAAACTTTCCAGTGTATTAAACAATAGGGGAACAAAAGAAGGTAAAGTGAAAGTGGAAATACTTGGTCAAATAATTGGATAATGGAAACATACCTCAAACAGAGACATATTTATTACATGGCTTTGCTGCAGCTATTCCAGCCATGAAGAAGAGTGCAACCCCGTTGGAAGAGCACAGCATTAATGAGGCAGACTTCAAGGAAGCTATGAATGACATCCAAAATACTTAGGGGCATATTTATTAAAAGATCACGCAGTGAAGCAAGTCACCTTTCTGCTCTGCATGATAGGGAAAGGGCAGAAATGTGCTGTATTTAACATTATACAGCACATTCATTTCTTTTCCCTGTGCTGGTGCCCAATGTGCTGCCAAGCGTCAACGCAAGAACCCTTGCACCATGGTGTAAGGGGGCCTGCATTGCAAGCAGGATTGTTTTTGTGCAGGAAGGGGCACATTTCTGCACAAAATCAATCCTGAGAAGCATATTCCTCTTTCCATGTGTGCTGCAGAAGGCAGCACACATAGATAGAGGACGTAACAAGGAGAAACAAGCATTGGCATAGCCAATAGGTCTCGCTTTTGGGACCTTCTAAGTATTTATTTATGCAGCATAATATTCTTGGTGCAACCACATAAACTGTTGCGTGGCTAAACACTTATAAAGTTCCAAAGGTGAAACCTATTGGCAATGCCAATGCTTGGTGTGGTTGTGTGTGTGTGTGTAGTTGTGTGTGGTTGTGTGTGTGGTTGTGTGTGTGGTTGAGTGTGTGGTTATGTGTGTGGTTGTGTGTGTGTGGTTGTGTGTATGTGTGTGTGTGTGTGTATGTGGGTGTGTGTGTGGTTGTATGTGTGGTTGTGTGTGTGGTTGTGGCTTTGTGTGTGGTTGTATGTGTGCTTGTGCTTGTGTGTGTGTGCTTGTGTGTGTGGTTGTGTGTGGTTGTATGTGTGGTTGGGTATGTGGTTGTGTGTGGTTGTGTGTGTGGTTGTGGTTGTGTGTGTGTTGTTTGTGGTTGGGCGTGTGGTTGTGTGTGTGGTGGTGGTTGTGTGTGTGTGTGGTGGTGGTTGTGTGTGTGGTTGTGCATGTGTGTGTGTGGTTGTGTGTGTGTTTTGTGTGTGGTTGTGTGTGTGTGGTTGCGTGTGTGTGTGGTTGGTTGTGTGTGTGTTTGGTTGTGTGTGGTTGTGGTTGTGTGTGTGGTTGTGTGTGTGGTTGTGGGTGTGGTGTGTGGTTGCGTGCGTGTGTTTGTGTTTGTGGTTGTGTGTGTGTGTGGTTGTGTGTGTGGTTGTGGTTGCGCATAGCCAATAGGCCTTGCTTTTGGGACCTTCTAAGTATTTAGTTATGCAGCACAATATATTTGGTATAACAACATTAAGTGTTGCATGGCTAAATACTTCTATGGTCATAAAGGCGAGACTTATTGGCTATGTAAATGCTGGTTCAAAAGGAGAAGCAGTGCTATTAGGATGCGGCAGCCACTTATAGGTAGAGAGAGACAGGTGTCTGTAGAGAGATAGAGAGGGAGAGAGAGAGAGGTAGAGAAAGGTGTGTAGAGCGAGAGAGAGAGTTATAGAGAGAGCGTTGTGGAGAGAGTTATAGAGAGAGGTATGTAGAGAGAGAGAGAGATAGGTGTGTAGAGAGAGAGACAGTGAGAGAGAGAGAGATATAGAGAGAGAGGTGTGTAGAGAGAGAGAGAGTGAGAGGTGTGTTGGGATAGAGAGAGAGAGAGAGAGAGAGAGGGGTGTGTATAGGGTGAGAGAGAGAGAGGTGTGTAGAGAGAGAGAGGTGTGTAGAGAGAGAGAGAGAGAGAGGTGTGTAGAGAGAGAGAGAGAGGTGTTGAGCATGAGAGAAATGTGTGTAGAGAGAGAGATAGGTGTTTACAGAGAGACTAGAGAGGTGTAAAGAGAGATAGAGAGGTGCATGTAGAGAGAGAGCGAGAGGTGTAGAGAGATAGGGCGAGAGAGAGAGGAGTGTAGAGAGAGAAAGTTGTGTAGAGAGAGAGAGAGAGAGAGAGAGAGAGAGATGTGTGTAGAGAGAGAGAGAGTTGTGTATATATATGTATATACAGAGAGACAGAGGTGTGTAGAGAGTGAGAGGGGTGTACAGAGAGAGTGTGAGAGAGGCAGAGAGAGAGAGGTGTATATAGAGAGAGAGAGATAGAGAGGTGTGTAGAGAGATAGAGAGGTAGAGAGATAGGTGTGAAGAGAGAGAGAGGTGTGTAGAGAGAGAGAGAGAGAGAAAGAGAGGTGTGTAGGGAGTGAGGTGTGTGTAGAGAGAGAGGAGTGTAGAGAGAGATAAAGAGACAGGTGTGTAGAGAGAGAGTGATATAGAGTGAGGTGTGTAGAGAGAGAGAGGCGTCTAGAGAGAGAGCAAGAGAGAGATGAGTTTAGATTGAGAGATACAGATAGAAAGAGAGATGTGTGTAGAGAGTGAGAGGGGTGT
Source organism: Lissotriton vulgaris (assembly GCF_964263255.1). NCBI lineage: Eukaryota > Metazoa > Chordata > Amphibia > Caudata > Salamandridae > Lissotriton > Lissotriton vulgaris. Next base: position 799,454,788 of record NC_141685.1, on the reverse strand, counting down.
ACAGAGAGTGTGTGACAGAGGCAGAGAGAGAGAGGTGTATATAGAGAGAGAGAGAGATAGAGAGGTGTGTAGAGAGAGAGAGAGGTAGAGAGATAGGTGTGTAGAGAGAGAGAGGTGTGTAGAGAGAGAGAGAGAGAGAGAAAGAGAGGTGTGTAGGGAGTGAGGTGTGTGTAGAGAGAGAGGAGTGTAGAGAGAGTTAAAGAGACAGGTGTGTAGAGAGAGAGTGATAGAGAGTGAGGTGTGTAGAGAGAGAGAGGCATCTAGAGAGAGAGCAAGAGAGAGATGAGTTTAGATTGAGAGATACAGATAGAAAGAGAGATGTGTGTGTTTTATTTTAAATTTGAGTTGTTATAAGTATTTACTTATGTTATGTTTTAATTTTTGTGCAACAATATGAACTCTTAATATTTATTGAGAGTTATAAATGAAAAATGTTCATTTTACAAATGAAAGGTTTATTTAAAAAAATGACAGATGTATAAATGTTAATTACGGTATTTCTGAGCATAAAATATTTACATTTTAATTAATGCATTGTTACTTAAAATATTTCTTCATGCGAGATATCTTTTAATATTTTTATTATTTTCCCACTGCAAAAAATAATTTGGCATGTTTGCCGCAAATGGTGTATAAGAACATCTCCTAAGTCTTCTACATCTTCACCAAGCATAAACCAATCGATGAGAATTTCATTCCTTATATCCATTGACTGGTTTGTTTCAGTGCTTTTCACTTGTGTAGTCATCGTACTTATTTCTCCTTTTGTATTTTCGATCCCATATATTTAAACTTCTATTGTTTCTGGTGGTGGTTCTGTTACCTGTGAATATATGGTAAAACAAATTATTAGTTTTGTGGTGTTGAGGGTTAGGAGAGTGTTAGAGTGTTAGAAGAGGGCTAGAGGGGTAGTTGAATGTTAGTAGAGGTGTATAATAGCAGTAGCATAATGTTTGAGGGGTATTAGAGTGTTTGAGAATTATTAGGGGTGTATAGGGGTAGATGAGTGTTAGAGTGTTACAAGACATTTATATTAGAGGTATAGGGTTAGAAGAGAGGTATAGTTGTATAAGAGAGGCATCATTTTCATGAGTGGTACAGGTGTAGAAGAGAGGTAGAGTGGAGGTATAGGGGTAGAAGTGAGATAGAGTGGTAGAAGAGAGGTAGTATAGAGGTAGATATGTAGAAGTGAGGGAGAGGGGTATTAGATTTTGTGAAGCGGGTTAGAGGGGTATTAGTGGGGTTTAAGGGTAGAAGATTGGTAGATGGTTAGAAGGTGTGTGCAGGGGTAGAAGAGGGTTAGAGGTGTATTTTAGATGTTGTGTTGTAGTTGAGGTTTAGTAGGAGTGTAGATGGGTACATTAGCAGTATAATATTGTATATGTATATTTGAGCTTATATAGCGCACAGCTACCCGCAGTGGGTTTCCCGGCGCTTGCTTAGGGAACCCATCCTGGTATTCCCCTGTGAGATAACCCCGGCAGGGTATCCACAAGGTGAAAGCCAGGCATCCCGCCGCGAGGGGCCGTTGTGGAGATTAAGCAAGCTATTGCCCAGAGTCGCAGAGTGTGAACCCGTGAGTCGAGAAGGCACCGGAGCGAGAATTATCGAGTCCGTAGAATTTTTAGCCCAAGACCCGCCGAGGCGGGGAATTGAACCCTGGTCCAGGGCCGATCTCAGCTTCCGGGTCTGCCGCCTCTAACCCCTGAGCCACACTTCTCCACTCCACTTGCGTGTGGGGTATTCTAGATTTTGAGAGGTAGTATAGGTTTGGAGGGGTGGAATTGTGTTAAAGGGTTATAGGAGAGGTAGAGTTGTATAATAGAGGTCTAGGTGTAGAAGAGATGTAGAATTTTGGACAAGAAGTAGAGGTGTATAAGAGAGTTATATCAGAGGTAGAGGCCTAGATGTGTGGTAGAGTGGTAGAAGAGAGGTATTGTTGAGCTAGTGGTGTATAAAGGAGTTATACGGTTAGTAGAGGCGTATTTGAGGGTTTTAAGTTGGTTGGAGGGTATAAAAGGGGTAGAGGTGTAGAAGAGTGTTAGAAGAGGTTTAGTGGAATAAAAGAGGGGTAGAGGGTTTGAATTGTAGAAGAGAGGTAGAGGACTGGTTTAGGTGTTAAATGCTATACTTACTTGAATTTGGCTGTGCCTTGTTGTATTTAATATTTTCTGACCATTGAAATCATGTATCATGACGTGTTAATGTCACGTATTCTCCGATGTTTATTGCAAACTCTGTAGCTTCTCTCCATAATCTCACCTTTACATAATCTGTTACATCTTTGATTGTGATTGATTTCAGGCAAGTACTTTGTCCGTTGATAAAGACCTTTTTTGTTTCTTCTTCCTAAAAGAGAAATGAGATTGTTAAAATTATTTATTTTGCATTATTGAAAGAGTTATTGAGTTTTTTTGATTAACAGGTATTTAGTTATTAAATGTAAGTGATATATTTTATTTGTTGATAGTTAGTAGAGCTAGAGTTAGTTAGTGGTAGACAGTGTGTTTTGATTTAGTGAATTAGAGAGAGAGGTGTGTAGAGAGATAGAGAGAGAGAGAACGAGAGAGGTGTGTAGAGATAGAGAGAGATACAGAGAGATGTGTATAGAGGGAAGTGTGTATATGTAGAGAGAGAGTTATAGAGAGAGGTGTGTAGAGAGTTAGAGAGAGAGGTGTGTAGAGAGAGAGAGAGGTTTGTAGAGAGAGAGAGAGGTGTGTAGAGAGAGAGATAGGTGTGTAGAGAGAGAGATAGGATCGCAGTGTAGCGAGAGAGAGAGAGATAGAGAGATGTGTGTAGAGGGAGAGAGAGAGAGTTGTGTCGATAGAGAGTGATAGAGAGAGAGAGGTGTGTAGAGAGAGAGAGAGAGAGAGAGAGAGGTGTGTAGAGCGAGAGAGAGATAGTCCGAGAGGCGTGTAGAGAGAGAGAAAGGTGTGTAGAGAGAGAGAGGTGTGTAGAGAGAGAGAGAGAGAGAGAGTTATGTAGAGAAAGAGTGGTGTGCATTGATTAAAAAAAATGTGTGTAAACTTTTTTTACATTGGAATGGCGTGGTGTGTGTGTGTTGTTGTATATATGTATATATATCACCCAGAGCCTCTCCTTACAGAAAGAATTGAGCAGCACACCCCGCAGGTAAGATTCCACAGTTTATTGCACCATTCGTGAAGCCCCACTGTCCTTATGCATTTCAGCTGCACTCGGCGTTCTTCAGAGGAGGGGCTTTGAACATCACATGGCCTCCTGAACACACCGTGACCCCATGATTGCTCCAATAGTGATTACCCTCAGGTGGGTGCCCGGATGGGCGTTAATGTCGAGCATGCTGCTTTGTAGTGCGTCTTGGGCCTCATAATTACTTCCCTTTGGTGGGCGATGTTAACTTTGTTTTATTTAAAATTTAGGTTGTGCTGCGGTCCCCTTGCGCACCATTTTCAAATGCGCCGAGGTCCAATCCAAGGGCCAGTCCCTGGTGGCTACCAATGCCCGTCTTTTAGCCTTCGCTAGCAACAAAAGTGGTCCAGTTGTGGGCAGTCATTGGCGCGCTTTCTCTGGTGGTGCGTTGCTCGCGGCCAGGACCTGGCCGTATTGTATCACCCAGAGCCTCTCCTTACAGAAAGAATTGAGCTGCACACCCCGCAGGTAAGATTCCAGAGTTCATTGCACCATTCGTGCATATATATGTGCAGCTACTTTCTGTCTCTCCGAAACAGCAATACAGAAACAACGGACCACCAGGCAGTATGGAGTCAGCAGGTAGGTTTATTATCCCTCGTTCTCACATTTCAGCATGGCGCATTACGGGTAACGAGTACCCTTGTTCACATAATGAGCCTGCAGTACATGTTCGTTTATATATACATATTTTTTTTAAGTTTCAATGCCACGTGACCTTTTCATTTAAAATAATATCCGTCAAAACAATTGGCCAATTTTTATTCATGATTGCTCTGATTTTACGTTCCTGCGCATTGTAAGTTGTAATCAATCTAGGTGCTTCATCAACTTCTCTTATTTCATCTTCTGATTCTATATCTCTTGTAAGTAATGATGATCTCAGTCTAATGCTGGCTTTTAAAACTGCATCTGCTAATATCTTTTCTGTGTACCCTCTCCTCATTCTATCAAGGGCTTCAGACTGACATCTAATAAAATCTTCTGGCGTGCTGCAGATGTGTTTTAGCCTTAGGATCTCCCAGTAGGGGATGCTAGCGATTAGATGTTTGGGATGTGCAATGGTAGCGTGCAATGTTGCATTACCTGCAGTGGGTTTTCTAAATGCAGTAGTAGCTAGTCTGTTGTTGTTGATATAGAGGCACACATCCAAAAATTAAATTGTGGTGGGACTAAAGTGTGAAGTATAGTGCAAATTAAAACTATTCACATTGACACTTTTGATAAAATCCTCTGCACTTTCAACATCTCCCTTCCAAATTATAAAAACATCCTCTATAAATTGCAGCCAGTGCATAATCCTATTGTTAAAAATTTCCTTATATTGTTCCCTGAGGACCTGCTCCTCCCAGAACCGCATCTGTAAACATGCGCAGCTCTGGGAAAAGCAGGCCCTCATGGCAACTCCCTGCTTTTGTCTAAATATATCATTACCAAATGAAAAGAAGTTATTATATAAGCACCAGGTGATCAATGACAGTAACATTTTGTTGTGCAATACATATTCTGCCTAGTATTCAAAAAATGTTCAATTGCTTGTAGGCCACACATCTGTTCGATGCTCGTATACAATGACTCTATGTCCCGAGTTATTAGAATCAAATCATCAGTCCATACAATATTTTCAAATTTGCTTAAGAAATCTCCTGTGTCTTTCAAATAAGAGGGCATAGTTTTTACCAGCTCCTGTAAATAAAAGTCTATGTATTCCCCACTTGTTCCGTCATGCTGTTGATGGCCAATATTATGGGACGGCCTGGAATTGGAAACGGTCCTTTATGTATCTCTGGTAACAGGTATAAGAAGGGCACCTCCGGGGGAGGAGCCAGGACGGCGGCCAAGATGGCCGCGCGGACGCCCAGCTCCGCCGCTCACCCTCGTCTCCCATGATATCCTGCCCGCGATCCTGCACCCCAGCCGCGGCCCCGTGCAGAGGAGCAGCGGCGGAGCCCGACCGTGTGACTCCGGTCCACGCACCGCCCCGGATGGCTGAGAATCGTCGTCCTGAAGTCTCCGGCCTTCAGTCCGGATGAGCCGGGACCTCGGGTTGCGGCATGACCGCCTCACAGGCGATAAACAACGGCCCCGATCGGCCATGATAGTCCGGAGCTCCGGAGGTGAAACCGAAACCACCTTTGCCGCAGGCATCAAGTGCGCTCGCAGCGCCGGACCTACTAACTGCTTACTAAAGCTTTTTGGCTGGTATTCCTGACTTTGGGGAAGGTACGCTGCGAGGCAGAATCTACTGCCCGGGCCAGATTACAACCGAAATGCGGTAAGAGGTGCGTGCCACTGTGGTTGAACGGGGCTTGAGTGTGACTCTCCGCAACTCCTTTGCGAACTGCACGTTCTTTGTTTAAGCCGAACTGCTACTGAGGCGACTCTTTCTTTGTTCCTTGAGTCCCGAGGTCCCGATTAACTGCCTAGGGTGAAATGGCGCCTACGGTGAGAGATGTTTTGTTGGCCATCAATGACCTGCACAATGCCCTGAAAGGTCTGTGGACGAATGTGCGCCCCACGCAGCTGGTACCTTCTCCTGTTATGGTGCACCTGGTCGCAGATGCATGCAGCAAGGAGTGTATGCCCACCTTGTCCCCGGCTACCGCAGTAGTTGACTCCCAGGAGTGTGTGACGCTGGATGAAGAGACTAGGGAACATTATATCTGGGACGACGCGTCTGCTACCCTGTTTGATCTTCTACCAGCTCATCTGTTTCCTGATCACGGGCGCCCTGCACCACCGCGGACTGTTGGGATGCCCTGGAGAAATGCTCCTTTGCTATTATTGTGGTCTTTGTTGTGGAACTGTGTGGCCCCAACTGGTACTTTTGGTTTAATGCGACTCTTTGCGCACGGATTGGGAGGAATGCTGACTTTTTCCCGGACTGGTCAGGGCTGACCGCTGCCTCGACATCTCCTAAGTGACCTCGGTGCCGAAACGGAACATTGTTTGAACTGGAGACTTTGTACGGCTGGGATGACCATACACTAATGCCCACGCTCCTTTTAGTGGATTTCCGCTTTTTGGGGGTGGGGGAGGATGGGGGTGAGTCTGGGGCTGGAGCTACGGCCCTCCTCCGCTATTTCCCGCTTTTGGGGTTTCTTGGGGCGACAGGCATGCCTATGGGGGGGGGGGGTGGGTCGTGGCCTTCCGCTGGTATGCAGGGTGGGGGGTTGGGGGATGGGATGTGTTTTGTGTTCCTTCTTTGTTTCTATGGCCCTCTATCTTTTTCTTCTCTTACTCTGTTTCTTTTCTGTTCCTATATACCTTCTTGCTTAATTTGGGATCGGGGTCCAGTGTTATTGGGGAGTTTACTGTACTGTGTCTTTATGTGACTTAGCTGTTGGTCCTAGTTTCTTGCTGGTGGGACACTGCGTTTCGGCGAATGCTTCCTTTTATCATGCTTCCCGCTATGTGCTCCTTTAATGATGACTGCTCTCCTGTTCTGCGAATAGCTCCAATTTTTTTCTTTTGTTTCATAAAATTGCACACTATAATATCCTCGAATCCTATTAGAAAAGGAAATCCTCCCAACTCCTGGTACATTGTGGACATATCCATTTATTGATCCTTAATATAAGTCTGCGTTGACCATTGATGTAATGTTTTCCCTCGCTGCGCGAGGCTTTATATCCTTTTATGCTGTTGTCGATGATCATTGGTCTGTGCTTCCAATCTCCTGTAATGGTATATTTGAGGATTTCCAATAAAAAAAATTCAAAAAAAAAAAAAAAGAAGGGCACCTCTGGATGTTGATTGAACATAAAATTATACTCCTCAGTTGAGATTAACCCCTCTCGTTTCCAATTTTGTAGTGCCTTCTTAAGGGCATCTTTATTCTTGTTGTATGCCTTCATTGAGGTTTTTTCATAACAGTGAGCCTTATTTAAATGTCGCATGGCTTCTTGTTCATATTGATCTTTTGGCCATAAAACTATGTTTCCACCCTTATCGGATTTCTTCACAATGATTTCTGTATTATTACTGATCTTTTCCATGAGATTTTGATATTGCAATTGATTATGGTTGATTTGTTTCTTTTTAAAATTGACTTGGCGATTTACCTTTTTTATTTCATCAATGACTCTGTCGTATAAAATGTCCACCGCATCTTTCGGCATTAGCGGTAAAAATAAAGATTTGGGTTTGAACAGACTTTCACCTGCGCCTTTTTATAGTAAATTGATTTCACTCAATCTTCTTTGTGTGGATATTTGTGAATCGTTTTGTTCTTCCTTGTTCAAATAGTGCATGGTTAAGAGAGTTGGAACATCCAATGTTTGTAATTTAGGATTAGTGGTTTGAATATCTTTATCCTGTTTTTTCTCCCACCCTGTTTTGAGCGCAAAGAACTTTCTAAGCTTTATCTTGCGTGTGAAGCAAAAAATGTCAACCTGTGTGGTGGCATAGTTGAAGTTAGTTATTGATCAGTAGTTTAATCCCAAAGCTAAGAGTTGTTCTTCAGCTTTTGTTAGTGTCATCGTGGTTAAATTCCCAATTGTTTGTTGATTCACCTTTACTTATTGCGCCAATAATTTTTTCCTTTTTTTCGGTTTCACGTTTGCGTTTAGGGCGCTCTGTCCGCCGGACTGTATCCCGCCTTTTTCGGGTAGACTTTTTTCTATTACGCGGCCTTAGAGTTTTTCGCCATGCCTCCACCAAAAAATCCACTTCCTCTTCCAGGCTCAAGATAATCATATTTGATTCTCTATTACCACTTAATGTATCCACACTGGACTCACTTGTTAAAGATTCTGTGCCAGTGTCCGTTCTTGTGTCATTTGTTTCAGCATGACCAGTATTTAATGTGTTTGTTTTTTTTGCGTTCTTTACTTTTAATTTACGAACATTATCATATTTACGTGCAAATGTGTATATTTGACCCAGTTGATAATCCTCTTGATCACGGGCAAATGTATGCAATTTCCTTGCCTTTATCTTTTCTTCATGTTTTTTCAGATGTTAATTTATCTCATTTCTTTTAGCCATTATCCTTTTCTTTATCTGATTTGCTCAATTCCTTTTCGATTTCCTCAATTGTATATATATATATATATATATATATATATATATATATATTTTAAGGTTCACAGTTTACCCAAGGTGCAGGGCGCACTCACAGACAGCGCGTTCAAGTTCTGGGGGAGAACCAAGGCGCCACTTGCATCAGCAGAGCCTGACGCGTTTCAGGAATCCTCCCTTTATCAAAGGCTTTTCTGCTCCAAAATGCTCGCCAAACATGCAGACACCAGTCTTTTGTCCATTTCTTTAATCATCACATCCAATCTCAGGTGAGTATCAGCATTGAATTGTGGGACTGGTAGTCTGTTCCAAATAATACCCCAGTGGGCTGGATGGCAAACCTTAAGGAAAATAAAACAACAATCAAAGTGAGCCTTTCTTGTAACTCCTCCTTTCAAAATAACGCCAGAATGTTCCAAAGCGCCGATCCAAGGACCAGCAGCGGAACCGCCAAACAGTTCGCGGCGGTGCACCCTCGGCCGGGTCGGCCGCATATTTTAAGGTTCACAGTTTACCCAAGGTGCAGGGCGCACTCACAGACAGCGCGTTCAAGTTCTGGGGGAGAACCAAGGCGCCACTTGCATCAGCAGAGCCTGACGCGTTTCAGGAATCCTCCCTTTATCAAAGGCTTTTCTGCTCCAAAATGCTCGCCAAACATGCAGACACCAGTCTTTTGTCCCTTTCTTTAATCATCACATCCAATCTCAGGTGAGTATCAGCATTGAATTGTGGGACTGGTAGTCTGTTCCAAATAATACCCCAGTGGGCTGGATGGCAAACCTTAAGGAAAATAAAACAACAATCAAAGTGAGCCTTTCTTGTAACTCCTCCTTTCAAAATAACGCCAGAATGTTCCAAAGCGCCGATCCAAGGACCAGCAGCGGAACCGCCAAACAGTTCGCGGCGGTGCACCCTCGGCCGGGTCGGCCGCATATTTTAAGGTTCACAGTTTACCCAAGGTGCAGGGCGCACTCACAGACAGCGCGTTCAAGTTCTGGGGGAGAACCAAGGCGCCACTTGCATCAGCAGAGCCTGACGCGTTTCAGGAATCCTCCCTTTATTAAAGGCTTTTCTGCTCCAAAATGCTCGCCAAACATGCAGACACCAGTCTTTTGTCCCTTTCTTTAATCATCACATCCAATCTCAGGTGAGTATCAGCATTGAATTGTGGGACTGGTAGTCTGTTCCAAATAATACCCCAGTGGGCTGGATGGCAAACCTTAAGGAAAATAAAACAACAATCAAAGTGAGCCTTTCTTGTAACTCCTCCTTTCAAAATAACGCCAGAATGTTCCAAAGCGCCGATCCAAGGACCAGCAGCGGAACCGCCAAACAGTTCGCGGCGGTGCACCCTCGGCCGGGTCGGCTGCATATTTTAAGGTTCACAGTTTACCCAAGGTGCAGGGCGCACTCACAGACAGCGCGTTCAAGTTCTGGGGGAGAACCAAGGCGCCACTTGCATCAGCAGAGCCTGATGCGTTTCAGGAATCCTCCCTTTATCAAAGGCTTTTCTGCTCCAAAATGCTCGCCAAACATGCAGACACCAGTCTTTTGTCCCTTTCTTTAATCATCACATCCAATCTCAGGTGAGTATCAGCATTGAATTGTGGGACTGGTAGTCTGTTCCAAATAATACCCCAGTGGGCTGGATGGCAAACCTTAAGGAAAATAAAACAACAATCAAAGTGAGCCTATCTTGTAACTCCTCCTTTCAAAATAACGCCAGAATGTTCCACGGAAAGCACCGCCGCACAACATGCGGTTCCGTGGCTGTCTTTGGTGATAGCACAACGGGACTACCAGGCGAGTGGCAGAATGGGGGAAGCCACCTTTGACACACCCGTGTAAGATAAACTTTATTGAACAAGGAAGTGCTGCCAGCTCACTTGAGTTTGATTTGGACTACCAATCCCTGGATACATTGTTGATACTCACCTGAGTTTGATTGTAAGCAAAAGTAAAGGGTATTTATTGGCAAGTCACGTGTTGGCACTTCTTTGTTGCAGCAAACCTCTGATGAAGGGCGGAGCCAGAAACGCGTCAGGTGCTGCGGGCGCAGGCTGTGTGAAAGACCTTCCCTGACCCTATGAACGCCTAATGTGAGTGCACCCTGCAAGTGGCAGTTTGTGGACCTTAATCTATTCCGGCCAGCCAGGTCGGGGGGGAGCACCGCCGCACAACATGCGGTTCCGTGGCTGTCTTTGGTGATAGCACAACGGGACTACCAGGCGAGTGGCAGAATGGGGGAAGCCACCTTTGACACACCCGTGTAAGATAAACTTTATTGAACAAGGAAGTGCTGCCAGCTCACTTGAGTTTGATTTGGACTACCAATCCCTGGATAATTTGTTGATACTCACCTGAGTTTGATTGTAAGCAAAAGTAAAGGGTATTTATTGGCAAGTCACGTGTTGGCACTTCTTTGTTGCAGCAAACCTCTGATGAAGGGCGGAGCCAGAAACGCGTCAGGTGCTGCGGGCGCAGGCTGTGTGAAAGACCTTCCCTGACCCTATGAACGCCTAATGTGAGTGCACCCTGCAAGTGGCAGTTTGTGGACCTTAATCTATTCCGTCCAGCCAGGTCGGGGGGGAGCACCGCCGCACAACATGCGGTTCCGTGGCTGTCTTTGGTGATAGCACAACGGGACTACCAGGCGAGTGGCAGAATGGGGGAAGCCACCTTTGACACACCCGTGTAAGATAAACTTTATTGAACAAGGAAGTGCTGCCAGCTCACTTGAGTTTGATTTGGACTACCAATCCCTGGATACATTGTTGATACTCACCTGAGTTTGATTGTAAGCAAAAGTAAAGGGTATTTATTGGCAAGTCACGTGTTGGCACTTCTTTGTTGCAGCAAACCTCTGATGAAGGGCGGAGCCAGAAACGCGTCAGGTGCTGCGGGCGCAGGCTGTGTGAAAGACCTTCCCTGACCCTATGAACGCCTAATGTGAGTGCACCCTGCAAGTGGCAGTTTGTGGACCTTAATCTATTCCGGCCAGCCAGGTCGGGGGGGAGCACCGCCGCACAACATGCGGTTCCGTGGCTGTCTTTGGTGATAGCACAACGGGACTACCAGGCGAGTGGCAGAATGGGGGAAGCCACCTTTGACACACCCGTGTAAGATAAACTTTATTGAACAAGGAAGTGCTGCCAGCTCACTTGAGTTTGATTTGGACTACCAATCCCTGGATACATTGTTGATACTCACCTGAGTTTGATTGTAAGCAAAAGTAAAGGGTATTTATTGGCAAGTCACGTGTTGGCACTTCTTTGTTGCAGCAAACCTCTGAAGAAGGGCGGAGCCAGAAACGCGTCAGGTGCTGCGGGCGCAGGCTGTGTGAAAGACCTTCCCTGACCCTATGAACGCCTAATGTGAGTGCACCCTGCAAGTGGCAGTTTGTGGACCTTAATCTATTCCGGCCAGCCAGGTCGGGGGGGAGCACCGCCGCACAACATGCGGTTCCGTGGCTGTCTTTGGTGATAGCACAACGGGACTACCAGGCGAGTGACAGAATGGGGGAAGCCACCTTTGACACACCCGTGTAAGATAAACTTTAGTGAACAAGGAAGTGCTGCCAGCTCACTTGAGTTTGATTTGGACTACCAATCCCTGGATACATTGTTGATACTCACCTGAGTTTGATTGTAAGCAAAAGTAAAGGGTATTTATTGGCAAGTCACGTGTTGGCACTTCTTTGTTGCAGCAAACCTCTGATGAAGGGCGGAGCCAGAAACGCGTCAGGTGCTGCGGGCGCAGGCTGTGTGAAAGACCTTCCCTGACCCTATGAACGCCTAATGTGAGTGCACCCTGCAAGTGGCAGTTTGTGGACCTTAATATATTCCGGCCAGCCAGGTCGGGGGGGAGCACCGCCTCACAACATGCGGTTCCGTGGCTGTCTTTGGTGATAGCAGAACGGGACTACCAGGCGAGTGGCAGAATGGGGGAAGCCACCTTTGACACACCCGTGTAAGATAAACTTTATTGAACAAGGAAGTGCTGCCAGCTCACTTGAGCTTGATTTGGACTACCAATCCCTGGATACATTGTTGATACTCACCTGAGTTTGATTGTAAGCAAAAGTAAAGGGTATTTATTGGCAAGTCATGTGTTGGCACTTCTTTGTTGCAGCAAACCTCTGATGAAGGGCGGAGCCAGAAACGCGTCAGGTGCTGCGGGCGCAGGCTGTGTGAAAGACCTTCCCTGACCCTATGAACGCCTAATGTGAGTGCACCCTGCAAGTGGCAGTTTGTGGACCTTAATCTATTACGGCCAGCCAGGTCGGGGGGGAGCACCGCCGCACAACATGCGGTTCCGTGGCTGTCTTTGGTGATAGCACAACGGGACTACCAGGCGAGTGGCAGAATGGGGGAAGCCACCTTTGACACACCCGTGTAAGATAAACTTTATTGAACAAGGAAGTGCTGCCAGCTCACTTGAGTTTGATTTGGACTACCAATCCCTGGATACATTGTTGATACTCACCTGAGTTTGATTGTAAGCAAAAGTAAAGGGTATTTATTGGCAAGTCACGTGTTGGCACTTCTTTGTTGCAGCAAACCTCTGATGAAGGGTGGAGCCAGAAACGCGTCAGGTGCTGCGGGCGCAGGCTGTGTGAAAGACCTTCCCTGACCCTATGAACGCCTAATGTGAGTGCACCCTGCAAGTGGCAGTTTGTGGACCTTAATCTATTCCGGCCAGCCAGGTCGGGGGGGAGCACCGCCGCACAACATGCGGTTCCGTGGCTGTCTTTGGTGATAGCACAACGGGACTACCAGGCGAGTGGCAGAATGGGGGAAGCCACCTTTGACACACCCGTGTAAGATAAACTTTATTGAACAAGGAAGTGCTGCCAGCTCACTTGAGTTTGATTTGGACTACCAATCCCTGGATACATTGTTGATACTCACCTGAGTTTGATTGTAAGCAAAAGTAAAGGGTATTTATTGGCAAGTCACGTGTTGGCACTTCTTTGTTGCAGCAAACCTCTGATGAAGGGCGGAGCCAGAAACGCGTCAGGTGCTGCGGGCGCAGGCTGTGTGAAAGACCTTCCCTGACCCTATGAACGCCTAATGTGAGTGCACCCTGCAAGTGGCAGTTTGTGGACCTTAATATATATATATATATATATATATATATATATATATATATATATATATAGGATGGAAAGATATAGCATGTTTGAGAGAGTTATAGAAAAAGTAAGGTTTTGTTTTGTTTATTTAATGTGCTTTCAGTAATAGACAGATAAAGAGGTAGAAATAGGATGTTTATAGAGCAGATAGCGTGATGGATAGAAATTATGATGAGGTTTATTTGTGTTTTTTTCTGTTGTTAATAGTTAGTTGAGGAAGAGTGAGTTAGAGGTATATTCATTTTGAGTGCGGTTGATACCTCTGAAATTGTTCCGTACAGGGTCACAAGGATTTTAAAACTTGCATCTTTAATGGCTTTGATTGGTGATGCTGGTGGCTGTAATTTTTTTTCTGCTTCTTTCACCATAAAAGTAGAGATTGACATAGCAGGATATTTTGTTATTTTGGTTTGTTTTGTAATGAGTATTGAATTGTTTTTGATTAAAAAGTCCCGAATGAGTAATGCATTGTTTTCCTTTGTTTGATTGTACATTTCCTCTTGATAACATGTAGCTTTAATGCTTCTAGTTGCACCTGCTAATGCCAAATGATGGAGTACTTTGTTTTCTTGCTTAGCATTTTTGTAGAATGTTTTTACTGAGCATTTTATGACGTTGACTCGGATTGGCTTTTAGTATGGTTTGTTTTCGTCTGCTGGCTTGTTATACATTTCTTGAATAGTCATCATCTGCAATGAAATAAAAGTTAATACAATATTAAATCACTACCATTAAAGTTTTATGATCACTATAATAGCATTCTAATGTGCCATAGCTTTGCAGTATTCCATTTGTGTAATAATGTTTGGTAGTTTGTGAGTAACTGTGTATGAATTGTTTGCATTGTAATTGGTTTTCTAAAAAAGTTAGTAGTTCTTTAGTGCCTGTGCATGTTTTTTTTAAATCAACGTTAAAATCTCCCACAATGATATAATTGTAGTTTGGGTAAAAATGTGTTACGTTGATGATTGATTGTAATAGTGAATGTATTAATGTATGTGGTGGTTTGTATACTATCACAATTAGCTAATTAGTATTATTAATATGTAATGTGAAATGTATAATGTCCATTCCTTGTTGCGGTTCATAAATGAGAAGAATAAAAAGATCCCTTTTGTAGTAAAGTATCATCCCATGGTTAGTATTATATGTAGGGAATGTATCAAATATTATGTGATGATATTGCTCTGTGAAAAACTTGTGTTGTGCTGCCTTTTTTGTAGTGTTTATCTCTGTTAAACAGATAATGTCTGCTTTTAACATGTTTTTATCTGACAACATTGATGTAAAATGTTTTTGTAGTGATTGTATATTGTGTGCGATAATATTAAAATGTGCATTGTATGTTTCTAATTGTGGTATTGAAATTTCTAGTGGCATATGTGTTCTTAATCTTTGCATTTCCTGATTAACTCTTGGATGTACTATAATGTTGTCCTCTTCAAAGTTTTGAATATATATGTTTTCTATAGATTTTGCTCTGCTTAAAGCCACATAATGTAAATGATGTATGTTACTGTTATTAAAGTGTATATAAAGTGGTTCTATAGTTTCGCCTTGTGTCCTATGTATAGTTCTTGCGGATGCTTGTCGTAAAAGAAATTGTTTGCGTATAATTGTTATATATTTTCTAGTAAATTGAATTTGTCTTGCTATAGGATGTATTGGTGTCCATGTATCTAAAACTTGTGAATGATATAAGTGTTTATTTGCTTCTCATGTTGTTTTCCCAACATTTGGATTATCAAATGCCACCCAAACAACAAATGGTCGTATTGTTAATTATTTCAACTAACTCTACTAAACCTGAAGCTCCATTTATTAACCCATCATTAACATCTACATTACAAGTTAAATCATACCGTAGTTTTAAAGCTATTTGTAATGTAATGTTTGTGCAAGTCCCATTGTTTTAGTTGGATCTTTTGGTAATTGTTTTAGTATAGTTTCTTTAACTTTTTGTGCCAGATCCTAACTTACTGTATCTTTAGCGATTGTTGTGTAAACGGCATATTGCTCACTATGTTGTTCCAAAACTTTTCCATTGATCTCATTTACTTCGAAATTAGTTGACATTATATATGGAGTTATTTTGCATAGACTGCCATTTGGTGCTATTTATCGCTGCTTTATGTTAGCAATATCTTTCTGTGTATGTTTTCACTCTTTTAATCTGTTTAGTAATTCAGCAAAGTGAAGATCATTTTTTTGTTACATTATTTTTGATAGTTCAAATGATCTAACCATAAGTTAGTACTTAAAGGTCCATATGAATGTTTTGCTTCTTCAAAAATATAGCTGTCAAAGACTGGTTTTAATTGGTAAACGTCTCCAATAGCTCAAATAGAAATATCTCCAAAAGGTAGATTTGATGCTTTTATTTCTTGTAGCCTGTTATGGATAAAACTGAACATATTTCTTCCTACCATAGAAATCTCATCTATAATTACCACTTTAACATGCATCATTTGGATTTGAAGATCAGTTCTATGTTCATGAGTTAACGGCTTATAATTTAAAGTTTGTGACACAGGTATTTTAAAAGTACTATGCAGTGTTTTTCCATTAATATTATGTGCTGCTTTGCCTGTTGAACCTGTAAGCAATATATGATTTTCACCTGCTTTAGTGTTATAATAATGTAATAATGTTTGACATAGTGCATTTATTAGAAAGCTTTTTCCAACTCCTGCTCCACCTGTGCAAACAGTGTAGCATGGAGTATCCTTAGTTTTGAACCAGTGCACATGATGGTAAACAAAATGTAATTGTTCCTCAGTTAAATTATGCATAATATTGTAGCATTTTTCATCAGGCAAAATAGAATTTTTTAGGTTTGTTCTTCAGTAATGCTTCGAAGACCTAAATTTAATAGTGTACATGCTGAAGTGCTCTTGCGGAAAAGCATATGTCGGCCAGACCGAACGCAAATTCAAAACAAGACTTAATGAACTTAAAAGTAACATCAGAACTAAGGTCATGAAATCAGCAATAACAACACATTTTAGAGAAGCTCAACATCACATAGGCCCACTAAAAGCATGCATTCTGGAAACAATAGAAAAAGCAGAAGGAAGGGACAATAAGAACACTCTACTGAGAAGAGAAAACCATTGGATCAACCACCTGAATACCCTAAAACCATATGGGTTAAATGAACGGGTTGAATTTTCATGCCACTTATGATACACCCATAGTACAAGATTTAGACTGTTGATCATAACATCCATATGATATGTTATTAAGTATTTCCTACTCATTTTTTTGTTTCATATGTATATCTATGTTTATTACTTCTATGTTTCACCACGTAATGAACAGACACATCAAGCCACGCATTTAATCTTTTTTGATACTCATTAATAACAGCATCACAACCCGGCATGGAGCCGTTTTATCCACAGTCACATTTTTTTAACTAACTGCACGTTTGTCTTTATTAAATACAAACCAGACTATCCCTTTAACCAAACATCAGTGCAGGGGGTATTTACGTAAGACGCCATGTAAACGCACTTAATATACACTTGATGACACTGCTATCACAGCGAGTCGAAGTACGAATGGAGAGCACGATACAGATAAACTTCTGAAAGCTACACACATATCAACTTAGTTTAAATGCGTAGTTTAAGAACGCGAGAACAGCACTATCTCATGACTAACGCTTAAGCAAAGAGATTGCTATTTTTAACTTTCACATCGCGTAAACCGCAAGCTAGCGAGAAAGCATGCGAATGAAAGTATCACACTGAAGATCAGCCACTAACAACACTGAAGCGTTCATGCTGTTTAATACGGTTTATTTAATGAGACAATTGCCCAACACTTGAGAATGTTTCCAGAACAGTTACCATAGAAACTTAATTATTTCACAAACCTACTAAACGCACACGGTGGTGGCAAAAAACGATGAGTTTCCACAAACACTGATTTACATACACGTCATTCAGATAATCCCCTGACGAAGGCATAGGGTGCCGAAATGCATTGGGATGGAAAACACATATGTTTTGAATAACGGATGACAATGCATTATGGGAATTGAGGTACGCACGCTAACAGAGATATGAAGATACATTGTGTGAATTGAACACATTGGAATAATTGAATAAGATGAAAAGTAAAAGCAAACAGAAGCATCCAGTATTTTATTTTTGAATTTGGCTGGAGATCCAGCACTTGCTAAACCTGCGCCCAGTGAGACAGGCCAGGATTTCCTGGAACTGCAACCTTAGCATTTAGTAAATACACTCCTGAGTGGGGAGTGTTTCACTGGAGCACGGCTCACAGTTTAATTTTGGGATTGAAAAAACAGCGGTGCACGATCAATAAAAACAGTTCTAAATCTAATGACGTCATATATAATTTGCTGTTCCTTGTTGTTCCCCTCAGCGCATATGTTTTCAAGAGGGATTATTGCTGGTGATAGAGGAGGTGTTAATACTATTTCATTACTGATTTCATTATTAATGTTTGTAATCTCCCCATGATTATTATTATAAATCTTAAACTGCAAATCTACAATGTTTTGAACTTCTACATACCTTTCATAGTAAGTGTTGTTATTTCATAATATTTTAGTTTCTTCCCTCCATGGATAGTGAAGCATTAATATTCCTTTATAATAATTTTCTGGATTATTGTTTTTGTTAAACCTACAGTAAAGTATTATTTTACTACGTGGGCGCTTACTTAAGGTATAGTTTGTGTCTACATGTATATTGTGTCCCTCTTCTTTTGTGCTTCCTATTTCTATTTCTTCCTTATCTGAGCTGTAAAAATGTGTTTCTGTAAGCAGATTTTCACAGTCATTTTTATGTTTCCTAAATTTCCTTTTAGGGATATAATTATAATTAGCCCCATAATCAGCTAATGTACATTTTTCTAATGCTTTTGGGTGCTTGCAGTATTTTACTATAATATTATCACATTGGATATTAGTTGATGTATCTGGCAAAGCATTAATAGTAGCTATATCTCGCATTAAATAAGTTCTTTTTTCAGGAGGGCTAGTGTTAATAAATACAAATGAGCGTGAACTTTTCCTTAATGGAATTTGAAGAATGAGGTATGCAGCTTCTTGAGCACTTATTTCTGTATAGTTTAGGAATTTGTTCCCTATGTGTTTAAGTTGTTCTTTTACATTAGTATGTAATTTCATTCTTTAGCAGCTTGTGCAATAAGTTTGCTCATTCCTCTTTGTGATTTACTGATATATGAAATAATGTATACAGCACAAGCATAAGCATCTAATATAAACTGCAAGTCAATGTTTGCTCTCCAAGCTTCTAAAATAGTTGAAATATAGTTATTGATAAAACATTCTCTCTGTGTTCTTTTAAAAAAATCATTGTTTTTTTCTATTCTTGATTGTATACAAGTAATGTATTGCTTATTATCCATTTTTATCATGTCTAAGAATTCTGAAAAATGTAGTGTATTAAAGTTAGTACTATTCATAGCCTCACGGATTACTTTTATATTTTCTTTCCACTGTTTATCTGTTTTGTCATGTGCTAAGGATTCTAGTACTAGAGTGTCTGACATTGGATATTTAGGATATTGATATCTGCATGTTCTTTTGTTTTTTCTTCTGCAGTTTTTGGTGTGTCAATGCCTTTGTAGAGTTAGTAAAGGATGTAATTGTGGCTCTAGTGACTTACCACATGTGATATATTTATCAGTAAAGGTAATTACTTCCTCCACTGTTGATACACCATATGGCGGAGCATTTTCAATCCATAGTAATGCATGTATATGTGGTGAACCTCTTTGTTGAAATTCTACTCTGTAGAAGTAGTCACCGATTTTCTCAATGTTTTTTTTTTCATGCATTAAAACACAAATAAATATTTTCCTACCTTGATAGTCAAAATGCCTTGCACATGTAATAGGATCTTGTTGTATTAATTTACACATAGTTTCCAAAGACATGTTTAGAAACTCTTCTTCTGTACATTCATTTAATTTTCTACTAGTAATAGTATATTTATCAAATGGTGCCATTTTGTTTCTGCAGCCGATAAAATTAGAAAAAAACATTGGTATTCCAAGTTGTCTTATCATAGCAAATAGATCTTTTTTTACAACTTTCCCAATATGGTGGGGAACTGCAGATGGTTTTAAGATTTTGTAACCTTCATTACACTGTAAGACATTTCTAAATTAAGTTTTATGTCTATAGCAGTAATACATTTTCCATCTGTAACATTTTTCCTTAGCAAAATGTTAATTTTACCTTGTATTTGTTTAATATGCAATTTTTCAAGTTTAAAGAAAACATTAGTAATAGATTTAGCTACTCTTCTATCATAACTTCTTCATTATTGTTAGGTCTTCACTCACCACAAAATATTGTTGGGAAAGCTAAAAATTCAGAATCTTTGTATATAAACCTCTTGGGGTGTTATGTTCAGCAGGTGCTAAATGTAAGATATTAACACTATCAGTGGTAATAGTTTCATTTGCTAACATAGTATCTAAATTTCCTGCTTCCCTGTTGTCTGAAGTATCTAATTAATTATTTGTCTCTGATGTTTCATCACTATCGTTTATTTCGGCTGGTACATACTCCCAATCTAGATTAATAGTGAATCCATATTCAATAAACATGGCACTATTGGTTGCTAGCCATATAGCTGCCTGTTTTACAGTATTTGGCCTATTATTTTCAAAATGTGTGTATGATTTATAAGCTAACTTCCTTTTTAATTTTACAGGAATTATCATGGCGTTATTAATTTGCCGTGGTAAAATGGTAACAGTTGTCATAACATCTGCAGGTACATTAACAACAGCACCCAATAATGATTTTTGAAACCCCAGTGTTAAGGATCGAATTTGTAGGAATGGAATTCTAGGAGAAACTAATCGTTCTTCTAAATTATATAAGTGTAATTGTATTGGTATTGTTGGAAATTTCATTCAATTTAAAAAAGAACATAGGGGTACTTTATCTTATATAATGTACAAATATAGTTAGGTTTTGTTTTTACTAAAGTTACATTCTACAAAAAGGTTTTGTGTGCAAATAGTCTGTGTATTCTTTAAAGCCTGTTTATGCCATAATTGATTGCAAATAGTACAAATGTACTCTGGACCATTTAATATATCCTTATGAAAATTAGTAATTATCTCCACAATAGTTTGTGTGTTTTTTTCTTTGGCTTATCCGTTCTGACTACCTTCAGTATGTTAGGTTCCACACACCTTTTTTTGCTGGACCTTGAGTGTTCTGCTTTAGTAATAGTATATCTTCTTTTTTGTCTTCTTGGTACTAAATCATTCAGTTTATCTGTTTGGGGCTGTTGATTTGTTTGCACTATAGAAATAGTTTTTGGTGACAGATGTGAATCATTAATGTTAGTGCCACCATTTTCATTCTCTATTTTTTCTCTATTTTTTGACAAACTGTTTATTGTATCGATACTTGGATGTAAAGTTCTGTTTTATGTACATAAAGTCTTTTTCTTCTGGTTAAATCTGTCTTTTTGTTGTTATCCCTAACAGCTTTTTGTAACGATTTTTTCTTATTGGTACTTATATCTATTTGAGTTAATTCAAATGTAACACATTCGTCAGAAGGAACTTTAATGCAGTATGCAAGTTTTAAAATATAGTCCATTACTCCTTCAAAGGTTTGTATTTCAATACTAATGCATGTCCCATTAGGGTGAGGCATGCCTTTGTTTTTCCAGCTATGTGAATCAAATACAAAATATGTTTGCATATATTTAAAAATAGAAACAACATGTACACTCATACAAAATAGTATGCCACAATCCCTATTAAAAGTTAAATTTAATGCAGTTGTAATATCTGGATATCTTTCATCAAAACGGTGGAGTACGTTACCATAATAAGGGTTACGTAGCGTAATTGAATAAATGTCATTGTATTCGATATATTTAGGTAAGTCGTCTGGATGCATAAGTGTTTCTGTGTTAATGGAATGCATTTCTCTATATAAAGCATCTCCAAGGTCCATAATATAATGTAGATCATTTGAATTCCATATATTAACCGGGTTGTTTCCCTTGTGATTTGCAATTAAATCTTTCATTACCTTGATGATAACTAGCCTGTAAAATTTTGTGCATAGTATCTGTATTGATGGTATGTAATAGGTGGTTTAATTACCCCTGTGGTGAAACAGATGTGTTTTTCAAGCAAATACTATTATTTTTTACAGTGTATAATAACTATAAATAATGTTCTTACCTTTTTGTCTGGTTGAGTTCTTCCCACAAGGATACTGAAGATCCCCCCATGCTTCCCATTATCTCAACCATTGGTTCTAGCACTGAACCATTGTCCAAGTTTGCGGATGCGTATTTGTGTCCTTTGACACAGAACTACGCCTCATATATACGTGATACGGGCAATATCATAAGCAAGATTGTACGCCTTACAATCAAGACACTGAGATCCTTGTAACGCTTGACATTGAGGTTTTATACTAATATCCCTCAATGTCAAGTGTTACAAGCGGTCGCCGCCTTGTTACAGAGGTCAGCCGGAGAAAGACCTGATGGCTTCATCCTTGAGTGGTTAGAGATAGTGCTTAAAAACAACTACTTTGATTTTAATAGCACCACTGACCAACAGTTGAAGGGGACCAGCATGGGAGCACCTTGTGCTCCCAGCGTAGTAAATACCGACATGGGCGAGTGGGAAATTAAGAATGTGTTCAATGAGGCGGCTCCATTCTTCGACCAGGTCGGTCTATGGAGACACTTCATTGACATCTTCTTTGTCTGGTGGGGAGACAGTGAGTCATTACAGGAGTATATACTGTGGCTGAATGCGAGCGATATCAACTTGAAGTTCACTGCGAACAGTAGCTCAATCAGCGTAGAATTTTTGGATATTTTAATATCAGGTGCCAAGGACTTCCTTGAGGTGAGCTTGTTCAGGAAGCCTGCTGCAAAAAATACAATTTTGCAGTACCAGAGTTTCCATCCGACTGGTGAAAAAGACTCCATTCCTTTTGGAGAATTTTTGAGAGTTCGGCGGAACTGTATGAACATGGCGGAATTTCATAAACATGGCGATGCCCTAAGGACACACTTACTGGCTACAGGGTATACCCGGAGATTGGTACGACACACGTACAAAAGGGCTAAATATTACAACCGTGACGCCTTGTTAGAGGGAACACGCTGTATGCCCCAAGATCGAGTTGTATGTGTTGTTAACCACTCTGCCTTGAATTTCAAATTAAAGTATATCTTTAAAAAGAATTGGAAAATTCTTAATAGTGATGAGAACGAGACACAATTGGAAGAGCCTTTAGTAGCTTATCACAGAAATCAGAACTTGCGTGACCTACTGGTCCACACGAGACCAGTGGTGAATACTTTGCGCCAGACTTCGATCACAGGATTGCCAGTAATATCAGGCAACCATAGGTGTGGGTCCTGCCACGGCTGCGAGGCCTCGATTGCCACGGAATCATTATGTGATCTTAATAATTGCAGAAGCCAAAACATAGTGTATTTGTTTATGTGTCTGTGTGGACTAGTTTACATCGGTGAGAATGTGCAAGAGTTTTGTGTACGCTTTAGCGAGCATAAATCAGCTATACATACCATGAAGATCGCAGCGCCTCTTATCCAAGACTGTTTGGACAATAAATCACTATGAGAGTGACATCAGATGGTGTGTTTTGGAAAAAATAAAAAATAAAGCTGGATTTCCGATTAATGTCATCTGTAAAAAGAGGGAAACCTTTTGGATTTTTTTCATGGACAGTGTAAAACAGGGTCTTAATGAAGACATCCAATGGCATGTCACTCAATCTTGGTAATTAGTCTAGTGACACCCACATTACTGTATTAGGAAATGGGCAAGGTTTGTGGACTTTTGCTGCACTAGAGCCCGAGTCTGTTGTCATGACTGGTTATTTGGTCTGTCTGTGCCTCTTTAGGCTATAAAAAATAATTTTTCCAAGGAGTATACATGTCTATTATAACGACATATGATTGGAGTAGTTAAGCTCGTCGTGAAACATCAAGTACTTTATTGGATCACCAACTTCCAGCTTGTGCAAATGTAACCTATTTCTCTGTAACTCCTGTGTTTGGGAATTTGTGGGTGATTTTTCAGTGATATTTAGCCCCTTCTTTTGACTGAGTGAGATTCTTGTCCCTGCCTATTACTTATAAAGCATTTGTGTGCTGAATGGTTTCAATGACGATGCAATCAATCAATCAATCAGTGACACTTGTAGAGCGCGCTACATACCCGTAGGGTCTCAAGGCGCTGGGGGGGGGGGGGGGTGCCGCTACTGCTCGAACAGCCAGGTCTTCAGCTTCTTCCTGAAGGAGAGGTGGTCTTGGGTCAGGCGCAGGTCGGTCGGGAGGGAGTTCCAGGTCTTGGCGGCCAGGTAGGAGAAGGACCTTCCTCCCGTAGTCGCTCTTCGGATGCGGGGGACGGCGGCGAGGGCGTGGTAGGCTGATCGGAGGTGGCGTTTGGGTGCGTAGAAGTTGGTCCGGCTGTTGAGGTAGCTCGGGCCCTGGTCGTGTAGGGCTTTGTGTGCGTGGGTGAGGAGGCGGAAGGTGATTCTCTTGTTGACGGGGAGCCAGTGAAGGTCTCTCAGATGTCCGGTGATGTGGCTGGTTCGTGGGATGTCGAGGATGAGTCTGGCTGAGGCGTTCTGGATCCGCTGGAGTCTCTTCTGGAGCTTGGCGGTGGTACCGGCGTAGAGGGCGTTGCCGTAGTCCAGTCGGCTGGTGACGAGGGCCTGGGTGACGGTCTTCCTGGTCTCGGTGGGGATCCATCGGAAAATCTTCCGTAGCATGCGTAGGATGCTGAAGCACGCCAAGGAGACGTTGTTGACTTGTCTGGTCATGGAGAGGGAGGAGTCCAGGATGAAGCCCAGGTTGCGTGCATGGTCTGTCGGTTTGGGTGCGGTGCCCAGGGCGGGAGGCCACCAGGAGTCGTCCCAGGCGGAGGGGGAAGAGCCCAGGATGAGGACCTCCGTCTTGTCCGAGTTCAGCTTCAGGCGGCTGGTCGTCATCCACTCGGCTACCTCTCTCATCCCCTCGTGCAGGTTGGCTCTGGCGGAGGCGGGGTCGTTGGTCAGGGAGAGGATCAGCTGGGTGTCGTCGGCGTAGGAGATTATGCTGAGGTTGTGTTTGCGTACGATGGCCGCGAGGGGGCTCATGTAGACGTTGAAGAGGGTGGGGCTCAGAGATGATCCTTGAGGGACGCCGCAGATGACTTCGGAGGCCTCTGACTTGTACGGTGGTAGGCGGACTCTCTGTGTTCTTCCGTCGAGGAAGGAGATGATCCATTCCAGTGCCTTGTCCTGGATTCCGCTGTTGCTGAGGCGCTGTACTAGGGTGCGGTGGCAGACCGTGTCGAAGGCCGCGGAGAGGTCTAGGAGGATGAGGGCTGCTGTTTCTCCATTGTCCATCAGGGCTCGGATGTCATCGGTGGCGGCGATGAGGGCGGTCTCGGTGCTGTGATTGGCTCGGAAGCCGGACTGTGAGGGGTCGAGGGAACCGTTCGTCTCGAGGAAGGCGGCCATCTGCTTGTTGACGGTCTTCTCGATGACTTTGGCTGGAAACGGGAGGAGCGAGATGGGGCGGTAGTTCTTGAGTTCGGTGGGGTCCGCTTTGGTTTCTTGAGTAGAGCGCTGAGTTCGGCGTGTTTCCAGCTCTCAGGGAAGGTGGCGGTGTCGAAGGATGTGTTGATGATGTCTCGCAGGTGGGGTGCGATGACAGCGTCGGCCTTGTTGAAGACGTGGTGAGGGCAGGGGTCGGTCGGTGATCCGGAGTGGATGGAGTTCATCGTGCGGATGGTGTCTTCGGTGCTGATCGGGGTCCAGGCGTGGAGGGTGGTGGTGGGGGGTGATTGTTCGGTCATGGTGTGCGTTGGATGGTTGTTGAAGCTGTTGT
Organism: Lissotriton vulgaris; assembly: GCF_964263255.1. NCBI lineage: Eukaryota > Metazoa > Chordata > Amphibia > Caudata > Salamandridae > Lissotriton > Lissotriton vulgaris. The sequence continues at coordinate 799,429,555 of NC_141685.1, read as the reverse complement.
GTATGTCCGTGATCTTGTTGTGGAAGTATGAAGCGAGGGAGTTGCAGAGGTCTTGCGATGGGGTGATGTCGTTGTTTCCTGTGCTGGGGTTGGAGAGCTCTTTCACGATGTTGAAGAGTTCCTTGCAGTTGTGTGCGTTGTTGTCCAACCGTTCCTTGAATGCTGTTTTCTTGGCGGCGCGGATCAGCTGGTGGTGCTTCCGGGTGGCAAGCTTGAAGGAGGTCCTGTTGTCCGGTGTAGGTTCCCTTCTCCAGACTTTCTCGAGGGCTCGGCAGTTCTTCTTGGAGCTCTTGAGTTCGTCGGTGAACCAAGGGGCTTTCTTGCTGCCGGGTCTGCTGGGCGGGGTCCACAGCGGGGCGAGCTCGTCCGCGCAGATGGTGATCCACTTCGTGAGGTTGTCGGCGGCCTGGCTGGGGTCCGCTGAGCTGGCAGGAGGGTGCTGGCTCAGGGAGGTGGCGAGCTGGTCTGCTGTGATCTTGTTCCAGCTTCTGCGGGCGGCCTGTTGCTGGTGGTGGTGGATCGTCGTTCTCTTGAAGGTGAAGTGGACGCAGCTGTGGTCCGTCCATTGAAGCTCTGTGGCGTGGCTGAAGTCGATGTCTGTGCTGGATGAGAAGACTGCGTCGAGCGTGTGTCCGGCGAGGTGGGTGGGGGTGGACACCAGTTGCTTGAGTCCCAGGTTGGCGAGGTTGTCCAGTAGGGTGGTGGTGTTGCGGTCGTTGTTGTTCTCCAGGTGGAAGTTGAGGTCCCCCAGGAGGATGTAGTCAGAGGAGGGGAGGGCAAGCGGGCTGACGAAGTCGGCGATGTCCTCGCTGAATTGTGTGCGTGGTCCAGGGGGTCGGTAGATCAGGGTGCCTCTGAGGGTGGTGTTCGGGTTGGTGTGGATCTGGAAGTGCAGGTGTTCGGCGGTGGTCAGGGTGTTGTCGGTGCTGGTCGTGAGACGGATGGTGTTCTTGTGGATGATGGCGATGCCTCCTCCCATCTGGTTGGCGTTGCGGTCCCTCCGGACGATCTTGTAGCCCTCTGGGATAGCGATGGCGATGTCGGGAGCTGAGGAGGCGTTCATCCAGGTCTCCGTGAGGAAGGCGACGTCAGGGGCTGTGGCGTCTAGGAGGTTCCAGAGTTCGATGGCGTGTCTGTGGACGGAGCGGGTGTTGAGCAGGATGCACTTGAGGTGGGTGCTGCTGGTGTTCGGCTTGGCAGGTGCTGGTGCAAGGCAGGTCCGGATGCAGGTGAACTTGCAGGCGTGGCAGCTGAAGGGTCCGTGGGTGCGTCGTGGTGTGGCTTGATGGCATTCTGGGAGTCGGCCGGAGTTGAGAGCGATGAGGGTGGCGGCGGAGTACGTCAGGCGGGTCGGTCGGGGTCTTCGTGGGCCAGGGGTCCTGGCGCTGGTCGCGATCCGGTCGCGGACGGGCGCAGACGGGCTTACCTTTGGCGCGCCTTCGGCGCACAGTCGGCGCGCCCGCTGCGCGTGACCGCTGCGCGTTCGCACGGTCGCCATATAAAGGCGAAGTGCGCGGGTGGGCGGAGCAGCTGGGAGGCGGGAGCGGGGAGGGAACAGAATGAAAAAAGGGGCGGGGCTTGCGGTGGTGGCGGGAAGCGGGGAGGGAAGACGGAGGGCGGCGAGGGTAGGCGGGCAAACAGGAAGGACACAAGCTGAGAAAAAGAAAAATACAGAAAAACCAGAAGAAAACGCTAACACGGGCAAGGAAACAAGGAAACAAATTAGCAAGCACAAATGACGGTCAAAACAAAAACAAAACAAATGACAACCGAGTCGGCCGGCAGCGAGGCAGGCAGCGAGGCAGGGACAGGCTGAGGGGCACACGCAGCAGCTGGTGGCCGTGCGGCGCAGGGGTGTCCCACAAGTGGATGCACTAGATGTACCTTGATATACTCAGTTATACCTCCCAATATGATGGCAATATCGAGTTGGTGTTTGGTGCAGATTTCCTTCCTATTTTGGTGATTGGTAGCTTGGCAGTTCAGCTTGTAGTTTGATCGCAGCTGACAAATTATTTGTACTGCTCTAAGATGTTGGCAGCATCATTTTACGATAGCAGTGTTATTCCTATAATTTTACTTAATGTAGAGTCTTTTGTTTTTTCTCCTACACTGTTCAGGCATGTGTTAGTCCATCTACTAAACTGCTTATAGTTCGTAAGACTTTCTACTCTCTAATGTGATGGCAGCATTTGGATGCTATATTGTCCTCTTTCTATGTCTACTATTTAGCGCCGACACTTGTATATAGTGTTTTCCACTCTTAATCTACAGTGGAGGCGTTTTTCTATGCGGATTGCAGTACGTGATCTGCATATCCATTTAAGATGGCGGCGACATTCGGTTAGTATTGCTCATAGTCTATGCCGGTGAACCCCCTCAGGTGCAGGGCATTGTGAAGCACAGGATTTTTGTCGGCTGATTACAGTATTTAAACTCAACGGCGTCTAGTGTTTGGATGACCGGGCCAAGTCGAGGACGTGCTGACTACTTGTTTGCGGGCTACGATCCACTTTAAAGGTGAGGAGAGAGCAGGTTTCAGTTTTAGAGGGCTTATGCTATGTTGGTCCTTGAAAGAATATTGGTATAATGGGGAACTTAATCAAGGAAGGTGGGAGAATGTTTTTTTGATAAACAACTTTCCCCACTATTTAAGGGAGATAAAGGGACTGCTCTTACGCTAAGCATTGGGAAGGGAACCTACATGGAGTTGTTTGATTGTTATCTGCAACCTATTGAAATACTGTGAAGCTCAAAGATATTCACTAGCTAAGAGACTATATACAACTGATATGTGGCATTGTTTACATCCTCTATAATATTATAGGAGGAAGCTTACTGCCCAGAGTTTTGGGAGCAGGATTTAACGTGGACGTTGTGATACATACAGGTAGCCCAGAGGTAAATACCCCTTATCGGTAATTTAAGAAAATGGCAGTGCATTAGATTGACTGTATAGTGATGATGGATTGTTTCATCTCATTTGCAGTTAAAGTGAACATTTATTTTTAAAGGACACGATATGTACATGGAGATTTAGAAGATGCTGTGAACAGCAATTTTGCGTCTTACAAGGTATTTCTGTTGGACATTCGCTTTCCTGACGCATCACCAATGTACAGGCGAGAGAACAACCTATCATTTACTTTATGGCACACATATTCTCAATTACTTCTTTTTAGTGACATTGCTTTGCGAATGCTTGAGAATTTTGGTACATTACGTATTTAAATTTGAGAAGTGAACTTCAGGCGCAATTTCGCCTTCAGAAAGGTATTTGTGCTGTGTTTATCTTTACTTACAAAGCCACCATATTGTGTGGATGTTTCTATTGGTATATGAATGGACTTGGGTATGCGTAATCCCCTTTTTTTGTACTCTGCCCTTACAGGAGAGTGGAGCTTGCGATTGTGGTAATTTTCACGAGAAGCGGCATTATACTATCTTAAGTCGTTTCAGGTAAGAGACCGTGTACATCTGGTAGGCCACCATATGGGGTGTAGGGAGCCTTACTTTTTTAAGATTGGTAACACTTTCTGACCTTTGGTTGGTCTAGACTTTTTCAGACATATGCTGTAGCTTATTTCAGCTTACCCTGCTACCACATGTTTGTTGGCTTGTTCCCATTGGAGTGTGGATGGGCGTGGTTATGAGAATATGTTTGCTCTGTTTACTCTGTCCTTACAGGAGAGTAGAGCTTAATTTTATGGCAATCTATTTAAGAAGTGGCAGATTACTATCCTCAGTTGGTGCAAGATAAATGAAACAACCAAGTTTACCTTAATAGATGACAGTGGAATTACATCACTAGTAAGTATCCATAATGGAAAGGGTCTTGTTATTATTGGACTCCTGAATATTGGTTAATTTGTTATATTTGCATAATGCTGTATGTGTTGTTGTTTGTCTATTCACTAATTTTGGTGGTGGTGTAGGTATATGTTGGGTGTGCATGCATAACTCATTAATAGCCCTCAGTAGGTAGTGGCAAAATGATTGTTTTTATGTGGTTTCTTTTAGGGATCAATTGAGTACTATTTATAAAAAGTAATACTTCATGTATAACGTCAAAGCAATGGTAATTAAGAGTATTTTTGTGGTTTTTAAGTAATATGGTCCAATCCACGCTTAAATTGTTTCAATTGTCATTTTTTATATAGGCCAGTTTTTCTTATTGTCCTTATACCTTTTCAGGTTGTGTCTGTCTTCCCCGGGTTGAGCGGCTCTTTTTAAGGTTCTATATCTGGCAGGTCCTGAGGAAGGTGGCATTCCATCACTCTGCAGCCACCGAAACGCGTCGACCACTGCCTTGTTAGATCCTGCTATATGCAGTCGTTGTATTTGGTCACCTAAACTACAATGTTACTTTGTAGTTAAGCTCCCCAGATATATGTAATTAGTGTGAAGGTTGGTCGGGGATTGTGAGAGTGTGGTATAAATGGTGGTGTGTGAATTTGGTTTGTGCTTCTCTACCTGGGGATATTCCTTATTTATTGTTCTATTGTGTTTTCCACTGAGATATGATTATATTATTATTTGAAATATTCTGTGTTGAGTTGTTCACATATAGTTAAAAAATTATAAAAAGAGTATTATGATGAAAACATCCTTGATAAAAGAAATGAAATAAAATAATATATTTTTGCTAATTGTTTGAGTATTTGGTTATTAAGGATTTCTTTGAGCTCAAATTTTTTATTTGTATCAAATTAAGTGAAAAAGGAATTTAGGTTTCTTGTTGAGTTCTTCCCCACAAAGGTATCCATATAGAATGTCAGAAAATGTGTTATTGAGATGGAATTCTTTGGGAGGAATAAGGGCACTGCGGCTGAGATAATTGTTTGGATGCCTTTAAAGCAACAGTGAGGGGGGAAACCCTTAGTTTTTCTTTGTACCAGCAAAATAAAATAAAAGACATGATCAATAATTGGGTGCAACAGTTTGTGGGACAGAGGAAGAGCTTGGGTGGGGCATCTTCAGAAAAGAGTGGAAAGTCAAAGAAAGATCGCTATAACTAGAACCAAGATATATCAGTATTTTGTAGACGGATTGGCCCTTAAATATCAGCAACACAGAGAGGACACATATGAATTCGGGGAGATCACAGGCAGATTGTTAGCAAAGAGGGTTCAGCAGAAAGCGGCTATGAATAGAATCTGCCGAATAGAAGATCAAAGTTGACAGATCCAGGATCTCCCCTGTAAAGTTCGGCCAATGATATCAGGGGAGGATTTTCTTTCTTATTATGTAACAGCTCAGATAACCACCGAACAGAGGGATTTATTATCTGCTCCAATTTCGCCGGAGGAAATTGAATCAGCTATACCTCTTTGGGCAGCAGGCAAGGCAGTAGGTCCTGATGCTATTCCTTTGGAATTTTTTCATACTTTCAGATGTACCCTAAGTGGGGAGCTTGAATCCTTATTCCTCAGAGCACAAAAGGGCCAGACTCCTCCCTCATGGCCTAAAACAAATATTGTCATATTAAAAAAAAAAGACTAGCCTGAACTTAAACTTTCATCTTACCGGCCTATTTCTTTAATATGTGCGGATAGCAAAATCTATTCTAAGATAATAGCATTAAGACTTGGAAAGGTGATCGCTCTGCTAAAGTCAATCCATCAGCATAGTTTTATTCCGGGTTGTGACACATCCGACCACGTCAGGAGGGCAATAGCACTGTTTGATTGGGCTCAGGTGTCTAAATCTCCCCTGGGTATGATCCTGTTGGATGCTGAGAAAGCATTTGACAGGGTCTGCTGGGGGTTTCTCTGGCTAATGTTAAAAATCAAAGGTTTTCCCCCAGAATTTATCACAGCCATACAGGCTTTGTATATCCTGCCTGAGGCCCGTGTTCGAATCTCAGGGCAAGAATCTAAATTACTGTCCATAAGCAGAGGCACCCGTCAAGGGTGTCCTTGCTCACCACTTCTATTTTCCATTTATGTAGATCCCTTACTTAGCAAGATTGACTCGGGCTCACGGATTGTTGCTGCAGCAGTTAATGGGGTCTTATACAAGACACAGGCCCATGCTGACAATGTCTCTATTTTTACAACTAATAATAGATCTGCTCTTCCAGCAGTTTTTGACATTGAAAATTCATTTGGTGTGGTCTCAGGTAACATTAAATGCAGATAAAACACAGATTATTCACTCTGAGACCACAAGACCACAAGATGTTCCCAGGTTGGACTAGGACCCGGGGGACCTCTATAAACAGGAACCTGAGATATGGGCACCCTATCTCCTAAATTTTTTTAATGCAGTTCTTGGAGGAATGGCACTTCCAAATACTTGGCTGGGAGCTGAGTTGGTCCTTATCTTCAAGAAGGGGTCGCCTTTGCTCCCAGCAAACTATAGACCAATCAGCCTAATAGATGTATCCCAGAAACTGTTCGCAAGGCTGATTCTGGATCGCCTCTTGGACTGGGTTGAGGACTCTGAAATTTTAAGTGATTATCAAGCAGGCTTCAGAAGGAACGTGTCCACCACTGACCAGATTTTCAGACTAAATATGCTTTTCTGGAAAACGGTCAAAGTGGAGGGCGGTTCGCTTTATACGGTGTTCGTAGACCTTCGTGCTGCCTTTGATCTGGTTCCACGAAGGAAACTTTGGAGTGTATTAGGGGATTTAGATATCCCAACCCCCCTTTTGAACATCCTAATATGTCTCCATTCCCAGAATTTCGCAAGGGTCAGGTGTGGGAGACAAGGCAATCTGTCATCTAGTTTCTCCGTTGGCAGGGGGGTAAGGCAGGGTTGCGTTTTGGCGCCGACCCTGTTTTGCCTCTACGTCAACGGAGTAATTGCCCACCTGATTACGGTCCCCAACAGAGATGCCCCAAAGCTCTCTGGTCCAGGGATCTCTGCGATTATGTTCGCGGATGATACCCTGTTGTTGGCAAAGACTCCGATGGACATACAGCGAGTTTTGGATGGCTTTGTCACAATTTGTCAAGATCGGGGACTAGAATTAAACACATCCAAAACGAAATTTATGATTTTTAATCCACCGAAAAAATCTCGCCCAAACCCTGCTATAGGTGGTGTTCGTTTGGAAAGAGTCCAAACGTTTGAATACTTGGGACTAACACTCAATGAAATTATGACTTGGGTACAACATCAGACCAAAACCCAGCTAAAGCTCTCGCAAAAAGCAGGGGGGATTCTCAAACTCCTAAAACAATCCACGATAAAACCAATTTCAGCTCCACTTGAAATCTATAAAATGCAGGCACGGAGTGTGGTGATCCATGGAGGGGAACTGTGGGGTCACAGTTGTTCCCCAGAAATCACCGTCACGGAAAATAGGTTTCTTAGGCAGTTGGTATCTTTGCCCACTAGTACGCCCCTACTTCCCCTTAGGTTGGATATGGGATTGAGATCACTTAAAGAGGAACTGGGACTTAAGCCTCTAACTTTTTAGAGGCGTCTCTGGGTTACCCCTGAACTTGCCAGTTATAGGCATGAGCTTGCAGAATTGTTAAAGTCCCCAAATGTCTGGAATTTCCCCTGGCTGAAATATATCAGGCAGGAATTTGATAGGCTAGGTTGCACTTTGCTATGGACTAACCCCAAACATGGGTGCAGGGGTATATCCCGCAAGGAGCTAGTTAGCCTGTATTATGATTATAATTTGTCTGCCAGCCTAATGAATGCCCAAACGGAGACAATGACGAGTAAATTCTTGTTATTAAAAGACCACTACAAATTAGAGCCTGTTCTTGATAATATCAGTCCTAACAGTTTTAGGAAGATGTACCTCCAATGGAGGTATGATTCCCTACCAATAAGAGCCCTCACCAGCCGCTGGCACGCTAACGCTTCCAGAAACTGCCCAGCATGCACTGTGGAGGTAGAGAATGAGTTACACATAGTTTTCTTCTGCCCTTCTTACCAGATTCCTAGGAAGAAGTGGATCATCCCTATCTGCAAAAACTTGGGGATCAGGCAATGTTTTCATTCCTATAGAATATTAAAAACAGACTTATCCCCACTAATTGTTTTTGCTGTTACGAAATTCCTGGCTGCCATGTGGAATATTAGAAGAAAGTACATTGTAAAATGAGATCAAATGCATTCGTTTTAAATTGCACAGGCGTCTCGGGATGTTGGGGAGCAGAGGTTCATCGGGCTGTTTGTCTTTTTAACCCTGGATAATTCTTTTACAAGAATGCATTTTATGGCACTTTGTATTTTTAAACATTTGCAACGTTGTATATTGTAATTTTATTCTGTATTCTTTTATGACATCTTTTTGTCGAAATAAAGACGAAATGAATGAACAAGATGTTCCGACTGTAGTAGCAGCAACATATCTTGGTATTAAGATCACAGCCACGGTTGAGCAGATACCTGAGCTGAGCATCAATCCGATTAAAAAAACTGTGGATCAAACACTTACAAGATTAGATAATTTTCACTTTTCGTTATTTGGGCAATGCAACATAATTCAAATGCTTATTTTTCCAAATTTGTTATATTTGTTTAGGACAATTTCTTTAGAATTTCTAGTTTCCTCCATCTTTAAAGGAGAAGATGTATGCACAAGATTCCTGTGGGGGTATCACAAAGCCAGAAGGGCAGTCAAGTGGTTAATCCTTCCTAGACTAATGGGGGGGCTGGGGCTTACCGTCGCTGACATTTTATCACTGGGTGGCATTGCTACAGCAAATGGAAATACTGCTGGCTTGGAGTAAAACAATAGTCCCTGAACCAGTAAGACCTACCATCTATGAAATCCTTCTAGGAGAGGATGCGCAATATTGTTTAACTAGAGTAATAGAACCCAACTACTACAAGAAAACCAAATTTAAGATTATCCAATCAGCGTTTTCGATCTGGAGAAAAATACAGAAGCGGCTATGGATTTTGAATATCAATACTTATACCCCGCTGTCTGCTCACAGGCTGCTCCCATCGATCTTTTTCGATCAGATAACAATAGGGTGGGAAGCATCAGGATTAACAATGCTGGGTGACCTCTTCTATAAGGGCCAAATCTTATCTTTCTCAGAATTATAAGCAAAATATAAGCTCCCCACCAGACACTTGTTTAAGTACTTACAGATAAGAAGTTTTCTAGATAAAAGTATTGCACAAGGAAGGGGTAATTTTGGTAAAATACCATTGATTGATAGTGTACTGACCAGGTCTAGGATTGATATCCTGTACCGTATGTTATTATCTACTCTCCCTGATGATCTAGCCTCTCAGAATGACACTTGGGATAGGAAGCTAGCACAAGTCGGTACAGACTTAGAATATTCTTTGGAAATTGCAAATCGGATACTGATAACGGGTAGTCTGAGAGCTCAACATTTTATGTATATCTTCAACTTATATTACACACCCTGAAAAATGCCAAATGGGCAGGATCTCGTGGGAGCTCTTGCAGCCGGTGTGGTACATTAGCGGCAGATACAATCCACATGTTTTTTGAATGCCCCAAGCTTACGAAATTGTTCCATGACATCAAGCACTTTCTGGGTCAGATCCTTTGTAAACCTATATCAATAACGGCGGGTCTAGTGATCTTGGGGACAGATCAGACTCAGAGCAACATGAATTGGACTAGCTCGGAAACCGGTTTGGTTTTAATCGCAATGGCAATTGTCAGGGGTAATATCACATCGCAATGGATTAGTCCTGACCCCCTAGGGCTAGGTTACTAGCTATATATAGTATGGAGATAGCAGTGCATCGGCTCAAAGGTTGCAGGAGGCAGGCCATGGGTAAGAAACGTTGTGCCCCAGTAGAAAAATGGCTGGAGTAAGATTGACTTGTTTTTATACTATGCTATCTTAATCATTATGAAAAAGGCATTAATGGCTATGTTTCTGTTGCATTTTGTCTTATATTACTTGTGATTTAAGGAAACTGCTTTAATTTTTTTTTTTAATTTATGAAAATTAAGAGAAGGAAATTTTTTGTTGTTACATAATAAATAAGCATTACTTAATAATGTATTATCATTAAAACAGTTTGTTCTTGTTTCATACAGTGTGGCTAAGACAGTGACAGAAACAGGTTGTCTAAATGCTATTGACCAAGCAGACTGTTAGCGCCTCACTGTTCCAACAGCATACTGTGATGTAAGTGCTACCATCACTCCCTTTCCGTAGAGGTGATTGATATAGGGAGAGTTTTATAGAGATATATTTAGACAGATAAAGTGCATCGTAATCAGAGATAGGTATTGACAGATAGAAATAACGCCATGTTTAGACAGATAAAGGCAGAGGTAGGTATTGGTAGAGATAGAATGAGGCAGAGATCAGAATAATTGAGATTTAAATTGAGTGTACCCCAACGGTAAATATATGAAGTTAGAGATAGAGGTAAAGAGAGAGATATAATGTGATGTAAAAATAGTGCAACTTAGTGATAAATAGATGCAGTCAGTGAAAGAAAGAAAAATATATGGCTGGAGAAAGATATGTATATTTTGAAGCAGAGATAAATTGTGAGATAGTATCAACCTATATATTGAACATTTTTAAGTGAAAGTTAGAGTGTTAGGTTTTGCCTTTGGGACCTTATAAGTGATTATTCATGCAACGGTTGATGTTGTGTAATAAGTATTAAGTAATGTTCTTACCTTTTTGTCTGGTTGAGTTCTGTCCCACAAGGTATCTGTGTTGAATGTTAAAAAAAGCATTATTGTGATGCAAAAATGTTGTTGTTACATAATAAAGAAACATTAGTTATTAATGTATCAGCATTAAAGTTTTTCATTGTTTCCTACAGTGTGGCTAAGATAGTGACAGAAACTGGTTGTCTAAATGTTATTGACTAAGCAGATTGTTAGCGCCTCACTGTTCCAACTGTATGATGTAATTGCTCCCACCACTCCTGTTCCATAGAGGTGATTGATATAGGGAGAGATTTATAGAGATATATTTAGACAGATAGAGTGTGACATAATTAGAGATAGGTATTGACCAATATTAATAACGACTTAGCTATAAATAGATGCAGTCAGTGAAAGAAAGCAAAACATACAGCTAGAAAGACAGATGTATATTTTGAAGCAGAGATAAATTGAGAGATAGTCTCAACCTATGAATTAAAATTGTTTGAGAGAAATTTAGAGACTTAGGTTGGGACCTTATAAGTGAATATTTATGTAATGGTTGATGTTGTGTAATAAGTATTAACTAATGTTCTTACCTTTTTGTCTGGTTGACTTCTGTCCCACAAAGGTATCATTATAGAATGTGCACAAAAGCGTTATTGTGATACCCAACATTTATTGTTACATTATAAAGAAACATTACATATTAATGTATGAGCATTAAAACAGTATTTTATTGTTTTCTACAGTGTGGCTAAGACAGTGACAGAAACAGGTTGTCTAAATGTTATTGACTAAGCAGAATGTTAGCGCCTCACAGTTCCAACTGCACACTGTGATGTAAGTTCTCCCATCACTCTTTTCCATAGAGGTTATTGATATAGTGAGAGATTTATAGAGGTATATTTATACAGATAGACTGTGACAGAATTAGAGATAGGTATTCACCAATAGGAATAACGACTTAGCGATAAATAGATGTAGTCAGTGAAAGAAAGAAAAACATATAGCTAGAGAGAGAGATGTATATTTTGAAGCAGAGAACAATTGAGAGATAGCCTATATATTAAAATTGTTAGAATGAAAGTTAGAGAGTTAGGTTTTGCCTTTGGGAACTTATAAGTAATTATTCATGCAACAGTTTATGTTGTTTAATAAGTATTAACTAATGTTCTTACCTTTTTGTCTGGTTGTGTTCTGTCCCACAAAGGTATCTGTATAGAATGTGAAAAAAGTGTTATTGTGATGCACAAATGTTGTAGTAACATAATAAAGAAACATTACTTATTAATGTATGAGCATTAAAACTGTTTGTCATTGTTTGCTACAGTGTGGCTAAGACAGTGACAGAAACAGGTTGTCTAAATGTTATTGACTAATCAGACTATTAGCGCCTCACAGTTCCAACTGCACACTGTCATGTAAGTGCTCCCACCACTCCTTTTCCATAGAGTTGATTAATATAGTGAGAGATTTATAGAGATATATTTAGACAGATAGAGTGCGAAATAATTAGAGATAGGTCTTAACCAATAGAAATAGCGACTTAGCGTTAAATAGATGCAGTCAGTGAAAGAAAGAAAAACATATAGCTAGAGAGAGAAATTTATATTTTGAAGCAGAGAAAAATTGAGAGATAGTATCAACCTATATATTGAAATTGTTTGAATGAAAGTTAGAGAGTTAGGTTTTGCCTTTGGGAACTTATAAGTAATTATTCATGCAACGGTTGATGTTGTTTAATAAGTATTAACTAATATTCTTACCTTTTTTTCTGGTTTAGTTCTGTCCCACAAAGGTATCTGTATAGAATGTGAAAAAATGTGTTATTTTGATGCACAAATTTTGTAGTAACATAATAATAAAGAAACATTACTTATTAATGTATGAGCATTAAAACAGTTTGTCATTGTTTGCTACAGTGTGGCTAAGACAGGGACAGAAACAGGTTGTCTAAATGTTATTGACTAAGCAGAATGTTAGCGCCTCACAGTTCCAACTGCACACTGTCATGTAAGTCCTTCGCCGCCTTTTACATAGAGTTGATTGATACAGTGAGAGATTTATAGAGATATATTTAGACAGATAGAGTGTGAAATAATTAAAGATAGGTATTAACTAATAGAAATAGCGACTTAGTGTTAAATAGATGCAGTCAGTGAAAGAAAGAAAAACATATAGCTAGAGAGAGAGATGTATATTTTGAAGCAGAGAAAAATTGAGAGATAGTATCAACCTATATATTGAAATTGTTGGAATAAAAGTTATAGAGTTAGGTTTGCCTTTGGGACATTATAAGTGAATATTCATTCAACAGTTGACGTTGTGTAATAAGAATTTAACTAATGTTCTTACCTTTTGTCTGGTTCAGTTTTGTCCAACAAAGGTACTGACCAATAAAAATAACGGCATGTTTAAACAGATAAAGGAAGAGGTAGGTACTGTTAGAGATAGAATAAGGCTGACACCGACTTACTTTGAGATTTACATTGAGTGTACTCCAAAGTTAAAGATTGGAAGGTATAGATAGAGGTAAAGAGAGACAGATATAATGTGTTGCAAAGATAGTATGACATGCGATAATGCGATAAATAGATGCAGTTAGTGAAAGAAAGAAAAACATATAGCTAGAGAGAAAGATATATATTTTGAAGCAGAGATAAATTGAGAGATAGTATCAACCTAGATATTAAAATACATACTATAGTTGTGGGTGTGGCTGTGTGTGTGTGTGGTTGTGTCTGGTTATTTGTGTGTCTGTGTGTGGTTGTGTGTGGTTGAGTGTGTGGATGTGTGTGTGAATGTGGTTGTGTGTGTGTGGTTGTGGTTGTGTGTGTGTGGTTGTGGTTGGTTGTGTGTGGTTGTGTTTGTGTGTGGTAGTGTGTGTGTGTTTGTGTGTGTGGTTGGGTGTGGTTGTGGTTGTCTGTGTGAAAGTGCCAAAGAAAGGACTCCCTGAATGGTGAAACAGACATGAAGCAGCTGCTGCGATCACAAATAAACACTGTGAACGTTGTCCATTTTTACAGTAACATTTCCTTAATGTTCCTTAAGTCACAAAAGAGTAAAATAGTAATACTGAAAGCATCGGAAAATAAAGGAACACATACATCGAGTTTGTGGAACGAGAAAGCACGTTGTAAGTTAAACGGGCGCAGCAAAGCATTAACACAACAACAAAACAAGATCACTTAGCAGAACCTCTCATTCTACATATAACAAGCCCGGGAGTGGGAAATAAAAAAAACCCCTTCCAGTGGTGGTCGCGAAAGTGGCAGCCGCTCGACTAACCAGTCGCCAACATGCTGTGCTTTTAAAGTGAATGTTAAACTATGGAGTTAGGTCCTTAGGGGCATGGGGTAGGCTGGACCTTATAATAACAAGAAAAAAACAGAGATGCCTCCTCCACCCTTATTTTTACTACAACCTCTTTCAAATGGTCAAACCACAACTTCTTTGGTTTGACAAGGTATTATTATTTATACCATCCAATTTTATATGTTTAAAGATTATTTTTTCAAAGTTCATAAATGCAAAACAAGACCACTGTACATTTATCTTTTTACAATACTTTACAATACCATTAAAGATATACATACAACGAAACACTAAATCAAAAATGAATTATCAATATCATTCATCCAAAACAAAAATAATTTTAGACAAGACAACACATTATTCCATAAATGAATAGACAAAGTAAGCCAATGAGGAGTTCAAATAATGAAACCAGTACATCTAAAGGTCAGATGCTATTAATTAATAGTTTAGATGACCATTTACTCCATCAAATTTGCCGACGCGTTTCGAGACCAGGAAACCAGTTCCCGGAATCTCATCAGGGCTTTGTCATTATCTACATGGGATGTAAAGAAAACAATAAAGTTTTATTTACAACAGTCAGAACACCTCTAAATTTCAGTTGCACTGATGCACTTAACGTTGTATCTGCCAATCTACAGAAAAACCTACCAGGTCATTTCAAGAAATGGGGGCTGTGAGGAAGCTTCCTTTATTTACAAAACTGATATGAATTCTCTCCGTAAACTTCAATCTGTCCTCTAGCTCGTGTGATCCTCCTTCTACTTGTATTCCACACTCCGACCTAACCAAAAAATCTTTGTACCTATCATTAATCATTAGCTGGCTTGAGGTCGACGAACAAACATTTTTAAAAGATTTGTTCCTGTTTATTTAACAGGATTGAAAACTTCAAACTTGTATGGAAAAAGACGGACAAAGGGTCTCAGCTATGCCTATGTATTTGTTTCAAATAATTATTAGGAACAGCAGTGTAACAACATGAGCCGCTTTTAGATAAAAATAGCCACTAATGTGTCCTTATGACTTTTGTTGATATAGTTTGGCGATGTTGAACACCGTGGGAAGTAGATAATTCTTACACCATAAGAAAAAAAGAAAAATAGAGGAAATCATTGGACCATTTGCATTACTGCACACAAGGTATGTCACAGAAGCAGGGCCCTTATGTTTGTCTACCTCAAGCCAGCTAATGATAGGTACACATATTGTTTGGTTAGGTCGGAGTGTGGAATACAAGTTGGAGGAGGATCACACGAGCTAGAGGACAGATTGAAGTTTACGGAGAGAATTCATACCAGTTTTGTAAATAAAGGAACCTTCCTCACAGCCCCCATTTCTTGAAATGACCTGGTATGTTTTTCTGTAGATTGGCAGATACATCGTTAAGTGTATCAGTGCAACTGAAATTGAGAGGTGTTCTGACAGTTGTAAATACAACTTTATTGTTTTCTTTACATCCCATGTAGATAATGGCAAAGCCAAGATGAGATTCCGGGAACTGGTTTCCTGGTCTCGAAACGCGTCGGCAAATTTGAAGGAGTAAATGGTCATCTACAGTATTAATTAATAACATCTGACATTTAGATGTACTGCTTTCATTAATTGAACTCCTCATTGGCTTACTTTGTCTATTCATTTATTGAATTCAAGAGTATATAATGTGTTGTCTTGCCTAAAATTGTTTTTGTTTGGGATGAATGATATTGATCATTCATTTTTGATTTAGTGTTTTGTTGTATGTATATCTTTAATGGTATTGTACAGTATTGTAAATAGATCAATGTACAGTGGTCTTGTTTTGCATTTATGAACTTTGAAAAAATAATCTTTAAAAATATAAAATTGGATGGTATAAATAAAAATATTTTGTCAGACCAAAGAAGTTGCGGTTTGACCATTTGAAAGAGGTTGTAGTACAAATAAGGGTGGAGGAGGCATCTCTGTTTTTTTCTTTTTAAAGAGAATGTGGCAAAAGTTTCCAGCTCCTTCATCATTTCCTCATGAAAGCGCCAACGTAAGGACTCCATGAATGGCGCAACGGACATGAAGCAGCCGCTGAAATCAGAAATAAACACTGTGAACATTGTCCAGTTTCACAGTAACATTTCCTTAATGTTCCTTAAGTCACAAAACAGTAATACTAAAAGCAGCTCTAAAATAAAGGAACACAAACATCGAGTTTGTGGAAAGCATTAATAACAAGCATTGACTTTTCCTATAATTGCGGCACCCGCGATTTACTTTGAGCATTGAATCGCGGGTGCAGCGATTAGAGTAAAAGTTAATAAATAGATGTTTTTTCTATTTTTTCACTTTTGCTATAATCGGCGCACCCCTGCTTTACTTTTAACGTTAAAAGTAAAGAACGGGTCCTGCCATCTTAGCAAAAGTAAAGAATTAGAAAGAAAAATGTATCTTATTTACTTTTGCTACCATTGCAGTGCGAGTGGTGACGCGAGGGCTACAAATGTGAAATTTCAAAATGGGGATAGCATTGCATGCAGACGTCAAGCGCACACGGGAAAGGGAAGTGATGTTATAGACACAACCTGCGTTTTCTGGGGTCAAAATGTTACTCATGATAATGGAGTCAGCACTGCTCTGTGGATGAAGCACCTACGAGCTCTTGAAAATTTTCATGATGTAGTTTGACACCAGAGGATATTTTAAAAGACGTTGACTATATATGAGGAAGCTTCAATTAAACATAAATATTCCTTACCTTATGAAACTCTAAAGATCAGCTTTCTGTCGACCTAGTTGAGTCTCATGAATGCACACGCGCTGGCATTCAGAGGTGAAGCGAGGTTGCATAACTTAAGGTGACTTGAACACATTTACATTTAAAGAGCATGTGTGCCACAAATAGGTGCTACATTCAAGAGTTGCAGTTCCTTGATTACAAAGCATTTACAGGATGGAAAGCTAGAGGAATAGCAAGAAAATGGAGACGGAAAAGTAGAAAAAAGGACAGGTCTGCTTGAAAGAGAAAGAACGAGGCGCTACACAGTGATAACACTGAATAAGAAGACAGGTGTAGTAATACGGGAAATAGGTGGAACACACACACACCAGGGATAAACTTATTGGCAGGGACAGAGGGACAGATTGACAGTGAGAATAATAAAAGAGAGACAGATAAATATTGCGTAAGGCCACAGTCAACTCTTCAGTGTAAACACAAAATAACCACAGCAGGCAGCAAAACCGAATAAAATATACAAAGGAGCCACCACTAACCCCCCAAAGAAACAGCCTGGGTGTCCAAGCAGGACTTAGACTGAAAGGCACAAAGAGGTCAAAAACAGGCGGAAGAAACACCAGCCACATGGGAAGGTACCCAGACGATATGAGTGATTTAAAGACATTAACTGAAGATTCATCAAGAGGCCACATTCAACCCTGCACTGAAGAAGTGGACGCTCCGTGGGCTGCGCAGCAGTGGGAACGGGTGCTGTGTGCACGCACGCGCCGCAAAAGTTATCGGATTTACGCGATAAAGCCACATGGCTGCTGTGCACATAACAGTAAGCTGATGGCTGGAAAAAGCATGTGGAAAGCTCTTTGTATTGTAAAGCACTAGTGAAATCCTAAGAAACATAGTAGTGTGGTGGTGTGTATTTTAAAGCGGATAAATAAGCAAGCAATTACTATACATACTATGCGTTGGTTTCACTGAAAAAAGTATATGTTACCAGTTGTTATTCCTACTGAATAACAAATAAGCAAACCCAATTGTATAAGCAATATGCTAGCGTTTAAAAAAAAAGTAAATTTTGTCAAAGTAAAGCAAAAAAAACCTGTCTAAGGATAGAAACTTAAAGGTATTGTTCTTCAATTTAGATAAGTACTTACGGAACCCTTTAAAACTGCAAATAATAGGCGACGTTGCTTGTAAACTTAGGAAACTTACTGTGTTTGAAGCGAAAGTTGTTGAGCTTTTAGCGTCCGTGATGGCGTTGTATCAAGAAGAGATGGCAAAATGGGATCACTGAAATAATATCGAGGCACAAAATATCGACTTGCAAAAATATCGCGGACAAAATATCGACAGACAGAATATCGAGTTTGTATCGTTTACAAAAATATAGTTTTAAAAAAAATCGACTTTATTAAAAACAGTGTTAAATTAAATTTATATTAAAATTTAATTACTAAAATATACTTAAAAATACTTAAATTAACTTATAATAATTAAATAATAAATGAAATTAATAAAAATAAATTTTTACAATAATATTTGTTAAAACATATATATATAGTAACATACTATAAATAAATAAGATACTATTATATTACCGTACGATAGCAGAAGTGTAAAAAATACTATTCCCACTCCAAAGAGTGCAAGTGTAGGGAAAGCATTGGATAGCGTAGGGGTTAAAATTACTATTCCCACTCCAGTGGGTGCAACAGTAGGGAAAGCGTTGGATAGCGTAGGGGTTAAAATTACTATTCCCACTCCAGTGAGTGCAACAGTAGGGAAAGTGTTGGATAGCGTAGGGGTTTAAATTACTATTCCCACTCCAGTGGGTGCAACAGTAGGGAAAGGGTTGGATAGCGTAGGGGTTAAAATTTCTATCCCCACTCCAGTGAGTGCAACAGTAGGGAAAGGGTTGGATAGCGTAGGGGTTTAAATTACTATTCCCACTCCAGTGGGTGCAACAGTAGGGAAAGCGTTGGATAGCGTAGGGGTTAAAATTACTATTGCTACTCCAAAGAGTGCAACAGTAGGGAAAGCGTTGGATAGCGAAGGGGTAAAAATTACTATTCCCACTCCAGTGGGTGCAACAGTAGGGAAAGCGTTGGATAGCGTAGGGGTAAAAATTACTATTCCCACTCCAGTGGGTGCAACAGTAGGGAAAGCTTTGGATAGCGTAGGGGTTAAAATTACTATTCCACTCCAGTGGGTGCAACAGTAGGGAAAGTGTTGGATAGCGTAGGGGTTAAAATTACTATTCCCACTCCAGTGGGTGCAACAGTAGGGAAAAAGTTGGATAGCGTAGGGGTTAAAATTACTATTCCCACTCCAGAGAATACAACATTAGGGAAAGTAAATACTTCATAAATAATTAAAACATGTATTATTGAATATCTATTAATAATTAATTAAAAATAAATAATATTTGTATACAATATAATAATTAATATATTACATTAACTAATTAACAATAATTATTTCTATTGATCACCTAATAATACTAATTAATAAAAATATTTACAATTAATTATTTAATAATGAAAAAGTATTTATCAATTATTTGAAATTAAATAAATATAAATAAATGTAATTAATTAATTATTTATAATTTAATCACTTCCCACCCAATTCCCCTATAAACTCACAACCCGCTACAAGAATAATTTCATATAATTTACATAATTACCAATTAATCAATTAATTAAAATTAATTACCAATTACAATTTAATTAATTAACTATTATAAATTAATTAACTATTAATTTAAAAATAACTATCAATAAATAAATTTAAATATTTAATTAATTATAATTAAAATACTTCCCACCCTATTCCCCTATAAACCCACAACCCGCTTTTTTTTTTTTTTTTTAAATATAGTGCTTAAATAGTTTATTATAATTCAGTACTCTTTTTTTTTTTTTTTTTAAATATATTAATATGGTGGGATTGGGTGGGGAGGGTCCAGTAGGACGAAGAGACTCTTGATTAAAAATTAATATATATCCCAAAGGATACAAAACAGTGTTAAAACTGTTAAAATGTGAAGGTTGGGCGGGTTAATGAATGGTTTTAGAGGATTATTAGGCAAAAGGGTGAATCTGGCAGCAGCGTTAATAAAAAACGGTAATCGTGGTCCAAAACAGCCGATCACGTCGGGGAACTGCCTGTCTCCTCGAGCGCGATCACTTGGTTGCCTGGAAACGCCCATTGTGTGTATGGGGACTGAGGAAAGTCCATGGGTAAGCGAAACACGCAGCGCGTGTGTCGCTAACGGTCTTTCCTCTAGTCCAGAGTGCCGGTGAAAGGAAATCCTGAAAGAAGATCGGAGGTACGCCGAAGCGAGGAACGCTTCACGAAAAGGGCACAGTAAGGGTAAATTCGGCAGTAAATCGTAAAATCAGAAATAAAAGAATGATGCACGCAAAAAGGCGAGGAAAACGCGATTGGCAGCCAGAGTAAGGGGAACAAGGACACGACATGAAAGGAAGCCGACCTCCGTAAATTGGAGGACGGGTGCCCGAATCAGGGAAGGGGGGAGGAAACAAAGTCCATAACTAAATTAAGTGTCACTGAAAAGTAAAACGCTTGTTAGGTAAATCAATTGTAGGCAATAGGCTGCTAATTAACATAGGTTACATTAGAAGTAAATATTCAAATGAACAATAAGCAAAATCAGTAGCAAAATCAGTAAAGTTAAGGAGGATAAGAAAAGCATGACTTATCTGCTTGGAGCCGCATTTAAAAGAGGCTGATTGCCTAGTGATTACTGCTATTGTTTGGTCTGTTGTGTTCTAGTATAGAACTTTTACTTTGTGACATATGCGGCTGCTTGGGTCTGCATTAAAAGTTGTAAGCATAATGTTAGCCTCCGTGTCTTTAATGAAATCCAGATTCTCTGGTCATGTTAATAGGAGAATCGCAATTAAATTACGCAATAATTATAAAAACAAAAATCATTAATAAAAATTAATTATAACATAAATACATACTTTTCACACATATTATACCATAAAAATACACTATAAAAAATTAGATATTATTAATAAATCGATATTTTTTACTATCTATATTTTTAACAGTCGATATTATATCACTTACCTTAAAAACGATATTTTGGTCATCTATATTCTGTCCTGTCGATATTTTGTCCAGTCTATATTTAAAAGTCGATATTATGTCCAGTCGATATTTTGTAGTCGATATTATGTCTGTGCACCGGCAAAATGCTAGTTTGGTTTCATTTAAGAAGCAAACTAGTTTGGAAAAAAAGGGGGAGTGTTTTTTAAATAACAAAGGTTTTGCACTTGCCTTTAGTGCCACAAAAAAGTGTACGTGAGCTAGAGATGCTTTGCTAATGTTTACTTTTCTGGCAAGTAGATGCGAACCCTACAGTGAAAGTATGAAAGGGTAGGTTGAGGGAATGGTTCACTTGTGCGGGAACGAACACAGCAAGAGGCAAATCGATGGCGACATTGATAAGAAGGTGCTTTCCTTCCTTGTAAAGTAGTTGTAAAAATCGAGCAGCATGTGGCAAAAGTAGAGGGTGTCTTGCTTTCGTTGGTGAATTTAGAGGGAGACAAGCTGGTGGACACATACTATGTAAAGACTTGCAAAAGGGACAGCTATCAAATGTGTAATATAGCACTACAGACAACAGCGGATTTGCTACAAAAAATTAATGTTGCAAGAAATTAATCATATTTCCTAAATCTAAACCGCATTGCTATCGTTTTCCCTTAAAAGGTTCTAAAAATATTCCCATGTATGTTGTATGTTAGACAAGTAACGTAAATCACTTTAATTGCAGGTACAAATGACTGCATCAGACAACTCTGTATTTTAAAAATTACACAAATATTGTGCAGTGTTGCATGAAAGCAAGCAATAGTAATCGCGCTTTGAGAAATAAAAAATAAAATTATGTTTATGCACTCGTAAGTGTACCCTAATTTTAGGTAATCCCCCGCCAGTTAGTAACACAGGTAGTGCAGACCCACAAACTGCACCGAAATAGTATAAACCATAACTGTATATGTAAAATACTCGTAAAGGTGTACAACAACTTTCTAAAAACAATTACATTTCGCAAAACACATATTAATGCTAAGCACATAAAGGCAACACTTAAACAGTGACACTTTTATCCTAAATATATTTTTTAAATGAGTGTTTGTACAACATTCTCTACTGTAAATAAAAAAAATTAAAAACCTACCTTTGTTTAGGGATATGTGTAGCTACGCGATGTTGTAAATCCACAGTTATGTACAGGAGAAATCCACAGCTATGCACAGGAGAGAACCGAACCTATGCATGCACAGGAGCAAGCCACAGTAATGGCAGGAGACACCCACAAACATGTAAAGGAAAAAGCCATGCATGCAGAGGAGACACACACAAACATGTAAAGGAAAGAGCCATGCATGCAGAGGAGACACACACAGCCATTGACAGAACAGACTCACAGCCATGGACAGACACCGATAGCCAAGCACATGAGACCACAGCCATGCACAGGAGACACCCACAGTTATGCTTTAAACAGACCCACAGCCATTTACAAAAGAACAATAGCCAAATACAGCAGCGATCCATAGACATTCAAAGAAAAGAGCCATGCATGCAGAGAAGACACACTCAGCCATGGACAGAACAGACTCACAGCCATGGACAGAGACCTATAGCTAAGCACATAAGAGACCCACAGCCTTGCACAGGAGACACCCACAGTTATGCTCGAAACAGACCCACAGCCATGTACAAGAGAGCGATAGCCAAATACAATAAAGATCCATAGACATTAAAAGAAAAGATCTATGGATGCAGAGGAGAGACCCACAAACATGTAAAGGAAAGAGCCATGCATACAGAGGAGACACACACAGCCATGGACAGAAAAAACTCACAGCCATGGACAGAGACCTATAGCTAAGCACATAAGAGACCCACAGCCATGCACAGGAGACACCCACAGTTCTGCTCTAAACAGACCCACAGCCATGCCCAAGAGAGCGATAGCCAAATGCAATAAAGATCCATAGACATTCAAAGAAAAGAGCGATGCATGCAGAGGATAGACCCACAAACATCTAAAGGAAAGAGCCATGCATACAGAGGAGACACACACAGCCATGGTCAGGAGTGACCCACAGTCAGGGACAAGAAAGAAACACAAATATGCAAAGAAAAGACCGATGCATGCACAGCAGAGACCCATCGATATTGCACAGGAAAACCTCAGCCATGGAGATAGGGACACAAAGGCATGCCCAAGAGAGCCCCACAGTTATGCACAGGAAACCTACAGCCATAAGCAGGAGAAACCCACAAACATGTAAAGAAAAGAGCTATGGATGCAGAGGAGAGACCCACAAACATGTAAAGGAAGAGCCATGCATGCAGAGGAGACACACACAAACATGTAAAGGAAAGAGCTATGCATGCAGGGGAGAGACACACAGCCATGGACAGAACAAACTCACAGCCATGGACAGAGACCGATAGCTAAACACATAAAAGACTCACAGCCATGCACAAGAGACACCCACAGTTATGCACTAAAGAGAACCACAGCCCTGTAGAGGAGACCAATAGCCAAATACAACAAAGACCCATAGACATGCAAAGAAAAGAATGATGCATGCAGAGGAGAGACCCACAAACATGTAAAGGAAAGAGACATGCATGCAGAGGAGAGACACACAGCCATGGACAGGAGTGACCCAGAGTCACGGGCAAGTGTTATAGAACTAGGATATAAAAGTTTGGGATTGATGAAGAATAGTTAACTATATGAAGCTACATTTAATACAAGAACCTCAATGCACTTCCAAAAACGCATAAAGCTGTTGTCACAGCTTGCTTATTAAAAGTACACGGAACAGAGGTACTTTGTATGAATATTGGAAAAGGATCAGTTTTGTTTGTAAATATGTTCAGTACTGTAAACAGCATTAGGATATAATACCCAAATCAGTGCAAAATAATATCTATAATATCTATTTTGGAAAAATAACGCTACATAAAAACAAATCTAGTAGGTGCCCCTACTTCAAGCTGCAACGTAATGCCTACAAAAGCAAAGTGCTACATTGATTCTCAATGCTACATGCTTGTTTATCACAAATATTAGTTATGCTGAAACCCAAATTAAAAGTATAACAATAATCATAATCCAATTGCAGACGCATATACAAAGGGTCCAATTAGCACTTTCGTAATATATATTATAAATAACACTTAACTGTAACTGCACAGTGTGTTCATATCTGCTACTGTCCGTGAATGAAACATCAAAAAAACTAAAAATTAGCTAGAGATACTAAACTCGTGGACATTATATAATTTTAAAAATAGATTAAAATTCAAAAAGGCCACAAAGATCACAACACTAACATTGAAAAGAGATATACTGCACCCAAAAAAGCAAAAGTCATACAAAAGAAAAAAAACTTACCTCTATCGAACTGTGCTCTGCCTTGCTATGTTAGCGCTCAGCTCAGAAAGCAAAGGAAGTTGGCAAATTCGACACAAAAATTAACCTAATAAGCGAATTCAAACAAAGTAAACCGATTCAATACAACAATTTGCATATTAAAAAATGATACAAAGCGCATAGCAAAAATGGGATAAAGTTATTTACAGACAATTTAATAAAACGCTTTTAGCGCACAATAAAGTAAAAACATAACAAAATATTTTATCAAAAACTTACCTATGTGTTAAGGTTCGTTTTGAAAAAATCGAGAAAACAAAGTAGGTAGATTCCGTTCAAACATTTGCATATTAAAAAATATAACAGTCGTTTCCAGCATAACATTAGAAAACTACATTAAAAACATAAAGGGCGAAAAAGATTTCAACACCAACAGTGAAAACAGATTAAGCATGGGCGGAAAATCCGTTACGCTCGCGGATTTTGCAGATTTTCGGTAAATTCGCAATCCGCGAACGCTCGCGAATTTACCGAAAATCCGCAAATTCGCACGCAGCGGATTTTTTTTTCTTGGTGATACAATTTTGCGGCGCGCGGCGTTTACTTACCGTCATTCAGCGTTTGCCGAGTTGTTTTTCTTGATATTTTGCGAGTGCTGCGCCATTTTGGATCTTGCTGCGGGATCCCGCGGGAATTTGGCGAGCGCGATTACGTAATCGCGGCTTGCCAACTTGCACAGCGAGAGTTTGTCAACGCGAGTACGCCGTGATCACGTATCGCGGTACTTCGCAATTGCGAGCTTGTAGATGCGGCGAGCAGCAACAATCTCGCACTCGCGAAAATACAAAATTTGCAATTCTGCACAAGAAATCCACCAGCAAGCGGCATAAACCTTCTGGAAATGATGATTTTTATCTGAATAACTCCTCAGGTTGACATTTGCCTGCACTTTTTTTGCGAGGAGTCCATTTTGGGGAGGGGGGGGCGGGAGGAAGGAGGTGCCCCACAGTCTTCAACTTCCTGTTCCTGTCCAGCAGGCTCCTCCCAGTGCTTTGTCCATCTCCTGGTCACTTTTCATTTGGATCTGGAGCTGGAAGGATTACTTTTTGTGGATGCTGCTGGATATTTCGATTTGAGGCCTTTTTGACTTTCTTTGGATCACTTTTGGATTAGAAATTTCACAAGTAAGTTTGTTTGGGGCATTACAGTTGCTGCAACTACAATTTTGGAATTTTCGATTTTTGGGCTGTTTTGGGGCCTTTTGCCCAGGGGTACTCAGTGGTGGGTGCACTGAGTCTTTCTGTGGGGTGTTTTGAAT
Organism: Lissotriton vulgaris; assembly: GCF_964263255.1. Taxonomy (NCBI): domain Eukaryota; kingdom Metazoa; phylum Chordata; class Amphibia; order Caudata; family Salamandridae; genus Lissotriton; species Lissotriton vulgaris. Next base: position 799,404,198 of record NC_141685.1, on the reverse strand, counting down.
TTAAACATCATGGAGGGGCTGGATGGCATGGGATTGTGCAGATTTTTCTGTGATTTTCGTTTTTTTGGCCTGTTGTGGCCTTTTCACCAGGGGTAGTGAGTGTTGCATGGGCCTAGTCTTTCTGTGGGTTTTCCTGAATTTAAACATCATGGAGGGGCTGGATGGCTTGGGATTGTGCTGATTTTTCTGTGTTTTTTCGATTTTTTGGGGTCTTCATGGGGACAGGCCATGTTTGTGGGGGCCATTTTGAGTGCTGCTGCAGGCCCTGGCCATGTGCTGGGAGGGAGGGGGCCATTTTGAATGCAGGCAGTGTTCTCAGGCCTGCACCCATTTTGCCTAGCTTTCATCCATTATGCCCAGGGGTAGTGAGTGGTGCATGGGCCTAGTCTTTCTGTGGGTTGTCTTGAATTTAAACATCATGGAGGGGCTTGGGATTGTGCGGATTTTTCTGTGATTTTCGTTTTTTTGGCCTGTTGTGGCCTTTTCACCAGGGGTAGTGAGTGTTGCATGGGCCTAGTCTTTCTGTGGGTTGTCTTGAATTTAAACATCATTGAGGGGCTGGATGGCTTGGGATTGTGCTGATTTTTCTGTGTTTTTCGATTTTTTGGGGTGTTCATGGGGACAGGCCATGTGAGTGGGGGGCATTTTGAGTGCTGCTACAGGCCCTGGCCATGTGCTGGGAGGGAGGGGGCCATTTTGAATGCAGGCAGTGTTGTTAGGCCTGCAACCATTTTGCCTAGTTTTCAACCTTTATGCCCAGGGGTAGTGAGTGGTGCATGGGCCTAGTCTTTCTGTGGGCTGTCTTGAATTTAAACATCATGGAGGGGCTGGATGGCTTGGGATTGTGCTGATTTTTCTGTGTTTTTCGTTTTTTGGGGTGTTCATGGGGACAGGCCATGTGGGTGGGGGCCATTTTGAGTGCTGCTACAGGCCCTGGCCATGTGCTGGGAGGGAGGGGGCCATTTTGAATGCAGGCAGTGTTGTTAGGCCTGCAACCATTTTGCCTAGTTTTCAACCTTTATGCCCAGGGGTAGTGAGTGGTGCATGGGCCTAGTCTTTCTGTGGGTTGTCTGGAATTTAAACATCATGGAGGGGCTGGATGGCTTGGGATTGTGCTGATTTTTCTGTGATTTTCGTTTTTTTGGGGTGTTCATGGGGACGGGCCATGTGGGTGGGGGCCATTTTGAGTGCTGCTACAGGCCCTGGCCATGTGCTGGGAGGGAGGGGGCCATTTTGAATACAGGCAGTGTTGTTAGGCCTGCAACCATTTTGCCTACTTTTCAACCTTTATGCCCAGGGGTAGTGAGTGTTGCATGGGCCTAGTCTGTCTGTGGGTTGTCTTGAATTTAAAAATCATGGAGGGGCTGGATGGCTTGGGATTGTGCTGATTTTTCTGTGATTTTCGTTTTTTTGGCCTGTTGTTGTGGCTTTTTCACCAGGGGTAGTGACTAGTGAGTGTTGCATGGGCCTAGTCTTTCTGTGGGGTGTCTTGAATTTAAACATCATGGAGGGCATGGAATTGTGCTGATTGTTCTATTTTATTTTTATTTTTTTGGGGTGTATAACTGAACTGATGTTCCTCTGTCTTCCATTGCTTTTAGGTGCACAAGACTCAAGAGAACCACCAGTGCCAGGAAGAAGTCCTGCAGCGGTGTGTGTGTGCAGCATAACGTCACGCGACGTCACGTCTGGCCACAGACAACTCTGCAACTCGTGCAACTGCGGCCTGCTGTTCTGACCTGCTCTGAAGAAGATGGCCCCAAAAAAAGTTCTCCGTAGCTCCTCTAGCAAGAAAGTTGCCAGTAAGGAGCAGCAGAAGCAAGTTACCAAGGAGGCTGGTGTGCCGGCCACCGCGTTTTTTGGGAGTAAAAAAAAATACGCCTGCAGCAGCAGCGGGATCTGCTGGGGACCAAGCTGGGAGCAGCACCCCCGCTCTATTGGGCTCAGTGCCTCCACCACCACCACCACGCCAACTTAAGTCCAAGCCCTTGAGTGCTGCAGAGGCAGTCAGTGTACTTCTTCAATCACCATCGACCAGTGATGTTGGCTCATCGCAAGAAAGTAGCAGCAATGATTCTGAATCAACACAGGTTGCTGTAACTCATCTGACAAGTGTTGAATAACCACAGCCGCAACAACAACCACATGTGCAAGTACAAGCCCAAGTACATGTGGAAGGAGAGGCAGCGCAAGGAGATGCGCAAGCAGAGGTGCATGGAGGGTCACAAGTGCCCACAATAGTTGTTCCTCCCGAAGTAGGGGCACATCAGGAAATCGACAATCAAGCCGAGGTATCATTGGAAACCACTCCTCCTGATGAGCATTCATTGTCTTCCACATCCCTAGCAAGGAAAATATCAAGGTTGGTGTCTACATCTTCTTCAAGCCCACCTCCTTCTGATGATACGGATCCCAATTGGGAACCAGCACCACTGCCGTCTGAGAGTGAGGCACACCATGATCAGACCAAGGTACTTAAGCGAAAAAGGAAGGTCGTCGAAAAACTCATAGTTATGGAGTGTGATGAGGCTCAACAAGAAGTGGTGGATACTTCTGCTGATGAAGCCTCTCACGATGACGACGCAGTCATCATAAAGGTCACTGCAGCCCCAGCGGGCATGCAGCAAAAAGACATTTTGACCCTAGCCCGAGAAGCTGCTGAGCGTGATGATGTTTTCGACAAGGAGGCAATCGAAGAAACACCACAATCATTGGAGTTAACTAGTACACCAACACCTACCGCTTCCATATTTCTTAGTCGCCAGAAGGGACCTCCATCCACCTCGACCTCAATTAGTGGTGGTGAAAGTGCAAAACGTGCTGAAGTTCGTCAATCCACATCCTCCACTTCATCTGGCATTAGCAGCAGGACCACCACCACCAGTATCGCCGCCTCCTCCGGCCCCCAAAGACATTTCAAGTCCGCAGTTTGGGACTTCTTTAGTGTTTGCCCAAAAAAGGAAAACTTTGCCATTTGTAAGTTGGCAGTTAGTCGTGGTAAGTTTGGTTCAAACTATGGTACCGGAGGCCAGAGAGGTCATCTTGAAAGAAAGCACGCTGTCAAATGGTTTGCGCACCTACAAGCGATCAAGGAAGCCCGAATTGCACGTAATGCTGTTTCATCTGATGATGACGAGGAGGAAGAAGACATGTCAAACACTTCACTTACACCCAGTACCCCTGTTAGCAGCACACCCCATGTGAGCCACACTAAGAGTGTGGGAGAGAGTGAAACACCAATGCGAAAAAGTTCATCAGCGAGCGTAACTGGGTCGAAGATATCATCATCATCCCGTAAATGCTTGGTCCAGGGCAACATTAAAAAGATGTTGTTTACAGAAGCGCAATATGAACGCAACCACCCACTGACGTGTCTGTATAACACTAAGCTGGCTAAAATGCTAGCTCTGGACCTTCTCCCTTTTTCTTTTGTAGAAGGGGTTGGTTTTCTAGAATTAGTGGCAGCGCTCTGCCCTAAATGGAAGGTTCCTAGCCGGTTCTATTTTGCCAGAGTTGCGGTTCCAGCACTACATGAAGATGTGCTGGAGGTGATTGGGGCAGCTTTGCAGAAGATACATCTGACAACAGACATGTGGACCAGTGGCGCAGGCGCTGATTACATGTGCATCACTGCACACTGGGTCTCTTTTTCAGGGGTTAAAGCAAAGCTAAACGCAGGTGTTGACCCGGACCAAGTTTTTAAAGCTGCTCGGAAACATGCAACACTAGCCATGTTTGGTTTGGAGAAACGTCACACAGCACAAAACATTTTGGATGAGTTTAACACAAAGGTCCTTGACTGGCTGTCCCCAAAAAAACGCCAGATTGGTTATGTTTCCACAGATAATGGCGCCAATGTAGTTAAGGCCATGGAGCTGGGTCAGTATTTCAGAATGCCGTGTTTGGCGCACTGTATAAACCTGGTTGTCAAAAAATCCTTGAGTGATAAAGACAGTCCAGCGTACGAGGTAGTGGAGACCTGCCGAAAAATGTGCAACCATTTCAGCCATTCTTTTAAGGCCCGGAAGCATCTGAGGAGCCTGGTACATCAATGTTGAATGCCAGTGAAAGCACTCATCCAGGAGGTGGCAACACGTTGGAACTCAACCTTCTACATGCTTGAGCGTCTGTATGAGCAGTATACGGTACTCGATCACTATTTCTTAACACAGGGTACAGCTCAGAAGGACCTGAGGATGGGTGCGGCGCAATGGGACATAGTTAAAAGCCTGACACGCATGCTTCGTCCTTTTGAGGTCTTCACGCGTGCAGTCAGCAAGGAGGACTGTAATTTGGGAAAAGCTATCCCATTGTTGTACATGCTGGAGCACCAACTGAAGGAGGTGTGTTCTGTGTTTCAAAAAGATGAAAAAAACAAAGACCCTTTTGTTTTGGCGGAGAAATTATTAGAGCGCCTACAAGGTGATGAACGTCTTAAAATGATCCACTCAAACCAGCATTACATTTGTGCTACTATTCTGGATCCACGCTACAAAAAGGCGCTGGCAGGCCGAGCATTCTTTCCTTTTGATGATGAACATGTTCCAAAGTACAAACGTTGGCTAGCCTTGTCAGCCAAGAGGTTTGAAAGAGAACGGCAGAAAATTGAAGGAAAAGGCAGTACATCAGCATCAGCAGGCCATCCCCAGTCAAAACAATCCACTTCTGCACCTGTGGCTGTGGCACAAGTGACCTCTCAGCCGTTAAAGACACCGGAAACCGGATCATCTGCACCAGACACAACAGAAACATTGGAGGCTGAAGAGGATTGGCTAGCTCGGCTTGGGTTTGGCTCTCAAAAGGTCACAGCAACAGCTAAGCAAAGTGGAGGAACCTTGGAGGAGGACCTTGAGTCGATGGTGAAGGACTATCTGAATGACTCAACAGAGGTCTATGTTAAACCCTTCCATGCTGGGCCGATTCTGCTCCTGTGCTGCAGATTTCAGCGCGGGTGCGGTCATGACGGCCCCCAGCCGTCATCAGCACACGAGCACTGTAGTGCATGACGGCTGGTGGCCATCATCAGCATGCAAGGGGTTAATGCTGATCCATTGGCGTATTGGCATGGGAAAAAAGAATTGTGTCCACAGCTCTCCAACCTGGCTTTAAACTACTTGTCTTGCCCACTCGCAAGCGTGTCTTCTGAACGTGTTTTCAGTGCTGCTGGTGCCATTGTAACTCCCAAACGGAGCCGCCTCTCGCTCAAAAATGTGGAGAGGTTAACAATGATCAAGATGAATCAGCACCTCATACCACCAGATTACAGAGTACGTGAAAGTGCGCGGGATGAAGACGAGGTGGACAGCAACGTAGATGAGGGAATTTCTACTCTGTCAGGTGACACTGAGCTCACCCTGCCTGAATTCGCTGAGTATGATGACAAAGCCTTATTCTTATTCCTGGACCTTAACACTGAGGCCTGAAAATGAGACAATGAATCAATAACTTTCTTTTTCGTCCATATTCACTTTCATTCCTGTGTGTCTGTCTTTCTTTGTTGTGCACAGTTAATATGATTCAAACTTTAATCATCTAATCACAAAAACAAGCCCATCAGCAGAACTGTCTTCACTTGTTTGCTTATTGATTTGAAGGTGCCGCAGTCTGCATTCCTCAGGTTCACAAGTTCAGAAGAACATGCTCCTCTATCCTCCTCCTCCAGACTCCTATTTCCATCAAAGCAGAGGGCTGGATTACGCCCAATGAAGACAGACTCAGCACTTGTGGGGGTGTTCTACTTCTTTGCGGGTGAGTTGACAGCTCTGGGGCCATTGCTGGGAAGCTCCAATACCGGATAAAAGTGGTTTGGACCAAATCGGAGGCGGAAATTTTTTTGTGTTTTTGCTGACTTGCTTGCCTTTGAGGAGCTCTTTGGGGGGTTCCGGCTGTTTGTGGGTGAGTTTCGGGGTCTGGGAGCACTGCTGTGACACTCTAATCTTGATTGCATTTGCTTTTCAGGAAATCCGTGGTGGTAAACTGGAGTTATGGCCTAGCTACACAGGGCGTTTGGACCAAAGGCCGAGAAATATTGTAAGTATGAGATTTTGCTTTTGGGCTGTTTGGGGGTGTTGTGCTTTTTGGCGGGTGGGTTGGTGGGTCTTGGGGCATTCCTGGGAAGGTCTAATACCGGATAGAAGTGGTTGGGACAAAATCCACGCTGATTTTTTTCGTGCTATTTCTGACATTTTGCTCAATGTAGCGTTTTCGGGGGCCTGTTTGGGGGGCTTCCTGGTGTTTGTGGGTGGGTTTCGGGGTCTGGGAGCCCTGCTGGCTATGGATACTTTACTTTGCAAGAGGTTTGAAGCAAATCCATGGTGGCAGAGGGGAGTTAGGGCCTAGCTGCAGAGCGCGCGCGGAGTGATTTGGGAAATTGGCAAAAAAATGACTAAGTCCCCATTTTTGTACTTTTGCTCTTTGGCTGTTTGGGGGTCTTCTACTCGTTTTCTCCTGGGTTGACGGCTCTGGGGCCATTGCTGGGAAGCTCTAATACCGGATAAAAGTGGTTTGGACCAAATCGGAGGCGGAAATTATTTTGTGTTTTTGCTGACTTGCTTGCCTTTGAGGAGCTCTTTGGGGGGGTTCCGGCTGTTTGTGGGTGAGTTTCGGGGTCTGGGAGCACTGCTGGGACACTCTAATCTTGATTGCATTTGCTTTTCAGGAAATCCGTGGTGGTAAACTGGAGTTATGGCCTAGCTACACAGCGCGTTTGGACCGAAGGCAGAGAAATATTGTAAGTATGAGATTTTGCTTTTGGGCTGTTTGGGGGTGTTGTGCTTTTTGGCGGGTCGGTTGGCGGATCTTGGGGCATTCCTGGGAAGGTCTAATACCGGATAGAAGTGGTTGGGACAAAATCCACGCTGATTTTTTGTTTTTGCTATTTCTGACATTTTGCTCAATGTAGCGTTTTTGGGGGCCTGTTTGGGGGGCTTCTTGGTGTTTGTGGGTGGGTTTCGGGGTCTGGGAGCACTGCTGGGACACTCTAATCTTGATTGCATTTGCTTTTCAGGAAATCCGTGGTGGTAAACTGGAGTTATGGCCTAGCTACACAGCGCGTTTGGACCGAAGGCCGAGAAATATTGTAAGTATGAGATTTTGCTTTTGGGCTGTTTGGGGGTGTTGTGCTTTTTGGCGGGTGGGTTGGCGGGTCTTGGGGCATTCCTGGGAAGGTCTAATACTGGATAGAAGTGGTTGGGACAAAATCCATAAGGAAAAGCCTTTTGGCACTTTTTGTAACTTAGGGTTCGTTAGGGTTAGCCCTAGCAGCAGGATTGCATGTGTTTTGGGGTGTTCTAGATTTTTGCAACTGAGTTCAGGGGTCTTAGAGCACTCGTGAGAATGTGTAATTTTGGTTGCAAGTCATTTGAAGAAAATCCATGGTAGGAAAGGGGGGATTTGGCATAGTTAAAGAAAGCCTCTGCCACTATTCTTAACTTAGGGCTCGTTAGGGTTAGCAGTATTTCTATTGCATGTGTTTGGGTGGGGGGGTTTTTGAGTCTTGGAGCGATGCTGGCTATGGATACTTTTGCTTGCTTGCAAATGGTTTGAATACAATCCACGGTGGGTAAGGGGGTATTTGGGCCTACTTTTACTTTCGAAGTACGTTTTGTCACCAGTTTTCTGCTGGGCCTCGTTTTTTGAGATCTGATTGGGGGTCTTCTACATTTTTGCAACTGGCTTTAGTAAGGGTCTGGGTGGAAGCACTGCTGGGAAGGTCTAATTTTGTTCTAAAACACAGTTTACAGTACACCTAGCTTGAGGGGAAAGTTCCGCTAAATTAATTTGCCCATACTTATTTATCCTTGAAAAGGTGACTCAGACAGAGTACGCACTTTCAAAAATGTTGTACTGTCTATTAGGAAAATCAAAGTGTGACTTTTTGCACTACACAGCGTACATACCTTATATTTATTTATCAGTGCTGTTTTTCGTTCAATAATTACAGGCCGGGTTTCAGTCTGCAATGGGGAAAAAAGGATGGAGTCAGGCTTCACATTAGCGAGCCGCAATTCAGCATCGCCAGGCAGGCAGTGGACAGGGTGTCTTCTGGTCACCAACATTGATGGACGAAGCGTCAGCTGGAATGGAGGAGTGCCGCTAATAAGAGGAATTGTTTGCTGCATGCAACTTACTTACCAAATTCAACAGGACAACTACAACAATACAGATACAGTATCCATTCTTTTATTCAATGGGTGTGTGTGACTGCATTTCTTGGATCTCTCTCTGCTTCTAAATTGATCCCTACAGCCATTCTATAGGTTTTACTTCGGCTATTTCTTAAACCTAATTTAATGTAGCCCTGTACTGTATGTTCAATTATTGTGTGTCCATGCTGTGCTTTTTTTTTTCTCTCAACAAAACCTACCCAAAAAGAAACCCCCATTCATTATCCATTTTACAAACCCTAACCCTCTTCCCCCGGGTTGTGTGGTTTTGCTTGATGTGTGACTAAATGACATCAATAATTCCACACACTTGCTGGGGAGGATAAGGTCATAGCAACAGGCTGGTGAAGGAATCCGAGGATATATTCTAGACTTACTCAGCTTCAGTACTATTTCTTGTAGTATTAGCCAATGTCAAAGAAATCCTACACAAGTACAAGTTATACTATAAATACTTTACCATTTGTTAGGCTACATTGTGGCACTGTTGTAGTCTAGTGTACTGACACCTGCTATATTCTCTATCGTACCGTTGTAATGCTACAGTAAGGACAAACCAGGTTTCATTTTCTTTTTTTCCATAGCCATGCAACTGCCACTGTGTCACACCACTAGTACCACCGCAATGAGGAGGAAATTTCAGCCGCCCTGGATTGCAACCTTAATCGCCATTTCCCGTGTAGCCAGCCCTGGGCCTAGCCCTACTTTCAAACAGAAATTACAGGTAAGATAAGCGTTTGGTTGGAGGTAGTATAATGGAGTATTAGGAGAGACGAGAGATTGACGGTAGTACTACTAAAGTCCTAGGACTATTCAGGAAAACAAACTTACTGTTAAACCCCCACCCACCAGACTCAAAAGCAGTAAAAAACAGGTATGGTCAGATAAAGTTTCAAAAAGTATATTTTTATAGCCCTAACAAAATAATCTCCCACAAGACCCTCCCTAACCCCAACGATTGTCCTTCAAAAGTCCCCAAAAAACCCAACTCCCAATTCCCACCCCCCAAAAGTCTCTAAAAAAGGGGCAAGGGACACTATGGCAGGGTGCTGTTGACTTTAGCAGCCAGGGCATCATGCCTTTTGCGGAGGGTGGCATGTTCGAAGCGGAGGCCCTCCACCAAGTTCTTATAGTTCAGGACCTCCTGCTCCAGGTAGGACAGTCTGAGGGATAAGCGGCTACGGCGTGCCTTGCAAATCCTGTGGGGGCAGCTGCTGTCTTTGCTGCTCGGCGTTGGCGTTTGGCTTTGGTAGCCCGGCTCCGTACCACTGGAGCACTGCGCTGGCTGGCAGCCCGCACAGAGGAGGATGCAGCTGTCCCAGTGGACGTTGTTGTAGTACCAGACTGCGTCTCCTCCTCCTCCAGGGCCACCAGCCGCCGATATTCAGCGACAGTGGCATCCAGCCTCCATTGCCGGGCCATTCGAGCCAGCTCCTTCCTCCTTGATGGTCTCTTGGATTTGGAAGGAGCAACTACATGAAGAAAGAAAGACATAGTCTGTAACCAATGCTCCTTAAGATTAACACAAAATGATTGAGCAGAAAGTTGTCACAGTACAAGTAGCAAATTGAAAGCACAGTACATAACTATTGAGGACAGTATCTATGTAACCTCCGACTTCTTCATCCTTGCTCTAACATTAGTGGGAGTTTAAGGAACAAATTCTACGAGCACTATGGACTTCCATTACAGTCGACTATGACAGTACACCAGTCTTATTCTTCTTCTTCTCTCTTGTTTAGGAAAATTGGTACGTTATCTTATGCAAGCCTGCATAATGCCAGCGCAGTGAACTTGCACCCGAGAAAAACAGACACACAACATGGTGAGTGAGACAGACTTGCGTTACTGTACCGGTCCAGTACATGCAGGTGGTGAAGCTCTTACTTTTCTATTACGGGTGGCACTGAGAATACTCTGTTAAAAGGGCTACTGCTTAATTAATTTAGCTTTCACCCTACAGTGCAAATGAGTATTAGAAAAGGAAAATGAAGAAGCTACATAATCTGATTATCTATCACTTCACATGGGATGTATTTGATGACATATGGGATGACTTTAGGTGCTTTGCTTATTATTGAGTGAACAGTGATACACCCACACATGAATGACGTACTGCTACTAAACTAAAGTTATTAAGAGAGGTAGGGAGTGTCCACCGTAATAACCGGATATATGCTGTGCTTGCAGTTGCAATACAAACTACTGCTACTATTCATGGTAGTATTTGGACAAAATTACAACTTCTTTTCCTTGCCTTTCCTACACTGGAACGGACGTGCGGGTGCGGTGTTACATGCTCTTCAAAGTAACACTTAGTTCATCCAGTGACCGTCTACTCTCTCTAGATACACATATCCTATCTAAGAGTCAGAATACCATGAATGATCCAGGCATCCATCCATTCAAAGTATATGCACACATACAGTTTCTGTTTCACCCACCCAGGCTGTTCTCCTTCCACCCATCCTTGCTTCATCATTCACCCAGCCATGCACCATACCATATTCTTTCCTTCCCAGCCACCTCGGGGACCAAGCAAACACATATCATTCTTCTTTGCCAGTCATCATTACATTTCTCGTCCTTCCACACTTACTTACACCCTTCTTTCGCTTTTCGTTCATCCCATCCATCAAGTTCACCTCAGATCTGATTGGGATTCTTCTTGCCAAAAACTTCACAGCTAAGTCGAAGTACATTTAGAGGAGGTTACTACCTGGTTTATTTATAATACACCCGTGCAGAAAGCACACTCTGCAGTCTTCAATCTCAATGAGTAAGGAATATATAGCTTACCTCTGCCCGCCACCCCCGTCTCATCCCCCACAGAATTGTCAGGCACTTCCACCGCCTCCTCCCCAGAGTTGTCCTCCTCGTCCAATGCCGCCACCACCTCCGCGCTGGCCCCGCCTCCAGATGTTCCACCTACAAAGTACATTTAATAATGTTAGAATACACCACTCACTACTATATAATATTTGGTCTAGGAGGAAGAAAGAAATGTGAAAAAAACAGTATACAATGTAATAATTTGTAACTGTCTACTCTAAAGTAAAAATGTCCCTTTTTCCAGGGAAGGCTGTTGTCTTGCTGCACTTTTTGGCACAACTGATGAATGCTTGCTTTTTATTTTTAACACGCACCACTTTTTCTCCTAACAGACAGAAGCTTGACTTCTAAGAACACGAGCAGGATCAAGTTCAAACCAGGTGAGAGCTCGGCTCGACCACAAGAAATGTGTCCAATTAATCGTCAGCACTAAGCACTTTTCCATTTTCAGTTAAACGTTTACTTTTATGACAAACTTGATTTTAATAAATGTGTTTACTTTTAATAAAGCTTTTAAACTTAAATAGACTCTGTGGTTTTTGGTCCTCCAGACTAGAGTGGATGAGCTAAAGGTTTTGCAATTTTTGCAAGCATGAGTCCGTGCCTCTGACATCATTGGGGAATAATCATAATCATCGGTGACTTTGGGAGCTAAATGACTCTGCCACACTATCTAGTCAGTAAGGAGATTGGGGGTTCAACTACAAAGTCTGTTATCACTGAGGTATGTGGAAAGTCTAACAGCACCTATTATAATTGATAAGCTAAGCAATGCATTATTTAGTGTCCATAGTTCTGTTTGTGCAGATTTGTCCCTGCAACAGTAGTAGAATGGATTGTCCTCCTATCCAAACCAAAAGTAAAGTAGTATCTTATTCTTTCTTGGTGGTCATTCACCTTTTTTTTGTTGGCAATTGTCAAAGCATAAACATTTAGAAGACTTGAAAAGACATTATGGACAATCCCAGAAGACTGCACTCTGTGCATAGAGCTATTGCTGACTAGAATGGGAGTCCAATGGAATTGCCAAATGTGCAATCTTAGTTAGCTACACAGACAGACTAATAAGAATATTCTAGTAATACCACACGGAGTCATAGTCGAGGCAGGATAAGAATTTAGATCCAGTCTACAAGAATATCAAAAACGATTTAGAAAAAATCGAATGAGGAACGCTGGGAAAAAATAAGTACTCTATATTAAAATTAAAACTTACTGGGGCCAGCAAAGGAGCCCCCGCCTGCCCGATCCTGGCCTGCATCCTCAACAGCACCCTCCTCCTCCTCCTCCTCTGTCCTCCTCTTGCCCCTGGGGGAAGCTGATGTACAACATGAAAGAAAGAAAAACAGAAAACATGGATGATATTTGTCAACCAAATCAAACATTTCAAAAGAACTAACAAAATATTTTGGCGAAATAGCAAATAGACAACTATTCAACGGGATATATTATTGACCAATCTCATGTGACCTACTACGTTATTAGTATTGCTTGATTTGCGGACCGTCGAATTGGAAACTTCTTATGTAACTCACTACACAAAGTACTAAAAAGGTTTGCCTAGGATTGGCAGGCAGCAGTCCGCAGCACGCGAAGTGACAGCCAAAGTCCATCGTGATTGCAGATCAGCGACAACACTAAAGTTTCCTACTACATTAACCAGTCATTAAAATACTCAAACTATCAATCCACCACCACTATTTCTTCTTATCGCCATGTGTACAAAGGAAGGACTGGACTTGAGTCTATAGGGGCTGATTTAGAAGCCCCTTGCGGCTCTTTTGCTCCATTGTTGCGTGACTTTTGTGACGCAGCGGCAGCACAAAAGAGGCGCAATGGTGCGGCGTATATTAACAACGTGACTCATATGGGAGATGCATCACGTTGTAAAGCCCTGCGCCATCAGGGGGCGTTCCGGCGCAAGGGAGGGCGTTCCTGCGCAGGAACGCATCCTAAAAGTGGCTGAGGGAAATCTACAAGATTTCAATCACTCACTTTAACGACAATGATGCGTGACTCAAACCCTGCGCCTGCTTGAAGCAGACATACGTTTTGACGCAGCATTGGGGAGATAGGGCACCCCAGAGCATTGATGGAGCTGCGCCATCGTTGTGACGCAACTCCAGCAATGCGCCGCCCTTACGGCACAGATGCATAACGCTTTAGTGACGTTTTGGGCCCATGGTGCGCCGCATTGTAAATACGGCGCACCATGGGTGATAGTGGCGTGGCGCACAATTACTGGCGCATCCCTGCTACTTTGCAGGGATGCGCCGGTAATTAAACATCTGAACCTTAGTGTGTAGCATTACGCAGTTTTTTAAACTACACTCATACATAATTTCACAGGCCAATGAAATGAACACAAAATCGAAAACAAATAAGCATAGTAGCAACACTACTGAGAAGGAGAGCAGTGCACCTGAAATGCACAGAAGATTTTGAAATATAATATACCTACAATGTAATGAGCAGCATTATTGCTCTTGGTAAAAAAAAAAATTGCAATATAATAACACAGCAGGAGAAAACAGAGTAGTAAAGAAATAGCTACTCCTACTACTCACCAAGCCCGGGGATCTCGAGGCCAAGCAGGTCGAGCAGATCTCGTTCACGGGTCAGGACATCCGTCCAGCGATGGGTGGCCTGGTTGTAGGTGAGCCGGACCCGAGAGTGGTGGTACATGGCCCGGTAGCCCGGTACACCTTATCCCACCGCTTCCGGCGATCCCGCATCCCGTACCCGTCTCCGATCTTGCCACCTGCCATTATGGTCCAGGGGAGGTGGCGCTGTACATAGAACACCAGTGCGCCCACCTCCTCCGGGCTGAAAATCTCCCGGGGTGCGACTGTCTCCCCCTACAAATGCCCGCACGGGAGCCAGGCACGGGGTGGGGGAACCTTCCCCTTCTCGGGATGCTTCCCGGCTCCCTTCACCATGGTCTGGGCGGAAAGGAATAAAGAAAATAGAATAGGGAAGAGAAGAAAAGAAAACAGTTTAAAAAAGTAGTTTAAAATGAACAAAAAGTAGCAGTAAACACAAAAATATAGGGCTAGAAAAATAGAGGGATAGATAATAAGTAAAATAGATTAAAAAAAACTTCAAACAAGCAAAGGATGGCACAGATTTAGAGAGGATACAAGAAGCATGCCTAGAACCATAACAATGAATCAGAGACAAGATGGCCGCGCCCGTTCACGACCGCGCGGGTAAGTTCGCGCAAGATGTTCCTCGCGAACACTCGCGAAATTGTACTTGCGAGCCGCACACTTTGCGAGATTACACTTCGCGCCCGGAAACGGAAATACGTCATGCAAACAAGATGGCCGCGCCCTTGAACGACCGCGAGGGTAACTTCGCGCCTTGCGCTACAAGCGGCTCGCGAAAACGCACAAAACCTTGCGAACTAACACGCCGCAAAAAAAGAAATCGCATATTCGCACGAATTCGCGGCTTCCGAATCCAATCTCGCGCGTGTTCGCGCCCCGCGAATCGCGCGAAATTGAAGAAAAACGAGTTTTGCAAAACTGAATGCACTCGGCAGGTGCAAGAGTTCAAACTCATCATTAGTAACCATTCCCTGTAGTGCTTCCTGACTGGGCCCCTCCAGAGTTCAGTTGCTAGTTGCAACAATTGTATGACCCTGCTCTGACCCTCACAGCAGGCTCATAGAATAGCTAGAAGTAGGCCACAAAGGTCCTGGAAAAAAAAATTGCACTGCAACAGAAAGCAAATTACTGATAAGGAAGCAGGTGCCAGACCTGGAATTTTAAAACAGTGACACATTAATAAACTAACCCCAAATTAATTCATGTCAGTTGAAGCAGGGCAGGTGTGCTTGCTTTTCCCCCCCATAATCTACAGTGATGATGAACCAGAGGGTGGCATTGATGCAACAGAGGGTGGCATGGGTGAAAGAGAGGGTGGCAGTGGTGAAAGAGAGGGTGCTGGGATGCTGTGATGATGAACCAGACGTAGAAACAACATAGTCGCGACTGTTGCGAGCCGACAAGTAAGTTCGCAATTGCAAACTAGTACCAAACCCTCGCGAACTGGCAGAAACCCTTGCGAACACAAAAAAAAAGATCCGCAAATTCGCGAGAATTCGCGGATTTTGCGGATTGCGAGTTCGCAAATTCGCAAAATTCGCGAACGCCAGGTTCGCAAAATTCGTCCATGCTTAAAACAGATATACTGAACAAAAAATATCAAATGTCAAAACAAAAGCTAAAAAAACGTACCTCTCGTGAACTGTGTTCTGCCTTGCTGTGTTAGTGGTGGTCTCAGAAAGTTCCAGAAAGCAAAGGAATTGGGCAGATTCGATAGAAAAAGTAACATAATAAGCAAAAAATAACAAAGTAGGATGATTCGAGATTAAAATTGGCATATTAACTAGCGAAAAAAAGCGCATAACACAAAGGGGATAAAGTTATTTACAGACCACATAATAAAACACATTGAACGCACAACAAAGTAAAAAGAGAGCAAAACATTTTTACAAAAACGTACCTGTATGTTAACTTTTGTTTTGGAAAGTTTGATAATACAAAGTAGTTAGATTCCGTACAAATATATGCAGATTAAAAAATTTAACAGACGTGTCCAGCATTACATTACAAAACTACATTAAAAACATAAAGAGCTAAGAAGATTGCAACAGCAACATTGAAAACAGATATACTGCCTAAAATATACCAAATGTCAAACAAAAGCTAAAAAAAGTACCTCTCGCGAACTGTGCTCTGCCTTGCTGTGTTAGCGCTCAGCTCAGAAAGTTCCAGAAAGCAAAGGAAGTTCTCAGATTCCATACAAAAATTAACATAATAAGCAAAAAATAACAAAGCAGGCTCATTCGAGATTAATATTGGCATATTAACAAACGAAAAGAAACGCATAACACAAAAGGGATAGTTATTTACAGACCTTATAATAAAACACTTTTAGCGCACAATAAAGTAAAAAGATAACAAAATATTTTAGCAAAAACTTACCTATGTGTTAAGGTTCATTTTGAAAAAATTGAGAAAACAAACTCAGTAAATTCCGTACAAACATTTGCATAATAAAAAATATAACAGACGTGTCCAGCATTACATTAGAAAACTACTTTAAAAGATAAAGGGCGAAAAAGATTTCAACATCAATATTGAAAACAGATATACTGAACAAAAAATAGGAAATGTCAAACAAAAGCTAAAGAAACTTAACTCTTGCGAACTGTGCTCTGCCTTGCAGTGTTAGCGATCAGCTCAGAAAGTTCCAGAAAGCAAAGGAAGTTGGCAGATTCCATACAAAAATTAACATAATAAGCGATAAATAACGAAGTTGGCAGATTCGAGATAAAAATTAATATATTAGCCAACGAAAAAAAATGCATAACACAAAGGGGATAAAGTTATTTACAGACCATATAATAAAACACATTTAGCACACAATAAAGTAAAAAGATAGCAACATATTTTATCAAAAACTTACCTGTGTGTTGAGGTTCGTTTTGGAAAAAAGTAGGTAGATTCGGTACAAACATTTGCATAATAAAAAATATAACAAACGTGTCCAGCATTACATTACAAAACTACATTGAAAACATAAAGGGGCGAAGAAGATTTGAACATCAACATTGAAAACAAATATACTGAACAAAAATTACCAAATGTCAAACAAAAGGAAACAAAACTTACCTCTCTAGCACTGCTGCCTTGCTGTGTTTGCGCTCAGCTCTGAAAGTTCCAGAAAACAAAGGAAGCTGGCAGATTCGATACAAACATTTACAACAAAGGGAAAACAAGCGAATTAGGCAGAATCAATACTAAAATTGGCATATTAAAAAAAACAAAGTGCATAAAAACACAAAGAGGATAAAGTTATTTACAAACCATAATATGAAACGCATTTATCGTACAATAAAGTAAAAAGATAAAAAATGTACACTTACCTGTGTGTTAACGTTCGATTTAGACAGTTCCAAAAAACAAAGTAGGTAGACTCCTTACAAACATTGGCATATTAAAAAATATAACAGACGTATCCACCATTACATTTTAAAACAACATAAAAACGTAAAAAAAAAATTGTTAAAAAAAAAGAATTACCTCTCTCAACTGTACTCTACCTTGCTGTATTAGCGCTCAGCTCATAACGTTCCAGAAATCAGAGTAAGTTGGCAGATTCAACTAATAAAATGTACATAATAAAAAAATGACCAAAAACACAGAATAAGACAAAGGGAAAAAAAAATGTACACACCATGAGATTAAAACGCATTACTACCACAATAAAGTCCAAATATAACAAACAAATATGCATTTTCAAAAACATCACAAACATGTACATTTTAAAAATGTAAAACTACATTTAAAAGATAAAGGTCAAAAAGTATTCCAAAAACAACATGAAAAACACATATATTGAACGAAAAAAAAACAAATGCGAAAGAAAAAAAAACTCACCTTCCTATAACAGTGCTCCGCTAGGAAAGTTCACAAAAACCAAATACGTTTGCAGATTCAATACAAAACACGTGCATATTTACAAAAAAAGCTAAGTGCATAATAATACAAAAGGGGCAAAGTTATTTAAACACTGTGATAGAAAATGCATTAACCGCACAATCAAGTAAAAAAAAGAACTAAATTTTTGTTTCAAAACTTACCTCTGACACCGGACGTGGAAAAAAAGAAACACATTGAACAAATACATAATTGTAAAAACCTCACCCCTACAATACATAACATAACGCTAAATAAAACATACCTTTGCATCTTCGCGCTCTACCACCGCCATCCTGTGCAAGCTTGTCAGTGGGGCATGTAATCACACCGTACCTGGAAAAAAAGAAACACATTAAACAGTTACAGAATTGTAAAAACCTCAGCCCTACAAAACATAACATAGCGCAAAATAAAAAATACCTTTGCATCGCTGCGCTCTACCACCGCCATCCTATGCAAGCTTGTCAATGGGGCACGTAATAACACTGGAACTGGAAGAAAATAAACACATTAAACAATTACACAATGGCCAACATCCTCAGCCCTACAAAACATAACATAACGCTAAAAGAAACATACCTTTGCATCGCTGCGCTCCGACACTGTCATCCTGTGCAAGCTTGTCAATGGGGCACGTAATCACACCGGACCTGGAAAAAAAGAAACACATTAAACAGTTACACACTTGTAAAATCCTCAGACCTACAAAACATAACATAACTCTAAATGAAACGTACCTTTGCATCGCTGCGCTCTGACACCGCCATCTTGTGCAAGCTTGTCAATGGGGCACGTAATACCACCGGACCTGGAAAAAAATAAACACATTAAACAGTTACACAATTGTCAACATCCTCAGCCCTACAAAACATAACGTAAAGCTCAATGAAATGTACCTTTGAATCGCTGTGCTCCGACACCGCCATCCTGTTCAAGCTTGTCAATGGGGCACCTAATGACACCGGAACTGGAAGAAAATAAACACATTAAACAATTACACAATGCCAACATCCTCAGCCCTACAAAACATAACATAACGCTAAATGAAACATACCTTTGCATCGCTGCGCTCCGACACTGCCATCCTGTGCAAGCTTGTCAATGGGGCACGTAATCACACCGGACCTGGAAAAAAAGAAACACATTAAACAGTTACACACTTGTAAAATCCTCAGACCTACAAAACATAACATAACTCTAAATGAAACGTACCTTTGCATCGCTGCGCTCTGACACCGCCATCTTGTGCAAGCTTGTCAATGGGGCACGTAATACCACCGGACCTGGAAAAAAATAAACACATTAAACAGTTACACAATTGTCAACATCCTCAGCCCTACAAAACATAACATAACGCTCAATGAAATGTACCTTTGGGGGCGCTAGAGGGCGCGCTTGCGGAATGGCTGCCTAGACCTGCAGCTCCCGCTCCTTGGTAATTGATCCTGCCTAGATCCTGCGCCACGGGGTGCTGTATCACCCTCAAACTACCGGATTCCACATCAAGGCACTGTGCTCTACACTCGTCCCAAGTTTGACGCCGCTGCGGGCTCTGGGGCCGGAGCTACGGGCTGCTGCAATCTGCCCGACTTTCGCTTTGGAGCTGCGGAGTGCAGGCAACCGGTCGCTGCGATCACGCGACACTGGGGACTGCCACGAGGTTTCCAGGCCGCATTGAGACTCTGTACTCGGGATCCTCCTGGGACGGCGTGCGGGGGCGACCGCGCAAGTAGGCGACTGCTGAGAACTTCCCCTAGGGTCCCCCCCCTTCCCCAGCCTCCGCTGAATCACCTTGCTGGCGCTGAGGGGGGGACGCTCCTCGCACGGCGGGCCCATACAGCGCGGACCGCTGGACCTGCTGACCGGGGGTCGGGCCGGCCCCCCTGCGCGAAATAGCCCTGTCACATCCCGCCTCATTCGCCTGCGGTCTACTACATCGCGCCGGGTGCCGGAGGTACTGTCAGCTGTGCAGGCACTGCGTGGCTGCTCCCCTGTGCAGCTCCATCCTGTGAGACACGATGCCCTGCTGCTAACTGCCGCTGTCTGCCCTTCTGATTTGGACCCTGCTGCCTGCTGTTGCTCTAGGTGCCCTGGCCTTTCCCCCAGTCGGCTCTGTGCTGCGAGTGCCCACTGCTGGGATCACGTGCCTCTGGCTGGACATTCACCTACTACCTCTTAGCGCTTGGAGGCTGCATAGCGCTTTTCCTTGACGGCGCCTCTACTGCTGTATATTGAGGCATACCGAGCTTGTGATCCTCCTGTCTACTGCTGGCTGCATCTTCCCTGCGGGGCCCGGCCTTGCGCTAAATTGCTCTGCCGTCCCTCATCTTGGCCCATCACTCGCCCCCAGACACTGCCATGGGGCGGCCCGAGACTCGCCAGCCCAAGCTGAGCTTCGACAGCGCTCGCAAAAACGCCACGTCGACACAGACGAACCCGGGGCCTAGCGCGCCGTCTCCGCAGCCTACCCCGCCTCTGGCCCCTGCTGTGGATCTTACCAACCTGATACAGGAGATGCGTCAGGGCTTCGCCACCGTTGTGGAGAAGGTGGATGGGGTCACGGCTCGACTGGACGCCTTAGTCTACAAGGTCGACCGCCATGAAGAGCGTATTACGACTGCGGAGCAGCGGATCTCCGACAACACCGATGTAACTACGACCCATACGACGCAGCTGGCCAGAATGGACAATCTACTCCGCGTCATAGCAGCAAAGAATGAGGACTTAGAAGCACGCAGCCGCCGGAACAACATTCGCATTACAAATGTGCCGGAATCCACCGCCACGGGTAGGATGGAACTATACGTGGAGAAATTGCTTAGAGGCTCAATCGGAGAGGAGGCTTTCTCGCCTCAGTTCATTGTGGAGAGGGCCCACCGCTCCCTGGCGCCTATGCCCCAGCCTGGTTTGCCACTGAGGCCTATAATTGCTCGTCTCCTGAACTATCGCGACCGTGACACAGCCCTCAGAGCTGCTTGGACTCAAAGATCACGGCAGTACGACGGAATCACTTTTTCCATCTACCCCGACTTTACACCGATGGTTCAGGATGAACGGCGCAAGTTCCTTCCAGTGAAGAAAAAACTGCGGGAGGCCCAAATAGACTATGCCCTCTTGTATCCTGCAAAGCTCTGAGTTACTCATCAGGGCAAGCAACGTTTTTTTACCAACCCGCAAAAAGCTGAGGACTTCCTGAAGACGATCCGAAGGGCACGCAGGGACGAACATGTATCTGCAGATGAACAGGAGAATGCTGATCTGCCTCCGGTGCACCACGATGACTAACTATCCCTACATGCTTTGAGTTGCATAGGCACTGCACCGACCTGCCTGCTAGCAGCGGCTCAGACTTTAACAGCTGGGGTGATACGAGAGCGATGGACCTGTGTGGACCCTGCACCCCAGTGGTAACGTACACCAAGGACCACTTTCTCGGCCCTAGTCTCCACCGAGGGCGGTATAGTTCTGGAGCTACGGACCGGGTAGTGGCAGTGCGCGCTCTATGATGTTCCCCTGTCGGGTGTTCCCCATTGCCTTGTTGCGTTTTTTGCTGTTTGCGTTGCTACAGTTGGGAGGGAGGGGGAGGGGGAGGGGCTGCGTGGGGGGGGTCCATGGCTACTGGCATGATTGGGATGCTGGGGTGGGTGGGGGGGCTAGATTTCGTGAGGTTTACGTTGCTTAGACTGTGTGTATATTTGCTAGCCTGGTGTATGTCTTGGTACTGGAGGGGTGGATGTGGTTTCATAATGTTGCCCCCTAGGGCGCTATCACTTTTACTGTTGCTATATCCATGGCTGCTTTGAATGTAACTGCGCGACTGACATGCTTATCATGGAATGTCCGAGGATTGAACGATGCTAAAAAATGCAGGAATGTTATTGCCTACCTGGATAGACATCATGTGCAGGTTACCATGCTGCAGGAGACGCATCCGCCGATGCGAGGCGATGCCTCTTTTGCGTCAAAGTGGGCTGGTGCCCGTGTTTTTTCCTCCTACTCGACTTATGCAAGGGGTGTGGCGGTGCTCATTGCCCGCGGAGTGCCTTTTCATCGCCTTGGGGAGGCGGTGGACAGAGAGGGCCGTTATGCTTTGTTGTGGGGTAGGGTGGGCCATGACGTCTATTTATTTGTATCAATGTATGTACCGAATGTTGATTCACCTGCCTTTTTTTCCACATTGTGGGGGAGGATTGTGGCTGTTGGGGCGCGACACATCATCTGGGGTGGGGATTTCAACTTGGCGCTGGCGCCCCCCCTAGACAGAGCGGATGGTGTTAGCTCCTACAAGCCCAAGGCCAGGGAGGCATTGGAGGGAGTCGTAGAGGAGGGTGGACTTTTAGATGCCTGGAGACACCTACATCCCCTTGGACGGGAGGGTACGCACTTCACATCTCACACTGGGACATGGGCGCGCTTAGATTATTTTCTGGTTAACAGGGACATTGCTATAGAGTTGGTGGGGGTGGACCATTTGCCTAGAACCTATTCTGATCACAGCCCTGTGAAGTTGCAGTTCCGTACTCCTGGGTGGGACAGTCCGCGGCCGCAGTGGAGACTGCGTCCCGATGTGCTTCTCGACGACCTATTTCGCACTGAGCTGGGTGAGGAGATTGAGGATTTCTTTCCTAGGAATAGGGGTTCGGTGGAGTCAGTTGAACACATATGGGAGGCTTTCAAGGTCACTATCAGGGGGTTCTGCATCTCAAAGAGCCACGGGGTACTGCGTGATATCCTACATACCATCACCACACTGGAAAGGGACCTGCGGGCTCTAGAACTCCGCATGACGCTAGACACTGACCCACGCCTGCACGCGACCTTTAGAGAGACACTGTCCAAATATGAGGAAGAGGCGGCCAGAGAAGCGAAGTATCGGGGTAAGCACTGGGTAGCCCGGAAATACTGTGAGGGGGATAGGCCTGGAAAAGTACTAGCTGCGATCACACGTCCATCACGGGTACAAAACACTATACTAGAAATTACCGATGAGTCCGGTGCCACCATCAGAGAATCGGATGTGATACTCTCCACCTTCACGACACATTACTCTTCACTTTATACATCCACGGCAGAAATGGACGCGCCATACGCTGCATACCTCAATGATGTGGCGCTGTGCTGGCTCAGCGATGGGGACAGGGAGTTTCTTGCAGCACCGTTTGAATTGGACGAGGTTCGCGAGGCCATCATGTCCCTCAAAAATGGTAAGGCGCCGGGGCTCGATGGCATACCAGCCGAGTTCTACAAAGCCTATATCGACATCATGGCGCCCGTGCTCCGCGAGGTCTTTACCGAGTCCCTCGCTGATGGGATACTTCCCTGCTCTATGCGCGAGGTAGTTATCACCTCCCTTTTGAAGCCGGATAAAGATCCCTCCTCCTGTGACTCTTACCGTCCACTTTCCCTCCTAAACTGCGATGTTAAGATCCTCGCCAAGATTCTGGCCACACGGCTTTCGCTGCTAATGACCAGACTTGTTCTGCCTGATCAATCTGGTTTCGTTGCGGGCAGATCCACATCCCATAATCTTCGCACCCTCTTCTCCCTGCTCCGCACGGTCCACCCTGACGTCCCAGTGGCGGCTGTGTTCCTGGACGCCACCAAGGCGTTCAACTCTATCGAGTGGCCCTACCTCTTCTCGGTCCTGGCTAGCATGGGATTCCCTAAAATGTTCTTAGCCTGGGTTCACCTCTTATACACGGACCCCACGGCGAGGGTGCTAATTAATGGACGGTTGTCGCAACCTATCACACTCACGAGGGGCACCCGTCAGGGATGCCCGCTCTCTCCTCTGTTATTTGCTATTGCGGTCGAACCACTTGCCTGTCGCTTACGTCAACTACACCGAGCGGGAGCGGTACAATGCCTGCAGCGGCAAATTGATGTATCCCTTTATGCGGACGACATCACGCTATACGTCAAATATCCTGAAATGCATCTCAATCCCCTGCTTCGGGAGTTTATCCTCTTCGGAGGGGTGTCAGGTGTTCACATCAATTGGGCCAAGTCGCAATTTTTTCCTCTCACAGATGCGGTGCACGCCTTCCCTCTTGATTACCCGTTGGTATGGTGCCGCGATGATCTTCGTTATTTGGGAATCCGTATTTCTCGTGATAAGGACGAGACACTACGATCCAATTATGGGGTGGCCATAACCAAGTTGACTGCTTCCGTCGATAGGTGGATCACGTTACCACTCTCCATGGCTGGGAGAGCCTCACTCATAAAAATGGTGATATTGCCCCGCTTTCTGTACCTTTTTCTTAATATCCCCTACTATCCTGGTGCCTTTTTCTTCAAGACACTCCGCACGGAGCTGCGCAGACTTTTCTGGGGTGGCAACTCTCCCCGCTTAAAGTGGTCAACACTGACCCTTCCCTACGACCAGGGAGGATTCGATGTCCCCGATTTTGAAACATACTATCAGTGCGCGCAGGCGCATTTTGCCTACCACTGGATGGCTCCTACTCCCTTCATGCCACATATAGCAGTGGAGGACTGGATTGTGCACCCACTCCCTCTCAACGGCATGCTACACTGTCCTGAGACATCCATCACCACATCGAATACCTCGGTCTCCTGCACATTAGATGCATGGCGCCGTATCGCTAAGCGACTGTTATGCACGCTGCCCTACTCCCCCAGACTACCGCTCACCTACCATCCACAACTTTCCTTGTTATCAGAACTGGGATTCCGCCAACTCTGTGATAAACTACTAGTCACCTGCTGGGGTGATCTGTTTCACGAGAATCATTTCAAGTCCGCTGACCTATTTTTTAAAACGCATGAGCATACTCCCCTCGAACTCTTTTACTATATTCGGCTACGGGCGGGGATGCGTGACATCCTGCCCGACTACCCCGATGAGCCTGAGATCCTGCCACCGCTGCACTTCCTCTTGGGATCGCAAGACGGGACCCACTTGGTCTCTGGGCTCTACCACCAGATCCGCGGTGCTGCTCCAGAGCAGGTCTCCGCTGCCCGGCTACACTGGTCCGCTGAACTAGCCATTGATATCTCGGATGACCAGTGGAAACACTGCTGTACACTGACTTCCCGCATCTCTGCCAGCTGCAGATTGAAAATTATTCATTACAAATTCCTTCAGAGGATATATTACACGCCGGTCCGGAAGTATAGATTCGGGTTGGCTGATAATGATCGTTGCGAGCGTTGTCGCGCCGATCATGCTGATTTTCTTCACCTGGCATGGGCTTGCCCCCAGATTGCCCGCTACTGGCGACAGGTGATGGAGGCCATTGCGGAGATGGTGGGGGAGGAGATCCCTGCGGACCCTCTGATAGCCATCCTCGGTTACACGATGCAAATGCCTAGAGAGTGCAGAATATTCGTGGACACAGCTTTGCTCTTGGCCAAGCGGCGTGTTGCGTGCCGCTGGAGCAGGGGAAGGGCGCCCAAGTTCAAGGACTGGCTTACGGATTTGACATATTGCCAGGATCAGCATACCACCTTTGCTGAGCTGCTGCCTCTCTCATGTCGGCCCAGAGACATCTGGGATCCTCTGGTGCACTACCTGCTCAGGCGCTCAAACGAAGACGCACAATCGGGCGACTTAGCTGCCACTCCACAGCACCCTGAACTCTCTCCCAAAACTTAACCGATAACTCCCGATGTGGCTTTCAGCCCTCCCTCTCTATGTGTGCCCTCCTGCCCCCACGGACTCCCTGGTGATGCGGGCTGCCCTGCCTCGATCGATCTGCCCCCTCCTCCTCTCTGAGCATGTACACCCTCTCTCGCAATCACGACACGAATTCACACCTCTGGCGGGCGATATCCCGAGACACCCTGCGCTTTCTCAAGGTGAAACTCTACTGACTTCTACAGCACTGGGATGAAAGCTCTGGACGCAATCTCTCCCACACGCCACTACCTGCCCGGACTACCACAATACACCACTATCACTCATCACTACTACACGGTCATGCACTGCCTCTTTGCTGTTACCTAGTTGGGGTGTTTTGGTTCCTGTTCTACAACCTACAAAAAAAGTAGTGAGACTCTTCTCTCGCTCAAAAAAATCTGTTCAACTGCTACTCATCCTTACTTGTCCTACATCACCGGATGCAGAACCAGCGTCATATAAGTCTGTAATGTGCCGCCGGGCCCCCGGGATGCTGGCTTCTAGGCTGTGTATTGTTCATCTTCTCCTGCTGCCGGCCTCCGGGTTGTAGGCGACCCAAGCTGTGTACCATACTCTGTTTACTCCAATAAAGCAGATTTGAACCCCCCAAAAAAAAAAAAAAAAAAAATGAAATGTACCTTTGAATCGCTGTGCTCCGACACCGCCATCCTGTTCAAGCTTGTCAATGGGGCACGTAATGACACCGGACCTGGAAAAAAAACCCACACAATTGAAAAAACCTCAGCCCTACAAAACATAACATAACACAAAATAAAACGTACCTTTGCATCGCTGTGCTCGGCAACGGCCATCCTGTGCAAGCTTATCAATAGGGCACAGGATAACACCAGACCTGAAAAAAAGGAACAATTGTCAACAACCTCAGCCCTACAAAACATAACATAACGCAAAATAAAATGTATCTTTGCATCGCTGCGCTCCACCACCACCATCCTGTGCAAGCTTGTCAATGGGGCAGATAATGATACAGGAACTGGAAAAAAAGAAACACATTAAACAGTGACACAATTGCATAAACTTCAGCACTACAAAACATAACAACACAAAATAAAACGTACCTTTACATTGCTGCGCTCCGCCACCGCCATCCTGTGCAAGCTTGTCAATGGGGCACGTAATGACACCGGACCTGGAAAAAAAGAAACACATTAAACAGTTACACAATTGTAAAAACCTCAGCACTACAAAACATAACATAACACAAAAAAAACAAATCCTTTGCATTGCTGCGCTCCGCTACCGCCACCCTGTGCAAGCTTGTCAATAGGGCACATAATAACACCGGACCTGATAAAAAGGATCACATTAAACAGTTACACAATTGTCAACAACCTCAAACCTACAAAACATAACGTAGCAGTAAATAAAACGTACCTTTGCATCGCTGAGCTCCGCCACCGCCCTCCTGTGCAAGCTTGTCAATGGGGCACGTAATAACATCGGAACTGGAAAAAAAAACAAATTAAAAAGTTACACAACTGTAAAAACCTCAGAACTACAAAACATAACATAATGCAAAATAAAACGTACCTTTGCATTGCTGCGCTACACCACCGCCATCATGTGCAAGCTTGTCAATGGGGCACGGAATGACACTGGACCTGGAAAAAAACCACACAATTGAAAAAACCTCAACCCTACAAAACATAACATAATGCAAAATAAATCTACCTTTGCATCACTGCGTTCTGCCACCGCCATCCTTTGCAAGCTTGTAAATAGGGCACATAGTAACGATGGACCTGAAAAAAAGGAACACATTAAACAGGTACACAATTGTCAACAAACCACAAATCTACAAAACGTAACATAACATTAAATTAAATGCACCTTTGCAGCTCTGCACTCCGCCACTGCCATCCTTTGCAAGTTTGTCAGTGGAGCACGTAATAACACCGGAACTGGAAAAAAAGAAACACATTAAACAGTTACACAATTGTAAAAAGCTCAGCACTACTTTACATAACATAACACAAAATAAAACGTACCTTTGCATCACTGCGCTCCGACGCCACCATCCTGTGCAAGCTTGTTAATAGGGCACATAATAACACCGGACCTTAAAAAAAGGAACACATTAAACAGTTACACAATTGTCAACAACCTCAAACCTACAAAACATAACATAACACTAAATGAAACGTACCTTTGCATCGCTGCGCTCCGCCACCGCCATCTTGTGCAAGCTTGTCAATAGGGCACATAATAACACCGGACCTGAAAAAAAGGAACACATTAAACAGTACACAATTGTTAACAACCTCAAACCTACAAAACATAACACTAAATAAAACGCACCTTTGCATCGCTGCGCTCCGCCACCGCCATCCTGTGCAAGCTTGTCAATGGGGCACGTAATGACACCGGACCTGGAAAAAAAAATCACACAATTGAAAACAACTCAGCCCTACAAAACATTACATAATGCAAAATAAAACATACCTTTGCATCGCTGCGCTTCGCCACAGTCATCCTTGGCATGCTTGTCAAGGGGGCACGTAATAACACCGGAACTGGAAAAAAAGAAACACATTAAACAGTTACACAATTGTAAAAAGCTCTGCACTACAAAACATAACATAACTGGAAATAAAACGTACTTTTGCACCGCTGCGCTCCGACACCCCCATCCTGTAAAAGCTTGTCAATGGGGCACATAATGACACCGAACCTGGAAAAAAACCCACATTAATCAGTTGCACAATTGACAACAACCTCAGCCCTACAAAACATGACATAACTGGAAATAAAACATACCTTTGCATCGCTGCGCTCCGCCACTGCCATCCTGTGCAAGCTTGTCAATGGGGCACGTAATAACACCGGAAATGGAAAAAAAGGAGCACATTAAACTGTTACACACTTGCCAACAAAAATAAATCTCATCTTTGCATCGCAGCGGGGCCCCGGAAAAAAAGGAACACATTAAACTGTTACACAATTGCCAACAAAAAAAAAAAGGACCTTTGCATCGATGCGCTCGAGAAGGGAGTCAGAAAAAGGAGGGGGTAGGGGAAAGCATTCACGCACGCGGGAAGAAAAGGAACACATTAACTGTTACACACTTGCCAACAAAAATTAATCTTACCTTTGCATTGCGGCAGGAAATTGTTTAAACAAGCATTTGCAATGCAATAGGTCTCGCAGCATTAAAGTTTGAGTTATTGGCATTGTATATGACAATGTGTTGCATTAAATTTTTAGCAAAGTCTGTATTGGTGTATAAAGATGATTTGCAAGATGATAGCTGTTGAAAAATATTAAGCAATGTTGCCAATAATATTATATTATAATAATATTGTAAGTTACTGTTGTAGTTATAAGCATTTTGGTAGCGCATAGTGATGTTGTGGTGCCCCTGAGTGATGCTGTGGTGGTGCTGAGTGATGCTGTGGTGATTCGATAGATAGTGAGGGCGATAGATAGATAGAGGGAGGGCGAAAGATAGAAAGAGGGAGGGCGAAAGATAGAGGGAGTGTGAGAGATAGAGGGAGGGCGAGAGATAGATAGAGGGCGAGAGATAGATAGAGGGAGGGCAAGAGATAGATAGAGGGGGGGCCAGAGATAGAGGGAGGGCGAGAGAGAGATAGAGGTAGGGCGAGAGAGAGATAGGGGGAGGGCGAGGGATGGAGTGTGGGCGAGGGATGGAGTGTGGGTGCGGGATGGAGTGTGTGCGAGGGATGGAGTGTGTGCGAGGGACGGAGTGTGGGTGAGGGATGGAGTGTGGGCGAGGGATGGAGTGTGGGGCGAGGGATGGAGTGTGGGGCGAGGGATGGAGGGTGGGGCGAGGGATGGAGTGTGGGGCGAGGGATGGAGTGTGGGGCGAGGGCTGGAGTGGGGGATGGATGGAGTGGGGGGATGAATGGATGGAGTGGAGGGATGGATGGATGGAGTGGGGGGATGGATGAATGGATGGAGTGGGGGACGGATGGATGGATGGAGTGGGGGGATGGATGGATGGAGTGGGGAATCAATGGATGGAGTGGGTGATATGGATGGATGGATGGAGTGGGGGGATGGAGTGGGGGGAAGGATGGATGGAGTGGGGTCAATGGATGGATGGATGGAGTGGGGAGGATGGAGTGGGGGATGGATGGAGTGGGGGGATGGATGGAGTGGGGGGATAGATGGATGGATGGATGGATGGAGTGGGGGGATGGATGGATGGAGTGGGGGGGTTGGATGGAAACACTACAGCTCTTGTGAATTAGAAGGCCAAGATTACTATGGGCAGTCATAGATGAAGGGTGAGGCAGGGCTTTAAGTGGGAATAAAAATAGATGTACACACAAAAACAGGTTTTCAGTCACTAAGACAAAGACATACACACAACAAGCTGGAGAGGGTTCGACCAAACAATGAACAAAGTAGTCTACTTGGGGTTACAGGATGGATGCAAAAGGTTGTGATGGTCTGCCAATCACAGATGGGGCAAGTGAGAAGAGCTGAAAGAGGGCACATAAGTGAAAAGGCAAGTGATGGTACACCACATAAAGTGAAGATTGCTGGATTAAAGGTACTGGGAGATATTTTCAAATGTCATGGGCATGTTTGGGGTGGCTCAAGTGTGGATTGTTAGGAAGTGACATTGTATAAGCAAGGAGGGGTGGCTATAGCATGTAAGGCACTGATAGAGATTTCTTTCTACTTAGTGCAGACCTCTCTAATTAAGGGTTCTTTTTTCAGCGCTCCAAGGGCGCAGCTGTATTGAGGGCTGGCGTGACCGTTGTGAAAATGACAGAGTCCACACTCTGGAATGTGCAGGAGGGCTCCTTCAGCAAACTCCAAGCATGCTTCACTGGTAAAGTGTGGCTGTGGCCTCCGTGCACCGCCATGGGTACGAACATTTGTGCAGGGTGCTGGGTGGACATGCTGTGTGAAGGTGATCGGTGGGCCCCTTTGCAAGGATTAAGCATGCAACAATTTGCACAAAAGTGCTGACTGAGTCCTTTGCTTAAAAGTGCTGTAAGTGCTCTTTGTGTGCAGGAGGCCTCCTTCAGCAAACTCCAAGCATGCCTCACTAGTAAAGTGTGGCTGTGGCCTCCGTGCACTGCCATGGGTATGAACTTTGTGCAGGAGGCTGGGTGGACACGTTGTGTAAAGGTGATCGGTGTGCTCTGCAACAATTTGCACAAAAGTGCTGAGTCCCTTGTTCAAAAGTGCTGGACGTGCTCTTTTTGCAATGTGTGAGCACTTTGTGTAAAAGTGCTGGATTTGGTTGTGCAACATTGTGGAGGCGACCTTTGTGCGGGGTGCCGATTGAGCTCTTGGTGTAAAAGTGCTGATTGAGCCTTTGTGCAAAGTGCTGTCATGGCCATGGGGGAGTGCTGGGAGATGAGAGTTTGGGCGCCGTTGATAGAAGATGGGGGTGGCTGCTGGGCGCTGCCCATTAGCGGGTGGCTATCCGTGAGGGTTTGGGGTGATGCTTTGGACACGGGTGCGGCAGACCAGCGTGTGGCATTGCTCAGCGGTCAGCTTGCACTGCTCCTGGCAGATCTCTGGGGGGATGGGGTCTGGGTGCAGTTGGGCGATGGAGGGGTGGCGGATGGCATAGTGCCTTCGCTTGAGCAGAACGTTGGGGGTAGGCATGGTGTTATTAGGGGGTTGTTTGTGGGCGGATGAGGTGACAGGGGTGACAGAGAGGTAACTTTTGCTCCTGAGGCGGAAGCCGGGAGAAACGCTGTGATTTATTTTAAAACTTGAATTATAACTGTGTTTTTAACTTGCCTGCTCCCTCCTTCTGGGCATTTCTCCCCTGACATCAGCTGTGCTAAGCTTTCCATGCAGCGGACCTTAGCGCTGTCGTGGCTTGGAAACACACTCGCCGCCATTCTCCACTTGCCTACAAGCCACGCCCTCGGCCACGAGGCCACGCCCCCTTCCCTTGCCGCGAGGCCACGCCCCCTTTCCTTGCATGCTACTTAGACGCGCTGAGTGCTAGCGCGCAGCAGAGGTAATTTTTGCTCCTGAGGCTGGAAGCCGGGAGAAACGCTGTGATTTATTTTAAAACTTGAATTGTAACTGTGTTTTTAACTTGCCTGCTCCCTCCTTCTGGGTATTTCTCCCCTGACATCAGCTGTGCTAAGCTTTCCACGCAGCGAACCTTAGCGCTGTCGTGGCTTGGAAACACACTCGCCGCCATTCTCCACTTGCCTACAAGCCACGCCCTCTGCCGCGAGGCCACGCCCCCTTCCCCTCGCCGCGAGGCCACGCCCCCTTTCCTTGCCTGCTGCTTAGACACGCTGAGTGCTAGCGCGCAGCAGAGGTAATTTTTGCTCCTGAGGCGGAAGCCGAGAGAAAAGCTGTGATTTATTTTAAAACTTGAATTGTAACTGTGTTTTTAACTTGCCTGCTCCCTCCTTCTGGGCATTTCTCCCCTGACATAAGCTGTGCTAAGCTTTCCACGCAGCAGACCTTAGCGCTGTTGTGGCTTGGAAACACACTCGCCGCCATTCTCCACTTGCCTACAAGCCAGGCCCTCGGCCGCGAGGCCACGCCCCCTTCCCTTGCCGCGAGGCCACGCCCCCTTTCCTTGCCTGCTACTTAGACGCGCTGAGTGCTAGCGCGCAGCAGAGGTAATTTTTGCTCCTGAGGCGGAAGCCGGGAGAAACGCTGTGATTTATTTTAAAACTTGAATTCTAACTGTGTTTTTAACTTGCCTGCTCCCTCCTTCTGGGCATTTCTCCCCTGACATCAGCTGTGCTAAGCTTTCCACGCAGCAGACCTTAGCGCTGTCGTGGCTTGGAAACACACTCGCCGCCATTCTCCACTTGCCTACAAGCCACGCCCTTGGCTGCGAGGCCACGCCCCTTTCCCTCGCCGCGAGGCAATGCCCCCTTTTCCAATTAAGATGTGCATTCCTCGTACGCGCAGCGGACGAGCGCAGTGGGCGCGCCGTCTGCGCGCCGAAGGCTCGCCTAAGGCAAGCCCGTCTGCGCCCGTCCGCGACAGGCAGGGACCAGGGGCCACCCACCCTGCCCCCTCTCATTTATACCCCAGCTCAATTAGTCTACTTAAACCTAGCTCAGCCCATTGTCCCCTCCCTGTTTCAGCGCATTGCAGCTTTGGGCATCTCTGTCCCGTCGCTCTCTTCACCTGAACCTATTTTGCCTATTCTCCGGTTACAGGCTTTTCCCTCCCCCGTCCCTGTCCCTCCCCCTCATCCTTCATGGCCACCGCTTGCCTGCTTAATACTAGATCGGCAGGCAAGCACCAGCTTGAGCTTTTTAATCTACTAGACACCGATGCCCCTGATTTTCTGTTTCTCACAGAGACTTGGTTCTCGGCTGACTCCCTTCCTGATCTTCTGTTCGCCCTTCCCGACTCTTACTACGCCCTTCGGGCGGACCGACCAGCTGGTAAAGCCGGTGGGGGTGTGGCGA
Organism: Lissotriton vulgaris; assembly: GCF_964263255.1. Taxonomy (NCBI): domain Eukaryota; kingdom Metazoa; phylum Chordata; class Amphibia; order Caudata; family Salamandridae; genus Lissotriton; species Lissotriton vulgaris. The sequence goes on along the minus strand of NC_141685.1, from coordinate 799,371,662 downwards.
TGATCATTCGTTCTAATTTTCAGTTTCAGCCTCTCCCCCACCCTCCCATACCTGGCGTCGACTTTTTAGTTGCCCGCTCCGTTAACCTGTTGTCCCCCCTTACAAAAGTCCTTATGTATCGTCCCCCTCAGAACATGCCTCTCTTTGTGCCCTCCTTGCAAGAACTACTGGCTATGCTTGTGGTCAATGTTGGAACAGGGTAGCCTGGCCTAGGGCAAGACTAGCATAACAGAGGCACAGTGTAAAGGTTGCAGACCACCCAAAAGTAATCCCACGCAATAGCACTCAAAAAGAAAACACTACACCAAAAATATGGGAAAATACGTACTGCTTTATATAAAAATAAGATTCTCTCTGGCTTAGCTCTCAGTATTCACACAGGAAAAATTTACACTTAGTTCAGGAGAAATTATAACACTGTTTGTCTGTAGAAAGAGAATCACAACTCAATACATGTAACTTGTAAATATGCTTGGTCTTTTACCATTACTAAATTGACCTCTTAAGCAGGTTCCCTTTTTGAGAGGAAGCACAATACCTATTAATCAGGAATTTAATATAATCTCTGACCAGTTGCTACTTAGTCATCAACTTTACATCACTAGAGGTCCTAGCATTTAATTAAGCATAGTTTCTAAGTAGGTTCTATACTCTACAACTGGTTTCAGTAATTACAATAACACTTCTTATCTGCTATGCCAGTTCAATGGATTCCTGTAGTTCAGTACGTTTAACAGGCACTATAACCACAACAGGCAGGTATCCTTTATGCCTTCTTAGGCCAGTTAAATATGTATGGTATTTGTCTTCTGTTCCTCAGAGCTTCTATCTCACTCAGGGGGGAAAAAAATGGCAACTGTTATGCACTGTTAAAAATGAGGATTACCCCTGTGCTCAGAACTCCCCAGTGAGAGAGAGCCCCACTCCTTACTGTAGCGTGGGGACGATGTTGTCCCAGTTCCCACGCGTCGCTGATGACTTCAGGCTCCCTCGAGGTCCCACCGGCCTCACTCCACTCCCTCCCACCGAGCCAGCTGCTTATTTGATGCTGGGGCGGGGGAATGGTGAAGCGCACACGTCAGAAGCTCCTTTCCGCTCCAGCTGCTTCCTTGATGCTGGGGCAGAGGAATAATGATGAGCGCACTTTCAAGGCCCCCTTTCCGCTCGCGCCAGCTCCTTCCTGAGGCGCTTGAGCGAAGGGGGAAAACGAAGCCACACACTCCCTGTCCGGGGACGCGCTACTCACGGGGACATGCGCAATGCGCTCCTCGCTCCTCAGCGGCTGCTCCCGCCTTCACTGATCTGGCTCCGCCTCACGGAGCCCGGCGGCGCCACTAAGCATGCGCGAGGGATCAGTGTCTCACCGCTTGAGACCGCGCTGTGTTTCCGACGCTGCTCTCTCCTCCCAGCACACTTGAAAGCTGCCAAAGACTTCCCCGGCTCCGCTCCTCACCTCCGGGCACACGATTACAGCACCAAAACGGCGCCGCTCGCCCTGCACCAGATTGGGGGGGGTTGGAAGGCAGGACAGCCCGTTTCCTCCTGGCTTCTGCTACTCTCCTCAGTGGCGCTCCACCACAGCAGGTGAGAGATAACGCTCCAGGGGTTTACGAATTAGGGGACAGTCTAGGACAATTTACCAGTCTCTGGACTCTTTATGCTGGGCAGAGGACTGCACACCGCAGCGCTGCAGTCTCCTTCTCCTGAAGCTGTCCCTGTATAATTTTAGACAAGGGGCCAGCTAGGCGCCCAGGGTCTCCAGTAACTTCCCACAGCGGGGCCAGGACAAGTAACCAACAGGGGAGTAGTGGGTTGGACCAATAAGGCAGTTTCCCAGTCCAGGAAGTCAACCCTAAGTCTAACCTCTTCCCACCCTCAGCTACCACCTGTCCTCCAGCTGACTTCCACAGGTAGACAAAATGACTGCCCAGCATTCCGCCTTATATAGGCTGCCCTTCAGTGGTCCAGAATGGACCAGAAGGTTCTGGAATGCCCTATGTTAGGCTATGGCCAAGTTCTGTTGGTGACAGTTGGGGCAGTTGGTGGCCACCATTTTAGGTGGTGCCAACTTTCCTGTCAGAACAGGCCTCTGGGCCTGAGGTAAAAGATTATGAGGGGGAGAGAGAACACCTATCCCCCTGGCCAACACCTACAAAAAGTCAGTAGACACAAAAATTAATAAGGGTATGAGGGGCAAAAAGGGGACAAAATAAATAACAATTAGGAGGGACTTCGCCAAAAAGCCAGACAGGTCTAACACGCGTCCCCCCCAGCTGAAAGTGGGGAGAACTACCCAACCCCTTGGGAGTCCTCATCACTAAGGCGGAAATACCTGGAGAGACCGTCTGCATTGGCGTGGTCCACTCCAGGCCGATGTTCCACCCGGAAGTCCATTCCCTGTAGGGAGATGGACCACCTCAACAACTTGGGATTTTCCCCCTTCATCTGCATCAGCCAACGAAGGGGTCGGTGGTCAGTCTGAACCAGGAAGTGCGAGCCAAAGAGGTATGGCCGCAGCTTCTTCAGAGCCCACACCACCGCAAAAGCTTCCCTCTCAATGGCACTCCACTTCTGTTCCCGGGGAAGCAGTCTCCTGGATAAGAAGACTACGGGTTGATCCAGGCCCTCTTCATTCAGTTGCGATAACACTGCCCCAATGCCATGTTCTGATGCATCTGTTTGGACAATGAACTCCTTGGAGAAGTCTGGGGCCCTCAGGACCGGTGCCGCACACATTGCCTGTTTCAAATTTTCAAAGGCTTGCTGACAAGCCTTTGTCCAAACTACCCGTCGAGGTTGTTTCTTGGAGGTGAGCTCTGTGAGGGGCGCTACAATAGTGCCATACCCCTTCACAAAGCGACGGTAGTATCCTGTGAGGCCCAGGAAAGCTCGGACCTCAGTCTGTGTCTTGGGGGGTTCCCAGGTCATGATTGCCTCAATCTTCGCCTGCAGGGGCTGCACAGTCCCCCTACCCACCAAGTGTCCAAGGTACACAACCGACCCCTGCCCAATCTGGCATTTGCTGGCTTTGATGGTCAATCCAGCTTGTCTCAGGGCCTGGAGAACGGCCTGCAAATGCTGCAGATGGTCCTCCCAACTGCTACTGAAGACAGCAATGTCATCCAGGTAAGCAGCAGAGAAACTCTCCATTCCAGAGAGGACCTGGTTCACCAGCCGCTGAAATGTGGCAGGGGCGTTCTTGAGCCCAAAGGGCATCACACAGAACTGGTAGTGTCCCTCAGGCGTGGAGAAGGCTGACCTTTCCCTTGCTCCATCTGTCAAGGAGATCTGCCAGTACCCTGAAGTGAGGTCAAAGGTACTCAGATATTGGGCAGCTCCTAGCCGGTCAATCAATTCATCCGCCCTAGGGATCGGATGAGCATCAGTCCTTGTCACTGAATTCAGTCCTCGGTAATCCACACAGAACCTCAGTTCAGGTGTGGTGCCTGGTGGTGCGGCTTTTGGCACGAGCACCACCGGACTGGACCAAGGGCTGTTGGAAGGTTCAATTACTCCCAGCTCTAGCATCTTGGCAACTTCTCCATGGATGCTAGCCTTCACCTTGTCAGACAGCCGGTAGGTCTTGGACTTCACTGGTGGGCTGTCTCCTGTGTCCACATCATGGGTACACAGGTGGGTCCTTCCCGGGACAAGGGAGAACAACGAAGAGTACTGCTCCAGGATCTGGCGGCAGTCCTCCCGTTGCTCAGGAGTTAGAGTAGGAGAGAGAATCACTCCCTCCACTGACCCATCCTTCTCTTGGGACGAAAAGAGATCTGGGAGAGGTTCGCTTTCCGCTTCCTCTTCCCCGTCAGTCACCATCATCAGCATGACTTCGGGCCTCTCATGGTGGGGCTTGAGTCGGTTGGCATGCAGCACCCGTAGGGGCTGTCGAGGGGTCTTAAGGTCCACCAGGTATGTCGCCTTACCCTTCTTCTCCAACACCTCAAAGGGGCCTGTCCAGCGATCCTGGAGGGCGCTAAGCTCTCCAGGCTCCATCACCCACACTTTCTGTCCAGGCTCCAATTCCACCTGGTGAGCATTTTGGTCATACCACTCCTTCATGACTGCCTGGCTGGCCTCCAAGTTGTCAGAAGCTTGCTTCCACAACTTTGCCATTTGGCTCCTGAAGGCCAGCATGTAGCTCACCACATCCTGGGGGGGTTTCCTGGGAGATTTCTCCCAACCATCCTTCACCAGGCTGAGAGGACCGCGTACAGGGTGCCCATACAGAAGCTCAAAGGGGCTGAAGCCCACTCCCTTCTGGGGCACTTCCCTGTAGGAAAAGAGTAAACAGGGTAGGAGGACATCCCATTTCCTCCGCAGGCTCTCGAGCAGACTTCTGATCATGCCCTTCAAGGTCTTATTAAACCTCTCAACCAGTCCATTCGACTGGGGGTGATAAGGAGTGGTGAACCGGTAGGTCACTCCACACTCCTTCCACATTGCCCGCATGTAAGCTGACAGGAAGTTGGTCCCCCTGTCGGACACAACTTCCTTGGGAAATCCCACTCGGGTAAAGATTCCCATTAGGGCTCTTGCCACTACAGGTGCAGTGACTGTCCTCAGAGGTATTGCCTCTGGGTACCGTGTGGCATGATCCACCAGTACCAGGATAAACCTGTGACCAGCTGCTGTTGGTGGATCCAAAGGCCCTACAATGTCGATGCCCACCCTCTCAAAGGGGGTGCTAACGACTGGAAGTGGTTCCAGGGGAGCTTTTAGCTTCACCCCTGTTTTCCCACTGGCCTGGCAGGTCACACATGTCCTACAGTATGTGTTGGACGCCACTTTCATCTGAGGCCAGTAAAAGTGGAGGACAAGCCGTGCAAAGGTCTTGTCCTGGCCTAAGTGTCCTGCCAGGGGTAAGGCATGAGCCAATTCCAAAAGAAAGGCTCGGTACTGTTGCGGGACTACCAAGACCCTCGATGAACCAGGCGAGGGTACCTTGGGTTCACTGTAGAGGAGTCCATCCTCCCAGTAAATATGGTAATGTCCCGTAACATCACCTGCTGTTTGGGCTTCAGCCTGTCGCCTCAGTCCCTCAAGGGTGGGGCACTCCCTCTGCCCCTTACAGAATTCCTCTCTGGTAGGACCTCCCTCCACATGCCACTCCGCAGGGATGGGTAAATCCTCCAGAGAGTCTACTTCCCCCTCCACGGACTCCTGGTCCACCACCGCAGGTGGCCGATCTGTCTCATGGGGTGTGGAAGCCGGAGCAGGCTTTCTCTGTCTCCGGGTCTGTCCCTTCTTAGCAGCGGGTTGGGCCATTGTTCCAGGCTCCAACCCAGGCGAACTCCCTCTCCGGGCAGTCGCAGACCGTGTGCTGACACAGGCCCAGTCAGGTGTACCCAGCATCGCAGAATGCGTCCAGTATTCCACCTCTCTCCAAGTGTTGTGTTCCATGTCATTCCCCAACAGACAATCGACTGGCACGGCAGGGCTTACGGCAACTCGAAGTGAACCTGCAACCCCCTCCCACTCAAAGGGAACCTCAGCCACTGGATAGTGGCCCATTCTGCCGTCAGCCATCGCGGCGGGGTGGAGTACATTAGGAACAACCTGCTCTGGGGACACCAGCTGACTTCTCACCATAGTCATACTGGCTCCTGTATCCCTCAGAGCCTCCCCTCTCTGGCCATTGATGGTAACCCATTGCCCATACTTTGTAGTATTTGGGGGCACCTGGATCTTTGGCACCATCTCCCGCTCTCCCAGGGACACTAAGGTGACACCCGCCCACTCACCCCCCTTATCTAAGGGCAACTCCTCCCCAAGCACTACACTAGCTACTCCCGGTGACTTTCCTCCAGTGGGAGGGGGCGGTCTCTTTGGGCATCTGACATCTCCCTTATAATGTCCAACGCCACCGCATTCAAAACAGTGGAGAACCCTGGGCTGCTGGCTTTGGCCAGGATTAGGGTTTCGGGGCGGGTTTGCCCTAGGGGTGAAACCTGCTCCCTTCCCTTGGAAGTTATTTTGGGGACCTTTAGAGAACTCTTTCTTTTTCTCCCCCCCCTCCTTCTTCTGGGGGGCGCCCTGTCCGGCTTTTTGAGATTCCCCTCCAGTCCCCTTGGAGGACACCCGGGTACTTGCCCAGATGTCCGCCTCCTCTGCAAGCTTCCGGGGATTGGTCAGCTTGCTGTCCACCAGGTGTTGGCGCAGCTCAGGAAAACATTTCTCGAGGAGGTGTTCTCTCAAAAATAGATCGTACAGCCCCTCATAATCTTTTACCTCACTGCCCTTGACCCAACCCTCTAAGGCCTTTCTGGCATAGTCAAGGAAGTCCACCCAGTTCTGAGTGTTCAGCTTGTGGCTCCCCCTAAACTTCTGCCGGTACCTTTCTGGGGTGAGCCCGAACTTCCTTAACAACGCCAGCTTCATGGTGGGGTAGTTTGTCTGTTCCTCTGGATCCAGGGCCAGCAAGGTGTCCCGACCAGCAGGAGGCATGTACTTATACAAACTACCCCCCCAGTGCTTCTCCTGCACTCCATGAACCCTCAGGGAAACCTCATAAGCGGCCAGCCACTTATCTACATCGTCCCCCTGACTGAAGCTCGCTATCAGGTCCTTTGGTATATAGGGTTTGGTCTCCCTGGCTGACTCCTTTGGTTCGCTGCCACCATTCCTATCAGGAGAGGACCCCCGTCGCAGACTTTGGAGCTCCAGTTCCTTCAGTCTAAACTCGTGGACCATCCTCCTCTCCTCTTTCTCCTGCTCCAACTTAGCCAACTCCCACCTTAACTGTCTTTTCTCCCTCCTATCGGTGAGCTCGGCTTCCGTTAGGCTTCCCCCAGAGATGCTACTGCCCTTTCTGGAGTAGGACACTGGTCCGGTGAGTAAGATTTCCCCCTCATGGCGAAATAACCCTTCTACCTCCCCCACCGTGTCCTGGTCGACCTCTTCATCCTCCTCCTTCTTTCCTTGGTGTGCCTCCACCCAAGCCCTAAGACTGGTCTGGAGCTCCCCCTTCCTGGCACCATGTTTGAAAAAGACCCCCATCTGTTGGCAGAACATTTTCAATTGTGACACGGAATAGACTTCCAGGTTTTCCACAGCGAACTCCATTGTGAGTCAGGCAAACCTGGATACACACCAGAAATTTCAGAGTGGCAAGGGCAACCTAAAGCCAACTCCACCCACCACCAGGAATAAATTTAGAAAAAACAAAAAGACTAATTGGGAGGGCCGCAAGGAGAAAACTCCTGGTGTAGGTTGGGTGTATTACGTCAAATTACTAGTAAGTAGCTGCAACCAAGTCAGGATCCCACCGCTAGGCACCAATATGTTGGAACTGGGTAGCCTGGCCTAGGGCAAGACTAGCATAACAGAGGCACAGTGTAAAGGTTGCAGACCACCCAAAAGTAATTCCACACAATAGCACTCAAAAAGAAAACACTACACCAAAAATATGGGAAAATACGTACTGCTTTATATAAAAATAAGATTCTCTCTGGCTTAGCTCTCAGTATTCACACAGGAAAAATTTACACTTAGTTCAGGAGAAATTATAACACTGTTTGTCTGTAGAAAGAGAATCACAACTCAATACATGTAACTTGTAAATATGCTTGGTCTTTTACCATTACTAAATTGACCTCTTAAGCAGGTTCCCTTTTTGAGAGGAAGCACAATACCTATTAATCAGGAATTTAATATAATCTCTGACCAGTTGCTACTTAGTCATCAACTTTACATCACTAGAGGTCCTAGCATTTAATTAAGCATAGTTTCTAAGTAGGTTCTATACTCTACAACTGGTTTCAGTAATTACAATAACACTTCTTATCTGCTATGCCAGTTCAATGGATTCCTGTAGTTCAGTACGTTTAACAGGCACTATAACCACAACAGGCAGGTATCCTTTATGCCTTCTTAGGCCAGTTAAATATGTATGGTATTTGTCTTCTGTTCCTCAGAGCTTCTATCTCACTCAGGGGGGAAAAAAATGGCAACTGTTATGCACTGTTAAAAATGAGGATTACCCCTGTGCTCAGAACTCCCCAGTGAGAGAGAGCCCCACTCCTTACTGTAGCGTGGGGACGATGTTGTCCCAGTCCCCACGCGTCGCTGATGACTTCAGGCTCCCTCGAGGTCCCACCGGCCTCACTCCACTCCCTCCCGCCGAGCCAGCTGCTTATTTGATGCTGGGGCGGGGGAATGGTGAAGCGCACACGTCAGAAGCTCCTTTCCGCTCCAGCTGCTTCCTTGATGCTGGGGCAGAGGAATAATGATGAGCGCACTTTCAAGGCCCCCTTTCCGCTCGCGCCAGCTCCTTCCTGAGGCGCTTGAGCGAAGGGGGAAAACGAAGCCACACACTCCCTGGCCGGGGACGCGCTACTCACGGGGACATGCGCAATGCGCTCCTCGCTCCTCAGCGGCTGCTCCCGCCTTCACTGATCTGGCTCCGCCTCACGGAGCCCGGTGGCGCCACTAAGCATGCGCGAGGGATCAGTGTCTCACCGCTTGAGACCGCGCTGTGTTTCCGACGCTGCTCTCTCCTCCCAGCACACTTGAAAGCTGCCAAAGACTTCCCCGGCTCCGCTCCTCACCTCCGGGCACACGATTACAGCACCAAAACGGCGCCGCTCGCCCTGCACCAGATTGGGGGGGTTGGAAGGCAGGACAGCCCGTTTCCTCCTGGCTTCTGCTACTCTCCTCAGTGGCGCTCCACCACAGCAGGTGAGAGATAACGCTCCAGGGGTTTACGAATTAGGGGACAGTCTAGGACAATTTACCAGTCTCTGGACTCTTTATGCTGGGCAGAGGACTGCACACCGCAGCGCTGCAGTCTCCTTCTCCTGAAGCTGTCCCTGTATAATTTTAGACAAGGGGCCAGCTAGGCGCCCAGGGTCTCCAGTAACTTCCCACAGCGGGGCCAGGACAAGTAACCAACAGGGGAGTAGTGGGTTGGACCAATAAGGCAGTTTCCCAGTCCAGGAAGTCAACCCTAAGTCTAACCTCTTCCCACCCTCAGCTACCACCTGTCCTCCAGCTGACTTCCACAGGTAGACAAAATGGCTGCCCCGCATTCCGCCTTATATAGGCTGCCCTTCAGTGGTCCAGAATGGACCAGAAGGTTCTGGAATGCCCTATGTTAGGCTATGGCCAAGTTCTGTTGGTGACAGTTGGGGCAGTTGGTGGCCACCATTTTAGGTGGTGCCAACTTTCCTGTCAGAACAGGCCTCTGGGCCTGAGGTAAAAGATTATGAGGGGGAGAGAGAACACCTATCCCCCTGGCCAACACCTACAAAAAGTCAGTAGACACAAAAATTAATAAGGGTATGAGGGGCAAAAAGGGGACAAAATAAATAACAATTAGGAGGGACTTCGCCAAAAAGCCAGACAGGTCTAACAGTCAATAATTCTTCTTTGCTCCTTTTGGGAGACTTTAACTATTGGCCAGGCGACCCCAGAGAGGACTGGTCCTCTAAGGACTTCTCGGCCACTCTTCAGTGTCTTAATTTTCTCCCTCACCTTCACTCCCCCACCCACATTCATGGCCATATTTTAGATCAAATATGGTCAGCTAGTTGTACTATTCTTCACCCCACAGTCCTTCCTTGTACCTGGTCTGATCACTTTTTGATTTCATTTCCTATTGAGCTCGGAGCAAAAGAGAAACTCTCCCTGCCCAAGAATGTTACAGCTCGTAATTGGAATCGGGTTGACCTCAACTCCCTCTGTGTCTCTCTCACTACCTCTTCCCCCGACCTAGGTACTCTTTTCCTTGATTGTCAAGTAGACGCCGTGAATCACTGGCTGTCCACCTCTTGCGACCAGGTGGCCCCCCCTCAGGAAAGTCAAGACCTGCCGCCCCCATGACACCCAAAAATGGTTCACAGACGAGCTGAAAATTCTTAAGTTGGATTTTAGGCGTTCCGAGCGCCACTGGAGACGCAACTATTGTCCCTTCTTGCGAACCAAATACAAGCTTCTTTTGGCTAATTATAAGAAGGCCATCCTGTTAGCCAAAACCACCTACTTCTCGGAGAGAATATCTTTGTCAGCCAATAAGCCCAAAGAGATTTTCTCCATAGTTCGCAACTTAGTTGCTTCGGATAGGGTCAACCCTAATCTCATCCCTTCCCACGCTCTTTGCCTGTCTCTGAAAAACTTCTTTCTAGAGAAGATCGCGAAGATTAAATCCAATATTCCTCTAGTACCCTCGCCACCTCCTTCTCCCCCTCTCACTCCTCCCCTGTCTTCTTCTTCTCTTGATCAGTTTCCACCTATCCCTCTGAACTCTTTTTTGGCTCTACTTCAGAAAGTGAAGTCAGGTTCTCCAGCTGACTGTGCTCCAGCTCGCATTCTGAGAGAACTTTTCACTCACTGCCCCGATCCTCCTCTTTCCCTCCTTAACGTCTCTATCTCCTCAGGTTTAGTTCCGAAATTCTTTAAATCAGCTATAGTTCGCCCCATCCTAAAAAAGCCTGGTTCAGACCCCTCTCTTCCCTCCAATTTCAGACCCATTTCCCTTCTCCCTTACCTGGGGAAGATCTTGGAGAGCTATATTACATCTTGTCTCTCTTCCTTCATTGAGGATAATCACCTCTTGGCCTCCCACCAAGTGGGTTTTCGTCCGGCCCATTCTACTGAGTCAGTGGTCCTGTCCATTCTAGACGAGCTAAAGAGCAAGGCAGACTCCAACTTACCTCAGGCCTTGGTGCTCCTAGACCTGTCCGCCGTGTTTGACACGGTCGACCACTCCAACCTCCTCGGCCGTGTCTGCGCGGCGGGCGTTCGGGTCACCGCCCTCTCTTGGCTCGCCTCTTTTCTTAAAGAACGGACTCAGGCTGTCCATCTCTCTGGCTATACCGCCCCAACCCGCTTGGTTCCTTGCGGGGTCCCCCAAGGCTCCTCCCTGTACCCTCTTCCTTTCAATCTTTATATCCGTCCCCTTATTCTTTTTCTCCTTGACATGGGTGTCTCTGTATATAACTATGCGGATGACCTCCAGTTAGTTTTTGATCTTTCTTCTCCTCTGCACTCCCTTCCTAAATTCCACTCCACATTAGTTTTCATCTCGGAGTGGATGAACCGTAACCAACTTAAGCTTAATCTGGACAAGACTGAGTTGGTCCTGACTGGCCCTACCATCTCCCCGTGGTCGGCAGCATTTTGGCCTTCCATCTTCGGCCCCCCTGCCCATTCCGGCTGCCTCCGCGAAGACCTTGGGTATTAAAGTCAGTCGAGACCTCTCTATGCATGCCCAGATCAGCTCAGTTGTTTCTTCCTGTTTCCTTTCTCTCCGGATTATCCGGAAACTGTCCCATTTCTTTTCTTCTGATGCCCTTAAACTCATTATTTTGGCAATGATTCTTTCCCGTCTTGATTACGGGAATAGTCTGTATGTGGGCATCCCGGCCTACGAACTACGTTGACTGCAGGCTATCCAGAATCAGGCCGCCCGTCTCATTTATCACCTTCCCAAGTCCTCTCACATCACTCCTGTTTTGAAATCCCTCCACTGGCTACCCATCTGCCAGAGATCCCTCTTTAAGATGGGCTGCCTGGCCTTCATGGCTCGCACCTGCACTGCCCCGGCCTTCATCAACTTTCGTATTATCCCCTACAATCCTAAACGTGCCCTTCGTTCCTCCAATCAATCTCTCCTGACTGTTCCACGGTTCCGTAGATCTAAAACTGGAGGCACTAGATTCTCTGTACTAGCTCCCTGTTTCTGGAACACTCTCCCTCTGGCGATCAGATCTATACCAGTCTACTCCCAATTCTGCAAAGCTCTCAAGACTCATTTGTTTCTCATAGCGTACTCTAGCTGATCTCCCTCGGCTATACCTACCCTTTAGCTCTTTACCTTAGCACCAGGAAGCCGCTTGGTCGCAGTGCGCTTTATTAAGAACCTTCTTCACTTCACTTCACTTCACTTCACTTCACGTCTAGTGGGGGGCATCCAGAGGAAAGAAGAAAAAACTTTTTTCCAGGTGGGGAGAACTGGGGGGTTGCAGGCTGTGTAGAGATGAGGGGTTAGCGGAATGCAGTCTAGAAGATTGACATGGTGGCGGGGGAGACTCTGGGGGAGTCCTAGGGCTGCTGCGGGTCAGAAGGGATGGAGGGGCGCTGGCCTAGTGGTTGGGGGATTTGGGAGTGCGCAGTGCAGCGTTGCACGGTGGGGGCCCCCCATCCACATCGGTGGGGGAAGGCTGGGATTTGGCAGTACACTGGCTCTGGTGAAGGCGCAGCGCGAAGGTTGTAAGGAGGCAAAGTGCGACAGGGAGAGTGGGGGTGGGGGGAACCAACCTAGGCAGCCAGACAAGACACATCGTGGGGGGCTTGGTCACGGGGGAAAGGGGGCTGTCCGAGTAAAGGAATTTATCAGAGAACAGGGAGGGCCGGTTATGGTATATGGGGCGGGCTGGCAAATTTGGTCGGTACAGGGCGGACGGGGGCTGCTCCGCCAGGCATGGCAGAGAGCAGGAATGGGCGGCAATTATTACAATGGCAGGAGTCATTTGCTCACTGGGGCAAAGAGGCACCGGAAGGGAATAGCACAGAGCGCAATTGCGGGTAGAGAGAGGGTGATGCAAGTGTTGAGCACTGCAGGCGGCTTCAACCCTTCCTCACAGCTGAGTCAGAGTGAGGGAGAATGTTGCTCTGGTATCTTTTATTCTGGTTGTCTGGTGAGTGCGTGATCTCTCTTGGGGCTGAGTGTGCCCATGGGGCCATGGCTCCTGGGCATGTTTTGTAGGGGGGGTTGTGAGAATTTGGCCTGGTATATGATGCTCACTAGTTCTAGTGATCACATTGTACCATGCCAAGCAACCCTTATGATGATTGGTTGTAAGTCAACCTTATAGACCAGCTATCCTAGTAGCGTGGACAAAGCAGTCTTAGACTAAACTCTGTAAAGGCATGTGAAGCAAGCTGTTTTACCATACACAATCCCCTTGAATACCAAATGAAAGGACACCACACAGATATATATTGAAAATATATATATATATTTATTTACTACAAAATCTCCTATACTCTTTATGAGCACAGAAGCAAATGCGTTAAAACAAAACACAGTTTAAATATACAAAAGTTGCACAATATGGATGAGCCCTAGGGGCCACCTAAACCATATACTAAAATAGTGGTATAAGAACCACCTAACTGAAAGGAAGTAGGCCTAGGGCCTGGGGAATCGCTGGAGCTGTTTGGGACTAACAGTGATGAAGTCGGGAAAGGCCCGCGGGACTCGGGTGCAGTGCGGAAAGTGCACGCATATACCAATGTTAAGTCAATAGTGCATAAAAGTTACAAAGTTAGTTATTAAGGAACCTTCCGAGTGACCTAGAGGAGTGAAACTTTAGACACAGACACTAGAGGTGTGTACCAGTGTAGGAACACCGGCATTGCTGAGTTACCTCACCCACAGGAAGCGGGTTCACAGGTGCGAAGTAGTGTCGGGTTTCGTCACGCAGGTCGATGGTGCTTGGAGCTGAAGATGCTGCAGGCGGCTCGATGTGAAGAGTTCTGGTGGACCCAAGGGTGGATCTGAAGTGGTGAAGACCTGAAAGCAGAGGGAACAATGTTCAAAGTCACAAGCCAGTGACAACCCTGAAACCAGGATGGAACCAGGCGATGTCGGGTGCAAACAGGTGATGAGGTGTAGCTTCTCTCTGCAGTCACGTGGACACGAAGAGGTCGAGGATGTCCAGGCGTCGGTCACGAGCTGTCCCACAAAGGCTCTAGCTGATGGCAGTGTCGGAAACTTGATCGGAGCAAACAGGCCTTGGCTAATGCAAGCCACACAGGAATCAAAAAAGGCTTATCACTCGGACCAGCAAGGTCAGAGCGGGTGCTCCTTTTCACAGGAGCGAGGGCAAGTCTAGAGCAACCAGACCCGCAGTGTAGATTGTAGGTTTTGTCACCAAGATGGCCGCTGACCACGTGGCAGGTGGCCGGGATGGCGCGTCGAGTGGCACGATGCAAAAGGGCCCCACGCAGATCATGGAGATGCTGGGGGGCTGATTTTCGGTGCAAGGGCTGCTCGGTTGTAGGGGTTCTCAATCCCCAAAGCACAGCATCGAGGGTACCTCGGGTGCTGCGCAGTCAGCTTTTCAGGGGTCTTCCGAGATGTCCAGTCCCACGTCTCTCTGTGCCTCCATGGGTCCCTTCTTTGCAAGGACTGTGGATCAGGCAGTGAAAAGACTGGGAGTCTGGGTCTCGTCAAGCTCTGGGCTCGGGCTCCGGCGGGAGGCGGCGGCAAAGCAGACGTCAAGTTGCTGGATGGTGCATGTGTTCACAGGGTGGCCACTCCTAGGCCACAAGGGAGATGCTCTTCAGTCTTCTGTGCAGCAGAACGTCGAAGTCCGGCGTCTTCTTAGTTTTAAGTTGATTTCAGGATGATCTGAGGTGCTTTGGCACTGCTCCCACTCTTTTTCCCAATCTGAGGGGTGGATCACCTGCTAGGTCCCTCCTCTGGGTGGGGCCAGGAAGGGGGGCGGTTACACCCCCTTTCCTTTGTCCAGCTCCTCGCCAGGCCTGGGTCTGGAAAGTCCCAGGACCGGTTTGGACTGGCTTATGCACGAGGACACCTTGTGTGCCCCGGGCATGTCTGATTCTATTCAGCCCTGTCCTACCCAATACACAAAATCCTGTCTGGGGTGGTGCTCGCACCTCCCAAGGCAGGAAACCCTTTGTCCAAGCCTCCCTCGCTGGAAGGACTCCCAGCAGCAGGAGATCAGACTTGTGTCTGTGGTGGCAGCATCCATTTTGTGATGCTGAGGCTCTGGTTAACTTTAACCGGGGTTAAGGCTATGTACATGTCGTGTCCCTCTAGAAGGGTGGAATGCTATCCCCGTCAACAGAACTGTCGAGGGGATAGTATTCCAAATCGTATGAACCCTTACTCGACATGTTTTGATAAAGCCAAACCAAAGTTAGCATATAACCGCGAGGATTATAATGCACTTAAGAGTATATGGTATGGCAATATCCCGGAACAGCTAAGGGAGTTGTTCCCGACAGCTGCAGACAGGCTCAGCTCATGCTAGAGCACCATCTCACATGAAACCACGCACTCTGCCCCCAGGATTGCAGGGGCCTTCCATAGGAATGGCTTATAGGTTAACATGTGTCCAGTTAAGGTTAGATATAGGGATACTATATCTAAGTAAGAGGTGATTACACCAACTTACCCCAGCTGAGTGAGCAGCCAGTTGTGTCAAAATATGGAGGCCAGGCCAGGGGTGGTACAATACATGCTGCAGCCCCTGGTAGGCCTTGGCTACACCTATGCCCTGGGTACCTATGGTACACTGTTACAGGGGCCTATAAGGTGAACCAGTTCCAATTGTGTATGCACCTAAGGTACATGGAGTCAATTTTAAGGAGAGAGCAATTAGCCTGGGGCCCTGAATAGCAGGATCCCAGGCCAACTATGTCAAAAACCAGCTAAACACCAGGCAAAAAGTTTGGGGGTAACCATAGTCAGATATCCACCTTCCTACAGGGGTGGCAAAGCAGGAGTGGCACCAGGCGACGTGAGAGTGGACTTGTGTCCTGGCGGCAATGTTGAAGGAGGCGGGCTGGTTGAGCATATTTGGGTACAGAGTGATTGTCACTTTGTTCCCTGCTGGAGCACAGGAGTAGAATGTAGGTGCGGGCTGGGAGGGGCCAAGGATTGGGTCGATACCTACTGGTTGCATCCATTTAAATAGTTATGGCAGTTGCTCCTCCGCCGTTGCTCCCTTGGTTGAGCCAGTCATGTACAGTTCCGCAATCAAAGGTGCCCAGTTCGCTGTGGTGCGGTGCTGGTGATCATGCGTGGGGACTCTCGTCCATTACATGGACCCTGGTAGGGTGCTTGGACAGCACCAACTGGAGGCAGACTATTTCTGGTGCAGGCAAGAGCATTGGGGCAGGACAAGGAGGAATCGACAGAATATTATTAAGGCACGCGCAAGGCGAGTGTTTTTTTATTTTCCATATTCTGTCATCTGTCATCGGCGACCCCCCAACCCCCGGGATCTTACCTGCACCAGCCATGCCGGTTCTTGTCCCTGAGAACAACGATCTTAAAAGGCACGTTAGAATCCATGAGTGCATTGTTTGCGTACTACATTTTTTTTATTCATTGTAGTCTATTAAATCAAACACCGGAGTTTATTTTATACAGCAGACACCGCAAACTCATTTATGACGGTTCACTCTACCCACTATCGTCCCCCTTCCAGAAAAATTACAGGCTTTGAAGAAAGCTGTTACGACGTGAGTGAAACCGAAACCTGTTGTGGGGCGGGACTTCCGTCTTCTGAATCCCGCGCCTACGGAGTAGTTGCCCAATGGAGGAGTGGTGACTGTTACACAATTGCCAACAAACAAAAAAAAACATACCTTTTTATTGCTGCGCTCGAGAAGGGAGTCGGAAAAGGGACGGGGTAGGGGAAAGCATTCACCCCCTTGGGAAGAAAAGGAACACATTAAACTGTTACACACTTGCCAACAAAAATGAATCTTACATTTGCATAGTGGCGGGGACTTGTTTAAAAAAGGAACACATTAAACTGTTACACAATTGCCAACAAACAAAAAATTTACCTTTGTATCGCGGCGCTCGAGAAGGGAGTCGGAAATTGGAGTGGGTAGGGGAAAGCATTCACGCGCGCGATCAAAGAAGCCAAATGCCAGCTGTGCACGTTGCAGGCACTCTTGTGCACGTTCTAGCAAGCTGGTGGCCGGCAAAGTAGCACTTTTCAAAGCAGACTAAATGTCTCGCCAGACCACCACATGCTCTGGCTCAGGCGTGACCTAAAAAGATATTTCTCCAAGTTACAGCTTTCCTGGCAGGCATAGCATTTTGACACATTCCCAGGTCTACCAGTAATGGAGAATCTGGGCATTCTCCAATATCCATGGGTGGATGTGCGGGAACACCCATGCTCCACCAATGGAATGCCTCTCTGGAGCGTTGTAACGCAACACAGTTTTTTGTGCTCCCTTGCGTTACTTTAGATTTATCAAGCACTCAGGGCTAGGCAAGATGGCCTTGCGTGGCTTGATAAATCTAACTTAAGACTTATGTTGCTCTTGTACACCATTGTGTAGCGCAAGGGTGATGCAACTCTTTAATAAATATTCTTCATAATTTCCCAAATAGTTGAAAAGGTTGAAACAGAGGATAACAAAGGAAGCAAATAAAGCAGTGTTCAGGAAGGAAATCGCCAAAGCCAGCCTAGAACTGAGCCAAGGGCAGAAATGTGTAATCTTTTTGGTCCAATCTTTCAGAATGAATGAAGCACATACAGCAAATAATGAGGCTGAGACACTTTGTGGAAGGCAGTTGAAGAAACAGTTGACTTGGAAATCATCGCTGAGATACTTAACACAGACCAAAAAGCTTTATATGGAAAAGAGATCTTGTGGTATGACTATGAAATGCTGTTTGTCTTTAGAAATTGCAGTTTCTCAGAAGTCACCACTCTTCTTCTTTATGGGAGTAGGCAGAAAGCAACAGGCAAAGCTTTACTTATCTAGGTCAGAACAGTCCTTGTGCATTAAAAGACAGTAACAAAGCTGTTATGCGGATTGGATGATGACTATCGACGGCTGAGCCACTGACGCTCCTCCTTCTAGCCACGTCAGGACACCAGGACACCAGGACATGAGGCGCCTGATTCAACTCTCAATGGTGGCTGTTTGCTCCCGGCTGCTGGTTTTGGCCTGTGATTATGCGGCCTGAAAGTTGGGAAACGAGCGGCATCATGGCAGGTGGTGTTCAGCAGGCAGATGTACAGAGCCATAAGGAGCTCCCTTGGACCTTTATTGGAGGCAATTTACTTTTCTTTGGGGACATAGGGGGCCGAGTGGGAGTTGCTACCCCCGTTCTGATTCTCCTGTGGGTCAGTCTGCGTGGATGGAAATCACCTGTTTTCCCCATCTGCACTCTTCATTTTCAATGCCCGGGCTGCTGAGAAGACTAACTCTCTGTTTGCCATGACCTCCATGTCTCTCGCCGGGGGGTAAGTGCACACACTCCGCTTGCCTGGCAGCACGGGTTGGTGGTGCTACCTGGAAGAGGGTCACTTGGCAAGGTCATAATAGTGTCATCTTTTGTTTTGGGGGTGGCCAGAGCACTGCGATATTGTGAAGAAGCAAGGGAGACTAACAATATCCTGGACTGGGGGTGCGGGTGAAAAAATGTGAAGCCGTTCTAAGGTCTCCTTCTCTACAACTACAGCCCACTTTGATGCATTTTTCTTCACACACAGTGTATCAAATGGCAACAGAAAATACTACTGAATTTTTCAAATCAATTAACAGTAGTATGTGACAACTTTTGCTGATGGGTAGTCGAGGGAGCTGTAACGGCGAGGCTCCCAGGGCGTTATTAAATAACGTGGAAAGCTCCTTTATTTGGGCATTTGGATTCCGACGACCAGGACGATTTGGATGTTGATACTTCTACTTCATCTAATACTGAAAAAAGAATTGTTCAAGAGTTGTTTCAAACCTCAGGACTTCTGGCTGGAGGTCTTCTGATTTATATGTGCAACGTATGGTCCTGATGATGGTTCTATGGATTTTGTAAACCACCGGGGACCGAAACGTCGATGCTTGACATCTTTTTGCTTATGGATGTATCATCATTTGAATTTCTATTGAGTGTAGCATGGAAAGTAATTTCTAGATCATGGTATTGGTTTTCCCCATGTCATCAGCAAAAGTTGTCACATACTACTGTTAATTGATTTTACAAATTTAGTAGTATTTTCTGTTGCCATTTGATACACTGTGTGTGAAGAAAAAACTATTTTATAAAACAAAAATAAAGAACAGTTTAATTCTGTTTTCTCCTTGTTTCTATGAAACTAACGACCGCGGAGGCGGTGAACTAATGATTTAAAAATTAATGGTGTGAACAATTCCTACTGGGACATTTTGTATTTTGCAATGTTAGTAAAAGGGCGGTTCCACTTATTCTGCGATGTCTCTGAGTCTCAGGAACTATTACTGCAAATATCAAATAAGCTGTAACTAAATATTAGACGATATGGCTATACAAGACTATGGATTGCAATCAGTACATGTTGTTCTCTTTTTCTTTTGGCATCGAACACTGGCTTACAGGACTGGGGCCTTCTGTACTATGTTTCTAAATCTATGAGCCACTATTTAAAGGTTAAATGAAATGAGCCTTAGCTAATCAGTTTTTGACCAGAGTTGGGATGTCTAGTGGCTCTCGGTGCGAGTGCTAGTGCACTTTGGATGTTTTTTATTTTTGTATGCACTCACTTTTTTTCTTTTCTTCTTTCTTTTTTTTAGAACTGGACTCTGCTTATCCTGGCTTTGGTGCCCTGGTGTGATAGGAGGGGTAGGGGTAGGTCGATCGATCTCAGCCCATGATCAGGATGACAGACTCTTGAGGGTGGGAAAGCATCTCAGGTGTGAGAGGGATGGTACATCACTCACCACGGCTTAGGGGAGGGTGGGGTGAGGGAGTCACATTTGGGGGGCAGGAGCTAGATGGAGGGCTGGGGTGGAAAGTCTGATAAAAATGGATCTAAGTATGCAGTTGTTCAGTTTAAGCAGTAAGGAAGGTAGAGTAGAATGTTAAACTTGTTTTAAGGGAGGACCAATCACCAAATGTTCCTCCTCATCAACTTACTGTACGATAAATATGGGGCTGAAGGGTGAGAACAAATCTTTACCTTTGTGCAACGCTGTTATTTGGGTGGAGTAACTTTGGTTTGTAGGTTTGGGATTGGGGTTAGTAAGACAATATTTTTTCTCAAAGACTATTTTAGATTAGGCTTTCCGTGTGAGTAACACCCTGAAGGTAGTTTCCTTTAATGCAAATGGCCTTAATAATGCTAAGAAACTATGGGCAATAGAAAGTTGGACTCTAGCCGAAAACCCAGCAGCAATTTAGATTCAGGAGACTCATATCCCGGTTGGGAAGCTGTCAGGATTTACAATGTATAAAAACTGGCAAACATATATAAGGTTTTTGCCATCCCAAGCCACCCACTTTTGTCAAAAGGGTTGGGTGCTGAAGTGGTCAACAGTGCCAGTGATAAAGAAGGTCTCCAGTGCTGAGTGAGCTGCTCGGTATGGTCCAGGAAACACTTGCTTTACTCGACCTTTTGGAGGGCAGCTTGTCTTACAAAAATTACATACACCTGCTTTACAGGGAGATTCCACAGTTCTTCATGTAAAGACTTTTTAAAATCTCCGAACCTTCAATTAGAAAACTCAATGCACTATACCTAATGGGTACTCAGACCATGTAATGATTATTCCCAAGTTAGGAGTGGGTAAGCTCCCTGTGTGCCTTAGATGCTGGGTGCTCAATAAACAATACCTACAGGAGGAAGGATGAGTGCAATTTCTCAAAGATAGGGACATTTGTGATGATTAATGATAAGACCACATCATCAGGCATTGTATGGGATGCCGTGAAGGTATTCATTAGGGGGAGAGTAATAAGCAAGGATGCAGAAAATAGTTTAAGCTAAAAAATGCAAAACAAATTTTATAACAGAAGATACAGCAGATCTATGACCGGTTTCTGGAAAATTCATCTAGGGCTAATTAAAAAGCGCTCAACATCGCTAGAGAGGCAATGAGCGAATCATAATACGCAAAATGCGCTGCACTGAGTCGAGCCCATTTTCAGAAAGTGTGTGAGGAAAGCAACTTCACTGAAAAATTCCTATCCTGGCAGGCATGTGTACAGGCAGCCAAGAACACGATAAATGCTTTGACATGCTCAACCTCGGGAACTACATGTAGGGAATCAGAGAAGGTGGGAGAAATTATGTTAGATCATTATAGACAGATATATACACAAACTCAAATGATTGACATACTCTCCCTGGGCAGATTTTTAGCAGACTGCAACATCCCAACTCTAACTAGAGAAGAGGGGGCTGATATGTCTCGACCCTTCTCTAAAGAGTAATTGATCAAGGCTATTAAGAATCTTCCGAATGGTAAAGCTTGAATTTCTGGGGAATTTAAAAAACTTTTTTCAGATGTTTAGCCAATTATCATTTAACGCTCACTAATACAATGCTACGTGGGGGCGAGATACCACCTTCTTTTTTTAAAGGGAATGTTATTAGTTTCTTTAAAAAAGATAGAAAGATAAGAATTGCTGAGGATCCAAACTCGTATTGCCCTATCACATTACTAAAAATAGATTATTTAATTATAACAAAGTTGCTTGCCAAGAGATTTAACTCAATAGCCACCGGATTGATCCATACAGATTAGAACGGTCTTATGGTAGGCCAGCAGTTAGGGACAAATACTCACTCTGGAGGAAGCTCTGGATTTTTTTGCAGTGAATGATATACAAGCTTTGGTGTTTCTGCTTTCGACGTCGTGGTCTGGGAAACTTTTTTTAATATCTTGACCAGATTTGGTGTTCCATCCCAGATCCTGGGGCTAATATATATTATGTACTGTAAAGGCGAAGCTGGTATCATCATCAGCTCAGTAGAAGTGGCAGGGGTGCCCAGAATCCCCTTTTTTATTTGCCTTCTTCATTGAGCCTCTAGCTAGAACGATCTGAGGAAAGAACAACATCCATCCCCCTCTTCCACAGATGGATAAGATAAAACTATATGCCGATGATATCATGCTAATTTTGGATAGTAGGAAGGAGACTCAAGTAAATGTTCTTGAGATTTTTGCTCAATACGAGGAGCTGGGACGGTATAAAATTAAAAAGAAGAAGACAGAAATAATACTGTGTGGTTGTAGTTCCGAAGTTTTACACTCGGACATGGTCGCATGTGTTAACTCCCAACCAAAGTGATATCTAGACATGAGGTACTCATCTAAGATTGAGGATTTGTATGCCCTTTATTTCACTCCCCTCCTGTTAAAAGTTCAAAATATATTTTCTCGGTGGAATTCTCTCCCATTGACTATTTTAGGGAGAGACTCCCTGAAAAAAAAGTCAGTCCTTCCATTATTCAATTTCCTGTTCTCTGCAATTCAGTGTGTTTATCTGCCTCTTTTGAAAAATTTGTAGAGTTTATGTTTTCATAATTTATCTGGCAAAAAAAGTCAGCCAGAATTGCAGTAAGTACTTTATATGAACTGCAAGAGGATGGAGGGATGGCGCTCTCCAATCTTAAAAATTACTACTTTGAACAATATATGTCTAGGTGTAATTCAAAGTTGCACAGAAGTTTCTTTATGAATAATTTTATGCAATCGATTTTTAAAGAGTTTCATGTTCTGGACTTGCTAAAGTCGGTTAAGCTACCCAAAAGAGTTTGCTATTAGAACTTGAAGATGTTCTTTCGGAAGCATGGGGATCTCCATAGGAGATATTCCATTCCCCAGATCAATTTGGTGACACGCTTGGCGGCAGTAGAAATGGAACCAGGGGTGAAGCTTGCACGTGAAATTGTTCAACAATTGGGAAAAGCAGGATATTGGAAAATATCAGACCTCCTGTTGGGGGATAGATGGCTACATTTAGCAGACATCCGACATTGTATACAGGATGACTTTATCCTTTTGGGCTCATATAGAATACTCAATAAAAGATTGTCTGATCTAGATCTTTGCCAGATCCTCAGCAGTAGAGAGGCAGTTTTTGCTCTAATTGATGATGGGGTACTGGAAAAGCCAGGGGAATGGAAAACAATGTTCTCCATTATCAAAGGCCCTGACAGCACCCAAAAAGCGATAAATAAATGGGCCAAATATGAAAGTCTGCAAATGACAAATAAGATGTTGAAGGAAGTTAATATACTGAACTTTAATGTGCTGAGGGGGGCTATTTGGCGTTGGATGCTTTTTTTTTTTCACCGGTTTCTATAAAGAACTCTGGCTTTTTTAACACACATTAATCCCAGTCTCAGAGGACACAAATTTCGATGACTAGGACAATCCTTGGCCAATTGGAAGCATGTATTCAGTCATTGCTCACCATCCAGGGATACTAGGCTGATATATTTTAGTATATTGGAAGTGAATGGAGGAGTAATTTGGCTTCAACCACTTTGCTAAGAGTCTTGGGGTATGATCCAGCATTGGGCCTACCTAACAAATGGGTAAAATTAGCACATATAGCAACAGCTGTAGCTCGGTCCCTTTTACTTCAAGATTGGCAAACTCAGATGATCCCCACAATGAAGGACTAGCTACAGAAAATGAGGTGAGTTAGAACCAGCGAAGAGCTATATGCAATACGAACTGGGGGAGTGAAGAAATTTGAAAAACTTTGGGGACAATATATTTCCTATCTGAAGAAGCAAGATTAGTTTGAAAGGGTTGGATTAAGTTGTTTGAGCTCTTCTCCCTAATCTTGTTTTTAAGCATTTTATGAGTTATTTTTTATCTGCTTTTCAGTCAACTGTATTTATAGCCTATGTCTTTTGTTGATAACAGCTCATTGTAAGTTGTTATATCCCACTCACTTTATTAAGTTTCATAATATAAACAATATGTATTTATATCTATATTTATTACTCATATTTTGGATTTATGATGAATATTACCTGGAATTTATATTCATGTTAATACAATATTTGGATCCTAATATTTTTTTTAAAAAATCTGTTATACATTGTAAGAGCAGCAACTGGACTGGTTGGCTACAACATTAAATGAGTAACAAATTATTGATAATTGATATTACCTGTTGAACCTGACCTTAGCTTGTACTTTAACAAATTGAGTCCAAAGATGCCACAAGAAATCAATCATCTCCTACAAAAAATTAAGGTGTTGATAATTGATTTGTGATGTTTCCATGCAAGATTTACAAACAGGTTATGATGCGTTATTGAGTGGTAAATGTGTGATACTTTTTGGAGAATTATTGCTGTTGACACCAGTAAAAGACTGGCCAGCTTTCAATAAATGCAGGGGTTCATGTCCAAGAGGCCTGTGCGCCCGTAGTGTCACTATTTGTGATGCTCTGGTGGTGCAGGCCTATAAATCATATCTATGAGGTAATGCAAGCAAGTGTGCATGCATTCTGCAGCACACTTAAAAAGGCGAAAGTGCCTCACATAATTGTTTATGGGCAAGAAGTTATTCCTTCCTGCACAAAAACAATCCTGCCAAAAATGCAGACACCCATGGTGCAAGGGTGCCTACATTGGCACTAAGCATCAAATTGTGCGCCGGCGTTGGTTGAAAGGACAGGACTGCGCCATATATCATAAATACTCCGCTTTCCTTTTGATGCATGGCAGTACAGCAGAGTGACTTGCTGTACTGCCCTGTGCCAAAAATGAGGAAGTGAGGCCCTCAGTTATGAGGAAACAAAAATCAACATAGAAACAGCTTTGGAAGAATAGTAAATGTAAATAGTTGAACATATTTCAAGCATGATGATAAAACACAAAAAAGCAACATGCAGTAGACACTGCAATAATAAGAGAAATAAGAGCTGTCAAACTCTGTGAAGCAGTAAAAAAAATATGCTGCCCACAAGGTTTCTTTGAGCACTGTATAATCCGAAATAACTGGGCAATATGTCAGAAAAAAGTGACTAGACAGTAGATTGTATGACAATGTTGGAAGTTTAACACTGCAGTGCTAGAGTCTGAAAGTCATCAAATTTACAAATCATCAGCCATTTGTCAGCTGGAACATAATGGTACAAACCTCACAGTACAGCTAAAGGCAGTTAACAGTGTTAATGAACTTGAAAACAAAGGGGTTGATTTAGAGTTTTTAAAGAAAGGGTTCTCCATTGAAATGGTGACAGAGTACCCTCTCCACCAAACTGAAGGTCCACCCACTTGATTTACAGTTGGGCAGACTTTAAGTATGTCAGTGATAGAGACTACTCCAGCTCCAGCGCTGACTTACTCCTCCCACAGCCCAATGGAGTAAGGGACGTTAGAGGTTTGGCCATGTGACTATCGGCCTAATTTAGAATGGGTGGTCAGATTGGCTGTTTTTACTATCATTACTGCAATGAAGAACCTAGTGGTAAGGGACATAAAAATGTTTAAATGACAGGGGCGTGGCTTACGCGTCATCGGGAATGGCGGTGTAGTTTCGGAGCTCCGACACCGGCTTCCGCTTATTACCAATTTACGGCGGTTTCCAGGCAAGCTCTTCAATTCTACACATATCGCTAGTAATGGGAACATGAGGAGAAGCTGCGGCCCTCATTTCTTTCCCGTTTCAAAGAGCTAGGAAGAACTTGCTCATCGCGGTCCGGGCGCTGGGTCCCGGCCGCCATTTTGTGAAGCCAGCGCGATCTGTCATGCGAGATGCCCGAACATCGCACGATTGCAGAAGTGCTTCCTGATCAATTGAACTCTCCTATCTTCACTAGCGGTGAGTTCTTCATGCAACAGGCTTCATAAAGGAAGCTTCCTTCAGCCTATTCTTGATACATGAAGTAACTAGTCACTCAAGCCGCCATTTTAGGTACCACTTGACTGGACTATGACTTCTGTTTTTTACCTGCCCGCTTGCTTGTGGGTCGTGTATTGAATTCTCAGGAATGTTTTCACATACCAATTGACTTCAGCTTTCCTTCATTCAGCTCTCCATGCCTATTTGTCAATATAATTTCAATTATTGACCACGGCCGCCATTTTCTCTCTTCAGCACACCTTCTCTCTAATGACTTACTTGGTACCTTACTCCATTGCCTTCATGTGTTGCTGCCGTCACTGGTTGTGCTGATGGTTTTCTGCCTGTTCTCAATGATGCGAGTGCTTGTTTTCTCTTTTACACTTCAGGTTCTTCAGAGACTTTCTCATGCTACACATGGTTTTACAATGGCAGTCTACTGGAATACCTTCGGAAGTTATCTTTGAATGCCTCATTAACTGATTATCATTTTCGTGCTGTTGTCCTCCCATTGAGATTACAACATTTTTTCTTCAAATTAATCTACACTGTGGCTATACTTTTGACTAGCGTTGATCAATCTCTCTATTTTCATCACCTCCTGACTGGATCCTTTCATGGGGAAATTGCGCAATTTAAAACGATCAACAGTCTCAAAGGTCTCCGCTCGTTCGGATTCAGACACACCCATTCAGGACATGGAGGACAACGCAATTTCTAAGTCCACTTCAGTGCATGGTGCTATTCCGAACTCTAATGGTGGTGGTAAAGTCGTATCATCCTTGGCTTCCTCTAAGCGTCTCAAAACAGACCCTCCATCCCCTGGGAGCCCTTCCTCTGCTTCTTCCATGGATCTTATTCTGGAGGAGTTGCGCGCTCTTAAGCCTTTTATGGAAGTAACCACCAAAACTTTACAGTCTATGCAGGAAAATTGGTCCTCTTTGGATTCAAGAATTCTCACCCTGGAACAATCTACTGATTCTCTTCCGTCTGCTTGCTCTCATATACCTTCCATGGAAGCGGAGATACTCCTACTCAAGAAGCAGACGGAGGATTTAGAAAATCGAAATCGTAGGAACAACCTACGCCTTTACGGTCTTCCTGAACTTACAGAAGGGTCTAACCCCACCACTTTCTTCCAGTCTTTCCTTCCAAAGATTTTAGATACTCCTGCACTAGCCTCTGTCAACATCCAGAGAGCTCATCGCCTTGGTCCACGGACTTCTACTAAACCTAGAGGGGTCATCATGTTGTTTCTTCAATATACTGATCTTTTACAGGTCCTCTCAGCCGTCAAACTCAAGAAACAGATTATGTGGGAAGGTCATCGTCTCTACCTCTCGCAGGATGTCTCTAAAGCCACAGCAGATCGACAGAAGAAATTTCTAGACTTGCATCCTCAACTGAGGGCCCTCAATGCTAAATATGGCCTTCTTCATCCGTGCCTCTTCAAGGTGACCTACAAGGACAAAACTACTACTTATGATGATCCTGCAGTCCTGCAAGCTTTTCTTCGTCAGCACAGTGCCGAAGCTATGGAAGTTACCAGACCCGTTTGATGGTTTTTGCTGTTTTTTCTAATTATATTGCCATTGTCTCTTCCTTTGTGGTTCTGATTGATTGCTGTTGTCTTATTCGGTCTTTTGTAATTTTTGTCTGATAAATTTTTGTCTCATTATCCTTGTGTTCTCTTTCTCTTCCTGGTAATTCATATCTTCTCCTCTCCTTTTTTGCAGATGTTTTTCCTCTTCTTTATCATCCCACATATCCTTTTGTGTCGGTTCCATCGCCTGCTTTGGATTTGCAGTTATGGAGGTCGCTGTCCGCTCTTGATCTCGTCGTCATCTCTCAACCCCACCTCCCTCATCTTGTGTTCGAAGTATTGTTTCTCGTAAGTATGTACCTCAGTCGTCTATTTCAGACTTGTACTGTCTTTTTTGTTCTTATCTGTTTCTCTCTTTCTTCTTTTTCTCTCTTCCTTTTATCCTTCTTGTTCTCTTTCCCCTCTGCTCTTCTCTCCATCTATTCTACTCATTCTACATTACTCTTTGCATTTTCTCTCTTCTTGATTTCAGTAAGCATAATGTTGCTACTTGCTCTTTTCTGTCATCACATTCCGTGTTACAACTTGGAATGTTAAAGGATTAAATAATCCAATTAAAAGGCAAAGGGTGTTATCACACCTAGCCAGACTTAAAACTGATGTGGCCCTGCTCCAGGAATCCCACCTCTCGGAGGAGGAATCACTAAAGCTCAAACGTTGTTGGGTGGGTCATGTTTTTTGTTCTCCTACTTTTGAAAAGAAAAATGGAGTATTAGTTCTGTTTCATAAAAAGTTAAATGTTTCCTCCATCTCTCACGATTGTGATGTTAATGGTCGATGGGTCATTGTTAAACTTCTCATTGATAATATTCCTATTGTGATCTTTAATGTTTATGCTCCGACTGGTATTGATAAAACCTTTTGGCCAGTATCCGATAAGTTAGCCTCTCTTTCTGAGGATTATATAATACTTGGTGGTGACTGTAACCAAATTATGGACCCATTTTTGGATCGTGACTCGAAAGTCAAATTTGTCCCTTCTAGGATGCATTCCCAATTTACTAACACAATACATAATAATGCCCTGGTCGATATCTGGAGATTGTGTAACCCCGATCTTAGGGAATGCAGTTTCTACTCTCCCTCCCATCACTCCCAATCCCGTATTGATCATATTTTCCTCAGTAAAAATCTGACCCAACACGCCATTCGCTCCGATATAGGCTCCATTCTGATCTCTGATCATGCCCCTGTCCTTGTTGACATTGATCTTCTCCCCTTTTCTCCCCACTCTGGCAGGTGGAGATTCAACAACTCCCTACTCCTTGATACTGTTTTTTGCTCTGAATTCACTGCCTTTGCCACAGAATTTTTCTCAATTAACCATACCCCTGATTCACCCTTTGTCATGGTCTGGGACTCTTTCAAAGCAGCTTCTAGGGGTTTTATCTTAAGTTATGTCTCACGAAAAAAGAAGGATAGAGAAGCTAAATCCACTCAAATACTCGCCGATATTAAACGCTTAGAACTTGCCTATCATTCTTCGAATTCCCAATCTTCCCTTAAACAATTAATTGATGCCCAAATTTCTTTCAATAAGTTCACAACTGAAGCTGCCTCGAACCTTCTACTAAAATGTAATTCTCGTTACTATGGAGGCAGGAACAAAATGGGGAAACTCCTGGCTAATTATTTGAAGATTAGGAAGGAGCGCACTAAGGTTGACTTAATTAAATCTCCCTCTGGTGATTCTTATTTTAAAGATGGGGATATTCTCAATGAGTTTGTTAATTTTTATAAGACACTCTATACCCCAGAACAAGTTCCTTCCTCGTCGGATCTTCTTTCTTATTTTCATTCTCTTCCCTCTCCCCCTTCCTCCCATGTGAACTTCCATGCTCTTGATCTAGACATCTCACTCTCTGAAATTTCCCAAGCAGTTTCTAAACTTCGTCAGGGTAAGGCCCCTGGCCCAGATGGGTTTACTATTGAGTTTTATAAACACTTTGCTTCTCTCCTTTTACCAAAACTCTTACTCTTCTAGTGGCTCTTTTCAACAAGCCCTGATATGCTTGATTCCTAAAGAGGACAAGGATCATTCCCTCTGTAAAAACTACCGTCCCATCTCATTAGTTAACACAGATTATACAATTTTAGCCAAGATTCTAGCTCTACGTATGGATCCTCTTCTACCAGATTTGATTGGACCCGAACAGTCGGGTTTTGTTAAAGGTCGCCTGTCCTCCGATAACTCCCGCGTCTTTTTCAATATCCTTCATAAGGCAGCTTCTTTGGATCTTCCTTTGGCCGCTATTTCCCTAGATGCCGAGAAGCTTTTGATAGGATTGGCTGGGATTTTATGCTTCATGCGCTCCGATGGGCAGGACTTCCCCCTAAGTTCATTTCTATTATTTCTTTGCTTTATTCCGGTCCTCAAACCTCCATTTTTGTCAACGGTAAGTCTTCCGAATATTTTACTCTTCAAAGAGGGGTCCGGCAAGGTTGTCCATTGTCCCCTTTATTGTTTGTCCTAGCCCTAGAACCCTTCTTAACTAAAATCCGTCGGGACGATAACATATCTGGTTTCCATTTTGGCCCTCATCAAGTGAAACTTTCAGTCTACGCAGACGATATTCTTTTCTATTGTTCTGATCCCCTATCCTCTCTTCCTGCGTTTCTTCAACAGGTCTCTTCCTTTTCGGCGGTCTCTGGTTATCGTCTCAATGTAGATAAATGTGAAATTCTTCCTCTGAATCCATTATGTCAAAAACATCTCTTTTCTCAATCTGGTTTTTCTTGGCAACCCACCAAAATCAAATACCTTGGAGTTTGGTTTGCACCTCTTTTATCTGACACTCTTAAAATTAACTTTGATTACATCTCTAAGAAGATGGAAACATCCATCACCTGTTGGAATCCACTCTTTTTATCTTGGTGGGACCGCCTAAGTTCTATTAAAATGATGCTGTCCCCCATTCTTCTTTACACTATTTCTATGATTCCAATGCGTATTCCGGATTTTTACTTTAAACGTATTGATTCCTTACTATTAAAGTTCTTATGGAACGGTAAACGCTCCCGTATTGCCCTCGCTTCTTTACGGAAGGATAAATCTCAAGCCGGTGTTCGTTTTCCTGACTTTCGAGTTTATCACCGTGCCTTTTTTTTAAAACAATCGGCCAGCTGGCTTTCTTCTGACCTTCCTTTTTATCCTCCCATTTGGTTACGTATGGAATCTTCCTTTGTTTCTCCTTTCACTCTCCATGAATTTCTGACCTTCTCATCTAAATTACTTCCTCTTCGCAACCCTGTCATCTCTTTTTCTCATAAACTTCTTTTACCTTTCCTATCCTCGTCCTACCCTTCCCGTCTTTCATTACATGAACAACCTATTTGGTATAATACAAAACTCAAAATCCGCAACCGTATTATTTTCTGGAAAACTTGGCATTCTCGTGGACTGTGTTGGATTTCCCAACTTCTTTCTAGAGACTCTCCCATCTCTTTTTCTGATCTTCAATCTCAATTTTCTTTACCCTCCAGCGCACGGTCGCAATACAATTCATTTTATACTGCTCTCACTCTTTATCTCCAGTCATTACCTCTCTCTACTGACATTCCTGACTCTCTTAGATCTACCTCCTCAATAATAAATTCTTCCCCCTCTGCCTCTTCTCTTTATGATTCTCTTCGTGTTAGCATTGATAGGTCTAAAACTAAAATTGAACTTGCCTGGGAATCTGATTTGTCCAAAGTCTGGCCTGTTCCTCTCTGGGATAGAATTTGGACTAAACTTCATAGGGCCTCTAGAGCTGCTAATACCACCCAAACTCTTTATTTTATATACCACAGGATTTTATTTACCCCACTTATTTTGTCATCCTTTTCACCCGATATCTCCCCTACTTGCTGGTCCTGCCCTTGCACCTCTGCTGATCTAAAACATATGTTATTTGAATGCCCCCCTATTTCCCAGTTTTGGACCACAGTTTGGACCCAAATCCAACGTATTTTTCATTTCCAAATACCCTTCTCTCCTTCCTGCATTTTTCTGGGTTCTCTTTCTCCTGAACTTCCCCCTTCCTCCCATCATTATCTCCTCTTGGATCTCCTGATTGCTGTTGCTTTCCACACTATCACTTCCAATTGGAAACAAGCCGCCAATGTCTCATATTGCTCATGGTGGAATGCGATCTGTTTTCACCATCGCTTGGACACTAATTACGTTTTTCCCCTTCTCCCTAGCAATTAAACAAGACTTACTTTGGCTTTCCCTGGTAAATTATCTTTCCACACCTACTTCCCATGATGTTTCCCCAGATCCTGCTTCAACTGAAGTACGTAAACCACCCTGAATACTCCTTTGCCCTTTTTTCCCATCATAAGTATATTTCTTCTTATTATGTTATTGTTTATCATTAGATTGTTTATTTTCTTGATTTGAAATTATTGTGCTTGCTGTAAACATTTTTCCCATTGACATCTCTGTTATTGTAAATTATCCTCAATGAAATTTCCTCATTGTATACTCTTCCCTTGAAATTGCATTTGCTCTTCCTGTACGATGTATACTGTTTTTTATATCCCATTTCCTGTTTCTTCACCCCTCCCTCCCTCTCCCTTCTGATTTTTCTTCTTTTTCTCTAATAAAATCAAATTTAAAAAAAAAAAATGTTTAAATGACCCCCAAGCACAGGGAGAAAACTCCTGTGGTGTGGGGTCATTTGTTTCTGATTTTCCAAAAGTTAAAAGTTAAAAAATAAAGTTAAAAGTAAGTTGTGTAGCTGAAATATTTGATAGAGCAGCTTTTCAGAGTTTTGGCTCCTGTGGATGACTAGAGTTGTCCTCGGGCTGGCGGAAAACTCTAACTATGGAGTTTAGGTACGCCGATCTCTAAATCAGGCTCCAGTTTCTAAAACTGCATGATTAAAAAAGTCACCTGAGCCTAAACCGTAGTTATAATGCCTACGAAAATGAAGTTTGAGTCACAATTAGTAAATGTTTCAATAGGTTCTGTAGTGAAATTAATTATTTTATCAAAACAGGAATGACATTCAGTTTACAGCCAGGAGCTTACTCTGACAGAACATTCCTCTTTTGTTACCCTGTGGGTACCTTTTAATAATCACCTTCCACCTTCTTCCTTGTCTCCTGACAGCCTTCACAGATGTAATATATATTCCAACTGCCTTAGCAAATGCAATGGGCTCAGAACCGTCTACACTCTCCATCATGGTTAGTATCAAATAACTGAAAAAGCGTATACAGAGAAAAGAAAAGAGAAGAACAAGGACAAAAAAGACAAGAAGAACAGGAATCAAAGAAAGAAGAAATACAAACAAGACAAATAAATTCTTTTTTTTTTTTTAAATATTTTTATTGACATTTTACAGCAGTTCCCCCCCCCACCCCGCGCCATACAAAAAAATTCATCATTTCTCATTACTCATTTACAGATGATACATATTGCAATAATAAGATTTCTTACAAAATATGATATAAAATAACAGAATCGACAAAGAAATCCTAATTTAAGACTACCAACTAAAACCTTAAGTATTTAAAGTAGGAGGGAAAGAAGAAAAGACTTAACATTCGCTTCTTCAGGACCTACTACCTTGTATTGCCCCCTTATACATTTAACATCCTATCTTTCCAATCGGATATCGGCTTCCACAACTGTAACCCCAGTGCTCTCCCTTTTTTCCCCTTTCTAGCGTAAATAGCCCTCTCAAGGTTGTGCATATACAATAGCTTAGCCAGCCACTGCTGAAAAGAGGGAGCCAATTTATCTTTCCATACAGATGCTATGCAAAGACGTAGTACGGCCATTGCCACAAATATGAAACCACCTGCACTATGTTGTTGTATATTGGGTGCCTCGAGGCCTAGTATTATTACGTCAGGTGTCAATTTCACTTTAAAGGCCAATGATTTATCATTGAACATTTCAATACTATTTATGAGTGGTGAGAGGATTGGGCACCCTGCGAACATGTGAATTATGTCTGCCTCTGAACTGTCGCATCGCGGGCACCTCACCCCCTGTGTTCCTCCCCACTGAGCGATCCTAGCTGGGGTATAGTAAAGTCTAAACAGGGTTTTGTAATGTTGTGCTTGTAGTGATGCCAGACATAATACCTCATGCCCCAAGGTTAATGATTTTGTAAATATCCCTTCAGAAATTCCTAGTGCCTCCATCCATTTGGTCTCATGCTTCCCTAGGTCGTCCCCTCTATGTTCTATTAATGCTGCATACAGCCGTTTAATTGTACATGGCCGCTCTGCTTCGATCATCTGTAGTATTGGGTTCTCCTTAAATCCCGCCTGACCGCCACGTTTATTACCTAAAAAACTTCTTATCTGTAAGTACTTGAAAAAGGACCTATTACTAACCCCGAATTCCTGTTGAAGCTCTGCAAATTGCCGTACCCCTGATTCCCCCATTAAGTCTCCCATGTTTCTAATACCTTGTCTAACCCATTCTTTAAAGATTACATCCGAGAAAATATCCGAGGGTAATGTTGTGTCCCCTGCTAATCTTGTATATCCATGAAGTCTACCCAGACCAAAACTCTTCTTAAATGCCTTCCAGATCTTATTGGCGGCTTCCAATGTCTTAAACCTAGTTCGCTTGAAGTAGCTTGGCTCCGTATATCTCAGGAAAGCATTATTAGCTTCATCTCCTAAAATTAAGCCATACACTTCTAAAGACCCTATATGTAATTCCTCCTCTCCTTCGATCCCTCCCAATAAACAGGTCATTTGTTGCAGAGCCGCTGCCCAATAATACATCCTGAGGTCTGGTAGAGTCCATCCTCCCTTGTCATAAGGTAGTGACATGTATTTCAGTGCCCTCATTGTCTTCCCTTGTGCCCAAACGAAGTGTGTCTGTGCAATCTGTGTGTGCGTTTTTAATAATTTGTGTCTTATTTTTGTTCAATGCATAACCCGCTATTCGCCCAAACAGCTCTGCCTCTGATTCTATTTCCCTTATCGCATCCATTGGGTTGGGTGTTATAACCGCTATGTCGTCTGCATACGCGAGAACCTTTATATCTCCCCTCTTAGAAAGTAGTGGTTCGATTCTTGCGTTTTGTTCTAATTTATATATTAGAGGGTCTATATACATTGCAAACAATAAAGGTGAACAGGGGCACCCCTGTCTTGTGCCCCTGGTAATATTAAAGGGTTTCGTGCGACCTGCATTTATCCTGACACATGCTGTTGGATTTGAGTAGAGTGCTTGTATTACTTTGATAAATGTTTCGCCCACTCCCCCTCTTCTCAAAACAGCCCATAAATACTCCCATGCCACCCTGTCGAATGCTTTCTCAGTGTCGAGTAACAAAGAGGCCATTGGTTTCCCTTCCCCTTCCTGAATATCAAACAGTGTTATCATTTTCCTTACATGTGTTGTGGTATCTCTGTGAGGTATGAACCCGTGTTGATTGACACTCACCAGTTGAGTAATTACCCTGGTGAATCTAGCTGCCTGTATCTTTGAGAATATTTTGGTATCTGCATTGATTAATGTAATGGGTCGATATGATCCAGGTTCTGTCGGATCCTTCCCTTTTTTTAGTAAGATTACAATGTCTGCTTCCGCCCAACTGCCTGGGATTGCCTGCCCTTGCTGAATTCCTTTGAAAGTTCTCGCTAATTCTTTGAATATTGAGGGTAAGAATATTTTATAAAATTCTCCTGGAATCAGATCGGGTCCAGCTGCTTTCCCATTTGGTAAGCCCAGTATAGCATCATTTATCTCCTCATCGCTTATGTCATTATCCAGATATTCTCTTCGCTAAGTATTTTACCCGGGATGTTCTCTAGATACTGCTCTATTTCACCCCTATCCCGGACTAACTCCTCCTTATATAACCTGCTATAATATGCCCTAAATACCTCCGCGATTCCCTTATCATCAGTGATTATCTGGCCTGTTTCGTCTTTAATTTCCTTGATTTCGCTTTTAGCTACTCTTTGTCTTGTTCGTGCAGCTAGCGTGCGTCCTATTCTTTCACTGAATTCGTAACTCCTCTCTCTCTGCGTGTCATACAATCTGGCGGCCTTAATCGCCACCTCTTCCAGAGCTGCTGCCCTAGCTGCTGTTACTTCTAGAAGTCGTTCAGTGAGTCCCCGCTGTTCTATGGTAGCTAATTCAAGGCGTGCTTCTGCCAAAATCAGAGCATTGCTCAACCGATCTCTTTCTATTTTTTCCCTCCTCTGTTTAGCAATGGAATAGCTAAGCGTCTCCCCTCTAATACAGGCCTTGAATGTATCCCAAGCATTCCCAACGTTGGTACTCCCTCTATTAATATCCCAGAATTGTTTAATCCATGCGTGCATGTATGTGACATAATCATCGTCTTTCAACAAACCCCTTTCGAACGTCCATGATCCCACCACCTTCTTAAAACCTACTCCTTCAATTGTTAATTTTAGAGGGTTGTGATCTGACAATATACGTGGTAATCTCTCAATTGTTGCATTATTTAGTAGTACCCGGGATATAAAAAAATATTCTAACCTAACGCATTTGTGGTGAGGTGCTGAATAAAATGTATATCCAGGATCTGACTGTTTCTTGACCCCCCATACATCATACATTCCATTGTTTCTTGCTAAACTCTGTATTGTCACTAAATCAAAGGAGAGAGGGAGGACTAGGTAAGCTAGTCTGGATCCCCGCTTTTATATATTCAAAATCAAAAGAGACTAGCTAGGTTTAAGCAGAAAAGACTCAAAGGAGTACGTATGTCAAGGGAAACCAGTAGGTTTTATTTGAAAGCCCTCACCCACCAACCTGGTTGGTGGCATGCTTCATCATCGGGCCCCACCGCAGTGGCACCTAACGTGCCCCGGGTGTGCTTCGACGCCAGGTTACTGCGGAGCTGGTATAATTGCTGAGTGTGCAATGTGGTGAGTATGAAGGTGAAAATTAAAAAGCCATACAGAAATCCCAGCACCCGAGGGTAAAAAACTATTTTAATAAAACTGGGTATCTGTTGGCGCGTTAAAAAGGCAGACGGACACAATGGAGTATGGATTATGACCTCCAGTGTCCTGTGTGGTCTACATGTTTCAGCCTGGCCTTTCTTAATTTGAAACAGGCTTTCCTCAGGACCAAGTGAGTATGTGTGGGGGTATTAAAATAAATTACAGTGAGTGTGTTTAAGGTTCTATGTGTAGCACACACTAAGGTGCTATATGGGTGAGAAGGGGGTTCCCTCTCGCTTTGACAGTGTTTAGCTGATCAAAGCCTCCTTGGGTCGCCTGGCAGAGAAAGAGACCGAAACTGTCGATCTAGTTCCTCCTTGGACCTGTAATCCTTCTGCGGCTTTGATCAGCTAAACACTGTCAAAGCGAGAGGGAACCCCCTTCTCACCCATATAGCACCTTAGTGTGTGCTACACATAGAACCTTAAACACACTCACTGTAATTTATTTTAATACCCCCACACATACTCACTTGGTCCTGAGGAAAGCCTGTTTCAAATTAAGAAAGGCCAGGCTGAAACATGTAGACCACACAGGACACTGGAGGTCATAATCCATACTCCATTGTGTCCGTCTGCCTTTTTAACGCGCCAACAGATACCCAGTTTTATTAAAATAGTTTTTTACCCTCGGGTGCTGGGATTTCTGTATGGCTTTTTAATTTTCACCTTCATACTCACCACATTGCACACTCAGCAATTATACCAGCTCCGCAGTAACCTGGCGTCGAAGCACACCCGGGGCACGTTAGGTGCCACTGCGGTGGGGCCCGATGATGAAGCATGCCACCAACCAGGTTGGTGGGTGAGGGCTTTCAAATAAAACCTACTGGTTTCCCTTGACATACGTACTCCTTTGAGTCTTTTCTGCTTAAACCTAGCTAGTCTCTTTTGATTTTGAATAAACTCTGTATTGCCCTGCAGACTCTTTTCTTTCTTCCCTTATATTGCCCTGTTGTATCTATATCTAGCCCCTTGGCCCCGTCAATATTAAAGTCTCCTGCCAGGATCACCCGTGACGCCAAAGATGGCAACTCAGTATCCAAAAAGAGGAACAACTCTGGGTCATCCTCGGTTGATCCATAAACAGAGCCTATGGTAACCCACTCCTCTCCTATAAAACACTCAATCAGAGCACATCTCCCCCACTCATCCTCGAACCTCTTCCTTGTTTTAATGTCTGTATGTTTGGTTAGTACAGCCACTCCTCTAATTCTCGCCCCTTGTTTTGAATGTGCTAGTACCCTGAATCCCAGTTGTTCCAGTAAGAATAACCTGTTCCCTTCTACGTGTGTCTCTTGTAAGCATATAAAATCAGCCCCAGTGTTCTTTAACAACAGTGCCAGACGCTGTCTTTTTAATCTATCATTCAACCCGCACACGTTCATAGTAATAATTTTAATACTCCCACTCATGGAGGGTTATGTAAGCTTTCCCTACGACCTCGTATTCCCATTGTATTTTCTTTACAAATGTTATAATCGATATGCTCTTTTGTTTGTTTCAACTCTTCCCACTTTGACGCGGCTATCCTGTCACAGACTAAGAGAGGCCTACAAAACGCAGTAAATACATTCTCCGAGTATATGAATAAGAGGGGATTATCTATAAACGTTTCTAAGACTTTTACCATGTCGTGTGGCCCAAGGAAAATCAGAGCTCCATGTAAAATAAACTTGGACAATAAGTGTGTTGAATTAGCAGACATCTTCTGTTACCTTGGGGTTCATATGGACAGACAAGGTAATTGGAAACCAGCAGTGAAAGCAAGAGCTTTGGCATTTACCAAAGCAACAGGAGCCTTACTCAACTTTGCAAAGAAGATTGGATCAAGGCCACCAAGGGAGCTTTTACAAATTTATAAATCTAAATGTGTTTCCACTGGTACTTATGGGGCAGGGTTATGGGGGATGCAGTCTGTGGAAAGTATCCAACGAATAGAGAACAAATTCTTAAGGTATGTTTTGGCAGTGCCGCCCAGCACATCAATATATGTACTGCATGCAGAATTGGCCATACAACATATCTCTGATACTATTAAGATGGCACCAATTTTATTGTGGCATAACATCTGGACCAACCCTGCCGCAAATCTTAACAGAGCGATAGCAGAGGACTGCCTGCAATGTAGCGGGGTAAAAAACATCATGTGGCTCACTTACGTTAAGAACTTTTGCTCTGAAATTGGTTGTCCAGAATATTTCTCTAACCCAGCTACTATGGACTCTGTCTCCAGATCCGCGCTAAAGAAAATTTTAACTGAACATTGTGAATCAATCAGATGGAAAACTCAAAGGGCCAAGATATCAGTCAGAAATCACAATGAAGTGACACTTTATAGAAACATCCAGTTGTACCTCATTGTTGACCAACCCTTTTTTTATCGTAGAATATTAACATCCTTCCGATTTGAAACATTTTTTAGACTTATTACTCTCCCAAGGTGTAACGATTGGTCCAAAGACAAACTAATTTGCCCCTGTGACAAGCTGTCAATTCAATCCAATATTCACTGCACTTTATATTGCACTTTATACGCACATCCAAGGCGACAAATACTAAGGCCCCTTTTGTTAAAATGGGGCATAAGAAAATCGAGAGAAGCCTACAATAAATTGCGATCCTTGGAAGATTACTATACAATTAATACTGTAATGAAGACAAATAAATTCTAGCAATTTATGCAGCAGATGTATATACAAATCTCAAACACAAGTGGAATTAACTGTTAGGCAAGTATAGCAGATAATATGTAATTTCTACTTATAAACGAAAAAGAATCTCTGGAAGAAAATAAACAAGGAAATCTATTTTCAGAAATGTAGAAAATAGCACAAATTAACGAAGACAAAAAGGGATATATAAATCAACAAGAATTATAGAAGCAATGTCAGGAGTATGGAACATTAATCAATACGAGTGGCAGAAACAACAAAATGACCAGGAGTTTTGATGTTTATTTTTTTTATTAAATATTTTTATTGGTTTTATCTCTTACACCATGTAACATATAACATATCATCGTTAGCGCTTTGGCAATACAGGGGTGACAGCCAGCCTGGCTTAGTTACTGGTAATACAGTTTACACAGAAAACAAATATGCTTGTCTGTCCCTGTTTTACTTCTTAACACATATAACATATAACATATAATCTTCAGCGCTTTGTGCTGGGGGTATCGGTCAGACTGGCAGGGTTACAAAAAATATATGCTTGACCGGTCCCCTATCCATCTATCCCCTATGAACAAAATGAAGGAATTACTATGAAAAATACTTTACAAATAAAGTATGCTTGGGAATACAAGTTTTTCAACGGTGTCCTGATAGAGAAGTTTGTCTCTATCAGTGTTCACCAGGAACACGAAGTGCAGTTTGAAACACTTCCATGAAAGGCAAATCATTATGCTTCCTGTGAAAAATGCACAGGAGAAACCCAGAAAAACTCAGGAATTAGAGAAGTAGGCAAGTGTCTCGGCCTAATGTTGCTTAGACAGAATGCAGATGGGATGAAAGCCAGTTCTAAAATAAACAATAAACAATTTCAAGTGCAGTTAGATACCTCTAGATGGCAAAACATACCCGACAAATGGCAACAGTTAAAAAATTACTGTAAAGGAAGGCTTATCTAGGAAATTAGAAAATGCATACCTAGGGCCTAATTACGGTGTCAGGCGGATCGCCACTGACAGGCCGTCAGTTGCAGTCTGCCTGACCGTCAGCCCTTCGGTGCAACCGCCACATTATGATACAGGTGGTCGAACATTTGTTGGAAGGGAGACAGTCCGCTGCCTCCGGCACGATCTACGGATCCCGATGGGGCAGGGGTCAGAATAAAAATCCCTAGTGACTGTGATGCCTGAGCAGGCACCCCCATTGGGATTACGATGTCCCTTTCTGACGGCCTTTTCACGATGGTCCCACCGCCATAAAAAGGATGCCAGAAAGGAAATTTGGGGGCCCAGACAGGGCACTATCCGTCATGGGCCACTGCAAAGTGGTCCTCGGGCATTTGTAGTGCCCCCAAGCACATCCATGCACTGTGTGCCATGAACCACATGGCACACAGTGCATAGATGCGCACAAAGTGCTCTTTAACACTGTGCCATGTGCTGTTGCCCTTTTCTTGGGCTGCAGCACAAGATGCAGTGTTGAAGAGAACTTTCCAACGCCAGCGCAGTGGTCCTATCGTAATTGAGCGGTCAGACCACTGACTGCTTGTCAGGTGGTCTCCTGGCTGCCGCAATAGCATTCGGCGGTCATACCGCTCCATATTGTAATCAGGGCCTTACTAATAAATAATACTGAATCCAAATTCTCAACATAGAAATAGGCTACAATAGAAATCTAAAGTAAAATAGATAAATCAGTTTTAGAAACAACTGATAAGTTGCTAAATGGCCTTGTGGCAATGGCAATAAAAACAATTCCTTGAGTCTTTTAATTAAAAAAAGCAGATGGAAGTTAAAGTGTAAGTAAAGAATCAAATAGTGGTTATGTATAAATGTACCTCACCAATTGAGAATTAATGTAAATTTAAATTGAAACTGAAAGGTTTATAGTGCGCACTGCTATGCAAGTGTGTATTGGCGCTATAAGTTACGCACTGCAAAGGAAGAGGGAGAACAAAGTGGAAAAGGGAAAAAGCAGGGGGCATATTAACAAGATGAAGTATCGCTGCTTTCTCGGCACAATTTGCCGAGAAAACGGCGATACTTCCAGCGCCCTATTAACAAGGGCATTGCAACGCCTGCCTCAAGCCCACTTTGCATGTCAGCGAGAAACATCGCTAATGACATGCAAAGTGGGCGTTCCCACGTCCAACCACATGTAAAATGTGGTTGGAGGTGGGAACACCCTATCACCAAGGCAGGCGTTGGGAGGAAAAGACCTGTGATAAACTCGTTTATCGCAGGTCTCCCAAAGCCTGCTCCGACCAGGCGTTCGGCATTGATATGATGGGGGTGTGGATCATAAAGCGGAATCCACACCCCATATTATCAAGGCACACATTAGCGCGTGAAAACAATGCTTGTTTTCACGTGCTAATGTTCACTATCGCCGGCTATCGCAGGATTTACTATCGCCTACGTGTTGCGCGTTGATAATAACACGCTAACACAGCGAATAAATCCGGCGATAGCCGGCGATAGTGAAATGTGCGATGTGTGTTTTTTAACGCACATCTTGTTAATATGCCCCCAGGTTTTAAAATGTTTCCTGAACAGATTGTGCTGAAGGAACTCTTAGGTGAAAAGGAAATTTGTCCACAGCTTGGCTTCATGGTATGAAAAATATCTACCTTCTTGTCTAGTCAGCACGATTTGGGAGTGATAAGCACATAATGAGAGGCAAAACATAGATTGTGGACAGGGTTATAACCTGAGAACTTATGTCTCAGGTTGACAAGTTCCATGTTGTGTAAGGCTATGT
Organism: Lissotriton vulgaris; assembly: GCF_964263255.1. Taxonomy (NCBI): domain Eukaryota; kingdom Metazoa; phylum Chordata; class Amphibia; order Caudata; family Salamandridae; genus Lissotriton; species Lissotriton vulgaris. Next base: position 799,330,392 of record NC_141685.1, on the reverse strand, counting down.
GCGTGAAGCATACATCTCTAAAATCATACGTTTGAGAAATGTAAGCCAGTGTATGGAGCTACGATAAGACTTTAAGGAGACCTGTTTGGGGATTGAGAATGTTCTACGGAGCTTCTAAATATGGGTATTTCCCATAGTCAATCCTGGAAGTATTAAGCACCAGAATTACAGAAAAGCATTTTAGGTATGTGGAAAGAAGAGGCCTCTATCTGATTATTTGAGTGGCAAAGGATTAGGTGTTGTAAAAGATCACTACTAGGTTTTTGGCTGACTTTGCAGGTATGGCCCAGGGGCCTAATTCTTTTGGCCACAAGAAAGAGGTCAACGTCTAAGGTTGTTTGCCAAACATCTAAATTTCAATTTGGTCCCTGTCTCACTTGGGACAATTTTCTCCCATACAGCGAACAGCAGTGGGCATACAATAGTGAAAGTTTGCTTTGGTATTTTTTCTATGGTTTTGGAACTAGATAAGATGACATTTGTATCATACACATATGAGATAATATTGAAATCGAAGGATCTTGCCAAAAAGATTAATGGGGACATATTGATGTTTAAAATTGTGGGGCTCATGAAGATCCTTGAGAGATCCATCATTTTAAAGAAACAGAAACTGATTGAAAAGAGGTAGCACTATGGTCTTTGGCCTCTTAGAAAGAAAAGACTGAAACTATTCAAATTCTTTGCAAATACTAAATTCTATCATTCTGGGCAAGAGTACAGAATGCGAAGCAGTATCAAAGGCACTAGATAGGTGCCAAAGAACCAGGGCAGCCCTACCAACCTGGCGCAGGCTGAGTCTGAGGATGCCTGCCTTCACAGAAGTGCTGATTCTTTACTGTACTGCAAGATGGTCTGAAACCTGACTAGATTGAGTCTAGAAGCTTGTTACCCCCTAGCAGTGGCAGCTGCTCCGCTAAGGTGGAGGATCGTCGCCCCACTGAGCAAGTTGAAAATAGAAAAAATAAAATGATAATAACTTATTGTTATTATGATTTTATTTTTCCCCTTGCTCAGCTGTGTAGGGGTTGTTGTTTAATGTGTACGGGGACTCTGTACCCCGCTGCCCAGTAACAGCCTTGGATGCGACTGAGTGGTGTACAGAGAACCAGGAATGTGGAAATATCTATCTAGTATAATAAAGAGAGAGCCCAAACCTTTGAGGCGGGTAATCTCAGGAACCACAGCACCAATCACAACACCCAATACAGCGTTGGAAAGGGCAGTTGCAGCAGAAGGACATAGGCTATGCAGACACCCACCATATACATTTAAAAGGTAAAAGAACCGAGCCAGCAAAATAGTCCCTTGTGGACGTGTCTGCATTGTGCTGTGGAAGTGTGCTGGGGGCGTGACAACCGCTGGGGGCGTGTGGTACGTTCCGCCCTTCATGCCATGTCTCATATTGTGTGCTAATCCCACCCTGCTCCCTTTAAATACCCCTGCACCCCATAATCATAACCCACCCTTACTCCTTAAAATACCCCAACACCCTTAAACACTAACCCATCTTAACCCAAACCTATCCCTAAACCCTAAAAATACCCCTGTACCCCCAAAACCCAAACCTAGCCCTGAACCCTATAAATACCCCTGTACCTCAAAACCCAAACCTACCCCTGAACCCTAAAAATACCCCTGTGCCCCAAAACCCAAACATAGGCCTGAACTCTAAAAATACCACTGTACCCCAAATCCTAAACCTACCACTGAACCCTTAAAATACCCCTGTACCCCAAAACCCAAACCTACCCCTGAACCCTAAAAATACCCCATACCCCAAAACCCAAACCTAGCCCTGAACCCTAAAAATAACCCTGTACCCCGAAACCCAAACCTACCCCTGAACCCTAAAATACCTCTGTACCCCAAAACCCAAACCTAGCCCTGAACCCTATAAATACCCCTGTACCTCAAAACCCAAACCTACCCCTGAAACCTAAAAATACCCCTGTACCCCAAAACCCAAACCTAGCCTTGAACTCTAAAAAAACCACTGTACCCCAAATCTCAAACCTACCCCATAACCCTTAAAATACCCCTGTACCCCAAAACCCAAACCTACCCCTGAACCCTAAAAATACCCCTGTACCCCAAAACCCAAACCTAGCCCTGAACCCTAAAAATAACCCTGTACCTCGAAACCCAAACCTACCCCTGAACCCTAAAACACCCCTGTACCCCAAACCCCAAACCTAGCCCTGAACCCTAAAAATACCCCTGTACCCCAAAACCCAAACCTAGCCCTGAACCCTTAAATACCCCTGTACCCCAAAACCCAAACCTACCCCGGAACCCTAAAAATACCCCTATACCCCAAAACCCAAACCTAGCCCTAAACCCTAAAAATACCCCTGTACCCCAAAACCCATACCTATCCCTAAACCCTGAAACTACCCCTGTACCCCATAACCCAAAACTATATCTAAACCCTTAAAATACCCAAACACCCCAAAACATATACCTCAGTACCCCAAAACATATACCCCTATACCCATACCTACCTTATCCAAACATTTAAAAAAACATGCTTTTACCATTCATGCATTTACAACGAATTTCGTTGTAAATGTATGCGTGGTAAAAGCATATAAGATGTTATGCCATGCGTTATAATGGCATTGCGGAGTCATGGTACTTTCGTAATGAAAGTATGCGGAGTGATAGTATGCGGAAAGAAAGTTGCGGAATAATGGGTGTTTACCCTCCCCCGGTAAGTACATTGGTGGCACGGTGGCCAACATCTCCAGCAACATACTCATATTTTTTCACCACTCATTTGAAAAAAGAACAGGTCTCTCTCATTAATGGCCAGCACCGACATACACTTTTAGACACACCTCCCGCCACAAGTTCTATTTATTTATTTATTTTGAAAGTTTTATAGAGCGCGAACCAGATCCTTGCGGATATCAGAGCGCTTTACAAGCAGTGGAAATTTATACAAAAACAGTACACAGTAGCAGTATATATCAAGCAGTATGAGATATAAAAACATACTACAGCAGTACACAGTACAGAAATACAGATATGTGTGGATAAAGTGTGCATAAATAAAACAGCCAAGAGAGGTAGATCAAAAGTAAGGGTGGGCGTAGTTCGCGAAGTAGCGCTACGCGAAGCTATGCGAAGTGCACTTCGCACTACGCGAACTTCACGTAGCACTATGCGAGCCGCGTAGTAGCATGTTCGCACTGTGCAAGATGTGTTTTCAATGATTGCACAGGGCGGACAAGCATCCGGCACTGTGCAATCATTGAAAACGGCATCTTGCACAGTGCGAGCTGTAGTTTTCTGCTGCTCGAGTAGATTATTACTCGAGCTGCAGCTTTCTCATGCGCAACCACTTACAATGAAAAACCTTACCTCCCCGAGTTGAGAATCTCGCCGGGATGTCATTTTGCTTGCTCGCGGTCGCGAACATGACGTTCAGGACCGCGAACAAGCAAAAAATGAGCGCTGCACTACGCTACGCTGCACTACGCGTGTTCGCACTGTGCTACATGCAGCTCGCGTAGTGCGAAGTTGCGCAAACTTCGCAAACTCCGCGAGCGTAGCGTAGTGCTTCGCCCAGGCCTAATCAAAAGCTGAATCCTAAGATGCGCTAAATCTTGTCTCTGATATAGAGAAAGGTGCGGGCCGAGAGAGCCAACGTGCAATGTAGATTGTCTGTTTGCATATATATAGGTCGTGAATGTCAGAGAGGCTCATGTGAATTTTTCCATGAGGATCGCCTTTACTTCCTTTTTGAACAATGCAGTAGATGTGGTAAGTCTGGCAAATCGCTTTGTCTCCCCGTGCCTACCACAAATGAATGTGTTCTTCTGTAATGTAAATTGTGCTCATGCCATGTTGTTGAGTTCGCGCTATATAATATTGCAAGGAAAAATAAAGTAGGGAAACTTGAGTTCGCACACTACTGAACGGGCACTCTTAAGTGCATCAGCAGTGCACTGTGAATCGGAGCATTTCACAGGCCTGTCACAGATAAGAAATGCTATCAAAACTAAATCCTACTAAACAATATACTACTGGCCGGCAGCAATTCATACCCGGACAACGTCGGGACGGGCTGCTAGTATATTTATATTTTCATATATTCTTCCAAAGTCTGTGCTCAAAATGTGTTGCAGTTTGAACTAATACATCTAAAAATATATGACCACGATCCTGGAGTGCGAGTCTTCCTTGTGTTCGTATGTGTGAATACAGAGGTTTCCTGTGATGAATTAAAGGGTCCTGCCCCCGTATCTCGCACCGGCCCAGTTTGGTGAAAGTGATCAGCTGTGTTTATATATATATATATATATATATATATATATATATATATATATATATATATATATATATATATATATATATATATATATATATATATATATATATATATATATATATGTTGTTTTTTTCACTGAATAAGAGCAGCAGTTATACTTACCTGAGCTAAGTATAATTAACACCCCCACAATGCACTGCTTATGACCTCACATATCATATCACATCACTTATGACATGGTCAGGGACATCATTGATGACATCTCAAATGTCATCATCTAGCAAATGTTTGTGTATTTAAAAGTTTCTGAGTGTTAACCCTTTTGCTGCTAGGTCATCTTTTTGGGCTATTTGGGGTAGTTTACGCTTAGGCCCATGTAACTTTTTGTCCACATAAGGGATCCACACCAAATCTGAGTCCTTTTCTGCCAACATCCTGAGGATTTTATAGATACCCAGGGTTTGCGGATTCCCATGGAGGGGATCCAGAAATGAGCTAAAATATAGCAAAAATACATTTGGGGGGTGAAGTGTTGGAGAAGAAAGCATCTATTTTTTTCCCTGTAAATGGTATCAACAAAGCTTGTGCAGTGCTGAAATCACCATCTTCTCAGCTTTCAGGCATGGGCAGACTTTTGTCAGAAAACCTACATTTTCTACACAGATGTGGCCATGTACTGGGACATAGCCTATTCTTACTATTTCTGTGCTTTCAACCTCCTTCCAGTTAGTGGTAGAAATGGGTGTAAAAGCAATATTGGATTTCAAAAAGCTATACATTTCAGAAAAGTAGACACTAGTCAGAATTTAGAAAGGGGTCATTTGTGTAGATCCATCAAGGTTTTCCTATAGCAACTACAGTTAAAATTTAAATAAAAGTTAAATTGACTTTTCACCTGTAACTTCTTTAACTATGGCAGAGTTTTAAAAGCAATATACTGTTATGTCCGCTGGACCCTTCAGGTTGTTGTGATATATAGGACCTGTAGGTGTACCAAGAACCTGAGGTACCCAGAGCCAATAACTGAGCAGTGCCTTGCAATAGGTTTTCATTGTGTACCGAGTATATAGCAATTCATTCGGTAAAAATGTAAAGAGTGAAAAAAGGTATCAAGGACACCTATGGATTTCTAAAATGAGAACAAAATATAGACTTTAGAAGCTGTTGTTATTTGCACATCTCCCATACTAGTATGTGAATTAGAGGACATTTTCCAAAGTGACTTCTTTTTTTATACATTATATTACATTTGAAAGGCAGAAATGCATAAAATGTCAATAGGTAATAACAGTTGTTCTACTGTGATCTGTGATCCCCTAAGTCTACTGATAAAAATGGTACCTCACTTGCGTGGGTAGGCCTAGTGCCGGCATCTAGGGAAACTTAGCAAACTTACATTTTTGAAAAATAGACACCCTGGGGAATCCAGGATGGGGTCACTTGCCTGGCTCTCACCAGGTTCTATCACCCAGAATCCCTTACAAACCTCAAACTTTTGTAAAAGAAACACATTTTCCTCACATTTCCATGATGGAAGGTTCTGGAATCTGCGTGGATCCACAAACTTCCACTGGCCCCTGATCCCCCAATGTTTACCCCTCCCTGGTGGCTAGTGAGTGCATCCTGCCATACTAAGGGAATCCCCAAGCATGGATCCACCAGGGAGGGGTCCCATTGGAAAGGGGAGATTCCTCCCTTTCCAGTTATACCTCTCCTATCTGCCTCGGTGCTCAGGGGGTAGAGATAGCTGCCTGAGCACAGAGGCAGTAAAACTGAGTTGTAGTTTCTGTTTCCCTGAAATGACATCAGCACGACGCACCCGCCGATCGCCATTTCAGAGAAAGTGCCAGTACACCCTCGGAGCTGGGGAAGCTCTTCCTGAGCCCCCGAGGGTGTTTTGACTGAAAAGAAATCCCTCTGGTGCCTGCAGCAGAGGGATTTCTGTTGCCATGTGCCAAGACGGCCAGGAGCCATCCTATACACGTGAGCACTGTGGCATCGGATGGCTCTCGACTGTCCGATGCACCAAACCGGTTAAACATATATATTAAGGCACCACAAAAGTTAAATTAGTATACTTTGTCTACTGCTAATGAGTGATTTTATTTTTAACATATATTAAGTGAGTGGGTGTGTGTGAGTGGGTGTGTAAGCGACTGGGTGTGTGAGTAAGTGTGTGAGTGGCTGTATAGATAAATAAGTGAGTATGTGAGAAGCTGTGTGATTGTGTGGTGTGTCAGAGGTTGTATAGGTGAGTGAGTGGGTGTGTCAGTGGCTGCATGGAGCTGTGTGAGTGGCTCTATGGGTGGGTGAGTAGATGTATGAGTGACTGTATGAGTGAGTGAGTAGGTGTCTGAATGGCTGTATCAGTGAGTGACTGGGTGAGTAAGTGGCTGTATGTGTGAGTGAATGGCTGTCTGAGTGGGTGTTTGGTTAAGTGAGTCGGTGTGAGTGGCTGTACTGTCAAGTGAGTATCTGTGTGAATGGCTGTAGGGGTTAGTGAGCGGATGTGGCAGTGTATGTATGGATGAGTGAGTGGTTATGTTGAGAGGCTGTATGGGTGAGTGAGTGGATGTGTGAGTGGCTGCATAGGTAAATAAATGTGTGAGTGTAGCTGTATGGGTGAGTGTGTGACTGTGTGAGTGGATGTATGGGTGAGGGACTGTTGTATGAGTAGCTGTATGGGTGAGTGAGTAGGTATGTGAGTGGCTGTATGTTTGAGGGACAGTTGTCTGAGTAGCTGTTTGGGTGAGTGAACAGGTATGTGAGTGGTTCAATGGATGAGTTAGTGATTGTGTGAGTACTTGTATGGGGCTGTTAATGGGCATATAAGTGGTTGTGTGGATGTGCGAGTATATGAGAGGTTGTATAAGGGTGTTAATGAGAGTGTGAGTGGTTCTGTGGAATTTGTCATCCGTGTTGTCATTTGAGATGATATCAGTGATGTCATTAGTGATCTCACTGCCCATGTCATGATTAATGTAATGTAATATGTGAGGTCACAAGGAATGCATTGCAAGGCCATATATATATATATATATATATATATATATATATATATATATATATATATATATATATATATATATATATATATATATATACCAAAAATTACAAGCTTGGAGAAGTGCTGGACTTCTCACACATGAGGAATTTAGATACCTAAAGAAAGATCATCCTGTTATCCCCTCATTTTATTATCCATAAGGACATTGTTACCCCACCTGGACGACCTATTATTTCTGCTATTGACAGTTCGTTGGAGCACGTATCAAAATACATTGATTTTTTCTTGCAAGGCTATGTCAAGACTCTCAATTCCTATGTCAGGGATTCCTTTGATTTCCTGAGCAAAATTGAACATTTTGTTTGGGAAGAAAATATGCTATTAATGACTTTGGATGTTTCATCCCTTTATACCTCAATCAGACATTGTGACGGACTCAAAGCTCTGGACTACTATTTGAATAAGGGCCCTCAACATTCGATGGCACATAATAGAATGCTGTTAGATATGACCAGAATGTGCCTAGAGCAGAATTTTTTCATCTTCAATGGCGTAATTTACCACCAGGTTAGAGGTGTGGCGATGGAGGCCTGTTTCTCGCCTAGCTATGCGTGTTTACACGTGGGGCTATGGGATGAACAGGTCCTAGTCGGCAGGCACCACAACTTTATTTCTGAAAACATTGTTTTGTATTTACGTTACATTGATGATATTTTTCTTATTTGGAAGGGTAATGTTAACAGTGCCAGAGCTTTTGTTGATTTGATTAATCTTAACAGCATTAATCTTAATTTCACTTCAAATATGAGTTCTAATTCCATTTGTTTCTTAGATGTCGAGGTATTTGTAAAAGATAACACTTTAAACACAAGCTTATACAGAAAGCCCAGTGCAGGGAACACTATATTACATTCTAATAGTCAACATCCAGCCCATTTGATTTGGAGCATTCCTTTCGGGGAAATGCTCGGAATCAAAAGAATCTGCAGCACTGATGACGAATGTGCGGCTGCGCAGGAGTCATGCAGATTGCGTTTCCTTGCAAGGGGTTACTCAAATTTCATTCTTACAAAGGCCATCAATCGTTCAAACTCAGTCAGCAGACAGGAGGCATTGATTCCTAAAGTCAAAACCATCCAGATGGATGTTACCATGGGAGTGCAGGAAACCACTAGTTCTCCTCGTGTTGTCTTGACATTCAATCGACAACACGGGGCTCTTCGTAACATCTTTTATAAAAACTGGAACTTGGTTAAAAGTGATCCTATAATAGGACACTTAGTTGACAATAAACCTCAGTTAACTTTCCGCAAATCTCCTTCCATGTCAAAGGCTTTAGTTAGTAACACCATAGAGCCAAAAGCCTCCACTACTTGGATGAAACTCAAGAAGGGCTTTAAAACATGCCCACAATGCAAAGCCTGTCGTTTTGGCAGCAACAGGACTCACTTTGTGAGCCCCTTTTGCGAACATCCAATTGCGATCAATAAGTGGCTTACCTGCAAGACTGAGTTTGTCATTTATGTGTTGGAGTGTCCGTGTGGACTTCAATATGTGGGCAGCACTAAGCTGCCCGCCCACAAACGGATAATCCAACACATACGTGCAATTTCGGGGCACGGCCAGAATTATCCGGTTGCCAGGCACTTCCAGGAGAAACATCTAGGCATACCCGATAAACTCCAATACTTTTTAATTGACTGTGTTGAAGTTTCAAGGAGGGGAGGGGACCGTGAGGCTAAACTCCGTCTCCTTGAAACGAGATATATATTGGAGCTTAATACAAAATATCCGAATGGATTAAATGACAGGGAAGATCTTTACACCTGCATTTAAAACCATCCTGTATGCCTTAAGTCCTGTCCGGATATAAAATTCATTCCATCTCAACAATGTAAATCTTTATGATAGCAAATTTGGGACATAGTGGTGTCTCTTTTGTAATCAATATCTGTTTTTTAAAAGAAATCATGAATTTCAGTATTTTTTAATATTGATATGAATTATCTGTTGTCTCTTTCTGAATCATGTATTGCTATTTTTGCACATATCACTTTAGCACTTTATTGTTTGTAGCAGGCATTTTGGCAGGCCCACTTGGGCTCTATTAAGATTATTATATTTCTTTGAATCATGACATGATTACTGTTACAATATATAATAGTATATTACATGGCTTATAGCATTACATTATCAATTTTAATGTTTGCTTTTTTATATATTCGGTTGACATTCCATACACGTAGGCACAATAACTTGTCATGTTGCAATATCACCCAATCATTTATAATGCTATGTAAATATGTTTATAAATATAATAATTACGAACTGACTTTTATACTAAGATGAAAATTGTGGTGAAAAATACATTTGTTCCCCAGGGATTTCCCGCTATTTTGTCAGCAACACCAATGTCATCTTGTACAGTATTTCTTTCATGTTCATGATTCATTTGTATGCACTGCCACTTTAAATGCTGCGCTCCATGACAGGCAGTTTGTCATGTGATCAAGCCTTGTTCGAAGGTGAAACGCGTCATGGCGGCAGCGTTGGCTTCACTGAAATAAACCACCTTGCACCAGCACTTTATGGGTCGACTCTTTGTCATGGAGAACTAGGCAGTTTCCTACTGCCGATGGTGTGACAAGCCTCGTGAATATATATATATATATATTACCTACTGGCGGTCGCCAGTAGGTAGTTATAGTTAGGATAATTTTCAATGTTAAATCTCAACATTCTATTTTGAATAACTTTGGCGCCGGTTGACGAATCTGCCTGAAATTTTCAGGAAAATGGTCTCATGGCGGTCCGGTCCTTCCCTGAAAGTTTGGGGGGGATTCGTCAAGCGGGGGCCGAGATAAAAGGGGGGTCCCAAAACGCGTTTTCCCCATGTTAATTTCCATAGGGCGGTCGATTTCACTTTTAGCTCGAACGGCTGAATGGATTTCCACCAAACTTGGCAAAATTGTAGGGACTGGTAGCCCGATGTGCCTTTGCTATGTCTCAAGATATGTGCTCCAGTGGATTTTGAGTAATTTAGGTCCAAAAAAATATATATATCTATAGCAGCGCACAGGTGCGCGCACCGGAGTGCGCTCCAGGCGCGACACGCGAGGTGCGCATGGAAAGCTGATTGGCTCTCGGGTGTCTGTAAACATTCCAAACAGTCCAGAGCGGTCGCCATCTTGTGTCTCGGTAAAATCGAGACATAAGAGGTGGCTAAAACAAAGTGGGAACTGACCATAAGGCGTCAGGGATAGACCCCTTTGACCCCCTAGGTTTGATGTGGGGGCTATAAAAGGGCCCCGCGGGGCATTTAAAATATTTTTTTTTTTTTCGTTTTGCGCGGGGGAAGCGCTCGGTGCGCGCACCAGGTAGCGCACCGGGGAGCGTAAAATGAGGGAAAAAGATGACAGAGTTTTAAAAAAATGAAGTTTTCATTTAGAAATTGGAGGTAGTTCTTAAAAGAACTTTTTTTTTTCTTCTTTTTGTTGTTTTATATTTTTTTTGTGTTTTTGGAACTTTTTAAACTTTTTTTGGCTTTTCAAAACAGTTTTATATTTTTTTTGTATTTTTTAGGGGGAGAAACAAAAAAAGGGAATTGAAACTGGCTCAACTGGAGCAAAAAAACAAAAAACCCAAACAATTATTTCTTTTTGGGGCACTTGTGATTATCACCTGCAAGGACGATGAGCTTAACACTTTGTTCCCCATAGGAGATAAGCTTGCCACAAGCCTTACAAGTAATTTTAAAATCAGCAAATCTTGGCTGAATGGAAGGCATCACCTCAGATGTTTCTGGTTGCGAGGAAGAGGGTTGTTTTCTTTGGGAGGGGGTCCTTGATGACTGGGGGAGGTTACTGGCCAGTTCCCGGAACTCTGCGCGAGAGTAGTTGTTTGGATGCTTTCTTGTCATGTGCCGAATCATGGTATAGTTACCAAAAGAATATTTCTTATTTGGGTTGCCCCGTGAAAGTTCATCATTGCAGATGAGGCAAGTGACTTTGGGCGCATTCACCTTTTTTTGCCCCTCTGGGATTGAAAAAAACTGCCAAATGAAGTGTGGTTTGGGTTTATAAGGTGTGTTTTCTTCAGGCAGCCATCTTCTTCTCCCCTCCTCCTCTTCCTCTTCCTCCTCCTCCTGTTCTTGACCACCAATATAATTTGGAGCTGGTCCTCTTGGTGGTGGTGGTGGTGGTGGTGGCTGAGATGCACCTGCTGCTGCTGCTACTGAAGCCATTTTAAAGTACAAAAAGGTAGAGAGAGTTCCAAACAGATCTTCCTCAGTCAAAGGACAAAGTCAGAATAAGGAAAAAAGGTGGGGGCTTTCATCATTTGGAAAACAAAACTGTCCTTAACCAATGAGAAGTGTTATTTTCAGGTCACAAGACCAGGGGCTTCATCATTATGAAACTAAAACTGTTATGAACCAATGAAAAGTGTTATTTTCTGCTCACATGACCCGACGCGCTTACGCTACGCGCACGGGGGCGCGCAGCGTAAGCGCGTCGGAAGTTTACGTTTTGCGATCGTATTCGTTCGAGTACCTCCGGGTGCGCTTACGCCGTGCGTATCACGCGGTCGCGGCTACGCGATACGTCACGATCATGTTTTCGTTTGCGATATTGGCGCTCACGAGACGCTCCCCGGAGCGCGCCCGGGGGCGCTTTTCAGAAATACGCTTTTCGGGGCGCACTCCGGGGCGCGCTCTGGGAGCGCTCCCCCCAAAAATTAAAAAAAAAAAATGGGTTAATTGTAGAGACAGGTAGCCCTATTCTGAAGTGGTTTGTAAAAAAATTAACTTTATAAAAATATGTATTGTGCTACATTGGGCTTAATATATGTTAGAGCCAAAATGTAGCCCAAATGTAGCCCAAAGTAGCCCAATGAAGCCCAAAGATGGCCACCAGAGATCAAAAATTGTAAATGTAGCCCAAAATTCAACTAGATGTAGCACAACTGTAGCCCAATGACAGAATGTACCAGAGTGTTAAAAAGAACAACTAGAGTGCTAACAGTCTTATTTATAAAGTGAAACTTATAGTAAGGAATTAGCATTTAAAAAACCTATGAAATTCACTGAAAAAAACCATAGGTTTCACACCAGTTATAGTTAGGAATTAGCATTTAAAAAACCTATTAAATTCACTGAAAAAAACATAGGTTTCACACCAGTTATAGTTAGCTGGAAATTTTACTGACATAAAACCATTGAAATTCCCACGTTATAGTTAGTCGGACTCACTATAACTTGCGCGTGCAATGCACTGCTGATGACATCACATATTACATCACTCATGACATGGTCAGTGACATCACTCATGACATCACTGATGACACCATCCTTGTGACACAGTGACAGACCTCCTTTCAGTGTAATGTAACCCATGAAACACATATTCAAAAATAGAAACTAATATTTTCAAAAAAGTGGATATACCCATACCAGTTACAACAACCAATTCAGTAATACCACCATCTAATACACATCCACTCATGTGTATGTATATGGGTTATTAGATATTTTTATTAGTATCAGTATGAGTGTCTATATGGTTTGGTGGGGGTATTACTTAGCACATAGATGCATGAGTGACTGACTCTTTGTTTGTATGTGTTTTGAAGACAACATATGTACAGGACTGTATGGGTGGATGAGTGTCTATATGTGTTTGTTAGTGAGTGAATGACTGTCTCACTAGTGTCTTTATCAGTAACTACATATGTTTTAATCTAGTATATATGAATATTGATGTATATAAGTGAGTATATGTGAGAGTAAGAGATTGTAAGAGTTCCTGTTTAAATAAGTATGTGTTTCTATAAGTGATTGTTTAAGAGAATAAATATGTGTAATTTTAAATAGAAGTAAGGTGGAAGTGTGTGTATAACTCTATATTCAAATAAATGGATGTCCAATAGTTTATTTGCACGTGTGAATATGTGTGTGAGTAACTTTTGGATGAATGTCGGTGTGTAACAGGATGTATAGGTGTATCACTTCATATGATGAGTGAGTATATGTATGAGTGACTATATAGAACTATTGGTGAATGAGTGGATGTGTATATAGATAGTGGAATTACTGAATTGCTTGTTGTAACTGATATAGGTATCTCCATTTTTAAAAAAATTTCAGTTTCTATTTTTCAATATGTGTCTCAAGGGTTACATTATAGTGAAAGGAGGTCTGTCACTGTGTCACAAGGATGGTGTCATGAGTGATGTCACTGACCATGTCATGAGTGATGTAATATGTGATGTCATCAGCAGTGCATTGCACGCGCAAGTTATAGTGAGTCCGACTAACTATAACGTGGGAATTTCAATGGTTTTATGTCAGTAAAATTTCCAGCTAACTATAACTGGTGTGAAACCTATGTTTTTTTCAGTGAATTTAATAGGTTTTTTAAATGCTAATTCCTAACTATAACTGGTGTGAAACCTATGGTTTTTTTCAGTGAATATATATATATATATATATATATATATATATATATATATATATATATATATATATATATATATTCACTGAAAAAACCATAGGTTATAGACCATATATAGTTAGGGATTAGCATTTAAAAAACCTTATTTTACTCACACAAAACCATTGAAATTCGCATATATAGTTCAATAGTAGCTGCAGCTGGTGGACCCCCACCACCACCACCACCTCCTAGGAAGGAAGGACTACCTCCCCAGTTCATTCCCAACCCTGAGGAAGAGGAGGAAGAAGAGGAACAGGATGTACATAAGAGAGTATTCTTGCCGGAACAGCCCCGGAAATCCCTCCACAAGGACAATTTCATTTGGCAGTTTTTTACATTTCCTCAAGGCCAAAAAAAGGTCAAGGCCCATCATGTAACATGCCTGATCTGTAAAGAAGTTCTGTCCCGAGGCACAGATAAAAAGTATAGCTTCGGGAACTATACTATGCATCGCCACATGCAAAGGTGGCATCCAATAAATTACAGTCTGGCTGAGGTTCGTAACCTCCGTGAAAACCCACCAACTCCTGTGGCCAACACCTCAACACAGGAAAGTCTTTCGGGACCAGAGGCAAGGGAGACGGTCCCCAGTATCCAGACAAATTTTGCACACATCAAGCTAGTGTGTATATATTGTGGGGGATTACTTTGTTACGGCGAAATAAGTATAAATTTTATGAACAGAGCATATGAAAATCACAAGTGCTCAAAACGCCCCAAAAAGTGATTTTTTTTTTGCTCCTGTTGAGCCGTTTCTAATGCCTGTTTTTCGTTCTTCCCCCTCAAAAAAAAACAATTTTTTTTTAAAATTGTTCAAAAAATAAAAAAAAAATTAAAAATGTTCAGAAAAATAATAAAAAAAATATAAAACAACAAAAACAATAAAAAAAGTTATTTTCAGAACTACATCCCATTTATAAAAAATTGCTAAAATGTTTAGCACTCTTGCATTCTCTTTTTTTTTTATTCGCTTCCTGGTTCGCGCCCCGGTACGCGAACCGGAAGCGAACCAAAAAAAAAAAAAAAAAATAGTGTATATAAGGGAAGGAGACAGAGGGAATAATGTTAAAAGAAAGACAGCTAGAGGGAGTAACACAGAGATACTGTATAATAGATAATTATACAAAGAAAAGTTGTAAGAGGGAAAAATTGAGAAAAAGAAAATAGAAAAGGAAGTGAAAGAAAAAAAGAGTGTAGAAGAATAATAAACAAGAGTTACTTGGAGAATGTGAATGAATCTTCAAATTAAAAAGAAAGAGAGTAAAGGATGTGGAATAAGAAGTAGGGATAGAACCGGACTAAAACAACAACCCTGAGGGAAGGTGTTAAAAAAAAAGAGAGTGAAAGTAAATAGGATTAAAACAAGGTGTATCATAGTGAATAAGATTAAAACATGTGGAATGACAGAGAGAAAAAACAGAAAGAGGAAAAGAAGAAGTGATAGAAAAAGAATAATTGAAGCAGCAAAAAAATGAAAATAAGATAGTGTGCATGAACTACAGAGAGAAAGCATAAAGAACAACTTGTAAAAGAGTGAAGAGACAGTGACAGTTTGTGTTAGAGAAACGGACTGAGTGAAAAGGAGTGAGGAACTGTGAGAACAGAGGGACTGACAAAAGGAGTGGAAGGAGTAGAGTAAGTAAGTAATTGAAAAGGAACGAGGGAAAAAGCAAAGGAAGGAAACTGAGGGTTAAGGAAATAAAGCAGTGGAAGTAATAGAAGTTGAATGTGATAGAGATGTAACGGAAAAAGTACTAAATACTTACTTTATAGTTATTGTTAACTCCATCACTTATAATTTTTTTACTTTCAATCTGTGAAAGAAAGAACAAAAATTTGAAAAATATTAAATATTAAATAAGGTAGTAAAAGACAAGTGAGCATGAGGCAAGATGAGTACAAATTTAAAATCACAATACAAAATATAGAATTAATTATACATGTTAAATGGTTTATTTTTGCTTTTCTCAGAATATATCAAATTTCACTAAAAACAGTGAGTTGAAGGTATTCATCATATAACAGCGGGGAAAAAAACCACAATCCAAATGATTGTGTTTAAATAACCCATATAATATAACAAATCAGAAATCAGAACTCATCAAAAGTACACTTACTTTCCATGACATCGAATGATATGCGATGAACAGCTTATACTCTGTTGTGCTCTAAAAATCCGTGCCAGCCACTTTCTGAAAGAAAAGCTCTTTCTTTCTGAGTAATATGTTAGAAACAATAAATGGCTTTTTGCTCTCTACCACACTTCTCCTCATGGCCAAATCGTGTAAGAGCCAATTTAATCTCTTTGAATTCCTCAAAGCAAATACCGTCATTTTCTTTTTCCCGGACTTTCAGAAAAAAAACGTCCAAAATCACTTTCACAATCTTGTACTAATAATATCTCCCCTTCTAGTTTACTCATGTTTCACATTTCCTATAACATTGATACCACTTACTATGAGGCACACTTACACTACCTCTATGACTTTTCCAATTTTTTCATTCTCTTGATCTCAGTTACTAACAAAGCAATTTTAAACAACAGAGAAAATCATATGCTGGCTATGAAACTCTAGCAGTACATATCAAGAAACCTAAATGACTTCAAGAAACGTTTTTAAACACATCAAGTAAGCAAATTATTCTCCCTGAATCATGGGACAAGTGAAATATTTGTTTAAAGAAGCAGACGCCATTTTTTCCTTCTCTTAAATTTAAAAAGCATTGCTTTTCCATAAAAACGATTTTCAAGTCATAATTTGAAAACACAGCACAGCTCCTATGTACAAGCACACCCTGTCAGTACTAATACTTCACATTATCTCCAATTACAATTTCTCAAAGAAATAAAATCTTGTTGTAAAACATTTGACACAAAGCAACATTTTAAATACACAACTTTCTTCCTAATTTTCTCCCTAAAGCATACTAGTCTCTATCTAAATTAAATGAATCTTTTCTCACCTTAGCAAATGCTTTTTGAATTTCAAAACAGTCTCAGACACACACCAATTTTTCTTTAGCAGAGCAAAGGGTATGCACTCCAGAGGCTGCAACCAACAATGGCACAGAAATGCTGTTATTCTTCACACATATCTCTCATGTCACCCAATCAAAACTCTTCCCTCACTTTTTTCAAATCAACACCCTTCCCCCCTCTGCCCTTTCTGCCTTTTTTCCATAGCAACTACCTCCTGAAAGACCTCTCATGTTTACAAGTTCACACAACAATGTTTCAAATGAACTCTGAACTCTCAGTACACCTGCTTATCCAGTGCAATGTTTCTTAAAATGATTTTTTCTTAACCATTCGAATTACATCTTTCAACGAACACATCCATGCACCCTAACTTTCTGTTTTCAGCAAACAAAAACCACCAATCACTGCTACTGAATCATTAGCACTAAAACTCCACAATTTTTTTCATTACAAACTCCTACTGTTCCAACTGCCATTTCATTCCCACACTTCATCTGACTGCAGCAGAACCTCCTTTCACCATGTTTTCTGTCTGGATTCTTGGACATACCTACATCCACTGGGCTCACAGGTATGCTGATAACAGAAATTTACACAACCTCAATTTACAAAATGTGGAAATCAAATGGATTGGCCAAAGAGGATTGAAATGTCACCAATTGATACCATTGGTAAAATCCTTTTTGCATCTGCCAAACCCTGACCTCATAATAGTGCACTGTGGAGGAAATGATTTGGGCACTTTGACTGGGGTTGGTCTGGAAATGCTTTTAAAGGACACCTTTGAGCAATTGATGGCACTTTTTCCTCAAACTGCCTTGGTATATTCCAATATATGCCAAAGACAGAAATGGAGGTGGTCCAATCAATTTTGTCCACAAATTGAGAAAGCGAGGAAGCATGTAAATAAGTCTGTTTCAGCTTACATGAGAGACCATGGAATGGGCGCCATCTACAAAAATAACTTGCGTTACTACATGCAAGATATCTACAGAGGAGATGGTGTGCACTTCACAGATGAGGGGAACGGAGTTTTCATCCAGAATTTTAGACTGTGTATTGGAACCTACTTATAAGTACCTAAATCTTCCACAGACCCAAAAGCTCTTTTCAGAGCTAACCTAACTATGATTACTCTATATAAATTTTAAATGTAACTTTTTTTTAACTAATTTTCACGATTTACGCTTTCCAGAGCGCTACCCAGTTCGCGCACCGGACGCTAACCGTGCGAAAACTTGAATTTTTTTCTTTCTTTTTTAGACATATATAGGCCTCTTCATCCACCCTCACAAAACCTAGGGGCTCAAGATATCTCTCCCTTGCCCCCTTTTACACAAACTCAGCATTGTTTATCATCCATCATGTGTCCAAATTAGACCTTAACGCAAGATGGCGGACTCCCGTTACGCTACCGGTAAGCTTCCCGGTTCGCGTACCGGGTAGCGCTTCCACCGCGAAAAATCGATTTTTTTTTTATTTTATTTTTTTGCCCGCGGGGCCCTTCAATAGCCCCCACATCAATCCTAGGGGTCAAGAGGGGTCTACCTTGCACCCTTTCATTCATTTCCCCATTTGTTTATTTCCACCTCTTGTCTCTCGATCCTACCGAGAGACAAAATGGCGGCCGCTCTGAACTGTTTAGAATGTTCACAGTCACCAGAGAGCCAATCCGATTCTCTACGCGAAGTTCCATTACGCGTCTGGTACACGAACCGGGGCGCTAACCGGGACGCTGTCACAGATATATATATTTTTTTGAACGTTAATTTCTCAAAATCCACTGGAGCACATATCTTGAGACATAGCAAAGGCACATCGGGCTACCAGTCCCTACAATTTTGCCAAGTTTCATAAAAATCCATTCAGCCGTTGGAGCTAAAAGTGAGTCCAACCGCCCTATGGAAATTAACATGGGGAAAACACGTTTTGGGACCCCCCTTTTATCTCGGCCCCCGCTTGACGAATCCCCCCCAAATGTTTAGGGGACGCTCAGAAACAAAATGTGCCATTTTCCTGACAATTTCAGCCAATTCCGTCCTTCAACGCCAAAGTTATTCAACATAGAATTTTCAGAAATCCCTATTCAAAAAAATCCTAACTATATATACCGACTGGCGACCGCCAGCAGGATATATATATATATATATATATATATATATATATATGATCAATACAAAATACCCTGAAGCATTCGGAGGAGCAGGAAGAAGGGGCCTTGTGCCCTGAAACGCGTAGGCAGAAGGAATCGAAGCGCAAATACTCAAGCCAGCTGCATTTTCAGGCCTGAGGGCAGAACACCTTGGCTGCTCCTGTGTTCTGCTCCTCCGAATGCTTCAGGGTATTTTGTATTGATCATATCGTTGCAAGGCTGCCCGGCCGTGGGAGGAGGCAACATCGTCAGTTGGGGAGGAATGAAGGTTCCCAGCTGATTGAGGCCGAATTTCTGAACTTTTCAGGATGCTGAACGGCAAGGTGTTCAATATGCTTTATTAGCAGGCCTGACTTTTGCGTGACTCACTTAGAGGAAGAATGCAAACTTTAATTTTAAAATGGACGCATGAACTTACTAAAGGAAATAATTCACCTGCATACCGGACCCCATGCCCCAAAATGCAACACAGGGACAGCGTAATGTTGACACGCCCATGTGGGCGGCATGGTGAATAAAATGCCGGAAATCAAGTATTTGGGTCTCAGGTGTCCTGTTTTTCACCCAGGAAGAAGGGGCCTTGTGCCCTGAAACGCGTAGGCAGAAGGAAACGAAGCGCAAATACTCAAGCCAGCTGCATTTTCAGGCCGGAGGGCAGAACACCTTGGATGCTCCTCCGAATGCTTCAGGGTATTTTGTATTGATCATATCGTTTCACGGCTGCCTGGCCGTGGGAGGAGGCAACATCGTCAGTTGGGGAGGAATGAGTGTTCCCAGCTGATTGAGGCCGAATTTCTGAACTTTTCAGGATGCTGAACGGCAAGGTGTTCAATATGCTTTATTAGCAGGCGGACTTTTGCGTGACTCACTTAGAGGAAGAATGCAAACTTTAATTTTAAAACGGACGCATGAACTTACTAAAGGAAATAATTCACCTGCATACAGGACCCCATGCCCCAAAATACAACACAGGGACAGCGTAATGTTGACACGCCCATGTGGGCGGCATGGTGAATAAAATGCCGGAAATCAAGAATGTGGGTCTCAGGTGTCCTGTTTTTCGCCCAGGAAGAAGGGGCCTTGTGCCCTGAAACGCGTAGGCAGAAGGAAACGAAGCGCAAATACTCAAGCGTGCTGCATTTTCAGGCCGGAGGACAGAACACCTTGGATGCTTCTCCGAATGCTTCAGGGTATTTTGTATTGATCATATATATATATATATATATATATATATATATATATATATATATATATATATATATATATATATATATATATATATATATATATATATATATATATATATATTGATACCAAACTCCCACCAACGTAGGAAACGGAGTCGCACACCAACGGAGTATCAAACAGGTAATTTATTCACTTAACGGGGGAATTTCCTGACGCGTTTCGTCCACCATTGGACTTTTTCAAAGGTCACCCCTTACACCATTGCTGCTGCCAATCCACAGGTGATAGCCAAAGTTCCTTTTATTGACCCCCAGTGGTCAAGACCTTCAATGGTCATTACGTGGTTTTCGAGGCATGCTGGATCCTGTAGTTTTATTGGCAGCAGTAGTTTATCTGCCCTCCATTAGGCGGTGTTGTTTGGAAGTGTCTGTTTGTTCCGTGTTGCTGTTGGCGAACCATTTTCAAGTCCGCTTTCAGAGTCATACCGATGCCGGTCATCGGTGGCAACCGCTTTCCCTCTCGTGCGTCACGACCAGGAAGAGGTGGTTCAAGTCGGGAAAGCCTCTGGCGCGCTTGCTGACTGTGCGTCCTCCCGCGGCAGAACCACACCGCCAAATATTGATACCAAACTCCCACCAACGTAGGAAACAGAGTCGCACACCAACGGAGTATCAAACAGGTAATTTATTCACTTAACGGGGGAATTTCCTGACGCGTTTCGTCCACCATTGGACTTTTTCAAAGGTCACCCCTTACACCATTGCTGCTGCCAATCCACAGGTGATAGCCAAAGTTCCTTTTATTGACCCCCAGTGGTCAAGACCTTCAATGGTCATTACGTGGTTTTCGAGGCATGCTGGATCCTGTAGTTTTATTGGCAGCAGTAGTTTATCTGCCCTCCATTAGGCGGTGTTGTTTGGAAGTGTCTGTTTGTTCCGTGTTGCTGTTGGCGAACCATTTTCAAGTCCGCTTTCAGAGTCATACCGATGCCGGTCATCGGTGGCAACCGCTTTCCCTCTCGTGCGTCACGACCAGGAAGAGGTGGTTCAAGTCGGGAAAGCCTCTGGCGCGCTTGCTGACTGTGCGTCCTCCCGCGGCAGAACCACACCGCCAAATATTGATACCAAACTCCCACCAACGTAGGAAACGGAGTCGCACACCAACGGAGTATCAAACAGGTAATTTATTCACTTAACGGGGGAATTTCCTGACGCGTTTCGTCCACCATTGGACTTTTTCAAAGGTCACCCCTTACACCATTGCTGCTGCCAATCCACAGGTGATAGCCAAAGTTCCTTTTATTGACCCCCAGTGGTCAAGACCTTCAATGGTCATTACGTGGTTTTCGAGGCATGCTGGATCCGGTAGTTTTATTGGCAGCAGTAGTTTATCTGCCCTCCATTAGGCGGTGTTGTTTGGAAGTGTCTGTTTGTTCCGTGTTGCTGTTGGCGAACCATTTTCAAGTCCGCTTTCAGAGTCATACCGATGCCGGTCATCGGTGGCAACCGCTTTCCCTCTCGTGCGTCACGACCAGGAAGAGGTGGTTCAAGTCGGGAAAGCCTCTGGCGCGCTTGCTGACTGTGCGTCCTCCCGCGGCAGAACCACACCGCCAAATATTGATACCAAACTCCCACCAACGTAGGAAACGGAGTCGCACACCAACGGAGTATCAAACAGGTAATTTATTCACTTAACGGGGGAATTTCCTGACGCGTTTCGTCCACCATTGGACTTTTTCAAAGGTCACCCCTTACACCATTGCTGCTGCCAATCCACAGGTGATAGCCAAAGTTCCTTTTATTGACCCCCAGTGGTCAAGACCTTCAATGGTCATTACGTGGTTTTCGAGGCATGCTGGATCCTGTAGTTTTATTGGCAGCAGTAGTTTATCTGCCCTCCATTAGGCGGTGTTGTTTGGAAGTGTCTGTTTGTTCCGTGTTGCTGTTGGCGAACCATTTTCAAGTCCGCTTTCAGAGTCATACCGATGCCGGTCATCGGTGGCAACCGCTTTCCCTCTCGTGCGTCACGACCAGGAAGAGGTGGTTCAAGTCGGGAAAGCCTCTGGCGCGCTTGCTGACTGTGCGTCCTCCCGCGGCAGAACCACACCGCCAAATATTGATACCAAACTCCCACCAACGTAGGAAACGGAGTCGCACACCAACGGAGTATCAAACAGGTAATTTATTCACTTAACGGGGGAATTTCCTGACGCGTTTCGTCCACCATTGGACTTTTTCAAAGGTCACCCCTTACACCATTGCTGCTGCCAATCCACAGGTGATAGCCAAAGTTCCTTTTATTGACCCCCAGTGGTCAAGACCTTCAATGGTCATTACGTGGTTTTCGAGGCATGCTGGATCCTGTAGTTTTATTGGCAGCAGTAGTTTATCTGCCCTCCATTAGGCGGTGTTGTTTGGAAGTGTCTGTTTGTTCCGTGTTGCTGTTGGCGAACCATTTTCAAGTCCGCTTTCAGAGTCATACCGATGCCGGTCATCGGTGGCAACCGCTTTCCCTCTCGTGCGTCACGACCAGGAAGAGGTGGTTCAAGTCGGGAAAGCCTCTGGCGCGCTTGCTGACTGTGTGTCCTCCCGCGGCAGAACCACACCGCCAAATATTGATACCAAACTCCCACCAACGTAGGAAACGGAGTCGCACACCAACGGAGTATCAAACAGGTAATTTATTCACTTAACGGGGGAATTTCCTGACGCGTTTCGTCCACCATTGGACTTTTTCAAAGGTCACCCCTTACACCATTGCTGCTGCCAATCCACAGGTGATAGCCAAAGTTCCTTTTATTGACCCCCAGTGGTCAAGACCTTCAATGGTCATTACGTGGTTTTCGAGGCATGCTGGATCCTGTAGTTTTATTGGCAGCAGTAGTTTATCTGCCCTCCATTAGGCGGTGTTGTTTGGAAGTGTCTGTTTGTTCCGTGTTGCTGTTGGCGAACCATTTTCAAGTCCGCTTTCAGAGTCATACCGATGCCGGTCATCGGTGGCAACCGCTTTCCCTCTCGTGCGTCACGACCAGGAAGAGGTGGTTCAAGTCGGGAAAGCCTCTGGCGCGCTTGCTGACTGTGCGTCCTCCCGCGGCAGAACCACACCGCCAAATATTGATACCAAACTCCCACCAACGTAAGAAACGGAGTCGCACACCAACGGAGTATCAAACAGGTAATTTATTCACTTAACGGGGGAATTTCCTGACGCGTTTCGTCCACCATTGGACTTTTTCAAAGGTCACCCCTTACACCATTGCTGCTGCCAATCCACAGGTGATAGCCAAAGTTCCTTTTATTGACCCCCAGTGGTCAAGACCTTCAATGGTCATTACGTGGTTTTTGAGGCATGCTGGATCCTGTAGTTTTATTGGCAGCAGTAGTTTATATATATATTCACTAAAAAAACATAGGTTTGACATACGTTATAGTTAGGATCTAGCATTTAAAAAGCCTTAGAAATTCACTGAAAAAAACATAGGTTTTACACCAGTTATAGTTAGCTGGACATTTCACTCATACAAAACCATTGCAATTCCCCCGTTATAGTTACTTGTACTCACTATAACTCGCGCGTCCGCAATCCACTGCTGATGATGTCACATATTACATCATTCATGACATGGTCAGTGACATCACTGATGACATCACTGATGACATCTCAAATGACATCACTGATGACATCATCCAGTGAATGTGGTTTGCTTTGATTTTTAAATATGTATTATAAATACACTAGTTTGCATTGAAGAATGTGTGAATATATAAATGTAAATGTATGAATGATGGATTTAGTAACAGTGTCATTGATTGTTTCCTTGTCTAATTTGTAGAGTCTCACTATATATAATATGTAGTTATTTAACTGTGTTAAAGTCTTTATTGCTTTGACTTAATTGGTATATTAAAGACTATATTTATTATTGGTTTTTAACTAAGTATTTGTATGGGTAAATGAATGTCTATGTGGTTTGGTGGGGGCTGTGTAATTGCCTAAAAATGTGTGAATAGTTCATTCAGTAGGTAAATGAGGTTAGGACTACATGTTATAATAGTTCTTTCAGTGAGTGTATATGTTTATAGGTGTGGTGGTGATAAAAAATGTCTCTCAATATTATATCTCCATTAAATTTGAAAAAAGCAGTGTATGTTACAGTAATATCTAATTAAGTGAGCCTAAGACTTAGTGATTGTATGAGTCACTGTATGGATAACTGTATATTTCTAATAGTTATTTTATAACACACTGAGTGTGTGTTACTATCTATATGAATAGATGAAGTGGTGTTTGTATAAGTGTGTAGGTGAATAAATGTAAGTATGATCTATTGTTTGCATAAGTCAATAAGATGTCTTTATAAGTGCTGGTGTGTAATGTTGAAATAGGCGTATACGTATATTTGTTAGTGTTCTGTTAATTATTCTCTGCATATAACACTGAATCTATAGGTAAGTGATTAGATGTGTGTATAGATCCATGAATCACTGAGTGGGTGTTTAGAAATTACTATTGGTGTGTCAATGGTTTCAAATATGACACTTTCTATTTTACAGTGAGTGTAGAAATATTATACTAGTGTGTGATGAGGTGTAGTTCATTGTCACATGGATGATGTCATCAGTGATGTCATCAGTGATGTCACTGACCATGTCATGAATTATGTAATATGTGACATCATCAGCAGTGGATTGCGGACGCGCGAGTTATAGTGAGTACAACTAGTTATAACGGGGGAATTTCAATGGTTTTGTATGAGTAAAATGCCCAGCTAACTATAACTGGTGTAAAACGTATGTTTTTTTCAGTAAATTTCTAAGGTTTTTTTAAATGCTAATTCCTAACTATAACGTGTGTCAACCCTATGGTTTTTTCAGTGAATTTCTAAGGTTTTTTAAATGCTAATTCCTAACTATAACGTGTGTCAAACCTATGGTTTTTTCAGTGAATTTCAAAGGTTTTTTAAATGCTAATTTCTAACTATAACATGTGTGAAACCTATGGTTTTTCAGTGAATTTGCAAGCTTTTTTAAGTGCTAATTTTTTAACTATAACGTGTGTGAAACCTATGGTTTTCAGTGAATTTCTAAGGTTTTTTAAATGCTAATTCCTAACTATAACGTGCGTGAAATCTATGGTATTTTCAGTGATTTTACAAAAAAATTTAAATGCTAATTCCTAACTATAACATGTGTGAAACCTATGGTTTTTTCACTGAATTTCCAAGGTTTTTAAAATGCTCATTTCTGTATCAATTTTTATATTTTTTATATATTTATTTTTCAACAAACTGCCTTTGTATATTGTTATACATTAACTGTAACCTGTAATATGCAATGGTACAGCTAGTTTTTATGATTTGGATAAAGTTGAACAGTATAGTCTACATCTTCAATCAACATATAAACACTCAAATTTGTTATTTAACGTTTTTTGTGTGTTTTTTCCGATGTGTGCGCAACGTGCGCGCACCTCGCAATTCTTTTTTTTTTTTAAACAATTATTTGCCTTTCAAGGTCTTTCAGGGACCCCCTGAGAAGGCCTAGGGGGTCAGAGAGTCTCTACCCTGCCCCCTTTACACATTCTCCACTTTTGTTTTTGAGTCACTTCTGCCTCAAGGGTGTGTTCAACATGCGCGCACCTTGCGATTTATTTTAATTTTTTTAATGTTTTTTTTGCCCTTCGGTATCCTTCAGGGACCCCATGAGAAGGCCTAGGGGGTCAGGGAGTCTCTTCCCTGCCTCCTTTTCATGTTTTTAAAAGTATTTACGAAAATTGGGTAAAACGTCATTCATATGCGACGGTCGCGCAACGTGCGTGCACGTAAAGTCATGTGACTTGAAAACAACACTTTTGATTGGTTTATACTAGTTTCTTTTCCAGAATCTTCAAAAACCCCACCCACTTCCCTCACTATCTCTTTCACTTTCCTGGGAGAAGGATCTTTGGTGATTTCTTCCAGCTTTTCATCTTCACAAAATGGCAGAGCAACAGCAGCCACAGGATACATCATCTGACTCAGATGTGGACATTGTTGAAGAACAGCCAGGTGTTAAGAAGAGCAAGGAGTCCTTTATCTCGAAGTTTTTCACCTTTCCAGAGGGGCAGAAGAAAGTTAATGCCCCGAAGGTCACCTGTAAAATCTGTGGAAGTGTGCTGTCAAGAGGGAATCCAAAGAAACATTATTCCTTCAGCATACATACTATGATTAGACACGTGAAGAATATACACCCGAATAATTTTGCTAAGGCTTCAACTAAAGCCCTTGCAGTGAATGCTCCAGCTGCTGTCCCCAGCACCTCTACTGCAGGACTATCTCCTTCCTCTTCTAGTTTGGATATCCAGCCACTTTTGACTAACATTTATTTCCGTTGCAACTTTTGCAATGAAATTCTGTGTTATGGTGAGTAGAGTGTCAACCTGATTGCGTTGAAGATTAGACAGCACACATGCTCCCGCACTTAATTTTTCATTTATTATTTTCTCTACCCTGCCCCCTTTTCATGGTCTTTACTTTTATTTTGGCCTCTCTTCTGCCTCGCACTGACAAAATGGCAGCCAAAACATCCAGATTTCCACCGAATCGAATGTTGACAGACGTCTAACAGCAAATCAGCACGGGTGCGCGCTTACAGATATATATATTTTTTTCCTTTCGATTTTCTCATGAACTACTGGAGGGATTTACACCATTTAAGCAAAAGCGTGATCTGCGAACCACCCTCTCCCATTTTGCCAAATTTCTTGTAATTCCGTTCAGCCGTTCAGGCTGTAGCCGTGTCTAATCGTCCTATGGAAAATAACATTGGGAGAACATGTTTTGTGACCCCCCTATTTTCTCAGCCCCCACTTGACGAATCCCCCCAAAACTTTCAGGGAAGGAGTGGAGCGGAGCGGGCCATCTTCTTTGAGAAATTCGCGAAGATTCGTCCACCGGCGCCAAAGTTATTCCCAATAGAATGTTGCGGATTTCCTATTGAAACTAGGTCCTAACTATAACTACCTACTGGCGACTGCCAGTAGGTAATATATATATATATATATATATATATATATATATATATATATATATATATATATATATTTACTGAAAAAACCATTGGTTATAGACCATATATAGTTAGGGATTAGCCTTTTCAAAACCTTATTTTACTCACACAAAACCATTGAAATTTCATATATAGTTAGTTCCACTAACTATATATCGCGCACCCGCAATCCACTGCTGATGATGTCACATATTACATCATTCATGACATGGTTAGTGACATCACTGATGACATCTCAAATGACATCACTGATGACATCACTGATGACAACATCCAGTGACTGTATGTTTCTGTAAAGTTAAAATATGTCTTACATATTGAAGAATGAGTGGATGTATAAGTGTCTGGATGAAGGATTTAGTAGGTGCATGACTGACTGTATGAGTGAGTGATTAAATGTGTCTCACTGAGTGCATGGGTTAGTGACTAAACTGTTTTAATTTGTGCATCATTATATCTGTTGTTCTACAAACTGCTGCATATGTTGATCAGTAGCTATATGAGTAACTGTATGGGTTATTCATTGGTTGTCCAAGTATTTGTATGGGAAACTGAGTGTGTGTGTATGGGTGGCTGGGAGGTGTGTGACTCTGTACATAGATGTGTGAGTAGTTGATTCACTATATGTATGGGTTCAAAAGTGCATGCGTAAACAGCTGTATGGGCGGTTGACTGTGCATGAGTGTATTAGTGAGTGAATGGATATCTCAGTGCTACATGTCAAAGTAGGTACATATGTAAAACACAGTACATGTGAGAGTTGACATATATAAATAACTGTGCATAAAAGCCAGTGAATGTGTCAGTGGCTGTATGGATCATTGTGAACATGTATCAGGGATTGTATAACAGAGTAAAGTAAATATGTGTTAGTATATGTTTGAATAAGTAAGGTGTGTATAACTGTATAGTTGAGAAAATGGAGGTGTGATTGATTTTTTGCATAACTGACTAGGTGTGTGAGTAACTCCATGGATGGAGTCTGTTTACACTGATTGTATCTAAGGTTATATTAGAGTCTGAAGAGGTTCATGGTATTATCACATGAATGATATCATCAGTGATGTGATCAGTCATGTCAAATGAGATGTTATCAGTGATTTTATCAGTGATGTCATTTGAGATGTCATCAGTGATGTCATTTGAGATGTCATCAGTGATGTCATCAGTGATGTCACTAACCATGTCATGAATGATGTAATATGTGACATCATCAGCAGTGGATTGCGGGTGCGCGATATATAGTTAGTGGAACTAACTATATATGAAATTTCAATGGTTTTGTGTGAGTAAAATAAGGTTTTGAAAAGGCTAATCCCTAACTATATATGGTCTATAGCCAATGGTTTTTTCAGTGAATTTTCAAGGTTTTGTAAATGCAAATTCCTAACTATATATGGCCTATAACCTATGGTTTTTTCAGTGAATTTCATTGGTTTTTTAATAGCAAATATCAAAAGCTGTAAAATGTCAAGTACGTGATAGGTAAAAACTTTTTCGTGTTTATGCACGCTGATGTGCTTTGAACGCTGCCCCCCTCCCCTCTTTTCTCTTAGTAGTACTCTCTCTTTGCAGATAGTGAAGAGTAGTTAACGCAGGCCTTTACCCCCGTTGTAATCCGTCGTGCCTGCTTGTCTCTCCATTTGATTGATTGTTATCCAAGCATTTACTGTTTTACAATTGATTCTCTTTGGTTCATTCTCTATTTACAAACAAGCACAAAGTCGCAATACTCTGTTTAGTCTTTGCAGATAGTGAAAAATCGTGTAAAAAAATAAAATTAATCGAGCAAAATCAGTAGGCCACTAATTGGATCTCTTTTTGACCTCGCTAAAATAGAAATATTAGGAACAACCCTTCATGAGAAATACGAAAATAGTGGGATGAACTGAGCTCCACACCATGAGGGCTGCAAGACAGCTCGACTCCGTCACCCACCCCGCCCAAAATAACGACAAACCCTATGCAAATATTAAAAATATAGACAACACACCAGCAAAGAAACAGGGTAAAACATTTTATTAAATAACTATTTACATAACTATTTTATACTTTTTATTGCCCGATCCGGCTAGCTCAATCGATCGAGCATGAAACTCATGCACTCTGATAGCAAGCGTTGCTACTGATGCTATGCAGACCAAAACCGGTTTTCAGTTTGTACATTTTCCTAGATTTTTCCATCCAAGGTTGGTTGAGTTTGTAGAACGATGGCTTCAGATTTTCAACATACGGTGTGGTGGCGCGGACTGGGAGGGGGCGCTTCGCTCCTGCCCCCTCCCCAAGTAAGATTTTCATACGTGAAAGTACGTTAATGGTTTTGATCCCTGAGTTGCTTCAATGTCACTGCCATTCTCAAATGGCATAAGTTCTGGATGTTGGGTGCCATAGTTCAGAGTTCTGAGCAGCGCTTGTAACACTGTCTGAAGCTTATTTCCACCTACTGCAGCTTCACTATTCTCAAAGTAAGTGAGTGTCGTTTGTGGACCTGACTGCATTTGAAAACAATGTGATATGGTACCTCCCTAAACCGCTTGACGGAGGCCCCCGAGGGGCGGTGTGATGGCACGGACTCGGAGAAGACGCTTGGCTCCGACCCCCTCCCCAAGTCTTATAGCACCGGTTTAGCCTGAGATCGCCCCCGACATAGGCGGCTGGCTCCCGGGGTCCGGCGGAACTTTTTGCCTTTTGATGACTCTTCTATTCTGGACCTTGTCCCACAATCCGTTTGACCTGAAGACACGCTGTAGTGGGGCGCCCCTTTACCGTTTTAGTTGCCATTCCGCCCGCTTTTGCTACACTGTGCCTCTTCCGCCATTCAGCTGTTTACCGCCCGCTCTTGCGACTACAGCGTCTCGCTCACCATGTAGTTGAGTTGCTCCCGCTCTTGCGATGCAACGATAGGCGACTGCCACAGGACTCTCAAAATGGCGGCCGGCTCTTCAGATTTGGGCGTGGTCCACTAAAATGGCCCTGGGACACCTTGGAACTCGGACGCTTCCCTGATAGGGCTTGGGTCCCATTCTCGAAAGCGTCCCCTCAGCCGTGAAGATTCTACAAAAGTCTTGGGGGCCCCCGACTCCTGCAGGCTTCTGGTGGGGAGCGGCTGCCATGTCTGCTCGTGGAATGGCAACGACGGAGCTACGAGATGGTAGTGCTCTCATGCTGACGCCAGCTTTAGTCTGAAACATCCAGAAACACTGTAGACTACCAATTCGATCAGTTCCGGTAGCGCCCCAACATGACCCGGTAGAGAAGAACTTGCCCTCCCCTCTTTGACTGATGGTTCTTATTGCCTGTCCCCTCTGTTGTCATTTTACAGAACTTTTTGGACTGCTGAAAGGGGTTGTGTTCCGAACGCTGGTTGGTGGAGACATTTTGACTATATTCTTGACCTACGTTGTCGCGTAATGCGTTATATGACACGCCGCGTTAGTGCACCCGGAAGTGATCCGGGGCGCGGCGCGCAGCGCGTAACGAAAGCATAACAGGTCATGTGACTTGTTAATAAAACTTTTTATTGGTTCATTTTACTTTTGTTATTTTAATAATGAAAAGCTTGGTCATATGACCTAAAAAATACGCTTTTTATTGATTTCGAACTTTTTTTTTTATAACATATATGTTATAATATTCCAGGCTAATGTACTTTCCCGGAAAAATTTCAACTGTCCTGCAAGTAAAATATATTCCTTTTTCGAGAAAAAGGGCGTTTCTTCGTTCCATGACGGAGCCGTTGAGTAAAAGAGACTCGGCCTGTTGTCTTAGTCGCCGATACGCCTGATTATCAGATTCTTATCGATCACTTTATGTTGCAGGAGTGGAAAACACAACTGCCCTTGACCATTTATCTTTACTGCGTTCCTACATATTATACCTTTTATCCGTCATGTAATTGGACTGCTTTATTTCACTTGCCTTTTACTGATTCGAAAACAGTGACTAAAAGTAAAAACTTTACCAATGTAAATACTACTACCATGTTTTGTTTTAAAAACCTTTATTGTGAAAATGTCAGTATACAAATACGGGCCTATAACCACGTGGGCCGGCCACGGAGCAAACTGAAATCGTATATGATGAGGAGACATTTACATTATAGAGGAACGTAACGAACGAGCCATTAGGTTGCAAGAACTAAGGTGTCTAACAGTTGCGGAATCGGTGGACGTGCATTTTGTAATTAAAATACGACAGGGCCACTTACAAAAAAGTTATCTAGATATACATTTGCGTGCAAGTACCATGGGTGACGTTAATTCGAACTTTCAATAGTACAGTAATCAATAACACATCAGAACTTAATATCAATAGGGATGTCGAAATATTCAATCAATTCTCGTCCCCGCCCGCCATGAGCATCAAAACTGCATTCATATCTCGTGATATCAAGGTTGTTCAACCAGTACACAACAAGGAGTTACGAGTCCCATTTATACCGGCGCCATTTTGGGCGAGGCCGGGCAGGTCCAAGATATAGTCAAAATGTCTCCACCAACCATCGACCAGACCAGAACCCCTTTCGGCCCTTTATGCTACAAGATGGTGTCTTCCATTCAGAAAATATTGTTGGCAGCATTTTGAAAGGAAAGATAAACAGCCGTTCTCCTAGTGAGTCTCACATTGTTACATTTAGGAAGAATGTTGAAGAGTAATATGTGGAAAATCTGAAGCCATTTTTCTACAAACTCTCAATCAGCCTTGGATGGAAAAAAAATCCTGAAGAATGTACAAACTGAAAACCAATTTTTGTCTGTATAGCATCAACAGCAACGCTTGAGTCAGCTTTGTGTCAAGCTGCCATTTTCATTCAATCAATAGCGTCCCCCTGCACACATTCAGGGACCTGGTCGTGTCTTCAGGTGAAACGGATTGTGGGACAAGAAGCAGAAAGGAAAAGGAAAAAAGTTCCGCCGGACCTCGGGAGCCGGCCGCCTATGTCATGGGCGATCTTTGGCCACACCAGGGCAATAGTGAAGCTGCAGCAGGTGCAAATAAGCTTCAGACAGTCTTACAAGCACTGCTCAGAACTCTCAACGATGGCACTCAACATCCAGGACTTGCCATCCGGATCTTGGCGCCTTGTGCTGGTTCCGACCTATTCACACATCGGTCCACTACTGACATCACCTCATAAGCCAACGGGGCACCCCACACCGACTTTCGGCGCAGCATTGTAGGATGGCCACACCAGTGCGGCAACTTGCTGGACACAACCTCGGTGCCATCCGGATCTCGGCGCGTTCGAGTCACTGTACCGCAAGAGCGGGAGAAACTCAGCTGGACACGCCGTCTTTCGGTGCAGCATTGTAGGATGGCCACACCAGTGCGGCAATTTGCTGGACACCACCTCGGGCAATAGTGAAGCTGCAGCAGGTGCAAATAAGCTTCAGATAGTCTTACAAGCACTGCTCAGAACTCTCAACTATGGCACTCAACATCCAGGACTTGCCATTCGGATCTTGGCGCCTTGTGCTGGTTCCGACCTATTCACACATCGGTCCACTACTGACATCACCTCATAAGCCAACGGGGCACCCCACGCCGACTTTCGGCGCAGCATTGTAGGATGGCCACACCAGTGCGGCAACTTGCTGGACACAACCTCGGTGCCATCCGGATCTCGGCGCGTTCGAGTCACTGTACCGCAAGAGTGACCGAAACTCAGCTGGACACGCCGTCTTTCGGCGCAGCATTGTAGGATGGCCACACCAGTACGGCAATTTGCTGGACACCACCTCGGTGCCATCCGGATCTCGGCGCGTTGTGCTGCCTTCGGCCTATTCGCACATCGGTCCGCTACTGACGCCGTCTCACGTGCCAACGGATTTTCTACGCTTTTTGTAGCCCTATGCCGCATAACAGGTCATGTGACTTGTTTATAAAACTTTTCATTGGTTCATTTTACTTTTGGTTTCCTAAAGATGGAAGGCTTGGTCATATGACCTAAAAATAACACTTTTCATTGGTTTAGAACATTTTTTTTTCCCAAACGATGAAAGCCCCACCTTGTTTCTGGATGATTCAGACTGAAGCTGGCGTCAGCATGAGAGCACCACCATCTCGTGGCTCCGTCGTGGTCATTCCGCGAGCAATCATGGCAGCCGCTCCCCACCGGAAGCCTGCAGGAGTCGAGGGCCCCCAAGACTTTTGTAGAATCTTCACGGCTGAGGGGACGCTTTCGAGAATGGAGTCCAAGCCCTAGCAGGCAAGCGTCCGAGTTCCAAGGTGTCCCAGGGCCATTTTAGTGGACCAGGCCCAAAACCGAAGAGCCGGCCGCCATTTTAGGAGTCCTGTGGCAGCCGCCTATCGCTGCACTGCAAGAGTGGGAGCAACTCAACTACATGGTGAGCGAGACGCTGTAGCCGCAAGAGCGGGCGCAACTCAGCTGGATGGCCGCCACCTGGGGAGGCCCGTTCACGCCGCCTCCCCCACGCCCCCCCCCCCCCCGGGCCGCCCCACGCCAATTTTCGGAGCAGCATTGTAGGATACCAAAACCAGTGCGTCAGTTTACTGGACATCACCTGGGTGCCATCCACATCTCAGCGCGTTCTGCTGCCTTGGGACTATTCGCACAACAGACCGCTACTGACGAGGCCTCCCCCCGCACCACCCGGGACGCCCCACGCTGTTTTTCTGAGCTGCATTGTAGGATCCCAAAAACCAGTGCGGCACCCAGGTGACATCACCTGGGTGCCGTCCAGAACTCAGCACGTTGTGCTGCCTTGGGACTATTCGCACAAAAGACAGCTTCTGACCATTGTTGCTTTTTTTTGTCAAAAATGTTTAAATGTTTGTTACAGTTTTTGTTCCGTTCGTTATATTTAAAAGTTAATAAAGTTTTCTAATCCTACTTTGTTGGAGTGCTATATATTTTTAAAAAATCGGGTGAATGGGGCCTTGAATCGGGTTATTGTCATGTGTGGGCTTTGCAAGTGTACTGCTACAGGATCGGACATTTCAAACTCAAATGCACGTTCTTTTTCTTACCTTTCCGAAGCATGGAGCGCAATAGCAGGCAGAGAAAGGGTGATGCAAGTGTTGAACACTGCCTGGCCTGGCAAGTTGCTGGCAGTGCCCCCCCCCCCCGCCCGCTCCTGAAAGAGGACACACACACACCGCCGCCCGAGTACTTCACAGATCTTTAAAAGACCATGCGCTTGTTCATGAGGCTTAAATGGTTTATCACCCCTTCTAGAACCCCTGCATCGACCCTCTGACGTTTCCTGGAAGAATTACCACGTAACACAATACCAAGCCTTGTCAGCTGAAACCCCCGAGGAATCGTGGGGCATATTATCAAGGGGGTTTATCTCCGCTTTTTTGGCTTTAAAAGCCAAGAAAGCGGAGATAAAATTATCTCCCTATTACCAAGCTGTCGCTAACACCAGTTAGTGACAGCTAAAAGGAAATAGCGACCATCTTGGGCCCCGCTTTGCATGTCAGTGATATTTATCACTAATGACATGCAAAGTGGGCGTGCCAAGATGTTAGCGACTGGAAACAGTCCCTAACATCGCTATCTCCTATTACCAACTTTTAGAGATATTCGGGCTAAGCGCGAATATCTCAAAAAGCTAACACCTGCCCTGAGCAGTTCTTAGCCATGTTATCCAATGGGAGGTGGATAACATGGCTAAGAGCATTTGCTCGATAATGCATGAATATCGCTGACTTTTCAGCGATATTCATGCATTGCGGCCGTTTTTTATCGCATTTGCGATAAACCTTGCTAATAGCAAGGTTTATCTGCGATAAAAATCGCCGATGTGCGGCGATAATTTTTGTCTCTAAACAAGTTAGAGACAAAAATTATCGCTAGTTGTTGGTAATATGCCCCCGGGTTTTTGCTTGCAGAAATCGGGAGGCGGGAGACTAGCACTGAAATCAGTAGTCTCACACCTGAATCGGGAGGGTTGGCATGTCTGGATTCTCTACAGCTGGGGCCATAAACTACATCCGCAGGGCTAGGTGATAGCCTGGGACCGGCCTGGCATCTAAAATGGCTGCCGTGCACGACAAAATTGTGGCATTGGAAAAAAGGCAAGATGGCGCATACAATGTTTATCAATAAGGATTCATTTATAACAAAATATTTTATCGCACTGACAAATTGGCGGTCAACACTTCCTGATTTCCATCGAATCGAACGTTAACAGACGTCACGCAGCAAAAAAAAAAAAAAAACACGCACTGCCGCTGGAAGACATGTATCAACATATATGAGCCTCCTCGGCCACCCTCAGAAAACATAAGGGATTAGGATATGTCTCCCGACCCGCACCCCCTTATACCTAGTCATTTAATTAAAACGAAGCACAAAATGGCGAATTCTTGTTTCGCTACCAGTTTGCGGTCCAGTTCGCGGCCCGTGAAGCGCTTCTACCGTGAAATTTTTTATTTTTTTTATTTTCCCCACGGGACCCTTTAATAACCCCAACAACATTCCTAGGGGGTCAAGAGGGGTATACCTTGCTCCCTTTCATTAAATTCCCCCTTCGTTTTTCACCTCTTCTTCTCTCTCGATCCTACCGAGAGATAAGATGGCGGCCGCTCAGGACTGTTTAGAATGTTGACAGACGCCGGAGAGCCAATCAGCTTCGCATCGCAAAGTTCCGTTTCGCGAAAAGTAAGCGGACCGGAGCGCAGCCCGGAGCGCTGTTACAGATATATATCTTGTTTTGAACGTTAATTTCTCAAAATCCACTGGAGCACATATATTGAGACCTAGCAAAGGCACATCGGGCTAACAGTCCCTACAATTTTGCCAAGTTTCGTGCAAATCCATTCAGCCGTTCGAGCTAAAAGTGAGGCCAAAGGCCCTATGGAAATTAACATGGGAAAAACGCGTTTTGGGACCCCCCTTTTTTCTCGGCCCCCCCTTGACGAAACCCCCCCAAATTGTTAGGGGCTGCTCAGAAACAAAATGTGCCATTTTCCTGAAAATTTCAGCCGATTCCGTCCACAAACGCCAAAGTTATTAGACATAGAATTTTCAAAAGTCCCATAGAGAAAAAATCCTAACTATATATACCTACTGGCGACCGCCAGTAGGTAATATATATATATATATATATATATATATATATATATATATATATATATATATATATATATATATATTACCTACTGGCGATAGCCAGTAGGTATATATAGTTAGGATTTTTTCTCTATGGAACTTTTGAAAATTCTATGTCTAATAACTTTGGCGTTTGTGGACGGAATTGGCTGAAATTTTCAGGAAAATGGCACATTTTGTTTCTGAGCAGCCCCTGAAAATTTGGGGGGGGTTCGTCAAGGGGGGGCCGAGAAAAAAGGGGGGTCCCAAAACGCTTTTTTCCCATGTTAATTTCCATAGGGCGGTTGGCCTCACTTTTAGCCCGAACGGCTGAATGGATTTCCACGAAACTTGGCAAAATTGTAGGGACTGTTAGCCCGATGTGCCTTTGCTAGGTCTCAATATATGTGCTTCAGTGGATTTTGAGAAATTAACGTTTAAAACAAGATATATATCTGTAACAGCGCTCCGGGTAGCGCTCCGGTTCGCGAACTTTTCGCGTATCGGAACTTTGCGAAGCGAAGCTGATTGGCTCTCCGGTGTCTGTCAACATTCTAAACAGTCCGGAGCGGCCGCCATCTTGTCTCTCGGTAGGATCGAGAGACAAGAGGAGGCCAAAACAAACGGGGAAATGAAGGAAAGGGGGCAAGGTAGACCCCTTCTGACCTCCTAGGATTGATGAGGGGGATATTATAGAGCCACGCGGGGCCCAAAAAAAAAAAAAAAAAAATCCGATTTTTTCGCCGTAGAGACGCGTCTTGGTACGCGAACCCGGCAGCTAACTGGGCAGCTAACCGGGAAGCTAACCGGCAGTGTAACGGGAGTCTGAGGAGTAGCTGATTGGCTGTCAACATTGTAAACAGTCCGGAGCGGCCGCCATCTTGTCTCTCGGTAGGATCGAGAGACAAGAGGAGGCCAAAACAAAGGGGGAAATGAAGGAAAGAGGGCAAGGTAGACCCCTTCTGACCCCCTAGGATTGATGAGGGGGATATTTTAAAGCCACGC
Organism: Lissotriton vulgaris; assembly: GCF_964263255.1. NCBI lineage: Eukaryota > Metazoa > Chordata > Amphibia > Caudata > Salamandridae > Lissotriton > Lissotriton vulgaris. The sequence continues at coordinate 799,293,189 of NC_141685.1, read as the reverse complement.
GGGACCAAAAAAAAAAAAAAAAAAGTTCAGATTTTTGCGCCGTAGAGACGCGTCTTGGTACGCGAACCGGGCAGCTAACCGGGCAGCTAACCGGGAAGCTAACCGGCAGTGTAACGGGAGTCTGAGGAGAAGCTGATTGGCTGTTATCATTGTAAACAGTCTGGAGCGGCCGCCATCTTGTCTCTCTGTGGGATCGAGAGACAAGAGGTGGAAAAAAAAAAGGTGTAAATGAATGAAAGGGGTAAGGCAGACCCCTCCTGAACCCCTATGATTGATGAGGGGGCTATTAAAGTTCCCTGCGGGGCAAAAGAAAAAAAAATTGCGATTTTTCGCGGTAAAGGTGCTTCCTGGTACGTTAACCGGGCAGTTAACCGGCAGCGTAACGGGAGTCCGACATATTGTGTTTTTTGAACGTTTGTGATATGTGCACGTGTGGATTTTGTCTAATTAAGGTTAAAAAATATATATATATATCTTTAAGCGTGTTCTGGCGCGCTTACGTTTTGGGTTTGGTTTGCGCTGCAGAGACGATACGTCACGGTTATGCGATGCATCATGAGGCGTCTCACGGGCTACGTGATACGTCACTTAATAAAGAATATATTTTACAGCTATAGATATTAGCTTTTAAAAAACCAATGAAATTCACAGAAAAAACCATAGGTTATAGACCATATATAGTTAGGAATTTGCATTTACAAAACCTTGAAAATTCAATGAAAAAACCATAGGTTATAGACCATATATAGTTAGGGATTAGCATTTAAAAAACCTTATTTTATTTGCACAAAACCATTGAAATTCCATATATAGTTAGTTGCACTAACTATATATCGCGGACCCGCAATCCACTGCTAATGATGTCACATATTACATCATTCATGACATGGTCAGTGACATCACTGATGACATCACTGATGACATCTCAAATGACATCACTGATGACATCTCAAATGACATCACTGATGACATCACTGACATCTCATTTGACATTACTGATTACATCACTGATGATATCATTTATGTGATAATACATCTTCAGACTCTAATATAACCATAGATACACTCAGTGTAAACAGGCACTCACAGACTGTCACACATCCATGGAGTTACTCACACACCTAGTCAGTCATGCAAAGAATCAATCACATCTCCATTTCCTCAACTATACAGTTATACACACCTTACTTATTCAAACATATACTAACACATATTTACTCTCTTATACAATCCTTGATACAAGTTTACAATGATTCATACAGCCACTCTCACATTCACTGGCTCTTATGTTCAGTTATTTATATATGTCAACTCTCACATGGAGTGTGTTTTACATATGTACTTACTTTGACATGTAGCACTGAGATATCCATTAACTCACCAATATACTCATGCACACAGTCAACTGTCCATACAGCTGTTTCTACATGCACTTTTGAACCCATACACCTAGGGAATCAACTGCTCACACATCTATGCACAGAGTTATACACCTCCCAGCCACCTACACACATACTCAGTCTCCCATACAAATACTTGGGCAACCATTCAATAACCCATATAGTTTCTGATATAGCTACTGATTTAAACATGCAGCAGTTTACAGAACAACACAAATAATGATTGCCAAATTAAGACACTTTAATCACTAACCCATGCACTCAGTGAGACACATTTAATCATTCTCTCATACAGTCAGTCATGCACCTACTAAATCCTTCATCCAGACACTTATACATCCACTCATTCTTCAATATGTAAGACATATTTTAACTTTACAGAAACATACAGTCACTGGGTGTTGTCATCAGTGATGTCATCAGTGATGTCATTTGAGATGTCATCAGTGATGTCATCAGTGATGTCATTTGAGATGTCATCAGTGATGTCATCAGTGATGTCACTGACCATGTCATGAATGATGTAATATGTGACATCATTAGCAGTGGATTGCGGGTCCGCGATATATAGTTAGTGCAACTAACTATATATGGAATTTCAATGGTTTTGTGCAAATAAAATAAGGTTTTTTAAATGCTAATCCCTAACTATATATGGTCTATAACCTATGGTTTTTTCATTGAATATATATATATATATCCTGGAAAACTCGAACCACCTCCTGATTTCCACCACAGCAGACAGGCGAGGAAAGAGACACAGACCTACGAGGTATTTTCAAGTGGGCAAGATGATTTTATTGCAAGTGACCCAAACACAACGCGTTTCAAGCCCGGAAGCCCTTGTTCACGTGTCATAAGTGAAAACACCATCTACTATTTTAAAGTGAGTAATGCCCCTCCCAGATCTTGACATCACAGGTCATATGATCATAGGCACAGAAAACATACTACTATGGCTACTCCCATCATTTTGTAGTTATACATTGTGGCAGATTAATATAGTATGACACACAAAATTTATATATACATGCTTTAAAAATAATTTAAAAACATGTAACGTGCTAAGTGTCAAAGTATTTGTAAAATAATAAATACAAATCATTTTAAAAGGTCTCATTGGATGAATCCAAGACTGCCTGCTTAGTGATAGCCATGATGTTTTCATATTACCGGTTAAATCCGTTTTAAATCAAAAAACAGCCTGTGAGTTACGTGTGCTAGATAATATGTACTCAATATTGTCTCTATTCTAACATCATTTTTTCTATGTACACGTATAAAACACCAAATGGGGAGGCATTGTGCAAATGTGCATATCTTCAAATCTAAAGTGCTAGTGTAGATAGTTTAAATTTCTCAATTAATCCAATGTTAATTATAGGTCTAACCATCTGTACACGAGAAAAATATACAATTCTAATTCATACAGGGTTAATAGCTATATTTTGATCCTAAAACATTTGATTATATGTAAAAAATATGTAAATACACTCTGAGAAATCAATACGAGAGAAAGACAAAATACATTCAAATGTTGACAATTAATATTTTTACATCATATTTACAAAGGGACGCATTTCATAGTATTATTTACAAATAACTCCTCTAGTGAAAAAGGGGAAACCCAATATTTCAGCTATATTTGACTTACAAAAAGCTGTGCATATCTTCCGTCGTGTTCAAACCATTGGGCCATTTACAGTCTAGCTCTAGAATATATTTTGTTTAGAGCTGGCGGAGTTGGCGCTCTCTGTTGCCACCTCTCCTTTTCCTAGCCACAGCGTCTATTACATAATAAGATAAGCAATTGATGTTGTTGGCATGTGCTCTCTTAAAATGTCTGGCAACAGGATATGTTGCGTCGCTGTGGAGAATGGCCCTGATATGCTGCAAAATCCTGACGTGCACCTGTAGCTTCGTGCTACCCATGTAGCTAAGCCCACAGGTGCACGTTAGGACATATACAGCATATTCGGTTTTGCAATTGCAATTTCCCATTATCAGAGTAGGAGTAGTCCTGAAAGGTGTAGAGTATGTGGACATATTGCACCCAAATTTGCAAGCACGGCATGATGTACACTTAGTAAAGCCTTTCTTGGGTGCCAACCAAGTAGTTACCTTTTTGTAAAATTTTTAACCCTCTTTTGTAAAATTTTTAAGTAGTTACCTTTTTAATCTTGGGTGATACTCGATCTAATGTAGTGCCCATGGTGCTACTTCTTCTAAATGTAACCACAGGTTTCGCTGCAATTCTACTCTGAAGAATGTTGTCAGTTAACACCACTGGCCAGTGTTTATTCACTATCGCTCTTATCTGTCGCTCCTCTCTATTGTAGGTAGTAATTAATCTAGGAGTATCAGTCCTAGTAGAGGTGACAGCAGAATTGGGTGTGTCAGAGCTGTCCTTATCAGGAGCGAAAAGACTTGTTCTGGATCTAGTTTTAGCCTTCTCAATTGCTTCCTGTAGGATTTGTTGAGAGTACCCCCTGATTTTAAGTCTATCAACCAGCTCTTCTTGGCATTTGTTAAACTCATCCTCATTGCTACAGATTTGTTTTATACGTAGGATTTCTCCATACGGAATACTGGCAATGAGGTGTTTTGGGTGGGAGCTGGTTGCGTGTAAGGTAATGTTACCAGAAGTAGCTTTCCTATGAAGGGTGCTTTCAAATTTGTCATTATGGACAAAGACCTTAACATCAAGGAGTTCAATTTCCTTTTTCTGATTATGGGAAGTGAATTTTAGATTATAGATATTGTTATTAATCTTTTTTGTACGAAAAAGCAGCAGCGGACCTTAAGATGCCGCACCTAAACTCCAGTGCCAATAGATTTATGATCAAGTCAGTTTGATATTGTGCTGCCAACCCCGACACCAGCTGCTGTTTGGCGTCGCTGTGCTCTCCAGATCAGTTAAACAGTTTTTAGATACTCAAGGGGGCGCACCAAAATGAGAGTCCAAATAGAATAAGTAGAAAAATGTTCTTTATTTATCTTTGTTCAGCAACAAAAGGCATATCAATAAAATAAGTAGTGAGATCAGCCAACGCGTTTCACTCCCTACCAAGGAGTTTCTTCAGGGCGCTGCGAATATATTCGGTAAGTTGTCTTTTGTAAGAACCCTCTGTGGTCGCACTGGTATTTTTCGGTCGTTTCTTTATTCCAGCCTTTAAAAGCCTTTGGAGTATCTCTCTTCCCTTATCTTTTCTTTATATCGTGGACTTTGTAGGTCTTGTCCGAAAAAACAGTTCTGGTATTTCAAAGAGCTACCCGTCCCTGGTTGTATTTGTTACAGGTGGGTACAGTGCTGTGGTTACCGTTGTCAGTTTCGGCGTCTCGGCATGGCTGGAACCAGCCATGCCGAGACGCCGAAACTGACAACGGTAACCACAGCACTGTACCCACCTGTAACAAATACAACCAGGGACGGGTAGCTCTTTGAAATACCAGAACTGTTTTTTCGGACAAGACCTACAAAGTCCACGATATAAAGAAAAGATAAGGGAAGAGAGATACTCCAAAGGCTTTTAAAGGCTGGAATAAAGAAACGACCGAAAAATACCAGTGCGACCACAGAGGGTTCTTACAAAAGACAACTTACCGAATATATTCGCAGCGCCCTGAAGAAACTCCTTGGTAGGGAGTGAAACGCGTTGGCTGATCTCACTACTTATTTTATTGATATGCCTTTTGTTGCTGAACAAAGATAAATAAAGAACATTTTTCTACTTATTCTATTTGGACTCTCATTTTGGTGCGCCCCCTTGAGTATCTAAAAATTGTTATTAATCTTGCTTATAAATTGGATAGCTTCTTCCTCACTTCCCTGCCACAGTATGAACACATCATCAATGTACCGGAGGTAAGATCTTATGTGTGTCTTGTAATCCACCTGAAACGTGGTTTTGAGGACCTGCTCCTCCCACCAGCCCACATGTAAACATGCGTAGCTGGGGGAGAAGCAGGCCCCCATCGCCACACCTCTCATCTGTTTGTATATGTCCTTATCAAACAGGAAATAATTGTTATTGAGACACCATTTGATGACTTCAAGCAAAACTTTGTTGTGTTCATATAGGGTACTAGACCGTGTTTCCAAAAAATGTTTCACTGAAGCCAATCCCTGTACATGATCTATACTCGTGTATAATGCTTCTATATCTAAGGTGATAAGAAGCAAGTTATCTGACCATGAAAGTTTGTCTATTTTCTGTAAAAAGTCTCCAGTATCCTTTACATAGCTTGGCAATGCCATCACTAAGCTCTGAAGGAAAAAATCTATGTACTGACCTACATTTTCGCCCAAACTGTTTATGGCCGATATTATTGGTCTACCTGGGATTGGGGAAACATTTTTGTGTATTTTTGGAATTAGGTAAAGGACCGGTAGAACAGGAAACTCATTAACCATGAACTTATGTTCTTCTGTAGAGATAAGGCCTTGTCTTTTCCATGTTGCTAGCAATTTGTGCAAAACTGATTTAGCTTTATCATACTCTTTGACATTTGATTTCGCATAACATTGTACATCTTGAAGCTGGCGAAGTGCTTCAGCTATATAGTCTTTTCTAGGCCACAGTCCCAGGTTCCCACCCTTGTCCGATTTTTTGACCACCACTTCCTGATTATTTTCCAGTTTTTTAACTAAATCATAATATGCTTTTCTTTTAAAAAACAGATTTCTTTCCTTTCTGCTTTTGTGAACAGTATGATTTAATTGCTTTAGGTCATTGACAATAAGATCATGAAACACATCAATGCTGTCCTTTGGCATAAATGGAACAAAACTGGACTTAGGTTTAAAGGGGCTGATCCCAGCACCCTCTTGCGTGTGGTTGATTTTGCGTAGTCGGTCTTGGGTGGCCTGATTAGTGTCTTGTTCATGTTCCACAGTTATATCTGATTCATCAGCCAGATCATGTACCATCAATAAATTGGGGATGTCCGATGCTGCTAGATTAATCATAGTTTCGTTATCCTCAGTTTCCTTGCTGCCTCCTGCATCTTTTATGGTTTTTAGTGCAAAGAACTTTTTCAGTTTCAATTTCCTGATGTAACAATATACATCAATACGTGTTCTAGCGTAATTGAAACTGTCATCAGGGCAAAAGTTGAGACCCAAGGGCGGTGCCTGTGATTTCAGAGGCGTACAGGTTAGGGGGCCGGTGTCGGCGTGACAGGAAAGGCACGCCCTGAAGGGTACGACCGGCCACTGCCTGGTCCTGGAAGAGCCAGTGCTTGCCGGATTCCAATTGAAACCATTCCACGAAGGTACGCAGCTGCGCTGCCTGGAAGTACAGGGTGAGGTCGGGCACACCGACCCCTCCATTCGCCGGGGGCAGGGTGGCGAGGGTGTGCTTAAACCTCGGTCGCCGGCCGTTCCAAATAAATCGCGACAGTTCCGATTGGGTTTGCTGAAGCCAACCCGCCGGGGGATTTAGGGGAAGCGTCTGGAACAGATACAAGATCTGCGGTAGTAGTGTCATTTTGACTGCGGCAATTCTGCCCAGCCACGACAATGTAAGCGGCTTCCAACGTCGGAGCTGCTCCCGGAGTTTGATCGTGAGTGCTTCATAATTGACTCGCGCCGTACCCCGGACAGTGGGAGCCAGGCGAACGCCCAAGTACGGGACGGCTGCGTCTGACCATTGTATCTTGAATTCGGACTTGATCTCGGCCACCACGTCCGGGCTCAGGGAGATGTTCAGGGCTTCGGATTTCGTTTCATTAATCTTAAAACCCGAGGCCAGGGCAAAGGTGTGAAGCTCCACAAAGAGAGCACGCAGGGATTGCATCGGGTCAGTGAGGGACAGCAAGACGTCATCCGCGTATAGGCTGATCTTGTGCGTGTCGGCACCAAATTTGATACCAGATATGAGCGCATGCTGCCGCACCCTCTGAGCCATCGGTTCCATATATAGTGCGAATAGGAGCGGCAACAGAGGGCAGCCCTGGCGCGTGCCTCTGCCAATGTCGAATCTCGGGGAGGTATGACCGTTCACCCTGACCGTGGCGTTGGGCCGACGGTAGCAATTGAAGATGCGGTGGCGGAGTTTCTCCCCAAATCCGAAGTGGCGGAGAACCTGGTCGAGGTAGGGCCAGTGCACTCTGTCGAATGCTTTCTCCGCATCGATGGTGAGGAGCATGCAGCCCGGTTTAGTGCGCGACCCGGCCTCAATGAGGTGCAGCACTCGCCTGGTGTTGTCGCTGGTCTGCCGTTGGGGGATAAAGCCCGCCTGGTCAGGGTCTATCAACTGCTGCATGTATGGCGCAATGCGGCCCGGTAGTATGCCAGTGTAGAGCTTCAAGTCCACATTCAGCAGCGAGATGGGCCTGTATGAGCTACATGTCGCTGGGTCGCGGCCCGGTTTGGGAATGACAGAGATGGACGCCTCTAGCAGGTCCGGGTGGATGGCTCCAGGCGTGTCAAAGGTGTTAAACAGGTCGCGCAAGAGGGGGGCAAGCTGCGGGCAAAAGGTCTTGTAAAAGGCCGCGGTATAGCCGTCGGGTCCCGGGGATTTCCCCACTTTGAGGCGGGCAATAGCAGAAATGACTTCCTCCAGGCCAATGGGCCGTTCCAGAAAGTCCGCTTGGGCCTGGTTGAGTGAGGGGAGCTCCGCACCCTGCAGGTAGGTCGGGCCGGCAAGTGGGTCCAGGTGGTCCGCGTCGTATAGCGCCGCATAAAAGTTGCCAAAGGTTGCCGCGATCGCCGCATCTTCCGTGATCTGGCTGCCATCAGCCGACAGGAGAGAGCGCACCTGCTGCCGTTGAGTTTGCGCCCGTAGTCTGCTCGCCAGAAGCTTCCCGCATCGGTCACCTCCGGTGTAATAGGCGTGCTTAAGGCACATAGCGGCGTATTCCGCTACGTCTTGATCCAAAGCTGCCAACATTTTCCGTTCGGCGCATAACTGGCGCCACGCCCTTGCCGCCCCTGTGCGTTGGTGCATCTGTTCTAGTTCCGCCACCCGTTGGGTAAGCTCGGCACGCTTTAGAGCCCTGTCCCTGTTGTTGGCGGTGGCTATGGAGATAAGTTCCCCGCGGAGGACCGCCTTGAGGGCTGCCCACTGAGTGGCCTTTGTGGTGTCATCATTGGCGTTGTGTTCCAAAAAGTGGTCAATCGCAGCCGTGAGGCGGGTTTGGGTGTCGGGCAACTGCAAGAGGCCGTCTCGCAGCCTCCAGTGTCGTTGCGGAGCTGGCATGGCTCCCACACGAAGTGTCGTTACCACTGGGGAGTGATCCGAGAGCGCGGCTGGCAGTATCTCCACCTCTTCGACCTGCAGCGCCAGTTGAGAGGAGCACAGGAAATAATCCAGCCTCGCATACGTCTTGTGCGCCGCCGAGTAATACGTGTATGCTGTAGTCTGGGGGTGCGCGTGTCGCCATAAATCTATGAGGCCCAAGTCTGCCACATGTGCGTGGCCTGCCGCTGTGAGTGCCCCCACCTGCCCGGATCTCTGGCCTGAGCGGTCTGCCGTGTTGTGAAAAACAATGTTAAGGTCTCCACCCAGCAGCAAGTGAGTGTGTGTGGTGGATGTAGCGGTCTCTAGTGCCGTATGTAAGAACCTTTCCTGCCCCTCGTTCGGGCCATAGACTGAACCCACCAGTAAGGTATGGCCTGCAATCTGGAAGCTATAAAGCAGAAGTCGCCCTCTAATTTCCGCTTCTTTCTGGAGGACCCTCCCCCCGAAGGACTTAGCCACTAGGATCGCCACCCCTGCTGCTTTCTTCGGGGATGAGGAGAAGAACTGCCAGGGAAAGGCGCGTGATTTGATTCTGTGTTGGTCGCTGCGAACAAGGTGTGTTTCCTGGAGTAGGCAGATATCTGCCTTGGACCGCTCTAGACAGGAGAGAATCGCCTTGCGCTTGTTCGGACTATTAAGACCCTGCACATTAAGCGAAAGCACTGTTAGATGACGTGTCATGTCTGGGGTAATAAGGAAGATGCCAATCCCCACCCGGAGGTGGCAGCCACGGACCAACGGGCCGTAGGAGACGCTGCGCTGGGAGTCCTACCGACTCCGTCCGTGATGTCAGAATCCCCTGGACAAGGAGAGCCCCTCCCCCTCATTCCCCAACTCCCCCCCATCCCCAACTGCCCCCCCCAACCTCAGCTCAACTGGAGCGACCCCCTTCTCCCGGGTCCCCCTCTCCCTAGGTGCAACCCCTTCCTGCCCCGCTTCCCTTTCCTGCAACACCCCCCAACTCTCCCCCCCAACTGGTAAAGAAATTAGGTCCAACATTGTCCCAGGTCCAGTCTCAAGGCCACTGGACCCGTGGTAAAGTAAGTCCGTAGAATGGAAGCAGTGGCGACAGTGCGAGCAGGTCGGCCCTCCCCTAGCACTCCGCTGTAGGCGAAGAGTCAGAGTCTCCATCCGGGAAGGCCAACAAGCACTCTGCCTTCGCCCCCGCCGCCGGACTAGACTAGCCCGACCCGACCATGTCCTGTGGAACTAGTGCGGTTCTCTCCCAGCGGTCAGCCATTGTTCGCTTGCGCCAGGCCCTGCGCCACGGTTTCCACCGCAGCCCGCTGCCCCTCCTCAATCTCAGTAGCTGCGGGGCGTCTCGGCTTGCGTCTGCGCCGTTGCTGTTGCCAGCGTCCTGGGGTCGCCTCATTGGGGGCCCCTTCACCCAGTGAACCGTCGTCGACCACCGGCTCGTCTAGGCCCAGTACGCGGCAAGCGTCCCTGAGGGAACGCGGCTGGTGAAGTACATTGCCTATCCGGAACACCAGGCGGAAAGGGTGCCCCCAGCTGTAGGAGATGTTGCGTTTTCTCAGTTCCGCTGTCACTGGCCGAAAGGTGCGCCGCTTCTCCAGTGTAAGCGCGGCTAGATCCTGGTACAACGTCGGGGAGTGGTCGCCAAAGGTGATCTTGTCCAACTGGCGAGCCTTGCTCAGGATCTCCTCCTTCGTTCTGTAGTCCTGCACACACACCAGGATGTCCGCCGGGTGAGCAGCGCCGGCCCTCGGCGGACCCGCCCGGTGGGCCCTGTCCAGTCGCAAGGGGGCGTCCGCCTGTCGGCCCAGGATGTGGTTGAAGAGGCCCCGCGTAAACTGAAAGAGGTCTTTCGTGTCCGGGGACAGTTGTACTCCTCTGATCCTGATGTTATGCCGCCTGGAGCGATTCTCCAGGTCCTCGGCGTGCGTCTGGAGATCCACCTGTTGGTCATGTATGCGGGCCAGTTCCTGCCTTAGGGCCTCAATTTCGGTGTCCCGTGTATCGCTCTTCGTCTCCAGTTCTGCCACTCTCTCCCCTATGGCGTCGGTATCGCGGCGGACCTCCTTGATCTCGTCCTGAAGCTCCTTCTTTAGGGCATGGATGTCTTCCCGCAAACTGGAGAACAGGGATTCCAGGAAGGACCGCGTGACCGGGCCCTCGGGGTCCGTTCCTCCGGGGGGCGACGCGGCCTCTACCTTCTTCTCTGCGTCTCCCCGGGGGTTGGGCCCCGCTTGTCCATTCCGCTTCCCCATGGTGGTGGGGGTGAAGAGGTCCTTTATGGTGCGGTCTTTCTTGGTCCTCCCGCCAGACATGCCTCCCCGGGGCCCCCAGCCGCGTCTGTCGGCCTCCTCCTCTGCCGGCCGTGGGTAGGCCCCTGGGCCTCGGGGGCGACTCTCCGGGCCGGGATGACCGGCGCTTCCTGCGTGGCGCGATTCAACACAGGCAGGAGCTACGCCGGGGGACGGGGCCCTCCACTCGCCGTGGTGTCCAGGAACATCCTCAGGCCAGTGCCCGGGTAGGTGCCGGAGTCGCCGCCCAGGCCCGCGGGGTGAGTGAGAGGACAGGGTCAGGCTCTTGGTCAGGCTCCTCGTGCAGGCAGGCGCTGTGTGCCGCTGGATGGCTCCTCTCTCGGTGCGCCCCCCCGACGCAGCCCCCGTGTGTCTCCCGGGTAGGTGCGGGTGCTAATGCGCAGGGCCGCAGCACGAGAGGGTGGGCAGGGAGGCAGCAGGTCCCTGGTGCCACGCACGATGTCGGCGGTTGCAGGGCTCGGACCGGGTCTAAGCCGCGCTCCACCACGGCCTCGGTGCCTGGTCACCTAAAATGGCGGTTGTGCAAAAGGGGGGGGGGGCCCGGTGATACTGTCACACCCCCCCCGTTCCTCCACTTCGCCGTGCTGTGCTGCGGGTCCCAGGGGCTGTGTTGCGGGTCTCAGGGGCTCACGCGGGTCCTCTAGGCGGCGTTCCACCGCGGTCCCAGGCACTGGTTGCCTAAAATGGCGGGCCGCCGTTGGGACCCGCGCCGCGGCGCCAACTCTTCCCCGGCCAGGCGCGCCGGGACGCAGGCGATGTGCGAGGGGGGGGGGCGGTGTCACTGTCTCACCCCCCGTACCTCTCCTCCGCCGTGTAGTGCTGCTGGCTTCAGGGGCTGCGCGGCAGGTCTCAGGGGCTCGCGCGGGTCCTCCAGGCGGCCCCGCCAGGTCCGGCGGCAGGAGCCGGCGGCCGCCCGGGCAGTGTGCACGCCGATCTGTAACGGGGCGGCAGGTCCGCAGAAGCTCCCACGTGAGACCGTGGGGAGCCTCGCACGGCTCCGTGCGGGCCGGACCCGCCGCCTCTGCTGGTACCTGCCTCAGGCGATCCCTGGCGGCTCCGTGGCTCCGCCCTCCTCGGCCTCGCTCTCAGTCGTGCCCTGGTCTCGTGGGGCGCGCTAGGCCTCAACCGCCGCTGTGTCCGCGGCCAAACGCCGCAAGGGTCAGGCCGCCTCCGGTCGCAGCACCGGACCTGAAGGTCGTCGCTGGCTAGGCGCTGGCGCCAGGGGCCCCCTGGGGTCACTCTCGGCCGGGCTAGTGCTATGGTGGTGCTAGTTACAGTGTCCGGCGGCGGGAGCTCAGAGAGGCACGTCCGCTCACACCGCCATCTTGGCCACGCCCCCCTGGAGAGCCTGTTTTAAACAACAAGGGACCCCAAATAGTATCAGTGAGGGACCTCGGGGAGCTTATCATACAAACACAACAATGGTCCCTAGCAAGGAGACAAGGGATGGTAGGAAATAAATATAGACTCAGTCAGTTCTATATTACCGAAGACATGCCCAGCCGGACAGAGGTCCTCAAAGTTTATACTTAAATAAAGGTTTGAAACACAAAATAACACCTTCAACAATTCACGTGCGTGGGGCACAAGCCTGTACCCAACCACGACAGTACGTAGACACAGACAACATACAGAAAGGGCTTGCAAGGCAAGAGCAACAGTCTCTGTAAAGTTCCAATTATACAGAGAAATTCTTATAGGTACCATTACATAGTATTATAAAGTAATTCATTATACAGGTATATGATACTCAAAAAGTCGATGGCGTTTCGGACCCCCTACTAAATGATGGGGTCCATCATCAGGACAAAACAATAATTGCCTTTAGAATATAAGCCTCTTTAGCCTAAGGAGAAGAAGGGGGAACAAAATTACATTAAGTTTAACCAAACACATAACAGAATACTAAGGACTGGTGACATTGTGTAGTGGTTATACTAATAATTCGCTTATTTCCAAGGCGGAGACAGCGAGTGATATTTACATTATGGTGTTCGCAGGCATGTGACTGAGTGATGAAAAACATACTGGTGGTGACTTTAGTGACTGGCATACAGCTACTATGCCCAAATTGTGAAGGGTGTACGTGGATAGTTCGAAAAGGTTAAAAAACGAGTGGTGACATCAATGTCAGGCAAAAAACGGCGCAGTGATACAGTTCAATTGCAATGAGAAAAGATTATGGGCTCACCAAAAGAGCGTAGGGTTACAAGCTCACAGACGAGCTTGAGATGAATTAGTAATCAGCAAAACCAGGAATTTGGACGGAATTTCCGTAGGGCTTGGAGTAGCTAGAATGAGAGGGAATACCCTTCAGTGAGGATTATAGCGGCGGATTGAAGGAGGACAGCCAATGCTATGCTCAGGCGGGCGGGGGAGAGTGAAAGGAATAGTAAGGCGGCTTACCGGGAAAGTTCAAGGTTGTAGTTCTTGGGCCCAAGGGCGGAACAGATAAATTACTTCGTTTCCGCTTGTACCTATATATGTAAGGGTACATGTTTTAAAAGGCAAAATTGGAAGTAACCAGTGGCGTATTGGGCCGGAGCCGATTAGAGGCTTACCTTAATCCGGGTATTACCGGTTGCGCCGAGTCGCGCTGGGGTTCTGGAACCAGGGGGTGGCCTGTGGGGAAAGAAATTAATAAGGCAACCGGGAAATGGGGTCTAAGGGGCCACAAAAGCGAGGGCAAGGCGCGAGGTACGGTCTTACCGGGTCAGTCGGCAACAATGGATTTCCTGGTTGTGGGTGTCATGTGACCTCAACCATTATAACATGGTTGGCCATTGGCTGTGTTTGGGGCATAGGAATAAAGGAAGGACTACACGTTGGTAGCCATATTGGGTAGAAGGAATGAGGACAGAAAGCAGATGAAGGGGGCATAGGAATAAAGGAAGGACTACACATGGGTAGCCATATTGGGTAGAAGGAATGAAGACAGAAAGCAGATGAAGGGTGCAAACACGTGACATTTGTGAAAATAAGGAAGATAAAAACAGGGTTGCATAGAGTGCATTAGTCCAAAAGGGGCATTTATGAGTCTTTTTTTTAGAAAAATTTTCAGTTCTTTCACTTGAGTTCTTTTAAAGGAGGACTGTGCAGAACAAGGTCAGATTAAAGTGGTCCAATCATCTTGCTGGTTAAGACCAGAGTTCAAACTGTCTGTCCTTATTATCCATTTTAACTTTCCTTGTTGAGCAGGAGATTGAGGTCACCGCCTCGTGATGGCAATGTCACTTGGTTTATCACCGTCCAGCGAATGTCATTTTCAGTATGCTGCTTGGAGGTGAAGTGTTCGACCAAGGGAGCATTAGGAGTCCTGCAACGTATTCTGCTTCGGTGTTGGGCAATACGCAGCTTGATTTTTTGTTTGGTTTGCCCCACATAAATAAGGTCGCAAGGGCATAAGATTGCATATATAACATTGCAGCTGTTGCAGTTTGTAAACGTTTTCAACACATTTCTAGTTTCCTTGAACACAAATTCTTTACCCTCAATAGTGAAATCACATACCACACATGTACCACACTTAAAATGGCCCTTAAGAGGCGTTGTAGCCCAGTGGTCATTAATCGTTCTTTTTAGGGGGGCGGGGGATGGTAAGGCTGCCCTCACTAGATGATCTTTGATGTTTTTGCTCTTTTTGAAAGCAAAAAGTGGGCGCTCCCAGTTGAGTTGCCCCGAATTCAAAATATGCCAATTCTTTTTAATGGTTTTCGTGATTTTGTTGGAGACAGTGGAAAAGGTTGTGACACATACCAGCTTATTTGTAGTGGGTTTGGGTTTTTGTTCCAAAAGGGTCTCACGTGGGCAGTACCAAGCTCGTTTCATAGAGTTTTTAATGAGGCGGCGAGGGTAGCCTCTTTGTTTCAATTTGGTAGCTAGGATGCTCGCCTCAGAAAAATAATCTTCTTTGTGGAAATTATTCCTTCTCAGGCGAAGGAACTGCGAGTAAGGTAAGCTATCTTTCAAAGCCCTAGGATGGCAACTATTGTAACTCAAAAGAGTATTTCTCTCGGTTAGTTTGCGGTATAGGGAAGTATAGAGTAGCCCATCCTGGTGCTGGATGTTTAGATCCAAAAAGGGGATATTTGTTTTGCTGTGAGTAAGGGTGAATGTCAGACCACTGCAGTTATTGTTTAGCCAATGTAGTAGGGCTGGAAAAGTGTCAGTGTCGTTACCCCATATCATGAAGACGTCGTCTATATAACGTCTCCATATGAGGATGCCTTGGTAAAAAGGATTGCTGTCAACGAGAATCGTATTGCATTCCAGCCAATCCATGTAGAGAATAGCCAGGGTAGGCGCAAAAATCGCTCCCATGGAGGTGCCACGGACCTGTTGATAGTATTCATTGTCATATGTGAAGAAATTTTGTGTGAGGCAGATTTCAAGCAGCTGGATTATAAACAATGTGGGGACCCTATGGGGACGAGTTCTTTGGTCAAGGATAGCCTCCATTACAGACAGTGACTCTCTCTGGGGAATGTTCGTATATAACGATTCGACGTCGAGAGTACATAAGGTCTCGGTGTTGTGATTGAAAGGATGGTTCTCAACAAGATTTATCATATGAGTGCTATCTTTTATATAGCACCTGGTTGCTGGAACAAAGTCTTTTAAGAAAAAGTTGACGTAGTGGCCGAATGGTTCCAATACCGAACCACATCCCGAAACAATCGGGCGGCCTGGAGGTTGGTCAAGCCTCTTGTGCACTTTGGGCAAGGTATAGATAAATTGGGTTCTGGGAGTGAGAGTATTAAGAAAGTCATACTCATGTTTTGTCAAGTAGCCATTTTCCAGAGCCTCAGTAGTGATAACTCTGATTAAGGCTTGGATTTCCCTAGTGGGATTAGTGGGAAGTCTACAATAATTGTCAGTATTTGATACTTGACGTAATAGTTCATCTTTGTAGTTATCGATGTTTTGCAGCACAATTCCGCCCCCCTTATCTGCTGGCTTGATAATTAGATTGGGGTTGTTTTTTAGTGTGGAAATGGCTGATTTTTCTTCTAAGGAAATATTGTACGGTATGAAAATGTGTGATTTCGCCAGATCAGCGGTTTCTTTAGGAACCAACTTCTCAAAAGTTATGATTTCCTTGGGAATCATGCCCGCCATCGGGGAAAATTTGGAGGGTGGTCTGAAGGGTGTAGTCACAGGTTTGGGTTCAGTCGGGTTAAGTTCAAAATAAGCACGTAGCCTGATTTTGCGGAAAAAGGTCATAAGCTCAGACTGTAAATCAAGGAAATCGGGGTAGGTAGTGGGGACAAAAGATAAGCCTTTACTCAAGACAGATATTTCATGGGAAGACAGTATATGGCTAGACAGGTTAAACAAAGGGATGGTAAGTTCTGTATTCGGGGCCTCTGTTACCATTGGTAGAATCTGTTCCGGGTCTGTCGTTCTCCCGGAGGGTTCTGCCATCGTGTTTGTTGCTTCACCCGGCCTTCCTTGGGGGGTTCTTGCTGACCTCTGGCTAAAAAATGTTTTTGGTGACGTTGAGGTCCGCCACTGGGGCCCTCCCCGGCGTCTGAATTATCTGAGGATTCGGCTGATGAGTCAGTAAAACCAACAACCGTATTCCTTCTATTGAAGCGACCCCAAGGTCTCGGTGTGAATTGGTTTTGGTTGAGATTGCGGTTGGTATAGAAGTCCTTCTGAAGGTAGGGGTATGCGCGTTCAGAAGTGAATGATTTAATATCTTTTTTAACCTTATTGGCCTTCTTATTTTGTTCTATTCGATGAAATTCCTGTACAGTCTTGTCAATTTTTTCAAGGAGTTTCTTTGCCTCAGTATTAGTGTCTTTTTCCGTTATTTGCTTCTCTAGATCTTTAATTATCTCATCTAATTTCTTTAGTTCCTCAGAAGCGGTTTCAATCCCCAAAACTAACCAATGCCTAGAGCAGGTGGTACCTATATTGCTAAACCCTAGGATGTATTTCGGGTTGTCGGTAAAAACCCCTGGTATATTTCGAACCTGAAGACCTAAAGGTATCGTATTAGACCTTAGGTAATCAGTGAGCATAATAGTCATAAGTTCCAGGCGAACATATTTCTTTTTTTGTTTTTCTAAATCCTCACTTAGATTCGAGCTTGCAACTGCAACTGGTTCCTCTAGGTCAGTGAATAAAGAAGGGCCTTCACAGATTTTTTTAATGTACTCTACTGAATAAAGGGGGGCGTCGTCAGACATAACAGTGTGGTGAGAGGGGACACAATAGTGTTGTGTGTGGACGGGGCAGTGGTGTAAATCAATAGAAAAGTAGGAGGGCAGGGAGGGGAGGACCCACTTAGGTGAAGTGGAAGGGAACAAAAGCCCTTGCAATCCAGCGATTGCGCACAGTATCTATTTTAAACAACAAGGGACCCCAAATAGTATCAGCGAGGGACCTCGGGGAGCTTATCATACAAACACAACAATGGTCCCAAGCAAGGAGACAAGGGATGGTAGGAAATAAATATAGAATCAGTCAGTTCTATATTACCGAAGACATGCCCAGCCGGACAGAGGTCCTCAAAGTTTATACTTAAATAAAGGTTTGAAACACAAAATAACACCTTCAACAATTCACGTGCGTGGGGCACAAGCCTGTACCCAACCACGACAGTACGTAGACACAGGCAACATACAGAAAGGGCTTACAAGGCAAGAGCAACAGTCTCTGTAAAGTTCCAATTATACAGAGAAATTCTTATAGGTACCATTACATCGTATTATATAGTAATTCATTATACAGGTAAATGGTACTCAAAAAGTCGACGGCGTTTCGGACCCCCTACTAAATGATGGGGTCCATCATCAGGACAAAACAATAATTGCCTTTAGAATATAAGCCTCTTTAGCCTAAGGAGAAGAAGGGGGAACAAAATTACATTAAGTTTAACCAAACACATAACAGAATACTAACGACTGGTGACATTGTGTAGTGGTTATACTAATAATTCGCTTATTTCCAAAGCGGAGACAGCGAGTGATATTTACATTATGGTGTTCGCAGGCATGTGACTGAGTGATGAAAAACATACTGGTGGTGACTTTGGTGACTGGCATACAGCTACTATGCCCGAATTGTGAAGGGTGTACGTGGATAGTTCGAAAAGGTTAAAAAACGAGTGGTGACATCAATGTCAGGCAACAAAAAACGGCGCAGTGATACAGTTCAATTGCAATGAGAAAAGATTATGGGCTCACCAAAAGAGCGTAGGGTTAGAAGCTCACAGACGAGCTTGAGATGAATTAGTAATCAGCAAAACCAGGAATTTGGACGGAATTTCCGTAGGGCTTGGAGTAGCTAGAATGAGAGGGAATACCCTTCAGTGAGGATTATAGCGGCGGATTGAAGGAGGACAGCCAATGCTATGCTCAGGCGGGCGGGGGAGAGTGAAAAGAATAGTAAGGCGGCTTACCGGGAAAGTTCAAGGTTGTAGTTCTTGGGCCCAAGGGCGGAACAGATAAATTACTTTGTTTCCGCTTGTACCTATATATGTAAGGGTACATGTTTTAAAAGGCAAAATTACAAGTAACCAGTGGCGTATTGGGCCGGAGCCGATTAGAGGCTTACCTTAATCCGGGTATTACCGGTTGCGCCGAGTCGCGCTGGGGTTCTGGAACCAGGGGGTGGCCTGTGGGGAAAGAAATGATGAAGGCAACCGGGAAATGGGGTCTAAGGGGCCACAAAAGCGAGGGCAAGGCACGAGGTACGGTCTTACCGGGTCAGTCGGCAACAATGGATTTCCTGGTTGTGGGTGTCATGTGACCTTAACCATTATAACATGGTTGGCCATTGGCTGTGTTTGGGGCATAGGAATAAAGGAAGGACTACACGTGGGTAGCCATATTGGGTAGAAGGAATGAGGACAGAAAGCCCTTTCTGTATGTTGTCTGTGTCTACGTACTGTCGTGGTTGGGTACAGGCTTGTGCCCCACGCACGTGAATTGTTGAAGGTGTTATTTTGTGTTTCAAACCTTTATTTAAGTATAAACTTTGAGGACCTCTGTCCGGCTGGACATGTCTTCGGTAATATAGAACTGACTGAGTCTATATTTATTTCCTACCATCCCTTGTCTCCTTGCTTGGGACCACATATGGAGAGCCAGCATAGTGCACATAAAGAGTTCAGATTCCATCGCATCCAGAAGGTGACCCAAAACATTAAAGCTGGAGAATGGGATTTTAGAAGTAGGCAAGCGGAGGCCAGGTGGATTTGTAAATTAGGACGGTGACGAAGGGCTTGAACATTGATTCGGAATTGCATTATTTTTTGGTATAATCGATTCCGGTTGGATGGTGATATATGGATTTCAGTGTTCGATTTCTTTTTGAGCGCAGGCTATATAGCAGTTTGGCATAAAGGTGACTCAGTGACAGCAACATAGCTGAGGGCGATATATGGAGTTTCCAGGAAGTGAAGGAGGCAAATATGTGAGTGCCATATACTGAGTTTTTGAAGATATTATAGTTTTTGTCTTTGGTGTTGGTTGGTGGGCAAACTGATTGGAGTGGAGTTTGATGGATGAAGTGTTGATAGGGAGTAATTGACTACAAAAAAGAGGTTTGAATATGTAAATAGGCAAAAGAAGCGAGGGCTCATATTTTTTTTGAAGGGGTGAACTTGAATTTACCTATTACTTCTTAGGGGGACAATTTGACTCGATAGTGCGGCACAGTGACCGAGAGGTCTTTATTCTGCAGGACGTGAAAGACTTGGGTATTCTAGAGTGTTATGGATTAGTTGGGATTAGATGGTTATTGGGTGGGTATGTGTATGACTGTGGCGATATAGAATCAGGTATGAAAGGCGGAAGATACACCTACTGTTGGGCCGTTCACGTTTAAGTAAATTCATCTATTCATAACAGTTAAAGTTAGGTTTCACTGAATACTTTTCCTAAGAAATGTTGCAGGGATTCAACACTTACGTTAATTTGTACTGATAAATCGTTCGCATGGCCGTTTTGGTAGCTATATTAATTAATAAAGATTGTTTGCAAGACTAATTGAGCTTCGGGTTTGATTTTGCAGAACCATAATAACACTTGTACTCTAACGGGCTTTTTTCCGGGGTATAACTCTTTCCGTTCACGACTTGAAAAAGGTTGCTGATTGGCTGCAAGGCGTAAATAGAGGTATAGCTATTGGTCTTTACCACACAGTGGGTTTGTTAACAAACAAGATGGGCGTTGACTGAGTTAGCAGGGAACTGTTTACTGCACCTTTGGTAGATGAAACCATCGGCGAATAGAAAGCGGAGACGTTTGTCGCACTTCCAATTGGTTTAAACATGTGCGGACCAGGGAGAGAAAGTAGATTGTAACTTGTAGGCAGGAAGTCCCGTAACTTACCGGATGTTTAACGGGTGTTGAACCAGATAGGAAGCTCTGGGGTCATACGTAGGGCATGGTTATGGAGATGTTGGAGGCAGGCTTCGACTTTTCTAAATGGTAAACAGGGAGTTTAAAAGTACAGGTATACGGTGTAGCCTCGCATTCCGAATTTATCGGACCGGAAGCGAAGGACATGGCGCTGTTCTCGAAATGATGATACAGTAAGAGATAGAATAAGCACGGAAGGGAATACTCTGTATGTGATTGAGTGACACTGGATAGCGGGGGATTTAAGCCTGTTCTCGATGCTCTGTTGCAGTTGAATGTTGCTGGCATTAAAGGATTTGGAGCTTTTTGAACTATTGAGGAATGCTGCGGGTGTTGCAGGGTGAAATTGGCCGCAAGGATGACGGGTATAAGGAAACCGTTTGAAGAGGATATTTTAGTAGGTAAGAGAGATGATGATTGGTTATGGGGTACCTCGTGGGTTAACTGAATTAATCGTGGTTGGCTGTTTTTTGTAAATATTTTTCACTAATCATCTCTTACAGGGGCGGAATAGTGTGAAGGCTATAAACCATTTTTTGAATCTGGCCTCTACTTATAGAGTGAGAAGACTCCGTGTTTTTGAATTATCTAGTGCCCCGGTTACTTTGCATACCCACTGGGGGAGACGGGAATGATGATTTCTAGACCATTTTGTGGGAAAGGGGCTTTTTTGTCCTGATAGACCCGACAAACAGCTTTACTAAGAGTAATTCGATGTTCTCTTTTGTGCAATCACTATCAATATAAGGGCGCATTACGTATATAATATACTTTTCTCATTATATAGATTGAGGTATGGACCAGGCTGAGGTGATCAACAATTTGGGTCATCCGCCAAATACTCTTTGAGCTTAGAGGACTTCTCTGTGATTTTGAACAACAGTGATCTTTGATAAAGGTGAGCTTACAATTGAGGTACCTTCTTCATGAGGGGTGGCAGCTCGTCAATGCTCCTCATTCGGATCTCAGTACTAATGAATACTGAATGATGTGGGATTTTTGTTTTGGGAAGTAGACTTGTAAACATGAACGACTGTATTACTCATACTTTTGTATGCTGTGCAACTTGTCGAATTTCTCCACGCGTCATTATGAATATGATGGTATGATCTGAAATTAATGCTTGGATGGTTCATTAGGCAGAAGGGTTTTTGTTTTAGTCAAACATTGTTTGTTTATATATTTCTAAACTGAATACATCACCATTATGTATATTTGTTACTGGGACTGTTTGTGACATTAAGGTGATCGTTTGTTCTTTTCCTTGTTTACAGCCCTGATGATGTCCCAGAAGGGGACGAAAAGCGTCGGCTGTTGACTTTGTATTAAATATATATTGAACTGACCGACAGCAACACATGGTTTGAATAAAGAAAATGAATCATACATCATTCGCCTGGAAGATTGTTTTTGAGAACTCATAAGATTATTGCAAATGTGATATTTGGATCATAACACAGCATTCTGTATTAGCACGCTCCTCCTTAATTTTGATTTACATTAGACTATGTAGATGATTCTTTTTACTATTGCAAGTGATGTTATGAAGTGGTTAAGAAGTTATAAGGGTAAAAAATGTAGTGATATCTGCGTAGCACAATGCTAAAAAAATTAGCAAGGAAGCTCAAAAAATAAACTAGACTGCCTATGTAAAGTTTCAGATTTACGACATGAACAACTGAAATACCCATTTATGGTCACATGCTAATGGAAACCTATAAACAAATACATAACAAATATAATATATCTTACTCTAAATAAGTATACGTTACATATTCTCTGGCTCACAAAATAAAACTGTGCCAAACAAGCCAAACAAAACCATCTTTCTTATGTACTCCCGTGCAAAACCATCTTTCTTATGGCACGCCATTCTATCCTTCTTCACTGTACAGGACTCCACTATAGACTACTCCTTTATACACTATTATACTCAACACCACTCCACTCCACTCTACAACACTCCAATCTATGCCAGTCCACTCTACGCTATTACACTGTATGCAACTCCAGTCTACGCCCCTTTAATGTAGGCCACTTCACTGTATACCACTCCACAATACGCTACTCCAGTACATGAAATTCCACTCTACACTATTCCACTGTGTACCACTACACTATATGCTATTCCACTGTAAACTACTCTATTGTAAAACACTCCAATGCATGATATTTAACTCTATGCCACTCCAGTGTATGCCACTCCATTTTATACTATTCCATCGGATGCCACTCCACTGTTCACCACTCCTCTCCACTGTATGGTATTAAACTCTACCCCACTCCAGTCTACACCACTTCACTGTATGCCACTGCCCTGTACCCTACACCACTATATGCTATTCCATTCTATGCCACTTCAGTGTACAGCACTCCACTCTATGATACTCCATTCTACGCTAGTCCATTGGACGCCACTCCACTCTAAGCCACTCCACTATATTCTACTCCACTCTACCCCACTCCACTGTGGGCAACTCAAGTCTATATCACTCCAATGTACACAACTCTGCTCTACACTATTCCACTCTACACTATTCCATTTTTCCCTATTCTACTCGACGCCACTCCACTCTATGGTATTCCACAGTAAACCACTCCACTCTATGCTATTACATTGTACGCAACTTCAATCTTTTTCACTCTACTGTATGTTATTCCACTCTACCCCACTCCACTGTATGCCACTCCACTGTATGCTATTACACTCTACCCCAACCCACAATACACCACTCTACTCTACACTACTTTACTGTACGCCACTCCACTGTACGATACTATACTATACTCTATTATACTCTCTGCCTCTCCACTGCACCCCACTCCAGTCTATGATATGCCAATGTAAGCCACTCCACTATGCACCACTCCACTATATGTTATTCCACTCTATGCTATTCCACTCCACTGTATGCCACTCTATGCTAAGCTACTGCAGTGTACTATCCTCCACTTTATATAACTCCACTCTTCAATACTCTACTACACTCTATTAGACTCTATTCCACTCTATGCCCATACACTCCACTGTCCAAATTTGTACTCAACTTTATGTCCGTATACTCTACTTTGCAACACTATGGCAGTTTCCAACACTGTATAACACAGCAATGCACTCTACTGTATGAGACGGCACTCCAATTAATAAGATTTTCCTCGACTCAATGTACGCCACCCACTCTACGTTAATCTACTGTACCCTCCTCCACTCTATGCCACTCAACTGTACACGACTCAACTCTACGCTACTTCATTCCATGTCACTCCTCTCTTCTACACTCCGTTGTACAGTATTCCACTGTACACTATTTGACTGTATGCTACTCCACTTTACGGTAATCTACTCTACACCACTACAGTGTACACCACTCTGCTGTACGCCGCTCCACTGTATGACGCTCTCCTCCACTCTATATAACTTTACTCTATAAAAGTATACCTCACTTTATAACACTCTACAACATTCTACACCAATCTATCCCCATGCACTCCACTTTCCAACTCTATACTCCACTCTATGCCCATACACTCCAATGTACAACACTCTATTCCAGTATTCAACACTTTTCCATTCTACACAGCACTCCATTCTACTGTATGAGACGCTGATCCAATTTAAAACAGTTTACTACCTAAACTAGGCCACTACATTTCCATTCCAAGCCACTCTACTCTACAACCCACCAGTACACTCTGTTGTACTTTACTCCACATTATGTTACACCACTCCACTCAACTCTTCTCCAATGTACGCAACTTTACCTCTCTACGCTACTATACAACAATCCACTCTACGCAGCTCCACTGTTTGACACACTACGGTACTCTATCCAACTCCACTCTACAACACTCTACTACACTATATGCCACTCTATGAAGCTTTACTCCTGTTATTACCCCCACACTCCAATGTATAACAGTGTATTATAAACAATGTATTAAGTATAACTTGCGCCTTCTCCATGCACTGGTAATACCCTTACATAATACATAACGTATAGCATGTGAAATTCAACCATTCATAACAACACTTCTGACATCTGAAATTAGATGATTTGTGGGAATACAGTGCATGGTGGTGAGTTATAAAATGTTATTTATAACTATAGCTTATAGTCATTTGAAGAGGGTGCGTGAATTATAACTGAAAGTTATAACTATGACATACATATTTGAAGGAGTTGCATAAATTATAAGTGTGACTGATAACTATAAATTTAGAATTTTTATTGTTTGTATATTTTAAGTTGGGTTTGCATAGAAAGAAGAAATAATGTTTTCCTAATTATAACTTATCTTTAATCTTAGTATTTATTGCAACGCGTCATGGCAGACAAAATGGGTGAAATTCAACAAACAAATATACCTGCACAAAAGCTGGATACTTTGTGGAAGAGGATCGCTAACCTACGAGGGTTTGAATATTTGCCGGATCAACTTCCTCCCGCTCGTGGACACCCTTCCTACAATCAGGCTCTGTATCAGGAAAGTCAAAATTCCCGGCAGCTTGAGTCAGGGCATTGCAGGCTCAGGGAGCTGCTTTGGCCGGAGCCCCCTGCGGACAAGAAAGACAGACAAGCCGGAGTGTGAAGAGCAGGGAGAAGCGGAGCTCAACTCGAGGGTACTGTTCGGAGGAGGAGACATCGGGAAAGAAGCTGGGCAACTAATTGCCCACCACTCAAGGTATGGTGAAAAAGTCACAAGCAGGTGGGGAGGTGTGCATCCCAAGAACTCCCAGTGGCACTGACCAAACGAGGAGTACTTATGGGAACTGATTGATTGACTAAATATATTCACCATGTCTGCGACACGCTGAGAAATAAAGAAACAGCCGCAGAGGAGATGTTTTCCGACTCTCCCTCAGAACCGCGAGGTGCCAACAACGGTGCAAATGAGGAACCCAGTGGAAGGGTAAAGGGACTAAAAGTCAACTATCGGACGCTAGAGAAACGTATGCGTCACGAACAGTCAAAATGGTGAAAGGCGTGGTCACTCCAGAGGTACCTGGGTATTCGAAGGATTCCCAGGGGCCTCAGAATTTTGATTGCCCCCAGCTACAAAACACCCAATCCCCTCATGATGGCTGAGTGGGCGGAATGCAGTTTAGAGTCGTCTCACAGGCTTGTAGTGATACTAATCAAATATGCAGGGATGGACAGAGCTGAATTGCAAGTGAAAATCAACGCCCTGGATAATGAAATGGAACAACAAGGTGATTCCCAAACGAGACAAAAATTGCATGAAGAGATGCTAGTTAGGCTACATAAAGCAGGGAAAAACCAAAACGAGGAAAACTTATAAGTTTAGAAGGGACAGAGACGACTATGCCAATGGTTAGATTTTTACTTTTGCCAGATGTTGTGATTCAATGAGAATGGCTACTGCTGGCAAACGCATGCAGATCTCTGAGCAAACTAATTTAGACCAACAACAAGTTGAATCTTTGTCTGCATCGGACTTAAGCTCAGTACCAGAGAGCGAGTCTGACACAGAGACCCTAGGAAGAAGGCCCGATCAGAGTACTATCAGGCTAACGTTGGGGGGGAAATTGGACATTTTAAAAAAGAGCAGAAGAGATACACTACGTCTGCGGAACAAGGGGCCAGCCAGAACAGGAACACCAAGAGAAGGAGGGGGAGAAGGCAAGCCCGTAGAAAACGCAAATGTCAGGAAAAGGGGTCAAGGCCGGAGCAACCGTAAGTAGTGGGTACCCCACAAATCCCCCTTAGTTCCCTTACTACTCAATGTGCCAATTAAAGTATCAATTTGACAGATATAAATATGACCAAGGCAGAACAACAGATCTCGTCCCTGGGATTATCCTACTGCCCGGAATCGAATTTCAACTATACACAAACAAGGGTGGATATTTACAAATTTATTAGGAAATTGAAATTGAAAAAATATCACCAACAACGTATTAATCCCAGACATATGGATAATAACTTCAAGCAGATACCAGCACAGATCCCTCTAATTTAATGCTATCAGACTATGGACCGTTACGGGACATGCAAGAATTAGGACAAGGAATTGAGTCCTTGGCCAATAACAGTGGGTCTCAAATCAACTCTAGCAGCCTCAATGAAGAGGAATATCCGAGACTGGAGACAAATGTTAAACCAACTAATCCTTTAAGATTAAGTCAAAGTTTATACCTATTATGTCTCGTGATTTACTGATGTATTTAATGAACAATTAGTAGCACAAGTAAAGAAACGTAATATTACTATTAACAGATCCAAGAAGTCAATCACTAACCAAGAAAGGAAATACTATCAGTCGATGGATAAACTCAGGAAAGAAAAGAAAGTGGTAATCAGGAACTCAGACAAGGGCAGGAATATAGTGTTATGGCCCTTTGAGGAATATATGAAAAAGTACCATGCAAAAATTGAAAAGCACACAGGACCTGTTCTTTTCTAAATTACTGGCATGCAAAAGTTTAGGTCTCTTAAGCTTGGAAGAATATAAATACCTCAAGAAGGAACATGCAAATATCCCAGTAACTTATTTTGTTCCAGAAGTGCACAAGGACATACACAGACCACCGGGTATGCCCATCATCGAGGCATGCAATGGACCTTTGGAAACATGTCCAGATACATAGATCATTTCTTGCAAGAACATGTTAAAAAGTTAAAATCCTATGTACAGGACAGTTGTGATTTCCTTCGAATAATCAAAGACATACAATGGGAACCTGATTACCTGCTAATAGCCCTAGATGTATCCTCACTGTATACATGCATTAGAAATAAGGATGGCATCGGGGCTGTGGAATATTTTCTAACCAATAGGTCTCTCAAGTAAGCTCAGCTCAACAAAATGCTACTTAGTGTGCTACTCTATTGTTTAGAAAAATGTATTTTTATTGAAAAACTAGCTTACCCGTCGCGCGTTGCTGCGATCTCAGAAGAAAGGAAATTCAAGAAAACTCGTTATGAGAACATTCAATTTACATTGTGTCATTGTTATTGAAACTTATTCATTTTAATATGGAAAACATTTCAAAGTGTGGCTTGAGCAGTGCATACTCGATCGGCTTCCAATCTTGATTCTGGTTGCTCTCCTGTTTCATTCGATCGGGCTTGAGCAGTGCGTAATTGATTGTTTTCCAATCTTGATTCTTGTTGCTCTCCTGTTTCATTTGAGCGGGCTTGAGCAGTGCATAATCTATCTGTTTCCAATCTTGATACTCGTTACTTGTTCGTTTTAGAAGAACGGGCTTGAGCAGTGCGTACTTGATCGGCTTCCAATCTTGATCCTCGTTGCTCGTTCGTTTGAGAAGAACGGACTTGAGCAGTTTGTATCCGAACAGCTTCTAATCTTGCTTCCCGTTGCTCGTCTGTTTATGAAGCTCATAATGCCTTTTTCTTTCGTGCTTGTGATGTAGATTGACCAATCGATTTCCGTTTGGGGGTCATAACTGTCGACGATGCTCGCAAATTCGCTGTCTATTTCAGTATTTGAAAGATTATGAGGGCCCTGGGGAGCCGATATTTTAAAAAAATGTATGCCAGAAACCT
Organism: Lissotriton vulgaris; assembly: GCF_964263255.1. Lineage (NCBI taxonomy): Eukaryota > Metazoa > Chordata > Amphibia > Caudata > Salamandridae > Lissotriton > Lissotriton vulgaris. Next base: position 799,265,357 of record NC_141685.1, on the reverse strand, counting down.
TCGCAGGAGTGTACTCAACAACTTCCCAAAGTTTCATGGCAATCGGATGAATGGTGTAGTAATGCATAAAGGACAAACAGACAGATAGACATATAATCGTTTTTATATATATAGATTAATTGTATCAACAAATACAAGGAGTAGCAATGGGGGCCAGCTTCTCCCCTACCTACGCCTGTTTGTTTAGGGGCTGATGGGAAGAGCTAGTCATAAGGCAGTTTGAACATATTTTCCGGGACAAAGTTGTCTGTTGGTTAAGATTCATAGATGATCTGTTTATAGTATGGCGAGGCTGTAAACAAAGTGCTATGGAATGTATTGCTCAAATTAACATCAATGAAATCAATTTAACTTTTACTTCTAACATCAGTAAAGATGAAATTTTTTTTTTAGATGTGCTGGTTCAAACTAAAAACAACTGCCTCTCCACATCCCTCTTTCGCAAATCCACAGCGGGCAACACTTTGCTGGATGCGTCCCCATCTGATAAATAGCATCCCCAAAGGGGAACAGTTACATATCAGATGCATCTGTAGTGAAGAGGAAGACACAATAATTAAGCAGGCAGACAGTCGAGCCCGATTCTTGGCTAGAGGATATAGGACCGAGATAGTGGATGCAGCAATAGCTAGGCTAGAGGATATAGGACCGAGATAGTGGATGCAGCAATAGCTAGATCCAAAGAGCGAGCAAGAGAGGATCTTCTCCAATATAGTGTTAAATCAAGGTAAGGGGAGGGGAAATGAGGCCCTGGAACCCAGCAGGCTAATCTTTTTCTAGGCAGCAAAGGCAGCTGAGAACAATATTTAGACGCAATTGGCCCATTGTCAGAGATGACTGTATAATAGGTAGGCTTTTACCAACAAGCTCAGGCATTACTTTCAGAAAAACTTCAAGCTTGGGAAATATGCTGGTAAAAAGCAGCCCAGAAGATCAGGGTGCTGGGATGTGGCTCTCGGCCAGGAAAGGCTTTTTTGAGTGTTGAACCTGTAAAGCCTGCCAATACGGTATTAATGCAACTTCATATCAGACTGCATTTAACACAAAAACACAGGATATTAAACAACACTTAACCTGCAAATCTGAATATGCAGTATACATCCTGGAATGCGGCTGTAAATTGAAATATGTTGGCAGTACAAAGCGGGCTGTACATATAAAACTATTAAAGCACATAGGAGCCATAGCCAACAATGATGCCAACTACCCGGGGGCTAGACATTTTAAGGAATGTCACAATAGTGACCCCAATTACCTCAAATACTATGCAATAGAGGCTATACTGCTTCAAAAAAGAGGGGAAACCCGGGAAGCCACGCTGAGATGCCTAGAAACAAGCTATATGTTAGAATTTGATTGAGTGAAGCCCTGCACACATATCTATGAAATTGAGAAATCTTTACTGAATGCCTAATATGTGTCTCAAGGATGGCTATTATGTAATGCACCAGTTAGCGAGTGCAGCAACTACTGTCTCATAATTACTATATTGATATTGCAGAATAATATTAGGATCTTATTCATGCACATATTTATTCAATTTTAGATGGCAGATGTTTTAAATCATATTTATATGAATATTTATTTATTTATTTATTTATTTATGAGTATAAATGGGAATCAGCTGCTACTACAATATTTATGATATGTCTATGAACATTTCCTCTAATTCCATCCACACCCCCATCGTACTTTTTGCATATAAATAGGATGACACCTGGATGTCACCGAAAATTATGCTAGGATGAGACATATTTCAGCAATTTTCGAACAAAATAGCATGAGTACTTTATCTTGTTCATTGGCCATAATTTTAAAAGAAAACAATTAAGTTTAGAATACAGGTGGCCATAAATAGGGATAAAATAGCACTAGCACTTTTTGTATCCATTTTTTGCACTTTGGGTTTACACTTTAGCACTAAGTCACTTTAGCGAGTATAGAGCAATGTTTGCACACTGTATGATCTCGATGCTGGTGTTTTTGCACAAGGTCCATATTGGACAGAATTCAAGGGTAATGTATTTAGACTAAATACCCACTGCGTAATTTGCACAGATTAGGATCAGGAACTTCAGTTAATGCGCCTCTTATTGCGAAAAAATATAGCTAAAAGTGACTTAACACTCGTTATAATAAGGGAAATTAATAGGGGTAATTATTCCAAGTCATATCTAACAATATACTACCACAGGTCAAGAACCATAGGATGGACCTGAAGGCATTTATGCCACAATAAGTTTGGATATTATACCCAGGGAAGAAAATGTGATAATACACCATTTATGGGGGGATATTATTTCCTTATGATATCCAGAGTATTTTACTAAGATTGTGATTGCATTTTTAGCTGAAATATGAACTGTTGAAATAGTGTGTTGTCTATGTTTATGACTGGAATTGTTAGCACTGGCACTTAAAATGTTGGCAACAATGTCTTGGCGATATCATGTGATCAAGGCTGACTGTCGGCCGAAACGCGTCATGGTAGACGAAATGGGTGAAATTCAACAATAAAATATACCTGCACAAAAGCTGGGTCCACACTCGTACTTTGTGGAAGAGGATCAAAGAGTATCACTAACCTACAGGGTTTGGATATATACATGAATATATATATATATATATATATATATTACCTACTGGCGGTCGCCAGTAGGTATATATAGTTAGGATTTTTTTGAATAGGGATTTCTGAAAATTCTATGTTGAAAAACTTTGGCGTTGAAGGACGGAATTGGCTGAAATTTTCAGGAAAATGGCACATTTTGTTTCTGAGCATCCCCTAAAAGTTTGGGGGTGTTTTGTGAAGTGGGGGCCGAGAAAAAAGGGGGGTCCCAAAAGGTGTTTTTAACATTGAGTTTTCCATAGGGTGGTTGGACCTACTTTTAGCTCGAACGGCTGAATGGATTTCCACAAAACTTGGCAAAATTGTTGGGACTGGTAGCCCGATGTGCCTTTGCTAGGTCTCAAGATATGTGCAATAGTGGATTTTTAGTAATTTAGGTTAAAACAAATATATATATCTGTAAACGCGCCCCAGTACGCGCACCGGGGAGTGCTCCGGGCGCAGTACGCGACTTGCGCGCGGAAAGCTGATTGGCTCCCCGGTGTCTGTAAACATTCTAAACAGTGCGGAGCGCCGCCATCTTGTATCTCGGTAGTATCGAGACACAAGAGGTGGCCAAAACAAAGGGGGAAATGACCACAAGGGGGCAGAGTAGATCCTCTCTGAGCCGCTAGGTTTGATGTGGGGGCTTTAAAAGGGCCCCGCAGGGCAAAAAAAAAAAAAGATTTTTCGTTTTTTTGCGGGGGGAGCGCCCGGTACGCGCACCGGGAAGCGGTCCGGGGAGCGTAATATGGGGAAAAAAGAATGATAGCATTTTCAAATATTGTATGTTTAATGATTGTTCTTTTTGTTGGTTTTTTTTGTTTATTTTTATTTATGTAGCAACATGTAGGTACCAATGCAGAGTCTAAAAATAAATAAACACCGTCTCCTTTGTAGATATCTTGCAAGTTGTTTCAGAAGTTATTGTGTTATATGGAATTCATACCATAGTCTGTCTGGAAAGCAGAAACAATATGGAGGCAGGAGATGATAAAGAGATGTTAAATACACATTGGAGATAATAGTTGGAGAAAGGAAGTAAATATGAGCAAAACTACTATGTAACACAAAAAGTTGTACATTTATAAGCCTCACTTTATATTTTATATCTATTTAGTACTATTTCAATAAAATAATTTTAAAATTTAAATTTTAATGTTCAAATTTCAAATCTAAAAGAATTGTAACATCAATTCAGGTATGTCCTCCTTTTCATTCCATGATTCATATTCTTCTACACATTCAATTAATTATTCGTCTAATGTGTCATCCAAAAAGTAATTTTCATCATTTTATTCATTTGGATTGTTTTCAATCTTTATTTGAAAGGAAATATTATTTTCTTTCTGTTGTGCTTCCATTTTTTTGCTGTGAATTGCATAAAAAATAAATATATCAGTAGAGATAGGTTACTGTTGGGTTAAAGTTCAGGCAGGTACTTGTGAGTTTTTAACAGTGAAGTTATCTTTGGGCACTGTATGGATTTAGGCAGGAAGTAGAACTATTAAAAAGTGCCTGTGATGAAGACTAAGTAAATTCATAATTATACCATAGCCTAACTCAATCCATAATTATAACAGAGAAGCCTATCTCAATCTCTAACTCTTACAGAGGGACAGTATATAACTATCTGAAAACGTTTTCACAAATTACCATAACATAGTTCTCATTTAAAATTTTTAAAATAACTTCTTACCTTTCAAAAAGAAGTTTAATTTGTCAGTGAAAATGCTCTTCAAATGTACTTCAGGAAGTAGTAGTCAAAATGGCTGTGTTTCTCTCTCTTTCTTTTTTTTTTTTTTGTGAACCTTTATTCATCTTGCAATCAATTACAGGTACGGGCCTACAACCTTCACGGCCGGCCGCGAAACAGGGTAAAAATGTAGCAGTCAATACGAAGAATCAGAGCAATGCATAAGCCGGAGAGATATATATATCAGGAGACACCTTACAGGCATACGGTCAGGTCCAAAGTCAGGATTACAGAGGTTCATTTTTAATATAGGGAACTGAAGAAATGCCATACAATCACTCGTGGTCCTAAAACACAGTACGCAGATCAGGATATCCACAATTAACATAAACATCGACGAAGTATTGGGGATATGGCACACAAATCAGGAGATACATTAGCACAAATCCGATGGAGAGCAATCCCCGATCCCACCCCTCAAGCAATACACGTCACAGGAAGCACGAACAAGACGACACTATAGAAAAGACATAGACTAAAGGGCCATGGACACAAAAACCGAACAAACCCCACCCCCCTACCCCCACCCTGCACACCCGCGGAAGACCAATGCCTACCCCCCCAGCCGCGTGCCTGTCGCCCTAATGGAACCCGAAATTTAGAAAGAGAAGAGAGAAACAAAGAGTATGGAAGGAGGAGGGCCCTCATAATCGCCACCCGGCCCCGCCCATCACCCCTACACATAGAGAAAGGCCAACAGCAAAATGGAGGATCGCGGAGAGCGTCAAGTACCAATCACATCGAAAATACAACCCTAGTACCACCACACCCAAAGCACCATCAGTTAACGTGAGGGCCGCCGGAATCTAAAGTGCATCACCCCTGGCCTCGTCTAACAACGGAGCCACCCAACATACCCTTACCAAGCAAATTACAGTACTTTTTGAAGGATCCAAGCGAAGCAGTCCCAAGTAATACCAAAAAAGGGGGTAGCAACTCGAGTCCATCCAGTTGTATGCAACTACCGTTCAAGGGCGGAAGTAGCACTCCCGCAGGTGTCACAAAGCCCAAACACAGTAGTACCATCCATGAAGGGGTGTTATTGAGGCTACCCGAGTAGAAGAGCAACAGTGCGTCCCCCGGCTCAGGTTAGGCATGTGTCCCCAAGAAGCATTCTCGTGTGCATCCGCACTGTCCAGGGGGGCAAAGCAACCAGGTCTCTCGGCAATTCCCGGAATCCAGGCGGGGCCAAAGTCCTCCCCAAGGAAGTAGAAACGGGCCCAGAGGCACTACATTGAAATCGGACTGCGTCCTCACAGGGCAGCGAAGCAGCAATGGCGGCCATTTTTCGATCCAGGCCCCTGACGTTGCAGATCAGGGACTCACGTAGATCCGTCAAGGCCGCCAGGACATCCTTGGGTGTGGGCTCCATTGTGCGTCGCCAGCATCCCATCACCACGTTCACAGCAACCATCCGATCAGGACATGGACCATGTTGAGGGGTGTCAGCCGCCATCTTCGACAGTTCGGCCCCGTGCCTCCGCACCTCACAGCGAGGACCGGCCCCAGCCCAGGGCGCCGCTAAATGTACGCCCAGAACATAAAGTGATGATGCGGGTTCCCCAGGGAGAGCCACCAAAAGGCTAAACAAAAGACCCTGCCGCTCCCTGGGGGCTGCCCGCCTGTCTCGGGGGCGATCCTTGGTTACGTCCGGGCACGGAGTCCGAAGAGGGGGGCCAGGAGCCACGCACCCCCCTCAACTCCAGTATGCCCCACGGGCCCCCAAGGCTCTTCAACAAGGGACCTGGCTGATGCTGCCTTCAGCGGCAATCCAAGACAACGGCACCCGCCGACTGACTCCACACCACCAGAGGCGGCCGCTGTGGTTGCGATCGCCACCGGCCGCCCGTTTCAATCGACACCCCGGCTTCGTCACTGCACGGGCCGCTGCACGATGGGTGGGGAATTCTCCAGTTTCACAGCACGCCGGAATCTCAGGAGCAGGCAGTAAGTGAGCGCTCACCTTCTAATATCCAATTATGCCTTTTTTGTCCAGAACGAACAACAGGATAGGCATGCAGGGAGAAAGGGCTCACGGAGCCGAGCGGCTATGCGGCCATTTCGGTTGCAGGCTTGGCTCCTCCCTCTCTCTTTCTTTATATATATTCAGGTACATAACCAATCAAATGTCATGATATAATAGTAGAAAATGAAAGTCACATTTTAATTGGTTGTCAATTCTAACACTTCATATATGTTTTTGTCATGTAATTTACCTCAGGATATTTAGTCAGGCCTACAGCATAAATGTCTCAATGGAATTCCATCAAATTTGGGTAAATGGTAGGGACTGCTATGTAGTAGGGCCGATTCTATATTTGATTAAAGTGTCTCAAGTGGTTTTTCTGTAAATTACTTTCCCACCTTTTTTTATCGAGCGCTTACCGGTTCGCGCACCGGTACGCGTACCGGCAGCGTTACGGGAGTCCTCCATTTTGTGTTTCGGTAGAATTGAGACACAAGATGGAGGGCAAAGAATGTTCGGAATGGGTAGAAGGGGGCACAGTAGTCACTTCCTGACCCTTTAGGTTTTCTGAGGGGGGCTTAGGACGCTCATATAGGCAAAAAATAAAAATAAAAAATGAAACATTTCGCGGGGGGAGCGCTCGGTACGCGCACCGGTAAGCGTACCGGGGAGCGTACTTTGGTAAAAAATAGTGAAAAAACTTAGAAAAAGATAAATGTTTAGAATGATCAGAGGTAGGGTAGCACTGAAAAGAGCTATTGGGTTCTGTGGCTGATTTAGGTACCTTCAAGTAGGTTACAATGCACAGTCTTAAATTCAGGAGGAATATTCTATTCCCCTCATCTGACAAGTGCATACCATCTCGTCTGTAGATGTCTTGCATGTTGAAACGCAAGTTATTGTTGATTATTGAACCCATTCCATAGTCTCTCATGTAAGCAGAAACAGATTTATTCACATGTTTCCATGATTTCTCAAATTGTGGACAAAATTGGTTGGACCAGTTTCATTTCTGTCTTTGGCATATATTGGAATATACCAAGAAAGTTTGGGGAAAAAGTGTCATCAATTGATGAAAGGTGTCCTTTAAAAGCATTTCCAGACCAACCCCAGTCATAGTGCCCAAATCATTTCCACCACAGCGCACTATTAAGAGGTCAGGGTTTGGCAGAAGCATAAAAATATTATATTAAAAACATATAAAATATATTTTTCATTTAAAAGAATAATACATTTTACAGCTTTTGATATTTGCTATTAAAAAACCATTGAAATTCACTGAAAAAACCATAGGTTATAGACCATATATAGTTAGGAATTAGCATTTACAAAACCTTGAAAATTCAATGAAAAAAACCATAGGTTATAGACTATATATAGTTAGGGATTAGCATTTAAAAAACCTTATTTTACTCACACAAAACCATTAAAATTCGCATATATAGTTAGTTGCACTAACTATATATCGCGCACCTGCAATCCACTGCTGATGATGTCACATATTACATCATTCATGACATGGTCAGTGACATCACTGATGACATCACTGATGACAACTCAAATGACATCACTGACAACATCACTGATGACATCATTCATGTGTTAATACGATGAACCTCTACAGACTCTGATATAACCTTAGATACACTCAGTGTAAACAGAAACTCACAGATTGTCATTTATCCATGGAGTTACTCATACACCTAGTCAGTCATGCAAAGAATCAATCACACCTCCATTTCCTCAACTATACAGTTAAACACACCTTACTTATTGAAACATATTCTAACACATATTTACTCTCTTATACAATCACTGATACAAGTTTTCAATGATCCATGCAGCCACTCACAAATTCACTTGCTCTTAAACACAGTAATTTATATATGTCAACTCTCACATGTACTGTGTTTTACATATGTACTTACTTTGACATGTAGCACTGAGATATCCATTCACTCACCAAAACACTCATGCACACAGTCAACCACCCATACAGCTGTTTCCACATGCAGTTTTGAACCCATACATCTAGTGAATCAACTGTTCACACATCTATGCAAATAGTCACACATCTCCCAGCCACCCACACACACACACTCACTCTCCCATACAAATACTTGGGCAAGCAATCAATTACCCATATAGTTACTCATATAGCTACTGAGCAACACATGCAGCAGTTTACAGAACAACAGACATAATGATGCACAAATTAAGACAGTTTAGTCACTAACCCATTCACTCAGTGAGACACATTTAATCACTCTCTCATACAGTCAGTCATGCACCTACTAAATCCTTCATTCAGACACTTATACATCCACTTATTCTTCAATATGTAAGACATATTTTAACTTTACAGAAACATACAGTCACTGGATGATGTCATCAGTGATGTCATCAGTGATGTCACTGGCCATGTCATGAATGATGTAATATGTGACATCATCGGCAGTGGATTGCGGGTGAGCGATATATATAGTTAGTGCAACTAACTATATATGCGAATTTCAATGGTTTTGTGTGAGTAAAATAAGATTTTTTAAATGCTAATCCCTAAAGATATATGGTCTATAACCTATGGTTTTTTCATTGAATTTTCAAGGTTTTGTAAATGCTAATTCCTAACTATATATGGTCTATAACCTATGGTTTTTTCAGTGAATATATATATATATATATATATATATATATATATATATATATATATATATATATATATATATATATATATATATATATATATATATATATATGCAGTTCCACTTCCTTCGCGATTGCCGGGACACCAAAACAGCGGTGCAATCCAGGGGCAAAGGTGACCCTGTATTCAAATTCAGGCTCACAGCGCGTAGCCAGCACGGCTACGCCAATGCACTCTCCAAGACAAAGAAAAGATCACTCCCAATCCTTCTTGCGCATTTCCAAAGTTTTTTAATCCATCATGTGCAGCATCGTGAATGTAAACAACGAAAACAACCCCAACGCGTTTCGGCGAACCTTCGCCTTGGTCACGGGTAATTACATTGTCAGTATTCCAAACATTAAATAAAGTTTACACGTGATCAGTGCTCAAAAATAAACAAAGAACTTGAAATCCCATTATCGCGGCCATCTTTGAGTGGAGTAATCTTACCATATACCTAATGGGTCCACCACATTAAATTATATCAAATGTGCGATGACAATCCTGTCGAATACCTCAGGCATGGAATTTACATATGAAAATGAGATTGTAACTACATCTCACAATTAACTCATATAACAGTATAATACAGTGCATCATGGTTTAAAGCGCAAGGCATCACGCCAATGACCTTCTGAAATTGATTGCCACAACCAGTATTCGCCGCTGCCATAAGAAAGCTTCAACTTACTCAAGTGAGAAACATTTTGGTGGCATGATATTCAATGATTCTCGCACAATAGTTTATCAGTTGCAGAATCAGTTTAACAATTGTAAAGTCCCAAGTGAGAAATTATAATTTTTGCGTCAGCATAGATATCACCAGTCAACACCCAAGTGAGGTTTCTTTCTGTGCTTCAATGTACTTCCATTACCTAAGGTAAAAATAAAAGACAATGGACCAATCAGAATTCTGTATACCATAATTACTAACTTATAGGCCCTAACTGGGTTTAAGAGTCCTTAAGAAAATAAATGAAAATAAGTGAAAAACGTGAAACCAAAATGTAAAATTGGTTAAAATTAGCAGAGAAGCACATATTCAACTGCAGGCTACTTCATATTTACAAATTACAAATTGCTGATGTATTAACGTACTGACATAATTTTGAACAGACAAAAAGTACATCACAATCAGATATTCTTCATTAAAGCTCTTATTCCCCCAAATGCCATTTCATTTCCTCCTCAGAATTAAGCCCATTCGGTATCAGGGTATCTAATTCGAGAATATATCTGTTCTCCATTTGTCTGAGTTTTCGAATTTTATCACCCCCTCTTTTCATAACAGGAAGCTTGTCGATCACAAAGAATTTCAACAAGTTCCTGTTGCTCTTGTGTTGCTCCTCAAAATGGCGAGCAATTGGAGAGGTTTGGTCTTTATTGTCAATTGATCTCATGTGCTCCAGGACACGTTTTTTTGCTGGGAACATGGTGCTTCCCCACGTATTTCCTGGAGCAAGGACATATCAGTACATAAACACAATACTCCGATAAACATGTGAGATGTTTGTTAATGGTTCTTTCTACAGCTTCTATTGGGAAAAATACTTTCTTAATGTTATTGCTGTATCTACACGCCTTACATTTCATGCAGGTGTAAAATCCTTGAACATCTGTACCTTTGCTTGTACTGGTGCTTACATCATTCCTACTCAGTTTGTCTTTCAAGGAATGAGCCTTCCTGTAAGTCATGTTAGGGTTATCACCCAGAACATCAGTTAAGGTAGGTTCAGTTTTAAGGACATTCCAATGACGTTTGAGACTCCTTTGTACTTGCCAAGATCTAACATGATACGTAGATATGAACCGTATCACATCATTGTTTCCTACAGGTCTCAAATCATCCTTGGCAGTCAGTAAAGAAGAGTGACTGATTGCACTAGCTTTATTCAGTGCTGCCTCTATGATCGAGGATTGATATCCTCTTTCAGAGAATCGTTCCTTCATGCACTCACTTTCAATCTGAAAGTCCTGATCTGTACTGCAGTTCCTCCGAGCCCGGAGTAACTCACCGAAAGGAATGCTTTTTATTAAGGCTTTCGGGTGTCCACTATCCACGTGTAACAGGGTGTTACCCGCGGTTTCTTTGCGGAAAAGGTTGGTTGAAAGTTTACCATCACATACCTTAACACGCAAGTCTAGGAACACCATAGTCTCAGTACTCATTTGGCCCTCTAGCATAATGTTCAAATCATTCTTGTTCAGATCATCAATGAAACCCACTGCCTCCTGTTGTGAGCCTTCCCAGATGATGAACAAGTCATCGATGTACCGCAGCGATAACTTCACATGGCCACGATACATCTGGTGGGTCCGCTCTACTTGCTGCTCCCAGCTCGCCATGAATAGATTCGCGAAGCTGGGGGCAAAGCAAGTTCCCATTGCCGTACCTTGTCTTTGTCTATAATGCTTCTCATTAAAGACAAAGAAATTATTTTCCAAACAAAATCTCATCATCTGGATGATCATTTCCGTATGACTGAAATATGAAATTGATCTGGAGTTCAGAAATTTATGACATACCTTGATACCATCATCATGTTTGATAGACGTATAAAGGCTACATACATCAAGAGAAATGAGTATGTAGTTGTCATGCCATACAAAATCAGACAATTTCTTTATGAAATCTCTGCTGTCTTTGAGATAAGATGGAACTTCTTCAACAAAGGGTCTTAGAAAGAAATCAATATATCTTGACGTGTTCTCTAAAAGAGAACCAATCGAAGATACTATTGGCCTACCCGGGGGATTGCTAGAGTTTTTGTGGAGCTTCGGCAGTAAGTACAGCACTGCTATCTTGGGATGACTGTTCAGTAAGAATGAGTATTCGTCCCATTCAATAATACCACTTGAACGTCAATTGTTAAGCATCTCATAGTAAGTACTGTTGCTCTTATCAATTGCCTGTGGGGAGGAAACTTCATAGCAATCTTTCATATTCAGTTGTCTCATGCCCTCCTTAATATAGTCAGCCACATTCATTAAAACAACATTACCCCCTTTATCAGATTGGCGAATGACAATAGAAGAGTCACCTTCCAGTGACTTAACAGCTAGTCTCTCCTGCTTGCTTAAATTGTCATTAGACCAATGTTTTTTCTTAGCCAAATTCTTGAAATCATTAATGACCAGAGTTTCAAAAGTATCAATGCCACATGCTGGTAGTGTAGGATTGAATGTGGATTTGGGCTTAAATGGATTTGGGCAATTCAGGTCTGTCTTATAACCCATCGATATTGCATCATGTGGAGTGTTAGCTGGCGTACCCAACTCCAAATCTTGCATTGCAATTAAGGTTATAACCTCATCAATGGTCTCACGTGCTGGCTCTATACTTGAAACATTCAAGGCCGTATTCTTGACCTTGAGTTTGTTCCATTTTTGCAACCTTAGTTTTCTGGTAAATTTAAAAAGGTCTATCCGTTCCTGGGAGTAATTAAAATTAGCCGAAGGGCAAAAAGAAAGGCCAAATTGCAGTACATCATTTTCTACATCAGAAAGTATATGAGAGGATAAGTTTACCACATTCCGTCGATTCATTTTCCTCTTGTTTTTTTCTGACCCCGTGTTTCCACTCCCACTGGGGTTGTTGTGCTTCCACTTGCTCCAGCCGCCCCTCCTGACTGGCTGGTGGTCTTTGGTGTACTTCCTCCAGGATTTCCTCTTCCTCTGCCTTTTCCTCTGTATCCTCTTCCTTGCCCCCGACCTCTGTCTATTTGCCAATTTTGTTGTTGTGATGTCTGATTCATCACCTTGAATTCCTCCCAAAAATTTGAGGCCTTACTTGTGCTCTTGGTTAAATTTTTGGTTGCCAGAACCTGGCCATATTCCGATACATCACTTTCCACTACTTCCTCCTCCGATGTTACTGTTGCCGCACTCAGGGTGTCAATGTTGGCTTGTACACCTTTTCTTTTTATATTGTCATACTTGCGGCTGAAAGTGAAAATTCGACCTCCCTGATAGTCGATTTTGTCTCTGAAAAATTTCCTTTCTTTCTTGGCCACAATTTCATCCTCATGCTTGGTCATTTTTTATTGATTTCTTCCATTTTCTTTGTGAAGTTTTCGTTTGTGTCTTCCTTTAGTAATTTTTCCTTGAGCTCAGCGATCATTTTCAACAACGCCATTCTATCCTTCCATGCGTGTTTAATCAAAATCGACAGCATACGGTTTGAGCAATCCATTAAGTTCTCAGCCCACTCTTCTGCCAGCTCCATATCAGGTTCCTCATGTGAAGGGGCAATTAAAATCCTCAAGCCCCTCGGAATTCTTTTTTCCTCTTGATATTTCTCCAGGGTAATTGCCTCCCACCATCGTGATATCTCTTTCCGTATTAATTTTTCCAATCTTTGATATTTATTCACTATCACTTTCCCAGATGGAGCAGGGTCAGTGCTGGCAGATCCATTTGTGGTCAGCACAAACATCGATTGTGCCCTTAGTCTCCTACGTGCTTCTGCATCATCATCCATTGTTAGTATTCACGCGGGGGGTTCCCCCTCCTGCATGCACAGTTTACCAAGTAATTGAAAATAGCACAGCGTACTGGTCTAATCAATAGAATTTGTCAAGGACCCACACCAACGGAATTCAGTATGTACATCTACTGAAAATCGTGCGCGGGAAAGTTGCGTTTGAAATTGAATTGCCAAATGCGGATAGTTCCGATCAGTAATGGTGAGCAGCTTTAAAGCGATTGTGCAAGTTCTTCTCGCCAACGCAGGTAAACAATACTGAGGATTTTGTCAACGCTCTCACGCATCAGTGTCGAGAAACAAACAAATTGGACTCACCCTCCACGTTACCAAGTCCCGTTCAAGAGTGCAGGCATCCCTTCACAGGTCATCGGCTAACAGCGGTGGAGAATGCAGTTTTCGACACTCGTGCGGTGCAAAGCTTCCCCGAGATCTATATCCGCTCACCAAACTGTGGCAAAATCCAACGCGGTCAACTGGCAGCACAAGTTTATGCAGTTCCACTTCCTTCGCGATTGCCGGGACACCAAAACAGCGGTGCAATCCAGGGGCAAAGGTGACCCTGTATTCAAATTCAGGCTCACAGCGCGTAGCCAGCACGGCTACGCCAATGCACTCGCCAAGACAAAGAAAAGATCACTACCAATCCTTCTTGCGCATTTCCAAAGTTTTTTAATCCATCATGTGCAGAATCGTGAATGTAAACAACGAAAACAACCCCAACGCGTTTCGGCGAACCTTCGCCTTGGTCACGGGTAATTACATTGTCAGTATTCCAAACATTAAATAAAGTTTACACGTGATCAGTGCTCAAAAATAAACAAAGGACTTGAAATCCCATTATCGCGGCCATCTTTGAGTGGAGTAATCTTACCATATACCTAATGGGTCCACCACATTAAATTATATCAAATGTGCGATGACAATCCTGTCGAATACCTCAGGCATGGAATTTACATATGAAAATGAGATTGTAACTACATCTCACAATTAACTCATATAACAGTATAATACAGTGCATCATGGTTTAAAGCGCAAGGCATCACGCCAATGACCTTCTGAAATTGATTGCCACAACCAGTATTCGCCGCTGCCATAAGAAAGCTTCAACTTACTCAAGTGAGAAACATTTTGGTGGCATGATATTCAATGATTCTCGCACAATAGTTTATCAGTTGCAGAATCAGTTTAACAATTGTAAAGTCCCAAGTGAGAAATTATAATTTTTGCGTCAGCATAGATATCACCAGTCAACACCCAAGTGAGGTTTCTTTCTGTGCTTCAATGTACTTCCATTACCTAAGGTAAAAATAAAAGACAATGGACCAATCAGAATTCTGTATACCATAATTACTAACTTATAGGCCCTAACTGGGTTTAAGAGTCCTTAAGAAAATAAATGAAAATAAGTGAAAAACGTGAAACCAAAATGTAAAATTGGTTAAAATTAGCAGAGAAGCACATATTCAACTGCAGGCTACTTCATATTTACAAATTACAAATTGCTGATGTATTAACGTACTGACATAATTTTGAACAGACAAAAAGTACATCACAATCAGATATTCTTCATTAAAGCTCTTATTCCCCCAAATGCCATTTCATTTCCTCCTCAGAATTAAGCCCATTCGGTATCAGGGTATCTAATTCGAGAATATATCTGTTCTCCATTTGTCTGAGTTTTCGAATTTTATCACCCCCTCTTTTCATAACAGGAAGCTTGTCGATCACAAAGAATTTCAACAAGTTCCTGTTGCTCTTGTGTTGCTCCTCAAAATGGCGAGCAATTGGAGAGGTTTGGTCTTTATTGTCAATTGATCTCATGTGCTCCAGGACACGTTTTTTTGCTGGGAACATGGTGCTTCCCCACGTATTTCCTGGAGCAAGGACATATCAGTACATAAACACAATACTCCGATAAACATGTGAGATGTTTGTTAATGGTTCTTTCTACAGCTTCTATTGGGAAAAATACTTTCTTAATGTTATTGCTGTATCTACACGCCTTACATTTCATGCAGGTGTAAAATCCTTGAACATCTGTACCTTTGCTTGTACTGGTGCTTACATCATTCCTACTCAGTTTGTCTTTCAAGGAATGAGCCTTCCTGTAAGTCATGTTAGGGTTATCACCCAGAACATCAGTTAAGGTAGGTTCAGTTTTAAGGACATTCCAATGACGTTTGAGACTCCTTTGTACTTGCCAAGATCTAACATGATACGTAGATATGAACCGTATCACATCATTGTTTCCTACAGGTCTCAAATCATCCTTGGCAGTCAGTAAAGAAGAGTGACTGATTGCACTAGCTTTATTCAGTGCTGCCTCTATGATCGAGGATTGATATCCTCTTTCAGAGAATCGTTCCTTCATGCACTCACTTTCAATCTGAAAGTCCTGATCTGTACTGCAGTTCCTCCGAGCCCGGAGTAACTCACCGAAAGGAATGCTTTTTATTAAGGCTTTCGGGTGTCCACTATCCGCGTGTAACAGGGTGTTACCCGCGGTTTCTTTGCGGAAAAGGTTGGTTGAAAGTTTACCATCACATACCTTAACACGCAAGTCTAGGAACACCATAGTCTCAGTACTCATTTGGCCCTCTAGCATAATGTTCAAATCATTCTTGTTCAGATCATCAATGAAACCCACTGCCTCCTGTTGTGAGCCTTCCCAGATGATGAACAAGTCATCGATGTACCGCAGCCATAACTTCACATTGCCACGATACATCTGGTGGGTCCGCTCTACTTGCTGCTCCCAGCTCGCCATGAATAGATTCGCGAAGCTGGGGGCAAAGCAAGTTCCCATTGCCGTACCTTGTCTTTGTCTATAATGCTTCTCATTAAAGACAAAGAAATTATTTTCCAAACAAAATCTCATCATCTGGATGATCATTTCCGTATGACTGAAATATGAAATTGATCTGGAGTTCAGAAATTTACGACATACCTTGATACCATCATCATGTTTGATAGACGTATAAAGGCTACATACATCAAGAGAAATGAGTATGTAGTTGTCATGCCATACAAAATCAGACAATTTCTTTATGAAATCTCTGCTGTCTTTGAGATAAGATGGAACTTCTTCAACAAAGGGTCTTAGAAAGAAATCAATATATCTTGACGTGTTCTCTAAAAGAGAACCAATCGAAGATACTATTGGCCTACCCGGGGGATTGCTAGAGTTTTTGTGGAGCTTCGGCAGTAAGTACAGCACTGCTATCTTGGGATGACTGTTCAGTAAGAATGAGTATTCGTCCCATTCAATAATACCACTTGAACGTCAATTGTTAAGCATCTCATAGTAAGTACTGTTGCTCTTATCAATTGCCTGTGGGGAGGAAACTTCATAGCAATCTTTCATATTCAGTTGTCTCATGCCCTCCTTAATATAGTCAGCCACATTCATTAAAACAACATTACCCCCTTTATCAGATTGGCGAATGACAATAGAAGAGTCACCTTCCAGTGACTTAACAGCTAGTCTCTCCTGCTTGCTTAAATTGTCATTAGACCAATGTTTTTTCTTAGCCAAATTCTTGAAATCATTAATGACCAGAGTTTCAAAAGTATCAATGCCACATGCTGGTAGTGTAGGATTGAATGTGGATTTGGGCTTAAATGGATTTGGGCAATTCAGGTCTGTCTTATAACCCATCGATATTGCATCATGTGGAGTGTTAGCTGGCGTACCCAACTCCAAATCTTGCATTGCAATTAAGGTTATAACCTCATCAATGGTCTCACGTGCTGGCTCTATACTTGAAACATTCAAGGCCGTATTCTTGACCTTGAGTTTGTTCCATTTTTGCAACCTTAGTTTTCTGGTAAATTTAAAAAGGTCTATCCGTTCCTGGGAGTAATTAAAATTAGCCGAAGGGCAAAAAGAAAGGCCAAATTGCAGTACATCATTTTCTACATCAGAAAGTATATGAGAGGATAAGTTTACCACATTCCGTCGATTCATTTTCCTCTTGTTTTTTTCTGACCCCGTGTTTCCACTCCCACTGGGGTTGTTGTGCTTCCACTTGCTCCAGCCGCCCCTCCTGACTGGCTGGTGGTCTTTGGTGTACTTCCTCCAGGATTTCCTCTTC
Organism: Lissotriton vulgaris; assembly: GCF_964263255.1. Lineage (NCBI taxonomy): Eukaryota > Metazoa > Chordata > Amphibia > Caudata > Salamandridae > Lissotriton > Lissotriton vulgaris. The sequence continues at coordinate 799,247,758 of NC_141685.1, read as the reverse complement.
CTCTGCCTTTTCCTCTGTATCCTCTTCCTTGCCCCCGACCTCTGTCTATTTGCCAATTTTGTTGTTGTGATGTCTGATTCATCACCTTGAATTCCTCCCAAAAATTTGAGGCCTTACTTGTGCTCTTGGTTAAATTTTTGGTTGCCAGAACCTGGCCATATTCCGATACATCACTTTCCACTACTTCCTCCTCCGATGTTACTGTTGCCGCACTCAGGGTGTCAATGTTGGCTTGTACACCTTTTCTTTTTATATTGTCATACTTGCGGCTGAAAGTGAAAATTCGACCTCCCTGATAGTCGATTTTGTCTCTGAAAAATTTCCTTTCTTTCTTGGCCACAATTTCATCCTCATGCTTGGTCATTTTTTATTGATTTCTTCCATTTTCTTTGTGAAGTTTTCGTTTGTGTCTTCCTTTAGTAATTTTTCCTTGAGCTCAGCGATCATTTTCAACAACGCCATTCTATCCTTCCATGCGTGTTTAATCAAAATCGACAGCATACGGTTTGAGCAATCCATTAAGTTCTCAGCCCACTCTTCTGCCAGCTCCATATCAGGTTCCTCATGTGAAGGGGCAATTAAAATCCTCAAGCCCCTCGGAATTCTTTTTTCCTCTTGATATTTCTCCAGGGTAATTGCCTCCCACCATCGTGATATCTCTTTCCGTATTAATTTTTCCAATCTTTGATATTTATTCACTATCACTTTCCCAGATGGAGCAGGGTCAGTGCTGGCAGATCCATTTGTGGTCAGCACAAACATCGATTGTGCCCTTAGTCTCCTACGTGCTTCTGCATCATCATCCATTGTTAGTATTCACGCGGGGGGTTCCCCCTCCTGCATGCACAGTTTACCAAGTAATTGAAAATAGCACAGCGTACTGGTCTAATCAATAGAATTTGTCAAGGACCCACACCAACGGAATTCAGTATGTACATCTACTGAAAATCGTGCGCGGGAAAGTTGCGTTTGAAATTGAATTGCCAAATGCGGATAGTTCCGATCAGTAATGGTGAGCAGCTTTAAAGCGATTGTGCAAGTTCTTCTCGCCAACGCAGGTAAACAATACTGAGGATTTTGTCAACGCTCTCACGCATCAGTGTCGAGAAACAAACAAATTGGACTCACCCTCCACGTTACCAAGTCCCGTTCAAGAGTGCAGGCATCCCTTCACAGGTCATCGGCTAACAGCGGTGGAGAATGCAGTTTTCGACACTCGTGCGGTGCAAAGCTTCCCCGAGATCTATGTCCGCTCACCAAACTGTGGCAAAATCCAACGCGGTCAACTGGCAGCACAAGTTTATGCAGTTCCACTTCCTTCGCGATTGCCGGGACACCAAAACAGCGGTGCAATCCAGGGGCAAAGGTGACCCTGTATTCAAATTCAGGCTCACAGCGCGTAGCCAGCACGGCTACGCCAATGCACTCGCCAAGACAAAGAAAAGATCACTACCAATCCTTCTTGCGCATTTCCAAAGTTTTTTAATCCATCATGTGCAGAATCGTGAATGTAAACAACGAAAACAACCCCAACGCGTTTCGGCGAACCTTCGCCTTGGTCACGGGTAATTACATTGTCAGTATTCCAAACATTAAATAAAGTTTACACGTGATCAGTGCTCAAAAATAAACAAAGGACTTGAAATCCCATTATCGCGGCCATCTTTGAGTGGAGTAATCTTACCATATACCTAATGGGTCCACCACATTAAATTATATCAAATGTGCGATGACAATCCTGTCGAATACCTCAGGCATGGAATTTACATATGAAAATGAGATTGTAACTACATCTCACAATTAACTCATATAACAGTATAATACAGTGCATGATGGTTTAAAGCGCAAGGCATCACGCCAATGACCTTCTGAAATTGATTGCCACAACCAGTATTCGCCGCTGCCATAAGAAAGCTTCAATTTACTCAAGTGAGAAACATTTTGGTGGCATAATAATCAATGATTCTCGCACAATAGTTTATCAGTTGCAGAATCAGTTTAACAATTGTAAAGTCCCAAGTGAGAAATTATAATTTTTGCGTCAGCATAGATATCACCAGTCAACACCCAAGTGAGGTTTCTTTCTGTGCTTCAATGTACTTCCATTACCTAAGGTAAAAATAAAAGACAATGGACCAATCAGAATTCTGTATACCATAATTACTAACTTATAGGCCCTAACTGGGTTTAAGAGTCGTTAAGAAAATAAATGAAAATAAGTGAAAAACGTGAAACCAAAATGTAAAATTGGTTAAAATTAGCAGAGAAGCACGTATTCAACTGCAGGCTACTTCATATTTACAAATTACAAATTGCTGATGTATTAACGTACTGACATAATTTTGAACAGACAAAAAGTACATCACAATCAGATATTCTTCATTAAAGCTCTTATTCCCCCAAATGCCATTTCATTTCCTCCTCAGAATTAAGCCCATTCGGCATCAGGGTATCTAATTCGAGAATATATCTGTTCTCCATTTGTCTGAGTTTTCGAATTTTATCACCCCCTCTTTTCATAACAGGAAGCTTGTCGATCACAAAGAATTTCAACAAGTTCCTGTTGCTCTTGTGTTGCTCCTCAAAATGGCGAGCAATTGGAGAGGTTTGGTCTTTATTGTCAATTGATCTCATGTGCTCCAGGACACGTTTTTTTCAACAGCATATTTGCAGTATATGTGTTATCTTGTCCCTGTAAACTTATGTACGTGGGGAGTACTAAACTCCAAGTACATAAACGTATTTTACAACACCTCAGGGCTATATCTAACCAAGATAACACATATCCGGTGGCCAGGCATTTTAAATCTGTACATAATTCCAACAGCCGGGAACTTAGTTTCTTTGTAATTGACTCGGTCCCACCAGTAGAAGGGGTGGTAACCGTGAAGAAGAACTACGTCAGTTAGAAACAAGATATATTCTCGAGCTCAATACTAAACAGCCCACAGGTTTAAATATGACTGAAGACTTGTCCACCTGTTTGTAAGCCCTCTTACATCAAATACATCTGGTATATTGGCACAGCTTTATGGTTGATTTGAGTTGACAATATTGCATCTACTGTTGATTGTCGCACAGTTCTCTCTTATATATAGAAACTCTTTAGGCTGACATCTGTGTTGCGGTTTGTCCACACATTGTGTATGCAGTTTTATCCTATTTTTACCCATATTTATATTGCTATTTATATTTATATGAAATGTAGGATGTATTTATGAATTTTAACAATTATTAGCATGCATTTACACAATAGTATGAGATCATCCTATGAAGGTCTATACTTCCTTTTACTGTGGACATCCACTCACCCTGTGCAACCAAATCAGCCACCCCATGAGTGTAACAACTATGAGATCACTGTTATGATACAGAAATATGTATTATGCAATTTGTTTGATGAGTCCAACTTTTCCAAATCAACCTTTAATCAGAAAACAACGAATGTTTATGTAACTGAATTTTCTAAAAATTATTTTATTGGGGCTCCAAAATCCTTTAAATGAACCTTTTATATCTGTTTGAAATTTTCCTGAAAATGTCCATGTGACAAACATGCTCATCGTCAAAGATGGGAAAGCTCGGGTATTTATACCGTCATTTGTAACATCTTTGCGCATCAGACGTAACCAATTTTGGGCTCAAAATTGTAAAAAATTGTAGAAACTCTTGTGATCATTACAGCGCACCTACAAAAATTAACCTGTTTTTGCACTTGCACGAGCACTTTATTGAATAAGGTAAAACAAGTTTTTAACTTTACTCATGTTCACTGTTGCACTTTATCACGTTTTAAAAAATGTATTTTGACTAACTTGGGTTTCATGTACCATTTTAATTGACATATTGAATCAAATACCGATATGAACTGTGGTTTTGTTCCTTTGGAACTCTTTTATGTCTATGGTTATGGTTACCTGTGGTATTGTGTTGATGTCATCACCGCTGACATAGTATTTAAACCCATGTGATCCTTCACACTGTGTCATGTGATCAAGGTCCAAGGCGGGACCGAAACGCGTCGTGACGCTTGAGCACCGAAAATAAAGAAAAGCACTGAATTGAGGTCCGTGTCCGTATCTTCTTTACTACTGGGATTGTAGTTTTGTGTCTGCCGATACGGAAACTGCAATATATATATATATATATATATATATTTTCAACAAAGTCGATCCTTGAACCAACAAAGTGAGCCGCCACAAAAGCCAATGTTCTTGCCAAAAGGAATTTAATGAGCACAAGAAAATCCAACGCGTTTCGGTAGTTACATCTACCTTGTTCACGGTCAGTTTGAAACTTGCTCAGGTATTGTTTAAATTACCCATGTGTACCCAGGAAGTTGTATGTCACTTCCGCCCACAAGGAATTCTGGTCCATGTAGTTTGTTAATTCAAACATTATTTTACATTTGTTTTATGGACACCCCCATCATACCTAATCAAACCAACTATGCAGTAAATTGAAAATCAAAATAATCTGTACAAGTAATGCCCTCCAGTGGGCTTTTACCAAAAATTTTTGTAATCATAAATGTCAATAATGAACATTCAAGAGTTCTGTTAGATAATGCCCTCCAGTGGGCCTATGCTTTAAGCATGTTCATAACAAACAACTTCATTATCCTTCAATGGATGTTTTGGAAAGGAGGGGGTGCGGGGTGAGGGTGTAAAAGAAGGGTACCCTAAGGGAAGGGGAATAAGTTGAATCAAATGTCAATGGAAAGGAATAGAGATTCCATAGTTTATAAATGAATATACATTTCTTCTGACTGGTTCAAGCCCAAAGGTGACAAGGTCTGAAAATTCAGGATATGGCGTGACTCTCTTTGTCTTAGAAGCTTTTCCCGGTGGCCACCTCGATCAGATAGGGACATTGTTTCCAAACCCCAGAACTTCAGGAGTTTCCAGTTGCTGTTATATATCTATACTACTATTATAAAGAGAGAACACAAACCTTTTGGCAAGGTAAACTCGGGAACCACAGTGCCAATCCACACACCCAATGCATTGTTGTAATCCTCAGGGTGTGCAGATGAACATAGGCTATAGAAAATAAAAATAAAACGTAAATTTAAAAATATAACTTAAAAAAAAAAGTAGTGCATTGAAAGTAGTGCCGGCCGCGACGCTGACGGCCATGACGTAGCGCTGGCCGCAACCTACGTGATGACGAGAAGGAGCGGCGGTGAAGTGAGGAGCTCGGGGAGGAGCGGCGGTTCAGGTAAGGCTCTGGGACACGGGACGGGAAGGAGCCGGTGCGGGAGGTTGGCCCGGAACAACTGCGGTAAGGCTCAGGGTCTGGGGGCAGCATTTCAGGCTTGCGTGCACTCCCGCCCTGGCCCCCGCCCGTCATGGCATTGTCCGGGACACAGACAATGTTGTGGCGGGCGGGGGCCGGGGCGGGAGTGCACGCAAGCCTGAAATGCTGCCCCCAGCCCCCTTCTGCCCCGGGCAACGCTGAGGCGGGCTGCTAGTATATATATATATGCCCACAAATGTTGGCTAGATCCCAAGCCACTTGATTCGGCGGGCACACGGCAGGGGTAGCCACCCCGTAAAATACGAACACAAGGTTACCCAAGTTGTTTGCCTTCGATCCAAGGAAAAGACAGCACAGGAGCCCTGGCCTCAATTCTTTGTGCAGTTTATTCAAGATATATATATATATATATATATATATATATATATATATATATATATATATGTTCACACTGCTGCTAGAACGACCCTCGACCAGTCAACGCTGATGCCGTCGGTAGCAGCAGCCGCTACCTTAATGTCTGCAGGTACTGGATCCCACCAATTAGAAGGAAACAGAGACGGCACACCAGGAAATCTTGCACAAACCCTTTATTGTGCACTCGTTAACCCAAGACGACGCGTTTCGACGTAAGCCTTTATCAAGTAACCACCATTTTGTTTTTTGCCATACTTATAGTCCCACAACTGTTTCAATACACAATGGACATAAAGAAAATACTTAATGCAAAACATCGTTAAAGTAAAACTTAAATCGATTCAACAGTTTCCATTGCATTATGTCAACATTACGACAATCATTATATGCAATTTTGTGAATACGTGGGATACAAAGGTTGGCTATCTTTGGTAACCCCGCTGGCAAGGTTATCTGTGATCATCCTGTATAATTAACAGCGAACCTCCCAAGGGATCGTATAATGCATCCCGCATGAATCGAAAAGCCCGTCACGGTAAATAACCGTCATGATGTTGTACTCACATTGGCCGTTATCTGGCCAGTTGCTGACGGGTCGCCGCAAGGTATCTTGGGAATTGTAGTTTGGCAGATACCGCGGATCGGGACTGTAGTTCCGAAATAATTTATGGGAGCTCCCTGATTTAAATGCGCGATAAAGCCCTGGGATGGGACTATAAGAATAGAGGAGAGCTCCCCTCGTACACTGATCACATGTGGGTTTTGCCAGAGGATCGTTGGTGGTAAAGGTCAAGGTATGAGTGCTCTTACACAGGATGAGTGTAAGGTGAGAAATTACAAATGAATGTGTTTAAACAGTGACAGTTCAAATAATATATAAACATTAAAAATATACGTAACAACCAACTCCAATTTATATCCATTCTCCTGAGTATGGTGTCAAGTTCCTATGTTCAATAAGTATCTGCATAGCTTTCAATTCAGACAGTGGGGATGTCATGCTACAGTCTGCTATCTCATTAAGGCTGTGCCCTCCCCACTAATTGTATTATGCATATCTAAACACAGGAAATCTTTATCAAATAAAACGTGAAAAAGTGTGATACACAACAAAACATTCATTACAACGCGGGTATACTTCTGCTCAGCCCTGATCAGCTCAGGAGCCTATGTGGGATGCCAATTCCTCCCCATAATTCAGTCCTTTTGGGGCCTTACTCTCCATGTCAATGATTTTTCTAGACTCTCTCATCCTCAGCTGTGTTTCGCGGTCCCCACCTCTAATGGTTCTTGGTATTCTATCTATTCCATAGAATCTCAGACTACCATTATTGCTGCCATGTATTTCTTCATAATGGCGGGCCATAGGGTAATTATGATCTTTATTCGAGATGGCACGAAGGTGCTGCAGAATCCTAGTTTTTAGAGGATGCTTAGTACTTCCCACGTACTGGAGCCCACATGGGCATTCCAGTACGTAGACAGTGAAATCGGTGTTACAATTAATGGGTTGATTGATTGTACGTGTTTGACCTGTTCCTGTTTTGTAATTTTTGCAAGATTTGCCATTGCGGTCACACTTACAACTTCCACACGTGGTAAAACCATTGGGAATTGGGGGCCATTTGGTGCTTCTATCTTCTCCTGGATAGCTACGTACTAATCTATCCTTTAGGGATCGTGCCCGTCGGTACGTTATCTGAGGTCTATTGCCCACCAGTCCCCCCACAATGGGGTCAGATGTTACCAATTTCCAGTTAGCTCGCATTATTTTCTCCAGAGCCCAGGCTCCCCTACTGTAGTTGGTTATCATTCGGGGTGGATTGGGTTGGGTACTACTCTCCAGTCCCTTCCTTTTGGAGTCACTTTTAGATGTACTAAATAGGACTTCCTCATGTTTTAAACCCTGAACTTTGGTCTGAGCGCTGTTTAACACCTCGTCACTATATCCCCTTTGGGCGAAGCGTTCCATCATGGCCTTCTGTTCAAGATGGAAATCTGCATCGGTGCTGCAATTGTGGCGGGCCCTCAACAGCTCCCCATAGGGGATACTTCTCTTCAGGGGAGCCGGATGGTGGCTCGCCGCGTGCAGGACCGCATTTCCGGCTGTGGTCTTCCGGAAAAGACGTGTGGTCAATTCTCCATTCTTTACCTCTACTGCCACATCCAAAAATTCACAATACGTGTTACTTATTACATAAGTGAATTTGAGATTAAGGTTGTTCTTTCCTAGATGGCTGATGTACTGTCTCGCTAGTGTCTCAGGGCCATTCCAGATTAAAAATAGGTCATCGATGTACCTGACCCACATAAGAATGTGGTCAGTGTACAGTGTACATCTCAGACCCTTCAGCCCAGACCACCTGTTCCTCCCACCAGCCTAGGAAAAGATTCACCTGTCTCACCTGTCCATGTAAGCTGCGATACATCGGCAGCACAATAAAACCGGTGAAACTTAGAGTTCTCGAACATATGCGGGCTATTACCAATAATGACAAATCTTATCCAGTAGCCCGCCACTTTGCACAAGAACATCAGAGCAAGTGGGAGAAACTTAGTTTTTACTGTATAGATCAGGCCCCCAAATTGGAACGTGGAGGAGACAGAGACAAGTCTCTTAGGATTTTAGAATCCAAGCACATCATTGGCCTCAAAACCATTACCCCTTGGGGACTGAATAACAACGAAGAACTTTGGGTACACCTGTAAATAGCTGTAAGATTGGGTAAATATAGTGGACTAAAAAACTGTACAAAAGAACTTTGCCACTTTCCCAATCAGTATGTCTTTGATTTTCATGCTTGTTTTTCTGTCTTGCACTACGTTAAGTTTGCCCATTCAGGGCTAAATAATGAACTCAAAGTAATGAACGAAAATTGAGCGAATGTAAATGCTTTATTTCGGTTTATTATAAATTTCACTGTGAATATGTAAATGATACATAAAATGAATAACAATGTTATTGTTTTTAAATGAGCACTAAGCACTTTCACGTTACCACCTTGGATAAGTCATGGTATTTGTGGTATTTGCACGTTACAAGATGGCGCCCACCACATTTTGAGAAAAATTGTTCTTTTTCTATTTTGATTGTAAATGCAATTGACCAATGACTTTAAATGGTGGTTTTGATTCTGTCACTAACGTTGCACTGACGAAGCCTGCAAAGGCGAAACGCGTCTGCGAGGGGTGAAGGGGGGTTCTGGTAATTAAATTTTGGAAAACGGATACCAGTGTGCCGGCCTTTCTTTTTTCTGACACCGCATGGAAGCAGGAAACGTGTAGCTATATATATATATATATATATATATATATATATATATATATATATATATATATATATATATATATATATATATATTCTCCAAAGTTTTTGCCACTGTTTTGAGAGCGCGCACAATGATACAGCAGGATTCCGCTTTATTTTTCACTTCGTCCTTTTATTATGGCCATCAGCAGGAAAACATCTTGTTACATTTAAAACCCCTACGCGTTTCGGAGCCCTCTTGCTCCTTGATCACGGGCGATGCATGTCAGCTGGGCAAGCCGAGGTAAAGGTAAGAATTATTGCGTCCATTATATTCCTCCAATGAAAACCTTCCGGTGGGTGTAGCTCTTCTCATTCAGTGAAGTCTGGGACTTGTAGTACCTTCCTCTTAATTCCAACCCTCCAGTGGGTGCTTGCCGAGCTGACCTTAATTAATGCCAATTTTTTGCTCTCCAGTGAGCTCCAAGGTGTTCGCCTCCTGATTCATTGCTACGCCGAACTGTTCATTCTGCCCGTTGTGCTTTAAGCCCAGTCTCAGTGCACATGGCAGTCCACCTTCCCTTTTCTTTTTGTAGTGGCGCAGCTCTCCCGACCGGACCGGCCGGTATGTATTCTCCAAAGTTTTTGCCACTGTTTTGAGAGCGCGCACAATGATACAGCAGGATTCCGCTTTATTTTTCACTTCGTCCTTTTATTACAGCCATCAGCAGGAAAACATCTTGTTACATTTAAAACCCCTACGCGTTTCGGAGCCCTCTTGCTCCTTGATCACGGGCGATGCATGTCAGCTGGGCAAGCCGAGGTAAAGGTAAGAATTATTGCGTCCATTATATTCCTCCAATGAAAACCTTCCGGTGGGTGTAGCTCTTCTCATTCAGTGAAGTCTGGGACTTGTAGTACCTTCCTCTTAATTCCAACCCTCCAGTGGGTGCTTGCCGAGCTGACCTTAATTAATGCCAATTTTTTGCTCTCCAGTGAGCTCCAAGCTGTTCGCCTCCTGATTCATTGCTACGCCGAACTGTTCATTCTGCCCGTTGTGCTTTAAGCCCAGTCTCAGTGCACATGGCAGTCCACCTTCCCTTTTCTTTTTGTAGTGGCGCAGCTCTCCCGACCGGACCGGCCGGTATGTATTCTCCAAAGTTTTTGCCACTGTTTTGAGAGCGCGCACAATGATACAGCAGGATTCCGCTTTATTTTTCACTTCGTCCTTTTATTACGGCCATCAGCAGGAAAACATCTTGTTACATTTAAAACCCCTACGCGTTTCGGAGCCCTCTTGCTCCTTGATCACGGGCGATGCATGTCAGCTGGGCAAGCCGAGGTAAAGGTAAGAAAAAAAAAAAAAAAAATAAAGCGGAATCCTGCTGTATCATTGTGCGCGCTCTCAAAACAGTGGCAAAAACTTTGGAGAATACATACCGGCCGGTCCGGTCGGGAGAGCTGCGCCACTACAAAAAGAAAAGGGAAGGTGGACTGCCATGTGCACTGAGACTGGGCTTAAAGCACAACGGGCAGAATGAACAGTTCGGCGTAGCAATGAATCAGGAGGCGAACACCTTGGAGCTCACTGGAGAGCAAAAAATTGGCATTAATTAAGGTCAGCTCGGCAAGCACCCACTGGAGGGTCGGAATTAAGAGGAAGGTACTACAAGTCCCAGACTTCACTGAATGAGAAGAGCTACACCCACCGGAAGGTTTTCATTGGAGGAATATAATGGACGCAATAATTCTTACCTTTACCTCGGCTTGCCCAGCTGACATGCATCGCCCGTGATCAAGGAGCAAGAGGGCTCCGAAACGCGTAGGGGTTTTAAATGTAACAAGATGTTTTCCTGCTGATGGCCGTAATAAAAGGACGAAGTGAAAAATAAAGCGGAATCCTGCTGTATCATTGTGCGCGCTCTCAAAACAGCGGCAAAAACTTTGGAGAATACATACCGGCCGGTCCGGTCGGGAGAGCTGCGCCACTACAAAAAGAAAAGGGAAGGTGGACTGCCATGTGCACTGAGACTGGGCTTAAAGCACAACGGGCAGAATGAACAGTTCGGCGTAGCAATGAATCAGGAGGCGAACACCTTGGAGCTCACTGGAGAGCAAAAAATTGGCATTAATTAAGGTCAGCTCGGCAAGCACCCACTGGAGGGTTGGAATTAAGAGGAAGGTACTACAAGTCCCAGACTTCACTGAATGAGAAGAGCTACACCCACCGGAAGGTTTTCATTGGAGGAATATAATGGACGCAATAATTCTTACCTTTACCTCGGCTTGCCCAGCTGACATGCATCGCCCGTGATCAAGGAGCAAGAGGGCTCCGAAACGCGTAGGGGTTTTAAATGTAACAAGATGTTTTCCTGCTGATGGCCGTAATAAAAGGACGAAGTGAAAAATAAAGCGGAATCCTGCTGTATCATTGTGCGCGCTCTCAAAACAGTGGCAAAAACTTTGGAGAATACATACCGGCCGGTCCGGTCGGGAGAGCTGCGCCACTACAAAAAGAAAAGGGAAGGTGGACTGCCATGTGCACTGAGACTGGGCTTAAAGCACAACGGGCAGAATGAACAGTTCGGCGTAGCAATGAATCAGGAGGCGAACACCTTGGAGCTCACTGGAGAGCAAAAAATTGGCATTAATTAAGGTCAGCTCGGCAAGCACCCACTGGAGGGTTGGAATTAAGAGGAAGGTACTACAAGTCCCAGACTTCACTGAATGAGAAGAGCTACACCCACCGGAAGGTTTTCATTGGAGGAATATAATGGACGCAATAATTCTTACCTTTACCTCGGCTTGCCCAGCTGACATGCATCGCCCGTGATCAAGGAGCAAGAGGGCTCCGAAACGCGTAGGGGTTTTAAATGTAACAAGATGTTTTCCTGCTGATGGCCGTAATAAAAGGACGAAGTGAAAAATAAAGCGGAATCCTGCTGTATCATTGTGCGCGCTCTCAAAACAGTGGCAAAAACTTTGGAGAATACATACCGGCCGGTCCGGTCGGGAGAGCTGCGCCACTACAAAAAGAAAAGGGAAGGTGGACTGCCATGTGCACTGAGACTGGGCTTAAAGCACAACGGGCAGAATGAACAGTTCGGCGTAGCAATGAATCAGGAGGCGAACACCTTGGAGCTCACTGGAGAGCAAAAAATTGGCATTAATTAAGGTCAGCTCGGCAAGCACCCACTGGAGGGTTGGAATTAAGAGGAAGGTACTACAAGTCCCAGACTTCACTGAATGAGAAGAGCTACACCCACCGGAAGGTTTTCATTGGAGGAATATAATGGACGCAATAATTCTTACCTTTACCTCGGCTTGCCCAGCTGACATGCATCGCCCGTGATCAAGGAGCAAGAGGGCTCCGAAACGCGTAGGGGTTTTAAATGTAACAAGATGTTTTCCTGCTGATGGCCGTAATAAAAGGACGAAGTGAAAAATAAAGCGGAATCCTGCTGTATCATTGTGCGCGCTCTCAAAACAGTGGCAAAAACTTTGGAGAATACATACCGGCCGGTCCGGTCGGGAGAGCTGCGCCACTACAAAAAGAAAAGGGAAGGTGGACTGCCATGTGCACTGATACTGGGCTTAAAGCACAACGGGCAGAATGAACAGTTCGGCGTAGCAATGAATCAGGAGGCGAACACCTTGGAGCTCACTGGAGAGCAAAAAATTGGCATTAATTAAGGTCAGCTCGGCAAGCACCCACTGGAGGGTTGGAATTAAGAGGAAGGTACTACAAGTCCCAGACTTCACTGAATGAGAAGAGCTACACCCACCGGAAGGTTTTCATTGGAGGAATATAATGGACGCAATAATTCTTACCTTTACCTCGGCTTGCCCAGCTGACATGCATCGCCCGTGATCAAGGAGCAAGAGGGCTCCGAAACGCGTAGGGGTTTTAAATGTAACAAGATGTTTTCCTGCTGATGGCCGTAATAAAAGGACGAAGTGAAAAATAAAGCAGAATCCTGCTGTATCATTGTGCGCGCTCTCAAAACAGTGGCAAAAACTTTGGAGAAGATATATATATATATATATATATATATATATATATATATATATATATATATATAAACTCTGCATTCTTTCCAGAACTTGGACGCCAACACAGGTACTCGGACTCCAATCTTAAAAGCTTCAAAACTTGTATTCGCTCGGTGCCGCGTTTCGCCTGCTTCTGCAGGCTTGTTCACACAAACAAACGTTGTTACATTGACGACATTTTTAAAATGCAAGCTTTCGATCACATGGTCCGCTTCAACCACTGCAGTGGAAGACAGACTATACACCAGACTGTGATCCCAAACAGATATTGCCAAATTGCTGTGTTGATCTCCTAGTAACAATCCTAAATTAATTTCATACTTTAGTAGATTTGAAAACAATTTAAAAGGAATATATTTATCTATATTAACATTTATCTTATTTGTCCATTTCTAAATAACACGAAGTCGAGCGATCTGAACTTTCTCCTCAACATCCCACTCAGATTTTCCATACTTGGCAAGTGCCCAATTTTTTTCTTTTTTAATATTTGCATTGCATGCATGCTCATTTTATTATTTCATACCTTATGGGACAAGACTAGTGCTCCATCCCATATGCACATTAAAATTTGACATGTGCATATTGGAGTACTCATAAATATTGCAATTTGTAAAACTTTAAAATATATATTAACATCATATGTATTTAAAAAGTTTAAAACAACAAAACAATAAAACACCAAAGAGGGTATTGTAAACAAACATCGTTTTTTTGATGTTCATTTATGATGATGATATACATTTTTTTAATTAATTATTCAAATAACTGATCAATCAATATTCTAAAAGGGATAAAGTGCAAGTGCTTTTTGTCTTTCTTTCTTTACTCTTCCTACACAAAATGTAAATGTACATGAATTTATATAGCGCAAATCACTGACCAAGGTCGGTATCTAAGCGCTTGCTTAGGGAACCCGTCCTGGTATTCCCCTGTGAGATAACCCCCGGCAGGGTATCCACAAGGTGAAAGCCAGGCATCCCGCCACGAGGGGCCGTTGTGGAGATTAAGCTAGCTATTGCCCAGAGTGTGAACCCATGAGTCAAGAAGGCACCGGAGCGAGAATTATCGAGTCTGTGGAATGTTTTAGCCCAGGCCCCACCGAGGCGGGGAATTGAACCCTGGTCCAGGGCCGATCTCAGCTTCCAGGTCTGCCGCCTCTAACCCCTGAGCCACACTTCTCCACAACATATCCTCTATAAAGTGTTTAGTGCAGACATGTAATCTATACAGTACATGAATTCAAAAAGTGCCTGTCGTTTATATTCTTCAATTGATTCATCCTTTAAAAAGATTGATATATATAAATATAAAAGACTATAAATTAATTTACAATACTCCTTTGTCAAATCACATCTTGACTTTAGTAGTTAAAACCTGGACAATATATATTACAGATCCACACATCCAAAGCTTTTGGCAATCATTTTCTCAAATGGTAGCTTGTAATTTAAAATGAGCCATCTGATCTGGACACTACTAGTGGCCTAAATGCACGTATAAATCCACGTATGTATTTAATCCAGACAGAATTCTAGTGCTCAATAGCATAATATATTTTGAATCTAGTTGCAGCAATTTTATTTCTCTGTTTCCCCCTTTTCTCATTTTGGGTACCTCGTCCACTGCATAAAAAGTTAGATCCTCCAACCTGCCTTTGTGAAACTCATTAATATGGCGGGCCACAGAATAGGTCTTATCATTATTTTTAACTGCCCGCATGTGTTGGAGTATGCGGACATGTACCATGTGAATAGTGTTCCCTACAGATATCTTTGGGCAGGAGCATTGTAGAATGTATACAACATGGTCACTGTGACAATTCAAAAAGTGTCTTATTTTCTATTGCTTTGTCATCAGTGAAGACATGATTGTCCTGGTGTTTTTTCCAACTGTGCAGGCTTTACATTTTTGACATTTGTAAAACCCTGGATGTGACTTCAGCCAATTCTCGGATTTTGGTATTTCCAGATCACTGTCTACAAGTTCTTGCCTCATGAATTTGGCCCATTTGAAAGTCACCTTTGGTCTGCACAGGTACATGTGTAGGTATATGGGTTATTAGATGTTTTTTAGTATCAGTATGAGTGTTTGTATGGTTTGGTGGGGGTATTACTTATCACATAGATGCATGAATGACTAACTCTCTCTTTGTATGTGTTTTGAAGACAGCATATGTTGGAAAGGGGCGACCACTCGGTCCCCCCGAACGTATGGCAGAGTGCCTCGATCCCCCCGGGAAGACATTTTTGGGCGGGAGGCGCGTCTCGGCTGGTATGCCCGAAGCGGCGTAGCCGGGGCGCGCCTTTTTCCCGCCCTTGAGTGGGCTGGCCTAGACACGGACACCGCCAGCCACGCCCTCGGGGCAGGCAGGGGCGGGTTTACGCCCGCCCTGAAGATGGATAAAAAGAGACGCAAGACCAGAAGACATCCTCTTGTTCCTGTGCTCTGAAGCTGCACCTCCCCGCTGCACGTGAGCTCGAGACGGAACGAAGAGCCAATTTTGAGCGTTTTAATCGTTCTTGTTTGTTTTTCAGTTACTTTGTTGGAGAATGCCGAAGAAGGTTGGAAAGCGTATGAATACCGACCAGATGCTGCGTGTTCTCATGAAGGAGATGTCCGAGCTAAGGAAGCGGGTGGACATGAATGAAGAAAGGGGTCCAAAACGTCCTTTGGCGGGAGCAGCCCCGGGAGGGAAAAACAAGAGGCCCAGGAGGGGGGCAGCGGGAGAAGAGATTCCCGGTCCCAGTACTCCGCTCGAGGCCCCAATTCCCGTGCCAGGGGAAGGGAATCCGATCACCCCCGTGTCCGAGGATGATATGCCGCCAGAGTTGGCAGCACAATTGGCAGCGTGGTTGGGAAAAGGTAACGAGGGCGCCACGGCTGTCGAAGCGCAGGAGCTGATTAAGCAATTGCGTGAGAAGCGGGAAGCAGCCAAGGTGCCCGTACCGGCTGCAGTAGGGGACAAGACACCAGGGACGGTTGCGACCACAGAGGCAGCGTCAGGTGCAGGTAAGCGGCCATTGCCGATCGCGAGGGATGAGTCAGCACCCTCTCGGAGAGAAAAGTTGGGGCAACATGTTCCTTTGGCAATTAAGGAAAAGATTTGGGCGGGGGAGTATGTGAACATTTTTTCGTTACTTGTTGATCATTATGAGGTTGAGCATGTAAAGAGTCAGAAGGACCTAATGCACCCGAGTGTTTGGCGCGCAAAGATGGCCGCCTTTAAAGTGAATGAGAATATCGCCAATTGGGGCAATGCCTGGGGAATTTTTACATCGATCCTGGGCGAACGTAGGCCTGAGTTGCTTTCCGAGTTCCCAATATACCAATCACGAATCATGGGGTACTCGACATCGCACCAGGGGAACCATTGGTTTTGTTACGATAATATGTTCAGAAAGGAAAAGGAGCATAATAAAAGTTTAACCTGGGATTGTTATGATGCCTTGACCTGGGATAAAATGAAGGAGTCAGGAATGTTAAAAATGCCGTTGGTAGGAAGTAATGTGGGTGAATCCTCTCGACAATATGCGGGGACGCCCTTTCGATCAGGTTCGGGGTCCGACGATCACTCGAAACCTACCGGCAATACCGGAAGAAAGGGTTTCTGTTTTAATTACAACAGAGGGAAATGTACGAGACCACAGGGATCGTGTAAATTCAAACATGAATGTAGTGGTTGTGGGTCGTCCCATCCTGAGGTCTCGTGCAGAGCCAGAACGGGTGATAACGGGGGGAGAGGAGGTGCCAAACAGGTCTAATATAGTCCGAGGGGCGCCTTTACCCACTCCCATTGATACCCTGGCAATGATCCCTTGGCTCAGTGATTACCCGGATCGTACTTCTGCTGGGGTGCTGCGAAACGGTTTTTCGTATGGTTTCCGCATCCCGGTAGGGGACTTTCAGGGTGTCGAAAAGTGTAAAAACCAACTTTCCGTCCTGCAACATACAACCGTAGTACAGGAAAAGATCCGAAAAGAGGTGACTCGAGGTCGGGTCGCTGGCCCGTTTAGTGTACCCCCAGTTCAGAATTTTGTTTGTTCTCCCTTGGGGGTAGTACCCAAGAAAGACCCTGGAGAGTTCCGACTAATTCATAACTTATCAGCTCCACGAGGTCTTTCCGTAAATGAGGCAATCGATCCAGAAGTGTGTTCGGTGCGGTACGCATCCTTCGATGAGGCCGTAGCCATTTTTAATCGCCTGGGGCCCGGGGCGCTGATGGCGAAGTCAGATATCGAGTCAGCGTTCCGATTGCTCCCGGTACACCCAGACGACCAGCGTCTCCTAGGTTTCATATTTCAGGGTTGTTATTACATGGATAGGTGTATGCCAATGGGGTGTTCTATATCCTGTGCCTATTTCGAGAAATTCAGTTGTTTTCTACAATGGGTTTTCACAAAGAAAACGGGTTTCCAAGATGTAATGCACTACCTTGATGATTTCTTATTTCTTGGGGCAGCTGGGGGTCTGGAATGTGGCCGGGCCTTGGCCGAATTTTGTGTGTTGATGAAACAGTTAGGCGTGCCATTGGCGCCGGGTAAAACAGTGGGTCCTACGACTTGCCTCGAGTTTCTGGGGATCGAGTTGGACTCCATTGAGGGGTGTTTCCGTTTGCCAGCCGAGAAAGTGTTGAAGTTCAGGGCTGCGCTGCAACTGTGTATAAATGCATCAAAAGTTACGCTGCAACAATTACAGCAAGTGGTGGGACAGTTGAATTTTGCACTGAGGGTGATACCAATGGCCCGCCCCTTTTCCCGTTCAATTGCCCAAGCGATGGTCGGCCTTAAAGAAGGCCATCATCGCACGAGATTATCGGCCGAGATCCGCCAGGACATGCGTATTTGGTTAGCATTCTTGGCGGATTTCAATGGTAGAATCATCTGGAATAAACCAGCCGTGTCTTCTGAGGAGCTGGGGCTGTGGACAGATTCGGCGGGAAGCATAGGTTTTGGCGCCATTTTCGGCACAAAATGGTCAGCACAAAGATGGCCGACTTGGTGGCATGAGAAGGGTCTAACGAGTAATATTGCTTTCCTCGAGCTGTTTCCCATCTTGGTGGCCTTGAGAACATGGCCCGATGGGTTCAAAAATCACTCGGTCATATTTTGGTCGGACAATATGACTGTGGTCGAGTGCATCAATAGTCAGGCAGCACGTTGTAAACTGATCTTGAGACTACTTAAAGAAATTGTTTTACTATGTATGCAATTGAATGTGCTATTCAGAGCAAAACACGTGCCAGGGGTGATGAATCAGGCAGCTGACGCACTGTCTCGTTTTCAAATGCAGGCCTTTACTGGTTTCCTTCCTTCAGCGGACCCGGAGCCGGCACCCTTTACCGAGGCTCTCTGGTCTCTCGGTGCCCCGAACTTCGTCACCTCGTGGGAGAGAGTCTAGCACCAAGGACGAGGAAGGCATATGAAGGGGCGTTTCGGGCCTATTTAGCCTTTTTGGGGAGTGATAGAGAGCGACTTTGGGGTCATGAGGAATGGGTGGTGAATTTCCTGATGGCCTTACGTAGGGCTGGGAAATCGGTGGCTACGGCCCAGAGGCATCGTGCTGCCATTTCCTTTATTGCCAGAGCACACGCTATCCAGGACCCAACAGCGTCCTTCGTTGTACAGAAAGCGCTGCGTGGGTGGCAACGCCTTGAGGGTCGCAGAGTAGATGAAAGGCGCCCGATAGGTTTGGATAGATTGTCCCAGTTGTTAGCGACACTTCCTGCCACATGTTCATCTCGGTTTGAGGCAGTGCTGTTCCGAGCCGCGTTTACGCTAGCATTTCACGGAGCTATGCGAGTAAGCGAACTAGTTGCAAGGAACAGACTGGATGTGGCGGGGGGTTTGTGCCGGGAACACGTTCAGATCAGGGGAGAAACAATGACTGTCTCCTTTGTAAAGTCTAAAACTGACCAAGATGGGATGGGTGACTGCGTCATCATACGCAGGATTCCTGGGTCCTCCATATGTCCGGTAAAGTGTTTAGAGGATTACCTAGCACGAAGGGTGGCATCATGGGGGGGGACTTTGTTAAGACACGCGGACGCCACCCCACTGACGAAATTTCAGTTTCAGCGGGTGCTTGCGATGTCAGTTGCCGCTGCGGGCTTGAACCCTGGCGAATTTGGGACCCATTCCTTTCGGATAGGGGCTGCTACTGAAGCGACAGCCAGGGGTCTTAATGTTGAGCAAGTGAAACGAATGGGGCGTTGGTCCTCCAATTGTTATAAAAGATATGTGCGGTTGCACATGTTGTGAAGCTGTAATTATGTACTCTGTACTCACGCTTCTTGTTTTTGTTTGGTTTCAGTTACGCAAGCCTACGAGGCGGGGCGGACTATGCAGTCGACCTTACACCGGGCCAACGGTCAGACATCACCGGCTGTGAAAAAGGAGGTGTGGGTCGTGGGCCACTCATACGTGAGGTGTGCCGCAGACGTATTCAAAGCAGGTGACATGATTCACGTAGCTGGGGAATACGGGTACAGGATGTCCTTCTACGGAAGGGGCGGTCTCTGTGTTGACCAGTTTCAAACATTTTTTGAGGGTTTGTTAGGGCGGACAAGGTCACCGCCGTCTATAGTTATAGTGCATGTTGGGGGCAATGATTTGGTCACCATCGGTAGACGACTACTCCTGGAGGCAATGCTTTCCACTGTAAGTTGGTTAGCGAGGAGAGTTCCGGGGTGCACGATTGCATGGTCCCACTTGATTCCACGAAAGGTGTGGCGGGGGGCTATCTCTATACCTGCTTTGAATCACTCTGTTAGAAAGCTTAACAATAAAGTGAGTAGGTTGTTCCGTTCCAGGACATTGCATTCTATTTCTCATAGCTGTATTAATGATGACAGGATGTATTCGGGGGATGGTGTGCATTTGTCTTGGGTGGGGAATGAGTTTTTCTTAGGAGACCTCTTAGCATGGTTGAAATCTTTGAAACATGACCTTTAGGTAGGAGTTTTGTGGGGGGTCCGGATAGCCGGTCAACTATCCGGCCTGTGGCGGTAAGGTCATGATCGGTGAGCACTAATTGGAAGATCCCTATGAGTGGGCGTCACCCAACACGGATGGGAGCGCTCGGGGGAGGTGGCCTTTGGCCCCTCAACGGGGAGGCGGTCCCTTCTAAGGATGGGTCGCCGGAAGAAGAGGAAAGGCGGTCAAGGCCCCTTCCTGTGTAGGAGGGGTTACAGCCCCCTCCTGGGGAATTTCCCGGGGCCAGGGACATCTGCGACGGCAGATGCGGTAAGTTGTGTGGGGTTGGGGGGAGGTCTACGATACCTTCTAGATACCTCACACGAGTCTTCGAACGACCTTTAACTGGCGTCGAGTTGATAAGTGCCCCCGTCAAGACAAGGGAAATTGTAGTAGTTGCACGTGAGTACGCCTCAGTGCTGTCGCCCCTCCCAAGTGGGGGGGGGTATGTCTGGTTAGGGATCTTGACACCGGTTACGACCTTGCCGTTGGCCCTTAAACGTTAGGATGTACAATTTCAATATTTCAAGTAAATGTTTTGTAGGATGTTAGATCGGCTAGGAGAACCTCTGTATTAGAGAATCTGTTAAGGTTAGCCAAACATCGCAGTGTGGTATGAAATTGTACATTAATGTTTAAATGTTTTTATGTTTTGTTTTAATAAATACGGCCGGGAGGGTCACTCCCTCCCACTTCCAAAAACTTCAAGAACTGTTTCCGGTTTCCCTCATTTGGGGATTGTGTTGAGAGGGGGTGGCGGGTATCTCAGCCATAGCAGGACTGTATGGGTGGATGAGTGTGTATATGTGTGTGTTAGTGAGTGAATGACTGTCTCACTAGTGTCTTTATCAGTAACTACATATGTTTTAATCTAGTATATGTGAGTATTGATGTATATAAGTGAGTATATGTGAGAGTGAGTTATTGAAAGAGTTCCTGTTTAAATAATTATGTGTTTCTATAAGTGATTGTTTAAGAGAGTAAGTATGTGTAAGTTTCCTTAGAAGTAAGGAGGTAGTGTGTGTGTAGCTGTAAATGCAAATAAATGGATGTTCAATAGTTTACTTGCATGTGTGAGTATGTGTGAGAGTAACTTTTGTATGACTGTCGGTGTGTAACAGGATGTATAGGTGAATCACTACATATGATGAGTGAGTATATGTATGAGTGACTATATAGAACTGTTGGTGAATGAGTGGATGTGTATATAGATGGTGGAATTATTGAATTGGTTGTTGTAACTAGTATGGGTATCTCCATTTTTTTGAAAATGTTAATTTCTATTTTTCAATATGTGTTTCATGGGTTACATTACAGTGAAAGGAGGTCTGTCACTCTGTCACAAGGATGGTGTCATCAGTGATGTCATGAGTGATGTCACTGACCATGTCATGAGTGATGTAATATGTGATGTCATCAGCAGTGCATTGCACGCGCAAGTTATAGTGAGTCCAACTAACTATAACGTGGGAATTTCAATGGTTTTATGTGAGTAAAACTTCCTGCTAACTATAACTGGTGTGAAACCTATGGTTTTTTCAGTGAATTTAATACGTTTTTTAAATGCTAATTCCTAACTATAACTGGTGTGAAACCTATGGTTTTTTCAGTGAATTTCATAGGTTTTTTAAATGCTAATTCCTAACTATATATAGGGCCTCAAACCTATGAAATGTAATATTTTGTATAGTGAATCCTATATTGTACATTTATATAATACTTTTTTTTCTATCTTTTTTTGCCTTGGTGCGCTCCCGTGCACGTCCCAGTGAGCGCACCGGAAAGCGCACTTTTCCGGCGCGCCCCGGGGCGCGCACCGGTGAGCGTCCCGTTAGCGCTATTGCCGCGAACAAAAACATCATCGTGACGTATCGCGTAGTCACGTCTGCGTGATACGCACAGCGTAAGCGCACCCGGAAGCACTCGAGCGAATACGATCGCGCAACGTGAGCATCCGACGCGCTTTCGCGACGCGCCCCGGGCGCATAGCGTAAGCGCGTCAGGTCATGTGACCTAAAAATAACACTTTTTATTGGTTCAGGACAGTTTTGGTTTCCAAATGATGAAAGCCCTGGTCATGTGACCTTAAAATAACTCTTTTCATTGGTTGTTATCAGTTTTTTTTTACAACTAATGAAAACCCCACCCATTTCCTTCATTTCTTCTTTCACTTTGGAGACAGCAAGACCTGCTTTTTTCTGTCCTACCATTTTGTGGAAAGAATGGCAGCTAGACCATCCAGCAGTAGTGAGGACTCAGATGGCTTCTTTCAGGAAGAGCCTCCTCACCCCAAGATCAAGGAGCATTTTATTTGGAAATTTTTTTCAATACCTGAAGGATTAAAAAAGGTGAATGCCCCCAAAGTAGAATGCAAAATCTGCCAAACTGTGCTTTCCCGAGGAGACCCAAAAAGGAAGTACAGTTTTGGCAATTCGACAATGATTCGCCACGTCCAACGCAGGCACCCCCAGAACTATGCCCGGGAGAGTGTCCGAGACCTGGCACGTAATCCCCCAAGGGATGGTGCCTCTACATCTACAGGAGGAGCCACAACATCAGGGAGAGGACGTGCAGCGGAATTGGAGATGATTCCAAACATTCAACCTGTTTTTAGTGACATTACTATTAAGTGCAAGCAATGCGATGAACTGCTTTGCTATGGTGAGCAGAGCATCAAGCTCATTGCACGCAAGAGGCAAGAACACCGCTGCCTTCCCCAGCCCTAATTTGTCCCCTTTTTTTGCTCCTGTTGAGCAGTTTTGCATTCCCTGTTTTTGTTTTTGTTCTGAAAAAAACATAAAAAAAGAAGAAAAAAACAGTTCTTTTTAGAACTACCTCCAGTTCTCAAAAAAGAGCTATATTCTTATCAAATTCAAAATGAGTAACTGAAGTGGAGTGCAGTGAGAGAGGAGAGGAAATGAAAATGAGTGAGAAAGCAAAGAAAGGGACGAGAGGGGAAAGGAAGTGAAGTAGGGGGACTGAAAGAAGGTGAGTGTGGGGAACGAGAGTGAGGAGAAGTAGAGTGAACATGGGGAATATGGATAAGTGAAGAAAATTTAGTAAAAGAACGGTGGTGTGGAAGGATAAGAAAAGACTGACGCAAGCCCTCTCACATTATACCTGCACCAGGTGTAATGTATGCAAAGTTGGCGTATTGACGCAAGAAAGGGTCGTAGAAGTGACGCAGTGAAATCTATGAGATTTCACTGCGTGACTTTTAGGACACCATTGCGTCAAAATCTTGCACATGGGGCTGGCCCCATGTGAAAGGATGCATTGCTGGAGTTGCTTCACTTTTGTGACACATTCCAGCAATGCGTCACTACCTCTAAGCACTTTAAATTATTATTTTACTGTTTCACTGGGTTTTTAACATGGTACGCTCCCTGGTCCGCTCCCCGGTGCGCATACCGGGCGCTCCCTCCGCGAAAATCGAAAAAAAAAACAAATTTGCCCCGCGGGCCGTTTTATGGCCCCCACATCAAACCTAGGGGATCGGGGGGGTCTACTCTGCCCCCTTATGGTCATATATATGTATATATATATATATATATATATATATATATATATATATATATATATATATATACAGGAAAAACCTCCAGCGGCGCGGAAGGAAGAGGCCACAGGCAGGGATTGCGGTTGAGGCTTTTTATTAGAAACAGCAGATGTGGCATAATGCATTTCGGCTAAGAATCGCCTTCTTCAGATGCCGCTGCCAAACTGTGGTGAGTAAAGTCCAGCTATATATGGTCCTGCACCACTCCCCATGTGAGGAATAGGCGCCACCCCCAACCATGTGATCATCCACCGCGCTGTAGCAAGGTAGCAAACTACAACTCCCAGAAACCTGCATAACTGGGCTGGTGTGATATGGGGTAACCGCAAGTCAAATCCTGGTGTTTGTGACGCCGTGCAGTGTTGGACTCTCTTGAAACAGCTTGAATTCCTTCTTGAAAGCCTCTCGAGTCCCCGCCGTACACTCCAACCTAATGAGAACAGGTCAGCCGGGTCGTGGGCTGATTGCAGTGAATCAGGAAACCTCTGTGCAGTCACAGACTGCCAAATGGCAGCGTCCCTTGCTTGTCCTGGATTCACGAGGCTCGACTGCCATTGTGTCAATACCTTGACCGAACCAAAACTGCTTGCGCAGGAACCAGTGATGCAGGCAGCCAACTTAGAGGAGCGGGACCCCTTGTCATGTCTCTGGCTGACACGAACATATGCAGGAAAAACCTCCAGCAGCGCGGAAGGAAGAGGCCACAGGCAGGGATTGCGGTTGAGGCTTTTTATTAGAAACAGCAGATGTGGCATAATGCATTTCGGCTAAGAATCGCCTTCTTCAGATGCCGCTGCCAAACTGTGGTGAGTAAAGTCCAGCTATATATGGTCCTGCACCACTCCCCATGTGAGGAATAGGCGCCACCCCCAACCATGTGATCATCCACCGCGCTGTAGCAAGGTAGCAAACTACAACTCCCAGAAACCTGCATAACTGGGCTGGTGTGATGTGGGGTAACCGCAAGTCAAATCCTGGTGTTTGTGACGCCGTGCAGTGTTGGACTCTCTTGAAACAGCTTGAATTCCTTCTTGAAAGCCTCTCGAGTCCCCGCCGTACACTCCAACCTAATGAGAACAGGTCATATATATAGACTCCAAATATTGGGCCTGGCAATTGCTCCAAGGAAGCCCAGGCACAGACCTCAAGGCGCTCAGAAAACACTCACAACTGTGATGTCCAATGCAAAGAAGCAGTGAAGTTTATTGAAGATTAATTCACCACCAGATAGTCAGACATAATGCCTGCTCAAAAGCTTGATCACATATATATATATATATATATATATATATATATATATATATATATATATATATATATATATATATATATATATATATATATATATATATATATATATATATATATCCAAAAACGCCCAGAAGCTTGAGGCCGCACAGCACTGCAGGTGAGTAACAACTCTATTTAAACCAAGCAGGCAGCTTAACATCCCTTTGAAGTCCATGGCCTGACGCGTTTCGATGCCACTGTTTGCATCTCCTCAGGCCATGTCAGCGAAGGTGATTAGTGGCTACCGCATCTCCCCGGCGTGTTTCCGTAATAGGGGGCTTTCAGTGCTCCTCCTTTGGTGGCAGTTCATTTTTAAATGCACTCTGGGATTTGAGGTCTCATTTTGCCAATTAACGCCCTCTAGTTGGTTATCTCTACTTTTCATCCATCACCCCTACTTTTCCTCCCTGCTTCTCATCCATCATCCCTGCTTCTCATCCCTACCTCTCATTCATCATCCCTTCTTCTCATCTCTACTTCTCTACCATCGTTCTTACTTCTCATCCAAACCTCTCTTTCATAAACCCTGTTTCTCTTCAATCAGCCCTACTTCTCATCCACCATCCCTATTTCTCATCCACCATTCCAACTTATCATCCAAAAGCCCTACTTCTCATCCATCATCTCTACTTCTCATCCATCATTCCCATTTCCCATCCCTTCTTTTCATACAACATCCACTATCCCTGCTTCTCATGCATCATGCATCATCCCTACTTCTCATCCATCATCTCTAATTATCATCCATCATTCCCATTTCTCATCCCTTCTTTTCATGGAACACCCATTATCCCTTCTTCTTATCACTACTTCTCGTGCATCATTCATCATCCCTACTTCTAATCCATCATCTCTACTTCACATTCATCATCACTACTTCTCATCCCTGCTTCTCATCCATCTTCTATCATTCCTACTTCTCAGCCATACTTCTCAGACCTTATTCATCATCAATTATCCGTACTTCTCATTCCATGTCCCTCAGTTATACCAGCACACATTCAATACTGTGAAACACTCCTTCACATTGATTGGTTGGCAACAACCACTCAGAGTTAAGAGAGAGGGCTGCATATCGTTAGTCTAGCCATTGAAAAACAGTCTTCTCATTACACATGCTGGATGGGGAGAGAAGGGAGATAATACAACTGTGTATTTGTTTCCAGTGAATCCAAGGCTGTAGAGCATTAGATTTTATATAAGTAAGTGATTTTCTGTTTACATAGGCTTCTGAAGAAAGTTCGGATGGTTTTGGGAAGACAAGGTGCCTGATGTTTTGGGGATGACAAGGTGCCTAGGGCTTGGGTCATAAATCAACACTCGGATACAGTGCAATACAATTAATCAGAAATCCTTTCTGGGTCCGTTTCATATGTAACAAAGAACATTTCAAAATCAGCTTTCCTCTGCCATGAATGAGAGTGTATTGGGGGGAGGGTGGGTAACAATACAAAAACAAAAGCAGATCGGCAGTAACAAATACAAATGGAAAAGAAAAGAAAAGGGGCAGGAAAAGAGGGCAGAAAATGAAAACTTTAGAAAATTGGATCGGTGGGGGGAAAAGTATCAGATTTGTGTAGGGTGGGTAGGATGGAGCAGGCAGGAGGCTGGAGTGCCACAACTTCATGAAAATGGACATTCGGATGACTCACAACACATGTAGTTCCGTGCTTTTATTTAGCGCAAAATACATCCATGTATCCATCTGGCATGCAAACTGTCAGGAACAGCATTTTGCATAATTATGCACAAGTTTTTAAGTAATTTCTAAGGAAGTTTGCATAATTTGTGTAAAGGAAGCTATGTGAATCTGATCTGAGCCTAGATGCAACCACCCTCATTTCTTTACTTTACTTTTCTCTGCAGGACCTTATGCTGACGTCCTCCGTGGTTGTATATTGGAACCACACAGGCATTTACCATGCCTGCCTTAACAATGCGGTCCAAACCAGCGCATTCCGTTACCATGCAAGCCGTTAGGACTTGCCTTAGGGTAAATGCTGGGCTTTGAAATAGTATAATTTATAATTCCAACTCCAGTCTGCACAACAGTAGGGACACTGTTGGACTTAAAGTCCAACATCAGACCAACAACGCTTTCCTTAAGGCAAGTCGTTGTAATAATCTCTTTTGATTTAAAATGGGAAAAATTCCTGACATCGAGAGTTGGCAAGATGGAGGGGGCGATAGAGGCTATATTTAGTTTTTCAAAGAAATTAGGTCATAAAATGTTCCAGGAGTTAATCGCCCTGTATGAAACGAAATGCATCCCTTCGGGAACAAAAGGGGCAGGAGTGGAGGGGTATACCTCACCTGGTATACTACAAACAATCGAGAACAAGTTTCTCTGTAGGCTATTAGCTACACCACAGAGTACAGCCAGTCTAATCACCCACTTGGAATCTGGCCTTTCTTTTCTTGAAGATGCAGTCTTAGCCGCCCCTCTGCTTTTGTGGAAGAAAGTCTGGACTTCCCCGTTTTGCTAATTTTCATAGAGATCATGGCAGATTCCCTAAAACTAGAGCAAGCAAACACCATTCCTTGGTTGTCTTATGTTAAAAAATCCTTCTTGGACCTTGCACTTCCTCACTTCTTCTTTTCCCCAAACAATTTTACTGGCAGCACAAAAGACGAGGTTACAACTGCATTTTAGCAATTTAGAAACCAGATTAGACTTTGCAACAAAATCTCTAGTTACAGTTTTAAACAAGAGGTGGGGGTTGAATGCTATCTCCTTCGAGTTACCAACACAGAACACAGTTTCTATCTTACCCATTTTACGCTAGACTTGGTCCACTTTCTAGTAGCGCACCCCCACAGGGATCGTGGTTCTACAGTTTTCTACCCTGTCCCTGTGATGCACCTAAAAATAAACACTCTCCCACTTCCTGTTTTTTTGTGGCTATTACATCCAACCTAGAAGGTCTTTTCTACAACCCATCTTGCAGTCCTTTGTTGTCAGATCTCAAAGCACTTGCTTGTCTCACTCACCTTTCTATGCCTAGAGTCAGAATTATGCTGTCTTGCTATCATTAGTTTTATCTGTGGGGCTTTAAAAATCAGGGAAACTCTGAGCTAAAAAGTGTTTTTATTAATTGCAGTATTTTATTCTGATATGAACATCGCACTTGAATTTTGAGTATTGACTATTTTAACTTTATAATGCTTTTTATGACTGATTCTTACTCCGGAGGGTTTTACTCGTTGCTGTCCTTTTTTTCTTAACAGGTTTTTGCCTATGCAACAGGTTTTTATTATTATGGATTTATGCAGACCTAAAAACCTCATTGATATAAATATCTGATTGTTAGCCATCAGATTATCCTGGGCAACTTGGCAGATCTCTTATGTGTCCTCTTTTATGGGCAATTTGGATGTTTTTGTTTCCTTGGTCACGTATTTACTATGTGGCACTTTATCAGCAGATGTATTATAACTGCTGTAATTCATGCCATACATTTTGCATTGTGATCTGCATTTATCTTGTTTTAAATTTCTATCTTGTGTTCTTTTATGGTTCCTTTAAGCCGAAATAAAGTTGATTGACTTGCGTGGTAAAGGAATGTGTTGTAAAGATGCATTTGTTCTTCGGGCCGTGATGTTAAGGCACAACAGGCTTGGAACCGTGATGTAAAGGCGGTTTCCCGTCCTCTGTCTTATAAGAGATTCAACTAAATTGACTGTCAAGTGTCTCCTTGTTTTTCAGCCAATCAGACTTTGACTTTTCCCTTCAAACACTCTTTTATCTATCTCTCTTTCTTTTGGGAGATTTAAACTCTTTTCAGGCTCTTTTGCTGTCATTCACACACTTCACTGTAACTTCTCCAGCTCACTTAGGGTGTCTGTGTTTTAGTGTGTCCGGCGTTCTTCTTGATGTCTTTCTTTCTATTTCAGTCTCTTTCTTATTCTCTTGCATCGAGAGTATGTCTGTGTGTGCGTCTGTGTGTGTGTGGGTGTGTGGGTGGGTGTGTGTGTGTGTGTGTGCATGTGAGTGTTTTGCTCCCTTTTTTTGGGGGGGGGGCAATCTGTCACTTCCAAGTTATCTGGTTCCTCAAGGGTTCCTTTTCTTTTTTCTAGTTTCTCCTTCTCTGCCTTTCACTTCCTATTAATCTTCCAGACTTACCCTCCCATTCACTTTTTCCTTTCCTTTCTGTGTCTTTCTCTCTCTTTCTGTAACGGCCTCCTTTCTTTTCCAGAATCTCACACCATGTGCCTCTCTAACTGCTCTTTAAGTGTCTCTTTTCTGACTCCGTCTCTGTTCTATGACCACTGCAGCCTTCCCCTCTTCTCCATCCCCTGCCTCCTGCCAGGCCCGCCAGCCTCTCTCTCATGTCTGACATTTGCAGAGAAGGAGCCGGACAATGTACTGAGGATCCCAGAGCTTATGTAAAGAAAGATGACACCGTGGGGTAGGCTGCCGAGGAGCCCAAATCCCGGAAAACCTAGAGAGCAGCTCATTGGACGGCCTGGTTTCCAACACTGTCCACTCCTCTGCCAGGGCAGAAAACAAATAAAAAGCTCACCTTTCTGCCAAGTCGTGATCAAGCAAACATAAATGGCCATCGCTCACCCTTGGTGTTCTTGCTCGAACTCTGGGCAGGGAAGGTATCCCAGCATTCTGGAGCATATTATTTCCTGGCTCACGTTACGTGACGCACTTAGAAGTTCCCGGCAGTTTACGTATGATAGAAATTGAAATTGCCAACTACTTGTAGGGAGTAAAGGAATGAAAAACATCAGCCTAGGATTTACCTCGGGATAAATGATCTGTTTATGTTATTAGTAGGCTACGAGGAGGCACCATAACAGCAACCCGAGGAAGAGGATCCAAGCGGATTACTTGTGGTCTTGGAACCTGGCATTGAAGGGCTACAGACTACAGTATCAAAGAATCAAGCCTACTACGTATGGCACATGTGGAACAGTGACATAATTGATTCGGACAAGTGCAGGGTGCCACCAATATTCATCTTTTCTCT
Organism: Lissotriton vulgaris; assembly: GCF_964263255.1. Taxonomy (NCBI): domain Eukaryota; kingdom Metazoa; phylum Chordata; class Amphibia; order Caudata; family Salamandridae; genus Lissotriton; species Lissotriton vulgaris. Next base: position 799,217,980 of record NC_141685.1, on the reverse strand, counting down.
TTCTTTAACTGTTCGTTTTGATTCCTGCTATCTGTTTCTACTCACGTCTCTTGGGGTCTGATGTACGAAACGCTGTTTGCGACCACAAAAACGTTTGTGCATATTCATAATGAAGTGATGGGGAGTGGTGTAAGCCTTGTGGCTCCTCCACCTCTTCTGAAACGCAGGGCTGCACCGTATTTACAAGAATATGGTGCGGCCCTGCGTTTCACTCTGCACTGGCGCTAATTGAAGCTGCCTAGCGCCAACGCAGGCACTCTTGCAGCATTGTGCAAGGGTGCCTGCGTTGCAGAGACAGATTGTTTATGTGCAGGAAGGTGTCTCTTCCTGCACAAGAACAATATCCAATGGTGTTTTATATTCCTGCACATAAACAATATCCAATGGTGCTTTATATTCCTGCACATAAACAATATCCAATGGTGTTTTATAACTTCTATGTGTGCTGCATAGAAGTTCCAACGCATAATTCACATAATTTTTAAAAAAAGAATGTTTATGTGAAGGAAGGGACATCTTCCTGCACATAAACAATCAATGGCGTTTTGCTGTTTCTATGTGTGCTGCACAATGCAGCACACATAGAAACAGAAAAAAGAGGAGAAATAAAGAATTTCTCCTCGTTTTGCCAGGGTAAGACCAGGGCCCTTATTTATGAGGCCTTGCGTCAGTTTTGCGCCGCCGGTGCGTCACTTTTTGTGACGCACCAGCGGCTTACAAAATGCGCCTTGTTGTGCCATATTTAAAAAGTGACGCATCTAGGTAGATGCGTCACTTTTTAAACCCCTGCGCCACATTATAACTGCGTCAGGTATAATGTATGCAGAGGGGGCGTTCCCCCGCAAAAAGCCTCGTAATAGTGACGCAGTGAAATCTATGAGATTTCACTGCGTCACTTTTAGGATGCTGTTGCGTCAAAATCTTGCGCCTGCCTCACAGCAGGCGCAAGACTGACGCAAGCCCTTTCACATGGGGCTTTCCCCATGTGAAAGGACGCATTGCTGGAGTTGCGTCACTTTTGTGACGCACTCCAGCAATGCGTCACTTTTGTGCTTACAGATGCGTCAGAAATACTGATGTATCTGTAAGTCCTTGCGACATGATGCGCCATACATTAAATATGACGCATCATTGGTGTTGCAAGGAGTGCGCAGTGAAAAGTGACGCATCGCTGTTTTCACGCAGCGATGCGTCACTTTTCATAAATGAGGCCCCAGGTTTTTTTTAATCTTAATTTTGCCACTGCCCCAACTTTACGCCACCCTGGTAAATATATGTCAGTGTCAATGGGTGTTGCAGTGGAACACCCATCGCAACACCCATTGCGCTCCCCTTTCACTGTAAGTATAGCGTGAAAGGGTGCCTTATTTACAAGGCAGCATTAAGCCATGCTAAATGGCTTAACGCTGCCTTGTAAAATAAGGAGAAGATCATACCACCATCAGAATGTCACTAAATGTGACGTTCTGGTGGCAATAGGGGCTTGTAAATATACCTCGAAGGTGGTACATTTTTACTGACTCCTAAAATTGGTTTGTGGCTCTATACCGAATCACCATTTGAAGAAGGAGTGTGTTGTAGGTATTGATTCCAAATACTGATTTGGCATGTGATGTATCAATGTTTTGCAATTGAAAGCTGGGCGCAAAATATTAAAAAGTTATTGATTCTTGAATTGGGGTGGGAAGGCGTTCTCAAAAGAGTTGGGGGTCTCCTTGGGGCAACTTTCCCATTGGGAGCGTAAAAAAAGTTGTTTGCAGAGTAGGCAGTTGTCCAAGAGGTCACTGCAAATTCTAAAGCAAACTTTTAAAAAAGAAAATGTTATTTCTAAATGCAGCAACATCTCCTTTAAGGGAAACAGTCTGCATTTAAAACAATAAGTTTACTTTATTTAAAGGCAATCATTGGCATGGTGGACTGCTGACTATAGTAGCCCACCACCCCTGTGATGGGTACCAATCGGAATGAGTAGCAATTCTTTCATGTTGCAAAAACCTTTATTCTTACTTCTGTTGTTTCCTGCTATTACAGGTGCCCTTCCCTTCTTGTGGGACCTCTAGCTTGTTCTCTGTCACCCATAGTCTTTATCATTTACACATCTGTTCATCTCGTATTTAAGCTTTCTTTTCTTTCTTTTCACAGCCGTATCTTAATTCCTCATGCTTCGCACCGTTCCTTTCAACACTTGCATCTATCCCTGTATGATTTTCCCCAATTTGGTCGTTTCCAGTTCTATCTTTATTTTGTTGTCTGTTATGTATTCATGTTCTTTCCATTCATATTTCCAATCTCATACTCTCTTCTCTTTTTATGAAAATCTAATATCACCCTCTTCTCCAAGTGCTCCCTCCAACTTTATTATCTATTCCTCTCAATGCATTTAGACTTAGGGGCTGATTTATATCTTGAAGGACGGAATAAGTACCATCACTATGGTGGAGTACTTTACTCCCACCATGGTAAGTGTACTCCACCGTTTTTAGAGATGTTTGTTGCCAATGTGGACACCCCTTGCATTTGCAGGATCTGCTGTCACAGCGGTTCCTGGAAATGCACTGTAAGTTAGATGGCTTCTCCGTCAATATGACAGACCATAGGTAAAAACTTACACACTTTTTTATTTTCAAAAAAAAAATCTCAAAGCAGGATTTTAATTTTTGAAATTGAAAAAAATGACCTATGTAGTGTCATGAGACTATGGGGCATATTTACCACTTTTTCACACAGTGCAGCACAGTGAGATGTGAAAAGGAGAGAGCAGGTAGCGCCAAATTTGCTCAAATGTTGCACTCTCCTTCCCTTTCCCTAGTGCAGTGCATCATCGAGACACCTTTGCACCATGGTGTCTCTATGAGTCTAGCATGGGTTTTGTACTGGAGGACTGGAGGGGCACACTTCCAATACAAAATCCTATGCATAGGCTGCCTTAAACCATTTCCCTCTTTGTATGTGTGCTGTACAGAGCACCACACATTCAAAGTCTGAAAAGGAAGAGAAATGAATGCATTTCTCATTCCTTGCGCCTACTTCAAAAGGGCACAGCTTTCTGACGTGAAACACTGTCTACTTTATTTATTAATTTGGTTTAACCATCAGAAACCTTGAGTGGCTGCATAGGAATGAGGGATAAAATCCGATTTCCCCTATGTTAGTGGTATTAGACACATATATATATCGTATTAGCATGATGTATCTATATGCTTTCTTATGTGAGTATGCATTAAGTCAAACCTATATCTGATCTAGCTAGTAGGTAAGGGTATACACAGTTCGTGTGTACTGTTTACTTCGAGTAGGCCGAAAACCATACAGACGCCATCTTCCCTGTAATGTTAGCCACAAGCAGTAAGCATGTGTTACCTTCCATTATTTGTCAGGCCCCGGCTCAGTTGAATTACTGAAGGCAGCTGAATGCATGCTATTCTTTCTCTGCCCTGGGACCCAAGGTCGCATATGGCTTCGGGTGCGATAAGCGCATTCCTGAAGGCACCGTGCCTGCCCTCCCTGGCACCGGGATGACAGGGAGTCACCCCTTCTGACCTCCCCAATAATAACCAAGCAGAGTTTTGAACTAATCATGTGTGCCATATATGGTCTTTCCTCGAGGACCAAGAGCCAAGTAGTGTTTTTCCATTTACGGTGACTTCACGTACCTTACTGAAAGTATATATGTGCTGTTTTGAATGTAAGCCAGCAGTCTTCTCCACGCACCTTGATGGGTGAGGATGGGAGAGGTTCCTCTATAGAGTATTTTGCATAACAAATGATTGAACTTTCTTCACTGCCGACTGACTGCTTATTTGGTAATTGGTATTGGGGCTATTGGTAAGTATAGCTCCTTATGTTATTTTTTATGGTACATCAGTTGGAGACTCTGGTGGGACTCCGCTGTGGGGTCGTCCTCCCATAACCAGGTAGAAAGGACAAAGAAAGGGGAGCTCTGGTCGAGGGGGATGGACTAACTAGAAATTCTGACTTCCTCCGCTCTCGCGATCAGGAAGCCCTACGTTCTAGTGACCCTTCGCCGGAGTCTTACGGGCGTAACCCAGGAGCTGACCGTGTTGGTCTTCAGGAGTTGGCAGTGGAGAATACGCAATTGTACTTGTGTGCACCAGGTGAGTGAATTGTGATTGATGTCTTTTGGAACACGCAGTTGAGCAGCGCTTGGTAGAAGTTAACTGTATTGGATTTGCTGGTCAGGTGTACCACGGAGAACTTTGGGGGTCTGACGGGGCAGCATTGTGGCTTCACGGGTAGACGCTCCACGGACTTGTTTGGTGAATAATAGAGACACTGATCGGACTCCTTGGTGTGGCACGTGTGGTGCGCGCCCGGCCGGACTGCTCGCGGAAAAGCCTGTGGTTGTACCTGGGTAGCCATTGGGACATTTCTGGAGCGATGCCAAGGCAGCAGGCTCGTCAAAATAGTCCCGAGGGTGAACCAGACAGACTGCTGGATGGTCTGTAGGTCAGTCTGTGGTTAACCCCTGTCTGGCGGTCTCTTCGTAATCTCTGGACTGCCTGATTTTGGTATCTGTTGGTCTGAAAATCTGAGATGATTGGTTCCCCATGAACAGGAGTCGACGGGCTCTTGTGGAAAATACATGTCGCTTTGAATTTTTTTTTTATCATCATGTATGTATTGTTTTGTCTGTATTTTGATCTTTGAATGACGAACGGAACGTTGGGAATGTGTGAACATGGCCATGTTTGAAAGATCGCCTTTCTGAATGAAATTGAACTGTCAGTAAATAAGGATGTCGTGTTTTAGTAAATTGTGTTTTGGATGTTGTTGTCATCGAAAAGGTACGCGATTGGATGAAAGTCAGCCTGCCCCGCCAGAGGGTAGCCCGAGTCATGATATGTATGTCAAACATGGAATTTCACCTATTTTGTTCAATGCACTGTGGCATGAATATACCAAAGATAATGTTGAATTGCAATGGCCTTTAACCGGGTCTTTAGATGAAAAAAAATACATTACTTGCAGGATTGATTATTTTCCAAACGAAGTCGACAGGCAATGTTTGATTCTTTGAATATGTGGCAGAAGGAAGCAAAGCGTAGACGCATTAGGGCAGAGAAGTTATGTAAAGTGAAAGAAGGCCAGACGATTACACAGAAAGCTATAGCTTATGATAGGGAAAAGACTGAGAAAAATATTGATTGCACAAATAGACAATTCAGGTTGCAGGTAGATAAAAGCTATGTAAGTAGGACGTAGCCAGAGGATGAAATAGAGGATCTATTAGATGTGCGTCCACCTCCCCCTTATGCCCCTCAGCGCATATATCCTGCGGTCCCTTTGACTGCAGCCTCGGCTCCTATCGCATCGGCCCCCGTAGTGTCCTCTCCCCTGCCTCTACGGGAACTTCTTCTGTTTTGTCCCCTTTGGCATTTGGATCGGCTACTTTAGTGCCGGATGCATTGTCCTCTCCCACTGCGTCCACAGTTGTTTTGGACTCCCCTTTTCCAGCTTGGGTTTCTTAGTCTTCAAGCATGATCCCCACCCTAGCTAACCAAACTCCCTCTCGTGTTCCGGGGGATATTGGTGGGCGACGGTTGTTTACTCGATCAACAGTGGGGTTAGACGAGAAACGGATGGTTATGAATCAGGCGTCCCAATGGATGTGGAATGCCGTGTATACTATAACTGATATATGGAGTACTCTTAGAGATTACGAACCTGTCATGCAGCAGCACGCCCTGGAGCATATGGCTTCTTGTCTGAAGGAAACAGTGTTTCCCAGACAGAAGAGCCCCTCAAGTAATGTATGACATTCTGGACCGGGCTCATAAGTTTGAATTAGGTTTGGAAGATGTGTACAGGAATGTCGAGACTTTAGTGAAATATCGAGGGCGGCTGCACTTGAAATGTCCAAATTGGGATTCCCAGCATCCTATGCGGGAAGTTCATCCTATTTAGCCTCCTGAAATACTGGAATTAAGAAATTATCAGAATCAAGTGACTAGAGCTCGATTGGAGGCACAATTTCAGGAGCAATGGGTCTATACCCCTTGAAAAAGGAGTGAGGTCCTTTCCCTGAAGTCATAACTCCCTGACCCACGTAAAAATCCTACTGCTTACTACAAAGAGCTCATCGAGGCTGCCTCTTCAGCTGTTATGTCCCTAAAAAAACCCCAGCTGGACCCAGCAGATATGGCAAATTGCCGGCCAATTTCACTCCTCCCTGGCATTAGCAAGGTAGCCGAGAAATTGGTTAATGGACAACTGTCTCAGTTTCTCGAGGTAAATAATATCCTACGGCAATCCCAAACTGGGTTTCGCCCTGGCCATGGCACAGATACCGCCCTTCTTGCCGTCATCGAGGAGGCAAGGCGCATCTTGGATTCAGGAGGGTCAGTGGCAGTGATCCTCCTGGATCTCAGTGCAGCCTTCGACACAGTTAACCATCGTGTCCTTCTCCATCGGTTGGCGGCAGCAGGGCTCACCGGGACGGCGCTCAGGTGGATAGAGTCCTTCCTTGCCGGGCGCTCGTTCCAGGTATGGGACGGCAACCACCACTCAACCACCCTCCCCCTTACGAGTGGGGTTCCCCAGGGATCATCCTTAAGCCCTACGCTTTTTAATGCCTATATGGCCCCCCTTGAAGATGTGGTGACACCCTTCGGGATTAAAATAGTGAGTTATGCTGATGACACACCGCTGGTCGTCTCTCTATCCCAACTGGACGACCACCCAGATAATCTGGCAAACTGCCTCACGGAAATCCATAGCTGGATGTGTGAATCATCACTCAAATGAAACGGGTCAAAGACCGAAGTTATGCTCATGGGAAAGCAATGGGTGACCATCCCCCCATCGGTCTGGCCAGACATGTTCGGGGAAATTCCCACCCCAAAACAAGCAATTAAGACCCTAGGAGTCTGGCTAGAACCTGAGCTTTCAATGAAAACGCAAGCAGGCAAAACAGCAGGAACCTGCTTTGGGCTTATGCGCACCACCCGTAGGATCCTCCCTTTTCTCCCGCCCGCATCCAGAAAACTCCTAGTCCAAGGGCTAATATTGTCACGGTTGGACTACAGCAACATGGTTTATCTGGGAGCCCCAGAGGCCACCATGGCTAAACTGCAACGAACACAGAATGCAGCAGCCCGACTACTCATGAACCTTCCCCCAGAGTGTCAGCTAAACCAGCCATCAAGGCCCTGCACTGGTTACCAGTGCGCCAAAGGGTGGAATTCAAAGCCATGTGCACTGCATACAAACTGATTAATGGAGCTGGCCCTTCGATCCTCAGTGACCTGGTAACTCCTTATAAAGCCCCCAGATCCCTTCGGTCTGAGAATGAACATCTGGCCAACATCCCCAAATACAAAAAGACTCGTACGGGAGGCCGACGCTTCTCCGTGAAGGCTTCCACAGGATGGAACGGCCTCCCCCGCACCCTCAGATTGGAACCCAGTTATCTGATCTTTAGAAAAAAATTGAAAACACTCCTATTCCCTAAATAAAGTCCCCTCCCCTATTTTTCCTCTCCTCTGGATAACACTACTATTACAGCGCGGGGATGCCTTCGGGTCACCAGGCGCTCTACAAGTCATTAAATAATAATAATAATAATATGACCCTAGCTGACATCGAGTTATTTTTCGGTTTACTAGTCCCTGTTGACGTGTGGCGTCAGGTGCATGATCAGGATCATGCTGCCGAGTTGGGGGGGGACTTGGGAACAGATTAAGGATTGAGACAAGGGTCGAAAGCCTGGCGATAAACCTCAACCTGAAATCTTGGCTTTGCCAGGTCGGATTATTACCTACATGCATTCCTTGATTCAGCCTCGTAAGGTAGATTGGGACAAATTGACAGCGTGTAAGCAGAAGAAGGACGAGATTGTGTTGGATTTCTTCACTAGATTTGAAGGTGTATTTATTGACTTTAGTGGGCAGGATTTGTCTGTGGAGGGTGGTGTACGATTATTTGTTAATCGTTTTGTGACCAACCTGTTGCCTGAAATTTCTGCGCGGCTACAAGCCGCTGAGAGCACTTGGACCACTTCCACACCTTCGGTTATATTGAGCATAGGGAAAATGAGAGTAAGGATAAGTCTGAAAAGAAAGCAAAGGATCTTAAGACACAAGTATTCCTCCAACAAGTTATTAGGGGAGGTGGTGGAGATCGAGGCGGGAGAGGGCCCATCCCGAGGGGGGCGGGAACTGGGCAAGGAGTTCCAGCTGTTCCTTTAGGAATAAACCAATGCTCTTACTGTAAACAGGAGGGGCATTGGCGCGCTCAGTGTCCATTGTTGCTGGCTCGGAATGGGGCCGTAAGAGTAAGAGGGAGAGGAAGAGGTCAAGGTGGTATGGATCGAAGTGATATGCGAAGGGAGGAGGCATCGCACGGTGAGTCAGGAAAGAATTATTTTGATAATCCAAGGGGTGGGCAGCATTACAATGGAGATTGTATGTTTGAGGGAACCGATGGGTATGGTTTTACATAGGACAGTCATAGACAGAATAGGGGCCAGGTGTCAGTACCCGTTGATCAGCAAGGGCCTTATGTGAAAGGACGATTGATGGGGACTTCTGAAAACTTTCTAGTTGACACGGGTGCGATGAATGGTTCTATTGCTCGTTCACTGGTCCCAGGGGCTGCTCTGTCTGGGCAGAATATTGTTTCAGTGGGATTTTCTGGAATCCCGGTGGTGAGCCCCATCTCTAAACCTATCCCATGTATGATTGGTCCGGTCACAGTGGGTTGGATCTGTTAAAGAAACTGCATGCCAAGATTCATTGTTCCCCTGATGGCGTTTATTTGACCATACAATCTCCTGGTGAACATACCCGACAATGTTTTGCTAAAAATGAACTCCTCCCTCCGGAGTTCGCTGCTATTCCATCGCATCTGTGGGCGACCGGGGATACGGATGTTGGTTTACTGAAAATTCCGCCTGTTTCTATCACATTAAAACCAAACGCTCCTTTACCACGCATACCTCAGTACAAAATTTCTCGGGCTGTAGAGAAGGCTCTGCTCGCTATCATTCAGGACCTGATTGATAAGGGAGTAGTGGAAGTAACAGCTAGAAATATATGCAATAGGCCTATATTACCGATCTTGAAAAAGGTCCCAATTGAAAATGATCCCGATCATGTTGATACTTATCGTTTTGTAATTGATCTGCGAGAAGTTAACAAGATAGTGGTGCCACAGTATCCTGCGGTTTTTGACATCACTACTATTCTCACTATGATTCCTCTCACTGCAAAATATTTCTCAGTTATTGATCTGAAGAATGCTTTCTTTAGCATTCCGATCCATCCTGATAGCCGTCATATTTTCGTCTTCTCCTTATCTGGGCGCAGCTTTCGATTTTGCAGCGCTCCCCAGGGGTACACTGAGAGTCCTAGCATTTATAGTCAAGCTTTGAAAGCAGTATTGGATGAATTGACCCTGCCCCCTGGCAATGTGCTCCTTCAGTATGTTGACGATCTGTTGGTGGCTTCCGATACTGAGGAAGGCTGCAAGGAAGCCACTGTTAAATTTTTGTCTCATTTGGCGGCCAATGATAATAAGGTATCCCTTTCCAAATTCCAATATTGTCGACAGGAGGTGATTTATCTTGGTCATCTACTGTCGAAAGAGGGAGGAGACTAACCCCTGAACGTGTAACTACAATCTCTAATATGTCTGTACCTCGTACTTAGCGTGATGTTCGTGCATTTCTTTGCATAACCTCTTATTGTCGTCAAAGGGTTACTAATTTTTCTCTTCCCACTAAACCTCTCTTGTTCTTAACCACTAAAGATGTGCATGAACCTCTACCTTGGACTGATGAATGTCAGGAAGCTTTTGACTCTTTAGAATCTGTGCTTTGCTCTGCACCCGTCTTGGGTACTCCTGACTACCGAAAACCTTTTGTGCTTTATGTATACGAGGTGGACGGTTGTTCGCTTTCTGTGTTAACACAAGGATTAGGTGGTAAGCAAAGACCTTGTGCTCCTTTTTCGGCGGTGTTGGATAATGTCGCCAGAGCACTTCCCAGCTGTTTAAGGGCTACTGCTGCGGTTTCAGTGGGCATTCGACAGTCGGAAGGGCTAGTTCTGAACAATGACCTCACAGTGATGGTACCGCATGCTGTGGGTACATTATTGAACAAAACAAAGACCCAGCACCTTAAGAGTGCGCGTCTTACTGGGTATGAATTGACTTTGATTGCTCCTCATATTACAATTAAGCAATGTGCCACTCTGAATCCTGCCACGTTACTACCCCTCCCTTCGGATGAGAAAAACAATGATGTACATGATTGTATATTTCGGACCGAGGAAGAGACGAAGGGATGGGTAGACCGAACAGATATTTCTCTATCTGACCCCCAAGGTCAATTGTAGGCGGATGGCTCTTGTTTCAAGTTACCAGATGGCATGACAACAGCTGCATATGCAATTACGACTCTTCACACTGTAGTTGAGGCTTCTCGAGTACCCAATCAGTCAGCAAAAGCAGCTGAGTTAGTGGCATTGCTAAGGGCCTGTGAGTTGAGTGAAGGATTGAAGGTAAATATTTATACAGATAGCCAATACGCCTTCGGCGTGGCTCATAGTTTCGGCCAGCTATGGGCGGTGAGGGGTTTTCTCACTTCCCACGGTCAAAGAATACAACATGGCCCTTTGATTTTACGATTACTAACAGCATTGACGTTACCAGAGAAAGTGGCTGTAGTTAAATGCAGTGCACATAAAGCAGTAGTAGATGCAGTAGGTGAAGGAAATGCTTTTGCTGAACAGGTAGCGAAGGAAACTGCGAAATCTACAATGTCGATGTTTGTAACCACCTCTGCGAGATGGGTTGCGGAAACAGAGATGTTTGATAATATCATGGAGAGTGTCCGAGAGATACAGAAAGAAGCTACACCCGCTGAGTTGACTCTTTGGGAGGAGAAGCTGGGGAGATTAGATGAAAATGATTGTTGAGTTGACTTGACAGAGAAACAGAGGTGGTTGTTGCCCAATGCATTGGTTAACGCTGTAGTGACCATGGCACATGGCCCAGCGCACATCGGGGCAAAAGGCATTTGCGCTCTTTTGGATCCGGTGTGGAATAATCCTAATATCCCTAAGACTGCTGCCCATTTGGTTCAATATTGCATGGTGTGTCTGCGACATAATCCTGGTGGCAGGGAACCTGTTCTCAGTGGGAATTTTGCACCACCATCCTTGCCCTTCGAAGTGCTCCAAACGGATTATATCCATCTGGAGCGTGTGAATAACCGAAAATATGTACTGGTTGTGGTGTGCGCCTTTAGTAAATGGTTTGAGGCCTACCCGACCAAGGAAAACACTGCTTTAGCAACAGCAAAGGCTTTGATAAAGGAGTTTTTCCCGCGCTTTGGATTACCTCGGGTGATCTGGACAGATAACAGGGGGCACTTTAATGCAGAGCTTATCAGTCACGTTTGTAATGGGTTGCACATTAAGCAAAAATTCCATGCAGCCCGACACCCACAGTCTGCGGGACTGGTTGAGAAGTATAATGGAATACTGAAATTAAAAATGGCCAAAATTCAAAAGGGTACTGGGCTGAAATGGCCGGATGCCCTACCATTAGCCTTGATGTCTTTACGAGTTACCCCACATTCCCGATCTGGTTTATTACCTTATGAGGTCATCTTCGGACGACCAGCCAATGTTTGGGGTGTCCCAAGACCCAGAACGTTTTGTGACATTGAATACCCTATGATGACAGATTATCTGTATGCTTTGACTACAGATCTCCGTTCCATTCATCAACAGGTGTCAGCAGTGTTGCAGCCCCTGCCGGAGGGTCCCGGACATAGTTTTGAACTAGGACATTGGATCCTAGTTCGGAACTATCAGCGGAAATCTAGCTTGGACCCTCGCTGGTCCAAGCCCCATCAAATTTTCCTGGCCACGCGGACGGAGATGAAGGTGGACGTCAAGCGGCATTAGATACACGTTTCTCATCTGAAGAGATTGCCCCTCCCACTTCCTCATGATCAATGAATCAAGGAGGGAATTTTGACCCAGGAGAGTGAGCAAGCCCCTTGCCTTGTTCCTTTTTCTGACGCCCTGGAAATTGGAGAAGGGCAAGGAGAAGGAGTAGCGGGCTCAGAAGGGGTTTTGTCATTTGCACCATCAATTGCCCCGGATTCTGTTGCTCCTGCCGTTGACCGACAGGTTCCTGATATCTCTGCAACTGATGAACCCTCCTTTGTTTTGTTCTCTGATCAAGAAACGCCCAGCCATGTTCGATACAACCTGCGGCCCAAAAAACAACGCGGTACCCCAGATGAAGATGGTAGGAGATAGGGAAAGACTCGATTAATGGGGTTTGTTAGAAACCTTTCTGGGGTACTGAGCGAGACACTGGACTGAACACGGTGAGAGCCTGGAACATTTCATTTTCTCTGTTCAGAAAGAAAGACTGAATTTCCTGTAAAAGGGCCCAGGATTGTGTATTCTTCAAGAGTTGTGTGAAAACATAACTCCAACGCGAGGATTGGGTTTTGGTTTTCTTTGAGATGAATGATAGGAGCCTGCCTGTGAGGCTTTAGATGGACACAGGAAAGAAGAACCCTCTTGCAGGTTGGACTGCATTGCCCGAGTTTAGTTGTGGACTTTTAGTTAGCATGTATCCTTTTGCTCGTTTTGTTCCCGAGGAGGAACGCCCTTTAGCACCCCGTTACTACCCTGCATATGTGCCCATCTTCTCCAGTTGGACCATGTGTGTAAAAATTGCTTTTGTGTTTACTATTGCGATTTTGTTGATAATATTAATGAGTGTGTTTTTATATTTGGAATTTCGCCATCATATGAACACTGTTTTAGGAACAACCACCCTGCCTCCAGAACATCTATTTTATACATTGGCCCCGCATAAAGAAAGGCACCGTCATAGACTTATGCTAAAAATTTATTTGTAGAAATGCTCCACCAGACGCACAGTGCAACAAATGCTACAAATTGTTGGGTTTGCGGCCTTCTGCCCTCCATAATGCAAAAACATTACCTATATATTTTACAGGTAACAACTCAGTTCAATACGGTCATTGAGACCGAAAGGCTTCAGTGATTGGAGATGGTAAATCCAAAACGTTTCCCTTCGCAATAAAGTTTTGTTGTTGTCCTTTTCTTCACTTTTTTCCACCATCTCAAGAACCATGAATTTAAGTTGGGCTATATTGTGTCTTAGGTCATTGAAGTGCATGGCCATACTTGAATGTTCATTCTTTTTCCGGATGTTTGATTTGTGCTCATTGAGCCTTGTCTTAATTTTTCTCTAGGTTTTCCCGATGTAAATCTTGCCACATGGGCATTTCAATAAATAGATCAGGTTTGTTGAATCGCAAGTTGCATTTACTTTTACTTTGATGTTGTTGCCTTTCATAGGGTGACTTATTGTACTTCCTTTGATGATGTTATTACAATTGTTACAGTTGTAACAGGGACGTGTACCATTGTATTTGATTGTTTCCTTGGGATCTTTGGATAGTAACTCTTTAAGGTTAGGTGCTCGAGTGTAAGCAAAAATTGGTGAATTCATGAACAAGCCCTTGAATTCAGGTTCTGTAGCTAATATCCGCCAGTGGTTCAGAACTATTTTTTTGAAAAGGTTGCTTTGGGTGGAGTGTTGAGACACCACCACCATCCGGTCGTCATCTTTTTTGTTTGCCCTAGTGAGGGCTTCTTTGCGTGTGATGGCATTGACTCTTTCTTTTGCCTCCAAAATGACTTCTTGAGGGTACCCTCTGTTTTGGAATCTGATTCCCATTTCTTTAATGCGTTGATTGCAAGTTTCAGAATCTGATATTATCCGTTTGACCCGTAACATCTGGCTGTAAGGAAGATGTCTTTTTAAAGAATTCTGGTGGAAACTGGTGTAGTGTAACGTGTTGTTACGATCAGTTTTCGCTGTAAAATATGTTATGAGGATTGACACATTGCAAAGTAATGTGGTTTCGTTTCATGTATTTTAGTGCTTTGAATGGTCTGTTACTAGTCATCGTTTATACTTATCACTGTTTACAACACAGTTCTTTCCACACCAACATGGTTGCCAGACTTTCACAGGTTTAGTCCGTTTTCATTTTTATTCTCCTGTCACAGTCCGGGTTCAATCCACACCAACATGGCCACTAGATTTTTTCTAGTGTGAGTCCGTCTTTTATTTTATTTTAGTGTTTCGACACGCTGACCCCTTCCGGGTTTTCGTTTAGTTTAAAACATCACCAGCGCGCCATGACTTGTACACATGGAGAATCCCTCCACCTCCGCTTCACCGGGATTATGAATCTTTAAGATGACATTGTATTCGTCATGAAGTAAGTCCGTTTTGAGAACCAGTCCGCACTTTTTGACCAACTTACCGCCACTTTTGATCACTAATATTCCGCCCGTTTATTCTTGACAGCATTAAACCCCGACAGTGATATCCCGCCAAAGACAAACCCAGTATGTTTTCCCTTCATTTTTTTTCACTTTTTGCAGATCATCGTTTGTTTTGTTGTCCGCACTTCAAGGACACCACATTGAGTTTAATTTCAATCGTAACACATACGTTGACATTCTGGTATTGGATAACCCTTGTCATTACAGCAAAGTACATTTACAATGATATGATGATTTATTTGTTTATAAGCGTATGTTTAAGAGTGTCATTTTCACCAACAGAGCTCCTCGATAAAGGGCCATGCCCGAAATGCATTGGAGCAGTTGCATTTTCTTTGGAGAATGATGTTTGAAGAAATATTGAATACAATTGGTTAATTGAGACATTTTCAAAATAAAAATACATGCTTCAAATTGAACAATTGAACTTTGTTTAAATTACACTTGTTGGAGTCTGTCTTCTAAGACGAACCGTTAAGGTGTGCCTGAACAACAGGGACGCACTCACGTAGTCTGTGCGCAACTAATCACTTTATTCAATTAGCGTATCTAGACGGTTATGCCACCTGTTGGAGCACCCAAATCTACAAATTGAGTTACTTATTTTCTACAACTTTCCCAACAACACAGCTGTGCACCAAGCCACTCTTGATTTATATTTCCATAATTAACATTATTTTGTGTTTGTTTCTATGATAGTTCCCATTCTGGCTCGTAAGGCCAAAAACATGGAGTCTCTCGATTACTGTGACAGCGAGAGATAATACGCATGCGCAGCCCAAGTCCGAGTTGAATGCGAGCTGTTTGTGCATGAACGAAATCAGTTCAAGGCCAATATGCCCTGGCAGTCCTGATGACTGCCAAAAAGAATGGACGTTTGAGTTACTGAACGTGAGAAAAGTACATGGAGTTGCCAGTTGAGGATGTGACTAGGCCAAAAACTTTCTTAAACAAAGGACCTTTTAAAAATTTAGCTGACACAACGGGATTGAATACTAGAATGATGAGGTGATGCTCATCCACCCCAAATTTGTCCAATCAGAATTTGAGTTTATGCTGACAGTTACTTTTTAGATAGATAAAGTTAGTGAAATAGTGTATAAAAACCCCTGATTTTACTTAAGAAAAAAATCCTCTACGATTTCATCCTGAGATGCTGTCGGAATGCTGATTTTCCTGAGATGTAAGATTTTCTTGAATAAATGTTTTATTTCCCTAAGTGAGAACTGAGCTTTAGATAAGGTTATTAGTTAGGGAAGTTAGGAGAAAATGAATTTTGGGAACTATCTGTCTTTTGCTAAAACTAAATCTAAATAATAATGCCTATTTCTGAATCTTTTAAAATAAATGAAAATGACTATTTGAACTTTTTAAAAGTTACTTTGAATAAAGAAATAATTAAAGCGAATAAATTGGCAGACATGCTGAACCTTGCTTTTAATAAAAATTAGATAAATGGAGACTTAAGCCGGTCTTGTATTTTCCTGCGCCTAATTTTTACTACCAGATTCATCGATCTTAACGTGGTGTGTCTGAATAAAATGTCTTGTTAATAAAAACCATGGTTAAACTCATTTAAACTTAAGGTGTAAATAGTATAATTATTGGGATTTTTGATTTAGACACTCCGCCATGATACAGCAGCTCTCCTTTGAGATTCACCGATCCATGAAGTAGGATGGAAGCTGTTTTGTGAGTAACTCGCAGTGTTATGGGCCCCACTGATGAGTAGATGTATGATTTTGTACTTCAGGGAAAGGTGACATGGTTTTTAGAAATTATTTCCAGAGTAGCGCTGCATCAGTAATTAGCTTGGAAGCAGAGCATTGGTTGCTAAAGAATTAGCTAGGATTATGTATAAAGTATTATATAAGGGTTTTTGAAGTATTGAATTATGACTAACATCTGTTGAGTTCGTATTACGTTATATGTAGTCCTGAAAAGGCTTCCGAGTATTGCGTGAAGCTGGTCACTCTGTCTGCAGGCAGAGGAAGTGTGAACAGTGAAGTCGTACATCGCGTAGTCTGTTTCAAAAAGTAGTATTGTCGTATACTGCGGTGGTATCATCATATATCACAAGTGGTGTTGTCGCACATCACAAGTATAGGGAACCTACGTGTGAAAGAATAAATGCATAGCAAGGACAGTCTATAAAATCTTAGCCTTCAAGTACAGGGATCATTGTGTATCCTGATTTAAAACTTACTGCTGGGAGAGTAATAGAGCTTAACCCGAGCTTGAGAGAATGGTAAAGTAGAGGAAGTGGTGCTACTTTATCGGCAAGTGTAAAAATTCTGTGGTAGAGAAGATGTAAGCGCTGTCTACTGGAAATACAGAATACTTGTGTGATTGAGAAAACTATCACTTTGTTTAGCGAAACAGACGAATGGAGTTGATTTTTGTAAGTTACTAACCGATTCAGTTGTATATCTTGTAAATACGGCTTCTCGATAAATCCTGTAAAGGAGGGGTCAGTCGGCGCTGTAGAAGCCGGAGCGCTGGTGATGTCAAAAGTGTCGTGCAGGGATTGGTCCTTGTGACCAAGACAGAGTAAGGGCTGATTGGTGCATAACGGAAAGCAGCGAAACTATTTGTTAAGCACTAAGGAGACATATCTTGTTCTAATTGGTACGCCAGTGTAAACCGTGCTGTGATAGGTTGGTGTTACCTAACAGCAACAGAGAAGTATGCGATCTTTTGAAAGACAGGGAATTTTCTGAAAATGGATTACTATTATGAAGAAGAAAATAAGAAACCTTCATAGTTTAAGAAATTGAAAAAGTGTTTGTGAAGGATAAGGCAATAGTAACAAGAGAGGGAAAATTACTTCCTCCGCCAAAAACGCCTGCTTCCTATATGTTATCCAAATATGGATACCATACATGTGTTTGGTTAGAGAATTGGGCAAGGTACATCAGGAATGATGGTGCGTTAGCCTTTCCAGAGGTCGGATATTTTAATTTAGCAGTTTTGCGAAATTTGAGAGAAAGGATAATGAAGCTTGAGCCAAGACCTAGACCGACTCAATTTGAAGCTTTAGTGGAATGGGAAGATGAGATGCACGAAATGGAACGAGAAAGGTCGGAAAGACATATCAGACCAAGAGGTACATTGCGTGGTTTATGGGGAGAGACACATGAGAGTAGAATGCGCAGATGGAGAAATGCTGACATGTGGGATGGCATGTATCCAGTCAGATTAGTGGATGAATATGAAGGGCGGAAATGTACAGAGAAGAGGAAAAATGTGGTAACAGGGAAAGAAGGTTATGGTGATAGTGAATCAGAGGATGCTGTACTGGAAGAAATATTAAATAGGAGCCCACCACCATATCAACCAGGTTCTTTATGGACTACTCCTAATGCTCCAGCAGTAGAGGAAAGAATTGATGAGACCTCAAGGCAATTTTCAAATTTTAGAGATATACCAGAAAGAGTAGAAGTGAGATATAATCCAAACGCCTCAATGACAGAAACAAGATTTACTGGCACTCCCAAACAGAATAACGAAAGAGGAGGTATGAATAGAGTAGAAAAACGAGTTGAGGAACAAACAAGTACTGCTGAATATATACGATCTACAAATGAATTGACAGAGAAGTTACAAGAGTTTACGAAAAATATAGAAGCAGTAACAGTCCCAATAACAATAGGAGCTGTAATCCCAGTGTTTGAGAACCAAAGAATGAAAGAGTCAAGTTTAACAATCCCTTTACAGCAAAGTTTGCAAAAGGTAAAAGAAAATATTTATCCAGATTTGTCAGAAATCAGACGAGCAAGTAATGTAAATCCACCTGACTTACCTTTAAATCAGAGTTTACCCTATAAATATGCAATCGGAGAAGAATCTGACTCTGCTACACCTGAAAAGAGCATAGAGAAAATAGACTTAACCCAGACTCCTATAGGACCATTGGAACAAGAATTAAGTGATTGGCTTAAAACTTTGAAATTAAAAGAACATGAACCTAAAGTATTAGATGTAGCAAGATTAAAAATCGATATGGAAGAATTAATTATTGGAACAATTGGAACAGACAGATTAAAAACATACCAAGATGATGAACTCATGTTCATGTGCAAAAGCATAACATGGAAAGCGAAGTCTGTACATGATCAATTAGAAGGTTTAGCAAATGAATTTGAAGTAGAATTCCCAAAGAATAAAACATTGCAGAAATCCTACAGAGTAGATTTTTCAGAAAAAAACATTGAAAATTTGAACACAGCCGGAAGGATAACCCAAATAAAAGAATTGATTGTGCTGTTACCGAGATGGGGGGATGTGAATAAGTGGAGAGTGAAATGGGCAAAGAAGAAAGAAGAGGCTAGTGATAAATCTACATTAGCTTTCCCAGTCAGAGTAAAAGAAACCGCAGTAAATGAATTTCCTATGAGAGAAATACTGGGAGGAGGATATGTGCATGTTCCTTGGAGTAGACATGATATACTATCATTTGCAAATGATTTCCCTAGATTGAGAGAGAAACCAGTAGAATGGTATCGACAGGTAGATCGATTTGTGAAAGTTTCAAAAGTACTATGGGTTGATCTGGATGGATTATTTGACATAGTTGTGCCAGCAGATTTATGGACTGAATGTGAAATATCTGTAAATTGGCCGAGGGAAGAATATCCTCGTGATAAAGTAACAGGTGCTCCGTCACCTGACGTAATGAGAAAGTACGAACAAGTGATAGTATTTTTGAAGAATAAAATTCCACCAAAAGAGACAGATTGGGTAAAAATAGACAGAACTACACAGGAGCCGAAAGAATCTGTACATTCATTCTATGAAATATTGTTGTTGGTGTTTAAACAATACAGTGGATATGAAGAGTTGAGCGAAAAAGACATGAGTCATTTTATATATCGATTTGTATATGGATTAAGGCCAGAAATCGGAGACATGATCAGGCATAGTATGATAGGATGGCAGTCGAGTACTGTACATGATCTTTTAAGAAAAGCCAAATATTGTAACAAAAGAAGTTAAAAGAAAAAGCTATGTGGGCACAAGTGAAGGTAGCAGAACACCAAGTAGCACAATTGGAAAATAAAAACACTTGTACAAGTCAAGGGAAAATTAAAGGAAATTTCAACAAAACGAAATTAGTAGGAAATATAGAAGAGCTCAAGAAAAAGTTTCCTTGTCATAATTACGGCAGAATAGGGCATTGGAGAATAGAGTGTAAGTATCCACCAAGAGTTAATCCTGAAAAAACATCATTGAATCCGCAGGCGCAGCATGAGGTAATTCAGTAACAACTGCAACAGCAGCAGATAGTTACTCAGCAAAGTCAGGTGCCACAACCGCCACTTTCACACAGTGTAAATCAACAAAGATACAGTGCAGAGGCAGTATTCAGCAGAGGCAAGCAGGTAAACAGATCGCCTAGAGTGAATGTGAGTCCCCAGTATTGGTTGCAAGAGGAAGGTGGGAGTAAGTCGGATGAAGGTTTCTGACGGTGCCTGAGAGAGGGAGAAGAGTGTGTGCTTGGAGCCACTCTTGAGGTAGATCTGTCTGGTCCATTCGTAAACAGAAAAGTGAATGATGTAGAAATAGCTTTCCTAGTGGACACTGGTGCTACCCGTTCTACTGTTAGATCAGTGAAAGTCCAAAATCTTCCTCTCTCGGGAGACCACATCCAAGTTGTAGGCATAGCTAATAGACAGATTAAAACCTCCTTAACACAACCAGTTGAAGTAGAAATTGGAAATTTCAAAGACATGCACCGATTTGTGGTGTGTGATAGTAGCCCCGTAAATCTGTGATGAGACATCTTGTGTAAAATGAACTGTGCCATATATTGTTCACCAGATGGCATGAAACTGCAAACTCCAGATGAAGACAGCCTGTACAAAATGGCCATGCTTATGATTGAGGCAGAACAAAATAAGTTGTTTCCTGTGTTTGATCGAGAAAAGATACCTGATGAATTGAAAAAGGTAGTGAAAGAAAAGGTGTGGGATTTCACAGGAGAAGATATTGGATTAATGAGAGACGTAGATCCTGTAAAAGTCTCTATAAAAGAAGGTGTGAGTTACCCGAACATTCCCCAATACAAAATGACAGCAGAAATAATTGAAGGAATAACTCCAGTGATAAACAAAAAATGATTGACCAAGGCATATTAAGAGAGATAGAAAGTAGTCCTTGTAATTCACTCATAATGGGATTGAAAAAGCCAAACGGAACATTTAGGATTGTGCAGGACCATAGAAAGGGTAATAAAATAGTTGTCCCATGTTGTCCAATTGACCGAATCCAGCAGTGATTTTATACCAAATTCCCCATGATGCAGAAGGGTACACTGTGATTGATCTGTGCAATGCGTTCTTTACAGTTCCATTGCACCCAGAAAGCCAGCCAATTTTTGCATTCCGGTTCGGAGATCGTATTCTGGCATGGTGCCCAATTCCTCAAGGGTACACTGAAAGTCCATCTATCTTTAATCAGTTGTTAAAGAAATCATTCGAAATTTTGAGCATGCCTGGAGAGTCTGTACTGGTTCAGTACATTGATGATCTCCTAGAGGCATCAAAGACAAAAGATGCATGTGTAACAGATACTATTGCATTACTGAATCATTTGGCAGAAGAGGGACATAAAGTGTCTCCAACTAAATTACAATTTTGTAAGAAAGAAGTGCAATACTTAGGTCATAAGATTGCCAAAGGAATCAGACAAGTCACCGCAGAAAGAATTAAAATGATACAGGGAATGCAACCACCAAAAATCCAGAGACAAGTAAGAATGTTCCTAGGAATGGTAGGTTACTGTAGACAGTGGATTCGCGGATTTTCACTGATAGCAAACCCATTACAGAGACTAACCAGAGCAGATATCAGAGACCCTATAGTTCTGACCAAAACTGAGATGGAAGCATTTGAACAGCTAAAAACAAGCTTGTGTGAAGCACAGCTTTAGGGATGCCCGACTATGAAAAAGAGTTTGAAATGTACTGCAGTGAACGAGAAGGATGTGCATTGTCAGTGTCAATTCAAAGACATGGAAAACTGAGAAAGCCAATTGCATATCTCTCAGCTGTTTTGGATCCAGTTGCAAAGGCATTGCCAGGTTGTCTAAAAGCAGTAGCAGCTACAAGCATAAGTCTAGAACAAAGTGAAGGAATAGTGATGGGATTTCCTGTGAGAGTGTATGTACTTCATTCTGTGGAGATTTTCCTCACTAGGACAAAAACACAGTATCTGACCAACAATAGGATGACAGAGTACTAGAAGATAATTCTGGGAGCAGAAAATGTGACAATCTCCAGATGTGTAAATGTCAATCCTTCTACATTATTGCCTGATACCATGGAAACAGAAGTAAGAAATGAGGTTGATCACAAATGCCTAGATGTTCTTGAATACTGTACCAAACCAAGACCAGACATCAGAGATGAGCCATTGCCTGAATCAGATTACGTGATGTTTATTGATGGTTCCTGTCTGAGAACAAAGGAAGGTGTTCTGAGTGCAGCATATGCAGTTTGCACGGTGGCAGATGTATTGGAAGCATCTTGTCTGAGAGGAATTCTTTCTGCTCAGGTAGCAGAATTGATTGCTTTGATTCGAGCATGTGAACTGGGAAAGGAAATCAAGGTTACCATAGTGACTGACAGTCAGTATGGATTTGGACTGTGGTCCCAAAGAGGTTATTTGTAGGCATGGGCGATTTTTGCAAATTCGCATTTCGCGAATTTTGCGAATTTGCGAATTCGCAATTCACGAATTTTGCGAATTTGCAAATTCGCAATCCGCAAAATCCGCAAATTCGCGGATTTTGCGGATTTAGTGGGTAATGGCCGGGCGGGAAAACGCTGCACATCGCTAGTGTGAGGGACAGGGCCAAACGGGCGAGGCTTATATGCGAGTTCACATGCCTCTTGTGTGCATAAAAGGACAGGCACGGATCAGTGAAGCTCGTGGTCACAGGAACTTCACAGGGATTGAGCTCGTTAAAGTCAATTATGCAAAGGCCTCCATCAAGCATCAAAGCTAATTTGCGACAATAGATATGGGGAGAGCGCACACCTACCCAGCCTCGACAAAACACATATTTTTGGGGGTGCTGATTAACTTTGCCATCACACCAAAGGGCGCCGGGGTCCCTCGAGTGACCTGTCCATCAAGTGGGTAAAGGGCGCGAAGACGGTGCACACACCACTAGTGTGTGGGGAGGGGCCAAACGGACGGGGCTTATATGCGAGTTCACATGCCTCTTGGGTGTATAAAAGGACAGGCACGGATCAGAGAAGCTCGTGGTCACAGGAACTGCACAGGGATTGAGCTAGTGAAAGTCAATTATGCAAAGGCCTCCATCAAGCATCATAGCTAATTTTCGATGATAGATATGGGGAGAACCCACACCTACCCAGCCTCGACAAAACACACATCAATCTTACTAACTATTTTAGGATGGCGCCGGCAAGCTGCCAGCTCCATCCTAAAATAGTTACTAAATAAGCTTCATAATAGATAAAATAAAGCAGGTGCTCGAGTACCTGCTTTATTTTATCTATTAGTGCCTGTTGAAGCTAACTTTGTAACTATTTTAGGATGGCGCTGGTAGCTTGCCGGCGCCATCCTAAAATAGTTAAAAGTTCAACACAGTTGAACTTTTGCCCCCGAAATCCGCCGCTCGCGGATCTCGCGGAAGAGAGGAAGATGAAATTTGGGTTTACAAAGATGAAAGACCAGAAAATGCCCGATAGCATGATTTCAAACATGGCCCGAATGTATCATGGTCACGCTCATGTTGGAAGAGATGCCATGCTTCGTCTATTTACACAGACGTGGTACAATCCAAAGTTCAGGAAGATTGCTGAGAGTCTGTGCCAGAGATGCCTGTTATGTCAGCAATTTAATCCAAACAGAAAAACAATTGTGAGTTTGGGAACCATAGGACAGGAGGGAGGTCCATTCACACGAATGCAGATGGATTTTATTGAACTTCCACCTTGTAACCGACTCAGATATGTTTTAGTGATCATTTGTTTGTTCTCTCAATGGGTAGAGGCTTTCCCCACGAGGAGAAATGATGGGCTAACTGTTGCAAAATTGCTTTTACGTGAGATAATCCCAAGGTTTGGATTTCCAGTGATGATCGAAACTGATTGCGGAACCCATTTTCAGAATTAACTTATGCAAATGATCTGTGAAGCACTGGACATTAGTCAGAGACTGCATTGTGCTTACAAACCTGAGGCTTCAAGAGCGGTTGAACAAGTGAATGGGACATAACAAATAGAATTGCAAAAATATGTTTGGCAACAGGACTAAAGTGGCCAGATTCCTTACCACTTGTTTTGATGATCTTGAGAAGCATACCTGACAGAAAAACTAGATTAAGTCCACATGAGATTCTAATGGGCAGGGTCATGAGGCAAGCATTTGTACCAGTTGATAAACTGTTGACCAATAATGATGACATTATGCTGGATTACTGCAAAAACCTGTCTGAGGTGACTTCTGTGTTCCATCAGGTGGGAACTGAATCAAACACGAAAGAGAAAAATCCAGCTCATGATCTAGTCCCTCGAGATTGGGTTCGGATAAAAGTGCATCGCAGAAGGAACTGTTTGGTGCCTCGTTGGCAGAAACCAAGACAAGTCATATTGGTTAGCACCACTGCAGTTAAATGTGACGGAGTAAAGAGGTGGGTGCATGCAAGCCACCATCCGTGTGCCTGAACCTGAAAATCCAAATGAGGAAGGTGAAAGCACAACTGATTCTGACTCTGAAGGAGAGCCAGAGAAAAGTCCAGATACTGAAGCTCGACAAGAACGTTGACATCTGGAAGTATCAGATGCTAGCTCTGCATCTGAAGGAGAAGGTGAAACTTTTGAAATACCGAATTCTGAAGATCAATCTGAAGATCGAGAATTGGTAGAGACTGACACCAGTAAGGACACTGAGCAAGGTGAAAATAAAACTGGTGGTCAAGAAAATACTGAAGAACAGTCTGAAAGCTCTGAAAGTAGGAACGAAAATCCTGACACTGGAAAAGAGGAAGTAACTCACGATAAGGATGAGATTCCAAGTACCAGCTATGGAGATGTTCGTAACAGAGTGAAAGAACTGTCAAAAGAGAAAACTGATCTTGAAAAAGAAAAAGATATCATAAAGTTTATCATAAATAAAACTGTTGAAGAGACTGAAAGTGAAACTGACGACAGTGCAGATGAAACTCCATTAAGAAAGAGTTCAAGAAAAAGGACTTGGAGAGTGGAGTATAACACCACGGAGCCTAAGACAAAAAGAATTTGTAAAGGAGATAATTGGCCAAAAGAAACTGAGGAACTGAGATTTAAACTGGTTAACAATGCGAGAAAACTAGAAGATCAAGGAAATGAAATAACCAGTCAAAAGGAATCATTGGGAAAGAGAATAGAAGTTGTTTAAAGACCAAAAAGAGTTAGAAGACCAAATCAGAAGCATAAATCACCTGAGTGGTCCTATATTGTTCTACCACCTATTGAAGAAGTGAACAGTAGCCAAGAGAACTTAAGCTGCCAAAAGTCAAAAGAGAAAAGTGAGTAATGAACTGAATGACAGTGAAAAGTGAAAATTGATCAAAGGTATAAGGTGAAAGATAAAACCTGAAATCCTGATAAGAAGGACATTGTAAGTTGAAGGTGAAAGATTGCTGTGTAAAAAAAAAATGGCTAATAGTAATCATAAAACGAAATGTTCTATTTTTAGAAAATGGTTTAGATCATGTTTGATATGTACAGGATTACTAATATTGATATGGATAATCTTAGCTTTTGCCATTCCTTTCCAGGAAAACTTAGTAAAGTCGAAACATAATGTGAGTTCAAGTTGACAAAGTTTGGAATCAAAGCCTAATAAGCAGCATGTATATAGACCAGAAATGCATCAGGATAGGTCCATTAGTGATTTAAAAAAAAACATTTTCTAGATTATTTGAATATGTTAAAACTATGGATGCCAGTGACTGTTACGCTTGTGTAAAATTACCTGCATCTGTTTCCGAAGGGGTGACATATCACCATCTTTCGCTTACATATGGTGTTACATGTAGTGTGACTGCAAGCCTGTTTTATCAAACACGGAAGTTGGAATATCACTATTCAAATTCAGGTGATGTTTTTGCTAAGTTGAAAATTGTTAGTGCTCTGAATAGAATGAAGACCGCCAAAGTAATGGGAGAATACTTTTTGGAGATAGACAAATTGAGCCATGAGTATGCTTTCAATAATAATTTGACAAGTAAAATGTGAGTTGAGGAGAAAGAATTTCTAGATATGGTTGAAGAGAGAAGAATTGCCTATAAACGTAGTGAAAAAGTAAAGCATGAAAAATCCAAATATTGGACATTTGAAGATGAAAACATTGATGATAGAAAAGTGAATGTGGCGATAAATATAGATACTCCATTGTTAGGGAAATTCTGCATAGGAAGAGACAACACTGTGTATGACAATTATTTTGTGGGAGCAAGTCAATGTAAAGACACCTATAGAATTATAGGGGATTGGAGATTTAAAGGGGGAAAAGATCCTGTTTTCCCTTGAATATATTTTATTGGTGGGAACAAAGCTTACTATAGATTACCGGACCATTGGTACGGGTACATGCTACGTGGGTCTGGTCTTTCCAAAAATATTTCAAGTAGATAGGGGTACAAATGGAATACATGAGATAGGTAAACCTTTAATTCGTAGAAAAAGAGAGAGTGTAATATAAATAATAGGTGATATCTTTGGAGCACAGATACCAGCAGTGGGAATATCTTTTAATGCAATCCGAATTTGAAGATTATCAACAATTGTAGATCGCTTGTCAACAGACCCAGCAGTTGGATTCTTAATGGTAAATACTGAAATGGTTGCTATGAGAGCTATGGTAATGCGAAATAGTCTTGCTCTTGATATAATTTTGGCAAAGGAAGGGGGAGTTTGTGGAATTTTGAAGGTACAACACTGTTGCACCTATATTCCAGATAAAAGTCAAAACATTGAAAAAGTACATTACTGAGTTGCATAGGGAAATTGAACCACTGGAGGTTGAAGGTGTTCTTGAACGACTTGGTAAAAGTTTTTCAGCGAGTAAACATTGGTTTCAAGAAATAGGTAGTTCAATTGTAGGTAAGATACTAATTCCAGTAACAATAATAGTATTAGTGTTTTTGATGATAAGATTATGTTGCATATATAGAAAAAGAAGGAATGTTAGAAGCTCAATAAAGAAGGCAATTCAAGAAAAACGAGAAAGAAAAAACTGTGATATAGAAATGGAGGAATTTCAAGAAGGTCTTTAAAGAAACCAAAGAAAAGGATACTAAAGTATAAATCACACTAATCTGAAGAACTCGAAACATGTTTTGATAACATTTGCAAAATTTTGGGAGATATTTGGTGATAAGATCACCAAAGGAGGGAGTTGATGGAGCGAGGTGGAAAAACAAAATTTTGTATACCCCTTGTGAAGTAATTTCCTCATAACTGTAATTTGTATTAATTGCACGGTGTGGAAAACACTAATAAACATAGTATAGAATGCACACATAAATACACGTGGGAATACTAATCTGCTTGTATGGCGAAAAATATAACTAACTAATTAATGATGTTTTCATGATGCGAAATAATGCAAAGCTTCTAAATAAATAAAAGCAGCATAAATGTTCTTTTTGTACATGTATTTGTGGCAGAAACTGAAGGAATATGTGAGTATAAATTGCTTATATGTAGCTTGTTTGCTAGGTATTAAGTAACAGGGAAACCTTAGTAAGGGGGGAGGTAAACAAAATGGTTATATTTCCATAATTAACATTATTATGTGTTTGTTTCTATGATAGTTCTCATTCTGGCTCGTGAGGCCTACCAAAAACATGGAGTCTCTCGATTACTGTGACAGCGAGAGATAATACGCATGCACAGCCCAAGTCCGAGTTGAATGCGAGCTGTTTGTGCATGAACGTAGTCAGCTCAAGGCCAATATGTCCTGGAAGTCATGAGGACTGCCAAAAAGAATGGATGTTTGAGTTACTGAACGTGAGAAAAGTACATGGAGTTGCCAGTTGAGGATGTGAGGCCAAAGACTTTCTTAAACAAAGGACCTTTTAAAATTTAGCTGACACAACGGAATTGAATACTAGATGAGGTGATGCTCATCCACCCCAAACTTGTCCAATCAGAATTTGAGTTTATGCTGACAGTTATTTTTTAGATAGATAAAGTTAGTGAAATAGTGTATAAAAAACCCTGACTTTACTTAAGAAAAAAATCCTCTTCGGTTTCATCCTGAGATGCTGTCGGAATGCTGATTTTCCGGAGATGTAAGATTTTCTTGAATAAATGTTTTATTTCCTTAAGTGATAACTGAGCTTTAGATAAGGTTATTAGTTAGGGAAATTAGGAGAAAATGAATTTTGGGAACTATCTGTCTTTTGCTAAAACTTGTGTTCTGGAAATCTAAATAATAATGTCTATTTCTGAATCTTTTAAAATAAATGAAAATGACTATTTGAAATAACATTTCCCTTTTAAAAGTTACTTTGAATAAAGAAATAATTAAAGCGAATAAACTGTCAGACATGCTGAACCTTGCTTTCAATAAAAATTAGATAAATTGAGAATTAAGCTGGTCTTGTATTTTCCTGCACCTAATTTTTATTAGCAGATTCATCGATCTTAACGGTGGTGTGTCTGAATAAAATGTCTTGTTAATAAAAACCATGGTAAAACTCATTCAAACTGCAGGTGTAAATAGTATAATTATTGGAAATTTTGATTTAGGCTCCGCCATGATACAGAAGCTCTCCTTTGAGATTCACCGATCCATGAAGTAGGATGGAAGCTGTTTTGTGAGTAACTCGCAGTGTTATGGGCCCCACTAATGAGTAGATGTATGATTTTGTACTTCAGGGAAAGGTGACATGGCTTGTTTAAATTATTTCCGGAGTAGCGCTGCATCACCCCAAACAATTTTACTGGCAGCACAAAAGACGAGGTTACAACTGTATTTTAGCAACTTAGAAACCAGATTAGACTTTGCAACTAAATCTCTAGTTACAGTATCACATTACCTAAGTTTTAAACAAGAGGTGGGGGTTGAACGCTATCTCCTTCGAGTTACCAACACAGAACACAGGTTCTATCTCACCCATTTTAGGCTAGACTTGGTACACTTTCTAGTAGCGCATCCCCACAGGGATCATGGTTCTACAGTTTTCTACCCTGTGATGCACCTCAAAATAAACACTCTCCCACTTCCTGTTTTTTGTGGCTATTACATCCAACCTAGAAGGTCTTTTCTACAACCCATCTTGCAGTCCTTTGGTGTCAGATCTCAAAACACTTGCTTGTCTCACTCACCTTTCTATGCCTAGAGTCAGAATTATGCTGTCTTGCTATCATAAGTTTTATCTGTGGGGCTTTAAAAATCAGGGAAACTCTGAGCTAAAAAGTGTTTTTCTTAATTGCAGTATTTTATTCTGATATGAACATCGCACTATTTTAACTTTCTAATGCTTTTTATGACTGATTCTTACTCCGGAGGGTTTTACTCGTTGCTGTCCTTTTTTTCTTAACAGGTTTTTGCCTATGCAACATGTTTTTATTATTATGGATTTTGCAGACCTAAAAACCTCTTATTTATATAAATATCTGATTGCTAGCCATCAGATTGTCCTGGGCAACTTGGCAGATCTCTTACGTATCCTCTTTTATGGACAATTTGGAGGTTTTTGCTTCCTTGTAAAGACGCATTTGTTCTTCGGGAAGTGATGTTAAGGCACAACAGGCTTAGAACCGTGATGTTAAGGCTGTTTCCCGTCCTCTGTCTTATAAGCGATTCAACTAAATTGCAGCAGAACCTTGAACAGTGGCGTTTCCTTCCCTGCCTGGCGCTGTTTTAAATCCGCTGCTGTTTCCCCTGTTATGCTCGCTGGGAGGCTGTGAGCCTGTGGAGTTCCCTGACTATGAGGAGTTCACTGTCAACGAGTATCCAGAGCGGGGGCTCGGGACTGCGAGGACCAGCATTTCCCCTACCATCCACAGCTGGTGCCTCTTCCCGGGCGTGCCCCGCCTTCTCTCACCGCCTCATTACTGCTCGCGGCCCCCGCTCCGCGGGAGCCGCTCGCAGCAGAAACTTGAACATTGGCGTTTCCTTCCCTGCCTGGCGCTGTTTTAAATCCGCTGCTGTTTCCCCTGTTATGCTCGCTGGGAGGCTGTGAGCCTGTGGAGTTCCCTGACTACGAGGAGTTCACTGTCAACGAGTATCCAGAGCGGGAGCCCGGGACTGCGAGGACCAGCATTCCTCCTACCATCCACAGCTGGTGCCTCTTCCCGAGCGTGCCCCGCCTCCTTTTGTGTACTTCATCGAGTTCCAATCGCGCATCGTGGGACGCGCGCGGGACTCAGCCTGGGGCTAAGCCCGGGCAAAGGGCGGGCCGTTTGAGGCCGTTCGAGAACGGTTGAGACCGGGACCGGGCCAACCCCCTTGCTCCTGTTACTAACTCTGAGTTTTACTACCGCGCTTCAAAAGACGAATATCGCCACCAGAGAAACCAGGAGCAAGAGTACGCTGACTGCCGGAGCAACAAAAGGTACTTTGGATAAATATTTTGCCAAAGCTGGGTCTCTCTTGATCGACGAGATAACGATACTGGAAAGGCGCATGTCCCAAGAAATAGAATGGGTTCGAAGATCTTCTATAGGGCCCATAGCGCACGCAAAGACTCCAGAAAATAGACTGGATTGTATTGTTTCAGAGAACGGGGAAAATGCGGTTGGTGGGGCGTTAGCCTTATCTAACTTAACTAACTCTACCCTGTACAATATTGATAATGATATAAGCGTTGCTGATGAGTTTAGCCTTTTACCCCTACCCCAGATCCAAGCGCAACAGACCCTCCCTTCTCCCACTGACACTATGGCTAACTCGGATGATATCACTGATAGTGCAGGCTGCCTCACGCAGGGGGAAAGGGAAGGTGCCATACCAAAAAGGAAAAGAGGGGCGCAAAATAATGGAGGGCGAAAAGCGAAAATCCCTAAGCATAATGGTATAGTGGAGGGTAGCAGACAAGGACCAAGCAAAAAGGGACCCACTTTACCGGATAAAACTACGCCTCCACCCACTGTCTCACTGCCATCGCAGATACCAAGTTTGGCAATTTCACCTCCCCCTGTAAATATAGATGCTTATGATCTCACCTTACCCAGGATCGAAGCACTTTTTAAGACATTATTAAGTCCCTTAGACACACGCTTATCAAAGATTGAAGCCAGGCTAGCGACGATAGAAAAAACAACGGTTCAGCTTGCTGACACGTTTAAAATAAATAATAATACAGCGAAAGGTGGCGTAGAGCTTATGAGTAAGAAGGCCATACCCAAGCCCCCACACAAGGACGTTGGGCTAGTTCCTAAGTTATTACAAACACAACCTCCCACAGCACATATTGCCACCCCTCTGGTGATTGATTGTACTTTACAAACACAACCTCTGCCAGCACTTACTGCCACTCCTCAGGTGATTGATCGTAACTCAAGATCTAGCCACCCAGAAAAGGAAGTTGCTGCCATGCAAGAAGTACATGCCACTACCAAAAAATCTGGGCCAATGAATCTGCCGCCAGAGGCAAGCCCGTACACAGTCATTTTGGCTGGTGTACCTGAGTTGAAGCTCGATTCTAAAGAATCCGTCTTCGCTCTGAAAAATAAGATCGCCAATTGGCTTTCTACAAATAGACCCTTACCTCACGGAATCACGAACGGGGTTCTTATGGTTAGGAGAGTCCCATGGTTGGGCCATACAGAGAAATCAATTAATGGAGATTGCGTCATAATTAATTTTAGGGATCCTAGGACTGTTTCCCATATCTGTAGTTGGTCGCACTCCGAACAGGGGATATCCATCCAGTCGCTACCCCTATCCTTCTTTTACCCACCATTGTATAATTCATACGAGGAGGAGGGCTGGCATACAATTCCAAGGAGGGGGAGAGGCTGGGTTGATAGAGCTAGGGGCGACTTCCACTACCCCAGATCACACCAGCCAGACTTTTTTCCAACATTTAATAGATACAGTTGTCTGGACATGGTGGACTGACACAATCGGGGTAGGAGGTGGGAGACGGGTGACTCTCACAGGGTCCGCAAAGAAGGAAACATTAGTCCCCACATCGCAAGCTTTGATAGCATCTTGAAGAACAACCACTATGGTGAGGATAATAATAATAAGAAAGTGGCTCATTTAAATACCATAGGTCCCCTAACCGTTCTCGTGGAACCCAGAGTTGAAATACGGGAACGACCCTCCAGTGTTCTATCACAGTCTAGTATAATGGATATAGTTACATCTACTGCTCCTGCCTCGAATTCCAGATCACCCTCACTCAAGATATTGTCCTGGAACGTGGCCAGCCTGGGGAACAAATTGAACTGTCCTGACTGGAGTTCGTTTATCGAGGATAAAGATATATGCCTGTTCCAGAAAACCTGGGCTAGAGAGGCTGTCCTTCGCACAGGCTTCGCGGCATTTTCGATTCCGGCGAAGTGGGGAGGTAAGGGGCGTCCCTCGGGAGGCCTTGCAACCTGGGTGGCTGTTGACCTGGGCTGTAAGGCTACACCTCTCCCTTCAGCTTCCAATGACATCCTTGGGGTTTTGTTGGAGTGGCCAAACTCGAGTAGGCTGATTGTGGTAAATGTTTACTCTAGACCAGTAAACATCACACAAGAGTCAGATACCATTGATCAACTCTCGGTTTTCCATAGTGATATCCCTCAGGGTACACCGTTCTTGGTGGGAGGTGACTTCTACTGCAACTTTGAGCCCCTTCCTGGTTTATTGGATGGACTATCTCAGGAGGAGGACGCTGTGTGGCTGGTACCTCCTTCGGTAGCTCCTCCCCCCAGAGCCTGGACTCCTCTAGCTCTTCAAATTACTGCCCTAACTCTGAAGTGGGGTATGCGGGCTTGTAATGGACGTATAGGCTCAGATATTCCGCCCAAATGTACATACCATAGAGAGGGCAGAGAGTCCAGACTGGACTATATCCAGGTTCAACTCTCCCTGTGGTCGCACATCAAAGACTTTCAGGTGATATCCAGGGAAGACAGCGATCACAATGCGCTAGAATTGGAATATGCCATTCCCGACCTAGAAGACAGAGGGGCTGCGTTAGATGACGTTGCCCCAGAGCTGGCGCTGACAAACAACAGACGGCGAGTGAGGTGGGAGAAGCTAGCCTCTAACTCGGAGAAGGTCTGTGAACTTTATTCCCGGCTTATACCGACTCTTGAAAAGGTCTGTATAATAATGGAGCTCCCCACCTCCCAGGACATACACAAGGAACTATGGATGGTACATGAGAATCTCATTGAGTCCGTGGCTGAAGTACTTTTCACCACAGGAAAGAGGCGACGTCACGACCACCCCAGCTGGTACAATCAGGCTTGCCGGAAGGCCAAATCAGATCTTCTGACATCGATCAAGGATGGTGCAGATAGGCCTGCAACCCAGGCATGAAGAAGGGATTACAAGCGCCTGATCACCAATGCCAAAAGTGAATGGGAACACGAAAAATAGGAAAACCCCACTACATCATTAGCCATCAGGGACTCCCGTAAATGTTGGCGCATTGTTAACACGGGCCAGAGGAGTTAGCCTCGGCAATTGAACCTAACATTTCAGCTAAGACCTGGCAGGACCACTTTCAGTCCCTTTACAAGGCTCCCGATGATGTCACCAATGACACTCCTCCTAAAATTAATGCAACAGTGGAGGGGGATCTCTTCACAGAGATGGAAGTGCGAGCAGCCATTGCAGGGCTGGCACCTGGCAAAGCGCCAGGATTGGACGGCCTGCCGGGTGACCTATTCAAGCAGGAGCCTGACGTATGGGCCCCCTACTTGGTCCTGATATTTAATGCTGTCTTAAGGGGTATGGAGGTCCCCTGTACTTGGCTGGGTGCAGAGATTGTTCCCATATTCAAGAAGGGATCACCTCTGCTCCCAGCCAACTACAGGCCCATTAGCCTCATAGATGTACCCCAGAAGCTATTCGGCAGGCTGATATTAGACCGCCTCCAAAATTGGATAGAGGAATTTACCATTCTAAGGGGCCGATTAGGATGGAGGATTTTCCGCCTCCTCCGGGCCGGCGGAAGCCACCTCCGGCCCGGAGGAGGCGGAAAATCCTCTGCGGACTCACCAAAGACCCACCGCCGCATTACGATGGCTGGTGGGTCTTGGTTTCTGTCCGCTGCTTTTCCGCCGCGGTCGGATTACAACCGCGGCGGAAAAGCTCTCATTTGGCTGGCAGTGTCTATCAGACACCGCCAGCCAAATTAGGAAGCATTAGTAAACATGCTTTTCCGCGGCGGTTTTTCCGCCGTGGAAAAGCATGTGTACTTTTGATTTTGGGGGCCCGTTGCGGGCCCCCAGGGTGTTGGCGGGTGGGGGGTGCACATGGGGGGTACCTATGGTACCCCCCAGCATTTACATGCACAATGCGGCAGGCACCGCGCGGTGCCTGCCGCTTTGTGCATGTAAATGTAAAACATGCACTTTTAACATTGCGGCGGGTGCTGCTTGAAGCAGCACCCGCCGCAATGTTAAATATCCAGGATGTGACCGCCAGGGTGGCGGTCACATCCTAATCGCACATGAGGGAACGCCGCAGCCCCTGCGGACGTTCCCTCATACTCTGGGGTCGCGGACGGACTCAAGTCCGTCCGCGATCCTAATCGACCCCTTAGTCCCTATCAGGCGGGATTCAGAAGAGGGGTCTCTACTATGGACCAGATCTTCCGCCTGAATCTCCTTTTTTGGAAGACTGCGGTAATCAAGGGCGGTACATTGTACACGGTATTCGTGGACTTGCGAGCCGCCTTCGATTTAGTACCCAGAGATAGACTCTGGACCGTACTGTCGGCGCTGGGCATTCCGGCTGACATCCTGACCATTTTGATAAGATTACACCAGGGAAATTTTGCACGTGTCAGGTGCGGAAGAAATGGGGAACTTTCTGGCAGGTTCCCCGTTGACGGGGGGGTGAGACAGGGTTGTGTGCTTGCACTGACCCTGTTCTGCCTCTTTGTCAACGGGGTAATTGCCCACCTGACCTGGATGGGTGACATTGATGCTCCCAAGTTGAACGGCAGCAGGGTTCCCGCTATTATGTTCACGGACGACACCCTGCTGCTGTTCAAGTCCCCCATGGGAATACAAAGGGTCCTGGACGGGTTTTCAGCTTTCTGTGTGGAGCGGGGGCTTGAGATCAATGCTTCAAAAACCAAATTTATGATCCTCAACCCCCCTCCCTCAACACACCCCAACCCTACTATAGGTCTATCAAGACAAGAGACGGTTCTTACCTTTGAATACCTGGGCGTAACCATCAATCAGGATATGACGTGGGACACGCACCGGACCAAGGCTAATATGAAATTGGTCCAGTTAACGGGTGGTATTTCTAGGATGGCAAGTAGGTCGACCTACAAACCTTTTGGTGCCGCCCTCGAAATTTATAAAATGCAGGCTAGAGGGGCAGTTCTATACGGAGGGGAATTGTGGGGTCATACTCCCGCTCAAAATCTGCAGACTACTGAAAACAAATTTATCAAGCAGTTGGCTGCATTACCTGTAAGCACCCCGCTTCTCCCGCTGAGACTTTATTTTGGTCTCAGACCAATTTCGGAGGAGCTGGGATTAAGACCAATAAACTTCTGGCGCCGTATCTGGAGTACGCCTGAACTTATGAACTACAGGAACGAGCTTCAAGAGATTCTTTGTCTACCCAAATCAAGACAAATCCAATGGTTAAAGTACATCAAACAAACATGTGAGATATTAGGTAGACCAGAATTATGGCTAGATCCATGTAATGCATGTAGTAGGATTCCACGTAAACTCCTTTTGAGGGACTTTTATGAGATGAAGCTAACACCTACAAAGGGGAATATATACGGGAGGGGACTCTGACAGATCTGTTCATTAAATCTAAAGACTTGTATCAACTTGAATGTGTGTTAGATGGTATTACTCCCGTCCTTACCAGAAAATTATTTATGCAATGGCGCTATGGAACACTTCCCATAAGGGCATTCACAAATCATTGGGCCCAGTCTCCGTCTAGAGAACAGTGCCCGTCATGTTTACACCATCTGGAAGATGAACTGCACATTATATTTTTCTGCAAGGCTTACCAAATATCCAGGAAATACTGGCTTGCTCCCCTTCTCAAAAACTTGGGCTTCAGCCGATACCTCCCTGCTTAGAGAATTTTAAAGACGGATCTCTCACCTCCGACTGTGTTTGCGGTAGCAAAATTTTTAACTGCGATGTGGCACATCTGCTCCCGCCTTTTGAAATATGAGCTAGACTCGGGATAAAAGAACTGTATAGATGATCTGTAATTGTAATATATAGCAAATGATTTTAATACGTTTTTGTAATGCCTTTTAATGATGTTTAGTGGATATTATCTGTATATTGACTGAATACTTGTTTGTACATCTTTTATGATCTAAATCGATCGAAATAAAGATTGAAAAATTAATGATTCTACTAAATTGACTGTCAAGTGTCTCCTTCTTTTTCAGCCAATCAGACTTTGGCTTTTCCCTTTAAACACTCTTTTATCTATCTTTCTTTCTTTTAGGAGATTTAAACTCTTTTCAGTCTCTTTTGCTGTCATTCACATTCTTCACTGTAACTTCTCCAGCTAATTTAGGGTGTCTGTGTTTTAGTGTGTCCCGCATTCTTCTTGATGTCTTTCTTTCTCTTTCTCTATTTCAGTCTGTCTCTTTCTGATTCTCTTGCATCGAGAGCAGTGCTTTAAATGGGCCGGTACTCACCGGTACGGAGTACAGGCACTTTTTCCTTTTCTCCCCTTGAGTACCGGCACTTTTCCAATGAACGAAGAGAGTACCGGTACTCATGGGACTTCAGCCCAGGCAGCGCTTCCTTTATCACCTCCACTCCTCTGCAGCTCCTTTAACAAGCACTGCAGGGAATTAATCACGGGAGTGCTTGTCACCTTTGGAAGTCTTCAGAGCGGGGAGGGCGGGAGGGGGCCTGCAGAGTGCTTATCGGATCCATTGTTCTTTCACAGTGGGGCTGAGAGGGACTGAAAAATCTAATGGGTGGCGGCGGGACGCACTGAACAGAACAGATTTAAAAGTGGGTTTATGGCTGTGAGAGTGATGTCCACGGAGTGTTAACTAACGGCGGCCCATTAAGCGCACCTGGGGGCAGGCGCCAGCTGGCCTGCCCCTGTCGGCCTCGGACCCCTTTGAATACAGGCTTCACTGGCCTGCCCTGGGGGGGTGGGGGGGGGGCACCGTTCTTTACCACTTATTAAGCACTTTGGCTGCCAATACAACTTGGTCTATATTTCGTAAAACTATCACTTGTTTTGAAACGTGTTTCTTTATAATGGATAAGTGCCAAGTGTTTGTGTACGTGGAGGAGAAAACAAGCTGGAGGAAGGCACTGAACTCTGGCTGGTTTTTCAGAATGAGTCCCAGGAATGAACGCAGCTCATTCGGAAGAAAACACTCTTCGATATCCTTCAATTTTACTAAAAAAATTTTTTTTTAAAACAAATGTTCATGAAATGCTTGATTTCACTGTTGCCCAAATAAAACATACCCTCCACAAATAGACAAGCACCGTAGGCAAACGCACACAACACATTAATGGATACATGCACACAAACCATAATGCACAGACACAGATGAGTACATACTGCACAGATGTACATGCACCACAGATTCATGCCCAAGCACGCACATGCAAACACTTGCGAAAAGCAAAAGCACGGACACACAGCACACACATTCCATCGGTAGACACACACATACAACATGCACACATACAATTAAACACATACCAAACGCATACAAACTCACAAAAGAAACTATGGAGCTTCTACTGGTCACCTTACAGTATCTTGCTGCGCCTTTCTTCACAGCATACGTCACATTTCCTTTATGGTTATTTTGACAAATAACTACCACCAATAGTGTGTGCTGTACAAACTGAGCAAAATACACACAATTGATGGACGGAATGCAGAACAAATCAAAACATTACACTTTTTGTTGCATAGAGCCTTGTGTTACCTGCAGGTCAAAAGTTAAGATCCTGGTAAAATAGCTTAGTGAGTTATGACCCTGCAGCAAGGACCTGCCTGCAAACAAGAAGGCATATATTTAGAACCTCGCTGTTATTTCCTCAATCTTTTCTTATTTTAAGGATGCTAAAAAAGCCTACTTTGGGTAGTAATAAACACTTATAAGTAAGTGCCATATATATATAATTATTAGTAAGATAACTAATGGACAGATGGATCCGACATTCTAACAATGCATGCAGATTTTGTGCATACAACCTTGCAAAGTCAAAAAGCTAGCTCCGCCCCTTGTCCCACCTTAGCACCGCCCTTAACTCCACCCACTGCTCCTTTTGGTGAGTACCTGCACTTATTTTTTTCCATTTAAAGCACTGATCGAGAGTGTGTCTGTGTGTGCGTCTTTGTGTGTGTGTGTGTGCATGTGCTCGTGTTTTGCTCCCTATTTGCGCAATCTGTCACTTCCAAGTTATCTGGTTCCTCAAGGGTTCCTTTTCTTTTTTCTAGTTTCTCCTTCTCTGCCTTTCACTTCCTATTAATCTTCCAGACTTACCCTTCCATTCACTTTTTCCTTTCCTCTCTGTGTCTTTCTCTCTCTTTCTGTAACAGCCTCCTTTCTTTTCCAGAATCTCACTCCATGTGCCTCTCTAACTGCTCTTCAAGTGTCTCTTTTCTGACTCCGTCTCTGTTCTATGACCACTGCAGCCTTCCCCTCTCTCCATCCCCTGCCTCCTGCCAGGCCCGCCAGCCTCTCTCTCATGTCTGACATTTGCAGAGAAGGAGCTGGACAATGTACTGAGTATCCCAGAGCTTATGTAAAGAAAGAAGAAACCGTGGGGTAGGCTGCCGAGGAGCCCAAATCCCGGAAAACCTAGAGAGCAGCTCATTGGACGGCCTGGTTTCCAACACTGTCCACTCCTCTGCCAGGGCAGAAAACAAATAAAAAGCTCACCTTTCTGCCAAGTCGTGATCAAGCAAACATAAATGGCCATCGCTCACCCTTGGTGTTCTTGCTCGAACTCTGGGCAGGGAAGGTATCCCAGCATTCTGGAGCATATTATTTCCTGGCTCACGTTACGTGACGCACTTAGAAGTTCCCGGCAGTTTACGTATGATAGAAATTGAAATTGCCAACTACTTGTAGGGAGTAAAGGAATTAAAAACATCAGCCTAGGATTTACCTCGGGATAAATGATCTGTTTATGTTATTAGTAGGCTACGAGGAGGCACCATAACAGCAACCCGAGGAAGAGGATCCAAGCGGATTACTTGTGGTCTTGGAACCTGGCATTGAAGGGCTACAGACTACAGTATCAAAGAATCAAGCCTACTACGTATGGCACATGTGGAACAGTGACATAATTGATTCGGACAAGTGCAGGGTGCCACCAATATTCATCTTTTCTCTTTCTTTAACTGTTCGTTTTGATTCCTGCTATCTGTTTCTACTCACGTCTCTTGGGGTCTGATGTACGAAACGCTGTTTGCGACCACAAAAACGTTTGTGCATATTCATAATGAAGTGATGGGGAGTGGTGTAAGCCTTGTGGCTCCTCCACCTCTTCTGAAACGCAGGGCTGCACCGTATTTACAAGAATATGGTGCGGCCCTGCGTTTCACTCTGCACTGGCGCTAATTGAAGCTGCCTAGCGCCAACGCAGGCACTCTTGCAGCATTGTGCAAGGGTGCCTGCGTTGTAGAGACAGATTGTTTATGTGCAGGAAGGTGTCTCTTCCTGCACAAGAACAATATCCAATGGTGTTTTATATTCCTGCACATAAACAATATCCAATGGTGCTTTATAACTTCTATGTGTGCTGCAGCACACATAGAAGTTCCAACGCCTAATTCACATAATTTAAAAAAAAAGATTGTTTATGTGCAGGAAGGGACATCTTCCTGCACATAAACAATCAATGGCGTTTTGCTGTTTCTATGTGTGCTGCACAATGCAGCACACATAGAAACAGAAAAAAGAGGAGAAATAAAGCATTTCTCCTCGTTTTGCCAGGGTAAGACCAGGGCCCTTATTTATGAGGCCTTGCGTCAGTTTTGCGCCGCTGGTGCGTCACTTTTTGTGACGCACCAGCGGCGTACAAAATGCGCCTTGTTGCGCCATATTTAAAAAGTGACGCATCTAGGTAGATGCGTCACTTTTTAAACCCCTGCGCCACATTATACCTGCGTCAGGTATAATGTATGCAGAGGGGGCGTTCCCCCACAAAAAGCCTCGTAATAGTGACGCAGTGAAATCTATGAGATTTCACTGCGTCACTTTTAGGATGCTGTTGCGTCAAAATCTTGCGCCTGCCTCACAGCAGGCGCAAGACTGACGCAAGCCCTTTCACATGGGGCTTTCCCCATGTGAAAGGACGCATTGCTGGAGTTGCGTCACTTTTGTGACACACTCCAGCAATGCGTCACTTTTGCGCTTACAGATGCGTCAGAAATACTGACGTATCTGTAAGTCCTTGCGACATGATGCGCCATACATTAAATATGACGCATCATTGGTGTTGCAAGGAGTGCGCAGTGAAAAGTGACGCATCGCTGTTTTCACGCAGCGATGCGTCACTTTTCATAAATGAGGCCCCAGGTTTTTTTTAATCTTATTTTGCCACTGCCCCAACTTTACGCCACCCTGGTAAATATATGTCAGTGTCAATGGGTGTTGCAGTGGAACACCCATCGCAACACCCATTGCGCTCCCCTTTCACTGTAAGTATAGCGTGAAAGGGTGCCTTATTTACAAGGCAGCATTAAGCCATGCTAAATGGCTTAACGCTGCCTTGTAAAATAAGGAGAAGATCATACCACCATCAGAATGTCACTAAATGTGACGTTCTGGTGGCAATAGGGGCTTGTAAATATACCTCGAAGGTGGTAAATTTTTACTGACTCCTAAAATTGGTTTGTGGCTCTATACCGAATCACCATTTGAAGAAGGAGTGTGTTGTAGGTATTGATTCCAAATACTGATTTGGCATGTGATGTATCAATGTTTTGCAATTGAAAGCTGGGCGCAAAATATTAAAAAGTTACTGATTCTTGAATTGGGGTGGGAAGGCGTTCTCAAAAGGGTTGGGGGTCTCCTTGAGGCAACTTTCCCATTGGGAGCGTAAAAAAAATTTTTGCAGAGTAGGCAGTTGTCCAAGAGGTCACTGCAAATTCTAAAGCAAACTTTTAAAAAAGAAAATGGTTTTTCTAAATGCAGCAACATCTCCTTTAAGGGAAAAAGTATGCATTTAAAACAATAAGTTTACTTTATTTAAAGGCAATCATTGGTATGGTGGACTGCTGACTATAGTAGGCCACCACCCCTGTGATGGGTACCAATCGGAATGAGTAGCAATTCTTTCATGTTGCAAAAACCTTTATTCTTACTTCTGTTGTTTCCTGCTATTACAGGTGCCCTTCCCTTCTTGTGGGACCTCTAGCTTGTTCTCTGTAACCCCTAGTCTTTATCATTTACACATCTGTTTATCTCGTATTTAAGCTTTCTTTTCTTTCTTTTCACAGCCGTATCTTAATTCCTCATGCTTCGCACCGTTCCTTTCAACACTTGCATCTATCCCTGTTTGATTTTCCCCAATTTGGTCGTTTCCAGTTCTATCTTTATTTTGTTGTCTGTTATGTATTCATGTTCTTTCCATTCATATTTCCAATCTCATACTCTCTTCTCTTTTTATGAAAATCTAATATCACCCTCTTCTCCAAGTGCTCCCTCCAACTTTATTATCTATTCCTCTCAATGCATTTAGACTTAGGGGCTGATTTATATCTTGAAGGACGGAATAAGTACCATCACTATGGTGGAGTACTTTACTCCCACCATGGTAAGTGTACTCCACCGTTTTTAGAGATGTTTGTTGCCAATGTGGACACCCCTTGCATTTGCAGGATCTGCTGTCACAGCGGTTCCTGGAAATGCACTGTAAGTTAGATGGCTTCTCCGTCAATATGACAGACCATAGGTAAAAACTTACACACTTTTTTATTTTCAAAAAAAAAATCTCAAAGCAGGATTTTAATTTTTGAAATTGAAAAAAATGACCTCTGTAGTGTCATGAGACTATGGGGCATATTTACCACTTTTTCACACAGTGCAGCACAGTGAGATGTGAAAAGGAGAGAGCAGGTAGCGCCAAATTTGCTCAAATGTGGCACTCTCCTTCCCTTTCCCTAGTGCAGTGCATCATCGAGACACCTTTGCACCATGGTGTCTCTATGAGTCTAGCATGGGTTTTGTACTGGAGGACTGGAGGGGCACACTTCCAATACAAAATCCTATGCATAAGCTGCCTTAAACCATTTCCCTCTTTGAATGTGTGCTGTACAGAGCACCACACATTCAAAGTCTGAAAAGGAAGAGAAATGAATGCATTTCTCCTTCCTTGCGCCTACTTCAAAAGGGCACAGCTTTCTGACGTGAAACACTGTCTACTTTATTTATTAATTTGGTTTAACCATCAGAAACCTTGAGTGGCTGCATAGGAATGAGGGATAAAATCCGATTTCCCCTATGTTAGTGGTATTAGACACACATATATATCGTATTAGCATGATGTATCTATATGCTTTCTTATGTGAGTATGCATTAAGTCAAACCTATATCTGATCTAGCTAGTGGGTAAGGGTATACACAGTTCGTGTGTACTGTTTACTTCGAGTAGGCCGAAAACCATACAGACGCCATCTTCCCTGTAATGTTAGCCACAAGCAGTAAGCATGTGTTACCTTCCATTATTTGTCAGGCCCCGGCTCAGTTGAATTACTGAAGGCAGCTGAATGCATGCTATTCTTTCTCTGCCCTGGGACCCAAGGTCGCATATGGCTTCGGGTGTGATAAGCGCATTCCTGAAGGCACCGTGCCTGCCCTCCCGGGCACCGGGATGACAGGGAGTCACCCCTTCTGACCTCCCCAATAATAACCAAGCAGAGTTTTGAACTAATCATGTGTGCCATATATGGTCTTTCCTCGAGGACCAAGAGCCAAGTAGTGTTTTTCCATTTACGGTGACTTCACGTACCTTACTGAAAGTATATATGTGCTGTTTTGAATGTAAGCCAGCAGTCTTCTCCACGCACCTTGATGGGTGAGGATGGGAGAGGTTCCTCTATAGAGTATTTTGCATAACAAATGATTGAACTTTCTTCACTGCCGACTGACTGCTTATTTGGTAATTGGTATTGGGGCTATTGGTAAGTATAGCTCCTTATGTTATTTTTTATGGTACATCAGTTGGAGACTCTGGTGGGACTCCGCTGTGGGGTCGTCCTCCCATAACCAGGTAGAAAGGACAAAGAAAGGGGAGCTCTGGTCGAGGGGGATGGACTAACTAGAAATTCTGACTTCCTCCGCTCTCGCGATCAGGAAGCCCTACGTTCTAGTGACCCTTCGCCGGAGTCTTACGGGCGTAACCCAGGAGCTGACCGTGTTGGTCTTCAGGAGTTGGCAGTGGAGAATACGCAATTGTACTTGTGTGCACCAGGTGAGTGAATTGTGATTGATGTCTTTTGGAACACGCAGTTGAGCAGCGCTTGGTAGAAGTTAACTGTATTGGATTTGCTGGTCAGGTGTACCACGGAGAACTTTGGGGGTCTGACGGGGCAGCATTGTGGCTTCACGGGTAGACGCTCCACGGACTTGTTTGGTGAATAATAGAGACACTGATCGGACTCCTTGGTGTGGCACGTGTGGTGCGCGCCCGGCCGGACTGCTCGCGGAAAAGCCTGTGGTTGTACCTGGGTAGCCATTGGGACATTTCTGGAGCGATGCCAAGGCAGCAGGCTCGTCAAAATAGTCCCGAGGGTGAACCAGACAGACTGCTGGATGGTCTGTAGGTCAGTCTGTGGTTAACCCCTGTCTGGCGGTCTCTTCGTAATCTCTGGACTGCCTGATTTTGGTATCTGTTGGTCTGAAAATCTGAGATGATTGGTTCCCCATGAACAGGAGTCGACGGGCTCTTGTGGAAAATACATGTCGCTTTGAATTTTTTTTTATCATCATGTATGTATTGTTTTGTCTGTATTTTGATCTTTGAATGACGAACGGAACGTTGGGAATGTGTGAACATGGCCATGTTTGAAAGATCGCCTTTCTGAATGAAATTGAACTGTCAGTAAATAAGGATGTCGTGTTTTAGTAAATTGTGTTTTGGATGTTGTTGTCATCGAAAAGGTACGCAATTGGATGAAAGTCAGCCTGCCCCGCCAGAGGGTAGCCCGAGTCATGATATGTATGTCAAACATGGAATTTCACCTATTTTGTTCAATGCACTGTGGCATGAATATACCAAAGATAATGTTGAATTGCAATGGCCTTTAACCGGGTCTTTAGATGAAAAAAAATACATTACTTGCAGGATTGATTATTTTCCAAACGAAGTCGACAGGCAATGTTTGATTCTTTGAATATG
Source organism: Lissotriton vulgaris (assembly GCF_964263255.1). NCBI lineage: Eukaryota > Metazoa > Chordata > Amphibia > Caudata > Salamandridae > Lissotriton > Lissotriton vulgaris. The sequence continues at coordinate 799,174,072 of NC_141685.1, read as the reverse complement.
TGGCAGAAGGAAGCAAAGCGTAGACGCATTAGGGCAGAGAAGTTATGTAAAGTGAAAGAAGGCCAGACGATTACACAGAAAGCTATAGCTTATGATAGGGAAAAGACTGAGAAAAATATTGATTGCACAAATAGACAATTCAGGTTGTAGGTAGATAAAAGCTATGTAACTAGGACGTAGCCAGAGGATGAAATAGAGGATCTATTAGATGTGCGTCCACCTCCCCCTTATGCCCCTCAGCGCATATATCCTGCGGTCCCTTTGACTGCAGCCTCGGCTCCTATCGCATCGGCCCCCGTAGTGTCCTCTCCCCTGCCTCTACGGGAACTTCTTCTGTTTTGTCCCCTTTGGCATTTGGATCGGCTACTTTAGTGCCCGATGCATTGTCCTCTCCCACTGCGTCCACAGTTGTTTTGGACTCCCCTTTTCCAGCTTGGGTTTCTTAGTCTTCAAGCATGATCCCCACCCTAGCTAACCAAACTCCCTCTCGTGTTCCGGGGGATATTGGTGGGCAACGGTTGTTTACTCGATCAACAGTGGGGTTAGACGAGAAACGGATGGTTATGAATCAGGCGTCCCAATGGATGTGGAATGCCGTGTATACTATAACTGATATATGGAGTACTCTTAGAGATTACGAACCTGTCATGCAGCAGCACGCCCTGGAGCATATGGCTTCTTGTCTGAAGGAAACAGTGTTTCCCGGACAGAAGAGCCCCTCAAGTAATGTATGACATTCTGGACCGGGCTCATAAGTTTGAATTAGGTTTGGAAGATGTGTACAGGAATGTCGAGACTTTAGTGAAATATCGAGGGCGGCTGCACTTGAAATGTCCAAATTGGGATTCCCAGCATCCTATGCGGGAAGTTCATCCTATTTAGCATCCTGAAATACTGGAATTAAGAAATTATCAGAATCAAGTGACTAGAGCTCGATTGGAGGCACAATTTCAGGAGCAATGGGTCTATACCCCTTGAAAAAGGAGTGAGGTCCTTTCCCTGAAGTCATAACTCCCTGACCCACGTAAAAATCCTACTGCTTATTACAAAGAGCTCATCGAGGCTGCCTCTTCAGCTGTTATGTCCCTAAAAAAACCCCAGCTGGACCCAGCAGATATGGCAAATTACCGGCCAATTTCACTCCTCCCTGGCATTAGCAAGGTAGCCGAGAAATTGGTTAATGGACAACTGTCTCAGTTTCTCGAGGTAAATAATATCCTACGGCAATCCCAAACTGGGTTTCGCCCTGGCCATGGCACAGATACCGCCCTTCTTGCCGTCATCGAGGAGGCAAGGCGCATCTTGGATTCAGGAGGGTCAGTGGCAGTGATCCTCCTGGATCTCAGTGCAGCCTTCGACACAGTTAACCATCGTGTCCTTATCCATCGGTTGGCGGCAGCAGGGCTCACCGGGACGGCGCTCAGGTGGATAGAGTCCTTCCTTGCCGGGCGCTCGTTCCAGGTATGGGACGGCAACCACCACTCAACCACCCTCCCCCTTACGAGTGGGGTTCCCCAGGGATCATCCTTAAGCCCTACGCTTTTTAATGCCTATATGGCCCCCCTTGAAGATGTGGTGACACCCTTCGGGATTAAAATAGTGAGTTATGCTGATGACACACCGCTGGTCGTCTCTCTATCCCAACTGGACGACCACTCAGATAATCTGGCAAACTGCCTCACGGAAATCCATAGCTGGATGTGTGAATCATCACTCAAATGAAACGGGTCAAAGACCGAAGTTATGCTCATGGGAAAGCAATGGGTGACCATCCCCCCATCGGTCTGGCCAGACATGTTCGGGGAAATTCCCACCCCAAAACAAGCAATTAAGACCCTAGGAGTCTGGCTAGAACCTGAGCTTTCAATGAAAACGCAAGCAGGCAAAACAGCAGGAACCTGCTTTGGGCTTATGCGCACCACCCGTAGGATCCTCCCTTTTCTCCCGCCCGCATCCAGAAAACTCCTAGTCCAAGGGCTAATATTGTCACGGTTGGACTACAGCAACATGGTTTATCTGGGAGCCCCAGAGGCCACCATGGCTAAACTGCAACGAACACAGAATGCAGCAGCCCGACTACTCATGAACCTTCCCCCCAGAGTGTCAGCTAAACCAGCCATCAAGGCCCTGCACTGGTTACCAGTGCGCCAAAGGGTGGAATTCAAAGCCATGTGCACTGCATACAAACTGATTAATGGAGCTGGCCCTTCGATCCTCAGTGACCTGGTAACTCCTTATAAAGCCCCCAGATCCCTTCGGTCTGAGAATGAACATCTGGCCAACATCCCCAAATACAAAAAGACTCGTACGGGAGGCCGACGCTTCTCCGTGAAGGCTTCCACAGGATGGAACGGCCTCCCCCGCACCCTCAGATTGGAACCCAGTTATCTGATCTTTAGAAAAAAATTGAAAACACTCCTATTCCCTAAATAAAGTCCCCTCCCCTATTTTTCCTCTCCTCTGGATAACACTACTATTACAGCGCGGGGATGCCTTCGGGTCACCAGGCGCTCTACAAGTCATTAAATAATAATAATAATAATATGACCCTAGCTGACATCGAATTATTTTTCGGTTTACTAGTCCCTGTTGACGTGTGGCATCAGGTGCATGATCAGGATCATGCTGCCGAGTTGGGGGGGGACTTGGGAACAGATTAAGGATTGAGACAAGGGTCGAAAGCCTGGCGATAAACCTCAACCTGAAATCTTGGCTTTGCCAGGTCGGATTATTACCTACATGCATTCCTTGATTCAGCCTCGTAAGGTAGATTGGGACAAATTGACAGCGTGTAAGCAGAAGAAGGACGAGATTGTGTTGGATTTCTTCACTAGATTTGAAGGTGTATTTATTGACTTTAGTGGGCAGGATTTGTCTGTGGAGGGTGGTGTACGATTATTTGTTAATCGTTTTGTGACCAACCTGTTGCCTGAAATTTCTGCGCGGCTACAAGCCGCTGAGAGCACTTGGACCACTTCCACACCTTCGGTTATATTGAGCATGACTCAGTATTACGAGCATAGGGAAAATGAGAGTAAGGATAAGTCTGAAAAGAAAGCAAAGGATCTTAAGACACAAGTATTCCTCCAACAAGTTATTAGGGGAGGTGGTGGAGATCGAGGCGGGAGAGGGCCCATCCCGAGGGGGGCGGGAACTGGGCAAGGAGTTCTGTTCCTTTAGGAATAAACCAATGCTCTTACTGTAAACAGGAGGGGCATTGGCGCGCTCAGTGTCCATTGTTGCTGGCTCGGAATGGGGCCGTAAGAGTAAGAGGGAGAGGAAGAGGTCAAGGTGGTATGGATCGAAGTGATATGCGAAGGGAGGAGGCATCGCACGGTGAGTCAGGAAAGAATTATTTTGATAATCCAAGGGGTGGGCAGCATTACAATGGAGATTGTATGTTTGAGGGAACCGATGGGTATGGTTTTACATAGGACAGTCATAGACAGAATAGGGGCCAGGTGTCAGTACCCGTTGATCAGCAAGGGCCTTATGTGAAAGGACGATTGATGGGGACTTCTGAAAACTTTCTAGTTGACACGGGTGCGATGAATGGTTCTATTGCTCGTTCACTGGTCCCAGGGGCTGCTCTGTCTGGGCAGAATATTGTTTCAGTGGGATTTTCTGGAATCCCGGTGGTGAGCCCCATCTCTAAACCTATCCCATGTATGATTGGTCCGGTCACAGTGGGTTGGATCTGTTAAAGAAACTGCATGCCAAGATTCATTGTTCCCCTGATGGCGTTTATTTGACCATACAATCTCCTGGTGAACATACCCGACAATGTTTTGCTAAAAATGAACTCCTCCCTCCGGAGTTCGCTGCTATTCCATCGCATCTGTGGGCGACCGGGGATACGGATGTTGGTTTACTGAAAATTCCGCCTGTTTCTATCACATTAAAACCAAACGCTCCTTTACCACGCATACCTCAGTACAAAATTTCTCGGGCTGTAGAGAAGGCTCTGCTCGCTATCATTCAGGACCTGATTGATAAGGGAGTAGTGGAAGTAACAGCTAGAAATATATGCAATAGGCCTATATTACCGATCTTGAAAAAGGTCCCAATTGAAAATGATCCCGATCATGTTGATACTTATCGTTTTGTAATTGATCTGCGAGAAGTTAACAAGATAGTGGTGCCACAGTATCCTGCGGTTTTTGACATCACTACTATTCTCACTATGATTCCTCTCACTGCAAAATATTTCTCAGTTATTGATCTGAAGAATGCTTTCTTTAGCATTCCGATCCATCCTGATAGCCGTCATATTTTCGTCTTCTCCTTATCTGGGCGCAGCTTTCGATTTTGCAGCGCTCCCCAGGGGTACACTGAGAGTCCTAGCATTTATAGTCAAGCTTTGAAAGCAGTATTGGATGAATTGACCCTGCCCCCTGGCAATGTGCTCCTTCAGTATGTTGACGATCTGTTGGTGGCTTCTGATACTGAGGAAGGGTGCAAGGAAGCCACTGTTAAATTTTTGTCTCATTTGGCGGCCAATGATAATAAGGTATCCCTTTCCAAATTCCAATATTGTCGACAGGAGGTGATTTATCTTGGTCATCTACTGTCGAAAGAGGGAGGAGACTAACCCCTGAACGTGTAACTACAATCTCTAATATGTCTGTACCTCGTACTTAGCGTGATGTTCGTGCATTTCTTTGCATAACCTCTTATTGTCGTCAAAGGGTTACTAATTTTTCTCTTCCCACTAAACCTCTCTTGTTCTTAACCACTAAAGATGTGCATGAACCTCTACCTTGGACTGATGAATGTCAGGAAGCTTTTGACTCTTTAGAATCTGTGCTTTGCTCTGCACCCGTCTTGGGTACTCCTGACTACCGAAAACCTTTTGTGCTTTATGTATACGAGGTGGACGGTTGTTCGCTTTCTGTGTTAACACAAGGATTAGGTGGTAAGCAAAGACCTTGTGCTCCTTTTTCGGCGGTGTTGGATAATGTCGCCAGAGCACTTCCCAGCTGTTTAAGGGCTACTGCTGCGGTTTCAGTGGGCATTCGACAGTCGGAAGGGCTAGTTCTGAACAATGACCTCACAGTGATGGTACCGCATGCTGTGGGTACATTATTGAACAAAACAAAGACCCAGCACCTTAAGAGTGCGCGTCTTACTGGGTATGAATTGACTTTGATTGCTCCTCATATTACAATTAAGCAATGTGCCACTCTGAATCCAGCCACGTTACTACCCCTCCCTTCGGATGAGAAAAACAATGATGTACATGATTGTATATTTCGGACCGAGGAAGAGACGAAGGGATGGGTAGACCAAACAGATATTTCTCTATCTGACCCCCAAGGTCAATTGTAGGCGGATGGCTCTTGTTTCAAGTTACCAGATGGCATGACAACAGCTGCATATGCAATTACGACTCTTCACACTGTAGTTGAGGCTTCTCGAGTACCCAATCAGTCAGCAAAAGCAGCTGAGTTAGTGGCATTGCTAAGGGCCTGTGAGTTGAGTGAAGGATTGAAGGTAAATATTTATACAGATAGCCAATACGCCTTCGGCGTGGCTCATAGTTTCGGCCAGCTATGGGCGGTGAGGGGTTTTCTCACTTCCCACGGTCAAAGAATACAACATGGCCCTTTGATTTTACGATTACTAACAGCATTGACGTTACCAGAGAAAGTGGCTGTAGTTAAATGCAGTGCACATAAAGCAGTAGTAGATGCAGTAGGTGAAGGAAATGCTTTTGCTGATCAGGTAGCGAAGGAAACTGCGAAATCTACAATGTCGATGTTTGTAACCACCTCTGCGAGATGGGTTGCGGAAACAGAGATGTTTGATAATATCATGGAGAGTGTCCGAGAGATACAGAAAGAAGCTACACCCGCTGAGTTGACTCTTTGGGAGGAGAAGCTGGGGAGATTAGATGAAAATGATTGTTGAGTTGACTTGACAGAGAAACAGAGGTGGTTGTTGCCCAATGCATTGGTTAACGCTGTAGTGACCATGGCACATGGCCCAGCGCACATCGGGGCAAAAGGCATTTGCGCTCTTTTGGATCCGGTGTGGAATAATCCTAATATCCCTAAGACTGCTGCCCATTTGGTTCAATATTGCATGGTGTGTCTGCGACATAATCCTGGTGGCAGGGAACCTGTTCTCAGTGGGAATTTTGCACCACCATCCTTGCCCTTCGAAGTGCTCCAAACGGATTATATCCATCTGGAGCGTGTGAATAACCGAAAATATGTACTGGTTGTGGTGTGCGCCTTTAGTAAATGGTTTGAGGCCTACCCGACCAAGGAAAACACTGCTTTAGCAACAGCAAAGGCTTTGATAAAGGAGTTTTTCCCGCGCTTTGGATTACCTCGGGTGATCTGGACAGATAACAGGGGGCACTTTAATGCAGAGCTTATCAGTCACGTTTGTAATGGGTTGCACATTAAGCAAAAATTCCATGCAGCCCGACACCCACAGTCTGCGGGACTGGTTGAGAAGTATAATGGAATACTGAAATTAAAAATGGCCAAAATTCAAAAGGGTACTGGGCTGAAATGGCCGGATGCCCTACCATTAGCCTTGATGTCTTTACGAGTTACCCCACATTCCCGATCTTGTTTATTACCTTATGAGGTCATCTTCGGACGACCAGCCAATGTTTGGGGTGTCCCAAGACCCAGAACGTTTTGTGACATTGAATACCCTATGATGACAGATTATCTGTATGCTTTGACTACAGATCTCCGTTCCATTCATCAACAGGTATCAGCAGTGTTGCAGCCCCTGCCGGAGGGTCCCGGACATAGTTTTGAACTAGGACATTGGATCCTAGTTCGGAACTATCAGCGGAAATCTAGCTTGGACCCTCGCTGGTCCAAGCCCCATCAAATTTTCCTGGCCACGCGGACGGAGATGAAGGTGGACGTCAAGCGGCATTAGATACACGTTTCTCATCTGAAGAGATTGCCCCTCCCACTTCCTCATGATCAATGAATCAAGGAGGGAATTTTGACCCAGGAGAGTGAGCAAGCCCCTTGCCTTGTTCCTTTTTCTGACGCCCTGGAAATTGGAGAAGGGCAAGGAGAAGGAGTAGCGGGCTCAGAAGGGGTTTTGTCATTTGCACCATCAATTGCCCCGGATTCTGTTGCTCCTGCCGTTGACCGACAGGTTCCTGATATCTCTGCAACTGATGAACCCTCCTTTGTTTTGTTCTCTGATCAAGAAACGCCCAGCCATGTTCGATACAACCTGCGGCCCAAAAAACAACGCGGTACCCCAGATGAAGATGGTAGGAGATAGGGAAAGACTCGATTAATGGGGTTTGTTAGAAACCTTTCTGGGGTACTGAGCGAGACACTGGACTGAACACGGTGAGAGCCTGGAACATTTCATTTTCTCTGTTCAGAAAGAAAGACTGAATTTCCTGTAAAAGGGCCCAGGATTGTGTATTCTTCAAGAGTTGTGTGAAAACATAACTCCAACGCGAGGATTGGGTTTTGGTTTTCTTTGAGATGAATGATAGGAGCCTGCCTGTGAGGCTTTAGATGGACACAGGAAAGAAGAACCCTCTTGCAGGTTGGACTGCATTGCCCGAGTTTAGTTGTGGACTTTTAGTTAGCATGTATCCTTTTGCTCGTTTTGTTCCCGAGGAGGAACGCCCTTTAGCACCCCGTTACTACCCTGCATATGTGCCCATCTTCTCCAGTTGGACCATGTGTGTAAAAATTGCTTTTGTGTTTACTATTGCGATTTTGTTGATAATATTAATGAGTGTGTTTTTATATTTGGAATTTCGCCATCATATGAACACTGTTTTAGGAACAACCACCCTGCCTCCAGAACATCTATTTTATACATTGGCCCCGCATAAAGAAAGGCACCGTCATAGACTTATGCTAAAAATGTATTTGTAGAAATGCTCCACCAGACGCACAGTGCAACAAATGCTACAAATTGTTGGGTTTGCGGCCTTCTGCCCTCCATAATGCAAAAACATTACCTATATATTTTACAGGTAACAACTCAGTTCAATACGGTCATTGAGACCGAAAGGCTTCAGTGATTGGAGATGGTAAATCCAAAACGTTTCCCTTCGCAATAAAGTTTTGTTGTTGTCCTTTTCTTCACTTTTTTCCACCATCTCAAGAACCATGAATTTAAGTTGGGCTATATTGTGTCTTAGGTCATTGAAGTGCATGGCCACACTTGAATGTTCATTCTTTTTCCGGATGTTTGATTTGTGCTCATTGAGCCTTGTCTTAATTTTTCTCTAGGTTTTCCCGATGTAAATCTTGCCACATGGGCATTTCAATAAATAGATCAGGTTTGTTGAATCGCAAGTTGCATTTACTTTTACTTTGATGTTGTTGCCTTTCATAGGGTGACTTATTGTACTTCCTTTGATCATGTTATTACAATTGTTACAGTTGTAACAGGGACGTGTACCATTGTATTTGATTGTTTCCTTGGGATCTTTGGATAGTAACTCTTTAAGGTTAGGTGCTCGAGTGTAAGCAAAAATTGGTGAATTCATGAACAAGCCCTTGAATTCAGGTTCTGTAGCTAATATCCGCCAGTGGTTCAGAACTATTTTTTTGAAAAGGTTGCTTTGGGTGGAGTGTTGAGACACCACCACCATCCGGTCGTCATCTTTTTTGTTTGCCCTAGTGAGGGCTTCTTTGCGTGTGATGGCATTGACTCTTTCTTTTGCCTCCAAAATGACTTCTTGAGGGTACCCTCTGTTTTGGAATCTGATTCCCATTTCTTTAATGCGTTGATTGCAAGTTTCAGAATCTGATATTATCCGTTTGACCCGTAACATCTGGCTGTAAGGAAGATGTCTTTTTAAAGAATTCTGGTGGAAACTGGTGTAGTGTAACGTGTTGTTACGATCAGTTTTCGCTGTAAAATATGTTATGAGGATTGACACATTGCAAAGTAATGTGGTTTCGTTTCATGTATTTTAGTGCTTTGAATGGTCTGTTACTAGTCATCGTTTATACTTATCACTGTTTACAACACAGTTCTTTCCACACCAACATGGTTGCCAGACTTTCACAGGTTTAGTCCGTTTTCATTTTTATTCTCCTGTCACAGTCCGGGTTCAATCCACACCAACATGGCCACTAGATTTTTTCTAGTGTGAGTCCGTCTTTTATTTTATTTTAGTGTTTCGACACGCTGACCCCTTCCGGGTTTTCGTTTAGTTTAAAACATCACCAGCGCGCCATGACTTGTACACATGGAGAATCCCTCCACCTCCGCTTCACCGGGATTATGAATCTTTAAGATGACATTGTATTCGTCATGAAGTGAGTCCGTTTTGAGAACCAGTCCGCACTTTTTGACCAACTTACCGCCACTTTTGATCACTAATATTCCGCCCGTTTATTCTTGACAGCATTAAACCCCGACAGTGATATCCCGCCAAAGACAAACCCAGTATGTTTTCCCTTCATTTTTTTTCACTTTTTGCAGATCATCGTTTGTTTTGTTGTCCGCACTTCAAGGACACCACATTGAGTTTAATTTCAATCGTAACACATACGTTGACATTCTGGTATTGGATAACCCTTGTCATTACAGCAAAGTACATTTACAATGATATGATGATTTATTTGTTTATAAGCGTATGTTTAAGAGTGTCATTTTCACCAACAGAGCTCCTCGATAAAGGGCCATGCCCGAAATGCATTGGAGCAGTTGCATTTTCTTTGGAGAATGATGTTTGAAGAAATATTGAATACAATTGGTTAATTGAGACATTTTCAAAATAAAAATACATGCTTCAAATTGAACAATTGAACTTTGTTTAAATTACACTTGTTGGAGTCTGTCTTCTAAGACGAACCGTTAAGGTGTGCCTGAACAACAGGGACGCACTCACGTAGTCTGTGCGCAACTAATCACTTTATTCAATTAGCGTATCTGGACGGTTATGCCACCTGTTGGAGCACCCAAATCTACAAATTGAGTTACTTATTTTCTACAACTTTCCCAACAACACAGCTGTGCACCAAGCCACTCTTGATTTATATTTCCATAATTAACATTATTTTGTGTTTGTTTCTATGATAGTTCCCATTCTGGCTCGTAAGGCCTACCAAAAACATGGAGTCTCTCGATTACTGTGACAGCGAGAGATAATACGCATGCGCAGCCCAAGTCCGAGTTGAATGCGAGCTGTTTGTGCATGAATGAAATCAGTTCAAGGCCAATTTGCCCTGGCAGTCCTGATGACTGCCAAAAAGAATGGACGTTTGAGTTACTGAACGTGAGAAAAGTACATGGAGTTGCCAGTTGAGGATGTGACTAGGCCAAAAACTTTCTTAAACAAAGGACCTTTTAAAAATTTAGCTGACACAACGGGATTGAATACTAGAATGATGAGGTGATGCTCATCCACCCCAAATTTGTCCAATCAGAATTTGAGTTTATGCTGACAGTTACTTTTTAGATAGATAAAGTTAGTGAAATAGTGTATAAAACCCCCTGATTTTACTTAAGAAAAAAATCCTCTACGATTTCATCCTGAGATGCTGTCGGAATGCTGATTTTCCTGAGATGTAAGATTTTCTTGAATAAATGTTTTATTTCCCTAAGTGAGAACTGAGCTTTAGATAAGGTTATTAGTTAGGGAAGTTAGGAGAAAATGAATTTTGGGAACTATCTGTCTTTTGCTAAAACTAAATCTAAATAATAATGCCTATTTCTGAATCTTTTAAAATAAATGAAAATGACTATTTGAACTTTTTAAAAGTTACTTTGAATAAAGAAATAATTAAAGCGAATAAATTGGCAGACATGCTGAACCTTGCTTTTAATAAAAATTAGATAAATGGAGACTTAAGCCGGTCTTGTATTTTCCTGCGCCTAATTTTTACTACCAGATTCATCGATCTTAACGTGGTGTGTCTGAATAAAATGTCTTGTTAATAAAAACCATGGTTAAACTCATTTAAACTTAAGGTGTAAATAGTATAATTATTGGGATTTTTGATTTAGAGACTCCGCCATGATACAGCAGCTCTCCTTTGAGATTCACCGATCCATGAAGTAGGATGGAAGCTGTTTTGTGAGTAACTCGCAGTGTTATGGGCCCCACTGATGAGTAGATGTATGATTTTGTACTTCAGGGAAAGGTGACATGGTTTTTAGAAATTATTTCCAGAGTAGCGCTGCATCGGTAATTAGCTTGGTAGCAGAGCATTGGTTGCTAAAGAATTAGCTAGGATTATGTATAAAGTATTATATAAGGGTTTTTGAAGTATTGAATTATGACTAACATCTGTTGAGTTCGTATTACGTTATATGTAGTCCTGAAAAGGCTTCCGAGTATTGCGTGAAGCTGGTCACTCTGTCTGCAGGCAGAGGAAGTGTGGCAAGTGAAGTCGTACATCGCGTAGTCTGTTTCAAAAAGTAGTATTGTCGTATACTGCGGTGGTATCATCATATATCACAAGTGGTGTTGTCGCACATCACAAGTATAGGGAACCTACGTGTGAAAGAATAAATGCATAGCAAGGACAGTCTATAAAATCTTAGCCTTCAAGTACAGGGATCATTGTGTATCCTGATTTAAAACTTACTGCTGGGAGAGTAATAGAGCTTAACCCGAGCTTGAGAGAATGGTAAAGTAGAGGAAGTGGTGCTACTTTATCGGCAAGTGTAAAAATTCTGTGGTAGAGAAGATGTAAGCGCTGTCTACTGGAAATACAGAATACTTGTGTGATTGAGAAAACTATCACTTTGTTTAGCGAAACAGACGAATGGAGTTGATTTTTGTAAGTTACTAACCGATTCAGTTGTATATCTTGTAAATACGGCTTCTCGATAAATCCTGTAAAGGAGGGGTCAGTCGGCGCTGTAGAAGCCGGAGCGCTGGTGATGTCAAAAGTGTCGTGCAGGGATTGGTCCTTGTGACCAAGACAGAGTAAGGGCTGATTGGTGCATAACGGAAAGCAGCGAAACTATTTGTTAAGCACTAAGGAGACATATCTTGTTCTAATTGGTACGCCAGTGTAAACCGTGCTGTGATAGGTTGGTGTTACCTAACAGCAACAGAGAAGTATGCGATCTTTTGAAAGACAGGGAATTTTCTGAAAATGGATTACTATTATGAAGAAGAAAATAAGAAACCTTCATAGTTTAAGAAATTGAAAACGTGTTTGTGAAGGATAAGGCAATAGTAACAAGAGAGGGAAAATTACTTCCTCCGCCAAAAACGCCTGCTTCCTATATGTTATCCAAATATGGATACCATACATGTGTTTGGTTAGAGAATTGGGCAAGGTACATCAGGAATGATGGTGCGTTAGCCTTTCCAGAGGTCGGATATTTTAATTTAGCAGTTTTGCGAAATTTGAGAGAAAGGATAATGAAGCTTGAGCCAAGACCTAGACCGACTCAATTTGAAGCTTTAGTGGAATGGGAAGATGAGATGCACGAAATGGAACGAGAAAGGTCGGAAAGACATATCAGACCAAGAGGTACATTGCGTGGTTTATGGGGAGAGACACATGAGAGTAGAATGCGCAGATGGAGAAATGCTGACATGTGGGATGGCATGTATCCAGTCAGATTAGTGGATGAATATGAAGGGCGGAAATGTACAGAGAAGAGGAAAAATGTGGAAACAGGGAAAGAAGGTTATGGTGATAGTGAATCAGAGGATGCTGTACTGGAAGAAATATTAAATAGGAGCCCACCACCATATCAACCAGGTTCTTTATGGACTACTCCTAATGCTCCAGCAGTAGAGGAAAGAATTGATGAGACCTCAAGGCAATTTTCAAATTTTAGAGATATACCAGAAAGAGTAGAAGTGAGATATAATCCAAACGCCTCAATGACAGAAACAAGATTTACTGGCACTCCCAAACAGAATAACGAAAGAGGAGGTATGAATAGAGTAGAAAAACGAGTTGAGGAACAAACAAGTACTGCTGAATATATACGATCTACAAATGAATTGGCAGAGAAGTTACAAGAGTTTACGAAAAATATAGAAGCAGTAACAGTCCCAATAACAATAGGAGCTGTAATCCCAGTGTTTGAGAACCAAAGAATGAAAGAGTCAAGTTTAACAATCCCTTTACAGCAAAGTTTGCAAAAGGTAAAAGAAAATATTTATCCAGATTTGTCAGAAATCAGACGAGCAAGTAATGTAAATCCACCTGACTTACCTTTAAATCAGAGTTTACCCTATAAATATGCAATCGGAGAAGAATCTGACTCTGCTACACCTGAAAAGAGCATAGAGAAAATAGACTTAACCCAGACTCCTATAGGACCATTGGAACAAGAATTAAGTGATTGGCTTAAAACTTTGAAATTAAAAGAACATGAACCTAAAGTATTAGATGTAGCAAGATTAAAAATCGATATGGAAGAATTAATTATTGGAACAATTGGAACAGACAGATTAAAAACATACCAAGATGATGAACTCATGTTCATGTGCAAAAGCATAACATGGAAAGCGAAGTCTGTACATGATCAATTAGAAGGTTTAGCAAATGAATTTGAAGTAGAATTCCCAAAGAATAAAACATTGCAGAAATCCTACAGAGTAGATTTTTCAGAAAAAAACATTGAAAATTTGAACACAGCCGGAAGGATAACCCAAATAAAAGAATTGATTGTGCTGTTACCGAGATGGGGGGATGTGAATAAGTGGAGAGTGAAATGGGCAAAGAAGAAAGAAGAGGCTAGTGATAAATCTACATTAGCTTTCCCAGTCAGAGTAAAAGAAACCGCAGTAAATGAATTTCCTATGAGAGAAATACTGGGAGGAGGATATGTGCATGTTCCTTGGAGTAGACATGATATACTATCATTTGCAAATGATTTCCCTAGATTGAGAGAGAAACCAGTAGAATGGTATCGACAGGTAGATCGATTTGTGAAAGTTTCAAAAGTACTATGGGTTGATCTGGATGGATTATTTGACATAGTTGTGCCAGCAGATTTATGGACTGAATGTGAAATATCTGTAAATTGGCCGAGGGAAGAATATCCTCGTGATAAAGTAACAGGTGCTCCGTCACCTGACGTAATGAGAAAGTACGAACAAGTGATAGTATTTTTGAAGAATAAAATTCCACCAAAAGAGACAGATTGGGTAAAAATAGACATAACTACACAGGAGCCGAAAGAATCTGTACATTCATTCTATGAAATATTGTTGTTGGTGTTTAAACAATACAGTGGATATGAAGAGTTGAACGAAAAAGACATGAGTCATTTTATATATCGATTTGTATATGGATTAAGGCCAGAAATCGGAGACATGATCAGGCATAGTATGATAGGATGGCAGTCGAGTACTGTACATGATCTTTTAAGAAAAGCCAAATATTGTAACAAAAGAAGTTAAAAGAAAAAGCTATGTGGGCACAAGTGAAGGTAGCAGAACACCAAGTAGCACAATTGGAAAATAAAAACACTTGTACAAGTCAAGGGAAAATTAAAGGAAATTTCAACAAAACGAAATTAGTAGGAAATATAGAAGAGCTCAAGAAAAAGTTTCCTTGTCATAATTACGGCAGAATAGGGCATTGGAGAATATAGTGTAAGTATCCACCAAGAGTTAATCCTGAAAAAACATCATTGAATCCGCAGGCGCAGCATGAGGTAATTCAGTAACAACTGCAACAGCAGCAGATAGTTACTCAGCAAAGTCAGGTGCCACAACCGCCACTTTCACACAGTGTAAATCAACAAAGATACAGTGCAGAGGCAGTATTCAGCAGAGGCAAGCAGGTAAACAGATCGCCTAGAGTGAATGTGAGTCCCCAGTATTGGTTGCAAGAGGAAGGTGGGAGTAAGTCGGATGAAGGTTTCTGACGGTGCCTGAGAGAGGGAGAAGAGTGTGTGCTTGGAGCCACTCTTGAGGTAGATCTGTCTGGTCCATTCGTAAACAGAAAAGTGAATGATGTAGAAATAGCTTTCCTAGTGGACACTGGTGCTACCCGTTCTACTGTTAGATCAGTGAAAGTCCAAAATCTTCCTCTCTCGGGAGACCACATCCAAGTTGTAGGCATAGCTAATAGACAGATTAAAACCTCCTTAACACAACCAGTTGAAGTAGAAATTGGAAATTTCAAAGACATGCACCGATTTGTGGTGTGTGATAGTAGCCCCGTAAATCTGTGACGAGACATCTTGTGTAAAATGAACTGTGCCATATATTGTTCACCAGATGGCATGGAACTGCAAACTCCAGATGAAGACAGCCTGTACAAAATGGCCATGCTTATGATTGAGGCAGAACAAAATAAGTTGTTTCCTGTGTTTGATCGAGAAAAGATACCTGATGAATTGAAAAAGGTAGTGAAAGAAAAGGTGTGGGATTTCACAGGAGAAGATATTGGATTAATGAGAGACGTAGATCCTGTAAAAGTCTCTATAAAAGAAGGTGTGAGTTACCCGAACATTCCCCAATACAAAATGACAGCAGAAATAATTGAAGGAATAACTCCAGTGATAAACAAAATGATTGACCAAGGCATATTAAGAGAGATAGAAAGTAGTCCTTGTAATTCACTCATAATGGGATTGAAAAAGCCAAACGGAACATTTAGGATTGTGCAGGACCTTAGAAAGGGTAATAAAATAGTTGTATACAGATCAACAAGAGAGAGAGGACTAGATAAGCTAGCCTGTATCCCCAGTTTATATATATCAATCAATAAAGGCTAGCTAGTTTAAGGGAAATATTTAGGAGACTCAGGTACGTCAGCAGTAACAATATGTGGAAAAAACACTGTTTTCCTTTGAAAGCCCTCACCCACCGACCTAGTCGGTGGCATGCTTCATCATCGGGCCCACCACAGTGGCACCGAATGTGCCCCGGGTGTGCTTCAACGCCAGGTGACTGCGGAGCTGGTATTTTGCTGAGTGTGCAGTGAAGGGGTGTGAAGGTGAGAAATAAAATGCTATCCAGGAGGTCCCAGCACCCGAGGGTTTAGCAATATTTAATAAACTGGGCCTCTGTTAGCAGGTTAAAAAGGCAATAGGACATTTTAAGGGAGAGTTACAATGACCTCCAGCGTCCAGTGTGGTCTACATGTTTCAGCCAGTGCCTTTTGTTGTAAGCTGGCTTTCCTCAGGACCAAAGAGAAGTGTGAAAGGTGCAGAGTTATAATAAACTATATTTTAAGTGAGTGTTGTTATTTTCTCTATGTGTCGCGCACGCTAAGGCGCTGTAACTGTTAGAGGGGGATTCCCTCAAGCTTTTCTACACAGAACACATAGGACAGAGACAAGACGTACAAGGAAGAGTCATGTTAGGGTTGCATAAAGTAAAAGAACCACTTTTTGCCGGCTTATAAGGTGGTGTTCGACCTATATGCGGCTATGGTGAGCTCATGGGGGCTCCATAGAGCTTGTGAGGGTATATTAAACCGTTAGTGAGGGGTGGTGGGCTAAAAACGAAATCACAAGGTGAGGTACAGGAAAGTATTGGTACTAGATCCTCACTCTGTTATTTCTATGTAAAAAGCCTCATGGGTCGCCTGGCAGAGAAAGAGACCCTGTAGGGATAAAAATGAGATATGCAAGGCTTTCTAACCTGTAGGGAGAGAAGGTGCTTACCCCAATTGCAGGATTAGAGGGTTACTCACGAGTAGTTCGGTCTGGTTCCTCCTGAGACCTATTCGTCCATCCGCGGCGCCCGAAATGCAGTGAATGGGCCGCATTGTATGTCTTTTTATACTCTTTTCGTAATCTATTTCACCTGGTTAAAATAGAAAGAGAAGGAGGTATGCGCGTAGATCGCCATGTCATGCTGCGGCGGTCTGCTCATGTGCAGGGAAGCAGCGTGTGGGATCGCGCATGCGCGGAAACGTGGTGCGCGTCAGAGCGCATGTGCAGGGACGGGTCTCCTCTGCGCATGCGCGGTGCGTCGCCGCGTCTGTTGACAACGCGAGCGCTGCCGCGTCTGTTGACAACGCGAGCGCTGGGCAATGTAAACAGCCTGTAAGTGAACAGGTGTGTGCGGGCGCTGAGTGTGCGCTAGCAAGCGGGTCAGAATGAACAAAGTATTGGGCCACTGTGTGGAGATATGGGTAATGCCCATCGTGCTTAGTATATACTAAGTGGAAAGGGATCACTGTTGGAGAGAGAGGGTCAGGAAGGGCGCTCATGCATGGGAGCAGAGACACCGGTTTTAAACCATATGGAGTGGTATGGACGCAAAAGCTCACATAGTGTGCCAGGTGCTGCTGGGTCGGTTTGTTGAATCGGACCGGGGAGGTTTTCATTGGCTCATAGCCAGAGCTGTATTAGTGGATATGCTGTGGTTATACTGTTAGGCTATTCCATGGAATGGCATCGTTCAGGCCATGGATGTGTGTGGCTAAGCGGTAAATCCAACGCTGTTCTTTTTGTAGGAGGAATCTCTCATCTTTGGCATTGTCAAATTTCTCAATGACAGTCCAGGAGAAGTCATTAGGTGTGTGGTTGTGGGTCAGGAAGTGATCTGTGAGTTTACTGATATTTTTCCCACATCTTATTGTACTCCTGTGTTCAGTCATTCTTGTGCGTACCTTGCGAGTAGTCATGCCGATGTATCTCAGGCCGCATCTGCAAGTTATCAGGTAGACTAGGTTGGTAGAGTTGCAGTTAGTGAAATTTCGCTGCGTCCAGGTTTTGCCAGGTTCCAGATTGAGTGTTTTTGACGGAGATGTAAGGTGGCATACGCTGCAGTTATTGCAGGGTTGGTGTCCGGTGATTTTGGGCAGGCCCCATGCATTGACAATTGTGTTGTCTCTGTTCTGATTGGTCGTGCGTGGCCTGGTGTTGACCAGTTGGTCTCTTAGGTTGGTGGCCCTTTTGTAAGCAAAACGCGTTTTTTCCCATTGTCTGGTGCCTGAGTTGATAATTTTCCAATTCCGTTGTATAATGTTTGAAATTTGGTTCGATGCTGTGTTGTACGTTGTTACACAGGTAAGGACTGGTTCTTCCTCAGGTTTGTCGTAGTTTTCCAGGAGGGCCTCTCGGTTTTGATTCCTTGCTCTTTTGCGGGTTTGGTTTATTATCCTGGTAGGGTAACCACGGTCCCTGAGTTTGTGTACCAGGTCATTGGACTGTTGTTTATAGTCCTTGATATTACTGCAATTGCGCCTGATACGCAGAAACTGCCCGTAGGGCAAGTTTTCCCTCAGGTGTCGAGGGTGAAAACTGTCAAATCTGAGCAGTGAGTTTCTTGCTGTGGGTTTGTAGTAGGTGGTGGTGGTAAGTTTCCCATTCTCAGGTTTGATGTTCAGGTCCAGGAAGGGTAGTTCAGTGGCACTGCTGGTGCACGTGAAGCGTAAGTAGGGGTCCAGTTGGTTGACCCAGAGCATGAAATTGTCCAATGATTCTTGGTTTCCTTTCCATATTAAGAGTATATCGTCGATATACTGGCGCCACATTCGTATGTTGGCAGAAAAAGGGTTGGTGGGTTGTTGTACGTGAGTGTCTTCAAAGTGGGCCACGTACAATCCTGCCACACTCGGGGCAAAAACACTGCCCATAGACGTTCCATTCGTCTGCAAGTAGTACGTGCCTTCATATTCGAAATAGTTCTCTTTGAGAGCCAGAGCAGCGCAGTCTAAGATGAAGCTTCGGGGGGTGTTGTATTCCCAAGGGCTTGTCATTAGGACATCATGTAACACTTGAAGTGTAGCGTCTTGTGGTAGGCTAGTATATAGACTTTCTATGTCTAGTCCTGCCATGAGTTCTGTGGTGGGGTCAAAATCAAGTTCTTGAATCACACTTAGTAGGTGTTTGGTGTCTTTTATGTAAGAGGGGGTCTTTTGGACGAGTGGGTTTAAGAAGAAATCACAGAACCGAGATAAGGGCTCTAAGAGTGACTTGATCCCCGAAACGATGGGTCTCCCGGGTGGTTGTCCCATGTTGTCCAATTGACCGAATCCAGCAGTGATTTTATACCAAATTCCCCATGATGCAGAAGGGTACACTGTGATTGATCTGTGTAATGCGTTCTTTACAGTTCCATTGCACCCAGAAAGCCAGCCAATTTTTGCATTCCGGTTCGGAGATCGTATTCTGGCATGGTGCCCAATTCCTCAAGGGTACACTGAAAGTCCATCTATCTTTAATCAGTTGTTAAAGAAATCATTCGAAATTTTGAGCATGCCTGGAGAGTCTGTACTGGTTCAGTACATTGATGATCTCCTAGAGGCATCAAAGACAAAAGATGCATGTGTAACAGATACTATTGCATTACTGAATCATTTGGCAGAAGAGGGACATAAAGTGTCTCCAACTAAATTACAATTTTGTAAGAAAGAAGTGCAATACTTAGGTCATAAGATTGCCAAAGGAATCAGACAAGTCACCGCAGAAAGAATTAAAATGATACAGGGAATGCAACCACCAGAAATCCAGAGACAAGTAAGAATGTTCCTAGGAATGGTAGGTTACTGTAGACAGTGGATTCGCGGATTTTCACTGATAGCAAACCCATTACAGAGACTAACCAGAGCAGATATCAGAGACCCTATAGTTCTGACCAAAACTGAGATGGAAGCATTTGAACAGCTAAAAACAAGCTTGTGTGAAGCACAGCTTTAGGGATGCCCGACTATGAAAAAGAGTTTGAAATGTACTGCAGTGAACGAGAAGGATGTGCATTGTCAGTGTCAATTCAAAGACATGGAAAACTGAGAAAGCCAATTGCATATCTCTCAGCTGTTTTGGATCCAGTTGCAAAGGCATTGCCAGGTTGTCTAAAAGCAGTAGCAGCTACAAGCATAAGTCTAGAACAAAGTGAAGGAATAGTGATGGGATTTCCTGTGAGAGTGTATGTACTTCATTCTGTGGAGATTTTCCTCACTAGGACAAAAACACAGTATCTGACCAACAATAGGATGACAGAGTACTAGAAGATAATTCTGGGAGCAGAAAATGTGACAATCTCCAGATGTGTAAATGTCAATCCTTCTACATTATTGCCTGATACCATGGAAACAGAAGTAAGAAATGAGGTTGATCACAAATGCCTAGATGTTCTTGAATACTGTACCAAACCAAGACCAGACATCAGAGATGAGCCATTGCCTGAATCAGATTACGTGATGTTTATTGATGGTTCCTGTCTGAGAACAAAGGAAGGTGTTCTGAGTGCAGCATATGCAGTTTGCACGGTGGCAGATGTATTGGAAGCATCTTGTCTGAGAGGAATTCTTTCTGCTCAGGTAGCAGAATTGATTGCTTTGATTCGAGCATGTGAACTGGGAAAGGAAATCAAGGTTACCATAGTGACTGACAGTCAGTATGGATTTGGACTGTGGTCCCAAAGAGGTTATTTGTAGGCATGGGCGATTTTTGCAAATTCGCATTTTGCGAATTTTGCGAATTTGCGAATTCGCAATTCACGAATTTTGCGAATTTGCAAATTCGCAATCCGCAAAATCCGCGAATTTGCGGATTTGCGGATTTTGCGGATTTAGTGGGTAATGGCCGGGCGGGAAAACGCTGCACATCGCTAGTGTGAGGGACAGGGCCAAACGGGCGAGGCTTATATGCGAGTTCACATGCCTCTTGTGTGCATAAAAGGACAGGCACGGATCAGTGAAGCTCGTGG
Source organism: Lissotriton vulgaris (assembly GCF_964263255.1). Classification (NCBI taxonomy): domain Eukaryota; kingdom Metazoa; phylum Chordata; class Amphibia; order Caudata; family Salamandridae; genus Lissotriton; species Lissotriton vulgaris. The sequence goes on along the minus strand of NC_141685.1, from coordinate 799,153,512 downwards.
TCACAGGAACTTCACAGGGATTGAGCTCATTAAAGTCAATTATGCAAAGGCCTCCATCAAGCATCAAAGCTAATTTGCGACAATAGATATGGGGAGAGCGCACACCTACCCAGCCTCGACAAAACACATATTTTTGGGGGTGCTGATTAACTTTGCCATCACACCAAAGGGCGCCGGGGTCCCTCGAGTGACCTGTCCATCAAGTGGGTAAAGGGCGCGAAGACGGTGCACACACCACTAGTGTGTGGGGAGGGGCCAAACGGACGGGGCTTATATGCGAGTTCACATGCCTCTTGGGTGTATAAAAGGACAGGCACGGATCAGAGAAGCTCGTGGTCACAGGAACTGCACAGGGATTGAGCTAGTGAAAGTCAATTATGCAAAGGCCTCCATCAAGCATCATAGCTAATTTTCGATGATAGATATGGGGAGAACCCACACCTACCCAGCCTCGACAAAACACACATCAATCTTACTAACTATTTTAGGATGGCGCCGGCAAGCTGCCAGCTCCATCCTAAAATAGTTACTAAATAAGCTTCATAATAGATAAAATAAAGCAGGTGCTCGAGTACCTGCTTTATTTTATCTATTAGTGCCTGTTGAAGCTAACTTTGTAACTATTTTAGGATGGCGCTGGTAGCTTGCCGGCGCCATCCTAAAATAGTTAAAAGTTCAACACAGTTGAACTTTTGCCCCCGAAATCCGCCGCTCGCGGATCTCGCGGAAGAGAGGAAGATGAAATTTGGGTTTACAAAGATGAAAGACCAGAAAATGCCCGATAGCATGATTTCAAACATGGCCCGAATGTATCATGGTCACGCTCATGTTGGAAGAGATGCCATGCTTCGTCTATTTAGTCAGACGTGGTACAATCCAAAGTTCAGGAAGATTGCTGAGAGTCTGTGCCAGAGATGCCTGTTATGTCAGCAATTTAATCCAAACAGAAAAACAATTGTGAGTTTGGGAACCATAGGACAGGAGGGAGGTCCATTCACACGAATGCAGATGGATTTTATTGAACTTCCACCTTGTAACCGACTCAGATATGTTTTAGTGATCATTTGTTTGTTCTCTCAATGGGTAGAGGCTTTCCCCACGAGGAGAAATGATGGGCTAACTGTTGCAAAATTGCTTTTACGTGAGATAATCCCAAGGTTTGGATTTCCAGTGATGATCGAAACTGATTGCGGAACCCATTTTCAGAATGAACTTATGCAAATGATCTGTGAAGCACTGGACATTAGTCAGAGACTGCATTGTGCTTACAAACCTGAGGCTTCAAGAGCGGTTGAACAAGTGAATGGGACATAACAAATAGAATTGCAAAAATATGTTTGGCAACAGGACTAAAGTGGCCAGATTCCTTACCACTTGTTTTGATGATCTTGAGAAGCATACCTGACAGAAAAACTAGATTAAGTCCACATGAGATTCTAATGGGCAGGGTCATGAGGCAAGCATTTGTACCAGTTGATAAACTGTTGACCAATAATGATGACATTATGCTGGATTACTGCAAAAACCTGTCTGAGGTGACTTCTGTGTTCCATCAGGTGGGAACTGAATCAAACACGAAAGAGAAAAATCCAGCTCATGATCTAGTCCCTCGAGATTGGGTTCGGATAAAAGTGCATCGCAGAAGGAACTGTTTGGTGCCTCGTTGGCAGAAACCAAGACAAGTCATATTGGTTAGCACCACTGCAGTTAAATGTGACGGAGTAAAGAGGTGGGTGCATGCAAGCCACCATCCGTGTGCCTGAACCTGAAAATCCAAATGAGGAAGGTGAAAGCACAACTGATTCTGACTCTGAAGGAGAGCCAGAGAAAAGTCCAGATACTGAAGCTCGACAAGAACGTTGACATCTGGAAGTATCAGATGCTAGCTCTGCATCTGAAGGAGAAGGTGAAACTTTTGAAATACCGAATTCTGAAGATCAATCTGAAGATCGAGAATTGGTAGAGACTGACACCAGTAAGGACACTGAGCAAGGTGAAAATAAAACTGGTGGTCAAGAAAATACTGAAGAACAGTCTGAAAGCTCTGAAAGTAGGAACGAAAATCCTGACACTGGAAAAGAGGAAGTAACTCACGATAAGGATGAGATTCCAAGTACCAGCTATGGAGATGTTCGTAACAGAGTGAAAGAACTGTCAAAAGAGAAAACTGATCTTGAAAAAGAAAAAGATATCATAAAGTTTATCATAAATAAAACTGTCGAAGAGACTGAAAGTGAAACTGACGACAGTGCAGATGAAACTCCATTAAGAAAGAGTTCAAGAAAAAGGACTTGGAGAGTGGAGTATAACACCACGGAGCCTAAGACAAAAAGAATTTGTAAAGGAGATAATTGGCCAAAAGAAACTGAGGAACTGAGATTTAAACTGGTTAACAATGCGAGAAAACTAGAAGATCAAGGAAATGAAATAACCAGTCAAAAGGAATCATTGGGAAAGAGAATAGAAGTTGTTTAAAGACCAAAAAGAGTTAGAAGACCAAATCAGAAGCATAAATCACCTGAGTGGTCCTATATTGTTCTACCACCTATTGAAGAAGTGAACAGTAGCCAAGAGAACTTAAGCTGCCAAAAGTCAAAAGAGAAAAGTGAGTAATGAACTGAATGACAGTGAAAAGTGATAATTGATCAAAGGTATAAGGTGAAAGATAAAACCTGAAATCCTGATAAGAAGGACATTGTAAGTTGAAGGTGAAAGATTGCTGTGTAAAAAAAAATGGCTAATAGTAATCATAAAACGAAATGTTCTATTTTTAGAAAATGGTTTAGATCATGTTTGATATGTACAGGATTACTAATATTGATATGGATAATCTTAGCTTTTGCCATTCCTTTCCAGGAAAACTTAGTAAAGTCGAAACATAATGTGAGTTCAAGTTGACAAAGTTTGGAATCAAAGCCTAATAAGCAGCATGTATATAGACCAGAAATGCATCAGGATAGGTCCATTAGTGATTTAAAAAAAAACATTTTCTAGATTATTTGAATATGTTAAAACTATGGATGCCAGTGACTGTTACGCTTGTGTAAAATTACCTGCATCTGTTTCCGAAGGGTGACATATCACCATCTTTCGCTTACATATGGTGTTACATGTAGTGTGACTGCAAGCCTGTTTTATCAAACACGGAAGTTGGAATATCACTATTCAAATTCAGGTGATGTTTTTGCCAAGTTGAAAATTGTTAGTGCTCTGAATAGAATGAAGACCGCCAAAGTAATGGGAGAATACTTTTTGGAGATAGACAAATTGAGCCATGAGTATGCTTTCAATAATAATTTGACAAGTAAAATGTGAGTTGAGGAGAAAGAATTTCTAGATATGGTTGAAGAGAGAAGAATTGCCTATAAACGTAGTGAAAAAGTAAAGCATGAAAAATCCAAATATTGGACATTTGAAGATGAAAACATTGATGATAGAAAAGTGAATGTGGCGATAAATATAGATACTCCATTGTTAGGGAAATTCTGCATAGGAAGAGACAACACTGTGTATGACAATTATTTTGTGGGAGCAAGTCAATGTAAAGACACCTATAGAATTATAGGGGATTGGAGATTTAAAGGGGGAAAAGATCCTGTTTTCCCTTGAATATATTTTATTGGTGGGAACAAAGCTTACTATAGATTACCGGACCATTGGTACGGGTACATGCTACGTGGGTCTGGTCTTTCCAAAAATATTTCAAGTAGATAGGGGTACAAATGGAATACATGAGATAGGTAAACCTTTAATTCGTAGAAAAAGAGAGAGTGTAATATAAATAATAGGTGATATCTTTGGAGCACAGATACCAGCAGTGGGAATATCTTTTAATGCAATCCGAATTTGAAGATTATCAACAATTGTAGATCGCTTGTCAACAGACCCAGCAGTTGGATTCTTAATGGTAAATACTGAAATGGTTGCTATGAGAGCTATGGTAATGCGAAATAGTCTTGCTCTTGATATAATTTTGGCAAAGGAAGGGGGAGTTTGTGGAATTTTGAAGGTACAACACTGTTGCACCTATATTCCAGATAAAAGTCAAAACATTGAAAAAGTACATTACAAACATTACTGAGTTGCATAGGGAAATGGAACCACTGGAGGTTGAAGGTGTTCTTGAACGACTTGGTAAAAGTTTTTCAGCGGGTAAACATTGGTTTCAAGAAATAGGTAGTTCAATTGTAGGTAAGATACTAATTCCAGTAACAATAATAGATTATGTTGCATATATAGAAAAAGAAGGAATGTTAGAAGCTCAATAAAGAAGGCAATTCAAGAAAAACGAGAAAGAAAAAACTGTGATATAGAAATGGAGGAATTTCAAGAAAAGGTCTTTAAAGAAACCAAAGAAAAGGATACTAAAGTATAAATCACACTAATCTGAAGAACTCGAAACATGTTTTGATAAAATTTGCAAAATTTTGGGAGATATTTGGTGATAAGATCACCAAAGGAGGGAGTTGATGGAGCGAGGTGGAAAAACAAAATTTTGTATACCCCTCGTGAAGTAATTTCCTCATAACTGTAATTTGTATTAATTGCACGGTGTTGAAAACACTAATAAACATAGTATAGAATGCACACATAAATACACGTGGGAATACTAATCTGCTTGTATGGCGAAAAATATAACTCACTAATTAATGATGTTTTCATGATGCGAAATAATGCAAAGCTTCTAAATAAATAAAAGCAGCATAAATGTTCTTTTTGTACATGTATTTGTGGCAGAAACTGAAGGAATATGTGAGTATAAATTGCTTATATGTAGCTTGTTTGCTAGGTATTAAGTAACAGGGAAACCTTAGTAAGGGGGGAGGTAAACAAAATGGTTATATTTCCATAATTAACATTATTATGTGTTTGTTTCTATGATAGTTCTCATTCTGGCTCGTGAGGCCTACCAAAAACATGGAGTCTCTTGATTACTGTGACAGCGAGAGATAATACGCATGCACAGCCCAAGTCCGAGTTGAATGCGAGCTGTTTGTGCATGAACGTAGTCAGCTCAAGGCCAATATGCCCTGGAAGTCATGAGGACTGCCAAAAAGAATGGATGTTTGAGTTACTGAACGTGAGAAAAGTACATGGAGTTGCCAGTTGAGGATGTGAGGCCAAAGACTTTCTTAAACAAAGGACCTTTTAAAATTTAGCTGACACAACGGAATTGAATACTAGATGAGGTGATGCTCATCCACCCCAAATTTGTCCAATCAGAATTTGAGTTTATGCTGACAGTTATTTTTTAGATAGATAAAGTTAGTGAAATAGTGTATAAAAAACCCTGACTTTACTTAAGAAAAAAATCCTCTTCGGTTTCATCCTGAGATGCTGTCGGAATGCTGATTTTCCGGAGATGTAAGATTTTCTTGAATAAATGTTTTATTTCCTTAAGTGATAACTGAGCTTTAGATAAGGTTATTAGTTAGGGAAATTAGGAGAAAATGAATTTTGGGAACTATCTGTCTTTTGCTAAAACTTGTGTTCTGGAAATCTAAATAATAATGTCTATTTCTGAATCTTTTAAAATAAATGAAAATGACTATTTGAAATAACATTTCCCTTTTAAAAGTTACTTTGAATAAAGAAATAATTAAAGCGAATAAACTGTCAGACATGCTGAACCTTGCTTTCAATAAAAATTAGATAAATTGAGAATTAAGCTGGTCTTGTATTTTCCTGCACCTAATTTTTATTAGCAGATTCATCGATCTTAACGGTGGTGTGTCTGAATAAAATGTCTTGTTAATAAAAACCATGGTAAAACTCATTCAAACTGCAGGTGTAAATAGTATAATTATTGGAAATTTTGATTTAGGCTCCGCCATGATACAGAGGCTCTCCTTTGAGATTCACCGATCCATGAAGTAGGATGGAAGCTGTTTTGTGAGTAACTCGCAGTGTTATGGGCCCCACTAATGAGTAGATGTATGATTTTGTACTTCAGGGAAAGGTGACATGGCTTGTTTAAATTATTTCCGGAGTAGCGCTGCATCACCCCAAACAATTTTACTGGCAGCACAAACGACGAGGTTACAACTGTATTTTAGCAACTTAGAAACCAGATTAGACTTTGCAACTAAATCTCTAGTTACAGTATCACATTACCTAAGTTTTAAACAAGAGGTGGGGGTTGAACGCTATCTCCTTCGAGTTACCAACACAGAACACAGGTTCTATCTCACCCATTTTAGGCTAGACTTGGTACACTTTCTAGTAGCGCATCCCCACAGGGATCATGGTTCTACAGTTTTCTACCCTGTGATGCACCTCAAAATAAACACTCTCCCACTTCCTGTTTTTTGTGGCTATTACATCCAACCTAGAAGGTCTTTTCTACAACCCATCTTGCAGTCCTTTGGTGTCAGATCTCAAAACACTTGCTTGTCTCACTCACCTTTCTATGCCTAGAGTCAGAATTATGCTGTCTTGCTATCATAAGTTTTATCTGTGGGGCTTTAAAAATCAGGGAAACTCTGAGCTAAAAAGTGTTTTTCTTAATTGCAGTATTTTATTCTGATATGAACATCGCACTATTTTAACTTTCTAATGCTTTTTATGACTGATTCTTACTCCGGAGGGTTTTACTCGTTGCTGTCCTTTTTTTCTTAACAGGTTTTTGCCTATGCAACATGTTTTTATTATTATGGATTTTGCAGACCTAAAAACCTCTTATTTATATAAATATCTGATTGCTAGCCATCAGATTGTCCTGGGCAACTTGGCAGATCACTTACGTATCCTCTTTTATGGACAATTTGGAGGTTTTTGCTTCCTTGTAAAGACGCATTTGTTCTTCGGGAAGTGATGTTAAGGCACAACAGGCTTAGAACCGTGATGTTAAGGCTGTTTCCCGTCCTCTGTCTTATAAGCGATTCAACTAAATTGCAGCAGAAACTTGAACAGTGGCGTTTCCTTCCCTGCCTGGTGCTGTTTTAAATCCGCTGCTGTTTCCCCTGTTATGCTCGCTGGGAGGCTGTGAGCCTGTGGAGTTCCCTGACTATGAGGAGTTCACTGTCAACGAGTATCCAGAGCGGGGGCTCGGGACTGCGAGGACCAGCATTTCCCCTACCATCCACAGCTGGTGCCTCTTCCCGGGCGTGCCCCGCCTTCTCTCACCGCCTCATTACTGCTCGCGGCCCCCGCTCCGCGGGAGCCGCTCGCAGCAGAAACTTGAACATTGGCGTTTTCTTCCCTGCCTGGTGCTGTTTTAAATCCGCTGCTGTTTCCCCTGTTATGCTCGCTGGGAGGCTGTGAGCCTGTGGAGTTCCCTGACTACGAGGAGTTCACTGTCAACGAGTATCCAGAGCGGGAGCCCGGGACTGCGAGGACCAGCATTCCTCCTACCATCCACAGCTGGTGCCTCTTCCCGAGCGTGCCCCGCCTCCTTTTGTGTACTTCATCAAGTTCCAATCGCGCATCGTGGGACGCGCGCGGGACTCAGCCTGGGGCTAAGCCCGGGCAAAGGGCGGGCCGTTTGAGGCCGTTCGAGAACGGTTGAGACCGGGACCGGGCCAACCCCCTTGCTCCTGTTACTAACTCTGAGTTTTACTACCGCGCTTCAAAAGACGAATATCGCCACCAGAGAAACCAGGAGCAAGAGTACGCTGACTGCCGGAGCAACAAAAGGTACTTTGGATAATTATTTTGCCAAAGCTGGGTCTCTCTTGATCGACGAGATAACGATACTGGAAAGGCGCATGTCCCAAGAAATAGAATGGGTTCGAAGATCTTCTATAGGGCCCATAGCGCACGCAAAGACTCCAGAAAATAGACTGGATTGTATTGTTTCAGAGAACGGGGAAAATGCGGTTGGTGGGGCGTTAGCCTTATCTAACTTAACTAACTCTACCCTGTACAATATTGATAATGATATAAGCGTTGCTGATGAGCTTAGCCTTTTACCCCTACCCCAGATCCAAGCGCAACAGACCCTCCCTTCTCCCACTGACACTATGGCTAACTCGGATGATATCACTGATAGTGCAGGCTGCCTCACGCAGGGGGAAAGGGAAGGTGCCATACCAAAAAGGAAAAGAGGGGCGCAAAATAATGGAGGGCGAAAAGCGAAAATCCCTAAGCATAATGGTATAGTGGAGGGTAGCAGACAAGGACCAAGCAAAAAGGGACCCACTTTACCGGATAAAACTACGCCTCCACCCACTGTCTCACTGCCATCGCAGATACCAAGTTTGGCAATTTCACCTCCCCCTGTAAATATAGATGCTTATGATCTCACCTTACCCAGGATCGAAGCACTTTTTAAGACATTATTAAGTCCCTTAGACACACGCTTATCAAAGATTGAAGCCAGGCTAGCGACGATAGAAAAAACAACGGTTCAGCTTGCTGACACGTTTAAAATAAATAATAATACAGCGAAAGGTGGCGTAGAGCTTATGAGTAAGAAGGCCATACCCAAGCCCCCACACAAGGACATTGGGCTAGTTCCTAAGTTATTACAAACACAACCTCCCACAGCACATATTGCCACCCCTCTGGTGATTGATTGTACTTTACAAACACAACCTCTGCCAGCACTTACTGCCACTCCTCAGGTGATTGATCGTAACTCAAGATCTAGCCACCCAGAAAAGGAAGTTGCTGCCATGCAAGAAGTACATGCCACTACCAAAAAATCTGGGCCAATGAATCTGCCGCCAGAGGCAAGCCCGTACACAGTCATTTTGGCTGGTGTACCTGAGTTGAAGCTCGATTCTAAAGAATCCGTCTTCGCTCTGAAAAATAAGATCGCCAATTGGCTTTCTACAAATAGACCCTTACCTCACAGAATCACGAACGGGGTTCTTATGGTTAGGAGAGTCCCATGGTTGGGCCATACAGAGAAATCAATTAATGGAGATTGCGTCATAATTAATTTTAGGGATCCTAGGACTGTTTCCCATATCTGTAGTTGGTCGCACTCCGAACAGGGGATATCCATCCAGTCGCTACCCCTATCCTTCTTTTACCCACCATTGTATAATTCATACGAGGAGGAGGGCTGGCATACAATTCCAAGGAGGGGGAGAGGCTGGGTTGATAGAGCTAGGGGCGACTTCCACTACCCCAGATCACACCAGCCAGACTTTTTTCCAACATTTAATAGATACAGTTGTCTGGACATGGTGGACTGACACAATCGGGGTAGGAGGTGGGAGACTGGTGACTCTCACAGGGTCCGCAAAGAAGGAAACATTAGTCCCCACATCGCAAGCTTTGATAGCATCTTGAAGAACAACCACTATGGTGAGGATAATAATAATAAGAAAGTGGCTCATTTAAATACCATAGGTCCCCTAACCGTTCTCGTGGAACCCAGAGTTGAAATACGGGAACGACCCTCCAGTGTTCTATCACAGTCTAGTATAATGGATATAGTTACATCTACTGCTCCTGCCTCGAATTCCAGATCACCCTCACTCAAGATATTGTCCTGGAACGTGGCCAGCCTGGGGAACAAATTGAACTGTCCTGACTGGAGTTCGTTTATCGAGGATAAAGATATATGCCTGTTCCAGAAAACCTGGGCTAGAGAGGCTGTCCTTCGCACAGGCTTCGCGGCATTTTCGATTCCGGCGAAGTGGGGAGGTAAGGGGCGTCCCTCGGGAGGCCTTGCAACCTGGGTGGCTGTTGACCTGGGCTGTAAGGCTACACCTCTCCCTTCAGCTTCCAATGACATCCTTGGGGTTTTGTTGGAGTGGCCAAACTCGAGTAGGCTGATTGTGGTAAATGTTTACTCTAGACCAGTAAACATCACACAAGAGTCAGATACCATTGATCAACTCTCGGTTTTCCATAGTGATATCCCTCAGGGTACACCGTTCTTGGTGGGAGGTGACTTCTACTGCAACTTTGAGCCCCTTCCTGGTTTATTGGATGGACTATCTCAGGAGGAGGACGCTGTGTGGCTGGTACCTCCTTCGGTAGCTCCTCCCCCCAGAGCCTGGACTCCTCTAGCTCTTCAAATTACTGCCCTAACTCTGAAGTGGGGTATGCGGGCTTGTAATGGACGTATAGGCTCAGATATTCCGCCAAAATGTACATACCATAGAGAGGGCAGAGAGTCCAGACTGGACTATATCCAGGTTCAACTCTCCCTGTGGTCGCACATCACTGACTTTCAGGTGATATCCAGGGAAGACAGCGATCACAATGCGCTAGAATTGGAATATGCCATTCCCGACCTAGAAGACAGAGGGCCTGCGTTAGATGACGTTGCCCCAGAGCTGGCGCTGACAAACAACAGACGGCGAGTGAGGTGGGAGAAGCTAGCCTCTAACTCGGAGAAGGTCTGTGAACTTTATTCCCGGCTTATACCGACTCTTGAAAAGGTCTGTATAATAATGGAGCTCCCCACCTCCCAGGACATACACAAGGAACTATGGATGGTACATGAGAATCTCATTGAGTCCGTGGCTGAAGTACTTTTCACCACAGGAAAGAGGCGACGTCACGACCACCCCAGCTGGTACAATCAGGCTTGCCGGAAGGCCAAATCAGATCTTCTGACATCGATCAAGGATGGTGCAGATAGGCCTGCAACCCAGGCATGAAGAAGGGATTACAAGCGCCTGATCACCAATGCCAAAAGTGAATGGGAACACGAAAAATGGGAAAACCCCACTACATCATTAGCCATCAGGGACTCCCGTAAATGTTGGCGCATTGTTAACACGGGCCAGAGGAGTTAGCCTCGGCAATTGAACCTAACATTTCAGCTAAGACCTGGCAGAACCACTTTCAGTCCCTTTACAAGGCTCCCGATGATGTCACCAATGACACTCCTCCTAAAATTAATGCAACAGTGGAGGGGGATCTCTTCACAGAGATGGAAGTGCGAGCAGCCATTGCAGGGCTGGCACCTGGCAAAGCGCCAGGATTGGACGGCCTGCCGGGTGACCTATTCAAGCAGGAGCCTGACGTATGGGCCCCCTACTTGGTCCTGATATTTAATGCTGTCTTAAGGGGTATGGAGGTCCCCTGTACTTGGCTGGGTGCAGAGATTGTTCCCATATTCAAGAAGGGATCACCTCTGCTCCCAGCCAACTACAGGCCCATTAGCCTCATAGATGTACCCCAGAAGCTATTCGGCAGGCTGATATTAGACCGCCTCCAAAATTGGATAGAGGAATTTACCATTCTTAGTCCCTATCAGGCGGGATTCAGAAGAGGGGTCTCTACTATGGACCAGATCTTCCGCCTGAATCTCCTTTTTTGGAAGACTGCGGTAATCAAGGGCGGTACATTGTACACGGTATTCGTGGACTTGCGAGCCGCCTTCGATTTAGTACCCAGAGATAGACTCTGGACCGTACTGTCGGCGCTGGGCATTCCGGCTGACATCCTGACCATTTTGATAAGATTACACCAGGGAAATTTTGCACGTGTCAGGTGCGGAAGAAATGGGGAACTTTCTGGCAGGTTCCCCGTTGACGGGGGGGGTGAGACAGGGTTGTGTGCTTGCACTGACCCTGTTCTGCCTCTTTGTCAACGGGGTAATTGCCCACCTGACCTGGATGGGTGACATTGATGCTCCCAAGTTGAACGGCAGCAGGGTGCCCGCTATTATGTTCACGGACGACACCCTGCTGCTGTTCAAGTCCCCCATGGGAATACAAAGGGTCCTGGACGGGTTTTCAGCTTTCTGTGTGGAGCGGGGGCTTGAGATCAATGCTTCAAAAACCAAATTTATGATCCTCAACCCCCCTCCCTCAACACACCCCAACCCTACTATAGGTCTATCAAGACAAGAGACGGTTCTTACCTTTGAATACCTGGGCGTAACCATCAATCAGGATATGACGTGGGACACGCACCGGACCAAGGCTAATATGAAATTGGTCCAGTTAACGGGTGGTATTTCTAGGATGGCAAGTAGGTCGACCTACAAACCTTTTGGTGCCGCCCTCGAAATTTATAAAATGCAGGCTAGAGGGGCAGTTCTATACGGAGGGGAATTGTGGGGTCATACTCCCGCTCAAAATCTGCAGACTACTGAAAACAAATTTATCAAGCAGTTGGCTGCATTACCTGTAAGCACCCCGCTTCTCCCGCTGAGACTTTATTTTGGTCTCAGACCAATTTCGGAGGAGCTGGGATTAAGACCAATAAACTTCTGGCGCCGTATCTGGAGTACGCCTGAACTTATGAACTACAGGAACGAGCTTCAAGAGATTCTTTGTCTACCCAAATCAAGACAAATCCAATGGTTAAAGTACATCAAACAAACATGTGAGATATTAGGTAGACCAGAATTATGGCTAGATCCATGTAATGCATGTAGTAGGATTCCACGTAAACTCCTTTTGAGGGACTTTTATGAGATGAAGCTAACACCTACAAAGGGGAATATACGGGAGGGGACTCTGACAGATCTGTTCATTAAATCTAAAGACTTGTATCAACTTGAATGTGTGTTAGATGGTATTACTCCCGTCCTTACCAGAAAATTATTTATGCAATGGCGCTATGGAACACTTCCCATAAGGGCATTCACAAATCATTGGGCCCAGTCTCCGTCTAGAGAACAGTGCCCGTCATGTTTACACCATCTGGAAGATGAACTGCACATTATATTTTTCTGCAAGGCTTACCAAATATCCAGGAAATACTGGCTTGCTCCCCTTCTCAAAAACTTGGGCTTCAGCCGATACCTCCCTGCTTAGAGAATTTTAAAGACGGATCTCTCACCTCCGACTGTGTTTGCGGTAGCAAAATTTTTAACTGCGATGTGGCACATCTGCTCCCGCCTTTTGAAATATGAGCTAGACTCGGGATAAAAGAACTGTATAGATGATCTGTAATTGTAATATATAGCAAATGATTTTAATACGTTTTTGTAATGCCTTTTAATGATGTTTAGTGGATATTATCTGTATATTGACTGAATACTTGTTTGTACATCTTTTATGATCTAAATCGATCGAAATAAAGATTGAAAAATTAATGATTCTACTAAATTGACTGTCAAGTGTCTCCTTCTTTTTCAGCCAATCAGACTTTGGCTTTTCCCTTTAAACACTCTTTTATCTATCTTTCTTTCTTTTAGGAGATTTAAACTCTTTTCAGTCTCTTTTGCTGTCATTCACATTCTTCACTGTAACTTCTCCAGCTAATTTAGGGTGTCTGTGTTTTAGTGTGTCCCGCATTCTTCTTGATGTCTTTCTTTCTCTTTCTCTATTTCAGTCTGTCTCTTTCTTATTCTCTTGCATCGAGAGTGTGTCTGTGTGTGCGTCTTTGTGTGTGTGTGTGTGCATGTGCTCGTGTTTTGCTCCCTATTTGCGCAATCTGTCACTTCCAAGTTATCTGGTTCCTCAAGGGTTCCTTTTCTTTTTTCTAGTTTCTCCTTCTTTGCCTTTCACTTCCTATTAATCTTCCAGACTTACCCTTCCATTCACTTTTTCCTTTCCTCTCTGTGTCTTTCTCTCTCTTTCTGTAACAGCCTCCTTTCTTTTCCAGAATCTCACTCCATGTGCCTCTCTAACTGCTCTTCAAGTGTCTCTTTTCTGACTCCGTCTCTGTTCTATGACCACTGCAGCCTTCCCCTCTCTCCATCCCCTGCCTCCTGCCAGGCCCGCCAGCCTCTCTCTCATGTCTGACATTTGCAGAGAAGGAGCTGGACAATGTACTGAGTATCCCAGAGCTTATGTAAAGAAAGAAGAAACCGTGGGGTAGGCTGCCGAGGAGCCCAAATCCCGGAAAACCTAGAGAGCAGCTCATTGGACGGCCTGGTTTCCAACACTGTCCACTCCTCTGCCAGGGCAGAAAACAAATAAAAAGCTCACCTTTCTGCCAAGTCGTGATCAAGCAAACATAAATGGCCATCGCTCACCCTTGGTGTTCTTGCTCGAACTCTGGGCAGGGAAGGTATCCCAGCATTCTGGAGCATATTATTTCCTGGCTCACGTTACGTGACGCACTTAGAAGTTCCCGGCAGTTTACGTATGATAGAAATTGAAATTGCCAACTACTTGTAGGGAGTAAAGGAATGAAAAACATCAGCCTAGCATTTACCTCGGGATAAATGATCTGTTTATGTTATTAGTAGGCTAGGAGGAGGCACCATAACAGCAACCCGAGGAAGAGGATCCAAGCGGATTACTTGTGGTCTTGGAACCTGGCATTGAAGGGCTACAGACTACAGTATCAAAGAATCAAGCCTACTACGTATGGCACATGTGGAACAGTGACATAATTGATTCGGACAAGTGCAGGGTGCCACCAATATTCATCTTTTCTCTTTCTTTAACTGTTCGTTTTGATTCCTGCTATCTGTTTCTACTCACGTCTCTTGGGGTCTGATGTACGAAACGCTGTTTGCGACCACAAAAACGTTTGTGCATATTCATAATGAAGTGATGGGGAGTGGTGTAAGCCTTGTGGCTCCTCCACCTCTTCTGAAACGCAGGGCTGCACCGTATTTACAAGAATATGGTGCGGCCCTGCGTTTCACTCTGCACTGGCGCTAATTGAAGCTGCCTAGCGCCAACGCAGGCACTCTTGCAGCATTGTGCAAGGGTGCCTGCGTTGCAGAGACAGATAGTTTATGTGCAGGAAGGTGTCTCTTCCTGCACAAGAACAATATCCAATGGTGCTTTATATTCCTGCACATAAACAATATCCAATGGTGCTTTATAACTTCTATGTGTGCTGCAGCACACATAGAAGTTCCAACGCCTAATTCACATAATTTAAAAAAAAAGATTGTTTATGTGCAGGAAGGGACATCTTCCTGCACATAAACAATCAATGGCGTTTTGCTGTTTCTATGTGTGCTGCACAATGCAGCACACATAGAAACAGAAAAAAGAGGAGAAATAAAGCATTTCTCCTCGTTTTGCCAGGGTAAGACCAGGGCCCTTATTTATGAGGCCTTGCGTCAGTTTTGCGCCGCTGGTGCGTCACTTTTTGTGACGCACCAGCGGCGTACAAAATGCGCCTTGTTGCGCCATATTTAAAAAGTGACGCATCTAGGTAGATGCGTCACTTTTTAAACCCCTGCGCCACATTATACCTGCGTCAGGTATAATGTATGCAGAGGGGGCGTTCCCCCACAAAAAGCCTCGTAATAGTGACGCAGTGAAATCTATGAGATTTCACTGCGTCACTTTTAGGATGCTGTTGCGTCAAAATCTTGCGCCTGCCTCACAGCAGGCGCAAGACTGACGCAAGCCCTTTCACATGGGGCTTTCCCCATGTGAAAGGACGCATTGCTGGAGTTGCGTCACTTTTGTGACACACTCCAGCAATGCGTCACTTTTGCGCTTACAGATGCGTCAGAAATACTGACGTATCTGTAAGTCCTTGCGACATGATGCGCCATACATTAAATATGACGCATCATTGGTGTCGCAAGGAGTGCGCAGTGAAAAGTGACGCATCGCTGTTTTCACGCAGCGATGCGTCACTTTTCATAAATGAGGCCCCAGGTTTTTTTTAATCTTATTTTGCCACTGCCCCAACTTTACGCCACCCTGGTAAATATATGTCAGTGTCAATGGGTGTTGCAGTGGAACACCCATCGCAACACCCATTGCGCTCCCCTTTCACTGTAAGTATAGAGTGAAAGGGTGCCTTATTTACAAGGCAGCATTGAGCCATGCTAAATGGCTTAACGCTGCCTTGTAAAATAAGGAGAAGATCATACCACCATCAGAATGTCACTAAATGTGACGTTCTGGTGGCAATAGGGGCTTGTAAATATACCTCGAAGGTGGTAAATTTTTACTGACTCCTAAAATTGGTTTGTGGCTCTATACCGAATCACCATTTGAAGAAGGAGTGTGTTGTAGGTATTGATTCCAAATACTGATTCGGCATGTGATGTATCAATGTTTTGCAATTGAAAGCTGGGCGCAAAATATTAAAAAGTTACTGATTCTTGAATTGGGGTGGGAAGGCGTTCTCAAAAGGGTTGGGGGTCTCCTTGAGGCAACTTTCCCATTGGGAGCGTAAAAAAAAATTGTTTGCAGAGTAGGCAGTTGTCCAAGAGGTCACTGCAAATTCTAAAGCAAACTTTTAAAAAAGAAAATGTTATTTCTAAATGCAGCAACATCTCCTTTAAGGGAAAAAGTCTGCATTTAAAACAATAAGTTTACTTTATTTAAAGGCAATCATTGGCATGGTGGACTGCTGACTATAGTAGCCCACCACCCCTGTGATGGGTACCAATCGGAATGAGTAGCAATTCTTTCATGTTGCAAAAACCTTTATTCTTACTTCTGTTGTTTCCTGCTATTACAGGTGCCCTTCCCTTCTTGTGGGACCTCTAGCTTGTTCTCTGTCACCCCTAGTCTTTATCATTTACACATCTGTTTATCTCGTATTTAAGCTTTCTTTTCTTTCTTTTCACAGCCGTATCTTAATTCCTCATGCTTCGCACCGTTCCTTTCAACACTTGCATCTATCCCTGTTTGATTTTCCCCAATTTGGTTGTTTCCAGTTCTATCTTTATTTTGTTGTCTGTTATGTATTCATGTTCTTTCCATTCATATTTCCAATCTCATACTCTCTTCTCTTTTTATGAAAATCTAATATCACCCTCTTCTCCAAGTGCTCCCTCCAACTTTATTATCTTTTCCTCTCAATGCATTTAGACTTAGGGGCTGATTTATATCTTGAAGGACGGAATAAGTACCATCACTATGGTGGAGTACTTTACTCCCATCATGGTAAGCGTACTCCACCATTTTTAGAGATGTTTGTTGCCAATGTGGACACCCCTTGCATTTGCAGGATCTGCTGTCACAGCGGTTTATGGAAATGCACTGTAAGTTAGATGGCTGCTCCGTCAATATGACAGACCATAGGTCAAACTTAAACACTTTTTTATTTTCAAAAAGAAAATCTCAAAGCAGGATTTTCTTTTTGAAATTAAAAAAAATGACCTCTGTAGTGTCATGAGACTATGGGGCATATTTACCACTTTTGCACACAGTGCAGTGCAGCAGCCGCAAATGCTGCACAGTGAGATGTGAAAAGGAGACAGCAGGAGAGCACCAAATTTGCTCAAATATGGCACTCTCCTCCCCTTTCCCTAGTGCAGTGCATCATCCAGACACCTTTGCACCATGGTGTCTCTATGGGTCTAGCATGGGTTTTGTACTGGAGGACTGGAGGGGCACACTTCCAATACAAAATCCTATGCATAGGCTGCCTTAAACCATTTCCCTCTTTGTATGTGTGCTGTACAGAGCACCACACATTCAAAGTCTGAAAAGGAAGAGAAATGAATGCATTTCTCCTTCCTTGCGCCTACTTCAAAAGGGCACAGCTTTCTGACGCGAAACCCTGTCTACTTTATTTATTAATTAGGTTTAACCATCAGAAACCTTGAGTGGCTGCATAGGAATGAGGGATAAAATCTGATTTCCCCTATGTTAGTGGCATTTGACACATATATATATATATATCGTATTAGCATGATGTATCTATATGCTTTCTTATGTGAGTATGCATTAAGTCAAACCTATATCTGATCTAGCTAGTAGGTAAGGGTATACACAGTACGTGTGTACTGTTTACTTCGAGTAGGCCAAAAACCATACAGACGCCATCTTCCCTGTAATGTTAGACACAAGCAGTAATCACGTGTTACCTTCCATTAGTTGTCAGGCCTCGGCTCAGTTGAATTACTGAAGGCAGCTGAATGCACGCTATTCTTTCTCTGCCCTGGGACCCAAAGTCGCATATGGCTTCGGGTGCGATAAGCGCATTCCTGAAGGCACCGTGCCTCCACTCCCGGGCACCGGGATGAAAGGGAGTCACCCCTTCTGACCTCCCCAATAATAACCAAGCAGAGTTTTGAACTAATCATGTGTGCCATATATGGTCTTTCCTCGAGGACCAAGAGCCAAGTAGTGTTTTTCCATTTACGGTGACTTCACGTACCTTACTGAAAGTATATATGTGCTGTTTTGAATGTAAGCCAGCAGTCTTCTCCACGCACCTTGATGGGTGAGGATGGGAGAGGTTCCTCTATACAGTATTTTGCATAACAAATGATTGAACTTTCTTCACTGCCGACTGACTGCTTATTTGGTAATTGGTATTGGGGCTATTGGTAAGTATAGCTCCTTATGTTATTTTTTATGGTACGTCAGTTGGAGACTCTGGTGGGACTTCGCGGTGGGGTCATCCTCCCGTAACCGGGTAGAAAGGACAAAGAAAGGGGAGCTCTGGTCGAGGGGGATGGACTAAGTAGAAATTCTGACTTCCTCCACTCTCGCTATCAGGAAGCCCTAGGTGCTAGTGACCCTTCGCCGGAGTCCTACGGGCGTAACCCAGGAGCTGACTGTGTTGGTCTTCAGGAGTTGGCAGTGGAGAATACGCAATTGTACCTGCGTGCACCAGGTGAGGGAATTGTGATTGATGTCTTTTGGAACACGCAGTTGAGCAGCACTTGGTAGCAGTTAACTGTATTGGATTTGCTGGTCAGGTGTACCACGGAGAACTTTGGGGGTCTGACCGGGCAGCATTGTAGCTACACGGGTAGACGCTCCACGGACTTGTTTGGTGAATAATAGAGACACTGATCGGACGCCTTGGTGTGGCACGTGTGGTGCGCGCCCGGCCGGACTGCTCGCGGAAAAGCCTGTGGTTGTACCTGGGTAGCCGTTGGGACATTTCTGGAGCGATGCCAAGGCAGCAGGCTCGTCAAAATAGTCCCGAGGGTGAACCAGACAGACTGCTGGATGGTCTGTAGGTCAGTCTGTGGTTAACCCCTGTCTGGCGGTCCCTTGGTAGTCTCTGGACTGCCTGATTTTGGTATCTGTTGGTCTGAAAATCTGAGATGATTGGTTCCCCATGAACGGGAGTCGACGGGCTCTTGTGGAAAAGACATGTCGTTTTGAATTTCTTTTTTATTCTTAATCCTTCCCAGTCCTGAGGCGGAAGCCGGGAGCTGGCGGTACTCATTACTTGCGCTCAAAAGCATTTTTAAAATTGTATTTCTTTTGTGTGGTGTCACGTACTGTGTTTTTAAACACGGCTGGCATCTCACCTGCTACTCTGACTTGTAGCGCACAGCTGACTACAAGCTGTCGCGCTTTCTCCTTACGCAATCCATCACCCAAAGCGGCCGCCATCAGAGCAGGCGTGCGCGCTGACCACGCCCCCGTTGAGGCCACACTCCCTTTTCCTCGGGATAAATGTGCACGTACAGGAAGCACAGTGGACGAGCGCAGCGGGAGCGCCGTTTGCACGCCGAAGGCACGCCTAAGGCAAGCCCGTCTGCGCCCGTCATCGCCAAGACATCGCCTCTCGCCAGTCCCCCTGCACAAAATCCCCTGCTTAGAGTCTGCTATGACAGAGAACATCTCCGCGCACTAAATACCAGCACCAGATGCGACAAGCTTGGAGGCTGTCTCGGACAAACAGCACTTCACTGTGAGTCCTGCAAATTTACTACACCTAAGCCCAGCCTAGCCAGCTGTATAGCGACAACACCTAAGCTCTCTCCCCTTCGGGTTCTCCAACTGAATGTCAGATCTCTCGCGAAACATCATGCGGAAGTCCATACACTTATAACAGACGAAAACCCAGACATTCTGTTTCTATGCGAAACCTGGCTCCATGATGACCAGACTAGCATTCTGAATCTTACGCTGCCCAATGGTTTCTCCGTAAAACTGGTTAACAGAGACTCTAGGGGCGGGGGAATAGCCGTTATATACCGAAATACATATAACTGCTCTTTCACGAAAGAAGATATTTGGGGTTGCGAATGTGCACGATTCAAGATCTCCATTTGCCCTCAATTCACCCTCTCTGGGCTTTACATCTACCGGCCACCAGGTCCCTCTGCCAGATTTATTGATGAACTCCTAGAAATATCCCACACTTTGGCAGTCTCTTCCCCCAACTTCACCATACTGGGTGATCTTAATCTCCACTTTGATTCCGTTACTGAACCCATCATTAAAAACTTGTTGGCTGACCTCACGGCCCTGCAGCTAAACTCCCTGGTCCACTCCCCCACCCACACTGCTGGGCACATATTAGACCCTATTTTTACCAACATGTTGGAAGCTACGGCTGATCCCCCTGAACCCATGGGCTGGACCGACCATTTCCTCGTCAAACTTATCATTACGGCAAAAAAACCGCCTGCTAAAGTTGCGGCTAACCCCTGCCACAAACGGCCATGGCACAAACTCTCTTCTGAAGACCTCATTAAAAACCTAGGAGAATTCCACCCCCCTGACGAGAACAGAGATATTAATACAGCCTATGCTGCTTTTCACGACTGGATCGTTACAGGGCTTGACGCCTTAATTCCGGCTAAGTGGACCAAAACTCGCAGTTCCCCCACCAACCCATGGTATAATGAAACGCTCAAAACCTTGCGGAAGGAATGCAAGAAAGCTGAACGCGGATGGAGGAAAAACTACTTAGATAGCGACAAAGTCCTCTACTTGTCTAAGCTACGTACGTATCACAAGGCGATTCGTACCACCCGAGCCTCCTTTTATGCAAAGGAAATTAAACTAAGCTCCAACCCCACCAAAACAATCTTTAAATTAGTTCAAAGCCTCCAAAAGGTCTCCAACCCAGTCTCCTGCATTACTTCCTCGAAACAGTGCGAAGACCTTGCCACCTTTTTCATTGAAAAAGTGAGGAAGATCTATATTTCCTTTCCTCAAGATGAGCCTGTGCCCATCAACACTCCCAACTCTGCGGTTGATATGTCGAAACTGTCAAGAATACCCGACATATCCCTCGACGACCTTGCCAAACTATGCAGACAGGTTAAGTCTGGTTCCCCCACAGACCCCATGAGACCAACTAAATTCCTGGACTCACTTGATTTCTTTCTTCCCTCGCTTGCCAGCCTACTCAATCTTTCTTTTTCCTCAGCTGTGGTCCCCGCCTGTTGGAAATCTGCATGGGTTTCCCCTATTATTATAAAACCCACATTAGATCCCACAAAGCCAGAAAACTTCAGACCCATCTCGCTACTCCCCTGGACGTCTAAACTGGATGAAGCCCATGTAAACAAAGTGCTATCCCATCACATGCTGCAAAACCACGTCCTGGACCCCTCCCAAAACGGCTTCAGGCCAGGTCACAGCACCGAGTCGGCCCTGCTGACCACCACTGAACACCTTCGGGGTGTCCTGGACGCTGGTCAAAGTGCCGCGCTGATCCTGCTGGATCTCAGCGCGGCCTTTGACACGGTCTCACACAACATCCTGTTGAAACGACTTGAGGCCATAGGGATCGATGAACTCGCCCTTGAATGGTTCCGGTCCTTTCTAAAGGACAGGTCCTTTCGAGTTTCAGCCCCACCTTAGATCTCCCAACCCCATTCCATCGAACAGGGAGTTCCCCAGGGATCGGCGCTAAGCCCATCCCTTTTTAATCTGTACGTCCAGCCTCTTGCAGTAGTGGCAAAAGAGTGGGACCTTACGCTGGTGTCGTACGCCGATGACACACAGCTGGTCATCACACTCTCTGAAGGCCCTTCAACTTCGGCTACTAAATTCAGGGACGGTCTAGCGGCAGTTGCAAGTGGATGACGCGCAACTGCTTGCAGCTGAACGCCGGGAAAACGGAGGTGCTTCTCCTCGGCAAAAACCCTAGCCACTGGAGCGATCATTGGTGGCCCTCTTTGCTTGGCCCCACCCCCATGCCAAAAAATGTTGTGAAAAACCTAGGTGTCTGGCTCAACTCCTCACTCAATTTTCAGTCCCACACAAAGAAAGTGGCAGCTACGTGTGTGGGTCTAATGAGGAGTCTTAGCCCGATACTCGGTTTCTTCGACTCCAGAACCCGCCAACTTATCATCCAATCCATGATCCTTGCCCGGCTGGACTATGCCAATGTTCTATTCTTGGGGGTAAATAAAGCAAAACTATCACGGCTGCAACGTATTCAGAACTCGGCCGCCAGAGCTGTGGTTGGCCTCCCACGCAGGTGCTCTGCCAGAGCCACCATCCGTAATCTGCACTGGCTGCCAATTGAATCCCGAATTCATTTCAAAACCCTTACCACTGCATTTAAAATTCTTAATTCAGACTGCCCTGAACTCCTATGCCCGCTCCTTGTACCCTACACTCCCCAGCGCACCTTGCGCTCACTGGGACAACACCTCATGACGGTCCCCCGAACCAGGCTTTGTAGAATGGGCGGCCGTTCCTTCAAAGTCTTAGGGGCAAGACTCTGGAACTCCCTGCCTCTACACATCCGCACCCTAACCAATTTGACTGCCTTTCGAAAAGAACTCAAAACTCATCTCTTTTCCGTCGTCTAGTCTTCTGTTGGTTATCCCCCCCTCCCCTCAGGTACTGGTTAGGTCAGCGCCGGGACGCTCCGTTGCTGGGGCAGCTGTTTGTGCTTTAACAAAGGGTTAACATAACATAACATCATGTATGTATTGTTTTGTCTGTATTTTGATCTTTGAATCACGAACGGAACGTTTGGAATGTGTGAACATGGCCATGTTTGAAAGATCGTCTTTCTGAATGAAATTGAACTGTCAGTAAATAAGGATGTCGTGTTTTAGTAAATTGTGTTTTGGATGTTGTTGTCATCAAAAAGGTATGCGATTGGATGAAAGTCAGCCTTCCCCGCCAGAGGGTAGCCCGAGTCATGATATGTATGTCAAACATGGAATTTCACCTATTTTGTTCAATGCACTGTGGCATAAATATACCAAAGATAATGTGGAATTGCAATGGCCTTTAACCGGGCTTTAGATGAAAAAAAATACATTACTTGCAGGATTGATTATTTTCCAAACGAAGTCGACAGGCAATGTTTGATTATTTGAATATGTGGCAGAAGGAAGCAAAGCGTAGACGCATTAGGGCAGAGAAGTTATGTAAAGTGAAATAAGGCCAGACGATTACACAGAAAGCTATGCTTGTGATAGGGAAAAGACTGAGAAAAATATTGATTGCACGAATAGACAATTCAGGTTTCAGGTAGATGAAAGCTATGTAACTAGGACGGAGCCAGAGGATGAAATAGAGGATCTATTAGATGTGCGTCCACCTTGACCTTATGCCCCTCAGCGCATATATCCTGCGGTCCCTTTAACTGCAGCCTCGGCTCCTATCGCATCGGTCCCCGTAGTGTCCTCTCCCCCTGCCTCTATGGGAACTTCTTCTGTTTTGTCCCCTTTGGCATTTGGATGCCCGATGCATTGTCCTCTCCCACTGCGTCCACAGTTGTTTTGGACTCCCCTTTTCCAGCTTGGGTTTCTTAGTCTTCAAGCATGATCCCCACCCTGGCTGACCAAACTCCCTCTCGTGTTCCGGGGGATATTGGTGGGCGATGGTTGTTTACTCGATCAACAGTGGGGTTAGACGAGAAACGGATAGTTACAAATCAGGCGTCCCAATGGATGTGGAATGCCGTGTATACTATAACTGATATATGGAGTACTCTTAGAGATTACGAACCTGTCATGCAGCAGCACACCCTGGAGCATATGGCTTCTTGTCTGAAGGAAACAGTGTTTCCCGGACAGAAGAGCCCCTCAAGTAATGTATGACATTCTGGACCGGGCTCATAAGTTTGAATTAGGTTTGGAAGATGTGTACAGAAATGTCGAGACTTTAGTGAAATATCGAGGGCGGCTGCACTTGAATTGTCCAAATTGGGATTCCCAGCATCCTATGCGGGAAGTTCATCCTATTTAGCATCCTCAAATACCAATTAAGAAATTATCAGAATCAAGTGACTAGAGCTCGATTGGAGGCACAATTTCAGGAGCAATGGGTCTATACCCCTTGGAAAAGGAGTGAGGTCCTTTCCCTGAAGTCGCAACTCCCTGACCCACGTAAAAATCCTACTGCTTACTACAAAGAGCTCATCGAGCCTGCCTCTTCAGCTGTTATGACCCTAGCTGACATCGAGTTATTTTTCGGTTTACTAGTCCCTGTTGACGTGTGGCGTCAGGTGCATGATCAGGATCATGCTGCCGAGTTGGGGGGGACTTGGGAACAGATTAAGCATTGAGACAAGGATCGAAAGCATGGCGATAAACCTCAACCTGAAATCTTGGCTTTGCCAGGTCGGATTATTACCTATATGCATTCCTTGATTCCGCCTCGTAAGGTAGATTGGGGCAAATTGACAGCGTGTAAGCAGAAGAAGGACGAGATTGTGTTGGATTTCTTCACTAGATTTGAAGGTGTATTTATTGACTTTAGTGGGCAGGATTTGTCTGTGGAGGGTGGTGTACGATTATTTGATAATCGTTTTGTGACCAACCTGTTGCCTGAAATTTCTGCGCGGCTACAAGCCGCTGAGAGCACTTGGACCACATCCACACCTTTGGTTATATTGAGCATGGCTCAGTATTACAAGCATAGGGAAAGTGAGACTAAGGATAAGTCCGAAAAGAAATCAAAGGATCTTAAGACACGAGTATTCCTTCAACAAGTTATTAGGGGACGTGGTGGAGATCGAGGCGGGAGAGGGCCCATCCCGAGGGGGGCGGGAACTGGGCAAGGAGTTCCAGCTGTTCCTTTAGGAATAAACCAATGCTCTTACTGTAAACAGGAGGGGCATTGGCGAGCTCAGTGTCCTTTGTTGCTGGCTCGGAATGGGGCCGTAAGAGTAAGAGGGAGAGGAAGAGATCAAGGTGGTATGGATCGAAGTGATATGCGAAGGGAGGAGGCATCGCATGGTGAGTCAGGAAAGAATTATTTTGATAATCCAAGGGGTAGGCAGCATTACAACGAAGACTGTATGTTTGAGGGAACCGATGGGTATGGTTTTACATAGCACAGTCATGGACAGAATAGGGGCCAGGTGTCAGTACCCATTGATCAGCAAGGGCCTTATGTGAAAGAACGATTGATGGGGACTTCGGAAAACTTTCTAGTTGACACGGGTGCGATGAATGGTTCTATTGCTCGTTCACTGGTTCCAGGGGCTGCTCTGTCTGGGCGGAATAATGTTTCAGTGGGATTTTCTGGAATCCCGGTGGTAAGCCCCATCTCTAAACCTATCCCATTTATGATTGGTCCGGTCACAGTGGACTCTCCGTTTTTATTAACTTCGCATTGCAGGTAAAATCTGTTAGGGTTGGATCTGTTAAAGAAACTGCATGCCAAGATTCATTGTTCCCCTGATGGCGTTTATTTGACCATACAATCTCCTGGTGAACATACCCGACAATGTTTTGCTAAAAATGAACCGCTCCCTCTGGAGTTTGCTGCTATTCCATCGCATCTGTGGGCGACCGGGGATACGGATGTCGGTTTACTGAAAATTCCGCCTGTCTCTATCACATTAAAACCAAACGCTCGTTTACCACGCATACCTCAGTACAAAATTTCTCCGGCTGGAGAGAAGGCTCTGCTCGCTATCATTGAGGACCTGATTGATAAGGGAGTAGTGGAAGTAACAGCTACAAATATATGCAATAGGCCTATATTACCGATCTTGAAAAAGGTCCCAATTGAAAATGATCCCGATCATGTTGATACTTATCGTTTTGTAGTTGATCTGCGAGAAGTTAACAAGATAGTGGTGCCACAGTATCCTGCGGTTTTTTACATCACTACTATTCTCACTATGATTTCTCTCACTGCAAAATAGTTCTCAGTTATTGATCTGAAGAATGCTTTCTTTAGCATTCCGATCCATCCTGATAGCCGTCATATTTTCGGCTTCTCCTTATCTGGGGGCAGCTTTCGATTTTGCAGCGCTCCCCAAGGGTACACTGAGAGTCCTAGCATTTATAGTCAAGCTTTGAAAGCAGTATTGGATGAATTGACCCTGCCCCCTGGCAATGTGCTC
The DNA here is from genome assembly GCF_964263255.1 of Lissotriton vulgaris. Lineage (NCBI taxonomy): Eukaryota > Metazoa > Chordata > Amphibia > Caudata > Salamandridae > Lissotriton > Lissotriton vulgaris. The sequence continues at coordinate 799,127,748 of NC_141685.1, read as the reverse complement.
CTTCAGTATGTTGACGATCTGTTTGTGGCTTCCGATACTGAGGAAGGCTGCAAGGAAGCCACTGTTAAATTTTTGTCTCATTTGGCGGCCAATTATAATAAGGTATCCCTTTCCAAATTCCAATATTGTCGACAGGAGGTGATTTATCTTGGTCATCTACTGTGGAAAGAGGGAGGAGACTAACCCCTGAACGTGTAACTACCATCTCTTATATGGCTGTACCTCGTACTCAGCGTGATGTTCGTGCATTTCTTTGCATACCCTCTTATTGTCGTCAAAGGGTTCCAATTTTTCTCTTCGCACTAAACCTCTCTTGTTCTTAACCACTAAAGATGTGCATGAACCTCTACCTTGGACTGATGAATGTCAGGAAGCTTTTGACTCTTTAAAATCTGTGCTTTGCTCTGCACCCGTCTTGGGTACTCCTGACTACCGAAAACCTTTTGTGCTTTATGTATACGAGGTGGACGGTTGTTCGCTTTCTGTGTTAACACAAGGATTAGGTGGTAAGCAACGAACTTGTGCTAATTTTTCAGCAGTGTTGGATAATGTGGCCAGAGCACTTCCCAGCTGTCTAAGGGCTACTGCTGCGGTTTCGGTGGCCATACGACAGTCGGAAGGGCTCGTTCTAAACAATGACCTCACAGTGATGCTACCGCACGCTGTGGATACATTATTGAACAAAACAAAGACCCAGCACCTTAAGAGTGCGCGTCTTACTGGGTATGAATTGACTTTGATTGCTCCTCATATTACAATTAAGCGATGTGCCACTCTGAATCCTGCCACGTTACTACCCCTCCCTTCGGATGAGAAAAACAATGATGTACATGATTGTATATTTCGGACCGAGGAAGAGACGAAGGGACGGGTAGACCGAACAGACATTCCTCTATCTGACCCCCAAGGGGAATTGTAGGTGGATGGCTCTTGTTTCAAGTTACCAGATGGCACTACAACAGCTGCATATGCAATTATGACTCTTCACACTGCAGTTGAGGCTTCTCGAGTACCCAATCAGTCAGCAAAAGCAGCTGAGTTAGTGGCATTGCTGAGGGCCTGTGAGTTGAGTGAAGGATTGAAGGTAAATATTTATACAGATAGCCAATACGCCTTCGGCGTGGCTCATAGTTTCGGCCAGCTATGGGCGGTGAGGGGTTTTCTCACTTCCCACGGTCAAAGAATACAACATGGCCCTTTGATTTTACGATTACTAACAGCATTGACGTTACCAGAGAAAGTGGCTGTAGTTAAATGCAGTGCCCAAAAGCAGTAGTAGATGCAGTAGGTGAAGGAAATGCTTTTGCTGATCAGGTAGCGAAGGAAACTGCGAAATATACAATGTCTTCGATGTTTGTAACCACCTCTGCTAGATGGGTTGCGGAAACAGAGATGTTTGATAATACCATGGAGAGTGTCCGAGAGATACAGAAAGAAGCTACACCCGCTGAGTTGACTCTTTGGGAGGAGAAGCTGGGGAGATTAGATGAAAATGATTGTTGAGTTGACTTGACAGAGAAACAGAGGTGGTTGTTGCCCAATGCATTGGTTAACGCTGTAGTGAGCATGGCACATGGCCCAGCGCACATCGGGGCAAAAGGCATTTGCGCTCTTTTGAATCCGGTGTGGAATAATCCTAATATCCCTAAGACTGCTGCCCATTTGGTTCAATATTGCATGGTGTGTCTGCAACATAATCCTGGTGGCAGGGAACCTGTTCTCAGTGGGAATTTTGCACCACCATCCTTGCCCTTCGAAGTGCTCCAAACGGATTATATCCATCTGGAACGTGTGAATAACCTAAAATATGTACTGGTTGTTGTGTGCGCCTTTAGTAAATGGTTTGAGGCCTACCCGACCAAGGAAAACACTGCTTTAGCAACAGCAAAGGCTTTGATAAAGGAGTTTTTCCCGCGCTTTGGATTACCTCGGGTGATCTGGACAGATAACGGGGGGCACTTTAATGCAGAGCTTATCAGTCACGTTTGTAATGGGTTGCAAAATAAACAAAAAATCCATGCAGCCCGACACCCACAGTCTGCGGGACTGGTTGAGAAGTATAATGGAATACTGAAATTAAAAATGGCCAAAATTCAAAAGGGTACTGGGCTGAAATGGCCGGATGCCCTGCCATTAGCCTTGATGTCTTTACAAGTTACCCCACATTCCCGATCTGGTTTATCACCTTATGAGGTCATCTTCGGATGACCAGCCAATGTTTGGGGTGTCCCAAGACCCAGAACGTTTTGTGACATTGAATACCCTATGATGACAGATTATCTGTATGCTTTGACTACAGATCTCCGTTCCATTCATCAACAGGTCTCAGCAGTGTTGCAGCCCCTGCCGGAGGGTCCCGGACATCGTTTGGAACTAGGACATTGGATCCTAGTTCGGAACTATCAGCGGAAATCTAGCTTGGACCCTCGCTGGTCCAAGCCCCATCAAATTTTCCTGGCCACGCGGACGGCGTTGAAGGTGGACGGCAAGCGGCATTGGATACATGTTTCTCATCTGAAGAGATTGCCCCTCCCGCTTCCTCATGATCAACGAATCAAGGAGGGAATTTTGACCGAGGAGAGTGAGCAAGCCCCTTGCCTTGCTCCTTTTTCTGACACCCTGGAAATTGGAGAAGGGCAAGGAGAAGGAGTAGCGGGCTCAGAAGGGGTTTTGTCATTTCCACCATCAATTGCCCCGGATTCTGTTGCTCCTGCCGTTGACCGACGGGTTCCTGATATCTCTGCAACTGATGAACCCTCCTTTGTTTTGTTCTCTGATCAAGAACCGCCCAGCCATGTTCGATACAACCTGCGGCCCAGAAAAGAACGCGGTACCCCAGATGAAGATGGTAGGAGATAGGGAAAGACTCGATTAATGGGGTTTGTTAGAAACCTTTCTGGGGTACTGAGTGAGACACTGGACTGAACACGGTGAGAGCCTGGAACATTTCATTTTCTCTGTTCAGAAAGAAAGACTGAATATCCTGTAAAAGGGCCCAGGATTGTGTATTCTTCAAGAGTTGTGTGAAAACATAACTCCAACGCGAGGATTGGGTTTTGGTTTTCTTTGAGATGAATGATAGGAGCCTGCCTGTGAGGCTTTAGATGGACACAGGAAAGAAGAACCCTCTGGCAGGTTGGACTGCATTGCCTGAGTTTAGTTGTGGACTTTTAGTTAGCATGTATCCTTTTGCTCGTTTTGTTCCCAAGGACGAACGCCCTTTTGCACCCCGTTACTACCCTGCATATGTGCCCATCTTCTCCAGTTGGACCATGTGTGTAAAAATTGCTTTTGTGGTTACTATTGCGATTTTGCTGATAATATTAATGAGTGTGTTTTTATATTTGGAATTTCGCCATCATATGAACACTGTTTTAGGAACAACCACCCTGCCTCCAGAACATCTATTTTATACATTGGCCCGCATAAAGAAAGGCACCGTCAGACTTATGCTAAAAATGTATTTGTAGAAATGCTCCACCAGACGCACAGTGAAACAAATGGTACAAATTGTTGGGTTTGCGGCCTTCTGCCCTCCATAATGCATAAACATTACCTATTTATTTCTTTGCCCCTATCATATTTAGGAGGTTGTGAAGCTTGGTTTAAACTGTTGTCAATGATGTATATGCATTATACAGTAGACACTCAAAGATATTTAGAAAAAGACTACAAGATGATTTTGGCATATATAGAAATGCACCAAGGTTTTGATCCGAAGGGAAATGATGGGGAGGGATCTTTAGATCCAAATGCGTGTATGAATTTGTACACTGAGAATGAAAATGTCACCTGGTTACGAGCTGAAATTCTTGATTTCGCAGAGTTTAACTTCACTCAGTATTTTCAACAATTTAAGGAAAGGAATGTTACCGATGACAAGGCAATCCCCGTGCCCATATTAAACAGCACTTCAGCCTTCTGTGTTCAGGGAGCAAGACACATTCTAGTAGGAGAAAGCCAGTGTAATTATACTTATCGACTGCGTACCTTTAGTTGTCCTCCATTATTGACTCCTCCTAATGTGTATTTTGTCTGTGGAGAACATGCTTATACATGGCTTCCCCGTGGTTGGGCCGGCCATTGCTATTTGTCCTTTCTTTACCCTCCAGGGTATATAGCCCCTGCTAATTATCATAAAGACCATTGATTAGAGAAGCAAAGTCTACCCCTCATTAGGAACGTGAGAGAGATAGATACCTCTGATATAGACCAGACAGATACCCCAGAGCAGCATTTCATTGATATAATGAAGGGAGTATCTCCCATTTGGGGGCCCATTATCACTAGTAAGTAAGTATGGCGTCTGTCTAGGGTTGTCGAGAGAGTGATCAATACTACCGCAGGTATACTGACCAACTTAACTGTAGAACTTCAAGCTACGAGACTCGTCTTGCTTCAGAATAGAATGGTTTTAGACATCATCTTGGCTGATCAAGGAGGAGCATGCCGCGTGATAGGCAGTTCCTGCTGCGTGTATATTCCTGACTCTGCTCCTTCTGTCCATTTGGCCATTCAGAAGTTGCATCGCGTAGCATCTGAAGTGTAAGCAGATACTGGTACCTGGTCTTATCAGGTTGGTTCTGGAGTCTATTGTCCACCCTGGGGTGGAAGATTTTGATGGTACTGGCAGGTATTGCCGGTTTCATATTCACCTGTTGCCTCTGCATACAGAGTGGGCCCTCTTGTTGCTCTTACTGTGCTAGTAAACTTACCTCCTCTTGCACTAGTCCTTCCCCAGCAACAGTAAAAGCTCAATTAGTGCAATAGGAAATAAAGGCTATCATGCAGATTGATGAAGGGATTTTTGAAGACTGACTTCCCTGTTAGTTAGCTACATCATGCTAAAAGGGCAGTTCTGAGGGATAAATTCCGATTTGCCCTATGTTAGTGGTATTAGACACATATATATATCGCATTAGCATGATGTATCTATATGCTTTCCTATGTGAGTATGCATTAAGTCAAACCTATATCTGATCTAGCTAGTTGGTAAGGGTATACACAGTTTGTGTGTACTGTTTACTTCGAGTAGGCGGAAAACCATACAGACGCCATTTTCCCTGTAATGTTAGACACAAGCAGTAATCATGTGTTACCTTCCATCAGTTGTCTGGCCCCGGCTCAGTTGAATTACTGAAGGCAGCTGAATGCACGCTATTCTTTCTCTGCCCTGGGACCCAAGGTCGCATCTGGCTTCGGTGCGATACGCGCATTCCTGAAAGCACCGTGCCTGCACTCCAGGGCACCGGGATGAAAGAGAGTCATCTCTCCTGACCTCCCCAATAATAACCAATCAGAGTTTCGAACTAATCATGTGTGCCATATATGGTCCTTCCTCAAGGACCAAGAGCCAAGTAGTGTTTTTCCATTTACGGTGACTTCACATACCTTACTGAAAGTATATATGTGCTGTTTTGAATGTAAGCCAGCAGTCTTCTCCACGCACCTTGAGGGGTGAGGATGGGAGAGGCTCCTCTATAGAGTATTTTGCATAATAAACGATTGAACTTTCTTCACTGCCGACTGACTGCTTATTTGGTAATTGGTATTGGGGCTATTGGTAAGTATAGTTCCTTATGTTATTTTTTATGGTACATCAGGAACGCCCATCTTCCACCCATGGTACGCCCCCTCAGCGCTTGGTAATGCAAAGCACCAATGTGCATCACTTTTGTGATGCAAACATGGCTTAAATTTTTAGAAAATATCCCCTATCTGCACTAGGACCCTTGTGGTTCTTAGTAGACTCAACTGAGGGATTACACAACCTGCTGGTAGGTGTTAAGGTGTGTTTTTTTACAGTTATGACATAATGAGAGTGCAGTGTGTGATCGTATGCTGAGGAATAAAGACATCAGCTACAGAGCTCTGTGTCTGGCATATTCATTTGCATGCTCCCGGGCTGAGGAGGACTCTACATATGGTGATGAGTAGGGGATACGTGTCCTGAAGAAATGAGAATGCTCACTCTGAGAGTTTGCAACAGTACAGCAAACTGCTTCTGCATGCCACAAGAGCCCAAATCGATGAGAAGCAGTTCGAAGTTGGCATATGTGGAGTCGAAGCCCCACTTAAGCCCAGAAACGGCCCTCAAGCAAGATGAAGGCCTTATGGAGGAGCATCATCATAGAAAAGCCCACCAGAACCCACTGGTAAGGCTGAAAATAGAGATACTGAGTTGTACCATAACACAGAGTCATCATCCATGTGAAGGAAATGATAGAGGCAGCGATAACCAGGTAAAAAAAATACAAAGGTACTTACCAGCATGAGAGACAGAAATGCCGCATGACCTTGAATCGGATGTGACAACCCAGGTCTGGTTGAGGGGCCCATGCGTGCACAGCTAGTTATTATATATGGGGTAACCCGAGAAGAGTCCTAGGACCTGGGTATCAAGTGTTGCAGATATGGTGGTCCTAGACATAGAATTCCACACACAATTAATCCAAAATTACTCAACTCAATTATTTTTTTCATATGAGAAATTAATTCCTAAAGTGAAAAAACAAGAAACACAATAGCCCAAAAATACACAGGTGTCCAATACAAACACAAAAACAGGTTTGTTTTCACGTTTTAAAAGTAGAGGAGAAAACTCTACTATTTATTCATAATAAAAAATCTCCTCATAGAGCAGTATACAAATATACAATATCTACAATTCTGAACAGAAGGGGTTACCGAGAGAGAATAAAGTGCATAGAGTGAGAAATTCTTGTGCTCGTGCAAAGGAAAGAAAGGACCAAGCGGTCAGGGGATATTGAGTAGTATGGTCATTGAAGAATCTGTTGGCTTTGATTCTAGACAGAGCCTGCCCTCAAACGTTGGTCTGTAAAGGAATTGTAATTGTCTTTACAGCGATCACTTCGCTCAGATGGTTTTCAGTCTTCAGAAAGGGTGAGTGGGCAGGGGCATAGGAGATGCAGGCTCACTGTATGGAAAAGATGTCGACGTTTCGACCCAAGGATAAAAAGGGCAATTTGTATCCTCATAGGCGGGTCTTCATCAGGACGGGACGGTGAAGGGAAGGAACATAGTTACATTGCATTCATGTAACCCCAGAAGTGTAGGCGGACACCTGTAACACAAATGTATGGGCTAAGTTTTATGAAAAACCAACAGCATGAAGGTTTACGGTAAGTACTCCAAAAGCACTCACCCTGTTAGTGGTGCGCCTATTTGCCAACTGGTCAATTCGTTAAAAGAGAGCCGATCAAACGTGCTCTCGAGTACTGGAGGAAAACCAAGAAACATTTTGCCATTAGTGCTGTGTTTCTTCCAATGTGATTTACACATACAAGACATAGACTTCACAGGGACAAAACTTGGACATTACATAGAAGCTAATCAGACTCACCCTCGCTCTTTCGGCGAAAGATGATAAGTTGGATATTCAGTGAAGCAATATACACGTTGTGTCTGTGGACAAGAATGTATAATTAGCTAAGTGGGTCAACAGTTACAACATGGGAGAGGATATATGCAACCTCGGGGATGTTTGTTGACATAACATACCTCCTCCGTAGAACTGCGCGGCCTATCAATGGGGCTCTGTCTGTCGGTGACTGCTGAGAGAAGCTCGATCAGCGCCAGGTTAAGTATTGGACGTGACGTTGAACGTGCACGCCACTGACATATCACGCTAAGGCCGGGGCTGTTGCCTAGCAACATGCGTGGTGTTGGAAAAGAAGACAGACTCCAGGCGTCTTAGAAGTTTAGAAAACATACTAGACATGGAAACATTTATGTGCAATCGGAACAAAATAAACATTATTTGCCTTGTACAGTGCATAATTACAAGATACAAATAAAATGTGCATCCTGATCACAAAATCCCATATAGTTTCCTATGATCACCTGAGGTACAAACATAAACAGCAAGTAGAACGTTTAGCCATTATACAAGGTCGACAATTGTCTTGTTGTTTCCTCATACTCGTTCAGGCCCCGATTGACTGTATCAAATATGTGCATCCATTTGCATTCTCGGAGACTGAGGGTATTGGCAAAGTTCCCACCCCTGATGTTTACTTGTACTTTTTCCAAAATCCACCACCGAAGACTTTCAGGTGGGTGACCGAAGGTCAGAAAATGTTCCACCAAAGGGGCGCCCTGTACCTTGCAGCGTATTCTGCTAACATGCTGCAAAATGCGAGCTTTTACTTTTTGTATGGTCTGGCCCACATACAGGAAACCACACGGACATTTGATGGCATACACAACACCCGCCGAGTTGCAGTTGGTTTGATGGCGTAAGGTGTGGGTGTAGTTGTTGTGTGTCGCAAGAAAGCAAGTTGTTGTAGTCTCGCAAGAAAGCATGGTTCTGCCACAGAGAATTTCTTCTTGAACCTAAAACTAAAGAAAAGGACACCAACTCTAGAATGACCTGTGTGACTACCTTTAACACCAGGAGTAATGATATCAAGAGAGTCATAAACAGTCATTGGCACCTTGTGGCAGATGAAATAGGGATCCCAGACCCCCCTATGCATGCATTCAGGAAAGGGAAAAGCGTTAGGGATTATGTTGTCCAATCCTTGCTTTATAGCAAACCCAGCCACTCACAAACAACTCTCTGGAATACTCCACCAGTGGTCGGCCATTACAAATGTGGTGCGTGCAAAGCTTGCCCTTTGACTCTAGAAATCAAGCAGTGCACACACAACAACTACACCCACACCTTACGCCATCAAACCAACTGCAACTCGGCGGGTGTTGTGTATGCCATCAAATGTCCGTGTGGTTTCCTGTATGTGGGCCAGACCATACAAAAAGTAAAAGCTCGCATTTTGCAGCATGTAAGCAGAATACGCTGCAAGGTACAGGGCGCCCCTTTGGTGGAACATTTTCTGACCTTCGGTCACCCACCTGAAAGTCTTCGGTGGTGGATTTTGGAAAAAGTACAAGTAAACATCAGGGGTGGGAACTTTGCCAATACCCTCAGTCTCCGAGAATGCAAATGGATGCACATATTTGATACAGTCAATCGGGGCCTGAACGAGTATGAGGAAACAACAAGACAATTGTCGACCTTGTATAATGGCTAAACGTTCTACTTGCTGTTTATGTTTGTACCTCAGGTGATCATAGGAAACTATATGGGATTTTGTGATCAGGATGCACATTTTATTTGTATCTTGTAATTATGCACTGTACAAGGCAAATAATGTTTATTTTGTTCCGATTGCACATAAATGTTTCCATGTCTAGTATGTTTTCTAAACTTCTAAGACGCCTGGAGTCTGTCTTCTTTTCCAACACCACGCATGTTGCTAGGCAACAGCCCCGGCCTTAGCGTGATATGTGGCGTGCACGTTCAACGTCACGTCCAATACTTAACCTGGCGCTGATCGAGCTTCTCTCAGCAGTCACCGACAGACAGAGCCCCATTGATAGGCCGCGCAGTTCTACGCAGGAGGTATGTTATGTCAACAAACATCCCCGAGGTTGCATATATCCTCTCCCATGTTGTAACTGTTGACCCACTTAGCTAATTATACATTCTTGTCCACAGACACAGCGTGTATATTGCTTCACTGAATATCCAACTTATCATCTTTCGCCGAAAGAGCGAGGGTGAGTCTGATTAGCTTCTATGTAATGTCCAAGTTTTGTCCCTGTGAAGTCTATGTCTTGTATGTGTAAATCACATTGGAAGAAACACAGCACTAATGGCAAAATGTTTCTTGGTTTTCCTCCAGTACTCGAGAGCACGTTTGATCGGCTCTCTTTTAACGAATTGACCAGTTGGCAAATAGGCGCACCACTAACAGGGTGAGTGCTTTTGGAGTACTTACCGTAAACCTTCATGCTGTTGGTTTTTCATAAAACTTAGCCCATACATTTGTGTTACAGGTGTCCGCCTACACTTCTGGGGTTACATGAATGCAATGTAACTATGTTCCTTCCCTTCACCGTCCCGTCCTGATGAAGACCCGCCTATGAGGATACAAATTGCCCTTTTTATCCTTGGGTCGAAACGTCGACATCTTTTCCATACAGTGAGCCTGCATCTCCTATGCCCCTGCCCACTCACCCTTTCTGAAGACTGAAAACCATCTGAGCGAAGTGATCGCTGTAAAGACAATTACAATTCCTTTACAGACCAACGTTTGAGGGCAGGCTCTGTCTAGAATCAAAGCCAACAGATTCTTCAATGACCATACTACTCAATATCCCCTGACCGCTTGGTCCTTTCTTTCCTTTGCACGAGCACAAGAATTTCTCACTCTATGCACTTTATTCTCTCTCGGTAACCCCTTCTGTTCAGAATTGTAGATATTGTATATTTGTATACTGCTCTATGAGGAGATTTTTTATTATGAATAAATAGTAGAGTTTTCTCCTCTACTTTTAAAACGTGAAAACAAACCTGTTTTTGTGTTTGTATTGGACACCTGTGTATTTTTGGGCTATTGTGTTTCTTGTTTTTTCACTTTAGGAATTAATTTCTCATATGAAAAAAATAATTGAGTTGAGTAATTTTGGATTAATTGTGTGTGGAATTCTATGTCTAGGACCACCATATCTGCAACATGCGTGCACAGCAGCAGTTGGCATCCAGGGCACTGAAAGCTAATGGAATAGTGAACATTTTCAATGGCTGCAGAAGGGAGTGAGAAGTACAATGAAACCACCTTCCTGAAACCACTACCTCCATTAGACAACGCCAAGAAGCAGAATATTGGCATTAGGTGGACTGCATGGATTGAGACGTTTGATGACTCCATAGACCCTCTTGAAGCAGTAGATGATAAGAAAATCTTTAAATACTCAAAGAACCTTGCCGGTGATGGAGTAAAAGAAGTGCTGAAGAAAATGTTGCAGAATGATGCAATATCATACCGTCACATCAAAGCAACATTGGGAACCAAGTTCAATCTGATGCTGAAGGTTGACTATGAAAGGTACATTTTCAATCAAGTGAGACTGCAAGATGGTGAAATGATGGATGAGTTTGTTGAGAGACTTCACATGCTTATCAAACACTGGAAGTATAATGGATTTATTGACGAAGAAGCCATGTGCCTCAGTGTCATCGAAGGCTGTCTTTGAGACTCATTCAGAAGAATCATGTTGAGAAAGATGGTCAGTTTGGAGAAAGTACTAATGGCTGCAAGGGCAGAGAAAAGAGTGGATTGACAAGTTGCTGACAAGGAGGCTGGCGTTGGCGATTAATGGCAAGCACAAGGTAGATGCACACACGTCAACGTCTCCAAAGATGAAAAAGTTGTGTTTCTGATGGTAGTTTTGGTTTTCCCATGAAGGTAAATGTCCAGCTATAGGATAGATGTGCAAGGGTTGAGGGAAAGAAAACCATTTCATAACAGTTTGCAAGCCAAAAGATAAACCACTGTTTCACAACGAAAAGAGCAAATGGATGCCAGAAGGTTCCAGAAGAGTTCTAGCCACACTCAAAAGGCCAACATTCAGTTACGACAAGTAAAAACCAGACAAAGTGGTTTGTCATCAAGTTTTTCTTACAAAGTCTCTTCCAAGTCATTATCAAGCACCAGTGAAGAAGATGGATGTGCGAAGATGGAATCAACCAAGGAGTAACATGCACATATAGGTTTGGCTGCTTGCAGAGAAGAACAAAAGAACAGGACAAACCAACAAACAAAACAACAGAATTAATTTGGACCCTGCCCCAAGATTACAATAAAGGTCAATAGTTGCCCCATAACTTTTATCATAGACTTTTATGCGTCAATAAACATCTTGTCAGTCAAAAGGTTTAACAGCCTGTCTCCTGTGCCACGCCTCCACCCGTCAAGCACAAAGGTATACACGTGGGCTGCCACCAAACCATTGCAGAATCTAAGGTTTTTCATAGCCTGGTGACCTGGCTCATGACCTAGTCAAAGCAAGCAGGCCTGCCGGCAGCCCTTCTGACCCATCTCCACCGCAAACCTTCAAGACAATTCTTCAAACAACTTCTGCTGCCTGCCACTCCAGTAAGAGGAATTATCAACAACTCCTTAATTACCTGAATATTTCCAGAAGAACTCAAAAAGTCATACATATGCCCATTACTGAAGAAAACAAACTTGGATCCGCTGAACCCTGACAACTACATACCGATAACAAATGGACCTTTCCTTGGCAAACTGATAGGAAGAGCAGCGTTTGCCCAGATGTCACAATTCATTGAAGAGAATGCCATAATTTCAGGCTTCCAAACGGGATTCCATCCAGGAAGAGGCACAGAATCTGCCTTCCTTGCAATCTGGGATGACCTAAAGTACACAGTTGACTGCAACGGGGTTGCTGCGCTACTTCTCTTGAACCTCTCAGCTACCTTTGACACAGTTGACCATGACACTCTGATACAAAGACGCTACTAAGACGGCATAGAGGGGACTGCTCAAGACTGGATCGCATCCTACCTTTGCAACAGAACTAATGTCATCAGTAGCCCACCTTTCTCATCCAGGCCGTACTCCACAAAAGCAGGGGCCCCTCAAGTCTCTATCATTTCGCCCATGCTTTTCAACATCTACATGAAGTCATTACTGGCACTGATCAATCAGTTTCACCTCATGTGCTATAACTATGCAGATGACACTCAAATACTCCTTCAACTGGAATGCCCCAAAGACATTGGAAACTCACCAATTTTCGGTTGTCTCAGAGCTGTGGATCAATGAATGACGTGGAGTCATCTCAAATTGAATGTTTCCAAAACAGAAATACTCACGTGTGGTGATTGGAAACATTATGACCTGCTCCCGCATGGCCTAATGTTCTGGGAACACTGCCTAAAGAATCAGAAGAAGTAAAAAACTTTGGAATGGCAAACTAGCAAGAAAAAGCTTTGTTATTATAAAAACTCTGCGACAATCTTCCCTCATTTGGGATTTCAACACAAGGTCCAAGCTACCATCTCCCTTGTTCTGTCCAAACTCGATTACACCAATAGCCGCTACCACGGATCACCTTTAAAGAACATGAAAAGACTACAACCAATTAGAACTCAGCTGCCAGACTACTCTTACATATAAAACCGCACAACTACATCTCCCTTGCTTTGAAAGCCCTGCATTGGTTACAGTTTGCCAGAAGATCCACGTTCGAGCTGCTTTGTATCACTCACAAATTAATACATGGAACTGGACCACTCTTCATTAGGAATAAAATCGCCAAACACATTCAACAAAGAAACTTCCGCTCTAGAGTGGTACCTCACCTCAAAATCCCAAGATATAGGAAACAAACCATGGGTGGCACATCCTTCTCTGTTCAAGTAGCCAAACTATAGAACTCTTTACACCCAACATAGGATCCACGTATAAATACCTTATCTTCAGAAAACTACTCTTCCCCACAGAATCACCATACGCAAACAGAAACATACAGCATCTCTCCCTGTATATAAGCATTTAGTTGCACTATAGATATCTACCTATATAGGTGTATTGCTTTGTATAAATGTGTAGAATAAGCATGTTTAAAGAAAATATATAGATATTCATTAGTTCTGCTAAACAAATGTACATATTACTGAAAGTTAGATTATTCTTTACTGTTAACATTTATATAAGTGACTGCATAAATAAGTAAATCTTGTATCATAACTATTTATCTACAATTGTTTCACTATTAAATTACAAAAAAGAAAACTATATATAAACAAATAAATAAAATTAATTTTAAGTACAACACTTGAAAGCCAGAGTTTATTTAATGCATCTTTAATCTACATATACTTACTTCCTTTATCCATCTATATACCTTCCATTTACTTATGGATCTATATATGTATTGTTTTTCTTCAAATTCAGCATAACCAATGCACTACCCTATTTCTCACCCTATACCTCACTCAATATAACCTCTACCTCAACTCTTTGACTCATCTCAAACCTCTTTCTACTACTATTTTCAATGCACTACCCTATTTCTCACCCTACACATCTATCAATATACCCTCTACCTCCGCTCTCTCATTCATCCCAAACCCCATACCACTACTATGATCCTCAAAATAACCCTTTCTAAACTCTTTCCTACTCTACCCCTCCTTGCATCATTTCAAACCACTTTTACTATTCCAATCCTCCAAAACCAGCCTTTCTAAACCATATCCTCTGACTCTTCCCCCTCACATCCTTTTTACTCATCCCAAGCCTCCTCCTACTGCTATGACCTCCAAAACAACAACAAAAAATAAATGTCTAAATCCTTCCCTCTTCTATCCCTCCCCTATCCATTTCAATCCAAATAACCGACTAACATGTCCAACTCTCAAATGAATTTCATACTTCACTATACCAATTCACCACTAATCCTTTATGGGTTCCTGAGTAGCATGCTACTCGCCAAAAAACACTTCAACACCCAATCAGGGGTAGCAAGCATTATATAAATGCAAACCTTGTCCGTCTTCTATCCCTCCACTATCCTTCTGAATCCAAATAATTGACTAACATATCCACCACTCAAATTAATTTCATATTTCACTATACTAATTCCCCACTAATCCTTTATGGGTTCTGAAGTAGTGTGCTCCTTGCCTAAAAAGCTCTTCAACGCCTTGTCTGGGGTAGTAGGCCCTGTATAAATGCATTTGCAATACATTACAATACAATAGCAACCATGCAACATAAAACAACATCAGTTTAAGCGCCAAGTCACGTTCTCCGAGGAACTTCATCCAGTGCATGCCTACTCAGTTTTTCCCCTGCTGCAGACATGGGACTGATTTCCCTCTGCATTTGAAAAGGGGGGGGAGGGCCCCCCCACCCGGATGGCGGTGTGGCGATCCCCTCTCCCCTGGCCTCCCGGTGGTGGGGGCGTGACCTCCTGGCGTCCAATGCTGACACGGGGGGTGTGCGCCGCACCACCGGTTGGCTGGCGCCGACCCCTGACCCGGAAGGCATTGTACAGTCTTCCGGGTCGGGGGGCGGGCGGCTGGGGGCGGGGGAAGGGGGCGTGCCGCCCCCTCCCTACGATCCCGGGAATAAAGGAGGGGGGAGCGCTCAGGTGGCCCCTTGTCGCCTGGACTCTCCCCCACACTGGTCGTGCCCCGCGCTAGGGGCTTCCTAATTTTCTTTTCTTATATTTCAGGTTGTTGTCGACGGTCAAGTGGCTGAAGGAGGCGCCGAGTCTTAGGAGGACAGCGGCCGAAAGAGAACGCGTTGAACGCGGCAGCGCCTTGACTCAAAAAGTCATAATATTTTCCCTTTCACTGCAGGTCAGCGCCGAAGTGAGGACTGCTATTTGGGTTGTGTGGGAGCGCGACATTGGAAGCAGACAGTCTGAACGTGGACCGTACGTTACGGAGCATTCACCAGGCAACTCGGGTACAGTGGACGCAAAATCGGTGGTGTCCTAGTACAGGACCGTGGAACACGCAGGACGTCGGTGGTAAGAGGAGAGCGGGGGCTCGCATTTCATTGCTGCTAATGGCCGCCGGGTGGTTCTACATTAGAGTTTGGTCACCCCTGACAATCGGAAGAGCCGGTGTGTTGCGGTCGCAGTTGCATGGTGCTCACAGCCCCCTGCGTATCCTCCGTCTGTTGAAGGTACAAGAGTGCACGGGTTGCGATTTCTGGCAGTAAGAGTGTCGTACAGTGGGCAGCAGAATGCCAGGAGCTAAGGGGGCTAAGGGGA
The DNA here is from genome assembly GCF_964263255.1 of Lissotriton vulgaris. Taxonomy (NCBI): domain Eukaryota; kingdom Metazoa; phylum Chordata; class Amphibia; order Caudata; family Salamandridae; genus Lissotriton; species Lissotriton vulgaris. Next base: position 799,112,127 of record NC_141685.1, on the reverse strand, counting down.
CAAAAATGGAGATGATGATGCAAGCCATGATGCGTAGGATGAATGCCATTGATAAAAAGTTGGGTAAGGTCGATGATTTGGAGGCTCGCATGAATAAGAGTATTGATGGCATTGCGGGCCCACAGGGTAGGCCCAAACGGCAGATTACAGCGCCTTTACCAAGGGGGGATTTCGACACCTCACCTAAGAGGAGCAAGGCCAAGAGATCTAGGCGCAGCGAACCCGCTCCTGCACCTCCGGCTGTCCCCCCTACACCCGAGCCGGTAGTGCCGGCACCTGCGGCCCCGGCTCCTGCCTTGCCACCTATTGGGCCCCCCGCTTGTGGTACCATTCCCAGCGCCGGGGGCGCCGCCACCGGCCGCCCCTTTACCTAGCCCACCAGCGCCGCCGGGCGTGCCCCGGCGGTAGTGCCAGATTCAGAAGCTCCAGTCCGCCCGAACTAGCGGCTCAGATAGCGGGTATATTGCCTTGGTTGCAAATGGGGGGGTATGTTGCCGTCAACATCGGATCATACCGCTGAGGCGGCAAAAATGGTGGAAAAAATTAGGGCAGCAACGGCTGATGGTGGTGCTGCGGCCCCCGTCTTCTTCAATTGCAGGTACGAAGATCGCCCAACCGAACGGAATCGTAGGTGGACCGGCTCAAGCGTCCGCAAATGGTAAGGAGGTGGCTCTGCCTCTCTTGGGTGACGGTTCAATCCGTCCAGGAGTGAGGATCTAGCACAACATATTTCCCGGGCTGTGAAAGAAATGATTTGGGCGGGAAAGTATATTTATATTTTTTCTCTGTTGTTGGACAATAGGGAAATGGAGAATGCCAAAGTACTTAAAGAATGGATGCACCCTAGCAAATGGAGAGTACAGAGTGCTAAATTCAGGGTAGAGGAAACATTGCTTAATTGGATCAGGGCCTTCTCGATTCTTACGGCTATCACGGTCGAACGTCCTCCTAATGTACAGGCAGCAATGGCTTGCTACCAAAGCAGGATTGTAGGGTGGAGCGAGCAGTACCCTGGGGAGGCGTGGAAGGAGTATGATGTGAATTTCAGGAAATCTAAGGAATTTGACTCATCATTGGCATGGGACAAGGTTGACTCAATGTCTTGGCATAAGCAGTTCTCAGGGAACATGGCCCCGGGCCAGTCCACCAGTGCAGTCAAGGTGTTCTCTGCAAAACCTCAGCAGCCCTTTCGGTCAGCGCAGGGGAATGACTTCCCGGGGAAGAATAGGGGGGGGTGGGGGGGAAAGGAGGGGTGTGCGCTGGGACTTTAATAAGCGCTCCTGTATGAGGCCGGCTGGCACATGTAAATTTAGACACGCCTGCGCAATTTGCGGTCACACCTCCCATCCCGAGACAACGTGCAGATCCAGAAATGGTAACCAAGGTCAGAGAGGGGGGAAGAAACCAGAATAGGGTGGAAGACACGGTTGGTCCCACTCCCATAAACGTCTTGGCAATGATCCCATGGCTGAACAGATACCTAGACCACACAGCGGCTACTCTACTGCAAGAAGGATTCTCCCAAGGTTTCAGGATCCCGGCAGGGGAATACACAGGCAGCGCACATTGCAGGAATCAGTTATCGGTACAACATAATCCGGCAGTAGTGGCTGCTAAGATTCGAAAGGAGCTGTCCTTGGGCAGGTTAGCCGGGCCATTCCAGGAGGTGCCTGTCCCCGACTTTATGTGTTCACCACTGGATGTAGTACCCAAGAAGGAGAAGGGCGAGTTTAGACTGATTCACAACCTATCGGCACCAAGAGGGGCATCTTTGAATGATGCCATAGATGATGCTATTTGTAGTGTGAAGTACGCTTCATTTGACCAGGCCGTGGAACTATTGCTGGGATTAGGGCCGGGTGCACTAATGGCAAAATCTGACATTGAATCTGTTTTTCGTCTTCTACCTGTTCATCCTCTGGACCACCACCTCCTGGGTTTCGCTTTTGAAGGCAAATTTTACATGGATAAGTGCATGCCCATGGGTTGTTCCATATCATGTGCATACTTTGAGACTTTTAGCTCTTTTCTAGAATGGGTCATGAGGCAGTCGACGGGCCACAAACAGGTCATGCATTATTTAGACGACTTCATTTTCCTAGGAGCGGTGGGTACTCGGGAGTGTGCTTGGGCATTGCAGGAATTTTGCATGCTCATGCGGGCTTTCAGGGTCCCGCTGGCGCCAGGAAAGACGGTTGACCCGTCCACCTGTTTGGAATTCCTTGGCATTGAAATAGATTCAGTGGAGGGGTGCTTCAGGTTGCCCAGGGATAAAGTGTCGAGGTTTAGGGCAGCGCTGCGCCAGTGCCTACTCAAAGACAAAGTTACCTTACAACAACTGCAGGAGACGGTGGGGCAACTGAACTTTGCATTGCAGGTCATCCCAATGGCACGCCACTTCTCACGCTCTATTGCCCAAGCCATGAAGGGATTGCGGGAGAAACATCACCGCATTAGGTTGTCATCTGAGGTTCGCCAGGATGTGCGGATATGAATGGCATTCCTGGAGGACTTTAATGGCAGGATAGTGTGGCCCCGCCACTGCATCAGCAGAGTTGGGTTTATGGACAGACGCTGCTGGTAGCGTGGGCTTTGGCGTCATCCTGGGGACCAAGTGGGTCGCCCAGAGGCGGCCTGAGGAGTGGAGGTCGTGGGGTTTGACCACCAACGTCGGCTTTCTGGAACTGTTCCCGATATAGGTAGCATTGATGGTCTGGCCAGAACACCTATGCAATCAATCTGTGGTGTTCTGGTCGGATAACATGAGCGTGGTGGAATGCATTAACCAGCAAGCGGCACGGTGTCCATTCATACTGCGCTTGGTAAAGGAGATTGTGCTGCAATGCTTGAAATGGAATGTGGTTTTCAGAGCCAAACATGTGCCAGGCGTCCTCAATAATGCAGCTGACGCCCTTTCTCTCTTTAAAATGCAGGTATTCTGGGAACAGCTTCCTGCAGCAGACCCCTCGCCAGCACATTTCCCGGCTGCTCTCTGGCAGATTGGTGCCCCAGACTACCGCACCTCGTGGCAGCTAGCTTAGCACCCAGGACCAAGACAGCATACGAAGGGGCGTTCATGTATTACCGTACTTTCTTGGGGCATGGATGGGAGGTTAGCTGGGGGCAAGAGGACAGTTTTGTAGCTTATCTGGAATTGATGCACAAGGAAGGGCGCTCAGTGGCAGCTGCGAATAGGCATAGGGCGGCTGTCTCCTTCTTCGCGCAGGCCAAGGGCATGAAGGACCCTACGAACACTTTTGTGGTGCACAAGGCTTTTAGGGGTTGGCGCCGCATACAGGGACACTCGACGGATTCGAGAAAGCCGATAGGTCTAGTACGGCTCACAGCCTTACTATCGGCATTTCATGGCGTCTGTAGCTCAACGTTTGTGGTGCTGCTGTTCAAAGCTGCGTTCGCACTGGCGTTCTATGGAGCCCTAAGGATAGGCGAGTTGGTAGCAACGTCAAAAGGAGATAAACAGGGCGGCCTCCAATCGGCCTGCGTGATGATCAGAGAGGATACAATGTGGGTGACAATTCAGAGATCAAAAACTGACCAGGAGGGATGGGGGATACCATAGTGCTCCATCGGGCCCGGACCAATCCTTGCTGCCCGGTCTCGCACGTAGAGGTCTTTAGAAGGCAGCAGGAGTGTACGGTGGGGGGAGCACTATTGTGTCACGCCGACGGTACACCACTGACCAAGTATCAGTTTAGAAGAGTCTTAGAGTTGGTGGTCGCTGAAGCAGGCTTGGATCCTATAGAATTTGGTACCCACTCTTTCAGAATTGGGGCAGCAACTGAGGCAGTTGTAAGGGGACTCTCAGTAGAGAAGGTTAAGAGAATTGGCAGATGGTCGTCTGAATGTTACAAACGATATGTACGGATTGACATGTTATAACATTGCAAGGTGACTCACGCCTGGTATTTCTGATTTTTGCAGTTTCTCAAACCTGTCACGCGGGGGAGGAACTCGCCGAGGAGCGTCAAGGAACGACAGCAGCTCAACACAAGCGACAAGAAGATCAACGGACATTGGTGACTTGGATTGTGGGCCACTCTTATGTGCGGCGTGCTAAACATGGTTTTCTTTCAAGTGAAAGGAGGAGAAGGGCGGAGAAAAAGGGGTTTTCTGTTTCTTTCTTTGGGAGGGGAGGCTTATGCCTCAGCCAGTTCAGAGATTATTTTCAGGAACTCTTATCTCAGCAACCCGTCCCCCGTCTGTGGTGATACTTCACCTGGGGAGAACGATTTGGCCAAACTGGGTAGGCGCATCCTTATAGAGGAAATCATCTCCACTGCGGGGTGGGTGGCCAGGACATGCCCGGGTTGCACGGTAGTTTGGTCGCAACCTATACCTCGGTGGCAGTGGCGAGGGGGGGACTCGGTCAAGGCATTGAATCACTTGGTAAAGAGGATCAACACACAATTGGACAAATTATTTCGAGCCCCCCGGTTGCAGACGATACCTCATGGGTGTATTTGGGGGGAACATTTCTACCTGCGGGACGGGGTGCACTTGACTGAGGCAGGGAACGTCCTGTGGTCTAATAACATATTGGCATGATTAGAGCGGTTTGCGAGGTGAGTATGACCTTTTTAGGAGTAGGAAGGAGGGAGACCAGATCATCGGGTAACAATGCTGACCGGTGAGCAGCTATTTTAAGGTCTGAGGGGGCGGCATCATCCTTTGGAGGTGTCTGCCCAGGGGGAGGGGTCACTGGCCCCTCCTGGAACTTCAGGGGCAGGTATAACTGGTGCTGCAAAGGGGCGCAGCTAGGGAAGTCACGCTGTCCTTAGGCTGGTAGCCACCCCGCGCGTACTCATGACGTCAGTGTATGACACGAGTAAGGGCCCTCCTTCAGTGGGTAAATGGAGTTCACGGAGTGGACCGAGTAATTAACGGGCTCGGCTGCGCATGCGCACCTGCGGTAAGGGCGCAGCTAGTAGGACCTGACACCGGTTAGTGACCTCGCCATATGGCCAGAAATGTTAATAGGCAAACATTTTCAGAGGAGGATGCTAGATTCGGTTAGTAAACAAGCTGTATTAGAATCTTGTTAAGGTTAGCCTATCATACCTGTTGATATGATTGCATCTAATGTTCCTGAATAATTTTGCATAAAACTGTATCTTTTGTTTAATAAGCTTATTATTTTGTATCTTAATACATACGGCCGGGGGTCTTGCGACCCCCGCCTTCCAAAGACAATTATGTTTCGTGTCAATGTGTTCTGGGTTGATGTGGGTTCACAGGGAGGGGGGCGGTAGCCATCACTGACCATGAACCTTCATACTCAATCTGAAATTGTGAGTCATTTCCTGTTGCTGTTGTTGTTTCATGGCATGGGAAGGCTTAAGAAAATGAAAGTGCAACTTCATATTAACGAAGACATTTGCCCTGTTGCCCAGTGGCACTGCAGAGTCACTTTTCACTTGCAAGAATCTGTTTAGAAAGAACTGGAAAAGCTGTTGAAGGATGGCATCATTGAGCGCTCTACTGGTCCTACACCCTGGGTCTCGCCCATAGTGGCGGTGCCAAAACAGGACAGTGGAGGTACGATGCACATCAGTGGCCAAATGCACCAGGCCAACAAAGCAATTGAGAAAGACATCCTGGTCCACACACAGAGGACATGATCATGCAGCTGAACTGAGACAAAGTCTACTCTCATCTTGACCTTAACAAAGGATACTATCAATTTGAGCTGGAAGAGAACTGTCGGTACATTACTACTTTTTTGACTCATGTTAGTTTTTTCACATACAAAAGCTTGCGTTTTTGAGTGTTGTCAGCTGCAGAAATATTTCAGGATGTTGCACGTCGAATAATTTGACCTGTTTCACATGCTTTTAACTACAGTGATAACATACTGGTATGTGGCACAAAACTAATGGATCATGAAAAGGCTCTTACACAAGTGTAAACAAAACAAGATGCCAATACTGCATAACAAATGGACCTAATTTCTATAATCAACGAAATTAAACTGTTGATATATATACCGACACACAAATGTCAAATTCAGTCAATTTTTTATTTTAGATTTTTCAAAGAACATGTATAATTTTTGTGTTCTGAAAAGTTTTTGCAGGAATATTTTATTATAAACAGGGAGAGAAGCTAAAAGAAACTCTTTTCAGCAAAATAGATAAGCACCCCAAAGGTGTGGGTGTGACAAGTGAATACTCACACAACAATCAAGCTTTCAACACACTGAATCATTTTACCAGTGCACACAACATACAACCTACATTCATACTGGAGACCTTACATACTATGTCAGACTTACAAATGAAATGAAAATGTGAAAAAGAAGAGTGTGAAAGAGAAAACAGGGAGGAACAGGGCCTTTTTTGATAATACCCTCACCTACAGTCAACAAAAGACCTATTTTAGGGAGATGGGGGGTTGGGAGGGTATTAATACAATTTTTTAACCTAGATTACAACAATACATATACATCAAACAACCAGGCTATCCACAGTATTTGTAATCAATAGAACATTATGAGTAGTTTACTCATGCGATTGGCCTGAACAACAAACACAAAGGTCGACGCGTTTCGATGCCCCTTACTGCCGGGGAAACTCCTCAGGACCTTGAGGGATCGAATCCTGTGGAAGAAATGACAACAATCCTTACTGTCATAGAACTCCTGAAGGCACCTTCAACTTCTAATAGAACCAGCACAAGCTTATGCAATTACCTTAACCTCTTCGGGGTTGAACCAGGGGAATATTGCGATCCAACATTCCATTAGTCCTGGATGGCGGGGATTTATTCAGTGGAGCACCAGTCAACTGTTAAAACCAAGGGGGTTGTATTTACATCATGGTTTCCGCATTCTACATTTAGCGTATGGCATACAGTCAAACAGTCGTTAGGACAATTAAGTTACCTTAGCAGTTGTTCTTGGTCACGGGTTTATTTGTGTATTTTCGGGATCTACTCTAGTGCACACTGTTCGGTGTGTGGGGTGTCTAGATCCAACGTTCCTAGATGACGGGTTTTTTTATTCCATGAGGTACCAGTCGAACTGTTAAAACCAAGGGAATTGTATTATAAGCTCCGTGTTTCACTTTCGGCGTGTTACGTACACACGGACAATTGTTTGCGCATCTGTTTACCTTTAGTCGATGTTCCAGGTCACGTGATCTTTAACTGCGGTCATTCGTGTTGTGGCGATTGAAACATCATTCCGGTTTCTGCGTGGACAAAAGACGGGCAGCCTCATAAGCTTCTCTTGTTTAAAGTCGGAATCTAATCTAATGCATACTTCAACACCGTTCAGTATGCGCTTGTGCTCACCTCAGTTGGACCGGGTCTTCTCTCAACTACGCGGCGTCTCCTTAGTCAGTCGTCGCATAATGGAATGCGTCATTGTCAGCTTTTTACATGCGCCGAGGTCGATGTCCGCGTGATGCTGGGAAATGCAGTTTTTGTTTTATGGGTGGTGCGGATAGGTGATATCTAACTCGGAACCTATGGCATTGGTCTGCATATTAAAAATAGTTGAAGGCACTCACTAATTCAAGTTAACGTAGGAGGGGGAACCCTCATAGGGTCAAGGTACTTTAAACCATCGGTTGCAGCCGATGTCTATGTGCACAGTCCTATGTAATATTTCAGCAGCGTACATCCTTTTCTGAGAAAGAAAGGGGGATTTTTTATAGATGATATAATTCAGACATTTCGTTCAGTCCTGTGACTGACGAATTAAATTTTAGAATCAGGGTGGCTTCTCGTGATGATAGTTTGGCCTCCAGGTCACCTCCTCTTTGATCGTGCTCGACCTTGGAGATCAAGATACAATACAATTCCCTTGGTTTTAACAGTTCGACTGGTACCTCATGGAATAAAAAAACCCGTCATCTAGGAACGTTGGATCTAGACACCCCACACACCGAACAGTGTGCACTAGAGTAGATTCCGAAAATACACAAATAAACCCGTGACCAAGAACAACTGCTAAGGTAACTTAATTGTCCTAACGACTGTTTGACTGTATGCGATACACTAAATGTAGAATGCGGAAACCATGATGTAAATACAACCCCCTTGGTTTTAACAGTTGACTGGTGCTCCACTGAATAAATCCCCGCCATCCAGGACTAATGGAATGTTGGATCGCGATATTCCCCTGGTTCAACCCCGAAGAGGTTAAGGTAATTGCATAAGCTTGTGCTGGTTCTATTAGAAGTTGAAGGTGCCTTCAGGAGTTCTATGACAGTATGGATTGTTGTCATTTCTTCCACAGGATTCGATCCCTCAAGGTCCTGAGGAGATTCCCCGGCAGTAAGGGGCATCGAAACGCGTCGACCTTTGTGTTTGTTGTTCAGGCTAATCGCATGAGTAAACTACTCATAATGTTCTATTGATTACAAATACTGTGGATAGCCTGGTTGTTTGATGTATATGTATTGTTGTAATCTAGGTTAAAAAATTGTATTAATACCCTCCCAACCCCCCATCTCCCTAAAATACGTCTTTTGTTGACTGTAGGTGAGGGTATTATCAAAAAAGGCCCTGTTCCTCCCTGTTTTCTCTTTCACACTCTTCTTTTTCACATTTTCATTTCATTTGTAAGTCTGACATAGTATGTAAGGTCTCCAGTATGAATGTAGGTTGTATGTTGTGTGCACTGGTAAAATGATTCAGTGTGTTGAAAGCTTGATTGTTGTGTGAGTATTCACTTGTCACACCCACACCTTTGGGGTGCTTATCTATTTTGCTGAAAAGAGTTTCTTTTAGCTTCTCTCCCTGTTTATAATCAAATATTCCTGCAAAAACTTTTCAGAACACAAAAATTATACATGTTCTTTGAAAAATCTAAAATAAAAAATTGACTGAATTTGACATTTGTGTGTCGGTATATATATCAACATTTAATTTCGTTGATTATAGAAATTAGGTCCATTTGTTATACAGTATTGGCATCTTGTTTTGTTTACACTTCAATTGGCGCGGCCTTACTGCGCTCTAGCCAAACCCTTTCGTTGTTCCATTGTTATTTAGCGGGCGCACGCTCGCGAGGTTCTCCCTCTTTGGTGTCCCTTGAGGGTAACCAAAAAACCAGGTGGTGTCCCACCCAGTATTCAATACTCCGTCTTTTATTAGGAAAGTCTTATAAACAATGACACATATGATTTGATATCAAACAACTCAATACCACCCAACTTGCAGCAGGGATTGCGACACGGATTTTATTCATTTTCTTTTTAATTCTGTTCACAAGGATGACAGAAAGTGACACTTTTGCATACTCAGAAGAACATATAAAAAATCTCCTGAGGGACCCTCCTTCTTTTGGATCAGCAGTATTAAGCAATTCAGCCAAAGTAAATAACGAATCAGAGAAACTCACACGACTCAAAAAGAAACAAATCCGCACGGACCTCCATGGTCACTTCCTCCTGCAACACCTCAGATCGGGCACGATCCCTGGAGGACTTATTATCAGAAACATCCCAGTGGTGTTCACTGAAGATCCGATTTATAAAAAAGGATACAGTCTGATTGAAACAAAATGTAGCCGCGACCTAATGGTCCTAACTGTGGAGACGGCACAACGGTTATCAAAGGATCAATTGGAAGAGATAGCGAAATTAGAGTCTGAAATCACCAACAACCAATTGATAACGGACTCAAAAATACTGCTAGAGAAAGTGGAAAAAGAAATCACTGAGTTCAAAGACTACACAATTACCCAAAAAGAAAGCAACTTCCAAAGAGACAAGAAGAACTTCTCTCTAGAAAAAGCATATCCTTATCTACAGCAGGACTTTTATACACGACCAGAATCTAGAAGATTCCTCTCTGAGAATCAAGGACGATCTCGGAACAATTTTGTCACATTCTCGGACACATCCTCTTCAGGTAGTAGCGAAGGAGACAACTCAAATTATAGATCTGGTTTCACCAGAAGAGGGGCATTTCAACAGAACTATCAACAACAAAATTTCCAACAAGGGGCACAACAACAACAGCAACAATCTTTTTTAGCGCGCGGCCAACAAAAACCACGCGCCAAAACCCGATTTGTTCAGCCCTGGGAGATGTCCACAAGGAGGCAGAACTACAGCAATTACAAAAACTAAAATCCCCGATTTACAATCTGTCAAAGGAAACATTGACAGAATCTGAAATGAGTCTTTTGGAAAAAGGATTATCATTTGTACCTATCAGAAAAACTGATTTTATTAAACTAAAATCGGAATTTATGGAATTCTGCCGGAAGACTTACAACCTATTTTTCAGATCTAACACCAGTTGTGAACTTTGAAAACACAGGTCTGAAGAAGAAATCCAAGTTCTGTCCTCCCACGAGCAAAGTACCTAAAGAAGTCCTAACTTTTGAAAAAACAATTCTGTCAGCAATTTCAACTGAGGAGAAGAAAAAACCAAGTTTTATCAAACAAAATTTATCAAAAGGACAAAAGGACGCTCTCCAGTCACTTGCATTAAACAAAAACATAATAATCAAACAGGCAGATAAGGGCGGCTCAATCGTCATCTGGGGAGTCGACGCCTACATAATGGAGATTAAAAAACAACTATCTGACCCTGGATGTTACAGGAAAATTGACAAGGATCCTACACTTGACTTACAGAGAGAATTATTTTCAATCGTGGATCACGCCACTGAACAAGGTTTTCTGGGTAAAAAAGAAACAGAATATCTTAAAAACAAACACCCACGCGTACCTGTTTTTTACGCATTACCCAAGATACATAAGGATGATAAACAACCACCGGGGAGACCGATAGTCTCTGGATGTGAGTCTCTGTTCGAGCCTGTCTCGAAATTCATTGACTTCTTTTTAAAACCGTTTCTAATGGAAGTTAAATCTTTTTTACAAGATACAACGGATTTTATTAACAAATTGTGTGACCTCCCATTCCAAGAAAACAACGACTATCTAGTGAGCATGGACATCACATCGTTATAAACCCAGATCCCACAGGAGGAGGGACTAGAGGTACTTAGACTTTTTCTAAATATGAGAACAAGACCAATGAGGGTCCCGACAGAGTTTATCCTTGAACTAGCGAGACTGGCTTTGAAAAAATATTATTTCAAATTTCAGGAAGATTTCTATTTTCAGATCCGCGGAGTGGTGATGGGCTGCCCCTTTGCCCCAGAGCTGGCAATCCTATTTATGAGTAAATTTGAAGATAGATTCATCTATGCAAACAATCCTTTTTCTCCATGGATCGGAGGGTGGCTCCGATACATAGATGATGTTTTTTTCATCTGGTCAGGAACAGAGATACAGCTGACAGACTTCCACCAATGGCTGAATAATAGGACTGAAAACATCAAATTCAGCCTACAATATTCCCAACATCGATTGTCCTTTTTAGATGTGGAAATATATTGCACAGAGGGTGTCCTAGTCACCACATTATTTCGAAAAGAGACGGATAGAAATAAGGCACTACACTTCTCTAGTTACCACCCGAGAAGTTTGAAAGAAAACCTTCCACTGGGTCAATTTCTGCGGATCCGCAGAAACTGCACATTCAAGGACGAATATATGTTAAATGCCAATGCTCTAAGAGAAAGACTATTAAAGTGAGGATATCCAGCAAAACTATTGAAACGTGCTCTGAAAAGAGCATGGTGGACACCCAGGGATACCCTGTTGAAGAAAAAAATAAAGAGTGAACAGAGCAGAATAGTCTATGTATCTACATACTGTCCAAATTCCAACTGGTTAAAAAGAGAAATCCAAAGGAACTGGCACATAGTCAAAGATTTGGATAAACGCCTCACAGAAATGCCACTTTTTGCCTTTAAAAAAGACAAATGTGTGGCCAACCACATTGTGAGAGCAGCTATGCCCAAACAAACATCCCAATCATTGAGGGAATATATGAACCTTCCACCGGTCACCGGGCATCATAAGTGCGGGACATGTGTCTCATGTGAGTCAACAATCGAAGGGGATTTGTTCCAATACAATGGGATCAGCTGGCGACATTCAAGATTCACAAATTGTAAATCAAAATTTGTCATATATGGAATTATGTGTCCATGCAATAAGCTATATATTGGAAAAACTACTCAAGAGATCAGACAAAGGATCAACCAACACAGGTCACGGATAAAAAGATCCGTCCTATCTGCACCTTTGGTACAACATTGGATTGACCAGAATCATGAAGAAACTGACCTAAAATGGACAGTGATCTCCAAGGTCGAGCACGATCAAAGAGGAGGTGACCTGGAGGCCAAACTATCATCACGAGAAGCCACCCTGATTCTAAAATTTAATTCGTCAGTCACAGGACTGAACGAAATGTCTGAATTATATCATCTATAAAAAATCCCCCTTTCTTTCTCAGAAAAGGATGTACGCTGCTGAAATATTACATAGGACTGTGCACATAGACATCGGCTGCAACCGATGGTTTAAAGTACCTTGACCCTATGAGGGTTCCCCCTCCTACGTTAACTTGAATTAGTGAGTGCCTTCAACTATTTTTAATATGCAGACCAATGCCATAGGTTCCGAGTTAGATATCACCTATCCGCACCACCCATAAAACAAAAACTGCATTTCCCAGCATCACGCGGACATCGACCCCGGCGCATGTAAAAAGCTGACAATGACGCATTCCATTATGCGACGACTGACTAAGGAGACGCCGCGTAGTTGAGAGAAGACCCGGTCCAACTGAGGTGAGCACAAGCGCATACTGGACGGTGTTGAAGTACGCATTAGATTAGATTCCGACTTTAAACAAGAGAAGCTTATGAGGCTGCCCGTCTTTTGTCCATGCAGAAACCGGAATGATGTTTCAATCGCCACAACACGAATGACCGCAGTTAAAGATCACGTGACCTGGAACATCGACTAAAGGTAAACAGATGCGCAAACAATTGTCCGTGTGTACGTAACACGCCGAAAGTGAAACACGGAGCTTATAATACAATTCCCTTGGTTTTAACAGTTCGACTGGTACCTCATGGAATAAAAAAACCCGTCATCTAGGAACGTTGGATCTAGACACCCACACACCGAACAGTGTGCACTAGAGTAGATCCCGAAAATACACAAATAAACCCGCGACCAAGAACAACTGCTAAGGTAACTTAATTGTCCTAACGACTGTTTGACTGTATGCGATACGCTAAATGTAGAATGCGGAAACCATGATGTAAATACAACCCCCTTGGTTTTAACAGTTGACTGGTGCTCCACTGAATAAATACCCGCCATCCAGGACTAATGGAATGTTGGATCGCGATATTCCCCTGGTTCAACCCCGAAGAGGTTAAGGTAATTGCATAAGCTTGTGCTGGTTCTATTAGAAGTTGAAGGTGCCTTCAGGAGTTCTATGACAGTAAGGATTGTTGTCATTTCTTCCACAGGATTCGATCCCTCAAGGTCCTGAGGAGATTCCCCGGCAGTAAGGGGCATCAAAACGCGTCGACCTTTGTGTTTGTTGTTCAGGCTAATCGCATGAGTAAACTACTCATAATGTTCTATTGATTACAAATACTGTGGATAGCCTGGTTGTTTGATGTATATTTATTGTTGTAATCTAGGTTAAAAAATTGTATTAATACCCTCCCAACCCCCCATCTCCCTAAAATACGTCTTTTGTTGACTGTAGGTGAGGGTATTATCAAAAAAGGCCCTGTTCCTCCCTGTTTTCTCTTTCACACTCTTCTTTTTCACATTTTCATTTCATTTGTAAGTCTGACATAGTATGTAAGGTCTCCAGTATGAATGTAGGTTGTATGTTGTGTGCACTGGTAAAATGATTCAGTGTGTTGAAAGCTTGATTGTTGTGTGAGTATTCACTTGTCACACCCACACCTTTGGGGTGCTTATCTATTTTGCTGAAAAGAGTTTCTTTTAGCTTCTCTCCCTGTTTATAATAAAATATTCCTGCAAAAACTTTTCAGAACACAAAAATTATACATGTTCTTTGAAAAATCTAAAATAAAAAATTGACTGAATTTGACATTTGTGTGTCGGTATATATATCAACATTTAATTTCGTTGATTATAGAAATTAGGTCCATTTGTTATGCAGTATTGGCATCTTGTTTTGTTTACACTTCAATTGGCGCGGCCTTACTGCGCTCTAGCCAAACCCTTTCGTTGTTCCATTGTTATTTAGCGGGCGCACGCTCGCGAGGTTCTCCCTCTTTGGTGTCCCTTGAGGGTAACCAAAAAACCAGGTGTTGTCCCACCCAGTATTCAATACTCCGTCTTTTATTAGGAAAGTCTTATAAACAATGACACATATGATTTGATATCAAACAACTCAATACCACCCAACTTGCAGCAGGGATTGCGACACGGATTTTATTCATTTTCTTTTTAATTCTGTTCACAAGGATGACAGAAAGTGACACTTTTGCATACTCAGAAGAACATATAAAAAATCTCCTGAGGGACCCTCCTTCTTTTGGATCAGCAGTATTAAGCAATTCAGCCAAAGTAAATAACGAATCAGAGAAACTCACACGACTCAAAAAGAAACAAATCCGCACGGACCTCCATGGTCACTTCCTCCTGCAACACCTCAGATCGGGCACGATCCCTGGAGGACTTATTATCAGAAACATCCCAGTGGTGTTCACTGAAGATCCGATTTATAAAAAAGGATACAGTCTGATTGAAACAAAATGTAGCCGCGACCTAATGGTCCTAACTGTGGAGACGGCGCAACGGTTATCAAAGGATCAATTGGAAGAGATAGCGAAATTAGAGTCTGAAATCACCAACAACCAATTGATAACGGACTCAAAAATACTACTAGAGAAAGTGGAAAAAGAAATCACTGAGTTCAAAGACTACACAATTACCCAAAAAGAAAGCAACTTCCAAAGAGACAAGAAGAACTTCTCTCTAGAAAAAGCATATCCTTATCTACAGCAGGACTTTTATACACGACCAGAATCTAGAAGATTCCTCTCTGAGAATCAAGGACGATCTCGGAACAATTTTGTCACATTCTCGGACACATCCTCTTCAGGTAGTAGCGAAGGAGACAACTCAAATTATAGATCTGGTTTCACCAGAAGAGGGGCATTTCAACAGAACTATCAACAACAAAATTTCCAACAAGGGGCACAACAACAACAGCAACAATCTTTTTTAGGCCGCGGCCAACAAAAACCACGCGCCAAAACCCGATTTGTTCAGCCCTGGGAGATGTCCACAAGGAGGCAGAACTACAGCAATTACAAAAACTAAAATCCCCGATTTACAATCTGTCAAAGGAAACATTGACAGAATCTGAAATGAGTCTTTTGGAAAAAGGATTATCATTTGTACCAATCAGAAAAACGGATTTTATTAAACTAAAATCGGAATTTATGGAATTCTGCCGGAAGTTAAGACTTACAACCTATTTTTCAGATCTAACACCAGTTGTGAACTTTGAAAACACAGGTCTGAAGAAGAAATCCAAGTTCTGTCCTCCCACAAGCAAAGTACCTAAAGAAGTCCTAACTTTTGAAAAAACAATTCTGTCAGCAATTTCAACTGAGGAGAAGAAAAAAACAAGTTTTATCAAACAAAATTTATCAAAAGGACAAAAGGACGCTCTCCAGTCACTTGCATTAAACAAAAACATAATAATCAAACAGGCAGATAACGGCGGCTCAATCGTCATCTGGGGAGTCGACGCCTACATAATGGAGATTAAAAAACAACTATCTGACCCTGGATGTTACAGGAAAATTGACAAGGATCCTACACTTGACTTACAGAGAGAATTATTTTCAATCGTGGATCACGCCACTGAACAAGGTTTTCTGGGTAAAAAAGAAACAGAATATCTTAAAAACAAACACCCACGCGTACCTGTTTTTTACGCATTACCCAAGATACATAAGGATGATAAACAACCACCGGGGAGACCGATAGTCTCTGGATGTGAGTCTCTGTTCGAGCCTGTCTCGAAATTCGTTGACTTCTTTTTAAAACCGTTTCTAATGGAAGTTAAATCTTTTTTACAAGATACAACGGATTTTATTAACAAATTGTGTGACCTCCCATTCCAAGAAAACAACGACTATCTAGTGAGCATGGACATCACATCGTTATACACCCAGATCCCACATGAGGAGGGACTAGAGGTACTTAGACTTTTTCTAAATATGAGAACAAGACCAATGAGGGTCCCGACAGAGTTTATCCTTGAACTAGCGAGACTGGCTTTGAAAAAGAATTATTTCAAATTTCAGGAAGATTTCTATTTTCAGATCCGCGGAGTGGCGATGGGCTGCCCCTTTGCCCCAGAGCTGGCAATCCTATTTATGAGTAAATTTGAAGGTAGATTCATCTATGCAAACAATCCTTTTTCTCCATGGATCGGAGGGTGGCTCCGATACATAGATGATGTTTTTTTCATCTGGTCAGGAACAGAGATACAGCTGACAGACTTCCACCAATGGCTGAATAATAGGACTGAAAACATCAAATTCAGCCTACAATATTCCCAACATCGATTGTCCTTTTTAGATGTGGAAATATATTGCACAGAGGGTGTCCTAGTCACCACCTTATTTCGAAAAGAGACGGATAGAAATAAGGCACTACACTTCTCTAGTTACCACCCGAGAAGTTTGAAAGAAAACCTTCCACTGGGTCAATTTCTGCGGATCCGCAGAAACTGCACATTCAAGAACGAATATATGTTAAATGCCAATGCTCTAAGAGAAAGACTATTAGCGAGAGGATATCCAGCAAAACTATTGAAACGTGCTCTGAAAAGAGCATGGTGGACACCCAGGGATACCCTGTTGAAGAAAAAAATAAAGAGTGAACAGAGCAGAATAGTCTATGTATCTACATACTGTCCAAATTCCAACTGGTTAAAAAGAGAAATCCAAAGGAACTGACACATAGTCAAAGATTTGGATAAACGCCTCACAGAAATGCCACTTTTTGCCTTTAAAAAAGACAAATGTGTGGCCAACCACATTGTGAGAGCAGCTATGCCCAAACAAACATCCCAATCATTGAGGGAATATATGAACCTTCCACCGGTCACCGGGCATCATAAGTGCGGGACATGTGTCTCATGTGAGTCAACAATCAAAGGGGATTTGTTCCAATACAATGGGATCAGCTGGCGACATTCAAGATTCACAAATTGTAAATCAAAATTTGTGATATATGGAATTATGTGTCCATGCAATAAGCTATATATTGGAAAAACTACTCAAGAGATCAGACAAAGGATCAACCAACACAGGTCACGGATAAAAAGATCCGTCCTATCTGCACCTTTGGTACAACATTGGATTGACCAGAATCATGAAGAAACTGACCTAAAATGGACAGTGATCTCCAAGGTCGAGCACGATCAAAGAGGAGGTGACCTGGAGGCCAAACTATCATCACGAGAAGCCACCCTGATTCTAAAATTTAATTCGTCAGTCACAGGACTTATATCATCTATAAAAAATCCCACTTTCTTTCTCAGAAAAGGATGTACGCTGCTGAAATATTACATAGGACTGTGCACATAGACATCGGCTGCAACCGATGGTTTAAAGTACCTTGACCCTATGAGGGTTCCCCCTCCTACGTTAACTTGAATTAGTGAGTGCCTTCAACTATTTTTAATATGCAGACCATTGCCATAGGTTCCGAGTTAGATATCACCTATCCGCACCACCCATAAAAAAAATAAATAAATAAAAAAAAATTTAAAAAAACTGCATTTCCCAGCATCACGCGGACATCGACCTCGGCGCATGTAAAAAGCTGACAATGACGCATTCCATTATGCGACGACTGACTAAGGAGACGCCGCGTAGTTGAGAGAAGACCCGGTCCAACTGAGGTGAGCACAAGCGCATCCTGAACGGTGTTGAAGTACGCATTAGATTAGATTCCGACTTTAAACAAGAGAAGCTTATGAGGCTGCCCGTCTTTTGTCCACGCAGAAACCGGAATGATGTTTCAATCGCCACAACACGAATGACCGCAGTTAAAGATCACGTGACCTGGAACATCGACTAAAGGTAAACAGATGCGCAAACAATTGTCCGTGTGTACGTAACACGCCGAAAGTGAAACACGGAGCTTATAATACAATTCCCTTGGTTTTAACAGTTCGACTGGTACCTCATGGAATAAAAAAACCCGTCATCTAGGAACGTTGGATCTAGACACCCCACACACCGAACAGTGTGCACTAGAGTAGATCCCGAAAATACACAAATAAACCCGTGACCAAGAACAACTGCTAAGGTAACTTAATTGTCCTAATGACTGTTTGACTGTATGCGATACGCTAAATGTAGAATGCGGAAACCATGATGTAAATACAACCCCCTTGGTTTTAACAGTTGACTGGTGCTCCACTGAATAAATCCCCGCCATCCAGGACTAATGGAATGTTGGATCGCGATATTCCCCTGGTTCAACCCCGAAGAGGTTAAGGTAATTGCATAAGCTTGTGCTGGTTCTATTAGAAGTTGAAGGTGCCTTCAGGAGTTCTATGACAGTAAGGATTGTTGTCATTTCTTCCACAGGATTCGATCCCTCAAGGTCCTGAGGAGATTCCCCGGCAGTAAGGGGCATCAAAACGCGTCGACCTTTGTGTTTGTTGTTCAGGCTAATCGCATGAGTAAACTACTCATAATGTTCTATTGATTACAAATACTGTGGATAGCCTGGTTGTTTGATGTATATTTATTGTTGTAATCTAGGTTAAAAAATTGTATTAATACCCTCCCAACCCCCCATCTCCCTAAAATACGTCTTTTGTTGACTGTAGGTGAGGGTATTATCAAAAAAGGCCCTGTTCCTCCCTGTTTTCTCTTTCACACTCTTCTTTTTCACATTTTCATTTCATTTGTAAGTCTGACATAGTATGTAAGGTCTCCAGTATGAATGTAGGTTGTATGTTGTGTGCACTGGTAAAATGATTCAGTGTGTTGAAAGCTTGATTGTTGTGTGAGTATTCACTTGTCACACCCACACCTTTGGGGTGCTTATCTATTTTGCTGAAAAGAGTTTCTTTTAGCTTCTCTCCCTGTTTATAATAAAATATTCCTGCAAAAACTTTTCAGAACACAAAAATTATACATGTTCTTTGAAAAATCTAAAATAAAAAATTGACTGAATTTGACATTTGTGTGTCGGTATATATATCAACATTTAATTTCGTTGATTATAGAAATTAGGTCCATTTGTTATGCAGTATTGGCATCTTGTTTTGTTTACACTTCAATTGGCGCGGCCTTACTGCGCTCTAGCCAAACCCTTTCGTTGTTCCATTGTTATTTAGCGGGCGCACGCTCGCGAGGTTCTCCCTCTTTGGTGTCCCTTGAGGGTAACCAAAAAACCAGGTGTTGTCCCACCCAGTATTCAATACTCCGTCTTTTATTAGGAAAGTCTTATAAACAATGACACATATGATTTGATATCAAACAACTCAATACCACCCAACTTGCAGCAGGGATTGCGACACGGATTTTATTCATTTTCTTTTTAATTCTGTTCACAAGGATGACAGAAAGTGACACTTTTGCATACTCAGAAGAACATATAAAAAATCTCCTGAGGGACCCTCCTTCTTTTGGATCAGCAGTATTAAGCAATTCAGCCAAAGTAAATAACGAATCAGAGAAACTCACACGACTCAAAAAGAAACAAATCCGCACGGACCTCCATGGTCACTTCCTCCTGCAACACCTCAGATCGGGCACGATCCCTGGAGGACTTATTATCAGAAACATCCCAGTGGTGTTCACTGAAGATCCGACTTATAAAAAAGGATACAGTCTGATTGAAACAAAATGTAGCCGCGACCTAATGGTCCTAACTGTGGAGACGGCGCAACGGTTATCAAAGGATCAATTGGAAGAGATAGCGAAATTAGAGTCTGAAATCACCAACAACCAATTGATAACGGACTCAAAAATACTACTAGAGAAAGTGGAAAAAGAAATCACTGAGTTCAAAGACTACACAATTACCCAAAAAGAAAGCAACTTCCAAAGAGACAAGAAGAACTTCTCTCTAGAAAAAGCATATCCTTATCTACAGCAGGACTTTTATACACGACCAGAATCTAGAAGATTCCTCTCTGAGAATCAAGGACGATCTCGGAACAATTTTGTCACATTCTCGGACACATCCTCTTCAGGTAGTAGCGAAGGAGACAACTCAAATTATAGATCTGGTTTCACCAGAAGAGGGGCATTTCAACAGAACTATCAACAACAAAATTTCCAACAAGGGGCACAACAACAACAGCAACAATCTTTTTTAGGCCGCGGCCAACAAAAACCACGCGCCAAAACCCGATTTGTTCAGCCCTGGGAGATGTCCACAAGGAGGCAGAACTACAGCAATTACAAAAACTAAAATCCCCGATTTACAATCTGTCAAAGGAAACATTGACAGAATCTGAAATGAGTCTTTTGGAAAAAGGATTATCATTTGTACCAATCAGAAAAACGGATTTTATTAAACTAAAATCGGAATTTATGGAATTCTGCCGGAAGTTAAGACTTACAACCTATTTTTCAGATCTAACACCAGTTGTGAACTTTGAAAACACAGGTCTGAAGAAGAAATCCAAGTTCTGTCCTCCCACAAGCAAAGTACCTAAAGAAGTCCTAACTTTTGAAAAAACAATTCTGTCAGCAATTTCAACTGAGGAGAAGAAAAAAACAAGTTTTATCAAACAAAATTTATCAAAAGGACAAAAGGACGCTCTCCAGTCACTTGCATTAAACAAAAACATAATAATCAAACAGGCAGATAACGGCGGCTCAATCGTCATCTGGGGAGTCGACGCCTACATAATGGAGATTAAAAAACAACTATCTGACCCTGGATGTTACAGGAAAATTGACAAGGATCCTACACTTGACTTACAGAGAGAATTATTTTCAATCGTGGATCACGCCACTGAACAAGGTTTTCTGGGTAAAAAAGAAACAGAATATCTTAAAAACAAACACCCACGCGTACCTGTTTTTTACGCATTACCCAAGATACATAAGGATGATAAACAACCACCGGGGAGACCGATAGTCTCTGGATGTGAGTCTCTGTTCGAGCCTGTCTCGAAATTCGTTGACTTCTTTTTAAAACCGTTTCTAATGGAAGTTAAATCTTTTTTACAAGATACAACGGATTTTATTAACAAATTGTGTGACCTCCCATTCCAAGAAAACAACGACTATCTAGTGAGCATGGACATCACATCGTTATACACCCAGATCCCACATGAGGAGGGACTAGAGGTACTTAGACTTTTTCTAAATATGAGAACAAGACCAATGAGGGTCCCGACAGAGTTTATCCTTGAACTAGCGAGACTGGCTTTGAAAAAGAATTATTTCAAATTTCAGGAAGATTTCTATTTTCAGATCCGCGGAGTGGCGATGGGCTGCCCCTTTGCCCCAGAGCTGGCAATCCTATTTATGAGTAAATTTGAAGGTAGATTCATCTATGCAAACAATCCTTTTTCTCCATGGATCGGAGGGTGGCTCCGATACATAGATGATGTTTTTTTCATCTGGTCAGGAACAGAGATACAGCTGACAGACTTCCACCAATGGCTGAATAATAGGACTGAAAACATCAAATTCAGCCTACAATATTCCCAACATCGATTGTCCTTTTTAGATGTGGAAATATATTGCACAGAGGGTGTCCTAGTCACCACCTTATTTCGAAAAGAGACGGATAGAAATAAGGCACTACACTTCTCTAGTTACCACCCGAGAAGTTTGAAAGAAAACCTTCCACTGGGTCAATTTCTGCGGATCCGCAGAAACTGCACATTCAAGGACGAATATATGTTAAATGCCAATGCTCTAAGAGAAAGACTATTAGCGAGAGGATATCCAGCAAAACTATTGAAACGTGCTCTGAAAAGAGCATGGTGGACACCCAGGGATACCCTGTTGAAGAAAAAAATAAAGAGTGAACAGAGCAGAATAGTCTATGTATCTACATACTGTCCAAATTCCAACTGGTTAAAAAGAGAAATCCAAAGGAACTGACACATAGTCAAAGATTTGGATAAACGCCTCACAGAAATGCCACTTTTTGCCTTTAAAAAAGACAAATGTGTGGCCAACCACATTGTGAGAGCAGCTATGCCCAAACAAACATCCCAATCATTGAGGGAATATATGAACCTTCCACCGGTCACCGGGCATCATAAGTGCGGGACATGTGTCTCATGTGAGTCAACAATCAAAGGGGATTTGTTCCAATACAATGGGATCAGCTGGCGACATTCAAGATTCACAAATTGTAAATCAAAATTTGTGATATATGGAATTATGTGTCCATGCAATAAGCTATATATTGGAAAAACTACTCAAGAGATCAGACAAAGGATCAACCAACACAGGTCACGGATAAAAAGATCCGTCCTATCTGCACCTTTGGTACAACATTGGATTGACCAGAATCATGAAGAAACTGACCTAAAATGGACAGTGATCTCCAAGGTCGAGCACGATCAAAGAGGAGGTGACCTGGAGGCCAAACTATCATCACGAGAAGCCACCCTGATTCTAAAATTTAATTCGTCAGTCACAGGACTTATATCATCTATAAAAAATCCCCCTTTCTTTCTCAGAAAAGGATGTACGCTGCTGAAATATTACATAGGACTGTGCACATAGACATCGGCTGCAACCGATGGTTTAAAGTACCTTGACCCTATGAGGGTTCCCCCTCCTACGTTAACTTGAATTAGTGAGTGCCTTCAACTATTTTTAATATGCAGACCATTGCCATAGGTTCCGAGTTAGATATCACCTATCCGCACCACCCATAAAAAAAATAAATAAATAAAAAATTTTTTAAAAAAACTGCATTTCCCAGCATCACGCGGACATCGACCTCGGCGCATGTAAAAAGCTGACAATGACGCATTCCATTATGCGACGACTGACTAAGGAGACGCCGCGTAGTTGAGAGAAGACCCGGTCCAACTGAGGTGAGCACAAGCGCATCCTGAACGGTGTTGAAGTACGCATTAGATTAGATTCCGACTTTAAACAAGAGAAGCTTATGAGGCTGCCCGTCTTTTGTCCACGCAGAAACCGGAATGATGTTTCAATCGCCACAACACGAATGACCGCAGTTAAAGATCACGTGACCTGGAACTTCGACTAAAGGTAAACAGATGCGCAAACAATTGTCCGTGTGTACGTAACACGCCGAAAGTGAAACACGGAGCTTATAATACAATTCCCTTGGTTTTAACAGTTCGACTGGTACCTCATGGAATAAAAAAACCCGTCATCTAGGAACGTTGGATCTAGACACCCCACACACCGAACAGTGTGCACTAGAGTAGATCCCGAAAATACACAAATAAACCCGTGACCAAGAACAACTGCTAAGGTAACTTAATTGTCCTAATGACTGTTTGACTGTATGCGATACGCTAAATGTAGAATGCGGAAACCATGATGTAAATACAACCCCCTTGGTTTTAACAGTTGACTGGTGCTCCACTGAATAAATCCCCGCCATCCAGGACTAATGGAATGTTGGATCGCGATATTCCCCTGGTTCAACCCCGAAGAGGTTAAGGTAATTGCATAAGCTTGTGCTGGTTCTATTAGAAGTTGAAGGTGCCTTCAGGAGTTCTATGACAGTAAGGATTGTTGTCATTTCTTCCACAGGATTCGATCCCTCAAGGTCCTGAGGAGATTCCCCGGCAGTAAGGGGCATCGAAACGCGTCGACCTTTGTGTTTGTTGTTCAGGCTAATCGCATGAGTAAACTACTCATAATGTTCTATTGATTACAAATACTGTGGATAACCTGGTTGTTTGATGTATATTTATTGTTGTAATCTAGGTTAAAAAATTGTATTAATACCCTCCCAACCCCCCATCTCCCTAAAATAGGTCTTTTGTTGACTGTAGGTGAGGGTATTATCAAAAAAGGCCCTGTTCCTCCCTGTTTTCTCTTTCACACTCTTCTTTTTCACATTTTCATTTCATTTGTAAGTCTGACATAGTATGTAAGGTCTCCAGTATGAATGTATGTTGTATGTTGTGTGCACTGGTAAAATGATTCAGTGTGTTGAAAGCTTGATTGTTGTGTGAGTATTCACTTGTCACACCCACACCTTTGGGGTGCTTATCTATTTTGCTGAAAAGAGTTTCTTTTAGCTTCTCTCCCTGTTTATAATAAAATATTCCTGCAAAAACTTTTCAGAACACAAAAATTATACATGTTCTTTGAAAAATCTAAAATAAAAAATTGACTGAATTTGACATTTGTGTGTCGGTATATATATCAACAGTTTAATTTCGTTGATTATAGAAATTAGGTCCATTTGTTATGCAGTATTGGCATCTTGTTTTGTTTACACTTCAATTGGCGCGGCCTTACTGCGCTCTAGCCAAACCCTTTCGTTGTTCCATTCTTACACAAGTGTGACAGCTAATGGCAGATACACGTGTCACTCTGAATGCCACAAAGTGTGAGTTTCACCAAACTCAAGTTCTTTGGGCACGCGTTCTCTGATGGGAGGATGACTCCTGACCCAGATAAAGTGCAAGCACTGAAAGCTACATGCCCCCCACAAGATGTCAACGTGCTGAGATCCTTCTTAGGCATGGCCAGTTATTGCTCCAGGTACAGTCGTGACTTTGCTACCATGTGTACCCCATTGAGAGACTTTACAAAACAAATTGTCCCTTACCTTTGGTCTGCTGAATGTCACCAAAGCTTCAAAAGAATAAAACATGCGATTTAGAATGCAACCAAGATTTGTATTTGTATTTGTATTTCTATTTGTATTTTAGACTTGTAGAGCGCCTTATCACCCCGGGGTCTCTAAGCGCTTGACAGGCGAGTGGGTACTGGCAAGAAGAAAACAGACTAGATATTACCCCATGCCTCTTGGAAAAGCACGGTTTTGAGCTTTTTCCTAAAAGGCAGGAGTCTGGTTTCTTTGCGCAGATTTTCAGGCAGTTGGTTCCAGGCTTTGGGCATTGTGTGGAAGAACGTCCGTCCACCGATAGAGGACCGTTTGATCCTAGGACAGATCAATAGGGCGGCATCGGCTGAGCGTAAGTTCCTGTTGGGGGCATATGGGACGAGGCGTTTTTTGATGTATTTCGGGGCTTGCCCATATAAGGCTTTCTGCGTGATGCATAGACCTTTGAACTTGGCTCGTTGATTCACTGGCAACCAGTGCAGCTCCCGAAGAAGGGGGGTGGCCGGTGTCCTTCTTGGTTTATTATAGATAAGTCTGGCCGCGTCATTCATGACGATCTGAAGTCTTTTGGTGAGTTTTTTCGGAATACCAAAATACATGGCGTTGCCATAATCCAGTCGGGCCAGAATTAAAGCTGACACTGCTCTTCTGAGGGTGTCCGCCTTTAGGATGAGAGATAGTTTGCGCAGTTGTCTCAGGAGGCCTACACAAGTGCCCACCACCGCCGAGACCTGGGCTGACATAGTGAGATTTGTGTCGATGATTATGCCAAGGCTTTTTACTGCTGTTGCCGGTACTGGGGGGTTGCCTAATTCTGAGGGCCATAGGAGGTCGCATCAGGGGCTAGATGAAGTTGTGATAGCAAGAACCTCTGTCTTGTCTGGGTTGATCTTTAAGAAGTTTGCCGTCATCCAGTTGACGGTAAATTTTAGAATATTCTTCAATTTTTGATCAGCCGTGGGGGAATTGCCTATCTGAATGATGATCTGGGTGTCGTCAGCATAATTGTATATATTACAATCCATCTGATTCAGAGATGAAATGAGGGGCTGCAGATACGTATTGAACATCAAGGGGGACAGGGCAGAGCCCTGAGGGACGCCGCATGTAATTTTAGCAGCCTCTGACACCAGGTCATCCAGTTGTACTTTCTGGACCCGTCCACCGAGGAACGAGGTCAGCCAGGCGTGGGCCGTGCCCTTGATGCCAAACTCCCCCAATCGCGACAGAAGGAGGTCATGATTGACCGTATCAAATGCCGCGGAGAGGTCGAGTAGCACCAGGGCACAAGGAACTTTATTATCTGTTTTAAGACGCAGGTCATCTAGCACGGATAGCATGACTAATTCCGTGCTGTTGTGGGCTCTAAACCCAGCTTGGTTGGGTTCGAGTAGTGCGTTACTCTCCAGGTGGTGAGAGAGGGCGGACAGCACATGATGTTCCAGTATTTTAGCTAAAAAAGGCAGTTGAGATATGGGCCTGTAATTCTTCAGAATCTTGGTGTCAGCACCGGCCTTTTTTAGCAGGGGAATCAGTCTCGCCTCCTTAAGAATGGAGGGGACTTGTCCAGAGGTAAGGGAACCGTTTAGGAGCAATAAAATGTCGTCCTCCAAACCTGGCCATGCTTGTTTAAATATCTGTGGGGGGCAAGGGTCCGCCGGAGAGCCTGATTTGACTTGGTTCATCACTTTTTTCAAGGTGTCCTTGGTAAGTAGGGGTAGGGAGGTTAATGGCTCAGTGACTGTGGGGGGGAGAGTTTGAGGAGTTACCGGGCAGTCAAATCTAGGGGTGCTTTCGATTTCTCTCAGGAGGTCAGATATCTTTGTAGTAAAGAAGGATTGAAATTTATAGCAGTCTTCTTGCGTAAAAGAAGGAGGTTGTTCCTTCTTTTTCCTCAGTTCAGTAAGCACTTGGAAAATTTCCTTCTGGGGGTTAGGTGCTGTGGCAATTCTGCTTTCGTAGAACTCACTTTTCCTAGTTCTAATGGCTTGTTTATACAAGGCGAGTTTTTCCTTATATAAGGTTTGGCAGTTAAGATCATACCTCTTTCGCCAGGCTCTCTCGCACTGTCGCAGGGCCCGTTTCAGGAGTCTCAAATCGTCATTGAACAAAGGAGCGCCTTTGCCTTTTTCCCTGATTTTTATCTTACGTGCTGGGGCCACCACCTCTATCGCAGATTCCAATTTTTGCGATAGCTTTTGACTGGCCCTCTCTAGGTCATCTTCAGGTAGTCTGTTTAGGTGGGAAGGTTGCTGTAAAGTTGATAGCAGAATATCCGGATTAATGGAGTTCCATCTTCTCACTACCCGCCATTTGTCGGATGAGATGCTTTCTTGTCTCGGAAAGGCTAAGCTACCCTGTAAAAGGTAGTGATCCGACCAAATGCAAGGCGATGAAGTGACTGGGCACAGGGCAGGAACAGAGGCCTATTTTGACCCCAAATTAAATACTGAGAGCTCAGTCTACCAAGCCCAGTGGGGTTGGGGGCAATCCTTACTCAACATAATGGTCATCCGAATGCTCAGAATCACATTGTGGCCTAAGCCAGTTGAAGCCTGTCTGACACAGAACGTGCCTACTCTCAGCCGGAGAAGGAGAGCCTGGCTGTAGTGCGGGCCTCCAAACATTTTCATGTGTTTCAATACAGAAAACATTTTACTTTTACAGACCACCAAGCAATGCTCACTATTTTTCGAAAGCCAAGATGCTCCTCGCATTCAAAAGTGGGGGTGGCGACTGCAAGAGTACGACTATGCAATTGTACACAAGCCAGGTAAAGATCAGAACCCTGCTGATTGTTTTTCACGAGTATCGCCACCTCCTCATAGTTTGACATCCAAAACAGCTGATGAGTACATCAACTTCATTGTGAGGTTCAGCACACCTGCAGCCTTACCTGTTGAACAAATTATTGCTACTACTAATGCTGACAACTACATGCTTATCCTCAAAGACATCATTTCAACTCAGTCGTGGAGGTAGAAGACTTAACCTTTTGCAGACGATGTTGAATTAAAAAAATGAAAAAATGTACAGGATGAACTGCCCGTTACCAGGGATGGTGTTGTATTGAGAGGCTCGAGAATTGTCATACCTGATAGCTAAAGATAGCAAGTCATTGAACTAGCCCATGAAGGACATTGTGGCATTGTATCCACCAAAAGAACCCTAAGAGACTGAGGGGCATATTTACAAGCCTCTATCGCCACCACAGTGTCCCTTTTCAGGACGTTGTGGTGGCGATAGAGGCTTCACCTTATTTACAAGGCAGCGTTAAGCCACTTAATGTGCCAAAATTAAGATCAGGGAAAACATGGTCTTAAATAGGCGAAATGAGGAGAAATTATGTATTTCTCCTCGTTTTTGCTGTTTCCATATCTGCTGCCTTGTGCAGCACACATAGAAACAGCAAATTGCCTATGATTGTTTATGTGCATAAAGGTGAACCTTCCTGCACACAAACAATAATTTTTTAAAAACTGCAGTTTTGCAACTTCTATGTGTGCTGCATTAATTTACAAAACTGCATTTAAATATTGTTTACGTGCAGGAAGGGGGTCCTTCCTGCACATAAAAAATATTCCCCCTCAATGCAAACACCCTTACACTATGGTGCAAGGGTGCCTGCTTTGGCCCTAGGATGCAAAATTTAGCACCAGTGCAGGGCTGCACCATATTCATGTAAATATGGTGCAGCCCTGCATTTCAAAAGTGGCACAGTGTGTTGTTAAGCCAAGGAGGCTAATGACATGCTCTGCCACTTCATTGTAAATATGACCCTGATTGTGGTTCCAACGCCTAGATGAGCGAGTTGAGATGGCACTAAAAGAGTGCCATCTTTGCAACTGCCTTTCCCCCAACGTGCTGCAGCATGCATTGACAATATCTTACCTTCCTCCACATGCCTGGGAAAGAGTTGCAGTTATTTTCTTTGGGCCCTTAGGAAATGGACACCATCTCATGGTAGTCATTGATTAGTATTCATGTTTTCCTCTGGTAGAGAAGTTATCATCAACAACCCATGACAAGGTCAATGAGCAGCTGGATGACATCTTTGCAGCATGGGGTATTCCACCATTCACAAATTTGTTGGTTTATATTTGTCCTTTGTTCTTCTCTGTAATCAGTCAAACCTACTTTTGTATGTCCGCCATTCAATAGCAATGAATTCAGGAGTTTTTAGTCAGACATCAAAAGAGTAGACCTCAGTGGCCCCAAGCCAATGGTATTGTGGAACAATTCATGGGAACCCACAGAAGCATACTTTAACAAGCATCGATGTAGGGAATTTAGTTACACCAGGCCCTGTGTCAAGCCTCCATGCTTATCGTTCAACTCCTCACTCCAAAACTGGTGATTCCTGCCACCTTACTGTTTGGGAGATCTATCAGAACCAATGCCCACATTGTAAAGCCGACCGATCCATGAATGCTGATAAGGTTCGTGTCACAGACACTTGTCGAAAGGGAAAAATGAAAACATGCCAATTGGCGTTTAGGAGCTCAGGAAAGAGTCTTCGACTGGGTCCTGGTCAAGCAGAAACAAAAGCATAAAACAGACACTCTGTGCTGTCGATCCTCTGAGGGTTGTTGTGAGGTGCAAAAGACACATGGTGACGGCACTTCATCCTGGAAAGTCCATCAGATGGGGCTCATCACACTTTTAGCACCTACGTTGATTGGTCCTCAGCTCCTGCAATCATGAATGAGGCGACTCCGCCTAACAGTCCAGATCAAGCATCAGAACCAGTGCCATCGGTGCCCAATCAAAGTGCACCTCAGCTACCTCATACAACTTGATCTGTCCTTCTAGTGCGAGCGCCTTGATGACTTATTGAAGAGCTATGAGGTAACTGTTGTTTATACTTTTTATTGAATTAAGGAGGAGATATAGTATTGTCAGACTTATGTGTGCTAGGACACTTGTGGTTCTGGGCGGGCTCAAAAGATGAATTATGCAACACGCTGGGATGTGCTAAGGTGTGGTTATTACCAGTTATGACATGATGAGAGTGCAATGTGTGATCGTATTCTGAGGAATAAAGACGTCTGGTACAGAGCTTCATGTGTGGCATATTCATTTGCATGCTCCTGGGCTGGGAAGGACACTACAACCTTGATCACCATTGGAGCATTAGCCCTTGGTGTGGAGTGATTTAAAAGTTTTTGCTACCCCTTGCCGCCAGGTGTTCATGGTGATGACGGGCAGAGAAAACTGAACCTGTGTCCGCCCACTTTAAATAGGGCAGGTGTGCATTTGGCCAAACCTCCCACAGCTCTTATTCTGTCAGACTGCCTGATATTTGTGTAGGAGAAGGAGACAGAGTAGTTTCCCCTGCCTACACACTAAAGATCCACATACTCTAAATGAGGTGGGTGGACCTTTAGGTTGCTGGAAAGGGTACAGTGTCACCATTGTCTAAATCAGGCCCTTAGTCACACTTTCCCTTGTTATGTTTGCATTTCTACCACCATCACGCCCATTTAGTACACTTGGGTGAAACTGTAATTATGCCTGCAAAATAATTTCATGTATAACTTTTGCACCCGGGAGGCATGTTTGCATAGGAAAGGCCCTTTCACTCTGTCTTAAAAAATATCACCTTACCTTTTATCACTGTTGGTCACCTTTGATGGCAATAGTTCTTAGTTTCTTTACTGTGAAAAACCCTTGTATGTACTTAATTTTTAAAATCCTATAATGTGGGGATGGCCTAGGAAAAGGACAGCAAAGCCAGTAGCTTAGCAAGGATGCATGGTCCCTAGTGCAAGCAAGGTAAATTACACCATTAACTTCTTTTGGGGGAGTAAAATAAAACATTGTCAGAGTTCAATGGGCCCCAGTGTCACACATCTACTGCACAAGTGTAGCTATGCCCCTGAGCAGATGGCTGTAATGGTCGAAGACCTCACCTCCCAGCAGGGAGTTGGAGTAATACTTGCCAGGAATTCATCCCGTTTTCCCCCCCAAATTTTTCCATAAGAGTTTCCCATGCGTTAGCAGTTACTTTTATTGTGCCAATACCATCATTTTGTTATGGTTACCAAGAATTACATACAATATTCAAGTACCAGAATTGTGTCACTGATACTGTCCATATAACATTGGTAGCCTGTATGTCAAAAATTGCTTCCAGTATTTCAAAGCCAGCATTTCATCATGGTTTGCTTCCAGGCCCGGACTGGCCGTTGCGGGCACCGGGCAATTCCCCGGTGGGCCGCACGGGTGGGGGCCGGTTTGGGACGCCTGGGGGCCGTTTTTGTTACAGGGCCGTTTTGCTGCAAAAACGGCCCTGTAACAAAATCGGCCGAAAACCGGCCCTGGCAGAGAGCGCGGCCGTCCCCCCTCTCCCAGGAGGTGGGGAGGGGGGGCCGGTCGAGCACTTTGTCAGGGCCGGTTTTGTTTCCCAGTCCGGCCCTGTTTGCTTCCCTCAAACCGGCCCCTCATATTCTTAAGGTACGGCTGCCCACTCTGAGCCAACAAATTACCTTAAGCATGCAGCACCAGCATTTTCGCCATAGGTGTCCCTAACGTCAATTACTACTTCCAGTATTTGAAAGTCCACATTTTGCCGTGGGTGCCCTCCCTAATTCCAAGAATCACCTCCAATGTCCAAGCACCAGCATTTTGCCACAGGTTCCACCATGCCAAGATTATCTTCCAGTATGCAAGCACCAGCATTTCCCACATGGGCCCCTATGCCAAGAATGACTTTTAGAATGTCAGGGCCTGCACTTTGCAATGGTGCCTTTCCTTATGCCAAGAAGTATTTTCAGTATGCCAGTTGCAGCATTTGCTGCCATAAGCCCAGAATTATATTGAGTATGCCATGGTCACTCAAAATACTCAAACACACTCTTACTCACTTGTATGCTCTCACTACCACTCATACTCACTTCTTCTAACATTCACTCTATTCCTCCACATGTATGCAAATTCATTGTTTCTCACTCAAAATTAGAAACACGCTTACACACACTAACTCTTTAACACTCACTGACTCTGGGCCCTGGTACAATTGATAACGACACTCCTAACTCATGTCCACCCCCTCTCACAATCTTCAATCACTTACTCCTTCTAGCACACTCACAGTCCTTCACTCACTCCCTCACGCTCACCTTCACTTAGTCATGCACTCGCTCAACCTCAGATTACAATAACTATAACTTGGAACCCCGCCATGAACAGTGTTGTCATCAATAATGTAATTTCAGTTGTTATCAGTGATGTTATCAATGATGTTATAGAATATGTCATGAAAGTTGTAATATGTGAGTTAAAAGCAGTGCAGGGTGAGGGCACAAGTTATGGTTACTTGAAATACCTATAATTGGTGAATTTGTTTAGTTTAGAATGTTACGTTTAAACTGACATTTTCACCTAGTTGTAACCTCACTTTAGCCTTTGTTTCTTTCAGTGATTTTCTGCGATTTTTGTAAATCAAAGTAAGATAATATTACCATACCTATTAACTCGTTCCCTCGCCATGCACTGATTATGTCATCACATATTAAAGTGCTTATGGCATGTTCAGTGACATTGTTGATAACATCACTGATGACAACTGAACTGACATCATTGACGACAACACTGCAGGGCGGATGCAGGAGTTAGTTACTTGAATTAACTTTAACTGCTGAATTTCAGTGTTTTTTTAGTTAAAACATTGCGTATAAACTTACATTTTTGGCTAACTATACTAATCCAACTATAACATTACCTTACCCGCAGAACTGCATGGTGCAGGTCCACAATGTAATGCCATGCATTGTAAAGGTCAACGCGTGTTATTACATGCATGGTAAAGGTATGCATTGTGTTGACATGTGTGGTAACATTGTACAACCACCTGAGTGGTGCACTAATATGCACCCTGACACCCACCTTTTAGAAAATATACTGTGCTGTCTGAGAAATGCGCAGTATTCTGTTAAATAAAATGGTTTGCGCCTGTGTGAGGGGATCATAGTTCGACTACACCCCCTCAGTCAGTCACAATCCAGACACACCTACAGAGTGCTGTATTATTTTTATTGCAATGAACTTTTTTTATTTTCAGAAGGAAAGATGGGAATGGGGTAAACAGAAAACAAAACAGAGATCCAACATACTAAGGATATGTATGCATTAAAGATTCCGCTTAATTCTAAGAAACACTGCAATTGATAACAGATGGACAGTCAGCATAATAGAGACTCCAGAAATCTGGAGTAGTGATTGAATGAGTAACAACATCACACACCCATCTCCCAACTTCATATGTGGATAAAAAACAAATGGAATCCAAAGGCAAACTCTGCCATTGCGCTCACCATATAAAGTAGACTAAGCGATATCCCACCCAACTTTCTCGCCATGCCCACCCCTGCGATGTAAATGCAAGTCCCTAAACATTTGCTACTCAATATAAACAAAGAGTCATTGATAAGAAAGTAAAGTCTAACAGTCCTCACTGTCAAAGACCATTAGCATTAATATAAAACGGAAAAATTAGACCAGTTAAATGGGCCCAAGCTGAACTGAACGGCAGCTCCTCCCAACACAATCATGCACAGGCATCCATTGTAATTACACCATACACTTTCTGTATGTCACATAAGTTGTGTTTTCATGAACACTGATAAGTTAAATAATTAGCAGTTGGTGGCAAAGGGCAGTAAGTGGCACCTCACAGGAAGAAGGCTTTGCTCTGAAGCCCATACTAAGGAGCCGCCCCTAGAACAGCATGTTTATGAAAATTACAACAGAAAGCTCAATCTGTTATTCTTTGATGCTGCTAATGCAGTAACTCCGCTAGGTGGATAATGTGTTTTTAATGTCTCTAGAGCAATAGAGGCTGCTACCTGGAAGCAGCAGTGGGGCAGGGTGGGGTGAAGGGTTCAGGCTGGGCGGAAGGGCCGGGGGATGGGTTGAGTTAAAAAAACAAACACTTACCACCCGGCTGGCTGACTGCTGCCTCTACTGCGTCCTCTTCCTGGCTTCTTGGGGTAGACAGGAAGCACCAGGGCTCCCAGGCTCCCTGCAGCCAATCACAATATTACAATGCAGCATTGTGATTGGTCTGAGAGCCGTGACACAGCACTCAGCCAGGGTCTGGAAGGGTGGGCATGTTCTCCAAGCAGGCTGTAATGCAGCCCGAAAGGGCTGGCCAAGCACACATGCTCACAAAGAGAGTGCAAACCACTCCTCCCCTTGCTCTGAGAGCAGCCCCTCCCCACAAAGACGCCACAAGAGGGAAAATGAAAATGATAATAATCTCAAGTTATTATCATTTTATTTTTCCTTTTTTCACACTGAAAAAAGCAGTGGGTCGATGCTCCTCTGCCTTAGAGGAGGAGCCGCCACTGCACTATAGCACGTCTTCTTAATTCCGTGCTGCTTCAGGCCAAATAGAGACCCTGTAAAAAGTCAACCTATGATGCCACATAAGCTTTTGGCATACCTACTAACAGGTGCAGTGTATGTCTGAGTAGATTCAGTGATCAAAGCCACAAAATATGGCCAGGCACTGAGAGCCAGAGTGGTGTTCGCAAATCAGGGAGAACTTCTGTAGACTTGTTGTATACAAGCAGTGCTGATGTGTCATCACATGACTCTGGCTGTACTAAGTATATTGCTTTGTTATGCCATCTGGGATTTATAGCATGCCAATATCGAGTGGGGATCAAGGACAATGCTCCTGCCATATGCAACACCAAACAGATATATTAAGTGATTGGGCGAGAGTGATTTAAAGTAGGTAAAGGATGTGGAGTTGTAAATGCTTCCAATATAAGTGGAAGGACAACACTGGTGGAGATTTCAGGGTTCACTGACAGACTATCGATGTGACATAACATAACATAACAGGTGTATTTGTAAAGCGCACGATTACCCGAAGGTGTCCTGGCACTGAATACAGATGTTTATTGTTACCCAACTCAATGGTACTCATTTTATCGACCTCAAATGAATGAAAGGCTGAGTGGACCCACCGGACTTTGAACCTGTGACCATGAGGTCGAACACAGGCCCCTGCAGTGGCTGCTTTAGTCCGCTGAGCCACCAGACAAGGCTCGAGAAGTGAAAAATATCAATGAAAAAATATAGAATACAAAATATCGTCTTCCTATATTAAACAGGTAAGTACAAAAATAGAGAGAGAAAAAATATCGATGTTAATAATATAGGTGTACAAAATATCAGTTTATATATATATATATATATATATATATATATATAATATATATATATATATATATATATATATATATATATATATATATATATATATATATATATATATATATACTACTATTGTAAAGAGAGAACTTGCACCTTTGGGCAAGGTAATCTCGGGAACCACAGCGCCAATCTACACACCCAAGACATCTTAGAAAACCTCAGGGCAAGCAGAAGGACGTAGGCTACATAAAAATACAAAATAAACGTTGTTTAAAATATTTATAAATGAAAAAAGTAGTCCCTTGCAACTAGCGCCGGCCGCGACGTCGGCGTGAGGGGAGGAGCGGTGTTCACCAGAACCAGAAAGAGCAGACGACATGAGCGACGTCTGCGTGAGGGGAGGAGCGGCGTTCACCAGAACCAGGAAGAGCGGAGGACAACAGCGCCGGTAGGAGCTGCGGAGCGGCGAGAACCGGAGGAGCAGTGGCAGCGCGGGGAGGAGCGGCGGGAAGCGGAGGAGCAGTGAGAGGTACGTTGCTGGAGATGTTGCTGGGGCGGGAGGGAGTCGGTGGGTGCACCGCGCGGGCTGCTACTTAACTTAAATCGGATGTTGCTGGAGTCCGGACGGGAGGCGGGGTGAGCCGGGGGGTGGGCGCGGGAGAAAGTCGGCGGGTGCACCGCTCGACAACATGCTGCCCCAGCCACCTTCTGCCCCGGGGTAAAAATGCAGCCCCCAGCCCCCTTCTGCCCCAGGCAACGCTGGGGCGGGCTGCTAGTATATATATATATTCATTGAAAAAACCATAGGTTTCACACCAGTTATAGTTAAGAATTAGCATTTAAAAAACCTATTAAATTCACTGAAAAAACCATAGGTTTCACACCAGTTATAGTTACCTGGAAATTTTACTGACATAAAACCTTTGAAATTCCCACGTTATAGTTAGTTGGACTCACTATAACTTGAGCGTGTAATGCACTGCTGATGACATCACATATTACATCACTCATGACATGGTCGGTGACATCACTCATGACATCACTGATGACACCATCCAGTGAATGTATGTCTTTCTGAAACATAAATATGTTTTATATATGTATTTGTAAAGGTCGATGGACGAATACATGTTTAAATAAGTGTGTAAATGTATGTTTATTTTTAATAAAATATTGATTGGTTAACTGCCTTATAAAGTGTATCTTAGTGAATACATATAGTAGCGAGTAATTTTTAAATATTTTAAATATATGTATCAGTGGTTCACTTTGTGTATAAGTGGCTGCATGGGTTGGTGACTGACTCACTGTTTGTATGTGTTTTTAAGACAGCGTATGTGCAGGACTGTATGGGTGGATGAGTGTGAATATGTGTGTGTTAGTGAGTGAATGCCTGCCTCACTAGTGTTTTTATGAGTAACTACATATATTTTAATCTAGTATATGTGAGTATTGATGTATATAAGTGAGTATATGTGAGAGTGAGAGATTGGAAGTGTTCCTGTTTAAATAAGTATGTGTTTCTATAAGTGATTGTTTAAGAGAGTAAGTATGTGTAAGTTTCCTTAGAAGTAATGTACTAGTGTGTGTATAGCTGTATATGCAAATAAATGGATGTTCAATAGTTTATTTGCATGTGTGAGTATGTGTGTGAGTAACTTTTGAATGACTGTCGGTGTGTAACAGGATGTATATGTGTATCACTACATATGATGAGTGAGTATATGTATGAGTGACTATATAGAACTGTTGCTGAATGAGAGGATGTGTATATAGATGGTGGAATTACTGAATTGGTTGTTGTAACTGGTATAGCTATCTCCACTTTTTTGAAAATGTTAGTTTCTATTTTTGAATATGTGTTTCAAGGGTTACTTTACAGTGAAAGGAGGTCAGTCACTCTGTCACAAGGATGGTGTCATCAGTGATGTCATGAGTGATGTCACAGACCATGTCATGAGTGATGTCATATGTGATGTCATCAGCAGTGCATTACACGTGCAAGTGATAGTGAGTCCAACTACTTATAACGTGGGAATTTCAATGGTTTTATGTCAGTAAAATTTCCAGGTAACTATAACTGGTGTGAAACCTATGGTTTTTTCAGTGAATTTAATAGGTTTTTTAAATGCTAATTCTTAACTATAACTGGTGTGAAACCTATGGTTTTTTCAGTGAATTTCATAGGTTTTTTAAATGCTAATTCCTAACTATAACTATTGTGAAACCTATGGTTTTTTCAGTGAATTTAAAAGTTTTTTTAATGCTAATTCCTAACTAAAAGTCTCACTTTATAAGTAAGACTGTTAGCGCTATAGTTGTTCTTTAGAACACCCTGGTACATACTATCATTGGGCTATAGTTACGCTACATCTGGCTGATATTTAGGCAACATTTGTATTTTTTTGTCTCTGGTGGCCATCTTTGGGCTACATTGGGCTACATTGGTCTATATTTGGGCTCTAACATATATATAGCCCAATATATATTTTTTTAAAGTTAATTTTCCTAAAAACAACTGGAGCATATATCTTGAGACAAACGCACATCAGGCTACCAGTCCTTACAATTTTTCAATTTTTGTTTTATTGTATATTTTTTTTAATTTTTTTATTTTTTTGCCCTGGAGCGCTCCCGGTGCGCGCCCCGGTGAGCGCCCCGGAAAGCGTACTATTTTGAAGCGCCCCGGTGCGCGAACCGGGAAGCGTCCGGTTAGCGCCAATGCCGCGATCGAAAACAACGTCGCGTAAGCGTGACGTATCGTGTAGCTGCGCAATGTGTCTTATGACGCGCTGCGTAAACACACCCGGAAGCGCTCCGCGGCGTGGCCCGGAGCGCGTAACATAAGCGCGCTGGAGCGCGTAGCGTAAGCGCGTCGGGCCATGTGACCTGAAAATAACACTTTTCATTGGTTCATAACAGTTTTGGTCTCATAATGATGAAACCCCTGGTCATGTGACCTGAAAATAACACTTTTCATTGGTTCAGGATCTTTTTTTTTTTCCAAACGATGAAACCCCCACCTTTTTTCCTTATTCTACCTTTGTGCTTTGAGAGAGATAGACCTGCATTTATATCAGTCGAAAATGGCTACATTAGCTGCAGCTGCTAGATCTTCTGGACCACCACCACCACCACAAGGACCTCCACAGCTTCACAGTGGTGGAGATCAAGAACAGGAGGAGGATGAGGAGGAGGAGGAGAGTAGATTCGTCCGAGAGGACAATATTCCCTACAAACCAAAAGAGCACATCATCTGGCAATTTTTTTCAATCCCCAACGACAAAAAAAAAGTCAATGCACCTAAGGCAACCTGCTTAATCTGTCATCAGGAGCTGTCAATGGGGAATCTCAACAAAAAATACTCCTTCGGCGACCACACGATGATCAGACATATGCTTAGAAAGCATCCAAATAACTATGCTAGGGCAGAGGTCAGGGAACTGGCGAGAAACCCTGTCCAATCTTCTGCCAGCACCTCCCAAACTAATGTTTCCACCCCATCGGGACCAGAAGTTAGGGAAGTTATGGAGATATGCTCCACAATACAAACCAAATTTTCGAATTTTAAAATTGTATGTATTTTTTGTGGAC
This sequence comes from Lissotriton vulgaris, assembly GCF_964263255.1. NCBI lineage: Eukaryota > Metazoa > Chordata > Amphibia > Caudata > Salamandridae > Lissotriton > Lissotriton vulgaris. Next base: position 799,073,665 of record NC_141685.1, on the reverse strand, counting down.
AAACAATATGCTATGGAGAGCAATGCATCACACTTATTAATCGTGCTTGGGATAACCACAAGTGCCCAAGGAAACATTGATTTGTTCCGCTTTTTTTTTGCTCCTGTTGAGCCCTTTAGAATTCCCTGTTTTTTGTTTCTCCCCTTAAAAAAATACAAAAAAACTAAAAATTTTCAGAAAAGCCAAAAAAAGAAAAAAATGTTAAAAAACCAATAAAAAAATGTAAAACAACAAAAAGAATAAAAAAACAGTTCTTTTTAGAACTACCTCCAATTTCTTAAAAAATGCTATTTAAAAAAAAAAATCTGTCATTCTTTTTTTCCCCATGGTACGCTCCCCGGTGCGCTCACTGGTGCGCGTACCTGGCGCTCCCCCCGCGCACATCATTTCCCCCTTTGTTTTTGCCACCTCTTGTGTCTCGATTTTACCGAGACACAAGATGGCGGCCACTCCGGACTGTTTTGACTGTTTACAGAGACCCGAGAGCCAATCAGCTTTCCGTGCGCAAGTCGCGTGGCGCGCCCGGTGCGCTCCCCGGAGCGCGTACCGGGGCGCGCTTATAGATATATATATATTTTTTTACCTAAATTACTCAAAATCCACTAGATCACATATCTTGAGACATAGCAAAGGCACATCGGGCTACCAGTCCCTACAATTTTGCCAAGTTTGGTGGAAATCCATTCAGCCGTTCGGGCTAAAAGTGAGGTCGACCACCCTATAGAAATTAACATGGGGAAAATGTGTTTTGGGACCCCCCTTTTATCTCGGCCCCCGCTTGACGCATCCCCCCAAACTTTCAGGAAAGGACCGGAGCTCGACGAGGCCATTTTGAGGAAATTTTCAGGCAGATTCGTCAACCGGCGCCAAAGTTATTCCAAATAGAATTTTGAGATTTAAAATTTTAAAAAATCCTAACTATAACTACCTACTGGCGACCGCCAGTAGGATATATATATATATATATATATATATATATATATATATATATATATATATATATATATATATATATATATATATATATATATAAAAAAGAAAAAATATTAAATAATTAAATTCATTAAAAAAAAGTGGATTTATTGTACATTTTAACAAATATAACAAATAAACTTAATTAAAAAAATGTAAACAAGTACATAATAATCAATGTATATATACATATTGACTTTAAAACAATTAATCCAGTTAGTGCAACACTAAGGAAAGTGTTGGATAGCGTAGGGGTAAAAACGTACTATTCCCACTCCAGTCAGTGCAACAGTAGGGACAGTATTGGATTGCGTAGGGGTAAAAATCACTATTCCTCCAATGAGTTCAACAGTAGGGAAAGTGTTGGATAGGGGAGGTGTAAACATTACTATTCCCACTCCAATAAGTGCAACAGTAGGGAAAGTGTTGGGTAGCGGAAAGGTAAAACTTACTATTCTCACTCCAATGCGTGGAACAGTAGGGAAAGTGTTGGATAGAGGGGGTAAAACTTACCATTCCCACTCCAGTGAGTGCAACAGTAGGGAAAGTGCTGGATTGCGTAGGGATACAAATTACTATTCCCACTACAATGAGTGAAAAAGTAGGGAAAGTGTTAGATAGCAGAGGGCAAAGAAATACTATTACCACTCCAATCAATGCAACAGTATGGAAAGTGTTGGATAGCGGAGAGTTAAAACTTACTATTCCCACTCCTGTTAGTGCAACAGTAGGGAAAGTGTTGGATAGTGGAGGGGAAAACTTAGTATTCCCACTCCTTTGAGTGTAACAGTAGGGAAAGTGTTGGATAGTGGCAAGAGAAAATGTACTATTCCCACTCCAATCAGAGCAACAGTGTGGAAAATGTTGGATTGCAAAGAGGTAACAATTAATATTTTCACTCCAGTCAGTTCAAACAAAATATAAACAACAAAATAAATAAAACATACATAAATATATAAAAAATTTAAATACAACTATATTTAATATTACAAATTAAAAGAAAACATATTATATTGTTAAATGCATATTACAAATACCTACACATATTATATTAAATAAAAAAAGGTCATTTTCAAACATAAATATATATTTTAATTAGAAATTATTTAGAATCAAAACATTAATTATTACATAAATTTACTGTTTTTATGTCCTACGGTATAACACCTCACAATTCACAACGCACATCAACATTTTATAAACAACTGTACCTGCATAATTAATTACCAATTGAAGTATTATCATTAATTAAAAAACTAATTAAAACTCCTATAAATTAATAAACTTCCCACACTTTACCCCTATAATCCCCACAAACCACTGGTAAAATGAAACTGTAAAAAAATGAATTGCAAAATTAAACCTTATTTTCAATTTAAAAAACTAATAGTATATAAAACGAATTATAAAGTAATTACAATTCATTTAGTCCCCACTCTTTACCCCTAAAAAATTTAAATTCACACACAAAAAAATATAAATACCTACCCTGATTAAATATCAAATAATTAATTAACATTAATGATCAAAAAATGAATAAAATAATTAAAAATAAATTAGTTTCTGCACTTTACCCCTATAAATCCTATAACTAACACCTAAAATTAAGGACACAAATTCCATATATAATTTTCAAAGAATTAATCAATATTATTAAGAACTAATTATTAATTAATTAAACATTAATTACTTCCCAGCCTGTACCCCATAAACCCCACAACTGACAACTGACAAAAATCACACAATTACCATCATTATTTATCAATTAATTAGTTAATATAAATTAACAACTAATGATTAATTAATTAAACATAAATTACTACCCACCCTTTACCTCTATAAACCCAACAACCCGGACCTAAAACTAATTACACAATTTCCATAATTAATTTTCAATCAATGAATGAATCTAAGTTAACAACTAATTAAAATGAATCAAAAATAAATTACTTCTGACTCTTTACCCCTAAAAAACCACAAACCGCATCTTAAAAAAATGACACAATTACCATAATTAATTAATATTAATTAACAGCCAATTAATAATTAATTATAAATAAATAACTTCCAACAATTAGCACTATAAAATCTAAATTAAATAAATAAAATAATAATCATTAATTTATTGTAACTAAATTACTTCCCATCCTATCCCCCTAAAAACCCAGAACCTGCTACGGAACTGAGAAACACAATGTTTTAGTAAAATAAAATAGTTAACTACTAAAAATGTAATACATTTATTAAAAAACATAAACAATATTTATACATAAAAACATACATCACATACATTTAAAATACAACCTAAAATACATAACACTAATAAAAAAATGATATTTTAAACAACTATACTTTTGCAAACAAAATTAATGATTTTTTTTTAAACATTATATCTTACCTTAAATTCAATATTCATGACCGCAATATTCTTACTGTTGATATTTCTGAATGACGACATTTCCAACTCGATATTTGTGTAAGTCAACATTTCCAACTCGATATTCTGTCTGGACACCGATTTCAGAGCTGGGAGTACCAGAGTCAGGTAGACAGTGATCATTGGCTCAGCAGGATTTCCCAAAGTTAAGCGGACGATACTGCAGCCTGAAGTAATTCAGCAGGTTTGTTGTGTGGCCCTAGTTCTCGAAAGGCAGCTCTCCTCCGCACCTGCCAGAATAATAATAATAATAATAATAATAATACTGAGATTTATTAAGCGTTACAGCTACCCCCAACACAGGGGTGTCCCGGTGCTAGAAACATGAGGTGATAGAGCGAGAAAAGGTGTAGTACGCGTATTGATCCTTCATAACAGCTGCCCTGAAGAGCCACATCTTCAGGGCCTTTTTAAAACAAGATTCTGACTTGGCATTCCGAAAGTAGACTGGTAGGGCATTCCACATAGCGGCCGTTCTGACCGTGAATGCTCTCACCACTAGCCGAGATTTCTTAAAACGTGGGATCTGTAGTAAGTTAAAAGAGTTTGAGCGCAGCACCCGGTTTTGCTTGTAGGGGCATAATCTTTCCTTCAGATAACTCGGGCAGATTCCGTTCAGAGCCCAATAAGCCATTGTCATAGCCTTGAATATGATTCTTTTCTCCACTGGAAGCCAGTGGAGTTTATGCAAATGCGGAGGTACATGGTGTCGGAATGGTATATGGCAAACCAGTCTCACAGCCGCATTTTTAATCATCTGAAGGCGTTGGATTGCATATTTACGGAGGCCAAGATACAGAGCATTGGCATAATCTAGCCTAGAAGTTACTGTAGCATGTACTACTGTTTGGTAGCAATCTTCTGGTACAAAATGCAAGACTTTCCGGAGATTTTTTAATTTGCTGAAACAGGCCGCAGAGACCTGGTGTATTTGAGCTGAGAAGGCGAGATTTGCTTCCCATTTCACTCCTAAGTTGCGAATAGAGGTGGCCGGGGATGGTGGAGCACCCATATCTGATGGCCACCATAGTGCTGACTCTGGCACAGTTCCCTGCCCAAAAAAAAGAACCTCTGTTTTATCCGCGTTTAACTTTAATTTATTAGAATTCATCCAAATAGCTATATCGTGTAGGCATCCCTTGAAATTCTTAAAACCATCCACCGTCTGCTCTTTGAAAGAGAAAACCAACTGGGTGTTGTTGGCGTAAGAACTTGCTTTCACTCCCCAGTTGGCAATTAAGGAAAACAAAGGAGCTAGGTAGAGGTTAAAAAATAGAGGACTCAGAGCTGAGCCCTCGGGCACCCCATACCATAGCTGTTTCAGTTGAGATTCATATGGCTTAAATGCGACTTTGTGAGTGCGTCCCCTCAGATAGGAAGTCAGCCAAGTGAGTACTTTACCCTCAAAGCCCACTTCTTTTAGGTGCTCGACCAAAATAGTGTGGTCAACAGTGTTGAATGCTGCAGAAAGATCCAGGAGCAACAGCAATGCTGGTAATCCTGAATCCAGAGACCACCTTATTGACTCTGCCACCTCCAGGAGAGCAGTCTCCGTACTAAATCCTGCTTGAAAACCTGATTGAGTATCATGCAGAGCCCCATTCTGCTCATTAAATCTGGTCAATTGACGTTGAACTAATTTTTCCAACATTTTCCAGGAGCTGGTAATAAAGAGATTGGCCGCAGATTTTTTAGATCACCCGGGTCTCCATTTTGATTCTTTTTCAGCGGGAGCAGTGTTGCATGCTTCCATTTATCTGGGAAAATGCCTGTCTCCAGAGAGGAATTCCAAATGTGTTGTAACCCATCCACCAGTGAGGAGGATAACATCTTCCATAATTTAGGAGGGCATGGATCATCTGGGGCTCCTGAATAGCATTTCTGAACTTCAATTAGGGCATCCTGCGGCAGAATTGGAGTAAACTCACTCAATCTGGGTATCTCCCCTACGAGCGGAGATTTATCCTTTTCACAGTGGCCTCTGTGGCCCCGAATGACTTGTAGACCTTTAAGATTTTATTAATAAAATAGTTTGCGATCTTGGCGCACAGAGCTGGGGATGGGGTTACTTCCGTCTCCAGTACCCTGGGCTTCAAAAAATATTGAACTACCTTCAAGACCTCACTACTGGACTACTTAGCATTTTGAAAACATGACGCAATATGGTTTCGTCTAGCTGTTTTTATCTCCTTATGAAACCCTTTTAAGGCTTTTTTATAATTTACCTTCGATCTCTCACAGTAGCTCAGCCTCAATTGTCGTTCCAGCTTTTTGCACCTACTTTTTCTCTCCCTAAGGGATTTGGAGAACCATGGGGCAGTAGAGGATAATCTAGTTGATTTCACCACTCTGCCTGGTGATACCGACTTCACCGCTGTAGCGATCCAGTGGTGTATCGATATTGCATCAACATCAGGATTAGCCGATAAGCAGAGGGGATTATCTTTCAAAATGTAATTTAGTGCTTTTTCGGTCAAATGATTCCAATTTCTTTTAAGCGTAAGACGCGTTCCTTTTACCAACAGTATCTGTTGAGAAGGAAAGAAAGAAACTATTCGATGTAACATTGGTCCTTTTTATTTTTTCACTCGATAAGTGAACAGAATGTTGTGGCCTTCTCTGTCAAAAGCCAAACAAAGGCTCACACATTCTACTCAGCATTGTTTTCACAGATTAAAAACTTGTACCATTGTCACTCCAGCTGCTGATTAGTTATTTTCATATCTTCACTTTATTTTGGCCCCCTTTTAAGTAGATCAATCCTACATAATTGTCTATGGTGTTTTGGTGTTAACCACAATGACAATAATTCCATGCATGCTGAGGAACTGGGATTCTTGAACCCTAATTATGAATTGCTCGGTTCTAGTAGCCTGCAAACTCTGCACGTAAAATTAACATCACTACCTTGTAGTGCAAGTCCACCTGAACCATGCAAGTACAAGTTAATGGTCCAACATCATCGTGGTAATTTCATTGCCAGCAATGATATATTGCACGAAACACAGTCTGGTTTCCGAGCGGGCTTTAGCACTGAGACGGCTGTGCTTGAGGTGGCAGTATCTATAAGAATGGAGGTGGACGGTGGAGCCTCGGCTATGCTAATGTTGCTGGACCTGTCTGCCGCTTTTGATAGAGTGGGCCATCCAATATTGCTGGCTAGACAGAAGTGGGCAGGAGTGAAGGGGACAGCACTCGCTTGGATAAAGTTGTATCTCAGCGATCGCACACAAAGAGTCATAATACACCCTTTTAAATCAGGAGCTAAGCCACTCTGGTGTGGGGTACCGCAGGGCTTGGCACTGCGCCTTCGACTTTTTAATATCTATCTGACACCATTATGTGCACTTATTTCAAAATGGGGAATAAAAACGATCTCCTATGCAGACGACACACAGCTGGTGTTTTCTTTTAAGGACAATTTGGCAAACTCTTTTGAGAGGTTTAGGGGCTGCCTGTGTGACGTCTCTAGCTGGATGAATAATAATAAATTAAACCTGAACGCTGAGAAAACCGAGGTCTTGTTTTTTGGCAAGAATTCCCCACCGACACCTGGTCTGTGGTGACCGGAGGAAATGGGCTCCTCACCCTGTCTGACTTCTACGGTAAAAAACCTGGGCGTAAAATGGGACTCTGATATGACATCTGTACCCCAAATATGGTCCATAACATCTAACTGCTTCGGAATTCTAATGAGGCTGAGGAAATGTCTATATCTACTCCCTGAGAGTTGTCGAAAATTAGTTGTTCATGCCACCGTGACCACAAGGCTTGACTATGCCAACAGTCTGTATCTTGGTCTCCCGGCAAATCTGTAAAAAAGAGACTCCAAATGGTGCAGAATGAAGCTGCGAGATTGATTAGAAGATTGACATGCAGAGAGACAACATATCTCTCTGCAAGTCAAAGAGCTCGATTGGCTGCTGGTTGTGAATCGGATATAATTCGAAGCCTTGACAAATGCGTTCAAGGCCCAGAGAGGTAGCTGCCCCAACTACATCAAAAGACGCATCCGCCCCTATCAGCAAATGTGTTCTCTATGTTCTAACTCACAGAATTTGGTGTGCATTCCACAATTTGCTAAATCTTGCATTGGAGGCAGGGCCTTCTCAGTAGTATCTACTAGATTATGGAACTCCCTTCTTGAACGGCCCTGGCTTACATCATCTGAAGGGGAGTTCAGGAAAGCTGTAAAGACATGGCTTTTTAGCCGTGGCTACTTTGAGCCAATTTCTGCTTTGTCTACACCCCACCTCTCATGTCTTGCTGGAATACGCTAGCCCCGGTACACCTCTGCTTGAGGTGGCTGATGCGCTTTATAAATGCTGTTGTATTGTATTGTAATGGTGAATAACTCTCCAGGTGCAGATGTACTGCGTGGAATTCTGCACCCATTTACTTGTTCCTCTAAATGTTATTTTTATAATGTACATTACGAAACATTTTAATATGTTACAATATATTATAGATAATAGTTTACTTTAAAAAGTGCAAATAGAATAATACATAATTTGCAGCCTGATTGTGCCTCATTTCACACAACAAATGATGCTCAAAGGGGTGGAGGAGGGAAAATTAACATTTCATTTAACGTATTAAAAAAAGAATAATCTAAAGAATACTGAGCTAGTTGACCAAATTAGGGAGAGGGCACAACTTTACTTCCAAGAAAATGAGGGGTCAGTGGATTTGACATGCACCCTATTGGAAGCGTTTAAGACAGTAATAAGGGGACATATCCAGGCTCATCTTGGGGGTTGTAAGAAAGAAAAAATTATTCAGTGGGATACATTAAAAGAAGAAGTAGCCACACAAGAGACCTAAATATTAGCCAGGGAGAAGGCTGACCCACCACTCAAGCATCATCTTGACATTAAAAGGCAGGAAATGAGAGACCTTGCGGATAACGCTGCATGATCCATTGCATTAGCAACACAAAGAAGCTATATGACCTATGTGATAAGGCCAACAAAATGATTGCATGGTTGGAAAAGAGGAATAGGGAACAAAACTGGGTGGCAGAGATATGTGGTTCCCGGGGGGATAATGCACAGTACTGGTAAAGGAATAGCGAGGGCGTTTGCGGATTACTACTGTGGGGTCTAAGCCTCCAATCCTACCAGAATGGAAACGGACTGTCGAGAACTATTAGTTGATGTCCGGCGCCCCACGTTGACAGAGGAGGATAGAGAGGACATGGAGAAAGATTTAACAGCCGAAGAGATTACAGGAGCCATGCAAGATCTGCAGGCAGGGAAGGCCTGGGGTCTAATGGCCTGCCGGCTGATTTATTCAAGGGCACAGCGAGTGTGTTGGCACTGCATTTCCTGAAAATGTTTGATGAGGCCAGATAAAAGGGTTGCCTACCACTAGACCAACAAACAGCCACCATTTTGGTAAGGGGGAACAAATTCCAGAGAACAGCCTCCTGGAGGACCGACTCCTATTAGATCCAATCCCAAAAAAGGCACTATCCTTTACATATAGGAAGATTATCAACAACTCACCCAATCCCCTGAAGACTCTGCGATATCGGCCTATTGGAAGACGATGATTGGGCCAAAGCCATACAAAGCCCAAGGGAGGTAGCAGTCAGAGCGAGATTTAGGCTAGTACAGTTAAGAATTCTTCACAGATCCTATTCCACAAGCGTAGTTATGCATAAGCTAGGACACAACCACACAGACCTATGCATACGGGGCTGCAACCAGAGAGGTACCTTTTTCCACACAATCTGGGAGAGTCCAGCTATACAACAATACTGGGTAAAGGTAATACGAGTTATGCCAGAGGTCCTTGGGCAGGAAACTCCCATAGATGCCACATATTATGTGTAACAGGTGAGCAGATATACCAGAAAATACGGTTACTGGTGGCGGCAATGGTGGCCAAAAGGAATATTGCCAGGGAGTGAGGAGCCACCCTACCCTGATGGTGGATCAATGGAAGGCCGATCTTGATTAGTGTAGTGCAGCTGAAAAGATTGTTTATGAAAGCAGGGGATGCCCACAAAAATGGGAGAAATTATGGCACCATTGGGAGTCATATAGGGATCTTTGTGGTGCGGAGGGGGAGGGAGGGAAGACACTGAGACCGACAACAGGTGGGAAAAGAGGGTTACCAGTGATCAATGGTGTTACGGAGATGAGATCCGGAACAACTGTTGTACCAGTGGATTACAGATTGAGATATGTATGCTTCTGTGTTTATGTCACCAAATGCCTATTGATGGTATACTGTACACTGCATCAGACGAATGTTTAATAAAAAGATTTAAAGAAAAAAAAGAATATTGTAACTAAACATTAACACATTTAAATAGTTTTAAAATGTATTAATAGGTTAAGTTTTAGTGCAGGTGTTTTCCTTGTTGCTGCATTAGTTGAATAGGAGAGGAAAATGTTTTTTACAAACAAAATAAATATTTTTGTAATTCTCGTTAATTTTAAAACAAAATAAATATTTTTGTAATTCTCTATTACTTTTTATAGGAAGATCTCTGCCTTCACAGAAGAAATCTCCACAAACAGGCAGAAAGTAACTAATAGTAACTTTACATTATTAAATTCAGATGTGAATTCTCCCCTCCCTAATTTGAGAGGGTGAAGACTCATTCATCAATATCTAGGTATAAATCTACACATAGAAATGGTGAATTGGCACAGGGTAAAGAATGAACAATGGGCACAGGGTAAAGGACGTGTCCGACTGAGCACTGCCACCACTCCAGCCACCACCAAACAACAAAGGGAAATAATGGGACATATTGAGTTTGGTGTTGTAAGCACTAAAATCTGCCTAAAGAAAAGGATGATGTGATGATTACAATGAACAAACACTTCAATCCAAATTATTATAGTACACTTAAGACTACGGAGGATGACAAGGGCAAATGGTCTGACATCTCAAGTTCCGTCCGCGATTATCTCAATCAGAATATTATTTATTTAATTTGGAAATCGGTGAAAATTCTGCCATTGTTCTGGGGAGTGGCCCCTTGGGCAAGGGCCACTCCCATGGGGGCCATTTTAGGGAGGCCACTCAAAAATATTTAGTCTTGGGGAGCAACCTCTTGGGCAAGGGTAGCTCCCCTTTTGGGGACATTGTTGATCGCTTTGTCCGCCCCCCTGGGGGGGCAGAATTGTATTTATTAATTATGAAATTGTGCCACTTTGCTGGGTGGCCCCATGAGTAAGGGTCACTTCCATGGGGGTCATTTTAGGGAGCCCAGTTTATAAAATGTAGTTTTGGGGAGCGACCCCTTATACAAGGGTTGCTCCCCTTTTGAGGGCCTATAATTTTTCTTTGTTTGCCTCCAGGCGGGGCTGATTTAAATGCTAATAAATGTATTCGGCCCACTGGGCCAACTGAATAAATGTAGTGGAGAGTGGTCCCTTGTGCAAGGGTCACTCCCCTTTTGGGGGCATACATTTTGGCTTTGTCTGCCCCCTTTGGGTGGGGGGCGATTTAATTATTCTTTCATCAGCATGCTTTAGCTCACTCCACCACCCCAGTTTAGACATGGCCATATGCAAATGAGTGTGACCCTGTGCCTCATGGGAACAGTCCTGCAAAGCCATGGTTTTCCTGGCCTGGAAACAACCATCCTGGGTCCGGTATCTGGCCAATCAGCAGTAAGCATGGGCGGAAAATCCGTTTCGCTCGCGGATTTTGCGGATTTTCGGTAAATTCGCAATCCGCGAGATTCGCGAATCTCCCGCAAAATCCGCAAATCCGCGAGCAGCGGATTTTATGGCTTGCTCGCACTGTTCGCGTGAGTTCGCGGCTTCCCAGTACAACTTCGCGCCCCGCGAATAAGCGCTAAATTGCAGAAATACGATCTTAGCAAAACTGAAACTACTTACCAGGTTCAAAAGTTCAGGCTCATCATTAGTAGCCGTTTCCTGTAGTGCTTCCTGAGGGGCCCCTCCAGAGTTCAGTTGCCTACTTGCAACTATTATGTGACCCTGCTCTGAACCTCAGAATAGTTACACATATGCCACAAAGGTCCTGAATTACAGCTAAGGGAGACAAGCAGGAGCCAGGCTGGAAGTTCAAATCCATTAATCAGCCCCTAATTCATTATTGTCAGTTGGGGCAGGGCAGGTGTTGTAACTAATTTTGCAACAATGAAAGCACTTAGCAAGTGCAAAAGATCACTAATCAGGAAGCACTAAGGAAGCAGGTGCCAGCTAAAAAAATATTCTGTGACACATCAGCCCCAAATTAATTCAGGTCACTTGAGGCAGGGAAGGTGTGCTTTGCTTTGCCACAATAATGTACACTGACTGGACAACCAGAGGGTGCTGTGATGAAACAGAGGGTGGCATGGGTGGGCCAGAGGGTGGCATGAGTAGTCAGAGAGTGGCAGTGGTGACAGAGAGTGGCAGTGATGAAGAAGAGTGTCCCAAACAGGCTGGACACGTAGAAACAACAAGCTCGCAAAACTTGCGACCCGACAGGTAAGTTCGCGTTTGCGAAATTGTACAAAACCCTCGCGAACTGGCAGAAACCCGCGCGAACACAAAACAAAAAAATCCGCAAATTCGCGAGAATTCGCGGATTTTGCGAATTGCAAGTTCGCAAATCCGCAAAATTCGCGAACGCGAGATTCGCAAAATTCGCCTATGCTTAATCAGCAGTCATCAGCCAGGCTAGCTTGAGTCCAGTGGCAAAGGAACCCTTGTCTGGGCATACCCTACCAACTTAGGGCAATTAAAGCGCACCGGGTCAGACCGATTTGCATATTGCCATGTCTGAACTCGAGTGGTGGAGTGAGCTAAAGAATGATGATGGATTAAACCCAGATTAGTTGATGGGGGTGAGAGTTAGAATTTCTAAAGCGCTCCGTCTATCATCCCTTTTGATATCACCCTGAGGGGCAGTGTGGCATATTTTGTTTTTGTAGGGCCTGTAGCCCACCAAGTTTTTTTTTTAATGGTGGGGAGCCGCCTTTGGACATGGGTTACTCCTCTTTATGGGAGGATGATTGTGACCATTTCTGCCCTCTTTGGGTGGCAGAGTAGCAGAATGTTTTTAGGCCCAGAAGCCATTAGACACCAGAGTTTTTTTTTATTTTTGTTTTGGGGAGTGGCCTCAAGGGCAAGGGTTGCTCCCCTTTAACGGGGGCGAATATTTAATTTATACTCTTAGGCCCACTTACCCCTTAGCTTAGATGGTGGTTTGGTGCATTGTTTGCATATGTGATTGTAATGTTTTTGTCTCCATTTTTTCTATTGTAAAGCTTTTGATTCCTGTTTGTGGTTTCAACAGTGGTTGTTGTGCAGTTTTGCATACTTGCAGTTTTTTGGTAAGTAAAATATTTGTGTTGTATTTGCTCCAAGTGAGTAATATTGTAATGTAGGAATTCTTTTTTTTTGTAAGTGGTCTTATTGTGGCAGCACATTTAGTTAGTGTTTTGAGCAAGAAAATCTTTGTGCTGTGTTTTGCATTATCTTATGTGTAATTTTCTTTTCTCTTTTTTTTTAGTGGGATATTGTTGATCCATACTGTGTCTGTGCAGAGTACATGGTGTAACTGCTTCTGGCAAGTGAGTGGAATCGTTTTGGAGTGTATAGGTATTTTTGATAAAGGTGAATTTTGTTCATTGCTTATTTTACATAGTTTTTGTTATTGTTGACTTGTGTGACAAGTTACCTTTATTAGTAATTATTATGGCTAGACGTAGAATGACTGCTCAGCAGGTGGTTGGTATTCTTCTTGAATCTTCCTCTGAACCGGATTATTACACTGACAGTGCGTCTGAGGGAGAGAAGGGAGGGGAAGATTCTGGCAGTGAGTTTTCTCTCCACATGGAATTATCGGATGATGAAGGTTCTCTCAGTGCAGATGAAGTGCCTGTTTTAGAGGAGGATACTGATGTGCCAATGGTGCAAGAGGCATCTGGATTGCAGCCTGAGGGTGCTAGGCTTCCTACTGGATGTGCTGGACTCTGGGTTGATCCAAACATGGTGCAGCCGGTGTTGCCTTCCTTTAGCGGTAAGGCAGGGTGTAGAGTGGATTGTGAATTTCTTTTGCCTATATAGTATTTTCAGTTATTTATGGATGATGTATTTTTGGGTGAGATTGTTGAGCTGACTAATTAGTGTGCTGAACAGTTTTTGAGGGACAACAGTGACACACTTAGGCCCCACTCTAGAGCTACCCGGTGGAGTCCCACAAATCTGGAGGAGCTGAAGAAGTTTTTGGGTTTGACTTTATTGATGGGTGGGGTAAGAAAACCGAACCTGGCTTCATATTGGTCTTCCAGTCCCTTGATGGCAACAGCCATCTTTCCAGCAGTTATGACTCATGATCGGTATTTACTTTTGCTACGTATTGTGCATTTTGTGGATAATTCTTTGGCATTGCCACGTAATCACCCTGACTGTGACCGTCTTTTTAAGATTCAACCTGTTTTTGATCACTTTGTTGATCCATTTTCAGAGATTTATATTCCAGGGAAAGAAATATCTATTGATGAGTCTTTGGTTTTGTTCAAGGGTCGTTTAGTTTTTAGGCAGTAAATCCCTAGCAAGAGGGCACGCTATGGAATTAAACTATATATGTTGTCTGAGAGTAAGACAGGATATGTTTTAAATTTTCGTGTGTACACTGGTAGAGATTCCACTATTGACCCCACTGGTTGTCCGTCCACTTTTGGAGTTTCAGAGAAAATTGTGTGTGATCTTGCTAGAAGACTGTGCAACAGAGGCCACCATTTGTACCTTGATAACTTCTACACTCCTGTGCAATTGTGTAAGGAATTGTTTAAAGCGGACACTTTTGCATGTGGCACAATCCACTCTAACTGCAAAGGTTATCCGAAAGAGCTTGTTTGAAAAATAGTTCAGAGGGGTCAGTGCAGTTCCTTGCGTAGTGAATACCTACTAGCTGTGAAATTTGTGGACAGGAGGGATGTGCACATGCTGACTACCATCCATGATGAGAGTACTTCACCTGTGCCTGTTTGGGGTCAGGTTGCTGAAGTGCACAAACCTGTGTGCATTCAGGACTACAATAAGCACATGGGTGGTGTTGACAGAGTAGATCAGAGGTTGGAACCTTACACTGCTATTCGGAAGGCTTATGTTTAGTATAAGAATGTGGCCATCCATTTTTTCAACTTAGCAAACTAATAATGCTTTTATTTTATTCAAGGAGTGTTCTCATGCATCAAAGTTGACATTTCTTCAGTTTCAGCACTCTGTGATAGCTAGCTTTGGTATTGTGGAACAGGGTAAGTGTTCCTAGATTTTGGGTGGTGGAGGATGTGGCTCGATTGAAAGATCTCCACTTTCCTGATAACATTCCTCCCACATCTACAAAAGACTTTCCCACTAAGAGATATAGGGGCCCATTAGGATGTCGGGTGGATTTCCTCCGCCAGGGTAGCGGTGGCCACCGCCATCCTGGCGGAGGCAATCCGCCCGACATCCTTCCCTGCATTCACCCCCGCCATATTACGATGGCGGAGGGGACTGCAGCGGTGGGAAACACCACCCGCCTGTTTTCCGCCCCAGTCGCCTTGCGGCCAGGGCGGAAAAGGGATAACATGTAGGCGGTGTCTATCAGACACCGCCAGCCATATTCAAATAGGCATTTTTCAATGCCTGTCCGTGGCGGCAATGCCGCCACTGAAAGGCATGCGGTGTTCACTCTGGGGGGGGGGGCCCTGTGAGCCCCCAGAGTGACGGCCATAGGGGGGTGGCACACGGGGGGTACCTGTGGTACCCACGATTATGCAAATGCGTGCATTTGTTTTTAACATTGTGGCGGGCGATGCAGTGAGCACTGGCGCTTGGCTGGCGGTGTGCATGGATTGGTGCTTGGCTTGTGGTGTGCGTGGATTGGTGCTTGGCTGGCGGCATGTGTGGATTGGCGCTTTGCTGGCTGTGTACGTGGATTGGTGCTTGGCTGGCGGTGTGCGTGGATTGGTGCTTGGCTGGCGGTGTGCATGGATTGGTGCTTGGCTGGCAGTGTGCGTGGATTGGTGCTTGGCTGGCGGCGTGTGTGGATGGGCGCTTTGCTGGCTGTGTACGTGGATTGGTGCTTGGCTGGTGGTGTGCGTGGAGTAACGCTTGGCTGGTGGTGTGCGTGGACTGGCGCTTGGCTGGCGGAGTGCGTGGACTGGCACTGGGCTGGCAGTGTGCATGGACTGGCGCTTGGCTGGCGGAGTGCGTGGATTGGTGCTAGGCTGACGATGTGCATGGCCTGGTGCTTGAATGGTGAAGTGGATGGACTGGCACTCGGCTGGCGGTGTGTGAGTAGTTACTTTCTGTTTGTCACTACACACACTGCTAGCTGAGCTCCACTCCACACAGTCCATCACTTTGTGTAGTTGCTGAGTCAGGAATGTGGGCGCGTGAAAGTGATGGGCCCTTGAATGGCGCTGTCTGCTGGTGTGAGGGTTGTAATGTGATGGACCCACGTCTGGCGGTGTGAATGTTTTGTATGTGTACATGCATGAAAGGTGTATGAATGGCCTGTAAAGAGGTTGGTGCCTTAACGTGGCTTTACAGCTACGAGCTGTGAGTCAATGGTTCAGTTTCTCGTCCTTTCAATTATTAACAGTGCATTTAATTTTTGTGAAATTACTTGCTAATACAATTGTATATACTGAATCATCACTCACCCTCGTGCCAAATCCAACCAGTATGTGTGTGTGCTTGAGGATTAGATGGCTGTGCAGTAATATTTGTCTATTTTCTTTTTCTGAAGCAGGGTGTACCTTGTCCCTTTTTGTGCAGTTAAATATGGTGCAGCCCTGCATTTCAAAGGTGGCACAGTGTGCCGTTAAGCCAAGAAGGCTAATGACATGCTCTGCCACTTCATTGTAAATATGACCCTGATTGTGGTTCCCACGCCTAGATGAGCGAGTTGAGATATCACTAAAAGAGTGCCATCTTTGCAACTGCCTTTCCCCCAACGTGCTGCAGCATGCATTGACAATATCTTACCTTCCTCCACATGCCTGGGAAAGAGTTGCAGTTATTTTCTTTGGGCCCTTAGGAAATGGATACCATCTCATGGTAGTCATTGATTAGTATTCATGTTTTCCTCTGGTAGAGAAGTGATCATCAAGAACCCATGACAAGGTCAACGAGCAGCTGGATGAACTCTTTGCAGCTTGGGGTATTCCACCACTCACAAATTTGTTGGTTTATATTTGTCCTTTGTTATTCTCTGTAATCAGCCAAACCTACTTTTGTATGTCCGCCATTCAATAGCAATGAATTCAGGAGTTTTTAGTCAGACTCAATGTCAAGCATCAAAAGAGTACACCTCAGTGGCCCCAAGCCAATGGTGTTGTGGAACAATTCATGGGAACCCTCAAAATCATACTTTAACAAGCATCGATGGAGGGAATTTAGTTACACCAGGCCCTGTGTCAAGCCTCCATGCTTATCGTTCAACTCCTCACTCCACAACTGGTGATTCCTGCCACCTTGTTATTTGGGAGATCTATCAGAACCAATGCCCACATTGTAAAGCCGACCGATCCATGAATGCTGATAAGGTTCGTGTCACAGACACTTGTCGAAAGGGAAAAATGAAAACATGCCGATTGGCGTTGAGGAGCTCAGGTAAGAATCTTCGACTGGGTCCTCGTCAAGCAGAAACAAAAGCATAAAACAGACACTCTGTGCTGTCGATCCTCTGAGGGTTGTGATGCGCAAAAGACACATGGTGACGGCACTTCATCCTGGAAAGTCCATCACATGGGGCTCATCACACTTTTAGCACCTACGTTGATTGGTCCTCAGCTCCTGCAATCATGAATGAGGCGACTCCGCCTAACAGTCCTGATCAAGCATCAGAACTAGTGCCATCGGTGCCCAATCAAAGTGCACCTCAGCTACCTCATACAACTTGATCTGTCCTTCTAGTGCGAGCGCCTTGATGACTTATTGAAGAGCTATGAGGTAACTGTTGTTTATACTTTTTATTGAATGAAGGAGGAGACATAGTATTGTGAGACTTGTGTGTGCTAGGACACTTGTGGTTCTGGGCGGGCTCAACAGATGAATTATGCAACATGCTGGTAGGTGCTAAGGTGTGGTTATTACCAGTTATGACATAATGAGAGTGAAATGTGTGATCGTATTCTGAGGAGTAAAGACATCTGGTACAGAGCTCCATGTGTGGCATATTCATTTGCATGCTCCTGGGTTGGGAAGGACACTACAACCTCCATCACCATTGGAGCATTAGCCCTTGGTGTGGAGTGATTTAAAAGTTTTTGCTACCCCTTGCCGCCAGGTGTTCATGGTGATGACGGGCAGAGAAAACTGAACCTGTGTCCGCCCACTTTAAATAGGGCAGGTGTGCATTTGGCCAAACCTCCCACAGCTCTTATTCTGTCAGACTGCCTGATATTTGTGTAGGAGAAGGAGACAGAGTAGTTTCCCCTGCCTACACACTAAAGATCCACCCGACTCTAAATGAGGTGGGTGGACCTTTAGGTTGCTGGAAAGGGACAAGTGTCACCATTGTCCAAATCAGGCCCTTAGTCACACTTTCCCTTGTTATGTTTGCATTGCTCCCTCCATCAAGACCATTTACTACACCTGGATGAAACTGTAATTATGCCAGCAAAATCATTTCATGTATAACTTTTGTACCCGGGAGGCATGTTTGCATAGGAAATGCCCTTTTACTCCTTCTTAAAAAAATATCTCCTTACCTTTTATCACTGTTGGGCACCTTTGATGGCAATAGTTCTTAGTTTCTTTAGTGTGAAAAACCCTTGTATGTACTTAATTTTTAAAATCCTATAATGTGGGGATGGCCTAGGAAAAGGACAGCAAAGCCAGTAGCTTAGCAAGGATGCATGGTCCCTAGTGCAAGCAAGGTAAATTACACCATTGACTTCTTTTGGGGCAGTAAAATAAAACATTGTCAGAGTTCAATGGGCCCCAGTGTCACGCATCTATTGCACAAGTGTAGCTATGCCCCTGAGCAGATGGCTGTAATGGTCGAAGACCTCACCTCCCAGCAGGGAGTTGGAGTAATACTTGCCAGGAATTCATCCCGTTTTTTTCCCAAACTTTTTCCATGAGAGTTTCCCATGCGTTAGCAGTTACTTTTATTGTGCCAATACCATCATTTTGTTATGGTTACCAAGAAATACATACAATATTCCAGTACCAGAATTGTGTCACTGATACTGTCCATATAACATTGGTAGCCTGTATGTCAAAAATTGCTTCCAGTATTTCAAAGCCAGCATTTTATCATGGTTTGCTACCCTCAAACCGGCCACTCATATTCTTAAGCTACGGCTGCCCTCTTTGAGGCAACAAATTACCTCAAGCATGCAGCACCAGCATTTTCACCATAGGTGTCCCTAACGTCAATTACTACTTCCAGTATTTGAAAGTCCACATTTTGCCGTGGGTGCCCTCTCTAATGCCAAGAATCACTTCCAATGTCCAAGCACCAGCATTTTGCCACAGGTTCCACCATGCCAAGATTATCTTCCAGTATGCAAGCACCAGCATTTCCCACATGGGCCCCTATGCCAAGAATGACTTTTAGAATGTCAGGGCCTGCACTTTGCAATGGTGCCTTTCCTTATGCCAAGAAGTATTTTCAGTATGCCAGTTGCAGCATGTTGCTGCCACTAGCCTAGAATTATATTGAGTATGCCATGGCCACTCAAAATACTCAAACACACTCTTACTCACTTGTATGTTCTCACTCCCACTCATACTCACTTCTTCTAACATTCACTCTATTCCTCCACATGTATGCAAATTCATTGTTTCTCACTCAAAATTAGAAACACGCTTACACACACTAACTCTTTAACACTCACTGACTCTGGGCCCTGGTACAATTGATAACGACACTCCTAACTCATGTCCACCCCCTCTCACAATCTTCAATCACTTACTCCTTCTAGCACACTCACAGTCCTTCACTCACTCCCTCACGCTCACCTTCACTTAGTCATGCACTCGCTCAACCTCAGATTACAATAACTATAACTTGGAACCCCGCCATGCACAGTGTTGTCATCAATAATGTAATTTCAGTTGTTATCAGTGATGTTATCAATGATGTTATAGAATATGTCATGAAAGTTGTAATATGTGAGTTAAAAGCAGTGCAGGGTGAGGGCACAAGTTATGGTTACTTGAAATACCTATAATTGGTGAATTTGTTTAGTTTAGAATGTTACGTTTAAACTGACATTTTCACCTAGTTGTAACCTCACTTTAACCTTTGTTTCTTTCAGTGATTTTCTGCGATTTTTGTAAATCAAAGTAAGATAATATTACCATACCTATTAACTTTTTCCCTCGCAATGCACTCATTATGTCATCACATATTAAAGTGCTTATGGCATGTTCAGTGACATTATTGATAACATCACTGATGACAACTGAACTGACATCATTGACGACAACACTGCAGGGCGGATGCAGGAGTTAGTTACTTGAATTAACTTTAACTGCTGAATTTCAGTGTTTTTTTAGTTAAAACATTGCGTATAAACCTACATTTTTGGCTAACTATACTAATCCAACTATAACATTACCTTAACCACAGAACTGCATGGTGCAGGTCCACAATGTAATGCCATGCATTGTAAAGGTCAACGCGTGTTATTACATGCATGGTAAAGGTATGCATTGTGTTGACATGTGTGGTAACATTGTACAACCACCTGAGTGGTGCACTAATATGCACCCTTACACCCACATTTTAGAAAATATACTGTGCTGTCTGAGAAATGTGCAGTATTCTGTTAAATAAAATGGTTTGCGCCTGTGTGAGGGGATCATAGTTCGACTACACCCCCTCAGTCAGTCACAATCCAGACACACCTACAGAGTGCTGTATTATTTTTATTGCAATGAACTTTTTTTATTTTCAGAAGGAAAGATGGGAATGGGGTAAACAGAAAACAAAACAGAGATCCAACATACTAAGGATATGTATGCATTAAAGATTCCGCTTAATTCTAAGAAACACTGCAATTGATAACAGATGGACAGTCAGCATAATAGAGACTCCAGAAATCTGGAGTAGTGATTGAATGAGTAACAACATCACACACCCATCTCCCAACTTCATATGTGGATAAAAAACAAATGGAATCCAAAGGCAAACTCTGCCATTGCGCTCACCATATAAAGTAGACTAAGCGATATCCCACCCAACTTTCTCGCCATGCCCACCCCTGCGATGTAAATGCAAGTCCCTAAACATTTGCTACTCAATATAAACAAAGAGTCATTGATAAAAAAGTAAAGTCTGACAGTCCTCACTGTCAAAGACCATTAGCATTAATATAAAACATAAAAATTAGACCAGTTAAATGGGCCCAAGCTCAACTGAACGGCAGCTCTTCCCCACACAGTCATGCACAGGCATCCATTGTAATTACACCAACAAAAGTTGTGTTTTCATGAACACTGATAAGTTAAATATTTAGCAGTTGGTGGCAAAGGGCAGTAAGTGGCACCTCACAGGAAGAAGGCTTTGCTCTGAAGCCCATACTAAGGAGCCGCCCCTAGAACAGCATGTTTAGGAAAATTACAACAGAAAACTCAATCTGTTATTCTTTGATGCTGCTAATGCAGTAACTCCGCTAGGTGGATAATGTGTTTTTAATTTCTCTGGAGCAATAGAGGCTGCTACCTGGAAGCAGCAGTGGGGCAGGGTGGGGTGAAGGGTTCAGGCTGGGCGGAAGGGCCGGGGGATGGGTTGAGTTAAAAAAACAAACACTTACCACCCGGCTGGCTGACTGCTGCCTCTACTGCGTCCTCTTCCTGGCTTCTTGGGGTAGACAGGAAGCACCAGGGCTCCCAGGCTCCCTGCAGCCAATCACAATATTACAATGCAGCATTGTGATTGGTCTGAGAGCCGTGACACAGCACTCAGCCAGGGTCTGGAAGGGTGGGCATGTTCTCCAAGCAGGCTGTAATGCAGCCCGAAAGGGCCGGCCAAGCACACATGCTCACAAAGAGAGTGCAAACCACTCCTCCCCTTGCTCTGACAGCAGCCCCTCCCCACAAAGACGCCACAAGAGGGAAAATGAAAATGATAATAATCTCAAGTTATTATCATTTTATTTTTCCTTTTTTCACACTGAAAAAAGCAGTGGGTCGATGCTCCTCTGCCTTAGAGGAGGAGCCGCCACTGCACTATAGCACGTCTTCTTAATTCCGTGCTGCTTCAGGCCAAATAGAGACCCTGTAAAAAGTCAACCTATGATGCCACATAAGCTTTTGGCATACCTACTAACAGGTGCAGTGTATGTCTGAGTAGATTCAGTGATCAAAGCCACAAAATATGGCCAGGCACTGAGAGCCAGAGTGGTGTTCGCAAATCAGGGAGAACTTCTGTAGACTTGTTGTATACAAGCAGTGCTGATGTGTCATCACATGACTCTGGCTGTACTAAGTATATTGCTTTGTTATGCCATCTGGGATTTATAGCATGCCAATATCGAGTGGGGATCAAGGACAATGCTCCTGCCATATGCAACACCAAACAGATATATTAAGTGATTGGGCGAGAGTGATTTAAAGTAGGTAAAGGATGTGGAGTTGTAAATGCTTCCAATATAAGTGGAAGGACAACACTGGTGGAGATTTCAGGGTTCACTGACAGACTATCGATGTGACATAACATAACATAACAGGTGTATTTGTAAAGCGCACGATTACCCGAAGGTGTCCTGGCACTGAATACAGATGTTTATTGTTACCCAACTCAATGGTACTCATTTTATCGACCTCAAATGAATGAAAGGCTGAGTGGACCCACCGGACTTTGAACCTGTGACCATGAGGTCGAACACAGGCCCCTGCAGTGGCTGCTTTAGTCCGCTGAGCCACCAGACAAGGCTCGAGAAGTGAAAAATATCAATGAAAAAATATAGGTAAGTACAAAAATAGAGAGAGAAAAAATATCGATGTTAATAATATAGGTGTACAAAATATCAGTTTATATATATATATATATATATATATATATATATATATATATATATAAATATATATATATATCTATATATATATATATATATATATATATATATATATATATATATATATATATATATATATATACTACTATTGTAAAGTGAGAACTTGCACCTTTGGGCAAGGTAATCTCGGGAACCACAGCGCCAATCTACACACCCAAGACATCTTAGAAAACCTCAGGGCAAGCAGAAGGACGTAGGCTACATAAAAATACAAAATAAACGTTGTTTAAAATATTTATAAATGAAAAAAGTAGTCCCTTGCAACTAGCGCCGGCCGCGACGTCGGCGTGAGGGGAGGAGCGGTGTTCACCAGAACCAGAAAGAGCAGACGACATGAGCGACGTCTGCGTGAGGGGAGGAGCGGCGTTCACCAGAACCAGGAAGAGCGGAGGACAACAGCGCCGGTAGGAGCTGCGGAGCGGCGAGAACCGGAGGAGCAGTGGCAGCGCGGGGAGGAGCGGCGGGAAGCGGAGGAGCAGTGAGAGGTACGTTGCTAGAGATGTTGCTGGGGCGGGAGGGAGTCGGTGGGTGCACCGCGCGGGCTGCTACTTAACTTAAATCGGATGTTGCTGGAGTCCGGACGGGAGGCGGGGCGAGCCGGGGGGTGGGCGCGGGAGGGAGTCGGCGGGTGCACCGCTCGACAACATGCTGCCCCAGCCACCTTCTGCCCCGGGGTAAAAATGCAGCCCCCAGCCCCCTTCTGCCCCAGGCAACGCTGGGGCGGGCTGCTAGTATATATATATATTCATTGAAAAAACCATAGGTTTCACACCAGTTATAGTTAAGAATTAGCATTTAAAAAACCTATTAAATTCACTGAAAAAACCATAGGTTTCACACCAGTTATAGTTACCTGGAAATTTTACTGACATAAAACCTTTGAAATTCCCACGTTATAGTTAGTTGGACTCACTATAACTTGAGCGTGTAATGCACTGCTGATGACATCACATATTACATCACTCATGACATGGTCGGTGACATCACTCATGACATCACTGATGACACCATCCAGTGAATGTATGTCTTTCTGAAACATAAATATGTTTTATATATGTATTTGTAAAGGTCGATGGACGGATACATGTTTAAATAAGTGTGTAAATGTATGTTTATTTTTAATAAAATATTGATTGGTTAACTGCCTTATAAAGTGTATCTTAGTGAATACATATAGTAGCGAGTAATTTTTAAATATTTTAAATATATGTATCAGTGGTTCACTTTGTGTATAAGTGGCTGCATGGGTTGGTGACTGACTCACTGTTTGTATGTGTTTTTAAGACAGCGTATGTGCAGGACTGTATGGGTGGATGAGTGTGAATATGTGTGTGTTAGTGAGTGAATGCCTGCCTCACTAGTGTTTTTATGAGTAACTACATATATTTTAATCTAGTATATGTGAGTATTGATGTATATAAGTGAGTATATGTGAGAGTGAGAGATTGGAAGTGTTCCTGTTTAAATAAGTATGTGTTTCTATAAGTGATTGTTTAAGAGAGTAAGTATGTGTAAGTTTCCTTAGAAGTAATGTACTAGTGTGTGTATAGCTGTATATGCAAATAAATGGATGTTCAATAGTTTATTTGCATGTGTGAGTATGTGTGTGAGTAACTTTTGAATGACTGTCGGTGTGTAACAGGATGTATATGTGTATCACTACATATGATGAGTGAGTATATGTATGAGTGACTATATAGAACTGTTGCTGAATGAGAGGATGTGTATATAGATGGTGGAATTACTGAATTGGTTGTTGTAACTGGTATAGCTATCTCCACTTTTTTGAAAATGTTAGTTTCTATTTTTGAATATGTGTTTCAAGGGTTACTTTACAGTGAAAGGAGGTCAGTCACTCTGTCACAAGGATGGTGTCATCAGTGATGTCATGAGTGATGTCACAGACCATGTCATGAGTGATGTCATATGTGATGTCATCAGCAGTGCATTACACGTGCAAGTGATAGTGAGTCCAACTACTTATAACGTGGGAATTTCAATGGTTTTATGTCAGTAAAATTTCCAGGTAACTATAACTGGTGTGAAACCTATGGTTTTTTCAGTGAATTTAATAGGTTTTTTAAATGCTAATTCTTAACTATAACTGGTGGGAAACCTATGGTTTTTTCAGTGAATTTCATAGGTTTTTTAAATGCTAATTCCTAACTATAACTATTGTGAAACCTATGGTTTTTTCAGTGAATTTAAAAGTTTTTTTTAATGCTAATTCCTAACTAAAAGTCTCACTTTATAAGTAAGACTGTTAGCGCTATAGTTGTTCTTTAGAACACCCTGGTACATACTATCATTGGGCTATAGTTACGCTACATCTGGCTGATATTTAGGCAACATTTGTATTTTTTTGTCTCTGGTGGCCATCTTTGGGCTACATTGGGCTACATTGGTCTATATTTGGGCTCTAACATATATATAGCCCAATATATATTTTTTTAAAGTTAATTTTCCTAAAAACAACTGGAGCATATATCTTGAGACAAACGCACATCAGGCTACCAGTCCTTACAATTTTTCAATTTTTGTTTTATTGTATATTTTTTTTATTTTTTTGCCCTGGAGCGCTCCCGGTGCGCGCCCCGGTGAGCGCCCCGGAAAGCGTACTATTTTGAAGCGCCCCGGTGCGCGAACCGGGAAGCGTCCGGTTAGCGCCAATGCCGCGATCGAAAACAACGTCGCGTAAGCGTGACGTATCGTGTAGCTGCGCAATGTGTCTTATGACGCGCTGCGTAAACACACCCGGAAGCGCTCCGCGGCGTGGCCCGGAGCGCGTAACATAAGCGCGCTGGAGCGCGTAGCGTAAGCGCGTCGGGCCATGTGACCTGAAAATAACACTTTTCATTGGTTCATAACAGTTTTGGTCTCATAATGATGAAACCCCTGGTCATGTGACCTGAAAATAACACTTTTCAATGGTTCAGGATCTTTTTTTTTTTCCAAACGATGAAACCCCCACCTTTTTTCCTTATTCTACCTTTGTGCTTTGAGAGAGATAGACCTGCATTTATATCAGTCGAAAATGGCTACATTAGCTGCAGCTGCTAGATCTTCTGGACCACCACCACAAGGACCTCCACAGCTTCACAGTGGTTGAGATCAAGAACAGGAGGAGGATGAGGAGGAGGAGGAGAGTAGATTCGTCCGAGAGGACAATATTCCCTACAAACCAAAAGAGCACATCATCTGGCAATTTTTTTCAATCCCCAACGACAAAAAAAAAGTCAATGCACCTAAGGCAACCTGCTTAATCTGTCATCAGGAGCTGTCAATGGGGAATCTCAACAAAAAATACTCCTTCGGCGACCACCCGATGATCAGACATATGCTTAGAAAGCATCCAAATAACTATGCTAGGGCAGAGGTCAGGGAACTGGCGAGAAACCCTGTCCAATCTTCTGCCAGCACCTCCCAAACTAATGTTTCCACCCCATCGGGACCAGAAGTTAGGGAAGTTATGGAGATATGCTCCACAATACAAACCAAATTTTCGAATTTTAAAATTGTTTGTATTTTTTGTGGACAAACAATATGCTATGGAGAGCAATGCATCACACTTATTAATCGTGCTTGGGATAACCACAAGTGCCCAAGGAAACATTGATTTGTTCCGCTTTTTTTTTTGCTCCTGTTGAGCCCTTTAGAATTCCCTGTTTTTTGTTTCTCCCCTTAAAAAAATACAAAAAAACTAAAAATTTTCAGAAAAGCCAAAAAAAGAAAAAAATGTTAAAAAACCAATAAAAAAATGTAAAACAACAAAAAGAATAAAAAAACAGTTCTTTTTAGAACTACCTCCAATTTCTTAAAAAATGCTATTTAAAAAAAAAAATCTGTCATTCTTTTTTTCCCCATGGTACGCTCCCCGGTGCGCTCACTGGTGCGCGTACCTGGCGCTCCCCCCGCGCACATCATTTCCCCCTTTGTTTTTGCCACCTCTTGTGTCTCGATTTTACCGAGACACAAGATGGCGGCCACTCCGGACTGTTTCGACTGTTTACAGAGACCCGAGAGCCAATCAGCTTTCCGTGCGCAAGTCGCGTGGCGCGCCCGGTGCGCTCCCCGGAGCGCGTACCGGGGCGTGCTTATAGATATATATATTTTTTTTTACCTAAATTACTCAAAATCCACTAGATCACATATCTTGAGACATAGCAAAGGCACATCGGGCTACCAGTCCCTACAATTTTGCCAAGTTTGGTGGAAATCCATTCAGCCGTTCGGGCTAAAAGTGAGGTCGACCACCCTATAGAAATTAACATGGGGAAAATGTGTTTTGGGACCCCCCTTTTATCTCGGCCCCCGCTTGACGCATCCCCCCAAACTTTCAGGAAAGGACCGGAGCTCGACGAGGCCATTTTGAGGAAATTTTCAGGCAGATTCGTCAACCGGCGCCAAAGTTATTCCAAATAGAATTTTGAGATTTAAAATTTTTAAAAATCCTAACTATAACTACCTACTGGCGACCGCCAGTAGGATATATATATATATATATATATATATATATATATATATATATATATATATATATATATATATATATATATATATATATATATATAAAAAAGAAAAAATATTAAATAATTAAATTCATTAAAAAAAAGTGGATTTATTGTACATTTTAACAAATATAACAAATAAACTTAATTAAAAAAATGTAAACAAGTACATAATAATCAATGTATATATACATATTGACTTTAAAACAATTAATCCAGTTAGTGCAACACTAAGGAAAGTGTTGGATAGCGTAGGGGTAAAAACGTACTATTCCCACTCCAGTCAGTGCAACAGTAGGGACAGTATTGGATTGCGTAGGGGTAAAAATCACTATTCCTCCAATGAGTTCAACAGTAGGGAAAGTGTTGGATAGGGGAGGTGTAAACATTACTATTCCCACTCCAATAAGTGCAACAGTAGGGAAAGTGTTGGGTAGCGGAAAGGTAAAACTTACTATTCTCACTCCAATGCGTGGAACAGTAGGGAAAGTGTTGGATAGAGGGGGTAAAACTTACCATTCCCACTCCAGTGAGTGCAACAGTAGGGAAAGTGCTGGATTGCATAGGGATACAAATTACTATTCCCACTACAATGAGTGAAAAAGTAGGGAAAGTGTTAGATAGCAGAGGGCAAAGAAATACTATTACCACTCCAATCAATGCAACAGTATGGAAAGTGTTGGATAGCGGAGAGGTAAAACTTACTATTCCCACTCCTGTTAGTGCAACAGTAGGGAAAGTGTTGGATAGTGGAGGGGAAAACTTAGTATTCCCACTCCTTTGAGTGTAACAGTAGGGAAAGTGTTGGATAGTGGCAAGAGAAAATGTACTATTCCCACTCCAATCAGAGCAACAGTGTGGAAAATGTTGGATTGCAAAGAGGTAACAATTAATATTCTCACTCCAGTCAGTTCAAACAAAATATAAACAACAAAATAAATAAAACATACATAAATATATAAAAAATTTAAATACAACTATATTTAATATTACAAATTAAAAGAAAACATATTATATTGTTAAATGCATATTACAAATACCTACACATATTATATTAAATAAAAAAAGGTCATTTTCAAACATAAATATATATTTTAATTAGAAATTATTTAGAATCAAAACATTAATTATTACATAAATTTACTGTTTTTATGTCCTACGGTATAACACCTCACAATTCACAACGCACATCAACATTTTATAAACAACTGTACCTGCATAATTAATTACCAATTGAAGTATTATCATTAATTAAAAAACAAATTAAAACTCCTATAAATTAATAAACTTCCCACACTTTACCCCTATAATCCCCACAAACCACTGGTAAAATGAAACTGTAAAAAAATGAATTGCAAAATTAAACCTTATTTTCAATTTAAAAAACTAATAGTATATAAAACGAATTATAAAGTAATTACAATTCATTTAGTCCCCACTCTTTACCCCTAAAAAATTTAAATTCACACACAAAAAAATATAAATACCTACCCTGATTAAATATCAAATAATTAATTAACATTAATGATCAAAAAATGAATAAAATAATTAAAAATAAATTCGTTTCTGCACTTTACCCCTATAAATCCTATAACTAACACCTAAAATTAAGGACACAAATTCCATATTTAATTTTCAAAGAATTAATCAATATTATTAAGAACTAATTATTAATTAATTAAACATTAATTACTTCCCAGTCTGTACCCCATAAACCCCACAACTGACAACTGACAAAAATCACACAATTACCATCATTATTTATCAATTAATTAGTTAATATAAATTAACAACTAATGATGAATTAATTAAACATAAATTACTACCCACCCTTTACCTCTATAAACCCAACAACCCGGACCTAAAACTAATTACACAATTTCCATAATTAATTTTCAATCAATGAATTAATCTAAGTTAACAACTAATTAAAATGAATCAAAAATAAATTACTTCTGACTCTTTACCCCTAAAAAACCACAAACCGCATCTTAAAAAAATGACACAATTACCATAATTAATTAATATTAATTAACAGCCAATTAATAATTAATTATAAATAAATAACTTCCAACAATTAGCACTATAAAATCTAAATTAAATAAATAAAATAATAATCATTAATTTATTGTAACTAAATTACTTCCCATCCTATCCCCCTAAAAACCCAGAACCTGCTACGGAACTGAGAAACACAATGTTTTAGTAAAATAAAATAGTTAACTACTAAAAATGTAATACATTTATTAAAAAACATAAACAATATTTATACATAAAAACATACATCACATACATTTAAAATACAACCTAAAATACATAACACTAATAAAAAAATGATATTTTAAACAACTATACTTTTGCAAACAAAATTAATGATTTTTTTTTTAAACATTATATCTTACCTTAAATTCAATATTCATGACCGCAATATTCTTACTGTTGATATTTCTGAATGACGACATTTCCAACTCGATATTTGTGTAAGTCAACATTTCCAACTCGATATTCTGTCTGGACACCGATTTCAGAGCTGGGAGTACCAGAGTCAGGTAGACAGTGATCATTGGCTCAGCAGGATTTCCCAAAGTTAAGCGGACGATACTGCAGCCTGAAGTAATTCAGCAGGTTTGTTGTGTGGCCCTAGTTCTCGAAAGGCAGCTCTCCTCCGCACCTGCCAGAATAATAATAATAATAATAATAATAATAATACTGAGATTTATTAAGCGTTACAGCTACCCCCAACACAGGGGTGTCCCAGTGCTAGAAACATGAGGTGATAGAGCGAGAAAAGGTGTAGTACGCGTATTGATCCTTCATAACAGCTGCCCTGAAGAGCCACATCTTCAGGGCCTTTTTAAAACAAGATTCTGACTTGGCATTCCGAAAGTAGACTGGTAGGGCATTCCACATAGCGGCCGTTCTGACCGTGAATGCTCTCACCACTAGCCGAGATTTCTTAAAACGTGGGATCTGTAGTAAGTTAAAAGAGTTTGAGCGCAGCACCCGGTTTTGCTTGTAGGGGCATAATCTTTCCTTCAGATAACTCGGGCAGATTCCGTTCAGAGCCCAATAAGCCATTGTCATAGCCTTGAATATGATTCTTTTCTCCACTGGAAGCCAGTGGAGTTTATGCAAATGCGGAGGTACATGGTGTCGGAATGGTATATGGCAAACCAGTCTCACAGCCGCATTTCTAATCATCTGAAGGCGTTGGATTGCATATTTACGGAGGCCAAGATACAGAGCATTGGCATAATCTAGCCTAGAAGTTACTGTAGCATGTACTACTGTTTGGTAGCAATCTTCTGGTACAAAATGCAAGACTTTCCGGAGATTTTTTAATTTGCTGAAACAGGCCGCAGAGACCTGGTGTATTTGAGCTGAGAAGGCGAGATTTGCTTCCCATTTCACTCCTAAGTTGCGAATAGAGGTGGCCGGGGATGGTGGAGCACCCATATCTGATGGCCACCATAGTGCTGACTCTGGCACAGTTCCCTGCCCAAAAAAAAGAACCTCTGTTTTATCCGCGTTTAACTTTAATTTATTAGAATTCATCCAAATAGCTATATCGTGTAGGCATCCCTTGAAATTCTTAAAACCATCCACCGTCTGCTCTTTGAAAGAGAAAACCAACTGGGTGTTGTTGGCGTAAGAACTTGCTTTCACTCCCCAGTTGGCAATTAAGGAAAACAAAGGAGCTAGGTAGAGGTTAAAAAATAGAGGACTCAGAGCTGAGCCCTCGGGCACCCCATACCATAGCTGTTTCAGTTGAGATTCATATGGCTTAAATGCGACTTTGTGAGTGCGTCCCCTCAGATAGGAAGTCAGCCAAGTGAGTACTTTACCCTCAAAGCCCACTTCTTTTAGGTGCTCGACCAAAATAGTGTGGTCAACAGTGTTGAATGCTGCAGAAAGATCCAGGAGCAACAGCAATGCTGGTAATCCTGAATCCAGAGACCACCTTATTGACTCTGCCACCTCCAGGGGAGCAGTCTCCGTACTAAATCCTGCTCGAAAACCTGATTGAGTATCATGCAGAGCCCCATTCTGCTCATTAAATCTGGTCAATTGACGTTGAACTAATTTTTCCAACATTTTCCAGGAGCTGGTAATAAAGAGATTGGCCGCAGATTTTTTAGATCACCCGGGTCTCCATTTTGATTCTTTTTCAGCGGGAGCAGTGTTGCATGCTTCCATTTATCTGGGAAAATGCCTGTCTCCAGAGAGGAATTCCAAATGTGTTGTAACCCATCCACCAGTGAGGAGGATAACATCTTCCATAATTTAGGAGGGCATGGATCATCTGGGGCTCCTGAATAGCATTTCTGAACTTCAATTAGGGCATCCTGCGGCAGAATTGGAGTAAAGTCACTCAATCTGGGTATCTCCCCTACGAGCGGAGATTTATCCTTTTCACAGTGGCCTCTGTGGCCCCGAATGACTTGTAGACCTTTAAGATTTTATTAATAAAATAGTTTGCGATCTTGGCGCACAGAGCTGGGGATGGGGTTACTTCCGTCTCCAGTACCCTGGGCTTCAAAAAATATTGAACTACCTTCAAGACTTCACTACTGGACTACTTAGCATTTTGAAAACATGACGCAATATGGTTTCGTCTAGCTGTTTTTATCTCCTTATGAAACCCTTTTAAGGCTTTTTTATAATTTACCTTCGATCTCTAACAGTAGCTCAGCCTCAATTGTCGTTCCAGCTTTTTGCACCTACTTTTTCTCTCCCTAAGGGATTTGGAGAACCATGGGGCAGTAGAGGATAATCTAGTTGATTTCACCACTCTGCCTGGTGATACCGACTTCACCGCTGTAGCGATCCAGTGGTGTATCGATATTGCATCAACATCAGGATTAGCCGATAAGCAGAGGGGATTATCTTTCAAAATGTAATTTAGTGCTTTTTCGGTCAAATGATTCCAATTTCTTTTAAGCGTAAGACGCGTTCCTTTTACCAACAGTATCTGTTGAGAAGGAAAGAAAGAAACTATTCTATGTAACATTGGTCCTTTTTATTTTTTCACTCGATAAGTGAACAGAATGTTGTGGCCTTCTCTGTCAAAAGCCAAACAAAGGCTCACACATTCTACTCAGCATTGTTTTCACAGATTAAAAACTTGTACCATTGTCACTCCAGCTGCTGATTAGTTATTTTCATATCTTCACTTTATTTTGGCCCCCTTTTAAGTAGATCAATCCTACATAATTGTCTATGGTGTTTTGGTGTTAACCACAATGACAATAATTCCATGCATGCTGAGGAACTGGGATTCTTGAACCCTAATTATGAATTGCTCGGTTCTAGTAGCCTGCAAACTCTGCACGTGAAATTAACATCACTACCTTGTAGTGCAAGTCCACCTGAACCATGCAAGTACAAGTTAATGGTCCAACATCATCGTAGTAATTTCATTGCCAGCAATGATATATTGCACGAAACACAGTCTGGCTTCCGAGCGGGCTTTAGCACTGAGACGGCTGTGCTTGAGGTGGCAGTATCTATAAGAATGGAGGTGGACGGTGGAGCCTCGGCTATGCTAATGTTGCTGGACCTGTCTGCCGCTTTTGATAGAGTGGGCCATCCAATATTGCTGGCTAGACAGAAGTGGGCAGGAGTGAAGGGGACAGCACTCGCTTGGATAAAGTTGTATCTCAGCGATCGCACACAAAGAGTCATAATACACCCTTTTAAATCAGGAGCTAAGCCACTCTGGTGTGGGGTACCGCAGGGCTTGGCACTGCGCCTTCGACTTTTTAATATCTATCTGACACCATTATGTGCACTTATTTCAAAATGGGGAATAAAAACGATCTCCTATGCAGACGACACACAGCTGGTGTTTTCTTTTAAGGACAATTTGGCAAACTCTTTTGAGAGGTTTAGGGGCTGCCTGTGTGACGTCTCTAGCTGGATGAATAATAATAAGTTAAACCTGAACGCTGAGAAAACCGAGGTCTTGTTTTTTGGCAAGAATTCCCCACCGACACCTGGTCTGTGGTGACCGGAGGAAATGGGCTCCTCACCCTGTCTGACTTCTACGGTAAAAAACCTGGGCGTAAAATGGGACTCTGATATGACATCTGTACCCCAAATATGGTCCATAACATCTAACTGCTTCGGAATTCTAATGAGGCTGAGGAAATGTCTATATCTACTCCCTGAGAGTTGTCGAAAATTAGTTGTTCATGCCACCGTGACCACAAGGCTTGACTATGCCAACAGTCTGTATCTTGGTCTCCCGGCAAATCTGTAAAAAAGAGACTCCAAATGGTGCAGAATGAAGCTGCGAGATTGATTAGAAGATTGACATGCAGAGAGACAACATATCTCTCTGCAAGTCAAAGAGCTCGATTGGCTGCTGGTTGTGAATCGGATATAATTCGAAGCCTTGACAAATGCGTTCAAGGCCCAGAGAGGTAGCTGCCCCAACTACATCAAAAGACACATCCGCCCCTATCAGCAAATGTGTTCTCTATGTTCTAACTCACAGAATTTGGTGTGCATTCCACAATTTGCTAAATCTCGCATTGGAGGCAGGGCCTTCTCAGTAGTATCTACTAGATTATGGAACTCCCTTCTTGAACGGCCCTGGCTTACATCATCTGAAGGGGAGTTCAGGAAAGCTGTAAAGACATGGCTTTTTAGCCGTGGCTACTTTGAGCCAATTTCTGCTTTGTCTACACCCCACCTCTCATGTCTTGCTGGAATACGCTAGCCCCGGTACACCTCTGCTTGAGGTGGCTGATGCGCTTTATAAATGCTGTTGTATTGTATTGTAATGGTGAATAACTCTCCAGGTGCAGATGTACTGCGTGGAATTCTGCACCCATTTACTTGTTCCTCTAAATGTTATTTTTATAATGTACATTACGAAACATTTTAATATGTTACAATATATTATAGATAATAGTTTACTTTAAAAAGTGCAAATAGAATAATACATAATTTGCAGCCTGATTGTGCCTCATTTCACACAACAAATGATGCTCAAAGGGGTGGAGGAGGGAAAATTAACATTTCATTTAACGTATTAAAAAAAGAATAATCTAAAGAATACTGAGCTAGTTGACCAAATTAGGGAGAGGGCACAACTTTACTTCCAAGAAAATGAGGGGTCAGTGGATTTGACATGCACCCTATTGGAAGCGTTTAAGACAGTAATAAGGGGACATATCCAGGCTCATCTTGGGGGTTGTAAGAAAGAAAAAATTATTCAGTGGGATACATTAAAAGAAGAAGTAGCCACACAAGAGACCTAAATATTAGCCAGGGAGGAGGCTGACCCACCACTCAAGCATCATCTTGACATTAAAAGGCAGGAAATGAGAGACCTTGCGGATAACGCTGCATGATCCATTGCATTAGCAACACAAAGAAGCTATATGACCTATGTGATAAGGCCAACAAAATGATTGCATGGTTGGAAAAGAGGAATAGGGAACAAAACTGGGTGGCAGAGATATGTGGTTCCCGGGGGGATAATGCACAGTACTGGTAAAGGAATAGCGAGGGCGTTTGCGGATTACTACTGTGGGGTCTAAGCCTCCAATCCTACCAGAATGGAAACGGACTGTCGAGAACTATTAGTTGATGTCCGGCGCCCCACGTTGACAGAGGAGGATAGAGAGGACATGGAGAAAGATTTAACAGCCGAAGAGATTACAGGAGCCATGCAAGATCTGCAGGCAGGGAAGGCCTGGGGTCTAATGGCCTGCCGGCTGATTTATTCAAGGGCACAGCGAGTGTGTTGGCACTGCATTTCCTGAAAATGTTTGATGAGGCCAGATAAAAGGGTTGCCTACCACTAGACCAACAAACAGCCACCATTTTGGTAAGGGGGAACAAATTCCAGAGAACAGCCTCCTGGAGGACCGACTCCTATTAGATCCAATCCCAAAAAAGGCACTATCCTTTACATATAGGAAGATTATCAACAACTCACCCAATCCCCTGAAGACTCTGCGACATCGGCCTATTGGAAGACGATGATTGGGCCAAAGCCATACAAAGCCCAAGGGAGGTAGCAGTCAGAGCGAGATTTAGGCTAGTACAGTTAAGAATTCTTCACAGATCCTATTCCACAAGCGTAGTTATGCATAAGCTAGGACACAACCACACAGACCTATGCATACGGGGCTGCAACCAGAGAGGTACCTTTTTCCACACAATCTGGGAGAGTCCAGCTATACAACAATACTGGGTAAAGGTAATACGAGTTATGCCAGAGGTCCTTGGGCAGGAAACTCCAATAGATGCCACATATTATGTGTAACAGGTGAGCAGATATACCAGAAAATACGGTTACTGGTGGCGGCAATGGTGGCCAAAAGGAATATTGCCAGGGAGTGAGGAGCCACCCTACCCTGATGGTGGGTCAATGGAAGGCCGATCTTGATTAGTGTAGTGCAGCTGAAAAGATTGTTTATGAAAGCAGGGGATGCCCACAAAAATGGGAGAAATTATGGCACCATTGGGAGTCATATAGGGATCTTTGTGGTGCGGAGGGGGAGGGAGGGAAGACACTGAGACCGACAACAGGTGGGAAAAGAGGGTTACCAGTGATCAATGGTGTTACGGAGATGAGATCCGGAACAACTGTTGTACCAGTGGATTACAGATTGAGATATGTATGCTTCTGTGTTTATGTCACCAAATGCCTATTGATGGTATACTGTACACTGCATCAGACGAATGTTTAATAAAAAGATTTAAAGAAAAAAAAGAATATTGTAACTAAACATTAACACATTTAAATAGTTTTAAAATGTATTAATAGGTTAAGTTTTAGTGCAGGTGTTTTCCTTGTTGCTGCATTAGTTGAATAGGAGAGGAAAATGTTTTTTACAAACAAAATAAATATTTTTGTAATTCTCGTTAATTTTAAAACAAAATAAATATTTTTGTAATTCTCTATTACTTTTTATAGGAAGATCTCTGCCTTCACAGAAGAAATCTCCACAAACAGGCAGAAAGTAACTAATAGTAACTTTACATTATTAAATTCAGATGTGAATTCTCCCCTCCCTAATTTGAGAGGGTGAAGACTCATTCATCAATATCTAGATATAAATCTACACATAGAAATGGTGAATTGGCACAGGGTAAAGAATGAACAATGGGCACAGGGTAAAGGACGTGTCCGACTGAGCACTGCCACCACTCCAGCCACCACCAAACAACAAAGGGAAATAATGGGACATATTGAGTTTAGTGTTGTAAGCACTAAAATCTGCCTAAAGAAAAGGATGATGTGATGATTACAATGAACAAACACTTCAATCCAAATTATTATAGTACACTTAAGACTACGGAGGATGACAAGGGCAAATGGTCTGACATCTCAAGTTCCGTCCGCGATTATCTCAATCAGAATATTATTTATTTAATTTGGAAATCGGTGAAAATTCTGCCATTGTTCTGGGGAGTGGCCCCTTGGGCAAGGGCCACTCCCATGGGGGCCATTTTAGGGAGGCCACTCAAAAATATTTAGTCTTGGGGAGCAACCTCTTGGGCAAGGGTAGCTCCCCTTTTGGGGACATTGTTGATCGCTTTGTCCGCCCCCCTGGGGGGGCAGAATTGTATTTATTAAATATGAAATTGTGCCACTTTGCTGGGTGGCCCCATGAGTAAGGGTCACTTCCATGGGGGTCATTTTAGGGAGCCCAGTTTATAAAATGTAGTTTTGGTTAGCGACCCCTTATACAAGGGTTGCTCCCCTTTTGAGGGCCTATAATTTTTCTTTGTTTGCCTCCAGGCGGGGCTGATTTAAATGCTAATAAATGTATTCGGCCCACTGGGCCAACTGAATAAATGTAGTGGAGAGTGGTCCCTTGTGCAAGGGTCACTCCCCTTTTGGGGGCATACATTTTGGCTTTGTCTGCCCCCTTTGGGTGGGGGGCGATTTAATTATTCTTTCATCAGCATGCTTTAGCTCACTCCACCACCCCAGTTTAGACATGGCCATATGCAAATGAGTGTGACCCTGTGCCTCATGGGAACAGTCCTGCAAAGCCATGGTTTTCCTGGCCTGGAAACAACCATCCTGGGTCCGGTATCTGGCCAATCAGCAGTAAGCATGGGCGGAAAATCCGTTTCGCTCGCGGATTTTGCGGATTTTCGGTAAATTCGCAATCCGCGAGATTCGCGAATCTCCCGCAAAATCCGCAAATCCGCGAGCAGCGGATTTTATGGCTTGCTCGCACTGTTCGCGTGAGTTCGCGGCTTCCCAGTACAACTTCGCGCCCCGCGAATAAGCGCTAAATTGCAGAAATACGATCTTAGCAAAACTGAAACTACTTACCAGGTTCAAAAGTTCAGGCTCATCATTAGTAGCCATTTCCTGTAGTGCTTCCTGAGGGGCCCCTCCAGAGTTCAGTTGCCTACTTGCAACTATTATGTGACCCTGCTCTGAACCTCAGAATAGTTACACATATGCCACAAAGGTCCTGAATTACAGCTAAGGGAGACAAGCAGGAGCCAGGCTGGAAGTTCAAATCCATTAATCAGCCCCTAATTCATTATTGTCAGTTGGGGCAGGGCAGGTGTTGTAACTAATTTTGCAACAATGAAAGCACTTAGCAAGTGCAAAAGATCACTAATCAGGAAGCACTAAGGAAGCAGGTGCCAGCTAAAAAAATATTCTGTGACACATCAGCCCCAAATTAATTCAGGTCACTTGAGGCAGGGAAGGTGTGCTTTGCTTTGCCACAATAATGTACACTGACTGGACAACCAGAGGGTGCTGTGATGAAACAGAGGGTGGCATGGGTGGGCCAGAGGGTGGCATGAGTAGTCAGAGAGTGGCAGTGGTGACAGAGAGTGGCAGTGATGAAGAAGAGTGTCCCAAACAGGCTGGACACGTAGAAACAACAAGTTCGCAAAACTTGCGACCCGACAGGTAAGTTCGCGTTTGCGAAATTGTACAAAACCCTCGCGAACTGGCAGAAACCCGCGCGAACACAAAACAAAAAAATCCGCAAATTCGCGAGAATTCGCGGATTTTGCGAATTGCAAGTTCGCAAATCCGCAAAATTCGCGAACGCGAGATTCGCAAAATTCGCCTATGCTTAATCAGCAGTCATCAGCCAGGCTAGCTTGAGTCCAGTGGCAAAGGAACCCATGTCTGGGCATACCCTACCAACTTAGGGCAATTAAAGCGCACCGGGTCAGACCGATTTGCATATTGCCATGTCTGAACTCGAGTGGTGGAGTGAGCTAAAGAATGATGATGGATTAAACCCAGATTAGTTGATGGGGGTGAGAGTTAGAATTTCTAAAGCGCTCCGTCTATCATCCCTTTTGATATCACCCTGAGGGGCAGTGTGGCATATTTTGTTTTTGTAGGGCCTGTAGCCCACCAAGTTTTTTTTTTAATGGTGGGGAGCCGCCTTTGGACATGGGTTACTCCTCTTTATGGGAGGATGATTGTGACCATTTCTGCCCTCTTTGGGTGGCAGAGTAGCAGAATGTTTTTAGGCCCAGAAGCCATTAGACACCAGAGTTTTTTTTTATTTTTGTTTTGGGGAGTGGCCTCAAGGGCAAGGGTTGCTCCCCTTTAACGGGGGCGAATATTTAATTTATACTCTTAGGCCCACTTACCCCTTAGCTTAGATGGTGGTTTGGTGCATTGTTTGCATATGTGATTGTAATGTTTTTGTCTCCATTTTTTCTATTGTAAAGCTTTTGATTCCTGTTTGTGGTTTCAACAGTGGTTGTTGTGCAGTTTTGCATACTTGCAGTTTTTTGGTAAGTAAAATATTTGTGTTGTATTTGCTCCAAGTGAGTAATATTGTAATGTAGGAATTCTTTTTTTTTGTAAGTGGTCTTATTGTGGCAGCACATTTAGTTAGTGTTTTGAGCAAGAAAATCTTTGTGCTGTGTTTTGCATTATCTTATGTGTAATTTTCTTTTCTCTTTTTTTTAGTGGGATATTGTTGATCCATACTGTGTCTGTGCAGAGTACATGGTGTAACTGCTTCTGGCAAGTGAGTGGAATCGTTTTGGAGTGTATAGGTATTTTTGATAAAGGTGAATTTTGTTCATTGCTTATTTTACATAGTTTTTGTTATTGTTGACTTGTGTGACAAGTTACCTTTATTAGTAATTATTATGGCTAGACGTAGAATGACTGCTCAGCAGGTGGTTGGTATTCTTCTTGAATCTTCCTCTGAACCGGATTATTACACTGACAGTGCGTCTGAGGGAGAGAAGGGAGGGGAAGATTCTGGCAGTGAGTTTTCTCTCCACATGGAATTATCGGATGATGAAGGTTCTCTCAGTGCAGATGAAGTGCCTGTTTTAGAGGAGGATACTGATGTGCCAATGGTGCAAGAGGCATCTGGATTGCAGCCTGAGGGTGCTAGGCTTCCTACTGGATGTGCTGGACTCTGGGTTGATCCAAACATGGTGCAGCCGGTGTTGCCTTCCTTTAGCGGTAAGGCAGGGTGTAGAGTGGATTGTGAATTTCTTTTGCCTATACAGTATTTTCAGTTATTTATGGATGATGT
Organism: Lissotriton vulgaris; assembly: GCF_964263255.1. Taxonomy (NCBI): domain Eukaryota; kingdom Metazoa; phylum Chordata; class Amphibia; order Caudata; family Salamandridae; genus Lissotriton; species Lissotriton vulgaris. The sequence continues at coordinate 799,034,227 of NC_141685.1, read as the reverse complement.
ATTTTTGGGTGAGATTGTTGAGCTGACTAATTTGTGTGCTGAACAGTTTTTGAGGGACAACAGTGACACACTTAGGCCCCACTCTAGAGCTACCCGGTGGAGTCCCACAAATCTGGAGGAGCTGAAGAAGTTTTTGGATTTGACTTTATTGATGGGTGGGGTAAGAAAACCGAACCTGGCTTCATATTGGTCTTCCAGTCCCTTGATGGCAACAGCCATCTTTCCAGCAGTTATGACTCATGATCGGTATTTACTTTTGCTACGTATTGTGCATTTTGTGGATAATTCTTTGGCATTGCCACGTAATCACCCTGACTGTGACCGTCTTTTTAAGATTCAACCTGTTTTTGATCACTTTGTTGATCCATTTTCAGAGATTTATATTCCAGGGAAAGAAATATCTATTGATGAGTCTTTGGTTTTGTTCAAGGGTCGTTTAGTTTTTAGGCAGTAAATCCCTAGCAAGAGGGCACGCTATGGAATTAAACTATATATGTTGTCTGAGAGTAAGACAGGATATGTTTTAAATTTTCGTGTGTACACTGGTAGAGATTCCACTATTGACCCCACTGGTTGTCCGTCCACTTTTGGAGTTTCAGAGAAAATTGTGTGGGATCTTGCTAGAAGACTGTGCAACAGAGGCCACCATTTGTACCTTGATAACTTCTACACCCCTGTGCAATTGTGTAAGGAATTGTTTAAAGCGGACACTTTTGCATGTGGCACAATCCACTCTAACTGCAAAGGTTATCCGAAAGAGCTTGTTTGAAAAATAGTTCAGAGGGGTCAGTGCAGTTCCTTGCGTAGTGAATACCTACTAGCTGTGAAATTTGTGGACAGGAGGGATGTGCACATGCTGACTACCATCCATGATGAGAGTACTTCACCTGTGCCTGTTTGGGGTCAGGTTGCTGAAGTGCACAAACCTGTGTGCATTCAGGACTACAATAAGCACATGGGTGGTGTTGACAGAGTAGATCAGAGGTTGGAACCTTACACTGCTATTCGGAAGGCTTATGTTTAGTATAAGAATGTGGCCATCCATTTTTTCAACTTAGCAAACTAATAATGCTTTTATTTTATTCAAGGAGTGTTCTCATGCATCAAAGTTGACATTTCTTCAGTTTCAGCACTCTGTGATAGCTAGCTTTGGTATTGTGGAACAGGGTAAGTGTTCCTAGATTTTGGGTGGTGGAGGATGTGGCTCGATTGAAAGATCTCCACTTTCCTGATAACATTCCTCCCACATCTACAAAAGACTTTCCCACTAAGAGATATAGGGGCCCATTAGGATGTTGGGTGGATTTCCTCCGCCAGGGTAGCGGTGGCCACCGCCATCCTGGCGGAGGCAATCCGCCCGACATCCTTCCCTGCATTCACCCCCGCCATATTACGATGGCGGAGGGGACTGCAGCGGTGGGAAACACCACCCGCCTGTTTTCCGCCCCAGTCGCCTTGCGGCCAGGGCGGAAAAGGGATAACATGTAGGCGGTGTCTATCAGACACCGCCAGCCATATTCAAATAGGCATTTTTCAATGCCTGTCCGTGGCGGCAATGCCGCCACTGAAAGGCATGCGGTGTTCACTCTGGGGGGGGGCCCTGTGAGCCCCCAGAGTGACGGCCATAGGGGGGTGGCACACGGGGGGTACCTGTGGTACCCACGATTATGCAAATGCGTGCATTTGTTTTTAACATTGTGGCGGGCGATGCAGTGAGCACTGGCGCTTGGCTGGCGGTGTGCATGGATTGGTGCTTGGCTTGTGGTGTGCGTGGATTGGTGCTTGGCTGGCGGCATGTGTGGAATGGCGCTTTGCTGGCTGTGTACGTGGATTGGTGCTTGGCTGGCGGTGTGCGTGGATTGGTGCTTGGCTGGCGGTGTGCATGGATTGGTGCTTGGCTGGCAGTGTGCGTGGATTGGTGCTTGGCTGGCGGCGTGTGTGGATGGGCGCTTTGCTGGCTGTGTACGTGGATTGGTGCTTGGCTGGTGGTGTGCGTGGAGTAACGCTTGGCTGGTGGTGTGCGTGGACTGGCGCTTGGCTGGCGGAGTGCGTGGACTGGCACTGGGCTGGCAGTGTGCATGGACTGGCGCTTGGCTGGCGGAGTGCGTGGATTGGTGCTAGGCTGACGATGTGCATGGCCTGGTGCTTGAATGGTGAAGTGGATGGACTGGCACTCGGCTGGCGGTGTGTGAGTAGTTACTTTCTGTTTGTCACTACACACACTGCTAGCTGAGCTCCACTCCACACAGTCCATCACTTTGTGTAGTTGCTGAGTCAGGAATGTGGATTTACAAAAGGGGGTGGTGATGAACAGAGTGTCTGAATTGAGCAGACCACTCTTACCCAGTCCAAAGATCAGGGCTTGATCCATCACCGTTATTTATCTCACTGCCCCATCCCAGCTCAGAACCTGGCTATATGCAAATCAGTCTGTCCCTGGCCCAGTGCATCATGGGAACAGGGCAGACTAAACTACCAAGCCAATTCTTTACCAGAAAGGAGACAAGCTACCGGGGACCGGTTTCTGGCATTTCAGCCTCTTCGGCCCGGCTTGCTTGAATCCTGATGGAGCAGTGAGAAAGGGACTCATGTCTGAGTATACCCTGCCACACCTATAGTGGCCAAAATCGATTTTCAAAAGGGGGTGGTGATGAACAGAGTGTCTGAATTGAGCAGACCACTCTTACCCAGTCCAAAGATCAGGGCTTGATCCATCACCGTTATTTATCTCACTGCCCCATCCCAGCTCAGAACCTGGCTATATGCAAATCAGTCTGTCCCTGGCCCAGTGCATCATGGGAACAGGGCAGACTAAACTACCAAGCCAATTCTTTACCAGAAAGGAGACAAGCTACCGGGGACCGGTTTCTGGCATTTCAGCCTCTTCGGCCCGGCTTGCTTGAATCCTGATGGAGCAGTGAGAAAGGGACTCATGTCTGAGTATACCCTGCCACACCTATAGTGGCCAAAATCGATTTACAAAAGGGGGTGGTGATGAACAGAGTGTCTGAATTGAGCAGACCACTCTTACCCAGTCCAAAGATCAGGGCTTGATCCATCACCGTTATTTATCTCACTGCCCCATCCCAGCTCAGAACCTGGCTATATGCAAATCAGTCTGTCCCTGGCCCAGTGCATCATGGGAACAGGGCAGACTAAACTACCAAGCCAATTCTTTACCAGAAAGGAGACAAGCTACCGGGGACCGGTTTCTGGCATTTCAGCCTCTTCGGCCCGGCTTGCTTGAATCCTGATGGAGCAGTGAGAAAGGGACTCATGTCTGAGTATACCCTGCCACACCTATAGTGGCCAAAATCGATTTACAAAAGGGGGTGGTGATGAACAGAGTGTCTGAATTGAGCAGACCACTCTTACCCAGTCCAAAGATCAGGGCTTGATCCATCACCGTTATTTATCTCACTGCCCCATCCCAGCTCAGAACCTGGCTATATGCAAATCAGTCTGTCCCTGGCCCAGTGCATCATGGGAACAGGGCAGACTAAACTACCAAGCCAATTCTTTACCAGAAAGGAGACAAGCTACCGGGGACCGGTTTCTGGCATTTCAGCCTCTTCGGCCCGGCTTGCTTGAATCCTGATGGAGCAGTGAGAAAGGGACTCATGTCTGAGTATACCCTGCCACACCTATAGTGGCCAAAATCGATTTACAAAAGGGGGTGGTGATGAACAGAGTGTCTGAATTGAGCAGACCACTCTTACCCAGTCCAAAGATCAGGGCTTGATCCATCACCGTTATTTATCTCACTGCCCCATCCCAGCTCAGAACCTGGCTATATGCAAATCAGTCTGTCCCTGGCCCAGTGCATCATGGGAACAGGGCAGACTAAACTACCAAGCCAATTCTTTACCAGAAAGGAGACAAGCTACCGGGGACCGGTTTCTGGCATTTCAGCCTCTTCGGCCCGGCTTGCTTGAATCCTGATGGAGCAGTGAGAAAGGGACCCATGTCTGAGTATACCCTGCCACACCTATAGTGGCCAAAATCGATTTACAAAAGGGGGTGGTGATGAACAGAGTGTCTGAATTGAGCAGACCACTCTTACCCAGTCCAAAGATCAGGGCTTGATCCATCACCGTTATTTATCTCACTGCCCCATCCCAGCTCAGAACCTGGCTATATGCAAATCAGTCTGTCCCTGGCCCAGTGCATCATGGGAACAGGGCAGACTAAACTACCAAGCCAATTCTTTACCAGAAAGGAGACAAGCTACCGGGGACCGGTTTCTGGCATTTCAGCCTCTTCGGCCCGGCTTGCTTGAATCCTGATGGAGCAGTGAGAAAAGGGACTCATGTCTGAGTATACCCTGCCACACCTATAGTGGCCAAAATCGATTTACAAAAGGGGGTGGTGATGAACAGAGTGTCTGAATTGAGCAGACCACTCTTACCCAGTCCAAAGATCAGGGCTTGATCCATCACCGTTATTTATCTCACTGCCCCATCCCAGCTCAGCTCAGAACCTGGCTATATGCAAATCAGTCTGTCCCTGGCCCAGTGCATCATGGGAACAGGGCAGACTAAACTACCAAGCCAATTCTTTACCAGAAAGGAGACAAGCTAACGGGGACCGGTTTCTGGCATTTCAGCCTCTTCGGCCCGGCTTGCTTGAATCCTGATGGAGCAGTGAGAAAGGGACTCATGTCTGAGTATACCCTGCCACACCTATAGTGGCCAAAATCGATTTACAAAAGGGGGTGGTGATGAACAGAGTGTCTGAATTGAGCAGACCACTCTTACCCAGTCCAAAGATCAGGGCTTGATCCATCACCGTTATTTATCTCACTGCCCCATCCCAGCTCAGAACCTGGCTATATGCAAATCAGTCTGTCCCTGGCCCAGTGCATCATGGGAACAGGGCAGACTAAACTACCAAGCCAATTCTTTACCAGAAAGGAGACAAGCTACCGGGGACCGGTTTCTGGCATTTCAGCCTCTTCGGCCCGGCTTGCTTGAATCCTGATGGAGCAGTGAGAAAGGGACTCATGTCTGAGTATACCCTGCCACACCTATAGTGGCCAAAATCGATTTACAAAAGGGGGTGGTGATGAACAGAGTGTCTGAAATTGAGCAGACCACTCTTACCCAGTCCAAAGATCAGGGCTTGATCCATCACCGTTATTTATCTCACTGCCCCATCCCAGCTCAGAACCTGGCTATATGCAAATCAGTCTGTCCCTGGCCCAGTGCATCATGGGAACAGGGCAGACTAAACTACCAAGCCAATTCTTTACCAGAAAGGAGACAAGCTACCGGGGACCGGTTTCTGGCATTTCAGCCTCTTCGGCCCGGCTTGCTTGAATCCTGATGGAGCAGTGAGAAAGGGACTCATGTCTGAGTATACCCTGCCACACCTATAGTGGCCAAAATCGATTTACAAAAGGGGGTGGTGATGAACAGAGTGTCTGAATTGAGCAGACCACTCTTACCCAGTCCAAAGATCAGGGCTTGATCCATCACCGTTATTTATCTCACTGCCCCATCCCAGCTCAGAACCTGGCTATATGCAAATCAGTCTGTCCCTGGCCCAGAAGACGGCTGTAATGCCAGAAACCGGTCCCCGGGAGCTTGTTTCCTTCCCAGTGTAAGATTTGGCTTCTGTAGTTTGGTTTGTCCTGTTCCCATCATGCACTGGGACAGGAACAGACTAATTTGCATACAGCCAGGTTCTGAAACTGGGATGGTGCAGTGAGCTAAAAAACGGTGTTGGATCTAGCCCTGATCTTTTGACTGGGTGAGAGCTTTCTGCTTAATTCAGAGACTCTGTCCCTCACCACCCCTTTTTGTAAATATTTTTGTCCACCCTAAGCGTGGAAGGGTATTCTCAGATGTGAGACCCTTGCTCATTGCACCATCAGGATTCAAGCAAACCGGGCCGAAGACGGCTGTAATGCCAGAAACCGGTCCCCGGGAGCTTGTTTCCTTCCCAGTGTAAGATTTGGCTTCTGTAGTTTGGTTTGTCCTGTTCCCATCATGCACTGGGACAGGAACAGACTAATTTGCATACAGCCAGGTTCTGAAACTGGGATGGTGCAGTGAGCTAAAAAACGGTGTTGGATCTAGCCCTGATCTTTTGACTGGGTGAGAGCTTTCTGCTTAATTCAGAGACTCTGTCCCTCACCACCCCTTTTTGTAAATATTTTTGTCCACCCTAAGCGTGGAAGGGTATTCTCAGATGTGAGACCCTTGCTCATTGCACCATCAGGATTCAAGCAAACCGGGCCGAAGACGGCTGTAATGCCAGAAACCGGTCCCCGGGAGCTTGTTTCCTTCCCAGTGTAAGATTTGGCTTCTGTAGTTTGGTTTGTCCTGTTCCCATCATGCACTGGGACAGGAACAGACTAATTTGCATACAGCCAGGTTCTGAAACTGGGATGGTGCAGTGAGCTAAAAAACGGTGTTGGATCTAGCCCTGATCTTTTGACTGGGTGAGAGCTTTCTGCTTAATTCAGAGACTCTGTCCCTCACCACCCCTTTTTGTAAATATTTTTGTCCACCCTAAGCGTGGAAGGGTATTCTCAGATGTGAGACCCTTGCTCATTGCACCATCAGGATTCAAGCAAACCGGGCCGAAGACGGCTGTAATGCCAGAAACCGGTCCCCGGGAGCTTGTTTCCTTCCCAGTGTAAGATTTGGCTTCTGTAGTTTGGTTTGTCCTGTTCCCATCATGCACTGGGACAGGAACAGACTAATTTGCATACAGCCAGGTTCTGAAACTGGGATGGTGCAGTGAGCTAAAAAACGGTGTTGGATCTAGCCCTGATCTTTTGACTGGGTGAGAGCTTTCTGCTTAATTCAGAGACTCTGTCCCTCACCACCCCTTTTTGTAAATATTTTTGTCCACCCTAAGCGTGGAAGGGTATTCTCAGATGTGAGACCCTTGCTCATTGCACCATCAGGATTCAAGCAAACCGGGCCGAAGACGGCTGTAATGCCAGAAACCGGTCCCCGGGAGCTTGTTTCCTTCCCAGTGTAAGATTTGGCTTCTGTAGTTTGGTTTGTCCTGTTCCCATCATGCACTGGGACAGGAACAGACTAATTTGCATACAGCCAGGTTCTGAAACTGGGATGGTGCAGTGAGCTAAAAAACGGTGTTGGATCTAGCCCTGATCTTTTGACTGGGTGAGAGCTTTCTGCTTAATTCAGAGACTCTGTCCCTCACCACCCCTTTTTGTAAATATTTTTGTCCACCCTAAGCGTGGAAGGGTATTCTCAGATGTGAGACCCTTGCTCATTGCACCATCAGGATTCAAGCAAACCGGGCCGAAGACGGCTGTAATGCCAGAAACCGGTCCCCGGGAGCTTGTTTCCTTCCCAGTGTAAGATTTGGCTTCTGTAGTTTGGTTTGTCCTGTTCCCATCATGCACTGGGACAGGAACAGACTAATTTGCATACAGCCAGGTTCTGAAACTGGGATGGTGCAGTGAGCTAAAAAACGGTGTTGGATCTAGCCCTGATCTTTTGACTGGGTGAGAGCTTTCTGCTTAATTCAGAGACTCTGTCCCTCACCACCCCTTTTTGTAAATATTTTTGTCCACCCTAAGCGTGGAAGGGTATTCTCAGATGTGAGACCCTTGCTCATTGCACCATCAGGATTCAAGCAAACCGGGCCGAAGACGGCTGTAATGCCAGAAACCGGTCCCCGGGAGCTTGTTTCCTTCCCAGTGTAAGATTTGGCTTCTGTAGTTTGGTTTGTCCTGTTCCCATCATGCACTGGGACAGGAACAGACTAATTTGCATACAGCCAGGTTCTGAAACTGGGATGGTGCAGTGAGCTAAAAAACGGTGTTGGATCTAGCCCTGATCTTTTGACTGGGTGAGAGCTTTCTGCTTAATTCAGAGACTCTGTCCCTCACCACCCCTTTTTGTAAATATTTTTGTCCACCCTAAGCGTGGAAGGGTATTCTCAGATGTGAGACCCTTGCTCATTGCACCATCAGGATTCAAGCAAACCGGGCCGAAGACGGCTGTAATGCCAGAAACCGGTCCCCGGGAGCTTGTTTCCTTCCCAGTGTAAGATTTGGCTTCTGTAGTTTGGTTTGTCCTGTTCCCATCATGCACTGGGACAGGAACAGACTAATTTGCATACAGCCAGGTTCTGAAACTGGGATGGTGCAGTGAGCTAAAAAACGGTGTTGGATCTAGCCCTGATCTTTTGACTGGGTGAGAGCTTTCTGCTTAATTCAGAGACTCTGTCCCTCACCACCCCTTTTTGTAAATATTTTTGTCCACCCTAAGCGTGGAAGGGTATTCTCAGATGTGAGACCCTTGCTCATTGCACCATCAGGATTCAAGCAAACCGGGCCGAAGACGGCTGTAATGCCAGAAACCGGTCCCCGGGAGCTTGTTTCCTTCCCAGTGTAAGATTTGGCTTCTGTAGTTTGGTTTGTCCTGTTCCCATCATGCACTGGGACAGGAACAGACTAATTTGCATACAGCCAGGTTCTGAAACTGGGATGGTGCAGTGAGCTAAAAAACGGTGTTGGATCTAGCCCTGATCTTTTGACTGGGTGAGAGCTTTCTGCTTAATTCAGAGACTCTGTCCCTCACCACCCCTTTTTGTAAATATTTTTGTCCACCCTAAGCGTGGAAGGGTATTCTCAGATGTGAGACCCTTGCTCATTGCACCATCAGGATTCAAGCAAACCGGGCCGAAGACGGCTGTAATGCCAGAAACCGGTCCCCGGGAGCTTGTTTCCTTCCCAGTGTAAGATTTGGCTTCTGTAGTTTGGTTTGTCCTGTTCCCATCATGCACTGGGACAGGAACAGACTAATTTGCATACAGCCAGGTTCTGAAACTGGGATGGTGCAGTGAGCTAAAAAACGGTGTTGGATCTAGCCCTGATCTTTTGACTGGGTGAGAGCTTTCTGCTTAATTCAGAGACTCTGTCCCTCACCACCCCTTTTTGTAAATATTTTTGTCCACCCTAAGCGTGGAAGGGTATTCTCAGATGTGAGACCCTTGCTCATTGCACCATCAGGATTCAAGCAAACCGGGCCGAAGACGGCTGTAATGCCAGAAACCGGTCCCCGGGAGCTTGTTTCCTTCCCAGTGTAAGATTTGGCTTCTGTAGTTTGGTTTGTCCTGTTCCCATCATGCACTGGGACAGGAACAGACTAATTTGCATACAGCCAGGTTCTGAAACTGGGATGGTGCAGTGAGCTAAAAAACGGTGTTGGATCTAGCCCTGATCTTTTGACTGGGTGAGAGCTTTCTGCTTAATTCAGAGACTCTGTCCCTCACCACCCCTTTTTGTAAAGAGTCAGGAATGTGGGCGCGTGAAAGTGATGGGCCCTTGAATGGCGCTGTCTGCTGGTGTGAGGGTTGTAATGTGATGGACCCACGTCTGGCGGTGTGAATGTTTTGTATGTGTACATGCATGAAAGGTGTATGAATGGCCTGTAAAGAGGTTGGTGCCTTAACGTGGCTTTACAGCTACGAGCTGTGAGTCAATGGTTCAGTTTCTCGTCCTTTCAATTATTAACAGTGCATTTAATTTTTGTGAAATTACTTGCTAATACAATTGTATATACTGAATCATCACTCACCCTCGTGCCAAATCCAACCAGTATGTGTGTGTGCTTGAGGATTAGATGGCTGTGCAGTAATATTTGTCTATTTTCTTTTTCTGAAGCAGGGTGTACCTTGTCCCTTTTTGTGCAGTTAAATATGGTGCAGCCCTGCATTTCAAAGGTGGCACAGTGTGCCGTTAAGCCAAGAAGGCTAATGACATGCTCTGCCACTTCATTGTAAATATGACCCTGATTGTGGTTCCCACGCCTAGATGAGCGAGTTGAGAGGTCACTAAAAGAGTGCCATCTTTGCAACTGCCTTTCCCCCAACGTGCTGCAGCATGCATTGACAATATCTTACCTTCCTCCACATGCCTGGGAAAGAGTTGCAGTTATTTTCTTTGGGCCCTTAGGAAATGGATACCATCTCATGGTAGTCATTGATTAGTATTCATGTTTTCCTCTGGTAGAGAAGTGATCATCAAGAACCCATGACAAGGTCAACGAGCAGCTGGATGAACTCTTTGCAGCATGGGGTATTCCACCACTCACAAATTTGTTGGTTTATATTTGTCCTTTGTTATTCTCTGTAATCAGCCAAACCTACTTTTGTATGTCCGCCATTCAATAGCAATGAATTCAGGAGTTTTTAGTCAGACTCAATGTCAAGCATCAAAAGAGTACACCTCAGTGGCCCCAAGCCAATGGTGTTGTGGAACAATTCATGGGAACCCTCAAAATCATACTTTAACAAGCATCGATGGAGGGAATTTAGTTACACCAGGCCCTGTGTCAAGCCTCCATGCTTATCGTTCAACTCCTCACTCCACAACTGGTGATTCCTGCCACCTTGTTATTTGGGAGATCTATCAGAACCAATGCCCACATTGTAAAGCCGACCGATCCATGAATGCTGATAAGGTTCGTGTCACAGACACTTGTCGAAAGGGAAAAATGAAAACATGCCGATTGGCGTTGAGGAGCTCAGGAAAGAATCTTCGACTGGGTCCTCGTCAAGCAGAAACAAAAGCATAAAACAGACACTCTGTGCTGTCGATCCTCTGAGGGTTGTGATGCGCAAAAGACACATGGTGACGGCACTTCATCCTGGAAAGTCCATCACATGGGGCTCATCACACTTTTAGCACCTACGTTGATTGGTCCTCAGCTCCTGCAATCATGAATGAGGCGACTCCGCCTAACAGTCCTGATCAAGCATCAGAACTAGTGCCATCGGTGCCCAATCAAAGTGCACCTCAGCTACCTCATACAACTTGATCTGTCCTTCTAGTGCGAGCGCCTTGATGACTTATTGAAGAGCTATGAGGTAACTGTTGTTTATACTTTTTATTGAATGAAGGAGGAGACATAGTATTGTGAGACTTGTGTGTGCTAGGACACTTGTGGTTCTGGGCGGGCTCAACAGATGAATTATGCAACATGCTGGTAGGTGCTAAGGTGTGGTTATTACCAGTTATGACATAATGAGAGTGAAATGTGTGATCGTATTCTGAGGAGTAAAGACATCTAGTACATGCATGTGGCATATTCATTTGCATGCTCCTGGGTTGGGAAGGACACTACAACCTCCATCACCATTGGAGCATTAGCCCTTGGTGTGGAGTGATTTAAAAGTTTTTGCTACCCCTTGCCGCCAGGTGTTCATGGTGATGACGGGCAGAGAAAACTGAATCTGTGTCCGCCCACTTTAAATAGGGCAGGTGTGCATATGGCCAAACCTCCCACAGCTCTTATTCTGTCAGACTGCCTGATATTTGTGTAGGAGAAGGAGACAGAGTAGTTTCCCCTGCCTACACACTAAAGATCCACCCGACTCTAAATGAGGTGGGTGGACCTTTAGGTTGCTGGAAAGGGACAAGTGTCACCATTGTCCAAATCAGGCCCTTAGTCACACTTTCCCTTGTTATGTTTGCATTGCTCCCTCCATCAAGACCATTTACTACACCTGGATGAAACTGTAATTATGCCAGCAAAATCATTTCATGTATAACTTTTGTACCCGGGAGGCATGTTTGCATAGGAAATGCCCTTTTACTCCTTCTTAAAAAAATATCTCCTTACCTTTTATCACTGTTGGTCACCTTTGATGGCAATAGTTCTTAGTTTCTTTAGTGTGAAAAACCCTTGTATGTACTTAATTTTTAAAATCCTATAATGTGGGGATGGCCTAGGAAAAGGACAGCAAAGCCAGTAGCTTAGCAAGGATGCATGGTCCTTAGTGCAAGCAAGGTAAATTACACCATTGACTTCTTTTGGGGCAGTAAAATAAAACATTGTCAGAGTTCAATGGGCCCCAGTGTCACGCATCTATTGCACAAGTGTAGCTATGCCCCTGAGCAGATGGCTGTAATGGTCGAAGACCTCACCTCCCAGCAGGGAGTTGGAGTAATACTTGCCAGGAATTCATCCCGTTTTTTTCCCAAACTTTTTCCATGAGAGTTTCCCATGCGTTAGCAGTTACTTTTATTGTGCCAATACCATCATTTTGTTATGGTTACCAAGAAATACATACAATATTCCAGTACCAGAATTGTGTCACTGATACTGTCCATATAACATTGGTAGCCTGTATGTCAAAAATTGCTTCCAGTATTTCAAAGCCAGCATTTTATCATGGTTTGCTACCCTCAAACCGGCCACTCATATTCTTAAGCTACGGCTGCCCTCTTTGAGGCAACAAATTACCTCAAGCATGCAGCACCAGCATTTTCACCATAGGTGTCCCTAACGTCAATTACTACTTCCAGTATTTGAAAGTCCACATTTTGCCGTGGGTGCCCTCTCTAATGCCAAGAATCACTTCCAATGTCCAAGCACCAGCATTTTGCCACAGGTTCCACCATGCCAAGATTATCTTCCAGTATGCAAGCACCAGCATTTCCCACATGGGCCCCTATGCCAAGAATGACTTTTAGAATGTCAGGGCCTGCACTTTGCAATGGTGCCTTTCCTTATGCCAAGAAGTATTTTCAGTATGCCAGTTGCAGCATGTTGCTGCCACTAGCCTAGAATTATATTGAGTATGCCATGGCCACTCAAAATACTCAAACACACTCTTACTCACTTGTATGTTCTCACTCCCACTCATACTCACTTCTTCTAACATTCACTCTATTCCTCCACATGTATGCAAATTCATTGTTTCTCACTCAAAATTAGAAACACGCTTACACACACTAACTCTTTAACACTCACTGACTCTGGGCCCTGGTACAATTGATAACGACACTCCTAACTCATGTCCACCCCCTCTCACAATCTTCAATCACTTACTCCTTCTAGCACACTCACAGTCCTTCACTCACTCCCTCACGCTCACCTTCACTTAGTCATGCACTCGCTCAACCTCAGATTACAATAACTATAACTTGGAACCCCGCCATGCACAGTGTTGTCATCAATAATGTAATTTCAGTTGTTATCAGTGATGTTATCAATGATGTTATAGAATATGTCATGAAAGTTGTAATATGTGAGTTAAAAGCAGTGCAGGGTGAGGGCACAAGTTATGGTTACTTGAAATACCTATAATTGGTGAATTTGTTTAGTTTAGAATGTTACGTTTAAACTGACATTTTCACCTAGTTGTAACCTCACTTTAACCTTTGTTTCTTTCAGTGATTTTCTGCGATTTTTGTAAATCAAAGTAAGATAATATTACCATACCTATTAACTCGTTCCCTCGCCATGCACTGATTATGTCATCACATATTAAAGTGCTTATGGCATGTTCAGTGACATTATTGATAACATCACTGATGACAACTGAACTGACATCATTGACGACAACACTGCAGGGCGGATGCAGGAGTTAGTTACTTGAATTAACTTTAACTGCTGAATTTCAGTGTTTTTTTAGTTAAAACATTGCGTATAAACTTACATTTTTGGCTAACTATACTAATCCAACTATAACATTACCTTACCCACAGAACTGCATGGTGCAGGTCCACAATGTAATGCCATGCATTGTAAAGGTCAACGCGTGTTATTACATGCATGGTAAAGGTATGCATTGTGTTGACATGTGTGGTAACATTGTACAACCACCTGAGTGGTGCACTAATATGCACCCTTACACCCACATTTTAGAAAATATACTGTGCTGTCTGAGAAATGTGCAGTATTCTGTTAAATAAAATGGTTTGCGCCTGTGTGAGGGGAATCTAGTTGGACTACACCCCCTCAGTCAGTCACAATCCAGACACACCTACAGAGTGCTGTATTATTTTTATTGCAATGAACTTTTTTATTTTCAGAAGGAAAGCGGGGAATGGGGTAAACAGAAAACAAAACAGAGATCCAACATACTAAGGATATGTATACATTAAAGATTCCGCTTAATTCTAAGAAACACTGCAATTGAGTACAGATGGACAGTCAGCATAATAGAGACTCCAGAAATCTGGAGTAGTGATTGAATGAGTAACAACATCACACACCCATCTCACAACCTCATATGCGGATAAAAAACTAATGGAATCCGAAGGCAAACACTACCATTGCGCTCACCATATAAAGTAGGCTAAGCGATATCACACCCAACTTCCTCGCTATTCCCACCCCTGCGATGCAAATGCAAGTCCCTAAACATTTGCTTCTCAATATAAACAAAGAGTCATTGATAAGAAAGTAAAGTCTAACAGTCCTCACTGTCAAAGACCATTAGCATTAATATAAAACGGAAAAATTAGACCAGTTAAATGGGCCCAAGCTGAACTGAACGGCAGCTCCTCCCAACACAATCATGCACAGGCATCCATTGTAATTACACCATACACTTTCTGTATGTCACATAAGTTGTGTTTTCATGAACACTGATAAGTTAAATAATTAGCAGTTGGTGGCAAAGGGCAGTAAGTGGCACCTCACAGGAAGAAGGCTTTGCTCTGAAGCCCATACTAAGGAGCCGCCCCTAGAAGAGCATGTTTATGAAAATTACAACAGAAAGCTCAATCTGTTATCCTTTGATGCTGCTAATGCAGTAACTCCGCTAAGTGGATAATGTGTTTTTAATTTCTCTGGAGCAATAGAGGCTGCTACCTGGAAGCAGCAATGGGGCAGGGTGGGGTGAAGGGTTCAGGCTGGGCGGAAGGGTCGGGGGATGGGTTGAGTTAAAAAAACAAACACTTACCACCCGGCTGGCTGACTGCCGCCTCTACTGCGTCCTCTTCCTGGCTTCTTGGGGTAGACAGGAAGCACCAGGGCTCCCAGGCTCCCTGCAGCCAATCACAATGTTACAATGCAGCATTGTGATTGGTCTGAGAGCCGTGACACAGCACTCAGCCAGGTTCTAGAGGGGTGGGCATGTTCTCCAAGCAGGCTGTAATGCAGCCCGAAAGGGCCGGCCAAGCACACATGCTCACAAAGAGAGTGCAAACCACTCCTCCCCTTGCTATGAGAGCAGCCCCGCCCCACAAAGACGCCACAAGAGGGAAAATGAAAATGATAATAATCTCAAGTTATTGTCATTTTATTTTTCCTTTTTTCACACTGAAAAAAGCAGTGGGTCGATGCTCCTCTGCCTTAGAGGAGGAGCCGCCACTGCACTATAGCACGTCTTCTTAATTCTGTGCTGCTTCAGGCCAAATAGAGACCCTGTAAAAAGTCAACCTATGATGCCACATAAGCTTTTGGCATACCTACTAACAGGTGCAGTGTATGTCTGAGTAGATTCAGTGATCAAAGCCACAAAATATGGCCAGGCACTGAGAGCCAGAGTGGTGTTCGCAAATCAGGGAGAACTTCTGTAGACTTGTTGTATACAAGCAGTGCTGATGTGTCATCACATGACTCTGGCTGTACTAAGTATATTGCTTTGTTTTGCCAACTGGGATTTATAGCATGCCAATATCGAGTGGTCATCAAGGACAATGCTCCTGCCATATGCAAGACCAAACAGATTTATTAAGTGACTGGGCAAGAGTGATTTAAAGTAGGTAGAAGATGTGGAGTTGTAAATGCTTCCAATATAGGTGGAAGGACAACATAGGTGGAGATTTCAGGGTTCACTGACAGACTATTGATGTAACATAACATAACATAACAGGTGTATTTGTAAAGCGCACGATTACCCGAAGGTGTCCTGGCACTGAATACAGATGTTTATTGTTATCCAACTCAATGGTACTCATTTTATCAACCTCAAATGGACGAAAGGCTGAGTGGACCCGCCGGAATTTGAACCTGTGACCATGAGGTCGAACACAGGCCCCTGCAGTGGCTGCTTTAGTCCGCTGAGCCACCAGACCCGGCTCGATGTAAAAAATTTAGAAGTGAAAACTAGCTATTTTTTTTTTTATTTCACAAAACTTTATTATGAAAGGTGTGTATATACATACAGTACAGTTACAGGTCCAACATCTCAGTAATGGGTTAGCATGGTTAACAAGTTTACATTGTGTATTTCGCTTCTTTTCGGTATATACCGTTGGGCATTTGCGATAGTGTTCCCTTCTTCGCCAAACTTGTGTGGAGATCAGAAAGAGAGAAAGAGAGAAAGAAAGAGAAGAAAGAGGGAAAAGGAAATGAAAGACCTAGGGGGGGGGGGTGAACTCTGTCGGCTGATTTCAGCTTTGCGATTGGGGACGCTTACGGGGGTTTGAGGGTGATCATGTATTTGTCCAGTGCTTCCCACATTTCCCCCCCTGAGTGGTGGTTCGGTGAATGGTGTGCGGCTATGTTGTCTGCTCCCCTCAGGAAGGTGATCCAGTTTAGCCAACCTTTGAAGGTGGCCTTCCTAGTATCCTTCCAGTTCGTTAGGATTATTTTCACCGCTGACGTTAGGAAGAGATCTATCATGTCTCTGTCTTCTATGGCTTTCGGGGTCGGGGTTAGTCCTATCGCTATCATTTCAGTGATGCTACCCTGTAGCGTTTGGCCGGTCATTCCAGAGATGAACTGCCTTATCTGGCTCCAGAACTTTTTGACCTTTGAGCAGTGTAGGATTAGATGCTCCAGGTCTCCCTTCTCTTTGTGGCAATTCCAGAAGTTATTGTTTTCCCTAATACCGGCGGCTGCCAGGCTGGCCGGAGTCCAGAACGCTCTGTGCAGCAGCCAGTATTTCGTCTGGGCATCTGTGGTGTTATTTTATGTTTGGTTGCGGTTTGCCATATAGTCGATTTCTCTTTTTCCGTGAGGCGTCTCCCTCTGTCTCTTTCTATGTGCTCTAGTGGTTTGTCGTTAAGTCTTGATGTGTGGGGGCTGAGCAGTTTGTATATGTGGGATGTTTGGTGTCCTAGCCTGTTTATGTTTGGCATGTATTCTATGATGGAGGGGGTGTTTTTGCGGACGTTTGCTTTGGTGATTGCGGTTTTTATCTTCAGGAAAGTGTAGAATTCGAAGTTAGAGAGGTTGTACTCGTTCTTAATTGAGTCAAAAGTGAGAGGTTGCCCTTGTCTTGTTAGTTGTATCGGAGTGGAGATACCATGCATGTACCATTCCTTTCTGTCTAGTGTTTTGTCTTTGTACTTAAGGTTCGTGTTGTGCCATATGGAGATCCATTCAGTGTTTCTGACGCTATGTTCTAGCTTCTTATCTACTTTGAGCAGCGCTGACTTTGTGTTTTTCAGGATAGTGTTATTGGCCTGGGGGTGTTTGTTTGCAGTTAACATAGCTAATGGGTCTAGACCACCTATTATTGCTCTTTCTAGAGTCAGCCATGCCGGTTTGTACTCTTGGCTTGGGGCTACCAAGTGGATGCCTTGCCTGGCTAGGCATGCGGTGTGGAATGTCTTAAAATTGGTGAGATTTAGACCCCCCAGGTTCCTGTTTAGTCTCAGTTTTTGAAGGCTTATTCTTGGTTTTTTGTCCCTCCATATGAAGTTGTTGAGTAGTTTGTCTAGCTGCCTATGGAAGTCGTCTGTTGGTTTGAGCGGCAGCATGATTAGCATGTAGTTGACTATGGGCGTTAACATCATCTTCACTGATTCGACTCTCCCCCACCAGCTTATGATTCTGGGGGACCATGCGCCTATGCACGCTTTCAATTTCTTTAGGAGTCTGCTCTCGTTGTAGTCGAGGGTTGACTTTAGGTCTCTCCCGAAGTATAGGCCTAGGTACTTTAGGTGTTTTGTTTGCCACGTTAGGCCTGAGTTCTTTAGGGACGCTTTTGTGGTGTGGATGTTCAGTGGTTTGCACTCTGACTTGTCTTTATTGAGCTTTTACCCTGAGACTTGTGCATACTCCTCGATGGTGGACATTAGTGCCTCAATGGATGTGTCCGGTTGCTCTGTCATGACCAGTACGTCGTCTGCGTATGCCGCCAGTTTGATCACACAGTCTTGTGTCGCAATGCCTCTTATGTTTGTGTTCGCCCTGATCATAGCTAGCAGTGGTTCTATGGCTAAGAGGAACAGGGCTGGTGATAGTGGGCACCCTTGTCTTGTGCCTCTGCCTAGTGTAAATGGGTTAGACACAGCACCGTTAATCACTACTCTGGCCTTTGGCTTGTTGTAGAGCGCCATTACCATCTTTCTATATTGATCTCCCAGGCCGAATTTCCTCATGCAGTTGTTTAGGAAGGGCCAGGAGACTCTGTCAAAGGCCTTCTCAGTGTCCAGGGCTATCATCACGGCTGGGTTGTTTGTTTTGGATGTTTTGTCTATCAGGTGGCAAAGTAATCTGGTGTTGTCGTTGGATAATCTATTTTTTATGTAACCAACCTGTGAGGTGTGGATTATGCTTGGCAGATGGGTGTTTAGTCTCATCGCTAGTGCTTTCGCGTAGATCTTGCAGTCGACATTGATTAGTGAGATAGGCTGGCAATTGGCTGGGTACTGGTGGTCTTTGTCTTCTTTGGGGATTACTATGATGTCCGCCTCGGACATTGACTGGCTCATGCTGCCTGTCTGGCTGCAGTGTGTGAATACTTCTACCAGTGTGGGTTTTAGGAGGTGGAGGAAGCGTTTGTAGAACGTGGCAGTGTAGCCATCGGGGTAAACAAATCTCTGTAAATGTCCTGAAGCACACCACCGCGTTTTACTATTGTACTCCACCATTGTTTTTCACGTTGTTTTTTATCAAGTTTGGCGTGCATGCACTCTGTTGTGCACCATCCCGAATGCACCTGTACGAATACTGAGAAACGATGTGATGCGCTCCGTGCGCATCATTTAAGAGTTGCACAGCCTTATACACGTTTGTGATTCACATTATTCACGTACTCAAAAAGTAATCAAAAGTAATCAAAAGTTTCAATCCATTTATTTATATTCTTTTCTGTTTTTGTCTCTCACATCAAAGGTACGAGATTCCATAATTTCATGTATCTTATTTGCTTTAGAATTGCCAATCCAGGCTTAATCACAAGCACGTTTAAGAAACTCGAATCCTCCATTGACATTCAAATTCACCCAATGCATTTCGATCATATTTGATCTTCGTCAGGGGTATCTGTAATAGTTAATAAATATATGTCAACCAACCAAGATCGTCCATGTGCAGCAACAATAAATTAACAATTCTTTCTTGTTATATCCCCTTAACCTTCAAATAAAACATTGCAGTGCTACCAAAACAAATTTCATCATCCATTGGTGTTCCCGTGTCTATCATCCCCAACCTCCGTTTCTCGACCCCACCCTGTTGCGCAATACCCTATAACCTAAAGTGTAAACACAATAATCTAACCCAACCTTGTCATCATTACGTTGCTAACAACTAAACATAAATTACAAATGCTACCTCTGTGATCTGTGTCTGCATCGACGTCCAGGCCACGCCCGAAGTGAAAACTATCAACGAAAAAATATAGAATGCAAAAATATTGACTTCCTATACTTAAACAGGTAAGTACAAAAATAGAGAGAGAAAAAATATCGATGTTAAAAATATAGGTGTACAAAATATCTGTTTTTATTTATATATATATATATATATATATATATATATATATATATATATATATATATATATATATGAAACAGCAGAATTCCGGTAAGAGAAGAATTCAGACGAGCCCGTAGTCCTTTAAACTTCTTTATTTCGGCATAGCAAGCGATCGAGGACAACGCGTTTCGAACAACCCTGGTTGTTCTTGGTCACATGACCCGCGTTCCTCCCACACCACCTTTTAAAGGTGTATTCACATAACTATATTGTTTCAAGACACGAAAAAACAAATAATCACGTACTTAAAGTCAGTACCTCCATAATTTATATGGAAATTCATGAATTAAATATAATCAATTACACTCATTGATTATACGTGCTCCTGTTGTGCACATCTCATAAAAAGGTGCAATTAACCAGATTTCATCTTGGCTTACATCGTTACAGTACAGTGGGCCATCTCAGGTTTCTGATTAAGGTATAGTACCTATATACATATATTTTTGTTAATAAACATCATCAGATGGTAAATCATAGAACAATATCGGTATAGTACCATTATGTTCCTCCTCCCTCTGCTCTCATTCCTGGCTCATCATTGCATTTTGATTATAAACAACAGTAGTCTAAAATAAAAAACATTTTTTTGAAAAAAATCATGATTTTGAAATATAAAGTCTGTGATAATTCTTCTGAGGTTCCTCTTTACTCCAACCTAAAACAGAATGGGAGAAAAGAAGGTATTAGTGTGCTAATGTTTATAATCATACAGTTTTATTTAAGGACGAGGTGTGTCAATTGATCTTGCTGCAGAAATACCGTATATAATCTATAAACACAAAGCCCACATTGGTTTGCTGGTATAAGTTGTGAGGGTATGAGGGTGTACGGGGTGGGAATTAAAAACAAGGATATTTACATGTCTAATGGGTAATCAGCCTCGCATCCTTCAGTCATGTTGCCCTTTATATGATTTCATTTTTGTTTCTTCTATAGGTGAGAGTGTAACTTTTCATCCATGTTCAGGCCTCCTGGGAATCGAGTTCCTGCCAATAAGATTAATCTTGATTTTAATTTTCGTAATGCAGTTAGTCTATCTCAGCCCCTGATGTTGTTTTTAATCATGGCTAACCCTATATACTTGGCCGCTGATATTTTGCTTCGATGAAACTGTCTAAAGTGTCTTGTGGTACTATATGAAAAGTCTTTATTGGTAATCGCACGCCAGTGCTCAAGAATTCGTTTCTTGACTGGTGCGGTTGTTGATCCTATGTACAATAGGTCGCAAGGACAACGTATAAACGATGGATTTAGGCCCAGATCCTTGTACTGGGGTGAATGTAAGACATTGATCTACATTCTGTCCATCAAATTGTTTTTTGTAATTTTCTTCCTGAGTGTACTGGGGTAGCTCAGACGTGGGTCCCAGAGCCTCCACACCACTGGAGTCAAGCTAGCCGGGCTGATGAGAGGTGTTACCTCGAAACCGGTCCGGTCCTCGGATGCTTGATTCCGGTCTGGGAAAGATATGGCTGTTGTAGTTCGGACTGGACTGTTCCCATGGGGCACAGGGTCAGAGCTGATTTGCATAAAGCCATTATCTGACCCAGGGTGGTGTGGAGTGCAAAAAACGATGGATTTAGGCCCAGATCCTTGTACTGGGGTGAATGTAAGACATTGATCTACATTCTGTCCATCAAATTGTTTTTGTAATTTTCTCCCTGAGTGTACTGGGGTAGCTCAGACGTGGGTCCCAGAGCCTCCACACCACTGGAGTCAAGCTAGCCAGGCTGATGAGAGGTGTTACCTCGAAACCGGTCCGGTCCTCGGATGCTTGATTCCCGTCTGGGAAAGATATGGCTGTTGTAGTTCGGACTGGACTGTTCCCATGGGGCACAGGGTCAGAGCTGATTTGCATAAAGCCATTATCTGACCCAGGGTGGTGTGGAGTGCAAAAAACAATGGATTTAGGCCCAGATCCTTGTACTGGGGTGAATGTAAGACATTGATCTACATTCTGTCCATCAAATTGTTTTTTGTAATTTTCTCCCAACGTATAAGGTATACCACATATTCGGTGGAACATGTTATCAAGGACTTAATTTCCCATTTCTTTTTTGTTTTTGGGAGAAGAATCTCACTACAGTTTAGGCTTTCCCTACAGGCCTTACAGTTGCCACACTTCTTAAATCCTTTGCTTGTTTTCAACCAGTCTGTTTCTTTTGGTGCCAGATGGCTCTGTACTAGGCAATCTTTTAAAGATTGTCCACGTCTGTAAGATATGCCTGGGGTAGTTCCGATAGAATTCCTTAGAATGGGATCCTGTCTAAGTATATCCCACCTATTTTTTCAAGATTCTTCTTATTTGGTCAGATTGGCCACAGTACTTAGTTATGAATTTGATTTTGGGCATTTTTAAATATAAATATATATATATATATATATATATAAATATACAACAGCAAAGAAACTGAGGGCAACTCTACGTTGCACGCGAGTAGTGCCCATCCGAAACACACCATTGATAACATCCCATATGGTGAGTTACTCAGGATTAAGAGGATCTGTAGTGTGGGAGAAGAAAGGGATAAATGTATAGAAGAATCCATCAGCAGATTCAGGGCCAGGGGATACCATGATAAAATTCTTAAAACAGCGGTTACAAAAATCCAACAAGTAACCAGAGAATCCCTTCTGTCCCAAAACCATAAGACTCTGAACGATAAGGAACATTTTGAAAACTCTGATATCAGGTTCCTTACAGCTTTCAGTCATCAGGACAGAAAAATAAGATCTATCCTTACGAGAAACTGGCCCATTCTGCAAACAGATGGAGTTCTAGCAGGAGATCTTCCAGTCAATCCAATTGTTACGTTTAGGAGGGGACCCTCCTTACGTAGTCATGTCTCCAACCCCTTCCCAGAACTTACTACACAACCCACCCGGCTATCTCCCAGAAATGGGTTTTTCAAGTGTAACAGCTGCCGGGCATGTAAGTTCGGGATAAATACATGTTCATATACTACTCCATTCAGTCCAACTCCCCTGCAGATCAAAGGAAATTACAACTGTAGGACTGAATATGCAGTATATGTCCTGACCTGTACTTGCGGCCTGAGGTACATTGGAAGCACCCGGCCAGCAGTACATGCCAGGATATTACAACACCTGCGTGCAATTGTTAACAACGACAACGCTTATCCTGTTGCCAGGCATTTCAGAAAAGTGCAAAATAACAACTTGGAATGCTTGAACTATTTTGTGTTAACATCGGTTGCACAACCAAGAAGAGGGGGAGATAGAGACAAACTTTTGCGCCAGATGGAGTCTAGAATGATACTAGAGCTTGATACTAAGGCTCCAAATGGGCTCAATACCACGGAGGATCTCTACCATTTTCTTTAACTGATTTGTGAGTTTTTGGCCATTTGCTTTACTCACACCCACTTCTGACCCAGCTGTAGTCCCTTACCCTGTGGGTGTGCTATCACAGTTCCTCGCTCTTCCCCCCTCCCTAGGCCCTTGCCTCCCTCCTCTACTTGTCAATTCCAGTCTATTTTTCTTTCCCTCCCTTTCTTATATATATTTTGCACTGGGGTTCACTCAAATTAAATGGATTAGTTTATGTTCCATCCTGAGTTTAACACATGGCACTATGGTGTTATCAGCACATTTTGAACATTAGATATAGAGATCTACCAGACGGGGGGTTAATCAAGGAGAGCAATAGGGCTGCCATCGTTATTTGATGTCCCTTACTATTTAATTAGGATGAACAGGGTTGCCATCATCTAAAGATGTCCCTGCAGGATTGATAACAGTACTTATTTTGGTCTTTACGGTTCTTGTATTTATATTGCAATTTTGCACAGAGTGTATATGTTTACAGATCTTGCTTCTTTTAATGTGGTTATAGGGTAAAACATTTTTAAGATATAACAATTAATTTTGTATTGAACGTTTTTAAGTATTTATACTTTTATAAACAGAAATGCCTATTTTGCACATAATGTAAAGATTTACAATCTGCATGACATGGCACTTTGCACGTTGCACTTTAGATGATAGACTGTTTTAGACCATAATCATGCATTTATGCAGATACAATCCTGTGCCAAACCATCTTAAATGTAAATGAATTACCATATTTATTTTGTGTATTCATATGAAGAGGATTTTCACTATGGCAGTCAAACCTTCGATGATATATAACTCAAACCGTAATAGTATTTCATCTATGTTTACTATTATCACATGGTGTGCACTAGCATTTTAAAAAAACCAGGCATGTAGGGTAAATGTGTGACTGTGAACAAGGGCTATCGCCCGAAACGCGTCAGTCTCGTATGCTGCCTTTGCCTAAATAAAGAAGAATTTGCCTTAATTTTGGGACTCGTGTCGTTTTCTGAGTCTGGGGCTCCAGATTTCAGTATTCGTGCTTTGCCTGTATATATATATATATATATATATATATATATATATATATATATATATATATATATATATATATATATATATATATATATATATATATATATATATATAAATATATATATATATTAAATAATGAAATTCATTAAAAAAAGAAAGTGGATTTATTGTACATTTTAACAAGTATAACAAATACACTTAATTAAAAAAATGTAAACATGTACATATGAATCAATGTATATATACATATTGACTTTAAAACAATTAATCAAGTCAGTGCAACAGTAAGGAAAGTGTTGGATAGCGTAGGGGTGAAAACTTACTATTCCCACTCCAGTCAGTGCAACAGTAGGGAAAGTATTGGATTGCGTAAGGGTAAAAATCACTATTCCTCCAATGAGTTCAACAGTAGGGAAAGTGTTGGATAGCGGAGGTGTAAACATTACTATTCCCACTCCAATAAGTGCAACAGTAGGGAAAGTGTTGAGTAGCGGAAAGGTAAAACTTACTATTCTCACTCCAATGCGTGGAACGGTATTCACCTGTTACAACGCATTTTTTACAACGCACTACCACTACAACGCAGGCATTACAACGCATACCATTACAACGCATAGCGCTGGGGGGCGCTCTAGGATAAGAGGTAAGTTTAATTTACTATCCAACACCTTCCCTAGGGTCCACGGGGACTGGAGTTAGAATAGTAAATTATACTTACCACTATCCAGCACCCCAAAGCGCTATGCGTTGTAGTGGTATGCGTTGTGAATACCGCGTTGTAATGGTATGCGGAGTAAAAGTATGCGTTGTAACGTCATACATCCCATGGAACAGTAGGGAAAGTGTTGGATAGAGGGGGTAAAACTTACCATTCCCACTCCAGTGAGTGCAACAGTAGGGAAAGTGCTGGATTGCGTAGGGATACAAATTACTATTCCCACTACAATGTGTGCAAAAGTAGGGAAAGTGTTAGATAGCAGAGGGAAAAGAAATACTATTCCCACTCCAATCAGTGCAACAGTATGGAAAGTGTTGGATAGCGGAGAGGTAAAACTTACTATTCCCACTCTAGTTAGTGCAACAGTAGGGAAAGTGTTGGATAGTGGAGGGGAAAGCATACTATTCCCACTCCTTTGAGTGTAACAGTAGATAAAGTGTTGGATAGTGGCAGGACAAAATCTACTATTCCCACTCCAATCAGTGCAACAGTAGGGAAAGTGTTGAATAGTGGCAAGGTAAAATGTACTATTCCCACTCCAAGCAGAGCAACAGTGTGGAAAATGTTGGATTGCAAAGAGGTAACAATTAATATTCTCACTCCAGTAAGTTCAAACAAAATATTAACAACAAAAATATTTTTGCAAAACAAAATAAATAAAACATACATAAATATATCAAAATATTAAATACAACTATATTTAATATTACAAATTAAAAGAAAACATATTATATTGTTAAATGCATATTACAAATACCTACACATATTATATTAAATAAAAGAAGGTCGTTTTTAAACACAAATATATATTTTAATTAGAAATTATTTAGAATCAAAACATTAATTATTACATAAATTTACTGTTTTTATGTCCTACTGTATAACACCTCACAATTCACAACCCACATCAAAATTTTATAAACAACTGTACTTGCATAATTAATTACCAATTGAAGTAAAATCATAAAAATGAATAAACTTCCCACACTTTACCCCTCTAATCCCCACAAACCACCTGTAAAATTAAACCTGTAAAAAAATTTATTGCAAAATTAAATCTTATTTTCAATTAAAAAAACTAATAGTATATAAAACGAATTATAAAGTAATTACAATTAATTTAGTCCCCTTTCTTTACCCCAAAAATGTTAAATTCACACACAAAAAATTATAAACAACTACCCTGATTAAATATCAAATATTTAATTAACATTATTGATCAAAAAATGAATAAAATAATTACACATAAATTACTTCCTGCACTTTACCCCTATAAATCCTATAACTAACACCTAAAATTAATGACACAAATTCCATATTTAATTTTCAAAGAATTAATCAATATTAATTAAGAACTAATTATTAATTAATTAAAAATAAATTACTTCCCACCCTGTACCCCATAAACCCCACAACTGACAACTAACAAAAATCACACAATTACCATAATTATTTATCAATTAATTAGTTATATAAATTAACTACTAATGATGAATTAATTAAACATAAATTACTTCCCACCCTTTACCTCTATAAACCCAACAACCCGGACCTAAAACTAATTACACAATTTCCATAATTAATTTTCAATCAATGAATTAATATAAATTAACAACTAATTAAAACGAATCAAAAATAAATTACTTCTGACTCTTAACCCCTATAAACCCCACAACCTGCATCTTAAAAAAATGACTCAATTACCATAATTAATTAATAATAATTAGCAGGCAAGTAATAATTAATTATAAATAATTAACTTCCAACAATTAGCACTATAAAATCTAAATTAAATAAATAAAAAATAATCATTAATTTATTGTAATTAAATTACTTCCCACCCTATCCCCCTATAAACCCAGAACTTGCTACGGATCTGAGAAACACAATGTTTCAGTAAAATAAAATAGTTAACTACTAAAAATGTCATACTTTATTTAAAAAACATAAACAATACTAATACAAAAAACATACATCACATACATTTAAAATACATAACACTAATAAAAAAATGATATTTTAAACAACTAAACTTTTGCAAACAAAATTAATGACTTTTATTTATTTTTTAAACATTATATCTTACCTTAAATTCAATATTCATGACCGCAGTATTCTTACTGTTGATATTTCTGAATCACGACATTTCCAACTCGATATTTGTGTAAGTCAACATTTCCAACTCGATATTCGGTCTCAACACCAATTTCAGAGCCGGGAGTACCAGAGTCAGGTAGGCAGTGATCATTGGCTCAGCAGTTTTTCCCAAAGTTAAGTGGATGGATACTGCAGCCTGAAGTAGTTCAGCAGGTTTGTTGCGTGGCCCGAGTTCTCGAAAGGCAGCTCTCCTCCCCACCTGCCAGTATAATAATAAGTATAATAATAATAATAATAATAATAATAATAATAATACTGAGATTTATTAGGCGTGACAGCTACCCCCAACACAGGGCTGTTCCGGCGCTAGAAACATCAGGTGATAGAGCGACAAAAGGAGTAGTACGCTTATTGATCCTTCATAACAGCTGCCCTCAAGACCCACGTCTTCAGGGTCTTTTTAAAACAGGATTCTGACTTAGCATTCCGAAAGTAGACTGGTAGGGCGTTCCACATAGCGGCCGTTCTGACTGTGAATGCTCTCTCCACTAGCCGAGATTTTTTAAAACGTGGGATCTGTAGTAAGTTAAAAGAGTTTGAGCGCAGCACCCGGTTTTGCTTGTAGGGGCATAATCTTTCCTTCAGATAACTCGGGCAGTTTCCGTTCAGAGCCCGATAGGCCATTGTCATAGCCTTGAATATGATTCTTTTCCCCACTGGAAGCCAGTGGAGTTTATGTAAAGGCGGAGAGATATGGTGTCAGAATGGTATATGGCAAACTAGTCTCACAGCCGCATTTTTAATCATCTGAAGGCGTTGGATTGCATATTTAGGGAGGCCAAGATACAGAGCATTGGCATAATGTAGCCTAGAAGTTACTGTAGCATGTACTACTGTTTGGCAGCAATCTTCTGGTACAAAATGCAAGACTTTCCAGAGATTTTTTAATTTGCTGAAACAGGTCGCAGAGACCTGGTGTATTTGAGCTGAGAAGGCGAGATTTGCTTCCCATTGCACTCCTAAGTTGCGAATAGAGGTGGCCGGGGATGGTGGAGCACCCATTTCTGATGGCCACCATAGTGCTGACTCTGGCACAGTTCCCTGCCCAAAAAAAAAGAACCTCTGTTTTATCAGCGTTTAACTTTAATGTATTAGAATTCATCCAAATAGCTATATCATGTAGGTATCCCTTGAAATTCTTAAAACCATCCACCGTCTGCTCTTTGAAAGAGAAAACCAACTGGGTGTCGTCGGCGTAAGAAATTGCTTTAACTCCCCAGTTGGCAATCAAGGAAAACAAAGGAGCTAGGTAGAGGTTAAAGAATAGAGTACTCAGAGCTGAGCCCTGGGGCACCCCATACCATAGCTGTTTCGGTTGAGATTCATATGGCTTAAATGCGACTTTCTGAGTGTGTCCCCTCAGATAGGAAGTCAGCCAAGTGAGTACTTTACCTTCAAAGCCCACTTCTTTTAGGTGCTCGACCAAAATAGTGTGGTCAACAGTGTTGAATGCTGCAGAAAGATCCAGGAGCACCAGCAATGCTGGTACTCCTGAATCCAGAGACCACCTTATTGACTCTGCCACCTCCAGGAGAACAGTCTCCGTACTAAATCCTGCTCGAAAGCCTGATTGAGTATCATGCAGAGCCCCATTCTGCTCATTAAATCTGGTCAATTGACGTTGAACTAATTTTTCCAACATTTTTCCAGGAGCGGGTAATAAAGAGATTGGTCGCAGATTTTTGAGATCCCCGGGTCTCCATTTTTATTTTTTTTCAGCTGGAGCAGTGTCGCATGCTTCCATTTATCTGGGAAAATGCCTGTCTTCAGAGAGGAATTCCAGATGTGTTGTAACCCATCCACCAGTGAGGAGGATAACATCTTCCATAATTTAGGAGGACATGGATCATCTGGGGCTCCTGAATAGCATTTCTGAATTTCAATTAGGGCATCCTGCGGCAGAATTGGAGTAAACTCACTCAATCTTGGTATCACCCCTAGGAGCGGAGATTTATCCTTTTCACAGTGGCCTCTGTGGCCCAGAATGACTTGTAGACTTTTAAGATTTTATCATTAAAATAGTTCGTGAATCAGAGTCCTGCGCAGCTCTGGTTAGTAGGTACACCTGGAGCGGGCTCCAAAAGTCCTTCGGCCTGCATCTGACAGGCATCAGGTCAGAATAGATATTGTATTGATCCTGGCAGTATATGAGGTCAGTCAACCAATCCTGAAAGCGCGGCACCCTGCCACGACCCCAGCAACAAGCAACCCTACGCTTAGCCAGCAGCAGGGCCACGCCAACAAACCTACGGTGAGAGGCAGGCACGTCCTTAGAGTAGCCCAGCAACATCACTAAGGGGTCAAATGCCACCCCATCCTCCGCCATAATCTGCAGGGCTTCATGAACCTGAGTCCAATATTCTAACACCCTCGCACAACTCCAAGCCAAGTGCAGGAAGTCAGCGCCTTCCGCACGACACCTAGCACACCTGTCATCTCCCGCCAGATGAAACCGCAGTTTCCTCGCCGGAGTATAATAGTACCTCTGAACAAACTTGTAGTGGATAATTTTAAGGCGACAACTAGAGGAGACATTGGCCGTGAGCCCACAGCAGTACTGCCATTGCTCGTCGGTAATGGGAGCACCCAATTCGGCAACCCACTGCTCGCGCACCCGATTGGCCGGGACCGAACGCTGTCTGCGGATAGCCCCGTATAATTTCGACACCAGGTGTCGCCCATCTGAGACCAACAGCACGTGGAGGGGGAGGGTAACCCCAGGCTCCGAAGGGAAGTCTGGTAGCAATGCACGCATGCCCTGCCGCAAACGGATAAAGTAGAACAGCTCCAGCGGGGAGCAAGCGGCCGCTCCGAAGAAATGAGCCTGCGTACGGAAGGCACCTTCATGAAACAAGTCGCCCCACGTGAGGACACCTAGCCGCCTACACATTCGTTGAAACCCCGTTTCCAACAACAGCGACAAATCAGGATGATAAGACAGAGGCAAGGCCGGCGAGTAAAGAAAGGACACGCCCAACAATTGAGCCACCCGTTTCCAAGCATCCACCGTGCACGTCACCGTCGTGCGAGGCGTTTCCACATCTGACACCTTGCCCAAAACCATCCCCTCCAATGGGAGCGGGTGGGCAACCCAATGTTCAGCAGCAATTTGGGGCATAAACGGCATGGGGCGCATCCAGTGATAAGCGTAATGCGCCTGAGCGCTGAGATAATAAAGCTCAAAGTCGGGAACGTCGAAACCGCCATCAGCATAGGGCAACGTAAGGGTAGCCCAAGCCACCCGTGGCTGCTTGCCCCCCCCCAGAACAACCGAATGAGCTCAGAACGAAGTCTGCGAAAGAAATAAGCACCAGGATGGTACGGAAGGTTTTGAAAGAGGTAAAGAAAGCGGGGAAAGACTATCATCTTGATAAGGGACGCCCTGCCGGCCATGGAGAGAGGCAAGGACATCCACCTGGTGACATCGTCTGCTAGTTTAGTAATAGCCACACCATAATTAAGTCGAATCGATTCTTCTCTGTCCAAGGAGACGACAATGCCGAGATATCGCAACTCCGAATCACACCATTCCAGAGGGTAATCAAGGGGAAACCTAGCTACAGCAGCAGTGAGGGGGAAAAATTGAGACTTCCGCCAGTTGATATGGACACCGGAGACACCCCCAAAAGCAACCAGCTCCCGTGAGAGCGAATTAAGGTTGTTCTCAGGGTCCTTGACATAGAGCGTAACATCATCGGCGTATAACGAAATACCGACCTGCCGCTGAAGACAATTAAAGGCACTCTGCTGGTGAAACTGACGAATCCTACAGGCCAGCGGCTCAATGGCTATAGCAAACAAGAGGGGCGAGAGGGGGCATCCCTGTCGAGTCCCTCTCGTAAGAGGGAACGAGGGGGATAACACCCCATTCACCACTACCCTCGCCATCGGATCGGTATATAAAAGCTTAACCCATGAGATGAAGATCCTGGGGAAACCCATCCGACAAAGAACATCAATAAGATAGCCCCATTCAACAGAGTCAAACGCCTTAGTGGCAACAAGAAAGATAGCAGCAACCGGGACAGTGGGAGCAATGGTCGACACAAGCGAAAACAAGGTGCGAAGATTGTGGGATGTAGCACGGCCGGGCACAAATCCAGACTGGTCAGGCAATACAATAGCGGGCATGAGCTCGGCTAGTCTTACTGCCAAAACCTTCGCGAGAATTTTGACATCGCAGTTGAGCAATGAGAGGGGTCTATAGGAGCCCACATCCAGCGGATCCTTACCCGGCTTAAGCAGCGACGTAATGGCGACCTCCCGCATGGAACCCGGCAGACGTCCCTCCTCCAGGGACTCCTCAAAAACCTCACGGAGAACAGGGGCCATGGTGTCCACATAACACTTATAAAATTCAGCAGGAAGGCCATCCAGACCGGCGGCCTTCCCATTAGACAGAGACATGATGGCATTCCTGACCTCTTCCACCTCTAGGGGCCTGCCTAAGAACTCCCGATGACCATCCGATAACCAACAAAGTGCCAGTTCATCAAGAAATCCGCCATAACGAGTCTCACCCGTCTGCTGTGTCGTGTAAAGGTGTGCATAATGGTCAATAAAAGTACGCTGAATCTCCGAAGTGTCCCGACAGCGAGTGCCATCCGGAGACACCAATTCCAACACGTCCGACCCATGACTAGGATGTCTAGTAAGGGCAGCGAGGACCTTACCGGGCCGCTCCCCTTCACAGTATCGCCTCGCCGTCCAGTATTTCCCCCTATGCTTAGCCTCTCTAGCAGCCTCCTCCTCGTATTCGGAGAGTTTAGTACGGAACTGCGCCAGAAGATCGGGATCAGAGTCAACCTGCATCCTGCATTCTAAGTCTCGCAAGCCAGCCTTCAAGCTCTCGAGGGTCCGAACAATCAATTGAAGTACTCCACAACTTTTAGAAATAGTGACACCCCGGATCGTAACCTTGAACGCCTCCCATATGACCTCGACGCTGTCCACAGAGCCCTTGTTCCTAGGGAAGAACGCCTCTACCTCTGCACCAAGCTCCTCTTTGAACACCGGGTCAAGCAAAGCAGTCGGAAATAGACGCCAAGGTGGGCGCGGCCTATGCAGCCCGGGGACGGATAGAACAACCTTCACCGGACAGTGATCAGAATACGTCCGAGCCAGATGTGTAGCCTCCCGTAGGCCAGCTGCCAACCCTCTAGAGAGAAACACATAATCCAGTCTCGCCCATGAACGAGCATGTGTGGTGTAATGAGTGCCCTCCTTGGTGGCAGGGTGGGCATACCTCCAGCTGTCGACCAACCCAGCCTCCTCCACAATCCCACGCAGTACTTCTCTAGCCTGTACATTATACTGAGGACTCCCCTCCGATCTGTCCGACTGGGCATGAAATGCAAAATTGAAATCACCCCCCCACACAATGTAAGTGGCATCCACAGCAAGAACATGACCCCACAAAGTGACAAAAAAGATTGGCGTATCGACATTAGGAGCATAGCAATTAACAAACAGTACAGTGTCCTGCCCAAGCCGCCCCCACAGTAGTACATAGCGCCCCTCAGGGTCCTCCACAAATCCCAGTTCCTGAAATGCAAGCGATCTTTTAACAAGGATGACAACCCCTCGAGCATAAGAAGAATAGGAAGCAAACCCCCTGGCCGCAGCCCACCTCCCGCCAAAGTTGGGGGAAGGAGCGGGACGCAGATGCGTCTCCTGGAGGAGAGCAACATGAATAGCATGCCTGTCCAAGTACTGGATCACACTACGACATTTCCTGGCATCATTAAGTCCCCGTACATTCCAGGATAGAATCGATATCTGATCTATAACAGCAGTCGACATTACCCAGTTTCAGGGCCCCACGGGACCCAACAAGCAAATACAGGGCATCCAACGACCAGCAACAGCCAGCGACAGGTCCACACCCTAGGGCGCGGACAACCCGCAACATACACTCCACACATTCCCCAGCCATCTCCGAACCATTCAACCAAAACTTCAACAACCCCCCCCCCAGCCAAACCATCCATGCAACAAGCACTCAGAGCATACTGCACACCGCACGCCGCCAATCCACCTTTCGCAACCCGCAACTCGCACACGTGGTCCCATTGCATAGCGCTCCCCGTCACGTGGCAGCCTAAGATGGCGGCCGGTGCACTCGGGCCCAAGATGGACGGGAGCACGGACCCCAGGATCAATTCCGCCAGATAAAGAAGCAGACCAGCCTAGATAGCGGGCGCAACACCACTCCTGTGCACCCAGACAACTGCAGCACCTCTCAGATCGACCCAGGGAACCTGGGCAAACAAACATGGACAGCTTCATTCCCGTCCCATCCACCCACCTGATACCACCCCAACCATCAGGCCATACGCACCCCCACCCCCCCCCCATTCCCCAACACACATCCAGTCAACCAACATAGGACTAGAATCCAAACCAAAGGTACACATGGGGCACACCCTCCGGGGAACCTTCCAGAGGTGCACGACACCACTCCCTCACGCCACGCCAGTGTCCGCGCCAACAGGTGTCAGACGGCCCCAGGCGCAGCGCGGGGGGGTGGGTGCCCAGAGCGCGACACCAGATAGCACCATCCTGCGGTGCCATACCGACCCCAAGAAACAAAACGCACTCACTCATCTCAATAAAGACATGACCCCCGCACCAGCAAAAGTAAAAGCGGACAATAGTTAGGCCGCAAATGCGGAGAAGGAAGGCAGTAGAACTCAATATAACAGGCACCCGTCCAGAATACTCCAAAAAAAACAGTAAAAAAGAGAGACAACGACCAAAGTCACCACAATCAAGCGACCTCCTCCTCAGCCGCCGAATGTTCATCCTCAGGGTCTCGATCGCCTCCCCGATCCGCAGCTGCTCGCTCGCGCTGGAGGCGCTTCGCAAAATCCTCAGCATGCTGTGGGTTGGTGAAAAAATGTTGTTTAGCCTGGTGCGTCACTCTAAGTTTAGCAGGGTACAGCAAGGCGTAGTCCACTTGTAGATCCCGAAGCTTCTTTTTCACCCCCAGGAATTTACGACGCTGGTCCTGCACCATCGGCGTGAAGTCGGGGTACATGGTGAAAGACACCCCTTCGAAGGAAAGGGCCCTGTTAGTGCGGGCAGCCTGGAGGGCGGCGTCTCGGTCACGATAGTTCAAAAGGCGCGCAATGATGGGGCGCGGTGCAGCCCCAGAGGCCGGCCGAGGTCCCAGTGTCCGATGCGCTCTCTCAACAATGAACTGGGACGAGAACACTTCCGCCCCAATGGCGCCCACCAGTAGCCTCTCCACATAAGTCTCCATTTTGCCCACATTCGTGGACTCCGGCACACCTACAATGCGCACGTTGTTGCGCCTACTCCTCGCCTCCAACTCCTCATTCTTAGCGGCAATGACACGCAAGATATTGTCCATTCTCGCCAGTTGGGTGGTATGGGTGGCCGCCGTGTCATCATGGTCCGAAATGCGCTGTTCCGCCGCCGTCAATCGCTCCTCATGCACGTCCAGCCTCTGGACGACCGCATCCATGCGTGACGATATCTTGTCCACTTTGTCCACTATCGTGGCAAACCCCTGTCTCATCTCCTGCATCTTTTGGGTAAAGTCCGGTGGTGGTGGTTGCGGGACACTGTCAGCGCCATTCGGGGGGGGGACCGCGAAGTCCCGGCCTCCTGGACCAAACGCGTCCCCCGCCTAGCCCCTCCAGAGTCAAAGGACAATTTGGATTGTTTAGTGTCCGGCTTCCCCATAATGGTGCGCTAATGATGCAATGGGGGACCAAAGCAAATAGGAATCAGGATATAGGTCGGACAAAGGGTACGGCCAGAAAAGCTCTAATCGTGGGGGCACGAGCAGGCCAGTGCGCCCCGCCACTCCCAACGACGAGAAGATGGCCGTCTCTACTTCCAGTCCAAAGGGGCGAGCCCCAGAAAAGGAGAAGAAGATCCGTTGCGCCCCCCGTGAGCAATGGTATCTGGGCAGGCAGATGCAGGATCCAAAAGAGAAGTCCGACAGCAAGGAAGAGCCAAACGGCTTGCCCGGCCAGCGAGCGGGCCCGGTGGAGAGGGGCGGAGCAAGGCCTACACCCCACGTGCAGAGCCCCGGACTGGCATGCCGGATGACGCCGGGCCAGGGGGCATCAGACTTCCAGAGCGCAAGTCGGAGAAACTTGGGTTCCTCGTAACTTCGGCCAGCAACCTCCGAATGGCCCAGGAGTTGGACCTTGGGTAGTCAGTCGATATCCCAGTAGATCTGTGGGGTCAGATCAGGGCGCAGCGATGATAATCAGGATCCCTAGGCGGATAATAGCTCCAGGCAGCGGGAGCCTCACGACAGTGCGGCCATTCCGCAGTGCGCCCTCTAGCGCCCCTCGAGGAACTGGGATTCTTGAACCCTAATTATGAATTTCTCGGTTCTAGTGGGGTGAAAACTCTGCACGTGAAATTAACATCACTACCTTGTAGTACAAGTCACCTGAACCATGCAAGTACAAGTTAATGGTTCAACATCAACTTAGAAATTTCATTGCCAGCAATGATATATTGCACGAAACACAGCCTGGCTTCCGAGCGGGCTTTAGCACTGAGACGGCTGTGCTTGAGGTGGCAGTATCTATAAGAATGGGGGTGGACGGTGGAGCCTCGGCTATGCTAGTGTTGCTGGACCTGTCCGCCGCTTTTGATACACTGGGCCATCCAATATTGCTGGCTAGACAGAAGTGGGATGGAGTGAAGGGGACAGCACTCGCTTGGATAAAGTTCTATCTCAGCGATCGCACACAAAGTGTCATAATACACCCTTTTAAATCAGGAGCTAAGCCACTCCGGTGTGGGGTACCGCAGGGCTTGGCACTCAGCCCTGGACTTTTTAATATCTATCTGACTCCATTATGTGCGCTTATTTCGAAATGGGGAATAAAAACTATCTCCTATGCAGACGACACACAGCTGGTGTTTTCTTTTAAGGACAATTTGGCAAACTCTTTTAGAAGGTTTAGGGGCTGCCTGTGTGACGTCTCTAGCTGGATGAATAATAATAAGTTAAACTTGAACGCTGAGAAAACCGAGGTCTTGTTTTTTGGCAAGAATTCCCCACCGACACCTGGTCTGTGGTGACCGGAGGAAATGGGCTTCTCACCCTGTCTGACTTCTACGGTAAAAAACCTGGGCGTAAAATGGGACTCTGATATGACATTTGTACCCCAAATACAGTCCATAACCTCCAACTGCTTCGGAATTCTAATGAGGCTGAGGAAATGTCTACATCTACTCCCTGAGAGTTGTCGAAAATTAGTTGTTCATGCCACCGTGACCTCAAGGCTTGACTATGCCAACAGTCTGTATCTTGGTCTCCCGGCATATCTGAAAAGAGACTCCAAATGGTGCAGAATGCAGCTGCGAGATTGATTAGAAGATTGACATGCAGAGAGACAACATATCTCTCTGCAAGTCAAAGAGCTCCATTGGCTGCCGGTTGTGAATCGGATGTAATTTGAAGCCTTGACAAATGAGTTCAAGGTCCAGAGAGGTAGCTGCCCCAACTACATCAAAAGACGCATCCGCCCCTATCAGCAAATGTGTTCTCTACGTCAGGGTCGGATTGGGATCACAATTCGGCCCGGGCACTGATGAAAAAAGTGGCCCACATTCAAGAGGCGTGGCCCATATTTAAGGGGCGTGGCCCACATTCAAGGGCGTGCCCTTTCATGAAACACTATTTGCACAGACAAGGAATGAAAGTGGGAGAATACTGTTTTTGCACAGGACACAGGGCAAAGGTGCCAATGGCCTACATGCTGAGCAACTAATAAAATAGCAAGGCCCCTTTCTGTCACAAAATTATTCCAGCCCTCCAGCACAGGAGCACCTGAAAAGCAGCAAAGCCCCTTCTATTACTAACCTACTCAGCCCTCCCCAGACCTTCAGCTCAGGAGCACATGAACAGAGGTAAGGCCTCTGCATTTAGTAAATTAATCAGCCCTCCAGGCCTCGGGAAAAAGTCCTGGCAGGGGAGCACAAAACACGGCTTTCTGGGTCATCTAAGGTAGCCAGGTAGCCAGGGGGAGGCTGAGGTGAAGCTGGTGCATGGGAAGTGCATTTCCAGTGTGTTCTGGCAGTTTGAGTGTTTACCATTTACTGTAGTATTACCCTTGTACCTGTGTATGGTACCCTTTTGTAACTTGCACACGTCACTTTTCTCTGGTATCACACTGTATGCTACCTCTCACTTTTGTTTGCTTTAGATACTTGCACAAGTGCCACCATTGCCTATGTAACGTTTGTTCTTGTGCTGGAGTGTCTGCCATTTATTGCAGTATTATACCTCTACTTCTACTTTGTACGCTTTTGTAACCTGCACACATATCACTTTTTCCTCCTGTAATGTACCGATTGCTACCTCATGTATTTTGGTTGCTCACTATTGTCACTTTTGATTCATGTAACTTAACGTTTGCTTTTGTAATTTGTCCACTTATAATTTTTCTCCTCATGTATTATTGCTGTTGCTTGTGTGAAGCGCTCTGACACCTTCGGGTAAAGTCTGCGCTATATAAAATTGCATAAATAAATAAATAAAATAAAAAATTCCAAACATCACCTGGCCCCCACAGCAAGACCCATTCTTCCTCGCCCACTATGCCCTGAATGTGAAGGGCTGTGGGCGAGGTGTTAAGACTAACACCGTTTCTGGGCTGCATGGGCGCCAGGGGGCCGAGGTGCAAATGGCTCAAAGGCCTGAGAAACACCTGGCCCCCAGGGAGGCCGATTATTGCAAACAATCACCCCTGCCCAGCCTCAGCTTGATTGCTTGGCAGGGTAGGGGTGAAGGAGAGGCCACAGCTGATAATCGCTGTCCGGCCGCACAGCGAGGCTGCTTTCATTTTCTGTCTCTGTCTCGTGCCCTCCGTGGGCCGTTTTTTTTCCTCCCCTTTCCTAGTCCACTCTCTGTGGACTGGGACAGGGGAGAAAAAAACGGCCCACAGAGGGCACTGAGGCACCGGCCCTTCGGCCCATTCCCGAATGCCCGCCTTGCCAATCCGCCCCTGCTCTACGTTCTAACTCACAGAATTTGTTGTGCGTTCCACAATTTGCTAAATCTCGCATTGGAGTCAGGGCCTTCTCAGTAGTATCTACTAGATTATGGAACTCCCTTCCTGAACGGCTCCGGCTTATATCATCTGAAGGGGAGTTCAGGAAAGCTGTAAAGACATGGCTTTTTAGCTATGGCTACTTTGAGCCAATTTCTGCTTTGTCTACACCCCACCTCCCATGTCTTGCTGGAATACGCTAGCGCCGGTACACCTCTGCTTGAGGTAGCTGATGCGCTTTATAAATGATGTTGTATTGTATTGTAATGGTGAATAACTGTCGAGGTGCAGATGTACTGCGTGGAATTCTGCACCCATTTACTTGTTCCTTTAAATTTTATTTTTATAATGTACATTACGAAACATTTAATTATGTCACTCACCCCTCCCCCCCCCCCCAAATGGCACCAGTGTTCTGAATGTGCCGCTGCTCCCGGAGTCCACACTGCTTGCGGGTGAATCCACACACAACCCACCGGCAGCCGTGCAGCGCCCCATGGCCAACGCGTGACCGTACCAACAGCGTCCAAGATGGTGACGTGCCTGCGGCTGGCCTCCATCTTCATCTCCCAGCTTCACTCCTGGACTTCTTGACTTTCTGTTTTGTCCTGACCATCACTTTGCTGCTGTTTTCAGACAGTTTCGCTGGACTCTAGCCCTCCTCTCATTCCCTCGTCCATTAACCCTTTTCCCCGTGGATGATCCTCAAATGTTCCCTCCTTTTTCTGCTTCCCCTTCTCTCCATACCCTTGCATCCCTCCCACCCTCCCTTTGTTCTGTGACTGCATCCACACTTATGGAACTCTGCTCTTTGACTTATTGTAATAACTCTAATCAATGGTATTTGCTTTAGACCTTGCACCATATACCTTGCCTATGTGACTCTTTAGTATATCCAGTCTTATCCCCTCCCTATGTATATAGAGATAACTCTCATCACTAGTGTATGCAGTAGACCTTTGTACTCTCTACCATTCCTATGTGTCCATTAGAGTATATCCGGCCTTATCCCTTCCTATGTATATAGAGATAACTCTAATGACTAGTCTCCTATGTGGCTTTTAGAGTATATCCATGTGTATCCCTTTCCTATGTATATAGAGATAACTCTAATCACTAGGACATGCAGTAGTCCGCTTTGCTCTCTTCCATTCCTATGTGACTTTTAGAGTATATCCAGTCTTACCCCTTCCCTATGTATATAGAGATAACTCTAATCACTAGTTTATGCAGGAGTCCGCTGTGCTCTCTACCATTCCTCTGTGACTCTTAGAGTATATCCATGTGTATCCCCTCCCTAAGTAGATAGAAATATCACTAGTATATGCCTAGAGTTTATCCATTTGTATCTCCTCCTTGTGCGACTCTATCTCTTGTACATTTGCAATTTTTTCTGTTTGTACCTTTTTTTATAACGCATGTAATCCTAAATCCGTATGTTTTCAACTGGTTCTTATGTAAGTCAAAAATTTGCAAATCTGTTTTTCCGATTGTAACCATCAGTCCTTATGGTTGAAACTGGGTCCTATGTAAAGCGCTCTGACACCTTCGGGTAAAGTTTGCGCTATATAAAATCGCATAAATAAAATAAATAAATAAATGTTACAATATATTATAGATAATAGTTTACTTTAAAAAGTGCAAATAGAATAATACATAATTTGCAGTCTGGTTGTGCCTCATTTCACACAACAAATTATGCTCAAAGGGCTGGAGGAGGGAAAATTAACATTTCATTTAAAGTATTAAAAAAAGAATAATCTAAAGAATACTGATCTAGTTGACCAAATTAGGGAGATGGCACAACTTTACTTCCAAGAAAATGAGGGGTCAGTCGATTTGACATGCACCTTATTAGAAGCGTTTAAGCCTGTAATAAGAGGACATATCCAGGCTCATCTTGGGGGATGTAAGAAAGAAAAAATTATTCAGTGGGATACATTAAAAGAAGAAGTAGCCACACAAGAGACCTAAATATTAGCCAGGAAGGAGGCTGACCCACCACTCAAGCATCATCTTGACATTAAAAGGCAGGAAATGAGAGACCTTGCGGATAATGCCGCAAGATCCATTGCATTAGCAACTCAA
The DNA here is from genome assembly GCF_964263255.1 of Lissotriton vulgaris. Lineage (NCBI taxonomy): Eukaryota > Metazoa > Chordata > Amphibia > Caudata > Salamandridae > Lissotriton > Lissotriton vulgaris. Next base: position 798,994,403 of record NC_141685.1, on the reverse strand, counting down.
AGAAGCTATATGACCTATGCGATAAGGCCAACAAAATGATTGCATGGTTGGAAAAGAGGGATAGGGAACAAAACTGGGTGGCAGAGATCTGTGGTTCCCGGGGGATAATGCACAGTACTGGTAAAGGAATAGCGAGGGCGTTTGCGGATTACTACTGTGGGGTCTAAGCCTCCAATCCTACCAGAATGGAAACGGACTGTCGAGAACTATTAGTTGATGTCCGGCGCCCCACGTTGACAGAAGAGGATAGAGAGGACATGGAGAAAGATATAACAGCCAAAGAGATTACAGGAGCCATGCAAGATCTGCAGGCAGGGAAGGCCTGGGGTCTAATGGCCTGCCGGCTGATTTATTCAAGGGCACAGCAAGTGTATTGGCACTGCATTTCATGAAAATGTTTGATGAGGCCAGATAAAAGGGTTGCCTACCACTAGACCAACAAACAGCCACCATTTTGGTAAGGGGGAACAAATTCCAGAGTACAGCCTCCTGGAGGACCGACTCCTATTAGATCCAATCCCAAACAAGCATTAGAAATGCAATAGGTCTCGCAGCATTAGAGTTAGTGCTTTTAGAATTGTTAATGGGTTTTTTTGTAAATCTTTAGCATGAGGGTGAGGGTGAGTGAGGGTGAGTGAGGGTGAGGGTGAGTGAGGGTGGGTGAGTGTGAGTGTGGGTGAGTGGGGGTGAGTGTGAGTGGGGGTGAGTGTGGGTGAGTGTGGGTGAGGGTGAGGGATTGAGGGTGAGGGGTTGAGGGTGAGTGAGGGTGAGGGGTTGAGGGTGAGTGAGGGTGAGGGGTTGAGGGTGAATGAGGGTGAGGGAGGGTGAGGGGTTGAGGGGTTGAGGTTGAGTGGGGGTGAGTGAGGGTGAGGGGTTGAAGGTGAGTGAGGGTGAAGGTGAGTGAGGGTGAGTGTGGGTGAGTGTGGGTGAGTGTGGGTGAGTGTGGGTGAGTGTGGGTGAGTGTGGGTGAGTGTGGGTGAGGGTGAGGGGTTGAGGGTGAGGGGTTGAGGGTGAGGGGTTGAGGGTGGGTGAGGGGTTGAGGGTGAGTGAGGGTGAGGGTGAGTGAGGGTGAGGGGTTGAGGGTGAGGGGTTGAGGGTGAGTGGGGGTGAGTGAGGGTGAGGGGTTGAGGGTGAGTGAGGGTGAGGGGTTGAGGGTGAGTGAGGGTGAAGGTGAGTGAGGGTGAGTGTGGGTGAGTGTGGGTGAGTGTGGGTGAGTGTGGGTGAGGGATTGAGGGTGAGGGGTTGAGGGTGAGGGGTTGAGGGTGGGTGAGGGGTTGAGGGTGAGTGAGGGTGAGGGTGAGTGAGGGTGAGGGGTTGAGGGTGAGGGGTTGCGGGTGAGTGGGGGTGGGTGAGGGGTTGAGGGTGAGTGAGGGTGAGGAGTTGAGGGTGAGTGAGGATGAGGGGTTGAGGGTGGGTGAGGGTGAGTGTGAGTGAGGGTGAGTGAAGGTGGGTGAGGGTGAGGGGTTGAGGGTCTTGAATATTAATATAGATATACCTGTTTGTGTGTATATTTTGCACTACTGCTGTACTTGAAATCAATCGTTTTATGTATTGATCAATTGACAAATGTATTACAAAATCTGCAGAATGTAAGGGGTTGAGGCAACACACTGGGTTATAAGGGGTGACTATTATTTACACTTCGCTGTGTTGAAAGTATATAAATAAGATACTAGGACAAACATTTTATTTTTATGTGTTTATATTTGGTATAATTCAGATTTTTTAAATTCATTCTGGGTAAACTGAGGCATATTCGAGTATTTGCGTGTTATAAACTTGGATATATTACTTTACTTAGAGCACTGCCATGATGAGTGAGTTTAGAGGTATTCGCGGCGCTAGTCCTTTTTTAGTTTCCGCTCTAAAGTTGGGATTGTGTGCCCCGGTTTAAGTCTAGTTGGTCCGCCCTCTATTTCTAAGCCCTGATATGGCGCGAGAGACAAACGCCTAAACGCAAACTTTTACTCTGGATTGTTGACGGGAGGGAATCCTCTTACCGTGTGATCCTTCCCCGTTGGATTTAATCTTCTACCCAGCAGTGACTTGAGTTGCGCTGACTGTGTAGAGCCCATTGAAAAAATGTGATCGACTCGGGACGCTTTAAATCAGACGGTCCCATTATTCGGTAAGGATTGGTAATATACGAATGACACGCTGTGTTTTATTCTTACGGGTTAATTTAGCTTTGATAGACGTGTAAGTTCCTTGTTTGGTTTAATGAGTATACTTCAATTATTCTTTACAGAAGATCGAGGAGGCGGAGAGTTGAGGCAGGCAGGCAGGCATGGGAGGAGAGGAGGAGGGGGGAGGAGAGTAGGGGAGGCACGGCCTAGCGGCCGTGCAATCAAGTAGTGAGGGGGCGGAGTTGTGGGAAGGCTGAGAGAGAGAGTAGGCGGCTGGGGGCATGTGCACGCGCATTTAAGCTCAATGCGCATGCGCATTGAGCTTAAATTTATCGTGCACTGCAAGGAATCGCCACGATTCCTTGCAGTGTGGATAAAGAGCGGATAAGTGCCAATACTCTCGCCTTGCTCGATGCGCATGCGCATCGACAGGCGAGACCTAAAAAGGCACTATCCTTCACATATAGGAAGATTATCAACAACTCACCCAATCCCCTGAAGACTCTGCGACATCGGCCTATTGGAAGACGATGATTGGACCAAAGCCATACAAAGCCCAAGGGAGGTAGCAGTCAGAGCGAGATTTAGGCTAGTACAGTTAAGGATTCTTCACAGATCCTATTCCACAAGCGTAGTTATGCATAAGCTAGGACACACAGACCTATGCATACGGGGCTGCGACCAGAGAGGTACCTTTTTCCACACAATCTGGGAGCGTCCAGCTATACAACAATACTGGGGAAAGGTAATACGAGTTATGCCAGAGGTCCTTGGGCGGAAAACTCCCATAGATGCCATATATTATGTGTAACAGGTGAGCAGATATGACCGAAATACCAGAAAATATGGCTACTGGTGGCGGCAATGGTGGCCAAAAGGAATATTGCCAGGGCGTGGGGAGCCACCCTACCCTGATGGTGGGTCAATGGAAGGCCGATCTTGATTGGTGTAGTGCAGCTGAAAAGATTGTTTATGAAAGCAGGGGATGCCCACGAAAATGGGAGAAAATATGGCACCATTGGGAGTCATATAGGGATCTATGTGGTACGGAGGGGGAGGGAGGGAAGACACTGAGACCGACAACAGCTAGGAAAAGAGGGTTACCAGTGATCAAAGGTGTTACGGAGATGAGATCCGGAACAACTGTTGTACCAGTGGATTACAGATTGAGATATGCATGCTTCTGTGTTTATGTCACCAAATGCCTATTGATGGTATACTGTACACTGCATCAGACGAATGTTTATTAAAAGTTTTAAAGAAAAAAAAATAATGTAACTAAACATTAACACATTTAAATAGTCTTAAAATGTATTAATAGATTAAGTTTTAGTACAGGTGTGTTGTTCCTTGTTACTGCATTAGTTGAATAGGAGTTAGGTAAATGTTTTTTACTTCTTTTTAATTTTAAAACAAAATAAATATTTTTGTATTTCTCTATTACTTTTTGTAGGAAGACCTCTGCCTTCACAGAGGAAATCTCCACAAACAGGCAGAAAGTTACTAATAGTAACTTTACATTAATAAATTCAGCTGTAGAATTCTCCCCTCCCTAATTTGAGAGGGTGGAGACTCATTCATAAATATCTAGGTATAAATCTACACCTAGAAATGGTGAATTGGCACAGGGTAAAGAATAAACAATGGGCACAGGGTAAAGGACGAGTCCGGCTGAGCACTGCCACCACTCCCACCAAACAACAAAGGGAAATAATGGGCCATATTGAGATTGGTGTTGTAAGCACTAAAATCTGCCTAAAGAAAAGGATGAAGTGACATCGCACTGCCAGGGAGACATGACAAGTGTTTCGGGGACTTGAAGGCAGTGAGTCTAAACCCAACTGCCAAAGATAAAACATGGAATTAAGTAATCGCCTCAAAGTGTAAACGTGGCAGCAATTTTAAGGACTTGGGCAAACTGCTCCTGGTTACCATTATAAACACAATGGTGTGTGGGGAGCTGCCAAGAGTTATTTGTCGAGTGAAGGATTGAGCATCACAAGAAGTGGTACGTGTAACATAGAGAATGCAGGGTCACTTGTTACCACTCTGAGACAGGCACACCGTAAACCAAATGAACACATTCTTGCCTCTCTGGGATACCGAACTTTATCAGTGACAGGTACACCATATCGAGCAGGTCTGAGCGTAATTTTAATTATTCCAGTGCATTAGCATAATTTGGTAATTCTGCATTACTCTTGTGATGTTGAATTACGGATTTTAACGCCATGATGTCACGTCGCATAGCCGATTCTTTTTCCCGTTCGTGGAAAATCAGACTGCGAGATGCACTAAAACAATGCGAGGGTGTGAACGCACGTGTTAGTTTGCAAACTCGAACAGTCAGCAGTTATTCGAGAATGTGAGCGCCAATACTTTAGTGCGGCCGGCGCGGGACAGTAATTTGAGTAGATTTTCTACCCGAGTGGCCAGAAAATCTACTCAACAATCTAGTCTGCCCTGCACTAGGCCTTGGGTGTATTTTCCATTTGTGTTATGTTTCACATTCTCACTGCTGAGGTGCTATATGCTTTTGAAAAACATTTAGGGGCTTGTGTATGCTGTAAATTAAATACATTTAATACATTATTTGCATGTGCCTATATTGCTGATAATATGTTTGCAATCCTTTGCCTACAATGTTACAAGATGTTTTTTTTCTGACGGGGGAAGGTGCACTAGGCAGGATAGGGCAACTGTATGCTTTGGTCTCCATGTCACTTCTTAGCTGGCCATGCAGCAGTGGCAATTTTGTGTAGCCAGTGTGTGTGTTTGTCATAGGCTACCATGTGTTCTTTTTTTCCCCGTGTCTTTTCTTTGCTGGCCATGTGCTGTTGGCCATTGTGTGTATTCAGTGCGTGCATTTTTCATAGGCTGCTATGTGTTCTTTGCTTTTCGTGTCTTTCTTGCTGGCCATGCGGCAATGATCATTTTGTGTAGCCAGTGTGTGCATGTTTGTCCTCCATGACTTTTTCTTCAGTTGCCATGTGTTGGATGAGCTTGTTTCCGCCATGCTTTGCAGCCAGTGTATGCATCAATCCCTTTATTACGGTTTTAAAATCCATTTCCAAGGACAATTTAAAGTAGAGGCCTATGACAATTTTGTTCATTTTTAAATTTTTTCTTGATATGTTTATTTGTGCTTGATAGTAATACAGTGTGTTGTTTGTTCTTAAATAATTTTTCCTATTTTTTGTCTGCCCCCTCTCCTCCCATAGAGTCCCCATGGGCCATAATCCTGGTGTGTCACTCACCAGCAATTATTTAATGTATTTTTTTCACTGCAACTCCTGCCTCGTATAGGGTTCCCCTTCCCAGCATGGCTCTGGAGGAACACAAACTAAACTTTTGTGTGTAATGTTGGTGTCATGTGAAAAAATTGTTTACACATGTCTTGGGGTACACTACTGTTAAGTATTTTGGATGATGATGACAACTTTACTTGTGTTACTTTGGCTAGATTCTTCTTATTGCTCACATCTCACAGTTTTTTGGTGTTGGCTTGCTTTGCAGGGGCTGTAGAAGACATCACACACAGTACTGCAGTTCCTGAAGGAATCAGCTGAAAGTAACATCAGAGTCATCCAATGCTAAGTGCCTCTGCTGTTGGTGCTAAGTGCTAATTGCTAGTGCTATGAAGATGGCCAAAAAGAGGATCAGAAGAAAGTTGCCAGTACCACCACTGACATCAAGCCCTGATCCTATCTCAGTAAAAGTGACATACCTACTGCAGCCTTTTGTATTCAAAAAGAGACTGCAATTTCTGCATTAAAGGCAGTGCAGCCATCAAAACCATTTATCGCAGCACTGTAGTAACTGCAGTAATGGGGAGCAGTGAATCTGAATTGGAATTGTTTCAGTCACAAACCATATCATCGCAGGAAAATGGGCAACAGGAGCCACAGTCTGCAACAGATCTTCTGGACGTAGGGGCAGAACATGAGTGTTGAGGTTCTTGCTGAGTAATATATTGTTGATAAGACAGTTCTTCCCCCATCAGCTTCACAATCTCCAGCAAGGGGAGGAAAGAGTACTCCCCCATCTTCTCCAAGCCACCATTCTGGTGATCTGCACATGAATTGGACCCTGGCTGAGAAGTTGGTGATGATGATGATGACGAGCCAGTGATCATCAGCATGGAGAGTAGCACATAGGGAATTGAATTTGTTGCAACTGACGATGGCAGTAAAATGGTTAATTGTATCAACAAAAAGGAAGAGGGGGACCAGGAGCTAGTTATGGTCCTGTGCCCGTGCTCCTAAATCAAGTTGTCAAACCAGAAAGGGGGTCACTGTTCCGTAGGTAGGGGAGCAAAGGAATCACCCACTCACTGAAAGGAAAAGGGAGAGAATGAGCAAGAGGGTGATCCTAGGTCTAGAACCCACTTTTCAGAGGCAAGAGCAGGTCTTGTCTCTTGGTGCCCTCACACACCCCAAAGGATGTCATGCTTGATCATCGTGCATTTGCTCCTCGTCGGGCCGGCACTGCAATGCCCTACGGGTCCCCTGAAGGGTCACTTTGGCCGAGATATTTTGAGAACAGCCATCAGATGAGTGGGAGTATGTGGGTTGAATCCTATGTGAAGAATGAGAGTGTATGTTAAGGATAAAACCAGCCAAGGGATACCAAAAAGGGTATATTTATTGTGACAGTACCTTTGTCATACTAAAAAACCTAAAGGTCATGCGTTACTCCAATAGACATTTATGTGCCCCGGTAACTAAAAGGTCAACATGTTTCGCGCCTGGATGGTCACAAGGATCTGTGGCGCTTAATCAGGACCAAAAACAAGTTGTGGTGTGAAAGTGCAAGTGAGTGGAGGGGATGGACCCCTCTGTGAGATCAGGGCGGGCTAGAACTGTGAAATACTGCAGTTAGGCTGCAACTAAGTAGTTGAACTGCTCCTGATGGGACCTAAAGTCACATGGAGGATTACTCCATGGGCTAGGGCGTAGGTTGACCTGCACCTTTATGGGTGTTTCAGTTTGAGTGCTGCCTTTCAGTATCTACCCGTCCTGACGCCGGACAGCACGTACGCCCTAGCCCATGGAGTAATCATGCATGTGACTCTAGGTCACATCAGGAGTGGTTCAACTACTCAGTTGTGGCCTACCTGTAGTATTTCACAGTTCTAGCCCGCCCTGATCTCACAGAGGGGTCCTCCATCCCCTCCACTCACTTTCACTTTCACACCATGACTTGTTTTTGGTCCTGATGAAGCGCCACAGATCCTTGTGACCAGGCGCGAAACATGTCGACCTTTTAGTTACCGGGGCACATTAATGCCTATTGGAGTAGTGCACAACTTTCGGGTTTTTTAGTATGACAAGGGTAAAGTCACAATAAATATACTCTTTTTGGTATCTCTTAGCCAGTTTTATCCTTCACATACACTTTCACCCTTCACATAGGAGTCACCCCACATACCTACACTCATCTGACGGCTGTCAGATCTCCGCTAAAGTGACCCTTTGAGGGACCTGTAGGGCATTGCAGCACTGGCCCGACGAGGAGCAAATGCCTGATGATGAAGCATGACATCTTCGAGGTGTGTGAGGGCACTAAGAGACAAGACCTGCTCGTGCCTCTGAAAAGTGGGTTCTGGATCTAGGATCACCCTCTTGCTCATTCTCTCGTTTTTTTCCTTTCGGTGAGTGGTTGACTCCTTTGCACCCCTACCTATGGAACATTGACCCCCTTTTGCATAAAATAGTTAATGCCATAGCTGATGGAGGAGATTTTACAGTCCTTTGTTTGGTACATTGCATTTTTCTAACTGTGCTGGACTTTTTAAAAAAAGAAGCAGTCAGCAACACCCTGGTCACCTGCAATAGAATATGCACTCATTTCAGTCATTCATTCAACCCGGGAAGTAGGTATGAATCTGTCAGCATGCTAATAAACTACCTGTAAAAGTCCTCGCACAAGAGATACCAACACATTGGAACTCAACATACTGTATGCTAGAATGACTATTTGAGCAGTCCAAACCTATCAATGATTATGTAATTCAAAGGAGGGGATGCAACTAATAATGCCATTACAATGGAGGTGGAAGAATGGGGGTTACTAGAGTGCCCAATACAAATGCTACTTCCTTTTGAGATTGTGACACGGGAAGTCAGCAAAGAAGATAGTACCATGAGCCAAGCATATGCTACTGGAAGCAGTTGAAAAAGGTGGAATACTCATACATCAGTGTCAATGAAGAAGCATCTGTTTTGGTGGGAAGTTTAATCCTTCGCTTGAATACTAATCAAAGACTGCAAAAATAGATGTGTCCTCCAAAGACTACATTGATGCCACAATACTGAATCCACAATTCAAGAAAGCGCTGGCCACTTTCTTTCAATTTACCGAAAGGATGTCTTAGTTTACAAGCCTTGGATCATTAGTAAAGCAACTGAGCTAGAAGCAAATTCGAGGCCAGGGCAGAAGATCTTAAGTGCAACCTTCAACTTCTACATGGGGCGTTGCTGTAGGCTTGTCATTTCTGCAGCAGCCAGCACCATCGCCAGCTACTCCAAAACCCACAGAAAAAGGTTCCCAGTCAACCTCTGCAATGGATTGGTTTCTTTCAGCATGACGTAAGTCAAGTGCAGAGGCACAGCACATGCCCGCACCATCGACAAAACAGAAGATGGTCCAAGACCATCTGGATGACCCACCAGAGGTTTACCTGGACCAAAGCCCATTGATCTGTTGGTGCACAGTGGCCAGAGCTCAGAAAGTTTGCAATAAAGTATCTTGCTTGTCCATAGCCAGTGCTTCTTCAAAGTGTGTTTTTTGTCCAGCTGGTGCAGTCATCACCGTCAGAAGCATCAGAATCTGGCCTCAAGATGTGGAGAGACTGGTGATGATTAAAATGAACAAACACTTCAATCCAAATTATTATAGTACACTTAAGACTACGGAGGATGACACGGGCAAATGGTCTGACATCTCAAGTTCGGTCAGCGATTATCACAATCAGAATATTATTTAATTAATTTGAAAATCGGTGAAAATTCTGCCATTGTTCTGGGGAGTGGCCCCTTGGGCAAGGGCCACTCCCATGGGGGCCATTTTAGGGAGGCCACTCAAAAATATTTAGTCTTGGGGAGCAACCTCTTGGGCAAGGGTAGCTCCCCTTTTGGGGGCATTGTTGACCGCTTTGTCTGCCCCCCTGGGGGGGGCAGAATTTTATTTTTAATTATGAAATTGTGCCACTGTGCTGGGGAGTGGCCCCATGGATAAGGATCACTTCCATGGGGGCCATTTAAGGGAGCCCAGTTTATAAAATGTAGTTTTGGGGAACGATCCCTTATACAAGGGTTGCTCCCCTTTTGGGGGCCTTTAATTTTTCTTTGTTTGCCTCCCGGGGGGGGGGCTGATTTAAATGCTAATAAATGTATTCAGCCCTCTTGGCCAACTGAATAAATGTAGTTGGGAGTGGCCCCTTGTGCAAGGGTCACTCCCCTATTCTTCCATCAGCATGCTTTAGCTCACTCCACCACCCCAGTTTAGACATGGCCATATGCAAATGAGTGAGAGCCTGTGCCTCATGGGAACAGTCCTGCAAAGCCATGGTTTTCCTGGCCTGGAAACAACCATCCTGGGTCCGGTTTCTGGCTAATCAGCAGTCATCAGCCAGGCTAGCTTGAATCCAGTGGCAAAGGAACCCATGTCTGGGCATACCCTACCAACTTAGAACAATCAAAGCGCCCCGGGTCAGACCGATTTGCATATGGCCATGTCTGAACTAGGGTGGTGGAGTGAGCTAAAGAATGATGATGGATTAAACCCAGATTAGTTGATGGGGGTGAGAGTTAGATTTGCTGAAGCGATCATCCCTTTTGATATCACCCTGAGGGGCAGTGTGGCATATTTTTTTTTGTAGGGCCTGTAGCCCACCAAGTTTCTTTTTTTTTAATGGTGGGGAGCCGCCTTTGGACATGGGTTACTCCTCTTTATGGGCGAATGATTGTGACCATTTCTGCCCTCTTTGGGTGGCAGAGTAGCAGAATGTTTTTAGGCCCAGAAGCCATTAGACACCAGAGTTTTTTTAATTTTTGTTTTGGGGAGTGGCCTCAAGGGCAAGGGTTGCTCCCCTTTAACGGGGGTGAATATTTAATTTATACTCTTAGGCCCACTTACCCCTTAGCTTAGATGGTGGTTTGGTGCATTGTTTGCATATGTGATTGTAATGTTTTTTTCTCCTTTTTATTCTAGTGTAAAGCTTTTGATTCCTGTTTGTGGTTTTGTCAGTGGTTGTTGTGCAGTTTTGCATACTTGCAGTTTTTTGGTAAGTAAAATATTTGTGTTGTATTTGCTCCAAATGAGTAATATTGTAATGTATGAATTATGTTTTTGTAAGTGGTCCTATTGTGGCAGCACATGTAGTTAGTGTTTTGAGCAAGAAAATCTTTGTGATGTGTTTTGCATTGTCTTATGTGTAATTTTCTTTTCTCTTTTTTTTTTTAGTGGGATATTGTTGATCCATACTGTGTCTGTGCAGAGTACATGGTGTAACTGCTTCTGGCAAGTGAGTGGTTTCGTTTTGGAGTGTATAGGTATTTTTGATAAAGGTGAATTTTGTTCATTGCTTATTTTACATAGTGTTTATTATTGTTGACTTGTGTGACAAGTTACCTTTATTGGTAATTATTATGGCTAGCCGTAGAATGACTGCTCCGCAGGTGGTTGGTATTCTTCTTGAATCTTCCTCTGAGCCGGATTATGACACTGACAGTGCGTCTGAGGGAGAGGAGGGAGGGGAAGATTCTGGCAGTGAGTTTTCTCTCCACATGGAATTATCGGATGATGAAGGTTCTCTCAGTGCAGATGAAGTGCGTGTTTTAGAGGAAGATACTGATGTGCCAATGGTGCAAGAGGCATCTGGATTGCAGCCTGAGGCTGCTAGGCTTTCTAGTGGAAGTGCTGGACTCTGGGTTGATCCAAATATGGTGCAGCCGGTGTTGCCTGCCTTTAGCGGTAAGGCAGGGTGTAGAGTGGATTGTGATTTTTTTTGCCTATACAGTACTTTCAGTTATTTATGGATGATGTCTTTTTGGGTGAGATTGTTGAGCAGACTAATTTGTGTGCTGAACAGTTTTTGAGGGACAACAGTGACACACTTAGGCCCCACTCTAGAGCTACCCGGTGGAGTCCCACAAATCTGGAAGAGCTGAAGAAGTTTTTGGGTTTGACTTTATTGACGGGTGGGATAAGAAAACCGAACCTGGCTTCATATTGGTCTTCCAGTCCCTTAATGGCAACAGCCATCTTTCCAGCAGTTATGACTCATGATCGGTATTTACTTTTGCTACGCATTGTGCATTTTGTGGATAATTCTTTGGCATTGCCACGTAATCACCCTGACTTTTTAAGATTCAACCTGTTTTTGATCACTTTGTTGATCCATTTTCAGAGATTTATATTCCAGGGAAAGAAATATCTATTGATGAGTCTTTGGTTTTGTTCAAGGGTCGTTTGGTTTTTAGGCAGTAAATCCCTAGCAAGAGGGCACGCTATGGAATTAAACTGTATATGTTTTCTGAGAGTAAGACAGGATATGTTTTAAATTTTCGTGTGTATACTGGTAGAGATTCCACTATTGACCCCCCTGGTTGTCCGTCCACTTTTGGAGTTTCAGAGAAAATTGAGTGGGATCTTGCTAGAAGACTGTTCAACAGAGGCAACCATTTGTACCTTGCTAACTTCTACACTCCTGTGCAATTGTGTAAGGAATTGTTTAAAGTGGACACTTTTGCATGTGGCACAATCCGCTCTAACTGTAAAGGTTATCCGAAAGAGCTTGTTTGTAAAAAACTTCAGAGGGGTCAGTGCAGTTCCTTGCGTTGTGAATACCTACTAACTGTGAAATTTGTGGACAGGAGGGATGTGTACATGCTGACTACCATCCATGATGAGAGTACTTCACCTGTGCCTGTTTGGGGTCAGGTTGCTGAAGTGCACAAACCTGTGTGCATTCAGGACTACAATAAGCACATGGGTGGTGTTGACAGAGTAGATCAGAGGTTGGAACCTTACACTGCTATTCGGAAGGCTTATGTTTGGTATAAGAATTTGGCCATCCATTTTTTCAACTTAGCAAACTTTTAATGCTTTTATTGTATTCAAGGAGTGTTCACATGCGTCAAAGTTGACATTTCTTCAGTTTCAGCACTCTGTGATAGCTAGCTTTCTTATTGTGGAACAGGTAAGTGTTCCTAGATTTTGGGTGGTGGAGGATGTGGCTCGATTGAAAGATCGCCACTTTCCTGATTACATTCCTCCCACATCTACAAAAGACTTTCCCACTAGGAGATATAGAGTCTGTTGACGAAAAGGTTTGCGGAAGGAGACACGTCTTTTCTGCCCTGGGTATCCTTCTAACCCTGGGCTGTGTGTGCCTGCTTGTTATAGAGCTTACCACACACAAAATAATTTTTGGGCGTATCCATTAGTGGTAAAATGAACTGCCTGGTCTGTATTGTTTTAAGGTTGGCATTAGTGCAATGTCTTTAGTTTTAGATTTTGTGTTAGTAGATTTGTATCTATTTGCAATTTGTTTGTGTTTGTTTTGTAAAACAAAATTCAAACATTGATGGCGGTGTACGTGGATTGGTGCTTGGCTGGCGGTGTGCGTGGATTGGTGCTTGGCTGGCTGTGTGCGTGGATTGGTGCTTGGCTGGCAGTGTGCGTGGATTGGTGCTTGGCTGGTGGTGTGCTGGGAGTGGCGCTTGGCTGGTGGTGTGAGTGGAGAGGCGCTTGGCTGGGATAGTGCGTGGACTGGTGCTTGGCTTGCAGTGTGTGTGGATTGGCGCTAGGCTGATGATGTGCATGGCCTGTTGCTTGGATGGTGGTGTGGGTGGACTGGCACTCGGCGGTGTGTGAGTAGTGGCTTTCTGTTGGTCACTACACACACTGCTAGCTGCGCGCCACTCCACCATTTGTGTAGTTGCTGTGTCAGGAATGTGGGCATGTGAATGTGATGGGCCCTTGAATGGCACTGTCTGCTGGTGTAAGTGTTGTAATGTGATGGGCCCACGTCTGGCAGTGTGAATGTTTTGTATGTGTACACGTATGAAAGGTGTATGAATGGCCTGTAAAGAGGTTGGTGCCTTGACATGGCTTTACATCTACGAGCTGTGAGTCAATGGTTCAGTGTCTCGTCCTTTCAATTATTAACAGTGCATTTAATTTTTGTGAAATGACTTGCTAATACAATTGTATATACTGAATGATCACTCACCCTCGTGCCAAATCCAACCAATATGTGTGTGTGCTTGAGGATTAGATGGCTGTGCAGTAATATTTGTCTATTTTCTCTTTCTGAAGCAGGGTGTACCTTGTCCCTTTTTGTGAATGTTGTAATGTGTTGCTTTTGCTCCCGGCTGGTGTGAATGGTCTTGTGTGTATCAGGTATGAAAGGTGCGTGAATGGACTGAAAAACGGTTGGTGCCTTGTTGTGGCTTTACAGCTCACGAGTTGTCAGTCACTGGTTCGGTTTTTATGCATTTAATTATTGACAGAGCATTTCATTTCTGTGAACTCTCTTGTTTATAAAATGTTATGTACTGAACCATCACTCGCCCTCGTGCCAAATCCAACCAGTATATGTGTGTGTTTGAGGAATATATAGCTGTGCTGGAATATTTATCTTTTGAATCTCTCTGTCAAGGTATATATTCCATCTAAGAATAACCTACTAAATGTAGATATTATTGTTAAGCCATGGGAGTGCATGGTGATGTCTCTCCGGTGATTTCCAAGTTATGTTTTTATCCACAATGTCATGCAAACTTGAAAATGTCTGTCACAATTTCCATGCAATATTGTCCCAAAAATCTCACGCTGTAGAACTGAACACATAATTAAGTCAAAACAATTTGGTTTTGCAAGGGAGGTCAACTGGGTTTTTGGTCCCGTGCTCAGCGGCCGTCTAGGGAAATCTATCAAGCCCACACACTTCTGAAAACTAGACATCCGGAGGCCCAAATACCTGCGAGAGGCAAGGGCCCAAAATATTTTGAGGCAACATCGACATTGCCTATCAAATAATGTTTTGGGCCCTTGCCTGGCGCGGGTACTTGCACCTCCCACACAAGTGAGGCACCATTTTTATCGGGAGACCGGGGGGAACGCTGGGTGGTAGGAAATATGTGTGAGCCCAGTGATGCCACACTTTCCTGCACAAAAATATGTGAAAAAACAGTTTTTTTCAGCTAAAATTGAGGTTTGCAATGGATTCTGGGTAAGGGAACGTCAGGGAATCTATGCAAGCCATACCTCCTTGGAAGCCCCCGGTTGTCTACTTTTCAGAAATGTGTGGGTTTGTAGGTGTCCCTAAATGGTCGTCGAGCACAGGGCCAAAAACCCAGGTGACCCCCCTTGCAAAAGCAGGTAGTTTTGACATAGGCAATTTTGAAGTTGCCTCACTATGTTTTAGGCCTTTGCCTGTCGCGGGTACTTGGGCCTCCCACATAAGTGAGACACCATTTATATCGGGAGACATGGGGGAATGCTGGGTGGTAGGAAATTTGTGTGAGTCCAGTGATGCCACACTTTCCCACACGTAAATGTGTGAAAAAAACAGTTTTTTCAGCAAAAATTGAGCTTTGCAAGGGATTCTGGGTAATGGAAATTAGAGGGATCCACACAAGCCATACCTCCTTGGATGACCCCGGGTGTCTACTTTCCAGACATGTGTGGGTTTGGTAGATTTCCCTAGGTGCTGACAGAGCTAGGGTTCACAAACTACAGCTAGGCACTTTGCCAGAAAAGGTAACTTTTCACTGTGAAATTGAGGTATGACCACATTGTGTTTTGCGGCGTTTCCTGTCGCAGGCACTGGGCTGAACCACACAAGTGGGGTACCATTTTACTTGGAAGACTTTAGGGAACGCGGGGTCCATCTATCACCACCCCCTTTTGTACCGTTTTGTTCGCCATAAGTTGGCAGGCTATGCTCGGACGTGAGTCACTTGCTCACTTTGCCACTGGATTCAAGCAAGCATGGCTGAAGACGGCTGTAATGCCAGAAACCGGTCCTAGAAAGCTTGTTTCCGGTCCAGGGAAGGCATTGCTTGGCAGTTCGGGCTGGACTGTTCCCATGAGGCACAGGATCAGACTGATTTGCATATGGCCATGTCTGAACTGGGGTGGCAGAGTGGGCTTAAGAACAGTGATGGATTAAACCCAGATCTGTTGACTGGTTGTCAGTGTATGATTGGTTCAGATGCTCCGTCTATCACCACCCCCTTTTGTACCACTTTGTTTGCCATAAATTGGCAGGGTATGCTCAGACGTGAGTCCCTTGTTCACTTTGCCACTGGATTCAAGCAAGCCTGTCTGAAGACGGCTGTAATGCCAGAAACTGGTCCTAGGAACCGTATTTCCGGTCCAGGGAAGGCATGGCTTGGCAGTTCAGGCTGGAATGTTCCCATGAGGCACAGGCTCAGACTTATTTGCCTATGGCCATGTCTGAACTAGGGTGTCAGAGTGGGCTAAAGAACGGTGATGGATTAAACCCAGATCTGTTGACTGGGTGTGAGTGTTTGATTGGTTCAGATGCTCCGTCCATCACCACCCCCTTTTGTACCATTTTCTGTTGCAGGCACTAGGCTGACCCACGCAGAGCTAGGGTTCACAAACTACAGCTAGGCACTTTGCCCCAAAAAAGGGCCATTTTTCACTGCGAAATTGAGGTGTGAGCAAGTTGCGTTTTGCGCCGTTTCCTGTCGCAGGAACTAGCCGACCAACACAAGTGGGGTACCATTTTTCTCGTAAGACTTTGGGAAACGCGGGGTGGAAAGAAATTTGTGGATCTACGCAGATTCCAGAAGTTTCCACCACAGAAATGTGGGGAAAATGTGTTTTTTTAATCAATTTATTAGGTTTGCAAGGGGTTCTGGGTGACAGAACCTGGTGGGAGGCAGTCAAGTCACCCCATCCTGGATTCCCCACGGTGTCTAGTTCTCAAAAATGTATAGGTTTTCTAGGTTTCCTTAGGTACAGGCAGAGCTAGGGTTAAAAAACGACAGCTAGGCACTTTGCAAAAAGAGGGCCATTTTTCACTGCGAAATTGAGCTGTGTTTTGTGCCGTTTCCTGTTGCAGGCACTAGGCCAATCCACACAAGTGAGGTACCATTTTTCTCAGAAGACTTTACGAAACACAGGGTGGGTGGAAATTTGTGGATCCATGCAGATGTTGGAAAAATGTTTTTTTTTGTCAATTCTTTAGGTTTGCAAGGGATTCTGGGTAACATAACCTGATGGGAGGCAGTAAGGCCAACCCATCCTGGATTCCCCTGGGTGTCTAGTTTCAAAAATGTATAGGTTTGCTAGGTTTCCCTAGCAGCTGGCAGAGCTAGGGTTAAAAAATTACATCTAGGCACTTTGACAAAAAAGAGCAATTTTTCACTGCGAAATTGAGGTGCGACCACGTTGCGTTTTGTGCCCTTTCCTGTCGTAGCCACTAGGCCAACCCACACAAGTGAGGTACCATTTTTCTCAGGAGACTTTGGGTAACCCGGGGTGGAAGGAAAGTTGTAGATCCACGCAGATTCCAGAACTTTCCACCAGAGAAATGTGGGGAAAATTTGTTTTTTTAGTTAATTTTTTAGGTTTGCAAGGGATTCCGGGTAACAGAACCTGGTGGGAGGCAGTCAAGTCACCCCATCCTGGATTTCCCTGGGTGTCTAATTTTCAAAAATGTATAGGTTTGCTAGGTTTCCCTAGATGCCGGCAGACCTAGGGTTCACAAACGACAGCTAGGCACTTTGCCAGAAAAGGGTCTTTTTTCACTGTGAAATTGAGGTATGACCACGTTGTGTTTTGCGCTGCTCCTTTCGCAGGCACTAGGCTGACCCACACAAGTTGGGTACCATTTTTCTCAGAAGACTTTTGGAAATGCGGGTGGAAGGAAATTTGTGGATCCACGCAGATTGCAAAACTTTTCACCACAGAAATGTGGGGAAAATTAGTTTTTTTCTGTCAATTATTTTGGTTTGCAAGGGATTCTGGGTAACAGAACCTGGTGGGAGGCAGTCAAGTCACCCCATCATGGGTTCCCCTGGGTGTCTAGTTTTCAAAAATATATAGGATTGCTAGGTTTCCCTAGGTGCCAGCAGAGCTAGGGTTCACAAACTACAGCTGGGCACTTTGCCCAAAAAAGGATCATTTTTCACTGCGAAATTGAGGTGTGACCAAATTGCGTTTTGCGCCGTTTCCTGTCGCAGGAACTAGGCCGACCCACACAAGTGGGGTACAATTTTTCTTGGAAGACTTTGGGGAACGCAGGGTGGAAGGCAATTTGTGGATCCATGCAGATTCAAGAACTTTCCACCACAGAAATGTGGAGAAAATGTGTATTATTTGGACAATTCTTTAGGTTTGCAAGGGTTTCTGGGTTACAGAATCTGGTGGGAGGCAGTCAAGTCACTCTATCCTGGATTCCCATTGGCTTCTAGTTTTTAGAAAAGTATGGGTTTGCAAGGTTTCCCTAGGTGCCAGCAGAGCTAGGGTTCAAAAACTACAGCTAGGCACTTTGCAAAAAAAAGGCGATTTTTCACTGCGAAATTGAGGTGCGACCACGTTGCGTTATTGCCATTTCCTGTCGTAGCCACTAGGTCAACCCTCACAAGTGAGGTACCATTTTTCTCAGGAGACTTTGGGTAACACGGGGTGGAAGGAAAGTTGTAGATCCGCGCAGATTCCAGAACTTTCCACCACAGAAATGTGGGGAAAATGTGTTTTTTAGTTAATTTTTTAGGTTTGCAAGGGATTCCGGGTAACAGAACCTGGTGGGAGGCAGTCAAGTCACCCCATCCTGTATTTCTCCGGGTGTCTAATTTTCAAAAATGTATAGGTTTGCTAGGTTTCCCTAGATACCGGTAGAGCTCGGGTTCAAAAACTACAGCTAGGCACTATGCCAAAAAAGGGTCATTTTTCACTGCGAAATTGAGGAGCAACCACATTGCGTTTTGCGCCATTTCCTGTCGCAGGCACTAGGCCGAACCACACAAGTGGGGTTCCAATTTTCTCAGGAGACTTTTGGGAATGTGGGGTGGGTGAAAAGTTGTTGATCCACACAGATTCCAGGACTTTCCACCACAGAAAGGTGGGGAAAATGTGTTTTTTTGTCAATTTTTTAGGTTTGCAAGGGTTTCTGGGTAATAGAACCTGGTGGTAGGCAGTCAAGTCACCCCATCCTGGATTCCCCTGGTGTTAGGGTTTGTGCACAGAAAAGAGCATGTCCCCTCTCATTGCACTAGTGGTCTCTGTAATAGCTCTCTTTAAAAATACTACTGAAAGCCTTTCTTGTTATCTCAGCCCCCCCAAAGACTTCTGTGTATGTTGCTCAATGTATTCACAAGTTTGGACATTGCTGTCTTCTTTGCACATTGGACCTCGCTTTTACCAAGGCTTATTTAGAAAACATTGGACCTTGCTTTTACCAAGACTTATTTAGAACACTCCTCCCTAGGCCATGTGTTACTTCAACTCATTAGCATAATAACTGAAGCTCTGCACACCTGCTTGTGAGAACCACACCCAGTTCTTCGAACAACACCCAGCTCTTCGAAGCACACCCAGCCCATTCTATAAAAGGCAGCCCCTGAGCCTCACCCAGTGCTTTTGCCCGTCTACCTCCCACTTACCTGAGAACAGATCCTTCGGCGGTGGCACTCCTGCTCTCTCCAGACCTTCATTGACTTCAACGGGCTCGGCTTTTGGTTCTTCATTCTTCTGGTTTCCGGCTACTTCTTGCCTCAGCCCCTTTTCTGTCCACTGCAATCGACCTGCAAAAGAGAAAGGGTCAAGGTTAGACTGATCAGTATCCCTTTTCAGCAACAAGTAAGTGCAAAACCTTTTATTACCTGAAAGAACTTTATCGGCGATTTCTGGATTTCTGTAAAGATAATTTGGAACAAGATATCTATCACAAAATTTGTGGTTCAAACCGTTTGTTACAAGAATACTTTGTGGAACTTTGTGAAATAAACATTGTTTAACATGGAACTTTTTTAAGAATCAAACAGAGGAAACCATTGACAGCAAGGCAAACAGTAAATCAAGGACTTGCACAAATTACCTGCTGTATTTTGATGTAAAAGTACAGTATTTGTTTTATAAAAAGTCTGGAAATGTGTGAAAAGTGAGTTTGCTATTAAGAATTTAGGCTTTAGTTATATTAAGGTGAATGTTAGACATTGGTAATTCTAATAATGATATTCGTTTGATTTTACAGAAGTTTTTACAGTAATAGAAAGCACATCCCAGAACAGTAACACATTCCAAACTTGGAAGCTTGATACCCGGATCCAAGAGGTACTTTCAGAAGAGAATTTCTAATAAGATTAAGGTTTAGTCAGGAACACATTTAGGGATAGGTTGCACTTATCTGTTCTTTGTTTATGTTTAATTAGGCACCAGTTTCTACAGAAGTCAGAGAGGGCCGCAGATTTTAGCAGCTCTTCTACAGTGGAAAGGCAAGAACGGTGTTGTCTCTCTTTTTTATTTTATCCACTTCCCCCCTTCCCTTGAGCTTCTGGTTCTTAGTGCACTGTTTTAAAACTAGTGTGCTGGAACAAGCAGTTTCAGGGTGGGGTCAGACTGTCTTCAACCTCCATCAGAACTGAACAGAAACTCAGGTGAGCTGGGCTTTGACACCTGGGTATCTAGTTTTTAAAAGTGTATAGGTTTGCTAGGTTTCCCTGGGTGCCGGCAGAGCTCGGGTTAAAAAACTACAGCTAAGCACTTTGCCAAAAAAGGGTCATTTTTCACTGCGAAATTGAGGTGTGACCACATTGCATTTTGTGACGTTTCCTGTCGCAGGCACTAGGCCGAACCACACAAGTGGGGTAAAAAATTTCTTGGAAGACTTTGGGGAACGGAGGGTGGAAGGAAATTTGTGGATACACACAGATTCCAGAACTTTCCACCACAGAAATGTGGAGAAAATGTGGTTTGTTTGACAATATTTTAGGTTTGCAAGGGTTTCTGGGTAACAGAACCTGATAGGAGGCAGTCAAGTCACCCCATCCTGGATTCCCCTGGGTGTCTAGTTTTCAGAAATGTATAGGTTTGCTAGATTTCCCTAAGTGCCGGCAGAGCTAATGTTAAAAAACTACAGCTAAGCACTTTGCCAAAAAAGTGTCATTTTTCACTGCGAAAATGAGGTGTGACCACATTGCGTTTTGTGCCGTTTCCTGTCGCAGGCACTAGGCCAAACTACAGAAGTGGGGTAACATTTTTCTTGTAAGACTTTGAGTAACGCAGGGTGGTTGGAAATTTGTGGATCCATGCAGATTTCATAACTTTCCACCACAGAAATGTCGAAAAAATGTGTTTTGTTTGTCAAGTTTTTTAGGTTTGCAAGGGATTCTGGGTAACATAACATGGTGGCAGGCAGTCAAATCACCCCATTCTGGATTCCACTGGGTATTTATTTTTAAAAAAATGTATGGGTTTGCTAGGTTTTCCTAGGTGCCGGCAGAGCTAGGGTTAGAAAACGACAGCTACACACTTGGCAAAAAAAGGGTACATTTTTATTGTGAAAATGTGGTGTGTTCACGTTGGGTTTTGAGCCCTTTCCAGTCATGGACACTATGCCTACCCACACAAGTGAGGTACCATTTTTATTGGGAGACCTAGGGTAATTCAGATGAGTAAATCAACTGTTTTTACCTATTGCGTTTTGATGCATTTCTGCCTTCCAAATGAAAGACATTGTGTAAAAAAGAAGTCATTTTGAAAAATGACCAATAATTCTCATGCTAGTATTAGTATTCCCATTTTTGAAAATGTGCAAATATGTACTGTTTCTAAACTCTATAAGTTGTACTAATTTCAGAAATACATAGGTGTCTTTCATACCGATTTTTTCATGTATACCTTTTCCCAGAATAATTGCTCTTTACCCGGTACATAATAAAATTCCATTGCAAGTTGCTGCTCAGTTTTTGGCTCTGGGTTCATTGGGTTCTTGGTGAACCTACAAGTCCTATATATCCCCACAACCAGGAAGACCCAGTGGATATAACGGTATATTGCTTTCAAAGAGCTGTCATAATTACAAGAAGTTACAGGTGAAAATGTTGACACAAAAGGCTGTTTTTTTCAACTTATTTTCAATTTTTCCAATATTTAACTGTTAGTTTCTATAAAGTAACCTTCATGGATCTACACAAATGACCCCTTTCTGAATTTAGGATATTGTCTACTTTTCTAAAATGTATAGCTTCATAGGATCCATTATCACTTTCATACTCATTTTTACCATTAACTGGAAAGAGGTTGAAAGCACTAAAAATAGCAAAAACAGGCTATGTGCCAGAAAAATGCCAAAGCTGTGTAAAAAATGTTGGTTCTCTGAAAAAAAATTGTCATTCCCTAAAAGCTGGGAAAATTATGATTTCAGCCCCAAAAAACCTTTTTTGATAACATTTGCAGGGAAATACCCAGAGGTTTTC
Source organism: Lissotriton vulgaris (assembly GCF_964263255.1). Taxonomy (NCBI): domain Eukaryota; kingdom Metazoa; phylum Chordata; class Amphibia; order Caudata; family Salamandridae; genus Lissotriton; species Lissotriton vulgaris. The sequence continues at coordinate 798,972,814 of NC_141685.1, read as the reverse complement.
ATTTGAATCCCGTTTTTCCCATTTTTCTGAAAAAAAACAAAAAAGTTACTGTAATTTGCTTAATTTCTGGGACCCCTCCAAGGGAATCCACAAACCCTGGGTACCTTTACAACCCTCATGATGTTGGAAGAAGGGGCGTGGCTTGTACGCCGATCCGGATGGCGGCGTGAGCTCGCAGCTCCGCGCGGAATCCCGCTAATTTTCCTGACTCCTGCACCCTGGGCGACCCGTGGTCGACACTCCTGCCCTACGAAGTGTGGGGAGACCACTGGGCGTTGGTGGGAAGTTGCTGGGGGACCGCTGGCCTCGAGGAGACCCAGATGTACGACGACCGAGGTGTCGCCGAGAGTGAGAAGAAAATGGTGGCAGAGCGGACCGGCGGCTCCGGACATCGATATTGAGCAGCCTTGGCGCCGACTGGTGGGGGGCTCTGCAGCCGTGAGATCGATGCTGTGGGGACTGTGGCGACAGTCCTCAAGATCGGGGGACAGGGAACCTGACACCGCTCGGACTTCGGGGACAATTGCTGGCCGCTATCCCTTCCCCCTCCCCTCCTCCTCCAGACTCCTGAGGGGGCAGGTCAGACGGTGCTAACCCACTTGGCCCCTGGAGCCGCGGGCATCGGCGGTGGCACTTGATCCTGCTCAATATTGGGAAGTTTGCGCCGTCCCACGAGTGCCGGGACTGGACGGGTTTCTTGGCCTGTGACGCAGTACCCGAAGATGGCGGCTACGGGAGGGCCGGTGGCCGTGGAGCGCGGACAGGGGGACCTGGCGGCGCTGTCCCAAGTGGGCGAGACCCCCCCGCCATGTTGGACCAGGAGCAGCGATTGAACCGGCGCTTGGATGCCATACTGGACGCAATTACCTCGACCAAGGAGGCATTGCAGCAGGACATTGCGCAAGTAGCCACGGGGCTGGGGCTATTGCGAGCGGACCATGCAAAGCTGGCAGATAAGGTCAAGGACCATGATCAGCTGCTATTGGACCTGAAACCGTCGGTGGTGACCGCGGAGCATAAGATCACGGACATCCTGGCCTGGTTGGATTCGCTGGAACGACGTGCGGAGGATGCCGAAGGCCGCAATAGGAGGAATAACATGCGGGTCGTAGGCCTGCCAGAACGAATTGAGGGGGAGGATGCGGTGGCCTACATGGAGGACTGGTTTCGAACTGTGGTGGCACCGGAGGGGCTTACTCCTTTCTTTACCCTGGAACGAGCCCACAGGGTGCCAGCTCGCCCGCCAGGGCTTGGTCGCCCCCCCCCGACCGATGGTGGTGCGGCTCCTCCATTATAAGGACCGGGACCTCCTCATCCAGAGGGCTCGGACATCGGGCCCGTTTGAGGTGGAGAACAGCAGGGTTACAATCTTCCCGGACTACACCCAGGCGGTCCAAAAAAATAGAGCATCGTTTCTGGCGGTGAAGAAGGAGCTGCGAGAGGAGGGCATTCAGTACTCCTTGCTCTTCCCGGCCAAGCTGCGGGTCATTCTGGATGAGACCACGCACTTCTTTCAGACTCCGGACGAAGCATGGCAGTGGCTGGAGTCGTACAGAGCGGGGACGGATAGGTCTCACATAAGTAGGCGAGATCGGCCTAAACCGCCTCGGATCAGACAATCGCAACGCATCCGGTCCCGCAATAGGCGCCAGCGGGAGCAACGGGAGGCCCAAATGGCTGCGGACAAGAGAGAAGCGCTCGCAGCGACGGCGGCCATCACGAGGTCGCAGCAGGAAAGTGAACTGGTGGAGACGGACTCCGGCGGCGAAGGCAGCAGGACAGGAGAGGACCTTTCGGAAGCGGAGAGCTCGAAGGGGCCGGTGGTGACCCCTCAGACTTCTGATGGGATATTTCACGGTTGAGGCTGTATTGGGACTTGGAAGAGATCTGATGGTAGGGTGGTATCCTGTTGGTGATGGGTGGGTTGCCGGGTAGGGTGCCGCGTTGGCAGGACGGGATGGGGAGCGCGGGGCGTGGGCTCCGCTGGCTGGGGTCGGCGATAACTCACCCCCCCAGGGCCCTTAAGGCCTTCTGTGGTGGCGACCACAGGTTAGGAGAATGTGTGGTTGGTTTGAGGTTTGGATCGGGGCTGACGCTGGGTTTGTAGGCTCTGTCCTGGGGAGTGGGGTTCGGGGTGTTTTTCTTTTCAGAGTTTGTTTTGGGGGGGGCAACTGCTTTGGTGAGGATGTGAACTGGCATTGTTTGACCTGGACTGTTCTCTGCTGGTATGGGGACGTTACCTAGCTTAAAATGCCTAACGTGGAATGTCCGGGGGCTACGAACCATGGTCAAGCGCCACAAGGTGCACGCGTATCTGGTGCGAAGGGGGGTCCAGATTGCTATGCTACAGGAGACCCATCTGACAAAAAAGGAATGTGCTGCGTTGCAAAAAAGATGGCGGGGCCAGGTGTTCGGCACCACTTACTCAGCATATGCCAGGGGGGTATTGATATGGGTGAGAGCGGGGATACCGTTTCAGGTGCTGAACCAAGTGGTGGATCCTGAGGGCAGGTTTGTGGCGGTGGAGGGACGGTTGTATGGTAGGGATGTGGTTCTCTGTTGTGTGTATGCGCCAAATACTGAGCAGGCCCGATTCTTCGATGGCCTTTCCGGGTCCTTGGCCTCTTTCCTAGCGGGCCCGGTGTTACTGGGGGGGGATTTTAACTCGATTACGGATGTGGTCTTGGACAGGTCTCACCCTCCCCTTGTTTATTCCCCGGTACGCAAGTTAGCCATGCACAGGAAGGATTGGCAGGACAGGTGGGGGTTGCTGGATGTGTGGCGGGAACAGCACAGGGACACCAGGGACTATTCCTTTTACTCAGCTCTCCATGCACTACACGTGAGGATTGATTCAGTGCTTTCCTCGTGCCTTTCCATGTGCGCCATAAAATATGGCTCCATGCCGTGTCTGGAATGGGCCTACCCACACTCTCCTCCCATTTTGTTTTGAGCCCCTTGGCTAGAACCATATCGGATCATAATCCCCTACTGGTACATGTCCAGTGGCAACGGGAGCGCTCGGCGATTCCAACATGGCGGCTCCGGCCAGACACGTTGGAGGACTCAGTGTTTAGTGAAGCTTTCCAACAGGGCATCGATAAATATTTTGGTGAGAACGAGGGTACTGCCACGAGTAGGTCCACTGAATGGGATGCGATGAAAGTGGTGGTGAGAGGGGTATGCCTGGGTCGGTTTTCGAATGCTCGTACGACTGTGTTGAATGCACTTGCGAAAGCGGAAGAAAATCTGAGAGATTTGGAGCGGCGCAGGCCGGCCAGACCTGACTTGCAGGGCCGGTTGCTGGAAGCGAAGGAGGTGGTCGCTACCGAAACGGAACGGTTGAGGTGCTACGACTATAGGCAATACGCCATCAGAGCGCATGCTGAACGGGATAAGGTGGGCACGCTCCTGGCCAGACTTGCTAACCCTGAAATTAGGGGCTGCCCGGTCCTTAGCATCAACAACGCACTGGGGGGGACGGTATATTCTCAGGCAGCGGTGTTGGAGTGCTTTCGTGTGTACTATGAGGAATTGTACCGGAGTCAGCTGGGAGTGGAGGCCCAGGAAATTGCGGAGTACCTAGAGGCGAGGCAGCTTCCGGTCCTTGACGAGGAGGACGCAAAAGAGTTGGGCGGGCCGATCACGCTTACTGAAATAAGGGCGGCCATTAAAAATATGGCTCGGAATAAAACACCCGGGGTGGACAGGTTACCAATAGAGTTCTACCAGCAGTTTGTAGATAGCTTGGCGCCCAGACTGCTGGTGGTGTACACGGAGGCTTATGAGTCAGGGGGTTTGCCTGGATCCATGAGGGAAGCTTTGATTGTGCCGCTCCTAAAACCCGGCAGGGATGCGACGGATGTGAGGTCCTATCGCCCGTTGTCCATGTTAACGGTGGACTACAAAATCCTGAGCCGGATTCTGGCCGCCAGGCTGGCTCCACACATGACTGGCACGGTGCACAGGGATCAGGCGGGGTTTATCCCCACGAGGAGCACGGCGTTGAATATCCGTCGATTGGTTGGGATAATGGACGCTGTCCTGGATGAGGATGGGACCCAAGCGGTCCTATCAGTGGACATTGAGAAGGCATTCGATAGTTTGGAGTGGGTCTTTCTGGATGGAGTGTTGGAGAGGTTTGGCATAGGTGAAGGGTTCCGCCGGTGGACAAAGGTTCTGTATTCCTCGGCGACGGCGCGAGTACGTTTGGGTGGCTTGGTGTCTGCGGCTTACCCGGTGGGTAGGGGCACGAGATAGGGGTGCTCCCTTTCCCCCCTCCTGTTCGCCCTGGCGATGGAACCCTTGGCGGTCCATGCTAGATCGGGAGACAGATATGCAGGGATAGACAGCGGCGGGCGGCTACATCACATCTCGCTGTATGCGGATGATCTGTTGCTGTATTTAGACGATACGGAGCGGGCCTTGGAAGGAGCGATGGACCTGTTGTCGGAGTTTGGCCAGTTGTCGGGCCTTAAGGTCAATTGGGCGAAGACCTGTGTGTTCCCGCTGAGAGCGGAGTCGCCCTGCCCTGCTCGTGACATAGGGGTGGTCTGGGAGCCATCTTGCTTCACCTATTTGGGAGTCCGTATCTACAACGTGACCGCGGACCTATTAGAAGGCAATATTGGAAGGTGCATACGGGCGCTGAGGGGCAGTATGTCCTTTTGGTCGACCCTCCCGTTGACGGTACTGGGTAGGATTGCTCTCTTGAAAATGGTGGCGCTCCCCCGACTCCTGTACTACTTCCGGACGCTACCCATTTGGATTCCTCAGAGGATCTTTAGGGACCTGAGGACGATGATTATTGGTTTCCTATGGGGACATGGCCGCCGTAGAGTGGCTCTGAGCACGTTGCTACGCCCCAAGATTGAGGGGGGGATGGCTGTTCCCGACTTTGAACTGTATTACTTGGCGGCGCAACTCCAGGTTCTCACGCAGCATGTGGCCCGGGTGTTTTAGGGGACCGGAGTGTGATCGAGAGTTGGGGATAAAGCGCCATGTGCTGTCTTATATCGTTATGCAGCAGAGGTTGGAGCTGCGGGGCCTCACTATGGAGGAACGGACGCTCAGGTTATGCTGGCAGAGGAGTCTCAGGAGGGCGAGGGCGACTCGGCCTTATGCGCCGGAAATTCCGATTGGCATGCTGACAGCCCTACCACACGGGGGCGATTGGTCCCCTTTGCTGGAATGGGAGGAGGCGGGACTTCAGGTGGTGGGAGACCTGTATGTCGATGGGACTTTGGTGCCCTTCGGAGTACTTCAGGAACAGTTCGGGCTATCTGACGGGGGTTTTCTCTTGCATGCGGCGGTGGTAGCGGCTATACAGAAGCATTGGAAGGGAGGGCTCATAGAACCGGACACAACTATGGCGTGCCAGTATGTGGTAATGGCGGCGGGCACCTTTAAGGCGGTGACCTGCCTCCATAACAGGATGTTGCACGAGGGATTGGAACCGCTCCAGGGGCTCAAAACAAAATGGGAGGAGAGTGTGGGTAGGCCCATTCCAGACACGGCATGGAGCCATATTTTACGGCGCACATGGAAAGGCACGAGGAATGCACGTTTCCAGCAAGTGCATTTCTTTGTGCTACATAGGGCCTATCTGACTCCGGACAAAATACGGCGGTACTTCCAGGTGCAGGACACACGGTGCCCGAGGTGTTCGGCACCGGAGGCGGACATGGATCACTTGTTTTGGGGTTGCCCGCATTTGGAGGCCTATTGGGCAGAGGTGGGGGACCTTCTAAACGAAGTGACTGACAGGGAGGTGGACTTCGACATGGCGGCGTGTCTGTTGCTCTGGTTCCCGCACACCAAACACACTAAGGTGATGAGCAAATTTATTGACCTGGGTTTGATACTGGCACAAAGAGAGATCTCATGGCATTGGAAGTCCAGGGGCGGGCCGTCAGTAAGGAGGTGGAAGAATGAATTGCTGCGGTGGTCTGAATGTGAGAGTGTGCTCCGAATGAAGCAGGCTGTCAAGCTTGGTAATGAGAAAGCCTTGGATGTGGCGCGTGCGTGGGAATTGGTGGTGCAAGCCTTGCGTGATTCATTAGTAGAAGATGAGGACTGAGCGGATGGGACCTGTGGACACTGCGAGGCATACTAGCCCAGAGTTATCATTGACACTGTAGCGGGATCCATACTACAATTAGGGACAGGACACACACCATTAGCGGTTGCTGGGGAGGGGGCACTGGGGGGTTGTTTAGTGGGAGTTCGGGGTGGGTTGGGAGCCAGGGGGTTGATTGACCGCGGTGGCGATTCTGAGCTGAGAAGGGCCTGTGGGGCGTAGGTGGTGAGCGGGAGGCAGCAGAGAGGTGCGGGTCAGGTATGGTGGGCCCCATGGAGCAGGGGGGGGTTCGGAAGTGGCTTGTAGCACTGACCGGCTTAGGTGGGATGGCGGATGTTGTTATTTGTTGTGGGTGGGGGGGTAAAATGCAGATACGTTCTTTCGACCACTGTCCCGTAGGGACACTCACCGTGATGCCTTCCTGCTGTTTAGGGCACTACGCCGCCCGGCCTCTGGGATGCAGGCTGACTGGCTGTGTATGGTACACGTTCTAACGATTGAAGCGGGGGAACACCATGAGTGGACTGGTTGAGCAATTGTAATCTGTGGTTTCTAATTCTGCAATAAAAACAAAAAAAAAAATTATGTTGGAAGAAAAGGACGCAAAATTGGCGTGGATACTTTATGTGGTCAAAAAGCTACAGTGCGCACTACCCCAAAGAGCCAAAGACAGGAGGCGAAAAGGCCTAGCAGCGAAGGGGTTAAAGTAAGAAATACATTAAAAACATTACTTACCAGCAGCAGGAACGTCTTCTGAGGCCTGGACACCACCAGCTTAAAAAACCTCCTTCTTGGTTCCCGGTTGTGCTGCTGGCGGCCTTTCCCTCTTCCGATTTTAGCTTTTTTCTGTTCTCCGTAATGAGAAAAGATAAAGAGGACCATGTAGCAGTCTCTACAAAGGGGCTTTCTACTGTCTAACTAAGCAATCCTATTCCTCCCTTCAAACTCCTCCCCAAATCAGTTCTCTTTCCTACACATTTTTGCTTCCGACTATTATATTGCTATTTAACTCAATTCACACAATATTTCCATTGATGGACAAATTCAGTCTCCCTACGCGTACTGCACCTCACGGAAATGGCAACAGTATTGACAACATAAAGTCACAGAGGATGTCAGCCAACACTCCTGATGTAAGGCTATCTTGGTGACTAATATCCCTTAAAGCCCAACCACGCACTGGGCTCACCCTGGAACACAGTACGCGTTGTATTGTAAGATTCTCTTGATGCGCACTTTACATCCCTCTGACTAACTCAGTCCTACACCCTCTCTTTCTGGCTGGCACAAAGGCAACATACCCCACTACTCTGTGGACCACATGCACAGCACACCTCTGAAATGAGCTTCATCCGCTGTGAACATGTGGGCCAATTTATGAAACTGTCACACAATACAGCACCACAACTTACTGCACTGTGTGACAGGGCGAGAGCAGGAATGTGACATTTCTACTAAGTGCTGCCTAGCACCAACTCAGAAACCCTAGAGCCATGATGCAAGGGTGCCTGTGTCACAGATAGGATTGTTTTTGTGCAGGAAGGGACACCTTTCTGCAAAAGACAATCCTTGGAGTAATTTTTCTCATTCTAAATGTGCTCAAAATGTACCACACATAAATAGAGAAAGCAATGAGAAGAAATAAACATATTTCTTCTTCTTACACCTCACTGATGAAGGTGCACTGTTTTGACTCATTACCAGGTTCATTAGCTTTTATTAATCTGGGAATGCACCAAATACATGGGTGGATGCATGGTAACAACCACGCTCTACCCTTGTAATGCCTTCCCAACACAGTTTGACCCAATGGCAATGCAAGGGCTTTGTAAATCTGGCCCCTGGTACCACCACTGCATAAATAAATGTAATATGTGCACCTGAAGGCATGTCTGTCCATATTCTTTGCTGCAAAGGAGTGGACAAATAAATTCAGTGACTGGTGAGCTGCTGAGACGCCGTAACTGGCCTTGCGGTGCCAGCGATGGTAGAAGCAACAATCAATTATATGTGACAAGAGACCATTCTAGAAATCCAGAATGACTAATGCCGCATGCCAAGTGAAGGCACAAATGTTTATTGTGCAAAACAATGCATTTAAGGAGCTTTTGTCAAGTTTACACAATGTGCTTCACTCACTGTAGAAATAAGCAACAATGTAATGGACATAAACAAAATACTATACAGGTTAGAATTGCCTGTAAATTCATACATTGAAAATTCCTTATTGCACAGTTTGAAATTAACTCTACATTTCATAAAGTAAATTAAATTCATAATAGAATAAATTAAATTCAAACTAATCATATGCAAAATTCATATGAAAATACAAATTTATTAAAATGTAAAATATATATTAAATGTCCAATACATTCCCCTATGTGTTATTTTAGTGCAAATATTGAAATGGCACAGTAAATAGATACAAACAATGGAAATACTAGTCAGCTAATATTCAAAATGTGATAAAAATCACTTGTTATGGAATATGAGCTCCCTATTTGGTTATTAGCTTGTTTGTAAATATCGTAGGATGATCAGTATCAACCCATACTAAAAAAGTGTCATAGTGAGTGAAAGCTAAGTGAAAAATTGTGAAATATGTGTATATATATATATATATATATATATGTATATATATATGTGTGTGTGTGTGTGTATATATATATATATATATATATATATATATATACACACACAACAAGGCGGCAACGCCGAAACGCGTCTAAGCAGACAGTGAGTAAATAAATCGAGTTTGGATTGAGATTCATGGTGTCAGCGCCTTCTTCGTATCGGATGAGTTTGGCAAGATTGGATATATATATATATATATATATATATATATATATATTACCTACTGGCGGTCGCCAGTAGGTAGTTATAGTTAGGATTTTTTTCAATGCAAAATCTCAAAATTCTACTGTGAATAACTTTGGCGCCGGTTGAGGAATCTGCCTCAAAAATTCCTCAAATTTGCCTCGCGGAGCTCCGGTCCTTCCCTGAAAGTTTTGGGGGGATTCATCAAGTGGGGGTCGAGATAAAAGGGGGGTCCCAAAACGTGTTTTCCCCATCTTAATTTTCGTAGGGCGGTCGACCTCACTTTTAGCCCGAACAGCTGAATGGATTTCCACCAAACTTGGCAAAATTGTAGGGACTGGTAGCCCGATGTGCCTTTGCTATGTCTCAAGATATGTGCTCCAGTGGTTTTTATGAAAATTTACTTTGAAAAAATATATATTGGGCTACATTGGGCTATATATATGTTAGAGCCCAAATGTAGCCCAATGTAGCCCAATGTAGCCCAATATAGCCCAAAGATGGCCACCAGAGACAAAAAAAAACAAATGTAGCCCAAATATCAGCCAGATGTAGCCCAACTATAGCTCAATGTTAGAATGTCCCAGATTGTTCTAAAGAACAACTAGAGCGCTAACAGTCTTACTTATGACAAAAGTATGGCACACCTGAAGTCATCTTGATTGGAATAAAGTGTTAACACTTAAAAAATTTAATTTGCAAAGGAACAAAATGAGGGGGTTCATTTTGCCATAGAAATTATGATCAGTGCTGATTAGTGCTGAAGAAAGAAAAATTAGGGCACATTTTGAGTGACTTCTCAAATCCTCTTATATTTCATTAAAAAAATTCTGATATGCAGTCTCCCAAGATGGCCACCAGAGACAAAAGAGCCCAAATGTAGCCCAAATATCAGCCAGATGTAGCCCAACTATAGCCCGATTTCCCAGAGTGTTTTAAAGAACAACTAGAACGCTAACTGTCTTACTTATGACAAAAGTATTTTTATTTTCATTTATTTTATTTATTTTTTTACATTTGTATGGCGCTCAGCTACCCAACAAGGGTTTCCCGGCGCCTATGACATTAGGTTGGGCTAAGGTATAAGCGGAGTTAGATTTTAGCTCAGTTGTTTCTGGAAAAGCCAGGTTTTTACATATTTCCGGAAGCTAGCGTAGTTTTCCTCTTTCCGGATATGTAGGGGGAGTGTGTTCCACAGAATTGGCCCTCTGACAGAGAATGATCTGCCGCCAGTTCTTTGCAGTCTAAAACTGGGTACAGCGAAATTTGCTGCAGTTTGGGAGCGTAGGTTTCTTGTTGGTAGGTAAGGGGTGGCTAACGCTTGTAGATAGGTAGGTGCCGTTTTGGTTTTGATCTTAAACATGTAGCTCAGGGTTTTGAAGCTAATCCGGTGTTCAATCCTGAGACAATGTAGATCGTTCAGGTATTTTGATATTCTTTCAGACTTTGGTATCCTGCACAAGAGTCTTGCGGCTGAGTTTTGGATCATTTGGAGTCGCTTGATCACTGCTAGATTTGAGCTCAGGTAGAGGATGTTTCCGTAGTCAATACGCGATGTTATTACTGCGTTGATTACGGTTTTTTGTGTGGCAAGGGGCAGCATCCATGTGATTTTTTTCAGCCATTTTATTATGGTGAAGCATAGGCCAGCGACTGTGTTTGCCTGCTGTTTCATTGACAGAGCATTGTCAATAATGACTCCTAGATTTCTTACCTGTGTTGCTGGAGAGGGAAGGGTACCCAACTCAGGGGGCCAATGGGAGGAATTCCAGAGCTTCTTATTTTTGCCTAGTAGGAGGATTTCGGTTTTATCACCGTTTAATTTTAACTGGTTGGTGGTCATCCAGTTGAAGATTTTCTGGAGTCCAATTTTGAGGAGAGAAGGGGCTGAGGGATTTGACTCTGATAGTGAGAAAATAATTTGGGAGTCATCTGCGTAGGTCATTAATGTTAGGCCTGCGCAGTCTGCTAGGTCGGCCAGAGGTCTAAGGTACAGGTTAAAAAACAGCGGGCTCAGGATGGAGCCCTGTGGTACTCCATGTGGGGCAAGAAAAGTATCTGAGCAGGCAAGTATGGCACACCTGAAGTCATCTTGATTGGAATAAAGTGGTAACACTTAATACATTTAACATTTTGCCATAGAAATGTTATATATATATATACAGGTATGAGCTACAAACCCATTGGAGGGAAAAAATAAGAAAATAAGAAACTACATTGACCATAATACTAAGCGAGGGAGTGATAACGCCCACTGAACAATCAACAAACAAAAAGAAGTGATGTAGTTCCTCGCCATACCTGGTTTGAATGGCAGAGGCGTGAACCCTTTGATAAAGCTCACGAAGAACGAGCGAAACATGTTAGGATGACGGGGCTGCCCTTGAAATAAATTGATGCAGGCTCCATCGCGGTGTGCGGCTACTTACTTTTCTTTCCTGGGAAGGTGTTGGGGAGAATGTTGAACGACGTGGTTCAGCTGTATGCGATGCACCACCACAAGAGCGCCGTAGCCTGACCGAAACGGAACCTTTGTTTTTTGGAATGCGCAAGCAACAGGTCAGGCGGGTGCCGCCAGAGACTGCCTCTGGTACTGGTTCCCGGATAATTTTGAAAATGAATTGTCAGGGACACGATGGACTTTGCATTAAGTCAGGTATGAGCTACAAACCCATTGGAGGGAAAAAAATAAGAAAATAAGAAACTACATTGACCATAATACTAAGCGAGGGAGTGATAACGCCCACTGAACAATCAACAAACAAAAAGAAGTGATGTAGTTCCTCGCCATACCTGGTTTGAATGGCAGCGGAGTGAACCCTTTGATAAAGCTCACGAAGAACGAGCGAAACATGTTAGGATGACGGGGCTGCCCTTGAAATAAATTGATGCAGGCTCCATCGCGGTGTGCGGCTACTTACTTTCCTTTCCTGAGAAGGTGTGGGGAGAATGTTGAACGGCGTGGTTCAGCCGTATGCGACGCACCGCCACAAGAGCGCCGTAGCCTGACCGAAACGGAACCTTTGTTTTTTGGAATGCGCAAGCAACAGGTCAGGCGGGTGCCGCCGGAGACTGCCTCTGGTAATGGTTCCCGGATAATTTTGAAAATGAATTGTCAGGGACACAATGGACTTTGCATTAAGTCAGGTATGAGCTACAAACCCATTGGAGGGAAAAAAATAAGAAAATAAGAAACTACATTGACCATAATACTAAGCGAGGGAGTGATAACGCCCACTGAACAATCAACAAACAAAAAGAAGTGATGTAGTTCCTCGCCATACCTGGTTTGAATGGCAGCGGCGTGAACCCTTTGATAAAGCTCACGAAGAACGAGCGAAACATGTTAGGATGATGGGGCTGCCCTTGAAATAAATTGATGCAGGCTCCATCGCGGTGTGCGGCTACTTACTTTCCTTTCCTGGGAAGGTGTTGGGGAGATTGTTGAACGACGTGGTTCAGCCGTATGCGACGCACCGCCACAAGAGTGCCGTAGCCTGACCGAAACGGAACCTTTGTTTTTTGGAATGCGCAAGCAACAGGTCAGGCGGGTGCCGCCGGAGACTACCTCTGGTACTGGTTCCCGGATAATTTTGAAAATGAATTGTCAGGGACACGATGGACTTTGCATTAAGTCAGGTATGAGCTACAAACCCATTGGAGGGAAAAAAACAAGAAAATAAGAAACTACATTGACCATAATACTAAGCGAGGGAGTGATAACGCACACTGAACAATCAACAAACAAAAAGAAGTGATGTAGTTCCTCGCCATACCTGGTTTGAATGGCAGCAGCGTGAACCCTTTGATAAAGCTCCCGAAGAACGAGCAAAACATGTTAGGATGACGGGGCTGCCCTTGAAATAAATTGATGCAGGCTCCATCGCGGTGTGCGGCTACTTACTTTCCTTTCCTGGGAAGGTGTTGGGGAGAATATATATATATATATATATATATATATATATATATATATATATATATATATATATATATATATATATATATATATATATACATACATACATATATATATATATATATATATATATTTATATATATATTCACTGAAAAAACCATAGGTTATAGACCATATATAGTTAGGAATTTGCATTTACAAAACCTTGAAAATTCACTGAAAAAACCATAGGTTATAGACCATATATAGTTAGGGATTAGCATTTACAAAACCTTATTTTACTCGCACAAAACCATTGAAATTCCCATATATAGTTAGTTGCACTAACTATATATCGCGCACCCGCAATCCACTGCTGATGATGTCACATATTACATCATTCATGACATGGTCAGTGACATCACTGATGACATCACTGATGACATCTCAAATGACATCACTGATGACATCACTGATGACATCTCAAATGACATTAGTGATCGCATCACTGATGATATCATTTATGTGATAATACAATGAACATCTTCAGACTCTAATATAACCTTAGATACAATCAGTGTAAACAGACACTCACAGACTGTCACTTATCCATGGAGTTACTCACACACCTAGTCAGTCATGCAAAGAATCAATCACACCTCCATTTTCTCAACTATACAGTTATACACACCTTACTTATTCAAACATATACTAACACATATTTACTCTCTTATACATGTTCACAATGATCCATACAGCCACTTACACATTCACTGGCTCTTATGCACAGTTATTTATATATGTCAACTCTCACATGTACTGTGTTTTACATATGTACTTACTTTGACATGTAGCACTGAGATATCCATTCACTCACCAATACACTCATGCACACAGTCAACTGTCCATACAGCTGTTTCCACCTGCACTTTTGAACCCATACATATAGTGAATCACCAACTCACACATCTATGCACAGAGTCATACACCTCCCAGCCACCCACACACATACTCAGTCTCCCATACAAATACTTGGGCAACCATTCAATAACCCATATAGTTACTCATATTGCTACTGATCAACACATGCAGCAGTTTACAGAACAACATACATAATGATGCACAAATTAAGACAGTTTAGTCACTAACCCATGCACTCAGTGAGACACATTTAATCATTCTCTCATACAGTCAGTCATGCACCTACTAAATCCTTCATCCAGACACTTATATATCCACTCATTCTTCAATATGTAAGACATAATTTAACTTTACAGAAACATACAGTCACTGGATGATGTCATCAGTGATGTCATCAGTGATGTCATTTGAGATGTCATCAGTGATGTCACTGACCATGTCATGAATGATGTAATATGTGACATCATCAGCAGTGGATTGCGGGTGCGCGATATATAGTTAGTGCAACTAACTATATATGGGAATTTCAATGGTTTTGTGCGAGTAAAATAAGGTTTTGTAATGGTTTTTTCAGTAAATTTTCAAGGTTTTGTAAATGCAAATTCCTAACTATATATGGTCTATAACCTATGGTTTTTTCAGTGAATTTCATTGGTTTTTTAAAAGCTAATATTTATAGCTGTAAAATATATTCTTTATTACGTGACGTATCACGTAGCCACGTGAGACGCCTCATGACGCGTCGCATAACCATGACGTATCGGCTCTGCAGCGCAAACAAAACCCGTAACGTAAGCGCGCCGGAGCACGGTTACAGATATATATATTTTTTTTAACCTTAATTAGACAAAATCCACACGTGCACATATCTTGAGGCCTTGCAAAGGCACATCAAACAAACAGTCCCTACAATTTTGCCAAGTTTGGTGGACATCTATTCCTTTAAATTTTATTTTACTGTTTCTCTTGGTTTTCCCCTTGTTATGCTTACCGGAACGCTACCCGGTACGCAAACCGGACGCTCCAAAAACACAAGATGTCGGACTCCCGCTACACTGCCGGTTAGCTGCCCGGTTGGTGTACCGGGAAGCGCCTCTACCGCGAAAAATCACGATTTTTTTTTCTTTTGCCCCGCGGGGAACTTTAATAGCCCCCTCATCAATCCTAGGTGGTCAGGAGGGGTCTACCTTACCCCTTTCCTTCATTTACACCTTTTTTTTCCCACCTCTTGTCTCTCGATCCGACCGAGAGACAAGATGGCGGCCGCTCCGGACTGTTTACAATGTTGACAGCCAATCAGCTTCTCCTCAGACTCTCGTTACGCTGCCGGTTAGCTGCCCGGTTCGTGTACTGGGACGCGCCTCTACGGCGAAAAATCGCAATTTTTTTTTTTATTATTTTTTGCCCCGCGGGGCACTTTAATATCCCCCTCATCAATCCTAGGGGGTCAGGAGGGGTCTACCCTGCCCCCTTTCCTTCATTTCCCCTTCGTTTTTCACCACCTCTTGTCTCTCGATCCTACCGAGAGACAAGATGGCAGCCGCTCCGGACTGTTTACAATGTTGACAGCCAATCAGCTTCTCCTCAGACTCCCGTTACGCTGCCGGTTAGCTGCCCAGTTAGCTGCCCGGTTCGCGTACCGGGACGCGTCTTTACGGCGAAAAATCGCTAATTTTTTTTTTTTTTTTTGCCCCGTGGGGCACTTTAATATCCCCCTCATCAATCCTAGGGGGTCAAAGGGGTCTACCTTGCCCCCTTTCCTTTATTTCCCCCTTCGCTTTTCACCACCTCTTGTCTCTCGATCCTACCGAGAGACAAGATGGCGGCCGCTCCGGACTGTTTAGAATGTTGACAGACACCGGAGAGCCAATCAGCTTTGCTTCGCAAAGTTCTGTTACGCGAAAAGTACGCGAACCGGAGCACTACCCGGGACGCTGTCACAGATATATCTGTTTTTTAAAATGTTAATTTCTCAAAATCCACTGGAGCACATATATTGAGACCTAGCAAAGGCACATCGGGCTAACAGTCCCTACAATTTTGCCAAGTTTCGTGCAAATCCATTCAGCCGTTCGAGCTAAAAGTGAGGCCAAACGCCCTATGGAAAAATGAATGGGAAAAACGCGTTTTGGGACCCCCCTTTTTTCTCGGCCCCTCCTTGACGAAACCCCCCCAGATTTTCAGGGGTTGCTCAGAAACAAAATGTGCTATTTTCCTGAAAATTTTAGCCGATTCCGTCCACAAACGCCAAAGTTATTAGACATAGAATTTTCAAAAGTCCCATAGAGAAAAAATCCTAACTATATATACCTACTGGCGATATATATTCACTGAAAAAAACATAGATTTCACACCAGTTATAGTTAGGAATTAGCATTTAAAAAAACTATTAAATTCACAGAAAAAACCATAGGTTTCACACCGGTTATAGTTAAGTGGAAATTTTACTCACTTAAAACCATTGAAAATCCCACGTTATAGTTAGTTGGACTCACTATAACTTGCGCGTGCAATGCACTTCTGATGACGTCACATATTACATCACTCATGACATGGTCAGTGACATCTCTCATGACATCACTGATGACATCTCAAATGACATCACTGATGACATCATCCAGTGAATGTGTATCTTTCTGAAAAATAAATATATTTTATATATGTATATATAAAGGTTGATGGAAGAATAAATGGGTAAATAAATGTCTAAATTGATGTTTTTTTGTGTAAAATTGATTGGTTAACTGACATATTAAATGTATCTTAGTGAATACATATATTAGCGAGTAATGTTTAAATATTTAAATATCTGTATCTGTGTCTCACTTTGTGTATAAGTGGCTGCATGGGTTGGTGAGTAGCTACATGAGTGTGTATATGGGTTATTAGTTGTTTTTTTGAGTATCAGTATCAGTGTCTGTATGGTTCGGTGGGGGATATTACTTAGAGCACAGATGCATGAATGAGTGACTCACCATTTGTATGTATTTTGAAGACAGCATGTGTGCAAGACTGTATGGGTGGATGATTGTGTGTATGGGTGGGTTAGTGAGTGTGTGTTTTTATAATTGATTGTTTAAGGGAGTAAATATGTTTCAGTTTCTGTAGAAGTATGTGTAGTGGTGTGTATATAGCAGTATAATCAAGTAAATGGTTTTTTGATAGTTTATTTGCATGTGTGAATTTGTGTGTGAGTAACTATATGGATGAGTATTAGTGTGTAACAGGATGTATAGGTGTATGAGTACATATGATGAGTAAGTACATGCATGAGTGACTATATAGAACTGTTGGTGAATGAGTGGATGTGTATGTAGATGTTGGAATTACCTAATGAGTTGTTGTAATTGGTATTGGTTTCTCCTTTTTTAAGAAAATGTTAGTTTCTATTTTTGAATGTGTGTGTCAAAGGTTATTTTATGCTGATAGGAGGTCTGCCACTTTGTCACAAGGATGTTGTCATCAGTGATGTCATTTGAGATGTCATCAGTGATGTCATGAGTGATGTCACTGACCATGTCATGAGTGATGTAATAAGTGACGTCATCAGCAGTCCAACTAACTATAACGTGGGAATTTCAATGGTTTTATGCGACTAAAATTTCCACCTCACTATAACTGGTGTGAAACCTATGGTTTTTTTCAGTGAATATATATATATATTTCCGCAAACTGGAAAAACTTTCGAAGAAGGAGCAGGCTAAGTGGTGGGAGAACAAATCTCTCACGAGGTACCTAGAGGTTGGGCGGGTCCCTAGGGGTCTTCGAATTACTTTAGCCCCAAGTTACGATAACCCAGACCCACACATGCTCGAGGAATGGGCCACTGCTAACCTGGAATCATCAGCGAGGTTAATGAGAATCCTTGTAAAATATGCGGAAAGTGACAGATTAAAGCTCCAAACGGAAATTGAACTGTTAGAGGCGGAGCTGGCTAAAACTGAAATAAATGATGAAATGAAGAAGTTGAGGGAAGAAATGGAAAATCGATTAGCGAAGGAAGAGGATATTATTAAAAAAGCGCAAGGCTTTCAAATTCGAGATGGACAGGCTTGATTATGTGAATGGACATATTTTTAAATTTGCACGCAAATTCGATGGAATTAAGGCTAAATTTGGCAATACGGGACGCAAGGCAAGAGAAACAACGTCCGTATCTGTCTCCTCCACGGACCTGAGTTCAGCTGCAGAGAGTGAGGCGGAGGAAGGCACCTCCAAAAAACAGGTACAAGGATTGGGGTTTACAAAACTTACCCCAGCACAGGAGGTGAGTTGCCTGTGCGAGAACAGGAGGGATACTCTGCGCTCAAGCTCTCAACCAAAGGCCCCACCAGGAAACAGAGGGCAAACAGGAAACGGGCAGAACGCAGGAAATGCAATAAAAACAGGAGGAGACAAAAAATCAAACAGGGGGAGGTGGTACAAGAAAAGAGGACAAACAACGGCACCCCCTCAGTGATTAACCTTACGGACATAGTCCTGACTACAAGGGAAACTTCCATCCTGTCTTTGGGGCTTTCATACTGTCCCCCCAGGGACTTCAATTATGCTGATACCCGGATGGATGTCTTCAGATATGTCAGGAAGTTGAAGCTTAATAAATTCCATCGACAACACCCATACAAAAAATCTAAGAAAACGTTACCAACCAGTCCCTCACTGCTAACTGCTAGTGAAGGTATGGAGATGCAAGAAATATGGGAATTGCAATGTGAAAGTACTGAAACATCAGCAACTACTGACGAAGCCGTTGGCAGGGGCATTAGTACAACACCATTCAAACCAAAATCCACCTTCCTCCCAATATCTACCCATGATAATCTGGATGTGTACCACGAGCTCGTCATTGGTGACCTAAAAAAACTTTATACTGCCTCGAACAATAAAGAAAGTGTCATCAACAGAAACAACCAATGCTACTATAACTTGGTCAAAAAGCTGAAGAACAATGACAAAGTTATAATTAAGCCGGCCGACAAGGGCGGAAATATCGTCCTGTGGAAACGTGAGGAGTACATCAAGGAGGCAGAACTCCAACTGGGCGACATGGATTGCTACAAAAAGAGCAATTTATCTACTGTCAAAGCTGCCTGGGCCGACCAGAATTCAAAGCTAATGGCTTGGCGTAGCAGTGGTCTAATTTCATTTGATGAATATAAATATCTAAAGAAAGACTATCCAGTTATCCCCCATTTCTACCTTCTTCCTAAGGTGCACAAGGACGCCCTTGTGCCCCCTGGTAGGCCAATAATATCGGCCATAGACAGCTCCACGGAATGTATTTCCCGCTATATAGACTACTTCCTACAGGAATGGGTAAAGAGTTTGGGTTCATATGTTAAGGAAACAACTGACTTTTTGTGCAAACTGGCCTCAATGGCCTTGGATGATGAATTATTGCTTATTACCATGGATGCAACTTCATTGTACACATCTATTCGACATCGTGATGGTATTAAAGCGGTTAAGTATTACCTTGGTAAACGCCCCATTGAATGCTTACAGCATAACAAAATGAATGTTGGTATGTTGAAAATCTGTTTGGAACAAAACTTTTTCATCTTTAATAACCAAATATACCAACAAATGAGGGGAGTTGCTATGGGGGCCTGCTTCTCCCCTAGCTTTGCTTGCCTACATATGGGGCTATGGGAGGAGCAGGTCCTGATGGGTGACCACAAGGAAATCATGCAGAACAAGGTTATGCTTTACCTGAGGTACATTGATGACCTGTTTTTTATTTGGATGGGGTCGCAGGAAGAGGCTATTGATTTTGTGAAACTACTGAATCTGAACAATTTGAACCTTGAATTTACATCACACATTGATAAGGAAAAGGTTACTTTCCTGGATGTGGAGGTTTATATCAGGGATGGAACTCTGCAAACTAGGCTACACAGAAAAATAAATGCTGGAAATACAGTCCTACACGCCAGCAGTCAGCATCCCCAACACCTGATCCGCAGCATCCCCTACGGGGAGATGCTGAGATTGCGGAGAATCTGTAGCTCCGACTTGGAGTGTGACCTGGCACAGCAAGCCAGTAAAGCGAGATTCCTGCAAAGAGGTTACAGCAGTACCCTATTAGAAGGAGCCATTAGGCGTACTAGGAAAATCACAAGGGAGGATGCACTTATGCCTAAAACCAAACCCATTGCAGAAGGTAACAACAATGAGCAAATTCAATCTAGAGCCATTGTAACCTACAGTAACCAGCATTCCCAAATCAGGAAGATTCTGAATAAGAACTGGAATCTGGTCAAAGGTGACCCTATAATAGGTGACCTGGTACCAGACAAACCCAGCATAACTTTTCGCAAATCCCCCAGCCTCGCTACTGCCCTAGTCAGCAACATGTTAGAACCCACGAAATCCTGGATGGATCACATCACAGGTTTCAAAAAGTGTCTTACTTGTAAGGCTTGTCGCCACGGGGTTAATAAAACTCAGGTCCCACGTCCCTTCTCAGAAAAACCCTTCATTATCAACAAGAGACTAACATGTAGGACAGAATACGTTGTATATGTCCTTCAATGCCCTTGTGGATTACAATATGTTGGGAGCACACGCCCACCTGCCCACAAGCGCATCCTACAACATTTGAGGGCAATTTCTGGAAAGGATCAGGCCTACCTAGTGGCCAGACACTTTGAAACCACGCATAATAGTGACCCCAGCAGCTTACAATATTTTCTTGTGGATTCGGTTTTGCCTCTGAAAAGAGGGGGTGACCGGGACGCCAAACTGCGTCTGCTGGAAACCAGATTTATTCTCGAATTCAATACCAAGAGCCCGGGAGGTCTTAATAATAGCGAGGATCTTTACACCTGCCTCTAGCTATAACATACACCCACTGGGAATTATTTCTGTGTAAATAGTAATTTCCCCTAGCTGACTCTCAATCTGTTTTTAACAAACTCTGCTGCTTGCTGTTAACTGTAGCATGTTTTTAACCATTAGTATTTGCACTTATTCACTTTACAAACACTTTTTGATCTGCAGTAACTATAAGAGGTTATTTTAAAAGTGCGTGCCTTTATTTTCATTACACAGTATGTGCAGTTTTTTGTATATATGCCCACTGGGGCACAATTATCATCTCTTTAAAGTGGAGCCAGATGTTTTCACAAGTGAAAAATGAGGGTTTTTGAACTGTATGTATTATATATACTGGCGAAATCTTGTGTATATATATGAAGTATAACCAATGAATTCAATGACATTACTTTGGTTTGATGAATTTTAACCATGTGTATATATATGAAAAGTAATCGACTTATGGTTTAATAATTTTTTAACCAGGTGTATATATATAAAATGAAATTTATTTATTCGTTTGTATAGAATTTTGTACAATAATGGTTATACTTCACCATTGCGTTTTTGCACTTTAAAAAACCCCTCGGGCACCATGCCCTTTATTCTTGTTTGACTAAACATAGTATGTCTTCACTGTTTACAACTGAAAAAAATTTAATCTGCACAGCTGAAAAGTATTACGCATTTGCACTTTATAAACCCTCGTTTGTGTTCATGACACGCTATGTGAACAAGCCTCTTTTGAGGTGAAACGCGTCATGGCGGAATTGCAGGCTGTAACTTTGGCATGAAATTAAATTGCACTGAGAAACTGCACTTATCTTGTGGTCTCGCTTTCTTCGTTGTTCTGCGTGGGAGGAAGAGTGAATTACGGCGACCTTTTGGATATATATATATATATATATATATATATATATATATATATATATATATATATATATATATATATATATATATATATATATATATACATATATATATGTATGTATATATATATATATATATATATATAATATATATCGCTTTCCGTTTGATCCAAGGTGCGGGCTTCCAGGCGCTCATGGGCGGGGCACGCGAAGCGCAGCAGAACCAAGCCACATTTAAATTAATTCCAGTGTCCCCTAGAGGGGAATTTTGTCTTCATGCACTCCCGGGCATTATTTTCAATTACAGCCATACACAGGGTTTGTAGATCGGTACAGTTTTATTTTCCAATATATCAGCAAGCCAGCAACACCCAACGCGTTTCGGTCTCTACGGAGACCTTGCTCACAGGGAACCAATTCTACGTTTTTTTTGCTAAGTTTAAATAAAGTACATCCCCATTGTTAACACATCACTTCCTGTTGACTGCACAGGGTTTGTGGGACATGTAGTTTTCAGCAAAAACATTTTACAAATTTGCGATTTTTTGTAGTTTTTGACATTAAACAATAATAATTGCATGGGAAACACAAATTTAAATTCATGCAGCAGTGGTGTATCCAGGATCCACCACTGAGTAAGAAAAGGTAACAATAACACTATTTACCTACTTAGTGAATTTCTAACCATAGAATAACAGTGATGTACTTTTTAAGAAAGTTAAAGAAAATTATTAAAATAATAACCTCAGATAATCTCTTGTCTTCATATTTATATTGAATATATAAATACGTTTTTCAACATTGAAAAAATTGCGGAAGTCGCGCACACACCACGTTTGATATGTATATGACGTCACGCGCTACCGCTCATCCGTCACGTCACGTTACACGTACATCTCGCGTATGCGCAAGGCGTCGCGCACAAGTCGCATAGAAACCGCGTGAGAAAAGTTGTACCTGTCGCACACCCTTCGCGGATCCTAGACAGCAACTCTAAAATGGCATTCATGTTTCACACAGTAAATGAGTAGGGTGTTCGTAGTGTGCGCAACTGCAAAAAAAAGAAAACAATAACAAAAATAATTTAAGTATATTATAAACAATATAAAATAATGAAGAAAAAAATTATGTAAAAAATGTAATAAAAAATGTGTAATGTCATTTGAAAAATAACATCTACAAATAAAAAGATTACAAAAATGTAGTTAGAAAATATTTAAAAAAACAATAAAAATATTTACAAATTAGTATTTAAAAAATCTTTGAAATTCACTGAAAAAACCATAGGTTTCAGACATGTTATAGTTAGGAATTAGCATTTAAAAACCTTTGAAATTCACTGAAAAACCATAGGTTTCAAATAAATTATAGTTAGGAATCAGCATTTAAAAAAACCTTAGAAATTCACTGAAAAAACATAGATTTTATGGGTGTTATAGTTAGCTACACATTTTACTCGTATAAAACCATTGAAATTCCTCCGTTATAGTTAGTTGTACTAACTATAACTCACGCGCCCGCAATCCACTGCTGATGATGTCACATATTACATCATGGTCATGGTCAGTGACATCACTGATGACATCTTAAATGAGCTGTTTGGCCCCCCTTCTTTTCCTAATAATCTTGGCCCCGGGGACCACATCCCCCAGGCCCTGCCCCATATTTTTCTTTCTCAAAATTTTGGGAAGGGAGCTACGTGGCTCCCCCTTCTATGCCCCAGACCCCGGGGCATAGCCATATTGTTGTTATCTTCAAAGCTTTTTTTTTTATCGGCAGCATCCGCGCACCCTGCATGGATCTTGATGATGTTCAACCCCCAAAAATTGGGGGCTTTGGGGAGCCTGGTAGGACCCCTGAGCAGGCCTAGGGTGTCAGGGTGTTTCTACCCTGTCCCCTTTTTGCATTCTGGGCGTTATTTCTTCTGTTTTCTTGTGCATCAGTTCCACAGAGGCACAAGATGGCTGCCAACACTTCCTGGTTTGGAGGGTTGACAGCCAATTAGAATACAGCTTGTCATCAGGAGTGTGCGCGGATCCTGCGTGGCCATAAATATATATGTGATTTAACTTTTGATTTTCTCAGCAACTACTGAATGGATTTATACCATTTAACAAAAAGGCATGACTCTGAACCAAGGGCTATTTTTTTGCCAAATTTGGTGTAATTCCATTCAGCAGTTGGGCTGTAGCTGCGGCTAAAGTTTCTATGGGACATTGCATGGAAAAAACACACTTTGGAACCCCCTTTTTTCTTAGCCCCCGCTTGATGAATCACCGTGAAACTTTTAGGATAGTCTTTTTGTTAAATGGTGTCAATCGGTTCAGTAGTTGCTGGTGAAAATCAAAAGTAAAAACACATATATATATATATATGGCTGCGGGGGATCCGCGCACCTTGCGCACACCCTGGCACACCCTCTCAATCAGGAGCTGCACGCTAATTGTCTGTCAAAACTCCAACCCTGGAAGTGTTGGCAGTTATTTTGTGCCTCAGTAGAACCGAGGCACAAGAAATCAGTGCAACAAGTACGCAAAATGTTAAAAGGGGGCAGAGTAGAAACACCCTGACCCCGTATGGCCTGCTTAGGGGGTCCAACAAGGACCCCCAAGGTAAAAAAAAATTGTTTTTAAAAAAATAAAAAAGTTGCAAAATCGGCCTAGGGCGCACGTATTCGGCCGAGAAAAACAACAAAAACAAAGCGTGGGCTCCCGCGCTTCTTTATTAATTAGCCCCCGGGTGGGCCAAATCCCGGGGCAATGTTTTTATTATAATGCGGGCCCAAAGGGGCACCCCAGCCCCGAGGACTGCCACCCCCGGGGCTTATAAAAAATAAGGGGCTCATAATCCCCCCAGCCCCGGGGACCGATACCCCCTCTAAAGATACGCCTCCTAGAAGCTGGATTCCAAGAGAAGACTGTTGACTGGACCACATCCTTCCTCTCCGGCAGAAACCAGAGCGTCCGCCTCCCACCCTTCCGATCCAAAGCCACCGTCATCACCTGCGGCGTCCCCCAGGGCTCATCCCTCAGCCTGCACAAGTGGCCCACCATCACAACCTCAACATCATCTCCTACGCTGATGACACCCAGCTCATCCTCTCCCTCACCAAGGACCCACACACCGCCAAAACCAACATCCAAGAGGGAATGAAGGCTGTCGCTGACTGGATGAGGAGCAGCCGTCTGAAACTAAGCCCGGACAAGACGGAGGTCCTCATCCTCGAACCCACCCGCTCAGCCTGGGACGACTCCTGGTGGCCGACCACACTGGAAACAGCACCAACACCCACCGACCATGCACGCAATCTAGGATTCATCCTCGACTCCTCCCTCTCCATGTCTAAGCAGGTCAACGACGTCTCCTCCTCCTGCTACAACACCGTCCGCATGCTTCGCAGGATCTACAAGTGGATTCTGACCGAAAAAAGAAGAACGTGACACAGGCCCTCGTCAGCAGCAGACTGGACTACGGCAATGCACTCTACGCAGGAATCCCAGCCAAACACCTACGACAACTACAACGTATCCAAAACGGCTCTGTCTGACTGATCGTCAACATCCCCCGCCGCAGCCACATCACCCCCCACCTGAGAGACCTACACAGGCTCCCTGTCGACCAGAGGATCACCTTCAAGCTCCTCACCCACGCACACAAAGCACTCTACAACGCCGGACCAGCCTACCTGAACAGCAGACTCAGCTTCCACACCCCTACCTGCCAGCTCCGCTCCCCCAGCCTCGCCCTTGCCGCTGTCCCCCCATCCAACGAACGACCTCCAGTGGCAGATCCTTCTACTACCTCGCTGCCAAGACCTGGAACACCCTCCCTACCCACATACGGCAGACCCAAGACCTACTCGCCTTCAGAAGACTCCTCAAGGCCTGGTTCTTCAAGCAGTAGCAGCACCCCCCCTCTCCCCTCAGCACCTTGGAACCCTCTCGGGTAAGTAGCGTGCTTTACAAGTACTCTGATTGATTGATTGATTCATTGGGGGCTCAAAGGCCCGCCAGCTCCGGGGAACACCACTCCCTGGGACTTTTTACATTGTGGGAGGGGGTCACGCGGCCCCCCTCTTGGAGCCCTCAAGGGCCCTGGGGACCGACACCCCACAGGGCCGGCTCCTGCAGTGTCTCGGGGTGCCCACCCCGGGACACTGCTGTTTGCTATGGCAGGGCAGGAGTCTTGTGGCTCCCGCCCTGCCATAGCAAAATTGGTTTGGATTTTGAAAGAGAGAGCATGGAAGCCTGCTCTCTCTTTCAAAATGCAAATCCGATTGCTTTTCCACATGCAGCTCCCCATGTGGAAAAGCAATGCTGGCTCCCGAAGGACGCAGGGAGCTGGTGAGACCGTGGGGGCATTGGGGCTCCTCCCACGGTACCCAACGTTGTATATAGGTTCCGGGGATGGGGTCCCGAGGAGAATATAAATTAGAAAAATAATTTTCGGGAAAAATAGGAGTCACACTCTCAGCGTGGCCCACTGGTGAGCATGCGCTTGGTGCGCAACTCTAAAAAGCGCTCGGTGCGCGACTCCAAGCAAAAAAAAAGTGATATTTTTCAAATATACATCAAGCTTATGTGTTTATATATTGAGTGGCTCTAAAAAGAGCCCTTGAGTTTATTGGGAGATTTTGGTACCTACAAGTAAGTACCAATGCAGAGTCTAAAGTTGTTGAGGAAGACTGTTACCCTCATCTGTAAAATGTACCCCATCTCTCCTATAGATGCCGTCCATATGAAAACGCAGAATGTTGTTATAAAGGGATCCCATTCTATAATCTCTGAGATATGCAGAAACAGCTGTATTGACATGTTGTTTAGCTTTCTCAATCTGTGGACAAAATTGATTGGACCATTTCAATTTCTGTCTTTGTCATATGTTAGAATAGACAAAGACAGTTTTTGGAAAAAGTTACATCAATTCTCCAAAGGTGTCCTTCATAAGTATTTCCAGGACTACCCCAGTCAAAGTGCATAGGTCATTGCCACCACAGTGCACATTTATGAGGTCAGGTTGTTGGAGATGCAAAAAGGATTAAACCAATGGCATCAATTGGTGCCACTTTAATCCTCTCTGTCCAATCCATTTAATGTATATATTTGGCAAAGCTAAATCTTTGTCAATAACTCTGTTTTCTGCATACCTTTGGCTCCAGAAAATATAGCTGTGTTCCACAATCCATACTCTAAGCATCTTGAAGGAAGGTCTGGATGCACTCAGAAGGTGTCTGTATGTGAAATGGGCAGTTTGAAAACTAAGATTTTTCTGAAATGGTGGATGAGATGCAGTTTTAAAAAATGAAGAGAAATGATTGGCTTTTGAGAACATTATAGACTGAAACATAGGGTGCATGTTTCTGTGTTTAACAAGCATGTTTCATATTGGTTAATAAAAACTGTTTAAAATGAACATTATAAGCTGATATTTTGAAAAGTCAAGATGCCTCTTTGCTTGAATTTGCAACATTATGTGCTGAACTGGTGACCTGTGTGTTCAGTTGAGTTTTCTGTGAACTGTTACTAGGGTAACAGACATTAAGCAGAATGGGGGTAGGGTTCAAAGTTATGTCAATTGGAAAGGGTTGAAATGTGTAACCAATTGAAATATGTGTTAGCTTTTGAATTAATGTGGGAAGCAATGTGATTTGATATTTACAGGTATATGTGTGCAGAATGAGAGGGAAAGTTTGCCATTGTTTGGTTTTGCTAAGAGCAGTGTACTACAGACATTCTCTATAAGAAAGTCTGGTGTGTGGGGGCGTGGCTTGGGCGCCGATGGCGATGGTCGCCTGAGAGCTCGGCTCCGGGACTGAGCCCGGGATTATCCTGTTAATCGGAGGCCGCGGGGCACCCTAGCCCCCGCAAATCGTTGTTCGGCCCAACTGGACCCTACTGAGACGCCTGGCACAGCCTGGACGGGTGGTGATCCGCCCGAAACTCGAAGTCTGTGGTCCCGAGGAGAGCGACCCAATATGGCGCCCGGACCCCTTTGTCCCCTTGGACGGGACCATTAGCCTGGAAGAACGTCGCTGGTCATAGCGTGCCCTCCGCTCTTGTGTTTTCCGGGAGAGTGAGGAGCTGGACTTTGCCCTGTTGAGACTCTGATATCGGGGACTGCGCCCGGACGGTCGGAAGCCCCTACCATAGTGAACCCCGGCACACGGACGCCTGGAGGTCCTGACGGTGGTGCCGACCCCCGACGCGGCGCTTGGCTGCATCCCCCGATCGACCCGATCCCATGGGAAGCACAACCCCCTGGTGCCACAAAGTCTCTGGTGGTGTGGGTGGCCCTCGCTCCGGATCCTCGGCAACCAGACGGGCCTGCCCGGCCTGGCGCCGAGTGTCTCCGCCTCCTCCTCAGCGCTCTCAGACGACACGGTGGTGGCGCGAGCCGAAACTGTGGAGATCCACCTGGCCCTGGAGAAGAGGATCACCGGCCCTCACCCCGAGGGCCTCCATTCGGGAGAGTTATAGTCGGCGCCCGCACTCGGTGGCACCTTCATCTGAGTCCACACTGTGCGCTTCCCGCGACATGGGGAAGCCGAGAGGGGCCAAGGGGACTACCCCGGCCGCCTCTGACTCGGAGACCCCGGACAAGGAAGGCCATGGAAACCCGGGGAGTGCTGGTGGCGCGCCGCTGCAGCAACAGTTTGATCGCGTCCTGGAGGCGATTGCGACCACACGCTCGGCCCTTCAGCAGGACATTGCCCAGGTGGCGACGAGCCTGGGCCTCCTCAGGGCGGATCATGGCAAGCTGTCGGACAGGGTCAAAGAAGTGGAGGGCTCGGTGAAAACCTTGGAGCCGGCGCAGCGAACCTTGGCCGCGGCTATGAAAGATGCCCTAACCCGGATTTCTGCCCTGGAGCAGCGAGCGGAGGATGCGGAAGGCCGTAACAGGCGCAACAACATCCGAGTGGTAGGCCTGCCGGAGAAGATCGAGGATGGCGACATGGTGGCCTACTTGGAGGCCTGGCTCCGAGACACGGTGGCCCCGGAGGGCCTATCCTCTTTCTACACCCTTGAACGAGCTCATCGAGTCCCAGCAAGGCCACCGCAACAGGGCCGTGCGCCGCGTCCGGTGGTGGCGCGCCTCCTACATTTTCGCGACAGGGACCTCATCCTCAATGCCGCTAGACATAACGGCCCCTTCAAGGTGGAGAACAGCCAGGTGAACATCTTCCCGGACTACACCTATGAAACCCAACGCAGGCGGTTTTCATTCTTGGCGGTCAAGCGCGAGCTCCGGAGCGAGGGCATCCAATACTCGCTCCTATTTCCTGCAAGGCTCCGCGTCATTGTCGATGACAAGACTCAATTTTTTGATACCCCGGAGGATGCCTGTAACTGGCTTGAACTTTATAGAGCTGGGAAAGATGGCTTCGCCTCCGCATCTCAGCCAACGGCGGAGCCGGGTCAGCGACGGCGATCCACGAGGGTGCGGAGTCGCCGGGGCCGGTCGGGCGGCCCTTCTACTGCGGAGACATCGACGGAGCGGAAAGGAGTACTGGAGGTGCTGTCTGCACTGTCTGGCTCACGAGATGATACCATCGCGGAAGAAGAGAACCCTGGTGACGAGGGGGCATCGACGGACTCGGAGAACTCGGTGACAGATAGCACCGGCATACCGGTGATCACGCCAAAATCGGTTGAGGACCTTCTTGATGGACAGGGTTGACGGGGTGAGCTGCATCCTTTTGGGTGGGGGCCCGTAGCGGGGGTGGCGGGAGCCGATGGTTCAGCATGATCTCCGGAGAAGCGGGGGGTGGGGTGCCTTGCCTTTGCCCCGAGGGTTTCCGTTACTGTTTGGGGCTTGCTTTAGTCCTGGTAGCCAGGGCATTGAGGGCCCACTGCCACCACCCAGCCCGCACCTGGCCCTTAAGGCCTTCCTACGGTGGCGACCGTAGGATTAGTTTGGGACGAAGGGTTTTTCTGAGGGCATGGTTTGGATGGGAACTAGATGGAGTTATTTGGGTCCTGTTCTGGGGAGGGTGGGCAGGGGTTTGGTTAACGTAAGAGTTGTTGAGTTTTGGTTGGGGGAAATGGCCGCCATCAGTGCTGGGGGGATTGTTGTTCGCTTTTTGTTGAGACCCAGATGGGGAGACTTTGCACGGACAGTATGGGACAATGGCTGACGTTGCTAATGTGAAGTGTATTACTTGGAACGTGCGGGGGCTTCATACCATGTCTAGGCGGCACAAAGTCCACGCTTATTTAGTGCGTAGGGGAATACAAATGGCGCTGCTGCAGGAGACCCATCTGAACAAGGCGGAGGGGGCGGCGCTACAGCGTAGATGGAGGGGGCAGGTCTTCTACACGTCGTACTCAGCGTATGCCAGGGGGGCGCTAATCTGGATTAGGGCTGGGGTTCCCTTCCAGGTCACAAACTCAGTGGTAGATCCAGAGGGGCGCTACGTGGCCATCTCGGGTACTCTGGGGGGGAGGGACCTGAACGTTTGCTGTGTTTACGCACCTAACATGGACCAGATTGCCTTCCTTTCTAGGTTATCGGGCTCGCTGGCCCACTTTTTCACGGGGCCCCTCCTGCTCGGTGGGGACTTCAATTCAGTAGTGGATGTGGAGACCGATCGCTCGCACCCGCCCCTCCCTGATTCTCCGGTCCGCCGTGTGGCCAAGGGCCGTAGGGACTGGCAGACACGGTGGGGTCTGACGGATATTTGGAGAGCGCAACACCCCGACGCTAGAGATTACTCCTACTTTTCGGGCCTTCACGAGTTGCACGTTCGGCTGGACGGGTTTCTTGGCTCGACTGAACTGGTTTCAGCGGCCATCCGTTCCGAATACTTGACTAGGACCATTTCGGACCATAACCCCCTCCTGCTGGCCCTTTGCTGGTTTCCGGGGGCGCCGGCGGTGCCCACCTGGAAGTTACGCCCTGAGATCCTCGAGGACACTGTATTCAGAGCGGACTTAGGTGATAAGATCGAGGAGTATTTCGCGTCCAACGGGGGCTCTGCGAGCTCGAGGGCACTGGAATGGGACGCTTTTAAGGTGGTGGTGAGGGGTTATTGCATCACCAAGAAGGTAGGTATGAGGCGGGTTATCCTCGATGACTTGGACGTGGCTGATCGGAGGCTTCGTGAGTTGGAACTCCGCCGCCCCGGGCACCCTGAACTCCAGGGACGCACGGCGGAGGCGAAGGAGGCGGTGGCGGCTGAGGTCGAGCGGCTGCGCTGCTTCGACTACAAGGCCTATACGGTTCGGTCCCTTGCAGAAGGGGATAGATCGAGCGCATTGCTGGCATGGCTGGCTAACCCTACGCGCCAGACCTCACTGACGACGTCCATGCGCATGGCGAACGGGACCATTGTGCACACTCAACCGGAGATTTTAGGCTGCTACCGGCACTACTATGACCAGTTGTATCGCAGTCGTGCTGCCAAAGACCCTGACCTTCTCGAGGACTATCTGAGGCCCCTAGAGCTCCCAGTGGTGGAGCCTGACGTGGCGAAAGCCCTGGGGTCCGATATTGAACTGGGGGAGATCCGCAGCGCCATTAAAAAGATGGCGCGGAATAAGACCCCAGGGCTCGACGGTCTTCCTGTGGAATTTTACGCGGCCTATGCCGACCTCCTGGCTCCGAGACTGGTGATTGTTTATAGAGAGGCGAAGAGGCTTGGCCGACTGCCTGGCTCGATGTGCGAGGCACTGGTGGTTCCCCTCCTCAAGCCGGGGCGGGACCCAACCGATCCGGCGTCCTACCGTCCCTTATCGATGCTGACGGTCGATTATAAGATTCTGAGCAGCATTTTGGCCTCGAGACTGCTGGGCCACATGGCCTCCCTGGTGCATGAGGACCAGGCTGGGTTCATCCCCAAGCGCAACACGACAATGAACATCCGTAGGTTGTTCCGCTTGCTGGGTGAACCGCTAATGGATGCTCCGTGCCCGGTGGTCCTGTCGGTGGACTTAGAGAAGGCGTTTGATAGCCTGGAATGGGACTACCTACACACGGTGTTGCGGCGGTTCGTCCTCGGAGAGGGCTTCATCAGGTGGACCGCGGTCTTATATACCTCCGTGTCGGCCAGGGTTCGGGCGGGTCCGTTAATTTCCTCGCAGTACCCGGTAGAAAGAGGCACGAGACAGGGCTGTTCGTTATCCCCACTTCTCTTCGCGCTGGCGGTGGAGCCCCTCGCATTGCTACTCCGATCGGGGGCGCATTACAATGGTTTCTGGACACCTTCGGGCCCGCACCACGTTTCGTTATATGCCGACGACCTGTTGCTCTTCCTTGAGGACCCAGTCGAGGCCCTACATGGAGCTGAGACGGCGCTCACGGCGTTTGGGGAGGTCTCGGGCCTACGAGTGAATTGGGCCAAGACATGCCTTTTCCCGGTTCGCAGAGGCACCCCTAGTCCAGTCCTCAATAGAGAGCTTAGATGGGAACCTGACTGCTTCAGGTACCTGGGAGTGTACATCTATCATGATCCATCTGACCTCCTGGACGGGAACATTACCAGATGCAGTCGAGCTCTACGGGGGAATATGGACTTCTGGGCTACGCTACCGCTTTCGTTGGCGGGGCGGGTCGCTCTCCTCAAAATGGTGGCTCTTCCCCGGCTGCTGTACTATTTCCGGGTGCTACCAGTTTGGATCCCACCAGCCACATTTAGGCTCCTACGGTCGATGATAGTCGGATTCCTCTGGGGCTCGGGCCGCCGTAGAGTGGCCCTTAAGACCCTGATGAGGCCGAAAGCCGAGGGTGGACTCGCGGTGCCGGATTTTGAGAAATACTATCTGGCAGCGCAGCTCCAGACCCTCACCCAGGAGGTTGCCAGGGAATTCCGAGGCCCGGAGGACAGGAGAGGTATGGGGATGGCCAGGCATGTCCTATCCTTCATAGCTCTACGCCAACGTTTGACCTTGCAGGACCTGACGCTGGAGGAAAAGACCATTCGCCTGTGTTGGAACCGGGCTCACGCCCGGGGCCAATTGCGGATACCATATGCGCCTGAAATACCATTGGGGATGTTGACGGCCTTGCCCCATGGCGGTGATTGGTCACGATTGGCGGACTGGGAGGACGCGGGGTTGCAGTTGGTGGGGGATCTTTATGAGGCTGGGGTACTCTTGCCCTTTCAGGAGCTCATTGACCGCTTCGGGATTCCCCGCGGAGACTTCCTGTTGCACTCGGCCCTGGTCCGTGCGATCCAGGCGCATTGGAAAGGCGGACAGGAGGAACCTCCTACGTCTCCGGTGTGCCAATACGTCATGATGTCTGCGGGCACGGTGAAGGCGGTCACCTGCCTCTACGGTAGATTGATCAATGAAGGGCTGACCCCCCTTACGACCCTGAAGGCCCGTTGGGAGGCAGACATAGGCAAGGAAATCCCGGAAGCGACCTGGTCTCAGCTCGTGCGGCGAGCTTGGAAGGGGACGCGCCACGCCCGTTTTCAGTTGGTCCACTATTATGTACTCCATCGGGCATACCTGACCCCGGCGAAAATCCAACAGTACTTCGCCACGGGCTCGGCAACCTGCCCCAGGTGCCCGGCGCCGGAGGCGGACCTCCTCCATATGTTGTGGGCCTGCCCGGGTTTGTCCTCCTACTGGGTGGAAGTGGAGAAGACCCTGACGGAGGTGACGGGGAGACCCCTATCGGTCGATGCAGCGGTGGGTCTTTTGCATTGGTTTCCACATACCCCCAAAAACAAAATTTCCAGTAAATTTATTGATTTAGGGCTTCTCTTGGCCAAACGAGAGGTGACCAGGAACTGGAAGGCACGAGCTGGTCCGACTGGGAGCAGGTGGCATAGCGAACTCTTGAAGTGGGCGGCGGGGGAAAGTACGCTGAGATACCAACTGGCTGGGAGACAGCGTAACGAAAAAGCACAGGAGGCAGCGCTAGAATGGGAGACACTAGTGCAGGCCCTCAGAGACTATTGCGCCCCCAGCGACTCTGATAGTGAGATTGCAGCGCGCCCTGAGTCCCGATAGGCGATTGCGTTTTCTGTTTCTGATACGCTCATCTTGGGTCCTCTCACGAATCCTTTTGCGGCTGCTACCATACACTGATGGCGGGGTTGGGTTGGGGAGGGATTTCTTTGTAAGTTAGTGTTTTGTGGGTGGGACTTTCTATTGGGTTTTGGGGCTTGTTTAGAAAAGCAGATGACGGACAGTGGATTATCCGGACCAGCCTTGCGCTCCTGCTGAGCCCCCACTGGATTTTGTCGCCCGACCTTTGAACTGTGGGCTGAATGATTATGTATGAAAACGTGCTGCGGGGGGTGGACGGGATGCAGTTAATTGATTTCAGTGGATTTCCGATGCTGGTCATATATGTAACAGTTTGCTGATTCCTGCAATAAAAATATATTTAAAAAAAAAGAAAGTCTGGTGTGTGATTCAGTTACTTCATAATCTACTAATCAATTTGAAATTTGAGTTATTAATTTGTGAGGTGTTGTATGTGGTGCCTTTGTTTTTAATTAGAGCACTGTGTTTCTCCTACTAAAGTCCAGGGAATAGTCTTGGTTGTCTAGAATCACACTGTGAGTCTGTGTGTACTTGTGCAACCATTGTGGCAGAAGCATGTGGTTACTTCATGTCTTTGCTGAGACATGAGTCCTTAAAAAGCTATCCTGTTGTCAAATTTCAGTACTATTAGAACTGAGTGATTACTTACTCATTCGCAGAATGAATAAGGCATTCACACTATCAGTGCAGTAGTGAAATGCATAGAATGTATGCAGTCACCTGACCCATTTCAGAGTAGTGAGTTTCTCCTACTAAAGTCCAGGGAATAGTCTTGCTTGTCTAGAATCACACTGTGAGTTTGTGTGTACTTGAGCAACCATTGTGGCAGAAGCATGTGGTTCCTTCATTTCTTTGCAGACACATAAGTGCTTAAAAAGTTGTCCTGTTGTCAAATTTCAGTAGTATGAGAACCCAGTCATTGCTTATGCATTCGCAGAATGAGTCAGGCATTCACACTAGAGTGCAGTAGTGAAATGTGTAGAATGTATACAGTCACCTTATCCCTTCCAGACTGCACAGGGGAGGGCGTTCCTGCGCAGGAACGCCTCCTAAAAGTGGCTGAGTGAAATCTACAAGATTTCACTCAGTCACTTTTAGGCCAATGCTGTGTCAAAACCCTGCGCCTGCTTGAAGCAGGCACAAGGCTTGACGCAGCATTGGGGAGATAGGGCCCCCAAGAGCATTGCTAGAGCTGCGTCGCGCTTGCGACGCAGCTCCACAATGCGCTGCTTTTACAGCACAGATGTGTGATGCATCTGTGCCATTTTTGCCACATGGTGCGCCGCATTGTAAATGCGGCGGACCATGGGTGGCGGAGCTGTGGCGCACAATAACTGGCGCATCCCTGGGGATGCGCCAGTTATTATAAATCTGCCCCTATACATTTAGCCAATGAGGGAGCACTTACTGATTAGACAGTAGAAAGTGCTCCAGTTGAGTAGAGGTATTGCACAAAACGGTGGCATCTTCGTGGACATTCATTCTGCCATCCTGTTAGACTCATTTTCTGTGCCCTTCTGCCCTTTGTTAGAATCGTTTTTCCCTTGTTTTTCTGCCCTTCTGCCCTCTGTTAGACTCGTTTTCCCTTGTTTGTTTGCCCTTCTGCCCCCTGTTAGACTCGTTTTTTATGCGCTTCTGCCCTCTGTTAGACTCATTTTTCCCTTGTTTTTCTGCCCTCTGTTAGACTCGTTTTTTGTGCCCTTCTGCCCTCTGTTATTCCCTTGTTTTTCAACCCTTCTGCCCTCTGTTAGTCTCGTTTTTTGTGCCCTTCTGCCCTCTGTTAGACTTGTTTTCCCCTTGTTTTTCTATCCCTTCTGTCCTCTGTTAGACTCGTTTTTGTGCCATTCTGTCCCCTGTTAGACTCGTTTTTTGTGCCCTTCTGCCCTCTGTTAGACTCGTTTTTCCCTTGTTTTTCTGCCATTCTGCCCTTTGTTAGACTGCTTTGTGTGCCTTTCTGCCCTCTGCATCACCACATCATCACTCTGCGCTACCCCAGCATCACTCAGCACCACCACATTATCACTCAGCACCACCACACCACCACTCAGCACTACCACAGCATCACTCTGCTCCACCACATTATCACTCAGCACCACAACAGCACCACTCAGCACCACCACAGCATCTCTCAGCACCACCACAGCATCACTCAGCACCACCACAGCACTACTCAGCACCACCACAGCATCACTCAGCATCACCACAGCACCACTCAGCGCCACCACAGCATCACTCAGCACCACCACATTATCACTCAGCACCACCACAGCACCACTCAGCACCACCACAGCATCACTCAGCACCACCACAGCATCACTCAGCACCACCACAGCACCACTCAGCACCACCACAGCGCCACTCAACGCCACCACAGCATCACTCAGCACCACCACATTATCACTCAGCACCACCACAGCACCACTCAGCACCCCCACAGCATCACTCAGCACCCCCACAGCACCACTCAGCACCACCCCAGCATCACTCAGCACCATCCCAGTATCACTCAGCACCACCACAGCCCCACTCAGCATTACCACAGCACCACTCAGCACCACCACAGCACCACTCAGAGCCACCCCGGCATCAATCTGCGCAACCATTCAACCACAACTGGTTCAAATATGTTCTCTTAATGTTTCAAGCTTTATTACAAATGTCACAAAAAGATGTTAATATCTCACTTCTGTTCTTGGATTTTCATCACAATAAAATACACTGAACATAATCTTCACAAAAGTTATTTACAAAAGTTTAAGCTATTGCCATTATAAATTAAAATCACTTTTATTTAAGTATTAATTATTTTAAAAAAGTAAAAGCCATTGTAATTTGTAATATCAATACATCTAAGTCTCGTAAATACAAAACATGTTGCATTACAAATGCTATAGGTGTCACATTTGCACAAGGTATAACTATTGGCATTGTAAATGACAAAGCTAGTAATTTAGCTATTTTCAAAACCAACACATAAATTAAAAAAATTGTCATTTACAAGACCAATAGCTCAAACTTTCCTAATGCGAGACCTATTGCATTGCAAATGCTTGTTTTTATATCTGTCAGTGCTTCCTGTTGAGGTTTAATTTTCGTGGCAGGCGCCTCATTGCCTACTTGTAACTATTCTCTGACCCTGCTTCAAGGGTCAAAGCAGGGTCAGAGAATACTTGCAAGAAGGCAACGAGGTGCCAGGAAGCACTTACAGGCTTACAGCAGCAGGTGCCCAAGTTGAAGTTAATTTCTTTGTAACCCTTTTGTAAAAGGTTACAAAAATTAGCTTCAACTTTTGCACCTGTTGCTGTAACCCTGTAAGTGCTTGGCTGAAAATTCGTCCCACTGATTCATGGATTTTACCGCAATTTCGTGAGATTCGCGGATCGCGAAATCGCGGAAAATCCGCAAATTTCGCGAGCGGAACGAATTTTCAGCCCATGCTTAATTGTGACAGAAGCATGTGGTTACTTCATGTCTTTGCAGACATCTAAGTGCTTAAAAAGCTGGTTTTGCAGAGTTCCCTGAGCACAAAAGTATATGAGTGTATCTGTTAGATTTACAGATGATATCAATTTAAACAATGAAAGTCCATATCCATGTATCCAAGTTTGAAAAAAAGTCCTTATTTTATTTCTCTTCCAGATGATCACGAAGACTTGTGGATAAAGCATATCACTTGCAACACGCCGTCCAAACGATACAGACCGTACGCGGGAGCATGAGATATACTTGATGTTCTCAAGATATACAGGCTTATTTTGCCTATCGTTTTTACAATGAGATTGGTAGACTCTTGAAGACACTAGTGAGGAATAAAATTACGATACCACTCAAAGGTGGATTGCTCTATATAATTTCCTGATACTCAGCCGCTCTTACATCTGCAAGTGATATCATTCTTTTGCCCTGAGGAAGTCATTGGGTGATGCCCCTTGACGAAACACGTGTTGGCGTTTGGCTGTTGTAAATTATATCAGGACTGTACTGCTGTATCCACAAGTCTTCGTGATCATCTGGAAGAGAAATAAAATATGGACTTTTTTCACACTTGGATACATGGATATGGACTTTCATTGTTTGAATTGATATCATCTGTAAATCTAACAGATACACTCATATACTTTTGTGCTCAGGGAACTCTGCAAAACTTGTTATTGTGACAATAATTATGATTGTAATTTACTGTCTCTTGACAGCGGTGGGTGGTAGCTGTCTGTGGTTCCCTTGATGCCCCATTTTGAGATAGTAAGCTGTAAACGTATTGCTACATAGGCTATGCGCTGTTAAAACCTCACTACCCATCGTTCGAAGTGTGCTTAAAAAGCTGTCCTGTTGTGAAATGTCAGTAGTATTAGAACCCAGTGATTGCTTATACATTGGCAGAATGAGTCAGGCATTCACACTAGAATGCAGTAGTGAAATGTGTAGAATGTATGCAGTCACCTTACCCCTTCCAGACTAGTGAGTTTCTTTTGGTAAAGTCCAGGGAATAGTCTTGCTTGTCTAGAATCACACTGTGAAACTGTGTCCACTTCTGCAACCATTGTGACAGAAGCATGTGGTTACTTCATGTCTTTGCAGACACATACGTGCTTAAAAAGCTGTCCTGTTGTGACATTTTAGTAGTATTAGAACCCAGTGATTGCTTATGCATTCGCAGAATGAGTCAGGAATTCATACTAGCAGTGCAGTAGTGAAATGTATAAAATGTGTGCAGTTACCTTACCCCTTCCAGATTAGTTAGTTTCTCCTGCTAAAGTCCAGGGAATAGTCTTGCTTGTCTAGAATCACACTGTGAGTTTGTTTCCACTTCTGCAACCATTGTGACAGAAGCATGTGGTTACTTCATGTCTTTGCAGACACATAAGTGCTTAAAAAGCTTTCCTGTTGTGACATTTTAGTACAATTAGAACCCAGTGATTGCTTATGCATTCGCAGAATGAATCAGGCATTCACAGTAGAGGGCAGTAGTGAAATGTATAGAATGTATGCAGTCACCTTACTCCTTCCAGACTAGTGTGTTTCTCCTGCTAAAGTCCAGCGAAAAGTTTTGTTTGTCTAGAATCACACTGTGTGTCTGTGTGCACTTGTGCAACCATTGTGGCAGAAGAATGTGATTACTTCATGTCTTTGGAAACACATAAGTGCTTACAAAGCTGTCCTGTTGTCAAATGTCAGTAGTATTTGAACCCAGTCATTGCTTATGTATTCGCAGAATGAGTCAGGCATTCACAGTAGAGTGCAGTAGTAAAATGTGAAGAATGCATGCAGTCACCTTACCCCCTCCAGACTAGTGTGTTTCTCCTGCTAAAGTCCAGGAAATTTTTTTGGTTGTTTAGAATTACACTGTGAGTCTGTGTCCACTTCTACAACCATTGTGCCAGAGGAATGTGGTTACTTCATGTCTTTGCAGACACATAAGTGCTTAAAAAAACTGTCCTTTTCTCAATTCTCAGTAGTATTTGAACCCAGTTATTGCTTATGCATTCGCAGAATTAGTCAGGCATTCACACTATAGTGCAGTAGTGAAATGTGTAGAATTTATGCAGTCACCTTACCCCTTCCCGACTAGTGAATTTCTCCTGCTAAAGTCCAGGGAATAGTCTTGCTTGACAAGAATCACACTGTGAGTAGGTGTCCACTTCTGCAACCATTGTGACAGAAGCATGTGGTTACTTCATGTCTTTGCAGACACATATGTGCTTAAAAAGCTGTCCTGTTGTGACATTTTAGTAGTATTAGAACCCAGTGATTGTTTATGCATTTTCAGAATGAGTCAGGCATTCACACTAGCAGTGCAGTAGAGAAATGTATAGAATGTATGCAGTCACCTTACGCCTTCCAGAGTAGTGAGTTTCTACTGCTAAAGTGCAGGGAATAGTCTTGCTTTTGTAGAATCACACTGTCAGTCTGTGTGAACTTCTGCAACCATTGTGACAGAAGCATGTGGTTACTTCATGTCTTTGCAGACACATAAGTGCTTAAAACCCTGCCCTGTTGTCACATTTTAGTATTATTAGAACCCAGTGATTGTTTATGCATTTGCACAATGAGTCAGGCATTCACACTAGCAGTGCAGTAGTGAAATGTATAGAATGTATGCAGTCACGTTACCCCTTCCAGAGTAGTGAGTTTTTCCTGCTAAAGTCCAGGGAATAGTCTTGCTTGTGTAAAATCGCACTGTCAGTCTGTGTGCATTTGTGCAACCATTGTGGCAAAAGCATGTGGTTACTTCATGTCTTTGCAGACACATAAGTGCTTAGAAAGCTTTCCTTTTGTCAAATTGCAATAGTTTTTTAACCCAGTCAGTGATTATGCATGTGCAGAATGAGTCAGGCATTCACACTATAGTGCAGTAGTGAAATGTGTACAATGCATGCAGTCATCTTACCCCTTCCAGACTAGTGTGTTTCTCTTGCTAAAGTCCAGGGAATAGTTTTGCTTGTCTAGAATCACAATGTGAGTCTGTGTCCACTTCTGCAACCATTGTGACAGAATCATGTGGTTACTTCATGTCTTTGCAGACACATAAGTGCCTAAAAGGCTTTTCTGTTGTGAAATTTTAGTAGTATTAGAACCCAGTGATTGCTTATGAATTCACAGAATGAGACAGGCATTCACAGTAGAGTGCAGTAGTGAAATGTGTACAATGTATGCAGTCACCTTAATCCTTCCAGACTTGTGAGTTTATCCTGCTAAAGCCCAGGGAATAGTCTTGCTTGTCTAGAATCACACCGGGAGTCTGTGTGCACTTGTGCAACCATTGTGGCTGACACGTGTGGTTACTTCATGTCTTTGTAAACACATAAGTGCTTACAAAGCTGTCCTGTTGTCAAATTTCAGTAATATTTGAACGCAGTGATTGTTTATGCATTTGCAGAATGAGTCAAGCATTCACACTAGCAGTGCAGTACTGAAATGTGTAGGATGTATGCAGTCACCTTACCCCTTCTAGACTAGCGAGTTTCTCTAGCTAAAGTCCAGGGAATAGTCCTGCTTGTCCAGAATCACACTGTGATTCTGCAACCATTGTGACAGAAGCATGTGGTTATTTAATCTCTTTCCTGACACATAACTGCTTTCAAATCTACTGCCCTTGTGCTCCCCTAGTGAGCCATTCAGCACCATGTACTAATCCATTGACTGCGCCAAAAGCCAACCACTTATAAATTCACCTAGGCACTCTCCTTGCAGTATTTTATTCATTCAGTCAGTACTCAAGTACTCATGCAGTGACTCAGGCCTTAGCACATAGGCTGCTTCAAACACCTATCCACTATGCATGCAGTCCTTTAACCACCTACACATTTGTCTTTCACACCTTCAATTTGCCAGTCAGTGTCCAAAGACTCCAGGAGCACCCTACCACTTCATTTGCACTCCACTAGTGATCCATTCAGGACCATGTACTTATCCATTCACTGCGCC
Source organism: Lissotriton vulgaris (assembly GCF_964263255.1). Lineage (NCBI taxonomy): Eukaryota > Metazoa > Chordata > Amphibia > Caudata > Salamandridae > Lissotriton > Lissotriton vulgaris. Next base: position 798,931,996 of record NC_141685.1, on the reverse strand, counting down.
AAAATCCAAACACTTATAAATTCACCCTTTGCAGTATTCTAATCATTCAGTCAGTACCCAAGTACTCATGCAGTGACTCAGGCCTTAGCACATAGACTGCTTCAAACATCTATCCACTATGCATGCAGTAATTTAACCAGGTACACATTTGTCTTTCACACCTTCAATTCCCCAGTATCCACAGACTCCAGCAAACACCCTACCACTCCCTTTTCACTCCTATAGTGATCCATTCAGAACCATGAACTAATCCATTCACTGCGCCAAAACCCAACCACTTATAAATTCAAGGAACAAAACCCCCCAGAACTCCAACCATTCCGTGTACAATTTATATATAAGTATCTAAAGCAATGGAAACACCATACTAATGAGAGAAACTTTCCGTCACAGGAATTATATAAGAAAACCGAATTTGATGATTAGTTACAGTGGTTTATTTTCCAATAAATCTCAAAACACATTTATTTCACAACCATAGTCTTAACATTCACAAAGGACAGATTCTGTGATGTGCTTAAAATTCCAGCCAACGCGCGTTTCGTCACCACCGTGACTTCCTCAAGGCTTGAATTGCAATAACACAGAAGCCTGAAAAACATTTTCTTTTTGGCTCTGATATCCCGAAATATGGACAATCCTTAGTCCTCACTCTAAACTTTGTATAGACGGACTAAAGAAGCTCACTCGTAATAGATGCTTTGGATCCCCTTCGTCTCTTCGCACCCTAGTACAGCGCCTCAGCAACGTCGGAATCCAGGACAAGGCGCTGGAATGGATCATCTCCTTCCTCGACGGAAGACCACAGAGAGTCCACCTACCACCGTACAAGTCAGAGGCCACCGAAGTCATCTGCGGCGTCCCTCAAGGATCCTCACTGAGCCCCACCCTCTTCAACGTCTACATGAGCCCCCTCGCGGCCATCGCACGCCAACACAACCTCAGCATAATCTCCTACGCCGACGACACCCAGCTGATCCTCTCCCTGACCAACGACCCCGCCGCCGCCAGAGCCAACCTGCACAAAGGGATGAAAGAGGTAGCCGAGTGGATGACGACCAGCCGCCTGAAACTGAACTCAGACAAGACGGAGGTCCTCATCCTGGGCTCTTCACCCTCCGCCTGGGACGACTCCTGGTGGCCTCCCGCCCTGGGCACCGCACCCAAACCGACAGACCATGCACGCAACCTGGGCTTCATCCTGGACTCCTCCCTCTCCATGACCAGGCAAGTCAACAACGTCTCCTCGGCGTGCTTCAACATCCTACGCATGCTACGGAAGATCTTCTGGTGGATCCCCACCGAGACCAGGAAGACCGTCACCCAGGCCCTCGTCACTAGCCAACTGGACTACGGCAATGCCCTCTACGCCGGTACCACCGCCAAGCTCCAGAAGAGACTCCAGCGGATCCAGAACGCCTCAGCCAGACTCATCCTCGACATCCCACGAACCAGCCACATCTCCGGACATCTGAGAGACCTTCACTGGCTCCCCGTCAACAAAAGAATCACCTTCCGCCTCCTCACCCACGCACACAAAGCCCTACACGACCAAGGCCCGAGCTACCTCAACAGCCGAATCCACTTCTACGCTCCCAAACGCCACCTCCGATCAGCCAACCACGCCCTCGCCGCTGTCCCCCGCATCCGAAGAGCGACTACAGGAGGAAGGTCCTTCTCCTACCTGGCCGCCAAGACCTGGAACTCCCTCCCGACCGACCTGCGCCTGACCCAAGACCACCTCTCCTTCAGGAAGAAGCTGAAGACCTGGCTGTTCGAGCAGTAGCGGCACCCCCCCCCCCCACCCCCAGCGCCTTGAGACCCTACGGGTATGTAGTGCGCTCTATAAATGTCATTGATTGATTGATTGATTGATTGATTGATTGATTGTTGTATCCTAGGCACCGAAGTTTGGCTTCCCATATGTTTAATAGGCCGCAAATACTTGAACTACAGTAAAATATTTATCTCCTTGACTGATCTTTCATTAAACATAACTGGCAGTAAACCACAAATTCTAATCGTTTCGGGAAGTTAATATTGGAGAATTCAATAAACACAATTTAAAGTCCACATTGTGATTGTCATCCGACAGTTAGATGTTCAAATCGCTAAAATACCATAGTAAGACCATTAAAAAAATAAGGTTTATCTTTGTCTTATTCTGGAGACAAGTGAGTCGCAGTATTCAGGGTGCTGTGATAAGAACCAGTAGAGGTTTCCGAAGCGACCCCAGCAACCAGCGTCTGTCTATTTTGCTCAGGCATTCTCCTTGCAGTACTCTAATCATTCAGTCAGTATCCAAGTACTCATACAGTGAGCCAGGTCCTAGCACATGGACTGCTTCAAACCCCTATCCACTATGCATGCAGTCCTCTAACCACCTACACATTTATCTTGCAAACCTTCAATTCCCCAGTCAGTGTCCATACACTCCAGTAAATACGCTGTCACTTCCCTTGCATTCCTCTAGTGACCAATTCAGCACCATGTACTAATCCATTTACTGTGCCAACACCCAAAAACGTATAAATTCACCCACACAGTTTCCTTGCAGTATTCTAATCATTCAGTCAGTACCCAAGTACTCATGCAGTGACTCAGGACTTAGCACATAGACTGCTTCAAACACCTATCCACTATGCATGCAGTCCTTTAATAACCTACACATGGGTCGTTCATGCCTTCAATTCCCCAGTCAGTGTCCATAGACTCCAGCAAACACCCTACCACTCCCTTTGCACTCCACTAGTGATCCATTTAGCACCATGTACTGATCCATTCACTGCGCCAAAACCCAACCATTGATACATTCACCCAGGGATTCAAATTGCAGTACCCTAATCATTCAGTCAGTACCAAAATACTCATGCAGTGATACAGGCCTTAGCACATGGACTGCTTCAAATCCTTATCCACTATGCATGCAGTCCTCTAACCACCTACTCATTTGTCTTTCACACCTTCAATTCCCCAGTCAGTGTGAGTGTCCATACACCCCAGAAAATACCCTGTCACTCCCCTTGCATTCCTATAGTGACCCATTCAACACCATGTACTAATCCATTCACTGCACCAAAATACCAAACACTTATAAATTCAACCAGGCAGTTTCCTTGCAGTATTCTAATCATTCAGTCAGTACCCAAGTACTCATGCAGTGACTCAGGCCTTAGCACATAGACCCCTATCCACTATGCATGCAGTACTCTAACCACGTACACATTTGTCTTTCCTACCTTCAATTCCATAGTCAGTGTACATACACTCCAGCAAATATCCTGTCACTCCCCTTGCATTCCTCTAGTGAACCATCCAGCACCATGTACTAATCCATTCAATGCGACAAAACCCAAACACCTATAAATTCACCCAGGCACTTTACTTGAAGTACTCTTATCATTCAGTCAGTACCCAAGTACTCATGCAGTGACTCAGGCCTTAGCACATAGACTGCTTCAAAAACCTATCCACTATGCAAGCAGTCCTCTATCCACCTTACATTTGTCTTTCACATCTTCAATTCCCCAGTCAGATTCAACAGACTCCAGGAAACACCCTGCCACTCCCTTTGCATTCTTCTAGTGACCCATTTATCACCATGTACTAATACATTCACCGCGCCAAAACACAAAACCCTTATAAATTGACACAGGCAATTTCCTTGCAGTATTCTAATCATTAAGTCAGTACAAAAAAAACTCATGCAGTGACTTAGGACTTAGCACATGGATGGCTTCAAACAACTATCCACTATGCATGCAGTCTTTAACCACCCACACATTTGTCTTTCACACCTCCTTCAATTCCCCAGTCAGTGTCCATACACTCCAGGAAATACCCCGCCACTCACTATACATTCTTCTAGTGACCCTTTCAGCACCATGTTCAAATCCATTCACTGTGCATCAACCCAAACACTTATAAATTCACCCAGGCAAGTTTCTTGCAGTAGTCTAATCATTCAGTCAGTACAAAAAGTACTCATGCAGTGACTCAGGATTTAGCACATAGACTGTTTCGAAACCTATCCACTATTCATGCAGTCCTTTAACCACCTACACATTTGTCTTTCACACCTTCAATTCCCCTGTCAGTGTCCGTAGACACCAGCAAACACCCTACCACTCCCTTCCCACTCCTCTAGTGATCCATTCAGCACCATTTACTAATACATTCACTGTGCCAAAACCCTACCACTTATAAATTCACCCAGGCATTCTACTTGCAGTACTCTAATCATTCAGTCAGTACCCAAGTACTCATGCAGTGATACAGGCCTGATGCAAACCCCTATCCACAATGCATGCAGTCCTATAACCACCTACACATTTGTCTTTCACACCTTCAATTCCCGTCAGTGTCCATAGACTCCAGCAAACACCCTACCACTCCCTTTGCACTCATCTAGTGATCCATTCAGCACCATGTACTAATCCATTCACTACCCAAAACTCAACCACTTATAAATTCACCCAGGAATTCTCCCTGCAGTACTCAAATCATTCAGTCAGAACGCAAGTACTCATGCAGTAAACCAGGCCTTAGTACATGGAATGCTTCAAACTCAATTCCATAGTCAGTGTACATACACCCCAGCAAATACCCTGTCACTCCCCTTGCATTCCTCTATGGAACCATGCAGCACCATGTACTAATCCATTAGAGGCACCAAAACCCAAACACCTATAAATTCACCCAGGCACTTTACTTGCAGTACTCTTATCATTCAGTCAGTACCCAAGTACTCATGCAGTGACTCAGGCCTTAGTACATAGACTGCTTCATACACCTATCCACTATTCAAGCAGTCCTCTATCCACCTACACATTTGTCTTTCATATCGTCAATTCCCCAGTCAGCTTCAATAGACTCCAGGAAACACCCTGCCACTCCCTTTGCATTCCTCTAGTGACCCATTCAGCACCATTTACTAATCCATTCACCGTGCCAAAACCCAAACACTTATAAATTCACACAGGCAATTTCCTTGCAGTATTCTAATCATTCAGTCAGTACAAAAAGTACTCATGCAGTGACTCAGGATTTAGCACATAGACTGCTTTGAACACCTATCCACTATGCATGCAGTCCTCAATCCACTTACACATTTGTCTTTCACATCTTCAATTCCCCAGTCAGATTCAATAGACTCCAGGAAACACCCTGCCACTCCCTTTGCATTTCTCTAGTGACCCATTCAGCACCATGTACTAATCTATTTACTGTGCATAACCCCAAACACTTATAAATTCACCCAGGCATTCTCCTTGCAGTACTCTAATCATTCAGTCAGTACTTAAGTACTCATGCAGTGAGCCTGGCCTTAGCACATGGACTGTTTCAAACTCTTATCCACTATGCATGCAAGATCGGCGTCTTGTTATTACCAGCAGTGCCGCGATGGAGGATTACATGTGTTACTAATAGTTTTGGGTACGTACCTGACTCAACGTAACATAATTTGATATTTTGGAGCTCCGGTTGAGGGCCCTGTAACTTAAATTATAACGCTTTTTTTTAGGTTTCTCGAAGCTTACGCTCCGAGGACTGATGGGTGGAAGCACTTTACAGATTTAGGTGAGAGCCGATTTTCGGCTTTTCATTCATCAAGAACCCACAGTTTGTGCTTACAAACATTGACAGTCTTCTCGTTTATGTTACATAGAGTACTTACCTTCTGTGAAACCTGTCGGAACCAATAAGCTTTTATATCTGTTGTTTGAGCAAACGATCTACTGTGATTTTGGGAATATCACAAGGCAAGCTTACATTTTATGCCCCTTTACCACCTATTAGTTTACGTTAGATCTTTGGTGAGGCGTCCTTGACACATTGTATTTAAAACGCATGATACACACAAAGGGGTGACTTCTTAATGTCTGGATCTATGAACCTACGTTCTATATTTTTCCACCTCATGAATAGTATGACCACAACTATTTTCCTACTTTTACTTTTAACTTTCACGAAACCTTCTCATGAGCACCCATACAGTTCTTAGAGTGCAAATCCTATGTTACTGGATGCAGTAGGCTTACTGCGTTTGTTATGTTGTAGATTACTGTGGATTGGATCGACATTTGGAAGACATCACTTTTGACAGAATTGATTCCCCCCTGAAGAAGGGTTCTGATTTCGAACCCGAAATGCATTGGGATTTTTAAAGTCAAGGATGTTTTTGCTTATTTATATATTTATGTATAATGTCATGCTATTCATTGAACAAAATAATGAAATATTTGTAACAGTGACATATGACTACTAGTATGTATACAATATTGGTAGACATGGGTTCATGTTTCATTGTTAAATGATGACTCTGATTTGATAAAACTTTTTTTGCCTTTGAGCATTTGGATTACTTTTCGTGAAAAATAATTTTAAATTTCACTTGAGACATTCTTGTCTAATAGCTGTGCACTCCTTTTACTGTGGGCATTCCACAGTCTACTCTAGTATCTGATCCAGGCCTTAGCACATGGACTGCTTCAAACCCCTATACACTATGCATGCAGTCCTCTAACTACTTCCACATTTATCTTTCACACCTTCAATTCCCCAGTCAGTGTCCATACACTCCAGCAAATACCCTGTCACTCCCCTTGCATTCCTCTAGTGACCCATTCTGCACCATGTACTAATCAATTCACTGAGCCAAAACCAAAACACTTATGAATTCACCCATGGAGTTTCCTTGCAGTATTATAATCATGCAGTCAGTACCCAAGTACTCATACAGTGAGCCAGGCCTTAGCACATGGACTGCATTTGTCTTTCACACCTTCAATTCCCCTGTTAGTGTCCATTCACTCCAGCAAATACCCTGTCACTCCCCTTGCTTTCATCTAATGACATATTCAGCACCATCTACTAATCCATTCACCGTGCCAAAACCCAAACGCTTATAAATTTACACAGGCATTCTCATTGCAGTACTCTAATCAATCAGTCAGTACCGAAGTATTCAAGCAATAATTCAGGCTTTACAACATGGAGTGCTACAAACCTCTGCCCAATGTGCATGCAGTCCTTTAAGCACCGATACACTCATCTTACACACCTTCATTTCCCCAGGCAGGATCCATACACCCCAGAAAACACCCTGTCACTCCCCTTGCTTTCCTCTAGGGACCCATTCAGCACCATGAACTAATCCCTACGCTGCGACAAAACCCAAATACTTATAAATTCACCCAGGCAGTTTCCTTGCAGTATTCTAATCATTCAGTGAGTACCCAAGTACACATGCAGTGACTCAGGCCTTAGCACATGGACTGCTCCAAACCCCTATCCTCTATGCATGCAGTCCTCTAACCACCTATTCATTTGTCTTTGACACCTTCAATTCCCCAGTCAGTGTCGATAGACTCCAGCAAACACCCTTCCACCCAGGCAATTTCCTTGCTGTAGTCTAATCATTCAGTCAGTACCCAAGTACTCATGCAATGACTCAGGCCTTAGCCATAGACTGCTTCAAACACCTATCCACTATGCATGCAGTCCTTTACCCACCTACACATTTGTCTTTCAGACCTTCACTTCCCCAGTCAGCCTCCATAGACTCCAGCAAACACCCTGCCTCTCCCTTTGTACTCCTCTAGTGATCTATTCAGCACCGTGTACTAATCCATTCACTGCACAAAAACTGAACCACTTATACAGTCACCCAGGCCATCTCCTTGCAGTACTCTAATCATTCAGCCAGTAATCAAGTACTCATGCAGTGAGCTATGCCTTAGCACATGTACTGCTTCAAACCACTATCCACTATGCATGCAGTCCTCTAACCATGTACACATTTGTCTTTCACACCTTCAATTCCCCAGTCAGTGTCCATACACTCCAGTAAATACCCTGTCAATCCCCTTGCATTCCTCTAGTGACCCATTCAGCACCATGTACTAATCCATTCACTGTGCCAAAACCCAACCGCTTATAAATTTATCCAGGCATTCCCCTTGCAGTACTCTAATCATTCAGTCAGTACCCACGTATTCATGCAGTTATCCAGGCTTTACAACATGGAGTGCCTCAAATCTCTGTCCAATGTGCATGCAGTCCTGTAATCACCTGTACACTTATCTTACAAACCTTCATTTCCCCAGGTTGTATCCATCCACTCCAGCAAATACCCTGTCACTCCCCTTGCGCTCCTGTAGTGACCCATTCAGCACCATGTACTAATCCATTCACTGTGCCAAAACAAAACCACTTATAAATTCACCCAGGCACTCTCCTTGTAGTACTCTAATCATTGTTTTGGTACCCTACTACTCAAACAGTGAGCTAGGCCTTAACATGCACTTCTACAAACTCCTGTCCACTACGCATGTAGTCATCGAACCACCTACACACTTGTGTTTCACATCTTCAATTATGCAGGCAGTACCTATACACTGCAGCAAACACTCTTTCACTTCCTTTTTTTTATTTTTTTTATAAATTTTTATTGAGCAGGTTCGAGAAATGCATAATTAAATACATAATCAAAAAAGATAATATTGTACTATACATAACAAAAGGCAAAAAGATAACACAATTCATAATAACGGTTAATGATCAGTGTAAGGTACCTTCGTTTTTCGAATCTTGAAAACCATAACACATTATAAAAATAATAACATTTACATGCATTATACTAATGTAAACTGAATTTTGATTTTAATCCCTCAGTTGTTCATACCAGCTGGCTATTGATGACCAAATTAGTTCCCCAGTTGATCGAGATTTTTTCCCTCTGGTTCTGTAGATGGCCACTTCTTGTTTATATATAGCTAGAAGTCTATTAAGCCATCCTTGAAATGCTGGGGTTTCAGAGTCCTTCCATCTGGCTGCTAGGATGAGCCTATAGATAGCGGTACCTATGTAAGTGGTGAAAATTTCTGGGTTGCTTAAATCTAAAGAGCTATCATATCCTAGCAGAAATAAAGTTGATGAAGTTCTAATTTCATGACCAAAAATATCAGCCCAATATTTTGTAATGCTTTTCTTAATTTTGTCTAATTTGGGACAGTCAGAGAACATGTATATCAAATTTGCAGGTCCATGTGTACATCTAGGGCATTTGTCTTGAGTGACTTTACCCCATTTAAACAGTTTGGAGGGTGTATAATATAAATTGCATATAGTTTTATAAATTTGGGCCTTTAAATTGCTTGCTAATATGACTTTAGAGGATAATTGTAAGGACATATCTATGTCGACATTAGGATTATTTAATTTATTGGCCCAGCTAGTTTCTATAGTTTCTAGGTTGTCAGGGTGATTACTCAAGAGAATATCATATAAATCACTTATCCTGGTTGTTTGTTTCTGTAGGAGATCCATAAGTGATATGGATTTTAAATCTATATTTAAGATGTTTTGTCTCAGTGATGTGTAGACTTGAATAAACTTTAGGTAGTCTGTAGAGTAAATATGATATTTAACATGTAGTTCGTCAAATGTTATTCTGCCATCTAGATTTAAGAAGTCGCTGATAGTAATTAGGCCTAAGTTCTCCCAACGCTTAGTTATGTTGTCGTTAAGATATTGGGGTATTACTGAGCTGTGCCAAAGTGGTGTATATTTGGTGTATTTAGGAATTGTCATTGATTTAGTGATTCTAGTCCAGGTTTTAAAGGCATCTGTAATAATTTTGAATTTTATCTTTTTGAAATAGTACGGTTCAATTTGTCTTAGTGGTAGACCTCTAGCTGTACTTCCCAGTGTTAATTCATAGATGGATGGTATGTGTTGTGGTAATTCATTACGGTCGTTGCGACTAGATGTAAGCAGAAATGTCATTTGCTGTAAGATGGTTGCCCATAAATAGTATGCTAAATTTGGGACCGCAAGTTCACCTCTGGAAGCTGGTAATGTTAACTTAGGTAGGGCTCTTCTTATCTTCCCGTAATTCCAGATAAACGAGGATATTGCTTGGTTTAACGTCTTCATGGAAGTATTATCGATTAAAAGAGGAATTGCTCGAAATAAATATAATATCTTTGGGAATATTGTCATTTTGACGTAATTGCTCCTACCAATTATGGACAGGTGAAGGTTGTTTACTCTAAGTAGATCAGTTTTTATTTTTTTAATTAGTGGATCGTAATTTAGAGTATTAATATCATTAGTATTTGAAGAGATATTTACTCCCAGGTATTTTTCATTTGTTACTCTGTATGGACTTATAAATGGTGTATTCTCGGTGCATATAACCATAGTTTTATCTTGGTTTAAAGAGTATCCTGAATAGTGCCCGAAAGATCTGGTGGTTTCTTCTATTTCGAGCAGGGCCTCTGTAGGGTTAGCTGTTACAACCGCTACGTCATCAGCATATGCAAGTACTTTAGTGTTATAGCTGCCAATTTTAATTGGTACGATCACTGACGAAGTTAGTAGTTTAATGATTAAGGGATTGATATAAAGCGCGAATAACAGTGGAGAGCACGGACATCCCTGTCGCATGCCTCTCTGAATGTTTATATTCTCGGATTCACAACCACCAGTCAGAACTCTTGCCTTTGGATCGATGTAAAGGGCTTTTATTGATTTTATAAATACCGGGCCGATGTTATTAATGGCTAATATTTCCCAAAGATACTGCCAGGAAACCCGGTCAAAAGCCTTTTTGGCATCCAATAAAATCATCGACATCTGACCCCTCTCCACTTTCATGATATCAAAAAGAGAAATTACTCTGCGCGTATGATCTGTGGTGCTTTTGCCTGGTATAAACCCGTGTTGCCAGGGAGACACTAGACGTTCAATAATCTTCCCTAGGCGATTGGCGAAATTTTTGGCATATGTTTTTGAATCTGAGTTAATCAGTGAGATTGGTCGATATGATGTTGTTAATTCAGGTGGTTTATCCTTTTTCCTAAAAATAGCTATATTGGTTTGTTTCCACGATTCAGGGGGTTTTCCGTGCCACTGAATCCCTAAAAAAAGGTCATACAGGAATGGGATAATTACTTTGCCCAATATTTTATATAGATCTAGGGGTATCTTGTCTGGTCCTGCTGCTTTCCCTGCAGCTAATTCAGCTATTGCCAGCTCTACCTCTATTCTGCTTATTTCCTTATCTAGCTCTTTCTTTGTGTCTTCATCTAGGGTTTCTATCATATCTGTCTCTCTTAGCCAATTACCTAGGAATTCTTTAGTTTCATCAATCATTCGTTTATCTTCATTCTGATATAGTTTTTGTTAGTAATCCTGAAAACATATAGCTATATCTTTCTGGGTGGTGTATCTCTGGTTACCATAATCAATGCCTTGTATGAAGTTGCGAGATTGATTTTGTCGAGTTCTTAAAGCAAGGTGTCTCCCTACATTTCCCCTGTCTCATAGATTTTATCTCGATTGGCTTGGAGAGTTTCCGCAGCTTTTTGAGTTAGATCATTATTTATCTCGGCTTTGAGTATTAAGATCTTTCTCAAAGTATCATCAGCCTGTATCCATTGATGTAATTGGTTAGCATGTATGTGTTCTAAATTTATTAGTTTGTTAGTTAGCTGCGTATATATCTGTTTTCGTTGTTTTTTATAGCTGGCAACAAAAGTGGCTGTCTCCCCCCTTGATGCAGCCTTGAAGGAGTCCCAAACAATCATGCGTGAAGCACTGTATTGATTTATATCGAAAAACTCTTTGGTCCATTGTGTGATATGTGCTATGTATTCTTGATTAACCAGTAGTTTCCGGTCGAATGTCCATTGTGGATAAACTCGGTTATATCCAGGAGCCTCGAATGTAATATGGAGAGAATTATGATCTGATATTGTCTTGGGGGCTTTAAAAATAAGAGCATTCAGGGCAATATCCATGGTTGTAAATATATAATCTATGCGCACATATTTCCTATGAGGATACGAAAAGTAAGTGTATCCCGGATCGCTTATATTTTTTAAAGTCCATATATCTCGAAGATTATGACTACGAATCAAATTTAGTAATGCCCTGAATACTCTCGGCTTCCAACCTGTGTAGTTATGATGACTCTGGTGGTGTTGTGGTTGATTGAATGTTAAATTAAAATCTCCACAGAAAATTAAAGAACCTGACCATGATGCTAATTCTAATTCTAGCTCGGTATATAGTGCAGGGTCATCAAGATTATTCATTTCCCCAGGCAGGATCCATACACCCCAGAAAACACCCTGTCATTCCCCTTGCTTTCCTCTAGTGACCCATTCAGCACCATGAACTAATCCCTACGCTGCGCCAAAACCCAAATACTTATAAATTCACCCAGGCAGTTTCCTTGCAGTATTCTAATCATTCAGTGAGTACCCAAGTACACATGCAGTGACTCAGGCCTTAGCACATGGACTGCTCCAAACCCCTATCCACTATGCATGCAGTCCTCTAACCACCTATTCATTTGTCTTTGACACCTTCAATTTCCCAGTCAGTGTCGATAGACTCCAGCAAACACCCTTCCACCCAGGCAATTTCCTTGCTGTAGTCTAATCATTCAGTCAGTACCCAAGTACTCATGCAATGACTCAGGCCTTAGCATATAGACTGCTTCAAACACCTATCCACTATGCATGCAGTCCTTTACCCACCTACACATTTGTCTTTCACACCTTCACTTCCCCAGTCAGCCTCCATAGACTCCAGCAAACACCCTACCTCTCCCTTTGTACTCTTCTAGTGATCTATTCAGCACCATGTACTAATCCATTCACTGCACAAAAACTGAACCACTTATACAGTCACCCAGGCCCTCTCCTTGCAGTACTCTAATCATTCAGCCAGTAATCAAGTACTCATGCAGTGAGCCATGCCTTAGCACATGTACTGCTTCAAACCACTATCCACTATGCATGCAGTCCTCTAACCATGTACACATTTGTCTTTCACACCTTCAATTCCCCAGTCAGTGTCCATACACTCCAGTCAATACCCTGTCAATCCCCTTGCATTCCTCTAGTGACCCATTCAGCACCATGTACTAATCCATTCACTGTGCCAAAACCCAACCGCTTATAAATTTATCCAGGCATTCCCCTTGCAGTACTCTAATCATTCAGTCAGTACCCACGTATTCATGCAGTTATCCAGGCTTTACATCATGGAGTGCCTCAAATCTCTGTCCAATGTGCATGCAGTCCTGTAATCACCTGTACACTTATCTTACAAACCTTCATTTCCCCAGGTTGTATCCATCCACTCCAGGAAATACCCTGTCACTCCCCTTGCACTCCTGTAGTGACCCATTCAGCACCATGTACTAATCCATTCACTGTGCCAAAACTAAACCACTTATAAATTCACCCAGGCACTCTCCTTGTAGTACTCTAATCATTGTTTTGGTACCCTACTACTCAAACAGTGAGCTAGGCCTTAACATGCACTTCTACAAACTCCTGTCCACTACGCATGTAGTCATCGAACCACCTACACACTTGTGTTTCACATCTTCAATTATGCAGGCAGTACCTATACACTGCAGCAAACACTCTTTCACTTCCTATGCACTCCTCCAGTCAGCCATGCAGCACCATGTACTAATCCAAACACTTCACCAAAACCCTATCACTTATACATTCACCCAGGCACTCTCCTTGCAGTACTCTAATCATTCAGTCAGTTCCTAAGTACTCATACAATGTCCCAGGGCTTAACACAAACACTGGTAAAAACACTTGTCCATTACACATGCAGACCTCTAACCACCTACACACTTATCTTTACATCTTCAATTACAACTTCAATTAGTGATTATAAAAGAAAGTGGTTATTTTTTTTTATATACAATGTGTTTGTATAGTAATAGAAAAGTATAATTTATGAATGTATTACAATAAGTTCATTTATATTTATTTTTTACAGATATTGTTTATCATCAATAAAATAAACTTATCATGCCTGAAAAATCAAGAAAGAGAAAATGACAGAAAAAAGACAATTATTTGAAGAAAATTCAACAACAAGTATTGGATGATCAACATAATTTGAGGAAAAACAATAACTGCTCCGGTAAGAGGACCAAAGATTTTATCAAAAAACTTTCTAAGCCTACAAACAATGTGCACATTGATGAAAGTACAAAGAATGCTTCAACAACTAAAAAGTATAATAAGGAAAGAAATGTAAATAAAACAAAATCATATTCAAAAGACACAATGTATTGTAAAAGGAGGAAAAGTCAGTATGCAGAAATTACAAAGAAAATGTTTTACAATAGAGTTGTTTCTAATTTGTTAACTAATGTTTGTGATTTTTATTGGGTGAATAGAAAGACAGTTCAAGTTCAGAACCTTTCTTTAATGAAGAGAGTTATTTTCAGACCAAGAATTTATTGCATGCAGTTGATACCAGTGGTCGAGCTTACAAGGTTAGAAATGGTTGTCCAATTGACAAAGAGAAGATGGTTCCCAGAAATGCAGAAGAGGTGATAGCTGATGAAGTTTTTAGGCAATTTCTTATGAAAATATAGTTTAAAAAAGTGTTCAACAAAAGATTAAGGTGTTGCAAGGAATAGATCCTTGCAGAGTGAGAAAAAATACTGGTTTGCAAGGTCATTCTCTGGCTTGTCTTTCTAGAAAAGTATGTCAAATTGTTTTTCATCATTTAAGGATGTCAGCAGTACATCATTCTCAAATGCGGAAGTTAGTCAGAAGATTGTATCACGCAAAAAGTGCAGCATTAATGTTAAATGAGTTGAACAGTGCTGCTCTTTTGCGTAGGTCAGTATCTGATGTGAAGAAGGTTTGTGAGGAAATTGAGTTTTGTTACTTTGCTCCTGGACACGAGAATGTAGAAACTGACACATTAATAGAGGAAAATGTTGAGAAGAATGTGCAACATACTACTACAAAACTTTTTGAAGAACAAATTACAAAGTTTAAGGTGATTTCAGGTGAAAGGCCAAATTATTCTTGTATTTGTTGCCGGCGAACTCACAATAAAAATCAGACTAGGACTGTTGATCTGTATTTAAAAAGTGAAAGAGAAAATAAATTATAAGTGGAAGGAGTTTGCAACTTATTTGTTGGTAGAGAATTGTTTTGATTTGGGTTCTGACCAGCGTATTTGCAAATATTGTTATAATAAATTAGATGAGAATAAAATGCCGGCTAGAGCTATCCATAATAATCTAGAGTTGGTAACTATTCCTCCAGAACTGATAGATTTAAACAACTATGAGTCTATTCTGATTCAAGGTGTGCACCCATTTCAAGCTATTGTTCGTATGGAGCCTAAAACAGGTAAATTGCCTCCTTCAGATTTACAGAGAGGATTAAAAGGAAGAGTTGTATATTTACACCTAGATTTAAAGAAAAATATTGAAACTATTGGTGTAGAGAATGTAGAATGGAATCACTAGTTATTCTAGTTAATGGTGTTCCCACTAAGAGTAAGAAAATCTGGCAAGAAATAGTGGATGTTAGGAAAGTGCAAAAGGCAACATTATATCTCATGAAAAACAATGAGTACTACGAAAAAGTATATGTGGAAGAAGAAGAAATACTGTTAGAGATGAAAATGAAACGTCAAGTGGTCAAATTGTAAAAGTGGACATTTCCAAAAGTGAAGAAATCTATGAACATTATAGTTAAGGCTCCCGGTATTCCGTTTATATGGATTTATACATATAAATACAGACGGAAAATATTTTTTCCCGTCTGTATTTATAAATAGAAGCCGAAAAATACAACCAAATTAGATTCTCTGAGCCCGAGAATTGTTTGGCAATCCCTGCTCCAGCCAGGGTTGCCTGCCACAACCCTCTTCCTGATTGCCGTTTATGACTGCCTCATTAGCACCTGCTGGGCCATTAATCACTCTCTGCTAGGCACGGGAATTTCCTTCTGCTCTTCCTTTGACATCTCCAGCGCTGAGCCTGCACCCCAGTGAGTTTTAGGACACAGGTTAAGCAAAGGGTGGGGGGTGGACCTGTATTTCACTGTTGGAACTACTACAGGTGTTAACATTTGAGGAGGTGTGGGCGTTGTTAGCAGCGCGAATACTTGGAGCTAACACTGGCAGAAATGTGTGACCCAAAGAGGTCAGATAGACCAGCAGAATAAACACATTAAGAAAATTAGGTTGCATTCACTTTCAGGCCTTAAATTGAAACTTTCCTCCGTGACTTGGTGCAGCATGAAGAAACATTCCTGAGAGACAGAGACAGCTGGGGCATATCTGTAAGCCCCTTTTCAAGTTAAATTGTTTTTTTTCGCCACTGTGTGAGGAAGAACTGTGGCTGCAGCTACACTGTGTGGGATTACAGCTTTAAAGTAAATTGTTCAAATGCTACGGGGCAGTATAAAGTAAAATAAGGGAAGTGATACAAGCCCAATGTCTTCAAAGCAGAGACTAGTTAACTTATGGAATAAGGGTTTTGCATTAGCAAAGGACTTACTTTTACAAAAATGTGAATCAAAAGCTGCCCACTCACGTGGCTGTTGTTGGATATTTTAGGCTTCATGCTTCAGGATTGTGAGTGAAATAGAGCCTGCAGGACTAATGCAAGGGCCTTTATTTTTTTCTGAATTGAGAGCTTGCTGCTGTCTTTGGCCAGGTCACTGAAAGTACCCAGGTACACTTGTCTAAATTCTAAATGTTTTTACATTTAATAAAAATGGCAAGTTGACAGTGTTTTCAATATTGCAACACAGCATCAGATCATTAATATTATCACAGGTAATCTCTGTGACACCACTCCCATTTCTCATATGTGAGTTCCTGTTTTGATCTAACAGAAAAGTTTTTGGTGGATGTTGCATGAAACATATTTGGCACATATATACATATATACATATAGCTAAACCTATAACAACCATTTGCACTGTCTATTTAAATAAATGTGGAAAAATACTAGCGGCAACGTCTTTTTTTGCTTGCGACAACAATAAATACAGATATATACAGATAAAATGACATAAAAAAAATATGGATAAATACAGACGGAAATGTTAAAAAAATAAATACCATAAAACAGGGAGCCCTAATTATAGTGTACATCCACTTCATTCAAAAGAAGTATTGGGGAATACTACTGAATTATTCCAAATGAAAAAAGCGTAGGGAAGTCCCATGAGTGTATGGGAAACAAGTTTGGAAGCTCGTTTTCCGCAGCTGTTCCCAACAGGAAAAGGTGGACGATATGATCAACGACGTGTGCAGATTCCTGCATCTGAATATCGAACAACAAGATTGTATGCAGAAGATCCAAGATTTCGACAATGTATCCCATATATATTTCATCTTTTGTTTGAGAGTGACATGTCTGTACTTTCATATGCAGTCAACCACATTTTGAAAACAGGAGTACATCTTCAAAATGTTTCTGCAAAGGAATTTATGGATAAAGTACATCAGAGAGATCAGCATTTAGAATCTCAACTGATTAAATTGATGGCATGTCAGCGTGGTACTAATGAGTATTGGTACCGTCGTCATGGAGAACTTAAATATATGCTAAGGAACTTAGGAACTCCTACGTGGATTCTTACCCTAAGCTGTGCTGAATACGCTTGGGATGATTTACTTAAATTTCTTTGAGAGGCAAATTCTAAAAAAAAAATATTGAATACAAGACACCTGGTGAATTGTGCTTTTTGGTTCCTGTTAATGTATGCAGATATTTCAATCATAGGTTTGAAGCTATGATTTCTTTTATCTGCAATAAAAAGAATCCTCCTCTTGGAGAAGGACTATCAAGCTCGAAGTGCTCCTCATATACCTATGCTGTTATGGATTAAGAATGCACCTACATTTGGAACTGATTCGGATGACACTGTTTTGTCTTATATTGAAGAATATGCGACAAAAAGAACAGATGAAAACACTTTAAGGCAACAAGTGTTACGATCCAAAGTCATCGACGTGGAAAATACTGTCGACGAAAGTAAAAGTCTAAGGAAAATTTTTATAGCAAATGTCATTTTGGATTTCCACGTCCTGTAATATCCAAAGGAAGAGTTTTATGTCAGCAATGAGACTGGAACATCTCCCAAAAATATGTACAATTTGAGAAGAATTGAAGAATCAAAGTATATAAATGATTATAATGCAGTTATTCTCTCAATGTGGAATGCTAATATGGATATTCAGTATGTTGCGGATAATTTCATTGCTGTTGCCCAGTATGTCACATCCTACATTACAAAATCTGAAAAGACGGAATTAAAAGAAATGTGGGAAGAAATTTCTCAGGAGAAGAGTCTTAGTAAGAAATTATACTGTTTCAGTTTGAAGATGTTACCCCATCGAGAAATTGGAGCGTATGAATGCTCAGATCAGTTATCATCTGCAAGTTTATACTCAAAATCTAGAAAAATCATTTGGGTGAGTATAGGTCTTGCTGCAACGCGAAATTGAGTACTTAGCTCTGTACAAGAAATCGAATATTTAGCAGAAAAAGATCCTGAAAGTATAGATATTGTCAAAACATACATGTTGGACACATATTATCCAAATAGAAGTCATCATCTTGAGAACATATGTCTCTATGAAGTGCTGCAAAACTACACTTTTAAACGGAATACTACAGAAAGAATAAATGATGGAAAAAATGCAGTGATTGGTTCCAAAGGATGTTTGGTAAAACAAAGGAAAGGAAGTTTGATTAATCACAAAATGCTGAGTTGTGATACTCCTGATAAAATGGAATTTTACTATTTAGCACTTTTGCAACTGTTTAAACCGTTGCGTACAGAATTGGAATTACTTGGAGATTTTCAGAGCTATGAAGATTCCTTCAATGCTTGTAAAGATGCCATACAATGTACAGTTTTTGCAAATGATCTGAAAATGTTAAAAGGTGAAATTGACCAAGAAGCTATTATAGCAGCGGAGATTGCTAGAGACAGTTCTCAAGACAGTCAAAGTTCTGCTCCAGTGAGTCAAGATCCACTAGGACAACCAATTCTTGAAATGAAGCGGCAATCGCGATTAATGAAGAGTAAACAGTAATGCATCAAGCTCAAGAAGATATTATGGACTTAGGAAACTTGGAATAACAACTAAATATTGAACATAAAGAAATATATCAGCAAGTGAGACAACAGATTGACCATGGATTTCTTCATGAAAAGAAAGAATGCACATGCTCATCATTTCAACCTATCCGAATGTATGTCAGTGGTCAAGCTGGAACAGGAAAAAGTTTCTTAATTAAAGTTTAGACCAGTTATCTACAGAAAACAACTGATTCACATTTAACTTGTGCTGTAACTGTTGCAACAAGGTTGGCAGCACACAACATTAAATGAATCACATTACATTGTTTACTAATGCTACCTGTACAGCATGATAACAAATTGGAATATCACAAGCTATCTGGAAAAGCGTGTTATGAAGTTTCAAGAGTGCTGACGAAAATAAAACTTCTGATTATTGATGAAGTAAGCATGGTCTCAAACTTAATGCTTGCTTTTGTGCATTTAAGAATGAAGCAAATTCTTAAAACAGAATAGGATGTCTTATTTGGAGGAAAACTTGTCATAGTTTTTGCAGATCTACTGCAACTTACTCCCGTAAAAGGACAACCAGTATTTAAAAAACTTATGCATGAAGACCCCAGAAAGTTTTTGGGAAGTGTTGGAAACGTTAATATTTGGTCATATTTTGAATACAAAGAACTCATTACAAATATGCGACAGGCAAATGATGTTGATTATGGAGCTATTCTTCAAGATATAAGAATTGGAGTACTGACAGAACATGGCAAACAAGCTTTGTAAAGTTGAGTACTTACAAATTTGTTTCCAAATGAAAATATAGTTCCTGAAAAAATATATATGAAAATTGCAGAAAGTAAATCTATAGTCTGATTAGTACTAACACTGCTCGAGTGTTCTATATTCAATGAACAACTTTTGAAGCTACAAAATGAAGAAATAATAAAAATGGTAGCCATTGATAAAATATAGCATGAAGGAATCACTATTATTTAGACGGAAACATTGAAAACAAAATTGGATTGTTTAGAAAAATAGATATCTAAAACTGCTGGTTTAGAAAAGAATCTATATGTATGTATAAACTGTCGGGTAATATTAAGGCATAATTTGGATGTAGAAAAAGTTTTAGTAAATGGAGCAATGGATAAAGTTGTTTATTTTGTTAATTATCAAAATAGAGATGGAATTAAATTTTTTAAAATCAAATTTGATCAAATTGAAGAAGTAAAGCAAATTGGTCGTTGTTCAGTTCGTTTTTTGCATGTTAAAGATTTAAATGTCTGTAGAAAACAGTTTCCACTTTCTCTGGCATATACAGTGACTATTCATAAATCTCAAGGATTAAGTGTAGACAGTGCTTTGGTGAACATTGGAAGTACCCTGTTTAAAGAGGGTATGGCATATGTTGCTTTGTCCTGAGTCATCACTTTATCTAGATTGTTTTTGATTGCTTTTGATGAGAGAAAGATTATTGCAGATGAAAACTGTAAATATACAATAGGTTAAGAAGAGTGTATGCTCCTAATTTAGGTGAATATCCTGTGCTTGAAAAGCGTGTAGTAGGTCGAAAAAGAAGATATTAGAATATCTGTAGTGAAGTTGTAGAGAAGGAAAAAAATCGAGATAATATTGAGATTGTAAACAAAAAGAAAAAGAACACTATTGAGGAGATTGTTGGTTATCAGTTAGAAAATAGTTCAGGTATCAACTGCTATGCTAATGTAGTGGTCAATGTTGGCTTTTTTCTTGAAAGTTTGCGACAGCAAATTATGGAGGATTGTGAAAAAAGATTTTGTTCCTTGTTGCATTGTATTTATAAAAAATTGAGAACTGATAAAAGTAAAATGCAAAGTGTTTCTGATATTCGTAATCTTTAGGATGTATGTTCTGGTTCTACACAATTTACGCTGAATATTCAACAAGATGCTCAGGAATTTTTTATGTATATGCTTTCCGTATTGGAAAATGAAGGAATAGAAATTGAAAATCTTTTTGGCCTTTGTTTTGAATGGGAACATCAATGTGAAAATTGTATTTTTCCATATAGCACTAACATAGATACTGAAAGATTTAGTTATTTGACTTTACCAGACTGTAAAACAGTGTCTAACAAACTAGTTAAAGTAGCAAATCAAAACATGGAGTGTAGCCAATGCAAATCAGAAATATTATCAACAATATTTACACAAAGATATGGACAATATATAATGTTAATGATACAACGTTGTACAGCTGAAGGAAGAACATTGGAAACTTTAATTAAATATTTTGTAGCAAGTAAAGTATCAATATCAGAAAGAACTTTTGTAGCAGTAGCAATTATTTTCCATGATGGTCCTTCAACAACATCTGGAAGTTACACTGTCTATTTAAAATGAAGTAAAGGATGGACATATTGTAATGATGCTCAAATGGCTTTTAAACAACGTTTGTCTAGCGAATTGCCCAATTCGTATCCAATATTTTTAAAACCAAAGTTTTAAGAACATAATTTAGCTTATGAGGAATATGTCAATAACACCGGCATCCGTGGGATCGCCCTTGAGTGGGTTCGCTCCTTCTTACACGGCCGCTCCCAGGCTGTCCACCTCTCCACTTTCTCTGCCCCTTTCTCTCCCCTCACTTGTGGTGTTCCCCAAGGTTCAGCCCTCTCCCCGCTCCTTTTCAACTTATATATGCAACCACTTCTGGCATCCCTTTGTCACTCCCCAGCCACTATTTACAACTATGCTGATGATTTGCAATTGATTTTTCCCCTGGACACTTCCCCTACCTCCTGTCTTAACATCCAAACCACAATGTTACGTATTTCTGACTGGATGGCTCATAGCCAACTTAAGCTGAACCCGTCCAAAACGGAACTCGTTCTGGTGGGCGGTTCCACTAACCCCTGGAACGACAACTTTTGGCCATCTTCCCTTGGTGCCCCCCCCCCCCGTCCAGTTAGTACTGTGAAAAGTCTAGGAGTGATCATCTCAGAGGATCTATCCATGAAATCTCAGATCTCTGCCGTCACATCGTCCTGCTTCTTCCAGCTGCGCAGGATTCGCAAGATCTGTAGATTCTTAACCAGAGAGGCACTCATTCTTACCATCTTAGCCTTGGTCATTTCCAGGGTTGACTTTTCTAACATCTTGTATGCGGGGATTCCCGCCTACCAGCTTCAAAAACTCCAGCTCATCCAGAACCAGGCGGCTCGCCTGGTGTTTCGTCAACCCAAACATCAGCACGTCTCCCCTCTCCTGAAGAGCCTTCATTGGCTCCCTGTGGCCAAACGGTGCTCCTTCAAACTTGGCTGCACCGTATTCAAGTCCCTTCACAACCACGCCCCCGAGTTCATTTCCTCCAAATTCAGGCGATACCTCCCATCCCGCAACCTTCGATCCTCTGCCGACAATCTCCTTTGCATTCCTTCGATTCGCCGAAAAAAACACGGTGGCCTCCGGTTCTCCTTTCTGGGCCCTACTTTCTGGAATTCCCTTCCTGTGCCCTTCCGTCACTGCCCTACTTATGATTTGTTCCGTAAAACCCTGAAAACCCACCTTTTTAAGCAGGCCGTTGAGTAATGCTCCCTGCCTCAGTTTGTTATGTCTGTTATGAGCGCCAAGAAACCGTATCGGTGTACGTGCGCGGTACAATTTTTTTAACATAACATAACATAACATGTTAAAAAGTAATAATACAAGTTTAAGTTCAGAAAGCTTTATTCGGTTTGTTTCACACAACCATGTAAGCTGAACATTTTTAAAAACATAAAAATAAAATACCAATACATATTTGCCAAATAAGCATCACAAGAACAGGTATATTACGCTCTACTTACAAAACAGTTTATAAGGGGTTATTCCCCGAGCCGACTCTCATAGTGACTTTAGTACCGAAACGGAGAACACTATTATATAAATACTTAAAAACAATTACAATAAATACTCCATTTTAAAGTGTGTAATGCTAATCTTACCCTAGAGTAAAGTGACTTGTGCATAAATACAAATTTAACCCTAAAGCAAGATTTTCGCTTAAGGTGCATTTCTTAATAGCAGCTCTGACATGTTCCTTCGCACTATTAGCAGTACAATATAAAGTGATATATGCGTAAGTGCAAAAATGCAAAAGTGCAATTATAACCAGACAGTAAGTGCAATATCACAATATTGATTTTCTAGCTGCCCTACATTTCAACAAATAAAGTGCGACATGAAAACAAATGTCTGGACTCTCAAGAGAGCATATTAAGTTCATAGCATCTACTGTCAAACGAGTATTATATTTTAAAAGGATAGGCTTCAAATAACATTTCCTCAAAGATACATAAAATTTACAGAATAGTAGGAAATAGCAACAACTCTGCTTGGATATATCATCACAGAGGCATTTCATGGTAGAGCCTTCCCCTATTACAGGGAAGGATACAAGATGGTGGACAATGTCTAACCTTAAACGTATTAAAAGAAATCGGTGTGAAGGTCTGGACACATCCGCCAAATATGATTGAAACCCACTTTTCAGTTCGAGTTGCCGATAAAAAACAGAAGTCTTTTGAGTCCTAGTCAATTTGGTTCGTTCTTCCCTCTAGTATAACAAAAACGAATCTTTTATTTTCTTCTTAGACAAAGGTATTACAAATTCAGACTCCTTAAGAATATTAAAATCAAATAATGTGCCATACCAATGAATTATGTAGCTTAACCATGAGATGCGTGAACAATGATCTAATTTAAGACAATCTCTAATATTGGACTGTGTGAACTCAGTTTCGCTCTTATGCCAGATGGATCGCCATAGGAGTAAGGGGCGTAAGGCTGCCAAATCTCATAAATAATTGAGACCAGTTTCCTGATGGATTAAATCAGCGGAAGCTGAGGCCGGGGCACACAGCAACCGTTTAAGAAAGCTGTTTTCATCCCTTTGAAGTTGAGCTGTAGATGAATAGCCCCATAGTCCAGCTCCATACAGAGCTGAGGAAAACCATCTTGCATTATATATATGGCAACCATGTCCCTTATTCTGCGGTCTCCCAATTTATACATTGTTCAACAGTACCTAAACCTCTCCTAAATCCATATTGGACTGGGGTTAGGACTTTGAAATCGGAAGCCCAGGTTTCCAATCTTTTTAAAAGGACCCTGCTCAGCACCCTTATAGAGGAGTCCAGTAGAGATATCGGGCGGTAATTACAAGCTTCGGAACGCGAGCCCTTTTTCTATAATGGGACGATTAGTGATTGGGCCCATGTTGTTGGGAAATTCCCCATAGCTGCAGCGCTAAAAATCCTTGTAAGAATGGGTGCCCATAAATCCATTACATTTTTATATAGATCCATCTTGACACCGTATGGGCCCCGTGCCTTTCCCCCTTTACTGTTTAGCAACCCTTCCTCCACCTCTTCGACATTAATCAACAGTGGTAAAATAGGCCATGTAAAATCATCAGTTAGAAAAGAAGTTAAACGCAACCTATCCGGGTTAAAAATATTAGAAAAGTGTTCAATCCATTCGGTGCAGTTCACATGAGACTTCAGTTTGGGTATACAATTATCCGTTAGAAAGGGACTATTAACAGTTTCCCAAAGGAGTTTACTATTGTTTGTATCAGCGGCCATACTTAGTTTATCCCAGGCATCTGATCTCAACTCTTTTTTATGTAGCAACATAGCTTGCTTGTATTCAACTGGAAGCTCATGAACTAGCAATTGGTTACAAGGCTACCAGCCTGATTCATGAAAACCGGAATCTGCGATTTTCAAATTGCGATTAACTGCAAATCGCAATTTAGAAATCGCAGATCGGTATTCATGATTTATGATTTGCGAGAAAAAAATGCGATTCGCACGCGGCCGCATAAAGCGTTTGCGATTATCGAAAATCGCAGAATAATCGCTATTTTCGGCAACATCCGTGTAGGATGTGCGATATCGCAAATAGCGATATCGCTAATTGCGAGATCGCAAAAAGCGAGATCACAAAATCGCGAGATCGGGAAAACGGGAAGTCGCATTTCGAGCACAGTGATGACATCACAACCAGGAAGCAGCCAGTTCCCACCCCCATTCACCACAGTGAGGCAGACCTCGAGGCAGCAACTGAGTCAGCTCCTGCAAGGACACCTGCAAACTTGGATTACCACCCCCTATCTCACTGCAGCAATGGCAGAGGAGGCTGTACCTGGGCCCAGCAACACCGAACAGGAGTTGGAGCACCTCATCGAAGGGGTGGTGGAGAACCACTCTAAACTGTTTGGGAGAGAGTCAAGGAGGGTGCCTGAGCAGGAGAAGCGGAGAATCCGGGTCGGGATAGCGGCTACAGTGAACTCCGTGGGTGTGGCAGACAGGTCACTTGAAGAACTAAAGAAGAGGTGGTACGACCTCCGAGGTCGTGCCAAAGAGAAGGTTGCCGAGAGGCTGAGAGAGTCCCTGGCCACTGGAGGGGGAGGACCTACAGTCCCTCCAAACACCCCCATGGAGGACCGCGTCGAGGACACGTTGGAGCCCGAGGTGTGCATTGGAGTCACCAGACTGGACTCAACCCGCCTCACCCAAGAGAGCCAAGGTAAGTGGCATGCGACTGCGACCCTGTCCCCTATGAATGAATGGCCATGACCCTATAGCCTCCCATAATGTTCCAAAGTCATGCCATCGTTGCACATTAGGTAATGCCCTAAAGCATTGTGGGACATGTAGATTGGCCACAATGTACAAGTACCCCAATGCAGTCAGACAGGTTCCAAAGTACGCAATGCCACAGTCAGTCAGGGAATGTCATCCAGCATGCACGTAGCAACTGCACGTGTGCCAGATACATGCAACTAATGAACGTCCATTTCCCCTCACAGGTGGCGCAGACAGCAGCGGCAGTGACAGGCTGCTCATCGATGAGCAAGCACTGGATGCCGAGGAGGTGCCGTTACGAACACAGCCTGCACCAACAGGCGCAGCACCTACCCCTGCAGCCAGGCCCACAACATCAGTGCCTCCACCGTCTGGCGCAGCACCTACCCCTGCAGGCAGGCCCACAACATCTGTGCCTCCACCGTCTGGCGCACCATCTACCCCTGCAGCCAGGCCCACAACTTCTGTGCCTCCACCATCTGGCACACAATCTACGCCTAGCTCAACTCCACCAGCAGCTGGAGCATCCACATCTGGTCCAGTGACACAGCGGCAACCCACTGTGGCCAGCCAGCTCGCCTGCAGAACAATGCACCCAGCGCCAGGAGGGGGATGGAAGTGCGCTTGCCGAGCATGAGTATAGAGCGTAGAATGCTACGCATTCACCAGCTGCAGGCACGCCGGCAAGGGGCCATACAGATGCAGCTGTATAATATTGGCCGCAATGTGGCAGGTGTGGGGGAGAGGCCAACACAGCTGCTCTGATATCCCAGCGCAACACCGCCCGCCGCCGCCACCGGCAGCTACTGACGCGGCTGTCGGCTTACACTCGATCGAACTACATGATCGGGAATGCCACATCGCAGCTATCGCGACGGTCCCTGGCGCAGCAGCAGCAGCAGCAGATAATTCAATGCTGTGAGGATGTGGCCAGAGTATTAGAGCACCTCACCACTGCCGTTATGGCACTTCATCCCGCTCTACCTGGCAATGTCGGGGGGGACGTTGCCAGCGAGGGCACCTCAAGTGTGAGCAGCCAGTCTGCCTCACAGGTAGCGGTGTTGAGACGTAGCACCAGGCCCACTGCAGGGTCACGTGCGGTGGCAGAGGAGGAGCCGGAGAGGCGTTTGGGTGCTTCGCGCCGGAGGCGCACCTGACTAACATGTACTTTTACATGCACAGGCTGACACGATAAGCCTGCCCTGTGTTTTGGACGCAGCAGTATGGGGCAATACTGATTGCATAGGAAGGATGGCAACTTGCACTATTATTGTGAATCAAACAATAATATTTATTATAGCATCACACATTGGCATTCTGTCATTATTTCAATTTGCATGAAATTGTGATTTGTTGGGTGAGGGGAGAGGGTGCACTAGAAACTGTTCATTGAGATGTGGTTGCGGCGTCTGTGGCCTTCAGCTGGGTTCTCCCCGCGTGCATGGCGCACATGTGCAGGTGGCAGGTCGTCCCCTTCCGATTCACTGCCAGCGATGTCTACAGGTATCTGGCGCTTGGTAGCATGTTGTGTAGTATTGCACACACAGCCACAATTCGGCAGCACACATCAGGACTGTAGTACATGGCCCCACCTGTCTTATGAAGTATGCGGAATCTGCTCTTCAGTAGCCCAAAAGTCCTCTCAATGCAATTCCTTGTGCGTATGTGTGATATGTTGTAACGCCGTTGCTGTGGTGTAGCAGGGTTGAGGTATGGGGTGAGGAGGTATTCACGCAGGGCGTAGCCACTGTCACCTGAATGAGAGGAGCAGAGGGTGAGTGCCTGTGCAGCGCAGCTACTTTATCGCAGTGTGACATTGTGGGCAAAGTGTACTTACCAAGTAGGTGTCCTTCCCTGAAGTCTCCCCTGGCCAGTCGTGTGTGGAGGCCGCTGTGCCGGAATATGAATGAGT
Organism: Lissotriton vulgaris; assembly: GCF_964263255.1. NCBI lineage: Eukaryota > Metazoa > Chordata > Amphibia > Caudata > Salamandridae > Lissotriton > Lissotriton vulgaris. The sequence continues at coordinate 798,904,575 of NC_141685.1, read as the reverse complement.
CATGTGTACTCCCCGGGTACTGTGCCACTATGTCCGTGATGTATGTCTTAGCATTGCAGACCATCTGGATGTTGAGGGAGTAGTAGGACTTGCGATTGCGGTACATGTACTCCATTGCAGCTGGTGGGCAGATGTGGATGTGGGTACAGTCAATGCATCCTATCACGTGTGGGAAATGGGCGACATTGTAGAATTGAAGCTTGGTCTCATCCAAATCCTGATGGCTTGTTGGAAATGTGATGTGGTGGTGTAGCTGGGTCAGCATTGCATCAAGGAAACTCCCTAGGCAGGGGGACATGGTGGGCTTAGATATCCCCCCAGCAGCCGCAACGATCCCCTGGAAGCTCCCGGAGGCCAGGAGGTGCAGGCTACACAATACCTGGACATGTGTTGGCACGGTATTAGTACGCCTTGTTGGGTGCTGCATCAGGGGGTCAAGGTCCTGAATTAGCTTGATGATCATTGCCCCATTCAGGCGGTACTTTGCGTATATTTGCTCTCTGGTTTGGCCCAGCAGGGTGACCCGCTGGCGGAATATCCTGGCCTGGATTCTGCGTCTCCTCCGTGCTGCTCGCTGTAGCCTTCGCCGCCTGACCACCATGTACATTCCTGGCATTGTGACACTCCATATGCTGATGCTGCTTCTCCTTAAATGTGTTTGGTCAGGCCAGCACCAGTTGCTGATTGGCCAACGGTTTTTCAATTTTTTTTTACTATGGGTTTGATGGTTACCACCTGCTTTGGGTTGTCCTTAAATTGCGCCTCGCAAACTGCGATTTTGTTTTTTTTTCGCTAATTGCGATATTTCATGAATCCCGATTGCGAGGATATTGAGATTTCGCTATTTTTTTCGCAGAATCCATGATTTCTCGCTATTTCCGAATCGCAAATGGTCTACTGCCGTGATTCTGCGAATCTTTTAGCGGATTCACAATTCTGTGTTAGCGAATTCGCTATTTTCGTGGTGAATACCGATTAGGGAAATTGCGCCCGCGATAGCATTTTCGCAGCTATTGCGAGCGCAATTTAGCTTCATGAATCAGGCCTTTAGTCTCCAGTGCCAATTTCAATTTATGTAATGTCTGGGTACATTTAGAGTCAAACCTCCTCGTGCCAGCCTGTTTCATACCTTTGGTATTCCTAGTTAAGACATTTTTAATTATATTATTTATATCAGAAAATGTAGTCAGTAACATTTCAGGGGTAACCTCTTCACTTAGACAGTAATCGATAGCTTTCCTGCCTCTAGTGACCACTTTGTTGTGAATGTATCTAGGACCCTAATTAGATATTCCCGATTTATGCCCTTATGTGATTATAACAAATCATATCCTTATAAAGGCATGAGAATCATATCCATATTAAGTCATAGCCAATGCAGTCCAAATACGGCAAGGCTACTCCCATAGACTCCTAGAAAGTACAACGCGTTCTTAAACAAACCAAGCCTCCAGCAGCCCGGGAATTCCCCCTGCTTCTGTTTTGATTTGTCCTAGAACTCCTGAGAGTCTTGAAAGACCTGCCAGTGCTTAGTGACGTCTTATGTCCAACCTTACGTCAAACTCGGCACATTCCAGGTATAAATATACCAACATCTGCCTTAAGCAATACACAGTGGTTTGAAGCAGATCGGCTATCTACTCGCCCGACGCCTGCTGATGCGAGTGCCGAAGAAAGCCGACCCTCCCTGCTGACGCACTGAGAGAGACGCTGTCTTTTTTCCTGCCGAGAAATCCAGCTCCAGTGTTTCCCTCATACCCTCGCGGGTTACTGGGAGACTGAGTCCTGAAAGAGAGATACAAGACCTCCTTCATTCTATACCCAAGGTACGGAGCTGATTAGACCCATAGAGAATTCTTGATTCAGATTCTTGGCAAAAACTGTAACTCATCTTCTCCTTCCCTGTACTAGGCTTATACATTGGGGTAGGTGTATCTTAGAAACACCAGTTGAGTATGTTTAGTCATTATTTTATCATTGTATGTATTTTATCCATTTTAAGTATCTTATGGCTTAGAAACCATATAAATGCTTTTTCATAATACTCCTTTTACTGTACGCACTTTACTTTATGACAAGTATTGCAATTGTGGCAATTCATTTCTCTTACATGAGAAAGAAGACTGCTCAATAAATAAACCTTTTATTTAAAACGCCCGTCTCTCTATTTCTCTGCATCTCTGGTGAAACGAAGCATGCATGGTTGACTGAGTAAAATAGCTATCTATTGTTTCCGCGACTCAGGAGATATATTCCTTATTGCAGGGGGAACAAAGTTGTCATGTAATATGGTTGTCAGAAGCTAATCCCTTCTTGTCTATTCAGGAAAGCTAAACACCTTCCTGTTTACTCGAGAACGTTTTTAGTGACCTCTGAGCTAGCTGGCACACACCATTAAGTTTAACATATTCAATAAAGACCTAGTCGACCTCAGTCCTACGTCTAAACTATCGTTTATGTTATTCAATGCGCAGAGCCTATTGGGAATATAGGAACTACATTACATGGCGCCCAACGTTTGGTAAGGCGATAATTTAACGCTAGATACTAGAGTAACTCAGTCGTGCTTTTCACACAGATCCCTTTTTCCCGTAAAAACTCCAATAGACGTCTGGAGTGGGTAAAAGGTTAATATCCGCCACAACTTAGTAGGAAGAGATTCCTATGTATTAGTTTTTAGTTTAGTCAACGTTGAAGGATACAGTGTTCCAAAATATTGGGCACCTAATCTTTTTTTCCTTGAAACTTGATCTACAAATTTTCAGTCAGTAAAATGTCAGAAGGTGACGACGAAAGGGAGAGAGCTAGACTAGCAGCTCAACTTTTGACGGAAGACACAAGTCTCCAACAAGATCAACCTGATGAAATACTCATCTCGGTAAATGTAAGGAAAACCTTAACTATAAAACTTTTGGAAAATGGAGTATCATCAAGAGGTGGATAGTCATATTTGTTGTCGAGGCACATGAATATCGGCAGACAGAGGTATTCTATTCATGGATAATTTTTCCAGCAGCAAATGCTGTAACACACGAGTTCCACTACTACGAAGCAGGGGAACCTCCAGCGGAATACGTTCCTTTTGAGGAAATTGAAATTCCAATAACTTACCAGGAGCATGAGCTCTGGTTTAATGGCGCCCTAAAACATCAAAATCTCATTACCAGGCTTGGTCCACTAGGTAGACCAGGAGCCACATGGCTGGTTCTAGCCAGCTATACACCACATCCTGACATTAAAGAAATGTCAGACAAAGAACTCTTAGTAAAACTAAAACAATTAATTAAAATACATAGACAATTGGTACAATATGTCATGCAACCAGCAATAAAAATTCCACAGCACACCCCTCACCAGGGGAACACAAATAAAATTACACCACAGACTATTCAATCAGTCATTGGTAAAATACCCGCAAAACTGGAACAAATTCCGTTCAGCTCAAAAAATTACTCAGATAGAGGCAGTATTTCCTGATACTACCCCTCACGAAAAACACAGAATTCTGACAATCTGCCTGCCAATGGGGATTGCACCACATGTGGAGGACTGCGACACTTGGGGAACAGTCTTTGCTTTAATCTACACAAAAACACATGGTGTTCCGTATATGGCGGTTATACCAGATGCACTAAGACAGATTCAAAATGAATATGGTCCAGAACCTGCTTTAACTATAGGTATGAAATTACTGGAAGACTTTAAGCAAGTCTCGGCTATACTACTAGCCAACATAAAAGGAGAAGCAGCATCCGTGGCAATCCGCCAGAAATGAAAAGAAACAGATATAGCAGAACAACCTTTTGAACTTGCCAGAATAATTGAAAAATCCTATGAAGAATTAGGTAGAGACAGTTTAGGTGGTAAACCACTAAAACCACAACTAACTGAAAATCCTGAAAAGACTTTCATTAAAAAAAATCTCAATTCTCAAAAGAAGAAATGGGAGGGTAATAAGCAAACCTCTCCCAGAGAAAAACATTTTCAAACCAAAGGAAGGTCTCCCCAACGAAGAGAAAGATCTCTGGAAGGGGGGGACAAGTCTCCACAATGGGAGCCCTCTGAAACAAGATATAACCTTAGAAATAGGGAAAATTTGAGAAAACCTGACAGATTTTAAGATATTGATACACGTCCCTCTCGATCTTTTCAGACTTCCTCACAGAAATTGGAAAGAAGAGGACGGTCAGAACATAAAGAAGAGCGCGTCAAGTCCAAAGACAAAGGACCTGCTCATCAAAGTAAAAAATTACAATTTCCCAAAAAGAAGGTAGCCAGTATTAAAATAAAACATGCCGAGGATCCTGAGGACACAACTCAAGAACGGAGAGTGGGCCCAAACAATGCTAGACAGCGCAGCAGAAGTTACCATAGCTCGCAAGATCCTGATGCATCTTCTGGAGACAGTGGACACGAATGAATACATTCAGGTGGAAACTGCAGACACCAGAGTTAGCGTGCCCCATAAACTATATGAAATAACATTACGTATAGAGGGAGATAAAACTAGGAAAATAAAAGGACTCTTCTGGGAAAAACTAAAGGTTATGATATCCTTCTAGCAGAAAAGGACTGGCCACCAGAGTTTGTCAGGGAGTGCCCACATGGCAAATAATGATTATGCCTGCCTTCTCAAATCACATTCCAATTCATAAAAAATACACATATGCAAGAAAATGGGCAGTGGCCCAAGCTACTGCATTATATAAAAATCACGTAGGATGGGATGAGAATTCTCCTCACCATAGAATCCAGTTAAAAAAATCAACCAACTGCACAAACTCAGTATCCTGTTAAGCAAGAAGCTAAAAAACAAGTCAGAGAGATCTTAGATCAACTAGACTATCAAGGGGTGATTGAAACATGCACCTCACAAATGAACAATCCTTTGTTTCCTGTCTCCAAGCCAGATGATTCATATCGTCTAGTTTTGGACTACAGACACCTAAACTCTTGTAAAACATTTGCAGTACAAAACTCACACAGTGCAGCACTAATGAATAATATTGTGCGCAAAAAATATAAAACAACATTAGATATTTCAAATGTTTTTTTCTGTCAAAACATTGCACCAGAAAGCAGGTATTTGACCGCTTTCTCCAACATTGGAGCCCAAAAGCAATTTTGTCGTCTCCCACAGGGATTCAAGAACAGCCCAGGATTATTTTCAGCCAAGGTAACAGAGTTACTACAAATGTATGATGATGAGGCATTATCCTATGTCGATGATATCTATCTCACAGACATTGAGCTGGAGACACACTTGAAAAGAGTGAACACTATCATACTTGGGTTCGCATCTGAAGGGTACAAATTTAACTCTAAAAAGTCACGAATTGCCCACCAGACAGTCCTATTTTTAGGATACGAATTATCAAGTGGAGGCAAAAGCCTAGCAGACAACTTCTTAGAGAAGTGTGCAGTACTCCAAGCTCCGAAAACGCTGAAAAACTTACAATCAATTCTAGGTTTCCTAAACTTCAGAAGAACTTACATTCTAAATTATGCAGAGAGGGTTAAACCACTTTACGAATTAATAAACCTGATTTCAAACCAATTAATTGGACTCAAAAACACACAGAAATTTTACGATCATTACAAACAGACATGTTAACTAAAACAAAACTGCAAACACGCGCAAACGAACACAACCTTATAATCCAAGTCATCCCAGGAAGATGCGGATTTACATACCTGACCTCTAATGAGGGAGAAACGGTACCAATAGCTTACAAATCACACTTGTACACACAAGCTGAAATGAAATTCAGTTCTACTGAAAAAGTTCTAACTGCGATACAAACTGCTGTAGCAAAAGAAAGAGCCCTCGCACAAGGTAAACGTATAATAATCGTTACACCAGTACCTGCTTTAGAAGCAGTAACAAGAGCAAGCATTCCAAATGCTAAAGCGTTACATCCGAGTGGCAGGAATCTTATTTTTGTTCCTTCTGCTCCGATATGGCAAGTCAAGTCACAGACAAAACTCAGGCTACAATGGAAGACACGATCCTAGCAATTCAATACCGAGAGCGAATCACTTAAGTCCTCGGCTTGGCTCGGCTAAGAGATCTGAATACTACCTGGTTTCCTTCATTCAGACCAATCTGGCAAGATTGCATCCTACCTGTTCTACGATGCTTGCTTTGCGGAGAAGAATGCATGTTAGACGTCTGTCTCACACTCCCATCAGCAGTACCTATGGATGTCGATACTTTGCTTGGTTCGGTAACAGCTCATGGAAAGTGTTGTCCCCAGCGGCTACCAATTCTGATGACGGCATTCGTTGAGACCTCACCATTACGAGTAGGTGGCGGTGAGGTACGAGATGAAAGCAGCACACAGGTACAACCTTCTGTGACCATTGCTGATCTAAACACTGATGATGACAATGCATCGCACATATGCACTATTTCCACTTTTTCAAATCTTGCCCAACTTTCTCCTACTGTTGTAGACAAATTTTTTGCCAGCCTATCTAAGTTAATGTTCTCTCCTAACAACAGGATTAATATTTGAAACAGCAAGGACACAGCGTTCCCTGAACTTTGAATTCGGCCTTCAGTTTTGATAAACAGAACTTCTAAAAAACATTGGAACTATTTTTCTTCCCGTAAGCAAAATTATTTTTCTCCAGTTCCCAAAATAGTTACCCTTTTTTTTGGCACATGATACTCTGCTTAAAGTAGAACTATTCTTAGAGAACAAGATTTCTATTTTTAAAATACCTACAGACAATATTTTGATTTAGCCTCTAGCACATGTACAATCTTGTATAAATATGTGATGAAATGGTCTCGACCTTCTCTTCTGTATTAAGAGTAAGGGTGGGCGTAAAATCAGTTTCACAGGCGAATTTGCGAATTTTCCGCGATTTCGCGATCCGCGAATCTCGCGAAATTGCGGTAAAATCCGCGAATCAGCGGGGACGAATTTTCAGCCAAGCAAGGGTTACTGCAGCAGGTGCAAAAGTTGAACCTAATTTCTTTGTAACCTTTTACAAAAGGGTTACAAACAAATTAACTTCAACATGGACAACTGCTGCTAATTACTTCCTGGCGCCTCGTTACCTACTTGCAACTATTCTCTGACCCTGCTCTGACCCTTGAAGCAGGGTCAGAGAATAGTTACAAGTAGGCAACAAGGCACCTGTCCAAGGAATTAAACCTCATCAGGAAGCACTTACAGATATAAAAAACAGGAAGAAGGGAGAGGATGGCAAATACACCCATTTTGAGTTGTCAGGAGGGGTTAAACTAAAAGAGACCTTTACAGCACAATTTTTATATGCATTTTGCTAAAAATAAAAAGCTGTATGTTCTGTAGGGGCAACTCAGGAATCTGGCCCTTCAGAGATCCGGCCTCTCTTTCTTTCTCTCGTTCTCTCTCTCCCTCTCTCTTTCCCTCTCTTTCTCTCTCTTTCTATCTATCTATCTATCTATCTATCTATCTATCTATCTATCTATCTATCTATCTATCTATCTATCTATCTATCTATCTATCTCTCTCTCCCTCTCCCATAAACGACTGCATGGGTAACTTCGCTATGCAAGCGGCTCGCGAAGACGCAAAAATCCCTGCGAACATGCAAAAAACCCCGCGAACACGCAAAAAACCCCGCGAACACGCAAAAAAACAAAAATCTGCAAATTCGCCTAAATTCGCGAATTTTGCGGATCGCTAATTCGCAAATCTGCAAATTCGCGGATCGCGAATTCGCAAAATTCGCCCATGCTTAATTAAGAGCTATTTCATAAATGTAAATTTCGTGATTCATTCAGTCAACATTCTAAATGAACAAAATATGCATTATCTGAATGATACCACTGCTTGAAAATGTACAGTATTATACTCATTTTTCGTGTATACACCATTTCAAATGCAAACTATGTATTTTGGGGTGGGCTGGAAAACACATGCATTGTTATATGTTTAGTATTGCTTAGTATTTAGTAATGATGGACATTATAAGTGGAGTGGGTGTTGTGAATGTATCTAGGACCCTAATTAGATATTCCCGATGTATGCCCTTATGTGGTTATAACAAATCATATCCTTATAAAGGCATGAGAATCATATCCATATTAAGTCATAGCCAATGCAGTCCAAATACGGCAAGGCTACTCCCATAGACTCCTAGAAAGTACAACGCGTTCTTAAACAAACCAAGCCTCCAGCAGCCCGGTAATTCCCCCTGCTTCTGTTTTGATTTGTCCTAGAACTCCTAGAGTCCTAAAAGAACTGCCAGTTCTTAGTGACGTCTTATGTCCAACCTTACGTCAAACTCGGCACCTTCCAGGTATAAATATACCAAAATCTGCCTTAAGCAACACACGGTGGTTTGGAGCAGATCGGCTATGTACTTGCCTGACGCCCTGCTGATGCGAGTGCCGAAGGAAGCCGACCCTCCTTGCTGACGCACTGAGAGATACGCTGTCTTTTCTCCTGCCGAGAAATCCAGCTCGAGTGTTTCCCTGATACCCTCGCGGGTTACTGGGAGATCGAGTCCTGAGAGAGAGATACAAGACCTCCTTCATTCTATACCCAAGGTACGGAGCTGATTTGACCCATAGATAATTCTTGATTCAGATTCTTGGCAAAAACTGCAACTCATCTACTTCTTCCCTGTACTAGGCTTAGGTTAGGTACATTGGGGTAGGCGTATCTTAGAAACACCAGTTGAGTACGTTTAGTCATTATTTTATCATTGTATGTATTTTATTCATTTTAAGTATCTTATGGCTTAGAAACCATAAAAATGCTTTTACAGTATTATTTCATAATACTCCTTTTACTGTACGCACTTTACTTTATGACAAGAATTGCAATTGTGGCAATTCATTTCTCTTGCATGAGAAAGAAGACTGCTCAATAAATAATCCTTTTATTGAAAACGCCCATCTCTCTATTTCTCTGCATCTCTGGTGAAACGAAGCATGCACGATTGACTGAGTAAAATAGCTATCTATTGTTTCTGCGACTCTGGAGATATATTCCTTATTGCAGGGGGACCAAAGTTGTCATGTAATATGGTTGTCAGAAGCTAATCCCTTCTTGTCTATTCAGGAAAGCTAAACACCTTCCTGTTTACTCGAGAAAGTTTCTAGTGACCTCTGAGCTAGCTGGCACACACAATTAAGTCTAATATATTCAATAGAGACCTAGTCGACCTCAGTCCTACGTCTAAGCTATCGTTTATGTTATTCCAATGTGCAGAGCCTATTGGGAATATAGGAACTACACTACAACTTCTGTTTGTATCTTAGGGGGGTCCATGCCATCCCACTTTATTCTCATCCCGTTAGGCCTAACAGGGATAATATCTGAAAGTTAACCCACAGTAAGCATGGGCGAATTTTGCGAATCTCGCGTTCGCGAATTTTGCGGATTTGCGAACTCGCAATTCGCAAAATCCGCGAATTCTGGCGAATTTGCGGATTTTTTTTTTTTGTGTGTTCGCGCGGGTTTCTGCCAGTTCGCGAGGGTTTTGTACAATTTCGCAAACGCGAACTTACCTGTCGGGTCGCAAGTTTTGCGAACTTGTTGTTTCTACGTGTCCAGCCTGTTTGGGACACTCTTCTTCATCACTGCCACTCTCTGTCACCACTGCCACTCTCTGACTACTCACGCCACCCTCTGGCCCACCCATGCCACCCTCTGTTTCATCACAGCACCCTCTGGTTGTCCAGTCAGTGTACATTATTGTGGCAAAGAAAGCACACCTTCCCTGCCTCAAGTGACCCGAATTAATTTGGGGCTGATTAATGTGTCACAGAATATTTTTTTAGCTGGCACCTGCTTCCTTAGTGCTTCCTGATTAGTGATCTTTTGCACTTGCTAAGTGCTTTCATTGTTGCATAATTAGTTACAACACCTGCCCTGCCCCAACTGAAAATAATGAATTAGGGGCTGATTAATGGATTTGAACTTCCAGCCTGGCTCCTGCTTGTCTCCCTTAGCTGTAATTCAGGACCTTTGTGGCATATGTGTAACTATTCTGAGGTTCAGAGCAGGGTCACATAATAGTTGCAACTGGCAACTGAACTCTGGAGGGGCCCCTCAGGAAGAACTACAGGAAATGGCTACTAATGATGAGCCTGAACTTTTGAACCTGGTAAGTAGTTTCAGTTTTGCTCAGATCGTATTTCTGCAATTTTGCGCTTATTCGCGGGGCGCGAAGTTGTACTGGGAAGCCGCGAACTTACGCGAACAGTGCGAGCAAGCCATAAAATCCGCTGCTCGCGGATTTGCGGATTTTGCGGGAGATTCGCGAATCTCGCGGATTGCGAATTTACCGAAAATCCGCAAAATCCGCGAGCGAAACGGATTTTCCGCCCATGCTTAACCCACAGTATTAGTTATTTTATTACCCCAATCTAGTAATACCATGGAAATACTGTTGTGGTCACTAACCACCTGCTCTGATATCCAAAGGTCAGAATAGGAACTATCCTACGAGATTAAAATATGGTCTATGTTTCTGTTCGCATTTCTCCCAGTGAAAGTTGGACATTTAATGTGGCCCTGTTTCATGGAACAACATAACAAATCAAGGTCAAATTTTGCCATTATTATATTTAGGGCCATGCCATATCCGCAATGTGGGAAATGTAAAAAATCATCATCAGACCCATTGGTAGTAATGTGGGCCATCATGTATCCGCATTAATTGGTTAGGGTCGCTGGGCAGACCCAGATATTGAAATCCCTAGCCCACAGGATAACTGCAAGTTTATTAGATAATTTCAATACCCTATCTATCTCCTTTTCTAATAAATCTAGCGGTGCATCCCTGTCCTTGTTAAAATTATTATTATAATAATTGATTAAAACCAAATCCTTACCCTTTGGGAGCGTTAACCTCAGAATTTGGCTATGCTCGCCTAAAGATGAATAGCTTGTGATTTTACACCCATTTAATTTAGTGGATATAAGCAACAATAATCCACCCTTTGCTCTACCTGATGAAGAATGTACAGCATTTAAGCAATGGGATGTATAACCTTCCACTGCAACCACATCAGTACTCCAAGTTTCCTGGATACAGATAATGTTGCTTCCATGAGTGAAAAAATCCTGCCAAAAAGGCGAATCTAATTTTTTCCCAAGTCCTGCTACATTCCAGGTAGTTAATGTATACCCTTCCTGCATTATAATTTCTGTTCCTTGGTTATCATTTGGATTTAAATTTGGTGGGTCTACTAAATCCAGTAAAAGCCCGGGTTTTATTATAATTAGATTATCCATCTCATCATTTCCAGCACTCGCATACACCATATTGGGTTCTATATTTTGGGGTTGGGTATTACTTAGATTGTCTCCCCTACTAGTTGGTCTATGTATTACCATCTGTTCTAACTCATGTATAGAGGGTACCCCTTCTGGTTTGATATGTCAATCGTTGTCCTCCAACCTAGACAAGCACTGGAATCTATTATACAAAGGGATGGGAAACCGCATTGGGTGTGCTGCTGATGGTATGGGCATCCAGTTAATATTAGGATGGAAGGTCGTATGATCTGGGGCTAAATTATTTGTCAATAAATGTTTATAGAAAAACCTCAGTGGTAATAAAGTTGTATTAAATTCCCAACTTGAGGGTGGGGGGGCTCTAAGTAAAGTTTTGCGTGCAAAATTCGGTGACCTAAAATTATTTATCTTCTAATCAAAAATGGGGGAGATGGAATGTTGATCCATTCATTTTCCAAATTGCATACGCTAATCAAATGAGAAAGGATCACTTGTCCTACACAACCTTAGGTATGAAGGAAGAGCGGAGGATGTCCCAGTATAAAAGACCCTCATGCACGTGATGGGTATGATGGTATCTGAAGCGGTATATCTTGGTTCTCCGCTTTTGGATCACGTGTGTGCATAATCATTAGGTCTATCAGGTTATGCAGCCTCCACCAGGAGGTTCTTACCCAAGGTTGATGCAGTAGTGAGCCAGTGATAAGGAATATAAAAAGACCACAAAGCCAGAAAAGTAAATTTATTTGGTCTGAGTTTGGGTCTGGTAAACTCTATGGTAGTGCATCTTGTGAACTGAATTATGAGTAATAGATGCACTCTTCTCTAGTGCGCTCACCCTAACCAATCACACGCGAGTTCATTAAACACACCACCGGCGTATCCGCTCGTCACCTAACCTCCCAGGGGAAATACTTTCAACCGACTCGGCCCCCGGATTCTAGTGAACAGCGTCTTCTACTTTATGTAAGTGAAGCCCCCGTTTATCATTCACGGCAATACGAGGGAGCTCAGCTCCACTAGTGCATATTGTAAGACTCGATCTCCATCCTGTTTTTTTAGAACTACGTTAATTCTGACCCGTTTCAAGTCCACATCGTGAGTGTTCATCTAGCAGCTTCTAAATTATGTACCGCCACTATTAACCCACCGGTTTGTTTTTACGCATGGTAGCCTTGTTTTTTTGCATGGTAGCTTTATTTCCTTATGCTTTACCCACGTTTCGATTGATGTCTCTGAGCACTTTACATACCGCCTACTAATTCGGATACCACACTGTACTCGTTATTTACTATCCTGTGTTTTTCACCACCATTCCTCAGCGCAAATCACCCGTTTGATTTATCCACCTCCTTCCAGCATGACTCAGATCCTCACATTTGTTTTTTGTTCAGGCACCTCACCGTTAGTAAACCTTGAATTCACATACCCTCCATTTACATTATGGTAATTGATTACCCATTCTTCTTCATCCCTTGTAGATACCCCTTGACAAAGGGCTCCGCCCGAAATGCATAGGGAGTGGAATTAATTAACCCATATGCAATTACAATTGACCAGTGTTTGAATCTTCACATGCTGGTCAGCAAGTACACCATGGCAAAGGAGGGCCATTTATACTCGGCCTTTATGGACCTCTCTTCGGCCTTTGACTTGGTCAACAGGGCCAAGTTATGGGCTATATTGGCTGACATTGGTTTCGATCCTCCTCTTGTAGACTTCTTGGCCGCACTCCATGAAGATCTATCAGCCAGTAAAGTCAAGTCAAAAAGGCTTTATTTCGATAAAAGAATTATCATAAAAGCAGCACGTAAATCACAGTACAACAATTTGTAAAATCAGAAAAGCATATGTAAAACGTTCTCACAGATTTACAAAGCAGTTCATTAAGGAAACAACTATATTTTAAAAAGGAATTAAACAGTCAATTTAAGCCTTTTGGTGCGAATGGACCAAGCCCAGGATAAAAATTTGGCTAAGACACAAGCATAGGTGGCACAGCTATCAGACATTAAAATCCTGATTGCAGTCACATGACTCCTGGTACCCAACTGCCGACATACATTTTTGAGCCAGACCCTTCTTGGATTTGTATACTCACTACACTCGAACATAAAATGCGCCAATGTCTCTGGTTTGATTAGGCACGCTGGGCAAAGGTCAGAGGTTTGTTCGCGTGATTTCCAACTCGATGTAAAAGAATGAAGGGGAAGGGTTCCTGCTCTGAATTTAAAATATAAAGCCCTATCAAAGGGTTTTTCAATAATGTCAAGATACACTTCCCGCTTGGGTTCGTCTTTAAACTTCAAGAAATCCTCCGTAAGTCTGCCCATAGTAGTACTAGTGTTTCTTTTCGTGGAGATCCAGTCCCAATATAGTTTCTTGAGCGTTAGCTTCGGGGGTGAAGTTCTATTTGACCACGCTTCATTGAGGCCCAGATTGAATAGTAGCAACTTCATGTCTCTTAACCATTTAATTTTGTGCCACCCTGGTAGTGACATGATTTCTGCAAGGCCTTGAGCATATTTGCTGAGTTCCTCCACACGCCAAAGCCGCGCCCAGAGCAAGAGTGGACGAAATTTTGCGAGGTCATCAATTGGGCGACATCCCAGGTCCAACATTAGCGGGACCGTGGGAGTTCCCTGCGGTAAGGACATAATCGCTCTACAAAATTTCATCTCTGATCTTGGTAGAGCATCGGAAATGGATGACCCCCAAAGTTCGGCCCCATAGAGAGCAGAGCTGACACCCTTAGCCGAGTATATTTCTAGGACTGTAGCTATAGGTCTTATTTTGCAGGAGCGTTGTTCTTTCAAGAGAGCTCCTGTTATTCTCTTGTGGGTTAGAAGCATTTTGTCCAAGTGTGGTGTCCAATCCATTTTATGTAAAAGGCGTATCCCAAGATAGTAAAAAACTTCTACCCTCTCCAGTGGTTCAGCATTCAAGATAGGAGAGCGAACTGGTTTTTTGGGAGGGTTCAGAACAAGATATTTTGTCTTGCTTGTGTTGATTACCAGGCCGCGATTAGCACAGAAAGATTGAAAGTTATTTAAGAGTCTTTGGAGGCCTATTGGGGTCTAGATATTAAGAGCGTATCATCCGCGAAGAGGAGGGTTGGTATGCGTTCGCCAGCCAGGGATGGTTCATCTGAGGGGTGTTTCCGAAGATGCTCAACCACCCCATTGATGTAGAGGGAGAAAAGGGTGGGAGCTAACACACATCCCTGGTGGACACCTCTCTCTACCGGGATACTATTAGTTTTTTCCCCCCCTGGGCCCCACCTAATCTGGGCAAAACTATTTTCGTGCAGCCTAACAAGCAACACAAGCAGGTAATGCGGTAACCCATATCGGCCAGTACGCTCCATAGGGTCTCTCTAGGTACAAGGTCAAAGGCAGTCTTTAAGTCGATAAACGCGAGATAAAGACTGCCCTTGCCTATAACCACAACTTTCCAGTAGACCATCATAAGCCTAAAAGCTTGCTCGATTGTCCCAGTTCCCACTCTAAAGCCCGCCTGGTAGTCAGTAAGGATTTTATTTTCGTCTACCCAATTAAGAATTCTTAGCAGTAGAACCTTGCCAACTACTTTTTGGCTGATGTCTAACAGGCTAATGGGCCTATAATTTGACGGATCATCCCTGGGGCCTTTTTTGTAAATAGGGACCACCTCCGCCCCTTTCCACGAGGAGGGGACAGGGGCGCCCCTACAGATAGCGACGAGTAGGGAATGGATCAATTTTCCCCACTTTGAAGTATCTGATCTTAAAAAGTCGCCGGGGATACCATCCGGGCCAGCCGCTTTTTGGGGAATAATAGTGCCTATTGCGTATTCGACCTCCTTGATGGTAAAATCAAAGTCGCTAGGCTGGATGTTCCAAATTGGAAGTAGCATGGATGAGCCCCCGACCCCCCCTTGAGAGTCGCTCGTTTGCAATTGATCAGCTTGGCGGGTGTAGAGCTTGGAAAAGTGTTTGACCCACGCCTGACTAGGGATATTACAAGTTATTAAATCACTATCAGGCCTGTTCCGAGCTCTAATAGTATCCCAAAATCTTTTTGGATCCCTCTTGGAGCTAGCTTCTTTAAGAGTGGACCAGTAAGCCTCCTCCCACTCCTTTTTTGCTAGACCTAATATTCTCTTATGTTCTTTCCTGGCTAACTGTATTTGGGGTTGAGATTTGCCTTTAACAGCTTCAATTAGCCAGGACTTTCCTGCAAGCTGCTGTATACCAGTCGTGCTTACCCTTGGTTTTATTTTGGGACGTGAACCTCCCTGCATTGCCATTTACCCAAAAGACTTCCCCTTCCCCTTAACAGCAGCTTCAAAAATGGGTGTTGCCCTATCCACTGCCGTGGCTAAGTCAATAGTATCAAGTTCTATTTGTGAGGCCGCAAGAACCACCTCTACGTTAGCAAGTTTGTCAGGATTACTGGCAACTTTGTCCCACTTTAGACGCCTTCCGCAGGAGGAGACAGTGACCTTTTGTGAGCATTTAGAAGGTGCTGACAGTGCCTCGTTAGACCAGGGATTCATGATAGTTAGGGAGAGCGAGTTATGGTCGCTCTCGACGGTCGGTATGACCGTCATGTCTTCGACTCTGCTCCAAAGCCCCAGGTCCAACAGGATATAGTCAATCCTTGAGGTATGACCAACCCTGTTGAACGTCGGGGCGCCCATCCGGTCGGAAGGTGTACGGCCATTAGCGGCTCTTAGCCCAAACTCAAGAGTCAGTGCATTTAGCTGTACTGCACTGCTGGTCCAGCGCCTAATCGGAGGGATGGAAAGTGAAGGGATGCCCCACCTACTGTCATCTTCACCCAAATCAGGGATGCCATCTAGGGGGAGTGGCTCATAGGTGCAATTGAAATCACCTGCTACTAGGGTATGGTCAGCTTCTTTGCAATCCCTGAGCTGCACCTCCAGATCTGATATTACGGGTGAGGTGTGCCCATTTTTTGTGCCTCTAGCATAAACATTGTAAAGAGCTAGAGTCAAACCTCTACATGGAGTACCTAGTAGGATACCTAAAATGTCTGGATTATTTATCTGCTTGGATGTTATTCTACAGTTCAGGGAGATGCTTACCCAAGTAATAAGACCCCCCGAAGGGCGCCCTTTCCCATTCATAGGTTTCTCTGCTGGGATAAAAAAGGTGACAAACCCAACCCGGTGGAGTGGTTCTGTACTCCAGGTCTCTTGAAACATACAGATCTTATGTGCTTCAACCAGATCACTCCACTCAGGCAGATCCAGTTTCCTATGGATGCCCGCAAGGTTCCAGCTAAGGATTTTTATTTTATCCTTGGTGGTTTTCCCTCTAGTACCATCGATGTCTCTAAAACTAGGGGATTCTGCACATTCCCACTCTAGGGCAGGGGATGGTGACTTAATCAGGCTAGCGGCTGTCTTAGTTGGGGAATTAGAACATAGTGGGTAAGACATGACTGGTGAGCCCTTCTCCTCACCCCTATTAATGAAAAAATGCATGGGGAGAGCATTAGCAGAATTAAGTCAGTCCACCTCTTCTAGCGCGCTGAATCTATTCCAGTGGGCAAACTGAGATACAAAGGGGTCAAAAGGAGGAGGTGGACCTTGCCATGGTTGCTGCCACTGATGGATAGTATGATGTGGAGCAGGTATATACCCTCTATTTATTGGAAAGCTGAATTGGGGCTGATATTGTCTGGGGGGCATGGGTAGAAAGTAGGACAAGGGAAGTGGGTGGATTTGAGTAGCCGGACCACTATTAGGTGAATTACAAATATAATTCACTACCCCTACATCCCTAAAGTTGATAGTTATAACATCACCTGCTATGGTCTTGGTGTTTCTACCCACCCAATCACCTCTTCTAACTGCGTGTATTTCGCCACACACGTTATTGGGCAGTGGTTTATGCAGGTGGAGCCACTGAGCACATTTATTCTTTAATTCGACAAGGGTTTCTCTGCTACCCTCCTTCAGTGGTGGCACCCCCGTCAGTACGACCACAAAGGGTGAGACTTCCGGCGGCAAGTTGATTGACTTAAAGCGAGCCGGCCTTGTTTTAGAATCATAGGGCTTGTTAAGGGAGGTAGTTGCTGACGAAGTGGTGGCTGAGTTTTTGGGACCCTTTGCAGATTGATTAGATACCTTTTTGGAGCCAGAGGGTGTTTGAGGCTTTGCAATAGGGTCTACACCGCTAGGAGTTGGTAAGGGCGCAGGAACTTTTTCCCCCCTTTGAGCCTGATGGTGCGGTACTGCTCCTGGTTTGTCAGATATAATTTTGGCTTTTACGGTGGGGTCTTTAGGTAGGTTGCTATTGATGTTATTCACCAAGGTCACTTCTTTGGTTTTCCCTTGTAACTGAGTGGTCACATTTCCACTTGACTTATTAGTCCATTTAGTGTTGATTAAAGATGTTAGTCTATCAATTTTTGACATTAAGGGCTTGATTTGAGCCGATATTGTAGCTTCAAGATCTGATTTTAAGTCTGCTACCATATTTTCGACCCAACAAGGAATGCCTAGAGTTGAAGTTGGGGCTGGTGACACAAGATTATGATTTCTGATGTTGGTTTTAGGTTTTTTCTTGGTCTTAGGCATATTCCTTGGTCCTGACGATACAGGAATGCCTCCTTCCCCTGATACTTGAGGACAATTTTCTTTGGTGGGCTCTGGCCTTTCAAGTGATTGGCAAGCTTCAAGGTCTGGAGTGGCCTCTAGGTCAACAAATGATGAATCAGACTCTAATTGAGAGACTGATAAGTCAACTAAATTTGGTACTGTAAGTGGACCAACAGCAGGTTGAGGTAATGGAAGAGAGCGATTGGATACAGTTTGCTGGGGAGGTGAGCTTGCAGTTGATAAAGGGCCCAAGGACGAGCGTTTAGCGTTCATAAGGTCCAAGGATACTCTTCGTTCCAGTAAAGAGATACTGTGATCGATTGTCTCGTTAACCCGGGATATGAATTGGTCTATAGGCCCAGTGATTTGGGCTACGGCCATCGCTGTTTTAGTTTTACTTCTTGTTCTTCCGGGCATAACAGACATATATAGAGGCTTGCGAGGTGAATATTAGGACGGTGTGAGGTGCCAAGAGAGATGGCCCGGTCCGGTCTCTACCGGGCACTAACGGGCAACAACGGGCCCGCCCTTGGCCCGGGCTTCACCCCGGGCTGGGACCCGCGCGCGTCCCGCGGTGCGCGTCACAGATCTGGCTAAAGTACTCCTGGGTGGAGAGGGGGCGTGGCTCACCCGGGAAGAGGACACAGCTGAGGATGTTGTAGGCTGGTCCTCGCAGTCCCGGGGCCGCGCCTCTCGCCTCCTCTGCGGCCTCGCGGCTGGAAACTCCTCTCACCGGCAAAATTCACAATCAGGAACAGATGTCAGCTACTCCAGTAGCATGAACAGGGTTGTGGCAAGAAGACTCCTCAGAGCGAGCGGCACCCCGATCTATCAGCCTCCATTAGAATCACTCGAGAAGGAAACACCACCAGACCTTTTACCTCCAGAAGAGGTGTGAGGCAGGGCTGTATTTTAGCCCCGCTTTTGTTTACTCTTTACATCAACTCCCTGGATAAACCCTTGGAGGGGTGCACACCTGACATTCTGCATGTGGGGGGTTCCGCAGTGCCTGTTCTGCTATATGCGGACGACGCGGTCCTCCTAGCTCGCACGGGCGTGGGGCTACAAAGGCTTCTGGACGCGTTTGGCGACTTTAGGGCAAAGTTAGATCTCTTAATCAATAATAAAAAATCACATGTGATGGTGGCTGGGAGGCGGCTAAGGCCGAAAAAATTAAAATCTTTTACCTGCTGTGGAGAGGGGGTTTCAAGGGTGCAAGTCTTTACCTACCTGGGTGTGATCTTTGAGGAGAAGGGCTTGTGGAAACCACAGGTGTCGGCAAAGTCACTAGCTGTAACAAGATCAACCTCAGCCTTGTTGAGTTTCGCTAAGGGACTTGGCTCACGCCCAATGGAGGCATTACTGAAAATCTATAAAACTAAATGCCTATCCATAGCCACTTACGGTGCACCGCTGTGGGGCTACTCCTCAACTGGTGATTTGCAGACCGTGGAAAACCAGTTTCTCAGATCTTTATTAAGTGTTCCACAATCCACACCAGTTTTCTCATTACACTCTGAGCTAGGTTTAGGTTACATTACTGACCTGCTTCTTCTGGCACCACTGGTATGTTGGGCCAAAACCTGGCTGAACAATGACATTACACTTAACCACACTATCCTTAGGGACTGCATGGCTCTGGATAACGCTTCAAAGATCCCGTGGCTGGCTTACGTAAAAGGTGCTTTGGGAAGCCTTGGTAGGCCCAACCTCTTTAGCCACCCAAACACAATTTGTAGGGGGGACGTGAAATGGATTAAGGATAACTTCTTGAGGAGGGCATCTCAAACGCGGGAGAGTGAGGAACTGACTAAACCGAGAGCGAGAGCAAACTTCCTCCTCCTGACTACGCCCTCAATTGAACCATATCTAAAATTTGTAAGCCGCCCATACCATCGACACTTGCTTATTAGATTTAGGTTCAACTTTATACAATACTCCGTAGGCGACTTTCCCGTTTGGGGGGTCCCAGACGAGTCAATCCCATGCAGCTGTGACAACTTTTCAGAGCAGTCCCTTATGCATTTTGTAATGTTTTGTGATTACTATAAGAAGAGCAGAAAGCAGTTCTTGGTCCCTATTTTAAGGGAAGCAGGTTTTGTACAAGTACGCCCAGCACTATTTTACTTACAGCTTCTAGGTAGCTCTAGGATAGCCTTCGGGGTTGCTAGCTTTCTGGTCGCAGCCATGCGTACGAAGTCCAGGAAGCTATCCCCGAGGTTCCAGGAGGGGTGACCTCTCCATTTTGCAGCTTTTATTAATATTTTTAAGTTAATTATTCTCTTTTTTATTACATTGCGAGTGTAACTGTCTTCGTATCAATTTTTAACTATTTGAATGCACTAGACATTATTACCGGGTTCGACTCATTAATGATTTTAACCACATGAATTAGATGATCTGCCATATTTTTAACATGTATTTTTATTTTGAATTTGTATTGTCTTGTTGCTTTTATGATTTTAAGTAATCGAATAAAGCTTGCTTTTGACTTTGACTTTGAACCCATATGCAAGACGCTTGTAAACATTACATGAACTTGATATGATGTGAATATCAAAAAAACTTTTCCTTCATGAAATAAATTGCAAAGAAGCTATCATAAACTTGATTGGAGTCTAACTCATTTTGGAACCCCATGGTGTGCCTCCATCCAGGGATGCACTCACATTAATGCGTGCACATAACTTCATTGTACTTTTCAGCGTCATTGGACGGTGACGCCACCTGGGAGAGCACCCTACCAATCTACCAAGCTCAAGCCTAAACCATTGATCAACATTGTAGTGCACCTCCCAATTCTTGATTGATAGTGAGAGTAGAGCCACAACTGTTTGGTAGCCAGGTCCAACAGACACCATTAGCCACGAGGACACAAATGGGGGAAAGAATAGTCCAAATGATCAATGCTGTAGGGACCACCCTAAGATCCAAGAAGGAGATCCTGAAGCAGTGGCATGATCTCAAGAGGGTGGTCAAAGAGAAGAGGAGCAAGAACTGGCATCTGGCGAACGTGACTGGCAGTGGCCCTCACATCCCACCGAAAACATTCACACCATGGGAGGAGAAGGTGCTTGCCATACTGCATCCTGAGAGTCTCACAGAAGTAGCTGGAAGAACAGAGGCTGGTAAGTACAAACAAATGGCAACCAACACACTGAGAACTACTCCCTTGCACAACCCAATGCCCATTACACTGTCCACCCACACCCAACAGGTAGCTAACCATCTTGCATAGGAGGCCTGTATGGGGGAGGGAGGTCTGTACAACAACTCACACCATTTCCCCTCTACCACAGCCTACCAAGATGTATAACCCCCCAACACCACCCAGAAGCATGTGTCAGCCATTGCACTGTTCAATAAAAAGACTTACAGGTAGGTAGCCATCTTGTATTGGAGCACTGTTTGGGGGTGGGAGGCCTGTTTCACTACTCCCAGCATGCCCCCTGTCCCACACTCCAGCAGTATTGAGGCCTCCCCCACCCAGGAGCATGTGTCAGCCACTGCACTGTTCAACAAACAGACTTACAGGTAGGTATCCATCTTATATTGGAGCACTGTTTGGGGGTGGGAGGCATGTATCACTACTCCCAGCATGCCCCCTGTCCCACACTCCAGCAGCACGGAGGCCTCCCCCACCCAGGAGCATGTGTCAGCCATCGCACTGTTCAACAAACAGACTTACAGGTAGGTATCCATCTTGTATTGGAGCACTGTTTGGGGGTGCGAGGCCTGTATCACTACTCCCAGCATGCCCCCTGTCCCACACTCCAGCAGCATGGAGGCCTCCCCCACCCAGGAGCATGTGTCAGCCATCTCACTGTTCAACAAACAGACTTACAGGTAGGTATCCATCTTGTATTGGAGCACTGTTTGGGGATGGGAGGCCTGTATCACTACTCCCAGCATGCCCCCTGTCCCACACTCCAGCAGCATGGAGGCCCCCCCCACCCAGGAGCCTGTGTCAGCCATCGCACTGTTCAACAAAAACAGACTTACAGGTAGGTAGCCATCTTGTATTGGAGTACTGTTTGGGGGTGGGAGGCCTATATCACTGCTCCCAGCATGCCCCCTGTCCCACACTCCAGCAGCATGGAGGCTACCCCACCCAGGAGCATGTGTCGCCATCGCACTGTGCAACAAACAGACTTACAGGTAGGTATCCATCTTGTATTGGAGCACTGTTTGGGGGTGGGAGGCCTGTATCACTACTCCCAGCATGCTCCCTGTCCCACACTCCAGCAGCATGGAGGCCTCCCCCACCCAGGAGCATGTGTCAGCCATCGCACTGTTCAACAAACAGACTGACAGGTAGGTATCTATCTTGTATTGGAGCACTGTTTGGGGTGGGAGGCCTGTATCACTACTCCCAGCATGCCCCCTGTCCCACACTCCAGCAGCATGGAGGCCTCCCCCACCCAGGAGCATGTGTCAGCCATTGCACTATTCTCCCTCAGCTAACAGGTAGGTATCCATCTTAACTCTTTGTAGCGACCTGGGACAGTCACAACAGCAGGGGTGGATACAAAGTTCGCTTAACCAAAGGTCCGATACCACCTCTCATTCATTATACCCCCCACAGAACGTCAACAGTGATTTTGGTATACAAGAAAAGGAGACGGATCACTGGCCCTTTAATGCAGACTGGAACCAAAAGTGGGAGGAGTCAGGACAAGAGGGAGAGACGTCATATACCCGGAACGACGAATCACAGGTGTGCTTGTTCACCCGGAGGGAGCAGAGCGGAGAGGAGAGTGAGAGCGGAGAGGAGAGGAGTTTGGCGGAGTTCGAGACAGCGGAGACGAGAAGCGGAGAGGACGAAGCGAAGGGAGAGAAGCCAAGAGGCCACCGACACAGCGGATCGCCCAGCCATACACCCGCGGGAGGTGTATGGCTTACACAGGTACGCGACAAAATCAAGGGCTGGGTCAGTCGTAAAGGAGGGATCTTCGAATACCCCAGTATCCCCACCTCCCTGGTATCGTGTCCCTATCCTGAGCACTGATCCTTCACATCGGCACTTTTACTAGACGTGTGGCAAGGGTGGTTATTCCCTCACTCCCTTCCCCTTAGAATAGTAACTCGCCTGGACATCCGACTCATACATTGTATTTCTCCTTCTATTTGGGTCGAGAGACAAAACGGAGCCAGACGAGACATCACCTCGACGGACACCCGAGAGAAGCGGTCGAACAGCAACCGCCGAGTCCTGTGTTAAAAGAACCGCGAGAAGCCGGTCACCACGAGGAATTGTAACCAGAGGAAAGAAAAGCTCTGATATACTGTTTGGTAAAATAAAACCTAGGAAGACTAAAATTAATGTATTGCCTATTCATCCCGAACCTGTAACAGTGGTGGAGAATGCGGGCATAGGCACCATCTCTGGAAAAAAGATGGAAACGGTAGTTGAACAACTCGTAAAAGGTCAAGGAAGACTCGAATGGGCATTAGAGCAACATCTGGTATCCGCCCAGGCAGATAGAGTGGTAATAAAAAAAGTATTTGAGGACAAAAGCGAACAACCCTGGGTTGACCCCGTGGTTAGGGGTGGATCAACGGAAAGAACCATGTCACATGGAACACCAGCCATCTCTCTACAAAAATATAGAAGCGGAGAAGATCCTGATGCTTTTTTATTAAATTTTGAAAGAGCAGCCCGAGCTTGTGGCTGGCCAGTAGCTAAATGGCCTTTCTTTTTAGCACCGCTATTGGGAAGAGAGGCTCAGGCCGCTTGTCAAGTGGCAAATCCAAACGGAAATACTGCTTACGTCGAAATAAAAAGAATTATACTGGACCATTTAGGTTTAGATCCAGAAGCATATCGTCTGCGCTTTCGCAAAGAGAGAGGCGCAGTGGGAGAAAACCCCAAAACCTTGTTTGTAAGGTTAAAAATGGCCACCGATAAGTGGCTTACACCTTCTACTAGCAGTAAAGAAGAAATACTCGACCGAATATCTTTAGAGCAATTTCTAGAGGCACTCCCCTACGCCACACAAAAGTGGCTTCGACAACATTATAGTCTAACCACTGCTCAAGCAGTTGAGATGGCCTCTTCATTTTCCAGAGCACAACCGAAAAATTTTCCGTTTGATTTGGAGAAAGAGAAAAAAATGGTAATCCGACCGGAAAGAAATTTTCCTAAAGGAAGAGAACCTACACGACCTCGTACACGGAGAACAGAGAACCCAGGAACATCAGGACCGCAATGTTTTGATTGTGGACATTGGGGACACATTGCTAGATTGTGTTCGAAAAAGAGACTGGAAGAGGAACCTATGGAAGTTGGGTATTTCCCTAAATCTGTGCTTTACTCGGCAGAGCTGGGCGGATCATTCCGAGTAAGTGTGAAAGTTAATGGGCAATCTCTGCTAGCATTGTTAGACTCCGGCTGCCGCCAGTCTGTTATACAATCTCAATATGTAACCACAAAGCAATACATTCCTAAGGGGACTGTTAATATTAAGTGTGTCCACGGGGATGTCAAACTATACCCTATAGCCAACATCGCTATAGAACCCACAGCAGGGACTCCACACACAGTGAGGGTGGGAGTAATGTCAAAGCTGCCTGAAGATTTAATCATTGGGACCGATAATCCCGATTTCTTGCATATGTTTAAAAAAACCTTAGAACCTGGTCATAAAGATAGACTTAAGGAACTACACACCACAAGGGAGGAAGGCAGGGACCCATCTGTACAACCCCGGAAGGTCACTCTTAAGTTTGTAAAATTGTCTAAAAATGCAACTTCCCCCACCAAGGGTTTGGCTAAAGCAGCCGGATATGATTTATGTAGCGCATAGGACTATGAAATACCAGCCAAAGCAAAAGCATTAATTGAAACCGACCTGCAAATCGCAGTACCAACGGGCTGCTATGGCAGGATAGCTCCCCGTTCCGGACTGCCCGCGAAACACTTCATAGACATAGGAGCTGGCGTCATTGACGAAGATTACAGGGGTAATGTAATGGTTCTCCTATTTAACCTTGGAACAGAAACGTTTCTAGTACACAAAGGAGACCGAGTGGCACAATTGAAATGCGAGAGCATAGCTTCCCCTACTCTGCAAGAGTTAGATGAATTGGACATTACAGATCGGGGCTCCAAGGGGTTTGGGTCCACTGGGAAACAAGGTGAAACAATACAAGCAGTTCTTTCACCCGACCCTTGGGTTCTCAATAAGAGTTTAAATTTGCACAAATAAGTGACACCACTCTTTTCAATGCGTGGGAACAGGCCCACCAAAGAACCGCTGAGTCTAATGCATATCCAGCATTCGTAATTCAAGAGGGGTTACTGTATAGGATAGGAAAGGAGGGAGACTCTCCTCAACTCCTGGTGCCCGGGTCTTTCAGAGAGCAGGTCCTTTTTTTTGGGCATAGCCATCTAGTTGCCGGACATAGCGGCGCAGAAAAAACTACCCAAAATATCCTCAGAATTTTTTTTGGGCCCGGGATATATAAGGACACTGAAAAATATTGTAGAACGTGCGACATATGTCAGAGATTAAACATGAGCAGACCCCCGGCTGTCCCTCTTCAACCGTTGCCAGTCATTGGGAAACCCTTCGAACGTGTCGGAATGGACCTTATTGGGCCATTGCCTAAAACTCAAAAAGGTTTCCAGCACATATTGGTCGTGGTCGATTATGCCACGAGGTTCCCTGAGGCATTTCCCTTATCTATGGCTAATTCCAAACAGGTGGGTGATAAGATGGTCGAACTGTTTAGTCGGGTGGGATTTCCAAAAGAAATTCTGACAGACCAGGGCACTCCGTTCGTTTCTAAGTTAATGAAGGAGATATGCCACAAGTTGCACATCCACCAGATCCGTACCTCTGTTTACCATCCTCAGACGGACGGACTGGTGGAACGTTACAATCGTACCCTGAAAGCCACCCTCCGTAAAATGATGGAAGTCAGCGGGGCTGATTGGGACAGGATGTTGCCACTAGCGTTGTACGCTATACGGGCTCAGAGACAATCCAGCCTGGGTGTATCGCCCTTTGAGCTCCTCTACGGGCGTCAACCCCGCTCCCTTTTGGAGATGACTAAGGATGCTTGGGTTAATGAAGCCTCGGAGGAAACATCATCAACTCTTGACTATGCTCAGAGTCTGAAGTCAAAAATTGGTAAATTGAGAGCACTAGCGGTGGCCACCTTGAGAATAGCCAACATAGACAGAAGGTTGCGTATAAGCATGGGCGGAAAATCCGTTACGCTCGCGGATTTTCGGTAAATTTGCAATCCGCGAGATTCGCGAATTTCCCGCAAAATCCGCAAATCCGCGAGCAGCGGATTTTATGGCTTGCTCGCACTGTTCGCGTGAGTTCGCGGCTTCCCAGTTCAACTTTGCGCCCCGCGAATAAGCGCTAAATTGCAGAAATACGACCTTAGCAAAACTGAAACTACTTACCAGGTTCAAAAGTTCAAGCTCATCATTAGTAGCCATTTCCTGTAGTGCTTCCTGAGGGGCCCCTCCAGAGTTCAGTTGCCTACTTGCAACTATTATGTGACCCTGCTCTGACCCTCAGAATAGTTACACAAAGGTCCTGAATTACAGCTAAGGCAGACAAGCAGAAGCCAGGCTGGAAGTTCAAATCCAGTGACACATTAATCAGCCCCTAATTCATTATTGTCAGTTGGGGCAGGGCAGGTGTTGTAACTAATTTTGCAACAATGAAAGCACTTAGCAAGTGCAAAATATCACTAATCAGGAAGCACTAAGGAAGCAGGTGCCAGCTAAAAAAATATTCTGTGACACATTAATCAGCCCCAAATTAATTCAGGTCACTTGAGGCAGGGAAGGTGTGCTTTGCTTTGCCACAATAATGTACACTGGACAACCAGAGGGTGCTGTGATGAAACAGAGGGTGGCATGGGTGGGCCAGAGGGTGGCATGAGTAGTCAGAGAGTGGCAGTGGTGACAGAGAGTGGCAGTGATGAAGAAGAGTGTCCCAAACAGGCTGGACACGTAGAAACAACAAGTTCGCAAAACTTGCGACCCGACAGGTAAGTTCGCGTTCGCGAAATTGTACAAAACCCTCGCGAACTGGCAGAAACCTGCGCGAACACACAAAAAAAAATCCGCAAATTCGCGAGAATTCGCGGATTTTGCGGATTGCGAGTTCGCAAATCCGCAAAATTCGCGAATGCGAGATTCGCAAAATTCGCCCATGTTTAGAACTTGCGTATGACCGGGGGAAGAAGTGGAGACAGCTCCAGATCAATGACTGGGCATTGGTTCTCCTACCCTCCTCATCTCAGAAATTCAAAGCCGCATGGACAGGTCCATATAAAGTAGTTGGGGTGATTGGTCACACTAGTTATAAATTGCAAGTCACTCACAACAAACAACAGTCTTATCACATCAACCTTTTGAAAAAGTGGTTGGGTCCCCCGCCAGCCCAAGTAAACTTGACTGATACCGCCTCGCCTCTGGGGTCTACGTGCGAACAGCTTGTCCATAATGAGGAACTGACTATGGGGCAACAAAAAGAACTGAAACAGACTCTAGAGCGTTACGCTGGTGTCTTTTCTAATCGACCAGGGCGTACTTCCCTGGCTGAACATTGTATTGTGACCCCCCCTGACAAAAAGATTAGAATTAGACTATACCGAGTCCCGGAGGCTAGGAGGGCCGCTATTAAGGCTGAAATTGACGAGATGCTTCGCCTTGGGGTTATCCGACCTTCTAAGAGTGATTGGTCTAGCCCCATCGTCATGGTCCCTAAGCCTGATGGTAGCAGGAGGTTTTGTATGGACTTTCGTGCCCTTAATGATATCTCACTCTTTGACGCCTATCCCATCCCTAGAGTGGATGAATTAATTGAGAAACTGGGCAACTCAAAATACATCACTACCCTGGATTTAACTAAGGGATATTGGCAAGTTCCCCTAAGACCAGAAGATGCCAAAAAAACTGCGTTTTCGACAGATGAAGGACATTTTGAGTTCACTGAACTCCCCTTTGGGCTCCATGGGGCGCCTGCGACGTTCCAACGCCTAATGAACACTTATTTAGCGGGATTGTCCGAGTTCACATCCGCCTATCTGGACGACATTTTAATCTGCAGTCCGGATTGGCAGACTCACCTAGAGCACTTGAGCGAGGTACTGATGGCTCTCCAGAAAGCAGGACTCACTGTTAACGCGAAAAAATGCAAAATGGCTTTTCAAAAGGTGAAATATCTTGGCTATGTTCTGGGCCACGGGTTGATTGAACCGCAAATTGAGAAGGTTCGTGCAATTGCAGACACTCCTTTTCCCTCGACTAGAAAAGAACTGAGGTCTTTCCTAGGACTTGTCGGTTATTACCGGCGGTTTATTCCACAATTTGCGGACATAGCCACCCCCCTTACAGATGCTCTGAGAGACACCGGGAAATCATCCACGCCGGTACATCCTTCAATAAGATACTGAAGTCGATTATAACATCTACTCCGGTACTCTCCTCCCCGGACTTTTCTCGCCCTTTTTCATTACATACGGATGCATCTGATTACGGTATCGGGCTGTGCTATCCCAAGTAGGTAGCGAAGGTCACGACCATCCGATACTGTATGTCAGCAGGAAACTGTTTCCTCAGGAGTTAAAATATGCTACAATTGAGAAGGAATGTCTCGCAATAAAATGGGCTATTGACAAACTGGCTTACTATCTAGAAGGACGACGGTTTGACCTTTTTACGGATCATGCCCCGCTACTATGGATGGCACGCAACAAGGCTAATAATGCTAGGGTCCTGCGCTGGTTCCTATCCCTACAGCCTTACATATTTTCGATTCATCACCAAAAAGGCATTGATAACGGGGGTGCTGACTTTCTATCTCGTCACCCACTCACCGATCGTGAGTGTCCTGGGGGGGGAGGTGTGTAGCGACCTGGGACAGTCACAACAGCAGGGGTGGATACAGAGTTCGCTTAACCAAAGGTCCGATACCACCTCTCATTCATTATACCCCCACAGAACGTCAACAGTGATTTTGGTATACAAGAAAAGGATACGGATCACTGGCCCTTTAATGCAGACTGGAACCAAGAGTGGGAGGAGTCACGACAAGAGGGAGAGACGTCATATACCCGGAACGACGAATCACAGATGTGCTTGTTCACCCGGAGGGAGCGGAGCGGAGAGGAGAGTGAGAGCGGAGAGGAGAGGAGTTTGGCGGAGTTCGAGACAGCGGAGACGAGAAGCGGAGAGGACGAAGCGAAGGGAGAGAAGCCAGGAGGCCACCGACACAGCGGATCGCCCAGCCATACACCCGCGGGAGGTGTATGGCTTACATAGGTACGCGACAAAATCAAGGGCTGGGTCAGTCGTAAAGGAGGGATCTTCGAATAACCCCAGTATCCCCACCTCCCTGGTATCGTGTCCCTATCCTGAGCACTGATCCTTCACATCGGCACTTTTACTAGACGTGTGGCACGGTGGTAAATCCCTCACTCCCTTCCCCTTAGAATAGTAACTCGCCTGGACATCCGACTCATACATTGTATTTCTCCTTCTATTTGGGTCGAGAGACAAGACGGAGCCAGACGAGACATCACCTCGACGGACACCCGAAAGAGGCCGTCGAACAGCAACCGCCGAGTCTTGTGTTAAAAGAACCGCGAGAAGCCGGTCACCACGAGGAATTGTAACCAGAGGAAAGAAAAGCTCTGATATACTGTTTGGTAAAATAAAACCTAAGAAGACTAAAATTCACGTATTGCCTATTCATCCCGAACCCGTAACACTCTTCCTGATGTGTGTGTGTGAGACCTACATCCCTACACAAAGCAACATTTTCACGCAATGCATCGACACCTGACATGTATGAGTAAATGATGTTCCTCTGCACTATGAAATTACACACAGTTTAGCCATCAATAATACTAGTGGAGACTTCATAATTGTGTAGTGTACAGGTAGTCAATGAAACAAAGATGATACAATACTTGCACAGTGCACAACACTGACCATTCCCCATCTAATCCACAGGTGATGAAGAACTCACTGCTGAGGACTAGAACATCGACCAGCAGAGCCAGTCTCCACCCCCGGTACATGGACTCTCAGACGTTGACTCCCAGGACAGTTTGGACGATGAGCTCCGGCCCGGCCCATCTGGTGTGCCACAGACCCAGAGGTCCCAGGACCCCATCCTCCCCACCACCACGTCTGCTGCACTACCAACAGCTCAGCAGACCCCTGCAGTCACGGCCTCTGCCTCCACCACCACCACCACCACCACCACTACCACCACCACCACCAGTACCACCTGCAGCACCTCCCCTGTCCCAGGGGATGACCAGGCCAGACCAGCAACTGTGGAGGGCAGGGAGAATGTGCGTGGACCCAGAGTGGCTAGGCAACAGGACCGTGGCAGCAGGGCAGGTGGGAGGGCAGGGTCACCACCAGACCTCGGGAGGAGCGGACACCATCCCTGGATCACTTCACCAGAGTTGTGGAGGCATACCAAGAGGTACAGGGACAAAGTGGCCGGTCCGATGAACTATTAAGGGAGCTCATCCTGCTGATGAGGTCCATCGTCAACTGCCTTGGACAGATGGTGGACCTCATGGGCCAGCAAGTGGCGTTGCAGAGGGACAGGCCTGTGTCCCAAACAACACCACAGTCCCCTCCTGTTGTGCCGCAGGATGACAGTGCACCATCCTCACCAGCGCCAACAGAGAGGGACGAGTGCCCTGATGCCGCTGGCCAGTCAGCAGACCCCCCACCACCAAAAAGATCAAGGGGGCGTCCAAAGAAGAGCCTGGGAGTCTCCGGGGTCAAAGCACCTGACACATGCCAGTCACGGAGCCAGCACTGATTGCAACCCTCTTCCCCACTGCATTGACTGTTTGGACTGTCTTTCCCCATATTTCCTTGGCAATGGTACTTGTTTGTTTGACTGGGTCACCACATCCATGTGGTGTCTACTCTTGCATATCATCGACCATGACTGTCAACTCACTGCTCATTCCCCACCTTCATGTAAATATTCACGCACAAATCACATGTCCACTTTACCAATAAAATACCTGACACACCAGATTTTGTGCAGTATCTTTTTTAGTACAACATTTTCAGTGCTGCCAATGTCCATGATGTGTCCAAATGATGTTCTGTATGTAGGGCAGGATTATTCTGAAGCACCTAGGGAGACACAACAGAACCACAGTCACGGTGTAATTTTGGCATCACAGACAGAACACTACACAAAACATACACAAGACACTACTGGCATACAAGACAATGGGCTGCAGGTGTGAACAAATAGAGGCTGTCACGACCGTCGCCTCCTCACTATCAGGGTGATGCTCAAAAGGGGTCCACCTCCAGATTACCCTACAGTCTGACTGATAAACAAGACACAGAGCATAAAGGGAATACGGTGAGGGAATGATACGGAAGGGTCTGGAACGGGAACGATAGCTGAAACGAGAAGAAAACACCAGGGTAAGTACATATAACTCTTACTACTCTCATAAAGTCTCGCTAGAAATTCAAGTACCAAAAGCGAATGTATGTAGACTGTCCTTTCCCTTGGAGGTAGGTAGCAGATACGTCTCTCTATACCTATCACTTCTTTTCTACAATACAAAACCACAGATTAATGATCATACATACTTTCTCCACACAGTGGTTATGATATCACGCGAAAAAAGGAAATATATGAAGGAGGGTCTAGGGAATAGTATTTATAGACAAACTAAACTCCACACCCCTAATCACAGACACTTATAACTACGGGGAGAATGTCAGTCTATAGAGTGACAAAAAAACCTCAAATGCTCAAAATAAACTTCTCACCTGGTCAACTTAGTTTGCCCAAACATTAGCATGAGAAAAGTCTCCATCAGCCCACCCATTTGGCCGAGCATCGTCATCTGGAAGACTAAGAGAGGAGGGTCAGATGTAGCCAATGTTGCTCTAACTCTAACATGAATGGATACTTGACCTAATACTCTCAGAAGTTCTCAGCCACAGTTGTTGTTCAAAATATGGGACCCCTGATGGAGTGCAGTGCAGGTGATAAGTGTGTGCGGGATAGAAATGACTAAAAGGACAAAAAATATGTTTATTAAGTATTGTCCTAATGCCATAAATAAAAACCGCCTGATAGTTTTGGAAAAATTAACTATCTCCTGGCAAAGAGTGAGGTCGACATGTTTCAGCCATACGGCCAAATTGCCCGGCTTTCTTCACGACCTAAATGATGTTAATTGCTAATTCAGGAAAATATTGATAAGTGAAGTATATTATACATCTGATTTTTCATAAAGAAGAAAACAGATCAGTGGTGTATTACTACCCTGCCAGGTACAAATCCAATGTATACGAGGATGAGATCTATCTCTCCATTCCTAGAATAAAGAAGGGGGTTTAGTACAGTACAAAAACCAGGTCATCCCAGTAGTGGCGAATAGAAATACTCGGAGCATAGAGGTAAAGAAGTTAAAAAAAACGATTACACTTTGTGATCGACTGTGCCCCTTCATAATGTAATTCTAATAAGGCAATAATAATTTCAAAAAAACTAGTGAGAACTCACCCCACTTTTTGTGGGAGTAGGCCTCCCCTCACCCGGCAACTGCTCGGTGGTTGAGGCCCGCTCTATTTGTAGGTAAAGTAAGGGAACAAATGGTAATGGCATCATCCATCTTATGTCCCCTTATTATACTCAGAAATCAAATTTAAAAACCGAAATTCAAAAGACTAAGACCGTAACATTCGACACCATGTGAGAAAAAAGGATGGCGCTCAGCATCAAGAATTGAAGTAAATCAGTTTCTTAATGTAGTATTTTTCTTTATATATTAATTGTGATTCAACATATAAAGTTTTTAAAATGAGAGATGATGTACAAGGTGTATACAAAACACTCTCTCACTGAAGTACCCCAAATTTCTGAAGACTTGGCTGAATAGGGGCAAAAAAGCCCATGAAAAAAGATGTTCTTTCATAAGTATTGTCAGCCAAGAACCTAAATCAATGTGTAAAACTATGGTTTAACTTATGGCTTAAATTACAATGTTCCCCATGTTCTCATTTGGCTAAAGGTCTAAAGGAGCAAAACCAGAATTAGAAGTTTAGCAAAAGTGAAGGTGTGAAAGTCCAAAATAGCAGAGCCATCGAGGGTCATCTTACTTGTCCGTCGGTACCTCTTAGCAATCCGGAAGCAGTGTGGGAGGTACCGAGGAAGGTTCGATGTCCTCTGTTATAGTGGCGCTAATTGGCTAATTGGTTTCAATTGGTTCTTTAACCAATGAGTGTCTGCGTTATAACGGTGTGTTTAAGGTGTATTCAACGCATATAATGGCTCGCCTTGCGTCATGCTCAGACGCTAACTTTGTCTATTCGACTGTCGTGCTCATGCGTCAACAGCTGGCCGCTCTTTGCGCATGCTCAGTCCTTCCATGCAAGTGACACACCATCGAGAACGTCTCTTTCCCGCACATGCGCGTCGCTGTCCAGCTGGCGATGAAGTGCCCACATGCGCACAGCTTCAAAACCCAAGAGGCAGCGTCAGCACAAGTCGCAGCATTTTTGTATAAAGATTTGAAAGGGAAGAATTAGGACTCATCGAATCCGACTGCTCTCCCCCTACATCAAGTCATAGTGGAAATAGCTATATTGATAACCCGATGTGCATCTCAAGGTACACTGTCAATCATTGGATAGGGTTTTGTCATTGTAAATGGGCAGATTTATAAAATGGCAAGCATGTACCATTACACGCAGTGAGTGTTGCAAACACGTTCAAAGGTGCCATGTCTGGAGTCTTATAATTGGCTGTCAAGAAAACTACCACCATAAATCAAACAACTAGGATCACAAGAAAAGACCCGGATACTGATCATTAATTGCATGCGATCTATCTGCTAGTTGTGATGTAGTGTTACTCATGAGTTACAGTAGAATGACCATGGACTGAAAGATGTAGTTATCACTATATATTAAAAGTGATTTGGAATTGTCAGCAGGAAACACGACAGCTGCAGGATGTGTTACAAGTAGATCAAGCCTGATCTACCAACTAGCGCTGGCGCAATATATACTGATGGCCAAATGTCACTTTACAACACTGATTTAGATTGAGACCCATGGAATATTATCATTCAGGCTTTCTGTATCGGTTTTGTTGAGCAGTTTCTGTGCACCCTCAGGCACTAGCCTACAGGAAGGTTTTCGCACAGGGCCTGAGGGTGGTGACTATCAAAAGTCAGCAAGGAATTTCTTGACATGGGTTTTTTAAACAATTCACATTGTACCTGTCCATTCTCAAGGAAGATGAAGATATCCAAGAATGCTAAACGAGATTCACTGTACTCAACTGTAAACCTCAAAAACTGGGTTTGTGGATTAAGCCAAGCATGAAAGGCATTATTATCATGAGTGGTGCCTCGCCAAATCACCAGCACGTCATCTATGTACCTCTTCCACAGCAACACCTGATGGAAAAATGGGTTGCTGTGGTTGAGGACATGATGCTGTTCAAAAAGATGAACGTACAAGTTGGCAAGGCTTGGCGCAAATACTCTGCCCATAGAGGTGCCCGAGATTTGAAGAAAAATCTGATCTTCAAATCGGAAGTAATTTTCCATCATGGCTATCCTGGCACACTCCATAATAAAGCTGACCGGAGTGATGCTTTGAAGATCCCGAGCCTCAAGTAAACTCCTGATGGAATCTAGAGTCTCTTTTTGAGGGATACAAGTGTATAACTACTCTACGTCGAAGCTAGCTATCAAGTCAGTGGAGGCATCAAACTCAATGTC
Organism: Lissotriton vulgaris; assembly: GCF_964263255.1. NCBI lineage: Eukaryota > Metazoa > Chordata > Amphibia > Caudata > Salamandridae > Lissotriton > Lissotriton vulgaris. The sequence continues at coordinate 798,869,947 of NC_141685.1, read as the reverse complement.
AGGCAGAATTCGAAGCAGATCTGCAGTATCTTTGAGATAAGTAAGCATTTCTGCTATCAACGGTCGTAGAAAGAAGTCAACAAAAGTGGATAATGGCTCTAACAATGAGCCAATCCCAGAGATGATGGGACGTCCCGGTGGTGGTCGTTGGGTTTTATGTATTTTCGGCAAGCAGTAAAAATACGGCATCACAGGATGGATCGTGATCAAGTACCTGGCCTCTAGTGGTGTAATCCAGCCTTCAGCTTCTGACTCCTCAACCAGTTGTTTAATCTCTAAGACTAACCTGGGAGTGGGATCTGTGTCTAGTAATCGGTAGGACTTCACATCTTCCAACTGCCTACGGCATTCTGCACGGTATATCTCCATATCCAGCAAAACTGTAGCACCCCCCTTATCTGCTGGCTTAATGATGATTGAGTCACCTTTCATTAGGCTCTGGAGAGCCAGTCTGTCCTGGTTGGAAAAATTATGATAGTCCTTTCTTTCTGAGTTACATAATGTCATCATATCATGGGTCACTGCCTTCTCAAAGGTGGTTACTTGTGAAGGGACTTTATGTGCTAGCGAGGTGAAAGCCGATTTAGGACGCAATCCTGTATTGCCCGCATTCAGTTCTTGTGTATCGTTGTCATTTTCTTTATTCTTGAAAAAGAAGTGTAGTCGAATTTTCCTGAAGAACTTTTCGAGCTAACACCTAAGTTTGAAGGGGTCTCCTGTATGTGTTGGAACATACCCTAGTCCTTTATTCAGAACTCTCTGTTCATCTGTTGTCAGAATGCGGGAGCTAAGATTAACCACTAAGTCCATCACTCCGCAGTTTGATCGGTCGTTTGCTGTTGGCCTCTCCTGCTCCTCGTGTTCGGGAAGGATGGGTCCGCTTCCCAATGAACTGTGGGTGTTCTTCTTCTTTTCCCTCGACTGCAGGCACTGCCCTGGCCTAAAAAAGGCTGGGCTGGGAAAAATTGTTGGGGAGGATATGCTTGCATATGTGGTGCAAATGGAGGTGGTTGATAACCCCATGGACCCGGTGACCACCATTGGCCCTGGTTCTGGTAGAAACCCTGCATCCCTCGTCTCTTGTTAGATCTACGTGTCATTCCTCTACCTCTCATGTGGGGTATCCCAGTGTTAGATGAATCTGAATCACTAGATCCTGGGTCTGATCCTGATGTAGAGTAATTGGACCCTTGGCGTCTCCCTCTGTTGTTATACTCTGGGGCCACATAGGTGTCACTTGTGTAGGGACCAGGGAAAACATAGCCAAGTCTTTCTTGAATTTTTCTATCTTATTCAGTAGGATGTTCTCTCTGTACTCTTTGTTGGTTTTATTGGTTTCATCCATTTGTTTTTTATAAGCAGTACCCTTAATTGTTGTGTTAATTTGTCCCTCAGGGATCTGAATTTCTATCAGGATAGCATCTGCCTGACGTTTGGCGGTACTTATTAGGAGAATTAACCCATCACGAGTACATCGCCATGCTATTTGTGACCAGTCTCTCAGAAAGATCTTGTCAGTGAGAAAAAGTCGTGGTGTATTGGTTACGATCAAGCCAGTAGGGGCACACTTGTCCCGCAAATACTCAGCCATAATGACACCATGAACCGAAGTGCGTGAATGAGATTTTTTCAGATTTAGTAAGGTGAGCCAATCATCTTTGGCACCTATTGTTGTTTCCGGTAAGGAGTCTAAAATACTTGGATTATTAGACAAAATGGTGTTAAGAACTTCATCGTCGAACGCCAAGCCTGCAAAATCAGCCATGGTGGAACGGCTCGATCTCAGATAATGATAACGGTGAGTGTACAATATAGGCTTCTAATAATCTTTTAAGCCTTCAATGTGACCCGCAGCTGTAGCTGCTCTAAGACAAAAAAAGGAAGATATATGAAGGAGGGTCTAGGGGATAGTATTTATAGACCAACTAAACTCCACACCCCTAATCACAGACACATATAACTACGGGGAGAAAGTCAGCCTAATGAGTGACAAAAAAAACTCAAATGCTCAAAATAAACTTCTCACCAGGTCGACATAGTTTGCCCAAACATTGGCATGAGAAAATTCTCCATCAGCCCACTCATTTTGCGGAGCGTCGTCATCTGGAAGACTAAGAGAGGAGGGTCAGATGTAGCCAATGTTGCTCTAAGGCTAACTTGAATGGATACTTGACCTAATACTCTCAGAAGTTCTCAGCCACAGTTGTTGTTCAAAATATCAAATGGAAGATGTGAAGTCCTACCGATTACTAGACACAGATCCCACTCCGAGGCTAGTCTTAGAGATTAAATAACTGGTTGAGGAGTCAGAAGCTGAAGGCTGGATTACACCACTAGAGGCCAGGTACTTGATCACGATCCATCCTGTGATGCCATATTTTTACTGCTTGCCGAAAATACATAAAACCCAACGACCACTACCGGGATGTCCCATCATCTCTGGGATTGGCTCATTGTTAGAGCCATTATCAACTTTTGTTGGCTTCTTTCTATGACCGTTGGTAGCAGAAATGCCTACTTATCTCAAAGATACTGCAGATCTGCTTCGAATTCTGCCTGACATTGAGTTTGATGCCTCCACTAACTTGATAGCTAGCTTCGACGTAGAGTGTTATACACTTGTATCCCTCAAAAAGAGACTCTAGATTCCATCAGGAGTTTACTTGAGGCTCGGGATCTTCAAAGCATCAATCCGGTCAGCTTCATTATGGAGTGTGCCAGGATAGCCATGATGGAAAATTACTTCCGGTTTGAAGATCAGATTTTTCTTCAAATCTCAGGCACCTCGGGGCGTGGCTAGCAGCCGATCATGTCGGCAGCATAAGGGACGAGCTCCGCAGCTGAAACTGCCTCTTCGTCAATCCGACATATCATCCGACGCAATTCTCAAGCCCTATAGGAGGGTACCAGAGCCCAGGACCGGGTGGTGTAAGCAGCGACAAGCGGCGATACGATCCAACGTCTGGAGACCGAGATACGTCGAGGCTGCGGTTCGGCCTACTCCGACCTCCTAGGCCGGGGCCTCCCCTGGTCGAGTGGCCCAGCAGGAAGTGCAGGCAGACCTGGGATTCTGGACCGGAAGTGCCCGCGGGGCGCGGGGGAAGGCAGATCGAGTGCTTCCCGGACAGTCAGAAGTAGCGACACACGGGCCACGGGAGTGTGGTGGACAATAGCACTGTCGCCGGTGCTCCGGCCGTCCCAACTGTCGAAACGGGCGGCTCTTAGTGTAAAGGAACCGGTGAAGACGGGGACACCCGCCATTTTCTAGATCGAGGAAGGTGCTGCGCACTTGGCAAATACTGGCGCTCTTCACCCTACGGCACACCCTGCTGAGGCTTGGACATACTATAATTGGACTGGGTGGTGCGTTCACACCGCTCCGGACATCCTGGAGCGTAGGGGCACGAGGAGCACGACATCCAGCGGTATGGCGGGGAAAGGTCCCAAGGGCGGCGCCACACAGACCCGCATCGAACGGTATACCTCCGACAAGCCAACCGCCTTCCCGGCGGGAAAAGATCTGGGAGGCAAGACGGCTGACACCCCAGGTGGTAAGAAGGCGACGCTCGACGATGTAATGCATGCTCTGGCTCAGTTACAAATGACCGTGGGCACGATTTCCACGGACGTCACCTTGCTCAAAGCGGACCTCCACAAAATGTCGAAGAAGGTTAAGAACATGGAGGTGGTCACGAAATCTCTAGTGGAGGACGTCTCCGAACTCCAACGGGAGATGGGGAAGATGGCGCAGGATAATAAAATGCTCCGGGAGAAACTGGATGAACAGGAAGGGCGTTCGAGGCGGAACAACATCCGTATTATTGGGGTACCGGAGTCAGAAGGAATTAAAGCCATGGATCTCTTTGTGGAGAGCCTGATCACGGATGAACTCAAGCCGAAAGGGCTATCAAACATTTTCTCCGTTTAAAGGGCCCATCGGGTACCAGGAGGCCAACCAAAGCCAGGGGCAGCTCCGCGGCCCATAGTAGCCCGTTTGTTTAATTTCCGTGACCGGGACGCCATTTTGCAGGCGGCCAGAACTTCTCCTCCTCTTAAGATTCAGAACGCTACCATCGCCATTTTCCCCGACTACACAGCGGAGGTCGCACGTCGGCGACGAACGTTCTTTGATGTAAAAAAGGAACTGAGGTCCAGAGAACTACCGTACTCCATGCTCTTTCCTGCAAGACTTAGGGTGGTAGCTGAGAATAGAAGAACGTGGTTCTTCGACAACCCGGAGAACGTGCAGGAATGGTTGGAGGGTTGGAGGCCGGGTCAGAATCCACGACGGACAAATTGACCCAAGAAGGATCGAAATGGGGGTCACCGCCAGGACTCCCAGGCTTCGGGAGGTGGGCCAGAAAGTAGCGACTCTTTAGGGGCAGAAGGCGGCCAAGAAGAGAACGAGGAACAATGAACATCAGACTTTGTTTTTGTTACAGACATTTAATGCCGCGTAAGCGCTTCCCGCCATTGGACACTGGGTGAAGGGCCTCCGAGGGTGTGAATGAGAGGCCGCCGGCAGCGGAGAGTCCCTCACCCAAACGCGCAAGTACACTGTTTTGGGGATGGGGTATGCACTCTGCTCAGTTGGGGGGGCGGGCAGTTTTGAGTCCGTGCAGCAGGGGGGCAGGGAGGGGGGTTACGAGGGGTTTGGGAAGGTTTGCAATACAGGACCCCTTGGTCCTGCGAGTTCTTGTTTTCTGCACACATATGTTTACTGGTATGTTTCAATCTACTGAGAGCATCTGGTCTATTTGGGACGATGAGGAAATGGAATGTTGGAAAGACCCACATCTACCCTACCCCTGTCTCCGCACGCCACCTCGCCTCCGGCGAGGGGGCCTCATGATGGTTCACCGTCTTTCTCATGGCTGGAACAGTTAACCACACCACGCCGAACCCATTGCTTGTCATGTCATGGAACGTTCGAGGTCTGGGGGACAAGATTAAGAGGGGTCTGGTGCTACAGGGAATTAGACGACAGGGGCCTGCTCTTGTTCTCTTACAGGAAACACACCTGACGGGAGCGGCCACGAAGGCCCTAGATAGGCGAGGTTATCAAATGATAGTGCATGCGGAATTTACTTCAGGATGCCGTGGTACGGGTATTTTGCAGAAGAAATCCTCTCAATTTATTGTGAAGTCAACAGCAGTCGATGCCCATGGCCGCTTTGCGGCAGTTCATGGTCAGTGGGAGGGGAAATTGTTAAATGTAGTTTCCGTATATATACCACCGGCACTGCACTCCGTAGCCCTGCCGGACCTTGGCAGATTCTTGTTGGACCTCCCTGATGGGGACTTACTCATAGGTGGGGACTTCAATATGACACTAACGGACACCCTCGACCGATTTCCTTCCCGAGCACACACAGACGGTCCCAGCAGGCTCCAGACCTTTCTAGACGCACAGGGATTGGTGGACATATGACGCACACTACACCCTAGCCAGCAACAATATTCATACTACTCGGCCACCCACAATAGTCTCTCCAGGATCGACTACTTTCTTGAATTGGGCAATGGGCATCTTACTGTGGCCGAGACAAGTATACAGCCGAGGGGCATCTCGGACCACTCTCCACTCACTCTGACAATCACTACCACAGACACTAAACGACAGCGGTTATTCCCGATCTTCCCTGGATATCTTAAAGTCCCACAGATAAGTAAGGACCTAAAGAAAGCTACCCGGCTTTGCTTTGAGGAGAATCGGTCCTCGGTAGACTCCCCCTCCACGTTATGGGAAGCGTATAAGACCGTGTTTAGGGGCCAAGCCATTGCCATTGTTGCGAATCACAAAAAAGCACACAGGAGGGAGGCACTAGACTTAGAATTGGGCCTCGAGAGGGCCAACACGGCCCATATGGCACATCCTTCGGACGATACACTCCACAATCTACAGGTCCACCAATGTCGCCTCACCGACCACTTAAGGAGGGTCACTGGGGCGGATATTGCCGCGACTCAACACAGGGTCTACGACATTGGGGACAAAGCTAGCAAACTCTTGGCGTGGCTAGATAAGAAGCAGGGGGGAGGGAGGAATATCTTACAGCTCACTGACTCATGTGGCGTCGTCCACACCCGCCCTGGCGAAATAGTGGAGGTCCTAGCTGATCATTTTAGTGAGGTATACACCCCTACGACAGTGGTGACGGAAGATGAGGCTCGAGATGCCCTCGAACATGTGCCTCTGCCAAAATTGACGGACGAGGCGTCGAAGGACATCGACGCACCCTTGACTGTGGATGAGGTCCAGCTAGCCATTGGTTCCCTTCATTCGGGTACAGCCCTGGGCCCCAATGGAATACCCATTGAGTGGTTTAAAATCATGTCAGAATCCTTAGGTAGGCCCCTTATTCAGATGTACGAGGAATGCAGGTTGAAGGGGATGTTGCCGCCGGACCAACGGATGGCGACTATTGTAGCCATCCCGAAACCGGGTAAACCCCCTAGTAACTGCTCGTCATATAGACCCATCTCCCTTCTGAACCCAGAGGCCAAAATTATAGCCAAAGTGTTAGCAAATAGGCTTTTGCCGTGCTTAACTCAATTGATTCACCCTGACCAATCCGGCTTCATGCCGCATTGAAGTATGGCCCTAAACCTTCGCAGGGTGCATGGGGTTGTGGCGAGGCTCTCACTACTGCGGGAGCCAGCTGCGATCCTCTCACTGGACGCCAAGATGGCGTTCGACATGGTGGAGTGGAACTACCTCTTTGCAGTGCTCGCACGTATGGGCTTTGGTCCGGTGTTTATCTCCTGGATACGTATGCTCTACAAAGACCCCATCGCCAGAGTGGTAGCTAATGGCCATATTTCTAGAACCATACATCTGGGACGTGGCACGCGGCAGGGATGTCCGCTTTCGCCCCTCCTGTTTGCTCTGGTTCTGGAACCGCTGGCGGTTACTATTCGCACCACGCAGCTCCTGAAGGGGATCCAATGGGCTCCGCAATGGGAGGATAGAGTGTCCCTATACGTGGACGATATGTTGATCTACCTCACTGACCTGGAGGACAGCCTTCCTAACCTCCTGGCTCTCTGTAATGCACATGGGCGAGTCTCGGGCTACACCATTAACTGGGCGAAGTCGATAATTTTCGAGCTCAAAGGGCCACTTCCGCCACTCCCGGACTCCTGTCCGCTAGAGATAGCGCCCACCTCCTTTAAATCTTTGGGGGTCCATATTACCCGCGACGAGGCAGAGTTCGCACGGCTTAACTTACAGCCTCCCTTGCTCCGACTCCGTAATGATGTGCTACATTGGAAGGAACTCCCATTGACACTACTGGGAAGGGCAGCGCTCTTTAAAATGATGGCCCTGCCGCGCTTTTTGTATATTCTGGAAAATGCTCCACGTTTGATACCGGATAGCTTCCTCCAAAAGATAACAGCACAGATCACGGGCCTGCTCTGGGGGAACCGGCCAGCCCGGATCTCGCACATAAAGTTGAATAGGAGTTGGTACGATGGGGGCATCGCGTTGCCCAACGTACGGCTGTATTACTGGGCGGCCCAGCTTAAGATCCTTAATCAATGGATCCACGCCCCGCAAGAGGATCCAGCGTTCAAAGCAGATAGGGCACAACTGGGTACGAACAGTCTGTTAGCCCCACTGTACCACCGCGGTATTGCAGCGAAGCTCATTGGGCCCACGAACCACACTGTTCGCCTATGGTACAAGGCGCAAGCAAAACTGAAATGGGGTGGGACCATCACAAAACTCACACCTTTATGGGACACGAAAGCATTGGGACATTTACGACGCACTAAGGGCTTCACCCAGTGGGATAACATCGGGATCTCAACTGTGGGGGACCTATGGATGAGGGAGGGGGTGATTCCTTTTGCAACTCTACAGGAGCAGTATGAACTGGGGGATAACGAGCTATACAGATATATACAGGTTAGACACGCCCTACAAGCAGCAATTCCACCGGACACATCCCCACCAGAATCCTCTCCGCTAGAGGACCGCCTGCTCACGGACTTCCTACAGGAAGGGGCGACCTCGATGACCTACAGCAAATTGATTAACAACATGCCTGACCCACTAGAGAAGCTGAAAGACAGATGGACGACGGATGTCGGAGACTTAGATGAATCCGACTGGAACGCAGCCATGGCGTCCCCTCGTGAGGCAGGCATTTCCTCCAAATTCCGCTTAGTACAGTTAAAGATCCTGCATAGGATTTACTACACTCGCACGACATTACATAGACTACACAGAGCAGATCATCCCTATTGTCTCAGGGGTTGCGGGGCAGAGGGCACGTTTATACACACGTTATGGGAATGCCCGTTGATTGTTAGCTATTGGCAACGGGTTCTACGTACCATAGCCCAGACACTACACACCTCACTCACCTTGGACCCACGGATGTGTCTGCTGAATGTATGGGGGCCTACTGACCTTACCTTTTATGCAAGGGCGTGGACCACGATAGGGCTGGTCACGGCCAAACGAGACATAGCACAGAAATGGGGGTCGGCTGATCTCTCCACACTGCCTCAATGGATCCGAAACATGGACATGCTCATGCTGACTGAAAGAGCAGTATACAAATTAAGGGATAATCCTCGTAAATGGAACGGGGTCTGGCAGCCTTGGAATTCCTATAGGGGGGACATATGTGAGCCGCTGGATGAGGAAGATCTTGAGGGTTCCGATGACGAAAAAGAACACTGATTGGGAATGGGGCTGGTTGATGGGCAACGTATATGGGAGTGGGATGGTTTTGTGCTGGGAGTTTACTGAGGGGGGATGGGGTGGGGCTTAGGGTGTGGGAATGTATGATTGGTCCCTCCTATGACGACTATGATGCTAGATGCTATCGAAGCTACCTCAATGACATGCCGATGCATGTATGCAGTTTTTCTAGGTTATGTTCACTGTTATATAAAAAATACAAAACGCAAATTGTAATTTCTACGATGTAATTATACGTCCCGTTCATCGGATCACCTTGAATACTGTCATCGCTCACGATCAGTAAGGACTGTCAAAATACGTACTGTTTCACATATACCTTATGTCATAGACAGGCCTTAAGAATGTAAGCTTTTATGTGACTGATGATGACGATACTATTTGTATTTTGCAACAAAATTTTTTTTTTTTTTAAATAACCTCAGGCACCTCTATGGGCAGCGTATTTGCGCCAAGCCTTGCCAACTTGTAAGTTCATCTTTTTGAACAGCATCATGTCCTAAACCACAGCAACCCATTTTTCCATCAGGTGTTGCTGTGGAAGAGGTACATAGATGACGTGCTGGTGATTTGGCAAGGCACCACTCATGAGATTAATGCCTTTCATGCTTGGCTTAATCAACAAAACCCGTTTTTGAGGTTTACGGTTGAGTACAGGTACAATGTGAATTGTTTAAAAAACCCATGTCAAGAAATTCCTTGCTGACTTTTGATAGTCACCACCCTCAGGCCCTGCGCGAAAACCTTCCGGTAGGCCAGTTCCTGAGGGTGCGCAGAAACTGCTCAACACCAGCACTTTTTGATAAACATGCTAGAGAACTTTCCCTACAACTCCAGGCCCGAGATTATCCCACACATCTTGTACGTAGAGCCTGGAAGAGAGCTTGTTACACTAGCCGAGATGCCTTACTTGATTATAGTATTATCAAACCTGCAACCAACAGATTGACGTTTATTAATACTTTTTGTACACTATCTAATAAAGTCCAGAAGACAGTACGCAGACATTGGCGCATTTTGAATGTTGCCACCTAAAACATCCCTCTACCACTCTTTGCATTTAGAAGAGGTCCTAGTCCGCGTGACAGCCTAGTACATACTCGACCCCGTTTGCAATCCAAACAAGAGTCTAACACCCTCTGGGGGCTTCCCCCTGTAGGTGGCCACCATCCATGTGGGTCATGCAGTGTGTGCCCACAGACCATCAAAACAGATTCTGTGGATATTGGAACTGGTTGACCGTGGATCCTGGAAAATTACACAAATTGTAACACAGATCGTGTGATCTACATGATCACATGTCCTTGCTCACTCAGGTACATTGGTCGCACCACCCGCAAAATCAAGCTGCTCATTAGTGAGCATAAAAGTACTATACGCTGTAATAAGCAATCCACGTGCCTTATCAACCATTTCTTATGCTTCAAACACCAAGCAGACGACATGAGATGGCTGATCCTTGAACATCCCATGATCCCCCAACATGTGACTGGCATATCCAGGTTTCTGTCCATTAAGGAGCAGAAATTGATTTTTAGGCTCAAAACCGATACAGAAGGACTGAATGATAATATTCCATGGGTCTCAATCTAAATCAGTGTTGTAAAGTGACATTTGACCATCAGTATATATTACGCCAGCGCTAGTTGGTAGATCAGGCTTGATCTACTTGTAACACATCCTGCAGCTGTTGCGTTTCCTGTTGACAATTCAAAATCACTCTTCTATATAGTGAGAACTACATCTTTCAGTCCATGGTCATTCTACTGTAACTCATGAGTATCACTACACAACAACTAGCAGATAGATCGCATGCAATTAATGATCAGTATCCGGGTCTTTTCTTGTGATCCTAGTTGCTTGATTTATGGTGGTAGTTTTCTTGACGGCCAATTATAAGACTCCACACATGGCACCTTTGAACGTGTTTGCAACACTCACTGAGTGTAATGATACATGCTTGCCATTTTATAAATCTGCACATTTACATTGACAACACCCCATCCACTGATTGACAGTGTACCTTGAGATGCACATCGGGTTATCAATACAGCTATTTCCACTATGACTTGACGTAGGGGGAGAGCAGTCGGATTCGACGAGTCCTAATTCTTCCCTTTCAAATCTTTATACAAAATGCTGCGACTTGTGCTGACGCTGCCTCTTGGGTTTTGAAGCTGTGCGCATGTGCGCACTTCATCACCTGATGGACAGCGACACGCATGTGCGGGAGAGAGACGTTGTCGACGGTGTGTCACTAGCATGGAAGGACTGAGCATGCGCAAAGAGCGGCCAGCAGTTGACGCATGAGCACGACAGTCGAATAGACAAAGTTAGCGTCTGAGCATGATGCAAGGCAAGCCATTATATGCGTCAAATACACCTTAACCACACCGTAATAACGCAGACACTCATTGGTTAAAGAACCAATTGAAACCAATTAGCCAATTAGCGCTACTATAAAAAAGGACATCGAACCTTCCTCGGTACCTCCCACACTGCTTCCGGATTGCTAAGAGGTACCGACGGACAAGTAAGATGACCCTCGATGGCTCTGCTATTTTGGACTTTCACTCCTTCACTTTTGCTAAACTTCTAATTCTGGTTTTGCTCCTTTAGACCTTTAGCCAAATGAGAACATGGGGAACATTGTAATTTAAGCCATAGGTTAAACCATAGTTTCACACATTGATTTAGGTTCTTGGCTGACAATACTTATGAAAGAACATCTTTTTTCATGGGCTGTTTTGCTCCTATTTAGCCAAGTCTTCAGAAATTTGGGGTACTTCAGTGAGAGAGTGTTTTGTATACACCTTGTACATCATCTCTCATTTTAAAAACGTTATATGTTGAATCACAATTAATATATAAAGCAAAATACTACATTAAGAAACTGATTTATTTGAATTCTTGACGCTGAGCGCCAGCCTGTTTTCTCACATGGTGTCGAATGTTACGGTCTTAGTCTTTTGAATTTCGGTTTTTAAATTTGATTTCTGAGTGTAATAAGGGGACATAATATGGATGATGCCATTACCATTTGTTCCTTTACTTTACCTACAAATAGAGCGGGCCTCAACCACTGAGCAGTTGCAGGGTGAGGGGAGGCCTACTCCCGCAGAAAGCTGGGTGAGTACTCACTAGTATTTTTAAAATTATTATTGCCTTATTAGAATTACATTATGAATGGGCACAGTCGATCACAAAGTGTAATCATTTTTTTTACTTCTTTACCTCTATGCTCCGAGCATTTCTATTCGCCACTTCTGGTCTGACCTGGTTTTTGTACTAAACCCCCTTCTATATTCTAGGAATGAAGAGATAGATCTCATCCTTGTATACATTGGATTTGTACCTGGTAGGGTGGTAATACACCACTGATCTGTTTACTTCTTTATGAAAAATCAGATGTATAATATACTTCACTTTTCTTTATTTTTCCTGCAGTAGCAATTAACATCATTTAGGTCCTGAAGAAAGCCGGGCAATTTGGCCGTACGGCTGAAACATGTCGACCTCACTCTTTGCCAGGAGATAGTTAATTTTTCCAAAACTATCAGGCGGTTTTTATTTATGGCATCAGGACAATACTTAATAAACATATTTTTTGTGCTTTTAGTCATTTTTATCCCACACACACTTATCACCTGCACTGCACTCCATCAGTGGTCCCATATTTTGAACAACAACTGTGGCTGAGAACTTCTGAGAGTATTAGGTCAAGTATCCATTCATATTAGCCTTAGAGCAACATTGGCTACATCTGACCCTCCTCTCTTAGTCTTCCAGATGACGATGCTCCGCAAAATGGGTGGGCTGATGGAGACTTTTCTCATGCCAATGTTTGGGCAAATTATGTCGACCTGGTGAGAAGTTTATTTTGAGCTTTTGAGGTTTTTTTTGTCACTCTTTAGACTGACTTTCTCCCCGTAGTTATATGTATCTATGATATCATGCACCCTTGTTCCAAACATACCTTCCAGTCTTCCCAAACAATTATACAGATTAAGCAACCCTTCTCCAATATCCACTGTAAAACATTGCCAAATAGCAAAGAATGAAGTATCAGTAACTGCAGTAAGTCTTGCAATAAAGAAAATGAAATATCCAAGAGGATCCAGGAAAACAATGTAAGAGTCTCGGGTCTACTCAAGGCTATCCTCAATGGCAAATGTCACGATCGCTAATGTTCATGACAGGAGGTGCATTCAACATTTCTCATCCAGGAATAACTGCACCACGATATTCCTCTATTGAAAAGTACAATCCTGAAAAATCCATGAAGCACATTAGGCAAGTCATTAGCAGCCGCAGACTTACAGGATCCAAATTTGCCGATAGAATGACACCCGGCAGCCGCCGACCTTTCTGCACCAAAACCTCCGGAGCTTGGTGTTTTGCTTCTCCTCTGAGAAGGCCAAATAGGTCAAACAGCTGACCATTGTGTCTCAGCCGAGAACACAAAAAGGAACTCCACCACTTCAGCCGCCGATGGTGAAACACAGGAAACGGGAGCGTGAACAGCAAGATCACAATGTCTCAGCCGAGAGTGCTGTCGTTACACAGTACCAGGATTCAAACAACAACAGATCCGATCAAGATACAACAAAGAATCACGTACAGCTTGCGTTGTGATAAGTCCTTCCTATATGTTCTTATTAGCCCCTTCCAAGCGCTGAGCCGTCTGGGTTTCGTAGTTTGGCAGGCGAGACTTACAGATCATGACAGTATGCCCTCCTCCCAAGTGCCTCCTAGCACCAGGCTTCTCCAGATGGCGAGCATAGAACCTCCGCACCGCACTGGGGGCATGGACCCCTGAGCAAGGTTCCCACGAATCATCCTCCGCAGTGTAACCTTTCCATGGTACCAAGAACCAGAGCCTGCCTTGACGGTACTGAGAATCCAAAATCCGACGCTCCTCATACTCCAGTTGCCCATCCTTCAATACAGGAGGCAACTCCTTGCGATGAGCAGACCGGGCAGGTTTCAGCAAACTACAGTGAAACACGGGATGGATCCTCAAAGATGCAGGAAGCTTCAATTTGTACGCCTCCGGATTCACACGACGAACAACAGTATAAGGCCCGATGAAACGAGGATGGAATATACTGTGGAAACGGAAGCGTATGTTCCTAGTGGAGAGCCACACCCTGTCCCCCACCTGATACGATGGTCCTTCCATACGATGTCTGTCCTCCCATTTTTTGTAGGATATCTTTGCCTTATCCAAGTGTGCCTGCACTCTCCGATTAATTCTCAAAAGGGCCTTCACCTGACATGCCACCGTGGGATGGTTCAACACCTCACTTGGAATCGTCACAGGCAGTGTATCGGCATGGAAACCAGAGTTTGCCCTAAAAGGCGTCTCACCAGTGGAACTGTGCCAGGCGTTATTGTAGGATAGTTCAGCTAACCACAACAAAGATACCCACGAGTCCGCTGCTTCATCAGCATAACAGCGCAAATACTTCTTGAGAGTCTGGTTCAACCTCTCTGTTTGTCCAACGGACTGAGGATGGAAGCTTGCATCCTGCTGAAGTCTCAGGGACAACAGACTTCAAACCCCAGCTCCCCAGAGTTCTTTGGAAGTGCCTGCTGCTGTTTGGGGCCTTTTGAGGGACTGCGTGTCGCAAGGAGCTGGAAGCGCAACTCAAGAGGAATAAGCGTGTCGCAGTCGCTGCTGCTGCCATCGCAACTCCGAAGGAGGGTTTCGCCGCTGTAGCTGTTGTATTGCACCGTATCGAGAGAAGCGTCTCACAATGAAGAGGAAGCATGTCGCCATTGCTACCGGCGCACCTCCGAAGGAGGGTGTCGCCCCTGTAGCTGTCATATTGCACCACATCGAGAGAAGTGTCTCGCAACGAAGAGGAAGCATGTCGCCGTCACTGTTGCTGCCGTCATGAATGTCGGCGCTGTATCTGTCGTATTGCACCACATCGAGAAAAGTGCCTTGCATCGCCGGAAAAGCGCACCACCGTCGAAGCTGCTGCCGTCGCATCGTGGATGTCGGCACTGTAGTTGTCGCATTGTGCGGAAGCTTCTTGCAAATGTCGGAGAAGAGTGCTGCCACCAAGGCTGTTGCCGTCGCATCGCTGAACAAGGGTGTTGCCACTGCTGCTGACGCATCAAACCGAGACTTCTCGCATCCCTGGGGAAGCACCCCGCCGTCGGAGCTGCTGCTGTCACATCTTGAATGTCAGCACTGTAGTTGTTGCATTGTGCGTAAGCTTCTCACATCCACGGAGAAGCGTGCTGCATCTGGAAGATCTTCACATCTTTATTTCTTTGCACCAGAACTTGGCAGCATTTCCATCGCTGCAACATTACTTGTTGTCGAAGCGCAACGCATCGTAAGGTACATTGAAGCAAAGTGTTACATCTTAAGAACTGAACTGAATTAAGCTAAAACTACCATCTTCAGTATAGTATTGTGGATTTTTGTTGTTTAATGGTCTTGTGTTAAGTCTATATAAAGAGTACTTATTTTTGATATAAACCTTGTGTGGAGTCCATTTTTAGTGTTGTCACTGGGTTACTGTATGTGGTCACAAATGCTTTACACACTGCCTCTGAGATAAGCCTGTCTGCTCATGCCAAACTACAATGTGGGTGAGCAGGGGTTATTTTATGGAATGGGATCAGATGCTGAAAACGCTAAAGGCCATTGATCCGCTGGTGCCCCCTCATAATAAACGACCCCCCCCCCTCTACTGAGGTTTGAAAAACTGAGTCCATACAGTACCATACAGTACCACACTCTGCAAAATGCCATCCAATAGGGAAATTGTTGATATACACAATAGCTAGAAAACAGCAATCACATATAGATAATGTGTAACATGTAACGTGTAACTCTCACCCGGGATTTAAATTACATGGGTGAGCCAGGAAGAAGGGGGGAAGGGGGGAAGAGCAAATTCGAAAGTCAGGGTATGTTAGATTATTTTTGTTTAGATTCTTTTATAGTAGTAACACCAAGAATTATAGAAACCTATAATTACCAAGGTGGACTGAACACTGCACAAATAAATTGTCAGATGTTAGAGGGTGCAAAAGTAAAATACTCCTACAATTAGGAATACGTTGTTGAGATACAAATTATAAAACGCTCTAATGTTTTCTGCCAACAAATTATTGCAATAATATGTTGTAAGGTAACTAATAAAAATTAATAAAATTGTGTGTAAAAATAAAAATACGGGGGTACGGAGCACCTGCCACTGTTGAGCACGATTGGGGTGGATGTTGCCAGTAAAGACCAAATTGTCAAGACCAACTTTCACCGTAACGGAAGGCCAAAAGGGCACGCTGATTAGTTGTCACACCGCCGAAGATCTAGAGCTCGTGTTCTTTGCAAAGGAAATACATGACTCATTTGCAGAAGACCTTCTCAACGATTTCCCTCAACTATTCCAAGTGCAGGGAACACTGAAGAACTACCAAGTCACTCTACACCATGGGTACTTACAAACTTTCCCTCGGGGCCAAATTTACAGTTTGGTTTGTGTCCGAGGGCGGCATCGGTGGGGGGCGGGGCTAGAGCAACAACATAAAACTGACCATGAGGTTGAACACAGGTCCCTGCAGCGGACGCCTTCGTCCACTGAGCCGTCCCGGCATACACACGTCTCTATCTCTCTTTCTCTCTCGGTCTCCCTCCCTCTCTATAGCTCTCTCTCCCTCTCTCAAGCTCTCTCTCCCTCTCTCTCTCCTATCTTCCTCTGTCTCACTCTGACTGTCTCACTCCCTCTCTCTCACTCCCACTCTCTCTCTCTCTCTCTCTCTCTGTCTCTCTCTCTCCCCCTCTCTCTCTCTCCCTACCTCTCTCTCCCTACCTCTCTCTCACTCTCCCTCTCACTCCCTTTCACTCCCTTTCCCCTCCCTCTCCCTCCATTTCCCTTCCTTTCCCTCCCTCTCCCTCCCTCTCACTCCCTCTCCATCTCCCTCTCCCTCCCTCTCACTCCCTCTCCCTCCCTTTCACTCCCTCTCCGTCTCCCTCCCTTTCCCTCCCTCTCACTCCCTCTCCGTCTCCCTCTCTTTCCCTCCCTCTCCCTCCATTTCCCTCCCTTTCCCTCCATCTCACTCCCATCAGTCTCCGTCCCTTTCCCTCCATCTCACTCCCCATCAGTCTTCCTCCCGTTCCCTCTATGTCATTCCCCATCATTGTCCCTCCCTTTCCCTCCCTCTCACTCCCTATCAGTCTCCCTCCCTTTCCCTTCCTCTCACTCCCTCTCTGTCTCCCTCCCTTTCGTCTCCCTCCCTTTCCCTCCCTTTCCCTCCCTCTCCCTCCCTTTCCCTCCCTCTCTATCTCCACTTCACTCCCTCTCCCTCCCTGTCCGTCTCACTCCCTCTCCCTCTCCCTCCCTCTCACTCACTCCCTCTCTCTCACTCTCTCCATCTCACTCCCTCCCTCTCACTCCCTCCCTCTCACTCCCTCCCTCTCACTCCCTCTCCATCTCCCTCCCTTTCCCCACTTCTCCCTCTCCCTCCCTCCCACTCCCTCTCCCTCCCTTTCCCTCCCTCTCACTCCCTCTCCGTCTCCCTCACTTTCCCTCCCTCTCCCTCCATTTCCCTCCCTCTCCCTCTATTTCCCTCCATCTCACTCCCCATCAGTCTCCCTCCCTTTCCCTCCATCTCACTCCCCATCAGTCTCCCTCCCTTTCCCTCCATCTCACTCCCCATCCCTCTCACTCACTCCATCCCTCTCACTCACTCCATCCCTCTCACTCACTCACTCACTCCCACTCACTCACTCCCTCTCACTCCCTCCCTCCCTCTGACTCCCTCTCACTCACTCCATTCCTCTCACTCACTCCATCCCTCTCACTCACTCCCTCCCTCTCACTCCCTCCCTCCCTCTCACTCACTCACTCCCTCTCACTCACTCCATCCCTCTCACTCACTCAATCCCTCTCACTCACTCAATCCCTATCACTCACTACATCCCTCTCACTCCCTCGCACTCCTTCCCTCTCACTCCTTACCTCTCACTCCCTCCCTCTCACTCCCTCCCTCCCACTCCCTCCCTCTCACTCCCTCCCTCCCTCTCACTCACTCACTCCCTCCCTCTCACTCACTCCATCCATCTCACTCACTCCATCCCTCTCACTCACTCCATCCCTCTCACTCACTCACTCCATCCCTCTCACTCATTCCCACTCCTTCTCCCTCACTCACTCCCTCCCTCTCACTCCCTCCCTCCCTCTCACTCCCTCCCTCTCACTCCATCCCTCTCACTCACTCACTCCATCCCTCTCACTCTCTCCCTCCCTCTCACTCACTCCCTCCCTCTCACTCACTCACTCTCACTCACTCACTCCCTCTCACTCACTCCATCCCTCTCACTCACTCTATCCCTCTCACTCCATACCTCTCACTCACTCCATCCCTCTCACTTTCTCCCACTCCTTCCCTCTCCCTCTCACTCCCTCCCTCTCACTCCCTCCCTCTCACTCACTCCATCCCTCTCACTCACTCCATCCCTCTCACACACTCCATCCCTCTCTCTCCCTCCCACTCCTTCCCTCAATCACTCACTCCCTCCCACTCACTCCCTCCCTCCCTAACTTCCTCCCTCCCTGCCTCCCTCCCTCTCACTCTCTCCCTCTCACTCACTCCCTCTCACTCCATCCCTCTCACTCACTCCATCCCTCTCACTCACTCCATCCCTCTCACTCACTCCCACTCCTTTCTTCTCACTCACTCACTCCTTCCCTCTCACTCACTCACTCACTCCCTCCCACTCACTCACTCCGCCAGGAAAGGCTTGCCGGGCCGCCCCAGGCCCGCGGGCTGTACTATGAGTACCCCTGCTCTACACATTGACAGAATTATCAAACCCACAGCACTCAGGCATAGGTGCGTCCTGTTCCATCTCCGCCCCCTGGTTGAGAAGGAGTTGCAAGAACTGGAACGCCAAGGGGTCATCGAGAAGGTGTCGACACCCACCCTGGTCATTGTGCCGAAACCAAAACAGCCTTCGCCATCAGGCGCTGTGTGGACATGATGCTTCCCAACGTGGCTATCCGGAGGGAAAGACATGTGACCCCCACGATCTATTTAGGGCACAGTGGTTTTCTATGTTAGATCTAAAATACGGGTACCACCAGCTGGAGCTGGCACAAGAAAGTACCTACATCATGAATTTTCCACACACATGGGACTTCGGTGGTACACCAAACTCAGTTTTGGTGTCTCTTCAGGAGTGGAGGTGTTCAGAATGCCATCAGAGAAATCCTTTCAGGGCTGGTGGGAATAATTAACTTGAGTGAGGACATCCTCATATATTCACAGAGCTTGGAGGAACACCATGAGCGGCTGCGTGCCACACTACAGCGTCTCACGGATTGTGGCCTCACCCTCCATCAGAAAAAGTGTTCATTTTATCAGAATTCCATTGATTTCTTTGGATACATTTTCTCCCGTGAGGGTATCCAAGTCTATCCCAAGAAAGCGAAAGCCATCCGGAGTGCAACTGTGCCACAAACCCGACAGAAGTGCGTAGTTTCATCGACATGGCCACATTCTGCGGAAGATTCATACCCAGCCAGGCCACATTATTGGAACCACTGCACCAACTCGTGAAAACGAGCGTGCCATGGGGGTGGCGTTCCAAGGAGGAGGTCGCATTTCATAACATAAGGAAAGGACTATTAGACCCGACCACAATGGCCTACTTCCACCCACGGAAGAGAACCAAATTGGTTGTCGACACCAGCTTCGTGGGGCTTGGAGCAGTTTGCTTGCAGGAAAATGCTCAAGGGGAGTGTGTCCCCGTGGCATACATGAGCCGAGCTTTGTCGTTGAAGGAAACCAGGTATCCACAGATAAAATGAGAAGTGCTGGTCATCAAATGGGCATGCCAACACTTCCACCTCCATCTATGCAGTCACCCATTCATGGTAGTAACGGATCACAAGCCACTCCTGCCGCTGTTCAGTGGATCATCCTGCTTGGCTCCCCCACTGATAGATCGCTGGGCCATACAAATCCAAGTATATTCTTTCCAGTTATTGTGCAGGCCCGGAAACAACAACCAAGCTGACTTCCTGTTGCATCACCCCTCACCACACACCCAAGGAGAAAAAATCCTTGTTGAGAAACGCACAGCATGCTTTGTGAACATGGTGGAGACTCATGCTTGCCCAGTTGCTGTCACCTGGGAAGAAATAATGGAAGCCCTGACATTGACTAAACCCTCCGGAAGATGAAAGAAGTCTTGGAAAAGGGACAATGGCACAAGTTCATTGAAGGATCCAAGCTGATGGTAGCGGACAAAGAAAACGCGCATCACCAGCTCTGGAGGGTATGGCATGTATTAAGCATGAGTGGATCCGGCCTGGCTCTGCGAGGGCAGAGGATCGCCGTCCACAAGAGCCACCAGGGTCGAATGATCACGCTCACCAATTAAGGCCACCAAGAAGCAGCCAAGACCAAGGCTAGGCTCAGAGCAAAGGTGTGGTTTCCTGGCGTGAAGGAAGAACAGGCACTGTCACCCATGCACCATCACTGGGAAGGACCTGGCTCCAGCATCCGTACTGACTGAAGTACCGTGTCTCACTCCATGGAAAAGGGTCAGCATCGACTTTGGGAGTTTTCCCGATGGGCGGAACACTCTGTTGATCATAGACTCATTCTCCAAGTTTCCAGTAGTTGAGTTAGTACCCTTCACTGCTTTCGCCCAAGTGCGGTCTGCGCTAGAGAAGACCTTCTTGATGTTTCGCCTACCCGGGAAAAGTGAAGAATGACAAGGGCATTTGTTTCAGGAATTTCTGGCACAAAAGGCAGTCCACCACCCGAGAGTCACACCCCAATGGCCGAAGGTGAACAGGGAGCTGGAGAGATTCATGAGGACACTGAATAGGGGCCTCAGGATTGGAGTCGACCAGAACCAAGACATTGAAGTGTGCCTTCATCAGTTTCACCTGGCCTACTGGCAGACCCCATCCTCCACCACAGTTGTTCTCCAGCAACCCTCCTGTTCTGACACCCGCCCAGGGATGTCATTCCACAGGATTCCGAGTGGGTACCACAGAGCATGGATGAGGAAAAGGTGCAGGGAAAGCGACAACTAACCAATGAGAAGGCCTCCCAAGATCGCCATGTGAAGCTTCAATGGAGTTGGCCTAACGGCTAGGGCAGTCACCCTCGAATCTGGGGAACTGGGCTCCCGATACCTTCTGGTCAAGGTTGCGCTATATAAAACTCCGTAAAATAAAAAAAATTAAAAAAATACAAGTGGGGACACAAGCGGTAATCAAGGACTGCCACCCAGGGTGGAAGTTCCACACACTTTGTGAACCTTAGGTATGGACATTGGTACAGGTCAACGAAGCCATGGTAACCGCCAAACGAGGCCGACACTCGGTCGTGAGGAATGTGGCCTGTTTCAAGGAGATTCCCTCAAACACCTAGCCCACCGTCATGGGGAGGTGAGTAGAAAGCAGCTCAGAAGGCGAAGAATACTCGCCCAGTGTGTGGCCGATGAAGCTAGAGCACCGCTCACTCCCCAGATGGCGACGCGAGGGCCATTGAAAGACTAGGGACTTAGCAGTCAGCCATGAGAGAGTCAGATGACATGTCCCAGGAGTGCTTCTAACGAAGATCCCACTGGTTAGCAAGAGCGAAGTTTGGCGCCTAGAAGTCAGCATTATCAACTGTGCCTGAACCCGGCACCCAGCTAGAAGCTAAGAGGCTTTTGTGTTTAAATGAGTGTAATAGTTTGTTTATATATATATATATATGCTTTGATTAAAAAATTAGGGGAATGTAGAGAGCCACCCGGCCTCCCCCCGATAATGTATCTTTTCACACCCTTCGTGACTGGGCTTGGTCCAAGGGAATAAATAAATAAAAGAGCAGTGATCGAACGTGATCACTTGACGAGCGAGACACTACGGGGCATATTATCAACGGCATGCGTGGAATATCGCAAATCGGGCTTAGTGCGAATTTGATTATCACCATCTATCGATGGATTACATCACCTTGTTAGCGGCGTATTAGCAATGCTTAGCTCACAGGCGATGTACAAACCAGAGATAGACGGCGATAATCATCATTAGCGTGTGAAATCAAGCGAAGATTTCACAGCGCTAATAAAAAGCTTGTTAATATAGGACTATGGACTTAACCTGTCAATCCACCTCCCATACTAAATATTCTTAAATGAGGTTTTGACCAGACGTTAGGATCCAGCAATGACTTTTAATATCGCTTCGCAAGACTGTGGCCGCCTTGTAATACAGCGCTGTTGTGTTAGCGCCCTCTTTCATGTAGTATTTTTGAAGGAACGCCTACTTGGCATCTCATCAGCGATGTTTATCGCTGGCATGAGATGCGTTAAAAAATCGGCTGCTAACATGCGCTAATGCATGTTAGCCACGCCTTGTAAATAAGGCGATAAAAATATCGCCGCTTTAGCGGCAAAAAGTGCAGCTAAAGCGGGCAACTGCCCTTGATAATATGTGTGTGTCGTCTGTGGAGAGTGGGCAGAACAGGTGTAATATGTGGGAGAGGTCCCACAAAGGGTAAGGCAATGCAGTGTCCTCCATCTGGCCACCCACTGCAGGTGGAAGGCCAGGTAGTATTGCTTGAACTGCGGTACGCCCAGGCCACCTCGATCAGTGGAGCTTAGAGAGTGCCACTCGGCGAGCACGCTGATTCCTCATGAGACACCCCCCAGTCGCGAGGCAGGTGGTGTAACAGAAATATGATAGGTTAGAGAAGGAAATAAGCTTTAAAGAAACTGGCCATGGGTATTAATGACCAGGTAGACTGAGCACTGAAACTGATATACCGGGGTTGTTATAACAGATTGAGCTGTTTCTCATTTCCCTCATTTTCTTTTTTATTCATAAACTGGCAGTCACTTCTGTTCACTTTTTTTCAAGCTGCCCTCACTGGCTGACCATTTCCTTCGTCCACCACTCCTGTTTTTATGACCCGGGCTACCGCGATAAATTCGACTTCAAACAGTAAGCCAATCACTTGCTACATATAATCATAACAGCGGCCTGATCAGGCGGCCAAAAATGTGCATCCAAAGCCATCCAACAATTGCAAAGATGATCTTTATCAAACATAAATACAAGTCCAAAGCTGGAACGCTGCAATCAACCAAATAGGTAGACGATGACGTACATATACAAAGTACATACAAAGAGAGCAAAATGCAATAAAGCTCAGGAGAGGTCGGCACCAGGGAACATCTACAATCTAACGCCTAAAAACATATTACTGAACAGCAGGCAAGCCACTCTACTCCAGGGCGTAACTGCTGCACCAATGCGGCCAGTTTCAGCCAGAACCTACAACATAAAATAAACGACACCAGACAATACAAAATGTGAGGGCACACAATGCTCGCCCAGGACTGATCCTAATGATTTCAAAATGTTCCCCTCAAAGAAATGCAAAAGAAATGCGGATGTGCCCCAAAACTAACTTAAGTGTCAGTCCACAGAATGCCCCCCACCCCCCACACACACACACGTGTCTGAGAAGTCTAAAGCATTATGAAATTAAGACTATGAAACACTCACATTATCACAACATGAAAAATCAGACAGCAAAAAAATATAAGAAAAGGTATCCCACTCATTCCTATATACATCAGTACTGACATGGAAGGCACATGACATTATCATCAAAACAATTGACATGAAATGCCTGAAAACATAGGGAACAGGTCTGCCATCACCATCCACATTCATTGGTAGTGCAGGATACAGCATTACTGAAGGGCATGTCCCATTAAATGTACCTTAAAATGTAGCAACCACAGACCTCGACCACTTCAACCCCAGCTGCTTGACCAGGATGAAACACCATGACAGCGGAAAGAGCTAACAACCACAAGTACTAAGGTGACACCCAGAACCTCTAGACACCCCACAGAAGAGTATCACTGACAGCAAGGCCTGCAGCCCAGTCCAGACCACATCTGACATGAATCCGCATTTCCTCAAAACCTTTACTTTAAAAAATGATGGTTCCAAACACAAAGGACATGCCTCGAAAAACAGGAAATTCAGCTGCAGCCGTTCCACACTCATCTCAGGAGAAACGACATTAAAATGCAGCAGCTGACCTTTGAAGCAGACAGTGACTCCAGCAGCTGCAACAAACATCCTGAAACTGATACTTTCAACTCTTCCTCTAAGCACTGCCACACTCAGCTCAGGCCAGCCACGACCTGATAAATAAGTCGCAAGAGATTGAGAAGCAGCGCAGGCTGCCACGCTAACTCCGCTCCCAGAAAGCTGATATTTTAAAACTGTATACTGTGTTTTTACTTTGAAATCTGATTAATAGATTATCTTGTCTGTGCTCTTTATCCCGCTCGGACTCGATCCGCCTCGGCTTTTGTGCCGTTAGAGCGGCGAGTTCCTGGAAGCGGCACTTCCGCCCTTAGCACTACGGGGCAGGTGATTGGGCTAGCCGCCCTCGCCTCTTGGCTTCCCATTGGCTATTTAAGTCACGTGATCGTGACCGGGCACATCTAGAGATTGAAAAGCAGCGCAGGCTGCCACGCTATCTTCGCTCCCAGAAAGCTGATATTTTAAAACTGTATACTGTGTTTTTACTTTGAAATCTGATTAATAGATTACCTTGTCTGTGCTCTTTATCCCGCTCGGACTCGATCCGCCTCGGCTTTTGTGCCTTTAGAGCGGCGAGTTCCTGGATGCGGCACTTCCGCCCTTAGCACTACGGGGCAGGTGATTGGCCTAGCCGTCCTCGCCTCTTGGCTTCCCATTGGCTATTTAAGTCACGTGATCGTGACCGGGCACATCTAGAGATTGAGAAGCAGCGCAGGTTGCCACGCTAACTTCTCTCCCAGAAAGCTGATATTTTAAAACTGTATACTGTGTTTTTACTTTGAAATCTGATTAATAGATTACCTTGTCTGTGCTCTTTATCCCGCTCGGACTCGATCCGCCTCGGCTTTTGTGCCGTTAGAGCGCCGAGTTCCTGGAAGCGGCACTTCCGCCCTTAGCACTACGGGGCAGGTGATTGGACTAGCCACCCTCTACAGAGGACTATTTAACATGGGGGAGTGGCGGAGGCGCAGCGGACGGGCGCAGCGGCGGCGCCGACTTCGCGCCGAAGTTGCGCCTAAGTTAAGCCCGTCTGCGCCCGTCCGCGACCAGACGGGACCAGGGGCCACCCCCCCTGCTCCGCACCCCACTAACCCCAGGCTCTACTATTCTAGCCATGCCTGGCGATCTCTCCGTCCCCCTATTAACATCACATGCCCCTGTCTACGGGCCATGGACGCCCCTACATCATGCCAGGTCTGCACCCTGGCTTTAACCTCAGTACCCTCACTTACCCATATCCCCAGCTCTATGTTTTGGAACCCCCCCCCCGTCAAGTCATCCCGTCCCCCACACACCATTCCACCGATTTTACTTTTCTGAGTTTGAACTGCAGGTCCCTGCCTAAGCATAAGAGGGACATCTTCGATCTCTTGGTTTCCGACAGTCCGGCGGCCCTGTTCTTGACAGAAACCTGGCTGAACGACTGCACGGGACCTGACATTGCCACAGCCCTCCCTAACAACTACACCTATGTTAGCCGTAATAGACCGGGCAAGGAGGGTGGTGGCATTGCCATCATATACAAACGGACTTACTCATGTAAGTGGGAGGACTTAGCCATACCTAATTGCGAAGCTGGTTGCTTCGAACTATTACTGAACCCTAACTACACCTTGTCAGGCGTTCTATTCTATCGTCCCCCGGGCGCTGCTGGCGCATGGGCTTCTTCTCTATCGGAAAACTTAGCTCCTTTACTGATGGAAACCTCGAATTTTCTTCTCCTTGGCGATCTTAACATCCACTTTAACAACACACTCTGCCCCATCTGTATACACCTTCTTCAAGACTTGGCCGCTCTTAATCTACATCTTCACAACACTGGCCCTACACACAAGGCAGGTAATCTACTTGACCCCATCTTTTCGAACCTTGACGTCATCACCTGCCTCCCTCCCAAACCTATTATCTGGTCCGACCACTACATTGTCAAATTTAACATCATGACTAGTGCCATTGTCGGTCCACCAGTTCACATTCAGACCCTCAGACCGAATAGAAACTGGAAAAAACTTAATCTGCCACAATTGAATCACCAGCTTGTCACAACTCTACCCTCTCTACCCAACAATATCACTACCAAAGATGAAAGTTTAATTAACACATGGCTTTCCTCAGCCATTGACATCTGTCTCCCTGCTCGAAAAGGAAAACACAACTTTACCCATCCCCCTGCCCCCTGGTTTAATGACCAACTCAAATGCGCCAAATCTAAGTGCAAAAAACTCGAACGCATATGGAGATCTGAGTATTCCCTCAACGATAAAGAAATTTATAAAACAGAGCTTCGATACTACCACTCCCTGTGCAAATCTGCCAGGGCAAACTATGTAAACACCTCACTTCTATCAGCCCAAAACCGCCCAGAAGCTCTTTTTAGAGCAGTCCAAGAACTTTCTAGACAATCAAGTTCGCCAAAAGCCCCCTGTTTGGACACAGTCCAATGCAATACACTTGCTAAATTTTTTACGGAGAAAATAGACCGCATTTACGCCGGTATTGAGGCCTCCCCACGAGCCTTGGACAACTCCCCCAGTACAGATTCGGACACTATCTTCCCCCAGGATACTACTATTCTTGCCCCTCACACTTCCATTGACAAATGGGACCCGATCTCTATAGAACTTTTCTTTAAACTCATGGCCAAAATTAAATCTGGCTCCCCACTTGATGCCATGCCCCCTCAAATTCTAAACACCCTTGACACTCCCGCTCTTTTACCTATCCTAGCCCTCTTGAATGCATCTCTGTCGGAAGCCATTGTTCCGGCAGCTTGGAAACACAGCATGGTGGTTCCCCTTCTCAAAAAAACTAATGCAGATCCCAATAACCCCTCTAATTTCCGTCCCATATCCCTACTCCCTTGCCTATCCAAGGTATTAGAAAAACACATTAACCTCTGTCTCTCCTCTCACATCGAGGCCACGAAATTTTTACATCCTTCCCAGTCGGGCTTCAGGGCTGGATTCTCCACCAAATCCACCCTCTTGGCTGTCACAGAGACTATCAAACGGCAGGTGGATAGAGGGGAGACGGTGGCGCTTATCCTGTTGGACTTAAGCGCCGCTTTCGATACCGTCTCCCATGACATCCTCCTATCCACCCTAAAGGCCGCCGGTATCCATGGCACTGCCCTGGCCTGGATCGCCAGTTTTCTGTCCGCACGCACTTCTCAGGTCTTTTCCTCCACTTCTTCCTCCACTGCCCTCCCCTCCCCCCACGGTGTACCCCAAGGTTCTATCTTAAGTCCTCTTTTTTTCAATATCTATGTTAGTCCTCTCGCCTCTCTGGCAGAACAATCTGGTCTTTCTATTTTTTCATATGCGGACGACACCCAAATCATTTTTCCCTCTCTTCCAATAAACACGCCCCCATTTCATCTCTCCGATCTGGGCTCACCAATATTGCCAACTGGATGCAGACCAATAAACTAAAACTAAACGGCGATAAAACCGAACTCCTTCTATTCGGTCCTGACACCACTCTCTGGGGCCCTAAGCACTGGCCTCAGCAAATGGGTCCCCTGCCGGTTCCATCCACCAAGGCTCGTAACCTGGGAGTTACATTTGACGACCAACTGTCCATGAAGCAGCACGTTGTGAAAGTCTCAGCCACCTGTACAAACATCATGCGGTGGCTGAGAAAAATAGCATGGATGCTTCCGCCAGACACTCAAAGAACTGTGGTCCAGGCCTTAGTAACCTCCAGGTTAGACTACGGTAACGTACTCCTCCTTGGGGCAAGCAAGGAGGTAACACGTAAATTGCAGGTGGTGCAAAATATGGCAGCCCGCCTGCTCTGCAACCTGCCCAGAACTGCCTCTGCCATCGTTTCCCTGCGCAGCCTTCATTGGCTGCGCATCGAATCAAGAGCGAAATTCAAAGCCCTCTGCTATATGCACCGGATAAAAACAGGCAACCCCCCCCCTATCTTTCCACTTTAGTTCAACCGTACTGTCCAGCACGCACCCTCAGATCCTCCTCTCTTGGCACCTTCTCCGTGCCCCGTTTCAAACGCACCAGAGTTGGTGGTCGCTCCTTTTCCTATCTGGCGCCATCACTCTGGAACACACTCCCCATCTCTTTGCGCTTTGAAACCTGCTACCTGAAATTCAGGAAAGGCCTGAAAACCTGGCTGTTCTCTGCTTAATCCTCTCCCATTTTACTGTCTCCCTGCTTCTTTTCCTCTGTCAGCGCCGGGAAACCCCTGGGTATCTGCGCGCTTTACAAACCCAAATATAATATAATAATAATAAGGTCGCACAGTGGCCACGATTAGCACAGAAGACAACTACCAACACATGCTCAATAACAAAGGACCTCTATGCGACAGCAACCACAATGGCCATGAAAACGAGACAGCTGCACAGGAGATATGCTTCTATATGAAGTTGCTCTACTCTTCTGGTAAAAACAGGTCCCCAGTAAACACATAGGAATGCTATGCAGACAATTGTGCCCGGGTCCCCCACAATCAAATGAGTCTCTCTGACATGGATAACAGCCAGTAACACTTCACCACAAATGTGCACTAACTGTGGGAAGAAGTCAGGAAGTCCACTTTCACAATGAAATAAATAGCCTGAACCCCAATGGCTGACATGTTTACAGTACTAGTTTTAGAACAGAAGTAAGGGTCAGGATGTTACTGATAATTAGGATTCTTGTCACTTGATCTATTCAATAAGAGTTGAACAAAGAGACAGAGGGCATTTCATCAGGGGGGAAGTTCCCATGCAGGCCTGGATTTTGGACATTGCACCAAGTTGCAACCAGAAAAATAAGGTTGGCTAGGCATAGGTTATGAGTTGGGATGCACCTGCTCAGGACTAAAGAGAGGTGTACAGGGTGTAGCCATTTATCTTTTTGATGACAAAGGTCTGTAACTTTTAGACAGCTCTAATCTTAGCCATCTTGGTAACAGAAGTTAGAGGTAGTAATGTTGTTTTGGAAGAAATAATCACTCCGTTGACAGATATCACTACCTTTATATAACATATACTGCATGAGAAAAATATCAGTTTTTTAAAGTGATGAACATTCCTCACATTTGTCAGCAGGTATTCAAAATATTATGAGTTTATACACCTTTAGGGCTAGCTTTGAAACAGTACTGTAGCAACAGAGTTCATTGGCAACAAATACAATTAGGTTCTGAAGGATACTTTTTTATGTAGTTCAGACTTCAGTGGATTTCAAAAGAAGTTCAAGACAATCTCCAAGTTTTCCATGAGCTTTGTAAATGAGGTCCTGGCTGCAGTAACAATAGATCCTGATTGCCTAGCAAGGAACAAGAGAAACTTACAATCGGTAACTTCAAAGTGCCCACTGCCAATCACAATACTCATGACATTACTATGGATTAATGCAAACTTTATTTTCTCTCATAATCTCATGTAGTGCTTCCTTTGAAGTTGCAAAGGAGGCAGCCAACATTCCATGATCAGCCTTTCCTTCCTTGGAATGCATGCACTGCTTAACAGTTTAAGATTATGGGGAACTAGATTTTATTTTACCAATCCTTAGAATCTGCGGTCGACTGAATCTTTTTGTCTGCTAAGAAGTGTAAAGGGAAGATCACTAATTTCATACTTATGACAAATTTTACACAACCAAATCCATACCAATTCGAAGAACCACTGACTACGAAGTAAAATTGAAAAGATTTATTACAAAGCCAAAAATAACTGGACATACAAACACCTCAGCAAGAGGTTCAGAAAATAAACCGGCACTAAAATTAACATGATCCACCACAAGAGTCATATACGACTCAAGATAAAAATCAGCGTAAGCTCAAGAAGCATTAGACATACAATTACAGTTCCTGCTTGACGTCTCGACTGCATTTAACAAAAAGAAAGAAAAGGTTAGTCTGTCCCTACACTAACTCTAAGGTGACATCCCTACTTAACACCCCTCCCAAGCAAGAGAAAAAGGTGTCAGCAGTGAAGACTTCCTAAGAAGTACACTCACTTTCCATAGGTAAGTAGCCTAAGCTACAGAGCTCATTCTAAGATGCTCCTTCCTACCTGTCTCCTGCCTGGTTTTCCCCAAATCTGCTCCAAGTCTACATACTGCCTCAAGATCTGCTCTAAAGTCTACCCTCCATCATCTGCTCATCTGCTCTCCTCTACACCTCTGCTCTCCACCCTCGGTGCTGTCCCTAATACAAAACCCCAAAGACAGTAAACACACCCAAAACACACCCCTCTGAGCAGGTGCTTCATCCTGGGTTTTTCCAGCAAGACTTCATCTTCATCCTAAAACCGTTGCTGTGTCCTTGGGTCCCGAGCACCTTCTCTGCCAAATATAGCATCTCCGCAGTCCGATCTACTCCCTTTGTTCTCACTC
Organism: Lissotriton vulgaris; assembly: GCF_964263255.1. Lineage (NCBI taxonomy): Eukaryota > Metazoa > Chordata > Amphibia > Caudata > Salamandridae > Lissotriton > Lissotriton vulgaris. Next base: position 798,839,780 of record NC_141685.1, on the reverse strand, counting down.
CTACCAACCTAACTCCTAAACAATGGATTATTCTACCTAACAAGATTCGTGTCCTTGCACTTGCAACAGAAATGCATGAGAAACAACCTTGCATACACTCCAAGTTGCAATCTGAAATTCAACTGCGAACAGGAGCCTTTTCCCAAGGAAAAATACAATTTAGCCCATAACGTTTTAGCTAAGGTAAGAAAATATAATTAGGCCTCTGCTAGCTTTTTCATGTCTCAGGCCTTTACACGTTTAAATGCGTTTCTAATACTACAACATAAGCATTACATTAATCATGCCAAAGCATTACATTTCATTATATTTCAAAGGCATGTTCCTTCTCATGTTAGAGCATCACATGTTTTCATTAATAAGCAACTTACACATGCAACTTCTAATATGGCAATATTTTAAACACAAACCAATTATTCCTGCATTACTTAAAGAATATTCTCGGTTAAAGCACTACATTAGCCTCCAAATAATATGAGCACGCTACTACATGTTCCAACATTCTCGGCCTAATACTACATTTCTAATAATCACACATTAACATGGCCCTCTAAATATGTGGGTGCTAGCTACTGATGATTATAATGCACCCCTTCAATTTTCAGAATAACATGGCGCTCTATCATGTAATTCAGACTTCAGAGGAGCTAACATGCACTACACTATTGCTTGACATTCATTGCTCTGTTCTGTGCGGCTGCTCGCTGATCCCTGCTCTCGAGGAACCTCCCACTGCTCTCCATTCTGTGTACGGACTTCCGGATTCCTTAACGCCAGAGGAGGCGATCGTCTAACAGGAAGAACGAGGTGAATGAGGTGAAAACGCAGACGCAAACGCTGAACCTCGGAGCCTGAAGGAACCGCACCGGGAATTGAAAACGGCAAGAAGTGCGGATGCAATAGCGGGAGCGGAACGGGCGGGTGAGCCGCACATGGTGAACTTGGTGGCCGGCACTCCCCCCACGAGCTGTATATTATGAGGCTGGGGGCAGGTGGATTTAGCATTCTTAAGCCGGCCGGCAGCCCGCAGCTGAAGCGGCCCTGGGCCGCGGGCCCTTTAAAAGTCTAACCAAGTGAAGGCATCGAGGATAGCCACTTCTACGGCACGGCCAAAGCGGTATACCCTTGTGTATCCTTGTGTGGCCGTGTTTATAGGCTAAGAGACAGTACCTATAGGAAATTGCGGTGCAGTGGTGCAGTGGTGGAGGTGAGAGCGTGGGCCCACAGAACAGAGGTAAGTGAAATCTTCCCCACCCTAAGAAACGTTAAGAGGAGTTACACTGAGGGTATTAGGAAAGGGGGTGGCTGTGCACCAGAAGCCCTGGGGAATAGAAAAGGAAGTTAAAGAAGGACAACTCCCGAAAAGTCGTTGCACCCCGGAAAAAAAGGAGTAAAGGAGGCTGAAAGGGATGGCTTTGGGAAAAAATAAGCCACGCAAGATTCCAAAAAACCCCAAGAAAACAGGAAATAAAAGCTCTGGGGCAGAGGACCTGACTGAAATATCAAGAAGTGTGGAAAAGACTAGTAGGGACGAGGCAATTTCCGTCGTCAGTAAAACGCCAGCGAGAGGGTCTACCCCCCTGCCAGGACAAAGCTCAAAGAAGGTGGGGGAGTCCCCAAAGAAAGTAGGCGTATTAGGCGGATCGGCAGTCTCAAAATCTATCAAGGACTTCCTAGGTAAACACTTTAAAGCGAAGGAAACGCCAGAAAAGGAGCCAAATGTGGTTGACTCGCTGCTTCCTACTGAGGACCAGGCAGCTAAAAGGGTGGAATCCCTAGATCAGACTGATTTCGACATTGCTGAAATACCGCTGGAACCCCGCTTGTCATCTTCCCCGCGGTTATTTCAGTCGTTAATAATTCAGGAAAAAGAACTAGATGTGGAGGGAGAAGGAAAGGAGAGACAGAGCACTACCTCGGGTGAGGGGGGTTCGGCCCAGAAGAATTACAGCCCACACGTTGATATAATAGGAGAAAACCTCTATGCTGCTCGCACTGACTTGCTAGGCATTACCGCACATAGTCTGGAGGTGACAGGATCATCCAGTTTATCTATGCTCGAGGTGATGCTAATGCTCCAGAAAACCTTACAGGGCATTCTAGAGGTTTCAGTGTTAAATAATGAAATTCTAAAAACGCATAGTAATCATTTCAAGAATATAGAAGGGGAACTAACCCAGATTAAAGCCTTAATGCCCACTTTAGTAAGAGCAGTGGAAAGTCAGGAGGATTTGGAAGAGGATGGGGAGGATGATGGGGTAGGAGAGGAGGAAGTGGTAAAGGAGGATGAAGCGGGAAGGGAGGAGGAAGTGATAAGGGGGAGCAGACCCAAAGAAGAGGAACCAACAGTATATATCTCCCGTTGCCCGATGATTATAAAGAGATATGGGAAAAGGAGGTCTATAAAACAAAAAACACTGAAACGGCAAAAGGGTAAAAAGGCTCCATGTACTTACCACCTGGAAGAGGTTCAGGAGGCTGGGAAGGGGACATCCCCAGACCCAAGGATTCGAGAGAAGTTAGTGCGACTAGAAACGAAAAAGTTATCCTTTGCAGACAACAGAGAAAGAGCCCATAGCTCTGAGGGCTCTAAAAAGGATCCAGGAAAAAGTAAGGTAAAGAATACCAAGGCCCCTTGGAGGAACCACCCCAGAGGAATGGTGAATGGAAAATCAGAAAGTGGGATTGAGACGCCTATATGTGTAGGATACAGCAACCAATCACCTGACTTTAGCTGCAGGGCTATCGATAGAGAAGAAGTAAATAGGAAAGGAAGGGCTGATGAAAGATCCCAATCCCTACAGCAATCTAGGATGTTGGACACATGGTTATTTGTAGAACCCATAGGGCAGGAAAAGGGGGGGAAAAGAGCAAAGAAACTAAAGCCCCTAAATCGGTCCCAGCTGCTTGTATTATTTGCAAAATGCCCTAGTTTAAAATATGTTAGCACAGATGATCTCAAAGAAGTAGGGTTCCTGAGTAACATCAGAGGGGATGAAGTAACAAAGGTCCTCCTTCACTCAGCACTAATAAAAGTTGCTATGGAAAAAGCAGAGGCTGAGATGATAAAGGAAGGGATTAGAATATTGAAAAGAGAAGAGGTGATGTTGGGGAATCAAGGGAAAACATTCCTCAGGAACCATGCGGGGCTAGGAGAACGACAAATAAAAATGATTACATCTGGTCGGGGTACTAAGGATGCCCTTGAAATTACGATAATCCCAAAAAATTTAGACTGGGAGGATGAGGATCTTCTGATGGGAAATAGATACAGAGAACTGGCATATATGGGCCATGAGGAAGAGGGGTATCTGAGCAGCAATGACTAGGAAACTGGGTCGTCGCACAACCTATCTATTGTGTCCTGGAACGTAAATGGATACAAAAGAATAGTGTTAGAAGAAGGTTTTAAAAATATCCTTGGGAAGTCTGACATTGCATGTTTCCAGGAGACTTGGCTGTGCGACGAAACCCCAGCTACCGAAGGCTTTGCACATCATGTAAGGCCTGCAAAAAAGAATCATGTAGGTAGGCCATCAGGCGGCCTGATGACCCTTGTGTGAACAAGGATAGCAAAAGACATACAATCACTCCAACTTAAATGTAATTGGGCATTAGGCAGCAGGGTATTGATATCAAACAGTTTTGCAGGTGGGGGAGGGCTATGCATAATCAATGTGTACATACAGAAAGGGAAATTAAAAGAATATAACGTGGAGCTGGATTGCCTAAAGAAGGATTTGGAAGGATTGTATGACATATATCCTAAAGATGTGCTCGTAATATTGGGCGATTTCAATCATAGATTAAACCCCCATAAAATTGACTCATGGCAGAGTGACGTGCTAAGAGCCTATAACATAGAATTTGCAAATTTCTCTTACAGTGATAGCTCTACCCAAGATGTAAAGCTTGGGCAGCTGTTGGGAGCTATGGGCCTGATCTGTGCTAACGGAAGGAAAGAAACGGATCGACCCGCTAAACGTACTTTTAAGATAGGGAAGCAGTTGTGCCCCATAGATTATGTATTTATTCAGGCTTGGTGCTTCTACTTAATAAACCACTTTGAAGTACTTGGGGTGGAGGGTAGTGACCATTTCCCACTGCTGATGGAATTACGGATAAACAGGGACCCGCCGAGACAGAGGGTGCTACAAATTGACGTGGATTACCCAAAGCGGCTTACAACCCGGATTAGTGAGGAATTTCTAAAGAAACTGAGAGCTCTCCAATTATTAGTTGGGTTAGAAAACCCCCTACCAGGGGAGGCTTTATCCTGGTATGAGGATACAATAAGTCAAATGGTGGAATGCCTTAGGATAAAAATCAAACAGGGAAAGTATGAGAAAAAAAGCAGAGTTAGGGCTCCCCCAACTAATAACCCTTGGTTTGATGATGAATGTCGGTATTTAAAGGCTGCTATCAGGAAACACGAAAGAGGCCTTAAGGGTAATAATTATGATATTTCATCATCAGAACTAAAAAACCTAAGATTAAAATATAAGACGACCATTAGAGATAAAAAAAGGTTATTTAAGGAAAAATGTTGGATGAGCTTACTCGAGACTATTGAAGAAAAAAATGTTAAAGGATTCTGGAAGCTGATTAAGGAATGCACGGGTGAGGTGGCGGGATCCATGCTGTGCTCCGTCCCAGAGGTCAAGTGGGTAGCCTACCTAGGGGAAATATATGGTATGTGGCCGAGCAAAGGGGAAATAATCTCATCAAGCTGGCCAGAAGTGAGGGATGACATACTAGTGCATTTCACCTCAGGAAATATTAGAAATGTAATAGCTGGCTTAAACCTAACCCGAGCGGCCGGACCAGACAATTTACCAGCAATTATCATAAAAACTAACTCAGAATGGTGGGCTGAGTTTTTTTCAAATATGTTTCAGGGGATATTAAAGACTGGTATCATGCCAGAAAGTTGGAAAGGGGCAATCATTAGACGGGTTCATAAAAAAGGTGATGTAAATTCCCCAAAAAATTACCGCCTAATAAATCTCCTCGATATTGGGGAAAAGGTATTCTCCAAGGTAATCCTAGGCCTGCTAAAGGATTGGGCAGAGGATAACCAGTTAGTACCCCCAGAACAGGGTGGGTTCAAAGAAGGGCATTCGACGGTGGACCACTGCTTTGCTCTCTGGGCCATCGCGCGGAAGTCGATAGAACAGAGGGGTAATTTATTCTGCTGTTTTGTGGACTTCCGCGCGGCTTTCGATCTTGTGGGTAGGGAGCAGTTATGGGCAACCTTGGAAGGATATAATCTACACGGAGACCTTTTGGCCATTATAAAAGCCTTACACACAGAAAACTGGGCCCAGATAATCTTGGACGAGGAGGGTGGATTGTCTGGGAAGATCCAGATTGGAAATGGCTTGAGGCAGGGTTGCGTACTCGCCCCACTGCTTTTTTCTCTGTTTTTGGCCGACCTACCAGCAAAACTAAGTGAGGTTAAAGGGGCGAGTCCAAAATTGGGAGGAAATCATGTTTCGTGCCTACTATACGCGGACGATTTAGTGATTATGGACCTGACACAGATAGGCCTCCAGAGGAAATTAAACATGTTCAATGAATACTGCCGGAATAAAAAGTTAACAGTGAACATGGATAAAACTAAAATTTTATGCTTCGGTAGGAATAAAACTAGCTTCCGGTGGTACCTGGATACAAAGCCACTCGAAAGGGTGAACGAATACAGATACCTGGGAATCTGGTTTAAGAGTGACCTTAAATGGTATACCCATCTGGAGGCTCTCAAAATGAGGGCATCTGCCTCTGTGAAGGGGCTAAAAAGATTTAATAGTGTGTACGGGGAAAATTCAGATAGGCCGGTCATAAAAGCCTACCTAGCAATGGTCCCCCCCCAATTCCTGTACGGGGCAGAAGTGCTCTATTTAAGTGGGAAAAAAGGGTGGGATAAAGAGGAGGGAAATATTTTTAAAAACCTGTTCTCTTTGCCTAAATCTTCTATGGTACATGCTGCAAGACTGGAGCTGGGAATTACCTCATGGGCAGTAACTGCCTGTATGGCACTAATCCGCTTTTGGCAGCGCCTAGGGTCTGGAGAGCACCTAAAAATTTCACAGTGGTGTAAAAGTGAAATCGTCGCTAGCGAACTGACCTGGGCGAAAGAAACAAGAGCCGCACTAAGGGAAGCCTATGGTGTGTTGGGTTTAAAACTATGCCCGGAACTGAGTCATCCACATATAGCTAGGAAGGAATTGAGGTCATTGGGAGCCGAGACGTCCCGCACATATGATAGAGAGTATCTCTCGCAGAAAGTTTCGGTGTCATATATGACCCTGGCCTGGGAACTTAACCAACAGTACCCCTATTTAGACAGATTGCCCAGCTACCGCCTAAGACGTGAGGTCCTAAAAGTGCGAATGGGGATAAACCCCTGCTATGGGAACAAGGAAGCCAAAAATTTTATGTTGAATAATAATGGAACCTGTACTTGCAGGTTGGGTACCCACTGCGATATTGTACACATTTTACTAGATTGTATGATGTTTTTAGATTTACGAAAAGAAATTTTATGTCCGATTTTTAAAAAATACAGGATCAGAAATAGGATGCAAGCTGCTAGCCTTATAGCTGAAATGAGGTATCTAGATATTGCTTGTGCTATGGGGAAATTTTTGTGTAAAGTCAAGTTGTTTCTAAAGTGTTCAGAGTAAATACCTTAGGCGGCGCTCATGGGGGGAGGATGAGCCTGTACATGTAAAGGTTAACGCTGTGATTTGGATCCTTTGGAATTGATTTGAAGCTGATGGAAATTACCTGACTTAATTACCCCTAGGGGTATTTTTGTATTTAGTACGAAGGAATGTACTATTTTACGGGAAGTACAAATGCCATGTTTTTAATATGATCTTGTTCAAGTTTTAACAGTAATTTTATGTATAGGGTATACTTTTAAGGTTGTAATTAACCAAATAAAGTTTTCTTACTGACTGACTGACTGACTTCAGAGGATTTCAAAAGAAGTTCACGAACAATCTCCAAGTTTTTCATGAGCTTTGTAAATGAGGTCCTGGCTGCAGTAACAATGTATCTTAATTGCCTAGCAAGGAACAAGAGGAACTTACAATCGGTAACTTCAAAGTGCCCGTTGCCAATCACAATACTCATGAAATTACTATGGATTATTGCAAACTTTAGTTTTTCTCATAATCTCATGTAGTGCTTCCTTTGAAGTTGCAAAGGATGCAGCGCCAACATTCCATGATCAGCCTTTCCTTCCTCTGAATGCATCCACTGCTTAACAGTTTAAGATTTTGGGCCTGATTCACAAAGGTAAACTTAGACCAAAAGTCTAAGTTTAGATCTGAAGTCTAAGTTTAGACCTAAAGTCTAACTTTACTACTAGTAAAGTTAGACATTTGGTCTACGTTCAGACCAAAAGTCTAACTTAGACTAAAAGTCTTACTTTATTATCACTAAAGTTAGACATTTGGTTCAAGTTTAGCCCAAAAGAATAACTGAGACTAAAAGTTTAACTTTGCTTCTACTAAAGTTAGACTTTTGGTCTAAACTTAGACTTTTGGTCTAAGTTTACCTTTGTGAATCAGGCCCTAAGTGTTCAATCACCTGCCAAGACAGAAGAAGTGAGTATAGGCTACAGATCATGGCAAAACATCTTGCACGATAATGGTAAAAGATTATTTCTAGAAGAAAATGTCTCTCAAAAAGAAATTTTATGTAAGAGCCAGATTTCACTGGCATCTCGCAAGATGTTTTATGCGTGATCTGTGTGCGCTTAAAAAAGTTAGGCAAAATTGCATAATGTAAAATGTTGACAAATTTCCCAAATCTCATTTGATGCAAAATTTGAGAATTTTGTGGAATCCACTGGCATAATTAAGTTTTCATTCAAACCTAAGCCATCCAGTGATGAGTTGATGTCAGGTAGTTTGAGATCAATGTAGTTGGGGAGTGAATTGTGGGAAATGATATACAAATTTTGGATGAAACAATATACGTGGTCAACCCAGTAACCCTAAGAACCAGGGTGAAATATTGTATGAAAAAACTGTGGTTCACTTGGGGGAGGTACAAAATAAAGAATAGACAGAACCCAAGGTAAGCCTAACAGAAAACAACAAATGCCAACAATATTAATAATAAACCCTTATAAATTACCTACATGTACACAATAGATTATTAATACAATTTATTGTTACAATTATTCAAAACAAAAGAAACAAGACATTTCTGTAACCAATCAAGGAATTCAGGTGTGATAAAGACAAACTGATATATAAATCATAATAATAGGCTGCAAAAACTGACTCAAACAAATACTTTTTTCAAAAAAGGAGATATCACATATTCATCTTAAATCATACATTGTACAGCTTAAATCAATTTAGCCAGTCCTAAAAGAAAGTCGACGTTTCATCCCAAAGGTGAACTTGGCCAGGGTCTTCATCAGGACAAGTTGATGTTTGGAAAAAAGATGGCGTCACTGCACTAGTGTTGTGCCAGAGCTCCCCCCAGAGACTACTGACCAAGGATGAGGTGTAGCCTGATGCAGGTCTAAGTTTTTCCTGAGACTGCCCTGTCTTGCTCATTGTGGATCTGCGCTGGGGCATTTATCGGTGTTGCCGATGTGTTGGGCGGTGGCTGCTGCCTCGAGATGGAGGGGTCCGGACCTCAGGAGGCAGTGACGGGTTTGTCTCTCACTCCCCTCTTAGCGCACATGTTTGGGGAATCTCCTGTGAGCACTGGAGAAGGTACCCATCTCGCCTTGCCTACGGGGTGGGTCCATCCAGCACGGCCACTGAGAGCACTGTTGATTGCTAGTTCTGGGGCTGCCTAGAGGTTATTGTAGCACCTTCTGAACTTTTAGCCTTGGGAAAGCAGTGTCAGGATGTTCCAAGTACCAGTCACCACTCCTTACCTCCTTCAGACGCCGGGCTTAACTGACATTACCAACAAAGGCTTATAAATGGTATGGTGGCTAATTGAGGGGCAACCTGTCAGCTTCATTGGTTGTGGCTTGGGCTGCGTATTTCAGTGCCATCAGGGAACACTGCGCTCAATCCCTTTAACAGCCTGTTGTCTTCACAAAACTCACTGCAGCTACTTCTTTGGTTGCTGGCCTTCATTAAACAACAGCAGTCCTGTTTCCATATTTTTTCACCAATGCCTCCTAAGTCATATGTTCGAGGGGTGGGCCCCACCAAAACACAGGCACTTTGCTAAAATCTGATTCAACTCAGGGTGAGGTGAGGACAAAAAACCAGCATGGAAACAGAGATCCGGGCTCAGACCTGGGGAACGGCTGGATCTATCTGGGGGACAACCTGATACTAATACCTGACTGCACCTCTAAGGGGGTTGCGCATCCAGGGTGGGAACGGGCATTTGTCCTTCCATGGGTTTTTCCTTCTACATCTCAGAGGACCCTGGATAAGTTTATTGCCACTCTGCAACCTGGTATTTCTACCAATGTAGACAGATGGGAAGTCACCTCCATGAAGAATTTGCTACAATCGTAGATGCTAGTGAAAAGGGGTCTCTGACTGCATTTGTGGGTGTGGTGGATGTGGTGGGCTCTGTACGCCCCCAGTCTGACTCGGATAGTCCAAAAGGCTAGCAGCAACGGCCTGAGGTGCTTGCATCTGTAATCGCTCCGACAGAGCCACCCAAGACCTTCGTCTCGCTCTCCAACTCTGGGAGTCTGTTGGAGTCAGGCTCTGACACAGAAAATGTTAATGACGGAGGAGCTTTGGCATCCAAGATTAAGATCCAGCCTTTAATTAATTGTTTAGATGCAAGAGCAATTTCAAACAGAAATAAGCACGACTCAGCAGACCCCAGTTCCACGGCCTCTGCATTTAAGCCCTGATAACTAAAGTCTTTGTGCAAGGTATACTGGATCTGGTGACTGCATCAGAGGAGGAATTGCTTTGGGACATGGACGGCATCAAACTTACTTCAAAAAATTCACTCCCACCAGCCTCTGATTCCAGCAATGCTCTTGTTTCAGCCCCAACACCAACAGCAGTGGAATCTTGGGGTCCCCCCTCTTTTGTCCACTTTATCTACTATCTCACTCACCAGTGGTGCTACGTTTGATCCCTAACCTGGCGGCTAGTTATATTCTTTTGCTCCAACACAGGGAATAGTATCAAAAGTACTCTCTGGCTTTAAAAACCGCTCACTTAAAGACAAAAGTACTCCTAAGGAAGCTTTCGAGAACTATGGACACTATCAATTCTCGGCTTGGGAAGTTGAGAAAACACAGGAACATTTTCAAACTAATGTCAGTGCTGTCAAGACACAGGTCTCACACCAGGAATCTCAGATGACCATTCTCTCATCAAGAGTCGAAGACCTGGAGAATTGATCTATCCAGAACAACCTCAGGGTCCTGGGGGTTCCTGAAGAACTGGGATTTAAACCCAGAGGCGCCAGGGGTACACCCAAAGTCTTCGGGTTCACCTGTCTTAGAATACAGAGACACGCGATACTTCTTGGTGGCGTCAAAGATCAAATTTATTAGCTGCAGCCAGTAACAGAGGTCCTAGAAGTAAAACACGATGTAAGTTCTCAGGAGACTGCTCAACTTTACAAAGCAAGCCATCCCTTTTTATACAAAAAATTGTGCTTCAGGAAACATTCCTTATTTACAGTTTGACCACTCACATGTTGCCACGACAAAAGCATTGCATGATGACAAACCCATTTTTCAGTTTGTCCAGCCCATAATTAATCATTAAACAAACCCAAGATAAACATTCTTCTTTAGACAAGCCAGACAAACCCATAATAAAAAGGACCACAACCCACATCATAAATAGAGTATAAAGAAGGAAACAGAAACAGATAGAAGTAGGATAAGGCATGTTTGTGTGTGGTAAAACCTTAGGATGATCCTTAATCTTGATCAGCTAAAGGGCAAGAACTGGTTTGGCAAGGTCAGCTTCAGGCAACAGGGTCAGTTCACTCAGGTCAAACAGAAGTCAGCACAAACTCAAACTAAGGTGTATGTGTCCAAAAGACTCGTTTGGCCACAGTCATCAGCCTATGTGAGGGCAACCACAAAATTGCTGCCATGCACAAAATGGAACCCGAGGGTACAGAACGAAATCTTCAAATACACAGGGAATCCATCGGTGTAACATGACGAAAACACTCATACTTGCTAAACTCACTGTTTACAGTTCGCTGTTACCAAATTCGTAACAGAACCTCGACCTTTATGACCCAGGTTCAGAATTCATGGAACCTCAGACCGGAGGGGGTGGAGGGGATGACCCCAGAGGCTTTGTAGCTTGTTCAGGGAGGCCTTTCCTGCTTTTAGTGACTAGGATATGGAAAACGTGATACAAAGAGCCCATCACTACCCATTCTGTCCTCCTCACGAGGGATCACATCTTTGTTACCCACGGGCTATCCTGATATATGAAGCTTCCTGCTCCGAAGGGTTGCTAGTCCTAAATCACCAGCTGGAGTAAATGTCTCCATCCGATCAGTGTTTTATCGTGAAACTTTGGTTTGCGGTTGGCAACTAAGAGAACATATCCCAACTCTTCAAAAGCTTGGGGTCTCAGTCTCACTACTGGAGCCTGCAATCCTGCACATTTGTTTTGAGGGGCAAACATATTCATGTTTTGAAGCCCCAAAGATCAAGGAGCCTCAGACCAAGTGGCAAGGTGGAGTAAAAGAGAATGATGAACTTGGTTGCTTGTGTTTTGTTCTTTCCCTACTTCTTGTCCTGGATGAAAGCTATTGTGAGCCTCCTTGTTATGCCATTTCCCAGACTTATTGAGTTCTATCTAGCTAATCTTTGCACCACCCTTTCCCTTTCTCTCTCCATCTATTGTTCTTCTCTTCCTCTTTTTTTCCTAGTATCTTGGTTAGGGGTCAGCGCTTAGTCAAGAGAGTAGTCAGCCTGATATGTTAGTCTGCTCAGGCTCGACCCTAACATTGGAGGGCATTTATTGGTCTCTCGGGCTGTCTCTGTTTTGTGTTTCATTTGCAAGACTATCCTTTTGTATGTCTCTATCCTTGGTTTGCGATGCTTAGTGGGGCGGGGCAGCACTCATGTCTCCTGTGGTGCCTAAAGCTCTTTTTCGGTTGGGGGTTGCCCTTTTCATGGGCTTTGTTTTGGGGGCTGGGCTCCTGGGTTGGTTGTGATTCGGGAACTGGTGAGTAGGTTGAGGGAAGATAGAGGTATTTTTCTCTTCTTTTGGATTCTTTTTTGAGGAGAGTTGGGAGGGAATTTGTAAGAAAATGAGGTTCAATCAGGCCAAGTTTGATTCTGTTTTGCTATTTTTTCAAAGGGTGTGCTGGATTTCTGCTCTGGCATGTCATCTGCTAGCTAGGGGGTGGTCCTGACCAGTGGATTAATTTTCTCTTATGGACTATCAACTGTTTTAATGCTTCTGACACGCGTAAATTAATCAGAGAGGAGATACATTATCTTCATCCACATATTGTGAGTCTTCAGGAAGCTCATCTCTTGAAAACACAGGTCTCTCTCTTGCACGACCTGGGCTACCAGGTCTTGGCTTTGGCCTGTTTCTCCTCTTCACAGAGAGGGATTTCCCTACTGGCTAGGGATAAGAGTTCAGAACTTATCAACCACAGTTTCGATGCCGCTGGGCGATGGCTTCTCGCTATGGTTGAGAGGACAAATGCTCTTTACAACATTCATACTTTATGGGACAAACACTGATGATCCTGTGGTATTTAACAATTTATAGTCTGAGCTACACCAATGGCCGTAACCTTTCATTATCTGTGGGGACTTAAATTTAAGGGGGACAATTACCTCTGGGTGGATACACATGAATGACTTATAAAGCGTGCAGCTACTCAAACAGAGTGTCCCAGCACTCAAGGTCCCCATCTATCCTACCTAACGCCCCAAGCTGCAGAGAAAACCGGGTTTAGGTAGTATCATAAAACTTCAGTGTCAGTTGGGAAATAACCAGGTTTTAAGCAGCTTCTTGAAAACGGTGAGGCCTGTAACAGTTCTGAGGGATAGCGGAAGAAGATTTGAGGATTGGGCTCACATAAACCTAAAAGAACTACCTCCAGACCTGGCACGGTGTATTCTAGGGACGGAGGCACAGCCCACTGAGGCTTACCTCAAGGTTCTCAATGGTGTGTATTTGGAAACTCTACTTCTGAGATACACCCTGTCACTCCCATGCAGAGCCTTAAAGAAAAGCACTCGCGTCTTAAACTTGATCCTCTTTTTTACTGGAAGCCAGTGTGGCGCCTTGAGGTGCGGGGATATATGAGTCCTGGGCTTAAAGCTAAGTACCAATCTAGCAGCTGCATTTTGGGCCACCTGCAAGCGATTGATTAGGCAATCGGGGAAGCTCAGGTACAGTACATTAGCATAATCAAGTCTAGAAGTGACCAGCGCCTGGACCACAGTTTTTCTGTAGTCCACTGGTAGAAGGGGAAGAAATTTCCTCAGCATGCGCAGGAGGCGGAAGCAGGTGCCTACAACTGACTGGACTTGTGATCTTATCAAGAGAGTGCCATCCATCATAATGCCCAGATTTTGTACAGTATTTTGAACAGAGAGGGGAAGTGACATATTCGCCACCCACCAGCATCTCCACTCTACATTTCAGTTGATTCCTCCTTAGCCATGTAAACACCTTGGTGAGGCAAGTTCTAATCTTGTAACAGGTCAAGAGAAGCTGTGCATCATAGGTATATGAAATTATTTTTGCCCCATACTCTTCCGCCAGAGGGGCCAAAGGGGACAAATATAAGTTGAAAAGAGTGAGGCTCAATACAGAGCCCTGAGGAACCCCCACTTTCAGGGTAGGGATGGGGCCACAAAGGAAGGAATCAAAACGTCCTGACTTTTGGTATAAAGACAGGAGGTAAGCCATTCTAACACAGAGCATCCTATTCCAAGTTCTCGGAGCCTCTCCAGGAGCCTGTCATGCGGGATAGTATCAAAGGCCGCCAATAGATCTAGTAGAATTAGTACGCCTTTGCCCCGCTGATCGAGCTTCTCCTTGACATGTTCTGAGACCTCCAGCAGAGCAATTTCAGTACTATAGTTCGCTCTGAAGCTAGACTGACTGATGTGAAGAAGGTTATTTTTTTCAACATTATACGCAACAACTGAATTCACAAAGTTCTCCAGAAGCTTAGAGAGAAAGGGCAGAAGCAAAATAGGCCTGTAGTTTGCTAGTACTTTAGGATCAGCAGAGGGTGTCTTGAGCAGCGGCAACATTTTAGCATGTTTCCAAATGGAAGGCATATGACCAGCAGCTAGAGAGGAATTGAGTTCCTTATTGACCAGTGGATTTAAGACCCTGGCCACCGAATCCAGCAATTTAGCTGGACAAGGGTCAGCAGGGGAAACTGACTGTAGACCCTTGATGATATCAGGGATATTTTCGTCAGCAGCCGAGGGAGCTGCAGGAGAGCAGGAATATCTCTTAAGTGGAGCTCTGCACCAGGGGCTACTCTGTCAGGATCATCCTCAGGAAAGCCCCTTACGAAGGAGTGCTAAATAGTCATAATTTTCCCTTGAAAGAAAGTCGCTAAATGGTGAGTCCATTCTGTGGAATGAGGGCGATCCCTAGCTAGGGATGATGAGGCAGAGAAGGTTTTTACGATTTTAAAGATCTCCTTGCCTTTGTTAGTACAAGACTCAATTTTATCTTTCAGATAGCTTTTGTTTAGCATTATGGACTTTAGTGTAATAGGACTTCAAGGCCAGCTTATATTTGAGTTTATCGTCAGGTTCTTAGTATTTTCGCCATTTCCTTTCTAGATGTTTGCAGGCACTATTGCTTGTTTTCAAAAGATAATTAAACCAGGGGGCGGAGGATTTAACTTTCTTAGTAGTAATTATAGTCAGCGGAGATAACTCATTGGCACTATGATGTACCCAAGCATTTAGTTGAAGTGTATCCTTCTATGGATTCCCTGAGAGGTGGGGGGGTAGAGGTTTCAATAGCCTCCCCTCAAGCTGACGGTAGAACTCTGCGATCAGCTCTGAATCTGCTGTCCCTTACCTTAGCAGGATTTTGACAGCGCCTCCCCTTACTAAACACCCCAAAATTTATGAGACAATGGTCTGAACTTACTATAAGAAAAGGCACATCAACCTCCAGTCCTACATTAGAAAACATCTGTTCGATGGTGTGGCCAGCACTATGCGTTGGATGAGAGATACAGGGAATCAGGTTAAAGACTTAGAGAGACTCAGTCAAGGAAATGACTTCAGACTCCAGGGGATTATCCATATGGATGTTGAGATCACGTAACACAAGAAAGTGACTGTATCTGAGAGCCTGGAGTGCAATCACCTCATTAATGGATCTCAGAAATGCACCAACAGGGCTAGGGGGCATACATATAAGTGCACCTGCCAAGGATTGATGCGCTGAGAAGGAACAGTGGAAACCAAGGCATTTCTCATCGTCCAAAACTCCTAATGGAATGTGGGTGCAGACTTATTATTCTTTGAAAATAATGGCTACTCCCCCTCATTTTCCAGCCAAACTGTCGTTTCTCAGAATCTTATAACCTTGAGGAATAGCCGTGGTGAGGGTAGGATTCGAAACTTGTGACAGTAAAGTTTCTGTTATTAACATTAAATCTGGGTCATGCAGAAGGTCACTGACCTTCGTTTCATTTTCTGCAGCGAGCACGTGTTCAGCAGTAGTGCCTTAAACTTCCCCTTACCCCTGACCTTAACTTAACCCCTTCCCTGTGTTGCGAATTTCGCCGCGGTTCGGGGAATGAATTTAGGGGGCGTAACCCCTTGAATGCTAAGGCATGTGTGCAGGACGGCCAGGGGCGGTCCGAACTCCGCCCACTAATTAATTCTCCAGCGCAGATGTGGAATTCGTGCCACACTGGGGAATCATCGGCGTTCAGACATCCTGAGCACATGCCCAGTTTGACTAGGACAGTCGCCCGTCCTGAACACGCAAGTGGTTAACGCAGTCCCTAACACTGTTTACTACCCCTGTGTGTGACTCTTTATCCGGCCAGAAAATACCCTGTTGCATTACCCACATTTGAAAACTTCCCGCTCCTCCCACTCTGGAACACTACATTGGCAATGTCGGGCCATAGCTAATTTGAGAAGCATGGCTCCATCATACTGTCTTCTCTGCTCAGAGCCCCTGCACAAACAGGCAGAATTGCAGGCAGCATGGCCGGCACCGAATGCCTACGGAACAGGACATGGCTCAAATAAATTGGCCAGGGCTGCCTTGCTACAATTAATTAATCTTAAACTTTAGTGGACGTCTGGTGCTTCACTTGGAGGAGAGACCACAGGTTTACTTATTTCCCTGTCCCTCATAAACCATTTTCCCGGATAAATATGTTCTTAGCTAGCCATTCTCCTATTTCCTATCTTGGTATTTCCCTGAATCCTAGAGTTTTTCAGACCATAATTCATTGTCTCTTTTTATTTGGGCTGAGAGTGTTTTATTTAACTCACAGCCACGTCCATGGATGTTCGAGTGGCAACTCCTCTTAAAGGAAGCTTTTATTCATTTTTTGAATAAGGAGGCAAGGTTTTTTATGGAGTGCAATATGGGTTGGCCTTCCATTCTCTTTGTCTGGGGTGTCTTCAAAGTCTTTTGTAGGGTCACACCAGAATGTATTCCTCTTTTCACAGGAAACAGTTCACCCAGATTGAGGCCGACACACAGGGTACTCATACCCATTTAGATTCTGATATGGCTAGCTCTGCAATTGCCCAAGATTGGGAATTATTCGCTTCTCTGATGGATCAGTTTGTGACAGCCCAAGCTTCTTTTTGGGAGCATATGCTTGGTAATATTATTAAGAAGGCTAGGGCTAAGCAAAAATAACAAGGAAATAGTCTGTGTCCTTTCCTTTTGGGTCCATGATCGAGCTAGCGCATCCGTTATCGCTGGAATTAAGAACTCTCATGAGGAAATAGAGACCAATCCAGCTCTAATCCAAGAAGAATTTTGTTGCTTTTATCAAAAGCTTTATGATGAGGAAGTTGGTCCCTCCGTTGAGCAAATTGCCCAGTTTTTACGAGTTCACTATCATAGGAAGTTGTCCTCCTCACAGCAAGATAGGTTAGATGGTACTATATTGGCTTTGGAAATAGAAGCCTGTATTAGACAGTTGGCACGAGGTAAGGCTTGTGACCCTGACCAACTCCCTCTAGAAGTTTATGTTAGATTATCACATCTATTAGCCCCTGTTCTCTGTGAACTATTTAACTCTTTTGTACTACGTGACAGGTTCCCGGGTCCTGGATGGAAATTAACATTGTCATCTTTCCAAACAAAGGGAAATACACTTATCTTTGTGGATCATATCAGCCTATTTCTTTGATTAATGCCTATTATAAAATGTATGCTCGTATTTTGGCTAATACTCTTACTACTGTCATTTCAGACCTTGTTGATGAGAACCAACATGGCTTTGTTCCAAGGCGCAACACCAACGCTCACGTTACCACCCGTCATCACTGAATTAGAGGTAGGTTGTTCCTAAGGAAACACAGTCGGTATGATAATGTTAGATGCTGAAACAGCATTTGACCGGCTTTCCTGTTTAAGCTCCTTGACTGAAATAATCCAGATTAACTGTGGTACTTGTCAGGGATGTCCACTATCACCACTGCTCTTTGCACTTTATATTGAACCGTACATTCAAGCCTTGAAGAGTTTCTCAGACATCGCTCTGCTTCAGATTAACCACCTCAAGCTTAAAGTACTCACCTACACAGACGATCTCACTATCTTGACCTCGGCCCCAGAAGCTTCCTTAGAAGCTATTGAAAGTATACCAAGCAAGTTCAGCTATCTCTTAGTACAGACTCTATCTTGACAAGAAAGACCTTGGTCCTAGCTAATATTGCTCCTTCTTGAGAGGCCAGATGGTGGGTTAAATCTGCAACCTACTTGGGGGTCGAAGTGTCCCTGAATATGAATGAGGTAATCAAGCTCAATTTTGGCGCACTCTCCAGCAGAATCATGGATATATTTAGCAATTGGCATCACTTACATATCGGATTTATTGGCCGATGTCATTGAAGCAAAATGATTATCCTTCCCAATTATTTATATTTGTTTAATTGTATACCCTTGTATTAAGCGAAAGGCTTTTTTGCACAGATGGAGGGCAAATGGCAAAAATTCATCTGGGGATATAAAACGCCTAGGGTCAATATTCGAAAGTTGCATGGACTGTATCTGGAAGGTAGATTGTCTTTACCCCATCTGCATATTTTCTAGTAGCTTTCATGACTCGACTAGTTAAGGTGTTGGGGTTTGAACCATGGGGGCGTGGACGACTGTTTCCTGAATATGTCCCTTGGGGGGCAAACATTACTCCACATACTGGTTTTATCGACATGGTCTATTTTAATAGGACTCATTTTAAGACACTTAAAGTCTTCTATTCTATCTGGGCCCTGCTGAAAACACAGATCCCGGGTATTACTCTTTTCAATGTATACTCTTATTTAGGTTACAATCCCAGGTCCACAAAAGCTTCATTGATTGTTTTCAGGTATCTTACATATTTACACTAGGCTCCCTTTAAGAGGGCGGTAGTATTCTTTCCTTTAAGACATTGACCTAGCAATAATCCTTTTCCCACTCTGGCTTTTTTCTTTATTTGCAGATTCGTCACTTTATAAGGGGTCTAAAGGAGAGTGATGTAGACTGTTCTACTAATGCTTTTCTGGAATATCTATGACGGGGTTCACCCAAGTAGCGCATTAGGCGGGTCTCTAAAATTATCCTAGGTCAAAGGTTCAACAACTGCCGGACATTTTCCAGACTTTGACTGACAAATGGAGCCAACATCTCGAAGTATTTGTTACCCCGATGAAATAAGTCGTACTACTGTTTTCTCTCAACAGGGCCGTTTCTACCATTAGGCAAGACTAGGCTGCTGCCTAGGGCGACAAAAGGGCTAAAACAGCAAAAGGAAGTTGGGATATTTGCCCTTGGGTGCGAATAATTCATGGTTTCCGTGGCGCCCACAGATGTCTGTAACAATCACAGCTGTCAATCATACATAGCACGATCGTGCTACTTATGACAGCCTTGTTTCTGGCCTACCCCCAGAGAGAATGGACCAATGATCTAATGAGGGGCAGGCCTGTCATTTTTTTCCACTTTTGAAACCCTGCATTTGCCTTGGCGCGGGCAGTAGACCCTGAGTTCTGTTATCTGGAGCTCGAGAGAGGTGGAGTCAGAAACGTCAAGGCAAGGACTGGTTGGCCTACCCTGCAGCCTGTTTCTGTTGTGCGTGGGAGTCCATAGGTGCCCAGCAGGTGTATTAAGGTAAGATCAGTGGTTGAAGTGTCCACTTTTCCTGCTCTGCTGCTGTCAGGTAGGTGCCCCCTCTCTTTCTTCCTCTTATTCCCTTCCTTTCTGTCTCTCTCTCGCAGCTCCTCACTTGCTGAAAACCATGCTTCAACCTGTTCCTGCCACACTTGCTTCTCAAAAGGGGCCGCTTCATGGACCACAGCCTCTAGCTGTCAGCACGAGCCCAGGAGGACGGCGCCAATGACTGACCGGCAAGCACAGTATAGTGCGCCAGGCTCCGCAGGCACGCAACGTGCACACGACGGGCCCAGGCAAGTGCCTGGGTTAAAACTGGGACAAAAGTGGGCCCTTCTGCGGCTGGGCAAGTTTGGGCTGGGCCCCCCTCGCGGCCCCTAGATTCTCCCTCAAGAATCACAATAGGGAAGCGCTAGTTACCGACACCTAAGGCACAAGGTAAGCCCAGATCTTCAATATCGAACTATCCAATAAATACTATGGGTGCCCTTGACAAAGAAATACCCTGAGTAGAACAGAGTCTAGGTTCCTGTAACCGCATGCCATGACATCAAAAGTTTCCTCCACATTGACACCCTTTCCTCCACTGGCTCTGGGGACATTTCTGGTTGTGCGGTTAATGTAGCTAACAGGTGTGTTCACCACCCTTCAGATGCAGTTCATTACATTTCTCTCTCCGAATCTTTCACAGACCCGCCTCTTAAACGCATATAACACCCGATCCCAGCTTCAATAAACATCTCTTACCCTCTGTTTGCTATACTTTCTTCATTCGTTCCCCTGTGAAATGGATCCAAAGATGGAAGAAACACTTTTGCTGGAAATATCCTAATTTTCTTAAATTTTTCTGTTCCAAAGGGCAGCCTCGGGACCAAGTGAAAAATAGGTGCAAAATGCAAAAAATAAATAAAAAAATAAAGCATTACAGAGTGGTCGCAAAGTGGCCAGATTGGTTTTATTCTCACCCAAACACATTAGTACCACTTTACAGAGTTTGCCAGCTATGCGCTACTTTCTTTTTCTCATCATTCTTTGAACAGCATTGTATTTCCCAGGTGTGGAAGTTCACCATTCCTGGAAGTTCTGCAATACCTGGTTGATGACTGGAGTGGAACACTTTTAATGTGATCCTTATCAGCCCTTTTCCTTATTTTAGTTTATAAAATGTGTACTGCTGCTCTTTGTTCAGGGATGTTGTCATTTTAAACTATACTGCTTATGTTTTGTAAGGATTTAAGCAATGGACTTTGAAACTGTTAAAAGGAAGGAGGCAGCATTTTTCAGTTTTCGCCTAGGGTGGCAACACACGTAGAAATGGCCCTGTCTCTCAAACAACGTTGAGCGTTTTCCGGGTCAAATCTCATCAGTTTAAATTTATCAATGATTTCTATTTTACTCCGCATCGTCTATTTATCATGAGGCAGTATTCCAAGTATTTCCCGCGTTCTAGCGATCTGGCTGACTCAGTTCACATCTTTGCCACTTTTCCTTCTATTTTTCACTATTGGCAGACAAGTTTTTGTAAGCCTAACTTGCTCTGTTCAAAAACTTTGAGGTGGGATTCTAAATTAATTATATTAGCCCTCTCGCCTTCCATACCTGGCCACTTAAGCAATATTTACTTTTTTGCTATTGCCATAGCTCATTTAATTCTGGCCCGACACTTGTTACTTGCTCAGGCTCAGTACGCTATGATATGGTCGCATGGATTATTAACATAAGTCTTCTTGAGTGCCTGATCATAGATAATGATGAGCGACGCATTCAGCTCTTAGACCTGGGAGCCATTTAGGAGATATCTCTCGCTATAACAGGCTGGTCACGACCACCTGTGCCCATATTCTGTATTTCTTTTGTTTTTGTTTTTGTTTTTCAGTTTCATATTTTTTTTTACTTGATACAATGCATCCAGGGGCACCCTCAGTGATGTTATATTTCTCAATCTCTGCCTTCTAATTGGTAAATTTTTGCTATAATATTGTATTACTGTGTCTTATTCATGAACTCAATAAAATACTAAATTAAAAAGGACAAGATGTCAAAGGACATTAAGTAGACAGCTACCTAAGGACTTCCATGATGAGTACGAAAAATAAAGAAAAGCAAAAAAACGCAAGCCAAGGAATGGCTTACTACTTGAAAGAGCAAAGACCAGCCAAGCAATGAAAATAGTGCTTTCAAAGGACATGCCACTATGTAATTACACTTATGGTTGGGGACAGTTGTAGAGGCAGTCAACGAAAAACGAGCCCTACTTAATAGAAGGGACCCCAAGAGAGTTGTTAAACCTGGAATCCTTGGCATATTTCCCATAACTTTTTGCCTTCTGACCTCCCGTTTTTGACTTTTTTGCTGACTTATTTTTTGCTGATTTTAGGACTCTCTTACTTTACCACTGCTAACCAGTACTAAGTGCATGTTCTCTTTATCTAAAACATGGTAACAGTGGTTGATCCAAAGTTGGTATATTCAGTTTACTTATTCATCCCTAGAAAAGTGTGCTATCTGTGACCAAGGTCTGTAAATTAAATGCTACTAATGGGCCTGCAGCACAGATTGTGCAACCAACTTAAAACGTGTCTCAGGCCTGCCACTACAGAACCAATGTGTGCATTTTCAAACTGCAATGTTGACCTAAAAGTTAACCTACTTACCAGGACCAAAACTACCTTTTTACAAAATGAAGGTCACCCCTAAGTTAGGCCCTGGACAGCCCATGGGCAAGGTGCAGTGTATGTAAAAAGAGGGACATGTACCTTTAAGCTTTAAATGTCCTGGTAGTGAAATACTCTTAAATTAATTTTCCACTCCCATAGGATGACATTTGAACTGATATATTACAGTTTATAAGTGCAGTTTACAATTGGGAAAAGACAGTAAAACAAAATTTTGGGTCTCTGGAATCACAATTTAAAAATATAACTTATGGTGAAGTTGGTTTTTAAATTGTAGTTCTGAAAATGCCACTTTTAGAAAGTTGACATTTTCTTACTTTAACCATTTGATGCTTTCCTGCCTGTCTCTGGAATACATGTCTGGGGTAGGTGACAACTGGCTTTCTGCATTCCCTCTAGACAGTCACACACAAAGGAAGGGTAGAGGTGACTGCCTTGTCATCTACATGTTGATGGGTCATCCTAAGCAGGAGGGGAGGGAGGAGCTGACACTCTGCACCTGAAAAAGCTGCCCCCCCCCACACAAAGGATTGCATACCTTCCTGAAGTGAGGCTTGGGCCAGGGCAGGAAAGGTAGGGGCTTGTGCACTTCAAAGTCTCCCTACTTTAAAGGTCAAATGGGGTATAAGTACTGGGCTTCGGATCCCACAAACTCAGAACACTGCTGGAACTGAGGATATTCTGCCAGTGAGAAGAGCTGCTGTGCTATAGGAGGGACTGCCACTCTGCCAAACTGCTTTGCTGTTTTGGCCTGCTTCACGCTGATTGCTGTGCTGTAGGATGGACTGCCACTTTGCTAAACCTCTTTGCTGTGTTGGCTTGCTGCCTCTTGCCTGGAAGTGAGAAGTACTGGAGCTGCTCTCTACATCCTTGATCATAGGTTTCTCCAAGGGCGTGTTGGCTTTCCTCCTATTGCTCAAGTATCAGGGATATCAAAGACTTCACCTTTCATCTTCAACCCAGCACCTAGAATTCACATGCTGTAAGTCTTGCTCTGCCAATTGGTGCCAATTCAGTCCAGGGCTCTTGGAACTGAGTTTGAAGTGCTACATCTGCCAAGAACCTGCCCATCGATACTGCTGCAGGGACTTGGTTTACCATATATATTTCAGAACTGCTTTATCACCATCAGAACCAATGCATTGCCACCACTGTATGGAGAAGATTGACAGATCGCCCCTTCAGCATGGATTACCCCAGCGTAGCACCTTCGGAACCGTCACACTCAAGAGTCGATGTTTCACCAACGGAACCAACGAATGTCCACTACTACATTCTGCGTTGTGACCAGAATTAAGGTACTTTGCTCAGCGGGCCATGCGTCAGTCCTGTTGGCGGCCTGCCCTCCATTACAGGCGGTCTGAACTCTTGACTTTGTCCCAGTTCAGCGCAACCACTTTGCCCCCTTTAAGCGCTATTTGCTTCTAAGCGCTATTTTGACATGTATTCCTTAAAAATTCACATCTTGACTTCTACCTATTGGATTTTTATTGTTTTGGTCTTGTTTTGCTTAGAGTCAGACTATAATATTCTATTTTTCTAAACAGGCATGGAGTCTTTTTGTGGTATTTTTACCGTGGGTCATGTTCACAAATACTTTACACATTAGCCTCTTAAGCTAAGCCTGACTGCTCTGTGCCAAGCTACCAGAGAGTGAGCATAGGTTAATTTTTGCTGTGTATCTGACTGACCTTGTCTAGAATTGTGGTTCCTGCTTGGACAGGGAGTATCCTCTGCCAACCAGTAACCCGATTTCTAGCAAAGGTGTATACCTTAATCTGCCTGGCGTGGAAAGAGCATGAGAAGGAAAAATCGTCAAAGCAGCCGCCCAATCACTTCGAGTCAGCAAGCACCAAACCAGGAAGTAGCTACTTCTCTCCCAAGTGAAAAATAGTTTTTTGATACAATAAAGATTTGGGTGCCATCTGCATATTGATGATAGGGAAAGACAAAAGAAGACATTATTTGGTTGAATGATGATGTATAGAAGGAGAAGAGAGGAAGGTGCTGGGCCAAGCCTTGAGAGATGTGAGAGATTGGAGGATGGAGAGCAAAGAGCACCACGAGACTATAAAAAAAACAATCAAAACTAAAGGATGAAACCAGTTTAATAGTAAGGTCCTTATTTAAATCTTGGTGGATGGGTTACTCCATCACAACGATGATGGCTATCCCTTCCGCCGAAATATAAATCTCATTATAACCTACAGGATTTATATTTCAGTGGACGGGAAATCCACCACCATTGTGACGGAGTGACCCAGGGGCCAAGATCTAAATCAGGCCCTAAGGCTATGATGCAAAGCTTGAATGCCATGTGAAGCAGGTTGGAATGATCAAAAATATCAAACATTAGCATAGAGATGAAAATGTATGATAATAGAAGAGAGGCGATTGTGAGGAGCAGAAATTATGAAGTTGGACGTAAGAAAAAGGGCAGTCTGTAAAATCGAGAATAAAAACAACTAGATTGAAAAGGGTCATGAGGATATGAGTTGTGAAGGAGGTGGATAAAAAAGAGAGATGACAGGCAACATGGGACATTAGCGGAAAGAATCAGGGATGTGAAGACTTGAGCTCTGAAGTGGTCAGATGGGGAGCACGATTAGTTGGCATCTTTGAGTTAGGATATTATTTCATTGTGAAGTGAAGAGAAGTCAGTGGGCCTAAAAACCTCTGGACTAAGTGAGCTGACTTACACCATTTAAATGGAGAATGGCAAGATATGGCGGGTCTCATTTATGAGGCTGTGCGTTACTTTTATGCCGCCGGTGCGTAAAAAATGTGCCTTGTTGCACCATATTTACAAAGTGACACATCTAGGTAGATGCGTCACTTTGTAAACCCCTGCGCTACATTATACCTACGCCAGGTATAATGTATGCAGGGGGGGGGGCATTCTGATGCAAAAAAGGGTCATAGAAGTGACGCAGTGAAATCTATAAGATTTCACTGCACCACTTCTAGGACACAAATGTGTCAAATTCTTACACCTGCCTCACAGCAGGCATAAGACTGACGCAGGCCCTTTCACATGGGGCTTGCCCCATGTGAAAGGACACATTGCTGGAGTTGCGTCACTTTTGTGACACACTCCAGCAATGCGAAATTTTTGCGCCATACAGATACGTCAGAAATACTGACGTATCTGTAACTCCTTGCGCCATGATGCGTCATACTGTAAATATGACGCATCATTGGTGTCCCAAGGAGGGCGCAGTGAAAAGTGGCGCATCGCTGTTTTCACGCAGAGATGCGTCACTTTTCATAAATGAGGCCTGGCATATTTGTAAGATTGTATGACTTCTTACACAGACAAATTAAAGCCATTTAATTCCTTGTGCATATTATTTAAAATATATTGTTTTAATTTTCAGAGTAACATCAACCTTCGCCATGCTTAATCATGTACAGTCGAAATAAAGCATGGATTACAGTCGTGTTGCATTTCAGTTCAGGACAAGATAATTGAAAACCGTTCTAAGGTGTTCACATGTCATTTGCATTTTTGCCTATTCTTTCTGCTTAGTGATCTATGTGCTAGTGTATATTCCGATATTGTGCATATTGGTAGTTGTACTGGACACACTATAGGTGTGTGGATAGAACTGTGAGCCATTGGGGAGCACTTTTTTACCCCACATTTTCGTCCATTCACAAGTTTTTCTCACCTTTTACTATAAGCAGGGACACTGGAATTATGCGTCCGGGAAGGACGAAATTGTGCAGCAAGGTTAAGTAAATTAGATGGCAAGAAAATCCAAATTATACGGCTTAATAGGACACATTTTCTGATAGTATCATTTAATTAGTTTTCATTATTCATGAGTTTAACCACTAAATACAGCAATAAGCAATTGAAAGATAACCATTCAACTTTTGCAAAGAGCCTTCCACTGCTCTGGAACATATGTTGCAACATTTTTTGGAGATTTTGGATCTATTTGAGCAAGAAACTCATTTTTACTTTAAATGTGCAGATTATGCAACAAATGGTGGATTATGTGGCAAATGCTGGTGATCTAAAAGTATGTGAAAAGCACTGCGGTCGCAGTATCACAGAATTCCAATGGCCCTGCCAATAAATCAGTTAGCAGACCCCATGTACCTTGTTTGTGCTTAGGTCTTTAGTATTGCCAGTTCACAACCTATGTGGTACTTGCTTGCATGCCCCAGTACATGGTCTTTCAAGATGTTTTGTGTCATTCCTGCATACCATTTTCAGGAATATTCTATCCCAAGGAGGGTCTGGGCAGGTTTTCTGCCCCCTGTGTTGAACAAGATTAAGGTTTTTGTAAGGAAATACCTATTTTTGCATCTTCACTCCCACATTTTTGGACGGATCCTGCAGTATTTTTTACTCTGAGAGTGCACTGAGGCTTGCCATCCAGACCTCAGTGGCAGTGTTCTAACCCTACACCAAAGTATGTTACAATGGCTACCCCCAAATAGTAAGACTGACTTACTTATAAGTCCATTGTATCTGATTCTTAGGGTACCAAGGGCATGTAAGGCAGAGTGTTCACACAGGGCTGCAGCACTGTTTCTGCCACTCTGCGTGTGACGGAGGCAAAATGAACCCCAGCCTGCCACTGCAGACTGACAGGGCAGTGTTTTACACTGTTAGTTCTATTTTGCCAGTACACCCAATGACAAAGTAACCACTTCCCTTAAGGATATATGTAGGTCTCCCTTAAGGAAGGCATTTGGAGCCCTATGTCAGGGAGCTGTATATTATTAAGTAAGAATTATGATTTACAATAACTCTTGGCAGCAACACTTCCAGATTGTCATTTTGCTGTGGAAAGATTAGTAGCCCCATTGGCTAATGAAGGGTTATCGGCGGGCACTCCAGCCGTGATCACTTTTGAATGGGACTACCTATCAAGGTCTAATAAGGTAGCAAATGAATTGTAACATCAAATCCGACCTGATGCTCGGGCCAGATTTAAAGTCACTAGTAAATTTGAGTAACTTTTAGAAAGTTGCCACTTTGCACTCCAACTAGTCCAGTGGCCTCACAAAGGCACTGCCACTTAGAAAGGTTTCTGACCACATGGGGAGACGTGTGAATGACTTCCTGGTCCGGCAACAAAGGCAGTTGACACAGAGCAAGGTGTCACCTCCTCTCCCAGGATTGCCTTTGAAGGGCCAGTTGTGACAACATCCCTGAGCAAGATGCCTTTCCTTTCCGCAGACAATTAGGAGACAGAGCTAAGGGAAGGAAAGCTGTGTCTAAACCGGTTTTCCCGTGGGCATGTAGCAACCTGGGGCCTCATTTATGAAAAGTGACGCATCGCTGCGTGAAAACAGCGATGCGTCACTTTTCACTGCGCACTCCTTGCGACATTCCTGATGCGTCATATTTAATGTATGACGCATCATGTCGCAAGGAGTTACAGATACGTCAGTATTTCTGACGTATCTGTAAGCGCAAAAGTGACGCATTGCTGGAGTGTGTCACAAAAGTGACGCAACTCCAGCAATGCGTCCTTTCACATGGGGCAAGCCCCATGTGAAAGGGCCTGCGTCAGTCTTACGCCTGCTGTGAGGCAGGCGCAAGATTTTGACGCAACAGCGTCCTAAAAGTGACGCAGTGAAATCTCATAGATTTCACTGCGTCACTATTAGGAGGCTTTTTGCGGGGGAACGCCCCATCTGCATACATTATACCTGACGCAGGTATAATGTGGCGCAGGGTTTAAAAAGTGACGCATCTACCTAGATGCGTCACTTTTTAAATATGGCGCAACAGGGCGCATTTTTTACACCGCTGGTGCGTCACAAAAAGTGACGCACCGGCGGCGCAAAACTGACGCAAAGCCTTCATAAATAAGGCCCCAGGTATCCACACCCCTAGGGTGGGCTCCCCTGCTTCTGGTGACTGATGAAGGGTTGTGCTACCTTGAAGGGGGCAAGAATAGAGCACTCTGGGATAGCCAGATGCCACACAGCACAGGAAATTCATCACTACAGAGGAGGAGACCCAGTAACCCATTGGCTACTGACCATGTGGTCCCCTCAGGGTACTTTCCTGGGATAAGTAGGGCACCCCTGGCACTCTGCCCCTCAGTTCACACTTCAGAAGAATTTAGGACCAAAGATGGACTGCCCTGCTACCCTTGAATCGCTCAAAGGGAGGCTGCGTCACTGAGAGGACTGCACATGCTGCACTTTTGGGGGTAGTTGGACAGGGACTGTGCCTGCGACTCCTGATCTGGGGAAAAAGTGATTTCCTGCCCTCCCCAACAGCAGTGACTCTGAGGATAAGTCTCCCAGAATCATTTCCAGGACACCGAGAACTGAAAGAGCCCAATCAGACAAAGTAGTAGTCACCATATAAGTTTTGCCGCTACCAGTCGCTGGGCACGACTAGAGACTAATCCTAGATAGCCAAAATCTGCACCCTTGTCTTCCATGCTATTAGAGTCTGGATTAGTCGCATCTAAAGGACACCAGACCCCACCAAAGAGTCTGCACCCAACCACGATGCTACAAGATCAAGAGTTCATCATTGGCTGCTCGAATGATGTAACAGGGAACTTAGCATGCATTTCCCATGCATGCCTTTATTTCGCAGCCAGTACCTTGACTGCATCATTACCATATGTTCCTTTACCATGCAAAACGTTACAAACAACTTGCCTTATGGGGGCGCTGGACTTTGGAATAGTATCAATTGCTATTCCAGCTCCAGTCAGTGTAACAGTAGGGAAGGTGTTAGCCTTCAAATCCAACACCAGTCCAACAATGCGCCCCCTATAGCAAGTCATTATAACGACTTGCGTGGTAAATGAAAGCGTGGTAACGTCACTGTCGGGTAGTGACTGCAGAGTAGTTGAGGACTTTGAGGGACCCGATCTCCATGGCCAAAGTTGCACCATAACACCCTTTGTCCGAGGTACCACCACTGAGACATCCCAGTCGACCCCACCACAATCAGAGTATCATTAAGAACATCTGTGCCTGCATTCCCGAGCATCAGGACCACTCCATTGCCTTCTACGGCGGTCATGTTGCAGAGTTTGGAACTTGCTCTAAAAACACTCTGGTGGCCAGGTAACTGTCCAAAGCATCCATACTGGCCCCCTAGATATCGTTCCTTTTCAATTTGGTCACCCACACTAACTTTTCCAAACTTTTGAAAAGTTTACAAACTTTTTGTGGACCAATGCTTGTTTCCGGTTGCATTTAAAAGTGATAAAAACCTCTAAAATCTGTATCTCCAGAACATTCTGTTGGATTTTAATGATCAAGGTCTCTAAAATGTCATACAAATATGCTCTGTTTGTATAAATTGTTGTTGTGTTATTTTATTGGTGTGTGATTTTCTTATTTCATTATTTGGTACTGTTAAATGCTTTACACAAAGTTATTTTTCCAATCCATACTGCTCGCAGCCAAAGCTACCCAGGATTGAGCTGAGGTTAAGTAAATGATACAATCTGGACCCAAGATGGTGTCTGTGAGGTACTTCACGTTAAAGCCCCACAGCCATATCATATAGTGCACCCATCACATGAACAGCCATTAGATAAGGACGAGTTGCAACTTTTATATGTGCTGCATTCTGCAGCACACATAGAAATTACATTTGGAATTAGTGATTGTTCATGTCCAGGAAGGGACACCTGCACATGAACAATAATTCCCTGCAACGCAGGCACCCTTGCACTATGGTGCCAGGGTGCCTGCATTGGCACAAGGCAGCTAAATTTAGAGCTACTGAAAATGCAGGCGTGCGCCTTATTATTTTAAATACGGTGCATCCCTGTGCTTTCAGAATGTCGGAGCACGGTGTTACCAACTATGGCGTAAAACCGTGCTCTGCCATTCTGTTTTAAATACGCCCCTACATGTTTTCTGTGAACTTGTACATATTGCTAAACGCTTCCCTCTGAGGACAGTCTGCAAAGCAACATACGTATTGTGTCATTAACATACCAGCAGACTCTCTGAAACTGAACTGCATGATTAAAATGTTCCATCCATTAAGGAAAGAACAGTTTGTGATAGTAAGAAATAGCAGGATGTGGCTCTATCAATGCTTCCTCAAGATAACGCGATAAAGTCTGTGGACAATGAGCATTTTGAGGTTTCAGCACCTCTTTCCTGTGGTTCTTTACACTGAGTATCCTGGGGAGGTGTTGGTGGGGGCTATGTGGAGAAACTTACTTTCTAAATCAATCAATCAAGCAGGATTTATATATTGCTGCCATTCACCTGCATGGGTATCCAGGCGCTGGAAGTCCAGCTGCTCGGGTGAAATCAGTTGAAAAGCCAGGTGTTCAGTCCCTTCCTGAACTCTTGAAGAGAGAGTGAGGTCCGGAGGTGAAGCAGGAGGCTGTTCCGGGACTTTGTGGCAGAGTGGGAGAAGAAGCTTCTTCCACTGTTGCTTCGGCAGATGCAGGGGGGTTGAGCAAGGGAGAGGGAGGTGGCGCGCAGGTGTCTGGTTGGTTGGTGGAGTCTCAGATGGTGGTTGATGTACACTGGCCATTGATTGTGCAAGGCTTTGTAGGAGTGGGTCAGCAACTTGAATTGACATCTCTTGTGGATAGGGAGACAGTGGAGTTTCTTGAGGTGTGGGGTGATGTGGGTTTGTTTGGGGAGGTCGAGGATGAGCTTTGTTGCTAAGTTCTGTATCTTCTGTAGTGTCTTCAGGATGTGTCTGATGATTCCTACATAGAGTGTGTTGCCATAGTCCAGGTGGCTGGCGAAGAGGGCTTGAGTGACGGTGCTAACTAGGAGCCATTTGAAGATCTTTCGGAACATGCAAAGAGTGAGGAAGCGAGCAAAGGAGACTGCATAGATTTCATTTTTTGCTGTAAGTTTGCTGTCCAGGATGATGCAGTGCTTCTGGGCGTGCTCTGTGGGAGTGGGTGAGGGTGTTAGTTCAGCAGGCCACTAGGAAGCTTTCCATGGGGATCTATTATTCCTGAAGATCTGTACTTCTGTCTTGTCTGTGTTGAGTTTGAGGGTGTTGCTTTGCATCCATTCGGCGATGATGGTCATGCACAAACGGAAGTTGACCCTCATGTTTCATAGGTCTTCAGACAGAAAGAGGATGAGCTGGGTGTCATCTTCATAGGATAGATGTTAAAGCCCTGGGTTCTGATGATGTTGGCCAGGGGGTCATGTAGGAGTTGAACACAGTAGGGCTGAAGGATGAACCTTGAGGAATGCCGCAGATGATGTTCTTTGGTTCCGAAGTGAAAGGAGGAGGTGGATTCTCTGATTTCTTCCACTGAGGAAGGATACAATCCATTTGAGGGTGTCCTCTTGTATTCCGATGTGATGAAGCCTCTTCATCAGGGTGCGGTGGGACACAGTGTTGAAGACTGTTGAGAAGTCAAGTAGGACCAGGGTGGCTGTTTCTTCCGATCGAAGAGGGTTCTGGTGTCATCAGTGGCTGTGATCAGGGTGGTTTCGGTGCTGTTATTCGTATTAATTTCTGATTTGGATGAATCCAGAAGATCATAGTTCTCTAGGTATTCCGAGTTGGCAGTTGACAGCCTTTTCGAGGACTTTGGTGGGAAAGGGGAGCAGAGAGATGGGCCAGTAATTCTTGGGATAGTTGTGGTCGGCAGATGGTTTCTTGAGGAGGGGTTTGACTTCAGCATGTTTCCATTCTTCTGGGAATTTGGTTGAGGTGATGGATTGGTTGATGATGGTGGTGAGCTCGTTGCTGATGGTCCTGTTTCTGAGGTTGAACATGTGGTGGGGACAGAGGTCCGTGGGTGCTCCTGAGTGGATGGAGTGCATGATGGCTGTGGTGCTCTGCGTGGTGAGCTGGTCCCAACCAGTGATCCGTTGGTTGGAGTTTGCATCTGTGGGAGCCAATGGGCTAAGGATTTCAGAGGTGGCGTGTTGGGGTCCGAGGTGCTATAAGGTGGAGATATTATTGTGGAAGAAGTCCGCCAAGCATGTCGCAGAGTTCTTAGGATCGAGTGATGTTGTTTTCGGTTGCTGAAGTGTTCGAAAACTCCTTGACAATGCTGAAGAGTTGTTTGCTGTGAATGGACCTGGCTTTGATGCGTTTGAGTAGGATGTACATTTTGACTTTCTGAGGGTGGCTTTGCCATTCCTGACTGTTCTATATACCCGCCTCTCTCCCAGTGATCCACAAGGATCTCAGTTGGAATCTGGGTATGCCACACTCTGCCAGCTGTGCGAAAGGAAAGTCTGCGAGCTCTAAACAGGCAAGAGGGGTGTTTGAAATCGGATTTCAGATTGGCTAAGGCTTGCGCCAAAGCCAGGAAGAAGCCACCACTCTAGTCAGAGCAAGGGAGTTACACGCTGAAGATAACCTCTGCTCACGCCCCTGGCAGCTTGACACAAGCAGTCAGGCTTATCCCAGAGGCAATGTGTAAAGCGTTTGCGCAACACACACCCACAGCAGCAACACACTAGGCACACTACAAAAGGAACTCCACACAAGGTTATGTAAAGAAATAGCCTTTGTATTGTCATAAACAAATTAGAAACATAATCACATAATATACACTGCCAACTGGCACTACGCAATATTCACAGGGGATTATATACAGGACCGGGCCAATCGGGCCACGGTCAGAACCATCAGATCAGGTAAGTAAATGCAAACCACAAGCAGTGACTACTAATACCATAATGATCTAAGCATTATCACATTAGACATAAAACACATTAGGCCCAAACCCCGTACACATAAATACATTACACAATAGGCCTCATAACTATATGATACCTTCCTAAGCATAAACCCCTTACACACTAGGACACCCGCAGCCCAAACACATTAGGCAATAAACATGGAGCATTTATCACATTAGGCCTAAACATCACACTATGGCATTAGGCATCATAAGCATAAATCACATTACACAATAGGCCTCACTAGCCCGGATAAAGTGCACACAGCACCTTACCAACTGCCCCAGGCCAACTGGCTTTTTCTCTGGGTTCAAATGCCCTATGTCCACTTTGGGCTGCCAATGCAGCAATGTGTTTGTATTTATATAGCGCACTTCTACCCTGAGGTCTCGTAGCGCTGTATTCATACCACTGTGAAACCCTTCCTGGCTTTCCAGTGAGGTGTCCACTCCTGGGCACCCCCAAGGTTAAGCCAGGCATCCAAGCACTGCTGGGGCCGTTGTGGAGATTAAGCAAGCTATTGCCCAGAGTCACAGAGTGGAACCCATGATTAGACTAGGCACTGAGGCGAAAATTATCAGGCCCAGGGAGATTGAGTCCAAGAGCCGC
The DNA here is from genome assembly GCF_964263255.1 of Lissotriton vulgaris. Lineage (NCBI taxonomy): Eukaryota > Metazoa > Chordata > Amphibia > Caudata > Salamandridae > Lissotriton > Lissotriton vulgaris. The sequence goes on along the minus strand of NC_141685.1, from coordinate 798,806,566 downwards.
CGAGGCGGGAATTGAACCCTGGTCCCGGGCCAGACCTCTGCATCAGGGTCTGCCGCTCTAACGATTGAGCCACGCTTCTCCGCGCAATCTCCCCAAATGGTGCACAAATGAACAAGCCTAAACGTAGCAGCTGCCCACTAATTGCTGGGCAGCTGTGATCACCAAATGGCACCACTGTGCCCTCCTGTCCCACTCAGGGACTCTCATCATCAATTCTGGCCAAATGGCACAGGCCCTGCAGGGCACTCGGGACTCCCCACTGGGGCCCTAAAACAACTGTGCCCTCATTGGAGCCATACGGGCTCTGAACACCAAAACAGTCCCAACAACGTGGGAGCAGCCCACTCGCTCTCTGGCGGGGTCGCTCAGGCACCAACTCGGTACCTTGGGGAAACAACAATGGGGCAGACAGTGATAGTGTGCTTCAATATGCCCCAAAACACTAAATGCCTCGTTGGAGCAGCCTGCTGACAGACGGGGCCGCTCAGAATCTGAGGCCAAGCCTGTGCCTCGACCGGCACCACCAAATGGAGAAGCTCCTACTCACCGGGCTCTTCTAGGCACCTCTCTGCTCCGCCTCCTGGTTGGGCAAGCTCCCTCTTCGTGGCGCCTCTCACTGTTAATGACTCCTCTGATCCAGGCGGGTCTCAGGACTTCATTGCGGCTGATACCGCGGGGCTCTCCCTTGCACAAGGCAGCCCCGCTTTAGAGCTGCCACACACAGGAGAGTCCCCGCTCCTCTGGGACTCTCTGTCTAGCCTCCCTTGACCCAGGATTTCTATGTGGAACTCACAAGGCTCCAGCCGGCACTTCTGTGGGCGTGGGGCTTCTCTCGAGGAAGCGGAAGTCCGGCCCCATGTCAGGCATCATGCTGCCTGACTTCCTGTGAGGCCGATCGGCCTCAGCGGTGAAACACGGGGTGGGCTCCCGCAGTGGTAAAAAATGCTGGTGGGGCGGGCACCCGCCAGAACAGGCAGAAATGTGGGGTGGGCACCTACATTAAAAGCAGACAGGAAGCGGCCAATAAAATATCATAATAAGTGGGGTGGGCACCTGCCGCTCTAGGCATCACGGGGGAATACCTCTCGCTGGGATTCCCTCTCTGAAAGGAGCTGCAGGGCCGTGCTGCGAAGCCCCTACTCTCTTCCTATGGGAAAGATAAAAATGCAGCACTCCCAGGGCGCAAGAGGTCCCAGCAAAGAGGTCCTCAGGGGTGAAGGGGCAGTGCAGGTCCCAGGGAGGCAAGCCCTCATGGCAGGCCCCCCAGGGTCCCAGCAGCCGCAGGCCCCCGGCAGGATTCTGGATCAGAACTGAACATTTTTCTATGGTCACAGCCCCTATATTTATATTAGCAAATCCTTTGTCTCAAGTGCAGGGCATGAGAGAAACAGACACAACTTGCTCAGGGGGGATTAGGAGCACTTGTTTTGCCAGCTCCTATTTCCCTTTGTCAGGTGGGGGCTTAGTGATCAGACACGCCACAGGGGGCGGAGCCGGCATTGTACTGCCTGGGTACAGTCCTATTCAGAGTCAGGGGATTACCCCTACCACCACTCTTCCTCCAGGTGTTCCATTCAGCTCAGCACTGACTCACCCTGCCCCTCCTGGAGCCACCCACACCTCTCAGCCCCTGTCACTCACAAGCCAGACATGCAATGCACATTAGGCAGGCAGATACATAGCACACAGAAATGCCAACTTCTAAAAGTCGCATTTCTCCAACAGTCACCATAAATCTGCGCACATCATTGTGCAGCATTTATCCTCACGAGTTCATACATACTAAACTCGACCCTGCACTCCTCTCATACCAGGATTTACCATGGACACACTTATCCCCCATGCATTCCTATCGGAGGGCAGGCCCATCTCACCACACGTACACAGAGAGTGCACAAACTTTACACTGTGCCACAGTGCTAAAGTGCTCAGAGGCCTAAAATCACCAACACAAGGTTACAGAAAAAGGATAGGAGAATGCAAAGAGTTTTGGGGTGAACCTGCCAAAAGGGCCAAGTCCAACACAATCCCCTTCCAACCAAAACACAAGGCAGACCAATCACTCCCTTGATGGGCTTCCCTGCTTTGGGCGATAGAACACGGACGCGGGCCCGCGACTGCAGGGACACCATCCGGTACTATGCCACTCTGACACATGTGGTTCCCTCTAAAACAAACTCTCAGGCCTAACTTGGCTACCCCCTAGTTTTCCACGGCCAGGACCAGGCCCTAGACCATCCAGATGTCACGGGTCCTTGCCAATCCACAGTGTGGGGGTAGTAACCCCTGGCACACAATAGCCATTCTCCACTCTCCCTCTCAGTGTAGTTCCAAACTACCACTGATCCTTAAACCTTGGGTCCGCACCCTCAGGCTGACCCGATGTCATGGGCAAAGCGTCTCCTCACCCTACCTCTACTTCTGGGGTTCCGCACTCTCCCAGGAAAAGCACCCTCCAGAACACAACTCTCCCACCAGTTCAGGACCTCTCTCCATCAACTGGTCTACCACCTGGGATCTGGAGACTCTTGTCTTCATAAAAGCAAAGCACACAGCACAGTTCCTCTTCAGGCAGGAGGGACACAGCACACAGCAAAGTTCCTTAGACTTCTTCCTCAGCAGAAACATAAAACTATAGGTCAGTCCCCAGACACACAGCAAATGCAGCACTTTTCCTAAGTCTATTCAGCTGTTCTCTTTGGCAGGGATTCCCCCGCGATCACGAAGTTTCCAAGTCTCCCAACCTAGGGTCTAAACCCTCAGGTTACACCGGGGTCAGAGGCGAGGTCCCCCTCCCTCTGCACTGTAGTGTAGTTCCTATATTCCCAATAGGCTCTGCAATAATATATCCTATAGAATTGACGTAGGACTAAGGTCAACTAGGTCTCTATCGAATATACTAAACTTAATTGTGCGTGTGCCAGCTAACTGAGAGGTCACTAGAAACTTTCTCGAATACACAAGAAGGGATTAGTTTCTGACAACCGCATAAACATGACAACTTTGTTTCCCAAGAATAAGAATAAATCACTCAGAGTCGCGGAAACAATAGATAAGTATTTCACTCAGTCAATCGTGCATGCTTCGTGTCTACACAGTTGCAGAGAAATAGTGAGACAGGTGTTTTCAATCAAAAGGGTTTATTGAACAGTCTTCTTTCTCATGCAAGAGAAGTGAACTGCTACAATGGTTATGCAGACTGCAAAGTATAATGTGTACAGCGGAAATAGTAATATGGAATAATACTGTAAGAGCATTGTATGGTTTCTAAGCCATATAAAAATACATACATAAATAACATTGACTAAAATACTCAACTGGTGTTTCTAAAATACTCCTACCCAATGTACCTAACCTAAGTCTAGTACGAGGGAAGAAGTAAGTATTGTGTAGCATAGGTTTCGTTTTTGCCAAGAATCTACCAAAGGTTTCTCTAGGTTCTAATCAGCTCCATACCTTGGTTAGAAGGAAGGAGGTCTGGTATCTCTTTCTCGGGACTCGATTTCCCAACACCTCGCAAGGGGAGCCGGAAACACTGGAGCTGGTTTTTCGGCAGGAAAAAGGCAGCTTCCTGGTCAGTGCGTCAGCTGGATTGTCGGCTTCCTTCTGCACTTGCTGTAGCGAGCTGCGTCGGGCAAGTAGGTCTTCGAACTGCTCCGAACCACCGTACCTTGCTAGAGCAAGTGAAAGTATATTTATACCTTGAAGGTGTTTAGGAATGCCATAGTTTGATGTAAAGTCGGGCATATGAACGTCAGGAAAGAACCCCTAGGGAATAGTTGTTCTTTGTAAAGTAACTGAGTTCTTGGACAAATCAATATTCAAGCAAGGGGAAGTTCCCTGACTGCTTAAGCTGGTTTTCCAAGAAATCGTTGTGACGTTTGGTACGGGTAGAAGAAGCCATGCCTATATTTGGGTAGCATTGGCTATGCCTAAATAAGTGCTTGATATCTATGCCTATATAAGGGCAATGTGAACTGTACCTATATAAGAAGATGAATCGGGAAAATTCACTGGGAGCTTAAAACCACACTCAACACCCACTTCACTTAACTTTCTATGTATAACATTACAAGTTCTAAACACATAAAACATATCTAAACATGATGTGTTAAAACCCACCCAAAATACATAAAAATGCATTGGTACTGGTTGCACACAAAAAGAGCATTTGTGCTGTACGCATTTAAAGCAATGTTTCATTCAAAGCATATAGGTGACATTTGAAAATGCTATCCGAATGAATCATGAAAATACATTTATGAAATGGCTCTTAAGTACAGAAGAAAAAGTTGAGACCATTCCATGGCAGATTATATAAACTGGTTGATTGTGGACAAGGTCAAATACTGTCTCTTGGAAGTTTTCAAAGAATTCTAGTTCTCTATGAATAGTTCTACTTTAAGCAGATTACTTTGTGCCAAAAAATGAAAAAAATACAAATGTGGTAAAACAAGTTCGATCACAGAAAAAATAGTTCCAAAGTTAGAAGCTTTGTTTTAAAAAATGAAGGTCGAATTCAGAGTCTCTCAGAACACTGGGTGCCAAATTCAAAAGTCAGTGTTATTGTTTGGAGAAAACATCAAAAATCTTCTAAGTCTTTAAAGAATGTGTCTACCATTGTAGGTGAAAGTTGGATTACCTTGTTAAGAAGATTAACCGCACATAGATGTGAAGCATCGCCGTCAGCGTTGGTTGCATTAACAATGTTCGAATGGGATGGTACCTGTTTGCCGCTTTCCTCTCGTACCTCTCCATCAGCATTTTGCGTCTGTGAGATCTCAATGACTGCCGTCATTCTAAGTCTTTAAAGAATTTGTCTACCATTGTAGGTGAATGTTGGATTACCTCGTTAAGAAGATTAACCGCACATAGATGTGCAGCATCGCCGTCAGCGTTGGTTGCATTAGCAATCTTCGAATTGGATGGTACCTGTGTGCCGCTTTCCTCTCGTACCTCTCCATCAGCATTTTGCGTCTGTGAGATCTCAACGAATGCCGTCATCAGAATTTGTAGCCGCTGGGGACAACACAGTGCATGAGCTGTCACTGGTCCAAGCAAAGTATCAACATCCGTTGGCATGATTGATGGGAGGGTCAGACAGATGTCTAGCACGCATTCCTCTCCACATAGCAGGCATCGTAGAACAGGTAAGATGCAATCTTGCCAGATTGGTCTGAATGACATAAACCATGTGGTATTCAATTCTCTTAAACAAGTTAATCCCAAAACTTGGACTATGCACTCACGACACTTCATCGCCAGTAGAGTATTCTCCACGGTGAACTGGGTATCGCTGGTGACTTGGCTTGCCATATCGAATCAGTAGGAGCAAAATTAGTATCCCTGCAGCGAGTTCCAAAATGAGCGGCAGTCCGCCAAACACAGAGTGCACGAAGTTTGGAAATATGCCTAGGACTACTTCAAAAGGTGCTAACAGTCCTGAAAAAACTGTCTTAAATACATGTACAATACCACTCGTATCAGACATGTTTAAGATACGACTTAACATTTCTGAGAAATGTACAGGGAAATTTGTAGTTAATAGGGTGTGTATCTCTGCAGGAGTCCATGTAGCTAGCAGATCATAGGTCTCTTTGGCCGAGGTCAGTGGTACAGTTTTCTGTAAAAGATGGCAGGATACATTGTTAGAGGAACCATCGCAGGCCCCATGTAAATTAATGCCCTGACAAAGGAGAGAACCGCTTAGTGCTTTTTCAAATTTTTTTCCATTTAGAAACACTTCTTTCCCCCCACTCCACCATTTGTGTGTGTATGGTAATTCCCAGGACGTCTTGATGTATTCTTTACCCAACCTTTCATATATGCCTGCTGGTATATGTTTTAAGCATTTCTGAAAATGGAAAATGTTAAAAGGCAGAGTGATTGTACTGTGTATTATCCATTCAATGGCTGGTTTTTCAGCGACAGTAAATGGCAATCTTTCCAGTTTTTCAATGCTCAGCACTGTATAGTCTGCTCCCCTCTGTGCCAGTTTGTTCTGTTTATCAGTGACATTTAATTCTGAAACCAGTGATCTAGTGTTGATTAAACGCCAAGGCATATAGCCTGAACAAAGCTTTTGTAACGTTCAGCCTAATAGCATTATAGAAAGTAATTGTGACGGACCATGTTGCAACATGACCAAGTCCTGTTCCATTATGTCTATGGCAGAGGATACTATGCTGTCCAAAGAATATATCCTGGACGACAGAGTTGTTAACCCATTGTCAACTACAGAGAGAGATTCCTCTAAATTAATATGATCAATTTCTCGTATTCGTTCTGCAGTCTCTGCTTGCGTAATCTTCCATGCTTCAATATACAGAGCATAGATACCGGCGTATATATAACGTTTATGACGCGGTTTAGTAGGTCCTTGTAAGACGTCCCTCAGATCAGCGCCATCTTTCAGTAAAGATAAGTGTTGTTTTACTTCCTTTAGCGTAGACTTGTGTAGCCATTAAAGGTAGAGTTTCCCTACAATGTATGTTGCTACTTTTCCTGGATGCTGTCTCTGAACATATCTTGGATCTGGCCTAGTGAATGTGAACCCTTGTGTCTTATTCAGGAATCTATCTTGACAGTTGTTTGTGTCTGTGGGCCTGATTAACCATTTTTCCAATCTGGATCTGTTCTGTTGTGTTGCAAAATAGTATGTACATCGACCTCCCCCTCTGAAGTGTTCTTGATATCAGGTGTAGGTATGAATGGTTTGTTTAACTCCTTGATCTTGGATAACTCAAGACAAGATGTCTGTTGGACAGTGTCATTCAAAAACATTATTTGCTCTGGGATGATGCAGGCTCTAAATAAGGCTTCCAATCCCTGCACCCACCAGTCTTTTGTGCCCCAGACATTTTTTGTCTCAATATTATCTTTCCAAAAGTCGAAACCTAATGAAGACAGCTGAGCATAAAAGGCAGCAGAATAAATTTGCTGGGTATTTGTCAACATACTTTTCATCCCTGTCCTATTAACATTTTTAAAGTAAAATGATTCTGGATTTGAAACATTAAAACCAGAATAGTATGGGAATTTGCCATAAAATGTTTTTGAGATACCCTTTGGTGGCATTGGACAAAGTTCCCATTGGTTATATTTCAATACATTTCTAGGATTTGCAGATTTGTGCAAGAAATGATGACCATAGTGATTATAACAATACATTTGTTCATAATCTGATGAACCTTCTAAGTATTCATGATTTGTAAATACAGCAGTCATTTCTAAGTCTGACATCATATTTTTAACGCCTTAACCGCGGCGGTTCTATTGAGTGGGCGGGGCTCCGTCGGCCATTGGCCGACGGCAGCACCCACGAGGTAATGCTCCCATCGGCCAACGGCCGACGGGAGCACGGAACGGGTTAACAGTCTCGAAGTCCCAATCATCAGAAAAGGTACTAGATGAAACAAAGTCATTCAAGGGAATCTTGAACTGGTGTGGAATCTTCAACAGCTCTGCCGGACCGAAAATGTCATATTCAGTTCTGTCCCAAGCTACAGCACCAGGTATAGGAACGGCTGTGATGTTCACTGATAACAAGTCTCTTTGTTCATGATGAGATGATTTGTGTGGCTTGAGGAGTAAGTGGATGTTCTTACTTGCTGTGTCCTTTTTAACATACCTTCCATTTATTAGCATTCCCAAACTTATCGTTCGATAACTTTATTTCCGTCACAACGGACCATAAAAGTGCATAGTAGAATACATACATTACAAAATATTAAGATAATAAATATAGGCTCCACTTAAAATACAATGGTAAAATACAAATATTTACAAATGTAGGGCAATAGCTCAATACAGAAAAATAAAACCTGATTAAACATTGAATTCATTAGCGAACAGATAGGTTATAGTTAAAACAGAATATTACTACTGGTCAGTGGCTACATTAATCAATTTCCTACGTCTATGCCACATTCCATTCAAGAAACGGGAGACGGCAAAAATAATGGGGGGGTGCGTATCATACTTCAGCACTCTAAACGCTTGGGTACACTGACGAAAACCAAGATTTCTACAAATTGGTAACAGCCAGTGTTTTCGTGCGGCCTGATATGGTGGGCAGAAAAAGAAAACATGAATTTCATTTTCTAGATGGTGTTCACAAAGTGGGCAGTCCGTACTCTTGTTACTGTCCCATTTACAAGTGAACACTCTAAGCGGTAGAGTACCCAATCTGAATTACATATATAGTTTTCTAGCTGATGCAGGGTATATCAGATCTAAAAATTCTTCCCTGCTTTGACCTGAAGGAACCTCTGAACTTGCATGGGTAGATGCTAAGTTATGATTCCTGTAGTGGCGAACCAGGTCAACTTTAGTTAACTCTGGGCAGGCCACATCAGGAATTTCCCAGAGCTCAGATAGACCAATCCTGGTACAAGTTGCCTTTATGTGTGGGTCAACCACAGGATCTTCTTGCCTTTCAATGCGTCCCAGATTTCCCTAAATTCATTTTTATAGCAAACAAGTTCAGGCACGGACCATAGTCTTTTCCAATATGTTAAAGGGCGTAGTGTCATAACCTCCTCAATAGGGAGTAGCCCTAGGTCCATGCGTAAGGGTACAAGCGGAGTGCTCACTGGCAGGCCCAATATATTCCTCATAAATGTGTGTTCTACCTTAGCTAAGTTAGGAGATTTTTGGTGACCCCAAAGTTCGGCCGCATATAATGCGGCCGATCTAGCCTGTACACTATAAATTTCAATGACTGGACCTGCAGGCTTAAACTCAGACTCTCTATGCAATTTCTGGATCCCCCTGACACTTTTGTTAACTTAAGTGCCACCTTTGTCATCTGGGGGTCCCATTCCAGGTGTTCTCCCAGAGTGATGCCCAGGTACTCAGAGGTTTTAACTCGCTCCAATGTGGTTCCACCCAGAATGGGGTTCAGACGTGTCTGCCTCGGGGGATTAAAAATTATAACCTTGGTTTTAGCTTAGTTGATCTCCAAACCCCTTACTGCACAGAAGTCAGCAAAGCCATCCCAGGTGCGTTGGATGCCCGTTGATGTACTGGACAACAACAAAGTGCTGTCCGCGAATATCAATGCGGGCACCCGGCCTGTGACTAACCTCGGGCATCTATATCCTTGACTCCAAAGAGGTGGTTAACCAGTCCATTAATGTAGAGGCAGAACAAAATGGGGGCCAAAACACATCCCTGGCGCACCCCTTGGTTCACCGGGAAGCGAGCTGACAATTCACTGTACTTCCCAGAGTCAACCAAAGTAGAAGGAAAAGTACACCCAACACAATCCAAAGTTCAATCCATGGTGAAACCAGATAAGTCTTTTCCAGGTGATGAAAAAGTTCTGTTGCTTGTTCTTTCAAAGTTCTTTTTACTGGCGTTGTTTCAGGTTCGCTAGGATCCTCTGAACATTTATCAATGTTAATGAAATAGCCAGAGGCAGTTCTAATATTTGTAGGGATTGCTTCAGGATTCGTTGAAGTCGCTGGTACCACTTGATCACTTGTTACATTTGTATAATCAGATGCTATTTCATTGTAGACAGGCGTTTCTTGATGAACTGTTATTTGGGTCTCAAGAGGTACAGGTTCCATGGTTTTGTTGCATAGTCCTTCTTTTCGCACTGCAGATTCTTCAAAGGTGATGATTCTCTCAGTTTGAACCTCTTGGATAGTAGCCAGATTAGGGCGTCTGCTACATCTTTGAAGTCCACTTGGCCTACTGCTTATGATCGGCCACATGGTGTGGTTTTTCTAGGTCGATGGCATGAACCTGTTCTCCTTCCTTCCAGCAAGGGGCGGCAGTAATACTGTTCTTGATCCATGGATTGATAGGACAGGTGCTGGTTGTCTGTAAGAAGGCCCAAATTCCTTCTTGTCAGTGATCTTTTCTCTGACTAGATCCCCAATCTTTGGAATCCAGACAGGCCTAGCTGGGACGGATGTTTTTTCTTCAGTGATCGTTGGCTTCAGGAACGCGTTACTTTGGCTTTTTCTTATTTCATTTAAGTCCTGCAAAACAGCCAAACGATCTTTGATATCAAAGGGTTTTTGTTCTACCACTGAAGTCTGACAATCGAGATCCGAAATAATCATTCTTGTTCCAAAAACGATTTCATATGGAGTGATTCCCCCTAGAGAACTTCTTGGCAGAATATTAAAACTACGTTGGACACTTATTAGATGTTTGACCCACCCATCACCCGAGCCTAATACCCTAGCTGTTATAGATTGCTTTATGTCCCGTTTTTTTTCTCTCGACTACCGAATTTCTTTCAGGATGGAATGGACAAAAGTACCGCAATGCAACGCCCAATTTGGCCATGGCCTCCTTGTAAGCTCGAGAGCTAAACACAGGACCCTGGTCAGAATGTAGCGTGCTGACTGCGTATGTGCCGATAAAGACTCGCAATTCTTTCATAACAGTTCAAGCGTCAGCCGAGCACTGAGGCCACATCCAAATGAATCTTGAACATGAATCCACCGCGAGCATGATATATTTATAGTTACCATCCCTCTGTAAGGGACCGAAGTGATCCAGGTAAATACAAGCTAATGGTTTGTCTGAAATTAACAGGGGCGTCTGTGCAGGACGATTCACTGTGGACACTTTCATCTTTTGGCAGATTTCACATTCCAAAACATAGTTTCTGGTCTGTTTCCTCATGCACGGCCACCAGTATCTTTGTTTTAATAATGATACTGTAGTGGAAACACCTGCGTGTGCAGAGGCAAGCCCTTCCTGTGCTGCTAAAATTAGTCCTAATCTGTGTTCCATGTTTGGAATTACTCTATCCCCCACTCCAGGAATTCGAGCAAACTGAGCATTATTTGCATCAGTTATGTATTAGTATTTGAGTGGAAAGCCTTTTGTTAATGTTTTACCACTGTCTTTGCTTGAAGAATTGACAGATTGCATTATTTCGCTGTCTATTTTCGTTTTTGAACTAGTGATTGCAGCTACGGAAGCCATTTGCACAGCTGCCTTTGCGGCTTCATCAGCCAATGAATTCCCTGCAACGTGAACGCCATCACGTTGATGACTCAGTGTAGGAATCAGGTGAGCCTTTTGTAGTTCTTGTCCTAACTGAACTACTTGTAACCAAAGCAATTTATGCTTAATTATGCCACCTTTTGCATCTTTGTAACCGTTTTGAATCCAATTTTGCAAGTATTCATTGTAAGATTGAACACAATAATACGAATCGCACACTATGAGTATGGGGAATTCGTGATCAGTATTTTCAAGCGCCATCTTGAATGCTTGTAGTTCAGCTTGCTGAGCTGTACAATCTCCTAGAGATTGAGTTTTAGTGACCATAGGTCTGGATTTACCAATGCACCAGCGACCTTTAACAATCGTGCATGCAGTACTATAAGCTTGTTTACCTACCGTAGCGAGTTGGGCTGATCCGTCAGTATAAATTATACATTCATACTGCTCTAGCGGCAGAATCTCAGTAGGCAGAGGACATTCTTGTTCGTATTGTAGAAATGCTTGTGTTTTCAAACAAGGGTCAAAAACATATTTAACGTCTGTTGCAGCAAGAGAATTAACCCATTGTATCCATCTCGGATGTAATGCTTTAGCATTCGGAATGCTCGCTTTTGTCACTGCCTCTAAGGCAGATACAGGAGTAATGACCATTATGCGCTTACCCTGTGCAAAGGCTCTCTCTTTTGCTACTGCAGTTTGAACCGCTGTCAGAATTTTTTCTGTTGAAGTGAATTTCATTTCTGCTTGTGTGTACAAATGTGATTTGTAAGCTATTGGTACTTTTTCCCCTTCATTAAAGGTTAAGTATGTGAATCCGCATTGTCCTGGAATGATTCGGATCACCAAGTTGCGTACGTTTACGCGTGTTTGTAAATGTTTTGCTGGTAACATGTCTGTTTCCAATGAACGCAAAATTTCTGTGTGTTTTTGAGTACAATTAACTGTTTTTAAATCAGGTTTTATTAATTTGTAGAGAGGTTTAACCCTTCCTGCGTAGTTTAGAATGTAAGTTCTTCCGAAATTCAGGAAACCTAGAATCGACTGTAAGTTTTGTGAGCTATGCTGACTTCTGCTGCGCTGTCCAACATCATTGGAGGCCTGTCCCCGTTCTTGAGTTGTGTCCTCAAGATCCTTGGCATGTCTGATTTTTAGACCTGTTTCTTTATTTTTTGGTGAATTGAGTTTTCTTATTTTTTTTAACGTGTTGATCGTCTTTGGACTTCAGGCGTTCTATCCTTGTGTTCTGACCATCCTCTTCTTTTGGATTTCTGTCACGAAGTCTGAAAGGTAAGAGAGGAACGTGTATCAGTATCATAATATCTATCAGGTTTTCTCAAATTATTCCTATTCCTGAGGTTATACTTCCTTTCAGAGGGCTCCTTTTGAGGAGACCTACCTCTGGATTGAGAACGCTTCTCTTTAGAAGTTTGTTTAGTGTTCTCCCACTTCTTTTTAGGAGGAGCAGTAGTGTTTTTAATAAAAACTTTTAACTATATGATTCAATAAAATGTTGAATATTACCAAGTAATTCATCATCTGACATTGCTTCAAGGTCAGGGTCAGGTCTGTAGTTGGCTAAAGCTAGCCATGTTGCTCCTGGTCTACCTAGTGGACCGAGTCTGGTAATGTGATGTATATGTTTTAAGAAGCCTTTAAACCAGAGCGCATGCTCTTGGTATGTCAGTGGAATTTCAATATCCTCGAAAGGAATGTATTCCTCTGGTGGTTCATCTTCTTTGTAGAAGTGAAATGCTTTTGTTCCTGGATTTGCTTCAGGGAAGACTATCCATGAATAGAATACCTCTGACTGATGATATTGATGTGCCTCTATCACAAAAACTACCCTACCACCTCTTGCTGATAGGCCATTTCTTATAAGTTTTATAATGATGGCTTTCCTTAAAGTTTCTGGAATGCTTATAGCATTATCGTCGATCTCCTGGAAACCTGTAGAGTTTAAAATTAGTGCTGCTGCATCTGCTAACGTTCTACCGGTTGCAGTGTTGTCGCTGTTATTCAACATTGTTTAATGAAAGTTGCAGAGCAAGTTTCAAGGAAACAAAGATAAGGTGCACAATATTTTGGAACACTGTATCCTTCCACGTTGAAAAACCCAAAACTAATACATAGGATTTTTCGTCCAACTCAGCTATGGCGGATATTACCCTTTACCCACTCCAGACGTCTATTGGAGTATTTACGGAAAAAGAGGTCTCTGAAAAAAGCACAACTGAGTTACTTTAGTATCTAGCGTTAAACTAGTGCCTTATCAAACGTTGGGCGCCATGTAGTGTAGTTCCTATATTCCCAATAGGCTCTGCGCATAATATATCCTATAGATTTGACGAAGGACTGAGGTCAACTAGGTCTCTATCAAATATACTAAACTTAATTGTGTGTGTGCCAGCTAACTCAGAGGTCACTAGAAACTTTCTCGACTACACAAGAAGGGATTCATTTTTGACAACCGCATAAACATGACAACTTTGTTTCCCAAGAATAAGAATATATCTCTCAGAGTCGCTGAAACAATAGATAAGTATTTCACTCAGTCAATCGCGCATGCTTCGTTTCTACAGAGTTGCAGAGAAATAGTGAGACAGGCGTTTTCAATAAAAAGGGTTTATTGAACAGTCTTCTTTCTCATGCAAGAGAAGTGAACTGCTACAATTGTTATGCAGACTGCAAAGTATAATGTGTAAAGCGTAAACAGTAATATGAAATAATACTGCAGGAGCATTGTATGGTTTCGAAACCATATAAAAATACATGAATGAAGGAGGTCTGGTATCTCTGTCTCGGGACTCGATTTCCCAACACTCCACAAGGGGAGCTGGAAACACTGGAGCTGGATTCTTAGCAGGAGAAAGGCAGCTTCCTGATCAGTGCGTCAGCTGTAGAGTCGGCTTCCTTGTGTACTTGCTGTAGCGAGCTGCGTCGGGCAATTAGGTCTTCGAACTGCTCCGAACCACCGTATCTTGCTAGAGCAAGTGAAGGTATATTTATACCTTGAAGGCGTTTGGGAATGCCATAGCTTGACGTAAAGTCGGGCATATGAACGTCAGGAAAGAACCCCTAGGGAATAGTTGTTCCTTGTAAAGTAACTGAGTTCTTGGAAAAATCAATATTCAAGCAAGGGGAAGTTCCCTAACTGCTTAAGCTGGTTTTCCAAGAAATCGTTGTGACGTTTGATTCGGGTGGAAGTAACCATGCCTGCATTTGAGTAGCTAGGTCTATGCCTAAATAAGGGCTTGATTTCTATGCCTATATAACGGCAATATGAATTGTACCTATATAAGGGCATGAATCAGAAAAATTCACTCGGAGCTTAAAACGCCACACAACATCACCCCCTTCCTGAGTTCTGCACGTTCCCACCTTGGAGCGGTAGCGCTGGAAGCAAAAACCGGCCAGGACACTGATTACAGATGCCCTTCCCTCTAGGTCAGGCTGAACCTGAACCTGGCCTCCCCAACCTCGGGCTTAACCCTTTGATCAGACAATTGCCCAGCGAACCAGGACTTCCGGGTGAGCACGCATGTCCCCCCTTGAGGGTGACACATAACTAATGGGTCGTGTGATAGTCTGCCTAGCTCTAATCTTGTGACCTCCTGCCCACCTGACAGGGTGCAGAGATCCCCCAGGATAGAAGTGGAGTCACCATGGTCACTCATTGGTGGCTCAGCCCTTCTGGCTGGCCCCTGACCCAATGGTTCTTCCCCAGGAGACTCTTTTCCCCTCTCAGCCCTCAATCAGGACTTCTGCACCCCCTACGTAAGAGCAGTACTGCCCAACACTAAGACCGCTGGAGCTCTTGTTACAGACACTTCATGTCCTCTAGACATTGGAAGATCCTCCTCAAATGACCTACAAGTACAGCCTAGACCCCCGACCTGGCGCTCCCTTAGGGAACCCTCCAGGCCCTGATATGGGGTTTCGGGCCACCTTGGGACACACCATCCCACACTCACTCCATCTCCACTGAGACAGGACGTGAGTCCCTACACCCCTTCCATTCCATTGGGACCTAGCTGGGCTACACTGAACCTCCTCCACCACACAGGACAGTAATATACCCAAGCCACTACTTTTGGAATCACTCCCCAATGCCTCTGTAGGACCTCTAGCACACAGCCAGAGGTCCACCTCCCATGATAGCTCCTTATCACACAAAGAACTCGCACCCACTCATCCAGTGCAACACACCACTCATCCACACATGCCCCCAAAGACTGGTGAGACAGTTCCTTACTGCCCCTGAATCTCAACCTGTACCCCTCTTACTGAGTACCAGGTACCATACTCTGAGAACGGTAATGGAGATTCCTGCACTGGACTCACTTCTGCTGCCACCACTGGATCCCATCCTACTGGTGAAGCCAGACAACTCACACTACACTCAGGGGAAAACCACCCTCCCGAGCTAGCTGTTTCTCCTTCACACTCCCTCTCTTCCCTCCTATCTACCCACACCTCTGGGGACAGGAAAAGGGATGGGGCACTGGAACCAGCGAGGGACGGCTGAAAATTCGTTCTGCTCGCGGAATTTGCGGATTTTCCACGATTTCGCGATCCGCGAATCTCGCGAAATCGCGGTAAAATCTGCGAATCAGCGGGGACGAATTTTCAGCCAAGCACTTACAGGGTTACAGCAGAAGGTGCAAAAGTTGAAGCAAATTTTTTGTAACCTTTTACAAAAGGGTTACAAAGAAATTAACTTCAACTTGGGCACCTGCTACTGTAAACCTGTAAGTGCTTCCTGGCGCCTCGTTGCCTACTTGCAACTATTCTCTGACCCTGCTCTGACCCTTGAAGCAGGGTCAGAGAATAGTTACAAGTAGGCAATGAGGCACCTGTCACGAAAATTAAACCTCAACAGGAAGCACTGACAGATATAAAAACAAGCATTTGCAATGCAATAGGTCTCCCATTAGGAAAGTTTGAGCTATTGGTCTTGTAAATGACAATTTTTTTTATGTATGTGTTGGTTTTGAAAATAGCTAAATTAATAGCTTTGTCATTTACAATGCCAATAGTTATAACTTTCGCAAATGTGACACCTATAGCACTTGTAATGCAACATGTTTTGTATTTACGTGACTTAGCTGTATTGATATTACAAATTACAATGGCTTTTAATTTTTTAAAATAATTAATTCTTAAATAAAAGTGATTTTAATTTATAATGGCAGTAGCTTAAACTTTTGTAAATAACTTTTGTGAAGATTATGTTCAGTGTATTTTATTGTGACGAAAATCCAAGAACAGAAGTGAAATATTAACATCTTTTTGTGACATTTGTAATAAAGTTTGAAATATTGAGAGAACATATTTGAACCAGTTGTCGTTGAATGGTTGCGCAGATTGATGCTGGGGTGGCGCTGATTGGTGCTGTGGTGGTGCTTAGTGGTGCTGTGGTGATGCTGAGTGATACTGGGATGGTGCTGAGTGATGCTGGGGTGGTGCTGAGTGGTGCTGTGGTGGTGCTGAGTGATAATGTGGTGGTGCTGAGTGATAATGTGGTGGTGCTGAGTGATGCTGGGGTAGCGCTGAGTGATGATTTGGTGATGCAGAGGGCAGAAAGGCACAAAAAGCAGTGTAACAAAGGACAGAAGGGCAGAAAAACAAGGGAAAAAATAGTCTAACAGAGGGCAGAAGGGCACAAAAAAACAGTCTAACAGAGGGCAGAAGGGCACAAAAAACGAGTCTAACAGGGGGCAGAATGAATCCCGCCCTGCGTGTTTGTCCACGAAGATGCCACCTTTTTGTGCAATACCTCTACTCAACTGGAGTACTTTCTACTGTCTAATCAGTAAGTGCTCCCTCATTGGCTAAATGTATAGGGGCAGATTTACAATAACTGGCGCATCCCCAGGGATGCACCAGTTATTGTGCGCCGCAGCTCCGCCACCCATGGTGCGCCGCATTTATAATAGCGCATTGCTGGAGCTGCGTCGCACTTGCGACGCACCTCCAGCAATGCTCTGGGAGGCCCTATCTCCCTAATGCTGCATCAAGCCTTGCGCCTGCTTCAAGCAGGCGCAGAGTTTTGACGTAGCATTGGCCTAAAAGTGACTGAGTGAATTCTTGTAGATTTCACTCAGCCACTTTTAGGAGGCGTTCCTGCGCAGGAACGTCCTCTCCTGCGCCGGAGCCCCTCCTGATGGCGCAGGGCTTTACAATGTGACGCATCTCTAAGATGTGTCATGTTGTTAATACCCAGCACCATGGCTCATCTTTTGTGCTGCCGCTGTGTCACAAAAGGTCTCGGGCAGAGGGTGGGAGTGGTGAACCAGAGGGTGGCAGTGATGAACCAGAGGGTGACAGTGATGAACCAGAGGGTGGCAGGGGTGAACCAGAGGGTGACAGTGCTGAACCAGAGGGTGGCAGTGCTGAACCAGAGGGTGGCAGGGGTGAACCAGAGGGTGGCAGTGATGAACCAGAGGGTGACAGGTGTGAACCAGAGGGTGGCAGTGGTGAACCAGAGAGTCGCAGTGGTGAACCAGAGGGTGACAGTGGTTAACCAGAGGGTGGCAGTGGTGAACCAGAGGTGCTGTGATGAACCAGAGGGTGGCAGTCGTGAACCAGAGGGTGACAGTGCTGTACCAGAGGGTGGCAGGGGCGAACCAGAGGGTGCTGTGATGAACCAGAGGGTGGCAGTGGTGAACCAGAGGGTGGCAGTGGTGAACCAGAGGGTGGCAGTGGTGAACCAGAGGGTGGCAGTGCTGAACCAGAGAGTGACAGTGGTTAACCAGAGGGTGACAGTAGTTAACCAGAGGGCGACAGTGGTTAACCAGAGGGTGGCAGTGGTGAACCTGAGGTGCTGTGATGAACCAGAGGGTGGCAGTCGTGAACCAGAGGGTGGCAGTGGTGAACCAGAGGGTGGCAGTGGTGAACCAGAGGGTGGCAGTGCTGAACCAGAGAGTGACAGTGGTTAACCAGAGGGTGACAGTAGTTAACCAGAGGGCGACAGTGGTTAACCAGAGGGTGGCAGTGGTGAACCTGAGGTGCTGTGATGAACCAGAGGGTGGCAGTCGTGAACCAGAGGGTGACAGTGGTGAACCAGAGGGTGACAGTGCTGTATCAGAGGGTGGCAGGGGTGAACGAGAGGTGCTGTGATGAACCAGAGGGTGGCAGTCGTGAACCAGAGGGTGGCAGTGCTGAACCAGAGGGTGGCAGTGCTGAACCAGAGGGTGGCAGTGGTGAACCAGAGGTGCTGTGATGAACCAGAGGGTGGCAGTTGTGAACCAGAGGGTGACAGTGGTGAACCAGAGGGTGACAGTGCTGAACCAGAAGGTGGCAGGGGTGAACCAGAGAGTGGCAGTGGTGAACCAGAGGGTGGCAGTGGTGAACCAGAGGGTGGCAGGGGTGAACCAGAGGGTGGTAGTGCTGAACCAGAGGGTGGCAGTGATGAACCAGAGGGTGAACCAGAGGGTGGCAGTGGTGAACCAGAGGGTGCTGTGCCCATACACGACCGCATGCGTAACTTCGCCATGCAAGCGGCCTGAAAACACACAAAAAGCCCTGCGAACACGCCAAAAAACCCACAAACACGCAAAAAACCCCGCAAACAAGCAAAAAAACTAAAAACTGCAAATTCGCACAAATTCGCAGATTTTGCGGATTGCGAATTAGATTTCGTGCAAATTCGCGGAACGCTAATACGCAAATTTCGCCCATACTTACTCCCTATCTGTGGGAACCCCCCCACCTACTGGCACCCCCACCCTGTCATTTTCTCTCTTCTGCCACTAAACATAAAAGCACAGAAAACCCCATTTAAAAATGACACTCTCGAGGAGAAAAGTAAGTGCTTCCTGGCGCCTCGTTGCCTACTTGCAACTATTCTCTGACCCTGCTCTGACCCTTGAAGCAGGGTCAGAGAATAGTTACAAGTAGGCAATGAGGTGTCTGTCACGAAAATTAAACCTCAACAGGAAGCACTGACAGATATAAAAACAAGCATTTGCAATGCAATAGGTCTCCCATTTGGAAAGTTTGAGCTATTGGTCTTGTAAATGACAATTTTTTTAATGTATGTGTTGGTTTTGAAAATAGCTAAATTAATAGCTTTGTCATTTACAATGCCAATAGTTATAACTTTCGCAAATGTGACACCTATAGCATTTGTAATGCAACATGTTTTGTATTTACGTGACTTAGCTGTATTGATATTACAAATTACAATGGCTTTTAATTTTTTTAAATAATTAATTCTTAAATAAAAGTGATTTTAATTTATAATGGCAGTAGCTTAAACTTTTGTAAATAACTTTTGTGATTATGTTCAGTGTATTTTATTGTGACGAAAATCCAAGAACAGAAGTGAAATATTAACATCTTTTTGTGACATTTGTAATAAAGTTTGAAACATTGAGAGAACATATTTGAACCAGTTGTCGTTGAATGGTTGCGCAGATTGATGCTGGGGTGGCGCTGATTGGTGCTGTGGTGGTGCTTAGTGGTGCTGTGGTGATGCTGAGTTATACTGGGATGGTGCTGAGTGATACTGGGATGGTGCTGAGTGATGCTGGGGTGGTGCTGAGTGGTGCTGTGGTGGTCCTGAGTGATAATGTGGTGGTGCTGAGTGATAATGTGGTGGTGCTGAGTGATGCTGGGGTAGCGCTGAGTGATGATTTGGTGATGCAGAGGGCAGAAAGGCACAAAAAGCAGTGTAACAAAGGACAGAAGGGCAGAAAAACAAGGGAAAAAAGTAGTCTAACAGAGGGCAGAAGGGCACAAAAAACCAGTCTAACAGAGGGCAGAAGGGCACAAAAAACGAGTCTAACAGGGGGCAGAATGAATCCCGCCCTGCGTGTTTGTCCACGAAGATGCCACCTTTTTGTGCAATACCTCTACTCAACTGGAGTACTTTCTACTGTCTAATCAGTAAGTGCTCCCTCATTGGCTAAATGTATAGGGGCAGATTTACAATAACTGGCGCATCCCCAGGGATGCACCAGTTATTGTGCGCCGCAGCTCCGCCACCCATGGTGCGCCGCATTTATAATAGCGCATTGCTGGAGCTGCGTCGCACTTGCGACGCACCTCCAGCAATGCTCTGGGAGGCCCTATCTCCCTAATGCTGCATCAAGCCTTGCGCCTGCTTCAAGCAGGCGCAGAGTTTTGACGCAGCATTGGCCTAAAAGTGACTGAGTGAATTCTTGTAGATTTCACTCAGCCACTTTTAGGAGGCGTTCCTGCGCAGGAACGTCCTCCCCTGAACCGGAGCCCCTCCTGATGGCGCAGGGCTTTACAACGTGAAGCATCTCTAAGATGCGTCATGTTGTTAATACCCAGCACCATGGCTCATCTTTTGTACTGCCGCTGCGTCACAAAAGGTCTCGGGCAGAGGGTGGGAGTGGTGAACCAGAGGGTGGCAGTGATGAACCAGAGGGTGACAGTGATGAACCAGAGGGTGGCAGGGGTGAACCAGAGGGTGACAGTGCTGAACCAGAGGGTGGCAGGGGTGAACCAGAGGGTGGCAGTGATGAACCAGAGGGTGGCAGTGATGAACCAGATGGTGACAGGGGTGAACCAGAGGGTGGCAGTGGTGAACCAGAGGGTGGCATGGGTGAACCAGAGGGTGGCAGTGGTGAACCAGAGAGTCGCAGTGGTGAACCAGAGGGTGACAGTGGTTAACCAGAGGGTGGCAGTGGTGAACCAGAGGTGCTGTGATGAACCAGAGGGTGGCAGTCGTGAACCAGAGGGTGGCAGTGGTGAACCAGAGGGTGGCAGTGCTGAACCAGAGAGTGACAGTGGTTAACCAGAGGGTGACAGTAGTTAACCAGAGGGTGACAGTGGTTAACCAGAGGGTGGCAGTGGTGAACCTGAGGTGCTGTGATGAACCAGAGGGTGGCAGTCGTGAACCAGAGGGTGACAGTGGTGAACCAGAGGGTGACAGTGCTGTATCAGAGGGTGGCAGGGGTGAACGAGAGGTGCTGTGATGAACCAGAGGGTGGCAGTCGTGAACCAGAGGGTGGCAGTGCTGAACCAGAGGGTGGCAGTGGTGAACCAGAGGTGCTGTGATGAACCAGAGGGTGGCAGTCGTGAACCAGAGGGTGACAGTGGTGAACCAGAGGGTGACAGTGCTGAACCAGAAGGTGGCAGGGGTGAACCAGAGAGTGGCAGTGGTGAACCAGAGGGTGGCAGTGGTGAACCAGAGGGTGGCAGGGGTGAACCAGAGGGTGGTAGTGGTGAACCAGAGGGTGGCAGTGATGAACCAGAGGGTGGCAGTGGTGAACCAGAGGGTGGCAGTGGTGAACCAGAGGGTGCTGTGCCCATACACGACCGCATGCGTATCTTCGCCATGCAAGCGGCCTGCAAACACACAAAAAGCCCTGCGAACACGCCAAAAAACCCACAAACACGCAAAAAACCCCGCAAACAAGCAAAAAAACTAAAATCTGCAAATTCGCACAAATTCGCAGATTTTGCGTATTGCGAATTAGATTTCGTGCAAATTCGCGGAACGCGAATTCACAAATTTCGCCCATACTTACTCCCTATCTGTGGGAACCCCCCCACCTACTGGCACCCCCACCCTGTCATTTTCTCTCTCCTGCCACTAAACATAAAAGCACAGAAAACCCCATTTAAAAATGACACTCTCGAGGAGAAAACAAAATAAAAAACAATAATTCCCAAACATGTGATTATCTAAGCTCAGAGTTTTGTGGGGAAACCAGTTGTCGCTTTGGTATTGCACAAATGCAAGTCCTATCCTCACCGCGGACAACCAATGTTAGAAATGGGATTTCTGGTTGTCTAAGGCTTGCACCAAAGTCAGGCAGAAACCACCACTTTAGTCAGGGCAAGGGAGTTACACGCTGAAGATAACCCCTGCTCACCCCCTTGGTAACTTGTCACGAGCAGTCAGGCTTATCCCAGAGGCAATGTGTAAAGCATTTGCGCAACACACAACCACAGCAGCAACATACTAGGCACACTAAAAAAGGAACTCCACACAAGGTTATATAAAAAAATAGCACAGGGGTTTATATACAAGACCGGGCCAATTGGGCCACGGTCAGAGCCATCTGATCAGGTAAGTAAATGCAAACCACAACCAGTGACTACTGGTACCATAATGACCTAAACATTATGATATTAGACATAAAACACATTAGGCCCAAACCACCCTCGCATAAACACATTATGCATTAGGCCTCATAACCATAAGATACCCTCCTTAGCATGAACACCTTACGTACTAGGACACCCGCAGCCCAAACACATCAAGCACTAAACAGAAGCCTAAATCACTTTAGGTCTAAACATCACACTATGGCATTAGGCATCACAAGCATAAATCACATTACACAATAGGCCTCACAAGCCCAGATAAAGTGCACATCGCACCTTACCAACTGCCCCAGGCCCACGCCTTTTCTCTGGGCTCAAATGCCCTCCGTCCTGCAATGTCAATGCTTTGGGCTGCCAATGCAGCAATCTCCCCAAAAAGTGCGCAAATGGTCAGGCCTAAACGTAGCAGCTGCCCACTAATTGCTTGGCAACTGGGATCACCAAATGGCACCACTGTGCCCTCCTGTCCCACTCAGGGACTCTCATCATCAATTGTGGAGAAATGGCACGGGCCCTGCAGGGCCCTCAGGATCCCCCACTGCGGCCCTAAAACAACTGTGCCCTCTTTGGAGCCACACGGACTCTGAACACCAAAACAGGCCCAAAAATGTGGGAGCAGCCCACTCGCTCTCTGGCGGGCCGCTCAGGCACCACCTTGGTGCCTTGGGGAAACAACAATAGGGCAGGCACCAATAGCATGCCTCGATATGCCCCCAAACACTAAATGTCTCATTGGAGCTGCCTGCTGACAGAGTGGGCCGCTCAGAATCTGAGGACAAGCCTGTGCCTCCACGGGCACCACGGAGAAGCTCCTACTCACCGGGCTCTTGTAGGCACCTCTCCGCTCCACCTCCTGGTGGGGCAAGCTCCTCTTCGTGGTACCTCTCACCGGGAATGACTCCTCTGATCCAGGTGGGTCTCAGGACTTCATTGCGGCTGTCACTGCGGAGCTCTCCCTTGCACAAGGGAGCCCTGCTTTAGCGCTGGCACACACAGGAGAGTCCTCGCTCCTCGGGGACTCTCTTTCTAGCCTCCCTTCACCTGGGTACCCTCCAGGGACTCGGAACTTCTCTGTGGAACTCACAAGGCTCCAGCCGGCACTTCTGTGGGCGTTGGGCTTCTCTTGAGGAAGCGGAAGTCCGGCCCCACGTCAGGCATCATGCTGCCTGACTTCCTGTGAGTCCAATCGGCCTCAGCGGTGAAAAACGGGGTGGGCTTCCGCTGTGGTAAAAAATGCTGGTGGGGCGGGCAACCGCAAGGACAGGCAGAAATGTGGGGTGGGCACCTGCATTAAAAGCGGACAGAAAGCGGCCATGTGGGGTGGGCACCCACCAATTAAATATCGTAACAAGCGGGGTGGGTACCCGCTGCTCTAGGCATCACGGGGGAATCCCTCTCACTGGGATTCCCTCTCAGAAAGGAGCTGCAGCGCCACGCTGCAAAGCCCACGCTCTCTTCCTGTGAGAAAGATAAAAATGCAGCTCTCCCAGGCACAACTTGCTCAGGGGGGACTTGGAGCACTTTGTTTTGCCAGCTCCTCTTCCCCTTTGTCAGGTGGGGGCTTAGTGATCAGACACACCACAGGGGGTGGAGCCATCATTGTACTGCCTGGGCACAGTCCTATTCAGAGCCAGGGGATTACCCCTCCCACCACTCTTCCTCCAGGTGTCCTATTCAGCTCAGTGCTGACTCTCCCTGCCCCTCCTGGAGCTACCCACACCTCTCAGCTCCTGTCACTCACAAGCCAGACATGAAAGTCACATCAGGTAGGCAGACACTTAGCACACAGAAATGCCAACTTCTAAAAGTGGCATTATTTCCACCAGTCACCATAAATCTGCGCACACCATTGTGCAGCATTCATCCTCACAAGTTCATACATACTAAACTCGACCCTGCACTCCTCTCATACCAGGAATTACCATGGACACACTTATCTCCCATGCATTCCTATGGGAGGGCAAGCCTATCTCACCACACATACACAGAGAACGCACACACTTTACACTGGGCCACAGTGCTAAAGTGCTCAGAGGCCTATAATCACCAACACCAGGTTACAGAAAAACGCTAGGAGAATGCAAAAAGTTTTGGGGTGAACCTGCCAAAAGGGACAAGTCCAACAATGGGTTAACCAAATTCTCCTCCTGCACATGGTAACAACAATTAGGGCACAGAAGTTACCCTGATACACCTATTGAGAGACAGCTTGTGCTCCATTCAGCTCTGATTGCCATCCACATAACTGACAAGGCCTAATTAGGCTGAAACCAGTCTGGGGTTGCTTGTGTTCCCTTCTGGCGGGATCCTTGCAAGGCAGTTTGGGATGGACTGTTCTCATGAAGAGCATGATCAGTACTGATTTGGATACGGCAAGCCTCTGTCATGAGTGGCGGAGTGGGTAAAAAAAATGGGATGGAATGCTATCCAGAGCGATTGTTAGTGTTTTAGACTATATGCAGGCATTCCTCTAATCTTCATTTGTATGTTTGATGTCATCCACAGAGGACAGAATCCTGTCACTTGCCACGGTCATAGCCTGTGTGGGATCGGCCACCACACAAGGCCCTGTTCCCGGAGAAGCACAGAAACAGGGCAAACTGCACTGAGATGAACAATTGAAATGGGAAGGAGAAGCAGTTGGCCCTCATTGACTCCTTATGTCAAGTGGCTTTCTGATATCACATGAACAATCCAGGACACTTCCCCCAGGCAAGGGACCACGCTGAGTTGGACACCAACACTATTGGATGCAGAAGGCTACCTTTTCTTGTGATGGACTATTATCACTAGTAAGCAACCTGAGTAGAAGGTATACAGAGCCCTGCAGTGAGGGGGTCTCACTTTCTCTTTTTCTGTGGATCCTGGAAACTGTCCAGACTGAAAACACAGGATTTCCAAGTCGTTTCTCTTTCAGAATGCTGCCTTGCAGGTAAATGAGGATATTGTGTGGGTGTGGATCATTGGCTAAAGGTAATTTAGGTGGCTGTAAAACAGTTGTTGGACTCACCACTACAGTACTGACTCCATTGACCGGTGGGTCAGAGATACATGTGTTTATTCCCATCCTTCAAATGGGCTTGATTGTGACATCTGTGCATTGTAATCTTCCCTTAAGAACTAGTTAGAGAACCTTTATAATAATATGCACACTACGGGCAGGTGTTTAATGTCCTGGTCAATATCAATGAAAAGAATAAACTTCTAAGGATGAGGCAATTTTAAAGGCCTTCAGACAGCACCGGAAGCAATGGTGTTCCGGGTCAAAGATTTGAGGTGCACAAACATTGGCCCGTAAAGTTCGAGTATCTTCAACAGGGAAGTGATGTGTTTGCATAAAAGGTGATGGTTCAAGCAAAAAATAATCAATTGGGATCAGGCAATTGCTTCCCCTTATAGAATCGTCTTAGTAATAGAGGAATTTTTACCAATCACCCCACCTAACATCATAGGTTACCACGAATGGTGTATGCCCAACTTCCATCCACAAAAGTCCCTCAGCCCTCCTCATTGCCACCAGCTGCACCACACTTGGACTTCTCCTCAGTGTCACCTGAACCTCTGCACCACAATAATTGTACCTCAGTATGTTGCCTCCCTGTTCCAGTTGCAACATTTTGAATACAATTCGAGATATACGTATTCCAGGATGCCATTGTATAACACAATGCAAAAACTCATGTAGTCTATGCGACTGTAGCTCTATATAAAACACAATAGTCCCAATTCTCAAAATAACTTTTGGCCATAAACATATGTTTGTGGCTGAAAATACCTAAATTTTTGCCTTCTGTGAATTAAAGTGTAGAGCAAACAACAGAAAATCCCAGTCAGGGGGTGGTAAGGGGGCGTTCCAAACCATGTCTTACCCTGGAAGATTGGAAACTCCCATAAACACGTACATTTGTGGTGATTCTCAAATGCTGATTCTACACTTTCGCACCTTCAAAATGGAAAAACGTTTCTCCAGAAGATGAAAGAAGATGAACAAAGTGTGCATTTGCACAGGGGTCTCAATTCTCCTGGTATAGAATTCTATACTATGCAGAATTCTGCACAGGGTGAATAGGACCCCAAGGGAAACGTCCCATGACATTCTCAGAAGTACAAAGAGGCAGATTTACTAGCCCCTTGCACACTTTTATGCAGCTGTTGTGTCACTTTTGTGATGCAGTGGCATTGTAAACAATGCGCCACATTGCAACACATTCACAATGTGATGCATCTAGGGAGATGCGTCACATTGTAAAACCATGCCTCACATTATACCTGCGTCAGGTACAATGTTTGCAGGGTGGGTGTTCCGACGCAAGAAAGCCACATAAAAGTGATACAGTGAAATCTATAAGATTTCACTGCGTCACTTCTACGACGCCACTGCGTCAAAGCGTCAAAACCTTACCCCTGCTTGATGCAAGCATAAGGAGAGACTCAACACATTAGGAATAGGCATCTCTGAGCATTGCTGAAGTTGCGTCCTCCTTGCGATACGACTCCATGCGTTACCGGTACACCAAAAGATGCATGACGCATCTGTCAATCCTTGCACCACGGTGTGCCGCATTGTAAATGCAACGCATCCATGGTGGCGCAAGGGTTTTTTGCGTGACGCAATTCCATTGACGCATCTCAGCTAAAATGCAGAGAAGCGTCAGTTCTTGTGAATCTGCCCCAAAATAATTATTGACAGACCGCTCAGTCTTAATAAAAATTACTTCTTATTTTTTTTTAAAAAAACTTTGTTGGCCAGAGCATGACAAAATCAGGTTGAGACAATGCCCTTTTTCAAAGTTCTCGCCGCACACTCCAAATTATGCCCAAAGACATATATTTTATGTTACATGTCACCGTTTCAATTAATTTTTGTTCTTATAATCCTTTTCTGAACACTCCATATCATTGTTTGATTATGGGACAACATTTATTGATGTACTGTTCAATGCGTTTTGGGAGGCATAGCTTTCCAGAAGTACTTGTAATTTATGAGTTTGTTTACAAGTAGGGCGTAATATTTGAGATAAAGGACATCCAACTGTACAATCTAAGGATGATGCACGACAACGGCACCAAGCCTCAGCTAAAGTGTCTTTACTGGTCAAAGAAATTAAAGGTGACTTGCAAAAGAGCATTTTATTCCATTTAATTTTGTAGACCTTGCGCGTTGTATCCCCTCCTTCTCTAATTATATTTTAAGAAAAGCTGCCCAGGTGGTCCCATGTCACAAGTGACACTTTCCAAGTCTTGGATTTTGAGACCGTACATAGGTGTTGAAATCAAAACTATGGGGCATATTTACTAGGAAGTGGAGGAGCGGGACGTTAGCCTCCTTTGCTTTACGCCACACTCCACCACTTCCAAAATGCTGGGCTGCACTGTATTTACAAGGATATGTGCAGCCCTGCGTTTCCCTCTGTGCTGGTGCTAATTTTAGCTATCTAGCGCCAAAGCAGAGACCCTTGCACCATAGTGCGAGGGTGCCTGCGCTGTAGGGAAAGATTGTTTATGTGCAGGAAGTTTTCCCTTCCTGCACATAAACAATCTTAAATGGCATTTTGAAACGTCTATGTGTGCTGCTTAGTAAAACGTCATTTTTCTATTGATTGTTTATGTGCAGTAAGGGTCACCTTCCTGCACATAATCAATCAATGACCTTTTGCTATTTCTATGTGTGCTGCACAATGCAACACACATAGAAACAGCAAAAACTAGGAGAAATGAAACGTTTCTTCTCATTGCGCCTGTTTAAGACCAGGTTTTCCCTGGTCTTAATGTTGGTGCTGCCCCATATTTACACCTCCCTTGTAGATATGGGCCAGCATCAAAATCAATGGCTGTTGCGGTGGAACGCTCATGCAACACCCATTGCCTACCCCTTTCACGCTAAGTATAGCGTAAAAGGAGGGCTTATTTACAAATACGGCCTTGTAAATATGGCAAAGCTCCTATCGCCACCACAATGTCACAAAAAGGGACATTGTGGTGGCGATAGGGCCTTGTAAATATTCCACTACATGTCCTAGAATTTACCATGCTGTAGGCTAAAAATGCAAGACTGGTAGGAGATGTCGCACATGACATGGAACCGCTTGGCAGCCATGTTATTAAACGTCATAGTCTCCTCCGTTGCTGGCATTCTCGTTTACTGGCAACTCTTCAAGATCACATAGGTTAACTTGCTTTTCATCTGCGAAAAACATGCTTATTTGTTTTTGGAGGGTTAGTTGGACTGCTGATTTGAATCTTAAAGATAATGATAGAACATAGAGCACTCTCTCTGCACACTGGAAAAAGTTAGGGGCATATTTACAAGCCCCTAATGCTACCGGATCATCACTTTTTCTAACACTCCGGTGTCCTTGCATTATGCCCCATATATACAAGGTCGTGCTAAGCCACTTAACGTGGCTTATTTTTGTTTTGGATATTTATATTGCACGAACTTGACCCAAAGGTCTCGGGTATCCGAGCACTTTACATGAGTACTAGTTGCTTACACAAGGAGACATTCATTTTTGTTTGCCACTGGGAGATTGAGTAATTTGCCCAGAATCACAAAATGTTGAGCATTATTGTCGAACCTCGAACACGGTTCCCCAGATTTCAGATTGACCGCCCTAGCCATTAAGCTACATCCTCTCCCCAACTTGTACATATGCTTGTTTCCGCCATAGTCTGGTGGGGCAAAGGGGCGAGCAATGGGTGTTGCAGTGGGCGTTCCACCGCAACATCTATTACTTTTGGTGTAGCCCTAGATTTACAACGCTGGGGCAGCGCCAAAAACTAAGGTCAGATGTAACTGCATGATTTCCAATATGGCCTTGCGTCACGTTGTGTCACACCCAAGACAATTTGAGAAAAGTTGGAGTAACAGGGAGGGATCAGGGAAAGCATCCATAAGCGTGTAACCACATACCCAGAAAACCCCACAAAATAGAACAACCCATTGTAGCATACAATACTACTGCCAAATGAAAACTAGAGTACAGTGCAAAATTTGTGCTGGATGCCATTGCCTTATAATTCAATGTGTAATGCATATTACAATATTGAAAGCATGCATACTTACACTGTGCCCTTATGCAGTCAAATGTGGTAAGAAAATTGTAATCAAGTACAAAAGTCACTCAAGATACTGCTCAATATCCTTTGTGGCATTGCGCAATGCGAGGTCACGTTGGGACCCATATTTATCAAATTCTGACTCAGTGCAAGGTAATGCGACAAGACATCTTGCTGCGCCAAATGGAGAGGGCAGGAATGTGCAGTATCTATCAAGATATGGTGCATTCTTACTCTCTCCTTGCCCTGGCACACTAGTGACAGCATAGCTCCTACACAAGCACCTTTCCGCCAATTGTTTTTGCACCGGAAGGGACACCTTCCTACACGAAAGCAATCCAAGCGGTGGTTTCCTTATTCTACATTTGCTGCAGAATGCAGTACACATAGAAAGTGGAAATAAGGAAGAGAAATGAAGATATTTTTCCTTTTTACACTTCTGTTGGGAAGGCGCATGATTTTGATGGCTTCACCCATTGAACATCATCCAAATGCAGAGATTCTCAAGGCAGCGATTTGTTCTACCTTGCAATACTCTGGGTTTACCAAGCTACGCAGAGCAGCGTAAGGTGGTTTTGCGTGCATATTCAATTTCACTTAAGCAATTGTGTTTCCTTGCAGCACCTTGCGTGATATAACAGCAATACTAGGCCTTATAAAATATGAACCTTAGTGTTGTGCAAAAATGAAATTATTTGAATTTGCATCAGCAATGCTGTCATCGTTACGCACTGCAAGGCAAATATGATGTTGCACAATTTTTGTCTGGTTACACAAGGCAAACAATGTAATTTTTATGCAGCATTGAACACATCTTCGTAAATTTACCCCCAGTGTGCCATTTTCATATTACTGGCACATTTTTAAATTAGGGACCATTGGTAATAGTAAACTAATGAATAGGAGTTTAGACGCATATTATCCTCTTCCACGTTATATATGGATTTAAAAAGCCGCTGCTGCAAATTATAAGGATAATGTCATGATGTACTATGACCTTATAAGGAATTCGACCTAGAAACTTGTTCCTTTATATGGTAATTGAAGTCATAATCATCATCAATTCAACTTTATTTGGCTAGTTTAAAGCCATAAAAGTACATACATTTGATTAAACATCAAGATAAGACATAAAAGGAGATAAAATGCATAATTCCAGATAATACACAAGTTCCACAATAAAGCATTATTATATTGTTTAATAGATCCACAGCTAATACAATCTAATACATAATACTGTTCCTTAAATTAATTGCCTTCAAAATAAAAGTAGTAACTTTTAAGCACACTCAAGGGTCATTTAAAAATAGCAGAAAGTGTAAGGCCACATTATAGTTCCTAATACTCTGTGCAACAAAGATGGGCTTAAGATAGTACAGCCGATATTCTGAGTAAAAACTACAGAATAGCATAAAGTGCTTTGTGCTCTGCTTGCTCACTCTATTGCATGGTCAAGGAGTCAGTTCTGAAGGACATACCTTCATAGAAGGGAAGGCTATCAGATCGTGCACAATACCAAGCTGAAACCTAGTCAGCACATATCGATATTGATTAATATTAACAGAAGACAAATAGAATTAACCCCTCCCATGCTGATGACGAGCTCAGCTCATCATCAGCTACGGTGCTTGTGTGCTGATGACGAGCTGAGCTCGTCATGGCCGTTAGAGCGCTCACACACGGGGATAATTCCCCTGCTGTGCGAGCGTTCTAAAGGAACGAGCATGGCTGTGATGAGGTCAGCTTGTCATCAGCACATGAGCACCGTGGCTCATGACGAGCTCGTCATCAGCACTGGGGCGCTGTGCGCGCCCCCCTTCCCCCAGGACAGCGAGGGAATTACCCCCGCTGCGAAGGGGTTAATAACCTTCCTCCAACGAAACGGACATATACATACAGACTGTAGATTTCATCCTTTCCGAATCCATCCTCAGATCTATCATATGCCTAAAAAAGGTAACTTTAATCCAATTCTTAGTGAGTTTCAGACCATTAAGGGGTCACTGCGCACTGACAATTTAAAAAGGGTAGTAAAAACAATGTATTAATATACAACAACAATGGAATGCGAAGAGCATTATACAGGTTTAGACAGTCTATGATGATTGATACAGTAAAACTACTCTCCACGTTTGACCAAATAGAAAACCAAATGAGTAAAGGTTTGACCAAGAGTAAGTCTTCTAAATATCGTAAATCAAGTTCTTGGAGAGCAATAAAATTAGAAGCAGAGGAGGGAAGACAGAGTAAATGTTTCATAAAACAGTTTTGTTCACATTGCAATGGCTTACTAGGGGAATGTGCCCAAAGTCCAGTCCCATAAGTAGCAGTGACCAACACCTTAGCCTTATATATCTTTTCCATGTCTTTGATTGGTCGGCTAACCAACTTGGATGTAAACTAAAAGATTCCATTCGAGTTTCTAGACATTTTTAATTTAGCACTGATAACCTGTTGGGGTCAACAGCCATTTCTCGTAAAGAGGACTCCGAGATAACTGAAAGAATGTACCCCAGCAATAGGACTATTATCAATAAAAAAGGATCTGCAATTTTTTAGTTTGTGCCCGCAGATCATTGCGACCATTGTGGATATATTAATCTTCATACTCTTATCATCCATGAACTCAGCAAAGGCATTCATCAATTTCTGGAGGCCAACCGGAGTCCTGGATATCAACACAACATCATTGACATATAATAACACTGGTTTTGGATGCCTGGCAGCATTGGGGGTCTCAAAATGTATGGCCTGTAGGAAGCAATCTACCCGATTAATAAATGGAGAAAATAACAACCGGCCTGAACACATCCTTGCCAAATGCCTTGTTCTACTTTAAAAGTGGGTGAGCATTCACCCTGAGGTCCATAGCACACTCTACTTGATAATTTCAAGTAAAGACGTGCAAGGAAATTAACAATAGCTGCAAGAACACCATGGGAAATCACCATTGACCATAATAAGAAATGATTGACTAAATCAAATGCACTACTTAGATCCGCAAAACAAACATATAGGGACTCTTTTTTGGCTCATGGATATTTCCCCATCAGCAGATCTAAGTTTACGCATTGCTCAGTCGTCCCTAAACCTTTTCTGAAACTGAACTGCACTGGGGATATGACAGAATTATCCTCTGCCCATTCCTCAAGCCTCATCAGTAGAATTCTGCTCATCACTTTCGAATCCAATAGTAAAATAGGGTGAATTCTTTTTGAGTTAGACCTATCACCCTTCTTAAAAATTGGCACCACAGTTGAGGTACCTCATGACGATGGAATCATACAAGTATCAGCAGCATTGAACACCCTGGCTAGGAAGGGTGCCCATAGATTTATACAATTCTAAAGACATCTACAGGTACCCCATCAGGGCCTGGAATCCTACCCCGCACTTGCCTGCAGGGTTAAGGCCACCTCTTTAACTTGAATATCTAGTAGGAGGGTATTCTAATTATAAATCGTCAAATGATTCTCTACTCCACCCTCCTTATGTCTACATTGGAAGATGCTGGAAAAATGCTCCACCTAAAAGTAGGGATAAAATCCCCATTCTCTTCCCTTTTGCATGTCAATACCGGCAAGTCATATTTCGTCATAAGTAAGTTTAAAGCATTCCCATAGTCAGTATAACAGAAGTGTGTGGAATCCGTCCCATCTTGATTACGCCATAAAAAGGCAATCCTGAAGGTTAAAATCACTTGCCCAGAAAATCACATAACTAGATAATAGAGTGGAGGAATATTTCCAGTCCAGTATCAAGAGCATGGACCACCTTGCTGCATATTGAAGCAAACACATTACTATAAACGTTTTTCAGCACCAAATCACGCCCTCCCTTAATTGTAAGCCACATCACTTGGGAATGAGGGCTGACCAATTAGCTATTTTTTACAATGACAGGGAGCCTATTAGAAATTAGAAATTGTAAACCTCCTTTGGTCCCCCTGGCGCAGGAGGATACACATCTCGGAAATATGAGGAAAACCCCTCAACATGTATCGGGTTCACACTCCATGTTTCCTGTATGCAAAGGACATCAAATGCAGATGTAATACATACCCACTCAGGAATTCCTCTATTATTCGATAACCCTTCCACATTCCATGATGCAAAATAATAACAGTCTTCCATGCCCTTGTTGGTGTCCATAATAGTTATGGTAGTAGAGGACAAGCATTTAGGGCCAAGATTAACAACACATTTAATATTAGTAGCAGTGTCAATACTATCAGTGGACACTGGTATATGGGTATCTCTTCTCAAACAGCCATAGGTTCATAAGCTTCACTATCAGTACAATAGCATCTCCCGGGCAGATATATTGTGAACTCATCAATCACAGCATTAGCCACCTTTCCTCCCTCTGGAACCACCCAGCCTGACCTCACAGTAAAACTACTTTACATAAATCAATCGTTATCATGGAAAGAGCTCAACACCTGGAACCTATTGGACGTAGTCAAAGGGGAAAACAGACAAAC
Organism: Lissotriton vulgaris; assembly: GCF_964263255.1. Taxonomy (NCBI): domain Eukaryota; kingdom Metazoa; phylum Chordata; class Amphibia; order Caudata; family Salamandridae; genus Lissotriton; species Lissotriton vulgaris. The sequence continues at coordinate 798,772,962 of NC_141685.1, read as the reverse complement.
ATCAATCAATCAATCAATCAGAGCACTTGTAAAGCGCGCTACTTACCCGTGAGGGTCCCAAGGCGCTGAGGGGAGGGGGGGTGCTGCTACTGCTCGAAGAGCCAGGTCTTGAGGAGTCTTCTGAAGGCGAGTAGGTCTTGGGTCTGCCGTATGTAGGTAGGGAGGGTGTTCCAGGTCTTGGTGGCGAGGTAGGAGATGGATCTGCTGCCGGAGGTCGTTCGTTGGATGCCAGGGACAGCGGCGAGGGAGAGGTTTGCGGAGCGGAGCTGGCGGGTGGGGGTGTGGAAGCTTAGTCTGCTGTTCAGGTAGGCTGGCCCGGCATTGTGGAGTGCTTTGTGTACATGGGTGAGGAGCTTGAAGGTGATCCTCTTGTTGACGGGGAGTCAGTGTAGGTCTCTCAAGTGGGGGGTGATGTGGCTGCGGCGGGGAACGTTGACGATCAGTCGGGCGGAGGCATTTTGGATGCGTTGTAGTCGTCGTAGGTGTTTGGCTGGGATTCCTGCGTAGAGTGCGTTGCCGTAGTGCAGTCTGCTGCTGACGAGGGCTTTTGTCACCATTATTCTTGTTTCAGTCGGGATCCACTTGTAGATCCTGCGGAGCATGCAGAGGGTGTTGTAGCAGGAGGAGGAGACGGCATTGACCTGCTTAGACATGGAGAGGGAGGAGTCGAGGATGAATCCTAGATTGCGTGCATGGTCAGTGGGAGTTGGTGCTGTTCCCAGTGTGTTGGCCACCAGGAGTCGTCCCAGGCTGAGGCGGTGGGTCTGAGGATGAGGACCTCGGTCTTGTCCGAGTCGAGCTTCAGATGGCTGCTCCTCATCCAATCGGCGACGGCCTTCATTCCCTCGTGGAGGTTGGTTTTGGCGGTGTGTGGGTCCTTGTTGATGGAGAGGATGAGCTGGGTGTCGTCAGCATAGGAGATGATGTTGAGGTCGTGATGGCGGGCCACTTGTGTGAGGGGGGCCATGTTAACGTTGAACAGAGTTGGGCTGAGGGATGAGCCCTGGGGGACCCCGCAGAAGATGTCGGTGGCTTCTGATCCGAAGGGTGGGAGGCGGACGCTCTGAGTTCTGCCGGAGAGGAAGGATGTGGTCCAGTCAAGAGCCTTCTCTTGGATTCCGGCTTCTAGGAGGCGTGTCTTGAGAGTGCGATGGCAGACCGTGTCGAAGGCGGCTGACAGGTCCAGGAGGATGAGGGCTGATGTTTCGCCGTTGTCTAGTTGGCGCTTGATGACGTCTGTGGCAGCGATGAGGGCTGTCTCTGTGCTGTGGTTTCATCAGAATCCGGACTGGGATGGGTCCAAGATGTTGTTGTCTTCGAGGTGGTGTGCCAGTTGCATGTAGATGATTTTCTCGATGACCTTTACCGGGAACGGGAGCAGGAAGATGGGCCGGTAGTTCTTGAGGTCCTTGGGGTCCTCTTTGGGCTTCTTGAGGAGGGCATTGCTTTCGGCGTGCTTCCAGCTTTCTGGGAATTTCGCTGTTTCGAAGGAGATGTTGATGACCTTCCGTAGTTGGGGTGCAATGGCTGCGTATGCTTTGTTGAATATGTGGTGTGGGCACGGGTCAGACGGAGATCCTGAGTGGATGGAGAACATGACCCTGCGTGTCTCGTCGTCGTTGACGTTGGACCAGGAGGTCAGGCGGTTGGCGCTGGTGGTGTTCACAGGAGAGGTGGAGTCTGGCATAGTCGGGGTGGTCTTGGTGTTAAAGCTGTTGTGGATGTCAGCGATCTTGCGGTGGAAGAAGATGGCTAGTGAGTCGCACAGTTCTTGTGAGGGCTTAATGTCGTTGGCATTTGCCGCTGGGGTTGGAGAGTTCCTTTACGATGCTGAAGAGCTATTTGCTGTCGTGTGCATTGTTATCCAAGCGGTCTTTGAAGGAGGATCTCTTGGCTAATCTGATGAGGTGGTGGTGTCTGTGGGTTGCGTCCTTGTGGGCTGCGTGGTTCGTGGAGCCACGTCTTCTTCAGTTTCCGGCATGCGCGTTTAGAGGTCTGGAGCTCGTCGTGAACCAGGTGGCATTCTTGTTGGTGTGGCTGTTGGAGGGTTTCTTGAGCGGGGCGAGGGTGTTGGCACAGTCGTTGATCCACTGTCTGAGGTTTCGGGCTGCGGTGTCTGAGTTGGTGGGGTCGGTGGGTGGGTTCTTGGCAAGGGAGGTGATCAGCTGGTCTTCGTGACTTTGCTCCAGCAGCGGCAAGGCAGCTGTTGGGTGCAGTGGTGCATGGTTGGTTTCTTGAAGGTGAAATGGATGCATCGGTGGTCAGTCCAGTGGAGTTTGGTGGTGTGGTCAAAGGTGACGTGGGAGCCTGTAGAGAAGACGGGATCCAGCGTGTGGCAGGTGGCGTGGGTGGGTGCGGTGACGATTTGTCTGAGGCCCAGGTTGGCGAGGTTGGCGATTAGGGTGGCAGAATTGGCGTTGTTGTTGTTCTCGAGGTGGAAGTTCAGGTCCCCGAGGAGGATGTAGTCCGTGGAGTGCTGGTGAGGTGGGCGATGGAGTCGCTGAACTGAGCCGGGGATACGGGGGGTCTGTAGATGAGTGTTCCTCTGAGGGTGGTGTTGGGGTCGGTGTGGATCCGGAAGTGCAGGTGTTCGGCGGTGTTGAGGGTGTCGTCTGAGTGGGTGACGATCTTGAGGGTGGGCTTGTGGACGATGGCTATTCCTCCTCCAATTTCGTTGGCGCAATCCCTGCGGGTGATCTTGTAGCCGTCGGGGATGGCTATGGTGATGCCGGGTGCCGAGGAGTCGTTCCACTAGGTCTCGGTCAGGAAGGCCACGTCTGGAGCGGAGGTGTCGAGCAGACCCCAGAGCATCTGAACCATTGGCTCCCTAGGACTTATAGATTACTGTGTGTATTCTATCGGAAGAACATAAATGGTGATAAAGCCCAGTGGGTATCGAGCCATAGTTCTAGCAAACAAGGAGGGCAAAGCTGATTTGGCCAAAAGCTGATTTGGCCAAAATATCTCTGGCATAATTAAGATGACAAACATTTATGATAATACAGTCCCTTTCAAGACTTTTCCTCAGTGGCCCAACCCACCCCATTCTCCTAACTAACAAAATGTGATATTCACGCTCAGTAGCGGCTCCTGGAGGGAGTGCTGCAGGGCAGTGGGGTGGGGTGGGGGATAGTAAACTCCAGCATATGGCCGATCGGAGTTAGGTAAAGAAATAAATGAATAAAACAAATTAAATGGCACGCGCTGCAACGCCAAATTGCAGCGGCCAGTCATACCCAAGGATAAACCGCGTTCAGCCAAGTCAATTTCCTTGGAAATAACTCCCCCAGCTCGGCCTAAGAATAAGACAATAGTGGTACTTTTTGTATCCACTGCCTCCTTGGATCCTTCAGCCTTGTGCTTCCCCATGTTGTCATTGGAAAATACAGTTAAGTTCACTTGATTCCTTTAGCACCCTTAATTAAAGGCTGTTAAAATTACACTCATTAAAACTCTTTAAAATTAGAACTGGTCAGTGATCACGAGTCCACTTACTTCCTATGGTAAATGAAAAAGATGAAGGGTCTCGCCATTGTAACGTTGGAATACCACTACATTACAGCCAGGGGGGAGCAAAACCTGAGGACATGAAGGTAGGCCCAGACTGGCCTCATCCAGGCGCATCCCGCGCTGTGGGACTCCCCTAGATGATTTATGGCGCTCCGGTGCCTCCTGTCACCCCTGGTCTCTTGGCCAGAAATGCTTGGAATGCTGGGGGGTGTAATTCTTTACCCCCCCAACAGGCTGCATTGGTCGGTTGCTGTAGGCAAATTTTCCCTGGTAGTGGAAGTCCTTGAGGACTTTCAATATCAGTGCTTAATTTGTGCCGGTGCTTTCCGGTGCTTAGCACCGGCACTGCAGCAATATCCTTTTAATGTATAGCAGAGGTTATTTTATTATTTATAATACACAGTGAAATCGTCTTCCTTCCACAAATTACTTAAATCCTTGGTATCTTGTTCCTTCATGTTTATTGCAGTCATGAAAAATAACAGTGGAATCTGTAGTGCAAAATAAAACACAACATAAAACACAACATAATGTTAGTCATTTTTACAAAAATATATTAGAATGATTCGGATCAGATTGTGTAGAAAAACGCAGATGTTCATTCTATTTATACCATTGCCATAAGCATCTCTTTTCTACTGATTTTTACAAAAACATAGTAGAAGCAGAAAAACCCAATTCACCTTTTCCTAGTTTAAACTGCGACTGTAGTTATGCTCTGTGACCTGCCTTTCACCTTGGCTGCCAGCAGCAGTCATTATGAAGTAAGAACTCAACAGTGGCAACTTATTACAGTTGAGTAGCTAAACCATTTCTTTTATTACAGGTGACTAGAGACATTGAGAACGCTACTGTAATAAGGAAATTAGATACAGGCTTTTATACACAGATTGCGGGCGCCCATATATAATATGATGAATTAATAGCATAAATGAGGGCCTACGTCAGAAAACGCATATGCCGGCAGGCTTCGATGTACTTCCATCTCATCAGACCTCATCAAAGGGGTGGCCGAATGTCTCTGGATTTTGATGAAGGGCGGCTTTTTCCATTTTAGCGTACAACTTGTATTGACCCAGACGAGTGCGTACTGCATTGGCGCGCAGGCCCTGCTCGCTAATGTTGTTGCCGTAAATCGTTCTGTCGTCAAGCCACCTGATACCAAATAGGGCCATGTCATCCCTGACAGATTTAAAGTTTAGAAACAAATGCCCTTCACAAGAAAAAGTCCTTGATGTAACTTTACTCTGAAAATGTCAGACGTGTTTGGAACTTTAGGCAGCAATGACAGTAAAAGACAAATTTCTTTTGAGAATAAACACATCCATCTCTAGTAACTTAATACCATCAAAATAAATCTCTTTAAATGACCTTGAAGGTTTTAAACTCTATTTCAAATAGCATTTAAGCTTTATTGTTTCTATTAATGTTTTATTATAAATGCTGTGGCGCCCTCTTGGCCAGGTAATCAACAAATAGTTAAACACATGCTACTGATCAGTGCGCCCACTGTCGGTGGAGAAGGCCCAGTAAGGCATGTTTACATAAAATCCGACAAGGTAACTGTAGCTGCCATCACTCTAAATAGAATTCAGATTCAGTCAGTAGTTATGTTGATAATTTGACATGGCCTCAGCCCTCCTGGACTGACATCAGGGGAAGTGTTGGAAAGATGGTTGGGCATTACACAACCCCAAAAGCATCACAAGATCCGCAAAAACGCCATACATCAAGGTGAAGGCAGGTGATGGCAGAAGTCTGAGGTAGGAAAGCTGAGCATCACTCCCAAACGACTAGACAGCCTGTAGTGTGGATTTAGAAGATCAATACTGTGCCTAAAGGATGGGTTGAGTAGAAGGAAAGGACCAGGCAGGAACATCAATGAAACAATCATTAGCAAAGCCAATTGGTTTCGCCTTCCAATCTGTGATGCTGTGGAGCATGGCAAAAGTTTTTTTAAAGGTCTGTTTAAAAAAAAAAGCCTTTTACCTGGTCATCCTTGTCATTTTGAAGGCACGCACACCACATATGCACATGTCTACAGAATGGTGTAGGAACTCTTTTGTTTTTAGTTTTTAGTTACTGATTGGAGTTGGAATAGTAACTAAAAACAAAAGAAAATGTGCCAACGTTTTTTTTTATTAAAGCAGATGGAGGTGGGGGCAGAGGACCTCAGGACTGTGTGGTGGGAATGGCGCAGCAAAATGGGGGAGGGTGGAGGGAATAGCAAACGTAGTTCAAGGAATGTGTGGGGCAAAAGGCGAAGCAGCATGGGGAAGAATGAAGGGAAGTGACAAAGCAACATGGAAGGCGAAGCAAAAGCAAAAGGGGAATGGCTGGATATGGCACAAAAGCAACAGAGGGAGGGCGGGAGCGGAGGCACACAAGGGTTGGGAAAGCAATATTGTGAGCACGTGTGTGGGTAAGCAATGGGGAGCAGTCCATGGGTGAGCGCAAGAGGGGGGTGTGTGGGGAGAAGCAGTCAGGCAGAAGAGAGCAACATGGAGTGCAGTGGAGAGACGTCTCAAAAAGCATGCACTGTAATGGAGTGTTTCACACAAAAGAGAAAAGTATTCTAAAAACCAAGCAGCAGAAGCAGCGATACCAGCCAATCAAAGGGATTGTAAATAATCAGTGCTCCTCGGTAGTGGCCAGCGCAAGATTGAAAAGCAGGGAACAAATAAGAAGCAGGCAAATGACTGATAAGGAAAGCCACCCAATGGTAAGAAATGGTCGGGCTCCAACCCCCATCTATGTTCTTGGTAAGCCACAATATGCCGCTCAACAGACAGTGCATGTGCTGTCTAGTCAGCTCGACCTACAAAGAAACAGAAAAGTTGCCAGAGGCCTAGAACTTCAGACAATCCCATGTCCAATAGGGTTATTAATCATATTTGATGTTTCTATTTATTTCTTAAATATTATAATGCTTTTCATAGTAATGCTTTGCATAGGAGTGGTAGGGGTTACATGATCGGTATATTTAAGATGATTACTGACTATATTGAGGACTATATTGAAAATAGCAAAACACACCAGATGACGGACGGAATGTTGCACATTGGCAAAACATTCACCCCCAGTCACAATTCTGGGTTTAATCCATCGTTATTTTGCTCACCACGCCACCCCAGTTCGGACATGGTCATATGCAAATCAGCCTTGACCCTGTGCCTCATAGGAACAGGCCAGCCCGAACGGCCAAGCCATGTCTTCCCTGGACCGGAATCAAGCATCCTGAGACCGGTTGCTGGCTATCAGCCGTCATCAGCCAGGATAGCTTGACTCCAGTGGCGTAGTGAGCACGGGACCCATGTCTGGGCATACCCTTCCCATATAGGGCGAACAGCAAAACACACAAGATGATGGAGGGAATGTGGTACATTGGCAAAACATTCCTCCCCAGTCACAGCTCTGGGTTTAATCCATCGTTATTTTGCTTATCACGCCACTCCAGTTCAGACATGGCCATATGCAAATCAGCCTTGACCCTGTGCCTCGCGGGAACAGTCCAGCCCGAACTGCCAAGCCATGTCTTCCCAGGACCGGAATCAAGCATACTAGGACCTGTTTCTGGCTATCAGCGGTCATCAGCCAAAATAGCTTGACTCCAGTGGCGTAGTGAGCACCTGACCCACATCTGGGCATACCCTTCCCACATAGGGTGAACAGCAAAATACATAAGATGATGGACGGAATGTTGCACATTGGCAAAATATTCACCCCCAGTGACAGATCTGGGTTTAATCCATTGTTATTTTGCTTATCACGCCACCCCAGTTCAGACATGGCCATATGCAAATCAGCCTTGACCCTGTGCCTCATAGGAACAGTCCAGCCGGAACTGCCAAGCCATGTCTTCCCTGGACCGGAATCAAGCATCCTAGGACCTGTTTCTGGCTATCGAAAATAGGACATGAACAATCAGTAATGAATTTGGATTAGTGACATGATACATGACACCATTCAATTCTCCTTAGAGTTTGTGGTAGCGACTTGGACTTTAGATCTAAGGCTCTCTACTGACACGTGGTGTTGCAAGGATACCCTTCAAGCAGTACAAGGTGCTATTGCAGGCGCTGATTTTCAGATGGAGGACATTCCATTGAAGAAGAGTTGGAAGGGTCAGAGGTGAACATGGAAATGACATCAAGGCTTTTTTTGCAGGGGGAGATTTTACAATCTAATGGGCATATGAGCAACACCAGGTAATTGTCTATGTTAGGTATATAGGCCAAAATCAGGCCCACCAGAGGATTACACCCCGCAGGTCGACCAAAACTCTGAAGCAGAGCGTAGTGGGACCCGATCAGTAGGTGGTAGTAGCCCGGACAACGCCCAGTGGATCAGCCCGCCAAGTGTCAGGACACAACGAAGTAGGGTCTCTGATGTCTCACCTTTATTTGCTCTGATGGGTATTAACCGAGAAGGAGAACCTGGCGAGACACCAGATAGTCTACCCGGAGCCTATACTGGTGATCTTCCGTGCCACCGCCTGTGAGGCACCGAGTGGGACAAGAGAACAGGGTGGCAGTTTGCAGATACTGTCCTGGAACCTGGCAGGACTCAAAAACAAACCACCCTGCCAAGATGGAGTGCTTGTGGATAACCATGATATTTGTATATTTCGAGAGACATGGGAGAGGGAAGAATTCCAGAGGGTGGGCTTTGCGTCTTTTAACATCATGGCCCCTACAAGGGCAGGGGGAGACCCTCCGGTGGATTAACTATCTGGGTGGGAACACACCTCGGCTGTAAAGCCGAGCAGATGACATCTCCCACTATTGATATCCAATGTGCCCTGCTGACACTTCACACAAAGACAAAAATCGCCTTAATTAAGGTGTACTCTAGACCCGTGAACAACATACAGGAATCCGGCATCATAGACCACTTGGGGCGCTTTATACTAACCCTGGATCCAGCGATTTTGTTGATTGTAGGAGGCGACTTCAATTGCCAATTCGAGCCACTTACTGATCCAAATCTCTTTGCGCCCACAGAAGAAGACCAGCATTGGTCGATACCTGACCCACAGATTACACTGATTAAAGTTTGGTCACCACTGGCACTGCAACTCCACTCACTTTATTTGGCCCTCTCATTGAGCATGTGATGGGAGGACTAAATCCGACCAGTCGGACCAGTTTACATTAAACAGAGAAGGGCAGGCCTCTTTGCCTGACTACACCCTGGTGGAAGCCAGATCCTGGGAAAATGTCTCTGACTTCTATGTCCATCAGAGACAGTACAGTGACCACGATGCCCTGATAGTAATTCTGAAAACAGGGAACATGGGCATGTCCAACCCGTCACCCCCTTCTACTACTGAGACAAACGCATTAATGGTATCTAATAATAGAAGGAGAGTTAGATGGAGTCACATCCAGCATTCTCCATTAAAATTAGCTAAAGTTTACCAGCTAGCATTACCTATGTTAACTGAGATGTTAGAGGTAGGACAGGCGGAGGTTCAAACATGGGGTCGAGACAGGGAATGCAAAGTACATGAGCAGTTAATGGCAAAATTGATTGATGTATTCTACCCTGTGACACAACTGAGGGAAAACAAATGTCCCAAATGCTCCTGGTTCAACTCAAGTTGTCGTAATGCCAAACAGGATCTACTGGATGCAGTGAAGGCGAAGGACAGGCCACTAATTAAACTTCTTAGGGCCAAAAGGGATCATCTGACAGGAAAAGAAAAACTGGGAATTAGATACGTGGGAAGCCCTTAAGACAGCGCTGAACGTCAAAGACCTGAAATCATTCTGGTCAATAGTAAGTTCAGGGGACATGGAAGGACGACCTGCCTTAGAGCCTAATATAGCGCCTGAAGTCTGGTAGAAGCACTTCGGGTCACACCATGACAGTAAGGATGGCATAGGTGTTACCATTGGCTTTCAGAGCTCATTCTTGGAGTCCCAACAAGAGGGGATGTGGGAGATTACCATGACTGAAGTGGGGAGTGCCATTAACAAACTGCATTGTAATAAAGCATCAGGTTTAGATAAACTTCCAGGGGATCTTTTCTGGAAGGAACCCAAAATATGGGTCCCTTATCTGCGTGCCCTATTTAATGCTATCATGAAGGGCATGGATCCCCCGACATCTGGCATGGGGCAGATAGTTCCCATATTTAAAAAAGGTTGCCCTCTCCTACCCTCAAATTATAGACCCATCAGTTTAATTGACATCACCCAAAAACTGATGGGACGGGTCCTTTTGGAACGCGTACAGGGTTGGATAGAGGAGGAGCAGATCCTAAGTTCCTATCAGGCTGGCTTCAGAACAAATACATCAACCGTACACCAAATTTTCAGATTACAACTACTATTCTGGGAAATGGTGACCATAGAGGGTGGCAGCCTCTATCTTATATTTGTTGATCTGAAGTCGGGCCTTCGGTCTTGTTCCCAGGGAGAAACTCTGGAAAGTAGTAAATGACCTTAGGATTCCACCGTACCTCCTCAATGTGCTAGTGAGGCTGCACTCAGGGAACTGGGATGGTGCAGTGAGCTAAAAAACGGTGATGGATCAAGCCCTGATCTTTGGACTGGGTAAGAGTGGTTTGCTTAATTCAGACACTCTGTTCATCACCACCCCCTTTTCTAAATCATTTTGTCCACCATAAGCGTGGAAGGGTATACTCAGATGTGAGTCCCTTGCTCATTGCACCATCAGGATTCAAGCAAGCCGGGCCGAAGACGGCTGAAATGCCAGAAACCGGTCCCCGGAAGCTTGTTTCTTTCCCAGTATAAGAATTGGCTTGGTAGTTTGGTTTTCCCTGTTCCCATCATGCACTGAGAAAGGAACAGACTAATTTGCATGTAGCCAGGTTCTGAGCTGGGATGGTGCAGTGAGCTAAAAAACGGTGATGGATCAAGCCCTGATCTTTGGACTGGGTAAGAGTGGTCTGCTTAATTCGGACACTCTGTTCATCACCACCCCCTTTTCTGAATCATTTTGTCCACCATAAGCGTGGAAGGGTATACTCAGATGTGAGCCCCTTGCTCATTGCACCATCAGGATTCAAGCAAGCCGGGCCGACGACGGCTGAAATGCCAGAAACCGGTCCCCGGAAGCTTGTTTCCTTCCCAGTATAAGAATTGGCTTGGTAGTTTGGTTTGCCCTGTTCCCATCATGCACTGGGACAGGAACAGACTCATTTGCATGTAGCCAGGTTCTGAGCTGGGATGGTGCAGTGAGCTAAAAAACGGTGATGGATCAAGCCCTGATCTTTGGACTGGGTAAGAGTGGTCTGCCTAATTCAGACACTCTGTTCATCACCACCCCCTTTTCTGAATCATTTTGTCCACCATAAGCGTGGAAGGGTATACTTAGATGTGAGTCCCTTGCTCACTGCACCATCAGGATTCAAGCAAGCTGGGCCGACGACGGCTGAAATGCCAGAAACCGGTCCCCGGAAGCTTGTTTCCTTCCCAGTATAAGAATTGGCTTGGTAGTTTGGTTTGCCCTGTTCCCATCATGCACTGGGACAGGGACAGACTAATTTGCATGTAGCCAGGTTCTGAGCTGGGATAGTGCAGTGAGCTAAAAAATGGTGATGGATCAAGCCCTGATCTTTGGACTGGGTAAGAGTGGTCTGCTTAATTCAGACACTCTGTTCATCACCACCCCCTTTTCTGAATCATTTTGTCCACCATAAGCGTGGAAGGGTATACTCAGATGTGAGTCCCTTGCTCATTGCACCATCAGGATTCAAGCAAGCTGGGCCGACGACGGCTGAAATGCCAGAAACCGGTCCCCGGAAGCTTGTTTCCTTCCCAGTGTAAGAATTGGCTTGGTAGTTTGCAAAAACAGCTAGGAGGTCTTTAAGTATTCCAGAATTACTAGGCGCACTGCCTGGGTGGCCGTAAGGTGATGAAATCAAAAGGGTAATGAGTGTAGGCAATGAGGCGAGCGGTAATACCTCAAAACTCCTCCAAGTGGACCAGCAAGCTAATCCACACAATCAAAAAAATCAACAATGCCCCTGCACTAAACACATACAGTAACAGACGGGTATGAATGTAAGTATCTGTAGAACTACAGTAAATACATGTGATAATTAGGGCAGATCTAAACAAATCTTGGTTCTCCGAGAATGGGTAACTAGAGGTGAAAACACATGGATGGATAAACAGTCTGTTCTTGGTGTAGACACTTCTGTTTATTGTTCCAAATCAAAAGCCAACACGTGTTTCATTGCAGGGAACATACTGCGAATCTTCAGGGCTTAATTGAGTATTTCTGGGATAAAGGACGTTATGTCCCGACGTCTAATCCTATATCATTTTATGCTAGTGATTTGGGGGGAAGAACGAAGGAATGGTCAGTGTGTAGAATCTGTTCCGTATCCTCGTTGTAAACAAAACCGGGTTAAAGGTTCGTATTGATGGAAAGCCCAGTCGGGCATAGCGTGGAATCCTATATTCGGATTACCAGGTTTGTATGGTCGGACAGTGCCGGATCTCGATTAATCACGTGTGTTGTGACAACCGGGAGGGGAAAGAAAACACTTCACAGTAGGCTGGTGTGCCGATCGGAGCGAGAAGGCTGTTCACCTAAACTCTGGATATTCCCCTCTTTTGGTCTCCCGGCGCCGCGTATCTGTGACGGATACGCGGCGCCGGGAGACCAAAAGAGGGGAAATCCAGAGTTTAGGTGAACAGCCTTCTCGCTCCGATCGGCACACCAGCCTACCGTGAAGTGTTTTCTTTCCCCTCCCGGTTGTCCGACCATACAAACCTGGTAATCCGAATATAGGATTCCACGCTTCGCCCGGACTGGGCTTTCCATCAATACGAACCTTTAACCCGGTTTCGTTTTCAACGAGGATACGGAACAGATTCTACACACTGACCATTCCTTCGTTCTTCCCCCCAAATCACTAGCATAAAACGATATAGGATTAGACGTCGGGACATAACGTCCTTAATCCCAGAAATACTCAATTAAGCCCTGAAGATTCGCAGTATGTTCCCTGCGACGAAACACGTGTTGGCTTTTGATTTGGAACAATAAACAGAAGTGTCTACACCAAGAACAGACTGTTTATCCACCCATGTGTTTTCACCTCTAGTTACCCATTCTCGGAGAACCAAGATTTGTTTAGATCTGCCCTATTTATCACATGTGTTTACTGTAGTTCTACAGATACTTACATTCATTCATACCAGTCTGTTACTATATGTGTTTAGTGCGGGGGCATTGTTGATTTTTTTGGCTTGGTAGTTTGGTTTGCCCTGTTCCCATCATGCACTGGGACAGGAACAGACTAATTTGCATGTAGCCAGGTTCTGAGCTTGGATATTGCAGTGAGCTAAAAACGGTGAAGGATCAAGCCCTGATCTTTGGACTGGGTAATAGTGGTCTGCTTAATTCAGACACTCTGTTCATCACCACCCCCTTTTCTGAATCATTTTGTCCACCATAAGCGTGGAAGGGTATACTCAGATGTGAGTCTCTTGCTCATTGCACCATCAGGATTCAAGCAAGCCGGGCCGACGACGGCTGAAATGCCAGAAACCGGTCCCCGGAACCTTGTTTCCTTCCCAGTATAAGAATTGGCTTGGTAGTTTGGTTTGCCCTGTTCCCATCATGCACTGGGACAGGAACAGACTAATTTGCATGTAGCCAGGTTCTGAGCTGGGATGGTGCAGTGAGCTAAAAAACGGTGATGGATCAAGCCCTGATCTTTGGACTGGCTAAGAGTGGTCTGCTTAATTCAGACACTCTGTTCATCACCACCCCCTTTTCTGAATCATTTTGTCCACCATAAGCGTGGAAGGGTATGCTCAGATGTGAGTCCCTTGCTCATTGCACCATCAGGATTCAAGCAAGCCGGGCCGACGACGGCTGAAATGCCAGAAACCGGTCCCCGGAAGCTTGATTCCTTCCCAGTATAAGAATTGGCTTGGTAGTTTGGTTTGCCCTGTTCCCATCATGCACTGGGACAGGAACAGACTAATTTGCATGTAGCCAGGTTCTGAGCTGGGATGGTGCAGTGAGCTAAAAAACGGTGATGGATCAAGCCCTGATCTTTGGACTGGGTAAGACTGGTCTGCCTAATTCAGACACTCTGTTCATCACCACCCCCTTTTCTGAATCATTTTGTCCACCATAAGCGTGGAAGGGTATACTCAGATATGAGTCCTTTGCTCATTGCACCATCAGGATTCAAGCAAGCCCGGCCGACGACGGCTGAAATGCCAGAAACCGGTCCCCGGAAGCTTGTTTCCTTCCCAGTATAAGAATTGGCTTGGTAGTTTGGTTTGCCCTGTTCCCATCATGCACTGGGACAGGAACAGACTAATTTGCATGTAGCCAGGTTCTGAGCTGGGATGGTGCAGTGAGCTAAAAAACGGTGATGGATCAAGCCCTGATCTTTGGACTGGGTAAGAGTGGTCTGCTTAATTCAGACACTCTGTTCATCACCACCCCCTTTTCTGAATCATTTTGTCCACCATAAGCGTGGAAGGGTATACTCAGATGTGAGTCCCTTGCTCATTGCACCATCAGGATTCAAGCAAGCCGGGCCGACGACGGCTGAAATGCCAGAAACCGGTCCCCAGAAGCTTGTTTCCTTCCCAGTATAAGAATTGGCTTGGTAGTTTGGTTTGCCCTGTTCCCATCATGCACTGGGACAGGAACAGACTAATTTGCATGTAGCCAGGTTCTGAGCTGGGATGGTGCAGTGAGCTAAAAAATGGTGATGGATCAAGCCCTTATCTTTGGACTGGGTAAGAGTGGTCTGCTTAATTCAGACACTCTGTTCATCACCACCCCCTTTTCTGAATCATTTTGTCCACCATAAGCGTGGAAGGGTATACTTAGATGTGAGTCCCTTGCTCATTGCACCATCAGGATTCAAGCAAGCCGGGCCGACGACGGCTGAAATGCCTGAAACCGGTCCCCGGAAGCTTGTTTCCTTCCCAGTATAAGAATTGGCTTGGTAGTTTGGTTTGCCCTGTTCCCATCATGCACTGGGACAGGAACAGACTCATTTGCATGTAGCCAGGTTCTGAGCTGGGATGGTGCAGTGAGCTAAAAAACGGTGATGGATCAAGCCCTGATTTTTGGACTGGGTAAGAGTGGTCTGCTTAATTCAGACACTCTGTTCATCACCACCCCCTTTTCTGAATCATTTTGTCCACCATAAGCGTGGAAGGGTATACTCAGATGTGAGTCCCTTGCTCATTGCACCATCAGGATTCAAGCAAGCCGGGCCGACGATGGCTGAAATGCCAGTAACCGGTCCCCGGAAGCTTGTTTCCTTCCCAGTATAAGAATTGGCTTGGTAGTTTGGTTTGCCCTGTACCCATCATGCGCTGGGACAGGAACAGACTAATTTGCATTTAGCCAGGTTCTGAGCTGGGATGGTGCAGTGAGCTAAAAAACGGTGATGGATCAAGCCCTGATCTTTGGACTGGGTAAGAGTGGTCTGCTTAATTCAGACACTCTGTTCATCACCACCCCCTTTTCTGAATCATTTTGTCCACCATAAGCGTGGAAGGGTATACTCAGATGTGAGTCCCTTGCTCATTGCACCATCAGGATTCAAGCAAGCCGGGCCGACGACGGCTGAAATACCAGAAACCGGTCCCCAGAAGCTTGTTTCCTTCCCAGTATAAGAATTGGCTTGGTAGTTTGGTTTGCCCTGTTCCCATCATGCACTGGGACAGGAACAGACTAATTTGCATGTAGCCAGGTTCTGAGCTGGGATGGTGCAGTGAGCTAAAAAACGGTGATGGATCAAGCCTTGATCTTTGGACTGGGTAAGAGTGGTCTGCTTAATTCAGACACTCTGTTCATCACCACCCCCTTTTCTGAATCATTTTGTCCACCATAAGCGTGGAAGGGTATACTTAGATGTGAGTCCCTTGCTCATTGCACCATCAGGATTCAAGCAAGCCGGGCCGACGACGGCTGAAATGCCTGAAACCGGTCCCCGGAAGCTTGTTTCCTTCCCAGTATAAGAATTGGCTTGGTAGTTTGGTTTGCCCTGTTCCCATCATGCACTGGGACAGGAACAGATTAATTTGCATGTAGCCAGGTTCTGAGCTGGGATGGTGCAGTGAGCTAAAAAACGGTGATGGATCAAGCCCTGATTTTTGGACTGGGTAAGAGTGGTCTGCTTAATTCAGACACTCTGTTCATCACCACCCCCTTTTCTGAATCATTTTGTCCACCATAAGCGTGGAAGGGTATATTCAGATGTGAGTCCCTTGCTCATTGCACCATCAGGATTCAAGCAAGCCGGGCCGACGATGGCTGAAATGCCAGTAACCGGTCCCTGGAAGCTTGTTTCCTTCCCAGTATAAGAATTGGCTTGGTAGTTTGGTTTGCCCTGTTCCCATCATGCACTGGGACAGGAACAGACTAATTTGCATGTAGCCAGGTTCTGAGCTGGGATGGTGCAGTGAGCTAAAAAACGGTGATGGATCAAGCCCTGATCTTTGGACTGGGTAAGAGTGGTCTGCCTAATTCAGACACTCTGTTCATCACCACCCCCTTTTCTGAATCATTTTGTTCACCATAAGCGTGGAAGGGTATACTCAGATGTGAGTCCCTTGCTCATTGCACCATCAGATTTCAAGCAAGCCGGGCCGACAACGGCTGAAATGCCAGAAACCGGTCCCCGGAAGCTTGTTTCCTTCCCAGTATAAGAATTGGCTTGGTAGTTTGGTTTGCCCTGTTCCCATCATGCACTGGGACAGGAACAGACTAATTTGCATGTAGCCAGGTTCTGAGCTGGGATGGTGCAGTGAGCTAAAAAACGGTGATGGATCAAGCCCTGATCTTTGGACTGGGTAAGAGTGGTCTGCTTAATTCAGACACTCTGTTCATCACCACCCCCTTTTCTGAATCATTTTGTCCACCATAAGCGTGGAAGGGTATACTCAGATGTGAGTCCCTTGCTCATTGCACCATCAGGATTCAAGCAAGCCGGGCCGACGGCTGAAATGCCAGAAACCGGTCCCCGGAAGCTTGTTTCCTTCCCAGTATAAGAATTGGCTTGGTAGTTTGGTTTGCCCTGTTCCCATCATGCACTGGGACAGGAACAGACTAATTTGCATGTAGCCAGGTTCTGAGCTGGGATGGTGCAGCGAGCTAAAAAACAGTGATGGATCAAGCCCTGATCTTTGGACTGGGTAAGAGTGGTCTGCTTAATTCAGACACTCTGTTCATCACCACCCCCTTTTCTGAATCATTTTGTCCACCATAAGCGTGGAAGGGTATACTCAGATGTGAGTCCCTTGCTCATTGCACCATCAGGATTCAAGCAAGCTGGGCCGACGACGGCTGAAATGCCAGAAACCGGTCCCCGGAAGCTTGTTTCCTTCCCAGTATAAGAATTGGCTTGGTAGTTTGGTTTGCCCTGTTCCCATCATGCACTGGGACAGGAACAGACTAATTTGCATGTAGCCAGGTTCTGAGCTGGGATGGTGCAGTGAGCTATAAAACGGCGATGGATCAAGCCCTGATCTTTGGACTGGGTAAGAGTGGTCTGCTTAATTCAGACACTCTGTTCATCACCACCCCCTTTTCTGAATCAGCACTCAGGGAACTATGCACAAGTAAGATTAGAAAAATACGGGGACCTCTTTGCACGCTTTCCTGTCAAAAAGGGGGTATGCCAGGGATGAGTGCTCGCCCCTTCTCTATTCTGTCTCTACATTGATGGGATCATAGACCACCTTAACAACATCAAGGATAATGACGCCTCAAAACTTGTCTCAGGGAAGGTTCCCGCGTTGATGTTTGCGGATGATACTCTGTTATTGTCCAAATCACCAACGGGTATACAGCGCCCCCTTAATGGCTTTGCGGACTTCTGTAACATGAGGGGCTTCGAGATCGATCTAACCAAGACCAAATATATGGTCTTCAATCTCCCCAAAGCCATCAGTCCAAACCCCTCCCTAAATGGTACACCCCTGGAAAGGGTGAGGATATTCAAGTATATAGGTATCACTCTAACAGAGCACTTTGAGTGGGAGTCCCAATTGACCAAGGCAAGACTTAGGTTTACACAGACTGTGGATGGGGTTATGAAATTGCACAGAACCTCCACTTTTAAGCCAGCGGCGCCTGTTGTCAAAATATATAAAGCCCAAGCAAGGGGGGTCACCTTATATGGGGCGGAACTGTGGGGGCATTAGTCTTCTTCTAATTTCATGAAAGTAGAGAGCAAATTCATGAGGCTGTTACTGGGCCTTCCTCATAGCACCCCCCTAGTTCCCCTCCGTATGGACCTGGGCAGGAGGCCCATTGATGAAGAGATTGCCCTTAGGCCTATTACATTCTGGCGCAGGGTGTGGGTGACTCCGGAGTTGACTTTCTATGAAACCGAGCTTAAGGAGATCCTGTCTATTCCAACTACCAAGAAAATACTGTGGCTTTGCCACATAAGGGATCTCTTTGCTAGGCTAGGTAGGAAGGACCTTTGGAAAACCCCTGAGACATCATGCCCACTAATATCTAGGCTAGATCTAGTGCAACACTATAGGCAATCCAACCTAATGTCCCGTTTTTTAAACACTATGTGGCACATGTAGCGGCGTTTCCTAAAGTAACATTCTGGGATGTACCATGTAATGTAACTGCAAAAGGTTATATCAGGTTTCAGCTAATAGGGAACCTTGTCTCAGTTTTCCGTTTTACTCATTGTTGTGAACTGTGAAAATTTTAGCTTGACATTAACCTAATCGTTGTTTTAAATGATTTTAAGATAACTGAAGGATGCCACTTTATAATCTCAGTGACTGTAGATATATGATTGTTAGTGTAAACACTTTTTATCTTTTTTAATTAATTTATGTTGTGATTCTTGTAACAATGTACTTTTATGGTCCTAGTGGCCGAAATAAAGTTATTGACTGGCTGACTTAATAAAGTAAACTCTAGGAATGGGTTAGACCAGAATTTCCCAAACTGTGGTCTGTAGACCCCCAGGCGTCCCTGACACATTCCCAGGGGGTCCGCAGGCAGCAGTTTTAAAAGCACTGCAAAGTATCTTGTTTAATTAGCAGTTTTCAAAGAACAATAAAAGTGTCAAGATAACAACAGTGATTAATTTCCCTGCTGGAGAGACATGAGAGTTTTGTCCAGTGGCAGCTGTGACTGAACTAATGTAGCACAGAGGGTTAAAATGCCGACTGCAAAGAACGTGTACCATGCATTTTAAAAAACAGTATTTGATATGCATAGGTCAGTGGGTTACTGCTTTTGTCAGAGAGATTCTTTTGTTACAGGGCAGTTCATAAGTGACAATCGTAATCTAGGACAGTGACCAAAAAACTGTCATCTAACAGCTGCTTGCAAACTGCAAGATACAAGTTAGTGACTTATGTTTTTTCTCAGTCTTTCAGTATCCTGATGCTTCTAAAAAGGTTTATTTGGGTGGAAATAAATTTTTTTGTTAAAGTCAATGCTAACCACTGTGTTATGTTCTGAATCCTGAGTTTGTGCTTCTCCCGACCATCCTCCTTGGCTTAACAACACACTCCACTACTTCAGAAACGCAGGACTGCGCCATATTTACAAGAATATGGTGCAGCCCTGCGTTTCCCCTGCGCTGGCGCTACACTTAACAGGGGAAGATTGTTTATGTACAGGAAGGTCCCCCTTCCTGCACATAAACAATCTTGAAATGTAATTTTGTCACGTCTATGTGTGCTGCTTAATGCATCACACATGGAAGTTACCAAACGTCATTTTTTTTTAAAGATTGTTGATGTGCAGGAAGGGTCGCCTTCCTGAACATAAACAATCCAAGGCGTTTTGCAAAAACGAGGAGAAATGTAGCATTTCTCCTTGTTTCGCGAAATTAAGACCAGGTTTTCCCTAGTCTTAATTTTGGCGCTGCTCCCCATTTACGCTGCTCTTGTAAATAGTGGGCAGCATCAAAACCAATGGGTGTTGCAGGGGAAACACCCACCGCAACACCCACTGCCCACCCCTTTCACGCTAAGCATTGTGTGAAAGGGGGTCTTATTTACAAGGAACCATTAAGCCACCTTAAGTGGCTTAACGTTGCCTTGTAAATAAGGCAAACACCCTATCGCCACGGGAACGTCTCAATAAAGTGATGTTCCCATGGTGATAGGGGCTTTTAAATATGCCCCTAAAATCATTAGTCATTTGAGTATTTGTTTTGTGTGCACATGTGTGTTCATTTTTTTCCGAATTACTGTTTTAATGTTTGAAATTGAAATCCTACAAATTGCTTGGGGGTCCCCGGCTTCCAGTGGTGACTCAATGGGGGTCCTCAGGAGTCAAATGTTTGGGAACCACTGGGTTAGACTATTTGCGCATTTTGTCAAGGGTCTCAAAATGATTCCAATCTATTTTGAGTAGGACAGAAGACAGTCACATTTCAGTGTCTAAATGCAAACCAAAGATTTACGTCTGGAGGGGCAGGGCAATTGAGTCTCGTGGAATGGGGAAGGGGTGGGTTAGTCGTGGAGTAGATCAGAGAGGGGCAAGAAGATTGCAATTACTCATAGGTTCAGAATGATTCATTGGGTGTTTCCAGTGTATGACTGTGGGCTTTTTCTCTGTCGCTCTTTTGTGGACTTTATGGAGCATTTGTAATGTTTGCAGCATCTAGTGCATAGGCGTGGAATGTTCTTCTCTTGATCTTGGGTGGATTCTATGTAGCATTATATAATGACTTCCTGCATCCAGTGGATGGTTATTGGTTGCTCATCTATCGCTCCAAGGTGAACTCTATAGATAATTTAATATGGCTGCCTTAATAGGGCATTTATTTGGGTATCATCTCTGCCAATCCGTGATGGACCAGGTACACTGTTAACCTTTGTACATCCCATCCCTCCATTTGTTAAATCTAGACTGCATGCTTCTTAGTTCCTCTTCTTTCACTCCTGGGTATACTCTATAAAGCATTTTGCTTGGTTCAAGTTTTCCACAGGCTTTTGTGGTGCCTGGGTCACAAACTTCATGCAGGGCTCTGTGTGCAAAATAGAAACAATTTCTGGGGAAAGATTTAGATATAGCTCTGGTGGGTGGTGCCACAATGTGGCAACAGCTTTTACCTGCCTCTTAGTGACTATGGTGCTCATTAAGATGACAGAACGATCGCCACCGCCGGGCAGGCGGTGGTGATCGTTCCACTATTGTCATGAGATTTACCCCCGCCACATTATGATGGCGGTAGGTATCACGGCAGACGGAAAGTCCGTCCGTGGCTTTTCCGCCGGTGGCAATTGTCATGATTGCCTGCCGGACAGAGTTGGGCACTAATATGGTGGCGGTGCCTAGCAGGCACTGCCCACCATATTAGTATTTGGGTGTTGCCGGTGCCTTTCATGGTGGTGATGACACCATGGAAATGCTGGTGGTGCTTTGCTTTCGGGGCCTGTTGTGGGCCCCCTCTGTGGAAGTGGCTGGGGGTGCACTGGGGTTACCCATGGTGCCCACCTCCATTTCCATGCACAAGGTGGCAGGCACCACACTGTGCCTGCCACGTTGTGCATGGAAATGCACAACATGGCCATTTGACATTGCCGCGGGTGCTGCAGCCAGCAGCACCCGCCGCAGTGTTAAATTTCCAGATGCGACTGCCGCGGTGGCGTTCGCATCATTATCAGGGGTGCAGGACTGCGGCATGGCAGGCGGGCAGTCCCAGTACTGCTAGTATGGACATCTTAATGACCCCCTATATCACAAAAGTAATTCTTTCCTGCTACTGTAATTTATAAATACATTTATCAGTAGTGCCGAGGTATCCTAAAAATGCAGGACCATGGGCAAACAGCCCCAGAAGACACTCTGCCCACTTGTACAGGACATCAACACATTTCCCACTTACACCATTCTGCAGTTCAACACTCTTCCAACCAAACACTCTCCTACAGTGTAGCGTTCAACCTATTCAGTATTGCACTTTTGCTCCTCATGCAGGTCATAAAGAGCTGCATAAATTCAACTTCAATACCATACAGTATAGGATGATTTAGGTAGTCTGTCATGCGAACATCTAATCCTGGTGGATGTGGTCACCAGGGTCCAATAAAGCTCGTAGAGGATCTGGGAAGAAGCTACATTTTGGATTTCCTCCTGAACAGGCAATGGCGTCCAATGAGAAGACATTTATTTATTTTGCTTAGTTGAGTTTTTATGTAGAGTAGTCCACTCCTTCATGGCTCTCAGACAGCTGAAAAAGAAACACAGAGTGAAGAGTATAGAAAAGCAAAAAAACAGTTGGAAAGTTCCATTCAAGACTTCTAAAAGGGCTGTAATGCCATACTAATGTCAGATTGTGTGCTACAAAATTATGAATTAACAATAAGGATAAGCAAAGGTTAAAATCCTATGTCTAAAAAAAATCTAAAAGGAACATGTGGCAAGTCTTGGATAGTAGTGGATCTTACGTTGGTGGCAACTTAACACATTGTGCAACCAGTTGTCAAGATGGACAAATAATAGGTATAATATACCACACTGAAAATACCTAGATCCCGAGGCCCAGATTAAAAGGACGGTCCATGAGGGTGTTCTACTACAATATCAACGCTTTAATATGGACCTGCATTTATATCAACTCCACAAGAACGGTTGACACAATGTTATCAAGATAAATAGATGTGGTGGTACAAATAATAAATCTATACTTGCCAATATATGTGGAGAGTTGACATTGTGGAGTCGACTGTAGAGTTGATATATGTACAGCTCAATATTGTTGACCTTCATATTGTGACATACAACTCGCTCTTTTGGGGTATGATGTGCTAAGTCAGGTTGGGTATTAGGATATGAGGTCATGTAAAATTTAGAACATGGATGAGACTGAGAGTCTGAGGTGGCAATGCTTGCTGACATTTTTCACAATCCTACAGCCTATATCTTTCATGGAAGATGGCCTAAATAAGTAGATTCTTGAGGCACAGCTTGGGAAAGATTGGTGGAGAACTTGCTGTGTCCTGTAGGTTGGCATTTTCATGCATAGAATTTTCTTGATGTGCGGTGACCAGGATCCTTCCAAGGTAGACTTTTTATCAGCCAGATGGTGGAATGTATTGTGTTCTCCTTTGGAACTTATTCATGCCATTGTAGTTATGCTCTGAGGTTCGATGGGAAGCAAGTGCATGGAAATGAACAACGTGGTAATATGGTCGATTCAACAAGCCCGTGAGATCAGATGGGTTGCCTTCCCCAACGATATGGGATGCCAGAGAGGATGCATTTTGCTACTCTAAACTCAACATTACAAGATTCTGGACGACCATCCAGGGCCGTTTCTACGTATGTTGCCACCCTGAGAATTGAAAAATGACGCCCCCTTCCTTTTAACAGTTTCAATGTCCATTGCTTAAATCCTTACAAAACATAAGTAGTATAGTTTAAAACAACAACATCCTTGAACAAAGAGCAGCAGTACACATTTTATAAACCAAAATAAGGAAAAGAGCTGATAAGGATCACATTAAAAGTTTTACATTAAAAGTTTCACATTAAAAGGATCACATTAAAAGTCATCAATCAGGTATTGCAGAACCTCCAGGAATGGTGAACTTCCACACCTGGGAAAAACAATGCTGTTCAAAGAATGATGAGAAAAAGAAAGTAGCGCGTAGCTGGCACACTCTGTAAAGGGGTACTAATGTGTTTGGTTGAGAATAAAACCAATCTGGCCACTTAGTGACCACTCTGTAATGCTTTATTTTGTTATTTATTTTTTGCATTTTGCACCTATTTCTCTCTTGGTCCCGAGGCTGCCCTATGGAACAGAAAAATTTAAGAAAATGAAGATATTTCCAACAAAAGTGTTTCTTCCATCTTTGGATCCATTTCACAGGGGAACGAATGAAGGAAAGTATAGAAAACAGAGGGTAAGAGATGTTTACTGAAGCTAGGATCGGGTGTTATATGCGTTTAAGAGGCGGGTCTGTGGAAGATTTGGAGAGAGAAATGTAATGAACTGCATCTGAAGGGTGGTGAACACACCTGTTAGCTACATTAACCGCACAACCAGAGATGTCCCCAGGGCCAGTGGGGTAAAGGGCGTCAATGTGGAGGAAACTTTCGATGTCATGGCATGCGGTTACAGGAACCTAGACTCTGTTCTACTCAGGGTATTTCTTTGTCAAGGGCACCCATAGTATTTATTGGATAGTTCGATATTGAAGAACTGGGCTTACCTTGTGCCTTAGGTGTCGGTAACTAGCGCTTCCCTATTGTGAGTCTTGAGGGAGAATCTAGGGGCCAAGAGGGGGGCCCAGCCCAACCTTGTCCAGCCGCAGAAGGGCCCACTTTTGTCCCAGTTTTAACCCAGGCACTTGCCTGGGCCAGTTGTGTGCAAGTTGCACGCCTGCGGAGCCTGGCGCACTAAACTGTGCTTGCCGGTCGGCCATTGGCGCCTTCCTCCTGGGCTCGTGCTGACAGCTAGAGGCTGTAGTCCCTGAAGCGTCCCCTTTTGAGAAGCAAGTGTGGTTGGAACAGGTTGAAGCATGGTTTTCAGCAAGTGAGGAGCAGCGAGAGAGAGACAGAAAGGAAGGGAATAGGAGGAAGAAAGAGAGGGGGCACCTGACAGCAGCCGAGCAGGAAAAGTGGACACTTCAACCACTGATCTTACCTTAATACGCCTGCTGGGCACCTATGGACTCCCACGCACAACAGAAACAGGCTGCAGGGTAGGCCAACCAGTCCTTGACTAGACGTTTCTGACTCCACCTCTCTCGAGCTCCAGATGACAGAACTCAGGGTCTACTGCCCGCGCCCGCGCCAAGGCAAATGCAGGGATTCAAAAGTGAAAAAAAAATGACAGGCATGCCCCTCATTAGATCATTGGTCCATTCTCTCTGGGGGTAGGCCAGAAACAAGAAACAAGGCTGTCATAAGTAGCACGTTCGTGCTATGTATGATTGACGGCCGTGATTGTTACAGACATCTGTGGGCGCCACGGAACCCATGAATTATGCGCACACAAAGGCAAATATCCCAACTTCCTTTTCCTGTTTTAGCCCTTTTGTCGACCTAGGCAGCAGCCTAGTCTTGCCTAATGGTAGAAACGGCACTGCGACCATCCTAAAGTCTCTTTGTTTGTCTCCTACAGAAGCGCCTTGAGATTTAATGTAGGGATTCAGAGATAGGGCTGAGCCCAGTACAGCACCACATGGAAAGGCTACAGGAAGGGAGAGAATAAGTCTGTTGCAACTAATTTGTTGGCTACTGGTGATAGGAGAAGATCCACAACAACAATGGGAGAGGTAGGGAGATTCAAGGACACTCTCTCAGTCCCCGGTTAGATACAAGTAAACAAAAACAGAGAGGTCAAATCGGTCTCAGAACAGCCACAGAGACGGAGCGAGAAAGATAGGAATCACACACTCACTTTGAGTGGGAAGGAAAGCCCTCACACACCGACCTAGTCAGTGTCATGCTTCATCACTGGGCCCCACCAAAGAGGCTGAGTGCCTCTTTGGTGTGCTACGACGCCAGAAAGACTGCGGAGCTGGTTGTGTGAAAAGGGCGTGCTGTGAGGGTAACTAAAATTAAAATTAAAAATGCCTAAAAGGGTATCAAGAAAAAGTTTAATGAGTGATCCCTAAGACACAAGTGAAGAGTATTATGTGTCTGAATTTAGCTGCCAAGGTATTGGGATTGGTTAAATTCAGAAAGAATACTTAAGTCAGTCAACATGTTTCTGCCATATGGGTCGTTTCAATTTACCAAGGCATTCATCAGGACTAAACCCCGGCGGTATGGACTCTCTAATCGCCCACCCTAACCTGGGGACGTGAAAGTGAAAATATTAAAAAGGTGAAAAAAGTGCTTAGAAAAGGTGGAAGAGCGGGTCGCTCATTCCGAAAAAGCTCCAAATTGTGGAGTATCTCAGCACCTGTAAAGTGAAGTACACATACAATCAGAAAAAGACATACATACAATTAATATAAGCCATTGCGTTTGCTCATAGTGCTCCATAGTATGTGGCATAAATAGTGTTCCCAAAGTAGACACTAATATTAACACCATCCAAGTAGCCCTGTAGGGATGATATCAATAACTCTGGGAAGTGCAGTGATAAGGGTGTCTTTAAAAACTAAAGCAGTGGATAGAAAGGTTAAAAACACGAGGTATGTACTCCTTATGAAGGGATCAATGGACCAAAGGTCTGTGACCCCCTAAGATGGTAACTTACACTTATATCTCACTTTAAAACAGGGCGCTACTTGCACCATGGGTCTCGGGAGGGGGGTTGGAGCGTGCCTGGCACATCCTGTAAAAGAAGGGTTTGCTTTCAATCCCCGTAAAACGGGTTACACTTAGCTTGTTTTTTGTAGAATGCCAGTGATCCTGTAGCTGGAGTGCACTCACGTCCTCAACGCTCTCAACCCGCAGTGAACCTGGGTTTCGCCTCAAAACCGGACCCCGATGATGGGGAGCGAGGCCGGTGATTGAGTATAAAAGCGTTCATACTGCAAGTCGCGTGTCTTCCGGGTGGGCGTGTCTGGCCAAACCGTTGGAACGCACCCGCCCCGTGTGGAGAGGCGTGGCTGGGATCCAAGAGGAGGCTTGGAAACATGGGCCAATAGAGAGCCTGACCGGCGTCTATGCCGGTGTCAGGCTTATTGAATGTTCTTGTACTGATGGCATTAGATTCATGCAAAGTGCTCGAGTGTTCACTTGGTGGCAAAGCCAGTGGGGGCATCTGTGGTTGTTAT
This sequence comes from Lissotriton vulgaris, assembly GCF_964263255.1. NCBI lineage: Eukaryota > Metazoa > Chordata > Amphibia > Caudata > Salamandridae > Lissotriton > Lissotriton vulgaris. The sequence continues at coordinate 798,746,755 of NC_141685.1, read as the reverse complement.
CAGGTAGTGCAGGGTTTGTTAAGTGCACACTATTGGTAAAGATGGTATGAGAGAGCACTAGTGTAGTAACGGTGAGGGATTGCAGAGGCATGCTAATGCTAATTAGTCAGGAGAAAACAAATCAGCCAATTGCCGTAAAAATACGTATCGAGGGCAACTTAGCACCTAGAATGGGGTATTATTGCAGAGGGGCAGAGATGCACATGTACATGTGCCACATATACAGGTAACTTAGACCATACACAAATCAGTTATTCATGTCATAATGGGTTCAAAGATATTCTGCTCAAGATAGCACAGTGTTCCACGGGATGTCATTGTTAAGGTCGTTGGTATTAGTTCCTAGGCGATACACCCAGCGCTGCTCTTTTTCAAATAGTCTGCTTTTTATATTTGTTGTGCCGTTGATTACTTCGATTACAGTCCACCTCATATCATTGGGTGTATGGTTACTGTCCAAAAAGTGACGGCTTAGCTTGGTTGTTACTTTTTTACACCTAACGTTGCTCCGATGTTCGCAAATTCGATGTTTGACTTTGCGTGTAGTCATGCCAACATAGCGAAGCTGGCAGGGGCAGGTGATCAGATAAACCACATTCATTGAGTTACAGTTTGTGTGTTCTCTCTGTGTCCATACCTTGCCTATTTCCAGCGACAGTGTTTTTGTTGCTTCTGTTAGATGGCAGACACTGCAGTCAGAGCAGGGGTAGTGTCCGGTGATTCTTGGCAGACCCCATGCTGCAGTTACTGTGGGCATAACGTAAGGTGGCTTTTCTTTTGGGCGAGTGTGGACCAAGGCATCTCTCAGACTCAGTCCTTTTATAAAAGAGAAGAGAGGTTTCTCCCAATTTTCTTTGCAGGATGTTAGAATATTCCAATGTTTATTGATAGTTTTTTTCATCAGATTGGAAAGACTGTTATATGTGGTTACACATGTAAGGGGTGTTGAGTCAGGGATATTGATTTTTTCTTCCAAGAGTGCCTCTCTTGGCTGATTTCTTGCTCTTTTGAAACCCTTGTTTAGGATAGGTGCTGGGTAGCCTCTATCTCTAAGTTTTTCTGTAAGGCTAGAAGACTGTTCTTTGAAATCTGAAAGAGTGCTGCAATTTCTCCTTAGTCTGAGATATTGCCCATAAGGAAGATTCTCTTTTAGGGGGCGGGGGTGGAAGCTGCTAAATTCAAGAAGATTGTTTTTAGCTGTAGGTTTATGGTGGGTTTTGGTTGTGAGTCCAGTTCCGTTCAAAGAGATCACCACATCGAGGAAGACAATATCTGTTTTACTTGTGGTATTGGTGAACCTGAGGTTATGGTCTAAGGTATTGATTCATACCAAAAAAGTTTTGAGGTCACTGTCACTACCTGTCCAAAGGAGCAGGATGTCGTCTATGTAGCGCTTCCATAAAAGCATTGACGACGAAAAAACTGCGGTTGGTGGCAGAATGTATTTGGCCTCGAAATCAGCTACGTAGAGCCCGGCCACACTAGGGGCAAAAGTACTGCCCATAGATGTCCCTGAGCACTGGAGGAATAGCTTGTCTTTGAAGGAAAAAAAGTTCTCTTTTAGGGCTATGGTGGCACACTCAATGATAAAGGACTTCGGTGTCTGGTAATCCCATTCGATGGAGTCTAGTGATTTACCCAGGACTTCAATGGTATCGTCCTGTGGGATGCTCGTGTAGAGGCTTTCTACATCAAGAGTTACTAGGGTGACTGAGTTCTCTGTGAACGTAACCTCTGCTAATAGTCGCAGAAGGCTCTTGGTATCTTTGAGGTAAGTAGGGGTTGCTTGTACTAGTGGTTTTAGGAAGTAGTCACAGAACTGTGACAGGGGCTCCAAGAGAGAGCCAATCCCTGACACGATGGGGCGTCCGGGAGGTGGCAACCGGTTTTTGTGCATCTTTGGCAATGTGTAGAAGTATGGTATGACATTGCTTGTGTTATTCAAAAAGTCTGCTTCGTTTTTAGACAGGTGACCTCTTTCCTCCGCCTGTCTAACCAAGGTCGTGATCTTGTTGGTAAGGTCTGCAGTAGGATCTGTTGTGAGTGGGGTATAGTTTCTGATATCCCCAAGCAGGTCGTTGCAAGTTTTCTTGTAGTCTCTAGTATTTTGAATGACAATCCCGCCACCTTTGTCTGCCGGCTTTATGATTATTGAGGTGTCATTCTGCAATTGTTGTAGCGCTTGGTATTCAGCAGTGCTGAAATTCCCAAATGACTTAGGGTTCTGGCAAGCTTCCAGGTCTTTGAATACAGCCTGCTCAAAGGCGGTAATGGCCGCAGGCACGGTGTGTGGGGGAGGGGTTAAAGTGGAACTCGGTCTTAATCCCGTATCACCTTTCCTGGTTGCTTCAGTTGGGTCTGCTTTGCCTTCAAAGAATGCTTTTAGTTTTAATTTTCGAAAGAAGCCAGCAAGTTCGCAGTGCAGCTTAAATTTGTCAGGTCTTGCTGTTGGGACAAAGCCTAAGCCTTTTTTGAGTACTAGAATTTCGGTAGGGGTTAGTACCCTTTCAGACAGGTTAGTCACTAGGTTCATACTCCGCTCGTTCCCAGCTGTTGGTTGCCCTGGGTGTGATTCGCTACAGAGTCGTCCTCTTCCCAGGATACTCTGTTGTTGCCTCTCCTTTTGCCTCGGCCCCTCCGGCCGCTCTCTAAAAAAGGCTGTCTGTACTGATTCTGGAAGTTTGCGGGGGCATGAAGCCCGGGTTCCAGCCCATGAAGGGATATTGTGGCTGTTGATAAGCATAAGGGTGCGGGCCCATCCCCATTTGTGGTGGATACCATTGTTGATGGTTGCCCTGATTGCCTTGCCTGCCCCTGTTATTCCTGTTGCCACGGTTCCCTCTTTTCTTAGTTTGTCTGAATGAGTTATTGCTTGACCCACTACTGTTAGAAGAGTCATCATCTGAATAATCAGATTTGCTAGCATTACGTGCTGGCGGAGTGAAGGTTGCAGCAGAGTAGGAGTACACCTTTTCAAAGTCAAATTTCTGTTGATCTTTTTGGAGTTTGGTTGCTTTCGGCTGCATCAGGTTGTCTTTATACTCATTAAGTTCCTTATTGAGTTCGTCCAGCCGTTTCTTAAACCCAGTGATTGTTGTCTTAAAGTGGGACTCAGTCTCTCTAATTTCCACCATTAGTGCTTCAGAGAGTCTGAGTGCTGTTTTTATTATCAAGACCAACCAGTCGCGCGTGCAATGCCACGCGATCATGGCCCAGTCTTTTCTAAAAGTAGCATCGTTGAGAAAGATGCGGGGGGCATTCGTGACCAGCAACCCTCTTGGTGCTGTGTTGGAAACGAGATACTGCTTGAGGATAGTACCGTGGAGAATGGTACGTATGTGCTCTCTTTTTGTCTCTGTAAGGTTTTCCCATTCGGTGGTATTGGCTATTGCTTGCGATATGTGTGGATCTGCGAATAGTGTGGGATCCGACATTAGTGCCTCAATTTCGGATTCAGAATATGTCAAGCCCAAGTTCGCCATGGTGAGGTGTCAGAGTAAGGAGATAGGAGTACGACTATAAAACAGGCAACGATAAATAGAGTATTATCTTGCTTGAAGTAAAAGACAGGCTCTCACAGCTGTGCGCTGCTAAGATACACAACAACAATGGGAGAGGTAGGGAGATTCAAGGACACTCTCTCAGTCCCCGGTTAGATACAAGTAAACAAAAACAGAGAGGTCAAATCGGTCTCAGAACAGCCACAGAGACGTAGCGAGAAAGATAGGAGTCACACACTCACTTTGAGTGGGAAGGAAAGCCCTCACACACCGACCTAGTCAGTGTCATGCTTCATCACTGGGCCCCACCAAAGAGGCTGAGTGCCTCTTTGGTGTGCTACGACGCCAGAAAGACTGCGGAGCTGGTTGTGTGAAAAGGGCGTGCTGTGAGGGTAACTAAAATTAAAATTAAAAGTGCCTAAAAGGGTATCAAGAAAAAGTTTAATGAGTGATCCCTAAGACACAAGTGAAGAGTATTATGTGTCTGAATTTAGCTGCCAAGGTATTAGGATTGGTTAAATTCAGAAAGAATACTTAAGTCAGTCAACATGTTTCTGCCATATGGGTGGTTTCAATTTACCAATCTACACGAGCATCCCACAGGACGATACCATCGAAGTCCTGGGTAAATCACTAGACTCCATCGAATGGGATTACCAGACACCGAAGTCCTTTATCATTGAGTGTGCCACCATAGCCCTAAAAGAGAACTTTTTTTCCTTCAAAGACAAGCTATTCCTCCAGTGCTCAGGGACATCTATGGGCAGTACTTTTGCCCCTAGTGTGGCCGGGCTCTACGTAGCTGATTTCGAGGCCAAATACATTCTGCCACCAACCGCAGTTTTTTCGTCGTCAATGCTTTTATGGAAGCGCTACATAGACGACATCCTGCTCCTTTGGACAGGTAGTGACAGTGACCTCAAAACTTTTTTGGTATGAATCAATACCTTAGACCATAACCTCAGGTTCACCAATACCACAAGTAAAACAGATATTGTCTTCCTCGATGTGGTGATCTCTTTGAACGGAACTGGACTCACAACCAAAACCCACCATAAACCTACAGCTAAAAACAATCTTCTTGAATTTAGCAGCTTCCACCCCCGCCCCCTAAAAGAGAATCTTCCTTATGGGCAATATCTCAGACTAAGGAGAAATTGCAGCACTCTTTCAGATTTCAAAGAACAGTCTTCTAGCCTTACAGAAAAACTTAGAGATAGAGGCTACCCAGCACCTATCCTAAACAAGGGTTTCAAAAGAGCAAGAAATCAGCCAAGAGAGGCACTCTTGGAAGAAAAGATCAATAACCCTGACTCAACACCCCTTACATGTGTAACCACATATAACAGTCTTTCCAATCTGATGAAAAAAACTATCAATAAACATTGGAATATTCTAACATCCTGCAAAGAAAATTGGGAGAAACCTCTCTTCTCTTTTAAAAAAGGACGGAGTCTGAGAGATGCCTTGGTCCACACTCGCCCAAAAGAAAAGCCACCTTACGTTATGCCCACAGTAACTGCAGCATGGGGTCTGCCAAGAATCACCGGACACTACCCCTGCTCTGACTGCAGTGTCTGCCATCTAAAAGAAGCAACAAAAACACTGTCGCTGGAAATAGGCAAGGTATGGACACAGAGAGAACACACAAACTGTAACTCAATGAATGTGGTTTATCTGATCACCTGCCCCTGCCAGCTTCGCTATGTTGGCATGACTACACGCAAAGTCAAACAGCGAATTTGCAAACATCGGAGCAACGTTAGGTGTAAAAAAGTAACAACCAAGCTAAGCCGTCACTTTTTGGACAGTAACCATACACCCAATGATATGAGGTGGACTGTAATCGAAGTAATCAACGGCACAACAAATATAACAAGCAGACTATTTGAAAAAGAGCAGCGCTGGGTGTATCGCCTAGGAACTAATACCAACGGCCTTAACGATGACATCCCGTGGAACACTGTGCTATCTTGAGCAGAATATCTTTGAACCCATTATGACATGAATAACTGATTTGTGTATGGTCTAAGTTACCTGTATATGTGGCACATGTACATGTGCATCTCTGCCCCTCTGCAATAATACCCCATTCTAGGTGCTAAGTTGCCCTCGATACGTATTTTTACGGCAATTGGCTGATTTGTTTTCTCCTGACTAATTAGCATTAACATGCCTCTGCAATCCCTCACCGTTACTACACTAGTGCTCTCTCATACCCTCTTTACCAATAGTGTGCACTTAACAAACCCTGCACTACCTGATAACAACCACAGATGCCTCCACTGGCTTTGCCACAGAGTGAACACTCGAGTACTTTGCATGAATCTAATGCCATCAGTACAAGAACATTCAATAAGCCTCACACCGGCATAGACGCCGGTCAGGCTCTCTATTGGCCCATGTTTCCAAGCCTCCTCTTGGATCCCAGCCTCACCTCTCCACACAGGGCGGGTGTGTTCCAAGCCTCGGTTTGGCCAGACAGGCCCACCCGGAAGACACGCGACTTGCAGTATGAACGCTTTTATACTCAATCACCGGCCCCGCTCCCCATCATCGGGGTCCGGTTTTGAGGCGAAACCCAGGTTCACTAAGGGTTGAGAGTGTTGAGGGCGTGAGTGCACCCCAGCTGCAGGATCACTGGCATTCTACAAAAAACGAGCTAAGTGTAACCCGTTTTACGGGGATTTAAAGCAAACCCTTTCTTTTACAGGATGTGCCAGGCACGCTCCAACCCCCCTCCCGAGACCCATGGTGCAAGTAGCGCCCTGTTTTAAAGTGAGATATAAGTCTAAGTTACCATCTTAGGGGGTCACAGACCTTTGGTCCATTGATCCCTTCATAAGGAGTACATACCTCGTGTTTTTAACCTTTCTATCCACTGCTTTAGTTTTTAATGACACCCTTATCACTGCACTTCCCAGAGTTATTGATATCATCCCTACAGGGCTACTTGGAAGGTGTTAATATTAGTGTCTACTTTGGGAACACTATTTATGCCACATACTATGGAGCACTATGAGCAAACGCAATGGCTTATATTAATTGTATGTATGTCTTTTTGTGTTTGTATGTGTACCTCACTTTACAGGTGCTGAGATACTCCACAATTTGGAGCTTTTTCGGAATGAGCGACCCGCTCTTCCACCTTTTCTAAGCACTTTTTTCACCTTTTTAATATTTTCACTTTCACGTCCCCAGGTTAGGGTGGGCGATTAGAGAGTCCATACCGCCGGGGTTTAGTCCTGATGAATGCCTTGGTAAATTGAAACCACCCATATGGCAGAAACATGTTGACTGACTTAAGTATTCTTTCTGAATTTAACCAATCCTAATACCTTGGCAGCTAAATTCAGACACATAATACACTTCACTTGTGTCTTAGGGATCACTCATTAAACTTTTTCTTGATACCCTTTTAGGCACTTTTAATTTTAATTTTAGTTACCCTCACAGCACGCCCTTTTCACACAACCAGCTTCGCAGTCTTTCTGGCGTCGTAGCACACCAAAGAGGCACTCGGCCTCTTTGGTGGGGCCCAGTGATGAAGCATGACACTGACTAGGTCGGTGTGTGAGGGCTTTCCTTCCCACTCAAAGTGAGTGTGTGATTCCTATCTTTCTCGCTCCGTCTCTGTGGCTGTTCTGAGACCGATTTGACCTCTCTGTTTTTGTTTACTTGATAGGAGAAGATCTACAGGCATTTTAATCAATGCCTAGGCTAGGTTTAAAATCTTGAGGTACCAAGAAGTGTGAAACAATCCACCATAAGACGTTCAACGAGAAGTTGAGAAAGGCTAGTTTTTTAGTTCAGGTTGAGAAATCTTCATCAGTTATCAGCTTGTTGCCACCAATAATCAGGTGTTTCAATTCCGAATTAAAAGAGGCAGATCCCCTGTTTGTGTTTTTCTCTGCAAACACTTGTTTACCCTTTGTATAGTGTTCCCACACCCCAGCTGTCTAGAAGCTGGGTTGATTTTCCACATCTAGCTTGTGTGAGCTTGCTGCAGATAGTGTAGGGACAGCTCTTCCTGGAGTTTAACCCTCTCACCCGCCCGTGCTTGTGTTTTATTGGACATAATAGTGCTCTTTGGGTACACAAAACAGTGTACTGTGGCTGAGGGCTCACAAGAAAACAAATGCTGTTTAAGGGGCTGTGCTTCATTGTTAATATGTTAGTTTGTAATGGCAACCAGTAGGAGGTTTTCAGAGATGTGCAGATAATTCCTGGACTACCAAATGCACAATAATTACAATATTCGCAAATCAGTTTATGAAGTATCTCTGATGTCATTCTTTTCTTTCTCATTTCTTCTTCTGTGTGTCAATCCATTCTTTCATGTTGTGTCTCATTCTTTATTCCTTTTTTTACTTTAGTTTATTTCCTGCCTTGCCTCCATCTTTCCCTACCTAAGTCTTTCTTCCTTTCCTCCTAGGGTGGTCTCTTCGGAGGTGACTTTAGGGATCACAAGACAACTGCCATATCGATGACATCTATGGGCTGAATCTCTGTCCCCAATACTAGTCACCATAAATCTGGTTTTCGAAAGGCTGGAAACTGTTGACTCAACATTGACTCTAGATCTCTTTACACCCAGTCAAGGCAAGATGAAAAGGTTTAGGCGTCTAGACACTTTTATGGAGTAGCATCTATGCTTTTCAGTGATTGTTGGATACAGAAATGCAGTCTAATATTAAAATTGTGTCCTACATATTAATTTAAAAAGGTATTTCTCTATATGTGTAGTTCATTTCTTGACTCCAATTGGGCAATATGTTGTAGACGATATTTAGGACATGATATTTATGTCAGACATTGTTCTCACTGCATCATGCTGGTACCATATTATTTCAGTACTGTTCCAGTCCCCGTCACAGACACTGAAGCACAGTCGTCTGGAAGACAGCTCCCTGAAGGGTCTACAGCGCTCAGGAAATCAGGTAGGGAGGACTGATGGCACAAGCGCAACCCAACCCCCACCGGACTCTCTCCTACAACAAAAGGGAGCAACCAAGGTGGTCCCTCCACCATCATTTACCGCCTGCTAGAAGGAGTTGGTAAATAAGAGTGCAAAAGTGTCTATTATTCCACAGGACTAGGAATCTGCTTTCAGATTTTTACCCAGTAAAACATGGCCTTGGGTTATCCCCCATTCTGGGCAGAGTAGCTCATATTTGGATGGTGCAGTGGAGGAATAACTAATTGGAAACATGAGTTCTAGCTATGGTAACTCTAGCCCTCCGCACTACACGACTGATAAACATGCCATGTAATGTAATGTAATGTAAAAATTACTTCTAAAGCGCGACTAACACCTAGCGGTTTCTTGGCGCTCGAGCAACAGGGGGTAAACAGTCGGCAAGACAAAGGCATTAGTGATAAGCATTACAGATCAAGTGAGTTTTGAGAAGAGACCTGAAACGTGCGTAGGGAGAGGCAGCTCTAATGCTTAGGGGGAGTGAATTCCAAAAGGGAGGGGCTAGAAATGAGAATCTTGATCCTCCATGTTTCTTACGTTTAAAAACCGGGACCTTGAGTAGGGCCAGGTGGGAGGAACGAAGATTGCGGGAGGGATCATAAGGGTGTAATAGTGAGGAAATAAAGAAAGGACTCATGCCGGCGAGGGACTTAAAGATGGTACAGCCTAGCTTAAATTTGCACTGCTTGGACACAGGGAGCCAATGAAGGGACTTTAACAGAGGACTAACATGTTGGTGCCTAGGTTGATGGTGAATGAGGCGTGCAGCCTGGTTCTGAACGAGCTGCAGCCTCTTCAGTAAATAGGACGGGATACCCACATAGAGTGAATTGGCGTAGTCAATCCTCGAAATGACTAAAGCTAACAGAACTAGGGTGAGAGCCTCAGTGGTCAAAAAACGAGTAATCTTCCGGATTTTCCGGAGCTGAAAAAAGCTAGAGGAGACTGCAGCATTGATCTGGGGCTTCATCGTGAGATCATTACTGATGATGACTCCCAGACTTTTTGCTGAGTCGACAGGGCTAGGGGGAAGACCTAAGCTCACAGGCCAAAAGGTGGAATTCCATGGGTTGGCGGCTCCCCCGACAAGAACCAGTTCTGTCTTGTCGGTTAAGCTTAAGGTAGTTAGCCCCCATCCAGTCGCTGATATGGCAAAGGGTGGACTGGAAATTAAGGATGGACTCCCCCGAGCCATCAATATTGAAGATCAACTGGATGTCATCCGCGTAATTAAAAGCTGTGACATGATTGCCTCGTAAGGACCGGATAAGGGGGGTCAGGTATAAATTAAAAAGAAGAGGGTATAGGGAGGAGCCCTGCGGGACGCCACATTTAAGGCCTACCCTGTCAGCGGTAAACTGAGAGAGCCGGACCGCCTGATGGCAGTTGGACAGAAAGGAGGGGGCCCAATCCAGAGCAGTGCCCCGGATGCCAGCCTCCCCGACACGGTCGACCAAAATATCATGGTCGACTGTATCAAAGGCGGCCGACAGATCCAGGAGGACCAGAACCTGGCTGATGTTAGAGTCCGCCCCTCTCCGCAGTTCCTCCATAACTGAAAGTATGACTGACTCCGTAGAGTTGGCGGGTCTAAAACCGGCCTGTTGGGAGTCAAGGTATTGGGAATGTTCACTGAAAGAGCTCAGAGTGTTGGTAACATGAGACTCAAGCACTTTACTGAGGTAGGGGAGGAGGGAGATGGGGCGAAAATTGTTCATAACCGTATGGTCCGCCGTGTGTTTTTTTAAGATGGGCACGACCTTGGCAACCTTGAAAGAGCTGGGGACCAAGCCAGAGGACAGGGACAGGTTCAAAAGTCCCAAGGGGGGGAGCGGACAGGCTGTAAAAGCCTCACGGAGGATCAAAGGGGGACAACAGTCAGTGGGGGACCCAGAAGTGACCTTACTTAAAAAGGCTAAAAATTCATCCTCCAAGATTGGGTGGATCTGAGTGAGTTGCTGCGGATTAGGGGAAGGCAAGGAAAGATCGGGCCTAGGGGGGGAAGGGAGGCCAGCGAGAGAAATGCTCTTTTTGATGTTTACAATCTTGTCCACAAAGAACTGATTAAGGGAGTCGCAGAGCGCTTGGGAAGGAAGAGGTTTAATGGTGACCCTGTCAGGATGTGATAGCTCCTCCACAATGGAGAAGATGTCTTTCGTTTTAGTGGCTGAGTTGACAATTTTTTGTGAGAAATAGGAGGTCTTAGCAGATAGAATCGCTGTTTAATATTCTTTAAGCAGAGACATATACCGCAACTTTATGTCCGCGGCATAGCCTCGCCGCCAACGGCGCTCAGCGTCCTGAGCTCGAGCGTTAAGACTTTCAGGTCTTCGGTGAACCACTTTTGTGCGTCATGGAGACGCTTAAGCTTGATGTGTTTAAGCGGGGCAACAGCATTACTGGCTGTTTCAAGCCAATGCGTAACAGCGGAGGCTTGGGTGTCGATAGAATTAGCTGCGGGGGTAGAAGAAGTTTTAAGTAAATCAACAAATTTACCAAGGTCAGCCCTATTCCAATTCCGGGCTCGAAAATTACTCTCCAAAGCTCTGCTAGGATAAGAAGTAGCTATAAGGGAGAAAGAGATCATGAAATGATCTGACCATAGGCAGGGGGAAATAAGGGGAGCAGAGATGTCCACATTGGATGTCCAGACCTGGTCCAAAACGTGACCTTTAATGTTGGTCCGAACATTAATGTGTTGACGACAGTTCATGCCGGATAAAAGATCCGAGAAAATAGTGGAACAAACACTCTCCTTTTCATCAAAAGGCCAATAGTTAAAATCTCCTAAGATTAAGGTGTTGGAATTATTAATGATTAATTCAGAAAGCATATCGCCAAACAGCATCAATAAAATTAGGCATAGATTGAGGGGGCGGTATGCTAACACACAGATGAGGGGTATGGCTGAAGATTCCAGTCTTAGCACAAGGTAATCAACCAAAGGAATACAGACCGTAGTTAAAGAAGAAAATCTGATGGAGGATGTGATAATGGCTGCTACTCTTCCACCTGGCCTGCCAGAGGCTCGATCTGCTTGTAGGATATAGTAGCCAGGAGGAATAGCGGCAAGGATATCTGGAGTAGATTCGGTGTTGAGCCAGGTCTCGGTCAACAACAATATGTCGGGTTTCACAAAGTCTAAATAATTAAAAATTTCCAGCTGATGTCTTACCAGTGAGCGAGGTTAAGATAGCTCACTGTAAGCTTCGGTAAAGGGGGCCCTTTAGTGGAGGAGGTGTTAGTACCTGCAAGGAGGGGTGAGGGGGGGGGAAGCAGCAGAGACTTGTACCGGAGGCAATGGAATCTCAGGGAACTAATCCATGGCGCAAAATAACCCCAGTGACTCAAGATACGACTGAGTGATATCCGTGAGAGGCCAGTTAGCATGTAGGTGAGTTAGGTAAGAGGAAGAATATCCAGAGGAACGAACAGGGGGACTTGCCCCTTGCCCCGGCCGGCCCAGGACAGGCGTAGACGGGCTTACCTTAGGCGCGCCATTGTTGCGCCCGCTGCGCTCGTCCGCTGTGCTTCCGGGGTGCCATTGCAATTTGAAGCTAAACCCCACCCCCAGCTAGAGCGCAGCGCGTGTCACCGCCGGGAGCCAGGTCCTCACCTAAGATGGCGCCTGCCCTCCACAGCAATTGGCACGTCAGCCATGATGGACCGGGGCAGGGAGGCACACCCTATCGAGGAAACGAGTATCAAATCACCCGCTGTCTGGCCCAAATAAAATCAGGTAGGAAGATGAGAAAAATAGGCAATTTCAAAAGGTCGCGCTGCAAGGCTGTTTAAAAAGTAAGAACCATATAACCAGAGTCACTGGAATTACGCGATTCTGCATCTGCAACTTTTTTTGCTTAATATGGAGTTGCCGCATTTTGCCACATAATCCATCATCTGCTGAGTAAATGCAGATTTTAACTAAAAAAACATTCTTTCCAGCTCAAACGTATCAAAAATTACTAGAACCGTGGTGACACGTGTTTCTGTGCAGCAGAAGGTCATTCACAAAGGTTAACTGGGCATCATTCCTTTGCTTATTTCTATATTTGGTTGTTAAAGTCAGGGCACAAGTCCTAAAAAAAGAAGTGGGGGGACGCTGTCACCGGAAGTGACGTCACAATAGAAAGTGACGTCACAAAAGGTGCAAGAGGCGGGAGCCGGGGGTGATTGGCACATGTGCCCTGGGCGGGGATACAGTGAGGGAGCTTGTAGAGGCGAGCGAAGGGGTCTATGCAGGAGGCGACGAGGAGCTCCAACGAGGAGAGGGTGCTGTTCTGGGATACAGTGAGGGGGCTTGTACAAGCGAGTGATCGAATGGGGTGACGGGCACAGGGAGAAGCAGGTGGGGGTCACGGGTTCCTTGCAGGGAGGCATGTACCAAAGACATAGTGCAGCGTCAGACTGAGCTGCCCCTGTCTGACACCTCCTCCCTGCTCAAAAGCGAAGGTGAGCAGCATGCTGTGAGCTCCACTCTCGTCCTAGAGAGGCCAAAGAGTGAAGTCCAACTGTTTAGCAGGAGGGGATGGCGTCCACCCAGTAAAAAAAGTGGGGGGACGCTGTCCACCCGCGTGGTACCCCGAATTGAGCCCTTGTTAAAGTGGTACTAATGAGGTGAAATCTTTGCCCACACAGTATTACAATGTGTAAAAATGACAAGATAATGAAACAATACTATCAAAAATGTGCTGCATTATACCGCATAGTGTGCATTTTGTTGCCGCATAATTTAGTAAACCCTGCCACATAATTTGGTGCTCACCTGCCGTATAATTCCAGTGGCCGTGCCTATAACCCTCCAAAGTACAGTACTCCATTGCTTTATACCTAGTTTTGCGCTTTATGAATCTCCCTAACACACACAGGAGGTGCGCGCTGTTACAGATAGTGCCCACACCGCCAGCGCTCGCTCCACCTTGAGCCCTATACCACTTTCATACCAAGGAGACTCATGAGACAGAATTATGGGAAACGGTGGTGCAGGTTTATTTTGCATAACAAGTAGCAGATAAGGTGGGTCATCTTACAGGCGATCCAATGCGGCAGCCCCTCGCTGACCCGCATGCCTAATTAGCCATCTTGCACGGTAAGTCGATGCTCTTGACGGTGCAATACGTTAACACTTTATTTCATTCTACTTCCGCCCCCCCTGTCAGGGCGGAGCGATGAGGCACACCCCCGGTCGGTTCAGGCCCCCCGACCGCCCGAAGGACTAACGGGGCGCCGACGCTGTTTCCTGGAACCCCCTCGGCTCCAGGTTCTTGGCTCAGGCACCCCTACTGTGCCAGGCAGAGGTATTGACTGTATCCTTCTGCCGCAGAGGTACCCTTACTGTCCATCTGCTTCCAGATCGCCCTGTGACTCCGTCTGCAACACAAAACAGACCATTAGTTGTTCACAACTCGCCTGCCGCTCTGCTGCTGGGTCAGGGCCAGGGTGGGAACAGCGCAGAGCAGCCCAGGAAACGCGGCAGGAAAAGACCGAGCCATGTTAGCTGCGCTAGTTATAGGTCCCGTGAGTCCGCCTCCCGCTTGCCCAGTGTCGCCACCCATTGGTCGTTTGGAAAAGGGGGTGGCTCCAGGGCCGGCGCTCTATCGTTCTGCTCGCGCGGCATGTGGTACTAAGACGCTGTCTCGCTTTAGCTCCCCTTCGCGTCGCGCGGCCAGCGGCATAGTGCCCACACCGTCAGCGCTCGCTCCACCTTGAGCCCCATACCACTTTCATACCAAGGAGACTCATGAGACAGAATTATGGGAAACGGTGGTGCAGGTTTATTTTGCATAACAAGTAGCAGATAAGGTGGGTCATCTTACAGGCGATCCAATGCGGCAGCCCCTCGCTGACCTGCATGCCTAATTAGCCATCTTGCACGGTAAGTCGATGCTCTTGACGGTGCAATACGTTAACACTTTATTTCGTTCTACTCCCTCCCCCCTGTCAGGGCGGAGCGATGAGGCACACCCCCGGTCGGTTCAGGCCCCCCGACCGCCCGAAGGACTAACGGGGCGCCGACGCTGTTTCCTGGAACCCCCTCGGCTCCAGGTTCTTGGCTCAGGCACCCCTACTGTGCCAGGCAGAGGTATTGACTGTATCCTTCTGCCGCAGAGGTACCCTTACTGTCCATCTGCTTCCAGATCGCCCTGTACTCCGCCACAGCTCTGGACGAGGCCCCCGTCGATGACAGAGCCCCCCCACCCACCTAGCTACTTTGCCTCGCTGTTTCGTACCACCTGTACATCCAGGAGGGATATGTTCACCCCCAGTCCAAATAAGCATTCCACCTATCCCCCTTGCGTGTTAGGGTGGCTCATAACCCGAGCTCCCTTCGCCTGCCTAACTTCATAGGGGCACTGTCAACTCCAGGGTTCTAAGCATTTATGATTACCCCAGTTCGAAATTTAACACTCAGGAATACACTTTCTGGTTCTTCGCAGACATTGTCCCTGTACGGTATGCCGCCTCCAATTGAGCTTGGTTTCTCTTGTAACCTGCCCCTTGTCACTTCCCCCTTCTGTAATGCAGTTGCTAACCCCCGCACGTCACATACGGGATTACAGGCATCATTCACCTTGAACCCATCATTTCCGTCGTGACCCCTTGCTTTAGCCTTAAATACTAATCCTCCTGGAGAAGTAGATCATCGTGCGCACCCAAGATACCACAAAATACCACTTCGAAACTTACATATAAAAAACAACCATACTGTCGCTCATTGGAGTATGAAACAAAACAGGACAAACCTGGGGTACTGAAAAGACCTAATCCTCAAACTATAACCCACCATATTTGTCTGTAATTTCACCCTGTTTCAATTCGACTTGTCCAACCTCTTCAATTTAATATCTCAGCCCCAAACCTACCCTATTTATAGGGAGATGCTTGCAGTTGACAATTCCTTTCATGCTAATGTTTCAGCATATAGCTAATAGGGGCATCAACTGCTGGGTATTGCTGTAGGTATTTTTAATGTCAACATTTGTGTTGAAGGCATTTTGTGCGTGAATTTACAACCAGATACCAGCAATGGTCTTCAACAAAATATATCATATCTATTCTGTAAATATACACATCACAACAGCAGACTGTTGAAGGACAACATCAAGCTAAGGTGCTTGTATCAGTTCCAAAAGTGCTATTTTGTATTCCCCTAGGTTTAAAATTACAACTCTGCGGTAGAATTGCAGTACTGCTCCCTTCCTCCACTTGTATCAGTTCCATAAGTGCTATTTTGTATTCCACTAGGTCTTAAAATACACTCTGCGGTAGAATTACAGTACTGCTCCTTTCCTCCACTCGCTTAGGTACTTACAATCAGGCACTCTCTGCTCTAAAAAGTGGTGTTCTGAAAGCAACCTGGAAAGAAATGTTCTGCCTGATAGGTCACCCCCATTTGTCTCTGTGGTACACTGGTGCGGGGGATGGTTCTGGAAGCTCCAAACACCCACATCTCACTTTCTTGTGCTTTTCTTACCCACAGCTTTACCACTGCCCAAGAACTGTTATGTTCTGGGATTACACCGGGTTTGTCGTAACAATGATATTGGGAAAAGTAGGTAGTTGTTTTCTTCAAAAGTTTTTAAGTTAAGATTAGGAGATCTGAAAATATGGATGATTCCCTAACCCAATGTATCTATTATCTAGATCACATTCTGGCACTTAAAAGACATTTGCACTAAGGGCTCATGAGGGAGATTTCCGTTTTAACATATTTCGTGATTATGATGTGCTTCGATTGTTTAAGCAACTAAGGTATAATTTCCCCACTTTCATACAAATTTAGTTTATTCGGGGGTTCAATCTAAGTTGAAAGTGATCAGAATCAGCAGGCAAGCCAGCTAGGCGCCTGCTGTTGCTATCTTTATTACCTTGATGCCATAAGTTTTACTCTCCGCAAAGCCACTCAGCCCTTCATCATTCTGAGAACTCCTTTGAGCCCCTTTTACTTAAGCAATGGTCAATACCCTTGTTATGTCCCACACACGTAGACGGCATAACAGTTGTATAGTGATGTATAAAGCATCGTTGGGAAGAAGTAAAATCGCGCGCCGTGAACGCATAAGCCAGCACTGATAAATATTCAGGCTTGTGAGTGATACGACTGTGTCAAGCCACGCCAGAGTTAATAAAGCCTGGGCACGGGGGATGCCCCGAGGCGGGACGGAGCGAAGTCAGAGGCGACTGTTAGAATGCCGACAAACCCCCTTTTAATTGTCTTGCTCTGGTCCCAGCGGAACGGTCTAATTGTGTATTAATTATAGGCTGCCAACACCCGTGAATTACCTTTGTGGATTGAATGGAGCAGTCAAAACTCTTGCCCCCACTACCTGAGCCCCTTCGTAGCGTGCCATTGGAATTCATTACCAACCCCTCTAACAGGCGATGCCCTTTGTTACTCAGGCTCTCTAACCGGGCCCTGGCCACCCTAGGGGGCAAATTCATTTGCTGATATTGCATGCTGGTACCCAGTTTGCCCTCTCCGAGCCCCGCGCAAATAACCTCTCGTATCTCGCGCAGTCTTCTACAATGTTCGTTAGCGCCGTCTTAAAAAGTGCATTAGAGCAGTCTCACTAAATGCTCATTCATGCTAGTATTGCCTGACTCTGGGGTAATTACAACAGACATATACTGTTGAGGCAACTGGGCCGTAGATGTAAGTATGTGGAATATTAAACGAGTTGTCAAAAACTTATGGACAGCATTTTGGGTTAACCTTAACTGAATGCGCCCGGAGGATCCCCACTAAGTATTGGGACTGTGCGTGATGTAAACAGGGCCCATAACCTGCGGAATTGTTTTTGTCATAATACACTTCAATAGTCGTAGACATGCGGACTAAATACTTGGGCTAAGTCATTGTAAATTTAGACTGCTTCCTGCGAGCGAAGGGGTCTATGCAGGAGGCGACGAGGAGCTCCAACGAGGAGAGGGCGCTGTTCTGGGATACAGTGAGGGGGCTTTTACAAGCGAGTGATCGAATGGGGTGACGGGCACAGGGAGAAGCAGGTGGGGGTCACGGGTTCCTTGCAGGGAGGCATCTACCAAAGACATAGTGCAGCGTCAGACTGAGCTGCCCCTGTCTGACACCTCCTCCCCGCTCAAAAGCGAAGGTGAGCAGCGTGCTGTAAGCTCCCCTCTCGTCCTAGAGAGGCCAAAGAGTGAAGTCCAACTGTTTAGCAGGAGGGGATGGCGTCCACCCGGTAAAATAAGTGGGGGGACGCTGTCCACCCGCGTGGTACCCCGAATTGAGCCCTTGTTAAAGTGGTACTAATGAGGTGAAATCTTTGCCCACACAGTATTACAATGTGTAAAAATGACAAGATAATGAAACAATACTATCAAAAATGCGCTGCATTATAACGCATAGTGTGCATTTTGTTGCCGCATAATTTAGTAAACCCTGCCACATAATTTGGTGCTCACCTGCCGTATAATTCCAGTGGCCGTGCCTATAACCCTCCAAAGTACAGTACTCCATTGCTTTATACCTAGTTTTGCGCTTTATGAATCTCCCTAACACACACAGGAGGTGCGCGCTGTTACAGAAAGTTTTGATAAACCCAACCGTGACCCAACTATCCCGTCCAAGCTCTCTCTTTTCCCACACTGCAAAGAAAATATAGGAAAGCAGCTCTGAGCTGTGGCGTGGCCTCACACCCACTCCTCTGTCTGCCTTCACTGCTTACAAGCCAACAGTACCCTGCAAGCGGCCTCCGGTGCTTGAATGCGAAACCCTCCTGCTGCTGCTGGGATCGCGGCAGAGAGGGCGGAGAGGGAACAAGAGAAGAGGGGGGCTATCAAGAGGGAAGAAAAGGGGATGAAACGGGCGAACATTAAAGAAGCAGAGGATGAGTGTAAGAATGCAAGAAAGAGATGGATATTAATGGAGGAACGACTCGAAAGGCAGGAAAATCGATTCAGAAAGATGTAAATGCGCACTTCCATGTGCACGCTGAATACTAGGGTTAGGGTGTTTCTAAGCGCCTCGGAATTTTGCCAGCTAGAAGAACCTGGTCAAATAACTCCATGTGCCCAGTATCACACAAGTTCCTCATGTGTGGAAGTCTGTAGCAGAACATGGGTATTCAAGCCCCACTCAACATCATTTTTGTTACAGAAAGAAAGACGTGAAAATAAGAATGAAAGATGAGAGGTCACGAGGAAAAATGGAGGGAGATATTAAAGGGGAAAACAAGAGACCAGAAGAAAGAGGTGAAAGGGAGAGCTAAGAGAGAATACGAGAGGCTTAAAGATAGGGGAAAACAGAAGGCACGGTAAAAGCAAGAAAGAAAAGGAATACAAAAGGAGAGGTGCATATGAGAACGTGAGAGAGTTAAGGGGTATTTATTTAAAGTTAATGGTCAGAAAGGTCAAAGGAACGAATAGTTGAGATTAAAAGAAAGAAAGGGAAATGGATTAACAGGAGATTTGACAAAGAGTGAAAATACAGAAACTGTTATAAAGAAATCAATTATGAAGAAAATAGAATGAAGACAAATGTGAATAATTGTATTTTTTATCTTGGTTAATATTGAAGGAAATAAAATAACGGTGGAAACATATTTTTATTCACTAGTCATGACACAATTGCATGGTTACATATGAGTTACTGTTAGGGAGGCTTGCGATTTTTGAAAGGAATAGGGTGATGTTAAGCTTTACAATTAATGTTAGGCATGAGGCTTAGTTTAGGGATAGGGTTATAGTTAAGATAAGAGTTAAGATTCATTTTAGGAGAATGGTTAATGTTATATTCACGATTATGGTTAGGGTTACAGATAGGGCTGGGAGCCTGTTTAAAGTTATGTTTAAGGGTATGGTTAGGTTTAAAGTTAGGGCTGGGCTTTTGGTTATGATTAAAGTTATGATTAAGGTGAGGTTTAGAATGTGGGCTAAGTTAATGGTTTAGCTTAGAATTATGTTAGAGCTAATGTTATTGTGAGGGGTAGGGTTGTGTTTACGGTTAGGGTCCTGGATAAGCTTTATGGTTAGGGTTAAGGTTAGGTTTTAAGTCAACGTTAGAGTTAGAGTTAGGGCTTTCAATAGCCAGAGGGTTAGGGCTGTTGTTAAGGTTAGGGTCTGGGGTAACCTTTAGGGTTACGGGTAAGGTTAAGTTTTGAGTCAGAGTTAGAGTTAGAGTAGGGCTTTCATTATCCTGAGGGCTAGGGCTGTGGTTAAGTTACCGTCTAGGATAAAGTTTAGGTAGCGGTTAAAGTGAGACTTGCAGTTAGACATTTTATTCCTTCTAATACATTTCAAAACCAATTCTTCTTGTCGATATAATGTAAAATGCACATTTCTTTGTAAATTATTCTTTATAGCCATTTTTTCTTCAATACATGTCTTCATTGTTGTGCTAATCCGGCACCGTCTGAGAGCTGGATCTACTCCTTCATTTGATGCTTAGTAAAAGAATATACTTACTCTGAGCAACTCCCTCCATCTACCCTTTCCTAAGAATCTCAAGATGTGTCATGTGAAAGCACGTGCACTGTACCAATAACATGCTGCCTATCACAGTACGATGTATGCAACGTGATCACATCTGGAGGCTGCTTACCCTACTGTGCTCATGTTGGAGATGCATCTGCTCTGTTAAATACGGTAAACATATAAAAATTAGTGAAGCATAAAAATATGTTCTATTTGTGCAGGAAGTTGTGTTCCGGGCAACGTGTCCTACAGCTCAATATGATACATTCCACTGGAGACTGAAAACATCGGGCCATACTTACAAAGAAGTAACGCAGTGCGGTGCCGCAAGCCATTTTGCTTAGCCGCACAGTTTTACTTTTGAAGCAAAGGATGCGTGCCGCCGGTGCATCAAAAAAAGTGACGCACCAGCAGTGCAAGGGCCTTGTAAATAAGCCACATCATTTTTAATTAGTCAAATACAACTCATCAGGACATTGAGGTTTCAAATTTGTGAGCTGGACAAACAGAGCAGAACACCTGCATTGCTCTCTTATAATGCTCTGCTCCATTGGGACAGTTTGACAAACGGCATTTTGTATTGTTTGTAGTAGTAGTCCTACAGCAGTACTTTTACAAAATGATGTTAACTATTCTACGTGCAGAGACCTCTGCTTCTGCCACTCCATTCATTTCTGTCCAGTGACCTCTGCCGTGTGTGAATAAATCTTTGTACACAGAGGTCTACATTTTAGTAGTAAATCTGGGAAGGATGGAGGGGTGGTTAGATAATGGGAAATACTTACAACTAAATGGGAGAGGAATAGGGAGGGGTTACAAGAGGTTTAGGGACGGACATGCAAATACAAACACTCACCCACAAAAGGGTATTCATGAACTACACTTCTAAAGTTACCACAGCCGAAGAAGGTCTAAAAAATGTAGGCAATATACTCCAGCCCAGCATCGGAGGAGGTCCAGCACCACACAAGTCCCTTCACATGAACTGCACACACTCCCATGAAACAATGTAGACAAGGACTTAAAATAACACCCCTCAGGCAATGGTAGGACCTTGTTACCATATGAAGTGCATGTTTTGGTTTCCTAATAACTTTGGCTCTGTTTGATGAAACTTCACAAAGATTTCTTGAAAAGGTTCATCTACCTCAGCTACTTCCATGAAAGTTTCAAGGTGAACACTCATTGAGAAAAAGGGGGTGGGGTCCCAAAATGCGGTTTATCCTTGCAATTTCTGTGGGGATTTATGAACAGCGCTACTGCCCAAACAGTTGACAGACAGCTGGATCTTTAACCCGAAAATGTGCAGAATTCAGCACACATAGAAAGTAAAAATAACGAGGAGATATAAGAATATTTTTCCATGTTGCGCCTCTCTAACGCCACCCCTAGGCTGGTATTAGAATCTGACGCATTTCCGGGTTTACGATTCCTCGTGAATCTGGGAATGCTTCAGATTCCATGGGTGTTGCATGGGAACACCCACAGCAACACCCAAGGAAAACCCTTTAACACAGTGTTCTGCATTAATGGCACACATATTTACCATGAAAGTCACGTAAAAATGGCCTTGTAAATATGCAGCACATTTTGCCAACGGTGCGTCAAAAAAGTGACGCTCTGGTGGCGCAAAAGTGCCACAAAGGGGCTCGTAAATGCAGGCCACTATTTTTACCACATCCTTTGTCCTCTCTATATCCTGTACACTCCCATTCTGAGATGCACTGACTCCTAAATCTAATGAAGTTTTATGGTGTTGTTTGTAGATGCAATTATTGAGCCTGTCAAGGTCATAGGGAGGGAAGCTGTGACAGTTATTGTACAGTATTTCAGAGGCTAATCTGAAATAAATTGCACTGAACTGAGCAGTAAATTTCATTAGAGAGTATCTCTCATTTAAGCAAATCATGGAAGAGGTAAATAGACAGCATGTTCAGATTTAAAGCTTAATAGTATTTGTTTGCCCCTGTTGAGTGTGCTGCTGCCTATGAAGGGATAGTAAACATTAAAATTGGATGTGCATTTGTTGATTTGAATACGGGCCAGAATGACATTGATAGTCAAAGGATGCAAGCAAAGTCATTTGACAATGACTTTGGAATGCCCTTGTTTATGTTGTCTCTGTCTAAGGCCGGGTCTATGGGATGATTCAGAGGATGGGTTAAGTCTTACAGTCCTCCAACCTAACCTGAAGGAGCCATGGTAGTGCTTATAAGATGGCTTTATGACAGTGGTGGACTTCCGGATGAGTGATATAACTACTGGGACTTCTAGCTGTATTTAATTTGCAAATAACAATAAATGCAGAAGACCAAAATGTTTCCTAATAGCCTGCCAGAGGAGCTGCCAAACGCCAGGGTCACTGAATGCCAGGGATTCCTGGTCTTGGTTCCATTTAATGCCTCTTTCTTCCACCACCTTCCACTTCCTGACTCTTAATCTCAATTTTATGAGTGATTGTCATCCATGCTTTCTTCCTGCTTGTATGATGGTACAACGCATGCTTGAACAATGCATGCCTGTACCACGTAGTCTCTACCACAACTATGTCTTTACCACGCATGCCTTTACCATACCACACAATTTCATGGTACAGACATGATGGTTAAAGGAACATGCATGATGAAGATCATACCACTGCCCCGTAAATTGTCCCTTTTTCTTTGCCCTGAGCCCTAAAAAATAACCCTACGCTGCAAAAACTACCCCAACCACAACACCCCGCCCTGAGCCCTAAAAACTTCCCCCTACATCGATAAAGTACCCCATCCCAGCCCCCTTTGCCCTGACGTCTAAAACAGAGCCCTGCCTGTAAATTCTCCCTTTTCCCCCTGCCCTGTGCCCTACAAATGAACCCCAAGGCCCCAAAACGACCCTCTCCCCAGCCTCCCTGGCCTGAGTCCTAAAAACGATCCCCCTACATCCCTAAAGCACCCTGACTCAGCCATACCCGCCCTGAGGCCTAAAACTGCCCCTGCCATGTAAACTATACCTTTTGCACTGGCCGCCCTTAGCCCTAAAACTGCCTCCACCCAAAAAACGAACCCGACCCCAGCCCACCACTGTAAAACCTAAAAACAGTAGCCTACACTGGCTAAGTACCCCGACCCCCCCCCCCCCCCCTGCCCTGAGCCCTAAAAGTTCTCCCTGTCCTGCCCTGCAAACAACCACAACCCCATCTTGAGTCCTAAAACCTACCCCCAATTGGAAAAACTACCCCACCACCCATAAGTCAGCCCCAGCCTCTCTTACCTCACCACGTCCTCTCCCTAACCCCGATTGTTCTTCCTCTTCCTGTCTACCTCTCCCACCCATCCACTTGGCATCTAGACAGCGCATTGCCTTAACCACGCATATGCGTTAAGGTATATACGTGGTTAAGGCAAGCGTGGTTTGGGTTCAGAGGAAGTAGCACGCGTGGCTGAGCCTGCATTGTTAAGGCACTTTACCTTTCTACCTTTGTAACAGTTTTCCTACCATTCTCTCTAATGCTCTTTTTCCTTTTTCTCGCCTACTCTCTTTTGCTTTGTATCAAACTGTGATGAGGAAATATAAGTATTTCAAGCCAATAAGGTGTGTTGTTCCATAACACAATGAGATTCCAGCCCCCACACTAAGGATCTGGACCCATCTGGTCATTAGAGGCAGCTCCTATCAGGAGCGCAAGCCCTCACTCACCAATGGTGGCATGCTTTGTCATGGGGCTGTGCTCCTCGCTGGGCTGGCACTGCAATGCCCAATGGGCCACATGCGGGGCCACTTTGTTGGAAATCTTTATATGTCACCAGACGTGTCCAGATCCATAGTGTGGGGGCTGGAATCCTATTGTATTACCGAAAAGCACATCTCTTTGTCTTGACATAGTTTACGAAGGGAGGATGTGTGATAGACCAGAACCTCTCTCTGCCCCTCTTAGTTCTACTGACAAAATGTAAGCCCCAGTATTAGAGCATGTGATGTCCACACAAGTTCACTGGATGTGCAGATATTGTAAGGTGTGCATAGAGGGTGAGTAGGGTGTGCAGAGAGCACATGAGGTGTGCAGAGCCTGAGCGACAAGCAGAGTTTTTCTGGGTGTGTTTGGGTGTGCAAAGAGCCCACATGTGCAGAGAGTGTGTGGGGTGTGCAGGGACTAAAAGGGTGAGCATAGAATATGTGGGGTGTATGCAATGTGCATAGAATACATCGAGTGAAGAGAGAGTATGTAATATGCAAAAACGAGATAGGGTGTGCAGAGTCCAGACGTATGCAGAGAGTCAGTAGGTGTGCATACAGAGTGTGTGGGGTATGCAGGGAGTGCAGGGTTAAGAAGAGAGTCTTTAAGGTGTACATACTGAGTGCATTCCGTATGTATAGAGCATATGGGTGTGCAGAGAGTGCAGGGGTGAGCAAAAGACTTGTAGGGTGAGCGTAGAGTTCATGTGGTGAGAAGAAAGATTGTGGGGCTTGGATGTAGTATGTGCGTAGGGGGCAGAGGTTACATTCTGTGAGTAGAGAATGCAGGGGTGAGATGACAGTCTCTGGTATTTTGTATGTGGTCTGTGCATGTGGTGTGCGCAGGGATGAACAGGGTTTACGGGTTGTACATATTGAACGTGTATGGTGTGTAGAGAGGCACATTAGTGTGACAAGAGTGTAGGAGTGAGGGTGGCGTGTGAGGTGTGCATAGCACTTATGTGTTTTGAAGAAAGTGTATTGGGGTTCATAGAATTCAGGAGTGAGCAGAGAGTTTGTTAGCAGTGTCCACAGAGTGGTGTGAAGAGAATGTGTGGTGTCCAGGGAACATAAGGAGTGTGCAGAGTTTGCTAGGACGAAAAGATAGATTGCCCAGTTTGCATGCGCTGCGCATAAAGCACAGGAGGAACAAGTGGGGGTGTGGACAGAGCACATGGGGTGTGTGTGGGTGGGCAGAGTGTGGGTGGAAAGTGCTTACAGAGTGGTATGTGCAGAGAGCACATATGGAGAGCAAAGGGTTCTGGAATAATCATCTAGCTAGTGGGGTGTTTGTGCAGTGGTCAGTGCTTT
This sequence comes from Lissotriton vulgaris, assembly GCF_964263255.1. Lineage (NCBI taxonomy): Eukaryota > Metazoa > Chordata > Amphibia > Caudata > Salamandridae > Lissotriton > Lissotriton vulgaris. Next base: position 798,721,819 of record NC_141685.1, on the reverse strand, counting down.
AAATGGAAAAATATTATTGCAGATATTCACCAAAAGGAGCCATGAACTGGTGGTGGAGTTTTGAGACAGCATAAGGGTGGTGCTAAGGGCAGGACAAAGAGCGGGCTAGGTTTTTGACCTTTCTAAGCTTCGTATGCAAGAAATCTGCATGCATTGTAAGATCATGTGTCTGTCCTTGAATCATTACACCAATAACCATTTATGTAGCACTAACTAATGTGTATATTATTGACCAAAATAACGCTTTTTTAGCAACCTTGGAATAGCAAAATATTGAGGAAAAACAACAAGGTTCCAAACGTCGGCGTGTGGCTGCATGCAGTGGGATGTATGACGTTACAACGCATACCATTACAACTACCTACCATTACAACGCGACCATTACAACGCATACCATTACAACGCATAGCGCTTAGAGGTGCTGGATAGTGGTAAGTATAATTTACTATTCCAACTCCAGTCCCCGTGGACACTAGGGAAGGTGTTGGATAGTAAATTAAACTTATTCCCTATCCTAGAGCGCCCCCCAGCGCAATGCGTTGTAATGGTATGCGTTGTAAAAGTTGCGTTGTAATGGTAGGTAGTTGTAAAAGTTGCGTTGTAACAGGTGTATACCCATGCAGTGCCATGATGCGGGATCATAAGTCACTAATGATAAGGATTTTATCTTGTGACCTGCAGGTAGCAGAACGATCTTAGCAACAACAACAGTAACCAACTGGGGTTTCTACATTAAAAAAAAATCTGTGATCTGCATGTTTTATGCTGTGGTTTACAGCACGAACATTGACCCTCTATAGAATGTTATGCTGTGTCATGCCTTTGATGAGAATGCACACAGATCTTTCCAGCAAGTGCATTAACCACCAGCGTTAATAAAGTGCCATTGTACCTGGAACTTGCTGTTACACAAGGATCTATGTAGCAGGTGATATTTTGAAATGCAGACATTTGTCTTGTCAAATATTTTGGGGCACAGTTAAACAAAAAAAATGTTCAGACTTTCCTCTTTGTGACTCCGTCCACTTCGGCTGCCAACCCTTGGCCCATGACAAATTAATAAAACTATTGCTGGCCTCATATTAGCTATTATTAAAATACACTTGTCTCCACTAGCGTTAATCTGCTCCATGATGGGTTCACAAAGCTGATATTTTCTTAAATAAATTAACATCATAAACTTTCAACAATTCCCCATCACTCAATTAAAGGTCCTCAGCCCTGAAATGAAAAAGCACTTCCTTGCCCAGGCTCTGAAGTGTCTGGAGTCTGAGGAGCTGCTGCAAATATTTGTTTTTGACCTCTGCAGCCAAGGCAGCAGGTGTAATTACTTCTGCTGAATACATAAAGACTGTAACTTGCTACTCTGGAAAAGATGGAAATGGACTGCTTATATGCATGATGTGTGTGGACTCCCACAAAATATGTGAGCAGGGGCTTGGTAGTTCCCAAGTGGCAGTCAACACAAAAATAGGACCAGAGGAAATTTATGGAGCATGAGAAGGAAACGATTACATTAAATTAAACGAACAGTGAGAAGGAGAGGACGAGGCAGATGGTGAGGTAATACTGCATTCAATCCTAAGCAACAATGGTGGCCACCCGGTCCTTGGAAGTATTCGATGCCACCACAACTGTTGATGACCCTCTTTCAACCACCACCTCCACCTTTTTATAACCCGTTCTTTTTAGAACAAGGACGAGGATGGTCCAGGGGAAGAAGGAGACAACAATCTCTGGTACATTGGAACCTTCCGCCGTCTCCACGAGCCACGCAGAGTATGAGCAACACAACTGCATTACCAGGAAAGTGCAGGGAGTCAACTTGATAGTTAACCTGAGCCAAAGAACTCTCAGTAATTGTGAATACAAACTGCGTAACAAAGACCTAGGCTTTGTACCAACGTACCAGGGAGACCCCTTCTAGATTAATCAGGAGCTAACACAATTCTTTTGCAAGATCTGTCTTAAATTATTCTTCTCTGAAAAAGAAAATATTATGCCTACACAACAAACATCTAATAATACTTTGTGTAAGAAATCTACGTTTATACCACTTCCATATTCCATAACCCGTAGGTCACTACTTTTGAGAAGTTTGTCATGAAAGATATCAACACCTGTCTCACCCACAACCAATCTATATATTGGAATCTTTCGAAAAAAGAACAGGAGTCACTTTTCTGTCTGAGCACTGATAAATCCATCACGATCAAACCAGCGGATAAAGATGGTTCTATCGTTATTTTAGATACAGTCACCAATAGAGATGAGTATTTCAGACAACTTTCAATGAGGAGTGCATATCGCCCATTGAAGCAGGACACCACCAAAAGACAACTTAAGACCATCATTACAGCATTCACAGAAGCCAAGGAACAAGGATGTTCCACTACAAAGGAAGCAGAGTTCTTGGTCAATAGGGAGTCTGTTACTGTTCTATATGTTCCCAAAAATTCATAAAGATCAGAGACCGCCCCCTGGCCGTCCAATCAGCTCTGGAATAGGATAGCTTTTAGAACCTTTATCTCAGTTCGTTGATTTCTTCCTATGACCATTATTCCTGGATATGCCTACATATTTACAGTACACTAAAGCACTTCTGAATTTTCTCCAGGATGTTGATTTTGACAAAGATATGGACCACCTGATATCCTTTGATGTGGAATCATTGTATACATGTATTCCTCAGGACCAGACACTCATCCCAATAGAATCCTTGCTAAGAGCGAAATGGATTGAGACAATAACACCTATCTCTTTCATCATGTACTGCACCAATCTTGCGATTAAGGAAGATTTATTGAAAATGACCTGTTCCTCCAGATATCAGGAACTTCCATGGTTAGTACATTCGCCAAAGTCTGCCGAATTTGTATGTCCATTCTATCGAACCAGAATTTATACTGACGCATATTAATCGATTCCTGATCCATATTCGGCATTATATAGATGATGTCCTAGTAATATGGAATGGTACAACAAATTAGATAATGGGTTTTCATCAGTGGCTCAATAATGGTAATGACTTTCTGAAGTTTATGTGCACACACAGTAAGGACGAACTACCTTTTCTTGATCTACGGATCTGTCCTTCACAGGGAGGACTAACATTAGAGCTCTACAAAAAACTATGGCAAAAAACTCCCTTTTATCATACACCGGTTAACACCCCAAATCTTTTGAGGGATAACTTGCCATATGGGCAGTTTTTACTTCTTAAACCTAATTGTACAGATCCGGATAAATTCAAGAACCGCACTAGTTTAGAATTACAATTACTGGATCGCCACTATCCTCGTAATCTGATTAAGAGGTCGGTGAAAAGAGCTAAGAACAACAATCAAGAAGCTCTTTTAGAAGCCCGACCACATAAAGAACAAACAGATCGGTTGATCTGTGTGAGTACCTTAAGCAACAGGTCTAATCTCACCCAAAGGTCTTTCAAAAAGAATTGGTAGATTTTGAACAAAGGAACATGCTCCCTGTTGAAACCTATGTTCACTTTCAGATTGAGCGAAAATTTGAGAGACAAACTTGTCCAAATGATGAAACATCAGAAAACCTTATGGGATCTTCAACCTGTTAGAGGACATTTTCTGTGTAGTTCTTTTAGTTTCTGCACTCAGACTACACACAAAACACACATTGACATAGGTACAGAGAGATCCTGGGTGTTACAACAACACACTAATTGCAACTCTGATAATTTGATTTATTTAATCATTTTTCCCTGTGGTCTGAGATACGTAGGTATGACTACCAGAAAAAGAAAGATACTTATTTCAGAACATAAGTGCCCCATTCATTGCAATAAAACTTCCACTAAACTGATAACCCACTTTCATGACATGAGACATAAGGCGGATGAACTGACATGGACTGTTTTAGACAAACCAGATATTCCTCAATCAATTGCAAACATCACACAGTTCCTGTTTAACAAGGAACAGTGCCGGGTGCATGGACTTAAGTGCGATAGTACAGGTTTCAATTATGGTATTCCTTGGTTTTCTCTATCTCGCCCATAAATTGCTCTTAGTTGTTTGGAGTCTCTTCTAGTTGTTGTGAGGCTCTCTTTTTCTGATTACTTATTGCCTCGACATTAAGATTCTGAATGTTAGCACCAACTGTTATAATACACCCTAGTGGATGATCTTTCATTTTTAGGTGGTTATAAGAAGCATAGGAGTTACCTCACATACAATGGACAGGCTGGCATACCATTCTATTTGACCCACCTATTCTCTTTGTAGATAGTCCAGCCTACTATGACTCTTGTAGCTGAATTCCACTCATGTATGGGCGCACAGGAACTCTTGATAATGCTTGCACATTTATCCATTGCTTTGTTTGCTTGAGGGTCTTTTTGCTTCTATTTGGGCTTTTATCTTTGACACGCACATTACAATACACATATGCCCAACTATTTACTACACAAGAGCTGTTTGAAATCGGTATGCAGGCAATAAGAGGTTTGCCACAGATAACAGTCTTGTACTACATTTCCCAGTGATAGCTTGCGGTCGCTCAGCATCTGCTGGGTTGGCCCTCAAAAATGCAGCATGTACCACGTCGGCGAGAGCCTGTCGGGCAGACCTAGCAACTCTGTAGTGAAGCATTTAAGCAAGAGATACCGTAGCGTCCTTCTGTTATGGGGACCCAGACAGATCGTGGTCACCTGATATAAGATATGTGCAATTACTATGAAGGAGTGGAATCAGAGACTAGTCCTTTGTGTTTCAAACTTGCTTTACATGATGGCCCTCTGGCCATTTTTGGGCTTTTTGTGTTTATGCCTGCAACAGGTTACCATAGTAGGCTATAACAATTTCAGTTCCCTTTCCCCTTCCCCTTTCCGCCCCCCGCCCCCCACCCTTCTGGTGGGTGCCTTGACTAGCAGGGTGGCCTCAGTAGGGAGACCCAGTCGGTCCCGTTGTTTGCCATGTTTACTACAGTATGGATAGGATCTGATGTTTGCACCGACACTGGGGTGCCCGACAGCCTTTATCAGTGGATTTACTGATGACTATGGGTACCTCTCTTCCCGGGTGGGTGTCATATCCTGGAGGGGACGTTACCAGAAAATAACTAACTTTCTCACTGTCTGTCACAGGCTGTGCTGATTACTAGCACTTTCATGACCTTTATGACTGTCAGGCACACTAATCAGGCTATTTATGTCCCCTATGATTCTATGTTCGTGGCAGCATCAGGCTGCCCGATTACGTATACAATCAGGTCTTGACAAGGGGTAGATGCCTTTCAGGTAGCGGTCATGCCCTGGGTTTTTCACCTGCGAAGCACCAACATGCTGGCCCTGCTGTCATATCTGCGACGGTCAGAGCGAGTTTAGCTGTAATTGAGAACTATCTTTGCGACTGGGTTCTGGCATTTTTTGACTACGAGGTACACCTTTGTGCATTTACTGCTACACTCTACAGGAGATGTTTTGTACCTGCCACTTAACGGTCTATTCTTTTAATGCAGCACTGTCAACTGTATATTCTTTGTGTGACCACGCTTTATGGACATATATCATGTCACTGCTTTTACGCTTTTAAACAGGAATTGGATACGGCATTGAGTTTGAAATGCCAAGGTTCTAAGTTTTCTGTTCGCTCACCCGACGATTCTGGTAGGTGTCTTTCTGCATTATCATGTGATTTGATATTATAATATGTACTCTGTTTAGAGTCACGTTTTTGTTTCTCTTTCTAGGGAGTTTTCCTGACCAGTATACTTCATGGCTGAGTGAATTTTCACACCAACTACTGGTTGTATATTTTTATCAATATACACTTTTTTCACTTCACTGAATTAGTATTAGTGGATACTGCACCTCACTTTTCTTTTTACTCACTCTGGTCCTGATGAAAGCCACTACATCCCCTAGGGGAGTCTTAGGCAGAAACATGTTGACCATTCCATTGCTTTGACAGATTGAATTACTCTCTGTCTCAGCTTCATGTTTTAATCCTGACCTGTGGATGCCAGAAAAAAGTCGATTAGCATACCACTGAATCAGTTTTAATCACTCTTCACCTTTATCTCACTCCCGTTTCACCACACCCTGCTCATCTAGAGGTTTAGTATACCTCAATATCTCCACCAAAATATCTCTGAGCTCCTCCTTCTCAGTGAGGGGGTTGTAGCCCACACTACAACTAGGTTCGTAGTGCGAGGAGAATCCTTTGGGTGGGTGAGGGGAATCGTCCTAAGAAAGGGATACACCATCATCCCACCAATATATCTCTAGACCTAGTGGCCGATATTGTGTTTTTAGTTCCCAAGTGGCACCATGCTATGTGACATGTTCAATCTGTCCTTGATTTTTGCAGTAAATACTTTGCACACTGGGATCTTTCAAATCTCTTACTTAGAATGAGCAAAGGAAACTACAAACCCGAGAATGCAAAGGTTTGCCAGCTACTATCCAAACCGCATGAAAGTGTCACACATTTCATAGGGACTATCGTCACATTTGGTTATATCTGGTTTTCCATGAGAAGCAAGAAGTTGCCATGTATAATATCATTAAAAAAATATTAATTTTGTCTTTTAAGTAATTTTTAGGTCGAGGGACTGTAGGCTTGGCCATAGGCCAAGACCTGAAGTCCAGAGAATTATTGATTCTTAGAGTGGCTGCTTTATCCCGCCTCTCTTTTCGTCTCTCCTCCATTGGCTGGCTTCCTAAACGGAGGTCAGCCATTGGAGGAGAGAGCCGTCCCTCCAAATAAGCTCCGTCTTTTTCGGATTTGGGGGTGTGTTCGTGTTCTTCTTTCCACTTTTTAGCCACGCCTATTTTTAGAACAACTAACACGCCCCAAATCCAAAAAATTTCGGAGCTTTGAGCCGCCATTTTGTTTTCTTTGTGAAGGTGAGCCGTTCCTCGCTGTCCTCTTGCCTTCTTCCCCCTGATTGCACTCGTGTTTTTCTTGTCTTGTCTTGCCTTCTGCCCCGCTCTCCGTGTCTTTTTCCCGCCCCCTCCCGCTGATGAGGTCGTCGCTCCCCACTTGCAGGCCCTTTGATGTGGATTAAGCTCTCAGGTCACATCATCAGAGTCTTCCCGATCATCCCTTGCGTTGCTGATTTCGTGTGTCTCCCTCGGCGATGTATCCCAGGCCGGGCGGCTGCACCTTTGTTTGCTGCTCCCAGAAGCAGGCGTGTTTCTCTGCTGCTCTCAGCCCCCCAGCCCTGGCAACACTGCCACTTCGGACTTTCCCGACACCTCGTGCCCCACAGCCCTGGTGGTCGCCATCATCCCCCCTCCTCCGGACATTCAGCCTGTGATCGACAAGCTGGCACAGTACGTCTCTCGCAATGGGATCAAGTTTGAGACCAGTGTCCATGCCAAGAATGACCCCAGGTGAGGGGGAGGCTGTCTCTTCATCCATCACGTGATGTACTGTGTGTGTGTGAGAGAGAGCTATCTCTGGTGCAGGTTAGTGCAGCTATCCGTCACTTGATGCACTCGTGTGTGAGAGAGCTGTCTCTGGCCAGTATGTGTCTCTCAATAGGATCAGGTTTGAGACCAAGGTCCATGCCAGGTGAGGGGGCAGCTGTCTCTTGATCCCTCACGTGATGTACTGTTTGCATGAAAGAGCTGTCTCTGGCGCAGTCTAGAGTACAGCTATCTGTCACGTGATGTACTGTGTGTGTGAGAGTGTGGTCTCTGGCCCAGTCTAGAGTACAGCAGTCCGTCACGTGATGTACTCTGTGCGTGTGTGTGTGTGTGCGCGCGCAGTCTATGGCCCAGTTTAGAGTACAGCTGTCCATCACGTGATATAGTGTGTGTGAGAGAGAGTGCGATCTCTTGCCCAGTTTAGTATACAGCTGTCTGTCACGTGATGTACTGTGTGTGTGTGAGAGCTGTCTCTGGTGCAGTCTAGAGTACAGCTTTCTGTCACGTGATGTCCTGTGAGGGAGAGAGAGGGCAGGGTCTCTGGTGCAGTCTAGTGTGTGTGTGTGTGCTGTCTCTGGTGCGGTCTAGAGTCCAGCTGTCGGTCACATGATGTACTGTGCGTGTGTGTATGTGTGTGAGAGAGCTGTCTTTGGCACATTCTAGAGTACAGCTGTCCGTGAATACTGTGAGAGAGAGCTGTATTTGGCGCAGACTAGAGTACAGCTGACCGTCATCTACTGTGAGAGAGAGAGCTGCCTCTGGTGCACTCTAGAGTACAGCTGTCTGTCACATGATCTACTGTGTGTGTGAGAGCGCAGTCTCTAGCCCAGTCTAGAGTACAGCTGTCCGTCACGTGATGTAGTGTGTGTGAGAGTGTGTTCTCTTGCCCAGTCTAGTATACAGTTGTCTGTCACCTGATGTACTGTGTGTGTGTGTGTGAGAGCTGTCTTGATGTCTCGTCTCTTGATGAGTCTCGTCATCCAGCGCGGGTCTCCGTGCAGCTCTCCCCGCTCAGTCCAGCAGACCCACGCTCAGCCCAGATTGCATTTCCTCTGCACTGCTACTCTGGAGACATCACTACCATCTTGTGTCTCTTGCTTCCCGGGGTCACAGGCCTCCAGCACTGTTCCACCGCTCGATCTGGTAGGTCTATGGATGGATTTCGATACCGGTTACCTTGGGGCTGTGGTCATGTGTTTCGAGGGGTTTGGAACAACGTTCAGTAGCGGATTGGTGACGGATATCAGGCAGGGGCTTCGGAGCCACGCTAGTGTACGGCCTTTCCCGTCGGCTGCTGGCTACCCCCTGGGAACATACCATTTTTGAAGAGGATGCATGCTTGAGATTTATATGATAAACAGAATGGATGGTATGTTTTAGAAGAAGCATAAAGTACAACTTGTAAATAGATTGATATGAATATATTTATTATTATTTTGTATACCATAAATGTACTGTATTTGACTATACTCTGGGTTCTGTTGGGCACAAGTTAGTATGCACCAAGTACAATAGAGTATTATGTCAGTAGTGTTGATATGTATAGTTGCCTAAGAATTGTTTTAGTACAATTGGGATTAAGTGATGGCCAATCCACTGATAGCGAGCTCCACAACAGGAGAAAAGTATTAATAGATTAAGGGCATGCGAAATTTGAAATTCAACAGAGGAAAAGTTAAATTTGCTCATGGGCACTTCAAGGAAGGGATATGCTGCAGGATATCCCTAAAGTAGGATATGCTGTGGCAAGAAATCATGTGGCTTAACTATGGTAAGCAAAGCTCCTGGCACCACACATTCAGAGGTAAATGCATGGCAGTAAATCCAGAACCAAGAAGGAGGAGCTGTTAAGAGTCATCTCACTCTGGGAACATTAGGTCACCTGATCCGTTGTTAAGCAAGTTATCTGAACAGCACCATCTGCTGCTGCACTTCGTTATCAGAACATATAGGAAGAGTCGCTATCTAATGCAGAAAAGAGTACCTTTTTGATCCCTGACCACATGTGTGCTTTAGGAACACCCGTGTATACTTTCGAGTTACCATTCAAAGTCTTGCGGACTGCAGAATGACCGCAGTGTGTGAGTGTGCATGGTAAACAGTGTGAGTGTGCAGGGTGAACAGTGTGTAAGTGTGCAGTGTGTAAGTGTGCAGGGTGCACAGTGTATGCGTGTGCAGGATGAACAGTGTGTGACTATGCAGGGTGAACACTGAACAGTGTGAGTGTGCAGGGTGAGCAGTGTGTGAATGTGTAGGGACAGTGTGTGAGTGTGCAGCAAACGAACACTCAAACTAAGTCCACCACACACACCATACACACACCACACACTAAGCATGGGCGAATTTTGCGAATCTGGCGTTCGCGAATTTTGCGAATTTGCGAACTCGCAATCCGCAAAATCCACAAATTCTCGCGAATTTGCAGATTTTTTTTTTGTGTTCGCAAGGATTTCTGCCAGTTCGCAAGGATTTCTGCCAGTTCGCAAGGATTTCTGCCAGTTCGCGAGCATTTTGTAACAGTTCGCAATTGCGAACTTATATGTCGGCTCGCAACGGTCACGATTATGTTGTTTCTACGTCTGGTTCATCATCACAGGTTCCCAGCACCCTCTGTTTCACCCCTGCCACCCTCTGTTTCACCCATGCCACCCTCTGGTACATCAATGCCTTATGCCACCCTCTGGTTCATCATCACTGTAGATTATGGGGGGAAAAAGCAAGCACACCTGCCTGCTTCAACTGACATGAATTAATTTGGGGTTGATTTATTAATGTGTCATTGTTTTAAAATTCCAGTCTGGCACCTGCTTCCTTATCTGTAATTTGCTTTCTGTTGCAGTGCAATTCTTTTTTCCAGGACCTTTGTAGCCTACTTGTAGCTATTCTATGAGCCTGCTGTGAGGGTCAGAGCAGGGTCATACAATTGTTGTAACTAGCAACTGAACTCTGGAGGGGCCCTTGTCAGGAAGCACTACAGGGAACGGTTACTAATGATGAGTTTGAACTTTTGAACCTGCTTTCACTTTTGCAAAACTCGGTTTTCTGCAGAACAGCATTACAGCAACTGTAATGCCCCACCAAGCTTATATGAGAAAGTTGATTTCTAATCCAAAAGTTATCCAAAGAAAATCAAAAGGCCTCAAATCCAAAAAAGTGCAGGCAAATGTCAACCTGAGGAGTTATTCTGATAAAAATCATCATTTTCAGAAGGTCTATGCTGCTTGCTAGTAGATTTCTTGTGCAGAATTGCAATTTTTGTAATTTCGCGAGTGCGAGATTGTTGCTGCCCGCCGCACCTACATGTTCGCAATTGCGAACTTACACCGCAAAGAAAAAAAATCCGCTGCGTGCGAATTTGCGGATTTTGTGGGAAATTCGCGAATCTCGCGGATTGCGAATTTACCCAAAATCCGCGAGCGTAACGGATTTTCCGCCCATGCTTACCACACACACATACACCAAACACACATACCACACACACCACACACACACTGTAGAGTGCTGTGTGCTGTAGAGTGCTGTGTGCTTTTGAGTGCTGTGCTGTTGAGGGCAGAGTGTTGTTGAGTGCAGAGTGATGGGTGATGTTGAGTGCAGAGGGCTGTGTGCTTTAGAGTGCTGTGTGCTGTAGAGTGCTGTGTGCTGCAGAGTGCTGAGTGCTGTGTGCTGCAGAGTGCTGTGTGCTGTCGAGCGCAGAGTGCTGTGTGCTGTCGAGCGCAGAGTGCTGTGTGCTGTCAAGCGCTGTGTGCTGTGTGCTGTAGAGTGCTGTCGAGTGCTGTGTGCTGTAGAGTGCTGTGTGCTGTAGAGTGCTGTGTGCTGTAGAGTACTGTGTGCTGTATGCTGTAGAGTGCTGTGTGCTGTAGAGTGCTGTGTGCTGTAGAGTGCTGTGTGCTGTAGAGTGCTGTGTGCTTTTGAGTGCAGAGTGCTGTTGAGTGTGTCTGTGTGAGGGTGGCTCTGTGTAGGGTGTTGCTATTGGCATTGTAAATGACAATGCCATTTATTTAGCTATTAAGCTATTGGCAATGTAAATGACAATGCCATTGATGATTTAAAAAAAAGAAATGTTGTGAGCAATGCCAATAGCTCTACCTTTAATGATGCCGAGACCATTGCATTGTAAATGCTTGTTTTTGTTTGTTTCAAATTAATCAGCAACTTGGTAGAGAAGGCGGGGATTTTCTTACATGCAAATACCTTTAATTTAAATTGCTGATGGGCGAAGATTTGCAGGCATTTAAAACAAATGGCATCCTAAAAAGCTATATTGCCCTGAACAAGGCACTCCTCTTCCCACCTATTAGGTTTTACAGTCACTTTTCTACCTCCACTGGGTAAGTTAAAGAAAACACCCTGTAGCAATAACTTCCACAGCAGCACATGTAGATTGCTGTGTCCTGGAGACAAGAGCTGCTGCTCTGGTGCTCTTTTTCCAGCTCATCCCAGGCTTTAACCCTATTTAAAAGGTGCACTTTGAGCAGTGCAGAACATGCTGAAGGTGTTGCTGCGGTAGGGGTTCATGAGCGCAGCACCACCTGCGTCGGAACTGGGCCCCTATAAGAACCAGTACTCTCCTTGGCTGGTACTCTAGGGTAGACAATGAAAAGGTGCTGGTACTCTGTACTTGTGAGTACCGGCACATTTGAAGCACTGGTGGTGGTGTATATGATGTGCATTGATCAAGAGGTTTGAAGAGTGTGTGGGGCATACACACAGGACATAGTGAAATTGAAGATGAACATGTGCAGTGTACAAAGACTGCATGAGTAATGGAGGGTACAAGGGTTGGAGTCAGAAAGAATCGAAGTGAGCTAGGGCATGTGCTGTTCTGTAGAGGTGGGTGACCCACTAACAGATTTAGCCAGGCTTTGCCAGGCTAGAGCCTATAGCCAGGCTCTGGCTCAGTTCGAGGTTCTTTTGGAACCTTGAGCACATATCAAGTCGGGCTTTAAAGTGGTGTTTGCCTGCCTCCTTACCTCTACCCAGAATAAGGTATGGCCAGAGCTGCCAACTTTAGATCTGGGATCCAGATTAGAGTCTTGGTGTTAGCTCAGCTTACTGTGATTCTGGGCAAATCCATTAGAGCCTTATTACTAGTTTGGTTGTCCCGTGGACCGCCGTTTCGGCGCTAGCGGTCCGAGTGCATTGAGCTCAGCGGTCCGACCGCCGTGTTCTATGTTGGACAGATCGGCTTTGTGAAGACCGCCACTGGACCGCCAAAACCGACAGCAGACCGGTGACTACCAGGTTGGCGTTCGGGGAAAGGCACCCCCCATGGGGTGGTACAGGGAAGCGGCACCGTCATCCATATTATGAGTTGCCTAATCCACAAAATGAGCGCGGCGGTCTGACTGCCTGCTTCAAGGTGGCGGAGACAAAGGATTTAGGGTGCGTACTCACCCCTTTCTTCTTCTTCCAGGCAGATTCCGACATGGATACCTTTCTCCAGGTCCCACCTTCACAGCATAATCTTCCTCTCAAGAATTATGATCATGTGAGCGGTGATATTCTGGTGAGCCTTTTTTGTTTCATATACCCAGGGCCAGGACTGCCCGCATATGGGCTGAACCTCAGTAATGGGTATATGGTATTTTTCAACATATATCATGCATATGTGTGCATCAGACACATATGAAATCGAAATGCACACACAGCCATTAATATATTTGTGAAAAATCCTCACCACCGCTGCAAGATTCCTGCCTCCACACCGCTGGCCCCATGGTCATCTCATAATACGGCGGTCTTTGGACCGCCAGAGTGGTGGGCTGCTGACTGGGGCAGACACGGTCCTACGGTGGTCAGATCACCAAACTCCTAATATGGCCCCAAATCTCTCATTGAAATGAATTTGATCTGGTGTATTGTAACTGGTGCTCACAAAAACATCCAAGAAGTAAAAGCAAAGTGTTTATATATAAATGGAAATACAAATAAATACCCATTTAGTGGCAGATTTGTGTAAAGTGAAACTAGAAATTCTGGATAAATCGATATTTGCCACGTAAATTGTGTGATCTTATGGAAATATTTTATATCAGAAAAACTCCTTTTTTTCATTATCACTCATCACTTAATAAAGCACTTTCAAATATGCAAGTTCCGAATACCAGTTGTACAAAACCTATTGTGTTTCATTTAATAGATTGTAATGTTGCTCTATAATAATTTGGGCCATGTGCAGGATTTACATGACAAAACTGTCTTGTCTCTTCGGTTACCAATGGTTCATATTTAGAAATATCACTTTTAATAAGTATTTCTCAGTGCAGTGCTATAATGTGACATATTAATGTCAAAGCTTCCCCATGTCAAAACTCTTTTGATAACTTTGAAGAGATATTGTCATATTCTACGTGTATATATAATTTACAAAGAAAACATTTTAGGGCTCGTCTCGTGTGCAGGCTATAAGTTCAGAGCCAGACCCTTCGTTCAGCTCTGGCTCAGCTCTCGCCTACCTCTTCTGCTCTGGCTGCTCAAGAAGAAGAGCACATCAGTGGGCGAGGGAGGTAAGTAGGAGAGAGTGAGGGACACAGCGGTGTTTGGAAAAAATATCGGAAAAATAATATCTTGTTGCAAAAATATTGTGTCAAGATATCACGACATCAAAAATATCAAGGCAGGAATATCAAAGGTAAAATATAATTTTTCGCGTTGTTTCAAATATTGTTGTAAAATATTATTGTGAAAGATATAGTTGTATGTAATATCGTTTTTAAATGTTAATTAGTATGTAATGAATTGTAGTGTTTGTATGTTATTATAATTTTTCTAATTTGTGTTTTTAGTAAGATGGTATTTTATTTATGAAGTTTTTAAAGTTTGCATTTTTAGTTGTAATACTGTATATAATTAATTGCTGAATATTGTTTTTTAGTAGAAGGATATTGGGTTTTTAGGGGCTAAGGGTGGGGGATTTAAAAAATAAATGTGAATAAAAAATGTAAATTGTGTGGTAATTATTTAAAGGTATGCAAGTTAATTATTTCAAAATTCATTTATCATGAACATATGTTAATGTATTTTAATTTGATGTTACTTTAGGTATATGTTAATGATCAAATATTAAAAACATAGACATGTTTTTAATTAAGTAGAATATTTATAAATATTTGTATTTTTAAAAATAATATATATGTAATTACGGTTGTGTAAATGCTGTTTTTAAAATGTATTTTTAATTTGAAGTTATATTTAAAAAAAGGTTTAAATATGAAATGTATGTACATTTCTGTAATGTTTATGATTGATAATGTGTTATGTTTTTTAATGTTCACAGTTTATCAAAGGTGGTAAATATTTTGAACAATGTATTACTTTTTAATAGTCATTAAAAAGTAATTTATAATATAAAACATATTTAAAGGCTTGTAGTGTTGATTAGTGTTAGTCATTTTTATATTAAAAAATATTTGAGAATATGTAGTATTGATTGTCTTTGCAATATTTGTATTTTGTAATATGTTATGTAATATTACTTTTTATAGTAGATATTATAAATCTCAACTCTTCAGTATCAAACATCTTCTTCCAATATGATTAGGTTTGAGTAGGAATAGTAAATGTCCCACCTTTAGTGCCCAACACCTTCCTCAATATTGTTAGATTAGAGTGGGAATAGTGAATGTCATTCTTTAGTGTCCAACACCTTCCCCAATGTGGTTAGATTGGAGTGATAATAGTAAATGTCACCCCATAGGTGTCCAACATCTTTCCCAATATTGTTAGATTGGAGTCTGTATAGTGAATGCCCCCCTTAAGGGCTCAATTGTGAGTCTGGTGGTCCACGGACCGCCAGACGCACGGGGTGCGGCGATGGTAGTCTTCCAACCGCCCTATTACAATTAGGGTGGTCGGACCACCATTATCCTGCTGCAGCTGTCAGGCAACTACCGTTCCCTGTTAGTGGTGCAGTAGAGGCCACAATATGCTTGGTGGGATACCCACGTTCCCACCAAGCATATTGCAAGTTTCCACTCCGCCACGGTTTTCATGGCCATTCCTCCTCCTTAAAAACAGTGGTGGAGAAGAAATAAAGGGGGGCCCTAAAGGGCTCCCTTGTGCCTCTGCACCATGGGGTATATGCAGGGGAGATTAACGTGTACCCACCTGTGTGCACCCCAGTTCCTGCAAGGCATGGACCTTTCAGTCCATGTGGCACAAGAACTCTTTTGGCGTTCCCATTGTGGTGCCCATTTTCAGGACACCTCCATGGGAATCTAAACAAAAAAAGCCCGCCAGACATGAGAAACTCTCGTAATCTGGTGGGTGGCCCGATCAAGGGTTTGGTGGTGAGTCGGCAGAGCGGACACGGCGCTGCACCGCTAGAATCGTAATCAGGCCCTAAGTGTCCAACACCATCCTCCAATATGGTTAGATTGGAGTGTGAATAGTAAATGTTATCCCTTTAGTGTCCAACACCTTCCCTGAATTGGTTTCGATTGAACTGTGAATAGTAAATGGCACCCCTTTAGTGTCCAACACCTTCCTCCAATATGGTTAGATTGGAGTGTGAATAGTAAATGTTATCCTTTTAGTGTCCATCACCTTTCCTAAATTGGTTTTGATTGGACTGGAAATAGTAAATGTCACCCTTTCAGTGTCCAACACTTTCCCCAAATTAGTTAGTTTGGAATGGGGATAGTAAATGCCAGCCCTTTAGTGCCTAACACCTTCCCCGATATGGTCAGATTAGAGGGGGGCAGTAAATATTATCCCTTTAGTGTCCAACATCTTCCCCAAATTGGTGTACATTAGTGTGGGAATAAGATGTCACCTTTTAAGCGTTCAACACTTTCCCCAAATTGGTTTATATTGGAGTAGGAATAGCAAATGTCCCCCCTTTAGTGTTCAACACATTCCCCCAATGTGGCTAGATTGGAGTGGGAATATTAAATGTCACCCCTTTAGTGTACAACACCTTCCCCAATATGGTTTGATTGGAGTAACAATAATAAATATTACCCCTTTAGTGTCCAACATCTTCCCCTAATATTGTGAGATTGGAGTGGGAATAGTAAATGGCCCCCTTAAAGGCTCAATTGTGAGTCTGGCGACGGGGCGTGGCAAAGGTGGTCTTTCAACCTTCCTATTACAATTAGGTTGGTCTGACCACCATTGTCCCGCCGCAACCACCAGGCAGCAACCGTTTCCTGATGGTGGTGCAGTAATGTAGAGGCCACAATATTCTTAGTGGGACCCCCACAGTCTCGCCAACCATATTGCAAGTGTCCTCTCTGCCACAGTTTTCATGGCCGTTCCTTCGCCATGAAAACCATGGTGGAGAAGAAACAAACTTGTGCCTCTGCTTCATGAGGTACATGCAGAGTGACACAACATGTTCCCCCCTGTGTGCACCCAAGTTCCTGCAAGGCATGGACTTTTCAGTCCATGGTGCACAAGAACTGTTTTGGCGTTCCCATTGTGGTGCCTATTTTCAGGGCACCACCATGGGGATGTAAAACAAAAAAGCCCGCCAGACACAAGAAACACTCGTAAAATAGTGGGCGTCTAGATCAAGGGTTTGGCGGTGCGGTGGCAGAGCAGACCCGGCGTTGCACCGCCAAACTCGTAATCAGGCCCTAAGTGTCCAACACATTCCCCAATATGGTTAGATTGGAGTGAGAATAGTAAATGGTGCAATAAAAAATCTGGTTATGTTATGTTATGCTATGTTACACATTTTCAACTCTTAGGGGCACATTAGTATGTGCCATACCAGTGGGGAATGGGACCGCCCGCAATGCGAGCGGCGGTCCCGTACACACCCCATTATGATGCGCCCGCCACACTGGCGGGCACATCCCGTACTTTTACCATTGCGGCGGGCAGTGCTGAAAGCTAAAAATGCATGTTGTGCTTTTCAAAGCACAACGTGACGGGCACCGTGCGGTGCCTGCCAAGTTGTACTTTAAAAGGCACCCCCAAACTCCTTGCAACGGGCCCACCAAGCAGACTCTGCATGCCTTTCCGTGGCGGCAAATGCAAATTCTAATATGGCTGGCGGTGTCTGAAAGACACCGCAACCATATTGAACCCTTTTCCGCCCGGTTGGTCGATATGTCGACCGGGCAGAAAAGCGGCGGACGGTCTTTCTGTCCGCAGCGGACTCCCCAGCCATTGTAATATTGCGGGCCGGCGGGGGCAATCCATCTGCCATCCTAATGGGGCCCTTATTTTTCATAGTTACCAGCTTTGCAACCTTTATTAACTTTTTTTTACATATATATTTTCCATAATATTTTAACATGTTTTATTATTAAATATGAAATAGTTGTATATATTTGATACTATTATTTAATTTATATTTTACAATTTTTTCCTAATTTTTTATAACATTATTTGATATGTTTTACATGTTTAGTATTTTTTTCAAATTTTTAAACATTTATTCAACTGTTTTACAATATTTACAATATTTCCCATTCATTTCTATTCATTCCCACCTTTTCCCCTTAGATTAGATCTGTGGGAGTCTTTCTTGAACTAGACTCATTCCTCCCGGACAACAATGATGATGTAGGCCTACTTCCGCAGTGTGGGGACACACTAGCCTAGTGCAACAGGCGCTTTACAAATTGGCTTATTATTATTATTATTATTATTATTATTATTATTATTATTATTATTATTATTATAAGATGTCAGTTTACTAGTTTAATTTGGCAGCCATTTTTATTTACCACTAACTTCTATTTTGCAATCTATTTATGTTACTTTTAGTTTATTTTCCTGGAATCAGGGTGCGGTAAGATGCTGCCGTTCATCGGAACAGGTAAGTCCCTTTTTAAAGATTTATTTAAGGATTTTGATGGTAAGGTGGATTAAGGAGGGAGGTTTAAAAATTTGTTACAGTGTTGTTCGTGGGTTTTTGGTATATTTAGATGTATTGCTGTTAGTATTTTACACTAGTTTGTCGTTTTGCATTTTCTACACTGTTTTAATAATGTATTACTATGCTATGTTAAATTGTGATGTTAGTTATATTTTGATGATTAACTGTTATGTATATGAATTTTGGAAATGAAATGTGTTTTGCGGGTGCGTTTTTCAAATTTCTTTTACATATTTTAGTCAACAAATGTGTTCTTTGGGCATTTGGAGTTTGCGTTTCTTTTTTAAAGGAAAACAGTGTTGGTTTATAAGAAACCAATGTTTTTTTTCGTTGATTTCCTTTTTTCGGGTTATCTGGATTGGTTCTACATTTAAAACACGTTTTTAGGATTTTTATGGAACATTGATACTTTGAATTGCTTTGAGGGATTTCAATTGGAATCGTTATATTTTTGCATCTTTGGGGGGAATTTTTAAAGTTCATTTATCTAATTTTTGGTGAATGACTCATTTCTGTTACATGGAGAAAGATCTGCAACTACAGAACAGTAACTTTTAATTTTTTTATTTACTTTGGGTGGACATGTGACATTATACTTTTAGGTTACATTTATGTGATTGTTTTGTGGAATTGTTTGCATAATGTTTTGTAATTATTTTATGTGATGGACTGAGTTTTATTTTGTCTATTTTGGTTGTTGATAATTTTTTTTTTTAAATCATTTATTTTTTTATTATATCAGTGTTTATTTATGTTGTGATTTTAAATAGTTGTTTGACTAATGTAATAAAATATTATATTAAATATGTTAAAAAATATATATTTTGTATGGTGGTTTAGAGGTTGTTGTACTTTTTGAGGACCTTGGTAGATAAATATTTATTTTATAATATGCTGTTAGCTAGAATTTCTAAGTAACTTTATCCTTTGTTTTTTATGAAGAGTTTACGTTTAAATTCTAGCATGCTGTGCATTCTTTTGGTATGTTTGATAAGTTTAGGGGCAATTTGGCTAACAGACTGTTGCATTCATAGTTCTTTGGAAGCGTTGCTTTTTCTGTAATGCTTCTGTACATTTGTATATCGTAGGTTGAGTTCTGCCTAGTGTGGAATGGAAGGCATAGTGCCATCTTTCCACTGTGTTGTTTGTTTTTGCTTCTTGTGCCAAGGCGCTGTCATAGACATTCCGCCATGGATTTTAGAATTTGGGTTTGTGTCTGAGTCCACACTCCAGAGCGATGTAGTCTACCAACCCAAGTGCCTTCGTAATAGTCCATTAGAGGACTAAGTGTGTCTTCATTTTGTGGGTAGAAAGGGTTTTCTATTAGTAAATTGTAGGGGTTGGCTACCTCTGTGATTGGGACATAGTCCAATGCTAGCATTTTTTGATTTCAAAAGACAAATTGGCTGTTTGTGGAATATTTTACCCCAAGTGTAGATTTTTTGAGGAGTCTCCATATACTTTAATTGATATTTTAGTAACAGTCTTGTATAGCTGTGTTGGGGTATATTTCTAGAATGGGTTGAATCATGGCTTTTTTAAAGCCTATGATTATATTTTTGGGATAGTAGTTATTTGCTTAATGTTTTATATGGGTTAAGAGCTCGTAGTAAGTGCTGCTTGGATTATTTGGTAGTAGAGCATATATAAAAGGTATATTTGTGTTTTGATATTCACCATGTATGGTGTAGATCTGATGTGAATGGTTTTGGACACATTTTGAATGCCCCATTCATCAAACAGGTTTGACGCTGGCTACATTTCAGTAAGTTGTTTGCTGTAGAGAATATTAGAATTAATTTCTCATTATTTAGGTTGTCATGTAAAAAAGGAAGGTTCGTCACTATGGCCCTCGTTACGATGTTGGGGGGACCGCCACCGATGGGCCATCGCTGTCGGTCCACCCCTGCACCCAGGACAGCGGACCCCCAGTGGTTGGAGCACAGATGGTGGGGTGAAGACCGCTGCCTCTGACAGGCTCAAGCAGCCTGTCAGGGCGGTGGTTGCACTGTAATCACTATAATGGAGGCGGTGCCTGCGCACGAATTACATAGGGATTCCAATGTCCTTTTCCCTCAGTCTTTACATGGTGGTCCCACCTCTTTGTAACCCTGGGCATTAAACTCCACTCCAGTTGCAGAATTTGCAGATTTTTTGCAACTCCACGTTCCGCGTAGAACACTCGCCTTTTCGCATGCACAAAAGCAACTTACCGGGTGCCTGCGATCGCCAACAAAATTTCCCACCTGTTCGCGAGCGCCTTGAAATTTGCTAGGTGGCTGCATGGTCCCGCAAGAGTTTGCGATCGTGAACTCATCATTTGGGCACGCCATTGGACTTCCGGCGAAAGTTTTGTGAAGATCGCGATCCCAAACACTCAGAGTTTGCAATCTGGAGAAGAATCTCTCTTGAGCAGCATCAAAACCTTCTCGAAATGACAATTTGGATTTTAAAAACTCCTCAGATTGACATTTGGCAGTACTCTTTTGTGCAAGGAGTCATTTTTCTTTTTTTAACTTTTTTTTGTAAGAGAAAGGAAGTGCTCCAGAGTCTCAAAATTCCTGCTCCTGTTCAGCAGGCTCCTCCCAGTGCTTTGTACATCTCCTGTTCACTTTTTATTTGGATTTGGAGCTGGAAGGATCCCTCTTTGTGTCTGCTGCGTCATATATAATTGTATTTGAGGACCTTTGAATTTGAGATTTCACAAGTAAGTTTGAAAATTGGGTAAACAAACAAAATATCGACTACAAAACATCAACTGGACATAATATCGAGTACAAAATATAGGCTGGACAGAATATCGAATGGACAGAATATAGACATCGAAAATATCGTTTTGAAGGTAAGTAATGTAATATCGAATTTTAAAATATAGATAGTCAAAATATATAAGTACATAATATAGGTTAAGAAAAATATCGAACTTTTAATAATATCGAATTTTTTATAGTGTATTTTATGTGTTAAAAATGTTTATTTATGTTATAATGTAATTTATTAATGAATTTAATGTTATTTAAATTTTGCGTAATTTCATTCTGTAGCGAGTTGTGGGTTTATAGGGGAATAGGGTGGGAAGTAATTTAATTATAATTATTAAATATGTACATTTATTTATTGGTATTTGTTTATAATTAATTGTTAATTAATTTTTATTTTGTAATTAATTACATTTTAATTGCCAATTCATTTTATTTAATTGATTAATTGATAATTATGTTAATTTAACTTATTTAATTTCTGTAGCGGGTTGTGGGTTTATAGGGGAGTAGGGTGGGAAGTAATTTAATTATAATTAATTAAATATGTTAATTTATTTAGTGTAATTTAAATTTAATTAATTAAATATGTAAATTTATTTATTGGTATTTGTTTATAATTAATTGTTACATTATTTTTATTTGGTAAATAATTAAATTTTAATTGCCAATTAATTTTATTTAATTGATTAATTGATAACTAGGTTAATTTAAGTAATTTAATTTCTGTAGCGGGTTGTGGGTTCATAGAGGAATTGGGTGGGAAGTAATTTAATTATAACTAATTACATATGGTAATTTTTTTGTGTATTTATTAGATTTTAATTGTTAAGTAACTCTTTAATTACTAATTATTTAATTGTTAATTTGTAATTAATTAGTATTAATAGATAACTAATTGTAATGATTAAATTAAATTAGTATTTGTAATTAATTAATTATTATATTATTTTAAAGTGGTAATTACTTTTAATTAATTTTTTTATAGATATTAATGTATATATATTTTTAAATAATATATGAAGTATCTACTTTCCCTACTGTTTCACTCACTGGAGTAAGAATAGTCATTTTTACCCCCACGCTACCCAACGCTTTCCCTACTGTTGCACTTTCTGGAGTGGGAATAGTAATTTTAACCCATACGCTATCTAACGCTTTCCCTACTGTTGCACTCTTTGGAGTGGGAATAGTAATTGTTACCCCTACGCTATACAATGCTTTCCCTACTGTTGCACTCTCTGGAGTGGGAATAGTAATTTTTACCCCTACGGTATCCAACGCTTTCCCTACTGTTGCACTCTCTGGAGTGGGAATAGTAAGTTTTACCCCTACGCTATCCAACCCTTTCCCTACTGTTGCACTCTCTGGAGTGGGAATAGTTATTTTTACCCCTACGCTATCCAACGCTTTCCCTACTGTTGCACTCTCTGGAGTGGGAATAGTAATTTTTACCCCTACGCTGTCCAACGCTTTCCCTACTGTTGCACTCTCTGGAGTGGGAATAGTAATTTTTACCCCTATGCTATCCAACACCTTCCCTACTGTTGCACTCTCGGGGGTGGGAATAGTAATTTTTACCCCTACGCTATCCAACCCTTTCCCTACTGTTGCACTCTCTGGAGTGGGAAGTTATTTTTACCCCTACGCTATCCAACGCTTTCCTTACTGTTGCACTCTCTGGAGTGGGAATAGTAATTTTTACCCCTACGCTATCCAACGCTTTCCATACTGTTGCACTCTCTGGAATGGGAATAGTAAGTTTTACCCCTACGCTTTCCAACACTTTCCCTACTGTTGCACTCTCTGGAGTGGGAATAGTAATTTTTACCCCTACGCTATCCTACGCTTTCCCTACTGTTGCACTCTCTGGAGTGGGAATAGTAAGTTTTACACCTACGCTATCCAACCCTTTCCCTATTGTTGCACTCTCTGGAGTGGGAATAGTTATTTTTACCCCTACGCTATCCTACGCTTTACCTACTGTTGCACTCTCTGGAGTGGGAATAGTAATTTTTACCCCTATGCTATCCAACGCTTTCCCTACTGTTGCACTCTCTGGAGTGGGAATAGTAATTTTTACCCCTACGCTATCCAACGCTTTCCCTACTTATGCACTCCCTGGAGTGGGAATAGTAATTTTTACCACTACGCTATCCAACGCTTTCCCTACTGTTGCACTCTCTGGAGTGGGAATAGTAAGTTTCCCCCTACGCTATCCAACCCTTTCCCTACTGTTGCACTCTCTGGAGTGGGAATAGTAATTTTTACCCCTACACAATCCAACGCTTTCCCTACTGTTGCACTCTCTGGAGTGGGAATAGTAATTTTTACTTCTACGCTATCCAACGCCTTATCTACTGTTGCACTCTCTGGAGTGGGAATAGTAATTTTACACTTCCGCTATCCTACGGTAATATTGGATATTTTTTAATTATATTATGTTACTATATATATATAAGTTTTAACAAATATGATTGTAAAAAATTTTTTTATAACTTTAATTCATTATTTAATTATTAAAAGGTAATTTAAGTATTTTTAAGTATATTTTAGTAAATAATTTTTAATATTAATTTAATTTAACATTGTTTTTAATAAAGTCGATATTTTTGCAAACTATTTTTGTAAACAATATTTTTTACTCGATATTCTAGTACTTACCTGTTTGTAGATACAAAGTCTATATTCAGTCTGTCGATATTTTGTCGCCGATATTTTTGGTAGTCGACATTATGTCCCTCGATATTATGTCAGTGATCCTGAAAATTGGTGTTGTTTGTTTGATTGAGGCATTGCACCTACATTTTTTGTACTTTTCATCGTTTATTTTCAATTCATTGTGGTGGGTGGCCTGTAGTTTCACTAGGGGCCTAGTTTGTTGTTTGTAAGTAATTGTTCTTCTCTTATAAAGGAAACATGTTGCACAGTTCACTATATTTTCTCCAACTTTTGCAATATTTATTTAATTCAATGGCTGACCAGTAGTCTGCCAATAGGCTTTTCAGCCAGTAGGCCCAGAGCTGCTCATGGGGTGCATAAAACAACTGTTTCTGTGGTGTATGTTGAATTAAAACATCATTTAGGACATTAATGGCATTGGATTGAAATGCAAAATGTATGGAAGTCAGGGAAGGAAGAACATGGTGGCCGGCACACAGCAGGTCGCGGAGCACCTGTAGGACGGGTACGAAAATATTAATAATGAGCATCTAGCTGCCGATTTTCTTCCTCTGGATTATGTGCGGTAGTTAGTTTGACTATCGGAATGCTCTACAAGTGAAGCTTGCTACGGCTTTCTACTCTGCTACGTGCTTTGTTTTCTTGCTGTTTCGGCTGTTGGTTGTTTGACGCTTTTGGCGTCTGGCAAGTTTGGCGGAGTCCCAAGCCGCTTGAAGGAACTGTGGGAAGGGCCGGGTGCCTCATTCGATTGCTAACGCGGTGGTGACCACGTCTGTGGTGGCTCCGGCTCTGGTTTCAGCTTCGGCTTTTTCGGAGGCTGGGGTGTCCAATGTTTCTGCCTTGAGGGGAGCTTTGGGGGGCCCGAACCTCTGTGCTGCCTGGAGGCCGGTGTGGGAGCGCACTGCCTTGGAGCTGGACCGTGGGAGGAGAGTGGTAGCAGTGGTCCCCTTCCAAGGAGGGAGAGGGCGGGGAAATATTGCCCCCAGTAAACCAAAGGTACGGTCAGCAAACATTTGTGGGGGACAAGTGAGGAAAACGGCAGGTGGGTTCTATAGAGAGGTGGAGGAGGAATGGTCTAACGCTTCTGTGGCTGATAGGGTTCAGTGGGTTGAAGGTAGAAGCAAGTTTAGGCAGAGAGAAAGCTATATGTCAGCAAACCCAGCCTGTGAGCAGCCCAGATACTCATTAGGGAGTACAAAGTACCAAGACAAGTTTGGGGGCTGAGAAATCGCAAAGCAGCACAGGTAAACAGACACATAAGGGCAAAAAAACAGCTGTAAAGAACAACAACATAAAGAGTTCAAAAACTGCTGATACTGAAGTCAGTAAAAAGAGACAGGCCTTAGGAGATAGAGATCCTGGTAAATTAACTCCCTCTCTAAGGGACTACTTTAAGGTTACCCCAAGTACATTAGTATTAACCTCCTTCGAACAGCCACTTAGTTCGGCTCAGGACGACCCACTCACTAAATTCCCTACCTGCAATAGACCTCTTTCTCTTATGGCTACACCTGGTGTACTAGATATGGTAATCGAGCCTGAAATCACTATGACAGACGCAGTGGGTAATGAGGCAGAACAGGCTATTACCAGTAAGGAACAGTCTAACCCAAATCCGAAACAGCATGATAGTATCTGTGTTTAGATTTCTTTAGAGGCTTCTTTACAGGGTGACCTGGGAGGCTCCGAGTCTGGAACTCAGCACAAAACAATGTGCAATATATTACAGTCCCTTGCAAGAAAGATGAAGGAGAGATTTTCCACTTCAGAAAGTAACCAACTTGATATTAAAAATTTGTGTGAAAAATTAGAAAGTAAATTTGACTCGCTTGCATTAAGGACAACGGCTTTGAAACTTTCGGTAACAGATTTAACTAACCAAGTGGAAGAAAATAAACGAACCATAGTGGTGTTGAAAGGAAGGGATTTAGAAACACAAGACAAGTTGGAGTCGTTAGAGAACTCCCAGCAGAGGAACAATATACGCCTGTTGAAAGTTCCTGAAGGAGTCGAAGGGTCCAAGATGAAGGAGTTTGTGGCAAAATTGATAAAGCGTGCTACCCTTGTTGAGTGTTCCGAGGAGGCACTAATAGCAGATATCAATAAACAAAAAAAGAGAGGTTCATGTCTCTCAAAAAACCACTTGGATGGAGCCACCAGATTCAAGATATTCGCACCCTATTTGGGTTTGAAGGAAAGCCCTCACACACCGACCTAGTCAGTGTCATGCTTCATCATCGGGCCCCACCGAAGAGACCTAGTGCCTCTTCGGTGTGCTGCGACGCCAGAAGACTGCGGAGCTGGTATTGTGTAACGGGAGTGTTGTGAGGATGAATAAACTTAAACTTAAGAAGTGTCTAAAGGGTATCTAAAAAAATTTTTATTAGTGATCCCTAGGACACAGATATAAAGGTGCTATGTGTCTGAATTGTAAAAGCCAAGGTAATGGTTGGTTTAATTCAGATATAGCATTAAATTAATATGTCAACATGTTTCAGCCTTAGTGTTGGTTTGATTTTACCTAGGCATTCGTCAGGACAATGATAAACCCCGGCGGCACTAGGTCTCTTCGGTGGGGCCCGATGATGAAGCATGACACTGACTAGGTCGGTGTGTGAGGGCTTTCCTTCAAACCCAAATAGGGTGCGAATATCTTGAATCTGGTGGCTCCATCCAAGTGGTTTTTTGAGAGACATGAACCTCTCTTTTTTTGTTTATTGATATATAACTGGGGATTAAGAGAGTGTTCCTACACTTCCCTACCTCTCCCATTGTTTTTGACTAATAGCAGATATGCAGAGAGTCCACAGGGATCCATTTAGGCTCAACCCTAACAAAAGTACGCCTAGAAAAATACTAGTGCACTTCTTAACATACCCACTGAAAGAAGAGATTCTCAATAAGGCACTTAAGCAAAACTCTCTGATAGTAGATGACATCACATTTCAGATTAGATCAGACGTTTCGACGATTACCGCTTCAAGGCAATGGGAGCTGGGAAAATTACTGGAACCATTTAAAAAACTGGGGGCCACTTCGCAATTAAAATTCCCAGTGTCTCTGAAAATAATGCATAATATTAGTATGAAAGTGTTTAGGAGAGTAGAAGAGGCCGAGTTTTTTCTGCAGTCTATCTCAGAGGGAGAATAAATATGGAATTAATGAAAATATTCAGGGTATAGATGTTCTTAATAGTAGAAACTTAAGTGAATAGAAATGTGTTCCCGTCCTAGGAATAGATATCCCATAGGCTAAGGTAGTGGCTATGAAGAAGGAAGAGGGGGAGTTCTTCTAGGGGGGTTTCACAAGGGGGAGGAGGGGTGGTGGTGGGGGAGAGCACATGGTGGGGAGCAGAGGGAGAAAATAAAAATAAAAAAGTTTGGTCCGAATAGCTAATTAGTTGTGTTTGAAAGTTTCAGTTGGAGCAGGATTCAAAGAAGCAGTTTATCTTATGTCTGAGCAGAATTTTAAGTTGAAGGTGCTCTCCTGGAATCTTAATGGTTTAAGGACAAAATACAGAATGGAAAAAATATTCCAATATTTAAAATACACGCCAGAGCAGATTCTTGTCCAACAGGAGACGCACTTAATGGAGGATGAGTTGAAAACAATTTGCAAAACGAGGAGCTGGGTTCAAAATGTAGTCTGTACAACACAGTAGCACACAACTAAGGGTGTTGCTATAATTGTAAAGAAAAACTCAGCCATCTCTCTTGAATCCTCGGTAGTGGATAAGATGGGGAGATGGGCGATTGCAAAAATCAAGTGCTACACAGTTAAGTTCACAGTGGTAGGTTACTATGGTCCGAATATTTAAATTTCTTTGATCATGGCTGGGGATTTCAATGTGGTCCTGGATCAGACTCTTGATAAATCACAGAATAGCAAGGCGATTTGTAACTACAAAATGGCGGCCCTGGTTAAGAACACAATGAAGTAACTTGCCTGGTATGATGTCTAGAGGAATAAAATGGGTAGGAAAAGAGGTTATACCTTCCATAATAAGAAATACAATCATAAATTGAGAATAGATTATTTTCTCCTCAGAATGAATTTAAAATAATGGGTTCAGTATATTCAGCATATAGGGGAGCATCTCTCAGATCACTCTGCTGTTTCTTTAAAAATCACTCTTCCGGTTGCACCGTCCATCAGAAGGTGGTCGGTGGAAGGGGCGATCTTGCTGGAAGAAGAAATAATCGACAAGTTAAAAACAGAAACGGAGGCTTTCTTCCAGATCAATCTGGGCAGCGCCCCAATCCACATAGTATGGGATTCATACAAGTGTTTTCTGAGGGGCCAAATCACTGCTATCCAATTAGTAAGACAGAAAAAATATAAGAAGGAAGTTGAGGGAATAGAGAGAGAGATTCAAACGATTGAGAATACAATTAATATCCAACAGGATACATCCTTAAACCCTGGCAGGTTAGAGAAGTTAAAATCTTTAAGATCAGATTTGGCAGCAGTCCTGGAGTTAAGATTAAAAAAGAAGTGGCAGGCTAGTAAATTAGCGCATTTTTTAATACGGTGAGAACTGTGGGAAGCTCCTGGCATGGAAGACCAAGCAAGATCTAGCCCCAGGGACTATTACTGAACTAAACTCTTCCATTCCAGGAGTTACACTTGAGACTCCAGATGAAATTATGAAGGCCTTCCAGCTGCACTTTGAGGAGGTATATCGGGAGGATTTGAACATTCTGTCCAGAAAGGTTGAGGACTGGCTAGGCCAAATTCCCTTTAGTAAAATCTCAGACGTTAAAACCCAGAATATGGACCTGCCAATATTTAATTCGGAAGTTGTGGAAGCTATAGATCAAGGCAAAAAAGTTTATAAAGCCCTGAAAGACGTTCTCTCCCCGGTTTTGGTTGTTCTCTTTGCTCATATCTTTGAGAACGCTGGAAATATTCCTCCTTCTTGGAATGAAGCTACGGTCTCCCTGATCCTTAAACCCTCTAAACCATCAAGATCCTGTGACTCATATCGACCCATCTCTCTGCTCAATATTGATTGTTAGATCTATGCAAGAATATTGGCAGAGAGGTTAAATGGGGTTACAGGGGATCTTTTGCTTAAGGATCAAAAAGGATTTATTAAAGGTAGAGGCATAGCTGAACTAACTTACAATTTGATAGGGGCAATAGATCTAGCGACGGTTTATAAATGTCCATTAGCCATAATAACAATAGACGCAACAAAAGCTGGGTCTATCTGAAACATATGTTGAAGGAGTATAATTTAGGGGAGAACTTTTGTAGGTCTATTTTCTTATTATATAAATTGCCCACAGCAAGAATCTTAGTAAATGGGAATCTGTCTGCACCAGTTAATATCCAGAGAGGTACCAGGCAGGGGTGTCCCTTATCGCAGATGCTTTTTAATCTATATATCGAGCCCTTTGCCGAAATAATTTGATCGAATCAAAACATAAAATCATTTCAATATTTGGGTTGGGAAAAGAAGGTGGCGTTATACGCTGATGATTTAATGGTTTTTACTTCAGACCCAAACATCTTCATCCCTTTGGTTTATGAGGAGGCAATCAGGTTCGGTAAGATTTCAGGGTATGAAATTAACTCCACGAAAACAGAGGGCATGACATGGAATCTAACAGTACGTTCCCATCCAATAAAGAACAGGATCAGGTACTTGGGAATTCAGATTATCCAGAATATTGATGAGATCCCAGAATTAAATCTGCAAAGGGTGGCCAAGGAGATTAAATCCTCTCTGACAGCATGGCCATATTTGCCTCTAACGTTAGTGGGCAGAGTTAACTTCATAAAAATTATGCTGCTCCCAAAGTTAATTTTCATCTTGCAGAATATTCCATTGGCATTTAAGGAAAAAAGCCTAAAATCTCTCCAGTCTGTATTTAATTCATTTATCTGGGCCTCTAAAGCGGTTAGAATATCGTGGAAAAAGCTGCGCAGAAAAAGAACAAGGGGAGGTTATGCTTACCAGACTTAGTTCTATATGCAAGAGCCTTGTCCTTGACTGGAGGGAAACTTCTTCTAGGCACCCCAGATACGTAAAATGTAGGAATGATGTTTAAGGAAATGCTTGCAGATGTTGAGAATGGGAATTAAGCGCCCTTTTTACATAAATATGGAGATCCAAGATTCCTAAAAAAAGTACCATTAAAGACTTTACGAGAATTTGCTGGTACATGGGCAAAGGTCAGAAAAACTTGAAGATCAGTTACTTTAGTGCTCTCGCCCCAATCTGGAATGCTCCAGGATCACCTGAATGGACTAGAGATTCCTTGGTTACTCCATTGATAGATGGTGGTGTTCAATGCTGGGGACAATTAGTTACCGGGAATCCTTATTATCGTGGGATGAGTTATCTTCCCTTATGGACAACAGGCTCTCCAAATTAAAATACTGGCAATTAAGGAGCTGGCATCAGAATACCGGACAATGCGTGGGCAAAAGTATGAATTGGAAAATATTCTTTGGAAAGAAACCAGGAAGAAATTGAAGGTATCGGTTGTCTACTGGTTAATGATGGACCTGGACGATGGAAAATTCAATCTACCAATGGAAGTGTGGGGAGAGAGCTTGCCTGGCGTCCATCCTAAAGAATTATGGCAAGTATCTCTTGACACTTTGTATGCTACAGTCCAGCCTGCATATTTGAAAAGGAACCATATCTTCTGTATCCATAGGGTTTATTGGTCTCCGCACAAACTTGCGAAGTTCTCGAATGGTCCATTACCCAAATGTCCGAAGTGCCTTGTCCCGGAAGTGGACGATATCCATATGTTCTTGTAGTGTCCCATGCTCCAAAACGTTTGGGAAAAGGTAATAAAAGGTATTGGAGATATGATGGGTATCAACATTCAGGTAAGCCATCTTTTAGTGTTTTTTGGCTTATTACCAGAATGTGAGGCGCTCCCTGATGGGATGAATAAGTCATCTCTATAATTGATTTTGTTAGCAAGAAGAGAAGTGTGTAAAAAATGGATACAGGATACCCCCCTTCCTTTGCAGAGTGGACTATCTCTGTTAGTTATACCATGACAATAGATAAGTTAAACTGGAGAAGAATAATGTTATAAATGACAGGGAGAATAGGCTAGATTTTTGGAGTCGGTGTGAGGTATGGCTTATCTTGTAACATCTCGGTCCAATGATTAAGCCTTACACCTAAAGTACTTTGCCTCTCTGGTTCTGAAGGGCACCCACCAATCAGAACATCCACTCAGTGAGGTTTTGTGTAAAGCTTCTACAATTAGCTAACAGAGCACTCCAGCAGGTGCCTTCGAGAAGAAAGGCTATGGGAGTAATCCAGTAGCTCTGTTTTTACTATTGGCGAATGAGGACAAAAAAAAAAATGTATTTTTTAGGGTATTTCACTTTTGTTTATGTGTGTTAAATAAATGCCTTTGTTGGATGTGTATGGTTGTTGTGTAACTTGCAAACCTTTTTTAGCCCTGTGAATTTTTTCGTTTTATGCGTTGTAGTATTAAAGCTGTGTTGATTAGCATGCCTCCTTTGTCTGACCAATGTGTGAGTGTGTTTGTAATAGTGGGTCAGTATTTGTGTTGGCTGAGCCTTGCTGTGTAGCCAGTGGCCATTTTGTAAAGTCTGTGTCTGTTAAGGTCTGCTTGAGTTCATTGTTTTCGCAGCCTCCTGCTTTTTGTGGTGAGTGACCATGTGGCTGGTGGCCAATTAGTGGTAGTGGTATTGTTTTTGCCATAGACCTGCATGTCTTCTTTTCTTTGTTCCTCTTGGCTTATTGCCTCTTGTTGTGGCTTGCATGGCCATGTGGCTTACAGCCATTTTGTGAAGGCAGGCAGTGTGCTTTTGCCTTAGGCCTGCATTATGTCTTCCCTTTATTGTTGTTGTGGCCTGCCTGGCCATGTGGCTGGTGGGCATTTTGTGAAGGCAACAAGTGTGCTTTTGCCATAGGCCTGCATTCTCTGTCTTCCCTTTCTTGTTGTTGTGGCCTGGCCATGTGGCTGGCAGCCATTTTGTTACGGCAGCCAGGGTCCTTTTGCCATAGGCCTGCATTGTCAGTTTTCCCTTTCTTGTTGTTGTGGCATGGCCATGTGGCTGGGAGCCATTTTGTGAAGGGGCTGCCAGTGTGCTTCTGCATTAGCTCTGCAAGTCTTCTTTGTGGTCACCATGCCTTCTTGCTGGTTGTTATTTTGCATGCAATATTTTCTTCTTTTATCCAGCTACAAATGTAGCACAGTTCACTACATTTTCCAAATAAATGTGCAATATTATTGATTTGAATTGTTTCACTATGTGGCCTAGTCTGCTAATGGGTTTTTCAACCAATAGGCCCAGAGCTACTCATGGGTGAATGAAACAACTGTTTATGTGGTGTCTGTTGAATTAAAACATCATTTAGGGCATGGATGGCATTGCATTGAAATGCAAAATGATTTTTTAGGGTATTTCACTTTTTTCGTGTGTTAAATAAATACCTTTGTTGGATGTGTGTGGTTGTTGTGTAACTTGCAAACCTTTTTTAGCCCTGTGGATTTTTGTTTTTGGCACTGTTGTATTAAGGCTGGGTTTTCTCTCCTTTGTCTGACCAGTGTGTATGTAATAGTGGGCCAGCATTTGCCTTAGCTGAGCCTCCTCGTGTGGCATGGGGCCATTCTGTAAAGTATGTGTCCTTATAGGCCTGCTTGAGTTCATTTGTTTCCAGGCCTCCTGCTTGTTGTTGTTGTTGCGACAGACCATGTGGCTCTTTGCCACTTTGTGGTGGTGCTTTTGCCATAGGAATAATAATATTAATATTATTATATGCAATATTTTCTTCTTTTATCCAGCTAAAAATGAAGCACAGTTCACAACATTTTCTAATACATTTGCAATATTATTGATTTGAATTGAATCGCTATGTAGCCCAGTCTGCCAATATGCTTTCCAACCAAGAGGCCCAGTGCTACTCATGGGTGCATGAAACAACTGTTTCTGTGTGTCTGTTGAATTAACCCTTTCGATGCTGATGACGAGCTCAGCTCATCATGAGGCACGGTTGAGCTGTGCTGATGACGAGCTGAGCTCGTCATGAACAATGGGAAAGTGGGGGCCTGCAGCACAGGAGGGGAAAACACCTAGCAGCCAAGGTGTTAAAACATAATTTAGGGCATGGATGGCATTGGTTTGAAGTGCAAAATGTTTTTTTAGTATTTCACTATTTTTCATATGTGTTAAATAATTGCCTTTGTTGGATGTGTTTGGTTGTTGTGCAATTTGTAAACCTTTTTTTAACACTGTGGCTATGTTGTATTAAAGTATCGTTGTTTAGCATGCCTCCTTTGTCTGGCCAGTGTGTGAGTGTGTATGTAATAGTGGGCCAGCATTTGCCTTGGCTGACCCTCCCCGTGTGGAGTTCATTGTTTTCCTGGCCTCCTGCTTGTTGTTGTTGTGAGTGCCCATGTGGCTGGTGCCCATTTTGTGATGGTAGTAATGCTTTTGCCATAGACCTGCATGTCTTCTTTCCTGTGTTCCTCTTGGTTTATTGGTTCTCGTTGTGGCCTGCTTGGCCATGTGGCTGGCAGCCCTTTTGTGAAGGCAGCCAGCGTGCTTCTGCCATAGGCCTGCAATTTCTGTCTTCCTTTTCTTGTTGTTGTGGCCTGGCTATGCGCCTGGTGGCCATTTTATGAAGGCAGGCAGTATGCTTGTGCTTTAGGCCTGCATGTCTTTCCTTTGTTCTTCTTGGCTTATTGCTTCTATCCACTGTCAGCTGCAGCTCCCTAAATGCTGAATCCCACGTGATGCACAATGCCAAACCGTGCCCGTTACATTTGTATTTTTGTTGTTCTTCTTTCCTATCCTTCCTGAGTGTACTGTACACTAGTACACCAACCATGAAAGCCCTTGTTTTTGTCAAAGTCTCACAAATGTCTACACTGTATTGTTATGTTTTCTTAATAACTGAGTTAATACATTTAATAATATTAATACCACTAACAAATGTGACCACACACTAAGTTATATATTATATTTGTTTGTTTGTACTAGTAGTAATTGAACCACAACATTAAATGCCATGTTTCACTGATGTTTTTCTTGCTTCTTTGCTTTTAGGTGCACAAAAGAGAAGGAAAAGTCATCACCCATTGTACTGCCAGAAAGATGTCCTGCTGCACACGACTTCACGTGACATGACGGGTGACCACAGACATCTCTTCAACTTGTGCCACTGCGTGCTGATGACATCTTCAAGATAGCCCCAAAGAAAGGTACAAGGGCCAGTATTAAGAAAGTTGCCAGTGAGAAGAAGGCCCTGCCACTTACCAAGACTGGTATGTCTCCCAAGACCTTTTTTGGGACACCAAACATTGCACCTGCAGAAGCGGTGTCCGGGGAGCAAGCTGGGAGCAGCAAAATCGCATCAGTGTACCCACCCCACCAACCAAGGCCCAAACCCATGTCTGTTGAGAGGCAACTAGTCTAATCACGAGTCCAACCTCAATGAGCAATGATGTTGAAATTGACTTATCGAAAAGTAGTAACCAATCAATGCAAGAAACTCAGATAAGTGGGCAACAACAGCCGCAACCCCTAATAGTATTTGTTCCTCCCGAAGTAGGGGCAGTTCAGGAAATAGAGCTTCCTGCAGAGGAAGAAGAAGAGCAAGCCACTCTTTCAGAACATCCATTCTCTTCCAGAGCCCCAGCAAGGAAAAGGAGAGTTAGTCCATCAACTTCTTCTCCAAGCCCACCTTCTGATGATCAAGACACCACTTGGATCCCGCCTTTGTCTGTGTTGGAGACACGCCACACCCACAAGGCTAGGAAAAGGAAGGTTCCAGAAAGCCTTAGAGTTATGGAGACAGATGTAGAAGAGAAGGATGATGATGAGCCAATCATCAGGGATATTAGTCCCTCCCCAGTGGAGACCGACATTACCCCATCCCAAATTGCTGTTTGGGATGTAACACGGATAAAAACTATTAATTATAAAAATAGAGACAGGTACATCAGGAATCAAATGTGGGAGCGTACAATATAGTACAACTCTTACTGTGTACCATTGTTACAGGGTAGTTAATTTGAAAGTGCATAGGTGTAGCATAATACGTCACTTCATGTAAGCAAATTTAAACATTAGCAGCTATTAGGAACAGTAAACATCAATATTATTGGATCAGAAGATACATTATAGATATACAATCGAATTAAAAACAGATAAAAAAAGATAGAAACAAGCACAACCCCAGTATGAAAGGCCACCAATTTTGCTGTGATGTAATTACATAATAAAAATTCAGTAATATATACAATATAAAGTGCATGGTGCGTGAATCATCCTGTCCACCACTGGCCTTCTAATAATTTAAAAACACCATACTTTTTCTGGCCTTAATTGAGCTGAGGATAAATGTAGCTGCAAAGAAGCAAATCCTCGGTTCTTCCATGGTGAGTAGTAGTATCAGAGCAGCTTTAATAGTTTTAACCCCATTTAAAAAAAATAAGTGGTTTGACGAACGTAATTCTAAAAGGCAAAAA
The DNA here is from genome assembly GCF_964263255.1 of Lissotriton vulgaris. Taxonomy (NCBI): domain Eukaryota; kingdom Metazoa; phylum Chordata; class Amphibia; order Caudata; family Salamandridae; genus Lissotriton; species Lissotriton vulgaris. Next base: position 798,686,662 of record NC_141685.1, on the reverse strand, counting down.
CAAATCACATAAGAGTAGAAAGTGCGTAGTGCTCTGCTTTGAAGTCCCATCATAGGGACATGGGGAGGACGGATACTGTTTCATTATTGGAAACGCAACCAAGTGATGCACTGAACCTAGCCTCATTCTGATCAGGAAAAAAAAGATGGGATGGTCAAGTGACAAAGGAAAGATAGCCTTGGAAACCAGACGTATCAGTGTACATGTGGTGAAACTGATACGTAGTCTGTTTCCTGACTATTGCCTTTCTCTTTTCGATCCTATGTGAAAGATAGATACTTTTCTGTTACTGTTTGGACAGTGATGGTAAATCGTTAGGATTTCCCAAAATCGGTCTGTCGAATATATCACCATAGGATTTGATTAAATAACTAAGCCAGGGTAACTTAAAACCATTCTCCAATCTCAAGCAGTCATTGATAATGGCTTTTGTAAAAGAAGTTTGTAAAAGAAGTTTCATCTTTTGACCATATTTGTCTCCAAAGCTGTAGTGGTCTCATGGCTATTAGATCCGACAAATAATTAAGACCAACTTCTCAATGCACAAGTTGCGTGGATGCTGAAGCTGGGAGGCATAGGAGCTTCTTTAAAAAAAATATTCTCTTCAGATTGGAGATTTGCACATGGCTGATGGCCCCATATGCCCGCCCCATATAATGTGACAGAAGTGTATCTAGCTTTATAAATATCGATCATATCTTTGATCCGCCGATCCCCTAAATTAATTGCAAATTTAGAAACTCCATTTATACTATTTCTAAGTATAACCTTAATGTTTGACCTCTCATAGTTCCATTCCCCATCTGCCGAGAAAGAAATACCTAGGTAACAAAAGGTCTCCACATTCTGTATCTTGTTACCCTCAATGGAGAATGGTTTCAGACTTTTGAATTTAGGTCCGCACACCATTGTAAAGGTTTTAGTCTTGTTTATCAACAACAACCTCTTGCTGATAAGGGCTGCGAACCCGTTGATTAGCTTCTGGATGCCCACCGGGGTTCTTGATAGATGGACAAGGAGTTAGTCGGGGTAAGCTTGGTAAAAACTATGGTACTGGAGGCCAAACAACCCATCTGAGAAAACACCACTTGATCCAGTGGGAGGCGAACCTTAGCGACTAAAAAACTGCATGTGTTGTTGGTGGAGGGGATGAAGAAGAAGATCTGATCACTGTGGAAGGTGAACAAGATGGAGACATTTTCTCTGTTACACAAATCAGCCCTGTCCACATCACTGCAGTGGTACCGCCCACATCCTCATCAGTAACATCGCAATGGCAAAAGAGTCAGACTGAGACACCAAGTGGTCCCAGGCAAGAGAATACTGCAACGGAGAAACGTGCGTTGAGCCTAACATCTGGCGTCAAGAAGTTACCTGCATCAGTGGCACCAGAAAAGAAAAATATCCAGGCTACCATTCTCAGCATGCTTAGGTAGAAGGGGCAGTACAAACACAACCACCCAACAGCACGTTTGTACAACGCGAAGCTGGCTAAAATGTTAGCGCTGGACCTCTACCCTTCTTCTTTTGTGGAATGGGTGGGTTTTCTTGAGTTTGTGACAGGCAAAATGGAAGGTTCCCAACCAGTCCAATTTTGCCAGAGTTGCTGTTCCAGCACTGCATCATGAAGTACTGAAATTGCTTGGACATGCTTTGCAGCATAGTGCTGTTCACACTATCCACCTAACAACAGACATGTGGACCAGTTGCCAAGCCACTGATTACAGTTGCATCACTGCACACTGGATCTCTTATGTGGGGGTTAGAGAAAAGATATCTGCTGCAGGTGTTGTTGACACTGCTGAGATTTTTAATGCCACTCGGAAACATGCAACTGTAGCTATGTTTGCCATGGAAAAATCTCATACTGCTGCAAACATTTTGGAAGACTTTTATAGCAAGGTCTATGAATGGCTGCGGCCAAGAGGGCTTAACATTGGTTTTGTTGCCATGGACAATGGTGGTAATATAGTTAAGGCCATGGCCGATGGTGACTATTTCAGTGTCCTGTGTTTGGCGCACAACATTAACATCATTGTTCAAGACTTTCTGAAAAAGAAGACAGAGTCAGAAAATTACTGACCACCTGAAGAAGATTCTGCACACATTTCAGCCATTATTTTAAAGCCCGAAAGCAGCTGAGGATCATTTAACGTGATAATAGAATGCCAGTTAAAGCACTCATCCAGGAGGTACTAACACGTTGGAACTGAACTTATTACATACTTGAACGTCTGTTTGAGCAGTAAAGAACAATCAATAGATATATCATGCAAAGAGGGAATGTTACTGTGAAAGGCATGATCTTTGAGATGGACCAATGGGGCCTAGATAAATGCCTGTCAGAGATGCTACTTTCTTTTGAGCTCTTCACACGTGAAATCATCAAGGAGGACTGTACTATGGGCCAAGCTATCCATTGTTCCGGCATGCTACAGGAACAGCTGAAGGGGGTGTCTGCAATGTACGCAGGTGTGGAGGAAAAAAAAGAAGCATATGAGTTGCTGGAGAGCTTAACCCTTCACTTATCTGAAAATACCAGGCTGCAAAAAGGCATTGTATCATCCAACCATTACATCTGTGCCACAATTCTTGATCCACTGTACAAGCCATTACTGCACACTTTCATTCCTTTTTCAGACAGGGATGTTGCCAACAACAAAATGTAGATAGCTGTGGAAGCCAGACACTTAGAAAGAGAACGGTCGAGAATTAGAGGCCTGCTACCCCAGAACACAACAAGTACTGCAGGGCAGACAGCTTCAAGTTCAGCCTTGGAGCCTGAGGGTAGTGCGGTTGGCTCGCAGCAGCCAAAACCACAAACAACAACATCAACAGCAACAAGAACAGGAGCATCAGCCGCAAAATCGGCACAGGACTGGTTTCTACAGCAAGGACTTGGTAAGTCCAGTGCTGATGCAAAGAAAAAAGAGGCCGAGCAAAGCGGAGCACCTATGAGCATTGATCGGATGGTCCAGGCCTAGCTGGATGATCCAACAGAGGCCTACATTGATAAAAATCAATTGCTGTATTGGTATCGGAAAAAGTGCCAACAGCCCTGCCCTGTCTTGCCCTGTCACAAGTGTCTCTACTGAGCGTGTTTTCAGTGCTGCTGGTGCCGTTCTGACAGTGAGAAGGACCAGCCCCTAAATGAAAAGAGGTTAACCATGATCAAAATGAATCAGCACTTTATACCACCGGATTACACCATACCTGTAGTAGTACAGCAGGAAGATGATGACAGTGACACTATTAATAGAAGTAGTGTGTTAGGTGACCCACTTCTGGGCAAACCACCAGAGTTTGAGGACGAGCTCTATTTCCCTGACAAGTAGGATCTTTCAATTTCCAGTTACTTTCTTTCTTTCTTTGACGCCCCTCCAAAAAAAGATATGGCTTAGGAACATTATTTACTTAATTATTTTTTTGTGTGTGTGACTGTATTTCTGGTTAACAAATCCATCCCTACCGTCTTACTTTTATTATTGCCGGATCAGAGTTGCAACTGTGTGCAGTCAATGACTCGCCCAAAAGCCATTTCTCTCAAGCCAGACATTAGATAGAGAATTCAAACAAATCTGTGACTGCCTCCAACACTGGGCCCTGACTATCTATCTATCCTTACCTAACCTAGAGGTACTGCCACAGATGAACAGGTAAATGATGTCATGCATTGCACAATGAGTGATTGTTGTTTATTGTGAATGTCTATTCTACAAACTAACACAAGTCAATCTTTCCCTTCTTGTTGTTCAATAACAAAACTGTACTACTACAGGCCGATCCCTTGCATTTTTAGTTGGGAGTAGACAGGTGTGGAGCACTCACTCAGGAATCGGACACTCTTGGTACAGACTTGGAGTTTGACACCATGACCACCATACTCGCAGTCAGAGTCAGGTCAGGAGGATCAGAGATGATTGATGGAATAACTCAGGGCGTGCCACCAGAAAGAGACAGATTTTTTCACATTCACTGAAGCCAACCAAATTGGATGATTGATGATGACTTTGAAGAGGCCTAAAGTTAAACAACAACAGAGACCAGAACTACATGTCTGTGTGGTGGTGGTGGGCGGTGAGTGTGGTGTGACTGAAGGCGGTGCATTGATTTTATACTTCATTTGGAAAATGCCATGTTGCTGTGTGTATACTATGTATGTGTGCTCAGTGCTGTCTGGCTCAAATTTATAGCTAAGTGGAGTTTGGGTGGGGATGGTCTGTTGTTGGAGGTAACTGCTGTAAACAGAGTCTGATTTAGCCATGCTGCCTCTGAAAGTCTTCTTGTTGCACTCATCCTTATGCAGTTTAACCTTTTGTTTTCTCCTTGATTTTTAAATTTACTTTTTGTTTTTTCATCTACAGAACATTTCATCTGCGCCATACTGGAAAAATAACTAATACTGACCATACCAAACAGCATCCACCAGGCACCCAAGATTCATGGGCTGACAGTCCAATAGGAATGCGCAGATGCAACTACCATTTTAAACAGTATCTTATTTTTTTCTCTTCAATCATTACGACTGTGTGTGCTTTGTTTATGTTTGCTTTTTACTCCTACAAATCATTTAATTGTATTTGCTATCTTTCTAAGAACAGTGCAACAGAACATAAATATAATATATGTAATTTGAGTCTCGCTGGGGGCAGACAGACATTTGCGTAATTAATATACTTCCCTGTACTTGTCTAGTACCACTCATCATCATGCATGCATTACCTTCTCCTCCCATAACAGATTTATGATGGTCGGCTACCAAGATGAGTGTTGTCAATGTGTAATGTTTGTCTTTGTCAAACCTTTCCCTCAATCCCCCTTCCCAAACATTCATCAAACCCCTAACCCTCTTCCCCCAGACTGTGTGATTTATTGAGGTGTGATTTAACAATGTTTACACCATTAATTGATCTCACAGTTGGTGGGGAGGATGAGGGGAAAGCAACACAACAACTCAGTTCAGGGTGAGGAGGATCTTATTCCTAACTAAGCTCACAAAGCCCACAGTGGCAGTGTATATATTATGCAATTTCTACTCCAGCCAGCACAGTGTATGAATTATTTTTCCAGAGGAACATCTCATTACCAGCATCATCATTTAGGCACTGTATTAATTTGCGTTTAAGCTTGTTCACTTCGTACAGTTCATAGTAGCTAAACATTATTCTGATTAATTCAATTTTTTATTGCATATCATACTCTCTTCTTGTGTCTGAGACTGAGTCTGTTCTAGTTGTCTAGTCTCTGGTGACTGTCATCAAGCTTGCATATGATAGTAGTAGTAGTAGTAGTAGTAGTAGTAGTAGTAAGGCTTTATTTCGATATAAAAAATATCTTAAAAGCACCAACATTAAAATTTTATAATTAAAACACATTGAAAACACAGCTTGGAACTCTTGAACTCCACTAAATTACAACAAGCTTTCGCAATTTACTCTAAGAGACAAATTTACACATTGCGGTACATTAATAGCTCCCAAGAACGGTTATACATTAAAAACTTTAAAATAAGGATTAAACATTTTCTTTCAGCCTTTTTGCTCGAATCGTCCAAGCCCAGCTTAAGTATTTGGCCAGGCCAGTGACACACAAAGGACTAGAGTTCGATGAAAGGATACGTAGTGCTACAACATAGTCTCTAGTACCCAGTGCTTTGCACAACGGTTTGAGCCAGTAACCCCTTGGGACTCTGTAGGCTGGACAAGCAAAAAAGAAGAGCGCCATAGACTCTACTCCTAGTGTACAACAAGGGCAGGCAGATGACATTTGGAATTGGGTTTTCCAGCGTGCAGTAAATTCCCTTATAGGTAGGGTACCGATCCTAAATTTAAAATATAGTGCCCTGTCTAGGGGTTTATAGATGATATCTAAGTATGGCTCGGTAGACATAACGTTCTTCATCATTAAGAACCTATTCGTTACGCTTCCCATCTTAGAGTCACAATTACACTTCCTTGAAACCCAATTCCAATAATGGTTCTTTATTACTGATTTTGGTGGGGCTGATCTATTCTCCCATGACTAACTGAGACCTAGGTCAAATAGTAGGGACTTAACGTCTTGGAGCCATTTAATTTTTTGCCAGCCCATAGTAGACATCACCTCTGCCAAGCCTTCTGCATATTTGGCCAGCTCTGGGACCCGCCACAGCCACGCCCACAATAGAAGTGGGCGAAGTTTTGCCAGGTCACTAAGGGCATGGCACCCATGGTCCAGCAATAGAGGCACCATGGGCGTGCTCTGTGGGAATGCCATTAATTCCCTTAAGAATCTATTTTCAGATTTGGCCAGATGCTCCGTATTGCTGGAACCCCAGAGTTCTGCTCCATAAAGGGCCGCGCTTACCCCCCTGGCCCTGTATATGTCAACTACTGGACCAATAGGTTTAATGGATGTAGAGCGCTGTTCCTTTAACAAGGCCCGCGTAACCCTCTTGTGGCCCAATAGCATCTTCTGTACATGAGGGTTCCACTTCATGGAATCCGAAAGTCGAATACCGAGATAGTCGAATTCCATGACCCCCTTGAGAGGCTCAAGATTTAAAACAGGGGGCCTACCCAGCTTTCTTGGCGGGTTCAGTACCAGATATTTAGTCTTGCTGGTGTTTATCACAAGCCCCCTCGATGCACAAAAGATCTGGAAGCTATCAAGGAGATTCTGGAGCCCGACCGGCGACTGGGGATTTAGAGCGGAGAAGAGTATCATCGGTGAACAGGAGGGTTGGAATACGCTCGCCCGCCAGGGATGGTGCGTCAGACTATAATAATAACAACATAAACCTAGTTTTTTTATTTCAGTTTGTTAACTTCCCATTCAATGAATTGTCCCCACTCTCCGAGTCCTTATCCCACAGTGCTAGTTTGCCTAGGAGAAAGTGGAACCTCGCTTCAGTTCTGATGAGTTTGCCTTCAATTTTAAAAGAAACAATAGCAATGCATGCTGCTGATACTACTACCACCACCATGGTGTCACCTTGGGAAACCATGGAGCCCTTGCTTCATCTAATCAGGTAAGAGAATTGAACTGTGGTTGCTTGATCATTGTTGAGAGCCCATCACTCTATACAATGGTAAATCACCTCCCACCCCCTCCGATTCCTTAGGGGTTTATATTATTATGTTATGTTATGTTATAGTGATTTGTATAGCGCGCGGCTGCCCCAGCCAAGGGGCGTCCCGGCGCTGCAAGCAGACAGAATGCAGAGAGTTGGAGGTGCGGAGAGAAGAAAAAATTATTGGAAGAGATGAGTTTTGACAGCCTTTCTGAAGGCAAAAAGGTCCTGTATACCGCGGATAGCTTCGGGAAGGCTATTCCATAGCTTGGCAGCTAGGAAGCTAAAGGATCGGCCGCCTACTCTGGCCAGTCTGGTGCGGGGGATAATCGCGAGGTGTTGTCCCTCTGAGCAGAGCGACCTCCTCGGAATGTATTCTGACAGGAGGGGGCACAGCATTGGGGAGGAAGCGGTTTTAAGGATTTTAAAGGCTAGACACAGTGCCTTAAACTGGATCCTTTTACCCACTGGGAGCCAATGCAATTTTTTCAAGGCTCCGGATACCGAGGAATGGCGGGGGAGACCTACCAGGGCCCTGGCTGCCGCATTCTGGACTCTCTGCAGTCTGGTGGTTTCGGCGAGATTTGCCCCCAGTAAGAGAGAGCTGGCATAATCCAGTCTAGAAAGAATGGTCGCCTGAACAATTAGCTGGCGAGTGCGGCAGTCAAAGAACTTCAGAATAGGTCTGATGTTACGTAAAATGCAGAAGCAAGTGGCAGCCACTTTTTTAGTATGATGAGTGAACTTCAGTGCAGAGTCCACCCAGACTCCCAGATTTTTGACGCAGTCTTTTGGCTCGGGAGGTTGGCCTAGTACTTCAGGCCACCAGTTGTCTCCCCAGGACAAGGTGTTTTTTCCCAGGAGCAGTATCTCTGTTTTCCCGGCGTTCAGTTGAAGGAAATTCGCCGTCATCCAGTTGGTGATGTCCGTAAGTGTCTGTTTAAAGTGATGGGCCTCCAGACCACTGTTGTTCTTAAGAGCCACCACCAACTGGGTATCATCGGCATAGGATACCAGTGCTAGTCCGTTCTTTCTAGCCACCTCTGCCAGAGGGCGGACATAGACATTGAACAGGGTAGGGCTCAGGGAAGAACCCTGCGGCACTCCCTGTCCAATGTTATGCTCCTTAGAGATGTTAGGGGGGGTGGAGACTCTGAAGGACTTGTTGGAGAGAAAGTCTCTAAAACATCCCAAAGCTGTCACTGTAATTCCAATTTCCTCCAGTCTCGTCAGAAGGACCTCATGTGACACCGTATCGAAGGCAGCACTGAGGTCCAACAGGACCAGTGCTGCCGTTCCGCCGGTGTCAAGAATGGTACGAAGGTCCTCTGTAACACTGAGCAAGGCTGTCTCGGTGCTATGACCAGCTCTAAACCCGTGTTGGGAGTCATCCAGAATGTTGTTGGTGAGAAGGAAATTGGTCAGAATGTTGTTGACATGTGCCTCGATGATTTTGGCAGGCCAGGGAAGCAGGGAAATGGGCCTGAAATTCTCCGGAAGCGTAGAGTCTAAGGTGGGTTTTTTTAAGATGGGGGAATCCCAAGCCTGCTTCCATTTTGAAGGAATTCTGGCGGTAGAAAGAGACAAGTTGATAATGTCCCGAATATGTTCTGTGATAAGTTCGTGAGCTTCACAGAATGTATCCGGTTTTAGGGGATCCGCCGGGGAGCCCGATTTAATTTTTCTGCCGATTTTTTGAAAACTCTCTCTCTCAAGTGTAGGAAGGGAGGAGAGAGAGGGCCTGGTGGGATCCAAAGTGGCCGGTGACTGTGGGAGTTTTGGGAAAATGTCATAGATTTTCTTAATCTTATTAGTGAAAAAATTAGCCATATTATTGCAGAGGTCAGGGGAAGTAGTGGTAGTGATGACAGTTTTTTTTTGCAGTAAGGTCTTTCAGGATTTTAAAGACAGATTTCGAGGTGTTAGAGCTATTGCTGATTTCATTTGCATAGTATGCCGCTCTCGTTCTGCAAACCTTACGGTGGTAAGTTTTTTGGAGTAGGACATACTCCTGTTTGAGGTTGGCATCGTAATTTTTTCTCCAACCCCTCTCCGCTTTTTTGCATTCCTTTTTCAGAGTTGCTAATTCAGAATTGTACCAAGGACTAGCCGTATGGGTACGGACCTTGGTCCATCTGGCAGGGATCAGGGTGTCAAGTGCCTGGGTGATCCAGAGGCAAAACTGGTCATACCCTACGTCCAGGTCTTCACTTGGGGAGGGGGATTTAACACCAGGAGGTTGTGTAAGTCTTCAAGGCGAAGTTTTCTCCATGGCCGTTTTTTAACTGACGGAGTCGGCACCGCTGCGGGGCTCGAGTTACAGGAGATAGACAGTATTACTAGATGGTGATCTGTCCAGGTCATAGGAATAGGCGAGCCTGCGGATCCACTCGTAATGTTAGAGAAGATGGGATCAAGAAGGTGTCCCGCTCTGTGGGTGGGACACTTACGAGTTGATTGAGTTGGAAGGCAGCGAGATCCGCAAGAAAAGTGGCAACTTTGGGCTTGGTGTCTCTATCAAGATGTAAATTGAGATCACCTAGGATCGTAAAGTTAGACGTTTTGGTAATGTTAGTACCCATATACTGTAAAAGTGAGTTGATAAAAGGGGCATCTGCGCCAGGAGGTCTGTAAATCAGAAGGCCGGTTGCGCAGAACTGTGGGTTGGCTTTGATGGAAAAGCAAGCCCCTATATAGTATTAGCTGAGTAGACTGCAGAGATGGGGAGGAGAGAGTAGTAGGACAAGGGAGGGTACAGCATAACTATTTTGTTCACACTATCAGCAGACTTTTAAAACTGTCTGCAGCAAAGGAAGCACTGACAAGTAAAACAAACAATCAATAACCCCACCACGTTTGTTTGAAATCATTCATAATCATAACATTTTAAAGTATGAAAAGTTTATTATTCCCTGAACAAAATATCAAACCCACAACTGGCCCACCCCTCTCCCCGACCCTAACCCCAACCAATGTCCAAGTATGTCCAACAAATATCCATAAATAAAGAAAAAGCCAACAATCCCCTAACTCCCACCCAAAAACAGATTAGAAAATAGCGGAAGAGAGCTACTAACGGTGGATTAGGAGCTTCTGGAGGTGCCTCTCCACTCGTTCCTGCCTGGCTTCAATATCTGCCAGTCTTCGCATGATGTGGCGCTCATAATGGCAGAAATAAGGGGGAGCAGCAGTGGTGGTGTGGTGGTAATCTGCAGCAGCTTCTGCCTCCTCCTCCTCAGCCACCACCCACTGGTACTCGGCCCTGATGGCCTCCATTTTCCTTATCCGGGTTCAGGCTGCAATCTCCTGCCTGGTCGGTAGAGCAGCAGGAGTAGCTACATATCAAGAAAAAAAAGTCAAATTGTAAACAATGGTCTTAGCAAAATACATAGGCAATTATGCCATAGTATGGACGGAGGTGATTGATGATGGGTGGGTAGGAAGGTTACATAATGTTGCGCATGAAAACTACTGTGAGTCCAGGGAGGTTTCTGAAATACCACCTCTTCAACCATTTAAAGAAAAAAAACTTGAAAAAAACATTGCAGGCAAGTAAAGGTGAGATGAACATTACTACAGAGGAGCACCATATTTCCTTTTTCTCCTTCCCAAGGATTTTTACAATCATCATTGCATTGTTCTTCGAGTATTTTATTTTTTATTCTTCACCCTTGGCTTTGCTGCTCACTACCATTTACGTTTTTATACATTCTCTCAATCCACTCTTCACCATTGAAATTACCCATCCATCCAAAGTTCCAAACATGGCTCACTGTCTTACTCTAGTCTCATGATCTCAAGTGCAAACCTTTCAGCAACATACATTTGCCATTTGACATTTACCCACCCATGTGTCCTTAAATTAATTTCATTCAAAAGAAACCACCAAGTATTCTAATCACCCACCCAGGCAGGCATCCTTCCACAAACCCAGGCAGGCTTCGTTCCTACCCATACACCAACATTTCATCCATCCTTCACCCACCCATGGATCCTAGCTAACAGCCACCTATAGTACTATTTATGTATCTGGCGCTTCACCTTTGGCAGCAGGGGGCAGTTTGAATCCGGACCACACGCCCCAGGAACCAGCGGGGCTTAGCGTGCAGGAGGAGCCCCTCCCTCCACCATCAGCCAATTTAAAAACAGTTCGCGCCTTCCGCTTCGTGGGAGACGCTTCGCGGGAGACGCTTCGCGGGAGACGCTTCGCGGGAGATGCTTCGCGGGAGACGCTTCACCTTTGGCAGCAGGGGGCAATTTGAATCCGGACCACACACCCCAGGAACCAGCGGGGCTTGCGTGCAGTGGCAGCCCCTCCTTCTACCATTAGGCGGTTTAAAAACTGTTCGTGCCTCCCGCTTCGCGGGAGACGCTTTACCTTTGGCAGCAGGGGGCAGTTTGAATCCTGACCACACGCCCCAGGAACCAGCAGGGCTTAGCTTGCAGTGGCAGCCCCTCCCTCCACCATCAGGTGATTTAAAAACTGTTTGCGACTCCCGCTTTGAAGGAGACGCTTCACCTTTGGCAGCAGGGGGCAGTTTGAATCCAGACCACACGCCCCAGGAACCAGCGGGGATTAGTGTGCAGTGGCAGCCCCTCCCTCCACGTCACCGGGAGGATTTAAAAAAGCAGCTTCTCCCACATGCGGGACGCGCGTGGGCATGCGCCGGGCGAAGCCCGGGCCAAGTGCGGGCCTGTCTAAGTCCATGACAGCCAGGAAGAGCCAGGGCAGGACCACCCCCTTACATCCGGCATTGGCCATTTGACGGAATGAACTGCATTGACCTGTGACTGCCTCTGAAGGTACTTTTTCCATCTCAAGGCCATACATTTTTTTTTTAAACCTTGGAATCGATACACTGACTATTTAGGGCTAACCCCATGGGTAAAAGAAAAGTTATGGAGGGGGCGGGTGGGGGGCGTTCAGGATCGAACATAACACAGGGCTCTAGGAAAGCAAAGAAAGTAAAGAAAAGCAACAAGAAGATGTCTAAAACTGATGTCATGGCCAACATAGAAGCGCTTGTTGATGAGTGTGGAAGTATATTAGTAGGAGACCCTGTTGTAAATTTAGACACTACTAAAACACGGACTGACAAACCTGGTAAATGCCCTCAGTTAACCCATATCCACATACCCCAGATGTTTTGTAAATCACCTTGCTCGAACAACTCTATTGGTAACAAGGATTTGTCCTTGAGACAGTCTAGCCTTGATCCTGATATTCCCTCGCCCTCCCAAATACCATCCCTGCCCATGATAGAGCACAGGTCGAGTCATTTGGAGCCTACTGTCATAGTCTGCTCCAACCGTTTTTCTGCTTTGGTTGATGAATCAGCTTCTCCTGATGATCTATCCACTCAGGGCCTAATGGAAGTCCCAATTGAGGCACAAGTGGAGGCTCGAGTGGATGTAAGCGCTAGGACCTCGACTCTAATATCAATTATAAACTCCTTAACAACAGAGGTGAGGGACCTAAAATCTTTAGTCTCAGATCTAAGAGCTTCTGTGAAACCATTAGCATAAATCACAAGCTGCCTTCCAGCCTCCAATCCATTGGCAAGAAGTCCCAATCAAGTAGGCAGAACAGGTCCCGCAATAAATTACCCTACACATACCATTCCAACTTATCAACCAGTACCATCTAGCGAGACCGCTGTATTGCCGCAGTGTACAAAATAAACTAGTGTTCCATCTGGGTTTAATTACATCGAACTAACCCCTTCTACATCTCAGGCCCCTCCACATAAAGCAGTAGTGCCCAGCTCACATTTTTCCGGACGCCCTTCCCGTCCCTTGTCCTCAAAGCAGACAGTTTTTAAGGTAAATGTTCCTAAGTCCATGGGTCGCGAATATGGGGATTCACTGATCAACAAAGTTACACATTGGATTCGACACGTCAGAGGGTGCCGATCGATAATAAGAGAGGACATCATCAAGGCAACAAGGTACTCTTCTCTAGCTCAATGATTAGATACTATTGAGCTCATGCTAACTTCCCCCCATTTGGCTGAGGGCTTACTGGCTCTTGAGTATAGAACTTGCCCTCCTGGTACTTCGGGTATTCAATTTAGATATTCCCCACTGGTTTCTAGTACAATCATGAGGGATGGGGTTCCTGAGCTATCCAGAGGGTCGCAACTAAACGACAACGATTGACTGATAACAATCCCTCAAATATTAACTGAGCACACATATGACTCTGAACTAGCTCTAATAGATACTGCCCCCATTGCCTCCATTGCCTTAACCAGACAAGGCCATCCCAACAAGAACCTTTTTACTCATCCCGAACAATTTCTGACTTTCTGACCCCAGGCATATAGCTGCAAGCCCTTTTTTGATAAATCATTCTCTAGAACCAAATTGTACCCAGACCGACTTAGCTAATGAATTGGTGCACTCTAAAGTGAATAGTCCAAATTTAAAGATCCTTTGCTGGAATATAGCTAGCCTCTCTAAGAAATTATCCTTGCCAGATTGGAACAACTTTTTTGAAGGCTACACTATTTGTATCTTTCAAGAGACATGGAGTATGGTGCCCCATCATAAAGTAGGTTTCGCGTCCTACTGCGTCCCAGCAGTATCATCACCAACAGGGAAGGGGCGCCCCTCCGGTGGCCTGCTAATATGGATCAGATTTTACATTGAATCAGATCGAATGTAATTCTCCTGACCTCTTAAGACTAACCATTAGGGATAACAAAGGAGGTAGAACTCTGGAAATTTTAAACATCTATGTCCGAGGAACAAAAGGCGGAGCACAACCACCTATAGTCGCATCCTTGGAGGCCGAACTTTCCAACTGTCCCCATGACTCGTACATCCTGGTAGCGGGAGACTTCAATTGCACTTATGAACCCCTCACTGCCGAGGATGTGCTAGACATGGAAGAGGACGAGGCGAAGCGGGGAATCCCCCCGCTGAGCATTCCCCCGATAAAAAGGTGGACACAATTGGCTGTTCAGCTGAACTCTCTATCCGTAGAACATGGGCTAAAGGCAACCAATGGCAGGTCACTGTCTGATTCAACAGGGGCACATACCTACAGCAGGGTAGGTTGTTCCTCGCGAATCGACTACATCTTATTAAATTACAAACTGTGGTGGCACCTAATAGACATGGTGATAACATTGACTGTTGACAGTGATCACAATCCACTATGTCTAACCTTAAAATCTTTATGGCTGCCCAATCCTGGACTTAGAGACACAGGAAATTCAATGTCAACAAGGGAAGTAATTCCCTCAAATTGCGGTAGATACTTGAAATGGCATAGAGTTGCTCTAGATGAAAAGAAAGTACATGGCATTAGGGAGACCTTGGTAAAGCCTTAAGTGAAATGGGAGAGGCCCTCACAGATCCAGACGTCACCGTTAAGATACCCACAATTTATGAAAAAACTATTAGTACCCTGGGAACTTTTTTCCGTACAACTGCTGGAATTGGGCTCCGCACATCGCGGAAGAAGCCCAATGGTAATGATATGTGGTATACGAACACTTGTAGACGCAAAAAAATCTCCCCTGGTTCTGGTTGTTAAATGTAACTCTCTCCCCATGATTCGGTCACCAAGAAGGGAGTACAAGGTGGCAGTGTCCAAAGCTAAGAAAGAGTGGGAAGAGCAGCACTGGCAAGTCCTGAAAATAGCCAGTATGGAGAATGATGCTAGCCACTCTTGGAATTTGATCAGAAGTAAGACGCGACCTGACTGTGAATCAATCACCAATGATATCCTAAGCCAAACCTGGTATGCCTGAAACTCTATTCTAATGCAGAGGAAGTCTTGTGTGAAGGCCCAGCCATCGATTTTAGAATAGGCTTTGAGGAACCCAATAGACATCCTTTCTCTGAACTGGAAGTGGAAACCGCCATTCGGCATATCATTCCAGCAAAAGCAGCGGGCCCGATGCCCTTCGTGCAGACCCCGTAAAATGGGCAAAATGTAATACCATCTTAATTAACGCCATCGATAACGGCTCCCCTATTCCCGATTCCTGGAAGGGAGCCGAGGTCGTCCCCATTTTTAAAAAGGAGGCCAGGGACGATTGCCAATTATCGCCCAATAAGCTTGATCGATTCAGTCCAAAAGGTCGTTGGGAGGGTGGTGCTGGAGAGGATCTTGCCATGGGCAGATGAAAACAGGGTCCTCTCCGATTACCAAGCAGGCTTTAGGGCTGGCACCGGGACAATTGAACAGGTGTTCAGGCTACTCCTCCTCCACTAGAAGGTGGTCCAGATAGGCATGGGCAGTCTTTATCTCACATTCATCGACCTAAAGACTGCCTTTGACCTGGTCCCTCGGGGCGCCTGTGGCAGGTGCAAGCTGAGCAGGGGGTCCCTAGGAACATATTAAATATGCTAGTTCGCCTCTATGAAGGCAACTATGCTCAAGTGAGATGGGACTCCCAAGGGCAGAAAACTGCTCAAATGCCAGTGAACAGGGGTGTCCTCCAGGGCTGTGTATTAGCTTCCACCCTATTCTCCTTGTATGTGAATGGGGTGGTCGAATATTTACAGCGAATACCATCTGACGCTCCAGCCCTGGCGGACGAAAAAATCCCCACCCTCCTGTTCGACCAACCTCATCTCAAAGACCCCGAAGGGCCTGCAGTCTCTTGGATAGCTTCCAATCATTTTGTATCAACAGAGGGCTGGTTATCAACTCAGAGAAAACAAAGTAATTAGTGCTAAACCCCCCAAAAACACTTAGGACCCCACCTGTACTAAATTCTGTCCCACTAGAGAGGGTTTAGACAGGGTTACTACATTTGATTACCTGGGCATTCGCATTTCCGAATCCATGCTCTGGAGTACCCATATGCAAAAAATGCTCCTGAACCATAAAAGGGTAGTGGGGGCGATATTCAAAGAGCATCGCTCTTCAACAAGCAGACCTATTGCCCCCGCTATTGCTATTTATAAGGCTAGGGGAGTGAGTTTGGCCCTTTATGGCGCCGAACTCTGGGGTTTTACCAACTCGGACCAAATTGTGAGATCAGAAAATACATTTTTAAAAGAGCTAATGATGCTCCCCCAGAGGACCCCCACCAAGCCTTTACTGCAAGACCTAGGGTGCCACTCATTCAGAGATTTAGCAAGACTTTGCCCCCTCCTGTTGTGGGCCCACTTGTGGCAGACACCAGAATTGTCAAAATATGCAGCGGGGCTAAGCGAAGTAATGAGTATGGATGGGTGGCATAAGATTAAATGGTTAAAGGATCTAAAAATACTTCTGCATGATCTTGATCTTAAAAAGGCATGGATAAATAGAACCGCTCCTCCAAAGGCAGAACTTAAGAAGGCGTACTGGTCTTGGGTCAGTAAGAAGGGTCTCCTTAATCCCAAAATAGGTAGGCTGACAGAGGAGTTTATGCAACACAAGCTTCTTACTCGCTATGAACCATACCTAGATGTCATACAAAAACCATATGATAGAGCTCTGTATTTTGAGTTCAGGGTAGGTTCACTCCTCACATGAGAGCTGACTGCACAATGGAAGCCTCCCTACCAAACACCAGCTTCCTGCCCGAACTGTGAGGCTACCCTTGAGTCAATCGCGCACGTCATGTTCGCTTGTCCAGCCTACAAAGTGCCAAGGGAATGCTGGCTCAAACCACTCTGTAGAGAGCTGGGCACTCGCAGCCACTTTGTTGTGCTGTGCATCTTAAGATCTGATGGACGGGACCTCTATGCTTGTGGTCTGGCTAAACTTCTGAGAGGGGCATGGAGCATTAGATCAAGAACCCTGCATGCTAATCTTTGAATACTTCTGCTGCTATGTGTTTCCCACATTTTTCACGTTGAAAATTGTATTTTTAGTATTTATTACTTGGCCTTTGATGAATTTTGCTAGTCAAATGATTTGGGTACATCTATTGCCTGCCAGAATGTATTTTGATTTTAATTGTATGGCTTTCTTATTCTTGTTTTACAGCTTTTAAGATATGTTTTTATCTAAATAAAGCTATCATGACTGACTGACTGGCATCCGGCGCTTTCTTTCATCCATGCAACCTTCATATATAATACAGTTCATCCAACCTTTCCCCTTTCATCCTTCCCTTTCCCAACAACCCCTAGTTCAAGGTCTTGTTCATGAAACGTTTTCTGCTGAGTTGAAGATAGAAGTGACCAGTAGTTACTCAGATCAACTTCAATCCTGCTGTGTTCAGCTGTTGTTCAGAAGGCAGCAAAACTGTACATTTACAGTGAGCTTATAATTATAATTAATTGTCAAAAATAAGCAATCAATATGACTTACCACCACCCGCCACTGGCTCATCCCCTTTTGCTGCTGCTTCTGCAAACTGGCTGGCATCATCTGTGCTGACCCCAGCACTGGTGGTCGGTGCAGCTGGAAAAAAAAGATTACACATTTCTTAGATGCCAGATACACCTCCCCCTATTAATTGTTTTTTAGCAAAATAAAAAAACACCTCACACATCATTCACTACAATTTGGATACATTACAGACAGTATCTTCCATAAAAAAAATACCAGGATGGGCATTTTGTTTTTGGAAAGTTTTAAAAAAGCCTGAAGTCAAGGCAAGAGACAAGCTGTTAAGAAATCGCTGGAGCTATTGATTGATGAATCTGATGTTTTGAGAAAAAAATTACAAATGACCTTGGTTGGCTAATGTAATAGGGCTGTCCTCCTCGTACATCTTCCCACACATGGTGAACAGTCATCAGTTCATTAACTGATGCTAATAATATTAAGAATACACAGCTTTGGGGTATCCACTGTGACCATTGGCACTCTCTTGTTTTAGTGATTGTAAGCCTTCTCATCTATTACATGTGTAGAATACCTTACTTGGGCAATGGGCATGCAATCTGTACAGATGAGGAGTAGTAGTACTATGTGACCAATGGGTTCTCTGAGTCTTAGAGTACCACACCAGGCAGTCCACAAAAGGGTAGAGGGAAAGCTGACTGAAAAAGCATAAGAAAGGAAGCTACAGACAGACTAGTAAATAACAAGAGACTGTTTGACGTAGAGAAATATAGAAAATAGGTAAATAGGATAATGCTGGATTACCAGGAATTTAAAAATGAATTAATTGAAGAGGATTTGGGAAAATAATATACACACGGGTAGACACATTATTCAAACAGGAGCAGAAAAATTAGGGGAATGAATATATTAATGTTAACACCAGGAGGACTTACTGGGGTCAGCAGAGCCATTGGCCACAGAACTCTGGGAGGCACCTCCAGGGCCAGCTCCCGGGCCCTCACCCGCCTCAGCCCTCTTCTTGCCCCTAGATGCTGATGTAAAACATAAAGATAAAAAAATATTAGTGGTAATAAATAATATCTCCCCAAAATATATTTGACAGGCAAAGGCAATCGCAATACCATTGAACTTTTCTAAAGCAGATCAACTAGTAGTAGTATATCGCGGGCCATCATATCCTTTTCAAAATTTCCAAAACCTACCTACCTACCTAATCACTCCTATTCAAAATTTAGTCAACTGCCTTTTGGAATTACTAATAATAAATTGCAACAAATCATGATGTGTGCTTCTTCTCAAATCTCATTCGCAATCTCTCAGTCTCAAGTCAACCCCCTTTGAGAGGCCAATGTACTAATCAGTAAGGGTTACAATGATGTTGGGCAGACGTCATTATGGTTCCGGAACCGCCTGGCCTTAGGTCGGTGTCACGGTCACGACGACCGCGCTAGTCTACTATAAATTTATGTGATCCCCCATAGGCCATAGGGCAGTCGCAAACCTTCATTTGTCAATGAAAGCTTGTGTGCCAGGCGAAAAAGGCCTGCAGCACAAGCTTCCATTGAAAAATGGATGTTGTTGTTCACAAACATCCTGCACAATTCGTGTGGCAGTGGCATGCACCATACAGTTACAAAATTACAATAACTAATTGCAGAATGTCTTACATAATCATAACTAATCACATCTTCCCAAGCGAGTAGCAACAAGTACGAATCAATAGCTAGGTTAGGTGGGTAGCGCCAAGTAAGCTAAGCACATGTCAAGATTAACAGATTATTGCAATATATCTGAAAACTCAAATTCCCTGCATGTACGCAGCATGCTTGCTATTATTTGGAAAATAAATATTAGCTATAGCATAGAAAACAGGTAATAATAAAAATGTATAATTTTAATAATTACTCACCTAGCCCTGCAATCTCAACTCCTAGCAGGTGCAGCAGGTCTTGTTCTCGGTCCAGAATGTTGGGCCAGCAGTGCCCTAACTGCTGATGGGTGCGCTGGACCGGAGGGCAGCGCTAAACTGCCCAGAACACCCTATGAAGGTGGCCATGCCTTGGTGCGTCCTTATCTGTTATGGGGCTGGGCAGAAAGAGAGAAAAAAAAGAAACAGGGAAAAAGAAGCAAGGACTGGGTAATAAGGAAGTAGGAAAGCTAAAAAATAAAATACACAACTCACCAAAAACACAAAGCAAAGTAGAAAAAAATCACAAATACACACTTAGAAAGACAAAGGGTAATATAATAAATAAAAAAGATGGGGGGGAAAGTTTTAAAGGCCAAGGATTACAGAGATTAAGGAATGATAAAAAAAGTTGGCCCCAGCACCACAAACAGAGTAAGAAACTAGATAGCTGCACCTATGTGCCACGCGTGGTCAAGTTCGCAGAATACGTCCACACGAACACGCAATCCGCGTTGACATATGGCGGAAAATGTCATGCAAACAGGCAGGACAAGCAACTCTGCATGCTTGCGGAACTCCATGTACTGCAGCAGAGTTTTTTGCAACTTCAGGGGGTTCCGCGTAGCGCTGCTACGCGAACTCCGTCCAGGCTTACTTCCATGTAAAGGCAGATGGAAAGAGACTTTGGGGGTCTCAAGCAGGGCCCCTGTACCCTCTGGGCCACTGGAATGTGGCCAGAGGGCTACATGTGTTGTCCCCCCAAACATCCATGCACCGTGTGCCTGGCACCACGTGATGTTGGGCACACTGAGCATGGAAGTTTAAAAACATCCCTTTTACTACTGCGGCTTGTGCTGTGGCCCTTCTCCGGGCCGCAGTAAGCTGCGATAGAAATATGCATGATTCTCACTGCCTACACAGTGGTCGTATCATATTATGGTGGTTGGGACCACTGATTACTTGCCGGACGGTCCCAATCAAACACGCAATGGCGGTCGAATGCTCGTCCGACTGCCATTTTAATAAGTCTCTTTGTGTAATTTTTAAATGTTCAGGAATGTCTTTGTCTTGGTATCTTCTGGAGGCAGGTGGGGTATCACTGGTGGCTTTTTTAGTTCATGCAATTAATCATTTTAAGGTGGGGATAGGTGGCAGTTGCCCTTTTATGTGTCCTCTAGGTAGGATATCTTTAAGGATTTTGTCCTTGGGTTCCTGGGAGCTTGTGCTTTTCGTCTTTTGTGGTTACCCACCCATGATGTAAGGGAATAGGCTTTTGTGCAGCCACCCCCAACTTTTTGCCCCATTTGAACAATTAACTGCAGTTTTTTTTTTACTTTGAGGGTGAAGTGAGGCCCAGTTTCCAGACCTCAGTGACAGTGTTTTGACCCCATGGAAAAACCACATTTAATTGGATACAACCAATTGGCAAATACTAACTTACTTCTAAGTCCCTAGTATATGGTGCCATGGGTACCAAGCACATGTAAGGCAGAATTTTCACCCAGGAGTGCAGCACTGGTTTGGCCACCATACAAATGCCAGAGACAAAATTGACCCCAGCTTGCCACTGCAGACTGGCAGGGCAGTGTTATTCACTGCTATTTTGACTTCGCCATTTAACCTAATGTCAAAGCTACCACTTCCCTTAAAGATATATGTAAGTCTACCCTAAGGAAGGCATATCAAGCCCTGTGGCAGGGAGCTGATTATTATTTAATAAGACATAATATTTTCAATATGTCTTAGAAGCAACCCTTCTAAATAGTCGGTTTGCTGTGGAAAGGCTAGGAGCCCCATTAGCTAATGCTGGGTTACTGGCTGGCACCCAAGGCTGACTAACTTCTGAATGGGAATGTCTAAAAGGGTCAAGTAAGGAATCAAATTAATTGTGACATTACATCCGACCTGATGCCCAGGCCAGAATTAAAGTCACTATTAACGTTAAGCAACTTTTAGAAAGTTGCCATTCTTCACTCCAGCTAGTCCTGTGGCATCACAAAGTCCCTGACACAGTCAGATTTTTAACCGCCTGGGGAGATGTGTCAACTACTCCCAGGCCCGGGAAAAAAGGCAGTTGCCGGAGAACGAGGTGTGACCTCCTCTGCCAGTATGGCATCTCAGGGTGTTAGCCCAGAGGAACGCTTCAATGGTGAAGCCACCTTTCAAGTGCCACTTGGGACAACATACCTTAGCAGGTTGCTTTTTCTTCCTGCAGGCAATTAGGGGAGAGAACCAAGGAAGGGAAACCTGTGCCCAAACCAGTTTTCCCGTGGAATGTTGTCCACTAGTAGCCACAGTTCTGGGGTGTGCTACCTTGCACCTGGCAACTAAGGCAGGGTCGTACCATATTGAAGTGGGCAAGAATGGGGCACTCTGGGAAAGCCCGATGCCACACATCACAGGAACTTCACAACTAGAGAGGTGGGAACCCAGCAGCCCATTGACTAGTGACCACGTGGTGTCCTTAAGGCTCATTCCGGTGATAAATAATACGGCACCCCTGTCACTCTTCCCTTCAGTTCACTCCAGAGAAGAACTGCTCTGCTTCCTTTAGTTTCCACAAAGAGAGGCTGCACTGTTGAGAGGACTGCACTTGCTGCCCTTTTGGGAAAGTGAGACTGGGACTATGTAGCCCATGTGATTTAGTAATTGTTTTCCTCACTGTCAAATGATAGATTTGGTGGCCTCTATCACTATGTAGTGTAATAGTATAAATGTGTAATATCTTTTAACATTTGCAAGTTTATTATTAATATTTTAGAAAATGCAATTGTTTCTGTTTTGTATACTTACATGTCTGTACTGTTGAGATGTTTCACACAGTTTTTCTGTTGAATAAAAAAGTATGTTACAATTTAAATGGGATTTTGTTGATAGTTTGCAGAGGGTGATTTTTTTTTTGCTTGCTATTTGGGTGAATTTATAATTGTTTATTTATTTATGTATACTTACTTTCTTATTCTTTTTTCTAGTTTCTGATAGTTGATGTTTTCTGGCAGTTTATCAGTTTTCAAGTTGTAGATTTTTCTTTTAGGAGTACTATGTTAAAAAGCTAAAAGTTGGAGAGTGTGTTAAGATTTATTTTCTATTTTCTATTTTTAAGTTTTATTTTAGTTTTAGTTTAAATGTAAGTATTACTTACTTAGGGGCTGATTATGATGGCGGTGGACCCGCTACTGGCAGGCTGCCGGTGGCGGGTTCAACGCCATCGTGCAGCCATTTTCCGCCCGCCAGATGGTGACGGCGAGAGGAATGTCGGACAGCCATGGGTCCAACGTTTGCCTGTCGGACCGCCTGCATCCCTAGAATGGTGGCAGTGCCTAGCATGCACCACCCGCTTGATAAGGATGCAGGATCCCCGACAGCCTCTCCAAGGAGGTTCAACTGCCATGGAAAGGCTGGCGAGATGGACTTTGGCGGCCTGTAGCAGGCCCCCCTTGCCCTTGGGCACCTTGAACTTCCACTTCCCTGCACCATGTGGCAGAAAATGCATGGTGCCTGCCATGTAGCATCACCCGCCACAATGTTAAATGTTGCAGATGCGACTGCCGTGGTGGCAGTCCATCGTGATTTTATGTGTTGGACTGCCTTATAGGCGGACGGTCCCCATCCCCGGGAAGATGGCAGACTGACTGAAGTCGGTCCACGATTCTAATGAGCCCATTGGTTATGTAGTTGTCCAGCTCTATATTTTTCTTCTTTAAAGGTATGTTAAGAGATTCTGTCAGAGTTGCCTCGTATTGAAGCGTTTGTTATTGTTGAAGAGTTTAGTTGTTTAAATTAGTGTGCCTTTTTTATTCATTTAATTATTTGTTTGACTTTATTGGGAAAAGTTGTTTATAGTAAAATGTTATTGGTTGATTTAGTATAGTGAACTGAGGCAGCGAAGTGAGCTAAAGAATGATGATGGATTCAACCCAGATCTGTGACTGGGGGTGAGTGTCTGAAAAGTTTCAGCGCTCCGCCCATCATCTCCTTGTATTTGCTTTGATTTAGTATAGTTGTCATTTTTTTTTAGCAGTTGAGGTCGGTGAGCAATAAAGAATAAACCTGCTAAAAAACTATTCCGTGGTCCGTGGTCCATTCTTTGGAAAATAATCCAGTTTGTTGGCTTTACACTAAATGCGGAACCAGGTTGGACTACAGTACCCAGCATGCAATTAGTCCTGAGCCACAAGCGCACCTGCACGAAGGAGGAGGGGCTGAGAGACTACTTTAAGAGAGTGGTCTCTGAGTCTAATCTAGGATCTAACCACCAGCCTGTGAGACCGGCACTGATGACGGCCGAACTCGGCTAGAAACGCGTCTGCCAAAAGCGTTTCACGGACTGCGAGGACTGAGCTGTGTGGCACTTAATAAATCCCCTGTTGTTACCCGGAGCTGTGTCCTGATTGTTTTCCAGTGGAGAGGAGCAGTGGTATGGATATATAATGCCGGCTTGCTGATACCGGCTTAGGACACACCCTTTCGTTCAGGTGCTCCACGCTCTTCAGCAAAATCTTTGGTAGGAGTACGGACAGTGCTAAGCGCGGCGCCCCCGAACAAAAAGCCATTGCCATTTGGCGGTCATTTCAGTGAGGGGAGAGAGTAGGCAGCACAAAGTTGCCTGATAAGGATAACAACAGAGGTTAAGTGGGACTATTCATTCAGGACTTTGTATGCGAGTGCTGAGTCAAGCACCCTGAATTTGGGATGTCACTTGTTGTTTGGCTCCGCTTTACACTAAATGCGGAACCAGGTTGGACTACAATCCCCAGCATGCAATTTGTCCTGAGCCACAAGCGCACCTGCATGAAGGAGGAGGGGCCGAGAGACTACCTTTAAGGAGTGCTCTCTGAGTCTAATCCAGGATCTAACCACCAGCCTGTGAGACCGGCACTGATGACGGCCGAACTCGGCTAGAAACACGTCTGCCAAAAGCATTTCATGGACTGCGAGGACTGAGCTGTGTGGCACTTAATAAATCCCCTGTTGTTCCCCGGAGCTGTGTCCTGCTTGTTTTCCAGTGGAGAGGAGCAGTGGTATGGATATATAACGCCGGCTTGCTGATACCGGCTTAAGGACACACCCTCTCGTTCAGGTGCTCCGCGCTCTTCGGCAAAATCTTTGGTAGGAGTACGGACAGTGCTAAGCGCGGCGCCCCCGAACAAAAAGCCATTGCCATTTGGCGGTCATTTCAGTGAGGGGAGAGAGTAGGCAGCACAAAGTTGCCTGATAAGGATAACAACAGAGGTTAAGTGGGACTATTCATTCAGGACTTTGTATGCGAGTGCTGAGTCAAGCACCCTGAATTTGGGATGTCACTTGTTGTTTGGCTCCGCTTTACACTAAATGCGGAACCAGGTTGGACTACAATCCCCAGCATGCAATTTGTCCTGAGCCACAAGCGCACCTGCATGAAGGAGGAGGGGCCGAGAGACTACCTTTAAGGAGTGCTCTCTGAGTCTAATCCAGGATCTAACCACCAGCCTGTGAGACCGGCACTGATGACGGCCGAACTCGGCTAGAAACACGTCTGCCAAAAGCATTTCATGGACTGCGAGGACTGAGCTGTGTGGCACTTAATAAATCCCCTGTTGTTCCCCGGAGCTGTGTCCTGCTTGTTTTCCAGTGGAGAGGAGCAGTGGTATGGATATATAACGCCGGCTTGCTGATACCGGCTTAAGGACACACCCTCTCGTTCAGGTGCTCCGCACTCTTCGGCAAAATCTTTGGTAGGAGTACGGACAGTGCTAAGCGCGGCGCACCCCCGAAGAAAAAGTCATTGCCATTTGGCGGTCATTTCAATGAGGGGAGAGAATAGGCAGCACGAAGTTGCCTGATAAGGATAACAACGGAGGTTAAGTGGGACTATTCATTCAGGACTTTGTATGCGAGTGCTGAGTCAAGCGCCCTGAATTTGGGATTTCACTTGTTGTTTGGCTCCGCTTTACATTAAATGCGGAACCAGGTTGGACTAAAGTACCCAGCATGCAATTTGAACTGAGCCACAAGCGCACCTGCACGAAGGAGCAAAAACAACAACATACAGATGAAACTGTTTCCTTTATGTGCGGCACGTGATGTCTTGTCACTCACGTGTGATGTGGCACTGAGGGAGGTGCGTCTGACAAACGTTGACAATGGATGGAATAATCCCTAGACAATGAATGCTGTTGTGCATCGATAGCAGACATGGGGTTGATTGATGCAAGATGTAGTGGGAAATGGTATAAACATCAACAACAACAAAAATGTAAATATACACAACAACATTTCTTATTAAAAATAATTTAACAATTAGTATTACTTATAAAAATGAAAACATTTAAATAAATAATTAAACATAGGTGAAGTTATCTTCAAAGATATATATATATATATACCAATATAATATTATTGGATACCAATGTGCATGCGCGGGCGGCCGCGCATGCGCATTGGTATCCAAGATGGCGGTGACAGTTGCGCGAACGAGCAGAGGGAGCCCCGGGCCACAGCAGACATGGTAAGTGCCTTTTATTTACTTTTATTTCTTGAATTTACAAAAATTAGGTATGTAGGGGAGGGGGGCAGGCAGCGCGTAGTGGGGCTACGCGAAGTGCGTAGGTGGGTGTAGTTTCTCGCCCACTTTGCGTAGCTTCGCGTAGCCCCACTACGCATACTACGCCCAGGGTACTAATTAACAATACAGTGTTCATTTGTAAAAAACGGAAAACTACACCAACATAAACTTTCATGGTGTACACTCAGGAACGATAAGAAAGAGCAACAAAACCTACAGCTGTAATTGTTTGCTTTATGTGCATCACATGGGATGTGGCACTCAGGGAGGTGCAGCTGACAAATGACAATCGAATAATGCTTCCATAATTAATGCTGTTGTGCACCTAAAGTAGACATGCGGTTGATTTATTGATGCCAGAAGTTATGAAAATGGTTAAAAAAATCTAAAAAGAACACAAATAAACAAAAACAAAAAGATTAACAATTAAAATTGAAAAACAAATGCCTAAATAAGTGACATTATCCTCAAGCATATCATTTTAATTTATTATACTGCTATCTCATTGCTCAACCATCCATGCAAGCATATGGCCAAAGTGCCACACTAGCTGGACACACAAAATGTCCAGCCAATGGTCAGAACAACAACAACCAGCAAGGAGGCATGGTCACTCACAAACAGAGAAGACATGCAGGGCTATGGCAAAAGCGCACTGGCAGGCTACACAAAATGACCACCAGCCACATGGTCAGAACAATAACAACGAGCAAGGAGGCATGACCACAAACATAGAAGACATGCAGGCCTATGGGGAAAGCACACTGGCTGGCTACACAAAATGCTGCCCGCCACATGGTCAGAACAAAAGAAGCAGGAGACCCAGGAAACAAAGAGCACATGCAGGCCTAGTGTGAAAACTGACTATACAAAATGGCCACTGGCCACATGGCATAATGGACAACAAAGGTAGATTGTGGCCTATGCCAATCACACATACATACACACACTAGCTAGACAAAAGAGGCATGGTAACACAGAGAAGACAGCATTAATTCAGAAATGCCAAAAACAAAAATAAAAAGGGCTAAAAATGTTCACAACAACACACATCCTCAATAGGCATTACCCCACCTAAACACTGTTTGCAGGGGAAATAAACGTGAAATACAACGAAAACACATTTTGTATTTTAATCCAATGCCATCCATGGCCTAAATAATGTTTCAGTTCTAGAGACACAAAGGAAACAGTTGTTTCATGCACCCATTAGTAGTACAGGGCCTACTGGCTGGAGGGTCCATTGACAGAATAGACACATAGTTAATTAAATCAATCAATATTGCGAACTTATTGAAAAACTTGGAGAAGAAATTGTACTGAACTGTGTAACATTTTTCCTTTACAGAAGAAGTTCATGCAAAAAAAATAATTAGGCCTGTACTAAAACTGCAGACCACCCACCACAATACATTTTACAAATCAAATAAAAATACAGATAAATCCAGGTGCATGTCCCCAGTCAAACAAACTTCACAATTATACACCAGTTTTTCTTCTTACTTGTGATATCTGAAAAACAAAGTCCTTATATTCAATGGCATATAAGCAGCAGACACGGAGAGTGATCCTTCCAGCTTCAAATCCCAATGAAAAGTGACCAGGAGAGGGCCAATGCACTGGGAGGAGCCTGCTGGACAGGAACATTAAGTAGGAGTCTCTGGGGCACTTCCTTCTGGTTTGAAAAAAAAAAGTTTTAAAAAATGGCTTCTCGCACAAAAAAAACAACTCCAACGCCCAGTTTGAGAAGAAAATCTGCTTCAAATACCTCTCAGCTGCATTCTCAAGCAGAAAAACTACTTGACCACTCTGTGTGCAATCAACACTAAGAATGCTAGATTGGTGCCATCGCGGCTAGAATCCATGTTATAGAGATCGAAGTCTTAATGGAGCTCGTTAGCAGTGTGAGAAGTCAGGCATGGGCTCGCAAGTGGCCTGAGAGTCTGAGCATTCGCGGTTGAGCGCCAAAAGAAAACCTGAGCACGCAAACAGAAAAAAAACCTCCATTTCACACCTGAATTGTGGAATGCAGGAATTCCGCTTTTGTCTGCAGAGTGCCTGAATTATGGAAACTCTGTGAGTGGAGCGGAGTTTACCGCCCTGGCTTAGTTTATTGTACATAATTTAGATACGTAATTTTTGGGGGGTGAATGGCAAATATTTGTTGTTTTTTTTTAATTCCATTGGTGTTTTCTGTGACTTTTTGCTGTAAATATTTCCCCTTATTTCTTCTTTCCTTCTTTTTCCACCCCACCCAGCGCCATGGCAGAGGGTCTTCTTCCTTGTGAGTGGCGGTGCCATCCAGATGTGCAGGCCTGGGTGATCTTTAGTGAGGTGGAGGTGGTAGGACTATCTTTTTTTGTGCAGTGCCACCTCCTATCCATACTGGCAGCAGACAGAAGGCCTGGCTGCGTATACCCTTTGTGGGAGCGTCGGCTGCACTGAGAGAGTGTGCACCAGTGCGTGTGGCCACCCAGCTAGGTTCAGCGTATTGTCCAGCAGCTGATGCACTGCTGGGAGGAAGTTAGCCTGTGACTTAGACCTGCTTGACCTGGTAGGCGGCAAGATTCCAGGGCTCAGTGAGTATCAATTATTTATTGTGTTTGTGTTCTAGAATGCTAAAAAGAAATCCGAACAGCATGCTTCTCACACTAAAGTTACTTTTATTTCACGTTGGAATAATATTATTCTGTGGTCCATTTTCTAGTTTCTGCTAGGCAGGTGCTCAACACTACCTAATTATTCTCATCATTGATGCTCGCATTGGCTTATTAATGAAAAAGTCATTGCAAACTGTCCTCCTGTCACTATAGTGAATCAATGATATTAGCGAGTAGAGAATTCTCTCTGTGACTTTGTTCCAAGCTATTTCACAGCAATGAGTAGTATGCATCAATGCATTACAAAAAAAGGAGACTGAGTTGGTCCATCATGGAGGGCTTGAGAAAGGATAATAGAATCAAAGGTAATTCACTGCAATGCATTAGTTCCAAATGTAGTTTTTATTAAGGAAATTTGTAATAGGGATTTTAGGATTAGTATGGTCAACACAATGATAGTCGTTAGACTTGAAACTAGAACTGTAGGTGATCTGTTTTAGAGAAGTACATGATATGTCTGCATTTGGCTGTCATAATAATTTCCTGTCCTCATCGACTGGTGAAGGAAGACAGCAAGTAAGAGTATCAGAGAAATGTTATTTCTCACCAGCAACACCAGTCTCAATGCAGCAACTCCCATCCTGGATCCTAGCGCCAACATGCCCCTACCCCAAGATTCTACCCTAAACACACATCAATCATAAAACCCTACATTAGGCAAATAATATAATAAATGATAGGACTTACTAGGGTCAGCAGAGCCCTCGGCAGCAGCGCTGGTGATCCGCACCTCTTGACCAGCTTTTCCCAGACCCTCAACAACATCCTTCTTCTTGCCCTTGGGTGCTGATGTAAGAAATGAATGGGAAAATCAACGATAGTTGATTCACTCGCAACTAGTACTATAGGTGATCTGGTTTAGAGAAGTACAATATGACTGCGTTTGCTTGTCATCAAAATTTTGTGGAGATTAACTGAATCACTAAACTTTTTTTTTACCTTCTTCATTTCTTACATCATCCCCCAAAGGAAAGAAGAGGGACGTCCTTTAGGGTAATTGTCAACTGCAGCTGCAGACATTAGCAAAATACCCAATGCGTTGGCTAGAAATGAGCATTGCTTCATTATTTAGCACAACATTCAACTTGTACTCCATAGTGCATAATGCCATACTCATTAATGAGACGTAATTTATTTTTCCACTCAAATTGTCTGTTTATAGTTACTTGAAAGACCTTCAGATGAGAAAAAAAATCAAACCACTGTTTTTGAAATCCAGTGTTATTCTGCCTTAATACCTTTTTGCCACAGTCAATGCTTTTCATTGACTGTGGCAATGGCCCTAGGGGACCAGAAATATACTGCTACTATGTCACCCACTAATTTAAAACAATGTTTGCACGGAGCATTATTTACAATTTGTCTTTTTTCTTTTTCTTTTTCTCACTGTAGCTACTCCTGCTGGCCTTCCTGTAGGACCCAATAGGCAGGAGATAGCGGCCGGTCTGTGGCGGCAGAGGCTGGAGCGTATCCAGCAGTAATACTGGCAGCTGGTGACCCTGGAAGAGAAGGAAGAGGAAATGAATGCCTCTCTGCAGGACCCCAGTGCAGACGGTCCCCCTCAGCCTCCAGCCTCCTGCCATCCCATTGCAGGTACCACTGTCAGCTGACATCAACTACTGCCACCCCCTCTCACACTGACAACAGCAAGCCATTGCTGTGGCGCATCCTGCGGCAGCTTGACTCCAGAGAGAGCTGGCTCACCATGATGGAGCAGAGCCTGGACCAGCTCTGCACCAAATCCAGAATGCCCTCTTTAAAAAAACATGTTTTGGTGGGAGGGACATGTGTCTGGGTGGGGAGGGTGGGAAGGGAGTTAGGACTGGTATTCTTCGGGCATTTCATATTTTGGAACATTAGGGCTTGGGTCAGTCAGTTTAAGGAGGGGGTGGGCATGTTGTGTGGTTGGAGAGGGTGGGTTTCTTCGTAAAACAATAAAGGGGAAACTATATTTTATTGATATTTATGCCTGAAGCAGTTTGTTTTATTCTTGCTTTACACTGCTGCCTTCAGTTTTTACACATTCTGTTTATGTGCTTTAAGAGAGAGTGCACCGCTTACGTATAGAGTTATACCTCTCTAACTATCATGACCATTAGGGGGGATGCTGCCATGGCCTATATTATCTTCAACAACCTGCATAAACTATAACTTTTAGTAGCAGTTAGTTAGTTGGTTACTTACCAACTAACTTTACTAGTTCACTTCACTCCACAATTGTCTTACTTGAATATAGATGAAGCATTAACAGGGAAGGTATCACAACTTCACAAGCGATGTCCCACTTCCACCAAAGTGAGCTCCAACCATAGGATTAATTGGAAGGGTTATCCATTGTAGCCAACTAAATGAAAATAAAAACACTGAGTCAGTGGGTTACATTAATGCTTTTTAAAGAATTGACACCATACTACTACATGATAACACAACCGGAATTCCTGATAGTGATAAAATAACAAAAAATAGCGATAGCAGTAATTTAGCAAATGGGGAGCTACTAGTAAGGTACAAAATAAATCCTAGAGTCATAAAATATGGACTCAAAGTCTGGAGTGGACAAGGTCAGGGGTTTATGGTTATGCAACATTAGGCCTGAACGATGGTGCTGACAACTGATGTTCTTTGTTCTATATCTAAAATATGTATAATTTTTAATGGGCAGGTGGGTAAATGGGGCCAGAGTGGGCCATTGCTTAGAAGATCCTACAATGAGTTGGTGTTGCATTCACCACACTCACTGCACTAAGTGTGTGATCCATTGATGGTGTAAATTAAGCCACACCTCAATAAATCACACAGCTCGGGGGAAAGAGGGTTAGGGGTTTGATGAATGGATGGAAAGGGGATTTGGGAAAGGTTTTTCAAAGACAAACAGTACACAAGGACAATGTTTATCTGGGAAAAGAGCAGCACATAATTTGTCACCATTTGCTGGGGAAGTTAAGGAAGGAATGAGTATCACAGAGTATAGTTAAATGAATTACAAACAGTCCTCCTGCCACCGGACCCAAGTTAGCAGATATCTAAATGTTCTGTGTTATAGGTTAGGAGTAAACTCACCCACTCAGTTCTCCAAATATGATTGTTAAAAGGAAAATGACACTGTAGTGCACAATTAGGTGGTGCATCTGCATTCTTCTAGTCAATCACTCTTGGGTGCCTGTCAGGACTGGTCCGGTAGGTAAGCAGGAGTGTTGAGCTCAGCTTTCACCTTCCATTTGTGCATAAAACTAGAAGGCCTGCGGAATGTAAAGCAGAAACTGTATTTTAGAATCAAGGAAAAGGACAGAAGGAAGTTAAGCTTGATGAAAAGTGTAGCAAGAAGGCTCAGAGGCAGAGCAAAAACAAAACAAGAGGGGGACTCGTGGTTTCACTTTTGCCATGAGTGCAACACACACACATACACACACACACAGAACAGCATTTCACAATTAAACAACCTCTCTTTATTCCACATAGCTGAGGACTAGGCTTCAAACTCTCTGTTTACCTTTGAACAGAAGTCAATAACTTCTTGCTTCTAGCTGTTGATGAGGTAGTCCTGCATCTCCCGCTCTGAGTTCTTCTATCCTCCTACTGACTCAGAGTAACTCTGTCCCAGACCAGTCATCACAACTCGAGCAAGATAGACGTGTAGTGCACTGCTGTTAAAGAACAAGTAGAGAAACAGAATTACAGTATTTGCATAGGTTTTTGTTTGTTAACTAAAGCGATTGTTCTGGTCTCTGAAGAACCAGAAAAGGAAGAGAACCTTGCAAGTAAATCTGGCTAAGTGTGAAAGGGCCAATGAACATCAAGTAAAAAATGATCGCCCATCACTCAACATTGCAATCAATCACCTCAAGCAAATTTCAGTTCAACACCCTCCTTCATTGTCTGCCACCACATGAATCATCAATCATTATCACAGTCACTCGATAATCAGATCACTCATTGGTGCAATGGTTATCTGTTCCAGTCGAAGCACGGTGGTAAGTACACTATCTCCCCATTGATGCAAGCAATTGGAATTCGGAAGTCTTTTAAATCAAATGATTATTTGGGTCAGCCATCCTAGATGATGAAAAAAAATGTAAGATCATAGGAGTTGACCGTACAGGTTAATTCATTTTCAGTAAGTTTGCAAAGGCCAATCACATCCAGGGACAAAATGATCGCCCATCACTCAGGCCCCAAACATTGCAAATCAATGATCTCAAGAAAGTTGCCACATTACAGGTGAACACCCTCCCTGACTGTCTGCCACCAAATGAATCATCAATCATTATCACTCACACAATCATTCTCTCACCATCCAATCCAAGCACGGGTAGTTTAGGTATAGGTATTCATCTTTGTTGCAGGCAATACATTGGAATTTGGTATTGGCACTCTTGTAAATCAACGATCTTCTGGCAGACCTGCTAGTGCTAAGAGATGCAAAAAGGGATAGGCAATAGGCATGCGAGGGCGCCAGGCATTGTCTCCAATGTCATGAAGGAGGCGTCTTCAATGCACACTGGCCCCCCTGCAATCGGGCAATATATGTGACTAAAAATAGTGGGACAGCATAAACCTGAAACAAAAATAATAATGTTCCACTAGCTACTTTTTTGTTGTTGTTGTTGCAAAGATTGAAGTTCAATAGGAAATACTTAAAGATTTCTATGGGGGCACTGGCATATTTAGTCCAGGAGGTAGACTTTTCCTCAAACTCAGGTTGTTCACTCAGAAGTTTGTCAGGTAACACACTTGATTCTGATCAATCCTCCTCCTCCTCCTCCTGTGCTTTTTTCAAGAACGGTGTATTTGTGTTGTATGAAATGTTGGTTTATTTTGATCAAAGTCAATCTCTCCATGTTTTGAGGCAAGAGACTTGTCCTTCTCACTGTAACAATCACACTAGCTGCACTGAAAACATGCTCAGCCGACACACTAGCTACAGGACAAGTCACATACTTTATTGCCAGCCTGCTGAGCTCTGGCCATTGGTGGAGACATTCCAACACCACAATGCCCTTGGAAATATGCACGTTAGTTCAATAAACCAGCAATTGAATTTGAAAAAAACAGGCTGTTGTAGCCCTAAGCCCCACACAACAAGACTCGTAGTTGATGTGGTGTCTGGGCTTTCTAGGTTACTCATACTGTATGCTTAAAAGTGTTTCTTTTAAAAGGTTCATCCTGCTGCTTAGTACATGTAAAATAACCACACAGAATATTACTAACACAGAACTAATGCATGTTGCAAACAATGAAAAAAATATGAAAACTTTTACAATTCTGAAAAATGTAATCTGGCAACCTAACACCCTAAAACCCTAAAACCTACTTCTATGCGCTATACTACGACAGCATGGAA
Source organism: Lissotriton vulgaris (assembly GCF_964263255.1). NCBI lineage: Eukaryota > Metazoa > Chordata > Amphibia > Caudata > Salamandridae > Lissotriton > Lissotriton vulgaris. The sequence goes on along the minus strand of NC_141685.1, from coordinate 798,652,911 downwards.
CCACATAATTGCATATAGAGTTCATTAGGGAGAATCAATGCAATGAATACCTGTTTGCAGCAAGAGGCTGTAATTATCAGTCATGCTTCAGCAGCAGCTCCTCTACTCTTAGACTTGTCTCGGTATCAGCTTTCAGCACAGGACAGGATGCTGCGGCATGCCTGCAGCATGGCAGTCTCCGTCAAGACCTCAGGCAGTATCTTGCATGATAATCTGGGGCAAAGAGGCCAAGAGGTCACTTGACAGGCTGTTTATATTGTGGCTTATCTGATATAGGGAATTTCTGACATAACGTTAGAAATGTCTCACATAACTTGTGTGCATCAATATGTTAGTCTTGGATACATTATTACAAACAAATAAACACTTGTCCCAGACTGATGTGGCATCAGGTGTCTTATATCGATGTCATTGTCTTAATGACTTGATACTGTTACAGGTTCTTGGAAAGATAAGGATAGATGACATTTGCATCAAAAGCAGACATGCTGATGATCAGGCAAAAATATAGAGCATGGAGTCGCCGCCTACTCAAGATGGAGTCTGGCCTTGACGACTTTACGTCACCACAGTGATTCATTTGTGCAGGTGGTTGCAGGTGGGGACCTCCGACACTCATTTTGTGGATTCTGTCATTTATTTTTCTTCAGCAGAGTTTGAGAGTGGAGAGGCATAGAGTGGAGTGACACAGAGTAAAGTGGTGTACAGTAGAGTGATGTGGAGTGGTATGGCATAGAGTCAAATAGTGTAGAGTTGAGTGGCATGGAGTGGAGTGGCATAGAGTAGAGTGATGTACACTGGAAAGGTGTGGGTGCCATAGAGTGGAGTGGCATAGTGTGGAGAGATGTACAGTGGAACAGCATAGAGTGGAGTGGAGTAGGATGGCGTAGAGTGGAGTGGCATACAGTTGAATAAAATAGAGTGGTGAGGAATTGATTGGAGTGGTGTAGAGTGGAGTGGCATAGAGTGGAATAGCATAGAGTGGTGTGGCATACAATAGAGTGTTATAGAGTGGAATGGCATAGAATGGAAAAGTGTAGATGGAGTGGCATAGAGTTGAGTGACGTAAAGTAGTGTTGCATGGAGTGGTGTAGAGTTAAGAAGCATAGAGTGGACTGTTGTAGAGTGGAATCACTTACAGTGGAGTGGGGTACAGTGGAAAGGCATAGAGTGGAGCAGCGTACAGTGGTATACAGGATACTGGCATAGAGTAGAATTGTGTAGAGTGGAGTTGCAAAGAGTGGTGTGGCATAGAGTGTAGTGTTGTACAGTAGAACAGCGTAAACTGAAACAGACAAGCATAGAATGAAATAGCGTAGAGTGGAGTGGCATTGAGTGGACTGGTGTAGAATGGATGGGGAAGAGTTGAATAGCATAGAGTGGAGTGGCATATAGTGGTGTAAAGTGGACTGGTGTAAAGTGGACTGACGTAGGGTTGAGTGGCATAGAGTGCAGTGGTGTAGAGTACAGTGTTTCCGAATACAGTGAAGCGGCATAGAGTGTAGTGGTGCAGGGTAGAGTGAAGAGGTATATAGAGCAGAGTGGTGTAGATTACAGTGGCATGAAGTGCAATGGTGCAGAATAAATCGGAATGGCATGGAGTTATGCAGAGTTTAGTGGCATAGAGTGCATTGGCACAGAGTGCAGTAAACTGGCACAGAGTTGCATGGTGCAGAGTAGAGTGCAGTGTCGTACAGTGCAGTGGCACAGAGTGCATTACCGTGGAGTGGTCAGAGTAGAGTGATTCACAGTAGAGTGTTGCTGAGAGCATTAGCAAAGTGCACAGTGTTGCAGAGTAGAATAGATTGGCATAGAGTGCAGTAATGTAGGTCACAATAGTGTAGAGCTACATAGCATGTAGTGCCATAGTATGCAATGGTGTACAGTGCAGTGGTGCAGAGTGAAGTGGCATTGAGTTCAGTGGTGGAGAGTGCAGTCTTACAGAGTAGAGTGTTGCCGAGTGCAGTGGCATACAGTGCAGTGCCACTGAGTAGAGTGGCATAGAGTAGAGTGGTGCAGAGAGCAGCAGCATAAAGTAAAGTTGTGCAGAGAGGAATAGAGGGGTCTAGAGTGCAGTGACGTAGAGTGGCATAGTATGCAGTGGCATAGAGTGCAGGGAGCATAGAGTGTTGCAGATTAGAGTATAGTGCCATGGAGTGCAGTGGTGAAGAGTAGAGAAGAGTGTTGTAGAGTGGTGCAGCATAGAGTTCTGTGACATAGAGTACAGTGACATAGAGTGTAGAGGTGCAAAGTGGAGTACATTAACGTAGAGTGCAGTGGCATAGAGTGCAGAGGCATAGGGTAGATTGTTTCAGAGTAGAGTGAAGTGGAATCAAGTGGAGTGGTGCAGGGTAGAGTGCATTGGCAACATGTAGTGGAGTAGAGCGCAGTGGTATAGAGAAGAGTGATGCAGAGTAGAGTGGGATAGAGTTCAGTGCAGAAAGTGAAGTGGCGCAGAGTGGAGTGGAATGGGCTAGAGTACAGTGGCATAGAGTAGATTGTTTCAGAGTAGAGTGAAGTAGTGTAGAGTGGAGTGGTGCCGGGTAGGATGGAATGGTGTGAGTTAGAGTGACATAGAGTAGTGGTGTAGAATTCATTGGTTTAGAGTGTAGTGGCACAGAGTGCAGTGGCACAGAGTACAGTGGCATAGAGTGTAGTGCGTACAGTGGAGAGGTGCAGAGTAGAGTGAAGTGGCCTAGACTGGAGTGGTATAAAGTGCAGTGATGAAGATTGCAGTGGTGCATATTAGTGTGGTGTACAGTGAACTGGCATAGAGTACAGTTGTGCAGAGTAAAGTAGAGAGGACTAGAGTGAAGTGGCATAGAGTGCATTGTCATAGAGCGCAGTAGTGCGCAGTATATTAGAGGGGGTAAAGCATAGTGGTGTAGAGCATAGTGATATAGAGTGCATTGGTGTAGAGCACATTGGCGCAGAATGCAGTAGAGTGGCAGAGAGTAGAGTAGTGCAGAGTAGAGTATAGGCAGGCATTCAGAAGCCTGTCTATGTGTCAGTACCTTTGAGAGATCACTGGCCTACCAAGAATGCAGAGTGGAAACTTTCTAAAAGTTGCTTAACTTTAATAGCGACTTTAAAGCTGGCTTGGCTATCAGGTCAGATTTAATGTCCCAATCAATGTTGTACCTTGCTTGACTTTGTAAGATGGTCCCATTCAGAAGTTAGCTGGGCTGGGGTGCCAGCCAGTAACCCTGTGTTTGCCAATGGGGCTCCTAACTGCTCCACAGCAAAACAACAAGTTGGAAGTGTTGCTGCTAAAATATATAGACATTCATATTTCTTACTTAGTAATATACAGCTCCCTGGTTATAGGAATCTATAGGCCTTCCTTAGGGAAGACTTACATATATTACTTAAGGGAGTGGTGGCTTTGCCATTAGGTGTAATGATAAAGTTGTGCTGGCAGTGTCACACAATACCCTGTCAGTCGGCAGTGGCTGGCTGGGGTCCTTTTTGTCTCTGTCATGTGCAGGGTGGCACAAACCGAACTGCAGTGCTAGATGAACACTCTGTCTTACATGCCCTTGCTACCTGGGGTACCATACACTAGTGACTTAAAAGTAAATCAGTACTTGCCAATTGGGTGTATCCAATTTAACATAACTTGGTATAGGGTTAGAACTCTGGCACTGGGGTCTGGCTAGCAGGCCTAGGTGCACTCTCAGAGTCAAAAAACCAGCAGCATCAGTCCATATATATGGGGGTGAACATGCAAAGGAGGCATTTCCTTACAAGTACAATGGCATAAAGTGCAGGGACGTAGAGTGCAGTGCCATAAAGTTTTGCAGAGTAGAGTATAGTGATGTAGAGGGCAGTGGTGCAGAGTATATTGGCGTAGCATGCAGTGGAGTATAGTGCATTGGTTTAAAAGAAAATGACGCAGAGTGCATTGACATAGAGTGCAGTGGAACAGAGTAGAGTGTAGTGATGAAGAGTAGAGTGGAGTGGCACTGAATGGAGTGGGGCTGAGTGAAGATGGTACCATGTGCAGTTATGTTGAATGCAGTGGTGCAGAATGGAGTGTTGCAGGGTAGAGTGTAGTGGCGTACAGTGCAGTGGTGAGAAGCAGTTTACCATAGAGTGCAGTGGTACAGAGTGTATTGGTTTTGAGTAAAGTGGTGTACAGTGCATTGGCACTGAGTGCAGTGATGTAGAGTGCAGCAGCATAGAATAGAGTGGTGTTAAGTGGAGTGTAGAACCATAGGGTAGGTTGCAGTGGCGTAAAGTGGAGTGGCATAGAGTGGCGTAAAGTGCAATGGCGTAGAGTAGATTTGTTTCAGAGTAGAGCGCAGTGGCATACAGTGCATTGTTGTAGAGTTCATTGGTGCAGAGTAGATTAGAGTGGCTTAGAGTGGATTGGCATAGAGTGCAGCGGCTTAGAGTGGAGCAAAGTAGAGTAGAGTGCAATAGAATGTATTGGCATATGGTGCATTGGTGTAGAGTGGTATAGAGTAGAGAGGTGCAGAGTAGACTGCCATGGCATAAATTATAGTGATATAGAGAAGAGTGAAGTATTTTCCCATGTTGTTCTATGTATGTTAGCAGTCGCTGCTCCATTTTCTATGCCAGTGCCATTTTGTGTTATAATCGAAACTTATACTTCGCTATTTCCGAGTAAAGGCCTCTGTTAGGTTATGTTTTTCCAAGGCTAGGTTTTGCTACACTAATGAATGCACTGTTCTTATTAGTGCATACTTTTCCCTCTAGATACAGGCATTATCTCCCTTGTCTAGTGGCGGATACGGGCAGAACGGACTTGAATAGTAGATAGTGTGCGCCCGGCCTCAGAATAGAAACTTAATTTTTTTGTACTTCACTGTTTTGCTACATCTGCCTGGAAAATTCCATTGTGGGCGTGCCTTTGTTGATTCTGAAATGTATATAATGTATCTTTATGCTTGCTGATGTCAGTCCCTCTGCAGCACTCCTAAGCGATTGAGCAGTCTGGGCTCCACTCTGAGTGTGACTGAATAAATAGATATTGGTTTGTATTCTCTACTGTCTGACCGACTCTTCATTTGGTATGGAAGGCTAAGAAGTGGTCGTGTGTGACCCTGATCGGGCCACTTCCTTTATTTGGCGCCCAAACAGGGACTCCTTCGGGTGAGTGACCCATCCTCTTCTGTGGACGGGGGAGGTCAAGGCCATGGTCGGGTTGGACTAACGGTTCAGGGATCCCTGTATGAGGAGCATTGATTGCTCGCAGCTGCCCCTTCTGTCCTGCCGGACGGTGCCTCGCCCAGCGGTCATCCCGCCTGGAGTCCTAAAGAGGAAAACCCTTGGATCTGACTGTTTGGTCTGAAAAGTCAGCAGTGGAGAATTAGTTTGCTTGACCTGCATATATCTGGTGTATTTGTTTTGGTTCTTTGTGGATATGCTACCATTTTGGTTTGCATTTGGTACGGTCTGAGGACCGTCTTTGGGATAAAAGCATTTGCAATTGCTTTGCCAGGCATAAACAGTGCACTTGTTTCCTTTTGAGAATGCCTGGGATCAGTACACTATTTTCTTTGTGCTGTCACTGTTGTTCTGTAGATGCTCGATTGGAAGAAGCTCAGCCGGCGCCTCCAGAAGGCACTCCAAATTTTGATATGTATGTGAAACATGGTCTTTGCCCTATTATGTTTAGTACATTATGGTACAAATATAAGAGGGACAATGCCAAGTTGCAGTGGCCGTTGACGGGCCCTTAGATGAACAAAAGATTGGGTAATTACAGGAACAGTTATCAAGTAGGCAGGCTATGTTTGATTCCCTCAGAACGTGGCAGAAAGCAGCTAGGCAGAGACGATTGAAGACGGAGAAAGAGGCACGGAAAGGCAAGATGCAGACACTGACTCAGAAAGCTGTAGCATATGATAGAGAAAAACAAGAGAAGGGAGTTGAATGTTAAGATAGGAGATTTCGATTGCATGTTGATAAATCGTATTTAGCTCAGGAGGGAATTGATACTTTTGTGGAGGAATTGTTAGCTACCAGACCCCCGCCCATATGCCCCACAAAGGATATAACAAATTGTCCTTGTGCCATCACAGCCACCTGTTACAGCTGTTCTCACTGTCCCTGTATCTACTGCTGTTGTTTCTACGGCTGTGACTTTGGATCATCCTCCTCCTTCTGTGTCTTTGCCGTCTGTGGCAACTGTGACTGTTAGTACCCCTGCCACACCTATTGCCTCAGCATCCCTGTCTCCAGCTCTTTCTCCTGCGGCGCACCCGCCTGCTACGATCCTACCCGGTGCTTCTGATTCTTCTCCATCTTTAATAGTTCACTTCCCCACATTATTGGGTGCTGAGATGCTAACACGTGTATTTGAGGATAGAGATTTGCCAATATTTCATGAGCGTCTGGGCCCTTTGGTACAGTCAGCAGGGGGACGAGGAGAAGAAGGTAGTAGCTAATCAGGCTGCGCAGTGAGGTTGCAATCCTCTTTACAGTGTGCGGGATGTTTGGGATGTGATGAAAGATTATGAGCCTTTTATACAGCAGCATGCTCTTAAACATGTCCTCTACATAGATTGGTCTTTGGCAGGAGCATTTTGGGAATGATGCACCACAAATTTTATTCGATATCAGAGATCGCGTGGGAATATTACAATGTTTGTTTACCTATAGGGGCAGGCTGCATGAAAAGATTCCTAACGTGGTATCCCAGTTGTCGATGCAAGAGTATCATCCTATATATCACCCAGAGATACTAGAATTAACGGATCAGCGAGGTAATGTTACTCGAGCAGGTGTAGCAGCCCGTTTCCAAGAACAGTGGGTTTATACTCCATGGAAAAGGAGTGAGGTTCTGCCCCTTAAAGCTGATTTGCCCAATCCTAGGAAAAATCCTACTGCTTATTATAAAGAACTGGCTGAAGCTGCCTCTCCTACCGTAATGACTCTTACTGCTATTGAACTGTTCTTTGGTCTTCTCATTACGGTTGATATTTGGAGACAGGTTCATACTCAGGACCATATTGCAGAACTGGGAAGTGCATGGGATTTGATTAAGGGATGGGATCAGGAAAGTAAGCCAGGTGCAAAGCCTCGAGCCGAGAGATTGCATTTTTACATATATGCACTCTCTAATTCCGCCGAAGAAAGTAAGTTGGGACAAGTTGACGGCTTGTCGACAGAGGAAGGATGAAGGTGTGTCTGATTTTGTCACCCGGTTTGAAGATACGTTCTTGGCCTATAGTGGGCAGGATATGTCTATTGAAGGAGGTGTTTGATTGTTTGTCAACAGGTTTGTCTCTAATTTACTTCCTGAAATTGCTACTTGTTTAAAGGCATCTGAGAGTACCTGGACCACTTCTTCTCCCTCTGTTACTTTGAATATGGCTTAATATTATTAGCATCATTATTAAGAAGAGAAAGAAAAAAGATAAGAAGAATAAGGATTTAAAGACAAAGGTGTTGTTGCAGCAAGCATTTAGGGGAAACGGTAGAGGACTTGGTGGTCCTGCCCAACAGCTTCCACATTCTAGTAGACAGCCAAATACGTCATCTTTGGGGCCAAATCAGTGTGCATATTGTAAGGAGGAGGGTCACTGGCATAGCAAGTGTCCTGTGCTTTTGCAGAAGATGGAGGTTCCTAGAGGACAAGGTTCTCGTGGACAGGGTCATGAAGCTGGTGGGGCTGATAGCGCTCAAAACATTGCAGCCTCACAGGGTCATCCTGATAATAAATACTTTGACGACCCTCATGATGGACAGTACTACCATGATGACTACGATATAGATGAAGCGACAGGAATGTCTTACAGCTAGGAAGCCAGGGACAGAGTGGGGGACCAGGTCCAATACCTGTAGACCAGCGTGGTCCTTATGTAACAGCGGAACTGCATGGTTCGACAAAGGAATTTTTGGTGGACACAGGTGCAACAAAAAGTTATGTTTCTCAAAAAATGGCTATAATAATGTCTTGGTAGGTTTTTCTGGTGTACCAATTGCAAGCCCAATTTCAAGACCCCTTGCATTGACTATTGATCCATTCACTGTGGATTCGCTATTTTTGTCAACATCTTATTGTGGTGAGAACTTGATGGGTTTGGATTTGTTGAAGAAATTGCATACTACAATGTATTGTTTCCCGGTACGTGTCTATATGACAATGGGCCCAGATTTAGTAGGTGTTAAACAGTGTTTGTCCAAGGATGCACCTCTTCCTGTTGAATTTTCTGTTGTGCCACCCACTTTGTGGGTGACATGTGATACAGACGTAGAGCTGCTGCACAAACCATCGTTTTTTTTATACACGTCAAAGACAATGCTATTCTGCCTCGTATTCCTCAGTAAAAAATCCCAAAGGCAGGAGAGTGAGCTCTATTGCAATTTATCCAGGATTTGATTAAGAAAGGATTGGTTCAAGAGACGTCTGCCAATATTTGTAATAGTCCCATTCTTCCGATTCTGAAACTGACATCCTCAGCTTCCCCTGGTGATCACGAAGATGGCTATTATTTTGTGATTGATTTGCACGAAGTTACAAAATAGTGGTTCCCCATTTTCCAGTGGTCCCAGACATTACTACACTTTTGACAATGATTCCTTCCACTGCTAAATTCTTTTCTGTCATAGATTTGAAAAATGCATTTTTAGTATTCCTATTCATCCCGATAGCAAGTACTTCTTTGGGTTTACACTAGCTTTCAGAAGATTTCGAATCTGTCGAGCTCCTCAGGGCTGTACTGAGAGTCCACGTATTTACAGCCAGGCTTTAAAGAGTCTGTTAGATTACCTTTCACTTGGTAATGTATTGGTGCAGTATGTTGACGATCTCCTTATTGCTTCTGATATAGAGCAGGGTTGTAAAGATAGCATTGTTAAATTGTTGTTACATTTGGATCATCATGGATATAAGGATTCTCTCTAAATTTCAGTATTGTCGACAGGAGGTCACCTATTTAGGTCACCTACTGTCGAAGGAGGGTAGGAGATTCACCCCGGAGTGCACCACTACCAATGTTAAAATGCCTGTTTCACAGACTCAGAAAGATGTCCGCACTTGTATAGGTATCATTTCCTATTGTCGGCAGTGGATACCTAATTATTCCCTACTAATCAAACCCTTGCTTACACTAACAATGAACAGATGTGCATGAGCCTTTGCCTTGGATGCTGTCTTCTGAGCAATTGAAAACTGCACTTTGTTCGGCTCCAGTACTCGGAACCCCTAATTATAACTAACTGTTTGTATTGTACGTCCATGAGATGACTGGTTGCGCGCTTTCTGCCCTAACACAAACATTTGGAGATAAGCAATAGCTGTGTGTTTTTTTTTCTGCTGTCCTTGATCCAGTCGCAAGAGCCCTTCCAAGTTGTCTAAGAGTGGTCGCAGCTGTGGCCACTTTGATCAGATAATCGGCTGGACTTGTACTGGATACTGACCTCACAGTCATGGTACCCCATGCTGTGGATACATTTCTGATTAAGACAAAGACATAGCACCTCACCAGTGCACATCTGACTGGCAATTAATTGACATTGTTTGCTAAACATATCACAATCAAAAGATGTGCTACTCTGAATACAGCCACGTTACTACTCCTCCCTTCCAAGAGTGATAAAGTTGACAAACATGACTGTATCTTCCGGACAGAAGAAGAGACGAAAGGACAGGTATATTTGACTGATGTTCCCTTATCTGACCCATAAGGGGAACTATATGTTGATGGCTCTTGTTTCAAATTACCAGATTGCACTACAACTGCTGCTTATGCTATTACCACAGGGCATACAGTAGTAGAGACATCACAAATCCCTTATCAGTCAGCTCAAGCAGCTGACCTTGCTGCCCTTATTTGAGCTTGCAAATTAAGTGAGGGACTGGTTGTCAATATTTATACTGACAGCCAGTGTGCCTTTGGGGTCACGTATATTTTGGGCGACTCTGTGCTGAGAAAGGGTTCCTTACTTCCCATGGCACCAAAATCCAGCATGGGCACCTTATATTGAGGCTTTTGTCTGCTTTGACGCTCCCTAAGAAATTGGCCATAGTGAAGTGTAGCACCCACCGGAAGGTCACCGATGATGTAGGTAGGGGAAATGCTTTTGCAGATCAGACAGCTAAAGAAACATCTCGGACAAAGATGAAAAGAACGTTTGTAGCAGGCCCTGCTAGGTGGGTGCCTGAAGCTGTCATGTTTGAGGACAGACTTGAGAATGTAAAAGAGATACAAAGCGAAGCCACAATAGAAGAGTTAGCAGTGTGGCCTGAAAGTACAGCACAATTGAATGATGAGGGATGTTGGATTGATAAGTCAGGAAAGCAGAGATGGATGTTGCCTGATGCATATGTTCTTCCTGTAGTCACGATGGCCCATGACCCAGCCCATATTAGCGCTAAGGATATTTGCAAATTGTTGGACCCTGTATCGCTGAATGACAATATTCCAAAGACAGCTGCACAGTGTGCATGATACACAGTCTTGGAAAGGGTACTCCTACACCACTTGGTAGCTCTGCACCACCCACTTTTCCTTTTGAAGTCCTTCAAAAGGGCTACATTGAGTTAGAGAGATGCAATAATTTGAAGTATGTTTTGATGGTTGTCTGTGCATTTAGTAAATGGATTGAGGCTTATCCCACTAAAGACAATACAGCCATTATGACTGCAAAGGTACTCCTGAATGAGTTCTTTCCTCGTTTTGGCTTGCCCCGTTTGATCTGGAGTGATAACGGAAGTCATTTTGATGACAAAGTGATTCTAATGATTTGTGATGGTTTATACATAAAGCAAAAGTTCCATGCTGCCAATCATACACAGTCAGCAGGTTTGTTTAAGAAGTACAATGGTACTACCAAGCTCAAACTGGCAAAAATTCTGGAGACCACAGGGTTAAAGTGGCCAGACACTTTACCGTTAGCACTTTTATCAACCAGCACATTCCAGGACAGGACTGTCACCACATGAGGTTGTGTTTGGACGCCCGGCAAATGTCTGGGTCTTCCCGTGACCTCAGTAGTTTTCTGATACTGAGTACCCGTTGTTCATTGACTATCTTGGCCAGTTAACTGAAAGTTACATTCTATTCACCAGCAAGTCCGGAATTCCCTGCCTTCTACGCCAGAGGGACCCGGCCATGAGATTCAGCCTGGTGACAACATCTTAATCAGAAATTTCAGTAGAAGAAATGTTTGGAGCCGCGTTGCAGGATTCCTTTGCCCCTTCCCTACGACCAGTGGGCGAAGGATAGAGGAGGGGCCTCTGAGTGCGAAACGGTGCCTCCGTTTGTCCCCTTCAGTGATGCCAAGCTGACCTGGACACAAACGGAAAAGGAAAATGATAATGTGCTGAATGCAGCAGTTCCTCCGGAAAAACAAGCTATCCAAGAGCCCCTATTTGTTGAACCCTCTGTGTCTGGAGCCTCTAGGTACAATTTGCTCCTTCATCTGAAGGATAGTGCACCAAAAGAGAAGAAAGTTTAGTCAGGGATGGACTGTGTAAGTCAGGATGTACTTTGTTATAGTACCAACAAAGTTAGTTTAGGGCTTTTGTGCACTAATTGAACATTGGACAGGATAGATCGGAGTATTCCTTGGGGGTATATTATCCTGGTCGACGTGGGATATGAGCTTAGGACAGAGCAAGCTCCACCCCCGGTGCTTAAGAGCACCAACGTTTTTGATGGACAATAGGAGCCTGTAGCCTGTACTAGCAAGGCTCTGCCGTACACTGGGAACTTATATATTTCTCTTGCTTGCATTTTGCCCCCCCCCCATTTCATCATTTGTTATGCATCCCTTTGGTGGAATGGTTGCTGAAGAAGAGCAGCCAGTGGTTCTTGCTGCCAAGCACAATGCAATGTGGACTCGTAGACAAAAGCTAACATGTATTGCCCTTGTGATATTGTTGTTGATTATATTGTGTGGTGTATCATGGGTTCTAGAAAGTGATCGAAGTATACCTTTACATGGTAAGGATAAGGTTGTTCATCAAGTCCCAAAGAAAAGGACAGCCCCAGGCAATGTATTTCTAGATACACACACGGTTTTTTGGAGAAGGGACTCTTGTTACCCCACTGAATCTGTCACTAGTTTATGGACAGCATATCCATTGTCAATTATGCCTATATTCTGCCCCCTGAATTTGTAGAAGTGCAAGGAGTATTTGGGTTTGGCTATCCAGGTCCTTGTCTATATAATAGAAAGCCTCAAGGCATGAATTATCAAGAGTGTGATAATAACAGCAGTGGCGTATCAAAACTTGAGGGGGCCCCCCTGCAAAGCACATGGAAGGGGCCCCCACCCCTGGCGGCCCGGCCCACCACCTACCACTTTGCCCTACCACCCAGATATCTAGTATATTTTGATTTGAAACCTCCAACATTTAAATTAAATGCCTCTATATTGTCTTTCTCTAAGTTCCAATGGGAAAGTGGGAAACACTCTTAACATACAAGCTATGCCATTTGTAACAATACTGTCAAAAGCAGAGTATTTAACTGAGGCAGCAATCAGAGCAATGCCAAGGAGCAATCCTATTGTCTCAGGAACACTATGGCTGTAGAACAAAGAACAACTATGAAGTGTCTGAAATAGAATTGACATTAATGGACAATAACTTGAAACTTTGAAAGACAAACCCAGACCTGCAATTCCATAAAAACTCGACTGACAATATACATGAGAAGTACACAAGATATAACTCAGTATCCTGCGAAAGGCAAGAGAAATAGACTTGTGAATTATCTACATGCCACACACTAACATATGGCAAGGTTCGTTCATGATAATAACATGAACCGAGGAAGTAGTTTCAATTTCTACCATCATGTCTTTATTAGTAAGCATTGCAAAACAGGCAGGCAAACAAGGCTGAAGAAGAAAGCTATTTGAATGCTTCAGAACATTGCTGCAGATGTTTTTCTGTTTTAATGTGCCATTTCTGTAGTGTAAACAATGCTAAATACAAGATGTAAGGCACACGTATTACAGACAAGTGAAAGCAACACCATAAATAACACTGTAGAATAAAAACAAACCGTATCAGCAAGTACTTAAAGACAATCTATACAAACTGTAGTTGGTAAAGCAAAAGAAAAAGTGCAAATACTTTCAAAGGGCATATTAAGGCAACCACCAGTCCAGCAATATAGAAACATCGAGCATGTTTTGTAAAACAATCCAACTTTCTTCTTGCATCAACGTGAAAATACGTTCAAAGTGCATGATAAAAACAAGTCCAGCAGTATGTAAAAAGGAAGCCAGATTAGTCAAACAATTCCCCGTTTGGTGTGTGCCTACAGGCACATATATTTCAAAGCAACTGGTAAAGAATAACAACTACAGCACTATACAATAATCAAGCCAGTTTAAACTAACAATTCCCCTTTTGAAGGCTCAAATATTTCAAAGTTTACAAAGGTATGTAAATATGCAAATGGTCTCTGGCCTCGAGGGAGTTGCCTTCAACCCCCTTGCTTCTGGGCCTGGAAGCTCAGGTCTCCTGCACCCGCGTCACGCACCATTTAATTTATGAGGTAGGAATGTTATGAGGCAATTCACTGGTGCAACCAACGCCAGCCAGAGAGTGTAGTCCTGCCTGTTTGCGCCACAGCGCTGATAGTGCCCCTGGAGACTGGAAAATAGGGGCAGCTGGGGGCATAGCTGCCACGGTTTCATATTGCCATTAGTGACTGTTTGGCACACCATATAATGTACAATGAGTAATATCAGAGAGGTCAAAAATATCAGTAAGCCATTATATATTCTTTTCTTTCTTTATTTTCAATCTTCACAAAGTAGCCAACGCGTTTCGTCCGAAGGACTTCTTCAGGGCTACAAACAACAAATATACAAAAATATACATATTTAGAAAGTGTTATATACAATTAAAACCTACTTTATTATACAACCTATTAAAAAATACAATTTTAAAATACGCTTACATGGTATTTACACAGGCAAAGCTTACTGACAACAATCAATTTTATATTTCATTGAAGGAAGAAATACACAGCATGACCTGTTGTTTAACAAGATTCAAAGACAAGTTACTGAATTTGATTTCCTATGAACATTTTGTTGGGAAAACCCTAGTGCAGGACAGAAAATTCCAAAATATATTCATTAACCAGACATGCATATTTGAAATCTAACAATTGGTTTCTCAAAAAGGTAAGCTGAGTTATTATGCGGTTGACGCGTGTCTATGGCTAGTCCATGTTAAGTTCGTATTACACCAGAAAGAGGATACTTTTGGCGTTTGTCGTTATACATAGGGAGGACCAGGATTAAAACAGAGAAAGATTATATCTTACCGAAATGATAAGATGTTGTTTAGTGTTCTGAACTTTACCAGTAGGAAAACGATTCTCCAGCTATTGTGATGGCATCAGTCTCAAAGAACTGGGAAGGCAACTATCCTGTTTATAAGCAAGGAAAAGGAGTAAAACTCTCCTGCTCGGTATGTAAGGTATACATTTAATCTTAATTATCAGGGCAGATATAAAACATACCTTTTGTTGTATGGTAGACTGATCAAAAATTTCTTTGGAAGTTGAATATATCCCAGCGAAAAGAAAGGATGTAAAATACACATCCGCAAAGGTGATTTCAGTGTTCACCCTGGTGAAGATGAATAAAAATGACAACTAAGTAAAACCCAGAAAGAAAATATCATTACATCTGCTATGAAAAAGGAAGGGATATTATGTTCGCTTCCCAGGACGACCTAGTGGTGAGGGGCCCATTGGATTACTAATTAGCCTGTGCACCCATTGGGGTCAATATGCACACGTAAAGAAATGAAGATGCAACGGGTGATGGGTCAATACCCCAAGGAAGAAGAAAAAAAGGAGCAACCTTATGTATCACCTAAAAGGTACAGTGATTTTGTTAAATAAAGCCAAAAATCTGTATATGAGGCATAAAGGTAATGGTCACATATAATGGACATGTACCTATATCATTTAAGTCTGTCCATAAATTGTGAAAGCCATAAGTTATCAAATAGAGGAATAATGTGCTCAAGGAATGATGTGCTGGAGTGGGAACGACTGTGGTTAGTGACCAAGGTATAGGGTGGCCAAAGATAGCCCCACAATCACAGCTCGTTTAAAACTAGACTGCCGTTGCCCTCCCCAAGGTATAAGGAGGCAAAAAACGAGCTCCACAAATACGGCTAGTTTTAGAACTAGAATGTCGATGCCTTCCCCAGAGTTTACTTATTTCGTCAGTTATCAGGTTCGTGCGGTCTCCTCGGGTGTCGTCTCGGAAAGTGGTTCGAGATAGACACCTAGCCGCGCCAGTTTAAATAGCCCGCTGGATCAGTTTCAACTGATGTCAATTAGCGTACTGGTCATGTTTTGACCGAGTTCGTACTGCCGCCATATTGGAATGTGCAAATATTGTGTAAACCAGTGCACAAATCCAGTAAAAAGGGCGAACCGGCCCCTAATGGTGGCCAAAAAGGTGATTTTATCCCCGGGAATTAGGTCAAACCTTATTGTGCACGATATATTTATAATTAGAGGTTGTTAATCGAATTGTATCAGATTTACATGAAAGTTGTTGTGAAACGTACTCTAATGCGATGCTTGTTATTTAAGAATTAATTCGAGAATGGATGCCAATTTACTGGGTGTTGCACACCTTTAAAAAGGAACATAGGTGTTGTGCAATTTACATTATGCATTATCGAGTGAAACAAAACCGGGGCAGCAAGGTATCCGATCGGTGTTTACCAGCACGCCATTTTGGAATGGGAAGTAAGGGGATCAGTATACTAAGAATAATATACTGAAGGATTAATTCGGTATATCATTTCGGAATGAGTGAAATACATTGTATTCTAGTTGGATTTGAAGTTTAATGACATTATGAGCTGACGAATTGTATTATGTCACAGCATAATTTGCTCAGAGGAAAAAGTATTTTCTATGATGAATTGGTGCAATATAAAGTGGCATATCATTAAAAACTCCTACGAGCTGAGTCATTTATATAGTATTTATGTTCCATATGCGATGACATATTATTGGAGCATATAGGGGCTCAATCATGGGGCCAATGTTAGAAACAAGGTAGTAGCACGTTATAGAAGCTACATACTCGCTCAATAATAATATATATTACAACTAATGTTACAAACTCAAGGGGGCTGATTGTAGAAAACCCCCCATTACTCATCTGCTCAGGTAGCAATATTTGCTGTAGACTTGTATTAAACCATTTCCTTTTTTTGAAACTCCAATGTTAGGTATGGATTAACATACAAACTTGTTTTTAATGTACAAAGAACACTTAATGTAACAGGGAGGAATAACTATAAAATTACATCCAAAAGTCTTGTTTACTGAGAGAAAGAATATATAACGATGGTAAATGTCTTTATAAAATTGCATACACTAGTCTGGAAACCTACAAATGGACTAAGATTAGTCAACAGAGTATATACTCGAGAACAGGTATTATTACAGAAAATGGTATAACTCATTGTTGACATTAAGTCCCTTTGAGATGCTACGGAGTCGACAAATCCATGCCGCTTCCCTTTGTCTGAGCATCTTAATTCTGTCTCCACCTCTTGTTGGGGTTTGAACATGATCTATCCCAAAAAAGCAGATATTGGGTTGATGAGGGTGTTTTTCCTGAATGTGCATGGACACAGGATATCTGTCGTCTTTGTTACGTATGGCCCTCACGTGCTCCTGAATACGGATTTTGAGATTTCTGATACTACTGCCCACATATATTTTGTCACATGCGCATACAATAATGTACACCGTGTAGGTAGTGTTGCAATTGATAAATGAGTTTATAGAGAACTCCCTTTCGGTGTTGTACTTGAATTTTGACTTTCTGTGTAGACCAAATTCACACATATTACAGTTATTGCACGTGAAGAAACCATTAGGTTTCTCAGGAAGCCAAGCCATAGAGCTTTTCTCCTTTTCTTTTTGAACATATCTGGGGCAGAGCATATTTTTAATGGTTTAACTTCTGCGATATACAACCCTAGGCTTTTCAGCAATTGTCCCAGATGGCAATTTTGCTGATTGTAATAAATGCCAATTTCGTCTCAGAATGTTATATATGTGATGGCTTTGTGAATTGTATTTGGTTATAAAAGGGACAGTTTCCATTTGAGATGTAGTTACCTTGCTTGGCCTGGAAATCAGAGTGCTCTTCCTATCAACCTTTTGTATTTTTTGTTCTGCTTTTTTGATGTTCTCTTTAGAATATCCCCTCTTGGAGAAGTTGATTTTTATTTGGTTTACATTTTCTTTGAAAGCTTCTTCAAGACTACAGTTGCGTCTAGCTCGTATCATTTCCCCATAGGGAATGGCATTAATGGTACTCACAGGATGTGCACTTTCAGCATGCAATAAACTATTGCATGAGGTAGGTTTCTTAAACATGGTGCTTTGTATTTTGTTATCTTTATGGAACAGTTTTAAGTCTAGAAATTCTATGCTTTCTCTGGAGTGTGTCATAGTAAGTTTTACATTGAATAAGTTGTTATTTAAGTAATTTTGGAAGGCAAATAGATCATCAACACTTCCATTCCAGATCAAAAGGATGTCATCTATGTATCTAGCATAGAAGATAATATTGTCCATCCATTGCATGGCCCCTGGTCCCCAGGCATGCTCCGTCTCAAACAGGCCCATGAAGAGACCTGCATAAGACGGAGCAAACCTGGATCCCATGGCTGTCCCACGTGTCTGTAGGAACCATGAACCATCATGTAAAAATGCATTCATAGTCAATACCATGTATGCCATATCCAGTAACATGGCTGAGTGCTCTAAATGGGAAGCACTTCTTTTGTACAAGAAATGTTTCAAGGCCCTCATGCCATTGTCGATGTTAATACATGTATAAAGGCTTTCCACGTCCATAGTGACGAACATAAGCTCATCACTGTTCCACTCAAAGTCTTCTAATTTACACAAAACGTCCCTACTGTCTTTGAGATACGCTGGTAATTTACGTACAATCGGTTGTAAAAAATTATCTATGTATTCGGACAAATGCTCCGTAGGACATCCGTTACCTGAAATAATTGATCTTCCTGGAGGGAAGACCCCTCACTTATGTAACTTAGGTAGTATATATATACAAGGGTGTCTGCTGTCTTTCGCCTGTAGGTACTTATATTCTTTATCCGAAATTAATCCAATTTCGTGCCATTCTCTTAATCTAACATTGATGGCATTCTCAATTTTGGAAATTGGACATTCTTTAAGTTGTTTATAACAAGATTGATCATTTAACTGTCTTTCTATTTCACCCAAGTAGTCATTAATGTCCATCAAAACAATATTACCACCTTTGTCAGCTTCACGTATAACTAACCCCCTATCTTCTTGTAGATTTTTTAAGAGGGCCTGGTCATTTTTTGATAAATTATATTGGTGGATACAATGAGAGTGACTACCATGGGAGTCCTCAAGACGGTGTAGTTCAGATGTAACCTTTTCCAAAAATTTGTCTAGATCTATATCATGTACGCCAGAGGGTATGAATGTGGATTTATTCCTAAGACCACTATCAATGGTAGTATCTTCATGAATATTGAGCAAATTGGCCATTTCTCTAATATCAACATTGAGGTCATCTTCATCTAAAGTTGCCAACAAATGGAAAGGGGCGACCACTCGGTCCCCCCGAACGTATGGCAGAGTGCCTCGATCCCCCCGGGAAGCCATTTTGGGCGGGAGGCGTGTCTCGGCTGGTATGCCCGAAGCGGCGTAGCCGGGGCGCGCTTTTTCCCGCCCTAGAGTGGGCTGGCCTAGACACTGACGCGGCTGGCCACGCCCTCGGGGCAGGCAGGGGCGGGTTTACGCCCGCCCTGAAGATGGATAAAAAGGGACGCAAGACCGGAAGACATCCTCTTGTTCCTGTGCTCTGAAGCTGCACCTCCTCGCTGCACGTGAGCTCGAGACGGAACGAAGAGCCAATTTTGAGCGTTTTAATCGTTCTTGTTTGTTTTACAGTTACTTTGTTGGAGAATGCCGAAGAAGATGGGAAAGCGCATGACTACTGACCAGATGCTGCGTGTTCTCATGAAGGAGATGTCCGAGCTAAAGAAGCGGGTGGACAAGAATGAGGAAGGGGGTCCAAAACGTCCTTTGGCGGGAGCAGCCCCGGGAGGGAAAAACAAGAGGCCCAGGAGGGGGGCAGCGGGTGAAGACATCCCGGGTCCCAGTGCCCCGCTCGAGGCTCCAACTCCTGTGCCGGAGGAGGGGAACCCAATTCCCGTTGTGGTCACCCTCGTGTCCGAGGATGATATGCCGCCCGAGCTGGCAGCACAATTGGCAGCGTGGTTGGGAAAAGGTAACGAGGGCGCCACGGCTGTCGATGCGCAGGCGCTGATAAAGCAATTGCGTGAGAAACGGGAAGCAGCCAAGGTGCCCGTGCCGGCTGCAGTAGGGGACAAGACACCAGGGACGATTGCGACCACAGAGGCAGCGTCAGGTGCAGGTAAGCGGCCATTGCCGATTGCGAGGGATGAGTCAACACCCTCTCGGAGAGAAAAGTTGGGGCAACATGTTCCTTTGGCAATTAAGGAAAAGATTTGGGCGGGGGAGTATGTGAACATTTTCTCACTGCTTGTTGATCATTATGAGGTAGAGCATGTAAAGAGTCAGAAGGATCTCATGCATCCGAGTGTTTGGCGCGCAAAAATGGCCGCCTTTAAAGTGAATGAGAATATCGGCAATTGGGGCAATGCTTGGGGAATCTTTACATCAATCTTGGGGGAACGTAGACCTGAGTTGCTTTCCGAGTTCCCAATCTATCAATCACGAATCATGGGGTACTTGACATCGCACCAGGGTAATCATTGGTTCTGTTACGATAATCTGTTCAGAAAGGAGAAAGAGCATAATAAAAGTTTAACCTGGGATTGTTATGATTCCTTGACTTGGGATAAAATGAAGGAGTCAGGAATGTTGAAAATGCCGTTGGTGGGAAGTAATGTTGGCGAATCCTCCCGGCAATATGCGGGGACGCCCTTTCGATCAGGTACGGGTGCCGACGATTACTCGAAACCTGCCGGCAATACCGGGAAAAGGGGTTTCTGCTTTAATTACAACAGAGGTAAATGTACTAGACCCCAGGGATCGTGTAAATTCAAACATGAATGTAGTGGTTGTGGGTCGTCCCATCCTGAGTCCTCGTGCAGAGCCAGAACGGGTGATAATGGGGGGAGAGGAGGTGCCAAACAGGTCTAATATAGTCCGAGGGGCGCCTTTACCTACCCCAATTGATACCCTGGCGATGATTCCCTGGCTCAGTGAATACCCGGATCGTACTTCTGCTGGGGTGCTGCGGAACGGTTTTTCGTATGGTTTCCGCATCCCGGTAGGGGACTTTCAGGGTGTGGAAAAATGTAAAAATCAACTTTCCGTCCTGCAGCATACGACCGTAGTACAGGATAAGATCCGGAAAGAGGTGACTCGAGGTCGGGTCGCCGGCCCGTTTAGTGTACCCCCGGTCCAGAATTTTGTTTGTTCTCCCTTAGGGGTAGTCCCCAAGAAAGACCCCGGTGAGTTCCGACTGATTCATAATTTATCAGCTCCACGAGGTCTTTCCGTAAATGATGCAATCGATCCAGAAGTGTGTTCGGTGCGGTACGCATCCTTCGATGAGGCCGTAGCCATTTTAAATCGCCTGGGGCCCGGGGCGCTGATGGCGAAGTCAGATATCGAGTCAGCGTTCCGATTGCTCCCGGTACACCCAGACGACCAGCGTCTCCTAGGATTCATGTTTCAGGGTTGTTATTACATGGATAGGTGTATGCCAATGGGGTGCTCTATATCCTGTGCTTATTTCGAGAAATTCAGTAGTTTTCTACAATGGGTCTTCACAAAGAAAACAGGTTTCCAAGATGTAATGGACTACCTTGATGATTTTCTGTTTCTTGGGGCAGCCGGGGATCTTGAATGTGGCCGGGCCTTGGCCGAATTTTGTGTGTTAATGAAACAGTTTGGTGTGCCATTGGCGCCGGGTAAAACAGTGGGTCCTACGACTTGCCTCGAGTTTCTGGGGATCGAGTTGGACTCCATTGAAGGGTGTTTCCGTTTGCCAGCTGAGAAAGTGTTGAAGTTCAGGGCTGCGCTGCAAGTGTGTATAAATGCATCAAAAGATACGCTGCAACAATTACAGCAGTTGGTGGGACAGTTGAATTTTGCCCTGAGGGTAATACCAATGGCCCGCCCCTTTTCCCGTTCAATTGCCCAAGCGATGGTCGGCCTTAAAGAGTGCCATCATCGCACGAGACTATCGGCCGAGATCCGCCAGGACATACGTATTTGGTTAGCATTTCTGGCGGACTTCAATGGTAGAATCGTCTGGAAGGAACCAGCCGTGTCTTCTGAAGAGCTGGGGCTGTGGACAGATTCAGCAGGAAGCATAGGTTTTGGCGCCATCTTCGGCACGAAATGGTCGGCACAAAGATGGCCGACATGGTGGCATGAGAATGGTCTGACGAGTAATATTGCTTTCCTGGAACTGTTTCCCATCTTGGTGGCCTTGAGAACATGGCCCGATGGGTTCAAAGATCACTCTGTCATATTTTGGTCTGACAATATGACCGTGGTCGAGTGCATCAATAGTCAGGCAGCACGTTGTAAACTGATTTTAAGACTGCTTAAGGAAATTGTTTTACTATGTATGCAATTGAACGTGATATTCAGAGCAAAGCATGTTCCAGGGGTGATGAATCAGGCGGCTGACGCACTGTCTCGTTTTCAAATGCAGGCTTTTTCGGGTTTCCTCCCCTCAGCGGACCCAGAGCCGGCACCCTTTCCCGAAGCTCTCTGGTCTCTCGGTGCCCCGAACTTCGTCACCTCGTGGGAGAGAGTCTAGCACCAAGGACGAGGAAGGCATACGAAGGGGCGTTTCGGGCCTATTTAGCCTTTTTGGGGAGTGATAGAGAGCGACTTTGGGGTCACGAGGAAGGGGTAGTGAATTTCCTGATGTCCTTACGTAGGGCTGGGAAATCGGTGGCTACGGCCCAGAGGCATCGTGCTGCCATTTCCTTTGTTGCCAGAGCTCACGCTATC
This sequence comes from Lissotriton vulgaris, assembly GCF_964263255.1. Taxonomy (NCBI): domain Eukaryota; kingdom Metazoa; phylum Chordata; class Amphibia; order Caudata; family Salamandridae; genus Lissotriton; species Lissotriton vulgaris. Next base: position 798,630,889 of record NC_141685.1, on the reverse strand, counting down.
CAGGACCCAACAGCGTCTTTCGTTGTACAGAAAGCGCTGCGTGGGTGGCAACGCCTTGAGGGTCGCAGAGTAGATGAAAGGCGCCCGATAGGTTTGGATAGATTGTCCCAGTTGTTGGCCACACTCCCGGCCACATGTTCATCTCAGTTTGAGGCGGTGCTGTTCCGAGCCGCTTTTACGCTAGCATTTCACGGAGCAATGCGGGTAAGCGAACTAGTTGCAAGGAACAAACTGGATGTGGCAGGGGGTTTGTGCCAGGAACACGTTCAGATCAGGGGAGAAACAATGACTGTCTCCTTTGTAAAATCCAAGACTGATCAAGATGGGATGGGTGACTGCGTCATCATACGCAGGATTCCTGGGTCCTCCATGTGTCCGGTAAAGTGTTTAGAGGATTACCTAGCACGAAGGGTGGCATCATGGGGGGGGACTTTGTTAAGACACGCTGACGCCACCCCACTGACGAAATTTCAGTTTCAGCGGGTGCTTGCGATGTCAATTGCCGCTGCGGGCTTGAACCCGGGCGAATTTGGGACCCATTCCTTTCGGATAGGGGCTGCTACGGAAGCTACAGCCAGGGGTCTTAATGTTGAGCAAGTAAAACGAGTGGGGCGTTGGTCCTCCAATTGTTACAAAAGATACGTGCGGTTGCACATGTTGTGAAGCTGTAATAATGTACTCACGCTTCTTGTTTTTGTTTGGTTTTCAGTTACGCAAGCCTACGAGGCGGGGCGGACTATGCAGTCGACCCTACACCGGGCCAGCGGTCAGACATCACCGGCTGTGAAAAAGGAGGTGTGGGTCGTGGGCCACTCATTCGTGAGGCGTGCCGCAGACGTATTCAAAGCAGGTGACATGATTCACGTAGCTGGGGAATACGGGTACAGGATGTCCTTCTACGGAAGGGGCGGTCTCTGTATTGACCAGTTTCAAACATTTTTCGAGGGTTTGTTAGGGCGGACAAGGTCACCGCCGTCTATAGTTATAGTGCATGTTGGGGGTAATGATTTGGTCACCATCGGTAGACGACTACTCCTGGAGGCAATGCTTTCCACCGTAAGTTGGTTGGCGAGGAGAGTTCTGGGGTGCATGATTGCATGGTCCCATTTGATTCCACGAAAGGTGTGGCGGGGGGCTATCTCTATTCCTGCTTTGAACCATTCTGTTAGAAAGCTTAACAATAAAGTGAGTAGGTTGTTCCGTTCCAGGGCATTGCATTCTATTTCTCATAGCTGTATTAATGATGACAGTATGTATTCGGGGGATGGTGTGCATTTGTCTTGGGTGGGGAATGAGTTACTCTTAGGAGACTTCTTAGCATGGTTAAAATCGTTGAAACATGACCTTTAGGTAGGAGTTGTGTGGGGGGGTCCGGATAGCCGGTCAACTATCCGGCCTGTGGCGGTAAGGTCATGATCGGTGAGCACTAATTGGAAGATCCCTATGAGTGGGCGTCACCCAACACGGATGGGAGCGCTCGGGGGAGGTGGCCTTTGGCCCCTCAACGGGGAGGCGGTCCCTTCTAAGGATGGGTCGCCGAAAGAAGAGGAAAGGCGGTCAAGGCCCCTTCCTGTGTAGGAGGGGTTACAGCCCCCTCCTGGGGAATTTCCCGGGGCCAGTGACATCTGCGACGGCAGATGCGGTAAGTTGTGTGGGGTTGGGGGGAGGTCTACGATACCTTCTAGATACCTCACACGAGTCTTCGAACGACCTTTAACTGGCGTCGAGTTGATAAGTGCCCCCGTCAAGTCAAGGGAAATTGGTAGTAGTTGCACTTGAGTACGCCTCAGTGCTGTCGCCCCTCCAAGTGGGGGGGGTATGTCTGGTTAGGGATCTTGACACCGGTTACGACCTTGCCGTTGGCCCTTAAACGTTAGGATGTACAATTTCAATATTTCAAGTAAATGTTTTGTAGGATGTTAGTTCGGCTAGGAGAACCTCTGTATTAGAGAATCTGTTAAGGTTAGCCAAACATCGCAATGTGGTATGAAATTGTACATTAATGTTTAAATGTTTATAATTTTTTGTTTTAATAAATACGGCCGGGAGGGTCACTCCCTCCCACTTCCAAAAACTTCAAGAACTGTTTCTGGTGTCCCTCCTTTGGGGATTGTGTTGAGAGGGGGTGGCGGGTATCTCAGCCATATGGAAAGGGGCGACCACTCGGTCCCCCCGAACGTATGGCAGAGTGCCTCGATCCCCCCGGGAAGCCATTTTGGGCGGGAGGCGTGTCTCGGCTGGTATGCCCGAAGCGGCGTAGCCGGGGCGCGCTTTTTCCCGCCCTAGAGTGGGCTGGCCTAGACACTGACGCGGCTGGCCACGCCCTCGGGGCAGGCAGGGGCGGGTTTACGCCCGCCCTGAAGATGGATAAAAAGGGACGCAAGACCGGAAGACATCCTCTTGTTCCTGTGCTCTGAAGCTGCACCTCCTCGCTGCACGTGAGCTCGAGACGGAACGAAGAGCCAATTTTGACCCACCCACCAGCCCCTGAGGACAGCCAGTGGTTTTAATAAATTTGATCAATTATTCTATTTCGTTTACAGGTTATTGTAAGTGTTGTGTTGATGTTGAAATGTGTAATAAAGATTGGTCTAATTTTACAAGTTTGCGATTAAAGAACTTCGGATGTAAGGTCCATTTATAAACAGGCTTTTTCGGTCATAGTGGCCAATGTAGTTTCGTTTAGTTAGCATTTGTCGTATTTATTTTGGTCGGGCGGTAAGGTCATGATCGGTGAGCACTAATTGGAAGATCCCTATGAGTGGGCGTCACCCAACACGGATGGGAGCGCTCGGGGGAGGTGGCCTTTGGCCCCTCAACGGGGAGGCGGTCCCTTCTAAGGATGGGTCGCCGAAAGAAGAGGAAAGGCGGTCAAGGCCCCTTCCTGTGTAGGAGGGGTTACAGCCCCCTCCTGGGGAATTTCCCGGGGCCAGTGACATCTGCGACGGCAGATGCGGTAAGTTGTGTGGGGTTGGGGGGAGGTCTACGATACCTTCTAGATACCTCACACGAGTCTTCGAACGACCTTTAACTGGCGTCGAGTTGATAAGTGCCCCCGTCAAGTCAAGGGAAATTGGTAGTAGTTGCACTTGAGTACGCCTCAGTGCTGTCGCCCCTCCAAGTGGGGGGGGTATGTCTGGTTAGGGATCTTGACACCGGTTACGACCTTGCCGTTGGCCCTTAAACGTTAGGATGTACAATTTCAATATTTCAAGTAAATGTTTTGTAGGATGTTAGTTCGGCTAGGAGAACCTCTGTATTAGAGAATCTGTTAAGGTTAGCCAAACATCGCAATGTGGTATGAAATTGTACATTAATGTTTAAATGTTTATAATTTTTTGTTTTAATAAATACGGCCGGGAGGGTCACTCCCTCCCACTTCCAAAAACTTCAAGAACTGTTTCTGGTGTCCCTCCTTTGGGGATTGTGTTGAGAGGGGGTGGCGGGTATCTCAGCCATATGAATACCGTCTAAATCACCTATTGTTAACCCATGATCATCACGCATGTTACTCAAATCATTAGTAGTGACAGACTGATGTTCTGCAAAGTATTTCTTTAATTTGAGTTTTCTCACAAATTTATTCAAATCTACATGCAGGTCAACATAATTGCAATTTTTACTGATACAGAAATTCAAGCCTTTTTGCAAAATCATTGTTTCCTTGTCGGACAGTTTCCTAGAGGATAGATTTACAATATTTAATTCATTACCCGGGCAAACAACATTTGAACAAATTTCTGCTATTTCTTGGTCATTGTTTTGCTCTGCAAGCGAGTTTGGACTCCTGTTTTTCCGTTTCTGCCCACCCCGTCTGGTTCTGCGTTTGAATTTTTTCTCTTGTTCCCTAGTCTGTAGCGCTGTACCTCCTTTAAAAAATGTGATGTTTGAGGAGTGGCCATTGAGTTACTAGTGCCTTCTCCTGGATCGCTTTCTATGGATGACAGGGAACTATTGCTGGTAGAGATGTCAAGTACTGTTACGGTTTTATCTAAGGTGATGGGCTTGGTAATCACATCATCATATTTTTTAGCAAAAGTGAAAACCCTGCCCCTCTCGTAATCAAGTTCGTCCCTCAAAATTTTTCTTTGTTTTTTGTCTTTGAGATATATTTGGTAATTTGTCAATTCCTTCTTTAGAATTTCATAATTTTTTTCAGTATTATCTTTCAAATTCATTTCTAAGATCTCTTTCTCCAGTTTAGCTATATCCTCTCTTATTTTTAATCCCTTTCTTTCGGCATTGGTTATCAATATACGCATCATGCAAAATGAGGAATCGTATAAACCTTCCTCCCAATCCTCCAATAAATCACTGTCTAAATCCTCGTAGTTTGGGAAAATTAGAATTCTTAGGCCGCGGGGTATTTTCTTGTTCTCCACATATTTTTTTAAAGTGGCCCCGTCCCACCATTTTCCTAATTCTTGTTTTTTCAACCTTTCTAAACGGATAAATTTCTCCTGCAAGCCCTCGCTTTTTTGGTTTTTGATTTCTGTTGTCTTTTAAGTGGACTTTTGCTTTTTTTAAAGAGTTCTCCCAACATTTCTTCACGGTTATCCTCAAAATTCATTATGTTAACTAACATGACCTAGATGGTGCAAATCTACCCAAATTAACAATTTGCAATGCTAGAACAGGGTAAAAAACTTGACTGCACTCAATCGCCCTTTTTACTGGATTTGTGCACTGGTTTACACAATATTTGCACATTCCAATATGGCGGCAGTACGCACTTGGTCAAAACATGACCAGTATGCTAATTGACATCAGGTGAAACTGATCCAGCGGGCTATTTAAACTGGCGCGGCTAGGTGTCTATCTCGAACCACTTTCCGAGACGACACCCGAGGAGACCGCACGAACCTGATAACTGACGAAGTAAGTAAACTCTGGGGAAGGCATCGACATTCTAGTTCTAAAACTAGCCGTGTTTGTGGAGCTTGTTTTTTGCCTCCTTATACCTTGGGGAGGGCAACGGCAGTCTAGTTTTAAACGAGCTGTGATTGTGGGGCTATCTTTGGCCACCCTATACCTTGGTCACTAACCACAGTCGTTCCCACTCCAGCACATCATTCCTTGAGCACATTATTCCTCTATTTGATAACTTATGGCTTTCACAATTTATGGACAGACTTAAATGATATAGGTACATGTCCATTATATGTGACCATTACCTTTATGCCTCATATACAGATTTTTGGCTTTATTTAACAAAATCACTGTACCTTTTAGGTGATACATACGGTTGCTCCTTTTTTTCTTCTTCCTTGGGGTATTGACCCATCACCCGTTGCATCTTCATTTCTTTACGTGTGCATATTGACCCCAATGGGTGCACAGGCTAATTAGTAATCCCATGGGCCCCTCACCACTAGGTCGTCCTGGGAAGCGAACATAATATCCCTTCCTTTTTCATAGGAGATGTAATGATATTTTCTTTCTGGGTTTTACTTAGTTGTCATTTTTATTTATCTTCACCAGGGTGAACACTGAAATCACCTTTGCGGATGTGTATTTTACATCATTTCTTTTCGCTGGGATATATTCAACTTCCAAAGAAATTTTTGATCAGTCTACCATACAACAAAAGGTATGTTTTATATCTGCCCTGATAATTAAGATTAAATGTATACCTTACATACCGAGCAGGAGAGTTTTACTCCTTTTCCTTGCTTATAAACAGGATAGTTCCCTTCCCAGTTCTTTGAGACTGATGCCATCACAATAGCTGGAGAATCGTTTTCCTACTGGTAAAGTTCAGAACACTAAACAACATCTTATCATTTCGGTAAGACATAATCTTTCTCTGTTTTAATCCTGGTCCTCCCTATGTATAACGACAAACGCCAAAAGTATCCTCTTTCTGGTGTAATACGAACTTAACATGGACTAGCCATAGACATGCGTCAACTAAGCATGGGCGAATTTTGCGAATCTCGCGTTCGCGAATTTTGCGGATTTGCGAACTCGCAATCCGCAAAATCCGCGAATTCTCTCGAATTTGCGGATTTTTTTTTTTTTGTGTTTGCGCGGGTTTCTGCCAGTTCGCGAGGGTTTTGTACAATGTCGCAAATTGCGAACTTACCTGTCGGGTCGCAAGTTTCACGAACTTGTTGTTTCTACGTGTCCAGCCTGTTTGGGACACTCTTCTTCATCACTGCCACTCTCTGTCACCACTGCCACTCTCTGACTACTCATGCCACCCTCTGGCCCACCCATGCCACCCTCTGTTTCATCACAGCACCCTCTGGTTGTCCAGTCAGTGTACATTATTGTGGCAACGCAAGCACACCTTCCCTGCCTCAAGTGACCTGAATTAATTTGGGGCTGATTAATGTGTCACAGAATATTTTTTTAGCTGGCACCTGCTTCCTTAGTGCTTCCTGATTAGTGATCTTTTGCACTTGCTAAGTGCTTTCATTGTTTCAAAATTAGTTACAACACCTGCCCTGCCCCAACTGACAATAATGAATTAGGGGCTGATTAATGGATTTGAACTGCCAGCCTGGCTCCTGCTTGTCTCCCTTAGCTGTAATTCAGGACCTTTGTGGCATATGTGTAACTATTCTGAGGTTCAGAGCAGGGTCACATAATAGTTGCAACTGGCAACTGAACTCTGGAGGGGCCCCTCAGGAAGCACTACAGGAAATGGCTACTAATGATGAGCCTGAACTTTTGAACCTGGTAAGTAGTTTCAGTTTTGCTAAGATCGTATTTCTGCAATTTTGCACTTATTCGCGGGGCGCGAAGTTGTACTGGGAAGCCGCGAACTCACGCGAACAGTGCGAGCAGTGCGAGCAAAATCCGCTGCTCGCGGATTTGCGGATTTTGCGGGAGATTCGCGAATCTCGCGGATTGCGAATTTACCGAAAATCCGCAAAATCCGCGAGCGAAACGGATTTTCCGCCCATGCTTAGCGTCAACCGCATAATAACTCAGCTTACCTTTTTGAGAAACCAATTGTTAGATTTCAAATATGCATGTCTGGTTAATGAATATATTTTGGAATTTTCTGTCCTGCTCTAGGGTTTTCCCAACAAAATGTTCATAGGAAATCAAATTCAGTAACTTGTCTTTGAATCTTGTTAAACAACAGGTCATGCTGTGTATTTCTTCCTTCAATGAAATATAAAATTGATTGTTGTCAGTAAGCTTTGCCTGTGTAAATACCATGTAAGCGTATTTTAAAATTGTATTTTTTAATAGGTTGTATAAATAAAGTAGGTTTTAATTGTATATAGCACTTTCTAAATATGTATATTTTTGTATATTTGTTGTTTGTAGCCCTGAAGAAGTCCTTCGGACGAAACGCGTTGGCTACTTTGTGAACATTGAAAATAAAGAAAGAAAAGAATATATAATGGCTTACTGATATTTTTGACCTCTCTGATATTACTCATTGTACATTATATGGTGTGCCGAACTATTTCTCAATTTGTGTACAGTGCCTTTGGCATTGATTCTGGAGGCCTAGGGGTATATGGCCTCCGGTTCTGGGCACCCTCTGATATAACTAGACCAAGACTCATTAGATTGAGTGCAGTCAAGTTTTTTACCCTGTACCCCTGTTCTAGCATTGCAAATTAGCGACTGTTGTTGATGTATGTTGCATGTATGTTGTAGAATATATTGACGTGGTGGAAGTGTATGACTTGGTAGTCATTGTAAATTCATCCTTGTGCATTTGTACTAGATTAATATAAGTCAAGCAATTAAACATGTAACGTCAACCGTAACAATGAGAATAGCGATTTTATAAATATGACGAAAATAAGAATTTTACTTCCAGCCTAACCTACTTGTATGCACTTTGAGTAATTTACCATGACTCCGGAAAACCCTTTTTCATACTCCAGAGCTGAATATAGATTCTGTCTCAAAAACTGATTGTATTAAATTCTTATTGTGTGAGTTTCAACTGTTCAAAGTTAAAAGTGAAAACATGCACAGACTTACTATTTTTCTTAAACATGAAGTTTTAGTGGTAATATTGTATTATCATGGTAATAATTTAATATGCTTTTATGTACATGTTAGGGGTTTATCAACTATGCATAAATAAAATAAACTTAAAGTAGTTGAGTATGTTTCAATACCAGGGTGGAGGATCTCATGTTTGGAAATGAATCAGCAATGTTTTCATATCTTGATATATTGACAGAAGGTATGCATAAATGTAAAGTCTGTGTCCAGTAATACTAATAGGTTGAGCTCGCCATGTTTCTTATGACATGTTATTTTTATTTTTATTATTGGCTTCAGTGGCACCATTAGACCACTATAAATGGTCCCCTTAGGATCCAATAGAGAATTGGGTTTCATTTATTTTGGGTTAAAGAGTGGAGATTGGTCAATCCCTCCATAGATGACAGGTCGATGGTATATTCATTATCTATTATTATGGTGGCGCCCCACACATATGCCCTTAACTAGGTTTTCCTCAGAAAATCCAGGCCATTTTGGTCTTTATCCCAGAGCTCCACTTCACCTATTATAAGGACAACAAGGATATAGAATGCAGCAACCAGTAAACTACTACAACTACACCTGCATGACCACATCACTCCAGCCATTCAACCGGACACATGCTCCTCCGTCAAAGTCCTCCGCCTTACACCTAGGACAATCTACAGCACTGAATCCTCTTTCATCCAAGTAAAACCTTTATAATGCATGTGAAATATCACCTGTCCATGACTGTCAGCCCTTCTCACGTCCTCCAGAATCATAGCACATAACATGTTGTCAGTCAGCCTGCATACATGCTTCACGCCATGCTAGCTTTGTGAATAGACGTCAAATAAAGCTGCGCCGAAACCACGACCACAAGTAATAAATAACCTTTTTTAAGTATACATGGAGCACAGGGTTGTAGATGTGTGAACTGCCACAAAATGCTATCAAAAAGGCTGTGTGAGTTGGGCGCAGTTCTACTTTCTTTGGGTGCTTCGGGGGGATCTATCTGCTTAGTTCCATATATTATCACTATTCAGTGTGGGGAGGGGTCATGATTCACCAGATAAAGTGCGTCATGCAACCTCCCCCTCCCTCAGCAAAGGTAACTGATCGGAATTCACCCAAAGTGTTGGCACTAGCATGTATGGTTTAAGCCACGGTATTTTTTATGTAAACTGCTTACAAACAACTGTCTTTAACCGCAAAAAGAATTTGCACATTGAGATAAAGTCACAATTACTTTAACCCATTGTAAGCATGGCCATGTTTGTTTTCTTGTGTTAAGTGATTCTGAAAATGGCATCTGTGATGAGGTATTAAGTCATGTTATATTTCAAATGAGTTAAGCTCTGCTACGGAAATTATATTTGAATAGAAGTAAAAAAAATGTGTGTGTGGAGCGGAGGCGGCACCTACCTCGGCGCAACCCAGTCCTGGCGCAGGGGCCATGTCTCCCGCGCCCGATCACTTAACGTCCCGGACACCCAGGACACCCTTTCTTTGTCATCCCCTGCAGGTACCGACACTGGAGCACAACGGACCGGAAACCCTCGCCCGGAACACCGGAAGTGACGGTCGGTCGACCCCTAGCGACCCGGAAGCGATCGACCCTGACCCCGGAAGTGAACGGCTAGACCAGAACCCGGAAGGTAGAAAAGGCACCGAGGACGAAGGAGAGGCGTTCGGAGCAACCGACTCGTGGCAGGAGGCAACGGATGGCGACGAACCCCTGGGAGAGAGAGGAGCAGCACTGCGAGATCGAAGCGAGGACGAGGAGGAGGACGTCTGGACGGAGGACTGGTGGCGTCCTTAGGAGGAAGCTGGAGAGCGGCCGCAACTCGGACGAGAGTTGCGGCGGGGCACGTGAGTACCAGTTACCCTTTCTCCGTGTTCCCTCTTGTAAATAGTAGATGTAAATAACCTTGTATATAGACCCTAGACTGCACGAGCACAGGGATAATTAGTGACTACTCACGCGCACTGTACAAAGACCGAGCACTGTCCTGCACCAGCCCGCTTTCCTCAGACCTACCTCATTCTTGCCTGTTCCGTTCCCCCCCCCCTTACCGTCCCGTCCTCACTGGCCTTTCTCAGTACCCTTTCACTCCCCGGTGTAGGTGGTGGGGTGTACCGTTGGAGTACTCAGACTAAAGCCCTACACTTCTCTCCTTTCTTTAAGCCTCCAAGGAGCCTCAGTACCACACCGAGGAGACTACTGGCGGAACAAGGAGAAGTGAATCCTGATCCCCAACATCCTCACCGAGCCTGGTCAACCGCAGTTACTATCGACCCAACCCCGTTGGATTCAAGACTGCGTCCCGCCCTCACTGTGACTTTGTTCTTCAATTACAATAAAACACTTGTCATAGCTCACTATATCCGGCCTCCCCGCCTGTTATTCCGGTCCGCCCACCACCCAGCTCCACAAGTGGTGTCAGAAGTGGGATATCCCGGAGGCATGGAGGCCGCGGTCAAACAACTGGCGAAAAGCCAGGAGGAACTGGGGAAAATGATGGAGAGGTTCCTCAAGACGGCGGAAGACGATCGGGGCCAACTACATGACGTGCTGAAGGGACAGGGAAGCGCCCAGGATCAAGCCCTTGAGAAGCTCACTACAGTTATGGGGCAGCAACGACCAGCCACCTCCCTGCCCTCAGTAGTGCTTCAGAAGTATGTCCCCGGAGAAGACCCCGACTACTTCTTCACGAACTTTGAGCGCCTAGCCCAGACGGCGGCCTGGCCCGCTGACCGGTGGGGCCACTACCTGGGTCCCCTCTTGACGGGAGAGCTGCAAGCTGCATACCAACAAGCCAACATTCAGGGTCAAACCCCCTACGCCGACATCAAGACTTGCATCCTGGAACGGCTAGGAATAGACGACGAGACCTATAGGGTGAGGCTGCGCCAGGCCAAGGAAGGGCCGCAGGAAACGCCTAGGGCCTTGTCCTTCCGCATACAGGATCTGGCCAACCGGTGGTTGAAACCTGCTACGGCCACCAAGGAGGACATTTTGGCCAAAATATATTTAGAACAGTATTTGGCCTCCCTACACCCGGCCACCCAAAAGTGGGTACGTCAGCATGCTCGCCTAACGCTAGACACTGCTGTAGAGATTGCCAGCGCCTACAGCAGAGCACAGGAAACTCAGCGACCAAAGGAGGAACACCCGCCCCGCATAACTCCTGGAAGTCATCCTCGGGTCCCTCGACCCCCTCAGGTGGTCAGGAAGCCCGACCCTGCTCCTCTGATGCCATACCCTATCCTGCCTCGACCCCACCCACCGGGCCCTCAATGTTACCACTGTGGTGGGTTCGGACATATTGCTCGAGTTTGCCCCCAAAAGGAGGAACCCATGGACATAGGGTTGGCGAGAAACTATGCTTGTCTCACCGCGGACACCACCCCTCCTCCATTTCGGTGCCCGGTACGGATAGACGGACACGGAATGATGGCCCTGGCCGACACGGGGTGCCGACAAAGCGTTATAAGACCTCAGGAGTTGCCCCGTCCTGTCAGGCCAATGACAGGCAGGGTGGCCATTACGTGTGTGCATGGCGACACTAAGAGCTATCCCACCACCCAGGTCCATGTACAACACCCCACCGACGCGGGCAGTCTGCTAACGGTGGGCCTGATCCCTACTCTCCCGGAGCAAGCGATATTGGGCAGCGACTATAGCGGTCTTCCTCATCTGCTCCAAGACACCACTGAATCCCTGAGGAACTGGTGGGCCGAGGCCCCTTTCTCCCATGACCTTTCTCCTGTGAATCCGGTGAACAGACCACCCAAGACCCGAGGACAGAAGAAAAAAGAAAAGAGAGAATATGCGATGGCCTTTCCTGCTCAAATAGATGTCCATCCCTGGGAAACCGACCGGGAATTCCGCGCCACACAACAGGAGGATCCAGTGTTGCAGGAAGCCTGGGCCCAGGCTTTGGACGCCGAAGACCCCCTACATGTAGGTCCTTATTTCTTTCGAAAAAACGGGCTCCTCTACAGGAAAGGGGGACCCCAACAACCAACCCAGCTCGTTATCCCTGGGCTATTCCGCGACAAGGTGCTGTTTCTGGCCCATAGCCACTTGCTGGGAGGTCATTTCAGCGATGAGAAAACTGGACGCACGATCCTTGATAAGTTTTATTGGCCAGGGGTTCACGGACAGATCAAACAGTATTGCCGGGAATGTCCAGTATGTCAACGCAATAGCCGCTATCGTCCCCCCCGGGTTCCTTTGCAGCCTCTCCCCCTTATCGACGTCCCTTTCACCCGAGTGGGCATGGACATTATCGGACCATTGTTGCCCTCCCGAACCGGATGTCGATATGCTCTTGTGGTAGTTGATTACGCCACCCGCTTCCCTGAAGCGATACCCCTACGCCATCCCACCACACAAACCATATCCAAGGCCCTCATATCCATCTTCTCGAGGGTGGGTTTTCCCCGCGAGATACTCACCGATCAGGGGACGCCCTTCGTGTCCTCCCTCATGCGCCAGGTCTGCTCCCACCTGGGCATCAAGCAGATAAGGACATCGGCCTACCACCCCCAGACCGATGGGTTGGTAGAACGTTACAACGCCACCCTCAAAATGACATTGAAGAAACTCCTAGGCCTTGAAAGCAAAAGGTGGGAGGAGATGCTTCCCCTAGCGCTGTTTGCCATCAGGTGCAAACCACAAAGCAGCACTGGATACTCGCCTTATGAGTTGTTGTATGGCAGAGCCCCACGGACCCTTTTGGATATGGCTAGGGAAGCATGGGAAGCAGAACCCGACAGAACCCGACCCCTGCCGGAATACGTGGATAATTTAAAGACCCACCTTGAACAGATCAGGGTCATTGTGAGGCAGAACCTAGTGGCCGCCCAAAACACCCAGAAACACCAATATGATAAAGGAACCAAGGCTCGGAAATTCAACCCTGGGGATCTAGTGTTGTTGTTGCTTCCTTCCTCCGACCATAAGCTGCTCGGACAGTGGCAAGGCCCCTTCCCGGTCCTAAGAGCCGTGACCCCTGTCACCTACGAAATAGAAACCGAGCCCACCCGAGGAGTAACCCAAATCTATCACGTGAACCTTCTAAAGAAGTGGGAGGGACCCTGTCCCGTACTAGCTAGCGTAACAGAGCCCCCCTTCGAAGCATGCATGGATCCTGACCTTCCCGAGCAGCACAAACAAGATCTCAGGCGGGCCTTGTTCTCTTTACAACCCGTATTTTCCTCCCTACCCGGACACTCCACGGTAGTAGAACATGCCATCCACACCGAACCCGGAAAAATAGTAAGACAAAGACCTTACCGTATTCCCGAAGCCCGTAGAGCCACCATACAAGAGGAAACGAAGCTAATGCTGAAAATGGGCATCATAGAACCCTCCCATAGCAGCTGGAACTCCCCGATAGTCCTAGTCCCCAAGCCAGACGGATCTACAAGATTCTGTATCGACTTTAGGGAAGTGAATAAAATATCGGCATTTGACACCTACCCCCTACCCCGCGTAGACGAAATGGTGGAACGAATAGGCAAGGCCAAGTATATAAGTACCCTAGATCTCTGCAAGGGGTACTGGCAGATCCCCCTCAAAGCCACCGACAAACCCAAGACCGCCTTCTCCACGCCGGAAGGCTTATTTCAGTTTAAAGTGATGCCCTTCGGACTTCACGGAGCCCCGGCTACTTTTCAAAGGGCCATGAACCTGGTGTTACAACCACATACCGAGTACGCCGGGGCCTACCTTGACGATATCGTTATATATAGCGATGATTGGGGACAACATCTACACCACCTGAGAGCCGTTGTCACCTCTCTAGGGAACAATGGTTTTACCATCAACCCCTCCAAGACCACCCTGGCGGCCCAGAGTGTGAAATACCTGGGCTACCTGTTAGGCGAAGGTCTCATCCGGCCTCAGGACAATAAAATCAAGGCCATCCAGGCCATCCCTTTTCCCCGAACCCGGAAGGAACTCCGAGCCTTTTTGGGTTTATTGGGGTATTACAGGAGGTTTATCCCATGTTTCTCCCAAACAGCGGCCCCTTTAACCGACCTGTTAAAGAAAACCACGAACACCGAAGCACTTCTCCAACAACCTCCAACCCCGGTGGTCCACGCCTTTGAGCGTCTGAAACAATCCCTGGTAACCGAACCTGTGTTAGTCAGTCCAGACTATACCCGAACATTCATACTACAGACAGACGCCTCTGATCAGGGCTTAGGGGCGGTGCTCTCCCAGAGGGACAACACAGGGGTCGAACGGCCTATCCTCTACCTCAGCCGGAAACTATTTCCCCGGGAGATGAACTACGCTGTGGTAGAGAAAGAGGCCCTAGCCATCAAATGGGCAGTGGAGAGTCTTAGGTACTATTTGGAGGGGCGAGAGTTCGAACTCTATACAGATCATGCCCCTCTAGAGTGGATGGCCCGCAATAGGGGCCACAACGACCGAGTACTACGGTGGTTCCTCTCCCTACAACCCTTTCGGTTCAAAACATTGCACAGGAAAGGACTGCAACAGGGCAACGCTGATTATTTGTCCCGGTACCCGCCTCCCAGTTCCCCTACAAGAAAGACAGCTAGGGAAAGGGGATGTGGAGCGGAGGCGGCACCTACCTCGGCGCAACCCAGTCCTGGCGCAGGGGCCATGTCTCCCGCGCCCGATCACTTAACGTCCCGGACACCCAGGACACCCTTTCTTTGTCATCCCCTGCAGGTACCGACACTGGAGCACAACGGACCGGAAACCCTCGCCCGGAACACCGGAAGTGACGGTCGGTCGACCCCTAGCGACCCGGAAGCGATCGACCCTGACCCCGGAAGTGAACGGCTAGACCAGAACCCGGAAGGTAGAAAAGGCACCGAGGACGAAGGAGAGGCGTTCGGAGCAACCGACTCGTGGCAGGAGGCAACGGACGGCGACGAACCCCTGGGAGAGAGAGGAGCAGCACTGCGAGATCGAAGCGAGGACGAGGAGGAGGACGTCTGGACGGAGGACTGGTGGCGTCCTTAGGAGGAAGCTGGAGAGCGGCCGCAACTCGGACGAGAGTTGCGGCGGGGCACGTGAGTACCAGTTACCCTTTCTCCGTGTTCCCTCTTGTAAATAGTAGATGTAAATAACCTTGTATATAGACCCTAGACTGCACGAGCACAGGGATAATTAGTGACTACTCACGCGCACTGTACAAAGACCGAGCACTGTCCTGCACCAGCCCGCTTTCCTCAGACCTACCTCATTCTTGCCTGTTCCGTTCCCCCCCCCCTTACCGTCCCGTCCTCACTGGCCTTTCTCAGTACCCTTTCACTCCCCGGTGTAGGTGGTGGGGTGTACCGTTGGAGTACTCAGACTAAAGCCCTACACTTCTCTCCTTTCTTTAAGCCTCCAAGGAGCCTCAGTACCACACCGAGGAGACTACTGGCGGAACAAGGAGAAGTGAATCCTGATCCCCAACATCCTCACCGAGCCTGGTCAACCGCAGTTACTATCGACCCAACCCCGTTGGATTCAAGACTGCGTCCCGCCCTCACTGTGACTTTGTTCTTCAATTACAATAAAACACTTGTCATAGCTCACTATATCCGGCCTCCCCGCCTGTTATTCCGGTCCGCCCACCACCCAGCTCCACAGTGTGAATCTGTGTTTATTGTGCACTTATTCCATATAACGTGTTTTGATCCATATTTCTTTCACCAGAATGTCATATATAGAATATGTGCATTATGAAATGTCAATGTTACTACCCTTGTTGCATGTATGCTCCGTTCCTTCCCTCAACAAGGGGTCAAAATAGCACATTACATCCTGTGCATGCAGAAATATGGTTTATGGCAGACTATTTTTGATACATATATATATTTTAATATATTTAGCCAAAACCACCAGTATGTAAAGGGATAACATCCTTTTGAGTAGGCCTCGTGGTGATTAGCAGAATTATTTCCCAGTGCAAAGTCATTATAAAGTGCGATCTGTCAAGCAGCAAACAATGCTTTTCTCATCCCAATTCCTCTGTACTCTACAGTACATGTCTTTATGAACATTTAGTAGTACACTTGCCCGCTATCTCGCTATATATTTTAGAGGAAGCGAAAATAAATATGGCGCAAGAGCACTCATTTAATACTACAGTGCAAAGGTCAAATTTGACGTGACACTATATCAAAAATTGACAAAACACCTTTCAGTGCCTCGCGAGTTGCTTGTAAGAATTACTTAACAGGGGAAACATCTCTGTTAATAGTCACAGAGCTCTTCGGTGTGATTGAAGGAGCTGAATGTATGTGTTATAATATGTTATGTGCAGATTTGTTCATCATACAAGCACTTTGGAGGGTGTCCCATCCCTGAGCATTAAATATGTTTTATTAAAACAAGTACACTGGAAATAAATGCCATGGCATAATCTGTGCATGAGATGAGCAGAGTATAATGGCCCCTTTCTCCCATCTGAAATAAGGGTGTCTTATTCGAAGTAATTTGCATCCCTCGATACGGGGTGTCAGGCTGGACGGACGGCGAGGAACACGAGGATTAAACGTACAAAAGACATTGATGTACACAAAAGAAGCACGAGCAGTGGCGTAACGAAACTTGAGGGGCCCCCCCTGCAAAGCACATGGAAGGGGCCCCCACCCCTGGTGGCCCAGCCCACCACCTACCACTTTGCCCTACCACCCAGATATCTAGTATATTTTGATTTGAAACCTCCAACATTTAAATTAAATGCCTCTATATTGTCTTTCTCTAAGTTCCAATGGGAAAGTGGGAAACACTCTTAACATACAAGCTATGCCATTTGTAACAATACTGTCAAAAGCAGATTATTTAATTGAGGCAGCAATCAGAACAATGCCAAGGAGCGATCCTATTGTCTCAGGAAAACTATGGCTGTAGAACAAAGAACAACTATGAAGTGTCTGAAATAGAATTGACATTAATGGACAATAACTTGAAACTTTGAAAGACAAACCCAAACCTGCAATTCCATAAAAGCTCGACTGACAATATACATGAGAAGTACACAAGATATAACTCAGTATCCTGCGAAAGGCAAGAGAAATAGACTTGTGAATTATCTACATGCCACACACTAACATATGGCAAGGTTCGTTCATGATAATAACATGAACCGAGGAAGTAGTTTCAATTTCTACCATCATGTCTTTATTAGTAAGCATTGCAAAACAGGCAGGCAAACAAGGCTGAGGAAGAAAGCTATTTGAATGCTTCAGAACATTGCTGCAGATGTTTTTTCTGTTTTAATGTGCCATTTCTGTAGCGTAAACAATGCTAAATACAAGATTTAAGGCACACGTATTACAGACAAGTGAAAGCAACACCATAAATAACACTGTAGAATAAAAACAAACCATATCAGCAAGTACTTAAAGACAATCAATACAAACTGTAGTTGGTAAAGCGAAAGAAAAAGTGCAAATACTTTCAAAGTGCATATTAAGGCAACCACCAGTCCAGCAATATAGAAACATCGAGCATGTTTTGTTAAACAATCCAACTTTCTTCTTGCATCAACGTGAAAATACGTTCAAAGTGCATGATAAAAACAAGTCCAGCAGTATGTAAAAATGAAGCCAGATTAGTCAAACAATTCCCCGTTTGGCATGTGCCTACAGGCACACATATTTCAAAGCAACTGGTAAAGAATAACAACTACAGCACCATAGAATAATCAAGCCAGTTTAAACTAACAATTCCCCTTTTGAAGGCTAAAATATTTCAAAGTTTACAAAGGAATGTAAATATGCAAATGGTCTCTGGCCTCGAGGGAGTTGCCTTAACCCCCTTGCTTCTGGGCCTGATAGCTCAGGTCACCTGCACCCGCGTCACGCACCATTTAATTTATGAGGTAGGAATGTTATGAGGCAATTCACTGGTGCAACCAACGCCAGCCAGAGAGTGTAGTCCTGCCTGTGTGCGCCACAGCGCTGATGGTGCCCCTGGAGACTGGAAAATAGGGGCAGCTGGGGGCATAGCTGCCACGGTTTCAGATTGCCATGTGCGACTGTTGTTGATGTATGTTGCATGTATGTTGTAGAATATATTGACGTGGTGGAAGTGTATGACTTGGTAGTCATTGTAAATTCATCCTTGTGCATTTGTACTAGATTAATATAAGTCAAGCAATTAAACATGTAAAGTCAACCGTAACAATGAGAATAGCGATTTTATAAATATGACAAAAATAAGAATTTTACTTCCAGCCTAACCTACTTGTATGCACTTTGAGTAATTTACCATGACTCCGGAAAAACCTTTTTCATACTCCAGAGCTGAATATAGATTCTGTTTCAAAAACTGATTGTATTAAATTATTATTGTGTGAGTTTCAACTGTTCAAAGTCAAAAGTGAAAACATGCACAGACTTAATATTTTTCTTAAACATGAAGTTTTAGTGGTAATATTGTATTATCATGGTAATAATTTAATATGCTTTTATGTACATGTAAGGGGTTTTATCAACTATGCATCAATAAAATAAACTTAAAGTAGTTGAGCATGTTTCAATACCAGGGTGGAGGATCTCATGTTTGGAAATGAATCAGCAATGTTTTCATATCTTGATATATTGACAGAAGGTATGCATAAATGTAAAGTCTGTGTCCAGTAATACTAATAGGTTGAGCTCGCCATGTTTCTTATGACATGTTATTTTTATTTTTATTATTGGCTTCAGTGGCACCATTAGACCACTATAAATGGTCCCCTTAGGATCCAATAGAGAATTGGGTTTCATTTATTTTGGGTTAAAGAGTGGAGATTGGTCAACCCCTTCATAGATGACAGGTCGATGGTATATTCATTATCTATTATTATGGTGGCGTCCCACACATATGCCTTTAACTAGGTTTTCCTCGGAAAATCCAGTCCATTTTGGTCCTTATCCCAGAGCTCCACTTCACCTATTATAAAGACAACAAGGATATAGAATGCAGCAACCAGTAAACTACTACAACTACACCTGCATGACCACATCACTCCAGCCATTCAACCGGCCACATGCTCCTCCGTCAAAGTCCTCCGCCTTACACCTAGGACAATCTACAGCACTGAATCCTCTTTTATCCAAGTAAAACCTTTATAATGCATGTGAAATATCACCTGTCCATGACTGTCAGCCCTTCTCAGGTCCTCCAGAATCATAGCACATAACATGTTGTCAGTCAGCCTGCATACATGCTTCACGCTATGCTAGCTTTGTGAATAGACCTCAAATAAAGCTGCGCCGAAACCATGACCACAAGTTATAAATAACCTTTTTTAAGTGTACATGGAGCACAGGGTTGTAGATGTGTGAACTGCCGCAAAATGCCATCAAAAAGGCTGTGTGAGTTGGGCGCAGTTCTACTTTCTTTCGGTGCTTCGCGGGGATCTATCTGCTTAGTTCCATATATTATCACTATTCAGTGTGGGGAGGGGTCATGATTCACCAGATAAAGTGCGTCATGCTGCCTCCCCCTCCCTCAGCAAAGGTAACTGATCGGAATTCTCCCAAAGTGTTGGCACGAGCACGTGAGGTTTATGCCACGGTATTTTTTATGTAAACTGCTTACAAACAACTGTCTTTAACCGCAAAAAGAATTTGCACATTGAGATAAAGTCACAATTACTTTAACCCATTGTAAGCATGCCCATGTTTGTTTTCTTGTGTTAAGTGGTTCTGAAAATGGCATCTGTGATGAGGTATTAAGTCATGTTATATTTCAAATGAGTTAAGCTCTGCTACGGAAATTATATTTGAATAGAAGTAAAAAAAAGTGTGAATCTGTGTTTATTGTGCACTTATTCCATATAACGTGTTTTGATCCATATTTCTTTCACCAGCATGTCATATATAGTATATGTGCAATATGAAATGTCAATGTTACTACCCTTGTTGCATGTATGCTCCGTTCCTTCCCTCAACAAGGGGTCAAAATAGCACATTACATCCAGTGCATGCAGAAATATGGTTTATGGCAGACTATTTTTCATACATATATATATTTTAATATATTTAGCCAAACCCACCAGTATGTAAAGGGATAACATCCTTTTGAGTAGGCCTCGTGGTGATTAGCAGAATTATTTCCCAGTGCAAAGTCATTATAAAGTGCGATCTGTGAAGCAGCAAACAATGCTTTTCTCATCCCAATTCCTCTGTACTCTACAGTACATGTCTTAATGAACATTTAGTAGTGCACTTGCCCGCTATCTCGCTATATATTTTAGAGGAAGCGAAAATAAATATGGCGCAAGAGCACTCATTTAATACTACAGTGCAAAGGTCAAATTTGACGTGACACTATATCAAAAATTGACAAAACACCTTTCAATGCCTCACGAGTTGCTTGTAAGAATTACTTAACAGGGGAAACATCTCTGTTAATAGTCACAGAGCTCTTCGGTGTGATTGAAGGAGCTGAATGTATGTGTTATAATATGTTATGTGCAGATTTGTTGATCATACAAGCACTTTGGAGGGTGTTCCATCCCTGAGCATTAAATATGTTTTATTAAAACAAGTACACTGGAAATAAATGCCATAGCATATTCTGTGCATGAGATGAGCAGAGTATAATGGCCCCTTTCTCCCGTCTGAAATAAGGGCGTCTTATTCCAAGTTATTTGCATCCCTCGATACGGGGTGTCAGGCTGGACGGACGGCGAGGAACACGAGGATTAAACGTACAAAAGATATTGATGTACACAAAAGAAGCGCGAGGCTTGCAGGTAGAATTAACAAGACTAACACAAGAAGGGGACAAAGCCCCTCGGAAGCCTCCGTGGGCGTGGGGCCCGCTACTACTCCCTGGCAATGAGCGGCAGGGGCGGTGGAGCCCACCACGCCGCAGCCCACGTCTGTTGAAGAGATCGGGGGATGTTGCGCGCGCTTTGGGCAGGGGGCGAAGGAAATTCGGGGGCCAGATTGTGCTTGGTCATATCTGGCATGGGTCTTGCACCTTTGAACTTTGAGTTTGACTTCAAATGGACATGTAATGTTTTGTCCATCAGGGTGAAGGCACTGCACTGCATATACTTAATAAGACTGCTCACATGCATCTCCATGCCTAGCCTTCGTTTAAGCTTGGCTGTGTGTCGTGTGCAATCTCTTACTGGACATCTGTAGGTGCATTTTTAGTATTAGTTCAGTCTCTCTATGTACTTGCTCCTTTGGGAGACGTGTGTGCATTGCCTTGTGCAGATATGCGCGGGAGTGTTCAGAGCCGCGTTGTTGATATGTCTGTGTGCATCTCCACTTGGGAATCGGGATCTCTCTGTGTCTGTACGTAACACACCCTTTGGCTTCACCCGATTATCTACCTTTTGGTGTACCTGACAGACTCACCTGAGGCCTGGGCGGCCTGCTGCAGCTTCAGGGCAGGCAGGCGCAAGCGCCGAGCGGGCAGCCGAAGAGAGGGCAAGGCCGGCTACCCAGGCAGCAGGGGCAATAATCAAATTATGGCCTGGGGTGCTGCACTGTGACCGTGATGGTCTATTACTGTAGTCACTGTGGCTGGTGGCTGGGGCCTCTGTGAGATGCCCACCTCACAATCCTGACGCACACTTTTTTTTTTCACAACAAATTTTTTACTGAGCAGTTTAAGCAGAGTAAAACTGTGGCTCCCCACAGTCAGGAGATCGCCACCAAGAGTAATGGCACAGTTTATAATGCAAGCACAGTGTCCAATCAATAAAAGGAGAAAAGCCCAAAAAGAACAACCCCTTTACCCACCCCTATCCCACCAACTACCACTACCCCATTACCCCACAACCCCCCCCTTTTCCTATTCTAATCCCAAGCACGTGTGTATATAATGTATTCAACACTTGGGTGTGATGTGATAGGTATGCCACAGATCTCAGGCCCACGCGACACATCTCGTTTATATGTCCTCCTCTCGTTCCACTGAGGGATCCAATGACAGCCCCCTATAATCAGCCCACCGCTTCCAGATCCTAAAATGCTTACGGGGGCATCCCCTTGCTTCAAACACCGGTCTCTCGAGTCCCATATAGTAGTCCAGGCCAGCCTTCCATGCACACAGGGGGGGGGGGCTCGTTCTCCCTTCCACGCCCGGGCCAGGTCTCTTTTGGCCACAACAAGTCCCAACAACAGTAAGTGGCGCTTATATATGTTTCCACCAATACCCTCCATTACATGGAGCAACCCCAACCGATGGGTGCGGGGAAGATCCCACCCCAGGACCTCAGACAAGCAGCCCCATACACCTCTCCAGAAACTAGACAGTCTAGCACACGACCACACAGTATGCAGCAGCGTACCCGGTGCGGCCCCACAGCGCAGACACTCCGGAGACTCAATCAGTCCCGCCTTCCACAGTCGCTCTCGGGTGTAATAGGCCCTATGAAGATATTTGAATTGGATTAACCGAAGCCGCATTGCAATTGCAGTCCCTCGTGGGGATTCCAGGGCCTCCCTCCAATCATCCTCGTCTAGAGGACCAACATCCACCTCCCAGGCCGCCCTAAGGGGAAGCAATGTGGAGGAGCAATGAGTAACCAGTGTCTGGTATATGCGGGAGACCTTCTTATCCCCTAGGTCTCCCATAAAGACCTTCGCTTCGACTGGACTGAACTCAGGGAGAGACTCCAAGTGAGCGATACTGGGGGCCAGCGCATGACGCAACTGTAAATAGCAAAAGAATTGAGATTGGGGCATGTGGAACTCAGTACTGAGCTCCTGAAATGATTTGAGGGTGGCCCCGGACATCACATGACCCAACAACGAGATCCCAATGGCATCCCAGCTATCAAAACCCACCAGAGTAGAAATCTCCGGGAGCAGTCCATTGTTCCACAGCGGCGTTTCCGCCGTTAGCTTACCCCACCAGCCCATACGGCGCAGCGTATGTCTCCAGACAGCGAAATCTGACGCGCACTTTTAAGTGCGCTTCTGCGCATGCCAATCGTCACCAGCCCCACCCCGAAGACAAGGACTTGCACAGACAGACACGGAGACATCTGCGCGCTCGGTGCGCGCCAAGCACCATAATTAATAAAGAGACTCAGAGAGGCCCGCTTGGGGTCCGGCAGCCGTGGACATGCATGCGCGCGATTTAATGAATAAAGACGCTGGTCTGGACGTGCGGTGCTCACTGCACACTATTTAATTCATGGTGGCTCCACCTCCGCTGAGTGAGGGGGCCCCTGGAGGACCCAGGCCCCCCCTCCCCTCCCAACACGACCTGGAGGCTGCAGGAGCCTGCTGTGTTACACCATGGCCTGGTCGTGCGCAACAGCCGTGCGGGAAATGAGATTTTGATCTCTTATCTGATCACCTAGATACCTATCTCATTTAATCCCTTTTCGGATCGATTATTGACTGTCATTGAGTAAAAGGCAAACCCATATAAGTTAAATCAACCCCATAGACTGACGCAACTCTGAAGAACCACTTACGACCAGTAAAGTTTAAAGGTTTATTATAAAACCAAAGTCAATTGCAAATACAAGCATCTCAATATAATGTTCAACAGGTATACAGGTACTAGAAGGAACATGAATTCCCTAAGAAATCTCAGTCTACAGAAGAAAACAATCAAAACTAATTCGAAAATCAACAAGTTGAATAGCATAGACACAAAGTGGATATGATGCGTCATTTACAGAAAAATAAAACAGGTTAAACTGTCCCTACTCTATGCTAGATGGCATCTCTACTCAGCAAGTTCTTTACCTAAAAGGTGTCAGCCGTTTGACTTCCGAAGAAGTTCAAACTCTCTTAGTCTCTGATGGAAACCTATGTCGCGTAGCAGTACCCTTTCTGCCTACCCATCCGCTCTCTAAGAGTCCTCAGGCCATCTGCTCTGCCTTCTCCCCGGGGTGCTGTCCCTAATACAAAATCACAGTGTGGGTGGAACGCCCCTTTGAGACGCCCACCACGTACACATTTCACGTAGTCCTGCTTCTGGTTTTTTCCATAGTTTCGCTTCTTTGAATCGTCTGTTAAGTTGACCTTGCTTCCCAGGCACCGTCTCCGTCGTGCTGGTACCCCCATGACATTCCGGTTGACTCCTCCAGACCAGAGCCTATCTCCTCAAACAGAGCTCTATTCATTACAATTGTAATTTGTACCCCCCTCGCACCTGGAAACAGACACTTCGAAACAGGGCCCCAAATTCCAAGCGTCCCTTATCTCACTAGGCCGTAAAACTTCGACCAGCATTGGCAATTTAATTTAACGAGACTTTTGACTCTTGGCTCGCACGTGCAGATCAAAGCTATCCCCCTATCTCTGTGAGCCCACTAAATTATATGCAGTGGACTGCACTCTTGCGAACCCTTATTTTGTTAGGTTAAAATAACATATGAACACACCACTCTATAATTCTACAAACTCTTCTATACGGTATGACTGTTAACACACATATATATATATATATATAGAATAAGCAAATCATTGATTATAATCGAATCCATGTTACATGAAAGATGCAATGTTATACTCTCATTCTTACACAGTGCTATGTGGTCTGCACGTTTCTTCAATTTGCATTTCATCTCTTTCTCGTTTAATAATTGCATACATGAATTCTATTTAGCACGTTCTACTGTTCTTAAGCCTTTTCACACATTTCTATATTAGCCCAACCTATATACGGGCCTTTCTAATTCTAATGCACACTCTAGAGTAAATACGGATACATATCCTTACTTATTAAGTTACATGTGCTAACTTTACGCTACAGGCTTGTAAATATGGTACGGACATACTTTTCATTCAAATTGCGCTCTCTCAGTTCCCCCCTTTGATGACCTCTAGGGGTCATCACTAACACTTCAATTTGAATGTCACACTGAACTGGTTGCAAGGCTCCCCCTTTTTATCGTTTCTAGAGCTCTCAAGCTTCTATATTGATGATCTTGCAAAGCAGCTAATCTCCTTTCTCGCTCTCTCATGGACCTTTGCAACCGGTTTGATCTATACCATTTGTACATCCTCACTAAACCCCACAATATGATTATGCAAATCAAGATTATGAAGATAGGTTTCAGGATATACCACACAACACTTTTCCCGAGATTGGCAAACCAACCTCCAACTTTACCCATTCCATGACCTACTTTTTCCCAAACATTTATCTTTGTCAAATCTTCGATTTCTTGATGTATTTTTGTAATATTTTTTATAACCTTCTCGAGTGGTTTTGAATTGTCTGGAATGGAAGTGCAACATTCCTGGACCTTCAAAGCCTTGCAGACTCCGCCCTCTTTTGCTAGCAGAACATCTAAAGCAAGACGGTTCTGAAGAGCCATCGCCCTAATCGATTGCATCTCTCCTTCTACTAGCATCAATGACCTTGCAGTATTGGCAGACAACCTATCTACAACTGTAGCTAATCTCCTGATCTTAACATCATTAAGTATCAAACCTAAAAGAGGAAACATGGCTCCAAATACATCTCCAACTACCTCAACATCTCCTACATCCCTTTTCCCTCTTGCCGAAGCCTTTCCCTCTATGATCTCTAAATCCTTTGCATGATATATTTTGGGGAAGACAATTGCCAAATAACATGAACCATACCAATTGTCAGGCAATTTTACATAGGCATTTCTTCCACATACAAAATATACATTAGGAATCACTTGCATCCCTTTCATGAAATCTTTTGTGTAATATTCTAACCGAAAAGCATGTTCACAACTAACTTCACCTACAAATACACTCTCATAATATGTCTTGCTTCGAGTCAAACATAGCTTTCCTTTCTGTGTCCTATCTAGTGCTATTGGACCATTACTACCCTTCTTTTTGTGTGCCTTTTCCTCTTCGGTCCAATCTGTTTTCCATTGTCCTGACATTTTCAGAATCTTCTGCCTCCTGTAACGGTCATCAACTTGTCCAATGAACTTCTTCTCAATCTCTGACACTTTGCAAGTCAGATTATTTCGGCGTGCATATGAAGTATCTAATGTATCCCAGGGAAGAAAGAATTTTGCTAGTCTATCTTCCTTTTTATAGTAGTCCCACTTATTCATTTGTTTATAATTCGGGACTTCAGGCAGTACCGAATCATAATTTGAAAAGTAGTACTCAAACCCCTCTCGACCATAAAATATACTGAGCAGTAAACTACATGTTATCCCATATGTCAGTGGAAGGTGATGATATCTGATGCCTTCATCTACGGAAGCCGGCAATTGCATACAGACAAAACAATCCTTGGCCTCCATGGCATCAATATACTCGTACAATAACTTGGCATATGCGTTTGTCCTGAAATTTCCCTGTGACTCATCTATGTGTAACCTACGGGCTTCATCTGCCAGTAACGCCTTTTCACGTATCACATTGCTCTCCTCCTTCTCTCCAACAAGAGCAGGTTTCAAAGTCGTTACAGGCTTTACATCTGTTGTCTCTTTTACATTTGTATGTCCTACTATGTATGATACTGTGACTACTATGGCTATGAGAGAAATTACTACAGCTACCAGTGTGCCTATTATGCATTTGGCCTTTCGGTTTGGAATGCCAGTCTCCATGTTATCAAACAGCGTGGCTCTCCCTTTTTCGAGGAAAAGTTTTCTTTTCAGGTCTTTATTTGCATTATTTGATTTCTCAGTCTGTGAAGCGCTCTTAACCAACAAAAGTCTCTTTTTCAACAAAGTCTTTTTATTTTCAGCAACAGACAACCCTAGCCCTTCTCCGTCCTCTAAATGTAATCCCTAATTTTCTTCTTCTTTCCACTTGGCGCTAGGTTATCTTCTTCTTTATGGCTTAATCACAAAAGTCTTTATGTATCTACAATGATTCTAGTGCCAGCAGCTCTAATGGCATATTCCAACAGTTCTAAACGAAGGACTTTTTCTTCATGTGCTGGTATTGGATGACCCAAAGTTGGACATTCTAATCGATTCAGCACCAGGTCCTTGATCTGACTTAGGTAAAGGGGAACGGGGAGTGTGAATGTCAGTAACCCCTCAGTTTCGATTCCAGGTGTCAACATCCGTACTTCCACCGTCACAATTGGATCGAGATTGGTCACCTGCACCTCTCTCACCCTCCCGGACCTCTGTCCCCAAGACATCTGCTGCTAGATAGGTCCACTCAGGGGTGGCGTATCTTCTGCAGGGCACACGTACCCTCCTTGATCTTCTCGGACTCTCAGAGCCTGAGTCCGTAGCTCCTTCGTCTAGATCTGAATCTTCAGAGATCGGGACAAGGGTTCTCTCTGGATTTGCTCTCAAGCTTGACCTTCTTCTTCTTTCCGGCCAGCTAGCTTCTCCACTCCTTGTCCTCCTGCTCCTTGTTCTTGGACTCGTCTCTTGACCACTTACAGCTTGGTCGGTGTCTGACTCGAACGCCCAGCTGCTTACTCCTTCTGAGGCAGCTTCGGTCTCACTGGTATATTGACCGTCCTCGGCCTGGTCAGACACGGCCTCAGCCTCTTCAATCACCTCTACAGCTTGACTTTCCCTCTCTGTGGCTTCTCCGCTTTCAGCTGGATTTTCATCCGAGAGAGGAGCTGTTTCTTCCAGAGGTGCTGGAACTCTTCGGGTGTGTGAGGCGTGGATCCAGTTGGGCAAGCCTCCACACTTTACTGCAGTGTTCGTAACCAGTATGACTTGAAATGGTCCACGCCAGCGCACGTCTAGACAGTTCTTCCTGACGTGTTTCTTCACCAGGACCCAGTCCCCCGGACAGAGGTCATGGCACAGGTCCTGAGCTGATGGAACCTCTGCAGCCTGCACCGATCGTCTCACTCTTTCCTGGCGCCTATTCAGGCTCCTGTCGTGTGCCGCCCTGAACCATGCATTGAGGGCTTCGAACTGTGTTGGTCTGGGTAGAGGTCTCGTTGCGAGCATTACCGCTTTCAGCTGATTCAATGCTTCTAACCTAAACGTCCCGTATCTCGGGAACGTCAGTTCCTCATTTCCCTCTGTTAGCTTGCTCCACTCGGAGATCCATAGTATTGAGTGTAACCCAACATTCACAGCCATGTAATAAGCTGGTGTGCCCTCCGGTGGGGCCTCTTCCCCCGCATACGAGTTCCCTCTATCTCTCTTAAAGATCGCCCTTAGACATTTAAAACACTTCATTTTCAAGACTCTACGATTTCCTTAATTTCCTTCCTTATTTACTTCCCGATGGCGAACCACCAATCCCTGTGCGGCTCTCGCTGACCAGCCTATCCCAGCGCGGCTCTACACCAACCAGCCTATCCCAGCGCGGCTTGCTCTGACGTCACTCGTCCCCTCTGCAGCAGTTCCCCTCCTTTCTCAGCTCGTCTCCCGGTCTTGCATGCGTCTCATTCATACATCGAAAAATGACTACTTCCGACCAAGCGATCACTTTTCTTGACTGTACGTCCACAGTCTAACTGTAATTGTCACCTCTACTGGCGAGACGTCTTTCACTTACGTTCAGACGCTCGCCTTAACTGATAGGTTACTTACACACAGTAAACGTCCGACCAGCGTCCGTTACTCATACACTCACTCTGACATTCCCCCTATCACGGTCCTACGGGCGATCAATGGTACCTCATGACCCCCTTCACAATGGTAGACAATTACTCTGGATGTCCGATACACCCGAACCACTTAAGCCCCTCTATAGACTTAAGATTTTCCCCGGTTGCGCGCGCTCACAACCGTCTCACAATCACACTACAGGCATTCAACTCCGCTTGACATTACAACACAGGTACAACACAAAACACCGCAATCTGGCAACGCATGACCCTTATACTCACTCTCGACCGACTCTGCTGCTTTTTCTCTCTCGCACCATCAGCACCTTCTTCGGCAGGTGGCTCTTCTTCTGGTCGTCGATGACTAGGGGCCTTGGGGTAATCTAGACCTAACCTAGGTTGCCTTCCTCAAGAAGCCAACCATCTTTCTCTGCTACCAACTGCGGGAAAGGAGATTTTGATCTCTTATCTGATCACCTAGATACCTATCTCATTTAATCCCTTTTCGGATCGATTATTGGCTGTCATTGAGTAAAAGGCAAACCCATATATGTGGAAAAGGAGCCCAGATTACTACCGATGCCCAGGCCGCTGGCGCAAACCGCCTCTTAGTTCCCATGTTGAATAGTTACCAAATAAAGAGACGGGCGCTGGAAGCAGGAATCAAGAACGGAGTTTAATTCTCATGAGGAGAGCCAGTCATTTCGGACACGAAACACGGTGTCTTTCAGGAGGTGCTCTAACAAGTGAGCTGAGACTCTTTCTTTTATACCTTACAAAACACTTGATAGTACAATCAGGACAGTGTGACGCAAAAGAAAGACATCCCTATAATCCTCGTGTCAATCCTACCCCACATATGTTCACAATAGGGACCCTTGACCTGCTGATAAGAGGGGAGGGCAATCACGCAGCTGAGTGTTCCGTCAACTGTTTAGGATGTGTGCGCCTGATCATAGCCCAGGGGGGTGGGGTGGCTAGGATCAATAGTGGGTCCTTTGAAGAGGAGTGACTTCATACAATAAGGGCAGTAAATGGTATCTCCTGGCTTAGGCGATGGCCTCGGACATGTGTGGTCAGCCGGACTCGGGGGAAGGGGTCATCAAAGGAGTGGTATTCATGCCGCGTGGACAATCGAGCGCGGAGGGAAGGCTTGTCAACAGAGGGGCATTCATGGAAGGAAAGGAGGTGTTGGTCAGGCGCGGCCGTGACTCTCAAGGACAGGGTCTTGCAGAAGAAGGTTTATGACTTGCCCATGTGAGGAGAAGGGAGGGGGGGGAGCCAGGGTGGACACGGGGACAGAGTCACATAGAGAGAGAGAGAGAGATCTTATGACCAGTACAAGAGAGAGCGGGGGCAGTCAGGTGCAGCTGGGGAGGGCTATGTCAGCTAAGGCGAAGGATGCCTCTTCAAGAGGGAATGGGGGGTTTTGTGCGGGTCAAGCAGGAGAGTTGCCTTTCACAGCAGGGTCGCGCAGAGGGAGAGGGTTTCATGGTCTGTGCATGAGAGAGAGAGTCTAAGATACGCGCAGGAGGGAAGCCGGGGATTCCAATGGGTGAAAGGCCATGGTGCCTAGAATGGCTGTACATATGCATAGGGGTATGGGCTCTTACTGGCAGAGTGATACGGTCAATAATTTACGGTATTCATGGTGCCCACGGGGAGAGGAGTGGGAGAAGAAGGGAAATGAATGCTGTTTATGTACATCAACTTCTTCAATTTCCACAGTCGCCCCTTTTTACATTACAGCAGTCATTTTTGCAATTGATGGGTTTTACAGGTAGACAGGCATCGTTGATGAATTTGCATTTTGTCGATACTAACATTTGGCGTACAATCATAGACAGTTGAGGTGATGGGCAGAATGCAGCACATAGGAAATTGCATTTCGTTGTGTTCCTGACAATTAAACGCACTACATAGCATAAATCTTTCTAACTTAAAAATGTGACCAATGAACAGTTTTGACCAGGTAGTTGAGAGCGGAATTCAGTTCAATACACAAGATTTCTTCGTCACAGTGTCTTTTTTATCAGTGAGCCATCACTGGTAGGCTCTAGTCCGAGTACTTTCGTTGGCACTGTTGAGCACCGGCGGTGGAGCTATAGGTCCAGCTCGGTTCTATCCTTACGCGTTGCAGGGTGCGGTCAGTCCTCTGCTGTTTGACCACAGTCCTGTTCCCTAAACAATCCGTTTGGCGGCGCCTTATGCTCGGCACCTACATTTCCGTGGCAACACCCTATTCCCACTGGAATGCAGTTCTTTCCTTTGGCAAAAAGTCACGTGGAAAAGAGGGTGAGTGTGGTTCAAATAGTCGATAGGAGAGAGAGGGCGGAGTTGGGTCAGAGTTCCTGGGACACACAAAAGGGACCAAGGGAGCAAAGGATAACAAGCAGGCAGGCCCATCAATCGAGCCCAAAGAAGGGGGACGGAGACTCCAGGCACACGTGGGTTAGCAGACGGAGGGCTTCAAGGCGGCCCGTCATTTTTCATTTTCCACGTTGAAATTGCGGTCTCGTCCCATATCCTGTTGCTCTGCAGCTCCACCTTTGGTCGAGGTCACACGTGTCCCAAGATCTGCAGTCAGGCTGTACGTCGCATCTGACCCATCTCCTTCGGTGATCGTGAATCTTTGAATAGGTACAAGACAAGGTTTTAGAGAAATGGCAGAAGAAGATATCTACGCATGTGAATTCCTCCCTCAATTCTACGCATTTGGGAGATACGCTCACTGGTCACAGTCAGAGGTCCATTACTAAGCAGTGCATGTGTCAGCATTCCTACTGAGTTCATGGCAGGTTTATTCATCGTCTTATTTATAACTCAAGTGAGGTAAATGAGATTCCCATCAACTGTGCATTACATCATATTCAAAATTACGGAGCATTTCCCTTCAGGACTGGCTAACCTTTTCAAACAGGGCGGGGGTGCCATCATCGAGAGTCAGGCAAAACAGGGTTTTCTCGAGGGTCAACAGCTACTCATGGTCATCATGTTTATATCCGGGACAGCAACTGGAGTCTATCAAAAAAAATGGGGCGGGGATGCTTCGGGCGCTTGCGCTTGGGTGCAAAAGGGGGTGGGGCGATCTGGGCATTGGGGTTCAATCTAGACGTTGGCGTTCGTCTCTGAAGAACAGACATAAGGTGCCATTGACATACAGTTCCCCTATAAATGGCCAGATTTGGGGGACTTTAGTCGTCTTACCTGTCCTTTCCTTTTTCAGCCAATTCAAGTTCATTCATTTTGCAGAAAGGAGAGGCAGTAATATGGCGAGATACAATCATTTTAGTTTCGGTCAATTTCGTTGAACACCTTCGCGTTCAATATGTATCAAATCAGACTGGTGCCGGTGGGGCACAATTTTACCAAAAAGAGGGAGAGAAAATAGGGAGACTTTCATAGAGAGTGAGAGTCGTCCGCAATCTAAACGAGCCATTCGGTACACGTATGACATGGAGAGAGAGAGAGAGAGAGAGAGAGAGAGAGAGAGAGAGACGTGTACGAAAATAGGTCATTTAGTGCGCTCACAACACAGAACAGCAAAGGTCAGGTAACACGCAAATACAGACAGAGGGAAGACATAAATCCGTACATTACATACACACAAACTCAGACAGGGAAGACGGCACATGCATTACACATATATAAGACATTCACGACAAGACAGGAAACAATTGTTAGCCAACAAGATCTGTTTTATATCCTACGTATCTTTACTATCCTATTTATCTACGTGCTTAGCTCTTTTTACCCTTCCCTCCTTTTCTTTCTCGCCCGTTATCTCTGTGAGTGTTCTCAATTGCCAATACTTACACCTCGGTTGGTCGGTCAGAAATTAACCTGGTCACGCTATTTACCCATGGTTGGATCTTAAACCATTTTTCAGTTCCTTCCTTTGGTGGGAAGTTCTCCAGGCTGAGGCAACGGCAAGTATTGATCGGGAGAACAGTCGGACAGCTTGGCTATATCTATAAGAGTGTGAGAAAGGGGGCAGTGCATTTTGAACATCAGCAACATTTCTAACTTCCCAGACGGGTGGTGCCGTGGTAACCCTTACCCGTATATTTATCTTTGTCCTTTCCCTACCTAGTCAAACGTCCAGTTACATTATTTAACGCGTCATTTCTAGTCAATTTTTCGTCATTCAGTACCTGTCCAGTTTCTATGTCAGTCCATCCTCCCAGTCGCTATGTTCTAAGGAGGAACAGTCATGTTTAAGTCTACGTCTTTAAAAAACTTATCGTTATGAGGACTATGCACATATTCCCTCCTTCCCTTTTCGTCGGTGGTTCGACCATCGCTCTCCCATATTTCAGCCGACGTTCTGACGTGACCTGCAGAAGGGAGGAAAAAGAAGGGGTGGGGGGCAGCATTCAAAGTACATCAGCATGCAGTAGTCCGAAAATGTTTTTACCTACCACATACTCGACCTATCTCCGCGTACTGCATTTCTTTACCATCTCGGCGTTTAAGCCCAGAGGGACCAGTAATGTCAGATAGATAATCATTGACGATCTGCGTATCTACATGAGTTACTTGGTCGTAACCCTCTTTGTCGGGTGCAAGGGTGACGGTCAGGTGGCATTTCTGTGGTGTCGTTTTAAGGGTGTCTAAAACACTTTTCTGGCTGCCTGTGACACATAATGTAGCTGCTAAATATCTGATCCTTTTTGATCTACATCTTTCATCATACTTATTCTTCGCTCACAGTAGCAAGACATCCAAAATTCATTAATGCAACTGCTACAACCATGCTTTCTTTTTCAAAATGCTTTTAATAAAAAGTGTTGAGGTACAAATACAGGCCTACAACTCAGTGGGCCGGCTACGAAGCAGATTGAAACTGTACATAAGAAGAACGAAGCTGGTGGCAGTTCATTGCATAAAGTGCAGCAGTGCAATAAAATCGCATTAAACTTCCCTACAGAGCAAGCATGATGCATGTCAGTAATTCATCTTTAATAAATTCATAAATTCATTATCCAATGTTCATTCATTACCTAAATTACACCAATTCATTTTCCAAATCATAATCAGTACCCACCCTAAGTCAGTTCATTGTCCAAGCACATACTCAATATCCTTCGTATCTACTTTCATTATCCAAGAAAAATACATACATATCTCGGGGCAAAAAGCTGCGCGGTCAGGGTGCAACAAAGTTTAGTCAAAAAGTCTCATTTTGTGTCGGCGCCATTTTGGGTGGGGTCAGGCGAGTTCCATCACAGTCAGAATATCTCCAATGACTCGTGGTTGGACCAGAACCTTCCGTTGGAAGTTCAAAAAAGTTTTGAATCATGTGGTTAACAGTTCTAACAATATGGACCATTAGTCAAAGAGTGGGGAGGGCGGCAACAATTTTCCTACCGGGTCATTCTGGTGTTCCACCGGAACTGAACAAGTCTGTGCCGTGGCTGCATTTTAGCCATTTCCTATCCGAGGCTGGCGCCGGCAGGAGTTGCACCGATGTCGTGGTTCCCAGTGAGGGGGCGGGGGCGCCCATGCGGAGGGATCGGGGTGCCCCCCGGCTCTCATAGAATCTTCAAGGTTGAGGAGAGAAAGCATGGGGTGCGTGTCCGTCCTGGGCAAAAGACCGC
This sequence comes from Lissotriton vulgaris, assembly GCF_964263255.1. Taxonomy (NCBI): domain Eukaryota; kingdom Metazoa; phylum Chordata; class Amphibia; order Caudata; family Salamandridae; genus Lissotriton; species Lissotriton vulgaris. The sequence continues at coordinate 798,596,902 of NC_141685.1, read as the reverse complement.
TTTTTGATGTTGACCCTCTTTAAGTAAGAGCATTGGGGTGTCGCTGGAAGCCTCCACCTGGAGGGAGGTGGGGGAGGCTCGTTCGCGTCACCTCCCCCTTCCAGCGACCCCGCGCCGTTCCTCGGCTCCGTCGCTTCGATGTTGGCCGTGCTGGCTATTGAAGATGGGGGGGGGGTGGTCGGCGGCTGAGGCAAGACAGCCCCCCCCCTTCCTTTTTGACAGGTGGCGGGACTACCTCCAACTCTCCAGGGGTGGACATGTGGCGGGACTACCTGTAACTATGCAGGCGATGGCATGTGGCGGGACTACCTGCAACTGTCAGGCGTTGGGTGTAGTTGCGGCCATTATAGCACAAAGAAATGCCGCCATCCTTGCCTTGGCTTCGCCCATCAACGAAAGCCGGATCGGGTGAGAGAGAGGGGTGGTCGGTGGCCGAGGCAAGACAGCCCCCTCTCTCCCCGCGGCCTGCAGGGCGGCAGAAGAGAAGAGATGGAGAGGTCCTTGTCATTCTTTGGACCGCCTGCCCAACATCATCTCCTACTGACCGCAGCCAGGCGAGCCCCTCGTGCCTCGAGGCCTCGCCTTCCGGGTGGGCGTAACCGCGGACCTGTTGCACTTCGGGAGCTTCCGGAATGGGGGTAGGTACCTATTGAATTGTTTCTATTTCATGTGACCGTTATTTTGGGCGTGGCGGGCAATGAGGCAGACATGTTGGGAGCAGGAATAGGCAGTAGAGCCTAGCTACCTCGTGGCTATCTTTTGCTGTCAAACTTTTCGCCATTTTATATTTCTTATTACGAACTATTTCTAATGTTTCTTATTTTTAGTGAAGTCAAAAGCTCATCAGGGGGTTACTGACTTAGCCTGATTTCTTTTTATTTTTCTTTTCTTTCTCTTCCTTAGCGTGTTTCGAGCTAAAGTTTTCTGTTAGTAGGGAACGGTGATCACTTCATATTTTTATGTGTCCTTTTCACTAGGGGGTACTTCTGGACGGACCAGACGAGTTCCCTCCAATAAATGGTCCGGGGTGGAACTAGATTATCGATCAAGAGGGGAACATATATTCCTTCATTAGGGTATCATCCTGGACAGACCGAGCGATGTACTTCCACTTACTAGGGTAGCCTCCTGGACGGACCAGATGGTCTACTTCCACTAAATGGCCCATGAGCGGGGAGCATATGTCCTCCATAAGGGTAGTCTCCTGGGCGGACCATGCGAGCTACCCCCCAAATAACCAAACAGTGGGGAGTGGGTAGGACTGACGAGTTCACAAAGGGGCATAACCTACCCTTTACTACTTGCAAAGACTAGACAGAATATTTCTATTCCACGTTGTTTGCAAGTAGAAAATACCTCAAACGAAACAATTCCTGGAACAACAATGTCCAGGCAACCAACCAATCAGTGGGGAGAAAAACAGGCATGACGGATTACAACGGGGACAAACGTCTGCATTACCTGCCCTTCGCTATCCAGAAAGGAAGACAGAATATTTCTACTCGTCTCAGTTTGTAGACAGGGAAGATCTCAAAGAGCAACAATCGATTATTAATCGATTTCAAACAATCAGTGGGGAGAAAGGTAGGCATGACGGATTACAACGGGGACAAAAGTCTGCATTACCTACCCTTCTCGATCTGCAAAGAGGGACGACGTTCCTATTCGCCGCTGTTTGCAAACAGAGAATGTCTCGTTCTCCAAAAGAGAACCAATATGTCAAGTAGCCTTCAAAGCTAAATGAACCAATACCAACAATATCAGTATACAAATACCGATTCCAATACAATCAATCAATCAATCAGGTGGATAGAACTACCCTACCAATCAGGCGTAAAAACACCCTACTTAATCTTACCCGGACCGGACCATACGGACAGTTCTTCGACTTCCTCCTCCAGCGCCCGATCGTTCTCTTACTCCATGTAGCATTCCTGTGGGATTCCAGTCAGGACAATAGGTCACTCAAGAGAGGTCCGTTCAGAATTGGCGAAGTTCTTTTGATCGGCAGCCGGGCTAGGGCCCTCTCAAGGCAGGTATACTCCGATCACTTTAGATGTTCGCTTTTTCGTCTGGATCTCTCTTACCGAACCTTATGTCACTGATGGACCCCGCGTTGGGACGCCAATTGTGGAAAAGGAGCCCAGATTACTACCGATGCCCAGGCCGCTGGCGCAAACCGCCTCTTAGTTCCCATGTTGAATAGTTACCAAATAAAGAGACGGGCGCCGGAAGCAGGAATCAAGAACAGAGTTTAATTCTCATGAGGAGAGCCAGTCATTTCGGACACGAAACACGGTGTCTTTCAGGAGGTGCTCTAACAAGTGAGCTGAGACTCTTTCTTTTATACCTTACAAAACACTTGATAGTACAATCAGGACAGTGTGACGCAAAAGAAAGACATCCCTATAATCCTCGTGTCAATCCTACCCCACATATGTTCACAATAGGGACCCTTGACCTGCTGATAAGAGGGGAGGGCAATCACGCAGCTGAGTGTTCCGTCAACTGTTTAGGATGTGTGCGCCTGATCATAGCCCAGGGGGGTGGGGTGGCTAGGATCAATAGTGGGTCCTTTGAAGAGGAGTGACTTCATACAATAAGGGCAGTAAATGGTATCTCCTGGCTTAGGCGATGGCCTCGGACATGTGTGGTCAGCCGGACTCGGGGGAAGGGGTCATCAAAGGAGTGGTATTCATGCCGCGTGGACAATCGAGCGCGGAGGGAAGGCTTGTCAACAGAGGGGCATTCATGGAAGGAAAGGAGGTGTTGGTCAGGCGCGGCCGTGACTCTCAAGGACAGGGTCTTGCAGAAGAAGGTTTATGACTTGCCCATGTGAGGAGAAGGGAGGGGGGGGAGCCAGGGTGGACACGGGGACAGAGTCACATAGAGAGAGAGAGAGAGATCTTATGACCAGTACAAGAGAGAGCGGGGGCAGTCAGGTGCAGCTGGGGAGGGCTATGTCAGCTAAGGCGAAGGATGCCTCTTCAAGAGGGAATGGGGGGTTTTGTGCGGGTCAAGCAGGAGAGTTGCCTTTCACAGCAGGGTCGCGCAGAGGGAGAGGGTTTCATGGTCTATGCATGAGAGAGAGAGTCTAAGATACGCGCAGGAGGGAAGCCGGGGATTCCAATGGGTGAAAGGCCATGGTGCCTAGAATGGCTGTACATATGCATAGGGGTATGGGCTCTTACTGGCAGAGTGATACGGTCAATAATTTACGGTATTCATGGTGCCCACGGGGAGAGGAGTGGGAGAAAAAGGGAAATGAATGCTGTTTATGTACATCAACTTCTTCAATTTCCACATATAAGTTAAATCAACCCCATAGACTGACGCAACTCTGAAGAACCACTTACGACCAGTAAAGTTTAAAGGTTTATTATAAAACCAAAGTCAATTGCAAATACAAGCATCTCAATATAATGTTCAACAGGTATACAGGTACTAGAAGGAACATGAATTCCCTAAGAAATCTCAGTCTACAGAAGAAAACAATCAAAACTAATTCGAAAATCAACAAGTTGAATAGCATAGACACAAAGTGGATATGATGCGTCATTTACAGAAAAATAAAACAGGTTAAACTGTCCCTACTCTATGCTAGATGGCATCCCTACTCAGCAAGTTCTTTACTTAAAAGGTGTCAGCCGTTTGACTTCCGAAGAAGTTCAAACTCTCTTAGTCTCTGATGGAAACCTATGTCGCGTAGCAGTACCCTTTCTGCCTACCCATCCGCTCTCTAAGAGTCCTCAGGCCATCTGCTCTGCCTTCTCCCCGGGGTGCTGTCCCTAATACAAAATCACAGTGTGGGTGGAACGCCCCTTTGAGACGCCCACCACGTACACATTTCACGTAGTCCTGCTTCTGGTTTTTTCCATAGTTTCGCTTCTTTGAATCGTCTGTTAAGTTGACCTTGCTTCCCAGGCACCGTCTCCGTCGTGCTGGTACCCCCATGACATTCCGGTTGACTCCTCCAGACCAGAGCCTATCTCCTCAAACAGAGCTCTATTCATTACAATTGTAATTTGTACCCCCCTCGCACCTGGAAACAGACACTTCGAAACAGGGCCCCAAATTCCAAGCGTCCCTTATCTCACTAGGCCGTAAAACTTCGACCAGCATTGGCAATTTAATTTAACGAGACTTTTGACTCTTGGCTCGCACGTGCAGATCAAAGCTATCCCCCTATCTCTGTGAGCCCACTAAATTATATGCAGTGGACTGCACTCTTGCGAACCCTTATTTCGTTAGGTTAAAATAACATATGAACACACCACTCTATAATTCTACAAACTCTTCTATACGGTATGACTTTTAACACACATATATATATATATAGAATAAGCAAATCATTGATTATAATCGAATCCATGTTACATGAAAGATGCAATGTTATACTCTCATTCTTACACAGTGCTATGTGGTCTGCACGTTTCTTCAATTTGCATTTCATCTCTTTCTTGTTTAATAATTGCATACATGAATTCTATTTAGCACGTTCTACTGTTCTTAAGCCTTTTCACACATTTCTATATTAGCCCAACCTATATACGGGCCTTTCTAATTCTAATGCACACTCTAGAGTAAATACAGATACATAGCCGGGTCTGGTGGCTCAGTGGACTAATGCGTCCACTGCAGGGGCCTGTGTTCGACCTCATGGTCACAGGTTCAAATCCCGGCGGGTCCACTCAGCCTTTCATCCATCTGAGGTCGATAAAATGAGTACCATTGAGTTGGGTAACAATAAACATCTGTTATTCAGCGCCAAGAAACCGCTGGGTGAACGTGCGCTTTACAAATACACATGTTATGTTATGTTATGTTATATCCTTACTTATTAAGTTACATGTGCTAACTTTACGCTACAACTTGTAAATATGGTACGGACATACTTTTCATTCAAATTGCGCTCTCTCAGCCGCATCATTTAAAATGTAAGAACTAAGGACCAGATGTAGGTAAATGTCATTTACCGATTTTTAAATACCGAATTTTACCGATTCGGTATTCAAAAATCGGTAAATGACATGTAGGGAAAAATTCTGTATTTTTTACCGAATCTGTAAGATTCGGTATTTACCGATTCGGTAAATACCGAATCGGTATTTGCTATTGAATCCTATGGGCCTTGAAGCCCATAGGATTCAATAGCAAATACCGATTCGGTATTTACCGAATCGGTAAAAATACCGAATTGCTAAGGGGGACAGGGTGTCACTTTGACACCCTGTTGCACCCCTGTAACTGGCTTTTGCGCCATGTGGCACACAGACATGCCCTTAGGGCATGTCTGTGTGCCACATGGCGCAGGTGTACATGCACAGATGTGCATGTACACATGAATTCGTAATTTACCATGCAATTGTATTGCATGGTAAATACCGAATTCTTAATGCCCTGTAGCACTGTTAGACATGCTACCTACATCTCAAATTACATATTCGGTATTTTTACAGAATGGTAAATTTACCGAATCAGTAAAATTTACAGAATCGGTAAATTTACCGATTCTGTAATTTTACCGATTCGGTAAAAAATACCGATTCGGTAAAATTACCGAATATGTCCATTTTAGGTGCCCCTACATCTCCATAGCCCTTTACTGGTCGGAAACGGCCGAAAATGGGTATTTTCGGCCGATTCCGATCTGTAAAGGGCTACCTACATCTGGCCCTAAGAGGCTTGCTTAATTAATCTGCTGAGTGAGGGGGGCCCCTGGATCATGGGGGCCCCCCCGCAATGCGGGGGCTGCGGGGCCTCTGTTACGCCCCTGCACATTCATCATCACTGGTGCTACAGTCAACCTAATGTCTGGTGATTGGCTCAAAGTGCACAGACCCACTCCTCTACTGTGAAATACCATAATAAAGATATGTAATGTGTATGGTTTGGTAACACCTCGCATATTCTCTGCAGATATAGGCTACGAAACTCATCTTACAAAAGCTGAAGTTTTTGACACAAAGCAAGCCTCAGAACCCTGCTCAGATGCTGGATTGCTGACAAGCTTCAGATAAACCTGTGTGCCATCAGAATCAGGGCCCGCGACCTAGACTGCATCTGTGGTGCATATAGTGATCTTGTCAAAGACATTATATATCTAAAAGGGAAGTTAATAAAACTGCACATTGGTGACATAGTCCGGCCTAATGCTCTAAGCCACTAAGGGATTGATTTCAGTTTGTCAAATTTGGTTACTAGACATAAACTTGATGGATATCCTATCTGGCATATTTAAACTACAACAGAATACACTTCACTTGTAATGCGGCACATTTGATGGCACTTGTAATAAGGAGGCAGAATATTCGTCATGTTTGTGATAGTGTAACTCCTCCACCAAACCCTAAATCAGGCTCTAAGTCATCAAGGAGTGGCATTTCATATATAAAACATAAGTAGTCGATTAACTTAGCAACCTCGAACAAGCTGAAAGGAAGCTGAATTGAAGGAGAGGAGGGACCCTCCCCCTATGTTCTGCCATAAGTAGTTGCCTAAAAGGACAGTGAGCTTGATGCTGTGTGAATGTGCATGAACAAGCACCTACCAAACATAGCACATTGAGGGCATATCACTGTGTATGTTCATTGCAAGACTTTGTGGCAGAGGTAAATGAGATATGATGGTTTTCAAAGCTCTGTCTCACACCTGACTGTGATCAGCTGCTGCTGTTTGGTACAGAATCAAGAAAAATCATCATCTCTAGAATGCATGTTGGCCTACAATGCTTTAAGGGCCTCCATTTTTCAATGTCCAGTGCAATTGAAGTATTTCAGGACAAATTTTGATGGGCTCTATTAGGATTGATCGGTGTGAGCAATTGCATCATGGTACAGGCAACCACAATAAATGAAGACAATGATCACCTCAGAGAAACCATCGATAAGCACTGGGCTCACCCTTTCATTGCTCTACCCTATACTCTCCCTCAACTATTCACCCACTACAATTCATACATACGGTTCACCTCATAGAAGAAATATTCTGCAAGAACTCCTTTACCATCCCATTAGGTATGGGCGGAAAATCCGTTTCGCTCGCGGATTTTGCAGATTTTCGGGAAATTCGCAATCCGCGAGATTCGCGAATCTCCCGCAAAATCCGCAAATCCGCGAGCAGCGGATTTTGCTCGCACTGCTCGCACTGTTCGCGTGAGTTCGCGGCTTCCCAGTACAACTTCGCGCCCCGCGAATAAGTGCTAAATTGCAGAAATACGATCTTAGCAAAACTGAAACTACTTGCCAGGTTCAAAAGTTCAGGCTCATCATTAGTAGCCATTTCCTGTAGTGCTTCCTGAGGGGCCCCTCCAGAGTTCAGTTGCCAGTTGCAACTATTATGTGACCCTGCTCTGAACCTCAGAATAGTTACACATATGCCACAAAGGTCCTGAATTACAGCTAAGGGAGACAAGCAGGAGCCAGGCTGGAAGTTAAAATCCATTAATCAGCCCCTAATTCATTATTGTCAGTTGGGGCAGGGCAGGTGTTGTAACTAATTTTGCAACAATGAAAGCACTTAGCAAGTGCAAAAGATCACTAATCAGGGCGCACTAAGGAAGCAGGTGCCAGCTAAAAAAATATTCTGTGACACATTAATCAGCCCCAAATTAATTCAGGTCACTTGAGGCAGGGAAGGTGTGCTTTGCTTTGCCGAAAATAATGTACACTGGACAACCAGAGGGTGTGGTGATGAAACAGAGGGTGGCATGGGTGGGCCAGAGGGTGGCATGAGTAGTCAGAGAGTGGCAGTGGTGACAGAGAGTGGCAGTGATGAAGCAGAGTGTCCCAAACAGGCTGGACACGTAGAAACAACAAGTTCGCAAAACTTGCGACCCGACAGGTAAGTTCGCAAATTGCGAAATTGTAAAAACCCTCGCGAACTGGCAGAAACACGGGCGAACACAAAAAAAAAAATCCGCAAATTCGCGGGAATTCGCGGATTTTGCGGATTGCGAGTTCGCAAATCCGCAAAATTCGCGAACGCGAGATCCGCAAAATTTGCCCATGCTTACATCCCATCTCATCGAGGCACTTTGTAGATCACTCCATTGGACACCACTAATGGTGTGAGGAGGGGCCCTATGATGAAGCATGCTACCTATTTTGTCCCCTAATGATCCTCCAAATATAGAGTTCATCATAGTATTGGACCTGGTAAAAATGTTCGTGGTATTAGTAGAAATGGTGCGAGAGATGCACTGTGGTTTCTAAGCTACTCCATTTATGACCCCTTTGTGTCTTTCATGACAAGAGTGACATTACCTTTTTTAGCCATCGCTCCTCAGCTATGGGAATTGCAACTTCGAGGCAGTGGATACACCACAATTGGTATCAGAACGCAGTTTATATTAACAATCAAAAACTAGATTTACAAAAAACTCACATTCAAGACTGGCCCTTTGTGAAATGTCCTAAAGGACAACTCTCCATGGTTTTATAAAGAGGAGAAAAAACAGGATGTAGAAGATATGAAGGATGCACTCTCTGCCTCCACCACTATGAAATATGATGTTCAAGCAAAGCTGATGCAATTGGCAGTTGATGTGAGTCGCACAGGGTTGCAGCTACAGGCAGATGGAGAAAGGGCTTCCATTGTGGATGCCAACAGGGCGTTGGCTGAAACTGAGCAAAGTTACTTGGACATTGACAAGGAAGCAATCCAAAGTAGATGCAGGCACTTCTATTTATATCTATAATAGAGTAAGTGCCAGTTGGCTAAGGATCACAAGCCCCTCATTCCAATATTCCAGAGTTCCTTGTGCAAGCCTCATCCTTGCATCAAAAATGGATCTTACAATTGCAGAAATTCTCACTTGAAGTATATTATACAACAGGTACCACTAACACAACAGATTATCTGACCTGGTACCTCTGTCCTGCAGCAGAATGGGTAGTTAAGGGTGGTAAGGGTGGTGGCAGCTCCCTGCTACTCCCGCTTTGTTTTGTGGCCATATTTCGAGCAGCGGGGATTTTTACTGTGTGTTCTGTGTTTTTAGCGCATAGATCGAACTTTTTTTAAATATTGTACTTTATTCTGCCTAACCCCCTTTTATTGTGCAGGAACATCGCGGATGAGCTTTTACTCACCCGTTCTTCTTCGTTAAGCCTCTCCTGGCCCCCTCTTCACCGTAGCTGCTATTTCCATTGTGGCGAGGGTGGGGCGGCCATCTTGAGCGTAGTCCTTCTCCCCAGCAGAACTGGTGGCAGCGTTCTAGCTGGTGGAGAGAGGACGCGCCATAAATTCAGCTGAGGGCAACAGTCTTTGCGGTGTGTTAAGGGTGGTGGCAGCTCCCTGCTACTCCCGCTTTGTTTTGTGGCCATATTTCGAGCAGCGGGGATTTTTACTGTGTGTTCTGTGTTTTTAGCGCATAGATCGAACTTTTTTTAAATATTGTACTTTATTCTGCCTAACCCCCTTTTATTGTGCAGGAACATCGCGGATGAGCTTTTACTCACCCGTTCTTCTTCGTTAAGCCTCTCCTGGCCCCCTCTTCACCGTAGCTGCTATTTCCATTGTGGCGAGGGTGGGGCGGCCATCTTGAGCGTAGTCCTTCTCCCCAGCAGAACTGGTGGCAGCGTTCTAGCTGGTGGAGAGAGGACGCGCCATAAATTCAGCTGAGGGCAACAGTCTTTGCGGTGTGTTAAGGGTGGTGGCAGCTCCCTGCTACTCCCGCTTTGTTTTGTGGCCATATTTCGAGCAGCGGGGATTTTTACTGTGTGTTCTGTGTTTTTAGCGCATAGATCGAACTTTTTTTAAATATTGTACTTTATTCTGCCTAACCCCCTTTTATTGTGCAGGAACATCGCGGATGAGCTTTTACTCACCCGTTCTTCTTCGTTAAGCCTCTCCTGGCCCCCTCTTCACCGTAGCTGCTATTTCCATTGTGGCGAGGGTGGGGCGGCCATCTTGAGCGTAGTCCTTCTCCCCAGCAGAACTGGTGGCAGCGTTCTAGCTGGTGGAGAGAGGACGCGCCATAAATTCAGCTGAGGGCAACAGTCTTTGCGGTGTGTTAAGGGTGGTGGCAGCTCCCTGCTACTCCCGCTTTGTTTTGTGGCCATATTTCGAGCAGCGGGGATTTTTACTGTGTGTTCTGTGTTTTTAGCGCATAGATCGAACTTTTTTTAAATATTGTACTTTATTCTGCCTAACCCCCTTTTATTGTGCAGGAACATCGCGGATGAGCTTTTACTCACCCGTTCTTCTTCGTTAAGCCTCTCCTGGCCCCCTCTTCACCGTAGCTGCTATTTCCATTGTGGCGAGGGTGGGGCGGCCATCTTGAGCGTAGTCCTTCTCCCCAGCAGAACTGGTGGCAGCGTTCTAGCTGGTGGAGAGAGGACGCGCCATAAATTCAGCTGAGGGCAACAGTCTTTGCGGTGTGTTAAGGGTGGTGGCAGCTCCCTGCTACTCCCGCTTTGTTTTGTGGCCATATTTCGAGCAGCGGGGATTTTTACTGTGTGTTCTGTGTTTTTAGCGCATAGATCGAACTTTTTTTAAATATTGTACTTTATTCTGCCTAACCCCCTTTTATTGTGCAGGAACATCGCGGATGAGCTTTTACTCACCCGTTCTTCTTCGTTAAGCCTCTCCTGGCCCCCTCTTCACCGTAGCTGCTATTTCCATTGTGGCGAGGGTGGGGCGGCCATCTTGAGCGTAGTCCTTCTCCCCAGCAGAACTGGTGGCAGCGTTCTAGCTGGTGGAGAGAGGACGCGCCATAAATTCAGCTGAGGGCAACAGTCTTTGCGGTGTGTTAAGGGTGGTGGCAGCTCCCTGCTACTCCCGCTTTGTTTTGTGGCCATATTTCGAGCAGCGGGGATTTTTACTGTGTGTTCTGTGTTTTTAGCGCATAGATCGAACTTTTTTTAAATATTGTACTTTATTCTGCCTAACCCCCTTTTATTGTGCAGGAACATCGCGGATGAGCTTTTACTCACCCGTTCTTCTTCGTTAAGCCTCTCCTGGCCCCCTCTTCACCGTAGCTGCTATTTCCATTGTGGCGAGGGTGGGGCGGCCATCTTGAGCGTAGTCCTTCTCCCCAGCAGAACTGGTGGCAGCGTTCTAGCTGGTGGAGAGAGGACGCGCCATAAAATTAGCATGCCTGCTTCAACGCGCAGCGGTCGCGCATGGCGGGCGCGCCTTAGGCGCGCCGAAGGTAAGCCAAAGGTCAGCCCGTCTGCGCCCGTCCGCGTCTCGGACGTGGCGGACGCAGGACGGGCTGCCGGACTATTATCGCTCCTGCCCAGACCTAGCATCTCATATACTCGTGCGTCTCTGATGGCGCTTCGCCCTTCCTTAGACAAAAGAGCTGACTGTACTATACTCGACCCTGTTAATCCTTACCCATGTACTACCTGCGGTTATTCCTGCAGCATTCATGATACTGCCAGTCCCGAACCCGCCTCTGGCGTGGGTTCGATCTCGGCAGCTCTAATAAATGCCCGCTCTATGAGCAAACATGCTCTTGACATTTACGCTCTATTAGAAGAGGGCACTTTAGACCTGTTGTTTATTACAGAAACGTGGCTGAATGAGTCTTGTGCTCCTGATATTGAATTGGCCATTCCTAGAGGGTTCAAAATCCAACGGAAAGACAGGAAGGATGGCAGGGGTGGGGGGCTAGCAATTATTTTTCGAGAATGCTGGGTTCTTAAGGTGGAAGACTCAGATATTTTAGCTGAAGGCGAGCTTTTAAATTTTGCCTTAGGTCTATCCCCTCATTTCACACTGGGCTGTTCCCTTATTTACAGGCCTCCAGGTCCTTCTGGCCCCTTTCTTAAAGCTCTCTCTGAGACTCTTGTTCCCCGAGCACTGAGGTTCTCTCGCTTTTTAATGCTGGGTGATTTTAATATACACGTTGATGTCCAGGACTGCCGAGAAAGAAAGCTGCTATATGACTACTTTGATTTGGCCTCCCTTACCCAATGGGTTTCCTCCCCTACCCACTCTGGTGGCCATATCTTAGACATTGTATGCACTAATTTCCCACTGATGGTCGAGGCCCCACAAATAGTTACTTGGTCCGACCATCAGCTGATCAGATTCTCTTGGTCCGCCTTGAGAGACCCCCCTAAGCCTGCTAAAACAATGGGCCCCCCAAAAATCAACGTGGGCAATTTGATGACCTACCTTGATTTGAACAGACCCATCCTAGGGGTAGATATGGATTCCGCGCTACAGGTCTTTGACAGTTGGATGAATGCAGCGGTGACTTCTTCTTCGAAGAAGGCTGATCCAGGCAGAAATAGGATGACTCCTTCTCAACCCTGGTATTCGCCCCACCTCCGTACTCTGAAACTTGCTTGCAAGAAACTGGAGCGAGCATGGAGATCAGCTTACTGTCCACAGGCTAAAATAGTGTTTCGCGCAGCCCAGCGAGATTACTATACTAGCATTAAACATGCAAAAACTGAGTTTTTTTCTAAAAGAATTGAGAGAGCTAGTAACAACAGTCGGGAAATTTTCTCGATAGTGAAGAGCTTTCTCTCTCCCTGTGCTGAGCAGGTATCCATGAGCCCTTCTACTGAATGGTGTGAAAAGCTCTCCTCCTTTTTCCTAACGAAAATTGCTAATATTCAACACAGTTTGAGAACAGTTGGAGGAGGCGATAAGATGATAGATAACAACGAAACTAAGGTTCCTCCCACCATCATCATGGAGAGACTTTTCCCTCCTTCGGTCGAGGATACCCTGGCTGCAATTAAATCTTTAAAATCTGGTGCTCCCGGGGATGTCTGCCCGGCCCGGGTGTTGGCTGAAGCAGCCGAAGTTGTGGCTTCTGAAATCTCCCAAATAATAGGACTATCTTTTTCCACTGCAACTGTCCCGAAAATATGGAAACAGGCTAAGCTTTTGCCATTGCTTAAGAAAACAGGCGCTGATCCTGCTGTACCGAATAACTACAGACCCATTTCTCTTTTACCAGCTATGGCTAAAATTGGTGAGAAGCTGGCATTCTCTCAGCTTAATGCCTTTGTGGAAACTTCAGAGGCGTTACATCCTGCCCAATCTGGCTTTCGTGCAGCCTACAGCACAGAGACAGCGCTGGTGGAGGTTACAGAGGCGATTAGAGGGTGCTTGGACAGTGGCGGCAGAGCGGTCCTAATTTTATTGGACCTCTCTGCTGCGTTTGACACCGTTCCTCATACACTTCTCTTGGCACGTCTGGCCGATATCGGCATAGTAGGTTCTGCTCTGGAATGGGTGAAATCCTTTCTTACAGAAAGATCTCAGCAGGTCTGGATTCCTCCTTACTCATCCTCGATCAAATCCCTTACTACAGGAGTGCCTCAGGGCTCTACTTTGAGCCCCCTCCTTTTTAATGTATATCTCACTCCCCTTATTGTTTTAGCTGAACAAATGGGAGCAAAAATAATAGCATATGCGGATGACACGCAGCTCCTGTTTACGTGGCCAGATGCGAACACTGACACTGAGGTAGTGCGTTCATGCCTCTCCGCTGTGTTCAATTGGTTAGCAGCAGCACAGCTGAAGTGCAATGAAGATAAAACTGAAATCTTACTATATGGCCAGTTTCCGTCCAATTTCAGAGAAACTCTATGGCCTTCTGATTTTCCCCAGCCAGGCACCGTCAATATCCCTGCTAAAAATTTGGGAGTCTGGTTTGGGGAGGATTTGCGATTCAAGGCACACATAAAAAAAACTCACTGGGGTGTGCTTCGGGTCCCTAAAAGCTATGAGGAAGATTTTTCCTTATCTGCCCTCTTCAGCAAGAGAGTCGGTCGCAAGAGCCCTTATTCTATCACAACTTGATTATGCCAACTCTTTGTTGTGTGGCTCTCCGGCTTTTTTGGTCTCAAAGCTCCAGATTATCCAAAATGCGACTGTTCGCCTACTGTGCAATGTGCCATATAGAGAAAGTACTCGGACTCACATGAAAGAACTACATTGGCTGCCAGTAGCGCAGAGGATAACCTTTAAAATTCTTACTATAGCTTTCAAGGCAGTTCATGACCTTGGCCCCTCTTATCTGAGAGACAGATTTTCCCGCTATGTCCCTACTCGGGCTCTGCGTTCAGCAGATTGCAATTTTTTAAGAGTACCCCGATTTCAGCGAGTTCGCTTGGGAGGCCAATCTCTTGCTGTTACCGCGGCCAGGACTTGGAATACTCTCCCCCTCCCCCTGAGATTAACTGAAAATTTTGTGACATTTAAGAAGGCACTTAAAACTCATCTTTTCAGAATTGCTTACTAATTTCTTCATTGAAAAAGAAAATTTCTGTTCTCTTCTTTCCCTTCGGCCACTTACCTGTTTCTTTTTACGCGCCAGGACACTCTGGTAGTATATGAGCGCGATATAAAACAGCTAAAAATAAAATAAAATAAAATAAAATAAATAGTAATGCTAATGAAAAAGGACAAGGACTACTGGTAATGGAGAGGTCAAGACCCCTCCCAATCTCCTTGAGAGGAGGTTAGATAAAGAGTATTTACGCATGAAGTTCATCAAATTGCCATGAAAGCAACATCTGAAAATTGATGGAGGCTTTGTAAGAACAGTTCTGTTGCAGGAAGGTACAATAAACACTATGGGCCATATTTACTATGTTTTTACGCCATGTTTGCATCACAAAAGCAATGAAAATTGATGCAAAATCTTTTTTTACCTATTTGCGTTCCAGCGCTAAACCTGTTTAGTGCTGAAAAATCACTTGTTAAATTAACGCAAAGCAGTGCATAGCACTGCTTTGCATTACTTAGCGCCAAGGGGGTGTTCCATGGATGGTGCATGGGCATTCCCATGCAACCACCCAAGGTTTTTGATGTCAAACCTTATTTGCTTAAAAAAGTAGAAAGAGTTTTGTGGCAAAAAGCTGTGCCCATTTCAAATAGGCACTATGAAGGAGACATGCTTTGAGTTCTCCTTTCTTTTCCGACTTTGCATCTGTGTTGCACTGTACAGCACACATACAAAGAGGGAAAAGGTTTAAAGATAGTTCAAGCATAGAATTCTGTACTGGAAGGGTATACTTCCAGTTCAAAACCTATGCTAGACTCACGTGACACCCTTGTGCTATGGTGCAAAGGTGTGTTCATTGCACACAGCAACACATTTCTGCACCAGCACTAGGGAGAGGTGAGGAGAGCATCATACCTCTGTAAATATGGCGCTTTCCTTCTAAACCTGCACATCACAGCATTTACAGCTGTGCACTGCTCTGCATGATCATCTAGTAAATCTGGGCCTATGTTAGTTGCATGTGATGGACTCTTGCTATGATGACAAGGCAGGTAAAGGCCATCTCACCGACATGGCGGCTGGGTCACACAGTACATCACTGAGTTGGGAAGACAACGACAAGTGTCAGAAAAAAATATATGGTACCCCATTGTAAACAACTTAATCAACAACTTAGTAAGTGAATCTGCAGCATGCCAGGGATGGGGAAATCTGGACAATCTGCTTGTTGCCCCATTAGTACTGGAAACATTACTGCAGTCAGGGGAAGAGCTGACTTTGGCATTTTGCCTGATGGATCCAACAAGATGGCAGACATTAACAACTAAACCAAATATCTGAGGTTGTAAAAATTCCCAAACACCAATAAAAAAGGTGAATCTAAAGCTGGAAAAAGTTATGAGCATCCATGGTCGAATGAAAAAAACCAAAAACAGAGAATGGAACTTCTTTTCAAGGGTTAGATGTGCTATATCATTACAGATCATTTGAGTGCTCAGCTCTTCGGCTCTCCATGCCAAACCAGGCACATGGCTTGGCCCTGCCACCTGTAAGGGGGTGCAGTGTCACTTGGAAGCCATCCCTGCTCCTAGCGTCCCCTTCCCTGCACTCATGAGCCCTCTTGCCTGTCCCTCAGCCTAGCTCGTCTAAAGCATTAACTTGGAGCCCCACACCATCACCTGTACCTCCTGTGCCAATCTCACTCACCTTTCTCTGCAGCTCATATCTGCAGTGCAGGGCTGAAGAATTGGCCTGCTGGAGGATGCAGGGTCGGACTTGGGGAGGAAATAGGCCAGAGCACCAAAATAAAAGTGGACCCCATTAGTGAATTAGATGGCTAGAAGAGTGGTCCATGTTTTCAAATTAGGTACATTTTGAACTTGTAAAGTGCATGTTTTTGCAAGGTATGGAGGACTGCATGGACTTGAGCTTATTGCAGACAATGTATCTTTAACTATCAGGGACATCAACAGTAAACCCAACCAAGCAGAACATTAAACAGGCCTAGAAACAATCAGCACTACCCTGACCCACATCATCAACACCTTCAACACATCCCTCACTTTCCCAGATGAATGGAAACTTGCAAAAATCAAATTCCTAAAGAAGCTCACAGTCAACCCAAATCAACTGAGCAACTTCCAACCCGTCTCACCGCATCCTTATCCAGGCGAAGTGATTGAGAAGGTCATCAACAAGCAACAAACAACCCACTTGGAACTTTACCATCTTCTAGACAACAATCATTCAGGATTTAGAAAGAACCACAGCACCGAAACAGCACTCATCATGGCCACCAGTGACATTCAAATCATCCTGGACCAAGGAGAAACAGCAGCTCTCATCCTGCTCGACCTCTCTGCGGCCTTTGACATGTCCCCCATAACACCCTCATCAGAAGTTTCAACGAGATTGGTATATAAGGATCTGCCCTAAACTGGACCTATTCCTTCCTTACTGGAAGAACCCAAAGGGTCAGGCTTTCACCCTTCTTCTTAGAGACTAAGAAATTGATATGCGGAGTACATAAGTATTATCCCTTAGCCCCACACTTTTCAACATATGCATTACTCTGCTCACCAACGTCATCCAATAACAAGACAGCACCATCATCTGCTACGCCGATGGCACCCAACTCATCCTCTCCCTGATAAACAAGACAACCACTGCCAGAACCAATTTCCCCAACTGCATGATCATGGTAGCCTACTGGATGCAAACCAACTGCCTGCAGCTCAACTCAGACAAGATGAAGTACTGATCTTCGACAAAAAGACCTCCCAATGGGACTCCACCTGGTGGCTTTTGGAGCTAAGATCAACACACACATCCACAGACCACACAAGAAATCTAGGGATCATCCAACATCAACATGAAGGCTCAAGTCAATGCACTAAGCACCACCTGGTTCTACATCCTATGGATTCTGCGAAAAATCTGCAAATGGCTGCCTCAGAATACCTGATGGACCATCACACAAGCACTCATCACTAACAGGCTGAACTAATGCAATACTCTCTACACCAGAACATCCAAATAACTCCTAAAGAGACTTCAGACCATCAAGAACACCACTGCAAGATTCATACTCGACCTCCCATACCGCACTCACATCACACCGCACCTCAGAAGCTCCACTGACTCCCCCGCATTGACAACATTCAAACTTCTCATTCACACACACAAAGCCCTACACAACACAGGACCAGAATACTGGAACAGCTGCATAAACTTTAACGAACCCACCAGACATCTAAGGTCTGCCTCACACTCACCCACACACATTTTCCACATCCGAAAAAGAGAAGCACAGTTACTCACTACATTGATTATGGTAGGGCTTAAGAGTCTGGTAGGGGCATTATGGGGGTGTGGCTTTGAGGCAGGCATTTATCAATATCATAATTTTCTTCTTTAATGTAAAGCACCGTAGTCCCCTTTTATAAGCCCAAATTTGGCTAATATGTGTAGGGCGTAATTAGTATTTGTTGCAGTTTTATATAGGTCGAACTTAGCCGAAGGGTATTAAAGCCTTTTACATGAGAAGCAGAAGTTTTACATGAAACCGTAATTTTTGTTTTCTTGGCACAGGGAAATTAAAGTGATTTGTTCACAATCACAGCATGTTGAGCCAACCACGGGAATTCACCTTCCAGTTACATAAAGCAAAAAAGTATTCTTTCATGTAGAACTTGCGCTTCTCATGTAAATCACGTTATTGACCTCATATTAACTTTGAACTATATATAACTACAAGAAAAGTAACAATTGAACACTGCACACATTAGTCAACTTGGCCAAAGGGCGTTAAGCATTCTGACAGCCAATGCCAACTGTATTCCAGTGCAGCAGCCTTACACCCTAACTGACAGCGCAACAGTTCCAATGTTGGGGGCTGTAGCCATCAGACCACATCTCTTTACTCCTGTCACGCTGTCAGTTTGAGTGTAAAGCTGCAGCAGCCACCTAACATTGGAATGCACTCACCATTGACAGTTTGCCACACTGACATGTGCCAACTGAAAGCATTGCATTTAGCAGCACCTGCTCTACACATACTCATACCCCACAGCCTTAACCCCAGCTTGCCACTAGAAGTAACGGTACTCTCTTGATTCAAGGAAAAGTTCCAGTACTCAAGGGGAGAACACTGAGAAGTGTTGGTACTCAGTACCGGTGAGTACTGGCCAATTTAAAGCACTGCCTATAGGCCAGTCAGACCCTGGCAGAATTTCCCCTCAACAGCACATTTTTCAGCAGGAGATTGTCACTGCTTTTATGACAGGGATGCAAAACTTTACTTCATGAAGTGAGAAGCTTCTCACTTAATCTCCCGGCACCCTCCTAGACTAGTTTCATAGGGTCATGGAGAACGGTGGGAGAGTTTTGGTGAAGGGGAGAAATTCCATGATACAGGAAAGCTTTTCAGCATTGGACAGTTGGCACAGTCGGAGAGCAGGCCTGCAGGTGGACAGAAGTGCATCCAAGTTTAATTTTGTGACAGTGAAGTAGAGAAGGTTCAATGCAATGCATCAAGCAGATGGCAAGCACCTGGCTTCACAAGTCTGATCCAAAGCAGTAACGGTGGTGGTCCACTCGTAATGAGGCTTCTGGTAGGGTGCAAGTCAATGTCAAAGCAAAGGTGCCATGGGCCCTCAAGCAAGCAATGTAAATGAGCCCCCAAAATACAGTCATAATTGAGGTTCAGAGGGCCCCCTCACAACACTGGGAATCAGTGCCACTACACCTGCTGCACTATTTATAGCTACACGCCTGATGCAAGACCAATAAATACCAATACTTTAACAATGCCATGGTAACTTTTGTTTCTTCCCAATATTGTGATTTGTATTTTTTCGTTTGTCATCCCATGGTAGTTTAGCAGATCATGAATGCAAGACCTCACAGTGTACATATGCAGGCACAAGATGCGAGAGGCCAACACAGCATACTTAGCTGTTGAGGTCGAAGGCCAAAGCTGTGATCATTGCTGAGGCTGCTGCATGTGGTTGCTCGCCATGACGCAGAAGTGGCCCAGAGTGCTTGCACCCTTCATGCTGCTGTTGACGAAATGACGGTTGCCATAAACATTATAGAGGCTGCAAAACAGGATTTGCTCCATCAACACACTGTCCCCCGCTCTTGAGGTAAGATGGGTGGTGTGCTACCTGCTCACAGCTCGGGTCGGCATAGTGGGTGGGGTTGGGCTGTGTTGCATGGTGTGAGTGAGCACTGTACACTGTGATGTTGGGTGTTAAGGTGAGTTGCAATACAAAAAAAGTGGTTGAGACAGGGTGTCACCGGTGTGGCTTCCCATGGAAATGGTCGATGGAGAATGAGGTCTGTGAGATTTTATCTGATTGCATAGTAACAGATGGATTGGTGATCAGTGAGACTCAATTGGGAGCTGTTTATTAGGAGTCCTGGCCCCTTGATATACCTCCATAAATAAATTGATGTTCAGAGATTGTCATTTTTGATTTGTGTTTTTGTATCAGTCAGTCATAATCACTTTATTTGGTTAATTAAAACCATAAAAGCATGCTAAAAAATCCATTGATAGAACAGAGTAATACATAATCAACGAGCAAAAATCAATCAAACATAATATATGTCCAAGTTACAAACTGTACATAATTTAAAAGTTTAAGAAAGGAATAGGTTTATAGTGCATAATATTCATCAACCAAGCTTACAGGAAATTCATGTTAAGTTAAAAGGGAATAAGCATTTGATATATCAGGTCATGTGGACCCCCTTTTTTTCCTTTCTCTAACTGCCTCCACCAAGAAGCTAGCAACTTTAAACATTTCCCATGGATTCTTCAGCATCTGAAAATATATTAAAGCTGGCCTAGCCTGCAAAAAGCCTTTGTCCTTTAAGATTGGTAAACTAAAACGTTCACAAATGTGCAAATAATGCTCACAAAACAAAGTGCAAGTTGTCTTGAGTGGAGAAATTGTCACAGGTAAAGGGACCCAAATCCTCGCCTTTCTCCACCCCTGAGGTTCGACCAATAAAAAGTGCAGATAGTTGAGTCTAACTCTTACTAAGAGAAAACGATGTTGGGGCTTAGTGACTATCTCTAAGTAAAGCTCCATGGAGTGGGTAGTTTTTACTATTTGATGGGCCAGAACTGTCAGTTTCATCAGCTCTCTAGTCTCTCTTTTTACATGTGCCATGAGTAGGAAGGAAATCTTAGCCCATGACAAATCTTTCTTAAGTAGTTTTTCTGGCATATCAAATATCTCTGGGTGTCCTAATAACATTACTGTCCTTTTTACGTGACTCAACCAGGGGATACTGCTTGCTCTATCTAGTGCTAGGCAATTACGCATGATCTCCTGATTAAATTCTAGTTCAGGATTGGTCCAGGTCGAAATCCATTAGAGTAAAGGGGCCATACTGATCAAATCTGACACGAAACAAATTGCCATTTCTTGATTAATAATATAAGAAGGTATTGCTTGTGGAAGAGCAGGCTTCACAATAAATTATTTTCAACTATTTGAAGCTCTTCAGCATTCTTGTTTCCCCAGATTTCTGAGCCATCATTTAAAATAGCAATACTTTTGCTCTATATATGTTTCTGCGTAGTTTGCACTGGCTTTGCCCCCAATCTGAGTGCAAAATCAAGCACCGCTACTATCGATCTGACCATGGCATTTCTCTTGGCTTTCTTTTGTGGTACCCATGTGCTCCTATTGACAAACAAGACGCCTAGGTACTAGAATGTAGTGATCCTGGTTATTTCATTTCCTTCACAATAATGTGCTTTGGGTTTTCTTGATTTGGCGCCCATAATCATTGTGTGGGATTTAGAGAAATTTATTATAAGATCCAATGATCCCATACAATCGGCAAAGGAGCTCAGAAGACACTGAAGGTCAACCCTGTATGGGCTAAAAGAGGAGCATCATCTGTGTGATATCTTTACTGGCTCCACCCAGAATCTAATTTATTTGTATAAAGGGTGAACAGTTGGGGGTCTAAAATGCATCCCTGTCTAACTCCTCATATAATATGTATGCCCTGTGTATGGTTGCCCATTTGATCAAACCTTACAGTGGCCGTAAGATCCTATGCAGATTAGATAAAAAATTAACAATGTTTTTATCCATACCCATTGAGAGTATCAAGTCCAAAAGTTTAGATCTGTTCACTCGGTCAACGGTAGAGGACATATCCATGAAAGCAAGGTGTGGTTTGCCTTTCTTAGCAATGGTATATTTTCCTGCTAAAAGATGCAGGTTGAGACACTGGTCCATGAACCATTCCTACCTTTCCTAAAACCATATTGCAGGTTTGACTAAACAGTACACTCATTGATCCAGTCTGTAAAATGCTAAAAATCACTCGGTGTAACAGTTTAACTCCCGAGGCAATCAGTGACATAGGCCTATAGCATTGTGGATCTCTTCCCTGGTCTTTTTTAAATAATAATTGACTTGGACCAAGATCCCGACAGCCCATATCAACACACCATATTAAAAACATAATATTTTTGACCATATTGTTGTATCCATCTTGAAAAGATCAGCCGGGACCCTATCCGGGCCAGGAGCTTTATTGCTTGTCATTTGGGTAACGGCCACAGCTACTACGTTTTGGAGAAATCCAAATCATAGCCTTTAACCATAGGTGGTGTACCTGTGGGTCTCTGTCCGATCTGACTCCATATATGTGTTGAAATGATTAAACCACTGCTCCTCCGGTATATTGCATTCCACAGTGGTATCACTAAGGCCAGAGACAAATGGTTTATTGACGATATCCCAAAACTTAGCACTGTTCTTAATAAAATTTACGGACAACAGATCATTCCAGGTTTCCTGTTTAATTTCTGTTTTACGGGTGCTTAGGGCCTGCCTGTACGCTTTACTTAGTGAAGCTATTAAAGTTCTATCTTGGGGTTTTTGTTTCAACACAGAAAGTAACTTTTGAAGGGCAGCTGTACAGTTAAGATCGAACCACCTCTCACAATTATTAGAAAATTCCTTATTAGAATATGAGAAGGCGCTGAACACGTGCTTACAGATCCTGTCATATAATATAAGAATCTCTCCATCCATTTGCCTACCCTCTTGGCAGAGGTCTATCTCATTCCCAAAAGTATTTAATAGGTCGTTTAAAAAAAGATCCGATACTACCTTGCACCATTTAAGTCTGCCCCTTAACCCTTTTTAAAAAAATTAGGCGCTAAGGTGATCCTCTCCGTTTTAGGTGTATCCTTGAGACACCCTAATAATGTAAGGTGTATGGGATTATGGCCACTGAAATGTGACCATTGAGCGGCGTTGTCAGATACCAGAAGAAGTAAAGCTGCATTAACAAATATGTAGTGAATTGTTGAGCTCACCCCCCTTCCCGTAAAGGAAGGGATACCAGCCTCTTCATTCTTAAGATTAGGATATAACAGACCAAATTCTGATAAAATGTCCTCTAAATATCCACCTTGTTGTGTATGTTTGAAGTGTATCTGTAGATAGTTACCTGGACCAAGGTTATCAGTAAGCTGACAATTCTTTTTGCCTGTATGTCTATTAAAATAAATAAAATAACCGAATACGTGATGGTTTGTTTTTCCCTGTATAAATCTAAGAAGCGATTTAAACGGCATAAATGCTCATTTACAGAAGATTTATCGAAAGAATTATAAAAATTAACAAACAAGTACTGTCATATAGTTACTGCTTTTCTATATATTGTGTTAAGTTAGCATGAGTTTATTAAATATTTAAACAACATATTTTCCTTCGGCTTCAGTTTGCACACGGCACATAATTGTTATTGTAGCTTTCAACCTAGACGAAAGATGTGATTTATTTGAGAATAATATGTTATTGCTCTGATATCAGTTGTGCTTGGTACACTTGGTACACTGTCTGCACACTGAGAACTGCACCCTCTAAGAATAACCTAACACAAGGTTGCTGGGAGGCCTGATCCTCGCACCACATTAGACATAACACAAATAATGTTGCTGCCAACATTGGGCTCTAAGCAGGTTTAAGATAGAGTTACTGAGAATGCAAAAACACACTTGATGGTGCTTCGCATGCAGAGAGTTGGTAGCTGACGATGTGATCTTCTTCTGCTGACATTTAGAGGTATGGGCCCGCCCTGCTAAAACCCAAATGAGACCTTCTTAGATATAATATAGTATGCTAAATAGGGTGCGCGAAATATAGGTGATACAGATTTCTATAGATTTTGCATTATAATATGCTATCACCGTTCGCTTACTATGGATTAGTGACTATGCTGATAACTCTGAGTTTTATAATATGTATGTTGGTATTATATAAGATACTGCGTTTGAGAACCTTGCATTGAAAAATAAATATTTCAAACTTGCACGTGTGTTCTTTTACTCCCCGTTGTGGTTTGAAATGATTACAGAGCGAAAGAGTGTTCATGTGTTCCACGATACCTGAGGTAACCTAAGTTCATGTTCTGGTTTGTCTAAATCATAGGGAGTTTGTTATTACCAATGAGACACTGTAGCTAGCTCGGTAAGGGGATTTCTGATACTAAGGTGAGTTTTGGGTCACCCTAATTCACCAAGGTTCTAGATCTCTGTGCACAGTTCTGTGGGAGAACGGAAACCCTGCTACATGGCGCCCATACGTTGTTGGCCTTATATCATGACACTCGAGTAGTTTATCATTCAAACCTTAACCCCTTCATTCCCGTTTCCGGAAAACGGCGGTGTCGGAAAAACCTACCTATTTTTGAAATAGGTCTTTTCAAGCTTGAATCTATCTAAAAATGGTTTCCTTGAATTACTACCCAGTTGTGCTACAAAGTAAACTTTGTTTTTTCACATTCCTCTGCAGTCATGGCACAAGCCGTGGACATCCCGCTGCATAGTCGCATTGCGGTGCGGGACCATTTCCGGGCTTATGATGTCCCTTTGGAAGGCTTGGCTGTGGTTATGGTGGTGAGTGCGGAACATGCTTACCCTTACGAACTCTTTTATTCGTGGGTGACATTCCCGGCGGTAGACGCTAATTCGGGAGTGTTCCATTCGTACACTCCCTCTGCTGTACCTGTGGTTTATGCTCCGTACAGGGCACAAGAAGTACCTATCGATGTTTGGCAGCATGGAGTTTGGTTTGGTGGCGCCCTACCCCATTCTTTAACGGCTCCGAGGTTAGGTCCTTTGTCCATTCCGGGCACAAATTGGCCCGCTTTGGCTGGATCTACTCCTCACCCTAACTGCGCCACTTGTAACGTAGGTGACCTGCATCGTCTTCACGAGGTCGCGGTTGAAGTAATCAGGGCACTTGTTCATTACACAAGTTGTAATGTTCAAGGCGCGGCCCCTAGGGGTGCGCAGCTTCAAGCAGGTCAGGCTGGTTTGAAAATCAGTCCTGTCATGGTGAATTCAGTTATGGGCAAGAAGCCCTTGGATAAGGATGAATTTCCTTTCTGGCTTGCCGAGAAATTTGACCAGCTGGAGGCTGTGTTTCCTAATACGACTCCTGGTGAAAAACACCGGATTCTTACGCTTAGTTTGCCGAAAGATTTGGCCCCTGAGCTTGTTGACTGTGAGACATGGGGTAAGACTTTTGCGGCTGTATATTCGAGGTGCTTCGGCTCCCCGTCTGTGTCCAATCTGTCTACGGTCCTTAAACGTGTTCAAGATGATCACCGGCCGGAATCGGCTGTTGAGTTGAGTTTGCGCCTATGTGGCTCCTTTGAAGTGGTACGCGATCTGATCCTTGCGAATGTCAAGGGGGATGCAGTGTATTTTCAAGTAGCTAACGCTTTGGATCTGGTGCCCAATGCCGAGAAGCCCCGATAGTTAGCAAGGATAATTGTGGCGGCTTATAAAACCGTGGGTCGCAATAGTAAGGGTAATAAGCCTTTTTCTACTAAGGAGAAGAAGCAGCTTCGGAAACTGACGTTCAACCCAAGTCCAAAAAACAAAATTGGCCTAAAATACAGAATCAGGGTAAGCAACAGCAACAACAACAAACACAGGTTTCGCGCCCTGCGTCTCCGTTGCCTGCGCAGTCGGAACGTGTTTATGATTTGCGCGACCGCGCGATGATTAAATCACCTGAACGTTTTCAGGCTTCTGACCAACGCTCTCCTCGTTCCTTTCAGGACTCATCTGCTCCGTCAACCGGTGGTGGAGGGGGCGGCAGGGGCCGGGGTGGCCAGCAAGGACGTGGTCAGCCCCGCCGGTGCAGACAAACAGGAGGGCTCTACGCCTCAGAGACCGCAGTTTGCCAAGAAGAAAGTCGCAGCCTTAACGGCGCATCGCTATGCCCCAGATTGTGAGAACGAGGCTTCGGAATCTGACTTGGGCTCTGACCTTGCTGGACAGCGCGGTGGAGATTATCATAGTGAGAGAGGCCCTCTGTCCACTACTGAATGTGACAGCGACTGACACTTATGTTGTGATTGAGACAGCTGATACAAGAGTTGCTCCCCCTGATAGACTTTTTGAAATTGTCCTGTTAATTGAAGGTGACATACAGCGTACCATAAAAGGGGTATTTTGGGAAAATCTTTCGTCTACGTATGACATTTTGCTTTCGGAGGCTGACTGGCCCCCACCCTTTGTGCTCGCCGCTCCGAGAGGGGAGGAGGTAATCCTCCCCAGTTTCGCGAACACTGTTTCAAGAGTGGAGGCGCGGCACTTTGCAGAAGAGTGGGCTCTGGCGCTTGCACCGGCTGTGTACCATAATCAGTGTGGCTGGGATAAATTGTCCCCAAACCACGAGATTCCTTTGCGGTCTCAGCCGCAGCCTCAACCTCAATATCCCATACGACGTGAAGCAAAATCTTCAGTCGCAGCGATCCTTGAACAATTGGAATATCAAGGTGTAATTGAAACGTGTGTGTCACCGATGAATAACCCCCTTTTTACTGTAAACAAGCCGGACGGCTCTTACCGTTTGGTTTTGGATTACCGGCATTTAAACTCGCATTGCCGTAACTGTGCAGTACAGAATACTCACGGCTCTGCCCTTGTAAATAGTCTTGTGCGTAAGCGGTTCAAAACCACGCTTGACATTTCCAATGGTTTTTATGCCCATTCATTGGACAGTCTAAGTTCCCAATGGACTTCTTTCACATGCGGGGGGGTCCAAAAAATGTTTCGGCGTCTCCCAATAGGCTATAAGAATAGTCCTGGAGTATTTTCCGCCCGCATTGTCTCTCTGTTGGAGAGGGTCGACCCAGATGCTTGTACCTATGTGGATGATATCTATCTCACGGACGACGAACTTTGGGAGCATGTGTGTCGAGTGAACAGTATTATTTGTAACTTTGCAGACATGGGTTACAAGCTTAATTTAGCAAAATCGCACATTGCAGAGTACACAGTGTTGTTTCTAGGCTACGAACTAACCAATGAGGGAAAAGGCTTGGCTCCTCACTTCCTGGAGAAATGCGCACAGTTGCGGTCTCCGACAACACTGAAAAAACTACAATCTTTACTGGGCTTTTTGAATTTCAGAAGAACTTACATTCCGGAATATGCCCAGCGTATCAAGCCTTTGTATGCTTTGATACAACCATCTTTTTCCAAATCATGCTGGCTGCCTGAGCATTCAGCTATTCTGCAGTCATTGCAAGCTGATTTGCTCGCTTCTGAATACTTACAGACTCGTGATAACCAGACCAACCTGGTGATAAGAATTGTCCTGGGGACGGTAGGTTTCACGTGCCTAACTTTTAATGAAGGAGATACAGTACCTATGGCTTACAAGTCACACTTGTACACTTCGGCTGAGTTGCGCTTTTCCACTGTGGAGAAAGTTTTGACGGCTGTGCAGATGGCAATTCTCAAGGAACGTGCTCTGTCACAGGGAAAACGCATGTTGGTTGTTACCCCGTGTCCTGCCTTGAAGGCAGTTACGAAGGCCAGTGTACCAAATTCTAAAGCTTTGCACCCTCGGTGGATTTAGCAATGCGGCCGTTGGAGGATTTCCATTGCATCATTTACACTGATGGTTCGGCGCAGGTTGCGCATGGCTCTAAACATGCCTACGTTTCCGCATGCGCCATTGTGGTCGGTGCCATGGTGAATGATGAGTTCAAGTCCAGTGTCGTGCACACGCAGACGCTTGGAGACTGCACCGCACAATTGGCAGAGCTTCGTGCTCTGATGCTTGCGTTGGAGTAGGCAGATCCGAGTGTGACGACTTTGATCGTGAGTGACTCTTACTACTGTGTCCAGTCTTACAATGAGAACTTGTTCTTTTGGGTTCAGAATGAATTTTGTGATTCCATAGGTAGCACTATAAAACATAAAATGATCTGGGTTCGAGTGGCGGAACTCAAAGAGAAGTTGCCACTCGTGTTTGTAATCCATACTCTTGGCCATCAGCACGTGGGGGTCCACGCTGTCCGTAATTCCCTTGCTGATGAAGCAGCGAAGTCAGCAGTATCAAAATACTTAGTTGCAGCAGTCACGAGGTCCAAAAGTAAGATAGATGATGACGTCTTGGCAGTGGTTGCTGCTACTGAGAAGGGAAGTAAATATCCTGCGGGGTTCCCTTCTAAATACACATACCACTTAAGTCCCGATAAGGTTCCTTATGTGAAAATTCCTGAAGTTGGCGAACGTTTAATTCCCAACTCGGATCGCAGGGCTGCTTTGATTACAGCGGCTCATGAAGGTGTGGCGTCTGCGCATGCGGGCGTCTCAGCCACTGTAACTCAGCTACAACAGAGGTTCTGGTGGCGGGGACTGTACAAACAGACGCGCGATTATGTCCTTCAATGTGACATTTGCCAGCAGATTAAACCTTCAACTGCTGCGTGGCCGCCTCAGACACAGTTGTATATTTCTAATAAACCACTGGGTTGCGTTTATTTAGATCACTGCGGTCCTTTTTCTTCTGATACTGCATATAAGTACATCTTAGTAGCAGTTGATTTATGCACACGCTTTGTGTGGGTCTGGCCCCATCGGAGCGCTGATTCACGGACTGTCATTAAGGATTTGCGAGTCTTTGTAGGAATTTTTGCCTGTGGTACCTTCCATTCGGACCAGGGTCCGGCTTTCGCCTCTAAGGCATATAAGGATGCTAGGGTTTTGTTGGGGGTCCAAGTCAAGTATTCGTCCCCGTACAGACCCGAGGGCAATAGTGTAGTGGAACGAATGAACCATGACTTAAAGCAATCTTTGACAGCTCAAGTTATAGGCACTGGCAGAAACTGGTTGGCCCACCTCAATGGCGTTCAGCGTGCGCTTAATAATCTCCCTAGAAGGTCTCTGGGTGGGCGGACCCCATACGAAATGCTCTTTGGTATCAAGATGTACGTCCCTGACCTCGACGGTCTAGACTGCAAGGCCCAGGCCACGGCCTTTGACGTAGATGAACATTGCAATGTTTTACAGGATCTACAAAAGACCAGAGACAGTCTAGCAAAGGAACATTTGCCCTCCACATCGGATGATGCGTTGCAGATCCCGGTAGTTGGCTGGCTACCCCAAGTTGGAGAACTGGTTCGAGAGAAGATCGATAACAAGAAAGAGTTTGGTCCCTCATATCGTGCACCGGTTTGAGTTCTTGGAGTGAAGGGCACGAGAACAGTCATTTTACCACCACTTCCAGGTCGTAAGGAAAACAGACTTATCTCTATTGACAATGTCAAGACACACAGGGTGGCCGATTCTTCATAGCATGACACCGGCTGTATCCTGTCCTTCCATGGTGAGGCATTCTGTGCTGGCTATTACTTCTGGTGCAGAACAGGAGGTGTCCCTCGAGATGCCTGCTATATCCAGTCCTTTATTAAATACTATTCCTGTTACTAACATTGATGAGCTGAACTACACCTATCCTGCTGATTTATCTATGCCAGATTTGCAGACTCGTTTGGCCGACCAGTCCAGATTCTCTTTTGACTCTGTTTCGGAACTTTCAAAGAAACCCTCAACTATTGCAAAATATGCCACCTTATTTAAAAAACATTTTTTAATTCCCCCTTGGACATACATTTGGTTGAGTCTATTTTCATTTTACCTTTTTATGTCAATTGGTTTTGTGTTTTATTTTTTCCGCCTGATCGATGGCCACTATGTTAAAGAAAGAACAGGAATTCGGTACCTTAATGGAACATTGGCCCCTCTTTCCTCTTCACATTCAGCACACAGACTGAAACGAGACTTGAATACAGTCAACATTACTGCTTGGCCTGTCCTTGATGGGATTGTGTGGGATGCGGTTAGATTTCAGATACATGGGCCCACTGAAGTGATTAATGTTCCGAATGTGCTTAGAGTAAACATGGGAGATGTGATTAAACAAAATATACGTTCTGATGATTGGGATATTCAGGCCGTGGAAGCATTATTCTCTGATTTGATATATTATGCAGCTTTTGATGCTGAGGATTTAGATTCTGTTAATTATGGTGATTTGTTTTGCTTCCAACATTATGGTAATCATTTTCTACATAAGACGAATTCCAGGAGGGTTGCTGTGAATTACACACAGTGGGAACACTGCCCAGCTCCATTAATAGGCAGCTCCAGTACATTTCTGAAAAAATACACTTATTACACTTATTTTACAGACTTTAATCAATCGAATCCTGAGTCATTTTATTTCAAAATGACACAAAAGCCCATGTCCAAAGTTAGACTTACCAATACAAAGTTGCTGTATTCGAAGTCCTTTCTATACAAATTAGCTGTTGATGGCTACGAATTCTGGAAAGGAATAATTGACCTTAAATCGGTTCGGGGTAGCAAAGATTGGCAGGTACAAGGCACTGAGGCTTTGCACCGTGCATGTCTCATCCCGAATCACATGTTGTTTCTAAATTCTACTATTTCCCAAACAACATGCTTTGGATTGGCTACTTCTAAAAAATTAAATACACCAATTATCCCCGAATTAGAAGAATATTCAGGTTGGAGTAATTTTTCTGAATTGTCTATTCGTGAGTTACAGTCTCTATTACACAATTCATCCTTTAATGTATCCAATTTGGATCCAAAGGGTTGGCTGATGTGGCAAAGAAGTGCTGATTCTTGCCAACGTCGCTTTCTGGGGTTGGCTGAAGGGTTCACACAAGTCAGAACAGATCCCCGTTTTGAAACTGATTATACTGTCACCACTTACTCTGTAGGGAAACTGTGTCAGAATTGGTTACAACATTCCACTTTAGCTGCAGTTAAACTACATCTGTCTCAGTTAACTGAAAATGTGGATTTAAATGATTTTATAAAAGGCCCGGCTAAGGGTAGGTCTAAACGGTGGATTTATGCAGTTTACAATGAAATTTGGAAATTTTCGCAAATTGAAGCTACTAACCGCCTGAGGGCAATTGACCAAGCAAATTTGGAGAAAGTGCTTGCAGTTGTCGATAACAGTATTAACATGCTTTCTTCCCGAATTTACACGTTGAACAATATTGTCTCTTCTGTAGTTGACATTGTGAATGATGAAGTGTCGGTATTGTACCATGGACAAAATCAATTGCGTTCTGTAATGCAGTTTGCATGGACACTACAGACTCTGAAAGCGGGTCGCGTGCCTTGGAGTTACATGAACGTGTCATCACTATTTGCCCCATTTAATTTGACTGACAAGCAGTGCATGCTTTCCATGCGAGATGCATCATTTTATATGTTACACATTGAAAAGTTAGAATCTTTGCCCTTTTCTGTAGCTGAGGCAGCTGCTGCTACATGGCTTATCAATGGTGTTATTACTTTACCATTTGCTTTGTATAAATTTACTAATTGTATGCGGTATATTGCAATAGGGCGATATGAACCGCTAGGCAGTGCTTTCCTACATGAGGCATGGTCTTTACCATACACATACAGATGCCTGAAGGATGGGAAGGAAGTGAATCTGAATGGTGAAGAATGCACACAGTCGCCTGACCGTTCACTGATATGCAGACACATCCAGTTGCATGGTTCTTGTAATCAGGACCGGCCTAATTTAGCCTGTGTTTTAAAAGGCACACCGGTTCCTGCAATAGTTCCCACATTCACTTTATTGACAAACGGTAGTTATTTACTTTTGAACAACAAGGACTGTTGTGGGTTAATGGTCGGTATCCCCTATGTGGTTACTGTATCAGAACGTGTGGTGTGTTGCAAGAACGTGTTATATCCACCCACGCATGGGAATTCAGATGTTTCCATCTGGCCGCGCATCCCAACCTTGAAAGCGGAGTTCAATGGTATGAGCCGAATAAGGGCTCTTTTGTCTCAAAAAGAAGTGGCCCTGAGCTCGGCCCGTGAAACTTATGTCCTTCACATTGCTAACACACGCACAGAAGTTCAGGCACTTTTAAATACTGACTTGCCGTTTCATTTCTGCGAGTTAGTTCATCAAATCTTTAATGCCCCCTCCACGTCTGGGTTGGCTCATTTTTTTAAATTGGTTAGTAGTGGTCTCGTGACTACATTTGAAAAGATTTTTGGTGTCATCCCCGCTTTCTTTCATTCAATATTTTCGAGTTTGTTTGGCGGATTCCCTGTTTTGCTGGCGCTAGCTGCAGCAATTTAATATTATTCTGCTTCCTGAAACATGGATGCCCATCCTGCGCAAAAAGCCGCTCAGCCCCTTCTAACACTGTTTCGCAACCGGATGCTTGATTCCTATGGCACCCTGCCGCTTGCGACTTTAAGCACGGCATTTGGATTATCGTTTCGATTTTCCTATTTCACATGTGTCCAGCCTGTGTTTCATTGCCTGAGCTGCGATTTTGACTGGGCCATTGATTTGTGTCTCTGCTTGCCGTTATCTCCTGAAGTCGATTTTAATCACCTGATGGGCTCCGTAGTTGCTCACGAGTTTGTTTGTTCTGGCGAAAGGATTATGGCCTTGGCAGCGATGCATGGACTAATGGGCCAGTGGTACGTCCCCGCAGCGGCGCATGAGTTTCTGGCACATAGCGTTCTTGAGAACCCACCGAGTTGTCCTCTGATGTTGCTAGAGGGTTCGGTGCTGGAGGAGCACGTATGTTTTTTCCCATTGCCTAATTGGATGGCTGAACTGTTTTCGGATGATGACAGTGATTTCATGTTGGAAGCTGTGGCTACCTATTTTGCATATTCTATCCACCCATGAGTGGCTTTGGAGACTTTCACTATAATGGCACGTGACTTTTTAGTAATTGTGAATGGTGCCTTTTCTCTAACGGACATTCGACTTTTATATGTTCAAGGCCTATGATTTTATTTTTGGCCTCCAGTTCAAGACTTTTATTACATTTTTGTTTGGCCACTATAGGCATTCATACATATTTTGTATTATTGTTTTTATATACATCTACATACATTTAGCTTGGCTCAATATTGTTGAACTCTGCTTTCATGTTATGCCTTTATTATGATATTGGCTTGTTCTTTTTGACCGTCCTCGGATCATTGGGGGGGTGTCATATAGTTACTGCTTTTCTATATATTGTGTTAAGTTAGCATGAGTTTATTAAATGTTTAAACGACATATTTTCCTTCGGCTTCAGTTTGCACACGACACATAATTGTTATTGTAGCTTTCAACCTAGACGAAAGATGTGATTTATTTGAGAATAATATGTTATTGCTCTGATATCAGTTGTGCTTGGTACACTTGGTACACTGTCTGCACACTGAGAACTGCACCCTCTAAGAATAACCTAACACAAGGTTGCTGGGAGGCCTGATCCTCGCACCACATTAGACATAACACAAATAATGTTGCTGCCAACATTAGGCTCTAAGCGGGTTTAAGATAGAGTTACCGAGAATGCAAAAACACACTTGATGGTGCTTCGCATGCAGAGAGTTGGTAGTTGACGATGTGATCTTCTTCTGCTGACATTTAGAGGTATGGGCCCGCCCTGCTAAAAACCAAATGAGACCTTCTTAGATATAATATAGTATGCTAAATAGGGTGTGCGAAATATAGGTAATACAGATTTCTATAGATTTTGCATTATAATATGCTATCACTGTTCGCTTACTATGGATTAGTGACTATGCTGATAACTCTGATTTTTATAATATGTATGTTGGTATTATATAAGATACTGCGTTTGAGAACCTTGCATTGAAAAATAAATATTTCAAACTTGCACGTGTGTTCTTTTACTACCCATTGTGGTTTGAAATGATTACAGAGCAAAAGAGTGTTCATGTGTTCCACGATACCTGAGGTAACCTAAGTTCATGTTCTGGTTTGTCTAAATCATTGGGAGTTTGTTATTACCAATGAGACACTGTAGCTAGCTCGGTAAGGGGATTTCTGATACTAAGGTGAGTTTTGGGTCACCCTAATTCACCAAGGTTCTAGATCTCTGTGCACAGTTCTGTGGGAGAACGGAAACCCTGCTACAGTACTTTGGACGCATTAAAGGGCATAATCTGAACCACAAGACAATTGCCAGACCCTGAATCCAGTTTACAATGGTTACCTCTGACGTTTAAAGAAATTAAGGTTAGTAGACCATCCTCTGATCTGCCAGCTTCAGAAGACCGGGCGGGCTAGAAATACGTTGTATAACCATCAAGCCAAAGGGTATTCTCGGTATCCCAGTTTTCTTGGAACCCTACCACATCATACTCCCTTAATAGACCAAGCCACCTCAGGTCCTCTATTTTATTCTTTATAGCCACTATATTCCAACTAAGTGCCTTAGAGATTTACTTTGATCTGGCTGCCTCTCTCATTGTTATACTCATAGTGAAAAGGGTCTGATTGACGGGGAGCAAATCAGGCGTGGAGGAGTGTCTTATTAGTCAGTCATTAGTATCTAGCTGACTCAGGGGGAAAAATCTGGTTGCTGATTTGCAGTTATTTTCTACTGCCCTTTCTCTAGTTACCACAGCTGGGATTAAAGGGCACGTAGGTGGATGATAGGAGCTCAGGGAAAGTGGACGACCATCCCTGTTCTTATGTCTAGTACCTAGCCCATTTTTAACTAACCCTGGGGGTATCTAGACATGTCTGTGTGGTCTACATCCTGGTTTTCCACTACTGGGCAATACAAATAGCCAAGAGGGAATGCTTTTATACCTCCCAGACCTTAGTTACTTCTTTCTCGAAAGAGCCAGCAAGCTACGTTAGTCTGATCAAAATTAATAATAATACAACACCCTCATCCGACTTGGCACCCCAAACAACCCAACGCACCAGCCTGGCCATTATAATGTGAAAAGAAACTTTAGCCCCCCATTCAACAGTTTTGTGCGCCAGAATTTTACTTTGCAAATCAGCTCATCTTTAGTTTCCGCTGTGTTGTCTTTAAGGGGGATACTCCTACTAACATTGCTACTAGAGGAGTGGCCTCTGGTGATAAATGGAGCCTGCATCTACTACCAACCCAGTACGAGGGGGATTTACTTCGCTCTCTCAGGGAAGGAGATTCTGACAGCAGGTGACACCCCATATGGTTTTGAATAGCAGCCGCCTGTCACATTTCTTTGTTTTCCCTGATATAACATTGTCAGGCTTTAAGGGCCCGGGGTGTTGAATATTATGTTGCGCTCCCCTCGTCGGTCCTATCTGTTGAGCACATGAGATGTTTTGGACAATATTAGGCATCTTATGCATCGCGTTATTATAATTTGCCTCAAGATTGGAGTCCATCATTCAGCTAGTTTTGTCATCATGCCTTGTAGAACATTCTTAACACAAGTCCTCCCTGAGTGTGCCGAAGAATGTCTCCAGGCATGTTTGAACAAGGAGTCCTACTGCTGCATTAAAGTGTGAGTTCAGCCAACCCTCCTGGGCCAAAGCTCCTTCACCCCCTCCTGAGATGGAAAATCAGTTGTAGAAGCACCCTGCTTAGTACCTCTTTTCTGCCTTTTTTTGTTGGGGACCATAATCGAAGCAGGGGATACATTTCCAGCGAGTCTTCCCCCTTTTTTGTCATTGGACCCTGTGAAAGGGTCAAAGGACTTTGTATGGTCTGGATGGGAGCACCATCCTCCATGACTAAATCAGTATTAATGTCTACTGCGAGGTTCCTTGCAGTGGCACTACCGTAGGGGGAGTATTGATGGGTACTGCTCCACCCCCTAGGCCAAGCTGTTCCTCCACATCATGAATTTCATCAGTTAATGCCCCTACAGCTGTTGTTAAAAAAGGATATAATGGAAGCACAATCACGTGGCACCTTTGCCTTTGCTTTAACCCCATCAATACTACATGGCAGTTTGCGCTTACCCATGGTGGCTTCAATGTGAACGAGGGGTGGCCCTGATGGAGCGAGGTGGCAAACACAAAATTTTGTGTACCCCTCATGAAATCAATGTCCCATAACAATAATGTTTACTAATTGCATGTTTTGTGAAAATAATCAACCATAGAATAAGATGCACACGTTTTTTTTATTTTTGCTTTTTAAATTACACACAGGGAATACTAATTCTGCTTCTATGTTGCAATAATACTAGCTAATATGTATTGTTGTTGTGTTGTGGACTAATGCATAGCTTCAATATAAACAAAATGCTATTTAAATGTTCTTTTGTATATGTTTTGTGAAAAGAGAGGGTCGATTATGTAAGTATAAAACACATTTGTGTGGCATATTGCTAGGTAACGACTAATGGGAAACATTAGCATGGGGGGGAGGTAAACAGAATGGGTTTCATTTTTAAAATTAACAAGAATTTCTGTTTGTTTCTATGATAGTTCCGAATGTGGCCTGTGAGGACTAGTGAGAAAATGGCCACTCTGAGCTACTGCGAGTGGGTATTGGTCTGCGCAGGCGCGCCAAAGATTTCTGCCAGCGCAAGTGAGCTGACTGTGCTTGAGGGAGAAGTTCAAGGTTGCATCACCCGGAACCTAGGATGGGTGCCAAGCATGAATGAGTGCTTATCCAAGCCATGGGAAAGAAGGGCAATGTTGCTAAAATGCAATGTGCCTAGGCCACAGACTGCTTAAACAATAGACGATTATTAAATTAGCTGAATCATGTGAATAACAAATGCTGTAATGGTGAGGAAGTGCACATCCACCCGAATTTATCCAATCAGAACACAAGATGGTGATGTTAGTTACTTTCCTAGACAGATTAAGTTGAGAATTCGGGTATAAAAAACCCTGGACTTGTGAGGTTGGGGTTGCTTTTTCCATTTCTATCGGAG
This sequence comes from Lissotriton vulgaris, assembly GCF_964263255.1. Classification (NCBI taxonomy): domain Eukaryota; kingdom Metazoa; phylum Chordata; class Amphibia; order Caudata; family Salamandridae; genus Lissotriton; species Lissotriton vulgaris. Next base: position 798,560,633 of record NC_141685.1, on the reverse strand, counting down.
ATGCTGCCCGTTTGATGACTGATTCCTGGATGTAAGAACTCTTATAATTTTTCTTATTTGTTTGCTTTGCAGGACTGTTAGGATAAGATGAGGGTGTTAGTCAGGGATGTTAGGAGAGATTGAATTTGGAACTATCTGTTCTTTGCTAAAACTTTACTGAATTCTATAATAAAGCGATTTTTCTGAGCTCTTAATAAAATGATCACGTTTTGGAAATAAAGTTTAAGAATTATTGAATAAAGAATAAATAAATGCATAATGTCGGACATACTAAAAGTTTGCTTTGAATAAAAGTTAGATAAATGAAGAAATAAAAGCTGGTCCTTGTTTCTTCCTACGCCTAATTTTCGTTCTAGCAGATCCATTGCCATTATGGTCGTGTGTCTGAATATAAGTGTTTAATATGAAACCATGGTAAACAGTTTTGAACTTTTAGTATAAATATTAAATAAGTTTTAGACGCTCCACCAAATGTTACAGCATTTCTCCATTGCGATTCACCAGAAGCCTTGAAGCCAAGTGTAAGTGAACGGGGAAAATGCGCAGTGTTTTGGGCCCCACTGGTGCATGTTTTGAGTGTTTAAAGGTTTCAGGGAAATGGTGAGTGATGATTAGAAATAATTTCTGGAGCCGCGCTGTAGCAGTAAAGCCTCTGTCCGATACTGACGGGCCCAGATGGGCAAGCCCTTGGCCGGGCTTTGCCTGGGCCTGGCCCGGCCCGGGCATGCCCGCACGCATCCCGCTCTGCAGAAGCCCTGAGCTGGATGTATCTGCCTCCAGCTGCGACAGAGACACGTTGGTGCCTCCTGGCACGAAGCCTGCTTGGGGATGGAGTCCCCCAGGTAAAGTGCGGTATGCGGCGGCTGTGAAGGGCTCCCCTGCTGCAGGATCCCTGAGCTGGCTTTATGTGCCTCCGGGTGCAGCAGAGACATGTTGGCACCTCCTGGCACGAGGTCTACTGGGAAATGGAGTTCCCGAGGTAAAGGGCAGCGTGCGGTGGCTGTGAAGGACTGTGAAGTTTTTTGTAGCATTAGAGAAGTAATTTAGCTTGGGTAGACATTGCTAATCCATGCAAAATTTTTTGGAGGGCATTTTTTAAAATGGCAGATGTGTTGCAGTGATGATGTCATATTTCAGGAACCATGAAACCTATATACTTCATCTTGTTGTCACAACATAGGTTTTGGGGGTCAAGAAGTGTTTCAGAGACAGAAATAACTCCTTAGAGCAACTCTGCCGCAAATTTCCAAAATTGCAGATCTATATTGATGTTTTTTTAGCAATCATATTGGTAATTTATTATTTAATATTGTTTTTCTTTCAGGTTTTCAGATGATTCAAAGTCGTAAACATGAGCGAAGCAGGTGTTAGCAGAGGATCTTTACCTCCTGACTGAGTGTTGCTAACTACAAAATCTGAGGTCTCCTTCAACAATGAAAAATGTGTCATATGCCAAACTAATCCAGAGAAAAGCTAATATCAACTGCGGCTTGAAAGAAGAGAGTTTGAGATACTGCAGAAATATGGAAAGACGAAGTTCACTAAATATTGAAACTGATGGGTAAAGAGGATCAAATATTTTATCATTGTAACACGTGCTACAAGTCTCATACAATGGAAAAAAGCCTGGAAATAATTTGGCCAAAAATAGCAGAAACCAGTGAATTATAACAAGAATCCGAGTCTTCTGAGAAAGCAATGATAACCAAACCCCATGCCCATCCACTTAGAAGATCGATGGCTACCCCTCGTCCACCTCCAATAACTGATCAGAAAGCAAAGGATCTTCAATGTGTTATCTGTGATTTTATAGTCAACCAGGGTACTTGTTCCTATTGTGAAAAAGAAAGGGAAAATAGTTGGAATGTGTGGCTCTGAGGGGAATCTTCCTTATTTGGAAGTGTTGCCCTCACACACCCATATAGGTGTCATGCTTAATCATAGGGCTTTGCTCCTTGTGGGGCCGACACTACAATGCCCCATGGGCCCTGCAAGAGGGCTTTTTGGTGGAGATCTTTTTGAATCATCTGTGTTGGTGTGAGGAGCTAAATGTCTAGTGATAAAAGTGATCCAAAATTACCTTAGGGAAATCAAATAAAATTGTATTAAAGGTTCCTTTGGTAAGGTTAAAAAATAAGTCAGGATAATGCATGCAGAGCTAGGAAGCACCACTATCTGGTATGCATAATGTAATGAACTGTCAAAGTTTCATAAATCAGGTCGACATGTTTCACGCCCTGTTATTCTAAACCAGATCCTCAGCGTTTCTTCAGGACCAAAAGTGAGTACTGTAGTATAAGGAGAGTGTTTTATGTATTGTCTTATGTTAACCATGGTTCTAACACATTCGATCAATAGTATCTGCAGTATGCTCAACCCAAAAGGAATCGATAAACCAACCCCTAATAAAGAGCCAAAGTGTGCCTTAGGTCAAGGCAGAGGACTGCGTAATTATTGTTGCGGTTTTGTCTCGGGTGTGAAGTAGCGCTCATGATCTATCCCTCTCCCTGCTGTCCAGTAAGTTATCTGTAGTTTAGCCAGAACAAGGGCCAAAGGGACTGACAAAAGAACAAAGTACATGGTATGTGCGTCGCCAAGGGCAAACATGGTATTATCTGCAGTTACTTTCTTCCAAGATGACATTTACTGCTGAGTAGCTGATCTAAACAGTGAGGTGAATGTATTTGCAGCAGGTTTGCATGCCCATCCAAACTGTATGTGTGCATACATTTGAACATATGAATATGTAATAAGCCCCCAGCAGCAACATAACCACCAGCCTTCAGATAAGTTTGTACTCTTTGAAAAAGCAAATTAAGTTGTAAAGCCACTCTTGAGTGCTGGGAAAATTTCACACTCAGTGAGATCAGAGAAATAATGGTCAACATTGATTAAACCGCAAAGATCCATAATAACAAAATTAATATTTTTCTGGTGAGAATGAACAATGACAGAATTTGTTTTTGTCAATCTAACAAAAGGAATGAGCCACCTCGGTGTGCTGAATTGACTCCTGAAGTTCTTGCTGAAAGATTTTATCACAGGATGCAGTAAAATTAGCAGGAACCATTTACTAAATGTCCTGAAAGATTTAGATTTTTCACTTAATGACAAATGTTGTGAAGCTCCAGAGCTCTGCAATGGAGTTGATAAGAATGCCTGATGTTGTCTTAACATTTTTTACATCATTGTTTAATCAGTAAAGCAAAACAATTACAAACTAAAGTTTTTGAGTTCATAACAAAAGCAGACAACATTGATGTTGGCTTTGAAGACATAAGCTAGGGAATGGAAGACAACCCCATGATCTGACAGGCCTATGCTGTCCAAATGTATGGTCTTTTCCAAATCAGGTTTTATGTATTACATCATGGCAAAAAGAAAACTCTGCTACACGTGATGACTGCCCACGCATTCTGTGACAAATGCAAAAGTAGAGAGCTAATCATTTCAATGATTAGGATTGGTGCATCAACAAGTTATTATGACATAGTACGGAGCAGGAACTTGTTAGCAGCTTATGCTGTGAAATCTTGTGAATCTGACAGCACACCACTTCCAAGACACTTTACCAGGAAAGGTTTTAAAATTGCTGCTCTTGGTAATTTTGAATTTGAAAACAGCTCTTTTTTGTTTGGAACACCCAGCGCACATAATACTGCCATGGTACTTTTCAAGACTGCACCAATGTAGTAGCTGCTGGAAAACAAGCTGTGTCAGCTGTAGGCAGAAGCAACTTACAACCCAACTGCCTTGCCAATGTGTGCAAAATCACTACAAGCCATCAACACGTCCCAGTCCACCTGAAAGATTCAAAGTGGCTGAGGGCATGGATCTTCTTCTACTTAATGCTGCGGTCCGCCAAGCTGATTAAACTGAATTTATCATACATTTTATTCGGTGCGGACTGAAGGATGAAGAAAAACCAGTTCCTCCGTGGGTTAGAATTTATGCTCTGATCTCCCGGAATACCGTCCCACTGAAGAAGGTTTGGTTTTTACCAGTAATACCATCTCCAGTTACAAATTACGCAACAGTATACACAGCTCTAAAAAAATTCCAAAATATGTGGGCTCCGCTTGAAGACCAGCCTATCCTGCCAATTTTCTGTGATGAAGGTGTTTACCGTATTTTAGCTGACATTTGTATGAGCAATCCAGTAGAATTTTATGATCTTTATCCAATGATGGACATTTTTCACATGGCAAAAGTGTATTGCGGTGTTAAGAAAGTTATCTCAGTGGATGTGGCTTAGACGATGCCCTTATTGAAGAAGAAATCTTGGGAAGCAAAACAGTCTAGTCAGTATTGAGTGGAACCCATTATGTTTGTTCATTGCAAGGTGTGCTCACCATATCTGAGGCTATAGAAACATTACGTTGGAATGCTTTTTGGAACAAGAATGACAAATTAGGATAGCATATCTTATCTCAGAAATCAACAAGGCACAGGGTGCACTTCATTCAAACGACATAATGCAAAGCCAGGCAATGTTCAATACATTCAGTTAAAAATCAGAAAACCTGAAAACCAAGTTCATATTCTTTGTGAAACAATATGAAGAAAAATCAGAACTTTGCAAGCACTGGGAAAATGTTTTACACATGATAGCTCTAGTGAAAAACTTGGTCCTGATCTGGAAGGTGATTGGGAGCTGCATGTGAAGACTGTGGAGTCACTGATTACTGTGTATTGCTAATTGGATTGCATAAACTACCTGAGATATGGGACCTGGTATTTGGAAAGATCGAAGAAGCTAGAGGTGAAAAGAAAATACCTCCACAGAAAATTCATCCAAAGACATTTTGTGATGAAAGTTTCAATGCTCTGGCTACAGATATGAGACTGGAACAGATGATCCAGAGATGTTCCATAGATCACAGAAAAGATCCAGGGGAGTTGTTGGTCAGAAATGTAAAAGTGAAAATGTTGTTCAATGGCGGCTAGTTTACCATGAATTCCTTTCTATTTGCAATATTTTTTAAAACAGGTGACAAAGCCAAAATTAATGGACCATCATGAAACTGTTCCGCACAATGAGCACTTCAATAAACATGCTGCAAGCCTTCTTCATGTAATGCAGCAGCAAGAAAATCCTCTTGAAATGACTGAGCCTGTGCGACTAAAAAATCTTTCTGATCAAAAAATATGTGGATAACGATAAAAAGACACATCTTCCAGATGTCCTGGAAGAATCAAAACTATACACAGAACTGAAGCAGGAGAGATTTGTATTGAAACAGAAAAAGCTGATTGACATACTCACTAAATCTAAACATCCACACTTTAATTGCTATAGTAAGAGGTTCATCCAACCATCTACAACAAAACAGGTTACAAAAAACAACTTTCGCAAGCACATAGAGATGGATGTGGCAAAACAAATTCGGGAATTTATTAAGGACATTCTGTCGCATGATCTTCTTCCAACAAAGGCATTATTTGATGGAGATGCTGCAACCAAACCAGTGAAACACAAACTCAAACGGGAGCTTTGAAAAAACACTTTCACCTGAAGAATTTCAGTTTGAAGAGGTGTCCTCTTTGAAAACTTATGTTGTTGTGTACTATATGTCAGAATTGCGAATGGTCAATATTTTATCCATGCAAAACTTCAGAGAGGTCGTTCAGACTGTTCTACAGAAGTCAAAGTCAGTTTGAACCTTGCAAGAACTGCTCATTGTCTTTGACAGTTTTCTTGAACTATCTGTCGAAGAATATGAGAAAATAAGACAAATGTCTCCAAGTGGAACAATTGACCTTGCCTGCATCAAAACTTCGCCACCAATACCTTTGCAACGTGATACATTATGGTCATCAGCATAAAACAAGATGAACTTGGAGATGTTAACTTGCCTATGCATTGCTGATGCTTCAGTGAACACTGAATTTCCAATTATTGCAAATGGAATAATTGTCAATGAAGAGTTGGTACTTGCAGAGATATATTCAAAAGGTACGAGCCATATTGTTCAAGAACTTAACATCAAATTGGAGGAAGCTGACCTTCGTGTTTTGCCACATGTTGAGTGGGCTGTCCGAAATGGTTCCGATTGAGTCAATTTACTGTCAAATGACACAGATGGTATTATTGTGTACTTAGATTTGTTGCAATGTTCATGAGTCAAGGATTGTCAGAGTTATGGCTACGTTATGGAACAGGCAAGAAAATACACTTAATCCCGCTTCATATTCCATACAAGAAACTCAACCCAGAGATGCCCAGTGTCCTTATGAGTGATGACACGGTGAGAAAAACTATAACACAGCTTTGAGCTTTGACTGCTGAACCTATGAAGCTTTTCCGAGAATGAAGTAGAGTGTTGCTTTAGTGACGTAGAAAAATATCTTGTGCTTGTGGTTAAAACTAGTTCTGACTGTCACACATTTGATGATCTTGGTACAGTGAGTTCAAGAGATCAGTCCCGCTAAGTGACCTTCCACCGATGGTATATTCTGTGAATTAACACATTAAAAGACCATTCTACTTGATCAGAAGATGTGTAAATGTTTTGGATCATGCATATGTAGAAAAATATCGATGTGAATTTGGTTGGGAAGATATTGATGGGGTGTTAAAACATACATCTAAAGCCTCTACCCACAGATCACACGTACATATACTTGCAAAACCTGTGCTACAAACAATGTCCCTGTCGATATGTTTTTCTCAAATGTTCAACATTTTGCAAATATAACACGAGCAATTGCCAAAACAAATAAATAAAGTGAACTATGAAAATGTGTCTAAAACCGGAGTGATAAACATTATTTCTATTTCATATATAGGTCATAAACATTGTTTGGCGTATAATTAAAGGATTGAAAAACATTATTATTTGTTTCATTTCTATAAATGTCTCTTTTTCCTCAATTATAGTCGCCATTTTGGAAAAGGGTGGCAGGTTTGCTCTGAGGAGTTATTTTCTATCTCTATGAGACTACTTGACACCCAAAACCTATGTTTTGACCCCAAAATTAATTATATAGGTTGCATGGTTCCTAAAATATTACATCATCACTGCAACACATCCGCCATTTTTACAAATGTTGTCCAGAAAAATTCAGCCTGGGGCAGCAATGTCTACACAAGCTAAATTATTACTCTAATGATCCAAAAACACAAATCAAAAATTAAAAACACCGGACACCAATTTTATTACAGAGGTATATCATGGGGGCAGGATTATAGTAACTGGACACCCCTTAATAGATATTATCTCCACCTTGGTCTTGCACAGTGAAAAGCCCAATCCAACTTTAATGAGGCGACTTGAGGGGAACCAATGATGTGCTGCAATTTCTGTGGGATATATTAATGGTTGTCTGCTCGAGGAAAACTCTTCCTTTTATTCAATTGAAGTACAAGTTAAAGGAAAGGTTTTGGTAAAACTAGATCCTGACTAGTTGGTGATAATTTGTGACAACTGATGTAAATAGAGAAATATCTGACATAGGAGAAAAGTACCCAAGTGTAAATTATACAGGAGTTAAACTTGGGAGCAAAGTCCTGGTTTCTCCAGAATAAGAGTTAGAAATATTTGTAAATGTTGGTATTGACCTGGAACTGTAATTGGAAGTAGTGAATTATTACAATAATGGTGAAGGATAAATCAGAAATCTTGAAATCAACGCAAAGTGTAATGGTCAAGAATGAACACGGAGCATTTATAAATTTGGAAATAAAACAGCAAAAATTGTCCTGTGATTCTGGTATAATAAAACATAAGGAATAGGGTGATAAGAAGAAGACAGTATTGGGATATCAAAGTAATGAAACACAAATCATAAATGTATTCAAATGATTTATTGGTGGATGTGAAAATAGAACAGTTGAAAGTCCTCAGAAAATGTACGAGGTGGGGGAGATTGAGTTCAGCTGTAAAAATATGATGTCAAAGAACAAAAAGAGGATTAAAAGGAAGGATAAGGACAGAATAAGAAAAAAATGCCTTGTCTCATGAAGTTCATATTAAAAAATTCAAATATAAGCCAAACAAGAAAATAGAAAATACAGTTAAATGAATTGAAGGTAAAAACTAAAGACATAACAGGTTTTTTTTTTTAACGAATAGGATGGAGAAAAATTTGTAGCAGAACAGAAAACAGAAAAAAGTAAAGGAATGAAACAATCAGGATGACTACAACAGTGGACAACAGCAAAAAATAGATCAATGGTATGTGAGAGTTTCAACCCACTGAGAAAAGTCAAAGATAAAGCTGAAATTCGTAATATAAAAAAAAGTTACCAGAATTAAGATTCAATGCAGAATTTGGGATCACTCAAGTCTTAAAGGTGTGCCCATGGAACTTATCACCAAAAAAGAGAGATATAATCAGTGGGCAAAATAATAGGAAAAGCATTAGTTTGAACATAAATCACTAAAAAAGTGATAATTAGGCACAAACAGGGGAATAGTAAACATGACTTAGTGGTACTCCCATTGGATGAAATTATTTTGATAGACCATGAGTTATTTCTACCCTTTCACAATAATAATAATTTGATGAATGTAAAGAAACAAGGAAGAAAGAAAATGTTTTTAAAAAAGTCAATACCAGATTGAGATTCACAAAGAAAGGATCACACTAATTGGATTCCCGGAACATTATCAAGCAGAAGAGACTGACAATGAAGGAAGGGATACACAAGCTTAAACCCTTTGGCTAAATGGTTTTCTCCAAAAACAACCTCAGAAGATTCAAAGAAAATATAAGAAATTGAGGATCCAAGAATAAGATCTCAAGAATATAAAAATGGAGGAAGGGCAAGGACACGGAGGTAAAAATATATTTCTATGAAGGGGATAAATGTATTGGAATGACAATAGTTAATTTCAGAAATACAAATGAGCGAAATAAGAATTAAAATATAACACCAATAAGGTCCCCAAATTCTGAAGAGATTTTTCTGGACAAAGAAAGTATTTTGATTCAAGGCACTGAGGGTTATTAACGATTTGGATTCTGTCTTCAAATTGCAAAATATAACTCTCTTTCATTAAAGATAAGAACTGTGCATATATTCTTTCAAAGGTAAAAGTTACTTTCAACTCTCAATGAACAACTGACGAAATATTCAAATTTATAGATGAATAGAATTTGGATATGATATGATGTCAGGTGAATTCAAGATAACTATAAAAATAATGAAGAGAAATAGCTTAGAGTATTTAACATAAAAACTAATACTGGCAAAGGATTTTACTGAAATCAAAATGTAACAATTAAAGGTATTGGACATTTTAGAGTACTCCAAATAGAAAGAATATAAACTTTAGATTAGAATTGGATAGCAGAAACTATCAATCCACAAAAACCATATGAGACTTAACTACAAATATTAGAAGATCGCATCATGGAACATAGCTGGGTTAAAACGAAATAGAAAAGGATTCAACTGTTTATTAGAAAAGGATGACACAATGATAGTCATATTACAAGAAACGTGGTCAATTACAAAACAGGTATTTAATACCCATCTAAAGTTCAACATAGATTAAAAAAGTGTAAGTAGGTGTATGGTAAACTTTGTGGAGGACAAACGATACTGATATCATCATTACTGAATTTAGAGGTAATCAAACTCTACAAAAATCTAACCCCGTGCGCAGTTCGCATAGTAGCGCTATGCGTAGCTACGCGAAGTGCACTTCGCTCTACACAAGCTATGCGAACTGCATAGTGCGGTAGGGAAAATGCTGTTTGCACTGATTGCACAGTGTCGGATGCTTGCCCGCTCTGTGCAATCATTGCAAACGGCATCTTGCACAGTGCAATCGGTCGTTTTCTGCTGCTCGAGTAGATGTGTACTCGAGCGGCAGCTTTCTCAACGCGGACTGGTAGTTTCCTATCGCGAGTGGCCGCGAGCATACGCGACCACTCGCAATGAGAAACCTGACCTCCCCGCGTTGAGAATCTGGCCGGGAGGTTTACTTTCCACGCTCGCGATCGGCAACTTGATGTTGATGATCGCGAATGAGGAAAAAGTTTCACCGGTCACCAGTCGCCAACTTGACTTTGAGGACCGCGAGCAAGCAAAAAATGCCTGCTACGCGCTTTTGCACTGTGCTACGTGCAATTTGCGTAGCGTGTAGTAGTGCAAACTACGCATGCTCCGCAAGCATAACGTAGTCCTACGCCCAGGCCTACAAAAATCTAAATCCTTTTAATAGGAAGAGTCTAAAACATGAATCATTTTGTAAGTAATAAAAAGTATAATATGACAAATAATGTGATTGTAATAGATATTCATTTCCCTCCTGGTAAGCAATTTGATGAAGATTTTACATTTTAAAATGTGATACTTACTGATGCTGATTTACAATATCCAAAGACTCAAGTACTTTTAATGGGAGACTTTAATGATAAGATTCCTTCCCAGAATGATGATAGTGGTAGAAATAATTCTAATGCTTGTGAGAAAGTCATCCTTTCTACCCTGACTAGCACTGGTTGTTACTAACTCTGATTGTGCTCTGGGCTCTGCTAACCAGGCCCAGGGCCAGTGCTCTGTTTAAAAGGTATATGGTAATTAGGTGTAAGTACCACTGGTCTGACCACTTACCTGTAAGTCCCTAGTATATGGTAGGGCATTTAGGTTTAGAGACCCCAGTGGATTTAATGCACTTAAGTGTGTACTGCTCTAGTGTATGTTATCATTTTAACCCTAGCCCTGCTTTGAAGGCTGTTTCTAAAATAAAATGTGTCCAAATTCGACTTTGGAATTAAAAGTGTTATACTCCCTTTTTATTACATATATGTCACCCCTAAGGTCTGCTCTTGGTGCCCCAAGGTTAAAGTGCATTGTACATAAAAGCACAGACATTATATAATGTGTTTTATATGCCGTGATGAAGGAAAAACTGCTAACTAAGGGTCGATTAGGATTGCGGTGAATCCGCATCCTCTGGGCCGGCGGAAGCCACCGCCGGCCCGGAGGATGCAGATTCACCGCTGCGGTGCCTTCAAAGACCCCCCGCCACATTAGGATCGCCTTCCGACCGTGGTGGAAAAGCTCTTATATGCTGGCTGTGTCTATCAGACACCGCCAGCCATATTAGGATGGGCAGAAAACATGCTTTTCCCCCACGGAAAAGCATGTGGTCCTTCGTGTTTGGGGGCCCGTTGCGAGCCCCCAGGGTGTTGGGGGTGCACATGGGGGTACCTATGGTACCCCCCTGCTTTGGTATGCACAAGGTGGCAGGCACCACACGGTGCCTGCCAAGTTGTGCACGCCAAGGCTACACATGCATATTTTACATTGTGGCGGGTGCTGCTTAAAGCAGCACCCGCCGCAATGTAAAATATATGGGATGTGACCGCCAGGGTGGCGGTCACATACTAATTCATACGGAGGGAACGCGGCTGCCCTGCGGAAGGTCCCTCCACCTCGGGGGTGGCGAACGGACGCTGGTCCGTCTGCCATCCTAATAGGCCCCTTAGTTTTCCTCATTGCAGTGTTGTTAGCTCCAGAGGATAACATGTGAATGCTTAAATAAACCTTCATAAAGTCTAAACTTCGACAGGAGTGAGCTAGAATCATATTTCAAAATATCAAAATAATAGTTACAATACATTCAACAACTTGCCAAGGTTGGATTTATAATACCTATTGCAAGAAAGTAGTTTTACAACGTGCTTTCCTGAAGTTACCAAAAACAGCCCTGTGGCACCCTCTTCTGCACCAGTCTAGGTGTGAAGTGGCCTGGGGCCGAAACCAATTGGGGTCCGTGAAGGTAAGCCTGGTGGGGTGCAGCGGGAGTGTGTTGGGAGGTGAGGACGACGGAATAGAGAAAATTTAATGAATAAATAAATCTGTCGACATCCCCACCACCCAGCCCCACTGCGTTTACCTGCATGGACCGCTACTGGCTGAAACAATGGAAGCATCTTGTGTGAATAGATCTGCTGCCTGCAGATACCAGGACAGAAAGGGGGATGGGTAGCCAAAGTATTCTTCAAAGGGAGAAAGACAGATAGTACAGGAACCAGTCCTACCCCCACTTTCTTCACCCCCAGCCAGGTGGGAGCTCCTGTCATTCAAGTAGGAGAGGGTCTGGAAGGGGAGAGTAGAGGAAAAGTTAGTCACACCTGTGGGCTGGGTCAGACAGACCTAAACTCCCAGGAGATATTGTCTCAATTTTTTATTTGGCCTGAAATATGTATTCTGGGACAAAAATAGGCCACATTTCCAGGGAAGTGGTCATTACAGAGGGTAGCAACTTGAACCCTAATGGTTAGCGGTGCCCCCCTTGCTAGACCAGAAACTGCAATAAATATGGGAGAGCGGCACCGCACCTCAGATCCCTTTGTTGGAAACGTCAGAAGAAGAAGGACTTCCCTGCTGAAACCATGGACTGCACAAGAGAAGACTGCACTCATATGGATTGCACAGCTGCACTCTCGAGGATTCGCAAAGGGAGGACTTTGCCTGGCTTCAAAGATCAAGGAGTGGACTCCCTGATCAGCAACAGAAAGAAACAGGCTAGAAGAAGTCACCTGCATCATCTCCAACAAGGACAAGACCAGCTGACCAGTTTTGAATGGACTTTACTGGATTTGACCAGGTGCATTATGGGGATTGTAGTCCTAATACCAAGAGGCCAATCAGAGTTTCTGGATGCTTGGATGGTGCTGTGGACGCTTCATGACCCTCAAAGGACCTTGCAGAAGAAGTTCGGAAAGTTTTAGAACTTTTGGATTACGTTTTGGAACAAGCTCCATAAGGTGACCGACCTCAATGATGAGAGTCAAACTGGCTATGTTGAATCGCGACTTGGCCTGACTGTGCGAGTTTGCCCCGCTGAAACCTCTGGAGCTCCTCGACAACAAAGACAAAGACCTCTATGACTCACCAAAACATTGTGCTGCAGCAGGCCACCATTGTTGATCCAAAGTCCGGATTGTTGAAGCTGACCATTTGAAAGTCAAGAGAAAAAGCTCCAGAAAAGTGACTTAGTCTGAAGGCAAAATTTGACAGGCCTCAACCACTTGTTGTATCCGACCTGTTCTCCATCACGGTCAGTCAGAAAGAAATTCCCTTTGGGCAGATAAACACTAGTACATAAGTACTCACAGACATACAAAAAAACTACTCAACAACCCACATATCGCACGGAAGCAATGTAAACAGGTGAGAATTACTATATATGTGAAAACACTCTGAAAATAATTCAAATTCTTAAAACAATTTATTAAAGATACATTACATCAAGTAAAAACTAAAGATTGGGAAACACATAAGGACGGTACAATAATCAATAAAAACAACATTCAAGTAAAAAAGGAGTGTACAGGGTGAAAGGATAAAAATCAAACAGAAAGCATTAGTTTTGAATTTCTCCTTGATTTATATTCCCAGATTTGCTCCTTAGGCGTCGACGCGTTTCGGCGGTGCTTTCAATTTAATCCGCCTTCATCAGGACAGTTTATAAATAATGTTTCCCAAATAATTTCTCAAGCGAGAGATAAGTCTGGAGATGTATTATAAGGGGTATTCAGCCTCCTTATCATCAAGTAGAGATATTCGTCCAGCAAATAATTTTCTCTCTATATTTTTAGACACTATTAAAACTTAGTTGCTTTAGACGTAAATACGTCTTTGTAAGTTCATGGTGATCTCCAGCACAATGGCTAGAAGAAACAATAAAAATGCTAGTCCGTTAGCACGCAGTAATTTATAGCTTCTATTCCGACTTCCACGTCTTATTCAAGCATCTTTACAAGTCGGTCTTATCATAGATTCAATTCTCGAATCCGGACGTTCTGCGTGCTTCTCTCCGTCTTCTAGCCGGGAAGACGGAGAGAAGCACGCAGAACGTCCGGATTCGAGACGCTTAAGGGTTTGCAAAGAGGGATTTCGCCGTATAGTGGGTATCCTTGGACCGCAAATCATTGAATCTATGATAAGACCGACTTGTAAAGATGCTTGAATAAGACGTGGAAGTCGGAACAGAAGCTATAAATTACTGCGTGCTAACGGACTAGCATTTTTATTGTTTCTTCTAGCCATTGTGCTGGAGATCACCATGAACTTACAAAGACGTATTTACGCCTAAAGCAACTAAGTTTTAATAGTGTCTAAAAATATAGAGAGAAAATTATTTGCTGGACGAATATCTCTACTTGATGATAAGGAGGCTGAATACCCCTTATAATACATCTCCAGACTTATCTCTCGCTTGAGAAATTATTTGGGAAACATTATTTATAAACTGTCCTGATGAAGGCGGATTAAATTGAAAGCACCGCCGAAACGCGTCGACGCCTAAGGAGCAAATCTGGGAATATAAATCAAGGAGAAATTCAAAACTAATGCTTTCTGTTTGATTTTTATCCTTTCACCCTGTACACTCCATTTTTACTTGAATGTTGTTTTTATTGATTATTGTACCGTCCTTATGTGTTTCCCAATCTTTAGTTTTTACTTGATGTAATGTATCTTTAATAAATTGTTTTAAGAATTTGAAATATTTTCAGAGTGTTTTCACATATATAGTAATTCTCACCTGTTTACATTGCTTCCGTGCGATATGTGGGTTGTTGAGTAGTTTTTTTGTATGTCTGTGAGTACTTATGTACTAGTGTTTATCTGCCCAAAGGGAATTTCTTTCTGACTAACGTCAATTGCGGAACCCTATCCCTTTGGTTTTGGGGTCCCTCTCTCTTTTATTAGAGCTCCATCACGGTCAGCCTAAAACTTTGACTTGGTCCCGATCCAGTGCGACCAGATAGCCGAGGTTTGCACTTTTCACTTCTAGGTGCTCAAAAGCACTTTTTTGCTTTTAATCTTTAAAAATTCATTTCTCTGGGGGAGGAGCCAAGCTCGACAACGAGATGGCCGCACGTTAGCTCGGCTCCGCCGTCCTACCTGCCTAAATTCTAATATCCTGTCGCTCATCCTGCCCAAAACGGACAACAACTTATATGCAGAGCTTTGCAGTCACTTACCATCCATCCTGGTGGGTCCGGTGCTCGGTGGATCCACAGCAGCGTCCTCCCGGAAAGTGCGGCCTCCCCGGGGTTGAGACCGGGGCCTCGCCCTTAGCGAGTTGCCGGCGAGACGGTGTCGACGGCGGCCTCGGGTGGAGGTTTGGGGCCGGCCGAAAGATGCCGATGTGCGAAAAGCCCGGAGGCAAATGAACGAGCCTGGGACAACTGTCCGGTGCTCCAGAGGTGGTGTGCGGCAAGTTGTGGGTTGGGGACGCCGAGTTTGGTGGCTCCCCCCTTTGTTGCCGTCCGGCCATACCAGGCTCCTTTGCTCGGTGGCGAAGAGGGATTTTGGCGGAGCGGTGTCGCCGGCAGGTCCCCCTCTTTTGTGGTCACCATTTCAGTGCTGTTGGTGCTGCTTCTGCGCTTCAGGGGGGTCCCGCCGGGGTTCTGCTGTTGAGCTCACCCCTGGAGATGAGTCCGGAGAGACGGCGCAATTGTCGCAAAATGGCGGCTGTTGCCATGTCCTGTGCGGGGTCCCGGGATGCCGATTTCTTGCCCTTGTGCCCCGCTTGGGCCTATACTGGTGAGCTCGAACCCACGATTGGCGACGTCCTGCAAGCTTTGAAGACCTGGAGGTCGACCATGGTCCGGGACTCCTGTGTGCAGGGGGATGTGATGGCCGCCATTGCTCCCAGGCCCGCTCTTGCGGACGCGGATGGGCCCGGTGAGGTCGTTGATTGTTCCCCGCTTTCTGGTTGGGGTAGCGATGATCCGATACAAGAACGGGTGGAACCGCTAGTGTTCATTGACACTGGTATACATGGATGCTGTGAACAGTTTCTGCTTTGCCCTCGGGAGAAGGGGTTCTATTGGCTGCTTTCATTGAAAGTCCAGCAACTTTTCCACTGCCTTTCTTTATCGCCATGTCCTATGCCCACTGGATCTATGCACATTGCGACGTTGGCGAAGAAAGGACTAGGATGAACCAGTTTCTTACTTCGGAGGACTACTAATCGGTGAATGGAGTTGTGGACTGCCCTACATTGTGATACTTTGTTGATTCTTTCGTATTTACGTATAACTGAACACTTGCTAGTTTCGTTTTGGGCCACGCTCATGGCGTCTGTGGGCGGGGGGCAGGGGCCGTACCATTGGCTAAATGGTTCCTCTCCCCAGGCTTTTCCTTTTTCTCTCTTCTTTTTCCGATTCTCTATATTATCTTTCCTATATTTCGGGTTCATAATTAGGGCGACAGGCACGCTGCTGGGGGGGGTAGGCCATAGCCTTCTGCAGGGGTGCAGGGTGGGATGGGTGGTTTAGGGTCTATTAGGTAGTTCTTTGTTTCTATGGCTCTTTTGTGTCCTTTTCTTGGATCTCCACGACTGTGCGTAACCCCGCGGGGTGAGTTACTGTGAGGGGAGGGATAGGTATTTTGGGTAGTATGGTGCCCGTAGTACTGTTTCTCCTGAATTGCTTGATCCGTCCCCAAGCACGTTCGCTAGTTGTACTGTTGCTCGCTATTACCACTGGGGGGCGGGTACAGTAACGTGGAGTCCCCCTACTTCCCTTTCTCTTTAGTATTCTTGTTTTCTTACTTCTAGGGTTGGGATGTATAATGATAGAAACTTATCAGTTTCCCTGATGGTTTTTATTACTGCGGAATCGCTGTTCAGTTTGTTTCTGGGTGCATGTGGTCGGGCGTGGATACTACCACTGAGGAACTATAAGCGAACTTATGTTTTGCATGCTATGGACCTTTCTGATTATTGCTTTTTGGCTGTACTGCAATGAACCAGTTGGATTATTCCCCGCCACGTACACCATGTTGCTACCTATACAACCGATCCTTTCTTCTTTAATATATAAAATTAACCTCCTTTGATCCTATGTCGAGTGGTTCCAGTTAGTTAATAACATTGACTTACAGCGATAGGTAATATCATCTAACCACTCCGTGCCTTTAATTGATGATGGTGCTTTCCAGTTTTGTTCCGTGGCCGGCCCCCGGGTTGTAGGCCCGTATTTGTATGCATCCATTTCCTCAAATAAAGGTTTTCAAAAATTAAAAAAAATAAAATCATTTCTCTGGTTCCCTACATTACATTATTGTCATTTTAAAGATACAAATATTCTCTACTTTTATAAATTGGTGTTGGATTTTTATTGTGTGTTGTGTCAACAGTATGTACTGTTTTGCTGATATTAAATGCTTTACACACCTGTCTCTTAAGTAAGCCTGACTGATTGTTAACCAAGCTACCAAGGGTTGAGCAAGAATTCCTTTATTGAGACTGGACTGGACCTTATTTGTGATTGTGGTGTTATTACTAGCTGTTGATACCTACTTGCACCTAGTAATAAATCACCTTCCAACAATATATGGAAATTTCATCACAAATGTTAAAGAGTGATAAAAGACGACGAAATTCAGGCAATTTTATGTACAGTCTGGGAACTGTTAATAGAAGGCTTTCAAAGAATCAACTGGCATGTGACTCATTCAATAATGGAAAAAACAACCTCTATCATTAACCATAAAGGTAGTGTCAGTAGATTTGATCCACCAACTTATGGATTTTATGATTATGGGAGACATTAAAAGTGGCTATTGACACTTTAACACACACCACAAGGGCATAACATTTGTAAAATGAGATAAATCATAGGATGATAAATAATAACAGAAAATCAAAAAGTCAGTATTGAGAAAATAAAGCATTTTATAATATATTCTTAGGAGAAAAGTACAGATGAAATACTGAGAGAATATAATGACTTTCTTTTGAAAAGAAATGAGACTTTTCTAACATTTAAAATGAAAAATGAAAAGAATTGACCCCATTAAATAAATCAATGAATTGCCATGAGAAATTATAAAAAAATTAAATAAAGAAATTAATTAAATAAATAAACACGGCAAGTTTCTGTATTGCATTATTAATCACTGTAAACAATATTGACAAAACTTGAGGAAACTTGATTATGAAGAAAAGAGGAGGCACTGTGGATGAAAGTAAAAGCATCACTTTAAAAAGTAATAAATGAATTCGGGACTACCTTGGAATAACCTGGTCACCTATAAAAACGTATCTGTGGTTCTAATACCTGAAAGAACTGTGATTCATTTTATGACGCAAATGTATAGTATTAATGAACTACAAGACACTATTTTTACAGAGATAATAACATCTGTGTTGATGATTATTTTAGAAACCATGATGGAAAATAATGAACATATAAAAATTGAAAGCCCATCATTACTGGAAATAGATTCATATATAAATGATATCAAGTCGTCTTGTGCAGAATGTCCAAATGGATTTGGTATAGATATTATTAAGGTGGCTCCAAAAATGTGGGCTGCATTGCTCCATTCACTCTGTAAAACAATTATTCAAGCGAAGAAAAAAAACTGAGTCATGGAAAGGGATCAATTAAATATTACTGTATAAAAAGGAAAAAAAAAACTTTCCGGTAAACTTTAGAATGATAGCTCTCATGGATACAACAAGAACATGCTTTCCATACTGTTGCACCCTTTGGAGTTGGAATAGTAATTTTTTTCCCTACGCTATCCAACGCTTTCCCTACTGTTGCACCCTCTGGAGTTTGAATATTAATTTTTACCCCTATGAAATCCAACGTTTTCTGTACTGTTACACCCTCTAGAGTTGGAATAGTAATTTTTACCCTTACTCTATCCAACACTTCCTACTGTTGCACTCACTGAAGTGGGAATAGTCATTTTTAGCCACCTGCTATTCAACGTTTTCCCTACTGTTGCACTCTCTGGAGTGGGAATTGTAATTTTTACCTCTACGCTATCCAACGCTTTCCCTACTTTTGCCCTCTCTGGACAGGGAATAGTAATTTTTACCCCTATGCTATTTAATGCTTTCCCTACTGTTTAATTTTCTGGAGTGGGAACAGTAATTTTACATTCTACGCTATCCAATGTTTTCATTAATGATTTTTTTTTGGGGACTTTAAATAGTATTTTTTTTATGTATTTAATATTTTTTGCATTATTTTAGATTATGTTGTATTTAATTAACTTTTAAAATATTGAAAGTATATTTAATTTTTTTAATGTATTAAATATAATTAGTTATTTTTAGTTATCTAGGGCCAGATGTAGATGGCCGTTTCAGGCCATTTACCGATTGGTAACATCCGATTTTGGCCATTTCCGATCGGTAAATGGGTGACAGGTATGTAGGGGGCATTTTTTTACCAATTCGGTAAAATTACCGATTCAGTAATTTTACTGAATCGGTAAAATAAAAATTCGGTAAATTTACCGAATCTGAGGCTCCCAGATGTAGGTGGGACTCTTCTGAGTCCCAGAGGCCTTACAGAATCTGTGTTTTACCATCAAATCCAATTTGATGGTAAAATACCGATTCCTGTGTGCATGCACATGTGTGCATGCACACCTATGCCATGTGACAGGCAGACCTGCCCTTAGGGCATGTATGCCTGCCACATGGCACCCTAGCCTGTTTTGGGGGTGCCAGAGGGTGTCAAAGTGACACCCCCTGCACCCTTGTGAAAATCGGTATTTACCGATTCGGTAAATACCGATTCAGTAATGCCCATTCATTCCTATGGGCTTCAAAGCCCATAGGAATGAATGGGCATTACCGATTCGGTATTTACCGAATCGGTAAATACCGAATACTTCCGATTCGGTATTCCAGCACATCTGGAATACCTACATGTCCACAGCTTAGATTTACCGATTTTTAATTACCGAATCGGTAAAATTCGGTAATTAAAAATCAGTAAATCTATTTTATCTACATCTAGCCCGTTATTATTTTATGTGTGTAGATGTATTTGTAATTTATGGTATTTGTTATTAATTTATAATTAATTAAAATAATTAATAAATAATGTTATTAAGTAAGTATATATTATATATTGTATGTTTATTTTTAATTAAAGTTTTATTATTAAATATGTATTATTTATTAATTTTAAACATTGATAAATATGTTTAAATATGTCTAATTTATTTATAAGTATTATTTTCTTTATTTAACTTTTTTTTTACAGAAAAAAACCCAATATTTTTATTACGATATTTTTAACATCGATATTTTAGTTTCGATATTTTTGTACTTACCATGTTGTAGATAGGGTGTCGATATACTTGCCTTCGATATTCCAGCGTCGATGTTGCTGTAGGTCGATATTCTGTCCGTCGATATTCTGTCAGAGATTCAGGACTACTATCTTCAAAATTGCCACCCGTCCCTCTAGCGATAGTGGTAACCTCAGCTATTTATCCACTAGCTCCACCAGAGAGTGAACAGCCTGCCCATAATTTAAGTGGATAATGTGAGTGGTATCTAGGTGAATGTGTATGCCAAGGTATTTTACCGAATCATGGCACCATTCGAGGGGGAATTCACATTGACACAGCTTCGTACTCGTGGTTAGTGGAAAAATAACAGACTTGTGCCAGTTTATGCCCAGCCCTGAGAATCTACCAAAACTGATAATTTCCCTTATGAGGGCTGTTAGGTTAACATGCGGCTTCCGGAGGTAGAGGATGGTGTCATCTGCACAGAGGGAAACTAGGAGAGGACCGGTACGAAACTGTAGTCGTCAGTGCAAATGGCGTTCTTGAAAATGCCTAATCAGTGGTTCCATTGCGAAGATTAACAGGAGTGGGAACAAAGGGCACCCTGTCATGTCCCCCTAAACAGACGAAAGGGTCTGGAAAGGGTGCCATTCAAACAGAGTCTCACCATGGGGCTGCTGTAGAGTAGGGCTACCGTGGTAATGAAGCTTAATGGTAAGCTCATACGTCGCATCCCTTCTAGGAGGAATGGCCACTTCAAGGAGTCGAATGCTTTCTCCGCATCCAGTAATATAGCCGCCGCAGGGGTTTCTGGTTGTATTCTGTGTAACACCGCAAACAGTGTGCGCAGTTTTAGGGAGGTAGACCGGTGAGGAACAAAGCCTGATTGGACCGGGGAGGGAATGTACTCCATTAGTTGAGGCAGCCTATGTGCAAGCGCCTTGGCCAAGATTTTGTAATCCATATTGAGTAGGGATAGAGGGCGATAGGAGCCTGTCACAGGGATTCTGCTCCTACACAGAACTGTCCATAGAGACTTGAAACCTCAGTGAATTAGGGTGAGCCAAAACTCACCTTAGCATCCAAAATCCCCTACCAGACTAGCAATCAGTGTCTCATTGGTTCTTACACACCCCCAATGATTAGACAACCCAGAACATGAACTTAGAACACCTCAGGTAACGTGGAACACATGAACACTCTTTCATTATACTATCATACTAGTCCAAAACGAGGAGTAAATGAAGACACATGCAAGTTTGAAATATTTATTTCTAATGCCGTGTTCTCAAGCGCAGTATCTTAGCTAATACAAGCAAACATATTATAAGCAACAAGGTTATCAGCATAGTTACTATTCCATAAAATACAAAGGGAGAAAGCATGTTAAAATGCTAAAGGGAAGAAGGCTAAATTACACCTAAGTCTTACCCTCCATTGCTAGTATATTATATTATATCTAAAGAAGATCTCTTTAGGTTTTAGAAGGGCGGCCCCATACCTCTGGTCTTAGTAGAAAGGGATCTCATCATCTTCTACACCAGCTCTCTGCATGCGAATATTCATCAAGTGTGTTAGCATGCTCTGCGCAGTGCATTATTAAACGCGCCAAAAACAGATTTGGCCACAGCTGCATATGTGTTATGTCTAGGACATGTGCTGATCAGACCGAACAACAACCACTGTGTTGAAATAACCTTGAAGGCCTCGGCACTCACTTTTCAGACATAGCTTACCAAGCAAAGCTGATACTATAGGAAAAACATATTATTCTTGTGTGAAGCAAAATATTCTACTGGGCTCAAAGCATTAATAACAGTATGTGCCGTGTGCAGAAGCAGAAGAAAGGAAAAATTGTGTTTAAATGTCTAAGAAGCTCATGCTAACTTAACACAGTGTGAAGGCAAAACCTATCTCCATGAAAAGCCACAATGTCTAGGAACTTTGCCAGGGTTTGGGAGGAGAATTATTACGGCCTCCCGGAGCATGGGGGAGAGAATTTGCTTCTCTAGTGCTTCTGCATAAACCTCAATAAGCTGCAGGGCCATAAGATCTTTGAACTCCTTGTAAAAGTCTCCTGTGAAGTTGGCCAGCCCCGGGGCTGTGGAGCCCCGGAGGGTGTCAATGGCAAGTGTGACGTCTGCCACTGATATTGGTACCGCCATGAAGTCTTGCATTTCTTCTCCAGATACATCAGCGTGATCTCTGCGAGGTAATCTGTTTGGGCTGCACTGTCAGACCCAGCCCTGGAAGTGCAAAGTGTGGTATACTATTCTTGTATACTATTCTAGGAACTCATCTTGGATAGCGACAGTCGTGGCAAGCGTGTCACCATTGGTGGAGTGCAAGTCAGTGATGTATGATTTGCTGTTTGGCAGCCTCAGCATTTGTGCTAACACTCTCCTCGGCCTCTCCCCCTCCCCATAACGCCGAGCGGTGTGGTACTTCCCCAGATATAAAATCTCCCTGTCTGCAGTGTCCCTATACTCGGATAAAAGGGCGAGCCGTGTTTCCGGGTTGTCCGGGTTTGGGGTCCCCGAGCATTTGGAGTCTTATGCGGCGATGTCTCGTTCAATACGGGACATCGTGTTGCGGAGATCCCTGAGCACTCTGGCGTGCTTAGAAATATAAACCGCTCTAAAAACGGCCTTGAAACCCTCCCAGAGCACCGCCCAGGAGTCAACCGAGCTGGTATTAATCTCAAAAGAGTCTTCTATAGCTTCTCGCACTTCTGCCTCAAACAATTTTTCCTGTAGAGCTCTACCAGGGAAGTGCCACTGTCGTTCGTACCTCTCTGGTCGTAGGAGTTTCAAATGTAACACTATCGGGGAGTGGCCAGAGTGGAGAAGTGTGGCTCAATGCTTAGAGCGGCAGACCTTGATGCAGAACGCTGGCCAGGGACCAGGGTTCGATTCCCGCCTCGGCGGGTTTCGGGCTTAAATTCCTCTGACCGGATATCTTCGCCTCAGTGCCGATTCTAAGCATGGGTCCCACGCTGCAACTCTGGGCAATAGCTTGCTTAGTCTCCACAAAGGCCCCCTGATACACAAGGGATGCCTGGTTTCACCATGGGATGCCCAGGAGTGGACACCCCACAAGGAAAAGCCAGGAGGGGTTCCCTTGTGGTAGGAGTACAAGCGCCGGGATGCCTCTGGGTCACTGTTCGCGCTATACAAATACGCCACATTTACATTTACATTTACACATGTCCTAGGGAGCGCCATGTAGGAGTCAAACCAATCTGTAAGTTTGGGAGAGAGGAGCCAATAGTCTATCCTGGTCTATGTATTATGTTGACCTGAGTAGTGAGTGTACTCGGTTAGAATAGGATGCGGTTCTGCAAAATATTAACCAGTGTATTTATGTCACAGATGTCTCTCAGGGCTCGCAGTGCCCGTGGTTTAGTATCAGGGCTCAGGAAGTGCTGCCCAATCTAGGGTCCTTTAATAAGTTGAGGTCCCCGCCCAATAGTAGCTTTTGAGGCATGTATTTAGCAAGCTGGGTGCTCAGTGCGTGGAAGAACTCGGGGCGTCCACATTTGGGGCATAAACGTTGCTCAGTGAGACCCTGTGTCCATAGAGGGAACCAGTAACAATGATATATCTGCCTTCTGGGTCACGGACTACGTAGCTTAGACAAAATGGGACTCTTTTGTGTGTCAGGATGACGGTACCCCTGGCGTAGTTTCTGTAATTTGCAAAAAACCTATGTGCGCCCCAGTAGGCTCCAAAGCACGCCGCATCCGTGGGGAAGGAGATGTTTATCTTGCAGGTATGCTATGTCTATCTTGTGCCGGAGTAGGTAATGAATCACCTGTCGCCGCTTGTGGTTATTGTTGAGGCCTTTGACATTCCATGACATCAGGGTTAGTGACGTGTAGAGGGTCCTCAATATTACCTAGGCATGACATTTGGGCTAAGTGTGTGATCAGTCCTGTCAGAACTGCAGCAAGCATCAAACATTTCTAACAATGATAAGCTAAAGTGTAAAAACTAACAGTTAAAGTATACAATCCCCATTCCCCTGCCTCCCCCCACCCAGCCGCCTTCTAATCCAAAGGAGGCCAACCCTCTGTGAATAGTCGAACCTTAAATACAAAGGCCCCTCTAGTTGAGCTGATGTGGCCCAAACATAGAGTTCCCAGGAGAAGATAAACCAACTCAACGGTTACACCATGGGGGGTGGCAGCATGGGGTCGAACCAGCCATAGGCCGTAACAATGAAAAATACAATAAATGTCCTCCAATTCAATACATTAAGTGTATTAAACCAAGCAAATGAGTCAAGCGGTGCCAGCATTGTAAAAGAGCGCTGCACTCGCATCTGAACTGCTGTGGGGCGGGGAAGAGAGGGATCCTCCCACCGTGGCCTGCAAGTTTCGTTGCCTGTATGTGCGACAAAAAACCTGCACCTCCATTGGTGTGTTAAACATGCGGGACCTGCCGCCCACATTTACTCTTAATCTCGCCGGGTAGAGCATGCCATATTGGAGTCCTAGGTTTCACAGAGTGGCCTTCACCCCATTAAATTTACGACGGGACAATTTCGATCCCTGCCAGTCTACATCTAAGGGTTCTCTCGCCAGTCTCAGTGTAGTGTCCCGGTCTCTGAAGTTCAGGAGGCATGCTATTATGGTCCTGTGGGGGTAACCGGGGTTAGGCCTGGGGCCCAGCGACCTGTGGACCATCTCTACTACGAAGCCAGGTGTGAAAGCCTCTCTGCCAAAAAGGTCAGTGAGCAATTTCTCTACAAAAAGATCCATCTGTCCGGGCTTCCAAATCTTCGTTCTTCATGGTGACTTCTTTGAGTAGATGCTCCGTTCGTTCTAGCTATTTGAGGAACTGTGCGGTCCTATCCTCGATGTCCGATATGCGAGCCTCCGCCACGTCAAGTCGCCGATTGTGTACCTTTATTTTGACCCCCAAGTCAGCAATGTTCTTGTCTAAGGTATCAAAGGCCTTGAATCCTGCCCTCATTTCTTGTAGTAGGGAGGCAACAGCCTCTTCGGTGGGCGCGGAGTGTTCCATGGCGTGTGTTTTGTCGGCCGTTTCGGGTGGGTTCAGGGATGTGCTTTCCGCCACTTTCTCAAATGGGAGGGTTCTCTGTTTGGGATCCTTACGTCCCATGCCACTCTGAGGGTGCCAGGGGGTGATGCCACTCAGGCAGGCACTGGGAGAAGCTGCCCCCGATACCGGGTCAATCACAGGATTCAGTGTACTGTGAGCAGCTTTAGGACCTTCGTGTAATGGGTATACTCCATTGATATCCTTGCTGGGCACAGGGAGGCAACCTCAGCGAGAGTCTGCAAAATGGCGATTACCTGACTAAGAATTGGGCCTAGGGTCAGTGCAGAGGTTAGATCCGGATGTGTCCCCTCTTGCCCGCACCTGGATGATTGCTAGGAGGAGTGTCCAATTTTTGTGCAGGCCTGTGGGAGATCTGTGAATTGTGGGCACCAGTTTGTTGTACATTCACAGTGCCTTCACATCTATGGCGCTCTGCAGTCTGTGGCAAGGTGCTCCTTGCTCAGGGGTAGTTACAGGCTCCGGTGTGCCTGTGACCAAATGGCACTGTCTGTGTGGTCATCAGTAGCCCATGGGCAAAGTGCGAGGCAGACTGCCGATTTTAATTCCGGGCCGGACACGCACATCGGATCACCGAGGACGCCGGGTCGCTGGATCGCAGGTTTCTCCCCGGCCGCTCACGGATCGCTGTATCTCCAGAGTTTGGGGTGAACTGCATCTGGAGAACGATACTCCAGGGGCAGCATCTCTTCCGCTGTCAGATGCTTTGTTCTCAGAGCATAAATGGCCGCATTTTGTTGGGGAAATTGTTGATGGGCTGGAACAGCCACCAGAGCTTCTCTAACAAGCAGCCATCTTAGCCGCCGGCTTGGCCACGTCCCCCCGTCCTTTTGCATACTTTTTTTGGGGGCAGTTTTTTTTTATAAACTTTATTTTAGATTTTCAGATTATATCACAGTTATTTGCGTTCAATCATGTCACAGTGAATCAGCATCCAATCATAACAATCGCCCCCAGCAAATGCCCATATACATCATGTCATAGAGAAATCATACAATGTAAATGCCCAACTTAATCATCTCACAGACAAGAGGGGAGAGGGTCTATGTACAAGTCTTCCACCCCGAACCCCCTAAATCACTATAGTATACCCACAAAACAGGGGTGGAGATGACAAAACAAAACACAAACTCAACACAAGTGTGCAAACATTGGCACACTCGTGGGTGGTGAAAAACGACCCTCACTCACACACATTGTGTGTGACATGCTTCATCATAGGGTCTGCTACAACATCCAGGCGTAGCCACACACCGGACAGAGCATAGGGAGGGGGAACAGAAAAATACACAGACAAAGTGTAATACAACGTTGAACGTGACCCTAGTGTCCACAAACAACAAATCAAGACTGAATACAACAATAGACAAACAAAATTGCAGTAGATAACATTTAAAACTGGCTCCTGTATACCTTAGTCAGCTTTATCTTTAGGTTCCAAGGTTAGGATTAAAAAGATAAAAGGCGGTGGTGCCGAAGAGGGCTATAAAGGCCCACTCGCACCCCACTCTCACTGCTTTCGTCAACATGTTTCGACCTCTATTCGCCATTGATAAATGGGTCACTCAGGTCTTCGTCAGGACGTCTTGTTGTCCCAGTCTTATGTGATACCCCTCCTACCTCAATTAGGTGTTAGGAAGGGTATAAGTCACTATCACCCGGCGCGGCACATGAAAGAAGGGGTCGATCGGGGAAGGACTTCGCACCAGAACAGTTGTGTACTCTGGGACTCCTCTCTCCATGTGCCAGGTCAAGTGACTGATTTCGGTAAACTCCTTATGTCACCGTGTTGGCGGAATTCCCTCCACATAGCCTAATACTGATGGGTGAGCGTATGGGTAGTGATGTGGGTGATGGGCAGTTTTTCACCACTCACGAGTATGCCAATGCCCAACTTAAACCTTTGGATAATCATAACAAGGATCACAGTATCATGTTCAAGGCATCCATGAGCCAGTTTAGAGGCAAAGTCCAAAGTAATTTACCCACAGGTCCATGGTAATAGGAAGTTCATATGGCAGCAGGGGATGCGGCACTCGACTCTGTAGTACTGTGTGATAAAAGAAACTCCTTAAGAGGTCCCTAGATATCCCTGGGCCTAGAGTCTACAGGCAGTAACTCAGCATACGTGGCATTTTGGTCTTGACAATAGATCAAATCATCCATCCATTCCTTAAATTTTGGGGCACAACCCCTACCCCATCTGTATGCCACCCTCTGTTTAGCCATCAACAATGATAACGATACAAACCTCCTACACAAAGTGGGTATTTGTGCTGTGTATCCCAACAATGTAAGCAGCGGATCCCTCACCAGAGCACTGCCAGTCATACTGTCCAGTGCTGTTAGTACTTGCTCCCAGTAATCATGTATGGTTGGGCACTCCCACGCTAAGTGAAAGAATCCTGCCCCGCCTGTCTGCACCGGTCACATCTATCTATATCAGTCAAATTGAATCGAAATTTCTTCACCGGTGTATAATATAACCTATGCAGATCCTTATATTGTATGATTCGTAACCAACAGCTGGCGGGATCTGTGCCATTTGTACACAACAATATTGACATTGTTCATCAGTTATTTTTCGCCCCAAGTCCTCACCCAAGTGTGCACGGGACTTACTGTGTATTCCTGCTCTGTTTGCTCTGTTTTCTCGAATGCAATTGTATAACCCTGACACAAGATGTTTCCCATCTGTGGATCCCAGCATTTGATGAAGTTGAAGGAGGCATACTGGTTCTTGAGGGAAATCTGGAAGTATGAACCGCATCCCCTGTCTAAGGCGTACATAGAGGAACATATCCAGAGGCGTAGCTTACATTCCCAGAAGAAAGTGCTCCATCGAGCGAAACCTCCCATTATGGAAAAGATCTCCCCAAGTGACTATTCCTGCACGCTTACACAGCCCCTGAAAACCCTTCTCCTGCAGCAGCAATAAATAAGGATGAATCGACAATGGGAGCCGCGGGGAGTAAAGAGCAGGCAAATTCAGCAGCTTAGTTATCTGGTGCCATGCGTCTACCGTGCCAGTGACAGTGGTGGGTGGCGTCGCCCGTGTGCTGACAGGCCCATCTATTATTCCGGTCAGCGGCACTGGGTCAGCAAGCCAATCTGCTGTAGCTATCTGCGGAATATAGCGAGGAGGGTGCATCCAATAGTAGGCATAGTGCGCCTGTGCGCTTAAAAAATATATCTCGAAATCAGGGATGTCGAAACCATCCTGCTCGTATGGCCTCATCAATGTTGACCAACTAAGTCTCGACTGTCTCCCCCCAACAATAGTCGCAGCAACTCAGAGCGTAACATTTTAAAAAAGAACCTCCCTGGCGTATAAGGTTTATTAAGGAACAGGTAGAGGAACTGGGGAAGTACGATCATCTTAATAAGGGAGGCTCTCCCAGCAAATGAGAGAGGCAATATCCATTGCGTAACATTAGCATTAAAGCGTGTTATGGCCGTACCATAGTTTGCTCTTATGCTTTCCTCCCTGTCTCTGGTCACTTGGATGCCAAGATTCCTCAGCTCCTCATCGCACAATTCTATTGGGAAATCAAGCGGGAATTGCCTTACCGCCAGTGTAAGGGGGAAAACTTGGGATTTCCCCCAGTTGATGCCTATTGCAGAAAGCCGACCAAATTTTATAAAGTAAAGTAGATGGGGTTAATATTCTGTTGCGGATCTCTAATATAAAGCGTGATATCATCCGCATACAGCGATACCAGTATCTGTCAAAGACAGCAGTGGAATGCTTTGTCTTGGTGCAATTGTCTCAGTCCAAAAGCCAAGGGCTCCACCGCGATGGCAAAAAGAAGCGGGGACAACAGGCACCCCTGATGAGTGCATCTGGAAATTATGAGGGGTTGGGACAAATGGCCATTAATCAAAACCCTAGCAGTGGGACGGTGATATAATAGTTCCAGCCAAGACAGGTACATCTAAGGGAAACCCATCCTCCGTAGCACTCCGAATAAATAATCGCACTCCACCGAGTCGAACGATTTTGTGGCATCTAAAAAACCTGCGGTGAGTGGGAAGTCAGGCACCACATTCTAGATTAGCAAAATAAAGTCCTAAGATTATGGGAGGTGGCCCTGCCAGGCACATACCCCGATTGGTCAGGCAACACGAGCTTATCTAGTAAAAGGGACAGCCGATTAGCTAAGACCTTCGCCAAGATTTTCGTGTCGCAATTCATCAGTGACAACTGCCTATAGGAGTCACGGAACTCAGGAGGTTTCCCAGGCTTTAGCAATGATGTGACTATCATCTCTCTTAATGAGGAGGGATGTATTCCCACTTCCAATGACTCCTCATACACCTCCTTCAGGACTGGTGCCATGATGTCGATGTAAGCCTTATAAAATTCAGCCGGTAGGCCATCTGATCCCGGTGCTTTACCATTCTGAAGCTGCATGATAGCCTCCCTAATTTTGTAAATCTCGAATGGAATACCTAAGATCTCCCGCTGGGTATCCCCAAACCAGCCTAGCGCCACATCCCCAATGAACTCCTCTAGATCTACGTCACCATGCCTTTGAGATGTACATAGTGCAGTATAGTGCTCAGTGAATGCATCCAAGATGCTCAGAGAGCCACGATGTGGTGGCTTACCCGGCTCCTGTATTTCAAAAACATGTGTTCTGAATCTAGGACCCTTTGTCACTGCAGTCAGCACCCTCCCTGGTCTTTTTCCCTCCCCATATTTACGTGCTGTCCAGTACCGTCCCCGAAACTTCACCTCCTTGCGTGCAGTATCTTCATATTCAATTAAAGTTGTACAAAAATCTTTCAGCACCTGTCCCACCACCCCTGCGCCATTCGCCTCTCCATCCCTCTCAGACCCTGCTCCAACTTACGTATCGTGTTTTGTATGTCCCGCAGGACCCCAAAACTCTTGGGCATGCAGTGCCCACGAATTGTGACTTTAAATGCTTCCCATATCATTTCAACACTGTCAACAGAGCCTTTATTCCAGACGAAAAAATCTTTGATTTCCTCCCCCAGCACGGCCTGAAAAACCATATCTAAAAGGGCCGTGGGTTGTAACCGCCAACTCGGCCTAAGCCTATCATACCCCGGAGGGGAGAGTGAGACCTTGACTGGGCAGTGGTCAGAAAAGGTCCGAGCCAAATGTATAGCATTGCTGATTGTCGGCCCAAGTCCCCTTGTGAGCAGGCAGTAATCTATCCGTGCCCAGGTTCCTCTATAAGATGTGAAATGCGTACCTTCATGTTGTAGGGGGTGCGTATATTTCCAGCTATCAATTAGCCCACCTTCCTCTATTATTCCCTGCAGAACTTCTTGTGCTTTGGTGAAGTGCTGCAGACCTGCATTGGATCTGTCCAATTGTGGATTTAGTGTAACATTAAAGTCACCCCCCCCAGATAATGTGTGTCAATCCAATTGTTAAGATGTTACCCCATAAATTAGTAAAGAATACTAGGCAGTCCGAATTGGGGCCATAACAGTTGGCTATTGTAACGGTATCCCGTCCCAGGTGCCCCATAGTACAACGTATGTCCCTTGTGTGTCCTCTAACACCCCCAACTTCTCGAAGCGCGTGTGTTTACTAAAAAGTAAGGCTGTGCCTTGGGCATAAGAGGAGTAGGAAGAGAACACACGGCAGCTTGCCCATTGACTAGCGAAGGTATTTGGTGGCATGTTGTGCAATGTGAGTTTCCTGTAAAAGCGCCACGTGAATCTGCTGCCTATCCAGGTAGGCTAGAACCGATCTTCGCTTCTCCGGATCCCCGAGGCCCGAACATTTCAGGAGATTACTCTTAGGATGTTTCCATCCTCCTGTGTCATCAAACCAAATGTCTCTCACCTGAGCCATATATTTTGAGAGCATACATTCCAACTTCTGCATGCATAACAAGACATAGCTGGTAAAAAAAACCTGTGCATTTGTGTTACTGTGACTAACGTACTTCTCTCTCCCCCCTTCTCCCTCCCCCCGGAACATCCCAATCATGTAATTTCCCCCTATTTTACAAGTCCTGCCATTCAATACCTGACTGTATTTGAGCAAGGCCACACATCTTAACATCCGCGCCCACAACAAGATACTTCTGGGGAACCAGATCTGTGTATTGGTTGTATTACAACAATCAAACTCCCCTCCCCATACCCCCCTCCCACTGAAGCATCCCAATCACGCCAGCAATGCGTAACCCTCCTCCCTATTTACCCCCAGCTTCTCAAACAGACCAACAGGGTCCATTCCATCCCCCCATAACCCTAAGAGAGAAGTGAAGAGAAGCAACAAAAACATAGTAGAGATAGTGGGGTTCTCCAAGATGGGGAACACGCCAGGGCGGTCCACGAATTCCTCTTGTCAGTCTGAATGCCGTGCCTCACGCAGCTATGGTCCAGAACCGACTCAAGGGTGACCGACAATGCGCTGTTTAATCTCTCCTCGCAAAGCAACTGTCTAGGCCAGGGCCGATTCCTGTATGTGGTGCATTGCCTCAACACCACATAACACCATATAACGATATTCACTCCTCTACCGGTGACTGCGATCTAGGAGAGCCTACAGATTCCATCTGTGATCTTTTCTGCTTCTTAAGTTGCTTGAGGAACTCTTCTACATGTTGCGGCTTTCTTTTTAAATGTTGTGTTCCCTGATGAATGACACGGAGGCGAGCTGGATACAGAAGGGCATAATCAATCTGAGCTTGTCTGAGCTTTTTCTTAACTGCTAAGAACTTACGATGTTCCTCCTGCACATGTATCGTGAAATCCGGGTACATAGTGAAGGGTATACCATCATAGGTCAGTTGTTTTTTCTCCCTGGCAAACCGTAAAGCAACATCGCTATCGCTATAGCTCAACAAATGAGCAATGATAGGTCTAGGGGTACTGCCAGGAGGAGGTTGCGGTCCTAATGAGTGATGTACCCTCTCAACTACAAAGTGAGGAGAAAGCAGTTCAGCGCCCACCACAGATTGCAGTAATTTCTCAATGTACTCCTCCGTCCTACCCGTATTCGTACTCTCTGGTATGCCCAGCAAGCGGATGTTGTTTCTCCAACTGCGCGCTTCAATGTCCTCATTCTTTGTCGCTATTATTTTGAGAGGTTTATCCATTGCCGACGTTGCCTTCTGCAGCTGGGTAGCAGCATCCTCCACATCTGAAACACGCTGTTCTGCCTCCTAGATGCGTGTCTCATGGCCTTCAATTTTCCGTGCAATAGCATCCATCCGTGTTGATACCGCGTCCATCTTGTCAGACATATTTGCGAATCCTTGTCTGATCTCCAGCAAGAGTGACTTCAGGTCATCGTTCGGCATCTGCTGCTGTTCCTGTTGAGATGCTGCCGCATCAGCATCTACTTCCACTTTCTGCTGTCTAGTGGCTTTTTCCCCTCAAATGTCAATCGAGGTTGGCAAGCATCTGGCTTCCCCATTGTATCCCTGCGTCCCACTGCAGCTGCCAGTGTGCTTTGGTCACTATTACCACAGAGTTTCAGTGCTCACACCTAGGCGCAATTTGTAACAGTTCCGTCACTCAAGCAAATTGCAGAAGCACCCACAATTTATTTGTGTTACTGTAGCGGTGATTCTGGCAGGGGGGCCAGGACAAGATGAGGATGCCCACTTGAAGCCGTGAACATCCAACACAGTCTGCAGAGCCACCACTGCAGACCCACTGCCCACTTACAGAGCTTCACAGTGTCCGCACCTTCAGCCCGCAATTCCATGCTTCTATTGAAGTAAGAGGTGCCTCCTCATCATCCTCACTATTTGTTAGGCATGCAGGGGTCTTGTCCCACCAAGGTGCCGCAGGCACAGTCCAAACTCCTCAATAGTCGCCCCTAACCCTTGACATCTACCTTCCCCCACCTGAGCCGTCACACTGTAATGCAAATATGTTGAGCCCGTCCCGTCAGGGATTCAATGTGGGGTACAGTTTCCGGCTTACCTAGTACCAGTGTTGTGGGCCTACCGTTCTTCCTTCATGTGCCCAGATGCAGTGTCTCAGTCCTCTGGGCCACACCCTCTGTGTTGTGGGCCAGCACCACAAAGTCTCCTCAAGCACAGCTCACGCCCTTCCAAGTCAGGGCTGTGAAAATAATGAAGGCACAGTAGCGTCACTCTCTGAGGTAACCCTCCATTCTAGTCGCAGGTGGGGACCCTTCACTGCACGTTCGCTTTCGCAGCCTGCTCATTGCGTGAAGTTTTCTAGCAATCATTCTCTTTTGAGGAAAAACTATATCTGCTCTCAGCCTCTCCGCACATCAAGTTAGGCAGCATCGAGCTGAGCATTTAGCGCTGTGCCGCCATTAGGATAATATGCGCGGCCGGGACTCCTCTCTTATCCGCATCTAAGATGGCCGCTCTCCACGGGACTCGGACTCCCCACTTCACTCTTAAAATATAGTTGCCACACAACGTCATATGGCAGGAAGTTTACTGCTCCCGCTACACTCACTGTATGTGTATTCTGCAGGGCTAGCCGCTCAATGCCTACATGGAAAGCGGGCACGCTGCAGGTCCGTCCGCCGATCCTCCGTCTCAGCCCAGCCGCCTCGTGGAAGCCCCGGCCTCTCGCGCCCTGCTGTGCCGAGCAGCAGTTCCAGGGACGTCCCAGCACAGCCGCGGCTCGCACTACTCGCACTTCTCGCTCCCACCAGCCGTCGGCTCCGGCCCAATACTTCGCACCGCTGCAGTCCTGAAGGCATCAATGAAAATTTTCCTAGCTATCGTAACGGAAAGTTTCAATTCTATTAAGGACAAGGAGGCGAGGATTATGCAGTCCTTTCTTCTCTTTATTGTAATGAGCACTTCAAAGAAAAACCAATCAAAACGTTTTTATCGAACCACAACTACCATGAGCATATGGGATACAGTGTCCATAGTAACCAACGTCCAATCATGGATCCGTCCGCTGTATAACTAGCCATGACATCCTATCCTCTTCCTCGTCTTCTCTGTGAGGCAGAATCCCCGGAAAACTCTTCATTCCTTCTGATCTTGCCCTAAAGCAAATAAGAAGACCGTTAACCAGTTCTTCTTACAAGAAGGAAGGCAAAAGGCAGTACACAGTATGCACCAGAGACTATAAAGTTTGACAACTTGAGCGTTACCAGGTTGCAACATGAATCCTAAGAAAAACACTGTTCCAACACAATTCATTGCATTAACACAGTATTGAAGCAAATCGTAAAATGAATACTTACTGAAGTACGAAGGTGTACGGGTGGGACGAGACCGTCCCGTCTCGGGAGGGATAATCCTCGCCTCCTTGTCCTTAATAGAATTGAAACTTTCCGTTACGATAGCTAGGAAATTTTTCATTCTATGTCAGGACGGAGGCGAGGATTATGCAGTTTCAAAGCTTATCCACAACAAGCTCTGCCGCTCCATAGATAGGCTTGAAGTAAAACTTTTTGAATGTAGACTCCGAGGACCAGTCTGCTGCCGCCATGATGTCCTCTAGCCTACCGCCCACCTGAATGGCTTAGATGCCATGGCTCCCCTTACGGAGTGAGCTCCAAACCTGGTCACATCTATGCCCGCTTCGGTCATAATCCAACTGACCCACCGAGCGATAGATGGAGCCGAAACCGCCTTAAAAGGCTTCTGCAGTGCTATGAGGAGTTGCCGTACCCCGGGAGGGCGGCAATCCTCGGTCAACTCCTCGTACGCCTTGAGGCAATGCACTACACACAACTTTGGATGATCCGGAAACGTCGGGTATGATACTGACCTGATGCTAGTTTTTGTACGTCTAGCCACTGTGAATGTCACTCCCTCCGGAGTAAACACGCGTGCCGTGATATCCAATGCACGCACGTCGGAAACTCGTTTACAAGAGACCAGACACAGCAACATCGCCAGTTTAGCTGACAGTTCTTTCCTAGTCAAATACCGGTTGTCACGCCAGGAGTTAAAAAACCTGAGGATGATGCTGACATCCCAGAGATTGCGATACCTGGGCATTGGAGGAGAGGAAAGTCTGACACTCTTCATGAGCTTGCAAACCCAAGGGTGCTCCTCCACGGCTTGCCGTCGATGTGAGAATGTCCCGCCGAAATGGCAGACCTGAAAGAGTTAATGGACCGATATGCCAAACCCGAGTGGGTTAGTTCAACAAGAAAATTCAGAATGTGGGTAACGTCAGCCCCCACGGGATCGGCGTGTCTTCCCAGACACCAACGACGCCACTGTTACCAAACCGATCGGTACCTCTTGACGGTACCTGGGGCCCAGGCCCTGCCGATGAGTTCCGCAGCGCCCGCCAAAAGGCGCCCGTCCTGCCAACATCCCCAGAAATCCTCCATGCCATGAGGACTAAGGTTTCCTGAAGTACCAGCGGGTGCCCCTCTCCCAGGGGCCCCAAAAGTAATGACGGGAACAAGGGCAGACGAATCGGACAATCCCACGATAGCTCCAGCAGCTAGGGAAACCAGGCCTGAGCCCGCCAAAAGGGGGTCACCAAGACCAGCGAGGCTTGTTGTCGGCGAACTTGTGCCGCTACTCGAGGAATCATGAGGAAAGGGGGAAAGGCGTAGCCCTGTTCCGTCGACCAATTCTTTAAGAAAGCATCGACCGCGATTGCATCCGGGTCCGGCCTCCAGCTCACGAACCTTGGAAGTTGACGGTTGAGCCTGGAAGCAAACAGGTCCAGTGAGAACGGACCCCAGGTCTCCCTCAAGGCTTGGAAGACCGCAGTGTGCAGCCTCCAATTGCTGAAATCCAGGAAATTCCTGGAATGCCAATCTGCGATCGAGTTCTGAGTGCCCGGGAAATATTCCGCCAAGACTGAAATCCGTTTCTCTAGGCAATAGTGCCAGAAGTCCTGAAGGACTGGGTTCTTTGGACCCAGCGGTGCCAGGGCACAACACCTGAAACCTTCGTGGGTAACCTGCTCCGGCGTACAAGTCACAGAGACACGGGACACTTCCTTCGGCGTCAAAGAGTCAAGGTTTATTTACTGCAGGGAACACAGAAGTCACAGGAAGTACATCGAGTGTAGTTCGGGGAGACTGCTTCAAATTGTATTTGTGGATCGCTCCTTTTATACAGTTTTTACCCATAGGATAACATGATACACAATAGTTTACAACCTGGTTCCCACAAGTCGCTCTCAGAGGGGTCGCTTAGATCACTTTGAAACACACAAGATCCGGAACATAAGTGCGGAAACATTTGGCGGTTCCCAACTGTAAAAACCCATCTTCCCACCATTAGCAAATTCCAATCAGCAGTAAAGTAGATCGAAATAGGAACGAAGACAGGTGCAGAGGAAGACGGAGACAGTAGGGAGATCGGAAAGGGTGTAAAAGGGGAGTGTCGAGAAGCACGAGATACAGGCATCAAAGGGACGTGCCTAATGAGATGCACGACTGAGACAATAAGCCCGTGCGGCAAGATGAGCCTCGAGCGGCGCCATCTGCCTTACAGTAGCATCCCCCTCGTCATAAAGACACTTACAAAGAACATGCGTCTTCCGCCATATCTTGGGAGTCCCAGGGTCGCGAAGCGGACAGCGTCCGTTCGCTGGCTACTTGAGGGCAAGAGACAAAATGGATGCCGTATCTAAGATGGAACCCGTGGGTACAGATGACAAACCCACATAACAAACGAACGGTTTAAGTTAGCACAGCGAAACTGCGCACACTTACAAAACTCGTCATTTGCGGTTCATAGATACTAGACTCGACCATATTCGTGCGAGTTAAAAACACCACTTACAATTGTCACGGAACCTCAGACGCTCCTTTTGCCCTCATGTAGGCAAGCACTAGTCGGAATCATACTCGATATTCATCAGACCATCAAGATGTCGTTGTAGCATAGCTCTGTCCAACCGAGTCCCCTTGGTAACAGATGGTTGTCTCATACACGTTGTAGCACAGAGGCCACATAAGGCAGGACCACACTGCACACAAAGGCAACACGTGAACAGGAACACTACCACAACCCCGATGATCGTCAGAATCTTCCAACCCCAAGTCGACACCAGGCCCCAAAACCAACCAAGTAGCGTCCAATCCCCTACATCCACGTGTATGGATTCGGAGATCTTGTGCAACTTCGAGATGGCTTGATAGACAGTAGGAGCATTATCTGGAATGAAAATGCAACAGCTCGAATGGATCACTTTACATACCCCACCGCGATCTGCTAAGACAACATCTAAAACCATACGGTTTTGTAATGTCATAAGTCTCTCCGCCTGAAGTTCTGTGGTGATATTACCAAGGGCACTGGCAGTAATGTTAGCTGTCGATTCTACCACTCGAGTCAAATGTCTCAGGTTCCTACTATTAACCATAGGTCCCCAAAACGGGAGGAAACCCTTGAAAAAGTCTCCTGCCTCTTGACCGGCAGTATCCTCTTCGCTAATTACGCCTCGTACAACTCTAGTCTTATGATAATCGGCATCTACAGTAAACGTCGGAGGCAACAGATTTGCAACAAAACATGAGCCCATGAAGTCTGCGGGCAACCATGTGTATGCACGATCATGACAGATAAAGTATGTACCCTTGGCAGCCAGAAACACAGGGGACGGGGACATTGGCAAAGCGTAACTTTCAGTGCAAGCACTTACTCCAAGTGAGGCTTGCGAGCCACGACCCACAAGACAAAGATTACCAGTGTGGGGTACGACCCATATTGGAGACGAGCTTTTAAGCTGCTTTTCATTAATGAACATACTATATTCCCCTCTACTTAGGACCCTATAGGCTTGTACCTCTTCTTTAGGGATAAGAAAAGGATCATGGATCTCATCTTCCATCTCCTCTATTGCCATCGATAGCACCCACTGATACGAGGTAGGACCAGCGTTGGGGGAACGTTGTTCTGGAGTGGGGTGGAAACCCAGTGCGCTTCGAAGCATTGTTTGGAATGCTCGAGCTGACCCTTGGGAACTATACGGTAACACCAGATATGGAATTCCCTTACCCGTAGTATGTGGCATCAACCCACACACCCAACAATTAGTAGTGTTAACCACTAACTGATGCTGATGGAGGAGCTGGATAAAGGAATTGTTGCGGAATTCTACACGTCTAGCCTGTTCGTGTTCTGGTAACATATGAAAGGAATGAGGAGAAGCAGTAGAAGTAATGTTAGGGTAAGGAGTAGGAGTAGGGGTAGGAAGTAAGAAGTAAGACATAGTGTAATACACCCCACCCGCCAAAAATGCAGAAGCAGTTAAAAACAAAACAAACAACTGGGATACAAAACATTTCGTACGACTAAGTTTCTGCAGCTTGACTCTATATGCCTGAGCTCCTTCCAAATCATTCAGCTTCGAAAATGCCATTTCCCTACGACCGTCCGCAACGTTTCTTGACGCACTTCGTTCTGTGCAGCAATAGTCAATCCCCAGGAGTTCCTAGGAACCGACGGTCTTTAACCTAGTGTCAAGACCTACTGTCCAGAAGGAAGTACGCGCGCGGCCCTACGGCCCTCAATACACAATATGTATATATTAGCACAATATTTCTCAGCTGTGGAAGAAAAAGATACAAGGAAGAAGCTTGATATATATATATATACAAAACAATTTTCAATGATACGAATGTTCAAAGTTGATCATGGGAAACGAAGATATTGCAGTTATCAATTTCAGCAAAGCAAGCAAATTTTTATTTGTCCTTAGTGTGAGATCGCAAAGAATATCGATGTTTCCCGGGACGTGTCTGCACGTCGAACAAAGGATCTGTCGAAGAGACAGCGTCCTGCTGATCAGTTCGTTGGTCTGGTCTTGAGTCTCTTGCTGACAAATGTTCAACAGTGGCTTTCTGCTGCGCTGAGGGTTCTCCAACAAGCTGTGCGTCGCTAAAAGGTACAAACGCCGGCAATGTTTCTGTTTCTGTTGACGCAATGCCTTTCCTTACCCACGGGTCTGCCGACAAAGGAATAGGGACTCGCTTACAATGGGTAGCATGTACCCAATTTTTCCGCCCCTCAAGACGAACGGCAGTCCTCGTGGCCAGGAGCACCTGGTAAGGTCCGGTGAAGCGAGGGTCCAGATTGTTTTTTCGTGAAAAATTTCGGGTAACCACCCAATCTCCGGGCTGGAGCTGGTGGCCTGGACCCTCCGTCTGCGTCGGCAAGGCGTCGTAAACCTGTTGATGAATTAACCTCAGTTTAGCAGTCAAGTCATGTAAGTAATCAATCAACATCGGAAACTCAAGATCAGAGAATATTCCTGGCCTAGGAACCCCCCACACATTCGCAGGACGGCCGAACACTATTTCATAGGGACTGAGCCCTATTCGGGAGTGTACAGTCGCCCTAGTTGACAGTAATGCTAGAGGCAAAGCATCAGGCCACGAAAGTCCAGTCGTAGCTTGAATCTTCGCTAATTTTAGTTTAAGGGTGCCATTGTACCCTTCAACCAATCCAGCTGACTGGGGATGATTGGCGCTATGGAATTTCTGATTTATTCCAAGGCCCTTACACACACTCTTCATCACACTTCCAACAAACTCACTTCCGTTATCTGACCACACGACTCTAGGCATTCCATACCGAGGAAAGTATTCCTTCAGTAGGATTTTCGCAGTAGACAAAGCAGTATTGTCTTTGAGGGGATAGGCCTCGATCCATCGGGAGAATGCGCAAACCACAACCAAAACGTATTTCAGGTTATTGCATCGCTCCATATGGATGAAGTCCAATTGGATCACCTCAAAGGGATACAAAGGAGG
Source organism: Lissotriton vulgaris (assembly GCF_964263255.1). Lineage (NCBI taxonomy): Eukaryota > Metazoa > Chordata > Amphibia > Caudata > Salamandridae > Lissotriton > Lissotriton vulgaris. The sequence continues at coordinate 798,520,849 of NC_141685.1, read as the reverse complement.
AGCAAAACTGCCAGGGGGAGTTGGGGTTCCTTTGCCAGGATTGTACATTATACACACCATACAATTCTTCACCAAACGTTCAGCACACTTAGTAATTCCATCATTCTTCCACACATCAGCCAACAACTTGCAAATACCTTTCGCGCTAATATGTGCTAACCCATGTGCCATTTGCACAACGGCCAGTACATACGCATCAGGCAACATCCATCTTTTCTGATCTGACAAATCAATCCAGCAACCATTCACATCCAACCTTCCCGTACTTTCTTTCCACTTCATCTTTTCAGTGTCGGTGGCCTCATTCTGAATTGCTTTCACACTCTCTATAGTATTCTCACACATACTTGATTCTGTAGGCCACCTAACCGAATTCGTCACATACATTCGAGTGCTAAGGTTCCGGGCAGTCTCCTTAGCAATCTCATCTGCAAACGCATTACCACGACCAACATCATCCGTCACTTTACGATGCGCACTACATTTAACAATTGCAACTTGAGCAGGCAAAGTCAATGCATCCAAAAGATCGTTCACAAGCTGGCCATGCTGTATTTTCGTGCCATGTGACGTCAAGAAACCACGTTCTCGCCACAATCGTCCGAAACTATGCGCTACACCGAAAGCATACTGACTATCGGTGTACACATTCACACGTTTACCTTTTGCTAATACACATGCTCTAGTAAGAGCGATCAGCTCTGCAGCTTGGGCAGAATTCTGATTCAATCTCGCAGTCTCAACAACAGTATTCAATGTCACCACAGCATAAGCAGTAGTCACATCACCATTCGGCAATTTAAAACATGACCCATCCACATACAGGATGCCATCCGGGTCTTCCAATGGGGTGTTTTTAAGGTCCACACGACCTTTTGTTTCCTCCTCTGTCCGCAAGTAACAGTCATGTTCTGTTACTGCATCTGACTCTGCACTAATTGGTAACAAAGTTGCCGGATTTAGGACATTACAACGTTTTATCTGAATGTGGCTTGCCAAGAGCGTCAATTCGTACCCAGATAACCTCGCACTCGTCAAGTGCTGAGTTTTCGTACGGTTCAAAAGAGTATCGACTGCATGCGGAACCATCACCGTAAGCATATTATCCATGACCAATCCTGCTGATTGTCGGATGGAGACCGCAGCTGCCGCAGTTGCTCTCAAACAACTCGGCAATGCTCTAGCTACTGGGTCTAAGGTCGAGGAAAAATATGCACATGGACGTTGCTTACCACCAAAAGGTTGCGTTAAGACGCTTAAAGCACAACCTTCCCTCTCGTGAACATATAACGTGAACGGTTTACTGTAATCAGGGGTACCTAACACAGGAGCCGAACACAATGAATCACGTAATTCAGAAAAACTTTTCTGACATTCTTCCGTCCATGGTAAAGGAGTCGAAACATCCTTGCACGTAAGAGCCACCAATGGTTTCGCTAGCAATGAAAAATTAGGAATCCACTGCCTGCAGTACGATGTGATACCTAGAAAGGCACGCACATCTCTTTGGGTTTGTGGCACAGCCATGCGCGCAATCGCTGCAATTCTCTCTGGGGTCAATCTCCTTCCCTCCTTTGACAATAAGTGACCTAGGTAGGTTACTTCTTGACAACAATATTGGAGTTTAGAAGGTGACACCTTGTGATTTAACTCACAGAGATGTTGCAGCAACGACACTGTAGCAATTTTGCAAATGTCCTGAGTATCAGCAGCCACCAATAAGTCGTCGACGTATTGGATTAAAGCCGCACCAACCGGCAACCTAAACGCATCTAGTTGACCCTTCAAAGCTTGACTGTAAATCGATGGACTTTCACAGTAGCCCTGAGGAGCGCGTTTGAACCGGAAGCTACGTCCACCAAGAGAGAAACCGAAAAGGTCCCTGCTCTCTTCGGCAATCGGGATGCTGAAAAACGCATTTTTCAAATCAATCACCGAAAACCATGAAGCTGTAGCTGGAATCAGAGTCAGTAGCGCCGTAATGTCAGGCACAACAGGGAATTGAGGAACCACAATTTTATTCACCTCCCGTAAATCGATAACAAAACGATAAACAGGCGGTTTGGTAGGATCAGTACGTTTAAGAATGGGCAGTACAGGACTATTGCACACGTTTCCCCGAGTTTCTTCAATGACATCTTTCTCGATCAAATCATAGATGATCGCTAACAAAGCTCGTTCACCATCAAGGGAGATACGATATTGGGGAATACGTGGCAATCGCACATTCGATTTCAACTGAACAACATAAGGGGAGATATCAAGTAGGCCCACGTCATTTGGACCCGTCGCCCACAAAGATGCAGGAAGAGAACTCAATTCCGGTGGAAGCTTATCGAGGGACAAGTACATGGGAGAGACTACCCTCTCTCCTAACGTAAGCTTTACACCCGCAGGAGAACAATACAAAGTCGCATACAAGCGTTTAAGCAAATCCAGACCCAAAAGATTTTCGCCACAACCAGTAGACAAAATCAATGGAGCTTCGAGCTCACGTGGCCCAATTTTAAGGGGCAAAGGGCGCGAAACTGGATTGCTAACGGGGGCGCCAGAGAATCCAACGGAAACATTTGTTAAGCCAGACAAAGGTGCGCCAGGGAGTTTCGAATGCATGATAGAACTTTTCGCTGCACCAGTGTCCAACAGAAAAGGCTCAACGACGCCCGATGTAGCAACTGCGACGTAAGGCCCTCTCTGATCAACCGGAACTGATACCACTCCCTCTCCTTGTCTTTGGCTGTCCTAGTAATTACTATCGTCAGGTCCCTGATCGACGTAATAATCGTCTACATTGTACTGCGCAGATCGTCCTTGCGATGATCCACGTTGATCGAAACAGTTATTAGAATTTGATGAATGGTCAGAGCGATCATTCTGAGCACCACGACCTCTACCACGTGATGCGTGCTGTGCACCACCACGACCTCCTCTAGACGAATTACCACCACTACGGTCATTTAAAGCAGGACAATTGAATTTAATGTGTCCCTCCTGTCTACAATAAGCACATTGATTGTACCCTAATGGAGATCTCTGAAAAGATGAATCATTACGCGGCTGCGATCGATTCGATTGCGACTGCGATCTATTCTGCTGAGGCGCATTCTGATTAGAACGCGGCGGATATGCTTGTTGTAACAACACTTTAGTTTTCAGCTCTTTCGTCTTTTTATCGGCACGGTCATTTTCCTCTTTTTCTCTATTTTCGTAATATTGTGCCGTAGCCAATATCTGAGCTGAGGTAGAAACGGCCCATGAACTTTCTGAATTTTTCAATTTATGGCTCAAGTCGGGCAATAAGTTCGATACGAATTTATCCACAAACAACCTCTGTCCACCCTCAGTACCCATATCCTGCCCACTATGATCGACGAATGTTTCCTCGAACCTCGTAAAGAAGTCTGAAACACTCTCATCTTTCTTCTGCTTACAGGCTGACAACTTGTCCCAATTTACCCTCATAGCTGGCATAAGCGTTTTCATTAATGTAATGATTCGCTGGGGAAGAAGTTCAATCAACTGATCGGGTTTAGTAGCAGCCACTTGTCCAGCGTCTGCCGCTGTAATGGCAGCCCAATCACCACCTAATTCATTCGCGTGATCTTGGTGACGAATCTTGGCCCATACCGGTTGCGGTACGACATTGCCAAACAACATGTCGATATCGGCCAGATTCATTATCGTAGCGTCTACGAGCTGCGATAATTCTTTGTAATACCCCGCAGGATTTTTGCGAGGATCAGGCAAAGTTTGTTTCACCTGAAGCACTTCCGATCGTTTCCAAGGGAGGTGTATCCACACTCTCTGGAAATGTGCTGGTATTGGAGCATTAGCATTAGTATTATCAGCGGGTACCCAAACTGGCGGAACTTCACGCATAGGATATTGGCCAGACCCATCTCGTTGTTCAATGTCCTCAACGAACAATGCATGAGGAATAGGAGCGGGACGAAGAGATAGCAACCGCTCAATAGCACGTCGGACATTAGTGTCGACTATCAGTCCAGTTGCGAACTGAAGCCGGAGTTCAGACAGGGCGGTCAGCACCTCGTCAGGCGCATTGGCCGCTATCTGATCATGTAAGAACTTGCACATTTCATCAAACACATATCTCTGAGTAGGTATGTTGAATTGATCAAACGTTTCGAGGACAACACGAGGTGGATTTCTAACAGGGTTTATCATCCAACCCATCGCCATATTGTATAGCGCAACACGTTCTCTATTACCAGGAAGCTGGCTACGTCTCTGTGGACCATCAGAACCTGCAGACCCAAAAACAGGTCCGAGCGACTGAAAGAAGTTTGTCGCAAGGGGAGAATCACGATTACGAGTAGAGGGAGAAGAGTAAGACACAGGACTAACAAGAGAAGGAGTAGAGACGTTAGCAGCAACAGGGGTTAACAACACAGGAGCAGTAGCGTGAGCAGTAGCGGGAACAGGAGTATGTGGAAGCGGAGGAGCAGTAGGAATAGAAATAGGCAAAGGAGCAGGAACAGTCGGAAGAGCAGGTGCAGGTTGAGGAACTGGTGGAGGAATAACAGGTGGAAGAACAGGTACGGCAGGGACCACAGGAGCTGCGGTACCCTGTACGTACGGAGGTGGCGACTTCATAAGATAGGACATTAAAGAATCCTCAACTGCCTCTTCCTTCTTATCCGACTCCGTAGGCAAAACAGGATAGCATTTGTCTATGGACATACGCTGTAATCTCTCAAACACTTCCTTATCCTTATCCTCCTTATCACGCTGAAACTGCTCAGCTTTCTTCACTATAGTAGCAACAGTATCTCGCTGACTACGTTTATTTTGTCTGATCTCTTTCTGTCGGGCTTCTTTGCGCCAGAACCGAAAGGCATCAAACATGGCCGGCCTTGATTTACGTTCGAACAACTTTATTTCCAAATTATCTAAGATCGACGCTTCGAAGCTACCGTGAGGTGGCCAACGAAGATCGCCGTCTTTCTTTGTATATTTGATCCAATAATCGTTAAAAGCAATCGGGCCTAGCCCATGTTTGCTATATAAGTCATATGTAGGAGTTCCAACCGGAGGTATCGGACACGAGTCCTCCAGCAGGGAATCCGCACCACAAGGTCTAAAGCAACTGAACAAAGTACTGCGACCAGGCATCTTGCACACTAGCCGAGTTTCACAAACTTCAAGGGTTACGGGATTTCGGGATTTACCAAGTCCCAGCAAAGAACTAAACCCTCGGTCTTTGGCGGCTGCAGTCGTCAAACAAATACAACAACAACAAAGTACGCTAGCAAAGTGTCACCGACAAAAACACTCACACAGCGTGTACAACAAAGACACCCGCTAAAGTGTCTACAACAAAAACACTCGCTAAAGTGTTTACAACAAAGACACTCGCTAAAGTGTCTACAACCAAGAACTCTGGGAGCGACCCACAAATACTTAACTCAAAGATCAATGGCGTCCTCAGGAAGGCCCGTCAATCGTCTCGCTATACCAAGGTCTACGCCAGGCGCCAAAACAGGTCTACAGTCAGGGCAGCAGTCCGTCGCAGCCGTTAGGAGGCGGGAATCTTCGCGGGAAAAGTCTTCGGGCCACTTATTTCGACAACAGGATCGATGAAGCGGGGTGCACCTTCCCTCGGAGATTTCACACGAAGTTCCTCACGATCGTCGGGCTTGGACCGGTACCACTGATGCAGCCCCACGTTGGGCGCCAACTGAAGGACTGGGTTCTTTGGACCCAGCGGTGCCAGGGCACAACACCTGAAACCTTCGTGGGTAACCTGCTCCGGCGTACAAGTCACAGAGACACGGGACACTTCCTTCGGCGTCAAAGAGTCAAGGTTTATTTACTGCAGGGAACACAGAAGTCACAGGAAGTACATCGAGTGTAGTTCGGGGAGACTGCTTCAAATTGTATTTGTGGATCGCTCCTTTTATACAGTTTTTACCCATAGGATAACATGATACACAATAGTTTACAACCTGGTTCCCACAAGTCGCTCTCAGAGGGGTCGCTTAGATCACTTTGAAACACACAAGATCCGGAACATAAGTGCGGAAACATTTGGCGGTTCCCAACTGTAAAAACCCATCTTCCCACCATTAGCAAATTCCAATCAGCAGTAAAGTAGATCGAAATAGGAACGAAGACAGGTGCAGAGGAAGACGGAGACAGTAGGGAGATCGGAAAGGGTGTAAAAGGGGAGTGTCGAGAAGCACGAGATACAGGCATCAAAGGGACGTGCCTAATGAGATGCACGACTGAGACAATAAGCCCGTGCGGCAAGATGAGCCTCGAGCGGCGCCATCTGCCTTACAGTAGCATCCCCCTCGTCATAAAGACACTTACAAAGAACATGCGTCTTCCGCCATATCTTGGGAGTCCCAGGGTCGCGAAGCGGACAGCGTCCGTTCGCTGGCTACTTGAGGGCAAGAGACAAAATGGATGCCGTATCTAAGATGGAACCCGTGGGTACAGATGACAAACCCACATAACAAACGAACGGTTTAAGTTAGCACAGCGAAACTGCGCACACTTACAAAACTCGTCATTTGCGGTTCATAGATACTAGACTCGACCATATTCGTGCGAGTTAAAAACACCACTTACAATTGTCACGGAACCTCAGTCCTTCGCCAGATTCGCTAGTGCCTTGGACCGAGGTCTGCCCAGGCGATTGATATACTGTACCGCCGACATGTTGTCCATGCGCAGCAGGATGCAGCACGACACCTGGTTCTGTGTCAGAGACTTCACCGCAAAGGAGCCCGCTAGAAGCTCCAGGCAGTTGATGTGAAGCTGTAGCTTGTCCTCCGACCACCAGCCCCCCATGGTGACGTCGCCGCAACGGGCTCCCCAGCCCGCTCTGCTGGCATCCGATTCGATGATGAGGTCCGGGCTGGATCCGAAGATCGCTCTCCCGTTCCACGCACTCATGTGTTCTATCCACCATCGCAACTCCGTCCTCGTTTCTTCCGTAAGGGAGATGAGTTCGGAATAAGCAAGTCCCTTCTGGAGGTGTTGCGCCTTCAGGCGCTGAAGTGCTCTGTAATGTAACGGGCCCGGGAAAATCGCCTGAATCGAGGATGATAGAAGGCCCACTATGTGAGCCAGGTGCCGGAGGGAGATCCTGTCCCTCCTCAGAGTCTGGAGAGTTCCTTGCGGATCTTGTTCACCTTCTGCTGCAGGAGGCTGAGGCAGGCCGTGTCGGAATCTATGAGGAAGCCCAGAAAGGTAATCTGTCTCCTCGGAAGAAGTTCCGACTTCTGAGCATTCACTACGAACCCCAAATCCTTGAGTAGGGCAATAGTCATGGTCAAGTGCGACCGAAGTCGGTCCGGTGACTGATCCATGATCAGGATGTCGTCGAGATATATGATCATCCGCACACCTCTCTCGCGTAGCGTTTCCACCACCGGCCGAAGGAGCTTCGTAAAGCACCAGGGGGCCGACGAGAGGCCGAATGGGAGGGCTTGAAATTCGAAGACCTCCTCGTTCCACAAGAACTGCAGGAAGCGCCTGTGAGGGAGAAAGATCGGTACCGTGAGGTACGCGTCCTTCAAGTCCAGACAAACCATCCAGTCCCCCTGTAGGAGAATGTAGCGAAGTAGGTGGATTCCCTCCATCTTGAAGTGGCGGTAAATCAGCCACTCGTTGAACTCCCGTAAATTGATGACCGGGCGAAACCCTTTGTCCTTTTTCTGGACCAAAAAAATGTTGCTCAAGAACCCCGCAGGATGAAGGCGCGTTCTGCGAATCGCACCTTTTTTGAGAAGTTCTGTAATCTCATTTCCGATAAGAAGTCTGTCCTCTGTGGAAAAAACCAAGGGACGAGGGCGAACCCTCTGGTGGGGAGTGCCATAGAAATCTATCCGGAAGCCCTTGACTGTCTGGAGAACCCAAGGGTCTGAGGAGATTTTGCACCAGTTGTGGAGATGATCCCGAAGTCTCCCCCCCAGAACGGATGGGGAAAAAAGGGTAACACTCACCGGATGGGCCTCCCGGTGCATTGGTACCACCGTGGTAGCCTCTGCCGCGCCCTCTGCCGGCGCCTCGACTCGGGTAGAAGTTCCCCTGGCGACCGTCGTTCCAGCCATTGTTACGGCGTTGCTGGGCTTTGTTGTTAGGGCCTTGCTGGGGTTGGCGGCCGGAAGAGCGGCCCCGTCCTCGTCCGGCCCATGCAAAAACCCGTCCGGGGAAAATTTTCTTGATGGAAGTTTGAGCTCTGTCTAACGCAGAGAAAGTCGTCAAGAACTTATTCAATTCTTTTATAAAAGGTTCCCCAAAGAGTTTGCCTTGTGCAATAGGGCCCGCCTCCGACGTGGCTAGATCCCCGAGCTTCGGATCGATCTTGATGAGGAGAGATCTCCTCCGCTCTGCCGCCAACGCACAATTCGCGTTGCCCAGGAAGCATAGGGCTCTCTGTGCCCAACCTGCCACGACCTCCGTGGACATCGCCGTCCCCGACTCCTTGGCCCTCTCGGCCAACTGGATAATCTGGGTCACGGGACCCACGGCGTCCAGGAGCTTATCCTGGCAGTTGCGCCAGGATCGATCTATGCCCCTCCTGGGGTCCTTCATAAATTTAGCGAAGAACGCATAGAGCTTTTCGTCGATGTCTGGAGTGGCTGCCACTCTGCCCTCCAATTTAGTGCGAGGGCACTCACCCCGCATGCGGGTTCGAACCTCTTTTTCCAGAGGTTGGCGTACCTTGCCAGCCACATACACCGCTACTTTGGGGTCTGGGATCCATTCCGACGATCGTGGATGGTAGATCTTTGTCGGATCAAACATATCCGGGGTTTTGTCGTCCCCCTCAACCGATCCCGAAGAATGAGAAGCAGGGCGCCAAGGGCGTCCTGAGTACCCATCCTCCTCGTCCGAGGAGGTATCATCCTAGGTAACACCCTCTCCCTCCAAGGGGAAACCATCTTCCTGGTCAGAGTCTGGGGCGACCTCGTCGCCATCTTCTCCGGGGTAAAAACCCTCCCGGCAGGGTAAATTTTTAAGCGTTCGCACAATCTTGCGGAAGGAGTCCCTCAAGCGATTGAACTCCTCCAAGTGCCCCGCGTGACGCTTCGCTGACTTTTTCCCCCCCCTGCGCGCCCTTGGTTCCGCGGTTCGCAGGAACTGCGCCACTGAACACCCCGGGGATGCTTTGGGTGAGGGCATCCACTCTCTCCCGCAAAGGTGCCAGTACCGAATCCAGCGCCTGCGAAAGCGCGCGACCAACCGCTGGTGGCAAGGGCTGGGACCAGCCAGGTTCCTCCACCTCCTGATTGAGGGGGTTTGACTGTTCAGCAGTCTGCATTTTAGCGAGGGTGAGAGCACTAAACACCTTGTATAATTTTACAGAAGGTAGCCCCCTCGCCGGTGCTCCGACAGTACCGCTGTCAAAATTAGGGTGCGGTGACTGACAACCGCCACTAGATGGCGTCGCGCACGTTGGGCGCGCTAATACACCGAACCGGTGTCAGGGCGAGGGTTGGTGAGTCAGGTGAAAAAAACCCTGCCTCAGCGCACCGACCCGAGGGAAAAGCACCGCGAACGCAGCCTTAACCCAAGCGGTGGCGCCCCACGGAGCTGAGGGGAAGCGAAGCCGCTCTCCGCAGAGCCCGCGCTGAAAACGGCAGAGACGGCGCAAGCAGCGCCTGACGCACGTCGAGCTGCCGAAGGGTTTGACAAGAGATTAAGCGCGCCGCCAAGCTCAGCGCTATTGCACAAGAAAACCACAGTAATAAACCACCAAATATACACGTCAGAAAGATAAAAGGTTTGACTTATCTGACGAGCAGAGAAGAAAGAGGAAGAGGATAGGACGTCATGGCTAGTTATAGAGCGGACGGATCCATGATTGGCTGTTGGTTACTAAGGACACTGTATCCCATGTGCTCATGGGAGTTGTGGTTCGATAAAAACGTTTTGATTGGCTTTTCTTTAAAGTGCTCATTACAATAAAGAGAAGAAAGGACTGCATAATCCTCGCCTCCGTCCTGACATAGAATTCAGCTCCCCATGCTTGTGGAATCATGAAGTTAACGAAGAGAAGGATAAATGACGGATTCTTCTGCCGGTCTGCGGGAGCCTCACTCTAAGGCGGCCATTCCGCTCGTGCGCTCCCTAGCGCCCCCGTCCTTTTGCATACTTGACCGCTAAGCACTGGAACTCCCTGCCCCAGGAACTCCACCTAGCTGCCATCCATTTTTCAGTATAGGTTTAAATTAAGCCATATCAATTTCTCTATTGCCCTAGACAAAAACTTGGTTTCTGTTGCCTATACAGTCTAGTTCTAGGCATCAGTTGTGCTCCATAAAAATGTAATTCATTCAGTAATTTTCTATAGGCCTACATCTAGGGTATAAGGATCCTTTGAGAAGACCACATCTATAATAATGTCTCCATTTCTTGAGCTCACATCTGGAGTATTATGTTTGGTTCTAGATTGTTGGTCTGGAATATTGTGTTTGATACTGAAGTACACACCTTCTGCGCAATCGAAGGCTGTAGTTAAGGAAATTAACATTTGCCCCGCCCCATATCTGCAAAAATTGTACTCTCAAGCTGGACCTAAAAATGGCTTTTACAGTGAACAAGAAAAAAAAAGCGAAGAAGATTGTATTATGAAAAAAAACAAAAGCAAGAGTGGGGTAAAGGATTGAATGTGACAAAATACATGAAGATTGGGCATAGTTTTGGGATATACTATAGTTACTCAGGCATTCCAATGAAAGCACTGAAGGAGAAAAGCTAAATCCAAACTCCCAAATGGCACAGCAGAGAATCTAGCACACTCCTCTGGGCTGAGCCAGGATGCCATTGACAAAGTTTCAACCAAAGGCTAAAGCAACATTTGAAGGTGATTTTTTTAATAATGAAATGTTTTACATTTATATTGATATTAACCCCTGCATATTACATTATATTTAGTGTGTGCTATTCACATTTAAATCGATTAGAGCTAATGTAGGCCTGCATTTCAAAATGGCTAATATTTTGTTGCCATCTTGATTCACATAATATGTCTTCCTTTCTTTCAGGAGAAGCTGAGGCTGCTTTTACAATGTGAATGTGCTCATGTTCTCATGAAATGTTTTCTTTTTAATGATACATGTAGAATGTACTAAAAAGTTGTTTCAATGCACCTGAAGAGTACAGCTTGGTAATGTGTAAATAGTTATGTTGCAGATAACTTTAAATGTAAAGGACGTTTTGCAAAGCCTTACCATGTAGGAGCTTGAGAAAATAATGAGCTTAGCTTTCTACTTGTGCCTTAACCCGATTGGCTTGTTATAGGTGTATCAAATGTTATAATTGTGTGGTTTAAGATAATGTAGTGTAGATGAGAAGGCAAACATCTCTCTTTCTTGACGTAGTAGCAGAGCCGTTCCCCAACTTAGTAGGGTGCTCTCTCTTTATGAGAGAACTGAGTTGCTAAATTTCTTGCTACTGGAGATGATTTCCTAATAACTTGCAATTTGCTTTTATGATCCTAATTGATTTGAACTGCATAGCAATTGATTTGTATTCATGTATTAACGATTGACCACTCATTTGATGATTTGAATGTGTAAGAATGTGAATCATTAAATAAACCCTTATGGTTTGAACTTAACCACTCTCTGTCTTCCTTGTGGAGCGTAATGGGCTTCACATTATTTGAATGTTTTGAATATTGTTGATTAGCCTGAGTTGGAAACAAAAATTCATCAGGGACAACTTCATGGGCCCTGAATTTGCACCAGAATTTGCACTACAACAGCACTCCAGCACATACATTTGAAGTGGCTGCTCCAAGACCACAATGTGTTCATTGAGCACAATAGGACTGACAGAGGCATCATCGGACCTTAAAAGTGATGGAGAGATGACAGAATTACTCTGAATTCCTGGGTTTTTACATGGGCAGTATTCCAATTCGTTGCATGTTTTGTGTCTTTACACAAGGGGAGCAACTGCAAATCAGCCTCAGTTACTTGCCCAATGTAGGCAAGGTATGCCCATCAGTCTAGAGGGTCACTTTGAAGGGCAAGGGGTGCCAAGCAGTCTTGGTGAGTGGATGGTATGTGGTGTGGCAATGCCCACTAGCCTAAGTGGGTGCCCAGATCTGGGTCATGTCACTCGCTCATAAGCTTGTGTTCTAGTTTTTAGAGGCCGCAGCCTAGCAGTTCAGGCTGGCCTGCCCATTAATGAGTGTAGCTAAGCCTTGAGTATGATAGGTTCCCTCCTGTAATGAACAAAATACAAAAATAGATTGAAGATAATGTGGTAAAGCTTAATACATGCATTTTCATCCATTGCTTTTTCAGCTTTGATTTACCAAATTCCAAAAAGCTTTATTCGACGTCTTAGGTCATAAAAGCACAAACTTACATTTAAGTCCATTCACAAAGTATCTACAAGCAATTCAAATATACTCTAATGAAAATTGCTACATACCCCCCCCCGATTAGAGAAAATATAAAATCCTAAATTTCTATATACAAGTCTAAAATGTTGTTAAAAGTCAATATGCTAAAATCTTCGTGAATACACTACAATACTTACTAGAATTAATACCAATTATAAAAGGAGCAATTGATTATACAGAAATGCATTACAGCCTGGTAAAAGTGCTAATGGACAGAGGCCTCGTCGTGGGACCTCACTCTTACGGCCCACACGCACCCCAAATATTTAGCCATGGCTATAATAATCGCTTCAGTGGTATCACTTCTTATGATTCTTTCCGCCTCATGCGCCGTTCTTGTTCCCAAGAGCTTGCAAATTGGAGTCAACCAGGTACAACGTGGAGCTTTATAACCAGTGCATTCAAACAATACATGGGTCAACGATTCTTTTCCTATCCGGCATACCAGTCACAAATCATTTCTAGGTGTGGACCATTTGCTAATAAAAACTCCTAGTGGCAGATACCCACCCTAAACTGAAAATATAATTTTCGCTCAAAGGGTTTTATATTAAAGTCTCAATATTGTTCTAGCCCCAGTGTAGGTTTCCACTCCAGAAAAAGCCCTGTGAGGGAAAAGGACTCGCATCTTCTCACTATGTTGGTCTGGGCCATTTCCCAATATTTGGCCTTCAAGACCATTTTTCCAGGAAAATGTGTGTTTTTGGGATCATCCCAAAGAGGACTCATGCCCATATTCAATAGGGTTGCAAGTTGTCTTAGCCATTTTATTTGGTGCAGTGTATCCACACTTATTACATCTAGAAAGCCAGCTGCATACTCTGCAAGTTCTGGAGCAAACCACAGTCTACACCAGTACAAGAGGGGACGTAGTTTTGCAATTTCCTCGATTGGCTTTCTCTAAAGGTCGTTCAATAATGGTTGTGTCGGGGTACTCTGGGGCAGGCTGGTTATATTCCTAAGGAACCTATTTTCTGAGATAGAAAGTTTAGCTAAGTTCTCATGACCCCAGAGTTCTGCACCATATAAGGCAGAGTTGATGACTTTCATATTATAAATCTCCATAGTAGGGCTAATTATCTTAGTAATAGAAGTATTATATTCATTTTGGAGCACCCACGCCAGTTGTCGGTGTTTTAGGGGTGCTATATCGACCTGATGTGACCAATTTAGCGCCTCCTGAATGTTGACCCCCTAGATATGTAAACTCCATAACCTGATCAAGTATGGTGTTATTCAACATGATACCCCCCTTAAAGGCCATCAGTTTTGTTTTGGACACATTGACCTCCATACCTCGGCTAGCACAGAACTTTTCAAAAATTGTTAGTGCTCTCTGGAGCCCGCTTGGTGTTTTGGAAAGGATCAATGTGTCGTCCGCAAACATTAGTATGGGAACTTTTTCGCATGCTAGTATTGGTGCGTCTGTGGGGGTTAACCTCATACAGTTCACTATCCCATTAATATATAGGGAGAATGGGGTCGGGCCAGTACACATCCTTGTTGAACTCCCTTCTGTCCTGGAAAAAATTACGTGACTTCACCCTGCTTATCCCCATTGGATCTTAGCCTTGTTATCCTCATGTAACGTGATGATGAGTGTCAGCAAATCAAGTGGTAGCCCCATTTCTTGTAATGACTGCCAGAGTTTGTTTTGGGGTACAAGGTCAAATGCTGCCCTAAGGTCAACAAAGACAGCGTACAAACTTCCCTTCCCCAAGTTTACGGTTTTCCAACACAGCAAAATTAAACACTTGGTCGATTGTGCTGGTAAGAGCACAGAACCCTGCTAGAAAGGGCAATAGGATACTGAATTTGTCCATCCAATCATGCACTCTATTGGGCACCAATCTGCCCATCACCTTTTGTAGAGAGTCAATGAGGCTGATTGGCCTATAACTTCCTGGGAATGATTTGTCCCCTTTCTTAAAAACAGGAATAATCTCTGCCCATTTCCAGGATTCTGGAACCGACACCCCCTGGGCAATAGCATTTGACAGTAGATAAATGTACTTGTTCCATCTCACTTTATCATAGATAAATACATCCCCCGGAATTCGATCTAAACCCGGAGTCTTCTCAGCCATAATTGATTTCAGGGCCACCTCGACATCTGCCTTACTGAAGACTGCCTCCTTAAATAATTGCTTAAAAATACTGCCCTTTATTTCGTGCTCACTTGCTGCATATTGTGGTTTGAAATGGTTTACCCACTCCATTTGTGAAACATGATTTTGGGGCTGGGAGGCATGCCCTCCTCTATCCTACTTATGTACACTCTAGAACTGCTTGGGGTTCCTGCTAACACAAGCCTCCTTTAGCTCATCCCACCTTTTACTGTCCCATTTCCTTTTTGCCTTTGTTTGCGCCCTCCGGTATATAGCCCTTGCAACTCGTACCTCTGCTGGGACCCCTTGTTTTATAGCTACCCCTAGGTCTACATGAGCCTTTTTGCACTCTAAGCTATACCATCCCTGTATTTTGGGAGCTGATGCCTTTTTTGATTTGCCCCTTTTGCTAAAATGCGTACGCAATAGTACAGAAAACTCATTATATATATGCAAATGTGTCGCTTTAAGTCTATCGGATTAATTACACTGGCCTGTAAATCACTAATGGCCTGATCTAGCTCTTTATTAATGCTAGAAAGCATTAACGGTAATTCTTTTACCTTAGCCCATTTTACTCGCCTCAAATCGTTTGATGGCGCCCGATGGAGCTACCTGGTTTAGCTATAGGGGAGACAGTTTGGGGATTCCCTCCTTGACGTCACCTACCAAGTCGGTCTTTAGACAGACTTCCTTTCATCTCCCCCTGTCATCCCTTCCCGCATCCTCCCTCTATTTATGTCTCTCCTTCTCTCCTCTCTCAATGTATTGAGACTGAACTATTTTGTCCAATGCCCGATGGAGCTACCTGGTTTAGCTAATGGGGAGATGGCTCGGGGATTCCCTCCTTGGACGTCACCTACCAAGTCGGTCATTAGACAGATTTCCTTTCATCTCTCCTGTCGTCTCTTCCTGCATCCTCCCTATATTTATGGCTCTCCTTTCTCTTCTCTCTCAATGTATTGAGACTGAACTATTTTGTCTGATGCCCGATGGAGCTACCTGGTTTAGCTATAGGGGAGATGGGCCGTGGATCCCTCCTTGGTCGTCACCTACCCAGTTGTTCTTTAAACAGACTTCCTTTCGTCTCTCCCTGTTGTCTCTTCCCTTATCCTCCCGTTCTCACCTTCCCTGCCCCCTCCACTACCTTTCTTTCCTCTCCTAATGTATTGCCTATTTTTTGACGTATTGTATAATTGTTGATCTTTTTCTGTTACATTGTTATCCACATGTAAAGCGCTCTGATACCCTCAGGTCTAGCCAGCGCTATATAAAACTCTTTAAATAAAAAAAATTAAAATAAATAACTAGCTAGCGTATTGTGAGGGACTTTAGGGTGTGAAAGGTCCTAGTCCACACATAATGGGTTATGGTCACTTTCCAGTCTAGCTTGAATCCTCATGTCCTTCACTGTATGCCAAAGTGCTAAGCTATCCAGTACCTATTACGGCCATTGTCAAATGTATTAGCCCCCATTTTGTCAGACAGTGTGTGGCAATTAACAGCCCGCAATCCCCTTTCCATACATATGGAATTAATTTGAATCACCGGGTCTGACCACCTTTTTATTGGGTCTAACTCCTGCTTTGGAATGCCCCATTTTACATTTTCCTCATCAGACATATTACCCTCCTCACTCAGCAGTGGCTCAAACGTCGCATTAAAATCCCCCCCAACGATATTATATGTGTCTATCTGGCTACCGTCAAGAAGATCGTCAAGAGCCGCTAAAACTCCAGACTTTTTCCACCTGGAGCCTCGCACATAGATATTGTATATTTATGTAAACTCGCTTGTATCCCTAGACAATCCAGGATATCCTGACTATGGGTGGGCAGAACTTGAATATTCAGCCCTAAATATTGCTTTTACCCACATTGTTAGGCCATCTGATGGTCTCCCTTTAGGGCCTTTTAGCGACTGGGATGTGAACATTTAAATACCCTACACAGTAGAGGGGGACTGCTGCCCAAGTCTCTTGAAACAGACAAATCTCAAACTCCTCAATAAAAGCATACCACTCTGGGGATCCCATCTTAGAACCTAATCCAGCAATGTTCCATGACAATAGTGTTTTCATTACAAGTAATGTGCTAACAGCCAGATGTCCTCTTAAGGCGTGAGGGCTTGGGTTAACCTCTTGTTCTAATCCAACTTTCTGTTCAGATGACAGGGAACCCTCTTTTACACTCAGATGCAGCTCTGATGCTAAACGTTCATTCACTGACGAGCTGCCCCTGTGGACCACCTCGGTTAATTGCTGTACCTCATGCCTCTTGGCCACATTCGCCGCATTTCAATCTATATTATCCAGGGTGGATACCCCCTGGAGCCTAGTTTGATTGCGCTTGTGTAAACAGGCATTCACTCTACTCTTAGGAGAGCGTTTAAACTGGATGACTGACTGTCCTGGTGTATTAGTACGAAATTCTAGGGCAAATTGATTTTCCGCTAGATCCAACCTGGCCATCGTGAGCTAAATACAATCCAGGAGGTTAGCAGATGCCACCAACGTACGGGCTTTTACTATATCTTCCCTTATTACCAAGCGGCATCCTCTCACTTGCCGTATCCAATGGATGAATTTATTTATTAGGAAATCCTCACTTTCGGGTCTTCTTTTAACATCTAACCTTGGTACATTCACCATAAAGATTTTTAGAGGATTAGGTATTTCCATAGGGTGGTGAGCTGGGTGCATATTTCTCTGCTCTGCCTCTAGCTGGGTAGGATGTGGTGCAGTATTTTTATTATGCCATACCAGGGCCCTCGTCCCACCTGCTGTATAAGAGGTTTTATTTTGAATGTTAGTAGAATTTGGAATGGGTCAAGGTTTTGATAACAACAGCCTTGTGTTCACTGGCCAGGGCCTTCCCAGGTTGGATGAGGCCCCATCTACATGAATTTGGTTTACATGAGGGGCAATAGCTGGTATAACCCTAGGTGTTACCTAAGTAGATAAGAATGTACCCTGTGGGTGACCTGGGCCTCTTCTTTCCCTTGCATCCCCAGGTTGCGTTGGGATAGGTGTAAGTGATTTTACCAGCAATATTAAGTCCTCTATCTGTCCTCTCATTAGGCCCATTTCTTGTCTTAGCAAAGTAACTTGCTGGAGCAAGTCTTGGTGTTCCTTTGTCAAGGCTGTCCCCATTGCCCTTCCCCGCTCACATGCACTCGGTATCAGCTGAGTTGCCTGTAACGCTTCTTCTCTACTGCTTTCGTTTCGGATATGTCCACCAGTGGGAGGAATCTATTAGTACAATGTAATACGGTGGTGGTGTGTCCTATATTAGCTGTACCCCCTTCGGCTGTTTCTCCTCCAATGGTTTTATTGACAACATTCTTTTTAAGAGTTTTATGAAACATAGCCGAGATGGTGGAAGTGGTTAATTTGGCAACAGGGGACGGCCTGGGGGGAGTCGGGCGCAAGTAGGTTGTACTGAGGGTTCTAGCTCTAAAATGCCCTCACACTCCTCAATCAGGGTGTCTATCCAATCTAAGACACAGTTACTGCCTGCGTGCAGCTGAAGCTTTTTGCCTCTTTGCCCTTTCTGCCCCAGTCTAAGCTATTACCTCCGGCCTCATCACAATCCTCTCTACCTTCCGGTAGCTTTCTGTTACCCATAGCTATCAATAAGGGTCAGACAGTATGGCCTCTTCTATCAAACAGTGCACAATACCTACTATTTACCACAATGTATTGCTACCATACGTACACTATCTCCTATATACCATCGCTATACAAAATGATGTGTTGTGTAGTTCCTATATTCCCAATAGGCTCTGTGCATTGGAATAACATAAACGATAGTTTAGACGTAGGACTGAAGTCGACTAGGTCTCTATTGAATATGTTAGACTTGATTTGTGAATGCCAGCTAGCTCAGAGGTCACTAGAAACTTTCTCGAATACACAAGAAGGGATTCGTTTCTGACAACCATATAACATGACAACTTTGTTCCCCAAGAATAAGGAATGTATCTCCAGAGTCGCGGAAACAATAGATGGCTATTTCACTCAGTCAATCGTGCATGCTTAGTTTCACCAGAAGTGCAGAGAAATAGAGAGGCGGGCATTTTCAATAAAAAGGTTATTTATTGAGCAGTCTTCTTTCTCATGCAAGAGAAGTGAATTGCTACAATCGCAATACTTGTCATAAAGTAAAGTGCGTACAGTAAAAAGAGTATTATGAAATAATACTTTAAAAGCATTTATATGGTTTTTAAACCATAAGATACTTAAAATGGATAAAATACATACAATGATAAAAAATGACTAAACGTACTCAACTGGTGCTTCTAAGATATGCCTACCCCGGTGTACCTAACCTAAGCCTAGTACATGGGAAGGAGTAAGTGAGATGTAGCTTGAGTTAAATAGTTTCTGCCAAGAATCTATCCAAGAATTCTCTAAGGGTCTAATCAGCTTCGTACCTTGTTTATAGAATGTAGGAGGTCTTGTATCTCTCTCTCAGGACTCGATCTCCCAGTAACCCGCAAGGGTAGCCAGGAAACACCGGAGCTGGATTTCTCGGCAAGAGAAAAGACAGCGTCTCTCTCAGTGCGTCAGCTGGAGGGTCGGCTTCCTTCAGCACTCTACAGCAGGGCGTCGGGCAAGTAGCTTGTCGATCTGCTCCAAACCACCGTGTGTTTTGCTAGGGCAGATGCTGGTATATTTATACCTGGAAGGTGCCGAGTTTGACGTAAGGTTGGACATAATACGTCAATAAGAACTCGCAGTTCTTTTAGGACTCCAGGAGTTCTAGGACAAATCAATACAGAAGCAGGGGAAAGTCCCGGACTGCTGGAGGTTTGGTCTCCCCAAGAACGCGTTGTGATTTCTAGGAATCTTTGGAAGTAGCCATGCCGTATTTGGACTACATTGGCTGTGTCTAAATATGGTTATGATTCTGATGCCTATATAACGATAATGAGTTATACCTATATAAGGGCATGAATCGGGAAAATTACACTATAGCCCTAGATTCGTCTACAACAGATGGACTAGAATGATCAGTTTCTGAGATTCATTCAAGCCCTTCGTTTTTCTCAGCAATCTGGGATGCCAAAAGTGGTTGTCATGATCACTGTGCCATAGGATTCACCCTATACTCTACTGACAAGGCCCAGATTGGTCAATTCTGGTCTGGGGGTTGCTTGTGTTCCTGTTCAGCCAGGACTTGACTTGGCTCTTTGGGTTGTGCTATTCCTATTGGAGCAGACCATGGACTTTGAGATGACATGGTGGTTGAAAAAAACAATGGGTGTGTCCCAGTAAGGGTCCGATTCCGATTTCGGCCGG
The DNA here is from genome assembly GCF_964263255.1 of Lissotriton vulgaris. NCBI lineage: Eukaryota > Metazoa > Chordata > Amphibia > Caudata > Salamandridae > Lissotriton > Lissotriton vulgaris. The sequence goes on along the minus strand of NC_141685.1, from coordinate 798,501,048 downwards.
AAGGGCTCGGAACCATGTTTGGAGCCCTTCCGACCGATTCGGTCAGTGCCGTCCGGATTCCTTTCCAACCGAGCGATTCCGATGGGCTTGGGCAGAAAGGAATCCGACTTGGATTTCTGGATTGCGAACGACAGGCTCGGAGAGCCTGTCCGCAGTCCGGAAATCCCTCAGTATTCCCCTGGTCGCCTCTTTACGACCGAGGGAGTAAGATGGCAGCTTTTCACTGCCTTTTCGTGCACGAAAAGGCAGTCGGAAGCTGTCTCTGGGGGCCAGCAGGGTCCCCATGGGTGTGAGGCTGACGGATGGCAGCCTGGGGGCACCTAGGGTGCCCCTCTGTTGATCCCTGCACCCGGTTGCAGGCTCCTTGGGGTGCCGGCCACAGGGTGCAGGGATGAACTGCACCCCTGCTTTCAGCAATGCAGGCAATCATTCCGCTCGGAATGCATGCTTGTATTGCAAGGTATATGAATGCGACCAAACCCTGTTCGATCGCATCGTACTAGCAGGGCTGTAACCGACGACAGCAGGTTGGTCGGTTACAGCTCCAGGCCGATGTCGGACGGACTCAGACATTGGTATCGGCCCCTAAGTAGTAAATACCAGTGACTGGGATCAATTCAAGCATTCTTGTTTATATCATAAAAAGTAATAGAGCAGATCCATTTTGCACTATTATTGCTGCAAAATGAGTAAGTAAGTTCTTTTCCAATCCATGTTTTCAATGTGTTATTTTCAGAAACCTTTAGAGTGCTTCAAACAACGTGCTCAACTCCAGCGCTTCATTTGTAAATAAACAAGTGCCCGCACACAAGGTATTCTTCAGGAGGCCACTGCAGCTTGCAATACTGACAGTATAAGTGCTTGCTATTAAACACCATACTCCTGTAAATCTGAGAGTTTGGACAGTTCCAGGCCTCCCAAACAGTAAGAATGGCCTCGACTCGCTAGAATAATTTTTTAAAGGTGCGTTTAATTGCTAAACCGATGTGCTTTCCTCAAAAGTAGACATATGGCGCCACCATGTGGTGGACTGTCATAAGTAAGTGCCTGTGTTAATTAATACTTAGGTGCCCAACTGGAGCATCAGCGAACATCGGCACAAATTAAGTACTTGTCCAACCGTCTAGAACATTAACGCAATTCCAAGTCTATAATTAGTGATATCATCACCAAACAAAATAATAGGTGAGAAATGAAAAGCATACTGGGGCATATTATTAAGGGGGTTTATCTCCGCTTTCTTGGCTTTAAAAGCCAAGAAAGCGGAGATAAAATTATCTCCCTATTACCTAGCTGTAGCTAACACCAGTTAGCGACAGCTAGTAGGAGATAGCAACCATCTTGGGCCCCACTTTGCATGTCAGTGATATTTATCACTAATGACATGCAAAGTGAGCGTGCCAAGATGTTAGCGTCTGAAAACAGTTGCTAACATCGCTATCTCCTATTACCGACTTTTGGAGATATTCGCGCTAAGCGCGAATATCTCCAAAAGCTAACACCTGCCCTGAGCAGTCCTTAGCCATGTTATCCAATGGGAGGTGGATAACATGGCTAAGAGCATTAGCTCGGTAATGCATGAATATCGCTGACTTTTCAGCGATATTCATGCTTTGCGGCGATTTTTATCGCATTTGCGATAAACCTTGGTAATACCAAGGTTTATTTGCGGTAAAAATCGCTGCAGCTCAGCGGTACATTTTTGTCTCTAACCAAGCAATAGCGATAATTATCGCTATTGCTTGTAAGTTGGTAATATGCCCCAGTTGTTCCTAACCCTGATGTCTAGAGTCAGAGCTTCCATGCGTCACAACTCAAGCTGCAAGTAACTCAAGTCCAGGTGCTTCGAGGCCTGTTCATGCCATTAGAAATTCAGGAGTACTATTCTCATAATGCAATGAAAACCTAGAGTAGTTGAGCTATTTATTCATGGATCTTTAAATCTTCAGTGATGTGGGAAGCCACTTCACATGATCCACTTTACACATACACACACACACACACACACACACACACACACACATAAACACACACAAACACACACACGCAAAGCAGTTCCCATTTACTCTCAGAATCAAGCTGCCCCTCCAATCACTCATTGACTCTGTCTTTCCCTTTGACTCAGTACAGTAATCTGCTGCCTTTAGCTAGGCTTGTTCTAAATGCCACATACATACATGGATCGGATCCTTTATTACAGGCTTTGGAGAACCCTGGTCCACAGCATGTGCTTTAGTTCCATGATTACACCCACTTGATATGGTCCCTGTGAAGGGTTCCCCTGCATAAGTGGGGCCTCATTTACAATATTTTGATGCAAGGCAGCAGAGCAAGCCATCCTGCTGTACCCCCATGTGTCAAAATAAAAGGGCAGGAATGCACCATTTCTACAAGATATTGTGCATTCCAGTCCTTCTACCCTGTGCCGGTGCACAAACAGCATCTGTGCACCAGCGCAGACACCCTTATGTCATTTTGCAAGGGTGCTGGCGCTGATGGGACAATTTTTTGTGCACAAAAACAATCATTAAACATTAAAGGCATTTTCCTCTTTTTACACGCATAGAAAGAGAAAAAAAGAGGGGAAATAAAAGTATTTCTCCACGTTGTGCCACTCTTACGCCTCCCCTGGGGAGGCATAGGATTCTGACGCATTCCCAGATTTATAAAACATTGTAACTCAGGGAATGTGTCAGGTTCCATGAATGTTGCGTGGGAATGCTCACAACAGCACCCAAGGAATGCACCTTTCAAGCAGAATAATGAGTGAAAGGGCTCATATTCACAAGGCCATAAAAAGTCACACAGGGTGACTTTAAGTGACCTTGTAAATATGGGCAAGCCCATTGCACTGCCGGTGGATCAAAAGAAGTGACGCACAGACGGCGCAATGGGCTTGTAAATGACGCAGGTGGTTTCCTTGCTTCCCCTAGTCTTATGGCCTGTAGCGTGTGTTTAGCTCTAGGCTACATACTAGCTTTGAAAGGCATTGCCACAATGACTATCTCTTCTTGAGGCCACTTCCATTCCGTATTCCTCTGTTTCCCTAAGTAGTATCAGATAAGCAGTTCCAGTGTAAGGACTTGCCATGGATGAAACGGCATCTTGCCATTTCGGTGCTCCCCTTACTCCTAGCACCAAATAATTTTAACGACATGTTTTGCTATACTGCGCTTTGTGCGCAAACTGTTAGTAGTTGCCTTAAAGCAGGGCTGGTCCTGAAATCAAGAGGCAATTGGCAGGCTCCAGTCAAAGGCCACAGCAGGTCATGCAATCCCTTGCATCAGTTGTGCCTCACACTTGATGCCCGGGATGCCCTCTTAGTGTTTGATTGTTTCACCTCTGCTTTCCTCTTGTGATATATTTCAGTTGTTTCTATATCACATGGGTACCAGGCTGGTATTTCTAGAAAGAATCTAAGGGGCTTATTACAGATAATTATCACTATTGCTTGGTTAGAGACAAAAAATTACAGCTGAGCTGCGGCGATTTTTATCGCAGATAAACCTTGGTATTACCAAGGTTTATCGCAAATGCGATAAAAATCGGCCGCAATGCATGAATATCGCTGAAAAGTCAGCGATATTTATGCATTACCGAGCTAATGCTCTTAGCCATGTTATCCTCCTCCCATTGGATAACATGGCTAAGAACTGCTCAGGGCAGGTGTTAGCTTTTGGAGATATTCGCGCTTAGCGCGAATATCTCCAAAAGTTGGTAATAGGAGATAGCGATGTTAGCGACTGTTTCCAGTCGCTAACATCTTGGCATGCCCACTTTGCATGTCATTAGTGATAAATAGCACTGACATGCAAAGCGGGGCCCAAGATGGTCGCTATCTCCTACTAGCTGTCGCTAACTGGTGTTAGCGACAGCTAGGTAATAGGGAGATAATTTTATCTCTGCTTTCTTGGCTTTTTAAGCCGATAATACGGAGATAAACCCCCTTGATAATATGCCCCTAGGAGTTTCTAAGTGGCCTGGAAAAAATTCTAACATCTGCTGCACCAACATGCAATGTGCAGCTGTGGCTTTACCTGACTTGTGGTAGCATCAACACAGCTTTTATGTAGAGCAATTTGATGCATACTTAGGGCCCGTTTACAACTTTGGCAGTGTGACAGCGGGTTTGGCATGCCGCCACCCCGCTCCCACATCGCCAAAACCTTGTGAGCACTGCCCTTCGGATTACAAGTTTTCTTTTGTCAGGTTGGAGTTTCTTTGGCGGTCCCACTGCGGTTCATCTGAAAATGAACAACAGAATGGGAGCGCCAAAGGCAGTTTCTGCATGGCATGGACTCTGCAGTCCATGCCGTGCAGGAACTGGGGTGCGTGCACACAGGGGGGCACCCACATGTGCCCCCCTGTGTGCACCCCCTTGCACAGGACGTAGAGGGGTGCCGTGGCGGTCCGACTGGCCAAGTTGTAATGGCAGTCGGACTGCCGGTCCAGTGGTGGCAGGACCACCACCGTTGCGCCACCATGAGTTTGACGGTCAAACTCATAATTAGGCCCTTAAAGAGCTCTTAAGAGACCTCTGGTGAGGAATGACTTACACATTCATCCATGATTTTCCTGGCGTTCTGGAACTTGCGGTCCTCATTTTCTAAACGAATAAACAGAATTACAAATCCTAGAATGCAAAGAAAAACAAAGCATGGACTAGATGAGTTACTCTAATTTGAAAGTGGAAAACTTGAGAGCTCTGTATTAAGGGTCCTTTTTGTGGTTTGCAAAACTCTAAAAATAATATGAAGTAAACGTTTTGCAAAATTATTTAACATTTGTTTATTGCACGATAGGCAAATTGATTTATTGCTTGCATGATACATATTAATAAATAGACCCTGCTGACTTTGCACAGTTTCTTATATGTGCATTATGCAAATAGAGCAAACTTATTTTTCTTCATCTTTCTAGGGTGAATAATGGGACAGAAGGCAATGATGAAGAAGCAAGGGGTGCCCAACATAATTCCTGCAGTGGCAGATCAATGCCACATTTTTAGGATATCACACAGTTAAACATTGCATACAATGACTATAAATGAAGATCATGTAAATAGCCATATGTGTCTATCCTGAAAATCTGGCATAGATTCAGGGCTCCTTGGCCTACTTTGGACATCTTCTGATTTATGTTATATAGTTTGTGGACCACATTCAACTTTAACCATTCCATGTTAGGCAAAATGTCGACAAAAATATTTAATGACTTGCTTCATTTTGTTTCAATATAGAGTTGGCTTTACTCCCTATAATTATAAGCTTTCCCTGGAATCGCCTTTTTAAAAAAAAAAAACAATTGCGTGCTATTGGGATACACTGGTTAGATCAGTGGTATGAGGCTCCACTATTAGGAACTGAGGGGCATATTATCAAGAACAGCGTTAAAATTATCACTGGTTTAGCGGCAGAAAACTGCAACTAAATTGGTGATTATGGGCTTGATAATATGCCCTGGAGAATTCCAATAGTAGCCCATGGTAACACCAGAACATGGACTTCTATTGGAATTCTCAAGGGCATATTATCAAGCCCATTATCGCCGCTTTAGCGGCAGTTTTCTGCTGCTAAACTGGCGATAAGTTTTAACGCCGTTCTTTATAATATGCCCCCGATTTCTTCATGAAGTACATTGTAGGTAAAGTTTGGAGAGAACAAAAATTCCGAGGAATGGAGAAAATAGATGTAACAGTAGCTGATACCACAAAGATGTCTTCAGCAGCAAAACATACCAAAAGGGGGCAGAGCATAATTTACAAAAATGTGACACGCATTACTTAATAAACAGTAACTTGTATAACAGGGATTTTAATAAAAACACAGAGACCGCGGTTTTGTTAGGAAAATGAACCACATTGCTAGTCTAAAAATGCAATGCAAAACAACGGATTTTTCATTTTTTGCACGGGAATCAAAGAAATGTAAACAAGAATAAAGAAAAGGAATTCATTTAATTTCAATGGTATGTTTTCGGGGGGTGATTGTTAGTTGAGAATCAAAAGAAACAATTCACATCTATATTTTGGTCAAATGCTAAGGGCCTTATTTATGAAGGCCTTGCGCCGCCGGTGCGTCACTTTTAAAATAGGAAAAAGTGACGCACTGGCGTCGCAAGACCTTCATAAATAAGACCCTATGGGGCAGATTTACAAGCCCCGTATGCCACTTTTGCGCCACCGGTGCGTCACTTTTGTGACGCAGCAGCGGCGCAAAGCCAGCGCCATGCTGTGGGGTATCTACAACGTGATGCATCTAGGGAGCTGTGTCAGGTTTCATGTGGGTGTTCTGGCGCAAGGGGGGGGGTTCCGGCGCAGGAACGCCTCTTAAAATTGGCTGAGTGAAATCTACAAGATTTCACTCAGTCACTTTTACGACCCCGCTGCGTTAAAACCTTGCACCTGCTTGAAGCAGGCTTGACGCATCATGTTACACATAGGTAGGGTTGGCACAGTGCTGGAGTTGCATCGCGTCCTCTAGGCTACGGCAGCAGATGCGACACGCATCTGCATTTCGTTGCGCCATGACAATGCGGCGCATTCGTGGTGGCGCAAGGATTACAATCTGTGTCCCAAGTGTCCTGGCGCATGTAGCTGCACCTTAAATCATTGGTGGTAACATTTCCAGATAAAAATGGTTAGGCAGATTTACAAGCCCCTTGCGCCACTTTTGCGTCATTTTACCATGTTAAAAGTAACGTAAAAGTGGCGCAAGGGGCTTGTAAATCTGCCCCTGTGTCTGCTAGACCCAGTTGCAGGGCAGGAACTTTTAGATATAGTACTATATATATATTAAGGGATCAACCAAGGGAAATTCTATTGGCTAAATAAAAAAAATGCAAACGAACAGACAACACTGGAAAGGGGCGACCACTCGGTCCCCCCGAACGTATGGTTGGGTGCCCCGATCCTCCCGGGAAACCATTTTGGGCAGGGGGCGTGTCCCGGCTGGTATGCCCGAAGCGTCGTAGCCGGGGCGCGCCTTTTCCCGCCCAGGAGGGGTTGTCCTAGACACCTACACCGATGACCACGCCCAGTAGGCGTACCAGAGGAGGGTACACGCCCTCCCGCAGAAGAATAAATAGAGCGGGAATCCGAAGAAGCGTCCTCCTGTTCCTGTGCTCTGAAGGCTGCACCCACTCGTTGCTCGTGAGCCCTCGACGGAACAAGCAGCAATTTTGAGAACTTTTAATTCTTGTGTTTCTCTTTCAGTTATTCGAAGTCGAAGAGTCCAGGACCTCGTTGATCGTCTAGGAGCGGATACTCGAAACCATGGCTGGCAAGAAAGCAGAAAAGGGTTCCGAGACGGATAAGGTTCTACGCCTGTTGACAAACTGGATGGCTTGCATGGACCGGAAACTCGGACAAGTCCAATCGATCGGTCGAGGTCTGGCGGAGGTCAAAAAACAACTGGCTGCACTGAGCAATCCCGGTAACCCTAGGAAGGTAATAGGCCTGGCCTTGCCGGGAATCGTCCCAGAGGGTAGAGGGAAGCGGGTCAAGAAGAGGGCGGTTTCAGGGGAGGTTCCGGTCCCAGAGGTACCCCCGGCCGCCCCTGTCACACCGGCAGACAACCCGGTACCAATCCCAGTCGCGGGTCAACCGATCCCGGTAGTGATTACCCCCGCTAACGATGAAGAAATGCCTCCTGAATTGGCCACCCAGTTGGCTGCATGGCTCAATAAAAAGGCGGGGGGGCCGAGGCACCTGGAAACATGGCCGAACAGGCCAAGCTACTAATCCAGCAGTTGCGGCAGTCGAGAGATGCCGCAAAGGTGAATCTTCCTCTTGTTTCCCCACAGGTGGCACCGGTAGGACCTGCAGTTGGTCTCGAGAAAACGGCGGGAACAACGACCGAACCGGGTAAGCTCGCTTTGCCAATGGCAGGGGAGGGCTCATTACCCTCAAGGCAGGAGAGGGTAGCACAGCACATCCCTATGGCCACGAAAGAGTTGATATAGGGAGACAAATATGTCAATATGTTTTCATTATTAACTGACCATCGCGAGATGGAATATGCTAAAACCCAGAAAGATTTGTGGCACCCGAGCGTGTGGCGCGCCAAGATGGCAGAATTCAGGGTGGATGAAATGGTAACGAATTGGGTGAAGGCCTTTGCAATATTTACTGCAGTTATGGGGGAAAGTAAACCTGAGGTGTTAACTGAATTGTCTTGGTATCAAACTCGTATTATGGATTTTTATGCGATGTATGAGGGAGAGGAATGGAAAGGTTATGACATGAAATTCCGAAAAGCGAAAGAATATGATGCCTCCCTGACATGGGACTGCCTCGACTCGGTCTCATGGCATAAGCAGCTCCTGCCAGGGGCGGCAGGCACATCCTCGCCGGGCGGGATTGGGTCGGGGGTCTTCCGCCAAAAGCCCGCGGTGCCCTTTTGAGCAGGCGCCAGTGGCGATCACCAGCCGAAAACCGGCGGGAATGGCGGCAAGCGGGGGGTCTGTTGGGGCTTCAATCGAGGCAACTGTAACAGACCACAAGGATCATGTAGGTTCAAGCATGCGTGTGCGGGCTGTGGGAATTCCTCACACCCGGAGAGTTCATGTAGATCGAAGAATAGCGGGATGGGAGGAAAGGGAGGGTCCAAACAGAAGTGAGGTAGAACGTTGTGACCAATTGCCTACACCCGTTGATCTCATGGCTATGACTCCTTGGTTGAACAAATACCCTGATCATGTCTCCGCTGGGGTGTTGAGGAAGGGATTCTTACACGGCTTCCACATCCCGGCGGGGGATTTTCGAGGGGACACCTTTTGTAAAAACCAGTTATCGGCGCAACATAACCCAAGTGTGGTAGAGAGAAAAATTGCGAAAGTGGTCAGCTTAGGGCGAGTGGCAGGGCCTTTTCAGCGCCCACCGGTGGCGGATTTCGTCTGTTCCCCATTAGGGGTTGTCCCGAAGAAAGACCCGGGGGAGTTTAGGCTTATTCATAACCTGTCTGCTCCAAGGGGTTCCTCGGTGAACGAGGCCATTGACCCAGAAGTCTGTTCGGTGTGGTACGCATCGTTCGATGAGGCCGTGGCCATGCTGAATCGCCTGGGCCCCGGGGCGCTGATGGCAAAATCAGATATCGAGTCGGCGTTCCGGTTGCTCCCGGTACACCCGCAGGATCAGCGTTTGCTAGGTTTTGCATTCCAAGGGAGTTATTACATGGATAAATGCATGCCTATGGGTTTCTCCATTTCTTGTGCCTATTTTGAAATGTTCAGTTGTTTTTTAGAGTGGGCTTTTACAGAGGCCACAGGGCATGGGCATGTTATGCATTATCTCGATGACTTCTTGTTTTTGGGAGCAGCCGACGAAACGAAATGTGCGCAGGCGCTGCACGACTTCTGCATCCTCATGAGGGAGTTTGGAGTCCCATTGGCACCAGGTAAGACGGTTGGACCATCTACTTCACTGGAGTTTCTGGGAATTGAGCTCGATTCGGTGGAGGGATGTTTCCGTTTGCCGATGGGAAAGGTGGCCAAGTTTAGGGCTGCCTTGAAGCTATGCCTTGGTAAGGAGAAAGTGACCCTGCACCAGTTGCAACAAACAGTGGGTCAGCTTAACTTTGCCTTGAGAGTCTACCAATGGCCCGCCCCTTCTCACGCTCTATTGCACAAGCTATGGTTGGTCTCAAAGAAGGACACCACCGTACGAGACTGTCTGCAGAGGTTCGCCAAGATATGCGCATTTGGTTGGCATTTCTGGCGGACTTCAACGGTCGAGTAGTGTGGAACAAGCCGCCAGCGTCTTCAGATGAGCTAGGTCTGTGGACCGACTCGGCGGGGAGCGTGGGATTTGGCGCAATTTTTGGTAATCGATGGTCGGCGCAAACATGGCCGGCATGGTGGCACTCCGGCGGTCTCACAAGTAACATTGGGTTCCTGGAGCTATTCCCCATTTTTGTTGCTCTTATGGCATGGCCAGATGATTTCAGAGACCGCTCAGTGGTGTTTTGGTCTGATAATATGACTGTTGTCGAATGCATTAACCAACAGGCAGCACGCTGCAAATTGATCTTGAGATTGTTGAAAGAAGTTGTGCTGCTTTGCATGAGACTGAATGTACAGTTCAGGGCGAAACATGTGCCGGGTGTACTGAATCATGCGGCTGATGCACTCTCTCGTTCACATATGCAGGCGTTCAGGGGTTATCTACCCACAGCGGACCTAATGGCGGCACCATTCCCCGAAGCACTGTGGCTAATCGGTGCCCCGGATTACAAGACCTCGTGGCAGCAAGCTTAGCCCCCAGGACGAGTAAGGCATACGAAGGAGCGTTTCGTTCCTATTGCACATTTTTGGGTCCGGCAGGGAATCAGAATTGGGGTCAGGAGGAATCCTTCCTGGGGTTCCTGGTAGCACTCCACAGAGAAGGCCGATCAGCGGCAAAGGCCAATAGGCATAGGGCGGCCATTTCATTCATGGCGCAGGTGCATGGCATAAAAGACCCAACGGGTTCCTTTTTGGTGAAAAAAGCCCTTCGCGGCTGGCAGCGCCTCGAGGGTCGCAAGCAAGATGAAAGGCGCCCGATTGGCTTAGATAGGTTGTCCCTACTCATAGCGAAACTAGACGAGACATGCTCCTCCCAATTCGAAGCGGTTCTGTTCCGGGCAGCTTTCGCATTAGCGTTCCATGGGGCTATGCGGGTGAGCAAACTGGTCGCAAGGAATAAGAAAGACGTTGAGGGAGGCTTGTGCAGGGATCACGTCCAAATTAGGGGTGATTCGATAGTGCTCGCGATAACCAGGTCCAAGACCGACCAAGGGGCTATGGGAAATAGTGCTGTTGTGCAGCGCGCGCGAGGGTCCCCCACGTGCCCGTTACTGTGTATAGAGGAATACTTGGCACTAAGGGCGGCTACATGGGGGGAGAGTTTGCTGCGGCACAAGGATGGCACCCCACTGACGAGGTTTCAGTTCCAGAGGGTGCTGCCACTGACAATCGCTGCTGCGGGCATGGACCCGTGCGATTTTGGGACCCACTCCTTTAGGATAGGGGCTGCTACTGAGGCTACAGCCAGGGGTCAGAGTGCGGATGAAGTGAAACAGTTGGGACGATGGTCCTCGAATTGCTTCAAAAGGTATGTGCGAGTGCACATGTTGTAAAGATCAATTGACGTACACTCACGCTTCTTGTCTTTTGTTTTAATTACAGTTTCGCGAGCCTGTCACGCGGGGCGGAATTTGCAGTCGACCCAGTACCAGGAGACCAGCGGTCATGGATCACCGTCTAGAGAGAGAGTGGTATGGGTCGTGGGCCACTCATACGTGTGGCGCGCCAGGGACGTATTCAAAGCAGGTGACGCGACTCACGCAGCTGGGGAATACGGGTACAGAGTGGCCTTCCATGGGAAGGGTGGGCTCTGTTTTGACCAATTCGAGTCATTTGTTGAGGGTCTCTTAGGGCGGCAAAGGTCACCGCCATCTGTAGTCATAGTACACCTGGGGGGCAATGACTTGGTGACACTGGGTAGGCGAGTGTTGTTTGAACAAGTTTTGTCTGCTGTTAGCTGGTTGGCGAAAAGAATCCCGGGGTGCACGATCGCCTGGTCCCACATGATTCCCAGGAAGGTATGGCGGGGGGGCCTTTCGGTGTCAGCACTGAACCATTCGGTGAAAAGGGTTAACAATAAAATTGGTAGACTGTTTCGCTTTTCGCAGTTGCATAGCATTCCTCATGGGTGTATTCGGGGTGATCACATGTATCTGAATGATGGGGTTCACCTGTCCCGGGAAGGGAATGATTTACTCATAGGAGACTTCATAGCATGGCTAAGGGGTTTGAGGAAGCATGACCTTTAGGAGGAGTAGGGGGGGCCGGATAGTCGGTCAACTATCCGGCCTGTGGCGGTAAGGTCATGATCGGTGAGCAGTAATTTCAAGGTCCCTAGAGGGGGGCGCCACCCAGAATGGATGGGAGCGCCCGGGGGGAGGCGGCCATTGGCCCCTCCCATGGGGAGGCGGCCATTGGCCCCTCCCATGGGGAGGCGGCATCCACTAAGGATGGGTCGCCTAAGGGGAGACGGCCATAGGCCCCTCCCAGGGGAGGAGGCGGCTATATGCCCCTCCTACTAAATCCCGGGGGCCGGATATCCGCGACGGCGGATAGAGAGTGTGGGGATGGGGGGGGAGTCCACGCTGTCCTTCCTACAGATACCTCACACGGGAACTCGGACGACCTTTAAGATGGCGTCGAGTGGAAAGGGGGCCCCCACCACGACAAGGGAAGTTACAGTTGGCAATGAGGGTAGAGTCCTCTGCGCATGCGCCACTTACACCGTGAGGGCGAGAGTTTTGGTAGTAGGGATCTGACACCGGTTAAGACCTTGCCGTTGGCCCTTAATGCAAGGATGTACAATTTTAATTTAGAATGTATGCATTGGCAGGATGTTAGACTCGGCTAGGAAACCTTTGTATTAGAGATCTGTTAAGGTTAGCCAAAGAACATGTCTTCATCGAAATGTAATAAATGTAAAATTGTACATGATTATGAAACTTTTATTTAATGTTTTACATTTTGTTTCATATTTTAATAAATACGGCCGGGAGGGTGACTCCCTCCCGCCTTCCAAAAGTTCAAGCCTGCGTCTGACTTCCCATCCTTGGGGATTGTGTTGGGAGGGGTGACGGGCATCCCGGCCATATTAACTGCAGCTATGATTTCTAAGATATAACAGAAGAAACCCTGGGGAAAGGCCTTGCTAGAGGTAACACCACCTCTCTTTGAAGAGCATTAAGGAAAAAATCAAAGAAAAGGCGGGTTGGTTTGGAATTCTTTCATGAAGGGGAGGAACGGGGCTTTGTTTTGAATGTGATAGGTCTATTGAGATTCCTCGAAGATACTAAAAGAAAACAACAAGAGCGGGTGCCAAGGGAACACGAGGCTTTTATTTATTAATTTTTTATTGTATTTAGATTCTTTACCCTATATTTTGTTGTTTTGAAGGGATGACCTGTTGTTATGTTGACGCCCAGGCTGTTTGTTGCTGCTCTCTTTGTCTTCCGTTTTGTTGTTGTGAAGGGATGAACTGGCGCTATGCTGACACCCAGGATGTTTGTGGCTACTCTATTTGTCGTCCATTTTGTTGTTATCAAGACATGGCCTGTACATGTCAGGGCTTCCTGGCTGTTTGAGGCTGCCTCTTTAAACAATTCTGCGACCACTTGGTCAGGGAAGTCCAGTAAATCACTAAAAGCCAAAATGAAAAAAGTATTACCAATCAATCATTTGCAAAATCCAATAAATTCATGCATAGTCCTAAAAAAGAAAAGAGACCAAAACAGTTGTTATTTTCTCAAGTATCTATAAATATCACTCCAAAGCACCTATCTAAAACTAAACATGTGCAATATACACAGACAATGCACAAGAGTGCTGATCAATTCAACATGACTGCTAAAAAGACTAAACACTTGGGGGCCTATTACGATGTCGGAGGTAAGGTCGCCGATATCAGGTTGGAGGCCTTACGACTGACATCGTCGGTTTCAATTCCAACCGGCCGATTTTGATTCAGCCGGTTGGGAATTGAAACCGGCCGGTCATTCTGGGTGGCAGCAGGGATCTTAGTTTGGGATGATCAGCCCTTGTGTTAATGGACCACTATTGTGCACCAGGGGAAAATTATCAATTAAATTAAAAAACAAACGAAAAAGAAATTGACAGAGGGCACGGTCCTCATTGAAATAGCCTGATTTCCCACCCCTGATGCTGTTTTTACTCGTGGATCGCTATTGTGCCCCCTGGGGAATATTACAAAAAAAGTGAAAAAGAAACAGAAATGGACAGTTGGGGTTTGCCCTCATTGAAATAGTTACCACCAACAGGGGCAGCCCTATTACCAGAACCAGGGGAAAGGTAAAGACTAGAATCCTAACAAAGGCTCAAGTAACTTATTACATACAACATAAACTCGAAATGTGTTAAGAATACATCACATAAAACGCAACAAACTATACATAAAATAGCGATATTAACAAATAATGTTAATAGATGATACCCCTACACACACTCAAACATGTACACAATTTGTTAATAAGACAATAGCATTAAATCTGATGAGATGGTGTGCTCTTTTTTATGCAACAACCAATATAAGGACAGAGTAGTTTTTGGGAGGCACCAGGGTGACATCACAAGCCGGCAGATAAGTGCACTTCTGCTGCTTCTAGTGGGTTTTAGTCTGTTAGGATGACTCTCCATGTTTGTGGGAGACATTGTTTGAAAGGGGAGAGTCCCCCCTTTCTAAAGATGCCTCGTACAAACCTATTCCTGCTAGTGGATCGTGCTCATGGCGCTATCCACGAGGAGGAACACCACTAGGACAATGGAGATCAGTGTTTAAGGGAAACGTATTTCCCTTAAACACTGATCTCACTCATTGCCAATTCATACAGGGCTATTTTCAATCTTCCAAAATACGTTTCCCCGGCTCAGATTCGATTAGAATTTGGTATCCTGAAACAAACTCTAGAGAGGCGGAGCGTATATGCAACAAATTGGCATAAAATTCGCAATGCAGATGCTGGATCTTTATGTGCAAACCTATGGGAAGAACTACTTCGGCACCTCACCCTTGCGCCGAGAGCCTACTTATATGAATCACTCAAAGTTCTAGGCCTGATTGATACCTGGGAAACATCAATCGATCTCTTGTCCTTTAAAAAAGTAGCTAAAAAATCAGCTAGCATCATCTCAGCGATAGAAGACAAGAAAGACCTAGCAAACAGAGCACATGGATGGCTAACGGTGGGTGCCTATGAAAAACTGCGGCCACAAGCGTATTTCAGTATCGGCATGAAAATAAATGTTAAAGAAAAATTCCTAAAATTACGACTTGGGGTAATTCCCATACTTCCACATCTTCCACCTTGGGAGAGAAATAACCCTTCACAGCAGTGTCGCATGTGCAAAACCGGCAAGGAGGACATAATTCATGTGATTTGCATCGACCCTAGCATAAAGGACTTGAGGTTCAATCTCTTACGTCCTTTTTTTAACCTTCATGCCGTTCGGACCTGTAGACAGGCAGCAATACTGTGCTTTTCTACTAGCGACACTAAATTGAACTGTCAAGTTGTGAAGTTCTTTGACCTAATAAGAAAGAGACTTAACCATGCTAGATGAACTTTTTAAAATCCTTTGATGGTAACCATAAAACTGTTAATAACACTGTAATTTTATGCATCTTATTTTTTTGTTATGTTTAAGTAACAACAACTATGGACGTTTTTCAATTTTGTAAAGATTTTAATTAATCATATACAAATAAACATTTACTTACTTTACAGTGTTTAAGGGGTTGGTCCTCGTGGTTAATGTGCCGACCACCCCGGCCTCACCCCCGCCGGGGCCCATCAATAAAAGAAAAAAAACACGTTTTTTTTCCTTAGGGGACACAATTGTGCCCCCATAGGAGGATAAATTATATTATATTTAATGTAAGGGTGGTGTGTGTTCTGGTGTTAGGCTGGCTGTGTGTAGGCTAGAGCTTGGTTTGTTGTGTGCATGGACTGGCGCTTGCTGGCAGTGTGCATGGACTGGTGCTTGGCTGATGGTATGCATGGATTGGTGCTTCCCTGGAGGTGGGCGTTGACTGGCATTTGGCTGGTGCTGTGTATGGCTGGTGTTGTGTGTGGACTAGTGCTTTGCTGGTGGTATGTGCAGAGTGGTGCCTGGCTGATGGTGTATATGGACTGGTGCTTGGCTGGAGGTGTGCGTAGACTAGTAGTGTGTTGGTGGCTAGTAGCCAGTATGTGCACTGACCTGCTTGAAGTGTGTTTGTCAGTTGCCTGATGTTTGAATGCTTGGTGGTGTGATTGGTGTGTTAGTCCTGTTGGCATATGAGAGGGATGGGCCCTTGAATGGTACTGTTTGTAAATGTAACTGTTGCATTGTGTTGGGCCTGAAGCTGACAATGAGAATAGTTTTCTGTGTCTAATGCATGAAAGGCATGTGAATCGACTGAAAAGCGGTTGGAGCCTTGCTGCGGCTTTACAGCTCATGAGCTGTAAATAAGTGGATCTCTGATATGATATTGAAATTATTTACAATGACTTTTGCAGAATTTATTTCGTGAAGCCATTAGTGAATAACGTTTTTTTCTATGAACCATTTACTTACCCATGTGCCAAACCCAACCAGTAGGCCTGTGATTGACTAGTGGATGGGTGTTAAATAATGTTTTGGGATTTATTTTACTTTTACCATCAGTGCATACTCTCTGTAGTGAACACCTTCTTCCCACTCATCTTTATGGAAACTGGTCACTTAGGGAATAATATGTGGCATGTTTTGTGCGGATTCCACAAGGCTTACTTACCCAGAAGCCCTTATAAATTTGATTAATTGACTAAACATATATTTTCCTCACATTTCTGTGGGGGACAGTTGTGGGATCACCGGGTCAGAACAATGTTCCTACAAACCAGCATTTGCCCAGGTCTCCTGATAAAAATGCTACCTCACTTGCGTGAGTGGGCCAGGTGCCGCAACAGGCAGAGGTCCATAATGTACTGTGTAGACATCAAAAGTATCTATCACAAAACAACTTGGTTTTGCAAGGGGAGCACCTGTGTTTTAGGTCCCGGGCTCATCAGCCATCTATACAAACCTACCAAACCTAGACATTTATGAAAACTAGACACCTGGTGAGTCCAGGGCGGTGTGACTTTCATGGATCCCCCAATGTTTTTGCACCCAGAATACCCTTCAAAGCTCACATTTAGCCAAAATGTCAAATTTCCGTGTGAGGAAGTTGTGGGATCACCGGGCCGCCAAAAATTTCCTACCACCCAGTGTTCCCTCCCCCAGTTCTCCCATTAAAAATGCTACCTCACTTGTGTGGTTGTGCCAAATGTCCGCTCCAGGGAAGGGCCCAAAACGTATTGTGGATACATCAAAATGATCTATCACAAAACAGCCAGGTTTTGCAAGGGGTGCACCTGTGTGCCCGGCCAAAAACACAGGTGCCCCCTCCTTGAAAAACCAGGTAGTTTTGTGATGGATCATTTTGATCCCTTCACAACACATTTTAAGCCCTTCACTGTCGGTCGCACATGGCTCACCCAAACAAGTTAGGCTCCATTTCTCTCCGGAGACTTTGGGGAATGCTGGGTGGTAGGAAATGTGTGGCTGACTGTAGTTTCCAGGACATTTCCTCACCTAAATATAAGGACAATTGTTTTTTAGGCAAAGTTTGAACTTTGCACAGGACTCTGGGCAAAAAAACCTGAGCAGAGCCACATAAGTCACCTCACCCTAGACTCTACCAGGTGTTGAGTTTTAAAAAGTTCTGGTTTCATACGTTTCCGTAGTCGAAGGCTGAGCTGGCCCTCAAATTCCACAGCTACCCACATTCCAAAAAACACATTGCGAAAAACACGTTTTTCAGTGTAAAACGTGGTGTCTACGTTGCGTTTGGTGCCCTTTCGTGTTGGGGGCACTTTGCCTACCCACACATGTGAGGTCCCGTTTTTTCTTGGGAGATGTCAGGCGGTAGGAAATGTGTAATTGCTTGCAGATTCCAGGAATTTTCCTCAGAGAAATGCAAAACAAAATTGTTTTTAAGCAAAGTTTGAGCTTTGTTCTGGATTCTGGGGAAAAAAAACAGTTGAAAGCCATGCAAGTCACCCCACCCTGGACTCCCCCAGATGACTAGTTTTGAAACATGCCTTGATTTGGTAGGTTTCCCAGGTGGGGCCCAAAATCCACAGCTACCCACACTGCAAAAAACACAAAATGTTTTAGTGGAAAAATTTGATGTTTCTACATTGTGTGTGGCACCCTTTCCTGTGGTGGGCACTTGTCTTACCCACACAAGTAAAATGTTTTTGTACTTGTATAGCGCACAGCTACCCGCAGTGGGTTTCCCGGCGCTTGTACGAATACCGCAAGGGAACCCTTCCTGGCTTTTCCTGTGAATTGTCCACTCCTGGGCACCCCCATGGTGCAGACAAGGCATTCCTCGTGTTGTGGGGGCCATTGTGGAGACTAAGCAAGCTATTGCCCAGAGTTGCAGCGTGGGACCCATGATCAGAATAGGCACTGAGGCGAGAATATCTGGTCAGGGGAATTAATGAGCCCGAGACCCGCCAGGGGAGGAACGAGCCCTGGTCCCTGGCCAGAGCTCTGCATCGAGGTCTGCCTGCTCTAACCATTGAGGCACACTTCTCCACATTCTCCACAATTAGGTACTGTTTTTCTCGGGAGGCTTAGAGGAACAATAGGTGATAGGAAATTTGGGGTTGCCTGCAGATTCTATGGTTTTTCCTAAAGAAATGCAAGGAAAATGTGTTTTTTTTTAGGCAAACTTGGAGCTTTGCATTGGATTATGGGTAAAAAAACTGGTGAGAGCTACACAAGTCACCCCACCCTGGACCCCACCTCGGGTGTCAAGTTTAAAAAATGTGTTTTATTGGTAACATTCCCTTATTAGGCTCCTTGTTAAAAACAAACATTCTTATAGGTGAAATATGATATCTCCTACTTTGCATTTTGGGGTGTTTTGTCTCGCAGGCGCAAAGCCCAGCTTCACAATTGGGGTATCATTTTTATATGGAGACATTTGAAAATACAGAATAGTAGAATTTGTTTTATTACCAGTTGAATATCTCTACGTATGTGCCTTTCAAATGGAAGCAAGTGGGTATCATAGAAGACATTTTACAAAATGCCCTCGGAAACACATGCCAGTATGGGTATCTATAAATTCATGGATGTACAAACTACCACTGCTCCTAAACTCAGTATCTGGTGTACTATTCGGAAATACAAAGCTTTCCTTCATACTCTTTATCCATTCTTTATAATTTACCAAAAGAGTTACTGTTTAAGTCTGTACACAACGAAAAATAATTGTAAGCTGCAGCTTGGCTGGTGGCTCTGGGTACCTCAGGATCTTGGAGAACCTACAAACCCAATATATCCCACAACAGGAAGGGTCCAGTGGATGTAATGGTTTATTTTGTTTGAAAATCTTCCATAGTAAGGAGAAGTTACAGATGAAAATGTAGACACAAATGGCTGGTTTCTTCAACTCATTTTCTAGATATTTTTTTATTTCAACTGTTACTTTTTGTAGCAAAACCTTGAATGATCAACACAAATGACTCCTTGTTTAATTCAGAATTGTGTCTAACTTTCAGAAATGTATAGCTTTCCAGGATCTACCATGAGTTTCATACCGGTTTCCACCAAAAACTGGAGGGAGGTTGAAAGCACAAAAAATAGGAAAAATTATCTATCTCCCAGTAAAATGCCAAAACTGTACTAAAAAAAAGTGGTTTTCTGAATCAAGTTTATTTGTTCCAGATAAAGGGAGATGGTGATTTTAGCAGTGCAAACCTTTCATTGATAGCATTTCCACAAAAAACATGCGCTCTTCTGCAGAACTTTATTCACATTCCCCAGTAAACATATTTAGCCATATTTTGGCTAATTTCTCAGTCTTCTCCAGGGGAATTCACAAACCCTGGAACCTTTTGATTTCCCAAGATGTTAGAAAACAGGATGCAAATTTGGTGTGGGATACTTATTTGGAAACAGGTTTATGGAGCCCTACCACAAATAGTCAAACAAGGGCTCAGCATTTTTTTTTTGGGGGGGGGGGGGAGGCCTATCATTTAAGGAGTTAGGAATTAATAACATTTACTTCCATCAGATATCATAGTAAAAGACTGCCATTTTGAAACAGTCTTTAAGTAAATTTCACTTAAATCTATCAAATATCATGGTATAAGTCACAGTTAAATACAAGGTAACACAAAACACATCAGTATATACCTATTAGACTAGTATACTTCCTCCAAAGACACATGTACAGTTACACACATCAGTTGGTCATGAATTATACTAGTGAAAATAGAGAGATCTACTCCGATATACACAAAAATTGACATTTACTTAAGAGGGACACACATTTAAGCAAATATGTCAATGATCAACAGTGTATTATTTACAACCGAAGGAGGCCTTTAATGATCTTTTAAGTCAGAGTGACACTATGAGCTTTAAACCTAGAACTACTGGTGGACTATGATTAGTCCAAGAGAAAGGTTTTCATAAATGTGATCACTGCATCTACTGTGAATTCTCACCTGCTAAAGCTCTAAAGTTTGATGATCATATTAACATGAAAGTGTGTCATATACGTGACTTTTATTTTGTATTTATGTTATTGTCTGTATTTGTAAGCAATTGTATGTTGGATCTACAACTAGGAATTTGAAATTAAGGTGGCACTCTCACTTAAGGGCTATACAAAATAACAATGCTATGCATCCTATTGTCGTACATTTTTTAAACGAACATACCTTAAAGAACATATCAGATTTTAAATTCATAGGTGTCGCACAAGTACAACCTCATGGAAGGGAGGGAGATAGAATCTTGGAGCTCCTTTAAGCTCTATGGCAGTTACTCTTCTCGTTATACTAGGTAAGGAGTGGCCTCATGGGGAAAGTGTATAGTTTAAGTTGTCATGTGAATTCCTTCCAGTCAACACTTAGATTTGCTATGCTATTTCTTTTTTTTTTTCATCTTATAACTGCCTTCAATTTGTAACTTGAGCAAATCACTGCTAATAGGGAAACCTTTTTTGAAAATATGAATTGAGGTCATTATTGTATCATATATTGTTGTGTCTTTGAGTGATATTTTATGAACTGCAGAAAGTTATATTTGATATATTATGTTTTTTAACAATGGCAAGTGTGTAACTACACATATGTCTTTAGAGGAAATATACTGGTGTAATAGGTATATACTGAATTGTTTGTGTTACCTTATATTTGACTATGACATAAACTGTTAGATTTGATAAACTTAAATAATGTTGTAAAATGAAAATCTTTTATTATGATACCTGATGGAAGTAAATGTAATAATGCAATGAAAATTCTTAAAAGAAAGATTTTTGAGGTTTGTGCATTTTTTGTTAGGTGTATAATTATCTGAATGCCATATATTTGTTTGGATTGGAGATAATATTTGCTTTTCAACTAAGGGACCATTTTTGATGTCGGACGGAAAGCCATCTGACAGTTTGTAGGAGGCTTTCAGCCCAACATCGATAGTTTCCCTCTGACTGTCGTATAACAATACCGGTGTTCAGAGGGAAACCTGCTGGGGGAATGCGCTGCACTTTCTGAAGGAGCCCGTCGGAGCATTGAAATAACACATAATCCCATAATGAGGGTGGAGCCAGCCTCGGCTCTGTCGTCAGGATTATGATGTCGTTTTCCCACAGCCTTTCCATGACAGCCTTTCCAACATGGAAAGGCTGTCGGTAAATTACTTTGGGGGCTCCTTGCAAGGCCCCCTGGCCCTCCGCTATGGGCCTGGTATCCCCCTAAACATTCCTTCACCATGTGACAGGCACCACATGGTGCCTACCACATTGTGCAGGAATGGTTACAGACATCAATTTTACAATGGCAGCTTGTTCTGCGGCACCTTTCCACCAGATGCACATTCTGTATTGCTTCTGACTGCCCACAGGGTGGCTGCATCCAAATTCTGCGTGTGGAACTGCCTACCTATGGTCGATTTTGAAAATGTTTGATAAGTGATCAAAAAAATCATTTTGCTTTTTTATTGAATTTTTTATCTAGTGGAACTGATCAATAGGCCCTGAGAAAGCGATTTTTGTTGTGAAATACGTGTTTGCCTATTTGTACTTGAAAAATAGATCTATTAAGAATATATTGGGGCAAATTATCAACAATAAGTGATATTTTTCGCTAAATAAGCTTAGCGAAAAAATTTTTATCACCGCGCATCGCCTGATTTTATCGCAGAGATAACGTGGTAGTAGCAACGTTTATCTTCAAAGCGATAAAATATCCGGCAATAGCAGCGAAATGCGTGAATATCGCTAGTAATTCAGCAAGATTCAGGCATTATCACTAATAGGGACTTAACCTGTATATCCACCTCCCATTGGATATACAGGCTAAGAAGTGGTCTGAGCAGGCGTTAGGATTTGGGGATATTCGCTCTTAGCGCAAATACTTTAATCGCTACGCCTGCGTTGAAAATAGGCGATAGCGATGTTAGCGACTGCTTTCAGTCGCTAACAGGTTGGGGACGCCCACATTGCATGTCATTAGCGATAAATATCGCTGACATGCAAAGTGGGCCCAAACCACTCGCTTTCACCTAAAAGCTGTCGCTAACTGATGTTAGCGACAGCCTGCTAATGGGGCGATGAAATTATCGCCGCTTTGCAGCCGAAAACGGACGCAAAAGCGGCGATAATTTATTTTCGCCTGCCTTGGTAATATGCCCCATTGTTCTTTTTGCCCCTCACAATTCATTCGGTTTATGAAATTTTGAAACCGTGTTCCTGTAGAAGCAGGTAGGCACACCCTGAGGAAGCATTTGTTGCCAGTCTATGCGAATCTGCCCCAGTTTTTTTTATTTATTTATGATCCTGTATCTGCAGCTAGACCAGTAGAAGTCATTTGTACCTGGTCATTTTTATTGAATATGCTGAGCCCAAAGAGGTTTTCCTCGAAACCGTTTATTAAGGAATTTAACCCCAGAATCAAGTGAGAAACGAAAAGCTTCTGCTCTGAATCTTTTCTATTGCAGGCTGGCACTTTTTAGCAGCAATGATTCAAGCAAAAGCACTGCAATAAGATAACAATTTTACGACAAGTCACTTATTTCTACTTTACTTATATGTCTCAAAAAGTCAAATGTATGTCAAAAGTGCTCAATTACCTCAGACACTTTTCAACCTGCTTGTACTTTTTCAGTGGTGCCTGGCTGCCGTGCTTCAAGAGCAAAGTACTCTCTGGCGAGGGAAAATGAAAAAAAAACTGTATGGCAGGTGAAAACGAAAGGAAAACATTAGCTCTAATTTGCAGTAGAAGAGAAGCATTCCCTGCAAACATGACAACTGGCGGTCAATGTATGAAATTGCATTTGTATTATTTGATAACTGCATAATGAAGAAGAACATCTATAAAAAAGAAAAATACATAATTTGTCTAGCTAGGCTAATCAGAAAATGTGTTCAATGGTTTCATAATGGTTGGTTTCAAGGCCAAGATGTAGCATGCAGTGAATGTAGAAAGTGCTTTAGTTGTCTTGCCAGTCCAAGTCCACCCAAAAAATCATAGATAGGTAGATATGTCTATATTTTTTTATAGATAAAGGTATATAAAAAGTATATATGCAAAATGTAATATGCTATTTATTAATTTGTTGAGAGTGGGGAGGGGACTTGACTCACAGGCCCCTGCTTGTGACCCCCTCCCTTCCCTCAACAAACATATTATGCGCTGTAAATCTACACACATGGTTTATGCTTTGACATGTTTCATGCCTATTTGCTTTCTCAAATATATTTAAGGAATACAGAATGCAAGGTGTTAAACTTGTTTAGCAAGGTGAAATTACACTTGAGTATTGCAATATATAAAGAAATATATACAAAGAGGTACTTTCAGTCAAACCCCTTCAACTCTTCTTCCATTTGTCTATTCAAGTGCCATCCCATTTTGTTCCCACCCACTACACACTGCAGCAATGGAAAATGGTCCAGCCCACTTCAGCCGCCTGCTGTCTTCACTGTGGGGATGGCCTTTTCTCTTGCTCATATACACATCAGCCTCGAAAGTAGTACACATCAGTGCCTGGTCTGGTGGATCAATGACTGCTATTTCTTTTTTTCATTTGTGTTTTCAAAGGATCATTTTTTATTTCTTTTGTTGCAATTCTATGTGTGCCACCTTCAGATAGCAGCATTGTAACTTTTTAATTAATTTTATGTGAGTTACATATGATGGGATTGTAGCGCTGGCCCCACAAGGAGCAAAAGCCCGATGATGAAGCATGACACACACATGGGTGTGTGAGGGCAATACCTTCCAATACGGAAGACTCCCTCACTTTACACACTCCAACCTTAGGTTCTCTGTATAGGAATAGTCACCCCCTCTTGTTCCTGATTTAATTTCTTACACTGATTCAGAGCTCCATGGAGACTTATCCGGTTATGTTCCATTTGCAGGGCAGATTGCTTAACATATTTTCATCTACCTTTAAATCAATCTGAACATTCCACGTGAAAACTACTGTGGAAACTCAAAGAATTTTACCTTTCAATTTGAGACATTAATTTTTGCTGCCACTAAGTCTGGGAAAAATAATTTTATCATTTAATGTACAATAAGGAAATGTTAACAAAGGATGCATAGGTTCTCCAGACTGTTTTGTAGTTTATATCACTGCCATCCCAAAAAGGTTCCCCAAAATACTTCCTTAACACACTAAAAAGAGATATTCATAGATTAAGAGATCCATTCTCTTACGTTAAAAGAAGTTATCAACAAAACCTCCTTTCATCCCAAGTATTTTCTCAGTAATGTATTTCTTGTAGAGAAGAAAGGAGGAAGTTTCTGTTTGGTGATATATCTCAGAGAGTTAAACTCTAGGACTCTTTACAGAAATTTCAAGATGACATGTAGCCATCTTCTCAGAGGTCTTGTAAAAAGGGAGATGATCTAGTTTGTTTGGATATGAAAGCTGCCTCTGTTGCAGTACCAATATACCCTCCTTATCATTGCATCAATTTCTTTGGAAAGATGAAGTTTAAGAATTTTAGTTCTTCCTTTTGGTCTTTCCTCAGCCCTTTGGTGTTTCAACAAGCTTCTGAAACCATACACAGAATTCTTAAGAGCCCTAGGTCTTTGTCCAATGTCTTAATTAGACAATATACTTCTAATGTCTCAAGATCCGAATGTTCTATAATCTTAATTATCTCTTTCTATATACCTCCCAGACATAGAGAAATCAGATCTCTTTAACTATTTTCTTAGTGTTTGCAATAAATGTCATCTCAACATCGTTATCCTTACTAGTTCGGAAGATGCAATCCATCAAGGAAGAGATCTGGAATATTCTCACAAAAACAAATGAATCCGTTTTTGTTGCTTGGCCAGACTTGTGGGCCTATCAGCTTCATCAATTCAAGCTATTTTCCTGTTCCTTTACACTATTTTGCCCTTCAAAGATTAAAAGTCTTCATTTAATAAAAGGCCTATCTTTCTCCGATCAAATCCAACTCCCTATGGAGGTATGTCAGGCATTACAATGGTGGCTGGAGCCACCATCTCTCATGCACTGTCTAAACTTGATTACTCCAATGGCCTCTACAAGGGAACATCTTTATCAACTATGAAAAGACTACAACAAATTCAGAACTATGCTTATAGACTACTTATTCATGTAAAGCCACAGAGCCACAACTCGCCTGCCTTGAGGGCCCTACATTAGTTACTGGTTGCCAGAAGATCCACCTTCAGACTGCTTTGACTCACCCACAAAGCAATACATGGAACAGGACTACTTTTCATCAGGAATAAAATCACCGAATACATTCAGCAAAAGAACTTTCACTTCAGATTGGGACCCGCCTCAGAGTTCTAGCATACAAGGAAAAAACGATGGGCGGTACATCTTTCTCTGTCCAAGAAGCCAAACTATAGGATTCACCACCCTGAAACATAAGATCCACGGATAACCATCTTACCTTCAGAAGACGACTCAAGAGTTGGCTCTCTCCTACATGACCATCATACTCAGAACACAAATATACTGCATATACTTTTGTATGTGAACATGTATAATTTGATTATATGTATGTGTTTAGAGAAGCGCATTTCAAATATATATATATAAGGTACTCCGCTTCTATTGCACATATCTTCTTTAGCAGAAAATGGACACAGACCCAAAAATTGAAATTAAAAAATAACATTTTGAAATGTAGGGTTTATCAAATGTTTAAAGTAAGAAAGTATGTATGAAAGCTATATTTTTTTAGACTGCAATTTCGTAAAATATGCTCACTGAAAAATATCTGATTAAGTAAGTTGTAAGGATTAGAATATGGGTGAGGGTGGGTGTCCCGCTCACGATCGCACAGTCGCTGGTGGACCAGGAGGGTAGGTATGCCATATTCAGGGGTGCGCTTGATGGCAGACAGATAGTGCTTGCATCGATATATGCTCCCAACACAGAACAAGCTGCGTTCCTCAACAAAATATCACACATCCTTGCCCCTTGGCATGACATTCCTATGCTTTCAGGGGGTGATTATAATAGTGTCCTTGACGTGTCACTAGATCGCTCCTTCCCGTCCCTTCCGGGCATGAGCACACACCACGCTATGAAGGCACTGACTAACTGGCTACACATTGGCCCCCGAAGGATGCTTGGAGACATAGACACCCCCAAGATAGGATATACTCTTATTATTCCGGTGCCCATGACCTGCAAGTGTGACTGGACCGTTACATGCTCTTGGACGATCTGCTCCCCCATGTATCGGAGGTCTATTATTTAGGCCGGACGCACTCTGACCATAACCCGCATATTCTAGAGGTATCATGGGAGCGCCCCCGCCCTCCAATTCCAACCTGGTGGTTACAACCGGATCTTTAAATGGACGCACCCTTCCGGGACCTGCTGGCTGCCAGCATCCCCCAGTATTTTGAGGAAAATGCTGGCACGACCACAACGCCTTTGGTGGAGTAGGATGCGTTCAAAGTAGTGATGAGGGGGACCTGTCTTAGTGAACGGGCAGGTATGCGGCGACAACTAGAGACAGATCTCACGCGCCTTGAAACTGACCTACTTCGTAGGGAAGAAGAGGCACTGGCGGGAAACACTGGTTACTTGAAACGACTTAGAGATGAACACTCCAGATTACTGGACCGTCTCCGTAATATAAAGTACGCAGCACACTCAGCGCGCACCCATCACATGGGAGATAAACCTGGCAGGCTGCTATCGTGGCTGATACGACAAGACATGACTGGGATGCCCGTGACAGCAATACAAAATGCACAGGGAGTCATAGGGCACACCCAAACAGATATACACCGTGCTTTTGAGGAATACTACTTCACAGTATACAGGTCTTACATGACAGCCACGGACATAGACATAAAAATTTCCTGTCCACACTACAGTTGCCACAGCTTACGGCTCGTCAGCAGGAGGAAATAGGTGCCCCTTTGCTGCCGGAGGAATTGAGGGATAGTATATACTCTCTCTCGAATGGAAAAACACCTACTCGGATGTACTGGTACCAGAGCTGTTGCGGGTATACGAGGCAGCACTGGAGTACTCAACACTTACCCCCACATAAAATGAGGCAACGCTGGTCTCTCTTTTGAAGCCCGGCAGGAACCCTGACTTCCTGGGTTCTCATCGCCCTTTGGCCCTGTTAAATACAGACTATAAAATTCTTGCTTCGGCCCTATCTAAGCTTCTTGCCCCGTTTGTGCCGACCCTAGTGCACTCTGACCAGAATGGATTTATACCTGCCAGAAGCACCTCCCTAAATATTCGGTGACTCTTCCATATCCAGAAGTATGCCACGGACCGCTGGCCCAGATCTGGTTGCCTGGTTCTGGACCTGGAGAAGGCTTTCGATTAGTTGGAGTGGCCTTATCTCGCAGCGGTCTTACGTAAGTATGAGCTGGGGGATGACTATCTACAGCTGGCGCAATTACTGTACCAACGGCCCACGGTACGAGTTCGCTCAGGCAAGCTCCTGTCTGACAAAATCAGGGTGAGGCGAGGAACCAGACAGGGGTGCCCTCTGTCGCCGCTACTTTTTTCCCTGGCTATGGAGCCTTTAGCAGCTCTTCTTCAGGAGGGGGGGGGGCAAAATGGGGCATCCCCTTAAGAGACGGACTACAAACAGTGTCCCTATATGCGGACGACCTGTTATTGAATTTACGAGATCTTCATGTTGTTCCGATGGAAATATCAGCCCTATTCTGTAGATTTGAGGCGGTTTTGGGCCTCAGGGTAAATTGGGCCAAATCAGGTGCCTACTCTTTCAGCGAGGACCTAGCCGCAGCTGCAATAATCTTTTAATGGAACTGCACTTAATTGGTATCCGACCATGTTCAGATACCTAGGAATATATTTATAGGTCCCAGGAAGACATGCTGCAGGGTAATTTGGTCCGCGCAATCTCCTCAATCAGAGCACAGATGCAATTCTGACAGTCCTTGCCACTCAACATAATGGGCCCCTATCCAAAAAGATTGTGCTACCGAGGTTATTATATTATTTAGCGAACCTCCCGGTGTATATCCCAGTAAAGCTTGTCAGGAAAATGGAGGGGATACTCCGAGGCTTGATCTGGAATGCTGGGCGACACAGGGTAGCACTGCAGAAGCTATATGCACCCCGTAAAGCGGAGGCTTAGCAGTCCCTCATCTAGAACTATATTATTTAGCGGCACAACTGCAAATGGTTGCAAGGTGGCTCAACGGCAGAAATCTAGCGGACACGGCAACCGGAGATACAGACTGGGCGCAGGCCCAGATCTGTGAACTGTTTCAACCCTTAGGGAACACCCCTCGCCTCACACAAATACATGTCGATTTGGCTCACAGATGTTTTAAAAGGAGCCTTCTTTTAACAAAAGGCACACTCCCGTATGACCAGGTACTACCGCTCCTCGGGACACCCAGAGGTAGAGACACCATGACGGATACGGCACTGGCGCCCTGGGTTGCAGTGGGTGTGGAGACGCTTGGGGATCTGTACACAGATGGTCCCCTGCTGACTTTTGCGACCCTGACGGCGGAAACCGGGTTGCCAACAGGTCAGTTTCTTTTGCACGCAGCCATTGTGCGAACATTCACACAAAGGTGGGGTGACATGTCCAACAAACCGCCGACGCACCAGTTGATACAGTACTTGCATGTGATGGGGGAGGGATCACATGTAATACATTGGCTGGTATAAGCTTTGCTCGTTCATGTATTGAAACCGCTACACAGACTCCGCACATCCTGAACAGAGGACAGAGGTCGCCCCTGGACGGATAAAGAGTGGGAACGTGTTATTGCCAGCGCCACGCACATACCGCGAAACTCACGATTCAAACTCATACAAACTTCTATAGCACGCAGGGCGTATCTTTCACCAGACAAAATAAATAAATATTTTAACGTCACCACTTCTGAATGCCAGAGGTGTCGTCTCTTGGGGGCTAATCTGCTTCACATGTTATGGTCCTGCCCCCTGCTTCTACCCTATTGGTGCACGGTATCAGACACACTCACTAGTTGTGCGGGTATTGAGACGCTCTCCACGTGGGAAGTCTGCATCCTGGGGCTTTACAAGAGGACCAAGGCCAATAGGGCTGGCTTCAGGTTCCGGGACCTGGGCCTCATTACTGCGAAACGCCTCATAACTAGGAGGTGGAAACATAGAGATCCACCAGAGACATCACATTGGGTGAAATCATTTGAGACCTGGGCACGGGCGGAAGGCACCACCCTATACAAGGAGGAGACGGTAGGGTTGCGAAAATATCCCATCGCGCAGATCTGGGACAAAATGCTAGGGAAGCTTACTTGCTCTACTGCTGCACAACATACACCTCCGACGTAACAAACGAGACCGGATACTTGATGTGCCACCCAACCGCCGACACTGCGCTATGCTCACATGCTGCCCCGACTGCTATCATTGAGCTCGGCAGGAACCTCACGCTTCCTTTGGGGGGATAAAGAGTGAAAAAAAAATACTGGGGGAGGGAAAAAATAGGATTACAAAATTGCCCCCACAACATCACACAGATAATTAGAAACACAGCTCACACACCATGCTCACATGCTGACCTAGCGATACCTGCACCGGGAGGGCACTATAGGCACTTGAAACACACACACTCGCTCGACTGACGTCTCTCTTTTTGTTTTGAATTATTATTTATGGTAGTTGAATTAAGTTGTATTGTTATTATGTTGAATGGGAAAAGACAAAATATATCTGATGCACAGAGACTTGACGTTGGCAGATACATTGATCTAACTAGTTGTGACATGCAATATGATACGAGTCCAGAGTGAGATCTCCCTGCGATATCTCCTCATCTGTGCGCACTGATGTTCTTACAACTTACCATCGCTGATAGGGAGAGGCAAATGTAGCACCTTTGCCCCGGCCCTCCACTGGAGATGACAGACTGTGCGGGCCTAAGGAGCCCAAGGAGACCTGGATATGTACATGGGACCCCCCACCCAGAACTGGTTGGCGAGACAGCTATGTGTAGGAACTGTTTGACCTGTATACATAATGTTATGTTAAGAGTGATTCCATTGACATGTCGCCATGTACAGATGCTTGTGAATTAAAGTACCAGCAAAAAGAAAATGCAATAAAGATATTAAAAAAAAATAAAGTAAGTTATAAAGATTAGTAAGCTGTATTTCAGATGGCATCGACAAATCTCCAAATCCTCTTCTCTAACAATATGACACTTTATTACAATATAAAAAGTGACACGTTGTTACAGTAAAAAGAAAAGGAAAATAAACGTATCAATACAACAGAAGATCAATAACGAAATACTTTCAAGCAGTGAATATTTTAGAGCTTGTTTTCTCCGGGACTTCAAAATGAATAATTCTCGTGGCGACGGTTCATAAACTCCTCTGAGATCATAATAACTGTGAAAATTATAATATACATATTCGCAGTATATAATACCAAGGTGGAAATAAACTAACAACCAGAAGCTGGTGACGTTGCAAATACATCTTTACTCTTGGCGCCGGCGGGTCAGGATCTCCTCTGAGATCACAATGACTGACAATATTATAATACACATATTGACAGTATATGAGCCCTAGGGGAAAACAGACTAACAACAGGAATCTGGTGATGTTACTTATAAATCTTTAGGGTTTGCGTTGATGGGTCACCAACACCTCCGAAGTGAATTACAGTGTCAATATTATAATATACAAAGTCACAATATATGAGCTCAAAGGAGTCAGAAAAGGAGCAGTGCTTCCTGTATTCTGTCTGTTGTTGAAAACAAGCTGCTGATGTTACAGAAAAAAAGGCAAAAACAAGCAATAACACTTTTTTAAAAATACAATTCTTTAAATATTAACTAATAGCTAAGTAGTATATATATCTACTATGCCATAATCAAACAACTTACAACTCCGGAATATGTTTTGTTGCCGCAAAACAAGAATCCAACGCTAGAAAAGGGAACCTGCATCACAGAATGGACACAGATAAATAACTTACAAAAATGAAACTAATCGAACAACGGGTGTGGTTTTTATACTTTTTAGTTAGCCATTAGCCATTTATATGCCACGTTTTACATTTTACACATGCTCACGTTTTCACTGTTAAACTTGTGCACGTGTTGGGAAAAGTTACAAAATGTGAAGCTGTAAAGGTTTCGATTTCGATTGTAACACATATAAGGTCCTTAATATGTACATACGTTGGCCAGCTTAAAAACTGTTACCTGGCAAACCGTGTCATTTCCATTCTCATGACTAAAAACATCTAAATAGAAGACATAAAAAAATATATTGTTCACAATAGAAGAAAAAAAAATACTTGCTAATATTTGTCATCACTATGCTGTTAAATTTTAAAAATGCCAGCATTTGTAAAGCATAGAGCTACCCCCGGAAACGTGTGTCGGCACTCTTGGGCATTGGGAAGATTAAGCAAGGTGTTGCCCACAGTGACATAGTGGTGGGCTAACATGCTGTTGGAGCCGGGAATTAAACTGTGAATGCTGTTGTTCAAAGTCAGGTATCATAGGTGCTGCTTCACACTTTTTCTACACTTATATGTTATTACTGCTAATTAAGTTATAAACATTGGTAAATTATAAGTAGGGATCCCTGTTTTTCGTTTTTACTTATTTTTACAGATAAATATAGACAGCAAACTATTTATTTTCCTGCCTGTATTTGTTTTAAAATGTTGATAAAAATGGAAATTGGGTTATTTTTAGAGTGACTCTGAATGCTGTCAATCATGACTACTAGGCCAATAGCTCTGTCGTTCTAAAAGTAAGAGAGTTAAAACAATAAAAGAGTTTGAGTAAAGAGGCTTAAACAGCAATAAATATGCTCGTATAAGAAAACATGCACACTTTAATATCAAGGTTGTGCATATTTTATCATCTGAGTGTGTTTATATGACTGAAAACGGTCAGTCCTTCAGGCATAAGTGCATATTTATCAGAAAAATAAATGTGGAAATATACTCATTTCAAATTCATTTTTTCACAGAACCCAAAATGTATATGGGTAAATACAGATACAATTAGCAAAAACAATATGGATTAATACAGACGGAAATGCCCAAAAAATAAATACCATAAAACCGGGAGCCATCGTTATAAGTTATAAAAGACTACTGTTACAGTTAGTTTTTCACTACAAAAAGTATACACGTCTTTTTAAAATTTACTTAAAAAACATTATAAGGTTCTAGGGACATTGTAGTTAGAAATTGGAAATTAAAAACCTTTGAAATTCACTGAAAAAAACATAGGTTTTACCGAACTTATAGTTAGAAATTTGCATTTAAAAAACCTTAGAAATTCACTGAAAAAAACATAGGTTTTAGGGGCGTTATAGTTAGCTGGACATTTCACCAGTACAAAACCATAGAAATTCCACCGTTATAGTTAATTCAACTAACTATAAACCGCGCCCCTGCAATGCACTGCTCTTCACGTCACATATGACATAATTCGTGGCATGGTCAGTGACATCACATTATGCAAAGAGTATGCCATTCCCCAGGGCGGACAACGTGTTACAGAGGCAGGAGGAGGGAATCCTCCTTTTCAGAACTAGAGTCCCCACACACCGAGCAAGCTGGGTGTCATGCTTTATCATATGGACTTGCTCCTCGTCGGGTCGGCGCTGCAATACCCGACGGGCACCCATAAAGGAGCTCTTTAGTGAAGATCTTTTGTTCCTTGCCGTATTGTGCTGAGGGTGTGAGGGCCCTAAAAAACAGTATAGATGTGATGTGGGTGGGTGACATTAAAAACGGTTAGATAATCCAAATAATTTTATTAAGGTGGTTATCCACCTTCTTAAAAGAAAACAGAGTGGCCGCTCTCTGGCTCTATGGTCCAGTGGGGCTAGGCTCAACTCTCACAGTGTGGTCGACATGTTTCATGCATTGTGGTCAATACTGATCCATTGCATTTCATCAGGACCTAGTGTATATACTATCTACAAGTTGCGGTGGGTGAAGAGAATCCTACCTGCCACACTTCATGGATACGAGTGCAAAGTACCGCCAATCCTAGTTGTAACCTATAGGGGGATGACATGAAAGCAGTATGTAGTCACCAGATACTTTGATCTTGCAGACAGGTCATATCATCCGACATTCTCATAACAGTTGTCCATCTAGTGAGTAAACAGGGATTGTGTAGTCTAACCCCTAGTTAAAAAACAAGGTGTGATTAAAACGGAGACTGGAATACAAAGATGGCTAAAAGAGAGACTAGTGGTAAAACTGGAAGCATTCCCTAGATAGGGAGTCAAGTGTCCAGAAGGTAACTCACCTACCTGAAGGTTAAAACTCACTCCATTCAGTATTTGGGCTCCAGACACCAGTATTGTGGTGTCCTACAGAATTGGAGGCAAGGTAAATAACAGTAAGTTAACACTGGTTTACAAGTTCAACAAGGTAATGAATCCCTGCTGGAATTGGTGTCCAAATATCGGGGAGAAGGTAGGATACAAAATTACCACCCCTCCCCTGTCACAGGGGAGGGGTGGTGTTTCAAATTTCTAAAAATAAATTAGGAACGGGATGTTGGGTTAATAGGGGATAAGGGGGGGGAGTGTTTTAAAATAATGAGTAATAATTATTAAAATATATATTTAATTTAAAAAAATCGAAGTTTTCATTTTGGTAATTGAATTTAAAATTTAGAATTTCTAAAATAATTTTTGGAGTGGGATGTTCGGTTAATAGGAGGTAAGGGTGGGGAGTGATTTAACATTTTGATTAATATATATTAAAATTAGAAATGTTAATTTAAATTTTTGATTTTTTGGGGAGGGTAATTGATTTAAATTTTTCTAAATTATTTAAACATTTCAGGAATGGGATGTAGTGTTAATAGGTGCTAGGGGTGGGGAGTGTTTTAAAATAAAGAGTAATATTTAAAAAACTATTTTTTTATTTTTAAAAAGAATTTTGTTATTTAAAAAAAATATTTAGGGGGCGTGGCCAAGATGGCGGGGTGAGCGGACGCTTCCTCCCGTAGCTCCTCCAGCCCGGCTCAGCTCGAGCCCCGATTCCTGCGCCTCTCTCCCCCCGCGGCCGCACTGCGGGCGAGGGTGTTGTGCCGGAGTTCCTGGGGCACATTTTGGTGCCACTTTGACTTCTGAAGCCCCGGGGGAAGTTCCCGAAAAGTTTATTCGGAGATCGCTCCGAGGATTAGAGCCAGGGTCGCCCCGAGGAGAGGAGCCTGGAGGCGGAGCGTAGCGCGGCGCTGTCCGCGCGCCTTGGCTGGCCCGAGTGCTGAACAGCGGAACGCCGGAGATCCCGAAGGAGCGGACTAGACGGACTCCGCGGAGCGAGGTGGCTTCCTGGCGGTGCCCTGGTGGCAAGCACCATTACTGGGAGACGGACCTTAGCCTGTACCGGCGATCCCCCCACTATCCGGGGTCTCGAGGGGCGACGCCTTGCGAACTCCGCGCCCGGAGGCGCTGGATGGCGGAGTCCAAGCAGTGCCCGTGCCGGGCAATCGACTGGTGATCAGGGGAGGCACCGGGTTCGCACTTTCCGGACCCGTTATCATTTGAGAGTTGCCCACGGACTTGCTGGCCCGGGCTGCCTTCCTGGGTCCCACCCTCCCGCCATCTCGTCTTTGTGTGGCTGAGCCCGGTGGCCCCTGCCCGCGCCCTTCTCACACGGGAGCCTTGACTCGTTCTGGTGCCAGCTCATCTACTGCCCTCCCTGGGAACACGAAACGGGAGGCCTACTCTTCGGACATTGCTACCTGCCCTGCTGGCCCGAGAGCCGTCTTGCCCATGCCCGGACCGCCATTTTGTCGCCTGTGACGCACTACTCTTGTCCTCGGCGAAGGCCTCACATCTGGTGCCCGCGAGCGGTGGCGCTCGCCTACAACAACTGATTCTGGGCTTTGCCGGGCCCCAAGATGACTGGAAGACGTGGCGCGGCACGGGGTGATCGCACCTTGCCGGAAATGCTCGGCAGGTCCCAGCAACTACGCGACAGGACGCAGCCGTCCCCGGGGGCCTCCCGGGCGTCAACGGACGCAACTGCGGGCGAGCCGCCGGTCACGCGGTCCTTCATGGAGGACTTATTCACCTCCCTCAAGGAGGAATTTCAGACTCTTAAGACCGAAGTGGCTGGAGAGGTCCGGGAGGTGCGCAGGGAAGTTGAGGGCCTGGGCGAACGGGTCGAGACTGTGGAGACGGCGGCTCAACGCCGCGATGAGGAGATAACCCATCTCCAACAGGACGTCCTCCGCCTCCGGGAGCAATGTGTCGAGCTCCAGGCCCACTCGGAAGACCTCGAGAACAGGTCCAGGAGGAACAACATCCGGGTCCGAGGTGTTCCATCCGCTGATGAGGGTGCGGACCTGGTGGCATATCTGCAGGACCTGTTCCGTGACATCTTGGAGGAGGGCGAGGATTTCCCCATCCGCATCGACAGAGCACACAGGGTGGGCCGCCAGCGCCAGTCATCGGCACCCCCGCCTGATATCCTGGCATTCTTGCCGGATTTCCCTCTAAAGGAGCGCATCATGGCTGAGGCCCGTAGGAAGCAACCATTGACCTTCCGCGACAGACCTGTGGCGCTCTATCAGGACCTGTCTGCCATCACACTGCAAAAGCGCAGGTCTTTCCGCATCGCTACGGACTTCCTGCGAGAGCACGAGACAGCCTACTCCTGGGGTCACCCCTTCCGTCTTATCTTTCGATGGAATGGGGTGTTGCATCAGCTGCGCTCCTTACAAGATGTCTGCGGGGTGCTGGGTCTTACTGCTACGGAGGAGGACGGGGCTACACCCGCATGGAGGCGCCCTGAGCGGCGGGGCCGACGGAGGTCGAGAAGGCGCCCATCGTCGGCGCCGGTGAGTCGCCCGGACTCGCCCACCATCAGAGCTGACATGGCGGAGGCCCTGAGGACTGCGGCCAGGAACTTGCCTGAATCTACTGGCGTGGCCTTGACGGCCTAATTTTCTCCGGGGGGAGAGACTCTTAGCTTTCACGATGCTGGGCTGGGGGCTGGGGGGCGGGGGGGTGGTGTGTGGCTGGACGTCCACTTGATTGTTTTCTGCAGACTCGCCCATCTGGGCTAGACTGAGACTATGGGGTGTTGTTTTTTGCTTTTTGTTTTGGCTGGTTGCCATCAATGGTTTTTGGGGGGGTTTCATTGTTGGTTTGTCGTGGGGGGGGTCCCGTCCGAAGTTGTCCGAATGAGTACGATGCCGCCTCTGGCCTTCCCTGCGCCCCTACCCCGCGCGCCCCCTCCGCTGATCCCCCGCCAGCTGCATAGCGCGCTGTTTCCCTGGAGGCGATGCCACCCTTGAAGGTAGTGACCCTTAATGTCAAGGGTCTGAATAACCCTGTAAAGCGTAGGGCGATCCTCTCCCTATTGGAGGGGTCGCAGGCGGATATTTGCCTCCTGCAGGAGACCCATTTACTCTCCAGAGATTGCCATAGGTTGCGCTCTGCCAAGTTCCCCACGCAACTTTTTTCCTCTGCTGCGACTAAGACCGCTGGGGTGGCCATTCTCCTAGCCAGTTCCTTTAGGGGGGAGGTGCTGTATAAACATGCCGAGCAGAAGGGGAGGCTCTTAGTGTATCGCATGCGCTTAGGAGGTGTTACCTTTACGGTTGGTTCGGTCTACAGCCCAAACGATCACCAGGATCGTTTCCTGGACTCGGTGTTGGTGGACGTTGCTGCCTCGCCCGACCGCCATGTCATCTTGGGGGGAGACCTGAATATGGTCTTCGACTCCACTCTCGATAGGTCTGCCCAGCGTTTTCCGCAGACAGGGGAGCTTTCTAAAGCGGTGCGGGACCAGATTGCAGAGATGGACCTGCATGATCTCTGGCGCACCATGCATCCCACCGATAGGGACTACTCCTACTTTTCCCACGCACACCGCACTTATTCGCGGTTGGATTATCTTTTGGTGAGCGGCCCACTTCGCTCGGCCGCTACGGCGGCGGACATCGGGGTCTTGTCTCTGTCCGATCATGCGCCGGTCTCCGGAGTTTTTGCGTGGCCGGCGCCCCCCCCCTCGAGAGGGATGTGGCGGCTTCGGGACACGCTTCTTCATAAGAAATCGGTGGTGAAGCGAGTGGAGGAGGTCATCCAGGACTACCTGACCCACAATAGCAACTCTGACACGTCCCTGGCTACACAGTGGGCGGCTTTGAAAACGGTCGTCAGGGGAGAGTTTATCTCCATTTCCTCGGCGGAAAATAAGGAACGCCAGCGCAAGAGGGAAGAACTGACGGCGCAGGTTAGGGAGCTTGAGCAGGTCCACCGCCGGACGGGGGCACCTCGGGTTTGGAAGCAACTGAAGGCGGCACGGAAACTCCTCTCTGCGCTGGATCTGGATCGGGCGGAATACGCAGCGCTGCGCCTGAAACATGCCTTTTACACCGGCGGAGACAGGTGCGGTAAGCTCCTGGCCCATAGGCTTAGGGTTGCGCAGCAACGCAATGTGGTGAAGGAGCTGGTGGGTGTGGATGGGATCCCGGTTTCTGGTGACGCGGAGGTGGCGGATACCTTTCGATCCTTTTACGAGGCACTGTACGCTTCAGAATCTTCCCCACCGGGAGAGGCTGAGGCCTATCTGGAATCCGTGACCCTCCCGG
This sequence comes from Lissotriton vulgaris, assembly GCF_964263255.1. Classification (NCBI taxonomy): domain Eukaryota; kingdom Metazoa; phylum Chordata; class Amphibia; order Caudata; family Salamandridae; genus Lissotriton; species Lissotriton vulgaris. The sequence goes on along the minus strand of NC_141685.1, from coordinate 798,463,337 downwards.
CCTTGGACCCCTCCCAGGCGGACCATCTAGAGAGGGACATTCACGTGGAGGAGGTCCTCTCCGCGATCGCACGGCTGAAGCATGGCAAGGCCCCGGGCCCGGATGGTTACACGGCCTTGTTCTACAAGACCTTCTGTCCCACTATCGCCCCTCTCCTGGCTCGCTTGTTCAACTCCTTCTCCGAACCGGGCGCCATCCCACCGGACCTCCTCTCGGCGACTGTGTCGGTTATCCCCAAACCGGGGAAGGACCGGACCTTGTGCGGCTCGTACCGGCCCATTTCGCTCCTAAATGTGGACCTCAAGCTTTATACCGGAATCTTGGCGGCCAGATTGGGTCTACACTTACCAGGTTTGGTGGAGGCAGATCAGGCCGGTTTTGTACCCGGTAGGCAGACGGTCGACAACACGAAGAGAGTGACGCACGTCCTGGAAAAGGCCTCACGCGTTCCGGGGGAGCGGATGCTGCTATCAGTCGACGCGGAGAAGGCCTTTGATAGAGTTCATTGGCCATACCTCGAGCTGGTCCTTGGGAAACTGGGGATCGGCGAGAAGTTCCGCACTATGGTCTTTAATTGCTACAGGAGACCGTCGGCGTCAGTGCGGGTCAATGGACACAGCTCCAGCAGCTTCACCATTGAGCGCGGCACGAGACAGGGTTGCCCTCTCTCGCCGCTCCTCTTTGCCCTTTATATGGAGCCGTTTGCGCAGAGGATCCGCGACAACCCGGACGCTATTGGGGTGAAGATGGGGCAATACACACACACTGTCAGCTTATACGCGGACGATGTCTTGTTGACCCTAGATGACCCCAGGCGGTCGCTCCCTGCCTGCGTCCAGGAGTTGAACGCTTTTGCCCGCGTTGCGGGCTTTAAAATGAACATGACCAAGTCGGCTGCACTGGATGTGTCGCTCTCTGCCGACACCAGACGGGACCTTCAAAGTCTCTTCCCTTTGCAGTGGTCCTCCTCCACGGTGCCTTACTTGGGCATTTTGCTTGCTCCCACCCTGCCTGCCATGGTCGCAGCTAACTATTCCTCTCTAGGCACAAAGATAAAAGAGGAACTCGGCCGTTGGAACAAGGGCCTGCTTTCGTGGCTGGGCCGTATTGCGGCGGTGAAGATGACGATACTGCCCCAGATCCTGTATCTTTTCCGCGCTCTACCTCTTCAGCCCCCCGTGGGCTGGATACGGCAGGCGCAGGCAGACATCTCCCGCTTTGTGTGGCAAGGCCGTAAGCCTCGGATGAAGCGGGTCCTCTCCATGCTTGCCCCAGAGGCGGGAGGTCTCGGGGTCCCGGACCTCCGGAAGTACTTTCAGGCGGCGCAGCTCCGGTACCTGGTGGAGTGGAGCCGGTGGGAATCGGACAAACACTGGCTCTTTCAAGACCAGGCAGTTGCGGGCCGTACCCTCCAGGAGGTCCCGTTCCTACGGCGCGCTCACCGCCCGCCTAATCTCTACGCTTCCTTTATCACCCGGGTCCCGCTAAGAGTGTGGGACGCGGTGTGTGAGCTGCGGGAGCTCACCACTTTTCCGTCGCCGTTCTCTCCCATTGCTGACAACCCGGACTTCACTCCGGGCCTGGAGCCGGGGGCCTTTTCCCACTGGGTGAGTGCGGGATGTAGAGCGCTCTTCCAGATCTACGGGCCGGAGGGCATGCTCCCCTTCCAGCAGCTCCGACAGGAGTTTGGCCTGACGGAGGGGGACAGACTGCGTTACATGCAGGTCCGCCACTGGGCTCTTCAACCCTCAGTGCGTGACGTCGCCGCCCGTACGATTACACCCTATGAGCGATGGTTGGTGACCCGGGCCTCGGACGCCAAACTCATCACTGATTTGTATAAATTTCTCCAACCCCCGCCGTTTCACTACCATAACCCGGGGAGGGAACGCTGGCACAGGGAACTGGGAAGGACCCTGAGCCACAAGGAGTGGGACAAGATTGCGTATCGGGCGAGGCACTCTGCGTACCACACTGGGCTGACGGAAACCTTTACTAAAGTGTCCACCTATTGGTACTACACCCCGGAGCGGCTCTACGAGATGCGCAAACTAGGCGATAAGGGTTGCTGGCGCGGCTGCGGACAGGAGGGCACCCTCACGCACATTCTCTGGGAGTGCCCGGTGCTGTCGGCCTACTGGAAGGAAGTCTTAGATGAGGTGGATAGGCATTTTGAGATTGAGCTCCCGCGCTTCCCCGCATATGTCTTGCTTGGCCTCCCCAATGACTTGATGTACCCGCTGAAATCCCGCAGGGGCAGGCAGATTGCGATTGCGCTCGGCTCAGCCGTTCAGAACATACTTGTCCTCTGGCGCACCCCCACTGCCCCCTCTATCACTGGTTGGTTGCATAGGCTCTGGCAGGTACTGGGTATGGAGAAGATATCACTAATGGTGGCTGGGAATGTTGACCAGTTCGAGGAGCTCTGGCATCCCTTTTTGGCACTGCTGTCCACGGAATTTCGCGAGCTGACGTGCCCACGGTACTTGCGCCTCCTTAGGCTGACTCCACCGGCGCCTGCGGCGGAGTGATTGTGCGGATTGGGGACCGGGGGCTGGGGGAGGGGAGTGGGGCTATATACTTCTAATGCTGCTTTTCGGACGGGGATGTTGGGGTGTTGTTTTCCTTCCTTTCCTCCTTGCTTTTCTTTCTTCTCCTTTTCTGGGGTCGAGGGGCTGGTGGTGTGGTATGCTTCTTTTTTGCTGTGCCGCAGAGTGTTATTCTGACTGGCCTTGCTTAGGGAGTGGGGGCCTGTGGGGGGTTGTTTACAGTGCCTTACTGCCTCATGTTTTTTGCCTTGTTACCCTCTGGGGCACCCTGCCTCCCTCTTCTTCTTCTGACTCGCTGCAACGTTTCGCTTTTTGTAATGTATGTTTGCCTGACCTCCTGGTCCCCTCCCCGTGTTTTTTATGCCTTAATAAAATACTTTAAACCTAAAAAAAATATTTATAAAATGTGAAAGTTAAACAATTTTTTATGAATTGAATATTGAATTATTAGTGCATAAGATTGTGTTTTAAATTAAAAAAAAGTAAATTGTTTAAATTATAATTAAAAAAATTGTTTTGATTAAAATATTTTATTTTTAGAAAGTTAATGTTAATGAGAACATTTTTAAAAAAATGAATATTTAAATTTATAGTTCTCATTAAAAAAATGTAAAGTTTTTGAAATGTTTATATTTATTTTGTTGTGGATTGGAGAGAAAAATATACATTAATTTCATTTTTTATAAAAGTTAGAACTATATTTAATAATTACTATTCATGTTTATTAGTTTGTTATTTTACAGCACCTTCCCTGACTTTCACCTGACTGGAGTGGGAATAGTAAATTATATTGGGTCAGTGTCCAGCACCTTCCCTGACTTTCACCTGACTGAAGTGGGAATAGTAAATTATATTGGGTCCGTGTCCAGCACCTTCCCTGACTTTCACGAGACTGGAGTGGGAATAGTAAATTATATTGGGTCAGTGTGCAGCACCTTCCTTGACTTTCACCTGACTGAAGTGGGAATAGTAAATTATATGGGTCAGTGTCCAGCACCTTCCTTGACTTTCACCTGACTGGAGTGGAAATAGTAAATTATATTGGGTCAGTGTCCAGCACCTTCCTTGAATTTCGCCTGACTGGAGTGGGAATAGTAAATTATATTGGGTCAGTGTCCAGCACCTTCCTTGACTTTCACCTAACTGGAGTGGGAATAGTAAATTATTATGGGTCAGTGTCCAGCACCTTCCCTGACTTTCACCTGATTGGAGGTGGAATAGTAAATTATATTGGGTCAGTGTCCAGCACCTTCCCTGACTTTCACTTGACTGGAGTGGGAATAGTAAATTATTTTGGGTCAGTTTCCAGCACCTTCCCTGACTTTCACCTGACTGAAGTGGGAATAGTAAATTATATTGGGTCAGTGTCCACCACCTTCCCTGATTTTCACTTGACTGGAGTCGGAATAGTAAATTATTTTGGGTCAGTGTCCAGCACCTTCCCTGACTTCCACCTGATTGGAGTTGGAATAGTAAATTATATTGGGTCAGTGTCCAGCACCTTCTCTGACTTTCACATGACTGGAGTTGGAATAGTAATTTTTATTGGGTCACTGTCCAGCACCTTCCTTGACTTTCACCTGACTGGGGTTGGAATAGTAAATTATATTGGGTCAGTGTCCAGCACCTTCCCTTACTTTCACCTGACTGGAGTGGGAATAGTAAATTATATTGGGTCAGTGTCCAGCACCTTCCCTGACTTTCACCTGACTGGAGTGGCAATAGTAAGTTATATTGGGTCAGTGTCCAGCACCTTCCCTGACTTTCACCTGACTGAAGTGGGAATAGTAAATTATATTGGGTCAGTGTCCAGCACCTTCCCTGACTTTCACCTGACTGGAGTGGGAATAGTAAATTATATTGGGTCAGTGTCCAGCACCTTCCCTGACTTTCACCTGACTGGAGTGGGAATAGTAAATTATATTGGGTAAGTGTCCAGCACCTTCCCTGACTTTCACCTGACTGGAGTGGGAATAGTAAATTATATTGATTCAGTGTGCAGCACCTTCCCTGACTTTCACCTGACTGGAGTGTGAATAGTAAATTACATTGGGTCAGTGTCCAGCACCTTCCTTGACTTTCACCTGACTGGAGTGGAAATAGTAAATTATATTGGGTCAGTGTCCAGCACCTTCCTTGAATTTCACCTGACTGGAGTGGGAATAGTAAATATTATTTGGTCAGTGTCCAGCACCTTCCTTGACTTTCACCTGACTGGAGTGGGAATAGTAAATTATATTGGGTCAGTGTCCAGCACCTTCCTTGACTTTCACCTGACTGGAGTGGGAATAGTAAATTATATTGGGTCAGTGTCCAGCACCTTCCCTGACTTTCACCTGACTGGAGTGGGAATAGTAAATTATATTGGGTCAGTGTCCAGCACCTTCCCTGACTTTCACTTGACTGGAGTGGGAATAGTAAATTATTATGGGTCAGTGTCCAGCACCTTCCCTGACTTTCACCTGATTGGAGTTGGAACAGTAACTTATATTGGGTCAGTGTCAAGCACTTTCCCTGACTTTCACCTGACTGGAGTGGGAGTAGTAAATTATATTGGGTCAGTTTCCAGCACCTTCCCTGACTTTCACCTGACTGGAGTGGGAATAGTAAATTATTATGGGTCAGTGTCCAGCACCTTCCCTGACTTTCACCTGATCGGAGTTGGAATAGTAAATTATATTGGGTCAGTGTCCAGCACCTTCCCTGACTTTCACCTAACTGGAGTGGGAATAGAAAATATTATTGGGTCAGTGTCCAGCACCTTCCTTAACTTTCACCTGACTGGAGTGGGAATAGTAAATTATATTGGGTCAGTGTCCAGCACCTTCCTTGACTTTCACCTGACTGGAGTGGGAATAGTAAATTATATTGGGTCAGTGTCCAGCACCTTCCCTGACTTTCACCTGACTGGAGTGGGAATAGTAAATTATATTGGGTCAGTGTCCAGCACCTTCCCTGACTTTCACTTGACTGGAGTGGGAATAGTAAATTATTATGGGTCAGTGTCCAGCACCTTCCCTGACTTTCACCTGATTGGAGTTGGAACAGTAAATTATATTGGGTCAATGTCAAGCACTTTCCCTGACTTTCACCTGACTGGAGTGGGAGTAGTAAATTATATTGGGTCAGTTTCCAGCACCTTCCCTGACTTTCACCTGACTGGAGTGGGAATAGTAAATTATATTGGGTCAGTGTCCACCACCTTCCCTGATTTTCACTTGACTGGAGTCGGAATAGTAAATTATTATAGGTCAGTGTCCAGCACCTTCCCTGACCTTCACCTGATTGGAGTTGGAATAGTAAATTATATAGGGTCAGTGTCCAGCACCTTCCCTGACTTTCACATGACTGGAGTTGGAATAGTAATTTTTATTGGGTCACTGTCCAGCACCTTCCTTGACTTTCACCTGACTGGAGTTGGAATAGTAAATTATATTGGGTCAGTGTCCAATACCTTCCCTGACTTTCACCTGACTGGAGTGGCAATAGTAAGTTATATTGGGTCAGTGTCAAGCACCTTCCCTGACTTTCACCTGACTGAAGTGGGAATAGTAAATTATATTGGGTCAGTGTCCAGCACCTTCCCTGACTTTCACCTGACTGGAGTGGGAATAGTAAATTATATTGGGTCAGTGTCCAGCACCTTCCCTGACTTTCACCTGACTGGAGTGGGAATAGTAAATTATATTGGGTAAGTGTCCAGCACCTTCCCTGACTTTCATCTGACTGGAGTGGGAATAGTAAATTATATTGGGTCAGTGTGCAGCACCTTCCCTGACTTTCACCTGACTGGAGTGTGAATAGTAAATTACATTTGGTCAGTGTCCAGCAACTTCCTTGAATTTCGCCTGACTGGAGTGGGAATAGTAAATTATATTGGGTCAGTGTCCAGCACCTTCCTTGACTTTCACCTAACTGGAGTGGGAATAGTAAATTATTATGGGTCAGTGTCCAGCACCTTCCCTGACTTTCACCTGATTGGAGTTGGAATAGTAAATTATATTGGGTCAGTGTCCAGCACCTTCCCTGACTTTCACTTGACTGGAGTGGGAATAGTAAATTATTTTGGGTCAGTTTTCAGCACCTTCCCTGACTTTCACCTGACTGAAGTGGGAATAGTAAATTATATTGGGTCAGTGTCCACCTCCTTCCCTGATTTTCACTTGACTGAGTCGGAATAGTAAATTATTTTGGGTCAGTGTCCAGCACCTTCTCTGACTTCCACCTGATTGGAGTTGGAATAGTAAATTATATTGGGTCAGTGTCCAGCACCTTCTCTGACTTTCACATGACTGGAGTTGGAATAGTAATTTTTATTGGGTCACTGTCCAGCACCTTCCTTGACTTTCACCTGACTGGGGTTGGAATAGTAAATTATATTGGGTCAGTGTCCAGCACCTTCCCTTACTTTCACCTGACTGGAGTGGGAATAGTAAATTATATTGGGTCAGTGTCCAGCACCTTCCCTGACTTTCACCTGACTGGAGTTGCAATAGTAAGTTATATTGGGTCAGTGTCCAGCACCTTCCCTGACTTTCACCTGACTGAAGTGGGAATAGTAAATTATATTGGGTCAGTGTCCAGCACCTTCCCTGACTTTCACCTGACTGGAGTGGGAATAGTAAATTATATTGGGTCAGTGTGCAGCACCTTCCCTGACTTTCACCTGACTGGAGTGTGAATAGTAAATTACATTGGGTCAGTGTCCAGCACCTTCCTTGACTTTCACCTGACTGGAGTGGAAATAGTAAATTATATTGGGTCAGTGTCCAGCACCTTCCTTGAATTTCACCTGACTGGATTGGGAATAGTAAATATTATTGGGTCAGTGCCCAGCACCTTCCTTGACTTTCACCTGACTGGAGTGGGAATAGTAAATTATATTGGGCCAGTGTCCAGCACCTTCCTTGACTTTTACCTGACTGGAGTGGGAATAGTAAATTATATTGGGTCAGTGTCCAGCACCTTCCCTGACTTTCACCTGACTGGAGTGGGAATAGTAAAGTATATTGGGTCAGTGTCCAGCACCTTCCCTGACTTTCACTTGACTGGAGTGGGAATAGTAAATTATTATGGGTCAGTGTCCAGCACCTTCCCTGACTTTCACCTGATTGGAGTTGGAACAGTAAATTATATTGGGTCAATGTCAAGCACTTTCCCTGACTTTCACCTGACTGGAGTGGGAGTAGTAAATTATATTGGGTCAGTTTCCAGCACCTTCCCTGACTTTCACCTGACTGGAGTGGGAATAGTAAATTATATTGGGTCAGTGTCCACCACCTTCCCTGATTTTCACTTGACTGGAGTCGGAATAGTAAATTATTATAGGTCAGTGTCCAGCACCTTCCCTGACTTTCACCTGATTGGAGTTGGAATAGTAAATTATATTGGGTCAGTGTCCAGCACCTTCCATGACTTTCACATGACTGGAGTTGGAATAGTAATTTTTATTGGGTCACTGTCCAGCACCTTCCTTGACTTTCACCTGACTGGAGTTGGAATAGTAAATTATATTGGGTCAGTGTCCAGCACCTTCTCTTACTTTCACCTGACTGGAGTGGGAATAGTAAATTATAATGGGTCAGTGTCCGGCACCTTCCCTAACTTTCACCTGACTGGAGTGGCAATAGTAAGTTATATTGGGTCAGTGTCCAGCACCTTCCCTGACTTTCACCTGACTGGAGTGGGAATAGTAAATTATATTGGGTCAGTGTCCTGCACCTTCCCTGACTTTCACCTGACTGGAGTGGGAATAGTAAATTATATTGGGTCAGTGTCCAGCACCTTCCCTTACTTTTACCTGACTGGAGTGGCAATAGTAAATTATATTGGGTCAGTGTCCAGCACCTTCCTTGACTTTCACCTGACTAGAGTTGGAATAGTAAATTATATAGGGTCAGTGTCCAGCACCTTCCCTGACTTTCACCTAACTGGAGTGGGAACAGTAAATTATATTAGGTCAGTGTCCAGCACCTTCCCTGAGTGTCACCTGACTGGAGTTGGAATAGTACATTATATTGGGTTAGTGTCCAGCATCTTCCCTGACTTTCACCTGCCTGGATTGGGAATAGTAAATCATATTAGGTCAGTGTCCTGCACATTCTCAGAATTTCATCTGTCTGGAGTGGGAATTGTAAGTTATATGTTTTTTATATTGGATTGAGAAAAATATTGTTACAACATTTTTGTTGCAAAATCATAAATGCTTTTTAAAGATTTTTAAGTGAAATATAACATTTTAATATATAAGTATGAAAAGATAAATCACAAAACAAATTTCAACAAATGGTATTGTTTGACAAAAAAAATATTAGTATGAACATTTTCATTTACATGATCTATTTATATTAGTGAAAGTACAGAAAATATTACAACAATTTTTTGTTTATGCTAAACCTTAAGGTAAAACAAAGTTATTACACTACATTTGTTTATTTTAATAAATATTTCTTATTTCAAATAGCATGTCTTTTTATAACATTGATTTTTTGAAACATATATACAGTTTATTTTGCATTTGAGAGATTTCTTAACATTTATATTTTTAGGAAACAATCATCAACAGTGTTACATATATTTTCAGATGTTTTTTATTAGATATTTAATTAATAATATTAATATATAATATATATTAATTTAATTAGTTATATATTTTTTGTATTATATTACCAGAAAATAAAAAACAGGTAAGTATATTTTTAATTTTTTTCATGCGCCATATATATATTATAAACATTTAGATATATAGAACATATTAATAATAATAATTAATATTTAATTGTAATTATTATTATTAATTTACAAAGGTTAGTTTATTATAAAGTAATTTTTACAGTCACAGGATAAACAAATGTATGCATACAGTCAGGTATAATGCATGATATGTATTTTTATAACATTTATATACATAAAAAAATTATTAATAATAATAATTAATATTTAGGAGCTCAAAAGTCCGCCCGCCATCCTGTCGGAATTCGGGACCGCCCGCCAAAAGGGCAGGCGTCCCGTGGTGGGTATTAGGATGTGCCCACAACAGTGGCGGGCACATCCTGCATTTTTAGCATTGTGGCGGGCAGTGCTCTCTGCACCGCCCGCCACAATGCTAAAAATACATTGATGCATTTGCTTAAACAAAGCGGCAGGCACCATGCGGTGCCTGCCGCTTTGTTTATGCAAATGAAGGGGGTACCACAGGTACCCCCTGTGTGCACCCCTCACCTCTCCTTCACTCTGGGGGCCGCAGGGGGCCCCCAGAGTGATGACCGCATGCCTTTCCATGGCGGCTTCGCTACTGCGGAAAGGCACATACAGACGCCCATCATAATATGGCTGGCGGTGTCTGATAGACAATGCCACCATATTTTGCCTTTTCTGCCCCGGCCGCAAGGTGACTGGGGCGGAAAAGCGACGGACGGTCTTTCCGTCCGCCGAGGTCCCCCCCGCCATACTAAAATGGCGGGGGGGAAAGGAGTGTGGATGTCGGGCGGGGGTAATCCGCCCGACAACATAATGGGCCTATAGGTATTAATTAATATTTTTTATTTACAAAAGGTACATTAGTTGTAAAGTAATTTTTAAATTAATAGAAAAATTACAATAATATATACATTGAAGTATAATTTTGTATATGTATTTTTTTCTAAGTTATACATATCAAAATTATTTTTAATAATAATTAATAATATTTGTTATTAATAGGTATTATTAATTTACTAATGTTAAATAATTATATAGTAATTTTTAATGTAGAATAAAAATGTTATTTGTATATTCATTGAAATGTAATTTGTAATATATTTTTAGGGTATTTTTATATATTGAAGAAAGTATTAATAATAATTATTAATATATTATTATTAATTATTATTGATTTACAAAGGCTAATTAAACATATAGGGGCGATTCCGATCCGGTAAAAAGCGCTCCGAATAGCCGTTCGGAGCGTTTTTCCCGTACGAATCCTACCCTGCACCGTCCCCCGTACGTATGACGAAGTACGATACCAGGAGAACATACAAATCAAATCCCCGTACGAGTCTCACTCGGAACCCGCTGTAAGCAACATCTATACGGTTCGCGGCTGGTTTATACGACCCAGCAAGTACGATACGTGTCAGGTACGCACCGTACAACCCTTTTTCTACGGGAGCTGAAAACAGTCGTAAAAGCAGAGTTTGCCCCGAAACAGGTACGGTACGGCCCCCCCCGGGTACGGCGCATACACCCCATGATCGCAGGGGTACGGTGTGTACCCCTGCGATCATGGGGGGTACGCTCTGTATACCCAGCGTACATGGGGTATGCACATTACCCCATGTACGCTGGGTGTACGGCACGTACCCCATGTACGCTGGGTGTACGGCGCGTACCCCCCATGATCGCAGGGGTACACACCGTACCCCTGGGATCATGGGGAGTACACGCCCTACGGTGTGTATGTGATTGTGCTCTTTTCCATACGAATCGCCCTTACTTGACGTGGACCGTACGACTCGCGTCTTAATACCCCGGTCTGGATCGTACTCATCGGGTCGTACGGCGTGTGTATGAGTCCTACGGAGATGGCTCCAGATGCAATTCGTACGGATGGTAATTTTACAGGATCGGAATCGGGCCCATAGTAATTTTTAAAGTCACAGAAAATTATTTATGATATTTAGAGTCCAGTATTATGTTTTATTTTTATTTATAGCATTGTATTTAATATGTTTAAGTTAATGCTTTAGTTTTGCAGGGACTATTTTTTAACCACGTTATGTTATTTTGCTTCATTCAGGACTGGAGAATCTCACGGTTGGATGCTGTGTCGCGTTGGGAAAGGTAAGATTATTTTTAAGTATTATTTGTTAGATATTAGAAATGTTTGAGTGTAGTTGGGAGGTGTTTAGTATTAGTTTACTCATTTAGTTGTGGTTTTGGTATGCTTTAGGTGTTCGTTGTACTTTTTAAGGAGGTGTCGTGATGGTGTTTTTGAGGCATAGTGTGTTTAGTTTCTTTTATTAAATTTATGATTATATATATATTGTATATTAATGTTAATGTATTTTTGGAAATGTTTTGGGGTGTTTGTGTGGGTGGGTTTGTTTTCGCAATTTTTTTACAGGTTCCTGGTTTTCGCGGTTCCATTCCGGGGAAGGATGCGTTTTTTTTTTTTTAGAGAAGAGTGTATTAGTTTATTAAACTAATCTTTTTACACTCTTTTTCCATTTTTCGTGGTTTCCTGGAGCGGTTTTTAATGTTTTGAACACTTTTTCGTGTTTTTAAGGGTTTCCGATTAATGTTGCAGAGGAACATGCGTTTTATTTTTACTAAAAGTGTGTATATGTTACTTTAATTTTTAGAGTTGACACACTTTGTTTTCTCGAGATTTCCTGGAGCGATTTTTACCTTTTTAAAATTAATTTTCGGGTATTTAAGGGTTTCCAATTTATGATGGAGAAGAAGAGGCGTTTTTTATAATTAAAAGTGTGTTTTATTCTTTAATTAATAAAATGACCACACTTTTTTTTACTCGGGATTTCCTGGAGCGGTTTTTCCTATTTTGACATTTTTTCGGGTTTTTGAGGGTTTCCATACTTTGGATTTATATTGGATTACCAGTGGAGTTTATGGATTACAAGTTGATGGATTACATCTTCGACTGCTACATGAATTGTAAGTTACTTTATTTTCATTTATTTGGGTGGGAAATGTTTTTGTAATTGTGTTCTATTTTTTGTATGTTTTTAAAAATAATATTTAATTGTCTATATGTATTTGGTCAATGAAAATAAATATGTATGACAATTATATATTATTTTTGAAAATATATTTATGTTTGTTAAATGATTTTATTGTATTATATTGAGTATTTTTATGTGTGTATAGGAAATTTACAGGAGGCTTTTAGCTATTAGAGATAGATAGTCTAGGCCTTGTGTAGAAGGATATAATGTAACCTGACTTTGAAGTAGTCTAAACATTTGTTTAGTTTGTTTTGTTAGTTTAGGTCCTACTTGAGTTATTGATTGGTGTATGCGTAGCTCTTGGTAGCTCTGTTCTTTTTCTAAAGCTTGTAGTTCAGCAGGTTTTCCTCTGCTAGTGGTTGCATGGAAGGTATTGTGCCATCCTTCTACACTTGCTTCTTGGTTTAGTGTGCTTAAGTACACATTCCACCAAGCAATGTGAAATTGTGGTTGGCGTCTGTGTCCAGATCGGTGTAACCTTTCCACCCATGTATTCTCAAAGTAGTTGAGGAGTGGTGCTAGTTTATCCTCATTTTTTTGAAATATGGGCTATCTATTAATGTATTATAATGTTCTGCTACGTCAGTGACAGGGACATATTCTAGGGCAATTATTTTTTTGACTTTTGACTTGGTAAGCAAAAGTGCTATCTGTAGCATATTGGAAGCTTAATGACCATTTTTGGAGATGTCTCCAAATGCTATGGTTGAAATGGTAATAGCAATCTTGTATTGCTGTATGTGGAACATTTTTTAAAATAGAATTAATCATTGCTAATTCGAAATCAATAATTATTTTTTGGGGAAAATAATTATTGGTTTCTTGTTTTATTGTGTTTATTACCTCTATATAGGTATTTTCTTGTTTGTTTGGCAATAGGCAGTAGATAAATGGTATGTTAGAATGATGGTATAATCCATGTATGGTGTAGAGCTGGTAAAATAGTTTTGGGCATGTTTTAAAAGTCCCATCCATCATCCAGTGGTGGCAGTCTTGTAATTTTCTTATATTGTTAGCAGTAGCAAACATTATAATTCTGTTGGTAGGGCATTTGTTGTCATAAAGCAAGACTTGGTCTTTATTGTGAGTTATACTCAATTCAGGGGGTATGACAACTTCTTCTAGTGTTTTAGGATTTGGTAGACTTGTGCTTGTTACTCTTTTTTTTAGGGAGTCAATTGAGGGTAGTTGTCCTGATGCATGTTGAGGAACCTTTAAGAGTTCCTCTTTTAATATTTGTGTTGTAGGTTTTTCAGTGCTAGTACTTGCCTCTTTTATGCTTTCAAGGGCATCTCTGACCTCTATTTCTGTGATATTGGGGGGTGATTATGTTCTTTTTTGCTTAGTACTCTGGATTCTTCAGTTATAGCTCTGCCATAACATTTATTTGAGTAGTATTTACTACATTTCCAAAATACTTTGGGGCCCATTACGATGTCGGGTGGATTGCCCCCGCCAGGCTGGTGGTAGCCACCGCCAGCCTGGCGGGGGCAATCCGCCCGACATCCACACTCATTTCCCCCCCCCCGCTGCCATATTAGTATGGCGGGGGACCTAGGCGGATGGAAAGACCGTTCGCCGCTTTTCCGCCCCGGTCGCCTTGCGGCCGGGGCGGAAAAGGTTTAATATGGTGGCGGTGTCTAATAGACACCGCCAGCCATATTATGATGGGCATTTTGGAATGCCTTTCTGCGGCGGCGATGCCACCACGGAAAGGCATGTGGCCTTCACTCTGTGGGCCCCCTGTGGGCCCCCAGAGTGAAGGTGATGTAGGGGGTGCACACAGGGGAGTACCCCCCTGCATTTGCATATACAGGTGCCTGCCGCTTTGTATATGCAAATGCTGCATTCCATTGTCAGCATTGTGGCGGGCGGTTCTGAGTGCTCCGCCCGCCACAATGCTAACAATGCAGAATGTGCCTGCCACTATGGCGGGCACATCCTAATACCAATCACGGGACCCCCGCCCTTATGGCGGGCGGTCCCCAGTTACAATAGCCGCCCGCCATCCTAATGGGCCCCTTTGAGTCCTGTCTGTCTTTCTTGAGTATACACATACCCCATATAACATAGTAATAGCTTATTTTTCTGAGACATAACAAACTCTGCACCTACAGTCATGTTTGTATTGGTTGTGCTAGGAAAGATTAGAAAGAAACATATTTTAAGTGTAAATGTTGTTATGAATTTTGTAAATGCATTACATTTTCAATTATTATACTTACAATTATTCTTTGGTGCAATTTGAAATGTTCAGTATATTTTTTCCAGCTTTTACTTGTATTTTGATGATGTTTTTTCTGTTGGTAGGAGAACAAATATTTAGTTATTGTATTCTTTTATGTAATTTTGAGAGGGTTTTAGAAGGGAAAGTCTTTTGCAGTTAGCATTTTAAGTTTGTTAAAATATAGAAAATATATACTTACTTTGGCAATTTGTGGAGTTCTTTATTTTGAAGGAGTAAGTTTTGAGTATGTATAAATTATCTGTTAAGGAGATAGTACACAAATAAAATATGTATTACAATGTTGCCTTGATAAAATTCATTTGGTGTGTTTTACTATTATTTAAAATATATACTTACTTTGACAATTTGTGGAGTTCTTTACTTTGAAGGAGTAGGTTTTGGGTGTGTATACATTTTCTATTAAGGAGATAGAACAAGAATAAAATGTGCATGAGAATTTTGCATTTAAAAATGCAGTTGGTGTGTTTCCTAATATTGAAAATATATACTTACTTTGGAAATTTGTGGAGTTCTTTATTTTAAAGGAGTGGGTTTGGGGTATTTATAAATGTTCTGTTAAGGAGATAGTAGAGAAATAAAATGTGCATTACAATTTTGCTTTGAAAAAATGTATTTGGTGTGTTTTAGTATTATGTAAAATATATACTTACTTTGGTAATTTACTAAGTTGTTTACTTTGAAGCAGTACGTTTTGGGTGTGTATATATTTTCTGTAAAGGAGATAGAACACAAATAAAATGTGCATTAGAATTTTGTGTTTAAGAAATTGCAGTTGGTTTGTTTTACAATTTTAGAAAATACTTACATATACTTATAAATAAGTTGTGCAAGGTTTAGTGCTGTGTTTTGGAGGTGTCTGTAGAGTCGATATAAGTGGTTTAAAACAAATGTTAGTTAAAGTGTTTGATAAAATACTTTGGATTGTAAGCTACTACTTTTGTTATAATTTAAAAACAGTTTAACTTACTTTGTGTATTTCTGTAAGAATCTTGTCTGGAAGAGTAGTTATTTCTGGAAACAGTTGGGCAGCGTGTCACCTTCTTCTTTAGAGTTAGAAGTAGGAAGTAACAGTTGAAAATGTTTCCTTTTATACTGTGTTCTTGATTAGTTGTTGTATTTGATTGGTTTATTCAAGAATGGGAGCATTTTATTGGTTGGTTTGAATTTTTTTCTTTAATTGGCTTTTTTTTAGGTAGAGGAAATGCTAGTAAGTTACTAATTATTGTGAAAATATACTTTGATCGTTTTTCTATTTTAAATATATGTTATAATTTCTAAAACTGTATTTTGAAATTATGTTATTTATTATTTATTTAATTGAATTGTTTGTATTATTTTTCGTGTGATAGTTTAATTGTTGTTGTTTGTGTGTTATTTAATTTGTATTATATGCTATATATTTTTCGTAGTGTATTATTTTATAAATATCTATTTTTTGTTGTTGTAGGTATAGATTTATTAGTCTTTTTTACATATTGGATATTTTCTAATATTCGATGTTTGTAGTATCTATATTTTGGTGTTCAATATTTTTGTTGTGTACTGTTTATTTTTGTAGTAGACGATATTATTTCTCTCTATATTTTGTCTTTCGATATTGTGTCTTTCGATATTTATATTTGACTATATTTTCTACTCGATATTTTTATACTTTCTTAAATAGGTATTATTGTTCGATATTATGGTTTTCGATACATCTTGTTTTTCACCTTCCAGTGCCCTATGATTGTCGAATGAATTTTTCATTAGGACATACACCGAGGGTCTGAACAGCTGTGTGTGTACAAGGACACATGTGAATCCCAGTGTGCAATGGTTTTAATTTTTCGTTTCTCACTTATTTCACTTTTTTTCTTTTCGATTTGGCAGTATAACAGTCATACATTATAGACTACGTTATAAGATGGCCCCAAATTGTTTAGCAATTTGCATTATAATGCTGGTACATCATTTACGTCAATGAATGAACATATGACATGCTGCGATTCGATATACTGCAAATGAAGCACAGGGCTACTGAAATCAAAAAAACCACGAGGCAAAATGCGTCTCTCAGTAAGCGGGGCGTCTGCACTACTAAAGTATTTTATACTTTGAGAATTGCTCCTGTGAGTGCTTTCCGTCTGGTATTGAAAAATCATTGATACTTTGTTGCAAAATATATATAAATTGGCAAGATCCCCACCAGAGTATCCACAGCACAGAGGCAGTCCACAGTGTTTTTCTTTTCAGGTAATTTATTTCATCAGCACCATGTGCAAAGTAAACAGGACGGTCGAAGCATTTTGGCTGTTGCCTTCAACTGGACCAGGAAAATATATATATATACATATGATCACCAACGCAAGTAAACTCGCACTCCACCAGGATTATGTTTCTTAGCAGGTTTATTTCAACAACATGTCATTACAACATGCTGTTTCTAACCAACGCGTGACATGTTGTTGAAATAAACCTGCTAAGAAACATAATCCTGGTGGAGTGCGAGTTTACTTGCATTGGTGATCGTTTGTTTACAGGGAAAGCCCGTCCCTGCAACTCGCACCGGGTGTGAAAAGCTGTGCCTTCTGTAACGGGATCATTTTGGTGGATAAAATATATATACATATGTCTGTGAGCAAGGGCGGATGCCCGAAACGCGTCAGATTGCTTGGTTCAGCTTATAAATAAAATCTGTGCTTTAATAATTACTGGATCCGCGTGATTTCCTGGGTCGCTGTGGTCGGAGCCTGGGAGGTTGCACTTGTTCGATATATATATATATATATATATATATATATATATATATATCAATGCGAACGGAGTCCCAATGAGCACTCAGGTCCAAAAACAGACGACAGGGTCCAATTCTTTAAGCCACAATGAAGAGGTTTGTTGACAGCATAAACCCGTCTGACTCGTTTCGCGCTCCACAGATCGCTTGTTCATACAACATGAGTCGATAAAGTTCGTACTTTAAGAACACTTTCAACACAGTGCAATAACCAGCATAGAAAGCGGACTCTAGCCTCTTTTCACAAATGAGCGCCATCTTAGGCTTTGAAAATTCATTACACGTAAATACAGTGATGAAACAGCTGAAATGTCAGTACTAATACCATCTATGTGTCTATTCTCAAGTGAGATCAAGTGGCTGCTGTGCTCAGTTCAATTGTTGAGACGAAACCGCTTCAAATGTAAAAACCGAGCGAAGGTTGACTAAAATGATCTCTGTGATGCATTGTATGCCATGTAGTGTATATGCGTCAATAGGAAAGTAACCTACGCGCATCGAGGAATACTATGCATATCTTAGCTGGTGCATGTGATCGAATAGAGGGCAAGTATGTAATCAGCACTAGTACGTGTCTGAGACGTCATGTGGTGTATGACATATTGCGAGTATGCTCACATACACAGTGTAAAAATTAATTATAGTGTATTGAGCACAGTAAGTTGAAACTCATGGGCCTGGGATTACGGCTGGTTAGTGCCATGGATTATAATCATAAGGATCTTGGTTTACAGCTGGTTAGTGCCTGTGTCTTGTGTCTGGTTAGTGCCTAGTGGCCCACAATTACAGCACTGCAAGGGTTCATTGTTAGCGATAGATGTGCACCTTCTGGCCCTAGGTGAGCATACTTAGGTGTAAGTCTGTGTTACGTATGTAATTTCCTCCATCTTAGAGGACGAACTTGAATAAAAACCTTATTGTCATAAACAATATAGAAAGTGCACATGATAATAAATTTAAAACCAATACAATCCACAGAATATACTCGACACAATGAAGAGAAAATAGAAGATGAATCACGAAAAAAGGATTAGGGTACCAATGCCGCAAGCCTGAGACAGCATCCCTCCCTTCCTTCCTGTGATAGAGAGAAGAGAAGAAAATTGGACATCTAAATTAGAAGAATTTCAATTTCTGACAAGTGCATTCAAAATTTAGAACAAACAATAGTACTCAATGCATGTGTTTCAAATATTCAGGAATTTTTTACTCAGAAATGACCTGCTCAGAGTGTGTTGTCTGATCCCTTATGTTTAGTACACCCCTGGTCAAGCCCTATCCTGACGTATTAACGTCTTAGCCCTGACATAGTGGAATCGAGTACAGGGGATGAAAGGGAGGGGGGATGACTGAGTCGGGTCATTCATTTTGCAAATGTATGGCCATCTCTTCATCCATATTGTGCCCTTTAGGATATCGAGTGCACATGCTTATTATGTATCTCAATTCTTTTTTTTTTCTTTTTGTCCTTATTTGCCTTGGCTCTCTTTGGGAAGCGCCAGCCACCATGCGTATCTATCCCAAGCAATTTCTGGGGTTTTTATCTGGATGTTAAGACTGGACCAAGATACGATGGAATAAGCGGCAGAAGGAACATCCACAGAGATCAAGGTGTTTTATGACCTGCAGACCATATTGTTTAAGCGAGGAGACCTACGGAACTGGCCCATGGAGCTAAAGAAAGGCATAATCATAGAACCCAGGAAAAAAAAAAAAGAAATCCTACTACCAATATATTAGGAGATCCCAGAAGGCACACTTTTTCCTACTATGAGATCTAGCCAAATCCAACCTAGACACTGCGTATAGTGAAGTCAGCCAGCCTGAGTGAGATGGGGCAGCGCAATCCACCCAGAATTTACATATTTCTCTTCTAGCCATAAGAATTGCATAAAAGAGGAGAGATCTAGCTTGGCCTGTGACATTGTCGTCAACACCGAAGATGATTAAAGGAAGATTGAAGGTCAGTGAAGTCTTCAAGATAGAGTCCAGAGTTTTCTTTACCTCAGCCCAAAAGGAGCTGATTAGCGGACTATCCTTGAACATATGAACATCCGATGCTTCGGGAAGGCCACATTTATTACAAACTTTACCAGACAAAAATTTTGACAGTTTTAGAGGGGAAAAATATGCCCTCTGTGCAGTAAAAGGATGATTACGTTTCAGCCAAGCAGGTTTTACTATTTTATGCAGGAGGCTCATATTGGTGCAAGTTTGAGTAGTAGCTAAGCCCCACCTTCTTTCTTATAAATGCCCAGCTTTTAGCTAATGAATAAAGAATTTTTAACTTAATTAAAAAAAAAAATTGTGATCTCCAAATTTAAACAAAAAACCTTCTTCCGGTAGACCTTCTCCTTTCAACATGGCCCGAAACAATTCACCGCCTGATGAGTTGGTAGGTACCTTTAGGAGCATTTGCGAATGCGAAAGCTGGAAGGCTCAAGCATAATATTGTAGGTCCGGTAGAGCCAAGCCTCCCTTTTCCCTCCTCCGCCTAACCTTTTCCATGCAAGTCTTGTTGTTTTGTATTTCCAGATGAAGGAATTTAATTCCCTTTGACATTTCTCTATTTGCTTGGTGCCAAAAGCCAGAGGGATAGTATTAAAGAGAAATGTGAACTTAGGCAAGATGGACATTTTTCCTATATTAATCCTCCCCAGAATAGACAAAGGGAGGAGAGCCCAAGACTTCCTCTGCTTTTGGCACTCCCTGAACACCCGATCTAAGTTCTGTTCAGGGATCTTGCCTACCTCTTGCATGATTCTTATCCCCAAATATCTCAAAGAGGAACCTACATTAAGTTGTGTGCTAGGAATATTCCATGCCATAATTTCAGTCTTGTTGGGGTTTATTTGATATCCTGAGAACTTGCTGAATTCAATCGCGTTAATCACTGTTGGAAAAGCTAAGTCGGGGTCAGCTGTCATGATGAGGATATCATCGGCATATAATGCCACCCTCTTTTCCCATCCTCCAAATTTAAAGGGAACAATGTTAAGCTCTTCCCAAAGGACCTAAGCAAAAGGCTCGATGTAAAGGTTAAAAAGAAGAGGGGAAAGCGGGCAACCCTGCCATATACCTCTCGTGATGTTAAATATATCAGACTGTTCACCAATAATCTGGCAGTCGGGCCTTATACAAGAGTTTAATGGCTCAACAGAATCTGTTTCCCAAATAAAATTTTGCCATGACCTCCGACAGATAAGCCCAATTAACCCTTTTGAACGCTTTTGTTGCATCGAGGACAAACACAGCGAGCGGGAGTGAGAAGGTGGATGCCATATCTATAGCACCAACCAGATCGTACGTTAAATCTGATAATTGATGGCCCTTGATAAAGCCTTTTGATCTGAGTGAATGATGTTGCCTACAACACCCCCCAGCCTGTTTGACAAAATAGAAGCGAAGATCTTATAATCGCTATTGAGGAGGGAAATAGGACGATAGGACCCGCAGTCAGTTGGATCCTTCCCGGGCTTAAGAATCAGCCCTACTGTGGCCTCACTCCACGAGCTAGGAGGATCCTCTCCTTTGATAAGGATATTATTGAAGACTGTCACCAAAATAGGAACAATGTCTTCCTTAAGTACATGATAGAGCTCCCCTGGCAGCCCATCCAAACCTGCCGCCTTTCCTCGTTTAGACTGGGAAATGACTTTGCTTACTTCCGACTCTGTGATCTCAAGCTCTACGCCTAACATCTGGTCATTTGAAATTTTAGGAAGAGAGACCCCTTCTAACTAGACTTTCCTATTTGTGCTGTCCTCAATAATATCTTCCTTATATATTTTTGGGAAGAAATCCCGAAATGCTTTACCAATATTTACATTAGAGAGACAGGGGGAGATCTCACCTTCTACCACGATTTTTTTAATATAATTTCGAATCTGGTCAGATTTTATTTTCCAGGCAAGAAGTTTCCCAGCCGCCTCGCCATATTCAAAGTGGGAGATTTTGCTCACTTCCCATCTTCACGCGATTCTTTCTTGCAGTATGGTTTCAAGTTGGGTCTTAAGAGAATCTAATCTTGTTCGATCATCTCTGATTTCTCTTCCGGTGCCTATTATTTGCTCAATACTGCTCATCTCATCTTCTAGGCCCCTGATGGCATCTCTGTATTTCTTTTTTCTATAAGAGGCTCTGTTAGTGATAGACCCATGCAAGAAAGCTTTCAAAGAATCCCAAACTAAAGAGGTCTTAGTCGAATACAGATTTGTGTCGAGGTAAAACTTAGTCTCGGCCCGGAAGAAGCTAATTTCATCTTCATCTAGAAAAATAGTGCGATCAAAAGACCAGGAACTGTGAGGGCACTGCTGTGTCAGAGTCAGGTCAAAAGAGATTGCAGAGTGGTCGGAGAGGTGAGATGGCAAATAGCAAATATTTTGGACTGAGTCTTTGATGTTATAACTGAACAGAGCATAATCTATTCTTGATTTGTGTTTGTATTTTAAATTTATAAATGAGACCCCTAGTTGATCCCCCGCTCTATCTCTCCATATGTCAGCTAACCCAAGCTGCACCATCGATGTTAAAAGGAGTTGTCGTGACTTGGAGGGAACATTAGCTCTTGAATTAGGTGATTTATCCAAGAGGGGGTCTAACACAATGTTAAAGTCCCCTACCCAAATTACAGGGTCCAAAACACCTAAAAGGTGAGAACAAATAATTTCTAAGTACGACGGATCGTCCTGATTCGGACCGTAGTACCCCACTAGGGAAATAATTGTCCCCCCTAGAGATACTTTCAAAATTAGCCATCTGCCACTACGTTCTTCGTTGTACTGTAAAATAAACAATAGCCCCCTAATATTTGCAGATTGATCTGTACAGATGGAACTATCAATCTACTTCTGATTTTTCAATATGGCGGTAGTCTCAGATTTCAAAAGATGTGTCTCCTGAATTGCAATGATCTGGGCCGGGGAGTCTCTCAAATACTGAAGAATTCTGTCCCTTCTGCTCTTCATGCGCAGACCATTAACATTCCAGGATAAACACTGGAAAGAAGTCATGGAGTCACGGTTTCCTCAGCTATCTCTAAAACCTCCAACAAAAGAAATCTCAAGAAAAAAGCAACCTGAATGTGGCTCAAAAGCGCCTGATATCTGATGAGTGCTGACAAATGAGGAATTGTTACCCTTTTACCCCCCTTAACCCACCCCCCTCCCTTGGGAAACCCATCCCTACTTACTCTGGCTAGGTGATTAGCCAGAATTTTCGTCCTCCAGCTACCTCCAACTGCTCATCATCTCCTTTACTCTAGGCCCCACGAATATTTATGAGTGCTAAGGGAAAGAAAAAGTGCTAAAATAAGATTGAAAAAACGGGCACAAATTACTTCCCGTATTGATCAGTATGAAGGCATATTTCTGGGCCCCTTAAATTTTTACTTCCTTGAAGTTATTAATGTGTTTATAATATGTGTTTTTGGTTTCCCTTTATTTATTTATTTTATGTATTTATATATTCTTTTTATTATTGTTATTTTTTATTTATTTATTTATTTGTTTATTTATTTATTTTCCCCCCTTCTTCCCCCCTTTATCGTCCATCCCAATCTGTTTTCTTTTTTTATTTTATAAGGTTCCCCTTAAAGTAAATAACATAAGCGATCACCGCTCACTGAACTCAACACAAAGGATCATTATTTCATTACATCATTGATATTCGCGTGAGATATCCCCTAAAGATGTCAACAGATCATCTGCCTCGCTTGGGGATCTAATATTGTACATCTTGTTGTTGTACATAATTTTCAAAAAAGCGGGAAATCTCATCTGGACCGTAGCACCTAAAGACCTGAATTTCTCCATTCTTTGACCTAGCTCGCATTGGCGATCCAAAGTGACCTTGGATAACTCAGAGCGCACCTCAAATGGGAAATCCGGGCCCCTTACAGATTTTAGTTTCAGGGCAAGGTTTAATATATTTTCTTTTAGGGAGTAGGTAAGAAAATTAATCAGAATGTTTCTGGGTTTAGTCCTGGCTGCATTCAATCTAAAAGGATCTCGATGCACCCTCTGAATATCCTGCTCCAGGAGATCAACAGGTTCCTCCAAATTCAAAGATTCCTTCAATAACATTGCAACGAAGGCTTTAATATTGCTCCCTTTTTTGCCCTCCGGAACCTTCACTAACCTTAGGTTATTCCTTCGTGAATAATTCTCAATAGATTCCATCCTCTCTTTTATCGCATCTCCCTCCCTTCGAAGGACTTGAATTTTCGTTTCAGCCGTCCCTAAGTTGGCCTTAAGCTCATCTACTGAGCTCTCAAGAGATTCAGTTCTTTGATTGAGCAAGTCCACTTTCTTTTCCAGGACATCACATGCTGCTCTGATTTCTGTTTGATTATCGGCCGAAACCTTGAAGCCCTGTTTTATATCCATTTTCAGGGATGCAAGAAGTGCCCCAATTGAAGACTCAGCTGAAGACTCAGCTAACTCTCTTTCCCCTGTCTCAGAGAGAACAGTGGACTGAGAAGACCCAGGTGTAGCAACAGATATTTGTTTGGAGCTCTTGCTTGAGTTAGGCTCGTCAGGGTTAGGGATAGTGGGAGTATTGCTGTTTAACCCAAGTGATAGGTTTACAGTAGGTAGTTTTTCTGTCATGGTAGAATGGGCAGTACTAGGTTCTACAGGAGGAAAGTCAGACATGAGTGGTAGAAACTCAAGAGGGTGTTTGTATATCTCATTTGAAGCCTCATGATGGATATTCAAAACCTGGGGCTGGACCCTAAAAAAGGATTGCAGGGACGGAGTAATCCGAACAGTATTACTCTTAAGTGCTAATTCCTTCCCAGCCCTCCTCTCTGCCCTCTTCTTTCCAGAGTTCCCCCTTGGGGTGGTACCGTGTGCCAAATCAGAGTCCTGATCCGATTTTGATTGAAGGATCCCCCTGCGCCGGATGTTACACCTTAAATCAAAAGTATCTGTGTCTTCAGTGCCATCACCGAGAGCAAGAGGGCGTGTATCACTTTGAGATAAAAGGGAGCTTTTAGTAAACTTAGAGCGCTTTCCCCTTCTGCCTAGCCCCTTTCCTGCTTTTATTCAATAACTCAGTGGCTTTTGTGGCATGTGATCCAGCTTCCGTCCTGGAGACAACAGAGTGAGGGTCCCCCTGTTTGAATAAAGAGACGCTCTTACCTCTGACTTATTCAGGCACCCCCTTCTGTAGAAACTGTCGCTGTTGCCCCAGTGGTATCTTCCCCTGAAGCGTGTAGCTCTGAAATTGCGGTGCCTGCCGATTTAAAAAAAAGCACCAATCCCAAGTTTACTGGTGCTGCTGGTGCTGGCGCAACTAGAGCTCCCCTGAGAAAGCCCACGCAGAAGGCCATGAGCTGTCGAACTTCTGCCGCGTCTAAGCTCCAGGGCAGCACCAGCCCAGCGCGGCAAGAGTGGGAGCCGCTTGATGTTACTATCCGTGTCTCCGGAGTACATTCAAAGCCGCTGACTCAGCCGAGCAAAAGTAGGGAAAAGAAACAAAAATCACCGCATCAGACGGACACCAAGGGTATTCACAGCAAAGCAGGAGGCAGCCACCCAGCGTAACCCGCGTCCGAGGCCGGCAGGCAAGATGAGAGCGGGCGCCGAAAATCTCCACAATTGGCGGCTCCAGCTCCAGCGTTCCAGTGCCCCAGCGTCCCGGTCTCAGTGGCAGGAAGGAGGGTTAGAAGTGGGAAAAAAGAAAAGCGTCTAGTGCTCACGCCCATGTGGTTGCCCGGAGCATGCTGCCTCGGGGAGGAGAGAGATGCAGAGGAGCAGCGGGAGAGGATGAGCGCCTCCGCTTAGCTAGCGGGTACCATGTTTCCCCCCGTGTGCCATCTCGATTCTTTATGCCTGAGTTTCAGAGTACGGTCGCCACCCCTCTGATTCAGATTTACCTGTTCTACAATGAAGAATGAAAGTTTGGTTTGGTCAGAAAAGTGATATGCCTCAAATTAACGGGCTATGGGGTTTTGTTTGTCATTCTTTCTTATGGCTCAGGTATGTTCGAGAACGCATTTCTTCGCCATGTGTGTTGTCCTACCCACGTACTTATGGTCACATGGGCATGCTAACACATATATTACAAAGGCACTGGTACAGGTCAAGAATTGATTTATTTTTTTCATGCTGTTAGTACTGGGATTCCAGTAGTCTTTGGCCATATGGCTGTTGTTACAGGCTTTGCAATGTCCACATGGATAAAACCCGTGGAGATCAACACCTCTGTTGACACTCAGACTGCCAATGTTGTTGTGTACTAATGTGTCTTTCAGGTTGCGACTGCGTCTGTAAGTTATGCTCGGGCGGTCAGGTAGTGTGGTCCCAATGATCGGGTCCCCTTTGAGGATATTCCAGTTTTTGTTTATGCATTTCCAGATTTGATCGGAATTGCCATTGTAGTTGATAATGATATGAGTCTGGGATGTGTCAGTGTTCTCTTTCTGCGTAGTTTTGGTGTTACTAAAAAGGGTTTCATGTTCCACCACTTTTACTTTATCGGTGGCTCTCTTTATTACCCATCCTGGGCAACCCCTTTCAAAAAATCTTTGAGTCATTATGTTCTGTTCTTTGGTGAAATCTGCTTCAGTACTGCAGTTTCTTTTGGCTCTGAGCAGCTCACCGTAAGGAATACTCAATTTGAGATTCTCTGGGTGGCTGCTCAGGCCATGTAACAGTGTGTTCCCCGCTGTACTATTGCGGTAAATAACAGTGTGAAGTGAGTTGTTCCTAATCTGTACCTTAGTGTCCAGATATTCTACTTCCTTTTCACTTATGTTACATGTCAGAGTGATGTTCAGCTGATTCTGATTTAATCTGGATATGAAATCTAAGGCTTGTTCCATGGTGCCTCCCCAGACAACAAAAACATTGTCTATGTAGCGCAGCCTTCCAATAACTTTGGCAAAGTCATTCTGGAAAGTGCCACATGCCCTGATGTCATTCTCCCACGCCCCCATGAACTTTGCAAAACTGGGCGCGAAACATGTTTCCATTGCCGTGCCATGCATTTGAACATAGATCTCATCATTAAAAAGGGAAAAGTTATTCATAAGACAGTACATGATCATATCTAGAATCATAGTTGTATGTTCGAGGTAACACATCTTTCTTCCTTTCAAGTATCTAGCACAAGCTTTGGTTCCTTGTCGGTGTCCAATTACTGTATAAAGGGAGTTGACATACATTGTTATTAATAAATAGTCTTTTTCCCATGTCAGTGTGTCTACTTTCTCCAGAAAATCATTCAGGTACCTTACGTGGGAGGGCAGTGTCATTACATATTCTCTGAGGAAGTGATCTACGTATTGAGAGACATTTTCTAAGACATTTCCTCTAGAAGAAATTATTGGCCTGCCAAGTGGATCTATTCTTCATTTGTGAATTTTAGGAAGCAGATAAAGAATGGGCAGTATAGGATGATCTTTTTTTAAGAAGCAGAACTCCTCCCACTCTATTAGACCCATGTCTTTCCATTCGTCAGTTTTACCAGATGGAATGATGGTATATTCAGATCGATTAGATTTTCTGTAAGTTCTGGTATCATTCAGTTGGCATTCAGCTTCCTTAATGTACATATCTCTTGGAAGAATGACAATGTTACCACCTTTGTCGGAAGGTTTTACCAGAATGATGGTGTCTACAGCAAGATCACACATTGCTTTTTTCAGAGTTAAGTTGAGATTATGTTTGAATCTTTTCATTTGTTTGGGCCAATTGTTACTTCGAAGATCTAGTCATTATTTTCCTACCTGATCCTGGAACGTATCGATATTATTGTGGTTCATTTTAGGTAGAAATTTCGATTTTTGTTTGAACTCTGGGCAGGCAGCCTGATACTGTATTATATCCATGGCATCAAGTATGCGTAGTGCATCTGTACTCAAGTTGAGACCATTCTCATCATTACTTAATTCGTCAAATGCCATCATGGTGTCAATATTACCTATTACTATTTAAAATTTGGATAGGTGTCTTTCCTCAGGCTGCATGGCTTTATGATTGGCCGGTTTCAATTTATGCCATTTTTTTAATTGTAGCTTTCTGCAAAATTTGAAAATATCAATTCTATCATCAACATAATTCATGGGTACCACTGGGTAGAAGGATAACCCTAAGCATAGGGTTCCCTTATCTTTATTACTAATTTCCTTAGTCAATACATTTACAATGGTTTGGTTTACCTGTTCATCATCCATGATTAATTCCTCTTGTCTCGAGCATGTTTGTTTCCCACATGCTCTTTTCCATTCTCCTTTTTGTCTATGCTTCTGTTTGCATTTCTTCTGCCTCTTGTTCTGGTACCCCTTGGTCTTCCTCTTCTGCTTGATCCCGTTGTGTTCTTCTTCTCCCTGAGTCTGGAGGATGATCTGGTGGCTTGCCGGCTCTGTTTTATGAGCCGGTACTCATCTAAAAAAGTCAGGCGTCGTGGTACAGTTTCTCCTTCCGAATTGGAACTTTCTGAATTCTCGTTATTTGAGTCACTTGTACTTTCCACTTCTGCACCATGTTGTTTGTATGGTGTATTTCCACTTGTGCCTGTTGCCTGAGCGGTTTCATATAAATGGTCATATTTTCTACTGTGTCTTAAAATCCGTCCAGCTTCATAATCTCGACAGTCTCTGTGAAGTTTATATTGTTTTCTTTTTTTAATATCTTCTTCCATTGACTTCAATCTTTTTTCATCTCATCAATGAATTTGGTGATAGTATCTTGGTCGGAATGTTTGTTGATTTCGTCTGCTAGAGTCACAATTTCTTTTTTAATGTTTACTCGATCAGACCAGGCATATTTTACTAAAATTTGAAACATATTTCTTGAACTTGCGACCATTCCTCCAACATCTGGGGATCCGGCGAATCGTAAGATGGAGTAATGTAATTTCTAAAGCCTCTCAGGGCCAGATGTAGGAGCCTTAATACCGGTCGGAAACGGCCGATTTCGGCCGTTTCCGACCGGTATTTGGCTTTTGACATGTAGGGGCCATTATTTTACAGAATCGGTAAATTTACAGATTCGGTAAATTTACAGATTCTGTAAAATACCGAGGCCCTTAAGAGTCAGTATTTTACCACCCAATCCTATTGGGTGGTAAAATACCGAATTCAGGTGTGCATGCACATCTGTGCATGCACACCTGTGCAAATTGACACACAGACATGCCCTTAGGGCATGTATGGGTGCCACATGGCACACACGCCTGCACTTGGGGTGCTAGAGGGTGTCAAATAAGCATGGGCGAATTTTGTGAATCTGGCGTTCGCGAATTTTGTGAATTTGCGAACTCGCAATCCGCAAAATCCGCGAATTCTCGCGAATTTGCGGATTTTTTTTGTGTTCGCAAGGATTTCTGCCAGTTTGCAAGGATTTCTGCCAGTTCGCGAGGGTTTTGTACCAGTTCGCAATTGCGAACTTACATGTCGGCTCGCAACTGTCACGATTATGTTGTTTCTACGTCTGGTTCATCATCACAGGTTCCCAGCACCCTCTGTTTCACCCCTGCCACCCTCTGTTTCACCCATGCCACCCTCTGGTACATCAATGCCACCCTCTGGTTCATCATCACTGTAGATTATGGGGGGGAAAGCAAACACACCTGCCTGCTTCAACTGACATGAATTAATTTGGGGTTGATTTATTAATGTGTCACTGTTTTAAAATTCCAGTCTGGCACCTGCTTCCTTATCTGTAATTTGCTTTCTGTTGCAGTGCAATTTTTTTTCCAGGACCTTTGTGGCCTACTTGTAGCTATTCTATGAGCCTGCTGTGAGGGTCAGAGCAGGGTCATACAATTGTTGCAACTAGCAACTGAACTCTGCAGGGGCCCTTGTCAGGAAGCACTACAGGGAATGGTTACTAATGATGAGTTTGAACTTTTGAACCTGCTGAATGCTTTTTTTGTGTTCGCAAGGAATTCTGCCAGTTCGCAAGGATTTCTGCCAGTTCGCGAGGGTTTTGTACCAGTTCGCAATTGCGAACTTACATGTCGGCTCGCAACGGTCACGATTATGTTGTTTCTACGTCTGGTTCATCATCACAGGTTCCCAGCACCCTCTGTTTCACCCCTGCCACCCTCTGTTTCACCCATGCCACCCTCTGGTACATCAATGCCACCCTCTGGTTCATCATCACTGTAGATTATGGGGGGGAAAAGCAAGCACACCTGCCTGCTTCAACTGACATGAATTAATTTGGGGTTGATTTATTAATGTGTCACTGTTTTAAAATTCCAGTCTGGCACATGCTTCCTTATCTGTAATTTGCTTTCTGTTGCAGTGCAATTTTTTTTCCAGGACCTTTGTGGCCTACTTGTAGCTATTCTATGAGCCTGCTGTGAGGGTCAGAGCAGGGTCATACAATTGTTGCAACTAGCAACTGAACTCTGGAGGGGCCCTTGTCAGGAAGCACTACAGGGAATGGTTACTAATGATGAGTTTGAACTTTTGAACCTGCTGAATGCTTTTTTTGTGTTCGCAAGGATTTCTGCCAGTTCGCAAGGATTTCTGCCAGTTCGCGAGGGTTTTGTACGAGTTCGCAATTGCGAACTTACACCGCACGCCGCAAAATTGTATCACCAAGAAAAAAAAATCCGCTGCGTGCGAATTTGCGGATTTTCGGTAAATTCGCGCGTGTTCGCGGATTGCGAATTTACTGAAAATCCGCAAAATACGCGAGCGTAACGGATTTTCCGCCCATGCTTAGTGTCAAAGTGACACCCCCTGCACCCTTGCTGGATTCGGTATTTACCGATTCGGTAAATACCGAATCGGTATTTCCAATTGATTCCTATGGGCTCAAAAGCCCATAGGAATCAATGGGGAATAGCGATTCGGTATTTACCGAATCGGTAAATACCGAATCTTACAGATTCGGTAATTCAAAAAAAATAATTACCTACATCTCCCTCCTTCTAATTTATTGAATCATAAATACTGAATCGGTAAAATTCAGTATTTATGAGTCGGTAAATTAGATTTACCTACATCTGGCCCTCAGTATCATATTTTTATCCAGGTAACCTTTGTGAATAAAAGCTGGATATATAATTGCCTTTGTGTGGTTCCTTCCACATGGAGTAACTCTATTCGATTTGGATATTTGCGGTCGAACCCCAGCCGCGGAAGGAGCCCAGCTGCTAAAACAGCGTTCCCGTGGTGAGGCCATCCAAAGGTGCTCATCGGTTTGGGAAAGGTAATCCGTCACGAGGAACTGAGAATGCAGCAAGTTTTCATATGGGATTGCCATCAGCCCACTGTGGTTTTATTTATTGATAAACTTTGCGGACTGCAGACAGACTCACTTGAGTGTTATTGCTGACAACTTCAAGCACCAGAAGGCCTTAGGAAATTCGGGCCTCACCCACATGGGAGGAGTGAAAAAGTATAAG
Organism: Lissotriton vulgaris; assembly: GCF_964263255.1. Lineage (NCBI taxonomy): Eukaryota > Metazoa > Chordata > Amphibia > Caudata > Salamandridae > Lissotriton > Lissotriton vulgaris. Next base: position 798,432,671 of record NC_141685.1, on the reverse strand, counting down.
TTGTTTAGCTTCTAGCTCTGCAGTTCGCTTTCAGCTGCCAATGATTAAGGGTCACGAGAACCCGAAACGCGTCTGGCATGGCAAAAATCATAGATGCAGCCCAGTTGAATCCTGCATGCAACCTTCGTGAATAAAAGCTGGATATATAATTGCCTTTGTGCGTTTCCTTCCACATGGGGTAACTCTCTTCGATTTGGATATTTGCGGTCGAACCCCTGCCGCGGAAGGAGCCCTGCTGCTAAAACAGCGTTCCCGTGGTGAGGCCATCCAAAGGTGCTCATCGGTTTGGGAAAGGTAATCCATCATGAGGGACTGAGAATGCAGCAAGTTTTCATATGGGATTGCCATCACCCCACTGTGGTTTTATTTATTGATAAACTTTGCGGACTGCAGACAGACTCACTTGAGTGTTATTGCTGACAACTTCAAGCACCAGAAGGCCTTAGGAAATTCGGGCCTTGCCCACATGGGAGGAGTGAAAAAGTATAAGTTGTTTAGCTGCTAGCTCTGCAGTTCGCTTTCAGCTGCCAATGATTAAGGGTCACAAGAACCCGAAACGCGTCTGGCATGGCAAAAATCATAGATGCAGCCCAGTTGAATCCTGCATGCAACCTTCGTGAATAAAAGCTGGATATATAATTGCCTTTGTGCGGTTCCTTCCACATGGGGTAACTCTCTTCAATTTGGATATATATATCTATATATAATCGCTCCAGAAACACCAAACGCACGAGTCACTCTGAAAGCGGGTGCCAGTAATGCGATGGTGTTCACGTTTACAGATTCAAGCTCCAATTCCCTCACGGATACCCAGCCGGGTTGGAAGGAAAGCCAGCACTCACGAAAACATCAGCAGCAGTTTCAGCAGAAAAGTTTTATTTTTCGAACAAACGCGTTTCGGGAATGAGATCCCTTCGTCAGTGTTAACATCGGAATGCACTGCGCGGCACCATTATCTGTGTTTGCAACCCTTATTGACACAAACAACGGACTTAGTTGGTTACACACAAAATGCGCGCCATCTTGAAATGTGTTAAGATTTCACAAATGACCATAGAAACATATCGCATTTTAATGTATCAGCGTGTAAGTCATTTCTAACCATTCACTATTTCATCGACATAATGCACATTAAGGCAACACTTGTCATAAAAACGGTTATTTGATAAACAATTATGCCGTGGATCGGCTACCCATAACTTATGAAAGATCATGTCCTAACTGTTTAGTAGGTACAATTAATCACAGAACATCACTCTGAGCAAAAGTAGCATTGCACAAGACAATGCTCATTCTATACTTGATGTATCATATTTATATTGTTATATTAAACAAGATCTAGCCGTGGATCGGCAATTGCAGCCTTGGTGGCCGCTAAAATCTCAGAGTAATGTTAAGAAAAAAATGACAAACTTTACATATAGTTTCCATGGCCATCAAAAATTACATTGGAGTACATCCTCAATTAAAAATCAGAATTTACATCACTCTTGTGTTTAGAATATAAAACAAGCTAATATACATTCTAAACATGTATCATTCAACCCAAGTGAGTTGACAATTCTTCCCCAATGTTCAGTCCCTTCGGAGCCCTAGTTTCTAGATCGATAATGGAAAGGGGCGACCACTCGGTCCCCCCGAACGTATGGCAGAGTACCACGATCCCCCCGGGAAGCCATCTTGGGCGGGAGGCGAGTCTCGGCTGGTATGCCCGAAGCGGCGTAGCCGGGGCGCGCCTTTTCCCGCCCTAGAGTGGGTTGGCCTAGACACGGACGCGGCTGGCCACGCCCTAGGGGCAGGCAGGGGCGGGTTTACGCCCGCCCTGAAGACGGATAAAAGGAGAAGCAAGATCCGAAGGCATCCTCTTGTTCCTGTGCTCTGAAGCTGCACCTCCTCGCTGCACGTGAGCTCGAGACGGAACGAAGAGCCAATTTTGAGCGTTGTAATCGTTCTTGTTTGTTTTGCAGATACTCTGTTGGAGAATGCCGAAGAAGGCTGGAAAGCGCATGACTACTGAACAGATGCTGCGCGTTCTCATGAAGGAGATGACCGAACTAAAGAGGCGAATGGATAAGAACGAGGAAGGGGGACCGAAACGTCCTTTGGCGGGAGCAGCCCCGGGAGGGAAAAACAAGAGGCCCAGGAGGGGAGCAGCGGGAGAGGGCATCCCGGGTCCCAGTGCCCCGCTCGAGGCACCAACTCCCGTGCCGAAGGAAGGGAATCCGATTCCCGTTGTGGTCACCCCCGTGTCCGAGGAAGATATGCCGCCCGAGCTGGCAGCACAATTGGCAGCGTGGTTGGGAAAAGGTAGCGAGGGCGCCACGGCTGTCGACGCGCAGGAGCTAATGAAGCAACTGCGTGAGTCACGGGAAGCAGCGAAGGTGTCCACGCCGGCTGCAGCAGTAGAGAAGCCACAGGGGACGGGTTCAGTAGCAGAGACAACGTCCGGTGCAGGTAAGCGGCCATTGCCGATTGCGAGGGATGAGTCGGCACCCTCTCGTAGGGAAAAATTGGGTCAGCATGTTCCTTTGGCTATTAAGGAAAAGATATGGGCAGGGGAGTACGTAAACATATTCTCGTTGCTTACTGATCACTATGAGATGGAGCATGTCAAGGGCCAGAAGGAGCTCATGCATCCGAGTGTTTGGCGCGCAAAAATGGCCGCCTTTAAGGTAAATGAAAACATTGGCAATTGGGGCCAAGCGTGGGGGGGTTTTACATCGCTCTTGGGGGAGCGAAGGCCCGATCTGTTACCCGAATTGCCGATTTATCAGTCACGAATCATGGGGTACTCGGTATCACACGAGGGTAATCATTGGTTCTGCTATGATAACCTGTTTAGAAAAGCTAAAGAACATGATAAAAACCTAACATGGGATTGTTATGATTCTGTGTCATGGTCCAAAATGAAGGAGACTGGTATGTTAAAATTGCCATTAGTGGGGAGTATCGTTGGCGAATCTTCCCGCCAGTATGCGGGGACGCCCTTTCGGTCAGGTGCGGGTACAGACAATTACTCGAAGCCTGCCGGTAACACAGGAAAAAGGGGGGTTTGTTGGAACTTCAACAGGGGTAAATGTACTAGGCCCCAGGGATCGTGCAAATTTAGACACGAATGTAGTGGGTGTGGGCAATCATCCCATCCTGAGTCCACGTGCAGAGCCAAAACAGGTGATAACGGGGGTAGAGGAGGCGCCAAACAGGTCTAACATAGTCCGAGGGGCGCCTTTACCTACCCCGATTGATACCTTGGCAATGATTCCTTGGCTCAGTGAATACCCGGATCGTACTTCTGCTGGGGTGTTGCGGAACGGGTTTTCTTATGGTTTCCGCATCCCAGTGGGGGACTTTCATGGTGCAACGAAATGTAAAAATCAGCTATCGGTCTTTGAGCATACGACTGTGGTACAGGATAAGATCAGGAAGGAGGTTACTCGAGGCCGAGTCGCCGGTCCGTTTAGTGTACCACCGGTTCCTAATTTTGTTTGTTCCCCTTTAGGTGTGGTCCCAAAGAAGGACCCGGGTGAGTTTCGGCTGATACATAATTTATCAGCCCCACGTGGTCTTTCCGTAAACGAAGCGATAGACCCGGAAGTGTGTTCGGTGCGGTACGCATCCTTCGATGAGGCCGTAGCCATTTTGAATCGCCTGGGGCCCGGGGCGCTGATGGCAAAATCTGATATCGAGTCAGCGTTCCGGTTGCTCCCGGTACATCCAGACGATCAGCGTCTCTTAGGTTTCATGTTCCAGGGTCGTTATTACATGGATAGGTGTATGCCGATGGGGTGCTCCATATCTTGTGCCTATTTCGAAAAATTCAGTAGTTTTCTACAATGGGTCTTCACAAGGAAGACGGGTTTCCAAAATGTGATGCATTACCTTGATGGTTTTTTGTTCCTGGGGGCAGCCGGGGACCCGGAATGTGGGCAGGCTTTGGCACAGTTTTGTGTCTTGATGAATCAGTTTGGCGTGCCATTGGCACCAGGTAAGACTGTGGGGCCTTCCACTTGCCTCGAGTTTCTGGGGATCGAGTTAGACTCCGCAGAAGGTTGTTTTCGTTTACCAGCTGACAAAGTGTCAAAGTTCAGGACATCCCTGCAGATGTGTATAAGGGGACCTAAGGTTAAGCTGCATCAATTACAGCAGTTAGTTGGCCAGTTGAATTTTGCCCTCAGGGTTATACCAATGGCCCGCCCCTTTTCCCGTTCGATCGCTCAAGCCATGGTCGGCCTGAAGGAGTGCCATCATCGCACAAGGCTCTCGGCAGAGGTCCGCCAGGACATGCGCATTTGGTTGGCATTTCTGTCGGATTTCAATGGTCGAGTCGTCTGGAACAAACCAGCCGTGTCCTCTGAGGAGCTGGGGCTGTGGACAGATTCGGCAGGGAGCATAGGTTTCGGTGCCATATTCGGCACAAGATGGTCTGCACAAACGTGGCCGACATGGTGGCATGACAGTGGACTGACAAGTAACATTGCTTTCCTGGAACTGTTTCCCATTTTAGTGGCCCTGAGAACTTGGCCCGAAGGGTTCAAAGATCACTCTGTGGTATTTTGGTCTGACAATATGACCGTGGTCGAGTGTATCAATAGTCAGGCAGCACGATGCAAATGGATTTTGAGACTGCTCAAGGAAATTGTTTTACTTTGTATGCAATTGAATGTGCTATTCAGAGCAAGACATGTCCCAGGGGTAATGAACCAGGCGGCTGATGCACTGTCTCGTTTTCGTATGCAGGCTTTCTGGGGTTTCCTTCCCACAGCGGACCCGGAGCCGGCACCCTTTCCCGAAGCTCTCTGGTCTCTCGGTGCCCCGAACTTCGTAACCTCGTGGGAGAGAGTTTAGCACCCAGGACGAGGAAGGCATATGAAGGGGCGTTCCGGTCCTATTTGGCCTTTTTGGGGACTGATAGGGAGGAGCTTTGGGGCCAGGAAGAGTGGGTGGTGGATTTTCTGATGTCCTTACATCGGGTCGGGAAATCGGTGGCCACGGCTCAGAGGCATCGGGCTGCCATTTCCTTTGTTGCTAGGGCTCACGGGATCCATGACCCGACAGCGTCTTTCGTTGTACAGAAAGCGCTACGGGGGTGGCAACGCCTGGAGGGTCGCAGAGTAGATGAGAGGCGCCCGATAGGTTTGGATAGGCTGGCCCAGTTATTATACAGACTCCCTGCTACGTGTTCATCTCAGTTTGAGACAGTGTTATTCCGAGCCGCTTTTACGCTGGCATTCCATGGGGCTATGCGGGTAAGCGAATTAGTGGCGAGGAACAAGCAGGATGTTACAGGAGGATTGTGCCAGGAGCACGTCCAGATCAGAGGGGAGACGATGACGGTCTCATTTGTCAGGTCCAAGACCGATCAAAGTGGGATGGGTGACTGCGTAATCATACGCAGGATTCCCGGGTCCTCCATGCGCCCGGTAAGGTGTCTAGAAGATTATTTAGCACGAAGGGTGGCATCATGGGGGGGGACCTTGTTGAGACACGCTGACGCCACCCCACTGACAAAGTTTCAGTTTAAGCGGGTGCTTGCGTTGTCGATTGCCGCTGCGGGCTTGAACCCGGGCGAGTTTGGGACCCATTCCTTTCGGATAGGGGCTGCTACAGAAGCAACAGCCAGGGGTCTGGATGTGGAACAAGTTAAACGGGTGGGGCGTTGGTCCTCCAATTGTTATAAAAGGTATGTGCGGTTGCACATGTTGTGAAGCTGTAGCAATATACTCACGCTTCTTGTTTTTGTTTGGTTTTCAGTTGCGCAAGCCTACGAGGCGGGGCGGACTTTGCAGTCGACCCTACACCGGGCCAGCGGTCAGACATCACCGGCTGTGAAAAAGGAGGTGTGGGTTGTGGGCCACTCATACGTGAGACGTGCCGCAGACGTATTCAAGGCAGGTGATATGATTCACGTAGCTGGGGAATACGGGTACAGTGTGTCCTTCTACGGAAGAGGCGGTCTCTGTATTGACCAGTTTCAATCATTTTTTGAGGGTTTGCTAGGGCGGACGAGGTCACCGCCGTCTGTAGTGATAGTACATCTTGGGGGTAATGATTTGGTCACCACTGGTAGACGACTTCTTCTTGAGGCGATGCTTTCCACTGTAAGTTGGTTAGCGAGGAGAGTTCCAGGGTGCACAATTGCGTGGTCCCATATGATCCCACGAAAAGTGTGGCGGGGGGCTATTTCAGTTCCTGCTTTAAATCATTCTGTTAGGAAGCTTAATAACAAAGTGAGTAGGTTGTTCCGTTCCAAGACACTGCATGCTATTTCACATGGGTGTATTAATGATGACAGTATGTATTTGGGGGATGGAGTGCATTTGTCTCGGGTGGGGAATGAGTTACTCATAGGAGACTTCGTAGCATGGCTAAAAACGTTACACCATGACCTTTAGGTAGGAGTGTTGTGGGGGGTCCGGATAGCCGGTCAACTATCCGGCCTGTGGCGGTAAGGTCATGATCGGTGAGCACTAATTGGAAGATCCCTATGAGTGGGCGTCACCCAGCACGGATGGGAGCGCTCGGGGGAGGTGGCCATTGGCCCCTCATCGGGGAGGCGGTCCCTTCTAAGGATGGGTCGCCGAAAGAAGAGGAAAGGCGGTCAAGGCCCCTTCCTGGGTAGGAGGGGTTACAGCCCCCTCCTGGGGAATTTCCCGGGGCCAGGACGTCTGCGACGGCAGATATGGTAAGTTGTGTGGGGTTTGGGGGGGGTCTACGCTACCTTCTAGATACCTCACACGAGTCCTCGTACGACCTCTAAGTGGCGTCGAGTTTTATTGGGGCCCCCGTCAAGTCAAGGGAAATTGGTAATTGCACTTGAGGTACGCCTCTGGGCCGCCCCTCACAAGTGAGGGCGATATTTCTGGGTTAGGGATCTTGACACCGGTTACGACCTTGCCGTTGGCCCTTAAACGTTAGGAGGTACAATTTCAAAATTTCAAGTAAATGTTTTGCAGGATGTTAGTTCGGCTAGGAGAACCTTTGTATTAGAGAATCTGTTAAGGTTAGCCAAACATCGCAATGTGGTAATGAAATTGTACATAATATGAAACTGTTTATTTAATGTTTTAATTTTGTTTCATATTTTAATAAATACGGCCGGGGGGGTTACTCCCTCCCGTCTTCCAAAGACTCCAGAACTGTTTCCGGTTTCCCATCCTTGGGGATTGTGTTGAGAGGGGGTGGCGGGTATCTCAGCCATATGGAAAGGGGCGACCACTCGGTCCCCCCGAACGTATGGCAGAGTACCACGATCCCCCCGGGAAGCCATCTTGGGCGGGAGGCGAGTCTCGGCTGGTATGCCCGAAGCGGCGTAGCCGGGGCGCGCCTTTTCCCGCCCTAGAGTGGGTTGGCCTAGACACGGACGCGGCTGGCCACGCCCTAGGGGCAGGCAGGGGCGGGTTTACGCCCGCCCTGAAGACGGATAAAAGGAGAAGCAAGATCCGAAGGCATCCTCTTGTTCCTGTGCTCTGAAGCTGCACCTCCTCGCTGCACGTGAGCTCGAGACGGAACGAAGAGCCAATTTTGACCCACCCACCAGCCCCTGATGACAGCAAGTGGTTTTGAATAAAGTTGATGGATAACTCTGATTTTCGTTTACAGGTTGTGGTATTATCGTGATGATTTTGAGTATGTAATAAAGAATGTCGATTTGTGTTACGTTTTGCAAATAAAAAATTCTGCTTTAGTGTTCATTGGTAAGCATGCTTTTAATAAAAGTATAGTTGCTACTGTAATTTTAGTTTAGTCATTTAGTTAGCATTGTCGTATTTATTTTGGTCGGGCGGTAAGGTCATGATCGGTGAGCACTAATTGGAAGATCCCTATGAGTGGGCGTCACCCAGCACGGATGGGAGCGCTCGGGGGAGGTGGCCATTGGCCCCTCATCGGGGAGGCGGTCCCTTCTAAGGATGGGTCGCCGAAAGAAGAGGAAAGGCGGTCAAGGCCCCTTCCTGGGTAGGAGGGGTTACAGCCCCCTCCTGGGGAATTTCCCGGGGCCAGGACGTCTGCGACGGCAGATATGGTAAGTTGTGTGGGGTTTGGGGGGGGTCTACGCTACCTTCTAGATACCTCACACGAGTCCTCGTACGACCTCTAAGTGGCGTTGAGTTTTATTGGGGCCCCCGTCAAGTCAAGGGAAATTGGTAATTGCACTTGAGGTACGCCTCTGGGCCGCCCCTCACAAGTGAGGGCGATATTTCTGGGTTAGGGATCTTGACACCGGTTACGACCTTGCCGTTGGCCCTTAAACGTTAGGAGGTACAATTTCAAAATTTCAAGTAAATGTTTTGCAGGATGTTAGTTCGGCTAGGAGAACCTTTGTATTAGAGAATCTGTTAAGGTTAGCCAAACATCGCAATGTGGTAATGAAATTGTACATAATATGAAACTGTTTATTTAATGTTTTAATTTTGTTTCATATTTTAATAAATACGGCCGGGGGGGTTACTCCCTCCCGTCTTCCAAAGACTCCAGAACTGTTTCCGGTTTCCCATCCTTGGGGATTGTGTTGAGAGGGGGTGGCGGGTATCTCAGCCATATGAAACGGGACTCCAATCTTCTCAGTGTCTGTAATCTGTTACCCCCTCGGGGATTTTCTACAACTTGGTCTAAACAGAAATATCTGAGGAGATTCCTGTCACTATCGTGTTTGATTGCAAAATGCCTGGCTACCGGGTATGTGAAATCCTTGTTCACAATAGCCCGCATGTGCTCCAACACTCGAAGTTTGACAGGATTGATGGTACTTCCCACATATCTATACGAACAGGGACATATCAGGCAATATACTGCATGATCCGTATGGCAGGACATAAATTTGGTGATTTTTCTCCCACCTTTACAGCCTGTAACTTCATATGACAGAGTTCTTTTACTAGCAGAACAGGCTTTACATTTTCCGCAAGGAAAAAAGCCTTTGACATCCTTTAATGTCCCTATCTGTTTCTCCTGTGGTTGTAGAAAACTGTGAACCATCTCATCACGCAGTGAACGTGCCTTCCTGAAGGTTATCAATGGTTTCTCAGGAATATCAGACCCTACTATTGGGTCAGATTTGAGAATATGCCAATGCCTTGATAAAATAGATCTTAATTTAAAGGAATCCGCAGAAAAAGGTGTAATCATGCAGAAGTTCATTTCTTCAGGGGACTCAATTTTTTTATCTTCAAAGAGGGTCCTTTGAGGTATCTTTCTAACTTTCTTTAAAGTATCTTGAAGGAGGTTCCAGTTATATCCTCTATTACAGAATCTCTCTATGCTGTCAGCGGCCGCTGTTTCAAAATCCTCATCCTGTGTGCAGTTGGGCTTGAGTCGCAAAAATTCCCAGTAAGGGATATTCTTAATGAGTTTACGGGGATGACCGCTAGAAGCGTGTAAAACGCTATTACCAGCTGTCGGCTTACGATAAAGTTGGGTGCAGATTTTCCCGCTTCTTACAGTCACTTGAAGATCAAGATAATTCACCCTTTCTTTATGTATCTCCCCTGTAAATTTAAGATTGCACTCATTTTCATTCAGCACTTCTATGTACCGATTAGCCTCATCAATAGACCCATCCCACACTAGGAACAGGTCATCGATATACCTGCTCCATAACACCACCTTGTTGTTCCAGGTGGCGTTCCTGGGGGCCCAGGCTACCTGCTCCTCCCACCAGCCTACGAATAAATTCGCATAGCTGGGGGCAAAGCAGGAGCCCATCGCCGTACCAGAGCGCTGTTGATATAGTACATCCTGAAATGAAAGATATTATTGTATAGACAGAATCTTATAAGTTCCAATAACATCTTATTATGAGTGGCAAATTTCAATTCTCTTTGATTCAGGAAAAATTCAACAGCTCTAAGACCTTGCTCATGGTCTATGCAGGTGTAGAGGCTTGTTATGTCTAAAGTGATTAGTACATATGAGGGTTGCCAGACAAGGGGTTCCACTTTCTTTATGAAGTCCGTAGTATCCCTGATGTAGGATTTCAGAGATAATACGAAGCTGAACAAAAAGTGGTCCAAAAATTTAGAGAGATTCTCTGTGAGGCCTCCAATGGAGGAAATGATGGGTCTGCCAGGAGGGGCTTCAATGTTCTTATGCACCTTGGGCAAATGATAGAAACAAGGAAGAGTAGGGTTCATTGTTTTTAGAAAAAGGTATTCATCCAGATCGATCATCTGCCTATCGTGCCATTTCTTGAGCAAGTTGTGTAGTTCTTCGATACTTGCCCAGTACTCCTTTTTCGTGATGGTAGCATAGCACGACGTGTCTTGGAGCTGGCGCATGGCTTCTGCAACGTATTGTGGTCTGGACATGATGACAATGTTGCCTCCTTTGTCGGAGGGTTTACATACAATCGTTTTGTCCTCTGTCAAACCCTTGATCGCCGTTTGTTGTTCCTTTGTGATATTATGATGCTTATTCCGATGATTGGATCCAATCCTCATCGTCATCAGATCCCTGATGACTACATCCGAAAAGATGTCGATAGCATCCATGGCAGTTTGGGGGACAAATCTAGAATGCAATGGGGAGGGTTTTGACTTTCTCTAAGAAATACGACCAGCCACGTAAAGAGGTTGCGAGAAAAAACCTCATGCCGAAAGGCAACATGGAGATAAGAGTTGAGACCTCCGACTCAGACGTCACTGCAAGTGAATTATCTGAAGATGAGATGGCAAACACCACTGCAGCACCTTCGACATCAACCACCAAGACCCCTTTTCAAGAGGAGTTCACAGTCATCCAAGAGAGCTGGCTCCGAGATGGCAAGAAGAAGCCCACAGAAAAGGTAGACAAACCAGAAGGGGAGGCTGGAAAGGGAAGAGGCAGAGGACAAACAAGAACAACTGCAAGGGTTACCAGAACTCAAAGGAGAGGCAGATGGTGAATGCCTCGGATCAGCTAACCATTGTTAATTTATCACAGAGACAACTAATAACCATAGAGGAGTCCGTTTTAAAACTAGGACTCACTTTTTGTCGTTATAAAAACTTGGAATACACACAGACAAGAATTGATCTGTATAAGTTCGTTCGAAAAGTCAAATTACATAAATTCTTTAAAACAAAACCGACTGCCAAAGAAGCGAAACATCTCAGAAATAACAAAAAAGACACTGATCTATTATGTGTAAATGATTTAACTGCTTGTGAGGTTTTACAGAATCTAAGACGAGAAGCTGACATGGAACCGCATACAACAATCAACTCCTTAACACAAAGATTGGTTGATGTGAACATTGTTCAAGAAGCACCCAGGACTGACTTTAAACTTGCTTCTAGATTTGTCCCCCAAACTGCCATCGATGCTATCGACATCTTTTCGGATGTAGTCATCAGGGATCTGATGACGATGAGGATTGGATCCAATCATCGGAATAAGCATCATAATATCACAAAGGAACAACAAACGGCGATCAAGGGTTTGACAGAGGACAAAACGATTGTATGTAAACCCTCCGACAAAGGAGGCAACATTGTCATCATGTCCAGACCACAATACGTTGCAGAAGCCATGCGCCAGCTCCAAGACACGTCATTCTATGCTACCCTCATGAAAAAGGAGTACTGGGCAAGTATCGAAGAACTACACAACTTGCTCAAGAAATGGCACGATAGGCAGATGATCGATCTGGATGAATACCTTTTTCTAAAAACAATGAACCCTACTCTTCCTTGTTTCTATCATTTGCCCAAGGTGCATAAGAACATTGAAGCCCCTCCTGGCAGACCCATCATTTCCTCCATTGGAGGCCTCACAGAGAATCTCTCTAAATTTTTGGACCACTTTTTGTTCATCTTCGTATTATCTCTGAAATCCTACATTAGGGATACTACGGACTTCATAAAGAAAGTGGAACCCCTTGTCTGGCAACCCTCATATGTACTAATCACTTTAGACATAACAAGCCTCTACACCTGCATAGACCATGAGCAAGGTCTTAGAGCTGTTGAATTTTTCCTGAATCAAAGAGAATTGAAATTTGCCACTCATAATAAGATGTTATTGGAACTTATAAGATTCTGTCTATACAATAATATCTTTCTTTTTCAGGATGTACTATATCAACGGCGCTCTGGTACGGAGATGGGCTCCTGCTTCGCCCCCAGCTATGCAAATTTATTCGTAGGCTGGTGGGAGGAGCAGGTAGCCTGGGCCCCGAGGAACGCCACCTGGAACAACAAGGTGGTGTTATGGAGCAGGTATATCGATGACCTGTTCCTAGTGTGGGATGGGTCTATTGATGAGGCTAATGGGTACATAGAAGTGCTGAATGAAAATGAGTGCAATCTTAAATTTACAGGGGAGATACATAAAGAAAGGGTGAATTATCTTGATCTTCAAGTGACTGTAAGAAACGGGCAATTCTGCACCCAACTTTATCGTAAGCCGACCGCTGGTAATAGCGTTTTACACGCTTCTAGCGGCCATCCCCGTAAACTCATTAAGAATATCCCTTACGGGGAATTTTTGCGACTCAAGCGCAACTGCACACAGGATGAGGATTTGAAACAGCGGCCGCTGACAGCATAGAGAGATTCTGTAATAGAGGATATAACTGGAACCTCCTTCAAGATACTTTAAAGAAAGTTAGAAAGATACCTCGTAGGACCCTCTTTGAAGATAAAAAAATTGAGTCCCCTGAAGAAATGAACTTCCGCATGATTACACCTTTTTCTGCGGATTCCTTTAAATTAAGATCTATTTTATCAAGGCATTGGCATATTCTCAAAACTGACCCAATAGTAGGGTCTGATATTCCTGAGAAACCATTGATAACCTTCAGGAAGGCACGTTCACTGCGTGATGAGATGGTTCACAGTTTTCTACAACCACAGGAGAAACAGATAGGGACATTAAAGGATGTCAAAGGCTTTTTTCCTTGCGGAAAATGTAAAGCCTGTTCTGCTAGTAAAAGAACTCTGTCATATGAAGTTACAGGCTGTAAAGGTGGGAGAAAAATCACCAAATTTATGTCCTGCCATACGGATCATGCAGTATATTGCCTGATATGTCCCTGTTTGTATAGATATGTGGGAAGTACCATCAATCCTGTCAAACTTCGCGTGTTGGAGCACATGCGGGCTATTGTGAACAAGGATTTCACATACCCGGTAGCCAGGCATTTTGCAATCAAACACAATAGTGACAGGAATCTCCTCAGATATTTCTGTTTAGACCAAGTTGTAGAAAATCCCAGAGGGGGTAACAGATTACAGACACTGAGAAGATTGGAGTCCCATTTCATTATCGATCTAGAAACTAGGGCTCCGAAGGAACTGAACATTGGGGAAGAATTGTCAACTCACTTGGGTTGAATGATACATGTTTAGAATGTATATTAGCTTGTTTTATATTCTAAACACAAGAGCGATGTAAATTCTGATTTTTAATTGAGGATGTACTCCAATGTAATTTTTGATGACCATGGAAACTATATGTAAAGTTTGTCATTTTTTTCTTAACATTACTCTGAGATGTTAGCGGCCACCAAGGCTGCAATTGCCGATCCACGGCTAGTTCTTGTTTAATATAACAATATAAATATGATACATCAAGTATAGAATGAGCATTGTTTTGTGCAATGCTACTTTTGCTCAGAGTGATGTTCTGTGATTAATTGTACCTACTAAACAGTTAGGACATGATCTTTCATAAGTTATGGGTAGCCGATCAACGGCATAATTGTTTATCAAATAACTGTTTTTATGACAAGTGTTGCCTTAATGTGCATTATGTCGATGAAATAGTGAATGGTTAGAAATGACTTACTCGCTGATACAAAAAAATGCGATATGTTTCTATGGTCATTTGTGAAATCTTAACACATTTCAAGATGGCGCGCATTTTGTGTGTAACCACCTAAGTCCGTTGTTTGTGTCAATAAGGGTTGCAAACACAGATAATGGTGCCGCGCAGTGCATTCCGATGTTAACACTGACGAAGGGATCTCATTCCCGAAACGCGTTTGTTCGAAAAAATAAAACTTTTCTGCTAAAACTGCTGCTGCTGTTCTCGTGAGTGCTGGCTTTCCTTCCAACCCGGCTGGGTATCCGTGAGGGAATTGGAGCTTGAATATATCTATATATATATATATATTGAAATCCTCCATGCTCTCACAACCTCCTCTGGGTGAAGAGAGAGTAACGGACACCCAGTTGATAGTTTTTGCAAGATTTTTATTGCTCTCACTCCTCACATCGATGACAACAATATATATCTCAAACAACAGCCGCCCACGACATCTAGGGAGCCTCCAACCCTCAGGCCTCAGTAAAGCGGAGAAGTAGCACCCCGTGAAAACAGCACAAAAAAAACAAAGCACTGAAGCCCAGCTGCTAACCAAATCCAAGCTTATTATTCAACAATAATGGTGACAGCAAACAGATTTCCTGTCGCGTTTCGTCTCGGGAGTGAGCCTTGATCACCAATCAATGCATTAACATTGCTGAAAGCACAGCCCGCCGCAATGCCAAAAATGCAAGTTGTGCATTTGAATGCACAATGTGACAGGCAACGCACGGTGCCTGCCACTTTGTACATGCAAATGCAGTGGGGTACCATAGGTACCCTCAATGTGCACCCCCCACCCCCAAAATACCATGGGGCCCGCTACAGGCCCCCAATGGCAAGGACCGCATGCCTTTCTGTGGCGGCGTTGCCACCACGGAAATGCAAATCCCCGCATGTGTCCTAATATGGATGGCGGTATCTACCAGACACCGCCGCCACATTAAAATCTTTTCCCCCCCGGCGGAAAACCCGCAGATGGTCTTTCCGTCTGCCGGCGATCCGCCCGACTTTCTAATGGACCCCTATGTATTTACACAATCAGGCTACCATGTGACTCAATGGCTTCAAGTTCTATATTTCCCAGAATTCACTGAAAATATTAAAAAAACATTTCTTCAGAGTGCAGTGCAAAATTTCAAATAAATCATGATTGCGTCTCTTCAACACTTCTATCACATGCTGCATCATTCTTTTTTCAGTGCCCGAGTTCTTTAAAGTGGACCACAGTTAATCGAAAATTCATCAATACAGTCTGACACATAGTTCCTCATTTTTTCTTCCGATATACTAATTTCAGTTACATACTGGATTCTTTCAGCATGCTGAGGTCTTTATTACACATGCTACTGGCACACTTAATAAAATATCCCTAAAGCAAGGAGCCAGAAAAAGTCTAGAGGAGCTGACATACCTCTCCTGTATCCCTTGCTCACCTCCATGTGTTCAAAGATCAGGATAAATCCTCCTCTTGCATGGGGCCAGAGGTTTATGCTCCCGAATCCCAGCAAACAACAGCAGCATCCGACATCTAGGAAGCCTCCGACCCTGCAGGGCAGCCTCACTAAAGCGGGAACAGAGCACTCCATAACAACTGCACAAAAAACAAAGCACTTGAAACCGAGTTGCTGGCCAAATCCAAGTATTTTATTCCATGATAATGGTGACAGCACACTGATTACCTGACGTCACACACACACATATATATATGTATATATATATATATATATATATATATATATACATATATATATATATATATATATATATATATATATATATATATATATATATATATATATATATATATATATATATATTTCGAAGTTCCCAAATGATAGTGCTCTCAGTCCGCAAAATCACACACAACTCCGCTGCTGCTCCAAGGGTGTTTATTAAACTAACAACATGTTTCGGCTGCGGACAGCCTTGATCACGTTAGTTTGTTGACAGTTTTAATGGTTAATAAAGTGTCGGTAAAGAAACATAGAAACAGGACTTGGAATCACATTTTCTCCGAACAGGGTTTGCCAGAGAAACAATGCCTTAATTCATGTAGTGAGGTCTAACATTGCAATTAATGAGCCACATCTGCTAGCATGAACAATGTTATGTTCAAAAAACAATCGATCAAGCAATAAATAGTGGCAGCGTAATGACGAATGTAAATTAGAATTTTAAAGACATTAGTGCTTGTATCTCAAAACAAAATTCATTCGTGCCGATTCAAAGGGCAAATGAGAAATAACAAACATTGCGATCTTAGTCAACAAAAACAATGAACTTGCCGCCATATTTGTAGTTTTACTAGGACGGCACAAAACTACTCGGTTGTCTTAATGTACGACAGGGTGAGGGTTGCCCCGTGTCCAAGCGGTTGTACATGCTAATGCAGTAGCACAAAGGAGTTAAATATGCCTTATCTTTTAGTGCGGAAAAAGGCAAAATATTCCGGTACACTTGTGTGGGTAACCAAAGTGAAATACAGACAAAGAAATCAAAAGTTAACACATGTATAGATAACAACGAATTTAGGAAATTCTAATACATTTCCTATCGATGATGTAGAGAGTAACCATCAAATGGGGGAAGGAAAGTCAATCAACATTCTGATGAAATCTCTATGTTGGTAAAATACCACTGTACTCCAATGAAAACAAGAATCAAGGTACTGTAGATTAGTACCGGTGCATATGAGATCTATAAGTTCTGGTTCTACCACATCAAGTCCATGGTTGAAAAGACGCCCCCCACAACGGGGCCTACCATACTAAACGAAACTGTCGAGATGTCAAAGTGAAGGTGTGACGTGCTCTTGAAAGAGTGATAGTATAGATTCCAAATCACAGGAAACAACAGATGAGTGAGGTGATGACGAAATTCTGTGCTAGGTGCCAATCTATCAAAAACAACATGAGAGAACAAAATTAAGAACTCGACATGTCAATAAAAAGCTTACTAAGAGCATCATCTTACAAATAAAATAAACTGTGCAAACATGCATGAGAGAGGAAGAATGAAAGAGCATGAAAAAACATACATTTCATAAGAGCATAAATAATGTAGCTAGGCAGAACAGCAGTGTATATCAGGTTAGCTTGAGTTATTCTCTAAGATGGACTGCTAACTCCTCTTCCTGGTTGAGTCCCCCTGGGGCCTTGCTTTGAAACTCTATTATATACTTGGACTCTTTTTGTCTTAGTTTTAAGGTCCTATCTCCTCCCCGGGGATTTCTTTCCATGTGTTCCAGTATATGGTAACTCATCTGTGCTGGGTTAGAAAAATGTTTTGCAGCAAAATGTCTTGCTACAGGATATTTTTCATTGTTGTTAGAAATGGCACGGTAATGTTCAAGTACACGACTTTTGGCCTGTTTGATGCTGCTGCCTATGTACCACAGGCCGCAAGGGCATACAATTACATAGATAACAAAACTTGTACTGCCTGTGAGAAATTGAGTGAGTACTTTTTTTATCCCATTATACTCTACGTTTTTTTTGTGTATACTAAATCTGCACGCCTTGCAGTGACCGCAAGGGAAGAAACCGGCCAAACCAAGGTTCTGCACTTTGGGATAGATGGTGATATCACTTTTCACCACCATATCACGTATGGACCTTCCCTTTCTGTATGTTATAAGGGGCCTGCTGGAGATATCGTTACCGATCACGCTGTCTGCGGTAAGGATGTTCCAATTCTGGGATACAATTTTGTGAATCTGCTTGGATTCAGTATTGAACGTGAGGATGAGACGCATATGTTCATCTTCACTGGTGATATCAGTCTCCTTGTCTTCTAAGGTTTCAGACCTATCGATGCCATCCGCCCGGGATTTCGCTTTTCTTATCACCCACGCTGGATAGCCTCTATCCCTGAATCTCATTGTCATTTCAAGGCTGACTTGCTCGTATGATGCATCAGTGCTGCAATTTCTTTTGGCCCTGAGCAGTTCTCCAAAGGGGATACTCCACTTGAGAGTCTCCGGATGACTGCTCAGGGCATGCAACACACTGTTACCTGCAGTGGCTTTTCTAAACAGGCAAGTCTCTATTTTACCATTGATTGCCTCAATTTTCACATCTAAATACTCTGCAGTAGTGCTACTAATGTTGCTGGTAAGTATAATGTTCAAATCATTCACATTGAGCCTTTTCACAAATTCTCGTGCCATCTCTAGGGACCCACTCCAAATCAAAAAGAGGTCGTCGATGTACCGCCACCACGTGTTGACATATTGCCAAAATTCTGTGAGACTAGGGTCTGAGCGGATGCTTTGCTCCCAGTGCCCCAAAAAAAGGTTCGCAAAACTGGGAGCAAAGCATGAACCCATCGCTGTCCCAGTAGTTTGTCTATACAGGACCCCATCAAAGACAAAATAGTTGTTACAGAGACAATACGACATCATGTCCACCAGCATTTTGCTGTGTTCTCTGAAGCGTAGTGGACGTCCTGCCAAGAAGCTCGCACAGGCTTCGAAACCCTGTTGATGGTCAATAATGGTGTACAAAGATTGTACATCCATGGTAATAAGAAGATTGTTCTCTTCCCATTGTACAGCTGATAGTTTTTTCAGAAAATCTTTCGTGTCTTTTATGTAACTGGGAAGATCGTGTACCCATTCTCTAAGAAAAAAGTCAACATACTTGGATATGTGTTCGGATACACACCCTCTTGAGGACACTATGGGTATCCCCGGTGGATTCGCTGCATCTTTGTGGAGCTTGGGGAGTAAGTACAGCGCCGGGAGTATGGGATGATCCTTTTTGAGGTACCTAAACTCCTCCCACTCCAAAATACCTTGATCTTTCCATTCGATGAGTTTATCCCAGAGTGTCAAAATGCTATTTTTGTAGAGGTCATAGGTGGTAGTGGTATAATATTTATCATCACCTAATTGTCTTAAAGCCTCTCTGGTATACATTTCACGGTCCAGAATCACTATGTTGCCTCCCTTATCAGCAGGGCGGATAACAATAGATTTGTCCTCCATGAGAGAAACAAGTGCCTTCCTTTCTTGCGGTTTTAAATTCTGTTCCCTAGAAACTCCCCTGCCCTTTTTAGTTCTTTGAACACATATCTGTTTGTTCACACATTCGTGGAAGGTGTCTAGATTATCATGGGGCATGTTGGGAATAAAGGTAGACTTTGGTTTGAAACCGGATAGTGCACTGTTGTCTGTTACAAATGCTGCCTCATTCAGCATTTGTGTAGTGGAACCAAGATCTGCTTCCTCTTCAATGTCAGAGTGAATGCGGTCAAGTTCTATAATATTGATAATGCTGTCCACATCACCAATGCAAAAGTTATCATCAATAGTGGTATGGGTAGGTCCCACCTTGCCTTGATAACCCCCCAGTCTTTTGAGTTTGTGCCACTTTTTAAGTTTTAGTTTGCGCACAAACTTGAATATATCAATGCGTGTTTCACAAAAACCAAAGGGCATAGAGGGGCAAAATGAAAGACCCAAACTTAGGGTAGATTTTTCCAAAGTTGACATTTGCCTTTTAGAAAGATTTATCACGGTTTTATTTACCAGTTCCTCATCCATCATTGGCCTCTCTTGGATCGTGTTACGATGTTTCCTGCGTCGCCTCTTGCCTTGCCTCTGTTCCCACCTCTGGAAAAGCCTCTTCCCCCGGTTGTTCCTCTGTTGCCTCTTCCTCGTGCTCGTCCTCTGCCCCTCGGAGTATATACCACTGGTGCCGGAGTCTCCGCTGCCGCCCGTCTGCTCTGGCGCAGATGGCGGGATTCCTCCAAAAAAAATTCACCTTGGGGGGTCGTGCATCAGGCGCGATTGTTTCTTCAATTGATGCATCAGATTCAGTGCCACTCGAGATTATTGATGTTACCCACACGAGTGTACCGGGATATTTTGCCTTTTTCCACACTACAAGATAAGGCATATTTAACTCCTTTGTGCTACTGCATTAGCATGTACAACCGCTTGGACATGGGCCAACCCTCACTCTGTCGTACATTAAGACAACCAAGTAGTTTTGTGCCGTCCTAGTAAAACTACAAATATGGCGGCAAGTTCATTGTTTTTGTTGACTAAGATCGCAATGTTTGTTATTTCTCATTTGCCCTTTGAATCAGGACGAATGAATTTTGTTTTGACATACAAGCACTAATGTCTTTAAAATTCTCATTTACATTCGTCATTACGCTGCCACTATTTATTGCTTGATCGATTGTTTTTTTAACATAACATTGTTCATACTAGCAGATGTGGCTCATTAATTGCAATGTTAGACCTCACTACATGAATTAAGGCATTGTTTCTCTGGCAAACCCTGTTCGGAGAAAATGTGATTCCAAGTCCTGTTTCTATGTTTCTTTACCAACACTTTATTAACCATTGAAACTGTCAACAAACTAACGTGATCAAGGCTGTCCGCAGCCGAAACATGTTGTTAGTTTAATAAACACCCTTGGAGCAGCAGCGGAGTTGTGTGTGATTTTGTGGACTGAGAGCACTATCATTTGGGAACTTCGAAACGTAATTTACCGGCGTGCTCGGCCGGCATTGGTGCCACCTCCCTCGGGGCCGCAGTCAGCGTCTACTGAGCGGACTTTGAAACTCATTTATCCGCGATGACACAGGACCGGCGCATTCAGCTATTTGGACCTTGGTAACTGCACGGATACTTTGAAGGAGAAGGTAAGAGCGCAAGCCTGGGGGCCGCCGCAGTTTGCCATACGGGGGGAGGGGCAGTCTCCTTTCGGCGTCTGTCACCGCTCCTGCGGAGGCATTTGCAGTGCGGACCTCGATTCTTGTCGTTCGAGTCCTGAAACCTTCCGTATTGCACACTTAGCTTATATGAAGCAAGGCCAGCTCCTTCATAACTAAGGTGTGTACACGGATATTCCACGGTACACACTAGGTCCATTTGGATCTTACTAACGTGTCTTTGGAGGCTGAGACGAAGAAGACTGTGTATCATACGTTTTCAGTTACTGTTTGGCATTCAGCACGTTAAGGAGCAGTTTATGCGCAGTAGGAACTTCACACTCATTGAAGGGATCGCATTATTCAGCACAAACCCTGCAATCACATCAGCCCCGAGGGGTGCAACTAAAATGGAAGAGGATGATGAAAGGAGAGCAGCAGCACAAGCCCGTTTCTCGAGACTTAAGAAAGGGGCGGGACAGCCCAAAGAAGACAGAACAGAGTCCCCACCAACTATCAAAGAAAAAATAGAGAAATTAGAGAAATTAAAAAAAAGGGAAATCTCTAAATGGTGGGAGGCCATTTCACTCCAAAATTACATAGACCAAGACATGGTTCCGCGTGGTCTAAGGATCTTTACAACACCCACTTACGAAACACCCAACCCAGCCATGCTGAAGGACTGGTCAGAGAATTCCGCCTTAAGTTCTAAACGTATGCTTGAAATATTGGTTAAGTATGCGTGGATCGATCGAGAAGAACTTCTGAAACAAATTAAGGAACTAATGGAAATGATCAAATCTGAAGCTGATGAAGAAACAGCTAACAACCTGATCACCCCCATGAAAACACGCCTCAAACACTATGAAGAAGATATAAAAGCAAGAAAGGAGAGGAAGTTGGATCGTGACTACAACGATTACGAGAGTGGCAGGATCTTAACGTTTAGTCGAAAATATGACCATCTGTATCAAACTAAACCTAACTCCACAATTACCACACCACAAAATGTGGAATCATCAATAATCTCGAGTGGCACTGAATCTGATGCATCAATTGAAGAAACAATCGCGCCTGATGCACGACCCCCCAAGGTGAATTTTTTGGAGGAATACCTCCATCTGCGCCGGAGCAGACGGGCGGCAGCGGAGACTCCGGCACCAGTGGTATATACTCCGAGGGGCAGAGGACGAGCACGAGGAAGAGGCAACAGAGGAACAACCGGGGGAAGAGGCTTTTCCAGAGGTGGGAACAGAGGCAAGGCAAGAGGCGACGCAGGAAACATCTTAACACGATCCAAGAGAGGCCAATGATGGATGAGGAACTGGTAAATAAAACCGTGATAAATCTTTCTAAAAGGCAAATATCAACTTTGGAAAAATCTACCCTAAGTTTGGGTCTTTCATTTTGCCCCTCTATGCCCTTTGGTTTTTGTGAAACACGCATTGATATATTCAAGTTTGTGCGCAGACTAAAACTTAAAAAGTGGCACAAACTCAAAAGACTGGGGGGTTATCAAGGCAAGGTGGGACCTACCCATACCACTATTGATGATAACTTTTGCATTGGTGATGTGGACAGCATTATCAATATTATAGAACTTGACCGCATTCACTCTGACATTGGAGAGGAAGCAGATCTTGGTTCCACTACACACATGCTGAATGAGGCAGCATTTGTAACAGACAACAGTGCACTATCCGGTTTCAAACCAAAGTCTACCTTTATTCCCAACATGCCCCATGATAATCTAGACACCTTCCACGAATGTGTGAACAAACAGATATATGTTCAAAGAACTAAAAAGGGCAGGGGAGTTTCTAGGGAACAGAATTTAAAACTGCAAGAAAGGAAGGCACTTGTTTCTCTCATGGAGGACAAATCTATTGTTATCCGCCCTGCTGATAAGGGAGGCAACATAGTGATTCTGGACCATGAAATATATACCAGAGAGGCCTTAAGACAATTAGGTGATGATAAATATTATACCACTACCACCTATGACCTCTACAACAATAGCATTTTGACACTCTGGGATAAACTCATCGAATGGAAAGATCAAGGTATTTTGGAGTGGGAGGAGTTTAGGTACCTCAAAAATGATCATCCCATACTCCCGGTGCTTTACTTACTCCCCAAGCTCCACAAAGATGCAGCTAATCCACCTGGGAGACCCATAGTGTCCTCAAGAGGGTGTGTATCTGAACACATATCCAAGTATGTTGACTTTTTTCTAAGAGACTGGGTACACGATCTTCCCGGTTACATAAAAGACACGAAAGATTTTTGGAAAAAACTATCAGCTGTACAATGGGAAGAGAACAATCTTCTTATTACCATGGATGTACAATCTTTTTACACCATTATTGACCATCAACAGGGTTTGGAATCCTGTGCGAGCTTCTTGGCAGGACGTCCACTACGCTTCAGAGAACACAGCAAAATGCTGGTGGACATGATGTCGTATTGTCTCTGTAACAACTATTTTGTCTTTGATGGGGTCCTGTATAGACAAACTACTGGGACAGCGATGGGTTCATGCTTTGCTCCCAGTTTTGCGAACCTTTTTTTGGGGCACTGGGAGCAAAGCATCCGCTCAGACCCTAGTCTCACAGAATTTTGGCAATATGTCAACACGTGGTGGCGGTACATCGACGACCTCTTTTTGATTTGTAGTGGGTCCCTAGAGATGGCACGAGAGTTTGTGAAAAGGCTCAATGTGAATGATTTGAACATTATACTTACCAGCAACATTAGCAGCACTACTGAAGAGTATTTAGATGTGAAAATTGAGGCAATCAATTGTAAAATAGAGACTTGCCTGTTTAGAAAAGCCACTGCAGGTAACAGTGTGTTGCATGCCCTGAGCAGTCATCGGAGACTCTCAAGTGGAGTATCCCCTTTGGAGAACTGCTCAGGGCCAAAAGAAATAGCAGCACTGATGCATCATACGAGCAAGTCAGCCTTGAAATGACAACCAGATTCAGGGATAGAAGCTATCCAGCGTGGGTGATAAGAAAAGCGAAATCCCGGGCGGATGGCATCGATAGGTCTGAAACCTTAGAAGACAAGGAGACTGATATCACCAGTGAATATGAACATACGCGTCTCATCCTCACGTTCAATACTGAATCCAAGCAGATTCACAAAATTGTATCCCAGAATTGGAACATCCTTACCGCAGACAGCGTGATCGGTAACGATATCTCCAGCAGGCCCCTTATGACATACAGAAAGGGAAGGTCCATACGTGATATGGTGGTGAAAAGTGATATCACCATCTATCCCAAAGTGCAGAACCTTGGTTTGGCTGGTTTCTTCCCTTGCGGTCACTGCAAGGCGTGCAGATTTAGTACACACAAAAAACGTAGAGTATAATGGGATAAAAAAAGTACTCACTCAATTTCTCACATGCAGTACAAGTTTTGTCATCTATGTAATTGTGTGCCCCTGCGGCCTGTGGTACATAGGCAGCAGCATCAAACAGGCCAAAAGTCGTGTACTTGAACATTACTGTGCCATTTCTAACAACAATGAAAAATATCCTGTAGCAAGACATTTTGCTGCAAAACATTTTTCTAACCCAGCACAGATGAGTTACCATGTACTGGAACACATGGAAAGAAATCCCCGGGGAGGAGATAGGACCTTAAAACTAAGACAAAAAGAGTCCAAGTATATAATAGAGTTTCAAAGCAAGGCCCCAGGGGGACTCAACCAGGAAGAGGAGTTAGCAGTCCATCTTAGAGAATAACTCAAGCTAACCTGATATACACTGCTGTTCTACCTAGCTACATTATTTATGCTCTTATGAAATGTATGGTTTTTCATGCTCTTTCATTCTTCCTCTCTCATGCATGTTTGCACAGTTTATTTTATTTGTAAGATGATGCTCTTAGTGAGCTTTTTATTGACATGTCGAGTTCTCAATTTTGTTCTCTCATGTTGTTTTTTATAGATTGGCACCTAGCACAGGATTTCGTCATCACCTCACTCATCTGTTGTTTCCTGTCATTTGGAATCTATACTATCACTCTTTCACGAGCACGTCACCCCTTCACTTTGACATCTCGACAGTTTCGTTTAGTACGGTAGGCCCCGTTGTGGGGGCAACTTTTCAACCATGGACTTGATGTTGTAGAACCAGAACTTATAGATCTCATATGCACCAGTTCTAATCTACAGTACCTTGATTCTTGTTTACATTGGAGTACAGTGGTATTTTACCAACATAGAGATTTCATCAGAATGTTGATTGACTTTCCTTCCCCCATTTGATGGTTACTCTCTACATCATCGATAGGAAATGTATTAGAATTTCCTAAATTCGTTGTTATCTATACATGTGTTAACTTTTGATTTCTTTGTCTGTATTTCACTTTGGTTACCCACACGAGTGTACCGGGATATTTTGCCTTTTTCCGCACTACAAGATAAGGCATATTTAACTCCTTTGTGCTACTGCATTAGCATGCACAACCGCTTGGACACGGGCCAACCCTCACTCTGTCGTACATTAAGACAACCGAGTAGTTTTGTGCCGTCCTAGTAAAACTACAAATATGGCGGCAAGTTCATTGTTTTTGTTGACTAAGATCGCAATGTTTGTTATTTCTCATTTGCCCTTTGAATCAGCACGAATGAATTTTGTTTTGACATACAAGCACTAATGTCTTTAAAATTCTAATTTACATTCGTCATTACGCTGCCACAATTTATTGCTTGATCGATTGTTTTTTTAACATAACATTGTTCATGCTAGCAGATGTGGCTCATTAATTGCAATGTTTGACCTCACTACATGAATTAAGGCAATGTTTCTCTGGCAAACCCTGTTCGGAGAAAATGTGATTCCAAGTCCTGTTTCTATGTTTCTTTACCGACACTTTATTAACCATTGAAACTGTCAACAAACTAACGTGATCAAGGCTGTCCGCAGCCGAAACATGTTGTTAGTTTAATAAACACCCTTGGAGCAGCAGCGGAGTTGTGTGTGATTTTGCGGACTGAGAGCACTATCATTTGGGAACTTCGAAACGTAATTTACCGGCGTGCTCGGCCGGCATTAGT
This sequence comes from Lissotriton vulgaris, assembly GCF_964263255.1. Classification (NCBI taxonomy): domain Eukaryota; kingdom Metazoa; phylum Chordata; class Amphibia; order Caudata; family Salamandridae; genus Lissotriton; species Lissotriton vulgaris. The sequence continues at coordinate 798,407,152 of NC_141685.1, read as the reverse complement.
GCCACCTACCTCGGGGTCGCAGTCAGCGTCTACAGAGCGGACTTTGAAACTCATATATATATATATATATATATATATATATATATATATATATATATATATATATATATATATATATATATATATATATAACACACAAAGTTCGCCAAAGCTTGGAAGAGCCTCACGCAGGTAGGTAAAGTGACGTGCATTTATTCAGGAAGGCTGCAGGCAGATTAAGTACAAACACACCCTCTAGTGCCGACGCGTTTCGAGTCTGTTCACTCTTCTTCTCGGGCAAAGGCATTCAGCGGAGACAGCTGAGGCAACCATTTAAATCTGATAGTTCCCGCCCCAGTGGGCGTGGCCGATAACATTGCATCTTGGTATTCGTGGTTGCGATGAAAACTCCAGTGAGTCTGTCTCTCCGCATCTTGCCAAACATTAAAAACCACAGTGGGGTGAGGTAGTTGGCACTTGTAGCTGCTGCATCGTAAGTCCTCCATGAGCACTACCCCCTGCAAGGATCACGCCGTGTGGTGTAATCAACTGCGTTAGCAGCTGGGCTCCTCCGCGACCTGGACCGGCCGCAACATCTAAACACACAAAGTTCGCCAAAGCTTGGAAGAGCCTCACGCAGGTAGGTAAAGTGACGTACATTTATTCAGGAAGTCTGCAGGCAGATTAAGTACAAACACACCCTCTAGTGCTGACGCGTTTCGAGTCTGTTCACTCTTCTTCTCGGGCAAAGGCATTCAGCGGAGACAGCTGAGGCAACCATTTAAATCTGATAGTTCCCGCCCCAGTGGGCGTGGCCGATAACATTGCATCTTGGTATTCGTGGTTGCGATGAAAACTCCAGTGAGTCTGTCTCTCCGCATCTTGCCAAACATTAAAAACCACAGTGGGGTGAGGTAGTTGGCACTTGTAGCTGCTGCATCTTAAGTCCTCCATGAGCACTACCCCCTGCAAGGATCATGCCGTGTGGTGTAATCAACTGCGTTAGCAGCTGGGCTCCTCCGCGACCTGGACCGGCCGCAACATCTAAACACACAAAGTTCGCCAAAGCTTGGAAGAGCCTCACGCAGGTAGGTAAAGTGACGTGCATTTATTCAGGAAGGCTGCAGGCAGATTAAGTACAAACACACCCTCTAGTGCCGACGCGTTTCGAGTCTGTTCACTCTTCTTCTCGGGCAAAGGCATTCAGCGGAGACAGCTGAGGCAACCATTTAAATCTGATAGTTCCCGCCCCAGTGGGCGTGGCCGATAACATTGCATCTTGGTATTCGTGGTTGCGATGAAATACTCCAGTGAGTCTGTCTCTCCGCATCTTGCCAAACATTAAAAACCACAGTGGGGTGAGGTAGTTGGCACTTGTAGCTGCTGCATCGTAAGTCCTCCATGAGCACTACCCCCTGCAAGGATCACGCCGTGTGGTGTAATCAACTGCGTTAGCAGCTGGGCTCCTCCGCGACCTGGACCGGCCGCAACATCTAAACACACAAAGTTCGCCAAAGCTTGGAAGAGCCTCACGCAGGTAGGTAAAGTGACGTGCATTTATTCAGGAAGGCTGCAGGCAGATTAAGTACAAACACACCCTCTAGTGCCGACGCGTTTCGAGTCTGTTCACTCTTCTTCTCGGGCAAAGGCATTCAGCGGAGACAGCTGAGGCAACCATTTAAATCTGATAGTTCCCGCCCCAGTGGGCGTGGCCGATAACATTGCATCTTGGTATTCGTGGTTGCGATGAAAACTCCAGTGAGTCTGTCTCTCCGCATCTTGCCAAACATTAAAAACCACAGTGGGGTGAGGTAGTTGGCACTTGTAGCTGCTGCATCGTAAGTCCTCCATGAGCACTACCCCCTGCAAGGATCACGCCGTGTGGTGTAATCAACTGCGTATATATACATATATATATATATATATATATATATATATATATGTATATATATAGAGAGATATAGATATATATATACATATATATATATAGATAGATATATATATATATTTATATATTTATATATATATACAGCAATAATCCTGAAACTTCGGAACCTCTGTCTCCAAGAAATCAGGTACAGACCTTCAAACAATGTGCTCCAGACAGAAGATAATTCAGTGTATAATCTTTATTTGTAGTTTAGCCAGCATGACGCGTTTCGTATGCGGGGCAGCAGCCTTGATGACATGACACTCCGGACATAGTGCTCGACTTAAACAGAAACACTTCCTGGTCAGGCTAGATTGCTCGGCAAATAGAAACAGAAAAAAATACTACTAATAAACATATAGGTATCCTGGATCCAAATACACAATGAACAAGGTAAATCGTAAATACTAGCAATTAAAACATAAATATGTTTTAAAACCAGATAATATGTTTACGATAAAAAATGCAATACAAAAGGTAAATATTGATAAAAAGCTGTAAAATCAGAATCAATCAATATTATTATAGTCCTAAATGCAAATGAAGGCCAAGTGGCCAGATGAAACCATTGTATATTTCTAGGGTCCTATTTAGATAGATTAAATTTCTGTGTCACTTGCAAATATAATCAACTCCTTAAAACATATATAAATATGTATATATACAAATGCATTAATTAGAACTTCATTCAGCACCTTCATAGATAAATAACGTAACTGTAAGAACTCATGGATATTTATAGACCTACGTACATTACTCAATCCGCGTTGTCAATACTTGTAAGGGAATACACACATCATTCTTTTCTTCTCGGAAACTAAGAATACATAAAAGTTCATTTGTTACTCCAGTTTTTTCACTGTTGGTTTCTTCTTTAAATTGATACTTCCAGCAAAGATCAGCCAACACATGTTTTATCTTTACAGACTTTTTCAAGGCAGGAATATAAACATAATACATGTTGTTTTAGTTTCTACAAAGACAGTGGTTGAAGTATATATACTTATTCGTTCATAATCTTAACAGACTAACAACCAAATGTATAGAGATCATATGCCTTAGATATTCGTACCAATTTTATATTTCAAAGAAAAATGGTAGGACTACTTTCAAGAAAGTAAGAATATACATATACTGAGAGAAAAAAAACACAGATATAGTTCTCTTGACCCAAGATTTCATACCAAAGGACAAAGATGTTAAAAGACACCAGTAATAATAAGATCAAGCCTTCACCAAAGGTCGTGTCCAAAGTGTTAAGGTGATTCCACCCAGTTGTGGAAAAAATAATATTATTCCCGATCCTAATAATGTTCCGGCTTTGTTGAAAATGCCACGTGTGCATGTGTAATTCCCGGAACAGTATTACAAGCCCAAAGTTTCTGTAACAAGAATATTAAAAGGACGTCAACTGCAAGACTTTTGGAGATGAGACCCATGAGAGTGTACACAATGCTGATATTAGAATTCCAAAACTTAACTAATTGGTGTATATCAGCATTGCTTCCAAGTATAATCCTATATAGTAGCTTAATATGTTCACGTAATCCTGGTATCTGGAATAGCACTGAACATAGTACCATAGCAGCACGAGAAAAACACTGAAAGTTGGCGGTTCACGAACTTCCGAATAAATGAAGCATAACTGTCATGGATCTAAGTTCAAGTCATGTTTGAATCCACGTTATAGTATTCCCAACAATCAACTGATATCTATAAGAAAGTAATACGGTCAAGACTTGTTTTATGAGTGGTATCACAAAGAACGCATAGTCAACATATATCTTGTTGGTGATCAGTAATTGAACATTAACGTAGTTGTGCACATTACCAAATACCTACTAATGTGAAGACCATGAACAACTTTTTTTGCACATATAAAAACCCAATTTGGAGCCCCATGTTACACATTGTAGTCTTGGTAAACAAAACCCATAGTACTCCCAATTAGATAAAGCAATAGAGTAGGTTATAATCACCGTTGTATTAGTAGTAAATAAGAAACAATAATTACCAAATATGAGAAGTCAAATCTCAAATCAAAAGTGTGCTGCTACAATAAGCCACAATAATACAGAAGTGCTGCAGCCATAATGAGGAAGTCCCTGAAAAGCTTCCTCGCAGTGAACATGAATTAGACAGATAAATATAAACCGCTAATTTTCTAAGCCATGTCTATCTGCCATTACAATGGTAGTCTTCATCCAAGTCTCTAGTGAAAAACACTTACCCGAAAGTAACACCAAGCGTATCCCGAAACGTAGGTCTGTGCATGGCGCAATGAGCCTGAGCGTCTATTTCTCTATTTCGTTTATAGGCCGCCCTAGTCATGTGACTCCCTTGCTTCCAGTCGATAAAATAGTATAAAAGGTTCCATGACGTGAAATTATAGGCAGCGCCATACTGGAGTAATAATATTGTGCGTAACATGAGGCCCTTCAATTTTCTTGAACCTAAAACTGTGGTATGTAACCAGAACGAGGAACAAAACTATATTGGTCCATCGATCCAGGAGACAATTTATCAAGGCCAAAATACCGCACCAAGATTAGGTTAGAATATGAATCAACAAAAAGAAAATCTAGCTACAAACAAATCGTGGGTCGATAAAACTATGAATAATTCTTTGAAAGTAAAAGAAATAGAAGAGGATACGAGGTATAAAAAAAATGGGACAACCTAGTGATTGTAAGAAGTGGTCATAACAAGCGAATTACATATGAGGAACACCAAGGCAGTGAGGATAAAAAAAGTGAAGCATGGTTGCCAAAAAAGACTGCTCAAATAATTTTACACCATTGTATGACTCACAGGGCTATCATGATATTTTGAATAGAGGAAATATCCTTCGGTTGTTGAAATCAATACCAACATTAGAAAAAGTAACAGCTGAAGATATCAAATGTGTAGGTTTTTTACCAAACCCTGAAGGCAGATATCCTCTAACGTTGTTAACAGTGGCCACTGTGTCTATAGCGGATCTAATCATGCAAGAGTAAGGAATCTTTCATAATTGGGGGATACTAATCAGTCAGCCAACCCCTAAGGTATATCCAACACCTTTTTTAAAAGAAGAAAGCCTACCAAAAAGGACAAAGTCAGAAAAAGACGATTTAGTCTTTTCTATATTAAAAAAAACACCTTGGAAAAACAATTTGTGAAGATGAAAAGTCTTCTAAAGAAGCAAAAGTAGAAAACATAAATGGAATGAATGAAAAATGGATAGTGACAGCATTACATGGTAACGAAGAACATGCACAGAACATATCACAGGTATTAGCAGAAGAACAGAATATGGCCATTTTTATAATAAGGATGTGCTCATGGAACATAAATGGAATATGTAAAAAACTAAAAGACGCCCAAATAGATGCATTATCAAATTCCAGTCACATTATACTACTGCAGGAAACGTGGGCAATGGACCCATTTTTGATACAATGATATAAAGGATATTTTGAACCTGCAATCCAAAAACACAAATTTGGTAGTCCCTGTGGGGGGCTAGCAATATTCTTATTGATTGATCCGAAAGTTAATCACGAGCAGTTAGTTACGAATAATTCGAATCTCCTTGCAGTAAAATTGAGATATATATCTGGCAAGGGTAGGAAACCCAAAAACCTTCATTTTAATTAACATATATATTCCCCCAAAACAGACCTCAAGGAAAGACATGTGTGCTGCACTTCATAGCTTTCTACTGGAGCAAATTTTGGAAGAGCCTTTGGCAGATTATATTGGAACAGGTGATTTTAATATAAACTTGTTAATATCCTTCTTACGGGATGACTTTATCCAGTCCCAAAACTAACAATGGGCAATCCCTGAACAAACAACGGAACCTAGAATAAATACCAAACAAAATTTAATGGGGAGAAACTTTTTGATGGATATGGAAGCATTGGGACTAAGAATATTAAATGGTAGATTTCCAATGGACATACCACCAGCTTGGACATTTCACTCACAAAATTTTAATTCACGAATCGATTATACAATGGAATCATTATATACCTTTAACAAAGTGATTTCCTACCATCTGAATTAAGTGCCTGATAGCGACCAGAGCCAACAAATAATGAATATAAAATGGTCCTGTCAAAACCTCAAATGTATTTGACAACGCAAGATCACACATGTACCATCAATTATAGGAAACTTATATGGAAATCAAATATTTTGGATGATACAAAAGAAAAAGCACAAAATCTAGTTCAAGAGTGTTTTAAAGATATAATCAGGAGGACTGTAATTTAGCGATAGGAAAAATTTACACAGGAAATAATGAAGTCTAATGAAATGAATGTGTACAAAAAAAATGAGCGACCCAAACTGAAACAAGGAAAAACTAACATCAACCTCCTGCATACGGTGAGAAAAATTAAACGGACCCGTAACAGACTTAGGAAACAGCTGACAAGTTTCCATATAATGCAGATATACTGGTAAAATTAAATAAATACTAACTATAATCTGAGGAAATTCATTTGGTATGAAAAAAACAAAGCCAGACAGGATTTGTGGACAAAAATCTTTCATGCAGGTACTCAAACGAACTCAAGGGAGTTTTGGAGAATGATTAATGGTCTAGCTAGATCTAATAAATCTGGGGTAGGATCCGCCCTACCTGAAGATGAATGGTTAACATTTCTTATAAAACACCTAAACCAAGAGAATACAGCTAATATTTATGGTAACACACAGAAAAAGATGGTTAAATCAGAGCTAGAATGTGATTATGAAATTTATATAACTAAATCACAAGTGACCAAGCTAATAAAGAAACAAAAAGATAGGGCACCAGGTCTTAATGGTATCCCGTTTGCACTCTACAAAGAAGAACCAGATTTTTGGTCCACATATCTAACTGAGGTTTTTAATGAAGTGGTTCAGAGTGGATTGATTCCGAAATCCAGGAGAGGGTCATTAATATCTCCTAGTTTTAAGAAAGGAAACTGCCGGAGATCTACCGTTTAATTACCCTTCAAGATACCGATACAAAACTGTTTGCTGGGATTTTATTAACAATTCTAACAGATTGGGTAAAGGAAAAGCAGGTACTGCCCCCGAATCAAATAGGCTTCATCAAAGGAGTTGGAACCTCTACAAACATATTAATATTATCTGTATTAATGGATAAGGCAATTTTAGCAAAACAACCCTTGTACTTTTGTTTTGTGGTTTTTAAATCGGCTTTGGATTGTGTTTAATAGACAACTTTTGTGGACAAAACTCAAAAAACAAGGAATTCCTGACATTACTAAAAATGATTAAGCTTTTGCACACTGATCTTGGATCAGGGTGAGGATTGGTGATAGTCGGACACTAACAAAAGAAATCCCTACTTCTGGGGGATTAAAACAAGGGTGTGTCCTGGCCCCCCTGCTATTTAATTTATTTTAAGCTGATCTCTCTACGGCTTTGAATGAAGTTAATGCACATCCTCCAAGGTAATCAGACAAACAAATATCCAACTTCCTGTATGCAGACGATGTCATACTCTTAAGTCAAACCAAAGTTGGATTGCAACACTAATTGATTGTATCTCAACGTATGCAAATGACAATTATATGGTAATAAATGAAGCAAAGACCAAAGTAATGGTTATTACAAAAAACGTGCAACTTAAATATAAATACAAATGGTTGTTGAATGACACTGAATTAAAACAAGTTGCTTCCTATAAATATCTTGGTGTTATTTTTAATGACAATGGAAATTTCCTACCGCAAAAAAATTATATCACAAGAAAAGCAAACAGCTTGGTAGTGGCATTTAGGACCATACAGAAAGCTATATGTGACTTGTCTTATCACCCCTTTTTAAAAGTAATTGTTGTAAAACTATCACCAACTCTGACTCACGGTAGCGAGGCAATAAATGGGAAAGACGCTGAGATCATTAATAATGTGGTTGCAAAAACTTATAAAATGTTATTCTCCCTGCCAAAAAACGCCTCACAAGCGCAAGTGAGGCTGGAATTTGGGTTTAATAACCAGCTATATGCAAGGAAAGGGCAAGCCCTTAAAGTGTGGAATAGAATAAAAAATGATCAAGAAAACCAAATGTCTCGGCTGTTATGGCAAGAAGTAAAAGATAACAGGAAATGACATGTTTGCCCTATCTAAATACAGCGCTAGAAGAATTTGGCATAATACCGATTTGGAACATTACAATCGCTCAGGAAATCTTCAAAAAAACGATTAATAAACTTACTAATCATCTTTCCTTGATAAAGGATAAAGATATACTTGTAAAAAGAAATCATGCATGACCAATTATGAATGGATTCCCAAGAATAAAGGTCCAAGAATATTTTGAAACATCGTGGTCAAAGAAAAACAAACATATCTTTATTAAAGCTCGATTTGGTTGTCTGCCAGGATTATGCCACTTACCCCCATGGAAGAAAACAGAAGAGGATAATCTATGCAGGCTAGGTAAATCCGGTCAAGAGAACATTATACACTTTCTGTGTCTTTGCCCCGAATTAGAATACGAAAGGAAAACTACTCTTAAGAGGCTATTTAACAATCATGGAGTAAGGACATGTAGGCAAGCTCTGATAGCATTTTTAAATTCTGATTTATTAATGAATTCTGCAATTGTAAAATTTGTATGTGCCGTTGGAAAAAAATTGGAGGTATTTCATCTGAATTGCTAATGGATTGTGTTAATACATATTATATATATTCAATTTTTTGATATAAACCATATATGATTTATTGTTTTATAATTTTAAATTTGATGACATTTTAGCTACTTTTGTAAGATTTTATTTAATCAAACAAAATAAGTAAACTTGAAACTTGTAACATGGAAAAAAACGATCCATAAAGTTGGGTTGTTAGCATTTCATATATACTAATATATATTAGATAAAATACAGCATATTTAAAATCTCCATTACATAGGAGTTCAAATGTTATCTCAAAAGATTCAAAACCATCCCACCCATTCCCAGTCAATTATGGATAGATAGTGCCTATGGCCGCCATGTTTGAGAGGCCAACGGTCCCTTGTATTGTAATTTAAATGTATTATAGGCCTCGCATGTAGAACTGAAGTCCTATACAAATACTCCAAATTTACCTTAAATGATCGTTTTTGTCTAGTGCACAAAATAAAAGCTGTAAGTAAATGGTGTCCCTGTAACAAAGTTGTTACAGACCCATCTGATTTAAATGAGCATACCAAAGTATGTGTTCAGAATCATCCTTAGTTTTGTTTAGTCCAAATAAAATGTAAATCTAAATTACAGACTGCACTACTAATACAGGTCGTTTTAAAGCACTCAAAAAAGACAAGAGGTAGAGCTCACTAGTCTCCGATCCAAATAGGAGTTATGGCATTGTCAAATAACCCAATTATGTGGGAAAATCGATCCAGAGAGTAGATAAAGTAGATAAAGTTCATAGAGGAGGAAGTAAACAATATATATAACAATCATTGATACAAGGTAGTTCAGATTTACAAATTTGAGTCCATTGATCCAAGATCTAAGATCTCGTTTGAGGACCACACAAGACGGGTGACACGCACATGTTTTGGCATCCTGAGGGGTCTCAGGAAGACATTGGACTTACTGCCAATGACAGCCAGGAAAACCATGGTCCATGCCTTAATAACATGAAGGCTAGACTATGGGAATATCCTCTATTTGGGAGCTAATGCCGAGTGCATTCAGAAGCTGCAGCGCATACAGAATGCGGTGGCACGCCTGGTCCTGATGCTGCCTAAGAGAGCCCTTCGAAGAGGGCGTTGAACACACTACACTGGCTTCCGATTAGGGAACGGGTGCTGTTTAAAGCCTTATGTGTTAGTCACCGAATTATACAGGGGAAATGGCCCATCTATCTCCATAACCTGCTAACCCTATAGAATCTTACCCGGCAGCTGAGATCTAGCAGGACGGGGCAGGTCCAGGTTCCGAAATTCAGAAGAGCGAGGATGTGAAGGCGCTCTTTTGCGTTCTGGCAGCTCAACAATGGAACAAACTCCCTCTGAGACTCCGGCTGGAGACGTCAGAGCTGGTATTCCGTAAAGAGATGAAAACTTACCTCTTTCCCAAAGAGTAGGCCTGGGCTAGGTAGCGGGTGGGTGGGATGAAATAGGAGCTTGAGGTGCTCTGGTTAAAGCCGCACTGCAGCGTGGGGACACACTAGCCTAGTGTAACCAGGCGCTTTATAAACTCAGTTATTATTATTATTATTATTAACTTCATTTTTATACTTAACAAGAGTCATGTTACACAATTATTACATATAATTTCCAGAAACTTTCTGATCATACATCATGTAAGTCATGATGAAAAACATGTAGCTCCCTATCCACATTGAGCTCTAGGTCCACGGATCTATCAGCCGTCTAGTTTCTAGTTTCCTGAGTGGTAAAGTTCTGTCTCCATCACGGACATTTTCATCAACTACTGCAATGCTATGAAAGTTAATTCTTACAATCTCAGATGTTGCATGTACATTATTGTAGTGAACAGCAAGTCATTAGTTGGTATTACGATTGCAAAATGCTCTAATATGCTCTTGTATCGTTCTTTCAGGGGCCTAATTGTACTGCCCACATAGATAAGGCCGCAGTGGCACACAATACAGTACAGTACACATTTAGTGTTGCAGTTTATAAAATGTCTTATCTGCTAAACCTGTCCTGTATTGTAACAAAAATTCATTGTTTTGATTGCTGCATTTTGGCAAACATTGCATCAAGTGCACCTGTAGAAACCAATTGGTCTATCAGGAAACCATGTTTGTGGCTGTCCTATCTTTTTTGGGTGAATGTAGGATAACCACAGAATGTTTCTCTAAATGTCCTACCTCTGCTATATTTGTGGTTTCTTTGCCTCATATTTATCTAAGCTGTGATCCAATTTCAAAAGATGCCAAGGCCTGTATAAAAGTTTTAAAACATCATGACTATGTGAATTATATTGGGTAATAAGAGCCACATTGCTCCTTTGTCTTTTTCTTTTAGTGCCAGATCTTAAAAGGTTTGAGTGTGTTCTCTTCCTTATATTGCTTTGTGACTTGTCTAGTGTGAACGTATCATATCCTCTAGGTGTGAATCTGGATCTCAAACGATCTGGTTACTCCTGAAAAATTATGTCATTGCTGCAGTTCCTTCTCAAACGTGTCATCTCCCGAAAGGAATAGCTCTGATCAGTGTAGTAGGATGCGCACTATCCGCATGTAGTACAGAATTACACGCAGTGGGTTTGCGGTAAAGCTTAGATGCAATCTTGTTGTCTTCTCTATACAAGGTGATGTCCAAAACGTCTATCCCCTTCTTAGTGGCCGGATATGTGAACCCTAAAAATTCCTTGAGAGTTACATCATCTCCACCCCAAATCATTAACAACTTAGCTGCGGCGCAATTCCCTCCCCAGTGCTGCGCTGTCCATTCGAACTAGTGCTGAATGAACGTCCAATGGACGTGCGCAGCACTGGGGAGGTAGTGCTGCCGTCGGCCAACGCACCGACGCAGCACTTAAGGGGTTAAGATGTCATCTATAAATCGCCCCCAATAAATGATACGATCCTGACATGCTGGGTGTACAACTTCTCCATATATGGTGATGTTCAAAAAACCCCTATAGATATTAGCAAAAGAGGGTGAAAATGTAGAACCCATGGCAACCCCAGATGATTGTCTAAACCATGTACCTTTGTGTAAGAAAAAGTCATTTTCTAAGGTGAAATGGCATATCATTTCGATAGATAGATATTAAGTTAGAGCCTCCATGCCCTTATCCAATGAAATGCTAGTATATAGAGCATTGACATCAAGAGTAACAAATGTAAACTCATCTGACTAAGCTAGACCATCCAATTTATTCAATAAGTCCTTTGCATCTGATATAAATACTGGTATATTTTCTACTATGGTCTGCATGAGTATGTCTATATACTCAGAAATATGTTCTGTGGGTGACCCAATCCCTGAAATAATGTGTTGACCCGGTGGCGAGGTGCAATTCTTATGTATCTTAGGTAAAGTATAGATATATGGGGCTCGCGGTGATGGATTGAATAGATATTTAAATTCCATACCCGTCAAAAGGTAAGAGTTCCGCCAATAGCTCAATTTCTTTTCAATTAATGATGTTACCCCCATCAGTGGGTTTTGTGGTACCATAATGTGTGCGTTAGTTTCCGCTAGTTGATTGTCAATTTCCTTAATATGGTATTTAATATCTATTATAACAATATTGCCCCTCTTATCCGCCTCTTTGATTGTCACGTCCAAATAGCCTGACAATCCTTGTAATGCTGTACGTTCCTCTATACTAAGGTTGTCTTTAAATTTGCTGTGTTTGTGGTTGAGTTTGTCTTCAAACATATATGTTACAGCCTTGTAAAATGAATCAATCAGATTCTCAGGAGGTAACAAGGGTACAAAGGTGGATTTTGTCCTAAGTCCACTATCTATATTTAAATATGCGGCTATGCCCAAATATTGCAAAATTCCACCAATGGTTGATGCTGGCCCAGTACTTTCATCCAATGACAACAACATTTGCAGATCTTGACTATCTTTAATTGTTTTGTCACTTTTAGAGGCAGAAAAAAATAGGAATAGGGCAGGGTTTCTGATTGGCATCAAAATACTTTTCGAGTTTTAGCCTTCACACAAATTTAAACAAATCAATGTGGATCTGAGTAAAACTATGTTTTGACATTGCGCAGAAACGTAAGGCTTTCTTCAATACATTGGTTTCTGCAGTAGATAGTACAAGTTGTGATAGATTAACAATTGAAATCTCATCACTTTGGGCATTAACAATAGTAGTATTGGAGACAGAAATAACCTTAGGTACACCACCCACTCTAGCACTTAGTTCTTTTGAATGTGTGATGTGAATCTCGTTGCCATTCTTTCTGCCTGGTTTGTACCTGATCTTCCTTCCCCCTCGCCTGGTTCTTTTGTTTTTGTAGTTTTTTTGTTGAAGTTTGATCTGGTTCCCTTTCGGTAACACTCTAGTTCCGCTAAAAAAGAAGAGGCTATGTTGGTGTAGTCCCCTCCCCCCATAGTTGCAGATGTCCTCTCTCGAGATTCACTTGTTTCACTAGTAATACTAGATAAATCTGACTCTCTAGCTGAAGTCGAGGCAACAGGCATTACTTCATTACGCACATTCGGTATCCCTCTAGGTTTAAATTCATCAAACTTTTTGGCAAACGTAAAGATTCTATAATTGTTGTCATCTCTTCTAGGTTTTCGCATTTTCTTATACCTAATGTACGTCTGGTGTGCACTAAGAACTTCTCTCAAAATCTTATCTTTTTTTTCAGTCGCTTCTTTAAGGTCTGTACGCTGATGAGCGGTGTTACCCATCATCAGCTAGCCTGGCGGATGAGGGGTGTTAGCCCAAAACCGGTCCCAGGATGCTTGTTTCCGGTTCAGGGAAGACCTGGCTTGGCAGCTTGGGCTGGACTGTTGCAATGAGGCACAGGGTCAAGACTGATTTGCATAGAGCTGGGTCTGAACTGAGATTGCGAAGTGATCTGTGACTGGGGGTAAGTGTCTGAAAAGTGTCAGCACTTGGTCCATCATCTCTTTGTGTTTGCATCATTTGATATATTACATGAAGCACATGATTTTTCAATAATCTGTAACTAAGCAAGATTTTTCAACACAATTAGTGCCTGTTCATGAGTATCATACGGAGATGAAGCACCTAAAATAGACAAGGAGAGAAAAGGAAGGAATGAGAATGAGAATTAGGAGAATGAAGAAATCATGTTTATTTTTAATATATATATATATATATATATATATATATATATATATATATATATATATATATATATATATATATATATATATATATATATATATATATATATATATATATATATATATATATATATATATATATATATATATATATATATATATATATATATATATATATATATATATATATATATATATATATATATATATATATATATATCAGGGCCATGCACGGGGCGTGGATTGGAGGCCCATGGAGCTGGCTGCGTGAGCACCGAGCTTCGAGGTGATCAACATGAAATCCTGAATAAACTCGGCCCTTCGGACCACCCGGTGGCACCCTGAGCAGCAGGCGAGGTGCGACCCTGCCCTGGGGCCGGCCCGGCGACATCCGAGGCATGAGGTGGGGGCTCTGGGTGGTTTCCCCGGCCCGGGCCAAGCGGTGGCCGATAGGCTCAAGATGGCGGTGGCGATGATGCAGAAAGAGCGGGCCTCCAACTGAGGCGATGCGGGGCTCTCGGATTTGAGAGCAAGAAACGATCGGGACTGGAGAGGGGTCGAAAAGCGGGCCGAAAGATTGAAAGAGTAAGGCTGTGCCCGTGTGGGTTGCGAGCTGCGGTACCCTGCGAGGTGGGCACTCTGCAGGAGGGCGGCCTGCAGACAGCGTGAAGGCGTACTTTGAGTGAGCGCACCCTGCGGCCTGGTTTCCTGGTACGGCGCCCCGTGGATAGGAGGCTGTATGGCGGAAAGGAACTGTAGAGCATCGAGTGGTGGACCGCTGATGCCATCCTGCTGCCTGGGTGAGTGGGGTGCGGCCAGACCTGCGGCCCTGGGCTGCGGAGGAGGTCAGGGGGCCAGGGGGAAGGCTGCGGCCTGCGAGCCACAACGGGGAAGGAGGCCTGCGCGAGAAGAGAGCTAAGACTCTGCTGGGAGAGACAGCTGTGGGCCTGTTTGGTGGCTGGCGAGAGGAGAGCTCACGTTTATTTGAGGAGGCTGCATAGGTGAGACAGCCACGCACCTGAGCACGACTGGCGGAGGTGTGCAGCACATTGCGGAGGGGAGCTGGTGGTGGTGACCAGGGCCTAGAGTGCGTCGGAACGAAGAGCAGAGAAGGTTGTGCGTGCTGCGGTGCCGCCAGAGAGGGGAAAACCACGCTGCCAGCACTTGTCGCATGACGGTTCACTGGCCTTGGCCTGGCACTGCAGGAGGGGCACGAAAGGAGTGGTGCTGCGAGCAGTGAGACAGCAACGCATTCATTTCCAGGGGGGACCGGGTCGTGGCCCCTCTGCCGATGCTGGACTGCTGGGTGCAAAGGCACGCTATCGCTGATTGGGCACTGGGGGGGCCCGGACTTGGTCGACACCACTGGACCTCAGATTGCGGAAGGGGGCTGATGGCCTACATACAGTGTCACCGGGGCTGCTAAGGGAATTCCTCCCTGATAAGCGGGGCACCTGACCTCCTTTGGGGAAGAAGCAGGCGCTGGTGCCACTTTGGGAGCCCGGGGTACCGCGGTGAGCAAACTTACACCTGCCCTGTAGCAGGAGGCCTCGACCATGTGGAAACCGAGAGGAAAACAGGGGGGAGCAGCCCAGCCACCGGACGGTGAATTGCAATCCCAGGCCAAGCCGGAAGGGGCGGAGGAGGCCCAGGACCCCCAGTTGCAAAAACTGTTTGACTGTATACTAGCGGCGATTGCTGAGTTGTGCACAGCCCTGCAACAGGACATTGCACAAGTAGCGACGGGGCTGGGACTGCTGAGAGCAGACCACTCTAAGCTGGTCAATAGGGTAAAGCAGGTGGAAGTAACACTACAGGAGGTGACCCCAGCCCAAATGGTGTTGGAGTGCAAGATGGTAGATGTGCTGGATCACGTACGAGCGTTGGAGAAGCGTGCAGAGGATGCCGAAAGCCGGAATAGGCGAAACAACATTCGCGTGGTGGGCCTACCTGAAAAAGTGAAGGGGTCGGATATGGTGCACTATCTGGAGCATTGGTTGAGGACAGTGGTGGCGGCGGAGGGACTATCTCCCTTCTTCACATTGGAAAGCACACAGAGTGCCTTCTAGGCCACCACAGCCGGGGCGCCCCCAAGTCCGGTGATAGCTAGGCTCTTGAATTATAAGCACAAGGACCTCCTACTCCAGAAGGCACGGACGGAAGGGCCGTATCAAGTCGACAACAGTAGAGTGACTATATTTCCGGATTATACACTGGAGATCCAACGCCGCCGCACTTCATTCCTGGCAGTTAAAAGAGAGTTGAGATCGGAAGGCCTTCAGTACTCATTACTATTTCCAGCGAAATTGAAAATCATGCTGGATGGTGGCACTCATTTCCATGACACCCCAGAAGACGCATGGGCATGGCTGGAAACTTACAGGGCGGGAACAGATCGCCAGGGGTGACGCTTGCAGGGGCCCTCAGAGGGACTTCCCCAGCGCAAATTGCAGCACCTTCGACTCAGGCGGGAGGGTGTGCAGAAACCGTCACAGTCCCAAACTGAGTTGGAAAGGCAGTACGCGTTGGAGGCAGTGACAGCGTTGTCTAGCAGCCAGATGTTGCAATCGCCAGGGAGCAAGGACATGGAGCAGGACAAAACACAATCAGACACAGAGACCTCGGACGTTAGGAGTGTTCGGATGCCGCAGGTCACTCCGGCCACGGCTGATGGACTCCTGGATGAGTGATGGATCGAACCTCCGATGGTTGGAGTTGAAAGGCTGCCGGAAGAGCTGTAACCAGACCATGTACTATCCTGTAGTTGAGCGCTATTGGCGCAAAGTGAATTGAGAGGAGGTTTTGGAAGGCTGCTCCGGGGCGGGACAGCACCTCAATGCACTGTGATGTGTTGAATTATTGACCGGTGCGCGGGTGGGAGAAGTTAGCTGTGTTTTCTTGGGGGATCGCAGCACGGTTACTATAAGAGCGAAAGCGGTCACCTGTTGACGCTAAGCCCCCCCATTGCCCTAAAGGAATGCCTGCAGTGGCTACTTCTGGGCTTAGGTATGTGGTCTGTGTTGGAATGGTTTGGATTGGGACTAACAGTTTTGTTTTAGGACCTGTTCTTGGGAGGGTGGGGGGAGGGGGAATTGGGGGACTGGTTGTGGTATGGGGGTTCACCAGTGTGTTCATTTCTGCATGAGGAGGGGAGGAAAGGTTGACCTGTGATGATGGGGGCAGTACCTGATTTGCGATGTATCATTTGGAATGTACGGGGGCTACACACGATGACAAGGTGCCACAAAGTTCATGCATATCTGGTCAGGAGAGGGGTACATGTAGCACTGCTCCAAGAAACGCACCTCACTAAATCAGAGGGACTGGTACTGCAGCGTAGATGGAGGGAACAGGTTTTTAGTGCATCTTAATCAGCGTTTGCGTGGGGGGCTTTGATCTGGGTCAAAGCTGGAGTCCCCTTTCAGGCAACTAAACAAACGATAGACGGTGAGGGCAGATTTGTTGCGGTTGAAGGGTGTCTGTATGGCAGGGAGGTATTGGTAACATTATGTAGTATTTATGCCCCGAATGTGGACCAGACGAGATTTCTGGACCGAATATCCGGTACTTTGGCACATTATCTGGAAGGCCCGATAATATTGGGAGAGGATTTTAATTCAATAGCGGATACGGTCATGGACAGGTCTCACCCCCCCTTACAAGATTTCCCAGTTCGTAGATTGTCCAAGTATAGACTTGATTGGCAGACTAGATGAAATTTGGTGGATGTGTGGAGGACACATCACCCGCAAGTTAGGGATTATTCTTATTTCTCAGTACTGCACAAGCTTCATTTTTGGCTGGATGCTATACTGTGCTCCGCGTTGGTGGTGCCATCCATAACCCACTCTGAGTACCTCACTAGAACTCTATCCGATCACAACCCGTTGCTGGTTACCTTACATTGGACAAGGGAAAAGGCCGAAATCCCTACATGGAAATTGCGCCTGAGACGTTGGATGACCCAGTGTTCCATAGAGAGGTGGGTTAGGGGATAACGCACTACTTTCATGAGAACGCAGGGACTGCTTCAACTAGGGCAGAGGAAAGGAACGCCTTTAAGGTGGTGGCAAGAGGGCTATGCATAAGTAAGTACGCTGGAGTTAGGAAGGCCCTGTTGCAGGACGTTGAAAAAGCAGAACAAAGGCTGCGGTTGGTGGAACAGGCGAGGCCGGAACACCTGGAGAATCAAAAGGAGGTAATAGAGGCTAAGGAGATGCTGGCTATGGAGGTAGAGAGGTTGTGCTGTTTTCATTACAAGAAATATGTTGAGAAGGTTCATGAGGAGGGAGATAAGGCAGGGACGCTGTTGGCATGGCTGGCTAACCCCATACCACAGGGCTCCCCAATGTTGGCACTAGGGGCGGGTGCGAGTACTACGATCTACACTCAAAGTGGGATCCTGAATAGGTTCCGGGATTATTATGAGAATCTCTATGAGAGTACGTTAGCAGCAGGTGAAGCAGATATTGAGTCCTTCTTAGAGAGCGTGACTCTTCTGCAGCTGGATGACGAGCAGGCGAAACAGTTGGGCCGGGACATTACACTCGAAGAGATTAGGTGTGCAATTAAACAGATGGCGAAAAATAAGACCCCGGCAATAGATGGATTGCCTGTCGAATTTTATATGCACTACATAGACTTGTTGGCGCCAAGGCTGCTGGAGGTCTATAGTGAGGCGTGGGAATTGGGACTGCTCCCGATGACGATGCGAGAAGCCCTCATTGTTCCATTGCTAAAGGTGGGTCGGGATGGTACGGACACGGCAGTGTATTGCCCCTTGTCAATGCTCTCCACAGATTATAAGATCATAAATTGGATCTTGGCGTCGCGCCTGCTACATGGTACAGCTGACTAGCCTGGTACATGGTACATGATCAGGCTGGGTTTATCCCAACCAGGAATAATGCTACCAATGTGAGGTGATTGGTGAGGGTTTTGGGAGAAGCCTGCTATGGCTCCCCATGGCTGCAATCCTCTCAGTGGACATAGAAAAGGCCTTTGATAGCCTAGAATGGCCGTATCTGTATAAGACCATGGGGCACTTTCGGCTGGGCGAGGCGTTTGTGGGGTGGACGATGGTGTTTTATACCTCGGCAGTGGCTAGAGTCAAAGTAGGGCAGATGATTTCCCACCATTATGCGGTAGCCCGTGGGATACAGCAGGATTGCCCACTATCCCCGGTACTATTCGCTTTGGCAATAGAACCTCTGGCAGCACGAGCCCGGTTGGGACAGTGGTACGAGGGCCTAGCGTTTAGAGGGGAACAACAATACATCTCGCAATATGCGGATGATTTGTTGATGTTTCTGGCAAATACGGACGATGCACTGGCGGGGGCGGCACGATTTGTATCCGACTTTGGCAATGTTGAAGGACTGTAGGTTAATTGGTCTAAAACATGTTTACTCCCAGTGCAGCCAGGGAGGTTGGCGCCTGTGATGCCAAAGAACGTGCGGTGGGAGCCGTCTTGTTTAGCGTACCTCGGGGTACATATCTACCATGAAGCCAGTGACATACTAGAAGGCAATATAGGGAGGTGCGTGCGAGCCCCAAAGGGGAGCATGGCATTTTGCAGTACCCTTTCGTTATCAGTGATGGGAAGGATAGCATTGCTGAAGATGGTGGCACTCCCTCGGCCACTGTACTTTTTCAGAGCCTTACCTATATGGGTACCATGCTCCGTGTTTGCCCACTTGAAATCCATGGTTGTGGGGTTCATTTGGGGGCCTGGGAGGTGCAGAGTGGCTCAAAACCGCTGTTGAGGCCAAAGGCGGAGGGCCGACTGGTGGTTCCTGACCTGGAACTGTATTATCTAGCGGCGCAATTGCAGGTTCTTACACAGGCGGTAGCCATGGAATTTCGGGGGGCCCTGAAGCTTTGAGAGGCGGTGGAATCCCAAGACATGTCCTGTCTTTCGTAGTATTGCAGCAGCGATTGGACCTTCAGGATCTCTCCTTGGAAGAAAAGACACTGAGGTTGTGCTGGAATAGGAGTCAGCGGAGAGCGGGTGTGCTCCACCCTTATGTGCCTGAGATACCACTGGGGATGCTGACAGCATTACCCCATGGAGGAGACTGGATGTTGTTATGGGAGTGGGAGCAAGCAGGGATCCAAGTGTTAGGGGACCTCTATTAGGATGGAAAGTTGCTACCTTATCAGGTCTTACAGGAGAGGTATGATCTCCCTAGGGGAGGTTTCCTGCTACATGCTGCCCTGGTGCGTGCCATTCAGAATCATTGGAAGGGGGGATTGGTAGAGCCTAAAACAACAATGGCGTGTCAATATGTGGTGATGGCAACTGGTAAGTTTAAAGCAGTGACATGCCTATACTCGAGAATGCTGAATGAGGGATTGGCTCCGGTAGATACGCTACGGATAAAATGGGAGGAGAGCATTGGGAAACCCATACCAGAGGCCACATGGGGACATATTCTGCACAGGGCATGGAGGGGCACCAGAAACGCACAATTTCAATTGGTGCATTTATTTATACTACACAGGGCGTATTTGACACCTGGCAAGATCATGAAATATTAAAATGTTAACACTGCAATGTGGCCTAGATGCGCTAGGGTGGGGGCGGCGTTGGAGCACATGCTATGGGAATGCCATAATTTAGGGAGTTATTGGAGAGAAGTGGGAGAACTATTAAATTCAATCACGGAGCGCCAATTAGACTTTGATATGGCCACATGCATATTACACTGGTTCCCTCATACTTCCAAGACGAAGGTGACGAGTAAGTTTGTAGATAATGGGACTGGTGCTGGCCAAAAGAGAAATATCGATGCGCTGGAAATCAAAAGAGGGTCCCAGCAGTACGAGATGGAGGGCTGAGCTGATAAAATGGGCTAGTGGTGAGGGTGCTATTCGCTTCCAGCAGGCGCGACGTCTGAATAATGAAAAGGCGCTGGATGCGGCAAGAGCATGGGAGGAGCTGGTTCAAACCCTGATAAACCAATCATCTGGGAAAGACCGAGAATAGAGTGAAGGGGTTCAAGTAGGTTACTGTAACACCCAGTAGGGGCATCCTGGCTTTCTATCAACATGAGCCCTATATATTGTATTATTGTTGGCACACTGAACACACCGGTGGTAGGGAGGGGGGGAGCAAGGGGAGGGAGTTATCATTTGTTCATTAGTTTAGGAATAGTATGTAAGCAGTGTTGATTACTTGCAGCAATGCATGAGGACTGGCGGTATGGTGGAGTTATATTCCTGCATGGTTAAGTGACTGCGGGGCATGACAGTTATCTGGCAGAAAGTTGATATGTATTGGGACCCACTGACAACTGTGGAATTGGGGAGGGTGGATGGTTGTTAATTGTGATGGTGATTACATGATTGACAGATAAAAATCAATAAAATATGTTTTCAAAAAATCAGGGCCATGCACCTAGAGTGATTTGTACTGCGAAAATTTCTCTTGAAGCAGTGGAAGCAAAGAACCAAAAGCAATCATGCAGGAAGTTTGAGACAAGGGCAACATGCTATTTTGTGCCCTGGCAATAAATGATTACTAGTAACGCACCAATAAATAATCCATAGCATCAAGGTGACTGGTAAGAATGTGATTGCAGTCTCAAAGCATATGTGAAGAATAGAAACATATAAGGGCAGATATAACTACAAGGAAGTGCACTGTTGTATCCAAAAAACGGCGGCAGATTTGGGAGAAATCCAAATATACACCCATATAATGATACAATCAATTTCTAAGATAAAGAAATTCAGTGAGTATAACGTATATTCTGGTGTAAGAGACTAGTATAGTAATAATTCAGAAGACCCTTCCTAGTGCTGAATCTATTGACACACATTTTCAATATGATACGAGAGTAAACCACAAGTGGAAATCAATGTCTGTCTGGAGAGGATTTACAAAAATAAATCTAGCTTGAGAGCAATGTGTAAAAAATAGTTCTTCCGATTATGGAGAGAGTCTTATCAGCAAAAGAGAAAGATATTATCAGTGCAGATGGTGGGTATTACCTTAATAGAGAAGTGGTCCCAAATGAAAACGTATTTGTGGCATGCTGAACCAACAGCAATGTACAAAGCAGAACATGTTTACAAACAGAGGGATTAGAAATAAGACAGGCTCAAAATAGAAAGAAGAGCATGCTTGCAAACAGATGAAGTAGAAATAGGACTGGGTTAAATAGTAATAGTATATGTTTTTGAGAAGACAGCAGCCATCTTTGAAGGGCCTTTAGTATTGATAGGCCCCATTGAGAGACAATCAATTGTATAGCAAGAATAGAAGAGAAATGGGGGTCATATTATTATCAAAATCATGTAAAATATATTGTTAAATGAAATCATTCTCTTGTTGTCATAATCTCCACTGGTGTGCAAATAATCATATTGTAATAAAAATGCATCAAATGGACATAATGCTGACAAAATCATATTGTGTGAATGTGCGCCAAGGTCATTTATTAAGTAATGCAGTCATATGAATTATGATCACACAAGCGTAGATCAGTCCGGTTTAATCCTCTTTAAAAACAGTCCGTCTTCAGAATCCATTTTAGTTCAGTTTTGTTGAGAATGGCCGAAATGTCTCCTCCATGCATAGGGACCTTAATGACTTCCACAACCCGCCATTTAATGTCAGTCTCGTCATGTCCACACCTTTGGAAAGGTTCCACCAGTGGTGCATTTGCCATCTTGCATCTTATTCAACTCCTGTGTTGGCAAATTCTGATGCATATTTTTTGCGTAGTTTGCCCTACATAACTCATTTTGCAAGGACACATAATCACATAAATAACATTCTTAGTATTGCAGTTAGAAAATTCTGTTAAAATATTTTTCACTTTGTTCTGAACAAACTCTTTTGTTTCAAATGTGTATTCGCACACACTGCATTCTCCGCATTTGAAATCTCCAACCAAAGATGTGGATCCCCACAGGTTGTGCAATGTTAAATTTGTCATAGTAGTAGGAAGGCATGCCCCAACTAAGTACTCTTTTATGTTCTTTTTAAAGACAAAAAGTGGGCGTTCAATGGATAATTGATCTGTATTTAGGATATGCCAATGTCGTTGAGTTCATTAGAAATTGGTGAAAAAGTGGTCACACATATCATTTTATCTGAGCTTTTTTTATTGCTAGGGGAGAGTAGCATCTCACTCGGACTGTACCATGCCCTCTTTATGGATGTAGTGATAAGGTTGCGTGGGTAACCTCTGACCAACACTTTAGTCTTGATCACCTCTGCTTCTTTGAAGAGATCCTCTTTGAAAAAGCTATTTCTAAGTTTCCTAAGAAATTGTGAGTATGGAAGTGAGTCCCTCAGTGCTCTGGGATGAAAGCTTGAGTATGCTTATAATGTGTTTCATTCAGAGGGTCTGCAATATAGGGTAGCGTACAGTAGCCCATCATCACTTCTATCAGTACGTCTAGAAAGGAAATGTGTTGTCTATAGAATTGAATGTGAATGTAAGACTTTTACAATGTGTGTTGAGCCCAGTGATAAATGTGTTCTCATTATATGACATGCATTTGCAAAGCACAAGTGTACCCGTATATATCTTGGCACTGAATAACAGATGTTTATTATTACCCAAGGATACTCATTTTATCAACCTCAGATGGATGAAAGGCTGAGTGGATCCTCCGGGATTTGAACCTGTGACCATGAGGTCGAACACAGGACACTAAGCCACCAGACCCTTTCCAATCATGAAGATATCATCTATATATCTCTTTCACATTAATATGTTGTCATTGTATGATTTCCTTTCAGTCAAAATGGTTTGAGTCTCTATTGCATCCATAAAAAGGAAATGCAAAATTTGGGCCATAGACACCCCCCATGAAAGTGCCCTTGATTTGCTGATAATAACTCCCTTCCAATAAGAAAAAAAATCTTTTTGAGAGTCAATAACAGAAGATCCATAATGAAATCTGATGGGACTGTATGAGGCCGTTCCCTGTTCCGAAGGATCTGTCTAGTCCTGGGACCACTGCATGTCCTTAAGATTGAAACTGAAAAGTTAAATTTGTCTTTTTTTAATGCATTCCATTTTCCTTTGAGGAAAACGGGCTCTATTTAAAAAGAAAAAAAAAAGACATGGTGATCTTCTGACCCAGCAGGCCACCATCCTAGGGAGTGCTAACCATTTCTAATGGGGTCACAAATTGTGTCTGGCTTATTAATATTCATGAGCAGCCACAGTCCGTGCAGGTTACAGCGGTGGAGCAGTGGGGCGTGTAAGGGGGGATTACGAGTGATGATGCGATGGAAAATTAATTACTTATTTAATATTCCCTCTGCATTGTCCCTCGAAATCCCCCCTTACACTGCCCCACCGCTTTTACCAATATGGACCGCGGCTGTTCATGAGGCATGCAATTTGTGATCCCATTAGGAATCTCAAACAGTGTCTGAGACACTGTTATGCATCCTAATTTGCAAGTCGCAAATTGGGAGTCGTTAATGCGACACAATTTGCAAGTTGCAAATTGGTGGGTCATACATCTGGCCATATATCTCTAAAGTAAAAAGTAACTATGTGTCTCTGTTAAAATGCATATTTTCAATTTGATTTGTCATATCAGTACTGTCTTTTACATAGCATCTTGTTCCAGGTACATATTCTTTGATGAACAAATCAATGTATCTTCCAAATGGTTCTAGAATTGAGCCACACCCAGAACTGATTGGTCTGCCTGGGGGAGCTGCTTGATCTTCATAGATTTTGGGGAGGGTGTTTATCACACGAGTTCTAGGGTTCCTGGTGTTAAGAAAAAGATCTTTATTTTTATTAAGGAAACCTTCTTTCAGACCTTTTTTTAGTAAGTGATGAAATGGCAGTCTGTAGTTCCTTCGTGGGGGTTCTGTTGAGTCTCAAGTAGTGATCATTGTCTGCGATCTGTCTCGTGATCTCCTTTTTGTAATCAGAAATTTCCCTTGTCGGCAGTTTCAACAATAGGAGTTTTGTTCATTTTCAGTTTATTGAGCGCTTGTTTTTTGGGTAACTTAGCGATATCTTTTAATACCAGCTTTTCAAATGTGAGAACTTCAGGTGGGATGGCGGAAGATGGGGGGTGAAAACGTAGATGGGGGTTTGAAATTGGTGTATGCCTGAGAAGGAGTGAAATAATTATTCTTTAAAACAGAACACACCCTGATTTTCCTAAAAAACCTGAAGATATCCATTTGTAATTAACACAAATTGGGGAGGGTCGTGGGCACAAAGGATAGTTCTTTGCTCAATAACGATATTTAAGTTGTGGATAAATTGTGGGTAGACATTAAATATTGGGATGGTTTGGTCATTTCTTACGTCTATGAAAGAAAAGGGGATGTTTGTTACTGCTTCTCCCATTGGTAGTATTTGTGACAAGTTTGGTTGTTGTGTGTGTGTTGCATGGTGAATCCTAACTAGCATCACTACATAATACTCAAAGTTTCTATAGCAGGTATAAGTCAAAGTAAGACATTTTTCTGGCATCAGTAAACTAGGCAAAAAGTACCTAATTGCTGCATTGACACTGGCAAGAGTGGCAGGAAATCTTTCGTTCTATTCATCAACTCCGTCAGGGGTGCACTGATGGACAGAAAGGTCCTAAATCACAAACAGCATTTTGGAGTATGCAGGGGCCAAGAAAAGGGGGGGGGCAAAAAAAGTGTGTGTTCCATGTTAAATCTCATAGGGATTTTGAACATGTCTACAGCCCGAACTGCTGGATGGAATTACATCAAATTTGGCAGAAAGGTAGGTTTTGGTCCGGAAAGCATGCTTTATGTTATTTGGCGTAAATCTGTTCAGTAGTTTTCCAAAAATTAGAGAAAAACCAAATTTGTATATCTAGGGATGTGACTCATCTGAGGATCCGACAGTCCCTGTGCAGATATCTGATTGGCTGCCAACACTTCAACCAGGAAGTGTTGGCAGCCATCTTGGGATTCGGCTTTAGCAGAGTCCCAAAAAAAAGGTTTTAAAAAAAAGGAAGAGGGGGCAAAGTAGGGATATCCTGACCCTCTAGCCCTGTATGCTGTGGTCTCCCACCACGGCAAAACAGCATTTACATTTTTTTTTGCTGAAAATCACACCGGATTAGGGAATTCAGCAAAACAAAATGTTAAAACATGTACGGTTTCCCGCTCTTGTTACATTATAAATGATGGGGGCACACGGACCCTCATACTAGGGCTGTTTTTAGCCCTGGGGACTACCACCTCATCAGGGCCTTATTTAAATATTGGAAGGGGACTCCCCCTTCATTGGGCTTATGGAAGCCCCAGGGACCACAAACTCTCTTCCACCTCCACCACCTCCCTGGGGCTCATGTAAGCCCCCCTCCGGGGGTTATAATATGACCCGGGGACCACCACCTCCCTAAAGCAACATTGAAAAAATGCTGGGGCCGCGCAGACCCCCTGTGACCCAGAGACCACTACTTCCCTATGGCAAATTTAAAAAAATGGGAAGGGGCAGAAACAGATAAAAGGATTCCTCCCACACACAGAGAGCTGCATATTTAGCATTGCCCTACATGTGGGAGCAATGCCAGCTCCCACTGGACGTGAGGAGCCGGCAGTGACCACTGTGGCATTTAGGCTCCACCTGCAGTCTCCAAAGGTGCAGACTGTGTGCCCCCACATGACAAGGGGCCTTATGGGATGGGGTCCTTGGTACTGAAATTGGCCCTGGAAGGGGAGGCATAGCACCCACTGAATAGTGGGCAGGTCCGCGAGGATGGGGTCCCCAGGGACAAAATCGCCCCTGGGAGGGGGACTGCATTGCCCCCTCCGCTTGGAAAAAAAGTCAAACGGAGACCATGGGTCTCAGTCTAAATTACCCTAAGTATGCAAATACATATATTCTTCTGCAAGCTTTGCCCATTTGTCCACGCCTTGTTTGAAATGGGGTGTCTGGTTGGCTCGGGTATGCAACTAAGCCAGGCAGAACCAACCGCTCTGGTCAAGGTAAGGGAGTTACACACGCAAGATAAACTGCTCACCCCCTTGGTAGCTTGGGAGAGCAGTCAGGTTGAGCCCAGAGGCAATGTGTAAAGTGTTTGTGCACCACACACACACACCAGTGGCACACTAGGCACACCATAAAAAGAGACTCTACACAAGGTTATATAAAAATATCAGTTTTTATTGTACATATTACACATTAGACCACAATCACATTAATCACTTTGCCAACTGGGCAATTGTCACGACATTACAAGTTAGTGCAATCCAGTAAATCCTTCTAGGGTGCACAAGTCAGAAAAATACCATTCATGTACATAATAATAAGATCCTGAAATTATACTTGTTTTCCTGTCATTACACGGCCTAGAACAATCAGTGCATAAAATGCAGATTGGGTTAGAGTAAGTCACTATGAATTGGCAGGTAGCATCACACCTGTGCAGTCTATAGTAATAAACTCCTTATCACCCAATATGACCATCAACACATGAAACATGTGATGGTCAAAACATATGATCACCAAGACCATCCCTGACATCAATCACCCAATATTACGAGGTAACATCCGGTACCACCCTGAATTCCGAGAGCACAATACTTCTGGGCTTCTAATGCCTATATTTTGGTAATCTTCCGCGACACGTAGATGGCAGGGCACCCCTGCCCACCTACAACTGTGAATCGGGTAGTTCCAGTGATTTTTATGGCAGGGAGCGGGGGCCTCCTTCCAGGCTTAATCCTGTACTGCCCAATTTACAGGGGGCTGTTAAGCGCATTCTCAAGGCCGCTCAGACCCAATGTAGGGAAAATCCCTTCCACGTACCGGCAACCCGCTATCGACCTCGCTGGGCTGCCAGTGTCAGAAAAAAAGAAAGGTATGAATAGCGCTGACCTCAGCTGGTCTCCACGCGGCTCCATCCTCGGTGGCACCACGGCGGAGGCCCCAGGTTGTGAGAGAGGGTCCTCACTGCTCTCAGTGCTAGGCGAAGTGTCCGGCTGGACAGGACTGCGGCTTCCTTCTAGTGCACCGGTGAACTGGCCATCCAGAAAAAGGTAATTGGCACGGATCCCTGTATGCACTGATCATCGTATCTCCTATCTGTTGAGATGCACTCAGCTGGTGGCCAGCGAGGCAGAACTGCGAAGGCTCAGACCCCAATGCAGCAAATAGCCCAGTCACAGAGCTGACACAATGGCAAGAAGTTGAAGATATGCAGTCACAGCACCTGGCCCCAGAAAGAAGCACTCCTCCCTGACGCTAATCCTTTCACAAGTAGAGTTATAAAACATAGCACTCACCAGTGCCACCTCTTCACCAAGACAGGGCAAAAATAAAACAAGCTCCTCCCAGGCTATATAGGTATCAAGCGCTCACCCTGCGCTCTGCTTACAAGGACAATGGGGCATAAGAGCACACCTGTGGAGCACTGGGGGCACCATGGCAGGAGTGCAGGCAGTAATGTTATGTTATGTTATGTTATTTTGTGTCTTTTATAGCGCTGGGCTACCCAAAAGAGTGTCCCGGCGCTTTATTGACAACCTAAAATAGACAAACACAACACACAGATTAAAAGAAACAGGGTCAGCAGAATACGGAAATCTAGGAAGCAAAACGCCAAGTTTTCAGGCCCTTCCTGAAAGCCAACAGATTAGAGGTGCTAAGTAACGTCAGGGGCAGAGAGTTCCAAAGCTGTGGGGCCCGGAGCATAAAGGAACGACCTCCCATACGAGCCTTCCTCACACGAGGGACAATGGCAAGGAACATCGACTCTGACCTCAAAGATCGGGAAGGACGATAGGAGACAAGCCTCTTCTGAAGGTATTTAGCCCCTGTGGCATAAAAGGCCTTGTGAGCAAGAGTTAAGGCTTTAAAAACTATCCGCTGTCGGATAGGCAGCCAATGAAGCGACTGCAACAAGCCAGAGACTCTGACTCGCCTATGCAGGCCAAAAATGGCACGTGCTGCCGCGTTCTGGACCACCTGCACCCGTTGCAGGAGATATTCCGGCAGGCCAAGATATAGGACGTTGGAGTAGTCCAGTCTTGAACCGATCAAGGCCTGTACCGTAATCCTCCTGTGGTCCTCAGAAAGCAAAGGGAAAAACTTCCGAAGCATGCGGAGAAGACCAAAGCAGGTGCCAGTGAGGGCAAGGATCTGAGATCTTAGAGTCAGACCATTGTCAATTTTGATCCCCAAATTCTTAGCTGACTGGCTGGCCACCATACCTGCCAGTCCGGATCGGATTGACAACCGAAGAAGAGCACCTCCGATTTATCTGAGTTGCACTTGAGGCTGTTCAGTTGGAGCCATTTAAAAACAGCCCCAAGGCACTCATGGATACTCTCACCATCAAAATCCTCTCCTTTCCGACAGGTAAAGAGCAGCTGGGTGTCATCTGCGAATGAATACGATCTGGGCCCCGAAGGACTCGGCCAGAGCCGACAGAGGGGTCATAAAGATGTTAAAAAGAGTCGGGCTCAATACAGAGCCCTGCGGGACTCCGACTCCCAATGGCGGCATCTCAGCAGAGCTAGAGGAGGCCCAGACCGTTTGTCGGCGGCCGGCCAGAAAATATGTAAACCAGCTGAGCACCGTCCCCCTCAGACAGATCTCATGAAGTCTGACGAGCAGATCCTCATGGGGGACGGTGTCGAAGGCCGCCGACAAGTCGAGCATGATCAGCATGGCTCTGCCACCCAAGTCCAGCGTCTCCTTGATGGCCTCAGACACCTCCAGTAGCGCCGTCTCAGTGCTGAGATTAGGATGAAAGCCCGATTGAGAGGAATGAAGCAGATCGTGTGATTCCAAAAAATTAGAAAGCACGTTATGCACGTGCTTCTCCAGGGTCTTAGCCAATGCAGGGAGAAGAGAAATAGGTCTGTAATTGGCCAAGACCTCAGGGGCGAAACCGGGCTTCTTGATAAGGGGAATGGCCATAGCCTGTTTCCAAGCCGAAGGGACCACACCCTGGCTCAGAGAAAGATTCAGGAGGGGGTTGACCCACGAATTTACCACTGCCGCCATCTTCGCCAGAAATTTGGCCAGACATGGGTCGAGCGGCGATCCAGATTTAAGATTGGCCAAAAGTGTCAGTGACGAAGCAGTTGAAATAGGCGGAAAGTCTGACAGGACTGGCCCTAGGGGAACCGATGGAACTGGACCAGCCTCAGAGCAAGGGGAGACAACGGCCGGCCGCGGTGTAAAGGAGTCCTGAATCAGCTTAATCTTTGTGGTGAAGAAGCATGCAAGATCCGATGCCCACGTCTCTGTGGGGGCAGTCTGGGTAGCATTCGACCGTGGGGCAACAAATTCCCTGACGATCGTGAAGATCTCTTTGCAGGAATTCGAGGCATCGTCAATCCTCCTAGCAAAGTACCTCTTCTTCTCAAGGAGAATATCTCGGTGATAGGCTTTGACCACGGTTCTGTATTCGAGTCTGGCAGCTGGATCGTACTGAGCTCGCCAGGCCCTTTCCGCCACCTTGCACTGCCTGCGGGAAGCAAGCAGCGCTCCAGTGAACCAAGGAGCAGAAACCCATTTAGGCGATGAACGGGGGGCCCTCAAGGGGGCCAAATCATTCAACCTGTCCACAAACCAGGCCTGCAAGGACTCCAAGTCCCTATCCAAAACCCCCGTAAGAGGGCAAGGATGTTCGCACAGTGCCTGTGACAACATTTCTGGAGTCACCCGGTGAAATGCCCTTGACGCTGATCCTAGCTGTCTAGGGGCACTACTCAGGGGTTTCTTTTTGCCCAGTATGTAAAAGGTGACCAGTCGGTGGTCAGTCCACAGGACCGGCAGAAGTGCCGTCACCTCTATGGGGGACGTGGAAAAGACCTGATCCAAAGTATGGCCTTTGTCATGCGTTGGTTCAAAGAGATAGGGGGCTAAGCCCAAGGGAGCCGTGATATCGGATAGTTTAATCACGTCTGGGTCCAAAGCATCGTCCATGTGAAAATTGAGGTCACCAGCCAAAATGCAATGGTCTGTTCTCATGGCCAACGTTGACATAACAAACTGGAGCTCTTCAAAAAAAGTACCTGCTGGACCAGGGGGTCTGTACACTAACAGCCCTTTCACTGACTGATGCGGCGCCAATGCTAAAGAAAAGGCAAGGGATTCAGACCCTTTGATAGCCTCAGTGGGAATAATAGAACATACAACGGATTTCTTCACCACGAGTGCTACACCACCGCCCCTTCATTCCAGTCTATCCTGCCTATAGATGCTATATTCTGGAGGGATCGCAGAAGCGATATCCGGGTTGGAAGAAGCTCCTAGCCAGGTCTCTGTAAGCATCAGGCACACCGGTTTTTCCGTAGTCAAGAGGTCAAAGAGCTCCTGAGCGTGACTGCGCACTGACCTGGTGTTTAACAGCATACAAAGATGCTTCACAGAGGCCACCTTCCGATCAGGGAGTGTCCGTGGAACATTGCCTGGCGACCAGCCACAACCCGGGCATCTCCTCTTGCCCCTATAGTGACCTGGAAACACCTTAAAGCAGACGCACGATACCTTTTGTAAGGACCGCAGTTGCGAAGATGTATAGCAGACCATAATAGCTCCAGATGAAATCTGTCCACCAGATCCAGGCCTCCCGCCGCTCCGACTGCCTCCGGGACGCTGACGGGCGCAGACGGGCAGGACTCTGGCGCGACTCCGGCACAGCGAAGGCACGCCTGCTGCGCAGGTCCACTGCGCGGAGGAGGGAGCTTTAAATAGGAGTCCCTCTGGACATCCGGAGCGATAGACCACTCACTGTTGGTGTTCCCCGTACTAACACCACTCCAAGATGGCGCCCGTTCTTACCCCACCACCCGGAACCGGGAACTGGACCCGCGAAATGCGGTGGATGCCAATTAAAATGCAGGTAAGAGGGCCCTAGATACTACAAGCTAAAAGCAGGGGTTAAAGAACAAAAAAACAAATTAAATAAGAAAAGGGAGCGTTTAAAAGAAAAGCGCGATAATGAAGCGCCAAGCGTTTGTGCAGCCTTCAGTGTCTCATCAAGGGCTTTCCCCCCGGATGCTCGCCTTAAATAGGAGTCCCTCTGGACATCCGGAGTGCTAGACCGCTCACTGTTGGTGTTCCTCATACTAACATCACTCCAAGATGGCGCCCGTTCTTACCCCACCACCCGGAACCGGGAACCGGACCCACGAAATGCGGTGGATGCCAATTAAAATCCAGCACACAGGATCCTTTGCAGGCTCAAGAGGCAGTCCTTCCAGCAGAACAGCATAATTAAGCACAGTTCTAGTGGTGGTTTATGCTGGCAGCATGAAAGCTTCTCCTCTGGTGCAGTCTGTAGTGCCAGCCGCAGCTGGTTACAGGTCCATGCAGTGTCAACCATCATGGGGTCACAGCCCCTGTACTTATAGTGCAAAACTCTTTGTTCTGGGGGCACTTCACAAACTTTTCAGATGTGCACAACACCCCTATTTACATCTAAAGCCTTGGCCCCAGACACACTACAAGGTGGGTGGCGACAGCATTGTGAAAGTCGGGCATAGCCCTATTCAGGTGCAGGTGCAACTCCTCTCACCACTTTAAATGCAGACCAGGCCAATTCTGGTGCAAGTTAAACTCCTCAAACTACTCTAAATGCAGCCTGGATCTATTCAGGCCACTGCTGAGTCACCCAGGAAAGGCAGGACACACCTCAACCCTCCGTTGTGACTGTCTAGAGTGAATGAACATCCCCTTCTCCTGTCAGTCTAAACCAGACAGTGAATAAAAATTCAGGCCGGGCACAAAGAGTCATAGGCACACAGAAGTGCCTACTTCTAAAAAAAGCATTTAAAAAAAAAATAATTATAAATCTTTTTATTAAATTCAAGCAGGTAGGTGACATAACATAGGAATACAATTATTTATGCACATGATAATCTTTCTTCCCACAAAGTCTGATGGGATTCACTTTTTATACATGACATCTTAGAGTTATATCCTACATACTGATTTCTTTTTTTCATTCCGGGGCAACTGTGCTAAGGGTGGGTGGATCTAACTCCCCCATGGTGCGGGGGTGCAGGGGCACCCTTTATACACATTCCATATATCACAAATGTTCTCCCATTTTTTGGGACATCCCCTCCCAACATAGACTGCTTTCTTTGCCACCATACACCAATCCATATAACGTTTCCATTCTCTTAGGGTTGGTAGTTCACTCGATCCCCATCTACGGACAACGTTACACTTAGCTACCATCAGGCCCAGGGTGCCCCAAGTCGAAGTCCTCCCACACCTTCAGTAAACACCATTATGGGGCCGGTGTGAATTCTATTCCCATTATTCCTGCCATACAAGCAACAGTGGCTTCCCAATAGGTTTGGATTCTTTGACACTCCCATAGAATATGAAAGAAGAACCCTCCTCCCCAAGGCCTCTATTATAGAGGTTTTCTGTTTTCCTGCTCATTTTATGTAATGTGTTGCAGGAAATGTAAGCCCTATGAAGGATTTCGTGTTGGCCCGAATGGCCACTTCTTTAGGGGATGCCAGAATTTCTGGCCAGTCATCTTCCAGTAAGTACCTAATGACTTGTCCCCAGCGTTCTCTCAAGTTAGTCCCTGTTTCAGGCATGGTATTAAGACTTTTTTGATACGTCAGTGATACATCTTTGTGAGTGAGATGTTCTTCGAGGAGTCTACACTCCAACGGCGAGGACTCAGGTATTGACTCACCCCGGGAACTACCGCTCTTATGACATGTCGAATTTGGAAGTACTGAAGAACACGGTGGGGGCTAGTTCATTCCACTGTTGCAGTAGTTCAAAAGATTTCATGTCTACCCCTGTGTGCAGGTCACCCACCCTTAAGGTCTTGATTAAGTCCTACTTGTCAAATCCTGCTATCGACCATATTGTGCTCAATTTCTGAGAATCCCATAAGGGTGTCACTTTTGTGATGTTGTCTTTCCACCCCAGTTTAGCCAGTGTTGAGTGTCAGACTTTGACTGTTACTGCTGTTGGTCCCTCCACTGAGAGACACCTCGGGTTTGTATGTAGCGTCCAGAGATACCCTCTCAGTTAGAGATTTAGGCGATCTATTCTGTAGGCTCGTTCAGAGGGTGGCTGATGATACCAACTTGCTTATTGTTACAAGTTGGGCTGCCCTATAATAGAGCCTGGGGCAGAACTCGATGGGCCCTCTCCACATAGAAAATTTTGGCTGGAGATGTTGCTGGATAAGACTTTCACCAAATAAATCAGGTGTTTGTCCTTCTGCGTGCTCTGGGACTCCAAGAAAGCAGACATTATTACACCGCAATCTCCCAGCTTGATCTTCCAGTCTAGCCTCCAGGGTAGAATTGAGCGCTTGGATTTCTTTCATTTGGGCCTTAAGCGCTGTGGTGTCTGGCACTAGTGATGTATTAGTACTTTCCACCTCTTGTACTCTCACACCCATGTTACGCAGGTCCGCTCGGATCAATGACACTTCTGTCGAGACAGAATCCAATCAAGACTCTAGGGCAGTTTTCACTTTTTGTTTTGCAGTCATTACATCATTGAGAGAGGTAGAGGGTCTGTCTGCCGCTGCCCCCGCCTCCTGGGGGAGGCGTCCCTGAGTGTTCTCCCTTGCTCCTTGTTATCTATCTGTTCGGGGTCTCTTCCAGCCTGCACCTGTTTTCTTTATGGGTCAGTTCCTGCTGCTCTTATACTTGGGGCCCTTGTAATGGCAGGGTTTTTGGCTCTATTTAGCAGTGATATAGACTTTAATCTTGCTCACATCTAGGATAGGTATTCTTAGCTTGTGTTGGCCCTTTTAAGCCCTTTCTTCCAGACCTAGAAGAGGCCATCTATTGCCTATTGGCTTTGGCCTGTTATTTTTGCTTATAGTAGAGGTTGGATCCTGTGGTCCTGACTTTATATTACACATTGGTATGGTTTATGTAGGTACTCTGACAGAGCTAAGGGTTATTTCATCCTTCTCAGGCGTATAGGCCCAGAACTAGAGGGACTCCATCTTGATGGAGCTGAGAGGCTTCAAGGGTAAAGGTAAAGTTTATAGTTAAAGCTGTTGTTCGCTTGGAGAGAACCGGCTCAGGCTGGCCCTTATCGAAGGAATGTATTTTTCTCCACTCCGAAGACACAACTTCAGGCTGGCCAGCTGGGAACGTGTCCTTGGTACGGGGAGGTACAAGAATTTGGTGGGCGGCAGGTTACTGGCCGTAACTTTCCATGAAAGGACAAGCTTCCATATTAGCGAACTACAGGAGAGGAGGAGTGTTCATTCCAGCTTGTGTGCAGTCCAGCTTGGAGGTCAGTTCAGCTTGGAGTCAGAGCAGTGTGGTTCTTGCAGAGGAGAGAACAGGATGTCTGCTGGAGCTGCAGAATAGAGTGCAGTTCTGGAATGGAGAAAGAAGGCAGATGATTGCTGAAGATGAAGAGAGAGAGCAGTGCAGAGAGCATCAAAGAAGGCTGTCAGCTGGAGCAATTGAACCAGAGGCGTGGTGATGTGGTGACGGAGGGAGAGACAGAGAGAGCCCTGATCCCACCAGAGTCAGAGAGAAATCTTCCTTCTAATAGGTGAGGTAGTCTGAACTAGTCCCCTTTACAATTACACCTTAATCTTGTCTTTATTCCCTAGGCTATTGTATGTCTAATCTTTTCCCTTTCAGCGGTGTGTTAAAAGTTCCTGTTACCCTGCAGATAAATTGTATGTCTAATCCTTTTCTTTCAGCGGTGTGTTAAAGTTACTGCTAGTTATAGAGACCCCATAGTTTTGTGTATGTGTACTTTATCATTGTTACAATAAAACTTCCCCATTTAATTAGTGAACTAGTGTGCATGAGTTTTTTTATGATAAAGCTAGCCTGTCTTCTAACCAGTTGCCGTTGAGCCACTGATGGATCAGAAGGGAGTAGGAGCGCTTAAATCAAGGAATAACTCAATCACATAGTGTGTATATCTTTGTCCCCATACAGTGAAGGTAATCCCATTTCCTAGTCAGGTATTACTGTTTGAACAGATGCTACCCCTGATCAGGTAAGTAATAGTGAATAATTAGGGAGATAGGAGACCTGCAACTAAGGGATAAAGTTAGTACACCATCCCATAATCCTGTAAACAGCGTCTTCTGTTCCAAAGCATAGGTAACCTTTTTCTCCTAGTCAGATGTTACAGCCAGAACAGATGCTGCCCCTGATCCGGTAAGTCTGAATAAATAGGGAGAACAGGGAGCCCTTGAGCTAGGGAATTGTTGACACTAAGTAATTCGGCCATCCCATAATAATATTGTAGTAGCAAACCCTTAGTGAATAGAGAGAGAGACTTCCCAACATAAAGAGACAGAGAGCTGAAGGTATTCATAGGAAAGTGGTCGTCATTGGTAAGTGGCGTTAATGAGAGCGCTGGGGAGGAGACCAGCATGGAGGCCTGCCGGATTGCGGGCCGTGTGTAAATGAGAGCGCTGGGGAGGAGACCAGCGTGGAGGTCTGCCGGATTGCGGACCGTGTGTAAAGGAGAGCACTGGGGCTGCAGACCCACGTGTGTAGACATGCCAGATTGTGTGTCATATCTGCCCCAGGGTAGATTAGTCTGGGTCTGAGTGGCCGCAAGACTATAAGGTATGAGTGTGGTGTAGGGCATGGATATCCTTAGTAATCAGTGAGTATTCTTAGTATCCCTATAGATTTAGTGGTGTTTCTGATAATATGAGCTTGTATATTGCGAGTTCCCCATCCTCAGGTAGGTACCCAGGTGCCTGGATAGATGGTCCTGAGGAGGGATGTGGTTACGTTCTGGCTGGGTTAGAGGGGCCCCTAGGGGCTGATCCCATCTAAGCAGAAAATCCGGCCATTACAGCCCTTAACGTGTCCGCTCCAATGTTCTTTTCCCCAGGGGACTGCAGGGCACACCACCGCAGAACCGCCCGGGGCACCCCTGCTGTTTCAAGGCTTCTCCCCCCAGGTGCCGTTGTCAGTGTCCGGTGCCTCTCTCCACTCGAGGTCTGGGCTTTGCTTGGTAGTCTGGGTCGCACTCCCGTAGTCCAGCCGGACCCATGAGAAACCGCCCTTCAGCACTCTCCTCTGCTGCACTTACTCTCCGCAGCCCTCAGACGTCATCTGCCGCAGGTGTGGGCCACATTAATGATGGATTTCTAGGGGCATTGGGAGGTTGGGGCTCGGAGCTGCTTCAGGCAGCAGCCATCTTCAGTCGCTGGCAAGCCACGCCCTAAAAGTAGCATTTTTTAAATAGTAATAAATCTGCTTTCACCAATAAGCAAGATTTATTACTATTATTCAAAACATATCAAACATGGCCATGCTACCCCTTTCATATCAGAAATTACCACTGAAACACATATCAGGGAATCCCCAATGCAAGCCTATGAGAGAGCAGCCTCACAGCAGTGAGAAACCAAATACGTTATTTGTCACTATGAGGACATGCCTCACAGTTAAGGCACATGTCCTACCTTTACCTACACAGCACCTGCCAATAGAGCTTGCTAGGGCCTACCTTAGGGGTGACATATGTAGTAAAGGGGGAGTTTCAGACGTGGAAACCACTTTAAATGCCACATCATTGCGGCAGTAAAACTGCCCG
Organism: Lissotriton vulgaris; assembly: GCF_964263255.1. Classification (NCBI taxonomy): domain Eukaryota; kingdom Metazoa; phylum Chordata; class Amphibia; order Caudata; family Salamandridae; genus Lissotriton; species Lissotriton vulgaris. Next base: position 798,369,988 of record NC_141685.1, on the reverse strand, counting down.
CGCATGCCCTGCAGAGGCCTGAGACGGGTTTGAAAGGCTACTTCTCTGGGAGGCGCATCAGCGCTGCAGGCCCACTAGTAGCATTTAATTTACACGTCCTGGGTATATGGGATACCCAGTACAAGGGCCTTACAGGTAAATTAAATATGGCAAACAGGTGTAGACCAATCTTCGCAAGTTTACAGGAGAGAGCACATGCACTTTAACACTGATCAGCAGTGTTAACTTGTCCAGAGTCATAAAACCAACAAACATAGGTCAGAGAAAATACAGGAGGAAGGCTGAAGGTTTGGGGATGACCCTGAAAAAAAGACAAGTTCCAACACACCTCATTTTCCTTAGTTGTATGTAAAGATCTTCCCACCTTTTCCCGTGCAGATGGACAGGTTAACAAATGGTCAGAGAGCATTTCTAGATAATTTTGGTAATGCCTTATTGATGCAAAGGAATACGAGGACATCTCCGCCAAACAAAGGAACTCTTACTTCACTTAGGTAGGAGGAAGTACCCTCTTCGGTAGAGAGTTTACCTCTTTGTAGTCTTGTCATCTTCTCTTGACAAGGAATCAAGTTATCACAGATTTGTGGATGAAGATGCTCAAGGAACCAGCGGCAAGGAGCAGGCTCGACTAGGCGGCAAAGCACAAGGTACCTTTTGGAGTATATGTGACTATATAGGACACTGTCCCCTCCTTGACCAATAAGCCAGTATCCCTTAAAATCTAGGGTTTAGCTGACCTATACCTCAACTCAGGAAGGACTCTTCTGAGTTTATCTTTTGTTTTTTAGTTAAAATAAATTTAGTGACAAAACTCCCCCATGTTAGTTAGGGATCACTGACTCTGAAAAATGCCCAGGCCCGCTACGCTACATAGTAGAGCAGAAAAGTGTTGGCCTAACAGTGGGACGGTTCTTAACATACCATCTTGCCTTAGTTTTTAGATATGCCTGTAGTCCTCAATTAACAAAGGTATTACACCGGGGAACTGCGGGTATTTTTATTTCACTCGTCTGGATCCCTCCTTTGTCCAGTAGCTCTTTATCCAAGAACTTACTTCTGGTCTTAGTACAACAGGAGGTCAAGTCTGACCTCGTAGCACTGTCCTACCAGGGTGGGAGGAGGTCTCTGGTGATGAAGCATGACACAACAATCTATTCAGTCCAGCTAAGTGTCACCCACAAAAGGCAGGATGGTGGACACACCTCAACTACCCTTGTACCTGTCTACAGTGAATGCAAATCCCCAGCTTCCGGTGGACACACCTCTACTCCCCTTGTAGCTGTCTATAGTGAATGCACATCCCCAGCTCCTGCCTCTCCAAACCCACAGTCAATACATAAACAGCAGAGGCACACAGAATGGGTAAACAAGAAAATGGTTACATTAAAAAAGTGGCATTTTCAAACAATATTTGAAAAACCATCTCCCTAAAAATATGTTTTTATTAAATTCTGAGTTCGGAGAGCCTAAACTTTGTTTCTCTATCTTTTCCCAATGGAAAGTTATACTTGAAAGATGTCACAAGACAACTCCCATGCTAGCCTATGGGACAGATAGCCTTTTAATAGTGAAAACAAAATTGACAGTATTTCACAATCAGGAAATGTAAAACAACTCAGTTTACTGTCCTACCGCTTACATACATGACACCTTGCCCATGGGGTACACCGGGCCTACTTTAGGGGTGCCTTACATTTGAGAAAAGGGAGGGTTAGGCTGGCAAGTGGGTGTACTTACCAGGTCGACATGGCAGTTTAAAACTGTGTGCACAGACACTGCAGTGGCAGGTCTGAGATACTTTTACCGGGCTACTCGTGTGGGCAACACAATCAGTACTACCGACCCACCTGTAGCTTTTGATTTACAGGCCCTGTGCACAATCAGTGCACTTTACTAGGGACTTAACAGTAAAGCAAATATGCTAATCATGGATAACCAATTATAATCTTAATTTACACAGAGAGCATATGCACCTTAGCACTGATTAGCAGTGGTAAAGTGCCCAGAATCCAAAAGCCATGAAAAACAACCTAGGAAAAATAGGAGGAAGAAGCAAGATATTTGGGGATAACCATGTAAAAAGGGTCATCCATCACTGTTTTGTATATTTATTGTGTAATCCTATGTGGAACGGAGGTGGCTAGACGTGGGTCAAAAGCACACCATGCTGTACCTAGTTGATGAGTCCATAATGGTAGTGTAGTTCCTATATTCCCAATAGGCTCTGCGCATTGGAATAATATACACTATAGATTTGACATAGGACTGAGGTCAGTATGTCTATCGAGTTTACTAAACTTAATTGTGTGTGTGCTAGTTAACTCAGAGGCCACTAGAAATGTTCTCAAGCAAACAAGAAGGGATTAGTCTCTGACAACCGCATAAACATGATAACTTTGTTTCCCTTAGAACCGGAACAATATCTTCAGAGTTGTGGAAACAATAGATAACTATTTCACTCAGTCAATCGTGCATGCTTCATTTCTACAGAGTTGCATAGAAATAGAGAGACGGGCGTTTCAATAAAAGGGTTTATTCAACAGTCTTATTTCTCATGCAAGAAATATGAACTGCTACAATCGTTAGACAGAATGCGAAGTATAATGTATACAGCGTGATCAGTAATATAAAATAATACTGTAATAGCATTGTCTGTTGCTATGACATATATAAAAATACATACATAAATAACGCAGGCTAAAAATACTCAACTGGTGCTTCTAAAATACTCCTATCCAAATGTACCTAACCTAGGTCTAGTACCAGGGAAGAAGTAGGTGCTGTTTAGCATAAGTTTAGTTTCACCAAGAATTGCCAAAGGTTTCTCTAGGTTCTAATCATCTCCATACCTTAGAATGAGAGAGGTCGGTATCTCTTTCTCGGGACTCGATTTCCCAACACCTGGATTCTCGGCAGGAGGATGTCAGCTTCTAGTCAGTGCATCAGCTGGAGAGTTGGCTTCCTTCGGCACTTGCTGTAGCGAGCTGCGTCGTGCAAGTAGGTAGTCGAACTGCACCGAACAACACCATGCTTTGCCATGGCAAGTGAAGGTATATTTATGCCTTGAAGGTGCTTAGGAATGCCAGTATTGAGGTAAAAGTCGGGCATATGAACATCATGAAGGAACCCCTAAGGAAAAGATGTTCATACATAGTAAATGAGTTCTTGGGGAAATCAATATCCAGGCAAGGGGAAGTCCCTTCAGCCTAAGAGTCTGGTTTTCCAAGAAATTGTTGTGACGTAGATGAATGGATGGAAGTAGCCATGCCTGTATTTGGGTAGTATGGGCTATGCCTAAATAAGGACTGGATTTATATGCCTATATAGGGCACAATGTGAATTGTACCTATATAAGGACATGAATCGGGAAATTCATTCGGAATCTATAATCGAACACAATAAACTAGGGAGAAACCTGTCCTGGGTCGCTTGTGTTCTCAAAAAAATGTATGGACTGGTGTCATGCTTCCTCATCTGCAGTCCTCGCTCTTTAAAAACCACGTTTGATAAAGAGCGTGCCAACACCTGGAGACAGGAAGGTACTACTATAATTAAGTGGGGGACTGTGCTAAGAAAGTGAGTGAGTGATGTTAAAAATTGATGCAAATACTGCAAAATATTTAAATGTGCAGGTTTTGCTCAATGTTAAAACTGGTGAAGGGAACTTTGGGGATTATTGCCCCATTCCCATTAATGTCTCCATTAATGGAATGGGGCACTAATCCCATTAATGTATCCAATAATGGGAATGGGGCACTAATCCCCCAAGTTGCCCGTACTATATCAAACATGGTTTTTAAAGAGCGAGGAATGCCGATGATGAAGCATGACACCAGGTGGTGTGTGAGGACAGTCCATACATTTTTTTGAGATGCCCAACAGCACATAGGTTACAGGCATGGTGTGCCTTTACCCCCAGCAGGAATCAGACAACTTGTCAGGGTAGCTTCATATTGTGTGATATATGTTATAGTTAGGTTCACAATTTACAGACACAAAACCATAGAAATTCAACAGTATGGTTAGAGTTATCTCAAGAAACTATAACGTGTGCCCTAAGGTAACTATAACTCGCGCCCTTGCCATGCACTGTCAAATACCCCCACATATTACATCACTCAGGATATCTTCTATGACATCATTGATATCAGGGCAACATTTGCTGTAAAAAAATGTATGACAAAACTGCGCATGGCAGGGGCGTAAGTTATACTCACCTTAGGGCACGAGTCATAGTTTCTTGAGATAACTCTAACTATAAATTAAAATTGTATAGTCCTCATTTAATGAACTTATCGGCCTATACGCATTAACATCCCTCGGGCTCTTGCCTTTCTTAACAAAACTAACTATAGTTGACTCTTTAAAATCAGCTAGGATCCCTCCCCCTTTTTTTATTGCATTAAAGAGTTTGACCAGAAAGGGTGTCAACTCCTTCATAAAAATGTAATAAAATTCTATTGGAAAGCCATTGTTTCCGGACGTCTTGCCAATAGATATTATAGAGAGGGCTAGTTGGATTTCTGTTGCAGCTATATCCGCATCTAAATCTAGAATTTGTACAGAGGTTAATTGTGGGAGATTTCGAAAATGAAAATAGGAGGCTATAGACTCATTTGAGACTGTATATTTTGCCTCATATAAATCCTTATAATGCTGCAGGAATATTTTGGCTAATTTATCCTGCTCTGAGACAAGCACATCTGCCTGTGGTACCACCAACTCTCTGATTGTTGCTATTTCCTGTTTAATTCTAGTTGAGTGGGCAAGCAACTTTCCTATCAACTGTCTTTCCTTATAAACCTGGTGCTCATGTAGCTGTGAACTCTGGATTTCTTCTAATATAAAAAACTCTCTTCATTCATATTTCGCTTTCTCTAATTGGCTGCTGACATTATGTGATCCCAGACGTCCATTACTCAGCTGTAGTAAGTTGTCAGCTGTGGACTATAATTGTGCTGTATCTGCCTGTAATTTTTTTAATTGCGCTGCTGCAAAGGCACTCTAAACCTAAAACAGAGATGCAGTACCCTTGTTGGTCAGAAAAAAAGTTGTCTATAGCTTTACTTATATCTGACACCCATTGCTGGTTAGAAAAAAGAGAGTGGTCCTTCTGCCACCTGGTGAACAGTCACAATATCGAATTTTTAATATTGAAATGGGAAAATATTGAGTTTTAAATATCGAGTGGATATAATATCGGGTATCAAAAATATAGTGGTGCCGAATATCGAAATTCAGGTAAGAAATATTGATTTTCAAAATATGGAAGTTAGTAATATTGACAGTCGTGTTGTTAACAATATCGAATTTTTTATAGTGTTTTAAGTGTTAGTATATGTGTTAAAAGTATGTATTATTTTTGTAATGTATGTTTGAATTTTTTTAAAGCAATGAATTTATGTTAATTAATTTTTGCATAATTTAATTTCCAAGCGGGTTTTGGGTTTGTATGGGAGTAGGGTGGGAAAAAATGTAATGATAATAAATTAAAAATTAATTCTTAGGAATTAATAATTATTTTTAATTTAATTTTGCATTTTAGTTCTGTAGCGGGTTGTGGGTTTATAGGGAAATAGGGTGGGAAGTAATTCAATTATAATTAGGTAAATAGTTTTTTTTATTTATTGATATTGATAATTAATTTATTGTTAATTAATTATTAATTGGTAATTGATTTTTATTAATTTGTCATTATTTTTTATGAATTGATTAATTGAAAATTATATTAATTGTATTGATTTATTATTCGGAGTGGGTTGTGGGTTTATAGGGGAATAGGGTGGGAAGTCATTTAATTGTAATTAAGTAATTATTGAAATAATGTTTGTGTATTGATAATTAATTTACTGTTAATTAATTATTAATTGGTTATTTTTATTATTTATTCATTTTTGGTATTAAAAATTAATTTGTTGTTAGTTCATTATTAACAGGTAATTAATGTTTGATAATTAATAGGCATTTGTATTAATAATTAAATAATTATTAAATAATTTGTCATTGGTAATTCCTTTTTATTAATTTTTATTGGTATTCATAATTAATTGATATATATTTAATTATTAAATCATTACTTTCCCTACTGTTACACTCACTGGAGGGGGAATAGTAATTTTTACCCCTACGCTATCCAACACTTTCTCTACTGTTGCACTCACTGGAGTTGTACTAGTAATTTTTACACCTATGCTATCCAACACTTTCCCTACTGTTGCACTCTCTGGTGTGGGAATAGTAATTTTCACCCCTATTCTATCCAGCACTTTCCCTACTGTTGCACTCTCTGGAGTGGGAATAGTCATTTTACCCCTACGCTATCCAACACTTTCCGTACTGTTACACTCTCTGGAGTGGGAATAGTAATTTTTACCCCTACGCTGTCCAACACTTTCTCTACTGTTGCACTTACTGGAGTGGGAATAGTAATTTTTACACCTATGTTATCCAACACTTTCCCTACTGTTGCACTCTCTGGAGTGGGAATAGTAATTTTCACCCCTATGCTATTCAACACTTTCCCTACTGTTGCACTCTCTGGAGTGGGAATAGTATTTTTTACCCCTACGCTATCCCACGCATTCCTTACTGCTGCTCTCACTGGAGTCGGAATATAAATTTGTACCCTCCCGCTATCCAACAGTTTCCAGAATGTTGCACTCACTGGAGTGGGAATAGTCACTTTTACCCTCCCGCTATCCAACGCTTTCCCTACTGTTGCACTCACTGGAGTGGGAATAGTACTTTTTACCATCCCACTTTCCAACGCTTTCCCTACTGATGCACTCACTGGAGTGGGAATAGTAAATGTTACCCTTCCGCTATTCAACACTAAAAATATTGAATATTTTAATATATTATTAAGTTAACAAATATATGTATTAAAAAATAAAAATGCATATTTATTTATTTTAAGGTTAAGTATTTTTAATTATGTTTTACTTAATTCTATTCATTATTTCATTATTTTACATTATTTTTAAGACATTTAAAAAATTCGATATTTTAACAAACTCTAATATTTACAATGATATTTTGGAATCAATATTTTTGTACTTACCTGTTTGTAGATAGGAAGTCGATATTCTGTCATTCTATATTTTTTCATCTATATTTTGGCAGGTCGATATTTTTCTCCTCGATTATCTGTCAGTGATCCTTGCCACCTGGGCATCGCTCTCTTATACTGGCCTTGACTTCGAAATCCACATTAACCAATGAATGGTCAGAAAAGCCATTACCTCTTTTATCAGACCCCGGACATTTAAGCGAGCGAGAGCTTTTAAAAAAATCTATATGTGCAGCAGATTTAAATTGCTGTGAATAACAGGTTTTTTGGGAAGATCCCATATAACTGTTGCACCAAGGATCGATCATAAAATACTCCCTTTTCAGTATATCAATTAATTTCTTTTATGGGGTTTTAATTGTTTCTTTGTTTTGTTTGAGGTATCTTCGGCCAAATCCTGCATGAAGTTAAAGTCCCCACCTAAAACTATGGGTCCTATTGCTTGTGGCCTACTTGCTTATCTGTAGGATTGCTTTAGCGTCATCAGTTACCGGGGCATAATAGCTCACTAAGTGAATCGTCTTGGCATTAATTTGAGTGGTTTTCCAGTTCCATCTACCACTGGGGTCCTGTCTCACGTGTGTGCCTGCCCAATCAACTGTAAAACAAATATAAGGAATCCCTTTCCATGTATTTAAGATAAAGAGACTGCAGTCTCTTGGGGATCCATATCAGAGAAAAAGTGGTGACACACTCAGTTGTATCTAGGGTTGTATCTAGATCGAGAAATTTACAATTTCAACAGGATAGATCAGTATCAAGCATTTTGAAACATGATTTCTGCTTCGCACAATAAAATGTTCGGACAACGGGATTTATCAAAAAATGTTCTCCAAAATGTATTGTGTATTTCTACACAAATCATTTAAAAATTCACATGTATTCTTAAAAACATTTCATAATTAAAAACAATGTTACAATTATACAAAAGAAAAATATGTTGACGCAGCGTTTCGGTGATATAGATGGTCACCTTCTTCAGGACAATTTTTAAAATTTAAAAGCACTAGAGTTAAAACAAAAAAGTGTAAAATACTTGTTATGAAAACTGAGTTATTCTCATATTCATTTTTGCAACACTCAAACATTTATGCATGATACACATTATAATCCCTCCATTGTCCTTGTCATTCTTCAATTGCTGTTACAAAATTATTCAGATTAAACTTTATTCAAAACAAAACATTTCATTTCTCTATATGGTAATAAATGTTATCTTGTTAATACCATCATACAGGCCTAAATGCTATTTGTTGATCCAACAACCTCCTTGTGTCCCCCATTTTCTCTAGATCCAAATTCAATCATAATGTTTTCTTGGGATTGATTTTAATCTCCCAGACCATCCCTGTATACTTCCCAGTTTAGTTATTGGACGATGTTGCTCAGTTATTATTTCATGTGAGCTATCTAGGCAGTCTCTAGGGTCACCCTGCTTAAATTATCTATTATCTTTTGTGGTTGCCTGCATAAGTCGCACAGCCACTGTAGAATTTGATTATCAAGTGTACCCACTCCATACCTGAATCAGTTGCTACGAAGTTGCTGTAATCAATTGACGAGTTCGGAATCTGGCATTTATTTCATCATTTCTAAGATTTTAGAAAAAACATACTCGTCAGGCAGAGAGTTATGTATTGTTATAAAACTTACTCTGCTCTGTCTTAATTAAAATGACCTTGTTATTATGACGGTTGTTCAAAATGTCAGTCGATTATTACTTCCTTTTGAATACAACCCCACTCAGTGAATCCTTAATGCTCACTGTTTGAGAGAGACATTGCTTTAATACATAATACATTATGTTACATTCTGGTTTTTATTCTACCCTCCTGTCTATATTCAGTTTCGTTTGTTTCAGCTTTCACCCAGTTAAGAGATAGTTCCTCATCTCCCCAATTTGTCCCTCTTAAGACCACTCAGTCGGTTATAGCATATTGGTTGTTGCCTTTCATCTGGCCTATCCCCATATTCTCAAGGATGGCTGGATCTTCTATTGCCCCCTTTGTTTTACAAGTAAACTTGTGATGTTATTTAAAGTGATTACCTTAAAGTTTCATTTTAAACTCCTAAGAAGGATGGCCGTTTGGGGTTTCTTACACAATGTCAGAAATTCTTGCTACAAAATAGAAGCGGTCGGTGTTTACTACAGTTTTTACTTTCCAAAGGACCAAACTAGTTAAATACTATTAGGTTTCCCTCTTACCTGGCATCTCTATAAGCAGAGTGTAGATTTTTCACTTTCTTTTAAGGCAATCTGGCTGTACTGTTCCTTATGGCGGTATTGTACTTTAGTTTCTATGGGGATAAAGAGGTACAGAGGGTTATTTTAGTTTACGATTTTTACGGGTTCGGATCTCTCAATCTAGGGGTAGCCTCAAGAGCCGCGTTTCCACTTACTTGTTTTCCTTTTTTCTCTCCGCGATTAGAGCCTTCCCGGACCGTCCTTCAGGGCTGTATTACCATTACTCGCCCTCGGGTTCTGTTTTTATACACCTCCTAATAGGTTGTTGAGAGTTGGATCCGTTGCACCTGTGTTCTCACCTCTCGTTATGGGCCGTGTTAGAAATTCGGCCATCTTTCAATGTTTCAGCCTGGCTTCAGTCGTATTAGCCACTCATACTTAATTTATTAACCCGGGTGCCCATTATGCTGTTTCTTACTACCACTCGAGTTGTGACTATTTAAAAGGATGTTTATGTACTATTTTTACCGATATTCGGCAGTTGAGCCCGATGTACAATAGTATTTCAGGATTCGGGTGAGATTTGTGGCGGCCATCTTTTAGTATTGTTTATCAATCCACAAAGCACGTTTATGTGGCGGACATCTTATACTGGCTATCGGACGGCTTGTGTTTAATGTGCCTGTTCCTTTCATCCTTGTTCTGTTTTGTTATTAAATCGGTACAGGTGTGTTATTATTGTCACTTTCTAATATTTTTGTCCTTATTTTATATGGACTTACCGGACTCATGTCGCATTTACAACGGTCGTCTTTTTGTATTATTGTGTTTTGGGCGTCGGACATTTTGGAATGGTTTTAAGGGCATGTGTATTGTTAGGCAACTTCTTTTTAACCTAATTTTGGGTCACTGTTTCATCCCTTAATCTACATTTTTAAAAATCAATTATTTCCAGTTTGCACCCGCAGTTATTTCGAAATGGGCAAACATCTTCCGTTGGCCAATCCGATGGTTTCCCTCCTGTCCAGGGTTTAAACTTCGTACATTGTAAGCTGGTTTAGAGGGCGTGTGTATTAATAAACAACTGCTTTTTAACCTAATTGTTTTATGTTCTGGGTCACTGTTTTCTCAGTCATTATGCGTTTTTAAGCATGAAATTATTTTCAGTTTACATACACAGTTATTTCTAAATGAGACAAACACCTTCCATTGGCCCATACGATGGTTTGCATCCTGGCCTATGTAGTGTTAGTATAAGGTTTTACAGCTCTTGATGCTACCCCTAGATTGAGAAAGCGAACCAATGGTTCAGATGCTCCGTCCATCACCACCCCCTTTTGTACCACTTTGTTCGCCATAAGTTTGGCAGGGTATGCTCAGACGTGAGTCCCATGCTCACTTTGCCACTGGACTCAAGCAAGCCGGGCTGAAAGCGGCTGAAATGCCAGAAACCGGTCCTCGGAAGCTTGTTTCCGGTCCAGGGAAGGCATGGTTTGGCAGTTCGGGCTGGACTGCTCTCATGAGGCACAGGGTCAGACTGATTTGCATATGGCCATGTCTGAACTGAGGTGGCAGAGTGGGCTAAAGGACGGTGATGGATTAAACCCAGATCTCTTGACTGGGTGTGAGTGTTTGATTGGTTCAGATGCTCCGTCCATCACCACCCCCTTTTGTACCTGTCTAAAAGAACTGTCATTGCCCATCTGAATGAGAGGGAAGAAATGAGCTGGGTGTGGAAAACTCAATCACTTTGTGAGGGTCTGTTGCTCAGGAAAGGATCGGGGACAGCGAACCACTGTTTATACAATCCCAGAAGTGAGAGAAAGAGGCAGCGACATGGATGAAGATGATACTGAGGAGCATACCATCCACCTCATTTTCCCCCTTGGCACCGCCGCTGAAACCTCATGCTGGATGCCACAATGTCAGATATGGGTCAGAGACAAGGTCACCATTACTGTCGGCTGAGGCTTATGGAACTTTGAAACCAGTTCCAAAGTTGAATCCGGCGACAATCAAGGTGTTCGCATATGGTCAAGACAGACCTCTTGTAATGCGAGGGAAGTTCAAGACAACCATCAAATGTGGATCCAAGTTTGTGGAGTCTAAGGAATATGTGGCTGAAGAGGGACACGAAAAGTGATGGGGACCATCATCTGGGTTTCACCAATTGTTGTAACCCAAAAGCCCAAGCAGCCTGGTGAGGTGAGAATATGGGTTGACATGTGCATGCCCAATGTGGCAACCAAGAGGGAACGACATATCACACTCACAATAGATGACATGATTGGAGAATTGAGTGGAGCCAGCTTGTTTTCAAAATTTGATTTACGTTCAGGACATCACCAGCTAGTCCTGGATGAGGAATCTCGGTACATCACAACACTCTCAACTCATGTCGGCCTGAGGCACTACATCTGTTTAAGTTTTGGCATCTCCTTCATGGCTGACGTGTTTCGGAACACCATTCAGTAACTTCTAAATGACCTCGCGAGGTCATTAATGTCAGTGATGACATTGTAATTTATGCCAAGATGGTTCTGGAACACAAAGTGCGATTTAAAGAGGTCCTCCAGAGGATTCAGGAGTACAGTCTAACGCTTCACTGCAACAAGTGTGAGTTCTTACATCGAAGGTTACACTTCTTTGGATATGTATTGTTGGCTGCTGGAGTAACACCGGATCCTGACTAAGTCTAAGACATTAAGGAGGCTCCTGCAACTGCTGCCGTGACAGAAGTTGTATCTTGCTAGGGAGGGTCAATTACTGTTATTCGAGACCTCACTACTCTGACGTGGCCCCTACGTGAATTCACCAAAGTATCCGTCCCTTGGTCGTGGGGCCCGACCCAAGTAGTTGCCTACCAGGCCACTAAGGATGACCTTTCGGATGAGACCATGCTGGCCTAATTCGACCCTCATAAGAACGCTACCATTGCTTTGGATGCCCGCCCCAAAGCTTTGGGAGTTGTATTGATGCAGCATTCGTCTGTAGAGAATGATTTGGTCCTGGTGGTGTTTGCAAGTCGCTCACTAACAAACACTGAGCAGAGATACTCTTAAATTGAAAAGGAAGCAATAGCCATCTGATGGGGGTGTCGCCATTTTTACCTGTATGTATATAGTAACTCGTTCACTGTAACCACGGATCACAAACCGCTCATTCTACTGTTTAAGGGCACTGCCACTAAGCCACATGAGTGACTGAAAAGTGGAGGCTCCATCTTCAAAAGTACAATTGTCAGGTGGAGTACAGACCTTTATCTCACAACCCAGCTGATTATTTATCTAGAAATCCTAGGGCGGCCACTCCTGAAGAAGAAGCAGATGCTGATGAGATGGAAGAGTATGTCTGGTATGTGACAGCCCAAACTTGTCATCTTCCCCTTTCCATGGAGGCCATCTGTCAAGCGGACAGTCAAGATGAATGCCTTCAGAAGGCTTTGGAGACAGTGCAGAATAACCAGTGGCATAATTTCAAGAAGGACTAAGTTGTGCATACCCCAGAGGCATGAAAGGTCATGGAGGAGTTATATCACATTTGCTATGAGTTGAGTGGGGACCCAAGTGGATACTTTTTGAGAGGACATCGCCTTGTCATAGCCACAGCCCTTATGGATTGAGTCATCGAACTTGCCTATGTGGGACATCAAGGCATGGTCAAGACCAAAAACATGTGGCGAGCCTAGGTGTGTCTTCCCTTAATGGATGAAAAAGTTGAGGATGTGGTTAGATCTTGCTACTGGTGCCAGGCCTCGGGAGATGTAAATTCTCCCTCCCTGTGGTGACCCAGAAGGACCAATACGTCCATAGATATGTGCCAGCCTTGATTTGGGGAGCTTGCCGGATGCAAGACACATGTTTGTAATGATTGATGACTACTACAAATATCTGGAGGTGGAGGTCATATCATCTTTGAGCGCCCGCGATGTGATACCCAAACTGGAGAAAATAATGGTCACTCATGGTCTGATTAAAGAACTAGGAACTGACAATGGCCCTCCCGTCCATGGGCAAGAGATGGTGGCATATTTGAATTACTTAGGAATCACTCACAAGAAGATCACACTGAGGTGGCCGCAGTCAAATGGGGAGGATGAAAGATTTTGTGAACTTTGAACAAAGTCATTCGAATTGCCTCTGCGAGCCACCAACCTTTCGAATTTCCAATATATTCATTCCTTCGAGAGAATACCGCCAGACACCACATTCTACCACTGGTAGGACACTGGGGCACCTCTCCATGGGCCGAGTTGTTGTAGATTCCATTCCGCACCATCCCCGCTGGTTGCCAGATCCTGTTGACGACTGCCAAGTCTATGGGACATGTCAGAAATATATTGCTCATGCAATTCATCACCGACGAGAAAAGGTGTCTGACTTACAAGGTGGCGATGTGGTGTTGGTTCAAGATCGATGTCCTGGCAGCATGTTACGATTGCCTTTCAAACTAAATCTCTGGACCATCATCCATCAGAAAGAGACCTGCATCACTGCGAAAAGGGGGTTTGAGACAATCACTCTGAATGTTTCAGCCTTCAAGCGCTTTCATCATTGGCCAGTACAGTCGCTGAGTTGCCCCTCTGGCACGTGATGAGCACGAGGACGCTGGTGGATTGAACTATTCGGAGCAAGTGCTGCCGGATCCCAGTGAGGACATTCCAGGGGTTCAGAGGGGGCCGGAGATCCTGGGGGAGATATCCTTTTGGAAAATAGCGTGACCCTGAGTTGGGTGACGTCCCCTAGTCAAAGCTAGGTCCCAAAAATAGGGTTGTAGAGTTTTTTTTTCCAGTTTAAAACTGCGAATCTTTCAACACCAATCCAAAACTTTCATGTTTCAAGATTCTTTATTCTTTATCTTTGTTTTATTTTCATGTCTTCAAATCAGTTCGAGAAAAACAATCATTGGCATCCAGCCTTATACCCCATGTTTCAGGGTCACGCTATTTTCCTGTATACTGTACTCCATGACGGAGAGTACACCCTAGAGCACGCGACAACAGATTGAACTCAAGTGAATTTCAGTGTGCAAGCGTGATACAATACAGGAGATATCCTTTTCCCAGGCCCCTGTCATGCTGGCTGGACGTAATGCCTGCACCCGAGACAGTTTGAGAAGGAATCCAGGGCGTCCATAAGACTGAGGGTTCATTTACTTCATTTATTTATTTATTTATGCGATTTTATATAGCGCGAACTTTACCCGAAGGTGTCAGAGCGCTTTACATAAGAACCAGTTAAAAAACATAAGGATTTAGGATTACATGCATTACATAAAGGATACAAACACAAAAAATTGTAAATGTACAAGATGTAAAGTCACACAAGGAGGAGATACAAATGGATACACTCTAAGAGTCACATAGGAATGGTAGATAGAACAAAGGTCTACTGCATATACTAGTGATTTCAGTTATCTCTATATACATAGGGAAGGGATATGACTGAATATACTCTAAGAGTCACGTAGGAATGGTAGATATACAAAGGTCTACTGCATATACTAGTGATTAGAGTTACCTCTATATACACAGGGAAGGGATACAAATGGATATACTCTAAGAGTCACATAGGAATGGTAGAGAGTACAAGGTCTACTGCATATACTAGTGATTAGAGTTATCTCTATATACATAGGGAAGGGATACAAATGGATATACTCTAAGAGTCACGTAGGAATGGTAGATAGAACAAAGGTCTACTGCATATACTAGTGATTAGAGTTATCTCTATATACACAGGGAAGGGATACAAATGGATATACTCTAAGAGTCACATAGGAATGGTAGAGAGTACAAAGGTCTACTGCATATACTAGTGATTAGAGTTATCTCTATATACATAGGGAAGGGATACGGATGGATATACTCTAAGAGTCACATAGGAGTGGTAGAGAGTACATAGGTTACTGCACATATTAGTGATTAGAGTTATCTCTATATACATAGGGAAGGGCTACGAACGTATATACTCTAAGAGTCACATAGGAATGGTAGAGAGTACAAGGTCTACTGCATATACTAGTGATTAGAGTTATCTCTATATACATAGGGAAGGGATACAAATGGATATACTCTAAGAGTCACGTTGGAATTGTAGATATACAAAGGTCTACTCCATATACTAGTGATTAGAGTTATCTCTATATACACAGGGAAGGGATACAAATGGATATACTCTAAGAGTCACGTAGGAATGGTAGATAGAACAAAGGTCTACTGCATATACTAGTGATTTCAGTTATCTCTATATACATAGGGAAGGGGTATGACTGGATATACTCTAAGAGTCACGTAGGAATGGTAGATATAGAAAGGTCTACTGCATATACTAGTGATTAGAGTTATCTCTATATACACAGGGAAGGGATACAAATGGATATACTCTAAGAGTCACATAGGAATGGTAGAGAGTACAAAGGTCTACTGCATATACTAGTGATTAGAGTTATCTCTATATACATAGGGAAGGGATACGGATGGATATACTCTAAGAGTCACATAGGAGTGGTAGAGAGTACATAGGTTACTGCACATACTAGTGATTAGAGTTATCTCTATATACATAGGGAAGGGCTACGAACGTATATACTCTAAGAGTCACATAGGAATGGTAGAGAGTACAAGGTCTACTGCATATGCTAGTGATTAGAGTTATCTCTATATACATAGGGAAGGGATACAAATGGATATACTCTAAGAGTCACGTAGGAATGGTATATATACAAAGGTCTACTGCATATACTAGTGATTAGAGTTATTTCTATATACAGAAAAGCACAGTTCCATGAAGTGGGGATGCAGTCACAGCACCAAGGGGGGGGGGACAGAGAAAGGCAGGAAAGTGAGACAAACGAGAGAGGGAAGCAGATAGTAATGAGTGAGACAGTGAGGAGTGTGTCAGAGGCAACAGGAGAGACAATGGAGAGGTCGCTAGGACAGAGGGGGGAGGTCAGAGATCACTAAAATGGCGGAGGAGAAAGGTAGAAGAAGAAGCGAGTCATAAAAGAAAATGGCGAGGAGCACAAAGGTCCAAGTCCGAAAGTCCAGGAAGAGGGCTACCATAGCCAGCAAGTCTGGGGGTGGGGGAGAAAGACAGTCCGCAGTAAAGTCACAGCCTCATTATCCATGAGGAGCTGGGGCAGAGGAGTTTTATCAGGGGACCTGGGGTCGGGGAAAAAAGACCTGAGCTCCGATGTCTGGGAGAGCTGGGGGCAGCATCGGACTGGTAACGCGGGCACTCGGGCAATGCCCGAGGGGCCGGTGTCTTCGTTCCAGCTCTGGGCTGGTTTTTTTGCAGTCTGGGGGGACGATTTGGGTGTCCCAGTGAGTGCCTGAGTGGCTTTTTTGAAAGTATATAGTCATCCATTACCTCCCGTTTAGGAACGGGCAGAGATGTCACTCTCTTGCTCTCCTGGACCAGCCCATTGGTATATGCAGATTGAGCGGGGGCATGGGGCCTGAGCAGAAGTGGCCTCACTGGTTTTCAGGTGTGTTTCACCAGTGTAAATTAATCTGTGCTTTTTTTTATAACTCCCCTTTCTTTTTTTATAAAACTTCTCTGAAGCAGGGTTTTGCGGGCAGACAATATGCAAATGTGGGCCAATTTTTTTTAGCGCGCCCGGGCCGATTTTTATTCCCAATCCAACCCTGGCTGGGGGGGTCATGCCTCGGCCTCCGATCCTGAGCTCCGATGTCTGGGAGGGCTGGGGGTCCTGGGCTAGGGCAGGGCACAGGGGAGCATGGTGTGCAAGATGTCTGTCCCCTCCAGGATTAGCCCCGCAGCACAAGAAGCAACAGTCGTACTAACAGCAAGCTTGTGTAACACGTCACCAATTAGGTATGTGACTTTAACACATGTGTATTGTTTTATTTCGTGGGTTGCATCTTGGAATGTTAATTAGATTTCTAAAGCGCGCGAATACCCTGGGGTGTACCCGTTATTGCAAGTAAGATGTGATATTGATATTGTGCTGCCGTCACGATGTTGCAACAGGTTTTTCTTACGTTTCATTTTTGGGGAGAAATGTAGTGTCACGCCTGTGACGTAACAGGTGCATCGCGGGGCTTGTAAAGGTAGTCCCAACTAGAGGGGTGTAAATGGTTGCCCCCTGTATAGCTGAGCTGCTATGGTTCATTCCGCACCATGTGGTGCCTAGTTAATAAATAAGACCCCCGCCGGATGTGAGGTCACTAGACCCGGCCTGGGGCTATACTTACTACATCACTGTGTCTGCGTATTTTTCTTGCTGCAACGTAAGGCCAGGTATGGCCCGTGATATCAACTGCCTGCGTGTCTGTAAGTCACCGGTCAAACGTCACATTACACTGGTGTTAGGTTGGGTTAGAATTTGTAGGCAGGGGCAATTCATGGCTTGCCAAGTGATTCGATTTTTGTGACTGTCTGGACAGTGATACAGGTTTAGCTGCACTTGACATCGGGAGCTGCAGCAACTTATTGACTCAGTCACAAAGAGGAGGCAGTCGCCAGGCCTTTGTGGCACCTTAGAAGGCTGTGGTTTCATGTTGGAAAAAAAAAACCTGTTAGCAGCCGCTGGGACTCAAAAAGTTGAATTTCATCGTGTAAATTCTGACTGTGGCGGGAGCTCGGCCCCCGTTGTGATCTCGTGGGGTCAGCATGGCGACGAAGCACGTGCTGTTAGCCCCTTAGTCCCTGACCCTGTTAGGTCAGTGGCCATGGGGCAGAACACACCCTGCCCTAGTGAATAACGAAATCTATCTATCTATCTATCTATCTATCTATCTATCTATCTATCTATCTATCTATCTATCTATCTATCTATCTATCTATCTATCTATCTATCTATCTATCCAGTGGCAACAGATACGAAGGTGGACACGTAGTGTGTGTGTGTGTGGGGGGAGGGAGGGGGGTGGGGGGGTGCAGAACACGCAGGCGACCGGAGATGTGTGCTGGGGAAAGAGAGTGCACAGTTGGTGCCAGACAGGCAGGGGGTGTTAATTAAGTCCCTGGTGAGGAAGAGCCTGTTGAGGTCACTCAGAGTGGCATCCCACGGGAGGGAAGAAAACACAGGAACATTATTGATTGCAATTAACCCCCTCCCCCATTCTGCCTGTCCCCTCCCCAATCTCTCCCTGCCCCCTGTGGCTTCTGCTTCACAAAGGAAGAAAGACAAAAGCAAGAGTGTGGGAGGGGGCAAGGGGCGCGCTTTACAGATGGGTGCAGTAAAGGGTGAGCGCTAGGAATATGTGAACGAGAAGGGAAGGAGATGAGAAAGGGGGGACACACACGAGGGCCACAAGAAACAGAACTAGAAAATGGGATTTAAAGTGTGAAACGGTATAAAAGAAAGAAAGTGGAAGAGAAATACAGTAGTAAGCAAACAGATAAACAGACATAGAACGAAATAGAATGAGAGAATGGCTTACGTCAGGTGACGAGAAATATAAATAGTTGGAGAGAAAAACAGAGGAGGAAAAATGTCAAGAGAAGTAGAGACGGGGGAAGGACCAGAAGGGAGGATGGAAAGGGAAGAAAGGAAGAGAGGGAGGTGTGGAGAGAGCAGAAAGATTGGGGGACTGAACAAGAGATGGGGAATTTGGGAGAGAAGGTGAAGGCACAGAAACGGGTAAAAAAAGAGGAAATGGCGAGAGAGAAGCAGCAGGAAAGAAAGGAAGTGATGATGGGTGGAGGTGGCATAGGGAGATATGGAGAGCGGGACAAGAAGGAAAGATGGGAAAAGGGGAGGGAGGGAAGAAACTGAGAAATAAAATAAAAGAATAAAGGGGTGGAAGAAATGAGAACTGAGTATATAGCACGAAGATAACACAGAGAAGGGATGATATCTAAAGGGATGGGAAAGTGTTAGAAAGGGAACAGGAACCAGGTGAACGTAAACATAGAAAGAGACGGATGGGACGGGAAAGAGATAGCGACAAAGAGAGGTGTAGTCACCGGGGGGGGGGGCGAGACAATAGGAGAGTGAGGAGACATGTACTCCGGGCTTCCAGAAGCTCAACCTGTCTCCAGAGTGCTGAGGGGGAGGGGGGATAATGTCAGAGGGAGGGGACGGAGAGGAGAAGGTGGGGAGGGCTGGGGCCCGCGCTCCCTCCATCCTCTGAAGATCGAGGCACCGCACTGAGCACCAGCGGCCAGAGGAGGGGGAGGCTGGGACCGCGGCTGCACCTCGTCCTCACCTCGCTCCTCTTTCTTCCCTCCGCAATCTCGGACAGTCGGGCTTGGAAGGAGCGCCCCTCCGCTCCCACCACCTGTCGAGGGAAGTCACTCCGAGGCGCGCCAGGTGAGCTTCAGAGGGGGCAGAAAACCAGAGCTGGACAGTAACACTCGGCTTCACTCTTTTTGGACTTGGCACCTGCTGGGCACCCCTCCAGAGGGTGGTAAAGCACTACAGCAAATAAAGCGCCTACAAGAAGGTCCTATTGGCACTCAGGGATGAAGAGAGAACGGTCTTGGTTCGTGTAAGGCGCTCCCTCTATTGGAAAGTTTTTCCCAGTCCGGGAGCGTTTTCGAGGTGCATGGTGCCCCAGAAGAGGAGTAGAGGCCTTCTGCGCCCCCTTTGGTAGCTGCGACCCTCTGGTTCTAGCGGGAAGGAAAGCAAGTCTGTGCGTGCGCCCCACCTGGCCAGCGCTCACCCACTGGGTGCCAGAGGTTGGACGTTGAGCGTGTCTGCAGCCTTTTCACCAACTTTCACCTGTTACGGGTTACAGAAGACCAGCCGAGCACGGCTGCACTGCCTTTGCCAGCTTGATCCAGTTGGACATCGCTGAGGGAGCGGCAAGTGGCCCTGTTTCCCCTCCACCTGCTCGGCTCCGTGGGCATCACGAATGGACGAAAGCCTCTTCACATCAGAAGGTGGTCACTGAGAGCACCTGCTCCGCCGAAGCCAGCGTGGGCCCTTTAGGCATCAGCAAGGGGTTATTACGAGTACCCAGGTAAGGGCACTTTATGTAAACCTGTGTCTTCTTCGCCAAATTGGAGACTTAGGACATCCCGAACGGAAGGTCAAGTGATTCTGCCGTCCCTTCAAACCCTGAACCCACTGGGCATTACAGGAGGAACATGGAATGAGGGATTGGCTGTTGGGCGAAGTAGCAAAGCTTCCTGCACCCCGGTCACCAGCCTGGACATGGGAGAGCTCGCGCTGAGTGCAGATGTGCCCTCTTCACCAGTGTCAGCCAGTTAGTCATTCTGAAGGAACTATACACTAGGTATGTGTGTGCCTCATTAGACCGTTTCTACAGGTTTGACATCCCAGACTAAACATTAAGTGCGCCTGTGGCCACACCCCATCCACCTATTGGACTTCCCACAGCAGCGTCGCTGCGCCCAGATTCAGGTTGCACCCATCAGGTGTTCCAGAGGGCAGGTCAAGCATCCTTGGATGCCTTTGCCAGCTCGTTTCCATCACTAGGATAACGCCAAGCGTCTTGAAGCCTGCTGCTTCGGTTTATAACCACTGGGTCAAGCGCTACGACGAGGATAGCGCACAGGTGGGAGACGGAGCGAGAATAGCGCCTAGAAGAAAGAGAAGACTTTGTGTTACTCAAAGTGAAGGAGCAAAAGGATTTCAAAGGAAGAATAAACGGGCAGAAGGAAATAAGAGGCAACACAACTTTTACGCGGTGGCGTGCCCACTGAACACTGGATATTTGCCGCTGAAGTGACTGGGAAAGACGTCCCAAGTCTTTGTAGCGGTTGGCATCACACTTGTCCACAAGCATCAACCACACAGCTCATGCCATGCCGCACACACGCCTCTTGTTATTGGTGACGGCAGTCCTCGCGCTGTGGGCAACCAGAGCTGCCAAGCTCAGCCCCGTGGTGCAACACAAGCGGGCACTGGTGATGAGGGCAGACCGGAACCTGCTGCCCAAGGAGGGGGAACGCTGCCGCCTGGGGGGCGGAAACCGTCGACCTCCCCAGGCCCCCCAGCACCAGCCTTTCGGAGTTTACCCTAGAAGCCCCCCGTCGACCCTTGGGGGTCTCATGAAGGGAGATGCAACGGGGTTACAGAGACAGCCATCCACAGAGGGGTCTCTAGTGGGAAACGCTCCCAGCCAGGGTCTGAGGAGAGTCACGAGAAATGCTCCGGCCATGTGGTCTCCTGCTGGCGGGGACGGCGCATCTGCAACAAGTCGGCACGGCCACGGCAGACGAGGAAGCAAGCACAGTCCTCACAGCAAACTGGGCCGCGGCATTGGCCAGGCCGGCCTCGAGAACGGTGGAAATGGCGGGAGGCGGCCAAGGCATGCCGAGGCACATGCCAACGATCACATTGAGGTATTCCACCCCTGGCACCAGCACCCTGGGCACGGGCCTAAAGAGTGGGACGAGCCACTGCCCGGCCCTTCACATGCAGCCCGTAAAGAGGTGGCAGCTCTTTACTTTTCCAGAAACCGAGAGGAAGTGCTAGTGGTGAGGCCGGAAGTGCTGGACAGGAAGCTGCCCAGAAAGGAGTTCACCGTGGAAGTCTGGGTAAAGCCGGAAGGAGGGCAAGGCAACCCTGCCGTCATTGCAGGTAAGGCTTGTATCAACACGTCCAAGTCAGGCTATGTCCCTCCTCAGAATAATGCCCCCCCCTCACCCCACCCCCTTGTCACACATAACTCTAGTCTATCCCTAACACCGCAAACACAATGTACCTTGGGGCCAATTTATTTTATGTCTCCAGGAAAGCATGCTCCAAATCCTGAGCTTTCCTTTCACAAACTACTGTAACCTGGTACTTTAATCTGATTGGTTTATTGTGAGACAATGCCACTTCTCCCAGAATGCCCTGAATTATTAGTTACTTGATCCCAGAGGCTGCCTAAAGATCGTCTAGCCTGGGAGGCCAAGTTGTTTTAGAGCAATAAAGCGATGTTGTACTGCACCGGCCCCCACAATGTGCGTGCAGGGTTGTCATTTACTATTCGACAGTCTTGTGTTTTTTTTCACGCATCACTGCTAAACATGCTTATCACAGAGGCGAGTAAGTTCTGTTGGCTGAAAATCTAAGACTGCTGCACGCCACCCTCGAGGCATGAGATCAGTTGGCATCGATGTATGCGCTACATAAAGGCCACCTGTGGTAATGCTGGTGTGCTGGGCGAGCCTCCCCTCTTTCAGGGGTCGATAACATGATGAGAAGAGGACACAGCTATTTCTTAGAGCGCAGCACGACCCTAGACATCGGCAGCGCCCGAGACAACGAGCATGCACGATTCCCAGGTCGTTTCTGAGTGAAAGCAAACTCGTGCAAAGCGCCTTGAGGCGGTGGGGGTTGTAGCGCGCTCGAGTCCAGAGCCATAAATGCATACGATGTCTGGCTCATATCAGCTGCTTAAAGTCTGATGTACCCGAGGTGGGAC
Organism: Lissotriton vulgaris; assembly: GCF_964263255.1. Lineage (NCBI taxonomy): Eukaryota > Metazoa > Chordata > Amphibia > Caudata > Salamandridae > Lissotriton > Lissotriton vulgaris. The sequence continues at coordinate 798,347,383 of NC_141685.1, read as the reverse complement.
ATCTTCAGTGGCCCAGAAAGGCCAGGGCTGCATGTCTGAGTCGCACTCATGATACGGTCTCCCCAGCATCTTTTTTTTGTGTTAGGGTGGGAGGTTGGCGCTAAAACCTGTGGACTATCCATATGCACCCCCAACTGATGGATTGAACTCCTTACTATAAATACAATCCTTGTTACTTCCAACTGAGGAATAAAGAAAACGGATAATAAAGTGATTCGCCCAAGATCACTCAGCGTGTTGAAGTGGTGAAGGAACGATTAGACCAGCTCATGTCTCTTGCTTCCATTAAATTCAAAGGGTTAACCAGTAACGGACTTCAGCTGCCAGGACACCTATGCACTACAAATAACCGAGTAATAAAAACAACAGGGCATTGATTTTATAGAGAACTTCATGACACCGTTTTAGCGTTTCTAAGCAATATGAAAGGTGTTGCCATTACTCACACTAATTCTACTCACTTTTTCACATTTATAGGGTCGAATATCTGAGTAGAGACTTGTTTTGCACTCGTGACCTCCCGGCGACACCTGCTGACACTGAGTTATCAGGCTTATCTTGGTCCAGTAAAAGGCTTTTATTTGAGAACTTCTAGAATTCTGTATTTTAGAAGATGCAGTCCTAGGTAAGCAAATTGAAGCAAATATATAAAGAGCAATCCCAGAGCGGGATTCTAGAAGGAAAGGTTGAATTTGAATGTAGTTTCTGAGGTGGAAGTTTTAGGCAAGTGACACTTTTCAGGCTCTCCCTCATGACCTCCTCCTCGGACTCCCTCACTGCCACCCTCCGCCAAGGCCCCTCATCTCTCCATAGCCCCTCCCCCTAATGACCTCCTCGGACTTCCTCACTGCCACCCTGCGCCAGTGCCCCTCATCTCTCCATAGCCCCTCCCCATCATGACCTCCTCCTGAGACTCCCTCACTGCTCCCCTCTGCCAGTGCCCCTCATCTCTCCATAGCCCCTCCCCCTCATGACCTCCTCCTGGGACTCCCTCACTGCCACCCTCCGCCAGTGCCCCTCATCTCTCTGTAGCCCCTCCCCCTCATGACCTCCTCAGACTCCCTCACTGCCACCCTCCGCCAGTGCCCCTCATCTCTCCATAGTCCCTCCCCCTCATGGCCTCCTCGGACTCCCTCACTGCCACCCTCCGCCTGTGCCCCTCATCTCTCCATAGCCCCTCCCCCTCATGACCTCCTCCTGGGACTCCCTCACTGCCACCCTCCGCCAGTGCCCCTCATCTCTCTGTAGCCCCTCCCCCTCATGACCTCCTCGGACTCCCTTACTGCCACCCTCCGCCAGTGCCCCTCATCTCTCCATAGCCCCTCCCCCTCATGGCCTCCTCCTGAGACTCCCTCACTGCTCCCCTCTGCCAGTCCCCCTCATCTCTCCATAGCCCCTCCCCCTCATGACCTCCTCCTCGGACTCTCTCACTGCCACCCTCCCCCTGTGCCCCTCATCTCTCCATAGCCCCTCCCCCTCATGACCTCCTCAGACTCCCTCACTGCCACCCTCCGCCAGTGCCCCTCATCTCTCCATAGCCCCTCCCCCTCATGACCTCCTCGGACTCCCTCACTGCCACCCTCCGCCAGTGCCCCTCATCTCTCTGTAGCCCCTCTCCCTCATGACCTCCTCGGACTCCCTCACTGCCACCCTCCGCCAGTGCCCCTCATCTCTCCATAGCCCCTCCCCCTCATGACCTCCTCAGACTCCCTCACTGCCACCCTCCGCCAGTGCCCCTCATCTCTCCATAGCCCCTCCCCCTCATGACCTCCTCGGACTCCCTCACTGCCACCCTCCGCCAGTGTCCCTCATCTCTCTGTAGCCCCTCCCCCTCATGACCTCCTCGGACTCCCTCACTGCCACCCTCCGCCAGTGCCCCTCATCTCTCCATAGCCCCTCCCCCTCATGACCTCCTCCTGGGACTCCCTCACTGCCACCCTCCGCCAGTGCCCCTCATCTCTCTGTAGCCCCTCCCCCTCGTGACCTCCTTGGACTCCCTCACTGCCATCCTCCACAGTGCCCCTCATCGCTCCAAAGCCCCACCTCCTCGGATTCCCTCATTGTCACTCTCCAACAGTGCCCTTCATCAAATTAAATTATACCGCGTTGGGTCATCTCAGGCGGTGAAATTAGGGCACCTCATTGGTGGCCATTCATGTCTGGGGGGAGACAGCGTCCCAGAGGGGGCCTTCCTTGATTTTAAAAAGAAGAACAAATAGCCACACATTCTCTTACCTGCTGGTTCATTGTCACAGCCGATGTGATAAGCAGCTGCGGGGCCAGGAAAGGCGAATCAGGATAAACCAATCACGCAACTCTGAGGAAGAAAAACAACCTTCAGAAGAACGTTTTAAATGAAAGTGGCCATTTACTACTGGCCTTCAAGACGTCACTGCTAGGGCCAGGCTCATGGTTGGGTGGGCCATTTTCATGTCTGGGTGGGCCTGGCCCACCCGCTAGGACCGATACTAAACACTAATTCATTTCTAGACTTTTCAAGAGACGATACAGATAGATATGTATACTTACATGTATTGAGTTTAAAAAATATTTCTTTTACTTGTGTCCATATTGGGTACACTATTTTGTTGCCAGCTGTCTACATTGTTTTTGCCTGGATATTTTTCTATCCATTGTTTAGCCCTGATCCAGGAATCTGATTTCATTCAGGGGGTCCCTGTTTAACGCCAGAGAATGCAGAACAATGTCATACATTCACCCCAGTACAGAGATCTGGGCCTAAATCCATCGTTGTTTTTCACTCCACACCACCACAGTTCAGACGTGGCCATATGCAAATCAGTCTGACCCTGTGCCTCATGGGAACAGTCCAGCCCAACTGCCAAGCCATGCCTTCCCTGGACCGGAAACAAGCTTCCGAGGACCGGTTTCTGGCATTCCAGCCGTCTTCAGCCAACTGGACGGGCCTGCTCCACACAGTGGTGTGGTGACTGTACCTAAAAGACGCAATCGTAAAATTAGCTCACTGAGCCGTCTTGTCCGCAGAGCATGTGCCAAGGTCTTTGCCCAACGAGAACATGCTTTTAAGGTGAAATGTACAAGCTGTCCACTGGCAGTTTTCCCACCCGTGAATTAAGCTCAGGTCTATCTTATAGGTTACATCGTTTTGCATGCCAGGAATTCCAGGCCCACGCTGTTAATAGAATAATTCAAAATAACAGGTCCCACAATGCATAGTACTCCTGGCCACCACGCAGCACTGAAAGTAAATGCGTGGGTCAGTCAGGTACTCAGTCGTAGAAATGACCTTTCATCCACCAGAGCCATTGCATAAACAACGTCAGCAGGTGGGAGACTACATCACACAGACTTCCACAGTTTTGAGCTGTACAACATCGGAACGCGTAGTTCAATTAAACGTACCAAGCCAGCTGCGGGCTCGAACTGAACTCACAGTTTAAAGTTTGTCGTGGTGTTTAAGCTAGCCGCTCTAGGCATGCTGGGATCTGTGGACCTATATTTATAATGGGAAATACACTGGGAAATCCCGCATTTATTCTCAATCCAATAACTTTAACAGGATGATACTGTAAACCAGTCTGAGAAAGGATTCGATTCGAATCGAGAAATTCATGCTGTGCAGATCTCTGCTGCAGGCGCATTAACCAAGTAAGCTTCCTTAGACACTAAAAAGTGCAGACTCTTCCCCTTTTCTTCCTTTCTCGCTCCAAAACTTCACATGTGAATTTTTGACCCCAGGAGTATTTTCAAGTTATTTGCATCTGTTATGAATTGTTCCTGCTGGCAGCTGCTTGGCTCACAGTCCGCCTGCTGCTTGTGATGGCAACCGCAAGAACGGTAATACAACATTGGCTAATGGTCAGCAAAGTGGCTCAGTGAGTTTCATGCATGCTCCTGAAATGTGCAGTGAGCCGGAGGTCACAAGTTCAAGTGCGTTCAGTGCTGACAGCCCTTTCAGACTTCTGATGTTGATGAAGAAACCACTGTTACACGTGGTTATTTTAATAAAGCCTTTTATGACGACATACCTGATTTGCCACTGTAATAACAGGCGCCATAAATACTCACTACATTTTTTCACCAGTGAAGGATGGAACGCTTGGCTAGTCCAGCCCGGATTGTAATTTAAGACCTGCAGGGTACTCGCCGACTCCTCTGCGCCAGGGGCTCATCCCACTGAGCTGTATTTCTGTATGCAGCCTTGATGCCCAAGGGCGCCATCTCCATGTGGCGAAATGGCATGTCATGTTGGGTTTTATGTAACACTTACGCTATCCTTGTTAATATTTTCATATTTATTTAGACATTTTCTAAAGCTCACACTCATCCCCAAAGGGATATCCAAACGATAGACAAATTCAAGACCAAGAAAACACCAAACTAAACAAAAGTAGGGAACGGGGGTAGAACATGTAAAGAAGAGACACACCACTAGTCAGAGAAAAACCATGCTCTCAGTGAGTTCCGAAAAGCGGTAAATTTATGCAGGGCTTTAAGTGAGCCGAGTCCTGCCGGTGCTGAGCACCGCCATTTTTTAAACGGGGGCCTCGAGATGGGTCCCTATCGGCTCTGTTTTGTGCCCTTGCACAGGCGTGCAGTTTTTTCCGGACTGCAGTCAGTGACAGCAGGCACATGGATGTGTGCGTGCTCACACTGCTCACTTCTCACTAGTGGAAAGTTACGACATGACGTCATGCCAGGTGACCGTTGTGGGGGAAGGGAAATAATTTATAGAGAGTAATTTTCTCTCAGGATTTCCCTTCTCTTTTTGAAAGCAGGATCAGCAACATCGTCCTGGTGTCACCAAAACTTTAAGTGGAAGACGTTTCAAAATATTATATACAGCAAACCATAGTTGCTGCTTATTTACCTTATGCAACTAACAACCACGACAAAGCCAATAGTCTTGACTTGTAGGTATGATGTTACTTGTATCATGCATCTCGATGCAATGACAGAAGCAGCAAAATACCCATTGGGCAGCACACTATGCTAAGCACAGATTTTTAGCTTATGTGTTTTTAAGTCACGCCCTTAATTACTTCGGCCACGCCTCCTTGAGAGAGGCCCCCGTTTTTTCATTCCACTTAAAGCCCTGAGTTTATGCGTCAAACTCAGTTTTCATGGAAGGTCGTTTCAGTGGATGGCTGCCAAATAGGTAAGGGATCGTCTGTCAGTTCTGGCTGATTGGCTTACCTGAGCCCTTCAGAGGGTTAGTAGAAACAGACTTTATTCCTGAAGATATTTGCACCTGTATTGTAAACCTCCCTGGTGCCAGGGCCGGACTGGGAGCCCAAAACAGCCATCGCAAGTAAGAAGGGCCGCCAGAGCCCACCCTCCCCTGTGAAGCACTGCTACTAAACAACACCATACCCAAGCACTACTGCTTTTGTTACTGGGGGGCCGATATTGCAGCACAGTCGCAAAACCCCCTCACCGCTCCAATCCAGCCTCCTGGGGAACCACCCGATCCCCGCTACTGCTAGTCCGACCCTGTCCAGTGCACATGGCAGAGCAAAGTAAAAATAGCTCTCTCACCTGTAGGAAGCCAGCAAAGGGACTTTACCCTTAAGGGTTCTTACAGAGGCTCTGTTGGAAAAATTACAAATCATACAAGCAACTACATTTTGAATACTTTGCAGTGGTGTAAGGAGATAATCAGGCATTTCGGCATATAGGGCATTCCCGTAATCAAGCCGACTTGTAATAAGTGCTCAAATTATGATTTTACGGTGATGGTTAGGAATTCCACTGTAAATCCTGCAAAGTGACCACATGATTCCAAGGCAGCTCCCACACACTGCATTTGCTGGATCTTTCATAGAAGTTGACTCATTAACGAAGAAGCCTCAGGGCCTGATTCACAAAGGTAAACTCACACTTTTGTGTAAGTTTACGATTTTTTGAAAGTCACTGAACAATTTTACGTGTAGTATCTTTACGACTGCAATGTTTCCTCACTTCCGGCAGAGATGCCACACATAAAAAGATAGGCAAAGATTGCTTTGTGAATTGAAAATAATCGTAAACTTACACAAAAGTGTAAGTTTACCTTTGTGACTCAGGTCATACATTCATATTTGCTTTCTTGGGGCTCAGAACCAAATCCAAAGTGTTCAGCCACCAAGTGCCGTTCCAAATAGAGTCCGCCTCTGTAAACAGGAGTACCTCTGTTTTGTCTCCTTTAAGTTTCAAGCTTCAAAGCACGAAAGAGGAACATGAGGGAATGGGCAGAGGGAAAGCAATGAGCACAGACCTCCTATTTTTCCCAGGTCCCTTCGCGAGTAGCCCATCCAATCCAGGTTTTTTGCATTGCATTCTGGGACTTGTAATCCTCTTTACCTGTTTTACAATGAGAGCCATAAATCAGAGAAAGCAAGGCTGAACCTGGATTGCATGAGTTACTCACGCACAAACTTTCCAAATTTGTGAGAACTGCAAGCCTGAGGGAAAGAATAGGTAAGCGCAAGATGGACCTCAATGCTTTTCCTCGTTGGTTGCTTGTGCCGTGCCTACACTGCCCTAAATCCATTTCAAAGCACTACAGGGTGAACCGAAGGGGCATGAGTAGAAAATAAGCAAGCCTTAGGGTGAGGATGGTAAACAGGCCAGGGTTGTAAAGAAAAGGAGTTGGTGGGGCACAGTAAGGGTTACTACAGGAAAGATAGTTAAAAGAACACACGCAACGGCAAACATTATGGGTTAATAATCAGGGAACTGTCCTGCAAAAATGGAGAGTAAGCAGATATGTCGAGGACACACACACTGTGTCTATGTAGCACCTGCTTTGCTTTCCCCACTCTCTACCCCCCTCTCTCTCTCACCATCTCTTTCTGTGGGTGGTCATGTTAAAGTGCTCTGCAGGGTATTGAAGTGCTGGCCCAGAGCCCTCTTCTGATCCTGCTGCCTGCATTGCACAGGCGGGATTGCCACATCAGGATATCATCTTTTAAGTCCTGTGCTTTCTCCGAGAACCTAGTATGTTCTGGGAGTCGTAGTCTTGATTTGTTGCATTTCAACCAATTAGACAACACACCTGATGACAGCACAGGAAAGTCCAGCACTTAAAAAACAAACAGTGCACTGTATTGTATTGTATGAGATACTTTTAAAACGTGGCTGCCACCCAACGGGTATCCTGGGGCTGGGATTACCAAAAAAAGACACTGTGTGTGACTGAATTGAAAGGTATCTAGGAATTAATCTCTAGGAAAGAGTCTAGTTTTCAACTCCTTCCTGAATCATGGTAGAATGTTCATTTGTCTCAGCTCGATTGGTAAGGAATTCCAAAGACGAGATGCGGCAAAACTAAAAGACCTACCACCTAATCGGGCTCTATTGATGCGGGGGTTACAAACCAGATTGACTGAGGAGGACCGTAGACTTTTAGCTGGGCAGTACCATTGAAATTTCCTCTGTATGGGGTTTAGGCCCCATTTTGTGTATTGCTCTGTAGACAATACACAGTGCCTTAAATTGAACTTTGCTCTATCGGTAGCCAATGAAGATCTTTTAAGGCAATTGAGGCTGATGCACTGCGTTGTCTAATTAATGCAAGCTTAGCTGCCATGTTCTGCATTCTTTGCAGTTTTTTCATCAAGTAAGTTGGTGCTCCTAAAAGTAGGGCATTGCAGGAGTCTAATCTGCTCATAATAATACCCCTTACCACTTAAGGTCTTACTGAGGTCGGTAGAAAGGGTTTCAATTTCTATGCCGAGGTTTCTGTACCCAAACCATAAAGTCCTAGGAGTGCAAGTTAGCCGAGCCAGACCAGAACCCCTGGCAAAGGAAAAAGGTGAAACTAAAGCCCGGACGTTTCTGAGGCCCATAAATGAGTAGCATTGTCCAGATTTTTAATCTGTATTCTGGGATTTGTAGTTTTGTGATCTCGTTTGGCTGCAAGCTCTACAATGGAAAGATAAACAGCCGATTGGCTGAGCTACTCACCTGTGAAATCTGAGGGTTCTGTTAGGCCTCCTTTAAAAACAGATAGTAGAGTTTTCTTAGGCACTTTTTCATTTTTGTTTTTGTGGGAAAGGATTCCTGAAGGAAAGAACTACAATATTTAAGTTTTATTTTTCAGCCAACTGTTTTTTAAGGTTGGCAGAGAATCTACACAGAAGATGCAGGATAGAAAAATGAAGTGAAGAAAGTTGCACTATGCATACCAAAGAAGGATGGGCCATGTTACACTGCACAACTGACTTTTTTTAACTGCCTGCTATACATAATGCCCTCTAGCCATTTGTCGGGACATTGTCATTTAAAATGTATTATTTTATCATAACGCCTTTTAATATTTTCTCGGGAAGATTGAGCCTCAACACCCTGGGGGATGTTAGGGAGATAAATACCTTTGCACCCTCCCAGGAGTAATGAAAGAAACACACAATACCACAGTTTGCTCAGGAACATATGCAATGTATTTTTCTGTGTTCATGCATACTTGCTGGCCTGCAAGGAAGAAGTCAGTGCACATACTGGGGCTCTCAGCTTGCTTCTTCCCTGAGTGACTGGTATCAGGGTCATATATGCACTTATTAATGCCATCCTAGCAGAACTAAAAATAACGTGGTGCCAAATATGGGCAAAGAGAGAGATTGACAAATATGGGTAAAGAGAGTATTGGAGTAGACCACTCAGAACCTCTGGAATTTTCACTGATTTGTGAGAAACCTGTGCTGTGAGATTCACCACTTGGCTCAGTTTATTTAAAATGTTCCCAAATCGAGAAACTACCTCCTCTAACCCCGAGTGTTTTGGGTATATATATATATATATTTCTTTGTGCCCAATAAAGAAAACTTGTAAGCTTACCCGGCTGGTGCGGCTTGTCATTCCTTCGCTTTGCGGGAAGTTCGAGTGAATATATATATATATATATGTATATATATATACATATATATGTGTATATATCTATCTATATATATATGTTCTCTCTACCTCTCTCTCTTTCTGTCTCTCTCTCTTCCTCCTCCTCCTCCTCCCCCTTTACATTAACATGTTCGAGTACAGGGTGCTTTCACATAGATATGTGTATACATATGCTATAAAGATCTTTTCTTTAATTACATGTAGTTATTGGAGGTATAGAACACGCCGTCAAGGAGCTGATCCTGTCTGCTCAACCTCACAGCCAGGTCTCTTACGATTTCTGTTTCTATGTGTTAGTAGCTCGTCTATGCCGGATTGTTTCTTTGTACTTTGTTATCTGTGGTCTGTAACCCCCGGATGAGCAGATGACCCCCAACAATGCAAAATTGTGGAAGGCATGTACAATTTGGACTACTCACAACTGATAAGCCTTTGGCATCGTTGATTCAGGGCACAGTTTTGACTTGCTGTTCTCACAGGTCCAACATTTTTGCATTTCAAGCAAGAGTCCCTCTCCTGGTCTGCTCATGCTCTGATCTACTTCACTGTATTGCACGATTTCACAATAACGAAGATTAACAAACCTCCTTCCATTTAGTCATCAAGGGTAAGAAATCTATCAAAAAAGCTGCTGACATCCTCCATGCCTCCTCTGATGATTCGCCAGGCAACCTAGATCACCTCAATCAAATCACTACCACTTACCTTGATGAGGTAATCCCACTCAAGAAAATTAAAATCTCCAGGAGCAATACTATGAGACACAATTCTCAAAAGCCCCTGGAAAAATGTCAAGCATCCCTGCCCACAGACTACCTTGTTACATCTGTGACCCCAGCTACAAATCCGTCATACACCGAGGAAAGACCTTCATCAGTTTTGATTATTGGTCCTGACAACTCTCCCAGGGAACTCCTTTTTGGTGTGTTTTAAGTGGGCTGAATATAGTGGGGTGTCTCTAAAATGGGCATGGCCTAAGAAGCATAACTAGAGATGTTACCAAGAGGCGTGGTGTATATAGTTAAGGGCGTGGGTTAAAATATATGAACAGAAATCGTGTGCTTCCTATAGATTGCCACTGGATCAGTATATTGGTGCTTCTAATTGAACTTTCTGTTATTTCATCCAGACATATAACAAAGGACAGATGGCTAGAACAAGACAGGAAGTGTTGGACTGGTCAGTGCTTTTAACCTGTTTACGATCAATGGGTAGCAATGATTTTTTTGTGAATAATTAGGTTTGAAAATCTTTCAATTCTGAAAATATGAGAGGGACTTTCACACCTTGACATCACTTTTCTGTGCAGTTTCTCTGTTAGCTACTTACGCCCTATTTCCGCCAACATCTTTTAGGAATCGATCATCCGCGCATCTAACACCTCATCTCTTTCCTCTTCAGCAACTTCGTTTTATTGTCTCTTGCATGCATTTCCTTGACTATCCTTCACAATCCTAATGCACACACTCACTCACCTGTAAGCAGTGCCTTTTCTTCTATTTTTGTTCTGCCCATACTTAGACATCTGTGTACCTCCTTCACTCTCTATCGCACAGAATCACAGGCAAAATTGGCACTAGTGACCATTGCTCCCTGCGCTCTGTAGAGAGGCCAAGGGTTGGATGAGCATATATTCTGAATACTTTTATGACCCACTGAGAGACACTATGAGAAACTTCCACTTCTGGCTGCACTCCAGAGCTCTCAGTCATGCCTCATCAAAACACCCTTCCACAGACTGAACTCACACAGTTACCTAGAGGCGCCTCAGTACACAGTGCTACTATGCAAGCATAACACTCTTCACACAAAACAGCACCCTTGACATAACAACAACTGATGGGGGATACAAGATTTATTAAAACATGTAAAATGTAAACCGGGATGGCATCGCTGACATGGATTACCTTAATGATGTTTACAGTTGTTCAGAAGTTTATCAGTGTTTTTGCCTGTAAAGTTAGGAATTTGAACGTAGGGCCAGATAGAGAACCGCTTTAATGTTAATTTTTCATTAATGCCGGGTCAGAGATCAGAAGGATCCTTTCTGACTTAAATCCCTGGGGCCTTATTTATGAAGGCCTTGCGCCGCCGGTGCGTCACTTTTAAAATGGGAAAAAGTGACGCATCGGTGGCGCAAGGCCTTCATAAATAAGGCCCCTGCTCTTTAGCCTCTAGAAGTCAAGGGCGGTTCCTCTTAAGGAGCGTTAAGGGTGGTGCCCCTCCCCCATTCTGAGCTGTCACCCACTGCAGGTGGAATATATGAGCATTGGCAACTTTAGTGTGGGGCAGGACAGGCTGCCGTACTATGCTCGCAATATTGTACGTGGAGGAGACGTGGTCTGTCACAGCCATCAGGGGTAACAAGCACTATATAAATACAAACCTTTTTTCCTCTTCTATCCTTCCACTATCCTTCCGAATCCAAATAACTGACTAACCTATCCACCACTTTAATTACTTTCATATTTCACTATACTAATTCAACAATAATCCTTTATGGGTCCCGGAGTAGCCTGCTACTCATTGAAAAAGTGATTCAAAGCCTCTTCAGGGATAGTAAGCAATAATAAATGCAATTACAATACAATACAGTGCACCAAGTGACATCATACATCTGGATGGAAGCCTGCTAGTGAAGTATGCATGTCCAATTGACTGCTAGCTTTAATGCGGCCAACCTGACATGCATACATTTGCCATTTGAATCTGTGCTGTATGAGAGCACTAATTGGACAGAAACCCTGTCCCCTGTCCTCTAACGGAGTGCTGGGATGACCCTCTCAGCCAATCGCGATGTTGTTTTCAAGTTTTGTGTTGAAATCCAGAACATGAAAACAGCGTTGTGATTGGCTAAATTTCTAGTACCTCTCACAGCTCTTTGCTGCCTCCACACAGGAGACACTAGCCCATATTGACGGAGGACACAGAGAAAAGGGAGGTCGGCATGTTCAAACTCCCAGTGGTCTGTCAAGCTGCAGGAAAAGTACGCTCATTTTTGTGACCTTATTGTTGAATCGATTCTCAGTGTTTAGTGTGGCATCTGCTCTCAATGTTGAGAGCAGATGCCAGGTTCGAACCTGACCCTCGTTCTCTGCAACTCTGACCTACATATGCCTATGCACGTAAGGAATGGAAGTGGGAGGATTTTGTTCCTGGGAAGGACACCAGGCCAACGTGACAATGGCCTACAACCTGAGCAATAGAACAGTAGCCAGGCCCCTTCCCTTGCTAAATTTCTCAACCCCTCCCCAGCCCTCCATTGCCTCGGGCACTGGCCTAGCAGGGAAGGGGATTGAGTATAAAACAGGACTGATGTGCCATCCATAGGGGCAGGGGAGGGGGGCTAGCTGAGGTGAAGATGGCCCAAGTCTACAACATCACCTGTCCCCCACAGCAAGTCCAACGTAAAAATCTACCCTTCCCCACCCACAGTGTCAGAAGGCCCATGTGCTGAGGTGTCAGAAAAAAACACAGTTTCTGGGCTTCATTGGCCCCACTGGGGCCGAGGTGAAAATGGCAATCATCAGATCCCCAGCCCACCATCAGTGCGATTGTTTGGCAGGGGTTCAAGAAGAAGCCACAGCTGAACATACCCTCTAGGGCCATATCACACAGCCCCCCCAGGAATGCTGCTTTTATCTCCCTGTGTCAGTGCCCTCTGTGGGCTGGGAAAGGAAACACGCATTGGCATAGCCAATAGGTCTCGCGTTTGGGACCTTATAAGTATTTAATTATGCAGCACAATATCCTTGGTGTAACAGCAACTGTTGAATGGCTATACACTTAGAATGTCCCAAAGGCGAGACCTATTGGCTATGCCAATACTTGTTTGTTTTGAAGTGAAGCGTCTACAGTCTAGACAGGTTTGTTATGGCTTCTACAAATCGTTTTTTTTTTTTGCAACAATTTCTTATTTGTAGAAAAACATGATACAAATGTTGCTTGCAGTGACTAATCAGACATGTCAATTACATTGGGGAGAAGGGGAGGTGGAAAGAGAAATTGGTGGGGAAGTAGTTAAGAGCAGGGAAGGGAGAGAACGGAAAAGATAAGTGGAACAAGTAAAATATGTAACAATAGATCACATCTTTATGCCCCTTATATAATCTTCAGATCACAGATATTCCAGTTGTACATCACAAGGGTGTCCCCATATATTGATAGCAAAATTCCAGTACTCAAATGGGGGCAGAAACATATTAAAACATTTTTTGCTGGATAAGATTAGCTTTTATTGAATAGCCAGGTAACATTGTCAGTTGTCCTTCGCCGGATATCTTTCAGATACCAACTCGAATTTCATTTCAGCTCCTAGAGAATGTGTTCACTCTATGCTGTCCTGGCCAGTCCAGTTAGCCAATCTCTCTTTATTCTTTATTCCGGTCTAAGTAGACCATCAAAGCACAAGTATTAAAAAGTACAAAATAATGATTACATACCAAGCAATCAAGGTCAAAAACATTCTGAGTCCTATCTTAAAACCATTAGACATTGGACTCCAAAGAATCAAGTGAGATGCAGAAAGATTTTCCACTTCAATAATTCATAAAAATTATACTATAAATGATATCCCATTAAACCACCAGACACATACGAGTTTCAAAGGCTAATAGCAGATTTTAAAAAATGGGCAACCCTAAAACACATTTTCTCCTTGCATAAGAACTGCAGATAACCCAATCATCCTTAGAGGGCAGTGTAAATTGCCGCCAGGGCCCCAGAATACATCTCCTGTCCGCAGACATCAAAGTTGCCAACTATCTCAGTGTGTGTGAGTTTAAACCTCTGACGTCTGTGAGCCCGTGAATTAAAGTTGGAAGAATGGATGGAGTAATGTGCATGGAATGTGTTTGCAACATTTCTTACCACACATCTTGACAATAGCGTTGGAGCTTATTACAGTGCCATGAAATATGTTATACGTCGCAGTGAGGTTCAATCCACCCCAACACATGCCGGTGAGTAGCGAACCTCACTATATAAGAGGTGTGGAGGTAGATACCATGAATGGAACATTTTTTTAAAACAAACGTTTAATCTTAGTTTCCCGAATTACTTTGTCATGGGTGCAACGTCGTCCATTCAGCGTTCATTCTTGGTGGAGAACATTTTGCCACTGAAGCCTTGCTGCAGATTCCATGAGTGTGGAACAGTGCATTCAAGGGAACTATAGAAGTGCAGATACTCACTGTTCAGAGTACTTCTTTGCTCCTGGGAAGTGCCAAAACTCTCCCATTAAATGTATTGCGGCACTGCGAAGTGCAGGTGCTTTCCCTTTCAATTTAAAGAAGTGCAGACACTGATTAACTCACAGTCCTTGACCATTTAAAGCACTGGTGTAGACTATAATATGCGTAACAAGAGACAGGGTCGGACTGAAGCAGAAAATAGGCCTAGGCATCAAAATAAAAATAGCCCCCATTAGTGAATTAGGTACCTTAAAAAGTGTCCCAGGTTTGCAAATAACGGCAGTTTTAAACTTTGAAAGATAAGCTATATAATTGTTTTGTAAGATCAGGAAGACTGCATGAAATATCAAATAAAATCAAAACAAAAAACCGGCCCAGCAGACTATAAAACAGGCCCACAAATACTTTAAAAAAAATACAGACACACGCGCTAACCTGTCACAGAGGCCCACCGGGCCCTGCCTGGTTGCCCAACAGGCCAGTCCGAGCCTGACTATATATCCCTGATACCAACTCGCTCCACTACCCGAACATGTACTTATTTTATAATTGGAGAACTGGGCCCAGGCGTCGGAGATCTTGAAATAGTTTGTATCCACATTCAGTAAACACTAGTTGTTGAGTGGATTTAATGCCCTTTGCGCCCCTCAACCCCCGGGGACGGGTCTCTTTTAAAGCAGTTTGTTCCTATTTTCTGTCGGCCGTCGAGCATTTTTTTTCTCTTTTAGCCCTTTACAGTTGTGTTCTAATGCCACACGCAGCACCCCTTGGCAGCTTCTGCTTCCTTGGCGTTTTCCCGAATTTCTGAATGTTATGAAGGCAAGACAGCAAGAGATTGTGGTGGGAACCATTTTTGGAAAGTCCCTTATGTGTTTTTAAATCCAGCGCAGCGTATTTGCGCATGTGTCAGGCATGCTGTTCCGTGTCGGCCTTTCAGCTGTTTCGTTTTGTGTAAGGAAATTGCTGTGAAAAAAGGAGTATTTTGCATGGGAGCTTGCCGGGACAGAAGATGGCAAGGGAAAACACCCAAAACCTGTGAGCTCCAGAGTGAATCACGGGTTCTATATATGATAATTCTAGCAGGTCAGAAAATCCCAGCTTTGAAACTGCTTGTTTTGTTTTTTAAGTCTGACCCACAGAGAGTTTTGGATGTTTTGGCAGCCTCATGTCATAATAAACAAGCATTAGAAATGCAATAGGTCTCGCAGCATTAGAGTTAGTGCTTTTAGAATTGTTTATGGGTTTTTTTGTAAATCTTTAGCATGAGGTTGAGGGTGAGTGAGGGTGAGGGGTTGAGGGTGAGTGAGGGTGAGGCTGAGGGGTTGAGGGTGAGGGTGAGTGAGGGGTTGAGGGTGAGGGGTTGAGGGTGAGTGAGGGTGAGGGGTTGAGGGTGGGTGAGGGGTTGAGGGTGAGGGGTTGAGGGTGAGGGTGAGTGAGGGTGGGTGAGGGTGAGTGAGGGTGGGTGAGGGTGAGTGAGGGTGGGTGAGGGTGAGTGAGGGTGGGTGAGTGTGAGTGAGGGTGAGTGGGGTGAGTGTGGGTGAGTGGGGGTGAGGGTGAGGGATTGAGGGTGAGGGGTTGAGGGTGAGGGGTTGAGGGTGAGTGAGGGTGAGGGGTTGAGGGTGAGTGAGGGTGAGGGAGGGGTTGAGGTTGAGGGGTTGAGGGTGAGTGGGGGTGAGTGAGGGTGAGGGGTTGAGGGTGAGGGGTTGAGGGTGAGGGGTTGAGGGTGGGTGAGGGGTTGAGGGTGGGTGAGGGGTTGAGGGTGGGTGAGGGGTTGAGGGTGGGTGAGGGGTTGAGAGTGAGTGAGGGGTTGAGAGTGAGTGAGGGTGAGTGGGGGTGAGTGAGGGTGAGTGGGGGTGAGTGAGGGTGAGTGAGGGTGAGTGAGGGTGAGTGAGGGTGAGGGGTTGAGGGTGAGTGAGGGTGAGGGGTTGAGGGTGAGGGGTTGAGGGTGAGGGGTTGAGGGTGAGGGGTTGAGGGTGAGGGGTTGAGGGTGGGTGAGGGGTTGAGGGTGGGTGAGGGGTTGAGGGTGGGTGAGGGGTTGAGAGTGAGTGAGGGTGAGGGTGAGTGAGGGTGAGGGGTTGAGGGTGAGTGGGGGTGAGTGAGGGTGAGTGAGGGTGAGGGGTTGAGGGTGAGTGAGGGTGAGGGGTTGAGGGTGAGTGAGGATGAGGGGTTGAGGGTGGGTGAGGGTGAGTGAGGGTGAGTGTGAGTGAGGGTGAGTGAAGGTGGGTGAGGGTGAGGGGTTGAGGGTGATTGAGGGTGAGGCGTTGAGGGTGAGTGAGGGTGAGGGGTTGAGGGTGAGTGAAGGTGAGGGTGAGGGTGAGTGAGGTTGAGGGTGAGTGGGGGTGAGTGAGGGTGAGGGGTTGAGGGTGAGTGAGGGTGAAGGTGAGTGAGGGTGAGTGAGGGTGGGTGAGTGTGAGTGAGGGTGAGGGTGGGTGAGTGTGAGTGAGTGTGAGTGTGGGTGAGGGATTGAGGGTGAGGGGTTGAGGGTGAGGGGTTGAGGGTGAGGGGTTGAGGGTGAGGGGTTGAGGGTGGGTGAGGGGTTGAGGGTGGGTGAGGGGTTGAGGGTGGGTGAGGGGTTGAGGGTGGGTGAGGGGTTGAGAGTGAGTGAGGGTGAGGGTGAGTGGTTGAGGGTGAGTGGGGGTGAGTGAGGGTGAGTGAGGGTGAGGGGTTGAGGGTGAGTGAGGGTGAGGGGTTGAGGGTGAGTGAGGATGAGGGGTTGAGGGTGGGTGAGGGTGAGTGAGGGTGAGGGGTTGAGGGTGAGGGGGTGAGGGGGTGAGGGTGAGGGGGTGAGGGTGAGTGAGGGTGAGGGGTTGAGGGTGAGGGTGAGTGAGGGTGAGTGAGGGTGAGTGAGGGTGAGTGAGGGTGAGTGAGAGTGAGGGTGAGTGAGGGGTTGAGGGTTACACAAGGGAGCATTCGTATTATAGCTGCATTAGTACCTGCAGTGAAGGGAAGTGATTCTCAGCGTCCTCTGGATAATAGGACCATTTTACTAGATGAGCTGGGTTTCGCCTCAAGAGGAAAGCTGGAGCAGTTGCTGATGTTTCACAGTCAAGTACAGTATTTTATGGGGCGATCTACTGCAATGCTCAAGCAAGTCACTCTAGATGTATTTATTTTTTTTAAACCCTTTTGTTCCGGCAAGCATTTTCCTGTTAGAAACTCCTCCTAAATCGAAGTTTTAAAAATGTCGTTAAACCCACAGAAAATCCGGAAGCTGCTCAGCACTGATTGGTAGCGTAATCCTGCTTAATAATTCGACATTCCAAAACAAAAGCAATGCACAACATAGAGGTACAGTATAAAAACATGTGCAGATAAAACAAGGTGCATAATGTTTGCACGATGGTAGCTTCACTCAAGCAGGCACTTCAGTCTGTTAAAACAATCATTACTACACAGAACTCTGCAAATCTTTAAGGAAGGCAAGAACATACATAATATTTATGTAAGTAAGTGGACTATCAGGACTAGAAAGTTCCGCCTACTGACTACTGCATCTCCTCATTTCAAAACTTAAATTCTGAAACATTAAATAACTGTTAAACATTTAGTTAGTTTTGTTAAGGAGCGGCTATGAAAACAGTTTAGATTTGTTGTGGCATTAACTAGTTTCACTTTTCCAAAGCCTTAGGAATACAAATGCGTGAGTCTACAATATATGAGACTAGTTGTCTAACACTTAGCAGGCCTCGAGTGACTAACTCAGACACTGCAAGGACTAACGCGAGCTACCATATTCCTGGTACTTCTTTAAGGATCACGTAATGTCGGCAGTAAAATAGTTCTTTGGGGATGAGAGATGTCCTTGAAAATAACAGGAACGCCGCTCAAATAGTTTTACTCCCGTTAATCTATGGGCGGGCTCAACATTTCGTCTGCAAGACAGTGGCATGATGCTAGAGTAAAAATAGACGCTGACTCTCTCGTGGGGACAAGACTGACCAGCATATTTACCGGCTCTGCACAGGGCAATGATCTGCTACCGGTCCCGAGTAAGAATTGCACAAAGACCCTAGAAGATTGTGGCAACTAGTTGGTCAAGCCATTCACGCCACCGGTAGCAGAAGCCGTCGTGCAGCTTGGTCACAAGCTAGTTACAAAACTATATATCGGTACCTGAAATAAAGTAAGCTATATTAAAAGTTAACAAGCAATTGAGGCTTGACTTACCGTAATACAGGCTACACGTTGAGAGGTGCGCACGCCTACAAATCTTCAGGGCTGAAGGCGGTAAACTGTTGAGGAGGGGGGAGGAGAGATGCGACACGGCGGGAGGGGGCGGTGCGGCTCAAATAAACAAACAAGCCGGAGGGAAGAGAGGGGAGGGGGGAGGAGAAATGCGACACGGCGGGAAGGGGAGGGGGCGGAGCGGGTCAAATCAACAAACAAGCCGGAGGGAAGAGAGGGGAGGGGGGAGGAGAAATGCGACACGGCGGGAAGGGGAGGGGGCGGAACAGGGGAGGGGGCGGAGAGGGGACATGCACGCGCCCGTGACTTTTAAGGTCAATGCGCATGCGCATAAGCTTAATGCGCATGCGCATTGACCTTAAAAGTCACGGGCACTGCAAGGAATCGCCACGATTCCTTGCAGTTTGGATAAAGAGTGGATAACTCGCAATACTCTCGCCTTGCTCGATGCGCATGCGCATCGACAGGCGAGACCTAAAAAGTAGTACAAAAGGCGGTGGTGATGGACGGAGATGCCCCGTCCATCACCACCCCCTTTTGTACCGCTTTTGGCCGCCATAAGTGTGGCAGGGTATGCTCAGACGTGAGTCCCTTGCTCACTTTGGATTCAAGCAAGCCGGGCTGAAGACGGCTGGAATGCCAGAAACCGGTCCTCGGAAGCTTGTTTCCGGTCCAGGGAAGGCATGGCTTGGCAGTTCAGGCTGGACTGTTCCCATGAGGCACAGGGTCAGACTGATTTGCATATAGCCATGTCTGAACTGGGGTGGCAGAGTGGGCTAAAGAACGGTGATGGATTAAACCCAGATCTTTTGACTGGGTGTGAGTGTTTGATTGATTCAGATGCTCCGTCCATCACCACCCCCTTTTGTACCGATAATAAAAAGTAAGCATCAATAAAATAGCAAGCGCGTTTCTTGCGATAAAAGGAGGCAGCAGGGGGAGGAGCGAGAGGAGGGGGCGAGTGAAAGTGTTTCACTTGCGAGAGTGAGCAGCGCCAGGAGCGATAATTGCTACCATATGGCACCCCGCGCTCCCGCAAGTGAATCGCCACAAGTGTACGCGTTGCTTTTGAAGGCAATGGAACTCGCGCACGTTTTTGGCTGAAAAGCCAAAGCGATTGCAAAAGGTCTTTATGCCTATGCAGCGCATGTGAGCTGCATAGAAGAGACCTAAAAAGCGGCCCACAGAGGGCACTGAGGTACCGGCTCATCAGCCAATGCCTGACTGCCCGTATTGCCAATCCGTCCCTGGACATAACCAGAATTAAATGGCTGTCATCATGTCTCCACAGCACTCAATGTTAACACACATTAAATAGAACCCTATACAAGCAAACAGAGCACAGACATTTCAATGTGCTCTCAACAGCAATGCCAACCGATACATACCACTGCAGCACACATTAAGACAGAACTCTGAACATGCACCTTAAAAAGTCCTAAAATGCCACAAACTAACTATTTAGGTCCTATCAGTGCCACCGAACCCAATCAGACTCCGGTCCAGGGTGGAAAAGCTTCCAAAGTCTTACCCTGCCCTGTGACGCTATACTAGTGGTAAATTGTAGGAATATAAAAAAGTGATAAATAACAATTTATAAAGCATAATCTGTCTGTCTCGTTGAGGGCAGAAATGTAAGTGGATGAAAAAACTGGTGGGTCCCTCAAAGGGGCGTGTTCAAAGTAATTAAGGGCGTGGTTTAAAATACGGAAGCAAAGTTCTGTGCTTAGCATAGTGTGTTGCCCGACTGGTATTCTGCTGTTCCTGTCATTGCAGCACATGTATAATACAAGTAGCATTATACCTACAAGAACCAAGGAGGATTGGCTTTGTCAAAGGTTGTTAGTTCTTTAAGATAAAGAAGCAACAACTATAGCTGTGTTCAATAAATCAATCACTCAGGAGAATTTTTAAGCGTACTACTCACCCGTGAGGGTCTCAAGTCGCTGTGTGGGGAGGGGGGGGGGTTGGGTGAATATAATATTGAAAATGCTTCAGTTATGAAATGATGAGACTATAAAATATCTTCCAAGTTACATCAAACACTGTGAAAAGTGTTACTGCTGCAAAGTTAACTTTTTTGTCCACCCTGGCGGTGTGGGCAAAAATGAAGAGCCCAATAGGGACCTATCTCAGCACCTGCTTTTTAGAACTGCCGTTGCTAAGCACCAATAGGACCCGGCCCACTTAAAGCCCTTGAGATAGGGACCGTAGAGTGGAGCAGAGAGGAAGGCAGTTGCACCCTTTTGGAGCAGTAAACAGTGGCGGCCGGCATGGATTGGGGGTGGCGGGGCGGAGGTGAGTGGGAGAGAGGGATGTAAAAAAAGAGAAAAAAACATACCTCCACGTCACGTCTCTCCACTGTTGTCGCTGTGTCTCTCCTCTGTCTTCTTGCCAGGAACAGGAGCTACTCAGGATCCCCAGACCAATCACAATACAGTAATGCAGCGTTGTGATTGGTCTGAGAGCCGTGGTTCGGTGCTCAGCCAGGGAATGGGAGCCTGGGTATGTTCTGGGTGGAGAACATTCTTTTTTGTTTAAATAGTTCAGCGTAGTGTGGACCAGGTCCCATGGGCATCGGAGCGCTGCGCAAATGTTGGATACAGTTTTACCCTCAAGAATAGAATTAAAATTATGAAGACTTGATGGTGATGGAACAGTTGATACAGGAGAAGCAATGATGTAGTCATCATGAATCCTGAGTCGACAACCTCACCATCTCGCATGTTGGGAAATATTTTATCACTGGAATAAAGAGAATTTTGAAATTTCGAGTGATAGTGACCTTGCACTGTGGGGATTCACAAAATGAAGCATGGACTTCCTTGTATACACTCTTAGTAGACCCATCCTGACAAACACCGACTGTATCTCTTATCCTTTGAATTCAGATTGGGAAGTTCCACAAAGTGCATTTCCAGCCAAGAAAGCAGATACTTAGGTGCATCAGTAAAGTAAGGCCCATTTAGTTGTAAAGGCTGCCTTCACATCAATAGTTCAAAACACTTAGAAGTCCTCAGAAAAGAACAAAGGTACTGCTCAAAAAGATTATGGACAACGATTGTGGGCCATCTACAACCAGCAAATGCAGGCCTGTGAAAGGGCAACTCTTTCAAGTAACCATCCCATTATATTGGTTGCCAAACGAGATGTCCACATTGTTCCTGTGCAACTGCAAAAATGAAGACATTTCTCTGCTTGGCAAGTACAACTGCAGGTCAAAGTCCGGCTGCTCCCAGCTGCAAGGTCAAAGCCATAAGGTCTAGCCTTTTAAGTATGTATTTTTTGCAAATATCCACAATAGTCAGTAAAAGTTTAAAAGTAATAAAAAGTTGAAATACTGCTGTCCAAGGGTTGCAAACGCGTTTTAAAATAATTTAAAAATGACACATGGCAACCAAAAAAAACATGAATTGATTGCAGAAATGAAAGCGGAGATTAGACCACCAGCCCTGCCACAGAAGTGGACTGTTTTTAAGGTGAACGTACTCATGCACATAAGGAAAATTCTGTCATTTACCGCATAAGAGAACGAATGGATAAAGTGGATCGACCCGTTGCCCCATACTGTGCGCTGTGGTGAGTACAAGCAAGTTGTGAATGACATTTGCCCGGACCAAATGGATGAAGATGGCCGACCATGAGCCTGAGCATGTATGCATTCATGTATGCTTTTTAAAAAAAAATTTTTTATGAGGATGGTGACACAGCTGAAGCTTTCTCTAGGCCAGACCTAAAACAGGAGTTAAAGTTCAGTCTCTATATGCGCGGGTACTATCTCAGCTGATGGGAGCCATCTTGAATGATTGAACAAACATATACATTTAAAAAGCAGCCGTTATAAAGGCGAGTCACAAGGTTCATTTACTCAGGCCATGCTTTGTCTCCTTCCTAAAAAAGACAAAGACACGGCCTATCTCCCTTATAAATACTGATTGCAAAATGTATGCAAAAGTATTAGCCTTGCGGATTAATTAAATCATCCCTGATCTCACAAACATATATCAATCTGGCTTTGTTAAAGGACGCTCCATTACGAATAACTCAAGAACTCTTCTCAACATCATTAATCTCGCTTCTAAAATGAAAACCCCTATTGCGGCCATTACATTGGATGCCGAGAAGGCTTTTGATCGTGTTAATTGGGACTTTATGTTCGGGGCCTTAAGATGGCACGGTTTTAGTCCTCATATCATCCGATACATTCATTTACTATATTCTGCTCCCTCTACTTCCATTTGGGTCAATGGTGCACAATCCAATTATTTTTCTCTTCATAGAGGTACCCGGCAAGGTTGTCCTCTTTCACCCCTTTTATTTGTCCTTGCTTTAGAACCTTTCTTAGAAACAATTTGTCGATCCTCTTCCTATTCTGGTTTTCTTTATAAGAATGTTGAGATTAAATATACAGCTTATGCAGATGATATTATGCTATATGTTTCCAATCCATCCACCTCATTACCTGCCCTCTTTTCCCTGTTACAGGGCTATTCCCTAGTCTCAGGTTATAAATTGAACGTTGATAAATCTGAAGTTCTACCTCTTAATACATTTTGTCTCTCTCATCAGTTTCATGGCTCTGGTTTTGAATGGACCCCTACTCATATTAAATGTCTTGGTGTTCTTTACGCTAACACTATCAGGGAAATCATTAGGCTTAATCATAAAGATGTTCTTAACAAACTTACTTCTCTTACTAATAATTGGACTCCCCTCTTTTTATCTTTGTGGGGTCGTCTCGCAACATTTAAAATGGTGCTATTCCTATTGTTAATTTTTGTCTTTCAATGCTCCCTATCTCTCTTCCACTTTACTTTTTCAAATCTATAAACCGTCTGCTAACTACATTCTTATGGAATAATCGTAAGGCTCGCTTATCTCTCTCTCGTTTGCAACAGGCCAAAAACCTAGGTGGTGTAAACTTCCCCAATATATCCCGCTTTCACTCCGCTTTCGCTCTTAAACAGATTTGGTCTTTTTTGGATGATTCAGTTTCTCTCCCCATAACTGCTTGGAGCTCACTGGAACTTGAACAAATTGCTCCCTTTTCTTTCCTTACTGCCACTCGTCTCTGTCATCCGCCAGCACGTTTTCTTGCCCCTGCTCTCAAACACTCTAAGACACTCTCTTTATCTCTTTACCGCTCATTTTTATCGCAAGCTGAATTACACTCTCTTACTCCTATTTGGTATATTAAATCCCTTAGACTCAATAACAAAGCGCTATTCTGGAAGGAGTGGATCGATAAAGGCATTATCAATTATACTCAAATATTTAAAGACAATACCCTTCTCACTTTTCCTCAGCTCTGTGATACTTTTCATATCTCTAATGCACATTCCCCTCAATATTCTGCTCTTACACTTCCTCTCACTGATTTTATTTCTCAGCAATCCTCATTACCTACATCTTCCCCTACTTCTCTTTCTTTACCAAACTTTTCACTTCCCCTCAAAGAAGCTGTTATTTATAATACACTTTTTTTCTCAAACGATACGAGAACAAAAACTAAACTAGAATTACTCTGGGAGCGGGACCTAGTTCAGGAATTTTCATTTCAGTCATGGGATGCTATTTGGTCTAAAATACATACTGTATCCAGTCCACCAGTACCACACAGACATGTTATTTTTTCTATAATAGAATCTTTTTTACACCTCAAGACTTATGCAGATTCAAATTACTTGAGATTCCAAATTGTTGGTGCTGTTCTCATAATACTGCTGATCTTATGCATATGTTTTTTCATTGTCCTCTTGTTCACTATTTTTGGTTGAAAGTTTGGTCGCAATTGAACAAAATCCTGAATACATCTATTTGGAATGTTCATTGTGATTCTCGCAAGTTCGTAGACCTTGCCTTGGCAATTGCTTTTCAAGTCATTACCACCAATTGGAAAGATGCTTTTAAAATCTCATACATTGCTTGGTGGAACTTGCTCTGTCATCATCACAGACTTGATCGTGCCTTTGCTACCACGACCACTCTGTTAATCAAAAGGGACTTAATATGGTTGCCACTAACTGATTTTCTTTCTAAACATGTTTGAAGTTTTCTTGCTATGTGATGCACCTTTTACTCTTTTATTTATCTTCCTAAATATTTTTTTTTTGTCGTATTATATTGTATTCTCATTCAAATGTATCAGCTATTTTGTTAGGCTATTCCCATCTTTCCTTCTCTTTTTCTTTTTCTCTTTTGCCCTTCTTTTCTTTTCTTTCTCTCCTTTTCTCCTTTTCTCCCTCTTTTCTCATTCTCTTCCCCCTTAAATAAAATTTTTGAAAGCTTTTTCCCTTAATAATGTTTCTATGCCCCCCCCCCCCTTGGGGACATTTTCTTCATTCATATTTTATTAATCATACTTTAACCCTATTATTTTTGTATTTTCTGTATTGGTGTTTACATTGCTTATTTACTTCAATAAAGCTTTTTAAATTAAAAAAAAAAGCAGCCGTTATAAGTCTGGCCATTGTGCGCATCTTTTTTTAAATCACCAGCATCAAACCACATGAAGTCTACAGGAAGAAGTGCAGCGATCACAAGCAAGGCCTTTTTTACAGTGACTCACCACTCATAAAGATACCTTTACTAACCTTCCCTTCAATTCCCTTCAATTAGTGTGGCTCACTGGTTAGAGGCGGCAGACCCGAGAGCAGAGGACGGCCCGGGACCAGGGTTCGATTCCCGGCGTGGCAGGTTTCTGGACCAGGGTCAGCGGACTCGATAATTCTCTCGCCTCGGTGCCCACTCTGATCAGCGGTCACACTCGGCAACTCTGGGCATTAGCTTGCCTCATCTTCACTAACGGCCCCCCAGACCGCCGGGGATGCCTGGTCGCACCCTGGAGATACCCATTAAGGGACCATCTCTCAGGGAAGCCAGGAAGGGTTTCGCAGCGGTCGAAGCGCCAGGACGCCTACGGGTAGCAGTGCGCTATATAAATGCCAACACATTTACAATTCATACACTGCAATTTGAACAAGGGCTTGTTTTTCTATAAAATTCCTTCGATTTCAAGAGCGTTTCAGAGCAAAGGGCAGGTGGAGATATGAAACAATCACAGAATCCTAGCAATGTTTCCGTTATCCTGACAAAGACCCGACATAACGAAGAGGATTACTGAGATAACAAAGAAGTGACTTAGAGGAATTCTGGGACAGGCAGTACATTTCTGTGTCGATATTCAAGGCCAGTGCAAACCAGTCAGTCCAAAATGTTTATTTTCGATTATTCAGCTATCGAACATATAAATAGTATAAAATACTACAAATATAGTTATACTTTTTCAAGATTTCTCGACAAACTATGTGCAAATTGCGGAAAATGACATTAGTAGGCACATTCCTGTGTAATGACACAATTCTGACGAGAAACTCAGCATTTCCCGTGAATACTGCAATTCAGGATATCTGATGGAACAGGCTCTTACGGGTGGCAAGAGTTACTACTAGAAAAATTGTTAAGAATTATCTGATTTAACTGTAAAGATAAGCCTGGGCCTCATCTTGAATTTCATAGTCAAGATAATGTAGGCATTATCTTGATGTATTTGACTTCCCCTGAATCATGAGTCCGAGTCACAGGCCAGGCCTCTTTTTGCTCACTTTTCTGTCTTTCCTCTAGTGTATGTCTCCGCCTTGGCCTGTGTCTTCACCCGTTCTGTCTCCATAGCCTTTGGTGGATGTGAGTCCTCCACAGACAAAGGAGTTGGCGAGACAAGGTTTCTCTCCCATGATCCCTCTCTGTCACTGACCCACATGCTCTACAAGTCCCTGCTGTCTGACCATCTCAATTGTTCTACTTGTTCTGGAGTTCCTGTCCCCACTCTGTTCTCTTCCTGCTCACAGTCCCATCATTACAGTGGCTCTTGCTCCCACTACTCTCTTCTTGTGCAAATGTTATAATTCTGATTCAGTGCTTAATTTGTAAAATATTAAGTGCCAGGACTCTCGTAAGGAGGCCACCCCAGCTTGCACCACCCATCGCCACTGCCAGAGCTGCCAATGACAATACGTACACACCTGCTAGCAATCACTATCTGCTACAAGTGTGACAATTCAGACTGTTCTAGGCCTCAAAAAGCTGTGAGAATGGCTTGGGAGGCAGATATTAGTTGTTTTAATGTTGATTTGATTAATAAACAAGTGCTGTTGTGCTCATCTCTGTATTACAC
The DNA here is from genome assembly GCF_964263255.1 of Lissotriton vulgaris. NCBI lineage: Eukaryota > Metazoa > Chordata > Amphibia > Caudata > Salamandridae > Lissotriton > Lissotriton vulgaris. The sequence goes on along the minus strand of NC_141685.1, from coordinate 798,320,977 downwards.
AAACTGTGCCACCATGTGGCAGCTGTCATTAGTAAAGGTGTTGACAAATAAGTGACGGTGCTGAGGAACTGAAGCCACCAGCTCAAATTAAGCACTGTTCTTATTGACTGATCTTATGTGAACAATATCTTTAATGTACTAATAAGAAAAACAGAACTTGGGCTGATTATATCCCCCTGTATGTAACAATATGAATAGACTTTAAATATAAAACCCACTGCTAATTCTCATTGCAAATAAAACAACAAAACAACTAAAAGTTCCGACATTATATTTACATGCATCTGTACTGTAATATGCCATAAGCCCCGTCACAGCTGGCAGCCGTTCCACTCAATAATCACACATGTTTTTTAAGCTTTCAGTATCCTTTTAATTTATTTGGCCAACTGGGATGAGGTTATGTTTTTCTCGAATGGCCTTTTTTAGGTGTCTTTTAGCCGTCTGCTGTCGAAGACCTGTTTTGGACAGAATTAATACTTAAGTGGGCTTTTGGACATGTCATTGCTTTCTGTTGGTTAACTCTCTTGTCAGTATCATTTGCTTGCTTCTGATTTGATGGATTTCCTTTCACTTCTCATGTTTCCCCATCCCCTGGAACATAGATTATTGAAATGCTTTTGATTGGATGGCTTGCATCCTACCACCGATTACTTTAAGAGAGCTGCATTTTTAGGATTCACCTGCGCAACGATAGTGCTTTGCTTGTGAAATCTCTTGTATTTATTATATCTGAATAGGAGGTTCTTATCCGTTCCCATGGCCTAATTACTGTGTTCATTCCCTTTTGTGTGTATTTTGTTTTGTGGGAACTTCCCCTGCTGCACACAAAAAAGGGGCATATTTTCAAAGAAGGGCATTAAAACTATCGCCTCTTTAGCGGCAGGAAACTGCTGCTAAAGCGACAATAATGGGCTTGATAATATGCCCTTGAGAATTCCAATAGAAGCCCATGTTCTGGTGTTAACATGGGTTTCTATTGGAATTCCATACAGCATATTATCAAACACATTATCGCCGTTTTAGCTGCAGTTTCCTGCCGCTAAAGCAGCGATACTTTTAACGCTGTTCCTTGATAATATGCCCCTTAATGCCCCAATACTGTTATGAATGTACGAGCATACGTTATGACACATCTGCTAAAATGCATCATCATGCATTTTTCTTTTTTTTTGCTATTACTGTTGTTGAGCAACAGCACTACAGCAATAACCCTTTTTGTTTTTTGTTTGATGATGCTGGCATAAAGTATTGCCAAAAACAGGAAGCCTGCATTTACAAAAAATGGCCAGATGTTTTGGCTTTGTCAATGCTTGTCTGTATTTGCAGTGGAAAGACTTATCTTCCTGTCTGTAACATTGGCACCTAACACATTGAATGATTCAAAAAATAATTTACACCCTCTGGGGACAAATAAAGAATGCAGCACCTAAAGAGGACACAGATTGACATGCGCCATTTTTACTTTCCCAGTATTCCCCAAATAATGTGAAACATATTTCCCTATCAAATGTGAAGTACTGGCCCATTTAAGACTAAAGTACAGATATTATTGCATGCATTTGCTATTCAATATCCTCACAGTAAAGCTCGCTGTGAACCTGCAGTGTTACTTCCATTGCACTAACACCAGAGATTGTTTGTGCCTCTAACTCAGAGTTAAAGTACAGGATGCTTGTCACATGCTTTTTTTCTGCCTTTCCTAGATATTTCCCCACTGGTAATTCTGGTACTTGTGTGTACCTGTTAATTGTCTTCCATCTCCCATTCTTATTCTGACTAGTGGAGGGCGAAGTTGCAAGATCTTTAACCTTGCAACTTTAAAAAAAATACACAATAGCCTGGCAAAAGCAAGTGAAGGAAAAAAAAGCCACAACCCACCTGTAATGCACGAAAGAGGCCCTGCGCATAACGTATTATGCCTCTGCAGCTGAACTGGGAGTGAACTTCTGGTTCAAACTGAACAAGTTTATTTCCTTTTCCTGCTGCCGGAAGTCCCAGGGCGAGACTTCCAACAGCGTAAAAGGACTGGGTTATGCGAGTCGCAGCTGAGAAACACAAACCAGTGATGCCCTGAAAATGTTAGGCTGAAGATATTACTGCACGGAGTTGGATGGGTGAATTAAAACCATATCAACCTCAATCATATTCGAAAACGTTAAACTTCATTGCAAAGCATAAAGTTACCCATGATTGTTAGACCCCATGTGCATAGCATAGTATCTCCATCGGTACGCCGCTGCCCACAGCCCCAAACCCAAATAACACACATACACCAGTTATTGGAATGAAGAAGCTGCAGGTTTATTTGTTATACAAATAAAAGGTGGGTTATCTTACAGGCGATCCCGTCTGCCCCGCAACCCCTCGTTGCAAGGTACCTGAAGTTTTAGCCAAAGAAACACCAGCGACCATAGCCCGGTATTGAACTTAGGAGGATAAACTCCTCCCACCAGTGGACCTATCGTCCACCCATTCCGCCCTCTAAACAAGGGAGAGTTAACTCAGACCTTCCTCCGCCGGGCAGAGCTCTATATGGCAAGCCCCCGGTTGCTCAGGTTTACAACCGCCCTAAGGACTAACAGGGCGCTGTCGTACCCCAAGTTCCCAAGAAGGAACCCCTTGGAGCATGTATGACTTATGCACGGTGCGCTTTGCAGTGGAGCCTTCAGGTCCTGTTCCTGCGCCTTTCCTGTTTTTGGGATCGCCCTGTAACTCCTCCTGCAACAAGAGACACATTAATACATCAATACTGTCCCCCTCCCCACTTCCCCCCTTTTCAGCGGGTGAGGGAGGGGAGATGAAAAGGGGATCTAGAGTCCAGGCGGGGAGGGGGCTGCCTACGGCCGGACTGCTGGCGGGGAGCAGCCAGAGATGCGACCTATCTAAGGAGGGGGGCAGCAGTAAAGAGGGCGCGTGATAGGAGGGGCCACCCTTGTAAACCCTCCCCTGGCCCCACCCCCTATCCAGCCCCCTAGCTCGCGCCCCCCTCCCCCCCTGAGGATGGGCTGCCCGGCTGCCCACGGAAATACTACAGGGCCTGCCCTCCTACGGGGTCCCCTGCATGGACCATGGGCAACCTGCATAGTATCTCCATCGGTATGCCGCTGCCCACAGCCCCAAACCCAAATAACACACAGACACCAGTTATTGGAATGAAGAAGCTGCAGGTTTATTTGTTATACAAATAAAAGGTGGGTTATCTTACAGGCGATCCCGTCTGCCCCGCAACCCCTCGTTGCAAGGTACCTGAAGTTTTAGCCAAAGAAACACCAGCGGCCATAGCCCGGTATTGAACCTGGGAGGATAAACTCCTCCCACCGGTGGACCTATCGTCCACCCACTCTGTCCTCTGAACAAGGGAGAGTTAACTCACGCCTTCCCCAGCTGGGCGAAGCTCTATATGGCAAGCCCCCGGTTGCTCAGGTTTACTACTGCCCCAAGGACTAACGGGGCGTCGTCGTACCCCAAGTTCCCAAGAAGGACCCATTGGAGCATGTATGACTTAAGCACGGTGCGCTTTGCACTGGAGGCTTCAGGTCCTGTTCCTGCGCCTTTCCTGTTTTTGGGATCGCCCTGTAACTCCTCCACAGCCCTGGGTGTGGCCACCGCTGCACCCAGAGCCCCCACCACTTAGCTCCCTGAATCTCCTCTATTTGCAACTTGCTGCCTCTAGCGCTTCCCCCAGGTCCAGCCCACAGCATTCAACGGATTTCGCATGCAGCAGGACGTGCCTTATGAATCCCTACCCCAGCATCTACGTGAATTTAGCGTGCCTGCGTTCACGTGCATGCGGGCTACTTCCCACGCTTCCTGGGATCTAGCCCGTGCCATATAGGTCTAGGTGTCAACTCTGACCACCAGAGGCCACACGATCCCAGCTCACTGCTCAATGTGCTTGGGTCCCCCCTCATTGCTTCCAGCAGTCGCCGACTGGTTCTAACCTTTCTACTTTTTCTCCTCTACCTGCTCCAGATGGTGAGAATGGCTATCCCTATCCTGGCGAAGCCAAGGTTGGCCATTCCTGAGTACAGGTGTTGACAAACACTCCTACATCCATTCCTGATTAAGGCCAAGGTATGGTCTGACCCACGTTCCCCTCAGAGTCTAGCACCCTGCCCCACTAAATGCCTGGCAGCCAGCTACTGCCCGTGTCTTGGATATGGACTGGATTTTTTTTTGTCCTGGATGGACCCGATTCTGGTGTATGCCTGCACCTGTCCTGGAGGTCTCGAGGATCCCGCTCTTGCTAGTGCGAGCAAACTAGTTTGACTCCCTCGGCCCTGTCCCTTTACCCCAGGATTACCACTTTTAAGTCCTGCCGGTGAATGTCCCCCTTAAGCGAAATGGCTGGTATGGGCCCGCATAGCCAGCAACCCTTCGCCTACCCTGCCATAACTTAACCTAACCTGTCCCACACGTCGCCCCATTGGGGCGCTCGTTGGACCCAGGTGGCAGAAGCAATAGCCCTAACCAAGAGCCTATATCATGTTGTGCAGCTATGGGACACTACTGTTTTTCCCTTACGTCCTTCCCTTCCTAAAATTGTTGTCTAAGCTCTCCTTCTCGGGACAGACTAACCCCTACTAAATAGTGCCTCAGGTCAGGATTGTGGACCAGAATTTACTATAAATAATTCTATTTATTCTGAAAACTATACATGTTCTGTACCGCTTCCAGCTGCTGTTACAATTTTTGATAAGGTGGTGCGAGATAGTAAACTGAACTAGGATGTTAATACCTAGATACGCCAGGTGGGGACCTGTTTTGAAATACTCAGAGTTGTCAATGAACTTGAAAAGTTAATGATTTTATTTTATACCACTTGAGTTTGTTTTGGCCCGGGGGGAAGCAAAGGAGCGTCCGCTTACCTTATTCACGACGCTCGACGATGAAAAGGGGATCTAGAGTCCGGGCGGGGAGGGGGCTGCCTACGGCCGGACTGCTGGCGGGCAGCAGCCAGAGATGCGACCTATCTAAGGAGGGGGGCAGCAGTAAAGAGGGTGTGTGATAGGAGGGGCCGCCCTTATAAACCCTCCCCTGGCCCCACCCCCTATCCAGCCCCCTAGCTCGCGCCGCCCCCCACCCCTCTCCCCCTGAGGATGGGCTGCCCGGCTGCCCACGGAAATACTACGGGGCCTGCCCTCCTACGGGGTCCCCTGCAGGGACCACGGGCATCCTGCAAATCACGTCCGCTCCCCTAATCGGGACATACATTTTCCATAAGTGCCAACATTTTAGAAGAGGAAAGCAGAAGACTTGGAAAAAAAGAATAGGGAGAATGTATTTCCCCCAATGCCCATTGACTTCTATCAAAGGAGAGGCAATTTCAGGTCTCCTAAATCAGGTCTATCAGCATATATGATTTACCCAACTTCCCATTAAAGGGATCTTGTGGTGGGCTGCATTGGCGAGAATGGAGACGCTGCACCAAGTACTGTGTAGGAACCACCTTTATTCTAATTGCGGAGGGAGAGCACCGGGGTCACTAACGCGCATAGGAAACTCAGCGCGAAACGGCCGCCAGCGCTCCTGGCATGCCTCTCGGCATCATGTGGTGTTAGCCACTAGAACGCTACACCACATATCTCCTTCTTGTAGATAAACATAACAGCGTGAACTGTGGACCACACAGTGGTGCTATAGAGGTAACATTCAAAGGCTCTGAACCCTTAACACATGTCAATACATTGTGGAAGGGGGGGCAATGGAAAAAAAGGATACATAACATAACGGGAAATCACATTTCATATTCTCTTTTTGGTAACACTATTGCTCTGCCTATGCGGGGCGTGTGGTGGGTGCTTGTGTCGCATGTGTGTCCCTGTGCGTGTTCTGGTTTCCCCTGTGCTCTCTTGCTGGTCACTATTGAGAGCTGTGGAGTTTTGCTGCATAGTGTCTGCTTCCCGGGCTTGGTGGCGTTCATGTGGCCTGAGCTGTCGTGTGTTTTCAGGACTCCCCTGTTCTTGTGTATTACTACTTTCACCTTCATTGTCTCTTGTTGTATTGTGTCTCTGTGTGTCTTTCTCTGGTCCGTCCTCCTCGTTATCCGACTCCCAACTGGTTGTTCTGGTGCTTGTTGTGGAGTCTTCCTTGTTCCATCCCATCACTTTGTTGCATTTGGCCATTCTACTGTGGGACCATATTTTGCCATCACTTAGTAGGGCAGTTCTCGAGTAGGTTTCTTTGACTTTCAAGGGCTCACTAAACTTGCTTTCGCCTTTCCTATGTAGCTGGGCCAGCTTCACTCGGACCCATTCCTCTTTTTCCAATGAAACCTATCTCATGCTGTGTGTCTTGTTGTAGTGGTCCATGTAGATTTTCTGGGCCTTCTCTAAATTGCTTCGGACAACCGCTGGGGACCACTTTCTCTGTACAGTGAGGTTTAACCAAACTGTGATGTCTTGTGTAAATGGGTCCCGGCCTCGTAGAATCTTAAACGGGCTGTATCCAGTCGTTGTGGGAGTGATGCCGTAAGCCCATACAGTGTGTCTGATTTCCATCTCCCAGTTCTTCCCTGCACTGATGGCTGCTTGGACGGACCCCATGATCACGCCGTTGAACCTATCTGCGAGGCCATTCTCGGCCGGGTGGTTCACCGGGGTATGTCTAGTTACGATGCCGTTTCTCTTCATGAATGCAGTCTATTTGTCCGATGTGAACTGGGGGCCATTGTCACACTTGATGGTCCTCAGAATTCCTTCTCTCAAGAATGTAGCTGTGAGGAAAGCTAGGATCCTGTCCTTGTCCACTTTTCACATAACTCCACTTCTGGCCACTTGGAGTATCGATCCATTAACACAAAGGCATACTTGGGTACGCCCCACGAGTCAAGGATGGGACCAAGGATGTTGACCGACAACTCTTCACATGGGCTGGTGGCAGTGGTGAACTTCTCCATCGGTGGTCGTAGCCTGGACTGTGATTTGTCTGCGTTGCTGCACTGCTCGCAGGCCCTCACGTGCTTCTCGATATGGTTGTCAAGTGTGAGCCACCAATAATCGTTTTTGACTCAACTCTTTGTCTTCACTATTCCTAAATAGCCTTCATGCAGGATCGTGAGTAGTCGTTCCACCAATTGTCGTGGAGGAATCACTTTGTCCCCTCTTAAGAGAAATAGGGCATTCTCACTGATGGACAATTCCTCCCGCACTACCCAGAATTTCCGGCGGTCGGTGTCCAAGTGCTTCTTCTTAGGCCACCCCTGCGTGACAAACTTTTTCAAGATGGGGGTCTGTCTCGTATGCTGCCTTCCATTCCTGCGCACTGATGACTTCTTCCTGGCCATTTGTGAATGCTGTTGTGTACTAGTCCCATTCTGAGTGTGTTGGCGCTCCTTCCATTGCCGCCAATCTGCTGAGGTAGTCTGCCACTTTGTTCTTGTTCCCTGGTAAGTATTCAACATCATACACGTAGTCCAACAATCTGAGGGTCATTTATACAATGCATGGTGTGGCGCAGGCATGGTGGCTAGGTGTAAGAACTTTAACTAGTGGCTCGTGGTCCGTCCTGTGGAGGAACCTGGAACCCCAGAGAAATTGTCAGAATTTTTCCATTGCCCAGACTGCCGCCAGTATCTCCTTCTCTATGATGCTGAACTTCTCTTAATTGGGAGCGAGGAAGCGGGACGCAAAACTGACGGTGGTCATAGAGCCATCCGTGGACTTTTGCGACAGGACGGCTCCCAGACCCATGTCACTAGCGCCTGTGGTGAGGATGGAGAGTGACGGCGACTGGCTGAATCCGTATAGAGGCACGGATTCGCAGTTCCCCATCGGAAATGGCCGACCAGCTGAAGGCATTTTTGTCTTTAAGTAACTGACGTAGGTGGTGTGTCTTGGTGGCAAAGTTTTGCACAAATTTGCTGTAGAACTCGGTCAATCCTAGGAATGAACAAACTTCTTCTTTTTTCTGCGGAGTGGGTGCAGCCATGATTGCTTCTACATTGGATCTCTTGGGAGAGATCCATTTGTCGCTTATTTCGTGGGCCAAGTATGTGACAGAGTGAAGGCCAAACTTGCACTTTCCCCATTCTGCAGTGAGGCCGTTCTGCGATAGGATCCGTAGTACAGTAGCGAGTTTCACATCATGGTCTTGTTTGGTTTTCCCCATCATCCGGATGTCGTCCTGGAAGTATTGCACTCCGTTGATGTATTCGAATAACCTGTGCATACCTTTCTGAAACACGGCTGCAGTGGATGCCAGGCAAAATGGCATCTATCAGAACCTGTAGCATCCAAATAGTGTGATGAAGGATGTAAGTTTCATACTTGAGGGGTGAAGTGAAATTTGGTGATACGCCGCTGTGAGGTCGATGGTTGAAAACTATTTGATTCCCTTGGTCTGGGCCAACATTTAAGTAATTTTGGGCAACAGACATATGTCCACTATGATGTTTTTGTTCAGTTCCCTGAGATCTATGCAGAGACGTACTTTCCCATTGAGCTTGCATGCCACCACTAAGGGTGCCAACCATTCAGCACTATCTACGGGCTTGCTCACACCATTGTCCTCCAGGTACTGTAGTTCCATTTGTACTGCCTCCCTGCAATTGAACAGGATGTTCCGTACTTTGTGGCATACTGGTGTGGCCCCTTCCTTGAGGCAAATTCTGTGCGTAAATTTGGTGAGCTTGCCTATGGTGCCACCAAAGGCATCTTTTAGTGTATCTCCTTCCGGTGTTGGCGGATTGTCTGTCATGAGGACCTGGCTTACGCCTCCTGGATTAAGTTAAAACCCTAATGTCCCTCAGTCTGCCCACCCTAACACAGAGGGTTCCTTTTCTGCCACATACAGTTGCCAATTGAAGTCCTCCCCTTGAACTCAAATCGGAGTGTGCGAAAGCCTACCATGGGGATCTTTTCTCCTGTGAAGGTGACAGGATGGACGTCCATGGGGTGTAGGTGAGAGCCTTAGGTGTGCATGAAGTCCCTCTCACAATTGTTGTGTTAAATGATGGTGTGGGGGGACCCTGAGTCTGCCACCATGGAAACCTGTATTCCCCCAGGGGACAATAAACAGGAGGGTTTCTTAGTGCTGTAGCAATCAATACCCAGAATCTGGTCATCTATGCATAGAATACTGTCCTCATCTGCTACCCCTTCCACCCTTTCAGTGTCGGAATCCTGCATAACACATTTGACAGAGGAGTTGCTAGGTCTACTTCTACACACTTTCCCAAAATGGCCCACCACCCCACAAAATGAGCATTTTACACCGAATGCTGGACATCATCTGTCACTGGCTACGTGTGCTTGACTGCCGCACCTGTAGCAACTAGTCTTGTGGTCACTGGGTGCTTTGTGGGGTCCTACTGCTTTCGACGTGGGCTTCCTGTTGTACCATGCCCCAACCATGGGTGGGGTTTTGAAATTGTGGGCTTTGGTGTCAGTCACTTTGCATACTGAGGCCTTACTCTTGCTGTTTTTCTTCTCGCTGCAGCCGCACATTTTTTAGAGAGTTCTGCTTTCTTCACTATGGCAATGATCTCGTTGAGCGGGGCATCCCCGCTAACCCACAAATTCTCCTGTATATTCGTGTTGACGGTGTGCATTATGAAATGGTTACGTACCAGGTCATCGTGGAGGTGGCCAAATTTGCAAGTGACCACTAACCGATTCAGCGCAGCTACGTAGTCTTCCACAGACTCAGTGTCCGTTTGTTTCCGTTTGTTTCCGTTGGAAGAAGTTATAGCAGCCTATGGCAGTGCAGACCACAGATTGGTAGTGACTGTCCGTATCTTCCATCACATGCTGGAATACGTCATCGTCGTTGGGGGGGTCTAGTCTTCTTTACCATGTTCTCATATACCCTAAGACCCTCCGGCCCCAAATTATGCAAAAGGATTTTTTTTCTGTGTATGCTAGAAAACACCTCTTCCCCTTCGTCTTCCAGAGTAGACAAATAATTCAAGAAATAACATTTTCAGTCCTCCTACTTCATGGCTGGCTCCCCCGGTTTTGGCAGGAAGGGGACTGAATTGGTGAGGGAAAATGTCTACGCACACGTGCTGGCTGGGTGATGGTGCCGGGGTCCAACGGGTATATCCCAGGAAATGCAGAAGGCTAGCTAGCTGAGTTATGGACCAAGCCAGTCCTGTGCACTTGGCCATCAACGGTGTGTGTCCCCGATTCTTCTGCGCAAGGGGCCGGTGTGAATGACAGGAATGCTTCGCTCCTCAACCCTGTATGTGCTCTGTGGGTGCTCTGGGGAGTCGCCAAGTGTGGCTGCAGGCTGGGGAGATTCCTGTAGGTAATCTGCTCCCAGGGCTCGCCTCTAAGGGTACTCTGCAGGTTCTCTGGTGGGGCTGCAGGATGTGGCAGGTTGTGGGGATGAAGGTCCCAGGAGTTGATCATCTCCCCTCACAGGCTGGCAAGCACTCCCCTAGGCACTTACTGTGGAGGAGCTGGTCCTTTGAGGTCAGGCTCGCCGGCTGCTGGGCTGTGGGTCAGGGCTTCCAGCACCTGCCTGATGAGCGGGTCATTGGAGGTCTGGCTTGCTGGCTGCTGGGCTGGCATTCAAGGCTTACAGCACCTGCCTGATGCTGCTTTCAGGATATCGGCGCCTAGGTCATCAGTGGGAGGGCGCTTCACATGTCCAGGATCCCTCTGCCACGCTCTCCCTCCTTTGCAGGATGTCTGCGCCGATCGCGGGGCTTATTTTAATTTGCATGTGGAGTAAGCGCTGCACAGCGTGCCTCGAGCACCAGCGTCATCGCCAATTTGTGGTGGGCTGCATCGGCGAGAAAGGAGACGCGGCACCAAGTAGTGTGTAGGAACCACCTTGATTCTAATTGCGGAGGGAGAGCACCGGGGTCACTAACACGCGTAGGACACTCAGCGCGAAGTTTCTTTGGGGTACTTGATTTGTACCCTACGTTTGCATGAGGAGGGGATTCAGTGTATAATTCCACTTGAAATCTTGCAAATACTTGTCATTTGTGTGTAGAATTTTGTTATGTGTTCATGGTAGTTTATTCCGTTTTCAAGAAGCATTGTCTGGACATTAATTTATTGTTATTTTGTATATTGGTGCGGGTTAATTTTCTAGCTCACTTCAGCCTTTGACTGCTTTGTTTCATAACCCTATAAATTAAGTGCTTAAAGGGGTACTTGGTTCCCAGTGTGAGGCAAAAAGACACAGATTATGAAAGGCAACCATTGACAAAGCTGAGGCCCATAACTATTGACTGCCCTCAGACATCTCTTGCCTGGTTTCTCAAACACAATAAGAAAGGGCTTTGCATTATGAACTCTGATAAACGTTATACGAAAGCATTTTACCTTGTGAACCCCTTGACCCACACCATGGGAAGGAGAATTATATTGTGAACTCTGTACACAAAACTACAATCGCAAAGGGGGTTTACATTGTAAACTCTGACTGAGCTCATAAAAAATGGGGCTGTCAACTCTTAAAAAATGCAGTCAAGTCAAGAAAGCTTTATTCGATTGTAAGCAAACAATCATAAAAGCGCAATAGCAGAAAAAATACATATAATATACACTTCGACAACTTGATAAAACATTATTAAACTTTACCTGCTTTCCTGAAATTCATGAAAAAAAAACTAGATTAGGATGAAGACAGTTGTTTTCTTAAGCGCAAGACTTGTTTCAAATAAGTGACCATTCTGAAAACAATGTCGACATTATTTAGTTGTTTTAATGCCATAAGAGTGGGTCGACATTGGCGAAGCCCAAACCATTTTAACACAGTGACAATGCTCATTTTTCTGGCATCCAAGTAGTATTTGCTGAAGAGGAAACGTGGATCGATGTCTGCTTTGAGCTGTTATCACATGGGCACGACTGTAAAGTTTGGGACCAGTCGTTCGCTTTAGGCAGGGTAACTAATCTGTAGAATATTCCCAAACAGAAGCGATTTAAAAGGAACCTGTCGAAATCACTTAGGACCACGGTGAGGTAGGGTTGAATATTAAAAGTAGTTAAAATCAATTGATTATTCAGGACTGTAGGTTTTACAAATTCATTTGACAGCCTAGCAGAGTCAAGTAGAGACAGGCCCATTAGTTTTAGTTCCTTCCTGGTTAATTCCTTTATGGTACTGGGGTTAGTAAAATACTCAGCGTGATCGAGATCTTGGAAAAACTTTTGCACATAGCTCATTCAAGGGATTCTCCAGGCTCTATCCAATTTCAAAACGTCCAAAATGATATCTCCATTTAATTTTGTCTCATTCTTTGACCAGAGTCTGTGCCATAATAGCACTGGCTCGAGTTTTATTAAATCTGAAACAAAGGAGAGCACCAACTCCGCATGACATATGGTTGCGAAGGTACCATTAGGGACCGATAAGATATACCTTAAAAAAGAGTTTTCTACTCTTTGAATGGGGAGCAAATCAACGGGTCTCCAAACCCCAGTCCCATAGATTGCCGCAGAGACGCACTTAGCTCTATAAATTTTAATAAGTGCCTCCGGTGGTCTTTTCCCGAGCTTAATTGCAAAGGCTCTAAGAGCGGACGTGGTGCGCAGTAGTGCCAATTTTTGGGCCGCCTGTGACCAGGAGTCATTATGGGCAAAAAGAATGCCCAAATATGAGAATTTCTTGGTGACCCCTATCTTTCGTCCAGACACAAACATACTTTTAGGTTTTTTAGTACTCGAGCCACAGGCATAGTGAAGGTCTTGGAGGAATTAATTCTTAGGCCGATCTCATGCATAAATTTGGAGAAGCTATCCAACAGCCTCTGCAGTCCAATACTGGTGCGGGACATCAGTACTGCATCGTCTGCGTATAAAAGGGCTGAGATAGGTCGTCCTGCCACTTGGGGAAAGTCATGGTTATCTTTTAGGAGAGCCTCTCCCAGGCCATTTATGTACAGGTTTAAAAGAAACGGAGCAAGGACACAACCTTGTCTAACTCCGCTATTAATTGGAAAGGAAGCTGTGCGTTCACCCTGCAGCCCGCAACACACACGAGCGTTAGCGTCGCTATAAAAACGTTTAAGAAAATAAATAAGCTATGAATCAACCTCCATTGTGTCTAAGATAGACCAAAGTTTATCATTCATCACACAGTCAAATGCCGCTGTGAGGCCCACAAAAAATAAAAATAAATTCCCCCCCCTTGGCCCTAGTATATTTTCCGACTAAAAGGGACAGGTTCAGGCCCTGCTCAACGGTACCTACTCCGGCTTAATGTCTTCAGAGGCAGATTTAAGATTCATGTCAATGTATACTTTGAGACTTCCGACCATGCTTGACAGTGAGCACATTGTCATGTTTATTAAAGAAAACAGAATTGGTTTATTGGTTAATAAATGTGGTGACAAGGCAGAAGCACTCTGATTTCACATTTTGTAAATGACTTGACAGAGCCTGTAGGTTCAACCTTTTTGATTGTGAAAAGCCAGCATTGCTTTTTTTAGGATTAAAGCCTGCTGGTGTGCAAATTGTCACACAGCATTCACAGAAGCAGACATTTATAGTGTTGGTTGCCCCAAGGGATATTTCTTTAGAGTACATGGTGTCTGCCCTGTTAATTCTGTTCTGCAAGCCCCTTAAATGAGGAGTTCCAATTTGTAATTCCCTCTGAAATCTTGTAACGATTTGTCATTTTGAGCATAGTATTTAGTCATGTGTGCATTAAAGCACTTTTACTTTGTAGCACAAAATCAATGGTTGAACATTGATATATTGCATGGTTTTTTTGTGTGGTACTCAGTGTGGGTTTCTAGCCCACGGTAACTCCTGAGTCTTCCTGGAGTGCCCTGTCTCAATACCCTAAGAGTCAGTTACAAATAATGTTCACATTGTGAAATTTGTGACAAATGCATTAGAAAGGGTGTTACATTGTGAGCTTTCTGAGAAAAGCAAGAGGAAAGTGTTTTATATTGAGAACTCTTTGACAGCTACAATAGGAAGAACGTCCTTTGACAAACACAACGGGGAGGGGCTGTACATTGTTTAACACTAGGAGATCTTCCAACACAAATCTTTAGTTCATATAGTGCTATTGAGGTCTTGACTTTGTGTAGAGTTGTAATTTTATGTTGAGTATAAGGGGCTCATAACGATGGCGGAGGGGCCGCCACTGACGTGCCGGCGGTCCCTGCGCAATCTGGCTCCCATTTCCCCTGCCACATTAGGATGGCGGGGGAATCGCTTACTGACCACGGTGGTCGGAAAGACCGCCCTCCATGCTTCCGCCATGGCAATCATCACGATTCCCTGGCAGAGTGGTTAGCATGTGTGAGATGGCAGCAGTGCCTAGCAGGCACCGCCCACCAGATTGCAATGCTGGCATCAGCAAGCCTTTCCATGGCGGTTCCACCTCCATGGAAAGGCTGGCGGAGCCGGGGTTCTGGGGCCCGTTGTGGGCCCCCTCTGTGTGGGGGGAGGGTCAATGTGCACTGAGGGGTACCTGTGGTACCCCCCTACATTTCCATGCACAAGGTGGCAGGCACCGAGTGGTGCCTGCCACGTTGTGTATGGAAATGCACTATGTGCCATTTGTGCATTGTGAACGGTGCTGCTGCCAGCAGCACCATCCTCAATGATCAATGGCCTGGATACACCAGCCATATTGGCGGGCATATCCTAATACACTGAGTGGGATCGTCGCCTTACCGGCGGCCGGTCCCAGCTCCGCAACGATGGCGGCCTGACTGATGTCTGCCCGCCAACGTAATGAGCCCCTTAGTTCGGTGTGATTTAAGTTCCCTTTCTTTTTAAAAGTATATGTGGTGGATTGGTTAATTAAGAATTTTGTGCATGTTATGGAATACTTGTCTTTATTTTTTTAAGTACGCTGTTGATATTTAATTAAATATATGACCAAAGTGGTAGCTACTCTGACATTTAAACTTTGGGAACGTCTTGCCTCAGACACCTGTTTAATTCATTCACACCGAGCTTTTGAAGAAAGGGGAAAATCTGTTCCCTCTCCCACGTCTGGCCACATTGTCTCACCCACTTGCATTAGATTTGTGCCTCATACGTTATTTTCAGGCTGAACAGTGTGCACAAAGGGAAATTGAATGCTGATAAAATTATGGTATTAGTTATAAGAAATCATCTTTAGACCTGGACTTACGTTTTTTGGTTACTGGATTTTGGCTTACTCCCAGCCCCCTTTTAAAATGTTGGTGTTACTATCAGCGCTGCTCTTACCGTCTGCCTACATGTCATCAAGACTACTGGCACATGTTCTTCCCTTATTACAGCCTTAAAGAAAATTGTTCCTTAACTTTGAGTTGAAGGGGGAGATTGATGATCCAAGAGTAGCTATCTCATCCTGTCATCCTGTTTGGATTGAATCAAAGCAGTGTTGCTTTGTTTACCAATGCTTTAAAGCCGTGATTCTTAACCAATTGACCTCTGTGGACCTCCACTGAATCCCTAATTGAAGACAGTACTCCCAAGCAAGCCTTGTAACAATAATATGCAAAAAACCTGGAACAAGTACTCAAATTGCTAAATATTTAGTCATTTCACAACTGAACGAATATCAAGATCCACATTTTAATTGATCCACTGCCATTGTGGGCTTCTTTTCCTCTACTCTACACTTTGTGGTGCACTTTCTTGCCCATGTGCTTCTCCCTAATTCACTCCCATTGTTTTCACTCCATTTATTTTTCCGCCCCACTCCCCATTGCTTTCTCTCCCCATTTGCTTCTCTCCCAGCATCGTCTGTGTTGCTTACCCCACCTGTGCTCTGTGTGTTGCTTCACCCAAGTCCTCTTGTTTCTTTTTCCCACCCTCTGTGATTCCACCACCATATTGCTTTTGTATTACCACCTCCCTGCACTCCACGTTGTTCACTCTCACCGTTAGTGTTCTTACCCCATCCACACCTCATGTGGCTTCCCCTGCCCTCCTTTTTCTTCCACCAATTCTCAGTGAGTCCACCTCTCCACCATCTGCATTGCATCTGCGCATGTCCTGCGCCCCACGTTGCTGTCTTTCGCTGTTAGCTTGTTTCTCCCACCTGTGCCCCTTTTTTGGCTTCGCCCAACCTGTTACTCCTTCCACCCACCCCCTTCCTCCATGATTCCTTTCAATCTGCGCTCCACATTGCTTTATCTCACCTGTGTTTCTCCCTTTGCATTTGAATCTTGGAAAAGCAGAGGATATTTAGTTCAGCTTCGCCAGGGAGCAAACGACCTGGACCCCATTTGGATCGACTTTGCTGGGGAGCAATTCGAGCTGCTCTATTTCTAAAGTGTGTCTTTGGTGTCACGGTGGGTGGCGGGGGAGTCAGCATCTTTCACTGAATTGCATACATTAGAATTGCTAATTACAAATTGAACATATGTAAACATTAATATGTGCGTACTGGAAAGAAGCCAAGGATAGACTGAGCATGTCATCTGAATGCTGTTATGGCCCACTGACTCACAAGCTTTACTTACATAAAATATGCAATGTATATACAATAATATATTGCTAAAACCATTGGCAAAGTTAATAGGTCCCAAAGGCAAGGCCTATTGGCTTTGCCAATACTTGTTCAATTTTACTGTTGAACTTTGCCTGGACACAGTTTTGAGAGATATTACTAAAACGTAATTGTTCAAGACAAAAGGCTGTCCTGGGGGGATGAGGGTTAGTGCAGCACACCACATGAATTAGCAAAGTTCCTTCCTGTCAGTCCAGGCCCTGGGTTGCCTGTGTGCACACTGTTCAGCCTGAAAATAACATATAAGGCACAAATCGAATGCAAGTGGGTGAGACAATGTGGCCAGACGTGGGAGAGGGAACAGATTTGCCCCTTTCTTCAAAAGTTCGGTGTGAATGACATCAGCAGTGCAGTGCGAAACGTGGTAGGATATTAATGCAAGGCCAATCACCCTGCAGCTTACACATAACATTGAATGGTAATTGGCCTGTTTTTTTAAAGTCTTGCTGTCCCTTTGCTTGGCACTCCAATTTATAGTCATTGGAAGTTATCTTAATGATGTGCCTGGTACCCAAGTCACTTAGGGCCATATGTAGGTAACTTGGAAATACCGATTCCTAAATACCGAATGTTACAGATTCGGTATTTAGGAATCAGTATTTCATATGTAGGGAATAATTCGGTAAAAAATACCGAATCGTTAATATTCCTTATTACCGAATCGGTAATACCGATTCGGTAATAAGGGATCACCTACCCATTCATTCCTATGGGCTTGGAGGCCCATAGGAATGAATGTGAATACATTTGTAATCGTGGGAGGTATTTCAAGGGCGCAGGGTATCCAAAAGACACCCTCTGGCACCCCTGAAATGTGCATGCGTGCACATGTGGCACACATACATGCGCTAAGGGCATGGATGTGTGCCACATGGCACACTTCAAAAAGCAAAAAAGTGCTTTTTGAAAGGAAATCACTATTTACCACCAACTAGAAATTGATGGTAAATAGCAGTTCCTGAAGACTGAGGTGCACTGTTTTATTTGCTACCTACATTGCATTTAAGGAATCGGTATTACCTATTCCTTAAATGCAAGGCCATAAGGAATCGGTATTAAGGAATAGGTATTTACCGATTCCTTAATACCGAATCCTCCCTACATCTGAAATGCTTAAATACCGGTTGGTAACGGTGAAATTTAATGAATTTCACCCTTACTGACCGGTATTTGCCCACCTACATATGGCCCTAACTGTCTAGAATGATGATGACATACCTAGTCAAAAAAACAAATGAAGTGATTTGGGGCCCGATGTAGGTAAGTTCATTTTACCACTTCTTAAATACCGAATCATACCGATTCGGTATTTAAGAAGTGGTAAAATGGAGGTGGGGAGATGTAGGTATTTCAGATTCGGTAAATACCGAATCGTTAAGATTCGGTATTTACCAATTCTGTAAATACCGAATAGGTAAAGCCCATTGATTCCTATGGGCATTGAAGCCCATAGGAATCAATGGTCATTACCGAATCGGTATTTACCGATTCGGTAAATACCGATTTGTGCAAGGGTGCAGGAGGTGTCACTTTGACACCCTCTAGCACCCCGAATTCAGGCATGTGTGCCATGTGGCACACAAACATGCCCTAAGGGCATGTCTGTCTGTCACATGGCACCGGTGTGCATGCACATATGTGCATGCACACCTGGATTCGGTATTTTACCACCCAATTGGATTGGGTGGTAAAATACCGATTCTTAAAGCCCTGTGGCACTCTGACATGTGCCAGCTACATCTGCATTTACAGAATCGGTATTTTACCGAGTCTGTATTTAGCGATTCGGTAATTTTACCGAATCGGTAAATACAGAATCGGTAAAATACCGATTCTGTAAATGCTTGCCCTACATCTGAAAACCGTAATACCGGTCGGAAACGGCCGAATTCGGCCGTTTCCGACTGGTATTAGGGCACCTACATCGGGCCCTTGGTGTTTAGACTCATTTGATACATTTAAACAATGTTTCACCCATTATATAGCGCTTCATCAAGATTACAGAATAAAACATGAATATAATCAGTACCATTTTTTCAAATCATCAAAAAATTATTCATAGATACTATTCAATTTTTTATTGTTGTGCAACCATTATTAACTTTTATTACGCACACATTGTTTTATATTACATATGGGCCCCATCAATTGGGTTTCCATCAATTTCATCACTAAGCGGCTGATTATAATGGTGGTCAGACAAGCGTCCGACCGCCATCCTGTCGGGAACGGGAACGACCAACAGGGAGTTGGCGGTCCCGCCAGGGAAATTACAATCCCACTGCCGTGGAGGCTTTTGGAAACATGCCTTTTAGCATTGAGACTTGTGCTGAGGGCTGCAGCACAAGCCTCACTGCTATGAGGCATGTTTGTGAACATCCATGCAATGTGTGGCAAGCACCATGGGGTGCCTTCCACACGGTGCAGGGACGTTTAGGGGGGAACGATAGGTGTCTCCCAGACCCCATACCGAATGGTCCTGGGGTGAAGGGGGCCAACTAGGGGCCCTCAAAGTCACTTTCCACCTGCCTTTTCATTGCAGGTTAACCACCATGAAATGGCTGGTGGTAAGGGACATATTAATCCCTACCGGGGTGCCTGAGCAGCCACCACCACAACTGTAGGGATTGCAGTCCCTCCGACAGTCTGACGGGGTCCTTGAGCTCGTCAGAAGCGTGGCGTTTGGTCTCGCCACCATCCCTTCAACTGCCCGCCATCGTAATGCGGCGGGTGGTCCTGCAGGATCCGATGGTGGTGGGACTGCCACCAAAGGCCTGACTGTGGTGGTCCCCTCGTAATCAGACCCTAAGTGATTATTAATATGACATACGTAGCAAACATGGCATCTTTTACTCTTACAAGACACCTTGCATTTCCCTGTCCTTACTAACACAACATATTGTTTAATGTTGCCATCTCAGATGATGAGTAGGCATGGGTGAAATTGCAAATTAGTGTTCATTCAAAATTCACATGATTTTCGGGAAATAATTGTATTATGTAAAATAAACTTTGTGCAATAATATGCATCAAAATTGTACCTGTGTTATTCCCTCCCATACAATAGTCCCACAAGGTACTCTCTCAAAGTAATTTCCTTATATGTTCGATAGCAGCCTCGGCTACTTTGCTTATGCATCATATAGTGCCGCAGTGGACAATGACATAATATCCATACATAAAATATCGAACAACAAAAATATTGAAAATTAAATATTGCTACCAAAAATATTGACTCTGTGTACTTAACTAAAAAAAGCCACAAATATTGTAAACACAAATATCGTTATTAGAAATATTGATTTTTACACATATTGAAAACAAACATATCGGGAAAAGAATATAGTTATCTTTAAATAAACATATATCAAAAATATTGATTCCCACAATATGAACTGCAATATTATCACCACAATAATTAAATAATCATAAATAAAAAGATAAAAAAACACTTTTCACATAAAACAATTACTTTAAATAAACCCTAAACTTGTTTCAAACATTTGAATTAAATAAAAAGATACTGCCTCCACAAAATATTTACCATTAACCCCCAAAAGAATGATATATCTAAAATATATACAAAAAAACCCTCCAACAAATTAACACCAACCTAAATATTGATAAATATATATATATAAATACTTTTATAACTAAGACTAATAATAATAATTATATATAAATATATATATATATATATTTTTTTTTTTGATAACTGCTATATTGAAGTAAACACTTCAATATTGCATGAACTGACTGCATAACAAAATGCCACTGCCTTCATAAAAATGTGAAGGACAATGAATGAATTGTAACCGTTTACAAATGGCTGCAACATTTGTAGCAACCTGGATCTCAGCCGCCTTTTGTAATCCCTTTTCTGAGGCAATGAATTGGTTTTATTTTTTTCCTCCCACTATGTTCATGTTTGATGTATTTTAAAAATGACGAAAATGTTGGTGCTCATTGACATTGAGAAAGGCGTGCAACCGAAACGCGTCTGTCCTTGTAGCGTGTAGTTGTGAAGTGAAATAAATATTGAAAAAGCATTTCTCTAGTGTACGCCTCGATTTGTGACCGAGTGAAGGTCACGTTTGGGAATATATATATATAAATATATATTACCTACTGGAGGTCGGCAGTAGGTAGTTATAGTTAGGACCTAGTTACCATAGGAAAATGGCAACACTCTATTCCCAATAACGCCGAATAACGAATCTTCGCGAAATGTTCAAAACTAAATCTTTGTTGATATCAGCTCCTATGCTGGAAGTTTGGGGGTGATTTGTCAAGCGGGACCGAGAAAAAAGGGGGGGTTACAAAGCGTGTTTTCTCCATGTTAATTTCTATAGGAAACATTAGACAAGACTACAGGTCGAACGGGTGAACAGAATTACCCCAAATTTGGCAGGGAGAAGGGTATTGGTCTAGAAATCACGCTTTTGTTTATTTGGTGTAAATCGGTTGAGTAGTTTTTGAGAAATATTGAAATTTACAGATATCGATATCTGGGAATTCTGCCATCTGATTGACTGAGGCGTTACGAGCACAAGCTTGCTGCTGATTGGCTGCGAGCTACGCGAACGGTTGCAACTAGGAAGTGTTGGCCGCCATTTTGTGATTCTGTTGAATCGAGTAAGGGGAAGGAATAAGGGCAGAAAAAAGTGGGAAAGAGGAGGGTAGGAGCACTGTGAGGTCTATGGGGTGGTTACGGTGTGATGTAGAGGGAGTGTGAAGCAAAGTATTTACTCCTACCAGTGTGAAAGTGCTGTTTTGCCCACTGTGAGATGGTGCTGAGGTGAGGTGCTGGTACACTCCGGGATGAAAATGTGCGTGTAAACCGTGAGCTGACTGCTGTAAACTGATGTGATTTGGGGGCTGTAGCATACTGGCCAAAGCAAAGTATTTACCCCTACTGGTCTGAAAGTGCTGTTTTGCCTACTGTGAGATGGTGCAGAGATGAGGGTCCGGTGAACTCGGCGATGAAAGCGTGTGCCTAAACTGTGAGCTGAGTGCTGTAAACTGATGTACCGTGGGTGCTGTAGCACACTGGCCGAAGTGAAGTATTTACTCCTACCAGTGTGAAAGTGCTGTTTTGCCTACTGTGAGATGGTGGTGAGGTGAGGTGCCTGTACACCTGGGGATGAAAGTGTATGCCTAAACTGTGAGCTGAGTATTTACCGTTACCGGTGGGAAAGTGCTGTTTTGTCTAGAAAGAGACGGTGCAGAAGTGAGGTACCGTTAAACTCTGGGATGAAACCCTGCGCCTAAACTGTGAGCTGAGTGCTGTAAACTGATGTGCTCTTGGCGGTGTAGCATATGTGTGCAGGTGGTGTTAGTATGCGTTTATGGTATAGCGGGAGTGGGAAGCAAAGTACTCACTGGTACCGGTCTGAAGACTCGGGGATGAAACTGTGAGTGTAAGTTGTGAGTTTATTGTTGTAAAGCGATGTGCTGTGGGTGCTGTAGGATACTGGCCGCTGTAGCATACCTGTGTAAGTAGTGTTAGTGTGCGTTTATACTATAGAGGGAGTGGGAAGCTAACTACTCACCTGTTCACAATTGAGATGGAGTTGATATTGTAGATGAGGTAGTCTTGTAGGAAAAGACAAAGCTTCAGTGTGTACTGTCTGCACCACTTATATGTATCATTGCAGGCTCTGCACATGTTTTTTTGTTTTGCGTATTGCAAACTGTAGAGCTCAAGTGAATGCCACGTGGCTGTGGGCCCTTGCTGAACGCTCTCTCTGGCCTCTTCTGCAGAATTCAGTATTCACATTTGCAATTGAGTCAGTATTGTAGATGATGCAGTCCTGAAGGAAAAAACATTGCTTCAGTGTGCCCTGTCTGCATCCCTCATACGCATCATTGCAGCCTTTGCAATTTTTTTTTTGCTTTGCGTATTGTAAACTGTAGAGCTCAAGTCAATGCCATGTGGCTGTGGGCCCTTGCTGACTGCTCTCAGTGGCCAACACTGCAGACAGCTGTGTTGACTATTCAGATCAAGTCGGTATTGTAGATGAGGTAGTCCTGTAGGAAAAGACATTGCTGCAGTGCGTACTGTCTGCACCACTCATACACATCATTGCAGGCTCTCCACACTTTTGTTTTGCTTTGCGTATTGCAAACTGTAAAGCTCAAGTCAATGCCACGTGGCTGTGGGCTCTTGCTGACTACTCTCTCAGGCCTACACTGCAGATAGGAGTGTTCACAATTGAGATCGAGTTGATATTGTAGATGAGGTAGTCTTGTAGGAAAAGACATTGCTCCAGTGCGTACTGCCTGCACCACTTATATGTATTATTGCAGGCTCTGCACACGTTTTTATTTGCTTCGCGTATTGCAAACTGTAGAGCTCAAGTGAATGCCACGTGCCTGTGGGCCCTTGCTGAATGCTCTCTCTGGAATATACTGTAGACTTCAGTGTTCACATTTGACATTGAGTCAGTATTGTAGATGATGCAGTCATGTAGGAAAAGACATTGCTCCAGTGCGCTCTGTCTGCACCACTTATATGCATCATTGCAGGCTCTGCACATGTTTATTTGCTTTGCGTATTGCAAACCGTAGAGCTCAAGTCAATGCCATGTGGCTGTGGGCTCTTGCTGACTACTCTCTCAGGCCTACACTGCAGATAGGAGTGTTCACAATTGAGATCGAGTTGATATTGTAGATGAGGTAGTCTTGTAGGAAAAGACATTGCTCCAGTGCGTACTGCCTGCACCACTTATATGTATTATTGCAGGCTCTGCACACATTTTTATTTGCTTCGCGTATTGCAAACTGTAGAGCTCAAGTGAATGCCACGTGCCTGTGGGCCCTTGCTGAATGCTCTTTCTGGCATATACTGCAGACTTCAATGTTCACATTTGACATTGAGTCGGTATTTTAGATCATGCTGTCCTGTAGGAAAAGAGATTGCTCCAGTGCATACTGTCTGCACCATGCATATGTATCATTGCAGGCTCCGCACACGCTTTTTTATTGCTTCGTTTACGACACACTGGGCAGCTCAAGTCACCTTATGTAGGTGTGGGTCGTTGCTGACCGCTCTCTGAGGCCAACACTGCAGACAGCAGTGTTCAGAATTCAGATTGAGTTACTATTGCAGATGATGTAGTGTTGATGGCAACAGATATTGCTCCTAGTACGGCCTGTCTACAGCACTCATTATTGCTGGCTGTGCACATGCTGAATGCTATTGATGTGGCTATGTGAGAGCACTAGAACTGATGGAGTGTTTATGATATAATCTTTTTGTGTATTATTTCAGATCTATTGATTGTGTGTCAGTATACCACAAGTTGTGGTTCTTTTACAATAGAATTATTTCTGTATTATTTCACATCTATTGTCCCTACCTTACTGCAGCACAAATTATTGATTCTTTTAATATTGAATCTCTGTGTGTGATGCAATGATTACTGTTTTAGTTGATTCTAGCAGCAGCCATTCCCGAGGGCTGGTTTACACTCACCCTACATGCATCCAGCACAGACGTCACTGGATATGTGACCCTGGTAAAAAAAAGGACTTGAGCGCACATGCCCGTACCCACTTCCAGTATCTATCTGTGTCTGTGTATTATTTATCAATGTATGATACTGTCTCTGGCCGTACTATATTATGTTGTACTGTAGACAGCGTATGCAACCATGTTACCTCTAGTATTGGAGAACATTTTGGTATTGTAACTTTTAGGTGTATGGCTATCACAGATGGAAGGCTACTTTACAGAGCATGAATATTGATGAAAATGATCGTTGCATGTTGTGTGTAGTGTAAGATATGTGTATATTGCAAAAAAGTTTAGAACAAAGCTCTCTGAGCAGAAGAGGTGTGTTTCCTAAAATGCAGTACGGACATTGACTACAATGGGTGGCGTTTTTGAACTGTTATAATGGGAAATGTTATGAACTAATGAAATGGTTTTTTAGTGGTCACATGGCAATCGCGCATCTAGTGCGCAATGAGATCGCACCCAATGTGATTTTGAGAAAATATATTTACTATAATACAAGTTTATTACAGTTAGAAATATATCTGTTTAAAATATTTTTAATTATCGCTTGCTCTAATATACACTTTAAAGTTATTTAGATATAGTTTTGAGACAAACAAATTAGGGAATGGCATATGTGGCGCGATATCGTACGTCTATGACGTAACAGAGGGCATGGCAGAGTGCATTCGTCGCATTTGGAACACACAGTGGTGCCACCACATACGTACATGATGTAACGCACCGCTTGGTAGTGCGTACCGGTCGCATCCCGCAGTAGCAGCCGGCGTGACCGCATACGTACATGTTGTTATGCGGGACGTGGTGTTACAAACCCGTCGGATACGAAATGTGCATCATTTAAATGTGGTGGATAGGATTTGCGTGCTGATCGAGGTTTGTAGACTACTGTATGGGACTGTAGTTTTCTAAAAAAAAAGCTTGATATGCATATTGTTTGGGGAAGATATAAAGCATTACATAATTTTTAAAGGTAATAAAAGTATAATAGAGTTGCAAAATATTAAAAAACAATTAGAAAAAATATGAAATTAACATTTAAAAAACCTTTGAAATTCACTGTAAAAAACCATAGGTTTTGCAGACGTTATAGTAAGGAATTAGCATTTAAAACATCTTAGAAATCACTGAAAGAACCATAGGTTTCAGGGACGTTATATTTAGTTGGACATTTGACTCATATAAAATCAGAGAAATTGGCCAGTTATAGTTAGTTGAGCTAACTATAACTCACGCTCCCGCAATGCACTGCTGATGACGTCACATATTACATCACTCATGACATGGTTAAGTGACATCACTGACAACATCATTGATGACATCTCAAATGACATCACTGATGACATCATCCACATGGTAATCTGATGCTCATACTAATGCCTTATATAAATAAAGATGCACGCACTCTAAAATACAACTACTATTTTCAAACCAAACACACAAGAATGCCAGATACTTGAGAGCACTGACTATTTCCTAGGTCTATACACACATACATTGTCTTACACATACAGTTACTCATCAATACAGTACTATAATATGTACTGATACATCTATACATACACTCTACCACTCATCCATAGAGTTAGTCACACACCTATTCAGTCAAGAAAAGAATGAATTACATACTCATTTACTCATGTATACAGTTATATACACCAACTGAGTTATGTATACACACACCACATCACTTATTTATGCGGATACTAAGACATACTTATTGTCTTATACAATCACTGATACAAGCAGACACTCATTTATACAACCAATCTTCAAATAACTTACTCTCACGTTTAGTCATTTATATACTCCAGCACTCACATATACTGCCTTAAAACATATGTAGTTACTCACACATATACCACTGAGACATTCATTCACTCACCAACACACCCGTACACACACTAACTCACCCATACAGCCCTTCCCAGATGCACTTTTAAATCCATACAACCAGTTAATTACCCACTCAGACATCTGTGCACAGAGTCACACCCCCTCCACTGATCCACACAGACACTCAGGCACTCATACAGATACTCAGACAAGAAATCAATAACCCATATAGACACCTATGTAGCTACTCACCAACCCATGCAGCCGCTTACACACCAACTGAGAGACTAATACAGACTTTCACACAGTTTAGTCACTTACCCATGCATTCAGTAAGACACGTTCAATCACTCCCTTATACAGTCCGTCATGTGCCTACAAAATAATCCCGTCAGGCACTTGTAAATCCACTCATTCTTCAATACACCTTTGCATAGATATATATGAAAAATATTTAAACTTTACAGAAACACACATTCACTGAATGATGTTATCAGTGATGTCATTTGAGATGTCATGAGTGATGTCATCAGTGATGTCACTGACCATGTCATGAGTGATGTAATGTGTGACATCTTCAGCAGTGCATTGCGGGCGCGCGAGTTATAGTTAGCTCAACTAACTATAATTGGTGAATTTCTCTGGTTTTATATGAGTCAAATATCTAACTAACTATAACGTCCCTGAAACCTATGTTTTTTTCAGTGAATACATATATATATAAATTCAAACTATACTAAACCACCAAACCAATAGAAGCAAGCAAATAATTAAATTAACAGTATAAACGTCACTCTGATTTCAACAACTAAATACTTAAAAAACAATAAATGTCCCTATCACAAAGGTAGCTAACTTCTGCAATTTACTGTGCTGGGAGATGAAACAGTGTGCTCCCACCCCTCCCTGTCTGAAAAGGCTGCCTTGAGTCATTGAGCTGACGAGCTTGTGGAGATGCATTTGTGCACCTGTGAGAGGTACTGAGACCTGAAAGGGTTGTGGCAGCCTGCTCAGCAACCCCAGATTAAATTTGTTTTTATCTCTACTGATGACGGATGATATCCAGAAACACGTGTCTAGAGATTTACAGCACTAACCTGCACCAACTTTGGTGGAATACACCAGGAAATATTCATGTAAGCATGTAACATGAACTACATTTTACCATAATGCTAAGGGGCAAACTGTGCTGGGAGGTGAAGCAGTGTGCTCCCACCCCTTCCTGTTTGAAAAGGCTCCCTTGAGCCAATGAGCTGATGAGCTTGTGGGGATGCACCTGTGCACCTGTGAGAGGTACTGAGACCTGAAAGGATTGTGGCAGCCTGCTCACCAACCCCAGTTTAAATTTCTTTTGATCTCTATTGATGACGGATGATATCCAGCAACATGTGTCTAGAGATTTACAGCACTAACCTGCACCAACTTTGGTGGAATATTCCAGGAAATATTCAAGTAAGCATGTAACATGTACTGCATTTACCATAATGCTAAGGGGCGAACTGTGCTGGGAGGTGAAGCAGTGTGCTCCCACCCCTTCCTGACTACAATTAACTAATTGAAAGCTCTTTCTACCAACAAAATGAAGACAAACATAAAGGACTTTTACAAAGGCAATTGGGTTGGCAGACTTCACCACTCTGGGCACAGACGCCAACCCAAATACCATGGGGGAATGTCTATGACAGCACGTTAGCACAGGAAGCCAAAAGAAACGCAGTGGAAGGATGGCACAATGCCTTCCAATCCACATTAGGCAGAATTCAAACTACAACAATCAAAGCACCAGACCCACCCATCTAGTGGACTCAACCCCACACAGCTCACAAATAGAGTCCTCTGGAACGCATCAAGGCCAGGTCAATGTTCCCCCACTCACGCCCGTTTGTCCAACTCCCAGACCACGGAGGCCGGACCTTCCACCGGAGGCCAATAGATTAATGGTGGTTTTAGCGGGTGCCCCTCACCTAAGATCAGGGGAGAATGAGGATTACCAGTCTCTCAAGAAAAAGGTAATCAAATGGCTTAATTGGAACCGACCCCTGCCTCCCCAATATAATAACGAAATCATTATGGTAAGAAGGGTTCCATGGCTAGGGAAGACTAGGAAAACTATAGTGGGGGACTGCATCATGGTAACCTTCAAGGATCCAGGCACGGTCCGACACATTTGCAGAGGAAGGAACCGATCCCTAGATTCCACCATACAGACCCTCCCAGTATCTTTCTTCTTCCCCCCGATTCCTAAGCGCCAGGCCCCAATATACGATGACTGGATAAGGGTGGAACATAGACGTAATCACAATGGCCCTGTACAACGCCCTTATTTTCAGCCACCAGATACACCTTTCTGTGACTTCAATCGCTTTAACTGCCTGGACGGCTTGGATGGGGTCGACTGACTTACTGCCTGTAAGACAGCGTCAGGGGTTTCGAGCCCCTATGGGTCGCTCGAGCATTTTATTTTTGCCCCCGGCCCAAGCTCTGGCTCATTGAACGATCCATCTGCCATAGATCACGGCAGAATTGAATTCTCTCACCTAGTCACTGATGGAGAAGTCCCTGCTGAGGGGATAACTTTGGCTCCCCTCCATGCGGGAGAGGGGGACAGGGGTTCTATGGTGCCGCATGTAACCTATGTTGCCCTCGCTCCAGGCCTTGCAACACAGGAGGAGCCAGGCCCGACCTCTTCCAATCTTTGCACTTTGACATCACCCACTCCTGAACATCTGAGGATAATCTCCTGGAACATCGCGGGACTAGCAAACAAACTGGAAGAGCCGACCTGGGAAAACTATATAGAAACTGGCGACATATGCATGTTCCAGGAAACCTGGGCTAGAGAGGACTTTGGACACCAAGGCTACGCATCTTTTTTTATTCCAGCAAGGTGGGAAGGTAAAGGCCGCCCCTCAGGGGGCCTTGTGATATGGGTTGCTGCTCACCTGGGCTGTGCGGCATCACGGCTCCCATGCAACTCCGATGACATTCTGGTGGTCTCACTAACATGGCCAAATAAAGCAAACCTCTTGCTGGTTAACATCTATTCACGGCCGATGGGAAAGGCAAAAGAATCACCGACTTTTAACGAACTCTCGAACTTTTTATCTGAACTGTCGACTGATTCATACTATGTGGTGGGCGGGGATTTTAATTCTCATTTCGAGCCACTCCCCGGCCTTCAAGAAGGGTTCTTATCAGATGAAGAAGCTAGGTGGGCAGTACCAGGGGTTGATGTTCCATCGCCGAAGGCCTGGACCCCATTGGCGCTGCAAATCACTGCCCTCACCCTAAGGTATGGACTTAGAGCGTGTAATGGGAGAGTCAACTCGGACACACCAGGCAAAAATACTTACAACCGCCGGGGAAGAGAGTCACACTTGGACTATGTTCTGGTCCAACTAGCGAGGTGGTCTACCATACAAGATTTTAGGGTAATAGACAGGCTGGACAGTGACCACAATGCCCTTGAGTTAGACCTTGTTCATCCAGCACCCCAGGGCTTAGCGACCCAGGAAGAAGGGAACCACCCCACGCTTCTCATAGATAACAGCAGGAGAAGACTCAGGTGGGAGCAAATGGTCACAAAAAAGGACAAACTCCCAATGCTCTATGCAGAGATTACCCCTATCTTGGAAATTGTGGGGGACCTTGATAGTGTGGCAAGTAAAATAGACATAAGGAGTAAACTGTCTGATGCCCACAATGAGTTTATAAAAATTGCGGCACCCCACTTCATATGTAAAGTCCGGAAGACAAGAGAGAGGTGCCATGGCAGAACTCAATGGTACAATGTGGCCTGTAGACGGGCCAAAACAGAACTCCTCGGAGTAATAAAGGAGGGCAAAGGAGGGGAACGCCTTAAGCAATGCAGGCATGCCTACAAGAAACTTCTCGCCCAGGCTAAAATAGAATGGGAGGAAAGCCAGTGGGAAGAACTCACCAAGGCCCTAGCAGTGCAAGACCAACGCCTGTTTTGGAGAATGGTGAACGGGGGATCAGGGAGCTTACATTCGGCTGTGGAGCCTAACATAGCTCCTGGAGTGTGGCAGGCCCACTTCCAGTCCTTATATAGCGCTGAGCCCGGAGAACTCCCCGCGGTGATCGAACCAGAGAGGCAGGGCTCTCAGGCGGATCAAATAACACTGAGGGAGGTCACTGCTGCCATTTCAGGCCTGGCTTCAGGGAAGGCCCCTGGGCTGGACGGGCTACCGGGAGACCTGTACAAGCAGGAGCCCACCGTCTGGGCGCCCTACCTCGCTGCTCTCTTTAATGGCATTCTCGGTGGGATGGAAATCCCTAGTATTTGGCTGGGGGCTGAGGTGGTCCCGATTTACAAAAAGGGATCCCCCCTCCTCCCAGCCAACTACAGACCAATTAGCCTGAACGACGTAGCGCAGAAGTTGTTCGGCAGGGTCCTCCTGAACAGGCTTCAGGAATGGATCGAGGAAGCAGGTGCCCTCAGTCCATACCAGGCAGGCTTTAGGAAAGGGGTATCGACTGTGGACCAGGTCTTTAGATTGAACCTGGTCTACTGGAAGACAGTGAGGTTCGAGGGTGGCAGTTTGTACACGATTTTCGTGGACCTACGAGCCGCCTTCGACCTCGTGCCCAGGGGAAAACTCTGGGTCATTCTGGCAGGGATGGGCGTACCACCAGACATCTTATTGACCTTACAGAGGCTGCATCACAACAATTATGCCCAGGTAAGGTGTGGGAGGTCGGGGGAGTTGACTGAGAGATTCCCCGTGGGCAGGGGGGTAAGACAGGGTTGTGTGCTGGCGCCGACCCTGTTTTGCCTCTTTGTCAACGGGGTAATCGCTCATTTGAACGCCACTGATTACACAGATGCCCCCAAACTAAATGGCAACAGTGTGCCCGCAATAATGTTTGCGGACGACACGCTGTTGGTATCCAAAACTCCCATGGGCATCCAAAGGATACTTGATGCCTTTGTGGACTTCTGTCAGGACAGAGGACTGGAAATCAATGCCATGAAAACCAAATACATGGTATTGAACCCAAGCCCCAAACAGCGCCCGAATCCACTGCTGGGAGCAGCACGGCTGGAAAGAGTAGCCACGTTCGAATATCTAGGCGTGACACTCAACGAAAATATGACCTGGGGGACCCATCAAACCAGAGCCAACCTTAAATTAGTACAAATTACCGGGGGTATTTCCCGGATGATGACCGGCTCGACCTATCGCCCATTGGGGGCCCTAATTCAGATATATAAGGCACAAGCCAGGGGGGCGATCTTGTACGGGGCTGAATTGTGGGGCCATACTCCATCTCGGAATCTGTTAGCCACGGAAAACAGATTCGTAAGGCAAATTACCGCACTTCCTCCCAGCACCCCACTTCTCCCTTTGAGGCTTGATCTAGGGCTACGGCCTCTCGCCGACGAGATAAGTCTAAGACCCATAGCCTTCTGGCGCAGGCTTTGGAGCAGTGACGATCTCGCCGACTACAGGGCGGAATTGGTCGAAATATTAAAACACCCCAAGGCGCTCAGTATCCCCTGGGTCCAAAACATCCAGTCAGTCTGCACAGATCTGGGGCTCCCCGAATTGTGGACTAAACCAGCAGATACAGCACCCAGAATCTCTAAGAGATTTCTGGCGAATCTGTATCATGAACACAAAAGGGAAAGGGCTTTAGCTACCCAGACAGAGGGGTCCCTGTCCTCTAAATTCCTGCAAAATAAGGACCTTTACGCATTTGAAAGGGCTTTTGATCCCATATATCCCGTTCTCACTAGAAAGTTATTTCTCCAGTGGAGATACGGCACACTGCCTTTGCGCTCCTTTTCTAGTACCTGGTCGCAAGTCCCTTCCACCAAGTACTGCCCCCTTTGCGTTGACAAAGAGGAAAATGACTTGCATGTGATTTTTTTCTGCCCAGCATATAGGGCAGCCAGAAAGTACTGGCTGCTGCCTCTGATCAAGAACTTGGGTGGCAGGGAATATATGCCTATGTATAGGATTCTAAAATATGATGTTTCCGGCCCAATTGTTTTTGCGCTTGCCAAATTTTTTACAAATGTGTGGTATACACGTAATCGTCTTTTAAAAAATGCTGGGTAGACTGTTGAATTGTCTTATTTTTAACATTGTTAATAATGCTTGATGTGGATTTTAAATCATGTACTGATGTTTTATCAAATCTGACACAATTATGTGATTTTTAATTTATGTGTATCTTTTATGACCAAATGGTCGAAATAAAGATTGAAAATGAAATTCAAACTACACTACTCAAATTCATAGAAGCATTACAAAAAAAGCAAAGCTACCAAACACTACGAATAGAGCAATCTGTTAGCAAAATTGGCCCTAAACTTAGCAAACAAACCAAAAGAATGCACTATTTGCTACAATTTAAGGTTAAACTCTTCATAAATAACAAAGGAGTAGAGGGGCATATTACCAAGAACCTCGTTAAAATTATCGCTGTTTTAGCGGCAGGAAACTGCTAACCTGGGCTTCTATTGGAATTCTATAACGCATATTACCAAGCCCATTATCGCCCATAAAGCAGAGATAATTTTAACAAGGTTCTTGCTTATATGCCCCATGGTAGTTAGAAATGATAGCCAAAAGCATATTAGAAATAATTGTTAACCCACCTAGGTCCTCACAAAGTATCACAAACTACTCTGGGTCCTCATCTTAAGATAAGATCTACTTTTTCTTTATTCTATTGCACATTTGTTCACTTTGGGCACTTCTTATGCATAGGAAGTCATAGTCTGCTCCTTTTGGCCTTGACACATTAACCCGGGCACGACGCCCTATAGGTTCCTTATCATGGATCCATTTATGTTCAACCACTATGGTGAATGTATTTAATTCTCAATGGTACTATCTCATGATACAACTGATGGTGTAATTTTTACACTTATGGTAAACATACATTTCAATCTGTATGTACCTTTTGCAATCTTGGCTAATATAACGTGGGCACTATGCCACTGTAATTTGCAAACACAATGTTTGAATATATTTATATTTGTTTTGCCAAGTACAAGATTGCGCAATTAGACTGTGCATAATTCAAACAGTTTGCGCACGCACACTACTGAATGCGACTACCGTGGTAGTTTTAAACTTACATTGTTAGTAATCCTTTTGATATATTCATAATCAACAAGTACAATATATAACAACGTGTATTTATTTTGCTTTTACATCCCGGGCAGTGATATATTACATTTGACTCATTATTGTATACATTACAATATGGCTGCCACAGTCATCATGACTATTTGCATTTCAGTAGTCTGTTTATTATTTCTGAAGCTATGTAAGACTTCCTTTCACGTATGGTATTTTGTGTGATCAAATCATTGGCGAAACGCGCCACAAATACATTTTGGTATTCACTCCAAGAGCGACTTCTTCTTCTAGAAGACCATGGGGCCCATTAGGATGTAGGGCGGATCGCCTCTGCCCGCATGGCTGTCGCGGTCAATCCTAGCCCGCCCGCCACCCATTCCCCCGGCCACATTAGTATGGCGGGGGGCCCGGCGGACGGGAAGACCGTCCACCGCTTTTCCGCCCGGTCAATGAGTTGACCGGATGGAAAAGTGTTTCATATGATGGCGGTGTCTGCTAGACACCGCCATCCATATCAGGATGCAGGCGGGAGGGTGCCTGCCACGGAAAGGCATGCAGTGTTTGCGTTTGGGCGCCCGTTGCGGGCCCCCAGGATGTTGGGGTGTGGGGGGTGGCACATGGGGGATACCTATGGTACCCCTCAGGAGTACCATGCACAACTTGGCAGGCACCGTGCTGAGTGCACCGCCCGCCACAATGCCAGGATGCGCCCGCCACTCTGGCGGGGCATCCTAATTACCCACACGGGACCAGCACCCTTATGGCGGGCGGTCCCAATCCCCGAAAGGATGGTGCGCTACATACCCTCTGGGTATGTAGTGCGCTATATAAATTTATTGACTTGACTTGACTTTTGTGTGCAAGATATATGTGACCAAGGCGAGGTGATCGCTGAAACGCGTTGGGTTTTTCCATCTCTCAAACTTAACATGCTGGAATAAATTAATCCTTTATTGCACCAGAACGTGGATGTGGTGATTTTATCGGAGTGGAGTGCATTGGCAGAACTTGTTTTTGCTGTGAAAACTTGTAATATATATTTATATATATATTCACTGAAAAAAACATAGGTTATAGACCATATATAGTTAGGAATTCGCATTTACAAAACCTTATTTTACTCACACAAAACCATTGAAATTCCATATATAGTTAGTTGCACTAACTATATATCGCGCACCCGCAATCCACTGCTGATGATGTCACATATTACATCATTCATGACATGGTCAGTGACATCACTGATGACATCACTGATGACATCTCAAATGACATCACTGATGACATCTCAAATGACATCACTGATGACATCACTGATGACATCTCATTTGACATTACTGATCACATCACTGATGATATCATTCATGTGAGAATACGATGAACCTCTTCAGACTCTAATATAACCTTAGATACAATCAGTGTAAACAGACACTCACAGACTGTCACTCATCCATGGAGTTACTCACACACCTAGTCAGTCATGCAAAGAATCAATCACACCTCCATTTCCTCAACTATACAGTTATACAAACTTTACTTATTCAAACATATACTAACACATATTTACTCTCTTATACAATCCCTGATACAAGTTCCCAATGATCCATACAGCCACTCACACATTCACTGGCTCTTATGCACAGTTATTTATATATGTCAACTCTCACATGTACTGTGTTTTACATATGTACTTACTTTGACATGTAGCACTGAGATATCCATTCACTCACCAATACACTCATGCACACAGTCAACCGCCCATACAGCTGTTTCCACATGCACTTTTGAAACCATACATCTAGTGAATCAACTGCTCACACATCTATGCACAGAGTCATAAACCTTCCAGCCACCCACACACACACTCAGTCTCCCATACAAATACTTGGGCAACCAATCAATAACCCATATAGTTACTCATATAGCTACTTATCAACACATGCAACAGTTTACAGAACAACAGACATAATGATGCACAAATTAAGGCAGTTTAGTCACTAACCCATGCACTCAGTGAGACACATTTAATCACTCACTCATACAGTCAGTCGTGCACCTACTAAATCCTTCATCCAGACACTTATACATCCACTCATTCTTCAATATGTAAGACATATTTTAACTTTACAGAAACATACAGTCACTGGATGTTGTCATCAGTGATGTCATCAGTGATGTCATTTGAGATGTCATCAGTGATGTCATCAGTGATGTCACTGACCATGTCATGAATGATGTAATATGTGACATCATCAGCAGTGGATTGCGGGTGCGCGATATATAGTTAGTGCAACTAACTATATATGGAATTTCAATGGTTTTGTGTGAGTAAAATAAGGTTTTGTAAATGCGAATTCCTAACTATATATGGTCTATAACCTATGGTTTTTTCAGTGAATTTTCAAGGTTTTGTAAATGCTAATTCCTAACTATATATGGTCTATAACCTATGGTTTTTTCAGTGAATTTTCAAGGTTTTGTAAATGCTAATTCCTAACTATATATGGTCTATAGCCTATGGTTTTTTCAGTGAATATATATATATACATACATATATAAACATATATCATCTGTATATCTATATAAATACAAACATAAATGCATGCATACATATACTTATATGCATACAGATGCATGTTATTTACATGAAAGTTGAAAAAACACTAATAAAAGCAAAGCTAAAAAGCCACCTCATTACAAACAGAATGGCTTTAACTTAAACGAGGGCGAGATCTATTGCATTTTCAATGCTTGTTTACTTTGGTTCCATCAAGAAGGCATTCAGATGTGTCACACATTTGCCATAAATTCTGAATGTTAGCACTCTAGTTGCACATTAGATCACTGTAGTAAAGCTACTGCTCACCAGGGACGTCTGCTGCTGGTATTCAAAGTGCATGTTTCAGTCTGCATGTCAGAATTTTTTTAATGAAATAGAAGAGGATTTGAGAAGTCACTCAAAATGATCCCTAATTTTTCTTTCTGAAGCACTAATCATACTTTCTATGGCAAAATTAACCCACTCATGTTGTTCCTTTTTAAATTGAGTGTTTTCAGACTTACCACTTCATTCCAATCAAGATGGCTTCTGGTGTGCCATACTTTTGTCATAAGTAAGACTGTTAGCGCTCTAGTTGTTCTTTAGAACACTCTGGGACATTCTGTCATTGGGCTATACTTGGGGTACATCTGGGTGATATTTGGGCTACATTTAGGCTCTTTTGTCTCTGGTGGCCATCTTGGGAGACTGTATGTCAGAATTTTTTAATGAAACTGAAGAGGGTTTGAGAAGTCACTCAAAATGTGCCCTAATTTTTCTTTCTGCAGCACTAATCATAATTCATATGGCAAAATATACCCCCTCATTTTGTTCCTTTTTAAATTAAATGTTTTAAGAGTTACCACTTTATTCCAATCAAGATGGCTTCAGGTGTGCCATACCTTTGTAATAAGTAGGACTGTTAGCGCTCTAGTTGTTCTTTAGAACACTCTGGGACATTCTGTCATTGGGCTATACTTGGGCTACATCTGGGTGATATTTGGGCTACATTTGGGCTCTTTTGTCTCTGGTGGCCATTTTGGGAGACTGCATGTCAGAATTTTTTCATGAAATAGAAGAGGATTTGAAAAATCACTCAAAATGTGCCCTAATTTTTCTTTCTGCAGCACTAATAATACCTTCTATTGCATAATATACCCCCTCATTTTGTTCCTTTTTAAATTCATGAGATATTAGTTTTCTTTCAAACAATATTCATGATATCACAGCAGAAGGTTTTTTCACATGGTAAAATCACCTTAGAACCCACCACAATTCCTAAAACGAGTATGGTACCATCAACAAATGATTTATAATGTAACTAAAGTCCTAAAACCCTCTATTAACTACAATGCTTTTTAATGAGGTGCTATCATGTATATTGGTCCCAAGATGGCTGCCAAGACTTCTTGGATGAAGTGCTGACAGCCAATCAGATCAGATGTGTGGTTAGGCTCCGCCCAGATATATATCTTTTTTTGAACCTAACTTACTCAAAATCCACTGGAGCACATATATTGAGACCTAGCAAAGGCACATCGGGCTAACAGTCCCTACAATTTTGCCAAGTTTCGTGCAAATCCATTCAGCCGTTCGAGCTAAAAGTGAGGCCAACCGCCCTATGGAAATTAACATGGGAAAAACGCGTTTTGGGACCCCCCTTTTTTCTCGGCCCCCCCTTGAGGAAACCCCCCCAAATTGTCAGGTGCTGCTCAGAAACAAAATGTTCCATTTTCCTGAAAATTTCAGCCAATTCCGTCCACAAACGCCAAAGTTATTAGACATAGAATTTTCAAAAATCCCATAGAGAAAAAATCCTAACTATATATACCTACTGGCGACCGCCAGTAGGTAATATATATTATATATATATATATATATATATATATATATATATATATATATATATATATATACATATATATACATATATTTATATATTCAAAACAAGTTTCCATACTCGTCTAAAGAAACGTACTTGACACTCCAAATGCATGCATGAAGTTTAATGGCAGGAAACAACGCGTTTCACCTCTCGGCTTGATCACGTTTCAGCCGTGAAACCCAACAGTGTCCTTTAAATTTTGTTGGTAAACAATGAAATAGGACTATCCCAGTGTGAAAAACAAACAGTGCAAAATAGTGGCGGCCATTATTGACTGATGTTACAAAGTGTATTACACTTGTATAATGCAATACCGGACTGAAAATGCAACGTTTCAGTTATATATAACAATACAATAACGCTAATGTGTCTTAGCATTTTGCGTGGACCTTCTAAATAAATGTCACAAATGTACTGCTGTTTTGCCACAAACATTGTCTAGTTATAGATGTACGCATGATTGTGTTAGCGTCTAATGCGACATTGTTTATAAAAGTTCGACTTCCCAGTGTTGTTGACGTCCCGCCCCAGTGGGCATATTATTTGATATAAGAGTTTGTTTGTTCACAGCGTCCATTTCGATTTATCACATGCTAAGGTCCCGCCCCAGTGGGCATGTGACCTGAGGTATAATAGCATTAGTCCATAGTTTTGACCCATCCGTTGCAGATCAGTCCATAGAATAGTTTTCAAGTTAATGGTCCAACCAAATCATTTCAGAAAGCCTATAAAAAGTTAAAAATAAGTATAAAATCAGACACCTGGAAAGCAACAATAAATGCAAATTAAGTACATATTTCATTCAGTATTCATGAAAGGTGTACAGCCAATTCTTCATTGGAATTTAACCCATTAGGGGTCATGCATTCAAAGTCTATTATATATCTCGACTCAAGTTTTCGTAGGGCCAGTTTCCTGTCACCTCCACGAATTCCCATATCGATCTTGTCTATCACGACCATTCTTAGATTGTTCACATTCTGGAAATGTTGCTCATGGAAATGTCGTGCTACAGGGTACTGTTCATTGAGATTCTTGATCGCCCTTAGATGTTCCATAACTCTCTTCTTCGCTGTATGTATTGTACTGCCTACATACCATTTGTCGCATGGGCAGATGAGTACATAGACACAGTACATGGTGTTACATGAGAGTGATTTGCGAATAGCAAATTCCCTGCCAGTAGTGGGGATGGTTAAAGTCACACAATCTTTACTATTTTTACACGCCTTACAGTTTCTACAGCATCTGAAACCTGGCTTGCCCTTGATAAGGTTTTTACTCGTGACAGAATTGTGGCTCATTTCATCCTTTAATGATCTACATTTTCGAAATGTAATCTGGGGGTTCGAGTTTAGATGCATTTTCAGGTGGTTATCTGTTAGAAGGACATGCCAATGTTTTCTAAAGATTTTTAATTTCATTGGCTTGGCCCGAAAAGGTTGTAATGAACCTTACTTTTTCGTCCTCCGTTGTTACCCGGTTGGGGTTCAACAGTTCATTTCTAACAGTGGCATCTGCCCTCAAACACGCCTGCCTGATGGTTTTGTTCTTATACCCACGTTCCCTGAAACGTATACACATTTTCTCTTTCTCAGCTTCATATGCTTCATCGGTGTTACAATTTCTTTTGGCTCCGAGCAGTTCCCCGTAGGGTATACTGTCCACAAGGTTACGTGGATGAGAACTTCTCGCACTCAAAAGACATTTTGCCATCTGTCTCCTTGCGGAACAGACTGGTATGTATGGTCTCGTCCTGTATTTCCACTAAAACATCCAAAAACTCGATCCGAGTTTTGTGTATGTGTTCTGTCAGTGTGATGTTCAAATTGTTGTTGTTCAGGAGCTGTACAAATTTCCTAGCAGACTCTGTAGTGCCAATCCAAATCATAAAAATATCATCGATGTACCTAAGCCACAGGACAATTTCGTTGTTGAATTCATTGTATTGCGTGGACACCTGCTCCTCCCACCAGCCCATGAATAGGTTGGCATAGCTGGGGGCAAAGCAGGTGCCCATCGCTGTGCCCTGTGACTGTCGTTACATCTGATCGTCAAAAATAAAAAAATTGTTGGTCAGGCAAAACAGAATCAGCTCTAACAGCATTTTTGAGTGATTTGCAAAGGAAATCGATCTCATTTTTAGAAAATGCTCAACTGCTGTAACCCCTAGGTCATGTCGTATGCAGGTGTATAAGCTACTGACATCTAGAGTAACTAAAGTATACGATGATTCCCAGTGTATTCCTTCAATAGTTTTCAGGTAGTGGGTTATGTCTTTTAGGTAGGTGGGTAGAGACATTACGAAAGGTCGTAAATAGTGATCGATATATTGTGAGGTATGTTCAAGTAGTGATCCCATAGATGAGACAATGGGTCTCCCAGGGGGGTCTGTTGCGTTTTTGTGAAGTTTTGGTAAAAGGTAGAGGATGGGAGTCTTGGGGTGGTCACATTTAAGATATTTGTATTCGTCCCATTCCAACAACCCTTTGTCTCGGTAATCACATAGCAAATTCTCAAAGGCCATTTTAGATGATCTAATGTCTTCAGGGGTGCAGGTCTGATAGCACGTGATGTCACTTAGTTGTCTCTTACCCTCCTGTAAGTATTTCTCCTTAGTGAGCACCACTATATTCCCCCCTTTGTCTGCATTGCGGATTACAATATCAGTATCATTTTTTAAGTCTTCCATTGCCTGTCTAAGAACTGGAGATAAGTTTTTCTTAGTATTAGGCAACTTTTTGTT
Source organism: Lissotriton vulgaris (assembly GCF_964263255.1). Lineage (NCBI taxonomy): Eukaryota > Metazoa > Chordata > Amphibia > Caudata > Salamandridae > Lissotriton > Lissotriton vulgaris. The sequence goes on along the minus strand of NC_141685.1, from coordinate 798,280,903 downwards.
TCTTAGTTTTTTGATATCTGATAGTACTCCTTTCTCAAAAACCTCAACAGCTTCACACACAATGTTAGGTAAAAACTTTGATTTAGGTCGAAAATCGCTTCCTGGGTTCACATCACAATCCTCATTGTCTAAAAAATCTTCTCTTACAATGTTACCTGAGGAGATTATATTCAAAAGATCAACATCATGGCTGTCAATAGCATTAACTACACCAACATTCACATCAAGGGCTGTACTCTTAGGATGGGTTTCAAACCATTTTTTCAGTTTCAGTTTTCTAGAAAAATAGAACAAGTCTATTCTGGTTTGTGCATAGGTAAAATTGGTAGAGGGACAAAAGGATAGTCCTAGCGACAGAACTTCAGTCTCATGTACAGATAATAGTCTTTGTGAAAGGTTCATTACCGTCATACTTTGGCCTTGCTGCCCCTCGTCATTACTCCCACGGATGTTTTTTCTGCGTTTCTGTCTTGTTTTGGCTTGCTTGTTCCTCTTGCTCTTCCCCGACCCCCTCGTCCTCTTCCTCTTTGAATCCCCTGGTCTTGTTGTTGCTCTGCCCTTCCTTGATTCAGTACTTGGAACTGTAATAAAAAATTGCACTGTTTTCTCTGAAGTTCATCGTTAATTGGCTGGTTAAGCCCACCGTAGATAGGTCAGAGAGGCTGCCATCCGATATATCACTCTCAGTTACTTCAGCTCGAGAGGTGGTACTCTGATTTAATTTTGTTCCCGTTGTTGGCTTATCAAATAAATGGTCATACTTGCGATGGAAAGTGAGAGTACGACCTGATTGGTAATCTTTAAAGTCTCTCAGGAATTTACGCTGTTTTTTTAAAGTAATTTCCTCTTCGACTTTGGCCATTTTAATTTCCAAGTTCTTCATAAAATCATCCAAGGCTTCTTTAGTCATCAAAGTGCCTAGTTCTACCATCAGGCTCTCAATTTGTTCTAGTAGTTTGATGCGGTCTTTTAGTGCATATTTTACCAATATTTGCATCATAGTTGTAGAGCACGCCGTAGAGTTGCTTGACCATTCCTCCAGCATTTTCGGGGTCAGGGTCTTCAAAAGTTGGAATGGTAAAGATCCTTAAGCCACGCGGTACCCTCGCTACTTCTATGTAGCGTTGGAGTGACTCCGCCTCCCACCATTTGGAGAGTTCTTTCTTGTGTAATTTCTCCATTTTTCCAAGTAATGTCTGAAGGTGTATATATATATGTATATGTATATATTCACCACGATTCTTACTTTTCCATTAAATAATCAGCCCGAGCCCAAATCCATAAAGCGTGTAGATTTATTCAAAACAAACAACAAATATATATTTATTTTTATATTCATATATATATATACACACACACACACATCTATATTTTATTAAACCAAAACAGAAAACGAAATCTCAATTCATCACAAGAAATAATTACAACACATAATCCAAACAATTCCTTCACATGCAAATCACTTAAAAATAACATAAACTATATAATATCACATTTACCACCTAAAATAAATTAAATAACAGTTCTGTAGCTGCAGCTTTTCCTCGGTTGCCTCATTTAAAAGTTAGTAATCCACAAACAATTTGTAAAATAAATCCCCCCAAAAATGTAAAACTATTACAAATCCAATCAAAATCCTTCAAAGCAATCCAAAGTGTCTTATTTCCCAATAAAATAAAGAACTGCTCCAGAAATCCTCCCCAAAAAGGAAATCAAAGTAAAAACTATTGCTTTATTATAAACCAAAACTGATTCCTTTTTTAAAAAAAACATTGACTCCAAATGCCGCATTCGTAGACAAAAACTGTAAATTAAATGTAAAAAATCCACCAGCAAAAGACCTTACAGTCCCAAAAATACCTATACATAACAGTTAATCACCAAAAATAACTAACATCACACAATTTAACATAGCCCAATAAATAATACATTACTGAAAGTGTAGAAAAACGCAAAACAACAAACTAGTGTAAAATACTAACAGCAGTACATCTATATATGATATATCTAAATATACCAAAAACTCACAAACAATACTGTAGCTACATTTTAAACCTGTCTACTAAATTCCCCTACCTTCAAAACCCTTAAAAAATGTTTTAAAAAAAGACTTACCTGTCCTGATGACCAGCAGCACCTTACAGCGACCTCGTTCCGGGAAAATAGACTAAAAATAAAACAAATAGGTTACAAAATAGAAAGTACCAATAGAAAACAGCTGCAAAATTAAACTAAAATAAAAATATCTCCCCATAGAAATGAAGGGGAAATATTAAACAATGTTGTATAACATTGTAAAAATATTGTAAGTATACATTTAACAATATTATAAAATATATACAATTATTTAATATCTACTCATAAAATATATGTCAAAAGGGGTGACATTTACTATTCCCACTCAAATGTAAACCTATCTGGGAAGGTGTTGGACACTAAAGGGGTAGTTTACTATTCCCACTCTAATATAACCATATTGGGAAAGGTGTTTGACACAAAATAAATGACATTTACTACTCTCACTCCAATCTCAGCCGATTTGGGGAAAATATTGGGCACTAAAGAAGTGACTCTTACTATTCCCACTCCAATCTAACCATAATGCGGGAAAGTGTTTAATGCTAAAGGGGGTGACATTTATTATTACCACTCTAATCTAAACCAGTTCAGGGAAGGTGTTGAATATTAAGGGGGTGATATTTACTGTTCCCATTTGCATCTAACCATATTTGGGGAAAGTGTTTTACACTAAAGGGGTGCGATGTAAAATTCCCACTCCAATCTAAACATATCAAGGGAAGGTGTTGGACACTAAAGGGATGACATGAATTTGTCCCACTCCAATCTAGCCATACTTCTGGACAGAGTTGAAATGTACAATATCCACTTAAAAAACAATTTGCATAACATTTTACAAAAGAAAAACATTACAAACACAATCAATACTTCCTATTCTTAAACAAATTTTGTAACATAAAACGTACAACGATATTATCTAAAAACATTAATCTAAACTACAAACCTTTATATACATATTTATATTTTAAATGATAAAATTACTATTGTTATTACTGGTAAAATATATATACTGTTCAAAATTATTCACTGCCATTCATAAACTTAACAATAGAAAAACACAAATTAACAATCAAATTTAAAAAATATACAAAAGACAGTTATTTAAATTGTTTAAAAAAATATAACTGACAATTCAAATTTTTATTTAATATTTTTACATTTTAAGCAATTTTTTAAAAATAAACGTAGAAACAATTCTAAATATTCTATTTAATGAAGATTTTTTAATGTTTTTACTATTTTATAATATGTAATTTATTCTTACTTGAAAAAATACTTGGTACCTTCAACATACATCTTAATTAATGTTAAATGTAACTATATTACAATAATATTGTGATAAAAATAATTGTAACAATTCTATATAATTAATTTGCATATCTTTAAAATGCTTACCTTACAATTTAAATCTAAAACATCAATTGTTTAAAAAAAATTAGCATGCATATTTCTTAAAACCCAATATTCAGCTACTAAAACAAATATTCAAAAATTAATTATATACATTATTACAATTAAAAAGACACATTTCCACAATTTCATTAATAAAACAATATCTTACTAAAACACCACTAAAAACAAATAATAAATACAATCAAACAAACTACAATACATTGCATACCATTGAAAACAGCACTGAAAATTATGCTTTTACATTCGATATTCCTGTCCACGATATTTTTGACATCCTGATATTCTTTACAAAACAATTTTTATTTTTTATTTTATCAAACAGTTCCAAATAGTGGTACAGAGCATTAAATAAGACTTCAGAGACAGCAGTACTGTTACAACCTTCCACCTCTAATCTTGCACTCCTCAGAGCCGCCGCTGGGGCCAATTATAAAAAAAAACACATTCTCAATGGAAAGGCCTCCTTCTTCCGCTCTCAACTTGACCGGGCCAAAAATAGACCCAGTGAACTATTTAAAATTGTTAAAAATCAAACAGCCTCTGCCCCTCCTAAGTTGTTGGCCACTATTGAGAGATGCAAAGAAATTGCAAACTTCTTTTTGGAAAAAAATCACCAGGATTGATCAATCCTTTATCTTTACTCCCCCCTTAACCCATTATCCCCCCATGACCCACCTGCCAATTCACCTTCCCTACATGCCCCTCCCCCTGGCGCTTTGCATCCCCCTCTTTTTGTCCCTCCTCTCGACCCCTGCTCCACCAACCACCAGAAAAAAAATAATGCCTCTGCATCATTTTTACACCAGTCACCGAACGTGAAGTCCTCAACATCATTACCAAGCTTAAACCATCTTCCCATTCCAGAGATCCTCTCCCTGCTAACCTGGTCCAAGATTTAAAATACACCATTGCTCCATATTGGACCACTATCATCAACTCTTCCTTGACCTCCGGTTGTGTCCTTGTCTCCCTTCAGCTTGGACAAATCACCCCTACCCTCAAAAATTCTACAGTTGAATCCAACGACCTTAACAATCTTCGTCCCATCTCTAACCCTCCTCTTCTATCTAAAGCCATGGAAAAATGTGCCCTACTCCAATTGGACAAACCCATTGACACCTTCAATCTTTTGGACTCATTTCAGTCTGGCTTTAGAAAGGGTTGCAGTACAGAAACTGCCAAGCTTAACATAATCGACGAGCTTCATCACTCACTCAATCAGGGGGAGTCCACCCTGCTCATTCTCCTTGACCTCTCTGCAGCTTTTGATACTGTCAATCACTCTACCTTGCTTAACACTCTGAAAGATCGTTTTGGCTTTAATGGTTTTGTCCTCAAATGGTTCACCTCCTTTTTCCAGCACAGATCCCAACAAATTAAAATACATGACTGCCTTTCTAAATCCATGCCGGTCTCCTTAGGTGTCCCCCAGGGCTCTATTCTCTCGCCATCTCTATTCAACCTCTTTATGGAACCCCTCGCCCTCATCCTTAAGCATGCTAGAATGAATTACCACCTCTATGCCGATGACACCCAGCTTTACTACAAGATTAAATCCTGTGTGGATGTTCTGCACCTCAATGAGCCCTTGACCAAGAGTCAATCCTGGTTTCATCATAATCACCTGAAACGCCACCCTAAAAAAACTAAAGTCATTCTTTTCTCCCCTAAAAACAACCTACTCCCAATTCAACACTGGATTACTGACCTTAAAGCTCTCAACTGTTTTCTCACCAAATCCAACTCAGTTAAATCCCTCGGAATCAGTATTGACCAGAACCTCAGTCTTACTTCCCACATCAAAAATGTGGCTAAAGGTGCACTCTTCAGTCTCCATCACCTTAAGAAAATCAAACCCTTCATACCTGCAGATGACTTTAAATTAGTTGTTCAATCCCTGGTCCTGTCCTGAATTGACTAGGGTAACGCCACTCTCTCCGGAACACCGAAAGTCTACTTAGCCCCAATCAAGTCCATCCTTAACCTCGTTGCGAGGCTCATTATAGACTCACCCGCTCTCAAAACCCTCAAATGGCTTCCCATTGAGGCAGATCCATCTACAAGACTGCTTGCATTATGCACAAAGCCCTTCATCAAAACACTCCACTGTACCTCTGATAAACTCCACAAAGCGGGCTGGTCTAGAGCATTAAGGAGCACTAACACTCTTGTTCTAGTCCCGCCTCTGTTAAACAAGAAAGCTACTCAATCCCATTCTTTCTCCGGAAATGCACCTACCATCTGGAATTCCCTCCCTAAAGAAATATTTTGTAACCCCTCCTACCTTAGCTTCAAAAAGGACCTCAAGCTGCTCATTCTCAACAAATATTGGGGCCCTTAATCCTTTTATCTGGTCGCAAATCCCCTTCCTCCTCCCTACTGTATAGGTCTCATCCCTATTGATGTCCTGACTCCCTTTCCCTCCCCTCTTTACCTACCTTCCATACTACTGCCATTCTCCTGTAAATTCCTCTTGCTGTTTAGGCCCATGCACTCATACTATTTCATTACCCATCACCTTCCACTGTTCCCCTCCACTTTTACTCCCCTCCTTTTCTCCATCCCTGACCACAGCGCTCTCTAAATCCACTTAAGATTGGTTGTTTACCTAATGTAATCCTTATTGTACCTCCCCTTTTTTTATCCGTACTGTTTTTCATGTTCTTATGGCTCGTATATGTCCTCATTGTCCAAATGTTTCATGTAATCTTTCCTGCTTAAACCCTTGTAAAGCGTTGTGATACCCTCAGGTCCAGCTAGCGCTATATAAAACCTTTTAAATAAATAAACAGAGCAATTGAATATCAATACAACAAGGTTAAAAACATAGTGCAACAACCCATGACTATGTGGCAAGGCCCAAGTCTCCTACCTCATGTGTAATTCATATACTTCAGAGCTATATGAGTGCATATCTCCAAAGATGGACCATGGTCTAGTTGGGCACAGCTCCAGTTGTATACCGATGTATCCAGCCCATTCTCTCCACATTTTTTGGAGTTTTCTGGGGGCACCCTCTTGCCATGTAAATTGGGCATTCCAGTCCCATCCAAAAATTCATGCTTTTGGCCCACTGCTCAATGAAGGGAGCCTCAGCATCCTTCCAGGCTCAGGCAATATTTTGTTTCACGATGATAAAACCCATCAAAAGCAATGCCCTCTGATACCTGTTACCCTCTAAACCATAGGGTCTCTGGGTATGCTCCATCCCAGCACTACTCCCTCTATACAATTCAGTACACCCTTCCAGAAGTGAGAAAGTGTGGGGCAGTGCCAGAATGTATAAATGAAATCCCCACTTGGGCCATCACATCGCAAGCAGCTCCCCATAATTATCAGTCCCATGCGATCCAAACTTGCTCTAGTGAGACATATGTGATAAAGCAGATTAAGCTGTATTAATCAAAATTGGGAGGCTATTACCGCCTCTCTAGCAGCCTTCACCGCCTCCCGCCAATCCTCATCATCCATCAGTTCCAATTCCCTCTTCCACGATATCCTCATCCCAGTCATCGGGTCTGGTAAATTTCAGAGAAGCATTTTATATATGTCAGATAGCTTATGGTCTTTGATGTTTTTGAGGAGAATCTTCACTCAAGTGGGGAATATTCAGTGATGTCATCCTCGGATTGTATATTGGGCAAGAGTGCATGCCGGAACTGGAGGTAGCGAAAGAGCTGCATGGGGTGCATTTCATATTCTGATTGCAAATCTTGAAAGGATTTCAGTGACTCATTGTGCATCACGTCACCTAATGTAGTGGAGTTAATGGGTCCCAAAAAGAGAAACCACGGAGGACTCCGACTTGAGGAGGTCTGTTACCTTGCCACAATGGAGTTTCCAGCGCCAACTTGCTTGCCCAGCCCATGGATTTCGCAGCAGTAGTCCAAACTGGCAGTGGCACTCTCATGGTGGAGGGCAGGTTTTGATGGGGGGTCACCACTGTATAACAAATGTGGGAGGTTGCTGCATCCATCACCCATCTCTCCGTTGTGTATTCCGGATCACCAAAGTCCTCAAACCACCATTCATTTATTATGATTAAGTGTGTTGCTCTATAATACAAAAGAATGTCAAGAGTAGCTATCCCTCCATCAAATATGGGCTGGCAGCATTTCCCCAGGGATATTCAGAGGAGACACTCAACCCCCTAGTAGTGTCCTCCTATTCAATAGATTGTCTTTATAAAAAATGCCTTCCCAACTTGAAAGGGTAATTTTGCAGCTGGTATAGGAGTGTGGGAAGAGAAACTATTTAAAAAATGGCAGAATGTCTAGGGAGGACAGAGGAAGAGTGGATCAGTATTTCACTTCCTTTGCAAAGAATTCTAGCTGTCGGTGGAGCTTGAGTTCATAGGACTGCAGACAATTATTGTTAATGAAGACACCTAAGTACTTCAATCCAAAGGGAGTACCCGCATCTCCTGCACCCATGTCATGACCGATGGGCAGGGAGCAATGGTGTGGATCGAGGGCTCCTGGATGTTCATGTGAATGCCAGGGTACGAATCAAAGATCTGAAGGATCTCAAGCACCCGGTCCCCCTCATTTCCAGATCATCTAGAAACATCAGAACATCCTCAGTGCACAAGGTGATTCTGGCACTTATCTCAGGGGACCATTGAAAGTCCCAGAACAGCGTGCCCATTCGTACCCATGCCGCCAAGGGTTCGATTGCCAAAGCAAAGAGCAAGGTTGACAATGGTTGCCTCTTTTTATCAGGAGCTTATTCAAGGTCACACCTCCGACACACATCCTGGACCTGAGGTTAGTGTACAGGAAGCGTAAATACCCAGTAAACCTTTGCTCGATCCCAACGCGAGGCAGAAGAGCTAATAAATACTCCCAGTACACGGTTTTCCTTAAGGCTTCCAAGAGTAAGGCTCGGTATCCGGGATAACCTCTGCACAGTTCAATGGTATTGTGGACCCTGTGTATATTCTGCTAAGTGATGTGATGGGACATAAACCCAGCTTGAGGCAGACGAACTAGGTGAGTGATGACTTTTGTGAGTTCAATGGCCAATATTTTGGCCAAGATTTTCACTTCCGAATTCAATAATGAAATTGGTCAATAGTTTTCGCAGTGTGTATTGTCGAATCCCGGTTTGGTGACAATTTCAGCCGCTTTAAGATCCAACCACAGCTCTTCATGTGTTACCGCCTCCTTGAGGGCCACCAGCAATAAGGGACCAGTCTCGGACCAGACCAAATGCCAAAACTCTACTCAGAAACCGTTAGGACCCCGCCACTTGCTTGCATGAAACTGCGATAGTACCGCCCATAGTTCCTGAAATGTGACTTCACCTTCCAGGGACTCACAGTCCATGGATGATAGATGGAGTACCGATAGGTTCACTACAAATTGATGAAGGTCTGTATGCAAAAGCACAAACAACCTGCACCCATAGTTACCTCACGGAATGTCTGGTGAGTCCCATGAGTGGTCATCATTGGCAGCCAGTATAGCTGAGTCTTCCTCTGCCTCCAAAGAGTTATCGTTCCTGGGGTATCATTCTGGTCCCATGGACCGGGCTCTCCTATCTATGCAGCTTGGCTGCCTTGTCAAATCTGTGCACCATTCTCTGGGAGGACCCCCAGCACCCCTCCCACCCATCCTCCCATACCCTCATGACGGATAGTCTCCTGTTTTCAATGTGGGGTATTCCTCTACCCAGTCCCAGACTGCTTCAAGAGTGTCAAAGAAGAATGTCTTTTCCTGAAAAAGGACTCTGAAGTGGGCATGGAAGAGAAGCATAAAGGTGACTTCCATGGCCCTCAGTTTTTGTTTTACTTCATGAAAGGATTGTATTTGCTGTTGGACCTTAAAAGTGTAATCTGGAAAGATCATCATAAGAGTTGAGTGGCAGGTCAGAGATCCTATCTTGCCCGCCAGTCTAAGAACAGCATCGCGATCAGCATTGTTTAGCACCCAAACTAAGAATGGGCAAAGTGGTGTGCCCACCGAGGGCTTGGCATTCAGTGCCCTGTAGGCCGGTTCTATTGTGAAACAGTTTGACACCTCACCTGGGAAAAGCCAGGTCAGAAACCAGCTGTATATGAAAGCGGTGGGTGTAGTCCATTCAGCACCCTCACCCTCCAGGTTGCCTATATCGTGCAGGTTGTTGCACCTTGATCTTCCGTCCTCATCTTCAATGTAGACCTCTAGTTGTCCCACCAGGCACTGCCGATGTACCAGGTGAGTCTCATGGGGCTTGACTGCATCTTCAGTCTTCAGTAACTCTGTGAGTTGTATTCCGCAAGTCTTCTCTGATAAGGGCCAGATCAACCTTCAGTTCACCCATCTTGCACTCAAAAGTGACTTCAATATCTTGGATTGCATGTAATATAGAGGTCTGTGACTCTTCGACTTTTGATGGGCTGTTGCCGGCTGCACCTGCCTCATCCAGGGGGGCTTAGTAAATTTGTCAATCTTCTGTTGGGAGGTAGTGGCCGCTAGTTTGTCTCTTGCCATGAGGCAGTCAGATTGAGGTAATGTCCAAGAGAGTGTAATGAGAAGCACAAGACAGTATCTTTCAAAGTTCAATCAGGAATGGGTCCTCTCCCTCCTCCGACAACAGCTTAACCAAACAGCCCTGAGGCTCGATTACTGCCTCAATACTGGCGAACATCCCAGGTTTCTGGAGGATGATTGGAGGGGAGACGAAAAAAGACATGGAGAGAGTAGAGTATGACCCACCAGAGGTCAGAGGCAGCCTCCGCTTGTACCCTTTTGTGTGCAGATTACAGCCGCTTGCAGTCCATCGCCACGCCAGAGTCGCTTCCTGCACACCATGCATGCTCAAACCACTTGCTGGTCCCTGAGCCCCTCTAAAGCCGGCTCCCAGTCTCTGCATAGGTCTCCTCCACTCCTTCACAGATGAGCAGTGGGGCAAGCCCAACTCTGTTTTGCCACATTGAGTAAGCCAGGTAACAAACTCACTGCGGACCCAGGGGCAAGCATATCAAGAGGAGGAAGGCAGAGGCTCCGGTGTACAAGGCCACTTCTACATCACCCCCTATGTTCCCCTCGGTACAGGTCTGTGGATGCTCTTTATGGCCTCGGTGCCACAGGTCGGGACTCCAAGGTGCACTGGCTGCACAGCTCCCTATATTCACAGGGCCCAACAGTACATATACTCCAGATTTGCGGCAAATTAATATATATGGGCCCTCAATGGTACAGTCTAAGCCAATGGCTCCCGCTGGAATGACAATCCGCTCTTGGTTTACACTTTCATAGTAATGGGGGGAGAGGTGTCCCTTTCTCTTCTCCCCACTTTCAATGGCAGGCGAGGCCCCTGGTCACCGTGCGGGAGCCCCCTTGGCAACATGCAGAGCAAGGCTATGGTTCCTCTTCAGCACAGCCTTGTGGGGCTCTTAAGTTTGTCCAGCTGGCACACCCGGAGTGGCTCACCTCTCAGAGGCCACCAACAGGCTGCCACTCCGTAGACTTCAACCGCCCCCCAGGCGCCCACCTATTAGTTCTAGATCCCCCCGGGTCTACACCCACATATTTGCTGGGAAATGCAGTCCTCGCTCACAGCCTAGCCTAAAATGGTTATCGGCTGGGCTGCGGGTGTTGAAGGGAAGTTCTTCTTGCCCCCCTGGCTGGTATGGAGAGTCGCTAGATCCAGCCTCAAGCCAGCAGATGCTGCTCTGGCTGACACCACAGCTGACAAGCGACTCTGTCGGCTGCAGTCGTGGTCGACTGGCGATGTCAGATGCCATCCCAGGTGCTCCGTCCCCCCTAGTATCCGGCCAACAGTTGGTGTAAGTGCGGTGCTGGATGTCAGCTGCCTGTGGCAGCTCAATCTGGGCAGAATAGCCCTGGGGAGAACTGGTTACAGCGGAGATTTTGGATGCGAGTCAGTGGAGCACCTCAGAAATGGCCTGATATTCTTGACGCAATGTTTTTGTACCACAATATTATTTTTCCAATATTTTGTCCAAGCACCGCCACAGCACATGTCCAGGTTCTCATCAAGACAGTTTGGAACTTATAGCTGAAATTTGACAAAACAGTGTTATTGTGAAAAAACAAAGCACATTTAAAGTTTTCAAAATCCATTATTGATGTTTATGGAAGATTCCTCTATTTAATAAACATTTAATCAGGGCCGCCCTAAAGGTGAGCTCCTGCTGCCACAGTTCCCGAGCTGCGTAATCTTAGAATGGGACCTTCAAAGTCTCTTTGAAACATGTAGAGAAGTGTGTGTTCTCTATAGCCCTTCAAAACTCAAGATTGGGTAGAGCCACAGATTGATGAAATAACTTTCAATATCCCAAATTACTACCACTTGCCAATATCACTACTCTGGCCACAAGATATGATGAGAGAAGCTGCCTCAAACGAGGTGTACCACAGGATCAAACCGACATGTGTGGTGGGCAGATTCATTTGTTAGCGAAATTTCAGCTAACCATACAACTTTTGAAAGCCACTCCGTAACCTGAGAGATATCATTTGGCTGATTCAATATAATTTTTAGTGATGGATTGAAGAAAACATACTTCCACTGCCAAATGTCTAGCTAAAGTTTTCAGACCCTATGATATTGTTATTAGCAAATTTTTAACAATGTTCTAAAATTGCCAATGTGTATACTTTATTTCATTACTAGCAGCCTGTCCTGACCTTGCCCGGGAGCAACAGGCTTCCCCGACCCCCGCCCGCCCCGACATTGTCCAGCAGCCCGGGCCCCCGCCCGACCCGTACCCCTCCTGCCCCGACCCCCGCCTGCCCCGACCCCCGCCTGCATTCTCTTTTCTCCTGCAGCCCGGGCTCCTGCCCAGCCCGTCCCCCGCCCATCCCGTCCCCCGGCTGCCCCGACATGGGTCCCCTTACCTCAGCCCCCGCTCCTCCCGCCTGTCCACTGCTCGCACCGCCGCTGGCCTGACCGCTGCTCCTCACGTCGCCGCTCCTCCCCCGCGCCATGTCTGCCGCTCCCTTACCTCAGCCGCCGCTCCTCCAGCCTGTCCGCTGCACGCACCGCCGCTGGCCTGTCCGCTGCTCCTCACGTCACTGCTCCTCCCCCGCGCCATGTCCGCCGCTCCTCGTTGCGCTCCTAGACGCCGCTCCTCCCCGCGCTCCTGACCTAAGCACGCACGTCGCGGCTGGCGCTACTTGGGAGGGACTACTTTCTTTTTTACTGTAAATTTTGTAAATAACGTTTTTTTGTAAATTTATATAGCCTATAACCATCTACACACCCTGACGATTCCAACGGTGTATCGGGTGTGTGGATTGGCGCTGTGGTTCCCGAGTTTACCCGCCTCAAAGGCTGAAAGTTCTTCCTTTATTATAGTAGTATAGATTTTCAAATCAGAGGAATAGCAAATGCTGCAGGTGGACACATTTTGACACGGTCCATCTTGCTTGTTGCTCACAGGTTTCTTCAAGAAAAGTTATATCTGTCTTCAATTGTCAGATATGTAACCTAGCCATTATATGCTTCATCTACTTCATAGCTAGTTTTATTCACCTTCACAGTGGAGGTTACGATGGAATATCGAAATCCATAATCTACAGGCTGATGGAAGAACACTCATGTCGGCATCATACAACTGCATCAGATGCAACAAAAAAAAAGTTTGTAATTTTCAATCATGTAAACATCTATTCCCAAAAGAATCTTTATTCCTTCATTGACGAGGGTAGAGGCAGAAGCGGCTGTCGGTCGGACTCCAGCCCACGTTCCCACTGTCCCGATTATGATGTGCCTTTCTGTGTGGCAACTGTGGTGGGAATCCCTCTTACTTCGAGTCAGAAAGTTGGAGGAAATGAGATAAAAACATACCTTTCCTGCTTCCAGCTTTAGTTTCCATCTTGTACTCCATCGACCAGGTCCCTCCTTGGCTGCACCTACTTTACTCCGCCGCAAAATGACTTCATTGTCACTGAGATCTACGGTAGGCTATCTGTAAAATTGTCCTTAACATTGTATATGACAATTACTGTAGCCTTGTATACTTCTGCATTGCTCTTACATGCAATATTTTTCTTAGGTGTCAAGTAGTAATGCTAATTTTCCTACTCATCAAGGTAAAATGAACAAACCTGTATTGACACTTAAAATATATTAATGTTGTGGTGCTTGTGGGCATTGTGCTTGTGGTGCCTGTGGATGTGCATTCAATAGCTTGTGTCTGCTGTTTGTGTGGCATACAATATGTACCAAAAAAGGGCATAACACATTGCCTACACATACATTATGACACATTCACAACATATATGTGTAGTAAGATAATGATGAGTAGCACTTATCTGTCTCCACACCAGCATGGCCACACTCCATCAGAACTCCGCCGCCAGGACACAGCCAGCACAACTGGAGAATCTAAATCAGCTCGAAGCAAACCTGCCACCATGACGGCAACAGAGTATTGTTAGCCGCAGCAGTCCCCTGTCTATTTCTGCAACATCTATATACGGTGGGCAGACCGCCGTCAGCTTAACCGGGTACTTGGGAATACCGCCATGGCCGGACAGCTATAGTCCTCCCAAGATCCAAATCAGGCCCTAAAACCCAATGAACTGACAGTTCTTTTTAGGTCAGTCCTCTATCTGCATAAGACCTACTGTGGGGTTACCCAGCATTTACAGAAGTCCTCAGCTGTCCATCGCTTACCTTGAGTGGCTTTCTTCTCACTTTCATCTGCTTGGGTATTATTCAAAAGCTTTTCATTTGCCAGCTTGATTATCTTGTGTTTTATCTTGTGTTTTACCCTCCCTGTTTACCATCTCTCTGCTTGACTGGCTTCTATCTTTACACTGCTCACTTTTAGGATTTTTTTTTTCTTTTTGGTTAAGCACTTCATCAGAGTGCATGTTTTTTCCAGCTCTCACCTTCTCCACCCAAATACCAATTGCCATGTGCTATGTTGTTCTTGCCTTCATGTGCTTCTTGCTCTCGTGTGTGTTTCTACCCTGAGCCATGCGCTATACTCTTCTCTCCACCACCCCCAAGCTCTGTGCTCCTCTCTTCTTATGTGCTGCACCTCCACCCCTGTGTTTCTCTCTCCTTTGTGACATTCTTTCCCCTTCCTCTTCCCACTAAATACCCCCAGTTGTTTCTCTGTTACCCTCTTCCTACTTGCACAGTCCTTAAAAAAAAGATGCGCTTTTGTGCTAAAAAATCTTATTGTTATGTTTATCAAGGCAAGTGATACCCTTGTCATTCCGCTGGCCTAGGCATGAGTCATCGCACGTTCAAGCATCATTGGAATGACGCAACACTTGCATCGGTCTCATTCTACAGCATTTCCTTATTTATACTTATTGTTTGTTGATGATGCTACAGAGCATTGTGAAAACAGCCAACACAGTAAAGCATCACCAAAAAGCCATTATGTCCCAAAGGCAAGGCTTATTGGCTTTACCAATGTTTGCTTAAAGTTACAAGAATAAATAAGAATCACAGTGATTAAAACACACGTGTGCTATAGAACTTGGTGGCGGGAGACAAAAAGGTTCAATTGGGCCCATACCCTCTCTCAGAGGCCAGCAGTGGCGGCTGGTAAGGGACAGGTGTGGGGGCAGGGGAAGGTGCGGTGGGTTTAGGAAATACAAAAAAGAAAACATACCTGCTTTTCGCCATCACCGTTGCCACCGCCATTGCCAGCTGCTGCCTCACTGCTGCCTCTCCTCGAAGGAGCAGCAAGCACCCAGGCTTACAGACTCCCCTGACCAATCATGAAGCTGCTAATAGCAGCATTGAGATTGGTCTGAGCGCCATTGTTCAGCGCTCTGAGAGGGAAAGGAAGCCTGGGCATTTTCTCCACCCAGGCAATAATGCAGCCTGGATGGGGAACATGCAATGTGCGCATGCAGGGCCGAACTGGCCATAGCAGGTACCAGGCGTTTCCCTGGTGGGGGGCATTTTTGGGCCCTTGGAGCCGTTTTTGTTACTGGGGCGGCAATATCGGCCCCCTGTAACAAAATCGGCCAAATTGGCCCCAGCAAACAGCTCGGTCGCAACTCCTCCTCCACCCCCAGGGAGGGGCTGGCCCTAGCAGTTTGCCAGGGCTGGTTTTTGTTCCCAGTCCCGACCTGTGCGCATGACTAGCCAGTTCGAGACGGCCGGCTGGAGTGACTGGTGCTGCACTTTAGGTGCAGCACCAGTCACTCCTTTTCCCTGACGTCACGGACCCCAGCCCCGTCCTATCCTAACCTGGCACAACTGGAATACAAATAATTAAAAAATAATAATAACTTGTTATTATCATTTTATTTTTCGCATTGTACTGTTTTTAATTTAAGCAGTTTTGCGATGCTCCACCGCTTTGGCGTAGGAGCCGCCACTGGGGCCAGAATACCTAATTTATTGTGTTTCATTTGTATTCAGACCTTTACTTAAATAACAATGCCAACTATCCGGGTTTCCTTGCTTCCTGCTAATGAGGTTGCTACATAAAATTAATTCAATGCACCTGATCCAGCGGGCTACCAACCTGCGGACATCTATCACTACATACTCATCTGGGCCCATAAACACACTCACTCATTTTAGGTTGGTGAAAACCGCTGGGGATCAAGTCTATAGGGCTAAAATTGTAGGTTTATTTGAATATCAATTCTCTAATCTTTACTGACCTGAAGCCCTTTCTATAACTAATGGATCTATTTTAGTTGAATAGGATTTGATGATTATAACATAGGTTCATTTACCTGATTATCTCACTGAATAACCATAGACTCGGGTAAGTTTTAAATGTTTATCAAATTAATCTTAAGAGCAGAACAAATTACAGTGTTAACTCCATCTTTCGGAGGAAGTAAGATCGGTCTATCCAATTTAAAATAAGATTTCACAACAATTAATACCCCAGGGAAGACAAGATAGAGAGAGAAGGCACATTGACATAATACACAGAATTATATTTACCTAGGATGGTGTGGAAATCAGGCCCCTCTTGCCAAGAGTTAATGGGCCCCTTAGAAAGTTCAGGTGACATGTACTTCGGGACAGGATAGGACAAGATAGATGACCTCCTCGGGATTCGACGCCTACGTCTCACCCCTCTCTGATACTAACTTCCTCCTCAATTCTTCTGCAATCCTCTTCTAATTCTATTACCTGCTCGATTCTTCTGCGACCTTTTGCTTCCTAAGGTAATCAATCAGCTTTCGGACCGCATCTCGGTCTCTCAGCATTCTGACTGCAACTGCTCTAACTAATCTAACTAACTACCCCAATGATACTTTCTTAATGGCATGTACCACCCCCAAATGTTTCACACTTATGAAACTCCTATTTCTGATTGGACGAGCTGAGGGGATGATCATCACACCATGCTAAGTTTAATCATTTTTCTTTAGTTCATTGTTTTAGTTCCCGTCCATTAATTTGTTCTCCCAAGCTTTATTTCCCACCCATATTTGTAAACTTTATCAACAACAATGTATGCAATTTCACAGTTGTCCATTGAAACTTCAGGATGTTCAGCTGGTTCCCAGGACATGTGTGGAGAACGTCCTTGGACGAGTCCCAAGACTTGAGCTCACTGTTTTGGAGTTGTCCCTCTTGCGCATGCTGGCAAAACCATGCGGGTGTCAGACTTTAGCATCATTCAAAGGCCCAAATACAAACTAATAGAGAGGTCAAAAGACAGAGTATTAAATTAAAAATAAAATTATTTCACCGTATACCACCTATCTCTACTCGCATCCGATTTACTTATAAAAATTATCTATGCATAAGCACTTAGTATATAACTTGGTTTAGTTTCAGCAAAGCAGATGCTTAGCAAGTGAGTTTCCAAATGGCCATATTAGATGCTATTGCGCAGAAGCAGAATTTTCCCTCAAAGCGTTAAGATGTCATGCAGCTGACGCATGTGCAGTACATTTTCACGCGTTATCAGCTGTCTTTAATCACATTCGGGGTACTTGTTAGTAAAACACATAGGCAAACTTCCTCTATCTAGAAATATACAGAATGTTGTGCATAATTAGTATTACAAACACTATTAATACTTCATTATGGGATTATATGAGAGGATTGCGTTCGAGCAAGTCTCTTTTATACGTGCCCTTGCTCCATCACTACATCCTTAAACAAGTCGTTTGATGGTGCAGGCCACACAATTCTTAATACATCTCAACTATTGAAATTCCCTATTTTAGGGTTGTGCTTCTGGCCTGTTGAATCGTTTGAGGACATTCAAAATGTGGCATCAAGCTTGCCCTTCAGTTGTCCCACATTCCTCCATCATCAACAGCGCCAAGTACTTCTATGCACTGATTACCAGTCTCCAAATGAGTCGCTGTTAAGGCATGTTTCCGGAGTTGCGCACTTTTTACCAGTTTGGTCTCCCTTACCTTCAACAGAAGTTTCTTAAATACCTTCTCTCTAACCAGTTGAGATCTTTTACTGCTAACCTTATGGTAGTGCCTGAGTCTGGCTTTGCCAGGCTGGGTGGGCAAGCTTTCTCTGTGGTGGCAGCCAAACCATTGGAATTCTTTACGGTTACATCTGCAATTCTGAAATCAATTACTACCCTTTGGGTACCTGTCTCTAGTCGCAGCACTGCCTTTGACTAGAAGAATATGTGCCTTCTTAGTGCCAGCCAGGCCTGGGCAAAATGGAAATTATGCAGGTGTAATTTGCATAATTTCAGGAATTTGGCATTACATTCTTTTATGTGTAATTCACAAAATTATGCATTATGCCGCTCTGAGTAATTACATGTCATTTTTGATTAAAAAAAAGTTACCACAAATGCGCAAACCCTGGTTAACATTTCCTGCGAATGAACTACAACAGAACACGAGCGGCTTTTGTTAGTTGTGTTTTGCTTTTTCGCACTTTCTGTCATCGCAAAATGCGTCCTTGAGTTAAAAAAAACTTGATGCAAGGAATGACGGATTTGTATTGCACAAAATTACGTGTAATTTTGTCTAAATTTGCCTATTTATCCAAAAGCAAATTCACACATTTTACACACCTATACCTAGCACAGGGATGCTACTCAGGTAACAGTGCACTTAATAGGTTTATTTTATATTAGATTACATTACAAGGCATTAAAAGCTGTAACTATCCAAGTTTTAAATCTCCAGGTAATTCACATTTGAGGATCAGAAGACATATAAAAGGGAGCGAGAGTCGGCATTCTTTAATTTCGCTGTTTGTCGAAATGCAAACTTTTTGACGGAGTTACGTGAGATAACGGAGCAGGAATTACTCCAAAATTGGTTTTACGAAAACCTTGTGAGGCAAAATATTACCATGAACGTATACAGCTATGCGATTTTCTAGGAAGATCTGCTTAGGAATGTTATGAGACGTAGGGAAGCCCAAGCGATGACGTGAGCGCGTACTATTTACGTAGCACATTCCTTTACGCTTTGCTGCGTTTAAATACGTCTTGTGCTCTGATGAGAAAGTAAGTTGATTGATGAAACATTTCCGTTGGGGAGAAGACACAACATTCAGTTTGACAAAATTGTGAATCTCAGTCTCTGAAGATGAAGGGTATCGGAAACAGTCTGACAATGTACCAGAGACAAACACGGCACCTGAAAAGCCCATCAAAAGAACCCTCAACGTGGTTAGCGAATGTTTACTAAATAAACCAATTTAAGGTAATAGGCTTAGGGAGGTCTGGAGAAGCAGAACTTCCAAGGCAGCCTGCAGAATGCAACCTTATGAAAAGTATATTAACTTTAACAACCAGTTAGTTTCCTGTATAGGCAACTGTATACTCAAGCACATTGAGTGGCAAAATTTTTGCAAACCTGGGATTTATAAATATATTTCTGTTTTTTTTTTCAACATATGCAATAGAACTTGAGGGTGCTGAAGTAATAAAAAATAAAAAATACTGCTGTCTAATTGTGCATGTTAGCAAAAAGA
Organism: Lissotriton vulgaris; assembly: GCF_964263255.1. NCBI lineage: Eukaryota > Metazoa > Chordata > Amphibia > Caudata > Salamandridae > Lissotriton > Lissotriton vulgaris. The sequence continues at coordinate 798,261,553 of NC_141685.1, read as the reverse complement.
GTAAGTCAGCGCCTAATTTGTAAAGAAAAATAGTGCCGGGTACCCTCGACAGGAGGACACTAGAGCTTGCACCATCCGTTGCCCCTGGCAGCACTGCAAATAACAGTACCAACACACTACTAATCATCACACTCTTAAAAATGTGACAGTTCATACTATTACAGGCCCCCAAAGATATAAGAATGGCTTTGGTGGTAAATACTAATAATTGGAAATTTAAATTGAAATAATAAATGGAAGTAGTTGTGCTCGTAACCAAATTGGCAGACACCACTACCATGTGGCAGACAGTCATAAGCCCCGGTGCTGGCAATTAAGTGACGGTGCTGAGCACCGGAAAGCACAAAATAAGCACTGGAGCAAGTCAAATATGAACTATTCATGGAAAAAAAAGAAATGAAAGGAGTACATTGCCAATCAACACTGGCAGTGAAGTGGATTGTTTCTTAGGTGAAAGTGCGCATTTGCAAAGCAAAATGGTGTCACTTATACACAAAAGAGCCAGTGGCTGAAGCAGGTTCATCTACTGCATCATGCTGTAGGCTGTGGTGGACATAAGCAAAATTTGAATGACACTTCAGCAGACCAAGGATGAAGAGGGCTGACCAAAAGTCTCTCTTGCCTCTTTTCCCTTCTCTCTCTCTCTCTCTCTCTCGCTCTCTCTCTCTCTCTCTCTCTGTCTCTCTCTCTCCTTATGCAAAGTGAATTAAAATAGATACTAATAATGACTACATTTTGTGAAGAAAAATAAATTCCCTACTCAATCGGTATCTCTTGTTATGGCTGTACAGTATAGGGCTGGGCTCATTGACCCATCAATAATATAGGAATCGAGATAGATTGCAAACTGGCCAACACACATGTAAATAATCTCCATTTAAACTAATCACAGGTGCATTTTATTCATACAACATCTTTATAGATATCTTGAAAACCTTACTGGATTGTACTGTTTAACGTGTCATTACATTCAGCTTTATTCTTACAAAAACCAAAAGTAATTTCACTTTTTTGTCAGTTCAAAAGAAAGTTTAATGGAAGTAAATGTGTTAACAATATAACTAAGATAAGAACATCATATAATAGAAAAGTTACATGTAATGTATCAATTGTATAGCCAAGAAAACAGGTATGGTTGAAAGTAAAAAAAAACAAGCATTTACAATGCAACGGTTTCGCCTTTGCAAAAGTTAGAGCTATTGGCATTGTAAATGACAACATTTTTATTTATGTGTTGGTTTTGAAAACAGATAAATAAATGGCATTGTTATTTACATTGGCAATAGCTTAATCTCTCGCAAATGTGAGACCTATTGTACCCTACTGGACGAGCTCAGCAGACAGCAATTACTTGCAGACGAGTTCTATAACACAACAGTGACACTGCTAAATCCAGCGGATGTATGACGTTACAACGCAGGCTATTACAACGCCTGCCGTTACAACACGGTTTTTACATCGCATACCATTACAACGCATAGTGCTTTTAGGCGCTGGATAGTGAATTATTTAATTTACTATTCCAACTCCAGTCCCCGTGGATAGTAGGGAAGGTGTTGGATAGTAAATTAAATATATTCCCTAGCCTAGAGCGCCCCCCAGCGCAATGCGTTGTAATGGTTTGCGTTGTAATGGGTGCGTTGTAATGGTAGTGCGTTGTAATGGTTGCGTTGTAAGTGATGTTTCCCAATCCTGCGCTTCACAATAGAAACAGAAATGATACATTAGAAGATTACGAGTGAACAAATTACAAAAGCAGACGTTAAGTTACAGGAGGCAAAAGTGACAATTGTGAGCAAACAAAATACACGAGGTAGCAAAAGGTACCTTACAGGAGGAATATACCAACTCGAAAGTTTCAAACCGGAATCACGGAGCGGCCACGTCCGCTGGTTCAAGACGGCGGAAGGGAGACACAAGAGAGGGTCCATGCATTAAGGGTACAACTGTGAGAGCAGAGGAAGAAGCAAACACATGAGTCGGAGTCTCAGCGACTAAGCGAGCAAAGCCAGCGCGTAACACATGAAGCAGAGAGAGCACAGCCGGGCATGGCCAGCACCAGATTTTTATCCTGGTAGGGGTATTGTAGTTTATGCCCAAACAGCTCTTGAATGAGAATAAAGGAATACCATAGGATAAAGTGTACTTAAATATTGAGATGATGTGAGAAAAAAACGAAGAAATAAGTACTTTAAAAAAACACTAAAAGCCCTGGAAGGACCAACACATGGTTGACAGCTGCATTTCCCTTCCAAATACTAATGAAAGAGCGAGCCAAGTAATTGGATTCCTAGTCAAACCCCAAAATGTAAACATTAACACTGTGTTTAGCAATCACAAGTAGTTATTTCCCATGAGAGTTCTTTCAAGAAAATCTAAGAGGACACAATATTTTCCGCGCACAGAGCTGAAAATGCATTGTTATGAAAGAGTAACACCAGGCAGGAGTAGGAAAGATAACAAGCAACGAGGGGGGAGGGGGGTGAGGAGCTCACACACCAACATGGGGGGGGGGGGAGGGGGTGAGGAGCTCACGCACGCATTTTAGGTCATGGCATGGAATATCACGCCAAGACATTTTACCACTGCAGGTCCTCTGAAGGTGGTGTTCTAAATGTGTACAATTTGAGCAGCCCTGGAGTGGTTAACACATCTGTGACTTTTGCAACAGCTGCGCATTCACAAATATAGCTGGTCTTAACCCACTAAACTGGAAGGATTGATCTTTACACAAAGCTTTTTGGAAATGATTAGGCGGTGTGACGATAATGGTGAACATCCACTGCTGATTTACATACAGGGCAGACATTTGCCACGGAAGTAATGGTCGCCGGAAACAACATTTCTGATGAATTGTGGACCCTATTGAAATATGGCATTAATGAATTCCAGGGGTGTTAAGACCAGACCTACCTTTGCACCATATTCTAAAGAAAGATTTATATCAGAACATTAAAGGTCTACATTTTACATTCATTAAAAAGATATTCGCCTTAGGCTTAGAGTGTGAAAGATGTTTAGGTTTCAGATCAGAAAAGCCACTTCTTAGGAAGACTGGTTTGTCAGAATACAATATCGATTCCTCATACACCTTTAAAATGCAAAATGAATAAATAAATTTAGGAGGACAGGGCATTTATAAATAATACAGGCAATATCATTAAAGCAAGCCGGGTGCAAGCCAACACTTCTATTTAGAAGTCCAAGGGACAAGAGGTACAAAATAACATCTATATGGTTTAGACTGCACAAATGTAACTATACGATACAAATTACTCCTATGACTGCTAAAACCGTGCGTGCCTTTTAAATATGAATCACTCAGTCGTTAAAACGCGTAGCCTTGTTTAACTGGCACCCTTCATTATATGCTGATTCTTGAAATAGACTGACTTGTCAATCACTCTGGGCAAGAATAATTCTAGCAGAGTCTCAATAAAAGCAGCCCGGACAAATAGATTGCATCTGGATAAATATAGACTCCACTCTCAAACATGCCTGTCTGAATAATAATCATCATTATTTTGGTTAAGCCAGTGAGTCAGGATCGCAGTTGTGTGAGCTAGGATTTCAGATGAAGCACGACTGATATCACATACTGCGACCAGGTCCCGGATAGCTCTCAATACCGATAAGTCATATCAATCCGGATAGTTATGTTTCAGCACAAGGCCTTGTGGGTATAGACTAGACTAGAGCAATCCACTGCACACTACCTATGTGTAAGGGGCTGGATGCTTTACCACACTGCCACGCACGCACATGCAACGAGGAGGGGAGGGGGGTGAGGAGCGCCCGCACGCACAAACAATGAGGGGGGGAGGGGGTCACAAGCAGGCAACAGAGGCACACACAAAAACTAGGGTGACCAACCGTCCGTAAATTTCACGGACAGTCCGTAATTTCGGCCGTCTGTCCGTTGTCCGTGAAGGATTCTTTAACGGACGCCATTTGTCCGTCATTTTAACAGGGCACCGGTTGCTCCACCCTAAAGCCGGCACAGCTTGCACCCACCTCTTTTCTTCGCTCAGATGCTGCACCAAAGCTCCTCCGATCCCCCGTAGCATTTTAGAGGCACAGCGGGATGGCTACCCTCACACCTCCAGCCCTTGATGACCTGTTATGAGGTGCTTCGAAGGTGCAGAGGGAGGGGCTGCCGGTTCAGGAGCAGCGACATCTATTCACATGCAAACAGCCCTGAATTAGTCTTGTATCTGCTATTTAGAGGGGGGCTCACACATTCCATTTCTACCCAGGGCCCCAAACATCCTAGACTCGGTCAGATTACACCGAGGCAGCACCTGCTTCTCTTTACCGAGCGTAATTACTGTCACTAAATTGTAAGCAAACTCGGTTCTTCAAACATGCAGTCTATAATGTAAGAAAATAAAGAAATGGCACAATCGCACCCACACTGATTAACAAAGTATGGAGGACAATCAGTTCAATCAGCTCTCTTAGAGTATCTCCTGTAAGTACTGTACATCACAGTGAGGGATGGGATTTTGGACAGAGAGCCTGGCTTCTCGTTGTCTTGTGCAGGAGAGTAGCCCAAGATGATACTAGAATACTGCATGCCCACCCCCGTGTTCCCTCTCCTGTGATGGCTCCTGCCCTCCCCTCAGTGATGGCACCTGTCCCCCCATGTTGTGGCTCCAGTCCACCTACACCTGTGGTGGCTCTTGTCCCCCCCTGTGGTGGATCCTGTCTCCGCCCTGGGTGGCTTCTGTCCCAGTCCTGGAACGGCCCCTGCAGCGAGGGTGACGTTCTTGATGGGCCTCTTCTCAAAAGGGCTCAGCTCAAAATTAATATGTAAAGGTCGGCGAGTAAGTAAGTGAAGGGATGGGTGAATGGCTGGATGAATTAGTGAAAGGGTGAATGGATGAATGAAAGATTGAATAAATGGCTAATGAGAGAGGATGGATGGATTGATGAGTGAGGGGAAGGATGGAGAGAAAATGTAAATAGCTGGATGTATGGGTGGAAGGGTAGCTGGATGATGGATAAGGGGAAAGATGGATGAGGGGAAGGATGATGGATGAGGAGAAGGATGGATGGATGGAGGGGAAGGATGGAGGGGAAGGATGGATCGATGAGGGGAAGGATGGATGGAGTGGATGGATGGATGGGTGAGGGGAAGGATGGATGAGGTGAAGGATGGATGGATGAGGGGATGGATGGATGAGGTGAAGGATGGATGGGTGAGGGGATGAATGGATGGTGAGGGGATGGATGGATGGATGAGGGGATGGATGGGTGAGGGGATGGATGGATGGATGGATGAGGGGATGGATAGAGGGGAAGGATGGATGGATGGATGGATGGATGGGTGGGTGAAAGGATGGATGGATGGATGGATGGTTGATGAGGGGAAGGATGGGTGATGAGGGGAAGGATGGGTGATGAGGGGAAGGATGGATGGATGGATGATGAGGGGATGGATGGATGGATGGATGATGAGGGGGTGGGTGAAAAGATGGATGATGAGGGGAAGGGTGGGTGAAAAGATGGATGATGAGGGGAAGGGTGGATGGATGGATGATGAGGGGAAGGTTGGATGGATGGATGATGAGGGGATGCGTGAAAGGATGGATGGATGGATGATTAGGGAATGGATGGATGATGAGGGGGTGGGTAAAAGGATGAATGGATGATGAGGGGAAGGATGGATGGATGATGAGGGGAAGGATGGATGGATGATGAGTGGGTGGGTAGAAGGATGGATGGATGGATGATGAGGGAAAAGGATGGATGGATGATGAGGGAAAAGGATGGATGGATGATGAGGGGAAGGATGGATGATGAGGGGAAGGACGGATGGATGGATGGATGATGGGTGGGTGAAAGGATGGATGGATGGAGAGTCGGTGGGTGAAAGGATGGATGGATGATGAGTGGTTGGGTGAAAGGATGGATGGATGAGTGGGTGGGTGAAAGGATGGATGGATGGATGAGTGGGTGGGTGGATAGTGGGTGGGTGAAAGGATGGATCAGTGGATTGGATGGTGGGTGGGTGAAAGGATGGATGAGTGGGTGGGTGGGTGGATGGTGGGTGGGTGGATGGTTGGGTGGATGAGTGAAATGATGGATGGATTGATGGATTGATAAGTGCAAGGGTGAATGAATGGACGTATGAGTGAAAGGGTGGATGTAAGGATGGATGAGTGAGTGAAAGGGAGGGTAGATGGACAAAAGGATGAATAGATGTGTGAAGGAGTGAAATGATAGATGGATGAGTGATAGGATCAATGGATGGATTCATGAGTGGATGAGTAGATGGATGGATGGATGGGTGGGTGGATGGATGGATGGAAGGAAGGATGGCTAAGTGAAAGGGTCGATGGAGAGAGAAAGGGAGGATGGATGGATGACTAAAATAGTGGATGGGTGGAAGGATTAGTAAGTGAAAGGATGGCTGGATTGGTGAAAGGGTAAATGGCTGAATGGATGAGTGAATGGATGGATGGATGGGATAAAGAGTGGATGGATAAGTGTACATATGGATAGGTTGAAATGGTGGATGGATGGATAATGGAGATAAGTGAAAGGATGGATGAGGGGATGGATGAAGGAATGGATGAGTGAAATGATAGATGGAAGGATACATGATGGATAGGTTTGCAAACGGTTGAATATGGTTGGAAATGGCTGGGCTTACTTATATACTATTGCGCGACCTCTGATGTGTCTGTAAAACGTACCTATTGTCCTGAAGTTTTGTCCTGAATTTTGACCTCCTGTCCTGAATTTGTGTCCTGAATTTTGACCCTTTGTCCTGAATTTTTACACTCACTGTCCTGAATTTGCACCAATGCCAGTTGGTCACCCTAACAAAAACAGGATCACACACAGGAAAACCAGATCACAAGCAGGCCGGCGTGTGTGTGTGGCTTACAAACAAGCACAAATCAGGGTCAGTAACACCGCAGCTAAAGTGACAACATTTTACAACGTACCAGTGGAACTTGTGACCTGCACGCCTAAATTGCCTTTAGCGAATAAGGCTGCTGCCCCACAATAAACAGAAGGAAAGGGAGTCCTGTCACAAGGAGCAGTTCACTTCCGGTCTTGGTGCGTCTCCGCAGCCCGGGATGGAATGCCAGGAATCTATGGCCCGGGACAATGAACAATCAGGACACTTTGCTCTACGACACAGCTTCTCGATCTTTTCCAGCAGGGAAGTCACGATGTTCTTCTCATGCAGGAAATGCTCGAACCTCTGCTTTAAGGACGTAGACAGACATGGTGAAAGCTCCCCTTCTCCTGTAGGTCGGCGAATGAGACACAACGATGGGAGCTGTAGTCTTCGCTCCCCCTCCGTCCGAGATTTCTGTGGCGTTAGGGCTTCAAAAGTATTCAAAAGTAGGATACACTGTAATCTCGTCTGGCTGTCGTCTGTCAGTATCACACCACACAGAAGGCACACAAATGTTTGGGAAACTGAAGATAGTTCAGACCTTTAGCAGATGAGATAACAGACAAGTGCAGCAATTTACTGACCTTTGACCTTGCATCCTTTCTGCAATCGCATTTTAAAGTTTCCTGAAACTACACACGAGAGCACGCTCAACCACAGTATAGCGATTTTTAAAATCACCAGAAAAGTGTGGAACTCACGTAGACATACACACACAACGGGTAAGAGAGAGGTCGGAGGTTAAACACAATTTTTAGAGCTGCTTAAAATAACGCGTGCAGTTTAAGAACTTTTACAGTTACAAAAACACAAAATGCAGACTTCGACAAATGTACCGGACGTATATGAAATGCGTGAAATATATATACCATATCAGACGGCATCTTTGTAGGGGTAGAACTCCATAGTTAGATGCACGATGTATGCATCGGAGATAATGCTGAAAGTGGTACACTACAGCCGAACCCACAAACATACACACAAACTATATACAGGTCCATAACACGATAAACCTATACACGCAGACACTGAAATCTATCTATCTATCTCTCTCACACACACACACATACAGATACACACGCACACAACCACACACGCGCACCTGTACTATGCCTGCAGCTAAATGCAAGGTCTGTCGAGAAGTACGCTCTGCAATTAATACACTCAGAGCAACTGCGATGACATTCGATCACAAAGATTGTGTGCAGATCCCTGACGTCACAGACACACACACAACCGATATTGTGGCCTTCGACGTGCAAGGGTGTGTGCACGGGCGCGCACGAGTGCCGGACCCCCAAACTGTGGAACAGGCACCAGCAGCGGCCGGGAGCAGATCGACACTGTGTGTGAAACCATTGATTGGCCGCCGCGGATGCAGTCTCAGGGCTGGTGCCCTCGCGGCAATAAAACGGCCTTTGTTAAAAGGCGGAGCAGTCACAGAGCGCTTCTTGCTGCTGGGGGTCATGATGACACGAGTGCCGCGGAAGGAGGCAGAGGGTGGGCTGTCCCACCAACAGCCACCCTGAATTTGCAGTCCTTATTGCCCGAGTCCAGGGTGTACATAATAATAAGTCCTGCTTCCTGTGAAAACAAATTAACCTACCCCCAATGCACACAACGCACAACAACAAATGCGCGCCACGCACACTCAGCGGGTCCCGCCTTCCTGACACCCGAGCTCACAGCTGTAGTCCCGGCGCTGACTCGGGTAGTTTCACTTTCAAGAGTGCAGCCTCCGTGCTTCAACATCTAGATACTGCAGCCGCCCTCACTACACCCCGCTTACATCCGTACGTCTGTATTGGTGACTACACTGGCCCGACCTCACGGTGGAATGTGCACAGTTACACAGAGAAGGCCCCGCCACCACACAACAGTGATGCCGGTCAGTCGGTTGCCACAGGAAAGAGTTCCACTGTGGAGGGGGTGAACGGGCCCTCGTCGTAGGTACCTGTTAGGTCCCCTGTGTCAGCTCCGTGCGCTTTCCTCCTCTTCCTCGGTGACGCGTGTCCGGTCGTCTCTTTTCATACTGCATTGTTGACCCGCAATGAGAAAGTTTCATTCTAACAGTCCACGTGTCTCTGTTGTTCGCTACATATACAGTGGGTGCGATAGACTAGACGGGGAGGAGCGAAACGAAGTGGGAGGGAAGGAGCAAGAAAGAATGACAGAAACAATGTCATTTTGAGATTTGGGGGCGTGTTTGCGTGCTCTCCCCTTCCCATTGGCTGGAAGGTAAAATTCCAGCCAATGGGAAGAGGAGATTGCGGGGCTTAAAAAAAGACCCGGAAACGCCCCCAAATCGCGTCAAGGCGGACCCTAAACTCAGTGACGCTCCTCTCCTCCAATGGCTGGCCAGCATTTCCGAGGCCAGCCAATTGAGAAGAGGGGCGTGGTCAGGCCCCCATACTACACACAAAAGATTTCGGCTCCGCCTACTGCTCACGCAGTGGGACGGTAGCCGAAACCTAAAAAGTATCATAAGGTATCACACCAGAATAGATAAATATCAATATACAACAAAATTACATCATATGAAAAATATGCAAGTATAAAATGGAGAATACAGTACCAGATAAAACAGAATAAGTAATTTAACTTCGCACTTTAGTTGCCTACCTGTTTGCACTTTTCTTCTTTGGACTTTAAACCCCTCACCCCTCTGTTTGCCACTAGGAAGTCAGCTCTGTGCTTCAAAAGTCAAAAGCACACTTGTAAGCTAGGTAAAATGAGAAAGGACAGAGTCGCCTGCCCACAGGATCGTAGTCCAGAGGGAGTGATAAAACACATGGAAGATGCGTGTTACTTAGGTTTCCTACCGGTCTGCACAAGAACACCTGTCTTTGTTGCACGTCAAACCCCTCTGCTTTCCCCGTGACGTAGGATCCATGGTCAAAACACACACTAGGCTGAGCCTCCAGTCCACAAGGATCATTTGCTAGAATGAGATATAAACCAAACAAGAGATTCACCTCCTAGCCCATCCCCACAGGGGATATCAACAGGCCAGGATGATAGTGGTCTGTTTGTTAAAGGAGACCACCGCCGTTGAAGGAGAAGAGGCTCCACCAAGAAAGGACGGTGAACTGGCTGTGTGGCCGTCTTGTGCAAAGTGTACAGAGTCCATCACCGACATTCCATCTGGTTGGAACGTGAGGGGCAGGGGATGCTACTCAACTGCATACAATCTTGACCCAAATCACCCTTTGATAAGAGGTCAACACAATACAACACATTCATAATGCAGACAGTCAGTATTGTGCTGCACTGCCACTGTACAAAAAAACTCAACCCTCCTTTTTAAATTGCAAAAAGTACAAATACGATCAGCAATTTAGTTTTTTTGAAAATTGCCCTTTGATCTGTCCAGCTCCTGATCCGCTCTTATTTTTAATACAGAAGCCTAAAAAGTAATGAAGATACAGAAATAAGATTAAAAGTATAACTTTATCTTTGTCCTAAGCAGTCTGGTGAAACTGTACAATTAAAATTGCACTTCTTGTTAAACATGAGCACGCCATGTCAAATAAGGTACTTTACAACATTTCTCCTGGCAACTTAGGACTTAGTTTAGAGTTTGGTGGATGTTTTACTCTGTCACACAAGGAAGGGCTCATCTGTCCGCGTTATTACAAGTGTCCTATTACATAATGCACTTGTGATAGGAAGGACAGGATACCTGTGCCCTTTTGTAATGGGACACCCATCTGCCAAACTCTAAGTCAGTCATTTATTGTCCTCGGAGGTGTGCCCGAATATGACACGTTTACTTGAAAAAGAAAAATCCGATGCCAAATGCTTTCAGGGTGATGGTTTCATTTCCTTGCTAAAGTGGTAGAGGTGCTTTAATAAATGCCTTAGATGCCACTATCAATGTTTTCCACTATCAAACTAATACATTTGAACTTCACGTTGAATTTTTACAAATATTCGCTAATTATGTAATGGAAACTAATGATAGATTAGAGAGATTACATTTTTCGCAAAAGAGAATGTTGGAATTAAGAATTTGAACTGCAATTATGCCACAATTTTGGATGAACTAAACTCTGCCAGGTAGCTTTAAATTTGTAGATGAATTACGAAAGAGAATCTCTAACACCTCCCTTATTTACTTTGTCTGAATCCATTCAGCTACACCTACCCTGTCAAATAATCCACATTGCTCAATCACAGAGCAACCATAGCCCCCTAAGTGGTAAAATTCTGTGGCTGCAACCTGCTATGAGGTCCAGAAAATAAACAATCTGAAATAGTTGTTTTGAATTTAGATTTGAAGGTGAATCTGCATTACAAAAAACCCAGATTTTGAAGTATCTAATTTGAACTAAGGCCCAGAGTAAATGAGAAACAATTTACTTCAGGTATCTAATAGTTGGCTAATTTAACCTTGTTCTTAGCAGGTATTGTGCGAAGGGCCAATTTAAAAAAAACATTAGTAAATCAAACACCTCTGGTGTTGGCTGCCAAGCTTTGGCTTTGCCCATGTTTTTGAATGGTTTATGTAAAAAACTGTGCAAGGGGACTACTTTTGTATGACCCTTTGCCCCATGTAATAAGATGTGGTGGGTGGAAAACATATGAATGACACACTGACAGACCAATGGATGATAAGAGCTGGCTCAGACCCCCTATAAGTAAGTATATATTACAAGTAGAATTTTATTAAAATCTAAAAGTCTTATAGCACTATTAGCACACCATCCCTATGCAAATTTCGAAAGAGAATCACATAATGTCACAAACTAAAACAGAATATAATGTTCGACTCACACAGCGTTACCCATTGCAAGAAGTAAATCGCTGGTGAAAAAGATTTATCCTGTGATTACCAAACAGTTACATTCCATAAAAAAATAGCCCCATAGCGCCTGACGATAAAAGCAGAGAACAAAAAAAAGCATTTTTAGTGATTAAAACAAATGCAATTAGCATATCCTAAACAAGCACTCAAACCTGCGTTCAAAAAACAGCCTTCTAGAGAGATTTCAGCATGCCCTCATGAACACAAATCTGCCTCAGGACAAGTGTATTCCCTAGACAAATAATCCTGCTGAATTTTCAAATGAACCCACTCAGCAATGGAATACGTCAGGTATTGTTTGGTTGCATGCCAATTTGTAATTTGCAGGTATGTGTTTTTCTTATGTGAATCTATCAGCAGCCCCTTTTTTTTCTACACAGACTAAGGTGACCTACATGCCCAGAAATGCGCAGCCCGCTTGACAGGCTAACATTCAGGGCAGTAACAATTTCAATTGTGAAAAACTCAACACCATAATTTCATGGCTTTATCTCTGTTGCAAATATTTAAAAAAGCACCCCTTTTCACCACCTCGAATTGGGTCCTCACAGAAATTGGTCACAGATAAGTTGTGATCGATGGTCACTGGAACTTAACACTAGATCTGGTGGCAAATCCTCTTGGTTGGCAAGACATTTGAAGCAAGGCAGACAAGGATCTGCAATGGCAGATCATTCTCTTTTTGATCCGTGGAAGCGTCTTCATTCCACAGAATGTGATTATACTTTCTTGTCCTGCACGAATGACTCAGAATCTAGAATACACTATTTCATGCATGACACAAACTCGTATTCTCCCGAGAATTTCAAACTGCACCATTGGAATTAGCTGTGTATTTGATCACGCCCAATCAACTTATAGCGAGACTTAGATCTCTCGATCCCAACAGATAGATCTTGAAGTGTGGAGAATCCTAAGTATAAAAAGCCAGAAGAAAAGTAGAACTTGATACTATACTTTAAGAGTTATCTAGATCACTGCTTCCCACAACCCAATGTTTAGAAGAACAAACTTTCACGACCCACCAAGCTTTAAAGGAAATGAGGCGGGTGATTTTTTTATTTATTAGTGGACATGCTCTCAAAATGCTGTATATTACCAAAATCTATCAATCAATCAGGTGATTGTAAAGTGTCACTACTCACTCGTAAAGGTCTCAAGGTTAGAGGGGGGGGGACAGCTGGGCCGCCGAAGGCACTGTGGTTCAGTCAAAGAGCCAGCTCTTGAGGTACTTCCTGAATTGAGGCAGTGACAGTGATTGCCTGAGGTGCAAGGCAGAGTGTTACAGGTCTTTGCTGTGAGGTTGGAGAGAGATCTCATTTCGGCCATGGTTTTGTGGATACGTGGGATTGTAGCCAGGGCCAGTTTGGCTTAGCGGAGGTCTCCGGTGGGTGCGTTGAATGCGAGGCGGTGGTTAAGATTCGCAGGTCCTGCATTGTGTAGAGCTTTGTAGGCGTGTGTGAGGAGCTTGATGGTGATTCTTTTGTTCACTGGGAGCCAGTGGAGGTCTCTCAGGTGGCCAGTGATGTGGCTGCGGCGGGGGATGTTGAGGATGAGTCTAGCGGAGGCGTTCTGAATGTTCTGCAGTTTCTTGAGAAGTTTCTGGGTGATGCCCACGTAGAGTGCATTGCCGTAGTCGATTCTGCTGCTGATGAGTGAGTGGGTGAATGTCTATCTGGACTCAGTGGGGATCGACTTGAAGATCTTTCAGAACAGGCGTAGTATGTGGAAGCAGGATGATGAGATGGCATTGATCTGGTGTCTCATGGTGAGCAAGGAGTCCAGGATGATGCCTAGGTTTCGCGCATGGTCTGTGGGTGTGGGGGGGTCCAAGTGCTGTGGCCCACCAGGAGTCCTCCCAGGTGGAGGGGGTGGATACCATGATGAGAACTTCGGTTTTCTCTGAGTTGAGCGTGAGGCAGCTGTTCTGGATCCAAGTGGTGACGGCCTTCATCCCATTGTGGAAGTTGGTCTTGGTGACTGTGGGTTCGTTGGTGAGGGAGAGAATCAACTGGGGTGTGTCGTCAATTTAGGAGATGATGTTGAGTCCTTGGTTCCTGACAATGGCTGCGAGCGGACCATGTAGATGTTAAAAAGAGTCGGGCCAAAGTAATATACTGTTTGCAATTTTTCTACTACTGTTCTGTAGGTACATTGTGACCGATATTCTTAATAAATTGTGAAGTCAAAAAACTGTCCTAAGCTTTGCTCAAATACTGAAAAAAATGATACCTTATTAGCACACAAATCATAAGTGGGGCTTGTCCCTGGGCGTTCATACCACAATCATCTGTGGACTGGCTTGAAGCGGAAAGGGTTTTGGTCTGGTGCAATAGGCTTATCATAACTAGAATGGGAATTGGCCCAAACTTAGCAATTAGAAAAAAATAATTCTTTAATGACATTTTGTTATATCGCAACAACAGATCACAGACATACATCAGCAAATATGTCAGGACATAAGGTTACAGTGAATACAATAGTATGACAAGATGACAGCAAACAAGATGGAAATGTAATTAGCGTACATGTAAACTTGTTTCATCATCACAGCAAATGGAGTGGACATGGTCATTACGTTCCGTAAGGGTGATGACAAAGATAGAAATAAGACAAAAAAAGCATTATTGTTGAAACAAAAAACTCTAAACAACGGACCAGGCCCTCAGGGGTGGCAACTGAAGCAAATATCATGACCAGTACCAAAATAAGGAATATGGCAGGAGCATCTGTGCAATAGGGGACAATGGCATAGGGCACACATCCCATGAGGTAATTTAGAGCACCCAACATGGCAAATGAAGGTGTGCCAGGTATCCCAGGGCCCTGTACAGAGCTCACAATCAGGCCGGTCTCGACCCCAAGGCATCATACAAAATCAACCACTATGTAGGTGCTTCTAATTTGTCCTGAAGTTTGAGCACATATGTGACACATAGTATAGCAGCACTACCACCCACTAGCTGTAGATCATGGGACATGGATTCAGCCTCAGCGGATGCCCTCTGTGCACTACTTAAAGCTAACATCTGATGGAGGGTGTCTGTACTGCCTTCCAGGACATTGCTATCAAGAGCTAAAATAGGTTCATGGCCGGGACTACAAGTTTCATGTAGTGTTTGGTGTATTTCTTCCATTTGGTAATCCCTTGCAAGCACATGGAGGGGTCGGGCGGTAATTCCACATCAACCACTGACTAGATATGCTCCATCAACTGCACCCATACTCGTGCCAGTGTTGGACACCCCCACACCATATGTAGAAAAGTCCACTTAAGTCGTGTGTAAAGATGCACTGTAGCCCATGATGATGCAGGGTTGGGTTCTCTTGTCCCACTGCCCAAGTAGTTCTAATCTCCAAGATGACTGCATTATAAGCCAGAAATAGACCAGCCCATATGCGTCCTGTAGCTACTGAAAGGAACACAAGGTGCCATCATTATATAAGTCACCTTTGCTGGACACTCCAGCTTCTCGCCACAGTGTCGGAACATGCGCACACAGCAGGGATCTCATCCAAGGCATGCTCCGAAACAGCAACTGTGGGGCATTTGGTGGCTGTCCGTGTCAGAATTGGATGTAATTTATTCAAGCAAAGTTTAGTAGCGTTCACTAGTCTGCCCAGCCACCTGGAGGGGATCCATGTGTTAGCAGCCAGACCAAGACCTGTGTGACCAGCTCTTCCCAGATTGCCCTACTCTCCCCTATTGTGTCAGCCACTGCATGGGCCACTGTATCTGTACCGCCACAAAATATAGATCATGGTCGTTACCTCACAAACCACCCTCCATCATCGGCCACAGGAGTATCAAGTCAGAGTTTAGCCCTCGCAGGTCACCGAAGAAGGCTCTAGTTCAGATCACCAGTATCGCTGCAAGACAATATAACATCCGCAGAAGTACTATCATCTTGGCTGTGGAATTGACCTATTGACACCCAGGTCCGCCCTTCATTACTGTCTAGTAGATACTTGCCGGTGTGGTACAATTAACACCAAAGTACTGGAATATCTCATGGCACTAGGGTGGGTGTGTGGGCTCCAGCTCCTCCATATTAGCATGCTCCACCCTGCACAAAATAAAAGTACAGGATTTCCCCATCTACTCAGGGCCTGTAATTTCTTTGAAAGGGTCCAGCAGATCAAATAGGGCTGGCAGTACTTAATTGTGGACTCGTAAATAAACCAGCATATTATGTGCATAGAGGAAGACTGTGGGCCAATCCTTTCCAAATGCCACACCCCAGTTTGGGTTCTTGTTCGCAACAATGGGACGAGGGGCACCATGGGTAGTGCAAAGTATATGGGGGATAGGGAGCAGCCCTTGCGTATATCTCTGCCGATCCCAAAGTAATGCAAATTTTGGGTGTCCTGTCCTGACCCTGGCTCGTGATGTTGGTTAGACAAACCGACAAACTCAGGTCCCATCCCCAGTGCCTCCAGCATGAATCGCAAGTATGACCACTTTAGGGTGTCAAATGCCTTCTCAAAGTCCAGGTTGACCGCCACTGGAAGTTCTATGGCATCCTCAACTGCTCCCATAATGTGACATCACCACTGTGTATTATAATAGGTGACCCTGGGGAGGATGAACCCACCTGGTCAGGGTGGACCAGTGACCAAAGCAGTCAATTGGCGATCACCTTGCTTAAAATCTTATAATCAATGTTGAGCATTGATAGTGGCTGACAAGACCTCAACTCGAAGAGATCCTTGTCTGGTTTGGCCAACACCATTATGAGGGCCTCTCATAGAGAATCAGGCAACAGGCCCCGCTGGTGCACCGCTTGTTAAAGTAACTGGGGGGCAAGGTTTGCCCTGAACATTGCACAATATTCCACAGGGAACCCGTCTGTGCACTGAATCTTGTTCTGGGCCATATGACAGATATCCACCTGTATCTCCTCTATTTGTAAGGGTTTCTTCAACTCCTGATACCGCAGAGGAGCGGTCAGAATGCAATCCGGGGGAGGGAAATACAGCACCTCGTCATACTGGATGAAAGACCTAATTTATGTCCACTTGTGTGTTTACAATATCGCAGCAGCCACACCAGAGTATGTCCCGGCTTGTCACCTTCTGCATGCTTGTGAGCCAGAGACACCTTGTAATCGATGTTATTAAGGCGGCACAACTCTTCTCTATGCTGACACCAAAGCTCAGTCAGATGTGCCCGTGCCTCACCCACTAATATCACCCCTTACTTGGCCATCCACAGGCACGCCTCCAATTCTAAAACGCTGTGGAGGAGGGAGGATCGCTCCCCCCATGTGGACTTAATACACTGACCTCGCACTGCCTCCTTCATGCGTCCCATTCTATTTCCTTGGTTCCCACTGATCCCTCGTTTTCCTCAAAGAAGTGAAACAAGGTTGTGCTTATGATGTCTCTAGAGGCCGTTTCAAGAAGGGCTTCCGTCTGCAGTTGCCAAGTTGGTACCTGTGCCCTGACCTCCCCGCAATGAAAGGTAACCTTGTGAGGACTGTGGTCATGTATTGTCAGGCCCAAGTATTTAGTGCTAAACACGGAAGCCAGAACTCTGCTTTCAGAGGATTTAATCCAACCTGGTGTACCTGGTGGCCCGGAGCATAATAAGAGTATTCCATCTTCCCCGGTGAGCCATCCGCCAGACATCATACAACTGCACTGTGGCTGTCCATTGTCTAAAGTGTCTAGTCGCATGGAGGCCCTGGGTCCCTGGGAGGGGTATCAAGCAATCCAAGCAATCCATGTCTTGCAATGTATACAATTGAAATCCTCTTCCCAGATATCCTGTGCTTGGGGTTCCAAAAGCAAGGCCGTCTACAGGACGTAAACGAACTTGCCCTAAAGCGTGTTTGGTCCACTGAGAGGGGTTGACCATCCAGTGCTCCCGCTAGCAGCACATAGCGGCCTTCGGGATCCACCACAACTCTACTCTGCACATAGCGCACCCCTGGAGCAATACAGACTAGAACCCTTTGAGCATTAACGGAATGCCCAGTGCCAAATACCTGCCCACTGCAGCGCCTGGACACCTTCTCTAGTTCCTCAGCACTGAGGTGCTTCTCCTGGAGGCAAGCAATTTGAATGTGCCTACACCTATGGTATGCACATATCCTGTGTCGCCAGTTCCGGGTTGCCTTGCCTCTAATATTCTAGGTCCCTACATTGTATGTGTTAGCCATGTGTGCTGAGGGGCTTCCCATGGCCAGGGACTCTTAGTTTGTCCTCCCACCATGCCAACCACTACTCTCGCACTCTCTTCAATGTCCTAACAACAGAAATTGCAACACAACATTAATTCCCTCACCCTTATCTTGGATGCTAACAGGCATTGTGACACAAAGTCCTCAACAGTGCAATAAGTAACTCACACGTATCCTTAGTGCTAAAAAGTCCTTGCAGAAGTCTCAGGAGTGTTAGGCGAAGAGTTATATGTTGCAAGAACTGGTGACCAGCCAGACGTCCTGGACCCAAATGCGAAGTTTGTATAGCAAAGAGCCCCCTTCATAGCAAACATGAAAACCAGGTGATACCTAACTATCTCCATCAAGCAAGAGCACAGGCCACCACACTCACCATTAGTGAAAAGTCACAGATCTGGGATTTCTCTTCGGGGCGATCTTACAGGCACAATTGTGGTCTCCCTATTTGAGGTAACTGAACTGAGGGCGCCCTGTACTTATTCAAGATATGAATCAGGGTTCAGGACCTGAAATCTGTTGATGCCATGGAGGGAGACCTCCACTACCATCTGATCTCATTCCTTAGCAGCCTGTCCCTCAGAGGGGGGACCTCCTGGCTTGCATGAGTAGCAGTGGCGCCTAGGCCTCCCTTCGGACCAGCCCAGTAAATCATCTCCAGCTGCTCATGGCTGGTCTTGCACCCTCTTGGAGCATAACTATGCCCATGCCTTCTCCAGGATGGGAAGAAATGAGTTACATCAGCAGCCACTACTTTGAGCTTGGCAGGATAAAGTAATGCATACACCAGTCCCAAAGTATGCAGTTGTACCTTGACATCTCTGAAGGAGTTACAACTTCTCTGAACCTCTCCTGTGTAGTCCGGGTACGCCATGATGTTGTTTCCATTGTAGGTCCAGCAACCTCTTGCTCAGACAGTTTCAGTAGGAGATCACTAAATGTATAGTTGAGCAGGGTGCTATTACTGGACCTGAGAGAGCCCCTGAATGAGAGGGGGGAATGGGGATCCTGTGCACCCTCTCGATAGAGAAAAACTCTGATATCCGGTTAGCCAGGACCGTAGTCGTCAACCAATCCTCCAGGAAGCGTTCTATGTTAGGGCCTTCCAATCCCTTGGGGAAGCCCAGTAAATGGACTTTGTTGCACCGAGAGCGCTTCTCAGCGTCCTCCGCCTCACTTTGTGGTTGCCTACATTGGTTGGCAATGTTTTCAGTTGGTCCTAGATGGTAATGAGGGAGTGTTGCATCGAAGTCAAGGAATATTCTGCATCATACATTCTCTGCGTAAGTTTGACATGGTCAGCCCACACCAGCCTAGTCTCTATTTTGATTGCCCCCACTTGAACATCGATAGCAGTTTTAGAGTCTTATATAGCTTGTATGACCTTATTGAACATCCCAGTGTGTTTTTCGAGGGTGCATTCTAACTGGCTAATCAGGTACATCGGTGCAGTGGAGGTTACCAGCATCACCATGAAAGATTGCCTGGGCAGAGACTTGCAGCTGTACCATGCCCCAGCAGCTGCCATCCATAGTGACCAAATGTATGGAATAAGGGGGACCAAGTCCTGGTTGTTAATAGTGCACTGGGGGGAGCAGGGATGGGAAGGAGCACCAGCCAGCCGGCACCGGAGGAGGAGCACAGCAGGTGAAAGTGAGTTATCAATTACAGAGTGTTAGTTCCATAATGTCCAAGGCCCGCATTGCTGAACGTGATGGGTGTTTATCCACACGAAGCAAGGAAGGGGGAGGGCATCCCACACAGATCCGCACTTCTGTATGGTGGATTTAGAGAAACCCAGGACCCTCTCTGAGTGGCTGCCCTCACCGCAAAACGGTGGTCGGGGAACTATCACTCTCAGGGGATGAACCCCCACATACCACTCATCTTTCGCCACCAAAGGAGCAACACCATGGTGTCAGAAACATATTTGCGCAGACAGAATGTTTTTTTCTTTTCACGCTTGATGCCAGAGACAAACTTACAATATAAGCGAAAAACGCCAGAGATGTGGCTTGGCTTTACACACTGCTTGTATCTTCTTGACAAACAATTTACTCGAGGAATAGCAGTCTTCATTGAGAGGAGACGATGTAGCATATTAGGCAGAGTTGCTGACTTTAGAACTGGGGCACCCTGTTGGAGTCTCAAAATCCTGTGATTCTTGGCAAACCTGTTTCCCCATGCCTATGAGCAAAAAATGAATGTGTCCTTGTGTAAATTATTTTTTGCTCATGACACCCAACTTATCTTGTCCCTGGAGGGGAGTCAATTGATATCTTTGGAAAACTTTCATGCCTGTATGCAGGACACTGCAGACTGGCTCAAAAATAACTCCCTGCAATTTAACAGTGACAAGACAGAAATATTATGCTGTGCAGTTCGGAAAGTTCCACTCTCACTCCCAACTGGCTTTTGGCCTATCCCCACGGTCACTCCAATGATACCCTCGGAGATGGTGCATAATTTGGGAGTCAGTTTTAATGATAGACTGAGTTTAGAAGCTCAAATAAATAAAGACAGATGGGAACTGCTTTGCACTCATTAGAGTGCTACGGAAGATTGTGTCAATGTTACCAACACAGGTCAGAGCATTGGCAGTAAGGAGTACCATCTTGAGTAGGCTTGACTACTGCAATGCTCTGTTGCTGGAGTCCCCAAGGTATTTGATTGGGAGACTCTAGAGAATCCAGATGATGGCGGCCAAATTAGCCTTAATGAGGTCACGACGCTCATCAGCCTCCCAGGCGCTTATGGAGCTTCATTGGCTCCCAGTCCTACATAGGATACAATTTAAGTTGCTTTGTATTGTTTTTAAAGCTCTGCACGGTATGGGGTCCAAACCGCTGCAGAACAAATTTGAATGGTATGTCCCCACTCGCAGTCTCCGCTCTTCGTCAGCAAAATTGGGGAAAGTCCCCAGGTTCCGAAGAATAAAAAGAGGCAGAGCTTTTACCATTGCAGCGGCTCATCTTTGGAATAAACTTCCAATCGAATTGAGACAGATGGAAGACCTGTTGCAGTTTTGGAAGAAAATAAAGATCTGGCTTTATCCTTGGATATAATTTGTAAACCTCCTATAGCCCTTGGAACTTTGTTGGTAGGACATACCTATCTTAGCGCCAGGATACCCGTTGGGTCACAGTGCGCTTTATAAGTACTGATAATAACAACAAAGCACTCCAATGCCTATGTTTGTTGTCCATGCTATATAGAACTGCAAAAAAGATCATAATCCTTTCATGTTTTTTTAAATTTGTGCCAATTGAAGCCGTAACTGCAAGGCACTCCTGTTAAAGACACACACATGGCTTTTATGAACTTAAAAAATATGTTTTGCACTTCCCCGATTTTTTGTGAACCACCATTCAATTCAACAGGGGGTATCCCCTTTCACTTGTGTTCGCTGTCCATTTTTCCCCCGCTGTCAGTTGTTTCCCAACCACCACACTCCTCTCTTACCTAGCTTCTAAATTACCATATTTACAGTAAAGGCTACGCGCAGGAGTCAGAAACACATTTGTACAGACAGAATGTTTTTTTTCTTTCACACTTAGTGCAGGAAACAAATTGCACAATATAGATGACAACCATCAGCGATGTAGCTCTGCTTTACACGCAGCACTTATCTGCGAGACAAACGATTTTCCTGAAAGGAATGCCATTCCTTATTGAGAGGAGACGTTGTGGCGTAATGGGCAGAACTGCTGACTTTAGAACTAGAGGACTTTTTCCGAATCTCTGGGTCATCTCAACATTCTGTGATTCTAGGCAAATTACTGTTTCCCCATGCCTATTAACAAAAAATAAATGTGTCCTTGTGCAATTTCATTTTTGCTCATGAGAAGCGCTCCAAAACTTTTGCTTCAAGTTTGCGCCATATAAAACTGCAAAAAAGAAAATAATAATCTATGTTTGTTTTATTAATTTCATACCTGCGCCTATTCAAGCAATAATTGTAAGGCTCTACTGTACAAGACACACCCGTGGCTTTATGAACTTAAAAAAATACTGTTTGCACTTAACTCACTTTTTAGTGAAGAGAACTGGGCTTTCTTTCGGTGGCACAAGCGTTCATTCGGTTAGGGGTATTCTAGAGGAATCCAGAACAAGTGCATCCAGCAGGGGGAAGTGAGAAAATATTACTGAAAAATAGTCTATAATGTGATTTGAGAAATTTGACAAGAGAGGCAATTCCAAACTGCTGAACACAAAGTCATTTAATTATGCTAGTTATTGGCCCTCAGCTGACTAATGCACCACACCTCTTCATAGGGCAGGTAAGGAGGAATAGCGAATACTTACAATTTTGTTGGCAAAATATATGTCACTTCCTTCTCTCGTCCCTTCCGAAAATTCACTATTCTGTTTTGATTGATATGGCCTAGAACCTTGACTGGCAGACACTGACTGCATTCTGGACAATATGACTCGGTGCCCCCACTCTCAATGTTCCAAGAAATGTTCCAGAATGCAGCAATAGGCTGCTACACAGTGCTTGCCCACCAGAGGCGGCTTTGAGGATGAGAAGCAATAAAGGACAAAGGCCCACATGCATCATTGTTACATTTTGCACTTCCTAATTTGCGAAAAAATAGGAATCGCAAATTAAGAAGTGCAAAATGCTATGCATCATTGTTTTCGGTATTCATTTGGGATTCGGTAAAAAAAATCGCAATTTTTACCGAATCCCAAATGAATACCGAATTCTTAAGTGCATTTTCGCAATTCCTATTGATTCCTATGGGCCAAAAGGCCCATAGGAGTCAATGGGAAGGCATCAGCAGATTGCGAGTGGCACTTTGAAAATTTCATGGGTGCAGGGGGGGGTCCAAAGGACCCCCCCATGCACCCCTGAAATGTATTTTTCGCATCATGTTTCACACACACATGTCCTAAGGACATGTGTGTGTGAAACATGAATGTAGAAAAAAAAACATTTGCAGCATTTTAAACACTTTTTCCAAATTTACCGAGTGGTTCAACCACTCGGTAAATTTGGCACCCTAATTGCGACTTTGCACTTGTGAAAGTAATGATGCATTGCTTTTAAGAAATCGCACATCTGCGACTTCTTAAAAGCACCCCCAATTTTAGAACTCGCAACAATGTTACGAATTCTAAAATTGCTTCATGCATCCCAAAAAGCACTTTTGCATTCGCAAACGGCCGATTTTAAGTAATCGCACCGTTTGCGACTACAAAAATGCTTGATGCATGTGGGCCTCAAACCACACCCTAGAACAGTGATGTCCTTAATTAGAAATCGCTATTTGGTAATCACAGAATGCAATGCAACAAAACAGAGAGCCAATAACGATTCTCTAATTGAGATTCCTTATGAATCGCAAGTGCAATTAAAGAAACGCTATTTGCAAATGCCACTCCATTCTTTCCTAAAGGTCAAGGCCCATAGGTGATCTAGCATTACCTAAATTGCGATTCGCTATTTGCATTCCCAATTTAGGGAATCTCAAAAAATTGTGATTACCTAAAATGCAAATTCTTTTTTTTTCATGCATCAGACGTGTCCATTTTGCGATCATAAATCGCCGATTTTTTCGAATCATACTGTTTGCAGTCACAAAATTGCTTGATGCATGTGCCCAATTGTCTTTACCTCTCACACTCTTTGCTTTTCTCAGCACCTCTCATTTGCTGATCCTTTTCTAATAGCTTCATCTCTCTCCTTTTGGCTTCTTATCTTTCTTATTCTTTTTCTCTGTCTAGTGCTCTGCCTTTCAAAATTCTATTTTTCTCTCATTCTCTCTTTTTTGCCTTCTCTTACATTTCCTCAAGCTCTTCTTTTCTCTCTTTCTCTGTCACTTTCTTTCTGTCAAACCACCCTCTTTATTGTACACTTTCTCTCTCCGTTTCTTTTTCACAGATTTACTTAACGCTTCTCTTCTTTACTACTTTTGCACACTCTTGTCTTCCCCTCACCTAAATTGTTCTTCCTCTTGTGCTGTTGTAAGACCCCTCACACTTTTCCTTAGGTGGTGTGAAAAGGGCTGACAGTTTTACTTTGGATCAATGCAAAATGCCCAGATGGACATTGTCATAATATAATTTACTCCGTTATCTCTATGGATTGTGCATTTTCCAATACATTATGGAAGGTGGATTGAGTCGGTGCGACTGCATGTGTCTGGGTCTGTGTCTGGGTCTTCTGACTGGCAGATACATATGTGCTTTGTGAGAATGGAATGTTTATACGAATTTCTCAGATGAGATGAGACAAAGGTCTTGGAAAAAGTTCCTGGTATGTTTGACCTGAGAGCTGACAATGACCGAGATTTGCCGAAGCTAGACTGTTTATTCCTTTTCCCTAGTAGTGAAAGAGAGACATCTCCCTCTTCTCGGGGCGCTACATTGTTCCCTTAAAATGACTGTTGTCCTGCATGACTGTGAAGTTAGATGAGCAGTAGACCCAGGATTATTAGGACTCCTCGGGCTGTATTATGGAAAGGGTTGCGGGGGCGCAACAGACATGTGCACCCGCTTTGCATGTCCCCGGAGCACTATGGTATTACATAAAGGAGGGCAAATGCTTGTGCTGCCCTTTCTGTAATAGAGATAGCGCTGGCACTCCTATAATGCCAGCTCTATCACCAGAGGGTGTTCCCTAATTTGCATGGGGGTGTGGCCCCATGCAAATGAGGTAATCCGTTTGCCTCTGTGCCCACTCCGTATTGTGGACGCAAGTGCAGAGGCAAATAAACTGTCAGTGTGCCCTCTGATAGCAGCCCTCTGGAGGGGGGAGGAGGTGTCTTATGGACTCCCCAGACATCCCCTTGCACTGGGCCGGACTGGGAACCAGAACCGGCCCTGGCAAAGTCCTCGGCAGGCCCCCCTCCCCCCTCCGGGAGGAGAAGGGAGGGGGGAGAGGTGCGACTGCGCTCTGTGACAGGGCCGGTTTTCGGCCGTTTTTGTTACAGGGCCGTTTTTGCAGCATAACAGCCCTGTAACAAAAACGGCCCCAGGGGCCCAAAACCGGCCCCCAACCATGCGGCCCACCGGGGGATTGCCCGGTGCCCTCAACGGCCAGTCCGGGCCTGGCCTTGCAGGCGGATGAAGTTACTCACTGCACCCACTTGAAAGGGTATCTCTAATCCCCCTTAAAAGTGTAGGCGGTTGCCGTCTGCATAATTAAACAGAGTGGCTGCTTCTAAGTGGCTTTGCATTTCACTTGAATAAGCTGCACGACACCTCGGCTGGCCTGGGGGCAGCGCATTCAATCTAATACGGTGCACTCTCATTGTTTACGCAGGACGCACCTTTTGAAAAGTGTGCCTGGCGCAAACAAAGAGAGCGTGCCACATTCTGTAGTATGGTTCTGTGGCCTTATTATACAAGGGCTCCAGAAGTGCAAATGACGTTTGCGCCCGCTTTATGCAGCCTCCGGGGCACTTTGCTATTACAGAAGGGGCCGTAGATGCTTCGCGGCCCCTTTTGTAATGCAGATAGCGCAGGCTTACATACAGCACCAGTGCTATCATTGGAGGACGTGCCCTCATTTGCGTGGTGGTGTGTCCCCATGCAAATTAGGGAATCACACTGCCTCTGCAATGTATTACCGATGTGGACGCAGTAGCAAACAAGCCTTTAAAAGGTGCACAGAAAGTGTGCCGTGAAAACGAGGCGCGCTTTCAGTGTTACTTCTAAATAAAGCCCTCTAAAGGGCTGAAAGGGGGTCACATGGACCCCTCCAGTCTTTCTCTTGCAGGCAGGTGCAGTCACTCACTGCTCCCGCCTGCAAGGGGAGCTCTAACTCCATGCTGTGAGCACAGTAAGGAGCAACTTTTAAACACCTGCTCCGTATTTCTCTTGAATGCGTTACCCCGGGTGCACCACAAGTTTGCGGCTGCCCCAAGGGCAGCTCATGCTTCCTGATAGAGCACACTTTCCATGTTTGCACCCAGTGCACCTGCAAGGTGCGCCGTGGTGCAAACATGGAAAGTGCGTCCAATCCGTAATATGGACCCTGGTGAGCCTCATGATTTCAGGTTTCTCTCAAAGGTGTGGAAGAGACAGACGCATGACTTCTTGGCCAACAAGAATTATACCCCAGTAAAGTTAAAATGAAAGGATGAAGGGATGTGATGAAAGTGAACGAGTGTGCCACCTGTCCTGATATTTAGTTATAGTCAAGATTGAGGGATCTTAAGAGAATGAGGCATTACCTATTTTAATCCATTCCTTAATTAAGCACAACGAGTTCTCCTTCTCACTTCATGGGAACGTGTTAGGAAAAATATATATAATTTTGAAAGCATTGGTAAAGGTAGTAGGCCTGGTTTGCATCTTCAGCTATAAACCAGACCTAAGACTTTGCCAAAGTTGCTGGGCACACTGAAATTGCCTTTCAGCAGTGGCTCAGTGATTGGAGCATGGGAGAAGCTGGGCATTCTGAATGTTATCAGTGGCCAAGCGGCTGAATGATAGGAAAAAGGGTTGATCCTTGAAAGGAAACCATCAGAAAATGTTTCTCCATAGAGTTTAAAAAAATGTGCCTCAAGGTAAAAAAAAAAAAAAAGAAAAACAATCTCTTATGTATACAGTGCATATGAGATAAAGAAAATAGAAAAAAGTGTGATAATCAAGTGCACTTGTTAGATGTAAAACAGTGCCTCTTTCACTGCAATGGAACCACGTCCCTAGAGGCAGAAAGATACACGAAATCGCCAATAATATGAAGTGAAAGATGTATTACTCTCAAATAAGGATCCAAAATGTGTTTTAAGCCTGCTAATTCATTAGCTGAAGTGGTCCTGCAGGCAAGCTGCACTGTGAAGCTAGACCTAAAAGGTAAATAAAAGAACAGGGAAACCAAAGCCGCTTTTGTGGTGGGAGTAAAGTGTTCAACACTAATTGCTCAGCTACAATCACTTTAGAAAGTCAATGAGGAATATTCCATCTATTGGTCGACGTCCACTTAACACCACTGTGCACTCAGACCCAATTCAGTGTATTCTAACTCACTCGAGAGCTATTGCTATAGTTCTTGGTGTTTACCACCTGAAAGTAAGTGTTCCTAAGCATAAAAGTGACAGGGGTCACAAATAGTGAATCTATAGGGGACCTGTTTGCCCATA
Source organism: Lissotriton vulgaris (assembly GCF_964263255.1). Classification (NCBI taxonomy): domain Eukaryota; kingdom Metazoa; phylum Chordata; class Amphibia; order Caudata; family Salamandridae; genus Lissotriton; species Lissotriton vulgaris. Next base: position 798,234,553 of record NC_141685.1, on the reverse strand, counting down.
CCAGCGGTGTCAGAACCACAAGGTTGTCAACCAGAGGCTGAATGGACAAATGTTGCCTGTAGAGGATGTGGCCTAACGACCAGAGTGGCAGACTTTGGGGCTGAGGAACTAGGTTAGAGTCTGGCGTTGGCTCCTTGTCCTGTGATTCTGGGGCAAATCACTTAATCTCCCTGTACCTATCAAAAATTAATGCGAATTATAACTGGTGCTCATGTAAAGCACCCTTGGGTTGAGTTTGTAACATATAAAACAGCAAAACAAAAAGGAGGTGATAAAACAGCACTTGATCAATTTTTATTATTGTGCCATATACATCCGGACTGGCAATCAGTGTTATACTAATTGCACATGCAATCGGCTTAGATGTATTGCTATTTATACACTCAGTGGTATTCTATACATATGCAACATATTTAGATTTTATTGCTGTACCACATACAATACAATCCTTTAGATGTTATGTTGTACTGTGTACAATACAGTGCTTAATTTGTAAAAATATAAGTACCTGGTCCCCTTCATTAGGCCACTTCCTCTTGCACCACACTGTGCCCTTGCCTGCGCTGTAAACTGCAGTAGCAACACAACTACTAAACATCACACTCCTACAAATGTGACAATTCTGACTATTCCAAGCCTCCAAATCTATAAGAATGCCTTTGGCAGCAGATATTGTCATTTTTTAAAATTTATATTGCATTAATAAACAACTGTTGTTATGCTTTTCTTTACATGAGACAAATACGGCCGCCATGTGGCAGACTGCCATACGTGCCGGTGTTGACAATTGAGTGCCGATGCCGAGCACCTTAAACCACTGGCTCAAATTAAGCACTGGTATAATACAACCCTGCAAATGTTATTTTGTACCGTGTACAACACAACCCTTCAGACTGTATTGCTGTACCATGCACACCTGGGATATCTTGTGATACCATGCACCCCAACCTGTGCATATTTTGTTGCTTCATATACACCTAGACAGGAATTATTGGTTGCACTATACACAACTAGAACAGTGAGGGGCTTATGATGTCACCAGCCAGGGAATATATGTATCCATGCTGCATTCATGGATGAGCAATGTAATGCATGCATCCATTATAGACTCAAGGATGTTCATATCCTTGTTTGATTCCTCCCAACTCTAAAGGGTAAGACTGCAGTTTGTTCACAAATATAAATGAAATTTATATCATTGCAGATCATTCCAAAGCCTAGATTTGTATGCAAATAGTAGCTGATTAACATACATATTAACATACATATTATGTGGGGCATCTCGCAACACACTCTGATATGAATACAGGTACTTCTCCCCTAATCTCACGCAGGTTAAAGGGCCTGATGACTGACTATTACTTTGGGCAATGGAGAGATGCAATTTGTTCCCAACATTTTGCAGTTTTACAAAGGTTGCAGAGTTTTACACATTGCCACAATCAAATCAGACTCTTTCATGCTTAGAGGAGTAAGTGAGTTTGGAACTCATTCAAAGTGAAAACATTTTAAAGTAAAGAGCCTATTATCTTGCTTAGTTAGCATATTAGAAATTTGGGGTGATTCAAATAGGTAATCTGAGACAAAAGTCTAACTTTACGACTTTTGGTATTCACAGAGATCATTTACGAGTTGTATCTTTACGTCCGAAGTCAGGCCGGAATCTTCACACCCGGGCCATACTCTTTGACTGGGGCCGTACTCTAAAGCTTACGTTCCCCTCAGTGTTGACTGTAGTGTTAACACTACAGTCAACACTGAGAGGAACGCAAATTGATCATGATGCAAAGGAGCAAACTTTTCTGGGATATAATGTAGTGTCTGGTCACACACTTTTCCCTGCCCAAACTGATTTTCATGACCTCCTCTGCCATTTTTCACACGTTCCTAATGTTCCCTTTTGTAAAAACTGCATTCTGGCTCACTGATTACACTTCATCTGGCCCTAGCCGGAGAGTAGAGCCCAAGCCAGAGAGTACGGCCCGAGCCGGAGAGTACGGCCTGTGTGCAGAGAGTACGGCCTGGGTGCGGAGATTCCAGCCCATCTGCAAACGTAAAGATACGACTCGTAAATGATCTCTGTGAATACCAAAAGTCGTAAAGTTAGACTTTTGTCTCAGATTACCTTTGTGAATCGGCCCCATGTTCTTTTTGCGGTTACTAAATAAGTAAAATGCACCACTTGTATTGTTTTAAAAAAGTAAAATATTTGGGTGTTGGGAATGAGAGATTGTGCACAAAACCATTAACTTTAAAAAAAACTTCTAGCGCTTTTTATTTACTCAGTGACAGCATGCTGACGGCTGCTATGAGACACGCATCTGCATGCTGGTACTGTTCAATTTTCTTTGAGAACAGCCATGCTGGTAATAAAGTAATTAAGCTAGGTTGAAATGGTTCCATCGGAAAAAGGTATTTTGCTGCATCTTAGCCCCTGCTACCCCAGGTGAATGCCCGGTTATCATGCAAGCCTGTGTAAATTATCTTGCCATGTGTGGAAAAAGTTTGGATGGGCAAAATTTAAGCAGGAAATGTGAACACTTTTGGGTCAAGGAAAAATTGTAACGTGCACAAACATTTCTGGCATAAAAACCTTGCCAAGTGCTGTTGTGTTGTTCCCCTCAAAGAAGCATAGTGGAGGTAATAATAGCAGAAACGATATAAGTGGCTGCACTCTGGCTCATTTTTAGGTCTCGCCTACTAGACAGCGCATGTGCTATTTGTTGAGAGACATATTGTTAGCTTACAGTAAGCTTAGCGTTTGTGCATTGCTTGCCATTGGTTGGCTTCATTGTCACTCTCAGATGCTTGTTTCTTTTCGTTAACTTGTGAGGACATTCCTTCCTCTTCATTTTTTGTCCCTCCACTGAAGCATGGGCGCATTACTTCTGCCTTTCCACTGATCATTTTTTAGGCACTACATTTTTTCTTTTGTTTCAGCACTTCGTTAGAGTGCAGTGATTTGCAGCGTTCTCCCTATTGTGCTTCTCTTCCCCCTCTGAACCAGGTATGACAGTCTTTTTTGGCACCCCCCATTGACCTCCTGCTCCATGAATTCCCTCATTACCACTCTCCAACAGTGCACTTCATCTCTCCATAGCCTCTTTCTGACATACATTTTATTTTTTATAGTGCTACTCATAGCTCACTCACACTCAGGTCTGTGATCTGCCTTGTACACGTTCTTTTCAGCAGGCACACTAACCCTCTGCGCTACTTTATGATGAGCCAAACTGCCACTAGACAACATTCTAATCTCTCATCAGTTGGAGTATTCATCACCAGAGTTACCGTGACATTTTAATTTTTGCCTGAAAACTGCTGGGCAGACACGGAAGTTCATGTTTTTAAACCAAAAGTTATTTTTAAACACAGCGACCACCATCTAAGTCAGCGCTAGGTGCAGCTGCACCGGTCTCACCGTCGTAAAGCTGGCCATGTCTGTGGTAGCCCTCTTTTTCGCCTTTGTGCTTCACCCTGGCGGGATCCCATTGTTCGCTCTCTGTTTAGTTTTCCTACAATCCCAGAGCTCCCTGTTTCTTTCTTTCCTTGTTAGATTGCTTTACTACCCGTGTCCGTTATGTTGCTTTGGGAGGGAGGAGGGGGCAATCCACACGACAACCATTTGTGTGTGTAAACGGCCGCTTTATTGAAACAGGTACACATCACAATTTATTTAAACTGGCACTTTGTCTTACAAAACGAAAACCTCTCTAAACATCGATTTACCTGACCCCTTGACATTTCCTTCCCCCACCCCTACAATCCCCACATGATAAAAACACCCACCCTGCAACATACAATGCATAACTTCCAATATATTCAATTATACACAATCTTATCACATAACATTAGAACGCCTATCCTCCCAAGACTTACAATCCTATCTACCTTCCCGCAACTCCCCAAAGTTAACGATAAACTACCAAAGCGTTTGTTCCAAGCAACAAAATTACAATAATGTAAACCCCTATGCACCTGTTCCAAATGCAGCCCCTACTAACAAAAAACTACCCTAACCAACTCCCACAAAAACCTTAAGCCCAGGGAGGGCGGGCGGGGCCAAAAAACCCATCCTACAGCGCTCCCAGCCACCAGGTCACCAGAACCTAAAATGGTGGCTGGGCAAGCGCTAGCCCTCTCTTCATAAACTTGGGCTACTTTTAAAATTGGGCTGCCTTTGGGCTATTCCAAGGCAGCCCAAAGCCACAAAATGGCTGCTCCCTTCTCGCCCCCTACCCCTCCCAATATGCCTGGGGGGCAGACCTCTCAATGATCAGCTGCCACCTAAACCCCCCTTGGGAGGGAGGAGGGGGCAAGCCACACCGACAACCATTTGTGTGTGTAAACGGCCGCTTTATTGAAACAGGTGCACATCACAATTTATTTAAACTGGCACTTTGCCCTACAAAACTAAAACCTCTCTAAACATCAATTTACCTGACCCCTAGACATTTCCTCCCCCCACCCTTCAACCCCCACATGATAAAAATCCCCACCCTGCAACATACAATGCATAACTTCCAATATATTAATTAATACACAATCTTATCACATAACATTAGAACTCCTACCCTCCCAAGACCTACGATCTTATCAGCCTTCCTGCAACTGTAACTAACAAACCTGTAATGTAAACTTCCAACCTGCTTAACCTTTCCCCACTTCTGTTCACCAACTCCCCAAAGTTAATGATAAACTACCAAACTCCAGCCAAACCTGCCCAACTTCAAAAACAACTCCCCCACCCAGAAAAAGACAGGAGGGTAGGTGACTACGCCGCCTCCCTCTTTTCCTGCCCCCCCTTAACTCCCTGCCCTGATAAACCTTACCAACTACCTTCTCACTCCCTGCGCACTCCCAGCAACCTGGACAGCGCTTCCCGGAATTCTAGCAAATAAAGATCCATACCAATGCGTGAAAGGTGAACACCGTCGCCCCTAAAAAACTCCGGCGCATCATACCGAATGTCCCTGTGCCATATCCTTGAAAAGCCTAAGTGCCTACAAAACCGAACCATTTCCAAATTCACCTTCTTTCTGGCCTTATCTACTGCCTGAGGCTTCACTGCCCCTCTCCATACCTGACGCGGAACAAACTCCGTCCAGACCACTGTACACCCAGACCACTGTCTCTTAATCTCCTCCAGATCCTTCTTCATGGCCCTCATCAACACTAACCCCTTCTCTCTGACCATGTCGTTCTCCCCTAAATGGAGGACCAAAACATCCGGACACCTACCCGCCACCAACAGCCCGTTAAGCGTCTCCATCAACTCCCTCCAAAGCATACCCCCTTTCCCTTTCAAACACATATTAAAAACATCAGGATTAATCCCAGATTCTCTTCAAAATAACTGTCTTAGGCTTGCAAATGAGCCTTTTTTACAAATGAATGGCCCACGATCCACACTGACATATCCCTGGCGAGGGGACCTGCCACCGAACCTGAAACGAAAAACAAGAGTAAGTACAAGAGCCACATACCCAAACGCGCCATCATCGGCTAGCAGCTCCGCGCACGTATCACCTGTAGCATTCGGACGACCACCTGTGCAGGCGCAAGATGTCCCCTCACCCCCCAATCTCGGCTGTGAGCCTCCTACACAGCGCCGATCCGAAAGAAATGCATGCCGTAGCTCCTCCCATCCACACCCAGCAGGGCTAGCGTCTTCCTCAATATGGCCAGCAGCTGTGAGCCTGTAGCCTCCCGCCCATCTGCATGCCTGAAAACCATCCCTTCCACTGACTTCCCATCCCTCAGTCGCCTTCCCCACCGCATCGGGCATACCCTTTCCGAATCCGCCACTGGCAACGATACCCACCGACCCATGCTCCTCCGGTCCTTCTTAGATTTTCGTAGCCAAAGGCATACTTCGGTCCCTCTAAAGGAAACCTCGGACCACAAAATCCCAGCACCCCCTCTGGAACTCAGCAACTCAGATACCCAAAAAGCCCCCGCGAACATCCACACCATTAACGTGGCGAACAGGCAGTTCTCTCCCGCGTCCTTGCAGACCCGAGGCAAGGCCCCCAACACCCGTTCCAACAGAGCCAAAGACAAAGGTTGCCTAACCCAGCCCAACTTCCCACACTCCCGGACCCAACCCTCGAGCATCCTGGAGCCGAGTTCTCCTGCGGACGGAGCGTAACCCCACAGAAGTTTACCCATAAAAGCAATCCCCACCAGCTTTCCCGCTATCCTGACCCACGTGAGCCCCTTCTTAATGAGCGACAAGATAAACTGTATAACATCCTCCTGCCTCCCCCTCCCCGAATGCCGCCATCTCGCCCCAGACGCCACAAACTCATCCCATGCAGTCATGTAGGTCGCACTCATCAACTCCACCAAGGACCCTAAAACCAGCTGCAACATCCTGTGTTGCCTACGTTCCACAGTTGTGGCGGCATGCCGGTCGGGTCCTGATCCGCGTCCTTGGCTAACCCATGGAATCTCCCCCACTGCGAACGAGACAAAGCATCCGCTATGTCATTATCGATCCCAGGCACGTGCACCCCACTAAAAGCAATATCATGACGCAGGAAGCCCAACACAAACACTCGCAGAGCTTTCAGCACCTGCTCATCCCTGGCCGACTGCCGATTCACCACCTCCACCACCGTCATGTTATCCACATGAAATGTCACTCGTCTGTGGGCCAACAACTCCCCACAAAGCAAGATCGTCACCACCAAAGGGAAGAGCTCCAGAAATGCAATGCTCCTACCACCCCCCCCGCCAACTACGGGGGCCACTTCTCCGCACACCACCACCCCTGCCAGTACAGCCCGAATCCATCGATCCTCTCCGCGCCCGAAATAATTTGGACTGCCACATCCGCAGGTCCTCGCGAATGCCTGCAGAAAGCTGCACGTGGTGATGCGGTGGCCTCCACCCAGCCAAGGTCCTGCCCAATCTCCGAAAGAAAGTCCTCCCCACTCGCACCCCTCTGCAAGCAAAATTGAGGTGACCTAAATCACCTGTATTTAAAAAACCGTAACTTTGTGTCTTGCCAACATTACCTCCAGCAGCCCCAACATTTGCTGCTTCTTCTCCACTGGTAAACGGGCTTCCATTGCCCCTGAGTACAGCTCTGTGACCCAAAAACGACAGCGTCATGCACGGCCCCACTGTCTTCTCCGGTGCCAATGGCACGCCCAACTCCCCCATGAGCTCCTGAAACCTGTCCAGCGCAATCTGGCAGTCCGTGGAGCCTGGGATGACGACCAAGAAAAAGTCATTCAGGTAGTGCGTTACTCCTTGGTGACCCATCCGTTCCGTGAACAACCATTGTAGGAACGTACTGAAACATTCAAACAGTGCGCAAGACATTGAGCAGCCCATCTGCAATGCTTTGTCCACATACCCGCGGCCGTTAAACTGGATCCACCGCAAGCCCCAGTTGTCTGGGTGGACTGGAAGCAGCCGGAAAGCCGACTTGATGTCGCACTTTGCCATCTTCGCTGTGGCACCCGCAGTCACCAACAAAGCCATGGCTGCGTCCACAGAGGAATTAGACACTGTGGTCTCCCGCTCATTAATGTAATCAGTTACAGAGCCACCTTCGGGCCACGATAAATGTTGAATGAGGCGAAACTGCTCCTCCTCCTTTTTTTGCACTATACCACAGGACACAGGACACAATAAAATCCACCAACCGCCAGTCTGCAAAGGGTCCCACCATGCGGCCCTCACTGACTTCCTTATCCAATTTGCCCTGCACCACCTCCGGGTGCTTCTTGGCAGACCTCAAATTGTCAGCCCACCTGAGAATACGTGATCCCTCATAGCCCAGGCGAAAGCCCTCCAGAAACCCGACCCGCAACAGATCAGCAGCCCCTTTATCCGGATAGTCCTGCAGAGCCACTACCAAACGATCCACCTTAACTTGCGTACGAGCCCTTTGGCCCAGGCCCCTTTGCCCCTCTACCACCCCCAGATTGCTGTTGGCCTCCTGACCGCACACCCCCTGTCTGCTCCTGCTGTCTCCCCTGCTGCTGCCCCGTGGCTCCGCAACACCTGACCAGGGAGTGTCAATACTTCCCGCAGCTCGAACATTCATGCCGAAACCCGCAATGTTCCCGAGTGCACGCCCCCTTATTGTAATCCCAACATGATCCTGTGGAACCTGACTGAGCCTTGGCCCCTGCCCCACCCATACTCGGGATGGGCGACCCTGAAAGGACTGGTAAATAATAGGCAGCCCACTCGCAGTAAAGATAGTCATCCCAACCCAGCCAGCCCCATTGTGTACTGCCACAAATCAGAGTCCAGCTCCCCCCATTTCGCTTCGGGGTCTGATGCCATACGGGCCCTGAACTCCTCATCATACTGGGCCCACACGTAACTTCCCCCCGTAATCTGGGCCTTCCTGATGACGTCCATGTACTTAAACATGGACAACGACAGCTCGGGGAGCTTCTCGCAGTACACGCTGGGCCTCTTCTGGAGTTCATACTCCTCCTCCTTGGAACCCTCCCAAAGGTTTCGTTACCCCCATATATGGCAGCCGCCTGATTTTTAATTCCTTTCTCTCCGGTTTCACCGCACCCTCTCCTGTCACACCATCACCCACCGCGCTGGCCCCGCTCGCGGCCCGCCTCCATTTGTCCCATTCGTCCCGATCCCGAGGGCCCCACATCCGCCTTCTTGTGGTTGTCCCCCAGTGCCTTACCATTGGGCCCCGTCACCCCTTCATCTGGGCCCACCCCTGTGTCTGACACATACTTCCCCTTCCGCAGCCTGTTCTCCCTTCCCCCACCTCCCCTTCACCCCTACCGAGACCATGTGCGCCGCTGCTGCCACCGCTCGTTTACCTGAAGCCAAGAAGGCCACATGTCGCTCTCCACCTCTCCGATCCAGGGACGCCGTTCTCACCTCCCAACGCGATGCCCGGGCCGTCCTCTCCAACTGACCCTGTGACACCTGAAACACACTATCAACACGATTACTCAGCCACCCACTACCCTCACCATCTCTCAGCTCTCCTTCCTCCATACTATCCTCATCCTCAATTAGCTGCACCTTGCTAGCAACATAACCCCTTCCGGCCGCCGACGCCGACTGCACCCTTCCTGAAACATTAAAAACATCCTGAGTGGCGCTCCTCCTCTGGCGTTGCTCCCCAAGCCGTAGTGGCCCTGTGGGTGTAGGGGTCATCCCCCGGTGCCTTCCCACTATTCCCCGTCACCCCTTCAACTGGGCCCACCTCTTTGTCTGACACATACTTCCCCTTCCGCAGCCAGTTCCCCGCTTCCCCACCTCCCCCGCTCCAACTGAGACCATGTGCGCCGCTGCTGCCACTGCTTGTTTACCTGAAGACAAGGAGGCCACAAGAAGGCCTTCTTCTGCCGGCTGCGACGGGATCCCCCGCCGGTGCCGGGCACACCGCGGCAGGCTCAGCCCTCCCTTGGCATCGATGGGCAGTCCCTAGCCCTGCCAAGTCAGGAACCCTGCAGCGCACTCCTCCTGAAATATAAACAGCAGGTCTGGTGTGCTGGGTCCCTCAGTCTGCACCTCGCCCACACCCTTATAATGCCCCCCTGCCCCCAGCACACCTGCCGCCCCTGCCTCACTGACCACTCTGGGGCCACCTCCCCACCCCGTACTCTTCATCCTCGCTCCATGCCAGTCCCCCAAACCCCACCTCATCTTAAGAGGCCCCCCCCAACACCCCAATCCCTTCCTTCTGATGCCCCCCTGTCCCCTCCCCCTCTTCCCCCGCTTCCCCCCCACCATGAGGACCAAGACACCCCACCCTCCCTCTGCGCCGCGCCCCCAACAGACCCCCAGACCTCCCAGACCCCCTCATATATGTCACACAGATAAGATACAACGCTCATACGTGCTTTTGGCTATTGGCGATGTGGATACATATACCACATGAAGGGATTTATGCACAACAAAGCAAAAGAATCAAATAGGGGTTAACATTGCAGCTGTGAAAAATCCAATATAATGCAAATAAATGACCATACAGAGAAAGGGAATGCCAGACAGATGTTTGATGACCCTCAAGTCTAAAGCATAACATTAGGAATAATAATAAATGCATGAAATACTATCCTCGGAGCAGCTAAATTAATGGCTTAAGTGTAGCAATGAAATCTGGTAGCAAGGCAATTGCCGCATAATGTAGTTAGCTCGTTGCAAATCATATAAAACAAATTAGGTTAATCTCTGTAATTTCGTTTTCAGACAATCAAGTCACTGCATTCATATGTGCGCGGGCGTCATGCCTTGTTATTGGAACAACAGAGTGTACCTCATATGCCGATATACCAATGCCAATGTCCACTCCTCTGTCATGGAGGTGCACATAGCCGTCACCTGTTTGCTGATTCACCGTTCGCAGTCTGGGTGAGACTTTTAATTAAAGGCATCTAATAAGAAGCCCAAGCTACTTATAGCATTAGATATTTAGGCCTGGATTATGAGTGGGTTGGTGTTTGAGGATTCCTGCATAAACCCATACCTGCCAACTCACACGGTACTAGCGTGTGACACAAGATATCGGCTCCGATCGCTGGATCTCCTGGTGACGAACCGATATCAAACGGTGTCAGGGAGAAGGAGCTGAAACCCACTGTAAATAGCGGTTTTCCAGCTTGTTTTCCGAGGCTTTGAACTGCATATGTCACATGTTTCCCTTACAATGCAAAATTAATGTAGTGAACTGTATCAAATAGAATTGATTTTTAGCGCTAAAAGTGTACAGGAATCGATTTGTGAATGTAGGTAGTCTTGCTAAAGAAATAAGGGGCATGTTATCAAGGGCAAAAGGCCCGCTAAAGCGGCGATAATTTCATCGCCCTATTAGCAAGCTGTCGCTAATAGCAGTTAGCGACAGCTTGTAGGCGATAGCGAGCAGTTTGGGGCCCGCTTTGCATGTCAGCGATATTTATCACTAATGACATGCAAAGAGGGCGTACCCAACCTGTTAGCGACTGAAAGCAGTCGCTAACACCGCTAACGCCTATTATCAACGCAGGTACAGCGATAAAAACATTCACACTAAGCGCAAATATTGCCAAAAACTAACGCCTGCTCAGACCACTTCTTAACCTGTATATCCAATGGGAGTTGGATATTCAGGTTAAGACCCTATTGGCATTAGTGCCTGAATATCGCTGAATTTCCAACGGTATTCACGCAGTGAGCCACTATCGCAGGATATTTTATCGCATTTGAGATAAACGTTGCTAATATCACGTTACCTCTGTGATAAATTCCGGCGATGCGTGGCGATAAAAAAAATATCGCTAAGCTCATTTAGCGATAAATATCGCTAGTTGTTGGTAATATGCCCTATGTTCCTCCCTGTGATTGATGTGTACCTTGAGATGGCACTGAGCATTTCTTTTGTTTCAAAAACCCAGTCTGATTTTTTGGGGCACATGTTTTTCCTCAGCAGAGGGAAAAGATAGTTAAAATCGTTTAGTTATAAGTAACTTATTATTTGGTTTATTCTGAGACATGAAATAGAGACATGAGTCGATGATGCTAAAACTTACTTATCTGGTGATTGTGATAAAACCAATTTCATAACCACAAGAGATTTGCATATTTAAATGTTCTTACATTTGATGGTAATGCATAGAACTGTGGTTTTGTTTGAGCTTATCTTAAAGTAGGCAATGGATATCCAGGCCATGATAAGGAAGAGGCAGTTTCTAATCCAATAGATATCTTTGATGGATAAAACCTATGGGTACATTTGAGTTTTGTCAGTGGAGTTTCATCCCAAGGTTGGCAAGTAAACCATTAACAGCTTTTCCTGCATAGACTAAAGAAAAAGGGTGAAAAACATACATCACCAAGGCATGCTGCAGTGCTCAGAGCTTTTGAGATCTGATTGTGAACATCTTGACTCGCTGATGCCTTTGGCAAAGTAGTATGTGAAAGACTAGAGCACTGTACTAGTAAATCCCATGCATGCTAATAGTATGTCAGTGCACAGGGGTTGACAGTTTCAACGTCTTGATGTTATTGTTGCCTGCTTTCTTCATGAAATCATTGAAGACCTGTATGAGTGCAATGTCAATGCTAAATTGAGGTCTGGAGCCAGCCAAGTAGTCATGTAGGAGCTTGTGGGTGTTCATTGTTTTTTTTGCAACTTTAAGTATTTTGTATTGCATCATTCGCATGAAAACTGTACGTTTTGTGATAATTTATGTTGCATATATCCCCACATAACACAAATTAAAAGGTTTTACATTAGATAGACTTTGAAGAATACAGGTAAACTTGAAGTAAAAAGTTGTGCATGCATTGTCCAATGTGCATTGAAAATGTTCTGGCAGCGTGGCGAAACATTATTTAAAAGTGTAGAGAATAGAGAACAACCTTGCACAGGAAGAGATAAACTGGAAAATTTTGCACGGTTTGAGAAGCATGGCAAACACTTCTCAAAACTTCACTGAAACAAAAGCTTAGCATACCCCCATTGTAGCCATGTCCCTGTAGTTACATGGGACTGCTTTATTGATTAGTCTCATGATGAAGGAGAGGTGTGCTATGGGACAGTCGGAAACGTCTTTGGGTTTAATATCAAGATTTGCCTTATATTGAGTAGCTTGGGGCAGGATACTTGCATGGCTGGCGTGATAATGATGATATGGATGGCTATGAGTGCTTCATATAAGGTCTACTTTATGACAGTGGAAGGCAGGATGTTGCATTCGGATGAGCTGGCCTTAAGAACTGCAAGACTCTAAAATATACCTGTGATGGAAAGTGGATTCAAGGTGCGCCATTTGTGAATGCTCCTTTATGGGATGGTCGTAGTCAATTTAGGGCCTCATTACGAGTTTGGTGGCGCGGCAGTGGGACCGTCCGGCTCCCGCACCATCAAACCCGGGTTTGAACCACCTACCAGATTAGGAGTTTTCTCCTGTCTGGTGGGTGGTTCTGTGACATTCCAACCGTGGTGCCTATGAAATAGGCACTGCAATTGGAATGTCAAAATCAGTGCCTGCATGACATGGACTGCTGCAGTCCATGCCGTGCAGGTACTGGGGTGCATGAGCACAGGGGGGCACAGCATATGCCCCCCTGCATGCACCCCATGGCGCAGAGGCACAAGGGGGACATGTGGGGCCCCCTTTCTTTCCTCCCTGCCACACTTTTCAAGACAGCCGCGCCACCACCAGAGATCTCTGATCCCTTCTGTTGTGGGTGTCCCAGGGAAGCAATATGTTTGTCATGTGATGTGTCACATGCAAAATAGTGACCCTCAATCCTCAAACTTACTCATGAGCTTCAAAAACCGCTTTAAGTCAAGTATTACTTGGTTTAATGCTATTATCATTAAGCAAACAAAATGTTCAAGATAAACATACTGGCAAATGCAAAACTCAAAATTCAAAATCATTCATCATAAGTGTTTATTCCAGTAGCATAATCAAAAGACATGCTTATTAAGACATTGAACATGTGGCTCGTACGCTAGTCAGGAACGTGGCACTGAGTATTTGTGAAAATAATGCAGGCAGATGCACAAAAATACACTCCTGGTTTGTAGGGAGACCAGAATTTAATAGGGTGGTGTTGATATATATATTTTAAGATCAGGTTTGCTTTTTCATGCATCTTTTTATTTTTCTTGATGTTTAAGTTATAGAAGGCTTTCATTATATTGGTGTTGCTGAACACTGTCTTATATCAATAGTGAGTGTTTCCACTATGGGTAGACGATTAATGAATGTATTAATGAGTTCCTTTTGGAGACATAATTTAATGTACTGTTGCAGGATATATTTTCAAACGTATTCTTATGCCAAGGTTCACTTATGCTTATTTCTTGGCATCAATGATTTAATTATAACTCTTTGTATGATTTATTGCCATATGTTTTAATGTCTTTTAAAAGTATACTGTCAGGATTGGTGAGTGCTGACTTTCTATGTTGTGTATGTGGTGTGCATCAGCTGCACATGAAACTTTATTAGTGACTGTTTGATTAGAGTCTTCATTAATTATAGTTGTGCAGTCGGCTGCTTTTGCTGAGATGACAAGAGCCCCCTGTATGGACTTGAGAGTTCTAAGCTGTGAGTTTGTCTCGGGTTTGAGTTCACTTTAGAACTTTTTTTTCTTTTGGCGGAAGGATATTTTGCTGTCCTTGAATTTATGAGTGCATCATCATGAAGATGTATTCGCTTTTGTGTATATGTGCTACGAATGTCAATTAGGGGTTGGGGAGGCAGTAGCTACTGCCCCTTGCTTTCCCTTTGGTACACCAGACACTGGCCTTGATGCCCCTGGTGTTAGGGGGCATGAAGGCAGCAGCAGGAACGTAAAGTAAACGCCGGTAGCCAGGTTTACTTTGAATAGATTGTTGAAGAACTAAGGCTAGGGTCCTCAGGTGATTGGATCAAAGAGTGTGTGAGTTCACTACCACCACTCTTATCAACCAATCATTTTTGTAAATCGATGGCCCTGATTTGCAGTGCAAAGGAGCAGCTGTTAGTGTGTGGAGATTAGTGAGTAGAGACAGACATTGAACCTTGTTGAACATTAGATGGAGTATCTTGAGATCTTGTTTGAATGTTTTGATAAGAAAGTCTTTGAAACATTTAAAAATATTGCTTTTTCAGTTTAGGGAGGCAAGGCGGATGAGTTGAATTGTAAAGTGATGTCTTCAGTCTAATAGCATTGGGAAGAAGCAGATGGGAGGAGCGATTGTGATCACTGGGTCTAAGTTGTTGCTTTGCTTTATTTGATGACTTCTGCTGCAGTCTTGATGCCTCCTGTGACACCATGTATTGGATGTGTAAGAAATCGAGGGGGATATGCTCAAGAACATGTGAGAACCATCGCAAAATTACCTCAACACAATTTTCAACATCTCAGCTATCGTGGGGAAAATTACGCTGTGTTAACTAAGTATTCACAACACGGAGGCACCATGGGATAAGCCCCTGACAACGCGTCAAATGTCTGCAACAAAGTCAATGCTACGTTGCAAAAATGCAACACACGAACTCAGATTCAGATTCTAGCTTTATTCGATTTTTAGTTTTAAAAAAACCCATAAAAGCAACAACAATACTGTGAGAAGGTGGCCTGATATGCAGTGGTCACTATTCTAGTGAACACTATGTATCAGTCCAGCAACCCTTATTGATGATTGGTTGTAAGTCAACCTTATAGACCAGCTATCCTAGTAGCGTGGATACGAGCAGTCTAAGGCTAAAGACTCGAGAGGGCGTGTTAAGCCAGCTGTTATACCACATATACCCCTTGAACACCAAGTGAAAGGACACCACAGAAGTGTTATGAAAATAAACAGTTATTTATTAAGAATCACAACAGCCCTGTACTCTTTATGAGGACAGGGTACTAAGCACAAACCAAAACTCTTACAAAAATACTTAAGTTAGCACAGAATATACAAATGCCCGAGGGGCACGGAAAACCATATACTAGAAAAGTGGAATGCGAAATTACTAGCAGGTAAGTACAGTACTAATAGGCTTTGGAATCGCTAGGACTTGACTATAGAATCGTTAGATTACTTCTAGGAGACCCAGGGGACTCGGGTGCAGTGTGTGCACTCTCACACGAGATGCGGGACAAAGTCTATGGTAGCTAGAAATTGCAAAGTTAGTGTTCTCGGGCGAACCCGACCTGGTAGGGAGAAAACGAAAGTAGATTCTGACCCTTAGATAGTGAGGCTATGCGGGGGCACCGAAATGCCGAAGTTACCTAGCCCAGGGGCTGCAGCTGCATAGGACTCAAAGGACGTCGGGAATCCTCGTTGACGGACCAGGAGCCTGGAAGAAAGAAGTTGCTGGCAGGCGACCAGTGAAGAAAGTTCGGTGGATCCAAGCCTGGATCGATGGAAGATGACACCTGAAAGCAGAGGGGACCAAGTTCGAGACTACTAGCCAGTAGTCAGTGGGCACCAGGAGGGCACCGGATGGTAGCCACCTCGACAAGGCGTGTGGGTGACGCTGGGCTCGGAGATCTCACGGACCAGGAGGCGTTGTCGGCGACCAGGAAGGAGGATCGAGCTGTCCCACGAAGATAGAAGCTGTCGGCGTCGCTGGACCCAGGATTGGGCAACAAAGCCTTGGCAAATTCAAGCCCACGCGGTGGACCTAAAATGGCGTCTGGAGTGGACCAGGAGGGTCCGGGGGGCCTCTCTTCAAGAAGGAAGCAAGGGCCAGTCTGGAGCAACCAGACCAGCAGCAGTGATGTCGTCGGGCGTCGTTCAGAAGGCCACAAGCCAGCCGGCTAGTAGCCAAACAACGCGGTGCACAGCAAACAGCAGAAGGGCCCCACGCCGATCGTGGAGATGCAGGGAGGCTGATCTTGGGTGCTGGAGCTGCGCAGGGTTGGGGCTTCTCGGACCCCAAAGCACTCACCCGTGGAGGACACGGTGGGCTTGCAGTAAAGATGTCGTGCAGTCTTGGCGATCGTCGGTCCCTCGAGGTCTCGTCGCACTCACGGTTCTCAGCTTGGCTGTAGAGGTGAGTAGAGGTCAGAGGTGCCAGGGAAGCCGGGTCTCGTCGAGCTGGGTCGTCGGATTCGTGATGAAGGACTTGCAGCAGGCCGCAGTGTTCTTTAGGATGGTGCCTGCGGATGCAGGGTGACTACTCCTTAGCCACAAGGGAGAATCTTGAGGAAGAAATCTTGAAGTCCTTTCGCAGAAAGTCGTGTCTTGATTCCAAAGATGATCTAATTTGAACAGGGGGCCCGCTCCCATCTTTATACTAAAAAAGGGGGCTGACCCGGTGACTAGGTCCTGCCTATGGGTGGGACTAGGTGGGGGGTGGTTACACCCCTCTGCCATGCCGGACTTCCCCAGGCCAGGGGCTGGTGTGCCCCTGGAACTGGTTCAGACCGGCCTATGCGTAGTGAGCCCCGGGGTGCCACTCAGCAGTCACCTTCCTGTAAAGCCCTGCCTACCCAGGATACACAAAACCATGTCTGGGACGGTGCTAGCACCGCCCCTGACAGGAAACCCTTTGTCCAGGCTCCCCTCGCTGGAAGGACTCCCAGCTGCAGGGGGTCAGACTCGTGTCTGTGGTGGCAGCATCCATTTTGTGGAGCTGAGGCTTCAGTTAACTTTAACTGGGGTTCACAGTTACATACATGTCGTGTCCCTCTAGAAGGGTGGAATGCTAACCCCGTCGCCAGAATTGGCGAGGGGTTAGTATTCCAATTCGTATGACACCATACTCGACATGTTTTGATAAAGCAATACCAACGTTAGAATTTAACCGCGAGGATTATAATGCACTTAAGAGTATATGGTATGCGATATCATGGAACAGCTATTAGGACTTGATTCCGCAAGCTGCAGACAGGCTCAGCTCATGCCAGAGCACCATCTCACACGATTCCAAGCACTCTGCCTTCAGGATTGTCAAGGCCTGCCATAGGAGTGACTGATAGGAATCTGTGTGTCCATTTTAGGGTTAGGTATAGGTATACTACACCTACAGCAAAGCGTGTTTACACGACTTTGCCCCAGCTGTCATGCAGCCAGTTGTGTCAAATTTAAGAGGCCAGCCAGGGGTGGCATAATACATGCTGCAGCCCCTGGTAGCTCTGGGTACACCTATGCCCTGAGTTACAGGGTTTGATAAGGTGGCCCAGTACCAATTGGTAAATGCACCTAGGGTACATGTCGTAATTTAGAAAGAGAACAGCCAGGCTGTGGGTCTGATTGGCAGGCCCACAGCCAGAGAAAGTCGTAAACCAGTGAAACAAAAGCAAAAAATCTGGGTGATCATAGGATTGCAGACCCTACTCTCCTACATGACCCCCCCCCCCCAAACTTTGGGACAATAAGCTAACCTTGACCAGGTGAGTCTTCTTGTTCTAAGTGGAAATATCTGGAGAGCCCATCGGCATTGCCATGATCAGTACCAGGTCTATGTTCCACTGTAAAGTCCATCCCCTGTAGGGAAATGGACCACCTAAGCAGTTTGGGGTTTTCACCCTTCATCTGATTTAGCCACAAGAGGGGCTTATGGTCGGTCTGAATCTTGAAGTGAGTGCCAAACAAGTATGGCCTCAGCTTCTTCAGGGCCCAAACCACAGCAAAGGCCTCCCTCTCAATAGCTGACCAATTCTTCTCTCTGGGGGTCAGCCTTCTGCTTATAAAAGCAATGGGCTGATCTTGACCATCAAAATTCAGTTGAGAAAGAACAGCTCCCACACCCAACTCAGAAGCATCTGTTTGGACAATGAATGGTTTGGAGTAGTCTGGACTCTTAAGGATAGGTGCTGTGCACATGGCCTGCTTTAGGTCATCGAATGCTTTTTGACAGCCTGCTGTCCACTGAACCTTTTTTGGCATTTTCTTACTTGTCAGTTCATTTAATGGTGTCACAATTGAACCATAGTTCCTGACAAACTTCCTATAGTAACCAGTCAGGCCCAAGAAAGCTCGAACCTGAGTCTGGGTGGTTGGAGGAGCCCAGTCCCTGATTGACTGTATTTTGCTCTCCAGTGGCTGAACCTGGCCTCCACCTACAAGGTGGCCCAGGTATACAACCTGTGTCTGCCCTATCTGGCACTTGGTTGCCTTGATAGTGAGGCCTGCTGCTTGCAGAGCCTCTAACACTTTCCTCAGGTGGACCAGGTGATCCTCCCAGGTGGAGCTAAAGACAGCAATATCATCTAGATATGCTGCACAGAAGTCATCCAGCCCAGTAAGGACTTGATTCACCAACCTTTGGAAGGTGGCAGGTGCATTTTTCAGACCAAAGGGCATTACCACAAATTGATAATGCCCACCAGGGGTTGAAAATGCTGTCTTGGGCTTGGCATCCTCAGCTAACCTGATTTGCCAATACCCAGCTGTTAAGTCAAATGTGCTTAAGTAGTTGGCAGAAGCCAATCTATCTATCAGCTCATCTGCCCTTGGTATTGGGTGGGCATCAGTCTTAGTGACTGCATTGAGACCCCTGTAGTCTACGCAAAACCTCATCTCTCTCTTACCACCCTGGGTGTGAGGCTTTGGCACTAGAACTACTGGACTAGCCCAAGGGCTATCTGAGGGTTCAATGACTCCCAACTCCAACATTTTCTGCACTTCAGTTTTTATGCAGTCTCTAACATGATCAGGCTGCCTGTAGATTTTACTCTTAACTGGCAGACTGTCACCAGTGTCAACCTCATGGGTACACCAATTGGTCTGACTGGGTGTCAGAGAAAACATATGTCTGAAAGACTGAAGAACCTGTTTACAGTCTTTCTGTTGATGCTCAGAGAGGCTGCCACAAAAGACAACACCATCTACTGACCCATCATCAGGATTCTGAGTGAGCAGGTCTGGGAGAGGGTCACACTCTTCCTCCTGTCCCTCATCTATGGCCATGAGCAAACTCATGTCCTTCCTGTCGACATATGCTTTGAGCCTGTTGACATGGAGCACCCTGTGGGGGCTCCTGGGAGTTCCAAGGTCCACCAGGTAGGTGACCTCTCCCTTTTGCTCAAGAATTGTGTGGGGCCCAGACCATTTGTCTTTGAGTGCTGCTGGGGCCACTGGCTCCAACACCCACACCTTCTGTCCAGGCTGATAAACAGTCAGGACAGCCTTTTGGTCATGCCAAGCTTTTTGAAGTTCTTGACTGGCCTTAAGGTTTTCTGATGCCTTCTCCATATACTCAGCCATCCTGGAGCGGAGACCAAGTACATAGTCCACTATGCGGGTTGCAGGCTTTTTGAGAGGTCTCTCCCATCCTTCCTTCACCAAACACAGGGGGCCTCTCACAGGATGCCCATACAAAAGTTCAAAAGGGCTGTAGCCAACCCCCTTTTGTGGGACCTCTCTGTAAGCAAACAGAAGGCAGGGAATCAGGACATCCCATCTACGCCTGAGCTTTTCAGGTAGTCCATGAATCATCCCTTTTAGGGTCCTGTTGAACCTTTCAACAAGCCCATTGCATTGTGGATGATAGGGTGTAGTGAATTTGTAATTGACACCACACTCCTTCCACATAGCAGTTAAGTAGCTTGACATGAAGTTTGCACCTCTGTCAGAGACAACCTCCTTAGGGAAGCCCACTCTGGAGAACACTCCAACTAGGGCCCTTGCCACCACAGGTGCTGTGGTGGTCCTAAGTGGAATAGCTTCAGGATACCTGGTGGCATGATCCACTACCACCAGTATAAACTTGTGCCCTGAGGCTGTCTGGGGTTCCATTGGACCAACAATGTCAATCCCCACTCTTTCAAAGGGTACCCCCACCACAGGCATTGGTATAAGGGGGGCCTTTGTTGTGCCACCTGACTTACCACTGGCTTGGCAAGTGACACAGGAGCGACAAAACTCCTTGGTATCCTCATTCATGTGAGGCCCGTGAAAGTGTGAGACAAGTCTGTCCCAAGTCTTTGTCTGGCCTAAGTGACCTGCTAAGGGAATCTCATGGGCCAAGGTAAGTAGGAAACCTCTCTGAGACAAGGGTACAACCAGCCTCCTGGTCATGCCAGGCTTGGGGTCTCTTGACTCAGTGTACAGGAGTCCATCTTCCCAGTATACCTTGTGGGTACCTGTGGCGTTCCCAGCAGCCTCAGCAGCAGCCTGCTGTCTGAGGGGTTCAAGAGAAGGGCAGCTTAACTGGTCCTTCCCCAGGTCTTCCCTTGAGGGTCCCCCTGAACCCAAGAATTCAACTTGATCAAGTTCAAACTCTCTGGGCTCAGTTTCCCTCAATTCCTGTAGGTCAGCCTCCTCTGAGACTTGATCCTCAACCTGGGGCAAGGGGGAAGGCACAGCCTTAACCCTGCTGCTCTTTTTCTTGGAAGGTGTCTGGTCCATTGTTCCAGGATCCAGCACCTGTTCAGTGGGGCATTTCCTGACCTGTGACCTGGTCACAGCAAACACATGTGCTGGCAAGCCTAACATTTCCATGTGAGTCCTCTGCTCCACTTCTGACCATTGTGATGACTCCAAATCATTGCCCAACAAACAATCCACTGGGAGGTCTGAACTAACTACAACCTTCTTTTGGCCAGTTACCCCTCCCCAGGAGAAAGCTACAATTGCCATACTGTGACTGGTAGTGACATTGCTTGCATTGGTCACCAGGAAATCTGTACCTGGCATGATCTGTCCAGGGTCCACAAAGTTAGGTGTCACCATGGTGACACTGGCACAAGTGTCCCTATAGGCCTGAGCCATTTTTCCATTTATGAAAGGTGTCTGTCTCTATTTGCCCAAACTATTGGGACTTATGTCAGGGGACATATCCATATCCCCTGTACTGACAAGGACAGCCTGAGTGAGTGTACCAACTAAGTTGTCACACCCCTCAGAACCCAGGGTTAACCCTACTAAACCCTTGGGAGGTGCACTACCACTGCTGGCTGTACTAGGGGGCACAGGTGCCTTAGGGGCTGCAGTGGCAGGAGTCTGCCCTCCTCCTTTCTTGGTGCACTCACTAAACCAGTGAGTTTTACTTTTACAGTATTGGCACCACCTTTTAGATTGGCCTTCTTTCTTCTTTTGGGGAGCCTGACCCCCACCCTCTTTGGGTTGTTGGGGACCTGTCGAAGACTTCTGGTCATTTTGTTCCCCCTTAGAATCTTTACCCTTCTGGTCTGCTTTCTTCTGACCACCTTGATTCTGGCCCTGGTTCTGTTTAACTCTTGTTCTAACCCATCTGTCTGCCTTCTTTCCCAATTCTTGGGGAGAGGTCAGATCTGAGTCAACAAGATGCTGATGCAACAACTGGTTCTGACAATTGTTTAAAATTTGTTCTCTCATCATCAAATTATACAATCCTTTATAATCAGTAACCTTACTGCCCAGCAACCAGCCCTCAAAAGCCTTAGTGGCACAATCTACAAAGTCAGACCAATCTTGAGACTGAGTTTTCTGGGTATCCCTGAACAGCACCCTGTACTGCTCAGTGGTTAGGCCAAACCCTTCAACCAGTGTATTCTTCAAGACTTGGTAATTGTTAGCATCCTCTACCCTTGTGGTGAGGAGCTTGTCTCTTCCTTTGCCTTCAAAGGAGAGCCACAAGATAGCTGCCCACTGACTCTGGGGAACACCTTGCACAGTGCAGGCCCTCTCCAAAGCAGTAATCCATTTGTGGATGTCATCCCCTTGTTTAAAGGGGGGCACTATCTTCCCAAGGTGTTTTGTATCAAAACTCTTTTCCCTATTGCTAGGTACAATGCTGCCACCAGTGGGGACTACCCCACTTAACTGTTGCTCTCTAGCAAAGGCAAGCCTCTCTTTGGCCAGGGCAAGTTCTTCCCTTTCAATCCTCAGATTGGCTGCCCTTTCTTTAGCTTCATACACTCTCCTCTGAGGGGATGTCATCCCTCTTTGAGAAGAGTTGTGAGAGCCATTGGTTTGAAGGGATCTGCCAGAGCCTCTTGACAGAGATCTGGCTCGTCCATTCCCAATGTTAAGCTGACCTGATAGTGGCCCCAGGGGTCCCCCAGTACCACTGTCATGTTTGCTTAAGTTGGACCTGGTTAGTCTACTGACTTCTACCTGTCCCTTGTCTGCCTCATCTCCAGAGGGATCCTCATTCTCATCCTCCTCTACATCTTCATTCTCAGTTGAGAGGTGGATGAGGTCAGGGTCACCTCTGGTTCCCTCAAGGGGAGGCATACCTCCATCTGGATTAGAAGAGCTAAGAAGTTTCTCAGCTTTTCTGGCATCATAAGTCTCTAAGAGACCAATCAGAAAGGAAGTTGTGGGGTTAGACCCCTGCTTAATCTTCCTAGAGGTACACACCTGTCGTAACTCATGGAAGCTAAGCACAGTATATCTGGAAGGAAGGACCTGTGGAGGGTCCACTGACACAAGGGGAGACTCAGAGTTTCCTCCTTTGTCCGACATACTGTGTCTAGTGTGGTGTAAGTGATGCACCTACCTACACTATGTGTTCACCTACTGATCCCTTGCTAAGAGTTGCAGCCAAGGTGTGCTAGGCCTTGAGGAGCTGCAACAGCTGGTTCAGTAGAACTCAGAGTATTCTAAGCTTAGTTATATGTACTAACAGTACTTATGTGATCTTTCAACAAGATATTCTTAGGATACGTGTGGTAAAACAACAGCAAGCTCAAATCCCACCGCTGCCACCAATGTGAGAAGGTGGCCTGATATGCAGTGGTCACTATTCTAGTGAACACTATGTATCAGTCCAGCAACCCTTATTGATGATTGGTTGTAAGCCAACCTTATAGACCAGCTATCCTAGTAGCGTGGATACGAGCAGTCTAAGGCTAAAGACTCGAGAGGGCGTGTTAAGCCAGCTGTTATACCACATACACCCCTTGAACACCAAGTGAAAGGACACCACACAAGTGTTATGAAAATAAACAGTTATTTATTAAGAATCACAACAGCCCTGTACTCTTTATGAGGACAGGGTACTAAGCACAAACCAAAACTCTTACAAAAATACTTAAGTTAGCACAGTATATACAAATGCCCGAGGGGCACGGAAAACCATATACTAGAAAAGTGGAATGCGAAATTACTAGCAGGTAAGTACAGTACTAATAGGCTTTGGAATCGCTAGGACTTGACTATAGAATCGTTAGATTACTTCTAGGAGACCCAGGGGACTCGGGTGCAGTGTGTGCACTCTCACGCGAGATGCGGGACAAAGTCTATGGTAGCTAGAAATTGCAAAGTTAGTGTTCTCGGGCGAACCCGACCTGGTAGGGAGAAAACGAAAGTAGATTCTGACCCTTGGATAGTGAGGCTATGCGGGGGCACCGAAATGCCGAAGTTACCTAGCCCAGGGGCTGCAGCTGCATAGGACTCAAAGGACGTCGGGAATCCTCGTTGACGGACCAGGAGCCTGGAAGAAAGAAGTTGCTGGCAGGCGACCAGTGAAGAAAGTTCGGTGGATCCAAGCCTGGATCGATGGAAGATGACACCTGAAAGCAGAGGGGACCAAGTTCGAGACTACTAGCCAGTAGTCAGTGGGCACCAGGAGGGCACCGGATGGTAGCCACCTCGACAAGGCGTGTGGGTGACGCTGGGCTCGGAGATCTCACGGACCAGGAGGCGTTGTCGGCGACCAGGAAGGAGGATCGAGCTGTCCCACGAAGATAGAAGCTGTCGGCGTCGCTGGACCCAGGATTGGGCAACAAAGCCTTGGCAAATTCAAGCCCACGCGGTGGACCTAAAATGGCGTCTGGAGTGGACCAGGAGGGTCCGGGGTGCCTCTCTTCAAGAAGGAAGCAAGGGCCAGTCTGGAGCAACCAGACCAGCAGCAGTGATGTTGTCGGGCGTCGTTCAGAAGGCCACAAGCCAGCCGGCTAGTAGCCAAACAACGCGGTGCACAGCAAACAGCAGAAGGGCCCCACGCCGATCGTGGAGATGCAGGGAGGCTGATCTTGGGTGCTGGAGCTGCGCAGGGTTGGGGCTTCTCGGACCCCAAAGCACTCACCCGTGGAGGACACGGTGGGCTTGCAGTAAAGATGTCGTGCAGTCTTGGCGATCGTCGGTCCCTCGAGGTCTCGTCGCACTCACGGTTCTCAGCTTGGCTGTAGAGGTGAGTAGAGGTCAGAGGTGCCAGGGAAGCCGGGTCTCGTCGAGCTGGGTCGTCGGATTCGTGATGAAGGACTTGCAGCAGGCCGCAGTGTTCTTTAGGATGGTGCCTGCGGATGCAGGGTGACTACTCCTTAGCCACAAGGGAGAATCTTGAGGAAGAAATCTTGAAGTCCTTTCGCAGAAAGTCGTGTCTTGATTCCAAAGATGATCTAATTTGAACAGGGGGCCCGCTCCCATCTTTATACTAAAAAAGGGGGCTGACCCGGTGACTAGGTCCTGCCTATGGGTGGGACTAGGTGGGGGGTGGTTACACCCCTCTGCCATGCCGGACTTCCCCAGGCCAGGGGCTGGTGTGCCCCTGGAACTGGTTCAGACCGGCCTATGCGTAGTGAGCCCCGGGGTGCCACTCAGCAGTCACCTTCCTGTAAAGCCCTGCCTACCCAGGATACACAAAACCATGTCTGGGACGGTGCTAGCACCGCCCCTGACAGGAAACCCTTTGTCCAGGCTCCCCTCGCTGGAAGGACTCCCAGCTGCAGGGGGTCAGACTCGTGTCTGTGGTGGCAGCATCCATTTTGTGGAGCTGAGGCTTCAGTTAACTTTAACTGGGGTTCACAGTTACATACATGTCGTGTCCCTCTAGAAGGGTGGAATGCTAACCCCGTCGCCAGAATTGGCGAGGGGTTAGTATTCCAATTCGTATGACACCTTACTCGACATGTTTTGATAAAGCAATACCAATGTTAGCATTTAACCGCGAGGATTATAATGCACTTAAGAGTATATGGTATGCGATATCATGGAACAGCTATTAGGACTTGGTTCCGCAAGCTGCAGACAGGCTCAGCTCATGCCAGAGCACCATCTCACACGATTCCAAGCACTCTGCCTTCAGGATTGTCAAGGCCTGCCATAGGAGTGACTGATAGGAATCTGTGTGTCCATTTTAGGGTTAGGTATAGGTATACTACACCTACAGCAAAGCGTGTTTACACGACTTTGCCCCAGCTGTCATGCAGCCAGTTGTGTCAAATTTAAGAGGCCAGCCAGGGGTGGCATAATACATGCTGCAGCCCCTGGTAGCTCTGGGTACACCTATGCCCTGAGTTACAGGGTCTGATAAGGTGGCCCAGTACCAATTGGTAAATGCACCTAGGGTACATGTCGTAATTTAGAAAGAGAACAGCCAGGCTGTGGGTCTGATTGGCAGGCCCACAGCCAGAGAAAGTCGTAAACCAGTGAAACAAAAGCAAAAAATCTGGGTGATCATAGGATTGCAGACCCTACTCTCCTACAAATACATACATAGATATCTCAACATTTCATTACAAGGTTAATATCATCTATTAAAACAGGATTAAATCAATGTGACGAGTCAACTAATCATTGTTCATGCATATTCAAGACTAATTGGAGGCTAGAGGGTTAATGGCACAGGGTACACGGGATCCCCTTCTCCAGGAATTATAGTTCATTGTCATTTGTCTTGGTAACGGAATATGTTGGAGGCTCGGATAAAAATCATACAAGTCCCAGATACAAATGGGGCCATCTCCTTCTTTGGGCTGGCAAAATCGTAGGTAGGGGACAATGTTCCTATTCTTAAATTTGATTAAAATCAGGTCCCCCGAAATGTCTTTGGACAACGTACCTAGCCATCCCACCCTCCTGACACTCAGGATTCCACCATCTAGGTCAGGTGGCAAAGGTCTGTTATGCTTTAGCCAGAAAATGACCTTATTTAGCAGGTCCTGGTGTGTTTTGAGTTTGCCCTGGCTAAGTGCAGGGACCCCAGAGAGGACAGTCACGTATGGGGCGGCTTCGGGAGGTAGATTTATGCGGTGCCTTCTTTCTAGAGCGACCTGGGCGCTATATGAGGTACGAACGCGGAATTTAAAGTAACATTAGGGCCAGTTGGAATAGGTGTAGTAAGAGGCAATTCTAGAGTTTGGACTTTCCTGCATGCAATGGGCTTAGACTTTTCGTAGTTGATGGGAGGATTAGGGCAAATAGGTATAGCAGTTTTATTGTTTGGTAGAGAGTTCCTTTTAAGTGTTTTTTCAATGCTGGTCAGCCTGTCCCCTAGATCATTAATTTTAGTAACCAGAGGTGATATTGCAGATATTAACAATTGCTCAAACTGAGCTAGTAAGGTCAATTGGAGGGGCGATACAGGGTCGTCTGTTCTATACACAGCCTTATCCGACATTAATATAATTGGGTTAGAGGGGGATGGTGTAGGGCTGGTGCACGATTTTTGAGCGTTAGATTGGTTCTCATTGTCTTTTTCCTCATCGTGCTTCCTTGTACAATTTAGACCCCGGGACAGTGTATTGACTTGAGATTGGTCTTTATTGGAAGGTAGAGGTACATCCCGTGGAGTGCCGTTTAGATAGTCAACATCTATACCCATTTTAGGGGGGGTTGATGCATCCGGGACATACTTGGTGCCACACAGGGCATTCAGCTCCTCCCAGATGGACATGGTTAATAGAACAAAAGAACTCCAAAAAGCGACAATAGGCAGTACAGTGCGAGATAGATTAGGAATTAAAGCGTCTCTATACCTCCTCCTTGGAAAGAATCAAGTGGGGTGGCCCGTCCCGTCCTCCTCTGGCCTCTGAGGGCCGTAGAGGGCCCGCCCTTTGCCCGGGCTTCGCCCGGCGTCCCGCGATGCAGAGCAGAGCGCAGTTTTAAGGCGCCTCCTGGCGCTCTCGTGAGGTGACAAAGCAGCGCAGCCGCTGAGGCTGCCGGGAGATGGAGTCCCGGGGCGGCGGCGCTATGGACAGCAAAAAATGACTCCTGGCAGTGGCGGCTGCAATGGGGGCCTCCTCGCCTCCCCCCTCCGGTCTGGTAAGTGTCCCCCCGCTCCGCCGAGCAGAGCGCAGTTTTAAGGCGCCTCCTGGCGCTCTCGTGAGGTGACAAAGCAGCGCCGCCGCTGAGGCTGCCGGGAGATGGAGTACCGGGGCAGCGGCGCTATGGGCAGCAAAAAATGACTCCTGGCAGAGGAGGCTGCAGTGGGGGCCTCCTCGCCTCCCCCCTCCGGTCTGGTAAGTGTTCCCCCGCTCCGCCGAGCAGAGCGCAGTTTTAAGGCGCCTCCTGGTGCTCTCGTGAGGTGACAAAGCAGCGCCGCCGCTGAGGTTGCCGGGAGATGGAGTCCCGGGGTGGCAGCGCTATGGACAGCAAAAAATGACTCCTGGCAGTGGCGGCTGCAGTGGGGGCCTCCTCGCCTCCCCCCTCCGGTCTGGTAAGTGTCCCCACGTGTCCACACGAACTCAAAAAAGTTGCGATGAGGCCAATCGCGATACAAAAAGCAGCGAAACCAGCGGCAAGCCTGCAAATCCCACGCGCCTGGCAGGAAAATATACTATAAAAAGAACAAAAAGAACACACCAAAAACAATCCAAAGTGCGTAGCAACATGGATGCACCCGGACTGCGTGCAGAGGCCAACGCGAACCCCACAAGTCCCGCAGGCCACCAACAAGGAACAATGGGGTCGGGGAAGGCCAAGAACAAGAGGGAGAGGAAGACAGGGTGCAGTCCACAGGCAAACCAGATCAGTGTCACAGAGGTGATAGAACACTACCATCAACTGATCCACAATTGGACTACCATGAATGCAGTCCGAGTGTCGAGGAGGGCAATGGAGGAGGCCAAGAGGCGCTGCCATGATGTGAAAACCAAACCAAGGTAAAACCCGCTGCCAACAGGAAGGCAGCAACAACGACAGGAGGTGGAAGTCCTGCGCCACAGGGGGAGCTAGAGGAAACTGAGGCCACAGTCATCAGTGTGGAGATGGTGCAAGGAGCTGGAAGTCCAAACACAGCTCCAGAGGACCTG
Organism: Lissotriton vulgaris; assembly: GCF_964263255.1. Lineage (NCBI taxonomy): Eukaryota > Metazoa > Chordata > Amphibia > Caudata > Salamandridae > Lissotriton > Lissotriton vulgaris. Next base: position 798,206,230 of record NC_141685.1, on the reverse strand, counting down.
ACACAACATTAACAGGCGAGTAATGACCAGGGACGGGGGGAGATGGGCACAATGGCACACATGAACAACAATGTGTAGCACACTGCACACCCACAATGACCCTGGATCAAGTACCTGATCCCCATGGCACACTGCAGCACACACACATAGGAAGAACAGCACATCCACATTGATGACAATGTGGTACAATGTGCAACCCGACACTACAGAACAGACAACACAACTGGCTTCGTACATGCGCAGAAACAGGCCAACTACATCTAACAGAGCAGGAAACTGTGAGATGGGAATGTACGCGTACAACTTCACATCCGTCATGCAGTCCAAATATCCACTGTCCACCATCAAAATCTAGCACCTCCCAAACAGTCACAATGTACATTGCCATACAGTCTGCATGTAAACAAGAACAATGCGCCAACATCCATGTCAACACAATGTCGACATGCATCTATCCTTAACATTGCAGAGGGACAAACAACAACTCCAGCAGAGCAGACCAGAAAACTCATCAGTGATGCCGGAGCGGACCACCACACCTTTGGAACGGACGCCCTACAACAGCTCACGGACATCCCAAGCAACCCATCCCCAGGAGCAGGGCAGCCAAGCCACATAGCGGAGAACCCAGCCCCGGCACACACAGACCACACAGCAGGAAGCACCCACAAGCACAGCTGTTTCACAACACTTCACTGAGCCACACATGCCATTCCAATGCCAGGTGTCAGAATGCCAAAAGGAAGTGGCCAAACAGGTGCGGGTGGGGTCCGAACCCATGGAAGATGAACTAGATCACATACGTGGGTATCTAATACCCTTCAGGGACGACCTATACCCCACAAAAGAGACCCAAACTGCTATAGAGACACATGCAAATGCACATTTCCAGTACAGAACCACGCCCAGAGGCACGCAACTAGCATTCACACACCCACGTTGGCTCTGCGTTGGACGGCCAAGTCCACACCTCTTACGTATTGAGTGGGTGACGACAAACCTACATGTCCAAGCTCTAACCCGCTGCCTGCGGTGACATGTCTGCGACCTCTGTACACAGCACAATGTAATGTCGAGGGCCCAGGGCCCTCATGCATACAACATGACCACAGGGACACATGCAGATAGTATGTGGAACTGGCTATGGGCATGTGCGCCCGGCCCCTTTATTGGCAGGACCGCATGTACAGTGACACCTGTGCTGGATTTCTGTGGGCTGAGTGTAAGCCAGCCCGCATGGAGTGGTTGGTGCTGACAACAGCTTGAACAGTGAACACCATTAAAATGGAAATTGAAAACACCAGCATAACAGAGACAACTGCGGAGCATCATGTAGGTAGCTGGAGTAAGTACAGAGGTCACCCAATATGCAAACAGTGTCTGTGAGTTGGTGTGCACTGAGGTTGGGGCACTAGAGCTGAGCACGCTCATGTGTTCAAATTGTCTAGGATTGTGTCCCTTCGGGATATACCTGATGCAGCTGCAGTGGGGTGTGTTACACCTGCATCATCTTCCTCATCATAATACCAGGTCTCCCACACTGCCTGAGGTGACATTGCTGCGCAACCTCTTCCCAGCACAAAACTCAATCAGTAACGGTCCATGGGTTGCGGTGTACTGAGTCAGTGGCACCTGGAGTGCTAAGCGGAGTATCAGGCAGATGATGGCATCCACGATAGGTGTGAGCAAGTCCGTTAGTCTCCCAGTACCTCTGTTTCTACTTTTCTGTTTCTACTCTGGCGGATGGCGGATGGTGGATGGCGGTTGGAGGTGGTCCTGGTGATTGTGGCTTGTGCCTCCTGCAGTGATGCGATGTCCGTGCCGGTCAGGACTCAATTTGAAGTGTGAGCCCTGGTGGACATACCGTCACCCGTGATTGAGCAGCCTGTGGATACTATACTAGCGGTCACGTACCCGCTTTAACTAGAACGACCAACCTACTCCCCCCATTGTGGCCCGAGTGGCGTTCCCCTATTGGACCAAAGCGCAAGGCGCTCCAGCCACCGTCATCGATCTTTGGATGCTCCGGTTTCCCGCAGAGATTCTCTCACCAATATCCTACCTCAGGGTTGTTCTCATAGGGAAAATGAGGCTGTTTTACTATTAGGCATTCATTACATGTCCTGATGAGATCCGTAAATTGTGTTTAACGGATCGAAACGCCGTCAACAACCATGTGCACCTTATACATACGAAATTACTTATATGCTCCTTAAAAAGTGTAAAGGTGTCAATATTGTTCTGCGTCATTATCAAAACTGTGCAATGAACAAGTTTACAGAACGCCAAAGCTTTTGCCTATAAGCCCTTTTGTTTTGTTTCCTGTTATCTGTTTCCCCTCTCTGATGTTCTTTTTGTGATAAGCCGGGTACAGGCTTGTGCCCTGTCTTGTATATTGTTTGTGAATTATGAGTTACATTGATTGAAAAGTAAACATTGAGACCTCTGCCCAGCTGGGTATGTCATTTACAAATATAGTAATGACTTCGTCTATATTCATTGTTTGAGTATTAATGCTTGTAGGCGGTCACTGTTGCCTTAATAGTGCACTAAGGTTGGGGCACTAGAGCTGAGCGCGCTCATGTGTACAAATTGTCTAGGATTGTGTCCCTTCGGGATATACCTGATGCAGCTGCAGTGGGGTGTGTTACACCTGCATCATCTTCCGCATCATAATACCAGGTCTCCCACACTGCCTGAGGTGACATTGCTGCGCAACCTCTTCCCAGCACAAAACTCAATCAATAACGGTCCATGGGTTGCGGTGCACTGATTCAGTGGCACCTGGAGTGCTAAGCGGATTATCAGGCAGATGATGGCTTCCACTACATGTGTGAGCAACTCCGTTAGTCCCCCAGTACCTCTGTTTCTACTCTTCTGTTTCTACACTGTCCGATGGCGGTTGGAGGTGGTCCTGGCGATGGTGGTGTGTGCCTCCTGCAGTGATGCGATGTCCGGGCCAGTCAGGGCTCAATTTGAAGTGTGAGCCCTGGTGGACCACAGTTGAGCCCAGAGGCAGCGGACAGAGCAGGGCCACAGACACATGGCGTTGAGGACCCCAAGGCCATCGTCTCAGAGGCCATCCAATATTCCCATCAGACAGTGTCCCTGACTTGAGCTGCACATCTAGTAACCACCGGCTGAACTGCAGCTCTTTGTAGAATTATTTTGATATTGGATACTATATAATATTCACTGTCCACTGCTAATCTCATCCCATAATGCTTTGCAGGGCCTTTGGTTGGGAATGTTTTTTTGCCAATAACTGTGCTTGGGGTGGTCCTAAGAGGATGGGACCACCACCAAATCGTTCAATAAGATGTGCTTTTTTGTTTTCAAGGCATCTGTTTGGTACTCCCCCTAGGTTAGGGAGGATCCCAAAATCATCACCTCTCTCACTGCTTGCTAATTTTTCAATAAGATGCGCTTTTTTGTTTTCAAGGCATCTGTTTGGTACTCCCCCTAGGTATGGGAGGATCCCAAAATCATCACCTCTCTCACTGCTTGCTAATTTTTCAGTTTCACTTGTGTGATTGTACTATATGCACTTTAGCATATATTGATACTTATTTTATCATAACTGGCACTGTGCAGGATGCCATTCGCAATTATTTTGCAATTTTTTTACAGTGCAGACAAATACACAGTGTCATCACCTATACTACAACAAGTATACTACGTGCACTACGCCCAGGCTTACTCCAAACACCAGCGGTGACATGGATATGTGTGTGGTCTGCATACTGCAGTCTGGCCAGCACATCCATGCCACACTTGCATTGTGTACATTTTTATTCATAAGTCACTTACCTCCTTCCACATGCCTGGTCCCCACCTCTTCCCACATTCTGCTATAGTGTGTCTGAGGTGCCATGCCGTTGATGCTTATTGTACATGGCTGGCCCAGGTTCCCACAGTAAGTTGTGCTGTCGTGTCTGGTGGGTGTGCATGTTGTTTGGCATGCTGTATGTGAGCTTGTGATGTGCATTCCCAGTGTTGTGAGTTGCATGATTGTGGAGTTGAGGTGTGTGGTCTGTTCATTTGGTATTTGCCAACGAGCAGTGCATTTCCATGGGTGCCATCCTGGTAGCGCTGGTTGATGATGGACTGTTGGAAGATGTAGGGATCATGCTCGCTGCCTGGGTGGTTGGCGACGATGTTGGTGGAGATTCCCCAGTGGTCCGCTATCGCCTGGACATTGATGAAATACGTGCGTTTTCTGTTGCGGTTATTGTGTGCAGTGTTGCCAGGGGACACAAGTAGGACATGTGTGCAGTCAATTGACCCATGACACTTGTGGGAAGCCAGCTATGGCGTAGACACCTTGCTTGGTCTCCAGCTGTTCCTGCGCATTGTGGGGGAAGAATAGATGGTGGTGTTCCAAGCTGATGATGTCATCCATGACCGTTGTGAGGGACTTGGATTGGGCTGGCTTTGAGGCTCCCCTGACTCTGGCGGTTGTTGGTTGGGAGGTACTAGAGGCCAACAGATGCAGCACAGCTGGCAGCTTGTCTGGGTGGGATGGTTGTCCGCTGTGTTGGTACCGTCAGCTTGTGGGCATGATGTTCAGGATGTTTTAGATGGGTGTCCCTTTGGACCTGTAGTGGGCAATGACATACTCTGGTGTTGGGTCTGTGAGGTTGGTGTGTTTTCTGAGGGTAGCTGTCTTTGTCTGCGCTGCCTCAGTGTTGGTCCGGAGGGAGGCGGGTCCTGAGGGGGGGTGGCGGTGGGTGTTGTGCCCTCTTGGGGCTCCGAGCTGCATAATCGGTGGCTCCATGTCCTCTGTTGTTCTTCTGGTGTGGCTGTGGCCTGGGCTCCCTTTTATGGTGCAGGCTGCCGTCCGGCTTTATACTAGGTCAGAGCGGGTGTTAATTTCCTGCTGCTAACGCGCCTTATCACAATTTTGGGGATCTTATCGCCTATCTGGTTGGTCGTTGAGAATGTTGTGGAGTGGTGTTGTCGCAGCTTTTGGCACGGGAACGCCTACTCTGCATCTCATTTACGATAGTTGCGGGGGTCATCAGTGGCAATGTTTTTTGCGGCTGCTATCGCAAGTAAACGGGTGATATGGGCTGTTACATTTATCACCACTTTGGCTGCAATAAAGTGCTTTTAACTCAGCGATAACTCCTTGTGAATATGCCCCTGAGTTATTAGTTGAGTGTCTCAAGTAATATTCACAGTTCATGTCGGGGTGAAGCCTTAAAGTCGCTAAATGCATCTGAGCTCAACCTCCCGGTAGCTATGGCACAGAGCAGAAAGGCTTGTGTAAAGTATTTCTGCAGTGTTATGCAATGTGTAAAGTATTTCTGCAGTGTTAAAAGAGTAATAAAATTAAAATGCAAAATAATAAAAATCCCAAACTGAATTAGAACAATAGAGTACATTTAATAAACAAAAAGACACCAAAATGAAAAAAAATCAATAAGGGGAGCCAGAGATATGCATTTTAAAGTTTTAAGTGGAATTAGTTCGAAGAAGCACAAAGTTGCCAAACATAGTCAATAGTTGCATCAGAACATGACCTAGGTGCAATTTGTAGCTAACCATGATGAAGCACAGGTGGAATACACTTACCAGGTTCCTCCTGTTCAAGTTTTTACCTTCTGGAATTAGTCCTTTTAAGTGTCATTCCACAACAGGAGTATATTGCTGAAGCCCCCTAGTCTAGTCCAGGCCCAATTGCCACTTGTCAGCGGGGCAGTTGCATGAAAAGGCCTCTTGTAGCTTGTTATGTTCATATAGCTTTAACAGGAGGTCAGTCTATGACTTTTGATGTCCATGTCTTTGTTTTAGGTACAAGAAGGAGATTAGGTCCAGTCCTTTAAGATCTTCATGTGTCTCATACAACAGTTTCAGTCCTCTTTTGATCTTCCACATATCCAGGAGTGTTCGGAGGTGGATGTCTGGCGGTGCCCCATTTGTGACTGAAAAAGCGAGTGGGTGGGAATGATCCCAGGCTATGTCCATACCAATGAGATATAGGTTCATGAGGCTAACCCTACTTAGTTTGGACATTTTCATGACGGCCGAAGACTTCAGCTTCTCTAAACTTTGGCTCTGAGAGCTGGAGGTGTGTGTGGGGAGTGTACTATGGTATTTCTAGTGTCCCCCCACATCCAACACTAAACTCCAGTTTAAGCAATCCCTGTATCTTTAATAAAGACAGAAGTTTGGTAGAGTAAATAGTGATCTTCGTAAACACACAGTGGATACACACAAGTAGGTTTGCCATTCTGTTTCCCTCCTTTGACATACGCTCCAAATGTCATATGAAAAACCCCAGTAGGCCTGTCAAGCAGGTCTTGGCACTCCAGTAGGATCTGACACTGTGATGTCAACAAGAGCCCACTGCCTGGCTGGGACGGACAAAAGAAGGGTGCAGTCGAGTGTTAGCCACATTTGGAGTGACAGGATAGGTCTCTTTGAAGTTTAAATCCTTAGCCCAGCCCTTCCAATACCCAAGGCCATTTGTCCCTGTCCTGGGAGCTAGTTCACACCTCATTAACATATATTGAAAGGATAATTACTGTCTGGCAGAAGTGGGCAGATTTAGCTGCCATGAACTCCAGATAAGTCAAAGGTAACTTTTCAAAAGGCATCTTTACAAACCATGTGTCACAAATTCAACTTGAACAAAATCCCAAAATTCAATCTGTAGCTGTTTTGTAGGTGGAGATTACATTTATTAAATGTAATATTGTATCCCAAAGCTTTCGCATAGAACAGCCAACCTGCTACAGTGAATGCAGGTTTAGGGCTTTTTCACTTTAAGGACATGTTTAGCATTATCTTACATCTAAATTCCATGCACCCTGCATTATGAGCAATAAGACCTACATAAGGGTGACTTATAAATATGTAAAAGGAAGATTTAGGGCTGTCAAACCAGTTAAAACCTACACAGCCAGGCAACTGGTGGGAGGCCTGAATTAATGTTTACTGTGTCACCATAGTGGATGTCATAATGTGTGCTGCAGCCCACCGGTGACATTTTTTCTTACCGGCCCTCGGTACACCTTGGTACCATATACTAGGAATTTAGAGGTAAGGTAAATATACCAAGACATATACCAATTTTACCATGTTGAAAGGAGGAGCATAAGCACTTTACCACTGGTTAGCAGGCATAAAGTGCACAGACTTGAATAGCCAGCAGAAACAGGGTTCAGCAAAAAGGCAGAACAATCTGGGTGATCCTGCACAAAGGTAACATTTCCAACAGGATGGCTTCTTTAATGGGTTGGGGAGGTGAAAAGCGTGTCTATCATCTTTTGTTTTGTGTTCACGTCTAAAGTGTGGCTGAATTGATAGGATTGGTTGCTGACCTGATATTGTGTTATGGGGTCAATTGACTCAATAAGAAAGGGCTTGTTAGGTCCCAGATGTCTGTACGCCAGGCTGAAAGGGACTGTCTGGGATGCAGGGATACTGGAAAGTTGTTATTAAAGAATTCATATGACTGGATGGCTGTTTCCGGGAGGGTGCAAGACCAGAACGGTTTATGGTTGACAGCAAGGCCTCTTCTAATCTTGCCTGTGAGCTGTAGTGTTATAGATCAGGAGCAGATACACTGGAACGTTGGTGTGCCCTGGGAAAAGGTCAGTACAAGTACTTGTACTGCACCTTCTAATCCAAAGGGATATATTTTCGACCAAGAGATACAAAGTGCAGAGGGTTGGGTGTGCTCCTCAATAAAATGACACATTAAAGAGACAAGGAAAGATGCCTAATATGCTTCTTTTTTCAAGTTTTAAACTCGTAATATGATGCATTTTACTTAAACTATTTTTTGCAAAAAATGGCAGTGGCAGTGATGACGCCCCCTGCTGACTGGTTCCTTGTGCAGAGTATTTCCAGCTACTGTTGTGGCTCAGAACTGAGGTGCCCTGATGTGGCTCTGTGTAGATCGCAGTATTGTATACCAGGTCAGGCCTGAGTTTCATTGGCAGGGCTGAGGTGCTCCCAGCAGTGGCAGGATTGAGGTGCATCCGCAGAGCTCTGTATGGGTGATCCTATTAGCGATGCACAGTATAGCCCTGGTGGAGGGAGGGGGTGGAGCAGGCCTGACATGCCCCCTCCTCCTGCTCCAGGGACCGTCTGGAGCCGCAGGTTGGCCCCAGCATCGGAACGCGGCCTCTCTGCTGCAGGCCTTGTCATATCGCACCTGACGAGAGTGCTCTATGATGACTTCATGTCTGGTGCCTCTGATGTCTGCAGCGCTCCGCCATCCATCACTGACAATTACAGAGCAGCGAGCCCCCGACCTCCTGGAGGAGAGAGCCCAGGAGCTGGACCCTTCGCAGCTCTCTCTGCCTCCCTCCCTCCACCCTCCATCCTCCTCCCTCCTTCACACTCCTCAGTCCTTCCCTTCATCATCACCCCCCTCTCTTATCATCGTCCATATCTTCCCTGTCTACTTCCTTGATGTTTTCTTTGCCCCTTTGTGTTCTTTTCTCTTCTGAATTTCATTTTTTACATCTCCCTTGTCTCACACTTCCATTCACATTCTTTCGAGTTTGATCGTGTTTTGTTTCTGATTTGTTTTGTTTCCTTCTTTCCCGCTTTCCTTCTTCTTTTGTCCCATCGAATATTGCACCCTGTCTTAATCCTCCATCCACCCACCCCTCTGCACATTCCAAACGCATCATCACTACAACATTCCAACAGCACACACGAACACACTGGCTGAGCAGGGGATGTAAAAGGCATTACAAGAACAAGTACATGTAAGAAGGATACTACACCCTCCTCCACTTCTTTCTTACCATGTTACTTTCCTTCCTGCCCTTGTTTTCTTGCCCTCGTTTCTTTTTCTCTTTCCTTCTTGTTTCTTGAAGGAATTGTTACAACATTTGATGAAATCTGTAAGTCAAAAGGTCGCATCTGTCGAGGTGAACTCCGCCTTTCATGCTTTGGAGCTGGTATATGCAGTGCCATTACCCCGGGACCCGCCATCAGAGTGGGGCAGTGACTGGCTTGTCCTCTCTGGACTTAGCTGGTTTCAAGGGCACTTCAAGCGAGAGACAAACAATTGTTGTCTTTCATTTTAGTGCTATATACAAATTATACATATGGTACCGAGCGTGCACTATGCAGAAAAACAAAATAATATTCTCAATCTTTCAAGAAAATGTCAGCACCGCAGTATTTGAATATGTACCCAACTTGCTGATAGGCAGCTCTCAACCAAAAGAACCTGTTAGCTGATCCTAACAATAACCAGTCCTTGAATATTTCCAATAAATTGCGGTAAATTCAAGTTTGCTACATTGTCTGGCTGTCCAAATGCAGGAAGCTGATATATTGTGGTGTTGTAGCTGTCGGTTAAGGGCTATAACGGTTGTTAAATGCCCTCTCCTGAGTTATAGGCCTGAGCCAAAGGCTCCAGTCTATAATGATACATCAGATCAAAGATATGAACCATAAGTGGCACTCCCTTTCCATGATAGTTAAGTGCAGATTTTGCCGATACCATAAGGAAACGTTTAATCACCTTTTGGGCCGCTGACCCGTGCTCTTGAATGCCCTCTGCTCCCTGTTAAAACCTCTGTTCCTCCCACATGGAACACAAACCTGCAAAAAGGCTAGGGGGCAGATTTATGTGGGACTTGCGCCACTTTTGCTCTGCCGTTGCGTCACTTCTGTGACGCAGCTGCGGCGCAAACCCTGCACCACGTTGCAACATACTTACATCGTGACACATCTATGGAGATGCGTCACTTTGTAAGGCCCTACGCCACATGAAACCTGCGTCAGGTTTCATGTGGGCATTTCCACCCGGGGGGGGGGGGGGGGGGCGCGTTCCGTCGCAGGAATGTCCCTGATAAGATTTCACTGAGTCACTTTACCAACGCTGATGCGTCAAAACCCTGCGCCTGCTTGAAGCAGGTGTAAGGCTTGACACACCACTTTACAGATAGGGCAAGTTGGAAAAGTGCTGGAGTTGCGTGCCGTACTTAACACAACTTCAGCACTGCGCCAACTTCACGCCCTAGATACGACACGCATCTGTTTATTCCTGCGCCATGGTGCGCTGCATTGTAAATGCGGCACATCATGGGTGGCGCAAGGAAAAACTTGCGTGCAGTATCTTTCCTGGCCATCTCTGCTGATTTGCAGAGATGCTTCAGTCAACATAAATCTGCCCTAGGACTTTGGCCTTCAACATAGTGGAGCCATGTGATTTGGCAAAATTCAGCAAATACATCAGCCTTTAACAATTATTACTTAAAGACACTGACATGCCTGCTCGCTGCCCTAATTAAGACCACCATGAACAATTGAAATGTAATGTTTTGTACGATTGGTTTTTAATATCCATTAGGATGGACTTTTTAAATGCTTTTCACTAGCCATCCTCTCAGGAGATGACTAGACAATGATTTGTTTCATGGCTTCCAGATTATATGTACTTTAAGCACTGATTTGCATATCTATAGTTAACATGCACAGGACTGAGCAGACATTCCTTCTCAGGAATTATTTATGACTCCGAAACTTTTACGGAACTTATTTAAATATTTTTTATTTATGCTTGCATTTAAGATAACATGCATTATATGTATAGTTTGCACAGTCTTGTTATTCTCGCACATAAATTAACTGGTTTCAGCTTTGGCCTTGTTTGCAAACTTGCAATTTAATTTTTATGGTATTTATTTACGGTGGACCAGTCAGTATATGTGATATTTTCGCGCTGGCCCAGGCCTGTGAAAACAACTTTTACAATCTTCATACTCTCCAGACTAATTTGATTTACATTCAGGCCTCTATATATACATTGTAATGATTTTAATTAATTATACAATATAGGAATTTGTGACTGACTGAACAATTGGTATAGACCAGACAGAAGTGCTATAATACTACTTGACCATTACATTCACTAAGTGTAGAATGTTCAAAAAAATAAACAGGGAGAAACAGAAAACCAACACTGGAATGTTTGGAGCAGAAGGTCTGTACCTTTTATTAGTGGCACTGGGCAACTTTATTGTCATCAATAGAGTTCTCAAAATGAAAATGTTCTAAATAGGAAATATTACCCAAGGGGGAGGGCATTCCCGGGTAATTGTTGGCTGAGGTGTACAGCAACGGCCCAACTCCTCTCCGGACAATAACTAACCTGGAGTGCCACTGTAAATCGAGCCCTTAAAAATGGGGGTAACATTTACGAAACTGCAGAATTTTGTATTCTTTTATGGTACAATTTGGGAGAAAGTTTACATGAAGCAAACCTGTTTATTTTTTTTCTGGGAAGCTTCTGCAATTTTTTTTCGTATTGAAATACATTCATGTCAATGTCAGGTTTTGAGGCAAATAAAAAGGACACTACAGAAAAAGTAGGAAAATATTTTAGTTACAAAATATCTTCTTTATTGATGGTGCTAAACACATTTTAGGAATTGTGGTGTGTTTTGAGGTGATGTCTAGCTGTGGAAAATGCTGATAAAGTGCTGGAATTAGAAGAACTATCTTTCAGAGAAAACTTTTTCTGTTATTATTATTTCATGGAAATTATGTTTGTCTCTAGAAGCTAAAATGAGGATGCATTTTTTTAAATACATTCAGAAATATCTTTATCATCCATGTGAGTAAAAGGTGTGTCATGTTGAGCAAAGAATAGTTCCCAAGCAGCAGCCTGTCAGTTGATTCCCCAGTGTTCCACTCCAGCTTCATTCACCACCAGTGTTGCCAGCATTTCAAAACCTTCCCACCCCCAATCTGTTCCACTGTAAATGCAAAGTGAGCCCAAAACAAACAAGTAATAGCTCATAGCCAGCCCAATGGTGTACCTCTGAAACAATTCAATCAGTGCCTTCGGGAAACATTTTAAGACATAAAGCAAACCTCTATTCAACAGAAATGTGTAGAACCCACAGTCCTTAAATTATTAACTGTATTACACGTTAAAGATGGAAATGTAGAAATGGAATGGGACAGCAGGGTATGGACAGTGGCGGAAGGAAGGTTTAAGGCACAGGGCATGAGGGTGCAAGCAACAAGACAGCACAGTATAGGCCAGTGGTATAGGGCGGTTTAAGGCTTGGGTCAGGTTGATGCTAACTATAGGGGTGTAGGGTGTAAACTTTGGTGCAGGAGGGCTCAGGAAACTGTGGAAGACTCTGCAATTGTCTCTCCCACCTCCTAGACCTTGAACACAATGGAGGGGTTCTGAGAAGAGCTCTGGTATGGTCCCTCCTAATTTAGGAGCATTTTTACAAGCCCCTATTACCACCAGAACAACAATTGTTGTTACTTTGTGGCGGCGATACTGGCTTCACCTGATTTACAGGGCTGCTTTGAGCCAGTTAACGTAGCTTAACACTGCCTTGTCTAATGTTAAATTACAGGCGAATTTTGGGAGCACCTTTTGCTTCATGAATGACTCCCCCATTGCAGCGTGTTGGTCCCGTCACTCCCCTCCGAGACCCCCACAATCCGCAGATTAGAGCGACATGAATGATTTTCGAGGTCTTCAATTTTCTTCTCCAGAGTTATTTTATCTTGTGCTGTCGAATTAGCTTGCTGGATCATAGCATTCATTTGGTTCTCTAGTTGGGATATCCTCATTTCGGCCTCTTGGATTCTGATGGGAAAGCTAGCGATTACCTCTTCAATTTTCCCCAGTGATTTCTTCATATCTCAAATCTCTTCTAGTATTAAATTTAACATGGTCTTGATGTCTATCTGGTGCATGTTAGCTAACCCTGGGCGAAGCACTACGCTATGCTCGCGTAGTTTGCGAAGTTTGCGCAACTTCGCACTACGCGAGCTGCACGTAGCACAGTGCGAGCACGCATAGTGCAGCGTAGCGTAGTGCAGCTGTCATTTTTTGCTTGTTCGCGGTCCTCAACGCCATGTTCGCGACCGCGAGCAAGCAAAATGACATCCCGGAGAGATTCTCAACGCGGGGAGGTTAGGTTTCTCATTGCGAGTGGTTGCTCATGCTCGCGACCACTCGCGATGAGAAACTACCAGTTCGCGTTGAGAAAGCTGCCGCTCGAGTAAAAATCTACTCGAGCAGCAGAAAACTACAGCTCGCACTGTGCAAGATGCCGTTTTCAATGATTGCACAGTGCCGGATGCTTGTCCGCACTGTGCAATCATTGAAAACGCATCTTGCACAGTGCGAACATGCTACTAAGCAGCTCGCGTAGTGCTACGTGAAGTTTGCGTAGTGCGAAGTGCACTTCACGTAGCTTCGCGTAGCGTTACTTCGCGAACTACGCCAACCCTTAATGTTAGTCAGACCCATTTGAGTTTCTGACTCTGATTCTTCAAGCCTTGACTGGGTCACAAATTTATCTCTTCGTACAGGTGGCTCTAAACTACCCTTGTCTTTGATCGCAACTAATGGAGTTTTCTGAGCCTGGGAGAGGCCCTCAAACAGTTTTTGCAATATATTTTTACCGATGGACGAGAGCGAGATCCGGGATGCTGAATAGATGGCTTTCTTTGAATACGCACAGGACTAACTTCTTCTGTCAATGTCTCCCCCGCTCCAGGAGCCTGAGCTAAAACACCTGAGGGAGACAACGAGGGGGCTGATGGAGACATTAGTGGTGATGATAGCATATTGGGAAACAACGTTGAGTTTACTAATGGCTCAAGTATTGCCTCCCCTGATGAACCTTGAATTGACATCACAAGGACTTGGGCAATGATAGGTAGGAGATTCTTTTTTACAAAAAGAGGCACATCTCTGGGGTTTTTTAGCTCTTATTTTTTGAGCCCTGAGAGAACCTAGTGTTGTTGCCTGCTCCTTATCCTTCTCCTCCATTTCTGAGCCCTCAATTACTATTGAATCATTAGGATCTTCCACCCCTTACTGTGCTTCAGACAGATCTATCTCCAAGCTTTCAGGACTAGAGCTCATCTCCACACGAAGCATTTTACTCCCGGCTTTGGTCGATGGCTGATTGAGTTTTGCTTGAACTAAGCGTTTTTTAGCCTTCATCGCAGTAGCGGCGTCCGTTTTGGCAGATGATGCGTTTTTTAATTGTTTTCCCATCTCCGTTCCGCTCTCAGTTCTAAAATTTAAAAAACACATTTTCTAGAGTCAGTCAGCAGCCCACCAGCAACTTCGCCCCTTTCACCCGAATTCCCTTTTTCAAAGATACAATGCTGCAGCGCAGCCACCGCCTCCACCTCCTCCACTGCTTGCACCATTTCCACTCTAGACCATCAGTGAGATATTAAAGCTCATCTGCTTCTCTCAGTCAGCTTTCTGCCTTGCTGCTACCTCCCCAGCTCACCGCCTCTCCTTACAACGTTAACGGCAGCTTCCTTTGATTTGCTCCATGCACCTGGAGATAAGCGTCCAGCAACCGGCATCCGGAATCTCACCTTTCGCCATTCACTGTTGCACTTCTCCGCTTCTCCGCTTCCCCAAAACTCCACTACTCCAAAACTTCTAACAATCTTCTCATCGCCAGAGTCGCCGAATCACCCAGTAAGTAGCGCCTCACAAAACTGGGCTGCCCCTTAGTCTTTTGCTCACGTTCACTTGGGGAAACTGCATGACGTGTGAATGCGCAGCTCTAGTGTCCGCCATGCCCAGCTTGCTCCATTGCTGAGGGGAGGAGCATCAGTCACCTGAGGCTAGCTGGAGGCGGGGTTCTCCACAGCCATCTGCAGGTATTGTGGTGTTGATACAGATATCAAGCCAGCTGTTTCAAAAATGTGAGGAGAAGTATGGAATTTTATTGATTTATGTCAATCTGCATTGCAAAAAAAAGTTAAAAGTACAAAGTAAATGAGACAGATTCCTACCTCCATCAGCATCCCATTTCCACATCGGTTTACTCGGAATACCCCTCCTGTCTCTTAATGCCTTCTTCATTTTAAGGTGCAATCAAAAAACAATGTCCCAATAGGTTAGAATAAACAGTCAATTAAGTATGCATGCACATCGCATTGCTAGCAAGGAAAAAGGAGAACACTCTTTGAGTTAAGACAAGATAGTCAATCATCTTATTTTATGATATAAGTTCATGGTCGGTAATATACAGTTATAAGCAGCACTGCATAAACTCAATTAGGGGACAACCATATAAAACTTGGTGCTCTACAAAAGTGACTGTCGTGAAAGTGGCGACGCAAGTGAGGGAGTGAACAGCATGAACGGCGCACTGTGAACAGGGTGCAAGTAATCTACAGTGGGTGGCTCAGATCATGTGACAAAGTGATATCACAGATTAAATATTTCTTTCCATTATTTGAACCACATTAGAAAAGTACGCCTATTAATAAGCTGTAAAGTCGACGGCGTTTCGATCCACGTTAGTAAGGATCGTCATCAGGACTTGGTTGTCTGACTTGGGGCGTGCTGGAAAGGAGCTTGGTTTGGGGCGATCAGAGGCGATCGTCAGGAATTGAATTTCAAACCTGCATGGGGGCAAGGCAAGGGAGGGCAGGGCGGTCGTCTGCAATCCGCCGAATTCCTGCACGAGTCCTAAAGATCTTCATGCCGGGACCAGACTGAATCCTGAGGTCTTGTTCACCAGACGATCGCCTCTGATCGCCCCAAACCAAGCTCCTTTCCAGCACGCCCCAAGTCAGACAACCAAGTCCTGATGACGATCCTTACTAACGTGGATCGAAACGCCGTCGATTTTACAGCTTATTAATAGACGTACTTTTCTAATGTGGTACAAATAATGGAAAGAAATCTTTAATCTGTGATATCACTTTGTCACATGATCTGAGCCACCCACTGTAGATTACTTGCACCCTGTTCACAGTGCGCCGCTCATGCTGTTCACTCCCTCACTTTCGTCGCCACTTTCACAACAGTCACTTTTGTAGAGCACCAAGTTTTATATGGTTGTCACCTAATTGAGTATATGCAGTGCTGCTTATAACTGTATATTAGCGACCATGAACTTATATCATAAAATAAGATGATTGACTATCTTGTCTTAACTCAAAGAGTGTTCTCCTTTTTCCTTGCTAGCAATGCGATGTGCATCCATACTTAATTGACTGTTTATTCTAACCTATTGGGACATTGTTTTTTGATTGCACCTTCCTTACCCAGTCCTGATCAGGTATATGGGTCACACTCCTGTAATTTGTACTTCCTTCTTCATTTTAAAACATTACTATTTTGGAAGATATGGTCATTTAAAAAAAATCTTTTTAAATGCGCAGAACTATATTTTTTGGGGTGCAAGCAGCTATTTGCAGACAGATATTATATTTAAAATGAATTGATTTGAGCTTCTCTGAGTAGGGATGCCGTCAAAATAAGTTGCTATTTGAATCTTTCATATTTCTTTTTACTTCTCAAGCTTCCCATCATCAGTTGTTGCATCCACCTTCATGAACATACACTTGCTGCAAACGTATTATTATTGTTTGTAAAATATAAGGAAGTGTTAAAAATACATTTAAAAATATGTATTTGTTTTCTATAAACACATCACTCCGTTTACCTTTTAAAAAAAACCTAAACTCAACGGTAATTAATTAAAACATATTTCAAAATAAGCATTGTAAATCAGGCAAAAAAATGAGGCACCTATTTTAAAACACAGTGAAAACCCTCATGGGCTATACTATTTCCACAGATTGGGAACAGATTGAATATGTAACAATAGCACATGGAAAATAATATTTTGGGGGGTTTCTTTATTTCAGGAACTTATAGCAGCAAATATGAGAACCGTTTTCATTTACATGCAGAAGCACAGGAAAGTGATTAGAAAGCAATTATCTCCAGTAACATCTTTTCCACTGCAGGCACATCTGTGAGCTTAGGTGAACTCTGTAGTTTTTTTTAGAACATTGTGGCCATCACAGGCAGCTGTTGGTGGATAATGGCATAGTAATATGTTGTTTAATACTGTGATGAGGCTTATCTAAAGCACTAGCAGTGATTCGCATGGGTGGATAGTAGTCAGCTAGGAGTCAATTAAAATCCAGCATTTACACGTTTTGAAAATTCCTAAGAGTAAGAACTAATGAGCAAAATTGATGACATCATAATGCTGCCACATAGACTTTGGCATCAATTATACAGGAGCAGTGGCTGGTTAAAAAATAGAAGTTTGAAAATGTTAAATGAACAACAACGAAACTTAACTTGAGAAGAGTCATGGCTTCCAAAAATGAGTGGAGTAGCACTATGATTTTTTCAAAGTAGTTCTACCCATCAGCTCAAGAGGTCAGTAGGAAGGCTTCCATTATGATAGGACTGCCTTCTTAATATTTACAGCTTTGAATACAGAAAAGAGCTGGAATTAGAATTCAAGTTGTAGCTCTACTGTACCAGGTGTGGCATTTAGTGTAGAGTGAATGAGAGCTGAACTTCCAAATATGTGAGTCTCACTCCCATTGAGTGAGGTTTGAGGTCTCAGAATTTTGCTAGTGTCATTAGGCCGATCCTCTGTATAGAGGCTTGGTCCTCTTTCCAATTAACATTGACATAAGGGTCAGATAATCTGACCATAAGGTAATTTGTATTTTAGTAGTCCTGCTGCATTAAATATTTTAAGCTTTATGTGTTTGTTACAATGTTTATAAAATCTCTGATTATATTGTTACATTGATGTTGTTGAGATAATCTGGATCAGGGTTTCAGAAGAACTTTATGAAAATCTTTCTAAAGCAACATCACTAAGATACCTGAAGCCCAGTCGTGGCCTTCCTTTTGCACTAGGAACCTCAAAAGGTTTACAAGACGATTACCAATTTGGATTTCACCCATAAAATGACTTGCAACTTATTTGGTGTGTCAGGGAGAATCATTTAGCTAACAGGGAGAGGCAAACTGTAGTTCTTGTGATATTTGACCTCTCGTGAATCTTTAACATTGGGCTATCCAACTTTAATCGACAAGGTTTGGACCCAGACCACATTTTCAGGTCACCCATTTGATATACAAAACCATACAAGTAATCTAAATGGGAATTATTTGTACAGTCAGCCATTCACCTTAACATATGGCATGGATCCTGTCCATTTAGATCATTTTTAGTACACCTGCTTTAACATAATAAGTAACAAGGTTATATTTATCTAACAGGAGGTTTTTGCTGGGTTCAAGGATAATACCCTCACCTTATCTATCCAACTCTGCGACTAAAGAGATGCAATTAGAACTCAAATATTAACCTATAAATAACCGCCAATGAAACATAAGACTCTCAGAACACCTGTCACCATAATCAGACTTTTACTAATCACAGCATCCTTAACTCGAGCTGAGACTGCTATTAGAACCACTGCAGCATAGCCACTCACTCTAGTTGCAGATAGTCATCAGAAGAGTACAACACCCACTATCTGCGAGAAGTCCATCACAACTGAAATTGCATTGGGTGAATGGCGGGTGATATGGGTTATGCTTAGGGCCACAAGAACTGAACCTCCTCTGTGAGCCAACACACAGAAACAACCTACTCCACATCCCCTCATGAAAAGCCTTTGTGAAGAAAACCCACAGCCTTCCCACTAGCCACCTCCATCAAGTGCAGCTCATAAAGGACATTCGCAAGTGGTGAACGTCCCCTGGATGAACAAGACTTACAAACAGAGAGGCAAGAGACTGAAGAACATGAAAATGCTGCACAATACAAATACCCAGCAACATAACTGATGTAATTATCAACCACATTCTGCAGGTTCATCATTTGTAGTTCTCTCCTATTAGAACTTTAACCATAGCCTTTCTATTCTGTCCCTGTGCCCAGGGGAGCATTCCACACTCTTTACACAGGGATGTTGGAGAGGTTGGACCACCTAACATAAGTATGCTGTATGTGTTGGCTGGTGCTCAGAGCACATAAAATGCCTGTACATGTGCAGAGGGACCAACCTTCCATCCTTGTACATTAGACAAGAAGCAGGTTGGGTTGGGTTTTACATGTATTTTTGAAGAATGTTTGTTGTCACTGGTAGAAGGCAGAGAGGGGGAGAATTCAATATAAACCAATGGTTTAACAGATAAGGTTAAGAGCAGGAAGTAAGGCGAAGAGCGCAGTAAAGAGCAAAAGAGGATGCCAACATGGTCCTTATGCAGACAGGCTATCAGGAATTTTGAGAGTGAAGCAAGAATAGGAAAGAAGAGATAATGGAAGAAGGGGTAGTGCTGCAGGTTAATTTCAAATGTGTAGTAGAAATTTTAATTTTATGTATGCAATGGTTTTGTGAAATTATGCATTACAGTAATACATTTGAAATTTGAAATATGTAGTAAAGTGTGATTAAAAGGGCGAAAGAAAGACTTTGACTTTTAGGGAATGGGTTATGGCAAGGGATGGGATAGTGCTAAATGTTAGAATGTTGTTTATGGCAGTTTAGTATGCAACCTTTTCGATAGCAAAGAGCATGCCTATGGTTTGCCCTTCCACAATGTCTCTATGCCAAAAAAGACTCTTTAGACCCGATATTCGCATATGCTATGAGGCCCCATGTGTCCATTGTAGAGTGAAGCAAGTGATGCACCACTGGGACCCTTTTCAGAAACACAAGAGACTTCTAAAGGGGTAATTACACAATAACTTCAATAATATGCTGATAGGTGCCAGAAGAATCCACCTACTGATTTTATTTCAATTAAAGAATAATACAAACATATATTTTTACATTTAAGATGTAATGAGGTGAATTTTATTAGAGGTCACATTGAATGAGAAAGTGTTTATTCTGAATATTGTTTTCAATTCGAAATCAGTCATGTCGTTTCATAGGGTCATTGAGAAAGCACACACACTGGCATTAAGCCACAGAAATGTTTGCAAAAGTTCATATGGCCATGGCCTCTGTCAATGGTAAATCCAATCTGCTGTATATATTAGCCCATACAGTAATCCATGTGTTCTTTCTTATAGATGAGTTGTGGTATGATGTAAAAAGATAAAGTGGATAATTGTCGATGTTTCGGTCTCTTGAGTAAAAAAATATGTGAGATCTTCTTCAGGTCTGGGTGCAGAAACACAAACGGACGACCTTTTTAAATCTATGTACTAACTAATGCATTGAATTTGATCTAACTTCAGTGTGAAGTACCTATAAAATCAACAAGTAAAAGATTACAATCTGAATGCAAAACTATAATGGGAAACAAAACACTCATCAGCCTACTTCACAATGAGGAAATTATTGATAATTGGAGGGTTACTGGGTTGCTTTATTAGGTATTGCAGCACCATTGAGACCTGCTGCATTTCTTGAGGCTGAGGTGAGGCAGATCTGGAACTAATTGTATTCAATCCAATATTTTGGGTCACAGGCTTTGAAGCTTACTCTTGTTTAGTCTCTGCCTGCTTTCGCGGCCCGATGACCTTCTGCACTGACCGAGATAGAATACTTGTGAATCATCTTGGACTCTGGGTTGCTCTTTATTCCTCAGATGGGCCTATAAGTGAGATGATCTTTATTGCTCTTTAACTCAGTCGCCATACTTATGTTTTCTGCAGCAGCTGCGAGGGTCAGTTAATTTTGCCAAAGTCATTTCATGTTAGCCGAACCCCGTAAGCCTAGTCTGTAAAAGCAGTAAGAGATTTTCAACCATTTTGCGTAGTCACACTTCTGCCTGATTTACTCCTGACTTATCTGTGCCTTTAACATTTGAATTTTGGAAGTAAATCTGATTTATTAACTGAAAAAGCACTGTACCGGCCTTCTTTGCCTTCTCTGTACCTGGCCCCTTTGCTCTTCCTCTGCTTTCTTTTCTTGCCCATTCTCACTCAGGCATCTTGACTGTTGTCAGTGCCTGTACTCTTCCCTCTCGGCATCTGTAGTCTGTGAGCTCTCCATGCCTTTCGTCTCTGTTATCTCCAGCACTGCCTGTGACCTCACTAGAGCTGTCTTCGTTTCATTCTTTCCTCCCACAGCGTCTGCAGAGGCCATCTCTGCACTCAACTGCTCGTGATTTATGGGTGCCATATTGATCATGCCAACATTTCAAGCAACCCACCTTCTGAAAAAAAATCCTGCAGCATGTGTTTTCACTTAACCATTTACCTTTTCCCAGCTGTGGGTATGTGTATACATAGATGGTTTACACAGCTGGGCTTGCACCTGCCTTCCCCTCTCAGCGAACACTATTCTTACACTCACCTCAACCTCAAACGTTGGACTCATCCTGCGGACAGACTTGACTGACGTCTCCGATTCGCCATCAAGTTAGTACAATTGGGCAAAGGGTTTCTTCAATGCTTAACTTGTTAAAAAAATAAGATGAAGAAGAAAAAAGTGTATCGCCCAACGAGTTTTTTAGGAGCACGGAGCTGGCACTGCCGAATGTTTCTCCCACCAGGGGAGTAAAATAGGCCTCCGCAGTCCACGGGCGGTGGGGCAGCACCCTTAAGGGGGCCTTCGTTTAGCCTGAGAAGGCCTATGGATATCTTTGAGATATGGGAGTGTAAGGGGGCAACTCGGAACATGTTGCAGGAATACCCCATAATTTTGTTTTAGGCCACTGTCAACCACCAACCTGCACTTACTGTCTCTTAATCACACTTTTGCACATTCTTTTTTCATCCCCGCTTTTCCCATCTGGCAATTTTCTCCTGTCTTTATCTTTTTATTTCTATCTAATTTCTCTCTCTTCCTCTTGGTCAAAGTCTAATCTATACATATATAAACAAATGTAAGTATGTCTGTCTGTTTGTCCTTTATGCATTACTACACCATTCATCCAATCAGCATGAAACTTTGGGAAGTTGTTGAGTACACTCCCCCGAAGGTTTCTAGCAAACAAATAAAAATAAATAATAATTTAAAAAAATAAAAAAAATAAAAAAAAATAATTTGTTAAAAGTTGTTGAGTACACTCCCGCGAAGGTTTCTGGCAAAAAAATAAGAAAAAAAAGTTAAATATCGCCCCCCCTCGGCCCCCAGGGCCCTCATAATCTTTCCAATACTGAACGTTTACAGTTTCCGGTGCGACTCGCTTTTGCAATGACCATCAACAAAGCACAAGGACAATCGATGCAAGTGTGTGGACTAGATTTGGAGAATCCGTGCTTCTCACATGGACAACTGTATGTGTCCAGCTCACGCGTCGGAAAACCTTCTGATTTATTTGTGTACGCACCAGACGGAAAAACAAAAAATACCGTGCATCCACAAGCACTCGAATAAATAAACAGAATTAAAACAACACTTTAAAATGTTTTCCATATTAAAATGAATAAGTTTCAATAAAAATGACACAATGTAAATTGAATGTTATCATAACAAGTTTCCTTAACCGCATCGCTGCAGCGGTTATTTTTCTGCTGCGCGGCTTTTTTCTAAAAGCCGCGTTAGATGACGAGCTCAGCTCATCCGCACACGACCACCGTGGCTGATGACGAGCTCAGCTCGTCATCAGCATCGAAGGGGTTAAATTTCCTTTCTTCTGAGATCGCACCAACGCACGACGGGTAAGCTAGTGAAATATAAATCCTGGTTCTAATAAATGAGTGCCTGGCGCTAAATAAATGCATTTCTTGAGAATTGGGATACTCATTAGGGCCCACAATTGTCAGCTGCTTTCTACCTTGGGATTGGCTGGCACTATTGAAGTAGAACAGAGAATGTGCTAGAAGAGTGTGTTGTGTTGGGGTGTGGCAAGAGCTGAACCAGGAATGGAGTTTGATGGGAGAGTGTGCTCTTAGAGATAGGACATGGAAATGATGCAAAAGGCACAGGCATGATAAAGGGGTGCGACAGTGCACTACTGGTGGTCGACCGGGAGATGGGAGACACTAGCAAATGTTGATAAGGGAACTGTAGGTGAAGAAGGAATGTACTATTAGTGGTAGTAGAGTGAGTGAAAGTATAAACAATAGAGGAGGGAGTGGTGAGGTGAAGTAGAGTTTTGGGGCAGAATTACCACTTAAGCATGCAGCGCAGTTCAGCAGTCGCAAATGCTGTGCTGAGTGAGAAGTAGAGAGCAGGAGAGCACCAAATGTAGTGAAATATGGCACTCTCTCCCCTTTCCCTAGTGCTGGTGCTAAAAACAGCTGCTGTGCATCAGGGAGATACCTCTGCACCAAAGTGCGAGGGTGTCTATTTGAGTCTAGCATACGTTTTGTACTGGAAGGATACCCCTTCCAGTACAAAATACTATGCTTAGACTAATTTTTAACATTTCCCCACTTTGCATGTGAGCTGTAAAATGCAGCACACATGCAAAGTCAGAAAAGGAAGGAAAAATTGAATCAATCCTCCTTCCTTGCGCCTACTTCAACAGGACGCAGTTTTCTGATGCCAAACCCTATCTACCTTACTTAGTACATAGGGTTTAGCATCAGAAACGTTGGGTGGTTGTATGGGAATGCCCATGTTCCACCCATGGTACGCCCCCTCGGCACTAAATAATGCAAATCACAAGTTTAGCACTGGGAAGTAAATCAGAAAAAAAAGATTTTGCGCTGATTTGCATCACTTTTGTGACGCAATAGCTGCGTAAAATCTTAGTAAATCTCCCTCATAGTGTGTTGGGGTTGGTACAAGGTGGCCGATACATGTATGTCGGAAGCTGTACATAGTGGGATGCTGTTTAGGGGGGTTAGAAGGAAGTAGTGATAGGTGGAGGGGAAGGTGATGTCAGCGAGAGCATGGTGTAATGGAGTGGTAGGACTGAGACTCTGGAGTTTAGTGTAGGTGAGTGTAGTGTTAAAGTCACTGTTGGGTGGACAAGTTGAAGACAATGAGTCTGAGATGGGGAAGGTTGGAGTGATGTACTTTGTTAGAGTTGGAGTAAGTCTGGAAATCCATGTTGTCTGAAAATGGGACAGCGACAGATGGAAGGGAGGGTGGTGCCTGCTATTGCAGTGGGTAAGAGTGGAGTGATAGTAGGGGTGCATAGTATTACAGTGAATGCAGTGAAGGGAACACACAAGACTTAGAAGTGGGCAGTAGGAGGAGGGGGTAGCATATTTATTCAGAAATTATTAAATTGAAGGTGAATGATGATTGGCTGAGGGGCGAACTAGTGACCAATGGGGACCAGAGGCAAGGCCAGTGGCTAGGATGAGGTGAGAGGAAATAGGGGGTGCCAGAAGTCTTGTAGCCGAGGCTGAAGATGGCTAACATCACCAATAAGAGTTTTAGCAGGCTTCCTGGTCAGGTAAGCTGGATTGGTAAGCAAAATGGCCTCCTCTTTTTACTGCTGTCATCTACAGATCACAGGTTCGAATCCTGGCGTGGCCAACTCATCTTCTGAGGTCGGTACATGAAATACCATCAAGTTTGGAAATAGTAAAAATTGTTTTTTACATTGACTGGCTGGTGTGCACTTTACCATACTATATATAAAATGTTAGTTGTTCCCTGGTTATGACATGGCGGCCTCGTGCAACTTTGCCATTGCCGTTTACATAACAATCAAATTTGTGTTCTTCCATGCTGTCTCGAGGAAGCCTTCTGCAGCATCTTCTAGGTTGATATTTTTAAGTGTTTGCATAAAATTGAGTGTTTAGCAGAGTTTGTCTCGCTTTACAGTAATTTTAGACTCATTTACAGTATTTGCGGTGTCAATAACAGTAACATTTATCTTGCTTACTGACGGCGTGTACATTTCATGTGGAGATATTGCTGTTTATGTGTCTGTGTTACACGTGTGTGTGTATTACACGTGCATGTAGGTGAGTGCTGTTGTCCAGAATGTTCCAGCGCCAGCCAGAGACGTAGCCTTCTGTGACGTCATTATTGGAATGTTGAAGCCGAAGCCTGGTGACAGAGAATGCTCAGGAGTCTAGGGCTAGGAGGTGAAGAGAGAAGGTTTGGCGGCCAGGCCCTGCAGCCATCTTGTCATTGACCCTGATGATGCCTTCGAACAGGTAGTCGATAGGTAGCTCTTAGATTTGGAAAACTGTTCGGTCCACTTTCAAGCTGTTAATGCGAGCGTTGACCATTTTCTGAAACCATAAACCGTATTTTGGTAACCCACCCTGGCTTCGGAAGGTTGACAGGTGAATCCTGAGGTAACTAGTTCTCAAATGGACCACCATGAGGTCACAATTTTGGCAACTCTGACGAGATAGAAGACTTTCATTGTAGGACCGAGAGAACGTATAGGAATGACTGAAATGTGTGGGAAGTTGAATGTACTACTGTACTGTCAGTAAGTTAATAGCCAGTCATAATGTGAAGATAGGAAACGTATGTGGCATTCAGAAGAAAATGTACGACACGAGAAAGTGGTTCATTCAGCGGAAAACAATCACTTCAGTTTTGAGGGGTTGTAAAAATCATGACAATGTGCTTTATCATTGGGCATTAGAACAATTACTCGTGCTTTACAAAAGATGTCTGAATCAATGTGCCTGACAAAAGAGGTGTGATTCCAGAGAGGAGTTATTGGTCCACAATCAGCTCGCATCGGGTTCCAATAGAAAACGATGATATATCCTGAAACAAATGGGATATAAATCTGTAACGTATTAACAAAAGGGTTCAAGTCAAGAGGATGTATGATTGAATATTGTATGTACAAAGTCTGACATACACCCTGGAGCATATTTACTAAAATAATATCGGAGCGTGGTGTTACGCCGAATGTGGCAATGCCAATCTCCAACATTCTTGAAATGCCTGTATGCACCGTATTCACAAGAATACAGTGCACTCCTCCGTTTCCCGGTGCACTGAGGCAAAAAAAGCTGCCTAGCGCCATTGCAGACACCCTGCCGCCATGTTGCAATGGTGCATGCCCTGCATCAAAGGCGATTTGCTCTTTCAATGAGTGCTGCAGAAAGCAGCGCAAATGGAAAAAGCGAAATACGAGAAGAAAATAATGATTTCTCCTGGGTTCGCCATACTAAGACCAAGCATTCCCTGGCGTTAGTTTTTGGCACTGCCTCGGCCTTGTAAATCTGAGACAGTGTCAAAAAGCAATGGGTGTTGCAGTGGAAGGCCCACATCAACACCCTTTGCACAGCCATTTGCCGCAGAGGATTGCGGCGGAAAGGGGCATATTTACAAGGTGGCATTAAGCCACATTAAGTGGCTTAGCGCAACCGTGTAAATATATGAAATGGAGCCACGCCACCAGAGCATCAAAAAAGGTGGCGCTCAGGTGGCCAAAGGGGCTTCTAAATATGTCCCATTGTGTCCTATAAACTGTTCACAAATTATTGGTCCACTGGGAGTAGTTTTTGCATTATTAACTCCAATGGTGTGATTTTTTTGTAAATGTTGTTTAGGACACCACATATCAGACGACATTCTGTCTTCTACCATCCCATTAGTCCAAAGGGTGCAAAGCTGCTGTTGGTGTACGCACCAGAAGCCTCAGTAGTCAAGAGCGGGCTGCATAAGTAGTGAGCTGCCTCCATACTGAGCTCCTATGTGGTTTGCTGTAGTGACTTTGGCTAGTGCAGAACTTGGCAGCTGGAAAGCTGGAGTTGGTTTTTGGCTACATACAAACCCCCTTGCACTGGTTTCCTCTGTGGTTTGGCAACCATTGTAAGGCACCGTGTCTATGTGCAGGACTGGTTAGATCGCTTATCATCCAGCGTTGTGTTTTTGGCCTGGCTCCTTCTGCTGCTAAGAAATCTGATGCACCGAGCCCAGCTCTTCAGATAATGTTTAGATTGGCTAAGCAGGGCTAAGGAGGCTTCTCAAAGTTACTGAATCAACATGCCACCCTCAATAGCATAACAGACAGCATTTAATAGTACTAGGTGTTACAATTCCTATAGAGTGCTATGCAATCCCTGCGAATGACCTAGCCCAGAATCTTTTTTTTATTTGTAAGTAGCCCACATTCACTAAAGTTTTGCACGGGCAGTCACATGGTACAACACGGTGCAAAAATTTACTTTCCATTTTAATGGCGTACTCTCACAGCACTAAATTGCGGTGTGTGGTACAAGCGTACCCAACGTATAGTAAATGCCTGCCAGCATGTGTATAATAACATTTGCTAGTTTAGTAGCTGGTTGTTTGCACCTGTAATAAATTACACAAGGTTCATGTTTATTAACATATTGCAGTTTTCAGGTTCAATATATTTATATTTTTAACTGAACTGACAATTGCTTGCTCAACATTAGAATGCAGTGTGATGTCACTTTCTGTTAAGTCACTGGGGTCAAAAGCAAACATGTTTTGTCACTTCTGTGACACCCTATGATTATGATGCAAGGAAGATGGTAGCAATTAACAGCATCAACATTCGTGTTCACGTGTGTCACCGACATTGATAGAATTCATAACATTTAAATGCAGTTAAAACAAGTAAAAGATGCGCTGGGGCGGCTCCTCTGCAATGGCGGAGGAGCGTTGGCCCACTGGCTCAGAGCCAGCAGCAAAAAAATAAAACAATATTTCATAATTGTTTTATTTTTGAGCAGCTAGCTCAGCCAACGTCTGTAGGTAGGAGCGGGCCGGGGCTTGGGAGGGGGGAGGAGGAGTGCTATGTGCACTCCCTAAGTTCACATATGTGTTTGGCCAGTCGAGCAAAACACACATGCAAACTTAGGTTTCTCTAACACGGCTGTATTGAACAGCAAGGTTAGAGAAACCCCACAGACTCCTTGACCTGCGCAAAACGTCTTTCCAGCCTGCTCAGGCCAATCACGCGGGGATTAGACAGGGAGTCTGTGACGTAGTCACAGTGTCTGCTGGGACAAGAAAACCCAGCACCTAGGCATGACATGGGGGGCGGGTGGCAGCAGGTTAACTTTTTAACGTTTTTTAAAATGATTATAGTCCCTTGTCCTCCCCTTCCCCGCGCCCCTTCCTGTGCTCCCCTTCCATGCCTCACCATTTTTAGGTCTCGCTGGAGTAGCATCCGAAGGATGCGTCCAGCTAGAGACGTATAGCCGTCCGCCTCAGGGGAATTAGGGACAGGAGGGTGGCACGCGCTTCTGCTGCTGGATTTGCCTGCGTGAACGCGCACGTCGGCTCCGTCCACATTCTCAGCAACATGCGTGCGCATACACACACAGACAGACACTCGCTCGCTCACACCCCCTCCCCCCCACAGTCATCGGCCTCTTTTAAACACACACACACGCATGCACACACGCATACACACAGACTCTAAGGCACATACACGCACACTCACACACATACAGAGCCCCCCGCCGCCGCACGCGCACACACACATGCCCCCGCCCTCGCAGCTCAGCAAAGGCCCCCACTCACCGGTACTCGTCTCCAGCTCTCCATGCGAGGGCTCGTTGCAGGTGGCGGCGGTCTCTTCCTTCGGTGCGGGGCTCTCTCACCTCACGGGAGCCCCGCTAGCGCCAGCCGCCCTTCTCCTCCTGCCCACACGTCCCAGTCCTGGGTAGGCTCCCGCCTGGGCTTCCGGTGTGTCTTGACGGCCCGCCCCCGGCCTGCCTGACTTCCGCCTGTGTTTGTGCACGCCACGCATGAGTCCATGACTTCCTGCTGTGTCTCTTTGGTATTATCAAGGGAAAAGGTATTTTAATAATAAAACGTTACAAATGCTAAATTATTTGGTGCGGTATGAGGAGAGCTACACAATCCCTGTTCACGTTTTTCACTTCAAAGCACGCTCCATTGCACACCCAGGTGTGCCTCGGTCCCAACCCCCAATCAGTCTCCTCCATCCTAACCACGAACCTCCAGGGGCCAAAGTAGCAGACATACAGAGCTCCCCCTAACCCAGCAATAAAAACTCCTCGCTGCCTCCTCCCCAGGCTGCCTAAGCACGGTGTCCCCCCCTTGCACCCTTCCACATGAGCCCCAGGACGATAAACCATGCCTAGACCCAAACCCAACCCCACCCCCTCCAAAGACGGCAGCTCCGAACCTAAGGCTCATATCCCCCCAAACCCAACCATCCCCCCACTGTCTGTCCTGTTACGCCACACTCTATGCTCCCGAGCCCCATCTCAGCAGCTGCAACACCGTCCTCCTGTCCGTCTGTACTTTTTTCAAGCCCACAAAAAGATGTTAATATTTTACTTCTGTTCTTGGATTTTCGTCTCAATAAAATACACTGAACATAATCTTCACAAAAGTTAATTACAGAAATGTACGCTAGTGCCATTATAAATTACAATAACTTTTTTCTAAGTATTAATTATAAAAAAAATTAAAAGCCATTGTTATGTGTATTAACAATACATGTAAGTCATGTAAATACAACACATATTGCATTACAAATGCTATAGGTGTCACATTTGCGAAAGTTATAACTATTGGCATTGTAAATGACAAAGCTATTAATTTCGCTATTTTCAAAACCAACACATAAATAAAAAATGTGTCATTTACAATACCAATAGCTCAAACTTTCCTAATGCGAGACCTATTGCATTGCAAATGCTTGCTTGTATGTTGCGGCCACCACTGGATGCACTGCCAGAAAAGTCAAATAGAGCTAATATTTTATGACAATAAAATATATTGAATAAGCATACATTTCTGTCCTTAATAATTACAGACAGAGAGGCAAGAGGGAGAGAAAAAGAGAGGAGTTAAAG
Organism: Lissotriton vulgaris; assembly: GCF_964263255.1. Taxonomy (NCBI): domain Eukaryota; kingdom Metazoa; phylum Chordata; class Amphibia; order Caudata; family Salamandridae; genus Lissotriton; species Lissotriton vulgaris. Next base: position 798,176,825 of record NC_141685.1, on the reverse strand, counting down.
GACAGAGAGTTGTTGGGTTTGTTAAGACGCTGTCTGCTAATTTTTAGGGGTTGTTTATTTGTTAATTCGCTGGGTACCTTTTTTAGATTTCATAAACTTATGTTTACGCCTTTGAGGTTTTTGTTTTTTTAGGCCCTTTGAGGGTAGATATGGGCGAACTTGTGTCAATACACCTAGTGATATGTTTTGTAAAACTTTGCAACATTTTGCATTTTCAGGGATTTTCCAAATGCAAAACATGCACTGGCAAAGGCAATAGGTCTGGATTGTATATGTTAATGTACGCAAACATGATTGCATGCTTCAGTTCACATGGATTATCACATTAAAGTCAGAAAAAGTATTCCAAAAACATTACAAATGCCTGTTGTGTTGAAAAAAAAGGTGTAAAGGGCTCACCTTGCAAACTGAGTTCACACATACAGTCCTAGGGTCAAAACCTTGGTAAAAGTGTAGCCCTTTACACCTACCGCCTAACTTAATGTAACATATTTCAAATTTACACATTTATCCCCCCGCCCTCCCCGTCTACCCTACCACCTCGCATCGGGAGCAGCCGCCACTAGAGATACTAGCACCAACACAGGCAGGTAGGCGGGGGGGGGGATAAATCTATACGAATATAATAAAGAGAGAGCCCAAACCTCTGAGGCGAGTAATCTCAGGAACCACAGCACCAATCACAACACCCAATACAGCATTGGAAAGGACAGTTGCAGTAGATGGACATAGGCTATACAGCTGCCCACCATATACATTAGAAACGTAAAAGAACCTTACCAGCAAAGTAGTCCCTTGTGGGCGTGGGCGTGGGCGTGGGCGGGGCGCGGCATGACGACAAAAAGCTTTCCTTAAATGTGTGCGCTGTGCTGGGGGCGTGTGCTGGGGGCGTGAACAAGGCCAAGGGGCACGGCAATTGCAATTGCGCGGCACCAAGGGCTGTAGCCAATGGGCGCGACAAACGGCAACAATCGCGAGGCACATACCCAAAAAAGTGCCTTGATGGCATGTGGAAAACAAACGTGTGCGTTGGGCCGGGGGCATGGCCAAGGCCAATGGGTGCGGCATTTGCGCAGGAGCAAGGGGCGTGGCCAAAGGGCGCGGCAATTGCCGGGGCTTAGGCGGGGGCAGACGTGACTGATCGTGCCTGCGGGGACAATACCTGCACAGTATCCTGCACGCTGTCAGCCATTCAACTCTCTGCATAAAGGGCTGTGCCTGCCGGGACACTAACTGCAGCGTCTCCTGCGCGCTGTCACACACTCAACTCTCTGCATAAACGAATTGACACCAGGTGCACTATATCAACCAGGGCTGGAGCCGGGCTCAGGCAGCGGATGACGCGACTAAGCGCGCCTGTTGGGACACTAACCTTTGAACTGACTGCTCTTTCCCAAACGCGCAGCGTCTCCAGCGTGTGCTGTCACCCACTCAACTCTTTGCATCAACGACTTTACACCACAAGCACAACATCAAACAAAATGGGAGCCGGGCCTCAAGTGGGGGATGACACGATTCAGCGTGCCTGCGGGGACACGAAATTTACAACTGAATGCACTTTCACACACGCTTACCTACAGAAGTGGAGTACATACACACCAGAGACATCTGCTAATACTTCTTACTCCGAGGTACACACAGTATCTGCACACACATGCCTAACCATTGTGACACTTCATGCTAAAAATGTTGTCTACAGCAAGATTTTAAAATACATTTCCCTTGCCTATTACACACATTCTGTTTCATACCCGGACAACGTTGGGATGGGCTGCTAGTGTGTAAATAAAAAAACAAAGCTTAACATTTAAAAAAAACAAATACATTACGATTTACCTGATGCTGCATCTACTCCATCTTGCTCCTCTGCCGATCCTCGACTGGCACCCACTCCGCATATTCCCAGTGGCCAATCAGATCGCTTCTCTTATGCTGGGAATAGAATTCCCAGCATGAGAGAGGCGCTGGGATTAGTCTGGGTAGATTGGTTTGCCACTCAGACAGTGCCTGGGAGCCTGTGGCTTTTCTCCACCAGGCTGTGCAATGCAGCAGAGTGGAGAAATGTTAAATGTGCATGATGGTTTGGCCAGCCCAAGATGGCCAGCCAAATCGCTATGCGCATTTGGGAGTGCCCACAACTCCTCCACTAGTATAGTCCTGGGACTCGGCAACCCAGTAGAGGCAACAGTGAAAAAGAACATGATAATAAAATTATTTTATTATCATTCTATTTTTCACTGTTGCCTCTGCTAGGTAGCAGCAGTGGGCCGACGCTCCTCCGCCATAGTGGAGGAGCTTCCCCTGAGTATCTCTTTCTCTCCCAAGCTCCTTGTGTCTCCCTGTCCTTGTTGTAGGGAAGAGTGTACACAGGCTTGTGTAAGGTATTTTTATTAGGAGCAGATCAGTGCATCTACCCAGGTGAAGCTCCAAGTAAGAATAATGGTCCCATCACTTACATTCAGAATGCCCCCTGCCACCCGGGAGACACCAAGGCACGTGGAAGGCAAGTACTTTCTCCCCCTCGAATATAAGAACGAATACAACAGGAAAAAACAGAAATTAAAATATTTCAAATCATTAAATAACCTCACATTAACATCTACAGTTAAGAATTCAATAAAAGCTCAAATATTAGGAAAAGTGTTAGAACTGGGGATCTCTAGTTGGCAATGGTACACACCTTTGACCAAATAGGGCCCCTTGCTTCTAAGTCAGGGAAAGGGATTACACTACTGGATAACCCCTGCTCACCCCCTTGGTAGCTTGGCACGAGCAGACAGGCTTGTCTCCGAGGCAGTGTGTTAAGCATTTGTGAAAACATAAAGCAATACAGTGAAAACACTACAGATGGACACCACACTGGTTTTATAAAAAATAAGCATTCTTTATATAGACTTATCACAAGAACACAAACGATAAAAATCCACAATACTGTACTTAAGATTGGCTTAAAGATGGTAGAAGTTACTTAATTCAAGTTGATGATAAATGCAACAAAGTTCTTACAAAAGTACCTGGATGTGCAACGAACCAAACAAAAGGTTTGCAGGGATGGAGATGCGTTGGTTCCTTGCTTCGGGTGAGACGATGCATCGCGCCTCAATGCTTGCGCAGAGTAGAGGATATGTCTTGGTCCTTACCGCAGAAGAGGTGATGCGTAGATTCTCATGATGCGTTCCGGTTGCCATGCAACAAGATGGCACCTTGATGCGATGATCCGGTGCGATGCGATAAGATGGCGCCCTTGATGCGTCGCCGTGAAGACGATGCGTGCACGCCCGATGGCAGTGCGGCAAACTCTGTACTTTGGAGCCGCAGCAGGTTCTGCAACACGCTTCTCCGGTGATGCGACGGCGACCCTTGTGGTGGCGACACGCTTCTCCTGGGATGCAACACAAACAGCTGCGACGAGGCACGCTTCTCTGGTGATGCAGCAGCGGCGGCACACTTCTCCGGCTATGCGACGGCAACAGCTGCGGCGGCGACACGCTTCTTCTCGTTGAGTCGCGCTTCCAGCTCCCAGCAACACGCAGGCTTCTGCTTCTTCAGATGGGAGCTGGTGGTGAAGTCTTGTAGCCCTGAGACTTTAGCAGGAGGCAAGCACAAGTTCAAGTCCTTGGAGAAATATTCTGCAAGATGGTGAAAGTTCTTTAAAAGCTCCTTCTCCTCTCCTTGGCAATGAAGACACCACTGCAGTCCAACCCAACAACACAGCACACTGGCAGGGGAAGGGGGGGCAGTCCAACGCCTACAGCTTCCTTGGTTCTTCTCCTTGGCAGAGGTTCGTCTTGTTGTTCCAGAAGTGATCTAAAGTCTTGGGGTCTGGGTTCCTGTTAGACGGACCGGGAGGGTCGGCCGAGTATACGGGGAGAGGTCTCCAGGGAGAGCCGTCTCCAGCGATCGTACAGACAAGTAACTTCCCCCCCACAGACGGACACCACACAAGGATAAGGTTAAACGATACTTTATCAGCAATTCTTTGAGTACGGTCAAATGGTACAAGGAGGTCTGGACTCAGGGGTCCCCTCGGTTCGGGTCTCTGGTGGGGAAAAGGGGTAGCGGGACAGTCTTGTTACCAAATGGGTGGATGGATAGCTCTCAATCCTCGAGCTCGGCGTTCTAGATGACCGGGCCGCGGCGGAGCCAGCAGGTCCCGAGATGGTTGAAGGTGGCGACGGTCCGCGGCGGAGCCAGCAGGTCCCGATGAAGATGGAGGTACAAACGGTCCGCGGCCACGCCAGCAGGTCCCGACGACGATTAAGGTTTACGGAGGTTGCGGCAGCGCCAGCAGGCAGGACGGTAGTTCGCAAGGTAGGGCTACGGCAGCGCCAGTAGTCCGTCAAGGATGAGTTCTTCTCTGCGTCTCTCGACTCCAAGATACAACTGCCTTCCTGCTCTGGAGCTGCCTCAGTTATAGGGCTGATGCCCTTTGATGTCCGGACCCTCGCACTTGGAGATCGGTGGGTCCAGGATGAGGGAGTCCAGACACCCAGCAGGGGGGTGGAGCCAGCGCCCGGGGAGGCTGGGGGCGAGCGGTACCTGGTGGGGGAGAGCCATCGACACCTCTTTCTCCCATTGACCTGCCAAGTAGTCCACTCACCTCCTGGGTGGATGGTGGTGCCGGGATGTCTGAGGCCTGGCCAGGCCCAGGGTTAGGGTCGGTCGGAGGCCACGCGGCCTCGTGGTGCAGTGTCCAAGATGGCGCCCAGGTCGGGCGCGCGGCCCAGTAGTGGATCGGGCCCAAGGGGTCGAGATGTTCAGAGGCAGGGGTCCCGGAGGGGACGGAAAACGTGAAGTGGTGGTGGGTAACACTTGAGGGGCCGGGCTCGGGCCTGGTCGGGTAGAGGGGGAGCGGGTCCTTCATGTGGCCTGTCCAACATGCGTCCCCCCCAGCTGAAGGTGGGGAGAGTCACCCATCCTCTTGGGGACTCTCCTCGTCGAGGCGGAAAAAGCGTGACAGGCCATCCGCGTTGGCGTGGTCTTGCCCAGGTCGATGTTCCACAGTGAAGTCCATCCCCTGTAGGGAGATGGACCAACGTAGTAGTTTTGGGTTCTCCCCCCGCATCTGCATCAGCCACTGCAGGGGTCGATGATCGGTCTGGACCCGAAAGTGTGTGCCAAAGAGATAGGGCCGGAGCTTTTTGAGGGCCCATACCACTGCGAAGGCCTCCCTCTCGATGGTGCTCCAGCGTTGTTCTCGAGGCAGGAGTCGCCTGCTGATGAAGGCCACTGGCTGATCAAGGCCTTCGGGGTTCAATTGAGACAGGACCGCCCCAATGCCGTGGTCAGAGGCATTCGTCTGGACGACGAATTCCCGGCTGTAGTCGGGGGCCTGAAGCACAGGGGCGGAGCACATGGCGGCCTTCAGTTGTTCGAAGGCTGTTTGACAATCTGGGGTCCAGTTGACCTTCTTTGGTTGATTTTTGGACGTGAGTTCTGTGAGGGGCCCCACTATGCTACCATAGTCCTTCACGAACCGTCGGTAATAGCCCGTGAGTCCCAGAAAGGCGCGTACCTCGGTCTGGGTGATGGGGGGCTGCCAGGACTGGATGGCGGCGATCTTGAGCTGCAGAGGGGCCACCAGGCCGCTTCCCACCTGGTGTCCGAGGTAGGTCACGGACCCCTGACCAATCTGGCATTTGCTGGCCTTGATCGTGAGGCCAGCTCGCTGAAGGGCCTCTAGCACCTCTCGGAGGTGGTGGAGGTGGTCGGACCAGTGGTGGCTGTATACAGCGATGTCCTCTAGGTAGGCGGCACTGAATCCTTCGAGTCCGGCCAAGACCTGATTAACGAGTCGCTGAAACGTTGCTGGGGCATTCTTCATGCCGAAGGGCATGACCTTGAAATGATAATGGCCGTCAGGAGTGGAAAACGCAGATCGTTCTTGGGCCCGGGGTGTGAGGCCGATCTGCCAGTAGCCCGCCGTCAGGTCGAAAATGCTGAGGTAGCGGGCGGCTCCCAGGCGGTCGATTAGTTCATCTGCCCGGGGGATGGGATGTGCATCTGTTCTGGTGACTGCATTCAAGCCCCGGTAGTCGACGCAGAACCGGAGTTCCGGTGTGGTGCCGGGGGTGGCTGCTTTGGGGACCAGTACTACTGGGCTGGCCCAGGGGCTGTCTGAGGGCTCAATGACCCCGAGCGTGAGCATCTTGGTTACTTCTTCCTGGATGCAGGCCCGTACCCGATCTGGTACGCGGTAGGCCCGGTGGCGGATAAGGGGGCTGTCCCCCGTGTCCACGTCGTGCACACACCAGGAGGTGACACCTGGGGTGAGGGAGAATAGGCTGGCGAACTGCAACAGAAGGTCTCGGCATTCTTGGCGTTGTTCCAGGGTGAGGGCCTCCGAGAGTCGGACCCCGTCCACGGAGCCGTCTTTCTCCCGAGTCCGTAGGAGGTCAGGGAGGGGTTCGGAGTCTTCTTCGGCTCCATTGTCTGTGGCCATTAGGAGGCTGAGTTCTGAACGCACGAAATGGGGTTTCAGTCTATTAGCGTGGAGGACCCGGAGGGGGTTCCGTGAGGTTTCCAGGTCGATGAGATAGGTGACAGGGCCCTTGCGCTCGACTACTTTGAAGGGCCCCGTCCACTTGTCTTGCAGGGCGCATGGTTCGGTGGGGGACATCACCCATACTTGTTGGCCGGGTTCAAATTCGATGGAGGAGGCATTTTGGTCATACCACTTTTTCATGTCCTCTTGACTGGCCTCCAGGTTTGCTTTTGCCAGCTCTCTGAACCGTCGGGTCTGGTTGCGGAGGGTTAGGAGGTATTTGAAGACATCTGGAGGGTTCTTTAGAGGGGGCATTTCCCAGCCTTCCTTGACCAGGCTGAGCGGTCCCCGTACGGGGTGTCCATACAACAGTTCAAACGGGCTGAAGCCGAGGGACTTCTGGGGGACCTCTCGATATGCGAAGAGGAGGCACGGCAGTAGCACATCCCACTGGCGACGGAGGGGCTCTTCCAACCCCCCAATCATCCCTTTGAGCGTGCGGTTGAACCGCTCAACGAGTCCGTTTCCTTGAGGGTGATAGGGGGTCGTGAATCGGTAGGTGACCCCACACTGTTGCCAGAGGGACTTCATATATTTTGAAATAAAGTTCGTGCCTCTATCGCTGACGACTTCTCGGGGGAAGCCCACACGGGAGAAGATCCCCATCAGGGCCCAGCCGACTACCGGGGCTGTCACAGTTCGCAGGGGAACAGCCTCGGGGTAGCGGGTGGCGTGGTCCACCAGTACCAGGATGAACCGATGTCCTTGTGCTGTACGGGGGTCCAGGGGCCCCACAATGTCTATCCCGACCCTCTCGAACGGGGTGGTAACCACTGGAAATGGTTGCAGGGGGGCTTTTAGTTTGCGGCCGCTCTTTCCACTGGCTTGGCACGTGGGGCAAGATCGGCAATGCTGGAGTACATCATTCCTCATTTTAGGCCAGAAGAAGTGGGTCACTAGGCGGCTGTAAGTTTTATCCTGGCCCAGGTGTCCAGCCAGGGGGACATCGTGGGCCAGATTTAGCAAGAAGTCTCTAAAACGGAGGGGCACCACTAGCACTCGACTGGCCCCCAACTCCGCGATCCTTTGTTCACTGTATAGCAGCTCATTGTCCCAATAGACCCAATGTGTCCCGGAGGTATCTCCTGCGCTCTGGGCGAGGGCTTGTTGGCGGAGTCCCTCGAGGGAGGGACAGGTCTTCTGCTCTTGGCGAAACTGCTCCTGTGTGGGCCCCCCCTCTTGATGCCACTGGTCGAGGCCAGAGAGGTCCAGAGGTTGAGCTGGTTCTGGGGGGACGGCACGGTCGGCGTCTTCGACTGGAGCGACCGGGGGAGGAGGCGCCGGCCATTCAGGTTCCTCGGGTCGGGGATTGGTCCGGGCGGCCATGGACCGGGTGGTGACGCACGCCCAGTCCGGGATGCCTAACATCCCCAGGTGTTCTCTTCGTTCTACGGCTGCCCACGGGGAGCTTTCAAGGTCATTCCCCAGGAGGCAGTCTACGGGGGCATCATCTCGGACCGTCACCTTCAACATGCCGGAGACTCCTCCCCATTCGAAAGGGACGCAGTCCATCCGACACAGACTTTCCGAGTTATCGGCTGAACGGACAGGGCAGAGAATATTTGGTAGGAACTGTTCTGGGGTCACCAGGTGACAGCGGACGGCTGTTACACTGGCCCCGGTGTCACGGAGGGCTTCGGCCCGGCGTCCATTGATGCTCACCCATTGGCTGTACTTCCGGGTGTTAGCGGGTAGGGGGACCCGCGGGACCATGTCTTTCCCCCCTAAGCAGGCTAGAGCCATGGTGGCTGGCTCCCATTCTTGATGTTCTTGCTCATATTCTTCTTGTTCCTCGGAGATCTGTTCTTCCCCCAGGGCAGCGGCAGCCACCTGGCGGGGTCTCGGGCTCTGGTTCTGTGGGCAATTTGGGTCGTTTGCGTAGTGGCCGACTCGCTGGCATCGGTGGCACGTGACATTGGCCCTATATCCCGGTCGTGCCGGGGTGCTGCCCCGGTTGGCCGGGGGAGTGGTGCTGGCAGCGGGGGCGGCCGGAGTGCTGTCTCTTCCTCTTCCTTGGCCCCCCCCCCCTCCTCCTCGGGGACGGTGCTGACCGTGGTGGTTTCGGTTCTGTTCATAGGACCCATTTCGGCCCACTCTGGTGATTTCCCACCGGTCAGCTTCGCTGCGAGCTGCCGTGGATCAGTCAATTTGCTATCGAGGAGGTGCTGCCGGAGCTCGATGAAGCAATTGTTTGACAGATGCTCCCACACCATTAGATTGAAGAGTTGTTCGTAAGTTGTGACATTGCTTCCTTTGATCCAACCCTCGAAGGCTCTGCTGAAATAGTTAACGTACTCCACCCAAGTTGTACCCGGGATGCGGGTGCAGTCTCTGAACCTCTGGCGGTACATCTCGGGTGTGAGCCCATAGCGGGTGAGGAGGGCCGCTTTCATGTGGTCATAGGAGGTCATCAGATGGTCCGGGAGCTGTAGCAGGGCATCGCGGCCCTCATTGAGGAATCTCCCCCATAGACCGGCTCCCCAGTCGCTTCGATCGATCCGGTGGGAGGTCATAGCTATCTCGTAGGCCTTGAACCATTGTTGGATGTCGTCCTCTCGGAAGTATTCTCGGACGACATCCTTGGGGATGTGTACCTTCTTATCTGTTGCTCCCGGGGTGCGGGGTTGCTCGGTCGCCCCTGATTCCTTGTTCTGCTTGCGTAAGTCTATCTCAGCTAATTTGCGCTCATGTTCATATGCCAGTCTTTTTTCCTCGAGCTCTCTTTGTCTCTGTTTTTCCTCTCTTTCTTCTCGGAGCCTCAGATGTTCTAAGTTCAGTTTCTGTTCGGCCAACTTGAGTTCACCATCCATTTTGAGCCGGGCCATTTCTAGTTCATGTAGTCTTGTTCTTTCTCGTTCCTGGATCTCGTTTTGCGAGAGACCCGTTCTTTGCTCCTCGGGAGCCGCGGTGTCTTTTTCTACTGCTGTGATATTTTGGTCCGGGGGTCTGACGGCCCCGGTTTCTGCCCAGGACTCCAGGGCCTGTTTGAAATCATCTTTGGTACTTAGACCGGTGGTAGCGATACCTAGTTCGATGCAGAATTGTTTTAATTCACGATGGCTGTATTCTTCCACTTTCTCCATCTGAAATTTCTCGGTGGATCCGCTTTCTTTGGTAGTCATCGTGATTTCGTCGTGGGGTGAGCTACTCTGTGTACGATTATGCGGTGATTCGGATCGCGCCGCTGGCCACCAATGTTAGACGGACCGGGAGGGTCGGCCGAGTATACGGGGAGAGGTCTCCAGGGAGAGCCGTCTCCAGCGATCGTACAGACAAGTAACTTCCCCCCCACAGACGGACACCACACAAGGATAAGGTTAAACGATACTTTATCAGCAATTCTTTGAGTACGGTCAAATGGTACAAGGAGGTCTGGACTCAGGGGTCCCCTCGGTTCGGGTCTCTGGTGGGGAAAAGGGGTAGCGGGACAGTCTTGTTACCAAATGGGTGGATGGATAGCTCTCAATCCTCGAGCTCGGCGTTCTAGATGACCGGGCCGCGGCGGAGCCAGCAGGTCCCGAGATGGTTGAAGGTGGCGACGGTCCGCGGCGGAGCCAGCAGGTCCCGATGAAGATGGAGGTACAAACGGTCCGCGGCCACGCCAGCAGGTCCCGACGACGATGAAGGTTTACGGAGGTTGCGGCAGCGCCAGCAGGCAGGACGGTAGTTCGCAAGGTAGGGCTACGGCAGCGCCAGTAGTCCGTCAAGGATGAGTTCTTCTCTGCGTCTCTCGACTCCAAGATACAACTGCCTTCCTGCTCTGGAGCTGCCTCAGTTATAGGGCTGATGCCCTTTGATGTCCGGACCCTCGCACTTGGAGATCGGTGGGTCCAGGATGAGGGAGTCCAGACACCCAGCAGGGGGGTGGAGCCAGCGCCCGGGGAGGCTGGGGGCGAGCGGTACCTGGCGGGGGAGAGCCATCGACACCTCTTTCTCCCATTGACCTGCCAAGTAGTCCACTCACCTCCTGGGTGGATGGTGGTGCCGGGATGTCTGAGGCCTGGCCAGGCCCAGGGTTAGGGTCGGTCGGAGGCCACGCGGCCTCGTGGTGCAGTGTCCAAGATGGCGCCCAGGTCGGGCGCGCGGCCCAGTAGTGGATCGGGCCCAAGGGGTCGAGATGTTCAGAGGCAGGGGTCCCGGAGGGGACGGAAAACGTGAAGTGGTGGTGGGTAACACTTGAGGGGCCGGGCTCTGGCCTGGTCGGGTAGAGGGGGAGCGGGTCCTTCATGTGGCCTGTCCAACAGTTCCCATATTTATACTAGCAAATCCTTTGTCCTCTGAAGGCAGAGGGTCCTGTACCCAGTCCAAACCAGGTCTGTGCAGTCCTGGAGCACTTTGTTGACAAGACTTCTTCTTTCCTTTGACAGTGTGGGCCAGGGACATCAGACACACCACAGGAGGTGGAGCCAGCATTGTGGAAGGCAGGCACAGCCCTATGCAGACCCAGGTGCTACTCCTCCCACCTATCAGCATGCAGATGGGTCTATTCAGCCTTGTGCTGACTCACCCTTTCTCCTGGAATCCCAAGCCCCTGTCACTGACAAAACCAGACACACAATACACAAGCTAGCAGAGGCAGGCTGGATGGTTAGGTTAGGTAAGAAAATACATATTTTCTGAAAGTGGTATTTTCAAACACAGAATGTTAAAACCAGCTTTACTAAAAGATGTTTTTTATCATTCTGAGTTCAGGCTTACTAAATTCTAATTTCTAACATGTTCCCTGGGTCAGTTAGGCTTATACGATGTTATACTCAAACTGCCCATTCTGGCCTATGGGAAACAGATAGCCTTGCAATAGTGAAAAACGAAAATGGCTGTAATTTACTATTAGGACATGCCACCCACACCAGGGCATGCCCTACCTTATACTCACAATGCACCCTGCCCTTGGGCCTATCTTAGGGGTATGTGATATGAAGAAAAGGCAAGTGGGTGCACTTACCAAGTCGACATGGCAGTACTAGATTGCACACAGGCTCTGCAGTGGCTGGCCTGAGACACACCTTGCAGGCTGCTTCTGTGGGTGGCACAACCAGTGCTGCAGACCCACTAGCAGCATTTGATTTACAAGCCCTGGGCACACATGGGGCAATATACTAGGGTCTGACAAGTAAATCAAATAACCCAATGATGGAGTCACTAATCAATACATCAATTTAACATAGGGAGCACTTGTACTGTCGCACTGAATAGCAGTAGCACAGTGCCCAAAGCGTCTAACCAGCCAAAACATATCAAAAACAGAGGAGGCAATCAGTAAAAAATGGAGGGGAGACTCACACCAATGGTACCAGGTCTAATAAAAAGCATAAACACATTACCCCATAGCATAACTCTTAAACCTTGCAGGTTGTAGTGTGCTTCAACTGTAACTTTGACAATGAATTCCACACCCTCTCATTCAACAGGCATACCACCTTTGTTTACTCCGCCATCTCCACCATCAAAAACTTCATCCCAAAGCAAATCTCTGAAACTGCTCTCAACGTCCTCTGTTTCCTCTCTCCACAAAAGGATCTTGTTGCATTTGGCCAAATTCCCAAAATGCCAAATATTGCCATCATTTAGCTTGGCTGAATTAGAAAATAACTGTGTCACTTGCAACGGTTTGCTGAACTGTAAGCAAATGCCTCTTTTTGCATGATTACCCCTAAAGTTTTGGACTGATGCTGAGCTCTAAGAGTGTACTGTGGCCTGCTAAGCCGACCACCATGCCAATGTTCTAACCCCTTACAAAATGTATGTTGAATTGACTACCCCTAATTGTCATCAGTTGGCTTACTTATAAGTCCCTAGTATGTGATACCAAGGGAACCAAGGGGATGTAAGACAGAGTGCTCTCCGAGGGCTGCAGCAATGGTTGTGTCACCCTGTGTGTGACAAAGTAGAAAATGATTCCCAGCGCGCCACTACAGCCTGAAAGAGCAGTTTTAAACTGCTAGTTCGACTTTACCATTTAAACCAATGGCAAAGTCTTCACTTCCCTTAAATATAGGAATAAAGATTGCTTCCAAGGTGTTCCGATGCGTGGTCTCTGCTCATTCGCAAGAAACAGGTTCTGGTATATATAGATATCGCTATAGATATAGACATCCATACTAATATGATAAAGAGAGAGCCCAAACCTTTGAGGCGGGTAATCTCAGGAACCACAGCACCAATCACAACACCCAATACAGCGTTGGAAAGGGCAGTTGCAGCAGAAGGACATAGGCTATGCAGACGTTCACCATATACATTTAAAAGGTAAAAGAAGCGTGCCAGCAAAGTAGTCCCTTGTGGGCGTGTCTGCGTTGTGCTGTGGGCGTGTGCTGGGGGCGTGACAAACGCTGGGGGCGTGTGGTACGTTCCACCCTTCATGCCATGTCTCATATCGTGTGCTAATCCCACCCTGCTCCATTTAAATACCCCTGCACCCCATAATCATAACCCACCCTTACTTCTTAAAATACCCCAACACCCTTAAACACTAACCCATCTTAACCCTATAATTATACCCTGTACCTCAAAACCCAAACCTAACCCTAAACCCTAAAAATACCCCTGTACCCTAAAACCCAAACCTAGCCCTGAACCCTATAAATACCCCTGTACCTCAAAACCCAAACCTACCCCTGAACCCTAAAAATACCCCTGTACCCCAAAACTCAAACCTAGCCCTGAACCCTAAAACTAACACTGTACCCCAAAACCCAAACCTACCCCTGAACCCTAAAATGCCCCTGTACCCCAAAACCCAAACTTAGCCATGAACCCTTAAAATACCCCTGTACCCCAAAACCCAAACCTAACCCTGAACCCTAAAAATACCCCTGTACTCCAAAACCGAAACCTACCCCTAAACCCTAAAAATACCCCTATACCCCAAAACCCAAACCTAGCCCTGAACCCTAAAAATACCCCTGTACCCCAAAACCCATACCTATCCCTAAACCCTAAAACTACCACTGTACCCCATAACCCAAAACTATATCTGAACCCTTTACATACCCAAACATCCCAAAACATATACCCCAGTACCCCAAAACATATACCCCTATACTCATACTTACCTTATCCAAACATTAAAAAAAACAACATGCTTTTACCATTCATGCATTTACTACGGATTTCGTTGTAAATGTATGCATGGTAAAAGCAGATAAAATGTAATGCCATGCGTTATAATGGCATTGCGGAGTCATGGTACTTTCGTAATGAAAGTATGCGGAGTGATGGTATGCGGAAAGAAAGTTGCGGAATGATGGGTGTTTACCCTCCCCCGGTAAGTACATTGGTGAGACGGCGGCCCACATCTACAGCAACATACTCATATTTTTTCACCACCCATTTGAAAAATGCAAAGGTCTCTCTCATTGATGGCCAGCACCGACATACACTTTTAGACACACCTACCGCCACAAGTTCTAGAATTGCGAACTTTAGAGCTGGGGAGCTACGTTCGAATCTCGGCATCAGCTCAACAGCCTGTGATTCCAGGCAAATCGCTTTGTCTCCCCGTGCCTACCACAAACGAATGTGTTCTTCTGTAATATAAATTGTGCTCATGCCATGTTGTCGAGTTCGCGCTATATAATATTGCAAGGAAAAATAATGTAGGGAAGCTCGAGTTCACACACTACTGAACGCGTACTCTTAAGTGCATCAGCAGTGCACTGTGAATCGGAGAGTTTCAAAGGCCTGTCATAGATAAGAAATGCTATCAAAACGAAATCCTACAAAACAATATACTACTGGCCGGCAGCAATTCATACCCGGACAACGTCGGGACGGGCTGCTAGTAGATATATATATATATATATATATATATATATATATATATATATTATTATATATATATATATATATATATATATATATATATATATATATATATATATGTATATATATATATTTTATATATGTATATATATATATTTTTATATATGTATATATATATATTTTTATATATATATATATATATATATATGAGCAAAGTTCCAAATTGGTGAGGGTGCACACGTTGTAAGTAAGCTTTCGTCGGTTCATCTTCGCTGCTTGCATCCCCAACAGCGCTTAGTGAAAGCGACAAACCACGCGAAATGGATTCAAGAGTTCGTTAGTTGTACTGTTGACCTGACGCGTTTCAAAGCTGTGTTGCTTCTTCTTCAGGGGTCTCAGTGTAGTACAAACAGAGCACAGGAGACTCCACCTATGCAAACTTTCCTTAAGTAGGGTGTGCTTAGTGCACGCTTTGCATCTTGGGAGTTGTAGTCTTGGGAGTCAGAGTATCACCTTGAGTAGGTCCTGTGTCAATGTTTTTAACTATTGTCAGTTCCTTTATACCCTTGGTGGGCCTTGAAGCAAGAACCGTGGTGTTGGTTAGTCTCTACTTACAGTATCGTAATGGTTGGAGCAGTTCCAACCACGATATCCTTGTGGTACTACGGATGTTGCTGCCCCCCATGGCAGGACTGCCGTGCTGTAATACGAGTGAGCAAAGTTCCAAATTGGTGAGGGCGCACACGCTGTAAGTAAGCTTTTGTCGGTTTATCTTCGCTGCTTGCATCCCCAACGGCGCTTGGTGAACATGAACATTATGAACATTATGAACATTATGAACATTATGAACATTATGAACATTATGAACATTATGAACATTTCGCCTTGATTGCTGGACAGGTTTTACTTGCAGCCAGATGTTCCTCACTACCACATCTAAAACATCAACAATAAAAAATACCTCACAAGTGGAAGGTGTAGGCTTATAATGAGTTCTTTTGTGAGAATTCTGTTTAACCTTTGAGTCAATTTTAGATGATCTACTTGGTAAAATCATGCAAATAGTTTCATTATTTGTGGAGATGAGGATTTTACAGCAGCTCTGGTACATCTTTTCGACAATTTTGTTTTCTTAGCCAACAAAATGATGTCCTTGGGTCTGGATTCCCAAATCACTCACAACCTCTCCTGTAAATGAATGTCATTGGTGTGTATTATGATTTGGTCCCTTATTAGCTCATCATGTAATGCACCAAAATTGCATGTAATGGGCAATTTATTTAGGGCTGCAACATAGTCATCTATCTTCTCATCAGTGTCTTGCTAACTCTAGAAGAAATTATAAAGTTCAATTGCTGTGCACACAGTAGGCTGAAAGTAATTACCCAAGTTGTCTAATGCATTCTTGAATACATCATCATCTTCCTCTTGAGATCTAACTTTCATATCCATTTGTTCCTCCCTCCTTCCCCCCCTTCCTCCTTTCCCTTCCTCCTCCCTAGCAGCGAGTATCTCCTCGCGGAAAAAACTCCTCCAAAATGTCATCTTCTATGGTATTTATTTATTTATTTATTTATAAATGCCATTTGTAGAGCGCGTACAATACCCTTGGGCGTCTCGGCGCTAAAAGTGCATTGATGTCTCACATGATCGGAAGTGCGGAGATGTGGATTACTGATTGAATAGCCATGTTTTCAGTTTTTTTCTGAACTGAAGAAGTGTGGGACTTGCTTTTATGTGGTTAGGTAGGGTGTTCCAAAGTCTAGGGGCCGCGATTGAGAAGCGGCGATCGCCCCAAGAAGCTGTTCGGCTACGTTGAACCACTAATTGGTTAAGAGAAGTGGATCTGAGAGTTCTCGGTGGGTTATAAGGAATCAGTTGATTTTTGAGGAATCGAGGTCCTTGATCCTGTAGAGATTTGTAAACTGTACACAGAGATTTAAATTTTACCCTGTTGTGGATGGACAGCCAGTGGTAACTTTTGAGCGTGTCCGAAATGGGTGCAAACTTAGGTTTTTTTGACAGTACGCGAGCGGCAGCATTCTGCACGGTCTGTAGTTTTTTGATAACTCTGCTCTGAGCATTGAGCAGCAGACCGTTACAGTAATCTAGCGATGTAAGCACTAGGGAGGTAACTAACGTTTTTGCTGCTGAATCTGGTAGATAAGGTGTAATTTTTCTTACCATTCTAAGCTTGAAGTGGGCGTTAGCTGCCACCTTGTTTGCATGGGCCATGAAATTGAGCTGGTCATCGAAAGTAACACCTAGGTTTCTGACTTTGACCGTGGGGCCGGGAGGTGTGCCTAAGGCCGATGGCCACCAGGTTGCCGACCAGACTGGGGAGAGATTACCAAAGATAACCACCTCCGTTTTATCGGAGTTAAGCTTTAGGCAATTCTTTGCCATCCACTCGCCGATAGCAATCATCCCACTTTGGAATCTCTCTGCCACCCTCTGTCCATCGCCCTTT
Organism: Lissotriton vulgaris; assembly: GCF_964263255.1. Lineage (NCBI taxonomy): Eukaryota > Metazoa > Chordata > Amphibia > Caudata > Salamandridae > Lissotriton > Lissotriton vulgaris. Next base: position 798,160,047 of record NC_141685.1, on the reverse strand, counting down.
ATAGCCAGCAGATATATAATTCAAGAATTATTCTTTCCAATTAACCGTTTTCGTGGGGGTTCGCTAGGAGTAAATAAGAATGCCTGTGGAGGTGTCAAACTAAATGTCTGGGCGTCTGCAAACATATTAGTAAATCCAGAGGCACCTGTATTGCTATAACAACTGAAACAAAATATAACCAGACATGCACATGAATGGTCACCCTAGTATTTGTGGTGTCTCCACTCCAACATTTCTTTGCAGAAGTCACTACAAGCACTAGAGTGCCACCAACTCTCCAATTGATGTTTTGCAATAGCATCCAATCCAATACGGCTGATTGATGTGCGACATTCCCAGTGCGTAATACGTTAACACACAGAGTTGCTACATCAGCCATTGTCTCTGTGTCTAATGCGAGAGTGTTACTAGGTACTAGGAGCTAGCTTGTGTTACATGCCAAGTTCTGGGTGTGGCATCATAAGCGCTTTGACAAATGTGTGTGCATTGCTAGGCACTCCAAGCTGGCTAGTGTTACATGTTGAGTTCTGCATTTGGAGTCTCACGCACCCGCTATTGTACAAGAAATGCGTTACCTGCACTGTCCCCACCACAATCGCCAACCAATGAATCTGCATGGATTCAATGATAAAGCTGAGTCAGCTGACATGAGAGTCTCACTGCTGGTCTCTGACATGTACTCTCTTTACGTTCGGTCCGTCTCCAGTTTGCTCAACTCTGTGCCATTGTCCACGTCTCCTGTCACAGTGTCCATGTCTCTGTGGGAGTGCAGGGTGTGCCCGACAGGGCCTACAGCGTGGCGACGCTTGCGCAGCTAGAATAACGGACACACACACCTCGCTGTACTGGTGTGGACCGGAAGTGCCGCGCCCCCTCCGTCCCTTTATTTAAAGCCTTCTGGCCACACCTGGCCAGAAGGTGATACAATTGTGGGTAGTGCTTCCGGGGGCTCAGGCTGAGACCCTCGGAGCACTAGAGCGCTACATCCCTTCCCAACTTGGATTTTGAACAAAAAATAAACTAAACAGTTCAGCATGCGAAGTCAGCCAGTCTGTGGTTAGGCCGTGGGTTGGGCCTAAGATTGTATTGCCACTTGCCTCTCAGAGGTGTCTGGTTTCGAGAGGGTCCTGGCGATATCGGAGATGTTTCTTCCGCCATGTCTGGGGTCAGGCATGCGCTGGTTGTGGCTGTGTTCCCTTCGTCTTCCCTCGCTGCCGATTGTTCATGGTCGGGGTTTTGCTCCCTCGGTGGTGGTATCTGTTTAAACCATGATATGTTTCGAGTTACTTCCTCTCCGTTTCGGCTGGCTGTGATTGCTGTTCCCCTGGTCTCTTTGATGATCCAGGGTTCTGGTTCGAACGGTGTTTTGAACTTTCCTCCTGGTCTCCTTGTTCGGATTAGCACTGTCTCTCCCGGGTTCAGGGTTCTTGTCTGGGCTCTCCTTTTGCGGCTTGCCTTCTCGTTGGTCCTTCTTCTTCGTTCTGGTGTGCCTGCTGGCGAGTATGGTGCAGGGGTCCAATTGTCGGCCATGGGTAGCAGGTCTCTCCGGGGTCCGGCCAACATCAAGGCCCATGGTGACTGCATGGTAGTACTGTGTGGTGTGCTCCTGTATTCCCTTAGGAAAGCTTGCAGTGCTTCTTCTGGGTCACTCCCTTCTACTGATGATATTCGCAGCACCTTATTCACTGTCCCCATAAACCGTTCTACTTCGCCATTTGCCTGTGGCCATTGAGGAGTGATTCAGTGGTGTTTTATTCCCAGATTCTGCAGAAATTCTTGGAATTCGCCCCCTTGGAATGGGGGTCCATTGTCCGTCTTGATGACGAGCGGGATGCCGAACATTGCGAATGCCTTACTGAGGATTGGGCGAATGTTCGCGAAACTGGTTGACACTGCTGTTTCCACTATGGGGTACTTAGTGTAACTGTCAATTAGTACTACGGTGATCTTCCCATCCGGGAAACTCCCAAAGTCCAGACTTAGCCACGCCCACGGCGACGGGGCATGGTCTTCTGTGATTACGGGAGCAGGTACTTCAGGGCTGCTGGTTATTTGGAATGCTCGGCACTCTCGTACAGTGGAGTCAACGCTCTCTTCCAAATTGGGGAAACATATTTTCTCACGCATCCTAGCTTTCATCCTGCGGGTGCCTTGGTGTCCCTCGTGTGCTAGGGCGGTCGCCCTCTCTTGTAAAGTCTTGGGGATAACTACACGGGCTCCTCTCAGTATCAGTCCGTTGTCAGCGCAACTGAGGTCGTTGTGGATTTTCCAGAATTGGTGCAGGCGTGTTTTGTCCGTCTCGTTCCACCCGCTGACATCCTTTAGGAAGTTCACCCATGACCCTGAATGTATTGCTGCTTTCGCCCGTTGGATGACTGCATCATTGTCATAGTGGGAAATGATGGTGTCAGCAGTTAACGCTCGGGGACATGCTCCGGTTGATATCATGTTGATGAACTCTTCGGTCTGGCTTTCTTGGTCCGCGTTGTGGGGTCCTTCTGCGAAAGGATGTCGTGACAAAAAGTCTGCCGGGTTTCTCGCCCCGGGTCGATAGACAAGGTCCATTTGATATTGTTGCACTTGGATGGCCCAGCGTTCAATTCTCGGTGGTGGGTGTGGTTCTGTTCCTCGGAACAGAGGAATCAGTGGTTGGTGGTCCGTCACCATTCTGAACGGGTGGCCAGATATGTAGAGGTGGAAGTGGGCGCAGGGCCGCAGGCCCATTTCACTGCCAAGGCTTCTCTTTCAATTTGCGAGTATCTTGATTCTGTCGATGTCAAGGCTTTGCTTGCGAACGCAAGTGGGGCCCACACCCCTGGTTCTGCTTCTTGTGAGAGTAGGGCTCCCAGTCCCACTGGGCTAGCATCCACTAGTATCTCTGTGGGTTTCGCAGTGTTGAAGTAGGCCATTGTGTTGTTGTCTAATAGTGCATCCTTGATTTGGTGAAAGGCCCTGTCCTCAGTGTCTGTCCATTTCCACGAACATTCTTTCTTCGTCAGATTTCGTAGCGGCTCCGCGATCGTGGCTAAGTTGGGTATGAACCTTGCACAGTACTGCGCCATCCCTAAGAAACTCCTCACTTCGGATGCGGTTGTGGGTGCCGGAGCGTTCTTGATGGCGTGAGACTTGTGTGGGTCCACCTTAACCCCTTCTGAGTCGAATACGTATCCAAAGAATTCGATTGACTTTCTGAAAAACTGGCATTTCTCTTTGTGTAGGGTAACGCCATATTGTGCGAGCCTCTGCAGGGTGGCTCTCAATCTGTGGTGATGCTCCTCACTCGTTTTGGCGTGGATCAGGATGTCGTCGCTTACATTCAATACTCCTTGGAGGCCGGATAATATTTCCTTAATTGTGTTTTGAAAGATCTCAGCAGAGGACGATATGCCAAAATTCAGTCTCTTATACGGCCTTAATCCTAGGTGCGTTGAGAAAGTTGTTATGTAGCGGCTCTCCTCCGCTAGCCTCAGCTGATGGTATCCTGCGTTAAGGTCTAGCTTAGAGAACCATTGGGACCCGTTTAAGTCTGTCAGGATGTCGTCTACAGTTGGTGTGAGGTGCCGCTCTCGTCGTATGGCTTTGTTTGGGATCCTCATATCTATGCAGATGCGGATTTTGCCTGGCTGGCGTGGCTTCTCGGCTATTACCATTGGGGACACCCACGGTGTAGGTCCTGACACCTTCTCAATCACTCCCTGTGCTTCTAGCTGGTTCAGTTCTTTCTCCACTGCTGTGCGCAGATGAAACGGTATCCTTCGGTGTCTCAGTGCCACTGGTTGTATGGCTGGGTCAATGTGTAATTTGATAGGCGGTCGCTTTATGGTTCCAAGACCTTCAAATAGCGTGGGGAACATTTGCAGGATGTCTTCAGTCTGGAGCGCTTTGACTGCGTTCGCAAACGCGATGAGGCGGAGGTCTTCCGCCGTATTGCTTCCGACGAGTAGGTCCGCCTCCTTGTCTATGACGTGGAAAGTCGTCATTACTTCGTTGTCTTCAGCTTTAACTTGAACCACCATCTTCCCTCGCAGCGGAAGTGGTTCTTGACTGCCGTAGGTCAGTATTCGTGCTTTTGAGGGGACTAGCTTGGGTCTTGGTTTCAACGACTTGTAGTGTTGGATGCCCATGACATTTACGGTGGCTCCCGTATCGATGACGCCGGTCACTGGTGACCCATCAATCTGTATTTGGCATTTTGGCTGGGGCCTGCGCCGTCTCTTTAGTTCACTTACGAACGACACGTAGTAGCATTCATCTTCATCTTCTGTGGATGACTCATCAAATTGTGCTTGCCTCGGCGGTTTGCCGGACCGGGACGATGCTGCGTCGTCTAGTGATAGCTGCCTCACGGCTCCAGTGATTGACTTTCTTCCCGAAGCTCCTCTTCCCCTAAAACCACCTCTGCACACGCTTGCAAAATGGTTGGGTGTTCCGCACTTCGAACATGTCTTGCCTCGTGCTGGGCAGCCATCTTGGTTGTGCTCTTCTCTGCCACAGTAGCCGCATGGCGTCCGGCGTGGCGTCCTGGTCGGCCATCTTCCTCTGCTTCCCCGACTGGCGCCGCGAACCGCGTCTACCCTTTCTGTCTTCACAGTTGCTCCAACCTCTGCTCGTGGATTCAGGGCGGCCTCCATCGCGGTCGCTCGTGCATCTGATAGCTCGTGAGACCTGGCGAGGATTAGTATTTCTTCGAGTGATATGCGCGGTTGCCTTAGGATTAGCGTTCTCAGGTGCTTATTGCGACAACCTTGGATGAGTTGCGCGGTTACTTCCTTCTTCTCGTCATCCTCAGTACACGTGCTTATGAGATCCCTCAGGCGAGCATGGAAAGCGTCCATTGTTTCTCCTTCCCTTTGTTTGGACTGGCAGAATTTGAAGCGTTCATAGTGTGGATTTAATTGGGGGTCAAAATGGGCGTTCAGCGCAGCAACTGCTGCGTCATAGTCTGTGTCCTCCCCTGTATCTGGCAGGTGCTTGAATAGTTTATATAGCTCTGTGCCTCCAAAATGTAGTAGCAGGGATCTCTTCACTTTGGCGTCCTTCTCCCTCGTGGCGGTGAAGTAGTTGTTTAACTGACCTAGCCACACGGCCCACCTGGGTGTTGCTGTGCCCGGGTCTATCAGTTCACTGAAAGGCGGCAATGCTTGGATTTGGGAGTGGACTGACGGCGCTGGAGGTTGGGCCACGGGGACTACTGCTTGTGCGTGGGGTCCTGCTCGCTGTGTCGGGTCAGCTGCTTGCTGCGCACCACCTGTCGCTCCCCCTGTATTTGTAGACATTCTGGTGTTGGACGGGGTCTATCGCTCTCTCACTTGATATTTCACTTCGTTTCTCTCCTTGCTTGACAAGTTGTGCCTGCCTATGCTTGTTGAGGCAGGTGGGTTGGTCACTGGTATTGCAGCTGTCACACAGGGTATCAGAAATCACCCAGCTGTGTCTCAATGTACCCCACTAGTTCCTCTGTGTCTCACTATCGGTTCTGGTTTTCTTGAGTATTTTTTTCTTTTCCTCCATGCGCTTGTGCTTGTTTTTTTTTTTTTTCTATCGGTGTGACTCGCAGCCTTAATGGCAGGTGCTGTTGCTCCCCTTTGCCTGCGGGGTGACTGCTTGCATTCGGGGCCTTGCGTTCATTTGCCCTGGGGCGCCTCTCTTGCCTCGCACTCTCCCAGAGCCTCCCTCGAAGGCGTCGGCTCCTCACCTTCTGCGCATGCGCGCACTGCCAGGCCGGCTGCTGGGTCGTCTTCCTCGGCGTGCTCCCTCGCTTGAGCTGTCCTGCCGCTGCTGCCACCGGTGCCACACGCAGCTCCTTGCATCTGCTGCTTACCGGTATGTGGATTCTTGTCTTGGGTGGCTGACTTCCTTCGGTCGTCGTCCTCGCTCCGCTCCGGCGCTGCAACCGGTGTGCTTAGGCCATGCGTGATCGGGCAGGTAGCGCTGCCGGCCTGCGCTGCTCGATTTAGGCTGATCCCACCCTCGTCGCCAGTGTGGGCGTGCAGGGTGTGCCCGACAGGGCCTACAGCATGGCGACGCTTGCGCAGCTAGAATAACGGACACACACACCTCGCTGTACTGGTGTGGACCGGAAGTGCCGTGCCCCCTCCGTCCCTTTATTTAAAGCCTTCTGGCCACGTCTGGCCAGAAGGTGATACAATTGTGGGTAGTGCTTCCGGGGGCTCAGGCTGAGACCCTCGGAGCACTAGAGCGCTACAGTCTCCATGTACCAGTGCCCATTCCCATATCTCTCTGTCCCATTATCCCTGAACATGTGTTCGTGTCTCAGTGTCTGTACATTTGTCTTAGTGTCTGTCTCTTTCTGTCTTTGTTCCTGTCATAGTGGTCATCATTGTCGTAGTAAATGGTTTGTCATTAATGACCTCATAGCTGCCACGTTTCCCAGGGCCAAGGGTGATGTGCTGCTCTAGTCCAGGTTTTTTCCTCTGAATTTAGAGACTTGTAGTCCTGTTTTATATTGGAATGAACAAGACCACAAGCCCCAGAATTCATTTAAAAGCCTGAACTGGAGCAACTTATCGTGCATGGACTTGGGTTACTTGGCAGGGCTGTAACTTTCTATTTCCTATTTTTCTCTTAATTTCTTAAAACTTACTGACTGAATCGGGTGTAACCGAAAATGATCATCTCATATGTAGCACTTATATCAGTGAGGTTTATTCTCCCTCACTGCTGTATTCAGTTATATAACTACCATATGTGCCCTTCTGCCCTTTTACTGTTTTCACTGATATGGGAGATTTGAATATCTCCATCATGTCTCCACTCTCACTTTTATATTCTATTTGTAATGCAGAGTTAATTAACCATATCTATGGTCTCTATCATATGTCACCTCTCCCTATTCTGCTGTAGGTATTCTATTTGCAGGTAGCTCTTTTTACACACAGAATTATTTACATGTATTTTTCCTTTATCCTGCCTCCGCCTATATAGTATTTATTTTCAGTTACTTTTTGCTGTGTCTCTGACGTTTTAATAAACATAAACAACAGACTGACCCCAAAATCTCCAGAAGGGTCAAGGTCACCTCACCAATGAAGTCTAACTGGAATCTTTACTAAGTTTAGTTGACGCCACAGTAGACTGATCTTGTATTTACCCTTCCATCTTCTTCCTCAATCTCCCGCTACATTGGGTTCCTAGCTTCAGCCGTTGGCTAGCTAACATTAGACGCAGCCGTCCACCCATAGATGGTATGTAGCTTCATGCGGGGTGATTCACTCATGGATTTCAATTGAAATTAGCCAGACACAGCACCTACTATAACTAGGGCAAATTTGTACCCCGTTGGTTTGACCGGTTATTAATGTAGTAATAATCCCTGCATTTTTAAAAATAATTATTGTTAGTGTGTCTGGTAGATGAAGGCAGAACTTCCTATAGAAAATTACGGCAAATTCATTCAGATTTGTCGCCTTAGTGGTTTTCATAGTTCCTGTGCCTTTTACTCAGAGCTGTCTGGAGAGAGGGCATCTGGGAATCTTTGTATTGGACTCCACCGGCCTAATTGGTGAAAAGCCAAAAACAGCGATGCAGCACTTTTCATTGTGCCATCCTTGTGACACCATGGATGTACCATATTTAAACTATGGTGCTCCATGTCACAAGGATTGGACAGATACGCCAGGAATCCTGACGTATTTGGTGGCTCAGTAATGATGCATTGCTAAAGTGTGTCAGAAAACGTACGCAACTCCAGGAATGTGTCATTACATATGGCGAGTCCCATGTAAAAGACCCTGTGTCACTCCGTTCGCCTGCCTGAAGCAGGCTTAAGGTTTGTGTTGCAGTCAAGTCGTAGGAGTGGCGCAGTGAAATCACATAGATTTCCCTGTGCCACTTCTACAAGGCTTTTTTACGTGGGAACGCCCACCCTGCATACATTATACTTAACAGTGGTATAATGTAGTGCAGGGCTTTACAAAGTGACACATCTGCCTAGATGTGTCACTTTGTAAATAGGGCACAGTGTGGCGCATTGTTTATGCCACACCGTTTTTAAGGGCCTTATGCACTTTTTTTAACCTTGCATGTTTCCTCATGTGTAGCAACTAAACTGGCTATACCAGCAGGTGGTGACAAACATTGTCTTTTGTCTTCACCAAGAACAATGTTTTTCTGTTTACAAGGAGAGAATCAGAGTGGACCCGCAAAAACTTCTTGACCTGGGCCCCACAAAAGTTTCTGACATGCCTGCTGTGAGTTCCTCTTTGTCCATTATTGGAGCTACCAGGATTGTCCTCTGCTTTTCTGTAAGTCTTACTTGTCTTTTGTCTATCATCACAGCTAGGTTTAGGTGATGCACTACCCTTCTATTCCATACATTTTTGCACTGTGCTTCCCGGTTAATATCCTCCCTCGCTGCATTAGTGATTATTTTTGCTTTGTTAAAGATATCAGTCATAAGATTGGCAGATCACTTATATTTTTTTCATATACATAATTTATTAGATTTTATAAACAGTAAAATGCATACATTCAATCAAACAGAAATATAGTTCCAATTAAATTGGACACACTATCATAGTCTTTTGAAAGTACAGAACCATTCAACAAAGGAAAATACATGTTCATCATACTATATCAAACAAATTTCTCAAATCTTCTTGAAGCAAGTAAAGGCCAGATTTGACATTGCATCACGCAAGGCAGCATAAGGAAATGCAAGGGGTTCAGTGAGATTTTACTAAGCCAAGCAGGGCCACCTTGCATGGCTGTGTCTGGCTTTAGTAAACATAGAGTAACGCAAGGCAGGCCAAGTCACTGCCTTGCAGTACTCTGCGCCCGGAAGGCGTTACATGGGTGGAGAGCAGGTGTTCCCACGCATCCACTCATGCTTGTTAACACTTTCCCAGATTTATGAAGAGTAGTAAACCTGGGAATGTATCAAAATTGTTCACTTTCCTAATAGAGGTGCCGCACAGAGACATATCTCCTCATTTGTTTCCTCTTTCTAAGTGTGCTGCATTCTTCAACACACATAGAAAGAGAAAAAAAGCTACTAAGCTTTGTTTTGCCCAGGAAGGTGGCCCTTCCTGCACCAAAACACTTCTTTCCATAATGCAGGCACCCTCGCACCATGGTTCAAGGGTGCCAGTTGGCACTAGGCAGCACTCAGAGAGAGCAGGAATGTACCATATATTAGTAAAATTCCTTACCTCTCCATTTCACATAGTGCAGCACATTATCTTGCTGCGTTGCTTTGCCTAAAACGTTTGGTAATCTGTCCCAAAATCCATTTCTCACCATTCTAGCCCTATTGTGAATTCAATAACCCAGTAGTCATCGTCAACACCGCTCTCATAGTGCCATTTATACACCTTGTTTTTTGTGGTTATTACAATAAATCTTTCCACCTATAAAATAGTACCACTACTCAATATTTCAATCTTAGGATTTGTATTAAAGATATCTTTACAGGAGAGGTGCAAATCACAATTTCCTCTCATTAAAATGTATTTAAGTATGTTCTTACAAAAAGTCTTCTCTGTATCAAAGCGTACCAACACATTTTAATAATCACCTACTTCTCAGCGTTTCAGCATGAGCCTGAATTCAACCATTGTAACTTCTCATTTTCAGCAGAGCCCAATCAATCGGAAATAAATCTTTCGCTGAGACAGCTTAAGCTGTCTCTCTGCATTGGTCTTTGTGAAGGGTTGCCAAAGGTCTGGGAGACAGTCAGAAGGCATCAATTAGATTAAGTGGGTTTTAAGTTTCTGCTTGAAATTGATGCAGGTAGCCTCTGGGGCAAGAATTATCAAGGGCTTGTGAGTTGTATTGCCCCTGGGTCAAGCCAGGTGATGCAAACCCTTAAATCACATTTACTATTCCACCTTGGGTGGTTCTGCGTGGCATAGCAAATCTGGAGTAATGCAAGGCAGGACAAGTCTCTATGTTGGAGAAGGCATTCCAAAGGTGGAGGGTGGGTGTTCCTATGCATCCAGTCATGGTTTTTGGCACATTGCCAGATTTCATAAGACTAGCAAAACTGTGAATTTTGTCAAAATGCTACACCTTCCCAAATGAGGCATAACAAGGAGAAATATCCCCCACATGCATCATCCCGGCCGTTTGCGAATTCTAAATTGCGAAAAATAGCGAAACGCAATTTAGAATTCGCAAAACGGGATGCATGATCAATTTCTAATAATATTAGCGATTCGGTAAAATTCGCATTTTTTACCGAATCGCTAATATTATGCGACTTCTATTCGCATTTCCCATTGATTCCTATGGCCCAAAAGGCCCATAGGAATCAATGGAAATTGCGAGTGGCACTTAGAAAATTTCATGGGTGCAGGGGGGGGGTCCAAAGGATCCCCCCATGCACCCCTGAAATGTATTTTTCGCATCATGTTTCACACACACATGTCCTAAGGACATGTGTGTGTGAAACATGAATGTTGAAAAAAAAACATTTTCGGCTGTTTAAACACTTTTTCCAAATTTACCGAGTGGTTCAACCACTCGGTAAATTTGGCTCCCTATTTGCGAATTTTCACTTTCAAAAACATTGATGCATTGCTTTTAAGAAATCGCACATCTGCGACTTCTTAAAAGCACCCGCAATTTTAGAACTCGCAATAAATGTTGCGAATTCTAAAATTGCTTCATGCATCCCAAAAAGCACTTTTGCATTCGCAAACGGCCGATTTTAAGGAATCGCACCGTTTGCGACTACAAAAATGCTTGATGCATGTGGGGGTTTGTTTATTTCTCCTCTTTATTTTCTCTTTCCACATAGAAAGAGGAAAATTCCCCTGACGATTGTTGTTGTACCAAAAGGTGTCCCTTGCTGCACAAAAACAATCCTGCTCGTAACACAGACACCCTAGCACCATGGTGCAAAGTTGCCGGCATTGACGCTTGGCAGCCACAAGTGCACCAGCGCAGAGTGAGCAGGAATGCACTATATGTAAGTAATGATGGCACATTTCTGTTCTCTCCATTTGATGCAGAGCAACGCCGAAAGTTGTCTTGCTGCGTTGCGAGAAATTTTGATGAATCAGGCTCTGGGTGTATTTCAAAAGATATGCCCTCTCTTTATCTGAAAATTGTGAGGTCTCATGGAGAGCATGAATTATTAAAGGTTTGTTTTTCCCTTGTGTCACCCAAGGTGATGCAAGGACAATGGAAGCCCATAAATGAGATTTACTTTGCGTGGCTCTGCATGGTATAGTAAATCTGAAATAACTCAACCCATGGTTTTTGGAGCATTTCCAGATTTACTAACACTAGTACACCTTGGAATGTATCAAAATGGTACACCTTCTAAGGGTGGGTGGTGGGAAGGGTTAACGAGGAGAAATATGTTTATTTCCCCTTGTATGTTCCTTCTTTCTACATATGGTACACATTCTGCAGCTCACATTGGAAGAGGAAAATGCCTCAGAGGATTGTTTTTGTTTAGGAAAGTGTCCCTCTCTGTACAAAAACAATCCTGGCTTTAACACAGGCACCTTTGCATCATGGTGCAAGGGTGCCTGCATAGCAAGTTGTCTTGCTGCGTTGCAGCAAATGTTAAAAAATATGCCCCCAAGTGTTTGGCACTAGGAGAGAAATGCTCATTGGTGGTTGATAATTAGCGATCCTGACTTCCGTTGGCATGATGCACTTCTCTTTGTATTTGAAAATATTTTTGTACCCTAGAGATCCAGAGAAAAAGTCTGTCTGGCTTGATGCGTGCTAGAACGATGAGCTTGTCTGATACGTGATTCCTTCAATGAAGTCTGAAGGTTAAGTGCACTCCAGCGTTTTGGTCCTTTCATAAATCAGATATTCTACAGATATGTTTTTCTAGTCAAAATACAAGTTGATAATATTTCTTCAGATGAGCAAGAGCAAAGCGACTCTTCCTATATGTAAGCTGTTGAAGGGAATATTCTGCTGTGTCCAAAATTGTGCACGGATCTGTACCTGAAGTGCAAATCCCCAGCGGAATATCCCTTGGGATTAGGATTTCTATGTTGACGTTCTAAGTTCCATTTCTTCTCTAAACATGTAGCATATTTTTTAAGCCAAGTGGTTTAAGCAAACAAGCGACCTCTATTCAGTGACATCTCAAACAATTGGCCAAAAATGTTTGAGAGGAGGAAATTGATGTCCGAATCCCTCAGAGTTCTTGCTATCTTCTCTTACCGAATACACTGAATGGGTAATTCCATGGAGCTGACATGAGGTGCGCCCCTCCGGAGCACATCACCTCACCACTCCCAGCACTACCAATGTCCAGCTCAGCACTGCTTAGGGAGGTCTTGGTTGCAAACAGGTTTGCAGTGAAATAGAGCCATGGGTTTTTATTCAAGTCCACCTGGCCCTCTTGCCACATTTATTCCAGGTTAATCATATAATAGTCATCTTGGTTCTTCCTTGTAGGACTATTAAAGTCTGTGGATGTAGCAGTCTGCTCTGAGCATTCTACAAACATCTCTCTAGTCTGACTTCAGCCTTCATTGGAATTCACAGCATATTGCTTCTCCTTTTATGAGATACACCACACTGACTATTGCACAGTCATCCCCTTTTCATGTGTATCTGTGGTACTGGATTATCAGATTAGAACTCTCCCTCCTTTACTGCATTCATCCCCCTCAGAATGCTAAAAGTCTATATTAAACGCCCCACCTCCCTTTTGACTGAATATATAGATATGATGTATGCAATATCTATATTGTATCTTCTCTCTCTGGCTTCAGCAGTATTTGTGTTTATTCAGGTATTCATTGATTCTCTCAGTTCCTAGCCTATTCGTCCTCCTTTTTTCTAGGTTATGCAAGCTTAAATCATCTCTTCATAAGATTGTATACTCAGTCCATTGACAACTGTGGTGTTTCCATTCTGGATTGTCTCTCACCTGGAACAGCCAGTCTTGTTTCAGAATTCAAAAGACTCAGTGTATTTAAAACCTAGGGTTTTATGGTCACTGTAAAGCAGAAAAAGGATAATCATAAATTCTGGCAATTGGTTTGAAACTGAGAAATGTATCAGTAGACACTGATGGGAAAAACATAATGGAAAAGTATATAATGGTGAAGGGCATAGGAATGTCACTCATGCTGATGCCTTCAACTATTCCTTGAAGTCCTATTTAAGTGACAAAGTACACCAAACCCTCTAAGGCGTACAGCCCTGATGGTTGGATGGGTCACCTTACAGCACATTTCAAAATGGTGTTCTGGGCTCTGGTCTTAGCCAATATTTTGAGGGAAGTTTTGTACCTGAGTTGAACTACAGAAGAATAGGATGGTTTCGTTTTGGTGCCCATTTTTAACAAGGATTGGCAAAACCAGTACGTCTGGTGTGAGGGTGGGTGGAGTTTACTGAGTTTTACCCTGCGGGATTCCGTGGAAATTCATAAAACCTCTGCGAGATACCATGGAGTTCCATGAGCAGAGGAATTTTTGCACGTTATGCTGGGAGCTTGTTCCATGCTGCAAAATCAGCGCGAACAGCACCATGCAACGCACCAGAGGGCGCTGCTTCTTTCTGCCGCTCGAGTAGATTTTCTACTTGAGCAGCAGCTTTCACAACACATTGGGTAGTGACCTGCCACAACCACCCACATTGAGATATTGCTCCAGGTCTCATCCTAGTGCTTGATTTTCTCACTGGTGCTCACCAACGTAATATTGGCAAGTCGTACATGAGAAAAACTCCGCCACATGGCACTTTGCAGAGTTTTTCTGGAAAGCCATACTCCTGGATAACGGGTGGGCAAAAGTCTGCAAACTTTGCCAGCAAAGTGGAGTTTACCGCCCACCCCTAGTTTGGTGCTGGCCTCCAGACTTTTGGCTTTCTCAATGCTTCTTTAGCCATGTTGTTTTGCAAACTTTACAGTTGAGGAACCCTTTGTTGCCTCATTGTATATAAAAAAAGACATTGGATCAAAGCAAGCATATGTTTTTGGTCTCAAAAAGCACACATTAGCTATAGAGGTCCCAGGCCCACAAGGGAGCTATGCTGTGTGTGTATGTGCTCCTTGTGAAAGGGCAGAATACCCTCACTTGCAGTGAAGTTAGCCAATGGCTGAAGAGGGCTGACCCATCGCCCCATGCTGTATGCTGTAGTGGGTGAACAAAATTGTGATTTATACACTAACAGACCAACAGATGAAGATTCTGGTTGAAAGCCCCTGTAAGTAAATATATTATATGCATCATTTTAAAAGGGATCGACTGTTAAACGAAAGGCAACTGTTGAACTGTCGTCTGTTGACAGAGTAGCAAAGTACTTGCAGGGAATTTTTAAAATTACAAAACAAGGAGAAGGCAAAGAATATCCTTCATATGTCTCAAACTGGACTTTGTAAGAATTAAGCAACAATAATCAGGGGTTTTGTGTTTTCTGGCTGGATAACCTTTGCATTGAAAAAACACAAATCTGCCCTTATATAGTGTGTGTACACCATTCAAGGCAGAGCCTTTGTCAACAGACAGAGATCATTTTTATTTTTCAAATTATGCTACCTAGGAGTCCCAGAGGAGCTCTTGAGAAGCACAACTTTGCCTTACACCACACTTACCTTTATCGCATACAGAAATAAACCTTTATTGATAAGATATCCTTTTTAAGATGGAGTGAAGCAAGGTTGCCTATTGGCTCCTTTGTTCTTTAGTATATTTTATTGCTATATCTTCGGAGTGTCCTACTGGATGTGAAAGTATTCCTTCGTAAGACTGGAAGCACACATACCCACACTTTGTGACACAGATGATGTGTTATTATGTAGATACACTCCTGTTTTTGCAGTGTTATATTCTTAGGTACTACAAAAGTGAGTATAATTAACTCGAATGCAGATATTTGAAAATCGCCAAAGCAATAATGTTTAAAACTATTTGGGGAGGGTTACTGGCTTTTAGAAATAGCATGACAAATATCACGACTGATACCTGAGAAGAGTGAAGAATGTATATGCGTTTTCACATGAGCCTACTGCCCCTCTAAGATTTATCGGACAGTGTGGTATCACTGTGGGCTGCCATTGGTGCAGGTTATGGAATAGTGAAACAGAGCCTGCAGAAAATTATTTTCTAAATTATAATGAAGTGAAAAATACAATTAGACTACTACTTCTTTACTTAAATAATTCTCATTTATGGAGCACACTAATGTGATGACTTTTCTTCATTTGGTTATAGTAATGAATGTTATCAGTGTAACTGTTTTTGATTGTTGTTCTAATTCAACTGCAAATAATATATGATTTTTAATTCTGCGTTGCAAAGCATGTGAAAATTGGAAGTAATGCAAACGTCATCTGTTTATACAAAGTGTTTTATGAATTCGCAAACCTAAACAATATATTTATTTAATGGAATTGTAACAGGGTCGGTGCTTTCTTCAATTTTGGGGATCAGTTCACCAAATTTTAATGAACTGGAGTTTGCTAATGTGAGGCTATGGTCTGAGCCAGCACTGGCTCTGGAGCAGACGAAGGCTGGGCAGTTGCCTTGAACACCAAAAGAAATGGGTAGATGAGCCCACTTACAACCAAGTCTCCTTCTGTATCCTATGGGAGTGGTTTAGGGGGCAGAATGCCACTTCACCCTTTTAGTTTCACGAGTTCCTTGAAAGGGTGATAACACCTCCACTACACCACTACAAACCTCACCATTTATTGAACATTATTTCATGACTTTGCAAGAGCCTGCCTTGGTCCTAAGGAGTTGAGGAAATTGAATTGTGTCATGGGCCTTTCGGAGAGGAAACTGTAGTGTGACTTTGTTGTAGGATCAGTCTAGCCTTGCCTGTACCTCACTGTGTAATGTGAAGATGTTATACTGCCAAGTACGTAACTCCTTTTGCCTAACTTTTCTTTCTCCTATCCAGGCTTGTTTGACAACTGCTCCCATGTGGCCAACAGTAAAGGATGGACCCTAGGAATCCTCTCACCCGAGCACACTGGAAAGAAGGATGCCCGCTTTTTTTTTACTATCCGCACAGACAGGGCCAGGATGAGCACCACTGTGTCTGGACACCAGAATTACAGACCAGGCACCTGGACACACCTGGCAGCCTCATACGATGGTCAGCAGATTACTCTTTATGTGGATGGTACACGGGTAGCCAGCCATAGCGGACAGTCAGGTGCCCTCCATAGTCCTTTTATGGATTGCTGTCGTACCCTAATACTTGGTGGAGACAATTCCAAAAGTCGGCATGCCTTCCGTGGTCATCTTGGATCTCTAGTGCTGTGGGCCCAGGCCCTTTCACAGGAAAACCTACGACAAAGATATATTCATAGGGTGGTGAAGGACTGTGCAGACGTCATGTTCAAAGCCAGCTTTGCCCACTTAGAGAAGCAATGGGCACCTTTTCAGGATAGTGTATACCCCCTAGTGGAACTCTTACCAGTACCAGAGTTGGATGTTGTTTCTCAACTGATGCCCCCACCTTGTGGACAAACAGTTTGTGACAATCTTGAGCTTATTTCCAACTACAACAGCTACTGGCCTCTCCGTATTGATAAGCTTGTTCGTTATCGCGTGGTCAACGTGTGTGAGGATGATGGAAGCAACCCAACCGTATCCCTTGAGCAGATCACCCGCCAGCACAAGGCACTCCTTGAGGCCTTTACTCGCTACAATATCAGCTGGCAGCTCTCCATTCAGGAGGTGCGCAATTCCTCCCTACGCCGTCGTATCATACTGGCTAGCTGTGAGTCTGGGAAGATAGGCAATGAACACTGTGACCCTGAGTGCGAACACCCACTGACAGGATACGATGGTGGTGACTGTCGCTTCCATGGGCGATGCTTCTCTTGGAAGAAGCGTGATGGCATTTGCCACCCAGAGTGCAACAACATGCTGGACAACTTTGATGACGGCGATTGCTGTGACCCTGAAGTTACAGATGTTAGGAAGACCTGTTTTGATCCTGACTCACCAGAAAGGTAGGAATGTGGTATAATGCCCCATGTCTTCTATTTTATTCCAGCCATTAAGATATCTTTTTTATCCCACAGGATTCTCATGGGGCAACATGAGAAAGGTGGAAAGATACTTTGATCAAATTGTCTTACTGTAGATTGTTGGTTAGCAGTGTCATGAAGGCAGCAACATGAACAGAAAGTAAACAGGGCTCCATGAGAGTTTATTTATGTATTTAATTAGTGAGCAAGTTCTATATTAGGTCTATTTAAATAGCACTTCTGGTATATTGTGGTAATAGGGCAGTCTACATGAAATTTAATGTATAATCAGAAGCGATTTGTTTCTCTATAGCTTGGAATTGTCATAGAAAAAGAGAAGGCTACTTGCTGGAGTTTTCACTTGTTACCCTTTCCCTTACTCACAAATAGACTACAAATCCAACTCTTAGAACCCCTAAAAATAAATAATGTTATTGCGCTATTTCTTCACCTTCCAGTAGCATGAGAACTGACAGTGTCATGTGTCACAATGATGCAGAACTTCCACTTCAACATGAGGTTAAAATTCACACACAAACTGAATGATTGATTGTGTCTTCATAGTTCCCTCAAGTAACTATAACTCATGCCCTAAGGTAACTATAATTCACGCCCTCACCATGCACTGTAAATTGCCCCACATATTACATCACTCATGACTCCTTCTGTGAAATCATTGATAATGTCTCGGCACTTGGCAGGGCTGAGAGTTATAGTTATCTTAGGGCACGTGTTATTGTACTTGAGATAACTGTAACTATAACTGGTGAATTTCAGTGGTTTTTAAAGTTTAAAATGTTACGTTGTGAACATTTCACCTAACTATGACGTTACTTCAACCTCTGATTTTTTCAGTGAATATATATATATATATTCACTGAAAAAACCATAGGTTTAACACCAGTTATAGTTAGCTGGAAATTTTACTGACATAAAACCATTGAAATTCCCACGTTATAGTTAGTTGGACTCACTATAACTTGCACGTGTAATGCACTGATGACACCATCCAGTGAATGTGTGTCTTTCAGATAAATAAATATGTTTTATATATGTATGTTAAGGTCGATGGAAGAATATTTGTTTAAATTATTGTCTTAATGGATGTTTCTTTTTAAAAAAATAATTGGATATCTGCCTTATTAAGAGTATCTTAGTGAATACATACATTAGCGAGTGAAAGTAGGTCAGTCTCTCTGTCATCAGTGATGTCATGAGTGATGTCACTGACCATGTCATGAGTGATGTAATATGTGATGTCATCAGCAGTGCATTACACGTGCAAGTTATAGTGAGTCCAACTAACTATAACGTGGGAATTTCAATGGTTTTATGTCAGTAAAATTTCCAGCTAACTATAACTGGTGTTAAACCTATGGTTTTTTCAGTGAATTTAATAGGTTTTTTAAATGCTAATTCCTAACTATAACTGGTGTGAAACCTATGGTTTTTTCAGTGAATTTCATAGGTTTTTTAAATGCTAATTCCTTTCTATATCGAGTTTCTAACCTTTTTTTTTTTTTACAATTTGCTGTTTTTTTTTAAGTATTCATTTTTTTAATATATTTTTTTTCTTTTGCGCTCTGGGTGCGCGCTCCGGGAAGCTTTCAGCTAAGCTCTCCGGTAAGCTTTCCGGTGAGCTCACCTGAAAGCGCACCCAGAGCGCTACTGTCGTTCGTGAAAAAAAATATGAATGAAAAGTTAATAATAATGCAAAACATTTTGCTCCATACAAATAAAATCCGTTTTTTTTAATAAGGAAAATGATTATGTATTTCTGTAAAAGTTTGATGACGTCACTTTGGCGCGCAACGTAAGTGCCCTCGGAAGCGCCTACGATCGCGCCGCGTAAACGCACCCGGAAGCGCCCAAGATCGCGCCACGTTTGCGCCCCGGAAGCGCCTACGATCGCGCCGCGTAAACGCACTCGGAAGTGCTCCGGAGCGCGCTGCGTAAGCGCGTCGGGTCATGTGACCCTAAAATAACACTTTTCATTGGTTGCTAACAGTTTTTTTTACAAAGAATGAAATCCCCACCCATTTCCTTCACTATTGCTTTGTACTTGGAGAGAGCAAGAGCTGTTCTGTGTACTATCTTCATCTCCTACTTTCCTGATCCACAGCAATGGCTGCAAGAGAGTCATCCAGCAGTGATTCAGAGGCATTTGTAGATGAGGACCCTCCTAGGCAGAAGAAAAAAATCCATTTCATCTGGAAATTTTATAACATCCCTGAAGGAGAAAAAAAAGTCAACGCTCCAAAAGTAACCTGCAAAATATGTGGTAGTACTTTATCCAGAGGCAATCCTCTGAAAAAATATAGTTTTGGAAATGCCAATTTAATCAGGCATGTCAAAAGAAGACACCCAAACAACTTTGCGAGGGAGAGTGTCAGAGACCTGGCACGGAAATTACCCACAGATGGCGGCAGCCCCTCCACTGGTGGAGCAACACCTTCGGGACCATCCCGTAGAAGAATGGTCCCTAACATACAGCCAGAGTTTGCAGGCATCAAATTTCTGTGCACGGAGTGTGATGAACTGCTCTGCTATGGGGAGCAGAGTGTTGAACTCATTGCCCAAAAGAAACAGCAACCCCGCTGCCCTGACAGTCCCTAAATTTTCACATTTTTTTGCTCCTGTTGAGCCGTTTTGGAATCCCTGTTTTTTGTTTTTCCCTTGACAAAAATCCCAAAAAATTATAAAATTGTTTTAAAAAGCCAAAAAAAGTTCAAAAAGTTCAAAAAACACAAAAAAAATATAAAACAACAAAAAGAAGAAAAAAAAAAGTTCTTTTTAGAACTACCTCCAATTTCTAAATAAAGGCTTTTTTTTTTTATAAACTGTCATCTTTTTCCCTCATTTTACGCTCCCCGGTGCGCTACCTGGTGCGCGTACCGGGCGCTTCCCCCGCGCAAAACGAAAAAAAAAAATAATATTTTAAATGCCCCGCGGGGCCCTTTTATAGCCCCCACATCAAACCTAGGGCGTCAAGGGGGGGCTACCCTGCCCCCTTATGGTCATTTCCCCCTTTGTTTTGGCCACCTCTCGTGTCTCGATCCTACCGAGACACAAGATGGCGGCCGCTCCGGACTGTTTCGAATGTTTACAGACAACTGAGAGCCAATCAGCTTTCTGCGCGCAAGTCGCGTGTCGCGCCGGGAGCGCACTCCGGTGCGCGCACCGGAGAGCGCCTATAGATATATATATTTTTTGGAACCTAAATTACTCAAAATCCACTGCAGCACATATCTTGAGACATAGCAAAGGCACATCGGGCTACCAGTCCCTACAATTTTGCCAAGTTTGGTGGAAATCCATTCAGCCATTCGGGCTAAAAGTGAAATCGACCGCCCTATGGAAATTAACATGGGGAAAACGCGTTTTGGGACCCCCCTTTTATCTCGGCCCCCGCATGACGTATCCCCCCCAAACTTTCAAGGAAGAACCGGAGCTCGACGAGGCCATTTTCAGGAAATTTTCAGGCAGATTCGTCAACCTGTGCCAAAGTTATTCCAAATAGAATTTTGAGATTTAACATTGAAAAAAATCCTAACTATAACTACCTACTGGCGACTGCCAGTAGGTAATATGTATATATATATATATTCACTGAAAAAAACAGAGGTTACAGGGACGTATAGTTAGACTCATATTTCACATGCACAAAACCATGAAATTCTGTAGGCATAGTTACCTGATCAAATTATAACTTAGGCCCCCCGCAATGCACTGCTTATGACCTCACATATTGCATAGCGTTTTAGGACCCTAGTGTAATTTTCCCGATTTATGCCCTTATATAGGTATAATTCACATTACCCTTATGTAGGCATAGAGATCATAATCATATTTAAACATAACCCATCCAGTTCAAATACAGGCATGGCTACTTCCGCTAGTTCCAAACAGCCACAATGATTTCTTGGAAAACTCAGCTTCAGCAGTCAGGGACATCCCCTTTCTTGAATATTGATTTGTCCTAGAAATCATGGCGTTTTCAAAGAACAACCATTCCTTTGGGGTTCCTTGGTGACGTTATTATGTCTGACTTTACGTCAAACCAGGCACCTTCAAGGTATAAATATGCCCACACTTGCCCTAGCAAACAGACAGTGGTTTGGAGCAGTTCGACTATCTACTTGCCCGATGCATCTCTCTACATCAAGTGCCGAAGGAAGCCGACCCTCCAGCTGACGCACTGACAGAGAGGCTGCCTTTCTCTCACTGAGAATCCTGCTCCAGTGTTTCCAAGCTCCCCTCGCGGGGTGTTGGAAAATAGAGTCCCAGACAGAGATACCAGACCTCCTCCATTCTAAACCAAGGTACGGAGCTGATTAGACCCAAAGAGAAATCTTGGATAGATTCTTGGCAAAGAAACTAAACATATACTTACTTCTTCCCTCGTGCTAGACTTAGTTTAGGTACATTGGGGTAGGCGTATTTTCGAAACACCAGTTGAGTACTTTTAGTCTTTGGTATTTATATATGTATTTTATGGCTTAGAAACCATACCATGCTTTTACAGTATTATTTTATAATACTCTTCTTGCTGTACGCATTCTACTTTACAGCCAGTATTACGATTGTAGCAGTTCATTTCTTTTGCATGAGAAAGAAGACTGTTCAATAAATACTTTTATTGAAAACGCCCGTCTCTCTATTTCTCTGCACCTCTGATAAAACGAAGCATGCCCGATTGACTGAGTAAAATATCTATCTGTTGTTTCCACGACTCTGAAGATACGTTTTATTCTTCGGAAACAAAGTTGTCATGTTTATGCTGTTGTCAGAAACGAATCCCTTCTTATTTATTCGAGAAGGTTTCTAGTAACTTCTGAGCTAGCTGGCACTCACAATTAAGTCTAATATATTCAATAGAGACCCAGTCAACCTAAGTCCTACGTCGCAACTATAGAATATATTATTCCAATGTGCAGAGCCTATTGGGAATATAGGAACTACACTACAGCATCACTCATGACATGTTCAGTGACATCACTGATGATGTAAATGTAAATGTAAATGTAGGTGTACTTATATAGCGCAACCTGTCACCCAAAGGGCATCCTGGCGCTTGCTTAGGGAACCCGTCCTGGTATTCCCCTGTGAGAGGCCCCGGCAGGGTGTCCACAGGGTGAAAGCCAGGCATCCCGCCGCGAGGGGCCGTAGTGGAGATTAAGCAAGCTATTGCCCAGAGTTGCAGAGTGAGACCCCGTGAGTCGAGTAGGCACCGGAGCGAGAATTATCGAGGCCGTGGAATTTTTGAGCCCGAGACCCGCTGAGGCGGGGAATCGAACCCTGGTCCACGGTCGATCCCAGCTTCCGGGTCTGCCGCCTCTAACCACTGAGCCACACTTCTCCACACTTGATACCACTGATGACATCATCTATGAAACCACTCACACCCCCATACAACCTCTCGTACACCCACTCATACACCCACACAATCACTCACACAGCTACTCACTCATCCATAGAGCCACTTACACACCAAGTCACTCACCCACATAGCCACTCACTTATCCATACACCTACTCATACAGCCACTCACTCACTCATACAGTCACTTATACTGCCACTCACTCATTCATACAGCTACTCACACACCCACTTATTCACCTGCACTGCCACTCACACACCCATTCAATCACCCACACAACCACTTACATATGCAGTCACAGATCCATATAACCACTTACATGCCCAAACACTCACCCATACAGCCACTCACACAGATACTGACTGTGCAATACACCCACTCAGGTATCCATACACCCGCTCAAACAGCCACTCACTCACCCAAACACCCATGTACTCACTCAGTCACTCACCCATATAACCACTTGCCCATCCACTCACTCACCCATACAGCCACTCACACACTCACTCACCCATACAACCACTCACACAACCACCCACCCACCTATACAGCCACTCACACACCCTCTCACTCACCAATACAGCCACTCAGTTACCCATATACCCACTCGGACTTCCACTCTACACTCATACAACCACTCACAAAACTATTTGCACACCCAGGAAACCACTCACACACCCATTCACAGACCCCTACAGTCACTCACATACCCAGTGACAGACCTATACAGCCACTCAAATGCCCACTGACAGACCAACACAGCCACACACACCCACTCACATACCCAAACAGCCAGTCAGACACCCCTCACACACTGATACTGACAGTCAAACAGCCACTCAGATCACATATGTTCAAAATAGTATCACTCATTAGTAATACAGAAAAATAGTAATTTAACTTATGCAACAGCTTGGTATATATCTTTAAGTCTCAGAAATGTTAGTGAAACACTTACACTCACTGGATGGTGTCATCAGTGCTGTAATTTGAGATGTTATTAGTGATGTCAACAATGATGTCGCTGACTATGTCAAGAGTGATGCAATATGTGAGGTCATAAGCAGTGCATTGTGTGGTCGTAAGGTATAGTTAGTGCAGGTAACTATAACTGCTGAATTTCTATGGTATTGTGCATGTGAAATCTGAGTCTAACTATAATGTCTCTGTAACCTATGCTTTTTCAGTCAATTTCTAAGCTTTTTTAATTTGTGTTTCCTAATTATCACATCCTTCTAACCTTTGTTGTTTCAGTGAATTTCTATGTTTTAAAAAAAAAATTCATTCCTAACTATAACCTCCCTGCAAACAATGTTTCTTTTAGTGAAGTTTAAAGGTTTTTAAATTGTATTTCCTAAATGTAACCTGTAACCTTTGAGAGTGTGTGTGTGAGTAGCTGTATAGGGCAATGAGTGGGTTTGTGAGTGGCTGTATGGCTGTGGGACTGATGTTTTATTGGATTTCGTGTGTGTGTAGCTGTATGGGTCGATGAATGGATGTGTGAGTAGCTGTATGGGTCTGTGAGTGCGTGTGTGAGAGTCTGTATGTGCATGCGAGTAGGTGTGGGAGTGGCGTATGGATGTAGGAGTGAGTGTGCCAGTAGTTTTAAGTGTGTGTGAGTTGCTATGTGAGTGAATTTGTGAGTCAGTGAGTGGATGTATAAGCAGCTGAATGGGTCTGTGAGCGGGTGTGTAAGAAGCTTTGTGGATGTGTGAGTGGGTTTGTGAGTGTCTGTATGGATCTGTAAGTGGGTGTGTGAGTGACTGTATGGGCCTGTGAGTAGATGTATGATTGGATTTATGGATCTGTAAGTTGGTGTGTGAGTGGCTGTATGGATGCATGAGTGGGTGTGTGACTGGTTGTGTGGGTGTGTTCATGACGTTATGGGTGTGTGAGTGGCTGTGTGGGTCTGTGCCTGGATGTGAGAGTCCCTGAATGGCTGCATGAGTGGGTGTCTGAGTGTCTGTGTGGTTGTGTCAGTAGTTGTGTGAGTGACAGGGCCAGAATGGAACCTCACTAGCCCCTTTATCCAACAAGAGTCAACCGTTTTGAAAAAAAAGTGTCCACAGTTTTGAAAAAAGAAGTCTACCCAACTGGAGTAATTTCTACTGGTTAATTAGTAAGTGCTAACTTGTTGTGTAAATGTCTAGTGCATATTCTACACTACAGTGGCTTAATGGACAGGAGGAAATGCCTTCAGTTACCTTCTGTGCATTTAATTTCAGCAATGTAATTGTTCCTCATGCATCTCCTTCCAGAAATATGTGATAACATGAATTCTCCTATAGAAAAGATGACAAGACTACAATGAGGTGAATCTCCACTAAACAAATGTACTTCCTCTTAACTGTATAAAGTAAGTGCTTTTTGTTTGGTGGAGATGTCCTCATATTCTTCAGCTTCAAGAACAAGTCACCAAAATTGGGGGAATGAGCTGGGGGCCTTTGGTAAGCTGCCCATCATCTGGCATAATGCGGGAAGGCCTTTGAATGATACTAAGGTGGACGAGGAGGGCCAAATGGGCAGAGCTTCATGGGGAAATTGTACATTTGCATACTCGTGGTAATTTAAAGGGAGAACCATGGATTCTGCTCTCCTGAGGAGAGGATTTATCACAGTAACTACAGATTGTGCTTTGATAGATCAACAATGTCTTCACCCCCACCAAGGATTTTAGATAATTTTTCATTTTGGAATTGCCAAGAGAACAATTCACCAAGCCCAGGAGGTTTGAATCATTTGTCCTGTACAAAACGCTATGTTTGACCGGGGACCCAGTGCTTAATTTGTGCCGGTCCTTGCCTTTGCTTAGCACCAGCACTTATTTATCAGGGACGAATCTACATAACACCACCCATCTGCAAATGACAGCACATCATATGGCAATGTGAATGTGGCGGAGCTGTAGACTAGACAGTTTTTAAAAATGAATTTACCTCAGTGACACGGCGCATCACACACTGGCCAGACAATCCGACTCATTATAATTTATTTAGTCAATGAATTAATCCAATATAATCAGCCTATCAGAGTCCCAAACAGTGATTTAGTCATGACGGTCACGATGCGCATTTTCAACTTGCTTTAGTTTAGGCAGCAGTTCTTGTGGGTGGGCGGGACACTGATTGGGTAGGGGGTTGCATTGGGGTCTGCAGCGGAAGCTGTGCGGCAGGCAGCATGCGTCAAATTGTTTTCAAGAGGACATTCCCTGCACACCTGAACGTACCATGCCACGAGTCGTCAGCAGTTGAGGTGGTTAGGCCAGCCCAGACGTCAAGTGCAGGCAGCAGCAGCAGGCCTACGCCGCCTATCGCATATAGGCATGCAGGCAGGCCGGCCAGTGCCCGACCACCCACCACTACCAGTAAATGTAAGTAGCAGCCGTAAGCCACTACCAACTCTGCTAGTTTTTTCCTTGGGCGTGGTGGTTCGTGGGTGGTGCGACATGACAGTCACCGGCATGGTAGATTCGGCTCCAGCTCAGCTCCACATAATATCCGACTGGGTCAAGTTAAATGCCCTGAACTAGCCCCTGCCCTACTTACAGCCTTCTCCTGCCCTGGCCTGGGCCGGGAAGTGGGATTTTACTTTCACATGGTCAGGTGCCCAGTGCCCGGCTCTGGAGGCATGATTGCTCAGGGCAGGCTTTGGACTCGTCGCTCGGTGGTCACTTCACAGTTCACTTCATGCATATGAAGTGAACTGTGAAGTGACCACTGAGTCATGAGTCCAAGGCCTGCCAAGAGCAATCATGCCTCCGGCGCCGGGTACCGTGTGCAACTAAAATGTCACTACCCGGCCCGGAGAAGGCTGTGAATGACAGGGGCCAATGCAGGGCCTTTAGTTAAACTTAACCTCAGCCATGCTCCAAAGCCACCGCCACTCCTTTAACTGCCAAAGTTACGAGCGCCTTCCAGCTCCTTCAGGTGGAGGAGCTAACAGACATGGGGTAGCGCTGCGTGGACCATTCCACAGCACTAATGCAGAACCTAATCTTGACTCAACAGATGTTCGCAATTTCAGACCCATTTCTCGCTTAGCTTTCCCAGCCAAAATGTTGGAGAAATGGATTAATACTCACGTGAGCAGATATCTTCAGGATGCTGAGGTGCTTGACTGTACTCAATATGGCTTCTGGGAGGGCCATACCACAGAAACCACCCTCTTAAGATCTACTGACGAGATTAGGAAAACTCTGGATCAGGGTGGTAATGCAGCAATGATTATGCTGGATCTCTCCGCAGCGGTTGACACAGTCCATCATGATCTTCTGACTGGCTCAACATATACACAAAATTACTTCTCCACGCCAACATGGCTTCATTTCGGGCCGATCGACCACTGATGATGTTCAGAGGGTCATCACACTCTACAACATTACAGAAGTGGCAGGAGACCCTATGGCTCTAATACTATTAGATGCCGAGAAGGCCTTCGATAGGGTCTGCTGGCAGTATCTGTGGACAGCAAGGTCGAGGTGCGGTATCGGTAACCGATTCATTAAAGCCACCTGTATGTTATACACAAACCCTGAAGCGGTTGTCTCAATAAACGGAGAGATGACCGGGAGCATCAGAGTTACCAGAGGGACAAGACAGGGGTGTCCGTGTTCTCCGTTATTGTTCGCTATTTTCATTAATCCTTTCATTCTCAGACTAGAATCCAACTTGGCGATACCACCAATCAAAACCATCAATGGCAATATTAAAACGCTAGCCTATGCGGACGACATAGCAATAGTTACCGGAGAGCCCAACGTAGCAGTAAAAGCAATGGAAGAAGATGCCAAACAATTCGGGGAGGTTTCAGGATACAAACTTAATCAGGGAAAAACCCAAATAGTTGTCAATAATAAGATTACATACTATGATGACCGGGTAGTTACCAACGCCATGTATCTAGGAGTAAACATAACATAAGACCTAGACAATCTGGTCAAAATTAACCTGGAACCCCTCATAAACCAAACAAGCAAAAACCTCCGGAGAATTCATAATCTCCATCTGACCTTAGTGGGAAGATGCAATGCCATCAAAATGCTATATCTCCCAAAAATTTTATATTTCTTTCGGACCATTTGTTTAGATTTGACCTCACAAATATTTCAGGACATAGATAACTTATAGATAACTTATTCTCACAGTTTATATGGAATTATAAAATACCACGTAGGGCACTCAAATATATTACACTCCCCAAAGAAAGAGGCGGGCTCTCACTACGGAATTTTAAAATATATTGGTGGGCCACAATCATACAGTATAGGAATATACTACTGACCTTGTATAACCCTGTTGAATGCAAGGGAACGATCCCGACACCACAGGGTTTAATATTAGGTAGTGAAACACAAGCACATCTCTGGTGACTAACCTACAATTTCTACTACAAAAAAGTACGATTTCAAACCCTAAGGGGTGTATACTCAGCCTGGAACAATGTTCGAAAGCTTCTGGGTATTGGGAGATTTTCTTACTACACAAGTATTAGTGGGAAATACCAATCTCCCAGAAACCTTTAATGACGCATGCCTGATAAGGTGGCAAAGGGCAGGGATCACCCAGTGTGGTAATTTTTATTCCAGTATAGGATTCAAATTATTTGAGGAACTGAAATCAGAGTTTGTATTAAACCAATCAGATTTCTTCACATTTTTACCAATTAGACCTTTCTTAATGAAGAAAGGGGGAGGCCCGGACAAATTTGGGAAAATTCACTTAATCGACACAATAATCCTTACCCGCACAATAAAGATTGGTGGTATATATAATAACCTCATATCCGCTCTACCTGATGACATTCCGGAATGTATAACAAATTGGCACGAAAAATTAGACGTGGGGGAAGATACCTGTGAGAAATCACTTAAGGCATCACAACTATGGCTAATGTCGGCTAATCTTCAAGCCCAATATTATAAAACTTTCTTCCAGTTATATTATACCCCGAACAAGATTGCCAAATGGGGGTCGGGCAGAGGTACAGAATGCCCTCCCTGTAAGCAGTACGAGGCAGATATGGTACACATATTCGCCACATGTGTCACATTGGGTACAATACGTAGGGAAATCTCCACCTTTCTATCCAAAATCTTTAACATACAAATCAAAATCACAACAGCAGAATTAATACTTGGTTTAGATGGAGACATCCGGCCAAAGGAAATTCAAGGGCTTATTTTTATTGCAGCAGCTGTATTCAGATTATGTTTGGCTACAGCATGGCTAGACCATAACCCCCCTGCTTTTGAACAATGGCGGGCCAGACTCTTGGTCACATATAATTTAGAAAAGGCTATATATCGAAAGAAAGGCAGAAAGAGACAAAAGACGGGGCTGAAAATTTGGGACCCACTGACACATTAGATACAGAATTCG
The DNA here is from genome assembly GCF_964263255.1 of Lissotriton vulgaris. NCBI lineage: Eukaryota > Metazoa > Chordata > Amphibia > Caudata > Salamandridae > Lissotriton > Lissotriton vulgaris. Next base: position 798,131,363 of record NC_141685.1, on the reverse strand, counting down.
GTCGGATAACTATATAATTTAATCTGTTTGCAATTGTATGTATCGAGAAAACGCATATTATGTTTACTATAATTTGGACACAAAAATGTCAGGTATCATGTACCCTGTTTTTATTTTTCAATTGTTGTTTTTGCTCATGTATATACTCAAGCTTGGGGGGGAGGGGGTGGAGGTCATGTTGAATAGTTCTAATTTCTACATATGAATTCTTATGTAAAATCAAGGAGGGGATAAAACGAAAATGCCTCAATAAAGATTTACAACAAAAAAAAAATTATCTTCTGATGGACCGATTGTCAGCCTGCGGAGTACAGAACTCCGCCTGGAAGGTCTTAAAGTCTTTCCTCTCTGATTGTCGGCAGATAGTGGCCTTCGGAGAGTTTTGCTCGGCCCCTTTCCAACTTCCCTGTGGTGTTCCACAGGGATCATCACTATGTCCAACTCTATTTAATGTATACGTATCGTCCCCGGCTCCATTGATTAGATCTTTTGGTTTCCGTCTTACCTCCTGTGCGGACGATACGCAGATAGTGGTATCACTCCTTCCAGGATCAGAAGGGGCTGTGATCCACAAACTTCATGATTGTATGGAAGCAGTTGGATCCTGGATGGCCAGTAATTGTCTTAAATTAAACTCAGACAAGACTGAGGTCATTCTATTTGGGAATGATATTAACTTGTGAACCCCCGAATGCTGGCCTGACTCTTTGGGACCCCTGCCTTCACCCTCCACACATGTGAAAAAACTGGGAGTGTACTTGGATGACAGATTGGACATGAAAAAAAAGGTTAATGCCATGGTGTCATCCACGATGTTCACCCTTAGAACTACTAAGAAAATTCTCCCTTTCTTGCCTAGGGAGAGTCGACAGACGGTGGTTTCGGCATTGATTATGTCAAGACTGGACTATTGCAACAGCCTCTATTTAAACATCCAAGAGAGGCTGTTGCATAGGCTACAGATGCTGCTGAAACTGATGCTAGGCTGATTTCGAGCATACCAAAATTCTCCCCAATCTCTAGTGAAATCCGTAGACTTCACTGGCTGCCTGTGAGGCAACGAGTACATTTGAAATCCATGTGCCTCGTTTTTAAGTCGCTCCAGAACCAGGGACCACGCTATCTACAGGACCAACTCCAATGGTATCTACCAACTAGGACTTTACGCTCATCAGCTCAAAAATTGGTGAGAGTACCACCAGTGAAAAAAGCCCGCTGGGGTGGGAAAAGCTTTGTGATGGGTGCCGCAAAATTGTGAAACCAGCTTCCCTTTCACCTGAGGAGTTGAACTGATTTGTTACCATTTAGGAAAATGCTTAAAATCTGGTTGTTCTAGAACCACTTCAATCTCCCCCTCATTTAGGATAGCAGATAGCGCCAGGACACCCACAGGTAACAGACGCGCTTTACAAATTAATTAACGTAACATAACATAACAGGATCGAAAATCAGGGAAAGAAGTGAGTCTGAGCCAACCTCACAATTGACACATGATTTACCTTACTAAATAATACATGAATAAGAGCTGGTGTGAGTTAAAAACAGATGAGGACAGAAACATACATCAGGGGCTTATGTACGGCCATTCAAATGTTTTGCTGGGAAGTGATAGACTCTTCGTTGCATGTAGTAAGTACTGCTGTGCCTTTAAAAGTAAAGTGGCTGTCACAAGGAGTGGGGTTCATCATGTGGGGGGGTGGATGTGATGTGTGTGTGTGTGTGTGTGTGTGTATGTATGTATGTATATGGTGCTATTGAATATATTGTGGCTATGTCCTTAGAAATGTAACGTAGTTATGTTTTTGAAGTATCTGTTCCCACTGAGTGTAATGTGCTTCTGCTGAAAAGTGCCTCATATATTGACAATCGGTTCATTAAAAGTAGAAGAAGAGAAAAACGGAAAGACAGTGATAAAGGGAGGAAAAGGAAGAAAAAGAATGGGAAAGAGTGAGGTAAAGGGGCGGGGTTCTGGTGGTGAATGAGAGAGGCATGAGGTGTAATCAAGACACGCAGCCATAGTATTCACCACCTCGACCTTTGATAGCACTGACCGCAGGCTTCTGAGAAATCTTTAGCACCAGCATTTATTATTTTACTAATTAAGTACTGCCGGGACCCCATCCCCCGGCCAAGAATTATTAGGAAAAAGGGGGCTGTGCCAAAGGTTACAGGGACACTATAGTTAGGCTCAAGTTCCACTCATACAAAGCCAGTGAAATTCAGCAATTATCATTAGCTTAGCCAACTATAACTCGCTCCCCCAGAATGCACTACATATGACCTCACATATTACATCACTCATGACATGGTCAGTGACACCACTGATGGCATCTTCCAGTGACTGTGAGTGTTTTAAAAAAAGTTAATGATTGTTAAATATTTATACCAAGGTGTATTGGTGAATCAGTGGGTGTATGAGTGCCTGTATGAATAATTGAATGGGTGCATAGCTTACTGTATAAGTGAGTGATTAGGCGTGTCAGTGAATGTATGGGCGAGTGACTGGTTGTGTGAGTACCTATATGGGTGTTGAAGTATCTGTGTGGGTGGGTGAGGGGAATGTGGCTGCCTGTATGGATGAGTGAGTGGGTGAGCCAGTGGCTATATGGGTTAGTGAGTGCATGTGTGAGGAGCTGCGTGGGTGAGTGAGAGTGTGTATGGCTGTGTCAGTGAGTGAGTAGATTTGTCAGTGGTATATGGTTGAGTAACTGGGTATGTAAAAGGCAGTATAGGTGAGTGATGGTATGAGTGACGATATGGGTGGGTGAGTGTATGTGAGAGCATGGATGTGTTTGTGCTTGTGTCAGAGACTGTACAGGGAGTGCATATTAGTATCTGTATGAGTGAATGTGTAGGTGTGGGTGTCTGTATGGGTGATTAAGTGGCTTTGTGATTAACTGTATGGGTGAGTGACTAGGGCCTAGATGTAGGTAATAGCAATTTACCGAATGGTAAATACCGAATTTTACAGATTCGGTATTCACTATTCGGTAATTGCTATGTAGGTAGAATATTCGGTAAAAATACCGAATCTGTAAGATTCGGTGTTTACCGATTCTGTAATTACAGAATCGGTATTTGCCATTGATTCCTATGGGCCTTGAAGCCCATAGGAATCAATGGCAAATACCGATTCTGTAATTACAGAATCGGTAAAATTACCGATTTTGCAAGGGTGACAGGGTGTCACTTTGACACCCTGTTGCACCCCTGTTTCTGGCTTGTGTGCCATGTGACACACCGACATGCCCTTAGGGCATGTCTGTGTGCCACATGGCACAGGTGTACATGCACAGATGTGCATGTACACTGGAATTCGTTATTTACCATGGAATAGTATTCCATGGTAAATAACGATTCGGTAAGGGCCTGTGGCACTGATTACAGTGCCACCTACATCTTGATTTACAGAACATTCGGTATTTTACAGATTCTGTATATTTACCGAATCGGTAAATATACCGATTCTGTAAATAAAATGCCCCCTACATCTCAAAAGCAAAATACCGGTCGGAAACGGCCAAAATCGGCCGTTTCCGACCGGTATTAAGGCTCCTACATCTGGCCCTTGGTGTATAAGTAGTTCTATTGGTGACTGTCTCGGTGTGTATATGGGTATATGAAAGGATGTGTCAATGGCTGTACTAGTGAGTGAGTAGGTGCTAGAATTGTTGTATGGGTGAATGAGTGGATGTGTGTGTAGATCTATGAACCAGTGAGTGGGTGTTTAAATACTGGTATAAGTCTATGAATGGAATTGTGAATGGTTGTGTGTAAGTGGGAGTGGGTATATGAAAGGTTCTATTGGGGTGCAAGTAGGTGTATGAGTGGTTCTGTGGATGATGTTATCAGTGATGTCATTTGAGATGTAATCAGTGATGTCATGAGTGATGTCACTGCCCATGTCATGAGTGATGTAATATGTGAGGTCATAAGCAGTGCATTGCAGGGGCATATGTTATAGTTAGCTCAGATAACTATAACTGCAGAATGTTATTGGCTGTGTAAGAGTGGAGTGAAATCTGAGCCTATCTATAATGTCCCTGTAACCTCTTTTTTTTCAGTGAATTTCTAAGGTTTTTAAAATTGTATTTGCTAGCTATAAAAACCCTGTAACCTTGGGTTTTTTAAGTGAATTTTGAAGGTTTTTCAAAATCTATTTCCTGACTATAACGTCCTTGAAACATTGTTCTTTTAAACTAGTAGTCATGTTGGCAGCGTACTGGAGGGGGTGGGGCCTCTGACCAGCTCTGAGAAATCCTGCTGTGTCGAACTTACTGGAGTTAACAGGAGGACTTCTGGGCTGCCAAGAACTCTCAACATCAAAGAGAACTTAATCCCCTAACCAGCAGTGCTCCAGGAGACACATTTGCAGAGTGATGTCAAAAGGAGGCATTGCCTTCAAATACCTCTCAGCAATCCCACTGTATGGCTCTTACTGGATGTTACAGGAGAGGTTATTGGCCTCCAAAAACCTTCAGCAGACAAGGGGACTTCATCCCCCCACCAACAACACGCCTGGAGGCGCGATTGCAGAGTGGTGCAGAAAGGAGTCGAGGCCTCTGGTATCTGCCAGTACATTAAAAAATATATATATTTTAAATTCCTAGGCCGATTTTTGTAATTTTTTTTAATAAATGAAGGGAGGGTGCGTGGCTCCCCTTCCCTAGGTCGATTTTGGCCCTGGGATCCCCATCCCACAGGCCTGCCGTTTTTTGTTTTTTTAAAACATGGGAAGAGGGGCCAAGCAGCCCTCCCACCTGGACCAATTTTGGCCCCGGGGACCCCATTCTCCAGGGCCTGACCTCTATACTGTCATTTTTGTTGTGGACCACAGGGAGCCTGAAGGCCGCTGTGGTCCCTGCTGGCTCCCGGCATCTGTCAGGAGCTAGCATTGCTTTTGGACAAAGGGAGCTGCTGAACATGCAGCTCCCTCTGTCCAAAATCAATTCTGCTCTGCTTTGAGTTAGTGGGAGCATTTTACAACTTACTCGAGGCAGAGCAGAGTTTTCTATGGCTTGGCGGGAGCGGTAATGCTCCCCTCAAGCCATAGAAAACAGCAATGTCCCAGGGAGGGCACCCTGAAACATTGCTTGAGCCGGCACTATGGGGGGTCAGTTCCCAGGGTCATCTATGGCTCCTGGAGGGAGGCCACACAGCCCCCCTCCATTACAGGACAAAGCCCCAGAAAGGTGGTGGTCCCCGGGGCTGAGGAGGGCCATGCAGCCCCCATTTTAATTTTACAATTTTTCCTGAGGTGGTGACTAACCCCATAACTGTGGGGGGGGCACATGCCCCGCATTAATATTATATTTAGGACCAGGGAGGTGGCTGTCTCCGACACTGTGGCGGTGTGCCCCTGGGGCTGCGGGGGAGCAGCGCTGGCTCCCCGCATTATTAAAACATTTGCCTTGGGGAGGCGGTGATCCCCAGGGTGTGGGGGCTGCCATGAGGGCAAATCCTGCATAAAATATGAAAAATGCCACAAGAAGATTGTGGTCTCCTAGGCTTTGGGGATCCTAGGAGTGAGGCCCTGTACTCCCCCTCCTACTTATTTGGACATGCCCATAGGACCTGGCCCATCCGGGGGCTGATTCGAAACGAAATGCAAGAGACTACGCTTTGTTTTAAAAAAAAATTCTGCAGGAGTCGCAGATTAAGCATGACTCCCAAAGAAAATGTTTTTAAAAATGTTTTTTTACCTTGTGAGGTCCGTGTGGGAGCCCCCAAAAGAACTAAGGGTCAGGGTATTTCTACCCTGTCCCCTTTTCTTCTTTTTAAATGTTTTTTTTTCCTGTGACTCGATTGAAGTGTTAGCAGCCAATCAGATGCTCAGCACAACAACAGAAGGGGTCACTGATCCTTCGTGTCTCTTTATAAACAATTGAAAATTTCTTTAAATAACTCAGCAACTACTGAACGAATTCATAGCGTTTAATAAAAAGGTCGCTTTCTGGACCAACAGCTACTTTTCTGCCAAATTTGGTGCAATTCAGTTCAGTAGTTCGGACTGTAGCCTTGTTTAAAATATCCTATGGAAATTAACATGAGGAAAACTCATTTGAGGACCCCCTTTTTTTTGGCCCCTGCTTGATGGATCACCACAAATGTTTTAAGACAGCAACCGAAGTGAGCGTCAGACTACTTTTGAAAATGTTGTGAAGATTCATGAAACAATGCCAAAGTTATTGGCAAAACAAAAAAACGCTATTCCTATGGAAACTACACCCTACCTATAACTACCTACTGGCGACCGTTTCCAACATGTTATGTCAATGGGGATTTTTCATTTTTTGAACATGACTACAGCCCGAACTGCTGAACGGAATTACCCCAAATTTGGTAGAAAGCAAAATGTTGGTCAAGAAAGCATGCTTTTTATTGACGAAACACCCCGAAACCTACCTACCTATCTATATATTACCTACTGGTGGTCACCAATAGGTAGTTATAGTTAGGACCATCTTTCCATAGGAAAAGCGTTTTTGATTTTGCCAATAACTTTGGCACCTCCTGGTGAATCTTCATGATATCTTCAAAACTTTTGCTACAGTCAGTTCAGCTGCTGTGTTAAAAGTTTACTTTTGGTGTGATCTGTCAAGTAGGGGGCCAAGAACAAAATGGGGTTCCAAAACTCGTTTTCCCATAGGGATTTTGAACACTACTACAGACCAAACCACTGAACGGAATTATATCAAATTGTGCATAAAACTAGATGTTGCTCAAGAAAGCGGGCTTTTGTGATTTGGTGTAAATCTGTTCAGTAGTTTCATAGATATGAAAGTTACAAAATATAGATATCTGGGGACGCTGATCCTTGTAGTAGAGTCGCGTATACACAGTCCCCAAGCTGAAATTTGATTGGCGGCCAACACTTCAACTAGGAAATGTTTGCAGCCATCTTGGGACTAGACTTGAAAATAAAGAAAAGGGGGCAGGGTAGGAATGACCTGACCCCTCAGATATAGTGGGGGTCATACAGGGACCCAGCCGACTGTTAGAACAATTTTTTTATTCAATTTTGTTGCAAATTCGGAGGCAGACACGTGGATCTGTGGTAAATTGGAGAAAAAAAAGATGCGCTGTCTCCTGCACATCTTTTTTAGGAAGCTCCCGGGTGGGCCAAATCCAGAGGAGTTCTAAACAATAAAAGAGGGGGGCACAGGAGGCCCCCCCACTTAGGTTTTATTAAAACCCCAGGGACTACAACCTCACCAAACTAACACTTATAACGTATGCGGGGCGCACAGCCCCTGCAGCCCTGGGCACCACCACCTCCCTGGGCATTGCTAAAATTAGTGCGGAAGAGGCCCATAAGGCCTCCGCTGCAGTTCCAGAGGCCGCCACCTCCCCGGGGCTAATGTAAAACTAATTGGGGAGCCTCACTGATCCCCCCCATGGCACAAGGACCACCACCGCCCGGGCTGTTTTTTATGCAATGGGGGGCCCCAGGGACCACAAGCTGCCCAGGGCCAAAATCATTGTTTTTTGTTTTTTTAATGGAAGGGGGGCAGGTGGCACTCTCCTGGACCGGTCTGGGCACCAGGGACCGCCACATCCCTGTGGCATACCGTCTTTAAAGAAAGGTGAGTGGGTCTTGTGGCCCCCCTCCTAGAGCCTTACATGACTGTGGGGACTGACACCCCCAGGGCCAGCTTCTGCTATGTCATGGGGTGCTCAACCCTGGAATATAGCTGTTTGCTATGGTTCGGCTGGAGCTTTACCTGGCATTCAGACAGATATATACAAGCTAAATCCCTACCACCGAGGATTTAGTGATAGAGACGAAAAGCATACCATTGAGGTATAGAACATTACATATCTATGTGATAGCAGAAATGGCAGGTAATCACAACACATTTAGGTAATGGGGAGTAAGCTTGATACATTACGTAGATATTGGGATCTCCCATTGAGATAAACTTTGAAGATGTGAGCTAGGAGCTCAGTCATGACTACATTGCAGGGACAACTAATAATTAATAGAATAGAAATAAGGTACGGAATCTATCTTTGATGCTGCCATTTGTCAGGGCTTATATCAAGTCATGAAAACTTGATTGAAATATGTATAATAATACATCCACTGGTAATTATACAATTTTAGTATGCAAAATCATTTAAATAATGAATCGTATAATCTGAATCTCCATAGAATCTGACGTGAGAATGTGCAGAATATAATTGCTTAGTTATTTGTTTGTTGGGAAAAACTGCCATTCCCATAATGCCTCATAATGCCTAATGTGGGAGAAAGATATTTAAGGTAAAAGTAATGATGGACTCATGAATACACAGTGAGCAAGACCAGTTTGGTTGAAACGCGTTGGTGAAAATGCAATGGTGTGAGTTGTTATGACTCAATAAATTAAATTGGAATATTCCATTTGAGAGTCCAGTGTAATTTCTCTTATTTTACTCTAAATATTTATATATATATATATATTTTCACTGAAAAAACGATAGGTTTCATTGATGTTATAGTTAGTTGGACATTTCACTTGTATAAAACCAGAGAAATTCTGCAATTATAGTTAGTTCAGCTAACTATAACTCGTGGCCGTGCAATGCACTGCTGATGACGTCACATATAACATCTTTCATGACATGGTCAGTGACATCACGGATGACATCTCAAATGACATCACTGATGACATCACAGTTTACATAATCCAGTGACTGTGTTTCTATAAAGTTTAAATATGTTTTATATACGTGCCAAGGTGTATTGAAGAATGAGTGGGTGTATAAGTGTCTGGATGGAGGATTTAGTAGGTGCGAGACTGTATAAGTGAGTGTTTAAATGTGTCTTACTGAATGCATGGGTCAGTGCCTAAACTGTGTAAATTTCTGTATCAGTGTGTCTTTTGTTGTGTAAGCTGCTGCATGGGTTGGTGAGTAGCTACATGAGTGTCTATATGGGTTATTGATTGGTTGCCTGATTGTGTGTGTGGGTTGGTGGGGTGTGTGTTACTTTGTGCATAGATGTGTAGGTGAATCCCTGCTTGTATGGGTTCAAGAGTGTGTCTGTGAAGGGATCTATGGGTGAGTGAGTGTGCATATGGCTGTGTTGGTGAGTGAATGGATGTCTCAGTGGTGTATGTATGAATGACTACATTTGTGAAAGGCAGTATATGTGAGTGTTGGAGTATATAAATGACTATACATAAGAGTGAGCGATAGTGAGAGTGGCTGTATGGATGAGTGTGTACTTGTATCAGTGATTGTATAAGAGAGTAAGTATGCATTTGTTTCTGTTTAAATAAGTGATGTGGTGTGTGTATAACTGTATAGGTGAGTAAATGGAAGTGTGATTAATTATTTGCATGACTTACTAGGTGTGTGAGTAACTCTGGATGAGTGGTGGTGTGCGAGTGTCTGTATAGGCATAAGAGTGCATATGATAGTATTGTATTGATGAGTCACTACATGTATGAGTGATTGTATGGGTGAATGAGTGGATATGTGGGTAGACCTAGGAATCAGTGAGTGCGTATGTAGTAACTAGTATTGTTGTGTCGATGGTTTCGAAAATGGTAGTCTGTATTTTAGAGTGGGTTTATCAAAGGTTATATGTGGGTGTGAGGAGGTGCATCAGATTTTCACGTGGATGATGACATGGTCAGTGATGTCATCAGTGATTCCGTTTGAGATGTCATCTGTGATGTCATCAGTGATGTCACTGACCATGTCATGAATTATGTAATATGTGACGTCATCAGCAGTGCATTGCGGGGGCGTGAGTTATAGTTAGCTGAACTAACTATAACAATGGATTTTCTCTGGTTTTGTACGAGTTAAATGTCCAACTAACTATAACGTCCCTGTAACCTATGTTTTTTTCAGTGAATTTCTAGGGTTTTTTAAATGCTAATTTCTAACTATAACGTGCCTGAAACCTATGGTTTTTCCAATAAATTTCAAAGGTTTTTTAAATGCTAATTTCTAACTTTAACGTCCTTGAAACCTATGTTTTTTTTCAGTGAATTTTAAAGGTTTTCTAAATGCTAATTTCTAGCTATAAAGTCTCTGAAACCTGTGTTTTTTAGAGAATTTCAAAGGTTTTTTAAATTCTAATTTCTAACCATAACGTCCCTATTAAACCCCCTTGAATCCTCAATGTCCGTCGGGGCCAACTAGCCCACCAGGTACCTCAAGTAAGCGCCACTGAGTTGCATTGCAGAGAGGTGTTCAGAGTTCACGCCCCTTTTTACACCACACTGCAAACGCGGCTTGTGGCGCACTGCTGCTTGTAGAATTAAGTCCACTTGTATCCTGAGATCCTCAGGACACAAGAGGACCTCAATGCCAATCAGCAGTGCACCAAAAGCCGTGTTTGAAGAGTGGTGTAAAAAGGGGCATGGCATCTTGCCACCTCTCTGCAACACAGCTCTGTGGCGCTTACTGGAGATACTTGGTGGGCTAATTGGCCCCCAGGGACCCCCAGGGACCCTCAGGATTGAAGGGGACTAAATTCCCCAATTTACAATGCACCAGGGGCGCGTTTGCATCCTTGTTGTTTCAGACCCCACCCCCTCGCTGCACGACTGTGCAAATTTGCCCCCTGGCGCGTTGTAAGTTGGGGGATTAAGTCTCCTTCAATCCTGAGGGTCCCTGGGGGCTAACTAGCCCACCAGGTACCTCCAGTAAGCACCACAGAGCTGCGTTGCAGAGAGGTGTAAAAAGGGGCCTGGCCTCGGACCACCACTTTGCAACACAGCACTGTGGCGCTTACTGGAGGTACTTGATGTGCTAGTTGGCCCCAGGGACCCTCAGGATTGAAGGGGACTAAATCCCCCATTTACAACACGCCAGGGGCTTGTTTGCACACTTGTTGTTTCAGGTCCCGTCCCCTTGCTGCACGACTGTGCAAACGTGCCCCTTGGTGCATTGTAAGTTGGGATATTAAGTCCTCTTCAATCCTGAGGTGTATATATACACACACATATACATCCAAATACATATATATTGATTGGGTACATGAGGGAAAATAACAACAAAACTAGGGCAATAAGATGAATACACTTAGGTTCTGATTACAAGTTTGGCCGTCCATGGGACCACGGAACCCGTGGTGGAGGCTTGGTGGCGATCGGGGACCAGCTGCACCAGTGGTCTGACCGCCTTACTACGACTATGGCAGTCAGACCATTGTGAGACAGCTGCAACCGCCATTGAATCGCAATCCCCAGTGGTCTTGAGGCATCAATATGCTTGGCAGTGCGGCTGAAGCACCGGCAAGCATATTATGAGTTTCCTAACCGCCAGCAGTTTCATGGCATTGAGCCTGCCATGAAAATGCTGGCAATGAGGAAACAAAAGTGGCCCTACCTGGCCCCCTGTTGCCTCAGGCCACTGGAAGGCATACAGGGGGGCACATGGTGTGCCCTGCTGTGTCCATGCACCCCCTTTCCTACACAGCATGGACTTGACAGTCCACGCCGTGCAGGAACGGGCTTTGATATCCCAATTGTGGTGCCTTTTTGAAAGGCACCGCCGTCGGAACGCCAAAGGATTGCCTGCCAGATTACAAAAAAAACTTGTAATCTGACAGGCAGGTGGCGGCCCTGTTTGGCAGTCTTGAAGCATGGTGGCAGCGTGGCGGCCCACTCTAGGACTGCCAAACTCATAATCTTAGTGTATACTACTGTCCACAGGGTAACCCAGTGAAAAGGGTTACAATGGGAATGTAGCCACTTTCTAGGTTAGACTGACAGTGCCCTGGTGAATAGTTTCTCTAGGGATATGTGTAGCTGCACAACTTTATAATTCAATAGCCACCCTTGTTTGGATCGATATACTTTGAAAAAAACAAATATTTGAAAAATGACTTTGTACACATGGTCTACATTAGGCTGTGATTCCCATGTCAATAATTTCTTCTGAACATGTTTCATTGTTTTCACAGGGCCTAGCTGTGCAAATCCTCTCCTTTCATGTTGTGCCATGTTTTCTAACCGCGTTGCTATACACAGTAATCTGCCAATCTCCCTTTGTTCATGGAAGCTGTTGTGAAAGGGTGAGCCAAAAATATTGAAAAAGACCACAAAGGATGAACATAGATCGTAATTACCAGGCTCGAGGGGCTTTAGCTTGGTGGTGGGTTGCTTTTCCACTTTCAAAAGTGAGTGAGATTGTGTAATCATTACATACTCAGCACGAGCCTGAGTACGAGTTGGGTATAGTGGTGTCCCCAGTGGGATACCCTTTGCCCAATCACAGGAGTTTTGGTGTTCCTGCATTCAGGTTTACCAGGGTGTGAGAACATCTGCTCGCCAAAGCATCCAACCAGTAAAAGCACATGTGAGTGTGGGAAGATGCAGCAGGAACAATCTGTCTGTCCCCTGCCTATCTTCCCACCTAAGGGGAGCATGGAATACCATCCCACCACCACCCTACAGCTTGCTTTCCCCAACACAATTTCTTCTTATCCATTGCCCGATACTGTCTGCCACTCTCATTATCCATGCTTATTCCCCATACTGTGAGAGTTAACTCATAATTGCACAGTGCTGAAATATTTCCACATGGTACCTGTGTTTATGATGCAGAGACTGTGCCAGTACTGTCCATCTCTCAATGGGCATCTTACTAGAAGGCCAGAGGCAGCATTAGTGTGACAAGTCTGTGTAAACAGAAAATGTACTTCTACCATATCACCTTACAGATTACTCGTACACCTCACTAATTGAAAATGATCGCTATACTCACCACTGCCCTTAAGCTCCCATCATCTTGGGCATCCTGAGCTGCTATCTTCTTCCAAGCCTAGTTATCCTTGGAGGTAAACTTTGACGGACCATCTTCCTCTTCTGAATCCTTAGTCCATTCCCAGTATTAATTTGTCCTCCTTTTGCCTAATACTAGTAGGTAACAGGAGGATGACTTCCCCAGGTCACCATAAAACTCACTCCCATAGGAACACAGCTAACCATGGGCAGAGCCCAAGGCTGAACCAACTCTCTCTTGCCTCAGTCATGCAGACACATTGTACGTAAGACAGACTGTCAGGTAAAGACGAAATATGGGACCCCCTCAGATGATCGCAGAGGTTAGATACATTTAACACGTTCACTCAAAGGTCAAATGGAAAAAGGGTTGAAATATAAACAGCCCCTTTATCGTAGGCTGATGGCATTAAATGTGTGAATGCTTATTCTGTGTGACTAGGTGAATTTCCACACCATGTTCAGTCATGGATGTTGATTCACCAAAAAGCCAAAAGTAATGGAGGAGACTTCATCCAAACTTGGACTCCTGGTGACACCTCAGAGATTCCTTGTCCTATCCTCCGACCCTCCACAATCCCATTTTTGCTGCTGAGGTGCAAAGGAACCTACAGAAAGTAAACAAGGCTCTCAGAACTATGTTTAATTTATATTCCTGCAACTGTCTTCTTGATTCCTGAGGCCGAAGCAGCAAGGGCAGTCCAAGAAGCACCAAAGGGTAAGACACACAAAAATCTGCTGAAAAAACTGTATAGACCCACCTGCCATGCTAACAATAAGCAGTATAGCCAGCTGCAGCCTGTCCTAATGGGCTGAGGGGTCATACCCCCTCACCCTTTGGCCTCTACAAAGAATGTCTGTCAGTATAAGCAAAGGTCAGACTGACAGACACTCTTTATTTTTAGGTCAGGCAGCTAAGAGCTAGACATGTGCTAAATGTGCAGGCTCCTGGCTGCCTGAGCCGAACTTTGGGGCTGAAGGAGTCACCACTCAAGTGGGTGTGACGTCTTCAGTCTGGCAAAGCACCTCAAGTCCCTCGCCCTCGTGACAAGGGGGAGCGTCACTGATTGCTTTGGATCTGGGCTCTTCAGTTCTAAGCCCTAAAGAGCCCAGGGCTGAGTGTCAATCACTGACACCTCCCCACAGAGTGGGGTGGGGTCAGCAGTCTCATTGACACCCATACCACTCTGTGACGAGTGAAGGACTTCTGCCTTCCCTCATTGTCTGAATGAAGGTAGCAGCCCCAACCCTCCTCGGACCTCCAAGGCTTAGGATTGCTGCCTTCCCTCATTGGCTAACCTTAAGTCTGCCAATGAGCGAAGGCAGAAGTCCCAACCCTTCTGCGGTCTCCAAGGCAGAGCTGCGCAGGTCAGTCAGATTTTATTTGGAATGTTTGCAGCGTATCTGCTTGAATATTTGAGAGTGAGTGTTGTGAATGGATGTTTGTGTGTGTGCATGTGCATGTGTGAATGTATGGTAGTGAGTGAGTGTGTATGTGTGCATGAGCAGCACCCCTACCCCCTCCCTGGTAAAAGTACAGGCATTCATTGTGGCATAGAGAGCTATCAATGTATGTGCTGCTGCTTGTGCTCTGTTTTTCTGTGTATTTGTTTTTCCGTGTTTGTGAAGGTTGCACTTCTGCTCCCTGTATTGTAGCTGATCTGTTGGCCAGTGTAAACTTGCACTGCTTCTGCAGTATCGCACTTCTTATATGTGCATGTTGGAGTTTGAAGCTTACATTGTTGCTGCTGATTCTTCTGTGCAGTTGAAGTTTGTTTGCCTATCACTCATATTGTAACCTTTTTCTATTTATGTTAGAAATATTGTAATACTGCTGATTGTCCTGAACCTGCTCTTTGTGAGGCAAGCTTGCACTGCTGATTCCTATATTCAGTGGCAGCTGCAGCCAATTGAAACTGGTAGGGCAGCACGGGCCGCCTCGTTTCTTCTGCTCCTCTACTCCTCTGGCAGTGTATGGGCCTGAAAGCCCAGGTTTCCTACCTGAACCAAACGCTGCTCTCACAGCATGAGAGCAACACCAGGATTTGTCTGAGCAGCCTCGTTTGCCCCTCAGACAGGGCCCGATTCACAGAACTAACTTGAGACAAAATCCTAAACTTACTACCATTTTGGTATTCACAGAAGGCACATACTCATTTTGGTATTCACAGAAGGCACTTACTCATTTCGGTATTCACAGAAAGTAGGAGTCCTAACTTCAGGACTCCTAAATGCCTTCTGTGAATACCGAAAGTCTTAAAGTTAGGATTTTTCTCAGTTTAGGAGTATCATCACACAAGACTGGGAAGAGGTTAGGGAGCCCTGAAAAACACACACCCCGGGCCTGGCCTGAGAGAACACAGCCGATGCAGGACCATTTAGTAGTGAAAATGTGAAACAGTATGCAGCCCTTAACTCTCTTCTGCCCAGAAAAACATTTGAACCGTCTCAAAGAAAACTCAGCGGGTTAATGCGCCTGCAGCAGAATACTTCAGTTTAATGCTAAAATTGTGAATTATTTTGCTGTACTGTTTTTACTTTCTTGAGTGTTTTTCCCTTGCACCCAGGAGGTGTCCTCTGGCTTGGCTCCAGAGAGAGACAAATTAAAGTAGCATGGTGGTTTAAATGATTCATCAAAACAAGAAAAGAACAAGCATTTACAAGGCAATAGGTCTTGCATTACTGAAAGTTTGAGCTATTGGTGTTGCATTATTAGCTCAAACATTCATTAATGCGAGAACTATTGCAGTACAAATGCTTGTTTCTCTGTGTAAGGGAAGGTTACCCTGCTAATATTTAGGTTTTCTGTGTGCCAACATTGCTGCTGCCTAGGCTGTAACTGGTGTGTGTGTGTGTGTGTGTGTGTGTGTGTGTGTGTGTGTGGGAATGAAGTTGTTGCTGCTCTTGGTGTTGCCTGTTTTTTGAGAGAGGGAAGCTTGCACTGCTGCCCCCTATGCTGTTTATTTGTGCTGGCCAATGCTATTCATGTTGTATTTCTTTAATGAACGTTTTGATGTTCTTCGCCTCCGTTTCTTTGTTTTTAGTTCCAAGTGAACCCAATCTGCCCAAACTGGAAAAACCACAATTTTTTGGATGATTGGAAGTTCACTACACTCAAACTTGTTCAAGATTTGAGGTTAGATTTTCAAGTCTGTTCCTTATTGTCTCATCTTTTCATTTTTTTTATTACTTCCATCTTGGATCTGGAAGGCTTTGTAGAGTTAATCATGCTTGTTCAGTTTAGAGTGTCAGCAAGGGAAAAAGTGACTGATAATGGCAGGTTGTGCGAATGGCCAGCAATTTTGTAGAGTTTACAAGGCTGTTTTTTTTGTTTGTTAAGTCGGATTTGAAACTATAATACGCATTTTAGTTGTACGTCAGGGCTAATCCAATTCCTTAGGGTTGATTTGTGTTTCTTGTACAGAAACAGTGGGGGACTACCCATGTATCCCGTCCTGCATTTCCCTCGAGGTCTTGAAACTTTGTAGACCGGTTTTTACAGGCAGGGGGCTCTACTGACACCTCTGCTAATTTCTACAGGTTATTTGAAGCAGGTAAACCCTGCTCTGTAAGAGAGGGAGAGGAAAGACACAAGGAGGGAGATGGGAGAGCAGAGATAGAAGGGAGAGGGGCAAGTTTGAACATTTTGCTAGGACTGCTTTTAGTTCCAGTCCGGCCCTGTCCAGAAAGAGGTTGCGACATCTATATTGTGCACCCAGTGTTCCAGTTTTCTTGGCTACAATTATTGTCTATGTCCCCTCTTGCCTGCCCTCTGTGGTCCGTTGTGCAGGAGTGGCAGGGTGGTGGGGGGTGAGGGGGGGGGGGGATAGTGGACTCGGACATACGACGGAACGTAGTAAAGTAGGTAAATAAATAAATAAAACTATTTACCTTGGACGCGCTGCATTTCCGAGTTGGCGGTGCAGCACGCGCAATGTGAATTGTTGTATTTATTTATTTACTTACTTTACTCCATTCCGTTGTATATCCGAGCCCACTACCCCCCCACCCTGCCCCTCCCCCGCCCCATAGCACTCCCTCTGCGAGCCCGACTGCCGCTATCAGTGCCCCTTCTGCCTACCCTCCCTGGTCAACTTGCTTGCCTCTGCTACCTCCCTCGAAGTCCAGTCTCTGTGCGCGTGCTCCTGATCACTCGCTCCCATTGTCTATTACCACTGTCTGTCACCCTGCCCTCTGTTGCTTTACCTGCCCCCTATCCTTGCACCCCCCACTCTGTGTGTGCATGCACATGTCCCTTCCCTCCCTAGTCCATTGTGCTGCCACAGCCCCTGTGCTGCCACTGCCCTCCATTGCTGCCTGCACACTTCCCCTGACTCTCTTTTTTATTGTATGAATTACATATATTGTCCTTATAGGGACTTCTGGCAATCTTTCAAAATGCTTCTGTAAGCCTCTATCTGTGGCATCTTACCAAATAATAATTTCGTTGAAATTGTTAGCTCCATTTTGTAGCCCCCAAACAGACCTTTTTTTCTTACACGCATTTCAATTAAGATACAAAGAAGAGTAACCAAAATTGTATATCATCATCTGTGAGGTATGATCCATAAGTGATACACCAGCCTGATAGGGGGTCAGAGTTCAGAAAGTTATTACTTGAGACTTCTGTTTTTTTCTGCATGCCCTAATTTCATTGTATAATTATTTCTGCGTTGGGTTAACAGACATATTTTCTTTGCAAGTAAAACTCTCTAGCTGGCCATCCGATTATTTATTTTGGAAAGGGAATATCTGTTTTACCCACCAAACAAATGCCACACATTAAAATGAGGCACACAGAAGAAAACCAGAAGGGGAAACCAGACGTATTTGTAACTGTTGAGTAATGACCCATAACAGGCATCCACTATCTCCAATTAACTTTTTTTAAACTTTTTTACATCATTACTTAATGTGCTGCTCAGTACATATGTCTGTTTCAATTGACGGCACCTTAAATTCATTTTACCCACATTAGGCCGATTCAAAAACTGCAGTTTGTAGTATGTATAGTAGTATTACGAAGTGCTAGTCCTAGGTCTGCAAGTGGAGACCTTTGTCTCTGACACTCCTATCTTTTTTATGAGAAGATATCCTCCCCTATTATAGAGATCTCTGCACATATACACCTCAATTTTTGTATTAAATGTTGGTGGGACAAGGGAGAATGGGAAATACTACAACAAAATAAAAATAGTTTATGGAGATATAAGGAGGTGTTAAAGAGGGGTTTAGGGAGAGACAAACACCCCAACAATATTAAGCTCTTTGTTATTCACAAACTGATTTTGTACAGAATATACAGCCATTAAGGTCCTATAACAGTTCTAATTGTACCCCAGCTCAGTCCTGGGGTAAGTCCAACATTACAAATGACCAGCCATCAAAACAAGAGCACCCTTCTATAGAAAATAATGAAGGAAGGATCTTAAAATAATACCCAATAGGAAATAATGTTAAAATAAAACACACACACACATACATACACACACACACATATATTTATATTCATTGTATTTAATGTCAAAAATATATATACCCAATCAATGAATTATATATTATCATGAATTTTAATACACTTTAAAACATAAAACAAAATGTATCTTAATTTTTTGAAAGAAAAAAATTGTTAACCATAGTTGTATACATTACATTTAGAAGTCTTACATTTACGGATTAAATACAAATAAACACTTTACTGTAGGTGGCATTCTTAAAATAAATCTTTATATAAGGAATTATATATTACTTAAATATATCTAAATTATTATTTTTATAAATATTCTTTTAAGAAATTAATACTGTAACTTTTTTACTTGCTCTTGGTTAAAAAGGTCAAATTATTTTAAGTAGTTTTACTAAAGTATTTAAAAGTTTGATAGACGTTTTTTTCTTTCCCCCCATAGTTTACCATTAGGTGATCTCTGCCCTGGTGGCAGAACTCTGCCTACATGTGAAAAATTGTGAGCAGTAATTTTATGCTCCAAAATCGTGCCTCAGCCCCTGGTTTCAGGGAGTGAGGACATGTATGTCTGCAGTCTGTTATAACTTTACATTCAGAAATGATGAATAGCCAAAAGTAGTAAAATTACTTCAAAGTATAGGAGTAAATCTACATGTCAGTAAATCTACATGTATTATTTTACCTTTGTGAATAGGGCACTTTCTGTGCAGAGTAACAACCTCTGGGAAGTCAGTTATGCTTTTCAGTACTTACTGCAACGTATACTAACCTGTAGTGGTTAGAAAACAAAGCATTTTTTAAAAAAGGGTTTTGTTTTTTCTGTTCATGTGCAATGATTTTCAATGAAAAATACTTGTTTTTTTCACACCTTCTTTAGAAAATGAGTTATACGTATACAGTTTCTCTTTCTTAATGGAGTCATGTGAATGGGCCTTAGAATTATACATATCTTAACACTACACTATTCCTTTGTTGCTTTTTTCGTTTAATTTAAAATGCTTGTCAATGTGAGGTTCCTCACATAGGACACTTACACCAATGTGTAGATTTGAGAAATTACTTTATAAAAAAAAATCGCTTTTTTTATATACAGGGAAAACCTCTTCTCCCAAACCTCCTTCGAAAATAGGGATTATTGATGTCACTTTCCCAGATCTACTCTAGATCAGCCTTGAATCGTCATTGTCATGTAAGATTGCAGGAACTTTAAATCCCCATGAGTGATCTACTGAGCCCACAGATTCCTTCATATCTTACTCAAAGATGCAACAGGTTTTGTGAATCCAAAAGATGTGTGTCCAACCTACTCTAGCTGTCTGTGCTGTACCTGGTCTCTTATTGATGTAAACATGTATTTCTGTTGAAGTACTGTACACTCTGTATGGAGCTTAAGGCACGACTGCTGGATTTGGTTCTGTGTCCACGGGGTTTGTCCAGGTAGGAGTATAGCTGAGTGGAGGTGTCTTCTAGGTTTGTCGAAGTTTATGTGTCTGTTGAGGTATGTGGAGTCAATGTTGTGTGAGGCTTGTATGTGTGTGTGTGAGGAGTTAGAGCAGTGCTCATTTGTGAATTGGGAGCCAGTGGAGCTCTTTGAGGTGCAGGGTAATATTAGTGTGGGGTGGGAGGTTGAGGGTGAGCCATGCCTAGGAGTTTTGTATGATCTCGAGTCTGCTGGTTAGTTGAAGATCTTTTTTAGTATCTTGAGTGTGTGGAAGCAGAAGAGAGAGAGGGAATTCACTTTTCAGGTCATAATGAGTTGGTAGTCGATTACTATTTTGAGTTTCTTTCACCTCGATGGGTTTCTCTGGAATCAACCTTATACCCTCCGGCCTTTTCGTTGACCCTTTTTATCCCACTGCGGGGTAGAGAGACTTTAGACAGGGTTCCTACGCGCTTAGTGGCAACGGGATGCCCTGTGTACAATTGGGGGCTTTGTGAAAGTTGAGGCAGCATATAAGCTTCAGCAGGAGCATTCAGGATTCCAGGATTCATCAATTTGAGACTGCTGACAGCGGATTTGAGGTCTTTTTTCTGGTCTCCTTGCCCTTTGCTTTCAAAACGTTTGGCGCTTTGGGTGAGTCGTTTTTTGGTTCATTCCAAGACATTGCTATATATTCCAGTATACAGACCTTTGGGCAAAACTTTGCGCACTTTGACTTTCAAGGCCCCCCCTTTTTTTTTTGAGCCTTTACCCTACTCGAACCTGCTCCTTACTACTGGATCTCTCACAGACCTTTGACTCGGTTCTGTGAGCCATGCCATAATGGAGACGTGGACCCCATCCTATATTTGATGTATATATATATCCTGTTCTCTTTCCCCGAACAGCACGGCGTACTGTTTGGATTGCTTAAATATCTGTGCCCTGAAGAAGGTGATGGCTAGACCTTAGCCCACACCGAAACCCTCATCGGCACTTTACTGGACAGAAACCCTATGGTGATATAAATATAAGAACAGGTGAATACTCACTGTCCAAAGTGTTTGTCATTCTATTTATCATCCATTGCCATCAAAGTACTGTGGAATAACATTGTTTGTAAGCTGTTCTCGAGCTCATGCTGTTACCAGAGATGTTTTCTTGTTTAATGTAAGTATTAATCATCACCTTACCACTGCATTTCTAGTGTTCTGGTCCCTGTCCTCACATTTATGAAATTCTTTTTATTTGTGTGATAGTGTTGGTAAGATAGTAGTATGAATAGGACTTGGATATGAATGATTGTATAGATGGTTAGGATGCAATTGGTTTGATTTCTTGTTTTTGCCATTATTTATTGCGTTGGGGGGATCTTAATTTCATGTGTTCCTGTTGGGACTTGAGGAATATCACATATCATTGCCTTGATATTATTTGTGTTGTTTTGAATTTTATGTATATATACTTCAAACTACTATATAAAAAACAACCTATGTCTGTCAAAATGTTCATATGTTGAATAAATTGAATATATATTTCACATTTTTTCTTTAGCCTATCATTGTTATTCACTGTTTCTGTCTGACACATCTCTCACCTTGCTCCTTGGGCTAAGAACTGACCTCCGGCCCACCAGAGACACTAATCTCTCAGATTTATTTCTAGGCAGGCTATTCTCTTTCCCTATCGGGGAAGGTTTCTTTATTCAGTGTTGGTAGAGATGAACAGGTGGGCTGCTAGACTGAAAGGACCTGGTCGGGGCTCAAAGTTTTCATAGATACTTGTGATCTTGTTGTTAAAGAATATGGGCAGCTGAGTGCAGAGGGCCTTAGAGGAGTTTAAACTGGGGAAAGGTGTTGCCAAAGAGGTGAAGTCTTTCACTATGGCAAATATTTCCTTTGCGCTGTTGGTGATGCTTTCCATGACGTCAGTGAGCATGAAGCATTTGGTGGCTCTGTTTTGCTGATAGTAGTGTCTGAGGGAAAATGTGTAGGTGCTCTTGTCAATGATATTATCCCCTTCTATGTTCAAGTTACTTGCAGTGCTGTTTGGTGAGCCTGATCACTTCTATGTACCAGCTTACTTTGGGTCTGATTCATGTGGCTTAATTGGCTTTGAGCAGAGTCAGGATATCTGCATAGGCAGTGATTAAAACATTGAAGTTGGAGAAAGATTTGGAGGGGTTGTTGTTGTGTCAAGGCCAGTGGTGCAGGAGTTGCGAAAGACCAGAATACTTCTAAGATCTTGTTCCAGGCTATTGTGAAGATTTGGTGGTGGAGTTTCTGCAATGGCGTGGAATGGGTATGCAGACCAGGCACTTGGTGTGGGCTTGTCTACTGTGCTGTTTCTGAGCGGTTGAAGATGGAGCCCAGTAGGTGTCCAGTGGCATGTGTGGGGATACTTGCTGGGTGAGTCCGAGGTTGGACAGGTCTTTGAGGAGCTTGGTCATTTTATCAGTGAGGTTTTCCAGGTGGTGGTTGAGGTGGCCATGGAGGATGAAAGTACTGTAGTCAAGGATCACAGAGGTGACCAAATCCGCAATGGTGCTGATAAAGTTGGCACATAGTCCAGGAGGATGTTAGCCAAGGGGCCCACTTAGGATGTAGTTGCCGTGGCAATGATGGGTGCCTTTGAGGGAGTCAGCCAGGTTTTGGTCAAGAAAAGGACTCTGGTCCACTGAGAGGTCATGTATCAGATCCCAAATTTCGGTGGAATGTTTCGTGAGGGTGCGAGTGTTTAGAAGTATGCAGGACTGGTAAAGGTGTGTAGTAGTGAGTTTGGTGTGTGAATCCATGTGTTTTGAGTGTGTTGGATGTGTTCGTTGTGTGAAAGGGTGAGGTGGGTGCATATGAAATGCAATGCTGTAGCTATTCAGTATGTGTGATAAATGCTTTTACTTATGTTGCATGTGCTGGACCTCTTCCCAGTGTTCGCTGGGATTATTTGCTACCGCAGACAAAATTGCATATTGATATTTCCATGCCTAACCACCCAAGTGCAAACTGGCTTGCATCCTCTGCTATACCCTGCTGGTTGTATGTATAGGCTCCTCTTATAAAAGTGCTGCCACCCTTTCAGAGAGAACTTGTAGTTTTGCTGGCTTTGCTGTAACTAAGGGATGCTACATCTGCTGCTGCCTTTAGTGGACATGTTCTGTGGGAGGGAATCTTGTAACGCTTCTGCAATTGCTGCAGCTGTTCTGTAATTAAGGCAATTTTGTGTTGCTGTGCATGTGCCGTAGGTTTGCAGTACTACTCTTGTTTTAAACCCGCTCTGTGCCTGAGGCAACACTCAAAGCTGCTGCCAATGCTCTACCTACTCCAAGGCTGTCTAAGGGAAGCTAGCACTGAAGGTCATTTTGAACTATTTACTCTATTTTTCATAAGCTTTCAGTGCTGATGAAGCTTGCATCGCAGCTATTCATCTTTGTATGTCATCCTGACACCCACTGAGTTCAAGCACCTCAAAACATGTGACCCGGGAGTGGTAGTGCACATGCCCATGGTGACAGCAAGACATATCAAAATGTCATTTACAAAAAATGGGTTGAGGAGCTAACTTTTTTTGTCTCTGGCCTCAGAAAATATAAATCAATGCAGCCCTTAAAAAGGAGCTTCAATGGGGTTATTGGGTGGCGTATGTGCAGATACAAATGGAATCCATTACAAAATAAATGAACATTTAAGTGTCACCCACACTACCATCACTTCTTGATAAAAAAAATATATTTACTTCTTTCTCAGTTACAGTTCTGCATTGTACGTTTTCAACATCCCCCATGGTGTGGTGTACTCTATGGCCCACAGGTATAGAAATACTGTCCTATGCATGTGGTGTTGCCTAGTAGCCAGTAGTGGCTGTTATTGTCAAAGAGTTGCGGGTGGGATGTGGGGAAGAAGTAGTCAGGGGATGACGGATGACAAAGGACAACATAAAATAATTAATTCAAAAAGATAACTTACCTGCAGCACACCCTGTCATGCTCTTCTGCTCCTCTCCTCTCCTCTGCAAGCACAAGCTCAGAGACTCAGCTGCGGCCAATCCTGGCACAGGATTGGCCTGAGCGCTCAGAATTTGCTCTCCCAGTGAGACTGGGAGCCTGTGCCTGCTGTCTCCAACCTGGTAACCCAATTCAGGTTGGAGACAGCTTCAATGCGAATGCCAGTTTGGTTGGCTTCAGCCAGCGCACTTACCAGTCCACCTGAAGCCTGTCATCCCCTTGGGCCCACCCCCGAAGACTTGGCAGGAAAGGAGAACTAAAACAAAAATAAAACATGTTTATTATATACTTTTTCCTTACCTGGGCAACCCTCCTCGTAGCTCTAATGCACATGAGACCTCTGTTTGAATCTGGCCTCTCCCATTTATCATATTAAACAGTCTTGGGTATCTCTGTACCTTGTTTCTCCTCTCTGACAAAACTGAGAGTACAGAGATATGAATCAGTTTGCATTTAAGACAGCTCACACTGTCATACAAGATACTACATTGACACAATGAGCACAGCATGTCATCAATGACAATGGAGAGCATTTGAATGACCTACATCCAAACACACAACACAGCAACAAAGAGTTAGTATATAAACTTCTCACTTCCACTTCCATTTACTGTGAAAAAAGCATTCTCCAAGTCAATAGTCCTCGCCCTTAGAATGAGAGTGGCAAGTTAATGGCTTTGCCAACTCTTTCTTGTAAAGCTGTTTAAAAAGAAGTAAAACAAAAAATAACATTTAAAAATGCTATAAGAACAGCAAAGTTGAGTACTGTTGTGCTATCCATTCATGGAAGTGTCACTTAAGAGCACTGCCGAATTCCAAATGGGAATCAAAACTCGATCATTTAGTCATAATTCAAAGTATTACTTCGATGAACATTATTCTCTTCAATGTAAGTTTTTCTCAAACTTTCAATGTGTTTATATCAACTATTGGAGGAATATTCCATGTACATCAGTGGTATGCACAAAACAAGGTAACTAATATCCGCAATGCATTCGGGCATGTCTCTGCCCTTCATCAGAGGTTATGTTCCTGAAAAGAATCAAACAAGGCAAAAATGAAACAACTGTTGAGGTGTGGACAGTAAATACTGCCCAGGATGAATGCACTCCTGTGTATTAAAAAATTAGCCCTGAGTGCTAGTATGGTCATTTCAGTGGTTGGGGTCAATATTGCAGTGATAAAGAGTAATAGCGAATCCCGTCATGTTAGTATCATGGTGCAGACATTGCTCAATGACATTACCTGAAAAATGGCACAGAGTCATAATGGGTGAAAATCATATATGCAACATGCTTGGCTTCTCAAAATCTTACAGCACGAAAACTATTTGTGGTGGTAGCTAAACAATACGTAATGTGCGCATAATTTATCTCATGACTCTAAACATAAATGTGAGAAGCTTAAACGTTATTCATGCTGAGACACATGGAGGCGACTAAACGATTCATGATGCATGCCTGTGTCTGCAAATATAAGTACTTAAATGTTGCTTATGCCGAGACAAAGACAAACATGTTAAAGCTTATGCGATGAAGCTATATGCAAGAGAAATACCTTAACGATCAGCGTAATCTTAGGTGTTTGCATCCTGTCCTAATGGGAATCGCCATTCGTATATACAGGTGGAGTGAAGAAACTTTAATATAGAGAGAGGACTACGTGTGTTGTTCGCCGGTGGTGGCTGGCATCTTATAATGTGCTGTTGCCAAAGGAAGTGCTGTCAAAAAGCAACCTAGTTTATGGCGCCGAATATTGCCGCCATTTTGAAGTGGTAAAGGCATTTTGCAAGATAAAAAGATAATCAATGGAAATATAAGACAGTGTCAACAGAGTTAGAGGGTGGAGGGATGGAGAAAGATTGAGAGAAAGAGTCATGGAAAAAAACAAACAGAAAAAAAAGTTGAAAACAGAAAAACGAATGAAGCAAAAGAAAGAAGAGAGAAGAAAAAAGAAAAAGGAGGAAAACAAATATATGAGATAAGGTGGTACAGAATACATGAAGACTTTTAGGAAACAGCTGTATTCAATACGGGCATTGAGACCGTGGGGCATTAATGTGTTCATACGTTTTATCCAGAATGTCTCTCTTTGTAAAAGACATTTTCGATTGTTTCTTCCTTCCTTTACATCCACCGGTTCCAAGATTAAAACATTTAATTGACTGATGTTGTGGATCTGAGATAAAAAATGTACTGCCAGAACTGATTTTGTGTTCTTATTTCTGATGTTACTCTTGTATTCATTCAGTCTTGTTTTAATCTTCCTTTCCGTTCTGCCTAGTTATGCTAATCCACATGGGCATTTCAGTAATCAATGGTGTCCCTTCTGAATTTTCTAACTTTTTGTTCTTTGAGTTCTTGAGTATGTCGGGACAGTTGTACATTGACATCATTAAAGAAGAAGTAATTCACGGTGCGCGTGATCCATATCCGTTTAGAAGAACAGCAAACGCATACCTTAAAACTAAACATTTAATTCAATATTGTCAATCTTGCACTGACCCTTCTGTCACTAACTATATTTTGATTTTTTAGTGGAAGGCTAGCATTGCACCTTGCTTTTCGTGCTGCATCTGTTTGGTAATGGATGCTTACACTTCTCCCTGCGCCCATTGTAATGCCTGTTTTGTGAGAGAGGCTTGAACTGACTAATTATTAATTATGATCATTTACAATGAGGCGTGCCTTCTGGTTTTCTTTCATGCATTTATCAGTTTCCAGCCTGGCTACTTATATGGCGCTGTGCTCTGGAGGTGATTCTTGAAGATGAAGTGGGCTTGGAAGGGGTAATCACAATGGCAACCTCTGAAAGTGGTGGGGTGCAGCACATGCCCTAGAATTCCAACGAGCAAATGAAGCAAGCTGGTCCAACTTCTTCTAGAGGGCTCGAACGGGGGTTCTGTTCCCAAGAAACTTTTTTAAACCATTAGGTCAAATAGTATATTTTAAAGCACCCTCACAAATGTCCCAAAAAAAACAAGTGGTCCAGGAGGGCAGTCATTAAATTTTGAAGTACTTTGGGCCAGCCCATTGCTTATCATTGTTTTGATTTCTTGCCAATATAAATGTCTTTCTTCTTATCCAATGGTTTTCCTTTCTCTTCTTGCCTTTATTCTTCCCCTGAGACATAGCCTCTTAATCTTCTTGTTCATTGGCTGACATATTTTTCCACAACTCCACATCAGGGAACTATTTTTTCTTTTTCTCTGAGCAGTCCCTAGGAGGGCCTGTGTTTTCATACTTTCTCCGCATTTCATTAAATAATGAAGTACTGAGGGCCAGCCATTTCTTATTCAGTGGCTTTCCTTCCTCTTTTTCTTCTTGCCCCTCCCTTGAAGCATAGCTACTTTACCATTCTTTTCATTGACCGACTTGTATTCTTCCCCACTCCACATTACTGAACATTTTTTTCTCTGAGCACTCCATAGGAGTGCCTTTATTTTTGTGCTCTCCCCCCATGTGCTGTGGTATATTTTTGCCAGTGTTTGACTTAAAAAGCAGACTTTAGGGGGATGATTTAGTTTTATCTCCTGCGTTCTCAACAAGTTGCATCACAGAACAGGCCTTCATATACAAAGCAGAGTTGACTGTATTGGGGAGGGGCAAGTGTTGCACTCCCTCTCTGCTAGAGATGCCTCTTCTTCCATAGGTTCATAAATTAGCTCCATTGGCTGCTGCAAAGCAGCAATTGGCCTGAGAATCTGTTCCAGGTCTTATTCTTGTGGAAACTGAATTAGGCTTGGCAAGTTTTATCCCGAAAAGATGGACACTTACACAACTGCAGCCTCAGACAGCTGTTAGGTTATTTTAAGTACCTGCACCAGTCCTGTGTGCTATTATTAAAAGCTGGATCTTGTGCATTAGATCTTATAAATTATGGTCCTAGTTTTCTAAGAGAAAAGTATTTTAAATAAGCCACGCCTTTTATAAAGATTGAAACTATTGAGTTCGACAGTCAGTTTTAATGAACTCTAATATATGGTTTTGCTGTTCCTCTAATATTTTTGAATGTTACTTTTTTTTAAAAAACAGTGCTTTACAAACAAGGGTTTTAAATAACCAATACCTTTCCACTTGCATTTTAAAGGTGCAACCTATTGGCTTTGTCAATGCTTTTTTTTACTGCACATATAATTGGAAGTGGTATGTTAAAATACTCTTTGTAGCTGTGCTGTGTGTTTGGATGTAAGTCTTCCAGATGTGTTCCTCTGGCACTGCTTACATTCTGTGCACTCTGTGACATTGTGGTCGCTTGTATGGCAATGTGAGCTGCCTCAATTGCAAAATGAATTGCCTCTCAGTACTCTCAGTATTGTCAGATAGGGGAATCAATCTACATAGATGCGCAAACAAGGCTGTGCTATGTTGTGAAAGGGAGAGACCTAATTCAAACAGAGGTCCCCTGAGCCATGGAGCTATTAGACAATGCCACATGCATTGGACAGTATTTCTATACCAGTGGCATATGGGGTACACCACACCTTGTGGACTTTTGTTCTATGAAAATATACAATGCAGAACTGCAACTGAGAAAGAAGGAAACACTATTTTTAATCTAGAGGTGATAGTAGTGAGGGCGACGCTTAATGCTTATTTATTTTTGAATGGATTTCACTTGTATCTTCACATACCTCACAAAATAACCCCTTCAAGACCAATTTTAGGGCTGCATTCATTTATATTTTTGTGAGACCAGGGGGACACAAATTAGCCCCTTATCCCATATTTTGTACATTCATTTTGGTATAGCCTGCTGTCACCATGGGCAGGTGCACTAACCCTCTAAGGCTAGCTCTGCTATGGGTTGCAGAGTTTGAGGTACTTAAACACAGTTGTAACAGGGTGATTGTATGAAGTGGGCCCCTTCACAGTCCCTTGGAGGGGAATCCCCTAAGGTTTTGTTACGCCACTGCTAATGGGACCAACCCCATCTCTGATGAGAGTGATGCTTTTCCCTAGGAAGCTGCAGATAGCAATGAAGGGAGCAAGGGCATCCAGACCTGCCACCATTGGTGTAACAATTAGCCCCTGCAGGCTCCGCGGTTTGGGGGCACGGGCTCTAAGGTGCCCCTCTGACAGTGTGGGCAGATGCTGGGCCCCGGCCAAAGAACTCCTGACTGGGCCTGGGGGCCATCAATGAACTTTGCAGGGGGGGGGGGGGGGCCTCAAGTTTCCATACGACACTGCCCTTTACTAGGCCTGGGTGGAGTTCATGGAACTCTGCGAAGTGACCAAACACTCTGCAGTATTACGCGGAGTTCCGCAAGCGGCGGAGTATGTTTGGTCACACTGTTTGCGTTAATTTTCAGCACTGGGCGTTTGTCCCGTACAGTAAAATCAGAGCGAATGGCACCATGTGCACGGCAAGAGGGCGCTGCTTCTTTTCTCCACGCGAACGGAAGGTTTCTCATTGTGAGACATTCCACGACCGCCCTTGTTGAGAAATCTAACCGCCCCTGTTGAGAAATCTCCCCGGGAAGTGGATTTTCCTTGCTTGCCACGAGCGAGGAAAATAGCGGAGACGAGTTTTTCGCAACTCTACATGCATTGCGGAGTGAAGAGAAGTCTGCAAACTCCGTCAACGGAGCGGAGTTCACCGCCCAGGCCTACCTGTCACCAGGTTCAAAAGAGCAGCTGCAATCAGTTCTGATAGAGAACACTGAGTATGATGACCCCTTTTAGACCCCTTCTGCTACAGTAGTGTTTGTTAATCCCGCTGAGGCCACAAGAGACAAGAGCACAGCAATAACGTTGTAATTGTTTTATACTTTCAGCTCTGTGGAAAGCAGGCTTCCATGAGCTGTTCTTTTCAAGCACTCACACACACGGGGGACTCATAACACCTCATGGAGGGTCAGCCCTGGGGGTCCTCCAGCACTGCGAGAGCTGCCGGGACCTGTGCTACACCCCTAACTCTTGCTGTACTTGTCTGTGTGGAATAGCTACGCCTGAACTGCTATATCTGTCGTATCTATTTAGGTATCTGTGAAGCTTGCATTGCCACTGCTCTCACTATATCTTTTTTCTGAGTGAGGGATGCTTGTACTGCTGATTCCGCTATTGAACCTTTTCCTTGTGTGTGGGGGAAGCCTGTACTCCAGCATCCATTTCAATTGTTCTGTGTGTGTGATGGAAGCTTACACTGCTTCTGGCTGCACTGTAACTGTCGCCTGTCTTTAGGGATGTCGTACGTCTGCCACCTCCAGAATACTTTTTCCTTGTGTGTGTGAATAAAGTGTGTTCTCTTCTTCTTTCCTTTTCATCTCAGTGTGTGATGGAAGCTAACACTGCCTCTGGCTGTACCGGAACTGTAGTCCGGGTGAGGGACGCTTGTACTGCCTGGACTTGGTCCGTGTCCAATAAAAGCTTGCAGTGCTGCTCCTGCCTTTGCATATAGCCAGTGTCTAACCCAGGGTGGTGTGGAGTGCAAAAAAACGATGGATTTAGGCCCAGATCCTTGTACTGGGGTGAATGTATGACATTGTTCTACATTCTGTCCATCAACTGTGTTTTTTGCAATTTTCACTCCAGTAGTGTAGCATGGATGCCTTGGGCCCTGGTGCAAAAAAAGAAAGTACCCCACTGGACTGTTGCTGGAGTGGCAATATATAGCAATTAGAAGGGTTCATGGGCCCCGGTGCACTGCACTTGCTGCACCAGTGGTAGCTACGCCCCTGCCTGCCTCAGATGTACCTGTTCTGTCTACTGGGTCCACGCTTCCTTTGCATGTTATTGATTAGTTGTGCAATTAAAGGATGCTTTTGCAGGACTAGGAGAACAAGTGCTTCCCTGCACGTGTCGGTGAACGTCCATGTGCACACAGAATGAAGCCCCCTTCCATTGTTGTGCTTCGGCACCTGCCAGCTCTCACTAGCCTGGCCCCTTTCCCACCTTCGCCGCCCCCGCCCGAGCACTCTAAAAGTGCCCTCCGATGCCCAGAATGTGTCTATTTGAAGTGAAGTTCCCGTCCATTAGACGTCGAGAAAAATAGATTGAGTTTCACGAGGTATGTTGTTTGTCCGCCGAAGCTGCCTGTCTTCTCCCGCGCTCTGCAGGGTGGGGAAATCGTGCCCCCACGAACGTGAGGCCTGGTCCAAGAGCCCCCAGCCTTTCCACATCTCCCACACAAGCAGAGATGCACCATGCGGCGCCATTTCCCCAAATTCTTGTCTGGGTATGCGTTTCGTGGTGGTCTCAGCGCTGGTTCATATTTTCCCATAACTGGTGTTTTTATTCCATCCCGTGATATTTTGCATTAACCATATAGCGTGGAGTTCCCAGGCGCACCCCATACTGTGTCTATTCGGCAGCGTGGGCGGCTGATAGAATAGCTGGATCAAAACAAGCTAAAGGTATTCACATATGGGGCGCCATGGGGAACATATGTTTAAATTACTTCTGTTTTACCCGATCGAGCAGAATGTGTTATATTCAGGAATTGTGGAGTTATGTTGCAGGCAAATTATGTGGCATAATGCGGCACATTTTGTGATAGTAGTTCTTCGCCATTTTGACATTTTGACAAATTTTAACACTAGGCAAATACCAGTTGAACACACTAATACAGCTATAATCGAATGAGAGGTGACTTGACAACCTTTGCAAAGATGCTGCCTTTGCATGGCAACACGTTGCCTAGTTGTTAGTAACTTTTAATTTGTTTAATGGAAAAAGGTTTTGGTTAAAATTTGCCGATTAAGCATCAGAAAATGGAATATGAGCTAGATGTATGAAGATTAGGAATATCGATTTCTTAAGTACGATTGCTTACCATTCGCAGTTAAGAAATTGCTATTCCTAATGTATGAAACTCTTCTGAGGTTCATTAGTGATTCCTGGTCTGTCGTAAACAGACCTACCTCATGCATATTAATGAGGTATGTCGCAATTTGCAACCCACTAGGATTCGCTGCCATCACAGGGATGGTGGTCTGCATATCTGTGATTGCTTTCTAGTAAAGCAATTTAGAAAAAAATACAATTAGTTTTCCTTAAAGGAAAACGGGATACATTCAAATAGAAAAAAGTGTAATTTTAATTTTTAAGAGTAGGCAGTGGTCTGTAGGACCAAAACCTTCTCTTTAAAAAAAGACTAAAAACATATTCAACCATTTGAAAGTGTATGGGGTTACCACCATCTTTAAGTTTGCAATAAATTGCAAATGATTTGCGACCGTATTTCGGTCGCAAAGCATTTGTACATAACACTGCAAATTGATATTAGGAAGGGATGTCCTAAACACACCCCTTCCAAATACTGAATCGCAAAAAACAATTTGGCATTCGGTAACAATTTACCAAATCCCAATTTGAACTTTGTACATCAGAAGAAGCATTTTTGCGGTTGCAAATTCTACGAATCAGGCGGCTCAGGGAAGCCAGGAAGGGGAAGCCAGGAAGGGTTTCGCAGCGGTCGAAGCGCGGAGATACTCCTCCGGGAGTCGATCCTAGCGCTATATAAACCTGCAATTAATTAATTAATTAAATTGTGACCGCAAAAATGCTTCGTACACCTGTAGTAAGTTGCAAAGGCGGCAAACCTATACTTATGAGGAAAACGCCGGGGAAGCTGAATCGTATAATTCCAGTGGCCCTGGTTCTGTTAAGTGGTGGGCATTTTTGTAGTGCATTTTTACCATGTATGTGATCCTGTACCACTTTCGGAGGCTGGTTGCCCATTTTGGTTCTGGGATTATCAATCACTGGTTTCAAGTGGTATGTTGACATTATTTTGGGTATTTTTTAGTTATGATTTGAATGGGATTGTGGCTACTTATATCCTGTTGTGGATCTGTGCCATGTATTATGTGTATAAAAGTGTGGGTCGTAGGATTTTCTTTCAGTCTGCTGGCAGTACACATCTATTCAACTCTAAGGCATTATTAGGTGACTGGAAAGCTTTGATGTAAAATTATGCCATGTGGGTGTTGTGTATGTATAAACGAACTTGTTATGAATGATTTATATGTGGTTGAGCAGATATGGATGCACTGTTGAGTTGGCAACATGTGATGGCGCCAGAACATCATGCCCACCAAGAACAGTTTCCTGGAAATCCATGCACCTTGGTTTAGTGTGTTGCATGCAAGATTGCTAGTGTAGAGTCCCACAAAGAGTCCAGGAAGCATGCTATTTGTATTCAATATCATAACATGGCTGCCACATTGCAACAATTCAGGATCAGGCAATCTCTGTGTCTGTGTGTCCTTTATTGTCGTCCCAATATGTCAGCATTTGTGACAAACAGTTGCACACTCTAACCCTAGAGCACAGATGCTGTGCTGCACATGGCACCCTGTGTTTCACCCTTCATCTCAAAAGCGTGAATCAGGGTCTCACGCTCAAACACTGCAGAATCGAAAATATTGCATACGCAATTCGAAAAAAGTGGGAGAAGAACTCAGTAAGTATTAACACGTAGGGCCTGATTCACAGAACTAACTTAAGACAAAATCCTAAACTTACTATCATTTTGGTATTCACAGAAGGGACTTACTCATTTTGGTATTCACAGAAGTTAGGAGTCCTAACTTTAGTACTCCTAAATGCCTTCTGTGAATACCGAAAGTCTTAAAATTAGGATTTGTCTCAATTTAGTAAGAGTAAAGTTAGGACTCCTAACTTGAGGACTCCTTAATGCCTTCTGTGAATACCGAAAGTCTTAAAATTAGGATTTTTCTCAATTTAGAAGTAGTAAAGTTAGGACTCCTAACTTTAGGACTCCTAAATGCCTTCTGTGAATACCGAAAGTCTTAAAATTAGGATTTGTCTCAATTTAGTAAGAGTAAAGTTAGGACTCCTAACTTGAGGACTCCTTAATGCCTTCTGTGAATACCGAAAGTCTTAAAATTAGGATTTTTCTCAATTTAGAAGTAGTAAAGTTAGGACTCCTAACTTTAGGACTCCTAAATGCCTTCTGTGAATACCGAAAGTCTTAAAATTAGGATTTGTCTCAATTTAGTAAGAGTAAAGTTAGGACTCCTAACTTGAGGACTCCTTAATGCCTTCTGTGAATACCGAAAGTCTTAAAATTAGGATTTTTCTCAACTTTACTACTACTAAACTGAGAAAAATCCTAACTTTAAAGACTTTCGGTATTCACAGAAGGCATTTAGGAGTCCTAAAGTTAGGACTCCTAACTTCTGTGAATACCGAAATAAGTCAGTGTCTTCTGTGAATACCAAAATGAGTAAGGGCCTTCTGTGAATACGAAAATGATAGTAAGTTTAGGATTTTGTCTTAAGTTAGTTCTGTGAATCAGGCCCAATGTTTTGAAATTGTCCAAATAAGAACAGAACATTGTTAATAGTTGTAGCAGTCTGATCTCACAATTTTCCAAAAAAGACAAATATTCCTGTGGGGGAGAGGTAGCTTGACAAGCACTAAACTTTATATTCCCATTTATACATTCCTATTTGCCCTTCGATTAAAAAACAAAACAATCTGTGAATTTTTTCTGGGCACTTTTACTTTCTCTTTTAATGATCTAGACTGAGATTTGACTGCCTTATTTCAAATTGTTAAAATGAAACAGGTTTATCATTTTATTGCCATGTTTTCATCTTTGTATTAACATAGGTTTTCATAAGAATATTCTTTCATCATAACAATTTTTCTTCAGGAAGTATTTTCTTCTGGTTTTCCTCCAAACTTTCCAAATGCTTCCCAACCCCAGAAATTCATTGACTGCATACACAATGCCTGCATAATCCTTTGTCAGCCCACATGTAATGATCTCTTTTTATGTCGAGCCTATCAGACAGAGCAGCTGTCTGGTTGCGACAGACATGTTGTTACCTTACCAAGACTAATCAGGGGCTTGAAACACGATCATTGCTTACAATTAAATTGCTTTCCTGTCATTTTCATTTGCCTTCTTCCTAATCATGTCACAGCTTGTCAGTCTTGTACTTATCCCTTCCACGGAGCATTGTCTCTGTAACATCTATTTTGATTAGTTGGCTTCTGTGCTTCCACCGCTTGCTTTTGAAGCTCCCTTTCTTCCTTTTTGGTTAAGTACTTCATAATTGTGCATGTGTTTTCCAGATGTCTCCCTTGTGCTCTTCTGCCACCTGTTGCTTCTCCTCCATACACCCATGTTACTCCCCCCAAAGCAACCTCCATGTTGCTACCCCTCGCCAGCACTAAAAAAAAAACCTTTTGTGTATTTTATTTCTTATTACTTGTCAATCCAACTCGAATTGGCAAACAAAATGAAAAAAATTGCAGCTGTGTCATTGGCTTGCTCTTTTTCTTATTTAGCCATGCTTCACAGTATCAGAGATGCTGTACAGCATGGCTAAAAACAATTGATGAAGGAAGTTAGTCTCAAAGGTGAGACCTATTAGTTTTTCCAATGCTTGTTCTTTACACCTCCTTTGCCGTAGGCTACAAACAAGCACATGGCCAATTCAAGATAAGTGGGGAGGATCCACCGAGCTCTCCTGAGCCCGCTCCCCAAGATAATTTCCCCAGTGTTTAATTTCAGGTGGTGGTTGCTGGTGGGGGACACCAGCAACCACCACCTAAAAGTCTTGGGATCCAGCACTTATTTTTTCTTATCAAACAATAACCACGAGCAAGAAAGGGAAAACACACAAGGCAAAGAAGTAGGAAGAGAAAGACAGAAACATTGCTGCCAGGGAGAAAGCAGGAACCCGCATGAGCAAACTAAAGGGTCAGGGACTTGATAATTGATGGAAAAGCCACGAGGTTGATTCAAGGCTACGAAGTCTTGGTATTCAGTAGTATTCACTGTGACATTGCAAAGCACTAGCCGCAGGTTTCAGAGCAGAGGTTGGAGACCTGCACAGATTCAAATTAAGCACTGAATTTTCTCCACAAAAACCTTGTGTCACAGTCCCTCTGTCCAAAGTCAAGCACTCACACATAGATGTAGCGTAAGGCTACTTAAACAGCCTGTTTCTAAACGCTCTCATCTTCAGCAGTGTAGAAATTAAGATATTGTGGAATAAAGGGGTTTGCCCAGGGTCACAGTATTTAGCGGTGGGAAGCTAGGATCAGTAGGGTTCCTAGTTGTGCGTCACTAGAGCTGTTATGATTGGACACGTGACTGGCAGTTATTAAATTAGTCCCACTATGGCCCACCTGGGTCTAACCTTTGACCTCTGGTGTTCTACAGCTCACTGGTAACGTGGCTAAATGTATGTTTCTATCTTTTATACACAAATTGAGGTTATGTTTGGCATTTGTAATCCTGGCTAAAACTCAGAACCCTCACACCAAACCCGCCCAGTTATCCTTGGCCTGTGTTAAGACCGAGCCCAGATTCAAAGAATAATTTGGATCTGAATTCATCAGAAAGGGGGTGGGAAAGCCAAACTTCAGACACTTATTATGTGAGTTTTAACTAGCCAGCGAGCTCATGTAAAAATAACAGGCTTTAATTAAGAGGCAGAAAATTATGATTAGCCATCAAACCATGGCTCAAACATTTTCAAATACATCCAGTTCAAGTTAGAATAAAAGCAAACAGGCAATATGAGCTGAAAAAAATATTTTGCTTAAGTAGGAGTTCTCAGTACTTTGTTGTACCGGTGCAGCATCGGTGTTCAGGTTATGGGGAGGGGCTTATTGAACATGGCTGCCTTGTGTTTGCATTTTACATGAGGAGTTGGATTAAACACTGTCCCATTCAAGTAAAAGAGAAACATTTCCCCATTGTACACCTAGTTTGTTTAGACAGATCAAGAGTATGCTTGAGTTTTGTCCTATGGTTCTAGGGGACTGCACTTGCGGGAAGCTCACTACTAGACATACTACAGTATTAACTTCCTAAGAGTCAGGGCCACTGGAAATATGCAGCAGGAGAGGACCAAACTATGCAGCAGAGTTGAATATATTATTATTGGAAATGGCCCTTTCTGCAGGGTCACCCCCAAGCTTTTTGCCTTCCTCTGTCCCTTTTTGCTGAATTTGTTTTTGTTGGCTTTAGGACTCTGTGCACCTTAACACTGCTAACTAGTGCTAAAGTGCCTGTGCTCTCCTCCTAAAATGCGGTAACATTGGCTTATTGACAGCTGGCATATGTAATTTACTTATAAGTCACTAGTAAAGTGCACTACATGTGGCCAAGGCCTGTAAATGTTATTCTACTAGTGGGCCTGCAGCACTGATTGTGCCACCCACTTAAGTATATCTTTAAATATGCTTAAGGCCTATCATTGCAGAGCCTTTGTGTGCAATTTAAACTGCCATGTCGAGTGGGCACTTAAACCCCTTGCCAAGTCATAAACTCCCCTTTTTTGCATATAAGTAACCACTAAGCTAGACCCTAGGTAGCTCATAGCGCAGGGTGCTGTATAAGTAAATAGCAGGATATGTACTTTTAGATTTTACATGTCCTGCTAGTGAAAAACTCTCAAGTCCATTTTTAACTACTGTGATGCATACTCCTCTCATAGGTTAACATTGGTGATTCCTTATCACATTTAAGTAGCTATAACTCCTAATTGAGTAAGAGGTAGGTCTGTCATGTTTAGTACCTATGAAATTGTACTGAAAAATCCTCTTTAATAGTAAAGTCAAATTTATCATTACAGTTCTGAAAATGCCACTTATAGAAAGTTAGCATTTTCCTGCTCTTAGCCCTGTGTGCTTGCAGTCTGCCTCCAATACATGGTTGGGTGGGGGTGTCAACTGGGCTTTGTTCATTCCCTCTAGACAGCCACAATCAATGGGAGCTTAGATGTGACTTGATGGACCATCCTGGGAGGATGGGAGGGAGGAGCTGGGAAAAGCCTCACACTTACACCTGAATGAGCTGTGTCCCGTCCCCACACAAAGAGCTGCATACCCCCCTGTAAGGAGTCTGGATCCTGGGCAGGAAGGAAAAACCTCTGTGCACTTCAAAGGCCCTTCTTTGAAGTCACCCCCTCTTCAAAGGCACCATTGGGTATAAGTACTGGACCTCTCATACCACCAACTCAGTACACTTCTGGACCTGTGCATATTCTGTCAAGAAGGACTGCTGTGTTGCTGAAAGATTGTCACTATGCTGGGCTTCTGCTCTGGCAAACTTCTGCCTTGCTGTACTGACCTGCTGACTTTTTGCCTGAAGAGGAAGAACGGAACCTGGAACCTGTCTTGAACCCAGGATGCCAGAATGACTCAAAGGACTAGTCTGCTGTCCTCCTTATCTGAGCCACAGGGACATAACAGCCTTCCTACAGCTCCTAGACCCGTCTTCAGCAAGTTCTTGAACCCCAAGAGGCACTTCTTAGGTCCCTGGGCCCTTGAGTAGAACTGTAGCTCCTACAATCAAGCTTTTGGATTCTGTACGAATGCAACGGGCCTGTTTGCACCGGAACTGCACCACTCGCCCAAAGAATCAGCACGAGCTGCCGCAAGTGCGACTCTTCGCATAGCAAGCCTCGCCCACTGGCATGGATCGCCACCACGAGGCTCCACCCCATCATTCTGTGATGTCTGGCCTGCTCTTTGCACTCCACCGAACACCGCCAGTGATAGTCTTCTTTCTCCAAGCAAACTTCTGCCCCTTGAACGGGGCTCATGGCACAATTCTTGAGAAGGTAAAACTTCCTCTGGACATATGTGGGGCTGTATCTGACCCACGCTCCATTGCAGTCAGCTTGAAAGTCTGGATTTGACCGGATCCATTGCGACCAGATTTCCCTGGTTGGCACTTTATGCTTTTAAGCTCTACTTTACTGTTTATTCATTAAAAATGCATAACTCTGTTCTACTTTTTGGATTTTTGTCATCTGCTCTTGTTTTAATTATAGAATTAGGCAACATTTTTCTAACCTGGTGTGGAGTCTTTTTGTGTGGTGTTTTCACTGTTTTAGCGTTTGAAGTGTTGCACAAATACTTTAGACATTGCCTCTAAAGTTAAGCCTGCCTTCTCTTTGTCAAGCTACCAGAGGGTGAGCACAGGTTAATTTAGGGTGCGCGTGTGCCTTACCCTGACTTTGATTGTGGTTGCTGTTTGGCCAGGACTTACACCCCGCCAACCAGTAGCCCAATTTCTCATAATTATGAAGCAAAAAAAGGCAAATTATGCAGCACATTTTGTGATAGTATTACTTCATTATTTTGAAATGTTTACCCATGTTGACACTGCCTTACAAAAGGATTGCCTAATCAGTACCACTTTAACACCCTAAAACAGCAATAAGCTACTGAAAGATAACCAGTCATTCTTTGCAAAGGGCCTTCCACTGCGCTGCACAATGTGTTGCAACTTTTTCAGTAACTTTTGATCTGTTTGAGCTAGAGAACATTTTTTTGCTGTTAAAATCTGGAAGTTCTGAGGCAGATGGTGAATTATGTGGCAAATGCTGCTCATCCATAGTTATGTGGAAAACGTTGCTGTCACTGAATCGCATAATTCCCATGGCTCTGCCTTTAGTGCATGCATATGCTTGTGACTTCTTGTCTACCTATTACGTTAATTTGGGGCGTTTTCTGCCGCCTCCTTCTGTAGGGATTTTATGAAGACTAGCAGCAGGCCGATTTCAAGGACCGGGGTCAAATTCTGATCTTTGCATAAATGGGAGTTTCCCTAGGGATCGGAATTCTGAGTTTTAGCATAAGGGCAACACCTTTGTAATTTTCTACTAATATACTTCATCAGGTTAAATGTGTGGGAAAGACTCCATCCATGTGGAAATCGATGCTGTAAAGAAATGTTCTATAATTATCTCCTTTGTTTCCTGATCAAGCTCAGAAAAATAGTTTTTTACCACATCCAGTAATTACTTCACCTGTTTTGATATTTACTTGGAATTGTAAATACCTCACCATTTACCAAGGCATTCATAATCAAAGCCTTAGTGTCAGGAGCAATGCAGATATAAGTGAGATAATAGATCTCAGGGGATGATGGCTCTTATGATCTCTCAGATATGGAGCTGTGACTGCTGATCTCAACAATTATAACGCCTTCAAATGCCCAGTGATTTGTAACCTCTGCTTGTCAGAGCATTTGCTGAGGGATTATGATGTTTTAAGTTTGTTGCCTCAATGTTTCGAAAGCATAAACTTTGAATTTAGGATACCTAAGTGTTGGTGTCTCCAAAATGTCCCCAAAGTATGATAAACATCTACCAGGAACTCTGGCAGATGGACACCAAACATGCTAGGTCTTCACATTCTCAGACTCCCCTTCCTCCCACTGTCTAGAAAACCTAAACATGCACAAAGATGTTGACATAACAAATACCTACAATTGTCAAGACAGCTTGGATTTACTGAGACACCTAAACTCTATATACCTCCGACATGACTCAGCCATTATTCCGAGAGGTTTGGGAATTCAGCTGAAGCTGAATGGATGAATGAATGAATGAAAGAGTATGTATAAAATGCTCAGCTACTCAGAAAGAGTGTCCTGGCGCTGAGACACTGAATCAGACCTGATGCTGCCCTACAGGGTGGGAAACCAGGGGTTAGTTCCGGAAAAGCCAAGTTTTGAGCATTTGCCTGAATATGGTTACATCGGACAGCTGCCTGATTGTCAGAGGTAAGAGGTTCCAGGCACGTGCAACTTGCACCTGAAAGGAACGGCCGCCCATGCGGATGTGGTATATCTTAGGAATGGAAGCCAAATTCAGTGTGGAGGAACTAAAGGTTCGAGGAGGCACATAGCGTGTGACTCTCGTTCTGAGGTACTGTGCTCTGGTACCCTGCAGGGCCTTAATGAAGAGAACCAATGCCTTAAAACAAATTATCTCTTTAACTGAAAGCCAATGTAAGGCCTTCAGGTGAGGAGAGATATGAGTCCTGGGTATGAGCAGGAGAACCACGCATGCGGCCGCACTCGGAACCACCTGTAAGTGATTAAGCAGATATTCCAGTCTGGAGGTGATCAGAACCTGGACAACGGTCTTCCTGTGATCAAGAGGCAAGAAGGGGAGGAATTTCCTAAGCATCCATAAAAGCCCAAAACAGGAGCCTGCAACTGACTGGACCTGTGCACTCATCGACAGGGCGCTATCCATCTTGATGCCAAGATTTTTGACTGTGCTAACAGAGAAGAGGGAAGATGACATAAGTGATGTCCACCACAGTTTCCACTCATCCGTGGGTGGAGAGCCGAAAAAGATGATCTCAGATTTATCAGGGTTACATATAGCTGGTTCAACCTCAACCAGGAAAACACCTTTGAAAGACATAGGTTTATCTTTTCACCTTCGAAGTCTGCTCCTTGTCACAGGTGAACAGAAGCTGTGTGTCATCTGCTTAAGTTCCATGCAAGAAGGTCAGTCATTTGCTTTGCTCTTCAGATATTCAAACTTATACCGACAGGTTCATCAATGTAGATGATAGCGAGCTCCAGGAGACCAGGCCTGTGATTTGGTCTTCAAACCTTTAAACATATGTTGAGGTGTTCTGGAATCTAGCAAGTGACCAATCCTTGGAGTTCAAATTGATGTTTTGCGCTTCAGATTTTCGTATCTATGTTGGGGGGGTTCAGGTGTTCATGCAGCCAACCACTGATCATTCCATGGCGTCCCAGATCCGTAGTTTAGTAGCAGCTGCTCCCACTCTCGTCCCTTTTGCTACTCCTGGCTCTGACCTTGCTATTCCCTGTTTTAAGGAGACAAAGAATAGAAGAAAGATGATAGATCTTTTTGAGCATGTGCATTGCTCTCCTGCCTTTTGGCTAGGTTTGAAATACAATATACATACCAAAATACATTGATAGGAAATAGGTGCAAGAAAGCTGTGTCTAGTTGCTTCACTCTCTGGTCCGTGCCCTTTCGGTAGACTCTTAACAGCCAAATAGGAGGCCATTGAAAGCCATGGTTGTGAGAAGGAGTCAACTGTGTGATATCATCAGGGGTCAAAGGATGATTGTTGTCACATCCTCTAGCCCTGGTTTTTGATGAAGCAATGGCCATGCATCCACCCAACATCTGGAGGTTATCCTCTTCTTGCACACAGAAGTAGCATTTGGGAGACTATGAAGTGCTGAATTTGAGCCGGTGGTTTCCGGTGCTAAGCACTGGCACTTAATTGCCTGAACCTGCACTTATGACAGCTACCACATGGTGCTACTGTTTGTGTAATTTAAAGATGACCAGAAAAGCAGTTGACGAGGGCAGCACAGCACATTTTTTTTTTACAAATTATGCACTGGAAACATGCAACATTAAAAAAAATGCTTTTATCATAACTCTGTAACTTTGGAACTGGGGAACCAAGTTCGAGTCCTGGGTGGGCTCATCATCCTTTGATCCTGGGTAAATCACGTAATCTTTCCTGTGCCCAAAAGAGTGACTCTGACCTTGTGTGATGGTATTGATGCTCATGTAAAGAGCTCCAATGCCCTTCTGCCCAATTTGAACTATTTAAAACTGCAATGAACAACTGGCCTAGGACGCCATCCTTGTAGATTGGAAACTTGTGGTAGGATTAACAAAAGGTGGGGTGCATATGTGTCTTTTCTCTGTGAGTGAGTAGATGAGAGGGCATACTCTGCAGCTGCTGAACGTGCGTCGTCGTGCTGCTTGTACCTTTACCGCTGACTAACCACCTTGAAGAGAAAGGCGGGGGCCGGCATCAGCCCCGCCGCAAGTTTGGCGGGGCCGGTCCCCTCTCGCCTGCTCGCCGTAAATTTAAGGGCCTTAGAGGCCGGCGCCATTTTTGAATGGGGTCGCCCAGGGGGAGGGACAAGTGCTCGCTCCTAGAACTCCAGGGGCGGTACATCCGGTTGGCTGGATGGGTGCGGGGGAGGGGGAGGGGGGAGTCACACTTTGTTTAGGCTGGTTGGCCACCCCGCACGGGCACAATTACGTCACTAACCGGCACAGAGTGCAAGGACCCCCTTTAATGGATTTAATGGAGCAAACAGGGGGGGGGGAGTACCCTCTCAGTAAACGGGCCCTCTGTGCCTTTTCACTCCTATGGGAGGGCGTGGCTAATATTGATAAGGATCTGACACCAGTTAGCGACCTTTGCCGTAGGCCCCAATAGGATACACAGAAAAGTAATTAATGAATGATTATGATTCAGATGTTAGACTCGGATAGGAAATACCTTGTACTAGAAGTATGTTAAGGTTAGCCATCTGATATATGTACATATTAATTGTAATCAAATGTCATGCTACATTTTCTGCATACAAAATATGTGGAAATATTGTTTATTTAAATTTTTTATTTGATTTTAAGTTTTTATAAATACGGCTGAGGGTTGTACGACCCCCGCCTCTAAAGAAATCTTCTCTCATGTCCATTCTCTAATAAATGTTGGTTAAACACAAGGCGGGGGAGGGCGATGTTCGGTAGTCCCTGGCCATAATAACAGCACAGATAGTCACCAAAGGAATGGCTGGAATTTAAACACATTTTCTCAGGCCCAGTATTTTCCAGAAGCTGGTCTTCACAACTAAATTGTATTGGGGGTTTGCGAATGGCCTACACTTTGTTGACAGGAAGGCAGCCTTTGGCTACCACCTCTCTCTCTCACAATGTGATGTGTGCAAGGGCTCTGAAGGGAGGTGTTGAGGGTTTTGTTGGCAGCACTCAAGATGAGGTTGCGGCCCCGCACAGCGTGGGAGGCGACTGGTCCTGATTCTTGAGTAGCACATGAAAGTGATGCGTCGAAGGTTCTAGCAGCCGGCGCCTATAGATTTCCTCCTGCACCAGCAGCCCTGGGCAGAGTGAGCCAAGAGTTCCCCTCGGTCACGTGAGCACTAGCTCTCATCTTTCTTGCCTTGTGCCCTAGCCTGCCTCTTCCAATGAGCTTCATGGCAGCTGGTCTCGTGCTCTGAATAGCCTGGGCTTCCACAATCTTGTCTGTATTCTCACCACAGAACTCCCTGATGGACCACTTTACCACTCCCCATGTAGGAATCTGCTTTCGAGAAACTGTGGGTTTGGCCAAGTCCCAGCCTCTCTGGGTCTCCTATTGCTCTTACTCCGGTATCTGCCCATTTGAGCCCTTCTACATCCCCTTTAAAATCCCCTACTCGCCCTCTACTTCTAGGAATCCTCCTTGCCTGGGAAGAGTGCACGTGCAGGTCAGCTGGTTCTGTTTCACTTCCTACCGCACAGCAATTCACATGTGGTAGGCCTAAACAAGTGGGTTTAAGAACTGTAATCTTACGTAATGTCAGCAATTGTGAGTTAAGCTTGTTAAGCACAAATCTCGAAATTTTACTATTATACGACACTGTGTAAATGACATGCCAACTGCAGCCAAGATTTAATGTGACTGCACCGGAACAACGCGGAGGTACAAAATGCGAGCGGCTGCTATTTGCAGAACGGGTATTTTTTGCGATATTTCGTTATCAAAACATTAACAGTTTTGTCCAAATAGGACACAGTTTTATGCTAAAATATAGCGTCAAATGCCGGTTTTGCATTTTTCCTAATTTCATGTAAATTCATGACATTTTCCTGAGATTTTGTGTAGTTATGCAAAAACAAGTTCGACTGCTTTTGCATACTCCTAGAGGAACCAGCTACAGCATGAGCAATGACAGGGTCAGTTGAGACAACACGGTCCCAGGTCTGGTCTAGGCAGAACCATTCTAGACCTTGGAAGGAATCGCTATAGTTATTCTTCCTTTGATATAAAATGAAAAGAGATCACTTATCGTAGTGAAAGGTATGTTTCACTTTCTGTGCACATTCAATTCTTGGTCTCTTTTTGAAGAAAACACCTTCCAGATGATGAAGTGGGTTTTCTCCCCATCTCTGGTCAATCTGTAGCCACTCATTATATGGAACATCTCAAACATGGGAGCAGAGGTCCTTTAATGCTCATTTACTCCTTCCCTCTCTGCCTAGAGTGACCCAATTCAGGACAATTCGAGAGTAAACCATTTTATCTTTGCATTTCCTGGTTTCCGTTTTCTCCCACAAAGTTTTTAGAAGTTTACCAGCCACAGACAT
The DNA here is from genome assembly GCF_964263255.1 of Lissotriton vulgaris. NCBI lineage: Eukaryota > Metazoa > Chordata > Amphibia > Caudata > Salamandridae > Lissotriton > Lissotriton vulgaris. The sequence goes on along the minus strand of NC_141685.1, from coordinate 798,086,861 downwards.
CATAAAAGTTAAAATATGTGTTTTAAGTCTGAAAAACACGTTTTTTATATTTTTTTCAAGCATTTGTTTTAAACCTTTAAAGCTTTGGGGGCATAAGCAATGTTTTTGAAAAAACTTCACAATGGTTGTGGCATGAAAAACATTACACATTCCTACGCCCATTTGAAGGATTAGCTCAATAGAAGGGAAAATAGATTTCGCACTACATTATACTTACTGAATCCCTGGACTCATTTGGAAATAGTAGAGATGGTTCAAGACTTATTGCTGCTTATTCTGAATAGCTCACAGTACCGATTTGTGCAGAAAGAGGAGTTCCATTGAAATAGGAATAACAAGGAATATAGTAATGCCACCATAGGTTTTTCCGTGAATACCTTCTCCAGAATTAAACCGGGAGGAATTTGTCCACAGAAAATGCCCCCAAATTCAGGAGTGGCAGTTGGAAATCGGTGCAGGAACACCACTCTCTGGTGTTATTTCTATTGCTTTGGAGCTCCATAAGGGATTACTTGAAGTCCCATGGTAATCTAACTCCATGGAATTATGAATGGCCATGGTATCAGTGATCCACGGGGCAAATGAATTCATCAGGATTATTGAGGCATTTGGTAAAAGCCTTCACCTACTTTGGTCCCACCTTTTCTGTACCGCCCTCTGCAGTTCTGGCACCCACTGAATATTATGTTTCTACACCTTTCAGGGATGGACTGTCTTACTTAGTGGTTGAAGTGCAATAAAAACGTATGAGAACTGTGATCCTTAGTTTAAAGGGGGTCGGGGTAGTGATCATTGTGGTGGAGTCAGAGATGTGGCTGAAAAGAATAAAATATTCTGTAACTACTTTGTTACTCTTTGACCAGCAAGTAACTGATAGCCAAAATATAATGCACACACGTTCAGTGACAAATCAATGAAAGTTGAATGCGCTTGTTTATGCTATGAAATCACAGTTTATGGGATCAGTGGAGATGTCTGTCTGTGTAACCAGAGTCCCAAAATTGAATCATGGTTGGCATAGTGGAAAATAGTAATGAATGAATGAATGAATCTACACTTGTAAAGCGCATGGCTTCCAAAGGCCTACCAGCGCTAGAGACAAAGCCATCACACAATCAAGCGATCAGAAAGTTGAGAGATGATTGGCCTCGAGTCGGATATGATCTGGGAGCTGGTTCCAGCATTTGGCCGAGATGAGGGAAAAAAGACGTCCCCCACTCCGAGCTCGGTATACACTAGGAACTATTGCTGGCTGTTTTTTCTCAGAGCGCAAAGATCTTTTAGGGAAGAGGGGGGATAATGGATTGAAGAATCGGAGGGCCTTAGCTGAGAGTGCCTTATGGGCAATACACAATGCCTTAAACTGAATTCTCTCAGCCACTGGAAGCCAATGCAGGGATATAATGTAAGGTTTAGCTGATTCCTGCTTGTGAACCTGCATCAGCAGTTGCGCCGCACAGTTGCATTTTTTTAATGGTTGCAGCTGGAGACCATAGGTATAGCACATTGGCATAATCAAGCCTCGAGAATATCAAGGCTTGCACCAAAAGCTTCCTAGCAGAAAAAGGCAAAAGTGGAACAACCTTCCTGATAATTTTTAAAATGCCATAGCAGGTACCTGCCACCCTGCATGCATGTTCCTTAAAGTTCAGGCTGTGGTCCAGCTACTCCCCAAGACTTTTTATTTGAGTCTTGGGGGAAGGCATCACCCCTAAACATTTAGGCCAGAGGGCATTGATGTCCATAATAGTGGTTTTACCTAAGAGCATCAGTTCGGTTTTGACTTCATTCAGCTTTAGGAAGGAGTCATCCATCCATTCGGAGATACCTTCCAAGCAGCTGACCAAATTGCTCTTAACATTGTCCAGACTGTTGAGGGATACAATCAGCTGAGTATCATCAGCATAGGAAATGATGTTAACCCCAAAGGGTTTAACCACCTCGGCCAGAGGGCGCAGATAGACATTAAAAAGTTTGGGGCTCAGGGCCGAGCCCTGCGGCACCCCACATCGTAATGGCATTCTTTTGGAACTAACATTGCCCTCAAAGACCTGGAATGACCGATCTACCAGGAAAGACTCAAGCGATTTGAGTAAAATTCCTATCACCCCAATCTCTCTAAGTCTTGAAATCAGAAGTTGATGATTAACAGTGTCGAAGGCCGCACTGAGGTCAAGTAATATGGTAGCTGTGGACCCGCCACTGTCTAAAATTCTCCTGGCTTCTTCGACCACAGCTAACAAGGCTGTCTCTGCGCCTTGTTTGGGCCTAAAGCCAGTTTGAGAGGGGTGAAGACTTTCATTCACCTCCAAATGTTGGAGAGAACGGAATTAACATATTTTTCACATATCAAGGAGGTGGCCTTTCTGGTGGGTGGGGGCAGACTCTTTCAACTTCAGTGTCAGAGCATCCAAATTGTCTATCACCGCCTCAGCATCCGCAGAGGAAGATAGATCAAAATGCATATTGAGGTCACCCAAAACAGAAACATTAGAAAAAGAGCTAACCGATTTAGCTCGGAAATCCAGGAGGTCCCTGATAAAGAGGCCCATTGGGCCTGGAGGGCGATAAATGAGGACCTCAGAAAAAGTGCACGTAGGGGACAAGCCAAGAGCAAAAAGACAGCTTTCACAGTCTGGGATCAGGCTGGGTGTTATCCAACAGTTAAACTTGTCTTTAAAAATAATAGCCAGCCCCCCGCCTCTGCTCCCTTCCGGATCCTGTCTCTGAATCACCTATCCAGGGGGCAAGGCTTGTACTACCGCTGGATCAGATACGCTTGAAAGCCAGGTTTCGGTGAGAAACAAGGCATCTAAATCATGTTCCTTAAGAAGCAAGAAGAGTTCAGTGGTGTGTTTAGGTAAAGACCGGCAGTTTAAAAGAGCCATAATGTGTATTTATAGGGCTGCTAGGTCTCAACTTGTAACAAAAAGCACTGTGAATAAGTCATTACTTAAAAATGTTATTATATTTTAAGACAGGCTGTTGCAAAAACATTTAGGGGCCCATTAGGATGGCGGGCGGATTGCCCCCGCCAGGCTGGCGGTATCCACCGTCAGCCTGGCGGGGGCAATCCGCCCGCCATCCGCACCTAAATTCCCCTCAGCCATATTAGGATGGCGGGGGGGACCGGGGCGGGCGGAAAGACCGTCCGCCGCTTTTCCGCCCCGGTAAAACGTTTAATATGGTGGCTGTGTCTATTAGACACCGCCAGCCATATTATGATGGGCTTAAACAGATGCCTTTCCATGGCGGCAGGCATGCGGTCTTCAATTCGGGGGCCCCCTGCGGGCCCCCATGGTGAAGGGGGTTGGGGGGTGCACATGGGGGGTACCTGTGGTACCACCTGCATTTGCATACACAATGCGGCTGGCACTGCGCGGTGCCTGCCGCTTTGTGTATGCAAATGCATACATGCATTATTAGCATTGTGGCGGGCAGTGCTGAGAGCACCGCCCGCCACAATGTTAAAAATGCATGATGCGCCCGCCACTGTGGTGGGCGAATCCTAATATGCAGTGCGGGACTGCCGCTCAGCTCGCGGGCAGTCCCGTTTTCCGCGAGGGTGGCGGGCGGGCAAAGTCCGCCCGCCATCCTAATGGGGGCCTTAGTATTTAAGATAAACCAAGTGCTATCTAACTATACCTATTTAGTATTGTTGTTAGTAGGTAATTAGACTGTACCCAGAAAAAAACCTTTTTTAAGAAGTTTGCATTGAAAGTATGCGCCCCAGAACCTCTCAAAAATAATAAATCTTGGTCAACTTTAAGCTTCAAATGTCTCTGTCAATTAAAGCCTTTGCTGGTCTGGCCGTCGAGCAGCTTTAGAGTTGCTGATTAACCAACTGCACGCAGTACATATCTTCCAGGTAGTGGGCACCTCTCTGGGAAGGCTTGTTTCTTCTTTAGCTCTCTAGTCCTCCCTCTGCCTCACAGTACAGAAGAAGACGTCTCCCACCCTTCTTCTTTCTGCTGGTGGCATCTCAAGGGTAGCATTAGTGCCATGAACAATGTTTTTTAAACAAAGAGTATGGGAACTATAGTTATACATTTCTTTAAAAAGCTCAGAATCATTGTTCCCAGTGGATCCCTTCTATCTCTGGTCTTATCTGACCAGGAAGATTCCTCAACCACATTTTCAAAAACATCTAGCTCCTTACAAAACAAATTAATTATTTTACATTTTTCAAAGAGTTTCACACGTTCATCTGTTGACGTTCCCTAGAAAGAAATAGTTGCTCGTGAGAAAGTGGTGTATTTCATAATGCCTGACTGCCAAGCATAAATTCACCGCCATATTTGTTTTCCAAAGTGTTCTGGTTTCTGCAAGAGGGCCAAAGAGGATTGTGGCTACATTCAAAGGTAGGCAGGCAGAATTCAGCTGCAGAATACAGTCTGTGATTGTCAAAATCCCCCTGAAGGCAAGGAGTGGTCCCTACTTTGCAGTGATGAAGCATGATTACCAAAGGCCCTAAAAACAAGCTCGAAAATGAAACCCGATTGGTGAGTGGTATAAGACAGCCATAATTGGAGAGCAGTAGGCATTTCGCTGCTCTGAGCACAGGTGCCACTGCCCACGCTGGACTGTTGCTAAGAATGCCCTGCCACCTTGGTATTTAGAAGTTTACCCATGAGAGGGAGAAGGAAACGATTCTGGGCAAAGATCTCAGGAAAGAAGAAAGATATGTGCATTTTGTTGAACAGAATACTAAGCTTTTTGGGTGCCCAGATAGGCTTCCGACGCCCAGGGATTCAGCTCCAGCTCACCACTGACACCTCCCTGAGTTTTAGCAACACACTTACTCATAAGCGCCAGGTTGTAAGAGCTAGTTGGGCTTGGGCCACACCAATAATTTAAGAGCTGCAGGCAGATGCCAAGATTTTTCGCATTGTTTACAAGAAAGACAAGTGTGAGTTGGTGCTGTCAGCCAAAGCTAAAGAGGCATGGAGAAGATACAGGGCAGGAAGTGCACGCCATCTCTCACTTTTAGGATCCTTATCACCTAAGCAGCAAAACATTCAACATAGAATGTCTGTTGTGTTGAAAAAGGGCCCTTTCAAAAGGCACGAAGCAGACTTACCTTCCCTTTGCTTAAACATTTTTCATTTTTTTGTCATTCATAAGGTGAACTACATTTTACTATTTGGAAAATATTCATCTGATTTATATTAGGGCATATAACTTTTCAATGTTGTTTTCACGTGTCCTTTTGTGTTCCTATCTACTTTATTGTACATTTGTTCAGTGCTCAGACAATCAGGAGGTCTCTTCAGAGCACATATAAAAACCTAACAAGATCAAAACCCTCTGAGATGTCTGTATGTAGGTTATAGATGAAAATAGCCATTGTAAACAGGCCCATATAATATAGAATGCACATTTTTTACCTGAGCTTGACTGCAGAGGAGGCATGATGAGGTTGTGGGAGCCCTTCCAAGGATGAAGTAACATTGTAGCTCATTGTCTATGCAAGTTATCCCTTCATCTACTTATTTAGGACTTTCCGCTACTTTCGGGGCTCCAATAAGGGCTGCTTGGGTGTCGAGCCCTGCTTGCAGTGGCATAGCCAGGGGAAGCGTTGCTGTCTTTGGGGGTGGCGCAGCTGAGCAAGTTGTGTCTGTTGACTACCACCATCCCCCACCCCTGAGAAAAAGTAATCCGTCTGCTGCCAGATCTCCCCAGGTGCTAGATTGTCCATCACCCGCCAGCACCTCCCCCGCCCGGAACAAGTTGTCTGTTGGCCGCGAGCCGCCCCAGCTCTTACCTGCACTGGGCGGCAAACTTAGGGTCCGCCCCGGGTGGCAGTAGGTCTAGCTACGCCACTGGCTGGTTGCCTAGTGTTATGCAAGAAGAATACATATGCAGCTTATCAAAGGTCTGGAGTCTGAAAGGGTTAACTGATTCTTTTGCATGCATTATCACACACGTTGGTAAAGTATCCTGCGGGACACACTTTGCATCTCATGTCGAAGAAGCTGCTGATGTGATCCGAGTCCTACCGATAATTTGGTGAACCTGGCTCGCCTGCACCAACTCCATTACGCAGAGTGAAATGTTGACTGCTTGCCAGTAGGACACCATGTTCACAGTCCTCGGACTTTCCCAGTTAGACCCTGGATGACTTCATCTGAAAATCAAAATTATAAGGAGGTTTAGAAATTTGCCTTGTGAGGTCCTAATGAGGATGAGTCCTCTGAGCTGTATATCCCTTCACTTTTTTGCAGCCCCCACACTTAAGACAAACCATATGCCAATAATTTTGCCCTCAAACAGTTCAGGAAGAACTATTCTTCTATGGCTGGGGATCAACACAAGTTTGCATATGCTTGATAGCTGCCTGTAGTAGCAATTGGAAGTGAAAAACAGGTTGGAATGGAATGTGCCTAAAGCAATCATCAACGGACTGAGTTACTTTAAGCACTTCCATACATAACTTTGTATTTTTTAAGTGAGGTGTATTACGTGATATGCCCCTACATGGGTCCAAGCCAGCCCTTCTGCAGTTGGGGCTCATGCTGCACCGCGCCAATGACGCCCAACTAAACTAGAACACATTCGAACTCCTGTACAGAGATGCGCCTTGCCCTCTGGCTTAGACTGTCTCTGTTGGAGTTCTAATGAATCAGGGGGCGGCTCCCTCATTTGAGCAAAGGAGCGTCGTCTCACAAACAAAAGCCTTAGTCCAGAGCTAAAAAATAAAATGGTAGTAACGTTTATTATTACCATTTTATTTTTCAGCAACCAATCCATCCCGAAATAAGCATCAGAACAGGGCAGGGCCATTGCTGTTGAGTGGCAGCAGGTAACTTTGTGCTCCCAAGTTTAAAATGCGCATGTCTCTTTGGCCGGCTTTTTTGCAACAGCCAGTCAGGCATGCACATTTTAAACCTCGCTAACCCAGCTGTCTTGATACAGCTGGGTTAGAAAAAGCAAAGGCCCCCATGCTCTTGTGGGTGCTGATAGAGGCCACTTGCACCAATCCTAGCTTTGCGCTCATGCTGCATGAGAGCAGCGCCCGGATTGGCTTGGGAGTCAGGAGCGTGCATGCATCAAGGAGAGAAGGATCGAGCAAGATGTCACGCTCGTAGAAAAAGTAAGTGCCTTTATTTTTTTATGTGCCCCCACGCACTCACCACCTGCAGGACATGCCAGCCACCCCTGTAGTGAGTGGTGGCTGGCACCAATGATTTAAGCTGCACCAGGCCAAGGAGGACTAACTATGACAAAACACACCTGTGGTTGCTTTGTCCTGTTCAGGGGGTACCATGCTTGCAATTTGGGCTTCCCTATCTCTTTTTTGTCCGGGGCAAGACTGATCTGCAACGAGTTGGTCACTGTTTGTATTGTCACAGACAAGATAAATATGATGGAGTGGAACAGATCTGAGTAATTGCCAGTGGGTCATTGGTCATTCACGCATCTCAACCCATCACTTTCGCTCTGCTCTAACCAAGTGAACCAGTCCTAGATGGAACAAAATCAATTAAGGACATGTTACTGCCCCTTTAGGGTTTGTTGGGGATGCATAATTGTGGTCCCCAGGAATGGGGAGCCCTAGTGGTTCATGTCTGAAAACATCATGCCATTGAGGCACTCAGGGTTATGTGACAAACCCAAAAGGCACTGTAGGGATAATTTGAACAGCAGAGTACAATGATTCGTAAAGGGAAAGCTTAAGGCTTAAAACATGTCATTAAAGGTAGGATATAATCTGGACTGACGAACGTGGAGCAGGAGCGGGATTGTTTGGCAGTCTGTTACAAGCATATAAATATGGGCCTGAGACTCCTAGTGAAAGGCCACTGGCATGCACATCTGGGCCAACTCCACCTAGTGATCTGGTATGCAGGTCAGGGCTTGTAATTTCTTGTGATCTACGCCTGGCATGCAGATATGGGTCAGTGACCCTGTTGGAAATGGCCCTTTTTGCAGGATCATCCCCAAACTTTTTGCTTCTTTCTCCCTTATTTTTACTGACCTGTGGCTGTTGGCAATAGGACTCTGGGCACTTTACCACTGCTGATCAGTGCTAAAGTGCATATGCTCTCTGTGTAAATTGTGATTGTAATTGGTTATCCATGATTGGCATATTTGTCTCACCAAGATGTCACTAGTAAAGTGACAAATGCTACTAGTGGGCTTGCCATTATGCAGCACGCTTGAAGCACATTGCTGCAAATCCTGCCAGTAGCACATTATTGCTAACCAACGTTTTAATTAAGTGTTAATCATTTCGACAACCCGCCACTAGTCGTGGCTAAACCTTGGAGTTCCACCCAAGTGACCGCGCCAAGCAAGGGGCTACACGCCTTCTTCGGAGCAATCTCTCCGCTGGTCCGCTCAAGCGGTCTCCGACCATTTTAATCAAGGCGGGATCTGGCTGGCCCTACCCCCATTGAGCCTCCTTGTTCTTGTACCACAGCCTTAACTGTATATACCATGCAAATGTTATGTTCTAGTCCTAAAGATGATCCCGTACAATTTTGAGCACGGGATCGAAACGTCGACTTTCTCTAATAGTGTCACATATGACCATTGTGCCTAATTTGTGTGATTACTATTTTGGCTACACTTGTTGAATCCTTTCACATATTGAATTACAAGTGGCCAATCTGCCTAGTCTTTGCCTGTAATTGTATAAGTGTTGTTTGCCCTAAACTGGTTGAATTGTCCTTTGATGTCTGCACACCTTCCCTTCACTATTTGGTACAGGACTGTGCCCTACTCTAAATTTTGTTGTTCGTGTATCCTTCACTTTATTTTTTGAACATTATAAAAATAAAAATCCATGTCCGGCTGGACATTGGAACTATATAGTATCCCACTGTGGTCTATATTCTATTCTCTACCCATTCCTAAATATATGCTAAGGACCTTTGTTCTTTTAAAGTGTACTAGTGGGCTTGCAGCACTGATTGTGCCACCCACATGAGTAGCCCTAAAATGGTGTCTCAGGCCTGCCACCGCAGTGCCTGTGTGCAGTCTGTGAACTGCCATGTCCCCCTGGTCAGTGTCCCCACTGACCAGGTCTAACCCTTCCCTTTTTGTGCACATTGGTCACCCCTATGGAAGGCCCAAGGTACCCCCCTGGGCAGGGTACGCTGTATGTGAAAGGTAGAGCATGTACTAGTGCAGGTGACATGCTCTGGTAGTGAATGGCAGCCATTTTCGTTTTTCACTATTGTAAGGCTACCTTGCCCATAGGCTATCATGGGGAATGCTGGCTACAGTGGCTACCAGCATATCTTCCCATAGGAGAAAGATATGATATAAACGTCTGGTATCCCTGAACTCAGAATTTAATAAAACATCTTTTAGGAAAGGTGGTTTTTAAATCCTGTGTTTGAGAACCACACTTTTTAGAAAGTGGCTGTTCTCTTGTCTGACCTTTCTGTGTGCTTTGGCTGTTTGTGAATTGACTGTCTGGTTTGTAAATGACAGGGCAGGGGGATTCCAGGAAACAGGATGAGTCTGCCCACTGGTGAATAGAGAGATCTGCATCTAGATGGGAGGGAGGAGTTGCACCTGGGACCTGAATAGGACTGTGCCTGCCCCCCACAGTGCTGGCTCCACCCCCTGTGGTGCGTCTGATGTCTTTGCGCTGCACTGTGAAAGGAGAGAAGGAATCATGTCAACAAAGTGCTCCAGGGCTGTGCTTTTCCTCCACAATGCTGGCTCCACGTCCTGCTGGGTGGCTGACGACCCTGCCCCTCACTCTGAAAGGAAAGGAGAAGCCAGGAAAACAAACTGCTCAAGGATCACCCAGAACTAGTTCAGACCCGGCTCAGAGCCCTCCTGCACAAAGGGAAGAAAGACTTTTAGGGGTATAAGTACAGGACCCCTGACTACAGAAAATTAGATGGAATCAAGAAGGAACCTCTGCCAAGGAGGAAGCTGAAACTGAGGAAGAAAGACTGTCCTGCTGTGTGATGCTAGATTGCCCTGCGGTTGCTTTGCTGCCAAGGAGAGGGGAAGGACTTTGCTTGATGCTGTGTCCCCTTGCTTGAAGGAATCTCCAAGGGCCTGAGAAGAGCTGGCTCCCTGTTTCTGAAGTCCCAGGAACAAAAGGACTTCACCCCGAGCTTCCCTGAGCTCTGCTGAGAGACCTCTGTCCTTCCTGGAGTGCTTGGCCCATGTGTGGTGCCTCTGGAAGTTGTAACTGTGTTGGGTAGCTGGAAATCATGCTTTTAAAGACTTTGCTACAGAAAATTTATCACAATCCTGGCCGAGCGATAAAATTCCCGCCGCTACGAAGACCGAGATCGTCGCAGTGCCTGTCGCCGCTGCCTGAAGACGCCGCACCCTTCGTTAGCGGGAAGATTCCTGCCGCTGCGAACATCGTCGCAGAGCCTTTCATCGCTGGGTGAAATCATCGCATCACGTCGCTGCGAGAATTGTCGCAGAGCCATCGCATCGAGGAGCTTCGAGAGAAAGATCACCGCTGGACCGCGCATCGTCGCCCCGGAGATCGTCGCAGCACCCGAGAATCATCGCATCGTGCCTTTGCGGGAGAAAACTTCCTACAGAACCTATGCACCGGAATTCACACAATTGGCCTTCCTCCCCATACAGACCGGATTCATCACAGCACGTCAGCTGCTGCAGTGGGGCTGTCACTAACGCCTCACCAGGGTCTCAGGAGCAACGCATCGCTTGTTTTTCACCGCTACAGCTTCTGTGCTTGGAACTTTTTATTGCTAACAATGGTACTGTGGCTAAAACGTGACGCAACTGTGGATAATTTTATTGCTAACCTTAAGAACATTAAGAACTCATTTGCAACCATATTCTTGAACTGTGTATGTTGGATTTTTGTTGTTTTGGTCTTGTATAGTTTAGATTTAATACCTTTATTTTTCTAAACTGTTGTGGGGTCAGTTTGTGGTGTTTTCACTGTGTTACTGTGAGTTTTGGTACAAATACTTTACACATTGCTTTTGGATAAGCCTGATTGCTTGTGCCAAGCTACCAAGAGGGCGAGCAGAGGTTATCTAAAGAGTGTATCCTCCTTACCCTGACTAGAAGCAAGGGTCCCTATTTGGACAGTGGTACCTACCTCTGCCAACTAGAGACCCCCAGTTCTAACAGACCCCTAGTAATCTACCACCGACCGATGGATTTGACTTTTGACCAATAATGTTCTAATAATAATACTAATAACTGAATTTATGATTCGGCTTAGCAGAGGTCCTCTATGCCAGAATTTTACCCCCTCTAGCTTATGGCTTACAGATCTGACCCACCACGACTCCTAGTGGTCTGACATTGGCATGTAGATCTGGTCTACTCCCCTAGTGATCTAGCATGCAGATCTGGACCCATAACAACCCCTAGTGGTCTACCAATGAAAGGCATATCTGACCAGTGACTGCTAGAGATTTTCAACTGGCATGTAGATATGGATCCATTGATGCTAGTGATCTGCCAATGACAAATAGAAATGCATTTTTAGACCCTAGTAATCTGCCACTGGCATGCAGATCTGGGCCAACGAGCACAAGTGATGTGCCAGTCAGATCTGGATTTATGACCACTACTGATCTGCCACTGGCTTGCAGTTCTGGACCCGTGACCCTTTCAATCCTGGGCCACCCCTCCTGCTCTTGTAGGGCAGTATTCTGTGTAAGGGCACACATAAGTCTTTAGCAGTGCACAGTGTGGGCAATGGAAAGGTCTGACAGTGTGGTTTGCCCACTAATAGCATGTTAATCGTGGTGGGTGGTGGTGGGGTGTGCCAGCGGCTTCAAACCAGGCCTTTCTGTGGTCCCTGCCAGGTGAGAACGTGGCAGAGTTCTATTAGAAACTAATGTACACCACTGAAAACCAGAACACAACATCTGGAGCACTCCAAACACTGACCTTCTGTTTCCCCTTCCAACTCACTTTTCCTGCTCCATCTTTCAGTAATCTACTTTCATCAATCATAGGTTCTGATATTATTGATGAGTATCTGTATTTACTGCGAGTCGTGAATGCAGTTCTTTCAACATAAATGATAAAATACCTCCTGTTGGAATTATCACTTTCTGGTTGGCTGAGGCAGTATCCCAGCCAAGCAAAACCTACCACTCCCATCAGGGACGGTTTGTCATGTAATTTCTAAAAATACATAGGATCTGCGCGTTTGTAGGTAACATAAACGAAGGGATTGTGTCTAGACTGATTCAAGATTACACACACTGTATAACCTGAGCTCACCTTTGGGTAGCTTCACACTGAGCAGTCAGGCTTACCACAGACGAAATGTGTAAAGTATTGGCACAGCACTCACTCACAATAAATATCTTGAGCATCACAAAAGAGACTTCACACGCAATATATGTAAATAACGTTTGTATTCAACATACATATTAATCAACACAACTTGAACATCTTGGATTTTGGAGTATAAATCACATGGGGAATTATTTCTAGCACGAGTAGGCCCATCCATGTTCTAATTACATCAGTAATATGCACACTTGGGAAGGAATCTAATCTTCACCCCATCCCCTCCCTAGCAATTCGTATAACTCAATACCACATAGTTATAGGGTGCACGCTGGGTCACAGCAATATCAAAAATATGTACATACAACAAATTATAACACTTTTTAGCTGCATCCTTGGGCAGAGGCCGCTCGGATAAAACCAATGTCAAACGTAATGCTATTCAGGCAAGAGATCAATGTATCTGGCAAACCGCTGTCCAGTGTCTCGAATGATGGGTGGTTTCCCACAATCACTCTCACACACACACTCACTCTACACCGCTATGCGGAGCAACGGGTATCGGACAAGTACATTCGGAATCGCTCACACACATATTCACTCAGCATCCTATTGCTGTGCAACTGATACCCAGCAGGACAATTGGTTACACACTGCAGACCCCTTGGGCCCGTGCCTCTCTCCCCCCTCCAACTCACCCCAACTATCCTATACCCACAGATTGGTGACACCACATCCTCTCCCTGGGCATGAGGCAGCATGTGGCTGAGGTCACTCTTAGTTAGCGTCCGGGGAAGCAGGTGGGGGCAGGCCACAAGGTCCATTAGGAGGCAGTCGGCAGAAGGGGTTTGGCAGCCATTTGAGAAAATCACCCACAGGATGCGGAGCAGACAAGAGCTGAGGACAATAAAATGGTCACACCAAAGAGTCCCCAAGGACCTTCCGGCACCAGTCCAGTCTTTCAAAGCACTGGGGGGTCACGCAGTGTCTTGTCTTGACCTGCTTCCTATCAATCTTGTAAGCGTTCCTCCAGCCCAGTCAGATACTTTCATCCCCCATGCCCGAGCCGGGCAATACTACCTAGCAACACAGTGTTGTTGGGGAAGGCCGATGGCGGAGGGCAGCTGGTCTACGCTGGGAGCCAAGTAAGGGAACAGTAGATGAATAGGGATTGAAGCAGGGGACCCTTGGAAGGTGGAGGTGCCCAATCAGGTACACAGTGATCAGAGTAGTACCCAGGCAATCTGGACAAAATGTTGCGTGAGTAATGATACAGGTCACACCAGATTGTTCCGGTCACACACAATGAAGGGTTACAAAATCCATACCTCCTTGAAAATGAGGCACATTGTCCAGTGCACATTGATTTTGGTCACACCAGACAGCTCCTCCAAACACAATGAAGAGTTGCAAATTCCGTACCTCCGTGGAAATGAGGCACAACATCCGGTGCACGGCGATATTGGGCGCAATATACAGCTCCGGTGTCACACACAGGCGCAAGTTCAGCAATGCCTCACAAGGTGGAATAAGGCACTACTACAGTAATGCCCCCAACTCTGAGGGTCGCAACCTGTGAATCAGACACCTCACACAATGAGCATGCAGTTGGCGTGTCGCACAAGAGAGATGTGGCACGATCGGCACCAACAACTACTCGTTATGCATGCCAAGGTCCCCACAATGCAGGCGCCTCACACTTTAGATGCAGCCCAGAGTTTGGGGATATGCACAAGGCAATCTGGTCTCCACACACTAATCATAGGTCCACAACTCCATCGTTCTACCAGCTGGAATCCAACAGACAATGAGGGCACTTGAGAGGGTACCGTGCTCAGGTGTCACTGGTAGACACTGTGGGTCCCTCTTAGGAGATCTGTGATGTCTCTGAGACCTCCAAAAGAACAGGGTGCAAGCTCAACAAGCTCTTGGAGTGCACACTTTAGGGAGCCACACTTCAGCAGGTAGACTGCCCAGGCAAGCCACTATTAAGGAAGGGCATGCGATCCTTTTCAATGGCAGTAATCCTCCTTGTGCACAACATAGTCCTGTGGCAATGTGGCGATGGGCATCACCTAGTTCCAGTTTCTCCCATCCCACGCCCCCACAAGTGTATCTCACCCTGTGCTGAAGTATGGCACCAATTGTTATACTGGACTGTGCCTTATAAGTTGAGTTTGGTTCAAAGGGTCTCCCCTTTAACCACAGATGTTTCCCCTAATTTTCATTCTTGTCTGCCATGAGGCCATGCATTGCAGATCTGTATCTTTAGTGGGGCCATGATCTGGCTCCAGAGGCTAAGTGTCAAAACCTCTTTCTCCAATCTCTCCTGCCAGCCACCAAATGGCAGAGGTCTGTTGTTCCAGTTGCATGCCCAGTGTTTTATAGCTGTCGCTGGAGAATACCCAGATGTGCTCCCCACCCTCCAGTGTGGGCTGGAGCCAAGCACCAAGGCACACAAAGAGCTTAGAGCACAGAAATGTCCACTTTCTAGCAGTGGCATTTCTGTGTGAATTACAACAAAGCCACCTTTACCACTGGCAAGAGGTTGTTGCTGTGACTCCAATGATAGGAAACATCACAAAGCTGCTCCACTAAAATCCACTATTGCAGTGATTTCACCCATTTCCCCATGTTTGCCTATAGGAAGAGCAAAACTCGTATATTTGATCCCTTAAGATGTACCCTCTGGGTACTCAGATGGAAGTGACAGATCCTCTCAGGATGGCTAGTGACTTAAACAGGCCAGTTTGAGTAAACCCACAATTGCGTGCATCAGCCTGCACTGGCAGGTTGGACTCGTCTTTAAAACATTATTGGTGCAAAGCACACACCAGCCTGGAATGACAGGCTGGACAAGTATTTAGGAGCACAATCAGTGCAAAGTGCACACCATCCTGCAATGGCAGACCGGACCCGTGTTTAGGAGCACCAGTGGTGCGAGTGTGCACACCAGCCTGCAATAGCAGGCTGGACACATGTTTGCAACCCCAGGTAAGCAGCACTTCGTATTATGTGTAGGAAGGGTGCATGTACTTTTACACTGGATTTACAGTGGGAAAGAGCCCCAGGCCCTAAGGCCCTAACAAGTGGATCAGCAACACCTGAGAGGAGAAAGCAAAACGTTTGGGGAAACACTGCCTGAAGGGTTCGGAGCTGACACCTCCACACTATCTATCGAACAATTGATCTATCTGTCTATCTATCATTCTATATATCTATTGATCAGTCGATTGGTATGTCGGGCTGTCAGTCTGCCTGCCTGACTCCCTGCTTGTCTGTCTGTCTATCTCATTCATACCATTATGGTCCTCTTACGGTGTGTGGATCTATCTTTGTAATCTATGCATCTATCTAGCTATCGATTTGTTTTTCTAATATATGCACCTGTTTTTAGTCTATGCATGTGTTTAATGATCTAATCAAAGAATTTGTCAATCTATGTATCTGTTTGTCTATCCAATCTACTCACCTCTCTCTATGGTTTTTTGTTTATCTGACTAAGCTATTCATGCATCGATCTTTTTCCTATCTAATCAATGCATTTGTCTGTCTATCTGCTAGTCTTATGCAGTTTAAACTCTTTGTCGCATCCTTGATCAGTGACGAGTCACCTAACTTTAAAGCAGGCACGGTCTCTCTTGCTCAGATCAGCGGGCTTGAGTGGAAGCTGTATGCTGAAGAAACAGCCCTTAATAATTCAGATTTAAGAAACTGGAAACCGTGCTGACTGCTGAGCCAACATAGTTGTATAAAAACAATTCCAAAGCCGGTACTGATTCTAAAACGCACATTTCTACGCACATGTCCACCATTAAGAAAATAAAACGTAAGGAATAAAAAAAATAACATTTGTTCGTCTCCTTCCAAGGTCAAGTCAGCACAAATCCGTTTCCCTGATGACAAACTGTGGCTGGAAATGAAGGGTTTTAAATCCACCGCAGGCATCTATATCTGCTTCAGGGGCGGGTCAACAAACTGAAGTTGGCTCTTCACAGGAGGAGGACTTGTTTCAAAGGTTAAAACAAAGTCCTGCAGGAATAGAAGAAACATACGGCAGAACCATCATCTGGGGCCGTTTATTGGTATTAACTTTGATAGCTGTCTCATCGTTAATAAATAGGCCAGCTTTGATTTAAAGTTCTAGAAATAAAGATTGCAGCAAAAGCGCAAGGACCCCAGAAAGCATTGCAATAATAACCCCTCTGACAACAACTCCTGATAGGCCTGGACCAGAGAAAGCATCCATCGGTCGCACCCGTAACTACAACTGGCCCCTCATAAAAGTTTGTGGGGCACACATTGCACTATGCGAGTGAGCCGAGCCCTGTCCAGGGTCGGACTGGCTTATAGGGAGGGGCAGTAACATTTTACGATTGTTCAGCCGTGGTGTTTTTCGCATAAGTATAGATTTGCTGCATTTGCCACATAATCCATCATCTGCTGCATAATCTGCAGATTTTAACAAAAAATGATTGATTCTAGCTCAAACGGTTCAAAAGTTACTAAAACACACAACACTCATTGCTGCATAGTAGAAGGCCCTTTGCAAAGCTTGACTGGTCACCTTTCTGCGGCTTATTGTTATACCTGGATGTTAAACTGGTACTAATGAGGTACAGCCAATGTCCAGGCAGTGTTAACAAGTGTAAAAATTACAAAATTAAAGAACTAATACTATTGCAAAAATGTGCTGCATCACGCCACATTGTTTGGCTCTTCTTGCCACATAATTTACTCAACTCTGCTGTATAATCTTACCTCCACTGCCTCACAATTCCACTGGCTTGGTCTCGCAGATCAGTATCTCGGCTGGTCTTTTAGGAGCTGTGGGACAGTTTTACTACTGCTTGCCATTATTTTATCACCTTTTTAGGGCTTGGCCTACGTCACCACTTCGTCAGGAGTGGGGCGGAGCTCCGAGCTCCTATTCTTAAGGGCTTCTGAATCGTGCAGGAAAAATTCCTCAGTGCGCAAGTTTTTGCAGTAGTTTTTTTTGCCATCTGGATGTTAATTGGTCTTCGCGGTCGTGTCTTTTTAGTAGCCTTCACGCAATAGGCCATATGTAATTCATTTTGGCCACTTCCGCCATAATCTGTGCGGTTATGCGCACGGCCGTCTATAAATATTAATTAGGAGCTGTAAGGGAGGCGCTGTAATGGAATCCAGATGCTGTGGGCGCGTTCACCATTCTGTAGTGCGTTTGGTGGGCGCGCGTTCGTCTGCATCGCAGTTCAAACAGCTCGTGGTTCCCCACGGCGCGGTATCTGCAGATAACAGCCAGCTATCTCCTCCAAATAAAGATAGCCAGGAACAGCAGTGCGTTTGTTGGGCGCACGTTCGTCTGCATCGCAGTTCAAACAGCTCGTGGTTCCCAACGGCGCGGTATCTGCAGATAACAGCCAGCTATCTCCTCCAAATAAAGATAGCCAGGAACAGACTCAAACTCAGACTTTTCCCAGAGTTGACCGTGGAACATCTTGTAAACTAAAGCCTGGGATGTACTGTGTGCAATCTAATGCGGGCTGGTGAAGCACACTTTATCCAAGAGATATCGAGGCACCCTCACAGGCGTTGGTCATGACAGAATATAAACACACACATTACTGCTTATCACAGCTCCTGCTTGGGGACGGGGCATATCTTTTAATAAGTAATATTAATAATGGGCAGTTATATGATGCACTGCAAGGCGTGGCTTGTCTTTTAGCAACAAAATAACATGGGTTGTTCTTGAGCAACACGGAAGTACCTCTGTTATCACACTTGTAAGGATGGAAGACTGCCTCAGCCCTGCCAAGTGTAAACCTGTGTTTAGAACTTTGCATAACCAAAGGAAATGGCCTATTGGCATATGCACGTGGCTTGTAACTCTGGCATTCACACTTTACCCATAAATAGTGCGATTCTTTGTAGACCCCATGTATCCAGCGACCAGCTAAGGTGCAAAGTAATCGACCATGCAACTTCACAAGTTTTTTTCTCAGACTCGCTACCTATCTGTCGCAGACAACATTGTAATCATTACTTTAACAAATGCTTAGACTATGCTTTGGGTCTGCTCCTTGTCTATTGCAATGGCTTTCCTCCCCATCACTCTATTTGTCTCGCCCCTGGAGCATTTAGATTTCACTATGATTTTTAATTGGATCAGTGTATCTTTCTAGTGGTGACATCATAAATGAATTCTTCATTTGGATTATTTCTCTGCTATTTGAGATTTATCATTTTATAGGTGTGCATGTTACGATCATTCCCATCTCTCTCTATCTCTCTCTATATATATGGTTTGTGAGTTCTCTCTTTCCCTCTATCCCTTCCCCAACCTTCCATCCAGCCAGTCAACTTTTTTAGGGCTCGGCCTATGTCACCACTTCGTCAGTGAGTGCAGAGTGAGTGCGAGAGAGACAGTGAGTGCAGAGTGACAGTGACTGCAGAGTGACAGTGAGTGCTAAGTGACAGTGAGTGCAGAGTGACAGTGATTGCAGAGTGACAGTGATTGCAGAGTGAAAGTGAGTGCAGAGTGACAGTGAGTGCAGAGTGACAGTGATTGCAGAGTGACAGCAAGTGACAGTGAGTGCAGAGTGAGTGCAGAGTGACAGTGAGCGCAGAGTGAGTGCAGGGTGACAGTGAGTGCAGACTGCAGTGCAGAGTGACAGTGAGTGCAGAGTGACAGTGATTGCAGAGTGACAGTGATTGCAGAGTGAGTGAGTGCAGACTGAGTGCAGAGTGACAGTGAGTGCAGAGTGACAGCGATTGCAGAGTGACAGTGATTGCAGAGTGACAGGGAGTGCAGAGTGACAGTGAGTGCAGAGTGACAGCAAGTGACAGTGAGTGCAGAGTGACAGTGAGTGCAGAGTGACAGTGAGTGCAGACTGAGTGCAGAGTGACAGTGAGTGCAGAGTGACAGTGAGTGCAGAGTGACAGTGAGTGCAGAGTGAGTGCAGAGTGACAGTGAGTGCAGAGTGAGTGCCAAGTGACAGTGAGTGCAGAGTGAGTGCAGAGTGACAGTGAGTGCAGAGTGACAGTGAGTGCAGAGTGACAGTGAGTGACAGTGAGTGCAGAGTGACAGTGAGTGCAGAGTGACAGTGAGTGCAGAGTGACAGTGAGTGCAGACTGAGTGCAGAGTGACAGCGAGTGCAGAGTGACAGTGAGTGCACAGTGACAGCAAGTGACAGTGAGTGCAGAGTGACAGTGAGTGCAGAGTGACAGTGAGTGCAGAGTGACAGCAAGTGACAGTGAGTGCAGAGTGACAGTGAGTGCAGAGTGACAGTGAGTGCAGAGTGAGTGCAGAGTGAGTGCAGAGTGACAGGGAGAGTGACAGTGAGCGCAGAGTGAGTGCGAGAGTGACAGTGAGTGCAGAGTGAGTGAGTGCAGAGTGAGTGCGAGAGTGACAGTGAGTGCAGAGTGAGTGCGAGAGTGACAGTGAGTGCAGAGTGAGAGTAGAGTGACAGTGAGTACAGAGTGAGTGTAGAGTGACAGTGAGTGCAGAGTGAGTGTAGAGTGACAGTGAGTGCAGAGTGAGTGTAGAGTGACAGTAAGTGCAGAGTGAGTGTAGAGTGACAGTAAGTGCAGAGTGACTGCAGAGACAGTGTGTAAGGGTGCACATTGTGTGAGTGTGCAGAATGAGTGTGCAGGATAAACAGTGTGTGACTATGCAGGGTGACATTGGGAGTGTGCGGGTGAGCAGTGTGTGAATGTGTAGGGGCAGTGTGTGAGTGTGCAGAAAACACCACACACACATACACCACACACACATACCACACACACACACCATACACACACCACACACACAAACACCACACACACATAACACACACACAAACCACACACCTCACTCTCTCAACACCACACACTCGTCACCACTCACCACAACACACTCACCACCACACTCACTCCCCAGGCTCACCCCCACAGACTCACCACCACACACTCACCACTACACAGAAAACAACACACACAACAACACACCCCCAGTTTGTGAGTTCTCTTTTTCCCTCTATTCCTTCCCCATCCAGCCAGTCAACTTTTTTAGGGCTCGGCCTACGTCACCACTTCGTCAGTGAGTGCAGAGTGAGTGCGAGAGTGACAGTGAGTGCAGAGTGACAGTGACTGCAAAGTGACAGTGAGTGCAGAGTGACAATGAGTGCAGAGTGACAGTGATTGCAGAGTGACAGTGATTGCAGAGTGAAAGTGAGTGCAGAGTGACAGTGAGTGCAGAGTGACAGTGATTGCAGAGTGACAGCAAGTGACAGTGAGTGCAGAGTGAGTGCAGAGTGACTGTGAGCGCAGAGTGAGTGCAGAGTGACAGTGAGTGCAGACTGCAGTGCAGAGTGACAGTGAGTGCAGAGTGACAGTGAGTGCAGAGTGACAGTGATTGCAGAGTGAGTGAGTGCAGACTGAGTGCAGAGTGACAGTGAGTGCAGAGTGACAGTGATTGCAGAGTGACAGGGAGTGCAGAGTGACAGTGAGTGCAGAGTGACAGCAAGTGACAGTGAGTGCAGAGTGACAGTGAGTGCAGAGTGACAGTGAGTGCAGACTGAGTGCAGAGTGACAGTGACAGTGAGTGCAGAGTGAGTGCAGAGTGACAGTGAGTGCACAGTGACAGTGAGTGCAGAGTGACAGTGAGTGCAGACTGAGTGCAGAGTGACAGTGAGTGCAGAGTGACAGTGAGTGCAGAGTGACAGTGAGTGACAGTGAGTGCAGAGTGACAGTGAGTGCAGAGTGACAGTGAGTGCAGAGTGACAGTGGGTGCAGACTGAGTGCAGAGTGACAGTGAGTGCAGAGTGACAGTGAGTGCAGAGTGACAGTGAGTGCAGAGTGACAGCAAGTGACAGTGAGTGCAGAGTGACAGTGAGTGCAGAGTGACAGCAAGTGACAGTGAGTGCAGAGTGAGTGCAGAGTGACAGTGAGTGCAGAGTGACAGTGAGTGCAGAGTGACAGTGAGTGCAGAGTGACAGCAAGTGACAGTGAATGCAGAGTGAGTGCAGAGTGACAGTGAGTGCAGAGTGACAGTGAGTGCAGAGTGACAGTGAGTGCAGAGTGAGTGCAGAGTGAGTACAGAGTGACAGGGAGAGTGACAGTGAGCGCAGAGTGAGTGCGAGAGTGACAGTGAGTGCAGAGTGAGTGCGAGAGTGACAGTGAGTGCAGAGTGAGAGTAGAGTGACAGTGAGTACAGAGTGAGTGTAGAGTGACAGTGAGTGCAGAGTGAGTGTAGAGTGACAGTGAGTGCAGAGTGAGTGTAGAGTGACAGTAAGTGCAGAGTGAGTGTAGAGTGACAGTAAGTGCAGAGTGACTGCAGAGACAGTGTGTAAGGGTGCACATTGTGTGAGTGTGCAGAATGAGTGTGCAGGATAAACAGTGTGTGACTATGCAGGGTGACATTGGGAGTGTGCGGGTGAGCAGTGTGTGAATGTGGAGGGGCAGTGTGTGAGTGTGCAGAAAACACCACACACACATACACCACACACACATACCACACACACACACCATACACACACCACACACACATACACCACACACACATAACACACACACAAACCACACACCTCACTCTCTCAACACCACACACTCGTCACCACTCACCACAACACACTCACCACCACACTCACTCCCCAGGCTCACCCCCACAGACTCACCACCACACACTCACCACTACACAGAAAACAACACACACAACAACACACCCCAGCCGTCAATGAATGCTTTCACCAGGCACAAACACCAACAACCATCAATGTACGCTTTCACCAAAAACAAACACGACCATGCATCAGTGCCGCTAAACACCCACGCACACAACAAACAATGTCAGTGCAACTTTCACTAAACACACACACACAAAAACAGCTGACTGTGCACCGGCCACTCTTTCAATTGGCACAATCATCAGCAGCTGTCAGTGCACATTACCATTTACAATGCCATTATCTCAAACTCAAACAAACCCGAGCCCTAATGCATTCCTAATGCTTGTTTTGATATCTGCTACTGTGCTTAGGCCTGTTTTTTCCCCAGTCCGACCATGCCCTATCCAGTGTGAATGTGCTGAGGGGAATGCTGGAATGACCAATCCTGCCTTAGGCTTCATTCACTATCTTAGTGAACTGAGCGAGGAAATATCGAGACTCCAAAAACACTGAGGGGGATCTTTACAACACAATGTTTGAGCGCTGTGTTACTCCAAAATTGGTAACACCGCTCTGTAACATTTTTTAAAAGTAAGGATGCCCCATATTAAAAAATATACGGTGATCCCCTGTGTTTCCCCTAGCGCTAGCGCTTAAAAAGCTGTTAAGCTCCAAGGAAGGCACCCTTACACCATGCAGGGGCGGTTCTTTATGTGCAGGAAGGGACACCTTCCTGCACATAAACAATCTTGAAAGGCAATTTGCTGTTTCTATGTATGCTGTAGAATGCAGCACACGTAGAATGAGCAAAATATGAGGAGAAATTAATGATTTCTCCTTGTATCGCCATCCTAAGACCAGGTTTTACCTGGCCTTAGTTTTTGGTACTGCCCCATCCTTGTAAATATGGGACAGCATCAACACGCAATGGGTGTTGCCGTACAAAGTAAAACTGAAGTGTGAGAAGGGCCCTTTAGTTTCAAGATGACATGAAGCCACCTCAAGTGGTTTAACGTCGCTTTGTACATAAGACGAAGGGGATATCGCCACCAGAACGCCACTGTGGCCCTGATTAAAGGTGACCCGGAAATGGGTGAAATATTTACCACACCCGTTGCATACTGCTCAACCTTTGTAGCAGCTTTGTGGGTGAAGCTCTCACTTTTAGTAGGGGATTCCCAATTTTTGTTAAACAAAGTATAACATTATTTTACCTGCCTTCCACATATTTGAATCAATATGTGTGAAAGACTCTGGAAAACATAAATTCAGATGCTTGTCATATTTAACAAAGTAGTGTTCATGTTATGGAGGGGTTCTGTCATGCTTCGGTACAACTATGACTCGCATGCTGGAGGAATAGTTCAATGAGTTGATCGTTCGTGCCCTGAACCTACTTTAGCTGGAGGGGGGGTGTAATAGTGTAATTTTCGGAATTTCACCTAGCAAGTGTAATGCAAAAATGCCGAAGTTACTTTTGATCATACTGATGTAACAGAAGTTCACCAGTGCCTAGTATTGATTGGTAGGGCAAGAGTTTGAATCGCGGCAAAACCCACTTAGCCATTTGTCCTCCTGAAGCTTGGTAAATTGAGTGCCATGAACTGGGAAAAAGTAACATCTGCTGTTTGCCAGGTGTTCTAAGTAGAGAGAATGTGGCTTAACGGCCAGAGCAGCCGACTTTGAAGCTGGGGAACCAGGTTTGAGTGTGGGAGGAAACTCAAATATCCTGTGATTTTGGGCAAATCACCTAGGCCCAGATGAACGACCCTATTTTGCTTGCGCAAACGGGTTTGTGGCCCGTTTGCGCATGCAAAATACAATAGGGCCATGTATAAACCCTATTTAGCGGGTCGCAATTTGTTTGTGACTCGTTAATTAGGATTAGCAACTCGCTATTAGGAAGGGGAGTTCCAAGGACGTCCTTCCTAATAGCAACTCGCTAGCCTATGTAAGAATGTTTTGTGACCACAATTGCAGTTGCAAAACACTTGCAATTTACCACCCTCTTCAAGAGGGTGGCAACCCATTCGCAAACATGAAGTGTGGAATTTTAGACTGTGGAATTTTAGTTTACGAACTGAACATCATCTGCGCCAGCTTGTCACCCATGTACAACGTGCACGACAACCATTTTAGGTATCATGGTCTCCCTGTCCACGATCGGTTGCCAGCGCGCCCCTCTGACCCAGCAAGCATCCTCCGCGCACCCTGGCTCCCCCTCCCTCCCTCTCATGAGCATAACCCTTCTGCATGACCCTGTCCTTGGGAGTCACGCCTGCGCCTGACCAGCATCTCCTCTCCTCCCATGAATGCCCCTCTGTTGATAAACCTTCCCTCCGCGTTCGATTGTCCACGCGGCATGAATACCACTCCTTTGATGACCCCTTCCCCCGTGTCCAGCTGTCCACACAGGTCCGAGGCCATCGCCTAAGCCGGGAGATATCTTTTACTGCCCCTTATTGTATGAAGTCACTCTTCTTCAAAGGACCCTCTATTGATCAAGACCTCCCCACCCCCCGGGATATGATCAGGCGCACACATCCTAAGAATCGGCAGAACACTAAGCTGCGCGATGACCCCCTCCTCTTATCAGCAGGTTGAGGATCTCTATTGTAGAGGCATGTGGGGTGGGATTGACACGAGGATTACGGGGATGTCTTTTTTCCTTACTTCACAATGTTCTGATTGTAATAAAGAAAGGTCACATGCCATAAACCAGTGTATAAGAGGCCAGGCCTCCGAGAGGCTGTTAGAGCACCTCGAGACGATACCTTGTTGTCTGATCTGATGTGTTCTGCTCCGTCGGAATAAAACTTCTGTTTCCTGCCTTCTGGTCTCCGGCGCCTGCCTCATTGCTTGGTAAATTGAATGGTACAAAGGCGGTTAGCGCCGGGCAAATCTTGAAAAAGGTCATAGCCCTACCTTTTTCCACAATTGGCGTCCCAAAGCGTGGGGCCCATCAGCGACACGTGGATCCAGTGGGAGAGGTCCCGACGACAGAGTGAACGACTGCAACGATCGGGAGAGCTCGTGTCCGATAGACCCTCGTCTGACAGCCGATCGTCCGACCTTCACTAGTTCCGAACAGACCTCTCTCGAGTGATCTACGGTCCTGACTGGGAACCATCAGGAGTGCCACGGACATCACGAAGAATAGAGGACGATCGGGCGCTGGATTCAGAAGACAGGAAACCGTCCATGCGGTCCGGGTAAGGTCGTGTAGACACGACAAACCGAGAAAATAATTGTTTGGTTTGGATAATACTAGTATTACGCTTTGTTGAACCCTCTGGAGATTCACCGTCTGCAAACGGAGAAAACAACAGGCTCTCTCTTTGCAAGCAGTGAAGGATAGGTAACGCAGACTTTTGTCCCCATTGTAATCCGTCGTGCCTATCTTCCTCCCCCACTGTTTCCCGAACTATCGTTCGTGGATTATTGTCTGGAGATTCTTTGTCTGCAAACAGGGAAGAACAAGGTCTCTCTTTGCAGGTAGAGAAAGAGTGGGTAACGCAAACTTTTTCGTACCCACTTATTCTCCCCACTGATTGTTTGATTGACCGTACATTAAGTGTTCGGTATTTGTTCTTTTGAGGTATTCACGGCCTCCAAACAACGTAGAATAGAAATATTCTGTCTAGTCTTTGTCCGCCGTGATAAGATAGGTAGTGCAGACCTTTGTCCCCGTTGTAACCCGTCATGCCTATCTTCTCCCCACTGGTTGGTAGCCTGTACAGCCCGGACCGCTTATTAGAGATGAATCATCCAGCTCCACTGGAGGGCACCCCTAATAAGGACATGTTCACTAAGCATGGACTAGTCGCTATAGCTTATACTAAGTTATGGCATAAATATACAAAGAAGAACCCTGAAAGTCAGTGGCCACTGATAGGTTCCTTTGACGATCATAAAATAAAAGCATTAGAAATAGCGCTCCAGAAAAATAAGACTACGCCCACTATGCTCGACAGTATCGGCATGTGGCGCAAAGAAACGGAACAACGAAAGAAAAGAGAAGAGGCAAAAATAGGGAAAGAATTACGAAAGGCAGCCCACCTAGCCGCAAAGCAACTAGAAGAAGAAATAAAAGAAAGAAAGGAAACTACGCGAAACCAAGAATCAGGGTCGACAGGCCAATGTCCTGTTAGGACCCCCTCTGCGCTCTACCCTGAATTGCCCTCCAAACAGCGGGCGAACGATGAGTTACTACTAGGTCCCCCAATCATCTACATGCCCCCTCCGTATGCCCCCTGCCAACAACACTCGCAGGCCCTAAATGCAAACGAGAACGACCTCAGCGCTAGTGCACCGG
Source organism: Lissotriton vulgaris (assembly GCF_964263255.1). Classification (NCBI taxonomy): domain Eukaryota; kingdom Metazoa; phylum Chordata; class Amphibia; order Caudata; family Salamandridae; genus Lissotriton; species Lissotriton vulgaris. Next base: position 798,060,707 of record NC_141685.1, on the reverse strand, counting down.
CCCTCACTGCCTCCGCACCAGCCGCATTAACAACATCGTCAGACGACCCTGAAGCTAGCAAACAACCACCAGCCAGACCAAATAGGTTGAGCAAAGATGAGCGGGATGGGATCGACAAAATAGCAAAGACATTAGTAGAACGAAGGGAGAGCGAAGAATACACAATGAGCATATATAATTCACATGCCGACAGCCACAGGCGGCATTTCATTTTGCGATTCAGCTACCACACCTTGAACGCATATGAAGATAGGTACCAAAGTAAGGGCCCGCTAAACTAACCAAGCTGTATAGGAAGATTGATGTTGGAGATGGGACTGAATGTGAGGTGACGGAGCTCTTCATGCAGATGCTTGAGGTCTTCCGCCACCTCACGGAACAAAAACCAGAAACCAAGGTTACAGTCCCTGAAACGACCTCAGTAGAAGTAGCCAATACTATGATGCCCATTAGAGAGGCGGCCCCTTACTGGATCCCGCCACGTGGCCAGGGAACAAGCGATGATATTAATAATGTAGATGCAAAAGGGAGGGTTGTGTATAATTGGGTTTACCAACCATGGGACCGACAAGATATCCTAACCTTTAAACAAACTCTGCCCGATTTAAAAAAGAACCCGACAGCATTCTATACCGAATTAGGCACAGCCTTGGGTTCGACGATAATGACTTTAGCGGATATTGACTTGTTCTTCGGGTTATGCCTGCCGGCTGACGTGTGGAAGCAAATCCGGAAGGCTGACCACACGGATCTGTTTGGACATACCTGGGACCAACTCGGTAAATTAGATAGACAACGAGAACCTGGAAGGAAACCAGTAAAAGACATACTAGAACTCCCAGACAAAATAGTTCAGAAATTAAAGACACTGATCCCAGAAAGAAAGGTAGACTGGTCGATAGTCACGGCCTGTCGACAGAAACCCCAGGAAGATGTGTCAGAATACTTCTCCCGGTTCGAGACAGTGTTCTCCGACTACAGTGGCCAAGACATGACCACCGCAACCGGACAATACCTGTTTGTACAAAATTACGTAAAAGGCCTAACACAAGAGGTCTCCCAAAAGCTGCAGACGAGTGAGAGTAGTTGGGGGGCCTCCAAACCCGCAGCTATCCTTCAGATGGCTCAGTATTACGAGCACCAAAAGAATGAGAATGATAGGGCGTCCGAGAAAAAGAAGAAAGATTTAAAAGAAAGGGTAATGATAGCCCAGATACAAGGTATAACGGTAGGACGGGAACACCAAAGGGGGAACTACCAATCAACCACCCCCAGAGATCTACCTCCTAAAGATCACACTCCCACACCCCACACTAGACGTAGAGACATTAGCAATGACCAATGCGCCTTCTGCAAAGGGTTCGGCCATTGGAAATCCCAGTGTCCTGTTCTGCTAGAGATGAATAGAAATAGGGACTCCAGGGATGTGGCAGGTGGTCCGAGAAATAGAGTACAAGGACGAGGGCACACCAACGACACCAACAATGACAGATCAGGGAGATTGAACACATTTGACCGTCCCCGACAGAACCAATATCAGCTGTCCGAAGGTGAAGATGCCCCCGACTTTGCATAGGACTGCCAGGGGCAAGGGAGGGATCCAGTCGAGCTCTGTGTTGACCAGCAAGGTCCTTATGTCACCGCTAAGGTCCTGGGTACAGAGTCTCCATTCTTGGTAGACACTGGGGCGACACGTAGTGTGTTATCAAAACGACTGATTCCAAGGGCACCCTTGTCTGGCTCACACATAACGTCGATAGGTTTCGATGGAACGCCCTCCACTAACCCCCTGTCCGTACCTATTACCTTTGACCTAGAAAACAACACCACTGACGCGACATTTCTGCTCTCCTCCAACTCCCCTGACGCCATTATGGGCATTGACTTACTGAAACATTTTCGAGCCACTATTAGGTGTTCCCCAGATGGAATCCGAGTCATCCTGTACGACAACCCAGACATGCCCAGATCCTGCCCCTCACGACACATGTGCTCCATAACTAACGCTGACCTGTCCTTGCTTGACACCCTGCCTCCGTACCTGTGGGCCAAAAATGACTCTGATGTGGGACGAATGATGATTGACCCTATTCATATAACTGTAAGACAGGACGCTATGCTCCCGAAACTCCCACAATATCGGATATCCCCAGAGGGCGAGAAGGCACTGGTAGCGATCATTCAGTCTCTGGTAGATGCAGGAGTGGTTGAAGAGGTGGTCAGCAAAGTCTGCAACAGCCCAATCCTACCTATTGTTAAGAAGCAAGGTGAAGGAGATGAGAAAGCGTACCGCTTCATCATCGACCTGCGAGAAATTAACAAAGTGGTTGTACCCCAATACCCTGTAGTCTCCGATATCACCACCATTCTGACCCTCATCCCGTCCACTGCCACCACCTTCACTGTTATCGACCTTAAGGTGCATTGTCTGTCCTAACTCAATCAATTGGTCCTAAGCAGCGCCCTTGTGCCTACTTCTCCGCCACTCTTGATCCTGTAGCCAGAGCCTTACCTGCCTGCCTTCGAGCAGTAGCTGCCACTGCTGTCTCTATCCGTCAGAGCGAGGGAATCGTACTTTCCAACTCCCTCACCGTGCTAGTACCCCACGCTGTCGACACCCTCCTGAACCAAACCAAGACTCAACACCTGACTAGCGCACGACTGACAGGGTACGAACTGACGCTACTTGCACCCCACATCACACTAAAGAGATGCACGACTTTGAATCCTGCCACATTGTTGCCCTTGCCTGAAAATGACCCCGACGTTCCTCCCATACACGACTGTGTGACCCTCACGGACGAACAAACTAGGAGTAGAGTTGACCTCCGAGATACTGCTTTCACTGATCCCGATGGAGAGCTATGGGTAGACGGCTCATGCATCAAACTCCCAGATGGCACCACTTCAGCTGCCTATGCAGTCACGACAGCCCGAACAGTAGTTGAGACAGCCTGCATCACACAACGATCTGCCCAGGCAGCTGAGCTGATAGCCCTCACACGAGCATGCATCATAGCCACGGGGACCACTACGAACGTATATACAGACAGCCAGTATGCCTTCGGGGTGGTCCACCATTTTGGACTCCTGTGGAGGGAGAGGGGATTCCTGATGTCCCACGGCACCCCAATCCTCCACGGAGATCTAGTCTCCGCCCTGATTGAAGCAGTTCTCCTCCCCAAACGATTAGCGGTGATCAAATGTCAGGCACACAAAAGGGTGACAGACTTAGTCGGACAAGGGAATGCACTGGCCGACATCACTGCACGAACCACAGCTGAGAATAGGACGGTGACACGCATGTATGTGACCAGGTCACAAGCAGAGAAATGGAGTGACACAAGGGTAATGATCAGAGATATTCAGTCGGCCAGCACCCCTCACGAACTGACTAAGTGGGCAAGGGTGGGTTTGAAGGACGAAGAGGGCTGTTGGCGAACGAAGGATGCAAACAAGTGGTTGCTGCCCGACTCATATCTGATCCCCATACTAACGATGGCACATTCCCCCGCACACATAGGATCTGCACCCATGATCGAGCTCATTTCCAAAGTCTGGCACAACGACAAAATCCCCGACTCAGCCAGACGCCTAGTCCAGCAGTGCCTTATCTGTCTGCAACACAACCCCGGGAAAGGAACTGTGGTACCCCGGGGAGAGTTTGGGACCCCCAATCACCCCTTTGAGGTCCTTCAGATGGACTACATCCAACTAGAGAGATGCCAAAGCTTGAAGTATGTACTAGTCATCGTATGTGCCTTCAGCAAATGGGTAGAGGCCTATCCAACCCGTGACAACACTGCCATGACTACTGCCAAAGTACTACTGAAAGAATTCTTCCCTCGCTATGGCCTTTGTCGAATTTTATGGAGCGACAATGGCCCCCACTTCATAGCTGAGGTTATCCAACTAATCCTAAAGGGGTTGGGGTGAAGCAAAGGTTTCATGCGGTCTTCCACCCCCAATCCGCCGGTCTGGTGGAACGCCATAATGCCACACTGAAGTTAAAATTGTCAAAAATAGTGGCCACCACTGGACTTAACTGGCCGGATGCCCTCCCACTGGCCTTGTTATCGATGCGCTCCACTCCCACCAAGCACCATTTGACCCCCTACGAGGTCGTGTTTGGGCGACCGATGAATCTCTGGACTGCTCCCAAACCGACCTCCATTCATGACGTCCCAGACGTCCTACTATCTGATTATTTGTGCAAGTTAACTAAAACGTTGTCTGTCATTCATCAACAGGTGCAGCAGGCCATCCCCGATGCTTCCAGGGGCCCCGGCCACGACATCCAGCCGGGAGATTTCGTCCTAATACGAAATTTCCAGCGGACCAAGAGTCTGGAACCTCGGTGGACGGGCCCCAGGCAAGTGCTGATTACCACCCGAACGGCGCTTCGAGTGGAGGGGAAGAAGCACTGGCTGCACGCACATCACTGCCGGAAGGTCTCTGCAAACCTGGCCACGACAGAAAACGTCAACACCCAAGAAGAGCTCCTGAACAAAGACCGACCGACATTGAACTGTTATCCCAATACTGAGGCACTCGAACTTGCAAAATTCTCTGATCCCACTGTGCCATCCAGAGAAGGGTATTTCCTGCGTCGAAAGGAGGGAGCTTCGGCTAAGTAGGCCACGGACTAAGTTAAATCTCAGAACGGTGACCTCAGCACAACCAAGGGTTGCCGGGAGAGAAGCTAAACGAAGTCTGTGGTTCTGCCCACTACCGAGCCCCTTGAAGGTGATGGAAGCGCCAGATGAGAAGATGATGGAAGCGCCAGATAAGAAGATGATGGAAGCAACAGGAAATACCCATTATAGAAACCCAAAGACTGACAATTTGCACAAATCAAAGACAATAGCCCTCTTTATTGTCTTCCTCTTCTGCCTCCTCCTCATGACCTCCTTCTGGATTCTGGAGGAAAGCACACCGGCTCATGAGGCATTGCTACCTACTGCACAACCAACACCCCTGAAAGAGCATCACCTAGTCTCTCTGTCGCCTCAGCTGCGAGAAAGGCGCAGGGAATTCTGGAACAATTCTTTCGTGCAACTGTTGCACCAACACAACCTTGCCGCAAACGCTACGAACTGCTGGATCTGCGGGCTGCTCCCGCATGCCGCTGGACACTCCATCCCCTTCATCCCTTCTCCTTTCTCAGTTCACGGCTCCTGCCTCGCCTGGTTGATCCTCATGCAAGAGAGCCACAAGGACAACGCCACCTCCAGCCAGACGGTGTCGCACTTCTACTCTGGTTTCTGGCTGAACAAAACCGGAAAGACTTCTGCTGCCCTGTGTCCTGCGCTAGCGGGCGCCACCTTCCTTAAAGACATTCCAGCCAAAGAACGAGTCGAAGTACAGGTGCTCCACAATCCAGCCAGGACCTCCTTCTCTCATCTGCAAAAACAAACTACCGCTACTCTGACTGTGGCCCTGTCTGTTAGCAATATCACAGGTCTTGTGTGTCTCGAAGGCCATGGAACGCAGCTGGTGGGTCACAGTGCCTGCCGAATCACCAGAACATTGGACTCAGTTGACCCCCCTTCCTTTGTTGCTTCTCCAAACATGTACTTTGTGTGTGGCACCAAAGCTTACACCTGGCTCCCGAAAGGTTGGAAGGGTGTCTGTTACATTGCCTTCGTTCTTCCGCCCACGTATGTAGCCCCTGCCAACCATCACCGGCAGAGGCGTGCAGATGACATTGGACAAACCGACTCCACCGGAGCACAGTTCCTAGATGCAGCAAAGGGACTTGTTCCTCTGTGGGGCCCAATGGCAAACAGCCGCGCTATCCGACACCTGACCCAGGCAGTAGAAACAACGATCAACATCACGGCTGGCATCCTCGCCAACAACACGGCGGAGCTTCAGGCGGTCCGCCTTGTGACCCTTCAAAACCGCCTTGTCTTAGACGTGGTCCTAGCCGATCGAGGAGGAGCATGCCGCATCATCGGATCCAGCTGCTGCACCTACGTGCCAGACAACTCGCCTTCAGTCTACAAAGCCATTGAACACCTCCACAGACTTTCCTCGGAGGTTCACCAAGAGCAGGAAGGATGGTCGCTTGGGAGCTGGTTTTGGGACACTTTGAAGGACTAGGGTTGGAAGTTGTTTTCCTTCGTGCTGGTACCTGTTGTGATATTATGTGGGTGTTGCTTAGGTATCCAATGTCTGCCATATTTGTGTGGCCTTGTTTCTAACTGTATGTGCCCAAAGACTTTGGACTTCCGAAATGAGCACATGAGTCCCCTCTATGAAGTAGAAATACGTGGCCTTATGGGGATAAATCCGAACTGACAAGTTGGCGAGACATGTTAAAAGGGAGGACTGTGGAATTTTAGTTTACGAACTGAACATCATCTGCGCCAGCTTGTCACCCATGTACAACGTGCACGACAACCATTTTAGGTATCATGGTCTCCCTGTCCACGATCGGTTGCCAGCGCGCCCCTCTGACCCAGCAAGCATCCTCCGCGCACCCTGGCTCCCCCTCCCTCCCTCTCATGAGCATAACCCTTCTGCATGACCCTGTCCTTGGGAGTCACGCCTGCGCCTGACCAGCATCTCCTCTCCTCCCATGAATGCCCCTCTGTTGATAAACCTTCCCTCCGCGTTCGATTGTCCACGCGGCATGAATACCACTCCTTTGATGACCCCTTCCCCCGTGTCCAGCTGTCCACACAGGTCCGAGGCCATCGCCTAAGCCGGGAGATATCTTTTACTGCCCCTTATTGTATGAAGTCACTCTTCTTCAAAGGACCCTCTATTGATCAAGACCTCCCCACCCCCCGGGATATGATCAGGCGCACACATCCTAAGAATCGGCAGAACACTCAGCTGCGCGATGACCCCCTCCTCTTATCAGCAGGTTGAGGATCTCTATTGTAGAGGCATGTGGGGTGGGATTGACACGAGGATTACGGGGATGTCTTTTTTCCTTACTTCACAATGTTCTGATTGTAATAAAGAAAGGTCACATGCCATAAACCAGTGTATAAGAGGCCAGGCCTCCGAGAGGCTGTTAGAGCACCTCGAGACGATACCTTGTTGTCTGATCTGATGTGTTCTGCTCCGTCGGAATAAAACTTCTGTTTCCTGCCTTCTGGTCTCCGGCGCCTGCCTCATTGCTTGGTAAATTGAATGGTACAAAGGCGGTTAGCGCCGGGCAAATCTTGAAAAAGGTCATAGCCCTACCTTTTTCCACAGAAGGAGTCCCCAGGCGATACCTTCCCCTTTGTGAATGCAGGAGAATTTTTTTTTTAGGGGCAGGCAGTGGTCCCAGGGACCACTACACGCCTTTAAACCCTCCCCTGCTGGTGACGGAACCTCAGCCGCGGTCGCGCTGTGCTGATGACGGAGCGGTTCTGTCACGGCCCGTTCGGCACGCCTGCGCGGCACGGATTCCGCGCCTGCGCTGAGCTTTCCATTGAGCGGGCGGGGCCGCGACGGAACCGCTCCGTCATGAGCACAGCGCAACCGCGGCTGGTGATGGAGCGGTTCCGTCACCAGCATGGGTGCGCCGCGCGGCCCCCCCGCCCCCTTAGCACTGCGGCGGAATAGCCGCCGCATTGAAGGGGTTAAAAAATGAAATGAAAACGTTCCATTTTTCTTTTTTAAATGCATCCTGTTTACCTTTAAGGAAAACAGGCTGCATTTTTTTAAAAAAGCTGCTTTATTTAAAAGCATTCCCAGACATGGAGGTCTGCTGAGCCCAGCAAGCTACCATACCTGGGAGGGCTAGCCATTCCCAATGGGGTCGCAAATTGCGAGTGCCTCATGAAACACACAGGTCTTGTGTGTCTCGAAGGCCATGGAACGCAGCTGGTGGGTCACAGTGCCTGCCGAATCACCAGAACATTGGACTCAGTTAACCCCCCTTCCTTTGTTGCTTCTCCAAACATGTACTTTGTGTGTGGCACCAAAGCTTACACCTGGCTCCCGAAAGGTTGGAAGGGTGTCTGTTACATTGCCTTCGTTCTTCCACCCACGTATGTAGCCCCTGCCAACCATCACCGGCAGAGGCGTGCAGATGACATTGGACAAACCGACTCCACCGGAGCACAGTTCCTAGATGCAGCAAAGGGACTTGTTCCTCTGTGGGGCCCAATGGCAAACAGCCGCGCTATCCGACACCTGACCCAGGCAGTAGAAACAACGATCAACATCACGGCTGGCATCCTCGCCAACAACACGGCGGAGCTTCAGGCGGTCCGCCTTGTGACCCTTCAAAACCGCCTTGTCTTAGACGTGGTCCTAGCCGATCGAGGAGGAGCATGCCGCATCATCGGATCCAGCTGCTGCACCTACGTGCCAGACAACTCGCCTTCAGTCTACAAAGCCATTGAACACCTCCACAGACTTTCCTCGGAGGTTCACCAAGAGCAGGAAGGATGGTCGCTTGGGAGCTGGTTTTGGGACACTTTGAAGGACTGGGGTTGGAAGTTGTTTTCCTTCGTGCTGGTACCTGTTGTGATATTATGTGGTTGTTGCTTAGGTATCCAATGTCTGCCATATTTGTGTGGCCTTGTTTCTAACTGTATGTGCCCAAAGACTTTGGACTTCCGAAATGAGCACATGAGTCCCCTCTATGAAGTAGAAATACGTGGCCTTATGGGGATAAATCCGAACTGACAAGTTGGCGAGACATGTTAAAAGGGAGGACTGTGGAATTTTAGTTTACGAACTGAACATCATCTGCGCCAGCTTGTCACCCATGTACAACGTGCACGACAACCATTTTAGGTATCATGGTCTCCCTGTCCACGATCGGTTGCCAGCGCGCCCCTCTGACCCAGCAAGCATCCTCCGCGCACCCTGGCTCCCCCTCCCTCCCTCTCATGAGCATAACCCTTCTGCATGACCCTGTCCTTGGGAGTCACGCCTGCGCCTGACCAGCATCTCCTCTCCTCCCATGAATGCCCCTCTGTTGATAAACCTTCCCTCCGCGTTCGATTGTCCACGCAGCATGAATACCACTCCTTTGATGACCCCTTCCCCCGTGTCCAGCTGTCCACACAGGTCCGAGGCCATCGCCTAAGCCGGGAGATATCTTTTACTGCCCCTTATTGTATGAAGTCACTCTTCTTCAAAGGACCCTCTATTGATCAAGACCTCCCCACCCCCCGGGATATGATCAGGCGCACACATCCTAAGAATCGGCAGAACACTCAGCTGCGCGATGACCCCCTCCTCTTATCAGCAGGTTGAGGATCTCTATTGTAGAGGCATGTGGGGTGGGATTGACACGAGGATTACGGGGATGTCTTTTTTCCTTACTTCACAATGTTCTGATTGTAATAAAGAAAGGTCACATGCCATAAACCAGTGTATAAGAGGCCAGGCCTCCGAGAGGCTGTTAGAGCACCTCGAGACGATACCTTGTTGTCTGATCTGATGTGTTCTGCTCCGTCGGAATAAAACTTCTGTTTCCTGCCTTCTGGTCTCCGGCGCCTGCCTCATTGCTTGGTAAATTGAATGGTACAAAGGCGGTTAGCGCCGGGCAAATCTTGAAAAAGGTCATAGCCCTACCTTTTTCCACAGAAGGAGTCCCCAGGCGATACCTTCCCCTTTGTGAATGCAGGAGAATTTTTTTTTTAGGGGCAGGCAGTGGTCCCAGGGACCACTACACGCCTTTAAACCCTCCCCTGCTGGTGACGGAACCTCAGCCGCGGTCGCGCTGTGCTGATGACGGAGCGGTTCCGTCACGGCCCGTTCGGCACGCCTGCGCGGCACGGATTCCGCGCCTGCGCTGAGCTTTCCATTGAGCGGGCGGGGCCGCGACGGAACCGCTCCGTCATGAGCACAGCGCAACCGCGGCTGGTGATGGAGCGGTTCCGTCACCAGCATGGGTGCGCCGCGCGGCCCCCCCGCCCCCTTAGCACTGCGGCGGAATAGCCGCCGCATTGAAGGGGTTAAAAAATGAAACGAAAACGTTCCATTTTTCTTTTTTAAATGCATCCTGTTTACCTTTAAGGAAAACAGGCTGCATTTTTAAAAAAAAGCTGCTTTATTTAAAAGCATTCCCAGACATGGAGGTCTGCTGAGCCCAGCAAGCTACCATACCTGGGAGGGCTAGCCATTCCCAATGGGGTCGCAAATTGCGAGTGCCTCATGAATATTGATGAGGCATGCAATTTGCGACCCCATGGGAATCGCAAACAGTGTCTCTGACACTGTTGTACATAGCATTTTGTGACTTGCAATTGAGCGTAATTTGCGAGTCACTAAATGCTATCTGGCCCTTCATCTACCTGTTCCTAGAAATAAAAAAGGGAATGTGTCCGTTTGTAATGCAACAGGTGCTCATGTAAAGCGCTCTGACTGGGGTGGCAGAAGTTTCCTGGTGGGAACTACCAGACTCTGGAACTCTCTTTCTCTAGAACTAAAAAAGGAAGCCCAATTGGTAGCTTTTGGAAAAGCATTAGAAATGTGGCTTTTCAATCTCTGATCTCGTGGGTCGTCTTCTACGGTCTTTTTCTCCTTGAGTCTGCACCTAGACACCCTTGGGTCGTAGCTGCACTATATAAATATTTGTTTCGTTTCATTTTTCATTAATTTCATTTCATTTCATTATGATACCTGCAAAAAAACAAAACTGAATTTTTCTTTGGAAAATGAAGAATTGAATGCATAACTGGTGTTTTCCGAACCAAATTGTATTTTAGGTAAAATTTGCCAGGAATAAATCGCAGGGCATGTGGCGTTTACCTCAGCGCTGTTCGGAATTCTGATCCTTCAAAAACAGGAGTTTGTACAGGGATCATAAGTTACCATCCCATTTGCAATCAGAGGCTAGGTGACTTCCATCAAATGGAATGTTCTTCTCAGTGATATTATTGAGTGGAAGAAATTATAAGGAACTTGCGGGAACGCAGGCGAAGGGCATATGCAGAAAGCCAAGAACTCAGGGAGGGAGAGGGACACTGGTATCTCTGGGTTAGGGGTGTGTGAAATTCACATAACGTGCTTTTGCATATTGTATTTGGGCAGTTTTATATAGCGTGAACACGAGCCAAAGGTATCAGAGCGCTTTACATGAGCACCATTTGCGCTACAGACAGACACATTCATTGATTTCCCCAGAATCACAGGATGTTGAACGTCCCTGCTGAGACTTGAACCCACTTCCCCAGCTTCAAAGTCGACCGGTTTAGCCGTTAGGTCATATCCTCCTCCCTAATTATGTGAACTTTCTGGAAAATGACATGAAATTCCGCATAATAATTATGTGAAATGCAAATCCATCATTTAGTTCTCCATTTTACTGCAAAACGCATCCTTACATCAATTCATACACAAAGACACATTTCAAGACAAAGATTAGTACGTGAAACACAATTGCTGTGAACAGTTGCTTTCGTTCTGGTTGTTTGTGTTGTTCTCGTGCTATAATTTTGCAGCGAATGGCGGTTGGTGTAAGTACGCAACTATAAATTGTCCCTGTTTTTCATGGATACTTCTCAAATGCAAAAACCTTCACAAACGCCGTAAATTTGCAAATATTTCCATAGACTGTGGCAAAAGTTACAGAACAAAAAAACTTTTTAAACCTGCACAGCACTATTAGGGCTAGTCTGTCCTAAGCTGGCCTCTGTGTTTCCGTAGTCAACATCCTCGTGTTAAAAGAGTGAAGAGGCTCTCCAGCACATTAGACTGAGGGACCACTCTAGGTTCAAGGGTCTTGCGCCGCTGTCCGCCATGAGTCATCCTACCTGCTGAATGGGAAGCCTAGCACACTTTCTGCCATGATTCATGGCACCCGTTGAATAGGAGCCTCTCTCGGCCCACCTCGGGCTCCATTATCCACAAGAGAAGACCCTTGACACCGTCAAGGCACCCACTCTACGGAAAAGGCATCCGGCAAAACAAAGGTGTCCTCATGTTTACACCTCATATCCACAGCAGGAAGGCGGAAGGCACAGCGTACATTAAAATATATGAGCACTTTTTGCATTATGGAATTATTGCTTAAAGTAATACTACTGCGTGTTATGATGATAATGCAAGAAGTGGTGGACTGGGACCCAACCAGCAGACTGGACCATTAGCTTTGCAAGAATGCCATAGGACCTTGTGCAAGCAATGAAAATGGTCTCTTTGACTGCTGATGGGGTAGTAAAATACAACGAGTATCTTGGTTTACCGGGTCCCCTCAGGGATATAGGCCCCGGTGCACTGCACCTGCTGCAACAATGGTAGCTACAATCAATCAATCAATCAATCAATCAATCAATCAATCAATCAGGGGTTTAGAGTTCACTACTCACCTGTGAGATTCTCAAGGTGCTGCGTGATGGGGGGGATCGGGGGGGGGAGGGTGCAGCATTGGATCAGACAAAAAGCCAGGTCTTGAGGCTCTTCCTGAAGGTATCCAGAGTAGAGGAGCGTCTGATGTTTACTGGGAGCTCGTTCCAAGCTCTGGTTGCTGTGTAGGAAAAGGCTCTTCCACCCGCTCTGGATCTGCGGATACACAGGGTTTCTGCTAGGGCGAGGTCAGTGGAGCGGAGGTTCCTTTTGGGTTCGTAAAGGAGATTCTTTTGTTGAGGCATTTGGGTCCGATGTGGTGGAGGGATTTGTAGGCGTGGGTCAGTAGCTTGAAGGTGACTCTCTTTTCAACAGAGAGCCAGTGGAGGCCTCGCAGGTGCTGGGTGATGTGCTCATGTCGGGGGTGCAGAGGATAAGTCTGGCCGCAGTCTTCTGGAGTTTTTGTAGCAGCAATTTTTTGATTCCTGCGTATAGGGCGTTTCCGTTTTCCAGGCTGCTTGTTATGAGTGCATGGGTGACAGTCTTTCTGGCTTCAGGGGGGATCCACTTGAAGGTCTTGCGGAGGATGCGGAGGGTGCAGAAGCAGGTGGAGGCGACTGCTTTGATCTGATGGTGAGGGAGTAGTCGAGTATGATGCTGAGGTTCTGGGCGTGGTCCGTAGGGGTGGAGGGGGTTGCCTAGGGTGAAGGGCCAACAGGAGTTGTCCCAAACTGAGGGGGTGGGTCCAAGGATGAGGACTTCTGTCTTCACCGAGCTGAGTTTCAGACAGCTGCTGCTCATCCAGGATGCGACGTCTTGTATGTCTTCTTGGAAGCTGAGTCTGTTCATTTCTGGGTCTCTTGTGCGGGACAGGATGGGCTGGGTGTCATCGGCATAGGATACAATGTAACCCCGGGCGTCATACTCTGCTACACCAGCAGAGTTTGCAGTTTCGTACCAACTCCATGCTCCGCTGGGAATGCGAAGTTGGGCAAAACTCTGTCTCTGTGGCGGAGCAGAGTACAAGGCCAGCCCCCTTAAAAAAGTTTTTTTCAAAACCCACGTAGCCTTACGTATTACGTCTTGCATGAACTGTGCAGTTCAAGCAAGACATAACATGCAAGGGGACGCGAGGAGGAGAACGACATAAAAAGGGAGACACCGCAGCAAGGAGGAGGGCAGGCAGGAGACAAGGTATGTGGGTTTTAATTTTTTTTTACGGCTTATGTGGTCCCAGGGCGGAGCGGAGCGTAAGTTCCACAGAGTTTTTAAAAAAATCTCTGTAGGTTCAGAGAGGAAAGGCGGGAGTTTGATCTGTTGGGTTCTGCTGGCGAGGAAGGAGCGGAGCCAGTCAAGGGCCGTTCCCTGTATTCCTGCTTTGTGGAGTCTGGCTGCAAGAGTGAGGTGGGAGACGTTGTCGAAGGCTGCAGGGAGGTCGAGTAGGACGAGGACTGCAGTGTGGCCTTGGTCTGGTAGCTTGCGGATGTCATCTGTGGTGGCTAGGAGGGCTGTCTCGGTGCTGTGGTTGCTGCAGAATCCAGAATCCAGAATGGGAGGGGACAAGGATGGAGTTCTCTTCGAGGAAGTTTGTCAGCTGGTCATTGACGATCTTCTCTGTGACTTTGGCTGCGAAGGGAAGGAGAAGTAGGTCGGTAGTTCTTCAGGTCTGCAGGGTCTGCAGTGGGTTTCTTAAGGAGGGGCTTGACTTTTGTGCGATTCCATTTTTCGGGGAAGATGCCGGTTTCGAAGAAGGCGTTGTTGGTGTGTCGTAGCTCGGGCACTGTGGCGGTGGCGGCTCTGTGGAAGATGTGCAGGGGCAGGGATCTGTGGGGGCTCCTGAGTGAGTGCTCTTCATGGTAGTGGCGGTATCGTCAGTGGGGACCGAGGTCCAGGCGGTGATGGTGGGCTGGCTGTCGTCACTGGAGGGGTAAGTGGTTTCTGGGGTCTGCTCGCTGAAGTTGTCGTGGAGGGCCTTGATTTTCAGGTGGAAGTAGGAGCCAAGCTTGTTACAGAGGTCCTGGGAGGGAATGACGTCTGAGGCTTAGCTGGGGGGTTTCGTGAATTTCTGTAAGATGTTGAAGAGTTCCTCCGAGTTGCTGGAGAGGATTTTGTTCCGGACGAAGGTCTTCTTTGTGGATCTTATGCGTTGGTGGCATTCTGTAATGGCGTTCTTGTATGTGGTCAGGTCTTCCTTGGTTTTGTTGTTTCTCCATTGTTTTTCAAGGTGTCTGCAGGAGTGCCTGGCTTCTTGGAGGTCGGTGGGGAACCAGGTGGCCTTCAGGGGGCATTGTCTGTAAGCATTGTGGAGGGGTGTGAGTAAGTCTGCGCAGTTGGCGATTCAGCAGTGTACTTCCTTGGCAGCTGAGTTAACATAGGTCGAGACGGTGGGGGGTTGTCGATGAGGGTGGAGTTGAGTTACTCCTTGACTACTTTACTTCAGTTCCTTTGTGGGGCCGAGAGGTGGGTTTGAGAGCCGTGGCGGTGCTGAAAGAGAAGTGAACACAGCAGTGGTCCGTCCAGAGGGGCTGTATGGTGTGGCTAAAGCGGATGTTGTTTCCACCTGCGAAGATGGGGCTGAGGGTGTGTCCTTCCTTGTGGGTAGGGGTGGTGATGAACTGTTTCAGTCCAATGTTTGTGGGGTTGTCCAGGAGGGCAGTGGAGTTGGGGTCGCTGATGTTGTTGAGGTGGAAGTTCAGGTCTTCGAGCAGTATATAGTCCATGGAGGTGTTGGCGTGAGGTGCAATGAGGTCAGCAATGGTAGCGGTGAATTAAGCATGAGGTCCAGGGGGTCTGTAGGTGAGGGTGCCGCGTAGTGTGGTTCTAGGGCTGGTCTGGATCCGGAAGTGGAGGTGTTCGGTGGTGGTAGAGGAGTCCCTCGTGGAGGTGCCAGAGAGTCGGAGGGAGCTCTTGTGTGCGATGGCGAGTCCTCCTCCTGGGCGATTGGGGCGGTCCTTCCTCAGGATCTTGTAGACATTGGGAATAGCAATGGCGATGTCAGATGTGGAGGAGGCGTTGGCCCAGGTTTCCGTGAGGAAGGCGACGTCTGGCGAAAGGGTGTAGAGGAGGTCCCAGATTTCTACGGCATGTCTGTGCATGGAGCGCACCTTGAGGAGGATGCACTTCAGGGTTTCGGGGGTGTTGTCGTCCGGCTCATGAGTGGCAGCTGTGGTGGTGAGGAGGGTGGTGAAGGTTTGGCGGCAGTGGCAGCAGGAGAACTTGCCGTTGGTGGTATTCTGAGTCGACAGCTGGCAGTTGCTGTTCCTACCGGGGTTGAGTGCGAGGAGGGCTGCTAAGTCGTAGAGGTGGGTGGTCGGAGAACCAGGATCTCGTGCGCTGGTCGTGGTCGGGTCGTGGTTGGGTCACGGACGGGCGCAGACAGGCTTGCCTTTGGCCCACCTTTAGCGCCTACTGCCCGTGTCCGTGCAGCGGCCACCAATAAATAGGGGGAGGGAAGTGCAGCTGGGAGCCGGGAGCAAGAAACAGGGGGAGAGGCCACGTGGGCACCAGCGGTGAAAAACGGACAGGGACATGAACGGAGGCAGAAGCGGATCAGTGGGCTAAATAAACTAAAAAGAAATAAATCTAATAGAGGAAAGAGGCAGCCTTGATATTTGCATTCAGCAGCACCTGCCTTGGGCATCTGAGAAAAACTTGGCCTCCTGTACTTATTTTGTAACACATTAAGCACTAATTATCATGAAATAAAAAATTGCTTTGTTTATGCTGTCAAAACTCTTTTGATTCTAGTTAGTCTGATTCAATGACCCCAATCCCTTTTGCGGAGTCCTGAGTACCGATTGCCCAACACTTTAGCGATGTGAGCCATGTGCACAACAGCCCTTTTGATATGGAGTCCAACCTAAATCCAGCCACCCTGTCAATAGGTGCCTTGTAGAAGATATGCAAGTCAATAGGGAGCTGTATTTACAAAGCTGACTGCAGGAGAAGGAGCTACAGCACACTATTTGCCATCTTGTGTCTTCCGTCATGCTGTTACAGTATTAATGCACCATCCAAGTCACCCTGTAGCTTGGTGCATGAATGTGTATTGGGCTGTGAGCACATGCAATGTTGTAGCCCTAATTCAGCAGAGGACCTAGTCTGGAAGCTGTAATGCAGTATTTTGATAATTCCAATAACCATGTCATTAAAGTGAAGGGGAGAAGTATTATAGGCAGGTGGCTCCACTTCCAATGCTCCTATGTCTACCAATAAAAGTGGAAACACACTTTCACCATTTTTTTTATGTCTCCCTTCTCTAGTCCAAAAACAGCATTCTCTTTTTTTCTAAAAGGAGTGTCACCCACTAAGCTTTCTAGTGACATGCTTTCTCCTTGAGCCCTTGCCTAGATACCATATGCATCTGGGTGTGCTCAACCTTGGTCATCAAGGACGCCTTTTTAAAGTGGGGCAATCTAATTTTAAAAATGCCTAGAGGATGTCCCTATTGCATGCCTTTATTAAGGGGCCCGCTGGCATGATTAAAAACAAATGTGATGCTATAGAGAGTTAGTTACTACACCATCTAAGGTCTACATGTTTCAGCCATGAGAGTACCCTGCAAGTCAAGTGGCTTTCTTCAGGACCAGTCCTCGACTCCTATCTGTATCACTCTTTAAATGTCCATACAACATGCATGAAATTCACTCATGCATGCCATGTATGCAACCAGTCCGAGATCTTTTCTTGCTTTATGACTAGTTTCCACCTGTTGCCCCTAGAGCTTACCTTGCAGTCACACGTTCGTCAAAGGAATCCGCCCTCATGGACACCTAATTACAGACATTCAGGAGATGAAGTCCACGAATAGATGTCCAGGAGGGCAGTCTCCTTTGGCAAATGTGTGACTACAACGTCTGTCTGACTCTAGCATCTCACAAAATACCTATAAGGGGCTTTGTCGCAGTCCTCTTCTGCTACTGGTTTGTTCAAGTGTCATTCACCTTCTTCTTCTGACTCTAAACGCAAATATCACGGGGCACTGGACCAGCTCACTTCAGTCACTGGGCCTGTGAGTAATGGCATTTTGCCTAATCTATTTGCGCATCTCTCTGAAAATGAGTGTGTTTTAGTTCCAGGGATCAATCCTTCAGTCATTCAGTTTTCCATTTTTACATTGATAGGTCCCTTTTCATTTCTTTACTTCTGGTGGCTGCCTTTTTTTTTCCTAAAGGCAGTCACCATGTTTAGAAGAATTATGTCAGCCATCTTGTATCTTTACAGCAATGACAGACTATGTATAGTACTGTTCCCAGAGGGCAGTCTGATGCTTACTGATTGGTCGTCTTGGATTGCTATTGTGCATAGTGTATCATTGTTTTACTGCTACAACTTGGCCAATATATTGCTTCTGAACTGAACTTGACAGCCATGTTGCAACTTTAAAACAACAATACACTATTGGAAGACAGCTTCCCGCTGCTATATATAATCTTATGCTTTATTGCAAGCATATGCCCGCAATGTTTAGGTGGCTGCATGTTTTGTTTTCTTCTACTTTTATTCTATTAATTTATGTTGCATATGCTTGTAAATTTTGTGATTTATTGTGAATGGGTAAGTGGGTGAATGCAAAAACGAGTCAGTGGTTGGATACATGGATGCAGGAGCGCAGGAATTACAAATGTATTTCATGTATTATGATGGCTTATTAATTGTCTGAACTCACCTGCCACTGAAGAGACAATTTAAGTTATAAGCCAGAACTATTGACATTGCAGAGTGCTTGTTCATAGTTATTTCCTGGGTTCTTTTAACAGTGCAGGCATCAGGTTCTGCTGATCGTCTGTTGGAATTAAATCTGTCTATATGTTTGGGTCTGTGTGGTCTGTAGATTTGAACTACTCTTGCTCACCAACATTATGACAGCCGCTTAAGAGCTTCTTTTGTTGCTCCTGGGGGGGTCAGAAGAAGAACAAGGAGTGGCAATTACAGAAACCCTACGAACATGCACAACACACATGCTTAAAGAAGGTCAGCTTTGCAGCTTGCTGTGAAGGCACAACCATTTACATTCCTGCCCTAAACTCCAGTGGCAGTGCACTGTTAAATTGAAGTCAAGGTTCATTACAAGCTACTTCGGTTCTTAGATTTGGGGGTCTCTAGTTGGCACAGGGAGGTACTCGTGACACATAGGGACCATTGCCTCTAGTCAGGATAAGGGGATTACAATCCTAAAATAACCCCTGCTCACCCCCTTGGTAGCTTGGCACGAGCAGACAGGCTTATCTCAGAGGCAGAGTGTTAAGCATTTGTGACCACATGCAGTAACCCAGTGACAACACTACAGATGTACACCACACAAGGTTTTATATAAAAAATAAGTATTCTTTATATAGATTTACCACAAGACCATAAACGACAAAAATACACAATACTGTTACTTTAAGTTGGTAGATTTAGCTTAGTTAAGTTCAGTTCTTGAGATGGGACACATTGCGTCAATGTACCTTAGGTTGCGTTGCGCTTCCACGACAAGCAAAGTCGCAGCGAGGGAAATGCGGCAAAGTTCAAGTACAAAGAAATAAAGATGTGAATATATTCCAGATGCGGCACGCTTTTCCGGGGAGGCGAGAAGTTCTCGGTTCGATGCGTGGACTGCAGCGGCGACACCCTTATTCAGCGGTGCGACGGCAACAGCTCCAACTGAGGCACTCTTCTCCCACGATGCTTGAAGCTTCCGTGCAATGCAACAACTACAGCAGTGACATCCACGATGCGACAGCAGCAGCTCCGACGGGGGCGCGCTTCTCGGGCATGCGAGGCGCTTTTCTTCGATGCGGTGCAATGCGACAGTTCCAGCAGCGACACCCTCCTTCAGAGTTGCGATGGCAGGCACAGCAACGGCAACACGCTCAGACTTCATTGCGAGATTATTCTTTCAATGCGGTGCAATGCGACAGCTACAGTGGCGACACCCTCCTTCGGAGTTGCGACGGCAGCAGCAGCGACATGCTTCCTCTTCGTTGCGGCACGCTTCTCTCCGATGCGCTGCAGTGCGACAGTTCCAGCGGCGACCCACGCCAACATTGCCAGGTCTAACATGAGAGATACATTGATTTGTTCATGATCAAAACATTAGGTGAACTGGGGAAAGCTGAACATGGAATACTGATAAACTGCTTACACACACCAGACAATTTAACCACTAGTAGAGCTCTCAAGATGTTCAGGTCCATGCGTAGGCAGCTAGGTTTGTACTTTGCAAGTTAGTCCTATATATAGATTAGAAAAAAGGTCTGCAAGTTTCAGAATGCAAAGAAAAATCCATGACTGGATGAGCTACTCACATATCCACCAGGGAAACTTGAGAACTCTGCAGTTGCCCGCATCTGTTTCCTTGAATCTAAACCCCTTGCACTGCTGGCAGGGCAAAGTCACTGTGTTGCTCCAACTTCTTCTTTCTACTACCATAGCTGCTTCTGGAGAGGTCCAACAGAATGCTCAAGGACTGGAGGAAAGTGATGATCTTTCAGCAAACCTTCGTCTCCCCTCTTGATGGAACGTCTTTGGCTTCCTTTGTTATGTTAACAGAATTTCTACAGCGCGCTAATGCCCTTGGGTGTCTAGGCACTGACGGACTGCATACTGTACAAAGAGCTTAATTTTTGAATAGCCATGTTTTAAGGTTTTTCCTGAACTCTATCAGAGTAGGTATCTTCCTAAGAGTAAGGGGGAGAGAGTTCCAGAGCCTAATGGTGCTTTGACTTAAAACTGCTCTCCCCCCAATTTGTCGTCCTGATTCTGTAAGTGGACATCAGGAAGGCAGTAACCGATCGCAGTTGTCTATTGGGGGAATACCAGTTAAAAATATGCCAAAGAAATTGTGGACCTAATCTGTGTATTACCTTAAGGGCTAAACACAGTGCCTTAAATTTGTCAGCCCGCACATCTTCAAAACTAGGAGCATCATTTACAAAGCCAGCACCCCCACTTATCTTGTCGACAAGCTCGCCATCTGTGATGGTTCCCGGCACACCCGCAGCCTGGACACCATCAGATTGCAGACTAAATGTAGCAAGCATTTGCAAAGCAATAGGTCTCGCATTTACTTGAGTTTGAGCTATTGGCATTGCAAATGACAATGCCTTTTATTTCTATTTTGGTTTTTAAAACAAATAAATAAAAGGGAGTTATTTACCATACCAATAGCTTAAACTCGTTCTAGAATGTTCCCAGTATCTGTGCTGAGTGCCTGCACCCATGTCCCCGTCTGCACATTTCCCTGTCTGTGCACAAGTGTAGGTTGATTTAGGGGAGGAGGAGAACTTCCTAAATTAAAAATGCTAGTTGTAATTGGGTGGTGATGGAAGCATTAAATAATGATGGGGCGGGGTGCATATTTGGGATCTGGTTGTATGGCATTGTTGTATTGTATGGTATAGTCAGTAGGTTTTCACCTCCCACCGTGTGGATTTCATGGTGTGGCTTGCCCGTTTTGCAACCCCCTCCCGCTTCGCAGTTTCATCCCCCCCTACCCTTGCTTGTTTTAGTTCCTGTCCCGAGACACAAGCGGACGAGCACCAACACTGCGTCTGTGTATGACATGCACATCACAAGGGGGCTCATTCTGCATTTCATCCTCCAGGGATTAAATCACTGCTGAACAGCAAGTTTTAGTTCTGTTCTTGGAAGGGACAGCAGATAAAATCGGTTCTAGCATCACAGATGTGTTACAAACTAGCTACAAATGTGGGCAAGGGCTTCCAGCGCTTCCTCATATTCAGTGTGGGAATATGTGGCTGTGTGAAAGGCGCGAAACGTATGACGTGTAGGAAAAACTCACTTTCACGTTTCTTCACATCTGTGTGATATCAGTAACACAAAGGTTTGCTTTAAGAGGAACCTTCTTATGTTCCCATCACTTTTTACAAGCTATGACTATAATGCACACTATCCAGCGTAAGAACCAGATCAGGCATTCAGGCCAAAGCAGCACAGCGCTTCGAGGCCAGATAGTGACAGGAAGGCGCTACACAGATGTGAGTTTGTATTCACTGTAGTCCCTAGAAATGTACCCTCACGGTGCGTTTAAAGCACCTGCTTATGGAGCAGTGTCACTCTGAAGCGTAATAAAGGTGCCTCCGTAACTGAAGTGAAATGGAATGTATAATACCTGCCGATTTATTTTTAGGATCTGTAAAGTAAACTGCGCATGTCAGATGTTAATATATAGTGAGTTAGTAAAATTATATAGTGTAGTAATATGTGGTCTTGTACTGCACAGCCAAAAAAACGCAAACCTGCTCTCTCTGGGACCGCAGAAATTGAAATGAGACCTATTGCATTGCAAATGCTTATTTGTTTCTTGTGTTGCAGTAAGGGATGATACTGTACTGTCACGTATGTCTATCTCTACTCTGTGAGGAGGAAGGCATCAGAAGAACTTGGATATTGCAACATCCTAACTCCTAGTTTAGTAGGACCCTGGAGGGCCCTGGGTAGCTTTTATCCGAGTCAGATTCCCAGGAGAGCCACTTAACTTTGTAAACAAGTAATATTTAGATCTTTTTTGTGCAAATGTATCTCGTGGGTAGGGTATGCTGAAAATCTGGCTTGAATCCGGCCCTCTTGGACATCATTTGGACACCACTGTTCTAGAGAAAATAGTTTTATATTATTTCATGAAGTCCAATGTGTTCTGAAGATTGAAGTGTCAACTTCCCCCTGCAGATTGCAGAGTCAACTTTCCCCCTGCAGATATGTGGGGGCAGGAGTCACCCCAAAGCACCTCACTGTCCCCACAGGGATGGATGGCACTTGCTACACTAGCCTCTCTCATTAGAGGAATTACCCTAAAGATATAATTCGCAACCATGTCGTACCACGTGATTAATATGTCTCGTCCAGTTAAGATTTTTTTCTCCTGCGGTAGAAGCGCCTCGGTGCGCGGTGGACATTGCTGCTGTGTGAGAGCTACATTCAGCATCAGGTAGGCCTCGTGGAGGGCGGAAACGATACAGATGAGGAGAGTCTTGCCTCCACAGAGGTGACGAAAGTCAAGTTGATCAGAGGCGTAGCAAGGGTGCCCCGGGCCCCCATGCAAGCAAGTGAAATGCCCCCTTCCGCCCCCCCACCATTCAGTATGGTGGTTAAAGACAGATATAATTGGGATGCAGTCGACCCATAATACCACATCGCTGCAACAGTACCAAAGCATCTGTTCCCCTCAACATCCTGGTCAAGCTGGGGACTAAGCAGGAATTTCTGGTTTCAAAGCAGATACATTACTATCGCCAGGCCGAACCAAAACCGCCTTTTAATGACCTATAATAATACCAAATGAGCATTCATTATTAAGTACCTTCCAAATGTGAATGTAATACTAATAGAATGGGCGCTATGTAAAAACAAGTTTCATTGATGAATGATGACTGGTGACGCCTTCAGTGAATCAATGATGCTCTAGGCCGGGATGCGCATTGTGAAGGCTGTGAGATGCACCTTCCAATAGAAGGCTACTTCAGTATGTGACATGGCATTTGGTGGCCTCCTATCTGATCATTTAGTCTCGAACAAATCAAATGCGCACTGGAAATACACCAGGCGGGATGACATCCACAGAAACACAAGGGGTGAGAGGATGTGGCGTTAGGGACAAAGCTGCCGACCTTGGAGCTAGGGAACCAGGTTCGAGCCTCGTTGTCAACTCAAGAGTCTGTGATTGTGGGGAAACCACTTAATTACCCCATGCTTATGTGTCCTTGTAATACGTAACTGATGCTTATGTTGTGCGCTCCAATACCTTCGGGTCGATTTCGTGCTGTATCAATTGGCGGTAGCAAACGCTGACTGCCCATTAATCACCCAGGACTTATTTCCCTGCTGCCGTAGTGCCTCGCCACTCCAGGTGTTTACATTCTCCGTCGGAATTTCCCAAAGATTAAAGTATGTTTTTCGGAAGCACGTCTTCTGGTCTGCAGCTCCTCTCTCCCTGCCGCCTTGTAAACAAGCAATGGCCCATCGCTGACATCTCTGAAACTCTTGTGTTTCCAGTGTGCTTGGCTGTGAGTGGAACATTAGTCAGGACCGCTCGAGGCACCCAGTGCGGCCCCCTTCCCTCCAGGTACTGTAAAATATTCAGCCCACGGAGTCGTTGGGAGGGCAGCCGGGGCATTGTCTCAGCACGCGAAACTGACAGCGCGGTGGGAGCACAAGAGACGCCATCGCCGTGAGCGGGCACATCGGCAGTCCCGGCGCAAGCTGAGAATTGCCAGAGAAGACACGCCGAGCTCCGAGTCAGAATTGGAGCCTGCTGCCGAGACCGAACCGCTCCGGGGGGAGAGGAACACGCAGAAAGAGCCTGGTGAGTGGGGGGGGGGGGAGAGAGGGGGGCAGAGAGGGAGGGGATGTGTGTGTGTGCGTGTGTGCCTGTGTGTGTATGTGTGTGTGCGCGCGCGTCTGTGTGTGTGTGTGTGTGAACAGCATGCCGGAATCGGAGCGTGTGTTCACACGCGCGACCTGATCCGATTCCGGCATGCTGCGCGTGTCCATCTCTTGTCTCCCTTTTGGCTCCTTGTAAGCAGAGCCGACAGCAATAGGTCTCGCTGCGACAGGGCTTTCGCCCTGTATCGCAGGTGCGAGACCTAAAAAGGAAAAAAACCTGTACAACAGGCCTTTTTCATCTATGCACCAGGATCTGGAACAACATCCAGGTGTCCATCAGTGGATGGATGGGCAGAGATGCAGTTTCTGTGCCTAGATCCGTTTCAGGTCTGAGCAGACCAAAACAGGCAGCACCCTTCACCTGAAACCTTTACCCCGATGCCCAAGCTAGACGTCCTAAAGACATTGCTGACATAGAGATCCCTAGTGGTATTTTACATTACATTGTTGGTAATGCTAGTAGTATGGAGTCTTGGGAATTGGAGCTCTAGAAAAGTGCAGAATGTGGGGAGTGCAGTGAATAGAAGAGCTTCTAAGTAATGCGAGACCTAGAGGGTTCCTCTCCTTTCAGTGAGCATGTTGGAGAGGTAGAAGTAGTATGAGGTCAAGGGAACTATAGGGCATGAGACACGAGGTAACGAAAAGCCAAGGAACAAGGGGTGACTGTCCAAGATACTACAGGTAGACGTGCACAGGAATAGGGGCCTAAGGAAAAGTGGGGCCTACATCAGAGGCTAGTGTTAGGGACCTGCTGGTAGTGAGGTCCAGGAACACGGGGTGTTTGCTCTGATGTTAAGGTTAGCGAGATGCAGGCAGTGCGGATAGCTGTCTATCCCTAGGTGTTAAAGTTAGAACTAGTTTCAAGGATGTAATCTTATTAGATTTGAGGAATCTAATGGATATCCCTGCTGCCTAAGGATCACAAATATACCAGCTATATCACATGACCTTTCTTAATGTGCTGCCCCCTACTTTCTGTAACCCAAGGGACTGTTCTGCTCTGCACATAGCAGAAAGCTCTGTGGGCACCACATGTGTCACGGACATCTTCTTTATACAGAAGACATATGCCGTTGGTTAGGCAGATGGAAAATCTGTGCACTTTAAATAGCATAGCTATGCCACAGATAATATAGTTCTGCATACCAGACAGAAAAGATGTCCCTCATTCATAAAAGCCTGCATGGGGTTGCACAGATCAAACAGCTCCACATTTCAGACAGACAAAAACTTCTCTCAGTTTACAAAAATGATTGAAGAACATCAGACAGCAGAGCTGCCTCTCTTGATGCACAAATGAAATGGGCAAATGCTTCGGTCTGCGTGGTTGCAGACTACTGTTATGGCTGTTGCCCGGATATCAGCGCTTTACTCATGCACCAGGGCTCTGTACAGCATATGACCCCCTTCCCCTGGATTCTATAAGTGGTCAATTTGTGATTATTTGTTGAAAAAATCTTCCGGTGTAGTTTGTCTTGCCTCTGAGGCATACACCTTAAACAGAGAGTGCAATGGGACAAGGGATAGGAGATACAATATAGTAGTCTGCCTCAATTATTAACACATATCTGTGTCTGTACATATTACGCAGTATTTATATAGGGAAAAGTCAGCCAAAAAGTCATCAGAGAGCAGTACAGGTTCAAAGACAGGCATAAAACCAATGAGTGATAGGAGAAGTGACTGGTTATTAGATTGCTACTTCATTGTGATGTAGTGTTCTGTAAAAATGGTGTGCTTTCAACTCTTTCCTAAATTAGAGCCCTGTTAGGGCAGTCCTGCATATGGGGATGTTGTTCCGGATCCAGGGTGCATAGATGAAAAAGGTTTGCTGTCTTGTTTTTTCTTTTTCACACTTCCCATTCTGCTGCCTTATGGTGTTCTGGTTATGCCGAGATCCACCCAGCATGTCGAGTTTGCCTGTAAGATAAGCGGGAGTGGTGGTTGTGCTGGCTTTGTAAATGATGCAGCTGGTTCTGAAGGTAGTATGGCTTACAAGGGAAGCCAATGGAGTTCCATCAGGATGGGGGTGATGTGATAATATTTCTTCAGGTCCTGGATGAGACGTGCTGTGGCGTGTAAGGTGTCCTTGAGGCGTGCCAGTGCAGAGTCTGAGAGGCCATGGGGCGGGGCATCATCACCATCCAAATGCGAGAGTGTGATGGGCTAATTAGTAGTTCTGAAGATGCTTCCTGGAAGAAACAGTTTCATTTTCTTCGGAAAAGAGAGGCAGTCCAATTTGACTGCTGTACTCTACTTCCTGCCTCACTAACATTGAACAAGAGTATGCAACCATGTTTCATTCAGTGGTTGCTACTGAACCCCTCTCAACCCCTCTCAATCATGGCACAGTAAATTAGTGGGTAGCTAGTGCAACCTGCAGCCTAAAAGTAACAAAATTGCTGTAAACCTGCACTTGCCTGCAATTTGGGCTAATGGGAAGTTGCCTACACATATATCCAAGGGGGACTGGTCTGAGAAACAGACAGGGCCACTGAATTCATGCAGCAGAGAAGGACCAAATTATGCAGCAAGGTTGACTAATTTATACATCAAGTAAAGACACATTATGCAGTCTAATGTGGCCCATTCTGTGGCAGTATTATTTCATTATGTTGCCATTTCTACACACTAACTGTCTGGGCAAAGTTTTCACCTCATTAGCATCCGTTTAACACCTATGCACAGCAATCAGCAGCTCAAACGTGACCAGTTAACCTAGGCAGCGCCTTTAGTAACTTTTGATCTGTTTTCACTGAAGCAATTTATTTCCTAAAATCTGCAAATTATTCAGCCAATGATGGAATATGTGGCATGCGAAACAAAAAACTGATAAAATATCAGCTAGGCAACAGTCACAAGAGAGAGAGGGAAAATAAAAATAAAAATAGCGATACCCATGACTACTCTCCCAGTTGAGCCCATTCTGACGCTAACCAGTCCTCAATGCCCAGATTTTTACCCACCTAGTCAATCATAGGAGACCAAATCATTCTACTGCATCTACTGGCCCCCCTGCCCTTACAATTGTAGAATGATTTTTCTAAATTGTAAATACCTAACAGGCGCCCAAACCATAATTGTGTAGTAGGTGGTTCAGCACTCTTCCATGCCGTTGCGATTGTGAGCTGAGCTATTGTGATAGAGATAAAGATGAACCACATCTGACCCAAGTCTCCTTTGTAATGCTGATCATAACTGAAAAGCATCATAACTGAACTGATAAGAATCTCTTTTCAGAACATCTTCTTCCTAAATACCTTGATTCCCTCTTTAAATGACTTCCACCTCTCACAGCTGTAAAACATATGAATCATGATGACTGAAGCTTCTCCATACATAAGAGAACTATCATCCTCCCTCTTGCCCTAACTGAACAGCTTGGCGGGAGTGTAAAAGAATCTAAACATGTTTTCATAATGTTGATTTCTAAGACTAGATAGGAAAACTTTCATCCGAATCCCTCTTGAGGCCTATAAATCTACATCCCCCTCTTCTAGCTTCCCTACTTATCTTGTCCCATACTTCTCTAAATCGTCCAAAGCCATATCCATCAACATTTTATATATCTGACCAATCTTAGCGCCCAACTGCTGGACTTCATCTAAAAAGGGGATTCTTTCCATCGAGAGTATACCTTGCTCAATCTTACTCATGAAGTTCCTTATCTGTAGGTATTTAAAGAACGTCCTGGTCCCTACCCAAAATCCTGATGTAAGTCAGTGAATGAGCACATCTGACCAGACGAAAATCAATTACCCAGCTTGCACATATCAGACTGTTCCCATTGTTTACAAATTCCGTTATGAAATATTGACAGGAACAGTGGGGACACCACATAGGGGTATACCAATTGAAAAATGTCATGACCAGCAGCTTGCTGACCCTGCTGTAGACTCTCCAGATGGCCATCATGCTCTTAAATCTTACTTTTTATTCTTGGTTCAACCTGTCTCAGGAGACATCCCCATGCTGATTGCTGACCACCCAAGTGCCAGCACATAGATAGAAGAAGGCCCTGAACTTTACCCCGGCCAGCCCTGCTGCCTCTTTCTGCTAAAAACAGACCCCCCCCCCTCTGCTGTAGAAGCACAACCCAATATTAAAACAAGAAACTAGGGGCACCAAACCTCCCCACTATCGTGGAAGAGCTAAAATGTGGAGGGCCCTTCAAGCCTTCTTTTATTGCCACACAAAATGTATACACATAGCATCCAGCCCCCTGAGGAGGGGCCCATCTAGCTCAAGAGGTATAGTTCTAAACAGTTACAGTACCTTGAGAAAGACATCTTTAGCACATTGCACCTTACCACTAGGGTTGGGTGTAACCCATTAATGCGTCTCAAATCAGAGCTGATCTTGCTCAGTAATGGGTCTTAATTGATTTGATATATGGATCCAACCTTGGGCGTTATCCTTATCCTAAATATGTAGCCATATCAACGTGATAGGTGTCTATCAAAACAATATTGGCAGTGCACAGAATCTGGTTTTTTTTCTCCGTTACGAAGGTAGCCGGAGATTCCTCCAAACGTCTGTGCCAGTTTCTCAACATTGAGCACCGCATTGAGAGGATCTGGAGTTATTATTGCAACATCAACAGCGTATGATAGTACCTTTGCGTCAAACTCGTTCACTCAAACCAGCTTGATGATCTGACTTCGAGCAATTGTCATAACAACGGATCCTTATAACACGCAAATATAATAGGGGAGCTGGGACAGCCCTGCCTTGTTCCACTAGTAATTAGTGTCCTCTCAGACTCTAGGCCTACGATTTGAAGTTAGGCAAATCTGAAACATGGCCAATGTAACAGTTTTTCAAGGTGACTATTTAATTTGGGTTTCCACGTTGGAAGAACATAGGGAGAGATTATGTAAAGTTAAACAAAATTACAAGATGCTTGCATGAGCTTCCAAATTTTGCAAATTCAAATGTTTTTGTGAAAAGGAGAGTATCTCAGTGATTGCATCTCATCTGATGGTATCTTTAACGTTTTCTTTGATTAAGGCTATTAGAGATGCACCTCTACCTAAACACAAAAGCCAGTTGGGATCATTTCTAGATTTGTGTGAATATTATTCAAAATGTGTTAAAAGTGTTTTGTTACTCACTAATTCTATGAGAGCACTTATGACAAATATGCACGTTCGGTTGGACAAGACAGATGTGCAAAGATTTTGATTTAGTAATATCTTGTTGCAAATGGGTGATTAAACACTTTAAAACTTTTCTTTGGGTGTTATCATTTTGTTTTGCAAACTGATCCCAAACCTCTAATATTTCTTGCAGCAGGGAACAATACAGGGAATGTATATTCTAGACTTGCAATGATATTTAGTAAACTATTAATTTCAATTTGACTGTCAAACAATTTGCAGGGAAATTTAACTGCAGAACAGAATACTGGTCAAGGTGACCTATTACTGAAGAAGAGAATTATGTGTTAGGTAATGATGAGGATTGTGCTGTAGCATACGTCTTGATATGATATTCTTAGTGACAATTAATGGCAAGAAGCCTTGAATAGGGATATAATTTATAAGAGTTTAGAAGAAGCAAAAAACTAAATACATTGTGTCAAGTTTGTCTAGGTAAACCTATGTGTCTAATCACCTACCAGTTTTATATGACATTAAAGATTAATTAAATCATGAGAATATTATTGTTCTTATAAGTGACAAGATTGTTCACAATCAGTATCAGAATGAGCATCATTGCAGTGGTCATCTGGGAGACACCGGCACTAAAAAGTTAATTACAGAATGTTATCAGTGTACATATATGGATGTACTAATTAGTAATTTGGTTAAGGTTTGCCCAGAATTCTCCAACTCAGACAAATAGTTGAAGACACACCATGCTCCATTGGTTACTGATCAATTTCTGAAATAACCATGACAACATCTGTTATTATATTTTCTAGGACAGTAGTAGATTAATCCTGTCGATTGTAAATATGTAATGGTTTTAGTTAAACATTTTCCAACTGGGTGTAAAGGAAATTCATCAATGAATACGCTACAGAGGAAGTGTTATATTTTTTGACTAATCATTTTTACAGAGAAGGCTTTCCATTATCTATAACTACACATAAAGCTGTTCAATTTTAGACAGACAAGTTGCAACACTTTTTAATGCAGGGTGGTATTACTCACAAACATGTTCCTTTATGTTCTCCATCTAGCAATGGCCTTGCTGATGAGTTTGGCAGTGCGGGAGTGGGGCCGCTCCGCTCCTGTACCGCCAAAGCCATGTTTGAACCAAACAGATTGGGAGTTTTCCCCTGTCGGTGGACTGTTCATTGGCGTTCCATGGGTGGTGCTTATGAGTTAGGCACTGCAAATGGAGCGTCAAAGGCAGTACTGCTGCAGTCCATGCTGTGCAGGTGGTCGTGTGCATGCACACAGGGGGGCACATATGTGCATCCACATGGTGTGAGGCACCTGGGGGCCCTGTAGGACCCCTTTTGTTTCCTCACCACCACACTTTTCATGACTGTCTCACCGCCATGAAAAGTGTGGTGGTGAGGAAACTTGTAATATGCTTAGCGGGGCTGCAGCTGATCCCTGGAGGTTGTGGTGGTTCAGGGTGTCCCCGCCAACGTAGTTTTAATAGAGCGATCGGAAGACCGCCACTGCCGTGCCCATGTGAGTCTGGCAGTCCGTAGACTGCCAGACTCGTAATAAGGCCCTAAGACTCCCAAATATCTAACCAAGGGGTTGTCCAGATATTCTGCATGTGGTTAAGTCCTCAGTCAAATTGAATGGTGGTAATTGATGGAACTTAGCAGGATTATGAAAATTAACATTGAAGATAAGGACAGGTTATCGGTATCAACAAATGATTATATGTTTTTTATTTAGTAGTGTATGATCCTACTTTGGAATCTACATCTGTTATCACATATTCTTCTAATGTTCAAAATGAATCCTATTTGAATGTTCGAAATTTTTGAAGGAAACAGAGAGAGTTCTATATCAAATTGTCTGAATGTACGGTATTACCAACATTTCATTTACACCATCTAGATAGTCAGCATTTTTCTCCTTAAGGATTGCACCCTGTGGACTATTCTTGATATTGGAAATAGCAACGTCAAAAAAGTCAGATGACCTTCACATTAGCATGCTGGGAAAGGTGCGACAGGTTAAGCTTTCCAGGCGTACTACTGGAATGTTTGTGAATGGGAAAAAATGTACAAATCTGCAACATGACTATCTTTGCAGGTAATTATTCATGATTCCCTTTGAAAGAAGGGTATTTAAGTTTTTTAATGCTTTGGACCTGATTCACAAAGATAACTTACACTTTTGAGTAAGTTTATGACATTTAAGGTATTCACAAACTTCACTTTTGTAGTAACCTACATTTTTGTAGTAACATACACTTTTAAGTAAGTTTACCACTTTTAAGGTATTCACAAACTTCATTTTTGCAGTAACTTACACTTTATAGTAACTTACATTTTTGTAGTAAGTCCAACACTACACATGGCCAACCACTGGTAGTGCAACACATTATCGAAAGAAAAGTGTAAGTTTCTACAAAAGTGCAGTTGGTGAATAGCACTTTGTGTTAAGTTTTGTAGTACTTCTCTAGTGCTGCAAAACGTACTACAAAGTGCAAGTTGTGAATTAGGCCCTTGCTGTTTATGTGCTTTCATAATATTAGACTTTTTTGGGGTTCATTAACGGTACAATATTTTTCTCCATCATTTTTCTTGACCTTGCTCGACTCACTTTTTTGTGAAGGGAGGGACTGTGTATTTCTTGAGCTCTCCTCTGGTCTATGTCTGTGGTATCTAATTGCCTGGCTATAGATCACATTTTATTTTTGCGTAGCTGGAATAGAAACTGTTGTTGTTCAGATGTCTGTCTCGGTCTGTGTTATTTTTATAAAGAGTTGGTTTTAAATGTCTATCAAGTTTATAAAAATGGCTGAGTTTAGGAAGCCAAATTCGGCGGTAGAGTCTCAATTCCAAGTCCAGAAGACAGGTAGAAGTTAATACAGTGACTGTGATGCTGCCTCAATTCGTTTTTTCAGTCCAAATGATGACTTTTCTCATCTATATGTGATAAATGCCTTTTTATTTGCTGTTGCTGTTTTTGGCATTGTCTTCGGGTCTGACCAAGAACAGGCTTGCATATTGTGTTCCATGCCTAACTTCTTGGTCTGGAAAAGGTGTCTGTCCAAACAGGCTAAGTTGTCTTTGAGTTCGCATACACACTAAACATATCCTTTTCACCTTTCTCGACTGCATACATGCTTGATGCCCGCTTTTCTCTATCACAAACACACACTCTAGATGTGCATCTTGCACAAGTACAATACACTCGCAAAACACACACATGTCTACGTAATGCACACATGCTTCATGTATATCTTTGGCAACTGCACACACATATAGGCTTGCACAACACACTCTTGCTTGATTAAGAACTTACAGTGTGATTCACACTCGCGAACACACACATAAACTTAACATGCAGCTTTTTAGCTACATACACGTAAAACACATGCGTGCTTCATGAGCACCTTTCAGAATTACATAGGCTCAGAAAATACAGACACACAAGCAGGGTCTGCACCTTTTGAAGTTACACAGACTCACACAACGCTCACATGCTTGGTGAGTACCTTTCAGAATTACTCAAACACAAAGCATACAGTCTCATGCACGATGCGCACCTTTTGGAAATATGCACATGCACACACACATCCACATTGACAAACTCGCACAACATACACTTGTTTGATTAAGGCAGTACAGAGCGCCTCGCATTCTCAAAATACACACATAGCCATAATGTGCAACGTTTGGATTTGCATATACTCACAACACACACACGTTTAATGTGCACCTTTCAAAATGATCCACACCTACAAAATACACACAAGCATGATCTGCACTTTTTGGAGTCACACAGTACACACGTGTACTGTGCACCTTTCAGAATTGCTCATACTCACAAATCATGCAGGCACATGCACAATACACACACAAACATAAAAAGGCACATTTCCACAACACACTCAAGGTGGGTGTGTGCCCGAGTTGCAGAGACTTACAAAATAAAACATACTTCCATGATCTGCACCTTTTTGGATTTCATATCTTCACACTACAGATGTACAGTTTTTGGGAATTGCCTTATGATTTGCACTTTTTGGAGATACATGAGAGCAACATATATATAGTCAAAAAATGCTTTTCCTATGGAAACTAGGTCCTATCTTATACGTACCTACAGGTGACCACTAGTACTACATTACCTACTAGCGGTCACCTGTAGGTATGTATCGGTAGGAACTAGTTTCCAATCGGAAAATCATTATTTGACTATATCTTTGGCACCGTTTTGGGGTGGTGCGTAAAGCACTTTAACATTTGAACACTCCAATATGGCCACCGCATATGTAAAACATTGTCCTACCACTATGTTGTGTGCCTGTGATGCAATATCTGATGTTATCAGATGGCTGTTTGTTTTTGTGCACTTATTCACGTGATCAAGGCTGCGGATGGAAATGGATTTTGCCAGCTATATATATATCAACAACATTTAAGTTTGTGAGATCCTCTAGGCCCAGCCCCCTGAAAATGTTGATTGGATAGTGCCAAAGTACTCTGAATATTAGGTATCAAATGTTGGGTGTGTATGGCATGCTTCATTGCATAACGACCACCACTTCTCAAATGCTTTATATTGTAAACTTGTATATATGTAAGTAAAAGTGACTTTTGCCACACATTTTGACATATATTTTGCCTAAATGTAATAGTATTTAGAGCATAAAATAAGTTTTTGGCTTAAAGTATGGGTGATACAAGGTGGTGGAGTTGCTGGTTACATATGTAAAGCTTTATGTTCAAATCTGCAAGGGGTGCCTTCTGATTTACCCTCAAATTTCGCTTACATCAATTTGTACCTGACCTGAGCTTAAGTGCATGTTTACTAATAGGCTTCCCAAACAAGGAAGCCAAGGTGTCATCACGATACCCCACCACAGTATGCTAAAAAATCTGAGGTGTGTTATTTGTTACTGATTACTTTTTTCAAGAGTACAATGTAATCACCTCTTTCCAGAGTTTCGAATTGTGGAGCCGTGTGGCATTTTGTTGTTTAATAACCTTATTAGTTAAAGTGATGTCTGTCTGTTTCTGCCCGCTCCCTCCCCTCTAGGGCCTACATGAGCGTGAAAGAGCTGAAGGAGAGGCTGAAGCTGAACAGCACCCACTACCTCAATGTCTACTTCGCGAGCTCGGTGAGGGACGACCTGGCGGGAGCTGCAACCTGGCCCTGGGACAAGGAGGCCCTCAGCCACCGGGGTAAGGACTAGAGACGCGGGCAGGGGCGGAGAGTGGAGGGCAGGAACATGACTGGTGGTGCCTCATAGACGATGGCCAAGAGACAAGGAGACCCTCAGCTACCAAGATAAGGACTCGGGGGGCTATTTACGAGAATGTCACACAGTACAGCAAGTCACCTTGCTGCACTACATGACAGCGAAAGGGCAGGAGGAACGCACCGTATTTAAGGAACATTCCTGCCTTTTCATCTGCACTGGCGCCCTTTCAGCTGACGAGTGCAAACGCAGGCACCCGCACACCATGGGCCGCTCAGGGCCATGCAAAATGGCCTTGTGTGGCTTCATAAATCACATGTATTGTTTGCGTCATTCTTGCACTAGCGAAGAGCGAAGCAAACTGGCTCATAAATAGGCTTCTAGATCTGGAGGGTACATACGGTGTATGACCTGAGGTGCCTCAGAGACCCTGGCCACAGGACAACGAGAACTTCAGCCTGATTGCTGCTGGCCAAACCGATCCAATGGAAAGGTGTTGACAGTGGACAAATAATATGTCTCAATGACTATTAGGGTGTGCTTCATTTGTATGCCAAAAAAAAGCCCAAACAGGCTTCTGATGTCTTTCAGCACCCCACTGCCGGCGCACCTGAATGCTGGGGTTGCTGAAAGCTGGCTGCTGATAAATACCGATACTGCGTAAACTTGATTCCACCTCAGGCCTCTTTCATCCACCACCCTGCACTTCCTGTCTCTTTATCTCCCTCTTGAAGGTGGATGTGCTTCCCTGCTTTCTCCCTTTCTCAGTGTTTTCCTATTTTTCTCACCTTCCTTTCTTCCTTTTTCAGTTTTACTGTCTCTTGCTTTGGGTCAAAGTCTGATGCACAAAAAATGGCTGCAGACAGGCAGAAATTAGGCATTGCTCCTAGTCACCAAAGTTACAGAATTACTGGCAGCATTCCTTTATGGAACGAGGAGTTGGGCCCTAAGTTAAGGTGTTGCAGTGAACCTCAGTAGGGTTTTGTGACTACAGAAATTACCCCCTCAGGACTTACACTATCTCCCTATCCTCTTATTTTCACTCAGGTCATTTTTTGCTACTCTTTAAACTTTTCTCTCTGTTTTCCTAACTCACACTTTGACCTTTAGCTCTCCATTTTCTGTAAACTGTCTCCTCATCAGTTCTGTCGTCTCTTGTTCTTTCTCTTACTATTTCTACCACCTCAGTTTCTTTCTCTCTCTCTCTAGCACTGTCCCTATCATGGAGATATCTCCCTAACCTATTCTCCTTCACACTATCTCTTTTTTATCCCAACTCTCTCTCTCTCTGTCCTCCATCACACAACTGTATCTCTAACAAAAATCATATCTGCTCTGTATTTTTCTCCTGGATCCGTCTCGAGGTGTCAGAGTCTGTTTTTCCTTAAGCTGCCTCTCCTTGTCTCACTCTCCCGTCACCAGCCCCTTCGATCTGTCTTTTTTTCCATTATTATCTCTCAATCTCTATTTGACCCTCTCCTCCTGTCTCTTTCGTGTTACTATTTGCACACCCACATCATGCTTAGTGTCTCCTGTTCATTTTGTTGCTCATTTCTCTGTTTGCCACCAGTGGCGGCAGACACAGATAAAAAGTGGTGAACCAGAAGGGTGGGTGCGGAGATGAGAGGGCTGGAGGAGCGCGCGGCGGGGAGTTTCATAAAAATAAATGTTAAATGACTTTCCTGGTGCTGCTGGCCGGCTTGCGCTTCATTGCTTCTTGTGTTTGTCCCCAGCAGTTCTTGAGAACAGCATCACCAACTCCTCATTCAATCCCCTGCTCTTAGGCATGAGAGCAGCGTGGGGATTGGCCTGAGTGGGTTGGATTAACACTCGCTCCGGGAGTCTGTGTTGTTCTTCAAACCCTGCTAGGCAATACGTCTGGGTTGGAGAAACCTGAGTGCTCATGACAGTTTGGCTGGCCTAAGACGGGCAGCCAAATTGACATGAGCACTTAAAAGTACACCTACCACTCCTCCTCTCCCTTCCATGGCCCAGCCCCGCCCTTCCTTGCACACGGTGGCTCAGCCAGTAGCTGAAAAATAAAATATTTTATTGTTCAGCGGATGGCTCCGAGCCAGTGGGGTGACGCTCCTCCTCCATTGCGGAGGAGCCACCGCTGTTTGCCACTCTTGCTATCACCTTCTACCCTCCTCGATCTGTTTAGTTTCCGCCTTTCTCTCCCATTCTGTGTCTCCTATTCGCTAATTATCTAAAAATACGTGCGTTTCATGAAAGTAAAGTCTCAAACTCAAAAGATCAGCACAAAGTAGACAGTGTGATGGTTGAAAATCAATACGGTATAGCAATGTGATCACAATAAACAACAAAGGAGCAATGTTCACCTTCGTTTGTTATTCATTGATTAAGAACAATACTTCACAAATAGGCACACAAATACCCACAGATCAAAATGAACAAAAAGTAATAGAGATCTTCAACACAGTAATCACACAGTTGTCTTAAGATCCCACCTGAAGGTGGGGCTGAGTTTTTGCAGAAGACTTGAAAAACTGCAGTGCACTGGGAGCACATCAGGTGGCAAAATTGTATAAGTCCTCACACATGCTTCTTGATCTTGAAGACGGAGCTCCTTCACATTTCTCCCATTGAGAATGATAGAATAGACACTGACCTCAATTTGAAGGGTTTCTTTTTCAATGAAATATTTCATCTGGTCCTTTTTAGGTTTCACCTGCACAGGGCTTGTGCTGTGCTTGGGAAATCTATTGTAAATGTAAAAATTACTTTCAAAGTGCTCATGGCCCATCCACTACTTACCATTGCATACCGATGATTGGCTCCGATATCACTTGTTCCCTTACTTCTTATTGGTCAGAGCTTCCTCCTTGCCTCTGTTTCCTCTTGGGACTTCTCAGTATTATCTTGTTGTGGCGCATGGACCAAGTTCAGCTTCCGGTCTGCAGCCAGTGTCCTTCCACTGGCCGCAAGCTCCTACTGGTTCTTTCTTTTGCTTTTGCATAAACACTCTTATAGAGCAAAGGTGTCTGCAGTCCCTCTCCCTCACACCAGCCCCCCCCCCCCACCCATCCCCCCCGCCCTCATCCCATGGTTTGTTGTATCCTCCGGTCTTTATCCCCCCACTTTCCAGCAGCTGGTTGTCTACATCCCTGCCCTCCTCCCACTTTTCACTGTCCCATTCACCACCACACTTCTCCCTCATGTTGCTTCCTTTCAACTCCCCCATGATGTTTTTGTATCTGTTTTATTTTGCATGTTGCACAGCAGCACGGACGGCCGTGCAACATGCCTTAAAGGGAAAAAAAGGGCTATGACTTGGTCAATGCTGACCCCGTCACAGCACTTTTTAGGTCCCTCCTGCACGAGCATGAGCTAACGCCTGCACTCTCGCTTGCGAGACTCTTGTATTCTATGGCGGACTTGGATCCAGCCCATTACTAACCACCATCTCTTCTTTGCTGCCTTTTAATTTGGCAGCTCTTGCCATGTGTTGTTTTTTTGTTTGTTTCAGTGGTGCATAGAAGAAGCACCTATTAAATAAGTTTAATTAGTACCCTCCGCTGGGCTTCTGTTGCTCGCACTGTGTTCCAGGTACTTCTTTTTCTTTTGTTTAAAAAGCACTGTGACACGGTCCACACTGGACCTTCATATCACTTTTTTGTACTATCCCCAGTGGTACTATCCCCCACTGCACCTTCCTGTTTCTTCTATAAGACCCTTATTTCTTCTTCCCCCTCCCTCCTGTCGTCCATGGGGGCTTATTTACAAGCTGCTGGTGCGTTGGTGCGTAATTTTTTATATGAGAAGCGTAATGGGCTTGTAAATATGCCCCCATGTTTCTTTTTCCCCCTCCCAGAAGTAAAAAAAATGCTATGAAGCAGCCAGCGCTGAATACTTCCTATGAATACTTCCTATCACTTATTTTAAATTGTCCCATTATCTACCCCTACACCCGATTGCCAAAGCCAGTAGCTCGTTCATAGGCAAGACCTATTGGCGTTGCTTGTGCTTGTTTTCTTTTTTACTTGCCAGTGCTGCGAGATATTAGTGGTTCACACCGCCCCTTGCTAACGTAGTCTTTGAATTTATTGAAGAGTCAGACTTGTTCAAGATTACAAGTAGTGTTAGCAAGAGCTGCAGCCGAAGCACTCATACTGAACTTTTCAGGCACAATTCAGAACACACGACCTCAACCTCTCTACAGAGTAGCACCAAGGTGGCTGTCTGGAGTGGGCACGCAGAGATGCCTTCCATAACATGTCCATTGTCTTGAAAAAGGGTGGTGGTGCACGTTTTAAGCCCTCCCACCCCATATTCTCACACACTGTAACGCGACCTCTATAAAGTCCCCAGCCCATTTCTTCGACTTTCTCAGTGACAGAGATCAGTGTAGTGCAGGGCTCAAGTCGGGGGTACACACAAGTAGACGGCTTCCTTCCACTATTTTCACTGGGTGGATGCCGTCCACCTTGCTACAAAGTTGGGCCCCACTAAAATATGCTGAATTTGTCCCGGTGTAGAGCTGCAAAGTGCAGGCACGAGGGGTCCTTCTTATTTTAAATTCCTGCTGGCACAAGTCAAAGGACGACATTAAGGGGCCATCAGCCCTCCTTTTGTTTGAGTATCCTGGCTGGGAGGTATGTGGAGCCTCACACCTAAATGCAATGGAGGGAAAACATAGGCGCAGAGCTTGTGGTCACTTCACAGGTACTGAGAGAGGCATGCTTTTGACTTTGTTCAGCCCCTGTATGTAAGAGATACGCATGAACTGTAACATCAAAAGTGTTGGTCTGGCCCAGTATTTACACACATAACAATTTGAATACCACTATTTTGTTTTATATTTTTGATAGCACTACTCATCCCAATGCAGGGTGTTGAAGAGCTGTCTATAATAGGTAAACATTATACATTGACAATAAATCATATGTGTTAGACCTGACATCTTTTGGCGTGATTACCCCCATCTTTTTGCCTCTGCCTCCTGTATTTTTCGATGCTGTGCTGGATTCGTTTTTGCTGGTTTAGATGCTTTGGACACTCTGCCGCTGCTGATCAGTGCCAGAGTGTAAGTGCTCCCTATATAAAGTGTTATTCTGATTGGATATACCTGTTTGGCATATTTGTGTCACCATGAAGTCCCTCGTAAAGTGCACTGGGTGTGCCAGGGCTGGTGATGACAGATGCTACTCATGGGCCTGAAGCACTGATTGTGCCACCCACAGGAGTAGCCCTAACATGGTGTCTCGGGCCTGCCACTGCAGCGCCTACGGGCAGTTTAGAACTGCCATGTCCTCCTGGTCCGCGTCCCCGCTGACCAGGCCGAACCCTTCCCTTTTCGTGCACATCAGTCACCCCTATGGAAGGCCCAAGGTACCCCCCTGGGCAGGGTGCCGTGTATGTGAAAGGTAGAGCATGTACTAGTGCAGGTGACATGCTCTGGTAGTGAATTACAGCCATTTTCGTTTTCACTATTGTAAGGCTATCTTGCTCCATAGGTTAACATGGGGGATGCCGGCTACAGTGGTTACGGCATTTCTTCCCATAGGAGCAAGATGGGACATACGTATTTAGTATCCCTGAACTCAGAATTTAATAACGCATCTTTTAGGAAAGGTGGTTTTTAGATCCTGTGTTTGAGGACAGCACTTTTAGGAAGTTGCTGTTCTCTTGTCTGACCCTTCTGTGTGCCTGAGACTGTTTGTGTATTGACTGTCTGGTTTGTGAGTGACAGGAGCGGGGGAATCCCCCCAGAGGCTGGATGAGTCAGCACTAGGCTGAGTGGAGCGATTGCTACCTGAGCGGTGGGAGGAGTTAGCACCTGGCACAATGCTGGCTCCACCTCCTGCTGGGCGGCGGAGGACTCTGCCCCTCACTCTGAAAGGGAAGATGCAGCCAGCACGTCAAGGTGCTCAGGATCCACCCAGAACTGGTTCAGACCGGGCTCAGGGCCCACATGCACTGAGAGAACAA
Organism: Lissotriton vulgaris; assembly: GCF_964263255.1. Classification (NCBI taxonomy): domain Eukaryota; kingdom Metazoa; phylum Chordata; class Amphibia; order Caudata; family Salamandridae; genus Lissotriton; species Lissotriton vulgaris. Next base: position 798,020,771 of record NC_141685.1, on the reverse strand, counting down.
AGACTTTAGGGGTATAAGTACAGGACCCCTGACAACAGAAAATTAGATCATCCTGGAAATCAAGAAGGAACCTCTGCCAAGGAGAAAGCTGTCGTTGAAGAAGGAAGACTGTCCTGCTGTTGCTCTGCTGGACTGACCTGCTGTCGCTTTGCTGCCAAGGAGAGGGGAAGGACTTTGCTGTGAGCTGTGTCCCCTGTCTTGAAGGAGTCTCCAAGGGCCTGAGAAGAGCTGGCTCCCTGTTTCCGAAGTCCTAGGAACAAAAGGACTTCACCCCAAGTCTCCCTGAACTCTGCTGAGAGAGTTCTGTCCTTCGTAGAGTGCTTGATCCAGTTGTGGGGCCTCTAGAAGTCGAACCTGAGCTGGGAAGCTTGAGACTAAGCTGAGAAACTTGTGAAGCTGAAAAGTGTCGCATCGCTCGCTTGCGGAGCGCAACCCCGACAGTGCGAGAAGTCCCCGCCGTTACGAAGGTCGAGATCGGCGCAGCGTCTGACATCGCTGCCGAGGCCGCCACACCCTTCGTCTGCGGAACGCACCAGGCCGGTGCAGGGGAATCAAACATCGCTGCGAGTGTCGTCGCAGAGCCTGTCGCTGGGTGAGATCACCGTGCCGCTTGCTTGCGGACCGCATCACGTCGCTGCGAACATCGTCGCAGAAAACATCACATCGAGGAGCTGCGAGAGAGAGGGTCACCGCTGGACTGCGCATCGTCGCCTCGGAGATCATCGCAGCCCCTACGAGATCAGCGCATCGTGCCTTTGCGAGAACAGACTTCCCACGGAACCTACGCACCGGAATCTACGCAAGCTGCCTTCCTCCCCTTACAGACCGGATTCGTCGCCGCACGCCCGCTGCTGCAGCGGGGCTGTCGCACCGTCTCCCCAGGGTCTCAGGAGTAACGAGTTGCTTGTTTCCACCGCACCAGCTTCCTGCTTGTGGAACTTTGTTGCATCTAAAAGGTACTGTGAGTCAACGTGACGCAACTGTGAACTTTTCACGCATCTGTGGATTATTGATCGTAACTTAAAGAACTTTGATTACAACCTGAAGAACTCATTTGAAACCGTAACCTTGCATTGTGTATTTTGGATTTCTGCCGTTTTGGTCTTGTGTAGTTTAGAATAAATATCTTTATTTTCCTAAACTGTTGTAGAATCAGTTTGTGGTGTTTTCACTGTGTTACTGTGAGTGTTGGTACAAATACTTAACGCATTGCCTCTGGTTAGCCTAGACTGCTCCGGCCAAGCTACCTTGAGGGCGAGCAGGGGTTATCTAAGAGGGTTATCTCCTCGTCCTGACTAGAAGCAAGGGTCCCTATTTGGACAGTGGTACCTACCTCTGCCAACTAGAGACCCCCAGTTCTAACATTGGTGGCAGCGGTGGGATTTGAGCTTGTATTTGTACTTGACCCACAGTAATTGGTGTACATCACTAGTGAGTGCAGACCATTACGCCACCGCATACTACTGGTTTTTGAGTTTTTGCATTCTGTTGTTGAGTAACTCTTCGGAAAGCATCATGTCTCTGAATGGGAAAGCGCCCAGTGAGGAGGCAGAGCTAGATTTGGAATTCTCGATTGAAGATCTGTACTCCTACCCGGTAAAGCATCTTAGGTACTTCTGCCAGCAGTTTGAGTGCCCCATAAAGAGCGCCTACAGGAAGGAGGAGCTGCAGAAAATCTTGAAAACCTATTGGGAAGCACAGGAAGGAAATGAGGTTGAGGATGTAGACAGTGCTTTTCAAGGCAAAGACCTGCCAGTGGGCAGAGTAGGCTCAGGAGCTGGCAGCAACCACTCCAGTAGGGGCCTCACCCCGGAAGAGTTACAGGAGAATCAGAGAATAAGAGAATATGACCTGGAGGTCATGAAAATGAAAATGAAGCAATTGGAAGTCGAGAAGGCGGCGGAGGAGAGCAAGAATGCCCGCGCTTTAGAGGAAAAAAAATTGCTTTTGGCTCACGAATTAAGAATGAGAGAGCTGGATCTGCAAAACAGAGAGGCGGATGCCGGTTCAAATGGTGGCAGCGCACAGCCAGTGCATGGGGGTAAAGTATATATTCCCAAAGACCTGGTACAGAATTACCATAGGAGTGAGGATATTTATGCCTGGTTCACTTCGTATGAAATTGCATTGAAGATGAATGATGTGCCTGACAAGTATTGGGGGGCGGGCCTGTGGAAACATTTTGAGGCGTCTGGGAGGAGTGCTCTAGAGCCCTTAGAGTTGACAGGTGCCATGACCTACCCCAATATGAAGGAGGCCTTATGTCTCAGGTATGGCCTTACCCCAGAGCAGTACAGACTGCAGTTTAGAAACTCCAAGAAGAAAGAGTCTGAGACTTGGATGGAGTGTGTGAATGGGTACTCGCGTGCACTGGAAGGTTGGATGAAGGGCAGTAAAGTAACTGATTTGAAGGGGTTGTTGCATTTAATCAGTTGGGAGCACTTGAGTAGTCTTTGTGTTCCAGAGCTGCGCCAGCATCTTTTAGACAGCAAGCTGACCGACCCCATTGAGCTTGCTAAGGAGGCGGACAGCTGGTCTAGTACCAGGGTCCACAGAGGAATTGTGGGTACCACAGCCAAAGGTGGGCAGGGTCCCCAGCAGAAGAGTGGGGGGGACAAGGGTAACCAAAAGGAGTTCTCGCAAGGGCCCCAAAGTAGTTCCCCGGAAAAGGATTCCCAAACCCCCAAGCCTAAACAGCCATGGCCCTCTAAGGGTAGGCGGGACAAGAGGAATAACCAGGGTCCCCCTACCTGCTATCACTGCAACGAGGTGGGCCATATCGCTCTGAAATGTCCCAAGAAGAAGCCCGCACCCACTGGTGCTCCTGCGCCAGCGTTAGCTAGTGTAGCTTTGGGTGGGGATTTGGTTTCTAGTGACTGGGGAGAGCTAGCAGTCATGACCCTTGTCTCGCTAGGAGACCGAGAGATGGCCCCGGAAACCTTACTGCCCTCTAACACTAAGAAATATGGGCAGAAGGTGACCATCAATGGGAGGGAGGTTGAAGCACTGAGAGACACCGGAGCCAGTGTGACATCCGTGAGGTGTCAGTGGGTGTCTGACGAGCAAATCATCCCTGGCGTACTCCGCCCTGTAGTGGCCGCTGACAGTTCAGTGCGCCTCTGCAAGTTAGCGAAGGTTTCCTTTGAGTGGGGAGGAGTCTCTGGTCTTTTGGAGGTAGTTGTCAGTGATGCCTTGCCTGTGGACTGTCTGTTAGGTAACGACCTGGAGAGTTCTCCATGGAAGGACATAGAACACCGAACTCACTTGGAGATGTTGGGTCTGCCTGCGTGGATCTGCGTGACCACGCGCGCTACGGCAGCCAGTAAGGGTGAATCAGCAGAACTGGAGCCTGAAACAGTGGCCCAGAGACCTGCCAGGAGAGGAAGAGGCAGAGGGCGCGGGAAACCGGCCCCAGCTGTTCCCACGGTCCAGGAGGAAGCAGAACCTGAGGGGGATGCCCTGGAACCTACAGGGGAACAGGTAGCCAAACTGGGAGACCTACCTGAGCTGACCCATTGGCAGCAAGAAGGTGGTCCCTCCAGGGAGGAGTTCTGCCAGGCGCAGAAGGAATGCCCTTCCCTCATTGGTCTGCGGCAACAGGCTGTAGATCAGGCAGCAGGTGGAGCAGTCAAAGATCACTATGTCTACTGGGAAGGTGACCTACTCTATAGCGAGCCTAAGTTTGCTGAGCCCGGTGCAGCCCATGTGCTGGTGGTACCCGAGCGCTTCAGAAACTTCCTAATGGGTCTGGCTCACGACGTGCCTCTCGCAGGACATCTGGGGCAAGACAAGACCCTAAACCGGCTTGTCACCCACTTCCACTGGCCCCAGATGAGGAAGCACGTCGGTTCCTTTTGCAGATCTTGCCAAACCTGTCAAGCTAGTGGCAAGACTGGAATGAAGTTGAAGGCCCCCCTTCAACCCTTCCCAGTGGTGAGCACCCCTTTCGAGCGGGTGGGCATAGATATCGTAGGGCCCCTGGACCCCAAGACAGCCTTAGGCAACAGGTTCATCCTGGTCTTGGTGGACCATGCCACCCGATACCCGGAAGCAGTCCCTCTCAGGACAATCACAGCACCCGTGGTGGGCCGTGCATTGATGGGGATCTTTTCCCGTGTGGGGTTCCCCAGAGAGGTGGTCTCCGACCGGGATACCAACTTCATCTCTAGGTACATGAAGTCTCTGTGGGAGGAGTGTGGGGTAACTTATAAGTTCACCACTCCTTACCACCCTCAAGGAAATGGGCTGGTCGAAAGGTTCAACCCGACCCTGAAAGGTATGATTATGGGCCTAGCGGAGCCCATGAGACGTAAGTGGGACGTCTTGTTACCATGCCTTTTGTTCGCCTACAGGGAGGTGCCTCAGAAGTCCTTAGGGTTCAGTCCCTTCGAACTCCTGTATGGCCACCCTGTCGGAGGACCTCTCTCGCTGGTGAAGGAGGGTTGGGAAAAGTCCCGTGGGAAAACCCCCCAGGATGTGTTCAGCTATGTGCTGGCCATCCGCAACCAGACACAACGCTTCAGGAAGCTCGCTCAGGCGAACCTGGAAGCAAGCCAGGAAGAAATGAAAAGATGGTACGACCAGAATACCACTCTGGTCGAATTTCAACCTGGGCAGAAAGTATGGGTGATGGCGCCAGTGGAGCCTTGCGCGCTCCAAGACAAGTGGTCTGGGCCATACGAGGTGGTGGAAAGGAAGAGTGAGGTAACCTACCTGGTTAACCTGAAGACTCCCAGGCAGCCCCTGAGAGTTTTGCACGTGAACCGCCTCAAACCACACTTTGAGAGGTCTGAAGTAACCATGCTCCTGGCTACAGATGCAGGGATGGAAGAGGATAGCGATCCTCTCCCTGACCTCCTGTCAGTTAAGGAGCACGATGGGTCAGTGGATGGTGTGGTCCTCTCGCCCACCCTGACCCCAGAACAGCAGAGCGACTGTCGCCAAGTGTTGGGTCAGTTCTCCTCTCTGTTCTCCCTGACCCCAGGAGTCACCAACTGGTGCGTCCATGACGTGGACACTGGAGACAGCCTGCCTGTGAAGCAAAAATTTTACAGGGTAGCTGACAAGGTCAGGGCCAGCATCAAGGAAGAGGTTTCCAAGATGCTGGCGCTAGGGGTGATTGAGCCCTCTAGCAGCCCCTGGGCTAGCCCAGTGGTCTTGGTCCCCAAGAAAGCTGCTACCCCCGGTGGCCCGCCAGAACTCCGGTTTTGCGTGGACTACCGTGGGCTCAATGCGGTCACGAAGACTGACGCACACCCTATCCCCAGAGCTGATGAGCTCGTGGATCGGTTGGGAGCTGCCAAGTACCTCAGTACGTTCGACTTGACTTCGGGGTACTGGAAGATTGCCTTAACTGACGGGGCCAAAGAGAGGTCAGCATTTTCAACGCCAGAGGGGCACTTCCAGTTCCGTGTCATGCCCTTTGGGTTGAAGAATGCCCCTGCCACGTTCCAGAGACTGGTTAACCAGGTACTGTCCGGGCTGGAGGAATTCAGCGCCGCATACCTGGATGACATTGCGGTGTTCAGCTCCTCGTGGGAAGACCACTTGCAACACCTCTGCGAAGTGTTGAAGGCTCTGCAGAAGGCAGGCCTCACTATCAAGGCCAGCAAGTGCCAGATAGGGCAGGGATCCGTGGTGTATTTGGGACACCAGATGGGGAGCGGCCAGGTGGCGCCCCTACAGGCAAAGATTGATACCATTCTGGCTTGGGAGCCCCCCAAGACCCAGACAGAGGTGAGAGCCTTTTTAGGACTCACCGGGTATTACAGACGGTTTGTCAAGGGATATGGCACCATTGTCGCCCCCTTGACAGAACTCACTTCCAAGAAGTTGCCCAAAAGAGTTGACTGGACTGACGCCTGCCAAACTGCTTTTGATGCCCTGAAGACTGCGATGTGCACAGCACCGGTGCTCAAGGCACCTGACTTTTCCAGTGAGTTCATAGTTCAGACGGACGCTTCAGAGCATGGTGTGGGAGCAGTACTCTCACAAGCCACTGAGGAGAATGGAGACCAGCCGGTAGCTTTCATTAGTCGGAGGCTACTCCTCAGGGAACAGAAGTGGAGTGCGATTGAAAGGGAGGCTTTTGCTGTGGTCTGGGCTCTGAAAAAGTTGAGGCCCTACCTGTTTGGGACTCACTTTCGCGTTCAGACCGACCACAGGCCCCTCAGGTGGTTAATGCACATGAGGGGTGAAAATCCAAAACTGTTGAGGTGGTCCATCTCCCTACAGGGAATGGACTTTACGGTGGAACACCGCCCTGGTACAGAACACGCCAACGCTGATGGTCTGTCCAGGTTTTTCCGCCTTAGTGAAGAGAACTCCCAAGAGGGTGGGTAGTTCTCCCCACTTTCAGCTGGAGGGGACACGTGTTAGACCTGACATCTTTTGGCGTGATTACCCCCATCTTTTTGCCTCTGCCTCCTGTATTTTTCGATGCTGTGCTGGATTCGTTTTTGCTGGTTTAGATGCTTTGGACACTCTGCCGCTGCTGATCAGTGCCAGAGTGTAAGTGCTCCCTATATAAAGTGTTATTCTGATTGGATATACCTGTTTGGCATATTTGTGTCACCATGAAGTCCCTCGTAAAGTGCACTGGGTGTGCCAGGGCTGGTGATGACAGATGCTACTCGTGGGCCTGAAGCACTGATTGTGCCACCCACAGGAGTAGCCCTAAAATGGTGTCTCGGGCCTGCCACTGCAGCGCCTACGGGCAGTTTAGAACTGCCATGTCCTCCTGGTCCGCGTCCCCGCTGACCAGGCCGAACCCTTCCCTTTTCGTGCACATCAGTCACCCCTATAGAAGGCCCAAGGTACCCCCCTGGGCAGGGTGCCGTGTATGTGAAAGGTAGAGCATGTACTAGTGCAGGTGACATGCTCTGGTAGTGAATTACAGCCATTTTCGTTTTCACTATTGTAAGGCTATCTTGCTCCATAGGTTAACCTGGGGGATGCCGGCTACAGTGGTTACGGCATTTCTTCCCATAGGAGCAAGATGGGACATACGTATTTAGTATCCCTGAACTCAGAATTTAATAACGCATCTTTTAGGAAAGGTGGTTTTTAGATCCTGTGTTTGAGGACAGCACTTTTAGAAAGTTGCTGTTCTCTTGTCTGACCCTTCTGTGTGCCTGAGACTGTTTGTGTATTGACTGTCTGGTTTGTGAGTGACAGGAGCGGGGGAATCCCCCCAGAGGCTGGATGAGTCAGCACTAGGCTGAGTGGAGCGATTGCTACCTGAGCGGTGGGAGGAGTTAGCACCTGGGCTGAATAGGGCTGTGCCTGCCTGCCACAATGCTGGCTCCACCTCCTGCTGGGCGGCGGAGGACTCTGCCCCTCACTCTGAAAGGGAAGATGCAGCCAGCACGTCAAGGTGCTCAGGATCCACCCAGAACTGGTTCAGACCGGGCTCAGGGCCCACATGCACTGAGAGAACAAAGACTTTAGGGGTATAAGTACAGGACCCCTGACAACAGAAAATTAGATCATCCTGGAAATCAAGAAGGAACCTCTGCCAAGGAGAAAGCTGTCGTTGAAGAAGGAAGACTGTCCTGCTGTTGCTCTGCTGGACTGACCTGCTGTCGCTTTGCTGCCAAGGAGAGGGGAAGGACTTTGCTGTGAGCTGTGTCCCCTGTCTTGAAGGAGTCTCCAAGGGCCTGAGAAGAGCTGGCTCCCTGTTTCCGAAGTCCCAGGAACAAAAGGACTTCAGCCCCAGTCTCCCTGAACTCTGCTGAGAGAGTTCTGTCCTTCGTAGAGTGCTTGATCCAGTTGTGGGGCCTCTAGAAGTCGAACCTGAGCTGGGAAGCTTGAGACTAAGCTGAGAAACTTGTGAAGCTGAAAAGTGTCGCATCGCTCGCTTGCGGAGCGCAACCCCGACAGTGCGAGAAGTCCCCGCCGTTACGAAGGTCGAGATCGGCGCAGCGTCTGACATCGCTGCCGAGGCCGCCACACCCTTCGTCTGCGGAACGCACCAGGCCGGTGCAGGGGAATCAAACATCGCTGCGAGTGTCGTCGCAGAGCCTGTCGCTGGGTGAGATCACCGTGCCGCTTGCTTGCGGACCGCATCACGTCGCTGCGAACATCGTCGCAGAAAACATCACATCGAGGAGCTGCGAGAGAGAGGGTCACCGCTGGACTGCGCATCGTCGCCCCGGAGATCATCGCAGCCCCTACGAGATCAGCGCATCGTGCCTTTGCGAGAACAGACTTCCCACGGAACCTACGCACCGGAATCTACGCAAGCTGCCTTCCTCCCCTTACAGACCGGATTCGTCGCCGCACGCCCGCTGCTGCAGCGGGGCTGTCGCACCGTCTCCCCAGGGTCTCAGGAGTAACGAGTTGCTTGTTTCCACCGCACCAGCTTCCTGCTTGTGGAACTTTGTTGCATCTAAAAGGTACTGTGAGTCAACGTGACGCAACTGTGAACTTTTCACGCATCTGTGGATTATTGATCGTAACTTAAAGAACTTTGATTACAACCTGAAGAACTCATTTGAAACCGTAACCTTGCATTGTGTATGTTGGATTTCTGCCGTTTTGGTCTTGTGTAGTTTAGAATAAATATCTTTATTTTCCTAAACTGTTGTAGAATCAGTTTGTGGTGTTTTCACTGTGTTACTGTGAGTGTTGGTACAAATACTTAACGCATTGCCTCTGGTTAGCCTAGACTGCTCCGGCCAAGCTACCTTGAGGGCGAGCAGGGGTTATCTAAGAGGGTTATCTCCTCGTCCTGACTAGAAGCAAGGGTCCCTATTTAGACAGTGGTACCTACCTCTGCCAACTAGAGACCCCCAGTTCTAACAATATGTGTGTAATTCAATGTACATATGACAATGTGTTACAAGGTGTACAAATCGCGTTCCTTCATAGTTCACTGTGCTATCTTAGAAGGATAGCACATTATGAACTGTAGGTAACAAAAGGATCTTTGTGTTAAAAGCAACAATCCACTACATAAAATAATAATCTGTCATCTGCATGTTACATGATGTGCTTTGCTGGAGACACATTAACCCTCTTGATTAACAACTGGCGACAGACACAATATGAATCTCTCCAGCAAATGTGTTAACCTCCAGAATTATTTTACCACCACTATTATTATTACTTGAGATTTACTGGGCACACAAGGATCTCTGCAGCAGGTGCCCTAACCCCATAATATATTTTAAAATGCAGACTTTGCAACCAATTAAGTAGAACAGATTTACTGCCCCATTTCTTCTTGCTGGTAATTTCATTATGGTAGAGTTTAAAAAAAGATAAATGTATAAGTTGAGGCGCAGATTTTGTGTGGAGGTTGTGTCACTTTTTTGTCACAGTCCCAACATAAAATCTCACTTGTTAAATCTCATAATGCGCTCAAAAACACTCGTGATAGAACTGCTCAACCTATATCCGAAGAGTTAAGGTCTGGTGTCACTTCTTATGATGTCACTTCCAGTGAGGTCAGGGGTTGTGATATCAAGCCCTGTGATGCCATGTGCGATGTCATGCACCCGATTATCACTTGGAGATTGTCTAACTTGCTTAGTACCCCTCACTTCTTTTTGTAGGACTTGTGCCCGGGTGGGGGGGGGGGGGATACTTGGTTGGCCCTCTAAACGTATTTTATGCTTTTAAGTAGAGAGGAGGTGCGTTACTGCAAAAGCTGATGACTTTGGAATGGTGAAACCAGGTTTGAGTCTCACTATATTTTAATGCCATCATCCTGTGGTTCTGGGCAGATCCCATAATCTCCCCGTGCCTAAAACATAATCTTAAAAACATTCATGTGTCCTTGTGTAATGTAACTGGTGCTCATGTAAGGTACTCCAGTACTTTCAAGTTGGGTTTGTACTAAATAAAACTGAAATAAATAAATATGCTGTATGCAATACAGCTCAGTATCATAATGGACATATGTACTTTCGTCCTCCGTACTGTATACTAAGTGTCCCTATGGACATGGAGTTATCAGTGAAGCAATTTTAAAAGTATTTGCAAGGAAAATGTATATCCCCATCTGTTCTGTGAGGCATAATTGTGTCACCATCTTGGGTCCCCACTGGTCATCATATCTTTAAAGATCTGCAAACTTGTGATATATAACTTCCCATCTAATAGGGGTTTCTTTATTTAATGCAAGCAAATCTTTATTTCGGCAACATGCCATAAAAGTACAGTTCAATACACATTCTGATAAAAATTAATAAAAGCAAAAGACAGTATGGCAAATGGTTAAAACATTAAAACAATTATTAAAATCCAGTTCAATCATAATAACACAGTATAATTCACATCCATAAAATCAATGTATTCTCGCAACCACTTACAAAAAAAGTGCTAAGTGCTTCAAAACGGCTTGGATCGGGGTGGGGCACACTGCCTCCAGAATGACAGGCCCTATTGGCTGACGGCTCATCTTTTGCCTAATTCTCCACACGAATAACATAACGTGTTCCTCTGTTTCCTTAGTATTCCCTCAAGAGGATCAAGCCCTCCTAACTGACCGAGGAATGCGAGCCCATTTATTGGTGAAAGAGGCAAGTGGTAATGTACTGTACCAAAAGATACAGCTTACTGGCTGTTGGAGGTTCACTTTCTTCAAGGAACTGTTCTCTGATTTAAATTCCTCCTACATTAGAAGAAAAGAATCGGTCAGGGTGCCAAAAAAAGGTTGAACCTGCAAGTGACTCGTTTTGTACTGCCCATAGCTTTCCTTTATGACAAATGTATTAATTGAGGCAGCTGCCTTCGGATCATCCCACAGGTTCCCACTCCCTATCTGTCCCAGGGTCTCTCTAACATACTTGATCCAAGGTATAATTCCTGAACCAGGAATGCCTAGGACTTCCCCCAGCCCCTTGCAGTAAGGTTGGAGCGCGGGGTGGCCCAGATTCGTCTCCAGCATAGGAATGGTCTCATTCCTATCCCATCAAAGATGGACCTGAGTCCCAAATCTAACCTGAGGGGGAGCAGTGGGGTACTAGTAGGTAAACCTATCAACTGGTGCAGCAATCAATTTTCCAACACTACCATTTTGGCCATGTCCTTATGACCCCAAAGCTTAGCATCATAAAGGGCTGCTCCCAGAGCATGCTGTTTATATATTTGGATCACTGGTGAAATTGGGCGTAAATGAGATCTTCATTACACATTAGCCAACACCCAGATGAGTTGCTCTAGTTTGAGCCTACACCTTTTAATTTGGCACTGCCAATCTAGCTGTTCTGTGAGGATCAATCCAAGATAATTAAAGGTGTGTACGCGTCCCAGTGGGGCCCTTTAAGTTTGGGGTTAGAGCTAGTGGAATAACAAGGGTTTAGAATTGTGCATTTAGTTTTCGCCACTTTCATTTCCAGGCCCCTCTGACTGCATAAGTTCTTAAAACAGTCTAGAATATTTTATAGCACAATAGGTGATATAGATAGAAGTGTGCCATCAGCAAACATTAAGGCCTTAATACTTGCCAAACATGGGGCATCACCATCACTTTGATTCAGGTATGAGATCAAGTTGTTTACATAGAGAGTGAAGAGGGTAAGGGCAAGAACGCAACACTGTCTTACCCCTCTATTAACTGCAAATGGTTCAGTCAACTCTCCCAGTTGTCCACATCGAACCTGGGCATACTTATGTTCATTAAGCGTTATTAAGGTGGCCAGGAGATCATTGAGAACTCTCATATCTGTCAGTATCTGCCGGGACATTGATCCGGGAACCAAGTCAAATGCAAACTGCAGCTCAACGAACACAGCATAAAGTTGACCACCCCCAGAACCACCATTTTCCAGAATATTATTTGAGGTTGAAAAACCTGGTCCACAGTGCAGATGCATTCCCAGAAGCCTGCCTGTGATGGTGTTAAAATCTTTCTACTGGACAACGATTCCTGTAATCTTTCTAAAAGTAATCTACTAAAAGTTTCTGAGAGCTGTTAATTAGGCTTATTGGTCTATTGTTTGACTGCTGCGGTGGGGAACCTTTTTTATGGATTGGTATAATCTCAGCCCCGCCCAGTTTGATTTAATGGGTGCCTCTGTCAAGACGGCATTAAAATATAGTGAGATACAGATCTCACTGGATCTTGTCCAGCCCAGGGTCATTGTTTCAGATGATATTATTAATTGCAGATCTTACCTCCTGAATCGTAATGAGTGGAATTTCTTCACCAGTACTCCCTTCCCCCATCAGCTAATTTGTTACCCGCAGAGTAGGCCAGGTAACCCTATCTTCTCCCTTCATAGAACAGAAGCTGGAGAAATGAGTGACCCAATCTGCAGTGAGGACATTAGTCTCAATGGGCTGGTACCCCACTTTGCATCCTGTAGACAACAGATTTAAAAAAGGAAGCTGATATCCTTTTCTAACCACGTCTAGCTGTCCTTCCCACTTTCCATCTCCCAATCCCTTTTAGCATCTTTAATACCTTCTAATAAGCCTCCCTCCGTGCTTTTATCACACCCTTATCTTGCTGTTTGATGGTGGACATTAGGGCTGGCCTTGCTTTCTTACAGGCTTGGTTGTACCAAGTCTAGGGATTTTCCTCCTGATGACCCTTTTTGTTTCCCCATAGAAGTACTTTTTCAGTCCATCATACAAATTATTATTAATAATACTAATTCTTTCAATTGTTTCCCCTGGTCTATGTCTCAATCCAGTAGAAGGAGTCCCTCGACACCCTCTGCTACTAGATAATATACTGCCACCACCAACTCCTGGGAATGAGCCATGGTGGACCACTTTACACTATGCTTATAATTGCTTGTAGGAATTTTCGATCAAAGGGCACAGCAACCCTAACACACTTGCAGCAAGCGGGGAGGTTAACAGCAAGAACCAGGACATTGTGGTCACTATCATGTCTGATTAGTACAACCATATCAATTAGATGCGGCCAGGCCCTTACATTTATCAATATATAATCAATAAGGCTGGTACATGAGATGCAATTAACTGTGTGTTTCCCTTCCTTATCGGAAGCTGTTCTTCCATTTCCAGCTCACAAGCCCTGATTCAGTGTTAAATCATTAGTTTGTAGTGGTGGGGGGACCACTTTTTGATCTATGGCATTTCTAGTTTAGGAATACACCAAGCACTATCTTCATCCTAGGTGAGTGCTTTTGCATTATTGTCCAAAGGTTCAAACTGGTAATTGAAGTCACCACCCACAAATGTTATTACTTCCACTGGGGCAGTTGCCATATGGGAATCCAACAACTCTATGATTGGAGAATCACTATTATTCCCTCCTGGCCTTAAATACACATTATAGATGTAGGCTGTTAAAAGCAGGCATGTCAATGAGAAGCACAGAATATTTGTCTCATCATCCTGCTTCAACACCCTGCGCATGCTCCGGAAGATCTTCCGATGGATCCCCACAGAAACCAGGAAGACGGTCACCCAGGCCCTCGTCACCAGCCGCCTGGACTACGGGAACACCCTCTACACTGGAACCACAGCCAAACTCCAGAAAAGACTCCAGCGCATTCAGAACGCCTCAGCACGACTCATCCTGGACATCCCTCGCCACAGCCACATCTCTGCCCACCTGAAAGACTTGCACTGGCTCCCCGTTAACAAAAGGATCACGTTCAGACTCCTCACCCACGCACACAAGGCTCTCCACGACATGGGCCCGAAGTACCTCAACAGCCGCCTCACTTTCTACACTCCCACCCGCCAGCTCCAATCCGCCAGCCTCGCCCTCGCCTCCATCCCACGAATTCGGAAATCCACCGTCGGAGGAAGATCCTTTTCCTATCTGGCAGCCAAGACATGGAACTCCCTCCCCACTCACCTACGGCTGACCCTGGATCACCTCTCCTACAGGAAATAACTCAAGACCTGGCTGTTCGAGCAGTAGCGACCCCCCCCCTCAGCGCCTTGAGACCCTCACGGGTGAGTAGCGCGCTATATAAATTCCATGATTGATTGATTGATTATTATTTCCTTTACCCTACAGGTTAACACTGTGCTGACCCAAGTGGTTAATCCCCTGAGGGTCTCCAGTGCCCCTAGTTATTGCCTCTTTGCTAAAACTAACATAACCCACACGGTACACCGGCTTGGTAGACCAAGTTTCCTGGAGGAGACAAAGTGCACACATGTCTATAAACTGAGCCCATTCTAGACACTTGAGGTTCGAGGATAGACCGGCTATGTTCCAAGACAAATGTTTGACCGGGGGGAGGGGGGCAGACATTTTAATTACTGGATCCACATAATTTTGGGACCTAGATGCCCAGCCATTAATTAGATGTATTAGTGCAGAAGTTACAGTATTTGCCCAGATGTAGGTGTCCCTTACACTACTATCTAGTTCAGGTCATGTCTTGGCTGGTCTCGTGTATGCTCTACGGTTGAGCTGAGTTGGCTCTCTGTGGAGTAGCGGGAGTTTGGATCCAATCATCTCCAATCATCTGTAGTTTCTGGATGACCCTCAAACTCCTTTTCTGTGTTGTCATTGACCCTTAACATGGCCTGAATCCCAGCTGTAAGTACTCCCTGGTTATTACACCCTGGCGTTGTTCGTTGTAATGTTTTTGTGCCGCTTCCTCACAGCGCCCACAGTACCCAACTGCTGAATTGGTCTCCCCTGCTCCTTTCCAGGACTGCTGCAGATCGATCTGTTTTGGGGAAGCCTCTATTATATGTAAGTCAGTCGACCCCCAACAGGATATCAAAGCGATTCGAAATGGGGACTCTAAATGCACCTAGCCCATTCGGTAGTTCATTAAAGGCAGAAACCATCACAGATTTCTTTATTTTGCTATGAATGCCAGGAATAAAGAGCTTTTCCATAAATTTAGGGAGATAAAGTATAAACCTGCCAGGGGGATATTATGTTTTAGTATGCAAAAGAACAGTGAATTCAAACAAAGCGGGTCATTATGATGACGGGCGGACTAAGTCCGCCCGCCATCATACCGGGACCCGGGACCGCCCGCCATAAGGGCGGGGGTTCCGATCAGGGCATTAGGATGCGCCCGCCACACAGGCGGGCTTATCCTGTATATGTACCATGTACCATGTATATGTACCATTGCAGCGGGCGGAGCAGAAATCTCCGCCCACCGCAATGGTAAAAGTGCAAGTTGTGCTTTTCTAAGCGCGACGTGACAGGCACTGCGCGGTGCCTGCCATGTTGCACTTAGGTACCCCCCATGTGCACCCCCCAAGCCACAGACTCCCAGGGGCCTGCAAGGGGCCCCCGCAGGGAGTCTCTGCATGCCTTTCCGTGGCGGCACCATTGTAATATGGCGGGCGGTGTCTAACAGACACCGCCTCCATATTATTCATTTACAGGCGGGCGGTGTTTCACACCGCCACGGTCCCCTCTGCCATCCTAATATGGCGGGGGGGAATTGGGCAATAGATGTCGAGCGGATTTCCTCCGCCAGGCTGGCGGTGGCCACCGCCAGCCTGGCGGAGGAAATCTGCCCGACATCCTAAAGATCCCCAAAGATTGGAAAAGCTAATATGTTTTCACCTATGCGTGATCTATTGGCTTTGTCCATTTTTCTTAAACGTGTTGCACAGCAGCATATACTGCTGTGCAGTGAAGTAACACAACCTTAGCAGCCCCCACCGTAAGGAATGGTGGCGGGCCCCTTAAATGCCAATCCCTCACAGTCGCCACCCACCCTTTAAAAGTGCTTCAGCTTTGTTGCCTGCATCCACAAGACATCAGCAGGAGTTTTCGTGATACGTTTAGCGTCAAAGAGAAAACAGTTATCCTTGTGGGGTGAGCATGTTGTACATACATGCACACTAAATTTAGACCTTTTATTATAATATTGTTATTTTTACTAACAAAATGCAACTTTAGGAACTGAGTGAAGGTTCCCCTCACTGATGTCTAAATAGGGGAGTCAGTTTGTATGGGATGTGTATATGCAAATTAGATCTAATTACCAAAAGGAGAAGATTAAGCAAGTTATTTCTATTTTGTCAAAGCAAGTTAATCTACCATAAATTCGCGGAGCTCCCATTCTATGAGACTGACAGTTCCCCTTTCCATTTAATGCTTCTTTTTGAGCTCCGAGCTGTAGCACCAGTTTATCTGTGACTTAACGTGTGTCCTCCCTCTGAAGTTCACTTCTAGTGACACCAGTGATGTTTTAAATATTGCACATAGGTAAACGCATAGAGAACATAATGCAGATGTATGAATGACCCACGCAGGCATCGGTAATATGGATAATTGCAATTTGAGTAATAGACAGTGCCACTGGAATTAGGCGATTCTGCAGCTGCGTTATTTTCCATATTAATATGCATTTGTTACATAGTTCATCATAGCTTAGCTGGGGCAGCTGCGCGCTTAATAAAACGGTTAACATAAAATATGCTGCATAAGCTGACAGGTGTCTGTGGCTTTTTAATTATATTTGTATGTTAAACTGGTACAAAATAGATGAACCTTTTGCCCAAGCAGTGTTAATTTGCTAAAAAATGACAACGTTATATAGTAATATTATCACAAAATGTCCTTCCATACTGCATAATTCCAAAGGCCCTGGTACCAAAAATTAAATTATTTGTTAATTGGCTCACATTCAGTGTAAGAGATGCAGTCACCTTTTCAATGCATCTCTTTGGGTTAAAATAAATCAAATGTCCCTACAATAATGTCCCATTTTTGCATATGCAGGCTTATATTTCACTATGTCAAACTGAGCTACTAAGTTTAAGTCAGTCTATTTGTGACATTTCATTGTTTACAGCAGCTAATGTGTGACATTTTCCGGCCTCACGCGTGACACTCTGACATCTTAGGGAAAACATTGTCTTTGACCCAAGCAGATCATTGTTATGCATATATAGCAGGAATTTTCCCTACCTCACGTTCACGGATCCTTTGTGGGTGACTTACCCAAATTGTGTCAGGACTTTTACCTAGCAATACAGATTGACTTCATTTGGACCTCTCTCAATATCATAACTCCCCTTTCAGCAATAGTTCCCTTACTGCTGCCTGCCACTATCACCTTCCCAATGAAATCATGTGCTCCGTCCCCTTCCTCTCAGCCCCTGAGACACTTCCTTGGTATTACTGACTGCCTTGCTCTACACATGCAGAAAGTATTTTATTTTGGAAACTAAAACAAGTGATGCTTCTGTACATCCCTGCTATGGGAGATACCAGTATGAAAACACAAACGTACTTTGTGGTAACAATGAGGTAAAAGGCCTCCATGCCACATATGTGTGCAAGATATTAACAATTAGACCTTACACGGTGACCTCAGATTTTTACATTTCAGCTTTGAGTAATTAATGCATTGCATTCTGGTACTTGTAGTCCTGTCTGTAATGGGAAAAGCAAAATAACAAGAGTCAGGTTAAAAAAAGATACATCTGACAAGAGAGAGGTTAAGAGCTCTGCTTTAGAAGGAATCCTGCAACTTAATGTGATTATTTCAATATTGAATTCACTTAATTGTTTAAATATATGAAG
Organism: Lissotriton vulgaris; assembly: GCF_964263255.1. Classification (NCBI taxonomy): domain Eukaryota; kingdom Metazoa; phylum Chordata; class Amphibia; order Caudata; family Salamandridae; genus Lissotriton; species Lissotriton vulgaris. The sequence goes on along the minus strand of NC_141685.1, from coordinate 798,003,322 downwards.
CACTTCTAAAGAGTTCAGGGAAGGCGGTCACTTTAGTTTTCTATACTGTGCTTTTATTAGTGCATATTTGTCAATTATTTTAAAATTACATGTATTGCATACTGCTTTTAACTTTGGCCTGGCACATTATTCAAAGTTATTCAAAGCATGCCCAAGGGAAATAAGAACTCTGGGGTTCCATCAGATCCCTTAATGGCAACATTGTGAAATCACCTGCAATGACTTGCATTTACTTTCCTGACCTTTTTTTTCCCCCTTATCAGTACACACTTTAAACACCTAATGCAAGAAGAAAATGTTAGAATGTGTTCTACAGCAGTCCTAATGACCCCTGACTGATAACCTAAGTAAACATAGGCATAAAGCAATGTTAAAATCAATACAGATCATTTCTTATAAAAACTTTACTTAACAATCATGTGTAGGCTTTTGCAGAATCACAAAATGTGAAAAGTGGATTGGCATTTTTCTCTGAGAAAGGTATTAACCCTGCCTCTACTCCAGTAAGTTCTGCGCTGCAACTTCCCTCTAAAACATGCAATACTCTCTGGAGAATGCTGTCTCTCAGGGGCCACCACCCACTCCTGTAAGGCGCCTGACAGGCTAGGATTGAAAAGAAACAAATAAGCAGCCACGGCCCGTGGAGAGAGTTCCGGTGCGGCAGAGAGGCGGGGCAGGTGAGGGGCCGGGTGGGAGGTGCTAAAAAACGGAATATGGATAATTGGAGGTAAGTAAACAATGTAATAAATAAAACGAATTTCGTAGCACGCACTGCATTCATTTTGCGATGCAGGGCGCGCTACGAAATTTGTTTTATTTACTAAAGTATTTACTTATCTCCAATTATCCATATTCCGGTTTTTAGCACCCCCCACCCTGCCCCTCCCCCGCCCCGCCTTCCTTCCCCACCATAACTCCCTCAACGGGCCCCGGCTGCAAATAAGTTATGTTTCTTTTCAGTCCAGGTCAGCGCTGTGGCAGCTCAAAGCATGCAGCACACAGCAGCTACTTTAGAGAGACACACACTGCACAGGCAAGCTGAGTGTTCCCCTTGCTATAGAGAAGACTGCCCCGCTCGTACCGCAGGGACTACGAGGTGTTCGTTACACCCCTGCTGCTGTGCAGCATGACTTAAAGTAAATAAAAAATGTCATGACACTGTCAATGCTGGTCGCGACATAGAGCTTTTTATCTTTACTTTAAGCCATGTTTCACAGCAGTCTGTGCTGTTGTGCATCATGTCTAAAAATCATTGACAAAGCCAATAGATCTCTCATAGGCAAAATCTATTGGCTTTGCCAAAGCTGGTTTTCTTATCGTTTCATATAAAAATGAACAGATGATGAAATTCTGAAATACTCTAGGCACGTTGAGGATTGGGCGGTGCTTTTGAGGAACTGATAGAGGAGAAAAGAACCCCTGGAGTGATCTGTTGTTCACAGTGATCCAGCCTGCCTAAAGTCTAGTGGCGGAAGTGACTGTGAATCTCTGAAGCTTTCTACAGTGAGTGGACAACAAAGTCTATATCTTTTCCTAGGGGCTAGAAGGACTGTGTGACATCTACGGGGAGCCAGGTGCAGTTGTCCTACTTTCTGAGGACAAGAGTATAAATGAGTATTGTAGAAGAGTAAAAGTATGACACAAATTATACAAATGTTGACTGGGAGGAACAGTGAAGTTTGGGGAAAAAGCCATGAGAGGGAATGAGTGCAGGTATTCCAGAAGAGGGAAATAAGATCAATACAACCAACCTTATATTTGTTCCCTAGGTTGTTCTTGCCACGGATCTGGTGAGAACATAGCCAGATATTTTATTTTGGATGGTCCCTATAGCATTTGGCCATACACTCACAGAGGATGGCAATGCCCTTCAACAAGGGCCTGAAGAAATATGATCAAATCCCTGCTATGCTGATGGAGCGTCACTGGCTCTCCTTTCCAGCTTACACCATCATCAAAAGCAGCTGCATCACTTACAAAGCCATCACAACCTGTACCTCTGCCTATGCCTTGACAAACTCACCATCTCAGGTGGCTCTTGGCACACTCGCAGCCGGAACACCATCCGACTGGAAGTGAAGACATGCAAAAAACAAAAAACATAAGGCAACAATAATAGTACGGTTATTATGGATTAAAGTATTTGCAGGAGAGGCACGTGTTTAGGACCAGTTTTTAATCAAAAAGCGTAAAGGGTTAATATGTCTCCTCCACAGCACATTATGTAACATGCAAATGACAGATTTTTATTTTATGTAAATGGCTAAGTGGGTTACTACTTTTAACAGGGAGATCCCTTTCTTACTTGAAGTTCAAAATATGTACACCTTCTAATGTAGCACAGTGAGCTATGAGGGGCACCTTGCAACCCTCACTATCTTATGTAACACACCCTACCAATGATTTACACACATATGATTTGTTGTCAATGCATAATGTGTTTGTGTGATATAAAGTGCTCTGACAGCTTGCATTGGAATGAGTAGTGCAATAATGCCATTAAAGAAATAAAGAAATATTGTGGCATTTAAATTGTTATTTGTGTAAATACTGGTATAGACCAGCACACCAGGCATTCGTACAGTGCATGGATATCTCTCATATACAGGAACTGAACAAAGTCAATAATATGCCTCTCTTAAGCACCTGTGAAGTGATAAGCTGTGTGCATTTGTGTCCCATCCATTGCAGTTAGGTATGTAGCTCCCCCATAGGTCCCAGCCAGGATTCTCCAACAAAAGGAGGTCTGTTGGATCCTTAACATCAGCCTTTGTTATGGGCCCACCTAGATTCTGATAAGCCTCCTCCCCGCCTTCACGTTGCTGCTCAGAACGAAAGCAGACAACGTGCAGGCACTGCTGAATGTGTCAGTGGGACGAGTTTAGCATATTTCTGTGGGGCCCAACCTCTTGGCTGCGTAGACGACTTCCACCCTGTGAAAAGAGCGGGTAAACTCATGCCCTGCGTGGGTCCCCTTTCACCAAGGGGTTGCACAAACCTGTATTACGCCTCTGTCCTGCCATCAGTCTTTCTTTGCCTCTGAGCAGAGGCTGCATCACCCTTCTTGACCATGGCTTTTAGGCTAACGCTGGAAGCTGTAGACTGTGCTCTGAGGCAATGTTATTAAAGCAAGTGCCAGCATCGATTTTGTAGTCCAAGGCCCTAGGGACCATTCGAAGCTGCAGATGGATGGATTGGATGTGAGGGAAGGCAGATATCCACAGCCTTGACTCGGCTCCCGAAGACAAAAGACAAACCTTGGAAGGCCGCCGGTCCCAAGTTAACCACCTAATCTGCTTTCTCTGTATTTCTCCAGTACCGCTCCCTGCCCATGACTCCTTCTCTGCCTGGAAAATCATTGAAGCTTGAAACATAGTGGTGTCCAAGATCCACAACAAACAAATGTTTGGACCCCATATTATTTCAATTGTGTGATCATGGGCACTCACGTTAATACAGTTTAATTCTTGTTTATGCAACACCGTTCGGATTTGCTGTGATATACAATGCTATATAACATATTGATATATGTTATGCGTCATGTAACTGTATGCCTTTTGCCATACATGTAATGCTATGAATTATATTGAAATGCTGTTTAATCTGTTCTAATCTCCCAATGATGTTTATTGGTGCTTATCTCAATTATTCCTCACCTCCCTGACTATAATTTAAACCCGGTGAATCTCAAACCACACATCGGAAGACTGTTAGCCATAATGCCTGCTCCCTCCTCGTATCCGTACCCTTTTCCTCCATCTCTATCACATGGGATGTGACCTCGTGTGGCCTCCATCCCCCCATCTAATCCTTGATAGTTGGGGTTGGGTGAGATGTGGTTTTTGCTCTTTGGAATTTTCCTATCCTTACTTTTGGTTTTCCTACCTCTCCCACTACCTGCTTTCTTAACTTACTCTCTTCAGATCCTCTAAGGCTGTGTGACTTTCATCCACACGGAAACTTTCACGTTCCCTCATAATGCTCATGTAACTATACCTTACATTTTATAACTACTTTACATTCAGACAGATCCACAACTACTGTAGCAACATTACTGCTCACTATCCTCATATATTCAACCAAAAAATCAAAAGATAGATACATTTATCTCCATACAAAACATCCTAAAATTCACTACACTCACCTATACTAGTCCTCATGCTGCCAAAATTATATTCTTTTCTACACTTGCGTATACGTTTTGTTCATGCTTCCAAAATTATATTCAATAATTCACAAAGTTTGTGCACCACCAGGTCAAATTCAACCCCTCTGAACTATGGTCTTTAGCTCATTAACAATCCTCACCCTTAATGTATCTCCCTCAATACAAATGGTATCAATCACCCTGTTAAGTACAGGAATATTTTGGACTGCAGTGCCAAGTTCAAGGGTGACAATCCTCCTGAATGCAACACAATACATCATCACTGGATACACAGTACTTCCTTCTCCCCTGCTTCCAAGAAAAAGAATGGGGTTACCATTATGTCTAAAAAAAGCAGGTCTCTCAATTCTGGACAACTTTCATGATACCAAAAGGAGATGGCTAATCACAAATGTGAAGAACAATATCACAACATTCCATATAATCAGCATATATACCCCGATGACCGATGATCCCTAATTCTGGATTACTTTAAACAAAAAACCATGAGAATTACCAAATAACTCAGGCATGATACTTGCCAGAGACTTCAACCTCTCTTGGGACATCCGTTAGACAGAAGCTCCTCATGCAACTACAGACCCAATAAATCTCGTAAATAAATGAGAACCCTATGCAAAATGCATTGCCTAGAAGACTTTTAGCCCCTCCATAACCCCAAAGTTAACAATGTTACCTTTTTCTTGCATCTCTATAACACGCTTTGAAAAATAAAGTACATTCTTACAAACAACTACCTCACACAGTTCTCCTCCACACCAACCATCGAACCTATATTTGTGTCAGAAAGCACATGCGTTACCTTAGAATTAAAACTATCCAATAATGTCCCCAAAATAAAACAATGTAAAATGAATCAGGTGGTACTACAAGATCAAGCTCTCAAAGACAAAATATGGATAGCTATTAACAACTTCTTTAGCAAAAACAGCATCAACGAAATTCCTCAAGAAATCTAATGGGACACCATGAACGCTACAATTAGAGGAGAACGTATTAACATTATGCTCAGCATAAGCAAACATACAAATTAAAGATTACATGAACTAGAAATCTCCATTAAACACTTGACAGCAATTTCAGTAATTCAATAAACCCAAATCTCCTTTACCAGCTGAAAACATTAAAGTACAAATGCAACAAAATAATAAGTGCCTTTGCTCACACCTGGGTCCAGAAGAACTAAACGAAAAAAATTCAAAGAGTCCAATAAGGCAGAAAAAACATTTGCAAGCCATTTAAAATGTAAAAACAAGAAAAACCGTATCACCTCAATTAAGAATAAATCGGGAGTAACTACTGTTGATCCTCTAAAAATAACTAGAACCTTCCAAGAATATTACCCAGAACTATATAACCCAGAGAAAACATCCACTCCCGACAAATGCCTCAAATACCAGGACAAAATCGAACTACCAACTTTAAATGACACTAATAAGATTACACTCAATCAACCCATTTCGCCTTATGAAAATTAAACAAGCAATAGAATCCCTAAACAACCTACAACTCCACATAACATCCCAATTCCAGCACTTTGAAACCACTGGGGGAATACTAGGTACATCCTCACAAGCCAGAATCACAGTAATCCACAAAGAAGTGAAAGACCCGCTAGAGATTAAAAACTACCAGTCCATTTCCCTAATAAATGCAGACTGTAAAATCTACGCAAAACTTTTGGTGATGGGATTGGAAAAAGTCCTTCCATCTTTCAAACACTGAACACAAACAAGTTTCGTAAAAGGCAGGCTAGGATCTGACAATATCAGATTATTCTGCCACATCATTGAAAGAGAAAAATCACCCACTTTTGTCATGGCCTTGGGTACTGGGAAGCCCTTTGACAAGTTCTCCTGACCCTTCCTACACATGGTAATGCACTAAATATAGGTGAGAACTTTATTTGCAAGGTCTATGCCCTATACGCACAACCTTCTGCCCACATATGACTCAACAGATATCTATCAGTAAAAAATTAATATGGCTCAGGGGACAAGACAAGGCTGTCCCCTATCCCCACTACTATATTTCTTAGCCATTGAACTCCTTCTAGCAGCAATCAGATCTAATATAAACATAGAAGGACTACCAATCGACAATGACACATACAAAAATGTTGCCTATGCAGGTAATGGTTTATTCTTCTCACAAGATGCTGAGACTGCTATCCCTGCAATCTTAGATAACATTTCGTCATGCATAACAGTTTCAGGGTACTCGATAAACTTTGAAAAAACAGAAGTCTTTCCACAAAATAACCTAACCATGCCCTACGTAGTGAATAATACAAAACTACATTGGCAACCATCCCAAATCAAATACCTAGCGATTCATTTCAAAAGCAACATGGAATACATAAGAAAGTTAGCTGAAGAAAACCTTTAAAAAAACGTTAAAGACCTACTCTCACAATGGACTACTAAATTTATGACATGATGTGGACCAGCAGAATGCATCAAGATGATGATAACTACCTCAAATAAATGTTAGCATTTCCATGCTACCCCTACACCTGTCACACACATTTTTCAACAGCATAGACTCCTTACTATAAGATTTTCTATGGAAAGGGAAACCAGGTAGAATCACTCTTAAAAAAGGCTTTCTAATCAATTAAGCTTCTTGTTGGCACCACCCTTTCCCCTATACCAAACCTCTATGACTGCACATCGAGGAATACCTCACAAAACCCTTCTCCCTATTATCAACACTAACTATGAAACTGTTCAATATCCAATGCTCGCAGAGCGTAACCAGAGATACCATCCCAGATCTTAAACCGCATGATAAAAAATTCCCTCTCAACATTTAACACTTGGAATTTGTATCCCTTTAGAACAACACTAAAATCTAAATCAAAGGGCAATTCTCCATATGGACGTCATGGGAATAAAAACATTCTATATGTTAATGACCTAGGTTTCGCAGCTAAACTCACATCATTTGCAGACTTAAAAGACACCCACAACTTAGATAATATTGACTTTTGCAATGCCTCAATCTCGAGGTTACCATAAATAAGTGGATTAAACCGCACAAATCATACCTTATTAACTACCTCATGAAGCAGCCATAACTTAACGCCAACAATAAACTGACAGCTGAGATCCCAAACAGATTGGTTAATCTACACCATTCAACTGATCAGACAACCATAACAGAAACAAAAAAATTGAAGAAATCCGGATCCTCTCCCACATAATCAAACATTTCCCATACTCTCACAATGCAAATATTGAACTTTACATAAACCTCACTGGACAGCAGAACAAACTCTATAAACTAGGGGCTAGATGTAGGTAATTGTAAATTACCGAGTCGAAAATACCTAATTTTACCGATACGGTATTTTCGAATTGGTAATTGCTATGTAGATAAAAAATCTGTAAAAAATACTGAATCGTTAAGATTCGGTAATTACCGAATCGGTATTTACCGATTCGGTAAAATAGGAAAAGAGTCAAGGGTGGCAGGGTGTCACTTTGACACCCTGTTGCACCCCTGATTAGTGCTTGTGTGCACATGTAGCACACATACATGCCCTAAGGGCATGTATGCTTGCCACATTGCACAGTTGAAAATGCATTGATTTGCATTTTCAAATGTATTCCTTATTTACCACCAACTAATATTTGGTGGTAAATAACGAATCCTTAAAGCACATGAGCACTATTTAAAGTGCTTCCTACATGTCATTTACCGATTCGGTAAATACCGAATCGGTAAATGATGATTCGGTAAATACCGAATCCGTAAATACCGATTCCGTATTTACCGGATTTGTAAATTGCCCCCCTACATCACAAAAGCCTATTACTGGTCGGTAACGGCCGATTTCGGCCGTTACCGATCGGTAATACCCTAGATCTCGAGTCAGACCAAAGGTGGAACTGTCATGAATCACCATGCACCCTCAACCACATGCTATTCAACTGTAAGGTGATAAAACTATTTTGGAAGGAAATCCACCACATAAACACGTGGAATTTTCGACACTGTGATTCCTCTTCACTTCCATGCAGTGATAGTGGGCCCTTTGTCTCACCCCCTGAAATACAGCTAAACGCTCAGGACATGAGCCTCTTTGACCTCCTGCTAACTATGGGAGTCAAAAATATTCTATGTGAGTGGAAATTGTTCCAAAATCTAACCCACCATACCTGGTGGGCATGGGTATGCTTCACAAGAAGTGCAGATATCTCTTTACTTAATTAACAACTTCAAATCCCAGAGCCCACACAAACTATGGAATAAATGTGATCTATATATCCAAAAAGTTAAGCCAACCTAAGACATCTTCTTAACAGATCTCCAAGCATACCCTCAATGTACACTGAAGTATATGAACCCACTATGTTCTACATCAAGCAACCACTACACAATGCAGGCTTGCACTATCGCTACCCTACACCAACACGCCGCTCAGTCTACCGAACTTACATTTCTCCTAACCCCCTCGCCTCTTTCTACCGTCCATGGGTTTTATTTCTGCCCTAGCCCTCTCCCCTTCCTCTTTTTCCTTTTCTCACTACACTCTTTATTAATGAGGTTATAACCAACAATACTTTACTCTAAACAGTATCTCTAATGTAACACCCCATGATTCAAATATCATAAGCATTCTATTCAACAAGTACATTATTTCCACTTTATACCATTTAACGAATAAATAATTTTGAAAACAAAAAAAGGTGCAAGACGAGTTAACCTTAGGGAATTGAAATAAACGGGGATAGCCCAAGATTCACCATCTAAATCCCCCCATGCTGTTGGTGCATGGGTGTTGGCTTGGTTCTTTTGGCCGTGCTTATATTTCTATGGAACCCAAAGCTGGACAGACGTATGGTCTAATCGTCCAATAATACGCAGATGATACCATACTAAACCGCGAAATAACAACTCATCTGGAGATTAAATGCATCTATAATTGCTGGAAGCCACGCCAAACACAGCAGTCATTCGAACATTTAAAATATATCCTCTCACGAACTGCATTTCTGCATCCATCTTCATTTCATTTGTAAATCCCCAAACAGAACTGGCATGCAGTTTTAAATCTCCCTACCGATAGCATCAATAACTAAATTGTTGGGTTTCATTTTGGTTTGAAAATTACATCTCAACCTACACCCTGTGCTTAATATGTTTTTAAAAAGTGCAGGGAGCCCCAAGTTTTTCGAAAGAGGTAGCTATGAGTCCTGCCGAATTTCGAGGTCTGACATACCAAGGTTACCTCAAGCCGCTTTCTTCTATCACTATAAACTTTTTGCTTCTTTAGATCCCTTATTTACAGCAAACTTTTTTGGGGGAATCAGGACTTACTTTACTTCATCATATTTTGACCAGCATCCCGAAAGAGAAAATCAGAAAAGGAAGACAGAAGGAGGAAGTGAAAGATAAAGGAAAAGAGTGAAAAGAAGTAGAAAGCAGGGATTTCTACCTTTTTTTGTCACCGTTTTCCCTATCTTTCCCTATCTTTCCCCAGTTTCTTCATCTTTCTCTGCCCTATCTTGTATCTTTCTCTTCCTCCTTCTTTCTTCCTTTTATGCTTTCCTCTCTTATGGTGTTGGTCAAAATACGATGCTGAAAAGTAAGTCCTGGCTCCCTAAAATAAGTGCCGGTACTGAACTCCTGCAACCAACGACACAAATTAAGCATTCCTCTTGTTCAGAAACACGGTGAGCAGACACAAATTTAAACTTTGCTTTCCCTGAAGCATAAGAGAAACATCATAAATGGATCTGACCTCTGAAGGGGTGCATGCACTGACGATGTCCAGAGAAAAAACAGCAATTACAAGGATGGCCGAACCAAGCGTTGCCTTTTCAAAGTGGTCAGATCAACGAATGAGTCTTAACCATGCATTCCTTTACCATGCATGTTGTTACAACGCCATGCCTTAGGTAAAGCAGCATTGGACTTTAATGCTTTCCCTGCTGTTGCTCGGACTGTAGTTGGAATAGTAAAATAGATTGTCCCAAATGCCAGCGCTTTCCCTAAGCAAGTCGTTGTAAAGACTTGCGTGGTTATGATGCGCTTGTTGTTCCGATTGTGTTGTTAAGGAACACGTGGTTTAGGCATGCCTTGTTTTGTCATACAACCATCCAGAGAGGTGTATACAAATGCTTTGCTGAGTGGCTTCTTGGTCAATTTGCTTATCTTGATATAAACTGATTAATTTTCAGTGATCCGTTTGACCACAGCTACCTGCACATCTGTCGGTACACAGTCTTCTTACGTAAGGTCACTGTCCATAGAAACCTGCTAAATGCTCACAAAGGATTGCATTGTTCTCACAGAAGGACCGTGTCGTGCCTTGAGAGTGGCACTAGGACCCTGGGGCACAGGGTGGGGACAAGGGACACCGGACACCACATCCGGTCAGAGGAGGGGACCAGGGGTCAGTTGGCAACAGGACCTCGGAGCAAGAGGTCGGGGGCACCAAGCATGTACTGAGAACAAGAATAAAGAAGCAAGCAAAAGCCCTACCGTCTCCTGTGTTTCTTGAGGTCAGGGGACACGACATCTGGCGACGAAGGGACGAGCCCATCTGCGTGCTCATCGGAAAAAGAGCGATTTTACACCAGGAGCCCACCCTGGATCGCATTGTGCCCAAAAGAAGAAGACTGCCACAAGCGCCAATAGAGAAGAAAAGCGACGTGGGAGCCCACCCCAACCGTCGCGGGAGAAGACTGATCGGACCGGTAAGCGCCGTGCAAAACAGCGCGAAGTTTAAAGAACTGGCCCGAGCTCGCGCGAGAGTCTCGGCGGCCATTTTGAGGTCAGGCGCGAGGGCCAATCAGCGAGCAGCATCGCACGGGCGGCCATTTTGAAGCCAGGCAGCCCCGCGATTGGCTACGAAGTCTCGCGAGACTATCGGCGGCCATCTTGAAGTCAGGCGCAAGAGCCAATCGGAAAGCAGGAAACTAGGGCGGCCATTTTAAGGTCAGAAAAGACACGAAAAGAGTGAAAAAGGCCAATTTAAAAGGAAAAGAAAGAAAAAAAAGCACAAGCAAAGACAAGGGATAGCGAAAGTAAAGGAAATAAAGCAACAAGAAGACAAAAACAAAGGGAAAACAAAAGAAACTACTTAGCAAGTTAAAGAAAGATAAAACAGACAAGAAAGACAAATCATAAAAGAAGAAGAAAGAAGAAATGGCAGACCCAAAGCAAAGTGCGCAATACAGAAGACCACTACCATTCAGTCTTACTGAACCACAAACAGGAATTAGATGGGAAAAATGGATAAGACGATTTGAAAACTATGCGGAAGCGACGGATGTGACGGAAGCAAAGAAGAGAGGTCTATTTGTAAATTTAGTAGGAGATGAAGTGGAGGACCTCATGGTAACTCTGCCAAAAGAAGAGATTGCCACCTATGATCAGCTAAAGAAATGCCTAACGGACAAATTTGATCCGCAGCAAAACGTTGACTTCGAACGATACACCTTCATGATCGCATTTCAACAAGCAGAAGAGTCCCTGGATGACTTTGCGACCAGGTTGCGGAAGCTGGTGATGCATTGCGCTTTTGACAAATTTGACAATGAACAGGCAATAAGATTGCGCATCATCGAAGGCTGTCGCGACATTGCATTTCCCACAAGGATCCTAAAGGAACCAATCTCACTGGAAAACATTTTGGCACTAGGACGGGCCGAAGCGAGGGCGACCGAACATGCCAACGAAATGGAACGAGGCAAAGGACGAAGCACAGAACAGATTCAGCGGATGACGAACAACCGTTCCGGAGGCTGGAGAAAAGAGAAAAACGACCCGACGGCGAAAAAGCAGACAGAAGGAACATGCTACAGGTGCGGACTAGAGTTCCCGCACAGAGGACTATGCCCGGCTTTCAGCCAGACCTGCAGAAAGTGCAATGGAAGAGATCACTATGCAAGTGTATGCCAAAGGAGACAATTCAGAAATGACCGAGGAAGGCCGGGACGAGCAAGAATGCCAACAAACAGACACATCAGACATGTCGAGACAGGAACAAGAAGCTCATCAGTAGAATCCGAGGAAGGGGAAGAAGAAGAAAAAACAGAACGACTGTACCTCATGACCGCAGAGTCAGAAACAGACGAGGAAGATGAGGATGAAAGAATATGCCTGATAGACAAGAAGAAGATAAAGAAAACAGAGTCAGTCAACATTAAGGTCGGGCCACTCGAAGCAGAATTTATCCTGGACAGTGGCGCAACGTGCAAAATCATGTGCGTCTCTGAATACGACAAGATGGAAGTAAAGCCGATTTTAAAACCATCTCGAGTCAGAGTATTCACGTGGGGGGCCAAAAGACCAGTAACTAACATGGGAAAATTCAAAGAAGAACTGACATACAAAGATCAAAAAACAACTGAAGAGATACACGTACTGAAAGGAGACATCCCGGCACCATGCCTACTGAGCAACGTCACGGCTCAAGTGATGGGTCTCATGGCCATGACATACAACATGTCAGAAAAGAAAAACATTCTGAAGGAATACCCCAAATTACTAAGAGGGCTAGGAAAGCTGAGAGACTGACAAATAATACTGCACATTGACGAGACAGTGAGGCCAGTCGCACAGCATCACAGAAGAGTGCCTATACATCTGCAACCACAGGTAGCAGAAGAGATAGAAACGCTGCTAAAACAAGACATAATAGAACCAGCTGAAGGAACGACGCCCTGGGTATCGCCAATTGTGGCTGTTCCAAAGAAAGGCACCTCGAAGATAAGAATCTGTGTAGACATGAGGATACCGAACAAGGCCATTGAACGTGAGCGACATCCGGGACCACACTTGGACGACATGATCAGCTGTCTCACAGGCACAAGGCGTTTTTCCAAACTGGACCTATGTAAAGGTTACCACCAACTAGAACTGGATCCTCAGTCTCGATACATAACAACGTTCTCCACTCACCTAGGTCTGTTCAGGTACAAACGTCTACGTTTTGGAATATCATCAGCAGCAGAGATATTTCAAGAAACATGACAAAGCTCTAAGAGAAGTGTGCTCACACCTGGAGGAATGTGGTTTGACGCTGAGTGAAGACAAGTGTGAGCTAGGGCGAAATTAACTGATCTTTTTCGGCCACATCTTCTCCAGGAAAGGAATGCGGCCGGACCACAGCAAGGTGGAAACACTGGAAAAAGCAAAACAACCAACGGATGTAGCGGAAGTAAGGTCATTTCTTGGCCTAGCAAGCTACTGCGCAAGATACAGCCGAGATTTTGCCACTGTAAGTGCACCACTAAGAGAGCTAACAAAACAAGGACAACGTTTCCTGTGGACTGCCGAATGCAGCAAAGCATTCGAAGAAATACGACAAGCAGTCACAGCACTGTTGGCTTTCAAAAGGGTACATGAAGAATTATCGGAATGCGGAAACGGAATAATGATGAGAGGCACACGGATAGTGATGCCCAGGACACTGAGAATAAGGACCGTGGAACTGGCACACGAATCACACCGAGGAATAGTAGCAACAAAAAAGATGCTGCGGGAAAACGTATGTTTCCCAGGACTGGACAACATGGTGGAAGAAACGGTGATGCGCTGCCACATCTGTCAAATAACAGGACCATCATCAAAGCCCGAGCCACTACAAACGTTTCCATTACCGAAAGCGGTGTGGACAGAACTGGCAGCAGATTTCTATGGGCCTTTAGAAACAGGAAGTTATCTGTTGGTGATCATAGATGAATATTCAAGATTCCCAATAGTGAGACCAGTAGCATCAACGTCAGCCAACGCGACCCTGCCTGTGCTAGATGACGTATTTGCTGCGTGGGGCTCACCGCAAACACTAAAGACAGACAATGGACCGCCATTTTCTGGCGAGGACTTCAAGAGGTTCATGGCGTACCTGGGAATAAATCACCGAAGAATAACGCCACTGTGGCCGCAGGCAAACGGCATGGCCGAACAATTCATGGGAACAATCAAAAAGGCGATACAGAGAGCAAAGCTGATGCAAATATCCAATGGGCAGGCCCTATGTCAGGTGCTAAGAGACTATCGCAACACACCCCACGGCTCCACGGGAAAATGCCCTGCAGAACTGGTACTAGGGCGCTCAAGCAGAACAAGACTGCCACAGCTAAAGGAGATAGAGCAAACAGAACACAAGGCCATCGCAACAAGAGACAAGGACCAGAAAGCGAAAATGAAGGCGTATGCTTACCAGAGAAGACACGCGACAGGCACAACAATCAAAGAAGGAGACACTGTGCTAGTGAGACAAAGACAAGTAAAAAAGTCAGACAGCGCATTCGCAAAGGAACCTCTGAAAGTGACTGAAGTAAAGGGGCCCATGATCACGGCATCAGCGGGAAAATATCACATCACACGGAACAGCTCCCACTTCAGAGAACTGAAAATAAAGGAAGAAGAGACACCAAAGGAAGAACAGAGTGAAGACACTGCACCAACAGAATAACCAACTGACATCAGAGAACAACGACCAAGAAGAGAGTGCAAGAAGACAAAGAGACTGATTGCAGAGATGTAAAGAGAGAGCTCGTCTTGCACATATCAATCTCCATCTGCATCTCTCTCTCTCTTTCTCTCTCTTTCTCTCTCTCTCTCTCTCTCTCTCTCTCTTTCTTTTGTTCACAACAAAGGGGGAGATGTCGTGCCTTGAGAGTGGCACTATGACCCTGGGGCACAGGGTGGGGACAAGGGACACCAGACACCACATCCAGTCAGGGGAGGGGACCAGGGGTCAGTTGGCAACAGGACCTCGGAGCAAGAGGTCGGGGGCACCAAGCATGTACTGAGAACAAGAATAAAGAAGCAAGCAAAAGCCCTACCGTCTCCTGTGTTTCTTGAGGTCAGGGGACACGACAGACCGGTGTGACAAAGATTTATTTCCTGGAGATGTGAGGCTCTGTGATCTAAAGATAGAATACCCTAGCACATAAACCTTGATTTTCAAGAATCTTTAAAACAATCCCTTGTGCGATATCACGAGGATTGGGAAAGGTCTCACTTAGGCTTGTTCAGGAAATATCTGCTTACATGCAACCTCTGAACTCTGTACCTTGCCTGTGTATTTTATGATGCTTAAGCCAATTGACTCTTAGCATATCTGAGGTCCATCCTCGCAGGTCAACGTATAAATGGGTAGAATTAACCGCTCGCATATCCATGGAAACTCTAGCTCGCTCAGGTCTCTTCTGGATCAAGGACTGTCTGATCACAACATTTTGTTCAAGCCTGAATGCAGAGCTGCAGCTGTCCTACACTACTGTAGAAGAATGTCTGCCCACTTCCATAGCTCCTTGCAAGGGTCTCTACTAGCCAGATATTTATTTCCTTCCTAACATGTTTGTCTGAGGTCCTAGGCCATACAAAGTTCAAGTCGAGATTGTTAATATGTAAGTATGCGGGTCCACCTTTGCTAAATGACTGTTGCCAATTCTTTTTTTGTCCAATAACTGATTAAGCGTTTGACTTGCACCATATCCACATAGTAGGGTCTACCAACACACCCACTTGTTAGAAGAGTGCTTGTGCTCTGTAGAACTGCAAAGAAGGAAAGCATAAGATTAGCGTTTCAATGTTGAAATTGCCCTAGCTATAATGTGCTGCCCTCACTGCAATCTGTGTGCTCTAAGCAGACAACCACTGCTCATAGCATTGCAATATTCTATTTTTCACAGGACAATTGCCCTAAGTAGGGAAGTTTGCAGGCAAAAAGACTGAGAAAAAGTAAAATTTCTAGCTAAAAGCAACTGGTAATTGCAAGTTTGACAATTTGTAGAATCTGACGTTAAAATCTGACGTTCCATGGCGAATGAGTTCTCAGACATTACTCCGAGACACCTACTAAATACAAAAGATTTTGGTGACTCACCAAGAGACAGGTTACTGTCACAGGACAGGAGGTCCAGGGTGATAAGGGACCATTACCTCTAATAGATCCAAGATTTTTATGGACCTAGGCAAGTAATATTTTGGGGCCCCCTTTTTGGAAAAAACTTTGAATTTTATTGCCTACTTTCTGCTAATTCAAGTCTGCAAAATACTAAAGAATATTGAATTATATGTTAAATTATAAGAAATTATGTCTGATGAAATCGGCCAAATATATATATCATGACTGGGATCCCAAAAACCTAAGATGACATTGGGTATAGAGAGAGAGTCTGAGGTGCAGGTAGGTAACCAAGTAGGAAGAGATTGAGATAGTGAAATAGAGGTGATTTACAGAGAAAACTCATCACTTTTCATGAGATCCTAGTTTAGAAGATTGGGGCCCTACGCAATTTCCCATGGATTAAAACATCTCTGACAAGACAGCTGATGGGCCAGCCATTACCAAGATCCCGGGTAGCCCACCTTTAAATACCTCTTGAAGGTTATTCTTTAACCTCTAGCAGGGCTTATTCTTTACCCAGGTAGCATTATAGATCCTGGTGTATTGTGGAACTCTTTTAATCCTCTGTTTTTTTGTTTGTTGGGAATTTACTCTGTGCTTGTTTAGACTTTATCAAATGTTTTTTTTTATGACATTGTGATGTTTGCTAATTTCCTGTGTTAAGCAACATTGCACCGTTGACCAACAGTTAGCAAAGTTTACCCTTCAATAAATACCCTCAATAAATTAAACTAAATTCAGGCCAGTGGTAGTGATTTAAGAGGTACTCTTTTACGTGATCTTTCAGTTTTTCCTGTACTGCTGTTCTTGTTAGCTTCCCCGGTCCTTCTCCGGGAGCATGTTGTAAGGAATGGGATAAGGAATAAGGATAAAGTCGTATTGAAGTTTGCTGCAAAGTATTTGGACATGATACAGTTCCTTGTCCCCGCTGATTGAGGCAGTGCTTAATTGATAAAATAATAAGTGTCAGAGCCATGACCAAGAGGACACTGCAGCATACACCACCCATTGCCCGGGCATCACTGCTTATGACGTTACCAAAATACCTACTAACCATCTCTCTCGCCTGCAAGTGCAATAATTCATATTATTCCAGGAACCCAAAGCTAAAGGGTTGGTTGGAGAGGCAGGTATTAGTGTTTTTTTGATAGTATACTGTATTCATAAACAACTGTTGTTCTGCTCATCTCCAAGTAAGATGAGCAGCACCACCATGTGGCAGAGTGTCATAAGTGTGGTGATGACAATTAAGTGCAGGTGCTGAGGTTAAGTACTGGTGCTGAGCAACGGAAACCACTGGCTCAAATTAAGCACTGGATTGAGGAAAGGTAACGCATGGGATTAGAAAGGGTGACCTAGTTGTAATGAGGTTTGTTGGTAATTGTAACGTTCTAGTGGTCCGAGGGTCTCGGCTGAGCCCCGGAACCACTTCCACACATTGTTGCACCTTCAGGCCAGGCGTGGCCTGAAGGCTATAAATAAATGGTCGGAGGTCGCTCGAGACTTCCGGTCCGACCAGAGCAGCCTTGTGTCCGTGTCCCATTATTTCTACTGAAAAGCACGAGGCCCCTATGCATGCCTAGTCCCTGCCCTGATCAACAAAGTGCACATAAGTTAGAGCAAACCTACACTGGCGACGAGGGTGGGATAGCCCTGTCCCTACCTGAACGCGACGTCTGCTGCAGGCTCGAGAGCGGAGCATCGAGCGGGACACGGGTCCTTCCCAGGACCGACGGCGAACCTGTCCCCATCCAGGACCGCACAGGAGGCGACCAGAAGCTCCAAGCCCGGTAAGCAGCCCGAGAACGCTGCGGAGGCCGCCACAGAGCCCCGCGCATGCGCACACGCAAGCCGGCACCACGAAGAGCCGAGCACACGCAGAGACCGCGTGTGAAGCCCAGCGCAGGCCCAACAACCAAAGGAAGCATCGGCAGAGCCGCCGATAAGCGAGGGAAGGTCGCGCCCTCACAACAGGCTAAAACAGCAGACAAACGAGAAAAAAAAAAAAACAAGCAGTGGCAAAGCCAAACGCCATCACGAGTGATACACACACTAGCCAACAAGCATTGGCAAGACAACATTAAGAACAACACCACAGACCCCATCGAGCCAACAAGCATTGGCAACAAACTTGAAATTAAACAAGTGAGACTTCAACACAGCGTGCAACACCACACGCCGCCAACCAAATGTCCAACCAACCAGACAACAATGCAGTACAGCACCAAGCCGCAGCACCGGGCAACAATGCCGTGCAACAACAGGCTACCACAGCACAGCCTCCACCCCTGCAACATGCGCAACACGCTCAAGTACAGGCATTGCCACCCTTCAGTGGACTAGCGGACCCCTCAACTGCCGCGCCCAGGTGGGCTGTATGGCTAGGGAGATTAAACAACTATTTCATAGCCACGAGGGAGAAGGACAACGAAGTGAAACGCTCCCTGCTAATCCACTTCGGAGGTGAGGAGATATACAAGGTGTTCAAGCATCTCCCGGACACAGGAGAATCTGATGTCTATGACGCAGCAGTCCAAGCTCTCAACGCGCATTTTGATCCTCAACTAAACCCACATTACGAAAGGTTCAAGTTTCGACAGTCTCGACAACGAGAGGGCGAAACCATGGATGCATTCCACGCTCGCCTGCGGGAACTCGTCAGCACGTGCACCGAAGACGATCAGAACAAGGAAGTCACCGCCCAACTGATTCAAGGATGCAGAAACAAACCACTGAGGACTCTGATCCTCAGACAACCCAAGATCACGTTAGAAGAGATCCTCCTACTTGCAAGATCTCATGAACTGTCCGATGTACGATCATCTGCGATGGAGGCAGCACTCAACACCAGCACAAGCCCTGGAGTGACGGTTAAGACGGAAAGAGTCGACGCGATCAGAACATCCTCAAGAAGCGGAAGAGGCCGATGGCCAACCCGAACGCAGAGGAAATCACAGTGTGGATACTGTGGACGAGAAGCACATGACGCAGAAAGCTGTCCCGCACGTGGAAAGACCTGTTCAAACTGTGGGATCCCGAATCACTTCTCTAGCGTGTGCCGAGGGAGAGCCAGAGGACGAGGATCGTCCAGTAAGAAGTCACTGTCTGGAGCAGTCCGACAACTAGAAATAGAAGAGAGACAATCGCCACGAGACATGAGGCCACAATACCGACGGTACGACAGACTTGATGATTCATCTGAAGAGGAAGACGACGAATGCTACCTCGTCTCGTTCACGAGTGACCTAAAACGGCGGCGAAGACCACAACCTAAGTGCCACATCCTAATAGACGGTTCCCCAGCCGTCGGAGTAATTGACACTGGCGCAACAGTCAACGTCATGGGAATCCAGCATTACAAGAACTTAAACCCAAAGCCAAGACTGATTCCGTCAAAGGTCCGCATATTCACATATGGCGGGAAAGAGCCACTTCCGCTGCGAGGCAAAATGGTGGTCCAATTGAAGGCAGAAGAACACGAAGTAACCACAACATTCCACGTGGTAGACAGAGAGGCAGACCTCCTCGTCGGCAGCCACACGGCGGAAGACCTACAGCTCATCGCGTTCGCCAACGCTGTCAAGAGCACTCAAGTTGACGAACTGTTACTGCAACTCCCAACCCTATTTCAAGGCTTAGGCATGATCAAGAGACCGCCAATAAAACTACATATCGATAAGACAGTACAGCCCATCGCTCTCCGGCACAGGCGGATACCATTCCATCTCAGAACAGCGGTGGAGGATGAGCTAGAGAAGCTAGAACAACAAGACGTGATTGAGAAAGTCACTGGCCCTACCCCGTGGGTTTCACCGATGGTGATCGCCGAAAAACCCCGCCAACCAGGGAAAATCCGCATCTGCATAGACATGCGCATGCCTAACAAGGCCATCAAACGTGAACGACACCTCACACCGACAGTAGATGACATTTTAGCAGACCTCAACGGAGCCCAGTGGTTCTCTAAACTTGATCTTAACGCCGGATACCACCAACTCCGGCTGGCAGAAGAAAGCAGATATATAACGACATTCTCCACGCATCTTGGGCTGCGAAGGTATAAACGCTTGAATTTTGGCATCTCGTCAGCTGCCGAAATATTTCAGAACACGATCAAAGAGGTGCTATCCGGACTACAAGGGGTACTAAATGTCAGCGATGACATCCTCATCCATTCAAAAACCAGCGAGGAACACCACCAGAGGTTACGTGCAACACTGAAACGACTTTCAGAACACGGTGTCACACTACACCGAGAGAAATGCAAATTCTTCCAAAAGACAGTGGAGTTCTTTGGATACATCTTTGATAACCAAGGAGTGAAAGTAGATCCACGCAAGTCACATGCCATCAAGCATGCACCAGCCCCATTGACAGCGTCTGAGGTGAGGAGCTTCCTAGGGATGGCGCAGTACTGTGCACGTTTCATTCCTGGGCTCGCAACAATCGCAGAGCCGCTCCGTGCCCTAACCAAGAAGGATGCACCATGGAAGTGGGGTTTCCGAAGAGGAGCAAGCGTTTGCAAAAATCAAGGCAGCACTGTTAGACACAACGACTCTTGCATACTTTGACACAGCCAGAAAAACTGAAATCCTAGTCGATGCCAGCCCAGTAGGGCTTGGGGCCCTACTCACTCAAGAAGCAGAGCCGGGGGTATGGACACCCTTAGCATTTGCCAGCAAGGCGCTGACGGCCACCGAAGCTCGCTACTCACAAATCGAGAGGGAGGCACTGGCAGTAAAATGGGCCTGCAACCATTTCCATCTATATGTGGCCGGGTGCCCTTTCCGACTAGTCACCGATCACCAGCCGTTAATACCTCTTTTCAGAGGAACCGCCCCACATCCACCTCCCAGAATCGAGAGGTGGGCAATCCAAGTACAACAGTACCACATGGACCTTGTTTACCGGCCAGGAGAAAAGAATCCAGCGGATTTCCTATCCCGTCATCCAGCAGCGGAGACCATGGAATCAGGGGAGGAAGAAACGCTGTTTGAGGAAGAAATCAACCTTCTAGCACAGAGCGCGTGCCCCCAAGCCATGTCAATCCCATTGATACTGGAACACTACCGCCAAGACAAGGTACTACAGAAGGTGACAAATACCATCCAATCTGGAACGTGGCAAGGATTTCTGAAGGACAACCATGACTGGCCAGAAGTCGATCGCACCAGATTAGGACACATATGGAAGATCCACAACGAGCTTAGCATGGCTGAAAATGGACTAGTCCTCAGGGGACGCCGCATAGTGATACCCCTAAGTCTGCAAGAGCACGCCACCACGTTGGCACATGCGGGGCACCAAGGAATACGAAGGATGAAGAGTCGAATGAGGGAAAAAGTGTGGTTTCCAGAAATGGACGTCAGCATTGACACCCTAGTAAAGAACTGCCGAGCATGCCAACTCACCAGCAACCAGGAAACTCCGGCACCCATTGTCACTGAAGAACATGCCCCAACACCATGGTCATGGGTTAGCATGGACTTTGGGAGCTTCCCCGATGGGCGTACAACAGTCGTGCTCATAGACTCATTTTCCAAGTATCCTATTGTGGAGCTAGTGGAATCCACCAGTTTCAAGAACGTCCAGCCCATCTTAGACAAAGTGTTCGCCATGTTTGGACGCCCCCAGATACTCAAAACGGACAATGGGCCCCCATTTCAGGGAGGTGAATTTCATGAATTCTTGAAGAACTTAGGAATCAAACATCATCGCATAACACCGCAGTGGCCGCAGGCGAATGGTGAAGCCGAGAGATTCATGCGGACCATCAACAAAGTGCTGAGAATAGCCGGAATAGAGGAGAGTGACCCAGAAAAAGCGTTACAACACTTCCTCGGTGAAAACAGAAGTACGCCACACAGCACAACACAAATAACACCGTGGTCATTGATGTTTGCAGGAAACCGACAGGATAGTCTCCCGATGACCGATGGATGGACAGCAGAGCAGTACAAACCCGAAGAAACCCAAAGGAGGAGGAGAGTAAACAACGACAGAGCAAATAAAAAGAGGAGAACACGTAGTCGAACACTAGCACCAGGTGACACAGTGTTGCTGAGAACCCGACGGCCGGGAGGCAAGTTCAGAACACCATATGAACCCGACCCCTGGGTCATCAAGACCACGAAAGGCACCGCAATCACCGCGCAGAGAAATGGAGAAGAAGTAACCCGCAACATATCCTGGTTCAAGCGGATCCCTGCAACGTCAACAGCAGATGAAGGAGGCCTTGAAAGCTACATGGACATTATGCTCACTGATCAACACGAGAATCATACCCAAGTAGCACAACATGAAGGGGATAAGACTCCGGCGACTGCAACATCACCAGCGCAATCCCCGATGCAAGCAATAGCCCCAGCGAGAGGAAGAAACATGTACCATCTGAGGCCAAACCCCAGGCCCAGTCAGAAACTGGCGGACTTTGCGTATGATTCATGAGCAACGTTGAACTTTGAGAAACAAGAACTAATTTGGGAAGGGATGTAACGTTCTAGTGGTCCGAGGGTCTCGGCTGAGCCCCGGAACCACTTCCACACATTGTTGCACCTTCAGGCCAGGCGTGGCCTGAAGGCTATAAATAAATGGTCGGAGGTCGCTCGAGACTTCCGGTCCGACCAGAGCAGCCTTGTGTCCGTGTCCCATTATTTCTACTGAAAAGCACGAGGCCCCTATGCATGCCTAGTCCCTGCCCTGATCAACAAAGTGCACATAAGTTAGAGCAAACCTACAGTAATCATGTCCTTCTATATCATTCCTCATGGGAAAATTCTTTTTAGTTCATACTGTAACAGTGTATTGTAAATTACCTTCTAACTAGGTTTGGGTGGAATTAAATTATAGCAGCGTTATTCTTGAAATTTCAGGAATTTTGTGCAATGCTTACGAAATTCTTGAAATTACACCATAATTCTAGTTTACGTAACAACAGGGTAAAAATTGACATTAAATAATATTACTCCAAATGCAGGAGAACAACAGCATGCGGGTGGCTGTTCTTTGCGGTGCTGCTATTTAAAGAATCCTTGTGGCAAAATTGATGCAAGGCAACATTTTACAGTAAAATATAGTGGAAAATGAGTTTGCATTTCTCATAATTAAGCGTAATTTCATGTAATTTTGCCGAAATTATGCTAAAGCAAATTATTTAAATTTTGCACACCCCTACTGCTATAACTCTTCTCTGCTCTTCCTTGCAGCTTTGATGTATGCCATCCATTACAATTTGATTTCTGCTTCGTTTACAGGCGGAGTGGTCTTGAACCCTGCATACTATGGCGTGCCTGGCCACACTAACACCATGATCCACGAGGTAGGCCACGTCCTTGGCCTCTACCACGTCTTCAAAGGAGTGAGTGAACGGGAGTCCTGCGACGACCCTTGCCGCGAGACTGTGCCCTCCATGGAGACCGGGGACCTCTGCGCCGACACCGCCCCCACGCCAAAGAGCAAGCTCTGTAGGGATCCGGACCATGCCAATGATACCTGTGAGCATGCCCTCTTCTCTGGGACACCCTACAACAACTACATGAGCTACACAGGTGAGCTGAGGACACGCAGCGTGTGCACCCCGATTTTCATTGGTGACACTCTGATGACAGTAGAGGTTCTAAAACCACATGGGGACAGAATATATAAGTTAGAAACCACGTAAGCCATCCTCAAAGTATACACCAGTACACAGGTTAAATAATATACCAGTTTCCAGTATCACATGCCATCTAGGGATGTACGAGAGTAAGTGAGCAAGCATTATCGACCTGATTTAGAATTGTGTTCCAATAAACGATCCTTTGATTTCCTGAGGAAGTGCGTAATCAGGACAAGGATCCAATGGTGGAATGTATTCTACTCTACTATGTGGCAAATAAAATATTAATGTTTGCCTAATAATGGGTAAATAAATAAGATATAGGGCCAGATGTATCAAGCGTTTTCCCATTCGCAAACGATCCAATTAGCAGAATTGGCCCATTTGCGAATGAGAAAAAGCCTTTTGGGATGTATCATCCCAAAAGGCATGCGCAAAATAGGGAATCGCAATATTCGTAATTGCCTATTTTGCGAATGCATTTAGAGAATAGCAATTTGCAATTCTCTAAATGCAGGAAACGCTTTTCAAATTGCAACCCTGCCTTAAGGAATCGCAGTTTACCACGCACTTCAAGTTGGTGGTAAACTGAAAATCCTTAGAAAAATGCACATTTTTGCATTTTTCTAAGTGTCATGTGGCGCACATACATGCTCTTAGGGCATGTATGTGCGCCACATGTGCACATATGCATATTTCAGGGGTGCAACAGGGTGTCCTTTTGGCACCCTTGCACCCTTGAAATTGGATGCCTCTAGGGCCATAGAAATGAATGGAAGGCCATTCCATATTTCCGACTTGCAATTTGCGAGTCGCAAATAAGGAATGTGTAGGATTCATAATTCTTTTTGTGAATCCTACATAGATTCACAATTCTTTTTGTGAATCATACATACATTGCATTTTGTGAGTCTATAATAACAAATCAGTAAAATTTGTTAATAGGGACTCACAAAATACTAACAGGCACATGCATCAAAGTTATTTAAGATCGCAAACAGTGCGAATCGCAAAAATCAGCCATTTGCGATCGCAAAATTAGCTTTTGCAATGCATGAAACAACTTGCCACTCACACTTTAAAAAATCGCAATTATTTACGAGTTTTCAAATTGAGATTGCATTTAAGGAATTGCAATTTGCTATTCCTTAAATGCAATGCAAGAACCACTTGAGAATAGCGATTTCGCTAATAGGGGGCGCAAATTACCCTGAAGTTGAACTTCATGGTAATTTGCAAAAACTTTGAAAAATTCACTTTTGTGCATTTTTCAAAGTTTCATGTTGCGTACAGACATGCCCTTAGGGCATGTGTGTGAGCAACATATGTACACAGAACAATTTCAAGGGGTGCAACAGGGTGTCCTTTTGATACCCTTGCACCCTGAAATTGCATACGCAATTTGTGAGGACCTATTGGTACTCGCAACTAGCACATGCAATTTCCCATTCATTGCTATGGGCCTGTAGGCCCATAGGAATGAATAGGAAGCCAATCCTTATTTGTGACTCGCAATTTGCGAGTCGCAAATAAGGAATGTGTAGGAATCGCTATTTTTATAGCGATTCCTACATGCATAGGCTTTTGTGGGACCTTAATTGCGATTCCTTAATTATCGCAATTAACCCCTTCCATGCTGATGACGGCCGGGAGCCGTCATGGCCCACAGTGCCCGTGTGCTGATGACGGCTCCCGGCCGTCATGACCGCACCCGCGATCGGAATGTGCCGCACAGGCGCAGAATCGCGGCCGCGCCCAAGGGGTTAAGGACTCACAAAATCCTACCTTGATGCATGTGCCTGTAAGTTAATACATCTGGCCCAAAATGTTAAATGGTTTTCCATAAATCAAGCAGGGTTGGATTGGGATTAGAAATCGGCCCGGGCCCGCTAAAAAAAAGTGGCCCACAATTGCATATTTCTAAGTTTTATTAAAAAAAAAAAGGGGTGGGTAAAAAAAATGCACGGATTAGCTTACACTGGTGAAACACACCGGAGTACAAGTGAGGCCACTTTTGCTCCGGCCCCCTGCCCCCGTTCATTATGCATATGTTAATGGGAAAGGGAGTGACACCTTTGCCTTTTGATAAAAGGGATGGACGCCCATCTACTTCCAGAAAGGCCACTCAGGCACCCACTGGGCTGCTGGCAGCATCCAAGCAACGCAGAAACCGCCAAATCGCTCACAGGCTGCTCAAAAAAGCAGCCCACAGCTGGAACTGAACACCGGCACCTCGGGCATTGCCCGAGTGCCCTTGTTACCAATCCGACGCTAGAATTAACTAAGCTAAGTTTACATTCTGAACCCAGGGGGGCAAAGTTGTCATTTTTGGGCATCATTTAATTTTTTTTATAATTTCCGTGTGTCTTTGAGGGTAAAGAAATCAGTTCTGTTCTATGATATCAGGCAATACTTGGTATGTCTATAAAGGGCGGTGCCTTAAGGGAGACGATGGCGGTTCAACGTCACCATTTAACTTCTTCAGCATTTACAGCCTGGACTCCCTCTTTCTTTATAATGCTGGGGCCCCTGCATCCTAGGTCTCTCTGCTGAGAGCTCAGGTAGAGGCGGGTGAGGGATGCTAGACGTCAGGCCTCTGGGGCATGGTCAGCAGTGGTTTGCATGTTTCGCAGGGTCGTTAGGATGGGGTGGAGCTGCTATGAGTACTGGCCGGGTCTTGTGTGCATTTGTAAGGATGGTGTAAAAGGCTGATCACCCTGCCTTGTACCCTAATCACGTCTCTGTCTATCTCCTTCCCGTGACCACCCTCTGCTCGTGATGTCTGTTTGACCCCATGTTTATGTGTTCCCTCCCATCTCATCCATACTGATATACTTGTGGCAAACCTCTCTCACTCTCTCTCTCCGCCTTCTTTTTTCCCATCTCTGCCCCTCCACTTTTCATTCCTGATGCTTCTTTTTAAGTAACCTCCACTCTTTTTCCTCCTTTGCGCTATTCTCCTGTTGCCCTTTACCCTCTTCATATTTTCTCCTTCTTCTACTCTTCATGCTTGCTCTCACTTGCCCACCCTCTATCAGTTGTCTCCCCGTCTCTCTCATTTGCTCTACTGCGCTTCTCTCTTGCTCTCTCACTACCCCTCTTTCACCTCCGCACATGCTCCTCGCTCGGTATACTGCTCTTTCCCCGTCTCTTTTCCTATTGTCTCTGCTGTCTCATCTTTGCCCTCACGCTTCCATTCCTCGTCCCATATCCCTCGTTGTACCTACTGCATCTTTCCCGCTGTCTGCTCTCTCTTACGGTCACTTCCCCTGCAGTGTCTCTGCCCTTTTCTATACAATTCCCTGTCTCTCATCTTTTGCCTTTCACTTTCACTCTTTAAATTACTCCCCCTCTCTCTGCCCCTGTTCACCCCATCCTTGCTGCTCTCTTTCTCTCTATCCCCTCATGCTCTCCCTTACCCCTCCATCTCTGTCCTCTCTCGTTCCCCCTTATGCCCCCTCTCCCTAACCCTCTTAACCCACTCCTTTTCTCCCTCCCTCAGATCCCTCTGGGTCAACTTCCTTCTCTACTTCCTCTCCTTGCTTCCCCCTCTCTCTCTGTCCCCTGTTTCCTGCTTACATTCTCCTTCTTTGTCTGCTCCCAATTGCACCAACACACTCTGCTTTCCTCTCTCTATCCCCCTTTCCTCCCTCCTACTTTGTCTCTCTGCCTCCTCTTGCTTCCCTCCCCCTTTGTTTCCCGTTGCTTCCCTTACCTCTCCCTCGTTCTCTGCCTTCAATCTGTCTGTGTCCACTCTTACTCCATTCTCCCTCCTCTCTCTCTTTCTGTCCCCCACTTGGCCCTCCTTTTGTCCCCTCTTACTCGCCTTTTTCCTCACTGCCCCATTCCCCCATGGCCCTTCTTTGCTCACCATACCCTTCCCCTGTTCATATTCCCGCTTGCACCTTCTTACCACTTCCTTCCCTCTCTGACACCCTTTGCTTCCCTTACTCCTCCCCATCACCCTTTTTAGGTTGAGCATTCGAGACCGCTAGTATATACTTTAGCATATACTTATTATTATATACTTATATGTGTATTGTGTATGTACTTTGTGGGCTCTGGAAATCATCCCTAGGACTTGTGTGCTTCCGCTTAGGGACTTTTTTCGGCTCAATTGTCTCTATTTAACTGTCTTGATAGAAAACGATCAGCAGAGGTCAGTAAAATACCAGAATTGCTTTCTGCAGTGGGACTTTCTTTTTTTAATTTTTCTGGCAACTGCCTCTACTTAACTTTTTGATAGAAAACGACCAGCAGAGGTCAGTAAAATACCAGAATCACTTTAGCATCCTCTAGATTCCAGTCCATAGAAATTGTCTTCTACAAGCATCCGTAGACAATAATATTTTTTTCAAATCTTGTATTTTCAGTGATATGACCACAGAAGGCCCTGATTTTATATTAAAAACAGATTTGGACTATACATTTTTCTGCTGAAAGGCACTATTTCTCTTCATGTGTTCCCATACCTGGCATGTCACAAAGTTTGGTGCTTACTTTCCCTCCATGTTAAAGAACAGTAGATGTTTCAGCACCCAGGCTAATGTGTTGCATAGCTAAATAAATATAAGGTCCCAAAGGTGAGACCGATTGCATTGCAAATGCTTGTTGCTCTTTCTTACCACACTCTTCCCTCTCTGACCCTCCCTTGCTCCCTTTTTCTCCCCATCTCCTCTCCGGCCTCTCTGCCATCTCTGCTTCCGCTTTCAGATGACGGCTGCACGGACAGCTTTACTCCAAACCAAGTTGCCCGGATGCACTGCTACTTAGATCTTGTTTACCAGAAGTGGAGTCCAAGTCGAAAGCCTGCCCCTATCCCTATGCCTCCCGTGGTGATTGGACAGTGTCAGGATTCCGTCTCCATCCATTGGCTGCCTCCTATCAGCGGTGTTCTATATGAAAGGTAGGCATGGCCAACATCTAAATGTTCATATCGTTCAGTTCAAAGCATCCATCTGTCTCAGCCCTCTTCTAGCACAGCCAGGCATTCACAGCATGTGACTGGCTAACAGTGCTGTTCAACCAAACGTCCACCTCATGTGGCCAATGAACAAATGTGCACACCATGGGTGCACCCTGAATATCGACCCCCGAATATTGATGGGACACAATATTGAGGACAAAGTATTTAAAAAAAATATCAATTGGTAATGCTGCAATTTCCATAATTAACTCCTAAAATATGTACCTAAGAGGTACACATCTTCAAGGTACGTACATGTGGCATTAGGAATAGTATATCTATACTTCCATATATGAACCTACCTTTCGATATTCTGTCATTGATATTCTTGTACCATGATATCCTGAGGATCAATAATCCGTAGTACAATATTTATCCCAGCAGAATGAAACAAGTCCTGTGGCACACACATCCATATGCAGAGTACATGAGACGGACCCAAAGCTGCATCGAGCACATCATGTTCTCAGTAGCGACCCATCCCCTGCCAAAGTGGCGGGGCGGGCCGAAGGAAGGAGGTGGCAAGGGGGGGTGGCGCTCCTCCGCCCCAATGGAGGGGCCACCAATGCATGTTCTTCCAAATAATCATATATAAGAATGATTAACCAGTAGTTTCGACATACTTATAGATCACCATGCCTCCAGTTAATGCGAACTTGCGGAACTATAGCAAATGGCACATAGGCGCCAAAGTTGCTATCATGCCACACAAATGTTAGAACTGCTTATGTGAATGCTGGTGCAACCATCACACATCAACATCCCTGGCTGTCTCCATATCCACTGCAATGATAAAGATGAGGTCAGAGAGCTGCTCTTCAATGAGGACAGGATCATCCAGTTCTGGGTACCAAATGCAGGAAGATGAGGTAGTACAGAGCTCTAGGGCACTATGGGCAGGCTGGTACAGTGCTGGGTATGGAAGGTGTAGTTTGAGGTGTGTGTACTATTGTTGTGTGGGCATTAAGCACTATGGCACATGTCATTTTGGTGTCTATGTGGTGCACAAAGAGCCTTCTAGTTTCGGGGGGTGGGGGAGGGTGGATTCTTTAAAAGAGCTATGGGCAGTTGTGTAATTGGGGTATAACCTGAAATTAAGAACGTTGTACTTCCTGCACATGTCAATAGAGACTCATCAATGAAAAGGCCCTCCTTTCAGCCCCAACACTTTGGTGACGAGATGTTCACAATCTGCAGTGTAATGTAGGAGGACTGTAGGTGTGGGGAAGCTGTTCCACCGTGTACAGACGAGCTTCTTGAAGCTACAGAAAGGTGCTGACATGAGAAAGGTACAGATTGGAGCCATGCACCCTGACATTCGCCGGCAAGTAGTGTGAACGCTCTGATAAGCTGGAAGAGTCCAGTCAGAAGAGTGGGCAGACAGCCATGCAGCAATCTTGATAAACTGACTTTGATGCACTTAATCTCAAATGTCTAGCAAACGACTACCTGGGCAGAATTATAGAGGGTGTCACCTGGGATCCATTTTTCAGTGATCAGAGTGCTGGGAAGTTTATCTCTCCTTAATAAAAATCTTTTTTCGTTTTTGTTCTTAAAACCACTTAGATAAATACAACAAAAACACAGTAAAATAAAAGTACAAGATTCATAAAGAAAATAGGAAGGCGCGTTCAATGGGTAGGATAATCCATATATCAGCCTCAAAAGTTAATAGTAAAACCAGAAGAAATAAATTCAAATAATTAAACGTGAAATAAACCTTGTCAGCTATAAATACAATTGTTTTCAACATTTTAAATCAATTTAAGTACAAAGCAATAAAAAAAATCTGAGAAGAGGAACAAGATACTGCCGACTGAGTGATATGAAAAAGCCACAGAATATGAGAAAGTACATGGTGTTTTGTTTAATCTGTCTCTTTTCTTGAGGTCTGGGCATTTGGACAACAGGAGCTCAGCGGTGTGGGAGGAGTGTGTGAACCTTGAACTGTGGATTGGTGAGTGGCATCAGACAGTGTTAATCAGAAGCAAGGACTGTGCTTTTGACTCCACTGTGGTGGGCAAGCACTTTGAGGACCAGGATTTATTTTTCTTCATTAGATTTTAACCCTGAGCAAGAGAGGGAAAGGCAGAAATGGGAGAAAGAAGGAAGAAGAGGAAGATAGGAAAGCCGTGGCAAAGGTGGAACGCAGGGATGAAAAAGAATCTGCACGAGTGAGATAAAAAGGCAGGAAGTGGAGGGGTTGGAAGAAAGAGGCATGGGTGGAAGCAAGACTGGTTAACCTTGGTATTTGGCAACACCAGCATTTACCAGTGCTAGCTGCTGGCTCCTAAGAAAAAAATTGAGGGCCTGCCCTAATTATAATTTTTTTTTTACAAATTAAGCACTGTAATAGGACTGTTATTTGTCATCACCTGTTGCCATTGAGGGGGGCTATCTGCCACCTTTGTTTCTACACATTACAGGCCATAATAGTTGGGTGCTACTGAACGCGTATGTAGTTGGGTGCTACTGAACGCGTATGTAGTTGGGTGCTACTGAACGCGTATGCTCTTCGTTTCAAAATAAGGTGTGCAAAACTCTAACTCACACTCCATCAATCTCACTCCCCCACACTCTCTCACTTATTCCTTCTCACTCAGTCATTTTGTAACTCTCATTCACTCTCAAATCTAATTTTCTCATCCTTACTTCACTTCACTTTTTTCAAATTTCATATTCTAATTTATTCTCAAATGACTAAATAGCATACACTTACTTTCACTCTCACATGTATGCTCACACACTTGCACTTACAATGCTGCCTACCACACACATGCACACATTCACTCTTTCAAATTTGCTCACGTACAATCCTCCACTTACTCACACTTATTCTCACTCACACTCTCTAACACTAATTCACACTTCCTCGCAGTCGATCTCACACTTGTCCATCCTTCCTCTCACATTCTGTCTTTCTTGCTCACTCACTGTCACTCTATTCACATGACCTACACGCACTCTCATTCTCACATTTCCAGCTTACTGTGACTCACTTATTCTAAGTTGCAGTTACACTTACAATCACTCACTGTCAATTATTCTCACTCACTCCACTTATCGCTCACTCTCTCTCACTTTCACTCATAAAGCATACATGCTGACACATACAAAAGTTTTGTCTCACACATGTATGCACCTAGCATTTGAGCATTTCTTAACTTCGCTTCCTGTGCCGGTCTAGTTGGACGTCCCCTGCTGTATAGAGCATTGGGACAGGAAGGCAGCCCCCTTCGCCTCAGGCACTAACAGGGCCAAACTGGCTGTAGTGGGCACCAGGCGTTTTCCCAGTGGGCCGGAAGGGTGAGGGACCCATGGGGGCCGGGTACTTGACACTAGCACCCCTGCCCCCCTCATTCCCCCCCATCAGGGAGCTTCTCAGTACCGCCCCCCCCCCAATCAAGTGGAATTTCCTGGCTTGTTTCCCAGTCCGGCCATGGGTACTAAACCAGGAAACTAAAACCTGGAGCCTGCACAGGTGCCAGCATGCAGCCTCTTGGGTTTTTACCACGTCCTCCCTCAACTTTTCACGGTCAGTCAGGAGAGGTTGAGGTGACAGCCTGATTGGCTGGTAGCCACGGGCGCTACAGTCATGATGATGCTGTCCATGCGTGTAAGAAATTGAATGTAATGACGTATAGAATGGTGGGATGTAAGAAACCTGGCATTTAAATGCAGCTGGAGGGAGAATGGAGACCCTACAGGTGCCATAGTAACGAGAACCAAACATGAAAAAAAGAGCTTGATACCATCTACCCAGAGGTTTCCAGACTCATCCCATCCTTCAATATGCAAGGCAGGGAGGATGAGGAGTGTACAGGTCACCAGGGTATGAAAGCAAGGTGGACATGTCCTGGTAATCAAGGGCACAAAACGCAGGGGCACTAATAGCCCAATAATCTATTCAGTTTATGCCCAATTTAGCTTCCACATTACAACTCACATGGAATAGCAAGTGGATATAAAATACTTGATATGCAAAATAGTGGATCCTCAAAGTAGCTAATTTATATGAGGTAGACTCCCTAATCCCCTCCTAAACTAAAATACCCTTCCATTTTGCTTGTTTGTCAGTACTTATTTGATAGGGTCTAGGTGAATCCAAGCTAATCTGTATCAGGAATGGAGTTGTATGTGGGTCAGGTCCTAGGAGTAAATGTGTGTGTTGGGTGGACACATAGGGGTCTGGTGCCTCTCCCATCCATGGTAACCAAGGTAAGAAAAGCACAGAGATGCAGGTGACTACGGTCATACTCATCCGTTCTGGATATAACAGTGCATGTGGGGAACAGAACCCCATGACACCAGGGGCAGGGTGGCATAGTCCTGCTTATTAACACCCTCAGCTTCTCCCCCCAGACACCACCTCTAACCTTGAGATGGCAGTTGAAAACTTCAACAAATGGATCACCGACTGCGCCAACTTAATCGCACTCCTCAAACCCACCAAAACAAGCCGGCCCTCCAAACACTTCCGCTGGTTCACTCCAGAACTTAAATCCATTGAACGCAACTGCAAAACGCTTGAAAGGGTCCGGTGAACCAGCAAAACACCGAACGAACAAGCCAACTTCAAACTAGCTCTCAACGAATATCACCAACACCTGAAAACCAACAAGAAAAGGTCCCTCACCTACCATCTCAAAGCCAGCTCCAGCACCACCAAGGAGCTCTTCTGCATCATCGAAGAGTTCTCCAACCCCACAGCTTCTGAGAACACCATCACACCCTTCCAGTACCTCTGAGATATCCTAGCAGACTTCTTCTACAACAAAATCACCACCATCTACAAACACTTTCGGCCCCCAACCACCTATAGCCAACTTCAACACTCTTCAACCTCACCAACTCCGACAGAAACACACTACTCACGTGGGAACCACTCTCCACACAGACCACCACCACCATCATGAGCTTCATCCACTGGGGAGCTCATCCATCACCTTTGCCTCCTTCCCAGAGGGGTGGAAGCAGGCAGAGGTCAAACCACTCCTCAAAAAGCCCACAGCAGACCCTGAAGAACCCAAAAACTACCGGCCAATCTCCTTGCTCCCATCTTAAGCTAAAGTCTTGGAGAAAGTAATAATCATCCAGCTCACCAACCACCTAGAAAACAACAATCTCCTAGACCACTCCCAATCTGGATTCTGCCTAAATCAGAGCACAGGAACTGTCCTAATAGCAGCCACAATGACATCACGGCTCTCCTAGACAATGGAGAAACTGTCGCCCTGATCCTCTTTGACCTCTCCGCAGCCTTTGACACTCTGTCCAACTATACCCCCCTACAAGTATTCACCAGTTGGGGATGTAAGGAAAAGCCCTACAGTCAATGGTGTCCTTCCTCTCTGAAAGAACTCAGTTTCCACCTCCCACCCTACACCTCAGGCCAAAGAATATCATATGCGGTGTTCCCCAAGGGTCCTCACTGGGCCCAACCTTTTTCAACACTTACATGACTCCCCTGGCCACCTTAGTCTGATCCTATTGTATGAACATAATTTCTTAGGCTAACAACACTCAGCCCATCCTTTCCCTATCCTCTGTCACCGCCACCACCAAATCCAACTTCCACAGGTATATGACCACCGTCACCAGCTGGATGCAACTCCACAATGACAAATCTGAGATACTCATAGTCTAGAGCAACCCCTCCCCAGAGAGCAACTCCTCGTGGCCAGGTGAACTTGGCCCCTCACCCACACCACCAGAGCATGAAAGGAACCTTGGCATCATGCCCAACAGCAACCTCACCATGAAGAAGCAGATAAACGCCGTCTCATCTTCCTACTTCCTCACTCTACACATGCTCCAGAAAATCTTCAAGTGGCTTCCCATCAGCACCAAAGGCAGCTGAACCCACCCCCCCCTTCCGCCCACCCCCAGCGCCTGGATACCCTCACAGGTGATACGCATCGCTTTACAAATCCCATTTGATTGATTGACTGATTAAATGACACATTTGCTGGGGCAGTATTGTGACAAAGGAAGTGGTAGGATTTTAATATTCCTCTTCACTTTTCTTTCTTTTCCTACCACAGGGACCCTGGGGCTTCTTGTGGAGACTGTGCAGATGATGGGACGCTGCGTCAATATGCCTATGACGCTACCTCGCCACGTGTCTGTGATTCTTCTGGATACTGGACACCGGCTGAAGCTGTGGGTAAGGCTGAAAGCAGATCCTACATGCCATGATTTTTATAATGCATTTTCCTTCTCTTTTTTTCCAAGAGATGTCAAACATAGATCCAGAAGAGCTGGATTAAGTAGAGACTTTTAGGGTATCCACATCCAGTGCTTAATTTGAGCCGGAAGTTGCTGTGGGGAGCACCAGCTCCTATTTTTTGGGACTGACACTTATTTTACATGTACCTTTTATTTACCAAGCGCAAGAGAGTTAAAAACATGGAGAGCAGAAAGACGGAGAAAGAAAAAAACAGGCAACATTTTCCCAAACAGAAAGCAGGACCTTGCAAGGTCAAGAAAAAAGGGCTGGAAGTGTCTGGTAGTGTATTAAAGAAAGAGAGAGATAGTCACTAGCACACCTATTTATTGAGTGCTTGTCTAACTTTTAATGAAGTAAAGCAAATGTATTCTATCTATAGCGTGCTGCTGGGTGTCATAGGCTGCCTGTCCCTAAGTTGTCTGAATTATTTCAATGTTCATTGATAATACTTATATCTGATTTTTCATCTCTTTTGTATTCACATACTGTTCAATGGAAAAGTAATTCCTTCTTGACTAATTTCACATAATCTTTCATGAATCATAAGCTTATTGTGATAATGACATCAATAATATTAACATGAATATACTGATGACGGCGATTGGTGGTGGTGGTTGGCCGATGCATTTCGGGACATGTAGTCCCTTCCTCATGGGCCACTGTGGGTGAAACAATATAAAGACAAAATATAATTGCACATTTCATGATATCATACTGCCATTATTCTAATTTCAACAGTTTCATTGTGTGAAGCCAACTAAAAAAATCGAGACACACCAGTTGCCACATGCGACTAGTGTTGAATTTAATAGTCCAAATACAGTTTTCTGTTTCTACCCTGTTTGGGTGATTGCAGAGTTATTAAATTCAGTGATATAGGTGCTCTGTTGTTACTGAGATAGAGATAATAGAGGTTAAGCGTGTGTAACAGGCACGATATGTGAGTATTTATTTCTCGTGATGTAAACAAGAATAGAGCCCTACCGAATGTGAGGGTTGAAATAGAGACATCATGCTAACGTGTCGCATGCGAGCAATAACTGTACGGGAACAAAACTCCTAACGTTTACATTCATATAAGATTAAAAAATGAGAGTGAAGGTGCCCTAGCTATGTGAAGCCGAAGTAATTGTGAATCATGCACAATATAAAGGGTAGGCTGACCTTCGTAAATGTAATGGGGTAAACAGGCCAAGGCCAGATGCCCGGCTACAGCGCAGATGGGCAGCGCAGGGGCAGGCCGCAGAGCCGCAGCAGGAGGAACAGACTCAGCCCATGCTTAGATACTTGGCCGGAAGTGACGCCTCGAGCGGTCGCCACCCCATTTATTAGCTCCCCGCAGGCCATGCCTAGCCTGCGGATGTAGGGATGCGTGGGGCTGTGCAAACACTAGAATGCCAACATTACACCCCTATCCAACTCAGTTCTTTTGAATGTCTTTACCGTTCAAATACGTTGATGCCCAGGGGCCATGGGGTCCCAGGGTCTCATGAACAGACATAGTCCTTCAGTTTCTGGCTCAGGCGTGGATTTGGTCTTAGGTGGTATCACTGTGAACCAATGTGCCCTTCTTGGGTGGACGGACCCGGACTCCCCGGGTCGGCCTCACGAGGTGGAGACGGAGAGATGTCTAGGGCTTCCCTGGATGGGCTGGTGGCAGGTGCCTCAGCATCATCTTCAGCTATGTCCTCGGTTCGGGACATTGGGTGTAGGATGACGGTCTCTGAGCGGTGGTCTGGCGAGACTTCTTTGAACCATGATGCGTTCCGGGATACTTCCTCCGTCCCCCTGCGAGCTGTTACCATTGAGCCATTTGTCGTTGTTACTGTCCAGGTGCCAGGTTCATATCGTGTCATGAATTTTCCTCCTTGGCGTCGGTTCCGCAGGATGACCGTCGCTCCGGACCTGAGCCTTCTGGGGGTGGCCCGACGGTGTCTACTTGCCTCTTGGTTTTGCCGCCTTCTCCGTTCTTGCATTCCCTCTGCGTCCAGGGGAAGGGGCGACCATTCTGGTGTGGCAGGAAGGAGGTCTTGCCGCGGTCCTTGTAGCATCAGGGCCCACGGGCTCCGTTGGGTCGTGCAATGCGGGGTGCTCCGGTATTCCCTCAGGAATTCACACAGCCGGTGTTCCGGGTCTACTTGTTCGACTGTGGATATTCGGAACATCTTCTTTAACATTCGCATAAATCTCTCGACGTCCCCGTTTGCCTGGGGCCATTGAGGGGTGATGCGTCAATGGGTGATCCCCCGTTGCTGGAGAAACGTGGCAAATTCAACCCCTTGGAATGGGGGTCCGTTGTCGCTGCTGGCCTCTTGCGGGATTCCAAACATCGCGAACGTTTTCTCTAGGACAGGACATACGTGGCTAAATGCTGTCGATGCCACTGGCTCAACTATGGGGTATTTCGAGTAGGCGTCCACTATGACCTGGGTATGCCGGCCTCCGGGGAAACTGCCAAAGTCCTTTGACCACGGTACGGTGCAGGCTTCTTCAGTGATGACGGGTAAGGGCTTCTCCAGACCCCCTGTCAGCTGGCACGGCATGCACTGCCTGACCCACTCTTCCACCATTTCTTCCAACTCCGGGAACCATACCTTTTCCCTCATTCATGATTTCATTTTGACGATGCCTTGATGTCCTCCGTGAGCTAGTTGGACAGCTCGTTGCTTGAGGGTTTGCGGTATCACTAGTCGATGCCCTCTCATCAGGACGCCGTCTTCGGTGGCGCTCAACTCGTGGCGGACTCGCCACATCTTCGTGAGCAGCTCCTGATCTTCCGGTGCCCAGCCATTCGCTTGCCGTAGGTAGTCGGTCCAGGAGCCTTCTTGTACCGCTCGGAAGGTCTTGGTGTATATAGCATCGGTGGTGGCTGCCTCCTTTACGTCCTCCAGAGACATGCATTGGGGGCACGATGTGAGGGCCACCCAGTGTGCAAACTCTTCGCAGCCATCGTCCACTTCGGGGTGGTCTGCGGAGCCGGGTGCCTGGATAGGAAGTCGGCTGGGTTTTTGGATCCTGGGCGGTAGGTGACCTCCATTTCGTAGGATTGTAGCTGGACAGCCCATCGGTCAATCCGTGGCGGTGGATGGGGAGCCGTCCCCTTGAAGAGAGGCACTAGCGGCTGGTGGTTGGTCACCATGGTAAATGGTTGTCCTCAGAGATAGAGGTCAAAGTGTTTGCAAGCCCACTTGATGGCGAGCGCCTCACGCTCTGTCTGGGCATATCTGGCTTCTGTCGGGGTGAGGGCCTTTCTGGGGAAAGCTAGGGCGGCCCACTGGCCTGGCGTCTGCTCTTGGGTGAGCACTGCTCCCAGCCCGACCGGGCTTGCGTCTACTAGTACTTCTGCTGGTAGGGCCGGGTCGAAGTATGCTAGCGTGGCCTTTTCTAGGAGCGCGTCCTTGATGCTTTGAAAGGCTTCCTCTTCTGTCGGGCCCCACTGCCAGATGGTGTCCGCCTTGGCAAGGGCTCAAAGCG
The DNA here is from genome assembly GCF_964263255.1 of Lissotriton vulgaris. Classification (NCBI taxonomy): domain Eukaryota; kingdom Metazoa; phylum Chordata; class Amphibia; order Caudata; family Salamandridae; genus Lissotriton; species Lissotriton vulgaris. The sequence goes on along the minus strand of NC_141685.1, from coordinate 797,965,010 downwards.
GCTCGCTCCTGGTAGCGAGGCCGGGTATGAACTGCCCACAGTATGTGGCCATACCCAGGAAGCTTCTTACCTCCGTCGGCGTGGTAGGGACAGGGGCGTTGTTGAAGGCCTGTGATTTCCGCGGGTCTACTTGGATGCCTTCCTGGTTGAATACATAACCGAAGAATTCCAGGGAGGGCTGAAAGAATTGGCACTTTTCTCGATGGAGGGTCGCTCCATAGGCACTTAGACGCTTCAGGGTCTTGCGGAGGTGTTTGTGGTGATCTGCGGCGGTGGCAGAGTGGATGAGTATATCGTCACTCACATTGAGCACTCCGGGCATCCCTGACAGTAGTTCTCTGATTGTGTTCTGGAACACTTCTTCCGCGGAAGATATGCCAAAGTTCAACCTCTTGTATCTTCGGAGACCCAGGTGGGTGCTGAAAGTGGTGATGAAACGGCTCTCTTCCGCCAGGGGTAGTTGGTGGTACCCGGCGTTCAAGTCGATTTTAGAGAACCACTTAGATCCGTTGACGTCGGCGATGATATCGTCCATCGTGGGTGTTATATGGCGTTCTCTTTTTATTGCCTTGTTGGGCAGTCGCATATCTATGCAGAGGCGGTTGGCTCCTGGCTGCTTGGGCTTCTCTGCGATGACCATCGGGGACACCCATTGGGTTGGTCCGGATACTTTCTCGATGACCCCTTGCTTTTCTAGCTTCTCCAGTTCTTGTTCGACCAGAGGTTGGAGGTGGAATGGGATCCATCGATGTCGCAGGGCGACAGGGCTGACTGTTTTGTCAATGTGTAGTTTGATGGGCTCACACTTTATGCAGCCTAGACCTTGGAACAGTCCAGGAAACTGTGCTAGGAATTCTTTTGCCTGGTGCACTCTGATCCTTCTGGCGAATGCAATCAGTTTCAGGTCTTCGGCCGTGTGACTGCTCAGGAGAGTGTCGACTTCCCTGTCAATTATGTGGATGGTGGCTGTTATTTCTTGGTCGTCCGCCTTGATGGGCCCCACCATTTTTCCTTTCAGTGGCAAGGGTGTGTCTGACCCGTAGGCGAATATCCTGGTCCTGGACGGAATCACTGGCGGGCGAGGGCGTAGTCTTCGGTACTGTTGTAGGCCCATGACGTTGACTGTGGCCCCCGTGTCAATGACTGCCTGAACATCTGTTCCCGCTACCTGGACGATGCACGTCGGCTGAGGTCTGCGTCGTTGTTTGAGTTCTTTCGCGAACGACACCAAGTACACCTCCGCGTCGTCGTCATCTGACGAGTCTTTGACTGTTGGTAAGTATCTCACGGGCTTCTTTGGCGCGTCGTCAGGTGTTTCCGTGTCCGTGATCGCCAGTTGTCGGACTGCTCTTGCCGGTGGTCTCTGTCCTCAGAAGCTCCTGGTGTTGTTGCGCCGTCTGCATACGGCCGCAAAGTGGTTAGGGATGCCACAGTTCGTGCAGGTTTTCCCTTTGGCTGGGCAATCCTTTGCTGCATGAGGTTCATGGCCGCAGTACCCGCACTTCGTCCTGGGTGTCTCCGCTCTGGGCTTTCGGAACTGGTCGCTCCTTTGCTTCGGTCTCACAGCACCCGCCCTCTCTGTCTTGACGGCTTCCGTTTTTCCTTGTGGCTTGGTCAGCGTCTGGTCCATGGCTGTGGCTCCTGCATCCGATAGGTCATGCGACCTAGCGAGTCTCAGGATGTCTTCTAATGTGATGCCAGGTTTCCGTAGTATGAGGCCACGTAGCGTCTTGTCACGGCACCCTTGGATGAGCTGACTCCGGATGGCTTGTTGCTGGTTTACGTCGGTGCATGTGCTGGCTAGTTCTCTGACGCGTGCATAGAACGTGTCCATGGTCTCTCTTCCCTCTGGCGTGCTTGGCCTAGCTTGAACACCTCGAAATCTGGGTTCAGCTGTGGGTCAAAGTGGTTATTAGGCGCAGTAACCGCGCCAACGTAGTCATCTGCAGTCCCTGTGTTAGGGAGGTGTTTAAACAGTTTAAATATTTCGTCTCTGGCATAGTGAAGGAGGAGGGACCTCTTGACTGTCGTGTCCGTTTCTCTAGTCGTGCTGAAGTAATTGTCTAGCCGTTCTATCCAGATTTTCCATCTGGGGGCTACCGTAGCAGGGTTTTCTAGCGCGCTGAAGGGGGGAAAGACCCCTGATGCTGCACGCTGAAAGGGAATGCGGATCGTCGTGGCCTCTTCGTTGTCTACCATGTCGGCTGGTTGAGGCGTGGACTAGGGCTGCAGTACTGTCTCTCTGGGCCGGCCACGTGGCGCAGGGCGTGGCATTGGAGTTCGCGCCTGTTTGGGAGGTAGACGGCTGTTTCTCTCACCCCCACTCCTTACTGTCTGGATGGCGTCGACTTGGCTCGGTTCCTCCTTTTCTCCTTCTTTTCTTGCCCTTGCGCCGGTGACCCGGACCCCCGCGGTCTGTCCTCGCACATCCTGCGGGCCTGTGGGGCAAATCGGCGGTAGCAGGATGGTACTGGCCGTAGAGCAGGGCGTCGGGCACTCACAGCAGCATAGTAATCAATGTCCGGCCTTCTGTTGGGCACTTGGAGCCTTGGGGACACAGTTTCAGAACCTCACACGAGATGCGTGAGATTTGGCACCTCTCACCTCGTCTCTGCCGCACACGCGTGATGCGTGAGGATAGGCGGCGAGTCGCGCGTCGGCCAGGCCTCGTCTTCAAGGAGGCGGCGGTTTGGGCAGGGAGACTGCTGCTGAGGCGCTGGAGGCGAGCAGGGCCCTCGGAGGTGGCAGGCAGGCGGGCAGACACCGGACCAGCCTCAGATGAGGGGCAGCAGGCCACACAGTCGGGAAGGCACCGGCAGCAAATGGAAGTGCGGCGGAGCCGTGTAAGGGAGTCGGGCGCTCCTCCAGGTGTGGCAAGGCACGGGCAAGGGTTCGGATCCCATCCTCGTCACCAGTGTAATGGGGTGAACAGGCCAAGGCCCGATGCCCGGCCACAGCGCAGATGGGCAGCGCAGGGGCAGGCCGCAGAGACGCAGCAGGAGGAACAGACTCAGCCCACGCTTAGATACTTGGCCGGAATAGACGCCTCGAGTGGTCGCCACCCCATTTATTAGCTCCCCGCAGGCCACGCCTAGCCTGCGGATGTAGGGATGCGTGGGGCTGTGCAAACACTAGAATGCCAACATTACAGTAAAGACACAAAATGTGGCGAAACCACGTGAAAATAAACTGGTGCGCCGAATAGTGTGAAAAGTTAATAAACCGTGAGCAAACGAAACATGCAGTATGAAGCTGCCAAAAGACGTGATAGTTATGCGTGAAAAACGCGACTTACCTGTATAAGTCTGTTCACGAGTAATTGAATCTACAAAAGTGTAACACCGAGAGATTACTGAATACAGTGATTTACCCAAGTACCGGAGTAACGTACAAATGCACCAGAACCCACTCAGCTATGTGAAAGGTTGCCGGTATCAGTATACAGAATACTGCTCTGACTTTTGATTTCTCCAGTCGTTACAGTGTGGTTCAAAAGACCGCAAACCATAAATTGGTTCCTAGTCAAGTGTGAGATACTAGAAATAAACGACGCGAGTGCCGAGTGAAGGAAAGTGCGCAGCGGCCATCTTGGTGTGGTTAATGTGGTGTGAATAAAGTTACATTGCGGATGACAAGAAGTTAGTGTGAACATGTAAGCAAAGATAATATTCAAACAGTCCCCTGTATGACAAAGCCAGACAAGTACTGGATAAACAATATACAAACGTATACTGGCTAAACAATATACGTAAAAACACTGAAGATTTCTGACTGTCTGTAAAAACAATCCTTAGTGTACAATGTGCATTTGCTATTTGTCTGTGCTCTATGGACACAAAATCTCCTATTGAGAATGATAGGAATGATAGTGATTCTGAGTTGGGAGAATAAACTAACGGTGATAATTGGTTCTGAATATTTGGACCAACAGAATTACTGTTGCTTCCAGGATGAAGTTAAACTCATGTGCTAAATGAGAGTGGTCATGACTAACATGTGTCTGAGTGTGGAGTGGAAGGGCTACAACTGTGTTACAGGAAGCAGCTTAAATCAAATTTATCATTCAGACCCTGGGGTTTCATAGTTTGGTATTTTTTCATTAAGATCACCTCACGTTGTGATAAGTGCTGGCTAGAATCCCTCCCTTCTTTGCTTACTATTTTTTCAATCACAATGAATCTAACTTGAGAGATGTTGTGTTGGTGATTGAGCCAGTGTACTACAAGATTGGAGTTTGTGTTTTTGTTCCGAATCATGCTCTTATGTTCTCCGATTCTCACTTTGATTTTCCTTTCTGTTTTCCCTATATACATGAGTCCACAGGGACATTTGATGCTGTAAATAAAAAAACTGGAATTACAGTCTGCTGTGAAGCGTAATGTGGCCTTTTCTCCGGTTCTGCGGTGGGTTATGAAGTTTTGCTGCATGACATTATTGCAGTGGGTACAGATGTTGCATTTCCTCATGCCTCTGTGCTGAGTGTTGTCAACGGATTTTGTGAAAGTAAACTTTTCCTTCAAGTTGAAACTTCTTGTGTATGCAAATATAGGTCTTTCTCTGAAGATGTTAAAATCTTCCTCTTTTTGGAGTAATTCACATCTTTTAAAAAAAATATATTTTTATTGATATTTAAAAAGACACAATAACGAATAACATATATCTGGTTTAAGACAATTTTTTTAATGTTCGGAGATCTTGTTGAAAATTTGGGCACAAAAACATTCTGATTGCTGGTTGTTTGTTTAGGTTTGGTAACTAACAGATCTTTCCTTTCAATGGCTGCTACTCAAGATTCAGCTTTGCCAATGCAATCTGAAGGATAACCTCTTTCATGAAATCTTGTCTTTATGCGATCAAGGCCATGTAAGAAGGCTTCTGGTGTGGAAGAAATCCTTTTCATGCGAAGCATTTGGGAAAATGGAAGATTACAAATGAGTTGTGGGGAATAAAAACTTTAGTATAGTAACGTGTTATTTCTGTTGTTGGGTTTAACGTAAGTCTGTGTCTGAATCGTAGTATTCTTTTTAATAATCATGACGTCCGGAAATGGTAATTAGTTGTGACTGAAATGATGTGTGAATTTAATCCTGATGTTCTTATTGTTGAGTGACTTGATGTTATTTTCATGTGCAGTTGAGGTTCCAGACCATATTAAATAAATGTTGTCAATGAATCGACGGACCATGACTTGCTCTTGATTCCATTAATTATTGGACAAAATATGTTCTTCTTCAAATGCTGCCATAACGATGTTGGCGTATGTGGGAGCTCCCCCAAATCCCATGCTGGTACCACTTATTTGTAGAAAATAATCATCTTCAAACAGAAAATAACTATGCGGAAGATAAAATAACAGCAGTTCAAGCAAAAAGATTTTGTTCGCTCCAATTTGATCCATTTGTAATAGGGCCCATTCAACTGCATCAATTCCTTCTTTGAGAGGGATGGACTTGTAGAGAGAGGTCACGTCTAAGGTACATAGTACCCATTGCTGACTGTTAGTAGTGTCCAGAGTGTTGAGTTGATTGAAAAAGTCGGTGGTGTTTTTGATGTTGGTTTTCCATGTCATGACGAACCTTTGTAAAAAATAATCAATGTATTTGCCTAACGGTTCAAAGATGGAACCTACTCCTGAGACTATAGGTTTAAAAGGAGGGTCGGTAGGATGCTTATGTATTTTTGGTAACGTATACAGGTGGGGCCGCTTAGGACTGAGTTTAGTCAGATACTGTTTGGCTTTTGTGGAAATCCAGTCCATGGTTTTAGCATGTTTCAGTATTTGCTCCAAGACTTTGAGGATTTCATTGGTGGGATCATTTTACACTCTTAAATAGGTGGATTCATCAGTTAGGTGTTCTTTGACATTTTGGTGGTAATATGTGGTGTCCATTATAATGAGGGCACCACCTTTGTCTGTTCGTTGGAATGTGAGTTCTTTTTTATTGGCTAACTGTTGTAGAGTTCTTATCTCTTCCTTTGTGATATTTAATCGTTTAGATTATTTAAAGTTGAGTGAACGTAGGTCTTGGAGAACCAGTGTTTCAAATAAATCTATGGTTTTGTGCGAAGTAGGTGCAGTATATGTACTTTTAGATTTGAACTCAACATATTCTTGAGGTTCAGGTGTTGTACTGTCGGTGATCACGTTCTCAAAAAAAGTATCTTAATTTGATGGTGCGCATAAACCTGAAAAAAGCAATTTCAGTTTCTGGTAGGTTAGAGTTATATGTTGGCATGAATGACGTGCTTTGTTTAGAACATCTTTTTGTTTCTTGGTTAGGTCAATAGAAGATATATTGATCACTATGTCCTTTGACTCCGTAGATTCGTTTTTCCCTTTTCCTTTTCTTTTGGTTTGTCCTCTCCTTGTTTTTGTACGTTTGCACTGCTTTTTTGAGCTGCTTGATCTGGAGGTTGTGGTGGTTGCTGGCCTTTGGATAAAAAAGATTCTGCAGCAGTTATCGGGGTTGTTGTGTTGTATCTGTACTTTCTTGTCCACTAGTGTATGGTATTCCAGCATCCTCTGTTTGTAGAGGTGGTCTTGTTGCTGATAGTTCACAATCTGATACCACACTCTCTTCTGAAGAGGTGTATTATTTCTTAGTAGGTCGACATTGAGAATACATTTCTGCCCAAGTATAGACTTCATTTAAACGGTAATCTATTGTATCTCGTTTTAATTTTTTTTTATTTTTGGTAAACCTTTATTGTTACGTAAAGCAGTTACAATCACGGGCCTACAACCATCACGGCCGGCCATTAGTTCAGAGACGGTCAAAGCAAATCAATCAAGCCATAAGAATGCAACAGTCCGCCTCCCAAATGCCCCGTTGTAGCTCAGGATAATGTCTGTTCCATATTGGTACCAGGATTAAAGAGGTTTCTTTTAAATTTTAGGAAGGAGCAGGATCTGGTGCCGCACAATCAAATAATACCAAAGCAAGGGGTTATCATAGATCAGGATATTCACAGTCAGGACTACTGCAGGCAGGACGTTGGCGCTAGCACACATTAATCAGGATAAACAATAGGCTGTACATTTCGCCCACCAATACAGTCTACGCCTGCTGTAACGTAAAACTTTATAAAGACATCCACCCTTGTAATTTGAACCATTAGAAGGTACGGAGAGCAACCTATTACTCGGTTCCCAGAAAGAGAAGAAGAAGAGGAAAAGTAAAGGGAAAGCCGAGAAAAACAAAAGAGAAAAAAGAGGCCCTAGAAACAGAAAAAGAAAAAAACAGTAGTACCCCTCCCCTAACCCCCCACCCTGCAGCCCTGCCTACGGCTACGGCCTCCCCCTTAGCAGCTTGCATGTCGCCCAGTGTGTGGAACCCGAAATATAGAAGAGAGAGGAAGAATAAAAGAAAAATATATATCGGGGGGTCCCAGTACAGGCCCCCAGCCCCCCGCGTAGCTTACAATTATAACAGCGCTGTTGCAAAATATCCAGGACACCAACCGAAACAGGACAGCAGTCGCCACGCCAGCTCACCCAGTCACCCAACCTCGATAAGGGCCCCCCTTTCAGCAACTGAAGAAGACGATCACCATTTTGCAACCCAGACCCACCCGGCCATAATCAGAGACGTGTCCCAGTCCATTCAAGGCGTAGCCAAACAATCAAAGTACCAGAAGTACAATAGGCAGGGATGCCCGGAGGAAGGCAGGAAATCTTGCAGTACACCAGGACACGACACACTCCAAAGCCGTTCACAGCCCACGACCATTTCCCGAGCAGCAAGACAAAGTCCGGTTCAGAAAGAGTATGCAGTTCACTTTGTCTGGGTTGCATGACGATATCAGCCATCGGAGAAAGGGCAACAGATGAGACCCCACAAGCCTCACATCTGATGGAATCCCCGACCACTCCATGTACCCATGGACCAGGCGCCATTCCGACGATTCGCTTTGTAACGACCCAGGAGTCCCCACGCACAAACTCTCACTTATCAGCAACATGTAGGGTCATGTAGAAACACCCATCCGGGTCTCACCAGAGATTGTAGACGGAGTCACTAAACCAAAGTCACATGGAGAAAATACCAGCATCAGGCTCTCTCGTACTTCCACATGTGCCGGGGTCTGATCGCCATGTTAAACCAATCCACACTTTGTGCTGTCGGTACACGGGGGGGGGGGGCATACGATCTTCGCGCTCCGGTTGAAATGTGCGTCGCCATCACCTTGGGCGGGTACGGCTCCATGAGGACGATGCTTCCAAACGGGACTCACGGCATAAGTGCCGCCGGAGCCCACACCAGATCCGCAATCTTGTGCATCGTCCGAGCGTCCCCCCGGTTGCACACAATGTGGTAGCCATCTCCACCTCCCCACCGATGGTCCCATGCATGCCACCCAGTGCATCCGAGCGATGCCAAATCGCCAGGTATCAACCGGCTCCAATCACCTGAAGTGCGGGATACAGTCAGCTGTAAGCGGGTCGCGCGAAGCTCCATCAGGGAGACAAAGAGCGGTGTCGCTTGTCCTCGTTCCGCAAGGCAGCAATTTCCGTCCAGCATGGGGGGACGGCACGCAGCAGCGAAAGCTAGGTTCACGTTCGGGGTAGGTCAGAGCACCTCGGCGGGTGACCGGCATTTTCCGGGTCTTCCTGGCCGTTGTAATTCCACTAGCGGCCGGCAGCAGTATCACGCGAGGTCCCGGCTCCGGGACTCGCGTAGGCCACAACGACCGGGAGGACATATCTCTGTCCCCAGAGCTCGGAGAGCCTCCGGAGTCACTCTCGGCGGGTCAGGTCCCTCTCCGACGTCCGAAAATATATCGGCAGTGCCGCCTCGACAGCTGGATCTGGCAGTAGGGGGAGAAGGTCGACGGAGCCGGGAGCCCGGGCGACTATCTTGGTCGCCTACCTGGCTCCGCCCCCCTATTGTATCTCGTTTAAATTTCCTTTATTTCCTTTCTTGTAAGTTTTTGCCATAGCTCTCTAGTTTGTTGTTGACTTCTTCCAAATTTTTTGACCAATCATTGACATCCATCCCTGTGGATAAATCCCTTTGGGTGTTAAAAATTTCATCCTCCAATTCTTTAATAGATTTTGACAATTCTTCTATGATTAGAGGATTTGATTGATTGATTAAATGACACATTTGCTGGGGCTGTATTGTGACAAAGGAAGTGGTAGGATTTTAATATTCCTCTTCACTTTTCCCCTGAAGGGACAGCTTGTTCCTGTTTACTCCTGCTGTTTGCTCCTGCTGTGCTGTGCTGCTTGTCACCCGCTCTCTCGAGCCATCGCTGCCTGTTGCGGCCCCCTGTCATCACCGCCCGAAACTGCCTGATATTGCATTGTCATCTGCCGTTTTGCCACTTTTACCGACTGCCTCTGTCCTCTACCCTCACCACTCACCATCCATGGTGTAGGGGGCTGCGGCGGCGGAGGTGGTGACGGCTATCGCAGTTTGTGGGTATGTGGTCCGGCGGGAGTAATTTTAGAAGAGACAGCGCTGATGGTTGTAGAGGCGGGGTGGCTTTTGGACAAGGTTACCCGCACACCACCGCTTCTTGCAGAGAGGGGGCAGTGAACACCCAAACAGCTGACAGTTGACAAACTGTCCTCACCTCGCCTCTCCTGACTCCTGGCTTCACCAGCTTTACCAGCTTTGTCATCGGCCCTTTCATCAGCCCCCAATCCACCTCTTGGCTCCCCCGGTCTGGAGTGCCGTGGAGTACAGCCCAACCCACTGTGCGACATTAGGGTGGTGAGTTGAGGTGAAGGCAAGGCTAAGGTCCTCCTTGCTGGCCTGCTGGACTGCTTGACCGCTGTTTCGGGCACTTGGTATCGCCTAGAGAGCAGTGAAAAGGGAGAATGGAGGAGAGAAGTGCCTCAGCAGCCGGTCCCCCACCCCTGTGGCAGGCACCCCCCAGGTGCAAGGAAGTGTGTGAGGAGCGCATCTGTCACATGTAGGTTTGGAACCTCCTGTAACTGGGACATCGGCAGACACTCTCTCCTCCTTCGGCTCAGTATCCATCCGGAACTCCCACCTGTTCAATACACACAATTTATTACATATTACGAGTTACACCTGATACGGTCTACAGAGCGAGTCATGAGATCGGGCCGAGTAAGGAAGACTCCTTAAAGTCAAAGCCCAAGTCCAAACAAAAACAAGGTAAAGGAAAAGCGAGTATAGAAGAGTCAAGTGGCCCACGACAAAAAAAGCATGGAAAGCACAGAAAGTATCCCAGTCACAGGGTCCACCTGCACCAGCTTTGGCACAAACTCTCCCACTACTGGTGATGACGTCATCGCAAAGCCAAGAACGGGAGAATTCGCTTTTCATCCAACAGTCAACCCAATGCAGTCACAAGGAAGACAAGGGGAATGTGCCCTCATAAGCATTCATGGGGCTTCCTAAAGGAAAAAGCCCTGCACATTCCAACCTAAAATCTACCCAAGATTTGCGTTTTTGAAAGACCCGGGTACAGCAATCTACTCAAAAAGGGCGAATGTAAAAGGGCTACAACTGCCATTACAGCCAGAGAAGTTTGGACCAATCAGCCAACTAATCAGTCAGCTGATCAGGCTCTACCTATGTCACTTACTGCTCCATGTGAACCCCAATTCCAACCCTAAATTCACCAGTTCAATAACCAAGTTCAAAATCAAGTCAAAACCGACCAAAGGAATACATCCACGACAGACAATCATCCACCAAAAAGCACCATTGACACTAGGACAGCTGAAAATGTAGTTGAAGAGGAAATAGGGGCAAACTTTGGAATTGACGCACTAGGGGACACGGCCCAGAACCAGTTCACTGATCGTCTGGGAATGGCTCTCTTGCTGCCTCTAAAAACAGTTCCCCACACCAGCAGCAAGTATTAAAGTCAGGCGTATCGGATGCACCAGATTATCCGGCGGTCTCCCACAGTTTCATGGCCAGTAAACCATTAGAACCTCCAAAAAACAGTTCCCCACGCCAGGGCAATTATTAAAGCCAGGGGTACCAGGGGCACCAGACTATCTGGCGGTCTCCCACAGTTTCTTGGCTAGTAAGCCATCAGATCGCCACACAATATCTCCCTATGAAGACTCACGTATATCAAGCTCGGACTTCTCCTTCCTGGCCTCACAGGAATGGGAGGAGCTTGTCACTTCATATAATCTAAAACCTGCTCAAAATAACACATCTTCTGTACCAATTGATACACCAATGCAGGAAAGAAGCCATCACAGTAATGCTACGCCCATTGAATTAATTTGGGCGGCAATTCTAAACTTAATGCAATACTCTACTGCAGCCTTACAATATCAAGCTTACGGTCCTTCAGACACTGGCGGATTTTATGTCGGGGATCGACAAAAAACTATCTGAACTCAATAACCTAATTAAGCGGGGACAAGAAGCGCTGCATGGAAGCCAAACCATTCATTTTGAATGCACTTGTGCACCAATAATTGACAAGCTAACAACACTACCAACTATGCTAGGGAATCTTCTATCAGAAAAAAAAAGGCAGTGCTTCATTATCCCTTACATCTACAGACGTGCGGCACAAGGTAGGGACCGCCTCACCTGAACCCCAAAAAATCAAACCAACAGCAACCAGCTCTTGCAACACTGTTGCAGATAATGACGCAACACCAACAATGGCCCCAATAAAAACGGCTCTTTCAAATAAAAACCCTACACCTTGAAAAGCTCGTAACAAACAAAAAAGGGAGGGTCGCAATAAGAAGCCACTATCTGATGCTTTATATACATTAAGTACAACATCGGTCATCGCGGTTGAAACAGACCCTGATTTTGAAGAAACCTGGTCCACTTTTGTTCCCGTCCTGCCTGGCAGGTTGGATCACTCCTCTGTAGAGCCCCCAACAACTACGGCTGTCACCTTGGGGCCACCACCGAGTCCAGCAAGAAGGACATCCCAAAAGTGAATGCGAGGCAGGAGGTAATACTAACAGCAAAAGACCCAGTAAGAAGGAATATCCCAACAATGAATGAGAGGCAGGAGTCAACATTAATAGCAAACTCCGAAATACATCAGGGAGGGTCAACCCCAGGGGACACCACCCAACAAATTTCTCTTGAAAAAAAACGAGTATCGACAAAAACAATCAGTGGCCCTGTAAAACAAAGCTGCTCACCAAGCAAAAACAAGTTTCTATCTGCCCTCCGTCAATCTCTCGTAATTCTGTCGATCAAGGAGTAATCCAGAACCATCTTCTGGATCAAAGGCCTCACCTACAGGTCGAAAACCCTACTAACAGAATTAAGGAAAGTACAACAGAAGAATTGGTCAGCATCACTCTCATTCCTTAATATGAATCACGGGGAAGAGATGGCATATTAAACAGAGGGAACATTTTACGACTCTTAAACACCATCCCGAGCCCTGGGAATAATAATTAATTGGACCTACTTTCCATAGAATTCCATCCAAATAATAACTGCCTGGGCCCGGAGGTGATGAGGACAAGATGGAGCTCAAGCGAAATCGCGAACAAAATCAAGGAGGAGGAAAGCACACTCAAACACTGGGGTATAAAATGGCAGTCAAATTGAAACCTCCTTATCCAACTCCATTCTTAAAAGCCCGAATTATCATCTCAAACAAGGATAATCCACCAGTTGCCACTTTTCATTCCTCAAAAACATCCTCCTATTTAGATTACATGTTTGTAATACTAGCCATGTTCGATCAAATAGCAACTTTTAAAATAGGTGACAATGTCCAGAGTGATCACTTCCCACAGGAAGTATTGTTGAATGTGAGGTCTGATGCTACACTAGATACCTGGAACCCGGCTGCAAATGAAGAACTCTCTAATCTAAAGCGTTTAAGGTGCAATTCCAACAACATTGAAGCTCTATCAGCCACTGCTAAAATCTTATTTGAGAGAGAAAAAGAAACTGGTACCACAATTGTGACAGCATGGGAAAACATAATTAAAACCTTCAGTGGTTGCGACCAGGACCAGGAACGAATCAAGACACTCAATTAACAAAAGTAAATTCCAGTCCAGAAACTAAGCGCCTCAAACGCATCACAAACCAAACACTTCAACAACTGCGGAAACCACCAGCGAACCTGGAGCTGCAGTCCACCCTTTGACAAACGAAGTCACTATTGAGAAGGAGGAAGTGGAGAAAAATAAGGCAAAAGAATGACGAAATGTGGGCTACATTATTGCATGATGCCAAGCAACACAACAGCGCAAAGTTCTGGCAAACAATCCACAAGCTAGAGCGACCGAACCACTGAACCACCCAGGAATTAGTTCCAATATAACAGAGGCCGACTGGTTAGACTACCTCTCTGCCCATTTTAACAACAAGGGAGGGGGACCAGACAAGGTAGCGGGAATTGCGGTACCGGATATCGAATCCCCCAACAAGGGAAAAGCAACACAAAACTGCACAACCAAAGTTGACTTGGTCAGCAGCACTAACATCCATAAGCAACAGGGGATTCTGCCGGCTGTTGATTTAGACTCTACAGACCCCACTGAAGAGGAAGGATATGCTTCCACGGAAAAACAGATAAAAGGCCTAATAACCAAGGGTAGAGATATGGGAGCACCCGGCCCCAACGTTATCCCACCGGTACTGTATAAACATGACGCCGTCTTCTGGAGCAAGGCCCTACTACCAGTCTTCAAGGGCTTAAACACCACAGTCACCATTCCAGAATCTTGGAAAGGATCTATTATTAGCCCTATTTTTAAACAAGGCAAAAGAAATGATCCAAATAACTATCGACTGATCGCCTTTCTTGACGTAGAAGCCAAATACTATGCCGGAATAATCTTGGATGAGCTAACATCTCGGGCTTCAGATAAATCCATCATCCCCATTAATCAAACTGGGTTCTGCAGTGGCTAAGGTACTACAACTAATATACTGGTTCTTACATTGTTAGTGGATGCAGCAAAAGCATAAAAAATGCCCCTCTTCCTGTGTTTTATTGATTACACTGCCGCTTACGACCATGTCAATTGTTCCAAACTTTGGGAAAAAACGGCAAAATTGGGGTATACCAAACACACTTCTGGATCAGCTAAAGTAGCTGCATACAGACACATGGATCAGGGTCAAACTAGGGACAGGGTCACATATCTCAAAACAAATCATGACCTTGAAAGGCCTCAAGCAGGGGTGCATCCTTGCCCCGATTTGTTTTAACCTCTTTTTGGCCGACCTGCCTGGGGAGCTGGCCAGCTGTGTATCCCACGATCCAAAACTGGGAAACAAGCTAATGTCAAACTTGCTATATGCTGGTGACCTGGTTTTAATCAGTCGGACACCAATTGGCCTTCAGCACCTACTAAACACAACAGGCAGTTTTTCTAACCAGAATTCTCTCAAAATAAACCTCAAGAAGACCAAAATTATGGCAGTCAACTACCACAAAAAGAAGACCAATAGCTGGTTCCTTGATGGCCAACGTTTGGATCAAGTACAAAGTTACAAATACCTGGGAATACTAATGGATCATATTAGCTCATTCAAACCTCAGCTAGAGTCCATGTGAAGAAAGGGGATCACAACGTATTTACCACTGAAGTAACTGAAGAGACGGCTTCCCTACCTCACGTTTGATCCCTTTTTACAGGTCCTGAGGGCCAAACTGCTGCCGACACTGAGATACAGGAGTGAGGCTCTTAAAGGTAAAGAAGCAGCAGTCTTAGACGTCATAATAGTCAAATCCTATAGAGCAATATTCCATCTCCCAAAATATGTCTCCCCGGCTGAAATCCGGTTAGAATTTGGGGTCCAAAGACAAACGGTGGAAAGAAGGAGTACCTACGTTAAAAGATGGTACAGAATCTGAGGTGCTGAGGCTGGATCTTTAAACTCCCACCTCTGGAAAGCCTTGCACAAATCAAGAAAAATGTTCAGCCAGGGATTATACGTTTGACTCTATTGAGTCACTGGGCCTGACCGAACTTTGGGCTGTTCCAACGGATCATCTTTCCTTCAAAAAAGCTGTGAGAAAAACAACATCCATGCTATCTGTTCTAGAGGACAAAGCAATTCTTACTAAAAAAGGCACATGGCTGGATAGTGCTCAGTGACTATGTAAGGCAAAAACCACAAGCCTACTTGAGTGCCGGAATTAAGATAAGCAGGAAGGAAAAAATTCTAAGGCTACGCTTGGGGGTAATTGCGATCAAACCCCATCTTACACCACGGGAAAAGAAAGGAGGCACTCCGACTTGTCGTCTATGCGGAAATGTCTGCAACTGTCACAATTTAAAGGACATAAGATGCACCTTGCTACATCCCTTTTTCAGGCATTACGGCATTCGGTCCTGTAGGCAGGCAGAGAAGCTTTGCTTCAATCCTACTGACGTTCAGCTTAACTGTCGGCTAACAAAATGTTTTGAGCTGGTAACTAAGGGACTTAAAATCCTGTCGCTATCCGAAACATGCTAAAATGCTCCTTAAGTATATTAATTCTCTATCTTGCATTACCTGCACTTGCACTTTAATCACCAAGGGCCCGATGTAGGTGGCAAATTCCGGTCGGAAACGGCCGAAATCGGCCGTTTCCGACCGGTATTTGGCACTTTGAGATGTAGGGGGCCAGTATTTACCTATTCGGTATATTTACCGAATCGGTAAATTTACAGAATCTGTAAAATACCGAATCGGTATTTTTACCGATTCGGTATCTTCCAGATGTAGGTGGGACTCTTCTGAGTCCCACAGGCCTTTCAGATTCGGTATTTTAACACCCAATCTAATTGGGTGTTAAAATACCGAATCCAGGTGTGCATGCACATGTGTGCATGCACACCTATGCCATGTGACAGACAGACATGCCCTTAGGGCATGTCTGTGTGCCACATGGCACACAAGCCAGTATTGGGGGTGCTAGAGGGTGTCAAAGTGACACCCCCTGCACCCTTGCTGGAATCGGTATTTACCGATTCGGTAAATACCGAATCGGTAATGCCCATTGATTCCTATGGGCTTCAAGGCCCATAGGAATCAATGTGGGATACCGATTCGGTATTTACCGAATCTGAAATACCTACATCTCCCCCCCTCTAATTTACCACTTCATAAATACCGAATCGGTATGATTCGGTATTTATGAAGTGGTAAATATAGATTTACCTACATCGGGCCCCAAGCCTCTAACTTGGACAATGGATCTGGTTGAGCTGTGCCATCCGACTTGAGTAGTTGTGGTAGACATTGCAGTTAGTATTAAATGAGATGTAAAAGTTTATGAGAATCTTTTTTAAAACAGATGATTTTATACATTAGGAATATGCAATTGTTGACCATTTTATATTATGTGGTTTTTAATAGTTTTTATATGTATTTATCTGAGCACAATGGGAATCTTTCTGTCATGTATTTGAAAAGATTTTAATTAATCAAGCAAAATAAAATACTATCTTATCTTGTTTTGGGCTTGAGGAAGAAAGTGAACCTTGAGCTGAGCCAGAGCCCGTCATCTGGCTTGATCATTGTTCGAGATTTCATTAGCTTGCTCAACTCTACTTGAATGATATAATAACCAATAACAAATACATAATACGGGCCAGTAGTTAGCATGATCGAATACATATTATAATTGTACTCCTGAAATAAAAATATCTCTCCTCCGTGTTTTCTTCCCTTTGGGGGAAGTTATTGTTGCAATTTTATCCCCTGCACCCAAACCTCCTAACTTTCTGTGGAAGTTATTATTACAACGTTTCCTGATAAAAGCATCAATTTCTACATCCCCAGCATATGTACGACAATTCACCAAATTACCAATGGAGGCACATGTGATATAATGGAACCTTTGGCTTTCAGTGACATCACTTGGATGACCCTTTTCCCTCATTAGGTGCAGTGGTAGCCCATAATGTCCAGCAGGGGTGGGCACACACACACACACACTTGCACACTCTCACACCTGCACACACATAGATCCAGCATGTAAATATGCACATGCCCATTCACATCATGTAAGCATGCAGGCACAAATGCACAAACCTTCATAAATACACACATGCATGCGCCCAACATAAAAAAATGAAAAGTATTGGGCCACAGCGATGATCGCAGGTGGCTGGAGGAAGCCTCTGCTGTTTACTGGAGGAAGGAATGCTGCCTCCTCTCATTGGCTTACTTGTTAAAGTTTAGCCAATGAGAGGAAGACCTTCCTTATCACATCACAGAGTGGGATGTGGTCAGTGAGAGTTTCTGACCCAAACCCATTTTGTAACTAGCTCTACTGATGAACTCAGCCTTGGCACTTAAGGGCTTATAAATGAAGCGTTCAGGTCCAAGTCTATCTGTTAGCCTCCCCCTGTCATGGTGGGGCAGCTCACAGATGACTTTGCTGGGCTGAGGAGGTCCCACCTACCAGGCCGTGAAATCTTCAGCCAGGCAAATTTCTCCTCAGGCACCCAAGTACCTGCACATTTGACACATGGATTGAGCCTGGCTGCATGATGCACACATGCAGAGTGTCTCTCAGGTTGACTTTTGCCAAGCCTGACAGACACTCTTCATGCATCTGAAAAAGATGGGAGGAGAGGGCCCCTCCACCATTCACGACAGGCTGCTGCTGCTCAGCTAAGCAATAGCTGTCTATTTACTGCTGAGGAACTAGGGGAAGACCAAGGAGTCAAGAAAACAAACTACGTTCTGTTCCTTCTTCTTCCTCCATGGCCTTGAAGTCAGGGGTAGCAAAGGAGTAGCAAATGGCAAGCCAGGAGAAGCAATCGTTACCTCTTGTTATAATGCAAGTATTTCCGTGCTCCACAGCTCCCTGATCTTAGAAGTAATTTTCTTTATAAAATGATTATCAGTGTTGGACTGACCTGTAGGGCAATCTTGCAGTGCTGAAAGGTTTGGTTTGACTGGCCAGCTTGTGAGCTGTTTTTTTGTCTTTTTGTGAGCCTGTTTTATGGTCCGGTGATTACCCTGATATTGCCACAAATACTGTTGGCAGCAAGCTCAAATGCATAGTCTCTCATACCTTGCAAAATGCCTATTCTGCTTGTCTTTACAGCATCAAAACTGCCCCAATTTGCAAATGTGCTCCACTTTTTTAGCTATCTGATTCTCTAATGGGGGCCATTTTTTGATGTCGCCTGGCGTTAGCAGCGCGCATGCGCTGCCCTCGCCATGCGAAGGTCTTTGGAATCAATACGGATTCCAGATGTGCACGCGGACGGACAGAAGATGTGCACGCGGGGACTGCATGCTTTACTCATGGCGTGAGACGGGCACACTATTTTCCACACTGGCGACAGCTTGACTTCTCTTCTTCCTTGTTTCTCAGGAAACTGCCAGCCTGCTTGCTCTTTTTTATTTTGCGCACACGCTCTTCATCTGGGGCGATAACATTGAATCCATCCTATTAAAATGTCAAAGTGTTGATTTATTCAGAATACCTGCAAGGAGCTGAGCAGGGGAGACCCTGTGCCATGAGGCACAGGGTCAGACTGATTTGCATATAGCCATGTCTGGACTGGGGTGGCAGAGTGGGCTAAAGAACGGTGATGGATTAAACCCAGATCTTTTGACTGGGTGTGAGTGCTTGATTGATTCAGATGCTCCGTCCATCACCACCGCCTTTTGTACCGCTTTTGGCCGCCATAAGTGTGGCAGGTTATGCTCAGACGTGAGTCCCTTGCTCACTTTGCCACTCGATTCAAGCAAGTCGGGCTGAAGACGGCTAGAATGCCAGAAACTGGTCCTCGGAAGCTTGTTTCCGGTCCAGGGAAGACATGGCTTGGCAGTTCGGGCTGGACCGTTCCCATGAGGCACAGGGTCAGACTGATTTGCATATAGCCATGTCTGAACTGGGGTGGCAGAGTGGGCTAAAGAACGGTGATGGATTAAACGCAGATCTTTTGACTGGGTGTGAGTGTTTGATTGATTGATTCAGATGCTCCGTCCATCACCACCCCCTTTTGTACCGCTTTTGGCCGCCATAAGTGTGGCAGGGTATGCTCAGACGTGAGTCCCTTGCTCACTTTGCCACTGGATTCAAGCAAGCCGGGCTGAAGACGGCTGGAATGCCAGAAACCGGTCCTTGGAAGCTTGTTTCCGGTCCAGGGAAGACATGGCTTGGCAGTTCGGGCTGGACTGTTCCCGTGAGGCACAGGGTCAGACTGATTTGCATATAGCCATGTCTGAACTTGGGTGGCAGAGTGGGCTAAAGAACAGTGATGGATTAAACCCAGATCTTTTGACTGGGTGTGAGTGTTTGATTGATTCAGATGCTCCATCCATCACCACCCCCTTTTGTACCGCGGTGTGGAAACAACGTCCCCAATAACACAACAACAATTCTAATAACACAAATACATCCACACATTTAATACTGTAGCGCAAGGGTTATATTCAGTTTATTGTCCCTGTACTTCAAGCCTAGGTGAGAAATAAATAAAGTGCCCCCACTCCGAGGTGAGCGGCCTCTGAACCCCTTGCATTCCAGCTGGACTTCACCCCCTCGCACCCCGGCTGGGGTTCAACCTCCTCTGTTAAAGGGCAAACACGAAGAGACCCCTCAGCAACCGAGGCCGGTTGTGCAGGGAGGTCGTGTCGGGGTGGCTCTTTTTGACGCAGCCATTTGTAAAGAGCCATAAATGCAGATTTCATGGCGATGTAAGAAAAATAAAAGCAGCTTCACATGCAGCCCAGCATCGCTGACGGGTTTGTAAAAATACCCCAGGTATTCAGACGCAAAGAGTCTAATATTCCACTTATTATCACTGAGGTGGAGACATCTTTACTCCATTGAGGTTCCGTGACAATCGTAAGTGATGTTTTTGACTCGCACGAATATGGTCGAGTCTGGTATCTATGAACCGCAAATGACAAGTTTAGTGGGTGTACGCAGTTTCGCTGTGCTAACCTAAACCGTTCGTTTGTTTCGTGGGTTTCCTCATCTGAGCCCACGGGTTCCATCTTAGATACGGCATCCATTTTGTCTCTTGCCCTCAAGTAGCCAGCGAACGGACGCTGTCCGCTTCGCGACCCTGGGATTCCCTGACTCTTGCAGAAAGACTCCTTTCCTTTGAAAGTGTCTTTATGATGAGGGGGGACGATACTGTAAGGCAGATGGCCCCGCTCGAGGCTCATCTTGCCGTGTCGGTCTATTGTCTTAGCCGTGCATCTCATTAGGCACGTCCCTTTGATGCCTGCAGCTCGTGTTTCCCGATACCACCCCTTTTACACCCTTTCCGATCTCCCCACTGTTTCTGCCTTCCTCTGCACCTGTTTTTGTTCTTCCTTCGATCTGTTTACTGCCAATTGGAATGTACTCATGGTGGGAAGATGGGTTTTTACAGTTGGGAACCACCAAATGTTTCCGTATTTATGTTCCGGACCTTGAATGCATCAAAGCAACCCCTCTTGGAGATAATGATGGGAACCAAGTTGTAAACCTTTGTGTATCATGTTAACC
Organism: Lissotriton vulgaris; assembly: GCF_964263255.1. NCBI lineage: Eukaryota > Metazoa > Chordata > Amphibia > Caudata > Salamandridae > Lissotriton > Lissotriton vulgaris. Next base: position 797,944,613 of record NC_141685.1, on the reverse strand, counting down.
TATGAGAGAAATGTGTATAAAAGGAGCGACCCACAGTAGCAATTTGAAGCAGACTCCACGAACATACAGACGCTGTACTTCTTGTGACTTCTGTGTTTCCCTGCAGTAATAAACCTCGAATCTTTGACGCCGAAGGAAGTTTCCCGTGTCTCTGTCATTTGTACGCCGGAACAGGTTACCCACAAAGGTTTCAGGTGTTGTCCCCTGGCACCGCTGGGTCTTACAATAACCCAGTCCTTCAGTTGGCGCCCAACGTGGGGCTGCATCAGTGGTACCGGTCCAAGCCCGACGATCGTGAGGAACTTCGTGTGAAATCTCCGAGGGAAGGTGCACCCCGCTTCATCGATCCTGTTGTTGAAATAAGTGGCCCGACGACTTTTCCCGCGAGGATTCCCGCCTCCTGACTCGCTGCGACGGACTGCTGCTCTGACTGTAGACCTGTTTTGGCGCCTGGCGTAGACCTTGGTACAGCGAGACGATTGACGGGCCTTCCTGGTGACGCCATCGATCTTTGAGTTAAGTATTTGTGGGTCGCTCCCAGAGTCCTTAGTTGTGGTTGCTTAGTTGTTGCATGGTTCCATTGCATTTGTGGTTCTTAGTACTTGGTTCTTTGTTGTAATATTTGACGCCTGCAGACGCCAAAAACCGAGGGTTTTTTGCTCTTTGCTGGGACTTGGTAAATCCCGTAACCCTTGAAGTTTGTGAAACTCAGCTAGTGTGCAAGATGCCTGGCCGTAGTACTTTGTTCAGTTGTTTTCGTCGTTGTGGTACGGATTCCCGATTGGAGGACTCATGTCCGATACCTCCGGTTGGAACTCCAACATATGAGCTCTACAGCAAACATGGACTAGGTCCGATTACTTTTAATGAATATTGGATCCGCTATACTAAAAAAAGACGGTGTCCTTAGTTGGCCACCCCATGGTAGTTTCGAAACACCGATTTTAGATAACCTCGAGGCTAAATTGTTTAAGAAAAAATCAAGGCCGGCCATGTTTGATGCTTTTCGGTTGTGGCGTAAAGAAGCCAAACAGAGAGAGATCAGACTGTTAAAACGTAATCAGAGAGATGGAGTTGCTACCATAGTAAAGAAAGCAGAGCAGTTTCAGCGAGATAAGGAGGAAAAGGAAAAGGAAGTCTTCGATAGATTGCAACGTATGTCTGTAGATAAGTGCTATCCCGCTTTACCGGCGGATACGGACAAAAAGGAGGAAGGTACCGAGGACCCCTTAATGTCTTATCTCATGAAGTCACCACCTCCGTATGTACAGGGTACCATCGCTCCTGTGGTTCCCCCTGCTCCTGCTCCCCAACCAGCTCCTGTCCCTGTACTTCCAGCTGTCCCTGCTCCTCTACCTACTTCTGTCCCTACTGCTCCTCCACTTGTACTTCCTCATACTCCTGCTCCCGCTGCCTCTACTGTTCTGGTTTCTCCTGCTGTTCCCTCTGTTTCTGGTACTTCTCTTGTTACCCCTTTGGGTTATTCTTTGTCTCCGTCTGTTCAACGTCGTACCCCCTCTGTAGCTGCTAACTTCTTTAATTCTCTTGGACCTATTCTTGAGTCCGCTGGTTCGGACGGTCCTCAAAGACGAAGTCAGCTTCCTGGTGGTAGGGAGCGTGACTCATTGTATAATATGGCTACGGGTTGGATGAAATGCCCCGTTAGGAATCCTCCACGTTCGGTATTGAATACATTCGATCAGTTCAATATACCGACACAAAGATATGTTTTTGAAGAAATGTGCAAGGTTTTACGTGACCTAATATCGGCTGACGCATCTGATGATGTAATGACTGCCTTGACTAATCTACAGCTTCAGTTTTCAAGTGGAATGATAGTAGGTAGCAATGTTCGACGTGCAGTCGAGCAATTACTGTCTCTTCGTCCTTCTATAATGCCTCGAGCATTGTTTGTAGAAGATATTGAAGGACCGCTAGGAGCACCTGGTCAGTATCCCATGCCCGAGGTTCCTCCAGTGTGGATGCCAGGTGACGCTAACGCTGCTCCGCCAATCCTGCCACACTTTCAGAGAGTGTGGATCCATCTTCCATGGAAACGATCGGAAGTTCTCCAGGTGAAGCAATCTTTGCCTGACCCTCGCAAAAATCCTGCTGGATATTATAAAGAATTATCGCAGCTCGTAGACGATACGATAATGAATCTTGCCGATATCGATATGCTGTTTGGTAATGTCGTACTGCAACCTGTATGGACAAAGATTCGTCAAGAAAACCATGCAGTAGAATTAGGTGGTGATTGGGCTGCTCTTATCGCGGCAGACACGCGACAAATTGGTGGGGCTAAACCTGAACAGCTCATTACCGATCTCCCTCAGAGAATCATTACCCTAATGAAAACGCTTATGCCAGCCATGAAGGTGAATTGGGACAAACTGTCCGCTTGCAAACAAAAGAAAGATGAGAACGTCTCTGATTTCTTTACGAGATTTGAAGAGGCTTTCATTGACCACAGTGGTCAAGACATGGGTACCGAAGGTGGTCAGAGGTTGTTTGTGGACAAATTTGTTTCAAACTTGTTGCCTGACTTGAGCAACAAGTTGAAAAATTCTGAAAGTGCATGGGCTGTTTCTACTTCTGCTCAAATATTGGCTACTGCTCAATATTATGAGAATAGAGAGAAAGAGGAGAACGATCGCGCTGATAAGAAGACGAAAGAACTCAAAACAAAAGTATTGTTGCAACAGGCGTATCCTCCGCGTTCGAGTCAGAATGACTCGCAACAACGTAATCGATCGCAGTCCCAGTCAAATAGGTCACAATCACGAAATGATTCCTCTTCACAGAGATCGTCGTTAGGGTACAATCAGTGTGCCTATTGTAGACAGGAGGGTCATTTGAAATTTGATTGTCCAGTCCTCAATGAACGTAATAGTGGTAATTCGTCTAGAGGAGGTCGTGGTGGTCCTCAACAGACATCACGTGGTAGAGGTCGCGGTGCTCAGAATGATCGTTCCACTAACACTTCTGACTCCAATAATTGTTTTGATCAGCGTGGATCGTCGCAAGGGCGATCTGCTCAGTACAATGTAGACGATTATTACGTCGATCAGGATGCTGACTACGGTAATTACTAGGACAGCCATAGACAAGGAGAGGGAGTGGTATCAGTTCCGGTTGATCAGAGAGGGCCTTACGTCGCAGTTGCCACTTGGGGCGTCGTTGAGCCTTTTCTGTTGGACACTGGTGCAGCGAAAAGTTCTATTATGCATTCGAAACTCCCTGGCGCACCTTTGTCTGGCTTAACAAATTTTTCCGTTGGATTCTCTGGCGCCCCTGTTAGCAATCCGGTTTCACGCCCTTTGCCTCTTACAATTGGGCCACGTGAGCTCGATGCTCCGTTGATTTTGACCACTGGGTGTGGTGAAAATCTCTTGGGCCTGGATTTGCTAAAACGTTTACATGCGACTTTGTATTGTTCTCCTGCGGGAGTGAAGATTACTTTGGGTGAGAGAGTTATCTCTCCAATGTACTTGTCTCTCGATAAGCTTCCACCGGAATTGAGTTCTCTTCCTGCATCTTTGTGGGCAACAGGTCCTAACGACGTGGGCCTGCTTGACATCTCCCCTTATGTTGTTCATTTGAAATCTAATGTACGGCTGCCACGTATTCCCCAGTATCGTATCTCCCTTGATGGTGAACGAGCATTGTTAGCCATTATCTATGATCTGATTGAGAAAGACGTTATTGAGGAGACTCGGGGAAACGTGTGCAACAGTCCTGTGTTGCCCATTCTGAAACGTACTGATCCTTCGAAACCACCTGTTTATCGTTTTGTTATCGATTTATGGGAGGTAAATAAAATTGTGATTCCTCAGTTCCCTGTTGTGCCCGACATCACGGCGCTACTGACTCTGATTCCAGCCTCAGCATCTTGGTTTTCAGTGATCGATCTGAAGAATGCGTTCTTCAGCATACCGATTGCTGAAGAGAGTAGAGATCTTTTCGGTTTCTCTCTTGGTGGCCGCAGCTTCCGGTTTAAACGTGCTCCCCAGGGCTACTGCAAAAGTCCATCGATATACAGTCAAGCCTTGAAGGGCCAACTAGATGCGTTTGTGTTGCCGGCTGGTGCAGCCTTGATCCAATATGTTGACGACTTATTGGTGGCTGCAGATACTCAGGACATTTGCAAAATTGCCACGGTATCGTTGTTGCAACATCTCTGTGACTTACATCACAAAGTGTCTCCTTCTAAACTTCAATATTGTTGTCAAGAAGTAACCTATCTAGGTCACTTATTGTCAAAGGAGGGAAGAAGGTTGACCCCAGAGAGAATTGCAGCGATTGCCCGAATGACTGTGCCAACAACTCAGAGAGATGTGCGTGCCTTTTTGGGCATCACGTCATACTGCAGACAGTGGATCCCAAATTTTTCACTGTTAGCGAAACGATTGGTGGCTCTTACGTGCAAGGATGTTCCAACTCCTTTACCATGGACGGAAGAATGTCAAAGAAGTTTTTCTGAATTACGTGACGCGTTGTGTTCGGCTCCTGTGTTAGGTACCCCTGACTACAGTAAGCCGTTTACACTATACGTGCACGAGAGAGAAGGTTGTGCGTTGAGTGTTTTGACGCAACCTTTTGGTGGTAAGCAGCGTCCATGTGCATATTTTTCCTCGACCTTGGACCCAGTAGCTAGAGCATTGCCGAGTTGTTTGAGAGCAACAGCGGCAGCTGCGGTGTCCATCCGACAATCAGCAGGATTGGTCATGGATAATATGCTTACGGTGATGGTTCCGCATGCAGTTGACACTCTTTTAAATCGTACGAAAACTCAGCACTTGACGAGTGCAAGGTTGTCTGGGTACGAGTTGACGCTCTTGGCAAGTCATATTCAGATAAAACGTTGTAATGTCCTGAACCCGGCAACCTTGTTACCCATTACTATGGAATCAGATGAAGTAACCCCTCATGACTGCTATTTGCGGACTGAGGAGGAAACAAAAGGTCGTGTGGACCTTAAAAACACTCCTTTGGATGATCCCGATGGGACTTTGTATGTGGATGGTTCATGTTTTAAATTGCCAAATGGTGATGTCACGACTGCGTATGCTGTGGTAACTTTGAATACTGTTGTGGAAGCTGCGAGATTGAATCAGAACTCTGCCCAAGCTGCGGAACTGATCGCTTTGACTAGAGCGTGTGTGTTGTCGAAAGGAAAACGGGTGAATGTGTTTACTGATAGTCAATACGCTTTTGGCGTTGCCCATAGTTTTGGACGATTGTGGCGAGAGAGAGGTTTTATGACATCGCATGGCACTAAGATTCAGCATGGACAACTTGTGAATGATCTTTTGGATGCACTCACTTTGCCTAAGCAGGTGGCGAATGTTAAATGTAGTGCGCATCGGAAGGTGACGGATGATGTTGGCCGTGGTAATGCGTTTGCGGATGAGACTGCTAAGGAGACTGCCCGGAACCTTAACACGAGAATGTATGTGACGAGTTCGGTTAGGTGGCCTACAGAAACGAGTATGTGTGAGGATACCATTGAGTGTGAAAACGATACAGAATGAGGCCACCGAGACTGAGAAGACGAAATGGAAAGAGAGTACGGGAAAATTGGATGCGAATGGTTGTTGGATTGATTTGTCAGAGCACAAGAGGTGGATGTTGCCAGATGCGTATGTGTTAGCTGTTGTGACGATGGCACATGGGTTAGCACATATTAGCGCGAAAGGTATTTGTAAGTTGTTGTCTCCTGTGTGGAAGAATGATGGTATCACGAAGTGTGCTGAGAGATTGGTGAAGAATTGCATGATATGCATGATGTACAATCCTGGTAAGGGAACCCCTACGCCTGCTGGTCATTTTGCTCCCCCTTCATGCCCGTTTGAAGTGATCCAGCTAGACTTCATCCATATGGAGAGATGCAATAACCTGAAATACGTTTTAGTTGTGGTTTGCGCATTCTCCCGATGGATTGAAGCCTACCCTCTCAAAGACAACACTGCTATGTCCACTGCGAAAATCCTACTGAAGGAATACTTTCCTCGGTATGGAATGCCACGAATTGTATGGTCTGATAACGGAAGTGAGTTTGTGGGAAGTGTGATGAAGAGTGTGTGTAAGGGCCTTGGAATTACTCAAAAATTCCATAGCGCCCATCATCCCCAGTCAGCAGGTTTGGTTGAAGGGTATAATGGCACCCTTAAACTTAAACTAGCAAAGATTCAGGCTACGACGGGTCTTTCGTGGCCTGACGCTTTGCCTCTAGCTTTGTTGTCAACAAGGGCGACTGTACACTCCCGAGTAGGGCTTAGCCCCTATGAAATAGTGTTCGGCCGTCCTGCAAATGTTTGGGGGGTCCCTAGGCCAAGTGTGTTTTCTGATCTTGAGTACCCGATGTTGATCGATTATCTGCATGATCTGACTGCTAAACTGAGGTTAATTCATCAACAGGTCTTTGAAGCACTGCCGACGCAGACGGAAGGTCCAGGCCACCAGCTCCAGCCCGGAGACTGGGTGGTGACGAGGAACTTCGGAAGAAAAAGAAACCTCGAGCCTCGTTTTACTGGGCCCTTCCAGGTCCTCCTTGCCACGAGAACTGCTGTCCGTCTGGAGGGCCGAAAACACTGGGTGCATGCCACCCATACGAAGAAGGTTCCTATACCTTTGCCGGCGGACTCTTGGGTGAGGAAGGGCATTGCTTCATCTGAAACTGAAAGATTGCAGACCTTCGTACCTTTTAGCAACGCCAAACCTGTTGGAGAATCCTCAGTGCAGCAGAAAGACATTGTTGAACATTTGTCATCACAAGACTCAAGATCTGAACATTTGACTGATCAACAGAACTCTGTTCCATCATCGGATCCCTTGTTTGATGAACAGACACGTCCTGGGAAAACTCGATACTTTTTGCGATCCAATCCCAAAGACTAATACATTTTCATTTCTGTCCCTCGACATCTACATTATCCCATTTGCCACGATCAGCTTAAATACCCGTATAACTGTGATTATTTTGTAAATATTGAGTTTTTTCCACATATGTGTTTTTGCTTCCACAGCTGAGAGACTTTTGTACATACTTGTATATAAAATACCTTACATCCAGGTGAACCGTAGGGCCGCGCGTGTACTTCCTTCTGGTTAGTAGGTCTTGACACTAGGTCAAAGACCGTCGGTTCCTGGGAACTCCTAGGGATTGACTACTGCTACACAGAACGAAGTGCGTCAAGAAACGTTGCGGACGGTCTTAGGGGATGGCGTTTTCAAAGCTGATGGATTTGGAAGAAGCTCAGGCGCAAAGATTCAAACTTCAACAAATTACTCGGACCAAATGTTTTATGTTTCAGGTGTTCCTTCTGTTTCTGATTGTTTCTTCATTATTGGCGGGTGGGGTGTATTACATGATACCGTACTTCCTACCTTCTGCCATACCTATTCCTACTTCTGAACCTAAATCTACCTCCACTGTATCCCCTCATTCCTTCCATATCTTACCCGAACACGAACAGGCTAGACGTGCGGAATTCAGAAATAATTCCTTTATTCAGCTCCTTCATCAGCACCAGTTAGTGGTTAACACTACTAACTGTTGGGTGTGTGGGTTAATGCCACATACCACGGATAAGGGAATTCCGTATTTGGTCCTTCCTTATAGTTCCCAGGGTTCAGCTCGAGCATTTCAAACAATGTTTCGAAGTGCACTAGATTCCTACCCCAATCGAGAGCCACATCCTTCCCACTTTGGCCCTGGTTCGTACCACAAGCCTTTGGCTATAGCGATCGCTGATTTAGATAGGGATATCTATGAGCCGTCGCTCATCCCAGAGGAGGAGGTGCGAGCCTATAGGGTCCTGAGTAAGGTTGAGTACAGTGCGCTCGTGGGTGAAAGACAGCTTAGAAGCTCGTCTCCGATATGGATCGTACCCCACCTCGGTAATTTCTGTCTATTAGGTCGTGGCCGAAGATCGAGAGCTCGTCTTGGAGAGAGCGCTTGCTCCGAGACTTATATCTTACCGATGCTCTCTTCCCCTGTGTTTCTGGCTGCCAAGGGTACATACTTTATCTGCCATGATCGTGCGTATACATGGTTGCCCTCTGACTTTGTGGGCTCATGTTATATCGCAAATCTGTTGCCTCCGACGTTCACTGTTAATGCAGACTATCACAAGACTAGAGTTGTGAGAGGCATGATTAGCGAAGAGGACACTGCCGGTCAAGAGGCAGGAGACTTTTTCAAGGGTTTCCTTCCGTTTTGGGGGCCTATGGTCAATATTAGGAACCTGAGACAATTGACTCGAGTGGTGGAATCGACAGCTAATATCACTGCCAGTGCCCTTGGTAATATCACCACAGAACTTCAGGCGGATAGGCTCATGACGTTACAAAACCGTATGGTTTTAGACGTTGTTTTAGCAGATCGAGGTGGAGTATGTAAGGTGATCCATTCGAGCTGCTGTATTTTCATTCCAGATAACGCTCCGACTGTCTATCAAGCCATCTCAAAGTTGCATAAGATCTCTGAGTCCATACACGTGGACGTAGGGGATTGGACGCTACTTGGGTGGTTTTGGGGCCTGATGTCGACTTGGGGTTGGAAAATTCTGATGATCATCGGAGTTGTCGCGGTGTTTCTGTTCACGTGTTGCCTTTGTGTGCAGTGTGGTCCTGCCTTATGTGGCCTCTGTGCTACGACGTGTATAAGACAACCGCCTGTTTCCAAAGCAGCTCAGTTGGATAGAATTATGTTGCAGCAACATCTAGACGGTCTGATGAATATCGAATATGATTCTGACTAGTGCTTGCCTACATGAGGGCAAAAGGAGCGTCTGAGGTTCCGTGACGATCGTAAGTGATGTTTTTGACTCGCACGAATATGGTCGAGTCTGGTATCTATGAACCGCAAATGACGAGTTTAGTGGGTGTACGCAGTTTCGCTTTGCTAACCCAAACCGTTCGTTTGTTTCGTGGGTTTCCTCATCTGAGCCCACGGGTTCCATCTTAGATACGGCATCCATTTTGTCTCTTGCCCTCAAGTAGCCAGCGAACAGACGCTGTCCGTTTCGCGACCCTGGGATTGCGGAAAGACACCTTTCCTTTGAAAGTGTCTTTATGATGAGGGGGGACGATACTGTAAGGCAGATGGCCCCGCTCGAGGCTCATCTTGCCGTGTCGGTCTATTGTCTTAGCCGTGCATCTCATTAGGCACGTCCCTTTGATGCCTGCAGCTCGTGTTTCCCGATACCACCCCTTTTACACCCTTTCCGATCTCCCCACTGTTTCTGCCTTCCTCTGCACCTGTTTTTGTTCTTCCTTCGATCTGTTTACTGCCAATTGGAATGAATGTACTAATGGTGGGAAGATGGGTTTTTACAGTTGGGAACCACCAAATGTTTCCGTATTTATGTTCCGGACCTTGAATGCATCAAAGCAACCCCTCTTGGAGATAATGATGGGAACCAAGTTGTAAACCTTTGTGTATCATGTTAACCTATGAGAGAAATGTGTATAAAAGGAGCGACCCACAGTAGCAATTTGAAGCAGACTCCACGAACATACAGACGCTGTACTTCTTGTGACTTCTGTGTTTCCCTGCAGTAATAAACCTCGAATCTTTGACGCCGAAGGAAGAGTCCCGTGTCTCTGTCATTTGTACGCCGGAACAGGTTACCCACGAAGGTTTCAGGTGTTGTCCCCTGGCACCGCTGGGTCTTAGAATAACCCAGTCCTTCACTATGCCCCTCCCCACGCTTAACATTGATAATCAATACCATATTAGAATGTGCGCATCTGCATTTATTAAGAATATACGTATTACGGAAATTATGGCGAGACCATGAAATAATAAAAACTTCACCACGAAAGACATATTATGAATGGGGAAATCGGATATCAGCGTTAAAGCTCTCTCTGCTGCTGCAGATCACACATTTATTCACAGCCTGAGGTGCCAGGATTTCAGTCTTTCCTACTTGAAAGAAGGAGTTTGTGTGGGCCGGGTCCTAAAAAGCAGGTGCAGAGACGGGTCCCTATCGGGCTCTCCTTTTGGCATTCACCATCAGGGTGAAATAACATCTTAATTCTGCAGTAGTGCCACCCTCCACTGCCTTTGAGGTAACTTCGAAGCGATTTGTTGTAGTTGTTTCATAGTCTCATCATTGCAGAACTGAAGCATTGTTATAAACAACAAAGTCATAGTTGTTACTTATTTATTCTATGCAACTAACAACCATTGACAAAGCCAATTGTACTGTTTTGTAGGTGTGATGCTGTTACGTGTTGTATTATTTATCTGGAGCAATCAGAGAAGCAGCAAAATATCAGTGGGGCAGCACACTATGGCAAAGCACAGGTTTTTAGCTTACGTGTTTTTAAGCCACGCCCTTAATTACATTGGCCACACTCCTTTGAGAGACCCCCCCTGTTTTTTCATCCCACTTAAAGCCCTGCTTGAAAGCCTGAGTGAGAATACAGGACGCGATGACTGCTCAACGGCATCTGTTTTCTTCTATTTTTTCTGCTAGGAGGGAGCAGGTAAATCCCTCCCCCTTTTCCTTCTGATGCATATGGTGATGGCTGAATGTGTGTATGCCTGAGAGTATGAATGGTTTCTGTATATATTGCCCTTCTGGTTCTTGTGCTGGGCCAATATCGCCAAAGAATATATTTTTATATGTCTATGAAATGAATCTCTTTGAACAAATGAATGTCTTCTTACTACGAAATATTTAAAAATAAAATGATTTGATACTTGACAGCGTTTTTGTGGGCAATTGTATTCATTTGAACTCCTTAGTCTTCTAGAGTTTTGGGAACTTCCCGCTCATGTTTTGATGACTATTAACTCCCTGGTGGGTTGTTCCCCTTTATCCTTTAATTAGGTTCAGGGTCCCTTTTGTGTCATTTATATAAATCCCTCCCCCCCACCTCCAGTCCATTCTCCCAAGTATGCCCAAGGTATTCCTAGAATCGCCGGTGCTGCCCAGAGATAGAGCCGTGCCCTGCTGTCCTCTCCATTCTGTCGCACTGAGTGACTCCCCCTCCCTGTCGTCCCCTCCTCACTCCACTCTCCTCCACCCCGGATTTGTTTAATCTGCCTTTCTGCTTGCTCAGCCGGCTCTGTCTGTTCTGTTTGCTTGCAAAGGATAAAACCCCTCTCTTGTAGACCACAAGTGGGGTAGAGGCAAGGACAGAGTGCCGGGCGGGGGGGGGGCACAAAAGGGGTGGGTGGAGGGAGTGCAGCATGGGAGCCAGAGATTGCATTTATAGCACCAACATCACCCAGAGAGGTGTCAGAGCGCCTTACAATAGAGTGAAGAACGTAACATGAGACATTCAGAGTAACAGGGTAGCAGGGACAGTACGTAAAGCTCCTACGAGTAAAAGATATTCAGAATGGAGTAGAGGAGGCAAAACTTAATCTCTGGTTTAGGCTGGACCTGGCTCAGAACGTCTGGCTTCAGGACCAAATGGCCCTTAGGCCCCTGGCTGTGGCAGCTTTCGCTGACACACCACTGCTGACACCACGCTGCTGACACCACGCTGCTGACACCACTTCTGACATACCACTGCTGACACACCACTGCTGCCTCACCGCTGCTGACACACCACTGCAGCCACACCACTGCTGACACACCACTGCTGACACACCACTGCTGACACACCGCTGCAGACACATTGCTGCTGACACACCATTGCTGACACACCACTGCTGACACACCACTGCTGCCTCACCGCTGGTGACACACGGCTGCTGACACATCGCTGCTGACACACCGTTGCTGACACACGACTGCTGACGCACGACTGCTGACACAACGTTGCTGACTCATCACTGCTGAAATGCCATTGCTGACATGCCGCTGCTGACACCACTGCTGACACCACACTGCTGACACCACGCTGCTGACACCACTGCTAACATAGCACTGCTGACACCACTGCTGACACACCGCTGCTGACACACCACTGCTGACACACCACTGCTAACACGATGCTGCTGACACATCACTGCTGACATGCCGCTGCTGACACACCGCTGCTGACAAACCACTGTTCCCCGCATGAATAGAATAAGCATTGAAAATACAATAGGTTTCACCTTTGATTAAGTTAAAGCCATTTGCTTTGCTAATGTTATTGTATAGCAAAGCAATGGCTTTAACTTAATGAAAGGCGAGACCTATTGCATTTTTAATGCTTGTTCTTTTAGTGCTTGGGACTATAGCTTTCCCAATCAGACCCTGACTCATTATGCTTATCAGGTGTACCTCTCCCTCTTATGGGATCTCTGTAAATCTTTGTTATTGGTTGCAAGATGTTGTTCTTGTTCTGTAAAATTTGGAGTTTGTTTCTCAGCCAGTGTGCTGGCAATAATTCGTAGTATGGAACCAGAATATCATGGCCTTAATATTGTCTGACATATATATTGAGTTTCACACGTCGTTTACCTACATATCACCCCACCATTAGAGTTAGTAATAGAAAAACTTCATTAATGGACTGATATATTTATAAACAATATTTAGTCCCTGATATTTATATCATAGGATATTTATTATTGATACTCTAACATACAGCCAACATCTGATGTAAGTAGCCTTGTCTTACTGACTCTCAGTGCAGTTGACAGTACTCCAGGCCATTTTATGACCACAATTCTGGTGAGGCTCAGCCATTCCCTTGTAAACTGGTATGCACAAGAATGACTGTTATTTAGCAGGGCTGTCCTGTACCTCGCACAGGGCATACCTGACAATATCTATGTCAATTATTAATATTGGCCTGCAAATATACTGACTTGACAATATCAACAAGTCAGTATTGTGGCATCAATATAAGTGTAAATATGAAAAGTCTTTTCTTGTAGTAGAACATATTCACACTATACTAACCACAAACCCATCATATGGATGCTGTGCAATTTTATGTGTATGCAAATAAAGGAGGGGGTACCCCTGACTAGAGTTCCTAATTCGGGATATGCAGATAAGTTTGGAAAAACAGGTAATTAGGAACAATATTTAGCTAATGGACACGACCTGACATCAGACAGTAATAAATCTGGTTAAACACCATGTATGGTACAAAAATACATATTTTATTTTATTTAAAGATTTCTTTATAATTAAAAGGCACACAGTTTAATGTCTCCTCTGTACATGTGATGTTTAATCTACATATATCGTATGCTATACTGTTTTGTTCATTTCTGTTTTCCAATACAGTTTATAACATTTCATGGTTTGGAGACTGTGATGGTGGTGCTATACAAACTGATCATTTGCGATCTAAAAACATGGCTAGATGTAACAACTACGCGCGTTTCGGCTGAGGGCCTTCATCAGGAAGCCATGAAATTCCCAAATGAACCTTTATTTAATCGGAATCAAAAGTTGAAAAGACCTTGGGTCACGGTGGTCCAAATGAGACTGATTGAGTTAATGGAGATTCTGGATGAGTGGTCCGTCGCAATGGCCCGTACTAAGAATTTGGTATTCTCGGGAACTGCCCGGAAAGGAAAGGAGATTGCAGTGAAGTTAACTCGAGTGCCTGATTCGGCAGTCCGTCAGGAATGTTAGTAATGGGGATCTGAAGGTCGGGTACTTCTTTCAATTCGGTGCATCCAAAGCGATGTCCATGTTAAGGTAATCTTAAAAAGGAGTTCCGCCTGCCTTCCAATGGTGGAGTCTTCCGGTATCAGTCGGTCGGACCCGAATATTGTTCCTAATTACCTGCTGTGCAATTTTATTTCAGTGCGTGTGGGTTGAAGGGATTGTGCTAGTATAATGGGGTGGGTCGAAGTGGTGCGCCATGACATGGGCATGATTTGGATATTGGCAGACAGTTTACTCCGTCACAACGGAATGGATATCTCGCCTGCCGAAATCTAAATCCCATAATATCCTAAATCAGACCCTATGTTTCTGTAGGGATAAACTTTAGAGTACCCAAATTCTGCATGAAGGGATGAGTTGGGAATGAAGAGAAAGGTGCAGCAGATGTGACTAGCCATCTTTGAAAGCATAACATTGTATAAAGAATTAAATATGCAGTCAAATATTGTGCATGTGTGTGTCTTCTAATGCTTAGATTCTAAGAATGGCGCGAGTATCAAGAGGGAGAGAGAGGACCAGATAGCTAGTCCAGATCCCCGGTTTATATGTCAATTAATCAAAAAGAGACTAGCTAGGAATAGGGTTAGCATGACATTAATATTATAACCATCATGGTGACTCAGTATTGTTTTGTCAATTGGTGGTGGCACCTGCTGGGTGTCTTTAGAAAGCCCTCACCCACCAACCTAGGTGGTGGCATGCTTCATCATCGGGCCCACCCAGTGACACCTAGCGTGTCCCGGGTGTGCTACGACGCCTGATTACAGCGGAGCAGGTATGTCACTGTGTGTGCGGTGAAGGGTGATAAGTTCGTGAGTTTAAAACGGCTTGGCGGGGGTCCCAGAGGGTGAGGACACTTTATTAAATGGGCCTCCGTCAGCGGTTAAAAATAAGGCTGTGGGACGTTAGAGGCGAGTTACGACCTCCTACGTCCTTAATGTGTCAACATGTTTCAGCCAGTGCCTTATCAATATTCTGGCTTTCTTCAGGACAAATAAAAGGTGTGTGTAGTTAAAACTAGGGGGTGTGTATTGTAGACTATGTGTCTTCACGCCCTAAAGTGTATCTAACTGTGAGAGGGGGATTCCCTTCTCAAGATCACGCTAGTTTTAGGTTGGTTTAGCTTCAAGGTTATTGAAGTGGCAAGGGGTTGGCCAGGATTTCTGGCCAGCACAGGCGTTGTACCTGTTGTGCCTCCTTCGCAGATTCGTTAGATTCTAAGAATAGCATTTGCATCGATATTCACGACACTGTGCAAAACTACTGATAAAGGCCAGTGTCATGTTTCTATAGCAGTATGTATCTATTGTAATTTCATGTGCTGTGCCTACTGCCAAACCTGTAGAGTCCAGAATTAGGCAAAGCATTTGAGTCTACAAGCGAGGTAAGAATAACGTTGTCCTGTGTTTGCCTGCACGTATCTGCTCCTCGACGTGGAGGTTGAAAATGTGAGATGTTTAGTTAACTTTGCGAAGTACTTCCTTCTAATGTGATCTTCTTTGCCCAGGTCCACCTGATGTTGATCAGCCATGCACACCCAGCCTGCAGGCCTGGAGCCCTGAACTCCACTTCTACCACACAAACATGACGGTGGAGTGTCCACAGCCACATGGCTGCATCCTGGAGCTTAGCTTCTTCGTCCCTGTATACCCAGAGGCCCTTACACTATGGATCACCTACCTCTCTCTGGACCTTCCCAAGCCACTTTCTGATCTTGAGCTGCTGATAGAGAACGGGGAGTCCATTCACCTAGGCCCCATGGACATCTTCTGTGACATGCCACTCACCGTCAAGCTGGCCGTTGATAAAAAGGTTTCCGGTGTGCGAGTCTACACCTTCGATGAGCAGATGGAAATTGATGCTGCCATGTTGACATCTAAACCTGGAAGCCCAATCTGCTCCCTCTGCAGCCCTGTGTCATATAGAATTTTTCGAGAGCCTCCTTTCCGCAAGGATACCTTCTTTACCACCACACACCCCACCCAGACGTTCACGGACTGGTAAGTATGACTGTTGCTGTTATGTTTGGAGTTTGAAAAAAGGCCGAACAAGGTATATGACCTAAACAATCTGGCTACCGTTTTCGATGTCACCTTATATTGCATGCTGTAATCCAAGCCGAGCTGACACTTTAATAGGAAGAGCTAAGATAGCAATCGTAGGGAACCACATAGTAGTAGTGCCAAATTACTGCATAAGGCTCCAGAATGACATTTTCTGGTGGATGGATGTGTTCCAGGAGACAAAATGCCATTTTGCCTGGAGCTGTAAAAATCCTAGAAGAGTCCACGGGTGTCCAAATTAGGTAAAACAGGTTAAAGAACGCAAAACTGCAATATTTTCAGGATATGCATGTAAGAAAAATGTTCAATAAGTGAATCAAAATTGATCTCCATTGTTTAGCAAATGCTCATACTGTAAGCCTGGCCTGGATCTGGACCTCCTGGTCCTATTGTGAACAGCCTTGCTAATGTTCCTAGAGTTTCACTTTGAGATATCTGTGGAGCATTGTTTTGGAGAATACAAAATGGCAATATTTGACAAGTCCCCCTTCCAGCATTGTCAAAAATCTCTGATTATATCATATTACTTGAAAGATTGGTTTGGAACTTCTACAGCTTATGACATACCTCACCCTACTTTGAAAAAAGACTATAAAAATGTTAACTTGGCTTTCCAAAGATGGTTGAGTCTTTGAAACTCACAAAAGATCTCAAGTAGAATTAAGAAAAGAATAAATATAGAAATGGCCCTTTGAACATCTTAAGCTTTGTCAATTAAATTCCTGCCTATCTTACCCCTTGCTTATCAACCTTCATTAGATCTAAAAAGTTTTTATCAACTGGCTGGTGCACTCAGTGCACTCTTTCTAACAAGGCAGGCAATAAAGCTGATGGCGTCCATTGCAACAATCTTTGCTGGCACTCCCCTCCCCAATGACCTCCTTCTCCACGGACTCCCTCGCTACCGCCCTACATCACAACCCCGCATCTCTCCATAGCCCCTCTCTCACATACATTACATTTGTTTTTAAATGCTCGTTGGGGTCGACTTTATTAATAAGAAAGTATAGCAACCCAAATGAACCACTTTAGTAACATCAGGAATACATAATGAAAGATTGGGAGAAAAAACATAACGTCCTAACCTATATTATGGAGTTTGCAGGTAGCTCTTTGATGCCAGTTCATAAATCACTGTTCTACATTAGGATTGTACCGTATGAACTGCAAGTAACAAAATGATTTCTATCAGAAAAGCAATAATCCACTGAAAAATCCACGTAAAATACAGTCCTGTGATCTGCATAGTACATAGACATTCTTTGCAGCAGGCATTTTAACCCTCTACATTACTTTATGATTAGACAAAACTCCCACCTCTCTCCAGTAGGAACATTAATCACTAAAGTTATCTTGACATTTTTATTGTTGCCCGAAAACTGTTGGATGCACAAGGAGCTCTGTAGCAGGTGCTTTTAAAACCATTAGTTAATTCTAAGTACAGTGCCTCGCAACCCCCACTGTCCCCATAGGTCAGCGCTAGGTGAGACTGCACCGGTCGCAGTCACACCACTCCAAAGCCAGCCCTGCTCCCTAATCCTTGGTCGTGGGTGTTGGACTTTTATTGAGTTTCCTTTTCATTGTGTTTTTTTTTTATCAGGGTTCTCCAAAGTTGGTCCTGGTGGGCCGTATTCATGCCAGATTTTTAGGATAACTACATTTATCTAAATGGGCATATGCTAAAAATCTGGCATGGATCCGGCCTCCAGGACCGACTTTGAAGAACCTTGTTTAAATGAATTAAGGACTAGGCAGTGATACTGGCACTTTTTCCTCTCCTGATTGTGGTTGTTAATTTGTTTATTAAATGAGCCTTTAGTTTAGTATCAGAAAGCTGTTTTACAAACTGTTATTTAGAGTAAGTGATTGCTCAAGCTAGCTCACCTCCAACAGGGTGGGAAGCTTTGTTGTTTTCAATACATACAATATGTCTAACAACCACCCTTTGTACCATAGTGTGTGCCACCTGATAGTAACAGAGGCTACACTGGGAACACCACAGAGCTGGTATCTACATGGCTTCAGATTGGAGGTACCTGGTGGTGCTGGTGGGGTAACATTACATCTAACCCCCAAAACTGATTTCCTGCAAGTAGGTTTTTAGGGGGCCCCAAATATCCCTAGGTCTCGATGTTACGGGGAGTGTTGTTGGAAATAATTCCCCATTAGTATTACAATAGATGAGGCTGTTTAACCATGATTTGGTAGTGGGAACCAATTTATCGCCCCAATGTCGATCTATCTCTTGTTTGGCGAGAAGGAGCGCAATAGAGGTGTAGCAGCGTATCTGTTTGGGGATGTTGCGAATGTAACCCAGCAGTGCTACTTCTGGAGTAGAGAGAAGTTCCAGGTGCGTCATCTGAGAAAGGATTTGACATACTGCTCTACAGAACCTACCAATTTTCTCACAGTTCCAAGTCATATGGACAAAATCAGCATGCTGTGTCCCGCATTTGGGGCAACTGTGTGATCTACAGGGGTCGAACAAGTAAAGTTTGGAGGGGGACATATAGGTTCTCCATTGAAACTTAAATTTAATTAGTTTATGGCGAGTGTTCAGGGAGACTTCCTTCGTTTGAGTGCAGCAGAAGGACCAGTGGGAATCCTCTATAGGGTGACCTAGATCTCGTTACCAGGTTTCTCGGATTTTAGCATCTCTAGTGGGAACTAGTAACATGCAGGCCTTATAGAGCTTGGAGATTAAATGCTCCCCCCCAGTGTTTGTGAATAACAAAGTCAGAGGTGCAAATGATTCCGGTTCCAGTGGGAATTCAGATATCAACAACCTCAGTGAATTGCGAAGCCTGCTGAGAATGCAAGTGTCCATAAACGAAGCTTCGCTAAATCTGATGTCCTTGGAGCTGTGGAAAGTATGTCCGTTTGCAAATAACTCACCACAGGTGTCCAGGGAGTACTTAACCAAAGTACGTTGTATTAACTTCTCTTCGGTGATAGGTAGCCAAGGGTTGTTGAGTAATGGAAGCGCCGAAGAATATAACTTGTGGCTGTCAGTGATTCGTGCTATTTTCTTCCAAGCCCAACTAGTGGTAGATACTGTTTGGATGTCTCTGGGATCTCTTGGGAACCCCTTTGGGAGGGTTGTTTTGAGTGAAACCTGGGGAACCTCTTGGGAGGATTGTTTTAAGTGAAGCCAGGGACACCAGGTCTGCATCTAACTTCAGATACAAGATACGTGCATCTGGATGATACCATGAGTGGGCACAGCTGCATTATGCCACCAAATAATAGATCTGAAAATTTGGAACCCCAAATCTGCCCCTGTTGTATGGTAGTGTCAAGGTATCCCAACTGACCCTGGCTCTCCTCCCACCCCAAATCAACCGGATAAGATGCAATCTAAGTGTGCGGAAAAAACTATTGGGCAGGGGGAAGGGTATATTTTAAAACAGATATGAAAACTTATTGAGAACCACCATTTTTATAATGGCCACCCTCCCCGCTAAGCAAAGGGGGAGCTTGATCAGCGTTTCACCTGCTGTTCCAAGGTGTGCATAGCCAGGCCACATTCAAGCAACACCACCTGTGCAGCTTCAATATGAATTTGAATCCCCAAATATCTGGTGGTATCAATACACCACTTCAGCGGGTATTCACACTCCTACTTGGACATGTTTGTTGTGAGCCTTCAGATTGACCCCAATTTATGCCTAGGCCTGAGTACCTACCAAATCGGATGATCTCACAAACTAATGGTTCCAGATTCTCTTGGGACGGCAAACATATAATATAATATCATCCGCATATAGGGAAATTAAAAGAGGTCCAGTCGTAAACTGAAGTCCTCTGTGCAAGTGCCATTTCTGAAATTGTCGAACCAAGGGGTCCATAGCGATAATAAACATCAGCGGCGAGAGCCGACAACCTTGTCTGGTGCCACGAAATATTTTAAATTGCGGGGATAAAGCACCATGAAGCCTCAATCTGGCCATGGGAGAGGTATACAGCAGTGAAGTGAGTTCAATAAACCCCATCCGCCATCCCCCTCATTCCTCATAACCTCCAGGAAAAAGGGCCACTGGAAGGAGTCGAATGCCTTTTCTGTGTCAAGTAACACAGCAGCGGCTAGGAGGTCAGGGTCAATCCTATTAATGGTGGCCAAGAGAGTTCGGAGATTGAGGGCTGTAGATCTATGAGGTACACACCCGACTGCGCAGATGAAATATAACGGTCTAGCAACAGCGCAAATCGCATAGCTAACATTTTTGCAAGGATTTTATAATCCAGCTTTAACAACGATTGTGGCCTATATGACTCACATAAGGGAGGGTCCTTGCCTGGCTTGGGGAGTAGAACGATCACTGCCTCTCGCTGTTTGGGGGGGAGCTCACACCTCTGAAGGGACTCATTATACACCTCTAGTAAGTACAGAGCTCATAAAAGCAGCCAGTAAACTCGTCTAAACCCGGAGCGATCGAGTTATTCACAGCGTCTATAACGCTAATGATCTCTTCCAAAGAGAATGGTTCCGCCAAGAACTGCTGCATGACGTTTTCCAACCAGACAAGCGCCACTTCAGCCAGGTAAGTATTGCGATCAGCGTCACTGTGGTTAATATGCATTTCATATTGTTGAGTGTAATAGTCAAGAAGCTCCTTCTGTATATCGGGAGTGCCGGTCAGAATTCGCCCTTGCAACGATCTCAGACTTATATGCATGAATTACCCGCGCGGAGTCTCAATTGCCACACCAAGGTGCGGCCCGGTCTATCTCCCTACCCGTATCTGAGTGCGATGGCATATTTGCTGAGGAAGTGTGCCTCGCGCTCCTCTGCTTCCTTGAATCTATGCAATAGCTCCAATCTGCGGCTTTGTTGGGCCGGTTCAGGTCGTGCCTGCTGTTCCCCATCCAAATCAGTCAATTTCTTCTCGATGTCTGACAGTGTACGCCTTAAGTAGCAGACAACCCCAGCGTTTTGGAGATACAGATCCCCCGCATGTATGTTTTAAAAGCCTCCCAGAGGGTAGCCCAGGACTGTACCAAACCATTGTTTATGTCAAAATATTCAGTGATGGCCTCACGGAGTTCAGAGTGAAATAGTTTGTCTTGTAATGCCTGACAGGGGAATCTCCATTGCCTATTGCAGCCTTCCGGTCGGAGGACTTTAAAGTGAGAGCGATGGGGGAGTGATCAGAGAGGGTTCTGGGTAAGTGGAGGGATTCATTGTACTATGCAACCAGATTGGGGATCACCACCCAATAGTCTAGCCTCGTTCAGGTATCCTTTGGGACGGAATAATGTATGTACGGCAATTCCCCGGGTCTACAGCTACGCCACACATCAACGAGACCACATATCTCGCACAATTCAACTAAGGCGCGATGCTCACAGATCTTCGTATTTGGAGATTCTGAGGTGCTATCAGGTGTGGGATCTAAAAGAAGATTGAAATCGCCCCCCCATTCAAATATGCTCCGTACCTACTTGTAGGATTTGAGAATGTAGTGAATGTAAAAAATCTGGGTCATCAACATTGGGCGTGTAAAGGCAAACTAACGCCATCCAGTGCCCCATGAGTTGCCCCACTACCATAGTGTACCTACCCTCTTTATCAATGCGAACCTCCGAGAGACAGAAGGGTAGTCGCTTATGTATAAGTACAGCTGTTCCCCTTGCATAGGTGCTGTAGTTAGCAAAGTACCTGTGGGGACCCCAGGAGGAGGCAAAATGAGAAACCCAACGTTTTGGTAAATGAATTTCCTGCAGGAGCACTATATCAATGTGGTGTCCCAGCAAATAATTCAACACTTGTTTCCCTTTTTGGCATTGTTGAGGCCTCTGTCGTTCCAAGTAAGCAGTGTAACATTAGCCAGGTACGACAATTGACTACCCACTGCCATAGCCTAAGCTGGAAACAAATCTGTACTCTTTGAGAGCATGACATCACACCAGTTACATTTAGAGGCTGTAGATTATACCAATTGTATACTACCCCAAGAAATAAACCCCCAGATACCCCACACCCAACCCTGCAACCCCAACCGCAGGGAGCTACCCCATTGAATAGTAGGTAGAATGCAATAAAAAATATACCGAATCATGGGAAATAGAAAAAACATACATTCTGAGCAATATAACCAACATTCTGTGATACACACTTGGGGGGCGGCAACGCCTCTCCATTGACCCAACATTGCAAGACGTAAGAGATAAAGTAGTTAATGTTCTAATGAAAAAAGGATTAGCAATGGTCACTGAACAGCCTACAATACACTTACATACTCAAGTCATTTGGTTGAGAAAAGTTCCACACTAGCTGCCGAGCCACTGTGCGGAGGAGAGGTACTGTGGGCTTCATTGACCTGTGTGCCCCCAGGACCTTTATAGTTCCAGCAGAATTCCTGTACTTCTGTGGGTGAGTCGAATACCCTTGATCTACCAGCAACATCCACTCGCAAATGTGCTGGGTAAATCATCCCATACTTGAAGCCCAAATTTTGAAGAGTGGCCTTCACTCCAGTGAACGTTCTCCGCGCCTCCTGAAACATGGCAGTAAAGTCCAGGAAGAAAGCAATTGTGGTAAACTGCCAAGTTAGGGTGTCAGCTTCAGGGGCGAGATGTAATGTGGTGTCCCTATCGTGGAAAATCAGGAGACGAGCCAATATGGAACGCAGGGGGTGCCAGGGATGGGCCTAGGCCCCAGGGTGCGTTGTGCTCGCTCTACCAGAAAGGTGGAAGTAAAGGACTCCCTACCAAAAAGGGCCACGAGCAGAGATTCAACAAAGGTGTCCATGCGCCCCGTGCTTGTCGACTCAGCCACACCTTAAATGCACACATTGTTGCTCCTGTTCCTGGCCTCTAAATCTTCGTTTTTCATGGCAATGGATTTTAAAATCTTTTCCATCCGATCTAGTCTTTTCAGTGATTGCGCGGCTCCATCCTCCAGATTGGACACCCTGCGCTCTGCGACATCTAATCAGCATTTGTGGCCATCCAGTCTGGCTCCCATGTTGTCTAGCCGCTTCTCAAGCAGGTCGAAGCGGCATCTAGTGCCTTGAATCCAGCTCTCAACTTTGCCATCAAAGCATCCGAACTAGCCGATGCGGGCCCCACTGTGGTAGCTTCCAAACCTCCCTCTGCCATGGTAATGTCGGGGTCGCTCTGTACACCACTTGACTTTGTGACTTGTAAGATCCTTTGCTTGGGATCTTTACATACCATGACGCAGATAGACAGTGTCAACAAAGTTCGCTTTAATCGTTGGATATGCATCCAGAGACTCTAGCACTAGCAGTATCTTGCAGTGATGCAGAGACGGCCCATAAACTAGAATGGTGGAGGCCTCGTGGTGAAGGCTGGATCAATCACCCTCTATGGCACAGGTTGCAGAGCAAAAACTACTCCCAATGAGGTTGCAGCAATCGCCAGCATTTGACCGCATTGCAGCTCCTGTGGGACGACTCATGCAAAGGGGCCAGAGAATGGGTCGTCTATGTGTCTGTCCCACAGGCTCAGGAGCAATCCTGCCCGGCCTATTGGCCGGCTCCCAGGCTCACTGGTGGTCCCTGTTGGGGCGGGGCCTCCTGGAGTAGCAGGGTCGGACTTACCAATCGGCAGACGTCTGGAGGATCGTGGTGGAAGAGGAAGTCCAGCGGTCTTCGTTGGCAGCCGCCGGCCCTTTTAGTCTCTCCAAGCCTCAAGGACGGCTCGTCAGTGCTCCACAGTTGGCGGTCACAGATCTTAGCCGAGGCCGCCCTGCGAACAGTCTCCCGCAGCCTCCTCTCCCAGATGGCAGAGACAGGATATACCTCCGTGTGCAGAAGAGTGGCTGACACAATGTCACTTATCTCCCCCTCCAGATGGGCACAGACCACTTTCTCCGCAAGGGCTGTCGGAGACGTGAGGTCCAGGGGGGCTCTGTCAAGGCCTCTACGTGCGCGTTGACGCTCTGGGCCGCTCTCAGCAAATCGTCCGTATTTCAGGAAGTGTGACTTCTCGGGACTCCGGAGCAACCGAGTTTCCCTGATTGGCAGCCACACAGACAAATCACTAGTGACCAGGGTGGTTAATCATTTAGGGCGGATAAAGTAAAGATGTTGGGTCAGACGGCGGAGCTCCTGTGCTACCCGGCACTACGTGGTCGGTAGCCTGGCCATGTCCCCACAGTCAAGAAACATGATATGTTTATCCAGGCATTACAGACTTAAGCCAAATTGGACCCAGCGAAAAATTTCAGATGAAAGGCTCTGTGGACAGCAAGGTCAATATCAACAAGTGTTTAATGTAGCTCTCTTCACAGAACTTCAAAACTGTGCAACTTGTGAGTCGGTGAATACCCTACCCCTCTTACTCTTTGTTTGCTGTGACATGCCACAAAGACACATTTCAGGTCCCATATTCCACTTGGAGGAAAGGATTTAATCTCAGGGGCTCTTGTGGCACCGTACAAACATTTGCTTTACAGTAGCAATCAAACCAACATTAGGGACACTAGGTGACTGGTGCCTGAAACCAATAAAGTATAATTGCCTCTCTACATGCATATTTTTAGTTGAATTAATAAACCTGTAAGGTTTATTAATTTTTATGCAGAGCTTTTTTCTCATCACCGCATTGTTTGGACAGGTCATTGACCTCTCAGAGACCCAGCAGCACCCGCTTTCTATTTCTCAAATCTCCATATATACTGGCATCTTCTGTGTACTGACAGCCTTACTTCTGCCTTGTTTGCTTGCTTCATGTTGTGCTGCACAGACAATCCATGAGTAGAGTAAGCTTCAGGCACAGCTAGCACAGGTAGGAGCAGTGGAGTCAGGTTGGGCGGGGCAGGGTGGGGCAAGGGGAAGTCGACAGACGAAGGGATAGGTAAAATTAAATGAATAAATAAATAAAACCAGTTATATTGCGCTTGCCGCATTGCCGAGTCGGCAATGTGGCAAGGGCAAGGTAAGTGGTTCTATTTATTTTTTATTTTAATTTCACCTATCCCGTCATCTGTTGTCCCACCAGACTCCCGCGCCACCACCTCACCGCCCTTACCTGTGGCGGCCGCGCCTGGTAAGCTTGTTCCTCGGCTCAGCATCTGGTTCACCGCCACCCTCATCTCAGCTAGCTCATGCAGGTCCTCTTTAGGTCTTCTTTTTTGTGCTGATCCTGAGGTATGGTTGCCTAAGTTTCAGTGATTGCACGGAAGTATACTATCCTGAATATAGTTGTTGGATGAAAAGACATCTGTAGCTCGATCCACAAAGATTTTGCTGCGGCTTACTCTTGTAGTACTTCTGACTTGCTCCTGAACTCCAGGAGTAAGCCACAACTATCCAGAGAGCATTCTTGGCTTAACTCTGGAATTTATGAATAAGTCAGTATTACAAGAGTAAGTCACACCTATTAATTACAAAATCGTTGTGGATCGTATCCAGAAGTCCATCATTTCAAGTTTACACAGTAGTAACAACAGATGGGAGATACAGTTCTGGCGACTACAAGTTTTCCGTTGTCCATAGGCCCAGAAATATTGGGTCCATTCCGGACACGATAATTGTGGGCCCGGATACTCGGGTCTTGGACTTGCTAGCTACGGTGTGGAGGCTGCGGGAAACTGCTGTACCCTGCCATGGCCTCCAGAGCTGGGACTTAATCCAATCTTCCCTCTTGCCACTCAATTCCCAAAATACAGATGATAGAAAAGAATTCCCTACACATTTGCCACCTACTCCAAAGTGATACTTGTGAGTGGAGTTAAGCATGTTATTTTCCAAAAAAAGGAGGGAAATAAGACATACTTCGTCCCAGTATTCCCTGGTCAGCGTTTTGTTTCCCATTCCAGAGAAAATAACTCATAATTCCCAGATATAGATGAGAGGAGACTGGCTGTAATTAGTGATTTCAGCCCTCTGGAAGCCCTGCACCTATATTCAGGGAGCTTCTAAAGAGGATCTCAGTGTCCAGACCTTTCAAGGAAGTGTGTCAGGGTAGCTTTTCCTGGGAGCAATAAATGAACTGCACCTTCAGCTCATTGATGGAGGCTGATGATAGTCGCCAGAAGCTAGACTTCGTAAACATTCACGATGCACTTGTTCGCTTTCCTCCCACTTTCCTGTCATTCCTCTTGGATGTGGGTATGTCCGACTCCAAACAAATTATAAGTGACTATGTGCTCCCTTCGCCTTCTTTTTTGTGGAGGATTGGAAAAAATAGGTTTACTCCACCCAAAATATATTTCACTTGGTGAAGACTGTATAAAATAGGGCCATCCTAACATAAATAATTATTTTGGCCAACATGAGATTCACCAGTATAGAAAAACCTTGGATGCCAAATGTACCTCTATTCTCTAAAACTCTAAAAGCTATAGAGGCATTTCCATCCACAATTTCAAAAGTCAAGATTTTCTTTTAGAGCGAAATAGATTTAGCAAATTCTGATGAGTGGTCAGAAATTCAAAATGCAAATCAGAAAATATAAAATGTTAACTTCCATTGTATTTCAGGATGATTTTTGTTTTCAAATTAAGGCATTTTCAAATCTGAGCTCCTAATATTTTGTCGAATCTCTTAGCTTCTGTTATGCTGGAATGTTTGGAGCACAACAGTCTTAAAAAGACAGATTTCCAAAACTCAGTCAGAGGGTTCTGAGCGTACTACTCGCTCAATTCCTCTTGCTACATAGTCCCCGCTGAGGACACCACCTCTGAGTGATTGGGCTAAGCACATAGCCTTCGAGACATCCTTTTCCCAAGTTCAGAGCTTAGGGTAAATAGATCTACCCCAGGGAGAACATGTCAACCTTCCCCCGTTGGAACGAGCCATATGGTGGAATCCGGCCAGTAATGCGAGTGAGAACCCAAACAGGCGCTTGGACAGGAGCGGCCTCGACCGACCCCTCAGAGTTGTACCAGGTTCCCGGGCTTATTTTTAGCCTTCAAACACGTGTAATTCAAGATGAAATGAGACATTCCTTTGTAGCTTATGTGTAGCATTTTTCTACCCAGGATTTTAATTGTGTAATTTATAGTAATTTGTCTAGAAAGAGAGAATGAGCGGGAGAGGTTTTTGAAAAGGTTACGATTTTGGCTCGTCTCAGTTTTTACATAAGCAGCTCAAGAAACTTGGCAGCAGTACTCTGCTAATAATCCATAATAGGCCACTGAAGGCTGTTCTCGCGTGTATCCCTTCCGAACCTCCCAGGGCGTGCCCAGTTCCAACATACACAGTGGCAGCAAGTTTACGTACCTCGTATCAGGACTTCCCAGCAACAATTCTTCAGGCTGCCAGTTTGTGACAGACGAGCCATGTTATGATCTCCAAATGTTGACCCGGTGGGCACAGTGGAATAACGTCCACGCCTCTGAGGCTCCCGAGAAGCAGCAGCAAATGTGTGGGAGGCATAGCGGTCCCACCCTCACCCATAAATTTTTTTTTAAAAAACAGACAAAACAATACAAAACGAGATTATAGCAAGCTAAAGATCTTTCCAGGAAAAGATGCTTGAATAAAGTCTCGAGTTATAAATAAAAAGCTACAGTGAGTGTCGACAAGTCTGGAAGAAGGATCGAAATAAGAAAAAGATGAGCATGATTTTACCATCATGTTTGTGTCGGCCTGTACTAAGCAAATGCACTGTTTTCAATGTACAAAACAGTATCTACCTATTTTGTTCCATGGTCATTATTCAGTGGGAGAACAAAAAGAGAAAATCATACTTTTAACTCGGCTGTTCTTTTTATCTTATTATCTTCATGTATGTTATAGGTTTTAGGTGTCACACAAACTGAGATCAGTTTTTTATTTAACTTTCAAGTGGCTGCACCAAAACCCCATTCTGGATAGTGCATGGACCCAGATCACATTCTTCAGTCTATGGCATTCGAAGGGGCAAAGAGGATCTGGTCCAAGCAAAGACACCCAGCCTAGCTCTAAAAGGGGTTTGTCTTTTTTTGGGCGAGATACAGAAAATGGTACCAAACTGGAGTCCAGTACCGGCACGTCTTCTGGAATGTACATTCTGGTCTTGTTTCGGGGAGCAGAGAACCATTTTGGGAGCTTAATGCCAACCAAGCCCTCTATCAAGCCTGAGTAACAAGAGGCAAGCACATTTTAATAATTGCTTTTACAGTGCTCATTGTACGTTCACCATGGGGTACAATTATGTTCCTCTTCATCGCCAAGGACCACATAGTCCATTTTCTTGACCCATAAGTCCTAGCCCTTAGTCCTTCTCTATTTTCCAGTACCACACAGTGCACTCCAATGTGGGGTACTCTTCTACATATGGCTTTGCCTTGGAGCCACATAATCCAGTCTCCTTGCACAGAAGTCGTTTGCTGCTGCTGTTTCTTCTCCCACGGAGAAAATTACAAAAAACAATTTGATGGACAGAATGTAGATCAATGTCTTACATTCACCCCAGTACAAGGATCTGGGCCTAAATCCATCGTTTTTTGCACTCCACACCACCCTGGGTCAAATAATGGCTTTATGCAAATCAGCTCTGACCCTGTGCCCCATGGGAACAGTCCAGTCCGAACTACAACAGCCATATCTTTCCCAGACCGGAATCAAGCATCCGAGGACCGGACCGGTTTCGAGGTAACACCTCTCATCAGCCCGGCTAGCTTGACTCCAGTGGTGTGGAGGCTCTGGGACCCACGTCTGAGCTACCCCAGTACACTCAGGGAGAAAATTACAAAAAACAATTTGATGGACAGAATGTAGATCAATGTCTTACATTCACCCCAGTACAAGGATCTGGGCCTAAATCCATCGTTTTTTGCACTCCACACCACCCTGGGTCAGATAATGGCTTTATGCAAATCAGCTCTGACCCTGTGCCCCATGGGAACAGTCCAGTCCGAACTACAACAGCCATATCTTTCCCAGACCAGAATCAAGCATCCGAGGACCGGACCGGTTTCGAGGTAATACCTCTCATCAGCCCGGCTAGCTTGACTCCAGTGGTGTGAAGGCTCTGGGACCCACGTCTGAGCTACCCCAGTACACTCAGGGAGAAAATTACAAAAAACAATTTGATGGACAGAATGTAGATCAATGTCTTACATTCACCCCAGTACGAGGATCTGGGCCTAAATCCATCGTTTTTTGCACTCCACACCACCCTGGGTCAGATAATGGCTTTATGCAAATCAGCTCTGACCCTGTGCCCCATGGGAACAGTCCAGTCCGAACTACAACAGCCATATCTTTCCCAGACCGGCATAAAGCATCCGAGGACCGGACCGGTTTCGAGGTAACACCTCTCATCAGCCCGGCTAGCTTGACTCCAGTGGTGTGGAGGCTCTGGGACCCACGTCTGAGCTACCCCAGTACACTCAGGGAGAAAATTACAAAAAATAATTTGATGGACAGAATGTAGATCAATGTCTTACATTCACCCCAGTACAAGGATCTGGGCCTAAATCCATCGTTTTTTGCACTCCACACCACCCTGGGTCAGATAACGGCTTTATGCAAATCAGCTCTGACCCTGTGCCCCATGGGAACAGTCCAGTCCGAACTACAACAGCCATATCTTTCCCAGACCGGAATCAAGCATTTGATGACCGGACCGGTTTCGAGGTAACACCTCTCATCAGCCCGGCTAGCTTGACTCCAGTGGTGTGGAGGCTCTGGGACCCACGTCTGAGCTACCCCAGTACACTCAGGGAGAAAATTACAAAAAACAATTTGATGGACAGAATGTAGATCAATGTCTTACATTCACCCCAGTACAAGGATCTGGGCCTAAATCCATCGTTTTTTGCACTCCACACCACCCTGGGTCAGATAATGGCTTTTAGAGCTGATTTGCATATCGCCATTGTCTATCCCAGGGTGGTGTGGAGTGCAAAAAAACGATGGATTTGGGCCCAGATCTTTTGACTGGGATGAATGTGTGACATTGATCCACATTCGGTCCATCACCTGTTTTGTTTGCAATTGCCGCCATAAGTGCGCTGGGGATGCTCAGACGTGGGTCCCAGGCACTCCACACCACTGGAGTCAAGCTAGCCGGGCTGATGAGAGGTGTTACCTCGAAACAGGTCCGGTCCTCGGATGCTTGATTCCGTTCTGGGAAGGACATGGCTTTTGTAGTTCGGACTGGACTGTTCCCATGGGGCACAGGGTCAGAACTGATTTGCATATCGCCATTGTCTATCCCAGGGTGGTGTGGAGTGCAAAAAAACGATGGATTTGGGCCCAGATCTTTTGACTGGAATGAATGTGTGACATTGATCCACATTCGGTCCATCACCTGTTTTGTTTGCAGTTTCTTCTCCCACAGCAGCGGGGCAAGGGAGTAGCTAGCAAATTAAAATACCCCCCTCCCCCTTTGTTCTATACCTCGAATGCCACTGGGTGAGTGAAGCGACTCCCCCCTACCCACTCTAGATGAGGTCCCTTATCCGCGTCTTCTGTTTATCTTTAAGCCTTTAATGTATACATCCACAGATCCATCTTTTCATACTTTCATCCATCCTTTCACCATTTGACCCATCCTTTCATTATTAGTTTTCCATCTGTGCATCCTTCTGGTCACACTTCCAAACATTCATACATCCTTTTACTCATCCATTCCTCCATCCATTCCTCCATCCATTCTTCTACATCCATCCACCAAATCATCCTCCTTTTATCAATCCAGCAATCCATCCTTCCACACCTCCGTCCAGGTGACCATTCAGCCATTCACCCATTCATCCAGACTTTTATCATTTTAGCCACTTTCTTTCTCTCCCTCATGCAAATATTGTTTTATCCTTACGTCCATCCATCCATTCGCCCTTGCATTCATCCTTTTTACCCTTCCTTCTTGTCACTGTTCTTCCTTATTTCCATATGCCCTACATTTCACTCTTCCTTCCAGCCCTCTCTCTCCCTCTCTTTTCCTCTTCTTTTCTTTGTTGTAATGAACTTTCCTTGCTTGACCTCTGTTATCAGTGTCCTGTATTTTTATATCTTTAAGAGCTTTTGTCTGCAGAGCTGCAGACAGGAAAGGCTCATAAATAATGGTGAGTGTCAACATCAGCCGCTTAAGCTGCAAAAGCAGAGGGGGTGGCGGTTCACGGCGCCAGTGCTACAGGCAGTGCTTAATTTGTTACAAACATAGTCCCGGGGCTCTCGACAGGAGGACACTAGAGCTTGCACCATCCTTTGCCCCGGTCAGCACTGTCAATGACAGCACCAACACACTAGTAATCATCACACTCTTAAAAGTGTGACCATTCATACTATTACAGGCCCCCAACGCTATAAGAATGGCTTTGGAGAGAAATACTAATAATTGGAAATTGAAATGGAAATAATAAACAGAAGTTGTTGTGCTCGTACCTTAATTGGCAGACACCACTATCATGTGGCAGACAGACATAAGCCCCAGTGCTGGCAATTAAGTGCAGGTGCTGAGCACCGGAAAGCATTGGCACAAATTAAGCACAGGCAACAAGGTCCATACCATTGAGTGGAGAAAGGAAACACGAGTTTAGGCTTTCTTATCACAAGGGGCTTTAGCCAATCTTTGATCTGAGCTTACTACAATGTCTCCTTCTCATGGTATTTGTTCTTTCTTTCTAGGGACGTCACGCCAGGCCAGGTGTACCACTACCAAGTGCAAGTTCAAGCAGGGGCAGCACTTGGAGTAGCCACACCCCCTCTGGCTCACAGGCATGGCGCCCCCTACTGTGGGGACGGTAAAGTCACAGCGTAAGTTTTATTCTGGCATTAATTGTTAAAGGCAGTTTAATCTGTATCACTGCTGAGGTAACTCACTTAATTATTTGTATTTTAAATCGTAAGGATGTCGCACATAAAATAAATGTTTCAGCGAGAATTCACTAAGGTATGTTCTTGGTTACAGTCATATAAGCCAGTGTGTGGGAAGTTTAACGTGCAACCACATGCAGAAAACCCTGTATGCAGCCTAAGGGAACAGAATGGGTATATAAAAGGGAAACTGCCAGGCAAAACCTGTTACAATTCTCATTTATGTGATTTTATTTTATTTAGGGTTTTTATAAGTGCTGCTTAACTCTGCCGGCCTGATTATGAAAGGTAAACTTACACTTACTCATAAGTTTACTATTTGTCGATATTCACAAACTACGTGCTGAGTTTTATGACTCTGTACTCACCATATTTATGTGTGTGGAGGTCTCTGCACCCATAGACTCCGCACACATAAGTACAAGAAGAGCGGTGTCATTAACCTCTGCACATTGTTTGTGAATTGCATTTTTTAGAAATACAAAGTGCAGTTTGAGAATCAAGCCCTGCGTTTTAGGTCGCCAGTCTCAGGGGCAGACTGGGAACTGCTGCGAGCCCCACTAAGGGGGTCATTAGAATGGCGGACGGACCCCTATCGGGAAACGGGACAGCCCACCATAAGAGCGGGGGCCCGTGGGGGAAATTAGGATGCGCCCGCCACAGTGGTGGGCGCATCCTGCATTTCTGTCATTGTGGCGGGCAGTGCACTCAGCACTGCCCGCCACAATGCCAGGAAGGCATGTTGTGCACTTCCATGCACAACATGGCAGGCGCCCGCGGTGCATGCCATGTGCATGGAACTGCAGGGGAGTATCATAGGTATCCCCCATGTGCACCCCCCCACCCCATGGAGTACCTGGGGGTCCGCAATGGACCCCGCAGTCTATTTCCGCCTGCCTAGAAAGGCATCTTCCCCCACCCATGTTAATATGGGAGGCCGTGTATACCAGACACAGCCACCATATTAAACCCTTGCCCCCGGCCATGGTAATATGGCGGGGGAGGGGAAATGGGTGGCGGCCGGGGTCGGATCACGGGCGGATCGCCACCGCCATGCGGGCGGTGGTGATCCGCCTGTGATCCTAATGGGCCCCCAATTGTTCAAAATAAAATGGCAGTAAAATCATTTAATTGACTGTTTATCTGTCTCACAGCGGGCCGTTTGGGCAACACTCCCCTGCCCTCACAAAGAAACTGCAGCTGGAAATAAGCAGATAGTTAATGGGCAGCAACAATGAAGAGGATAATAGAAAAAATAACAATAATTGTAAAACTACCCCAAAAACTCCAAATCAAAATATTACTAAGAGCTTAATTACTTTACTATCAAAATCAAAGAATATTGAGAAGATAGTTCTGGGTGGAAGAATGCTACTAAGAGATCAGCACGAGGAGACTAAGACCTCTACATTGATTAGTTTCAGTCTAGCAGGTAGTAGTTTTCGGGGTAATGCTGCTTCCTACCTGCTTCTTTCCAGATTCCGCACATGTCCGTTAGTGCTGATCCTTACCTTTCGATAATGCCTGTGCACGCCTCTCCATTTTCTATGGCTACCATGCATCCATTGTTTGCATGTCCCTCACTACTAGGTGCATTTGCAGGATGTCTTCAGAGGGTGCCACCAGCCAAGGTGATTATTGATTTACCTTGAATCCAGGATCCACCCCCACCGCCATCGCACCTCTCACCTGGCTACAATGCAGGACAAATATCAAATCCATTCGACTGAAATGACAGAAGCAAGACCGGACAATTAACCTGCATAATTCACATTCCATCAGTTTCTTATTTATTATTAATTATCTGCTATCAAATGCTGTATATCTTAACATGTCATTAATGTATTCATTATCTCTTTGTTAATTACAGTGCCCATGTGTTTTCCCCTCAATTGCATGCATAGTTAATCATATCTCGTTGCCAGTTAAGAGTGTATTTCCTGGGATTATGAAGAAACCCTATGGTAGGCTTTAGTCATGTGAACATTATTTGAATCTAACAGTAAATAAGATGATGACTTGATGAAGAGAGCACTTAAAAATCCTTCTTCAGTGTTAATCCTTTAGCAGATTATTTCTCATGGATGTGTTTTTTTTAAATTTAGATTGATGGTCTCATAGCTCAAGACAATATTTTCCTTTGTTCAAAGCAATTTCTCCATGCATAAATTCAATTTAGAAGCTGCTAATGTGTAAAATTATTAGGGCTTCATTTAGAGGTGGTTAATAAAGACACATCAGTCGAAAATCGTCAGATGTCAATAATTCAGTTCCCCTGGCTCCCTGCTCTGTTATATACGGTGAAGCCGGTAAACCAGCTCCACCACAAACACCACCACTGCCGCTGGCCAGCCTCCTCCGCCCCATCATCACCTTTGTACGAGACAACCTGTACCAAGGGGCATGGCAGTCCTAGCGGGAAAAATGTATTGGTGTCCCCCATGCACTCGTAAAAACTCGCTTTGCACAAAACAGGGGTGGGGGGAGCCAATATTACCCTCTAGAGCCTAGGCTACACCATAAACTTCTGAACTAAAAAGGAAGTTCCAGCAAGATAAATGTAAAAGGGATTTGAAGAGAGGCCAACTTTCTATTTGCAATCTCTGGTAGATCAACTCGCCTAATGTGATTCCTTCATTTTAAATCAAATGGTATGCATCGCTTACATTTTAGGAGGCATTGCTGTACTTAAGTCAACAAAAGGGACACTGACTGCAAAATTGATTCCTTATTTTGACCATTTAATTATTTTAAAGTCTTTTGTCAATTTTACAAAACTAATAGTGAGTCACAAAACATTGAAGAATACTGCAATCAATCATCATACAAAGTTATAACAAAGGTGAAAGAAATCACAAAGTACCAGTTTAGAATATGTGAACAAAGTAACCACAATGACGGATAGCCTGCCATCGTTAGGGCAACAACAAAAGAGAAAAACCCTCTCCACGTAACAACGTCACCACTGCTGAAGGCAATTAATTTAAGCTATGAATTAGTTGGGCTATTATGAATTAGCATTGTTACCTGAAGACAGTTTGGATGATGAACTGATTGATTGCAGTATTTTTCAAGGTTTTGTGGTTCACTATTAGTTATATAAAATGGACAAAAGACTAATTAAATGGTTAACATGACAAATTGGATTACAAAATTATCTTCTGCAAATGCACAGGCTTCAAAATATACACTGCCAAAAAGTTGACCTTTCTGGACAAAAATTCACCCTCTATCTAATTTCTAAATCCAGCAATCTAATTTCTCACATATTTATGGATGAGTAAATGTATCATGCTAACTCCACTTCTAGCATATTTAGGGGATGTCCTAGTTAGTGACAGTCTTCAGCTTGATGCAGGCTGGGTTGGAACAACACTACACCATGCACATTGGCACATGATGAAGTCCTGAAGTTTTCAGGCTCTGTGGTTCCAAGCTTATCTACCAGTGGTAGTCAAAGCACCATGATTTGCAAGAGGGTGTGTTCTCCTTACTCACCCTTAAGGCCTGCAGACTGGTGAAACAAGGAATGCCTATCACTACATTGCACTCTGCACTACAACAACACACCCTTGCCTGTGAACAGATTCCTCAACGCAAGCTGACTCCGTCTACAAAAATCTCTACATGTTTGGTCCTCCTCAAGGTGATTGCCAATGCCATTAGTGTCTGAGTCCATCATGAGGTGCTGCCTCCTTCTGAGTGGAGCATTTTGGATAATGTTGGTGATGTCAGATGCTCTGTCCCTTTTCCTTACCCGTGTGTTTTCTTTGAGAGATCTTTCTGGGCTCAAAACGTTCCCTCTGACCAGGGCCTCTCAGAGAAGTGCTATCCACCCAGAAAAGTGTCCTGGTGGGTGAGTGATCCCATTCATATGGAGAAGGTAACAGTAAATGTACTACAGCATTGCCTATCAATCCCCAGCAGTTGGGCTGGCAGGAGCCTAGACTCCTCTTGAATGTACCCAAGCCAACAAGGAGAAGAGCTCTGCCCTTCTAACAAGCCTACAGGACATAGTGTATGGCAACCTTGGTGTCTTAGCGGCTAGGCTGCAAAGCTGGATTCATCTTCTTCCATAGAGAGGTAGGGCGCAGGTCATCTTTTGATCATGCATGCATATTGGGGAGTGGTTCACTTCAATGGAGATATGGGAAGTGGGACTAGGGCTTGCCTTTCATAAAGTAAAGTTCCCTGGAAAGACTCACAGGGGGTCCTTTTAAGGGGAAAACTATTACAATTGCATGACTCTGCATGGCTACACCTTGCTAGGATCATTGCAAACTTTAGAGACTCCTAAATATTGTGCCTACCTGCACGAATACGACAAGTCACAGCACAAACATTTACAATGCACGCGTTTTTTACATTGCAACATTCATTACAACGCATGATTTTACAACACATGCCATCACAACGCATTTTTAGAAACTACATTTACAAAGCATTCCATTACAACACATACCATCACAACGCATAATACTTTTAGGGCAACAGTAGGGTCAGTGTTGGATAGTGTAGGGGTATTAATACTATTCCCACTCCAGTGAGTGCAACAGTAGGGTAAGTGTTGGATTGTGTAGGGGTAAAAATTACTATTCCCATGTACCCCAAAACACATACCCACCCTAAAACTTAAAATATTCTCATTACTTACCTTATAATGTGTTGTAATGGCATGCGCTGTAGTGACATGCATTGTAATGGCTGTTTTGTAATGGCATGCGATGTAAAGGCTGTTGCGTTGTAACAGCTGCGTTGTAAAGGTAGTGCGTTGTAATGACTGCATTGTAATGGCTGTTTCTCACCAGCAGTTACTGTGCCAAAAAATGCCTGCACATTTTTACAATGGTCATCCTCAGAGGAAGCGGGTAATGCACACTAGCCATTACCTCTGACTTGCAAGTTAGATTTTCTGGAAACACTTACGTGACACCTCTCAATTTGTTTAGAATCCTTATTATTCCGGGTCCTGCCACTGACTGAATCCCTTTAATTTAGAACCTGTTGATGTGTCATTAATATGTACAGCTTGTACTGCAGTGTTCCTGTTCTTGGCCCCGTGGATCACAGCCGGCATCTGTTGCTAAAGTTTGACTTCCATTGTGCTTGAAGGTGCAATTTCAGAAGAGCTGTACAGATCTGCAAATATCTTAGAGGTCACACACTAAAAACTATGGCTCCTTGCCACAATATGCAGTCTTTACTCCAAGAATAGCCTTAGCGTAATGACAGATTGTCCACTTTCCCTAATTGACTTAGGGTGATTTGATTACATTCAGTGCCATTGAGCTCAGGCTGATGTATTCATGACTGCGAGAAGGTGTAGGTCGTGATTCGTCATCTAGTCTAGACACTTGTCTCACTTTCATCAGTAGACTTCTCTTCATTTGTTATGGCTGTTGTTCTTGCTAATGGTTCAAGATTTACAACCTTGTTGTTGAACTAGAAAGCTCCCCACAACTGACAGACAGAAGGCAGCTTCTGAAGAGCATGGGAATGTGTTGGGCTCCTTATCCTCTCTTGCCATGAGCCAAGGCTACCTCTCGGAGATCCCAAGGTTACCATTTCCACAAGATCTAAGTTGACTGTTGGGAGCTAGTGCGTAAGGACAGATGTCATGGCTTGAGGAATAACAGGTGTCCAAGTCATTCTTCTCCTAAGATGCTATGCAATGTTTGTGTATACATACAGAGGTGGCAGGGAGGGGATGTTGAGTTCTTTTTGCCAGCCCATTTTCCTGCTTGCTGTCGAACCCACTTGGAATATGGGAGGAGTTTTGTCCACCATAATGTTCTTATGCTTTCCTCTGGAATTAGCACTTCTCAGGAAACTGATGATTTTCTTTTTCCACCCAAATCTTAAGCTGGTCCTCTGGCCTTTATATTAAGAAGAGCAGTAATAAGACATCCATAAAACAAGGCAGATTCAAACCCCTTCTTTACTCCCTCTATTTTATTTAGAGTGCAGTGGAATGGGGGTGTTTCCATTGTTGGAGATGCCATCACAATGCCATTGAAAACAACTTCTCAACTCCCCAAACCCTGCTGGAAACAGCATCCTTTCTGTCCAAGACTACCATTAACCATGTGCCCAATGGCAGTCCCAAAAGGAAAAGGCCATGAATGTCCTTAGAGAAATGTCTCAGCTCATGGAGGGCATTTGTCATGTTATTCCTGATGATTCCTGCTTTCAAGGGCTGTCTTCATGAATATCGTAACTGACTACTAGTCCAACATGCCAGTAAGACATAGTGGACCTGCTATCACATACAATTTTTCGCCTGGATTGGTTACCCCTATTTACATTTTGGTAGAAACAGTGGATGAGGAGACCAGAAACCTCTATATTAGGTGCCCTGGTGCAGCTGGCGTGACAGTGGTAGAGTGTCAATCACACCAGACCTTGTAACCTTCAACACATCACACAGTCTCTATCTCTGTAGCAGTATCATTATTATTTTATGTCTGTCCCATCTCTATTTAAGTATGGCATTGATTGTGCCCATAAGTCATTCTTGAAAACAGTTACATGCATCTATCACAATTTATGTATTTGCATATTCGTTTATGTGCTTCTTGCTTCAGGAACCTTTCTATGTAGAAATACTATTCCTGATCAATCTTCTCATTAGTCTTGCCTTATAAGGTCACATATATTTCCCCTATTTTAACAGTATGCACAATGTAATGTCCCAATCATATCTCTCTTCTCCTTCCTACAATCTGAGTCTTTGCTTCAAAATCTTTCAAATAAAGTTCTTCCACCACCTTGATATCTCTCATCAAGACTCTCTCCAATCTTTCTTATCTTTGTGGAGATGTTGCCTTCTGTTCTTGGCCAAGTACTACAGGGCACTATCACTCCAGATCAAACTCCACTCACAAGCCCACTCTGTGTCCCATAACAGAAACAGTTCCTTACAAGACTCATTTATTGGGCCTTACACCAGTACTTCTTATCTTGGTGATTAAACTTCTATATGGAACATGATCTGGGAGGTTTTTTTAAGTGGATTAATAAAACAGGATAATAAACCACCATACCTTAATCTCAGATACATTCTGCAAGCCTGATGTTAAGGCAACTTCTTGGAACCTATCAATTTCTTTACTTTTTCCATTCTTTGGTTGCTTATCACTGTTTACGGACTAGATCAGGAACCCAATTCAAGGAAGGTGAAAGGTTCAGCTAAGCAATGAACAAGTAGAAATTGTTGGTAAACAATGATGTGGAATGGTTTTACATTTTCTCCTTTAACATTTTACATCCTCAACTTCAGTCACGATGACAAAAAAAGGAACGATGTCACCAGTCTAAAGGTTATAATTATTTTCAGAAACACAAGCGCACATCCTATGCTATCTACTCCTGTTCCAACCAGGTCAGATCTTGATCTCTTTGGACTGATCACCCAAAATATCACAGCAAAACATTTTGACATACACAGAATTCCCAGAGGACCTGAATATTTGACCTAACATTTAACCTTAGGAACATTTTTCTCCTTGTGCGCCAGCACTTATACCATGTCTTTAACTCCCTGAAAACTGCCCATACCTGCTTGCGAACAAAGTAATCACAGTCATTCTGTAGAATCAGGATTCAAGGGTGGTATGACTCTCGTCGAGCTGGCAACACTGATATCTCTCGACTAGTGTAAAAGTTCAAAGACCATCTATGGTTAAGCCACTGTCCACCTTGGCTCCACTTATTCCAGCCATGACCATGAACCAGGCAGTAAGGACACGCCAAACATCTTTGCCACTAATATCAGTCTTCCTTGGAGTGCCATTTATGGGCCTCACATGGCACTGTACTCTTCATTACATCTGAATCAGTGTCCACCTAGAGTTCCCTACTAGGAGATCTCTGTGAAGGGTGGGAAAAATGGGGGGAACTCAACCTTAACCGACTGGCATCTCAGTCCCCACTTCCACTGCAGTGTTTGGCAGTTCTGCAGCAGATCCGCAGTGTCTGTTCTCACACATCACTCCGGATCCATAGGCTTCCACTGTGTTTCTACCCCAGCACGGTTAGTTGTCAACATCCAGGGACTGGCAGAGCTCCAATCACTTCCCCAAAGTCAGTAGAAAGGACCTTTCTGCTGAACACTCATGAGGATCTCTTAGAGGAGAAACCATCTCTAAACTCACCTGGCCACTTTCTTAGGGATCTTAAATGTCTCCCAGTGCTTGATGGAGTTTGCATCCTAGAGACCGAGCATAAAGAGAAATTCAAAGAACTAATGCACTGGGCATTGGTTCTTTGAATTTCTCTTCTATGCATGTGTGAAGACTATACACTGTTCTTCCCTTGGGAGTGTAGTAATGTTGACAGTTTAGAGATACTATAAACATCCATAGAAGTATCTGGAAGATCTTATTCAACAGTGGGTATCATACTCCAAGTCCTTAGTAGATTTACAGTCCCTTCCCAGGAGAGCATTTGTTGTCCTGCAATTGAGGTCATCCCTGCGAAGGTCAGTTCCATAGTATGGTTAGACCAAAAGCCCCACTCTTTACTATTTTAAACAGTGGTAGACCAAATTTGCCCACTCAGTTTTGCATATGAACATCAAAAAAGTACATCACAATGATGTTTATTAAATTGGTTACGTTGCACACTGAGTTAAGGATAAATGCCCGAGTGATGCAAGGCTGCCAATCATCAATACTCATGAATAATACTGCGCTCTGTCTAATGGTGTGGCTAGGGTTATTCACAACCCAAAGTCTGGCCGTGGGACAGTATAAGTTAATTTACAATATAAGGGTGATGTTTTCAGGCTTCAACTCTGGTCAGGTCCACACTCACAAGATGTTCCCCATCCAGCATAATATGACTAGCTTAGAACAAACTATACCTGTCTCATCATAAAATCAATACAAAGAATGTACTATGAACTAAACCAATGGCAAGAACATAGCTTAGCTGTGAAAACCTTGAAATCTTGTACACTCATGTGAAAGTGATAATAGGAAAGGGAGTTACCTGGTCTACGCTGCAGAATGGACAGGGGCACCAACTCCATCTCCCTTAAGTGGAACTTGAGCATGTGCAACGCTTTCATAGCGTAGAGCTTGGCAGTTGCCTATAACATCAAGTTAAGTGAGGCTCCAAATTTGAGGAAAACATGAAAACAAATAAAATGAAAAGGAAAAAATATTGGGTTAGGGGGCGTGGCTTCGAGGGCGAAGATGGCGGACGCGGCTCTGTAGAGCTCCTGCCAGCCCGTTCTTTATCCGCTCACTTATCCTGGCCCTACCTCTTCTTCCCCCATCTCAGCTAGTGCAGGAGTTCCCTGGAGTCCAGAGGGTCCCAGTGGTGTGCTTCATCGAGCTCCGGGCGCCCGCTGGCGCGATCATCGAGGGCCGTCCATTCTGGGCCTACTTGCCGCGTGGCGAGCCGGGGCCTCGATTTTTCACCCCTCCGCTGGTGACGCCACGGGACTGGCGGGGTCTCGGTCAACTTGGCCCGCGCGGCCGGGGCGGAGTCACTGGAGCCGGAATCAAGGGCTCGTGACCGTGCCCGGCGGAGAGTGGTCCCGGCTCGTCGGTGGCGGGGACCTACAACATATCCTGAGTGCCCAGTCTTGTCTCTGGCTGGGCTGCGGCGGGGCCCGGGGACGGAGGATCCGGCGGTTGGCCCTGGCCTGGTGGCCCCGGCGCCTCGGAGGACGGACGAGTCCCCCCCCTCGCTCCAAGGTTTGCTTTCTCTCCCGACGACGTGGGACGGCCTGCATCTGTACCTGTCCCGTCAGTGACCCGTAGCGGATTTTTACATCGGTCCGCCCCGTCGGCGGCCATGACGAGGAGCAAGGGCGGCCACACCGCGGCCACAACGGGGCCCATGGACAAGTTCGCCGGCCCGGGGAATGGTGCTGGAGCGGCCGGAGGGAGTCAGACGGCCGGCCCGGACAATGCAGCGTTGCTCACGGCCATCATGCAATCCCGGGACATGCTGGACGCGAAGATCGGCGCGGTGGGCGCCGACGTGATGTTGCTGCGCCAAGACCTCCGCAATGCGGTGGCCCGCATCACGGAGATGGAAACCCGGGTCACGACGGTGGAAGGCGATGTGGGTGCCCTGAAGAAGAGGGTCGCCGACCTGGAACAGACGCAGCGGGGCCTGGCGCTCCGGGTGGAGGACGCCGAAGGACGGGCACGGCGAAACAACCTCCGCTTTGTGGGCTTTCCGGAGGGGTGCGAGAAGGGGCCTATGGACGTCTTCCTTTCCCGGTGGCTGGAGAGCTGGTTGCCCCCGGACGTCCTCTCGAACTGTTTTGTGGTGGAGTGAGCCCATCGGGCCCTGATACAAAAGCCTCCGGCTGGAGAGCGGCCTCGCCCGATCATAGCCCGGATCCTGAACTACCACGACAGAGATGTCATCCTCCGGGAGGCGAGGCTCAAGGACACCCTGCAGTTCGATAATTGCAAAATCATGATTTTCCGTGACTATACAAAGTTGGTTCAACAGCAGCGTCACTCCTTTCTGGCGGCCAAGGCCAGACTCCGGGGCCTGAAACTCCAGTACTCCCTGCTATACCCGGCCCGCCTTCGGGTCATTTTCAACTCAAGGACTCACTTCTTTGATACTCCGGAGGCCGTCTTTGCTTGGACCGACGAGGCGGTCCGGCTTCGCCCACATGTTCAGCCGGGGCTCCACGCCGGCTCTTCCCGCAGTTCTTCTCAGGAGCGGGGCGATCAGCCTGCCAAAGGGAAGCGGCACCGCAAGTCCCGATCGAGGCGGAGATCCCTGTCTCGGGACCCTCTTTTGGGCGACACGCAGCAGGAGACAGATCATTCTGGCGGGGGGTCGTGACTTCCAACGGCTGACCCTTCTGCTGCTATCTACTTCTCGCCTGGGGTCCCCTGCTGACACGGCGGACCGCTGCTCAACGATCCAGGCCGGATCTGGTGCAGTATTACTTGGCCTTTACGGGCCTTAGCTGGACTTATGTGGACCAATGCACTATATATGCGATGTTATTGCTGATGTTTATTGATGGAGGTGGGGGGGGGTGGGCATGTTTGGTGGGCTGCCTCCTGCTGTTGGGGTCGGGGAGGTTCGTGTTTTGGGGTGTGTGCTTGGTTAGTACTTGAGGGGTAAGTGGGATCCATTGGTATGCCTAACTTTTGGTGCTCTGTTTTGTGCCTTAACTACAGTATGCCGCGACAGGTACTTCATTGTTTCTTGAGGTATTGGGGTGGGGGTGGGGGGTCGGGGTTGGTTTGGTGGTGTGTTGGGGAGTCTGGCTGTGTGGGGGGTGTGGGAATTGGGGTACTGTTCGTTGGGGTGCACGTGATCTTTCTGACCTATGCTGCTGTGGGGGTTGGGGCCTGGGCCGGGGGCCGGGGTGTGTGGGGTTTGCTGTATAGGGATGATGGCTGATGTCCCTGGCTTGGCGCCTTCTGGCGCCGCTATGCGCATTCTTAGCTGGAATGTCCGGGGTCTCTTGGATAAGATAAAACGGGGGGCGGTACTACGTTGGGCCAAAAGGGATCTTGCAGACGTGCTCATGCTCCAAGAAACGCACATGCTTGGTACGAAGGCCCTGAGTCTCCAGCGCTTTGGTTTCCACCAGGTGTTCCATGCCGGGTTTGCCAGGGGCTCCAGGGGGGTGGCTATTCTTGTTCATAGGCGCCTGGCGTACACACACGAGCGCCAGTGGCTAGACCCTCAGGGGCGCTTCGTGTTCATCCAAGGGAGAGTTGGTGTGGAGCCGGTGGTGTTTGGGTGTGTGTATGCTCCCCCCCTCTGCAATGGGCTCTGGCTGAACGGTTATTTGCTCTGTGGGCTGAATTCCCTGATTCTTTGGCGGTGATTGGTGGCGATTGGAATGATGTGGTGAATGTGGCCATGGACCGGCAGCGGAGTCTTGGGGTGGCGCCTGTCCCCGCTCCTACGCGGCTGGGCGCTATGTTGGATGTATTGGGTTGGGCTGATGTATGGCGGCATTTGCACGCGGAGCGCCGCGAGTACACTTACGTCTCAGCGGTACATGGCTCCCTCTCGCGCCTAGACTATGTCTTCGTCCCACGGGCCTACCTTGCCAGAGTGAAAGGGGCGGCGATTCGGCCTCGCGGGCTCTCCGACCATTCCCCGGTGGCGGTCCAGATAGACCTACATAGACCGCGCCAGCCCTTCCGATGGCGGATGTCCACGTGGCATCTGCAGCGACCTGACTACTCCCAACATATTCGTGGCGCTATTGCCCAGTACTGGCAGGATAATCTAGGTGTAGGGGTGGACGCGGTGACAGTTTGGGAAGCCATGAAACCCACGCTGCGGGGCATCGATCTAGCATGGTGCTCGTCGGCTCGCCGGGCGCGGTTGGAGGGCATAGCCGCGGCGGCGGAAAGGGTGGAGGAGCTGGAGGCGCGCCACAGAACTGCGGCGGATGACATCTCCCTGCGACAACTTCTGCAGGCG
Source organism: Lissotriton vulgaris (assembly GCF_964263255.1). Taxonomy (NCBI): domain Eukaryota; kingdom Metazoa; phylum Chordata; class Amphibia; order Caudata; family Salamandridae; genus Lissotriton; species Lissotriton vulgaris. The sequence goes on along the minus strand of NC_141685.1, from coordinate 797,900,816 downwards.
CAGCAGACGCACTCTGCAATCTTGTTGGATGAGGCTCGACAAGCGTGGCTGGCCACCCGTAGCCAGGTGTATCAGTGGGGCGACAAATCATGCAAGATGCTTCATCGACTCTGTCAACAAACCTTGCAGCCACTTACGCTCCCAGGCCTTGTGGACGCTGCGGGCGTGGCTATCACGGACCCGGCTACTCTGGCCGCTAGCTTTGCGCATTACTATAGGGGTCAGTACGCCTCCCGGGAGGCTCTTACTCCTGCCGCCATCGCCGACTATCTTGCCTCGGTCCCCCCGGCCGCGGTGTCAGATGAGGTGCGGGATGCTCTTGACCTCCCCCTGACGGCGGAGGAACTTGGAGACGCGCTAGGTCAACTGAATGTGGGCAAAGCGCCTGGACCAAGCGGCTTCCCCAGTGAGTTCTATCGAAAATTCCATCTGCAGCTGGGGCCGCATTACCTACGTGCTTTGGAGGCGGCGCGTGGGCAGGGCCGCCTCCCGCCGGACTGGCGACATGCTGAGATCGTTGTGTTCCAGAAGCCGGGGCGACCCCCGGACCGCCACGACTCCTACCGGCCCATTTCCCTTATTAATTTTGAGGCCAAGCTCTTGGCCAAAGCACTCGCGAACCGCCTGCTTCCACATATCACTGCCCTCGTGCATCCTGATCAAGCTGGCTTTATGCCGCGCCGGGCGACGCGGCACAACATTCGGCGGGCACAGGCGGCGATTGATGCTATCGGTGCCTCGGAGGACCAGGCGGCGTTGTTGCTGGCCGACATAGACAGCGCCTTTGACTCAGTCAGTTGGACCTTCCTATTCACCCTTCTACCGCTGCTGAACCTTGGCCCGACTTTCATCTCCTACGTCCGCTTGCTCTACACGGAGGTTACTGCCTCGGTGCGGATATCGGGGGCGGCCTCGGCACGATTCCCGGTTACCCGAGGCACACGTCAGGGGTGTCCGCTCTCTCCCTACCTATTTGCGCTGGCCATGGAGCCGCTGGCTGCTAGGGTCCGTGCTGACGCGCTGTATCGGGGCTTCGTCTGGGGCTCGGACCACACGGACCGCATTGCTTTATATGCGGACGACGTGCTCTTCTTTATGACCGACCTCCAAGTTACTGGCCCCCGGGTTCTGGAGTTGATGCAGGGCTTCGGCCAGGCGTCGGGACTCTATCTTAACCCGCGCAAATCGACTCTCTGGGTGCTGGGTGAGGGCACGGTGGACCTTCCATGGGCAGCCTCCCTCCGGATGGCAGTGGAGGGGGTGAAGTACTTGGGAGTCTTTCTCTCTGCCTCGCCTACGGTGGCATGGGGCCGGAACATTCAGCCGGTCTGGGACCGGGTCCAGCTGGACATCAAAACATGGACACGTATGCCTCTTAACATATATGGCCGGTCGGCCATTTTCAAAATGGTGGCCTTGCCTCGTCTTCTTTACCAGCTACAGAACCATCCCTACCCGATTGACCAGCAGTGGTTTCGCAGTGTTGATTCAGTGTTAGGCAGGTTCTTGTGGGCTGGAGGCGCCTCTAGAGTGGCGCTCCGTACGTGCTTCCTTTCTACCTACTGCGGTGGCTTGGCTACCGCGGATATGCTGTCCTACTATCAGGCCTCTCATCTCCTGGTGCTCAATGAGTGGTGGTATGGGGACCGTGGTGACCCGGCCTATGCTCTGGAGCACATTCTAATGGACGGCGCCTCTCTCCACACTCTGCTGTACTCGGCTAGGAGGAGACGGCGGCTCCCACGCGTGACCCAGTTAGTGTTTGCCGTTTGGCGGAAGGCTCTACACCGCATGGGGTGGTGGGGAAACTTACGGCGGAGACTCCGCTGTGGCGTAACGGCCTGCTGCCGGCGCTGGCGTCGCTGCAGGGCTTTGACGGCTGGGACGCAATCGGGATTTCGTCCCTGGGGCATGTCCTCTCCGGCACCACTCTTAAATCCTTCCAAGAGCTCAGCACTGAGTTCGACATGCCCAGGTCCCAGTTCTTTCGCTACCTCCAGCTCCGCCACGCCCTTACTCCTAGCCTGGTAGGGCTGGAGCAACTCCCGGACTTCAGTCCCATAGAAGCAAAGCTGTTTATGGGTGACTTGGGTGATAAAAAAGTCTCCCAGATCTACCGATCCCTGGTCACGCACTGCTCCCCCTCGCTCCTGACACTGAGGGCCCTATGGGAAGCTGATGTCGGTCCCTTGGACGAAGACGACTGGCGCGAAGCCCTGGAATCCCCCCGGGGGACGGCCATTGCAGTCCGCCTCCGCTTTATACAATTTAAATATCTGCATCGAGCTTATTTTACGAGGGAGCGGCTGTGGCGGGCGGGGCTGATTGCCAACCCGGAGTGTCTGAGGTGTGGTTCGGAGAGGGGCACCCTCTTTCATACTGTATGGTCTTGTGAGCGGTTGACTCGGTTTTGGGCTGGGGTTTGGGGTTGCCTGTCTGAGGTGTTGGGATGGGATTTGCCCCGTACGCCCCGGTTGGGCCTTTTGCATGTGTTGGAGAACATTGGGGGCAACGTCTACAAGCGCCATCTACTGCTGTTGGGACTGGTGGTGGCAAAGAGAGACCTGGCGCAGGCCTGGAAAAGCGAACGAGCCCCTCCCCTTAGTTCATGGAGGGCAGGCCTGGACTTCATCATGGGCCTGGAGCAGCCTGTTTTTGAGGCTCGGGGGTGCCCCCGCAAACATTTCAAAATATGGAAGCGATGGGCGGACTATAGGGGCCTCCCCCTCGACCCTCCTATGGACATGGACGATGCATTGCCTCGAGATGTGGACCCAGCACCTTAGGCCGCTGACCGGCCCCGCATATATCTCTCTTCTATTCTGGTTGCTTAATGGTCACGTGCACGGGGTTAGGGTGGGATAAGGGGTGGGCAGTAGTTGGGGATTGGGGGGAGTTCTGGGGGTTGGTGGGTGGCTGTGTGTTCTGAATATCTTGAAAATTGCTGTATACGGGGGTTCGATGCTATGCCATAAATGTGCCTTTTCATACTTGCTGTTGACAGTCTCCTCCTGATTGTGGAGGGCTGTGCCTGCACTTGCTTGACCCTCTAATAAAAATGGTTTTGAAAAAAAATACTGGGTTACATATTGCATTGTTTCTATTGGATGCTGCCAATTGCATGCAGCTAGAATAGGGTCACTGCTGGGCTTGGGAAATGAATATAGAAAGAACTGACATTGTGTAATCCGATCCCCCAAAAGAACATTAGAGATATGCTAGGGTGTGTGTCACAAAAATAACAGAGTATCTTGATACAACGTGTCAGATAGAGTCAGAGTCAGAGTCAAAAATACTTTAATCGATTATTTAAAATCATAAAAGTATACTACACACACAATTATAATAGAAAAAACATACATACATACACAAATTTATAAGACAATACTATTCAATACGTTACAAGCAAGTGTTAAAAACAATTAAAAAACGATTAAGAACATTTGTGCAGGGAAAAGTCAAAAACAATTATTACTTTTTTAAAGATAGGTCAAGTCCCCTAATTAATCCATCACATTTAGTTCTGTAGATAATTTCATTGCCATATTACTTCGACACTACAGGGACCAAAATTGCATGACAAATAAAGTTAAAAAGTCGATCTAAACCTTGGCTATTTACAAAGGAATGTATGACGTTACAACTAATTCCGTTGCAACGCATGCCTTTACCACGCATGCGTTACAACGGAATTCGTTTTCCACGCTTAACCTTTACCTCGAATATACCTTTACCACGCATACATTTACAACGTTTTTCGTTGTAAATGTATGCATGGTGAGGGCATACTCTTGATAAAGGTTATACCTCTCCCCTTAAATGCCCCCTGCCTCCACTCCTTATATTTACCCCTGCACTTAACCCTTAATACATATATATTTATTTTACTAAAATGCCCCTTACCTTTTAATTCGCCTTCTCTCCTTCTTCTTTGGTTACGTCGGTCGTACGTCGTTGAGAGGAAGCGGAAGTTACTTTCCGTTTCCTCTCTAACGACATCGATTGCTTCAGCTTCGTCTTCACTTCGGCTTTTCAGGTAAGTTTTTTTTTTGGGGGGGGAGACCCCCCAGCCCCCCCTTTTTATCCCAACGCTTTCTTTTTTTTATGGGGGAGACCCCCCAAACCTCCCCCCCCTTTTTTTTTTCATTTACCACACATGCCTTTACTACGTATTTTGTAGTAAAGGTATGCGTGGCAAAGCCTCTCGTTGTAACCATGCATGCGTTGTAAAGCATGCGTGGTAAAGGATTTCGTGGAAACGGCTTTGTTGTAGAGGCCGTTTCCCTTTACAAAGTACATTCCGTGATTGAGATATTCAATAATCTGAGCCGTTTGGCTCGCATCGCTGCTACCAAAAAGTTGGCGACCCCAAACATCACAATAGGGGTCTCCATGAGTTGTAGGAACAACAAGGCGGGTTTTACTTGCTTAAATCCCCTGTCCCTCAGAAGTGGTAGAATATATTTTTCACTCCCCTCCGCAAAAAAAGGACAGAAAAATACAAAATGAGTCAGGTCTTGGTCAGTAAAAGCATCGCATTTGCATGGAGCGTGATCCCTAGGCTTATTCCATTTCAGATATTCACCCAAAAGAAGATGCATCTGGTTGAAACGGAATTTCGTCAGTAGCCACCGGTGATATGGTCTATTCACTACCATCAAATAAGGCTGAATGGACATGGTTGAAATTACTGTGTAGTGAGCCCTTACAGTGATTTTCTCAATTTCCTGGGCTTCACGATGCATGTTTCTGTGTTTCAAAAATTGGACTTTAATCCATGTAACATCATCCTTACACAGCCTTTCCGGATTACAATACAATTCCGGGCGGCCCAATTGAGTAGCTACAGATTTGATATAGTTCAGCCATTTTATGTCTTTAACTCTATCTCTCCCCATACAATCGCTGATGATTTTGCGGTTTAGAGTCAAGCTGGGGTTTAGCCATAATTTCACCCAAAGAAGTAGTGGGGCCAGGTTAAGGGCATCCTCGATATATCCTTGCCCTAGTTCCGACAGGACAGAAAAAGAGGGTGTGGACTGTGGTAGGCCTAATAAAGAGCGCATGGACCTATTCTCTTCTTTCTGTATTGGGGCTAGGTCCTTATATCCCCAGATCCCAGCCCCGTATCTAGCCAGGGCCAGGGTTTTGGCTCTATACAGGGTGAGTATGGCTTCAGTAGGTTTCCCTCCCAATCTCTTAGTGAAGCTCAATATGGCTGCAAATGACCTTCGTATGGCCAACGCTTTATTGACAATCTGTGGGGTCCAGGTGCCCAAATCATCAAAAATAACACCAAGGTATGTAAATGTTTTAACTTTGGACAATATCACTCCATTACATCGCAGGGTTTTTGTTGTTTTCTTTCCTTTCCCAATTGACATAACGTGCGACTTTTCCATATTTACAACCAGGTCTAGTTTCTGCATAAAAGCCCCAAAAGCATCAAGGAGCAACTGTAGACCATTTGGGGTTCTGAAAATGAGGACCGTGTCATCGGCATACATCAGTACGGGCAAAGGGGACCCACCCATGTTAGGTATATCTGGTGTAGCCGTTGACAAAACTGAATACAGAGAGTTGATATACAATGAAAATAACATGGGGGCCAAAATGCACCCCTGTCTAACCCCTCTCGCTGATCTAAAGCCAGCGGTGCATTTACCATCCATTGACATACGTACTGAAGCAGTCAAGTCACTGTGCAGGTAGGCTAGAAAGTTTACCAATACAGGGTCCAAGCCCATCTCCAAAAGAATCGTCCACAGCTTCGACCTATTTACTAGGTCGAACGCTGTGGACAAGTCCATAAAAGCCAGATGGACTGACCCCCTAGCAGCAACAGTATATTTACAAATAGTCATATATAAATTAAGACACTGTTCCTCAGTACCCCTCCCCGTTCTGAACCCATATTGGGTATTGCATAAAATTTCATTTTCCTTTTCCCACTTACTAATTTTATTTAAAATGACTTTGCCAAGAATCTTAAATGATGAATCAAGTAACGATATCGGTCTATAACACCTAGGATCACCCCTTTGCCCCTTCTTAAAAATTGGGATGATGACAGAGTGTGACCAAGAGATAGGAATGTTAGAATTATTCATACAAGCTAGATTAAAAACATTAGCAAGTACTATAGACCACACATGGGGGTGTGCTTTGTACATATCAGCGGGAACCCCATCCGAGCCGGGGGCTTTCCCGCCAGCTGTGTTTTCTATGGCATTTAGTACTTCTTTCACCGTTATTCTTAATGGAGTGTCTGTGATTAAGGAATCTATGGGGGTGAAAGGAGTAATAGTGATCTTACTTCCATAGATGGTTTCAAAATGGTCTAACCATTGTTTCTCGGTGATATTCACCTCTAGTGCTTCGTTTTCTCTGCCATTGAACAGAGGAGAGTTCACTATAGACCAGAACTTAGCACTATCCCTTAGTGTTAGATATCAATGCGACAATTTTACATATAGTTTCAAAAGCTTTAATGACATTCCCTCCAGTAGACAATGGGTCCCTGCATATGTTTAATTCTACACCTACTTTATCACACAAATCATTGAAAAAGTCGTCGGCGACAATCCTAGACCATTTAACTCGTCTACCTTGGTCATGAGCCCGGATTGCGGTGGGGTAGATTGATTGTTGACCAGTGGTTATTATGGTAGGATTAATATTAATTAATTCCATAATAACCGGGATATGGTCACTGAATGCCGTCAAGATAGCGTTGTAAGAAATGACATGTTTAAGAATGCTAGGTGACCCAAAAATAAAATCGATAATAGTGTTACTACCCCTAGCACTATAAGTTACTACTCTGTCTTTAGGGTTCGCAAAAGCGGGTTCTGATATATCCAGATTTATCAGTAATTCTTCTAAAGCACCCCCTTTTGCAGAGTGTTCAAAGTGGGGGTGAGTCAAATATTCATCTTCCAGGCAAACACCATTATAACAGTTTAAATGACAAAGGTGTGTATTAAAATCACCAAATAGCATATAATGAACAAAAGTAGATTGACTCTTTTTGTAATCATTTAAAAAATCAGCCAACATTAGGATATTTTCACTTCCTTGTGAACCTTCTGTTGAATTATAAAAATTTACATAGAGGATTTTTTCCCCCGTATTCATCAAAACCTCTAGAATTAAACAGTTAGGAGAGTTAACATTTATAATTTTCATCACCCCCGTGTGGCTTACTGAGATTAAAAGCAGTAGGCCTCCCTTACTTCTACCCCTATTTGACTTTTGCGCTACCACAAAAAAAGGATACATATCCTTCTACCCAGAAGTTACATTCAGTATCCCAAGTTTCTTGTAATGCAACCACATCCTGTTGTTTTATGATTTCCAGCCATTGTGTATCATCCCTTTTGGCTTGAAGACCGGAAATATTCCATGTCATTAGTTTCAAAGTTCTGTTGTCCGTATTATTTCCAGGCTGTTCCTCCACCCCCTCCTGAGTGGTCAGTCAAATATTAGTATCAAGATTTGTCAGGACATCAAAACGGTTCCTTAAGTCCAAGCCTGGGGTCAAGGCCGCAGGGTGTTTGTTATTTTGGGCCAGTTGGGAACTTAGTGGTTGAGTTGCCCAATTAGCTAGTTGCAATTTGGGTCGTGGGGTATTTTTCCTGTGTGTTATGTTGTGGGGGTTTTTTTGTATTGGGCGGGGGTAAAAAAAACCCAGTGGGACCGCACGTATTTGCCCTTGGATAATATTTGTGGCGTCCCAGAATAGCCTTGTGCAGACATGTGGTTTTCTAAAGTTAATATTGACACAATCATCAGAAAAGCGTTTGGCCATCGGACCCAGCCAAGTAACTCTTCTTGCCAAGCTAATGTGTGCAGAAACGTCACTAGGGCCTGAGCAATTTGCATCGCACCAGCTCTTTACATTTTCCATAAGAGTTAGCTGAGTTTCAGGTACTCCTGGTGTAAGCCTTGGTACGTTAACCAGTACTGCCACGAACGGGGTTGCCTCTGGGGGTAAGTTTACCATAGGTTTAGGATATTTCCATTGCCCGTTCTATGATGAAATGTTTTATCAGCATCCTCTTCATTTACCTCATAAGTATGGTTAGTTTTAGAGTCCGAGATGTTCTGTCGAATAGAATGCAATGTTTTATCAACAATTTTAGAATTGATGGCAGAACTCACTGTCGGGATGAGTGGCAGATGTACTGGGTTGGGCATAGTCTCTGCACTATTGATCTCCTCCATAGGTTGGCTATGTTGTTCTAGGGTCTGTTGTGGGTCTAGAGCAAGGCGCTCTGTAACCTTTTGGAGCAACAGTGAATTCATCCTCTCACATTTGCTCAAAAGACCAGATATGCAATCTTTAAGGGTTTCTACTATGTCACTTGAGATCTTTATCAGTGTAGATTCGATGGTATCTGTTAAGACCCTTTCTATCGTACCTTTGATTGAGCCTTCGAGCTTAGTTGATGGTTGGCGTGATTTAGTGTTGGCTCTATATCGTAGGTTTTGCGTTTTGTGAGGTCTCGCTCTTTTTCTACTTTTACATGTTTTAAGTTCCCCCTCCAATGTTTGAACACACTCAGGAGTGTCAGGTACCACTATCGGATCCACATGATGCACTGAGTATTGGTCATCGGGTAAGATGTCATGGGCAGTAGAGATGACAATGTTAGGTTCTAGGGGTATCCTTGACTCATTGTGCTCGATAGATACACCCTCCAGGCCAAGTTCGCGTTCTTTCTCAGCGATTTCTTTATTTAACTTCCCCACAGCTGATGTTAAGTATGTCAAGATGCTTTCAGATGCATTAGTTTTACGCGCTATTTTAACTTTGCTAGTGCCCCCTGTGATCGAGGTCTGAAGTTTTCTCTTACCCATTTCCAAGCTGTAGATGTTAGGGGACCGGCCTGTCCTGTCCTCTGTCGTACCCTGACGGCCACAGACGGCCCGCCCTCTGCCCGGGCTCCGCCCGGCGCCACCTGCGTGCATCCCGCGACGCGGAGGAAGCCTCTCGCTGAAGTACCGGCCAAACCGGAAGTCACCGCTAGGCTCCCTGGGAGCTGTAGTCTCCAGCCGCGGGCCGCGAGATGGAGCAATGCGGCGCGGCGAGACTGCAGCGTTGGGAACCCAGGAGCCTTTGTTTTGCTGGATTAAGTGTGGCAGGTAGCGGTAGCGTGTGTCTCTTCACTCCTCTGCGCCTCCGCGTTAGGCTGACTCTCCCCCGCTCCACCGAGGAAGCCTCCCGCTGAAGTACCGGCCAAACCGGAAGTCACCGCTAGGCTCCCTGGGAGCTGTAGTCTCCAGCCGCGGGCCGCGAGATGGAGCAATGCGGCGCGGCGAGACTGCAGCGTTGGGAACCCAGGAGCCTTTGTTTTGCTGGATTAAGTGTGGCAGGTAGCGGTAGCGTGTGTCTCTTCACTCCTCTGCGCCTCCGCGTTAGGCTGACTCTCCCCCCCTGTCAGATAGAGTCATTTTCTTTATTTTATTTTTATTCATGAGTATTTGTCTGTTACTCAATCACAACTAGCCCTATATTCCTTCACTTTGCATGGTTTTCAGCTTGTATTGTTAAAAGTATTTCACAAGTAATTTTGGAATTTAAATTCTCTTTTTTGGTTAATGACAATACTAATGGAGTGCAAAAAAGTACTTCATGTGGAAGATGTTGCTTCCTCAATGTCTCTTAAAATGACAAAATGGTTGTAATAGAGATTGGGACTGGCTTGCAGCTACCCTTGAAACTTCATTAATTTGTTCCTAGTAGCAGGGCATGTCCATGAAGGTATTCACATTCCTTTGAGCAGGGAGGGATAACTGAGTATGGTCTTGAGGAATGTGGGTGGCCTTTTGAGACTGTAGGAAGATGCGCAGTCAATTTTCTCATAGACTATGCATTAGTTTTTCCCAAGCGACCTGGGCCTTAGATTACCATGAACTTTGTATAAAAGCATGTGTTGTCAGATACATAGGAGGTCCTCAGTAGAGTTTTTATATTTAAGCGTGTCAGTTAACAATCCCTATAGAGTAGCCCAAAGAGTAAACTAATAGTGAAAGAACATCATGAGGTAAGCAGTAATTGGTCTTAATAGATGGTTATATTAATCCTGCTCCATCTGTTAAAACATACTGAAGTACTTGGTTTCCCATTGTCTGAAGACCTTGTTTGATCCACGTGATTCAAATCATAAATTTACAACCACAGTAGAGGATGAGGATGGTGGCGTTGATGCTCTGTTTGCGAGGGATTCCATCAGTTGATATTCCAGCACCAATGAAGGGTCTCAACGGGGAAGCGAGGTTGAGTTTCTTACACGAGATAATGAGAAAAACCTTTGTGCTCACATTAGTTTCTTTCTTGCAGATATTCCAATACAGTGCACTAATACTGGTCCCAGACAGAAGGTAGTATTAGATTATTCCTTAACTTGGATGTAGTTATATGATGTGTGTGCAGAGTTTAAATGTATTCCCAGATGTGACAGTGAACTCTTCCCTATTGCCACCAACATAGATAAACTATTATAAGATCTCCATCTTTGAGAAGAGCAAATATACAAAGCATGTTAGGGTTGAGTAAGTAGTGGTTTGGAAAGAATTTATCATAACCGGTGAATTTCCATCCAGCAGTACATATGAAGGCTATTGGAATAATGGTGGAGTCCTGTAGACCAAATAAGTAAATGCCTTGGTTGAAATGCTGTCACCGACAGGAAAAGGAATGAACTGTGATAACACCAGGATGACTCTGTGGCAATCTTGGCCCATAGCTTCTTTCAGAAATGAGAACTAAATATAGGACAGCTTCATAAAATCTTTGGAACCTTGGTCATTGTGACTGAAATGCAGGCAAAACAGGCAGTGTTTTTGGCAAAGAGAAAATATAATGATAAAAAATTGGCTGACTTTCTTGAAATTTGTGAGTGTCAATATAGCAAATTATTTTGGTAAATTATTAATAATTTAGAGAGGGGCAGCTTTCTGGCCCCTGTTTTATCTTCTGTTCTGAATCATGGCAGGTGCATGTTAATTTTAATGAATGTTAACCCGACTGTAGTAGTAGTGCAGTTTGATGGGGGGAAAGGGGTGGCAATGCGCAATTGACTGCAGAAGCAATAATAAAGGTTATACAGTTCTGCAAACTTACAGATGGTTTGGCAACCTGTTCATTCCCCTAAAGCATTATTTAACGAGAACCCTTATTTGTGAGTTGACTGGTGTGCCCCTTATTTAGTTGCTATATTGCTACACATGCTGTCCTGAGACTTGGGGTGACTCAATCTTGCATCCCTTTCACAAGAATGAAGACTTGGCCTCACCGCAAATTAACAATTTATTGTAGTTGGATGCAAATGCCTAGGCATATGCTTGATTAATACTAGAGAAGTTTCATGACTGGGCCGCAGATTTTGACCTGCTCCCTTATCATCAAACCGGCTTTCACTCAATTTGCAGCACACAGAATATTGTCCAAGCAAATTTATTACTGTTGTGTCGCCACATTAATGTTACACACATCACATTGTTCCTTTGTTTTTTTTAATAGAGAGCTGCTTTTCTTGGGGCTGACCAGGCACTGAGCTAGGAAAAGCTACCTCACTGGAGTATTTAAAAAACTTTGCAATGCATACATATTAAGCTCAGAAGTGGGGTTGCATTTTGAATAAAAGTTACACTAATCAGTGGCTGAAACACGGGTATGTTTTAACACCTTTCTTTTTCAGCCACTATACCACCGTCCTTGATGAACGTTGTTAGAAACGGGACCCCTGGCTGGCCAAGGCTCCGCCAAGGTCAGTCAGAGATCACTATTTCTAAGTCAGGGCAAGAGAGTCACACACCAGACAACCCCTGCTCACCCTCTAGGTAACGTGACGCGAGCAGCAAGGCTAATCTCGGAGGCGATGTGTAAAGCGTTTGCGCGCGCACCCAGCAACAACACCCAAGGCCCACCACAAAGGAAACTCCACACAAGGTTATATAAAAATAGCCTTGGTATTATAGCAAAAAACATTTAATAACAACACACACTTTACAATGTGCCAACAGGCACGGGCAGAATTTACAGGGGATTATGTACAGGACAGGGCCACATGGACCACTGTCAGGGGTATGCACTTTTAGAATAGCACTTGTTGTAATAATACTTTGTAGAAATAATACTTGTAGGTATAGCACTTAGCACATAGACATAATGACTGTAGCACCAAAATAGTAAATACAGCACGGAACCAGTAATTACTGGTAAAGGGTAAATGCCTCCTACGCAACCCTAACCATCTTAGAAAAATCACGCAGGGAACTAGGACCTTGATAGCAGGACCTATAAAAGGAAAAACAATCACCTAAGCATCAAACACATAGCAAAGGGAAGAAGCAAAACACATGAAGCATAAAAACATTCAGAGGTGTAACAAGAACAAATGTGCAGGAATCACATTAGCAAGTAAATCATAAATTGCGCAAGGTGCACATAGGCACAACACTAGAACTGTCCCCCAGGCCAACTGGCCTCGCAAGGGCTGAAATGCCCTTAGTCCAAAATGTCAGGGCAGGCTGCGCAGGCAGCAAAGAACAAACCGAAACGTGGCAACTGCCCACTAAATGCTGGGCAGCTGTAAAGCAATGATGTGCCAACGTTGGAGCCTCGTGGGCTCAAGAACACAATGATGATGCAACACACAGCGTGGGAGCCACGGGGCTCTAACCAACTGACTGTCTCTCAAGAGCCTCGCTGGGCTCTGCAAAGCAATAGCACCTCGAGCCTCTCTGGGCTGGTAAAACAAATATGGGCTGTGAGCCTCTCTGGCTCGGAACAAAGAACTGGCACACAAGCCTCTCTCAGGGCTCCAGAACAAATATGGGCGGGAGCCTCGGGGCTTTAGATAAACAAGGTGACGCCTGGAGCCTCTCGGGGCTCGAAGACCAAGTGTGGCACCGCTGAGCCTCTCGGGCCCTAAATAAAGAAAATGCTCCCAGAGCCCTTGTGGCTCTAAATCAATAGAAATGCCCCTGGAACCTCTCTGGGCTCGTAACACCAATGGGCCGGTCTGAGCCTCTCGGCTCTTAAAACAAATTGCCCCTCGTGGGAGCCCCTCACGGCTCTGAAACAATTGTGGGCACCTTGGAGCCTCTCGGGCTGAACCAACAAAATATGCAGCCGGAGCCCTCTGTGGGCTCCGCAACAACTGCTAGGTCTTTGTTGCAGTCCCGCTCGGGGGACTGGAAATCAGTAACGGATATGTGCCCCGTCGGAGCGGCCCTCTTCCAACTGGGGCCGCTCAAAAGCACAAGGAAACTGCCCTTGAGGCTGGAAAACCGGAGCAACACTCACCGGCTACTGTGGCGGGGGCTCTCTGATGCCGCGCTGGCTCTCTGCGGCGTCTCCCCACCTCGCGGTGCACGGACACAGCTGCTCCCAGGGCTCTCCTCCGCTTCCGGATGCCCACACTTCTCCTTCTCTCCCCGAGGGCTGCGGTACTCGTCTTTGGGTGCGGGGTTCTCCTCCCACACCACACGGGGAGCCTCGCTGGCGGACACCTCTCGCAGCACTTCCCAGTGCGGGGTGGGCTCGCGCCTGGGCTTCCGGATGTCCAAAGGTCCCGCCCTCGGCCTGCCTGACTTCCGGCCGGGCGGCAGGAGCGATTTCGCTCGCAGACACGGGCAATGGGGCTTTCTTAAATAAATAATCAAATCGAGGTAGGCACTCGATCGTGGCATAAAAGCGCTACTAAGAGCTCTGGGGAAAAAATACAAGCACGCCCAGCGCTATAAGCACAAATAAAGCGCTCCCAGGCGCTAGGGGTTAAAGGTAAAGCGCTCTCAGCGCTAAAGGCAAAATGCAAGCGCTTTCAGTCGCTGGGGTCCCAAAAGGCCAGGGACCAGAACAGAAGTTCTTTTAGGCAGGCAGGGGGGCAAGGCTGGGCCCAGAGCCAGCTCACTGGGTCTCTAGGCAGGGAGACAATCCAAGTGGGGGTCCACCTTGCCTCAGCAACAGCAGCAGCCCCCTCAGGCAGGATCCTGGAACAGAACAACATTCATGGGGACACAGTCCCTTTTTATACATGTAAATCCTTTGTCTTACTTCAGGGTGAGGGAAAAAACCAGTCACAGCTGGTCTGGGAGCACCCTTGATGTGCTCAGCCCCTCACTCTATTCACTGGCAGGGCTAGGATCATCAGTCGCACCACAGGGGGTGGAGCCAGCATTGTGTGGGGAAAACCCAGCCCTATTCAGGACCCAGGTGCACTCCTCCCCAGCCATCAGCATTCTAATCTCCACACTCACCACCGGGCAGACCCATCCAGACTCCTGGAGCCAGGCTCACCAGCCAGCTCCAGCCAATTGCACGTCAGACACATTTTACACTAATATGCCAACTCCTAGAAGTGGCAGTTCCGCACAAGACACAATCATGCCACATACATCATTGCGAAGCATTCAATCACACGAGTCCGCACATACCAAACTCGAGCCTGTACTCCCCACGCATCAGGAATTAACATGGACACACACATTCCCCATGCATTCCTATGGGAGAGCAGGCCAGCCTTACTACACGCACGCACTTTAAAAAGTGCGCAGAGACCAAAAATCACCAACACAGATCACATATTAAAAGCACAACGATTAGGGGTGAACCTGCCATAAGGGCCAACTCCAACAAACGTCTTGCTCTTGTTGGCACTTTTCCCAAAGCTCCTTTATTAAAGTCTACAGACAAGTTTGGTCAAACAGATGGTGGCCTTTAAGGGACTTTTTCTGCTCTTCTCAGTTCACTCACAATCACAAACTGATAGTTACGACATTGAATGGCAACAGTTAGGAATTTAATTGCACATGTATGTCCGTTATCTATATATTGATTTTCTTACTAAGTATCCACCTAGGTGGTGAGTACCAGGGCATATTTAGTTGCCCAGAATATTCAATTGTGAACATGAAAATGTCTCACACCTATATTATTGCCACAAGGTCAGCAAATTATCACAGGTTATTAAAAAAGTCCATATATTATTTGATAATCAGTTTTTAATCCATGTAATTCCACCAATGCCAGTCCAGGAGTGTCATCTCCCTATGTTTACAAGATATTGTTTATCTCCTTTTAAAATCGCATCCAGTGCCTATTAAAGTGCAAAATCCTCCAGCGTGCCTCGTACCAGATAACGTGTAGTTTAGAGAACATTTATCAGGGCTGGAAGCAATGAATATACAAAATCATTGCAAGGCAATCCAATGTCTTGATACCCTCAAGACTAATACTCTTAAAATTTAAAGCACACACCTTACCACTACAATAGTGTGCATCAACATTTTTTGATAGTTAATCCAGACAAAAGAAAGATTATTGTGTTCACTCACCAGTATGTAAATATTGGGCATTGATCTCTGAGTTGGAAAAGAATTGAGAAACTCCATATCTATGAATATTTATCCTCTGGATGGTAGAGGGTGGGAATTAAAGATCTCCTTCGAAAGGCTTAAAAACTAGGCAAACAGATAATCATTCACTGCATTGAATCTTTGTTAAACTGCAGAGGCCTTCCGCCTATCCATTCCTCTTGGTGCTAAAAGCCCAAATCATCCCCCTGCTAACAGATAAGTTGGAGGTCAACCCATTAGATATTGTCAAAGGCTGGATTTGGCAGATTGCACCTTATTTAGGTTGATGTTTTTTCTGCCCACGACATTGAAAGAGGTCCACTTTCACCTGGAATTTGTATTGCTGAGATACTCATTAGTATCTGAATCATAGTTTTGAAAGCTCTTCTTTATGATTTGTTTTTCTGAGTTTGGCTCATTGGCGGCCACAATAGGGTAAGAGATGAGGCATGGCCATAGGATATATAAAATCAATCCATGGAAATTTTTCTTGCAACAGTCACTAATATCACTTGAACTTAAATTTTGCATGTAATGTTACAACATCTAAATCAATGTTTAAAGATCTTGTTACATGTAATGTTCATCCTATAGTGCAGTATACTACTATAAATTTGTGTTTAAAATAAGGTGCTACAAAAATATTGTACTCAGGTTATCATGTAACAAAATTCCTGGAAACATAAGTATATATATGTTGGCACTGATTTACCATATTACGTCTACTACACAGCTCATGGTTTACATCACAATCTTTCATGATATTTTGGTAGTCAATATTCTGGTTATGATATTTTTGTAACACTGTAGTTTTGTGCTTGACATTCTGATGTGCAACCCAATGTAGCGCTATCGAGACAAAAAACCATTTGAGGGTAGCACGTTTCCCTCTATTGTTGCACTTACTTAGCAACTAGTTCAACAGCAGGCATATTAGCATATAGCAACATTGCTTGAAACTCGCCATACATTTTAAGACTAAAGTTTTTACTAATTCCTTTATGGAAATGTAAATGCTCCTGGCCCACACTGTGACAACCACAGATCCTGACAGTTATGCGTGCTATACAAACACCCTGTGTTCAATAGTACGCACCTCCCCCACTATATTGTCCCAAGGATCTTAGTGGCTTCAACCTATTTTTAGTAAGGTTGGAGAGAGTAACTGTCAGGAAGTTGTTTTCTTGGTGATAACCTGCAGTTAGCAACGAGGATCATTCATGGAATGGGCATTTTGTTACACTCAGATTAGACTAATATGTGTATTATTTTGTGCTATGTGTAAGCTTCATTGGTTTTATTGCACGAATGTAGCTTGTTTTTGATAAATTTTTTAATGTTTTTATATTGCATGATACTCAGCCCATAGTACATTTTATTCATTCCCTTTGTCACTCTGGATATTCGAATGCAACACCTCGAACAAAGTGTGATATAGAGTCATCATTTTATTTATTCACTGTTTTATTTTTGTATGGGGCTCAATCAGCGAAGTCTCAATATGCCAAAATGAGCAATGTTATTTTTGTTGGTTTTATGGAGCTCAGGGAATGCTCAATGATTTTTTTTAGCTCGAGATAAACCAATGCACAATTCAGGCCATTCAGCAATTAGGAAGGCTAGAGACAGGTTTTCACACCCTTCTTAATTTCAGTACGTTCGGCTGTGCATGTATATTCAGTCAAAGATCTCTTTACAACTGGGAATTAGTAATCATCAATATACTGTTCGCCCAAGCAATTGATAGCCTCTTACATACCATCCAACAAAGATTTGGTGACAATGTTCATAGAACTGGTATCTCCTGCGATGGTTGCCACTGAGGGACAAACAGACAAGAACAAAGGATTGGCCTCTCATTCCTTACAGGGCTGTGGATCAGGCTTCTGTGGGTTGTGACAAGCCTGGGCAAGCAGTCTGGGTGGCATTGACAGCTAAGAAGTCACATATCAATAACGTAAATTAGTTCTCTTCTGGGGATAAGTTATGCAGCTTTTGTCAAAACTCGCCCGATAATCACAAGTTTGTCATTTTCCTAGATAAGCGCACATTTACTTAAGATCTATGCATTTATCACTTCATTTGCTAAACACCTACATGTGTTATATCAAGGGGAATTTTAGTCTCTATGATTGCCAAACATATAATTATTCCAATCCATAAAAATATGTTTCTGCAACGAATGTCAGAGAGCAATTAAAGTGGTCCTTACATCTTATTTTCAAATACAATACACACTTATCCCCCTTCGACCCCCCAATTTGGCAATTTTTCCGGGAGTGGAGTATAAATCAAAAATTGACGTAAAGTGCTGGCACTTTAAGTCTACCAGTCATTAAGATCTGATTCGCCATATCCAGAGAATCCTCAATATTTACACCACTGTTCAAGTGTAACAGGTGTGGACTGCAAACTGCAGATTCGGTTCATATGTTTTTTTCTTGCCCTGGATTAGGTGTGTTCTTTCATGAGATTGAATATTTTTTGTCTAATATTTTGGGAATGTCAATTAGTATTACTGTAGATATGGTAATTTTGGGAGTAGGAGTCGATGCGGCAGGTCTTGCTAGGTCGCGGTCCATGAACGCAATTTTGTTCAGTGCCATGCCCTGGCCCGTCTTTGTATAACAAGTGAGTGGATAAGCCCGGATTCCCCTACGTTCATTAGGTGGAGGTCCAGATCGTTAGATAGTAATAACTTAGAAATGGCAATCTACAAAACCAAAGGCAGGAAAAAACAGGGCCGTTGGATTTCAAATATGGACTCCCCTAATCGATGGGATACAACAAAAGAAAATGGGGTTAAAAGAGCAAATGAAGTAATATATGATGTTTGGTTCTTGTGTATAATTATGATGGAAAAATAAGCAGCAGTATATAGGAATATGAATGTATTCTCCTTACCTCTTCTGCCCGCAACCTTAGGGTCATATTGGACACCTCCCTCTCCCTAGACAAGCAGGTCAGCAGGACTGTGTCTACCTGTTGCAATGCCCTCAGGATCTTAAGAAAAATCACTCACTATCTTTCCCCTGAGGCATGCAAACAGGTAGCAATAGCGGTCATTGCCTCCAGACTGGACTACTGCAATGCCCTATACCTTGGCATTAGCAATGGTCTGATCCAGCGCCTCCAGACCGTGCAGAATGCGGCTGCCCGGTTTGTTGTCGGCGCACCTAAATGCTCCTCGGACACCACCATCAGAAAAGACCTGCATTGGCTTTCCATGCAGGCAAGAATTAATTTCAAGGCCTTATGCCTTACTCACCGTGCCCTCAATGAATCTGGACCGGAGGCCATTAGTGCCCTGGTGGCCCACTATATCCCTGGGAGAACTCCCCACTCTTCCAGTAAAAACTTGCTTGCTGTCCCCCGTATAGCCAAGGCCAGGTGGGGCGGAAGGTCTTTCCGCTTCCTTGCACCCAGACTCTGGAATACGCTTCCTAATGATCTCAAAGTGATCTCCTCCCACACCCTGTTCCGTAAGGCACTCAAGACCTGGCTATTCCAAGAAGCCTATCTCTAATTCCCCCGCTGGTGATATTTGAGCTCTCTGGTTACCACCTTCAGCGCCTTGATGCCTACGGGTTTAGTTGCGCTCTCTGTATACAAATTTCCATTAATAATAATATTAACAATAATATATGTGTAACTTGGCGGCACGACATGTAACATATTTGTATATTATGTTTCTCGTTATTTTTTAGTGTTTTTTGTTTATTTTTCTTCTTGGTATGATTTTGTTCCCTAATGTACCATAACCGACTAATGTATGTGCCTTTGTTAAAACGGGGTGAAAATCAATAAAAACATAAAAATACAATACACATATTCTATTTGGTGTTTGTTATTTGCTATACATTGTCATTCATTCTGAAAGTTCAGACAATTTTGCTCCTTTATTTAGTCGAAGGCATAATCCATCCATTTTCAAATTTTTAATATTTTCCTCTTAAATATGTCGACACATTTTGGTCTTTTGTTTTTTACTTACTAGGCTTCCTCAGGACTATTGTTCACGGACCTTATAATATATGCACACGCAGAGATACATGGCGTTAAAGTCTGTTTGACCATTATGTCTATGCACCAAGGAGGATTGGCTGCGTCTTGATATGATAATTGTTCAACCATCTCATTTCTCATTCCAAGTCGTCAGTGTGTCTGTCTTATTAGCGCTTCCATGGAGCACAACAGAAGGGCACCAGCTTATGTATCATGGTTAGTGCTATTGGAATTATGCAATTCAGCTCCCATGTGTCTTCCACATAATTCTACATTTAATGCAATAGCTAAATAATCCACCATCTATTGCCTTTGCATTTCAAATCATTCTTAAATTACTAAAATGCATCACACATGGTGGTGCGCAGTGGCAGACCGTTTGCTAAGGTTTGAGTGGTTACCCTTCAGTTGCAGAATGCTATATCCAGGTGTTGAACTGGTGCTGAAGTAATTCCCTGATGTATTGATGTATTTCAACATAGATACATAATTTATATGAAGTAAAAATCTATTTTGCCATTTGAACATCTGGCCTTACATTTTTGGAAAGTTCTGTGGTCTCACAGTCATCATTCTTCCTGGTAGATCATCTATTTCTCGATGATACCTGGAGTACTAAACAGGCCCTGATCGCTGTCGTACATGATCTCCGGACAGTAGCGGCTCGTGGTGTGAGTGCTGCCGGGCGCTGACGTTGGGCGGGGAGGGGCAGGGTGGGGAGTAGTAAACTACGGATTACGGCTGATTAGAGGTAAGTAAACATATAAATGAAATACTACAATTTTGTTGGGCGACGCTGCATCGCCAAATGCGAAGCAGCGCACACAACAACATTTGTTTGTTTTATTTATATGTTTACTTACCTCCAATCGTCCGTAATCCGTGGCAGATGGTCTTTGCATCTGCCACGCTTCCCTGAGGATTCCCTGCGCCATCAATCTGGCAGGGGGAAAACTACAGCCACGGCCCATGGAGGGAGTTTCGGTGGGGCGGAGAGGCGGGCGGGGAAGGGGCAGGGTGGGGGGTGCTAAAAACTGGAGTATGGATAATTAAAGGGGAGTAAACAATTTAATAAATAAAACGAATTTCTTAGCGCACCCTGCATCGCTTTGCAATGCAGGGCGCAATACGAAATTCGTTTTATTTATTAAATTGTTTACTTACCTTCAATTATTCATACTCCAGTTTTTAGCACCCCCCCCCACCCTGCCCCTCCCCCGCCCCGCCTCTCCGCCCCACCAAAACTCCCTCCACGGCCGTGGCTGGAAAACTGCTGTCAGGTGGCGGAGGACCCGCCACCACACGGCTGGCAGTGGCGGTCCCTCGGCCATCGTAATGAGCCCCTGAGTTTGGCTTTTTTCCTCTTTCTAGTAAAAACCTTAAAAGGCTAGGGGTCAAAGCTAACCCCACCTAAATGCCCAAGTCTCTTCTGTCATTTCCACAAGCACATACTCATGCACAATCCCTCTAAAAAATATACTTCGACATAAGATGACAAAATAGTGGAATAATGCTGTCACAGAATATGTTATGTTTTGCCACATAATTTCCTTTTTCTTGCCACATAATTGTCATCCATCAGAAATAATTTGGCCTTCCCAATAGCTCTTCCCATGCATCCTGCTCCTGACTGTCACCAAGAAAGCACAGCCATCCCAGGAACAACACAAGCTGTGTGAACTTCAGGTGGTTCCAGTGTCAGTTTCTGACTTTTGACACCTCCAAATTTGCATAGCATAACTATAGTCATGGGAAGAAGAGATAGAGCTTTGAACTTTTTATTTATGAAAATTCAGGATGGAGAAGAGCTGCCCTGTTCCTGCACGAGCCCCCACCATCCCTCTCCATCAACCAAGCTAAAGCCTCATAATGCGTTGGGGTTATGTTATGTTAACTGCATTTATTTTGCGCACAGCTGCTCCAGCGAAGGAGCGTCCTGGCGCATGGAAAAGGTGAACATAACACAACGCGGAAAAAAGTGAGAGTCAACATAAGAAGATTAAAACAGGTAGGTTTTCACGGCCCTGCGAAATGCTAGTAGATCCTCTAAAAGGCGGATTTCCAAAGGAAGCGAATTCCAGAGAGCCGCAGCTCTCACACGGAAGGAGCGGCCGCCCATCCGACTAAGCCTGAAACGCGGGGTAACCGCAAGGGATTGCCCTAGGGATCTGAGGGAGCGAGTCGGGACATAAGGGGATATAAGGTTATTGAGGATCTCAGGTGCCGATCCTTTTAAAATTTTAAAAACAAGGCTGAGTACCTTAAAATGGATTCGGCTTTTCACTGGTAACCAGTGTAAGGACCTCAGAGTGTTGGACGTGGGACATGACCTCGGCAGGCCCACCACTGCTCTCGCAGCCGCGTTCTGGACGCGCTGCAGGCGGACGATCTCAGCTTGGTTAACTCCCAGCAGGAGCGAGCTGGCATAGTCCAGCCGGGAGATGATCGTCGCTTGGATGACCAACTGTCTCGTCGGAGCATCGAAAAATTTAAGCACCGGCCTCAGTCCGCGCAGAACACCAAAGCAGCATGCTGCCACTCTCTTAGTGTGGGTGGTAAAACATAAGGTGTGGTCGAGCCATACTCCCAGGTTTCTGAGCTCCATCACCGGTATGGGGGCGGGCCCGAGCTCCTGTGGCCACCAATTGTCCCCCCAGCAGTCCGTTCCTCTTCCCACGATCATCACCTCAGTTTTTTTTGCGTTCAGCTGGAGACAGTTGTTATTCATCCAGCTGGCCACCTCTCTCAGCCCATCTCGGAACCTGGGGGCATCCAGTTCGGCGTCCCCGCTGATCGTGACCGCTAGCTGTGTGTCGTCGGCATATGAGACCATAGTAAGGCCCCACTGCCTGGCGACATCAGCCAGCGGCCGCACGTAAAGATTGAAAAGCGTGGGACTCAGCGAGGAGCCCTGGGGAACCCCCAGGTCCAACTGATGGAATTTGGACTGGAAAGGAGGGGTGGCAACGCAGAAGGTACGATCGCTGAGGAAGGAACGGAACCACTGCAGAGCGGGGCCACAAATGCCAATGTTCTCCAGGCGGTGTAGGAGGATGCGATGGGACACTGTGTCAAAGGCAGCGCTAAGATCTAATAAAATAAGCGCTGCCGTTTGACCTGCATCCAACACACTCCGCAGATGTTCCACCATTGCCAGAAGGGCGGTCTCCGTGCTGTGCCCAGCACGGAACCCATTCTGCGTAGGATCGAGAACATTGGCCAGGGCCAGATGCTCAGATAAGGCTAGGTTAACATGGGCCTCCATGACTTTGGCCGGCCAGGGAAGCAATGAGATCGGGCGATAGTTTTCCGGTTTTAAAGGATCCAAAGATGGTTTTTTCAGGATCGGGGAAACCACCGCCTGCTTCCACTTGGCAGGAACAGTGCCTGAAGTCAGGGAAAGATTGATTAATGAACACACTGCCGTGCGCCCCTGAAAAGACGGATCTCTGAAGAGAGCAGGTCTGAGTGGGTCCGCCGGAGAGCCGGACTTGACACGTTGTGCCAGCTTGACAAACCCATCCCAAGAGAGAGTAGGGAGAGAATGTAATACCAGGCGGCTGCAAAGGTCGTTCCGAGGAGAAAGTGGTAATGTCATGCTGGGAAATGACAAATAGATGTTCTTAACTTTCTCCAAAAAGAAAGCAGCCAAAATCTCACACTGTGAGGTGGAACCATCCACAGGCGGAGCCGCTCTCTTAGCCATCAAGTCTTTTAAGGCTTTAAAGATGGTCTTCGAGGGGTTATGGCTATTACGGAATTCCGTTGCGTAGAACGCCGCGCGGGCTCTACAGATAGCTCGATGGTAGAGCTTAACAGCGGCCAAGTACGCGGTTTTTTTAACGGCATCGTACGCCTTCCGCCACTCCCTTTCTGCCAGCCTACACGAGTTCTTCAGAGCGCGGAGAGCACTGTCGTACCAAGGGCTCGACTGCCTGGAGCTGGATTTACTTGCAATAACAGGCACCAATCTGTCAAGCACCTTAGTAATCCAGCTGCAAAATTGGTCGTAGCCCAGACTAGCGTCAGACAGAGGGCCAAGTGGCTCTTCGGCCATGATACGATGAAGATCCTCAAGCCTGAGCTTATTCCAATGCCGCCGCGGAACCCACTTTGGAGGTGGAATAGTAGGGGTTACGGGGAGAGGTAGCCACATGGACACCAAATAATGGTCAGTCCAACACACTGGAGAAATAGCCGAGACTTGGACATCCGATAAGTTGGTGAAGAATGGGTCCAAGATGTGTCCTGCCACGTGCGTGGGTTGAGTGACAAGTTGGGTCAGCTGAAGGGCCTCCATATCCGCCAGGAAACCACTAACGGCCGCGGTCTGTTGGGTGTCAAAATGGAGGTTGAGGTCACCTATGATGCAGAAATTAGCGCAATTACTGGCTAGCGTACTCACTGCCTCAGGGAAAGCTCCCCTGAAAGCTACATCGCTGCCAGGAGGGCGGTACACGACCATCCCAGACAGCGTGAACTGAGGACTGATAGTGATCTTAAACAGGGCGCTTTCGCAGCCTGCAATATGCAGACCAGTCCAGGAGCACGCAAAAGTAGATTTTAACGCTAGGGCAATACCTCCACCTCTAGACAGCCGGTTCCATGTAAAAAGTGAGTAACCTGGGGGACAAGCCAGATTAATTATGGCTGTGTCTGTATCCTGGAGCCAGGTCTCGGTGATGATAAATAGATCCGGCTCCTCGTCAGTAATGAGGTCCATAATAGACAGATGGTGTTTAACCAGAGATCTGGTATTGAGATTTAATATCCGCAGACCCTGAGCTCGACCATCACTCAACCGGGGCACCCTTATGCCAGCCAATGGGGCGACGGAGTTATCATAGGCTCGAATACCCGTGGACTGGTCAAGCGACCATCTCTTGCAGGCACATTGGTAAGGGCCACACAAAGGATGTTTAAGTGCGACAGCACATCGAGGGAGGGAGTGGCCAATCGCCTGGAGCGCTGCACTGGTGTACACAAGCATCCTGCCTTCCAGAGAATAATGGGCGGAAGTGGCCCGCTGCGCCCCGCGCGTCCTTAGCGCGGACGGGCGCAGACGGGCAGGACTCTGGCAAGACTCCGGCAAGCGACGGCGTCCTAGCTGCGCGTTCCCGCTGCGCGGGAGAGAGCGACTTTAAATAGGCGGCGAAATAGAGGAAGGAGCGCAAGGACGCTCCAAGATGGCGCCCGCCGAAAATGCCAGCGTCCCAATCAAAGATGGCGCCTGTCGACGATCTCCACACCACCCACGGAACCCGGACCCACCATCGAACCATTGAACACATTAAGTTCATTTGTTAGGAATCCTGCTAAGGAGCGATGACCACTGAAGGCCAGATATCCTGCTTCCTACTTCAGAATCATACAGTTCATGAGGCTGTAAGGATGATTTTATGGGATTCTGTATGCAGAGGCGCACTACCTAAATTTGTTATTAATTCTTTCATTCATGCATGCATTCATGGGAATAAGGATTATACGGGAAAGAGAATGAAAATTCTTCTTACATCACAGTGCCATCTGCTGTCTAGTTTTAGAAGCTATGAGGACTCTCATGATCAAAATTAAAGAAATACTATGATCTGTCTAGTCCTTCAATGTGGTCCCATTCATCACATGTACTTGACCTACCACACAAGTCATGCTTCTAGGTCTGTGGTTGAGAGTAAATGCCACTATGAAATTATGTGCTATTTCATTTCCTATTTCAACCGATGTGGTGGTGGTGTCTGCCAGGTGAATTAAATGTGTTCCTTTATGTTGAAAAGTAGTCTCTCAATAGGATTATTTTTTATGCACTTTTTGATGTCTTTTACTCAAGGCAGGCTTTAAAAACAGCAAACTATTTTAGATATTTTTATTCCAATCTATCATCCCCATTAAAGTTCATTAAAAAAAATATCCGACGGTAGGATCCTGACACGAAATTACAGATCAGGAAGGACGTTTGACATGAAAAGTGCAAACGGTAATCTGACAGATATGCAACATCTGTGAAGTTAGCCATTGCTAATTTAGGGAAATTGTTTTTCAAACTTTTATAACTACCCAAAGCTGACAATAAGAGGAAAAACTTCAGAATCAACTTTTTTTTTGTTGCATTCAGCTTTTCAGGAAATATTTACCACAAACGTTTTGACAGACTCGGGAAGGTTTACCGAGATGATAAACTTTACAACTTCAGGAAATTGCAAAACTTGCCATATTTGAAAAACCGCATAACTGCAATTATTTTATTGGGTCCCTAAAGTTTGTTTTTTTGGTTCTAATTGTTTTTAGGGTAATGTTATGTAAGGTGGATTAGTAGAGCACACTATCACCCAGGAGGGTATCCTAGCACTGAGCAGGTGTGAGTCTAGCCAAATCTAGGACCTAGTGGGAGTACTTGAAAAGTCAGGTCTTTAACTTCTTGCAGAATTCAAAAAGTGAGAAAAAGGCTCTTATGCTTTGAAAATATCTGTGAAGAGTTTGAATTGTGCTCATTTGTGTATGGAAGCCAGCGGAGTTCCTTCAGGTGTAGTATGATGGGAGTGTGGCGTGGGGAGCTGAGAAATGATTCTGGCCACCGTGTTCTGAATGGTTTGCAGCATGCGTGTGAGTGTTTTGTTGATTCCGGTGTAAAGAGATTTCCCCAAGTCCAGCTTGCTTGTGACATGGGTGTGTGTAGCAGTTTTTTGAGTGCTAATTGGGAGCCATTTGAAAATCTTCCTCATCATCCTCATGATATGGAAGCATGAGGCTGCAAAGGTTTTGACTTGGTTGGACACGTTGAGTTTGCTGTTGATGACTAGCCTGAGTTTCTTGGCATGGGTGGTTGGGTTGGTTGTCAGTCCTAGCTCTGTAGGCCAGCAGATGGAGTCCAATAGTAAAGTGGTCTTCCCAAATATCACAATTTTGGACTTGTTGGTGTTGAGTTTCTGACATTTGGTCTTCATCCAGTGGGTCAACTCAGTCATGTAGTGAATGAACTTTACTGAGTAGTTGATGTTTTGTCCTGAGGGGCAGAATGAGTTGCATGTCACCAGGATAAGAGGGGGCATTGATGTCATGTGACCTGTTGATGCTAGCTAGATGGGTCCTGTATGCTTTGAAGATGATTGGGCTCAGGGAGTATCGTTCCGTAACTCCGCAGATGAGGTCGCAGGCGACCGAGGTGTACGATGCCAAGCTGCCTGACTGGATCTTCTAGTCAGGAAGGAGCAGATTTATCGTTGTCAAGGACCGACTGGTCACACAAGACTTCAGGTGTCTCCCCAGGAGGGTCAAAATGTGGGTGGGGGGTGGTTTTGTTTCTGGGGGCCGGTTTTACTACAGTGCTGCAGTGCTGCAATATTGGCCCTCAGTAACAAAATCAGCAGGCCACCGTAATCTATTCAGCACTCACTGTCATTTCCAGCCTCACTATGTTTTGAAATATGTTATGGTTTTAAATGCACCACTGTGTTCTTTGTACATCCAGCAGTTTTCAGGCAACAATAAAAGTATCAAGTTATCTCTGGTGATTAATCTTCATGCTCAAGAGAGTTTGAAGTTTTGTGTAGTGTCAGTTTTGACTCATGTAAGGTAGCACCTGCTGCAAAAAATGTGTACCACGCAGATCACATAACTGTATTTTATATGCATAGCTCAGTGGGGTAAGGCTTTTATTACAGTGCAGTTCATTTCATTAGGTGTAATCGTAATCTAGCACAGTGTGCTATGAACTGCGATCAAAGAGATTAGAAATTTATGCATTTTCCCAGTCTTTCATTATCCTAATGTTGTTAAAAAGGGGTTGTTTGCATTGAAAACAATTCTTATTAGTAAAGCCAACTTTAACCACTGTGTTACATTTTCAATCCTGAGTTTGTGCTTCTCCAGACCAAGCACTCTTAAAATATGCCTACAATAATGGATGACATGAATCCACACTCGTAGTCCACTTTGTCTTATGTAACATTTTCTATGCACTGATTTACATACATATTATTCGTTGTCTCTATGTGTGTGTGATGTAAAGTGCTCTGAGACTCTATACTGGTATTACAGTCATTATAAAACAAATGGAATGCATGTGAGAGAGGGGCTATGGAGAAATGAGGGGCACTGTTGGAGAGTGATAGTCAGGGAATCATTGAAGGCTAAGCAAAGACTGTCGTATACTGGTGCACCACAAGGCCATCATTTACTGTACTTTAAAAGCTAATACAATTGAATATACCATGAAAACTATTGTAGCATGCTCCCTTTTCACCATTGTTCCCAAACATTCTTGGTGGGGAGAACCCCCTTTAAACCCCAGCGTTAGTGGTCAGGCTCAGTTGCTCACTCACTACACAATGTACAGGGGCTGGACTAACAAAATTTGCTAGGGCTGCTTTGAGTACTCAGTCCCACCCTGATCGATGTGCATGTCATTGGAGTCTGATGTTGTGTAGGGGTTGCAAGAGGATGAGATATACGACTGTGTCAAACTCTTTAGAGAAGACCAGGACGATGAGGGCTGTGTCCTGAGCCATGCACTTGCCACCCATGGCAAAGATGAGGGCTGTTTCCAAGCAGTAGTTGGGACTGAAACCAGACTGAGTGATGTCGAGAAGTTTGTGGTCTTTGAGGTATCCAGGGAGACATCTGTTGATGATTTTCACTAAGACCCTAGCCGGAAATGGTAGCAGGGAGATAGGTCTGTAGTTGGCAGGCATTGAGGGGTCAGCGGATGATTCCTTCCGCAAAGGAAGCCAGTTGCAGGTTTCCAAGCCTCTGGGAAGATCACAGAAAATGTGGATGTGTTCAAAATGGGTGTGAGCATGGTACTGGTGGGTCTGCAGTCCTATGGAGTGGATGGGGCTTGAGTGAAAGGCTCAAGTTGCTGTAAATGGGGTTGATTTTGTTGCTGAAGACTTGAGTGAGAGATTGTTGCAGAGGTCGTGTAAGGGAGTACTTGAGTTGGAGGGGGCTGCTGGTGAAGTGAACTCCTTCACAATGGTGAATATTTTTTTGCTTCTGTTGGCGCTAGCATTGATGCGGTCCACCCGTTGTCTGGATCATTTGGTGATAGTGTCTCAGGGCAGATTTGATCATGCTCTAGTCTGCATTGCCGTGACTCATTCTCCATTTGTGCTCCAGTTGCTTGCAGTGGGGTTTTGTCAGTATGAGTTAATCCATGTACAAACTGACCTGGGGTCTAGATCTTGTTTTGTTGATGTGTTTGGGGGGGAGGGGCAGAGAGTCAGCACACAAAGTGATCCAAATATTAAAATTCCTGGTGGCTTTGTGGAAGTTGCTGGTGTTAGGTCAGTTGAAGTTGAGAGCAGTGTTCCATTCCTTGCAAGCAAGGCTGTTCCAACTTCATTTTGCTAATCAGATAGTGGTACTTGTTGAACACATACTACTGCACTTAGAGATAAATTATTTATTATGATATGTGTAAAGGTTTGCAAACATTCTCTAGTTTTGCCATTGTTGCTAGATATAGCGGGGTAGTTAGAGTTTGGTGGATGTAGGACATTGTCTAAAATGCAGCGCATAATCTATTTCTACTAACTCTAAATAACACATTTGCGAGTGACCAGGCTCCTCTCCTACTCTATTAACTTTCACTTAGAAATAGAGCCTAACATATGGATTTTGGTGCCTACCATCCCAGACTCAGCATGTCCTGTCATTTTCAGAGCATGTTCCACCTTTAAATATTGTCAGGTTCGACCTGTTGAAATGTATTCTGGGGATACATATTGTATTGCACCCAATACTTAATATGCACACCTCATAATTCTGATATGAGGGGTGAAAAGAGTTACAGCATACATCAGATTTCTGGGGGCTACTTCTAATGTGGGCCTTAGTGTACAAATTATCATAGTTGAGTGCCTGAAAGCAACAAGTATTAGGTCCAGTTACACACCCTTACAAACATCTGTAGACTGAATCCGTTGCATGTGGAGGAAGAGACTGACTTTGCTATAACAGAAATATGTTTAGAACCTTCCTCACTATAGGGGAGTGAGAACAGTCTTCGCTATAGAAGCAGAATACCAGAGTTTAAGAACATAGCAGGACATTGCTTATTTGGTAGTCCTTTCCATGAGGCTGTTTGGGTTACTATTTGGTGATATTGAGTTAAAGGGTTGCTTTTTGATGACCTAAGATCAGAAGTTCGTTGGTAAAATTGTTTCTCTAGCTGTTTTTGAAAGTTCTATAAATATTACAAAGTTTTCTAGTTTAATACAGGCTTGCGGGGAGAGCCAGTGTGTGGTGGTAATGATGGGGCTTGGTGACATTTGTAATGACTGTTGATTTGGTACGTGGTGACATGAAGGTTTTATTTACTTCCGCCCTCCTTGTAGTCACCGAGGAATCCAGAAAAATCCTAGATCAAGGAGGATCAGTGGCAGTGATCCTCTTTGACCTTAGCGCGGCATTTGATACGGTCAGCCACGACATACTGCTGAACCGTCTGTCTAGTGTTGGAATAATGGATAAAGCCTGGCTTTGGTTCGAGTCCTTCTTGAGGGACAGATCCTTTCAAGTATTTGATGGTGAGTCAGTGTCCACTAGTAGACCATTGAGGTGTGGGGTCCCACAAGGCTCCTCTTTAAGCCCTGCGCTTTTCATCTTCTATCTGAGGCCACTGGCTGAGGTTGTTCGTCCATTTGGGGTTAAGATTATTTCTTACGCGGACGACACCCAGCTTGTGGTCTCATTGGCGCAGGAGACCGACATGCCAATGTCAGGCGGGCTTAGAAAGTGTTTAGAGGAGGTAAAGAGCTGGATGTCTTCATCATCCCTCAAGCTCAATGGGGACAAAACGGAGCTGATGCTCCTGGGCCCCTCTAACCCCATCTTTTTCAACTCTCTGTGGCCCCCCTGTCTAGGCACCCCCCCAGCACCCAAGGACAACATCAAGAGCCTCGGGGTGTGGCTGGATAAGACCCTTTCATTTAACATCCAGGCCACAAAACGTTCGGCTACCTGCTTTGGCCTTTTCAGGATGTTAAAGAAAATTCTCCCCCTTCTACCCATGGAGGCTAAGCAGGTAGCCATCCAGGGTTTGATACAGTCCCGCCTAGACTTCAACAACGTCCCCTACCTTGGTGCTCCGGAGTACACCTTGCGTAGACTTCAGACAGTGCAGAACTGTGCGGCTCGCACACTGCTATAGCTCCCACGCAGACAATCAGCCAAAGCTGGTCTGATCAGCCTGCATTGGCTACCAGTGCGTCAGAGAATCCTCTTCAAGGCCATGTGCATTGCCCACCAGGCCTTCTGGGACACAGGTCCTATGATCACCCGTGACCTAGTCAATCACTATCAACCCAGCAGAAGCCTTCGATCGAGCCAGGCCTTTATGGCTATTGCTCCGAGAATAAAAAAGACAAGGTCTGGCGGCAGGACGTTCACCTATAATGCCTCCAAGACCTGGAATACACTCCCCCTCCATCTTAGAGCTAACCCCAACCTTTCTTTATTCCGAAAACAGTTAAAGACATTCCTATTCAACCTCCCTCAGTAATCTCTGCTAGCAACTCTGCCAGGCCACCTCTGTTGGTTCCTAGCGCTTGGACGCCCCCGGGCAGCAATCGCGCTTTATACATTTACTTTTCATTTCATTTCATTTCATTCATTTCAGAGTAGCTTTGGTGGAATATTAAACGCTGTTCAGTAGGACATGTTCCTCAAACCCTGAAAATGTAAGCAAACTTAAAGCCACTTTAGTGGATCAAAAATTGGTGGGAAGGACTAAAGATTTTACCATCCCCGGTGGATTGCTGGTCCTTTTAGTCACATAAGCCTTGAATGTCAAAGTCACTGTAGAAGCTAGGGGCTAGATGTATGAAGCTCAAATGGGTTCGCAAACGCCAACTCATTTGAGCAAAATGGTATGTATCTAGCAAATTTTAGTGCAAATTAAGGAATCTCAAATTTGCGATTCCTTATTTTGCGATCGCATGTAAGGAATCGCAAAATTTTCGATTCCTTAAATGCAATGTATGATGCAAAAAAAATTTGCTAATTGTCCCTAAGGAATCGCAAATTACCACCAACTTCAAGTTGGTGGTAATTTGCGAACTTCTTGCACATACATGCCCTTAGGGCATGTATGTGCACCACATGTGCACCCATGCTTATTTCAGGGGTGCAACAGGGTGTCCTTTGGACACCCTTGCACCCTTGAAATTATTCTCAATTTGCGATTAGCAAATTGCGAATCGCAAATTGAGAATAATTTCACATTCATTCCTATGGGCCTCATGGCCCATAGAAATGAATGGGAAATTATTCCTTAATCGCAATTAAGTCATTTTTTTACGAAACCGCTAAAAAATAGCGAATTTCTAAATACATACCATTTTGCAATTCTCAAATAGCGATTCCTTAAAAATTGCTATTTGAGAATCGCAAAAGTGTATCTTGATACATCTAGCCCTAAGCTACTTTATGCAGAATACTTTTGTAGGCTTTATCACCTCAATACATATGTTAAATAGCTAGTACTAAATATTGTTTTTTAGGCTCCACATTTAGGAGGAAAAATGTTGTTTTTTATTCAATTTAATTCAATGTGTTTGGCAGACATCCAGAGCTCGATTGACCCAAAGCAGGGTCTGAAGGGATGAAACATATGTCAACATCAATATATGGAAGAGCTGATTGCCATCAGTATAGTGATGAATTGTGATATTTTCAGTGGCCAAAAATACCATACTGAACGCAATAGCTGCAAGAGCAGAGCAGTATAGGACCCCTAGCATGCCTGAGAGTGAGATGGGTCTGAGGTCTCCAAATGGGCAACATACTGACCCTCAAGGAAGATGGAGAACCAGTGATAGGCATACCTTTATGTATATAAGAACCTAATCAAAAGGCAGTTGAGTACTGTACAATGTCAAAGGCAAGATACAATCAACGAGTGATTGGTAGCTGTTCTGGGGATTTAAGTTGTCTGGTACTACTTTGTGATGCTGTGTTGTGGTGATGGTTTAGTTGATACCCATCAACTGGGATAGTTATGAGGACATGGTAGCTACAGCCCTTAAAACTACCGATAGATCCTACAGCGCAACTATGGCAGGAGACTTCTGTCATTGATGCCAAGAGCATAATCGACTACCTGTATTTTTTTGTTCTCCATAAAGTAAGCCAATGACATGTTTCCCAGATCATTCTTAGACTCCTTGAGCATTAGTTGCAGTATAAAACCTGAAACTGACCTTTTTGTCACTGTCACTGGTACTACCTAAAATTTCATTTTTACCTTGTTAGTGGCCCTAAAACCGCACTGGGACTAGGTCTATCCTAGGGATGTCACTTCACTACATATTGCCAGGATGTTATATTTATTTCTATATTAGGGCTCATCCTCATCAGGTGATTTTGGGCCAGATGTATGACCCACCAATTTGCAGCTCACAAATTGCGTCGCATTTGCAACTCGCAAATTGGGATGTATAACCGTGTCTCAGGCACTGTTTGCGATTCTTAATGGAGCCGCAAATTGCATGCTTCATGAATATTTATGAGGCAGTCACAATTTGCGACCCCATTAGGAATGGCTAGTACTCCCAGGGATGGTGGCCTGCTGGGGCCAGCAGACCACCATGTCTAGTACTGCTTTTAAATAAAGCGGTCTAATTTTTTTAAATGCAGCCCGTTTTCCTTAAAGGAAAACAGGATGTATTTAAAAAGAAAATTGAAAGTTTTTAGCTTAATTTTCTAAGGGCAGGCAGTGGTCCCTGCTCTTAAAAATATGTTGTCACATACTAACAAAGGGGAAGGGGTTCCCTGGGGACCCCTTCCTGTTTACAAGTGGTTTACCACCTACTTGACGTAGGTGGTAAACTGCGAGTGTTTTGCGGCCGCAAATACGGTTGCAAAACAATTGTACATGGCAGTGAGTCTCGCTATTCCTAACAGCCGGAGTTGCAAATGCTATTTTGCATGTCAGTGACACGCAAAATAGCATTTGTACATGCCATTATTCTTTTTTGCAGTCGCAAACGGGAGAATCTCCCGTTTGCGGACGCAAAAAAGGGTTGTACATCTGGCCCTTAGTCCAGTTGGCTCAAATGAAGCAAACCAGGACTTTAACACTTGCTGGGCATATAGGGGCCGATTATGATGGCGGACGGACCTGAGTCCGTCCACCACCATAGAGTAGGAGGGAACCGCCGCATGGGCTGCGGAGTTCCCTCCTGTGCAATTAGGATGTGACCGCCACCCTGGCGGTCACATCCTCTATTTTTAACATTGCGGCGGGTGCAGCTTCAAGCTGCACTCGCAGCAATGTTAAAAATGCACGCATTGCATTTGTATGTAGAAAGTGGCAGGCACCGCGCGGTGCCTGCCGCTTTCTGCATACAAATGCAGGGGGGTACCATAGGTACCCCCCATGTGCACCCCCCACCCCCTTCACCTAGGGGGCCAGCAACGGGCCCCCGCAGTGAAGTTACACATGCTTTTCCACGGCGGAAAAGCCGCCGTGGAAAAGCATGTTTCACAGCCCATCCTAATCTGCCTGACCGTGTCTGAGAGACACCGTCACCATATTAGAGTTTTTCCGCCGCGGTTGTAAGCCAACCGCGGCGAAAAAGCTGCGGACGGAAACCAGGACCCACCAGCCATCCTAATGTGGCGGTGGGTCTTTGGTGGGTCCGCAGAGGATTTTCCGCATCCTCCGGGCCAGCGGTGGCTTCTGCCGGCCCGGAGGATGCGGAAAATCCTCCATCGTAATAGGCCCCTAAGTTTGCAAATGAAAGCACAGTGTGGGAGGACCTATGGCAATCTATATCCTATCTACTATTATGTGAAGAAAATGGGTCAAAATATTAACATGGCTTTTTACCCTCAGTCTAATTCTTGCTTTAATTATTTGAAGAAAATGGGTCAGAATGTTGACATGGCTTTTATCCTTAGTCTGCTGGCTGATTTGTGCATTCATTTCAGTTTTCTGGGAAGAGATTGAAATGAAGAATCGGCATACAGACTTTCATTACTGGTGCACTGGACACACAACAGGCTTAGATGTGAGAAAAAAATGTAAAGGTTCACCATGCAATAGGTAAATACTGAACTGCATATTTTTTAACATTTACTCTAGAAGCCTGGGTGAGGAGTGTGATGATGGAGGCCTTATAGATGGTGATGGATGTTCCAGAAATTGCCAGAAAGAGAAAGGATTTAATTGTGTAGGTGAGTAAGGAGCCTAGTGCTTACCATTCAGTGATTCACGGGCACAACAAGATGCTATACTAAAGGCACATATTATGATAGAATTCGAGGCTACCTGGAGACAGAAGAATAAATCATGTTTTAAGTCAATAGTGACATGTGGCTATTCAGTAGAGCATATCTATTAATTCTAATGAGCCACTGCACTTTACACATGTGGGGCTAGTCTGATGCACTGCATTTTCCAAACCCCTTTCCAAACCTCTGCAGCTGAGCGTGAGTGGGTAGACCCAAAATTCGACTTGCACTTTGTAAAAAGAAGTAGTCTGTCCTATATTTATTACCAAGGGGAACAAAAGTCTGGAGAAACACTGAATGCACTCAGTATAAGGTAAAAATAAAAGGGGTGAGCACTGGAAGATCAAATGAAGAGGGATCCTTTCTACACAGTGTCGGATTTTGGGCAAGTGAGTGTAGTCGCTTTCAAAGGAATTGACTGAAAGTTGAAAAATGTGAGGTAGAAAACTTCTAGTATAAATTAAAGCAGTGTTTGAAAAGTGGTTTGAAAAAAAGAAGAGCTATAAAGTCTCTATATTAGCACAGAAAGTCTGATAGATGTGTATAGGATGGCTTCAGTAGAGGTAGAAGGGTAGTGGAGTTGAGGAGAGTTGGAGGAAGGGGTGGAAAAGAGATGAAAAGTCAGTGGGCAGCTGAAATATTAAGCAAGTCATACACTAAGGTGGCGTGTGGATAGCAGGTGAAAATAGATCCTATGAAGTGTGGGAGAGTCTGAACACCTGTGTGGTAGTTGCTAAAATGGGAAGACAGGGGATGAGTAGTCAGAAGAATCCTTAAGACTGAGGAGAATGGATAATCTCAAGATCAGAGCAGGATGAGGATCAGAAAGGGAGATTTAATATTTTGGAATGAGGAATGGCTTGATTGCGAGACAGCTATATACACCATGTAAGAAAAAGGAACTCCATCAAGTTAAATATTCTTCTATTTGTCAGAATAGGAATGGTATTCTGGTAAAAAGATCAAGTCATAGTTAATATTTTCTGAGAAATAGTTGATTATGACATATGTGAAGGTTTTAATAATTAGGGGTTTTCTCTCCTCTGAACCTTTGCAGGATCGCCCAGCTTGTGTTACATTCATGATGGAGATGGGGTGTGTGAGTCTTTTGAGAAGCAGAGCAGCATCATGGACTGTGGCTTCTACACACCGAAGGGTTACGTTGACCAGTGGGCCTCTGAAGCCTACACTTCCCATGAGGACCCAAGCCAGTGTCCTGTTTCCATGGTAACCGGAGAGCCAGTGGCAAAGGTAAAGTCATGGCTGTCCATGGATCACAGTGGACCTTGCCTCCAATATTTCACTGAAGCAGCTGTTTTGGGGGAAGGGGCTGGTGAGGGCAGTCAAGCATAACTATTTTAATGACATTGGTTAAGACAATTGTTTGCAGTTTTGTTCTGATGGACACGCCTAACCTTAGATTCCTCTTCTGTTGAATTCCATGGGTGCCAGACTCTAACTGGAAACCTTTCCAGCAATTGCGACCACACAGGATAGCTGCTGCCATCAGACTCCATTGCTACCTCATTTCACCTCCAGAAGTGACAGCGTGAAAGCTGTAAACGCCACCCCTGCACCCTGACATAAATTACTTGTTTTCCATGCCCTTCCATGTGCAGTCGGGGCTCCGCTCCTGAAGTGTTTTCATTGCTTGACCAACCTCCAAAAGAATTTGGCTGACAGTACGCCAGGAATGACCTCCCTTATAACTACAGGTTTCAAGCCGCCCTGCACTAGTAGGAAGCAGATGTCCACGACAGATCCACAAGATGTCTGTCTTTGGTGTCTTGGATCAAAGTATGATTCTAAGCAATTTGACAAATGCTCTCTGATGTATTCAGTGGGAGACAAAGATTTATGTCACAGAGCTCAAAAGCATGGTCAATCACACTCCAAATGGAATACCTGTTCCCACTCGAAGCTCCGGTCTAGCTCCAGGCCCAGATCCTCAGGTAAGTCTAGAACAAAGTACAAGCACAAGTCTTGGTGCAAACACCAGAAGTCGAGATGGGAGCCCTCCATGACTTCCACTCCAGGGAAAGTCTGTGCCAATCATCTGATTCCAGCCCTATTTCACAGCTGGTGTTGATGAACCCTGGGTTCTCAGGGGCCATCTGTGATTCCCTCAAGGAGGAATTGCTGCCACTTTCATGGATTGATCTGGGCCACCCCTGGAGCGCCTTCAGGGTGACGTATCCACCGGGGCCCCATGCTGAACCTTCACCAGCAGGGTCTTTTCTGGCACCTACTGACTATGTTAGTCCTCCTCCGAGGTATCAAATCATACCTCCAATCTCTTCCCAAAAGCCATGTTGCCAATGTCAGCTGTGACCTCAAAGATGTCAGTCCCGGATTCAACCACAACGCCAGTCACAGTTCCGGAGCCTGATATTGCTAGATCTCTGCCAATGTCTCTCCATGAGATAACTTAGTTACAACCAGTTTTGGAATGTTCTCCAGCAGTGCCTCTGCCTCAGCACAAGTACCTTCAGCACCTTGTTTGGCTCAGACTCAGATTTATAGGGAATTCATGATGCCCCACATCGTGGGGATTATGAGGAAGGGGCTGATGATTTGCCCCCTCACTACATTCATTGATGATGAACTTATGTAGTCTTTATACCTCATCAGAAAAAGAATTGGACTCCCCACTGGGCCCCCCACAGATAAAAGTGCCTCTTTTGCTGTGGTTGTATGGAGGGAAGTAAACTTTTGGAATTACAATTGCCTACTGAAGAAACTAAGGCTAACCTAACTGAAATGATAGAACCTGACCTTTCATGTTCGGAGCCTTTTCTGCCCTTCAATGAAGCCCTAACAAACAATCTGTCTACATTATGGGTGAAGCAATGCTCGGTGCTGTGATGTGCCACCCTATTGCTAGATGCCACTGACCTATTCCAGGTGACCTAGCCTTTTTGACTCCGCACCCTTCCCTGGAAAGCCATGTAGTACATTGCTTCGTCCAGCAAAGTGTATCATAATACCTTTCCCACTGCTCAGCCTGACAGAGATTCTAAACATATTGATGCTCTTGGCAAGAGGGTACTCTCCTCCACCAGCTCTTTGAACTCTTTGAATTAGGTCTGTCTGCGAGGTAGACACATGCATACCCTCGGGGCTGTTGTGTCGGGTGATCTACGCTCATCAAGGGGCATCTAACCCTGACTAGGCCTAGCACGTGGTCCTAGAATAAACTCAGCCAGACACTGGGAATAAAGTTGCTTGGTCGGTCGGCGCGCGTCTCTGAACGCCCTCTCACGTGCTCGACCTCTTTTTATTATAGGGCGGTCACATGACCAACTTGTCCGTCCCTCCGGACCTCGGGGGCGGACCCTCGGGGACACAACATTCCTCCTAAAACACGAAAAACAACAAAACCAACAACACACTGTAACATTGCAAATATAGTCTGATCGAGCCCACTGTCTCATTAGCATCGGGACTGGTACCTTCAGCGTCTTTCACAAATGCTAATGCATTCAGTTCAAAACATGGCAGGCGCACATATAAATTAGAACAGTCTTACGTAAAGTAGTCTCTCAGCCAGCTGGAGGGGGTGGGGTTAGCACGTAGCTGGCGCTGGGACCCTCGCTGCGTCATCGGCTCGGTTCCAGTCTCCACCTCTTGGCTTGGCGCCTCGTTGTCGGCCCCCTCCGGATCTGGGGCCTCATCCAGGGCCTCCAGGTCTCCGCCCACATCCTCACCAGGGACCGGCTGCTCAGCACGTGGCCGGACCTCGTGCTGAGATGTTGATTCACCAGGCGGCACCATAGTTGCAGTTTCGGTTTCTCTGCCGCCTTGCTGGCGCCTTGGCTCGCTACTCGCCGGGTGGTAGAGTTTGAAATGGGATACGTTGCGAGTCACCTTGTCTCGTCCTCGAGTAACTGTGATGCGGGTGCCCTTCACACCACTGACTCGCCATGGTCGTCTTTCATAACTGAGTTTGAATTTTCCCCCAGTGGCCCGATTTTTTATGAGCACTAGGTCACCTCTTTTGATGTGGGGGGCCACCGCCCTCCGTTTCTTGCTGATCTGATCATAGGCGGCACGCCTCTTCATTTCTACAGTCTGTTCCTTTATCAGTTCAGGGGCCCACTGGGGATGATGAGGAATGGAGTCCGTTATTACTCGTCCTAGGAGAAGGTGTGCAGGAGCTACCCCCGTTGTAGAGTGAGGGGTCTGGCGGTAGCTACGGAGAAAGGTGAAGATGGCCATCTCCACAGACTGTCCTTTATCATGTGCAATGCGGATTACTTTGTTTAGTGTTCTCATGAATCGTTCGGCCTCTCCATTGGCCTGAGGCCATCTTGGGGTGATGCGCCTGTGGCGAATTCCTTGGGATAAGAGATAGTCTGCAAAGTCTTGGCCCTGAAATGGCGGGCCATTGTCCGTTCTGAGTTCTTTCATGGCTCCGTGCGTGGCAATGATTTTCTCTATCTTGGGAATCACACAGTCGGCACTGGTGCTGGTGATAATTTCAACTTCCGGGTACTTGGAGTGATCATCGATCATCACTAGCGTGTGCCGTCCATCCGGAAGGCTGCCAAAGTCCATGCTGACCCTTTCCCAAGGACCTCGGGGTCTGGGTTCCACGATTATGGGTGCTTCGCGGGGGCTGTCACCTGTGGTCTGGCAGGCCGGGCATGTGCGCACAGCAGTTTCCACCATGTCGTCCATTAACGGGAACCACACCTTTGTTCGCAGCCGGGCCTTCGTTTTAACCATTCCCTGGTGTCCTACATGCGCCAGCTGAACTACTCGGCTCGTCAAAGCCGTCGGGATCACCAGGCGATGCCCTCGCAGGAGGCACCCTGCCTCGTCTTCATTCAGTTCAGCCCTCACGTGGTACAGACCGTCCATGATTTTCTGGGCCTCGGGGGTGAGCACCTTCCAGCTCTCCCTAGCTTTCTGCCAGTTGGCTGTCTGGAGCAGGTCTTTGGCCCGCTGTATGCAGGCATCCTGAGCCGTGGCGCTCACCACCTCTTCCAGGGATATGGGGCGCGGGCATGATCTGGCCACGACCCATCGCACATAGGCCTCCGTCTCTTCAGCTTCCTCCATCTCCTCTGGGGTGGCCGCCCGGGGGTGTCGTGACAGATAGTCCGCCGGATTCTTTGCCCCTGGCTGGTACTCAATAGTACAGTTGTACTCCTGTAATTGCAGAATCCACTTCTCAATTCTGGGGGGTGGTTTGGATGATGTACCTGAAAACAGCGACAGCAGTGGCTTGTGGTCTGTTACTACTGTGAAGGGTTTGCCATATACATACAGATGGAAGTGCCGGCATCCCCAATGAATCGCGATGGCTTCCTTTTCAATTTGGGAGTACCTTTGTTCAGTGTCCGTGAGGGATCGGCTGGCAAAAGCGACGGGGGCCCAGTCTATCTCGTCCCGGGCTCTCTGCATCAGGACGGCCCCCAATCCCGCCGGTCCAGCATCTACTGCAATAAGGGTGAAACGTCTGGGGTCAAAAAACGCCAGCGTGGTGTCGCTGGACAGCGCACTCTTGATGGCTTGGAATGCTCTTTCCTGCTCCGGTCCCCAGTTCCATGGTGTGGAGTCTTTGGTTAGCTCACGCAGAGGGAGGGTCAGGTTAGCTAGGTCTCTTATGAAGCGACCACAGTAGTTCACCATTCCGAGGAAGCTTCGGACTTCCGTGACAGTCGAGGGCGGAGGTGCATCTTTGACGTCCTTGACCTTGTCCGGATCAGGAGTAACGCCATCGGCCGAGAATACATAGCCGAAGAATCCCAGCTTGGTCTGAAGGAACTCGCATTTATCTCGGTGCAGAGTAAGTCCAGCACTGCGGAGCCTGCGGAACACCTGTGCCAAGCGTTGGTTGTGCTCAGGAATTGTCCTTGCGTGTACCATGATATCGTCACTAACATTGATCACCCCCGGTATGCCAGCAATGAGCTCTTGGATGACATTCTGGAATACCTCGGCAGCACTGGAGATCCCGAAACTCAGTCTGGTGTACCTGCGCAGTCCGACGTGAGTGGAGAACGTCGTGATATTCCGAGACTCTCTATCCAGCACGAGCTGATGGTACCCCGCTCTGAGGTCCAACTTGGAAAACCACCGGGCCCCAGCCATCTCTCCGATCAGGTCATCGATCGTGGGGGTGATGTGTCTTTCCCTTTTGATGGCCGCATTGGGGAGGTGCATGTCCACGCATATCCGGACCGCTCCCGGCTGCTTGGGCTTCCGAGTGACCACGATGGGCGATACCCAGGGGGTGGGTCCGGACACTTTCTCAATGATGCCCGCAGCTTCCAACTTCTGTAGCTCTTCTTCAACCAGGGGCCTCAGATGAAACGCGACCCGCCGGTGTCGCAGGGCCACCGGTTGGACAGTGGGGTCCACATGCAGGTGTATTTCCCGACCCTTGAATCGGCCAATCCCTTCAAACAGGTCCGAAAAGTCTACGATCAGTTGCTGCACTGACTCCTCGTGCACCCCAAATGCAAAAGAGACCACTCCCAGGTCTTCTGCCGTCCGGCAACTCAGAAGCATGCCTTGGCCTTCCTCCGACACAAAGATGTTGGCACGCGTGATTTTATCTCCGTGCCGGACTGCTGCTTTGAACTTTCCTCGAATACGGAGGGGCACATCCTGGCCATAGGCAAAAACGGTGATCGGAGTGGGGCGGAGGCTGGGTGGAGTAGCCATGTCTCCATAGAGGGACGCACTCATCAGGTTTATTGATGCGCCCGTGTCCACCGTCGCCATGATGTCCTGATCAGCCACTTGTATTGCGCATTGTGGTAGTGTCATTGTGCGTCGGGTGGCTGTGCCGATCATGTGCACCTTGTGTGGGGACCTTTCCTCCTCGTCGTCGTCCATGTCACTGCTGCTGGGCCCTCCTTCCGCGCCTTCAGGCTCCACCACCGCGTGTACTGTCTGGCGGGGCTTGCTGAACTTTTTGGACCGACACACCTTTTCAAAATGGTTCATTTTCCCGCACCCGGAGCATATCTTGCCCCGTGCTGGACATTCTGGCGCCGGGTGTCTCGGGCCTCCGCAGTAACCACATGACTGCGCCGAGGCTCCGCCCTGCGGAGTTGTTGTTCTCTTCACCCATTTGGGCTGTGGGCGGACCTGCAGTTTGTTCACCGGTTCCACTTTCATATTGGCCTGCAGAGCTGCTTCCATGTGGGCTGCTCTGGCCTTGGACAGCTCCTTCGTGCGGCCCAGCGTGAGAATGTCTGGGAGGGGTTTCCCGGACTCTTCTAGAATTCTCTCGCGCAGTTTGGCAGAAGCGCAGCCCTGTATGATCTGTCCTCTGATCTCCTCCGTGACATCCTGAAATCCACACGTCAGTGCCAGTTTCTTCAACCTCGAGTGATAGGCGTCCAGTGATTCTTCTGGCAGTTGCCGCGCTTGCCTGAAGATGAACCGTTCATAGTCTTGATTGGCCATGGGTTCAAAATGCGCATTGAGCGCGTTTATGAGCGTGTGGTGGGTTTTAGGAGTTGCTTCCGTGAGGGTGCGGGCGATGGAATGAATGTCCTTGCCACCAAGATGGAGGATCATGGCACACTTCTGCTCCTTGTGGACCTTGGTGGCCTCAAAGAATATGAATAGCCTGTCCACCCATTCTTTCCACTTCGGTGCGAGAGTGGACGGTGCACCTTCCACCACGAACGGCTCAATGGGCGGAATGTTAGCCATCGCTTTGGGCGGCCGGGAGGATGTCCGTGGGCAGCCGGGCTGTGATCCAGCGGCAGCCGGAGCGCCGGACGCACCTCGCGCGACCAATCAGACTTCTGTGCGCCGCAGAGAGATGCAGGCCAGCGCTGCTCACCTGAGGAGAGCCAGGGATCAGAGTGTTTCCTCCAGGCAGGCAGAGCGGGGGGGGTGTGTGGTGGCAAGGCACGAGCACCGCGGACACGTGGTAGTGCCCGCAGCCGCCTCACCCCAATAGGGACACACACACGCACCCCGAGCGGGGAATCGATCACCACCCTCGTCGCCAATTGTTGTGTCGGGTGATCTACGCTCATCAAGGGGCATCTAATCCTGACTAGGCCTAGCACGTGGTCCTAGAATAAACTCAGCCAGACACTGGGAATAAAGTTGCTTGGTCGGTCGGCGCGCGTCTCTGAACGCCCTCTCACGTGCTCGACCTCTTTTTATTATAGGGCGGTCACATGACCAACTTGTCCGTCCCTCCGGACCTCGGGGGCGGACCCTCGGGGACACAACAGGGGCCATGGTGGGTGTGATCTTGTCCGCTGTTTCTGAGGAGTTTCGAAATACTTTTACCCAGATAGTCCATGATGGAGAGGATGCAGCACAGCACTTCTTGCACACTAGACTGAACACCACAGACAGTGTGGACTGTGCTATGGCCACTAGCATAGATGTTCATCATCACACTTGGAGGAGGGCACCCTTACATTTTTCTCCAGGGATATGCATGCATCACTTGTAAACATCACTGTCACACAAAAGAGCAACTGGAATAGGTAGCAAAAGTAAATAATCAATCCTATTTTAGAAAGGATGCTATTCCTGGTACCTTTTGGGTATCCAAAAATATTGGAGTACACATCTCACTCACTTAATCGTGACATGCTTCATCATGCATCCATACAGTAGGTTTAATTGAGGAATTATGTTCATTACAAAACCCTAAGAAATTATTTATCCACACCTCAGGTACCCTATGAATAAAGGAACCCTTCGAGTATACCTGTAGGTATTTTTAACCTTCTAACTCTTATCTGGATCCGGGGGCGGCTCTAGGCTCATGGCGGCCCTGGGCAGGGAGCGTAGGTAGGGGGCCCCCGGAGGAACGTGGGCGTGGAGGCCAGTGAAGAGGGGGGGGGGCAGGGTGTTTGGAAGTGGAACAGACCCGGAGGCCGCCAAATCCCTACCAGGGGCCGCCACGCAAATCTATATCCATCTTCAGAGGATTATTATATTAAGGATATATATTGGCGTGGTGGCCCCTGGGGTTTGGCGGCCCTGTGCAGGTGCACAGCTTACACATGCCTAAGGCCACCCCTGCTGGATCCCTGCTCATCCAGTAACATTCAATCTAAGATCTCCCATTTCTCTTTGGTTGAGTCCGCCCTGGTGGTATCATCCTGCCAGTGTGTGGATTGGCGCCGATGATGAAGCATGTCACAATTAGTCAGTGGGTTGGATTCGTTAGTGCGTTAGATCAGTAAGGGGGAACCTAACACCCAATCCTTGTTTCAAACTTTTGAAAGATAGGTGTATTCTGAGGGTAAAGAAGCATAGAGGAAGAAGAAACAACATTGAGAGTACGACGCAAGGATTACTTAGAAGCATGTGCCGGTGCTGCCAAGTGCCAGAGTGCTGAATGTCAAGGCTGTCCAATCTTGAGTTCACCTCTTCCCTCTTTCTCTCCCCCCCACTCACCCTTCCTTTCTCTTTATTTACCTCTGTTTTCTTATCCTTCTACTTTGATGATGAAAATGAAGACCTTGTTCCCAAAACTCTACCCCACCACCTGCAAAAATCAGCACAATTTAAGTGCTGTTGCAGCCCATCTCTCTGACTCAACTCTCTATTAGGAAGGAGGCAGATAGACAGACAGACATACACTGGAAGTACAATATCTCAAAAGGTGTGCTTTTGTCACTGTGTCGTTCAGAATTATCACATGCCACTGGGGAGCTGGTGAACAATTATTCAGCACCCAGGTCTGTTTCCTATTCCAACGATGTGGAAATCCAATGGGTGATCTTTTCATGAGCATACACTATTGCAAATGGTTTCTCCTAGTCTTCTTGAGGAACCAGAATCCATCTACCAAGGGTATGCTTTGCTCCTGATGTGGTCAAATTAGGCAAATTCTTCCCTCTTCCATTCTCTTTTCTAGATCCATCCTGGTGATTTCTCTTGTGGCCGAACCACCTTGGGACTCACACTTGATTCCTCTGGCAGTGGAGGGACCTCCTTTATTAGAGAGGTCTGATG
Organism: Lissotriton vulgaris; assembly: GCF_964263255.1. NCBI lineage: Eukaryota > Metazoa > Chordata > Amphibia > Caudata > Salamandridae > Lissotriton > Lissotriton vulgaris. The sequence continues at coordinate 797,856,257 of NC_141685.1, read as the reverse complement.
CATCTCTCCTGTCTTGGTTTTGATCATGCCTGAAACATGATTGACTGAAGTGAAAATGTTTCTTTGGGGATCTCTGCTGCATGTTTCCACCAGTCCTTCTAGCAGATGACATTGCTCTGTGATATTTTCCCCATTGACTGTGGTAGTGTGTTTTTAGTAATTGTACCTGTTATTCTCTCTCCACTGCCTGTGCTTGTGAAATCTCTCTCAGACCTGTAAATTCCACTTCTCCCAACGCCTTCACTAATGGGGCAGCTTCCCGTTTTCATTCCTTGATCATTTTTTTAACCCCCCTCTTTCTTTTTGAAATATTTCATGCAGGTCTGTAAGTCACACTTATCCAATGCCATCTCCGAGCCACCCTCTGCCTGGTTTCCTTGTATGGCTAGGCAAGGAGACGCCTGGGGCACAGAAGAGGAGGAGATGCCCATGACCTCCAATGGCAATGAACAAGATGAGAGGGTCTGGCTAAAAGTAAGTCAAGCCCAGTATGTATTTATCTTCTGACAATGATGCCATATGGTTTGTTCTGGGTGCTTCTACAGGCTGTTGTGAGGTTGCAGTTATGTTCATGAGGATGTAGTGCCACATTTTAGCATATCGCTTAGACATGCTTTTGAGATATTTCCTCTGCAGTGCTTAATTTGAGCCAGTGGTTTCCAGTGCTCAGGACTTGCACTTAATCAACACCAGCACTTTTCATAAACACCAGTTAAGGACACATTCATAAATGGTAGGCATGGGGAGATTAAGTGATTTACCCAGAATCACAGGATGCTGAGCCGACACCGAGACTCGTAACTGGTTTGCCAGCTCCGAAGTCGGCAGCTCTAGCCAATAGGCCACACCCTCTCCCCAGTTTCATGGTTAGTAGTTGGCTCTGTTTTATGCGGCACTATTAGGAGAAAAGGGCTGGTGTAAGCTGCCTCCAGACGCGAGCCCTGGCACTTTTTTTTTTTTTACAAATTAACAACAGTTCCTCTGTTACGGTTGCTCAGGAAGGGGCACACAGGAAGTGAAATGGTGGGGAAGCCAATAAGAATCCCAGCACAGAGAGAGCTGGGTGTCTTAGACGGTGTGATATATGTTTCAAAGACTGCATTGATGTTGTCTTGTTTCCAGAGAATTACTGTTCTTCTTACCTTCTAGCCTGCACTGATGACTTTGCAATGTAAATAATAATCAAGTTGTGTTCCTACGAGAACTGTCTGTTGTATCTTAGACAATAGGTGACAAGGATGTCAATCTCCCTGGTTGCAAATTTTGCCCACTTCTTCAGTGACTTTATATAGCTTCAGGTACCAGTGGCGGCCGACATGGCTTGTGGGTGAGGGGTGGGCAACAGAGGGTTGCGGGGGTGTCACACGGTGCGCTGTGGGGGGGTCATGATTGCGGGACGGAGCCTCTCCAAAAAAATTCAAACAAATAACAATTTTCCCCGCAGTACCGGGTCCCACGTCTCTGGTCCTGCTCCTGCTCTCCTGCTTCTGACTTCAGGAAGAGGAAGCAGTCAGGCTTCCTCCCCTAAACCAATCAGAGTGCTGCAATCCAGCGTTGTGATTGGTCTGAGCGCCGTGCAATGGAGCTCAGCCAGGGGCTGTAGGGGTGGGCATGTTCTCCATGCAGGCTATAATGCAGCCTGCGTGGAGCATGGGGAAAGTGTGCATGACTGGTTTGGGCGGACCGAGAGGGCCGACCAAACAGTCACTGCGCACTTAGGAGTGGGCAAACCACTCCTCTCCTGTTCTGCTCTCTGCGCAGAGCAGCCCTGCCCACCAGCCCGCCCGCAAAGAAAACATAAAATGATAATAACTTAAAGTTATTTTTATTTTATATTTCCTTCAATTTCCACTGCTAGAAAGCAGTGGGGAGAAGCTGCTCCACCATAGCGTAGGAGCCTCCACTACCAGGTACTTCCTATTGAGGTGTAAAGGGTGGTGTTGTCAGATGAGAATCAGACGTTATGCACAGACCCCTATAAAAAAGGGTGGATTATGAGTGTTACATATTCAAATCAACTTATTAATATACCAGGGAATCAATTGACTCTTTTTACATTGCTGAGTGCACATTGTAACAACGTGTTGGCTTTAAAGTCTCAAATCATTGCTTAGTTAGAGTCCCTCATCATTCATAAAAATACTTGTACAGAAGCCTCTTTAACTGGAAGACATCCTCGACATAGCAAGAGCTGCTCAGAGTGCTTAGTTTCAGGTCCAAATGTGTTCGTTTCAGAAAGAAAGTGCCATTAGAACAATATGCCATATGAAAGACACAGTGGCTGCAGAAAATTGCTGCAACTTGAGGTATTGCCAGAAGACCCGGCTCAGGCAGCAGCTACAGCCTCATGTATACAGCGGCTGACAATAAATACCACGAACATGGCAAGCGGGTCGTTTCACAAATATGTGCAGGCAAGCACACGAAGAAACAAATGGACTTATTCACAAACCCCTTGCACCGCTGTTGTGCCACTTTTTGTGACACACCAATGGTGAAGTGTGCTGCACCACATTTACAATGTCATGTAAAGCCACCTTGCGTGGCTTTTCGTGGCCTTGTAAATACTGCCCCATATCGCGCCTCAGTTTGCGTGAAAGGGGCATGCCATGGGTGTTGCTTTGGGTGTTCCCATGCAACACCCATGGATTCTGCTGCATTTCCAGATTCCCGACAAATCATAAACCTGGAAATGCGTGAAAATACTATATATAATAATATATATGAGAAACCTGCTACAGTCCAGACAACCCTCTGTGTTGGGGGCATGGTTAGCCAAGCCGCAGATTGGCCGCTTGGTGAGCGAGCTCAGCCGGGAACAAATACTTTACACAATCCTGAAACCAGAGGCCTGAAAGGGCACGATACCTGTCCCCTGGGTTAGCCGATACCTTTGCGGTCTGTGGGGCGCTTGGGCTACTTGACACCGAAGTTTGCAGCGGGGAGCCCCTTGGACCTAGGCGCCTGAGGCGGCCAGGTTAAGCTAGAAATCGAGCCCGCGGCTGCGGTGGGCCGTGACGCCGGAGAGGTATTGCAGGTCGGCAAGAGGCGGAGAGGTGGATTGACAGCGGCGGAGAGCATTGCTCCGATCCCTGCAGCCGTAGCGGACACCGGGATGCCAGTGAGTGACGACTGTCCGCTGCCACAATCCGGTGGGTTGGGCCTCGCGGGGCAGCAATCGCCATTTTAAGCACAGCAGCCCAGGCCCGCTTGTGAGGAGGTCGTCGGTGGCTGCGGATGCCCCAGGACTAATACACCACAGGAGGAGCTTGTGGGAGTGGGCAGAGGCGGCGGCTGTTGGTACAGGACGCCCGCAGGTAAATGGGGCACAGTGACGCCGCTGCACAATAAAGTCCTACTTGGGAGACAGGACAGGGCGAACCCAGGAGGGCCCTCTGGCCGCCATTTTCTTGTGGACCCGAGGTTGATACCTGGCAGGGACAACAGCGGAGGCCGTTGGTGTAATCTGGGGGTCCGTTTGGTGCAAAACAGCCCAGGTGCGTGGAGAGCAAGCCAGGATTGGTATATATAGCTCCACCTAAGCGGACTGAGCCACGATACCAGCGCTGGCACTTGCAGGTGTTGGTATACCTGAAGGTGTGCTGAGTGGTGTCCACAATTGCTGGTGGCGGGGGAGGGCCGATAGTGCCTCTGTACTAGACGGCCACGTGAGGAGCGAAACGAACACAGTTTATTATATCGCATCTCACCTCTGCCCGCTGTGACAGTGCCTGGTGGTGAAGGATTGTTGTTGTTGGGAGGCCTCGACCCACTCTATGCATGGCTGGCCCTGCTGCCCATGCTGAGGAAGAACTGTGGAGCGTGCTGTGATTAAGCTACTGCAGCTGTGATTGCGCCGGTGGGGTCCACGCCAATGTACATGCTGCGCTTTCTTGGTCAATGTTGTAAGATTGGGATTGACGCAAAGCGCTGCTGACATGGTAGTGCCCGGTGTTCTGTAGCTTGGCTGGCGCTGTTGTTCCTCAGTAACCTGTGAGGCAAATTTGTGTGCCCTGCGTCGATTATTGATTGCCGCTAACATGGGTAAGCCTGACGCTAAACAGCCGAAGCTGAATTTTGACAATAAAAGGTCAACAAGAAACAAGGAACCAGATCCAGATGCCCAGAGTGATTCACAGCATGTCTCCCAAGCTGAGGACCGTGGTGAATATCTGCGAACATTGATGCTAGAAATGCATTTCAGCTTGCAGAATATTGACACATCGCTAGATACCCTGACTGAGCAGTTGGATTCTGTGAAGAAGCAAGTTAATACCCATGAGACCAGATTGGATAGTCTGGAGAGTAGGTACACAGAATTCCATGAATTCCAGGTGGAAACTAGGGAGCAATGTTTAAATATGGATAAACTGCTGGGTATTATTCGGGCCAAGAACGATGATTTAGAGGCGAGGTCTAGAAGGAACGATCTCCGCATTACTGGAATTCCAGAGACAACTGCTATATCCAAGATGGAGGTCTTCGTATCGGATCTTTCGCACAAGCTGTTTGATACTCGCCTGTCATCAGAATTTGTGATTGAGAGAGCACACAGGTCCCTGGGGCCGAAACCGCCTTTTGGGGGATGCCAAGGCCAATCCTGGCTAAATTATTGAACTACCAAGACAGAGACCTCATTTTGCGACTGGCAAGAGAAAAAGGCCAGATCGTTCATAAGAGCAATAACATCTCCTTCTACTCAGACTTTACCCCGGGGGTGCAGGCGGCGCGCAGGGAATTCCTCCCGGCCAAGTGCATTTTTATGCAGGCGCAGATCCCCTATTCCTTGCTATACCCTGCTAAACTTACGGTGTCGCACGATGGCACAGCGCATTATTTCACGGATGATAAATCTGCCCTTAAGTTTGCCAAACATGTTGGTGGGAAGAGCTCCAAATCCACTGGTCCTATTAAGGGAACGGGCGGGAGACAGGCTCAGTGAAAATGACTGATTTAGTACATAGACCTTGCTGTGTCTCACCTGTAATGGAAGGTGATGTGGTTTGAAGTTATTATACTTGTTGGATGAAGAATATCCTTTGATGTGTTATGTGCGATTCTGATTTTGCGGGACTGGAGGTTGGGGTGTTGTAGCCCCAGGGCGGGTGAATGTCCATTTTTGGGTTTCCTTTAATATATGCTGTATGCCGCTATAGGCCTTCCCGCATTACTCCCGGCCACCCTGTGAAGACAGGGAAGTACGCCGGTCATGCCTCACCATCATGGGAGATCTCCCTTTTTATTTCTTTTTGGTGTTTTCAAAGATTATAATTGGGATGCATACACTACAACCTGATTGGGGTTTGGTGTGGGAGGAGGGTGGGAGTTGAGGTTCAGTTTTTTTTAATGTACAGTTTTTTTTTAATGTATGCCAGCACACAGCTACGTGTACACCTGGAGTGTTACGAGGAGTCGGTGGATGGCTGCGCGGCAAGGTAGCAATAGATACGTATTCATTCTTCAGAATTAATCACACGCTAATACACTAAATGTCCTCACATGGAACATCAGGGGGTTAAACGATGGTAGAAAGTCCAGACTGGTGCATGCATATTTAGTTAGGCACAACATCGATATATGCTTCCTGCAGGAAACACACTTAAATGTACAGCCCTCAAAGAGGTTATGCCATGGCAGATGGGGGACTACGCACTCTGCAATTTACTCTAGCTACACACAGGGAGTTGCTGTGCTAATTCGTTCTGTTGATCCGAAGGGGAGGTACATAATAGTACAGAGGAGAGTGGGTGGCACTCCTGTGGTGATCTCCGGACTTCTTCTGTGAGGTCTGGTAGCGCATTTGGGCAACTGACTGCTGTGCGGTAATCTGGGTGGGGACTTTAATGCAGTGCTGAATAATACCATTGATAGACAGGGTTCGGCCCGCACTTTGCATCCACATGCCAGCACAGCGCTGCAAGATATCAGACTTCATGGGATCTGTTGGATATTTGGTGATCTAGACACCATGGGGACCGGGAGGGGACATGCATCTCTAGCCACCATGGCGCCTGGTCCCTCTTGGACTACTGGTTGATTTCGAGGGAGGTTGCTACTTGGATGCTGATGGTGACCCACATGGTGCGCTCGTTATCAGACCCTGCCCCCTGCTTGCTCAAGCTGCGCCTGCCTGGTGTGCCCCCGCACGGTTTCACGTGGTGTTTGCCCCCCCACGCGCTCTTAGACGAGGCATTCAAGGAGGAGATTTTATCAGACATTGTGGAGTACTTCACCCTCAATTCGGGGTCGGTAGACATCAAAGCATTACTCTGGGAGGCGTTCAAAGTTGTAATAAGAGGCCAATGCATTGCAAGACAGGCTGGGTGGGGTGCTGAAGGCCATCAGGGGTACTATCGCTTACCTGGAGGGCCAGATAACGGAGCCGGAGGGAAAATTCTATTAATAAAACGACTCCAATACAGCTGCACTCCTAAAGGCTAAACAGTTTGCTGAGGAATCCAGCGAGAGGTAACATTTTTGGCCCAATATGCTGAGGCGAGGCGGTATGGCGACGGGGATAGACCAGGCTGCACATTGGTGGCCATGATCCGTCTATCTAGGTCCACAACATTCATACATAAATTAAGCACAGCCGATGGGGGCATTGTAAGGGGCCCAGCAGAGATCTGACTGAGTTTTCCAATTTTTAATTATCCTTGTATGCGACCACCCAAGCCACTAGCCCAGAGGGACAGGATTTTCTGGACTCCATTGCCTTAGTATGGTTTAATAATAAACATAGAACATATATGGACCTCCCCATAACGGTGGAAGACGTGGCTCAGGTCATGAAAGGTTTGCCGCTCGATAAAGTCCCTGGACTGGATGGCTTGACCACTGCATTTTATAAGGTCTATGTTGAGGAGCTGGCCCTCAGGTTACTTGCAGTGTATGAGGAGGCACTGGAGGTGGGTGTCTTGCCGGCTTCAATGAGAAGAAGCTATAATTATAACACTGCTGGAGCCTGAAAAGGCAGAGGCGGAGTTGGACTCCTACAGGCCACTGTCACTGTTTAATGTGGACATAAAAATTTATGCTAAGCTATTGGAAAACAGATTACAACCGCTCCTGCAAATGATTACACTCCCGGACCAATCAGGAATTTATTCCTGGACGGTCGACGGCACACAACCTGCGTACACTGTTTGCAGTGCTGCACTATCTCCACCCAGACGTGCAGGCCGCTGCCATTTTTTTAGACGCAACTAAAGTGTTTGATACGCTAGAGTGGACATATTTGTTTACAATCCTACCTCGAATGGGTTTAAGCCCTTTGTTTGTAAATCATATTAAATTATTGTATACTATGCCGTTAGCACGAATAAGAGTAAATGGCTTGCTATCTGATCAATTCCACATCACGGGTGGCACACGTCAGGGGTGCCCACTCTCACCCCTGCTCTTTGCCATTGCCATGGAACCCCTGGCTGCCAGAATTAGGTAACACCACATGGCATGGGCTTCAGCTTCAGCACGCGAAGCTTCCTTATTTCACTATAAGCGGATGATGTGACCTTGTACATTTTTAGGCCACGAGAAAATCTAGACCTGTGATTTTCCCACTGACTGACGGTACTCCTATGGTGACGTCCGAGTTTCCCTTAAGGTGGGAGACTGAGGCCGTCAAGTACCTAGGGGTGTGGATCAGCAGAAGATTGCAGGAAATTTGGAATTAAAATTTTGGCAGGGCATACACGTGGTTAGAGGGAAAGGTGGCACTCTGGTCCAAATTGCCCCTATCAATAGCTGGAAAGATAGCGCTGACGAAAATGGTAATATTGTTTCGCACGCCAGCGGTCACAGCTGCTTTCTCTGGTTTGGGCGTGAGGGCAGGCCAGGGTTTCCTGGGACCTATTGACTCTTCCATTAAGGCAGGGTGGCCTGGGTGCTTCGGATATGCAATTATATGCTCTGTGTGCCCAGGCACAGTTTCTCCACTTCTGGGTGCATCAGATGCCATATCACCCTCATGCGGCGGTTGAGATTGATGCAGTGGCCCCTGTGCCACTTGGGATGGCATTGTATCAGAAGTCACAACGGCCCAGGGGAGACGTAGACATGGCGAGCACCCTGCTATGGGAGTGGAATATGCTTCAAAAGAGAGCCAATTTCCCCTTACTGTGTGCGCCATCTGTGCCATTGGCACGGAACCCCATGATGCCCTGCATTGAAGATGGGGTTAGTAAAACCTTGGTTGAAGAAATGAATTCATACACGTTTGCTGACCTATATCCAAATGGTGAGTTTTGACCCCCCCTGTTGGAGCTGAGGGTCACGCTGTGCCCTTCGCAGGACTGTTTTTATATCATAAACTGAAAGCTGCATCTCATGCATTGTGGGTGGGTTTTCCCGAGGCTCCCCCAACATTGCCAGCTCTAGAGCAAATCCTGAAAATGTCTTCATCGCGTAAATTAGTCATACGTCTTTATACGAGTATGCAAAACACAGCTCTGGTGGTGCAGCTGAGGTCCCTGTTGCAGTGGACCAGTGAACCTGACCCCCAATTGACAGAAGAGCAATGGGACTTCTGCTGTAGGCAACTGACCGAACTCTCCCCAAACTTCAGGCTTCGCCTGATATATTTTACATTTTTGCACAGATATTACAGGACGCCAGTTTGCCTTTATCGCATGAAGCTAAGGGAGGATGATAGATGTTGGAGGTGCGGGTATGCCTCAGCTTCCTTCCTACATATTGCGTGGGACTGCCCACGGATACTTGAATTCTGGCAAGAGATTTTTACCGCGATTAATCAGATTGTTGGCAGAACAGATGTTCCCACCCCGGCGTTAGGACTTCTAGGTTATGTGAGGGAAACACCACCAAAACAGCGCGAATTGCATGCACTTCTGTTATTGTATGCAAGAAGGCAGGTTGCCATCAGGTGGGGGAGGAAGAAGATACCTACATTCGGAGACTGGCTATCTGACGTGACTTACGGACACACACAACTTGGGGCCTCATTTATGAGGCCTTGCGTCAGTTTTGCGCTGCGGATGCGTCACTTTTTGTGTCGCATCGGCGGCGTAAAACATGCGCCTTGTTGCGCCATATTTAAAAAGTGACGCATCTAGGTAGATGCGTCACTTTTTAAACCACTGCGCCACATTATGCCTGCGTCAGGTATAATGTATGCAAAGGGGGCGTTCCCCCGCAAAAAGCCTCGTAATAGTGACGGAGTGAAATCTATGAGATTTCACTGTGTCACTTTTAGGATGCGGTTGCGTCAAAATCTTGCGCCTGCCTCACAGCAGGCGTAAGACTGACGCAAGCCCTTTCACATGGGGCTTTCCCCATGTGAAAGGACGCATTGCTGGAGTTGCGTCATTTTTGTGACACACTCCAGCAATGCGTCACTTTTGCGCTTACAGATGCGTCAGAAATACTGACGTATCTGTAAGTCCTTGCGACATGATGCGTCATACATTAAATATGACGCATCATTGGTGTCGTAAGGAGTGCGCAGTGAAAAGTGACGCATCGCTGTTTTCACGCAGCGATGCGTCACTTTTCATAAATGAGGCCCTTGGTGTATTTTGGGAATTAATGCCCCCGGCCTCGAGACCTCGGGACATATGGGAACCATTCTTTTTTTTTTTTAAGACATTTTTTATTTTCTTGTTTCCATTCCATTTCCAGAAGTTTACATACATCTATTAACTACAGTCATCTCCATTTCAAATTTGGACAAAGTATATAACACCAAGTTATGTCCCTCCTTCTTCCCCCCTCCTTCCCCCACCTCAGCTCCGGGTACCTACAGAGTGTCTTGCCTACCTATACTCATGGGCTACTCTCGGGGGTCAAGGCCTCTTGTGGCGGATCACAAATGTTGCCTCGGAACTCATTCCATTTCCCCCATATTCTCATCCATTTCTTGGGGCAGCCCCGATGGGTGTATACTGCTTTTTCTGATACCATAGCTGTGTCCATATCGTTTTCCCATTGCAGCAGCATGGGCTCTAAACTAGATCCCCAGTTCATAGCTATATTCCGCTGGGAACCATTCTTAAACTGGGCGCGAGGCAGATCTGAATCCCCTGTTCCCAGCCCCAGTGCGACTGCATAGTGGTACATTGCCTCTAGACGCTGGGTTGCTTTGAGTTGCACTTGTGGACCCCCGCATGTGTGTGCCTCTGATGATGTGGGTTTGGCTTTTCCTTGCTGTTTGCTCACAACCAACAATGTACATGTTGTTTCCTCCTGTGATGGACTATATTAAAGACTGTGATGCTGTATATGGACATATTGCTCCCTAGATTGTGCATGCCATTCGCCTGATGTATCGTTTTATATGTGACATTCCGAAATATTGTGCTATGATATTTTTTTATATGTGATGATGTGCTGGCTAGTTCTGGTTGGAACTAAGGTTCCTCTTGTTTGCATTTGTATTTTGACTAAAATCTCAATTAAAAAAAACCCTGTGTGTCAAGACACAACGCCATAAAGTTTAACAGACAGATCATCATTTCCTGAGTGCATCAAATCGAACACCAAAACCTTTTTCTCAGTGAAAGGTAGTTTATTGTTTTATCAGTGATGCTGAATGATGATGACGAACTGATCAAACTAATACTTGATAGCCTCCTTGGTGGACACTGGTTCCCTGTTAACATCATAAATGAGGAAGACATTGCTTTACTGCCAGGGGACCCTTAGTTCACTCCAAGAGACATTTCTATCCCTACAGATACATGGCAGCCATGCATGCGTTGCTGTAGACCTGTAGTACTCAACATATGGCCCAGGGGCCACATGCAGCCTCCTGACCTTCACATGCCCCCCAGGGCAACAGCAGCACTGGGCTGCTGTTTACTTCAGAAAGCAAAAGCATTTAAAAATATGTAAAACAGAGGGAAAAAAGTTCATTTACAGGATAAATGAAGTAAAAGAAAAGAAGCAAATATGGAGCCTTGCAAAACGTAACTTTATGAACACTTTAATTTCTGAATACATCTTGCAATAAACATATGAAAATATGATAACATCTCTTCAAATTTCAAAAGTATATTTCATTAACATGCAGAAGAACACATTAGTACATCAGAATAGATAAGTGCATTCGGAAGTAATGTATTCAAAACTGCCAGGTTTCAAAAATGAGTGTAGAAATATTCATGCCTCCTTACACCCTGACAATAAAGCCAATAGTAGACTAAGAGACAAATCAGTTGCCACGTGGAGCCTCTGAATTGCCAGGGTTGTTATTATACATGGGCAACTTTATAATTTATTAAGTCAAACACAAGAGATTAATACAGTATGTATCCTGAACTCATGTATTTCAAGGTGCTCTTATATGTCATAACTAGCAGCCCGTCCCGACCTTGTCCGGGAGCAACAGGCAGCTTCCCCGACCACCGCCCGCCCCTACATTGTCCACCGCCCGTCCCGTCCCCCGCCTGGCCTGTCCCGTCCCCCTCCTGCCCCGACCCCCGCCTGCCCCTACATGAGTGCCCTTACCTCCGCCGGCGCTGCTCCCTCCTGTCCGCTCGCACCACCCCTCCTCCCCTGCGCCATGTCCGCCGCTCCTCCTACGCCGCCGGTCCTCTGCTCCTGATGTCACCGCTCCTCCCCCGCGCCATGTCCGCCGCTCCACGGACGCCGCTCCTCCCTCCTCCCCGTGCTCCTAACATGACCACGCACGTCGTGGCCGGCGCTACTTTTGAGGGACTACTTTTTTTTATGTAAAATTTGAAATAAAGTTTATTTTTTAAATTTATGTAGCCTATAACCATCTACACACCCTGCCGATTTCAACGGTGTATCGGGTGTGTAGATTGGCGCAGTGGTTCCCGAGTTTACCCGCCTCAAAGCCTGAAAGTTTCTGCTATATTATAGTAGTATAGATGTAGATTTATGATCTGAAAAATGTTTGTATATCTTGCCCCAAGTGCAGAGATTTGACCTCTATGTCATACACCCCAGTCTTTCTGAGGTGGCTCTTTCCCCACAGCACAATGGAAGGGGAACCATTTGTAAGAAGTATCCTATGCTTAAAAATATTTTGAATAAACAATTAAAAAATGTACTCTTAAATATACCGATGTTGCATCCAAGGCCACCTACAGCTCTGAGTATTTTAGCTGACAGAAAGGCTGGCTGAATAGAATGCTCGGCAGCCCGATGCAGTGTTCTGGGGGATGAAACCTGGCAAGGCATACTCGGCCTTCCATCCTTCTAAGGTCGGTTGAGGGATTACCATAAATAGGGTAACAATGGCATCTGTTTTTTGACAACATTAAAAACGACAGGCCAGTATAGTGAGTACCTAAATGAAAACCATGTTATGATTAGTAAACCAGTCGTCACTTCACTTGTAAGCGCTCTCGGTTTAACTCTTGCCTGCCCCAGCCCTTTGCCTTTGACCTCCCGACTTCACAGTAGCTACCCCAGACTACAAACCTTGAGTTCCCGCAGTGCTTGAATATGCTTCCTATATTTCACTTAGTTCACACATTACCTCATGAAAGAAAGCTGGTTAGCTTGACAGGCGCCACCTTTCGCTGACCCGTTGCCCTGCATGCACGCACACGCACTGCCGCTCATAAGGAGCACAGCTGCGGCATGCTACAACAGGCTCACTTGAGCCAATAAATCTTCAGCTTTAATGGACAGGAAAATGGCAGGAGGCACGTTGTCTGCTGTTACATCACCTGCGTCTCTCTCTCTCTCTCTCTCTCAGGTACGTTGCAATCAAGGCATGACTAATTATTTTCATACATTGCCTTCCTTCACGCTGAATCAATAGTAGCCCGTCCCGACCTTGTCCGGGAGCAACAGGCAGCTTCCCCGACCCCCGCCCGCCCCTACATTGTTCCCCACCCGTCCCCTGCCTGCACCGACCCCCACCTGCCCCTACATGCGTGCCCTTACCTCTGCCCGTGCTGCTCCCGCCTGTCCGGTCGCACCACCGCTCCTCCCCTGCACCATGTCCGCCGCTCCTCCTCCGCCGCCGGTCCTCTGCTCCTGATGTCACTGCTCCTCCCCCGCGCCGTGTCCGCCGCTCCTCGTGTGTTACAGACTCTGCTATATACCTCTCCCCCATTCTCTCCCAGACAATTCTCTGCCAAACTGCTTTTCCACCTCCTTTTTCCAGGATTTCTGGAGGGGGTGCCATCTTGTGATAGCATCTCAGAGATGTCTGAGACCTGTTTCTTGTTGTCTTCTTGCAATAGCACCTTCTGTACAATTTAGTAAAGTGTCTGCAGAGCACAGGTCTAAAGGAGGTATTCAAAGCCCAATGCAGAACCTTTATATAGTGAAAACGTTCAGACTCAGGGATATCATATTGGGAGTGGATGCAGTGGCAGCTGCTCCCAATGCTGCATGGTAGGATGGCAGTGTGGAAGGGGATACATAAATACAAAAACAAAGAAAAACATTTAAAGAATAAGTAAATTACAACTTACCTGAAGCTGCATCCTCTCTGTCTCACTGCTCAGGCTCCCAGATGCCAATCCTAGCACTTCTCTCATGCTGAAAACACCATTCCCAGCATGAGAGAAGCACTGGGAATTATCTGAGTGGCCTGCTTTGCCACTCATACAGCGCCTGAGAGCCAGGGACTGATTGCCACCTGGCTGTGGAACACAGCCAGGCGGAGAAATGCTAAGTGCGCATGTTTGTTTGGCCGGCCTAAGACAGCCGACCAAACTGTCATGTGCTCTTAGGAGTTGCCCACAACTCCTCCTAAAATTGAGGATGGCCTGGCCCAGCCCACCCTGTGACTCAGCTACCCAGCAGAGACAATGGTGAAAAAGATAATGATAGTAAAATTATTTTATTACCATTTTATTTTTCACTGTTGCCTCTGCTGGGTAGCAGCATTGGGGTGACACTCCTCCGCCATAGCAGAGGAGCCACCCCTGATTGGACATCCAGGAAAGTTTTAAGTTTTGGGTAAGCAAATATTTCTCCAAGCTTCTTGCACCTTTTTCATCTCCAGTTTTCAAATCCACAGGATGGATGTAGGCAACCTTGAGACAGCTAAGGACTGCTTAACCACACTTTCCAGTTTGTTACCCTTGTTTAGCTAGCAGGCTGCCCATCTCCCTGGGTCAGCTAACACCCCAAATGTTGAAATAATGCAAAAATGGAAAGGCAACATTAATGCATCAAGTCCGAAATTAGAGTTCCAGTCGTCTTGAAATTATTGTAGTTGAAAATGTAGTTCTTTATTATTCTTCATGAAATACAGCCATACAGCCAGCGCGTTTGGCTTATACACAACACACGCTTCCTCAAGGCGACTATACCTTAGAAGTAAAGTGTCAATAGCATTCTCTGTACACTGGGCCTCTTAAGGTAAATACACTTATGTAACGACCAGGTCGCCACACATGCTTTCTTGGTGTGTCACATAAGTTTACTTACGTTACGTCCAGTGTTGGTGAACACAGTGTATTGATCCAGGATGAATGCAGGGATTCCTAAGAGTGGGGTCAGTGGTGAGGAGAAAGTAGTAAAAGCTTGTTAGAAATGGGGTTTCTGGTTGGTTATGGTATACACCTAAGCCAGGCAGAATCCCTCAATCTAGTCACGGTAAGGGAGTTACACACCCAAGATAACCCCTGCTCACTCCCTTGGTATCTTGGGAGATCAATCAGGCTTATTCCAGAAGCAGTGCGTAAAGTGTTTGCGCAACACACACACACACACACACACACACGCACACACACACAAACACACACACGCACAAACATCACTAGGCACACCACAAAAAGAGATTCCACAAAAGGTTATATAAAGATATCCTTTGTATTGCACATGAAACATATTAAACCATAATCACTGTGCCTCTTGGCACTTGTCATGACGTCACATAGATCATAGATCACTTTGCCATAAGGCAATGGTCATAACATTACAAGGTATTGTACTCAAGTCAATACTTATAGGGTGCAAACGTTGTGCAAACACCATCAGAACAAGTACATATTATGCAGTTCCTGAAGTGATACTCATTATCCTATCAAATGCATGTCAAAATGACATAAATCATAACATCAGGGCCTAAAATACAGATTAGGTCATACACAAA
Source organism: Lissotriton vulgaris (assembly GCF_964263255.1). Lineage (NCBI taxonomy): Eukaryota > Metazoa > Chordata > Amphibia > Caudata > Salamandridae > Lissotriton > Lissotriton vulgaris. The sequence continues at coordinate 797,841,211 of NC_141685.1, read as the reverse complement.
TCATGGCCTCAGGGCAGATTGCGCAAATCCTGGCAATGTAAACCAAAATGCATCATAAGATCAGGGCACAAACTGTAGCAGCTGGGTAAAGCACCCAAGATACAGAAATCACCAATCACTCTGCAGACATGACAGTACAAGCGTCAGACCAACCTGCATCAAAACATTAGGGCATAAAATGCAGCAGTAACCCCCATGGATGAAAACCCATGCATTAGCATGTCACAATACCAGCAGGGACCAAACATATTCCCAGAACGATCTAGGCTGTAGCATACCTGCATGCCTATTTGGGTGTATCTGGTACTGCTACATAGGGTTCCGATAACAGGAGGTGCAGTAATCCTCACAGGGAATCGAGGGCCTCCGTCGAGGTTTCACCCAGTCCCGACAAGTGAGCCACAGTGCTCCAGGCAAGTGCGCACAAGGTGGGGAGAGGGATATATCGCCTTCCTATGCAGGGAGATCTCACTGGTTCCCCCACGTGTGACACAATGGTGTGCGGTTGCTTTCATTCAGAACAACCACTGCAGCTGCCAACCCTGTGAGTCCCAGCCTCTTTCTGGTCGACCGGGTTGTTCATACTCAGGGCAAAAGAGAAATGTGGCCACCCTGTCAGTGATGGTGGGAAGATCTCTATGGGTCCCCCACGGCAGGATTTCCACAAGGGCAGCCACCTGCGAACATTCGGTGCAGCTGCTGCAGTCTAGCTACGTTTGAGAGCTGGGGCAGGCTCCAGTGCAGGGTCCACCAACTTGCTGATGTTAGCATTGCTCTGCAATGCGGAGACTCTGTGCCAAGGTTTCCTTTCAGCTTCATTGCTGCAAGCTGGCCCATGTGCTGGAGGTGAAGTAGAGGCCCTCAGTGGGCACCGTCCCTGCCACGCGAGTCCTTCAGGAACCGTGCCAGGCCACAAGAAACCTCTCAGGACACAGGGATCCTCGACCACGAAGGCACACTAAAGTGAGTGCCTGCTTGTGCCCTTGGGGCACTAAGTAGTGCATGTTTCATCACACAAGCTGGCTGGAAGCAGACAAAGGGTTAAACAACGCATGAGAGAAGGCAGTTGGGGTCACTTCAAATACTTTTCAAAAGTGTGCAACACCCCTATTTACTTTCCAAGCCGTGGCCCCAGACAGTCTAACGGGGGGCAGAGACAGCATTTTAAAAGTCAGGAGCAGCCCTATTTAGGTGCATTTGCAACTCCTCCCACCACTCTAAATTGAGACCAGACCTATTCAGGCGCAAGGGAAACTCCTCCCACCGCTTTAAATGCATTTAAGGTCTATACAGCCCAGCGCTGAGTCACCCAGGAAAGGCAGGACACACCTCAACCCCCCTTGTCACTGTCTAGAGTGAATGCACATCCCCTTCTCCTGTCAGTCTCCACCAGACGGTGAATACACATCCAGGCATTGTTGCGTGTTTATCTAGGTTCCTGATCGATACTGTGACCTTATGCCCCTATTCGGCTATAAATCCATTTATTCCCTATATTGGCATAACCGTTCGAGTGTGATTTTCTGAAAAGTCATCTCTGGCCTCACACGAACAGAGCCACATTCCAGCATGACTCTCTGCTACTTCCTTTGCGACCAATTAGTGCAATGACAGAGCAGCAGTCACTATCTGATATTCCTAGATAACACTCCGAGTTCTTCAACAAGATAAAAACTTAGCAAACCTGGAAATCCCCGCTTGCTATGTTTTGATTAGTAATGGAACTCTAATGAGCAACTGATAACTATCACTTCCTAGTGACATCTTTAATTGACGTCTTATGTCCAGCAAACTTGCGTCAAACCCGGCACCTGTCAGGTATAAATATTACCAACGTTGCCTTAAGCAATGTTCGTTGCCTGTTGCTGATGCCAGCTGCCTGCATGACCCTGTGTTGGTAAATCTAGCACTCTGTCGCTGCAGCCTGCTATCCTGTGGTGGTGAAGCTGCTGATACCATTATCGCCGCTAAAGCGCGACCTATGGTGCAGTACGCTTAAGGAGCCGAGCAGCCGTCCCTCTGCGAAGACATCCAGCAGATTCCAGCTGCCCGCGGACGCTGTCCCCCCTCCTTCCTCGACGCGCTGAAGAGAAGCCGCTGCCTTTCTCGTGCAGAGAAATCCAGTCCCGGCGCTTCCGGTTTACCCTCGCGGGTGACTGGGATATCGAGAGAGACCCCTGAAGGAGATACCAATCCTCCATCATTCTATTCAGAGGTATGGTGTTGACTAAACCCATAGACGAGAATTCTTGAAACAAACCTTGGCAAAACCAACTTAACTTAAGCTACTTACTTACTCCCCTTTTCACGTGTTAGGCTTAGGTCAGGCACACTGGAGTAGGCTTAGTTAGAAGCACCAGTTGAGTATGTTAGCCTAATGTATATATGACTGTATATATGTTTTATTACTTTTAAACCATTGTATGGCTAAGAAACCATATCAATGCTTTTACAGTTCTATTTCGCAATACTTATCTTACTGTACGTACTTTTTATAATAACAATTATTGCAATTGTGGCAATACATTTCTCTTGTACGAGAAGAAAGACTGTTCAATAAATGTTAACCCTTTATTGATACACGCCCGTCTCTCTATTCTCTACATCTCGTGAAAGTAAACTGCACTAGACTGACTGAGTGAAATACATGTCTATTGTTTCACACGACCCTAGAGATTGACTCTTGATCTGAGGAGCAAAGTTGTCATGTTGCACGGTTTTTGGAAAGCTGAATCCCTTCTTGTCTGTGCCAGGGAAGCTGATCACTTCCTATGCAGAGAAGAAAGTTTCCAGTGACCTCTGAGCTAGTTGGTAACACAACCCAATTAAGTTTAGCATAGTCAGTGGAGGCCTGGAATATAAGCAGTTCCACGTCGATACTACTGTTTATGTTATTCCAATGCGCAGGGCCTAGTGGGAAACTAGGAACTACACTACATGGCGCCCAAACGTTTGGTAAGGCGATAAACTAACGCAAGACTTGTAGAGTAACTCAGTCGTGCATATTTCACACCCCTTTCTCCCGTAAATACTCCAATAGACGTCTGGAGTGGGTGAAAGGTTAAAATCCGCCCGACCTTAGTAGGAAGAGATTCCTATGTAAAGCTCTGGTTTATTCAACGTTGAAGGATACAGTGTTCCAAAATATTGTGCACCTAATCTTTGTCTCCTTGGAGACCTACTCTGCAAACCTCGCATTTTTACAATGCCAGAAAACGGAACCTCTGGGGCCGCAGCAGATGCGACTCAGCAAGGTCCTGAATACACAGACCGGGATGCTATTATCATCCCGGTCCACTTAAGAAGATCTATAACTTTAAAACTTATAGAAAACGGACTGACACCTCAAGGTGGTACAGTAATTTTCGTGATAGAGGCTCACGAGTATCGGCAGACAGAGGTATTCTATTCATGGATAAACTTTCCAGCGGTAAACGCTAGAACAAAAGAGTTTCACTATTACAAAATAGAGAAACCTCCGGAAGAGTACGCTCCTTTCGAGGAGATTGAAATTCCACTTAAATTTCAAGAGCACCTGCTCTGGTTTAATGGCGCCCTAAAACACAATGATCACATAACCAGGCTCGGTCAACTAGGTAGACCAGGAGCCACGTGGCCAGTTCTAGCCAGCTACACACCACATCCTGACATTGTAAAAATGTCTAGAGAAGAGCTGTTAGTACAGCTAAACACATTAATAAAAATACATAGGCAATTAGTCCAATATGTAATGCGGACTGCAACAGTCCAGCCAGCGGTTAATTCACACCAGCTGACCCCTCATCAGGGGAACACAAATAAAATTACACCACAGAACATACAGTCATGTCTTGGTAAAACACCCGTAAAACGGGAACAAATTCCTTTCTGGTTAGCACAGAAAATCACTCAAATAGAGGCAGTATTTCCTGATACTACCCCTATAGAGAAACACAGAATCTTGACCATCTGCCTTCCTATGGGAATCGCACCACACGTGGAGGACTGCGACACTTGGGGTACAGTCTTTGCTTCCATTTATACAAAAACACACGGTGTTCCGTCTATGGCGGTAATACCAGAAGTGCTAAAACAGATTCAAAATGAATTCGGTCCAGAGCCCGCTTTAAATCTAGGTATGAAATTACTGAAAGACTTCAAGCAAGTCTCGGCTATATTATTAGCCAACATAAAAGGAGAAGCAGCATCTGTGGCGATTCGCCAGAAAGTGAGGGAAACAGATATAAAAGATCCTGTTGAGCTTGCAAAATCATAGAAAAATGCTATGAAGAATTAGGTAGAGACAGCTTGGGTGGGAAACCAGTAAAACCCCAACTGCTCGAAAGTCCTGAAAAATTATTTATTAAAAATAATTTAAACACTCCTAAAAAGAGCTGGGATGGAAATAAACAATCCACTCCCAAGGAAAAAGTTTTCCAGTCCAGAGGAAGGTCTCCTCAACGGAGGGAAAGAACTCCGACTCGAGAACGCCAGTCTCCCCAGCGGGAGCCCTCTGAGAAAAGATATAACCTTAGAAATAGGGATAATCTAAAAAAACCTGATAGATATCAAAGTATTGATACACGTCCCTCTCGATCTTTTCCACAGAATTCGGAAAGAAGAGGACGGTCAGACCCAGGAGAGCACACTAAGTCCAAAGACAAGGAACCTGCTCAAAATAAGAAATCTCAATTTCAGAAAAAGTAGGTAGCCAGTATTAGAGTAATCAACCATGCCGAGAATACTGAGGACACTGTTGAAAAACGGGGAGTGGGCATTGACAATGTTGGACAGTGCAGCAGAAATCAGTATAGCGCGCAAGAACTTGATGAGTCATCTGGAGACAGTGGACACGAATGAATACATTCAGGTTGAAACTGCCGACACCAGACTTAGCGAGCCCCATAAAATATACGAAATAACATTGCGTATGGAGGGTGATAAGACTAGGAAAATTAAGGGTCTATTTTGGGATAAGCTCTCAAAAGGCTATGATATTCTGTTAGCTGAAAAAGATTGGCCCCCAGAGTTTGTCAGGGAGTGCCCTCGTGGCGAAGAAGTGATTATGCCTGCCTTCTCGAATCACATTCCGATTCACAAAAAATACACATATGCAAGGAAATGGGCAGTGGCCCAGGCACCTGCATTATATAAAAATCATGTAGGATGGGATGAGGACTCAACTCCTCACAAAATCCAATTAAAAAGTGAACCAACTGCCCAACGGCAGTATCCCATAAAGCAAGAAGCTAAAAAACAGGTCAGGGAGATCTTAGATCAACTTGAATACCAGGGGGTGATTGAAACATGCACCTCTCAAATGAACAATCCTTTGTTTCCTGTCTCCAAGCCAGACAATTCATATCGTCTAGTTTTGGACTACAGACACCTTAATACATGTTGCAAAACCTTTGCAGTACAAAACTCGCGTAGTGCAGCCCTAATGAATAACATAGTTAGGAAAAAATATAAAACGACATTAGACATTTCTAATGGTTTCTTTTGTCAAAACATTGCACCAGAAAGCAGATATTTGACCGCTTTCTCTGCATTTGGGTCGCAGAAAAAATTCTGTCGACTCCCACAGGGGTTCAAGAACAGCCCAGGACTATTCTCAGCTAGGGTAACAGAGTTACTACAAATCTATGATGATGAAGCATTATCTTACGTAGATGATATTTATCTCACAGACGACGACTTGGATACTCACTTGAAAAGAGTGAACACCATTATACTTGGGTTCGCAGCAGAGGGTTACCATTTCAACTTTAAAAAGTCTCGAATTGCCCATCTGACAGTACTGTTTTTAGGGTACGAATTATCAAGTGAAGGGAAAAGCCTAGCGGACAACTTCTTAGAGAAGTGCGCTGTACTCCAAGCTCCAAAAACGCTGAAGAATTTACAATCCATACTAGGTTTTCTGAACTTCGGAAGAACTTACATCCTAAATTACGCAGAGAGGGTTAAACCTCTCTACGAACTAATAAAACCTGATTTTAAACAAATCAATTGGACTCAAAAACACACAGAAATTTTGAGATCACTGCAAACAGACATGTTAGCAAAAACGAAATTAGACACACGTGACAACACACGTGATCTTGTAATCCGAGTCATCCCAGGAAGATGCAGATTCACGTACCTAACCTCTAATGAGGGAGAAAAGGTACCAATTTCAATTAAATCTCACTTGTACACACAAGCAGAAAAAACATTCAGTCACACAGAAAGAACTGTGAACGCAGTGCAAATCGCATTAGCAAATGAACGAGAACTAGCACACGGCAAACGGATTAACATCCTCACAGCGGAATCCGCCTTCGAAGCGCTATTCAGCCCAGTAAACCTGCCTACAGTGTCACTGGATCCGAAATGGATACAGTGCATAGATTCTCTAGGAGCGGAAGACGTGAAATACTATTTCGCCCCGCAATTTGAAGAACTGAATGATTTAGAATATGAGGAAGAATATTCTCTGCCAATCGAAATTCTGCCTCTCCCACAATATGCCTGTATAATCTATACGGATAGCTTTGTACAGCATTTTAACGTAGAGAGAAAAACCTACGATGCAGCATGTGCGATCATTAAAGGTCGTTGGCTGTGCGGTAAATTCAGACCGAAAGTAACAAAAACTGAATCTGTAAGAAACTGTTCGGTTCAAAGAACTGAAATCAGATCTTTAAAGATGGCGCTCGAAAATGCAGAACGTGAATTCCCGACACTTATAGTGTGCGATTCTCATTTTTGCGTCAACTCTTACAACAATAAACTGCCGAGTTGGATCGAAAACGACTACAAAGATGACACAGGTGCCACAATAAAGCATAAATTGCTCTGGAACGAGGTAGCTCTTTTAAGTAAAGAACTACAAAAGACTCACGTGATTCACGCACAGAGTCTTCAACGTGATGGCGTTCACGTTGCAGGGAATTCATTGGCTAATACAGCCACCGCGGAAGCAACTAAACCGGCTTCCGTAGCCACAAAAAAGCGTACAGATAAGTACATAGACGGGGAAACCATGCTGGCAGTAAAAACGACCGTAAAAGGCGACTGTGCAGCACTACCCGTAAACTATCCACTCAATTATGCATACATAATCGATGCAAACTCCGTTCCTTTTGCTCGAATCCCTGGAGTGGGGGACAGAGTAATTCCAAACATGAACAGGAGAATATTTTTAATAGCAGACGCACACATGGGTTTGGGTCTAAGGCACAGAGAGATCAAGGAATCTCTGACTGAATTACAATCAGTATTCTGGTGGCCGGGAATGAGTGTAGAACACCAAATATATGCAAACAACTGTGAAAACTGCAATAGGGATCGCAGTAGTGAACAATGCTACCGGCTACCGATCAGAAACAGCGTAACGCTGCCTGCACCCCAACCTGCGTCCTATTAATCAGTTAAGGCTAAAAGCACTTAAAAAAATGAGGCCTCCAGCGCTCGGCTGACGCTAGAACGGTTATAAAAGATTTGCGAGTCAATATCGGCACATACGCAATTACCACGTTCCATTCTGATCAGGGTCCTGCTTTCAGCTCTCGAGCCTATAAGGAGGCCATGGCCAGCATGGGAATTGGGTTGCGGTATTCTTGTCCGTCATACCCCGGAAGGGAACAGTGTGGTAGAAAGAAAAAACCGTGACATAAAGCAATCTATAACAGCGAAGGTATTAGGTTCAGGCGCTGGGTGGGTCAAACATTTAATAAGTGTCCAGACTAGTCTTAACAACATGCCAAGAAATTCTCTAAAAGGTTTCAGCCCATACGAACTATTGTTCGGAATTAGAATGCGAGTTCAGGACCTCGATAGTCAAATGTCAGTGGTACAAGAAGAAACAACGCACTTTGATGTAAAGGATCGTTTGGCTGTTTTACAGGAACTGAATGAAACAAGAAAATCATTAAGCAACATAAAGTTAAAGCAACAGCCAAGTACCACTGACGAGGCACCACCCGCAACAGCCCCAGCAAGGCCTGTCTGGATTCCAAAGATTGGGGATCTAGTCAGAGAAAAGATCGCGGTTAAGAAGGAATTTGGGCCTTCTTACAGAAAAGCAGTACCTGTCTTGGCAGTCACCGGAACAAGATCAGTTGTGCTACCGCCCCTTGCTGGTAAAAAGGAGAACATAGTCGTGTCTATCGATCTGGTAAAACCACAAGCATGTGGCCTATAATCAACAGTAGGCCCAGTGGACTCCCAAGAAACAACAGAATACCCAAATTTGCAACAATCCAAGAGGTTCAAACTGAAAGACTAATCACATTCGATCAGCCTGCAGTGCACAATGAAGGACTATGCAATAATGCCATGGAACTCGTGCCTCTTGAAACACAGATTGAAACAGTTCGTCAAGATACAACACCAGTCTACACTAATGTGGCATCAGAAAGTGCTACCGAGAGACAGATTGAAAGAACAATCCCATCAATTGACAGAACTGCCTCTGGTTATTTCATCAACTTCGACAACTTCTCTGAAGATCAAAATGACCCCGAAGTGATGCCAGAAACAAAAAAGACTTTTAAAGAAAAAGCAACAGAACTCTTTCATCAACTAAAAGAAATCTACCTTGTTTCCCCTTGGCTAAAATTCTGGTTCGGTCTAGGTATATTTTTCCTCCTGCTTTGGCTCATCATGGTACTGTGTTTGGGAAAATTCATTGAAGGAAAATATATTACAATGGACACAGCAAGTCAGAACATCAACCTAGTCCTGAAACCACACAGATCATCCCACGTGAAGAAAAGAGAACTGTCAACAGTAAATGTCACAGCAATTCCAATACCTGGTGGGGTAGTATGGGAGAAAACAGACTATGAGATCTATGGTCCGGTCGAAATCCTGAAGTATCCTCATCAACTAAAGGTTTCCTTAAGTGACTTTTTGACACCAAGTACATTCTCTGATGATTGGGACTTTAACAGTATTAATGACATGATGTCTGATTTAGTAATGTCAGCTAGATTCACAGATCATGATTATTTACAAGGTTCATCTAGTTATGAACAGTTGTTCTGTTACACCCACTATGGGGATCATTACTTGCATAAATCTGCACAGCCTAGAAATGTTTTTATGTATAATCAATGGGAACATTGTTCTACACCACCTAAAAGCAGTTCTAAAGCATTTTTTGAGAAATTCAAATACTTCTCAGGGTTTAACACCAGTGATGCAGAAACGTTTTATTATAAACTGTTAGAGAAAACAGGAATGAAAACAATGCTGACAAATTCTAAATTGATATATTCAGAAGCATTTTATGACAAAATGATGACATTTGGTTTTGATTATTGGAAAAATAATATTGAAACGAAAACAATCTGGGGTACAAAAGATTGGCAGGTGCAAGGCATTGAAGCACTATTTAGAACCTGCATGATACCAGAACAAATGTTGTTTTTAAATGACACAATACACCAAACATCTTGTCTTGGCCTAGCTAAGATCAAAGACCTTAGAACACCGTCTATACCAAAGCCAATAGCTGAGAATACAACCACAGATATTGATTTAGACGTGTCACACATTTTACATTTCAACAGAACACATCCTGATTGGAAAAAGTGGTTAATCTGGCCTACAGACACAAATAGCTGTCAAGATAGATTCCTGAATAAAACACAGGGGTTAAAAATGACCAGATTAGACTCGAGATATTCCCAGAGACAACATCCAGGGATTATAACAACATACAGTGTAGGGAAACTCTGCCTCGAATGGCTAACAACATCCACACTGGCTGAAATTAAGCAACACTTGTCTTTACTAAAAGAGGGTGCTGATTTGCGCGATTTCATTCTTGGACCACGCAAACAGCGTCAAAAGCGTTTCATAGCGACCAGTATCTATGCTGCTTACAACGAGGCTTGGAAAGTAAAGCAAATTGAAACTGCTGAAAAAATACGAGAAATTGATCGTATTAATTTGGAGAAATCACTTTCTGTAGTAGACAATGGGTTAACGACTCTGTCTTCCAGAATATATTCGTTGGACAATATTGTATCCTCTGCCTTTGATGTGATAGACAGAGATTTGCTAATGTTACAACATTGCCAATCTCAATTACGCTCTATTATAGAACTAGGCTGGACGCTGCAAAATCTTCGTTCAGGCTATGTGCCTTGGCGTTTAATCAACACAACGTCATTATTTTCCAGTTTTAACCTTACTGATAAACAGATCAGTTTGGCACAGAAAGGAGCAGACTATACAATCCTGAGCATCGAAAAACTCGAGAGATTACCATTGACAATGTCAGAGAGTCCTGTCATTGAATGGATAATACACGGAATTATCACAATTCCGATAACAACTTTCCGCTTTAAAAAGTGCCTTGAGTACATACCTGCTGGCCAATATGAACAATTGGGTAAAGGATATGTAAAATCTATATGGAAATTACCATACACTCATTCTTGCTATAGTGACAGCGACAAAAATGTATTCCTTAGTGGTGAGAATTGTAAACATTCACTAAGCGGTATACTTTTGTGTCAGGGTATTAATTTACACGGAGCATGTGATGGAAATTCAAACAACCTTTCATGCCACCAGCTAGTCACACCTGCAACTCAGATAGAGCCCTTCTTTATGCAACTCGCAAACGGGAGTTACATTCTTAGAACGGATCACAGATGTTGTGGCCTGACGCCAGGGAAAAGTTATCTAATAGAAGTAACGTCCATGGTCAAATGTTGTATGCAAGCATTGTTCCCGAGCGGGCCTCCAGACATAGTGACTCCCCTCTGGCCTCGTCTGAATCTCTATTCTATACGAATTGATACATTAAGCAAAATGAAATCTGTACTTTTACAGACAACCGTGCCTATAACGTCATCTAAAGAGACGTATGATCTTCTAGTCGCAAGGACGGCTACTGAAGTTCATGACCTTTTATCAACAAATTGCCCCGTGCATTTCGTAGAAATGTTCAGCCAACTCCTTAACATGTCTAGTGCAACAAGCATCCCAGGCATATTTAAGACAGTCTTTTCGGGACTGCTAACACCCTTCCAGGCAATTTTGGGAATCTTTCCTAATTTTGTGCACTCCATTTTTGGCGGCATACCATTATTTTTGGGACTCATCGCAGGGATTCTATTTTTGACCCTCCTGCTACGTTATGGCAAGCCTCGGCTCAGACATAGCTCCCATGGGAATGGAAGAGACAATCCTAGCAATGCGCTACCGGGACAGGATAACTAACGTCCTTGGATTGGCCAGGCTGGGAGATCTAAACATGACCTGGTTCCTTTCATTCAGACCAATATGGCAAAATTGCATTTTACCTGTGCTACGGTGTATGCTTTGCGGCGATGAATGCGTGTTGGACATCTGTCTTTCACTTCCATCAGCAGTACCAATGGACGTCGATACTTTGCTCAGTCCAATAACGGCTCACGCATTGTGTTGTCCCCAGCGGCTACCAATCCTGATGACGGCATTCGTGGAGACTCCTGTACTACAGCCAAGTGGTAACAGTGGAGCGAGTGACAAAAGCAACATCATCCAGGTACAACGTTCTGTGAGCATTGCTGGTCCTGCCTTCAATGACAGCAATCATTCTCACACCTGCCAAGTTACAGCGCTATCTAATTTGGTTGAACTATCACCTGAATCTGTAGACCAATTCTTTGAGAGCCTGTCTGATACGATGTTCTCACCCACAGAGAAACAATAACTTTTAGAAGCTTTCCGACACACAGTGTTCCCATGAACTCTGAATTCGGCCTTCAGTTTGGATCAACAAAAACTGCAATAAGCTTTGGAAATTTATATTTTTCGCCGTTCAAGCAATAATTCTTTGAATTGGACAATTTTTCTAATATTGACCTTTTTTGGCACGAACAATTCTTTGCTTAACGTAAAAACTATTCTTAGAGAACAGAAGCCTCACACTTCTATTTTTAAACACATCTAGAGACATAACAACATTACACCAGCCTCTAGCACACATGTTATTACATGCATTTTTATGTGATGATTTATCTCGCATTTCTTCTGTCAGAGATACTTCATGTGTAATTCTTTATGCATAATCGTTCATTGATTTCATATGCAATAATTTTTGAATGATTACAATGCTTTAAAAAACGTGCAGTACCTAAATTCCATGTATTACAAGTACGCCTATTTCGAATGCATTTATGTATTTTGGGGTGGGCAATGTTACACATGCATCTAATTGCTTAGTTTTAGTAATTTTGATGGACATTAACCCGTGGAGTGGGTGTTGCGTGTTTATCTAGGTTCCTGATCGATACTGTGACCTTATGCCCCTATTCGGCTATAAATCCATTTATTCCCTATATTGGCATAACCGTTCAAGTGCGATTTTCTGAAAAGTCATCTCTGGCCTCACACGAACGGAGCCACATTCCAGCATGACTCTGCTACTTCCTTTGCGACCAATTAGTGCAATGACAGAGCAGCAGTCACTATCTGATATTCCTAGATAACACTCCGAGTTCTTCAACAAGATAAAAACTTAGCAAACCTGGAAATCCCCGCTTGCTATGTTTTGATTAGTAATGGAACTCTAATGAGCAACTGATAACTATCACTTCCTAGTGACATCTTTAATTGACGTCTTATGTCCAGCAAACTTGCGTCAAACCCGGCACCTGTCAGGTATAAATATTACCAACGTTGCCTTAAGCAATCTTCGTTGCCTGTTGCTGATGCCAGCTGCCGGCATGACCCTGTGTTGGTAAATCTAGCACTCTGTCGCTGCAGCCTGCTATCCTGTGGTGGTGAAGCTGCTGATACCATTATCGCCGCTAAAGCGCGACCTATGGTGCAGTACGCTTAAGGAGCCGAGCAGCCGTCCCTCTGCGAAGACATCCAGCAGATTCCAGCTGCCCGCGGACGCTGTCCCCCCTCCTTCCTCGACGCGCTGAAGAGAAGCCGCTGCCTTTCTCGTGCAGAGAAATCCAGTCCCGGCGCTTCCGGTTTACCCTCGCGGGTGACTGGGATATCGAGAGAGACCCCTGAAGGAGATACCAATCCTCCATCATTCTATTCAGAGGTATGGTGTTGACTAAACCCTTAGACGAGAATTCTTGAAACAAACCTTGGCAAAACCAACTTAACTTAAGCTACTTACTTACTCCCCTTTTCACGTGTTAGGCTTAGGTCAGGCACACTGGGGTAGGCTTAGTTAGAAGCACCAGTTGAGTATGTTAGCCTAATGTATATATGACTGTATATATGTTTTATTACTTTTAAACCATTGTATGGCTAAGAAACCATATCAATGCTTTTACAGTTCTATTTCGCAATACTTATCTTACTGTACGTACTTTTTATAATAACAATTATTGCAATTGTGGCAATACATTTCTCTTGTACGAGAAGAAAGACCGTTCAATAAATGTTAACCCTTTATTGATACACGCCCGTCTCTCTATTCTCTACATCTCGTGAAAGTAAACTGCACTAGACTGACTGAGTGAAATACATGTCTATTGTTTCACACGACCCTAGAGATTGACTCTTGATCTGAGGAGCAAAGTTGTCATGTTGCACGGTTGTTGGAAAGCTGAATCCCTTCTTGTCTGTGCCAGGGAAGCTGATCACTTCCTATGCAGAGAAGAAAGTTTCCAGTGACCTCTGAGCTAGTTGGTAACACAACCCAATTAAGTTTAGCATAGTCAGTGGAGGCCTGGAATATAAGCAGTTCCACGTCGATACTACTGTTTATGTTATTCCAATGCGCAGGGCCTAGTGGGAAACTAGGAACTACACTACAGCATGGGAACAAAGAGTCATAAGCATACAGAAATGCCTACTTCTAAAACTGTAAAAACAACAGTTGATGGACAGTATGCAGAACAATGTCATACATTCACCCGAGTAACAGAGATCTAGGCCTAAATCAATCGTTTTTTTGCTCACCATGCCATTCCAGTTTGAACCCAACCATATGTAAATCAGTCTTGACCCTGTGCCCCATGGGAACAGTCCAGCCCGAACTGACAAGCCAGGTCCTTCCAGGACTAGAAACAAGCATCCTAGGACCGGTTTCGGGCTTTCAGCCCTCATCAGCCAGGATAGCTTGATTCCAGTGGCATGGAGAGCACGGGACTCACGTCTGAGCATACCCGTCCCTCTCTGGGTGACAAATGCAAAACAAGCATTTGCAATGCAATAGGTCTCGCATTAGGAAAGTTTGTGCTATTGGTCTTGTAAATGACAATTTTTTTATTTATGTGTTGGTTTTGAAAATAGCTAAATTAATAGCTTTGTCATTTACAATGCCAATAGTTATAACTTTCGTAAATGTGACACCTATAACCTGGGGTTACGCTGAGTGATGCTGTGGTGGTGCTGTGGTGGTGCCGAGTAATGCTGTGGTGGTGCTGTGGTGGTGCTGAGTGGTGCTGTGGTGGTTCTGAGTGATGCTGTGGTGGTGCTGATTGATAATGTGGTGGTGCTGAGTGGTGCTGTGGTGGTGGTGCTGTTGTGGTGCTGAGTGGTGCTGTGTTGGTGCTGAGTGGTGCTGTGTTGGTGCTGAGTGGTGCTGTGTTGGTGCTGAGTGGTGCTGTGCTGGTGCTGAGTGGTGCTGTGGTGGTGCTGAGTGATAATGTGGTGGTGCTGAGTGATAATGTGGTGGTGCTGAGTGATACTGGGGTAGCACTGAGTGGTGCTGTGGTGGTGCTGAGTGATGCTGGGGTGGCGCTGAGTGATCCTGTGGTGGTGCTGAGTGGCGCTGTGGTGATGCTGAGTGGTGCTGCGGTGGTGCTGAGTGGTGCTGTGGTGTTGCTGAGTGATAATGTGAGATAGTGGTAGGGGAGAAAGAAAGAGAGAGAGGGGAAACAGGCAGATATGGGCAAGAGATAAAGAGAAAAACATCACTTTCTTAGGGGGCATCTCGGAAGGTGTGGGCACTGGACAATAGCCCATTTCGGCCTTTCCTGAAAATGTCTTTCGATCTCAGCATCAAGCTCTTAACCCAGTGAACTGTTCACACATGGGCAACAACCCTTTTACTAGTTTGATCATTGCCTCTCTAAGTAATGTGGTACATGGGATTGATTCAATTGGTTACACAGTTGGAGCTGTTTGGTGTAAATCTTCATTATAGAGTAGTTTGGGGAGAGGTTGACATGCAAGGACCAGTCAAAGAACTGCAGGTCCTCTCTTGAGCTTGAACATACTTTTCACCCTGATACCGCCAACTTGGCTCACAGACAAAAGTGTAAGAAAGTTGATGTACTGAAGTAACAACCCTTAGGAAGGCTGATCTGTAGAAGCAGGCCTTTGATTGTTAACTAGAAATAGGAGGCACAATGACCGAATATTCTTGTGTGGTGAAATTAGTACCATGATACTATGGTCAAGTCAGTACTAGAACTAACCATCAATTAATCACTTTGTGGTTGCCCATGCTTGCATTGTGCAATTTATCGCCATAATATCTTCAGCATGCTGTTATGGTGATAATTCCCCTCCACACACAGGTGCGCAACCATCATTCATAGTAACATTCAGACTGTGTTGCTGTACGCACTGGATTGCCTGCTTACTGATGTCACAGGACCGAACCTGAAACCAATAAGCATCTCCCCACACCCACCAAGTTTGGTAGACTTTTCTTCACTCTGACTAACCACCTCGCCAGTGTTACCTGTAGTCTCATTTTCAATCATTTATGCTTCTACCTCATTATTATGTGGTCTTCAAGGAAACAGCATTTAATTTTGCTTTGCAACAACAAAGCACCTTCAAGAGGACGCACGATGAGAACTAGTGCTACCGAAAGCAGACTAAAAAGTATTTTTAAGTGACAAATGATTAAAACCTCTTGTTGGCTATTGCCAACAATGAATTTATATGATTATGCGCTCACCAGGCTGCGTCGGGAGGGAACGTGGACAGGCAGCTTGGGCACGAGGACCTTTTCAGAAGACGAAGCTCCAGTTTTGTTTTGGTGATAGCAAATGACGGGTATTGTCCGAAAAACATACAAAAGGTGATGGGAGAATGCTTACAATAAGTCCAACCACTGGCAATCACTTGGAATAACATTCCAACCCATCACTTTTTTGCCCACCATACCATCTCGGAGTAGACGCAGCAATATGCAAATCAGTCTTCACCCTGAACCCCACCAGGAACAGTCCAGCACGAATTGCCAAGCCAGGTCTGCTCTGAACTAGAACACGAGCAACCCAAGACCGGTTTTGCTCTGGTTGGGGCTCTTCAGATGGGTGTAACTTGGATTCAGTGGCACAGTGAGCAAGGGACCTATGTCTGATCATACCCTTGGACACATAGGGCGTTATATCAAATACACAAACAGTTGTGCGAGAATGCTTGCAATAAATCTAACCACCGACAATCGCTCTAAGTGGCATTCCAACCTCTCATTCTTTTGTCCACCATGCCACCTCAGATTAGACCCTACCATATATAGCACTGTGTGTTTGATGTACCACCCTAAGTGGCAGGGGTATGCCTGGACATGGGTCCTGTACTCGCTGTACCGCTGGAACGAAGCAACATCTGACTGAAAAGGCCCAATATGGGCAAAACAAGTCTTGGGGTGGTTGTGTTCCTGTTCAGGGAGGACATGGCCTGCCAGTTCAGACTTGACTGTTCCTTTCAAAGCAGGATCAAAACTGATTTGCATTTGCATTTGGAGAGGATGTGAAGCTGCGCCCAGAGCTGCCAACTCGGGAGCTAGGGATCCAGCTTTGAGCCTCAGAGTCTGCGCCACATCCTGTGATTGTGGGCAAATCATTTAATCTCCTTGTGCCCATGGACAGCGCCTGGATACCTTCACGGGGTGATAAGCTATGTTATATAAATCTTCAAACTTAACTTAACATAAACTCAACTTTGTCTGGGTCCGAACTGAGGTGGAATAGTGGGAAAAGAAACGATGGGTTGAAATAGTACCCAGAGTAATTACCAGTGGTTGGACAAACTACAAGCAGTTAGCCCATCATCTTTTGTTTGTTTGGCATTGTTTGAAGTCATGTAGGTGTCAGGCCCAAGTAACACGAGTGTGGAGTGTCTGAGGTAGGATATCAGAGCAGGAGATGAGGAACACTTTGAGACAGGAGCAATGTGCTGTTCAGACTCGCACTGCACACACCCTTGAGAGTTGGAAGCTCTGAAAACTGGCCTTGTGGATAAAAGGGTCTCACAGCAGATGGATAAAGAGTTTAGTATGTGCTACAGGAAAGTTAAAAGAATCATCTGTGCTGCTGGCTCCAGCGAGCTCCTCTCCGACTTTTCATTTCAATATCCGGAAAGCTGCGCAAAAAAAAAAACCTTCTAAAAAACACCCTTCACAACGAGTTTGGCTGTCAAGTGAATGGATGGAAGGCTCTTTGCATCCCAGAGTGAGCGACATTCTACTTGTCAGCTGCTGTCCCCTGCAGGGGCGGCGGGAACATATTACAGGGCAGTGCTTACCTTGGGAATTAGCCTGCAAGACCCCGATGCTGTCATCAAACTGCATAGACTTGATGTTGAGTGACGCCAAGATGCATTCCTTGTCCTGCAGCGAGGTATCATCAATATTATTCTGATTGGCTGATAGAATAACACATGTCACAGAGGTTGATGTTAACGGCCCTTAGATCAGCGCGGCTTAATGGCGTCCCCTTTGGCAAAAGGATAAAAATAAAAACAAGCCATTTAAATCCCACCAACTCTGCCTAAATGCCTCGAAGCTCAGGCAACATTGCTCTGCTTCAGTTCCCATTGATGCATTCACTCCCTGTGTAACGCTTGGAGCAATGGAAGGAATATGAGGGGGCTGCAGACATGGAGATGTAATATGTCTTGAGGCAGCAAACAAAAAAACGAGGCCTGACACGCAAATCGGATTTCCAGCCGGGAGAAAGGAGAGGCGTGACACGCACGAAGGAAGGAAGGGGCGGAGAAACAACGGAGCGGATTGCCGAGTCTGGACACAGGAAGGAACAGGACAAAAGGAGTATAACAGACCCGGTGAGGGGGGGCGTCGGGGCACATTGACGGTGCTCGCCTACCCCAGTGATGGAAGCCCTGCGTGTGCCCAGTGAGTGGGGTTGGGAGGGTGTGTGTGTGCGCGTTTGTGTGTGATTGTAAGCCCTGCGCTTGTGTGTGATTGTAAGCCCTGCGTGTGGGGGTGGGGGGGTGAGTGTGTGCGCGTGGGAATGTGTGTGCGCATGCGTGACTTTGCCTGTGTGTTATTGAGAGAGCATGTCAATGGGAGGCAGGGGATGTGCACGGCGCCGTGCACGCCCTCGAGGAGGAATCTGAGACAGCAGAGGCGAGTGCCCGAACGCTGTCTCAGATTCCCCCGAAACTGCTGACAATAGGTCCTTCGCTGACGCTCGACCTAAACAACAGTTGATATCGCTTTCTTCATCCTAAATTGGTAGGGTATGCCCAGACGTGGGTCCCTTGCTCACTTTGCCACTGGATTCAAGATAGCCTGGCTGATGAGGGTTATGAACCTGAAACCGGTCCCAGGATGCTTGTTTCCAGTCCAGGGAAGACATAGCTTGGTAGTTCGGGCTGGACTGTTCCCAGAGCATCCGCCTCCCCCATTCCGTTCCAAAGCCTCCGAGATCATCTGCGGCGTACCCCAGGGATCCTCCCTCAGCCCAACGCTGTTCAACATTTACATGGCCCCGCTCACACATGTAGCCCGACAGCACGACCTCAACATAATCTCCTACGCCGATGACACTCAGCTGATCCTCTCCCTCACCAAGGACCCCATCACCACCAAAGCCAACCTCCATGAAGGAATGTAGGCCGTCGCCGACTGGATGAAGATCAGCCGTCTGAAGCTGAACTCGGACAAATGGAGGTCCTCATCCTCGGCTCCAACCCTTCAGCCTGGGGCGACTCCTGGTGGCTGACGGCACTGGGGGCAGCGCCCCAACCACAGACTAAGCATACAACCTAGGAATCATCCTTGAGTCAACACTCTCAATGACCAAGCAAGTCAACGCTGTCTCCTCCTCCTGCTTCAACACCCTCCGCATGCAAGAAAGACTGTTGGAGAGTTTCCTTACTGGCCGCTCACAAACTGTCAACTTGGGTTTCTATCGTTCCATCTCCAGGGAACTCACCAAGGGGGGTCCACAGGGCTCATGTTTAAGCCCCACATTATTTAATATGTATGTGGCCCCCCTTGCTGACATTGTGAGAACATATGGGTTTACCCCGGTGTCGTCGTATGCTGACGACACCCAGCGCCTGTTTCCTTTCCAGACTCTTACCCCAGAAACTAAGAACCTTTTTGCTGAGGGTATGAGAGCGGGATCTAACTGGATGACCTCCAACTGTCTCCAGTGTAATGTGGGCAAGACAGAAGTTATGCTTTTTGGGAAAGCCAATCTCCTTTGGTCTCCGGATTGGTGGCCTCTGGAGTTAGGACCTATTCCCTGTCCAAAACAATCAGTCAAGAACCTGGGAGTGCGACTGGACCACAACCTCATTTTAAACGAACATGTGAATCTGGTGACTGGATCCTGTTTTCGAACAATTGGGCTCCTAAAAAGGGTATTTCCCTTCTTATCAGACAGTTACAGAAAGACCTTAGTCCAAACACTCGTAATAAGTCGGTTGGATTATTGCAACGGCCTTCTTATTTCTGCGAATGAAAATGTACTTAACCGACTGCAGGTGGCCCAAAACACCGCGACCAGATTGGTTCTCAATCCCCCCCCCCCCCCCCCCCCCGAGAACACCATCCAGGCCACTCCTGAAAGAACTCCATTGGCTGTCTGTGCATCAGAGGATCGAGTTTAAGATCTGTTGTATCATACACAAGAGTCTCTTTGGATCCGGTCCCTTTTAACTAACTCAGAAATTTCAAATCTATGCACCAGAACGCTTTTTGCGCTCTGGCAGTCAATTCCTTTTAAAAATACCTCTCATCAAGAAAGCCAGGCAGGGTGGCCGAGCACTCTCCTATGTAGGTCCCTCCCTCTGGAACAAACTCCCTATTGACATGCGACATAACACCAACCTTCTTTCCTTCAGGAAAGCACTCAAAACGCATCTTTTTCAGTAGGTTTAGACTCTCACCTGCATGTCCCAAAGGCACTGTCGGACACTTACAGCGAGCAAAGCGCGGAGATACCCTTTCGGGGGTCGAATCCTGCGCTATAGAAGAAATTAAATAAATAAGTAAATAAACAGTCACACAGTCGCTCGTCAGCAGCAGACTCCCCCCAAAACACGGGAGCCCCAACCAAGCTTATTAAACGACTACAATGCATCCAAAACGCCGCGGCACAACTGATCCTCGACGTACCATGCCACGGCCACATCACCCCCCACTTGAGAAACCTGCACTGGCTCCCTGTCAACAAGAGGATATCCTTCAAGCTCCTTACAAATAATAGGAGAAATTTCGCTAAGCGTCATTTCTCCTATTATCGAGCTTCACGCTAACCCTGTTAGAGACAAAAAAAAGCAGCGCTAACCACGGTTAACCCTGCTTTTTTACGTCTGCTAATTTTCACACTTAGCCATGTAATCTAATTGTAGGTGGATTACATGGCTAAGCCCACCATGGGCTTTCAACAAGGATATCCCTATCCTTGTAGTTTTATCGCTGCATTACCAGCGATAACCTCCGAAAATGCCGCTATCGCTGGATTTTTTATCGCCTAGGCGGTTAGCGTTGGTAATAACGCGATAACCAGGCGATATTATCCAGCGATAGCGTGCGTTCAAAAAATGAACACTAAGGGCCCTTAGTGTTAATTTTCCCTGTTCCTTGTTAATATGCCCCAAAATTGGCCGTTTGTTACTACCAGGACATGCGACACAGTTAAGGCACATGTCCTACCTTTTACCTACACAGCACCCTGGCCATAGGGCTAGCTTGGACCTACCTTGGGGGTGATTTATATGTAGTAAAGGGGGAGTTTCAGACATGGCAACCACTTTAAATGCCATGTCACTTTGGCAGTAAACTGCGCATGCAGACATTGCAGCGGCAGAGGCCTGAAAAAAGGTTGAAAGACTACTTCGGTGGGTGGCACAGCAGCTCTGCAGGTCCACTAGTAGAATTTTATTTACAGGCTCTGGGTAAATGGGATACCGCTGTACAAGGGACTTACAGGTAAATTAAATATGACAAACAGGTGTAAACCAATCTTACCAAGTTTGCAAGAGATAGCACATGCACTTTAGCATTGATCGGAAGTGGTAAAGTGCCCAGAGTCATAAAACCAACAAAAACAGTTCAGAAAAACCACAGGAGGAAAGAAAATGTTTGGAGATAGCCCTGCAAAAAAGGGCCAGTTCCATAAGGGCTTCTTTCTCTGATAAGCTATCCCAAACCACAAGTGTTACCTTGGTGATGGGGATGAATGCAGCCCCATGCTCATGAACTGTCGTTTCTCTGTGTGCATAGAACCTAGCCTATAAAGACTCCTGATACCGTATGGTCCATGAAGCACCAATGTTTTTCAGATTCATTTTATGTCAAATGTACCATATATCTAATTTGGGAGGTCTAGTAGAATTGTTTTATGTTGGACATTCAAATCACCCCCTTCCTGACAGGATTTTGCTGCACCCGGGAAGCTTTTCTATGGTGTTGTCCTGGCCAGATGAACTTTTCTAGTGATTTCTTTAATTGGTGGGGGATGGATCAATTTGCTGGGAGCAGAAGGATGAAAAACCCCCAGAGAAGGCTCAGCAGTGAGATCATCTTATGACCGCTGTACGACCTATCCATGAAAACCTTCTCATATGCAATGTCTGTGTGTCTAATCGCACTAACTTGAGCAGTGTATTGTAAGGTGCTGGGTAATGTATTACCTATCTGAATTCCTAATAGGAAACAGACGTATCTTACCATTGAAAGGGAAACTACTGTCTAGGTTCTGTTATCTGTTCATGGGGGAGTGACGGGTTTAGGGCCAGTGATTTATTTACATTCTCTTGGAATCTTGAAACTCTGCCATATAATTCTAATTCTACCATGAAGGCTGGTGGAGTGCTGTTTGGGTGAGTAGTCATCAACATAAAGTTGTCTACATAAATATGTATAATCTGTTAGACTGTCCCCCGGCAGATTCCTCATATTTCCTTCTGGTATCCAGGGTCCGACTGGGACATGAACTAAAACTGGGCATCAAAATAAAAGCGGCCCAAGTAACAAATCAGATAGCTGAAAAAGTGCCCCACATTTGCAATTAGGGGCAGTTTTGAACTTCTAAAGAGACTCTCTCCAGGAGTTTTGCAAGGGATGGGAGACTGCATACCTTTGTGCTTGCTCCAGGAAATGTTTGTTTTTTGAAAGAACAAGGGGGACCCAGTGGGTAGCTATGGACCATGGGTATCAGCTAAGTTTTTAGAACAGCAGTCCTAAGCTTAAGCAAAATCATACAATAATGTTATATAGACCACAATAGGCTGCTATATATTTATCTCCCTTGTCCAGCCGGACAGGGAATTTATTAATCAGGTAAATTAATAAAGTTCAAGATATATTTTAGCAACAAAACATTTCATTGCAGTAGGGCACAGTCCTGTACCGTACTGGAAAAGGATAAAGGAGAAAGTAGTAGAGGAAAGAGTGTGTCAGGCAAGGAAAGTGAGCAAACAGGGTACTGTTTTGAGTCAAGATTGGCACTATTCCCTGGAGTAACACATACATACATTAATATACATTGATTAAATGTATGTCTACTCAAAAGGAGTCGACGTTTCGATCCCGTGCTCAAAATATAAGGGGATCATCTTCAGGACTTAAAGAATTAATTTGCTTGGTTTGAAAATTACAACAGCCTGTTAGGAAGAAAACAGGGAGGAAAAAAGAAATAACAGAATTTTGTCAATTCAAGAGAGCTGTCATCTTATCCATTATCACTCCTATGTCACTTGCCACTTCCAAGTATACACCAGCATGCCAGGTAGCTTAAGGCTAAAAGTGTATCTGCACCTCTCCAAGATGGCGGCCATATTTTCCTGAAGCCACACAGGGCCCCTTTGCTGCCTGTATCACGTGACCCCGTGGCTCATCACTAAAAATGTCTGCCACTTTCGACTAAGCGCGCACTCGGACAAGCACAGCTGCCTGCCCGCATTGAGGACCGCTGTTCTCAAAACTTCCCAGGAAATGTTTGTGGCAGTATCAGGGAAATCAACAGTAAAAAAGCAGCTCACCATACCGTATAACAGGACCAGAAACAATAAGGCAGTCCGAACCTGATCTGATCTTGATGACCAAGGGTTCTAACATCCGATCAAACAGAATGGGGAGAGAGGGCCCCCCTGTCTTGTCCCTCTGCCACTATTAAAACAGAAGGAGGTGCAGCCATTAGCACTTATCGTCACCTAAGACTTAAAGACAGCAGCACGGAATGAATCTTGATCCATGGCCAACTGGTACCAGTGTCTCTTTTGAGAAAGGGCCACAGGACTCGATCAAACAGTTTGTCAGTGTCTAAGACTGCAAGAAAGCTTCCTTCTTTGTCCTCTGAACATTGTCCACTAGATGCAGGGTGGCCTTGGTGTTTTTGCTATCACTCTACCTAGGGATGAATCCCGCCTGTTCTGGTTCTGTCAGTCTGGGCATAACCTTCCACAATCTGTCCATCAACATACCAGTGAAAATGTTCACGTTCATCAAGGAAATCGGACCGTACAATCTGCACAATTTATGTTCCTGCAGAGTTTTGGAATCACTGATGTAATGGTCTGTGACATCGTGTCTGGGTAGTTAGTGAAAAGCTGTTGTACCTACGAGATAGGTCAGGCACAAGCTACGTAGCAAAGGTCTTATGGAATAATGGGGCGTAGCCATCTATTCTGAAGGACTTAGCTATCTTCAACTCTTCTTTGGCGAACATCACCTTACTAACTTATGGGTTCCTGTAATGGAGTAAAATTGCTCCTTCATAGGTTTAGTGAGTCGACTATAATGTAGGAATTCAGCAATCTCATTGAACTAGACTTCTTCAGAGGAATAGAGGGATTCATAGAAATCTCTAAAGCAGTTAACTAACTTCAGGCCCTTTATTTCTAAATCTATTTAGTGGAATAGGCAAATTGTAGTATCAAAACATCCATTTGCACATTATTGAAGCTGGTGGCTTATCACTTCAGGGTATCACTTTCTACATCCAAGAGTAAGTTAAACCTGAAATCAGATCAAGGAGTCATAGAGCCTATAGAAGAGTTTCACCCATGATTTCTGTGTGCAAGATGCAGTATGCTGGACAAATTCATATTTGGGCAGACATGCTCCAACCATTTAAGGATATATAGTAAGAGATGCATCTCCTTCCCTGCATCCAAGACATAATTGATCAGTTAAATGTTGTCCAATTTTTGATCTAAGTTATATATGAATAAAGGCAATTGTATGCTAGAGCTTGAAGAATTTTTCTGCTATGTACCCATGCTCATCACACTCAGATTTGATGTGTCCTAATTAGCAGAGGTTTTCCAGGAAGTGTTTAAGAGAATTATCAGATACATACCAAATTGCTTGAAACATAGAGATTACATTCCTGTGTTTGGGAATACTAAAGAACAATGTGCCAACACCCTTGTTAAGGTTTTGGGTGCCCTTCATGAAATGAACTTCTCATTCAAAAAGCAAAAATTTGACTTTTGAAATATTCACTCTAATTTTATAGAAACGTTTTCCCTAACAATGGTATGCATCCAGGCCCCAACAAGAAGGAAGTCCCAACCTCAGCATTTACTACTGACAATGTGTTAACTGTCAAATCATTCCTTGGCATGGTGAGCTATTGTGCCAGATATATATTGAAGATTTTGCTTCAATAAGTAATCCCGCTCCATGGCCTCACCAAGAAGGTCAACCCTAATAATGGTCTCAATGGTATCAGACTGCTTCTGAAACAATCAGACTCCACATTGCCAAAGCAGATGGCATGGTTTATACTTCCAAGTTGAAGAGGAAAGGCTGGGCCTTGTATGGGCTTCTGAGTATTTACACTTATTGGTACATGGGAAGCCTTTCACTGAGGAAACTCATCATCAATCTGCCCTATTTTTGGCAAGGCCAAGAGACCCACCCCCATTGCACTAAATTATGGGGCTTGAGAGCTAAAGATTATTAACTCAACACCATCTACAAACCAACAATATATCAGAATCCTTCCAGTTTTCTCACACACATCCCCCCTTACCAACTCCGCTGCTATGTCATTGATCACAAAGGAGTACATTTGTTATGTTATCTGGTGTGGTCTGCTGCCTTGTACAAAGAAGACATTGTCAAAGCCTTCTAAGAAGACCCCATTCTTCAAGCCGTTGCTGAAATGGATTCACTCACAATGACAGCATGAACTTGACATACTACATAGGTGCGCTAGTGTCTGAGCAGCTTGCTTTCCGACAAGCGCAATGTGAATTTGTATGAGCCAGAAACGGTCTGTTTCTCATGGGAACTTGCTTTGTTATCCCTCAATCTCTGTGACGAGAAGTTGCTGAACTGGCTCACGTTGGACACTGGGGAATGGTGGTACCCAAGAGACTTTTGAGATAGAAGGCGTGGTTTCCATTTACGGACAAACCAATGGAGAGGGCAATGTCTTTGTTTGCCAAGCCTTGGTAAAGCCAGTCCTTCTGAACCTATCTCCATATCAGAACTGCTGGGAGAAATCTAGGATGAAGGTTTTATTTACTTCTTTGGCCCCATAGTTCAGTGAATAATTTCTTCTAAATGGGATAGCTTAATTTTTGATGTCATGGCAGCTCTTAGGACATCAGCTGATGTGGTTGATTTCTCCCCTGCATAAGGTTTTTTTGACTTATGGCATTCCAACAGTTTTTATATACAACAATGGACCACCTATCCGAGGTAGAGAGTTCTAAAAATTTGCAGAATACACAGAGATTCATCACCACAAGATTATATCACTTTGTCCTCATGTCATTCGAATTATGGTTAATTTCATGACCTCACTATAGAAAGCCATGCACACTGCCCAAATATCTCACTCCCATTTCATGGACTTGCTGTATCAGCCTGTGAGAGACTATCTTGACTCCCTGCACCTCATGACTGTCTAAACTGCTATTTACTTGAAAGCTCAGTTCTCATCTTCTTCTAGAATCCTCTGAAATGCACTGCATCTTGAAAGAAGTGACATAACATGATTGTGAGACAAAAGACAAGATGAAGATGTATGCGGATCAAATCAGACATGCAAGGCAGTGGAAATAATAACAAGGAGCTTAAATACACACCAGTTTGAAATACACATGTGAGGATGACCCCCACTTTGAGCCTTATCCATAGATGATCATGGACATCAAGAGCTCCATCATCCTCTAGAGATGTGGGCTCACCATTACCCGTAACTGATCATCCACATTTTGATGGAAGAATTCTGCCAAAATTTATCGATTGAAGAATTGTTGGACACCTGAGGAGGAGGTTCAAGCAGAAATAGCTCTGTGATTGATTTCTTTTACTCATTCTTGGCTAATTAAGATATTATCATCACCTCTATCTCCTGATCCTGAACCTGATCTAATTCCTCTGTCCTCCCACCGTCATCTTTTCCTTCCACCCTGAATGGCTCATCACTGCAATTAAATAATGCCATGTGTCTGTTTAGGTGGGTCAATATGTAGTGTCAAATTGTCACACATCTTTCAGTCATTAGAATGTTGAGTGTAAGACTTGTACTCAGCACTTAATTTGTAAAGAAATAAGTGCCCTTGTCAGGATACCACAGCAGCTTGCGCACCCATTGCGCTACTAATGACAATTCATACAAATCAGACTTTTTATACATTAAAAATGACAAATACATGCCTACCAAGCAATTTTTATGACTTTGGGTGGTAGGTTTTAGTCATTCTTCATGTATATAGAAATATTAAACAAATTCTGTTGTGTACATCACATAATTGGACAAACAGTGCCGCCATGTGGTTGGCTGTCATAAGTCCAGGTGTTGACAATTAAGTGCTAGTGTTGAGCACCGAAAATCACTGGCTCAAATTAATCACTGCTTGTACTCCCTCCAGGTGTGGCAGCTAGGAACTTGAGCTGATAGAGACATTTGTCTCCAATAAAATCCTTGGCTGATTCCTGGTTCTTTGATTTCCAGCCATGGCTATTTTCCCTCAATGGCACCCCCATATTACCCCTCTTTTGCTGATAAAACTCTTTCTCTGCTGAGATCAGGATACATGCATTGTTGTAGGAATATTTCACCCATTCCCACTGTTGAATGTGTCTGCTATGGTTATTTCTGTGGCTAGTGTTAGTTGGGAATCTCTTACCAGCAAACTATAGTATTTCAGTTTCATTCCCCAACTTTAGATCCACTGATTTATTACATCTGTTAAATATTCATGTTCTGATTAGCTTTGCATAATTCACATGTTTTCTCCAAATTCTCACAATCCCTCCCAAATATTTGTTAATGTAGTTAACAAATATGAGTAGAATCACTCAAAGTGTATCTGCTAACCAATGAGTGCATTCAGCATTCCAAGGCAGAGGTTGCAGCTCCAGATTTTTTCCAGGCATCCATGGTGTGCGGCTTTGCATGCACAGGGACAGTCTTGTGATGGCGAAGTAGTGTGTTTTGCATAGCTCATGGTAAGTGCAAAGATGCTCAGTGAAAATGGGTTCCCTGTGTACTGATTACATTGACTTCTCCTGTAACAGGCCAATGATATGAAGATTATGAGGCATTACTTGCTGGTATGTTAGGTATTGCTGGGTCAACTTAGCTCTTGAGGGGAAAATGGTTGGTCACTATAATCTTTTTGCTATTGCCCTTTACTAAAGAGGGTTACTTCAAGAGGTAGACTTAGATGTGATATTACATATAACTATTATCCTGTCGCGGAAGGAATCTCCTCCATGATATTTGCTGAGTCTGGTATGATGGTTTCTTGTACTCGCCACAGTGTTCGCCACTTCAAGTGAGAAGGGAGTTTGAACCCATTTGTATCCATACGCTTCTTAACCTATAATGGGCTGGGATAGATTATACATGGGAAGAAGTACTTACACCAGACATTATAATGATATTGCAGGTAACTGAGGAGTTTTGTGACCATGTAAGGAACGAGGCTGACGGTGAAGTTCCTTTGTAAAGTGAGCAAACTCAGAGGGGATTTAAATATTCTCAACATCTACTGCAGAAATTGTTTTATTTCTCACAGTACATGGACACACCATCACCCTTCCCACAAACCACTTAATACTTGGTCTTTCTCTTTCATATGAAAAAGGTAGTATGGCTGCAGAAAGGGAGGATACACATGGAATCTAGAGTGAAATGAAACACATCAAAAATAGCAATTTATTGCAAAAAGAAAAACTAGAATCAGTTTATTGTAAGTCAGATTTAAAAAGAGCTAAGGCTCAGAAGGTGAAAAAAAAGACAGAGGGATTTTATTTTTCCTCTAATAAACATGCTGTGCAAACAAAAAAATGAACATGTTGCCGTAAATATCTCTTTTCTGCTGATCACTGCACAGATCATAATAATGAAAAGCCGTTTTTCGTTCTTCATTGCCTTGTTTAAACTGCAGCTGTACTTATGATCTGTGACTTTCATTTCACTTTGGCTGCTGACTCTGGCAGGGGACAACATCGCTTACAACGCAACTTTTACCACGCAGTGCCTTTATGACGCAACTTTATAACGCAAACCATTACAACGCATTGCGCTGGGGGTGCTCTAGGATAGGGAATAGGTTTAATTTACAGTCCAACACCTTCCCTACTATCCACGGGGACTGGAGTTGGAATAGTAAATTAAACTATTCACTATCCAGTGCCCCAAAGCACTATGAGTTGTAATGGTATGCGTTGTAAAACCTGCGTTGTAAAAGCATGCGATGTAAAAGCATGCATTGTAATGTCGTACATCCCCTGGCAGGAAACATTGTGAGGTCTCAACTCTATTGTAATACTTTATTACATTTGAGCAACTAAGTCATTTAATTATTAATGAGTCTAGATATGTCACAAGTCGCCTGTAATAAAGAAATTAGAGAACAGCTTTTATACACAGATTGCAGGTTCCCATGTATTACATATACACAATTATGCATTCCTTCCTATCCCCTCACTTTTCCTTACCTTTAATTTATTATGGTTCCTGTCTGTTAACAAGGTGTGCTTCGATCGGCCTGGAGTTGCGACCTCTGTTTTCCTTTACTTGGCATACGATGGAAGTGTACAGGGCGACCAGCAAAGACCAACGGTGACAGTTTATCTGACTGATGTGACAGGACACAACCACTCAATTGGTGAGTCAAGTGTAGATTTCCATGTTTAAGTGAAAACGTTATTCATGTTTTGGTGGGTACGATGGGACATGCTCTGATACCACATTCTCATTTAACACTTTTCTCTCAATACATGTAGGAAAGTAAACACAATTGTACAACACTCACAAATGTCAGCATCTTTCTGGGCAATATATGGTTCTCCTTCCCAGAAGGCTAACGGCTCTGTCCTCTCTCCTCCTCTTTGCTTAGGAACCCATACATTGTCCTGCCAAAGGAACCCGCTGATTCTCAATGTCACCCACAATCTGAGCTTCCCCTTCTACCGGACTGCCTCCGTGCTGCTCAACTTCTCCTCTGCCTCGGTAGGCATCTCAGCAGTAGCCTTGAGAACCTCCACACACCTCGGTCCAGCTGTTCCTAACCACTGTACAGATATGGAGGGGTCTGGTAGTTACGAGAGGCTAGGGTAAGCAGCTGCAAGGTTGGCAATGCCATCTGAAGATTGTCTCTGGTCTTGAAACTGTTTGTCTGAGTCCAAAGGTTCACCAAAATGTAAATGAGAGAGGGAGCATTTATGGGGAGACGTTGGACGTGATGATATTTTAGAGTCTTTTTTGGGAATGCACCTCTGTGTCGATGGGCTGGCATCCCTGTGCCTTCCCCCAAGGTATTCTTTCAAAAGGAAAAAAATGTGATTCAGAGCACATCTGACTCTCGCTGTTACAGAAGCTAATGATTCTGTGACCCTGCGATCGTCCCCAGAGTCCATCCTATCCTAGAGATAAGAGATACTGCATCCATGTGTCTATTTTAAAAGTGACAGACTCTGTTTCTCTGTGGCAATCCCATGAGCACTCCTCTACTCCAGTGCTTATAGCTTTGCATTGCACCTTTGCCAGGAGTTGGTGATGGGATCTACTGGCTAAGGTGTCAAATGATGGTGTAAGAGTCCACTGCCCTGAACTGCTGGGTAAATCACTGTATCTCAATGTATGCTGCATACTTTTTCTACCAAAATTGTGAGTGTTTAGAAATACAGTATTCTGAAGATCAGTTTTTTAGGTAGAACTTATATATAACCTATGTTTGGTCTCTCTAATGCCAACAATATAAAATACAGAAATATCCAGTATCTTTCAACACCTTTTACAAATGTAATTTTTATCTCTTTTTTCCAAGTTTAATAGCTGAACATGAACGATTGACTGCCACAATCTTTCTTGCACTTTGCTATTCTTTGCTACATTTCATGTGGAAGAGATGCAGATGTTACTTTGTTATTGCCACAGAAAGTTACAAGGTAACATGTGCCTCTCAGCCACTTAAAAAGGGTCACAAGCTAGCAAGGAGGGAGAAAGATGACAGATACTTAGGGCCTGATTTAGTAATTGGAAGACCGGTTACTGTCAGAAACGTGACAGATATCCTATCCACCTCATTATAGGTGCATGATATCCCATGGCACTTGTAAGAAGGCGGAGGGGATACCCATCACTTTCATAATAGAGTAGCACCCTCTAAACATAAATCATTCCCTAAGTGTTAAACTTTTTAACCTATGCTAGATTAGGCTGGAAAATAGTACCTGAAGGTATGTTGGAAAACATAAAATGACTGGGTGGTTTTGTGGTTTTGCATTGTCGGCCATGCAATACCCAACCAAAACAATTTGGATGAACCCTCAAGTTTAAGAGCTTTATTAAAAAACAAACATTACTTATAGAGAGGAGCTGTGCAGCATCATAGTAGACCCCAGACCTTTGATGGCCATAAAAAAGTCACTTTTGTGCATCTCAAGAGCAGATTTAGTGATCTCTGTAAATGAAACACAGCTCCATTTAGAGAAAAAACAGAACAGCTGACAACAATTGTAGGCTGTGACGTCCACCCATCTTTTGCACTATTTGTCCAATTTAAAGTGCAACGTATGTGCGTTTCCGGACAGCAGGGTCTGACTTGCCTTTAGGGCAATCTGGCAAAGCTCGTAGGGCCGGTCTGATAGGCCGGGGTGTGGGGCATTTCCTTGGCTGTTTGTGGGCTTATTTTATGGTTTACTAGGCTGGTTTTTATCTTTGTTTTCCCTGATATTATCCCACACATTAGCTGCAGAAAGCACAAATGCACGCAGTCTCCCATTTCTTCTAGAACACCTATATAGTGAACCTTTGCAAGTTCAAAACTGCTCTGGTTTGCAAATGTGGGCCAGCAATTTGTTAGCTATCTGATTCTCTAATGGGAACCACTTTTATTCTGATGCCTAACCCTTCTTTCTGTCTCAGGGTCTCATTTATGTTATTTTTTGCCATGGGGCGGCCCAGCAGGTCTTGCTGCTGCGCTTGCCTATGGCAAAAGAAAAGGGCAGGAATGTACTGTATCTATTAGATGTCCTTTTCCCCTGTGCCGGTGCACCATTGGATGCTATGCAAGTGTGCCTGCCTTGCGTTGATGATGACTTTTGTGCAGGAAGGGAAACCTCATATATATACCTGTGGCACACTGCGCCACCAGATCATCAGAAAAGTGATGTTCCAGCAGCGCAATGGTGCCGTTAGTGCATCATAAATGAGGCCCTCCGTCTGCCCTGCCCGCCACCAGCTCCACTGTTGGCAAAACACTTGCAAAGTTCAAACACTGGTGAGAATAGCATTTCGGTTGCCATTCTGATGCCATACCTGCCAGTCTTTTCCCTGTCTGGAGCAGCCATGTGCACCATGTTAGCACCAGACAATACATCTTTAAAAATGTCCCTGTGCACTGTGAAAAAAACCTGACAGTGTATTGGGAACCTCAATTTTCTAGTTTCCAAAGGAACTCCCTTCTGTGGAGGTTTGCCTTTAGAAAATAGTTAAAGTGCGAGGAGGTCTGGCATGCCGCTATTGCGAGATGGGTTGGCCATCACTTTTTGTTTTAGTCAGTCAGCAAGAATGCTTAAATATAGTGCTCCACATTAGAAATAATGGCCTTTGCTGGCTTTGTAAATGTATAATGTGGATGTTCTGTGTTCATTTCTGTTTACAAATTACACTGCTTGTCTTATCTGATTAGCAGTTACCTTTGCATCTGTGGATATATGGGGGTACTCCTGCATCTGTGAAGATTTGTGTGGTTCATAGTTGAGGGGCTTCTATTCTGGTAGATGCTCATATTTAGCTCCTCCCAGGACTTCATGGACGAGACAATGTACAGTGATGGGACCATAAAGAAAAAGGAAATTCACATAGTGAGTTAAATAGTGAGTGGATGTAAACGTTGATGTGTGAGTGAGCTGATGAGCTGAGTCAACAGATGAACGAGAGTGCATGAGACAGTGATGTCGAGCAACCACATTTTTCATAAAGAGAATCTACATGACACATTAGAAACTATGTAGGAGGCCCATTTACAAATGCTGGAGAGTTGTTAAGGGACACAGGCATAAGGGAGGAGGGGTTTGAAGGTTTCACAAGTACAAGGTAGGGTTTGCATTTCCCCACAAATAAGTGTTGGGGCAACTTTAAGGGTCCGAGAGAAAAGTATTTTGGAGGCCCAGAAATAATTTTTAACACATGTACATGGGGCCCTCAAATAATTGTCATGGAGTGAATAGTGGTCTCATTTAAATGATAGGGGGACATAAAGGGTTGGGGTTTAAGCGCCCAGCCACTAGTTATTGGAGAGTCTGTAAAGATCCACAAACTAAATGTTAAAGGGACTTGTGACAACAAAGTTAAAAGTAAGGCTTTTGTTCCTCCCACATAATTGTTACTGAGAATTTAAATGTTAGAAAAGGGGAGGATTTACCTTTACCAGTTTCTGGCCAGCTCAGTAGCTCAGTTCACTGACTGTTGCTGGTAAGAATGAACCTAGACAGGCAAGGCATCTAGATTGAAGGCAACTCCTTCAACTCCTGTATGATAAGTATGTTTCTTGCTCCCAACTCAAGATTTGTGTTGTTAGTGTGGTGTTGTAATTTATTTTAGCTAGTACTTAAATGTTAGTAAGTCTTCTTAAATGAGGAAACCCTTTAAAGAAGGATTTGGGCTCCATCACTGTAGGACATTGCCTCTACCCATTAGCTGCAAAGGTGAAGGGGTCAGCTTGTGTGTGCCTTCAGATTTTGCCAGCTGGGGATGGTTTAAAGGTCCCATGAATGAATGAGGTAACACTGCAGGTACGTGACTTTTTGGGACAATCTGGTGGCGCAGAAGCCTGCTCCATATTTACTAGGCAGCACAAAACCACTTTATTTGGCTTAATGCCGCTTTGTAAATATCGCTCCCTTTAACGCAGTTTTCTGCGTTAAAGGGGCATACAATGGATGTTGCTGGGGGCGTTCCCAGCAACATTAATGGCTTTTTGGCACTGCCCCAGATTTATGAAAGATCTTTACTCTGAAGCAGCGCCAACAACGTATGCCTCCCCAGTGGAGGTGTAAGGGAGGCACAATGAGGAGAAATATATTTATTTCTCCTCGTTTTTCTTTTTTCTATGTGTGCTGCATTATGCAGCACACATAGAAAGAGGAAAAAGCCTCTTATGATTGTTTTTGTGCAGGAAGGTTTTGCTTCCTGCACTGAAACAATCCTCCCCGCATCTCATGCACCCTTGCAACATGGTGCAAAGGTGCCTGTGTTGGCGCATGGCAGCCTATTGTGCACCAGCAGTACAGGAATGCCCTGTATCTGATAGATACAACGCATTCCATATCTGATAGATACTCTGCATTCCTGCCCTTTTCTTTTGCCGTAGGGCACCACAGCAGGAAGGTCTGCGGCGCTGACCTGCAACAAAAACTCATAAATGAGGCTCCAGAATTCTAGAAACGGGTGTTAGTTTAGTTATAGGCGTAAGGGTTGTGAGTTTGGAGTATAGGATCAGAGCTAGGCTTAAGAGGCTTAACAGGTTTGGTGTAAAGTACAGTGCAATGCTTAGGCTAGAGGCTGTGGCTCTGGCTTAGGGTTTTTGGATAGGTTGTCCTGGTATTGGCTTAGGCTTAGTGGTGTTTCCTCTGATTAAAGGGGTCAGGATTAGATCTAGTGAGATGGGTTAATAATCCATAGGTGTCTAAGTCTGGACCTGAACATAGAAGCTTAGGTTTAAGGAATAACTTAGAGGTTTGGAAAAAGGTATAGGCCATATACTTGTGACTACAGAGTTGAGTCTTAAACTCTGGTGCAGGTTTTGAGGTTTAGGTTAGTAATTCATGTCTGGAGCATTAGATTGAGTCATGGAGTTTAGACCTAGGGCTGCAAGACCAGACAATGTAGGTATAATATATTAGGGGGACAGGTTTAGGTGTTTAAATAAGGCTTCTATATCAGGGGTTAGGCATCAGCATTCAGGACTCAGCTTATGGACCTTTCAACTGATGCTTTAAATGTAAGGGTTTAAAACCAGAGTTTGTTAGAGTAGACATAAGGATTTAGAAGTTTAACTAAGAGCTTTAATCTACAGTGTATTGCTCAGTACTTAAGGTGTCAATCTGGTGGCTTTAGCAGATGGTTTAGGCGTAAAGTTCCAAAGCTAGGTTTAAGAGGCTTGGGTTATATCTAACCATTTAAACTTGAACCTTGACATTTAAGATTTTGCAGATGGATTTAGAATTAACGTCTTAGTTTATGCCTTACTGATTGGGTCTAGGGTGTAGGCTCTGGCTTGTGAGTGTCTATTTAGTGTCCCCAGGCCATGAATAAGATAAGGGCCTAAGGTATGCTCTGATGCTCAGGGACTGTTTTCCACTCTCAGGGGACCATTGCGCATTTTTACTGAGCAGGTGCACCACGTCTCGCATGGTGTACCTGTACAGGAAAAATGCATGCCAAAAGGGATGCCCTAAATAGAGTGAGCCTTCTCACATGGACATACAGTTGGCCCTTTGACAGATAGGCTGTCTCTGGAAGGGTTCAGAGGGCAAAGCCAGCTCAGTCCCCAGCAACAGATCGTAGGGCCTAATTTTGAGTTTGGCAGACAGGGCATTCAACCACAAAATGTGTGTGGCAGAGTGTCCTGTCTGCCAAAACTAATGTTATTCCTGCTCTATTTAGGATCAAGGGGACTGCCATTTTTTGCAGTTGAGGTGCCCTTGCTGACTCCTACAGCAGAAACCTTACACCGACGGCCCAACTGACCCCATTCACAGTGACCAGTCTGATGCACTTTGTTTCAGGTCAGGAACACCTGAGAAACCCCGGCAGTCCTGAACCTGGTGGTCCATTATTAGAAACAAAATAAAAATAACCCCCAAATCCATTTTTTTTTAAAAAACATAATTTTTATTGCAGATTTACAGTGTCATATAAGTTACATTGGGTTACTTCGTTCACTTCTCTCTTTTTCCGTTTGCCTTCATTTCTTTTACACAGCCTTTCGGCCCACAACCCGGAGGTCGGGCGGCGATACACCCTTGTTCAGTTCTGTGTGGTCGGTGTAACCCTCCCTCTAAAGTATGAACTCATCTGCTTTTCTGAAGGTCTACTCTATAAACTCCCCCCCCCTGAAAATCCCCCCAACTCCCTTCCCTCCCCCTCCCTACGTGTCCACCATCCACTCCGGATTATTCACTTCTTCCCTAACTATGGGTGCTAATAGGAGTCGCCTTCAAATGCGGTCTAGTTTTGCGATGTCCCCGGTTCCGCGCTAGGGCCTACCTCTGTGTTTTCCAAGTCTGTCTCTTCCCCCTGCTGCGCACTGTCTCTCAAGGCTTGAACCATCGTCTCCCAAACCGCCGCCGTGTCCAGTGCCCTATCCGTTGGTTTACGGCGAGCCATCTGATATCTGTGCGTACTATCACAAGCGGACCATTTCAAGAATTCTGCGGCCCATCTCCTGTGTGTGGGACCTCCTCTCGCCTTCCAGTTTCTTGTAATTTCCCGCTTGGCTACCAGTAAGGCAATGTCAATAAATTTGCTCGTTGTTTTGTTTTTAGGCGTGTGGGGGAACCAGTGCAATAAGCAAACTGCTACGTCATATTGGATTGTTCTCTCCGTCACCTCCGACAAAGTGTCACCCACCTCCCGCCAGTATTCTCTGAGACCAGGGCAGGACCATAGCATGTGTACCAGCTCTGCTCCCTCGAGAGCACATCTCGGGCATCCCGCATTATCCGCACCGAAGTATTTCTTGATTTTCCCCGGTGTTAAATATGCCCTGTGTAGCACATAAAAATGGATCTGCTGAAAGCGCGCGTTCCTCGTGCTGTTCCTGGCTCGCCGCACTAAACCTTCCCAAACCGTTTCCGGGATCTCTCTATCCAGGTCTGCTTCCCACTTGGCCTTCAGCGCCGACAGCGGTGGCAAATTCTCGCGGAGCATTCTCGAGTACAAACAAGTCACCGCTTTATAGGTTCCGGACGCCATCATGGTATATTGGCAGGCCATAGTTGTCGTTGGCTCTATTAGCCCCTCCTTCCAGTGCGCTTGAATAGCCCTAGTTACCGCGGCGTGCAGCAAGTAGCCCCCTCTCGGTAGCTCATATTTTTCTTGCAATTCCTGAAACGGTATCAGTGCTCCATCGTCATAGAGGTCTCCCACCACTTGTACTCCTGCTGCTTCCCAGCTCTGCAGTTGGGACCAGTCCCCCCGTGGGGTAGTGCTGTTAACATCCCTAAGGGTATCTCCGGGGCGTACGGGTGGTGCACACCCGCCCGACGCCGAGAGCGGTCTCAACAAAGCTTGAACGTTCGTTCTTCGGGTGTCATATCTCCTCGTGCTATCCTCTGCTGCAGAGCTATATAAGCCAGAATGTGGCGTGGGGTGCCCCTATCCCTCTCATCTTCCGGACCGCGATATACTCTCGCTATCTCCTGTGTAAAGATCTGCAGTTGTGCAGCCAAGTAGTAGAGTTCAAAATCGGGTGCCGCTAAACCACCCTCGTCCTTTGGGCGGGAGAGGGTCGCCAGAGTGATCCTACGTCTGCCCGTCCCCCATATGAAGGAGGTCACCAGGGATTTCAGTTGTGAAAACAGGGCCCTAGGTATCCAAACAGGGAGGGTGCGAAAGAAACAGAGTAGGCGCGGCAGGGCTATCATTTTCAACAATGAGATGCGTCCCGTGACCGTCAGTGGCAGCGTGGCCCAAAAGGCCATACAGCCCTTCAGCGCTTGTATGCATCTGCCTATGTTGCCCTCCAATACGTCCGAAGCCTTGTGGTAGATATATACCCCTAAGTAGTGCAAGCATACCGGCTCCCATCTAAGCTCTAAATGATGGTCAGGCTGTGCTGTGTTCCGCCGCAGGGGGAACAAGCAGGTTTTCGACCAATTAACCCTTAGTCCTGAAAGTTCCCCGAAGCACTCCAGTAAGCGTTCCGCTCCCTTCAATGCTTCCGTCCCGTTTTCCTGAAATAACAGCAGGTCATCCGCGTATAAGGAGATAAATTGCTGTCCTCTTCTGCTATTTATTCCCTGAAAGTGCTTGCCCGTACGGGCTTCAGCCGCTAGAGGCTCAATTGCCAGGGCAAACAGGAGGGGGGATAGGGAGCAGCCCTGCCGAGTGCCTCTCTCCACCGGGTACTGGTGTGAGACAAGGGGTCCTATCCTCATCCTGGCTACCGCCGCCGCATACAGTACCTGCGTCCATTTGATATATCCCTCCCCCAGTTCAAAATGTTCCATGGCCCTATATAAATAGATCCACTCTAGGCTATCAAACGCCTTCTCTATATCTATGGATAAGACCAGGGGAGTCTGAGCTTCCATGTGTGGGTTGTCCACCAAACGTGAAAGTCTCCTTATATTTATAGTCGTGCTCCGAGCAGGGATAAATCCCGATTGGTCCTTGTGGACCAGGTCGGGCATGTGTTGTAGGAGCCTCGCCGCCAGAATGGAACTTAATATTTTGTAATCCGTGGTCAACATGGACAGCGGCCTGTAAGAGGCCGGATATTCTCCAGCTCTGCCAGGTTTTAATAGTGGGATCACTAAGGCCTCTCGCATGGACTGGGGCAGTTGTCCTGTCTTCTTAGCCGCATTATATACCGCCTGTAGTTTAGGCGCCAATAAGTCTATGTATGTACTATAAAATTCGATGGGTATGCCATCTAGGCCCGGCGTTTTGTTCCGAGCCATTCGTTTAATTGCCCCTCGAATCTCGCCTAGTTCTATATCCCTTCCCAGTGCGGTCGCCTGTTCCTCCTCTAGACGTGGCAACTGAAGATCCCCCAGAAAGGCATGTATGACGGCCTCCCGTCCCGCCAGTGCACTGCTGTATAGGGTCGTGTAGTAGCTCTGAAAGCAGTCCAGTATCTTCATCTGCGAGAAATGCCTTTGGCCCTCCGCCCCTTCGACCGCTAGTATCGGAGAGCTACGCCTGGCAGGGTTCGCTAGCCACGCAAGTAGTGCACCCGCCTTATCCCCCTCAACATGGGCCTGAAGCATATATGCCTTATAATCGAAGCTACGAAGGCGCTCCACCTCTACTGCTACTGCTTCCCTAGCCAAGTTCACCTCTTCCTGCAAGTCGGGGCGCCCCGGCCTAGTCCGTTCAGCGTCCCTCAGTGTGGAGTCCGCCTTTTATAAATCCCCCATCAGCACCGTCCTCGCATTATCACTGTCTGCACGACCTCCCGGGAGCACAATATTGCGTCGATTCGGACATGTAGGTCGTGGAGACTCGAGAAGAACGAGTAATCTCTCTCCACAGGGTGTTGTATACGCCACACGTCCTCCAGTCCCCAACGTTCCTGCCAATCTAGTCTGCCTTTTGTGAGGCGGTGAACGGGAGAATCTGCCAATGGCGGGTGGGATCTATCTAGTGTTGTGTTCGCTACGGAATTGAAATCCCCCCCAATCAGAATTGGGCCTGTTAGGAAATGCGCCAGTGCTCCCGAAAGTCTAGTGAAAAAGGACACCTGGTCAGTGTTTGACGCGTAAATGCTACACAGTGTAATGTCCCTCCCTCTCAACCTACCCTCCACCACTACATAGCGTCCCTCAGGGTTTACCATGTGCCTGGTCGCCTGGAACGGGACCCCCGCCTTGACCCATATTAAAGCCCCTCTGGCAAACGCTGAGTACGTGGTGTTGAATAACTGGCCTCGCCATCTCTTTTGTAGTGCTATCCCTTCCGGCTTAGTAATGTGAGTCTCCTGCAGCAGTGCAATGTGTACCCCCCGGCGGACCAGATAGGCGTGTACTTTATGTCTTCGTGCCATTGTGTGTAGCCCTCGCACATTCCAGGTTATACATCTTATTTCGTTTACATTAGCCATTGTCCCATAGTTCGTGATTCTGCTCCCGTCTCAGTACTGCAATATCATGAGTGGTGGACTCTCCCCAACAAACCTTTAAAACATCTGGCTTAGTGTGTCCCCTCCAATTCTGTGTTATCCTTTGCTCATAAGCCATATCAACCCCAACAATACCCATTGCCACCCCCCCCCCCCAGAATAGGCCCCAATTTCAAACTATCAGTACCCATCCAAACTAAGTCAATCCCCTCAACTGCCAGACTAATTCACAGTCGTAACCGCGGTCGCCTTAAGGGCAAACGGGTTGTGGCTAGGTCCGAGGGAGGTAACAGCCGCCCTCCCCGCCCCCAGTAAGTAGCAGCGGTCTGGTCGCTCAGCTTGAACCCCCCCCACAGCAATACCTTACAGTTGACAATTGTTGTTCTCCGTAGGAGTGGCATTCCAGTGTCCGCATCTTATCAAATGTTCAGGATCTCCCCCGAGGTCTGCGGGGTCACCGACG
Organism: Lissotriton vulgaris; assembly: GCF_964263255.1. NCBI lineage: Eukaryota > Metazoa > Chordata > Amphibia > Caudata > Salamandridae > Lissotriton > Lissotriton vulgaris. The sequence continues at coordinate 797,801,334 of NC_141685.1, read as the reverse complement.
GGCCCTTGGCACTTCTTGTCTCCGATGCCTCCGACTCTGATCCTGTGTCTTTGGTCTCTGAGTGTGAGCCCCTCTGCGATGGCGAGACGTCTGCGTTGGACAGCGCTTCGACCGCCTGCAACGCCGCTTGCCTCTCCGCCTCCGTCTGAGTCACCGAGGGTTTTTTCGAGCCTTGTCGCCTCCATCGCAGTCTTTGAGACTTCCGCGTTTGTGTCTTCACTCTCTCCCGCTACTCCCGAACTCTGGCGCCATCCGTGCCCGCTTTATACGTCTCCCACCAGTCCCAGGCATCCGCCGATGTAGGGAAAAAGTGTTTCTTGTCATCTAGTATAACTCTTAATTGGGCCGGGAAGAGCAGGGAGTATCGAATTCCCTCATTCCGCAGTTCACGTTTTATGGACAAAAAGGAAGCCCGCAGGTTCTGCGTCTCGAAGGTGTAGTCCGGAAATAAGGTCACCTTGCTGTTTGCCACCTGGAACGGCCCCACTTCTCGGGCACGCTGGAGCAAGAGGTCTCTGTCCTTATAGTGTAACAGTTTGGCCACTACAGGCCTGGGAGGCAATCCGGGCTTGGGGGGCCTAGCCGGGACCCGGTGAGCACGTTCCAGGGTGAAGAATGGCGACAGGCCTTCCGTTCCCACTTGAGTCTTTAGACAGTCGTCCAGATACCCTATCATATCCTCCCCTTCTGTTTTTTCCGGCAGGCCCACTATTCGAACATTACTGCGTCGGCTTCTGTTTTCGGCATCCTCGGCCCTTCTCTCCAGCGTTTGTATTCTCTCCATAGCATCCAATAGCCGTGCTTCCATGGATTTGTGGGCCGGGGCTAGAGCCTCTAGAGTCTCTTCTGTTTCTTTTACTCTATCCTTGAGTTTATCGTGGTCAGCTCGCAGGAGCTCCAGACCCGTCACCACCTGCGTGATGTCGTGTTGCAAGGCATCTTTGGTTGCTGTAATAGCCTCAAGGATGCGGTCCTGAAGCTGATGTAAGTCCGATGGTCCCGCTGTGCCCCCCTCCGGGGACTCGGAGGCCGCGGCCCCCTCGGTTTTGCCTTTGATTCTCCCCATGGCACGATAGGTCTTTCAGAACACCGTATCTCGCGTTCTTCCCCTCCGCAGCTATCAGAGGGGGTCGTCCTCTTTTACTAGCTCAAAGGCAGTTCCGTGGTCAGCTTGAGCACCTCCGCTCCTTGCTGCAGTGCTCGTGGGGGTGTTATCTCTTGAGCACCCGTTTGAAGTTCAGCCCTCCATGTAACACTCCCCCGGGGTGCGGTATTCCATCTTCTGCCAAAGCGCGGGTCAACCTTTTCGCCCGGCCAATTCAGCAAAGTTCCTCAGGGTCTAGGCCACATGTCCATTGTGCCAGGGGGGCCGGCTCTTCGATGGCGCCCCGATTCGCAACTGGGTGGCCCTTAGGTCAATCTACTCCAGCTCCTCCCCAGGAGCTGGCCAACCAGGCTCCGGTTCCGCACTTCGCTTTTAAGCGGATCCCCACTTTCCAGGCAGCCCCGTCCCTGTTCGTCAGAAGTCCGCGAGCCCCCGCCTGTCTGAGGGGCAGGCCTGGGGTCGCGAGCCGTCACCGGGATCCAAGGTTGCGGGGACCTCCCCTCGCCGCGCACTGTAAGTCGGCTTCTGAGGCCTCCGGGTTACGGGAGCCAGTCTCCGCTTGCGTTACATGTCTCGGGTGCAGGGCCCACTTCAACACCCCCTCACCTGCCGGGTCGCCGGAGAGCCTCCACCGTCCCCCGGGCCGATGATGCAGGGGGAAGCCTCACTTTTGCTCCATCGGGCTCCTTCCTCCTCGGCGTGGACAGCGGTCTCCTCCCTTACCGTCCTGTGGTCCGTCGCAACGGGGCGGTCCCCTGCTCTGTCCGCCGTGCGTTTCCCCCTGGCCGGGACCGGCTTGCTGTTAACTCCCCCCCTCACTCCGGGTGAGCCATTGGCCCTGCCGACAATCAGAGGGTCGCTCACCTCTCCTACAGCTGCTTGGGGGGGAGTCACCTCTTCGATAAAGCCCCAGCCGGTCAGGGGTCGGAAGGGGCCGCCGCCGTCCCCGCCCCTAGGCACTCCTCGGTATCCTTCTTTGTTCTCCCGGTGCCGGAGTCCCAGCCCGGCCCAGGCCGGAGCTCTGCAATTATTGCGCTTGCTCAGGGTACGCTTCAGCGCTTCCGAGTCCTTCGCGCTGCGTGCAGAGCACAAACCCCGCACCCTCAGCCCAGCACGAGGCTCCTCCACTCCAGTCGCGCTGCTTCGGTGTGTTCGCTTGCGGGGGCATCCGCCATTTAGTGCTTTGTCCCGTCTCGGCCTTCGATGTTCCTGCCTCGCACTGGGAGGCCGATATTTCACTCCTCTACGTGTCCGAGGGCGCAGGCCTCGCACTCATCGCCTCCGGTCTGCTTGGAGAGGCTCTCGCGGGCGCCACCGCTCTTTTAATAGGATGATTGCGGGGATCAGGCGCGGAGCTCCGAGCTCACGCGCCATTTCCCTCAGCTCCGTAGCCACGCCCCATAACCCTGCAAATCCATGGAGAAAATCTCCTGTGTCTCATGGTTATTAGTGTTTTTTTCCAAAAGCGAAAACAAAAAGGTTTGCTGAGTGGCTAGCTGAAACATGGCGGATGCTCAGCAAACTTGCAGTGCCTTCAGAGGAGACACCGTGACAAAGGCTCCTCTTGAGGCACAGAGATTCCTGCAGGTCCAGCAGGGATCTCAAAATATGGTAGATAGTAGCCCAGTCAGAGTGCTGGAGGAAATTATCTGAACCACCGTTACGGACAACAGCATGCCCGGCAAATATTAAATCAAGTCCTTAGTGCTTCCCCACCATTAATTCAGGTGGTAGAAACTGAGTTTTTTAGGTATGGGATCCAGCAATTTACAGCAGAGCTCTTGCCCTGCCAAACCCAAAAGTAATACTTCATATTTTAATACGCTCCATACAATGTAACCTGATACTTTTTTGCACCTGCTCTTATGAATTTCCATCACAACAGCCATCATTTATACACTGCACTATTGCAACAGCCTTTGACTTCGAATGCCACTTAACCGTACCCAACATCTAAGGGTGTGAAAACATTGTCAATGTGTGTCTTTATAACCATACTGTAATCCTAGACCACATGCAACTGACACTGTCACTCATTTGTTTGGGTTCCAATCAATAGCTGTATTTAGTACAGTGCATTCTGTTATATGAAATAACTTTTTTTATTGTGTGGCTACTCTTTTCTGGGTAAGCTGTGCACTCACACTGTGATTTGCAGCAGAGTTGACCTCACTACTGCTCTGCTAGAACTGGTGACTTTCCATTGGAATCAGCTCAGTTCTGTGATTTCTTGCTGTTTGACATAGACAAAGCAAAACACCTAGGTAAGAGTCTTGTGCATATGTGCAGGAGCGGCCAGCAACATAAAAATATGGCGAGGCATGATGCCCAAAAAACTCACCATATGTATGTTGCTGGCCACAAGCTTCGGTCGCCCTCTCTCGTTCCGGCGCTCTCCTCAGACTTGGGAAGAAAGGGAGGACTTCCTCACTTGTGTCATGCAAATGCAACCAATCCTGAAGCTGTAGTGCAGCTCCACCCAGTGCTCATTTTGAGGCTGGGCAGCTGCAAAACCTCTGCTGGGTTTTCAGTCTTGGGGTTGCAGGTTTTGAAGTGTGCATGACAGATTGGTCGGCTGTAAACAACCGGTCAATCTTTCATGCACACTGCAGGAAGCTGATGTAAGTGCAATTGCACTAATCAGCCCCACCCCCTACTCTCGGGCTGAAGCAGTGTGAGCCTGCCACACATAATAAAATGGTATTTATTACCATTTGATGAATGTGTGTGCCTGCTGCGCTGGTAGCATGTGGGGTGATGTTACTCCGCCATAACGGAGGAGTGGCCGCTGCATATGTGTATATGATTGTTCCAAAACTACAAAAGTAAAAGAATCTCTTTTTGGCCTCAAGATTTAGGGCCAGATGTCCAACATTAGGAATTCCATTATCCTAATTGAAATTCTCTCTGAATCACAGTTAGGACATTGGTATTCCTAATATCTAAAACAGTTTTGAGTGTCATTAGTGACTCCTAGTGGGTCGCAAATAGAACTTCCTCATGTATATTAATGAGATAGGTTACAATTTGTGACTCATTAGGAATCACAGCCATCATCGGGATAGTGGCCTGCTAAGGTCAGCAGACCACCATGTCTGGTATTGCTTTTAAATAAAGCAATCTTTTTTTTTTTTTTAATGCGGCCCATTTAAAAAAAAAAAAAAAAGTACATTTTGCAGTTTCATTTTTAAAGAGTTGGCAGTGGTTCGTAGGACCACTGCTTTCTCTTTAAAAAAGTATTTTTTTTAACATTCCCCTTTTGAAACTGGTGGTAAAGTGTTATTGTTTTTGAGATCAGAATTCAGTCGCAAAACAGTAATACATAACATACTGATTTGGCATTTGGAAGGGACGCCCTAAACAAGCCCCTTCCAAATACAAAATCACAAATGCAAAATGCGGTGCAGTAACAAGTTACGGAATCACATTTTGTACATTTAAAAAAACATTTTTCCCATCGCTATCTGATTCTGTGAACGGGCCATTTGCGACCGGAAAAATGATTTGTACATCTGGCCCTAAGTGCCTTAAAGCCTTTAAGGGTTATATGTTTCCATGAGAAGAAATGCCAGCATGATAAGACATTACATATCTGATTGTCTTGAGATGGTGGGGCTCATTGATCAGCTTGAAGATGAATGTGAAAGAGTTAATATACCACAGTGGATTCAATGGAGAATAAAAGGAAAAAGGAAATGAAACCTTTTTCCATTTGCTCTGCTATGTTTTAACCCACATACCCAGTAACCTGCTCGATTCAGAGACTTTTCTCCTGCAATATGTGCATAAGTAATTGGCATGGTGGGGGAGAAAAATTTCTCAATATACTTTGGAAAAAATGAATTAAACTAAATTTTAGAATTCAAAAATATACTTAGAGTATAAAGCTGCATTTATATACACTTTTAAACATTTTAAAAAATAACGCACCTTAAATTACACATTTGCATGTACAGTTAAAAACAGTACATGAATTAGAATAGGTTGATGATTAGTCAGCTCATTAGAGGATAAAGCTTCAAAATGGTTTGTGACTTTGACTGGATTAACAAGTTTTCAGTTAATTAGGTGATCAGTGCCAACACGTTTTGCAGTATTAAGGTTCTGCTTCTTCAGGGCTCAGATCTAGACATGAACCAGAATTATGACTCCACCATTTTTTTTTTAACATCGTTTTTATTGCAGAACCAGATCTTACTTATACCATACATTCATGAGCACTTTACCATTAACAGTACTTATTACTTGCTCGGGTGATTCGTCTACACAGCCTATTGGCCCCCAACTCGGAGGTCGGGCGGCGTCAAACAATTGTTCACCCCTCTCAGCAACCCCTGAGCACTTTAAATCCTCGTGCAAATATGTCTGCAGTCTGCTTTTACATTTTCCCCCCCTCCCCCTCCCCTAACTTCTCCTCCTCCCCAACTTCCCAACTCCCCCCCCCTTTCTTCCCCAATGCGTACGCCTATGCCTGGATTCGCAGTCAGTGTATGTATATGACCGTTGCCAGGAGGAACGTGTTGTTCACAAAGAGTGTGCTCCTAGTGTGCCAGGGGGATCTTCAGGTCCTGAGTCAGAGTGCCCCTCTTCCTCCTCCAGCGTACTATCTTTGAGCGCTTGCATTAGTGCCTCCCATGCTGTCGCCCTTTCTAGCGCCTTATCGTCAGCATTGCGACGGGCTAGTTGATACCTAAGCGTGCTTTCGCTCGCCGCCCATTTAAGACATTCATAATACCACCGCTTGTACGTGGGTCCTTTTTTTGATTTCCAATTTCTAGTAATTTCCCTCCTAGCCAATACTAATCCCATATCTATAAACTTACTAGTTATCTTATTCTTGGGTGTGTGCGGAAACCAGTGCAGCACTCCTACCGCCTTAGTGTACTGTAGCTCCCTGTCCGTTGCGTTATTCAATGTCTCTCCAATCTCCTGCCAATAGTCTCGTAAATGTGGGCAAACCCGTAGCATATGTCCCAAATCCACCTCTGCTGTATTACATCTGGGGCAAGCTGCATTTTGCACCCCAAAGTATTTCCCAATTTTTCCCGGTGTGAGGTAGGCCCTATGGAGGATATAGAAATGTATCAATTGAAATTGTGCATTTCTCGTGCTCTTCCTAGCTCGCTTCAGCAGTTGCACCCAAGTTGTGTCAGGAATCTCCAGCTGAAGGTCCAATTCCCATTTGGCCTTCAGTGATGTCAGTGGTTTTAACGTTTCTCGCAGCATTCGAGAGTAAAGGCAGGTCACTGCCTTATAAGTGCCAGCTGCCATCATCGTGTACTGGCAGGCCATGGATGTGGTGGGCTCCTGCATTCCTTCCCCCCAGTGGGCCTGCATGGCTCTGGTCACAGCAGCATGCATCAGATAATCTCCTCTCGGCAGATCGAATCGATCCTGCAAGGTCTGGTACGGGAGTAATACCCCGTCCTCATACAGGTCACCTAGCATTTGTAAGGAAAAGCTCTGGAATGGATCATCTCGTTCCTCGCAGGAAGAACCCAGAGAGTCCGCCTCCCCCCATTCAAATCAGAGGCCACCGAAATCATATGCGGCGTACCTCAAGGCTCATCGCTCAGTCCCACCCTTTTCAACGTTTACATGAGTCCCCTCGCATCCATCGTGCGACAACACAACCTCAACATCATCTCCTACGCAGACGACACCCAGCTGATACTCTCCCTCACCAAAGACCCAAAAACCGCCAAAACCAATCTACACGAAGGAATGAAAGAAGTAGCCGAGTGGATGAAGAACAGCCGTTTAAAACTAAATTCGGACAAAACGGAAGTCCTCATTTTAGGATCATCCCCCTCTGCCTGGGACGATTCTTGGTGGCCCCCAGCCCTGGGAACCGCACCCATACCTACTGATCACGCACGTAACCTGGGCGTCATCCTGGACTCCTCCCTCTCTATGACTAGACAAGTCAACGCCGTCTCATCCTCATGCTTCAACATCCTAAGCATGCTCAAAAAAATATTCAGTTGGATCCCCACCGATACTAGAAAAACGGTCACCCACGCACTGGTCACTAGCCGACTGGACTATGGAAATACCCTTTATGCCGGAACCACAGCTAAACTACAGAAAAAACTCCAACGCATCCAAAACGCCTCAGACAGACTCATACTGGACATCCCCCGTCAAGCTCACATTACCGGCCACCTGAAAGACCTCCATTGGCTTCCCGTAAACAAGAGAATCACATTCCGTCTCCTCACCCACGCACACAAAGCCCTCTACGACCTAGGTCTAGAATGCCTCAACAACCGACTATCCTTCTACATACCCACCCGCCAACTACGATCATCCAATCAAGCCCTCGCCGCAATTCCGCGCATCCATAGATCCACCATGGGAGGAAGATCCTTCTCCTACTTAGCGGCCAAGACTTGGAATTCTCTCCCCTCTCACCTCCGTGCTACACAGAACCACCTCTCCTTCAGAAAACAGCTAAAAACCTGGCTTTTTTCGATAAATAATGCACCGCTCATCCCCTCAAGCGCCTTGAGACCCTCTGGGTGAGTAGTGCGCTATACACATTCTTGAACTTGAACTTGAACCCCACATCTTCCCACCCCTGCAGTCGCAACCAGTCGCCGCCGTGAGGCAGTGCTGTCACCATTCCCAACTGTATCTCAGGTGCATACATACATCGTACTCCTGCTCTTCGTCGCGCTCGATTCCAACAGAGCCTAAATGTCTGCTCCTCTAGGGAGAGATCTCTGAGGAGGAGCCTCTGCTGTAGGGTGATGTACACAAGCACATGCGTCCCTTTCTTGTTCTGGGCCCCGGTACACCCTCGCCACCTCCTGCGTGAAGATCTGCAATTGAGCCGCCAGGTAGTAGAACTCAAAATCCGGCACTGCCATGCCCCCCTCGTCTTTTGGTCTAATCAACATGTCTAAAGCTATTCTGCATCTGCCCGTACCCCATAGGAATGATATCAGCAACGATCTCAGCTGTCGAAAGATAGAGCCTGGTATCCACACCGGCAACGTGCGGAAGTAGTAGAGGAGACGCGGTAGGGCTATCATTTTCATTAAGGAGATACGGCCTGTCACCGAGAACGGAAGAGTGGCCCAAAAGGTCAGGCTTCCTTTCAATGCCCTGATACAACGGCCCACATTGCCCTCCAACATATCTGCCGCCGAATGGTACACATATACTCCCAGGTATTTCAAACAATTAGGCTCCCATTTGAGTAGCTGGAGATTAGTAGGCCGCTTCTCCCCCTGTCGTAGTTAGAATAAACTGGATTTGGCCCAGTTAACCTTTAAACCTGATAGCGTACCAAAAATTTTGAGAAGTCTTTCTGCGCCCTCCAGCGCCTCATCCGCATTCTCCAGAAATAATAAGAGGTCGTCCGCATACAGCGAGATAGCCTGCGGGTTCCCCCTGTGGACTATGCCCTTGTAATATCGCCCCGTCCGTGCTTCTACCGCAAAAGGCTCCATCGCCAATGCAAACAGCAGAGGAGATAGCGAGCACCCCTGCCTAGTGCCACGGCCCACTTGATATTGGCTCGAAATTAAGGAGTCTATCCGGACTCGTGCTTTCGCCGACGTGTACAACACTTTGGTCCAACCAATATAATTATCTCCCAGGCCGAAACGCTTCACGACCCTATAAAGATATTCCCATTCCAAACTGTCAAACGCCTTCTCGATATCAATTGATAACACCAAAGGCATGCTCGTCTCTGACATTGGGTCCCCAATTAGTTGTATCAGTCGGCGTATATTGATGGTAGTATTCCGCGCGGGAATGAAGCCGGATTGGTCCCTGTGGATCAGCTCCGTCATGTGGCTCAACAGTCTATTGGCCAGTATTTTGCTCAGGATTTTATAGTCCGTAGTCAACATGGACAGCGGACGATAGGAGGACAGTTTAGTACTCTCCCTCCCCGGCTTCAGCAACGGGATCATTAGAGCTTCGCGCATGGATTGAGGCAGCCTCCCTCTCGACTTAGCTTCGTTGTATACCGCCTGGAGCTGCGGAGCTAGGTGCATCAGGTATTTACTGTAAAACTCTATGGGCAAGCCATCCAATCCCGGGGTTTTGTTCCGAGCCATCTGCTTCACCGCACACCCTATCTCCCATAGTGTAACGTCCCTACCCAGATCGTCTGATTGGTCATGTTCTAGCTGTGGCAATTGCAGTCCCTCCAAAAAGGTGTCAATCTCAGACTCCTGGCCCTCTGATCCGCTCTCGTATAGCCTTTCATAATATGACCGGAAGCTGTCCAAGATCTCTGTTTGGGTATTGTAGGTGTTTCCCCCTTCTTCCTCAATGGCCAAGATCGGGTGACTACGCCTAGTTGGGTTAGCCAACCAGGCAAGCATCGTCCCTGCCTTGTCCCCCTCGGCATGCGCCCTCGTCAGGTAGACCATATGATCAAAGCTCCGTAGCCTTTCCATTTCAACCGCCACCGCCTCCCTGGCCTTGCTAACCACTTTCTGTAGCTCAGGATGGTTAGGACGCGCCAACTCGGCATTCCGCAGCGCTCCCTCAGCCCTATCTAGATCGTTTAAGAGCGTCCTATGGGCTCCCGCATATGTCCCGATACAATGTCCTCTGATGACAACCTTGAAAGCATCCCACTTCATCGCTCTGGAGGTCGTGGTGCCACTATTTTCTTCAAAGTATTGAGTGATTCTCTCCCCTAGCGCTTCCCTGAACAGTAAGTCGTCCAAGGTGTCCGGACGTAGCTGCCACGTCGGGACTAGCGAGATCTCGGTCATCCAGTTTACCGTCAACAATAGGGGATTGTGGTCGGACAGCGTGCGGGTCAAGTACTCAGCGTTTGCCACAGTAGAGATTACCAGCGAGGAGCACAAAAACACGTCAAGACGGACGTGAAGATCGTGTAGACTAGAGTAATATGAATAATCCCTCACTGTTGGGTGCAGCGCCCTCCAAGCGTCCACCAATTCCCATCTCTCCTGCCATTCGAGCCTACGCTTCACCAGTCTATGCACCGGCGATGCTCCCAGTGGTGGGTGAGACCTGTATAACGTAATGTCTGCCACGGAATTAAAATCTCCTCCCATGACGATAGGGCCTGCTAAGTAGCTCGCCAGTGTGCCTGAAAGCTTTGTCCCAAAGGCTGATTGATCAATATTGGGTGCTAACACGCTACATAGTACTATGTCCCAGCCCCTAAGTTTCCCCTCTATGGCCACAAATCTGCCCTCCAGGTCTATTACTTGTCTAGTCACTTGGAAGGGAACCCCCGCTCGGATCCATATCAGCGCCCCCCTTGCAAATGCAGAGTATGTGGTGTTGAACAGTTGCCCTCTCCACCTTCGCTGCAGCGCTATGCCCTCCTGTTTTGTCAGGTGTGTTTCGTGTAATAGTGCAATCTGAACTCCTCTACGAACTAAATAAGCATGAACCTTGTGCCTCCTCGCCATAGTGTGCAGCCCCCGCACATTCCAGGTCACACATTTCAGCACTCCAGAGCTAGCCATTGTCTCTTGTAAACCAATTCACAGTAATAACAGTCCGCTTCCAGGAGCTTATGGCGGCTTCACCCCAACCCACCCCCCCCATGCAACAATCCCCCAAACCCCACATCCCTCACCTCAAGCCCCCCCAACTACTCTTGGCATCCTCCCCCCCAGAACAGGACCCAACTTTACAAAAGCAGCTCCCATCCAAACTTCAACAAAAGGGTCAACTATCCCAATCGCTATCCCTTTACTCCGCAGTCTCCACTACGGTGGCCTTATGGGCCAGCAGGTCGTGACACGACTCCAAGGTTGGCTACTACAATCCCATCCCCCCGCCCCACAATCCCCCCATAATCACTCACGAGGTTACAATCTTCTGCGCCATAGTCTTTTGCATCGAGGAGTCTCGGTCCCCCCAGGGACTTCGTATATATAGTTCTGTACACTCCCTCTCAAGCTTCTATAATTTCCTCCGATGTTTGTGGTGTCACCACTGGGCCCTTGGCGCCACCAAGTTCTGAGAGGTCCGTTTCCGAGCCCGTGGCCTGGCCCTCAGAGTCCGAGCCCTTACATGATTGGTTGCGTACCGTTCCCGATAAGTCAGCCACCGCTTGTAGTGCTGCCTTTCTCTCCTCCTCCGTTCGCGATGCTGTCGGTTTCTCAGTTCTCTGTCGGCGCTTCCGGAGTCGCTGTGATTTTTGGGTCGGCAGTCTCCGCTTATCCTCCTCAGCTCTGACCTGTGCTCCGTCCGTCCCGGCCTTATAAGTATCCCACCACGCCCAGGCATCTGCTGATGTGGGAAAGAAGAGTGTTTTATCATCCACCACAACTCTAATCTTGGCCGGAAAGAGGAGTAAATATTTTATGCCCTCCACACGCAGCTCACGCTTGAGCGACAAAAAGGAGGCTCGCAGTTTCTGTGTTTCAAATGTGAAGACCGGGAACATTGTCACGTTGTTATTGTCTACCTGGAAGGGGCATGCTTCCCTGGCCCTTTGCAACAACCAGTCCCTGTCCTTATAATGCAACAGTTTTATCACCAGCGGACGGGGCGGTTGGCCCGGGGCAGGTGGTCTGGCTGGGACCCGGTGTGCCCGTGCCAGCGTGAAGAAAGGTGAAAGCCCCTCTGGCGCCACTTCCGTCCGCAACCAGTTATCCAGAAATCCCACCATGTCGTCACCCTCCTTTTTCTCTGGAAGGCCAACCAAGCGTACGTTATTGTGCCTACTACGGTTTTCAGCTTCCTCCGCTCGCCGTTCCAGCACTAGTATTCGGTCTAGAGTATCACCCAACCGTCCTTCCATAGATTTATGCTCCGGTACTATCTCTTGTAGAGTGACCTCCGTGCTCTTGACCCTGTCCTTTAATTTATCGTGATCCGCTCGCAGGAGCCCCAATCCTGTTGCTACTTGAGCTATATCTTGTTGTAGAGCTTCTTTCGTGGCCGTGATAGCTTCCAATATGCGATCTTGCATTTGTTGTAATTCTAAGTAGGGCCCTGCTCCGTGCCGTCTGCCATCTCAGAGCCAGTAGCTCCTTCCCCTTTTCCTTTTGGCTTCACCATCTCGATTAGTTCGCCTGCCGGCGGCTTCTCTCCTTGAAAACCCAAAATTGGGGAGGGGGGTTCTCACACTGTCCTGGGGTGGAGGCTCAACTGCCCTTTCGTGAATCGTTCCAATGGGACCGCAGACTCTGGACTGTACGTTCCGGCCAGCTCTCAATGTCGCATCCTCCGGTCAACGCCCTTTACGTGACAGTAACCAGGTCAGGGGGGGGCCCTCACGATATCAGCACTGTCCGGCTTGGTCTAGCCATCTGTGTTGTATGAGGCCTCCCTTCAGCCACTGCCAGACCTGCGCTCCGCCAGGAAATAGGGATTCCCCCACTCCTATCCGGTCACTGCTTTGCTCACCTCCGGCGTATGTTGAAGTCTCGGGCTGGATTTGGCCGCTCCTATCGTTGCCCACTTTACGGCACTCATGGCCTCCCAAACCTATCTGCGCTATCCCAGCCCAGCTTGAGTAGCCGTCTCAAATGAAGCTCCCCCTTTTGGGATCGGGGGTCCCCACGTAGCCTCAGCCGCCTCCAGGTTCTCTCAGGAGGCGTGGGTCCGCACTTAGGCTCCGTTCCACCTTCCCGGATGGGGGAGGGGGGGAACTTCTTCCCCACTCTTTCCTGGATAAGAGGAAACAAGCGGGTCCGCTCTTCAGGCACCGTGAGTGTCGAGTACCCGGCCTCTGGACACCCCCGATGCTCCCCAGGCAGCGGGTCGCCGGTGCCAGTTAACGTCAGTTAGCGCTGATATCCCACCAGCCGCCCGTGGGTATGGCACAGTACCACTTCAAATCCGCAGTGCCCATTCGGAGTTGGTCGACCCCATTGTGCCGGTAATACCACCAATGCTCCCTACTAGTGGCTGCTCTCCCAGGGCTCCGAGGCCCGTTCAACACCCTGTGCCTCTGTGCTCTCGCTCCAGGCCGCCACAGCGTTCAAGCTCTCGCTCTGACCTGCTTCTTGGTGTGTTGCCGTCTCTAGGGGTCTCCAACACAATCGCAGCTCAGTCCCAGCCAGCAGCGAGTTTCACAGAGTCTCAGCACTATTCCGGGTCGACCTATGGCTTCTCAGTCAGCCCCTCAGCATTCGTCTGAGCCCTGCGCAGGGTCCACTCCCGCAGGGGACCGCCTATCTCCCTACGTGTTTCTTGGCCTCCCTGACGCGTCCCTCGAGTTCCTGTCGTCCTCGGAGGATTTCCTTCTGCAGTCCGCCGGGTCAGCCCATATGGGCTCAGAGCCACCCAACACGCAATGAATCTCAGCGCAGCCCCAGGCCCGCGCGCCAGTCTCCGCAGCGGGCTAGGCTAGGCTCCCGATCCAGCAGCCTCCGCTCGCTGCTCTCCGCCCTGCACTACCCTCGTCAGGCTTATTTGGTGCTTGCTTCCGATCTCCGAGGGATTTGCACTCCGGAGCCTCAAGTCGCCGCTCGTCCCACAGCAAAGCTCACCACCCGGCTTGCCTCTGCTCAGCGCGGCTGAACCCCCCTTGCTCCGCCATTACATACAGGACTTCTCTCGGCTGCTGAGCTCAGGGACGGCCGTCATCTTGCCCTTTGTAATCGCCGTCCGTTCGGGATCCAATTCGCCTCAGCTGCAGGACTGAGTGGTTGCCCTGTCCGCAGGCAAGGAGGGGAGCCTGGGCAAGTCCGAGTGGCACTACCGTTGTTTGGGCCGTCGCTGAGGGAGCGCCGCGCTCACTCAATCTTTATCGTCTTCGATTCCAAGTTCTGGCCGCCATATTGATTTAGTGCGCCCGGTGTCTCTTTGTTCTTTTGCTGGGCTATTGTGGTATTGGAGAAGCCTTAAACCCCGTGCCTGGGGGTCCGCCGCCGTTCCGGTATCTTTTATGCTCGAATCATTCCTTTCACGATGAATTTCGTGCTGTTAAACAGGGTAAAAGCGGGGATCGGGCGCGGAGCTCCGGGCTCACGCCGCCTATTCCCTCGGCATCCAAGCCACGCCTTATGACTCAACCATGACCTCATTTGCATATCCCAAAGAGTTAGTATTTGAAATTTTAACAGAGATAGGCCATGAACTTAATTCCTAAAATCCTTTATATGTTAATTTAAAGGGAAGGTCACAAGAGATTACATTGGCCAAGATTTCAATATGTCCTTATAGTATGTTACCTGTTGCCTCTTAGTGAAATAGGGCCAGATGTAGGTAAATCACATTTACCGAATTTGAAATACCGAATTTTACCGATTCGGTATTTCAAAATCGGTAAATGGGATGTAGGTACCAACATCTGGATTTGTTACCGATTTCTTAAAAATTCGGTATTTACCGCTTCGGTAAATACCGAATCGGTATTTGCTATTGAATCCTATGGGCCTTGAAGCCCATAGGATTCAATTCAAATACCGATTCGGTATTTACCGAATCGGTAAATGCCAAATTTGTCAAGGCTGCAGGGGGTGTCACTTTGACACCCTCTAGCACCCCCAAAACGGGCATGTGTGCAATGTGGCACACAGACATGCCCTAAGGGCACATCAGTCTGTCCCATGGCACATGTGTACATGCACAGATGTGCATGTACACAGGAATCGGTATTTTACCATGGATTTGTATTCCATGGTAAAATACCAATTCTGAAAGCCATGTGCCAATGGAAAATTGGCTACCCACATTGCATTTTCGGTAATTTTACCAAATCGGTAAATATTACCGAATCGGTAAATTTACCAATTCGGTAATAATAACGATTCGGTAAAATTACCGAAAATGTGCCCCTACATCTCCATAGCCCTTTACGATCGGAAACGGCTGAAAATCGGTATTTTCGGCCGATTCCGATCGGTAAAGGGCTACCTACATCTGGCCCATAGTTCTTAAAGTAAGGCCTTTGATAAAGCTATCAATATGGTCTGCCAGGTGTTTTCTTCTCTCAGAACTCAATTATCACCTGCATTCATCTTGTGAACTAATAATTACTAAACTATTCAAACTAATAAACCAGCTTTGATCATCTAGTAGACTGAAAATCAGCTTATTCTAATACTCAAACTGTTTTCACTGAATATGGAAATGTTTACATACATTTAGTGACAGACTCTAAATAGATTTTTGAATTACAAAACATTGCTTGATTTTTTTTTTTTAAATAAAAGTATATACAGGGGCTTTGCTCCCTCTTGTACCAAGTATTTAAGAGTACATTGCATGGAAGAGGTGATGGTATGTGGGGTGTTTTTCAAGTATAATCTTTATCTTTGTAATTTATTCCATTTGTCAGTATTATGCCTGCCTATATCGAATTGTACCCCTTGGCAGCCAGATAACATAGATTGCAAGAGTGTTGGTGCAATTTTCGACCCATTTATTTGACTACATAGGAATGACTGTTGCATCTGGTGTGTGGAAGAGCGTTTGTTGGTCCTTCGTATGTTTGTGCAAAATTCCACTGATATAGTTTGTGCACCAAGGGGAATTTTGGTTCAATATTGCACCAATACTTCTTTTTTACTTGTGAAACCTCTGCAGCACAATCTATAGAACAATTATATGTCAATATGAAATTGCTACAGCACCTCTGCAATCTATGCAATGGGGACAGTGGTGCTTGTTTTCATGATTGCCTTGAAATCTTAGTGAATCTCTTGTTTGATATATTTTAGTTTTAAATGCCACTTTCCATGTTTGATTTCTTTTTCTTCCTACCAGCTGCCCACATCGATCATGTGTGGACAACATTTGCCAGTCACTGCAGATCAGCAATGCCAATGTTAATTGCACCGCGACTAACCCAGGACATGTCCAGTGCACAGTGACCTGTCATCAGGGTTTCACCCTAAGTCCCGGAGGTGGTCAGGAACAGAGTGGCACTCAGGTTCGTCTTTACGTGAAGGCACACTGTCATTAGGCACAAGTAGTGAGTCAGGGGTCACTTTGAAATATGCATCAATGGTAGGGAGCAGCTTAGTTCTGGAGCACACAGTTAGGAATTGTGGCAACCAGTGAAGTCTGGGTGCAATATGTCAGGAAGAAAAGGTATGTTTGTGAGAAATTGTTCTATGAGTTTTCACCCTAGGACTTTCATCCCAGTTCTGGAGGGAAGTGAGATCTAGATGTTAGAGCCAGAACTTGTATCAGGACTCCTTGTCCCTAATTCAATCTCTGAGGAGTGACAATGTTTAGATGTAGGAAGCAGTACTACTGTTAGGTTACTTTTGTCCTAATTCCACCTCTGAGAAGTGGGGTATTCAAGAGGTCTGAGTTTGAAGTTAGAATTCAGATCTCCAGTTTTTTCCTCTACAAACTCGCCTCCAGCCTCATTAACTGACCTTCCATTCTGGGGTTGATCTTCCAAGAAACAATACATGTCTGAATCACTATGCATATTGCTTTCATGGATTGCTATGCCCTGGTACCTTTAACCCCATTGAATGTTTACATATTCATGTTTTAAGCCTCTCAGAACATGGCCTACATTTTAAACTTCACACTGTTCCGGAGTCCAATTTCTGAACTGCCTCTGATTGGACCTCAGGCTTTTGGAAATGTAAAATCCAGAATCTGGTACTGTAATGCAGAGTGTGCATCCACGACTAGAAATAGTGTGACAACACTGTTCTCGGAAGAGTGCACCATACAGCAAATGTGTCGCCTAGAACTGGACACTACAATCAGATGAGGACTCTAGAAATAAACAAAATACTCCAGATGATGCTTCCAAATCTATAAACTGATCACAATGCTACTTCACCGGGGAGAAATTTCAATGACTCTGGCGCAGTTGACATATTGTTGGGAAAGTTGTATTGCACTTGTTATCCAGTATTGGGGTATCCTTCATAGATTCACATGCCTGAATCATTCCCCGTCGCCGAGGCGGGAGTACCACGGTAAATAAAAAAGCAGTGCCAAAGGTAAATAATAGTAGTAGGCCCTAATGAAAAGGCCTGAGGCCTAGATCCTAGTAGCCTATCTACATCATTATGCTAAAAGGACCAAAAAACTGGTATCAACCAATCAGCTATCAGACTCTGGCGCAGTCGACATATTGTTGGGATAGTTGTATTGCACTTGTTATCCAGTATTGGGGTATCTTTCATAGATTCACATGCCTGAATCATTCCCCGCCGCCGAGGCGGGAGTCCCACAGTAAATAAAAAAGCAGTGCCAAAGGTAAATATTAGTAGTAGGCCCTAATGAAAAGGCCTGAGGCCTAGATCCTAGTAGCCTATCTACATCATTATGCTAAAACGACCACGAAATTGGTACCAACCAATCAGCTATCAGCACCCTCTAGAACACTCTCAGCAGAGCCAGTTCTCCTCAGATTTTCACCGCACGTTGTGTGGAAGTGAGTCCCCCTGAGTGCCACTAAGTATTTCTTCATAATGTCTGATAAGAAGGCCTTGTTCAAGCCCTGCAGATCCTGCGACAAGAAGAGAGTCCATGTTGATGATCAACATAAGGACTGTATTTACTGCCTCTACCGTAAGCATGAGGCAAAATATTGTAAAATATCCGGTACCTTCCTTCCTAAGACTCTCAGGGATAGAGAGGCAAGAGTCCTGTTGTGGCTTAAATCTTTTTCGGCTGAAGGGGATGATAGAGCCTCAACTTCCAGCAAGAGAGCTAGATCACAGGATAGTTCTTCAAGTGAGGGGAGAAAACATCTGAAATCCTCCCACTCTACTTTTGGCCCTTCTCAGAGGTCTCCCTCTACCTCCTCGGGGCCTACGCAGTCTCCACAGACTTCTGCTCTCAAGGACTCTAAGAAACAATCTTCTAAATCAGTGAGTAAAAGCCTCTCAAAATCTTTGGCTTTCTCTCTATCGTCGACTATTTCTATCACGTCTTGTGCTCCTTCGTCGACAGCGACTTTCTCTACTACTTCTATTACATCTCCTATACTGTCGACGAGGATTACAATAATGTCTAAGAAGACTTTTCGAAGAATCGTCGTCAAAGACCTCATCGACGAAGTCGTAGTTGAAACATACATCGATGAAGGTACCGCCGACGAAGCTTCCACCATCAACGAGAGAGGTATCCTCGACGAAGATGCAATTATCTACTGTGCTGTCGATGACTTTCCCGTCGACAGCAGTCCCGTCGATGAAGACCCCAAGTCCATCGACGATGAACCTGTCAACGTCTAGCCTGTCGATGATGATCCCATCGACGTTGAGCCCGTCGACGATGATCCCGTCGACGTTGAGCCTGTCGACGGTGATTCCGTCGACGACTCTAACAAAGAGCCAGTCGACGACAAGTCCATCTACGGAGATCCCGTCGACGACCATTCCATCTACAATGGTTTTACCTGCTCCAACTAAGGCTGGACGTCAGTTTCATCAAGGAGCTCTCAGCTTAAGACCTTTCAACGGCATGAGTATTCCAATATTTCCCCTCTTACTCGATCTCACCTCCTAGAAACATATGGCCAAGAGGAGGATGATGATTATGACAATGAGGACGAAGAAGGACCATTTGGTGTAGCTCATCATCCTTCTGAACTGCATATCAAATGTCAAGATGACACTGAACAATATTACCTAGAGGACATTGTCGTTCCTCATCACACGATGTATCATAGACAATCTCGGCAGTCTGATACCAGCCATCTGCGCCAAATCTTATCCAGGACTTGCAAACCATGCTCGTAGATTATAGGCAGCCGTTTCCTCCACAGCAGGTTACTCCACCTCCTCTGCCTGTGGCGGTTCCAGATCCTTTACCTACACCTGAGTCCGACACCAAGGCCTCTAAGTACAGAGCCTCCTCAAGATCACCAACCTTCTCAACATTCTCAGGATCAGGACACTTCCTCTGAGGAGGAAGTTGAAGAAGGCAAATTGCCTGAAAATCCTCATGTGGATCCATGGGATTCGTACATTATCCATATGCCTTCGCCCCGACTCCTCTGCCATCTGATTCACCACCAGAGGATATAGGTGGGTTTCATAACCTCATGCAGCGGGCTGCACTATCAGCAGTGGAGCAGCTTCGTGACCAGGAGCAGGCCACTGTATATCCAAACGAAATTGCTCTTACAATTGAAGCGCCACACATGATGTTAAGATGCTGACAGTGATGGGCCGGTTGTTCCTCGAATTTACATTCATTAGGACCGATGTTGCCTATTCATCTGGGCACAAAGAAGTAATGAAACGGGCGCAATTTAGAACATGCAACCCAACGGATTTTATTTCGAGTAGGAAAATATAATAACAGCTGCGGGTACTAAGAACATTGACTAACCCAAAACTACACGAACCAGAATGCTTGGTGCGACACGCCCTGCTAGGCGGTACTATTAACCTGAAAACGAGCACAAGACGTAAGACAGCTGTTTCTTTCCTTTGCAGCCAGCCATTGAAAAAGAGAGATTGCCTCCAGAAACGCATTTGCCCCATAGCGAGAAGAGACTTTTCTGGGCAAAGTGCGTTGTGTCTCATTGCTGCGCAGTGAATAAACAAGGTGGAATCTTAACATCGTGTGTGGCGCTTCAGTTGTAAGAGAAATTTCGTTTGTATATATATATATATATATATATATATATATATATATATATATATATATATATATATGAAATCAAAGGTTCTCCGTTTTGAAGAACTTCACTCCGGACACAGTGGGACTTCAAAAGCAGGTACTTTAATCAGGATTCTTAGCAGACCGGTTTCGGCATGTGCCTTCTTCTTGTGCTCTCCTCCTTAGTCCGTGAAATCACCTCACTCATTTATAATTACAAGCTCCTCCCTCCTAGTGGTGGCTGGGCTCACCTGCTCCACATTGCCTTAGCTCGCCTCTGTGTTTGGAACTACCAGTTCCGAGATGCAGCGGGCTGGCAATACTGAGTAGGTTGATGAGGCTTCACATTAAATCACTTGTGTGTCTGTTTTCTGTCCCTTGCTCTCTGCCTCCACCTTCGAGTTTTCACAGCTTTCAGAGCAGACAGGATGCAGCGTCTCTCCGCTCCCTCTGCGCTCGTTGATGTAGGTTAGCTGGAATTGTCTCAAAGGTACTGGGGCGGACCGTGGCCTTACTCCGATACCTCGGCTAACATCCACATTCATTTCCAATATGCCCACGGTCACTTTCAAGAGGGTCCTTCGTGCGCGTTACTGGAACCGCGCTAACATGAAATCAAAGGTTCTCCGTTTTAAAGAACTTCACTCCGGACACAGTGGGACTTCAAAAGCAGGTACTTTAATCAGGATTCTTAGCAGACCGGTTTCGGCATGTGCCTTCTTCTTGTGCTCTCCTCCTTAGTCCGTGAAATCACCTCACTCATTTATAATTACAAGCTCCTCCCTCCTAGTGGCGGCTGGGCTCACCTGCTCCACATTGCCTTAGCTCGCCTCTGTGTTTGGAACTACCAGTTCCGAGATGCAGCGGGCTGGCAATACTGAGTAGGTTGATGAGGCTTCACATTAAATTACTTGTGTGTCTGTTTTCTGTCCCTTGCTCTCTGCCTCCACCTTCGAGTTTTCACAGCTTTCAGAGCAGACAGGATGCAGCGTCTCTCCGCTCCCTCTGCGCTCGTTGATGTAGGTTAGCTGGAATTGTCTCAAAGGTACTGGGGCGGACCGTGGCCTTACTCCGATACCTCGGCTAACGTCCACATTCATTTCCAATATGCCCACGGTCACTTTCAAGAGGGTCCTTCGTGCGCGTTACTGGAACCGCGCTAACATGAAATCAAAGGTTCTCCGTTTTAAAGAACTTCACTCCGGACACAGTGGGACTTCAAAAGCAGGTACTTTAATCAGGATTCTTAGCAGACCGGTTTCGGCATGTGCCTTCTTCTTGTGCTCTCCTCCTTAGTCCGTGAATTCACCTCACTCATTTATAATTACAAGCTCCTCCCTCCTAGTGGCGGCTGGGCTCACCTGCTCCACATTGCCACCTTCTCAACATTCTCAGGATCAGGACACTTCCTCTGAGGAGGAGGTTGAAGAAGGCAAATTGCCTGAAAATCCTCAGGTGGATCCATGGGATTCGTACATTATCCATATGCCTTCGCCCCGACTCCTCTGCCATCTGATTCACCACCAGAGGATATAGGTGGGTTTCATAACCTCATGCAGCGGGCTGCACTATCAGCAGTGGAGCAGCTTCGTGACCAGGACCAGGCCACTGTATATCCAAACGAAATTGCTCTTACAATTGAAGCGCCACACATGATGTTAAGATGCTGACAGTGATGGGCCGGTTGTTCCACGAATTTACATTCATTAGGACCGATGTTGCCTATTCATCTGGGCACAAAGAAGCAATGAAACGGGCGCAATTTGGAACATGCAACCCAACGGATTTTATTTCGAGTAGGAAAATATAATAACAGCTGCGGGTACTAAGAACATTGACTAACCCAAAACTACACGAACCAGAATGCTTGGTGCGACACGCCCTGCTAGGCTTTACTATTAACCTGAAAACTAGCACAAAACGTAAGACAGCTGTTTCTTTCCTTTGCAGCCAGCCATTGAAAAAGGGAGATTGCCTCCAGAAACGCATTTGCCCCATGGCGAGAAGAGACTTTTCTGGGCAAAGTGCGTTGTGTCTCATTGCTGCGCAGTGAATAAACAAGGTGGAATCTTAACATCGTGTGTGGCGCTTCAGTTGTAAGAGCAATTTCGTTTGTATATATATATATATATATATATATATATATATATATATATATATATATATATATATATATATATATATATATATATATATATATATATATATATATGTATACATATAATGTGTACATAACGCTTAGATATCCATGAAGGGATATGACTATGCATGTATCTTTTCCTATGTATAGATCATGTTTTAACTGTAAAGGATTGGGTTGTTTATGCCTTTGTTAATTATTTATGGATGCAACTGGGAGTTTATCAGCACATGTCTCCCTCCATCCGCAACTGACTGTATACTTGGCATACTGCTTGCTACTCTGATTCAGGCATGTGAATCTATGAAAGATACCCCAATACTGGTTAAGAAAACAAGTTACTTACCTGTAACTACAGTTATCCAGTCTTGGTATCTTTCATAGATTCACATGCACCCACCCTTCTCCCCGGAGAGGCAGTTCTCTATTTTTGGGATACTTATTTCTCACTTGTGCTAACGAAAATCTGAGGAGAACTGGCTCTGTTGAGAGTGTTCTAGAGGGTGCTGATAGCTGATTGGTTGAGAACAATTTTGTGGTCCTTTTAGCATAATGATGTAGACAGGCTACTAGAATCTAGTCCTCAGACCTTTTCTTTAGGGCCCACTACTATTATTTACCTTTGGCAACGCTTTTTTATTTACAGTGGGACTCCCGCCTCGGCGACGGGGAATGATTCAGGCATGTGAATCTATGAAGGATAGCAATACTGGAAAACTGTAGTTACAGGTAAGTAACTTGTTTTCTTATGCACCATCATGCCATGTCACATACCTATTCCGCATTTGTAGAAATATTTTAGAGCAGGAACATGGGAACAATGCAAATGACCAAAAGGCGAGTGGCTGTCATTTGTGGTACTTGTGTTTCTGGAGCCATTTATTAGCTAAAATATATCTATAAAAGCTATATTTGCATTTTGCATAATTAGTAATAAGTAGTTACACAAAAGTAAATTACGCAATGTTCACATACCCCTAAATGCTACAAACCAAGCCTCCAGAATTGGACACAACTTCAGAAGTGGCATTAGGAACTGGACACAATGCCCCAGATGATGCCTCTGGATCTCGAACCATTCTTTTCAGAAGAACTCACCAGGACAACCTTAGTTTACTGCGGTTTACACTTCTCCCTGAGCACCCACCTTTCATTACAGTTTGATTGCATTGGTAATCAATTGTCAGATCAGTGATACAATCCACAAATCCCCAGCTCTCTGGAAGCCTTTAAACCCTCTCCCCCCACTACATGCTATTACTCAGGAGTCTTGTACCCTAAGTGCATGACATTGCACTCAGCTGCACTGAACATAAGGTGACATCACTTAGATCACTCTTACATTGCTACAATTCCTTGTTTCCACTTCTTGTATAGTATCACTGTTGTAGCAAATTGTTGTGTAAACTGCATAAAACACGCACCTTACTTACTAACTCCTTTGCACTATTACCTATGAGTGCATGCAAGATCACTAGGTTTAGAGGCCTAGAACTCCCGACTTCTCCTGTTCCTCAAAATGGAATATATTGAGCAGCACTATTTGTACATAACCATAAGGATGCTCCTTATTACCTTTGCCAAATTCAATTCCAGCATAAGGCTAATCAACTCTTTGAGTCATCCACAAACCCTAGAGTTAAGGTCAAGTGGCAGAAGACTTAGCTCTTCCTCTGTAACCCTAGGCCAGCACAGGTGAGGTTTAGTTGTTATTCCCATACCATGGTATGGCTGCACATACAGTAGCTCTTGTGGAGGTATGTGGTGAGAGGTAAGGGTTGCATTAAGGGCTCCTTTGTACAAATCCTATCCCTGAGTGGAGTGAGGAGGACCAGCGGTGAGGTCCCTCGACTGGTGACAATTTTCAGAGGCTTCAACGTCATACCATGCAAAGTTGCTCTGGGTTGGGGTTAAAGGACCTGAACTCTAATCCCAGTTCAGATCAGAAATGTATCATTCTTCTCTTGCAGAAAGAAGCTATTCTCAGCTGCACACTTGGAAGGTGGGATAGATCTGTGACTTGTGATCCTATTGACTGTGGAATGCCTGACCAATCGCTTGTCTACTATGCTGATTTCTCCTGTCCTGAGGGCACAGGATTTGAGAAAATATGTTCCTTTTCTTGTTTACATCCAGCAAAACTACAAGGTATCTGCACTATATCTATACTTCTGTCCCTGAATGCTAAAATGACTGCTCTAATATGTATGCATAGCTAAAATGTTTTTTTTTCAAATACTGAAGCTATTACACAATTATTATATCCCCTGGAGGTGCACTCTCGCTGTCACATGTTCATTATATCACAAACTAGAGCATTATTCCTGTTACATGGTCACTTTTGGCTGCAAGGCACACATAACTATAGGCCCTGATTGCAAATAAAAGCTTTAGTATTTGTTCACTTTTCATGAATGAAATTCTGATTAAATAATAAATAAAGGTAAAATTAAGCATGTCATGTGGGGCAGTCATCGGGTCATGCTTAGAGCCTAATTAGCTGGAGAGAATGAAATCAGATTGAGACAAGACCTTCACTGGGACTAAATGCATATTTTACAGGAATTGTATATATTCTATAAAATATGGACTTAAGGCAAATGTTTCATGGCTATGACATCAACTCTGTGAAATATGGGCTTTCAAACCACTGCGTTTTGTATATGGGTAGCGAACCACATAATATGATCAAGGATAGGCTTTGAGAGAATTTGATGACCATTGCATTTTTTTGCAATCAAAGCACTCAAACTTGTAAAATATTTTGCATAAGGAATCCCTGGCACTACATTATAAAAATATACCAAATCTCCAAGGATCTCCATGACCGTTCAGAGACATGAAGCCAAAAAGCGAGTGACTTCATTGTGGCATGGCACTCCCAATTTCCATTGCTAACAAGGTGTGTTTGTGGATACCAGGTGACCTGCTCCTCTATTTATCCTCAACTTTGTGCAGGCCATGAATACGCTGGTGACCTCCTTTTTAAAATGTTGAAACCCCTCCCCCTGAGCAAAGTGAGCGTAGTTTTGGGGGGAGCACTAACCTCATCCTGGGGTAAGGTGGTGATTTAATTAGTAAACTCATTGCCTCATTAGAGGAAGATGGCACATTCTACCCCCACCTTTGTGCAAGGAAAGATAGTAATTATTAAACTACCCACTTGTCCTTTGCAAGTTAAGGCATGGAGGACTCATCACCTTCTCCTACCAGGCCGCCAATACCTGAAATGCCCTCCCACTCCACCTCCTGACTGCATCCACGCTACAGAAGTTAAGAGATGGTCTAAAAACCTGGATATTTGGCTGACAACTCCCAGCTGCACCCACTTCCCCCTTCCCCCAGCACCTGGATACCCTCACAGGTGATAAGCAGTGCTCTACAAATCGTTGATTGATTGATTGATTCAAACCCCTTAGCACTGTTTGTTTTTTATTCTCTTCCATTGTTTGTGAACATCAGTGAACATTTAAAAAAATTAGCCTGGATTTTGAGGGTTGTCAAAGAACCAACCCACCTAATCCTTTGCTTCATTACTAAAATCCCTCTTGATGTCCCAGAATAATACTTTCTTATTCACTTTCTCAGAGGTCTAAGACTGCTGTCACTGTTAGGAAGTGTCACTGTTAGGAAGTTAACCATTCATACAAACTGTGCCTGGGGAGAGCTGTGTGCTGTGTCACAGAGATATTCCTATGATGCCGACTTCATACAAGACAATGCTTTAAGACTTATCTACATGTGCACCAACGTTGTTTTACCATGTGCCAGAAGCCAATGGCATCTTGGAGCTGAATTCTTAACACACAGAAACAAGGATGCACATGCCTTTTGGAAAGTTACAACTGTATTCATAAGCATATCTGAAAGATACAACACAGAGCTAGCAGAAACCCTTTGCCCCTTGCTGTGCAATACATGAAACTGAACCTGCACCAGATGAACACAGTACATGAACCTTAGAGTACCCCAAGACTGTGGTGAAGTCTAAGTTATCCTCATTACTTCCTTACACAGCTGGATTATGGATGCCAATGACAAGATTCAGTAAAAAATCCTTGGACATGAATAATGGCGTGCTTATACGCAATGTTCTCTTCCTCATCTCCTAATACTATCCATTCATAGCTTGAGTAATAGGAGTTGCTGTATGGTGGGTGTGCTGAACCTAATTCCCAAATCACGTATCTCTACTGTAGCAAAAGACAACAGAACACCTCTTTTTGCAGAACATGCTACATTTCCAGAAATTTCCTAGATGGCTACTCCATTTCACGGTTAATGGGCATATAGATTCAGCTGACTACACAGAATCTCAACACATTCCACTTAAATAATTCAAACACACTCACACACACACATTCACTCCTAAATCCTACGTTCGAGGCGGGTTTACATTTTATGCCTTAATTAACCAGGTGTTCCAATCTCACATAAACCTTGTCCCCCCATTGGTAATATTACTTCCTTGCAGCTATCAACATCTTGTTTTTCCAACAGATCTATAAATGAAATCCCTGAGTTGTGACTTTCTGTTTCTGTGTCACAGGGACAAGCCAGTGGTTGACATGTTTGGAAGATGGACTATGGTCCCTCCCAGAAGCCTACTGCAAACTCGAATGTGGTGCCCCACCACCCATTGCCAATGCCAAGCCCCTGCAGATTAGCTGCTACCAGGGCCCCCATGATGTGGGCTCCATCTGCAGATACCGGTGCAAGCCAGGCTACCACGTGGCAGACAACAGTGAGAAGAAGACTAAGAAGTAAGTGTGGCAGTATCAAGTCCCAATAATCTTACCTAACATGACATGCTTTATTCCACATCAAACTCACATGGCATGCGCCTCAGGTGCAGAGGTACATAAGATATGGTAAACAACAACAGATGGGATGAGTGAAAACCACAGGGTGGTCACTCATCACTAATCATTAAACAATTCTCTTCTAGTTCCATATCAGAATCAAAATGTTCCAATCCAGTACACGATCGACGTCCAAAGTTTTCAGTGGATAGGGTGAGGAGGTGTCCTCACTGGCCAGGAAAATAGAAGCCTCCAGTTGAAAGGGTAATGAGGACAGTGATTTAGAGGGTTAGCGTTTGTGTAGGTATGGTTCAAGACATGCTCTTGTTGAAAGGGATATTCACCATTGACACAGCCTCCTTAGAGCCAGGAGGCTGGTGTGTACAAATTGAACAAGAAGAAAGTTTGAGGTTTTGCTTGTAATACAGGAAATACAGAAAGATATAGCCACAGTAGATGCAATGTTGACAGGCTTGTTGATTTATTCATGCCACCCTCCTGACTCTTCGAAGGAAAGCCGCACAGTGAGCCAACCAACAAGACTCACAATAAAGACATCTGGCCAAATCCATTGAGGGATCAGGTAGCTGGGAGGATTCCCACTTTGGAGACTACAGCCAAAGGAGTAAGGGCTATATTCTCATGAAGTCAGCACAAAGCTGCATCAGGAGCAAAAGCACAGTGAGTTGTAGGACAGCTAGTGCTCACAGGTACCACTGCAGAACCAGGAGCACCACAATTCCAGGAGTTGTGTTACCATGAGGCGTAGGTCCAGGAGTGCCTTGGGGCACTAGTCCAGGAGTAATCCAAGCTGCCCCTCCAGTGTCATCCTGTTCAGTGGTCTGCTTGCAGCGTGATGCACAGATCCTGGCAGGCAGCCCACAGTAGTTCACAGTGGTGTTCTTGGTGAACATAATCTGGTATGGGCCTTGCCACCTGAGTTGGAGCGCCGACTTTCACTGATGGATCTTCACTGGATCCAGTCTCTAGGCTACAGATGTGACAAGCTCCAGTCAGGCATGTGGGCAGGGCAGATTGGGCATACAAATGGAAACTGTTGAGACGGCCAATCAGTTTTTGCAGTACCACAAACAACTCATCACATCACATTTAAGTGCAATCAAGTAAAGCTAGAGATATTGGAGGGGCAGAATGAAGTATTACTGATCGTCTGATTATAATTTCATTGGTATTTGCTTTAGTCTTTTCTTTGGGGCTGTCTTGAATTTACCAGAGTGCCTCAGATACAATGTCAGGTCATTCAGCCTTATTTGACAAAACATCTTAGCTATCTTAGTCTTGGGAGTTCCATTAAGCATCTCTACTCTCTCTGAGGATTCAAGAAGGTAAGCATAACAAACATGTTGTTTGATTCCTAAAGCTTTACATACATCTTGAACCACAGATGACACATAGTAAGTACCCTTGTCACTCCCTAGCTGAAGATGAATTCCAAACCTTGGGATAAAACCTCTAAGCAGTTGCTTGGCTACAGTAATTGCATAAGCTCTAGCAAATGGGTATGCTGTAATCTTTCTGGAAAACATGCACATTAGAACTAAAACATATACATAAAACAAATTGAGGCATTTGAATGAAAGCGATTTGAGTGTGGATGAAGAGTCCCCCTGATGGTGCATTATCAAGAGTTGTTTTGACACCTTTCCCAATGTTGTGAACACATGAAAGTTTGCTATGTCATAGCACTGACATCTCAACTTCATTAAATATATTCATTCTGAATCATATAATCATATCATCAAAAATAGTTATAAAAATGTCATCACACTTAAACGTTAAAAACATGAACTCAGCAAGAGAGAGTCATGTTTCCATTCCATAGGAAATATTCCATAGGGTGTGAACTGTCTTGTCCTTGTACAATCTCTTTATAGGTGTGATACTCCAATTGGCATGCCAGAATTAACACTAAGAGTTAGTCACCCTTTCAAGTAAATAATTACTTTGTTAAGGAATATAAATCCCCATCAACTAGAGTCCATTTGTTACATTTGCTATTTATGAACTCCTCCAAAAGATATTGTTGATGCATTTCGGCTTCACTTCTTCAACAGCCTCCTCAAGACATATACAAGAACCACATTTTTACTTCCTAACAACATATATATGTACATTCATAGTCACCATATATTGAACGAGTCAATTTTTATCATATAACACACTTTTACTATATGCTACAGTCTGAACCATATAAATTAACTTTGCTCATGGATCAGTTAATTGTCCAATCTAATCATTTATCTCATGCTCATTTATATGCCTTATTTTGGTTAACAAAAAAATTATGTCTCAGGAGGAAGGTAGTCAGAAGACATTTCAGCTTACTTAAGGCCTGATTATGAGTCTAGTAGTCCGAGGACCGCCACACACGTGGTGGCATGGCAGTCTAGCTTCCGCTGCGTCGGCAGTCCGACTGCTCTATTACAAGTTGGCCATTCAGACCACCTGGGAACTGCCATTCCCTGGAGGTGGCGTGGTAGTCAGAGGCTGCAATATGCTTGGTGGGACTGCCGTGGCCCCTCCAAGCATTTTACGAGTTATCCTCTCCTCCAGACTTTATATGGTGGTTCCTCCTCCATGTAAATCTTGGAGGAGAAGAAACAAAAGGGTCCCTACAGGGCCCCCTGTGCTCCTCCAATTGTGCATGCACACAGGGGGGCATACCATGTGCTCTCCTGTGTGCATGCACAAACGTTTCTGGACTTTTAAGTACATGGCTTGCAGGAACCTTGTGAGGTCAATGGAACTCAAATATGGCATTCAATTTAACAACTCATGCATCCGCTTTCTTGGTGTGGGGCTTATTAACAATGATTGGATCCTAATTACTAGTCTGCATACTAAACTGATATACAGGTACACATTATTACATTTTAGCAGTTAGTTAAGACTGTCAAAGAGAATTTACTTATGGAGAATGTCTACATATCAAGAGAAATTGTACAAGGAAAGACAAATACTTTGACAATGCTAAGACCCAATACAGTAAATTAATGGAAAGGGAGTGCTCAATGAAAATATTAAAATACTCCATGAAGAGAGCATGGCTTATTTCATGTGAGTCCCTGTTACAATACAAGGATAGGGAGAATAAGATTCCTATCACATGTGTGATTACTTACAACCCTATATCTAATAACATTGAAGGACTGCTTAAACAGAATTAGAATCTACAGGCACCTTTACATGCCTTTAAAACGGGAAAAGATATTTGAGATTACTTCTTGAGATTAGCCAGGTGATCAGGAAGAAGACAATTTTGGAAATGCTAGCACTACCCAGATTCAATAGACTTTTAAAGTGCGGACAATACACAGTATGCACACTTGCGAACAATACTAAGGAAGTCATTATGAATAATATTACTATCAACCAGTACCATTTTTTCAAATGCAATGATAAAAATGTGATCTATGCTATTCCATGCCCTTATAAGAAGACATAGATTGGTATGACAACATTATTTGCTGACTGATTCTGTGATATATTTGTCATGCATTCATTTTCAAATGTTACTCTAAATGTTACAGTGAATTGTGACAGTACAATTCACGTAGTATCAAAGTTGAACCAGAATTATAACAACATATTCATCACAGTTTTGAATAATGATATCATCATATATATCATGCATCCAACAGATGCTGAATGAATTTATTGTATAAGTGCTTGGATGTATCTATAATTTCTGTATTATATTGTGATTGCATATGTAACAATCAAGGTGTTATTTGAAAAAAATTGTACCTCTTGGATCATGAAGTAGTACAAGTTTGGATTTTACACCCAATGAAGCTATACAAACAATTCTTTTCCCACATTAGACATATTGTTTTTCTAACTAAGTGGTTATATACAACACATCACTACTTCATTATCATGCTCATTCTAAGTTGTATTATTCCAGTGTACACCCCCCCCCCCCCACATTAGCCATATTGCTTCATATAGCACACAAATTTTGTGGATACGAACCCCCTTGTCCAATTCATGCAGTATGCTATGACAGAAATGATAACCCTATGATCTTCAACCACTCTGTGATGTCTGGTGCACAGGAAACTTTAGGCATTCACAAGCACATTTTAATATTTGCAGGAGACCCTTTCCTGAAATAAATTATAAATGTTCTGTTTTCTGTTTGAAGGCTTAACTTTGCTGGAAAATAGACAATATTGCAAGCTGGGCTTTGACCATAATGGGTTTTAAAGGACAGGGAATCTGTAAATGCAGACCCACTTTTCTTATTCGTTCAGCATTCCACAACAACAACTGTCAGCCTTTGAATTTAATACTCTGATATACCTGAGATATGTTTGACCATTAGGAAGTCACATGTTCTATTTTAATATTTGTAGGAGATATATTTCTATGTGAGATTACTAGTGGTTGGTTCTTCTTCTTGGGAGCCCAGTTAAGCCGAAACAATATAGACCCTGTTGAAAGTTTGGCTGACTTCAAAAGATATCAATATTCCTAATTAAAGATATATGCCCTGCAATTGGGTATGTTTTTGTTTTTTTGTCCTTTTGATAAAATTCCATCGTATAATACGTTGCCATTTTGGCCACACAATTGATGACTAGACGTAAGCTATGGATGTTTATGATATACCTCCTTCCAAATTATAATGTAATATGCTGGTTCCAATTTGGATTTTTTTTAAAATGCTTTGTATTTCCCTTCTCTTTAACTCATGATTAAAAGTAGCTGCAGGAATCTTTGATAGGCTTCCTGATCTACACAGGTATTTACCATTTGCGTAACCCAGTGGAAGTCACACAGTTAAAATCCTCAACCAATTGTATCTTTTTAATGTGTGTGCAGTGTGAGGTAATAGTCAGTGAGTAATATATCTGTTCCTCTTTAAAGGAACACAATATGTAGCCTACTAAGGAAAGCTGAAATGAGTTCTGATAGACTTTTTTTAAACCAGAATGTGGTGCATACATGAGTATGAGATATTTGATGGGAGTGGACAAGTAACCTTCTCATGTGCAAAATCCATACTATGATTAATAGTGTAGCACACAGTATGCGTATGTTATGTAATAAGAAGCAAATCATTGAATATGTTTTGACATATGTCCTAAAGTGGCTGTAAAAGAAGTGATACTGAAACACGTTGACAACATCCATCAAAAATAATAATTGTAACAAATGAACAGTTTAAGTGACACAGATTTATAGTCAGGAACAAATGAATCATTTATAAGAGAAAGGAACTACCTCTTGGTGCTAATTCTGACACACAAATTGGAATGTTACACTCTTAAAGAAATTTTACAGGGGCTGGATTTAAATTTAGTTTGCTTCAATTGGTTTTTAAAGTTGTTGAAGTACTCAATATCAAAGGTACAATCTTCTAGTAAATATATTTTATTCTTACTGTTAGTGCATTTACACCAGTCTTCGATATACCTACATGTTTTTCTTAAGTCTCACCTAGACACCGCTTGCACTGTCTCTTCGAAACATGCTGTATTCAGGTATGGACTTGAAGCTCTGCCCATTTTCAGCCCATCTTTTCAATTGGCTCCTGTTATTGTCCATACAAAATGGTTGCTTTTGATTTGTGCATAGGCTTAGTAGTCCCTCCTTTGTACCGCCTTTTCCCCTTTTGTAAACTCCCATGAGGACTGGCCCTCTTATATGTGTTGTTACTCCTTATAGTTTATTTACAGTTTCTGAGCACTGTTTTCTTTAAAGTATTTCTCCTATTGTCACAACATGCTTTCCGGGAATTGCTTGTGTGTTTTTTAAGCAGCGCGGCCACACTTTATCTTATCATATGTGTGCATTGCTTCAAGAATGGCAGGCGGGCCATTAACACTTGTCATGAAATAATATATATATATATATATATATATATATATATATATATATATATATATATCTTTTTTAAGGCACTGTGCTTTTAAGGCACCTTCAGGTTCGAGAGCGTCAGCTGCCATTTCTTTTGTGATGCGCGGCTAGCTGAGCTCAATTAACACGTGAACAAGGGGCCTTTGGCTTGCAGCAAATCATCCCCATTCCTCCTCACATTAACACATGTGGCCACTTTCTTAAACAACGCACAGGCACCCGCTTTCACATCAACATGGACGTCTGCTTTCATAAACAACACGGGGCCCGCTTTCACATCAAAACAGGCGCATGCTTTCTTAAATAACACACAGGTGCCTGCTTTTATAAACAACATGGGCGTCCGCTTTCACATCAAAACATGGGCCCGCTTTCACAACAACACGGGCGCCTACTTTCTTAAACAACATACAGGTGCTCGCTTTCACATCAGCATGGGTGACCGCTTTCACATCAACACAGGTGCCCACTTTCACAGTACCAGTTGAACAGTAGAAAAATGCAGAAGCTCTATATTTATGATGGAGAAAGCCTGATGGTACTGGATTGGCTGCGGGACCTTCTGTCAGTGGATTGGCTGCAGAAGTTCCTGTTCATCATTCATTTGCTCCAGGAACTTGGAGACATTGCAGTGGTTTGCGATTGGTCAGGAAACAGCCTTTTATTTCTGCAATGTTTCAAACTCTGCACATGCTACAATCTAAAAAACAAGCCATTACAATGCAACAGATCTTGCATTTGTGAGAGTTTGAGATATTGGCATTGTAAATGACAATGTCTTTTATTTTTCGTAATCAGGGACTCGCAGTATAAAGTTCATGTACTACGAAAGGTTGCAGGTTTTCAAAACACATAAATAAAAGGTATTGTCATTTACTATGCCAACAGCTCAAACTCTCCAAATGCAAGACCTATTGCATTGCAAATACTTGTTCCATACATGCCATCGAGTCCCTTTTGCTGGAGCTTTTCCGGCCTTGAATTTCTCTACTCCATTGCTCTCATTCAGAACCATGTAAACAGTTAGCCAGACCTTTATCATAGGTCATCCTGTGGAGGGCGTAGGGTAGAAAGATAAGAGTGGGAGCCAACAAATTCTCTGTCTGCTCTTCTGGAGGGAGGTAGAAGAGTCCGTTGGTGCCTTGCTCATGTTCAGAAGTCCCCCACCCTTCCCAGGCTTTTTGGGGCTCTCTGAGATGTTCCAGGGTGACTAGATCAGTGTACCCCTTTAATTAACACGTTCGTTTGCTAGGGCCTGTGTAAAGGGTTCTAGGCAGTTCTTGCCCACACCTCTCGGCACACTTTTGGAGCCTCCTGCTCTATGCTATGAAATGCACACACACATTCAGCTCCGGATATCATTGCTGTCATCAATGATGTTATTTGAAATGTCATCTTTGATGTCATAACTGATATCATAGAACATGTCCTCATTGATGTAATATCTGAGGTCATAAGCAGTGCACAGTGGGGGCACAAGTTATAGTTAGTTCTGCTAAGATTAACTGGTAAATATCTGTGTTTGTTTGTTGACAATTTTAATGTTACCACTGACATATTCCCCTAACTATAACATCACTTTAACCTTTGGTTTTTTTCAGTTAATTTCAAAGGTTTTTGTTCAACAAAACACATCTTTTTATCACACCTAACGATAACATTATTTTAACCTTTGGTTCTGTCAATTAATTTCGAAGTTTTTCTAAACAAAAACAGATCTTTTAATCACACCTAACTATAATGTCACTTTAACCTTTGGTTTTGCCTAGTGCATACTCTACAGCTGCGTACAGGACCATGAAGTAATGTCTCCAGTGGCTACTGGGCTTTCCTTTACAAACAATGCAAAACAAATGTTTAAAAAAGTACACTTTAAAGTTATTTGTTTTGCATTGTTTATTTAGAAGTGCCA
Organism: Lissotriton vulgaris; assembly: GCF_964263255.1. Classification (NCBI taxonomy): domain Eukaryota; kingdom Metazoa; phylum Chordata; class Amphibia; order Caudata; family Salamandridae; genus Lissotriton; species Lissotriton vulgaris. The sequence goes on along the minus strand of NC_141685.1, from coordinate 797,766,991 downwards.
GCAGCTCCCCAGTCTCAAAATCAGCCCCTCAGCAGTGAACCTTGACCCCACCCTGCCAACTCAGCAAAAAACGCCAGGTAGCCAGTCCGGTCCTGCTTGTGTACATGTAATTTTGACAATGTGATTGTTCCTTGACCCATCTTCATACTGAAATCAGTACTAAAATGAATCCTTGTATAGAGAAGATGATGAAACTATAGATAAGGAGTTGAATCTCCACCAAACATGGGAACTTCCTCTTAATTATATGAAGTAAGTGTTACTTTGTTTGGTGGTGATGTTATCATATTGTTATATGGTAAGTAGGACTGTGTATGTGAGCAACATAAACTTCAAAATATTGGAAATCAGTTTAAACATAACATCAGAAAATGTTGTCACAATTCCTAACTATCTCACAGTTACGCATCTAAACCCCTAATCTTACCGGTATACCAGATGGTATCTGCAACCTTGAGTTTGAGTTTGAGTTTAAAAATATTTCTAGAGCGCACGTACACCGAGCGGTTTCATGGCGCTATGTAGTACTACCAAACCCAAGGAACGAGAAAGACTGGGTAAAAAGAAAAGTTTTGAGGGCTTTGCGAAAAAGGGGGTACTGGGAACAGGATCTCAAGTGAAATGGGAGAGAGTTCCAGAAGGCGGGAGCCAAAGTACAGAACTTGGATCCTCCCCATTTTTTTTCGTTTGAAGCGAGGGACAATGAGAAGTTGATGAGTGGCTGAGCGCAATTCTCTAGACGGGGTGTAGTCGTGGATTGCAGAACCGATAAATGCAGGGGCAGAACCGGACCAGACATTGAAAATGATGCAGCCAAGCTTGAATAGGGCACGTTGCTGAACAGGGAGCCAGTGTAAAGATTTCAGAAGGGGCGTGACGTGATGTGATTTTGGTAGGTTGAATACCAGGTTCTGGACCAACTGGAGACGCCTCACGAGGTACGCCGGCATGCCACAATAGAGGGCATTGCCGTAGTCCAAGCGGGACATCACCATTGCCAGAAGTATAAGTTTGAGGGCAGATGGGGAGAAAAACCGAGAGACTTTGCGGATTGAAGATGATAACTCTTTATTCCCCGAGGAAATCATGAAAACAGATCTACCCTTTCATTGTTACTTTTGCATGCCCAAAGTAAACACAAGAAATATACAAATGTGGATTTTTAAACATTTATTGAAACAATGGCATTCTTGCATAGAAATCATGAGCTTCAATCATTAGGCAGAAGAAACAAAGCATTTAACGGGCATTACAAGAATGGTGAAAAAAATAAACAGTTCAACCATGAACACATTACTATGTGATTATACTCCTATCTAATACTACCTATACTATTGAGAGCATAGTTGGAGTTCCCTCTGCCAGATCCATTGGGATAGCCTAACCCCCATACCTGGGTATGATATGCCAAGAGGCCGATCGGATGTAGAGAAGGCTATAGTCCTTTGCAGGATAGAAGTCAGAGTCAGCAGGGCTGCAGCTCCGTCACAGCGTACTGTGTTCTAGGACAATCCTAGCAGAAGTACTCCCTTTTTAAATGTAACAGAGAGGCCATTTATATAATAAAAGCACTGTTCCACTCGAGTGGTTTCAAAGGTGCAGAGCTGATGCGATGGTCTGTTTAGAGCCTTAGAGCTATCTCCAACCGGACAAATAAATACAAGGGCATTGTGTTCTATGTACTTAGCCTTGTACAGAATAGAAAAACAACATGATAATACTTACAAAAAATGAACTGCATGTAGAATCTTCTCAGTCCATTTTTGTGTAAGTGTAAAACATGTAAATAGTCACCATTAGACAAATATGTCTGGCTAAAATGTGAAACCAAAATGGAGACTCAAAGCGGGCCCTGATGTATTTTTCAACAATATTCATGTAGATCAAGAATGCACCACGAAAATTGGTGGGAAACGAGCTTGGGCCACTGGTAGGTTGAGCTTTCAGCCTGGAAAAAGGCGGGAATGCCATTTCTTATTTTAAAGGGTAGGGCGCTGCGTGGACCCCCACCCCAAGCCTCTTTAGGCCCTGGAGATCTAATCCCTCAGGGCATCCTCTACCCAAGTCTATTTTGACTCCAGTGATCCCATCCCTGGGGGCCGCATTATTTGAAAGGTGGGTACCCCGGTGCCCACCCAAAGTACCCACCATACACATGGTAGATGCTAAGGGAGCCCAGGACCCAGCTTCCCAGTCGACTCACTGCATGGTGCAGGAGTTGCCATTGCTTCAGCCCGGAGGGAGCAACTATTTCTGCTGCTCCCTCTGGACAGGAGCAATCTGTTAATCTGTTTCAGACTTGAGATGTTTCAGATCTCAAGTCTGCTCCCATCTGGCTGGAACATTTTTAAAACTCCTGCCCATTGGTAGAAGACTTTGTGTTTGCTCCCGTTTGGCGGGAGTTTTCAAAATGTTCCCGCCAGGCGGGAGCAACACAAGGGAAACTGTTGTGTCCAGGAGGTGGGCTCCCTGGGACACAGCAAGTGAGCCAACCCCATTGGATAGGGTCCCCGGAGCCATCAAAGGCTCAGGGAGGGGGGTTACGTGGCCCTCTTCCTTTTTTAAAAAGGGATGGCCCTGGGGGAAGGTGTTCCCAGGGCCTTTTAAAGGGATCCCATACAAAATAAATGAGGTACCGGGAGACCGGGTCCCTGGGTCCCTAAATGACTCAGGGAAGGGGGTATATACCCCCTTCACATATTAAATAAATTGGGCATCGGGTCCCCAGAGCTGAATATGATTGGAGAGGGGGGGGGGCTGGGCGTTACCCCATATTAATAAATTAGGCCCGAGGGATGGGGTCTCCGAGGCCGAATGCAGATTGTGAGGGGGTCTCTCTCGCACCCTCTCCCCAATTTAATGAAATCGGGCCCAAGAGGATACGGTCCCCGGGTGTCGCTCGAGAAGGAGGACCAAGTGCCTCCTCTCCTTAATCAAGGAATGCAGCCAGGGCTGCCATTTAGTGTTTTGTATTTTTTTCAATCCTGCGGCAGTCCCTTGGAATTGTTGCAAATATTGCAATCTTTTTATTTTTGGCCCAGGAGAGGTCCTTCCGGGTCCCTCCCATGCGGCCTAGTAGGGAAGGGTATCCCTACCCTGTCCCCTTATATAACTTTTTTTAAAGTTCAGTACTGGGGAATAATGGGCATATTTACAAGCCCCTATCATCACCATAACGTCACTTTTTACAAAGTTGTGGTGGTGATGGGGCTTCGCCTTATTTACAAGGCAGTGTTTTAATGCTGCCTTGTAAATAAGGCATCCTTTCACGCTATACTTAGCATGAAAGGGAAGGGTAAAGGGTGTTGCAATGGGCGTTCCACTGCAACACCCATTTATTTTTATGCTGCCTCATATTTATAAATATGAGGCAGTGCCAAACTTAAACCAGGGAAAACCTGGTCTTTCTCTGACGCAAAGAGGAGAAATTTTTAATTACTTCTTGTTTTTGCTGTTTCCATGTCTGCTGCATAGTGCAGCACACATGGAAACAGCAAAACATCATTGATTGTTTATGTACAAGAAGATATCCCTTCCAGCACATAAGCAATCATTTAAAGAAATGATGTGTTGCAACTTCTATGTGTACTCCATTAAGCAGCACACATAGAAGTTAAAGAACACCATGTATTGATTTGCTTATCAGGATTAGTACCTCAGCGTGTCTTTTGGTTCACTTGCTTTACAGTCATTCAGTTTATTTGAATGAGCAGCCAATGACATATCTAATAGTACCGACAGGTAAGACTGCCTACAAGGGATTCTTTCTTCTGCTTATTCTCATATTTTTTAGAAGTCATCTGCCATAAGCTCTGAGCAGTAGCTTACATAGAATTATTTTGAAAAATTCATTATTTATTTTAACATAAACCGATATATGAAGAACTGCAAAGGAACAAAACAAAGGCAGGTGTATACTTCTTGTAACACAAATTTATGTTGAAAAAATATTTTAGAGAGTACACAAAGTACTGCACATATAAACACACAGTGACCAAGATTTACACGTTTTTGCTACCGCTCTTATCACATTGTCACTTATGTGGTCACCCATTCCATACACTATGTACATAAGCAAACTGTAACTAATCATACAGAAAACAATTCCTCCGGTGAAAAAATCACAAAGAAAATGGGTGCAGTTGTCGATGTTTCGGTCTATATGGTGAAGGCATCTGCTAGACCATCATCAGGACGGTAGTTTCATATGTTGAATGACCCTGGGGAAGCTGCATAGGTGACTATAATAGTTGATTATTAGATGTAGTCTGGTCCGTTGAGTTCGTTTTGAGGGTATGGAAAGCACACTGAGCAGTTGCTCCTCCAGCAGTCCACCACAGGGTTATATTTAAAGTTCCAATGTGGTCAATTACTGCATTGAGTGTTCAAGAACTGTAACCTCCTACTCAGCCTCCAGGTAACTGATAAATCCCTTGAACAGCAACAGGTAGAATCCTGGATGGCATCAGAGAGACATGACATAGACTAGCAGACACCAACACTAAGAAAGGACAAAGTGGGAGGAAAAGCAGGATGTAACAGTTACATATATATATATATATATATATATATATATATATATATATATATATATATATATATATATATATATATATTTATTTCTGCCATAAAAAGTATAAGTGAGAATATTTCCAGCTACATTGATTTTTATTTGCAGGATCTAGTGAAAAATCTGCCAAGTTACATCAAAGACACTGGTGATTTTTTGAACAGATTGAACCAAATTCAGTGGCAAGATGACCGGTGTATTCTAACATTGGACATAGAGTCATTATACACGTGTATTGAACACTCTAAAGGAGTTGAAGCCATCAAGCATTATTTAGGACTTAGATCCTGTGAATACTATAGCCACAACAAGATGTTATGTGACTTGGTGAGCTGGTGTCTACATAATAATTTTTTTACATTTGACAAAGAGATCTGGAAGCAGATCAGGGGTGTGGCAATGGGATTGTGCTTCTCCCCCAGTTATGCGTATTTACACGTTGGCTGGTGGGAGGAGCGGGATCACATCGTCACTCCAGGTTTTAATCATGTCAAGCACTGGATGCGTTTTATAGATGATGTGTTTTGTGTGTGAGAAGTGCTCGTGATTTTGTGAGTTCACTTAACAACAATCAGTACAATCTTTTCTTTAATTTTAATATAAGTAGAGATATAGCTGAGTTTGTGGATGTACAGATTAAAATAGAAAACCACACCATCAAACCCACTGCCTGCAACATTATTTTACATGCAAGCAGTGGGCTTCCAAAACATGTGATTGAAAGTATCCCGCCTGGGGAACTACTGCGACTAAAAAGAATATGTAGTACCCTGAAAATTTTGAGATGGGAGCTAAACATATGGTGGAGCGATTGAAAGCCAGGGGGTACTGTGACTCTACATTCTCAAGGGCCTTATCTAAAACCCAGGAAAGATCTAGGGAATCTTTGTTAGAACCAAATTCCCATGAGGTGACAGATGGTAAGAAAACTCTGCTGTTGATAATATCTTACAGCAAGCAGGAGAGAAAAATAAAATCCATCATAAAAAAGAATTGGCCCATCATTATGACTGATGGTGTGTTGAGCAATAGACTCACTGAAAACCCCACTATTACATATAGGAGAGCCAATAGCATGCACAGCAGGATAGTGTGAGCTAGTCCAGAATTGGGTAGTGGCAGTACCTGGCTTACCAAAAATGGATTCTACAAATGTTCCACCTGCCGTGCTTGTAAATTTGGAATCAACACTACACATTTTGATACTCCTTTCGCCAATGTCCAAACTGCTATCAAAGGATGTTACAATTGTCGGACTGAGTATGCTGTATATGTCCTGGCATGCACCTGTGGTTTACGCTATGTGGGTAGTACAAATCTGCAGGTGCATGTCAGGATATTGCAGCATCTCAGGGCAATCGTGAATACCGACCGTGCCTATCCATTAGCATGCCACTTTAAAATCACACACAATAAGGATTTGTCGTGCCTTACAAATTTTGTAATCGATGCAGTAGCCCCCCTTAGAAGAGGAGGGGATAGGGAAAAGATACTGAGGAAAATGGAAACCAAATATATAGTTGAACTTGACAGCAAACATCCTAACGGGCTGAATATGACAGAAGACCTGTACAAGTTCTTATGAATTTGCAACATAATATTCCTAGACTTCCACTGTTACTGGGCTTTCATATATTTTAGAACATTTATTGTCCTGATTAGTGATACCTGTTGATGAGTTACATAATCAATTGAATAGTATTGATACCCATCTAGCTGAGATACGGGAGATTAGAAAGGAATAAAATCCTGACTGTATATATATATCACATGTAAACATAAAAAAAAAATATATATAAAAGTAACCCTACAGATACCAAACAATGTATATATTTACAAACAATTCTTTTTTTATTATTATGAACACATGTATATAATTGTACATACACCTTTTCTTTATTTGTGAGGATAAGTGTAAAAAGGTCTGAGTATTTGTGAAAATTATCATTTGTTTTTTATTAGTTGACCGTGTAGGTTATAAGTTAGAGGGTATCACAGTTTTATAGCACTTATTTCTAAACACACATGACGTACCATTGCCATATTATTACTATAAGTATGCCAGTAAGAAAGTTGAAGTACGAACACATAATATAGACAGGGTGAGGAGGGGTTGACTTGCTGAGAAGCACAATATAGGAGATTTTAGATTAGTATTTAAATTTTAAATTTATTAATCTGGTAACTTTTTTAACCCCTCCCATGCGGGTGACGAACCCCAGCCGCCACGCCCCGCGGTGGGCGTGTGCTGATGATGGCTGGGGTTCATCACGGCCCCGCCCTGTTCTTTTGTTTACCGCACAGCGGTAAAACGCGGCAGCAGCGAAGGGGTTAAGCTAAAGACCACCAATGAGTTGTAAATAGTGAAAATGTATACTCTGCACATGTTTTACAATGAATAGTATGCAATTCCACGATTTGTAAATTGTATATAGGATATTTCTTGGGATGTATACTTTCAACATATGGTAGTAATTAATTCATGCATGTATAGCACAAGTCACTTTTAGAAAACTTCAAGTATCCGCATTTAAGCAGCTATGATTAATTCCTACTTACTGAAGTTATCTGTCTTTAAATATATTATATTTTACATGGTGTATTGAAACTTCTGACGAGCTAAATTGCAATATATTATTTGCTCTATTTCTTCTGGTGAACAAAAAGTCAAAGTATTATTTCTATGTTCATGGTCGAAGTCATGTGACTCACTAATGGAGGTGTAACTCACAGGAGAAAAAAAAGTATATAAAAAAGAGAGCTGACACGGTGACTGGTGTGTGATCAAGAGCACTCTGATTCTCGAAACGCGTATATTCCAACCAAACCCGATCTTTATTAAATCGGACTCTGACACAGGAGCACAGTTAGCTATTCAGTTTGAGGGTGTATTTTAAAACAGCATTACGCGTTTCGGCACCTGCCTTGTTCACATGGGCAGCCATTTAGAAATAAACAGTTTTTTTATACATCAGAGAGAAAGTCGTCACATAATCACTGGTCTCAATGGATATGGTAGACTGACTATACATATTGTAAATCTATTTTATCATCCAGAATAAAGTTTTTCATTTTCACTCTATCTGAAAAAGTGGCACTCACAGTTTACATATTTTAAAGCACCACTTTGAACACTTAAAATAATTTAATTGCATTTGAACTAATTGATGCATTTTTCTCAATAAGTTCCTCAACTTCCTTTTGTGCATTACTTCATACACAACTAAAAGTGACAAAGTGCTCTTTCTTATAGTCCAGTCAATGTGCAATATTTTCTTTTCAATTTGTTAGTGACAGGTTGATTAATCTTTAATATTATTCTGGCTCAGAGTTGATTTGCCTTCGAATCTTCACTAGACAAAGATAGTGGGCAAGTGCCCTTTCTCTGAGTCCGATTCTTTGGTAGAGTCTATTACATCATATTCTGCCCATCTTTCTGTCAAGAAATGTGTAGACCAATACATTATTAATAAGCTCATCACATGCTAGTATATGAATATATAGTGCACATAATTTTTCACAAAATTGACACTTTAAAATATTTACATTATTAAGAAGAGAACATTTAAATAATCTGTGCAAAATACGCAAATAATCAACTGTTCCTTTTAAAGTGCAAGTGCTTGTCAAGAATTTTTCTTGACAGTGCAAAACACTTATATAAAGTGCCAATGTGCTACAGTACTTAGGATGTTCAATTGTATGTGCAAATATCACATTTTTCCAAATAAAGTGCAAGTGCTTCCAAATGTATAAAAAGCAATATACCTCACTAAAAGAATTTTTTAGCATTCAAATTAGTTCATATACTTCAATTGATCCTTAGCTTTTAACACATATTCATAGTAATTAGTCATACACAAATTCATAACTCAATTCAATTTCAATCAACGTGTTCTTTATAATATTTCCTGTTTATATTATTTCCATTGTTAGTTTAATGCTCTCTGATGATTCATCTATCTAAAACCAATTAAAAAAACTTTTTAAAATGGATTTTACTTCTTATACTAAGTGTACGTGCAGATCCTCTTCCATGTTTAATCCATTGGGACTTTTTGTATTAAACAGGAGTATATATTTAGATTCAAGTTTTCTTAATTTGCTTTCACGGTTGCCGCCTCTCGGATCTTTCGGGACTTGATCTATTGCAAAGTACACCAGGTCATTGAATTTTCCTCTGTGCACTTCATTAATATGCCTCGCAACTAAATAATTTTTGTCATTCTTTATAGATCTCAAGTGCTGCAAAATGCGCACATGGACCATGTGGATTGTGCTCCCTATATACATTTTAGGGCATGAGCACCTAAGAACATAGACGACAAAGTCACTTTTGCAATTTAAGGGCTGTCTTATTTGCCAAGCACTGTTCAACAGAGGGGAAATTACTTGCTGTTCATTTTTCCCATGTTGACACGCCTTACATTTGTAACATTTATGGAAGCCTGGACTTACTTTCAACCATCCACATGTCTTTTTCACTTCCGGATTTGTTTTAAATAACTTATCCCTCATTGACTTTGCTCTTTTGTAAGTTATCATTGGCCTTTTAGAAGTTTGCCCTTGTAATACTGGATCCTGCTTCACAAGATACCAATGTCTACAAAGAATCTCTCTTACTTTCGCTTGGTATGCATTATATCCAGTAATCATCCTTTTCTGGCCTTTCAAATTTTTCTGTTTAGCCAAAAATCTTTTCTTTGTCTGGTTTCAGTAAATCACTTCTCTGAATACCGCTGACTTTATCTTCTGCCTGCTTTAGTATCTCCTTCCTGTATCCTCTTTGCAGAAATCTCTCTGTTAAGGCTATTTGAGCCTCATTCAGAGAGGCCTCGTCACTGCACTTTCTCTTCATCCTAAGATTCTCTGCATAGGAGATACTCATTTTTAATCTAGGAGGATCAAAGCTTGTCGCGTGCATAATGGTATTGCCCGCTGTCAGCTTTCTGTAGGTACATGTTTGGATTGTTCCAGCAGAGATGTAGACTTCTAGATCAAGATAGGTGACGCTTGTTTCACTAATATTCTCAGTGAATTTCAAATTTAAATTGTTCACTTTGAGGTTGTCAATGAATGTCTGGGCTGTCTCTTTTGATCTGTTCCACACAATGAACAGATCATTAATAAAGCTTATCCATTTTATGACATGATTTGTCCAATCCCTGTCATGTTCGACTATGAGCACCTGCTCCCCCCACCAGCCCATATGCAAATTAGCATAGCTGGGGGCGAAGCAGGTGCCCATTGCCGTTCCTTGCAGTTGTCTGTAGGTATCCCCTCCAAAAATGAAATCATTATTTGTTAGGCATAACCTACACATTTCTATTAGCATGTTAGTATGCTGGTATAGGTTAATAGGCCTTTTGTTGAGGAAATACCTTGTCACTCTCAACCCATCTTCATGATTGATGCTTGTATACAAGCTTACAACATCTAACGTGATTAGAAGGTAGGACTCTTCCCACTTTACATCTGCAATTTTATTCATGAAATCCCTGGAATCTTAGATACAGGCTGGCAATTCTCTTACAAACGACTGTAAGAATGAGTCCAAATATCTCGAAGTTGTCTCAAATAAACATCCAATGGCGGAAATAATAGGCCGCCCTGGAGGTTTATCCTTCTGCTTGTGGATTTTAGGTATTAGATAAAGGATTGGCATAACTGGTTTCTCAACTTTGAGATAGGAGTACTTAGATTGACTTATTAAGCCCAACCCTCGCCATCTAGCTAAATCTTTCACAAATGTATGTTTAATTTCCACAAGATTACTTTGGGGAACTTTCTGATAACACTCTTTATCATGTAGCTGTAGCATTGCCTCATGGTTATAGGCATCTAAGGGCCTAAGGGCCAGGTTTCCGCCTTTATCAGCCTGCCTTACTACTATATCAGGTCGACCCTAAATCTTTTTAATCACATCAATATATTTTTTCTCAAAAGCAGATTCATTTGCCAAAAATTCCCTGGACGATCTTTCCGACATTCTCTTTAGATCTTTTATCACTAAGTCAGAAAACATGTCTATGGCATCTTTAGGTGTGTTTGGGGTAAATGTAGACTGGGGTTTAAATTCAGTCGCAGACCTGTCAAATACATCCATACAGAATAAGTTATCTGCTTGATTTATAGCCCCTGTTACATCATCCCGCTCACCCTCTCTAAACAACTGCTGGCAATCAAACAAAATGTCCATATCACCTACTTCTAGGTTAGCAGGGCCTTCACTTATCATGCTGAATTCTCCTTTCAGTGGGAGGCTTTTGCTGCTGAAGAATTTTCTCCATTTTAATTTCCGAACATATTTGAAAAAAATCAATTCGCACTTGAGTGTAATTGAAATTTGTATGTTTACAAAATGTCAATCCTAATGAAAGAATCCTGGTTTCCTCATCACTCAACACTAAATCTGTCAAGTTTATGACACTAGTAGTGGGGGGTTACTTCTTCCAAGCCCGCCGTTGGTAAAATTCCTTCTTTTTCTTTCCAGACCTTAATTCCATGCCCACCCCGTCGGTTTTTTAGTTTCTTTGATTTTCTCTTTTTTTATTTGGAAATTTCATCCTTGTGCTTTGAGTCCGGTCCTGGTATAAAAAAACAAACTCCTCATTTATGGATGGTGGGTTCAATGTAGTTGTCGCCTGACTGCCTCCATCTTCTGACGCTGTCTCTACATCAGAGCTTGCCAGTGAGCTTGTTTCTGATATATCTCCTTTTTCTGCTTGTACTCCCACTTGTTTTCCTCGAGTATCTGCAGCTTTGGAAAGTCTCTATTTACGAATGCCATCAAACCTGCGTGTAAATGTATAGATTTGCCCACGCATATAATCCAGAATCGTTGGAATTGTGTTGCCTTTCTTTCAGTAATTATTTGTTTGTACTTAGGGGCCGATTAGGATTGCGGTGAATCTGCATCCTCCGGGCCGGCGGAAGCCACCGCCGGCCCGGAGGATGCAGATTCACCACTGCGGTGAATGCAAAGACCCCCCGCCAGATTAGGATGGCAGGGGGGTCATCTGCGGACCGTCCGCCGCTTTTCCGCCGCTGTCCACGGCGGAAAAGCTCTAATATGGTGGCAGTGTCTATCAGACACCGCCAGCCATATTAGGATTCATGCGGAAACATGCTTTTCCACAGCAGGTTTTCCGCTGTGGAAAAGCATGTGGTCTTTGGTGTTTGGGGGCCTGTTGTTGGCCCCCAGGGTGTCGGGGGTGGGGGGTGCACATGGGGGGTACCTATGGTACCCCCCAGCATTTACATGCACAAAGCGGCAGGCACTGCGCGGTGCCTGCCACTTTGTGCATGTAAATGTTAAACATGCATTTTTAACCTTGCGGCGGGTGCTGCTTCAAGCAGCACACGCCGCAAGGTTAAAGGAGCAGGATGTGACCGCCAGGGTGGCGGTCACATTCCAATTTGCATGGAGGGACCACCGCTGCCCATCCGGACGGTCCCTCTTCCTCCGGGGTGGCGGACGGACACAGGTATGTCCGCCATCCTAATGGCCCCCTTAATTAGGCGCCCATTTCAATCTGCATTAAATTTGCTCATCTCTGCTTCACCCAGGATTTTAATGAACTCTTTTTCCATTGTGGTAATTTCAATTAATATTTTCTCTCGAACTTTTGCAGCGTACTTAATTAATATTTTCATCATGTTTTCAGATGCATTTGCATTGTTTTCTGTATATGTATATATATATATAAATTATTGAGAAAACTGGAAACTCGTATGGTTGTTGAGTAGGATAGTAAAAATCCAAATGGATTGAATAATACCGAAGATTTACATAATTATTTATGAACATATTTTTGACTGTGTTTTCTACAGAATGATGTAATTTCTAAAGAAACTCTTTCGATATATGATTTTAATATATCCACACAATCGCTTGGAAGGGAATGAAAAATTATCTTTTGCAAACCACTAGAAATGTTATCAGAATTTTAACATGGTGTTTTAATATATGTTGTGTATATGTATATGGTAAAAGCACGTTTTGCACTCTTTGCCCTTTATTCATCAGCACTTTATTGGATGGTTTCCATTTGGAATGAATAATGTTAGTACATATGTATTGATAAGGCATCTCAAACTATTGTATGTAATAGGGGTCATGGATATAAAGTAATATTTAACCAAGCATTCATGCAGAAATAAGAGAAATCCCCAGTATGGTTATGCAAATTCTGACAATATACTCTAACAATTTAAATATACGGTGCATCATATCAACTCAGATACATGTTACAGTTTATTTGGTCACTGATAGAAGCAATTGAGAAAGGTATTCAGCAATAACAGCCTTAAGATTCTGCACAGTGTACTATTTATAGATATATATACATATTCATTTGTAAAATTAATTTTAATTGTATATGTATTGTAATAACATGATACCTGTATTTGAGTTTTTATAGGTATTCTATGATGAATTTTATACTGAACTATTTATATGTTATTTATATATATTTATTGGATAATTTGCACTGCGTATATTACAGTAATATTTGGACATAAAGGCATTTAAGCCGATCAGAAACAGTATGTATAAAGAGATAACCATAACAGCAATATGATGAAAACAAGATTAAATGTATACTGATTTGCTGCTATGCGGGTTAGAGACAGCTGCATAGAAAAAAGTATGTCTTCTATGTCTAGCCAATGGTGAACCACGTGATTGATGCACTGGGGGTGGACACCAAGCACAATTTAAAATGTCGGCATTTCTTCAATTCTGTGTGTGATCAAGAGCACGGCTGTGCTGGAAACGCGTTGCAGCAGAGCGGAAATAAATAAATAAATACCTTTCTGCCAAGAACCTTGTGGCCCGTCTCCCTCATTTCGCCATAACTGGAGGTGGTGAGGGAACGCTGGAAGTGATAGATATATGTATATATATATACACACACATATATATATTGTTTTTTCAGAATTATATATATACACACACACACACACACACATATATATACTCGCACAAAACCAGTGATATTCAGCAGTTATAGTTACCTGAGCTAACTATAACTTATGTCCCTGCAATGCACTACTTATGACCTCACGTGTTACATCACTCCTGACATGGTCAGTGACATCACTCATGACATCAATGATGACATCTCAAATGACATCACTTATGACATCATCCAGCGAGTGTAAGTATTTTGTAAGAGTTTATGATTTTATGATTGTTAAAAATATATACTAAGGTGCTACAAAACTTAAAGTAGTATACTAGGTGTACTACTAACGAGTGATACTATTTTTTATATATATCATGTGAGCGGCTGTGTTGCTGTATGTGTCCTTGTGCGTATGGGTGTCTGAGTGGCTGTATAAGTGGTTGTCTAAGTAGTTGTGCGGGTGAATGAGATGCTGTGTGAGTGGCTGTATTGGTGAGTAGGTGTGTCAGTGGATATATGGATGTGTAAGTGGATGTGTAAGTGGCTGTATGGGTTAGTTGGTGGTTGTCTGAGTAGGAGTTTTGTTAATTGACTTTGTGTGTGAATGACTGTATTGACAGTGAGTGTCTGTGTGAATGACTTTATGGATGAGTACAGGGATGTGTGAGTGCTTGCATGAATGTGTGAATGGTTATGTAAATGGTTGTGTGAGGGAGTGTATGAGAACCTCTATGGGTGAATGGCTTTGTTGAGAGGCTGATTAGATGAGTGAGTGGGTGTGTGACTCTGTAGGTAAATAAGTGGGTGTATGAGTTACTGTATGGATGAGTGTGTGGTTACATGGCTGGCTATATGAGTGAGTAACTGGTTGTATGAGTGCTGTATGGGTGAGTGAATGGTTGTCTGAGTGGGTGTACGAGTGAGTGAGTAGATGTTTGAGTGGCTCTATGGAGAAGTGAGTGTGTGTGTGAGTACTTGTGTAGGTCTGTGAATGGGTATGTCAGATGTTGTACGGGTGTGTGAGTGGACATACAAGAGGTTGTATTGTGTGTGAGTAGGTGTGTGAGTGGTTCTGTGGATGATGTCATCAGTGATGTCATTTGAGATGTCATCAGCGATGTCATTAATGATTTCATTAACCATGTCATGAGTGATGCAATATGTGAGGTCATAAGCAGTGCATTGCAGGGGCGTACCTTATAGTTAGCTCAGGTAACTATAACTGCTGAATTTCACTGGTTTTGTACAAGTGAAATCGGACCCTAACTATAACGTCCACGTATCCTTTTTTTTCAGTGAATTTCAAAAGTTTAAAAAAAATTCTATTTGCTAACTATAACGTCTCTGTAACCTTTGGTTTTTTCAGTGAATTTAAATGTTTTTTTAACTAGTAATCACGCGTGCAGAGTAGTAAAGAAAGAGGATTGGGCCTCCAATCAGCTCTCAGGAATCCAGCCGTGTAGGAGTTACTTGAGGTACCAGGAGGGCTTCTTGCCCCCAAAGTCCCACAGGAGTAAAGTGGACTTCATTCCCCAATCAGAAGTGCACCACAAGCTGCGTTTGCAGAAGGGGGCATGGCCTCCGGACAGCTCTTAGCAATCCCACTGTGTGGGACTTACTGGAGGTAACAGATGGGGTAGTAGCCCCCCAAGGATGTCCTTGCGGCCAAACTACCCCTCCTGTTACTTCCAGTAAGTCCCACACAGCAGGATTGATGAGACATCATCGGAGGCCATGCCCAGTCCCCTTGGCAATTGAGGGTCCTTGGGGGCCACTATCCCTCTTATTACCTCCAGTAAGTCCCACACAGCTCGATTGTTGAGAGTTAATGAGAGGCCATGCCCTCTTTCTCCACCACTCTGCAAATGTGCCTCCTAACGCACTGCTAATTGGGTGATAAAGTCCACTTTCATCCTGAGGCCCTCAGGAGGCAAGGAGACTTCACCCGCCCCCCCCAGCAGTGTGCTAAGAGGCATATTTGCAGAGTGATGCAGAATTGGGGCGTGGCCTCGGACCACCTCTCAGCAATCCGACTGTGTGGGGCTTACTGGAGGTAACAGGAGGTCTTCTTAGCCCCTAAAGACCTTCAGGAGCCAAGGGGAGCAGGAGCTGGCATTGCCTTTGGACAGAGGGAGCTGCAAACATGCAGCCCCCTCTGTCCAAAAGCAATTCTGCTCGCTTCATGGAAGCGAGAACATTTTTAATGCTCTCTCTTCCACAAAACAAAGCAGTGTTTGCTATGGCTTCACAGGCAGGTCGCTCCCCACGCCGCGACAGCACCACCTGTTCACCTGTGTCTCCCAGCTCGCTGCTGCTGCCCTGACGCGAGTTCAAGGCCCTCCTCCAGCTGCAGGCTACCACCTGCACCTCATCCCTGATGGCCAGTGGTAGGCCGTAGGTTGCTTAGTGTAATTGTATTGCACTTTGTTGTATTTGGTTATTTTGTTTTCATTTTCATTCCTCCAGTTCCCTCTTGTGGTATTTCTTTGCCCTGTGACCTTTTCTGCCTTCTCGCCGTTCCTCCTGTGGTTCTCCTGCTGCTGCGTCCCCTGCAGCCCCCTCCCCCTGCTCGCTACACTTCGCCTTAGTGTAATTGTATTGCATTTTGTTGTATTGTTTATTTGTTTTTGTTTTCATTCCTCCTTTTTCAATCTTGTGCCATTTCTGTGCCCTGTGCCCTTTTTTGCCTTCTGTACCCTCGCCATTCCTCACCCCATTTTTCCTGCTTCTGCCCTCCTGCGGCCCCGCCCCCGCTCGCCCATCCATTCGCTCCCACCTCCCAGCTGCTCTTCCCTCCCATCTGCCCTTATTATTGAGGCCCCTGCGTGGTGAGGAGAACGACCCTTGACCCTTCACAGGCAGGCCGCTCCCCCTGCCGCAACAGCACCACCTGTTCGCACGTGTCTCCCAGCTCGCTGCTGCTGCCCTGCCGAAAGTTTGAGGCCCTCCTCCACCCGCAGGCTACCACCTGTGCCTTATCCCTGGTGGCCAGTGGTCCTGTTCCCCTTGTGCCATTTCTGTGCCCTGGCCCTTTTTTGCCTTCTGTATACTTGCCATTTCTCACCCCGTTTTTCCCACCGCTGCGCCCCCTGTGGCCCGCCCCCCCGCTCCCCCTTTCATCCGCTCCCACCTCCCATTCTTAAGGTGGCTGCTGGTGCGCCAAAGGTGCACCTAAGGCAAGCCCGTCTTCGCCCGTCCGAGTCTAGACCTCGCCCAGCGCCAGAACCCCTGGCCCCGCGAACACCACAACACCAACACCGCTACGATGCCAGCACCCTCCACGCACTCAACACCGGATGATCACACACCTGCTTCCTGGCCACCCCGAAGCACACCCAAGGACCCTTCTCCTGCCAGAACTGCAGCTTCACCAGCATCCGATCCGCCAAGCCACCCACCGTGAAGGAACGCAACCACCTCAGATGCATCCTTCTCAACACCTGCTCTGCCCGCAAACACGCCGTTGAACTCTGGGACCTACTCTACTCAACCTCCCCAGACGTCACCTTCCTGACAGGGACCTGGAGGAACCCCTCCTTCTACCCGACATCTCCATAGCCATTCCGTATGGCTACAAGATCACCCGCAGGGACCGCACCAGTGGAACAGGAGGAGGAATCGCCATCATCCACAGAAACACCCTCAGACTCTCGACCAACACCGACAACACCCTCAGCACTGCCGAACACCTGCACTTCCATATCCACACCGACCCAACACCACCCTCAGAGGAACCCTCGTCTACAGACCCCCAGCCACAGTTCAGTGACAAAATCGCAGACTTCGTCAGTACACACGCCCTCACCTCTGCAGACTACATCCTCCTCGGGGACCTGAACTTCCACCTTGAGAACAACAACGACACCAACTCCACCACTTTGATCGCCAACCTCGCCAACCTCAGGCTCAGACAGCTTGTCACGGCACCCACCCACTCTGCCAGCCACACGCTTGACCCCATCTTCTCCGCAAGCTCCCACGTCTTCTTTAGCCACTCCACCGAACTCCATTGGACCGACCATCGCTGCATCCACTGCATCTTCCGGAAACCAACCACGCACCACCGCACCTAACAGATCCCTCGCCACTGCTGGAGCAAAGTCACCGAAGACCAGCTAACCCCCACCCTTGCCCGAAGCCCACCCACCGACCCCACTGACCCTGACCCACAAACTCAGACAGTGGATCGAATACTGCACCAACACCCTCGCCACGATCAAGAACCCTCCAACAGACATACCGCCTTGATGACAATGCACACAAGAGCAAAGAGCTCTTCAACATCGTGAAGGAACTCTCCAACACCAACAGCATCCCACCCTCACAAGACCTGTGAGACTCCCTCTCCACCTTCTTTAATCGCAAGATCGCAGACATCCACGATAGCTTCAACGTCCCAACCACCCCGACAGCCACGGAGGCTTCCGACCGCACAACCACCATCCGCACCGATCCCTTGCTCTCCTGGACAATATAAGCGACGACAACACCATCAAAAACATGAACACCAACCACTCCAGATCTCCGTCAGACCCATGCCCAAACCACATCTTCAACATAGCCAGCACCACCATCGCACCCCATCTCCAGAAAGCCATCAACATCTCCTTCGGAGCAGCGACCTTCCCGGAGAGTTGGAAGCACGCTGAGATCAACGCCTTACTCAAAAAACCCAAGCCTGACCTTAAGGACCTCAAGAACCTCCGACCCATCTCCCTGCTCCCGTTCCCGGTGAAGAACATCGACAAGACCATCAACAAACAACTGACCCGCCACCTTAAGGAGAACAGCATCCTGGACCCGTCCCAGTCCGGGTTCCGCAGCAACCACAGTACCGAAACTGCCCTCATCCCCCAACCGATGACATCAGGGCCCTGCTGGACAATGGAGAAACCGCTGCTCTCATCCTCCTCGACCTGTCAGCCGCCTTCGACACTGCCTGCCACCGCAGCCTACGCACGCGACTACACAATGCTGGGATCCGGGACAAGGCTCTGGACTTCCTCTCCGGCAGAACCCAGAGCGTCCGCCTCCCGCCTTTCTGCTCCGAAGCCACTGAGATCATCTGCGGCGTGCCCCAGGGCTCATCCCTCAGCTCAACATTGTTCAACATCTACATGGCCCGCTCGCCCGCGGCGCCCGACTGTAATGATCTCAACATTATCTCCTATGCTGACGACACCCAGCTTATCCTCTGTTCCACCCCCTCGGCCTGGGACAACTCCTGGTGGCCAACCGCACTGGGAGGAGCACCAACACCCACCGACCACGCACGCAACCTGGGGTTCACCCTCAACTCTACTCTCTCCATGACAAAACATGTCAACGCCATCTCATCCTCCTGCTTCAACACCCTCCGCATGCTCCGCAAGATCTACAGATGGAGCCCCACCAAAACAAGAAGAACGGTCACCCAGGCCCTCGTCAGCAGCAGGCTGGACTACGGAAACGCCCTCTACGCAGGAGCCTTGGCCAAACTCCTGACCGACTACAACGCATTCAGAACGCCTCTGCACGCCTGATCCTCAACATCCCTCACCGCTGCCACATCACACCCCACCTGAGAAACCTGCACTGGCTCACTGTCAATAGCAGTGGGCGGAATTTGCGTAATCGCGTTTCGCAAATCTCCGCAAAACGGTAAAATATCTTCGCGGAGATGCAGAAATTCCACGAACACGCAGAATTGCTTGTTCGCGATGCTTTTTTACTGTTCGCAATCGCTGTTTGCGTGCTCGGGGGAAATATCTTGTGAACACGCATTTTGAGATCGCAAACAAGCAAAACATTTCGTGAAGTCGCGGAACGCAGCATTTTGGGCAATTTTGGGTTCTCCGCGGAATGCAAAATTACCCAAATTCTGCAATTTCCACGAGCGGAACAGAATTTACTGCCCAGGCCTACCCGTCAACAAGAGGATCACCTTCAAGCTACTCACCCACATACACGAGGCACTACACAACACCGGGCCAGCATACCTCCACAGACGACTCACCTTCTACACCCCCAAACGCCAGCTCCGAAGAGCGACCTCCGGCACCAGATCGTTCGCCCACCACGCTGCCAAGACCTGGAACACCCTCCCCATCCCCCTATGGCAGACCCTGGACCTTCTAACCTTCAGAAAACTACTTAAGACCTGGCAATTTGAGCAGTAGCAGCATCTCCCCCCTCACCCCCAGCGCCTTGAGACCCCTCGGGGTAAGTAATGCGCTTTTCAAATGTTGTGATTGATTGATTGCTTTTGGACAGAGGGAGCTGCAAACATGCAGCCCCCTCTGTCCAAAAGCTATACTGCTCCGCTTCATGGAAGCAAGAAATTTTTTAATGGTCTCTCTTCCGCAAAGCAGTGTTTGCTATGGCTTTGCTCCCGCGAATCGGTAACAAACTGCAGTGTCTCGGGGGTGGCCACCCAGGGACATTGCTGGAGTTGGCCCTGGGGGAATGGCGGACCCCAAGGCAATCTAGGCTGGGCACCTTTGATCACATTTGCCCCAGGGAGGGGTTGGTCCCCAGGGCCCTATGTCCCCAAGAGACCCCCTTAGTGATTTTGTGTTTCAGAGAGGTGGTGGTCCCCTGGGCTGTGGGGAGGCAATAGGGCCTCCCCCACTTTTTTTATTGTTAAAGTGTGTACCCTGGGGATATGGTAGTCCTTGGGGCAGTGGGAGGCTGTGTGACCCCCCAAAATCTGTTTTGAATTAGCCCCAGGGAGGTGTCAGTCCCTGGGGTTGGGTGGGTGGGCAGGAGCCTCCCACACATTATTATTCAATATAGCCCCAGGGAGGTAGCGGTCCATGGGACTGCGTGGCCCCCTTGCATTTGGATTAATTATCCCCGGGGAGGTGGCAGTTCTCGGGCAGCTTGAGGGGCAGAAGCCACCTCATGCATTATTAATGAATATAGACCCGGGGAGGTGGCGGTCCCGGGGCTGCGTGGAGGCCACGTGCCTCACCCCCACATTTTCTTTGTCTTTAGCACCGGGGAGATGGCGGTCTCCAGGGCTGCAGGAGGCCCATGCAGGCCTCCCCATCATTACTTTTAATTGCCCCTTGAACCTGGCCCACCCAGGGACCTAATTAAAGGAAGAGCAGGAACCAGTGCCTTTTTTTTCTTTATTATCGTCAGGATTCACGGGTCCACTGCGATTCCTGCTGACATTTTTTTAATACATTTTTTTGGGTTCTGGGCGGGGTCCTTGTGGGATCAGTTCAAGAGGCCTAGAGGGTCAGGGTGTTTCTACCCTTCCCCCTTTTCTTTTTTAAAACTTTTTTCTTGTGACCGAGTCACAAGATGGCTGCCAACACTTCCTGGTTTGAAGTGCTGGCACCCAATCAGATCTTAGGCACCCGATCTCGAGGGGTCACGAATCCACCTCAGCCACATCTGTATATGTGAGAAATCTTTACGTTTCTCAGCAACTACTACCGGTTTTCTGGCCAAGCGCTACCTTTTTGACAAATTTGGTTGTTATTCAGTTCAGCAGTTTGGGCTGTAGCCGTATCTAAAGTTTCCTATGTAAATTTACATGGAGAAAAAGTGTTTTGGGCCCCCCTTTTCCTCGGCCCCCCACTTGACAGATCACCCCGAAATTTTGAAGACAGCAGCTGAAGTGACTGGCATATTAGTTTTGAAAAGTTTAAGGATTCATCAAACAACGCCAAAGTTATTGGCAAATGAAAAAACTTTATTTCCATGGAAACTACATCCTAACTATAACTACTCATTGGCAATGGCCAGTAGGTGATACACACACACAACACATAGATATACTTACCTTACCTATATAGACCTGCTATATGTGATAAAGGTATGAATGACAAGGAACCAAAAAAGTGTATGCATGGTAAAGACATGCGCGATAAAAGCTGTGTAATAAAAGGCACGGTGTGATAAAAACATCATTGTAAGGGATGTTTCCCCATGATGTCATTCAACTACCAACAGCATTGTGTTAAATTGACTTCCCTGTACTGGCTACCACTTTATGAATCTTCTCCTATGTCTCACTACTGTAAAAGGAACTGCTTCACTACCACTTGATTATTGACTAAATTCACTAAACCACATTCAAACCAGTCAATAAAATGTCACTTCACTTTTCTTTTAGGTACATTTGCCAAGAGCAACTGGTCAATACTCTTCACAAACAACTACTTTCCTACTTTTTTTTGTTGTCAAATCGTATGCTCCAGTTAAATTAACTTTTTTTTACACAGATGCAACATACAGTAAGACTCTTCTTCAGTGTAAAATCGATAAATACGGCTGTATAATACATAATTCATGCCTTGGAGGCAGTAACATTTGTAGGTCCTAAAAGCTGTCAACCAAAAAAGATGGATGCACATAATAAATACATCTGACCCGAACACATAAACAGCACAACCACGAAGCAATTTGGTACTGGTAGAGGGTAATTTCGGCTAAGTGCCAGGTTATATCTCACCTGACTTGAACCAACATTTGTACCGGTAGATTGGCACAAATACTATTTTGTTCAGTGGTCATGCAATGCACATGTCGTTTCAGAACTGTTGATCGGTGCAAATATTGCAAAGGTGCAATTTACTTGATCCGACCGATCATCTCTTCAACATTGCTAATTTAGAATTTTTATGCTTTTAAGAAAGAATAAATAATAACAGAAAAAACAACATTCAGAAAATAACAAATGTAACGGTAAGAAAGAACGTTTAAAGTTGGTGCGCATTTGGCAGGTAAAACCTTTTTCCTTCCAATTTCTTTTCAGTCTTTTAAATAAACAACATGTCTCTAGGATTACGGGAGCAGACAGAAGCCAAGATAAAATAAATAAAAACACATTTATTAGAGGAAGGCAAAGACATGGAATGGACCATTAAAGGAGGCCGGGGTGGATTTAAGGTCCCAGCGCTGTTTGATGGTGTCCAGTAGGCCTCGGAGCTGGGTCGTGCCCCCTCCTCAAGTGGCACGGGTCCATGTCTGGAGTGCAGACCCTGCTGAGTCTCTGTCCATGGCTGCCAAAAATTAGCCCGTAGCGGCCCCTCGGCCGTCTGAGAACTCTGGAAGGGCCCTTCGAGGGGAGAACAAAGATAGACGGGTGAACATTAAGGGAAAACATAGGAATTTAGGATAGAGAAAGGGGGGCAGAGGTAAAGGAAGCAATGCATGGGTGTAGACCAGGGGAGAATGATAGAAAATGGTGTTCGGCTGAGGTGCAGACGGCAAAGGGGCGTAAGGAACAGATATTTAATTTCTGTTTATCTTCTGACTTGTTAATGATAATGCTCACAAATTGTACACGTTTACACAAAGAGCTCCTGTCCCTTTAAGACCCGTTACTCATTCAGCCACTTGTTTGCTGGCGATGGCATGAAGATTTTATCACATCAGGTCTGTACTTCTTTTGTCAAAGCGCCTTTTCGCTACACATTCACTTCAGCCTATGCTGCGTGCTGTGCAAGGCCCATGTCCCGCATGTAGCTACGTCACAAGCAGAACAGCATCCGTGCAAGATAGTTGGGGCCTCATTTATGAAAAGTGAAAACAATGCGTGAAAACAGCGATGCGTCACTTTTCATTGCGCCCTCCTTGCGACACCAATGATGCGTCATGTTTACAGTTTGACGCATGTTTGCGCAAGGAGTTTCAGATAAGTCAGTATTTCTGATGAATCTGTATGGCACAAAAGTGACGCATTGCTGGAGTGTGTCACAAAAGTGCCGAACCGGCGGCGTATAAGTGACGCACAGCCTCATAAATGAGGCCCCTAGATACTAAAGATCTGCCCACCTGTAAATCAGGTGGATGGACTGAGGGCTTGGCAGGGAGAGACTCAGTTGCAGCTGTGATGGAGTACCCTCCTTGCCAAACTCTGAATCAGGCCCAAAGTCTGTAAGAAATCAGTCACTGGAAGGAGGCCCTTGCTGCCTGAGTGTTTGAGATCTTTGTACATTGAGAAAAAGCCCTGCTACTTGAGACCAGAAGAATCGTGTTGCTTTTAGCTGAGTGCGCAGTCGAAGCCTCTGAAATCTGTGTCATCTGAAGGATTGCTCTGATGTCTGAACCTGTGAGATCTGTGCAATCAGAGTGATGAATCTGCCGCTAGTTTCCTCAATCAGTGCAAGATGTGTAACCTGAGAGCTTGGTTACCTCAGGCCAGTACAACCTGAGGGATAGCACTGATGTCTAGGGGCAGCACTGGAAGATCAAATTAACCAAATGGATCACTCTTCTTTCAAAGTTATTTTGCATAAATTCCTTGTTCTAGAAAAGATAATGGCAAAATACTTTGATTATGATTAATATTTCTTGTTTTTCTGCCAGGAAAATCCTGAGAATCCAGTGTCTTGAGGGTGGACTTTGGGAGGAAGGCAGCTGTGTCCCCGTGGAGTGTGACCCTCCACCGCCTGTCTTTGAGGGGATGTACAACTGCAGTCACGGATTCAAACTGGACAGTCAGTGCACTCTCAGCTGTGACCTGCATAAGCAACAAGTAAGATGACCTATCCTATACTTTCCTTCTTCACAGGGACAAGTGCCTTCGGACCAGATTGGCTAAACCCAAATGATGCAGTAAAGATTTTTATAATTATCAGAGTAGCCGACCCAAAGCATAGTGGAGCAGTGCAAATATTTCTCAAGTTACCATAGCAATAGTCTCACTTTTCACACATCCCTGATAGGACTATACTTCTGTAGACACTTAAGAAAATTCCAGATGGTAAAATTACCACATATAACGAATGTCATTCATTAAGATCTGGAAAAGATGTTTATATATTTTTACGCATACGCAAGGCCCAACATTTTTGTACACTTGATGCCAAGGCCTGCCTAGTTTTTTCAGGACCAGGTAAGTATTCACCAGTCCCCCAATCTAGCCCCGAAACACTCTGTCACCATCATAAAAGGTCCTGGTGTCACAGATTACAACTCACCACCAGCTCCTAAGTCTATCACTCTTGCATTGGGAGTTCCTGTTGAGGCATTTAAGAGCCAACATGACCATGTTCATCTACATGGAATATGGACAGACACACATCTGCTGGCTGTAAGAGGCAAGTTGAGCACTGTTCTATATTTAATTGGCGAGAGGACCACCATAGCGTAAGAAACACTGATTGTGATAGGAGAGAGAACTTCCAACTCTATTAATATCTAACCACTTGCCAGCTCTTGCCAAGCAATTCAACATGGCCTACAGTTTTACTATGGACTGCTTTTTGTTTTTTTGCTTTTTCTATTTATTTCTTGTGTTTATCCTGATGCATCTGCTGGAGGTCTGCTCAATGCATTCCTTACCTGTTTTTTGATCAGATATTTTTTAATTATTTTCTGTCTCTTTTTGATTGGTGTACACAAACAGAAGATAGACTGATAGGGGTCAAGCAAGCAGGGGTGAACCCGATATGTTGTAAGTAAGATATTTCGTTTTGCAGGTTCCCATTCTGTGCACAAAAGATGGCACCTGGACAGAAGAATTTAAGCTGTGTAAAGACCTCCAGGGCGAGTGCCTGCCTCCACCATCAGACCTGAACAAAGTGGAGTATACGTGCGACGACGGCCATGGCATAGGTACAATATTAAGGATTTAATGTGGTACCATATGACAGGAACTTCCCTCCAGAATAACCACCTGGAACATGTAATCACCTGACACCCTCTCCAGGAACATGCCTTCTGATGGCAGATAAGAGTGCATAGGGCTATAATCCTGTATCACATCCTGAAAGTAATTGACACTCCCCAAGAACAGGA
This sequence comes from Lissotriton vulgaris, assembly GCF_964263255.1. NCBI lineage: Eukaryota > Metazoa > Chordata > Amphibia > Caudata > Salamandridae > Lissotriton > Lissotriton vulgaris. The sequence continues at coordinate 797,741,773 of NC_141685.1, read as the reverse complement.
ATTTCACGTGACACTTACACTCCTTTGACACTATCATGCCGAGCATATACTGCCTCCTGATATCAAATACTATGTAAAGTTCTCTAGCAAACTCACCCGTGGCTCAGAGCACTACCTGGACTATAGATTCCTTTAGCAAACTGTTGCTGACAGATGGATGTCTCGAGAAAAGGCATACTTGGGACAGGCCCTCTCCTGGCACATCATATACAAAAGGAGCTAGAGAGGGACTGAAAGCACGTCGATGGCGCCCTCCACTCAAAAAGCCAAACCAATATCACACCCCTTGATATTTGTCACACCTAATATACATCTCTCTAAGGGCAAAACCCTAAAGCCACAGTCCTTATTAGGGGGAGGTCAAGCTGCGATGTCAGTTCAGACTCAGCCCTGTACCCACGTGTGATACTTTGTTCTAACGCCTGGTGTCAAGGGACATATTAATCAAAACAATATATAATATATAGGAAGTACCTCATGTAAGCGTCAATGTTGGCTGTTACTCACCATCTGGCTCGCCATATCATCCTCGGCAGCTTTCCTATATTAACAGGAGGAACCAACACCATAGCTGAAGCTAATGGTGTTTCCTTGGTACACTTTCTCGTTAATCCAAAAAAACACACAACAACCTCCTGTCAGTCCTCATTCAAGAAGAAATGGCTATGCTATCTTCCCCACAAAGATATACTAAAAATGAGTCGAGTATGGCAAATCGCACACGTCTTTTTTCAATGCCTATGCTCAGGATTCAAAATGTTTTTAATCATGAGCATAGACACAGAATAAACTCGCATCTGAGCTTGACCCAATAAAGAATGTGGCTTTTGGGTGGTGCCCCTAGAGAGATATATATTATGTGTGGCAAATATCAAGAGCTGTGCTGTCTGTTTGACTCTCCTGGCACAGCCTGCCGCCTCACGCAGTGCTGACACACACTTGTGAAAGTCTTGCACGTTGTTCCTACAGCTTTTGCAACTCGAGACTCTCAGTCTAGTAATTGTCTGTAGCTGAAGTGGCCTCTATCCCTGTTGACAGATGACCCTGGCTCCAGGACAACCCCTGCCTCAGATTCTAAACCGTACCTTTTACTTTCCTTAGGCTCCATCTGTTCCGCGTCATGCCTCAACCCACCAAGTGACGTTGTAGTGCTGCCTAAGAACATCACTGCAGACACGATGGAGTACTGGATGAAACCAGCAAGAGTAGAGGTGAGGGGAGATGCTGCAGGTAGCGTAAGCTATCTGACAGGTTGAGATTTGATGAAGGATGTCATACTATAGAGCTTGTTTTTGTAAACTTGCAGTGCAAGAGTCCATTCTCTGGTTTGTGCATCATGTGTGGGAATCCTGTACTTGCGATGCATGAGGGTAATGATTTGCTATGTATGTAATTTTGCGCTTTTGTAGCATTCAAACTCAGTTAGAAAAAAATACAGCATTGCACCTGGTCAGGATTCCTGTATACGATTCTAGATTGTTTTCAGGAGGCACAGTATTTGTGAGTGGTGAAACATACGTTGTAGAAATGTAGTGTGGTTTGAAGGGGTGATTCTTCAGACTTTTCTGGATTAGTGGATGCCTGGGAAAGTTCTGGTGTTGAAAGAGATATTGGGCCACATTATGATGGCGTTGGGACCGCCACTCCCAGGCTGTCGGTGGCAGTCCCACTGCCATCAGACCTTGCTTGTCTGCCCACCGCATTATGATTGCGGGTAGATGGAGGGCGGTCCGAGAGACCGAACATCATGGCCCGTCGGACCGTTAGAGGGACAGTAATACCTACAAGGGTGGCAGTGACTGTTCAGGCACCGCCTTAGGGATTACAATGTCAGTTTCCACCGGCCTTTTCATGGCGGTTAAGCTGCCATAAAAAGGCAGGTGGAAAATGACTTGGGGGCCCATAGCTGGCCCCCCTTTTCCACTGGACCTCTGACATGGACCCTGGAGTATTCCTATGGTGCCCCCCTAAACACCCCCTGCACCATGTGGTAGACACCACATGGTGCCTTCCACATAGTGAAGGGATGTGTGAAATGTGTTTTTTTGAATTGCGGTGTGTGCTGCCTTGAAGGCAGTCGCATCCTAATATCGATGTTGGGACCGCCGACAGCTAGTCATGCGGTCCTGTTCTCGAACAGGATGGCGGTCGGAGGAAAGTCCGACTTTCATCATATTAAGGCCCATTGTTCCAAATTCAAGAGATGTAATTGGAGATGGTTGTCTTCCGTATTTTATCCTTTTTACCATAGTTTCCAGCCTGGAGATGCCCTGGCTCCCTCTGTGATGCCACAAAAGTATGAAACGGTATGCCTAGACGTGGGTCGTGCTCTCCATGCCAATGGAGTCAAGCTATCCTGGCTGATAAGGGCTGAAAGCACAAAAACGGTCCTAAGATGCTTGTTTCCAGTCCATGGAGGAGCTGGCTTGGCAGTTCAGGCTGACTGTTTTCATTGGGTGCAGGGTCAAGACTGATTTGCATATGGCTGGGTCCAAACTGGAATAGCATGGTGAGCAAAATAACTATGGATTTAGGTCCAGATCTCTGTACTGGGGTGAATGTATGACATTGTTCTACATTCTGTCCATCAATTGTTCTTTTTACACAAGTTTGAAAGGGTGCTGGTTCTGTTGACCTTGGAAGTGATGGGGCTGGTCTTGATGATAATGCAAACTTGGTTGGGGAGCCAGTGTAGTTCAGTCAGGACAGGGATTTGCTATATAGGAGGAATTCTAGGACTATGATTTGCAGTATTCCTGGACAATGATTTGATACATATGTGGTATTCCAGATACAGGATAGTGATTTTAAAATTCCTAACTTCAAGTATCATTGCAAGTAGCATAGAGCAATGATTTAATATAGATGCTATACCCTAAAATTCTGATTTGCAATATATAGAATATTCCATGAAGTAACAGTTGTTATTAATAATCCTTACCATGGCTCTGCTCTGCTTCACTGTTGATAAGCTATCACTGGCCAGCAGGGCCGGACTGGGAACCAAAACCGGCCTTGGCAAAGTGCTGGGCTGGCCCCCCCTCCCCACTCGGGGGGGTTGGAGGTGCCGCCGAGCACTTTGCTAGGGCCGGTTTTCTGCCGATTTTGTTGCAGGACCGATTTTGCAGCTATGCTGTAAAAACGGCCCTGTAACAAAATCGTCCCCCAGGGGCTCAAAACCGGCCCCCACCCTTGCGCCGTACCGGGGGATTGCCCGTGCTCGCGATGGCCAGTCCGGACCTGCAGGCCAGTACTCTGTCCTGAATTAGATACTTCAATGTAGTGCACTAATGTATAACTAAATCATTATCAGAGAGAACTTTGGCTCCCATTACGATGCCGGTCGAACAATCATCTGAAGAACATAGTAGCGAGATCAGTACTAGCGGACAGGCAGTCGGTGGTCCCACTGGCTGAATTACAAACTTTTCGCAGTGTAGGCGGTCGGAAACATGCCTTTTGCCAAGGTATCCACATGCCCACAATTATGCAAAGGTAGCTTCCTTTCACACTCAGAACAAGTATAGGACATGTGGCAGCATTGAAGCCTTCCATTACTCTTAGCACAGATATGTCAAGTCTGGCAGCAGCAGTGAAATCTTGCCTCATGCACAGAGAACTGGAGGCTGCATCAGTACAAGCATCCCTCACAATCAAAACTTATAAAGCACGGCAGACAGCAGTACACAATTCCCTCCTACACATTTTGGGTACAATATTGACAACAGCAGTGGCCATTACTCTTGCACACTAAACAGTCACAGCACAGGTAGCTGCAAGGCAACGTTCTATCACAGCAGCAGAGATGCAAGCGTCTTTTGCATGTCAAGCAAATACTGTCTGGTAACGGCAATACAGCCTCCCACACACAGCACCAGACAGATTGAGAATTTTGCAAGTTTCCCTCAATGTGCTTGAGAAGCTGAAAAAAGAGACAGGGAGAATTGATATGGACAGATTCACAGAAGCAGGACTAATAGCTCTCAGTCTGACAGAGAAAGAGTGTAGAGGTCTCATATTGTGTAATTCCCATAGCATGGTTATGAGGATCGGCCAAGGTTGGATTACTGACATAATATTGATCCAACAAATATCGATAAACACAAATATCTCAAATAAAATATTGAGAACAAGAATATCGACTGCGTATACCTACCAATAAAAATAAATAATATCGAACGCACAAATATCATTGCCCAAAAAGTTTTTTACATATATTGATAACAAAAATATAAATATTGCTGCATATAAATAAACATGTTACATGTCAAAAGTGCTGATGCATACAATATCCATCACAATATTATTGCCAACATAACTAATAACTTAAGCAAATACACCACAAATCCAATTTTTACTTAAAACAATTACTTCAAATAAACCCAAAACTTATAATAGGCATCTATAATTAAATAAAAATATATTACACTAACCAAAATTCAACATACACCCCAAATAATCATACACCAAAAACAGATTATTTTAAAATCACTTAAACAATTATTATTAACTATAAACATATACACAGAAAACATTATATATATATATATATATATATATATATATATATATATATATATATATATATATATATATATATATATACACAATTAAATTAAAATATTAATAAAAAAAACTATATATTATAGTACAAAAATAAAGCATAAATTAGTGTTTGCCAAGCAAAGTCTCAGCTGATGAAAAAAATCAAACTCTACTAAACTAACCAATAAAATAACACTATAAACAAATGTAACCAATAAAATAAAACAGAAAATTAAACCAACATTATAAAAGGGACATTAATTAAAGCAACTAAATACTCCAAAAATGACAAACGCTGCAAGAAGAGGAAACTCTGCCAGGTTCTTACAACAAGCGATTAAAATATAAATAATTAATCTCATACCTGCATATTCAAGTACGTAAAGGTTTCCAACCCACTCGGATTAGGAGAGTCCGACCGACTAAGTACGATGCATCCAGATGCTTCCAGATACGATTTGTTTGGACTCCCATTGACGTCAATGGGAGCCTATGTTCCTAGGAGTCATATAGACGAGCGGAGAAAGGAAATCTCCAACACCAAATTACGAAGACGCAAAATAACAGCTGCCCTGCAAAACCGGAATGCCCAGGACCAGAATTTAAGATGGAGTATTGCTGGGGAGTCGTATTCCAGCATAGAAGATGACGCGCTAAGCCATGCCCTGCCTTGAAGTATTTTTTGACCACAGACTCCAACTCCTCGAGTTTTCAAGACATATAGATGGTACACAAGTCCTCTTTTTGAAAAGCGATTATCCCTGATGAAGACCTTCCCATAAAGAATCGCCAGTCAGCAGGTCGAAGCGCGTTGGCTCTATCAACAGAGAGGCTCGACACAGAACAAGTTGTAGTTAGGTCCCAAAATTGGACAATACAGAACCCATGTAATAGGGTTCTTTCCGCGAGTTCTGAATATTACTATTGACCTCTCCTTTGGTTGGTTAAGTAAATTAGGTTAAAGACGGGGAAGTAATAACCCACCTTGACTCTAGTTCATCACAACAGAATTTAGCAGGACTACCTCGTGCCTGAGGAATGTTTTAGGACATCATATATGCTTTTAGAGTTATTGTTAGGCAACATTGCTTTTGTGAGATATACATACATTTTACTGCTAAATGCATTGTACATTCAAGTTTTCTTTATTTTGTGAGCACATATTTTCTGAAAAATGTTTCTCCACCTTTAATGTGTGTGTGTGTACATATAGAGAGAAGGCAATTGGGGCCTTGATCTAGCTTTTTTGTGACAGGATTGATGTTTTTTTGCATAACAAAAAAAAGAAAAAAAGTAAGACAATTTGAATGAATAGAACCCAAGGATAATTAAACAATCCTTTGGGCAAAATATTGACTTTGTGATCTATGATGTCAGAGGTATTTAGTTTTTTAGGTCTCGTGACCTATCAATGCGCATGCGCATTGAGCGGGAGCGAGATATAAAGGGGCTTAAACAGAGCTTACCGAGATCGGGCGATTCCATGAAGTGCCCGTGAAAGCTCGCTCAATGCGCGTGTGCATTGCTATAAAAAGCACGTGCACAGACACCAGCCTCCCTCCCACAGTCATCCCCCAGCGTGCGCTGTGCCTACAAGCCTTTGAAGTGAAGCTTAGCTTCACTTCAAAGGTATCCGCTACCCCCGCCCCCTGCTTCACACGTTTATCGCATTTCTCCTCCCTCCCTCGCCTCTCTCGCCCTTCAGCGTGCAATTATTTAAGCATTTTTGGCTTATGAGGGGCACGCTTGAGGACCCACACCCTCCCATCGTGTGATGTAGATATAGGCAGATATGTACCATCTCCTACTGAAGTCTATCTCATGTTTTTATTGTTGAGAATGTCCTTTCTCTCTCTTTTTTCCCCCTTTTATTTCGTACCGTCATCCTTTCTTATAAGCATGAAGGAACAAATAAACTACTTCCCCCACTCACTCTCAACCTCGGTTAGCGAACTACCACTACACATCCCAAGCTAGACCTCCCCTTTCCGCTCTTGTTATTTACCAATTGTTTAAAGTAGTGATGTAGCCACTGGTAGGACCTCAAACTGCATCTAGAAGAAAGCCTTGATGAGAAGGTATGTCTGCTGCTTCTAAGGTGCCAGGCTAACCACCGAGTCTCAATAAGATAACATCTTGGCCGCCACAGTCCTAGACAGGGAAACAAAATTCACACTAAATTAGGCATGCAGTGCCTGAGGAAAAGGGAGTGGGCTCACTCCCTAGCTCCCAACAGCCCCCGTCCTCCTACGAACTGGATGGACTGAACACGCCCCCAGTGCACTTTCACTGAGCAAGTGAACGTGTTCACTCACCCACTATCTTTCTCTAACTTTAGGGCATTATGATCAGCCAGAACAGGCTCCCTGAACTTTTCACTGCTCAAATATTTGCTGTTTTGAGATCAAACAGCATAAAGGGGGAGGAACGAGGCATGTAGTGTGAGCATGGCGAAAAAGTCAGGATGCTTCGGTTTCAAACACCACACAGAGGAGAACAAACTATCGATGTAGCGCTGTACATGCACTCTTTGAGCTCTATCGATGTAGCGCTGCACATGCACTCTAAGCTTTATCTGTATAGCCCTCTCACCCTCACCCCCTCACACCCACACACCCTCACACACTCACACACTCACACACCCTCACCCTCACACCCCCTCACCCTCACACACCCTTGCTACCCTCACACCCTCACCCCCCTCAAAACCCTCTCACCCTCACTCCGCCTCACACCCTCACCCTCACACACCCTCACACACCCTCACACACCCTCACCCTCGCACCCTCTCACCATCACTCACCCTCACACACCCTTACCCTCACCCTCACACACCCTCAGTCACCCTCACACCCTCACCCTCACACCCCCTAACCCACACCCTCACACACCATCACCCTCACACCCCCTCACTCAACCTTACCCTCACACACCCTCACCCACCGTCACACACCCTCACCCTCACACCCCCTCACTCACCCTCACCCTCACACCCCCTCACTCACCCTCACCCTCAGACACCCTCACACACCCTCACCCTCACACCCCTCACCCTCACACCACTCAGTGCTACAACACATATTGTGTTACAATAGGTGTCACATTAGCGAAACATAAAACTATTGGCATTGTAAATAACAAAGCTATTACTTTCGCTACTTTCAAAACAAGCACATAAATAAAAAATGTGTCCTTTACAAGACCAATAGCTCAAAATTTCCTAATGCGAAACCTATTGCATTGCTGTGCTTCTCTCCCCTGCTGCACTCTCCTGCTTTCTAGAGATGTGGCCTAACGACCAGAGCTGCCATCTAAGTAACGTAAATACAAAACATGTTGCATTCCAAATGCTATAGGTGTCACATTCGCGAAAGTTATAACTATTGGCATTGTAAATGACAAAGCTATCAATTTAGCTATTTTAAAACCCAACAAATACATAAAATATTTGTTATTTACAAGACCAATAGCTCCAACTTTTCTAATGCGAGACCTATTGCATTTCCAATGGTTGTTTGATTTATGTTCCTAACAGCATCGTAATTTGGTCCTCGTCAGGAAGATGCGTTCCCGATTCGATTCATAAGGAGCAAATGCCATTAGGAGGCCTTCCTAACCGCATCGTAATCGGGCCCTAGGTGGGCATGCTTTATGAACCAAATCATAATCGGCCACAAGATGGAAAATAAACCTAACTCCCTAAACCTCAAAACATTTTGAACAAAAGACCCACTCGGATTAGGAGAGTCTGACCGACCAAGTACGATGCATCCAGATGCTTCCGGATACGATTTGTTTGGACTCCCATTGACGTCAATGGGAGCCTATGTTCCTAACAGCATCGTAATTTGGTCCTTGGTCAGGAAGATGCGTTACCGATCCGATTCATAAGGAGCAAATGCCGTTAGGAGGCCTTCCTAACTGCATCGTAATCGGGTCCTAGGTGGGCATGCTTTCTGAACCAAATCGTAATCGGCCCCAAGATGGAAAATAAATCTAACTCCCTAAACCTTAACACATTTTCAATAAAAGACTATAGGTTAATATAACTTCTTTTACTCTTTCAACAGAAAACTCAGCACGTGCTTCACGTTAAAACAAGCTCAAATAAAAAGCTGCAAAACTGTCAAAAACATACAAATAACTAAACAAATAACTGAATTTTTTAACATTTGATAAATAAGATGCATAATATTAATTATAATACATATCTACACTGCTAAACTATTTACAGATAAAAGGACAGAAGAGGCCAAATATATAGCTTCAAAGAAAAGAAAGCAATTATTAAATCATATGGCCTACACCTACAGCCAAGAAAGTGCATCCACTGAAACTATAAATTGGAAATGTACTGAGTATTATTAAAATGCAGGCTATGAGGGTAACTACAATAGAAACATTTGCGATTAATGTTAAGGAGCACAACCACCCCCAAAATTTCCAGAAATAAAAGCCTAAATTTAAGGGCTCATATACAAGGAGCTTGTGCTGCAGATGCATCATCTTTTTTAACTTTCTTTGCTCCATGTTTACAAAGTGACGTATCTAAGCAGATGTGAAAGTTTTAGTCAGCCTGCATTGGCTATTACCTTCATCAGAATGGACTGTGTTGTGTTAGAATTAATATATGCAAGGTACGTGTTCCCACGTATGATTCCTGTAAAACTGATACAGGGGGATTTATGACTTTTTGGAAAAGTGACGCATCGCCTGGAAGAAGGCCGCTGTGCTTGCAATGCGTAAAAATCCCTACGCCTCTGAAACCAGGCCATAGGAATGATCAATTGGCCGTGGCATAAGAATCTGACCAGCTGCAGTCACTTCCAACAATGTAATCTGCAAGTTAATCGTGTCCCCTCGACATGTAACTGCACATGTAAGGTAGGTAACATAGTAAATGTCACATTCCACTACATTATTGTCTTGTATACACACACATGGGGCCCGATTACGATGCAGTTAGGAAATCTTGCTGACTGAATCGGTTTGAAAATGGTTTCTGACCCACTCGGATCGGGAGAGTTCGACCAACCGTATACAATGCATCTGGATGCTTTTAGATACTATTTGGGACCCGATTCCGATCTCGCTAGGAAAGCCCTCCGTACAACTCAGATTTGGAGGGCTTTCTGAGCGAAACGTGCTCCAGGAGTCCAAACGAGCGAGTATAATGCAGCAGTATGCTTACCGACTCGGTTTGCTCAGACTCCTATTGAACTCTATGGGAGCCTGTGTACAGATGCGTATGGGTACACAGGCTCCCATAGCAAAAAGGGGTGGGTGGGGAAAACCGTACACACTGTGGCGGGCACCATGCCTGGATCGGGGGGACCCATGGGCACACCCATGTGACAGATTCAGAGGGCCCCGGGTGAAGGGGGGCCTGCTATGGCCCCCGAATGTACAATTCCAACAGCCTTTTCGTCTCGCTGAGACCGAGGCGAATCGGCTGTCATAATCGTCCATTGTACTAACTCGGTCGGAATTCGCCTCCATAGCGCATAACGATTCGGATGCGAACGAGTTGTACGGACAGGTTTGGGTCCCGGAAATGATTTGGTCGGCGCGTACGCGATCTTGCGCATTTTACTTGGTCATTCAGACCTGTGTACAATTCGGTCACAAACAAGGGCTACACATCAGATCGGGGAAGGTCAAATCCGATTCGGAGGCCTTAAGAAACGAGATTGGAATCGGGCCCTTGGTTGGACTCCCATTGACTCCAAAGGGAGCCTATGCTCGTAACCACATTGCAATTAAGGCTGGGCGTAGTTGGCGGAGTACTACTACGCGGAATTCTGTGGAAATGATCCAAAACTCTGTGAACTCTTCTCTGCAACTCCGTTACGTCTCACCCCAATTAATAAACCAGAAACCTTACATACCCTTAATCCCGAATGTGCTTCGGATGGCCCGGCCGTCCGATGTCACGGTGAGCTTGTGCTGATGACGGCCGGGGGCGGTCCGAATCCCGGCCACTCAATAAATCCCCCCACAGTGTGAAAATTTGAGCAGCTCAGACGGGGTTAAAAAACAACAAGTAACTCTGTGTTTACATACAAAAATGCATACAGTCATCTCACAAAAGAGAAAATGAAAATACAGCAAGCAGTGAGAGAGGGTATGATTTTGGTGTCCTCACTAACCCAGGGAGAGAACCAAGCAGATGTCTTGAACACAAAGAGCACATCATGCTGAACGATTGGTGGTGGTCCCATCCTCCTAAGGCCACCCCAAGCACATTTATGAATCTCGCCCCAAAATGCTTTGGCATTGTATTTTTGCCCATTACTTTGCTTGGGGTGGTCCTAGGAGGATGGGGCCACCACAATCATTGAGCATGATATGCTCTTTGTGTTCAAGGCACCTGCTTGGTCCTCCCCCTAGGTTAGGGAGGACCACAAAATTATCACCTCTCTCATTGCATGATATTTTTCAAAGCTCACGTTTCTGAATTGATTATATGCTTTTTAGCATGTAAAGGTAAAGTAGTTTTATCAAATTGTTGTGGGTGCAGTTGCTTACTCCAGAGTGTATGCATGAACTCTGTAATGCACGTATTAATAAAACAGAAATTTCACATACCTTTAGTAAAACAACAAATAACTATCTTTACATACTAAAATACATATAGTGATCTCACAAAAATAAAAATGAAAATATAGCAAGCAGTGCCTTTTGTTAAACAATAAATAATTCTATCTTTACCTGCTAAAATGCATATCATCATCTCTGAAAAGTAAAAATGAAAATATAGCAAGCAGTGAGAGAGGTGATGATTTTGGGGTCCTCCCTAACCTAGGGAGAGAACCAAGCATATGCCTTGAAAACAAAGAGCACATCATGCTGAAATGATTCGGTGGTGGTCCCATTCTCTTTGTGTTCAAGGCATCTGCTTGCCCTCCCCCTAGGTTAGGGGTGACCCCAAAATCATCACCTCTCACATTGTCTGGTATTTTTCAAAATTCACTTTTGTGAATTGGTTATATGCTTTTTAGCATGTAAAGGTAAAGTTGTTTTATCAAAGGGTTGTGGGTGCAGCAGCTAACTTCACTACGTAGCGGAGTAGGAATTATTGCATGAATTCTGTGTTTTCAATGAAATGCGTAGTTACTAAAGCTCCACAATCTCTGCTAGCAGAGAGGCGTTCATTGCCCATGGTTAATCGTAATCGGGCCCTCGGTTGGGAAGACATGTTCCCGATCCGATTCCGAAGGAGCAGATGCCGTTAGGAGGCATTACTAACCACATTGTAATCGGGCCCTAGGTGGGAATGCTTTCCTAATCTCATCATAATTTGGCCCATAACAGACTCACACTATGGACTAGATTACAATGTAAATCAGAAACCCTTTGACCTGCGGTCCGAGGCTTTCCGACTTATATCATTGGTTTCAAATCTGACAGCCTTATTACGATGAAGGCTGTCAGATTTGAAATCAGATGGCCGGACTGACTAGGCAATCAGAGGCCGCTCATAATCCCCTATGTACGGCGTTTACATGGTGGGAATTTGATGTCGGTTTCTGACAGGCTTTTGATGCCGGGCTTTTTGACATGAAAAGCCTTTCGGAAAGCAACTTTGGGGGCCCTTAGCAGGGCTGCCTTGCCACAACGGCCTCCGGTTGGAGGCCTGGGGGCACCTATAGTGCCCCTCTGTTAATCTCTGCATCACGTGGCAGACACCATCAGGTGCCTGCCATGTGGTGCAGGGATTAACAAAAACTCCCATTTCTCAATGGGACCTTATGCTAAGGCCGGTTTATGGCTGCAGCACAAGCTCCCACAGAGTAATAGGAGTGTGCAACCGCACCATGTGCGGTTGCATCCTAGTAATGTGGTCGGTCAATCCTGATTCCGCAACTGTGTCTGGCGGGCGCAAATCCGCCCAACATCCTAATGAAGGCCTATTTGTCACACATACGTAGGTATAGTGGTACATAGAAGTACACTTTGCACACTTGTATGCAAGACATACAGGACCAATGTAAGAGAGTCCGAGGTAGGTTTTTCAACTTTTCACACTATGGGCCTCTTTAGGATGTCGGTTGGACTACCACCAACAGGCCTTCTGTGGAAGTCCAACCGACATCCAGTAGAGTTGTCCGACCACTGCATTATGATATGGTTGGTCAGATTGCATCAGTAGGAGGGACTGACCAACACTTCTGATGAGCTCAAGGAGCCCGTCGTTCCGTTGGTCGGATCGTATTCTCTACAATAGGGGTGGAGCCTTCTCAGGCACCACCATAGGGATTATGATATCCTTTTCCTATAGCCTTTCCATGGCAGGCCAACTATGTATTACTCCCCCAAATATTCATACACCATGTGCCAGGCACCACATGCTGCCTGGCACACGGTGCATGGAGGTTTATAAACATACCTTTTTCCATTGCAGCTTGTTCTGTGGCCATTAGGCCACATCACAAGCTGCAATTAAAAAAAGCTGTGCTTCCAACCACCTTCACGGCGGCCACATCATAATTTGGTGGGTGGGACCGCCGACTACTTGTCGGTTGGTTCCAATCACGCTGTGATGGCAGTAAGATGCTCATTCGACTTCCATCGTAATTAGGCCCTATATTACATTAGTCACCATACAGCAGGCTACTTGCGTCTCTCAATACTAATGCATTGCCTCTGTTATTTGACACATTGCTGTAGTTTCATCAGTCTCGTGACCAACTACAGCAATCTTGGGCCTGGTGCCTTACAGCATCCTTCCCACATATACACCAGTATTACTGACACATCCGTGGGTCCTTGAGCCATGGTGCCCCAACTTGTAAACACAGCGCATTCATGGCGTCATAAGGATTTTCACTGCCAGAGCAAGTAATTTTGACACATTGATCCGTCACTTCTTGTAAATGAGTGCCTTAATGTTTTGTAGCTGTAGATCTTTCTCCATCTCCACATAACAAAAAATATTAGTCCACAAAAAAGATAAGAATCTAAATTCAAAATGGCCCCAAAAAATGAAAACGTATAAACAATCCTATCGAAATCCCTCAAAGCAATCCAAAGTCTGTAGGTTCCATAAAAAAACCAAAGAAGTATTAAAAAGAAGAACTGTCCCAGGAAACCCGAAAGAAAAGGAAATTAAATTTAAAAAAACATCAGTTTAAAATAAACCAAAACAGATTTCCGTTAAAAAGAAATGTAAACTGCCCTAGAAATTGTTCAAAAACAAAAACCAGCAAAAGAAATGCTATAGACACACCTGCATAATAGATTACAGTCCCAAATGTACAAAAACATAACACTTAATCATCAATATATGAATAACGTCACATAATTTAATATAAAACATTCATACATTAATATCACATGCATAATGACAAAACAGTGCAAAACACTATCAAAACACATCTAACTATCCCAAAACCTCAGAAACAACACTATGCCCAACTTTTAAACATACACCTAAATTCCCCCTACCCTCTAAACCCTTAAAAAATCTTTTAAAAAGAACATACCTGTTCAGATGAATAGAAACCCCTGACCACAACTTGGTTCCTGGAGAAATGACCCTCAATACAACCAATAGACTACAAAATAGAAGGCAGAAGTTAAAAAAAAACTGGCCCACCAAATGATTATAAAAAAAAAGACTATCTCCTCAAAGATGTCAATAGGAAATATATTAAAAATGTTTAATAAATGTGTAAAAAGAAATACATTAAACAATGTTTTACTTTTTTTAATTATAAATTAAATATTTGTATATAATACATACTATTATTATATACTAGCAGCCCGTCCCGACGTTGTCCAGGTATGAATTGCTGCCGGCCAGTAGTATACTGTTTTGTAGGATTTCGTTTTGATAGCATTTCTTATCTGTGACAGGCCTGTGAAACGCTCCGATTCACAGTGCACTGCTGATGCACTTAAGAGTGCGCGTTCAGTAGTGTGTGAACTCGAGTTTCCCTACTTTATTTTTCCTTGCAATCTTATATAGCGCAAACTCGACAACATGGCATGAGCACAATTTACATTACAGAAGAACACATTCATTTGTGGTAGGCATGGGGAGGCAAAGCGATTTGCCTGGAATCACAGGATGTTGAGCTGATGCCGAGATTCAAACGTAGCTCCCCAGCTCTAAAGTTCGCAATTCTAGAACTTGTGGCGGTAGGTGTGTCTAAAAGTGTATGTCGGTGCTGGCCATCAATGAGAGAGACCTGTGCATTTTTCAAATGGGTGGTGAAAAAATATGAGTATGTTGCTGGAGATGTGGGCCGCCGTGCCACCAATGTACTTACCGGGGGAGGGTAAACACCCATTATTCAGCAACTTTCTTTCTGCATACCATCACTCCGCATACTTTCATTACGAAAGTACCATGACTCCGCAATGCCATCATAATGCATGGCATTACATTTTATATGCTTTTACCACACATACATTTACAACGAAATTCATTGTAAATGCATGAATGGTAAAAGCATGTTTTTTAAAAATGTTTGGATAAGGTAAGTATGGGTATAGGGGTATATGTTTTGGGGTGCTGAGGTATATGTGTTGGGGTGTTTGGGTATTTTAAGGGTTCAGATATAGTTTTGGGTTATGGGGTACAGGGGTAGTTTTAGGGTTTAGGGATAGGTATGGGTTTTGGGGTACAGGAGCATTTTAGGGTTCAGGGGTAGGTTTGGGTTTTGGGGTACAGGGGCATTTTAGGGTTCAGGGGTATGTTTGGGTTTTGGGGTACAGTGGTATTTTTAGGGTGCAGGGCTAGGTTTGGGTTTTGGGGTAAGGGGTATGTTTAGGGTTCAGGGATTGGTTTGGGTTTTGAGGTACAGGGGTATTTATAGGGTTCAGGGCTAGGTTTGGGTTTTGGGGTACAGGGTATATTTATAGGGTTAAGATGGGTTAGTGTTTAAGGGTGTTGGGGTATTTTAAGGAGTAAGGGTGGGTTATGATTATGGGGTGCAGGGGTATTTAAATGGAGTAGGGTGGGATTAGCACACGATATGAGACATGGCATGAAGGGCGGAACGTACCACATGCCCCCAGCGTTTGTCACGCCCCAGCACACGCCCACAGCAGACACGCCCACAAGGAACTAATTTGCTGGCACAGTTCTTTTACCTTTTAAATGTATATGGTGGGCGTCTGCATAGCCTATTTCCTTCTGCTGCAACTGCCCTTTCCAACGCTGTATTGGGTGTTGTGATTGGTGCTGTGGTTCCTGAGATTACCCGCCTCAAAGGTTTGGGCTCTCTCTTTATTATATTTTTTTAGACTTTCCAATCTTTATTTCGGCCATTTGGCCATAAAAGAAAACAGTACACATATACAGTTACAATAAGTCAAAGCATTAAAACATTGGAAGTACATATGTAAAAATACTATAAAAACGGTGCGTCTAAAATTTTAAGGGGGGCCCAACACCTTTAAAATACGGTTGCGCGTATGCCAAACATTGGTAAGAAATTTTGATAATGCGAGGACAGTCGGGCCAGAGAGATCAGATTTTAAAATCCTGTACATTGGAGCATATTCCCTACCACCCATATTCCTAATCAATGGGAGAAGCCAGTATTTCCGCGCTGCCCTGTAGGCTGGGCAGAAGAAGGCCACATGTAAATCAGTTTCCTCCAAAGCAGCACAGGCCAAGCACTGCGTCGTAGTGGGGGGCGATGACCAAGTACTTGTAAAGGACCGGAAGGGCAGTGAGCCGTATCTCCATTGGAGAAACAGCTTCCTAGCAAGTACCGGAAAGATCGGATCCAATGCCCTCTCAAACCTATAAAGGTCCTTGCATTGCAAAAACACAGAGGATAGAGACCCTTCTGCCTGGGTAACTCGGGCCCTAGCTAATTTGTGTTCGTGGTATACGTTAGTCAGGGACCTTTTAGAGATGTTCAGTGCGGCATTCGCGGGGTCAGTCCATAGGTCAGGGAGCCCTAGTTCCATGCAGGTGGATTGGATGTTTTTGACCCAAGGGATACGGAGCGCTTTTGGGTGGTTCAATAATTCTGCCAGTTCCGCCCTGTATGCTGCTAGGTCATTACTGCTCCATAACCTACGCCAGAAGGCTATGGGTCTCAGGCTTATTTCATCAGATAATGGTCGTAGACCGAGGTCAAGCCTCAAGGGGAGGAGCGGGGTACTGGGGGGAAGCGCGGTTATCTGTCTTATATACTTGTTTTCTGTTAGTGACAGGCTACGGCATGGTGTGTGTCCCCACAGTTCCGCCCCGTACATGATCGCTCCCCTGGCCTGAGCCTTGTATATCTGGATTAGGGCCCCCAACGGGCGATATGAAGAGCCGGTCATCATCCGGGCGATACCCCCTGTGGTTTGTATAAGTTTGAGGTTCGCCCTGCTCTGGTGGGATCCCCAAGTCATGGTTTCATTAAGAGTCACACCTAGATATTCAAAGGTGGCAACCCTCTCAAGCCGTACTGCTCCCAATTGCGGATTCGGCCGCAATTTTTGGCTTGGATTTAAAACCATGAATTTAGTTTTGGCCGCATTGATTTCTAGCCCCCTGTCCGTACAGAAGGCTACAAATGAATCAAGGATCCTCTGTGCCCCCATGGGGGTTTTAGATAGCAGCAGGGTGTCGTCCGCAAACATGATTGCGGGCACCCTGCTGCCATTGAGTTTGGGGACGTCAGTATAGTCGGTGGCATTTAGGTGGGCGATTACCCCGTTGACGAAGAGGCAAAACAGGGTCGGTGCCAACACACAACCCTGCCTTACCCCTCGGTCAACGGGGAATCTATCGGTCAATTCCCCCGACCTCCCACACCTCACTCGGGCATAATTATTATGGTGGAGCCTCTGTAAGATTACTAGGATGTCCGGGGGGACGCCCATCTCTGCCAAGACGCTCCAGAGTTTTCCCCTGGGCACCAGATCGAATGCGGCCCGTAAGTCCACAAAAATTGTGTACAGACTGCCGCCCTCGAATATTGCTGTCCTCCAATAAATAAGATTCAACCTAAAAACCTGGTCCACTGTGGATACCCCCTTCCTAAATCCCGCCTGATAGGGACTAAGGGCACCCACCTCTTCCATCCAATCCTGGAGGCGATTCAGCAAAACCCTGCCAAACAGCTTCTGTGCCACGTCGATTAAGCTGATGGGTCTGTAGTTGGCCGGGAGGAGAGGCGAGCCCTTTTTAAAGATAGGGACCACCTCTGCCCCCAGCCAAGTACCAGGAATTTCCATGCCGCTTAGAACTCCATTGAAAAGGGCAGTAAGGTAGGGGGCCCATACAATGGGCTCCTGTTTGAACATATCCCCAGGTAAGCCATCCAGTCCTGGCGCCTTTCCAGAAGCAAGACCTGAGATGTCAGCGGTGACCTCACCCAGCGTTATCAGCTCTCCTTCATAGCCTGGCCAACCAACCTCGGTGACAGTAGGAGATTCTCCCGGCTCAGAGCTGTAAAGAGACTGGAAGTGAGCCTGCCACACCCCTGGGGCAATATTGGGCTCTATTGCCGATTGAAGGTGCCCCGACCCCCCATTCACTATCCTCCAGAAGAGACGTTGGTTTTGGATCGCTAGGGCCTTGCTAAGTTCTTCCCACTGATTTTCCTCCCACTCGGCCTTAGCGTGGGCAACTAGTTTCTTGTAAGCCCGCCTGCTTTGTCTTAGGCTATCCCCCCCAAGTCCCTCCTTAATAAGTCTGAGGAGTTCTGCTTTTGCCCGTCTGCATGCCGGATTATACCAAGTTGTTTTACCTTGCCGCCCCTGTCTAGGTTTTCGTGAGCTACTAGAGAGATGAGGGGCCGCAGCTTTTATAAGGTCCTCATGAGCCTTGTACAATTTAGCCCGGGAATCATTATTGCTTGCCTCATTGTCCAAGCTCCCCACAGTTTCCAAGATGGGAGTTATCCCCTCATAGAGCATTGGGAGTTTGTTCTTTCTTGTAACCAAGTGCTCCCACCTGATTCTTCTCCTACTATTTTCCAGGAGAAGCGCAGGTTTGTTCCCTTCCACATTGGTCACAGGGACTTGAGGGCCAGGATTGACAAGGTCGAGCTCGAGCGCATTATGGTCGCTATCTGACCGTTCCATAACCCTAAAATCCTGAATAGTCGGCCACTTCACTATTTGGGCCAGGACATAATCCAGGCGAGACTCTCTTCCCAGTCTGTTGTAGGTGGTTTTACTGGGTATATCTGATTTCATTCGCCCGTTACAGGCTCTGATTCCGAACTTTAGGGTTAGAGCTGTGATTTGTAGTGCTAGTGGGGTCCAAGCCTTAGGGGGGGAGCTTCCACTGGGCGGACTGCCCATCTGGCCTCTTCTCCTGATGAGAACCCCTCCAAAAGACCAGGGAGTGGCTCAAAATGAGAATTAAAATCCCCTCCCACCACATAGAATGAATCACTCGGTAGTTCAGATATAAAGTTTGTGAGTTCATCTATGGTCGTTGATTCCTTTGCAATTCCCACTGGCCTAGAATAGATGTTAATTAACACAAGTTTGGCTTGGTTAGGCCAGGATAATGAAACCACAAGAATGTCCTCTGAGTTAGCCGACAACCGTGTTGCCGTGCAGCCTAGATGAGATGCAACCCAGATCGTAAGCCCCCCTGACGGACGGCCCTTGCCTTCCCACCTAGCTGAGATGGAAAAGGACATGTAGCCTTGATGACCATAATTCTCTCTAGCCCAGGTTTCCTGGAACATACATACATCTCCAGTCTCGATGTAATTTACCCAGTCCGGGTCTCCCAGTTTGTTGGCAAGACCAGCAACATTCCAGCAGATTAGCCTTAGGTGTTCGGGGGTGTCAGTTGCCGTGCCAGAAGGGTTGGAGGCGATGGTTACAGGTGCTGTTTCGATCAATAGTTCTTGCATGTTACCAATGGTGGGGGCAGATGGCTCAGGGGGACTGCAGGGGCCATTATCCAGGAGCTCTGGTCCATTTAATAGTTCAGGATCATTGCCAACACTATGGGCGAGTGGATCAGAGAGTCTGCAAGAGCCATTATCCTGAGTCACCGTAACATTCAATAGACCAGGAATTTTACCAGCGATCGGGGGAGATGGATCAAGAACTCCGTCGGTGCCATTATCCAGAGTCACTGGGTTGTGAACAGAGAGTCAGTCAACCCCATCCAAGTTGTTCAAGCAGTTAAAGCGGTTGAAGTGGGAATACGGTGTATCAGGCACTTGGAAATTAGGGTGCTGTGCATATGCTTTGTGTCCGCGTCTACGTTCCACCCTTATCCATTCGTCATGCGGAGGAGCATAGTGCATGCGAATAGGAGGGAAGAAGAAGGATACTGGGAGGGTCTGGATGGTGGAATCCAGTGATCGATTTACTCCTTCACAAATATGCAAAACGGTGCCCGGGTCTTTAAAAGTTACCAGAATGCAGTCCCCTATTATTGTTTTTCTGGTCTTCCCTAACCAAGGGACCCTTCTAACCATAATAATCTCGTTATTAAAATGAGATGGTAAGGGTCGGTTCCAATTTAGCCACTTGATCACCTTTTTCTTTAGGGATTGGTAATCTTCATTTTCGCCAGTTCTTAGTTGAGGAGCACCTGCTAACACCACCGTTAGATTGTTAGCTTCTGGCGGAAGATCTGGTCTCCGTGGTCTTGGGACTGGTCGCCCCGGGGGAAGAAGGAGGGTGCTGCCAGCTTCGGGGAGGCCATCATTGGTCCCTGTCTGAGAACTTTGGGGGGCAGAGTCTATTGGTTGTGAAGGCCTATGAGTTGGATTATTACGCGGTGCCTGGACTGGAATAGCCATTAGTTGCTGCAGGGGGGGAGCAGTAGAAACTCCCCGGGGGGGGACTATGTTGGTACCCTGTAAGGCTCCTGTTTTAGGGGGATTTCCTACAGGGAGATGAGGTCCCACATCCTTGGATTGCTTACTAACTAGGGTGTTTAAGGTAGTAAGGGATGTCTCTAGTATAGTCAGCCTTATCTCAACCTTTTTCAGGCTATCACTAATGGGCTGCAAAAGGGAACGAAACAAGAATTCTATACTCCCTATGGATGTGAGAGGGGGGTTTGTGTTGGGTGTGTTGGCCACTGGAACGCTGTTAATAGCAGCTATACTGGGGCTTGGATCTTTGGGGGGGACAGCGATAGGCGCGGTCTCATTGTCCTTCCCAGATTGGAGTGCATTTTTATGTTTTTTACCAAAATCTAGGTGAGATAGTTTGGTTTTCCCCCGCCCCCCTGTGGACTTCCTACAGCGTTTACTAGGTGGAGGCCTGTGCAACTCCACCACAACACTTTGCTTTGGCTTGCTCTTCTTATTCATATTCGGGGGGGGAGATTGAGTAACCTGGTTAACTGGAGTGTCAGATGGCAGGGATGGAGTTGTGTCTGCGACTTTTTCAGGCAACATGCCAGGGGTACTTGGGATTTCCCGAAGTAAGAGGGGGAAGTCCTCAATGGTCGTCGGATTTAAGCTATTGGGGGGAGTACCCTCCTCTTGAGAAATAGGATACGGGATAATTTCTGTCAGGGGTCTACTCTTCATTGATTCAATAGATCGCCGACGGTCCGCCCTGCGTCTCTCTAGGGAGTTTTCTTTGCCCCCATCTCCTTTGGCGGATTTGAAGTAGTTATCCAGCGTCCCAGTATTACTACCCCGCTCCCTTGATGGAATTTCACGTGTTGGCGGTGAGGGCATCACCTTATGCACAGTCAGAGTTCAACCAGAGTTTGGGTGGGAAAGGATAAGGGGTATGGCCCAGCCCAGCCTCCTTTGGCCACTGACGGCCACAGACGGTCCCGCCCTTGTCCCGAGCTTCTCCCGGGACGCTCCCGCGCGCTCCCGCGCAGCGGTACTCACGCGTTAGTTTATGGCTGTGGTGGAGGTGGGCTGGTCGTTGGGGGCGGGGCGGGGAGGGAGAGCAGCCCAGGTGGAGCGGGGCGGGTTGCTGGGGCTCCTGGGAAATGGAGTCCCAGCCCTCTTGCTCGCAGCCCTCGGCCCCTGATGTACCCCAGCGGCAGCTTCACCCCAGGAAGATAAGCGCCCCTCTGCGAAGCGGGACCCGCGCAGCGGGTTCCGCGAGGCGTGGAGAAAGTTGTACAGAGTGTCCTCACAAAATCCAAGACGGCAGAGGCAGGTCTGTTGGAAGGTCCCACGAACTGCAGGGCAAGCCGGTATTTAATAATTCACCTGGTCGTTGGGGGCGGGGCGGGGAGGGAGAGCAGCCCAGGTGGAGCGGGGGCGGGTTGCTGGGGCTCCTGGGAAATGGAGTCCCAGCCCTCTTGCTCGCAGCCCTCGGCCCCTGATGTACCCCAGCAGCAGCTTCACCCCAGGAAGATAAGCGCCCCTCTGCGAAGCGGGACCCGCGCAGCGGGTTCCGCGAGGCGTGGAGAAAGTTGCACAGAGTGTCCTCACAAAATCCAAGACGGCAGAGGCAGGTCTGTTGGAAGGTTATATTAGTATCGACTAATAAAGACATGTTGAGATAATGTTAAAACATATATTTAAAAAAGTTCATTAATGTATAAAAATTGTCATCAATGAAGGTTGACAATTGAAAATGTAGGATGTACAAACATATTTTATTCACTTCCCTTTGTAATTGCTTGTTTTTCTACTTTAAAAATATACTTGTTAAAATGTAAAACTGTACAATAAATGTAAAATAATTTTTTTTTTAAATGTGTGACATCTTTTTATTATACTATATTTAACAAAAATCTTATACACCAAGGGGCATATTATCAATAAACGGCGTTAAAATTATCGCCGCATTAGCAGCAGGAAACTGCCGCTAAAACGACGATAATGAGCTTGATTATATGCCCTTGTGAATTCCCATAGAAGCCCATGTTCTGGTGTGTACATGGGCTTCTATTGGAATTCTCAAGGGCATATTATCAAGCCCATTATCGCCGCTTTAGCGGCAGATTCCTGCCGCTACAGCGGCGATAATTTTAACGCCGTTCTTGTTAATATGTCCCCAAGGGAGTGACATTTACTATTCCCTCTCAAATCTAAACCAACTTGGAGAAAGTGTTGGACACTAAGAGGGTCATTAGGATGGCGAGCGGACTTTGTCTGCCCGCCATCCTGATGGTAAAAGGGACCACCTGCCATATGTGCGGGGGTCCTATGGGTGACATTAGGATGCGCCTGCCACACTGGCGGGTGCATCCTGCATTTTTAACATTGCAGCGGGCGGTGCTTTCAGCGATGCCCGCCCCAATACCAAAAATGCATGTCGTGCATGCACAACATGGCAGGCACCACGCAGTTCCTGCCATGTTGTGCATGCATATGTAGGGGGGTACCACAGGTACTCCACATGTGCCCCCCACCCCCAACATCCTGGGGTCGCACTCCCCGCCATACTAATATGGTGGGGGAAATGAATGGCAGGTGGGCTAGGATGTAGGGCGCATCGCCACCACCCGCATGGCGGTGGCAATCCGCCCTACATCCGAATGGGCCCCTAAAGGGGTAATATTTACTATTACCATCTATACACTTGGGATCAAAAGGGATCTGTGAAAGCCAGGAAGTACTGATCCCTAAAGGATAATATCAATCACTCAGAAGTACAACCGGCTACGTCAAAAAGGAAACAAAATAAGAGAGAGGGCATCCTATGGAGACCTAAAAAGGGGGGGGGGATTCCCTCAGGACAAGAACCCTCACTCACTGTTAGGTGACATGCTTCATGATTCGGGTTCCCTCCTCACAACGAAGTGTGGGCTACAACTCCCCTGGGTAAGGAGGTGAGGTGTTTTATCTCAGAAGATGAGCGTAGAGACGTTGTGAATGAGGGGAAGAGTGCAAAAGGGTGTGATGGGTGTGATCTGAAAATGTCTGTCTGGGTTCACTGAAACTTTATTTGGTGGTCACAGCGACATAATTAAAATGAGAGACGGATAGGAATTCAATGGAAATACCCTATTGTGTTAGGTCAACATGTTTCTGGCACCGGACATTCGTCAGGACCTAAGTAGCCAGTCACTCTGCAAAAAAGTGATAAAGGTGAAAAATACAATAAACAGGGGTATACAAGCCACCACTGGAACTGTGTGGCTCAAAGTTCAGAGTCCCTCTACTGTTCAGTGGGAAACATGAACTATTGTGCATACAAGTTACGTACACTTTCCATGCTCTTGAACCATCTCTTGGTGCCCAGCTGTAAGTGTCGCGGTCATCCCTCAGAGAGATGGCAGGCAAGGGACGCTAAACTTTGAGCCATAATATTTATATTATAAATGTGAATCAAAATCCCAATATTTTCACAAATATGTTCTACCATTCATACACTTAAAAAAATACAAATACCTAGATGTAAAATAACATTATCAATAAAAAGATTATCTTAAGAATTCCTATATTTACATATTTTTAAATGTGTAAATATAATTTATTACAAATGTAAAAATATTTTCTAGATTTGTAATTTTTTTTAAATTATGACAATCTCCTAAAAATAATGTTATATTTTCAATTTAAACACCCAAAAGAAAAAAATATACGACTTAATACAAATTTTCAAAATTAATTTATATTTTTAAAAAATGTAATTAAAAAAAATTAAATCATTTAATTAAAATCTATATTTAATATTCAATTTTAAGTATTAAAGAAATGTTATAATAAAATGCATTTTCAAATTCAAAACAAATAACTTGCATATCTTTCAAATAGTTAATTAAATTTTTTTAATTTACAAATATGTGATTTTTTAAATAAAACTCCCCACCCTTATCCTGTAATAGCCCAGTCCAGCTACTAAAACAATAATTCAATAATTATGAAAAACCAATAATACAATGTAAAATACAAACTTTAAAAATGTTATCATTTAAAAAGTATCAAAAATATAACGAAATGAAAAAAAATTGCAAACACGTAGAAAAAAATTATAAAATACCCTGCATACTAAATAACACTAAAAAACGATATTGTATACAACAATATTTACTACATCGATACTTTTCACAATAATCAAAACAACACTAAAAACAATCATTTTTGCCTCCAAAATTCCTGTCCACAATATATTTAAACTTTGATATTCTTGACACGATATTTCTGTACCACAATATTTTTTATCTGATATTTTGTCCTAACACCCCAAGGTTAAAAGACTTAAACCAATGTTGCCAAATGATGTTTTTGAGACTTTATAATGAAAAAGCTGTGCATTTGTGTCCACTGTGAGAAATCAATGGCTTAGAGTTGGTGGTGGTCTAGAGTTTATGTGATGTAGATGCTGTTGCAGGGAGTAGATGGTGTCATGGGAAAGCGGATTTGTAAGCTGTAGAAGTTGCAAGTTTTATATAAAGGTGTAGGAGATGATGTAGGATATAGTTCGTTTAGAGTGTTCAAGTTTGAGTAAGTGATGCTTGTGTAAGGTATGGTTTTAGTGTGGAAGTGGCGACTTTGGATATGAGGGAGTGGTGTAGCTGTAAGGTAGTTTGGTATGTGTTGGGTATAGGTGGTTTGAATGGATAGTGGAGGCCACAGGATGTGAATGGTTTGTAGACAGTGCTAGTGTATATTGTTGTATGAGGTAAAGGTGATGTAGATGGTATTTGTGGAAGTTATGACCTTGGGTAGTAAAAGGAGGAGCAGCACACATCAGGGAGCAATGGGGATAGAACATGCTTCTCCTGGTCCCACCAGAGACTTGATTTTCCAGCTTTACGTAATCTGGAGGGTAATTCTTAAGCTTGTGGAAGCAACAGGGCCGAAAGTAAATAATGCCACTGTCTTCTGCTGCCATAGAGGACACAAACGTTTTAGAGACAGAAGAGGAAAATACAACAGATGAAAGGGCACAGGAGGTGCAAAAGGGTATAAGGTATAGGTGATAGGATGTACACTGTGATGTAGATTGTAGGAGGTGATGAAGGGTGTATAGTGCAACTGATGCAACTGGTGAAGGATGTGGTTGCTATATCCTGTCCATGGCAGAGTGAATAGGTGGTGTAGGGTGGATATGGATAGCAGGATGAAGGGTGTAAGGTATAACGTGTACTTGGTGCAAGGTATAATTGATGCTGTGTTTAGGCGGTTCAGGCGGTGAGGTGAAAATATGGCTGTTGTATAGATGTGTGGGTGTGAGGTCATAGTTAAGGGTCTAGATGATAGTGTGAGTTGCAAATATTTATGTAGGACTTCTGTGGAAGTAGGGAACTATTATGTAGGATACGGATGGAGTGGTGATGTAAGGCTAGCCTAAGGTGTTGCTGGTGGTCTGGTCAAGTGAATGGCAGAAAGCACCATTTCCTCAGGAGCAGAGGAGTGTGAAGTGCTACTGCCTTCTCAGGGTGCCTCACAGACATCATGTCCTGGCACATTTAATGTGGAAGAAGAAGTATGTGCTCAGGATAGCAGTGGTATTGGTGCAGGGAAGAATAGTGACCTAGGAAGAAAGACAGCAGCGGGAGGGTGTAGATAGTGAAGAGTGTAGGGGTGGGTTGAGGTGTAGATGGTTCTGTGAATCTCAATGGCATTGGTGTCAACAGTCCTGAAGACATAAGGCTCTTTCTACCCTATTTTACCAATACACCTCAACACACCAGACCAACCACACAGCACTAGTCCATTTAAGATTACACCATAGCAAAGTACACTACACAAAACTACACTGCAGCACAACACGTCCTACAAAACATCTTGCCATTCCATACAGGATCAGTGCTAGGGCACCTTCCCATCCTACTCCCCAATACACTATACAGCACAACAGTTTACCATGTATCTCCATGCACACACCTCCTCCACTAATCTCAAAATACCACTACAAACCATCCAACAACACTCTCTCCTGCCAACCTCACCATCAACATACTACTCTTCAAACAGTAACATACAAGAAACACCTCCACTGAGCACATCACAATGTCCATAACAACAACAAATGTAATCCATTCATAAATTCACCGCACTCCACCTACTGTCTCAATTCTCATAGTATCATGCCATACCACAAAGCAGCACCATAACACCCAATAGTACAACCTGCCACACCACTTTACATGTAAATATAACATGTAACCTGTTCCTCATGATATAGTGGGGAACTACACTTCAATATCCCCCATTACACAACACAACATCATGTTACACAATACCTTATCACATATCTCTGCATTAAACTAGCTAGTTCTGCATCACTTTTATGTTATTATTTTTATTTGAAGAGTTTTATATAACGCTGGCTAGACCCGAAGGTATCAGAGTGCTTTACAGGAGGAATTGTAACATTACAAGTTACAAATTACATCCGTTACCAGAGCATAGTAGAACATAGGCAAAACAACGATGTTACAGTAATTCGACGAAGGGAGGGGGAGGAAGGAGACAGGGCGAGGAGACAGGGAGGACAGTGCCCAATGTCTGGCTGGGTAGGTGACTTCCAAGGTGGTGAGCCAGGGCAGATCTCTTCTATAACTGTCTAGCAGCTCCACCGAGCATCGGCCATGTTGCTCAGGTCTCAGCGGTCAGGGAAAAACAAGGTTACAATAGTTAGGCTGCATCGACGAGACGGAGAGAACAGTGCCCAATTTCCGGCTGGGTAGGTGACAGCCGAGGTGGTGAGCCAGGGTGGATCTCCTCTATAGCTGTCTAGCAGCTCCACCGGGCATCAGTCATGTTGCTCAGGTCTCGGCGGTCACGGAAAAACATAGTTACAATAGTTACAGTTGCATAGTCAAACACAGAAGAAACAAGCCCCCAATAGAGGAATAGAAGGAATGTGGGGGGGGGGGCGGTAGTAAGAGAGGGCTAAGAAGCAGTACAGTTCTGGCAGATTGGCAGTGGTCGAGAAATACCTTGTGGGGCCCAGGAAGTAAGAGTAAATGGACCCATAGCTCAGATGGGGTCAAATTGTCATTAAGTCCAGTGTCACGATTAAGCGGTAGGTCATCTCGGCAATAGGGGGGTACCGTGCAGTATTGTGTTCCATGCCCCTGTCTGTGGTATCTGTAGTCCAGAGCGAACCATCCATGCGATTGGGAGGTGTTTAGCAGGCTTCTGCACTATCGGGTCCGAAGTGCGTGGATGCTGACGATAGGTATACAGCACTTCGGGGTGGTCCTGCAGTAGTGACACTCCCTTAGCTGTATCATTTAGTCTATTGCTTATTCAGCACATCTATGAGCCTTGCTGTGGTCCTTGTTGGCATCTTTTACTATCCTCGAATTTCTGCGTGTCTATGCCCATTAAGGGAGAAAGTAGTTCAAAATTGTATAGGGAATAAGAAAAGAAATACATACCCTATATTAATCTAAACCCATCAGGACAATCATTGAAAACTATTGATGTACCTAGCCCTTCCAAGATGGCCACCACTTGGTCGAGAGTGGAGCAGCTAGTAGCTGTAGTCCTTTGTTTGTCTCCCGTGCGCAGTCCTCTTTCCATTGCCAGCTTCTTAGCATGGAGAACTGATAGCTGCCATTTTGCAGGGACTGTCGGTGAAATATATCTGTGAGCTCAAAATGGATGAGCATACCAGGGCACATAACCTTTCTTCACATCAGCTGTCCTTGCGGCACAGCACAACACCCAACATTATTCTGAATCATTATTCTGAATCAGACTACATTCCCCAACATTGCTTAACACTGCCAAACATCACAAACACCATCCATCATCATTCAACACCTCACTATGAAACACCCAATTCACACCATACTACAATGCATCACATGACACTACATCATGGTATGTAATAGGATACCACATTATACAACACTGTACAACCACACATCACACCAAACATACTGTGCTGTACCACACAACAGCTCAACATATTTAACTTACAGATTAGAGAAACGTGTACACATGCAACTCTACCCAACAATAATTTACTATGCTCAACAGCACTGACACCACTCAATAGAAAACCGACATCCCATTAAACACTTTGGGGCATATTAGGAAGAACCTCAGTAAAATTATCGCTGTTTTAGCGGCAGGAAACTGCCGCTAAAACGGCGATTATGGGCTTGCTAATATTCATTAGAGAATTTCAATAGAAGCCCAGGTTAGATGTGCAGGACATCTAACCTGGGCTTCTATTTGAATTCTATAACGCAAATTAGCAAGCCCATTATCGCCTTTTTAGCCGCAGTTTCCTGCCGCTAAAACGGCGATAATTTTAACGAGGTTCTTGCTAATATGCCCCATCATTTTATGACATTGTATCCCATGCACTAAGGCAACCTCATTACAGCCAGTACAACACCACATAATAAAGCACATCACAGGATACTACACTTTAAAAGCCAACAGTAGTCAAAACTCTACAGAAAGGACTACACCACAAAATGTCTGTACACAATAAGACCTTGCTGCAAAGTACTGCACTATATCACTCCACCACTATCATTCATTTATCAGAGTTTTTCACACCATGTAGCATGGTTATGAGTACATTCTTTCTAGCATGAGGGAGGAGGCATAAGACTTCCAGGACGTACTTCATGGAGTTTTGCTATGCGGAACTCCACAAAGTGACAAAAAAACTCAGCGGAGTTCCGCAAGTGGCACTAATATTCCTGCTGCTCGAGTAGAAGTTCTACCCGAGTGGCAGCTCATGTTCACCAACTTAACATTGGCGAGCAGGAAAAAAAACCTCTGTTTCACTACGCGGAGCAGAGTAAGAGATAAAACCACAGGATTTGCCCACCGAGAGATAGAAGGGAAGAAAGACACATGCGTTCAGCACAAGGCAACATTAGTGAGAGTATTGCCTGGAAACTTGAAGACGCTTTCAAACCATAAACATAAGAAACATAAACACCAGAAATATACAACCCAAGACACAATATACATTCCCATCCCTACACATACACACAGGTTGGACTGGTTGCAACACCAGTCCCTAAATGAGGAATGCTGTGTACAATGAAATGTTAGCAATCAGTGAGACAGAGTACATGAAGAACAAGAGAAGAAAATAAACAGACACCAATGTGGGATAAAAGACAGGAATAGAAAATATACAGTAGACTAATAAATAGTGGCGTCTACCCGTAAAAAAAATAGGGTAAGGCGCAATGGCATCAAACTCACCATAAATGCTGTCCTTCTCCCTGGTATTTCACGAGCAGTAATGGAAGGGCTTCCTTCCTGCTCAGTGAAACGCAAATCCAACCAATCCTGGAGCTGCTCTCATCAGCATGAGAGGTGCTCTAGGTTTGCTCGGAGCAGGCTAACCCAGCGCTCACTTTGAGTCTTGGGTTTGTGCCAGCAATCCCCCGGCACATGCTGGTTCGCCCTAGGTAGCCAGCCTGCCAATCCGACATGTGCACTGAAAGAGGCAGCAGTAATCCTGCATTAGCAGGATTCAGCCCAGCCCCCTGCCTCATACTCGCACTCTACACAACGCAAGCTGGTGGCAAAATAAAATAGGATTATTATGTCATTTTATTTATGTGTGTTTACCTGCTGTGCTTGCAGCAGGCGGAGCAATGCTCCTCTGCTCTTGTGAAAGAGCCACCGCTGTTAATTAAAATAAATTAAATAAATGTCGTATACTTGTAAAGTGCACAGCTGCCCCAGCAAAGGGGCGTCCTGGCGCTGTATACCGCTGGGGAACCCATCCTGGCTTTCCCTGTGAGATGGTCCCTCCTGGGCATCTCCAAGGTGAAGACAAGCATTTCCAGCGCTGATGGGGCTGTTAGTAGAGAGTTGCAAAGAGTTGCTGAGTGGGACCCATGGTTGGAGTAGGCACTGAGGCGAGAATTATCGAGTCCACTGACCCTGGCCCAAGACCCTGCCGCGTCGGGAATTGAACCCTGGTCCCGGGCTGACCTCTGCTTCCGAGTCTGCCGCCTCTAACCAGTGAGCCACACCACTCCATAATTATATATTCTGACTGTCAGGGGCACAAATTAATAAGGGGTAAAACACAAGTAGTGTTAAGGTCAATAGGTCAGGCTTTAATGTGATAACGCAAACATAGGCCTTTACAAATGTTTGCATGTGTTGCATTCACAAATGGTGTCTAGAATATGAAAGACAGCTCTATGGGGTTTGCGAGTGCTTGCTTAAAAAGTAGCTAAAGAGGATTGATTTATGTATAGAATGCATATAGGAGATAAAGAACTAAACGTGACAGACTGTGTGATGAGAGAATGTACTTTTTAGATGTGAAAATTCCTTCTTGCAATGGAAGTGCTTCCTAGAGGGTTGATTGATACACAAAATAGCTAATAGCATGAGGTGAGTGAGTGATAGTCCCTTGGGTGAAGCCTCAGCCCAATCATATATATATATATATATATATATATATATATATATATATATATATATATATATATATATATATATATACATATATATATATATATATATATATATATATATATATATATATATATATATATATATATATATATATATGATAGATAGAGAGATAGAGAGATAGACAGCCAGACGGACAGACGGACAGACAGACAGACAGACAGACAGACAGACAGATATGTATATATATATAGGGAACTGGTAACAATAGATCTAATTCCGCTGAGACGCAACATGTAGTATGGATGGACTTCAAGCCAACTCAAACAGAGCCAATTGGCTGTATGCACAATATAATAACTCTGACATAAAACATAACCAGATCCATATCTGCACTAACGATGCAATGTTTTCCCCCGAATAGTAAGTAGCAAAACAAAACTGTGTTAAAGTAATTAGATGAATATTAAACTGAATTAATGGGCGCAAAATAGAAAATTGTGCTGAAAGGTTATTGCAAAAAGGGAAACCAGAAGCACACACAAATCTGTTGATTTAAAGCACAGTCGCCAACATACCTAATGTATAGTTCACGTGAGCACAGAGCCTTGTTGTGCAATGCCAGAAGCAGACCGCAGCTGTAAAAGGAGAATACGAGAACCTGCCAATTAGTGAGTAATGTAAAGGGGGGATTTAAGTTCACCGGAAACCCAAATAGTATTCCGCATACACAATCAAGCAACATCGATGGAAATTTTATCCCGTTATTATTTCACTCTAGGCCTCAACCAGCGTTCAAACCGGATGTGGTATGAGAGAGTGCAAACGAGATGTACAAATAGGCAGCTGCAAACATTGTGATTCGCATAATCGCAGCGTTTGTGCCCACAAAAAGGCATTTTACCGTGTACGGAACCCCTTTTACGACAGGGGAAAGTATTTCTGACTCATAAACCAGAGTTTGTGGCCCTTTCCGACTGACGAGTCACAAGCAGGAACTGGAAGGGGTGTGAAAGGAGCGTCCCCTGCTACTTGCGATTCAGAAAGGCATATATCAGGAGTTGGGGAAAGCTTTACATTTGTGAATAGTGTCTAGTAGCCTCAATAGAAATTCCCTGAAGTCTTACCAAACTCGAAACCAATTTTAAAACCAGCATGTGTCGCAGTATGCGAGCTGTTGTTCACGTCCACCGCTCTATCTTTGTGACGTGAAATATACAACCGCAACACTATAAGAGAAAATCCTTCTGGTGCAAACTTCCTTTAGGCCTCAACATAATTTTTTTTTGATTGGTTCTTTGATCAGTGTGATGTGCACACTGAAAATGAAACTAGTTGTTTATTAGTGCCAGCTGGCTTTGCTTTGATCGGTGCTCAGTGGGCATATCTCTGCCCGAGAACCAATCCAAGAGGAGACAACTGACGAAAAAGGGGGTGGAATCCCCTTTTCAGGAGTAGACCTCAAGAGCGGGTGGATCCCTGCTTGGGTTTCGCACGGGAGCGTGGGTTCCCTCAAGCAGGAATCCACCCACTAGACACACACCAGGGAGCGTGGTACAGCCACCAAGGTATGAGCAGGTGTTCCCATACTCACAAAAACACCCAGAATTTTCTGGGCCCTTCGTGCGGGTGTTTGCCCCCATTGCACCCACCAGGGGGAGGAGAAAATGTTGGAGTGGCCTGCCCAGGTATCAAGGCTTGTCCCCCATGATGGTCCGAATAGTTTTTAGCTTACGCCAATTCTGCCCTCTTTGGTGGAGGGGGGGGGGGGGGGGAGGGGGGGGTGAATACACTAAGGAAAATGGTAAAAATAAAGATGGTTCCCGCCCTGGCATCAGGCTTTGTCCCCTCCTCATAATGGCCTCAGCAGTTTGTCGTCTCACAAGGGGGGAATGAGGAGATTTAAGGACCAGCGAGGGCAGACTCCTCAATCTTATTTACCAGGCACACAAAAAGCCCTACGGTCCAAAGTCAATCAATCAATCAAAGCATTTATATAGCGCACTACTCACCCGGAGGGTCTCAAGGCGCTTGGGGGGGGGAGGGGGGTCCGCTACTGCTCGAACAGCCAGGTCTTGACCTGCCTCCTGAAGGTGAGGTGGTCCTGGGTCAGGCGGAGGTGGGTCGGGAGGGAGTTCCAAGTCTTGGCGGCCAGGTAGGAGAAGGACCTTCCTCCTGTGGTGGCTCTCCGGATGCGGGGGATGGCCGCGAGGGCGTGGTTGGTCGATCGAAGCTGCCGTGTGGGAGTGTAGAAGTTGTTATGTTATGTTATGTTATACTTTCTTGTATAGCGCACGGCTGCCCCAGCAAAGGGGCGTCCCGGCGCTTGATCAGAAGAGAGAAAGCAAACGTAGCCAACAGAAAGATCACAGCAAAGCCAATTACTGACAGAAAAGGTGAGTCTTAATGGCCTTTCTAAAGGCCAAAAGATCATTTAGATTCCGGGTCTGTGTTGGAAGAGCGTTCCAGAGTTTTTCAGCCAGGTAGCGGAAGGAACGTCCTCCCGTCAGAGCTAGCTTAACCTGAGGAACCACAGCCAGACACTGTCCCATCGATCTAAGGGCTCTTCGAGGGAAGTACTTTGTCATCAAAGGGCAAAGCATAGGGGGAGAGTCCATTTTCAGAATCTTAAAAGCGAGACACAAAGTCTTGAAGTGGATTCTTTTGTCGATAGGAAGCCAGTGTAGCTTTGAGAGCGTATCAGATACTGATTTAAACCGGGGGAGACCAGTTAAAGCACGGGCTGCTGCGTTTTGGACGCGTTGTAAACGAGCCTTCTCCATCTGGTTAGTTCCCAGAAACAAAGAACTTGCGTAGTCCAGTCTTGAGAGGATTGTAGACTGTACCACAAGCTGACGTGTAGGTGGATCAAAATTTTTTAATATTGGCCTCAGATTACGCAAAAGTCCAAAGCACATGGCAGCAGTTTTCTTTGTGTGGACCACAAAACTTAATGAGGAGTCAAACCAAACTCCTAGATTTTTAACTTCCTTTTTAGGAGTTGAGGCGGCTGTTGAGGTATCCTGGGCCTTGGTTGTGAAGGGCTTTGTGTGCGTGGGTGAGGAGACGGAAGGTGATTCTCTTGTGGACCGGGAGCCAGTGCAGGTCTCTCAGGTGTCCGGAGATGTGGCTGTGTCGGGGGATGTCGAGGATGATTCTCGCTGAGGAGTTCTGGATCTGCTGGAGTCTCTTCTGGAGTTTGGCAGTGGTTCCGGTGTAGAGGGAGTTCCCGTAGTCCAGTCGGCTGGTGACGAGGGCCTGGGTGACCGTCTTCCTGGTCTCGATGGGGATCCACCGGAAGATCTTACGTAGCATGCGCAGGATGTTGAAGCACGACGAGGAGACAGCGTTGACTTGTATGGTCATGGAGAGGGAGGAGTCCAGGATGAAGCCCAGGTTGCGTGCGTGGTCTGTTGGTTTGGGTGCGCTGCCCAGGGCGGGGGCCACCAGGAGCCGTCCCAGGCGGAGGGCGAGGAGCCCAGGATGAGGACTTCCGTCTTGTCTGAGTTCAGTTTCAGGCGGCTGTTCATCATCCACTTGGCTACGTCTGTCATCCCTTTGTGTAGGTTGGCTCTGGCGATGGCGGGGTCGTTGGTGGGGGAGAGGATCAGCTGGGTGTCGTCGGCGTAGGAGATGATGTTGAGGTTGTGTTGGCGTGCGATGGCCGCGAGGGGGCTCATGTAGACATTGAAGAGGGTGGGGCTGAGCGAGGAGCCTTGAGGAACGCTGCAGATGACTTTGGTGGCTTCTGATCTGAACGGGGGAAGGCGGACTCTCTGTGTCCTTCCGGCGAGGAAGGAGATGATCCATTCTAGTGCCTTCTCCTGGATTCCGACGTTGCTGAGGCACTGCACTAGGGTGCGGTGGCAGACAGTGTCGAATGCCGCGGTAGGTCCAGGAGGATGAGGGCCGCTGTTTCTCCGTTGTCGAGCAGGGCTCGGATGTCGTCCGTGGCTGCGATGAGGGCGGTCTCGGTGCTGTGGTTGGCCAGGAAGCCAGACTGCGAGAGGTCAAGGGATCCGTTCGTCTCGAGAAAGGCGGCCAGCTGCTTGTTGACGGTCTTCTCGATGATTTAGGCCGGAAATGGGAGGAGCGAGATGGGGCTGTAGTTTTTGAGTTCGGTGGGGTCCACTGATGGTTTCTTCAGTAGAGCACTGAGTTTGGCGTGCTTCCAGCTCTCCGGGAAGGTAGCGGTGTCGAAGGAGGTGTTGATGATGTCCCGCAGATGGGGTGCGATGACCGCGTCGGCCTTGCTGAAGACGTGGTGAGGGCAGGGGTCGGTTGGAGAACCGGAGTGGATGGAGTTCATCGTGCAGATGGTGTCTTCGGTGCTGATCGGGGTCCAGGCGTGGATGATGGTGGTAGGGGGCGTTGGTGCGGTCGTGGGGTGCGTAGGTTGTATGCTGAGGCTGTAGTGTATGTCTGCGATCTTGGTGTGGAAGTAGGAGGCGAGGAAGTTGCAGAGGTCTTGTGAAGGGATGATGTCGTTGCTTCCGGCGTTGGGGTTGGAGAGCTCATTGACGATGTTGAAGAGTTCCTTGCTGTTGTGTGCGTTGTTGTCCAGTCGTTCCTTGAATGCCGTTTTCTTGGTGGCGTGGATCAGTTGGTGGTGTTTACGAGTGGCGAGCTTGAGGGTGGTCATGTTGTCTGGTGTAGGGTCTCCGCGCCAGGCTTTCTCGAGGGCTCGGCAGTTCTTCTTGGAGCTCTTGAGTTCGTCGGTGAACCATGGGGCTTTCTTGCTGCCGGGTCTGCTAGGCGGGGTCTTCAGAGGGGCGAGGTCGTCTGCGCAGTTGTTGATCCACTTCGTGAGGTTGTTGGCGGCCTGGCTGGGGTTCGCTGAGCTGGCGGGAGGGTTCTGGCTCAGGGATGTGGCGAGTTGGTCGGCTGTGATCTTGTCCCAGCTTCTGCGTGCAGCCTGTTGCAAGAAGTAAGATGGGCGAGTATGTGGATCGAAACAACTATGCTGAGAGTGGGGAGAGGTAATTCCCTTTTAAGGACGGTTTTCCTCACACACCAGAGGTATCATGCTTCATCATAGGATAACTACTCACATCACGAACCTACTCGTGACACGGGTACAACCCCCTCGCTGCGAGGGAAGAGTTCAGGGATGTTTTAAAGAGGGTATTACTGAAACCCAAAGAAAGCGTGATGTGTGGTGTAGGGAGTGCAGTGCTCAAAATTGTGATATAAAACTAGCTATGATGTTAGCCAGATAAAGCTTATCATTACTATGTGGAACAAGGATTAAATAAAGATAGTGTGTAGTGTAACTGCCGACATTGGAGGCAGTTGCACTGGCAAGTGATCGACATTTCAGCCTACTGACCTATATGAGTGTCTCAAGCTTCATCAGTATTTCTTACTAGCTACTGCTAAACGTGAATAAACTAGGTGAAAAAGGAAAAATCCACAGAAACGTCGGTGTGTAATACTAAACCAGTGATCCAGCAGTTCAGCAGATTCACTGGTAAAACCTGTGGTAAAACAAAAGACAACAAACTGCGCAGTTGAAATAGTGTAAAAAGGTACAGCATAGTTGGTCCACATAGTTGGTCCACATTCTCACACAGCGAAAGAAACAATAGTATGTACATTGTACATGATTATACAGCAGAACTAGTGTGAAAATGCACTATGTAATTTCTTAGTTCTGCAAAACTCACCTGCAACAGTCAGGTACTATACCATATCTGTCCTGGGTTGAGAGCCTTAGTTACATACGTCAATCCAACCTAATGGATAGAGGTGGTGGCATTAAAGTGTGAAAGGATGTGTGCTTAATTATAGCAGGGACAAGCATACAGTATCTGAGCAATCAGTCAATAAAAGTCCTTTGTGTTTATAGATGGAAGCAGTTAATGTCATGAGTCAAGGCTGTTATATAAGCCTCACGAGCGGAAACAGAAAGCGCATGTCAGGGCCATAAGAGTGCCATGGGTCCTGCCCTTAGCCAGTGGTGTAGTATTAATGAATACGCCCAGTCACAAATTGGGAGCTATAAATAAATATAGAGAGTGGGAGAATTTGAAATAAAGGTAAAACCAGACGTAAAACCGGAGTTAAAAGACCTGTGTGAGAAGCGTGTGTGACCTCAATTAGACAGGAGATGCCAAGCCCCTAAAGGCAGGAAGAATGTCAAGAATGTAAGGGACTAGCCTGTTGTTACCCCCTTTCCTTTCAATTCACATGCATAATATCAGCAGGCTTAACTGGCCTGATCCCTCGCGCTATCATTAGCCATTGCGCTAAATAATCATCATGACAACTGAGTGATATTGTTAAACAACTCAGTGATATTGTTCTGGCTGGACTGTTCCAGCTATCCTGGCAGATACCCCGAAACCGGTCCTAGGATGCTTGTTTCCAGTCCAGGAAGGACCAAGCCTGGCGTTTCAGGCTGGCCTATTCCCATTGGGCGCAGGGTCAAGACTAATTTGCATATGGCTGGGTCCAAACTGAAATGGCATGGTGAGCAAAAAAAAACTATGGATTTAGGCCCAGATCTCTGTACTGAAGTGAATGTATGACATTGTTCTGCATTCTATCCATCAATTGTTCTTTATGCATTTGTCACCCCGATTGTGCGCCGAAGGCGCGCCAAAGGTAAGCCCGTCTACGCCCGTCCGCGACCGGATCGCGCCCAGCGCCAGGACCCCTGGCCCCCGAAGACCCCGACCGACCCGCCTGACGTACTCCGCCGCCACCCTCACCGCACTCAACACCGGCCGACTCCCAGAATGCCATCAAGCCACTCCACGACGTACCCACGGCCTTTCAGCTGCCACGCCTGCAAGTTCTCCTGCATCCGGACCAGCCTCGCACCAGCACCCGCCAAGTCGAACACCAGCAGCACCCACCTCAAGTGCATCCTGCTCAACACCCGCTCCGTCCACAGACACGCCATCGAACTCTGGAACCTTCTAGACGCCACAGCCCCTGACGTTGCCTTCCTCACGGAGACCTGGATGAACGCCTCTTCAGCTCCCGACATCGCCATCGCTATCCCAGAGGGCTACAAGATCGTCTGGAGGGACCGAAACGCCAACCAGATGGGAGGAGGCATCGCCATCATCCACAGGCACACCATCCGTCTCATGACCAGCACCGACAACACCCTGACCAGCGCCGAACACCTGCATTTCCAGATCCACACCAACCCGAACACCACCCTCAGAGGCACCCTGATCTACCGACCCCCTGGACCACGCACACAATTCAGCGAGGACATCGCCGACTTCGTCAGCTCGCATGCCCTCCCCTCCCCTGACTACATCCTCCTGGGAGACCTCAACTTCCATCTAGAGAACAACAACGACCGCAACACCAGCACCCTGCTCGACAACCTCGCCAACCTGGGACTCAAGCAACTGGTGTCCACCCCCACCCACCTCGCCGGACACACACTCGACGCAGTCTTCTCTGCCAGCACAGACATCGACTTCAGCCACGCCACAGAGCTTCAATGGACGGACCACAGCTGCGTCCACTTCACCTTCAAGAGAACGACGACCCACCACCACCAGCAACAGGCCGCCCGCAGAAGCTGGAACAAGATCACAGCAGACCAGCTCACCACCTCCCTGAACCAGCACCCTCCTGCCAGCTCAGCGAACCCCAGCCAGGCCGCCGACAACCTCACGAAGTGGATCAGCAACTGCGCGGACGAACTTGCCCCACTGAGGACCCCGCCTAGCAGACCCGGCAGCAAGAAGGCTCCATGGTTCACCGACGAACTCAAGAGCTCCAAGAAGAACTGTCGAGCCCTCGAGAAAGTCTGGAGAAAGGAACCGACACCGGACAACAGGACCTCCTTCAAACTTGCCACCCGGAAACACCACCAGCTGATCCGCGCCGCCAAGAAAACAGCATTCAAGGACCGGTTGGACAACAACGCACACAACTGCAAGGAACTCTTCAACATCGTGAAAGAGCTTTCCAACCCCAGCGCAGGAAACAACGACATCACCCCATCGCAAGACCTCTGCAACTCCCTCGCTTCATACTTCCACAACAAGATCGCGGACATACACAACAGCTTCTACAACCAACCAACGCACACCATGACCGAACAACCACCCCCCACCACCACCCTCCACGCCTGGACCCCGATCAGCACCGAAGACACCATCCGCACGATGAACTCCATCCACTCCGGATCACCGACCGACCCCTGCCCTCACCACGTCTTCAACAAGGCCGACGCTGTCATCGCACCCCACCTGCGAGACATCATCAACACATCCTTCGACACCACCATCTTCCCTGAGAGCTGGAAACACGCCGAACTCAGCGCTCCACTCAAGAAACCAACAGCGGACCCCACCGACCTCAAGAACTACCGCCCCATCTCGCTCCTCCCGTTTCCAGCCAAAGTCATCGAGAAGACCGTCAACAAGCAGATGGCCGCCTTCCTCGAGACGAACGGATCCCTCGACCCCTCACAGTCCGGCTTCCGAGCCAATCACAGCACCGAGACCGCCCTCATCGCCGCCACCGATGACATCCGAGCCCTGATGGACAATGGAGAAACAGCGGCCCTCATCCTCCTAGACCTCTCCGCGGCATTCGACACGGTCTGCCACCGCACCCTAGTACGGCGCCTCAGCAACATCGGAATCCAGGACAAGGCGCTGGAATGGATCATCTCCTTCCTCGACGGAAGAACACAGAGAGTCCGCCTACCACCGTACAAGTCAGAGGCCTCCGAAGTCATCTGCGGCGTCCCTCAAGGATCATCTCTGAGCCCCACCCTCTTCAACGTCTACATGAGCCCCCTCGCGGCCATCGTACGCAAACACAACCTCAGCATAATCTCCTACGCCGACGACACCCAGCTGATCCTTTCCCTGACCAACGACCCCACAGCT
The DNA here is from genome assembly GCF_964263255.1 of Lissotriton vulgaris. NCBI lineage: Eukaryota > Metazoa > Chordata > Amphibia > Caudata > Salamandridae > Lissotriton > Lissotriton vulgaris. The sequence continues at coordinate 797,702,187 of NC_141685.1, read as the reverse complement.
GCCAGAGCCAACCTGCACGAAGGGATGAAAGAGGTAGCCGAGTGGATGACGACCAGCCGCCTGAAACTGAACTCGGACAAGACAGAGGTCCTCATCCTGGGCCCCTCACCCTCCGCCTGGGACGACTCCTGGTGGCCTCCCGCCCTGGGCACCGCACCCAAACCGACAGACCATGCACGCAACCTGGGCTTCATCCTGGACTCCTCCCTCTCCATGACCAGGCAAGTCAACAACGTCTCCTCGGCGTGCTTCAACATCCTACGCATGCTACGGAAGATCTTCTGGTGGATCCCCACCGAGACCAGGAAGACCGTCACCCAGGCCCTCGTCACCAGCCGACTGGACTACGGCAACGCCCTCTACGCCGGTACCACCGCCAAGCTCCAGAAGAGACTCCAGCGGATCCAGAACGCCTCAGCCAGACTCATCCTCGACATCCCACGAACCACCCACATCTCCGGACATCTGAGAGACCTTCACTGGCTCCCCGTCAACAAAAGAATCACCTTCCGCCTCCTCACCCACGCACACAAAGCCCTACATGACCAAGGCCCGAGCTACCTCAACAGCCGAGTCAACTTCTACGCTCCCAAACGCCACCTCCGATCAGCCAACCACGCCCTCGCCGCCGTCTCCCGCATCCGAAGAGCGACTACAGGAGGAAGGTCCTTCTCCTACCTGGCCGCCAAGACCTGGAACTCCCTCCCGACCGACCTGCGCCTGACCCAAGACCACCTCTCCTTCAGGAAGAAGCTGAAGACCTGGCTGTTCGAGCAGTAGCGGCACCCCCCCCACCCCCCAGCGCCTTGAGACCCTACGGGTATGTAGCGCGCTTTATAAGTGTCATTGATTGATTGATTGATTGAGTGGGACGGGTATGCTCAGACGTGGGTCCCGTGCTCTCCATGCCACTGGAGTCAAGCTATCCTGACAGATAAGGGCTGAAAGCCTGAAACCAGTCCTAGGATGCTTGTTTCCAGTCCAGGGAGGACCTAGCCTGGCAGTTTGGGCTAGACTGTTCCCATTGGGTGCAGGGTCAAGACTGATTTCTGTTGTTTTTTCCTTTTTCTCCTAGTTCATTCATGTTTAGCTGTAGCTAGTAAGACATCATGATGAAGGCCGAGATACTCATATAGGTCAATAGGCTGAAACATGTCACTCACTCACCAGTGCAATGTCCTATAATGTCGGCAGTTACACTACACACAATCTGTTTTTAATTCTATCACCAGGTAGCAGTAATAAACTTTGTCTGGCTAACCTCGTAGCTAATTTTATATCACCATTTTTTTAGGACTGCACTCTCTACATCATGCTCTCTTTGGGTTTTAGTGATACCCCCTTTAAAACATCCCTGAGCACCACCCTCGCGGTGAGGGGGTTGTAGCCCGCGTCATGACTAGGTTCGGGACGCAAGGAGGTATCCCTATGATGAAGCATGACACCTCTGGTGTGTGAGGGAAACCGTCCTTAAAAGGCAATTCCCCTCCCCCTCTCAGCATAGTTGTTTCCATCCACATACCCGCCCGTCTTACTCCAGACCAGAGGGCTTTTTGTGTGTTTCCTCAGCAGATTGTCTTCTGTTCATCAAGTCAGTGGGTCATGGCCCAACTATGTAACAGGCCCAACAGTCTTTCTACCCCCACCCAGAGGCAGTCAGGGAGAAGAAAGCCTACCAGTACAATGGCAGTTTGAAGTTTGCAGGGCATTCTGGTTAGGAAACTTAGGACATAGTTATTAGAAGCTGGCGGAGCCCTCTGCTGTACCAAAATTGGTAACGCTGCTCTCAGTCAGTTTTAAAACGCAAGGATGTGCTGTAATTACAAGGATGCAGCGTGCCATGCGTTTACCTTAGCACTAAAAAAGCTGACTAGAGCCAGCACATGCAAACTGGCGCCTTGTTGCAAGGGTGTTTGCGCTCAGGCATGATTGTTTATGTGCCGGAAAGAACACCTTCCTGCACATAAACAATCTTTATAGGCGATTTGCTGTTTCTATGTGTGCTGCAGAATGCTGCACACATAAAAAGAGCAAAATACTAGGTGAAATGAAACATTTCTCCTCATATTGCCTGCTTAAGACTAGGTATTCCTTGGCGGTATTTTTGGCGCTACCCCATAGCTTGTAAATATGGGACAGCGTAAAAAAGTAATGGGTGTTGCAGCAGAAGGCCCACTGCAAATCCCATTGCACACCCCTTTCCCCTTTCATGTAGCTAAGAGCTACATGATTATCAGCATTATTTACAAGGTGGAGTTAAGCCACATTAAGTGGCTTAAGTGCCTTGTAAATAATCAAAGGACTTAACGCCTCCAGAACGTTGGAAAAAGTGATGTTCAGGTGGCGTTAACTCCTTGTAAATATGCCCCTTAGTGGGATCCACACAAGTCACACTACCCTGGACTCCCCAGCGTGCCTGTTTTTCAGAAGTATTAAGTGGGTATTAACCCTGGGCACGAATGACGTAGCTACCCATACTGCCAAAATGAGTCAGTTTTTATAGCGAAAACTTGAATTCTTCACATTGCATTTTGGGGCCTTTCCTGTTGTGGGTGCTAGGCCAGCCGTACAAGTGGGTTACCATTGTTATTGAGAGAAGTGTAGAAATACAGAATAGTAGAAAATGTGTGACTATAAGCAGAATTTCTATCTAGTTTTGTCTTCTAAATGTAAGCCAGTGTGCTAGAAAGAATACATTTTTCAAAATGGCCTCAGAATCATATTTTTTTTTATTAAGAATTTTTATTGAGTTTTTCAGAATAACAAGCGAAAAATACAAAAAACAAGACAGAAAGAAAAATAATATCCTTATCAGAACTATAAAACAGAGTACAAATAATACATGAGTAAATACTGTAAAATACAATATATTAAATGCAACCAGAATAAAGAGGGGGGGAGAAAAGAATGAAGAAAGAACATATGAAAGAAATAGGAGAAGGGTAGAAATGTAAAGGATAAAATATGGTGAAAATATCGACAAAAAATAAAAGATAGGATGAATTTAAGACATAGGTGCAATTAAAGCAAGATATGATGTGAAAGATAACCAAAGAAGATCAGATTTAATTTTTTGGGGTAAAGTGGAAGAGGAGACAGAAGCAATTCTATGTTCATCACAAATGAAATTCCACCAAATCAAAGAGGATAATTTGGAATTATCTTTCCAACATGACATAATAACTTTTAACGCTAATGCTATAAATAGATCGAATATTAAAGATATAAGTTTACCAATACCAAAATCAGGTGAAGATGAACCAAGAAAAACATTTTGCAATGATAAAGTTATATTACAGTTGAAAATTTTCACACACGTAGACCAAATAGAACGCCAAAAGCTCAAAACATTAGCACAATCATGAATTTGGTCTTTTAAAGTTCCAGTGGAATTAGAGCAAGACCAACATAAAGGAGATGAGGTAGGGGAAAACTTGGATATACAAAGAGGAGTTATCACTGCTCTATTATGAATAAAATAGAGCGATTGGGTAATACGAGCAGCAGGTGAAATTTTGAACAACTTAGACCATAATGTATCCCAATCAGAGACAGGGAATGTAAAACATAAGTAAGATTCTCAGCTAATTCAGTAAGGGATTTAGGTCTTTCAGTAACATATTAAGATAATAGTTTATAAATATGAGCTGCTTTAGGTGTAAGTTTTCGAGAAATGTTATATAGTGGTGTAGGTGGAGTCAGTAAAGCGGAGACATTGGAGAGATCAAAGGTAGTTAAGTGAGAAAGGAGAGCTGTTGAAATTAAACTATATTCCCCAATGAATGTATAAGGTAAATGATATTGTTGTTGTAATATAGAAAAGGGAATAACAGAATTCTGGTGAATACGTTGATAAACAAAGATAATTCCCTTTTCCTTCCAATGTTTATAATAGAACAATTGACTTTTATATTTAATGTACCTGTTGTACCGGATAGTAGAGGATAGAAAACATTGTAATGGGTCAAGGCCATTGACAAAAATATTGTATAGTGGGTTTGGGAGTACTTTAAAATAGGATACTTTGCTATAAAAGTACAGTTAGACATATAAATTATATTGCGAAAAGAAAAATCTTTTAATAAGGATCATTCAAAAGAAATCCATCTAGGTATAGGGGTGTCGCCGAATTCATAGGAAATGGCAAAAAATTGTCTGATTAAAAATGCATCATGATAAGCTTTGAAATCAGGAAAACGCACACCTCCTTCAGATTTGGGGCGTTTAAGCTTTGTAAGGGAAATGCGTGGGTGCTTTTTATTCCAAAGTAATTTTGTACAAATGGAGTTGATTTGTGAAAAATAATATGGGGGTTCCGAAAAGGTAACATAGATAATGTATATAGAATATGAGGGACAATCATCATTTTAATGGTGTCAAGTCTACCCCACCAAGACAAATGAAGAGGTGACCAAGAAAGTAAAAGAGATTACATCTTATTTATTATTGCATTAAACATATGCTTAATTGTGACAGGTAAAGTAGCAGAAAACCAAATACCAAGGTATTTTATTTTAGTAGGACACCAAGTGAAATTAGTATCTTTAAACATATATTGATAACAGAGGGCATTCAGCTGTAGTACTTCCGTTTCTGTTCAACCTATGCCCTGAGACACTGGAATATAATTTAACCTCTTCTCAAAATTCAGGTAGGGAAGTAAGAGGATTGGACATATAAACTAATATATAATCTGTGTAAGCTTACATTTTGGTTTCTAGGGAATTATGTATGAGGCCAGAAATATGTGCGTTAACACGGACAAGTTCAAGGAAGGGTTCAAGACATAGAACAAATAACAGGGGAAAAAGAGGACAACCTTGACGTGTACCTCTAGATAGGGAGAAAAAAATAGAGAAACAGCTATTTACAAAAATGCTAGCACGAGGGTGAAAGTATAACAGTTTAATATATAAAATAAAAGTTGGGCCAAATCCAAACCAATAAAGTGTTCTAAACATGAATTGCCAATTCATTCGATCAAAAGCCTTCTCGGCATCTAGAGACAGCGCTGTTAAAGGGGACTTAATTGTCTTACTTAAGGAAATGACATTAGCGAACATTCGGGCATTATCTGCAGCCAATCTGCCTTTAATAAAGCCTGCTTGATCCGTCTTAACTAGTAAAGGGATTATATTCTCAAGACAGGAGGCAAGAATTTTAGCAAATATCTTACAGTCATAATTAATTAATGATATAGGGTGATAATTTTTACATAGGGAATGGTCTTTATCAGGTTTAGGGATAAGAACAATCAAGGCTTCCATAAAGGAACCAGAGGCTTTAGATTCACCAATAAAGGAGTTAAAAAGTGCCAAAAGTTAGGGAATGAAAATAGAGGAAAAGGTGGAATAAAATTCAACAGAGAGACCACCGGGGCCTGGTGCTTTTGACTTCTTCAAAGATTTAATAGCATCAGATATCTCCTGTGAAGTAACATCTTTTTTCAATAAGTCAAATTCATCAGGTAAGGAAGGGTGATTGGGGAGGCCAGAAAAGAAGGTATCTACGTTTTGAGGGGAGGGATTCATATCATTAGAATATAGTGACTGGTAGTATTCATGAAATACAAAAGCAATGCCTTCATCCGATGATGCAAGGGCATTAGTGGATTCATTTAGAATGGGTCCAATATTTTTACATTCAGATTTAATTTTTAAGTAGTTGGCCAACATCTTACCGGCTTTATTTTGACCCTCATGATATTTACATTTAATTTTAAGAAGAACATTACAAGCATCAATGGTAGCTAGTTTATTAAGTTCAGATTTGGCCTTAATTAATTCATGAAGTGTTGAGGAGGATTTAGAGGTAAAATATGTATGTTCCAAAAGTTTCAAATGTTGTAATAACATTGCATTACGAGTAGTTTTCTTTTTACTCGCAACATATGAAATAGTGAACGCTCGAAAAGAGGCATTAAAGGCATCCCAATTGTTAGAAGTAGCGGTGTCAGAAGGGTTATTAAGTGTGAAAAATTCATTTATGAATTTAGTAGCTTCTGTAATGAAAGGGCTATCAGACAGTAAAAAATTATTTAACTTCCATCTACTAAATTTGGGGGAACTTAAGGAAAGGTCCAAAGCAAAGAGCACAGGTTCATGGTCAGAAATGAAAAAAGAACCAATCTCCGAAGACAAAAGCGATGGGAGAAGGAATTTACTAATCAAAATATAATCTATCCTAAAATGAGTTTGATGAACATTTGAAAAAAAGGTAAATTCATGGGTATCATTGTTACAAGTTTTCCAAGCATCTTATAATGAACGAGAGGCAATGGCAGGTTGAAAGGCTTTTTGGGATTTAGCCGGATTAAATGGATTTATCCGGATTAAATTTACATTTGGATTGTCTGTCAGAATAGGTGTTTAACCACTGATTAAAATCACCAGGAGCTACAATATTAGGACAATCAATAGAGGCAAGTAAAATCTTAATAGAATTCCAAAATTCAGGATCCGGTCTGACTGGGCCATAAATGTTCAATAGAACTAATTCTTTATCTTGTATAACAACGTTAACAATTACCCATCATCCATCAGTATCGTTGTGGGTAGACAACATTTGTACATGTAGTGCTTTATGAAACAAAACGGTACAAAAAGGGGTGGTGATGGACGGAGCATCTGAATCAATCAAACACTCACACCCAGTCAAGATATCTGGGTTTAATCCATCACCGTTCTTTAGCCCACTCTGCCACCCCAGTTCAGACATGGCTATATGCAAATCAGTCTGACCCTGTGCCTCATGGGAACAGTCCAGCCCGAACTGCCAAGCCATGTCTTCCCTGGACTGGAAACAAGCTTCCGAGGACCGGTTTCTGGCATTCCAGCCGTCTTCAGCCCGGCTTGCTTGAATCCAGTGGCAAAGTGAGCAAGGGTATGCTCAGACGTGAGTCCCTACTGGCCTTACTCGGGGCTCCAATGCCTCTTGTCCCAAAAATGTCAGGGTTCTCAGGGGGACCTTTCTCAGGGCTTTCTGGCTGCCTCAGCATCGACCATAAAGTGGGCAAAGGCACTGGGGCCTGGGGTGTACTCTCCCCTCCTTCACTCCAAATAACTGGCCCCCACGTTGCAGTTGCCCGCTACGGCGGGGCAACTGAAGAAAGATCAGGCACTGACAATACTAGTGCCTCGGGAGCCCCAACAGCACTCTAATCCACAACTTGCCCCATGGTGCAGCTGCCTGCAATTGCAGGGCTGCTGAGGAGAACCAAGAACCTGCACCCACTGTGGGGGGACATTCAACGGGCTCCTGCCTGTGCCCAAAGAGAAATCCGCACTAGCTCCACCAGTGGTTCATAGCGTGCCAACACTGCGCCCCATACCGTCCCCACTCACCGGGACAGACCACTCCAGTCACCTCTCCTCGGGCAGGGAAGGCACCGACAATGTGCCTCGGCAGTCCCTGCCTGACCTAAACCTCTCCTGCCCTCTCAGCACGGAAGGCGACTCTGCGGGCTCCTCATGCCTTCACCGGTGCTGAAAGCACCTCCGTGGTCTCCTCCTTACTTCAGCTGATGGCCAGATGCCGTGGGGCTCTCCCTCGGGCATGGGAGCCCCGCCGGTACTGAACTGCAGTTTCTGCCCCAGAGGGCGAGTAGCTCCACCTCCGGCCAGGTGGCTCCTGCCTGACTACTGGTCGCCGTGGGCAGCACAGCGGCGCATTCTGGCAATCTTCTGGTGGGGCAATGTGGGGTGGGCACCCGCTAGGTTCTAGCTAGAAGCCACCACAAAGCTGCAATGTGGGGTGGGCTCCCGCTTACTTAACATGAAAAACCACGGAGTAGGCTCCCGTCGATAATTACCTATATGCGGCAATACCGTGGGGTAGGCACCCGCTTCTCTTAAAAAATGCATAACCTAGGGTGGCCTCCCACGCAGAACAGGAAAAATGCGGGGTGGGCACCCGCTCTTCCCACTCACTGTGGGGGAATCCCCACGTCGGGATTCCTTCGGAAATGATCACCGTTTAGCGCTGTAAAGCCCACGCGCTCTTCTCTCTCCTGGGGCAATTAAGGAATTAAGCACAGCGCTCACAAGGCGCTAGAATCCCAGAATAGAAAAGTCCTTAGGGTTCAAGAGAATAAAGCACAAGGTCCCAACAGTCCTTTTAGACATCTAGGGGCAATGCAGGGCCCAGGGAGGCAGCCCTCATGGTAGCCCCCCTGGGCCCCAGCAGCAGCAGCACGCCTCTGCAGGAGCAGCAACCAAGAACTGAACAATTTTATGGGGACACAGTCCCTATATTTATATTTGAAAAACCCTTTGTGTCACAGCATAGGGCTGGGGGGATACCAGTCAGAACTGGTATAGGGGAGCTTTGTGCTCAGCTCTTCTCTACATTGTCAGGTGGGGGCTAGGTACTCAGACGCACCACAGGAGGTGGAACCAGCATTGTGGAGGGAAGGCACAGTCCTAGTCAGGTCCCAGGTGCAACTCCTCCCTTCCATCTACATGCAGATCTCCCTATTCACCATCTGCAGACCCATCCTGGCTCCTGGAGCCACCCACATCATCCAGCACCTGTCAATCACAAGCCAGGCATGCAATTCACATCAGGCAGGCAGACACACTGTACACAGAAATGCCAACTTCTAAAAGTGGCATTTCTCCACCAGTCACCATAAATCTGCGCACACCATTGCGCAGCATTTATTCTCACAAGTTCGCACATACTTAACTCGCCCCTGCTCTCCTTTCATACCAGGAACTACCAGGGACACACGTATCCCCCATGCATTGCTATGGGAGGGCTGGCCCATATCATCACACACACACAGAGCGCACGCACTTTACACTGGACCACAGTGCTAAAGTGCACAGAGGCCTAAAATCACCAACACCAGGTTACAGAAACAGGCTAGGAGTTTCGGGATGAACCTGCCAAAAGGGCCAAGTACAACAGTACCTCTTTCTAGTTACAATTAACAAGTGGTTGAATTTTTTCTTTTTTAAAGGGGCATTTTTTAAAGGTATGGCCTCACACAAACCCTTGGTGTCATGCTTCATCATCGGCCATCCTATCATGCCACCACATTCTCAAGTTGCTGATCAGCTACTCCAATGAAATACTTGGGAGCCTACGCTTATGGATGGAGGGATGGGATGCACACAATACGCACATAAAATAAAAAATCCCAGGAACCCTTACAAAGATGATTAAATCCTGTGTATACAGTGATGCCTGAGAGTCATTATTACTCCTCCATCAAATGAGGAGGCAAGTTGTAGATGTATGACCCAGAGAGTCCATGGCTGTCTTTAGGACCAGGGATCCCATATTCCCTAAATTCTATGTGTGTTACACATACAGAAGTTACTGACTGGTATAGGTTGTTTGATTCTCCTGCTCAATAGAGATTCTCTTAATCAGTGTTTTGTTTATGAGGTACTATGAAAACACAGTTAAACAGACAAAACATAATTTAATAACACGTAACCAGGGGAACTATGGGGCATATTATCAAGAACAGCGTTAAAATTATTGCTAGTTTAGCTGCATAAAACTGCGGCTAAAGCGGCGATAATGGGCTTGATAATAAGCCTGAAGAATTCCAATAGAAGCCCATGTTCACACCCGAACATGGACTTCTGTTGGAATTCTCAAGGGCATATTATCAAGCCCATTATCGCCGCTTTAGCTGCAGTTTTCTACTGCTATACCGGCAATAATTTTTAACACCGTTCCTGATAATATGCCCCTTAGCTCCTTGATTGTTCCCTCATGCACACATTCACCAAAGTACATGCTGAACTATAAAACCGAGATCAAACCCTCAATGCTGGTCAACGTGACACTATCAGTGAGCAAAATTGTGAGCATTCAAAATCTTTCAGCGTGAGGGGAGGTTGCAAAATCCCCATGCATTTCCCATAGAATTCTTTAAGAAGCACGTCCGCAACAACTACACCACATTTGGCAGGAAGCTAGATCTTGGTCCACAGATTGTGCTTTTTTATGATTTGGTGTATGTTCATGCAGTAGCTTTTAATGTATTAAGGTTTAAAAATATTTGCATATCTGGACAGTTAGTTTTGAGGGACTCTTCTCATCCAATTAAAAAACAGAACATTCTGATTGGCCCAGGGAGCTTTTTTTAACCTTGAGCCAATTCACTCCTGCGAGAGTCAGACTTGTGCAGGAGTGGGCTATCTGATCGGCTGCCTTCAACATTAAAAAAAAATGTTGCTGTAGCCATTACAGGACTCAAGGACTTATTCCCAAGTCCTTAAGTTAACAAAATGTATATTAGAAGGGGGTAGGGTAAGTATTCCCTGCCCATTAGGCCCTGTGGGAGGGTGGGGGGGGGGGCTTAAAGCGATCCCCCTAGGGCCTAAATTAAAAACAAAACAGCATTTTTTGCCGAAACCCTGCTGGAGTCTTGGGGGATCGCGGCCAAAAAATAAGGTAGCCTGCCAGTTTATAATACATATATAAAGAGTGGGGTGTCAGAAGGGTCCCCTCCTGGGCTCATTTAGGGTCCCAGGGATGCCAACTCTGGGGACTGCTATTTTCAATTAAGGGGAGAGTGTGTGAAGCCCCCCAAGCCAATGGTGGCCCCAGGATCCCCAGGGACCCCATATCCTGGGGCCGAATTTGTAAAAAGGGGAATGAGGTCACGCAAGATCTTCCCCAAGCCTGTGAAGACCCCTGAGACCACATTCCCCAGGGCTGAATTTTATAGAAAAGGGAGGATGGGTCATATGGTCAGACTAGTTAGGTCCCGGGGACCCCATCTTCTGGGGTCAAAATGTAAAAAATGGGAGAAGGCCAGCCAGGCCGCCTCCCTGAGCCTTAAAAAGGCCTATGTACCCCATCCCCTGGGGCCATAACATTAATTTGAAGGGAAGAGGGCTGAGTTCCCCCTCACTGAACCTTTAAAGGCCCCTAGGACTCTATTTCCCAGGACCAGCTCAGCTACATGCACAAGGCTTGATTTGAATCTGCCCAGTGGTATATTCATGATTTGATAGCACCCTACCAGCCCACACATGTGCTTCAGTCATCTACACAGTCCCTGAGTAAAGTGCCAAGAATTTACAAAGAATGCAAGGGGAGAGTGGGGGGGGCACTCATTTTCACACTTTGGGCCAAAGCTTTTGAATGATCTTCCATAGTCCCATAGTCCTGCGAAGTTGCTCTTCTCTTATAGCATGTTGTAAAGATTTGAAGACCTGGCTGTTTTAGAACTAGGGGCTACTCTGACTCTATCTGGGATTGGTTCTGGGATACCCTATGGGTAGCTGTGCGCTTTAGAAGACACAAATAATAATAAAATAATAATAATAAAAACAAGAGAGGTATCAGCCCACCGAAGGGCATGAAACCTAAGATGACTTAAATCCGAAAAGAATAAAAGAGAATAAAGATAAAAGTACATGATATCCAAACTACCAGCAAGTTTAGAACATGCACTCCAATGTAAACAAATAGAACAAAGCATTGGAGAAACAATAACAACAGCAATAAAATGCTATTAAACCAAAGGATTGCCAGAAAAAATTGCATACCAGATAATTCGGGCACAGCCTCTAATAATTTGCACATGTTTCAAATACTGTGAAAAATGAAAACACAACTGCTCCTTGTATGTTAAAAGAATAAGTTGAACTTCTCGAAACAAAGGTGAACACAAGATTGCACAAGCACCTGTAAGTTATTTATTCAGCTCTTTTTAAGCAGTTGTACTTTATTTATTTAGCCCTTTTATAAGCATTTTGCACTAAGCACAACAGGCACTTTATAGAAATTCCATATTGAAAAAAAATAAACACCATTTCCCAGAAGCAAATGGGAAAGAAGGCAGAACTGACGAGAAAACCATGAGAAATGGAACAGTGGTAAAGGACTAAGCTCTCTTATCCTGTGATCAAGGTTCACGTGGACCGAAACTCATCAGGTGTTGTACTCTCTTTGCTTTTAATAAACTTGGCAGATTTAAATCCACCCAGGAGAGCAATTCTTCCTTGTTGCCACCTGGCGACAACTGACAGTAATGTGTGTGTGTGTGTGTGTGTGTACGTGTGTGTGTGTGTGCATGTATGGTCCAGTAGAAGACTCGGGGCCGAAACGCGCAGACCTTCCACTACCGTTTTGTAATTTGCACTATGGTTTGACAGAAAATAAAAGAACACGTTTTGAGTACCTTTTAAGCGTGGTGCTGTGATCCTTCGCCGAATCAGACAGGAACCGAAGAACAGAGGAATTTTAGAGCATATATATTTATATGTATGCATGGAGAGAAAGAAAAAGTGAGATAGACACAGAGAGGCAGTTGCTGTTGCCCACGGTACAAGGGTGCCTGCATTGCATGCTGGGTTTTTTTATGAGGAAGGGGCACCTTCCTGCACAAACACAATCCTGAGAGGCTATTTCCTCTTTCTATGTGTCCTGCGGAATAGAATTCAGTCCCATGGGAGTCCCTTGGTACTGCCACGGTACTAGCAATTTCAAATATAACGATTTTAAGAGTGTATTCTCCCATCAGCCTTTTCGGTCATGCAGGACCAAACAATCTGATTGGCTGGCTGGAGCTTAAAGAAAACTGTTGGAGCTGCTAGTGGGAGACACAGGCACTCGATCACCATGTGCTGTATAGTTTGAAAAATATATAAGGGAACAGGATAGGGACACCATGACCCCTTGGCACTTATGGGGGGTGAAAAAAAAATAATAAATATACTTGTGTGGTTTTTGGCTATGTTGGTTGGTAGTAATGCCCTACCTAAAAGTACTGTTGCTTCGGTGTTAAAAAGAAAGACTTGGAGGAATCTTACTCTTCTCGCTCTATACTTTTTTGTTCACTAGTGGTTTTAGTTTTGACGATTTAAGAGTTGGATCAATATGTTTCTTTGAGGCATATGTTTTGCTGTGAGTACCGAAGGGTGCGTTGTTTTTGTGACTATTCAAGAATGAGAGGCCTTCCTTGAGTACCCCAGGCTGATCAAACGTGGTTGTACGTCACTACACTAAATGACAAATTATCAACCTACAGCAATGAGTACCGCAATATTGTCATTTCTAAGTAGATATCGATAAGTATAGATGTTCTGTTCTTAACTCTATACTGCACACCTTGACATGTATTTCATCAAGGACCATAGATGTCTAGTTAAGAATAGTATATCTATACTTTCCTATATATATTTACTTTCACAGTGGTCAGAACTCAATATTGTTACAGGTTGATATTCTGTCTTCGATATTGTGACAGAACATCATACCAGCTTTTATATTAATGAGTATTCCTGTGTAACTACCTTTTTAACAGTATTCAGCATTTAATGTTCTGCTGCAAGTACCACAGTGCAAGGTTTCTGCAAAAAAAAATCCATCACTGAAACTAAATTCATTAGCCCTCTCTAGACCTCAATGTAGGCTTAGAGATCCAGCAAGAAGGCGAGGATCCTTAATCAGGCAGGCCGTTGTCTGCCAGGGGAGTGAAGGGTGTGACCTCTAATGACCTGGTAGGCAGGATGGTCAGCTTGTGAGCCTCCATCCAAGGGTTAAATGACTCTCTAAGTCTTCAAAACTCTTTTGGAAGATAGTTCACCAACTAATGCCATTTCATGTGTTTTTCTTTGCCTTTTTTGCAGAATATTGTATGCACCGGCATGCTCAGATGGCATCCTGATCCAGAAGTTCTCCACTGCATACCATCGTGTGAGGTAATTGTGGTATCCTGCGTGTCTCCATTCCTGGCCTGAGCGAGGTTGTGCACGTTGTGTGTGTACCTTTTGTCAGTGTGTGTATTACCCCCCTCCTGGGTTTCACAAGTTACTGTTGGCCCAGGCAGTGAAGAACCGAAGGACAAGTAAGATACATGCATTACAACATTGACAATGAGGATAGACTTCAAGCCTATATGCCAGCTTGCCGTCATAATGCATGTAAGCATGTTGCAAACCTTAAGAAATAAGCCACTATTCATTAAATGAAGGCCATGTTGAATACTAAAGAAGATCTATTCCTCCTAAACTGGCATATGTTGCTTAACTTTATATCACTAGAGCATCATGGAACATTTCAAGGGTGGAATGCTTGGGTTTGATACAGGGATATGGTGATTGTCACCTCTAGCACTAGGCATGCTCAGTTTATTGATATGGGAATACAGACCATGCACATCTAGGGCTAAATAGATACTGGGAACTGCACAAGATGAGGATCTGTCACACTGATGGATGTGTTTTTTAGGGGCTTGACACAAACATGCAGAGCTTCATTGCTTCATATCTCTAGAGCTAGGTGCAGAGCTTGGGTCAGACCATCATGCCTTTGTGATGTTCATCACCATACAATTAACGAAAGCATTGGAGACTAGTTAGTCCACCGTATGGAATGAACTGCCTCACTACAATAATGATTTAGACATTAGAGCTATTTCCTCCAGAGCAAAGGCTGCAGCAAGTGCCTTAGCTTGGGGAGTTCCAGTTTGGGACATTTGCCAGGCAGCCACATGGGCATCTGCCTGACCTTCCACTTGCACTACTGCACTGATTTGCAAGTCTGGAGAGCAGGTTATTATGCCCACTCAATTCTGCAGGACTTCCTTGTGTGACATCCACTCCCCAGACCCACTGCTTTGGAAGAGGCATGGCACTGGTATCAATTCACAAGGGCCCTGATTCAGAATGAGCCTCTGCACTCGTGTCGGAGGCTCCACAGTCATGGCGGGATCTCCACACTAGGCCATGAGAATCGAGATCCTGCTATGAATATGGAGCCTCTACCCTAAGTGCGGAGGATATTTGTGAATCAGGGCCAAGGTGAGGAATCTTCTACTAGAAATATCCATTAATAGAATAAGTAACTGACCTTCAGATACTCTCTTTCTCTTGGATATTTTATCTAACCACAGACTCCTGACTGGCCACCCACCTCCCTGTTCCATGGAGGTGATGTGCAGGTAAAAATAAGGCCCCATGTTAGATTTCACACATTGCCACTAAAAGTCAATTCAGTTAGCTGTGGTCCCGCATTCCTGGTTACAGAATGGTCTAAAGATTAAACTGACGTCATTGCTCAAGGGTGGCACCTTTTTAATCTCTGTGTTGTTATGTCTTAAGGGAGGGAGACAGCGTCCTTGATAGAGTCTGTAAACTGAGAGAACTCACAAGGGTGGAATCTGTGGTTAGATAGAGTATTCACTAGAAAGAAAGTTACACAAACGTTAAATAACTTGTTCATCTGGATGGTATTCTCCCAAAGAGCCAAGAACCATATATAATGCTGGATTCTGTGTTCTTTCCTGCTTGTCCCCCTGAACAGGGAAATTTAACAGTTTTTGAGGCTTATAGATGGAATTTTTTACAATGAAGATTTTATTTTATGGAAAACAACATTACTATCTACCTTCATTGAATGTTTATAACGGTGGGAAGCTTCAAGGGGGGTCTGAATAGTTACATACAGAAAAGAATTTCTGATGGGTTGCGCTTTCACGGTAGCAAATACCTCATATACATATCACTACTCTAGTATAGTTACTAGATGACTCCCCATCAGGATGTGATACTTAAAGCATGGGCTTTCATTTAACAGCCTAATACATTGAAGTAGATGTAATCTCGATTCCCACCAATGAAGCCAATCAGAACAAATCACCAGATTAAGTCGTTTTCTAAAAGGACACCCAGGACTAGAGTCTTATTGGCATGGAGTCATGTCTTAACCTCGTCTATCTCATCTATCAGACAATCTCTATAGCTGCAGAAAGGGGGGAAGTTTCCACAGAAATGTGCCTACATCACCAATACAGAAACATGTACACTGAGAACGTGGCCTTTGCTCCTGGCAGCACAAGGTGAATGTAATCTGAGAGGGTGATTATCACCTCCTCACATTACAATTTGTGTAGGAGAGGATCAAGAAGAACTCCTCCCTGAATATTAATATATGAATGAAAAACATTGGAAATGCTTTAAATTGCAGACTATCTGTACACATTTGAAAACTAAATCGGATACAATGATTAACTTCGTTCATTAGGATTTAGGCTTCTGTTTCCGGGTTTTTACTGATTTGTGCACATACATGCAGACTGTAAACATCGTGTTTCAACACCCGCGCTTCTTATTAAAAAACTGCACAATACAGAAAATAGAAACTATTTTGAGTGATTTTCCATGCAGTCGAACAGTAATTGCCAGAACAATGTTTGTGCAGATTTACAGCGTGGGGAACTGAAAAAGAGGATATGTTTTTTATACAGCTGCAGGCGTGTGAAGGGATTTGCACTACAATTCTACTGTTTACAGATTGCTATTGTTGCATTGTTGTATTATACATGGCTGCTTATTACACAGTGGTAGTCACTCCTGTGTAGTTATGGTTCAGATGCATTGAAAACACATTTTATGTGCTTATAGCTTTGAACCCATGTTCGTACTCATTTAGGGTCTGGCATGCCAATTTTGTGCAAATCTGTCCAAGGGTCAAAATTTAGGGGTGGATATGGCTGAGATACCCGCCACCCCCTCTCAACACAATCCCCAAAGGAGGGAAACCGGAAACAGTTCTTGAAGTTTTTGGAAGTGGGAGGGAGTGACCCTCCCGGCCGTATTTATTAAAACAAAAAATTAAAACATTAAACAGTTTCATATTAATGTACAATTTCATTACCACATTGCGATGTTTGGCTAACCTTAACAGATTCTCTAATACAGAATTTCTCCTAGCCGATCTAACATCCTACAAAACATTTCCTTGAAATATTGAAATTGTACATCCTAACGTTTAAGGGCCAACGGCAAGGTCGTAACCGGTGTCAAGATCCCTAACCAGACATACCCCCCCCACTTGGGAGGGGCGACAGCACTGAGGCGTACCTCAAGTGCAACTACTACCAATTTCCCTTGACTTGACGGGGGCACCTATAAACTCGACGCCAGTTAAAGGTCGTTCGAAGACTCGTGTGAGGTATCTAGAAGGTATCGTAGACCTCCCCCCAACCCCACACAACTTACCATATCTGCCGTCGCAGACGTCACTGGCCCCGGGAAATTCCCCAGGAGGGGGCTGTAACCCCTCCTACACAGGAAGGGGCCTTGACCGCCTTTCCTTTTCTTTCGGCGACCCATCCTTAGAAGGGACCGCCTCCCCGTTGAGGGGCCAAAGGCCACCTCTCCCGAGCGCTCCCATCCGTGTTGGGTGACGCCCACTCATAGGGATCTTCCAATTAGTGCTCACCGATCATGACCTTACCGCCCGACCAAAATAAATACGACAATGCTAACTAAACTAAAAATTACATTGGCCACTATGACCGAAAAGGCATGTTTATAAATGGACACTAAATCCGAATTTCTTTAATCACAAAACCTACATAAAATAGACCATTCTTTATTACACACTCAACATCAACACGATACTACCGCAACCTGTAAACGAAAAAGAATTATCGATCAATTTTATTACAAACAACTGGCTGTCATCAGGGGCTGGTGGGTGGGTCAAAATTGGCTCTTCGTTCCGTCTCGAGCTCACGTGCAGCGAGGAGGTGCAGCTTCAGAGCACAGGAACAAGAGGATGTCTTCTGGTCTTGCGTCCCTTTTTATCCGTCTTCAGGGCGGGCGTAAGCCCGCCCCTGCCTGCCCCGAGGGCGTGGCCAGCCGCATCAGTGTCTAGGCCAGCCCACTCTAGGGCGGGAAAAAGCGCGCCCCGGCTACGCCGCTTCGGGCATACCAGCCGAGACGCGCCTCCCGCCCAAAATGGCTTCCCGGGGGGATCGAGGCACTCTGCCATACGTTCGGGGGGACCGAGTGGTTGCCCCTTTCCATATGGCTGAGATACCCGCCACCCCCTCTCAACACAATCCCCAAAGGAGGGAAACCGGAAACAGTTCTTGAAGTTTTTGGAAGTGGGAGGGAGTGACCCTCCCGGCCGTATTTATTAAAACAAAAAATTAAAACATTAAACAGTTTCATATTAATGTACAATTTCATTACCACATTGCGATGTTTGGCTAACCTTAACAGATTCTCTAATACAGAATTTCTCCTAGCCGATCTAACATCCTACAAAACATTTCCTTGAAATATTGAAATTGTACATCCTAACGTTTAAGGGCCAACGGCAAGGTCGTAACCGGTGTCAAGATCCCTAACCAGACATACCCCCCCCACTTGGGAGGGGCGACAGCACTGAGGCGTACCTCAAGTGCAACTACTACCAATTTCCCTTGACTTGACGGGGGCACCTATAAACTCGACGCCAGTTAAAGGTCGTTCGAAGACTCGTGTGAGGTATCTAGAAGGTATCGTAGACCTCCCCCCAACCCCACACAACTTACCACATCTGCCGTCGCAGACGTCACTGGCCCCGGGAAATTCCCCAGGAGGGGGCTGTAACCCCTCCTACACAGGAAGGGGCCTTGACCGCCTTTCCTTTTCTTTCGGCGACCCATCCTTAGAAGGGACCGCCTCCCCGTTGAGGGGCCAAAGGCCACCTCTCCCGAGCGCTCCCATCCGTGTTGGGTGACGCCCACTCATAGGGATCTTCCAATTAGTGCTCACCGATCATGACCTTACCGCCACAGGCCGGATAGTTGACCGGCTATCCGGACCCCCCACAAAACTCCTACCTAAAGGTCATGTTTCAACGTTTTTAACCATGCTAAGAAGTCTCCTATGAGTAACTCATTCCCCACCCGAGACAAATGCACACCATCCCCCAAATACATACTGTCATCATTAATACAACCATGCGGAATAGAATGCAAAGTCCTGGAACGGAACAACCTACTCACTTTGTTATTAAGCTTTCTAACAGAATGATTCAAAGCAGGAATGGAAATAGCCCCCCGCCACACCTTTCGTGGGATCATATGGGACCACGCAATTGTGCACCCCGGAACTCTCCTCGCCAACCAACTTACAGTGGAAAGCATTGCCTCCAGGAGAAGTCGTCTACCGGTGGTGACCAAATCATTGCCCCCTAAATGTACTATAACTATAGACGGCGGTGACCTCGTCCGCCCTAACAAACCCTGAAAAAATGTTTGAAACTGGTCAATACAGAGACCGCCTCTTCCGTAGAAGGACACCCTGTACCCGTATTCCCCAGCTACGTGAATCATGTCACCTGCTTTGAATACTTCTGCGGCACGCCTCATGTATGAGTGGCCCACGACCCACACCTCCTTTTTCACAGCCGGTGATGTCTGACCGCTGGCCTGGTGTTGGGTCGACTGCATAGTCCGCCCCGCCTCGTAGGCTTGCGCAACTGAAAACCAAACAAAAAACAAGAAGCGTGAGTACATTATTACAGCTTCACAACATGTGCAACCGCACATATCTCTTATAACAATTGGAGGACCAACGCCCCACTCGTTTCACTTGTTCAACATTAAGACCCCTGGCTGTAGCTTCTGTGGCAGCCCCTATACGAAAGGAATGGGTCCCAAACTCGCCCGGGTTCAAGCCCGCAGTGGCAATTGACATCGCAAGCACCCGCTGAAAGTGAAATTTCGTCAGTGGGGTGGCGTCCGCGTGTCTCAACAAGGTCCCCCTCCATGATGCCACCCTTCGTGCTAGGTAGTCTTCTAAACACTTTACCGGACACATGGAGGACCCGGGAATCCTGCGTATGATTATGCAGTCACCCATCCCATCTTGATCGGTCTTGGACCTGACAAAGGAGACAGTCATCGTCTCTCCCCTGATCTGAACGTGTTCCTGGCACAAACCCCCCGCCACATCCAGTTTGTTCCTTGCCACCAGTTCGCTTACCCTCATCGCCCCGTGAAATGCAAGCGTAAAAGCGGCTCGGAACAATACCGTCTCAAACTGAGATGAGCATGTGGCAGGGAGTGTGGCCAACAACTGGGACAACCTATCCAAACCTATCGGGCGCCTCTCGTCTACTCTGCGACCCTCAAGGCGTTGCCACCCACGCAGCGCTTTCCGTACCACGAAAGACGCTGTCGGGTCCTGGATATTATGAGCCCTGGCAACAAAGGAAATGGCAGCACGATGCCTCTGGGCCGTAGCCACCGACTTCCCAGCCCTACGCAAGGACATCAGAAAATGCACTACCCATTCCTCGTGGCCCCAAAGCCCCTCTCTGTCAGTCCCCAAAAAGGCTAAATAGGCCCGAAACGCCCCTTCATATGCCTTCCTCGTCCTTGGTGCTAGACTCTCTCCCACGAGGTGACGAAGTTCGGGGCACCGAGAGACCAGAGAGCTTCGGGAAAGGGTGCCGGCTCTGGGTCCGCTGAGGGAAGGAAACCCGAGAAAGCCTGCATTTGAAAACGAGACAGTGCGTCAGCCGCCTGATTCATCACCCCTGGGACATGTTTTGCTCTGAATAGCACGTTCAGTTGCATACACAGTAAAACAATTTCTTTGAGCAGTCTTAAAATCAGTTTACAACGTGCTGCCTGACTATTGATGCACTCTACCACGGTCATATTGTCAGACCAAAATATGACAGAGTGATCTTTGAACCCTTCGGGCCAGGTTCTGAGGGCCACCAAAATGGGAAAA
Organism: Lissotriton vulgaris; assembly: GCF_964263255.1. Lineage (NCBI taxonomy): Eukaryota > Metazoa > Chordata > Amphibia > Caudata > Salamandridae > Lissotriton > Lissotriton vulgaris. The sequence goes on along the minus strand of NC_141685.1, from coordinate 797,681,695 downwards.
AGTTCCAGGAAAGCAATATTACTCGTCAGACCATTATCATGCCACCATGTCGGCCACCTTTGTGCCGACCATTTTGTGCCGAAGATGGCGCCAAAACCTATGCTTCCTGCTGAATCTGTCCATAGCCCCAGCTCTTCAGAGGACACGGCTGGTTTGTTCCAGACGACTCGACCATTAAAGTCCGCCAAAAATGCTAACCAAATACGCATGTCCTGGCGGACCTCAGCCGATAGTCTCGTGCGATGATGACCCTCCTTTAGGCCGACCATCGCTTGGGCAATTGAACGGGAAAAGGGGCGGGCCATTGGTATCACCCTCAGGGCAAAATTCAACTTTCCCACCAACTGCTGTAATTGATGCAGCGTAACCTTAGATGCATTTATACACACTTGCAGGGCTGCCCTGAACTTCAACACTTTGGCAGCTGGCAAACGAAAACAACCCTCACTGGAGTCTAACTCGATCCCCAGAAACTCGAGGCAAGTCGTAGGACCCACCGTTTTACCCGGTGCCAATGGCACACCAAACTGGTTCATTAACACACAAAATTCGGCCAAGGCCCGGCCACATTCGAGATCCCCGGCTGCCCCAAGAAACAGAAAATCATCAAGGTAATGCATTACATATTGGAAACCCGTCTTCTTTGTGAAGACCCATTGTAGAAAACTACTGAATTTCTCGAAATAGGCACAGGATATAGAGCACCCCATCGGCATACACCTATCCATGTAATAACAACCCTGAAACCTGAATCCCAGGAGACGCTGGTCGTCTGGGTGTACCGGGAGCAATCGGAACGCTGACTCGATATCTGATTTCGCCATCAGCGCCCCGGGCCCCAGGCGATTCAAAATGGCTACGGCCTCATCGAAGGATGCGTACCGCACCGAACACACTTCTGGATCGATTGCATCGTTTACAGAAAGACCACGTGGAGCTGACAAATTATGAATCAGTCGAAACTCACCTGGGTCCTTCTTGGGGACCACCCCTAAAGGAGAACAAACAAAATTCTGCACCGGGGGTACACTAAACGGGCCGGCGACCCGACCTCGAGTAACCTCTTTCCGGATCTTATCCTGTACTACGGTCGTATGCTGCAGGACGGAAAGTTGATTTTTGCACTTCTCCACACCCTGAAAGTCCCCTACCGGGATGCGGAAACCATACGAAAATCCGTTCCGCAGCACCCCAGCAGAAGTACGATCCGGGTATTCACTGAGCCAGGGAATCATCGCCAAGGTATCAATCGGGGTTGGTAAAGGCGCCCCTCGGACTACATTAGACCTGTTTGGCGCCTCCTCTACCCCCATTCTCACCCGTTCTGGCTCTGCACGTGGACTCAGGATGGGACGACCCGCAACCACTACATTCATGTTTAAATTTACACGATCCCTGGGGCCTAGTACATTTACCTCTGTTGAAATTAAAGCAGAAACCCCTTTTTCCCGTATTGCCGGCAGGTCTCGAGTAATCGTCGGTACCCGTACCTGAACGAAAGGGCGTCCCCCCATATTGGCGGGAGGATTCACCAACATTGCTTCCTACCAACGGCATTTTCAACATTCCTGACTCCTTCATTTTATCCCATGTCAAAGAATCATAACAATCCCAGGTTAAACTTTTGTTATGCTCCTTCGCCTTTCTGAAAAGATTATCATAACAGAACCAATGGTTACCCTGGTGCGATGTCGAGTACCCCATGATTCGCGACTGATAGATTGGAAACTCGGGAAGCAACTCGGGCCTACGTTCCCCTAAGATTGACGTAAAAATTCCCCATGCATTGCCCCAATTGCCAATATTCTCATTTACTTTAAAGGCGGCCATTTTTGCGCGCCAAACACTCGGATGCATGAGATCCTTCTGACCCTTAACATGCTCCACCTCATAATGATCGACAAGCAACGAGAAGATGTTCACATATTCCCCCGCCCAAATCTTTTCCTTAATTGCCAAAGGAACATGTTGACCCAACTTTTCTCTACGAGAGGGTGCTGACTCATCCCTCGCAATCAGCAATGGCCGCTTACCTGCACCGGACGCTGCCTCTGCGGTCGCAATCGTCCCTTGTGGCTTGTCTACTACTGCAGCCGGCGCGGACACCTTGGCTGCATCCCGTTTCTCGCGCAATTGTTTCATCAGCGCCTGTGCCTCGGCAGCCGTGGCGCCCTCGCTACTGTCGCCCAACCACGCTGCAAGCTGTGCTGCCAGCTCGGGCGGCATATCTTCATTGGACATCGGGGTGACCACCACGGGAATCGGATTCCCCTCCGCCGGTACTGGGGTTGGCGCCTCGAGCGGGGCACAGGGAACCGGGACGTCTCCCCCGGCTGGTCCCCTCCTTGGCCTCTTGGCTTTCCCTCCTGGAGCTGCTCCAGCCGACGGACGCCCCGGTCCCCCCTCCCCGTCTCGCTCCGCCACCCGCTTCTTCAGCTCGGTCATCTCCTTCATGAGGACCCGAACCATCTGTTCAGTCGTCATTCTCTTCCCGCCTTTCTTGGGCATTTCTCCGACAAAATATCTGGAAGACAAAAGAAAGATTACAACGCTCAAAATTGGCTCTTCGTTCCGTCTCGAGCTCACGTGCAGCGAGGAGGTGCAGCTTCAGAGCACAGGAACAAGAGGATGTCTTCTGGTCTTGCGTCCCTTTTTATCCGTCTTCAGGGCGGGCGTAAACCCGCCCCTGCCTGCCCCGAGGGCGTGGCCAGCCGCATCAGTGTCTAGGCCAGCCCACTCTAGGGCGGGAAAAAGCGCGCCCCGGCTACGCCGCTTCGGGCATACCAGCCGAGACGCGCCTCCCGCCCAAAATGGCTTCCCGGGGGGATCGAGGCACTCTGCCATACGTTCGGGGGGACCGAGTGGTCGCCCCTTTCCAAAAGATGTGTTTTCTCATTTTAGCTGTCATTAGATTTTGATCGTGACTAAAGCTAAAATGACTGAATGGATTTGTACCAAATTTTATATAAAAGTGTGCCTTTGTTACTTTGGTATAAATCTGTTCAGTAGTTTTTGAAATATAAATATTTTTAAAACTTGCTGAGCGGGGTAATCCTAAGTGAATTTAAAAATTCAAAAATGTAATTTATGATTCGAAAATGGAGCCTTTTTTCCTTTTTTTTGTATAATTTTTTATTGAACAGATTAGTAGGTAGCCGATGGTACAAAACATATTTCACTTTAAATTTCAATATCAATACATTTCAATAAATTTCTAAAAAAAAAACTTAAAATATCAGACAAGAGATAAAAAGATAAAAGGGAGCGAGATTCCTCGAGATAAAAAAAACAGCCAAAATCCTCATTAAAGCTTTCAAGACATTATGTGCAAAATCTACAATTTATAAAGTGCACTTGCAAAAGTGCAAAACTGCAATAAAGTGCTACTGCAAAGTGCAAAAGGTACAATAAAGTGCAATCTTAAAAGTGCTTAGTGCAAGCTGGTGCAAAGCAGCAAAAGATGTTAATAAAGTGCAAATGTCCTAAAAAAAAAACCTGTTACATTCATAGATGAAAAGGCTGTTAATAATGAAAAAACTTTTATCATCTACTCTCGATTTTCTTTTCGAATCATCCTCCCTTCAATTGTTCTAGATTTCCAAAATATTTCCAATTCCTTTCAAATCTCCCGATGGCTCCCACTCTGCCAGCATAAACCCTTTCAAAAAGACAGGTTCTCCTCATTTTGTTAAACCATTTCAATTGTGATGGGATCTCCCTGGATTTCCAGTTTTGAAGTATTAAAGAACGAGCAACAGCGCAAGATATAAATATAAATACTTCTTCAGCTTTATTAAACCCACTCCTATCATTGCATATACCGAACAGGGTCGCTTCTACCACTGGCAGAAATGTTTTCCCAATGGCCTGTTCGATATCTGCAAATATCCCCTTCCAAAAAGATTCTAGCTGCGGACAAGAGAAGAAAATATGATGCCATCCTCCCTGAGCACTAGCCATACATCTGAAACACTTATTCTAAACTTCAGGGTACATCCTCTCCAGAGCCTCAGGTGTATAATACGCTAACCAACGAGATAAAAAGGACATCCTCTTATAACTGCCTGCGCGTAGAGATTTATTTCCCAGCTGGCACAGAGCGTCCCAATCCTTCGAGGAGAAAGTACACTGAGTCGAGAGGCTTATTTTCTCCAAATGTCTGTCTACTAGTGCGGTTTGTCCAGAGCAATGAAGCATCTTGTACCAATATCCTATACCTTTATTGTTTCCTCCGTACAGGGCTGTTAACATGACATTAGGAGAATTAAGCAAGCCACTTATCTCTTTTCTGATGAAGTAGACAATCTGCATATATTAAAAAAAAGTCAGACGCCTGGGACTATTCGTTCTAGCAACCACCTCCTGCCAGCTAAATACCCTGTTTTGGACTACCAGATGTCTCAACTCACGGAGCCCGCAAAGTTCCCAATTTTTTATGCGGTTCAAACTTACTTGGAGACCATATTTGAGTACATTCAATTAAACTTAAATAATGGGAGCCATCGGAACCATGTTTTTTATAAAGGAGCGATAGTCTTGACGCATATTCTCTTAACGTCTTGTATCTTGACCTCTTTGGAAGCTTTGCAGTTTTCAAAAAAATTGGAATTTGAGAACCTGCCTCTCGTAACATCTTTACAAGAAAAAAAACGTATCTCTTGTCTGATTAACCCTCAGTATTCCTGCCAGTATATCAAAAAATGCTGCTTCATAGTAGGTCCTTAAATGGGGTAGAGCTAAACCTCCTTGATCAACTGAGAGTTGTATCACGGGCAGCTTGACTCTTGAAGCTTTATTGCCCCATATAAATCCTCTCAGCATTGTTCCCCGCTCTTTAAAGAAACCTAAATTAATTTTAATGGGAACATTGCTGAACAGAAATATAAGCAGGGGCAGCACTGACATTTTGATCAATGATACCCTGCCTATAACTGATAAAGGAAGCAAAAGCCATTGATCTAGAAGGTTCCGAATTTTATTCTTCATACTAGTGTAATTCAGGACAAAAAGCTTATCATATTCGCAAGTCACGAAGATACCCAGGTATCTAATTGGGTCGCTTCTTGCAGCTTGGACCTGCAAATAAATAGGGAGAAAATGTAAATCGGTGTTTAAAGCAAGGACCTCGGTTTTATAGCCCCCTATCTTTTCATAGTCCTTGAGCTCTCTCATTAAGTTCTCAATATTTTCTTTTTTAGGTATTAAATAAAGGATAATGTCATCGGCAAACAACTTTAGCTTTGACATACCAATGATAGCGGGCTGAATAGCCACATTATCCCTGGTCTTTACCACTAGAGGCTCAATAAAGAAAGTGAAGAGCAAAGGGGACAACGGGCAACCCTGCCTTGTTCCCCGATTTACCTTAATCTTCCCAGCCTGTTTTGCATTGATTATTACTTGAGCCGATGCTCCCTCATAGATATTATGTAACATCTCAATAATTGAGACCGGGAATCCGAATTGGCCGAGAGAATAAAACAGTGCTGCCCAGTTGACTAAGTCAAACGCCTTTTCTGCGTCAATCATTAAAATACAGGCTGGAATCAAATTAATATTAAAATAGTCCAAAGCCTGAATTAGGAACTCAGTGTTTGCTGCCATATAGCGTCCTGCAATAAACCCAGTCTGATCTTGGTGGATAACTTCCTGGGCTGCGAGCACAAATCTTTCCGCCCATATTTTCATGACGATTTTATAATCCAGATTTAATAAGCTAATTGGCCTGTATGAATTCACCTCGTTGTGGTTTTTGTCTTTTTTAACAAAACATATAATTGTGGATTCCTTAAAATCCACAGGGACATGCCCACCTAATCTAATATAGTTAAATAGCTTTTACAAGGGTGTTACTAGTTCTTTAAAAAAAAACTTGTAAAATTCAATTGGGTACCCATCCTGATCGGAAGCTTTTGCCCCGGATGTTGCCTTTATACATTCTTATATTTCAGAAGTACTTATTTCAAGCCTGATTTGGTTAACCCGATTTTCAGAAATTTTGGGGATCTCTATATTTGCAAAATATTCCTGGATCATTACTTCCTCTACCTGGTATTCCATAGAGTAAATTTTTTCGAAATGGTCCGGAAGATCCTAGAGATCTTGCCACCATCCACCTCCTCCAGTCCACTCTGAGGGTCTCGGATTTTCACTATCATTGAAGACTCCTGCCTCTTTCTCGCAGAGTTAGCCAGTAATTTTCCCACCAACTGGCTGTCTTCGTAGACCTTTTGCTGGAAGGCTTTCGAGCTATTTATCTCTTCCACAATAAAAAAATCCTGTAAAAGTGCTTTAGCCTGCTCTAATTGACTCGAGTGTTGTTGGAACTGTAGAGCATATTCCTTCTCTACGGGTGACTGAAGCTTAGATATTTTTAGCTTTCTTTCATTCGCCTGGGCACTAGTATACGCGATAATCTGGCCGCGTGCTGCAGCTTTAAATCCGCCCCAAACAGAAAAGGGTTCAGCTGTATTGTCATTCATTTCAAAGAATACTGTAATTTCTCTCTCTGAATCCTGAAACCCAGTCCTGATTTTGTAGCAGGGTGCGATCCAGCTGCCACCTGGGACGCTCCCCATCCACCCCTCCAAATACTAGCTCTAGTTCTATTCTGCCGTGGTCAGAAAACGGATTGCATCCAATCAGAGTTATTGAGATCTGGAGAGATCTAGATATTAAAAATAAATCTATTCTGGATGCAGTCTGAATCCGCTGAGAATAGCATGTAAAAGAATATTTTTCTACGTTCCTGCAACGCCAGGGATCCCTTAATTGATATTCATGTAAGAGTGCCTCAAAAAACATTTTGTTTTAGGTTTTAACTGCTTCTTTTTCTTATTAGAAGTGTCCCATATCAAATCTTGAATATAATTAAAGTCCCCTCCCAGAATAATCTGTCCTGGGGCTCCCCTTAAAAATTTGTAAATCTCTGTCAACCCAGAAATATGTATGATCAAGGATGGGGCCGTAGTAGTTCACAACATGTATTACTTTCTCTTGCAATTTTGCTACAACCCATAGCCACCTTCCCTTGGAATCTCTCTGAACCTGTAAAAATTCCCAGGGCAGATCCCTCGAAAAGTAAATAGCAACTCCTCTCTGGGCCACCCCTGTTGATGAAAAAAGGCATAAGAAAAATATCTCGGGATAAACAACTTAGGGGTATTAGACTTCAAATGTGTCTCCAAAAAATTGACCACCTGGGATCTAAGAGATATTACCCATTTCAAAAGAGCCCCCTACTTCTGTTTATTTAACATCCCATTAGCATTAATTGACAGGATATTGCATGTATTAAATTTCATCTAAAATAAGTATTTTCCTTGTTAAGTACCTACCATTAGAAATTGAAAAAATGCTATACCTATTGCACATATTCCTTTTTACTGCATTTACCCCCCCACCCCCTCCCTACCCGGGAATGTGGAAACTCCCTTCCCTTCCGCGCTGTCCACATTCCTCCCACTTCTTCTGTTCTGGGTGTCCTCTTGCTACACCCTAAGTGACCCGTTAATCTGGGGCCGCCCCATTCTTACTATTGTTTTAAGATTAACGCTAGACAACACACCTCTTTTACCCCCCAAAAGGGGAAAGAAAGAGAGAAAGAGAACAAAAGAGAAAAAAAACAAAAAACAACTCAGAATGAGTAAAGCATTGCAAACCATAGGTTAATTTTTTCAGGCCCCTGAAGAAATCTCCTTAAGAAGAGATTGTGCCTCTTCTAAGTCAGTAAACAAGTACAATTTTCCCTTGACTAGGACCTTCAACTTTGATTGCTGTGCAATCGAGGCTTGGGCGCCATTTGCTTTGAATAAATGTAGAATTTTAACAAATTCTTTTCTCCTTCTCGCAGCTGCCGCTGTCATGTCTGAAAAGATCCTACATTTTTGTTGTTTCTGACACCGAAAACTGTTGTTGTTGATAGGCTCTAGAAAGAATCCTCTAATCAGAAAAATTCAATAAAATAGTTCTTGGAATGTTGAATTTGGAAAGTGCTGTGCCGGGACCCGCTGAGCCCTTGTTATAGTCAAATCCCCCTCAAATTCAGGTAGAACTGTTTGCTGAATAAAAGAATTGACCCACTGAACAGTGTCGGAGCCCTCTGTTCCTTCTGGAACCCCTACAATCCTTAGATTTGATCTTCTAGAGTGGTTTTCAAGCTCCTCTAGCTTGTTTTCAAGAGAGTTTTTCTTCTTGGCTGCCTCCCTAGCTTCCCCCGTGACCAGGTTCATTTGATCTTCAAGGGCAGAGATCCTTGCCTCTGCCTCCTGTAGTCTATTAGGGAGTGCCAACATTGGCTACTCAAATTTGTCCATTCTTGAATGTAAGGCAGCTATCTCCACTTGCTGATTGTTCTTTATTTCTCGGATCTCATCAAGGATCAAATTCAGCATTTCGCGGACATCTAGCTGATATCCCACCTCAGATCCCGGGAGGCTGGCTTTTCCTGCCAGTAGATCTACGTTGGTACTCAAATTTCTCTCATTAGGACTCAGCTGCACATCTTCTCCCTCTACTCCTTCTACCCCAGATACTCCGCTTTGTATATTCGGTAATTGAGAAGAATCTTGCACAAAGTCCCCCTCATCAACCGTCTAATTTGTGGAAATTAGGGGAGATTGCGGTAGGGATAAGAGCAGAGGTTCAGGTCCCTGGTCATGGCAATGCGTCTTAGTCGTTTTTGTCAGACCTGAATCTTCGGACAGTACAATGTTAGCTGGCGAGGCAGCAGGAGTTGGAACTGTAGGGGATTGTGAGGGGAGAGACTTCGGAGTGGTTCTCTTTGCAAAGAGTGGGCAATCCTTTATCTCCTTTCCTCCAATACCGCTCTTATTTTTGCCCTCTCCAGCCTGAGGTGGTGTTTCTGAAACAGATACCAAGGTAGAAGCTGGCACTTCTGCTTCTAGTTCGGATTGCGCAGTTATATTTAAAATGTTTTCCCGATCCACAACTGCCTTCTTCGGCTCAGTAACTTGCAGAGAGGTATAAGAGAGGGGTAACTCATCTTCAGAGGACTCAAGCATGGTATCCTCAGCCGAGTTCTCTTCCCTATTTTTATCTTTATTTTTATCATTATCCTTGGCTGCTTTTCGTGAAGCCTTCCTGGCTAAGGCAAAGCGGGTCTTTGTTTTCTGGCGGGCAGCCAATTCAACTTTGCTAGGCTTAATAGACTCTTCTCCCTCCTTCTGAGGTTTGCCCATTATGCCCTTTAATTTGACAGGGAAAACCCCCCCTTCCCCTCCTCACAGTTTTTCTTTATATTTAATATTTCTGCCAGCCGTTACTCACAGTGTTACTCGCAGCATGAGAATGTTCCAGGATCCCTTATCCCTCCACTGCAGCAGCAACAGCAACTTGTTGTATCTTCTTCCTAAGTCAATTTGGTGCAATGTTAACCCTGCGCCGTCTTCAGGGCTTAATAAGCTCCGAGCCCCCACCTCAGTTCCAGCTCCAGCTCCAGCCATGGTAAAAGTTCAATCAGCAGCCGCTTCAGCCGTTTCTGCGCGTTTCTTTGCGTCCTCAAACACTCCTGCCCTCGCAGAATTGCATTCCTCAGGAACCACGTACAAGTCACAAACAACGAGCATCAAGCCCCGAGGAAGCCGTAAAAAAGCTGTAGAAGCTGAGTCTCTTAAATCAGCAACAGATTCACAGAAAGATTCAAACGCCCCCAGCTTCTCACTCGATTCGCGGGGCGCCGGTGGCACGGCCCCCCATGAAGAAATCCATAGAAGCAGAATCAAAGCTGCAGCAGCATTCTGTCGGCTAGCTTTTCTCTGCCACCATTCCAGGGGCAGGATCCCAGGTCACGGGTCACGGAAGGCTACGCAGAGGCGTGGTACTCCGTAGCCATTCCCCCCATGACTCATAGCCTTTTTTCCTGTTGTCCCTTTCAGATCCAAGATTGGAACTCCTTGCATCCAGAAAAAAGTAAAAACTCCATATAAGAGGACAAGGTTAGCGCAAACATACCCCAGGCCATATTCAATGACCCTGAATGGGCCACTTGGGTTACAAAAATAGTAAGAGTTGTAGGGTCCGCTGATACTTTTTGGGATTTACAGGACTCTGATATTTAAAATAGGGGCTGGGGTCCATGGTACCTAAACAGGTACTGTTGACATCTGGCATCTTTGTAGGTGTTAGGGTTCCACAAGTCTCTAAAAGAATCCACAAACATAGCAAACTTCACGTCCAAGTATCGCAAATCCGGGGCAACCCTTGACAATCAATTTATCACCAATGGGGGTTTGCTGTCATAGAGTCAGAACCGCAAATCCGAGAAAAGAAAAAAATCATCATGGTTCAGAGATATTTGCCCTGGGTTCACAGTACCCAGCTTTGACATTTACTTGGGGTGTATAAACCTATGATCAACAAATCAAAAATAATTGAAAAAAAACAAAACAGGATGTGGCCAACGATCAAGCACTATGGAATCACCACTATGCATAGCAGGGGTTTGCAGGCCTCAGCGGGTTTGGTGCTGAACCATGCCAGAGGCCAACCCACAAGCCTGTTGCCCTATGACCAACCCCCAAGCATGTGCAAAAGGGGATCTTCTGCCCGCAGAGCGTTGGGCGTATGTCATAGACATTGACAAGGCTACACCCAATAGGAGGTGGTCACCTAAGGTGATTTGGGTGAAAGGCCTGCCAAAGGCCAAGCCCTTCCCCCAAACCCTAACACTATCAAAGCATAGGTGCATCTGAGGTTGGCCACCCTTTGATATTTTGGCACAGGGCCAGGAAGGAGACCAGGCCCTGTGGCTAAATTTCACTTTGCACTGTGAAGGCTCATGCAATGAGAGTTGGCCACCTGGGGAGAGTTTGGGTTCAGGGCCTGGCTGGGGGCCAGGCCTAGGAGCACACTTGCCTGAGCACAACTGATGGCCGTGTGAACTTTAGGGTGGCCTCTCATGGAGATTGGCACGCCAACCTCTGCAGTGCATTGCCAAAAACCAGGTTTGGCACAGGGCCTCAGCAGCAGCCAGGCCCTGACGCCAATCTCTGTTGTGCAAGGCTAGAGGCCTCATGCAGCAGGTGTTGGCCACCTGTGGCAGGTTGGGTGGTCGTCCTGGCTAGAAGCCAATCTCCCAGCCAAATCCTGCTGTGAACAACTGAAGCCATGAACAGGGGAGCAAGCTTGAGACAAGGACTTATGGCCTATCCCTCTATGTGCTGCCAAAGGCTAACAAGAGGTGGGATTGGCCACACACTGATGACTGGGCACAGGTCTGCCCTTCACCCTTCCGCTGATTCACTGTGTACATAACTAAAGGTCCTGCAGAGTGGGGTTCTCTAGCCACCATGGGTTGAGTGCAGCACCTTTCTAGTGACCAGACTCTGTAGCAAATATTTGTTGCACATCACCCCGCATCTGGCCAATACCAGCTGCACACTGTCTTACTGAGGTTCACATTTTGTCACTCACCCAATGTCACACTCACTCACTATTACTCACTTTCTAAATTTCACATAATCTCTCAATAATACTCTCTCTCCTTAAATCGCCCAGCCCTTTTCCTGTCTAAATCTTTTATTCACTCAAACCTGTTTCAACTTATACAAAATAGACAGTATATAGTTAAATCTTTTTTAAGCCATTAGAATTGGTTCTGATAACAACCATGTTTGTATTGTTTTAAAACAAAATAAGTATTTTTGTTTTTACTTTGTTTTCAGAAAAACAAAATAAAAATAAAAAAGTATAAAGGGAAATAAACTAGGGGGGGAAACAAAGCCATTTTTATTTTCTAGTGTATTTTGATGGTGAAGCACTTGATTTTTGCAGGCCCTTCCACTTTGCTGCCAGCAAGAGATAATTTTGCCACAGAGCAAGCAATGCAATCTGTTAGAAATGGGGGTGTCTAGTTGACAGAGGTAGGTACCTTTGTCCAAATAGGGACCCTTGCTTTTAGTCAGGGTAAAGGGGATACAACTTTAGATAACCCCTGCTCTCCCCTGGGTAGCTTAGCACAAGCAGACAGACTTATCCCAAAGGCAATGTGTAAAGTATTTTACGTAAAACACACAGTAATACAGTGATAACACCACAAATGGACACCACACCAGTTTAGAAAAATAAAGTATCTTTATCTAAACTCAACAAGCCCAAAACGACAAACATCCAAAATACGTGTAATAAGAGTATGACTTTTCAAAGGTTTCAAGTAACTGGGTCCATAGAAAACTATAGATGTGTTATTCTACACAAAGTACCTGGAAATGCATCAAAATTCACAAGATCAAACAGGGCAGAGATGGGAAGTGTGGAGAAACAGAGAGATACGTCAGTTCCTGAGTCCTTGGGGAGGCGATGCAACAGTTCTGCTGCACGCAGGAGAAGTGATGTGTAAAAAAATCCAATAAGAAAGAGAAAAGGGGACAACGGATCCAGATCCTAAGCATGCCTGTATATAATAGAGGGTATCTGAGGTAGGCTACTTGTCATCTGCACTAGTAGATCCATTCCCCATTCATTTGCAAGACTTAGAGATGAGCCAAGAAAGGTAGAAAAAGTGGTAGTCTGTGTGGAAATAATTCCATTCATTTTTTGAGTAATTTTAGTGTGTCTGGTGACTCTTTTTTACAACTTCAGAGTCTTTCAGGACGAAGAAAATTAATAAAGTCAAAAGAATTAAGTTCATGTTGCGCCAACATGTGTTTCGCCCCTTCACACTGGCCCATCAGCCTGGGGCTTCCTCAGGGCGTGGAGCGAACGATAGTTATTCCTCATTTAGATGTATCAGGTTTCTTAAAAAAGCTTCTGCTGTTTGGCTGTAATCGGTTTGATTTGTTTTAAAAAATAAACATGTATTGAGAGTTCATAGAAAGGAGGAAAATTCATATACATAATGTCATATATGGATACATACCCCAAACTGTTGAAAAAGGGGAAAGATTGGCTTAAATCTAAAGTGCAAAGTGTTGACCATTATAAATAGTCATTTCAAAGTAATACTATCATAAAATTCCTATAATGCAAAACTGATCCTATTAAATTAAAGTGCAGAGTGCTAAACCAGGATACACACGTACATGTGTATTCTTACTTTTTATACCAGATGCTACAAAAGTGCAGAGAAGAATCACATTAAGGGAAATTACAAAGTGCTAAGTGCTATGTCAGGTTAAATAACCACATATATGTTCTATCTTCTTAAACCAGCTGTGAGATATTATCCTATATTTGAAAAACACTCCAATATTTCTCATACTTTCTTACTGCTCCTGATCTTATTGCATATTTCTTTTTGGTTTCTTGTAAGTTAAGCAGTTTTGCTCTCCATGCATTAAAAGGAGGTACCTTCTCTACTCTCCAGAGTTGTAGGATCAGAGATCTCGCTATTAATGCTGCGATAAACACACATTCCTTGTGCGCGCTGATAATAGAAGAGCAGCCCAGAACAGCAATGGATTCATCGAGTGAGATGAGGGAGTCTATTGTGACTCTAAGATATTTCTCGATCTCCTCCCACAAACTCAGAATTTTTGAGTATTCCCATATGATATGTGTCCAGGTGCCTTTCTGTGCACAACAAAAGCATTCATCCTCTATTTGAGGGTATATTTTATGAAGAAAAGAAGGTGTTCTATATATCAACCATTTCAAATAGTACTGCATACGTTTAAAATTCGCCCCTCTGAATATCACTGTGTTCTACTTATTAAGCCTATTCAAGGTTGGTTTAGGGATCTGTATGTCTTCCTTTTTTTCCATCTATCCCTAGCTTTTTCATATAGTGAAAGGGACTTATTCTCATCAAAGATTTTAACCCAGTTGCCAATCTTCCTTTGTATGGGGTGGCTAAGGGCTTCACTGATATTAGCTTTATAACACAAGTTTTCCATATCTAGCTTTTCCAATATAGGTTTTACCCTGATAAATGACCACTTTAAAATTATTTTTGATTGCTGAAGCCCCATTTCAATCTCCGCCCAGGTTTTCCTACAGTTCCCCTTAGTAGAATCCTGGATCTAAATATACCCGTTTTCTTCCATAACCTTAGTATGTTGTTCTCCAAGATACCTGTTTCCCCCGTGGACATATTCGAAAGCCTGGTTGAAATATTAATCCTTGAAATATTGTAGTGTGCTAAAAGCTGGGTTTTTTGTTTGAATAACTATTGTAGAGTCTTATAGCGTACTTTCTTAGGGTATTTTGTGACTCTTGTAGGGTTTACAATGTTATATTCCCTTAGGATCTTTTTTTTTATAAAGAAATGATCTGCCTCTTGCGGATCCAAAAAGAAAAATCTAAAAATGTGATGTGCAAATGTTGTATAATAATAATTTCTAATATTCGGAAGAGATAATCCTCCTTCTGCGACCGAATAGTTTAAAGTGCTGAGTGCCAATCTTGGTACCTTAAGAAGAGAACATACTGTCTATTTCTTTAAAAAAAGAATTCTGTGTTGTACAAGGGGCTGCACTAAAAAGAAAATTAAACAAAGGAAAAATAGGCATTCGGATTAATGCAACTCATCCTATTATTGATAACTGGAGCTGATTCCACCATGTTAGCTGAGAGTGTACCATTTTCAGCAGTGGAGTATAATTTAAGGAAAAGAGGTCTTCTACTCTCTTAGTTATATAGATCCCTAGATACCTCTTTGGGCGAGTGTTATATGTCTGTCTAAATTCTGATTAAAGAGAATTCCCACCACAGTCACATAATATAATTTCTGTTTTGGTCCAATTGATTTTATATCCTCCTATTCTTTCAAAGTCTGCAAAAACTCTCATAATTTCCACCTGAGTGTCTATTCTTGAGTCCCGGAAGAGAACAATATCGTCAGCGTATAATTTTATGTTCGTCATTCTTTGAACTGGAACCATATGAGCTCTTTTGTCCCTGATTGCAATTGCCAATGGCTATATAAATAGAGCAAATAGAATTGGGGAGAGGGAACAGCCCTACCTGGTTCCTCTATTTATTTTGCATGTGCCTACATTGACAGAGTTGATTAAAGTTTGTGCCTGTGAATTTTTGTAGAGTTGTTTTAATAAAAATAAAAACTCATTTGGGAAACCGAACTTTTCTAAAATCATAAAAAGGCAGTTCCAAGAAACAAGATCAAATGTTTTTTTGGCATCTAAAAAACAGATCTGGGCCTCAATCTTATTGATATTAAAAAAATCCAATGCCTCTAGTAAAAAAATTGTATTAATATAAAGTTGTCTTCCTGCTACAAAAACCACACTGATCTGACCCAATAAGTGATCCTACCATCTTATTTAACCTGTTGGCAAGAAGGTTAGTGAAGATTTTATAGTCAGCATTTAAAAGGATTATTGGCCTTTATGAGTTCACATTTTCATTATCTTTATCTTTTTTTAAAATACTGACCACTACTGCAGTGCAGAAGGATAATGGTGGGTCTCCCCCTTGTAATAGATAGTTTGCAAGTCTTAAAAATTCAGAGCTAAGAGTTGTAGAAAATACTTTTTAAAATTCTGTGGGAATGCCATCCTCACCGGTAGCTTTACAATTAGGCACAGAGGTGATAACCATGTCTGGCTCTTCCTTTGTAAATTCAGCTACCAGCAGCTCCTTGAAATTATTTCCCAAGGTTGGAATTTGCAATTTGTGTAAGAATTAGTTAATTGTTTCTAAGGAGGCCTGGTGAGCTGTCTGATAGATATATTTATAATGTTTCAAGAACATCTCGCCTATTAGTGACGTAGTCTTTACGCGAGTTTTAGTCACTTTATCCTGAACGCATTCAACTCTGTTTCAAACTTACCTTTCCTTTGCTTGCCAAGCTAGCAGTCTTCCCGTATATTCACTATCTTTATAGCTTGTCTGAAGATATAACCTGCTTGCCCTGTCACCTAGATCATAGTAAAATTCCCTCATTTTTATTTTTGCATTTATTACTTCTTGCCTGGTGTCGGGAGTCCTATTTCTAAAATACCCTTGATTTGCATCGGCCAGGCTCTTTTCTATCGCTGATCTCTTCTCCTTTTTAGCCTTCTGTTCCGGTTTCTCTTTTGAAGTGATTATGCCTCTCAATGTAGCCTTGAAAGCATTCCATAATATATTAATTGGGGCAGAGTCCTTATTTATATTAAAAAAGAAACTAATCTCCTTCTCTATTTCTGCACACCACTGTTTGTCTGCTAAGTTAAGTTTGTTAAAATACCATATTCTTGATGTTTCTTTCTCTGTTTTCCCTAAAAAGGTTTCCAGCTTAATAAGGGCATGATCTGAGAAGGCATTCACTATCTGCTCGTATTTACTAACTTCCAGATTATGTGAAGTTAGAATAAAGTCTAGCCTAGATAATGAGTCGTATTTTGCCGAATAACAGGAGTACTCACGTTTATTTGGATGGTTGAGCCACCAGTTATCAAAAATATCTAAATCTGTCTTATACCTTAGTAGAGCAGTGGCTACTTGTGGTTTATTTGGTCTTCGGTCTTTTTTAGTTGAATCAACCGCAGGATTTTGCTGAAAATTAAAATCAGCACCCCATATGATCTGGCCCGGTATGCCTGATAGGGCTTGCTTTAACTGAAGAAATTGGGAGCGGGTCATCCATGACTGGTGCATAAATAGTAGCGAGTATCAAATTTATCTGGTTTATTTTCATATGGAGGAATGTCCATCTTCCACTCGTGTCTGAAGGTGATGCTTCCACTTGGAATTGCAAAAAACACAGTTGATGGACAGAATGTAGAACAATGTCATACATTCACCCCAGTACAAAGATCTGGGTCTAAATCCATCGTTTTTTTGCACTCCACACCACCCTAGGTTAGTCACTGGCTATATGCAAATCAGCTCTGACCCTGTGCCTCATGGGAACAGTCCAGTCCGAACTACCAAGCCATGTCTTTCCCAGACCGGAATCAAGCATCCAAGGACCGGTTTCTGGCTATCAGCCTTCTTCAGCCTGGATAGCTTGACTCCAGTGGTGTGGAGAGCCTGGGACTCACGTCTGAGTATACCCAGCACACTCGGGGTGAAAATTGCAAAAAACACAGTTGATGGACAGAATGTAGAACAATGTCATACATTCACCCCAGTACAAAGATCTGGGCCTAAATCCATTGTTTTTTTGCACTCCACACCAACCTGGGTTAGACACTGGCTATATGCAAATCAGCTCTGACCCTGTGCCTCATGGGAACAGTCCAGTCCGAACTACCAAGCCATGTCTTTCCCAGACCGGAATCAAGCATCCAAGGACCGGTTTCTGGCTATCAGCCTTCTTCAGCCTGGATAGCTTGACTCCAGTGGTGTGGAGAGCCTGGGACTCACGTCTGAGTATACCCAGCACACTCGGGGTGAAAATTGCAAAAAACACAGTTGATGGACAGAATGTAGAACAATGTCATACATTCACCCCAGTACAAAGATCTGGACCTAAATACATCGTTTTTTTGCACTCCACACCACCCTGAGTTAGACACTGGCTATATGCAAATCAGCTCTGACCCTGTGCCTCATGGGAACAGTCCAGTCCGAACTACCAAGCCATGTCTTTCCCAGACCGGAATCAAGCATCCAAGGACCGGTTTCTGGCTAGTATCAGCCTTCTTCAGCCTGGATAGCTTGACTCCAGTGGTGTAGAGAGCCTGGGACTCACGTCTGAGTATACCAAGCACACTCGGGGTGAAAATTGCAAAAAACACAGTTGATGGACAGAATGTAGAACAATGTCATACATTCACCCCAGTACAAATCTCTGGGCCTGAATCCATCTTTTTTTGCACTCCACACCACCCTGGGTTAGACACTGGCTATATGCAAATCAGCTCTGACCCTGTGCCTCATGGGAACAGTCCAGTCCGAACTACCAAGCCATGTCTTTCCCAGACCGGAATCAAGCATCCAAGGACCGGTTTCTGGCTATCAGCCTTCTTCAGCCTGGATAGCTTGACTCCAGTGGTGTGGAGAGCCTGGGACTCACGTCTGAGTATACCAAGCACACTCGGGGTGAAAATTGCAAAAAACACAGTTGATGGACAGAATGTAGAACAATGTCATACATTCACCCCAGTACAAAGATCTGGGCCTAAATCCATCGTTTCTTTGCACTCCACACCACCCTGGGTTAGACACTGGCTATATGTAAATCAGCTCTGACCCTGTGCCTCATGGGAACAGTCCAGTCCGAACTACCAAGCCATGTCTTTCCCAGACCGGAATCAAGCATCCAAGGACCGGTTTCTGGCTATCAGCCTCTTCAGCCTGGATAGCTTGACTCCTGTGGTGTGGAGAGCCTGGGACTCACGTCTGAGTATACCCAGCACACTCGGGGTGAAAATTGCAAAAAACACAGTTGATGGACAGAATGTAGAACAATGTCATACATTCACCCCAGTACAAAGATCTGGGCCTAAATCCATCGTTTTTTTGCACTCCACACCACCCTGGGTTAGACACTGGCTATATGCAAATCAGCTCTGACCCTGTGCCTCATGGGAACAGTCCAGTCCGAACTACCAAGCCATGTCTTTCCCAGACCGGAATCAAGCATCCAAGGACTGGTTTCTGGCTAGTATCAGCCTTCTTCAGCCTGGATAGCTTGACTCCAGTGGTGTAGAGAGCCTGGGACTCACGTCTGAGTATACCCAGCACACTCGGGGTGAAAATTGCAAAAATTACAGTTGATGGACAGAATGTAGAACAATGTCATACATTCACCCCAGTACAAATCTCTGGGCCTAAATCCATCTTTTTTTGCACTCCACACCACCCTGGTTTAGACACTGGCTATATGCAAATCAGCTCCGACCCTGTGCCTCATGGGAACAGTCCAGTCCGAACTACCAAGCCATGTCTTTCCCAGACCGGAATCAAGCATCCAAGGACCGGTTTTTGGCTATCAGCCTTCTTTAGCCTGGATAGCTTGACTCCAGTGGTGTGGAGAGCCTGGGACTCACGTCTGAGTATACCCAGCACACTCGGGGTGAAAATTGCAAAAAACACAGTTGATGGACAGAATGTAGAACAATGTCATACATTCACCCCAGTACAAAGATCTGGGCCTAAATCCATCGTTTCTTTGCACTCCACACCACCCTGGGTTAGACACTGGCTATATGTAAATCAGCTCTGACCCTGTGCCTCATGGGAACAGTCCAGTCTGAACTACCAAGCCATGTCTTTCCCAGACCGGAATCAAGCATCCAAGGACCGGTTTCTGGCTAGTATCAGCCTTCTTCAGCCTGGATAGCTTGACTCCAGTGGTGTGGAGAGCCTGGGACTCACGTCTGAGTATACCCAGCACACTCGGGGTGAAAATTGCAAAAAAACTCAGTTGATGGACAGAATGTAGAACAATGTCATACATTCACCCCAGTACAAAGATCTGGGCCTGAATCCATCGTTTTTTTGAAATCCACACCACCCTGGGTTAGACACTGGCTATATGCAAATCAGCTCTGACCCTGTGCCTCATGGGAACAGTCCAGTCCGAACTACCAAGCCATGTCTTTCCCAGACCGGAATCAAGCATCCAAGGACCGGTTTCTGGCTATCAGCCTTCTTCAGCCTGGATAGCTTGACTCCAGTGGTGTGGAGAGCCTGGGACTCACGTCTGAGTACACCCAGCACACTCAGGGTGAAAATTGCAAAAGACACAGTTGATGGACAGAATGTAGAACAATGTCATACATTCACCCCAGTACAAAGATATGGGCTTAAATCCATCGTTTTTTTGCACTCCACACCACCCTGGGTTAGACACTGGCTATATGCAAATCAGCTCTGACCCTGTGCCTCATGGGAATAGTCCAGT
The DNA here is from genome assembly GCF_964263255.1 of Lissotriton vulgaris. Lineage (NCBI taxonomy): Eukaryota > Metazoa > Chordata > Amphibia > Caudata > Salamandridae > Lissotriton > Lissotriton vulgaris. The sequence goes on along the minus strand of NC_141685.1, from coordinate 797,661,942 downwards.
CCGAATTACCAAGCCATGTCTTTCCCAGACCGTAATCAAGCATCCAAGGACCGGTTTCTCGCTATCAGCCTTCTTCAGCCTGGATAGCTTGACTCCAGTGGTGTTCGAGAGCTTGGGACTCACGTCTGAGTATACCCAGCACACTCGGGGTGAAAATTGCAAAAAACACAGTTGATGGACAGAATGTAGAACAATTTCATACATTCACCCCAGTACATAGATCTGGGCCTAAATCCATCGTTTTTGTGCACTCCACACCACCCTGGGTTAGACACTGGCTATATGCAAATCAGCTCTGACCCTGTGCCTCATGGGAACAGTCCAGTCCGAACTACCAAGCCATGTCTTTCCCAGACCGGAATCAAGCATCCAAGGACCGGTTTCTGGCTATCAGCCTTCTTCAGCCTGGAAAGCTTGACTCCATTGGTGTGGAGAGCCTGGGACTCACGTCTGAGTTTACCCAGCACACTCAGGGTGAAAATTACAAAAAACACAGTTGATGGACAGAATGTAGAACAATGTCATACATTCACCCCAGTACAAAGATCTGGGCCTAAATCCATCGTTTTTTTGAAATCCACACCACCCTGGGTTAGACACTGGCTATATGCAAATCAGCTCTGACCCTGTGCCTCATGGGAATAGTCCAGTCCGAACTACCAAGCCATGTCTTTCCCAGACCGGAATCAAGCATCCAAGGACCGGTTTCTCGCTATCAGCCTTCTTCAGCCTGGATAGCTTGACTCCAGTGGTGTGGAGAGCCTGGGACTCACGTCTGAGTATACCCAGCACACTCGGGGTGAAAATTGCAAAAAACACAGTTGATGGACAGAATGTAGAACAATGTCATACATTCACCCCAGTACAAAGATCTGGGCCTAAATCCATCGTTTTTTTGCACTCCACACCACCCTGGGTTAGACACTGGCTATATGCAAATCAGCTCTGACCCTGTGCCTCATGGGAACAGTCCAGTCTGAACTACCAAGCCATGTCTTTCCCAGACCGGAATCAAGCATCCAAGGACCGGTTTCTGGCTATCAGCCTTCTTCAGCCTGGAAAGCTTGACTCCAGTGGTGTGGAGAGCCTGGGACTCACGTCTGAGTTTACCCAGCACACTCAGGGTGAAAATTACAAAAAACACAGTTGATGGACAGAATGTAGAACAATGTCATACATTCACCCCAGTACAAAGATCTGGGCCTAAATCCATTGTTTTTTTGAAATCCACACCACCCTGGGTTAGACACTGGCTATATGCAAATCAGCTCTGACCCTGTGCCTCATGGGAACAGTCCAGTCCGAACTACCAAGCCATGTCTTTCCCAGACCGGAATCAAGCATCCAAGGACCGGTTTCTGGCTATCAGCCTTCTTCAGCCTGGATAGCTTGACTCCAGTGGTGTGGAGAGCCTGGGACTCACGTCTGAGTATACCCAGCACACTCGGGGTGAAAATTGCAAAAAACACAGTTGATGGACAGAATGTAGAACAATGTCATACATTCACCCCAGTACAAAGATCTGGGCCTAAATCCATCGTTTCTTTGCACTCCACACCACCCTGGGTTAGACACTGGCTATATGTAAATCAGCTCTGACCCTGTGCCTCATGGGAACAGTCCAGTCCGAACTACCAAGCCATGTCTTTCCCAGACCGGAATCAAGCATCCAAGGACCGGTTTCTGGCTATCAGCCTTCTTCAGCCTGGATAGCTTGACTCCTGTGGTGTGGAGAGCCTGGGACTCACGTCTGAGTATACCCAGCACACTCGGGGTGAAAATTGCAAAAAACACAGTTGATGGACAGAATGTAGAACAATGTCATACATTCACCCCAGTACAAAGATCTGGGCCTAAATACATCGTTTTTTTGCACTCCACACCACCCTGGGTTAGACACTGGCTATATGCAAATCAGCTCTGACCCTGTGCCTCATGGGAACAGTCCAGTCCGAACTACCAAGCCATGTCTTTCCCAGACCGGAATCAAACATCCAAGGACTGGTTTCTGGCTAGTATCAGCCTTCTTCAGCCTGGATAGCTTGACTCCAGTGGTGTAGAGAGCCTGGGACTCACGTCTGAGTATACCCAGCACACTCGGGGTGAAAATTGCAAAAATTACAGTTGATGGACAGAATGTAGAACAATGTCATACATTCACCCCAGTACAAATCTCTGTGCCTAAATCCATCTTTTTTTGCACTCCACACCACCCTGGGTTAGACACTGGCTATATGCAAATCAGCTCCGACCCTGTGCCTCATGGGAACAGTCCAGTCCGAACTACCAAGCCATGTCTTTCCCAGACCGGAATCAAGCATCCAAGGACCGGTTTCTGGCTATCAGCCTTCTTCAGCCTGGATAGCTTGACTCGAGTGGTGTGGAGAGCCTGGGACTCACGTCTGAGTATACCCAGCACACTCGGGGTGAAAATTGCAAAAAACACAGTTGATGGACAGAATGTAGAACAATGTCATACATTCACCCCAGTACAAAGATCTGGGCCTAAATCCATCGTTTCTTTGCACTCCACACCACCCTGGGTTAGACACTGGCTATATGTAAATCAGCTCTGACCCTGTGCCTCATGGGAACAGTCCAGTCTGAACTACCAAGCCATGTCTTTCCCAGACCGGAATCAAGCATCCAAGGACCGGTTTCTGGCTAGTATCAGCCTTCTTCAGCCTGGATAGCTTGACTCCAGTGGTGTGGAGAGCCTGGGACTCACGTCTGAGTATACCCAGCACACTCGGGGTGAAAATTGCAAAAAAACTCAGTTGATGGACAGAATGTAGAACAATGTCATACATTCACCCCAGTACAAAGATCTGGGCCTAAATCCATCGTTTTTTTGAAATCCACACCACCCTGGGTTAGACACTAGCTATATGCAAATCAGCTCTGACCCTGTGCCTCATGGGAACAGTCCAGTCCGAACTACCAAGCCATGTCTTTCCCAGACCGGAATCAAGTATCCAAGGACCGGTTTCTGGCTATCAGCCTTCTTCAGCCTGGATAGCTTGACTCCAGTGGTGTGGAGAGCCTGGGACTCACGTCTGAGTACACCCAGCACACTCAGGGTGAAAATTGCAAAAGACACAGTTGATGGACAGAATGTAGAACAATGTCATACATTCACCCCAGTACCAAGATATGGGCTTAAATCCATCGTTTTTTTGCACTCCACACCACCCTGGGTTAGACACTGGCTATATGCAAATTAGCTCTGACCCTGTGCCTCATGGGAATAGTCCAGTCCGAACTACCAAGCCATGTCTTTCCCAGACCGGAATCAAGCATCCAAGGACCGGTTTCTCGCTATCAGCCTTCTTCAGCCTGGATAGCTTGACTCCAGTGGTGTGGAGAGCCTGGGACTCACGTCTGAGTATACCCAGCACACTCGGGGTGAAAATTGCAAAAAACACAGTTGATGGACAGAATGTAGAACAATTTCATACATTCACCCCAGTACATAGATCTGGGCCTAAATCCATCGTTTTTGTGCACTCCACACCACCCTGGGTTAGACACTGGCTATATGCAAATCAGCTCTGACCCTGTGCCTCATGGGAACAGTCCAGTCCGAACTACCAAGCCATGTCTTTCCCAGACCGGAATCAAGCATCCAAGGACCGGTTTCTCGCTATCAGCCTTCTTCAGCCTGGATAGCTTGACTCCAGTGGTGTGGAGAGCCTGGGACTCACGTCTGAGTATACCCAGCACACTCGGGGTGAAAATTGCAAAAAACACAGTTGATGGACAGAATGTAGAACAATGTCATACATTCACCCCAGTACAAAGATCTGGGCCTAAATCCATCGTTTTTTTGCACTCCACACCACCCTGGGTTAGACACTGGCTATATGCAAATCAGCTCTGACCCTGTGCCTCATGGGAACAGTCCAGTCTGAACTACCAAGCCATGTCTTTCCCAGACCGGAATCAAGCATCCAAGGACCGGTTTCTGGCTATCAGCCTTCTTCAGCCTGGAAAGCTTGACTCCAGTGGTGTGGAGAGCCTGGGACTCACGTCTGAGTTTACCCAGCACACTCAGGGTGAAAATTACAAAAAACACAGTTGATGGACAGAATGTAGAACAATGTCATACATTCACCCCAGTACAAAGATCTGGGCCTAAATCCATCGTTTTTTTGAAATCCACACCACCCTGGGTTAGACACTGGCTATATGCAAATCAGCTCTGACCCTGTGCCTCATGGGAACAGTCCAGTCCGAACTACCAAGCCATGTCTTTCCCAGACCGGAATCAAGCATCCAAGGACCGGTTTCTCGCTATCAGCCTTCTTCAGCCTGGATAGCTTGACTCCAGTGGTGTGGAGAGCCTGGGACTCACGTCTGAGTATACCCAGCACACTCGGGTTGAAAATTGCAAAAAACACAGTTGATGGACAGAATGTAGAACAATGTCATACATTCACCCCAGTACAAAGATCTGGGCCTAAATCCATCGTTTTTTTGCACTCCACACCACCCTGGGTTAGACACTGGCTATATGCAAATCAGCTCTGACCCTGTGCCTCATGGGAACAGTCCAGTCTGAACTACCAAGCCATGTCTTTCGCAGACCGGAATCAAGCATCCAAGGACCGGTTTCTGGCTATCAGCCTTCTTCAGCCTGGAAAGCTTGACTCCAGTGGTGTGGAGAGCCTGGGACTCACGTCTGAGTTTACCCAGCACACTCAGGGTGAAAATTACAAAAAACACAGTTGATGGACAGAATGTAGAACAATGTCATACATTCACCCCAGTACAAAGATCTGGGCCTAAATCCATCGTTTTTTTGAAATCCACACCACCCTGGGTTAGACACTGGCTATATGCAAATCAGCTCTGACCCTGTGCCTCATGGGAACAGTCCAGTCCGAACTACCAAGCCATGTCTTTCCCAGACCGGAATCAAGCATCCAAGGACCGGTTTCTGGCTATCAGCCTTCTTCAGCCTGGATAGCTTGACTCCTGTGGTGTGGAGAGCCTGGGACTCTCGTCTGAGTATACCCAGCACACTCGGGGTGGAAATTGCAAAAAACACAGTTGATGGACAGAATGTAGAACAATGTCATACATTCACCCCAGTACAAAGATCTGGGCCTAAATCCATCGTTTTTTTGCACTCCACACCACCCTGGGTTAGACACTGGCTATATGCAAATCAGCTCTGACCCTGTGCCTCATGGAAACAGTCCAGTCCGAACTACCAAGCCATGTCTTTCCCAGACTGGAATCCAGCATCCAAGGACCGGTTTCTGGCTATCAGCCTTCTTCAGCCTGGATAGCTTGACTCCAGAGGTGTGGAGAGCCTGGGACTCACGTCTGAGTATACCCAGCACACTCGGGGTGAAAATTGCAAAAAACACAGTTGATGGACAGAATGTAGAACAATGTCATACATTCACCCCAGTACAAAGATCTGGGCCTAAATCCATCGTTTTTGTGCACTCCACACCACCCTGGGTTAGACACTGGCTATATGCAAATCAGCTCTGACCCTGTGCCTCATGGGAACAGTCCAGTCCGAACTACCAAGCCATGTCTTTCCCAGACCGGAATCAAGCATCCAAGGACCGGTTTCTGGCTATCAGCCTTCTTCAGCCTGGAAAGCTTGACTCCAGTGGTGTGGAGAGCATGGGACTCACGTCTGAGTTTACCCAGCACACTCAGGGTGAAAATTACAAAAAACACAGTTGATGGACAGAATGTAGAACAATGTCATACATTCACCCCAGTACAAAGATCTGGGCCTAAATCCATCGTTTTTTTGAAATCCACACCACCCTGGGTTAGACACTGGCTATATGCAAATCAGCTCTGACCCTGTGCCTCATGGGAACAGTCCAGTCCGAACTACCAAGCCATGTCTTTCCCAGACCGGAATCAAGCATCCAAGGACCGGTTTCTGGCTATCAGCCTTCTTCAGCCTGGATAGCTTGACTCCTGTGGTGTGGAGAGCCTGGGACTCTCGTCTGAGTATACCCAGCACACTCGGGGTGAAAATTGCAAAAAACACAGTTGATGGACAGAATGTAGAACAATGTCATACATTCACCCCAGTACAAAGATCTGGGCCTAAATCCATCGTTTTTTTGCACTCCACACCACCCTGGGTTAGACACTGGCTATATGCAAATCAGCTCTGACCCTGTGCCTCATGGGAACAGTCCAGTCCGAACTACCAAGCCATGTCTTTCCCAGACTGGAATCCAGCATCCAAGGACCGGTTTCTGGCTATCAGCCTTCTTCAGCCTGGATAGCTTGACTCCAGTGGTGTGGAGAGCCTGGGACTCACGTCTGAGTATACCCAGCACACTCGGGGTGAAAATTGCAAAAAACACAGTTGATGGACAGAATGTAGAACAATGTCATACATTCACCCCAGTACAAAGATCTGGGCCTAAATCCATCGTTTTTTTGCACTCCACACCACCCTGGGTTAGACACTGGCTATATGCAAATCAGCTCTGACCCTGTGCCTCATGGGAACAGTCCAGTCCTATCCCAGGGTGGTGTAGAGTGCAATAAAACGATGGATTTAGCCCCAGATCCTTGTACTGGGGTGAATGTATGACATTGTTCTACATTCTGTCCATCAACTGTGTTTTTTGCAAGTTTCAACCCGAGTGTGCTGGGTATACTCAGACGTGAGTCCCAGGCTCTCCACACTACTGGAGTCAAGCTATCCAGGCTGAATGAAGGCTGATAGCCAGAAACCGGTCCTTGGATGCTTGATTCCGGTCTGGGAAAGACATGGCTTGGTAGTTCGGACTGGACTGTTCCCAGGGGCGCAGGGTCAGAGCTGATTTGCATATAGCCAGTGTCTAACCCAGGGTGGTGTGGAGTGCAAAAAAACGATGGATTTAGGCCCAGATCCTTGTACTGGGGTGATTGTATGACATTGTTCTACATTCTGTCCATCAACAGTGTTTTTTGCAATTTTCACCCCGAGTGTGCTGGGTATACTCAGACGTGAGTCCCAGGCTCTCCACACCACTGGAGTCAAGCTATCCAGGCTGAATGAAGGCTGATAGCCAGAAACCGGTCCTTGGATGCTTGATTCCGGTCTGGGAAAGACATGGCTTGGTAGTTCGGACTGGACTGTTCCCATGGGGCACAGGGTCAAAGCTGATTTGCATATAACCAGTGTCTAACCCAGGATGGTGTGGAGTGCAAAAAAACGATGGATTTAGGCCCAGATCCTTGTACTGGGGTGAATGTATGACATTGTTCTACATTCTGTCCATCAACTGTGTTTTTTGCAATTTTCACCCCGAGTGTGCTGGGTATACTCAGACGAGAGTCCCAGGCTCTCCACACCAATGGAGTCAAGCTATCCAGGCTGAATGAAGGCTGATAGCCAGAAACCGGTCCTTGGATGCTTGATTCCGGTCTGGGAAAGACATGGCTTGGTAGTTCGGACTGGACTGTTCCCATGGGGCACAGGGTCAGAGTTGATTTGCATAAAGCCAGTGTCTAACCCAGGGTGGTGTGGAGTGCAAAAGAACAATGGATTTAGGCTCAGATCCTTGTACTGGGGTGAATGTATGACATTGTTCAACATTCTGTCCATCAACTTTGTTTTTTGCAATTTCCACTTGGAATTGGACATGCTTATCTATGAAGATGCTCACACCGCTCTGAGCTGTCCCCGACACGGAGGAACAATAGAAACACGCCCAGTTTTTAAACATTTTACTAGCATCTGTTAAAGCTCGGAAGTGTGTCTCTTGTATAAAGATCACATCTGGGTGGTGACTTTTTAGCCAACTCTGTATTGCACAAGTTTTACGTCTATTGTTCAAGCCATTAGTGTTCAAAGACAGGATTAATAACGTATTCCTATTCATGATGTAAAAAATGGGGAGAAATAGCTTATTTTATCCCTAGTCTACGACCCATACCGACTAAGAAATAACTTGTGCTAAATGTGCAAGATGCATTTCTAAATTGCAGTTTGTACAAAGGTGCCGAATATATGGATGGGAGACTAATTGAATTGATTTCTCTTTTTTTCTTCCCAATCAGCCAGTAACAGACTGCTTTACGCACTAAGAAACAAATTGTTTCAACTGTGCAAACTGCTCAATTATTTAAACCGATACACTGCCATATCTAATATGACAATTGTGCAAATCATACATTAATGTGCAAATCACGCAGTTATCAGAGCAATGTGCTACACTGCCATATCTATTATGACAATTGTGCAAATCATACACCAATGTGCAGATCACACAACTATCAGAGCAATATGCTATAGTACCGTTTATAGCAATTGTGCAAAAACTGTTTAAAGTGCAAATCGCGCAGCTACTAGGGCAATTAGAGCAAGATACTACAGTACATATTATTTCAATTGTGAAAAAACAAACATTAAAGTGCATTAAGGTGCAGTATTTGATGTGAAAATATATTGTAAACTGTGCCGATAATTGTGTCGGGCAGTATCCAAAGCAACAATACATATCCTCTTCTTTAACTCCTTCTAAAACCAAAAAACTAAATTTTCATCTAGGAACTCTCTTTTTTGAACTGCTTAACCCCCACCACCTCCCCCCTACCCCACCCTCCCTGAAAGAAGGGAAAACCCCAATTGTCCCACTTCTATTCCCTCCTCTCCTTCTTTTTACTGGATGCCATCTTGTTGCATCCTGTTGCGTCTCCTGATTCACCTTACGTCCGCCCCCCAGAGAAGAATTTTTAAACTTTTGGACTTTTAAATAATTCTCATGTCACTGCTCGTTTCAAGGCAGGTTTATAGCCAAACAGTTTCCACAGAGTTCCCTTTTCCTTATGCTACATTATGACCTTCCAAAAGGTTTTGGGCTTCTTGTATGTTCGTGAAAATAAAAAACATTTCTTTGGCTATCACTTTTAATTTGGATTGATGCAAATCATCGCCTGCACCCCTTTGGCCTTTAAAGAGTCAATCAATTTAATAAAATCCTTCCGTCTATGGGCAGAGGCAGCTGACATATCTGAGAAGATTTGATTTGTGACGGTCATTTGGAGGAAAAAAAAATACTTCAGTCGACATAGCCAGTGCACACTTGGGGGCCGATTCACAGAACTAACTTAAGACAAAATCCTAAACTTACTACTTTTGGTATTCACAGAAGGCATTTAGTAGTAGTAAAGTTAGGATTTTGTCTTAAGTTTGATTTAAGACAAACTTAAGACAGACTCAAGACAGACTTAAGACAAACTTAAGACAACATCCTAAATTAAGTATGTCTTAAGTCTGTCTTATGTTTGTCTTAAGTCAAACTTAAGACAAAATCCTAACTTTACTACTACTAAATGCCTTCTGTGAATACCAAAAGTAGTACGTTTAGGATTTTGTCTTAAGTTAGTTCTGTGAATCGGGCCCACAGAGATCATCTTCAAGCAGGTTCACAGCAAAGTTCCAGTCTTTGTCCTTTCCTTGGCAGAAACAGCAACTGCAAGCCAACCCCACACAGCACACAGCAAAGGTGCAGTACTCATCACATGTCTTCAGCTCTTCTCCTTGGTTCCTCATGACTTCAGAAGTGATCTAAAGTTCTGGGGTTTACGGTCTACTACTTATACCCCAGCCTTTGCTCTCTTTGTGCAACGGTCTCTGAGCCCAGTCCAAACCAGTGCGTTATGCCCACAGGGGGTGGAGACAGCATTGTGCAAGGGAGACAGGCCCTATTCAAGTGCAAGGAAACCTTGTTCCACTACTCTAAATGCAGTCAAGCCCCATTCAGCTCAGCTCTGAGTCATCCAGGAAGGACCAGACACACCTCAAACCTCCCATTGGCTGTCTACAATAAATGTCTACAGTAAATGTACATCCCAATCCCTGTCACTCCAAAACCAGGCAGCCAATACACAAACAGGCAGAGGCACACAGAATGGTGAAAGAAAATCCCTACTTTCTAAAAGTAGCATTTTCAAACACACAATTTAGTTACTAAAAGATGTGTTATTAAATTCTGAGTTCAGGGAGTCCAAACTTTATTTTTCTATCTTGTCCCAATGGGAAGTTATACTTGTAAGATGTTACAACATTTCCCATTCTATCCTACGGGGCAGATAGCCTTTCAATATTGAAAATCGAAATTGGCAGTATTTCACTAACAGGACATGCCACACACACCAGTACATGTCCTACCTTTTACATACCTCGCCCTGCCCATGGGGGTACCTTGGGCCTACCATAGGGGTAACTTACAAGTAAGAAAAGGGAAGGTTAGGGCCTAACAAGTGGGTGCACTTGCCCGGTCGACATGGTAGTTTAAAACTGCGTGCAGACACTGGAGAGGCAGGTCTGAGATGCCTTTACAGGGCTACTCATGACGGTGGCACCTTCAATGCTGCAGGTCCACTAGTAGCATTTGATATACAGGCCCTGGCACACCCAGTGCACTAAACTAGGGACTTCCCAGTAAACCAAATATGTCAATCAGGAGAGCCAATTGTAATACCAATTTTACACAGGGAGCACTTGCACTTTGACACTTACCAGCAGTAGCAAAGTGCCCAAAGCATCTATGCCAGCAAAAACAAAATCCAGCACAGCTTCGAAAATACAGGACATAGAGGCAAAAAGCCTGGGGAAACCACGCCAAAGATGCCAAGTCTAACACAATCCCATACTTGCAAAGCAGGAATCAATTTCTACTTGATCCTCCTGCAGGGTATCTTCAGGTAAACATTCTCCTGGGGGGACGGAGAGTTGTAGTGTAAAAATAAAATGTACTTCTACTGTGTCCCTCTTCTTCTTGCCATTGACTTCTGTTCATGGCAAGCATTTAGATGCTTGTGCATCAGTGAGGTTCTAAAGCAGCATTTTCCCTAGTTTTTGTTTGGAGTTTAATATAGCGCAAACTCAACCAGAAGGTATCAGAGCACTTTACATGAGCACCAGTTGCATTACAGAGGGACACATTAATTTAGTTAGGCACAGGGAGATTTAGTGATTGCCCAGAATCACAGGATGTTGATCATCCTGCTGGGACTCAAAACCAGTTTCCTAGCTTCGCGGTTGACCACTCTAGCTGTTAGGTCACATCCATTGCCGCTGCTCAGCTGTTTTTGGCACAAAATGCAAGTCATGAACTGCGAAGGCCTTTTTTTTCACCAGATCGATTCTTGTGGTGACTGAAACTCCTCAGAGGGAACAACTTCTAGTTCTTCATTTTCTTCTTGTCTCTCTTCTCCTGGAACTCTCCTTTCTTGTTCTTCTTGTACAGCTCCTGTTGCAAAGGTACAAAAATGTTTGGTTCCCCCGAAAAGTAAACAACAGTCAAATAAATGTACATTTTCCTGTGCTTAAGAGCTATGCAATGTTAAGGAGCCCAAAACACTGTTTCAGATACCCACAAAATCCTTTGGTGTGGACCAATATATTTTCAGGAACCAACCAAACCTCTGCAGTGCTCCATAAGTATTTGTGGATCCTCAACAAACTCTGGAAAATACTCTTGTTTGGGACCAGCACATCCTGATTTTGCAACAATAAATCCTGGTACAATAACACCTACTTGATTCTTTTTTTTATGTAGCACTACAAATGTGACATTTTGAGTTGTACCTCAACAACCCCTACTTTCAAACAAATTGGGGTTTGCGTTACTGATTTTTTGTTTAAGATACTCAAAATGGAAGTTCTGCCTCTGCAATTCTTCATGAACCCTGAAACGTATATGAATAAATTAAAATGTAACACTACATATATGATATTTGTCGTAGTGCCTGGACAACCCCTGCTTTGAAGCAATATTCTACCATTTATTCTAATAACAAATACAGCTTTTAAAAGCGTTACTGGGATTGCGGTACTTAGTTTTGAAAATTGAGGTACTCAGAATGGAAGATCCACCTCTGCGATTGGATTGGGAACTGGAAATTCTTGACAAATACTCAAACAACAAAAAAGGAGTGGTCTGATAGGGTCAACATTTTGCACACAGAAAGGCAAGGCCATTTCCCATAGAAAGCAGGACTCCATTGTCACATGGGCACTGCATTCTGTCCATCAATTGTTGTTTTTGCATTTGTCACCCCGAGTGGAACGGGTATGCCCAGACGTGGGTTCCGTGCTCTCCATGCCACTGGAGTCAAGCTATCCTGGCTGATAAGGGCTGATAGCCCAAAACCAGTCCTAGGATGCTTTTTTCCAGTCCAGGTAGGACTTGGCCTGGCAGTTCGGGCTGGAGTGTTCCCATTGTACGCAGGGTGAAGGATGATCTACATGTGGCTGGGTCCAAACTGGAATGGCAAGGTGAGCAAAAAAACTATGGATTTAGGCCCAGATCTTTGTACTGGGGTGAATGTATGACATTGTTCTGCATTCCGTCCATCAATTGTTGTTTTTGCATTTGTCACCCCGAGTGGACGGCTATGCCCTGACGTGGGTTCCGTGCTCTCCATGCCACTGGAGTCAAGCTATCCTGGCTGATGAGGGCTGAAATCCCAAAACCGGTTCTAGGATGCTTGTTTGCAGTTCAATGAGGACCTGGCCTGGCAGTTCGGGCTGGACTGTCCCATTGGGAGCAGGGTCAAGACTGATTTGCATATGGCTGGGTCCAAACTGGAATGGCATGGTGAGCAAAAAAACGATGGATTTAGGCCCAGATCTTTGTACTGAGGTGAATGTATGACATTGTTGTGCATTCTGTCCATCAATTGTTGTTTTTGCATTTGTCACCCCGAGTGGGACGGGTATGCCCAAACGTGGGTCCTGTGCTCTCCGTGCCACTGGAGTCAAGCTATCCTGGCTGATGAGGGCTGAAAGTCCGAAAACGATCCTAGGATGCTTGTTTCCAGTCCAGGGAGAACCTAGCCTGGCAGTTCGGGCTGGACTGTTCCCATTGGGCGCAGGGTCAAGACTGATTTGCATATGGCTGGGTCCAACTGGAATGGCATAGTGAGCAAAAAAACTATGGATTTAGGCCCAGATCTTTATACTGGGGTGAATGTATGACATTGTTCTGCATTCTGTCCATCAATTGTTGTTTTTGTATTTGTCGCCTCGAGTGGGACAGGTATGACCAAACTTGGGTCCCATGCTCTCCATGCCACTGGAGTCAAGCTATCCTGGTTCCTGAGCGCTAAAAGCCCGAAACCGGTCCTATGATGCTTGCTTCCAGTCCAGGGAGGACTTGACCTGGTAGTTTGGGCTGGACTGTTCCCTTTGGGCGCAGGGTCAAGACTGATTTGCATATGGCTGGGTACAAACTGGAATGGCATAGTGAGAAAAAAACAATGGATTTAGGCCCAGATCTTTATACTTGGGTGAATGTATGACATTGTTCTGTATTCTGTCCATCAATTGTTGTTTTTGCATGTACTTAAGGGCGTCCTATATCCCCCTGTACCTGCACCATTGTGACCAAATCTTCTCCCATTTCTTGGTACAGCCCCGCTTTTTGTATAGAGTTTCTTCTGCTCGCTGACACCAATCCAAATCATTTTCCCATTCAGTCACTGATGGTGGCTAGGGTGCTCCCCAGTGACTGGCGATGTTTCCTTTTGCAATTCCAGCCGCCAATGCCAATCAAATATTAATACATCCTGATCTTTATAACTTTCCCTTAATCAGTAGTAGAAGCCCTTAGGACAATCCTCCAGACATTGGGACTTCCAAGTTGGATACTTTTGCTATTATTCCCATGACCCCTGCCAAAACTGCACAATCTTGGAACACTCCCATAGGATCTGAAAAAGGGAACCCTCCAGCTGGCAGCCACTAATGCAGAGCGGTGATGGTGCCCTCCCGCATTTGAACAACATTGTGAAAGGATAATATGTACGGTGTAGTACCTTGAGCTGTACTAATCTGAATCTCGTGCAGATTGCTATTTCTCAAGGGCCTTAGAGTGCCTCTCACCACTCTTTGTCATCTATATTGCCTAAATCTTGAATTGTAGATGTCGCCTTCTCGGGGATAGGGTCTGCAAGGAGTCTATCTTCTAGGGGTGGGGGGGGAGGGTGATCCGGCAGGGTAGTGCCCTGCTGTATGTGGCTCTGCAGGGTGTGTGTGAGTCTCAGGTACAGGAATATTTGAGTCGGGATTGACTTTATTCTTTTTGTAGATCTTTGAATGATAGATGAGTATTGTTCCTCCACACAACATCCAGACATTCTATACCTATTGTCTGCCAGATTCTAAAGCCTCCCAATGTCGCTACTACCTTCAGCTTGTCTCCAACCCACAGGTTGTTACTTTGTCCTGCCATCCCAGACTTTTGTGTGCCTTACCCCCTTTCTTGTGCAGAATAGCGCACCCTCTTGCTGTGTGGTTATGCTAGATATTAATTGGAGTCTATCTGTCTTTTATCTCATATCCCAATATATATATATTTGATTGTTTTACGTTCTATTTAAGGACTGTAGTAAAGTATACACATTTTAGTCACCTTTCTTTAGACTAACTGCATTCTGCCTTCATGCATCTGGAGATGTTAAGACCGCCAGACTTGTGGTGGGGTGGCGGTGGCGGTCTATCAACCACTACATTACGACCTTAGTGGTTGTGCTGCCCTGGGACCGCCGACTCCGCCAGGGAACCACCATTCCCTGTCAGTTGCGCAGTAGTCAAAAGGCATTAATATGCTTGGCGGGACCGCAACGGTCCCACCAAGCCTATCACTACTTTCTTCACCTTCACGGATTTCATGGAGGTCTTTCCTCCATGAAAACAGTGGCAGTGAGGAAAGAAAGGGGTCCTACAGGGCCCCTTTTTGCCTCACTCCATGTTGATGCACCCGGGGGGCACAATATATGCCCCCCTGTGTGCATGCACCCCCGGTTCTGGCATGGCATGGACTTCCAGTCCATACCACTGCAGGAACTTCCTTTGACGTTCCCATTGCAGTGTCTTATTTATAGGCACCGCCGTGGGAATGGCAGCAGAACCTCACACCAATGACTAAAAAAAGTCATAATGCCGCATGGCCTTTAGAATGAAACACAGAGCCCAAGAAATGGCACCATACCTAAACACACTACCCTAGATTTGTCTTCTAGAACTAGGCTTAAATATACTTAACAAGGACAACAGAACTGGACAGTTCTTGAGACATGGATCTAAAACGAGGCTTAATACAATTGGTTAATCCACCAGAAATGGACAATACTCCAGACATTGCCTTCAGAACAACACTTAATACACTTGATGAGGCCTTCAGAACTGCACAATACTTCAGATATTGCCTCCTTAGTTGGACACAAATGAACAATTGGAGCTATTGCCTCCATATTAGAAAACAGAAAGCCAGGTGACTCCCACACCCTTCCTAAACATAATTAAACAATAGGTTTGCAAAATTGGGAGCCTCCATCAACCTTCCTCCGTACCACATTAGACAAAAAAAAATCCTCACCTAGATGTTACAGCAGCACAACCCCAATTCAAGGGCAGATTGTAAGGGCTTAATCCACACAATGGGGGCAATAGTGGTCAGAAATGGACGTTATGAAACCCTGTCACAGTGTGGCACCCATTCAAGCCAAAGTAGGGCCTAGAACAGCTATAGAGTCCAACTTCTGAACAGTATCAGAGCCTCAAAAACTCACTACGCCTGAGGTAGTATATTTAAATTTGAGAGCAGCAACTAATGGTGTTAGCAGCAGTCTGTGAGGAATGCCTGAGCACCGGGGACAGTCCAAAGCAAGCCACTTACGCCTGCAGGACTTCTCAGTGCTTTCCAAGAAAACCACTTTACCCCTTTTCCAACACAAACTGTGCACGCTTTGCTTTTCCCAAATCCAGGTGTGTTGTGAGCAAATCTGACCAGCGAGTTGCCAAACGCTTGACAATTTCTTTTCATGATTAATATTGTGGTCATTTAAAAAAACATATTTTGGTTGGCTGTAGGACATTG
The DNA here is from genome assembly GCF_964263255.1 of Lissotriton vulgaris. Classification (NCBI taxonomy): domain Eukaryota; kingdom Metazoa; phylum Chordata; class Amphibia; order Caudata; family Salamandridae; genus Lissotriton; species Lissotriton vulgaris. The sequence goes on along the minus strand of NC_141685.1, from coordinate 797,646,076 downwards.
TCTATTGTCTGTACAAAATCAGCGTATATTGCTTTTTTTAATAAAAGAGTCTCTGCCAATAATTTGTCAGAGCTTTACGATTCTTAATTTCTAAGCTGATCTCTGCAGGAGAAAAGAGATATCTCTGGGGCAGTTATACAATGTAGTACTTTAATTCGAACCTTCACCTACTAAATCAAGGGATGACTAAACAAGCGAGTTGAAGTACTTTACTTATGGGCCTCCTAATTTGTGCTTCGTTTCTATTAAAATCTACCCCTGTTATTTGATATATATATATATATATATATATATATATATATATATATATATATATATATATATATATATATATATATAAAGCTCAAAATCCTTCCAAGCTCGTAGAAGAACAAGACAGCACTCGAAAGGTAGAATGTTTCAACACACTAGATTTTATTCAGCGGAGGGGTGCACACAGACGCGTTTCGGCGTTCTGCCTTCGTCAGCGTGTGTTACACTGTGTTTACTCTCGACATTGTTTTAAACATTGTTATGTCACTCCCACATTCTATAAAGCATAGACAAAGAAAGGGGACTCGCGCCATACACGGAATGAGGGCAGCCATCTTATAGTGATTGTTGTGATTGCCAAACAGATCAACATCATACATATAACAAACAAACAATAGAGCCCACTGATGGGCAGTTGCCATATTCTGAGTACGGTATACATCACGTAATAATCCAAAATGGACAAAGTAATCCAGCCGTGGATATGTATATATATATATATATATATATATATATATATATATATATATATATATATATATATATATATATATATATATATATATATATATATATTACCTACTGGCGGTCGCCAGTAGGTATATATAGTTAGGATTTTTTTCCTATGGGACTTTTGAAAATTCTATGTCTAATAACTTTGGCGTTTGTGGATGGAATCGGCTGAAATTTTCAGGAAAATGGCACATTTTGTTTCTGAGCAGCTCCTGAAAATTTGGTGGGGTTTCGTCAAGGGGGGGCTGAGAAAAAAGGGGGGTCCCAAAACGCGTTTTTTGCATTGAGTTTTCCATAGGGCGGTTGGACTCACTTTTAGCTCGAACGGCTGAATGGATTTGCACGAAACTTGGCAAAATTGTAGGGACTGTTAGCCCGATGTGCCTTTGCTAGGTCTCAATATATGTGCTCCAGTAGTTTTTGAGAAATTAACGTTCAAACCAAGATATATATCTGTAACAGCGCTCTGGGCAGCGATCCGGTCCGCTTACTTTTCGCTTATCGGAACTTTGCGCGCAGAAAGCTGATTGGCTCTCCGGTGTCTGTCAACATTCTAAACAGTCCGGAGCGGACGCCATCTTGTCTCTCGGTAGGATCGAGAGAGAAGAAGAGGTGGAAAACGAAGGGGGAATTTAATGAAAGGGGGCAAGGTATCCCCCTCTTGACCTCCTAGGAATGTTGTTGGGGTTATTAAAGGGTCCCGTGGGGAAAATAAAAAAAAAATGATTTTTCACGGTAGAAGCGCGGCCGCGAACTGGTAGCGAAACGGGAATTCGCCATTTTGTGCTTCGTAAATTAAATTACTAGTTATAAGTGGGTACGGGAGACGTATCCTAATCCCCTATGTTTCCTGAGGGTGGGTGAGGAGGCTGATATATGTTGATACATCTCTTCCAGCGGCTGTGCGTGAGCTTTTTTTTTTTTTTTGCTGCGTGACAGTCCGAAGCGGCCGCCATCTTGTCTCTCGGTAGGATCGAGAGAGAAGAAAAGGTGAAAAACTAAGGGGGAATTTAATGAAAGGGGGCAAGGTATCCCCCTCTTGACCCCCTAGGAATGTTGTTGGGGTTATTAAAGGGTCCCGTGGGGAAAATAAAAAAAAAATGATTTTTCACGGTAGAAGCGCTTCACGGGCCGCGAACTGGGCCGCAAACTGGTAGCGAAACGGGAATTCGCCATTTTGTGCTTCGTTAATTAAAGTACTAGGTATAAGGGGGTGCGGGAGACATATCCTAATCCCCTATGTTTCCTGAGGGTGGCTGAGGAGGCTGATATATGTTGATATATCTCTTCCAGCGGCTGCGCCATCTTGCCTTTTTTCGAATGCCACAATTTTGTCGTGCACGGCAGCCATTTTAGATGCTAGGCTGGTCCCAGGCTATCACCTACCCCTGCGGATGTAGTTTATGGCCCCAGCTGTAGAGAATTCAGACATGCCAATTCTCCTGATTCAGGCGTGTGAGTACTGATTTCAGTGCTAGTCTCCCGCCTCCCGATTTCTGCAAGCAAAAACCCGGGGGCATATTACTAACAACTAGCGATAATTTTTGTCTATAACTTGTTTAGAGACAAAAATTATCGCCGCACATCGGCGATTTTTATCGCAGATAAACCTTGCTATTATCGCAGAAAAGTCAGCGATATTCATGTTTTATCGACCTAATGCTCTTAGCCATGTTATCCACCTCCCATTGGATAACATGGCTAAGACCTGCTCAGGGCAGGTGTTAGCTTTTGGAGATATTCGCGCTTAGTGCGAATATCTCCAAAAGTTGGTAATAGAAGGTAGCGATGTTAGGGACTGTTTCCAGTCGCTAACATCTTGGCACGCCACTTTGCATGTCATTAGTGATAAGTATCACTGACATGCAAAGCCGGGCCCAAGATGGTCGCTATCTCCTTTTAGGTGTCACTAACTGGTGTTAGCGACAGCTTGATAATAGGGAAATAATTTTATCTCCGCTTTCATGGTTTTTAAAGCCAAAAAAGCGGAGATAAACCCCCTTGCTAATATGCCCCACGATTCCTTGGGGGTTTCAGCTGATAGGGCTTGGTATTGTGTTACATGGTAATTTTTCCATGAAACGTCAGAGGGTCGATGTAGGGGTTCTAGAAGAGGTGATAAACCATTTAAGCCTCATGAACAAGCGCATGGTCTTTTAAAGATTTCTGAAGTACTCGGGGCGGCGGTGTGTGTGTGCCCTCTTTCAGGAGCGGGCGGGGGGGCACTGCCAGCAACTTGCCAGGTCAGGTAGTGTTCAACACGTGCATCACCCTTTCTCTGCTTGCTATTGCGCTCCATGCTTCGGAAAGGTAAGAAAAAGAACGTGCATTTGAGTTTGAAATGTCCGATCCTGCAGCAGCACACTTCCAAAGCCCACACATGACAATAACCCGATTCAAGGCCCCATTCACCCGTTTTTCAAAAAATAGATAACACTCCAACAAAGTAAGGTTATAAAACTTTATTAACTTTTAACGATAATGAACAGAACAAAAACTAAAAACATTTAAACATTTATTAACACAAAAAGCAACAATGGTTAGAAGCTGTCTTTTGTGCGAATAGTCCCAAGGCAGCACAACGTGCAGAGTTCTGGACGGCACCCAGGTGATGTCGCCTGGGTGCCGCACTGGTTTAGGGATCCTACAATGCTGCTCCGAAAATTGGCGTGGGGTGTCCCGGGTGGGGCGGGGGGAGGCCTCGTCAGTAGCGGTCTGTTGTGCGAATAGTCCCAAGGCAGCACAACGTGCAGAGTTCTGGACGGCACCCAGGTGATGTCGCCTGGGTGCCGCACTGGTTTAGGGATCCTACAATGCAGCACAGAAAAACAGCGTGGGGCGTCCCGGGTGGTGCGGGGGGAGGCCTCGTCAGTAGCGGTCTGTGTCCAGTGTCACATGGCTGACACAACATGTACGACAGGCACCCAGGTGATGTCCAGTAAACTGCCGCACTGGTTTTGGTATCCTACAATGCTGCTCCGAAAATTGGCGTGCGGCGGCCCGGGGGGGGGGGGGGGGAGGCGGCGTGAACGGGCCTCCCCAGGTGGCGGCCATCTAGCTGAGTTGCGCTCGCTCTTGCGGCCACAGCGTCTCGCTCACCATGTTGTGGAGTTGCTCCCACTCTTGCAGTGCAGCGATAGGCGGCTGCCACATGGCTGTCAAAATGGCGGACGGCTCTTCGGTTTTGGGCCTGGTCCACTGAAATGGCCCTGGGACACCTTGGAAGTCGGACGCTTGCCTGCTAGGGCTTGGGCTCCATTCTCGAAAAGCGTCCCCTCAGCCGTGAAGATTGTATAAAAGTCTTGGGGGCCCCCGACTCCCGCAGGCTTCCGGTGGGGAGCGGCTGCCATGATTGCTCGCGGAATGACCACGACGGAGCCACGAGATGGTGGTGCTCTCATGCTGACGCCAGCTTCAGTCTGAATGATCCAGAAACAAGGTGGGGCTTTCATCGTTTGGGAAAAAAAATGTTCTAAACCAATGAAAAGTGTTATTTTTAGGTCATATGACCAAGCCTTCCATCTTTAGGAAACCAAAAGTAAAATGAACCAATGAAAAGTTTTATAAACAAGTCACATGACCTGTTCTGCGGCATAGGGCTACAAAAAGCGTAGAAAATCCGTTGGCACGTGAGGCGGCGTCAGTAGCGGACCGATGTGCGAATAGGCCGAAGGCAGCACAACGCGTCGAGATCCGGATGGCACCGAGGTGGTGTCCAGCAAATTGCCGCACTGGTGTGGCCATCCTACAATGCTGCGCCGAAAGACGGCGTGTCCAGCTGAGTTGCGGTCACTGTCAGTAGCGGACCGATGTGCGAATAGGCCGAAGGCAGCACAACGCGTCGAGATGCGGATGGCACCGATGTGGTGTCCAGCAAATTGCCGCACTGGTGTGGCCATCCTACAATGCTGCGCCGAAAGACGGCGTGTCCAGCTGAGTTGCGGTCACTGTCAGTAGCGGACCGATGTGCGAATAGGCCGAAGGCAGCACAACGCGTCGAGATCCGGATGGCACCGAGGTGGTGTCCAGCAAATTGCCGCACTGGTGTGGCCATCCTACAATGCTGCGCCGAAAGACGGCGTGTCCAGCTGAGTTGCGGTCACTGTTGCGGTACAGTGACTCGAACGCACCGAGATCCGGATGGCACCGAGGTGGTGTCCAGCAAATTGCCGCACTGGTGTGGCCATCCTACAATGCTGCGCCGAAAGACGGCGTGTCCAGCTGAATTGCGGTCACTGTTGCGGTACAGTGACTCGAACGCGCCGAGATCCGGATGGCACCGAGGTGGTGTCTAGCAAATTGCCGCACTGGTGTGGCCATCCTACAATGCTGCGCCGAAAGACGGCGTGTCCAGCTGAGTTGCGGTCACTGTTGCGGTACAGTGAGTCGAACGCGCCGAGATCTGGATGGCCAAGTTTCAAGTTTCATCTGGCAGTTTTTCTCCATCCCTCCTGGATCAAAGAAGGTGAATGCTAAATATGCCACCTGCCTCATCTGAACATATGAAGTTAACTTGTATACACTGTGGTGCTATGCTGTCCTATGGCAACATGAGCATCAACATGATGAATACGGCATTCGAAAATCATAAATGCCCTAATGCACCCAAGAAGTAATTTTTTTTTTGCTCCAGTTGAGCCGTTTTCAATGCCTGTTTTTTGTTGTTTCCCCTCCATCAAGAACAAAACAAAAATACAAGGCGCTAAGATCCGAATGGCAAGTCCTGGATGTTGAGTGCCTCAGTTGAGAGTTCTGAGCAGTGCTTGTAAGACTGTCTGAAGCTTATTTGCACCTGCTGCAGCTTCACTAGGTCCGGCGGAACTTTTTTCCTTTTCCTTTCTGCTTCTTTTCCTACAATGCGTTTCATCTAAAGACACGACCAGGTCCCTGAATGTGTGCAGGGGGACGCTATTGATTGAATGAAAATGGCGGCTTGACACAAAGCTGACTCAAGCGTTACTGTTGGTGCTATACAGACAAAAATTGGTTTTCAGTTTGTACATTCTTCAGGTTTTTTTTTCCATCCAAGTCTGATTGAGAGTTTGTAGAAAAATGGCTTCAGATTTTCCACATACTACTCTTCAACATTCTTCCTAAATGTAACAATGTGAAACTCACTAGGAGAACGGCTGTTTCTGTTTCCTTTCAAAATGCTGCCACCAATATTTTCTGAATGGAAGACACCATCTTGTAGCATAAAGGGCCGAAAGGGGTTCTGGTCTGGCCGATGGTTGGTGGAGACATTTTGACTATATCTTGGACCTGCCCGGCCTCGCCCAAAATGGCGCCGGTATAAATGGGACTCGTAACTCTTTGCCCGCAAATGTATATCTAGAAAATGTTATTGTAAGTGGCCCTGTCGTATTTTAATTACAAAATGTACGTCCACCGATTCCGCAACTGTTAGACACCTTTGTTCTTGTCACCTAATGGCCCGCTCGTTACGTTCTTCTACAGTGTAAATGTCTCCTCATCATATACGATTTGAGTTTGCTCCGTGGCCGGCCCACGTGGTTATAGGCCCGTATTTGTATACTGACATTTTCACAATAAAGGTTTTTAAAACAAAACACGGTAGTAGTATTTTCATTTGTAAAGTTTTTACTTTTAGTGACTGTTTTCGAATCAGTAAAAGGCAAGTGAAATAAAGCAGTCCAATTACATGACGGATAAAAGGTATAATATGTAGGAACGCAGTAAAGATAAATGGTCAAGGGCAGTTGTGTTTTTCATGTCTGCAACATAAAGTGATCGATAAGAATCTGATAATCAGGCGCATCGGCGACTAAGACAGCAGGCCGAATCTCTTTTACTCAACGGCTCCGTCATGGAAGGAAGAAACGCCCTTTTTCTCGAAAAAGGAATATATTTTACTTGCCAGACAGTTGTAAATTTTCCGGGAAAGTACATTAGCCTGGAATATTATAACATATGTTTGAAAAAAAAATATTGTTCGAAAATAATAAAAAGCGTAATTTTTAGGTCATATGACCAAGCTTTTCATCATTAAATTAACAAAAGTAAAATGAACCAATGAAAAGTTTTATTAACAAGTCACATGACCTGTTATGCTTACGTTACGCGCTGCGCGCCGCGCCTCGGATCACTTCCGGGTGCGCTAACGCGGCGTGTCATAAAACGCATTACGCGACAACGTAGGTCAAGAATATAGTCTAAATGTCTCCACCAACCAGCGTTCAGAACACAACCCCTTTCAGTAGTCCAAAAAGTTCTGTTAAATGACAACAGAGGGGACAGGCAACAAGAACCATCAGTCAAAGAGGGGAGGGCAAGTTCTTCTCTTCCGGGTCATGTTGGGGCGCTACCGGAACTGATCGAATTGGTAGTCTACAGTGTTTCTGGATGTTTCAGACTAAAGTTGGCGTCAGCATGAGACCACTACCATCTCGTAGCTCCGTCGTGGCCATTCCACGAGCAATCATGGCAGCCGCTCCCCACCAGAAGCCTGCGGGAGTCGGAGGCCCCCATGACTTTTGTAGAATCTTCACGGCTGAGGGGACGCTTTTCGAGAATGGGATCCAAGCCCTAGCAGACAAGCGTCCGAGTTCCAAGGTGTCCCAGGGCCATTTTAGTGGACCAGGCCCAAAACCGAAGAGCCGGCCGCCATTTTGAGAGTCCTGTGGCAGCCGCCTATCGCTGCACCGCTAGAGCGGGCGCATCTCAACTACATGGTGAGCGAGACGCTGTAGTCGCAAGAGCGGGCGGAAAACAGCTGAATGGCGGAAGAGGCACAGTGTAGCAAAAGCGGGCGGAATGGCAACTAAAACGATAAAGGGGCGCCTCACTACAGCTTGTCTTCAGGTCAAACGGATTGTGGGACAAGGTCCAGAATTGAAGAGTCATCAAAAGGCAAAAAGTACCGCCGGACCCCGGGAGCCGGCCGCCTATGTCGGGGGCGATCTCAGGCTACACCAGTGCTATAAGACTTGGGGAGGGTGTCGGAGCCAAGCGTCTTCTCCGAGTCCATGGCCATCACAGCGCCCCTCAGGGGCCTCCGTCAAGCTGTTTAGGAAGGTAACATATCATATTGTTTTCTAATGCAGTCAGGTCCACAAACGACACTCACTTACTTTGAGAATAGTGAAGCTGCAGTAGGAGGAAATAAGCTTCAGACAGTGTTACAAGCGCTGCTCAGAACTCTTAACTATGGCACCCAACATCCAGAACTTATGCTATTTGAGAATGGTAGTGACATCGAAGCATCTCGGGGACCAAAACCATTAACGTACTTTCACGTATGAAAATCTTACTTGGGGAGGGGGCAGGAGCGAAGCGCCCCCTCCCAGTCAGCGCCACCACACCGTATGTTGAAAATCTGAAGCCATCGTTCTACAAAGTCAACCAAACTTGGATTGAAAAATCTAGAAAAATGTACAAACTGAAAACCAGTTTTGGTCTGCATAGCATCAGTAACAACGCTTGAGTCAGCTTTGTGTCAAACCGCCATTTTGATTCAACAAAGCACAGGCATTGAAAAAGGCTGAAATTCAGAACTCTAAACTATGGCACCCAACATCCAGGAGCTTGCTATCCGGATCTTGGAGCCTTGTGCTGTTTTCGATCTATTCACACATCGGTCCACTACTGACATCATCTTATAAACCAACGTTATGTAAATAGTTTTTTAATAAAATGTTTTACCCTATTTCTTTGCTGGTGTGTTGTCTATATTTTTAATATTTGCATAGGGTTTGTCATTATTTTGTGCGGGATGGGTGATGGAGCCGAGCTGTCTTGCAGCCCTCATGGTGTGGAGCTCAGTTCATCTCACTATTTTCGTATTTCTCAAGAAGGGTTGTTCCTAATATTTCTATTTTAGCGAGGTCAAAAAGAGATCCAATTAGTGGCCTACTGATTTTGCTCGATTACTTTTATTTTTTTACACGATTTTTCACTATCTGCAAAGACTAAACAGAGTATTGCGACTTTGTGCTTGTTTGTAAATAGAGAATGATCCAAAGAGAACCAATTCTAAAACAGTAAATGCTTGGACAACAATCAATCAAATGGAGAGACAAGGAGGTACGACGGATTACAACGGGGGTAAAGGCCTGCGTTAACTGCCCTTCTGTATCTGCAAAGAGAGAGTACTAACAAAGGCAAAAGAGGGGAGGGGGGGGGGGCAGCGTTCAAAGCACATCAGCGTGCATAAATACGAAAATGTTTTTATCTATCACGTACTTGACATTTTAAAGCTTTTCATATTTGCTATTAAAAAACCAATGAAATTCACAGAAAAAACCATAGGTTATAGTGGATATATAGTTAGGAATTTGCATTTACAAAACCTTGAAAATTCAATGAAAAAACCATAGGTTATAGGCCATATATAGTTAGGAATTAGCATTTACAAAACCTTATTTTACTCGCATAAAACCATTGAAATTCCATATATAGTTAGCTAACTATAAGCGCTAACTATATATCGCGCACCCGCAATCCACTGCTGATGATGTCACATATTACATCATTCATGACATGGTCAGTGACATCACTGATGACATCACTGATTACAACATCCAGTGACTGTATGTTTCTGTAAAGTTAAAATATGTTTCACATATTGAAGAATGAGTGGATGTATAAGTGTCTGGATGAAGAATTTAGTAGGTGCATGACTGACTGTATGAGTGAGTGATTAAATGTGTCTCACTGAGTGCATGGGTTAGTGACTAAACTGTCTTAATTCGTGCATCAGTATGTTTGTTGTTGTGTAAACTGCTGCTTGTGTTGATCAGTAGCTATAAGAGTAGCCATATGGGTTATTGATTGGTTGCCCAAATATTTGAATGGGAGGCTGAGTGTGTGTGTGGGTGGCTGGGAGGTGCGTGACTCTGTGCATAGATGTGTAAGCAGTTGATTCACTAGGAGTATGAGTTCAAGAGTGCATGTGGAAACAGCTATATGAGCGGTTGACTGTGCATGGGTGTGTTGGTGAGTGAATGGATTTCTCATTGCTACATGTGCAAGTAAGTACGTATGTAAAACACAATACATGTGAGAGTTGAGATATATAAATAACTGAACATAAGAGCCAGTGAATGTGTGAGTGGCTGTATCGATCACTGTGAGCTTGTATCAGGGATTATATAAGAGAGTAAATATGTGTTATTATATGTTTGAATAAGTAAGATGTGTATAACTGTATAGTTGAGGAAATGGAGGTGTGATTGATTCTTTGCATGACTGACTAGGTGTGTGAGTAAGTCCATGGATGAGTGACAGTCTGTGAGTGTCTGTTTATACTGAGTGTATGTAAGGTTATATTAGAGTCTGAAGAGGTTCATTGTATTATCACATGAGTGATGTGATCAGTGATGACAAATGAGATGTCATCAGTGATGTCATTTGAGTTGTCATCAGTGATGTCATTTGAGATGTCATCATTGATATCATTTGAGTTGTCATCAGTGATGTCATTTGAGATGTCATCAGTGATGTCATCAGTGATGTCACTGACCATGTCATGAATGATGTAATATGTGACATCATCAGCAGTGGATTGCGGGTGCGCGATATATAGTTAGCGCTTATAGTTAGCTAACTATATATGGAATTTCAATGGTTTTATGCGAGTAAAATAAGGTTTTGTAAATGCTAATTCCTAACTATATATGGCCTATAACCTATGGTTTTTTCATTGAATTTTCAAGGTTTTGTAAATGCAAATTCCTAACTATATATCCACTATAACCTATGGTTTTTTCTGTGAATATATATATATATATATATATATATATATATATATATATAGATATACATACACGTTTTTTTCTTTATTTTTATGTATGGATGGGCTTAAGGTGTTGGTGCTCTTTTCAACAACGCTACGGTAATTGGTACTGCAGTGGATATATATATATATATATGGATTAAGTTCTGTTACCAGGATGAACCCACAGAAGATACGGACCACCACACGAGTTGCAGAGTGTCACAGCAGGCGTTTATTCAACCATTTTGCAGCTTAAATTTGGCATGACGCGTTTCGGGCAGGGTCTGCCCTTGATCACATGACGGACATGCAGCATTCTTTCATTTAAATAGTGCACACACTCGGTTTTTTCGCTTCAATTCACAGTGATACCACGTGATCTATGCATAGACATAGAAAGTGAACTACAAATGTAAGGTGTTTAACATATGCTTACAAAATGGGCGCTGATTCTGGATATTTTAGAGTTTTGGCAACATTATTGTATAAGGCACCCGCACACAAATAATCAAGGTAACAATTACGTGCAACTGTACATTTATAACCGCCTAAATGCGTGTTAAACCATTGTGTAACAGTGAGCTGGCAACATGATTCTGACAAAATGACACTTTCTTCTAAAGAAAGAATATATTACACATATCTAAACAGCGAAGCAATTATTATACCAATGCATCAAAATTTATATAACATATGAATATGTTAAAATTCTAAAAAGACATATATAAAAGTCCATAATAATTTAAATGCATAAATAAATAAATATTATGCTAAAAACTATATTGTGCAAAATTGGCAGTATATTCCGCATTCGCTGAGATAGCCTTAGTGTGTCTAGTTCATTGATCACAACAGGAGTTTGCTTACTCAGTCATTCCACTACCTTGTCACGTTGCAATGTGCAAATGTTCACTTGTATTAAAGTGCCAGTGCCGAAATCTATAAACAGGGATAGGGACCTATCCTTGCCCATCTGGCAATCCCGGAGGGTCGACCACCTTGGTCTTACTCCAACAGCAATTCCCTTTGTAAAGTGCTAAGTGTAATAAGTGCAACCAAAAGTTGTGAGGTTAAAAAATGATAATTTAAAAAGAGAGGTACAATTGACAGGAAAGAACTGATAATAGGTTCGTGGTCAACCATATAAGAATCACTAGGGCATTCATTAATTAGATCTGTTACATGGAGCCCGGAAAGGATACAGGTTGTGTGATTATATAATGGTGAGACTGGAGAATCAGGCAGGACAGTTTTAACTAAGGTTAGAGGAAGGTATGTATATCTTCCCTATCGTTAAGGCCGTTAGGATGCTTGCTGTTAAGATTCAGAATGTATCTGGTCTCTAACTGCCTCAAAGCCTTGTCCCTATCTCCACCTCGCTTTAACACCGGTGCCTGGTCAATTACAAAGTATGTCAAGCAGTTCACATTCTTATTGTGACTCACCTTGAAATGACGGGCTACCGGGTAAGCTGGATCACAGTTAATTATTGCACGAATGTGCTGTAGGATACGCATGTAAACAGGATTTTTAGTACTTCCTACATATCGCAAGCCGCATGTACATGTGAGGACGTATATAGCGTACTCAGTGCGGCAGTCATACTTTCCCCTAATGGATATTTCTTTTGTTCTAAACGGGGTTTTGTATGTGGCAGTATTGGCTCCGAAATTACATGCCCTGCAAGTGGAGCACTTGCGGAAGCCATTGCTTGTGGGCATCCAAGTTTTAATACTGGTAGACCCGGCTGAAATCTCCCTCGATAAGAGATTAGCCATGTTTTTTGATTTCCTAAACGTTACGCTAGGATGTTCTGGCAACGTATTTCTCAAAATGGGGTCAGTTAGAACTATGGGCCAATTTTTGTTTATGATGTTGCGTATTTTGCGCTCCTGTCTGCAGTACGTAGTGATGAGTCTGGGTGAATTATTCTCATCCGCTGTGCTTATGTTACTCTCAGTGGTGCTGGGCAGTAGGGTGGTTCTGGGTCTTTCACTTGTTTTAATCATGGCTTTTTTCAAAATTTCCTCACTATATCCTCTTTTGCGCATACGCTCTAAGCATAATTGACTGCAGACATCAAATTGCTCCGGTGTACTGCAAATACGCTTCAGCCGTAGCAATTCCCCGTAGGGTATGCTGGCTATTAGGTGACGTGGATGCGCGCTGGATGCATGTAATATTGCATTACCAGCAGAAGGTTTTCTATAGGCCGAGGTAATGAGTGTCTCGTCAGTTACTTGTATCTGGACATCCAAAAATTCCAATTTGGAGTTACTCATATTGGAGGTGAAGTGGAGATTAAACTCATTGATGTTTAACAAGTTAACAAATTCTAATGCGCTTTGCATGCTTCCCTTCCAAATAACAAAGACATCGTCTATATAACGCAGCCATGATATCACATTGTTCTCAAATATGTCCCTGTGTGTATTCATGAGGACTTGCCTTTCCCAAAAGCCCACGTGCAAACACGCGTAGCTTGGGGAAAAGCAAGCCCCCATGGCCACCCCCTGTTTTTGTCTATACAAATTCTTTTCAAAAGAAAAGTAGTTATTGTTCAAGCACCATGAAATAAGAGACATTAACATTTTGTTATGCATAGCATATTCAGCAGGACGTGTATTTAAAAAGTATTCCACACCCCGCAGACCACATTCGTGTCTTATGCTGGTATAGAGAGACTCTATATCCAGAGATAGTAAGATCCAATCCTTTGACCAAGTAGTATTGTTGAGGTGTCTTAAAAAATCCCCAGTGTCTTTCAAATAAGAGGGCAAAGCTTTTACCAGGTCCTGCAGATAAAAGTCAATGTAAGTGCCCACATGTTCAGTCATGCTTCCTATCGCCAAGATTATAGGGCGTCCAGGAACAGGGGTGGTGTTTTTATGAATTTTTGGTAGCAGATAAAGGAAGGGCAACTGGGGGTGAGTGTTGAATAAAAATGTATATTCTTCATTTGATATCAAACCCTCTGATTTCCATTTTAGTAATTCCTTTTTGATGTTTTCCTTCGCTTTATTATATACGCTCCATGTTATCTGCTCATAACACTCACCGTTATTTAATTGTCTTTTGGCTTCAGCATCATATTGTTCTTTGGGCCACAGGACCACATTGCCCCCTTTATCCGATTTTTTAATTATGATAGAGGCATCATTGGCTAGCTTGTCAGTTAACTTTTTCAAAGAAACTTCTCGTTGGTTCAGCGTGCGTCTTCTGTTTCGATCAATAGAGCAGTTCAAATCCTTTATCTCCTCCACGATACGATCATGGAAGACGTCGATTGCGTCTCGTGGCATTAGTGGCATAAAGGTTGACTTTGGTTTGAAAGGGCTCTCCCCGGCACCTTTTTGCAATAGATTCAACTCTCTTAACTTTGTTTGGGTTGGCGCTTGAGAACTCAAATCGTCTTCATTATTTAAGCTGTGTAAAGCCCAAAGTGCTGGTATTTCTCCAACTTGTAGGCCGGAGGAATCAGAGGCTGCCAGCTTATCTTGTTTCTCTTCTCCTAGATTTTTAAGGGTGTGAAACTTTCTGAGTTTTAGTTTTCTAATGAAAAGGAATACATCTACTCGTGTAGAGGCGTAATCAAAGTTGGTATTAGGACAGAAGTTGAGACCTAAAGCAAGCAATTGCTCTTCAGCTTTCGTAAGTGTTGTTGTACTGAGGTTCACTACAGTGTTGTCTTTCATTGCTTCTTCTTCCGCCAGTAGTTTTGCCTCCTTTTTGGCTTGCCTTTGCCGTTTTCTTCGGGCGGTTTTTCTGACGGTGTCCCGCCTTCGTCGACTTGTTTTCTTTCCTTTCGCGGTCTCAAGGTTTTCAGTCTGTCCTGTACTAAAAAATCAACTTCATCGCCCAGTCCTGGAATTGTGTCCACATTTTCCAAACTACTAGAATTTGAACCAACTGAGTTCATGCTGGACTCACTAGTCAGCGATATTGTATCTAACTCTGGTGAATCTCCAGTTGCTGCTGGTTGTCTGGCTTCCAAGACATTAGGTTTAGTTATCGTTTTACCTTTCATTTTGCGAATATTCTCATATTTTTTAGCAAAGGTGTATATTTGGCCTCTTTCATAATCTTCCAGGTCCCTGGCAAATTTATGTACTTTTCTGTTTTTTATTTTTTCTTCATATTTTTTTAAACGTTCTTTAATTTCGTTCATTTTTTTCAAAATCCAGTCCTGGTTTTCCATTTTGCTCAGATCATGTTCTATTTCTTCAATTTCTTTGGCCAGAGCTAGCCGGTCAATGTCAGCATATTTAATTAGAATTCTTATTAAGTTCATCGATTGTTGTAGATTGCTATCCCCCCACTCGAGTAGCATTGCTGGATTGGGGTGCTCGAAGCTGGGAGCTAAAAGTATGCGCAGACCCCGAGGGACCCGATTCACTTCCACATACTTAGTAAGAGATTTGCTCTCCCACCACTTGGTGAGTTCTGCTCTCATTTTCTTCTCCAAGCTTTTTAACAACAAATTTGCGTCTTTATTTACATCTTCCGTTACATTTTTTTGCGTGTTTTTATTTGCCTCTTTACTTTTGTTTCTGACCACATTCTCAAATAATGCGTCGACTTCCTGTTCCCTCTCGCGTACCGCATTAGTCAACATGGTGCCAATTTTGTATCTTTTCGAATTAGGCTGCCGCACATCAATCACCTGCACGTTTCTGTGCAACTTGGCGTTTTAAGAAATGGCAACTTTTCGCTAGACTGTTGCAACACGTAGCCCCGTCTCGTAATGCTTTCACCAGGTTACTCACCGGGAACGAGGTCAAGCCTTCGCGGGTCCTCCGACTCAAGCGTCGGCGTCCTCGAGTACCGGTTTTCCCATCTTCGAAGCTCACAAGGGGTTCAGCCAGCCTTTGGATTTCCTTCCGGAGCGACAGAGAAAGTCGGGTTGTAGGCGGCTTCCAGCAGTCAGGGCGGGGTCCGTAAAGGCGAAAGCAACCAGCAACTTCCGCATTGGATATGGATTAAGTTCTGTTACCAGGATGAACCCACAGAAGATACGGACCACCACACGAGTTGCAGAGTGTCACAGCAGGCGTTTATTCAACCATTTTGCAGCTTAAATTTGGCATGACGCGTTTCGGGCAGGGTCTGCCCTTGATCACATGACGGACATGCAGCATTCTTTCATTTAAATAGTGCACACACTCGTTTTTTTCGCTTCAATTCACAGTGATACCACGTGATCTATGCATAGACATAGAAAGTGAACTACAAATGTAAGGTGTTTAACATATGCTTACAAAATGGGCGCTGATTCTGGATATTTTAGAGTTTTGGCAACATTATTGTATAAGGCACCCGCACACAAATAATCAAGGTAACAATTACATGCAACTGTACATTTATAACATTGTCTATTGTCTGTACAAAATCAGCGTATATTGCTTTTTTTAATAAAAGAGTCTCTGCCAATAATTTGTCAGAGCTTTACGATTCTTAATTTCTAAGCTGATCTCTGCAGGAGAAAAGAGATATCTCTGGGGCAGTTATACAATGTAGTACTTTAATTCGAACCTTCACCTACTAAATCAAGGGATGACTAAACAAGCGAGTTGAAGTACTTTACTTATGGGCCTCCTAATTTGTGCTTCGTTTCTATTAAAATCTACCCCTGTTATTTGATATATATATATATATATATATATATAAAGCTCAAAATCCTTCCAAGCTCGTAGAAGAACAAGACAGCACTCGAAAGGTAGAATGTTTCAACACACTAGATTTTATTCAGCGGAGGGGTGCACACAGACGCGTTTCGGCGTTCTGCCTTCGTCAGCGTGTGTTACACTGTGTTTACTCTCGACATTGTTTTAAACATTGTTATGTCACTCCCACATTCTATAAAGCATAGACAAAGAAAGGGGACTCGCGCCATACACGGAATGAGGGCAGCCATCTTATAGTGATTGTTGTGATTGCCAAACAGATCAACATCATACATATAACAAACAAACAATAGAGCCCACTGATGGGCAGTTGCCATATTCTGAGTACGGTATACATCACGTAATAATCCAAAATGGACAAAGTAATCCAGCCGTGGATATGTATATATATATATATATATATATATATATATATATAGATATACATACACGTTTTTTTCTTTATTTTTATGTATGGATGGGCTTAAGGTGTTGGTGCTCTTTTCAACAACGCTACGGTAATTGGTACTGCAGTGGATATATATATATATATATATATATATATATATATATATATATATATATATATATATATATATATATATATATATATATATATATATATATATATATATATATATATATATATATATATACATATATATATATATATATACATCTGGAACACTCCAAACTTTCTCATGCAAGTAAGGCACTGACTCCGTGAAATAGATGATTCCAAATAAATTTATTCTCTCATTTAGGCTGCTTGACGCGTTTCGGCGGTAAGCACCCGCCTTGTTCATATATGTTTTTTTTGCTGTTGTTTTATTGTGCGTATAGGGTTAGAAGTTTTGGTGTTCCATTCCACTACACATTGCAGTGGTTATTTTTCTGTAAACTGTCATAGCATCACAATTTGTGACATGGAGAGGGCAATAACTGTACCCAAATTTTAAAATATCCACACCTTGCATTCTAAAAAGTTTAAATAACATTTCCACCGGTGAAATTTGATGGAGTTGAAATTGATTACAAACTTGTCAATTCACAACTTTGTTTTAGGGTAAAACCTGGGCAAATGTTTATTTTTTTGATTTTTTTTCTTACAAAAAGTAGTTTTCTTTACTTGCAAAACATGATTTTTTTAAAAAAATCAGTCTTTTTTAACACTTCGATATCTTTGAGGTTAGCGAAGTGTAAAAAAAAATAATCCTGACGAAATTGGTAGAATATTGCACTTCCACCTTCTCAAATCAAAGTTGGACCACTTAAGGCCGAGTTGGTTGTCAGTGGTTGGCGCCGGCTCTCTTGTCTTTGGGTACCAGGACATACAGTTCATTATCGGACTCGAGGGAGAGAGAGTCAACTATTGGAAGTAGGAAAAAATAAATAGAAAAACTGTTGCAAAAGGAGTAAGTAGGGATCAAAAGAGGAGGAAAAGAACCTACAAAAGTGAGTTACGCAGGATGAGAAAGGAATGAAAAGAAACAGCAAGAGTGAAATAAGGAGGCTCAAAGTGTAGCAGAAAGGCAAGTGGCAACCTTGATATTGGGCAACTGTGGCATTCGGCAAAGCCGTCTCCTACTCCCAAAAAATCTTTTAGTCCCTCCAGCTACAAATTTAGGGCCTAATTTATGAAAAGTGACTCATCACTGTGTGAAAACAGCGATGCGTCACTTTTCATTGCGCCCTCCTTGCGACACCAATGATGCGTTAAATTTACAGTATGACGCATCATGTCGCAAGGAGTTACAGATACGTCAGTATTTCTGACGTATCTGTAAGCGCAAAAGTGACGCATTGCTGGAGTCCTGCAATGGGTCCTTTCACAAGGGGCAAGCCCCATGTGAAAGGGCCTGCATCAGTCTTTACGCCTGCTGTGAGGCAGGCGTAAGATTTTGACGCACTTGAGTCCTAGAGGTGGCGCAGTGAAATCTTATAGATTTCACTGCGTCACTTCCATGACCCATTCTTGCATCAAAGCGCCCCCCTTGCATACATTATACCTGGCGCAGGTATAATGTGGCACAGGGGTTTACAAAGTGACTCATCTACCTAGATGCGTCACTTTGTAAATATGGCGCAACAAGGCGCATTTTTTCGCCACTGGTGCGTCACAAAAAGTGACGCACCAGCGGCGTAAATGTGACGCACAGCCTCATTAATGAGGCCCCTAGTTTAGAAAGTATGCACAGCTTATGGCGTGCAAAAAACTCAGAATGCCTTTGTGGGATCTGACATCGCATATTCAAGCAAATGTTTGCATTGTTGATTTACATTTAGAAACTTTAAAATCCTGTTTGCGCAAAGGAAAGAGGCGATTTAACAGAATATGCATGTTACAGGACTGGACATTATAGACATTGGCTAATATAATATTTCTACATATTGAGTACAAAAAAGTAAGGGCCTCATTTAGAGCTTAGGAGGCAGGGTACTTTGCCTCAAATGTGGCAGATTACTTTGTGGGTTTGCAATGATCCTCTCCAGAAATGTCTCATTAACTCTAAAAGCAATCCAAAGTGCATTTGGCGCTACGAAAAGGTTGCATTTCCATCGTAAAACTTTTTTTCGCGCAGAAAAGAAAATCTTTACCCAGTTTTGCGTCATTTGGTGTCTCATTAGTTCTGGTGTAGAGCATTTGTAAATCTAGACCTAAAACTCTTCCCTCGTAGCTGAAGGTAAACTCAGATCATCCCAAATACGCCCAATGAATAGGGTAGCCGTTTATTCATATATATCAGCTATAAGCATGGTGTAATGTAAGTGCGTTCCATTCACAAATTCACTTTAATGTGTGTGGAACATCCCTTCAAATGCCGTAGTGACGTTGTGGTGGCAATAGGGGCCTGGCCTTTTTCACAAGACTGAGTTAAGCCACTTAACATGGCTTAAAGCTGCCTTGTGAATAATGTCCCCTTTCACGCTGTTTTTTGCGTGAAAAGGGCGGGCAATGAGTGTTGTGGTGGGCATTCCACCGCAACACCCATTGATTTTGACGCTGCCCCCTAGTCACAAGGTGGCAGTGCCAAAATTAAGGCCAGGAAAACCCTGGGCTTAAGTTGGCGAAACGCTGAGAAATGCTTTATTTCTCCTCGTTTTTGCTTTTTTCATGTGTGCTTCCTCGTGTCCATGGTCTGTCAATGTACAGGAAGGTGTCCCTTCCTGTTCATAAACAAACCTTTTTTTCAAATGCTGTTTTGTAACTTACATGTGTGCTGCATGAAGCAGCACACATGTAAGTTACAAACTGGCGTTTTAGGTTTGTTTATGCGCAGGAAAGGACACCTTCCTGTACATAAACAAACCTCCCTGCTTGCAGACACACTTGCACTCTGGTGCAAGGGTGCCTGCGTTAGCGCTAAGTTGTGAAACTTAACCCCATCGCAGGGGGAAACGCCAGGCTGCTCCATATCGTTGTGAATATGGTGCAGCCTTGCGTTTCTGAAGTGGTGGAGAGAGGCGTTAAGCCAAGAAGGCTAACGCCTTTCTCCGCCACTTCCTTGTGAATATCCGATCCAGTATTTTCCCAGGTGGGCTGCTCTATAAACACACATATTTCACAAACAGCATCCTTATTCTTCTCCCGTAGGCCGCCTTAAACATTCACACACTTCATACACAATCCCCCCACTCTTCCCAGAAAGAGTGCTCTATAAACCTATTAACTTCACACACAACACCCATACTCTTCCCTCGTAGGCTGCTCTAGAAACACACAAACTTCACACACAAAACCCACACTCTAAACGGATAGGCGTCTCTGTAAAACAACAAACTGCACTCACAACACTCACTCTCTTGCCAGATATGCTGCCCTGTAAACCCACAAACTTCACACACAACACCCACACTCTTCCCACATAGGCTGCTGTGTAAACCAACAAACTACACACACAGTCCCCTCACTCCTGCAAAATAGGAAGATTATAAATGCAAAAAAGTGACACACAGTACTCACTCTCTTCTCACATAGACTCAGAGACTGCTCCATAAACCCACACTTTCAACATACAACCCCCACACTCTTCCATAACAGTCCTCTTTCAAATCCCACAAACTTCACACGCAGCCCCCACACTCTTTCATAACATGCCACTCAATAAATCCACAAACGTCACACGGCCCCCACACTCTTCCAACATAAGCTGTTCTATAAACACACACCCTTCCAACCACACCCAACTAAGAGAGTAGTCTCCTAAGCAGAGATGGTAAGTATCTGGAAAAGGTGACTAGCTTCATTCGGCCACAGAAGCACTTTGAGCCCCTGTCAGGGGCATGAGGTTGTATACAAATATGGTACAATGCAATGCAGAAATTCAAAATGACAGAAGTGGTGTGGTAGCTTTCTCCCTACTTCTCTCAAGGACGTCAAAGCACAGGATGGGGAGGGAGCACCAGCTGAAAATAAACCTAATCTCCGGATCCAAACTGGCAACAGCTGAAAGACATGTTAACTAATTGCATGGCTACTTTGGGACTCTGCCTCTCACAACAGAAGAAAAGCCTTGGAAAAGAGGGGCCAAAACATGGCCAAGGAAAATGAAAACAGGTATTGGAGAGAGGCCAAAGCAAGCGAATAAAAATATGGAGTGATTTGAGGCCGCACAGTGGCGCGGGTCCCTTGTTCTCCAGTCTTTTTGCTCTTTATTTTTTGTTTCCCTCACTCTTACGATCCCACTCTCATTTCAGTCTCTCTCTCACCACTGTTTCTCTAATGTTTCCCCTCTCTGCCCTTTTCCCACTGTCTTAATTTTCTCTCTCCACAGATCCCCCTTCCCCTGCCTCCCATCCCTGTGCCTACACCTCTCCTTCCCCGCCCATTCTCCCCCCCTACACCTGTTTCCTCTCACCTTCTCTCCTCTGTACCACCATATTTCCCAAAGTCCATGCGCCTCTCATTTTCATTTTCTTCTTTCTTTTAATTACCTGATCCACAGGAATGGTTTAGCACGAGTTGAGTCATCAAAAGACATGGCATGTAAATATAAATGCTACAGGTCATGCTAAAGACTCTCAAATTATAGTTCTTTAAACATGAACCTTTTCGCTGGTTAATACCCCAAATCGTTTGCCTGCTATACTTTCTCCCCTTCTCCCTCCTCCCTGAATGTGCACCTCCTAAAGACGTTCGTTCTCTCAAAATGTATGCCCGCCTCCTTTACTCCTTCACCCTCTCTAAATACTGCTTCATCCTTCCAAAATGGCTTTTTCTCCTATACTTCTTCACAATCAATTCCCTGCCTACTTTGGAATCATCCAAAATCCCATTTTCTTTTGACTTTTCTCTTGTACCAAATCATCTACTCCCTCCATCTCTTGTAACGTCAGTACCAACTTTCTGCTTTCTTCTTATAGCATTACCGCCCACTCCCTGCTTCTGTCTTGTGACATCACTTCCCACTTCCTGTGCGCCTCTGGGATCAGGGTGCACTCTCCGCCTGTCTCTGTCATCACTTCTAACTGTCCAATTGTGTACTTGTGATATCACTGACTATTGACTTGTCTCTTGTGGTGTCAGATTTGGTGATGTCATGCCCCCTCCCTGCTCGTTTCCTGATGTGTCAGTGACACTCGCTGTTATTCCTTGTGATATCACTTCCTGTTTGTCTCCTGCGTGAATAACCACTCATAGCTTCTCTCTAGCATCAGTGCCCGCCCTACCCTTGTCGCACGTGACATCAGTGCCACAAGCCTATTGGTGATATTACTGCCCCCTCCTAGATTATTTCTTTGGCATTGTCTCTGTGGCATCGTGTTGCCTTAGTACCACTGGCCGAACAATGTTGCAATCACAAAATCACTTTTAGGTCCACTTCTAGAATAGATTGTTTTCGGATCTGCTCCCTCATTTTAGCTTCTCTCGCCTGGTGTATCTTTTCACCCATCTTCTCCCAACATATGTGTGAGGTCACTGTTATTGGCAAACACTTTACAAGGGACTGTGTTCCAAAGACATTTAGTAGCCACATGTAATAAAGAACAGAGGCAGGCAGGTACATATAGAAACTCTAAACCCAATTCTTCGGCACTAAATCTCTCTTGTAGCTAGCCAAGAACATCAGTTCAACATGCTACTCAGTTTGATCTCAGTTTTTTCTCAAAGAGGTTTTGATGCCTCTTATGGTTTTTGCTTGATGTAGTAGCTGCCTGTTCCATTACTTTCCTGCTCGAAAGTTCCTTGAACAAAAGACTATTCTTCTCCTTCCAGAAACTCTTCATTCATCTGCTATGTTGTTGTTCTCGTATGTCGTTTGTACTGTTGTGACTTGGCCTTTTTATTCCACTTTGGCACGATGGATTGGCTGTCTTTAGTAGCTTGTGGAGCAGGGGATTGTAACTGGTACCCGGTTAAATGACACCAGCCTACAGGGCACAGGTCAGGGGATTTGGTCTATCCACTGATCATGTTCATCTTCTCATCCTTCAAAATGGATTCCTAGGAGGCGAGGGATGCTGCACGTTTCTGTAGAGACACACACTCGTTTGGGTTCCATAAGATCAACAGCTTCCGGTTTTACTCCAACAAGAAACCCGTGACTTTGAACATGCTTAGTAAATAACTTCACAGGCGCGGCAACTGAGCCTGTTTCTTCTGAGGTAGTCAAACCATTCGAACGCTAGCTTTGCATAACCTCGGGGCGAGGTCATGTGAATTTCACAGAAGCCAACAGGAAATACAGAAGCACAGGAGGCAATATAGCAAAACCAGTCTGCGTTCATGAGTTCACCAGCAGTGAACACCTTTCTCATAGTTGCAGGCACAAATAGCCGAAAGGTTCAAGGGATCGATAGCTTCCTGTTTCACCCCTCTTTAAACCTTTTCCTCTTTTTCCACTACCATTACCTTAATAAATAAACGTGGTAGTGTATCCATCTGTCTATCTTGCTGTTTTGTGAAATCAATTATGTTGAATCTATGCTCTATACTTCATGACCACCCTAAGTGATGAATGAGTGGGCCATACTTGAGGCACCAGAAGTCATCAGTTTTGTCTTCACTTTCTTCATAAGCGAATTGTAACCATCCATCGATTACACTGTCCACAAATGCCACGCCTATGCGGCAAAGGTGTGTTTTGTCCACGACTTCTAGCGCATGGAAGGCTTGAAAAGATACTGCATACTTTCTTATACTTTTTGAGAAAAATCTTCCGGAAGGTTTTGTCACCAGTAAGTCGTTTTACTAAAAGCAGTTTCCAGTTTGTGTACTTGTGTTGTACAAGTTCGAGGTGGAACTAAGGGCTTACCACTAGTTGAGCACTGACAAACCAAATGAACATAAGGGCACCAGATATTACACCACGAGTCTAGACTTGAATCATTTTCTAAGTCCTCATATCGAAGCAAAGCATTACAATTCGCTAACTTCGCTATCCCTTCAATCCAAAAGTCTTTGGGAGTCGAAGTTTGGGTCTTCTTCTCTCACGCTAAGGGGTGCAACGTCGACACCTGCAGTCCTTGCGGTGCAGGATGGGCCCCCAAACCTTCAAGAAGTCCCAACTCTTCAGGGGAACCCATTCTGACCAAAGCCAATGTATATCTGTGAAATATTGGAGACTCAGGGGCTCATCTACACATTCTGCAGGGGGACCCCATCATTTTGCGTTAGTCCACTGCTCACGTCTTCCAAAATATCATCCCAGCCGTTTTCCATTGGTGCATGTTTGAAAGGAGAAGCAGAAGCTGCTATAAAATTACTGCTTGTGATATACTTACCGCACATAAATCCTTCCATATGGTTTGCTGGCGTTGGTTTTGATTGATTTTGCAATGTGGCTTGATGCTGAGCATAAGCTGCTAGCTTTGCAACCTGAGGTTGTTTCTGAAGCACTTTTGGCTGTTTTGTTGGAGATTTGCTCTGAAGTCGTGCAGAAATATCTGCTTTCTTTGAGTTATAGGAATAACTTCTCGAACATGAAACACTACAGTAACAATTTATTTTAGAATTAAATCAGGCTTAATTTGAGCCGGTGGTTTCCGGTGCTCGGCACTGACACTTACTTGTCAACACCTGCACTTAAGACAGTCTGCCATGTGGTGGCACTGTTCGTCTAAATTGCAGATGAACACAACAGCTGTTAATTAATTGAATATCCAATAAAAATGACTAATGCCTGTCCCATAAAATATGAATTGTCACACTTCTATGAGTGCGATGGTTAGTAGTTGTGTTGGTTCTGTCATTGGAGGCACTGGCAGGGGAATGGGTGGTGCAAGCTGCAGTGGCTTATGGAAACAATTTTTTTTGATAAAACCTGCAGGTTATGCAGCAGATGATGGGTCATGTGGCAAATTCATATTGATGTGGAAAACGCAGTAACAGCATAATTGCATAATTCCAATGGCTCTGTTTATGAGTGACTTCAAACTAGCTCTACTATTGTATTAGATGAACTAACCCATCTTTATTGCCTCTAGCTTTCCAGCCATTGGCTTGCCTTCATGTAATTGTCCTGAGCCGTGGTAAACTACCAGGTTCCTTTTTCACCTGCTATATTGATATATCTGGCACACAAATGCGGAGTTATGAATAGTAAATCTATACTCGCTCTATATGCCCTTACACATTGACGTCATTTAGGGGTCTCCAGGAGTTGCAGCTGTGGCTCCTGGCTTGCTCCTTGTGACTCCTGACACGGTCTTTGCAATTCCTGGCCTGAGAGATCACAAAGGCAGGAACAGAAGGAAAATGGGGCTCGTCTGATCCCCCTTTACCTTTTGTTGCTCTCCCAAAACTCGGATGTTTCAGTTTATTTGTTTATCTTCAGTGACTCCACAAGGGATCTTTAGGGAGCACCCAAGTGCCACAGATAAAACTGGTGTGGCCACCTACACTGTGGACCAGGCTCCACACTCAGACACACACCCACACCCACACACACACATACGCAGGCATGCACACACACACACACACAATCAATCAATCAATCAGGACATTTGTTAAGCGTGCTACATACCCGTGAGGGCCTCAAGGCGCTGGGGGGGGGGGCGGGGGGGGGGGGCTGCTACTGATCGAAGAGCCAGGTCTTGAGAAGTCGTCTGAAGGCCAGGAGGTCTTCGGTCTGCCATAGGTTGGTGGGGAGGGTGTTCCAGGTCTTGGAGGCGAGGTGGGAGAAGGAACTGCCGCCCCCGGTTGTTTTTCGGATGCGTGGCACCGTTCGGTGTTCCTGCGTAGAGGGCATTTCCATAGTCCAGCCTACTGGAGACGAGAGCCTGTGTTACTGTTCTTCTTGTTTTGGTGGGGATCCACTTGAAGATTCTGCGGAGCATTCGTAGGGTGTTGAAGCAGGATGAGGAGACGGCATTGACCTGTTTGGTCATGAAGAGGGTGGAGTCGAGGATGACTCCCAGGTTGCGTGCGTGGTCCGTGGGTGTCAGGGCTATTCCCAGCGATGTCGGCCACCAGGAGTCGTCCCATGCTGAGGGGGTGGAGCTGAGGATGAGGACCGCCGCCTTGTCCGAGTTCAGCTTCAGTTGGCTGTTCCTCATTGATTCGGCGATGGCCTTCATTCCTTCGTGGAGGTTGGTTTTGGCGGTGTGAGAGTCTTTGGTGAGGGAGATGATCAGCTGGGTGTCGTCAGTGTAGGAGATGATGTTGAGGTTCTGCTGGCGGCGGACGTAGGCGAGGGGTGCCATGTATATGTTGAACAGTGTTGGGCTGAGGGGGGAGCTCTGGGGTATGCTGCAGATGATCTTGGTGGTGGTGGAGCTGAAGGGGGGAGGCGGACGCTCTGTGTTGTGCCGGAGAGGAAGGATGTGGTCCAGTCCAGGGCCTTCTCTTGGATCCCGGCGTAGTGTAGGTGTATTCGTAGTGTCTGGTGGCAGACCGTGTCGAAGGCGGCTGACAGGTCCAGGAATATGAGGGCTGCTCTTTCTCCATTGTCGATCAGGGTCCTGATGTCGTAGGTGGCGGCAATGAGGGCGGTTTCGGTGCTGTGGTTGCTGCGGAAGCCGGACTGGGACGGGTCCAGCATGTTGTTGTCCTCGAGGTAGCGAGTCAGTTGCTATATATATATATATATATGGTATTTTAGTCCAGGTGGACCAGAATGTCCCAAAATACCAACTCTCTCTTGATACACCTATATGTTTTTCGATGCGTGCAAATTATCATCCCCTGTGATATTGACATCCTATTTTCAAAAGAATAAACAAACAGATAAAGAGAAAAAATGTGTGTTAAGTGAAAATAAAAACGTATTCATATGTACATATAAAACAAATACCAATATTTTCTAAGTTACAGAAAAGATTTGCAAACAATATCCTTCTACTCCAGTTGCACATATATCACACCAGGTGAACAGCTAACTCCTCATTTGAGTTCATGCCCACAGGCTGTGAAGTCCCAAAGTCTATGATATACTTAGACTCCATTATTCTCAATTTATGTAATCTGTCCCTCCTCTTGCAGCCTGTGCTACGGCATCTAGAACTACATAGGCCAGCAAGTTGTCATTTTGACCATGATAGATTTTAAAATGACAAGCAACTGGATACAGTTCATTATTGTTCCGTATTGCTCTTTTATGTTCCAGTACTCTCATTTTTGCTCAATGTATGGTACTGCCTATATAGTACTTATGCCAAGGACATATGAGGCAATAAACACAATACTCAGTGTTACAATCAAAGGGCATTTTGATAGTACACAGTCTGGTACTATTTGGTACTTTTATATTGACACAATTTTTACTTCCTTTGCAGGCTTTGCACTTCATACAGCACTCAAATCCCACAACATTTTTCTTTTTTACCATTCCAGATGACACAGCATTTTTACTCAGTTCATCTTTTAGGGACTCTCCTTTCCTAAAGGTAATCTGTGGGGTATCATTTAAGCATTTGTTCAGCAGCCCATCTGTTTTTAAAATGGGCCAATTCTGAGTTAGTATCTTACAAATTTTATATGCCTGGCTGTAATATGTGGTTATGAACCTAATTGTACCTTCACTGCTCTCCAGGTCCTTTTGTTTTGGTGTAAGTAAATCTGACCTTTCGAGTGTGTCAACCTTCATAACTGCTTGTTCTATTGTCTTTTTAGAGTACCCTCTACTAGCAAATCTACTGCACATTTCGGATTTCTCTTTCTCTAATTCTTCATGGGTTCCACTATTTCTTTTAGGTCTTATCAGTTCCCCGTATGGGATACTTTGTATCAAACTGTACGGATGAGCGCTGGTGGCATATAATAGACTATTACCTGCCGTGGTTTTTCTATGCAGTTTCGTCACTAACTCATTATCCTGTACCTCTACTTTGACATCAAGAAACACAATCTTTTTCCTGCTCGCCATGCGGGCGGTGGCGATCCACCCGACAACTTTGTCCGCCCGCCACCCGCCCCCCACCCATTTCCTCCCGCCATATTACTATGGCGGGGGGGACCGCGGCGGTTTAATATGGTGGCGGTGTCCATCAGACACCACCAGCCATATTAGTATGGGCTTTTTGAAATGTCCCAGCAGGCTGCACCAGAAGGTTAGGACAGGAGCAGAGAGGTTATGTGGCACCCTAGGATAGGCCATAGTGTCCTCACTTCTGGCCTCACTTCTGGAACCTTCTGCCCTCACTTAAATGTCTTGGTTCACTGAAAAAATATTGCCACCAAAAATGTCCATGATATTACCAAAATATCATGACAAAAAGATCGATTTCAAAAATATTGTCATCCTATACTTATGATGGCAAGTACAAAAATATCAAAAAATAAATATATCATTGTCAGATATATTGTTGTATTAAATATCGTTTTTTAAATATATATACATTGAAACATTAAATATTAAATATATTAAATAGAAATATGATTTAAAATAAATACATAGGTTTTATATATATTTTAACAAATATAACAAAAACATGTAATAATTAATATATATATTTACATACATCTACTTAAAAACTATTATTATAGTAATAATTTTAAATTATATTATAAATGCAAAATGTTTAAATAATATAAAAATATAACAAATAAATACATATGTATATATATATTTCAATAACATAACTTTTTTTTAAAACAAAGCTTTTTAATTAAAATAAAAAAGTAAAAAACATAAAATTCTTAGAACTAGATTTTCATAAATATATTTTACACATAAAACATTAATATTGATAAATATTATAATTTTAAATAAACAAAAACATAACAAATTATAATAATATAAAATAAATGCTAAAATATTACATTTATTACATATACTATTCCCACTACAAGTTATACAAAAGTACGCAAAGTATTATAGTAAGTATGTAAACAATATACTACTTCCACGTCACATAGCGCAAAAGCAATAAAACTAGGTAACATTTGCAATCCTTCCTCCAGTCAATGCAACAGTAGGGACAGTGTTGGATTGCGGAGTGGTAGCATTTACTATTTCCATTCTAGTCAATGGAACAGTAAAGAAAGTGTTGGATTGTGGAGGGGTAATACTTAATATTCCCACTCCAATCAGTGGGACAGTAGGGAAAGTGTTGGATTGCAGAGAGGTAACATTTACTATTCCCACTCTAATCAGTGAAACATTAGGAAAAGTGTTGAATTGCAGATGGGTAACATTTATGATTCACACTCCAACTGTAGGGACAGAGTTGGATTGGAGAGGGGTAAAATGTACTATTCCAACTCCAATGAGTATAACAATAGGGAAAAATGATGGAACACAGAGAAATAAAACTTACTATTTCTACTCCAGTCAGTGGAACAGTAGGGAAAGTGTTGGATTGCGGAGGGATAAAATTTAATATTTCCACTCCAGTCAGTACAACAGCAGGGAAAATGCTGGATTGTTCAGGGGTAACATTTACTATTCCCACGCCAGTCAGTACAACAGTAGGGAAAGTGTTGGATTGTGGAGGGGTAAAATTAGCTATTCTCACTTCAATGAAAGTAACAGTAGGGAAAGTATAGGATTGCTGAGTGGTAAAATTTGCTATTCCCACTCCAGTAAATGCAGCATTAAAAACAAATAAATTATCTTCAAAACATTAAAATAATTTAAAAAACAAAGTAAATAAAGAAAACTATAAATATATAGAAACAAATTCAAATATATTTAATATTACATTTAAAAAAATAAAAACAAATTACATTGTTAAGTATATATCACAAATAACTACAAATATAATTATAAATAAATACAAAAATAGTTTTTATAGAATGTATATTTTTATTCAGAAATTAATTATTACCAGAAAAAGTTAAATAATTTTAATTTAGTTACTTCCTACCTCATAACCCCACAAAACCTAAAACCTACCTTTAAAAAGCAAATTATTTACATGTTTAATATGAATATTTATCAACAAACTAATTATCATTAATCATTAATTAATTATAAGTGATTTACTTCCCTAAATATACCCTGACAAAACATAATTAATTAGCAATGTAATAATTAATATCAATTGAAAATATTAATTATTACTTACTCAAAATTAATTTACTTCTCACCCTATTCCCTCACATAGCCCACTACCCATGTCTAAAATTTAAAAAAAAGTAATTGCAAAATTAACATAATTAATTAGCAATTAATTAAATGTTATTCTTTAAAAATTAATTATTCATTATTGAAAATGAATTAACTTCCCACCGTCTACCTCTATAAACCTCACAACATGCACATAAAATGTAACTTACATTTTTTATTACACACATAAAATAATTCATTTTCATTTAAATAGTTAATACTATTTACCAACTAAATATTAATTAATTTAAATAAGCTTACTGCCCAACTTTCACCCCTTTAAACCCCATAACCCAAATCTATACATAAATGTAATTACAAAATTAACATAATTGTTATCAATTAATATTAATTAACAACTCATTATTAGTTAATTAAAAATAAATTGCTTCTCACCCTATACTCCTATAAACCCCACAACCTACATATAAATAAAAATGAATAGCACAATTAACATAATTAATTATCATTTAAATAAATGTCATTAATTAAAAACAAAAGGGGTGATTCCGATGTTGGGTGGATTTGTGTCATACATACATGTCTTGTAAACAGGACAGACCGACTTCCAGTCGGCAGTCCCACCCGCCTCAGTATGATGCGCGCGAACACTGTTCAGTCGCATTCCAACATTTCCCTGTAGGAGCATGCATTACGGCCATTAACCAGCCATAATACATGCTCCCATAGGGAAATGGGAGGTGTTATTCCCTGCTACCCCTGGCAGACGCCTCAAGGTGCCTGCCATGGGGTGCATGGATCAACATGGGGGTACCATAGGTGCCCCCTCCGCCCCCAACAGGAGGCTGCACACACAATGGGACCCTGCTGGGGGCCCCAAAACACACTTTCTGGCATGGTTTCCATGTCAGACAGGTAGACACGGAAGTCATGCCGGAAACCATGCATCGAAATCCCATGGGCGGACAGGCCTGCCCTTTGGTTTTATGAGCCGGTTCCGACTGGCCGGCAGGCTCAAACTAGCCAGAATGACCAGCCGGTTTCAATTCTGATTGGCTAATACATAATCACCCAGTCGGAATTGAAACAGGCGATGGGGATCAGAAAGCCTTCGACCAAATGTCAGATCCTTTCTGAACTCCATCGTAATAGGCCTCTGGCTACTGATTACTTACAATTAATTAACATTGCACCCTTTACTTATATAAACCCCACAACCTGCACCTAAAATGTAACGAAGCAAAATGAGTATGCAATTAAAATAATTAATTTTCAAATAATTAATACTCTTTAACAACTAATTATTTAACAATTATTTTAACTGAATTTACTCCCCACCCTTTACTTCTATAAATCCCACAACCTGCAGCTAAACATTTTTTTTACTGAATTAACATACTTAATTACAAATTAATGAATTAATAATAATTATTAACAACTCCTGTACCCCTTTAAACCCCACAACCCGCATATAACATTTGCATACATAAAAAATGAATAGCACAATGAATGATCAATTAAATGAATAATATCAATTAAAATATTATTATTTAATGACTTCTAATTAAATTACTTCACACCCTTTGCCCCTATAAACCCGAAACCTACTACAGCACTACAAATCACAAAAATGAATTAATATAAATGTATTAACTACTTATAATTTAACAAATATATTAAAAAAATAAACAATAATTATACAAAAAACGTACATGATATATATTTAAAATATATAATAAAATGTATAACAAAAATTAAAAAATGATGTTATAAACAACTGTGGGGGGTGATTAGGATGGCAGGTGGACTTATGTCTGCCTGCCACCCTATTGGACAATGGGACTGCCCGACTTGCTGTCGGCAGTCCAGTCAGTGTTATTACAATGCAACCGCCTCTAAGGTGGTCGCACTGTCTATCTTTTGTATTGTGGCGAGTGCTGCATGCTGCAGCACAAATATTTGACAGGAAATATATCCCTGCACTATGTGGCAGGCACCATGCCGTGCCTGCCATAGGGAGCATGGATTAGTAGGGGGGCACAACACCCAGATCCAAGGGCCAGAGGGGAAAGGGAGCCCACTGTGGGCCCCCAATGTCCCTTTCCGCCAGCCTTTTCATGGCAGGTAAATCACCATGAAACGGCTGGCAGGGAGGGACATCATAATCTCTACGACGGTGCCTGACAGGCACCGCCACCAGTGTAGGGATTGTGGCTGTCTCCGACTCACCGACTGGCTCCTTGAGCCTATCCGATGCATGGAAGTCGGAATTTTTGACCGCCATCCTTCTAGTATATGGTGGCCGGAGAACATTCACACCATGGTGGTAAGACCACCACCGACCAGTGTTGTTGGCGTTCTCACTGTCATTGTAACCAGGCCCTATATTTTTGTAAATTATATTAATGACTTTGATATTTTAAAAGTCGATATTACCTTAAAATCGATTTTCTTGACAGTGATATTCTTGCAGACAATATTTCCATATCACAATATTTTGGACACCATATTTTGGTATGATGATATTTTTTATTCAATATTTTGTCTGAATACCAAAGTTTTGTGTAAGTGGGAGACCTCTCTCTTGTTTTGTGATTTTCTTCTGGACACTGGGACTTAAGGTTGCAGGCATGGATAATAGGAAGGAAGAACCTCCTAATGGCTATCTGGACTAAGGACTCTAACTTCAGTTGACCCCAAGGACCAGTGGAGCTCTCCCCAGGACAAGGGAAGCTGGTCCCCTTACCCCATCTAAAGACTAGTTGAGGAAAAGACTGGGCTTCTGCACCAAGGAGGAGCAAAACCCAGAGGAAACAGAGGACAAAGGCTGGCGCAGGGAGCCAGTGGAACTAGCCGCCGTGCAAAATGTGCTGTCTCGGAGGCTAGGAGGTCTAAGGTGACCAGGGCTCACCACATGGACCAAAATAAGCCCAAAAGACTGCAAAACGGCCCAACGAGCCCTGTTATATCAGCAGGAGAAGGATCTTGATTTTTGACCCCAGCGCGATCCCGAAGCGCATGGAGTGCCATTGCCCAGCCGTTCTACACCCCTTGAGCGAGCCAGGGCCCAGGGGTCGCCACACAAAGGATCTTTTATTTTCAAATAAAAAATGACTGGAGGCAGAGCGTTTGAGGGCCCCCGACCCAGCATCCATTGGGACTGGGGATGGGGGCCTGAGGACCCCATACAGTAAGAATGGAGAAGTGCCATTGTGCTTCCCCCAATGACAAGTGAAAAGAAGGCGGGCTCAGGACCCTTACACCTGGCCCCAAGGTGACGAGGAGGACAGAGAAGTGCCCTCACACTCCCCCCAATCAAGGTGGGCCTGCTCAGCAACCCAGATCCATGTCTTTGGGGAGCAGGAACCCACCACATAAAACGCATCCTGCCTGCAGGTGTAGGCAGGGTAGAAGAGACCTGCCGGCTCCCACTGAAGAATGGAGAGGTTCTGCCCATGCGGGGAGTCGGCGGGGCAGTGAAGGGTGGGCTCCCTCTGCTTTTCCCAATGCCTGGAGACAGAGGTGCATGGATGGGAGCAGGCAGCCCCGTGCACCTCAAACAAAAAGAAAAGATGCACAGGATAAGGCTGCATGGCAGAAAGAAAAGAGGAAACAAAGGCAGTGGCTACAGGCTTATCATATTTTTACAGCTCCAGGGGAGCAGCCCTTAATGCCCTGCGAGGCTCCTCAATTCAACAGATTGTCTCCCCCTGTGGTGGCCCTCAGACGGTGGGGCCACCATCAGCAGTAAAATAAAATTAATGAAAAAAAAGATACAAGGAAGCTGCAGGAGTTCAGCAACTTCCCCAAAGAGGCCCCAAAGACTTTTTTTTATTGTGCTGACCCTAAGAGGCACATTAGTATGTGAGGTGGACTTTGTCCGCCCGCCATACCAGTGGGAAATGGGACCGCCCGCTAAGGGTGCGGCGGCCCCTTACATCCCATTAGGATGCGCCCGCCACACTGGCGGGTGAATCCTGCATTTTTACCATTGCTGCGGGCAGTGCTGAATGCACCGCCTGCCGCAATGCCAAAAATGCATGTTGTGCTTTGCAATGCACAACGTGACAGGCACCGCTCGGTGCCTGCCACGTTGCACATTGAAATGCAGGGGGGTACCATAGGTACTCCCATATGCACCTCTCACACCCCGTGCGTCCCTGGGGGCACACAACAGGCCCCCCCAAGCAGACTCAGCATGTCTTTCCGTGGCGGCATTTCCAAAGCCACATTCTAATATGGCTGGCGGTGTCTTTCAGACACTGCCACCATATTGAACCCTTTTCCGCCTGGGGGACATGTCGACTGGGCGGAAAAGCAGCTGACGGTCTTTCTGTCCGC
This sequence comes from Lissotriton vulgaris, assembly GCF_964263255.1. Lineage (NCBI taxonomy): Eukaryota > Metazoa > Chordata > Amphibia > Caudata > Salamandridae > Lissotriton > Lissotriton vulgaris. The sequence continues at coordinate 797,612,120 of NC_141685.1, read as the reverse complement.
CGCGGACCCCCCAGCCATTGTAATATGGCGGGGGGGGGTCATTTCTGCAAGGATGGTGGGCGGATTGCCCCCGCCGGGCCGGGTTTGACTACCGCCGGCTCGGCGGGGGCGATCCGCCTGCCATCCTACTGGGGCCCTATGTGTAGAAGGTCCAAAAAAACAGGATTATCACAAGTTTCAAGCACTCCTAAGGCTGCAGCATATGCTCTTCAGCTGGGAGTGCAGCACACTCTAGGGGCTAAGGTTATGACTGCAATTACTCTAGGGGTGAGGTCTATAGTTGAATATTTTGTGTTCATTACGTAATTCTCTCTGGGTGTTGTTTTTATAAAAGCCTCTTCAGTGGTTGAAAGTGTATAAAAAGCGTGCAGATCAATGAGAACTTCAATTTGTTAATAGATTATTGAAATATTAAAGTTGACTTTAACTATTGAACAAATGTGCATATCCTGTATTAACATTAATAAGTGGATTTACACATGGATGTAAATGATTATTGCATTTACTCTTAAAATTATGATATTTTGTCATGTTGTTTGTTGGTTTTCACCCCTTTAGGGGGGCTAGAGATGATTACGCAATGTCATCAGAAGGTATTTCCATCCGCCTTATGTATATTTATAAATTCCTGCATAGTATTGAGTAGTTTGTGTGTAATAAATTCACTTTTCCTTTTTCAAAAGAAAAAGCACAGACTGGCTAATTATTTATTAGTGCTATTATTATGTGCCCGCAAATGGTGACTATGAGCCCACACCACCTCCCTTGAGTAGGCCTTGGACTGCTCAGTTCCGCTACCCTGAGAGAGTCAAGCACTATAATGGGGTATTTTGTTTCCAGTGAAGGACAAATGTAGACCTATTTCTTGTGCAGGTCACACAACTAATCACCCATTCCCATACAATAGCCCTAGAGGCCTCATCCAGTTGCAGAAAAGGAATTTGTGCATCCTGCTCCTCACACACCTGGAGTCAGTTGGCACCCTGAATGCTGACATGTCAAGTTAAAAGCCCAAAGTCAGAAACACTGTAGAGAAAAGATACACTTTATTGCTGGGTATCTCATTTTCTGTACTGCACCTCTGTATATTTGCTGATAAGGGCCTGATGGAATGCTCATGATATATAATATAATTATCATATTTCATTAGCCTCATTAACGTAGATGACACAGGCTTCTGGATTTATTAATTCTGTTTCTCATTTGAAATATGTTTACAATGCACTTTACTAACCAACATTATTTAGCAAAACACGTTTTCTTTTCTTATCACACAGTTCCAGTGCTTAATTTATGCTGGTGGTTGCAAGTAGTGGGCACCAGCACACGTGTTTGGAGACTGGATTTTTTTTTTTCATCTTTGGCCTTGGACCCAAAGCAAGAGAGAGAAAGGCAGAAAAGGTCGAAAGAAAGAGTGAGACGTTAGAGAAAGATGGAAAAATAGTGACAAAGGATGAAAGCAGGGCCAGAAAATAGCCTATGAGCAAAAAACAACAGGAAGTGTAGGTATGGTGGAAGCGAGAGGCATGAGGTGGAATCAACATCAGGCAGCCTTGATATTGGGCTGCCTTAGCATTCCGCAGTGCTAACGTCAGGCTCCTAAAACATTTGGCCACTGCACTTATTTATTTATAAATTAAGTCCTACACAGTTTGTTTTGTGACACACATACTGCATTCTTTTCTTTTGCCAACATATCATATGGAACAGGCTAAGGGTTGGGACAAGAATGTCTCCTGCATTGCCTTACAGTAATGTCCTGCACCTGCAAGTATCTGGTAGCGCAATATTTGGATTTTAAGCACCAGCTTCTCACTAATCCAACATGTGTGTTAAGGCCTTGGCTAGCCTTGTGGCAAGGGTCTGATCCTGGGCTTGTCCTGGACCTGGAGCGGTGCACTAGTCGTACCCTTGATAGTTGCGGAAGACTACTGTCCATGCCATGGGTTCATGCAGTTGTGGCAGGATACTGTGTTTTGTAGAGATTTACCATGATCAGTACTTTTTACTTGTGTCATAAGAGTGGGAGACTACTAGGTTCAATCATATAAATTTCCACTGCTAATGATGAACTCAAAATCCTAGCACGATAAATGTATGTGTGTGATATGTAAAGACTGAGCAGCACACTGTATGTTGGTAAGAGTGAACCACAGTGGCATAGGTATTCAGGTTCTATTTTGAAACAAGAAGAAGGTAAGGTTAGTTTCCCAGGTGGTGGAAGTGAATTGCTGAGAGGGAATCCAGACACTGAAGTGGGCAAAGAGTAGGCAAGTTCTCCTTTAGAAATTCAGTGAGATCTTTTTATGCTGAGGGACTGCTGATTAGTCTGCCTGAAGATTACCATTTGGTGGATAATAGTAGTTAGGGATGCGGCTTCCAGTTTTCAGGTTGCAAAGGGTCTTTTGAGGAGTGTCAGCCTTTTTTCTCTCTTCCTGATGACTGTCAGGTGTGACTGTGATATTTGGTTACAGCAGTGGCTTTACAATTGTCACTGCACCCCCTGTGGTGCAGGGGGGCTCCCTCTGGCACTGTGCATAAGCGGTGGGGCCCCTGGCCTTAAAGTTCCGTACTGGGTACGTAGATTGAGGGACCTCCTCCATAAACTTTACAAGGGGCCCCCTCAAGTTTCATTACGCCACTGGGTTACAGACTGCTCACACCTCCTTGTGCTTCTGTTGTGGATGGCCCAACCTGGAGACAACCCTTCTGTGAGGAGCATCGCTCAAGACAAAGGCTGAGTCTGGAAGACAGCCTGAGAAGGGCACATGAAAAGAGAACCAAACCAAACCGTGCCTGAAAGTACAGATTGAGGATACACATCTCATGTCTGCTGTACTGGTATAAGAGTGGGAGCTTCTAGTTCCAAGACGGCGGTGCCCCACAGAGTCCCTCGAGGACTACTGTGCCGCTAAAGATAGTGTCAGCTTGACTGCCAGTTTCCCAGAGGCATTGGGGGGCATATTTACAATAAAATGTTGGAGCACAAAGCTGTGCTCTGACATTTTGAAAATGCAGGGATGCACCATATTCACAAGAATACGACGCACCCCTGGGTTTCCCATAGCGCTGGCCCAAAAAAGCTGCCTAAAAAGATGCCTGGCGCTAGCACAGGCACCCTGCCGCCATGTTGCAAAGGTGCCTGTGCTGCAGGGACAATTGTTGATGTGCAGGAAGGTGTTCGTTCCTGCACATACACAATCAATAATGGTGATTTTCACCTTCTGTGTGTACTGCAGAAAGCTTCACATATGGAAAGAGCAAAAAGCAAGGAGAAATTAATAATTTCTCCTCATATCGCCATTCTAACGCCTGGTATTCAATGGGACTCGTTTTTGGTGCGGCCTCAGCTTTACAAATCTGGGGCAGCATCAAAAAATATGAAATGCCCACAGCGACACCCATTGCACACCTCTTTCAGATACCTGCTGAAAAGGTAACATATTTACAAAGTGGTGGTAAGCCATAAAAAGTGGCTTAACGCCACTTTCTAAATATGGTGCAGGGCATACCACCATCGGAGTGTCAAAAAAGTGATGCTCACATGGCGTTAGGGGCTTGTATATATTTCGCTGGGTTGCTGCAACCACGAGTCCAACCTGTTTTCCCTTGTTCCCCCCCCCCTTTCCCAATAGGCCCATTTTAGGTCCATTGGTGATACTCCTCTCTTTAATTAAGTGATGGTGCCAAGCCCAGTAAACCACCGGGTCAAATTAAGCACTAGCCCCCAGTATATGGGAAGGAGTTAGAGTGGAGGTAGAGTAAAAGTGAGCCAGCCTTCTTAGCAGTATGTGCATCACATCCACCTAGCTGGTATCTGACACTCTTCTTCTCTGCATAGTATTACAGTTTGTAGTATGAGAAAGCATTTTGCTTTCCCAAAGGGACACACAGGACTGGACTATCACATTATTGCACTTCCCGGTCTTTGCTGAATTCTGAGCTTGTTGTACTTCAAAATAACCTTTCTGAGAAGCCTGTCTTTTATTTTTTGGTCTGCTCTTTTGTTCCTAATTAGTCCAGTAGACGGTAGTCTAGATCTTGATTGCCATCCTCAGTATGGTCGAGCGTGTTAGGACCAAAGAAACTGAGTCAGCATTTTTCCAGTAGTGATAGAGAAAATGACAAAGAGAGGTCTCAATTTTGATGACCATGATATTTTGGAGCAATTTTGAGTGTTTGACAGTTGGGAGTTTCCTCGTGTTTCTTTATTTTCTGGAGGTTTTTATTGTTTAGCTGTCCATTTTGGACCGAGGAAAGGTTGGGGTCAGTGTTTGTAAAGTGCGTACTGCCAGGGACTGTCAGTCACTGTTTTACGTCTCGCCGAACAGCGTCCATGCGTTGTATATACGAGGGATTTTGTATTCAATAAAGGGCTTGGAACCTGTCCATCACTTACCATTTACTAGCTTGATTAGCATGCTTTTTAGCTGTCTCCTAATTGACCACCATATGCCTCACCACACTTCCTTTTATTTCTCTTGAGCATGGACCAAATTCTACTTGATTTCATTTGATTAGTGTTCTTCCTTGGCTCGTAATTAAGCAAACTTTTTTCCCCATTTTTCTGTCCATCATTTCTACTTCCATGCTACACCTTTGGGTTTTTTTTAACTTTTTTCCAACTGGGTTGTTTGTTGTAGCCTTAGTTTGTTTTGGAATACAGCTCTTCCTTTTGCACCACTAAATGGCATTAACCTTTGAAGCAGTTTCTGACTTTTTTTTACAGTTTGCCACTTCCTTTTATAGCACTAAACAAATAGCACTTAATAGTGCCTTTTTAAAGTGCCTCAATTGTTTGCAGTGCTGCAGTTAATCATTCCTCCTTAAAACTTGTGCCCCAGTCTTAAATGTATTCCACCTCTTCTATGTGCTTACAAAGTTTGTGTCTGTTTAAAATGCTTCAGTTTTGTGCAGCACAGCAACTACTCACATTCTCTTTAAAACGAGTGCCTAAAGGCCAGATGTACTAAGATTAGGAAAAGCAATTTGCCAAATGTGCTTTCCCACGCATAGCAATGAGGAGATCGCTATACCTAATGTGAGATCGCTATACCTAATGTGTGAAACTCTTTTGAATCTCATTGGTGATTCCTAGTGGGTTGAAAATAGACCTACCCCATGAATATCAATGGGTTGGGTCACAATTTGCGACTAATTAGGAATCTCAGCCATCACAGTGATGGTGGCCTGAAAAGAAAAACGACAGCGACACCACCACCCTTCTGGACAACCTGGCCAATCTCGGCCTCATACAACTTGTCGACACCCCCACCCATGTAGCCGGACATACGCTCGACCCAATCTTCACCTCCAGCAAACACATCTCCTTCGATCACACCACAGCTCTCCACTGGACGGACCACTGTTGTGTTCACCTCAGCTACAAAACCACCCCGACCCACAACCCCCCACAACCTATCCCCCGAAGAAACTGGAACAAAATCACCACCGACCAACTCCTCACATCGCTCCTCCAAAACCCACCCGCCCTCTCATCAGACCCAAACCAAGCTGCCATCAAGTTCAAACAATGGATCACTCACAGCGCTGACGAATTAGCACCCTTGAAAAACCATCACACCAAACAAAACAACAAAAAGGCCCCCTGGTTCAACGACGACCTCAAGAAATCCAAGAAACTATGCCGTACTCTCTGGAAAACATGGAGAAAAAACCCAACCACCGACAACATGACCACCTTCAAGGCAGCCACCCGCAAACACCACCAGCTGATTCGATCCACCAAAAAATCAGCATTCAAGAATCGACTCGACAACAACGCCCATAACAGCAAGGAACTATTCAACATCGTCAAAGAATTCACCAACCCCACCGCAGCCTCAAACGACATCACTCCCTCTACAACAAAATTGCCAACATACATAACAGCTTCGAAAACAGCTCCAACGAGCAATCCTCCCCACCCCCCTCAGAACTTAAACCACCCTCTAACAACCTCAGCGCCTGGAACCGAATCACCACTGAAGGCACCATCCGCCTCATGAATTCCGTCCGCTCTGGCTCGCCAACAGACCCTTGCCCCCACCACATCTTCAACAAAGCTGACTCCATCATCGCACCCCATCTCCGTGACGTCATCAACTGCTCCTTCAACTCTGCTACCTTCCCAGAAAGTTGGAAACATGCCAAAGTTAGCGCCCTCCTGAAGAAACCCACAGCAGACCTCTCTGAACTACCGCCCCATATCCCTCCTCCCATTCCCGGCCAAAGTCATTGAGAAAGCCGTCAATACCCAACTCGCCGCCTTCCTCGAATCTAACAACTCCCTCGATCCCTCACAGTCCGGCTTTCGAGCCAAACACAGCACCGAAACCGCCCTCATCGCAGCAACAGACGACATCCGAACATTACTAGACAGCGGAGAAACAGTGGCCCTCATCCTACTCGACCTCTCCGCCGCCTTCGACACAGTCTGTCACAGCACCCTCATACAACGCCTCAGCAACATCGGCATACAAGGAAAAGCCTTAGACTGGATTATCTCGTTCCTCGCCGGAAGAACCCAGAGAGTCCAACTTCCTCCATTCAAATCAGAAGTCATGGAAGTCATCTGCGGTGTACCACAAGGATCTTCACTTAGTCCCACCCTCTTCAACGTCTACATGAGTCCACTCGCCTCCATCGCGCGCCAACACAACCTCAACATCATCTCCTACGCTGACGACACCCAGCTGATCCTTTCCCTCACCAAAGACCCCAACACCGCCAAAACCAATCTTCACGAAGGCATGAAAGAAGTAGCCGTATGGATGAAAAACAGCCGCCTAAAACTTAACTCAGACAAAACGGAAGTGCTCATCCTAGGATAATCCCCCTCTGCCTGGGACGACTCATGGTGGCCTTCGGATCTGGGCTCAGCACCCATACCCACAGACCACGCACGCAACCTTGGCTTCATCCTGGACTCCTCACTCTCAATGACCAAACAAGTCAACGCCGTCTCATCCTCCTGCTTCAACGTACTTCGTATGCTCAAAAAAATCTTCCTTTGGATCCCCACCGAGACAAGAAAAACTGTCACCCACGCACTGGTTACAAGTCGACTAGACTACGGAAACACCCTCTACGCCAGAATTACAGCCAAATTACAGAAAAAACTCCAACGCATCCAAAACGCATCGGCGAGACTCATTTTGGACATTCCTCGCCAAGATCACATTTCCGGCCATCTAAAAGACCTCCACTGGCTTCCCGTCAACAAGAGAATAACATTCCTTCTCCTCACTCACGCACACAAGGCCCTCTACAAACTAGGACCCGAATGCCTCAGCACTCGACTATCCTTCTACACTCCCACCCGACAACTAAGATCCTCCAATCAAGGCCTCGCCGCAGTTCCGCGTATCCAAAGAACCACCATGGGAGGTAGATCCTTCTCCTACTTGGCGGCCAAGGCCTGGAACTCACTCCCCACTCACCTCTGCCTTACACAGAACCAAATCACCTTCAGAAAGAACTCAAAACCTGGCTATTCGATAAATTATGAACTCCTCCCATAGCGCCTTGAGACCCTCTGGGTGAGTAGTGCGCTATATAAATTCTCGAACTTGAACTTGAACTGATTGGGTAAGCAAACCACCATGTATGTGATTACTTTTTATTAAAACAATCTTTTTTTTTTTTAAATGTAGCTTGTTTTCCTCAAAGGACAGCTGGATATGTCTAAAAATAAAAAATTAACTTGAAGTTTCATTTTTTTAAGAGTAGGCAAGGGTCCGCTCCCTACTCTTAAAACATTTTTTACCAGCCATTTTCAAAGGGGAAGTGGTTCCTTGGGGGCCTTTCTCATTTGTGAATTTTTTGCAGTCCCCACTCTACTCCAATCTACCTAACTCCACCCTATGCTACCTGACTCCAATCTACCCCACTCCATTCCACTCAACCCCAATCTACCCGACTTCACTCCAATATATCTTAATCTACTTCACTCCGATCTTCCCCACTTCACTCCAAATTACCCCAGTCTACCTCGCTCCTCTCCAATCTTCTCCAATCTACTCCACTCCCCTCCAATCTACCCCAATCCACTCCATTGTATCCCACTCCATTCCAATCTATCCCACTCCATTCCAATCTACTCCACTGCAATCTACCCCAATCTATGCCAATCTACCCCACTCCACCCCTCTCCATTTCACTCTACCGCACTCCAATCTACCCTACTTCACTCCACCCCACTCCAATCTACCCCACTCAATTCCAATCTACCAGACTCCACTCCAATCTACCCCTCTCTATCCCACTCCAATCTACCCCACTCCACACCACTAGAATGTACCCCACCCCAAACTACCTCATTCTATCCCATATCTACCCCACTTCAATATACCCCAATCTATCCACTCCAGTCTACCTAAATCTACTCCACTGTACCCATCTCTAACACAGTCTACCCCACTCCACTCTACCCCAATCTACCACTGCACCCTACCTCAAATTACCCCACCCCAATTTACCCCACTCCAATCTACCCTACTCCACCACACGCCACTCTACCCCACCCCATGTCACCCAACTCCAACCCACCCCACCTCACCCAATTCCACCACAATAACTTTGATACATTCTGAACAAGAGCCATACTGGTTTATAACTAGGCTAAAACACATTGGCTAAGCCAAAAGCTCTCGCATAGGCTAGAGATATTGGCTTAGCCAATGCTTGTTGGGTCTGTCTTGACAGTGCTGCCATTTTACCTTATGAAATCAACAGAAAATGCGTTTTCAGAAGTACACTGGAAGAGGGGCTTTGGATACTCCTCCTCTTACAGCAATAGATAATGTAGAAGGTTTGTTCTTCCATTTTAACCTTGTGAGAAAACATTCCCGCATTTAGCATGACTGTATTAGCCTGATATATTTATTGTGAAAAGTTATGAAAAAGGCAGTAGGCCAGGCATATTTATTTTGAAAAGCATTTGTGTAAACTCAAAACACATGTGTTATTACTCTACATTAGGCCTGTGGTGAAGTTGTTACATGGAATCTGACATATCACGTCGCAAGCAAAGTATTTGGTGTTTGCCGGGGGAGGGGCGTGGCCGACTACGCCAAAAGATGGTGGCTCGGCTCTTAGCTCTGGCCGAGTGTGCCTGCATCTGGCACAATCCTGAGGACCCTGTGGGCTATGGCAGTAATGTTGGAAAACCAGTGCTGAGATGGGGACCCCGGCAATCTGAGGGCAGTGGCGGAGGAGCCGCCCTGAGCCTTGGAGCCAAAGAGTGCACAGCGGTCTGGGCCCCATATTACCAAGATGGCGTCTGCAACTCCCTGAACACAGTCACCAACAACTGCCCTGCAGAGCACCCTGTGAGGGCGCAACTGACAACTCTGGAGTTTTCCCATGACTGGGGAGAACTGGGGCCTCTGGGATTGCAAGAGGGCAGCTGTGATTGGCTGAAAGCAGCCACCTCCAGCTGGACTGCAGAATCCTCCCTAACCTGCAGGGGGCTAATGGCAAGACCGGGCCCCTGGAACCCCAATTGGTGTGGAGAGGTCTGCTTGGCCACTGTGAGGTACCAATAGCGCCATATGAACTGGGGAGGGCCCTCCACAGCAAGGTGGTTTGGCAGTGGCTTGGGTTCCTGTGACTCAGACTAACTCGGCAGAATGGCCATATTGACCTTGGGGGCCTGAACAGAGATGCTGGTAAGGGGATCCGAGTGGCCGAACAACATGCAATGGCATCCCTCACCTGTGGTGCACATGGGACAATTTAAAGCCACCCCTCGGCCAATCTCCCCCCCCTGTGAATTGACGGTGACACCCACAATCATAGCCCTAACGATGGGGCAAACTTGATCAATGAAGGACACACCATTGGAGGCGTGGACTGGAGCAGTATCAAAATGTTGCAGCTGTGAATCCTGAGCTCCAAATGCCCCCTCCATGGTGCAGATGCCAGAGATGAGGGAACCGGTCGGCAGATCAGCATCCATCAAGGGAACAGGTCGCACGCTCCCATGCATGAGCAGTGGAGGTGGCCTCCTCTTTCCGCATACTTGACACAGCACGACTGCATAACGATATGGGGATAAACCCCCCCTACCCCCCGCTACTCCTGCAACTTAGTGCTGGGGAGGATGAACGATGGAGCTTCTCTGTCACTCTGCCCTGGGGAGCGGGAGTTGGAGATTGTTTTTGTTTGTTTCTGAGCCATACCCAGCTGATACTAACCTGCCTTTACACACATGTTTAGACCGCACCCCATCCCCTCATTAACGCTTTACTCCCATGGGTAATCTGGTAAATATACAATTTTTTTGTTTTTCATTTCAAAATATCTTTTATTGTTTCTCCAAACATATAACATAAAACATATAAACATCAGCGCATAGTTGTACAAGGATGCAGCCCAAATTGGTTATGTTATCGATGGTACAGATGCACAGTATATTTAACATGAAATGTGAGACCCATGAGGTCTATAAGAAAGTGACACATGGTGCAAGCATACCTGAGACGTCCGGCTGACATTGCCCTGCTAGAGAAAATGCACCTAGACCATGCAGAAATCCAGAGACTGCAGAGGTGTTGGAGTGGACAGGTGTACCCCACAGGGTACTCGGCGTACACTTGCGGAGCCCTGATCTGGGTTAACCCCGCAGTGCCCTTTCAGGAACTGTCTACCAACATCGACGGGGAGGGCAGATTTGTGTTGGTCTTGGGCACGCTGGATGGCATACATATCCTGCTGAGTAGCATCTACGCACTGAACGTGGGTCGGCCACAGTTCATAGATGCCCTATTGGTGGTATTAGCACAGTATGCACAATTTTCCAATATGCTCGGAGGGGATTACAATTGTGCACTGGACATGGCTCGCAATAGGTCCACACCCCACCCCATGACTCACCCATTAACAAGATAGCACGAAACTTGGACTGTTGGGTCACACTATGGAAATTGGACAATATTTGGTAGGGTAGTCACCTAGAACACTGGGATTATTCCTTTCACTCACCAATTCATGTTCTCCATGTGCGGTTGGATTTGTTTATGGGCACACATGAGCTGGTGGAAACAGCTGTTACCAATAAATGTTTAGCATGCACCATCTCTGTCATAACCCATTTCTGTTGCGCTTGTGATGGGGACACTGCAGAACACCAATCCCAGCTCGGAAACTCCCCCCTCACTTCCTGTGGGATCCCATGACATGCGACCTACTAGCGGATGCCATTCAAGATTGCTTTCAATACGAGCATCAGTCCACGACACACTTACGCATGGAGTAGGAGGCCTTCAAAGTCGCTGTGAGGGGGAGGTACATGCAGCACTCTGTTGGGGGTCACTTGTAAAGGACCTCCTAGAGACAGAAAGTGAGATGTGTCAACTGGAGAGGGATCTCCCAGGCTACCCCTGAGTGCTGGCACAACTTGAACAAGCACCACAACAATGCCATGAACTCCAAGACCAACTACGAACACAGCTTTTGAGGCCTACTTGCACACCATGCATACAGAGGGTGGGAAGGCGTGCAGATTGGTGGCTTGTTTAATCCGAGCGGAGCATAGATTCCAACCTGTAACCCAGCTCAGGAAAGAGGCTGGCAGCATGGTGTATTTGCAAACAGGCATCAATGATGCCTTCAACATATACTATTGCAAACTCTATGAGCAGCAGGTGAAGACTACAATGGTGGACATTGAGTCCTTCCTGGACTGAGTTCCACTCCAAGTCTACGAAGAGATGATAGTGCTGCGTTAGGTGAACAAATTACAGAGGCTGAAATTAGGGAGGGCACTGAAGGATCTGGCTAGGGGCAAGACTTTGGGTACTGATGCCTCCTGGCAGAGGTCTACCAGGAATACGCCACAATTCCTTCTCTTTACTTGGCGGCACTGTACTCAGAAACCTGTCATAAGGATTTTGTCCCGAATACGGCCCGGGAAGCACTCCTGGTGTTGTTCCCTAAGCCGCAAAAGGAACCACTGGCATTGCCTCAAATAAGCCATAATCTATGCTAAATCTTGACTGCAAGATTTTAAGCAAAATACTGGAGGATCTGTTGTATTTTCTCATTGACACTTTGATTTATTGGAATGGAATGGAATGAGGATTTGTAAAGCGCGTTAGCTACCCAGGGGCGTCCCAGCGCTGCGAAAAGGTTGAGTTGAGCCAGAGGGCTGGAATGAGTGGGGGTGAGTGAAGAATTAAACCGAGGTTTTGCTGAAAAGCCAAGTTTTAAGAAGTTTACGGAAGGTGAGTATATTGGGTTCTGATCTTATTGGGAGGGGAAGAGAATTCCAAATCTTGGCTAGGTTGTAAGAAAGCGAGCAGCCTCCACATCTAGCTTTCCTAATGCGTGGGACTGAGGCGAGGTGGGAGGTCGCGGATCTGAGGGGGCGGGAAGGCTGATAGGCTTTCACCAGGGGGGAATTCATGGATGGACCTGTTCCCCAGTATGAGCGGTGTGCAATGCACATACTCTTGAATTCGATTCTAGATCTCACCAGGAGCCAGTGGAGGTCCCTCAATCTGGCTCTGACTGAGGTTCGGCGAGGAATATTCAGGAGAATTCTTGCCGCACAATTTTGAATAACCTGGAGCTTGTTAAGTGTAGACTGTGGGGCCCCAAGATACAGGGCATTTCCACAGTCCAGGTGAGAGAGGATTAGTCCTTGAACCATAATCCGTCTTGAGTGGAACGGAAGGAGAGGAAGAATCCTACGAAGTAGTCTCATCAACCCGAATCAGGTGGCAGCGAGCTTGGTAGCTTGATGGTTAAAGGTGAGACTTTGGTCGAGCCAGATCCCTAGACTCTTGATTTGCTCCTTGAGTTGCGGGGGACTTCCTAAACAGAGGGGCCAGATAGGGTCAATGGATTTCGTGATGTTATTACCAAGGAGCATTACCTCTGTTTTGTCCCCGTTGAGTTTTAGACAGGAGCCAGACATCCAAGCATCGAAATGGCCGTATCCCACATCACACTTCCTTTAATATACATCGCCTATTCCATGTATTGAGAGATGCCCCTCCGGAGGGTTACCACAATGTGGTGCTCCTTTATTGAGCCCGTCTCCTCTAGACCTACGAGGACCGAAGCCGCGATGTCTGACAAAGAAGCTGCCGATCTACCCTCCTCATACGATACCCCCCCATTGACTCCCCTAAATCCAAGATCCAAGTGATCACAGGTCTCGGAAGAGACCCTCCGTTCACTAAACTCCCCAGACCGCCTTTCCTCACCTCCCTTCCCAGAGCAACCAAGGAATTGAACCCTAGCTCTAAATAGTTTTCCACCAACTGCATGCTCATCAACTGCAGACCGGCATCCATGCATGCAACTAAACTAGCAGAAGCCATTCTCTTGCAGGACGTTGACATTGCGTTCATCACGGAGACCTGGCTCTATGAGCTCTCCTCACCATGCTTAGACATGCTTGTGCCCCCAGGTTGTTCCATTATCAACAAAAACAGAAAAGACCAACGAGGGGGTGGAGTTGCCATCATCCATAAAGACAACATCTTCATCATGGAAAGAGACTTGTGCAAATACAACACCTTTGAATGCCTTACCGCAAACATAAAGACCAAAGATAATGGAACACTGCTCTGACACCTTTAGTATCACCCACCGGGCAACACCTCAGGTTTTGGAGAAAAACTATCAGACCTGATTGTTCACTGTGCTCTTGGAGTCTCCAACACCTTAATTCTTGGTGACCTTAACCTGCGATGGAATGAAACACATAATCCGCTAATTCAAACGCTATCCAATCTTCTTGGTGACAATAATCTAACACAACATTGCTCAGAGGAGACGCACTACAAAGGAGCTGCCTTAGATGCCATCATAGTTAAACGAGACGCAATCTCGATTGAACACGTACTCCCTGTGGACTGGTCGGACCACCACATGATCCTATTCCACATCAACCAACAAATTCTCTCTCAACCGCCATTGCAAGACCCCCCAAATGGGTCAGAAACCTCTCTCAGATTCCAATGGAAGTCCTGGAAGAGAGGATAAGCTTGCTCCTGCCCTGCCCCAAAGACCACCTCTCCACTACCTAACTCACTACGCGGTACAACTCTAACCTGGAGACTATGCTGGACCAACTCACTCCGCGAAAGTTGAAAAAAGGTAGAGCCATTCAGTCCAGGTCCTGGTTCAACACTGACTCTAATGCCAAAAGGAGGAACTTAAGAGCCATAGAAAGAAGCTGGAGGAAGAACCATACCTCCTCCCTCCGCGAACAACTCAAAACAGCCAGCAGGGACTACAACAATCACATCAAAAACAAGAAATCTGTGTTTTTTTGCTCTGCACTGGAAAGAGCAAAAAAAAGACCTAGAGAGCTCAACAGCATCCTTAGGCAACAAACCTCCAAGCCTGTGGCGTCCAACGAACTATGTGACAACTTTGCCAAATTCTTTAACAACAAGATCACTAAGATCGAACTCTCTCTGGACACCATTAACACTCGACCCACCAAGAGCACCATGTCCGGAGCGATCGTTGTCGCTCCTTGCCCCTCATCCAATTCTTGGCTAAGTTTCCGCCCCATCCAAGAACATGATATAATCACACTGATCTCCACTTCCAAACCCTTTTCCCATGTCCTTGACCTCATTCCACCCCTACTAACCAAAAGACTGATGCACTCCCCATCACCGCTTTGGTGTACAATAATAAACAGCTCCATGGAAAATGGAGATGTTACAGACTGCCTTAAAGTAGGTCAAGTCACACCCCTGTCGAAAAAACCTGGCCTTGACGTGACGGATTTGAATAACTTTAGACCTGTATCTAACCTTCCCCTTCTTTCCAAAATCCTAGAAAAGTGCTTACTCCAACAGCTTACCCAATACCTGGATAACATCAACGAAGCAGTCCTCCAATGGTTTACCTCATTCCTACACAATCGCACTCCAAAAATAAAAATCAAAAACTTTGCTTCTGATTCTCACCCTATCAACAAAGGGAGTCCCTCAAGGTTCAGTGCTCTCCCCACAACGCTTTAACATCTACATGGAATCCCTCACCAATCTACTCGGAGCTGCCAACATCCGCTTCCATATTTACGCAGACGACACTCAGATATATCTGGAAACCTCCTCCCTCAGTGACATTCAAAGACTAAATGACGTACTGAATGATGTCCAACACTGGCTGTCTGCGAATCATCTTAAACTAAACCCGACAAAACCGAGATATTTCTCATTTCAAACAAGGAGAAAAACCCTCAAATTGCTGAATGGCTAAAAGTCGTAGATGCGCTCAACGGGAATCTCACCCTAGCTGACTCTGTCAAATCACTTGGCAACACACAAGACCCGAAACTAAACATGACCAGACACATCAAGAATTCAGCTAAGAGCGCCTTCCTTAACCTTAAACTTCTGAACAAAATAAAATCCTTCATCCCGCCTGGTGATCTCAAACAGGCCACTCAAACACTGGTACTGTCAAGGCTGGACATTGGGAATGCAGTCCTCTCGGGAATTGCAAAGTCACACCTAGCTACCATCAAAACAACTCTGAATGTGGCAGCCAGAATGATCACCGGAACCAAGAAATTTGACCACATCTCTCCTGCACTCAGTGAACTTAAGTGGCTCCCAGTTGAAATGAGGATCAGCTTCAGAGTAGCGTACATCACTCATAAAGCCCTACATACCGGCAAACCCGAATACCTGGCGGCCAAACTCAAAAAAGCCGGTCAGGCCAGGAACCTCAGAAGCTCGAAATCCCTCCTTCTCATCCTGCCATAAACTTAAAAATAAAAACTGCGACTAGTTCCTTCACCGGAAGCGCGCCCAAAATCAGGAACTCCATTCCCCCCACATCAGAACCATTCCCTCCTTTGTAAAATTCAAAAGCCAACTCAAAATCCTGTTCCTCAATCGTGCCCCAGGGAGTCCATAGGAGCACTCAGAGTGGGGTAACAGACTCTTAATTACCACTCCATCATCATGTCAGCGAGACTACGAAACAGATGTTCCCTCAACTACAAAGCTGACCCCTCATCATCGCCCTGTATTATATTTATCTCTTTCTCTTGTCTAGTTTGTTATCTTTGCAATGTTTACTCTGTAAAGCGCTCCGATACCCTCGGGGCAGGCTAGCGCTATATAAAACTACTAAAATAAATAAAAATAAATCTCTATAAGGCCTTCAATTCGGTGTATTGGCCCTCCCTCACAACAGTCATGAAGAGGATCAGACTGTGGACAAATGGCAGTGATTGGGGACACTCCTATATGCAGGGACGAAGTCTGAGTAAGCACTGGGCGGATGTATGATTGAACAACTACTTCCTAAACCACGAATTCCATAACCACGAAGGTTAAACAACGAGCAATGCCAAACAACTACGTCGTTAAGAACGAATTCCTAAACCACGAATTATTTTTTAATTGCTCTTTCCCCATTTACACCACTATGTTCTTTGCCCATCACATAAACCACCAGCACACATTGGCTAAGCCAGAGCATTCCCTGCAAGCTGTGCCCCGACGTGCTACCAACAGGAAGGATGAAGTCAGTCTGCAGCCCCGCGCTCGTCATAGCCCGCCAGCCTGGAGGCTGCAATGTCAAGTAAATCATGCCAGGGGGGCGAGTAGCATGTGAGGTCAGGGGTAGGAGAAGGGTGAAACGCACAGGCGCCAAACATCACCAAACTCACCAAACCTCATCTCATATTCTAACCACCATATCATGCTTTCCGTGCGGACACCCTGTACCCAGTCACCAAGCATACCCCGCATTGTAACTACCTAAGCAATTGTGTGCCACCGGCAGGATGAAGGCAGGCTGCAGCCCCGCATTCTACCTAAGCAAGCCTTTGCCACTGGCAGGATGAAGGCAGGCTGCAACGTAAATTAGTTTTGCGAGTCCTTCCCAAAAATGTTATGCATGTCACTTCCCCGATGGCTCTGTGCCCTTGGGGGAAATGAGGTATTCAAGGAGAGGCTCGCCGCGTAACAGAGCTGGAGAAGTCAGGGGTGGAGTTGTGTCCGTCTCCTGCTTCGAAAAAACCCAGCTCCACTACCAGCAACAATTCCGTCTCTCTCCGTGGGAAAAGAAGAAGAGAGGCATGGAAGAGCACCATTTTCTCCCTGTTGGTGAAATTTGATTTGTGACGCCTCTGGCGCGGAGGGGGTGCTCTCTGTTCTCTCCTAGAGTGCTGTGCGACTGGCTGGTTAGGAGTAGGATGGGCGGGGGAGGATATTAGAAATGTGTTTTATATAGCGCGAACTTGGCCCCAGGACATTAGAGCGCTTTACATGAGCACTGGGTTACGTTACACTAGGTCGGTAACATTTTTAGTTACAGTAAAAACTATTGTGAGTTTATAGTGCAGTACATTCCGCCCATAGTTTACCTTTTGTCAGGCAGACGTGGTTTAAGTAAGTCGTTGTTAAGGATGGCGTGGTTAACTGATTGGTCGTTGTTCGAGATTCGTGGTTCCGGTCATTCGTGATTCAAACTTCGTTGTTAAGGATGTTTCCCCACTGGGCAGCTAATATCAGACACCATAAATAATTGACAGAGGCACCCACAGGTTTGTCCGCTGTCTCCCTTACTATTTGTCCTGGCCATCACGCCGTTTGCTGCTCTAATACAGATGGAGGGGCAGGACTGAGGCATTTGCTTGAGGGATGGGTAACACTCCATTTCCGTGTATGCAGTTGATATGCTGTTGTTCATTGGGGACGCGGAGGCAGATGTGCCTTGGGAAGCTTAGGAACTTGCGCGCTTTTGGGAAATTTCAGGGCTCAGATTGGGACAAAACATGTTCATTCCTGGTGTTGTCCACCGTACAGAAAACTCCACTGCCAGTGCTCAACCTCGGCATACAGTGGGAACCGACGAAGTTCAAATGCCTTGGGGTCAAGGTCTACCATGCAGATGGAGATATTAGAGATCGCAATTTGGGACTCGCCCTACGCCAGGTGAGGTTTACAGTGACTATCTGGCGCATACTACACCTGCACCTCAGGGCCAGAGTGACCCTAACCAAAATGGTGATACTCCCTCGATTCCTACATTTGTTTATGGTGCTACCAACTTGTATCCTGCGACGTGGTTTAGGACCATGAACACTCTCATGAGGGAGTTCATACAGGATAAAGTACAACACAGAACTTTGCTCCGTCTCCATTAGTGGCAGCTTGGGGAGGGCGGGCTGGCTGTACCTGATCTAGAACTGTATTCTGCAGCAGTCCAACTGCAGTGGTTGGCTTAATGGCTGGTAGGAAGAGAAGTGCCCCTTGGGTGATGCTCAGAATGAGGGAGCCCTGATGGCCCTGATGCTGGGCGGAAATATGCGCACTCTCAACCACACAACGATGCTCATGATTGTGATGATTGTGATGAGGTGCTGGAAGGGGATAGTGAGCAGAACTGGGGATAGACCCCTGTACACTTTGGCACTCCCGCCTATAGGGTTCCCCACTCCCAGAGGAGGTTACCTCTTGGCCCTACGGATGGCTGAGTGGATGGAGACTGGGATTCTCACCACAGTGGACTGTTATATGAATGGTGCGCTGCACAGTTTTGAAGACATGATGATCATGGAGAACTTGCCGCATTCCCAGTTCCTGGTTTATGGAACCCTAATTGGATTAGTGGGAGCCGTTTGAGGGGCGGGCCAGATCAAACCTCAGTATTAAAAACTCTCCTTATGTTTGTGGGTGGAAGGAAACTGGTATCCTCTCTATGGCGATGGCGTCCATAGATGGGGGCAAACTGGTGCGTTAACTGACAGATAAGGAGTGGACAATGGTTTTTACAGCATATGTTCAGTGTCCCGCACACTGCATAGGTTGAATGTCATTACAGGTGCTGCGGGTAAGTCATGCCGTCGCTGCTCCTTGGTTGTTGTAAGATTCCTGCATATGGTATGGGAATGTCCATTGATCACTGCATATTGGCAGCAAGTAACACATGAACTGGAGCGGGTTACTCACCACCCAAATATTGTATTAGATATCTGTCTGCTGGGTCTCTACCGTAGATCCCTGGCTAACAAAGTGAGTTCCAAATGTATTGACCTGGGACTAGTACTGGCTATTCCACAGTCCCCGGAAGGGACTACTACACTATCTGACTGGTGATAAGCAGCTGCAGGTGGCATTTATTGGAGACAGGTGACTGGGGTGGGCAAACTACACACATTTTTGTTGAGAGAATATGCCATGATTAAAGGGAAAGTCTGCATGGGCACAAATGGGTAGAATGTTGGTTCTATCCAGTTATTGTTTCACTCACCAAACATCTTCGACTAGTACTAATACACAGGCACATGTTAAGTGATTTAATCAATGATGCCCCGCGTGGCAAGCGTCCTGCTAGGCCTATGAAGATGCAGAATTTTGGGTATGTTAAATGTTAAGAAATGTATCAATAAAAAGATTTACAAAATTAGTGGTTTGGTGTTTGTTTGCACCCTCCGATAATCTGTGTTGGCAGACAATTTACACTGAAAGAATACTTTTTGGACCCTTTTAGATGAGAAAGTATTTTGTTTTGCAAATTGTAATCATTTTGTATTTATTTTAATTTTATGACTGTTTGCACAAATGGTTGCCTTATGGAAAAGTTTACGCTAAATACAGTAGTCCCAAGTTGGTTATGTTGACTAGCCAACAATAAAGGGGAAGGGCCTGATTGGTTGACTGGGAAAGGTTGTGCCTGATTCCCTACGTCTGATCTGTTTATTATAAAGTTAAAACAAAGGCAGTAGGCCCGCGTATTTATTGCAAACAGCATTTATTAAAACCAATGGTCCCTGAACAGTGGATTGGTAATACGCTGTGCTGCAGGCTTTAGATAGATATTTCTCAAATTATATTACTGTACTCGACAAGAATTCTGGTGTTTGCTCACCCCTTTTGACAAACCCTGTGGATAGAAGACTTTCACAAAGATAACCCTTATCAGACCTTTTTTGAGAGGGTTGTATGTTGTTTTGCCAATTGTAATTCTGTACATAGTTGTGACTTTACAATGTGTGCCTGAAGTTTGCTAGCATATGCACAATTAAGTTGAACGGTGTTGGTCATGGTAACAAACTAAAGGTCATTGTGGGCCTTATTGGCAAGTTTGGAAAGTTAAGTCAGATTCTATAGATCAGTTCTGTTTGTTATGAATTGGTATAACAATGCCAGTAGACCGGATTTAATTATCATGAAAAGCATGTTTTAAAGGCAATACGCTTTGCTAAACCTGTTGGCAGGTATTTTGATATATGAAATCTCAGCGATTACTGCAGTATACATATACACAAAGGTAATAGTGGTAATACAAGGATGCATATCCAATTAGAACAACATTAAATGTGGGTATTTGGATAACACATCAGTTTAAAAGTGAATACTGTGGTGCTAGCAGATATCGGATACCCTACTACCAATGGTGCCAAAATAAGGCTTTGGTGAACATGTCCACCACCCCATATATATGTGCAAAAGATATCGCAGTACTCAAAAAAATATATAGTAACACAAAGTTTTACATTTAGTCCCGTTGAACAGATGACTGTTCTATGCTTGTTTATTTTCCAATTTCTTCTGGAACACCAAGTGGTACATCCAACATCACACAGGTACAGCCAACATCTGTTTCATCACATACGTGACTTCTTCAAGGTTGCAGGTAATGTATAGCATAATACCAACAGTATAAGCAAGATCCTACATATGCAAACATTATTAAACGAATATATTGAATTGCTGTAGTAGGCAAGGGTTTTGGTTCTGGTATTATATTTAAAAAAAATCATAGTTATAAAGGTGTTGCACTGTGATAATCCTTATTAAGCGTTTTAGGAGGGATTTTATATTGTTTTAACAACTCATTTTGTACATATTTGTACATGCCCTTCTATATGCTTGATCCTGATTGTTGTCTTGTGGGATAGCTTATGCACAATACAGTAGGCCTGAGTTGATTATGATGACAAGCCAGTGGGAAAGGCTATATATGGGCCTGTTTGGTTCTCTAGGAAAAGTTATGTAATCTGCCACAGATCTAATCCATTTTCTATAAAATGTACACCGAAGGCAGTCAGCATAATTTCTGCATTTTGAAAAGCATATGCTAAAGCCAATAGGTCTTTAAGGTTACATTGTTATTGCACTGTGTTAAATCCTGAAAACATGTATTTGTTAAATTTAATCTCACAGATTATGTATACAGAGGTTTTGATATTGATTAGCCACTTTGACAAACCCCAGGGGTAGAAGAGTTGGACTGTAACAATGTTGCTAGAATTTCTTTGGAAGTCATTATTTGTCTTCCAGGATCGCCATGGTATTTAGAGATGTGCAGCATATAATAGAATATTTATTATCATTATTGAGTGTGAGATGGGGCCATGAGATGCGAAGCCTCAACTGAGTCATGATGTCCCTCCTCCCCCTTCACAATGGTAATAAATATAATATTGCACTAAGCGGATCTCCATATATGGTTTATTCCAGGGCATATGTTCATGTGTACTTGCATTAACAAAAGTTGTTTAATCAAAATCAGCATTCAAGAGGTTACATTTGTGCAGTATGGTCATAAATATATGAATGTGCCATTATTAGTAGAGTTGCTCTAAATAACACACTAGTGAGCCATTTTTATTTTCACTGCCATGGAATAAATATCTACCTACCTATCTCTCTCTATATGTGAATGTGTATGTATGTATAAATATATATTACCTACTGGTGGTTGCCAGTAAGTAGTTATAGTTAGGACCTTGTTTCTATTCAAAAAGCATTTTTTCTTTTCCCAATAACTTTGGCGCCCGTTGGCGAATCTTCGCGAAAATTTCAAAACTTATGGCCCGCTCCAGTCCGCTATCGTGGAAGTTTTATGGTGATTCGGCAAGCGGGGGAGGAGAAAAAAGGGGAGTCCCAAAATGAGTTTTCTCCATGTTAATTCCCATAGGAAACTTAAGACACAGCTACAGCCTGAACTGCTGAACGGAATTACACTAAATTTGGCAAAAAGGTAGCCATTGGTTCAGAAAGAGACCTTTTTTTTTTAATTAAAAAAATAAAAGTCAAAAAATCAATTTCCCATAGGAAACGTTAGACACAGTTATAGCCGAAACTGCTGAACGGTATTACACCAACTTTGGTACAAAGGTAGCCCTTGGCTCCCGACCACAAGCTTTATTCTAATTGGCTGTCAACACTCCAAACCAGGAAGTGTTGGCAGCCATTTTGTGACTCAGTAGAATCGAGTCAGAAGAAAACAGGGAAACAAAGGTGAGAAAGAAGAAAAGGGGGTAGAGTAGAAACACCCAGACCCCCTAGGCCTCTTCAGGGGGTCCCACAAGGACCCCCAGGGAACCCCAAAATGTTTTTGTTTTTTTAAAGAAACAGCAGAATGCGCACTGGGTGCGCAGATCTAGACGAAAAAATAAAAACAAACAAAGCGAGGCTTCCTCGCTTCGTTACTTTTACCCCCTCTGGGTGGGCCAGGTCCCGGGGGGGATTTGGTGATTGTAAAGCGGGGGCTCCTAGGGACCCCCACAGCCTCAGGGACCGCCACCTCCCCAGTGCTCTATTTTAATAATTAAAAAAACCTGTGTGAGGGGGCTCGAGCCCCCCCACATGCCCTGGGGACCACCACCTCGCCTGGGGCACTAACTGTTAAAATTTGGGGGTCCTTTTTGGACCACCACCTCCCTGGGGCTTTGGAAAAGTTGTAAGGGGGGGCCGGTGGGCCCCCTCCAGGAGCCTTCGATGGCCCTGGGGACTGCCACCCTCCAGGGCGGGCTCCTGCAGTGTCCCGGGGTACCCACACTCGGGATACTGCTGTTTGCAACGGTAGGGGAGGGAGCATGTCTCCCCCTCTACTGTAGCAAACTCTGGTTTGGATTTTGGAAGAGAGAGCAGGGAAACCTTCTCTCTACAAAAATCCAAAGCAGAATTGCTTTTCCACACGGGGAGCTGCATGTTAACAGCTCCCCATGTGGAAAATCAATGCTGGCTCCCAGAGGACGCGAGGAGCCGGCGGGACTGCGGAGGCATTGGGGCTCCCCCCACAGTCCCCATCGAAGTGCTTAGGCGCCGGGGGATAGGGTCCCCGGGTGAATATAAATTACTGGCAGGAGCCGGGAGGTTTTTGAAAAATTTGGAGTCGCGACCCTAGTGTGACTCCCAGCGCGGCCCCCCTGTGTGAACACGATGGGTGTGTGACTCCCAGCGCGGCCTCTGGTGTGAATGCGAGTGGTGCGCGACTCCCACCATGGCCCTCTGGTGTGAACGCAAGGGGTGCGCGACTCCCAGCACGGCCCCCTGGTGGGAAAGCGAGGGGTGCGCGACTCCAGCCATTAATCTAGGTTGTATGTTTGGATCTTGGGTGGCTCTAAAAAAAGCTATTGTGTTTATTGGGAGAATTTGGTAGCTACATGTAAGTGCTGATGCAGAGTATGAAGTTGTTGAGAAAGACTGTTTCCCTCATCTGTGAAAGGTACACCATCTCTCCTGTAGATGCCATCCATATTAAAATGCAGATTGTTGCTGTATATGGACCCAATACTAGGATCTCTGAGATAAGCAGAAACAGCACGTATATGATGTCACATGGGGCCCGCAAGCATCAAATACCGTAATGCATGTGTTGCGAATATACAGAAGAAAGAGTCGCACACCGGTCACATACCATTCGCACACACCATGTAACATTATACATATATGACTTAACTGAAAAGCACGCACCCTTCGCACACTGTACGTGGATCCTTCACGACTTTTCCAAAATGACAGCTAGAATATGCGCACCCGCCGTGGTAGGTACTCTTTGGGTGTGCGACTCCCCAAAAAATTTGGATTAAAAAAATAAGAATAATAGTAATATAAATATATTAAAATTAAAATAAATAATTAAACAATATTTCAGTTTTAATTTTTTTGTTGACATTTTCAGAAAAATATATAATGTTGTTTAATAAATAATATATTTATAAATAAACAGTTATAAAACTGTAGAAATTTAGTACAAAAAACATAAGTATAACTACTATTATACTTAAAAATTAGCATTTAAAAAACCTTTGAAATTCACTGAAAAAACCATAGGTTTCAGAGACGTTATAGCTAGAAATTCACATTTAAAAAACCTTAGAAATTCACTGAAAAAACCATAGGTTTCATGGGTGTTATAGTTAGCTGGGTTTGTATCAAACTACATGGGTGGATGCATGGGAATTCTCATGCTCCACCCATGTAATGCTTACTTGAGGCGAAGTAAAGCAAGGCAGCGCTATGTGCTGCATTGCTTTACTTTGCACTTACTAAACCACATAAAGGCACAGGAAGTCGCTTTGAATGGCTTAGTAAATGCCAAAATTGTTTTGCATCGAGACTGCAGCACAAAAGTGGTACAACCCTGATGCAAAGTCATTGTAAATCTGGGCCCTAGTTCACGGTCCTATGCCTAGGCAGACTCACAAGAATCCCATACAATGGAAGTGAGGAGTGCACATTAGCATATATGCAACACATGTTTTGCAGAGAGAGAGAAATGAAAACTATTTATCAAGTTAACTTGTGCTTCAAGGAAGCCTTACTTTAAGATGCAAAGCGCCGTCTCGCTATATTAGTAAATTTAGCTGTGCATCAAATCCTATGGGTGTTTGCATTGATCTGCCCAAGTAACGCCCATTGACTCAAAGTGAAGCAAAGCAGCGCAAATCTCTGTTTGCAATGAGAAAAGGACACCTCTATCCATGGGAAAGTAAATACCAGTGTGTTGATTTACATCACTTTACAATGGCAAAAAGCCTTAGTAAATCTGGGCTCCAGACTTTAACTGCTGCTGCTTAACTCATGCACATTTGCCAATTATGGTGCATATTTTGGCCATCAGGCGAAAGCAGCACATGACGTGTTCAAGCCAAGGACCAAGGTAAGCAGAAGGAAGAGGAATTTAGGACTGATAGTTTCCATGCATGATTAAGACAGCTGATGATGACCTACCTGTACACTGACTCATCCTGAAGATAAGACAAGGAACCAGGTGGTCTAAAGGTGCTCCTTTGCCAAACTAAACAGTTATATGCCTAGCGAGCTGCAGATATTGCTAACAATTGCAGAGGATCACATGGAAAATTCCAATGCATGATTCTCCATCAAAAAGAAGACACCTCACTTTTTTTACGCTCTCGTGGTGCAATGTGGTGCATCATATTTACAAGGCGACGCAAAGCCTCTTAGTGTGGCTTTTCATGGCCTGGTAAATATGTGCCTCTTTCACACAGAACACTGCATGAAAGGGGTATTCCATGGGTGTTTCGGTGGGTGTTCCCACACAAAACCTATGGAATCTAAAGCATTCCCAGATTTCTGAGGGATCGTAAAACTAGGAATGCGTCACCCCTGGGGTGGCATTAAGGAGGCGCAATGAGGAGAAATATCCTTATTTCTCCTAGTTCTTTCCTCTTTCTATCTTTCTATGTGTGCTGCATTCTGCAGCACACATAGAAGAAAACATATCTTGTGATTGTTTTTATGCAGGAAGGTCTCCCTTCACACCTACAATGCAGGCACCCTTACACCATGCCGTAAGGGTGCCTGCTTTGGCCAATGGCAGCCCATTGTGCACCATCGCAGGGGAAAAGGACAGGAATTTGCCATATCTCATAGATACAGCGCATTCCTTACCTTTTCTTTTGACGCAGGGCAGCGCAGCAAGATTCCTTACAGCACAGCCTGGTGCCAAAACCTCGCCAAAGAATATCCAAGGCAGAAAGGTTGGCATACTTACAGCCTAACCAGCATGTGGCTACTAATTGAGGTGTGCTATCTCGTGACGGGGAGGTCTGGCCTGAGAACGTTTGTGAATATTAAACGTGCTGAAAAATGAATCACTGTCAAAGTTTACAGACATAAAGCAAAATCAAGAGGCACAACCAAAGGCCCTCATTCATGGAAAAAAGCTCTACACAACAAAGGCATGTCCCTTTCACCCACTGACACAAGTGATAATACCTGGGAGGAAATAGCCAGGAAATATTAATTATTTCTTCAGTCAGGAAATAAGTGATCCACCGAATGCAAGTTAACTAAAAACATCTCTCAACATCAATGTTAGCCATGTAGGTCAGCAAGTTGAAATGACAAAAATTTTTGTAATCAATTCAAGCAAAGCCACACTGCTGAGCTGCCGCCCGGCCGAAACATTGCATTCAATGTTCTTTGCAGTGTTCATGTAGAAATTAAAAGGCATGCTTACCATGCAACCACCGATGCCTTTTGACACAAAACCTTAGCTACAAAGAATTGTATTGTATTGTATAGTAATTGCATTTATGTAGCGCTTACTACCCCTGACGAGGCGTCAAAGCGCTTTTTCGGAGAGTAGCATGCTACTCTTTGTAGACAGGGTTTAGCGCCAAAAGTTAACACCTCTTCAAAGGAGGCGCTAACAGTAGAAATGTTTTTATTACTCTTTTCTTTTCGGACTTTGCTTGCATGCTAGACTGTGCAGCCCACACACAACGTGGGAAAAGCTTTTAAACTTGTCTAGGCATGGTATTTTGTTCATTAAGTGTACCCTTCCTGTACAAAACCTATGCTAGACTCACGCACACACCCTAGCGCTGGGTGCTGCGCTGCGTTTCGTAACTTCTTTGAAACTCTGGCCCTCAGAGTGCATGGACTGTCTTAGGAGTGTATGAAACATGCATTCCTGGAATTACGTGAAATTTCAGGAAAATTATGTGAAACTTCGGGTATCTACCGAACATGTAAAGCAATAGTTTAGCTCTATATTTTAGTGAAAAAATATTCCTATTTTTAATTTTTCAGCCGAGAAGACATTTGGCTGTATAAAAATGACCAAAAAACACAAGTGGCATGAGCAACAGCTGCTAGCAATTTGGCCGTTTGTGTGACTCCTGAGCGCATTGGAAGAGTGTGCAATTATGTAATATGGGGCAATGTCATAATTATGCACAAGGATAATGCCACATTCATGAAATTATGTCAAATACACCAGTGTAATTTAATTTTTGCTTGGGCCTGGACTGTTTTTGAAACAGAGGGCCATATTTATGAAAACTGTTGCATCGCTGCGTGAAAAAAAGCGATGCAACAGTGTTTACTGTGCCCTCCTTGTGACATGATGGATGTGTCATATTTACTGTATGACTCACCATGTTGTAAGGAATGACAGTTACGTCAGTATTACTGACGTATACGTCTGCGCAAAACTGACGCATTGCTGGAGTTGTGTCGAATGCGTGACGCAACTCCAGCAATGAAAGGGGGAGGGCTTTGATTATAGCATTGAGTCACCCAACACCTGCTATGAGGCAGGCGTAAGGATCTGACGCAGTGGCGTCCTAGAAGTGGCGCAGTGAACTCTGATAGATTTCACTGCACCACTTCTAGGAGGCTTTCTTGCATCGGAACACCCACCCTGCATACATTATACCTGACTCAGATATAATGTGGTGCAGGGCTTTACAAAGTGATGCATCTGCCTAGATGCATCACTTTGTAAATAGGGTGCAATGTGGCACATATTTTACGCCGGAACTGCCTCATAAAAAGTGACGCAATAGCGGTGCAAAGGTTACGCTGAGGCTCATAAATAAGCTGCAGTGAGTTTAGACTGCACTTTGACAAAATTAAGCAACCAATGGCTCTCTGCTTCAGTGTTGGATTCTGTTCCATGCTCGCTTTAGAGGTGGAAAAAGAAAAATAGATTCCAGTGGATCCCTACATGATTGAAACGGTCAAAAACACAACCTTGGGGGCACCATCAATAGTAGTCATGCATAATCAGCCTAATGCAACGAGGACGTGCGTGTACATGAGGTTTCCTGACAAATGCATAAAGTGAAAATGCCACTGAATCCAGCGGCGGCTCCACAGCAGTGAAAAAATGAAAAAATAAAATGACAATAACACGTTGTAATTATCATTTTATTATTCTGTTTTGAGTCCAGTTTTAAGAAAGTGCGCATGACAGTTTGGCAGCCCATCTTGGGCCGGCCACACAGTCATGCACGCACAGCATGTTATCCGCCGAGCTATAATGCACAGCCTGGGTGGAGATCTTATAGTCCCTGTCTGAGTGCTGAACCACAGCACTCAGACAAATCACGACGCTGCTGCCATGCTGGTGACAGCAGTTTCTTGATTGGCTTAGGGGAGCCTGTGTGCTTCCTTCTTCTGGGAGGAAAGGCGATGAAAGAGAGACAGAGGTGTGCAGGAGTAAGTGTTTTTTTTTTATTTTTCACCCCATCGCACCCTTCGCCCGACCACCCCATCCTGTACCAGCTGCCACTGCACATACTCCCACCATCGATGACCACTCTATCACTTTCCATAACTTGAGTCTATCAAGGCCATTCTTCTCGGATGTGATACTAATAAAGGTAACGAAGAAACAGGAACCCTTAGCCCAAAGATAGCCTGGATTAATGAATCTGTGTTGTAACAGACACAACATCACAGTGCATTAACTGTCCACAACCCAGCTTTCACTCATTGACTTTATACTTGTCTTTGACTTTTGCAGCGATTCGCTGCCTTTTGGCTAGGGCTGCTGTATAGAAATAGCATATACATACATGCAGACATATATGTTGAGAGAATGCCTTGGAGATATCCCTCAGGAGGTGAGGCGCAGGGCGGGCAGTGGCCTAGAGGTCTGTATTATCTATGTTATGGTTTACTGAGCCTGGAATGTACCGCAGCTGGACAAGGTGGTGCATCATCAAGTCGCATTAGCAGCGTTGGCAGCCGTGTTGCTACTCACCACAGGAAGTGCTTTGGCAAGCGGCCCGGAAATAGAGACTGTGGACGCATATGCGGCCCACCAGGCACAGCCAGGCAGGCAGGCAGACCTAACATCTTTTAATCAGATTATGATAGAATTTAAATACTGGTGCGTCAGAGGAGTGAAACAGCACTCTCTGTGGAATGTTTCACCCAAATGACCTCGATGGTGATGGTAGTAATGCTAGGTATTACAGTAGGACTGTTTATATTGCTATTATTCACAATATAAAAAAGAGTTCTATTACCTCTGCTAATAATGACACTAACTCTAATAGTATTTACAGTAATAGAATAAGGATAATAACAATGACAGTATTAATAATGATGAGAATAAAAATGTGTGCTTATGTAGCACACGCCATTAAATAAATTGTCCATTAGCAGTTTTAAGTTGTTGTTTTTCTTACTCATCTCAGTGGTACTCATTGTGTGAACTTAGGAAGGATGGAAGGCTGAGTGGACACTAGCATGATCCGGCCCTGGCCCTGAAGATTAAAGGCAGATGCCGAAAGAAATTGAGAAAATCAAGTCATTGCTCCATTTCACCCTAGTGCAGCTTCAATTTAAGAAAGAGTTGAAGACACACTTCTTTAAAGAACACCACATCACAATGTAGAAACAGTCCATTAACCAGCTACCTCTCCTATCACACGCAGGGTTTATGTTTGCCATTGACCCTGTACAGCTCTCCTCTGTGTTTTGGGCTAGGTTTGCCGTATACAAATGCCACACAAATATATATAAAGCATTTGTTGGCAGCACACTTCCTATAATCTTGCTAACAAGCTTCTAAAACCCTGAAACCAGTCAGGTGACAGGGCGAGTGACAGTAATGTCGTCTGCGCTACTTTCACAAGTCCTCAAATGGCTTCGATCAGTTCTGGCCTGATTATGCTGTTTAACTCCTGAATGATCCAGTAAATGTTTAACAGCCTTCTCATAATGATCATCTTGGACTTTACAAGAACTTTACAGAAAGGGGCAAGGAGAGGACTTGCAACAGTACTATATATATGATTACATACATTACTAGCACTTGTGTGTTTTTAGCATAAATTATACAAGAACATTGTTTATCTAAAAAACATGATTTTATTTAGGGTGTTAAATATCTATAAACGGGGCTATTGTTTATGAGCTTGATGCATTCTTGAGATGGATCAGTTAAAAGAAATAAAGTTAAATACTCATAAAGCCTGGTCCTTTTAAGTGACATCATAAATTTCATCACTTATGCATCACCTTTGACATGATTAAATAAACCATAACGTGTGCCAAGCCTTGAGCTGTCTATGACATCGCACATTAAATTATTGATGACATCATAAGTAACAATATTGATGACACAAGTGACATCACTACTTCTAGTAACAATGTTTTTTGCTTCCCTTCTTTAAAATGATATTGATAGAAATGTAATTATTGTGTTGTTATATTGTATAGCACTTGTTCTGTTTATTGTAACAACTATGGTTTTTCAGATGTATCAATTGCTACTGAAGGTTGGCATTGGTTGTGTAGAACATTATTTGAACAGATAGAATAAGGATTTTATTCACAATGCCAGGAAAGATCTTAACAATGCACAATTTTAGCTTGCAGAGAACTTTACTATTGTGAAATGGAGATTGCTTTTCCATTCTTTAACATGAATTGCTGCTTTTTTGATTTTCTTCTACCATTTTTTATGTGTTGCAATGTATATGCCCCTGTGTAATATGTTTAATATTTGCTCATTCATCTTTTTTGAGCTTTAAATCTATGATCTAGTAGAAATATTTTAATATGCATTTTTTCATTTGTTATTTGTCTCTAGTTTCAGTTTTTCGTAGTTTTCTTTTATTCTTATTGTGGCACCTAGAGACATAGGATATAAAATAGTTATAGTTATATTCTCACTGTTAAAGTCATACAAATGCACTTGCATGCATCTTATTATTGGTGTAGTGAAACAACAAGTCACTATATGGTGCTGAGATGCACGCAAACATATACATGGAGACAACTCTTTTTATTATGCCCCTTCCTTGCTGCATCAGATCCCTACAATTTTCCGGACTTTGACCCTGATTTAGAGTTTGGTGGATGGGACACCCAGTCGCAAATGCCACTGATATCCCTGCCGCTGCATTACAAGTGCCATAGGATATATTGCCTTGAAATATGGCAGACGGGACACCCCTCACATTTGTGACGGAGAATTCAAACTATCAAACTCTAAATTAGGCATTTTGATTTGGGTAGAGGCTTACTTTTTCCACATTTTGAATACTCATGATTTCTGTACGCCTTAGCTAGTGATCTTACACAGGTATCAGTGTTATGATTATTATTAGTTTATTTGACTGTATGTCATTGATAATAAAGAGTATTTAAAGGTGTGTCATGGCGTGCCTGTAAGCCTATGGGGGCACGTGGTTATGTGAGTGTTAATATTTTCGTGGTCGGTAATATTTATGTGTTCCTGTGTGTCTATCAGTGTAATTTACAATGTATGATATATTAAATCCATATCCCTGTTTGCTTTAAGACTGTTTGTTTGAAAAATATTGGGCCTCATTTACGAGGTTTTGCCAAAGGGCAGTGCCGCAAGGAATATTCCTGCACTGCCCTGTATCAAAAGAGAAGGGCAGGAATGCACCATATGAATTAGATATGAGGCCTACCTGTCCTTTTCCACTGTGCTGGTGCACAATGAGCTGCCTAGCACCAACACAGGCACCCTTGCGCCATGGTGCAAGGGTGCCTGCGTTGTAGGGGTGATTGTTTTTGTGCAGGAGGGGACACATTCCTGCACAAAAATAATCACAAGAGGCGTTTTCCTCTTTCCATGTGTGCTGCAGAATAGAGGAAAAAACGAGGAGAAATAAGGATATTTCTCCTCGTTGCTCCTCCCTAACGCCACCCCTCTGTGGCATTAGAATCTGACTCATTCCCAGGTTTACAAATCCTCGTAAATCTGGGAATGCTTTAGATTCCATGGGTGCTGCGTGGGAACACCTACAGCAACACCATGTACACCATCTATGTGTGCTGCAGGATGCAGCACACATAGAAAAAGGAAAAATGAGGAGAAATAAAGACTTTTTTCTCGTTGCGCCAGGGAGGCGTGGAATGCATCAGTTTCTGTGAGTGTTATGTGAGAACATCCACAGCAACACTCATGGAACTCCCCTTTCACACAGTGTACCATATTTAAAAGGCCATGAAAACCCACGCAGAGTGCCTTTGATTGGCCTTGTAAATATGTGCCAGCACACAGGCGGAAGAGTCCCCATAAATAAGACCCGGTGTTTGTAAGTGTAGCTTGAAATATAAGGTCAAGTGTTCGTAAATGAGTCATATACTGCAGGGGTCACTGAAAAAATATCGAATACAAAAATATAGGGGAAAAAATATCGAAGTAAAAATATAGCAAGACAAAATATCGAAATCCTATCTACAAACAGGTAAGTACAAAAATATCGAATACATATATATACTTAATAAAAATATCAAATGTATTAAAATAACTTTAAAATAATTTAAAATTTAATGAAATAATAACTATAATTAATTAAAACATACTTAAAAATACTTAAATACCTTAAAAATTATTAAATAATTAATTTAAGTTAAAAAATAAAAATACAACTTGATTTTTTAACACACATATATATATATATATATATATATATATATATATATATATATATATAAACATAATATTAATTAAAAATATACAATATTTTTACTGTAACATAGCAAGAGGTTAAAATTTACTATTACCTCTCCAGCAACTGCAACAGTAGGGAAAGTGTTGGATAGCGTAGGGGTACAAATTACTATTCCCACTCCAGAGGGTGCAACAGTAGGGAAAGCGTTGGATAGCGTAGGGGTACAAATTACTATTCCCACTCCAGAGGGTGCAACAGTAGGGAAAGCGTTGGATAGCGTAGGGGTACAAATTACTATTCCCACTCCAGAGAGTGCAACAGTAGGGAAAGCGTTGATTAGCGTAGGGGTAAAAATTACTATTCCCACTCCAGAGGGTGCAACAGTAGGGAAAGCGTTGGATAGCGTAGGGGTATTACTATTCCCACTCCAAAGGGTGAAACAGTAGGGAAAGCGTTGGATAGCGTAGGGGTACAAATTACTATTCCCACTCCAGAGGGTGCAACAGTAAAAATACAAATTATTTACCAATTAACAATTAATTAAAACGAAATTAAAAATCAATACCAATAAATAAATAAAAAATATTAATTTAATAACAATTTAATTACTTCCCACCCTATTCCCCAATAAACACACAACCCAGTACAGATTTTTTATAAATTAAAATTAACATAATTATCAATTAACCAACTAATAAAAATTAATTACCAATTAAAAATAATTACCCATTAAAAATGAATGAACAATTAATTCTAAAAAAATACCAATAAATAAATTAACACATTTAATTAATTACAATTAAATTACTTCCCACCCTATTCCCCTATAAACCCACAACCCGCGGCAGAAAATAAATTAATAAAATTAACATAATTATCAATTAATCAATTAAGAAAAATTAATTAACAATTAAAAATTAATTATCAATTAATAATACTCACAAATTAATAATTAATTAACAATTAATTCAAAATAAATACCAATAATTAAATTAACACATTTATTAATTACAATTAAATTACTTCCCACCCTATTCCCCTAGAAACCCACAACCCGCTACAGAAAATAAATTAATAAAATTAACATAATTATCAATTAATCAATTAAGAAAAATTAATTAACAATTAAAAATTAATTACCAATTAATAATTCATTAATCACAAATTAATAATTAATTAACAAATAATTCAAAATAAATACCAATAATTAAATTAACACATTTCATTAATTACAAATAAATTACTTCCCACCCTATTCCCCTATAAACCCACAACCCGCTACAGAATTAAATTACATAAAAATGAAATAACATAAAGAAATACACTTAATTTTTTTTCGATATTATTAAAAATTCGATATATCTTAATTCCTATATGATATACTTCGAAATTTTAACTTTCTATATTTTAAAAATCGATCTTAAATTACTTACCTTCAAAACGATATTTTTCACCACTATATTCTGTCCATTTGATATTTTGACCATTCTATATTTTTACTTTGATAATTGTGCCATTCGACATTTTTGAGTCGATATTATGTCTGTATAACCATACTGCGGATTTGTGTTTCTGTGTGTCTCTGAGCATGTGTCTAAGCCCACATGAGTATGAAACAATGGATTGCGCAACGCACTTTTTATGTAAGCTCTATAGCTGATACAGAATAGTTGACGGGCCATTAATAAGAAGATGCGAAGTCACGCGTGGTCCATGACCTCTCTCTCTGCCCTCAACAATGGTAATAAATTGAAACATGCAATCTATCAGGCAGTAAAAAATGATTTTCTTATGCGAATTTCACACAACTGTGGTAATTAATAGGCTTTTGACCTTTGGCTTGTAGTAATAAATAGATGCTCTACGCAAAATTATATTGGGTGACTTTTATTTTTCTTTCTATAACGCAAATAGGTATATATTTATATATGGTTTGTTGTAGCGTTATTCATGTTTCTCTGCCCACAACAGCATACAGCATGGGGCGATGGATCAGCTCAATTCGGCCATTGGCTAACTGCCCTGTCAATTACAGTTTTCTGCTCTATCACAAGGAGCACATCCCATTCAAAACAGTTCCCTTCAGTTCGAAGAACCACTATTGCCAAATGTGTTACTTTTTGAGCCAAATAATTGTTTTTCTTTTAGCCAGTTGTTTATGTTTGCACCTCACACAACAAAAAAAAGTTTCATAAAACCATATCCAAGTAAAACAAGCACTGACAATGCCAAAAGGCTAGCAATCACTGCCAGATCTATTAGTCAATGTTTGTCTTTATTGGTTTGTATAATAGGATACGCCAATGGTATGGCTGCTAAAGTTTTCCATATTGCTCACTCGATTTCTCTCTTCTTCTGATTTCCCTCCCTCCACTTATCTGTAGTCTGCTTAATCCTGCTCATTATGTCTCTCTCTCTTGTTTCATTTAGATTTGCTTCTGTCCCATATTTTGCCTTGTTTCGTTGCACTAGCTCACATTCTCTTCTATTTTCCAGAGCTGGTTTCGGTGACCAAGTTGAGACTAGACCACCATTGCCCATCCACGCCACAACAGTTTAACCTCTTGCCTTAGGAGTTGGGGAAATGTTACTTAGCCTGTAAAGAAAAAAAAACTCCACTACCATGCACTTTTCCCCTCTTTGCAGAGAGATATCTCCTCTGCCCCAATTCAATTAACTTTTCATGAATGCGTCTTTTCTCTCCTTTCTTTCTATTACTTCTTTTCCACCTGTGCTGAGGTACATCCCTCTTCTGTGTCACTCAACCATCTTCTCCTTTGCTCCATGTTTTTCTCTCTCAGTCTCTGTTGTCTCTATCTCCATGTCTCACTCTATTTTGCTTCCCTCCTCAGCCTTTCCTTGCCGATGGCTGGTGTGATATCATCAACAACAGGGCCTACTGCCGATATGATGGCGGCGACTGCTGCGCGTCCACCCTGTCCTCCCAGAAGGTAAGAGGATCCTTTGCTACACATGCCGCATGTTACTACTCTAACCTGAAAAATGTAAGTGTACATCTAGCCTCGGATTCATATTAAAGGGAGTGCGTAGGATCACATGGTGGTCCACAGGTGAGCTCCAGAATCCACTTTTTCTGCATTCATTCAAGAACCAAACCAAGCAGAGAAGCGTCACATTCTTGCATCATTTCATGTCATCAGATCTGTGACGCAAGCATTGAGGGGGTCACTGCTGAGTCACCAATGTATGAGATATAGCTTTGGAAGAAAATGTATTGCCGAGATTAGGGAGAGGTGGGATGGAATCTAATTGTATAGTTCCATTGTTTTCCTTCCTCTGAAAGGTTTGGTCTCCATAGGTTTCACTATTTTCAGAATGACTGGCTTCTGATCAATGATCCCATCACTAATAGTTGAAGAGACATAATGGAAATAGTAATCTAATAAATATTGTTATTAAAAGTGAGAGATACAAGAACACATAATATCACCTTATTACATTGAAGTTCAAGTTAGCAATATGCAGTAGTTTTTATTTTATTGAGTTTTATAAACCGCAAATTTGTTCCAAAGGGCATAATAGCACTTTACATAGTTTTCAAAGTAGCAGTTATATGAGTTGCAAATGGAGTAAATACAATTTATTTTATTTTGAAAGTTTTAAATAGCGCAAACGTGACCCTTGCAGGTATCAGAGCACTTTAACATTGTCCAGAGAGCAGAAACCTATATAATCAATAATGCAATAGGACTCCACACCAGTTTAGAAAATGAGAGAATATTTTTATGAGTAAAAAAATACCAAAATGACAAAAATCCAATAAGTAGAACTCAAGATATACATTTTTAAAGAATAAACTGTTTTGTAGTGCTTAAAAACAAATAGCGCCAACCGGGGCTATCTGGTTGTGCTTGACTGGGGCAAATCCAAAAGTTCAAGCAAACTGCAAATGTGCACAGGCCAGACTCAGGGACCAGCCTTGGCCCCAACAGCATACAGCATGGGGCAATGGATTAACCCAATTCAGTCATTGGCTAACTGGTACCTTCAATGAGTCTACACAGAGGATGCTGGGAGCAAGGGAGGCGATGTGTCACTTTCAATCTCACAGATGTGGAGATGCATCGATTGCGAGATGCACAAAGTCGAGGATGTGTTGAGTGTTAAGATTCAGTGAACGTTGTGGCGATGCGTCATCGTCGAACGTCTGGGCCATAGGCGTTGTGTGCAGCATGAAGCTATGCGTTAGCGCAGAGCAGCGCAAAGTCAGAGATGCGTTGGAAACAGGAGATGATGTGTCACGCAGTCGCAATGAGGAGTCTACGGTTCGAGCAGCAGTGGCGATGTGTTTATTGTAGAAGGAAATGCATTGATTCTGATCAGCGCAACGTCATCAAGGTGTACATTTTCTGGGTTGCAGCACTGAAAACTGACTTCCAAGGGCCCAACACTAGATTGAACAACTAGGCAGAGCAGGACTCACAACAGACAGACTCTGCAGATTGCAGATTGCAGGGTGCAGATTGCAGTGTGAAGTCACAGCCCCCTCAGAATATGCAGGTAATCTGCTACTGATAGTAGGCCAACAGGGACTAAACGTGGTATCCAACCTGAGAAGGTGGTAATACTAAAAAGACTGAGGGGTCCTCTGATTACGGGTATAATATTGAACTTGAAATTGTTTCATGCTAACTCCTGACTCTTACAAGGGTGAGACCTTTAGCTGGGGGGATAACTGAGGGAGAGGGGTGGGTGCGTTAAAGTACTTTTTTTCTTGAAACGACAAGCCCTGGTCTATAAATTGGTATTATTGTGTCTGTTGGTGGATCGTTGAGCGCTAAGCTCGAGCATGCCACACTAAGTGACTGAGAAGCCTTTCACAGCTCATCCTCACTACTCAGAGAGTTCACTGCAGAAGGGGTTGCACTTGGCCCACTTTGTAGAGTCATAGTAGGATGACCCCCAGGACATCAGTGGCAAATTACCTCAATCCCCTTGGTTAATGGTCCAGCAGCCCCCGCCTGCTCTCTGGTCCCCTGAATGGATTAAAACACTCCATAATGGTGAACTGAGAGCCCTCTTAACAGCTGCCTAGGGATCACTGAGTGCAGTCTTATGGGCGTTCAGCCACAAGATGGGAAACCACTGAGGGTCAGCAGAAGAGGCATAGTAGCCTTGGTGACCTGTAGAGGGGTTCTAGAAGCCTGAAGCATGCAATCTGACCCCGCCCCACAATTTGTTTGTCATATACTGTTATGGTAGAATTACCTCAGAGTAGGCCCATGCTCTGTGCATCTATCTCTGGCTTATGCTGTTTGGGGCAGAGCCTACATTGTATCGCGTGCTGGAGCAGGAATCGAGCCTCAGATCCCACAGTAATTTGTTTTGCTGTCTGGGCTTTATGCTAAGCAACCTGCATTTTGACTGTGAGAGCTGTGCCTGTGTTGTGTGTGAAAAAGGCTGGCATAGGGGTCCCCTCTACTATAGATGTTCTGTATTTCAAGGAAAGCTCGCACTGCTGTTGCCCTTGCTTACTTTTTTTCTAGGGCATATTCTCAAGGACCTATCGCTGAGTTATTGGCACTTCATCGCAGCCAAAGTGGCAATCAATTTATCGCCCCATTCACAAGCTGGTGCTAACAGACCATATCACCAGTTTACCCGCAATAGCAGCCGCAAAAAACATCGCCACGGATGACACCGGCAACTAACGTTAAAGATATGCAGAGTAGGCGTTCCCGTGTAAAAAGCTGTGAAAACACAACTCCGCCACATTCTCAATGACCAGCCAGATCAGCGATAAGATCCCAAAACATGCGATAAGGTGTGTTAGCAGCAGGGATTTAACACCTGCTCCGATCTGGTGCAAAGTTGGACGACAACCTGCATCATAAAAGGAAGCCCAGCCCAAAGCTATACCAGAAGAACAACAGATGCCATGGAGAAACTGATCATGCAGCTCGGAGCCCCAAGAGGGCCACAACACCTACTGCCACCACCCCCAGGTCCGCCAACCCCACCCCCGGACTATCACAGAGGCAGCACAGACAAAGACAGCGGACCTTCAGAAAATGCACCAGCCTCACAGACCTAACACCAGAGGATGTCATTGCCCACTACAGGCTCCAAAGGACAACCATCCTCTGCATCCTGAACATCATAGCTCACAGGCTGACGGTTCCAACACAGCGGTAAACCAACATCCCTTCACAGACAAAGCTGCTGGCTGTGCTGCATCTGTTGGCCTCTGGTACCTTCCAACCAACAACTGCCAGAGTCGGAGTCTCACAGCCAGCCCTATCAAAGTTACTCACAACTGTCTTGGATGCCATCATCAGCTTGGTACCCCAGTACCTTCACTTCTGCCACACTGCGCAGGAACAGCTGGAGACCAAGCAAGGCTTCTACGCCATAGCCGGCTTCCCGCACGTGTTGGAGGCAATTGACTGCACACATGTCCAACTTGTGCCCCCTGCCGACACTGCACACAATAGAAAGCACACGCATTCCATCAATGTGCAGGCAATAGTGGACCACCGGGGACTCTTCATCAATGGCATCACCAACTGCCCAGGCAGTGTGCATGATTCCTACATCTTTCGACAGTCCATAATCAACCGGTGCATCCAGGATAGCACATACGGAAATTCTCTGCTCGTTGGTTGGTGAGTACCAAATGAACACACCACACACCCCAAATCCACAATCACGCAACTCACAACTCTGGGAATGCACATGTTACAAACTCACATACAACATGCCAAACAACATGGCCACCCACCAGACATGACAGCACAACTTACTGTGGTAACCAGGGCAAGCCATGTACATGATCTATCAATGGCATGGCACTTCAGCCACACAATAGCAGATTGTGGGGAGAGGTGGGAACCAGGCATGTACACAATGCCAAGTGTGGCATGGATGTGCTGGCCAGACTGCAGTATGCAGACCACAGACATGTCAATGTCGACATATACGGCTGGTGTTTGGAGTGTAGTGGACAGTGGATGCAACCATGGCACCCCAGACAGTGATTTGCAGATCGTGGAAATGTAGGTTGTTATGTCCGACCCCTGTAAGCGTGAGCGGAGTGGGCTGCCAGCGTATGCCAGGCCAGTGTAGGGGTGTGAATGTAAAGCACATAGGTCTGGGCGTGGTTCTCTTCTGGAATGCCCAACGTGTTTGCCTTGGCGGCGCCTGCATACCCTTTTAGCTCCGGTGCCACCAAGTCTGTTCCCCAACATTCATGACCACTCACTGGTTGAACTTTGGTGGCGTCTGAGTATATGACCTGAGGGTTGTCCTCATCATCATGTAGCTGATACTGACTTGGTGGTTAAAATTAGTCTGTAGCATTCATCTCCTCATATTGCCTGTTTCTGCTTGGTTCTGCCCTCTGCATCATGCCCTGGAAGAACACCTTCCACTGTCCCCCGCAACCCTCCATGACTTTCACCTTGGACATCGACAAGGACCCGCTCAGCTCTCGTGGCCCTATCTCAGTGCACCGCAAGTCACAGTCCTGTGGCGGTGTGCCTGTGCCGGCCGCAGTGCATCCTGTACCACTAACTCTGTGCAGCTCAAGTAGTGGACCCTTGCTGTTTGAACTTTGAACTTCTTATTGTCTGATCACTGTTATAGTTGTTGCCAGCACTAACCACACCCTGAGGGCTGTCTTACACTCACCCCACACCCATCCAGCATAGGCGTAACTGGACATGTGACCCTGGGAATAAAAGGGGCCGGGCGCACGTGCCTGTAGCCAGTCCCACAAACTATCTAAGTGTGTCTGTGTGGTTAGTATGTATGCATGAGGGCCCTGGACCCCACCACATTACATTGTACTGTGTACAGCGGATGCAACCATGTCACCTCAGGCAGAGGGGTAGACCCGGGCCAGGTAGCTGTGTCCTACCCCCTCTGTGAGCGTAAGCGGAGTGGACTTGCATACAACAGCCCAGCTTTGGGGTGTGGTTCATCAACCCGGGGATCTGGGCATGGTTAAGTGTTGGCCTTGCCAAGGAGTTAACTAATGCATGTGTCTCTGTTGTAGTGTCGCAATGGACAATTTCGCAATGTAGCATGCCCCCGGAGTGAGGGCTCGGCCGAAAGGGTGAATGAGGGAGAGCAAGCCTGCTCGGGGTCCGGGATCATACATGCCAACTGTTGTGTGCGTCGCTATTTCCACAGCATAAGCCAAAGGTCTACCCCAAACGCATGGCGAGAGCAGCCAACCATGAACTTCACATCTGTGTCCGCACTATCCTTACCATAGACCTACACACACGTGGCCGTCCATCCTCAGCGCACAGCATCACTGTGTCA
This sequence comes from Lissotriton vulgaris, assembly GCF_964263255.1. Classification (NCBI taxonomy): domain Eukaryota; kingdom Metazoa; phylum Chordata; class Amphibia; order Caudata; family Salamandridae; genus Lissotriton; species Lissotriton vulgaris. The sequence continues at coordinate 797,571,403 of NC_141685.1, read as the reverse complement.
TTGTAGGGCTTGTGGACATGCTCAGACAGGCATGACCTCTGTCCCTCCGGGCAGGTCACCCCCCGAGCACACTCCCCATGAGTGAGCCCGTCCCCTGGTGCCGCCTCTGCCCTGAGCTGTGCCCTGTGCATCACTGCTGTGCCCCGACCGCCGGATCCGCTTGGTCCGCGGATCTCCTGCGCCTCCTGCCACCAGCTGTGCCCTCTGCTGTGCCCCGACCGCCGGATCCGCTTGGTCCGCGGATCTCCTGTGCCCCCTGCCACCAGCTTGCTTCGCCGCCTTTTTTTGTCTTTTTCCCGCCGTTTGCCCTAGCCCCCTGTGCTCCCCCCCTCTTTCTCGCCCAGCCCCGGCCGCGTTTCCCACCACCTCCCCGCCGCTGCCCCCCTGCGGCCCCGCCCCCTTCCCTCGCTCGCCCTCCCCATTCGCCACTCCGCTCCCCCTCCCAGCTGCCCCTCCCTCCCACAAGACTATTTAGAGTCTTTTGTGGCCAGTGAGGTGCAGTGACCTCTGTCCCTCCGGGCAGGTCACCCCCGAGCACACTCCCCGTGAGTGAGCCCGTCCCCTGGTGCCGCCTCTGCCCTGAGCTGTGCCCTGTGCATCACTGCTGTGCCCCAACCGCCGGATCCGCTTGGTCCGCGGATCTCCTGCGTCTCCTGCCACCAGCTGTGCCCTCTGCTGTGCCCCGACCGCCGGATCCGCTTGGTCCGCGGATCTCCTGTGCCCCCTGCCACCAGCTTGCTCCGCCGCCTTTTTCCCGCCGTTTGCCCTAGCCCCCTGTGCTCCCCCCCTCTTTCTCGCCCAGCCCCGGCCGCGTTTCCCACCACCTCCCCGCCGCTGCCCCCCTGCGGCCCCGCCCCCTTCCCTCGCTCGCCCTCCCCATTCGCCACCCCGCTCCCCCTCCCAGCTGCCCCTCCCTCGCTCCGCCCCCCCCCCACTCTCCTCATATGGCAGAGTGGCGAACGCGCAGCGTGCACGCGCAGCGGGCGCGCCCTAAGCGCGCCGAAGGCACGCCAAAGGTAAGCCCATCTGCGCCCGTCCGCCCCTGGACCGCGCCCAGTGCCAGGACCCCTGGCCCCCGCAGAGGCCACCCCACCCGCCGGACGTACGACGCCTCCACCCTCAACGCACTCAACACCGGCCGAATCCCGTGATGCTACCGAGCCACCCAGAGACGCACCCACGGACCCTTCAGCTGCCACGCCTGCAAGTTCACCTGCATCCGGACCTACACCGCACCAGCACCCACCAAGCCGAACACCAGCAGCAACCACCTCAAGTGCATCCTGCTCAACACCCGCTCAGTCCACAGACACGCCATCGAACTCTGGAACCTCCTCGACACCACAGCTCCTGACATTGCCTTCCTCACGGAAACCTGGATGAACGACTCCTCAGCGCCCGACATCGCCATCGCCATCCCAGAGGGCTACAAGATCACCCGGAAAGACCGCGACAACCAGACTGGAGGAGGCATCACCATCATCCACAGGGACACCATCCGCATCACGACCAACACCGACGACACCCTGACAATCGCCGAACACCTGCACTTCCAGATCCACACCGACCCCAAGACCTCTGTGAAAAATGAATACAATCTTGGTGAACATTATCTGCGCCATCTTGCCCCCCCCTTTTCGAGCCCATTCGTGCGCGTAAGCGGCAGCCATTTTGAGCACCATGGCCTCCCTGCCCCTCACTAATAGCCAGCGCGTCTCTCTCTCTCTTAACCTCGCAAGCATTCCCCCGCACGCTGACAACCCCCCCGCTCTCTCATGCCTTGGGTCATAAACCCCTCTCCAGCGCAGCTTCACCACGGAACCCCATCCTGTTCCCAGCGCGACACCTCCCTTCATTCCTTTCATGGCCTCAAACCCTTTTGATGCAAACCCCCTTTTCCTGTGTCCCCGTTTGTCTTCCTCGTTCCCAGGCTGCCACCTGACCCTGCGGATACTGTTTATTACCCCGTACAGTAGGAAGCTTCCCCTCCCCATCAAAAGACCCCCGAACCGATCAAAGCCCCCACCCCATGAGATCCGATCAACCCCATGCATTCCGTGAATCGGCGGAATGCCCTGCTGTGCGACCACCACCACCTGTTGTGACCGGGGTGGGGAATCCAACTGTAAATGTATGTGGGAACGGGTCTGAAGGGGAGATTCCGAGGATGTCCTTTCAAATACTAAAATATTACGAGAATGTGTTATGTGCAATAAAGGTTGTAAACTCTAGTATAAGAGGCCAGGCCTCAGAGATGTGGTTAGAGCACCTCGTGACGATACTTGCTGTCTGAATTGATGTGTTCTCCTCCGGAGAGAATAAAATCCTCGTTTCCCGCCTTCCAGTCTCCAGCGCCTGCTTCTTCATTGATTAATATTGGTGGGTCATAGAGGCGATACCGCCGGGCAACATAAAAGGGTCTTTGGTTACCGGTTGTCTTTGGAACCCTTTTTTAACAATTGGCGTCCCAAACGTGGGGCCCATCAGCGACTCGTGGATCCAGTGAGAGAGGTCCTGACGACAGAGTGAACGACTGCAACGATCGGAAGGTACCCTGTCCGATAGACCCTTGTCTGACAGCCGATCATCCGAACTTCACTGGTTCCGAACAGACCTCTCTCGAGTGATCTGCGGTCCTGACTGGGAACCATCAGGAGTGCCACGAGAAGTACGAAGAGAAGAGGACGATCGGGCGCTGGATTCGGAAGACGAGAAACTGTCCATGCGGTCCGGGTAAGGTCGTGTAAACACGACGAAATTGCGATAGTGATAGATAATTGGAAGTAATTGATAATTGTTGTGAAAATACTAGTATTACTCTTTGTTAATTTATTGGAGATTCGCTGTCTGCAAACGGAGAAACAACAGGCTCTCCCTTTATAAACAGCGAAGGATAGGTACGCACCCGTCGGACCTATTTTTCCCCCTCCCCATTGAACAATTGCCCCCCCCCCCCCCATTGATTAACTGTTATAGATCGTTTTCTGGAGATTCTCTGTCTACAAACAGGGAAGATTAGGTCCCCTCTTTGCAGATAGTGAAAGGGTAGGTGACGCGAACCTTTGCGAGCCTACTTATTCTCCCCATTGACCATATTGATTTTTTATTTTTGACCTAACATTGATTAACTGTTATAGATTGTTTTCTGGAGATTCTCTGTCTGAAAACAGGGAAGATTAGGTCCCCTCTTTGCAGATAGTGAAAGGGTAGGTGACGCGAACCTTTGCGAGCCTACTTATTCTCCCCATTGACCATATTGATTTTTTATTTTTGACCTAACGTTGATCGATTGCTCAGAATTGGTTCATGAGGTATTCACTACGTGCAAACAACGTAGAATAGAAATATTCTGTCTAGTCTTTGCGCGCAGTGATAAGATAGGTAGTGCTGATTATTATCCCATTGTGATCCGTCATGCCTGTCTTCTCCCCACTGGTCAGTAGCCTGTTTTACCCGGACCGCTTATTAGAGATGAACCATCCGGCTCCGCTGGAAGGCACCCCTAATAAGGACATGTTCATGAAGCATGGATTAATTGCTATAGCCTATAGTGAGCTGTGGCATAAATATACAAAAAGGGATCGAGAAAGACAGTGGCCACTGAGAGGATCCTTTGATCTCGACAAAATAGAAACAGTAGAAATAGCCCTTCGTAGGAATGAAACAACACCTATTATGCTCGATAGTCTCGGTATGTGGCGCAAAGAAGCCACGCAACGAAGGGAAAGCGACGAATTTAGAAAAGATGAAGGGACACGACGGACAAACCTCCAAACGTCTAGTAGGCAAAGGGAAGGGCCAGCGATGGCACAGCCCCGAGGAGTAGACATGAAAAGCGAATGGTGTAAGGGGATGTGCCGACAAGCCAACCCCGGAACACAACGACCTGAAGGTAACCCCCCGACATTACGCACAGGACGGACAGATTTAAAACCAAACCAATGTGCTTTCTGTAAATGTCTTGGACACTGGAAAGCCCAATGCCCGATTCTGCAAAGCATAGGTAAGAATGGAGGGGTGACAGAAAGGACGGACCGACAGAAAGGAAAAAGACGTGAGATAAAAACCAATCAGACTAGTGCAGACAGAACAGACAGGACCACCCCGTTTGATTATGCTCGGTGGCACAGATTTCGTCAGGCCAATTTTAACGACACGTTAGAGTTCTGGGACTGATTGCTCTCTGTTGCTCCCCCACTCTGAAAAACAAACACAACTGCAGGTCAGTGTAAACAACCCCCCGTTAGAGAAAAGATTCAAGAAAGCCAAGCGTCTATTACATAACTTAGGATTTAATTACGGTAAAACACACAACCAACAGTAAATAGAATAACTAGTAGAACTCTCTAAAAAGCAAACTTGACTAATAGGAAAAATACAAAACATGTTATGCTCACTCCGGAAGTCCTCGAAATGTAACAGTTCGATGGTCCCGCCCATCCGAAACACATAGCACGTGTGGGGCGGGGCCTGCCAGCAACCATGAGCCCAAAAAGAGATTGCTGGCGAGAAGGTACTGGAGACCCCACACAGCGGGCAATGAAATGGTCTTCCCATATTGCCCTTCCAGGGATGGCGTCCCCCGGGCCGCGAGTAGGGAGGGGGCAGATGAAAACGACCCCCTCCCTCATATCTCCTGGTCCGGCCATCACGAATTCCTCCATCGAACGGATGCAGGGTGGGCAGGGAGGAAGAGGCGACGCGGACGAGCCTCTTCCACCTCCACAGGTAGGAGGCTTCCCTGCCCTGGCCCGACGCCGATGTCCTCCAGCCGAGCGACGGCCATATACCTACGCTGCACCGGAAATATAATGTCCGGCTGGTATATTTCCGTAACACAGGACATATAATGCCCGACTGGTATACTTTCTCAGTACAGGATATACAAGACCCGGCTGGTATACTTGCGTGGTACAGGACACACAATGTCCGATGGGCATACTTCCGGAGTACCGGATGTACAGTGGTCCCCCAAGAGTCGGAATCAGGGGTGTAGGGTGGTCATCATGTGCGCCCCTGATTCCAAGAGACGGCGTAGGATGCACCGGGAGAGGAAGACGGCACGGTGAGCCTCCCTCACCTCCCCAGATGAAGGCGCCACTGCTGCACCCTGGCGCCCCGAACCAAAATGTCCTGCTCCAACCGCATGATGCTCTGTTTTTCGCCATCACAAGAAGTTTTCCTCCGCTCCTGATGGATACGGCAAAGGTTGCTGCAGGGCCTCAAAATGGCGTCTGGGCCCTTGAAAGGCGGGTCTAGGCCGCTGGAGTAACTTTGTCCGAAATTGCAACTCGGGCGCTTGCCCACCTGGGCGCAAGCCCCCACCATCGACAAACATCCCCTCGACTTTGAAGATTCTACCAAAGTCCCAAGAGCCCTCGGCCCCTTCAGGCTTCCGGTGAGGAACAACTGCATTGATCTCAAATGAAATAACCACGGCACAGCAACAAGATGGCGGTGCTCTCGTGTCTGCATCAGCTTCCGTCTGAACCACCCAGGAACATTATGGGCTAACGAACTTGAACAAGTTCCGGCTGAACATCAACATGACCCGGTAAGAGAGACTCTACCCCCTCCCTCTCTTGATTGACGGTCCGCACCACCAGCCCCTCTGTTAGCACAGTTTTCTTTTGAACTGCCGAAAGGGACTCTGGTCCAACCGCCAATTGCCGGGGATATTTTTGCCCCTGATGCTACTTCCGGACTAAACCGGCCTCGCCCAAAATGGCGCTGGTATCAATGGAACTTACGGGTGCCGCATGGTGTTCCTTAGCTAATGAAACTTGATGTACTAAGATATATACGTATATATATGAACCATTGCGCACTCAATGTTAAAGGGAGGAGGGTTCACTTGGCAAACATTTAAGAAGAGGTTCTGTAAAAATGTTGATTTCAATGAACAATTTATTTTTGATATTTGTTGTAACTGATACATAACGTCGCTCATGATGCACGCCCGCGGTTTGCATTTAGGAAATGTGATTACGATGAGCTTGACTGGGTTTCCATCTATGAACTGAAATGCCCCTGATTCCTTCGTCACGCAATGAAATGTTTTTGGTTACTTACAAATAATTAATTAGACCTTTTTACATGATCTTGTACTACAAAATAACCCCCTACTGTATGTGCTTCCATCGACGACATGTCAGGCCAAAATATGAATGCGCTCTCACCTTTTACGTACTGAATAACTCTACAAATAAAAGTCTTAGAAGCTATGGATAGGCTCCGCGTACTTTTGTAAATACGGGTATCGGTGGGAGGGTTTTTCTGTGCGCAACTGTTCTGCTCTCTTTTTAAGGTTATCCGAGAAATGGTTGTTCGGCCCTGGGTTGATGGTCAAAACAAAGGTATGATACGCTGCTTATGAAGAAGGACCTCGACTTCAGAGAATGGGTAAAGTAAAATGGTGTGATTGATAAATCGCTATAAGGATATGGTGGTCGAAGGTACTAAGGTACAGGGTTGAACAAAGAACTGGTATGCCTTAAGAACATCACAGCTTTGGGAATGATTTTGGGACCCCGATGACCGGATACATCTACGAAACCGGGTACCTCGCGCTAGGCACCTCTGATTCCTCTTTTTAGCGTTTTTCACTACACACGATCCTTAACGCCATCCTCGAACCTCCCCATGAACCACCTATCACATTGCCTGCCCCCATGACTTTAAGAAACCAGAACCCTAAGGGATTATATCCCGAAGAGACAAGTACGATTATGTGGTAAGTAAAGGATTTTCGTGCCCTTACATTTGATGTGTTCGAATGTTGTCCCCCTACCTCCCCTTTTTCCCCCCCCCTTTTTCCCTCTGCAGGTTACATTAGAATCCCGATTAGAGTATCATAAGGGACCTGGAACCACGTCACGCCCGATGCATGAAGACGGACTAGCGCTACAAAATGGCACAACAAGGACGCTCTCACGACCTTTTTACCAAATCTAACGCTTTTCTGTCCCAAAACTGCATGCTTCCACCCTCCTAACACAGACCCGAAACGTCTAACGTTGGGTAACGCACTGAATAGCCCAAACAATACACGGTCATTCTCTATGTCACACGTGTACTGTTCGGCCTATTGTCTCTCTCTCTCTCTCTCTCTCTCTCTCTCTCTCTCTCTCTCTCTCTCTTTCTCTCACTCACTCTTCCACCCCTCCACACTTTCCCTCTTCCTAGCAACTGGCACCTAATTGGCGAACCTGGTGCACCTCCTGATTGGCCCCAAATACCACAAGTATTTGTGCAAATCTGTCCTAAATAAAATTGTATTGGTACCACGTTACTACCTCTCCTTTTCTACTAAAATATGGATGAAATTTAATTTGGCCGATAGGAAAGGGACAGGTAAGACGACTAAGGTTCCCTAAATTTGACCCACTCTCAGGGAACTCTTTGTCAGTGGCTCCTATGATAAAAATGTGTCTGTGGCAATGCGGCCATCCCCATTGCAAATTGTCTCCGTACCCCAAGCCGTAAGAAATGATCGAGAACACCCCCATCTACCCAAAATGTCCCCAGTTTCGATATCAGCCACCCTGAACGAGAACTTGAAAAACGCCCCCCTGCTCTAATTCACTGTGTCCCTAGTTGTTTCCCATAAGATCCCTCCTTCCCCGAGAATAAGTTTAATAATTGTTTCAAACCACCCCTCCCGAGTTTTTGTAGTAACCAGGTTGCGAGGATTTATATAGAAAGTTAGAAGGATGTGTGCAAAGTTGAAAATTAGATTGAAAAACGAAAGAACTTGTTGCAGTAGGCATGGTTGAAAATAAAATGTTTTTATGTAATGCAGATTTGTTTAGCCTATGTTCACCTCTCAGAAGGGTGCCTATCAGACTATGGTGACTAGCACGTTACACTTTTTCGTAAAATACAAAGCTCTGAAGACCAGCCTAGCCTTGCAAGACTCGTACTAGGGAAATAGGTCTCTACCAGAAGAACTGACATCAACTATAATAGACTTATGCAATAAATGAGTACCAGACCTCGTACCTATTACAAATGAACGTAATAACCATCAAAGCGCCAAAGAATTAGCCACAAGAGGAAATTGTAAGGAATCCAGCAAACCCATCATCAATTGTTTATACGTTAGCCGCAAGAATCTCCAATGTAGCGAGTGCTTACCCCAGTTGCTTGGTGTTGGGAGAGAAATAGACTTATGTAATTACCTTTTTCTGCAAAATCTCTAAAGACTGTCTTTTCAAAACTCATTTAAGGATATCACTGTCGGAGGAGAAAGAGACCGGATGTGGGAGCACGCGGCCTGACTGCGGATTGCGGAACGTCAGCAACGGAGGCCGAGGCGAGACCACAGCAGTAAGGAGTCGCAGGACGGGGTACTGTTTCAAACAAAGCTAAGGAAAGGGCTGACCTGAAGCCCCTGCTCTATGATCAACGTGTGCCAAGAGTCCCCGCTCTCTGAACATGGTTACGGACTCGCCTGTCGCAAACTCTCCGCCTCCCCCTGATCTGTCCCCGACTTGGCCTTGCTCCATCCCCTCCTCCTCCGACCTACCATAAGGACTGTTCACACCCGCACCTTTCCATCCGAACTCCCAAGTTCCTTCAAATCCTACTGAGTTACCCAGAGAAGAGTACTCCCCGCGTCAAAAGGGAGGGAGCTCCGATTAAGTAGACCACGAACTATGTTAAACCCCAGAACGGTGACCTAGAACTCCACCAAGGGTCGCCCCCGAAGAAAAGATAAACAAAGTCTGTGGATCTGCCCGCTACCAAACACCCTGAAGATGATGGAAGCAACAGGAAATGCCCACCACAGAGACTCAAGAAACAAACAGATCTCACAATTCTGGAACTATCGCATTTTTATTTTGCAAATCAATGCTCTGCGTTACAAAAGAAAGTGCACCTGTTCCAAAACCGTAAAACATTGCTCCTATGAGATTTGTCGAAACAAAACAAAATGTACCCCTGCCCGCAGACCTCCGACGACTCAATCCACATGAACATTTCTGTTGATAGGTAATCCAGGTGCTTAACAGTGCCAACAGAAGACGACAAAGACACCGAGAACTCTGATTTCTATTTTTTCTATATCTCATTTCTCTCCCGACCACCATTGGACTAACTATGCTCCCGCCGAATACAAAAAGGACTTACTTATATGATAACTTATCAGCTCCTGTTTTTAAATGACTATAAGTGCCTATGATCTGTACCCTACGCCCTCGCTACGTAATTCTAGTCTGATATTGCATTACGATGATTTTTCCTGCAACCAACTTAACAATGAACCCGCTTACTAAATGATGAAATTTTTCAATGTGATGTTTATAAAATAATGTATATGCACAGTTCCTTTGCCTAAATCCCCTCTCCCTTACTTGTGATTGCTGCATATAGGTGTAGATAGGAAATAGGCCAGCAAGATGTCTTGGAAATGTTAAAGGGAGGACTGTGAAAAATGAATACAATCTTGGTGAACATTATCTGCGCCATCTTGCCCCCCCCTTTTCGAGCCCATTCGTGCGCGTAAGCGGCAGCCATTTTGAGCACCATGGCCTCCCTGCCCCTCACTAATAGCCAGCGCGTCTCTCTCTCTCTTAACCTCGCAAGCATTCCCCCGCACGCTGACAACCCCCCCGCTCTCTCATGCCTTGGGTCATAAACCCCTCTCCAGCGCAGCTTCACCACGGAACCCCATCCTGTTCCCAGCGCGACACCTCCCTTCATTCCTTTCATGGCCTCAAACCCTTTTGATGCAAACCCCCTTTTCCTGTGTCCCCGTTTGTCTTCCTCGTTCCCAGGCTGCCACCTGACCCTGCGGATACTGTTTATTACCCCGTACAGTAGGAAGCTTCCCCTCCCCATCAAAAGACCCCCGAACCGATCAAAGCCCCCACCCCATGAGATCCGATCAACCCCATGCATTCCGTGAATCGGCGGAATGCCCTGCTGTGCGACCACCACCACCTGTTGTGACCGGGGTGGGGAATCCAACTGTAAATGTATGTGGGAACGGGTCTGAAGGGGAGATTCCGAGGATGTCCTTTCAAATACTAAAATATTACGAGAATGTGTTATGTGCAATAAAGGTTGTAAACTCTAGTATAAGAGGCCAGGCCTCAGAGATGTGGTTAGAGCACCTCGTGACGATACTTGCTGTCTGAATTGATGTGTTCTCCTCCGGAGAGAATAAAATCCTCGTTTCCCGCCTTCCAGTCTCCAGCGCCTGCTTCTTCATTGATTAATATTGGTGGGTCATAGAGGCGATACCGCCGGGCAACATAAAAGGGTCTTTGGTTACCGGTTGTCTTTGGAACCCTTTTTAACACCTCCCTCAGAGGCACCCTGATCTACCGACCCCCGGGACTACGCACACCATTCAGCGAAGATATCGCCGACTTCATCAGCCCGCACGCCCTCCCCTCCGCTGACTACATCCTCCTGGGGGACATCAACTTCCACCTGGAGAACGACAACGACCGCAACACCACCACCCTGCTTGACAACCTCGCCAATCTCAGACTCAAGCAGCTGGTGACCACCCAAAACCCACCTCGCCGGACACACACTCGACGCCGTCTTCTCATCCAGCAAAGACATCGCCTTCAGCCATGCCACCGGACTCCACTGGACGGACCACAGCTGCATCCACTTCACCTTCAGAAGAACCACGATCCACCACCACCAGCAACAGATTGCACGAAGAAGCTGGAACAAGATCACAGCCGACCAGCTCGCCGCTTCCCTGAGCCAGCACCCTCCCGCCAGCTCAGCGAACCCCAGCCAGGCCGCCGACAACCTCACGAAGTGGATCAGCAACTGCGCGGACGAACTCGCCCCACTGAAGACCCCGCCCAACAGACCCGCAGCAAGAAGGCCCCATGGTTCACAGACAAACTCAAGAGCTCCAAGAAGAACTGCCGAGCCCTCGAGAAAGCCTGTAGAAGGGAGCCAACACCGGACAACATGACCACCCTCAAGATCGCCACCCGAAAGCACCATCAACTGATCCACGCCACCAAGAAAACAGCATTCAAGGACCGGCTGGACAACAACGCACAAAACTGCAAGGAACTCTTCAACATTGTGAAAGAGCTCTCAAACCCCAACGCCGGATCCAACGACATCACCCCATCGCAAGGCCTCTGCAACTCCCTCGCCTCCTACTTCCACAACAAGATCGCTGACATACACAACAGCTTCAGCACACACACAGCGTTCCCCACGACCACACCAACGCCCCCCACCACCACCCTCAGCGCCTGGACCCCGATCAACACAGAAGACACCATCCGCACGATGAACTCTATCCACTCCGGATATCCGACCAACCCCTGCCCTCACCACGTCTTCAACAAGGCCGACGCTGTCATCGCACCCCACCTGCGGGACATCATCAACACCTCCTTCGACACCGCCACCTTCCCTGAGAGCTGGAAGCACGCCGAACTCAGCGCTCTACTAAAGAAACCAACAGCGGACCCCACCGAACTCAAGAACTACCGCCCCATCTCGCTCCTCCCGTTTCCAGCCAAAGTCATCGAGAAGACCGTCAACAAGCAGCTGGCCGCCTTCCTCGAGACGAATGGATCCCTCAACCCCTCTCAGATTGGCTTCCGAGCGAACCACAGCACCGAGACCGCCCTCATCGCTGCCACCGATGACATCCGAGCCCTGCTGGACAACGGAGAAACAGTGGCCCTCATCCTCCTAGACCTCTCCGCAGCATTCGACACTATCTGCCACCGCACCCTAGTGCAGCGCCTCAGCAACGTCGGAATCCAGGAGAAGGCACTGGAATGGATCATCTCCTTCCTCGACGGAAGGACACAGAGAGTCCGCCTACCACCGTACAAGTCAGAGGCCACCAAAGTCATCTGCGGCGTCCCTAAAGGGTCCTCGCTCAGCCCCACCCTCTTCAACGCCTACATGAGCCCCCTTGCGGCCATCGCACGCCAACACAACCTCAACATCATCTCCTACGCCGATGACACCCAGCTGATCCTCTCCCTGACCAACGACCCGACGCCACTAGAGCCAACCTACACAAAGGGATGAAAGACGTAGCCGAGTGGATGACGACCAACCGCCTGAAACTGAGCTCAGACAAGACGGAAGTCCTCATCCTGGGCTCCTCGCCCTCCGCCTGGGACGACTCCTGGTGGCCCCCCGCCTTGGGCACCGCACCCAAACCTACAGACCACGCACGCAACCTGGGCTTCATCCTGGACTCCTCCCTCTCCATGACCAGACAAGTCAACGCCGTCTCCTCGTCGTGCTTCAACATCCTGCGCATGCTACGGAAGATCTTCCGGTGGATCCCCACCGAGACCAGGAAGACGGTCACCCAGGCCCTCGTCACCAGCCGACTGGACTACGGCAACGCCCTCTACGCCGGAACCACCGCCAAGCTCCAGAAGAGACTCCAGCGGATCCAGCACGCCTCAGCCAGACTCGTCCTCGACATCCCCCGACGCAGCCATATCTCCAGACACCTGAGAGACCTGCACTGGCTCCCCGTCAACAAGAGAATCACCTTCCATCTCCTCACCCACGCACACAAAGCCCTACACGACCAAGGCCCGAGTTACCTCAACTTCTACGCTCCCAAACGCCATCTCCGATCAACCAGTCACGCCCTCGCCGCCGTCCCCCGCATCCGAAGAGCGACAACAGGAGGAAGGTCCTTCTCCTACCTGGCCGCCAAGACCTGGAACTCCCTCCCGACCGACCTGCGCCTGACCCAAGACCACCTCTCCTTCAGGAAGAAGCTCAAGACCTGGCTGTTCGAGCAGTAGTGGACCCCCACTCCCCAAGCGCCTTGAGACCCTCCGGGTGAGTAGTGCGCTTTATAAATGTCTTTGATTGATTGATTGATTGATTGATTGACAATGGTGTGCCGTAGGGATGCAAGTGATGCAACCACGCAGCGCACACTAGTGAATAGGCCCGGGGGTGGATGAGCAGCAGTGAGGCTACGTAATACACATTGATGCCGCTCATTTGCTACAAGCAGTACATGCCAAACATGAATCACTGAGTCACACATATCAAACACCAATGAACCCGTGAGCTTGCCAACACATCATGCATGACCAACTATTGACTCATGTCTCTCTGCACTGTCACAGGTGATCAAGGATATGTACTCTGCGCTTGGATGATGACCCCCTCCGAGCCCCGAACACACAGGCCCAGAGGTAGTACAATGCGGCCCACAAACGTACCAGGGGAATTGTGGAATGCACATTTGGAGTATTCAAGTCACATTTCAGGTGCCTGGACATCACAAGTGGAAGGCTCCTGTACAACCCAGACACTGTGTGCAAGATGATCACTGCATGTTGTGTGTTGCACAACATATGTGTACGCACCAATGCCCCATGGATACAAGTGCCAGATGCACCAGACGATGATGAGGACGATGAGGCAGGTGGACCACACCCCACTGCAGCCGCAGCAGGAATAGCCTGTAGGAACACCATCATTGACAATTTTTTCACATGAGCACGTCACATTGTGACAGTCCTTAGCAATCATGGGACAGTACAAAATGACCACAGGCACAGCATGTGCAAATATGCATTCCAAGACACATTCCCTGTGTGCATGTCACTCATCTGTACAAACACATCACTCAGACGAGTGTACGTGCAACATGTAGTGATGGCAATTTCATGACTTGAAAATAGATGGTGTGTGTGCCACCTCTGTACAGAGAGGCTGATTAGGGTGACACATATTCGAAATGCCAGTTCTGTGTGTCACAGATAGTATGGTAACCCACTCTTCGGCGTTTCACATGTGTTGCACAACATTACATATGGGCTGTCATTTGTGACCTACAAGTGACAATAGGGATTCTTTTGGGGTCAAATTTTTACCACCATGATTCAGGGATGCACCCTGTGACTCAAGTCCCACAACATGAGCAACATGTACTTAAGGGGGAGTCACTGCCCCTACATTCGTCCATGCTATCATTCTTGATTGATCATAGACATGTCACATCTGTGTGCAGGAGGTGTTGATTGTCCCTCTGCAATGTGAGGGGGAGATGCGGTTTCACAGTGTGTTCCATGTATGTTTCCACATTGGCGCTGTTTAATTGCAGACTGCATGTCAATGTACATTGTGACTGTTTGTGAGGAGATGCCTATTTGATGCGGGACAATGAACATTTGTTTTACATCACGGATGTGGAGTTGTACTCGTACATTGTCAACTCACCGGTTTTTTTCTCTGCTTTTCTGGTGCATTGTCCCGCATGACGAGTGGGAATTGCAGGCCTGTCGCTGGTTAGCACAGATTTTTCTATCCCGGTTTAAGACATGTCTGCTTTTTTCGCATTCGTGTTTCGCATTTTTGCGGCGTCGCGTTGATTTTAAATAGGTCATTTGACACGTTATCGTGAGACTATCGCATGGTACCGCCGTGTTGAGGATACAAGGTTGACACAGCGTTATTTTCCCGCGATAGACTGTGATGTGAAGAGTTGCAGTAATTTTTACATAATTCTCACACGTTCTTGAGAATATCCCCCTCTGTGTGTTATGGAAGCATGCACTGATACAGCTGTCTTTGCTGCATAGACTATTGGGTATTCTTCATTCACATTGAGAGCCTTATTTATGAGCCCTTTACACCGCCGTTGTGTCACTCTTTGTGACACTGCGGCAGTGTAAAGTATGTGCCACACTACGCCCTATTTACAAAGTGACGCATTTAGGCAGATGTGTCACTTTGTAAACACCTACGGTACATTATACCTGCGTCAGTTATAATGTATGCAGGGTGTGCATTCCGGCACAGAAAAGGCTTGTAGAAGTGTTGCAGTGAAATCTATGGAATTTCACTGCGACACTTCTAGTACGCCACTATGTCAAATCTTTATGCCTGCTTGAAGAAGGAGTGACGCAGGTCCTTTCACATGGGGCTTGCCCCATGTGAAAAGACACATTGCTGGAGTTGTGTCTGTTTTCAGACACACTAAAGCAATGTGCCACTTTTGCCCCTACAGATACGTCTGAAATACTGATGTATCTGTAAATCCTTGCGACATGGAGCGCAGTACAGTAAATATTGCGCATCCATGGTGTCCCACGGATGGCGCAATATAAAGAGTGTCACATCACTGGTTTCCCCCATCGATTCAATACTTTTCAAACATGAGGCCATTAATATTTAGAGGGTTGAGGTGGGTATGCACCCTTGAATAGCATCTTCGTTCTAATAACATTTCACCCAAGCAAATGTTTTGTGTCTGAAACCTTTGTCACGAGGCCCTGCTTTCAACCCACTCCCATGCTGGTTGCCTGAGCCACTCTCGTCGCCCACATCTGCTCTTTTTTACTGCCTTTCTGTCTCAATCTCCCTCTCCTAATGCATCATCATTCTCTTCGCCCCTCCACTCAGCCATATGACTCAGCGGATTGAGGTATGGTGGCTGGCTGGCTTGCAAGTTTGTGGCTGTTGACTTATACATAAATACCTTTTACAGATGGCTGGACATTTTTGAATGCTTTGCTATGTCAGGATGAATGAATATTTTTTAGATGGGATAGATGAGGATAGATGAATGGAGAAATAGTCGAACTCTCGTGCCCTTCTGCTTCCCCTGCATTCCGTGGCACCCATCTTTACAGCTCTCTGAGGTCTGGTAGGGCTTGGTCCATGTTCTATGAACTGCAAAAAATGAATGGGTAAAAACTTTTACCCATCCTGGGGAATCTAGCCCAAACAGAGATAGTCAACAGCGTACTTTAAAGTCCGATTGGAAATGTCATTACAATTCAATCGAACGTAGGTTTTTTACTCTCCTCCTGACACATATTCAGACCAAAGTAGATGATGAATAGAAGCTAGAGTGGGTTGAAAAGGAGAAGAGGGAGAGGGAGAAAAAGAAGCAGAGAAATACTGAGAGAAAGGAGAAAAGAGAAAGAGTAGAAGAAAGAGAAACAGGAGGCGAGAAAGAAACGAAGTACATACAGAAGAATAGTATAGGAGACATACACTTTGAGATTGATCACACATGGAGGAGGTGAGTGACTCTCTGTTGCCTGGTTTAATACCAGTTGTGAACAAGCAATGGCAAAGTCAATAGGCCTGGCTTGCCCTTTGAACTGCAAGGCTTTGCCAGTGGTTGTTATGAGCGACATAGGAAAAGGTTGAAAAGAAGCCAACTGATGCACTGAAGAGCGGCAGGTGACAGTGAAAAAGTGCTACCAGGTGCACTGAAAGGCATCAGCAGTCTGGTAGCAGTGTGATAAGAAACCACTGGGCACGCTGAAAGGTAGATGCTCACCGACATCTCATGAAATCAATACTTGCAGTTGCAGTCTTGGAGTGGCACCATAAAGCAGTGGCCAGCAGAAGGATGAAAATAGCTGTCACCTTTACTAAAAAGTGGCAGTGACCCAGCAACATAATGAAAAGGAGCCATTGGGTGCTCTGAAAAGCAACAGCAACCCAACAACAGGATGAGCGGGAGCTGCCTAGTGAACTGAATGGTAGATGGATGATGAAGTCTCGCGAGATTGAGAGTTTAGCCAGCCATCTTGGCATTAGCCTATCATACAGAAGGCAATAGGTGGCCATTTTAGGATCAGGCTCTTACTGCATCCATGGCAAAAGAAATAAAACATGCATGATGTAGTAAACAAATATATTTATTAGTGTATAGAATACATGTATGAGGCATATAATTGAATGTGCCATGATTGTACTTTGAAGAAGGGAATAAGTCCCTCGCGCATTACATGGTGTACTTTTCTGTGGTGCAGTCAAAGCCAATTCTACGCATATGTTAAAGTTTTTGTAACAATAGATGTGCAGCTTAGCCAAAGTAGCTAAATTTGAAAATCAGCAAAACAATAAGTGTAGTATTAAAAACTAAGCAACACATTTAAGCCTTTGCAATGCACTAGATAAACACAAACCCAGCGAAGTGAAACTTTTCACTGCAAATACTTAGCGGATGTCCTTAGCCTATACGCTAAATGTGGTCACACAATGTCACGTTGGAGCTGGGTAACTGGAGCCTGCATTATTCTGCACTGCAAATGACATGTAGAGTAAGGTTAGAAAACGTATTTTACTACCAACGCACAGACATGGACTCCAGTTGGCAGGCAAAGCACTGCTACCCATCACTTGCCCTTTGGTAGGCCTGGCACTGCTCATTGATCCTGATCACAAATCCCTCTTTGCCTTCTGTGGTTTCCACGCCTTTCTTATTCCAAACATAATGCCACTGATGTGTTGTTAAGAGGTATTACGTAATTGAAGACCAGAGTGTGTAATGACAGGTGTACTATCCTTCCCACTGTGGTGAACTCACGTCCTCGTACGCAGACCATATTTAGAATGTATGAGGTCAACGTCCTACACAATACACACACAAACAATAATATTCAATTGAAAGGGTTTCACTGATGAGGCATCAAAAAATTTAACTTAGATGTTGAGCTAACTTTCCTTACAGAGATGGACAAGGAAGAGCTGATTCATAAAAGGCCCCCCGCACTCATGGCAGAGACCCCACAGTAGTGGGGGAGTCTCCCACTCGGGCGGAATCAAGACTGCCCAGAGGTCGTTGACTGACTCTCCTATGACTCTGCTATGAACGCGGTCCCCCGCCACCAGAGCGTAGACCTTTTGTGACTCAGGCCCGCCACCCTCAGGGCTATTTTGATTATCCTTCACAGTTGGATTGTAGTCTTCTAACAGTTGGTCTTCCCCCTTCCCCCTTTGTGGGGCACAATAGGCAATCCTGCCAAATACCACGCATCAGGCGTTAGTCTAATGCATTTCAGTGTGGTGCTCCGCATCACCACAGTGAAATGCATTGCCACGCACAATAAGGCATAGCGCCTCTGCTGGCACTGAAACACTGACTAAAAATATTATATCGAAGTGTGGTAGCTGGCAGGGTGCCGCTAGTGGCGTGCGTGCATTGCTCCTGTAGGCTTGGGGCTCACAGCTGAGCTAGTAGGCTGCTGGCAGGCTCATTGCAACAATGTATCTCAAGATTCATTGATTCCCGCGGTGCAACTCTCAGCCTGACGTCACGTCAAGGTAGTGCCCAATAGCTACTACCAACCCATGATAAACCAGTCAGGTTGCGAGATACAAGTCTAGCGCCGGCTGATGCTGGAGCGGAGTTTGTGGTGGGAGGGCAGCTGGCTACAGGTTTGCCACAATCATGGTGCTCGCAGCGCTGCCTTCTGCTCTCACTGGCCGCCACGTGCTGCCAGCTGTTATATCAAAATATGACCCCTCGCCTCCGCCCGAGGCGAATTCAAAATTGCTAAAAGAGATAGAGTCAGTGACCGTTGCAGCTGCCGCTAGGACAGACTGTCACTGGACAGGACTCACTGAGGACTAGGCGGCGGGCAGCAAATCCAAATTGCAGTGGTGGCTCGTGGCCCGAGCCTGCCTTGCAGAGTCGCTGCCAGCAAACCAAGTTGACGTAAGTTACCACCAGCCACCCAAGATGAGTCTGTATATTTGTTGATAACACAAATTCCTTTTTTGGCAGCGCGCATTCAGGCAGCTGGCTGCAGTCAATGGGTGCTCCTCTTGTTAGTTACTCTGACTCATCTGTAACTGTTCATGTTGTTGGGGTCTCACATCTCAGCACATGGCTGAACTGTGTCTAAAGTGGGTATGACATGATGGATTAGAATGTGACCCAAGTAATTTACCTGTGGCTGAGATTATTTCAATTATTTCACCCAAAAGCTTTTTGTTGCTGTCCAGCGGTACTAACATAACATCTGCCTCTATGGCCCCAGAGCCAGGCAGAGCACTTCGTCTAACCGTCCACATTCTGGAATTGCTTCTCTGAGCCCCAGAATCCAACGCAGCTGTTCTTTCTCTGTGGCTCACACGCTGACAGAATAGTTTATCTCTCCCCAAGAAACCCTGGCAGAGTCGCTCCTCTCACTGCCAGCCAAGGTCCCTTTCAGGTGCGTTCCGACCTATAGGGTTCCAGGTCTGGCTGTTCGAACTGGGCTGTTCCAATTGGGAAGGAACCAAGGGGCATATTAGCAAGGGCCAGATCACCACTTTATAATCACTTTTTGCGGATAAAGCGGCAATTTTTTTATCACCCAATTACCAAGCTGTCGCTAACAGCAGTTAGCGACAGCTTCCAGGCGATAGCGACCGGTTTGGGGCCTGATTTGCATGTCAGCGATATTTATCGCTAATGACATGCAAAGTGGGCGTACCCAAACTGGTAGCGACTGAAAGCAGTCGCTAACACAGCTATCGCCTATTAGCAATACCTGCGACGCGATAAAAAAACGCGTGCTAACCGCGATTAGCGCCAGGATTTTACACCTGGTAAAAACCTGACTTAGCCATAATAGTCAATGGGAGGTGGATTCTACGGCTAAGTCCCCACCTGCCTATTAGTGAGATTTTCCTTAGCGATAGGATTTCTATCGCTGGAAATCTCACGTTAAAGATGGGATTCGCCGCTATCGCTTGAATTTTTCTCGCCATGGAGATAAACGTTGGTAATACTGCATTATCTCCGTGATAAAATCCAGCGATAAAGAAAGTCGCGCTAAGTGCGGTTTGCGATAATTATCGCAAGTTGTTGATAATATGCCCCCAAGCCTTGTTCGTAAATAGATGGACTCTTTGTAGCATGGGCAATCAAGGATGGACTGGAACAGCCTAGGAATTACAAGTGGTTCAATCAATCAATCAATCAAGGGTTTATAGAGTGCAACTACTCACCCGAAAGGGTCTCAAGGCGCTGAGATGGGGGGCGGCAGCTCCTGGATATTCATGGTGATTAGTCGAAGAGCCAGATCTTGAGGTCCTTCAAGACCTTGGAGAGTGTTGGTGTCTGTCGGAGAGGGAGAGTGTTCCATGCCTTGGCCGCAAGTGGTTGGGATTAATTCAAGCACTCTCCAGCCATCACCTTTTTGTTCTCTTCCAATACTGGCGTAACCTCTCCCCTCTATTTCCCCAGAGCCCGACAGAGTTTCTCTTTGCCGAGACACTGGTAGACCTCCGCTGACAACCAGGATGAATATATATTTTTTCAGGATGTGAAACTGAAATGTTAGAGGAAAGGAAATACAAACTGTGATATTGGTGTACACCAAGAGACTCAACAATGAGGCCTCAGGGCACAAGCATGATTTTTCTCTGGGAGCTGAACATTGTTACCATGCCTCAGCCCAGCTGTGGTTTTAGTTTAATGCTTGCCTGATCAATAATGTTTGCATCAATGTGTTTTTTAAAAATACTTACAAGGTCTGCCAAGAGGTGGAAGGGAACTGAATATTTTAAGAGAGGGGAGTCTCGTAAGGTAAATGGAGGGACTTGGTGGAGGGGAGACATCTGAATGATGGCAGGAAAGAGACTGTGCCAAACATGAGGTAAGACAGCAGAAACGGGATAGCAGTGGCTCTACGTAGGCTCTTTGTAGGTTTGTGGGAAGTCCAGAATCTTGTTACTAACCTGGTTACACAGTACAATCAAGTTACAAGGGCACTAGGTTAGTGGCATGCCCTTCCATTTCTGGGGGCAGATTTACAAACCCCCTGTGCCACCAGTACGTTTCTTCTTGTGAAGTACTGGAGGCGCATTTCACTTCTCCATATTTACAAGGAGAGGAAAAGCCACCCTACGTGACTTTTCCTCTCCTTGTGAATATGGCCCCTTCACATGCAGCACTTTGTGTGGAAGGGCCTTGCCATGGGTGTTGCTGTGGGTGTTCCCAGGCAACACCCATGGAACGAGACACATTTCCAGATTTACGAGTAATCGTAAATCTGGAAATGGGAGTCAATGCTACGCCTCCCCAGGGGAGGCGTAGCGAGGCACAAGGAGGAGTAATGTTTTAATATCTCCTCGTTGTTTCCTCTTTCAAAAAGTGCTGCATTCTACAGCACGCATTTAAATAGGAAAATGCCTGTAGTGATTGTTTTTGTGCAGGAAGGTGCCCCTTCCTGCACAAAAACAATCTCCCCATGACGCAGGTATCCTGGCACCATGGTGCAAGGGTGCCTGCGCCAGCGGATGGTTGCAGTTTGTGCACCAGCGCAAGGGAGAGCACAGGCATACACCATATTATTGTAAATATGTTGCATTCATGTGCTTCAGAAGTGCTGCAGCGTGGCACAACCAAAGGGCTTGCGTTGCCGCGATACGACAATTCCTTGTAGATCTGCCCCCAGGTGCTTTGCAGCCGTTTTAAGATCTTCTTAGAGTTTCTCGCTGCTCAAATGTGTGTAATTTCTGATAATTATATGTTTCCTTCATCTTCATTGCTTGATTTTGCTTGCGAGAAAGTGTCATTCATAGTGGTTGAAATGTCACTCATAATTACGCTGAAAGTATGAAAATGTCACACGTAATCTAAAATCTTGGCAGCTATGGAGGGGTGACTGTATAGATGTGTGGACTGGCTATGCAAGAAAGACGATTTTAACTTTTAGCATACAGATTGTGAAAAAGGCATTACCAGTTTGGAGTTCGGTGTCCAAACTATTTTTAATCATAGGAACTTAACATAAAATATTCAAAGATCAAGGCTGTATAAATACATATTTTTCCTAAATCGAGATTCCTCTTTTCCAATGTGTGCAAATAGTGCCACCAAGTGTACGGTAGCAGAACTGTGCCCAAGGAATGGAAGGTTCATATTCATTTATTTTATTTATATTATTATTATTATTATTATTATACAATCATCTATTCATGGTTAAAAAACAACCCTTTAAACTTTATCAGATCTGTTTACTGCTTCTGTAAGAAAAACATCAACAATTTTGATTGCTACCAAAGCTATTGAATTGTGGTCACAATTCATTATATGGAGAGGCGTCTATGCACCCCTGTTTTCTTGGACAAACAATCATAGGCACCTGCAGTAGCCTGCATATAAACAAGCCATGCTCCAACATTTCAACCAGGGGCGTAGCCCTCCATGCTGTTGCAGGTGAAGTGGCACCGGAGCTCAGGGGAGAGAGGGGCCCACTGCACCAAAACTTCGGGCATTTTTTGCTGGCTATCAAAGGGGTGGTGTTCCCACTTTCCTTAACTCCATTTGGGCCCAATGTACAGCTGTATTGGTTTCAACAACTGGAAGTAAAGTCGTCAAACTTTACATTCAGATACAATAGTGGTCAGGGCTCCTGTGACGTCATCTTCTCTATTAATTGCCACACAATATTTATCATGCAGTAACGAATCAGTGCTGGACTCCTCAGTAGCTCTTAAGTGCAGAGTTTTGGCTAACGGCAACTTTAATCACACTACAATTCATATATATATATATATATATATATATATATATATATATATATATATTACCTACTGGCAGTCGCCAGTAGGCAGTTATAGTTAGGATCTACTTTCCATAGGAAATCCGCAACATTCTATTGGGAATAACTTTGGCGCCGGTGGACGAATCTTCGCGAATTTCTCAAAGTAGGTGGCCCGCTCCGCTCCGCTTCTTCCCTGAAAATGTGGGGGGGATTCGTCAAGCGGGGGCCGAGATAAAAGGGGGGTCCCAAAAGGTGTTTTCTCCATGTTAATTTCCATAGGGCGGTCGAACTCACTTTTAGCCCGAACCAAACTTGGCAAAATTGTAGGGACTGGTAGCCCGATGTGCCTTTGCTATGTCTCAAGATATGTGCTCAAGTGGATTTTGAGTAATTTAGGTTCTAAAAAATATATATATCTATATGCGCGCCCCGGTACGCGCACCGGGGAGCGCAGCGGGCGCGACATGCGAGGTGCGCATGGAAAGCTGATTGGCTCTCGGGTGTCTGTAAACATTCGAAACAGTCCAGAGCGGCCGCCATCGTGTGTCTCGGTAGGATAGAGACACAAGAGGGGCCAAAAACAAAGGGGGAAATAACCAAAAGGGGGCAGGGTAGACCCTCCCTGACCCCCTAGGTTTGATGTGGGGGACATAAAAGGGCCCTGGCGCTGAAAACAACAAAAAAAAAATCGATTTTCGCGGGGGGAGCGTACCGTGGAGAAAAAAGCATGACAGAGTTTCCAAAAAAAGTTGCTTTTTTTTATACATTAGAGGTAGTTCTAAAAAGAACTGTTGTTTTTATTCTGTTTGTTGTTGTTTTTTTTTTGAACATTTTTGACTTTTTTTGACTTTTCTGAACATTTTTTTGGGGGGTATTTTTTAAGGGGAGAAACAAAAAACAGTGAATTCTAAAGGACTCAACAGGAGCAAAAAAAAAGCGGAAAAAATTAATGTTTCCTTGGGCACTTGTGGTTATCCCAAGCACGGTTAATAAGTGTGATGTATTGCTCTCCATAGCATATTGTTTGTCCACAAAAAATACAAACCATTTTAAAATTGGAAAACGTTGGTTGTATGGTGGAGCACATCTCCCTAACTTCCGGTCCCGATGGGGTGGAAACATTAGTTTGGGAGGTGCTGGCAGAAGATTGGACAGGGTTTCTGGCCAGTTCCCTGACCTCTGCCCTAGCATAGTTATTTGGATGCTTCCGTAGCATATGTCTGATCATGGTATGGTTACTAAAGGAGTATTTTTTGTTGGGATTCCCCCTTGACAGCTCCTGATGACATATTAAGAAGGGTGCCTTAGGCGCATTTACTTTTTTTTTGTCGTTGGGGATTGAAAAAAACTGCCAGATGATGTGCTCTTTAGGTTTGTAGGTAATATTGTCCTCTTGGACGAATCTCCTCTCCTCCTCCTCCTCATCCTCCTCCTCTTCTTGATCTCCACCACTGTGAAGTTGTGGTGGTCCTTGTGGTGGTGGTGGTGGTGGTGGTGGTGGTGGCGGTGGTCCAGAAGATCCAGCAGCTGCAGCTAATTTAGCCATTTTCTACTGAAATAACTGCAAGTCCACCTCTCTCAAAGCACAAAGGTAGAATGAGAAAAAAAGGTGGGGTCTTTCATCATTTGGAAAAGAAAACTGTTCTGAACCAATGAAAAGTGTTATTTTTAGGTCACATGACCTGGCCGTACATCATTAGGAAACCAAAAGTGAAATGAACCAATAAAAAGTTTTATTTTCAGATCACTTGACCCGATGCGCTTACGCTACGCGCCCAGGGCCGCGCCCTGAGGTGCACCCGTAGTCGCGCCCCGGAGCGCGCCCCGGGGCGCGTAGCGTAAGCGCGGCAGGAAATTGCGCGATCTTATGCGCTCGCGTGCTCCCAGGTGCGCATACGCAGTGCGTCATATGATGCATCACGCGGTTACGCGAAACGTCACAATGTTGTTTTCGTACGCGAGAATAGCGCTAACGAGACGCTCACCGGTACACGCCCCGGGGCGCGCCAAAGCACTGTGCTTACCCGTGCGTTCACCGGTACGCGCCCCGGGAGCGCTCCGGGGGAAAAAAAAATATTACATAATTATACAATATAAAATTCGTTATAAATTTTTTTACTTTTTATACCTATAGAGAAATGCTATTAAAAAACCATTGAAATTCGCTGAAAAAAACATAGGTTTCACACCAGTTATAGTTAGGAATTAGCGTTTAAAAAACCTATTAAATTCACTGAAAAAACCATAGGTTTCACACCAGTTATAGTTAGCTGGAAATTTTACTGACATAAAACCATTGAAATTCCCACGTTATAGTTAGTTGGACTCACTATAACTTGCGCGTGTAATGCACTGCTGATGACATCACATATTACATCACTCATGACATGGTCAGTGACATCACTCATGACATCACTGATGACACCATCCTTGTGACAGAGTGACAGTTCTCCTTTCACTGTAAAGTAACCCTTGAAACACATATTCCAAAATAGAAACTAACATTTTCAAAAAAATGGAGATACCCATACCAGTTACAACAACCAATTCAGTAATTCCACCATTTATATCCACATCCACTCATTCACCAACAGTTCTATATAGTCACTCATACATATACTTACTCATCATATGTAGTGATACACCTATACATCCTGTAACACACCGACAGTCTTCCAAAAGTTGCTCACACACATACTCACACATGCAAATAAACTATTGAACATCCATTTATTTGCATATACAGCTATACACACACTACCACCTTACTTCTAAGGAAACTTACACATACTTATTCTCTTAAACAATCACTTATAGAAAAACATACTTATTTAAAGAAGAACTCTTTTAATCTCTCACTCTCACATATACTCACTTATATACATCAATACTCACATATACTAGATTAAAATATATGTAGTTACTGATAAAGACACTAGTGAGACAGTCATTCACTTACTAACACACACATATACACACTCATCCATCCATACAGTCCTGCACATATGCCGTCTTCCAAACACATAAACAGTGAGTCAGTCATTGATGCATCTATGTACTAAGTAATACCCCCACCAAACCATACAGACACTCATACTGATACTACAAAAAAACATCTAATAACCCATATACACACACGTAGCTACTCACCAACCCATGCAGCCACTTATACACAAAGTGAAACACTGATACAAACATTTAAATATTTAATCAATACTCGCTAATATATGTATTCACTAAAATACACTGAATAAGCCAGTTAACCAATCAATAAAAAAAAAAAACATCCATTAAGACACTTATTTAAACATTTATTCTTCCATCGACCTTTACATATACATATATAAAACTTATTTATTTTTCAGAAAGACACACATTCACTGGATAGTGTCATCAGTGATGTCATGAGTGATGTCACTGACCATGTCATGAGTGATGTAATATGTGATGTCATCAGCAGTGCATTACACCACGCGCAAGTTATTGTGAGTCCAACTAACTATAACGTGGGAATTTCAATGGTTTTATGTCAGTAAAATTTCGAGCTAACTATAACTGGTGTCAAACCTATGGTTTTTTCAGTGAATATATATATATATATATATATATAGCTCTCAATGATGCCAGATGTGCCTCGTTAGAGTTTGCAGTGACTGCTGTTTTCAACATCAGTTTTAGATTTAGGTACAGCACAACGTGGTCTTCCAAAGAAACCTCTAACTGCAAAAAAAGACAGCCACTTTAATCTGAAGGGCATCATTTAGAGTCTGGTGGAGGAACAGCACTGTATCCTGGAAGTGCTTCGACCCTGCCAAACTCACGGTTCACTGACCCCATTTGGTGGAGGGGGGTATCTACAGGGTTTCCATGGGCAGGACCTCAACTGGCTTCCTTGGTAGAAACCCTTGACCTAGTGGCCCATCCGCCACTCAGTCATCAGATCTCAGTGAAGAAACGCATTAAGGGCCATATTTATGAAAATGTGGTGCAGTGCAGCAAGTCACATTGCTGTGCTGCGTTCCTGAGAAAGGGCCGGAAGGCACCGTATTTAAGGCAATGTAGATCATTCCTGTCCTTATTCTTGCACTGGCATACAATGGGCTGCCTAGCCATGGACATAATTTGGGAGTAGTCAGGAGTCACAGCTGTGACCTCTAGCTTGCTCCCTGCTACTCCTGGCACTTCCTTAGTGACCCTTGGCCTTAGAGATGGCAAAACCTTTGCCTCCTCAGAGGCCAGGGGAAGCAAGGAAGTGTCAGGAGTAGCAGGGAACAAGCTAGAAGTAACGTCTGCGACCACTGACTACTCCCAAATGACATCTATGCTAGCGACAATGCAGGCACCCTTGCACCGTAGTACAAGAGTGGCTGCATTGCAGACAGGATTGTTTTTGTGTAGAAATTGGCACCTTCCTGCACAAAAACAACGCTGAGAGGCTTTTTTCTCTTTCATTCTGCAGCAGGCAGAGAAAGAGGAAAAATTGAGGAGAAATAAAGATATTTCTCCTCCGTATGCCTCTCCTGGAGAGGTATATCTTTATGACGCATTCCCAGGTGTACCGGTTCTTGTAAATCTGAGAATGCATAAAGAACCATGGATATTGCGTGGGAACTGTTTGCATTGTGTTACATTACTCGAGATCTATGAAGCCACGCAAGGCAGTGGCGTACCAGAACTTCAAGCACCCCCCCCCCCCTGCAAAGAGCATGGATGGGCCCCCTTCCGGACTTACTTGGGAGCTCTCAGGCCAGGGTACTGCACTGAGGGGGCCCCCTGGAGCTTGGGGCCTTTGATACACCACTGGCGCAAGGTGGCCTTGAATGACTTCATAAATCTTATTTTACATTTGTGTCACTCTTGCACCATCTTGTGTAGTGCAAGAGCGACACAATGGGGCTCATAAATATGCCCCTCTGTTTCTTTTCTCTAATGTTAAATATTAACATAAGTTGCTCACAACATTACCAGAGCATAAAACAAATGAAGCAATATCGCAAAAAATCAAACACATAAAATCCACCCTTAAATCATTTCTGAGGTGAGATACATTTTTTTTTAAAAAGCCCATTGGGCAAAAGAAGCTGTGAATGTGTTGCGTCAAAAACCGAAACAATTGGAAAAGAGAACCCCCACAGCACCAGAATGGAGTCTAGGTGTTGTTAATGTCCTAGAATAAAGCACTAGGGGGCATATTATCAAGCCTGTGCGCTAAAATTATCGCCGCTTTATCGGCCGAAAACGGCCGATAAAGCGGCGATAATGGGCTTGATAATATGCTCTATGGAATTCCAATCGAAGCACATGTTAGATGTGAAGACATCTAACATGGGCTTCGATTGGAATTCCACAGAGCATATTATCAAGCCCATTATCGCCGCTTTATCGGCCGTTTTCGGCCGATAAAGCGGCGATAATTTTAGCGCACAGGCTTGATAATATGCCCCTCTAATTTATGTTTGCTCAAGGACTTTACCTTTACTAGCAGTGTAATTCTTGGGACACACAAACAAGCAAAAAGATAGTTTTATTTGTTGTGTGTTTGGCTAAAAAGAAGAAAATAACTGTCAGAGTTAAGGAACTCCTTCAGCTTCACTTCACTCCTGGCTCTAACCAAATTAGTTGGATTGTGAACAATTTTCTAAGGCTTCAAAGAGTACCCGAGGGAGGCCTTTCTGATTCATCAACAAAAGTAAAAGGCGGGAACCATATGAGTGCCATATTAGAAGGGAAGTGATGACTTTTATCTGATAATCAAAGGTTTAAGAGAAAAACAACGACAGCAAACTGTAAATAAAAGCGTGCACTAATTAACAAATGAACATTTCAGATTATAATTGGGTCTTCGACTTCATGCGAGAATAAAAATATATACCCAAGTACTTGTATACCCAAATACAGCTCAGCTCTTGGTCCTACGGTTTCACGAGCCCCTGTAGAATTAGTTTTAAGCCCCGTTTGTACTTTGACCACTTTAATTATTTGTAAATTAGCCACAAGCTGCAAAATGAGGATCTCTAAGACATGTTAATGTCCATCTGTTCATAAACGCAGAAAAGCAACTCATCTGCACGGTAGCAAGCATACATTATTTTAAGATTTTACTCATACTGTACTTATGCAGGCCCATGTTACCTAAAGTTTTATCTCAATGAAAGCAATTAATTAAAAAAAAAAGTGGGATCATGTAATTGGTATCTCAAAGATGGAGGAAAGGTGTCTGCTAGTCTTAGACGAGCAGTTAAGTAAAACAAATACATATTAAAAATTAGTTGGTGTAAGTATGAAGCCTTATTGAACACCCATTTTACAAGGTATTAACGAGTGCTGGTGGGTAGCTAGGAAATGTATTGCAAGTGAAAAGATGTAGGAGCATATATTCAAAGATATTGCGCCACCTGAATGTCACTTTTTTTGACGTTCCGGTAGTGCAATGCCCTGCAGCATATTTAGGTATCTGCGTGAAAGGAGTGTGCAATGTGAGTTGCTGTGGGTGTTCCATCACAACACCCATTGCTTTTTTACGCTGCCCCAGATTTACAAGGAAGTGTTAATGTGAGACAGTGACAAAAACGAATTCCCATGCAATAGCAAATGTTAGAATGGCTCAACAAGGAGAAATACTTTTATTTCTCCTCGTTTTTTCTTGTGCTAAATTCCGCAGCAGGAGCAAAATAACATTAATAATTGTTCTGTGCAAGAAGGTGTCCCATCATTCACATAAACAATCATTAAATAATGGTGATTTGCTACTTCTAAGTGTAGTGCATTCTGAATGACACATAGAAGTAGCAAATCACCATTATTGATTGTTTATGTGCGGTAAGGCACACTTTCCTGCACATAAACATTCATTCCCTGCAATACATGCACCATTGCACTATTGCGCAATGGTGTTAGTGTTGGCACTACACAATTAATTTCAGTGCCAGAGCAAGGGAACCACAGGGGTGCATCATATTGTTGCAAATACGGCACATCCCTGCATTTGTGTGGCAGAGTGTGGCACTGCAAACTTTGCTGCAGCTCCGCGCACCATCATTTCCTTGCAAATATGCTCAGTAGTTCGGCCAAAATCGCTGTCATATTCTCTGGGGAATCTAAAGGTTGAAGTTTGCTCCAGAGGAGACAGAGACTAATATTGTCAAACGCCTTTTAAAAGTCTGTGAACATAGAATGCAAGGGCACAATGCAGGGGGCCAAGGATTTATTGGCAAGCAGAGCCAGGGACATTGTGTTGCAGGTAGTGGATAATTATTCCTGTCTGTGTATGTGGAAACATGGCGTTTCCATTGATTATTTTTCTAATCTCTTTATGTACAATATTTAAAAATATTTAAGCCGGATGACACAGCATGGCAAGAGTCCTGTGGTCTACCAGTTCATTTTAAAGTTCACAAGAGCAACCCATTACACCAACGGGAACATGCCTATAAATATATGAACCAAGAACAATGGTTCACCAGGGACTCATTTGTAATGAAGTAAATGCTTGTCAGTAGACTAATTACTGTAGGCATTTGAAGAAAACCAAAGAAAGTCTAGCCTTTAGAGGTATTTTTGTACTATTCATAGTCAATCGGAAGGCTTGAGCAAAGAAAACAACAGCAATTAAAAATACTTTTAGTACTTGACACAAATAGAGAGAAAAGGAAGAGTGAGTTCTTTGGGCAGATTTACAAGCCCCATGCGCCGCCGGGGCATCACGTTGCGGGACGCACCGGTGGCGCAGCCTGCTAAGGGATATTTACAAGCACAGGTAAAGTCACCCTGCGTGACTTAACATGTGCTTGTAAATATTGCCCCTGTTCACGCAACACTTTGCGTGTTAGGGGTGGGACATGGGTGTTGCTGTGGGTGTTCCCATGCAACACCCATGTCCACTGATGCATTTCCAGATTTATGAGAAATTGTAAACCTGGAAATGTGTCAGTTTGCTGCGCCACCATATGGGTGGCGTAGCTAAGCAAAACGAGGAGAAATGTTTTCATTTCTCCTCATTTTTTCCTCTTTCAATGCATGCTGCATTCTACAGCACGCATTGAAGAAGAACAATTCCTACAGTGATTGTTTTTGTGCAGAAAGGTGCCTCTTCCTTCACAAAAACAATCTCCCCATGCCGCAGGCATGCTTGCACCATGGTGCAAGGGTGCCTGCGCCGGCGCATGACAGCTGTTTCTGCACCAGTGCAGGGGAGAGCACAGGAATGCGACATATCATTGTAGATATGTTGCATTCCTGTGCTTTGTACGTGCCATAGCGTGGCACAGCCAAAGTGCTTGCGGTGCCGCGCTTCAGCACGTTTTTGTGGATCCGCCCCTCTGTGTCTTCAGGGATTGCATGCAAAACAAAGAAATATCACAAACATAAAGGGTGTGTATATACAAAAGGCACAAAGCTTAAGTTTATATACACTTCAGGGCTACTCATTAGTAATGCTCTCAGTTTTTTGGTACTTTTTTTACATTTCTGTCTGTATTTTTCCACATTCAATTTTCACAAATTTTAGCCATATTTATCCACACTTATGTAGGGTTTTGTGAAACAACGAAGCTGAAACCAATATATTTCCACATTATTTAACTGATAAATGTACACTCATACTTGAATGCCTGACAGGTTTCAATGATATAAACAACCACAAATGAAAAAACAATATAACTATATGAAAACATGCGCAATTTAGTATCAACTGTAAGCACATCTACTGCTTTTTAGGCATCATTGCTAAAATGTATTTCTTTTTTAACCCCCTTACCTCTCATACAGCACAGCTACTGGCCTGGCAGTCATAATTAAGAATCACTGGAAAAACAACCTAATTTCTATTTTTATCTCCATTAGACAATAAAGACAGGCAGGAAAAATAAGGGCCAAATTTACTAAGATTTGGCTCAATGCAGCAAGACAACTTGCTGCTCTGCATCAAATGTCGAGCGCAGGAATGTGTCATAATTACTAAAATATGGCGCATTCCTGCTCTCCCTCTTTACGCTGGCGCACTTGTGGCTGCCAAGCGGCTGTGCAGGCACCCTTGTGCCATGGAGCAAGGGTGCCGCATTACAGGCAATATTAATTTTCCTGCACGAAAACAATTCGTAATCCCTTGCATGCTCATGACGGCTCCGGGCCGTCATGCGTCACGGTGGGCGTGTTCGCACGACGGCCGTGAGCTGTCCATATCCCACCCGCTGTTTATTTCTCCCATACAGCGCGAAAAATCAGCCCGCGTCCAAGGGGTTAAAGACTGTAGCACATGTAGAAAAAAGGAATAACAAGGAAAAATAAAGACATTTCTCCTCATTACCCCTCACCTGGGAAGGCGTAGCACTTTGATGCAGTCTCAGGTTTACTAGTCAAAGTATCTCTGGGGATGTGTGAAAAACCATGGGTGGATACATGGGAACAACCCTACCCCACCCATGCAACACCTTCCCAATGAAGAGTAACGCCAGGCACCAACTTCCGCTGCCTTGCGTTACCCCTGATTTACTATGCCAAGCAGAGCCACACAAGGTGGCTCTGCGTGGCATAGTAAATCTGACTTAAGTGCTTGTGTTGTGCTACATCACCTTGCTTGTCTCAAGGACAACAAAAGCCCTTGATTAATCTGGCCTTAAATGTTTTTCTGTCTGTATTTATCTGTGAAAATCAGTAAAAATGGAAAATAGGGAGCCTTACTCATAAGATATATATATATATAGCCACGACCATTTGATAAGCATCTGTCGACCATATCAATAAGGTTTCAACTTCTTAGGAATGCATAGGTCTCATCAGGACTGAGAGGAGGAAGCACACCTCAATAAGAAAAAGTAATGTAGGTCCAGGAGCGCAATACGAAAAATCGCTGACTGCAGAATTATAAAAAGAATACCGTATTTTCCGGTGTATAAGACGACTTTTTAACCCCGTAAAATGTTCTGGAAAGTCGGGGGTCGTCTTATACGCCGGGTACCAAATTTTATGGTATGTTTTCATGCGCTTTTTCATAGCGAGGACTTCACTCGAAGGTGTCAGACCGCTTCACAATAGGAAACAACAAGAAACAACACACCTTATGTTAAAAAATACAGCCACCGGCACTGGCAACGTCCACACCCAGGCCCCGCGCCATGAACTGTGCAAGTATCGAAAGCGAGCGTTTTTTTTCATAGCGAGGACTTCACTCGAAGGTGTCAGACCGCTTCACAATAGGAAATAACAAGAAACAACACACCTTATGTTAAAAAATACAGCCACCGGCACTGGCAACGTCCACACCCAGGCCCGCGCCATGAACTGTGCAAGTATCGAAAGCGAGCGTTTTTTCATAGCGAGGACTTCACTCGAAGGTGTCAGACCGCTTCACAAGCGAGCAAATGGCGCCATGAGTCTTACCTCGACTGCCGCTGCCACTGCACACGCGCCTCCAACCGCTTGCACATCCCCAGGCAGACGAGGCAGCAGGACGAGGCAGCAGGACGTCCGAAATATATAACGGGCAGCCAGCGCCGAAGATGGCAGCCCCCGCTGTGTTGACACGTTTGGCACGCGCTCCTCTCTCCATGACATGGGCATGGGCATAGAAAGGGGACTGTAGAATGTTCCCGAAGGCAGTAGAGCACTTGCCGTGATTGGCTGGTTGTTGCGAAGAGGAAAGGCAGTCTGGTGAGCAGATATTTGCCGTACCGTACATGTGGTGGTGAAGACAGTACAGCACAAGTCTGTGCACCTGTTCATACTGTACAGCACCAGTACATCAGGTGCAAATGGCTGACAGTCAAGAACCCGGCAAGGCTCCAGCAGTACATCCAGTGCAAATGGCAGACAGTGAAGAACCAGGCAAGGCTCCAGCAGTACATCCAGTGCAAATGGCTGGCAGTCAAGAACCCAGCAAGGCTCCAGCGGTGGCAAGAAGAAGGAAATATGAAGCCAGTTACAAACTTAAAGTTGTGGATTTTGCCACGGAACATAATAACTGTGCTGCTGCAAGACAATATGGAGTGCCAGAAAAGATGGTTCGGGCCTGGAGAGCAAATGAGAAAGCATTACGGAGTATGCCAAGGGGTAAGTGTGCATTAAGAAGAGGCACTCCACATTGGCCAGAACTCGAAAAGCATGTAGCAGACATGGTGACCGAGCATCGCCAAAGCGGTTATGTCGTGACCCGAAATAAAATCCGATTGGTTGCACTTCAGTGGGCCAAATCTAACCCAGATCTCAGCAACAGATTTAAGGCCACTGTATCCTGGTGTACCAGATTCTTGGGAAGGCATAATCTGGTATTGCGGCAAAAGACAAAAATTGCCCAAAAATTACCTGCGGATCTTGATGCCAAAATGCATAGCTTCCATCGCTACGTTATTAGGCTGCGCAATGAACATGGCTATGCGCTAAGTAGCATCGGAAATATGGATGAAACTCCAATGAATTTCGATATGATTGCAAACAAAACTGTCCATCAAAAAGGTGAAAAGACAATTTTAATAAAAACAACAGGACATGAGAAGTTCAGTTTCACAGTGGTACTAGCATGCACAGCTGATGGCGCAAAACTGAGACCAATGGTTATTTTCAAAAGAAAAACAATGCCGAAACTCAAGTTTCCTGTTGGTTGTTTTGTGCATGTGAATGAGAAAGGATGGATGGATGAAGAAGTTGTAAAGCTATGGCTTGATAATGTATGGAGCAGGCGACCAGGTGGACTTCTACAAAGACGTAGTCTACTGGTGTGGGATATGTTCAGGGCTCATTTAACTCCAAGCAAAGGCTGGCAAGACTAAAAACAGATGCTGCAGTTATACCTGGAGTATTGACATCGTTGGTGCAGCCACTGGATGTGTGCCTAAACAAGCCATTTAAAGATCGCATCCGAGAACAGTGGAATGAGTGGATGGTTAGCGGTGAAAAAACATTCGCAAAAGGAGGAAACATGCGTGCTCCACAGTTGGATGTTTTGTGCACCTTTGTCATAAAGGCCTGGAACGACATCGATGCAGAAACTGTCATAAAGTCTTTCAAGAAGTGTGGCATATCAAATTCATTAGATGGTATGGAGGACGACTACTTGTGTCAAGATGAAGAGGATGCCGAAGCAGAGACCACATCATCTGATACGGAATTGGTACCAGATCCATACGATGACTGCCTTACAGATGTACCACAAGATCTCATTGACTTACTTATGAGATCAGATGACGAAGAGGAGGATTTTGAAGGCTTTTAAAGGGAACGTTGTAAATCCTGAAGAAATCGCTTGGATTTATGAAAAGTTATGGAAAGTTTAATCCACTTGCACTGTTTCATGCACTAATTTATGTTTACCGTACCGTACATGTTTGATGACAAATAGGTACGGTATGTTCACAAGTGACAGTTTTTCATATGGTTCTAAATAAAAATATTGCGAGTAAAGCAATATTGTTTATACAACCAATTTGTTTGAGTTCAGTCTTTGAGTTTGTAAAATAAACGCTTAACACTGTCCACTGATAAAGCCTTACTGCTCACCCACAGGGAGGAGGATTAGAATCACTAATACGGTAAGTTCAAAATACGGTACATTCTCGGAATGGCTATGCAGGACTGCGTTAGACTGCGCTGGAAGTGGGGGTAGACTTATACGGCGAGTATAGCACGAAACCTAAATTTTATCAAGCAAAGTAGGGGGTCGTCTTATACGCCGGGTCGTCTTATACGCCGGAAAATACGGTAGATCTTTTTAGTATTAGGGTTACTGTAAAAACAGGTGACCAAAAAAAGAGTGAAACACGGGTCAGACCTTTTTTATTTTTATTTTTAAACTTTTTGCCCCCCACTGGGATTGTCTCTCGGTACCCCAACACCCCTCCAGTGTTGAGGGTCACCGTCCGCCTCGTAGATATCACACGGAATATAGGAACCCGCCCATATTGGCTGAAGGTAGAGGCGGCCCACTTCTGAGCCCACACTCAAATTGTGCAATGTTTCTTCTGTGTGGATAATCGTTCAGCACCTCACTTATGGATAGTAAGTGAATTATAGCTACAATACAAAAAATAAAACTTTTTTAAAAGTAGGAAAAACCCACTTTTAAAAGTATACTTATCACATAAAAATAGCCACCATTTAATAATAACAAGCGCCTCAAAGTCACAAAGAAACAGAGTGTAGTTTTGTACTTTAAAAAATCCTTAATACTCACCCAACCACAACATGACCCCTTTATTAAATTGTCCCTGGAAAAAAATGAATTTTCTGTACCGACAATCTCTGTTGTTTAAGAACAATCTAGTAGGGAAACAGTTAACTTTAGAATAATTATGTTGGAACAAACAATATCAAAAGAAAAAGCTCGAAATTCAGGATTGATTCTCATCGATACCAGCAAGAACCTGTGGGTGGAAGTAACCCTGAATGCAAGCATTGCTTTTTAGGCACTTCCTGTTCCACCCTGGTAGACTCTAATTTGGCTCATTACATAGTGAACTTTCTGATCCAGAACATCAAAGCCTATGTCAATGGGTGCCCCGAAGGAAACTCAGACTCTGGCCTGGTACCGGGGAACTCACAACCCAACTTAGAGCACCATGGTCCCCTCCTTTCCAGTGGATCAGCCCCGGAGAGCACCCATGGATGGTGCCTGAATGGCCAGCGGGACCCTTATTGACTTATCCCAAAGGTATCACCTAGCAAGTCGTTCTAGTAAAGGGAACTTATGCAGGGTAGCCCGATTTCTCTTTTGCATGAAGAATGACCTATGCACCTTAGAGAATGCTCCTAAATAAATGCACAAGCACCTCGTATGCACGTACATGCATTATATACCATAAAAAATACACGACTGCTACAAAATGAAACATCGAAGCCAGAGCGAAAATAAGTTGGATTTTGACAAAAGAGGTGCATTTTCACCACTTGTGCAAGTCACCACCTACTGTAGCATGGCCCTTGGTGGGAATGAACAACATGGAGGTGGGCAGGCTTATTCTTATGTGGTGTCCAGAACAAAACTGTGGACCGCCACGCTCTGAGGTGCAACTTCGTCATGCGCAATCAACACACGAAGTGGTCACTAAAGCGTACTGTTTTTTGTGGTTGTTCCTCTGCATATTCCTACCTTGTTTTAGATGTTTGTACCCGGATCAGAGTAACTGTTATTCCCATTGTCTGCATTAATTGCTATTTTTGAAGGCAGAAGTGATGGGAGAGAAACTGTGGGGTATATTTACAGGGAAATGTTGGAGAGCAGAGCTGAGCCAAATTTAGCAGCACCGCGTTCTGACATTTCCAAAATGCAGGGTTGCACCGTGTTTACTAGATTACGTCACCCCTAAGTTTTCCCTAGCACTGCTGCTAAAATTAGCTGCCTAGTGCCTACACAGACACCCTTAGGCCATAGTGCAAGGGTGCGTGCGTTACAGGGAAAAGCCTGTTTATGTGCAGGAGGGTGTCTCTTCCTGCACATAAACAATCAATAATGGCAATTGTTACTTCAGAAAGCAGCACACATAGAAGTAGCAAATCATAATTATATAATGATTGTTTGTGTGAAGGAAGGGACACCTTTCTGCACACAAACCATTGTCAATGGTGTTTTGCTTGTTCTATGTGTGCTGCAAGATGCAGCACACATAGAAATAGAAAAACGAGGAGAAATAAAAGTATTTCCATGGGGAGAAATAAAAGTATTTCTACGAGGAGAAATAAAAGTATTTCTCCTCGTTTCGCCATTTTAATGGCTACTATTGCATGGTGTTAAATTTTGGCGCTGCCTCAGATTTACACATATAAATCTGGGGCAGCTTCAAAAAGCAAGGGGTGCTGCGAAGAAACGCCCACAGCAACGCCCACAGCAACGCCCATTGCACGCACTTTTTACGCAAATACCTGTGTGAAAGGGTACCTGTGAGAAGATGGCCTGGTATAAGATGTTCACGTATGTAAGTGGACAACTTGCACCAGTCCAGACAACCTTTATGGTGATTTAGGAAGTCTTAGACAACCTTAGAAGCTCTCTAAGTAGTAGCTGTGGAGAGCAGGCTTCAGGCTTAGTCCAGAAAGAGTGTAAAGCAGCTTGTTTTACCAGAATGCGATCTTAATAGTATAGATTAAGTGAAAAAGAACCACACAAGGTATTTATAAAAATATGTATTTATTATATAATACTCTCTAACACATACAAATATGTCAGACCGGAGATAGGAAGAATGCACACAATACTTAGCAAAGAAACACAGTAAATAGCACATAAAACACAGTGGACCCCAGTGGGGGACCAAAACATATACTAAGAAAGTGGTATAAGAACCACAACTCTCATCAAGACAGTTTCGAGAGGACATAGAAGCGCTGGGGACCCAAGGAACCACCCACCGTGAGTGACTAATAACCCCACGGAGAGCGTGTGCAGTATGGCAACACCACAGCGTGCTCCGTACAAGTCTATGTGTAAGTTGCAGTTGGATTTTTAAAGATTAAGGACCCTTCCCAGTGGACCTTAAAAAAACTCAGTGGAGGACAGAAGGTTGGAGAGACAATTCACCAGTGGAAACCCTAGTATCCATGTTACCTACACCAGGGAAGCTGGGTGCATACGTGTGAAGTGGTGTCGGAAACTGTCGTCAAACCCAATGCCGGACCTCACAAATGTGCCACTGTCGAAGAAGAAAAAAGTGTCAGTTGGAATCCAAAGGTGGATTCTTGTTCAAGCAGAGGGAACAGAGTCTATGTCACTCAAGAGTGACCAAAAGATCTGGAAGACGAATGCCCACCGTTGTCGAGAGTTGCAGGAGAGTTGATGAGTTCCTTGACTCTGCAGCTGTGAGGACCAGGCGATGCTGAGGAAGACCAGGAACCATGCAGGAGCTGTCCCATGAAGGATGTTGAGTGCTGAGGGGTCGATGTCCAGCAGGAGCACCAACAAGCCCTGGCAAATGCAACAAATGCAGGAGCTGAAGAATGAGCAACGTCGGGACCAGCAAGGTCCAGGGGACTCACCACAAGCAGGAGAGCCAGTGCAGGCCCAGAGCAATCAGGGGAGCCCAAGAAAAGCAAAGGTGACCCTCAAATGGACCCACAGGCCGGAGGCACTGGAGTTGCAAGAGGACCTCAAGCAGATCACCAAAAGACGCAGGCCATGATGCCCACGGTGTGGTGTGGCTGAATATTTTGATCACAGGAGATGCTTGAGGTTGGGGCTACTTGGAGCCCGAAGATCTTCTTGGAAGGAAGTCAACAAGCCTTTGCAACTGCAAGTTGACACGGTGCACAGGTGTTCAGTTATTAAAACCCTCACAAGGGATACTGGCCTCAAACTTGGTGAGATGGTAGGGCAGGCCTCAGGTGCTGTGGAAAACCACCACCTGTGCTGCAAAACCTTTCAGAGTCTGGAGGAGCTCAGGATAGCAGACCAGTTGACTTAGTTGCAATGCCTGCAATTGCAAGGGAGTGACTCTTTCACTCCAAGAGAGATTCCTTCAGGTGACTTTGATGCCCACAGGCCTTGGAAGGCTCCTGTATTGTGCAGAGGCACAGTCGATGGTGCAGACTAGAAGGGAGATGAAGTTGAGCCCAAACAAAGTCCAGGGAAGGCCAGAGTGCCCAGGCGGTAGAAGAAGATGTGGCATCTAGTCTGAATCTTATCCCACAACAAATCTAGGGACCTACACCCAGATAAGCCCTTAAGTACCCTAGGGAAAGGGTTGGAATGATTCAGGGGACCCTGCCAGGGGAGGGTCTGGACAGAGGGGAGGTTACTCCTATGTCCTTTGTCCAGTTTTGCGTCATAGCGGGAGCCAACGGCTCCCGGGACTGGTTTGAACTGGACTATGCATGGGGACACAAAATGTGACCCACATGCAGACTGAGTGGTGCTGACAAGCGCACCCACCCTGCCCCAATACACTAAATCATGTCTGGGAGGTGGTCACATCTCCCAGTGACAGGATGCCTATTGTTCTGCCTTGCCCTGTCCGAGCTTGGCTCAGCAGCAGAAGGGCAGAATTGTGTCTCTGGTCAGCAGCAACCATTTTGTGCTGTCCGGGTCTGAAAGACTGGTACCGGGGACATGGAAAGCCTAACGGTGGGCTTTTCCAGTGCTTGGAATCATACCTCCCACACCATTTACGGTGTGGAGCTATGATTTCAACATGTTTAATATCAAACATGAAATGATTCGTTGCTGTCCGTTTTGAGATGGTCATTGCATAATTACGCGGTGCCCCTCTATATGGTCGCTTCACTGACAACCCGTGAGAATGGATTCCGTAGGCTCTAGGGGTGTCCTGCTCATGCAGGGGTACCCTCTCACTTAGACCAAAGCCCCAGCATTCAGAATTGCAAAGGCCTGCTCTAGGTGTAACTTATAGGTTTTATGTGCAGGGACCCTAGATATAGGAAACCTATATCTTTTGTAAGTGGTGCTGCAGCCAGCTTACACAGGCTGCAATGGCAAGGCTGTAGTTCCATTTTGGATGGCCTCCCATGGGTGGCATAATGCATGATTCAGCCCACGTGGGACCGCTAGGGTACCAATGCCCTGGGTACCTAGTGTCATATACTAGGGACTTAAAAGGGTACCCCAGTATCCAATCTGGGAAGTACCTTAGTACTGAACATAACAATTTAGGGAGAAAGGGATAGACTGGGGTTCTAATTATCAGGATCCCAGTCAGACTAGTCAATAACAGCTTAGCACCAGGCAAAAAGTGGGGGTAACCTTAGAAGAAGATCCTACTTTCCTACAGTACCATATTTACAAACAGTTGGGGCACCTCCGCTGAGGCGGAGGAGCATTGCCCCACTGCTCTCTGAGCAGTTGAAAGGGAAAAACAAAATGATAATAACTCAATGTTATTATCATTTTATTTCCTACTTCAGTTGCTCAGTTTTATGTGGGGCGGGGCTGGCCAAAGCAGGGGGGAATAGTGGTGGCACTCTCTAAGTGCGCATGACTGTTTGGCTGGCCGTCTTGGGCCAGCCAAACAATCATGCGCACTTTGCATGTTCCCCACCAAGCTTTAATGCAGAGTCTGGTGGGGAACATGCAAAGGCACCCAGTCCCAGTCTGAGTGCGAAACCATGATGCTCAGACCAATCACGATGCTGCTGTCATGGTGACAGCAGCATTGTGATTGGCATAGGGGAGCCTGGGTGCTTCCTGCTGCCCTAGCCAGGTAACTGCTTTTTAATGTTTTTTTCATTCCCATAGACCCCCCTGTCCTCCCCGCCACACCACCCCGACCTGGTAGCGTCTACTACTGCTTACAAAGCGGCATTAAATCACAAAAAGTGGCTTAATGCCACTTTGTAAATAAGGAGAAGGGCACAGCGCCAACAGAACATTGCTAAAAGTTATGTCCTGGTGGCCCTTGTAAATATACCCCGGTGTCTGGTATTTTCATTCAAAATTAACACCTACAGGCAGTACTAACTATCTGGGGTATCAGAGTCGCGTACACAGTAGAAAATAGTCCTACTCTCAATTCACACCGCAGGATGGCACCAGACCTACCAAATCTGAAATTAAGGGCCTTATTTACAAGCCCATTACGCTAACGAAGAGTCACTTGTTTTGTTGCACCGGTAGCGCAAGGGGCTTGCCTATATTTACAAGGCCACATAAAGTCACCCTTCGTGACGTTTCATGGCTTTGCAAATATGTGCCCCTTTTACGCTTTACTGCTTGAAAGTGGTGCTCCGTGGGTGTTGCTGTGGGTGTTTCCACGCAACATCCATGGAACCTGACACCTTCCCAGAGTTACAATTTTTTGTAAAGCTGGGAGTGCATAGGAATCTTACGCCTTCCCCGGGGAGGTATAGGAGTTGCACAATGAGAACAAATACTTTTATTTCTCCTCATTTTGTCCTCTTTCAATGCATGCTGCATTGTGCAAGTACATAGAAAGAGGAAAATGTCATCAATGATTGTTGTTGTGCAGGAAGGTTTCCCTTCCTTCACAAAAACAATCACCCCCTCCATTGGCGCATGGCTGCTGTTTGTATGGCGTTGCAGGGGAGAAGGACAGGAATGAGCCGTATCTTGTAGATATGGCACATTCCTGCCCTTTTATTTTGACGCACAGCAGCGCAGCTATGCTGCCGAACATCAAAATACAGTAAATGAGGCCCACATTTTATTGTGTGAGGTGTGGTGGGGACTTGGAGGGAGGGGTGGGGTCTGGTGGGGGCAGAGCTTTGAGCACATCATCCCATTGTTAATCATGAAGGATGTCTGAGTCCAAGGTCAGGGGAGGAGCTTAGAGCCTGTAATATCTGAACACACCCCTTTCCCTTCCTCTCCAAACAGCAAACTACAAAGGCTTGTAAGGCTGCCGCTGACATCCTAAATGTAGTGTCCTCCCTAGCCCAGGAGCATGCAATGAAACATGCAGCACACAGAGCTCTGCAGCAGATGTCTTTATTCTTCAACGTATGATCACACACGGAATGCTTTGCCTCATAACTTTAATAACCACATGTTAACATCTCTCAGCTGCTTGGGTAATTTCTGTTTACAGTCCTCCCAGAACCACGAGGATCCTTGAGCGCATAATCTCAAGGACTCTACATCTCCCCCTTTGTTAAATAAAAATGTACAAACAACTTTAACATCATATTTCTTCAATGAATCATCGCGGTTAAGGGTGGGCGGAGTTGTAATATGTGGAATTCCGCGGAGTTGCACAAAAAGTCAGTGGAATTCTGCTGAGTTCCGCACAGTGCATATTAGATAATAAAATATCTATTGCAGTTTGCCTATAAAGCAAACGCATATGGCAGTGAAGTTACAGCAAAACTATTGTATCAAAAGTTCAAAACTTCCTACATAATACAAAAGTATGAGCTCGAGCTCTCTTCAAGCACCAGCTGTGAAGTGCACCCTGGTTTGAGAGTGACACACTGGTAAAAATATTCTCTGCAAGGAAGATGCAGCATTTTAAAGAAACTGTGCAACTGAAAAGGCAGCAAGTCACATGCAGCTTCAGCAATGCTTCATGGTGTCTCTTGGCACTGCTGGCTTCAGGGACCACATTACAGCAAACAAATGATGGACGGAATGGTGACAATGCAAGCATTTTCCCCCAGTCAAATGGCATGGCATGGTGAGCAAAAAAACGATGGATTTAGGCCCAGATCTCTGTATTGGGGTGAATGTATGACATTGTTCTGCATTCTGTCCATCAACTGTTGTTTTGCATTTGTCACCCTGAGTGGGACAGGTAAGCTCAGACATGAGTTCAGTGCGCTCCATGCCACTGGAATCAAGCTATCCTGGCTGATGAGGGCTGAAAGCCCGAAACCGGTCCTAGGATGCTTGTTTCTAGTCCAGGGAGGACCTAGCTTGGAAGTTCGGGCTGGACTTTTCCCATGGAGCACAGGCTCAAGACTGATTTGCATAGGCTGGGTTCAAACTGGAATGGCATGGTGAGCAAAATAACGATGGATTTAGGCACAGATCTCTGCACTGGGGTGAATGTATGACATTAAACTGCATTCTGTCCATCAACTGTTGTATTTGCATTCAGGGACCACTCAGCCTCTGTGACCCTGCACTGCAGCTCGGCTCGTATCATCAGACACCAGGTCCATCTGCAGCTGTGTGAGCGGCCGCCAGGTGGAAACTAAGAAGGATGACCTCGCAAACACAAACAGTTCATCAGTTGAAGCCGCGGGGGAGGGCCTGTCAGGGGACTGGGTCAGGCATTTGAGCACCACCACCCCCACAAGACGGAGATTGTGTTTCATTCTTGTGAGAAGGGGCCGCGTTTGGTGGGGACAGGAAACCACAAGCCAGGAAGACACTAAAGGGCCAGGCTCCACCGGTTGCACAGAGAAGCAAACACACTGACAGAAAGAGCAGAGCATAATGGGCGGGTGGCAGGGTTACACTCTGCTACACACCAGAGGCAGAGTTTTTTGACAAAGGCCACAATCCCAGCAAGAGATGTGGACATCAGTCCACATTTCTTCTTCTTTTTATGTTTGATTAAGTTCTATACAACGTTATCTTTGGTTACAGTAACATAGTTTCGTTGTGTGACAACTTAAAAAAAGAGTGGACTACAACCCAAGTGGATTCAAAAGAACAATTTAAATATGTCCTGTCCACTTGTACATTGCTGATTATTCTTGATTGCTTTTTAAAAACTGTACCCCATGAAATGAAATTTGATATATAAAACTTTTTTCACAAAACTACTTCCCGTGTAGCATTTTCTATAGTGAGTTGTTACTACTTTGTCAAAGCAATGAATGTGGAATCAGATCAAAATTAGGTTCTTTAATTAATTTAAGTTGATCACAAAATCACTGCCAGTCGAGCTTGATCAATTTCCTGTTTCCAAATCATTTTTAATTCAATACACACAAAAAAAACCCTTGCAAGCAATTTGCATTTACTATATCTTAGCCCAAGCTCGCAAGGGTATATTGGGTCACCCACTTCCATAAACCTAAGAAGGATCACAGCATGGTCACTTCTTATGGGAGACAAGCAGATGACAGTGCTTTCATTTTAGCTGGGTCAGGAACCATTCCACCATCAGAAAATATGTGCCCTACGGGGGAGATTTACAATAACTGATGCATCTCTGCATATTAGCAGAGATGTGTCAGTTCAAGTGCGTCATCCAAAAAAACCTTGCGCCACCATGGATGTGTCGCATTTACAATGTGGCATGCCGTGGCACAATTATTGACAGATGCGTCATGCATCTGTTGACGCACTGGTAACGCATTGCTGAAGTCGTGTCACAAGCACGAT
The DNA here is from genome assembly GCF_964263255.1 of Lissotriton vulgaris. Taxonomy (NCBI): domain Eukaryota; kingdom Metazoa; phylum Chordata; class Amphibia; order Caudata; family Salamandridae; genus Lissotriton; species Lissotriton vulgaris. The sequence continues at coordinate 797,527,408 of NC_141685.1, read as the reverse complement.
GCAACTCCAGCAATGTTCAGGAATGCCTATTCTTAATGTGCTGTGTGACTCCTTACTCCTGCTTCAAGCACGCATAAGGTTTTGACGCAGTGGCGTTGTAGAAGTGATCAGTGAAATCTTGTAGATTTCACTATGTCTTTTTTACGAGGCTTTCTTGCGTTGGATCGGCCACCCTGCATACATCATACCTGACGCAGGTTTAATGTAATGCAGGGCTTAACAACGTGACGCAGCTCCCTAGATGTGTCAGGTTGTAAATGTGTTGCAACGTGGCGCATTGTTTATGCCACTGCTGCATCACAAAAGCGATGCAACGGTAGTGTAAAAGTGTCGCAAGGGACTTGTAAATCTGCTCCAAAGTATTTAAGTTTGGTCTTGTGAAACTCAAACTTTGCTGCATTCAGAGTGAGGCCTTCATCAGCAAGTAACTGACACACTTGTGTAACAGCCTTGTCATATTCCTTTTGTTTTGATTCAAATATCACCACAGTAATTAAAAGCATGTGTAACAGGTTGAATTACTCAGTGTATACCATCCTGAAATATTTCCGCAGCCGTAGACACTCCAAAACTCAGTCATTTGTATCTGAATAGACCAACATAAATGAAAAAGTAGCAATGTGCCTACAAATATCTTCCAGTTCAAGTTGATGGGATCCCTTGTTCAAATCAAGGTGGAAGAAGACTTTGGCTCCATTTAGTTGCATGATCATTGCTGCTTTCTCTCTCGATTGCTTTGTTGGCCTGGTGCATATCAACTCAAATGCATACTGCACCTCCACTGTCCTTTTTTGCCACCAACACTGTGGGTGAATCTCACTGCGTAGGACTGGTGGATTGTTCAATTATGTCATGCTTCAACAACATTTCTAGTTCTTTCTCAACAGAATCTTGCAAGTGAAAAGGGACTCTGCGGTGTCGTCGTGAAACAGGATGAATGTCCTCATTAATATGATGTTGCAATTTCATTTTCTTGAGTTTTCATAAACCATGAAACAATGCAGGAACTGACTTACAATTTCAGATGGAGTACGAAGGTTGTCATTAAGAGATACCAGTCCTATGTCAGCAGCAGTGGCAAAACTGACTGGGTATGCACTGGACAGGGATCATTGAAGGGCATGGGTCGCCACATGCAATGATGTCATTTTGTGCTGCATGTTTGCTTTGACCCTTGGCTTTCCAGTGCTTTAAAAGCAGCCCAAGTGTATACCTTTGTGCCTCTTGGAGTGAGGCAAGGCACAGGGGACAGGCAGTTAAACTTCTCCACAGGCATGATGTTAATGGAGGCACCACTGTCTATGATGATAGTTACTGGCTGATCATTCACTTTCAGTGTGATTTTGGGACAACGTCCAAGGGAAGTTTGCCATTACATTTGGTCAACTTCTTTTGAATTGTGATCTTCTTTACAAGCTGCTAATCCTACATGTACATGTCGCTCTTTGGTTGCTACCATTAGCAAGCACCCATCTTCTTCATCAGTACTCAACAGCGATGTTGAGGAGCCTTCGTGCAATGAGCTTAACGACGATTGATCTAGCCTTGTTTCGATTTGTCATAGTTGATGGTGCTTTTTAATTTTGTGGGCATGGTAAGAATGTTTCTGGAACCTTCTAGCACCCATTTTCTCTTGTTGTGCTGACAAATTAGATTTTTCTTTTACTTTGCAAGGTGATTTTTCTTTTACTTTGCAAACTATTATGAGGTGGTTTTCTTTCCCGCATCCTTTGCATGCCTGTCCAATGGCTGGATATTTACCTTCATGGAGAAATGAAAATCCACATCAAAAACATAACTTTGATTTCTTTAACCCCTTCGATGCTCATGACGAGCTCAGCTCGTCATGAAGCACGGTTGAGCTGTGCTGATGACAAGCTGAGCTCGTCATGAACAATGGTAACTCTGTGAGTGCAGCACCGGGGGGGAAAACCTCTAGCAGCCAAGGTGTTAACAATGTGTGCGTATTTACATCTTGTTTTTGCTTGTGCTTGCTTTTCATGGTCATGGCCGATTTATGATGGGCGCTCGCACTTCCTTATGAGAAGCTCATTCTTCTGCTCTTGCAAGCAATAACATTTTCTCCAGACTGTGTGTTTCTCTCAACATGCGCCTTCTAAACGAATCAGAAAGACAACCCTCAGTGATTCTGAGACACATGGCTTCTTCATTGGTGAAATCAGACAACTTGCAATGCTTAATTAGTGTATCAAGTCTTTCAACAAACTCATCAATTGTTCCACCAACCTGTTGTTGTGCTTGGTTGAAGATGTATCTTTCATAGTTGATGTTTGGCATTCGACTAAACTTTGCTTCCAATGCTTCTTTTATCTCTTGGCATGATTTTGTTTCAGTTGGTGAAACATTCTTTATCACTCCTTTCACTCCATCACTAGCAAGGTTCTTTAAGTATTTCTTATCATCTTCTTCTTCTAGCACATCTATGAAGTCATGCACAGTTTCTATCCATACAGCCCACCTGGCACCAATGTTCTGTTTCTGATTTGTCAAGTGGCAGTGGTGGTTTCAGGAACGAGGCTGCATTGTATTTTGCACTCTCCTTTTGAGTCATTGAGAGCACAGGGTGTTCTGGCAACTTTCGCTGTACCCTTCGACAACTTCTGCAAGCACGACCCTCATGCTTGAACTTAGGCCACCACACGTGAATGAAGGTCGTAGAGCGCTTCACTTGCTTATGTCAGTAAGTAGGTTTCTGCTTTCATACATGGGTATAACTGCCATTAGCGCTTGCTTTGAATGGACGATGAATCTGTGTAATCCTGCAAAACAATATCTATTCTTTCAGCTTTTCCAGTAGATTCTGGCAGGCTTTTTGAATGTTCTTCTCTGTTGGGCCTTCAACTTATCCCAGGGCCATGTGTGGGATGGAGCGGGGCTTTGACTCCACATACACCGACCTCAGACTGCTTCGCATCGATCTGCGGTGCATGTGGCATGCATGGGCAGTTTGCTATACAGTTGCAAACTCTTTAGGAGAGGAGTCTTGATTCTTCAGGGCATGTATCCCCTACTCGTCGCCTGTTGTAGCATCCTCCCGAGCCTGGGAGCATGCAATGAAACACACCACACTCGGAGCTCTGCAACAGACATCTTAATTCTTCAATATACGATCACACACTGTACACATTGGGGCATATTTTCAAGGACTTATTGCCAATTTATCGGCACTTAAGCGCCGTAAAAGTGGCGATAGATTTATCGGCCTATTCCCAAGCTGGTGCAAACTGCTGATATCGCCAGTTTATCAGCGAAAGCTGCCGCAAAAAAAGATTGCCACGAATGAGAGCGACAAGTAACAATGCAGAGTGGGCATTCCCGTGCAAAAACACATGAAAAAAAAACACTTCGCAATATTCTCAACGACCAGACTGATCTGAGATGCGATCCAAAAACAGGCGATAAGGCGCATTAGCAGCAGGGATTTAACACCTGCCTTTTACGGGTGTTAAGCAGGATGACAACCTGCAGTATGAAAGGGAGCCCAGCCACAGACTCCCCCCCCCCCTCCCACCCCCCGGACAACTACAGAGGCAGCACAGAACAAGACATCTGACCTTCCGAAAAAGGCATGGCCCCTCCGCCACACAATTGCAGAATGTGGGGAGAGGTGGGAATCAAGTATGTGTGAAGGAGGCAAGTCACCCATGAATAAGAATATACACAATGCCAAGTGTGGTGGTGATGTGCTGGACAGACTTCAGTGTGCAAAGCACAGACATGTCCATGTTGACATATACTGCTGGTATTTGTAGTGTTGTGGACAGTGCACACAACCATGTTACTCATGTAGTGGGGAAGACCTCGTTCATGTAGCCTTGTCCTCTGTACCTGCTCTGGCTACCTCCATGGTGCTTCGCAGTTGTTTGTGTTTTTTGTTGCCACTCATAAGTGATTTTTCCGGCCTGACTTGTGGTATTTGCAGGCCTGGCGCTCCTTTTTGCTGAATTCTGGTTTAGATTTTTATAGCCGTTCGGTAATTTTATCGTGGACATTTGAAGCGTTATCGGGAAACTATTGCATGTTACCCGCCGTGTTTTGAATACAACATTAACACAGAGTTATTTTCCCGCGATAGCCGGCAATAGGAAAAATTGCGTTAACCTATTTTGACTATGATTATCACACATTCTTGAGAATATCCCCCCCATTGTCCCATAACATTATAACCACACCTTAACACCTCCCGCTGCTTGCGTAATTTCTTCTTAAAGTCTTCCCAAAACCGTGAGGGCCCTAGCGCTCATAATCTCAAAGACACTACACTGGGGAGTTTTGTGAAACCCCTGATGGATGTCAGCTGCACAGAGCCTCCACACAATGAACTGGAAACCCACATTCTGCAGGGATTTCCAACTCATGGTGTGCACACTGTGTGCTATCGGTTTTTCACCACATGAGCATGCAAAGGAAGCTGATATTGTGTGACATACGGTGGTGCCGTGAGAGTTGGCAGGTCTGTGACAGGTCAGGGTATTTTATTTTGCACCTGAAGTTGAATTTCAAGGGTAATTACTGAATTTAGCACATACAATTCCTTTAATAAGTTAGATGTTTGTACTAATGTGGCTAAGCCGCTGCAAGAGCAGTAAATCAGTAGAAGGACAAACACAATAACAGACCTAATGCCTTGTAAGTGATATAAAAAGGTCTGACGCAAACCAGAGGCTATCCTACTGACAGGTAAATTTACATATTTTACTGCTTACCCTCAATTGCTAAGCTCACTCATTACAGCAGAATTACGGGGGGTGAAGTGTTTTTTTAACTACATTTCAACAATTTCTGTTGGGGAGGCAGTGTAAGTGCTCGGACGAATTGAAATGGCAAATAAATAAATGTCAGTTTCTTCCTGTAGCAATAGTCTAATTGGTCTAATTGGTTAGATACCACACTTCAAAAGTAGTGCTAACACGATGCAGACAATAACAAAATCAAGATAGTTAACTTCGGATTTAAAGATAAACAGTTAAAGAACGGAAACAAGTACCTTGGGTTTTAGCCACATCAAGTGAGCACTGCAAGTACTAGTTATAACACAGCATTAGATGAAGTGATCACTTAAAGTGCTAACTTAGGACCAGTCTCTGACACAATTTTGGGTTGACGGGTATCTTAAATAGTTGAAGAGCTGGAGCAGCGCTGTTTTACCACCTGAGACAATGGGGAATGGTTGCTTGTCAATGGAACTTTAAAAGGCATGCACTGCTTTTGAGTTGGAATGCCACAGAATTTCTTGCCATTTTTAAAGTAAATAACAGAACATAACTGTAGGAAGGTGGATATCTGACTATGGTTACCCCCAAACTTTTTGCCTGGTGTTTAGCTGGTTTTTGACTTAGTTGGCCTGGGATCCTGCTATTCAGGGCCCCAGGCTGATTGCTCTCTCTTTAAAATGGACTCCATGTGCCTTAGGTGCATAACACAATTGGAATTGGTTCACCTTATTGGCCCCTGTAACAGTGTACCATAGGTACCCAGGGCATAGGTGCATCCAAGGCCTACCAGGGGCTGCAGCATGTATTGTGCCACCCCTGGCCTGGCCTCTATATTTGACACAACTGGCTGATCACTCAGCTGGGGTAAGTTGGTGTAATCACCTCTTGCTTAGATATAGTCTCCCTATATCTAACCCTAAACTGGACACCTATGTTCCTATCAGTCACTCCTATGGAAGGCCTCATCAATCCTGGAGGCAGAGTGCTTGGAAATATGTGAGATGGTGCTCTAGCATGAGCCGAGCCTGTCTGCAGCTGTCGGGAACCACTCCCTAAGCTGCTCCGGGATATTGCCATACCATATACTCTTAAGTGCATTATAATCCTCGCGGTTAAATGCTATCTTTGGTTTGGCTTTATCAAAACATGTCGAGTAAGGTGTCATACGAATTGGAATACTATCCCCTCGACAGTTCTGTCGACGGGGATAGCATTCCACCCTTCTAGAAGGACACGACATGTGTGTAGCCTTAACCCCGGTTAAAGTTAACCAGAGCCTCAGATCCACAACATGGATGCTTCTGCCACAGACACATGTCTGACCTCCTGCTGCTGACCAAAACTCAGCAGAGGAGGCCTGGACAAAGGATTTCCTGTCACAGGGAGGTGTCACACCACCCCAGACAGGAGATAGTGGATTGTAGCAGGGAGGTTTGAAAGAAACCAGACAGTGCCTGGGGAGCACAAGGCTTCCCCTTGCATAATCCGGTCAAACCGGTTCTGGGGCAGCCCAGCCCCAGCTCCAGTGAGACCTGGACAAAGGAAAGGGGGTGTAACCACCCCCCTTCCTGGTCCCACCCATAGGGGAGGGACCTAGCAGGAGATCCACCCCTCAGATTGGAATAAGAGTGGGAGCAGTGCCAATGCAACTCAGATCATCCTGAATCAACTTAAAACTAAGAAGACGACTGGACTTCGACATTCTGCTGCTCAGAAGACTGAAGAAGAATATCCCTTGTGGCCTAGGAGTGGCCACCCTGTGAACACAGGTACCAACCAGCAACTCGACGTCTGCTTTGCCGCCGCCTCCCGCCGGAGCCCAAGCCCAGAGCCCGACAAGAACCAGACTCCCAGACCTCTCAGAGCCCGATCCACAGTCCCTGCAAAGAAGGGACCCGTGGAGGCACGGAGTGACGTGGGACCGGACCTCTTGGAAGACACTCGAAAAGCTGACTGCGCAGCTTCTGAGGCATCCTCGACGTTGTGCTTTGGGGACTGAGAGCCCCCACCACCGAGCAGCCCTTGCACCGAAGATCAGCCCTCCAGCATCTCCACGATCTGCGTGGGGCCCTTTTGCATTGTGCCACTCGACGCGCCATCCCGGCCACTAGCCACGTGGTCAGCGGCCATCTTGGTGACGAAACCGACGATTTACACAGTAGGTCTGATTGCTCCAGACCTACCCAAGCTTCTGCCAAAAGGAGCACTCGCTCTGACCTAGCTGGTCCGAGTGTTAAGCATCTTTCAACTTCTGCGTGGTTTGCATCTGCCAAGGCCTGTTTGCTCCGATCAGGTCGCCAACACCGCCAACAGCGAGAAGCCTGCGTGCGACAGCTCGTGACTGACTCCTGGACGTCCTCGACCCCGGGTGTCCACGTGGCTGCAGAGAGAAGCTACACAACAACGCCTGTTTGCACCCGACATCGCCTGGTTCCAATCTGATTCCACGGAAGTCACTGGCTAGTGACTTTGAACACTGTCCCCTCTGCTTTCAGGTCTTCACAACTACAGATCCACCCTTGGATCCACCGGAACTCTTCACCTCGAGCCGCCTGCAGCATCTTCAGCTCCAAGCACCATCGACCAGTGTGACGAAACCCGACACTACTTCGACCCTGTGCACCCGCTTCCTGTGGGTGAGGTAACTCAGCTCCGCCGGTGCTCCTGCACTGGTACACATCTCAAGGGCCTGTGTCTTAAGTTTCAGCTCCCTAGGTCACTCGGAAGGTTCCTAACTTTCTAACTTTGTACTTTTTACGCACCATAGACTTTGCATTGGAAAGTGCATGCACTTTGAACACTGCACCCGAGTCCCGTGGGCCTTTCCCGACTTAATCATTGCTAGTCTCGAATAGCTCCAGCGATTCCCAAGGCCCTAGGCCTGTTCCCTTTCCTATTGGTATCTCTTATACCACTTTCTTAGTATATGGTTTAGGTGGCCCCTAGGGCTCATCCATATTGTGCAACTTTTGTGTATTTTAAACTGTCTTGTGATTTAACGCTTGTGCTTCTGTGCTCATAAAGAGTCCAGGGGATTTTATAGTTAATAAATCAATATATATTTTCAATATATATCTGTGTGGTGTCCCTTTCATTTGGTATTCAAGGGGGTTGTGTATGGTATAACAGCTGGCTTCACATGCCTTTCAGAGTTTAGCCTAAGACTGCTTTGTCCACGTTACCACTAGGATAACTGGTCTACAAGGTTGAATTACAACCATCATCATAAGGGTTGCTTGGCATGGTACAAAGTGATCACTAAGAATTAGTGAGCATTATATACCAGGCCAACTTCTCACAATAACACAATCACATACAGGAAGCAACATACCAACACAAATAAAATATAACAAAACTGTCAAAACAGATTACAACGGAACAAGCACAATACAGCATAAAATCACATTGCAATAATTCAGGCCAAAACTTGCAACAAAGAAAGACAACAGAACATATCGCCACCACAACAAAATGCCACAAAACAAGTATGAATAAATATTCCTACCACAAATTACCACTTATAGAAAGCTGCTTTAACAGAATTGTGATAAAAGGTGTTTGCACCAAGTACAGCCTTAACCACCAAGGGCATGAAATAGGACCAGTGAAAACGTTTTGTGATCTGGCCCATGGACTTCAATGTTAAACATAGTAAGGGCCATATTATCAAGCAGGGTGTTAAAGATTATCGCAGTTTTAGCGGCAGAAAACTGCCGCTAAAGCGGTGATAATGGGCTTGATAATATGGCCTTGTGAATTCCATTAGAAACCCATGTTCTGGTGTGAACATGGGCTTCTATTGGAATTCTCCAGGGCATATTATCAAGCCCATTATCGCCGCTTTAGCAGTAGTTTTCTGCTGCTAAAATGGCGATAATTTTAACACCCTGCTTCATAATATGCCCCTAAGTTTCTAATGAGTGGCACGATATTGCGAGTGGGATTAAATAATGTAGTAAATTTACTGTAAGTAATTTAAAAGTGCAATTAGGCTGATTCTAAAGAAACTGATAACGCCTTTGTTTATAATAGCAATAGCATGAAAATGAATGATCGTGACTGTGGTTCTGAATGTCTTGCCTGTGTAGGTGTTTTGGCGAATTTGCCCTAACATGGTGCTGGTGATGTAGCTTCTTCTCAGTGATCAGCAATTTTAGATCAAAAACTTCTGTTTGTGAATTAATATCTGACATTGGTGGTTATCTCTCCTCAAGCTGATGGATCTCCGCTGTACCGCTGGACATATCCCCCTGGACTGCTGGCTCTCCACAATTACCCAGTGTGAGGATTGCGGTGTAATATATGGTATGGTTGTGCTACCTTACTTTATTATACACTTGCAAAACTCACAGGTCTGACTTCGGTACAGTCAGGTTCATTTAAAAAACCTTTAACTCAACCCTGGGTAGCTGTGACTTCACGCAGCCGAGCTTAAACAAAGAAACTAGTGTAAAGCATTTAGAAGCACTAAACCACAAAATAATAAGTCTCACAACACGAAAGAAATCTGACACCAATTTCTAAAAATAGATTCGATTTTATGAATTTTTAGATACCAAGATGAGCAAAATGCACTGGAGGGTTCCCGAGATACAGTTTTCCAAGTAAAATACAAATCTCAGCTTTTAGTCCAAAGTGCAAACAAGCAGTGGTAACTGTAAAGTTTAGAAACATTTGAAAATGTTGAAAAACATTTGTTCGGCTACTCCAGCCTGAGTGGGATGATCCAAAAGGGGAAGGTTGAGGGGGGCCCGTAAAGGACTATTTGGTCAGTTACTTAGTCACCAAAGCTGACGCAAGTCCATTTCCACACCTTACATCCAGACCACCATAGACTTCAATGGAGGGGTCCTTATGTTTGGGATACAGGATACTGAGGATGCTGAAAGATGCTCTGTGTGCTGTGCAGTCGACAGGGGTTTCCCTGCAGTTTTCTTCAGTCCACGGGTCAAGTGGGGTGATTTTGGCCACAGGGGCCGGTGTCTCTCGAAGTCCTCTTTGAGCCAGTAGACGGCCAGATGTGGCTGGGCTATAGATCTCCGTGCACAGCGGGTCCAGCAGTATACTTTGGTGAAGGCTGGTGTCCCTCTTTGATGGCCAGTCTGGACTCAAACAACACTCCCTGGTCGAGCAGATTCAAGTACAACTTTTAGGTGCCAAGGATCAGTCCTTTGGGTTGCCCAGCAGAGGTCAGCAGCGATTCAGAGAAAGTGGCAACTGTCTGGACAGAATGAGCTATGCCAGCTTTGATGGCCCTGGTGCTGGCTGCAGAAGGGTAGCCAACTGAGCCTTGGAGTTACTTTTTTGGTCTGGGGCTCAGGAGTGACTTTTACATGGGCCAGGAGCGCAGGTACAACCCTCTATTAGCTAACCAAGGTGTGGCAGGTGCAGTCCTTCTTGTGTCCTTTCTCCAGTTCCATTGTGGTCTGAGGTTCAGGTTTTCCAAGAGAGCCATATTTATGCCCAGAAAGTTCCCTGGGAGATGCTATTGCCACTAGCCAATAGGCTAAAAGGATCCTTCCCAGCCTGTGACAACTTCCGGCTTTGTGTGGCAACTAGCAATCCCAGGATCCACTATTCTGAACACTTCCAAGTTGACTGAATCCTTCAGTGGATTTAGAAGTTGAGTAGCCCACCCTAGAGGTGTGGTTACCTGTGGGCTGCATACCCACAGGAAAACCAGTTTGGGCACTGGTCTCCCCTCTCTGTTCCTGCTGCCAGCATGCCTACCTGAAAAAAGAGGCAACCCTTCAAGAGTGTGATTGCCATTTGCCCATCAAAGTTTGCTTTGCTTTTGAATCTCGCTTTTTGGGCCAACAACTGGAGTGGCTCCCTGCAAGGGAGAGGTAATACAGCTTCCTGTAGAAAGCTTCTACTGTTTTTGAGCCAGGGAGTCTTTCCCGCAACTCCCCAAGAGGGGAAAAGACTGTCTAGTGACCAGCAACTTTGTGAGGCCACTGGACAAACTATACAACAGTGTGGCAACTTTCTAGAATTTTGCTTTCCTTGAAAGTGACACCATGGGGTCTATTACGATGGCAGGTGGACAAAGTCTGCCCGCCATCTTATTGGCAAATGGGACCACCCGCTATGTGTGCAGCGGTCCCGCAAATCCAATTAGGATGCACCTGCCCCACTGGCGGGCGCATCCCGCATTTATTACATTGCGACGGCGGTGCTATCAGCTGCACCCCCCTCAATGTAAAAAAGGCATTTGTGCATTTGCATGCACAACGTGGCAGGCACCGCGCGGTGCCTGCCACGTTGTACATGCAAATGCAGGGGGGTACCATAGGTACCCCCATGTGCACCCCCACCTCCCCAACACCCTGGGGGCCTGCAACAGGCCCCCACATTCAAACTCTGCATGCCTTTCCATGGCAGCAACGTCGCCATGGAAAGGCACATCACCGCCTGCATCTTGATATGGACGGCAGTGTCTTGTAGACACCATCACCATATCAAGCCCCTTTTCCGCCCGGTCACCTGTTTGTCCGGTGTAAAACCAGTGGACAGTCTTTCCATCCGCCGGGGTCCCCCCTGCCACCCTAATAAGGGGGAGGAAATGGGAGGCGGGCGGTGAATAATGGCGGGCGGTTCGCCACCGCCATACGGACGGTGGTGATCCGCCTGCCATTATAATAGACCCCCAAATTTGACTTGGGCATCACATCAGGTTTAATGCCACGATTCGTTTTGATACCTTGAAGTGTCCATTTTAGAAGTCCCATTCAGAAGTTAGCCGGGCTGAAAGATCACCCAGTAATTCTGTGTTTTAACCAATGTGGCTACTAACATTATCACAGCAAAAACAACAGTTTTGAAGTTTTGCTGTTAGGACATATCAAAAGTACATGTTCTACTTAATAATATACAGCTCCCTGCCTCAGGGCTCCATAGGCCTTCCTTTGGGGAGAGTTATATATATTGTTAAGGGAAATGGGGGGTTTGCCATTGGTTTATATGGCAACGCCAAACTAGCAGTTTAAAAGGGAAACAGCCATTACAATGCGGTTGTTACCAAGCAGAGCTATTACCCCGCACGTGTTACAACGCATATACTGCTTCCACTCATAGCTTTCACCACACACTTTTTTACAATGTATGTGGTGAGGGCATATGATGATAACAGTGGTAAAGGCACCTGCGTGGTCAAGGCTATCAGCATTGTTAGATGAGCAAAAAAATCCTTCCGCTTCCTCTTGATGGCCTGTACCGCGCCTCCCAAGAGTTGCCTCATCGTCGCCCTGTTAAAGTAAGGGGTTGGTGGGTATGGATCTTGGGCTTTCGACTGGGGATGTTTTTTTAAGGAAAGGGGCCAGCAGTATGTGACGCTGGAGTACAGATTTAGGGTTAAGGGCAGTAGGCGGGAATTTTTTAAAAGGGCTGGGGGCCAGGAGGGGGTCGGGCTGGGGTCTAAATTTAGGGCTTTGGGTATGGGGTTGGGTATATTTTTTTAAAAGGACGGGAGGTGGTATGGGTCATGCTGGGATCTATTTTTAGGGATTAGGTCAGGGGTCGGGTATTTTTAAAAGGGTTGGGTTGGAGGTGCCGGGGACCAGCTTGAGGACTAAGGGCATGGATCAGGGAAAAAAGGTTTATCATGCATAGGCCTTTAACTTACATGCTTTATAATAAAAATGCATTGTAAAAACATGTGTGGTAAAAGTTATGCATGGTAAAGGCATTTGCGTTGTAACACATGCGTGGTAAAGGCATGCATTGCAGTGGAATGCGTTGTTCACCACACAACCACTTAAAACTGCTTTTCCAGGGTACAGTGGCAGGTTGGGAGCCAGTTTATACTTTGTCATACACAGGGTTGCACAACCTGTGCTGCAGCCCTGTGGGGACACTCTGTATAATATGTCCTGGGTTACCTTGGTACCATATCCAAGTCACCTACAAATAAGTCAGCTTATGCCAATTGGGGATAGCCAATTCAAAAAACATTTTGTAAGAAACAATCACATTGCCACTGAGGTATGGTTAGCAGGCCTCAGTGCACTCAGAGTAAAAAAAGCGGCAGCTGGTTGTCCAAATAGGAGCAAAAAGTGAGGGGAGACCTGCAAAAAGCCTGTTTCCTTACACCATGGAGATCAATGGATCAATCAGCATTTGTAGAGTGCAGCACTGTCACGCCCTAGGGGTATCTGGGCACTGAGGATGCTGTATCTCCGTCAAAAAGTCAGGTCTTGAGTTTCTTTCTGAAGTGTGCCAGGGAAGGGGCTGTTTGGAGGTGGAGGGGCATGTTGTTCCAGATCTTGCCGGTGATGTAGGAGAAAGAGCAGCCACAGCAGTGGCTGCGATGGATGCATAGTGTGTGTTTGTGTGTGTGTGTGTGTGTGTGTGTGTGTGTGGGCGAGTGTGGAGGAGTGCAGGTGTCTTGCAGTCAGATGAAAATTCAGTTGATGGTTGATGTAGGATTGTATAGAGCTTTGTAGGCATCCGTGTGTAAGGATCTTGAACTTCTAGATTGGGAGCCTGGGGGATAATGTGGGTATGTTTGGGGAGGTCCAGGATGAGTCTGGCTGCAGCGTTCTGTATGGTCTGGAGACTTTTGAGGTGCTGGGTGGAGATGCCAGCATAGAGATCATTGCCATAGCCAAGGCAGGGATATGCCCTGTCCTTGGTTATTGACTCTTCAGAGTACCCCAATGGATGCCTTAACCCCTTCTTGAAGCTGTCTATATTGTCTGTGTATACCTGTATGTGTAGTTGGTTTTGCACTCTAGCCCATGGAGAACAATTCTTGGTTGTGCCACTGTACCTACTTCTCCCTGTATCATTGCTTTCCACGTTTGTTCTATGGAATCAGTACTTTTGACTCTACAGTTTCCTAATGGATGCCCCTGCCTAGGTTATGTGATTTCTTCCTTTGACGTTCTTACTCAGGCTATCTTTCATCAGTGACCTTACACATGATCCTCCCCTCATGATTAGTATCCCTCTGTGGTGGTCCCAAGGATGTCTCTGCCCGGGCTGATGACCCTCACCAGTATGCCTCTTAGATTATCCCCCCATTAAAACATCCCAACCAACGGAAACTTGGCTCCCCGTGATTGCTTTTTCTATGCCCTGCCACTTACAAATATGCGATTCATAGATATATTTCTTTAATTATTTTATTTATTTTTAAACACAACATATATTTGTTAAAGACAAACTATCATGCCACCCATATAAATATTTACAACATACTTCCAACAAAGCTTACATTTGTATAACTATACGAAATTCATCCTCACTCTTCATTCAGTAATCGATTTACCATAAAACAGTGCCTGTATGACTTTCTATTAGTTAACCATTCACAGTTATCTGCCTCAGCACGAGCATCTGGACATTGTAGGTCAGGCAAGACCCAAATCAATCAATCATTTCAATCAATTAATCAATCAATCATTTGTAAAGCGCACTACATACCCGCAAGGGTCTCAAGGCGCTGGTGGTGGGGGGGCGCGATGATCGAACAGCCAGGTCTTGAGTATCCTCCTGAAGGTCAGCAGGTCTTGGGTCTGTCATAGGCTCAGGGGGAACCAAACTCCTATATCTTTATACAATTGGCGGGCAACCGTTACATGGAAGGTCATTTCCTCCATTTTGTTCCCACAAGGGCAGATCTCATCCTTCTTTTCATTTTGGAAAATTGCCTAGGGTACATACTCCTTCACTTTTGCAAGGGCGAGATTGTAGATCTCTATCTTATCACTCTAGATCTAAACCCCGTTTGGTCAACTCAACCTTTATTGCCTGTCTTTGAGGAAAGAAAGTGCATCCAATACCAGGTTAACTTTGCTAATGATGACTCAACTCAGAAAAACCACAAACTACTTCTAGCTTTTAAAGATTTATTACAAGGTTAAGGTTAACTGCAAATACAGGCATCTCAGAATGAGATTCAAAAGATATACGGGCACCACTTCATACATGTGCTCTCTAAAAGCCCTCAGGCGAGCAAAGAACACTACGAGTACCAGTTCTAAAATCAAAAGGGCTGCGAGCATAGACACGTATTGTGATCTCTCCGTCATTTACAGCAGGAGTGAAAGGTTCAGGTTAGGCTGTCCCTACCCTGCTCTGGATGGTATCCCTACTTAACAGAATCCCAACTTATCAAAAGGTGTCAGCTGTGAATGACTTCCTAAGGAGGTCACCCACACTTAGTCTCTAGATGAAAACCTATGATCGCCAGTCATGACCCCTCTCTGCCTACCCATCCACTCTCTAAAGGGTCCTCAGGCATCTGCTCTAACTCCACCCCGGGGTGCTGTCCCTAATACAAAACATAATAACATTTGAGACGCCCCTTGTGAGACGCCCCTCACGTGATGACAATTCTGGCTTTTTCCAGGTTGCTTTTCCTCTGGGTCTCGTGCGTTAGCGTTGACCTTGCTTCTCAGACTCTTCTCCGGCCCGCCGATACCCCCTAAAACATTCCTGAACCCTCCTCCGTGTCTGCACCAATCTCTTGAACAACGTTCTATTCATCCAATTATTAAATTGGATCCCCCTCACAATTGCAGACAGACATCCGTAGCTGAATCTTCATTTCTCATAAACTTCTAACAGAAGCTTGCAACATTTTCCCCTGACACAGTTCAGCCTGTACCAGTACGTGCAAATCAAAAATCCTTTCATCATTTCAGGCCTACAACCCTCTCGCAAGTTAACTAAAATAACATGTTAGCATCTTTCTCTGGCATAACAAGAAAACACATCTATGGAATATAAATTCAATGAATAAACAAATCAATGTAACATTAGTGCCGTCCATGTCTATGCGAAACAATTTGTGTTTCTAAACCCCTCTGACCTAGCCATAAGGCCCATTCCCTTCTATGCCTTACAGCATGATCTTTTCCCATTCGCAGCTACAAAACATGGATCCTGATTAATCACGTCTAATAAGGTTATACTTTTTCACACATTTCTACATTAATTCTACTTCTATATAAAATCTCTAAACTAGCTACACATTTCAAGGTATAGGTGAATATATTTTCAGCACTCATAGCCTTTCTCTTTATGATTTGTGCGTACTACTTGCAATTCGAGTGCACTCATACATTTTGTTCAGTTTGCGCTCTCTCAGTTCCCCCCTTTGATGACCTCTAGGGGTCATCACCAACATTTAAACTGAACTAATGGCTAATGCTCCTCTTTTCTGCGTTTCTAGAGCCCTCAGACTCCGATACTGATTATCTTGTATTGCAGCCAATCTCTGTAACTGCTCTCTCCTGGATCTCTCCAATCTCCTCGATCTATACCATTGGTATGACCTCACCAGTCCCCACAACAGGATCACACAGATCACTATTATGATGATAGGTTTCAGCATATACCACACAAAACTCTTCCCTAGGTTGGCGAACCAACCTCCAACTTCGCCCATTCCATGAGCCACCTTCTCCCAAACATTTACTTTGGTTAGGTCTTCGATCTCCTTGTGAATATTAGTTATATTCATAATGACCTTCTCAAGAGGTTTTGAATTGTCTGGAATGTAAGTGCAACATTCCTGGACCTTCAAAGCCTTACAGACTCCGCCCTCTTTTGCTAGCAGGACGTCTAATGCAAGACGGTTTTGAAGCACCATGGCCCTTATCGACTGCATCTCTCCTTCCACCAGCATTAAGGATCTAGCAGTGCTGGCAGACAACCTGTCTACGACTGTTGCCAGTCGCCTAATTTTGACATCATTGAGGATCAGTCCTAAGATAGGAAATGCAGCTCCAAATACATCTCCAACTAATTCTGCATCTCCCACATCTCTTCTCCCTCTCTTCGAGGCCTTACCCTCGATAATCTCTAAGTCTTGAGCATGGTATATTTTAGGAAAGACAATTGCCAAGTAACATGATCCATACCAATTGTCAGGTAGTCTCACGTAGGCATTTCTTCCACATACAAAATATACATTTGGAATCACTTGCATTCCTTTCAAGAAATCCTTTGTGTAATATTCAAAATTGAAAGCATGTTCACAACTGACTTCTCCTACGAATACATTTTCGTAATACGTTTTGCTTCTGTGAAGTCATAACTTCCCTCTTTGTGTCTTATCCAAAGCTATTGGACCACTACTACCCCTTCTCTTGTGTGCCTTCTCTTCCTCGGTCCAATCCGTTTTCCATTGTCCTGATTTCTTCAAAATCTTTTGCCTTCTATATCGATCATCCACCTGCCCTATAAACTTCTTTTCGACTTCTGACACCTTGCATGTCAAATTATTTCTGCGGGCATGTGAAGTATCTAAGGTAACCCAAGGAATGAAGAACTTGGCCAATCTGTCTTCACTCTTCCAGTAGTCCCACTTGTTCATTTGCTTGTAGTTTGGGACTTCTGGTAACACTGAGTCATAATTAGAGAAATAGTATTCAAAACTATCTCTCCCATAAAATATGCTAAGCAATAAGCTACATGTAATGCCATAAGTCAACGGGAGGTGATGATATCTAATGCCTTCGTCTGCAGATGCAGGCAGTTGCATGCAGACGTAGCAATCCTTGACCTCCATGGCATCCACATATTCATACAAAAGTTTGGCATAAGCATTTGACCTAAAGTCGCCTTGGGACTCATCCATATGTAACCTACGGGCTTCTGCTGCTAATAACGCTTTCTCATGTATGTTTCCTCCTATCTTACCAGCAACAGTGGGTCTTGGTGTTACTACAGACTTCTCGTCTGATACCCTTGCCTCCCTCTCACGTCCCACTACATATGATACAGTAACTACCAAAGCTATTAGAAGTATCACTCCTACTATTAGTGTGCCTATTATACATTTGGCCCTACGGTTCGGACTACCGGCCTCCATTTCTTCAGACAGTATGATTCTCTCTCTCTTGGTTCAACCCAAAAGTTCTTTTCTTCTTTATTCCTTCACAGTCTCTTTTGATCAACCAGTCTTTAGAATCACACAATTGGAAGCTGGCAGTCTCTTTTTGCAAAAGTCTTTTTGAAGCTTTAACACAGACAACCCTAGCCCTTCTCCGTCAACTAATAGGAAGTCCCTAAGATTCTCTGCTTCCTAGGCGCTAGGTAATCTTCTTTTTCTTGCTTATTTACAAAGTCTTTAAGCATCTACAATAAGTTTCGAGCCTGCGGCTTGAATAGCATAGTTCAATATTTTCAGGCGAAGAGTGTGCTCTTCATGGCTTGTTATCTTTGTTCCAAAGTCAGGGAATTGCAATTCAGTGAAAAACATGTGCTTTAACTTGCTCAGGCGGGGAGGGTTGGGGAGTGTGAATGTTAGTGACCCTTCTGCTTCGACTCCGGGTACTAACAGCTGTACTTCCACAGTGATGATGGGCTCAGAGCTGGACACCACCACCGCTCGTATCCTCCCTGTCTCCCGCTCCAAAGACATTTGTCGCCAAATATGTCCACTCAGGAGTGGCGTATCTTCTGCTGGGCACACGTACTCTTCTCGACCTTCTTAGATCTGGTGCTTCAGCGCCCTGCGCACCTTCCTCCGGGTCTGAATCCTCCGATATTGGAGCAAGGGTTCTCTCTGGAGTTGACCTCAGGCTAGAACTCCTTCTTTGTGGCCAACTGGCTTCTCCAGGTACCCTTCTGCTCCTTCTCCTTCTGGTCTGTTCGCGCTCTCTTTCAGACTGGTCGGTGTCTGATTCGTACTCCCAGCTACTTCCTCCTTCTGTAGCGTCGTCCGTTTCGCTGTTGTACTGACCGTCCTCAGCTTGGTCAGACTCGTTCCCTGCTTCTTCTTGCACCTCTACAGCTTGGCTAGCCCCCTCTATGGCTTCTTGGTCCACTGCTGGACTTCCATCCGAGAGAGGAGCTGTTTATTCCAGAGGTGCTGGAAGCCTCCGCGTATGAGACGCGTGGATCCAATTGGGCAGGCCTCCCACCTTCACTGCTGTGTTCGTGATCAGGATGATCTGGTAGGGTCCACGCCAACGAACATCTAGGCAGCTTCTCCTTACGTGTTTCTTCACAAGCACCCAGTCTCCAGGGTAGAGGTCATGGCACAGGTCCTGGCACGATGGAACCTCGGCAGCCTGCACCTGAAGGGACACAGAATGAATGGCGTCAGACAGCCCCTTACAATAGTCCAGGATCATATCATCTGTGATATTTAACAGTGCAGCAGTTGGTACTGAAGGCAGTCTCATTGCCCTCCCCATCAACACCTCATGCGGTGACAGTCCCGTTCTTCTGTCTGGGGTACTACGGATACTCATAAGGACCAATGGCAGAGCATCAGGCCAACTCAGGGATGTTGATGAACACATTTTGGCAATCCGATTCTTGATGGTGCTGTTTATCTGCTCCACAATTCCTGAAGCTTCTGGTCGGTAACTGCAATGCAATTTCTGATCTATGTTCAGAGCCGCACAAATCATCTTCACAAGCTCACTATTGAAATGGGTTCCCCTATCTGATTCCAAAGAGGCCGGTACCCCGAAGCGTGGAATGAGTTCCCTAAGCAATAACTTGGCTACCGTGAGGGTGTCACACCTGCGTGTAGGGTATGCCTCGACCCATCTGGAAAATGTGCAAACAACCACCAGGACATAACGAAGGCGGTTGCACCTTGGCATTTCGATAAAATCTATCTGCATCCTATTGAATGGACCTCCAGACCTCCCTATGTGACTCAATGTAACTGGTGTTCTTTTTCCTACATTCAACTGCTGACAGGTCACACAACGCTGGCAGACGGCTTCTGCTGCTACTCTGAACTTAGGATTGTACCAGGTTTGCCTGAACACCCTTAGCATAGCATCTCTCCCTAGATGTACTGGACCGTGTATCTGTCTGGCCATTGGGCTCACCATCTCATTGGGTAACACGGCTCTTCCGTCAGCCGAAACCCAGAAATGTGCCTCACCTATCACACATCCTGCTGTCCTCCAGGTTTGTTTTTCAAAATCGGGTGCATTTTCTTGCATGCATTTTAACTCATCCCAAGTATCTACAGTTTCCAATATCATAGCTAATTCAGTTCTTACATTTATTCCGCCCACTTCCACCTCCGTGAAAGAGTACCCTTGTTCTGCACAGTATCTCGCGACTTCGTCGGCATATCTATTGCCTTGTGACACGAAGTCCATATTTCTGGTGTGGGCGGTACATTTTACAACTGCAATACCTGCTGGACATTGCAAAGCTTCTAACAGTAAACGCACAAACTCTCCATTACGAATGGGGGAGCCTGAAGAGGTCATGTAACCTCTTTGAGACCATAATTGCCCGTAATCATGAACTACCCCGAAACCATATTGGCTGTCGGTGTATATGGTGACTCGAATTTGGTTGCTTGCCAGGCAGGCACGCGTTAATGCAATAATTTCAGCTACCTGAGCGGAGTGTACTCCTTCCAGGCATCCGGCTTCCACAACTCCAGTAATTGTACAAACAGCATAAGCTGCTCTCAACTGCCCAACTTCGTCTCTTACACATGAGCCATCGACAAAGAATACTTCATTGGGGTCAGTCAGTGGCTCATCCACGATGTCGGGTCTCGGTTTGGTGCATAGTTCAGTCACATCAAGGCAATCATGGTCTGTACATACATCATCATCTATGTCACTTGGGAGTGGCATCAAGGTAGCAGGGTTCAAAACAGAGCATCTCTTGAGGGTCACGTTCTCTGCTGCAAGAATAACTTGCTCATAGCGCGTGAGCCTACTATTGGTCAGATGCTGTGTTTTGGTCCTGGTCATTAACAGTTCAACTGAATGGGGCACATACACCTCTAACGGGTGTCCCATCACAATATTTTCACAGCGCTCGATACTGACACCTGTTGCAGCAACGGATTTGAGACATCCGGGCAACGCTGCGGCTACTGGGTCTAAAGTAGCCGAGAAGTAGGCAACTGGTCTACGGGCATTCCCATGGATTTGGACCAAGACAGACAAAGCACAACCCTCTCTTTCACAACAGTAGAGCAAGAATATGTTATCGTAATCAGGCATTCCCAGAGCAGGAGCACGACACAGGTCCTCTCTTAGCTGCAGGAACGCCATCAAACAGTCTTTGTCCCATGGTACCGAATCACTCACCTCCCTGTGCGTCAGTTTTTGCAAGGGTTTTGCTTTCAGTGAAAAGTTCGCTATCCACTGTCGGCAATACCCCACCATCCCTAGGAACATCCTGACCTCTCTCTGTGTTTTGGGCGCATTCATCTTCATGATCGCCTCTATTCTGTCTGGGGACACCTTCCGTTTCCCCTTCTCTATTCTGTGCCCCAAATACTGCACTTCCGTCAAGCAGTACTGCAATTTTCCCGGGGACACCTTGTGCCCATTTGCAGCTAAGTGATTTAGCAAAGCAATGGAGTCCTCCCTGCAAGCCTCTTCCGTTTCTGACGCCACAAGTAGGTCGTCTATGTACTGGACCAGAACTGACTTCTGGGGCAGCACTAGACTTTCGAGATTTTTCTTCAACAGCTGGTTAAAGATCGATGGGCTTTCCGTATACCCCTGAGGAATACGACACCATGTTAGGACGCGACCTTCCAGCTTAAATGCGAAAAGAAAATGGCTCTCCTCGTCCAGAGGGATCGAAAAGAAAGCCTGGCAAAGATCTATCACAGTGAACCATTCGGCTTGGAACGGTATCTGAAACAATATCACTGATGGATTCGGTACCACTGGACAACATGAGACGACTATGTTATTAATCTTTCGAAGATCCTGCACTATCCTGAATTTTCCGTTGGGTTTCTGCAAACCCATGATCGGGGAGTTACACGGACTACCCACGATTTCTCTCAGTATTCCCTGCTTAATCATGGACTCAATCACAGGCTTTATTCCTGCAATCGTTTCTGGAGTCAATTTGTATTGGGGTGTTCTCGGAAACTCAGCATGGGGTTTCACTACAATTTTCACTGGGTCTACTCCCTTGACCAATCCAATCTCTTCCCCCGTGAAATCCCACACTTCTGGTGCCACGGTCTCCCTTAGATCCCATGGGAGCTCATCCACTGTCAAAGTGGGATACAGCTCCACACATATTCTCGAGTTTGCGACTTTGAAGTCTGCATCATCATCATTGGTCAATACCTCCACTCCTTGCGGTGTACAATATATGGTACAATTTAATTTACACAAAAGGTCTCTTCCTAACAGACATACAGGACTAGAATCGCAAACCACAAACTGATGCTCATCGCTGTACTTCCCTATTTTCACCTGTACTGGTTCTGTCAATGGGCTTGTTATTCTCCTGTTTGCAACCCCCACTACTTGGATTGTCTCTCCAGACATGGGCAGGCCTGGAACTGCGGCTGATCTTATCGTGGATCTGGTGGCTCCTGTGTCCACTAAGAATGTCGTGGGGCACCCTGCCACTTCTGCCTCAACATAGGGTCCCCTTTGATCCACATCTAAGGCTGCCCCGAGGGTGCAGTCTTCTCTCTCTACTCTCTGTCCGGTTAAGGGATCTACGTAATAGCACTCCTCTCCTCCTACGAAAAGAGGCATTTGTCTATAGGTCTTTCCCGTTGTTCCAATTCTGGGTGGTTGAGGGAACTGGGCTCGCGGAGCTGGGGTCCCCCCTTTAACCACCTTTCCTTGGTACGGCGTTACCCCTCTCCCTGGAGGGCTTTGAACCTCTTCCTCCTCTACTTCTTGTTCTCCAATTTCAACGTTGTAGGGACACTCGCGTTTCCAATGCCCCACCTCGTTACACTGGTGGCATCGGGTCGTCTTTTTCAGTGCAGCTATATCTACCCTCGGTCTAAAGGTGGAGTTCTCCTCATTGCCCTTGTTCTGACTGTACTGTTTCTTACCCCCAGTCCCTGTTCCCTGTTGCTGTGGCTGTTGTCCACCCTTACTAGCTGACTGCATCTGCACCACCATCAGTTTTTCTTTTAGCTTCTTTGCCTTTGAGTCTATCTCATCACAGCAGTACCTCGCATATCTCAGAATTTCATCCAAAGGTTTATTTTGCCAACAAATCAAGTGTTGCTGAATCATTAAACTAATATCCGGTCTCAACCCCAAGACAAACTTAGACACGAACTGTCCTATGTCTTTCGGGTCCATTACGTCCAACCCGCTATATTGTTTAAACGCCTTCAGCAATCTCTCATAATATTCATGAACTGTCTCTTTGGGTTCCTGTCTAGTTCGATCTATTTTGACCCAATCTATGTCCTGCATTGGCACCTTGTCTTTCAGCCAGGTCATCACCCTCTCGTATTTTACCATCACTGTCTCGGACGGTCCATTGGTCCGTGGATCTCTCTCTGGTTCTGCTGTGGGCCACTCGGCACTAACCTTACATGCGGTCCACAGGTCTCCTGGTACCACTATGTCAAACAGTGTATTCAGATCTATCCACAGTACCTTGGAGATTTTTACAAACCTCTCCACCTGTTTATACCACTCGACTGGGTTCTCCCTCAATTTAGGAAAGGAGTTGGTAAAAGCTGCTAGGTCTCCTCTACTCCATGGCACATGCACATAGTTCCCATTTGCAACCTCACGCAAAGGGTATGCCTCTACTCTCTGCAGTCCTCCCTCTGGGGTCATCCCAAGCATGCTTCTCCTGACGGTCCCTTTCTTGGACCACCTTTCTTCCCATTTATCAAGCGCTCTCCATGTCCTTATTCCCGTGATCAGTTCCCTTATGTGTGTTTTTAATCCTATTGTTCTTCTCTCATCTAGGTCCTGATCGGAATAATGTAGCCTATGGTTACCCTGTAATGCTTTGGTCCTTGACAGGTCTACCATATATTTTCCTGCTAGTTCAACTAATTTCTCATGTGCCGCTCTCGCTTTCCGAGTGATGTCCTTTGCCATGAACAGTATCTCATCCTGTTCATACATTTCCATTCTCTCTAGAGGCAAGGTACCATCCACCATATCATCCAGATCTTATTTTAGGCTAGCAACATCAAGTCTCTTGGCTTTTATCTCGGCTCTCAATATCTCTTTCTTAGGGGTTTCACTGGTCTCTCTACCATCCCAACTCCGAGTCCTACGTTTGGGCTCAGGGGAGTTAAGGGGTGTCCTCCCTTGTTCCCATCTCTCTAGGTCCCATGCTCGGCCATCCTGTCTTGGAAGGTGATGAAACATGGGCCTGTTCCCCCCAGTTTCATTTTGTCCACTCCCTCTGTCCTCTCTTGCTCCCTGATAGGATTCCCTGCTGTTCTCCCTTCCGTCGCTATTCTCCCGTTGCCTAGTGTCGCTCAAGATTCGGTAGGTTCCTTCTCGGCTCCCCATCTCCCCAGGACTGCGTTCCTGTCCGTAGTCACAGGGGTTATGGCGAGAGCTCTCGCAACTCTCGTTCTGCCCATTATTGCCAGACGCATAGTGGGTGCACTTAAAACTGTTCCTGTACTCTTGCGTTCTCCTGTCTCCTTCACTGTGTATTCTACGAGACACCTCCCCACACTCAGGGCTCCTGTTTTCCAGGTCTGGTCTACCTCCACTCCTGGTATGACGAGTGTCTCGGCTTCCATCCTGACCCTTCCCGTCCCACTCCGGACTGCTTTCCTCAGCCCCGCAGTGAGTCCGGTTCCTGCTATCCTGACTTTCCCTCCCAGCTTCCGCTGCTATGAGGCTCTTGTGAGCCTCTACTACCTCATCCCATTTCTTCATGTACTCGCTTAGCTCCTGGAAGGATTTCCGTCCTGATCCCCTCAGATCCATCGGCCATCTAGGGCCCCCCGGATCTCCTGTTGAATCTGCTGCTGTATGTACTGGAGTGCTCCACTCCTTCGATCTTGGCAGCTGACTTGGGGAATTGATTGCATCGTTCCTCCTTGCCATCTCCGCTCTCTCCCTGTCTCCTCGTACCTGTTCCTCCCCTCTAGCTCTCTCTGGGTCGTAAATCGATACTATAGGGCCTATAGTAACAGGTACTTGCAGGGCATCTGGCAGTGCGTAGGAAGTGGCACACTCCGTTTCTGGCACCCTTTGTACCACAAACCTTCCGACCACTTTCTGCACCGGACTAGGTTGAGACGACTCTTTACTTGCCGTGGGATCCCAATCTGTAGTGGGAAGCGGTCCATTCTCCCCTTTGCTAGGCCCCCCTTCCCTGCATGGCTCGACATTTCCTGTCTCTTTATTGTACGGGGGTGGCCTATCTGTTAGTAACCTATTTATCAGGCTATCTTCTGTCTCGCTCTCCTCATCTTCCTCAAATGGGCTCTTGTTTCCGGTCACCTCTAATACTGGGTACAATTTGTTTACTTCAATGTTATGCACTCTCCATCTTTTAGCATCCGCATCCCATTTGGCATCCTGCACTGCTCTTACCGATTGTTTCACCCTTTCTTGTCGTCTATTCAGGTTCCTCTCGTGCGCTGCCCTAATCCACGCATTGAGAGCTTCAAACTGGGTCGGTCTAGGCATAGGTCTCATTGAGGTCATGACTGCTTTTAATCGGTGTAGCACCTCTAATCTGAACGTCCCGTACTTTGGGAACGTCAGTTCCTCATTTCCTTCTGTAATCTTACTCCACTCTGAAATCCACATTATCGTGTGTAACCCAACATTTGCCGCCATATAATAAGCCGGCGTACCCTCCGGCGGGGCTTCTTCCCCATCATAAGATCTTCGTCTCTCTCTTTTAAATGCCGCTCTTAGCCATTTAAAACATTTCATGATTAAACGTACAATTTCCAGCCTCACTATTCTGTTTACTTCCTGATGACAATCCACCAATCCTAACGCGGCTTTGCTAGCTGGCCTATCACAGCGCGGTCTTGCTCCGGCCGGCCAATACCAGCGCGGCGCTTTCTGACGTCACTCGTCTCCGCTTCGCAGCAGCACCCCTCCTTTCTCAGCTTGTCTCCCGGTCATGCATGCGTCCCATTCATACACCGAAAAATTACTACTTCCGACCAAGCCGTCACTTCTCTTGACTGTACGTCCACAGTCTATCTGTAATTGTCACCACAACTGACGAAACGTCCTCCGTCTCTCTGATAGGTTGCTTACACACAGTAACTTCCGACCAGCGTCCGTTACTCACGCACTCACTCTTACGTTCCCCCTATCTCGGTCCTGCGGGCGATCAATGGTACCTCATGACCCCCTTCACACTGGTTGACAATTACTCTGGATGTCCGATACACCCGAACCACTTAAGCTCTCTTTGAACTTAAGATTTTCACCAGTTGCGCGCGCTCACAACCTGTTCCACAGTCACTCTACAGGCATTCAACTCCGCCAGACATTACAACATAGATACAACACAAAAACACCGCAATCTAACACGCATGACCCTTTATACTCACTCTCGACCGATACTGCTGCTTTTCTGTCTCACGTCATCCGGACCTTCTTCGGCGGGCGGTTCTTCCGATCATCGATCTCTAGGGGCCTTGGGGTAATCTAACCTGGCCTAGATCACCTTCCTCAAGAAGGCAACCATCCTCTATAGCTACCAATTGCAAGGGCGAGATTGTAG
The DNA here is from genome assembly GCF_964263255.1 of Lissotriton vulgaris. Classification (NCBI taxonomy): domain Eukaryota; kingdom Metazoa; phylum Chordata; class Amphibia; order Caudata; family Salamandridae; genus Lissotriton; species Lissotriton vulgaris. Next base: position 797,501,267 of record NC_141685.1, on the reverse strand, counting down.
ATCTCTATCTTATCACTCTAGATCTAAACCCCGTTTGGTCAACTGAACCTTTATTGCCTGTCTTTGAGGAAAGAAAGTGCATCCAATACCAGGTTAACTTTGCTAATGATGACTCGACTCAGAAAAACCACAAACTACTTCTAGCTTTTAAAGATTTATTACAAGGTTAAGGTTAACTGCAAATACAGGCATCTCAGAATGAGATTCAAAAGATATACGGGCACCACTACATACATGTGCTCTCTAAAAGCCCTCAGGCGAGCAAAGAACACTACGAGTACCAGTTCTAAAATCAAAAGGGCTGCGAGCATAGACACGTATTGTGATCTCTCCGTCATTTACAGCAGGAGTGAAAGGTTCAGGTTAGGCTGTGCCTACCCTGCTCTGGATGGTATCCCTACTTAACAGAATCCCAACCTATCAAAAGGTGTCAGCTGTGAATGACTTCCTAAGGAGGTCACCCACACTTAGTCTCTAGATGAAAACCTATGATCGCCAGTCATGACCCCTCTCTGCCTACCCATCCGCTCTCTAAAGGGTCCTCAGGCATCTGCTCTAACTCCACCCCGGGGTGCTGTCCCTAATTCAAAACATAATAACATTTGAGACGCCCCTTGTGAGACGCCCCTCACGTGATGACAATTCTGGCTTTTTCCAGGTTGCTTTTCCTCTGGGTCTCGTGCGTTAGCGTTGACCTTGCTTCTCAGACTCTTCTCCGGCCCGCCGATACCCCCTAAAACATTCCTGAACCCTCCTCCGTGTCTGCACCAATCTCTTGAACAACGTTCTATTCATCCAATTATTAAATTGGATCCCCCTCACAATTGCAGACAGACATCCGTAGCTGAATCTTCATTTCTCATAAACTTCTAACAGAAGCTTGCAACATTTTCCCCTGTCACAGTTCAGCCTGTACCAGTACGTGCAAATCAAAAATCCTTTCATCATTTCAGGCCTACAACCCTTTCGCAAGTTAACTAAAATAACATGTTAGCATCTTTAACAAGAAAACACATCTATGGAATATAAATTCAATGAATAAACAAATCAATGTAACATTAGTGCCGTCCATGTCTATGCGAAACAATTTGTGTTTCTAAACCCCTCTGACCTAGCCATAAGGCCCATTCCCTTCTATGCCTTACAGCATGATCTTTTCCCATTCGCAGCTACAAAACATGGATCCTGATTAATCACGTCTAATAAGGTTATACTTTTTCACACATTTCTACATTAATTCTACTTCTATATAAAATCTCTAAACTAGCTACACATTTCAAGGTATAGGTGAATATATTTTCAGCACTCATAGCTTTTCTCTTTATGATTTGTGCGTACTACTTGCAATTCGAGTGCACTCATACATTTTGTTCAGTTTACGCTCTCTCACTTTTCAACGTTGCCAAATACTGCTCGTAGTCCATACTGACCCATCATCTTAAGCCGAAACCTTTCACATATTTTATATATTTGTGTTTGCTTATTCAGCTTCATATCCTTATGATTATTGCTTAACAAAACCATTTTCTAGCTGCTCAATTGGAACATAATAGCCTTGAAAAAGCCATACTTACGAAACATATGTCGGCTGAATCTGATGTCGACTATATTTTCATTTGGCTGTTATACTGAACTGCACGTCTCAACCAACAGACATACATATATGTATACTTTATAAAATCTCTATACATAGTGTTGGAAGGTGGTGACCCCAGGGGTCAAGATGACTCTCCTAACCACCCGGGACCTCCTCTCCCACAAATACTGCCGAGTCTTATCGAGGGGGAGTCCCCGCCGGGGAGGACTGATCGTACACACTGTCGACACACCACACTTACTAACGGATACCACACCGTGAGTCTTTATCAAGCGTGAACTTTTATCAAGATAAAAATGAGGATCAATACAGGGCGATCGAGGGATCGCGAAAGTCTCGTAGCAAGGGAACGGGGAAGCGGGACAGTCTTAGAGGGCCAGCTGGCACGCCACGCACCCTGCGCACAGTTCTCAATCCTCGAACTGGGGGGTACGGGGGCTGGCGATGGGACTGGCTGTCCTACTCACTTCGGTGTCAGATGGTCGTGAGGGTAGCGTCGATGGTCCAGCCGGACCGGAGAGTTCTTCAAGCCGTGACGAGGTCAGCAGGGCTTGGTCAGGAGTACTTTGCCGTACTCGTAGGCAGGTGGAGCCGCGGCAGCGTCAGCAGGGCTCTGGATGGTAGCAAGTGTCTCTCGTTTCCCCGACTGAGCCGCGACAAGGTCAGCAGGGCTCCGATGGTTCAGTTCCATAGATTCGAGGATGAGCCGCGACGACGTCAGCAGGGCTCGGTGGGTCAGAGTCCGTTCTCCTCAAGGTCAGCCGCGATCAGATCAGCAGGGCTTTCTTGTCCAAGATACAACTGCCGACTAGATGGAAGGCAGGCTGTCTTATAGTTCAGGAGCTCTTTGATGTCCGGACCATCAGAGGCAGGAGGCCGGAGGTCCGAGGGCCAGGCGCCCGGTTGTCTGGGCGGCGGTGTCTTTGATGCTTTTGGACCATGCGTCCAGGGAATCCCAGACGCCCATCAAGGCCTGGAGCCAGCTCACTAGGAAGCCAAAAGGTGCGATCAAAACCAGCCCCCAGGGATGGTTCAGAGGTGTGAGGACATCCAGCTCCTCTGGAGGGGGCCGGAGGTATGATGGAAGCCTTGGTTTCAGGTACTTGGTGAGTCGTTCACCCCCCTGGGCGAGTCGGGCGCGCCGGACGCGTACACCTAGCTGCAGCCGGGAGCGGCCAGAGGCTGCCGAAAGGGAAGAAGGCGGCCGGCTGGCCGGGGTGGCCAAACATGGAGTCTGCCGGTCACGTGCAGGGGTGCAGGCACGCGGTCTGGAGGTCGTTTCAGGTCCGATGTAGGAGTCTCGTGTATAGTTCTGGGTGGACGGGAATTAGTTCTGTCCGTCGTTCTGGGTTATGGGGGGTCAGCGAGGGCCACGCCACGAGGCTGGGTCCAACACATAGCGGGTTGGATGTCATCAATACCTCATGTTATGACAAATGTTTAACCTCATCCCTACATTGAATGGAATGTTTTGCTAAGATTTATGTTACATGCCTAATTAATAGGACTGACTGTTTAATTGTTTAATCTTCTACCTTTAATTGAAATACTTTCTGATACTGTTTATCATTGACACATTTTGGTGTGCTCTGGACAATTTTCTGTATTCTGAGTGATGTATCTCCCATCACTCCAATTACACCTTTTGGGTATTACTTATATCATTATTGGTGCTAATTGAATACATTGTTCCTTTATACACAGCCACAATATACTAGTGATATGCAGTTAATAATATCCACTTCGACCATTGTAAACTAGTTTCTATACTGTCCACTCTAGTTACTGGTGAAGCATGAATTGCCCAATTAAGTGCTTATTATCAAAAGACATATTTCTGGTTAGATGCCAAGAAGATGCCAAGAAGTAGCCATGTTTACATTCTCAGCAGCGCATCCGTGAATATTGCTTCCATAGCTGATCTTGTCCCTAATATATTTGTGCCACTTAAGTGAATGCATTTAATAGTGACCACTTCCATTTTTTCCTAAACCAGGTGATCCCTTTTGCTGCAGACTGTGATCAGGATGAGTGTGCATGCTTGGACCCGAGTGCCGAGGAGAACCGATCGCGACAGCATGGCGTGCGCTAGCCCACAGTCTGACCATGAGGATGCTTGGCCAGTCATCAAAGAGGGCACCGGTCAAAATGAAGCGGAGGGAGAATGGGACATTGTGTATATGAAATGTGTGCTCATTAAATTATATGAAATACTGTGTAACCTGTGTATATTGGGGACATTAAAAGAATGTGGACAGTCAAGATATGATGCGGAATTGTCCTTGTTATGACCCTTGGGTGCCACTTTTGCTATGCCATTCACACATTTTCTTTACTGGCTATAATATTCACAGTGGAAATACATTGAAAGTCAGTGAATTTGATCTTCTGTCTGTGCACGTGAATTTCATGCAGGAACAGTCCCTGAGGAGAAACTGACAGCAGATATTGGAGTGGTAGTTGCCTAGTAATAGATATCATTGATTTGAATGGAAGAAATGTACAATGGCACATATAACAGTCAAATCAAATAAAAATGATCTTTATTCGGTTTCAGATAATAAAACCATTAAAACACAAAACAAAATATGATAAAACGCTCCTCACAGGCACATACCACATAAAACAATAACCGTAGTTTCAATTAAAGTCAGCGGTGCAATGGCTAAACCAAGATTGCTCTAATGAACCCAATTAATCACATCTAATAAATACATTATTAATGCAACAGGTGAGCGAAAAGATACAAAGGGTCAGATTTACAAGCCACTTGCGCCACTTTTGCGTCACTTTTAACATGGGAAAAGTGACGCAAAAGTGGCTCACGGGGCTTGTAAATCTGCCCCAAAGTGCGTGGTGCCATAGATGGTATGGTGAAAACAGGATGATTAGTCGCAACTAGACATGAGCCTAACAGCAGATTTCAAAAACATTTGCACATAAAAAACAGTGCTGCCCTTAAGCATTTGTAAAAAGATAAAAGCGGGCCGCACTGGCCTGAAATTAGCCTTTTTCAGGATCTGAACTAAGAAGGTCTTTCTAGGTGTGTCATAAAAACGACAAAATATAATACAGTGAACCATGTCCTGTGGGGATTTTCAATCACAACCTAAAGGCAACCAGCTTTAGCCGTTACACTGCCCCCTTGGATGGGCGAGAAGGAGATGAAAGAGGTCAAACCGAAACCTGGTCAACAGAAATCGATCATATGAACTTACGAGCTTCAGCAAGTACGGCTCCACCGTCAGGGTAGTTCTTGACATGATGAAGCGACGTACACTTGGCTTCCCAAGCTACTTCTGTTCCCTGGGCAGTGACTGCTGCGCAAAAATGCCACCTTTATGTGGTTCCAGTCCTTCTTGTTTATTGATCTGGGTGATAAAAAAGGGCTCCTCTCACCAGGCTCCTGAGACTTTCCTCGATGTACTTAAGCCAGGGTATTCAGGAGACATGATCACATATAACAATCATGTGCTAACCAACGCCTAACCTCAAATTAGTTCTCTAGTGACTAGTAAAAAAGGGCGTGGTATCATATGTAGCCATACACCTGCGATTGGGCAAGCAGAACACACAGGAATATAGCAGGCACCATCGTTGTCCGGAGGAAAAGGCAAAATTCAAACAGTTGGGAGAGTATGTTTACAAGGTTATAGAATTTTCCACATGGCAGTTCCACGCTGGGCCATCTTAACTGCAGTATAGGCTCCCAAAGAAAGCAGTGCACTGGACTCTTGCTTACATAATCACCCATAGGAATAACATTTTTTAACAGTGTTAAAATCTGGTTTAAATGGGGCCCCTATGCAGGTGGGGCCACCGGCCAACTGCCCAGCATGCCAATGCATTAGGACGGCACTGGTTCCACATAAGAATCAGTTTCAGATCTTCTAACTCTTATGGTGTCACCAGGTGACACATGCTACCGGCTCCCTTCACATGGTCATAGTGAGAAATAAGTGAGCTGGATTCCATTACATAAAGTGTGGGCCTCATTCAGGAGGCCCCTTGCACCTTCAGAGCATCACTTTTTTTGACACTCCAGTGGTGCAGTGTGCTGGCTCTTATTTACAGGGCCACGCAAAGACGCTCTGCATGGCTTTTCATGGCCTTATAAATATGGCCCCTTTCACGCATTACTTTGAGTGAAATGGGCGTTCCATGGGTTTTGCTGTGGTAATTCCTGCACGACACTCATGGAATCTGATGCATTCTTAGATGTACATGGTTTTGTAAACCTGGGAATGTGTCAGACTCTTATGCTTCCCCAGGGAAGACATAGGGGAGAAGCAAGGAGGAAAAATATCTTTATTTAGCCTCGTTTTTCTTTTTTCTATGTGTGCTGCATTGCAGCATACATATTAAGAGGAAACACCTCTTGTGATTATGTGGTGGAAGGTGGCATTTCCTGCAGAAAAACAATCATCCCTGTAATGCAGGCACCCTTGCAGCATGGTGCAAGGGTGCCTGCGTTGGCGCATGGCAGCCCATTGTGGGCCAGGGCAGAGGAGAAGGACAGGAATGCGCCATTTCTCAGAGATATGGTGCATTCCTGCCTTTTTCTTTTAATGCAGGGCAGCAGAGCAGGATTCCCTGCGCCAAAACCTCATAAATGATGCCCTAAGTTTCCAGCTCGTGCTTAGAGTCTCTGCATTGTGAGGCTACTGTGTGCTCCACAAGTCACTAGGCGTTTGGAAGGCAGACCCAGATAACTTTGTTTTTGTTGTTTTGGAGGGTAGTTGTCGCTGTGGCCCAAAGACAGCCTCTTGAAGAATCCTGCTCCTCCTCCTCTTCCTCCTCCTCACCAGTATAATGACATGGTTGAGAATTATTTTAAAGTTGGCAGGTCTGAAGATAGATGACAGAACACACAGAAAATTATTTCTGTCAGCCATTTTATTATGAAATAAATTTACATGCATTTCACACTCACAATCCGCTTGCATGTGAATGAGAATTCTGTCTAGGTACACTTTCTCCCTGCAGCTCTGCTGTACCATCTCTTGCCTCCAGACCCTGACCTCCTCCTTGGGAGGCTCAAGGCTGCTGCCCGCTCCTGCGCCTGCTGCCCACCACAACTTGGACCAGACTGCCTGCAACCACCGTAACCTTTCTCAGCTGTATTTTTAAAAAAAATTCCCTGTTGTGCCACTGTTATTGTGTCCATCTGTGTCTTGCTCCAATTCCACCACTGTTTTTATTTTCTCGTGCCTGCCTGTTCCTTGGGCTGCTGCTGCCCCTGCGCCCCCCCCCCTCTCCCCGGGAATTTACCCGCGGAATTACCCTGCTCCCGCCTCCCACCCTGCCCTCCCTTCCTCCTCCCCTACTTAATGGACTCGCCAAACACGACCCACAGCCAGTTCTCCTGCCTCCACTGCCACCAGACACTCACCGCCACCCCAGCCTCCAACACCACCGACGTCAGCACCGCCAACACCCTCAAATGCATCCTCCTCAATGTACCTCCGTACACAAACACGTCATGGAAATCAGGAACCTACTCGACTCTCTCTCGCCCAACATTGCCTTCTTCACAGAGACCTGGAGCAACGCATCCTCTGCCCCGACATCAGCACTGCCATCCCAGATGGATACAAGATCCAGAGGAAAGACCACCCCAACCACCCAGGAGGGGGCCTCACCATCGCTCACAAGAGCACACTCCCCCTCACCAACTCCAGCAAAACCTTCTCCTCCGTCGAACACCTCCACTTCCAGATCCAGACCACCCCCAAAGCCACACTCCAAGGAACCCTCTTCTACAGACCCCCCAGCCCCGAACACCCTCCGTCACCACCATCATCGACTTCATCACACCCCACACCATTGCCTCAACAAACTACATACTCATTGGAGACCTGAACTTCCACCTCGACAACCCCAGTGACCCCAACTCCACTATCCTTTGTGAAAAACTCACCATCATTGGACTTAAGCAACTCGTCAACACACCGACCCAGAGAGCAGGACACACCCTCGACCCATCTTCACGGCAGGAAACAGCGTCCAATTCAGCCACACAACGCAGGCACCATGGACCAACCACCACTGTGTACACTTCGCCATCAACAAACCAAAGGCACCCAAACCAGCCCCACGCCCCCTACGAAGGAACTGGAGCACGGTTACCGATGAGCAACTTAACTCCACCCTCACCCGAGACAACCACACCTGGGCACCCGATGCAAATAATGCAGCCAGAGAACTCCACACCTGGATCTCCGACTGCTCAGACAAGCTTGCCCCGCTGTGCAACCCAGATAGACAACACCTCAGGAAAGCCGCCTGGTTCACCACCGCTGTCTAAGAAGCCAGACGCACCTGCAGACGACTGGAGAAGAACTGGAGAAACACCAAGACAACCGAAAACCACACCACCTACAAGGACGCCATGACAGACTACCACAACCAGATCAAAACCACCAAGAGAAACTTCATCCACAAAAAAATACTGACCAAATCCAACAACTCCAAGGAACTTTTCAGTGTCATTCAATAATTCACCAACCCACGCAGCGAAGCCACAGACATCACTCCATCCCGAAATCTCTGTGACAAGCTGCGAACCTATTTCCACCTCAAGATCAAAAACCACTATGACAACTTCATCGACCATCCACCAGGTGCCACAGATGCCCCCCACCCCGCCAGAAACACCAGCCAGCCCACCATCTCCAACTGGACACCGATCACGGCCAAAGACACCGCCTCGAACATGAAAAGCTTACACTCTGGGGCCCCCACCGACCCCTGCCCCCTCACATCTACCTGAGAGCCGCAGCCGTCATCGCACCCAAACTATAACGCACCATCAACACCACCTTCGAAACAGGCACCTTCCCAGATGACTGGAAGCATGCAGAAGTCAGACCTCTACTCAAGAAGCACACAGCTGACCCACCGACCTCAAGAACTGTCGGCCCATCTCGCTCCTCCCCTTCGCAGCCAAAGTTGCAGAGAAAACAGTCAACAGGAAACTGACACGATTCATTGAAGAGAACGGCGTTCTCGACCCATCCCAATGCGGATTCTGAAGCAACCACAGCACGGAGACCGCCCTACTCGCTGCCACGGACAACATCCGCACCCTCCTGGACCAAGGCCACTCCACAGCTCTTATTCTACCTGACCTATCAGCAGCCTTCGACACAGTCTTCCACCACACACTAGTCACCAGACTACACAACGCAGGCATAAAAGGAACAGCCCTGGACTGGATCCGATCATTCCTCACCGGAAGAAGCCAAAGGACCAGACTCCAACCCTTCCTCTCAGACTCCATAAAAATCCTGTGCGGAGTTCCACAGGGCTCATCGCTGAACCCCACCCTCTTCAACATCTACATGGCCCCCCTCACAGTTATCGTCTGACAACACGGCCTCAACATTGTATCCTACGCGGACGACACCCAGCTCATTCTCTCCCTCACCAAAGACCCCACCACTGCCAAACTCACCTTTCAGAAAGGAATGTAAGACGTTGCAGTCTGGATGACGAACAGCTGCCTGAAGCTCAAAGTAGAGAAGACAGAAGTCCTCGTCCTCAGTACCACCCCTTCTGCATGGGACAGCACCTGGTGGCCGACCCTCCTCGGAAGTCCACCTACCCCCTCAGACCACGCCAAGAACCTCGGCATTGTACTTGACTCATCACTCACCATGAACCAACAGGTCAATGCCGTCACCTCCAGCAGCTTCAACACCCTCTGCATCCTCCTCAAGACCTTCAAGTGGATCCCCCATTAGTCAAGGAAGACAGTCACCCACGCTCTCATCGCCAGCAGACTGGACTATGGAAACGCACTCTATGCCGGCATCAACAAGTCCCTACTCTGCAGAATCTAGACAATACAGAACACTGCCACCAGACTCGTCCTCGGCATCCCCGACACGAACATATCAGTCAACACCTATGAAGTCGCCATTGGCTCCCCGTGGAGAAAAGAGTCACTTTCAAAATCCTCACTCAAGCCTACAAATGCCTACACAACAACTGACCCAAATACCTCACCGACAGAATCAACTTCCACGTACCCAAAAGAAACCTCCGCTCTTCCAACCTCGAACAGGCCGAAACCCCACGCATCCACAGAGCCAGAGCAGGTGGAAGATCCTTCTTTCACATTGCAGCCAAGACCTGGAACGAGCTACCGGTAGACATCCGACGCGTCCCCTCAGGAAGACTCTCAAGGCCTGGATCTTTGGCTAAACAGATCTGAGGATCCTCCCTCAGCGCCTTGAGACCCTCACGGGTGAGTAGCGCGCTTACAATTCCCTGATTGATTGATTGAGAATTATATTTTCCTTTTCTGTGCATTTTTCTGAAAACTTATTTGTAGCGGAATAATGAGCACAGAATTCGTAATACTCCTATTTACTTTTATTTATTTTATTTTGTTAACATCTTTTAAATGTGCAGGCATGTGACTTTCAGAAAAGGAATAAATACTTCAAATTAACAGAAATTTCATCATTAACCTTTTTATAAATAAATATGCAATCCTGCAAATAAAGGTCATACAATTACAGCAAGTAAACGACCACAAACTCCCAAACAAATGAAAAGATAACTAATTAACGCAAAATGTGTGTGAAGATGTAAGAAATAAAGGGAGATATTTACAATAAAATGTCTGCACACAGTGTTACTCCAAAATTGGTAACATCGCACTGCGAAAAACTTTTAATGGAGGGAAGTGCCCTATTTACAAAAATATGGTGCACCACTGTATTTCCCCTTGTGCTGGTGCTAAAAAAGCTGCCTAGCGTCAGCGCAGGCCCCCTTGTGCCATGTTGCCAGGGGATCTGCGCTGCAGGGGCGATTGTTTATGGCAGGAATGGACATCTTCCTACACATAAACAATCTTTAAAGGTGATTTGCTGTTTCTATGTGTGCTGCAGAATGTAATGTAAAATACGAGGAGAAAGTAATAACTTCTCCTCACATCGCCATTATAAGACTGAGGGCCATATTATCAAGAAATTGCTATAATGATCGCAAAGCACGCTTAGCGCATTTTTACCTATTGCCATCTATCACTGAATTACACTGCCCTGTTACCGGCGTATTAGCAACACTTTGATAAAAGGAGATGTTCAAACCAGCGATAGATGGTGATAAACATCATTAGCATGTGAAATCAAGCGATAATTTCACAGCGCTAATGAAAAGCTTGTAAATATGGGAGTGTGGACTTAATCTGTCAATCCAACTCCTATTAAAAAGATAGCTAAGTCAGGATTTTAAACACACACAATTGAAAGGAGCGTCTATGTAAGTATCGATTTCGTGCATCAAGTTATGCAATTATCCAAACCAACAACATGACCAAAAGATTCACTGCAGGCCTTGTTCTTCAATGATGTCTTCAAATCTTTTATTGTGTAGTACAAGTTCAAGTCGAAAAACAAATCCGCTTTACTGCTATTGACACTATTTTCATAAATGGAGATGATGAGGGGTAGTGGGGAATAGGTCTGGGTGGCTGTCAACATTTTTGAAAGGTCTAATAAAGAAAGAATGCCTTCAGATTTCTCAGCAATGCCATGCAGGGCTATGTAAGAACTGTTCCTATGAGATGAAGGGGAAGGAAGCCAGATTGGAGTGGATCAAGAAGCGAACTGGTGTTGAGACGCATTACAATGTGATTATAGATGAGCTGTTGGGATGCATTGGGGATTAAGGAGAAGCTAAAATGAAAGAAATGATTTATAATAGTAGGGTGCTTCTGTTTATAGACAAGAAACTAGCCAGCATTTATGGAGAGATTAACACTGCGTGAGAGCGTAGAATAATCAGTTAAAAATGTCCCTAACCTGTCTACACTCACTTAAGACATTTCAATGCTCTTCACAACAACTCTGCATTGTCTCTTTTACTTTGTTCTTCCCTTACTTTATGTGAAGCGCTCCCATACCCTTTGGGGTCTTGTTTGCGCTACACAAAACTTTTTAAATAAATAAATAAAAGAAATGCAGCAACTCTACAAACACAGCGTGTAAAGCACACGTCGTGCTTGTAGACTTGCTGAATTTCTCTACTTAATAGAGCGCAGCTGTGGGGTGATTTACACTTTTCTGTGCTTGGCATAGTGTGCCACCCTACTTGTATTTTCCTGCTTCTGTCATTGCATCCAGATATGATACAACAAGTAACATCATACCTACAACAAGTCGGACTATTGGCTTTGTCAATGGTTGTTATTTGCATGAGATAAATAAGCAGCAACTATGGCTTTCATATAATATTGAAAAAGCTTCCAGGTGACACCACGATAAGGTTGCTGCCCCTGAGTTTCAAAAAGAGAAGGGAAGCAAGTGTTAGTGAAGACAATACTACCGACAGATGGATCAGTCATTTACACACTTGCAGCTGCCATCTGTTCAGACCTACATCTCGGCAAGATAAAAAATCTTAGCAAGGCCTAACCAACCTTCCACCCTTCTTAGTTCATTCCAGTGATCACAGTTACATAGGGCAAGCGTTTAGAAATGACAAGATGGCCAAAAATGCTCCTTATAGAACCCCCCAAGGTCGATATACAGAGACACTACTTCTGAAGTATTGCCATATCACATTTGCTGTCTTCTCTGACATATCTTTTGACCTTTTTTCTTCCACTCCCCAGCTGCTTTCGCCGTCTACCTCTTTTCGTTTTCTTCTTCCTCATATCGGTCCCGCTCCACGTTTACCCACTTTCCCCTTCTCCCCATCCAATTCTTGTCTCCATTTCCCTCTCACTGCCTGTACTTTGCTCACTCTCTTACCGGTTTTCCATTCTCAGTTCTCCCTCCCAGTTCTCCAACGCCTCTGGGTGCCTTTCTTTCCGACCCTCTCTTACAATTTCTCCATTACCCCTTCCCCATTTCTCGTCTTTGCGTCCTGACTTTTTTCTACCATGTTCCTCTCTCCCCCTTTCTCCGCCACTAAATCCTATTTCTTACTAGTCTCCTCTCCTTTTCCTTCAGGATATGTTGCAATCTTGAAAACACATCCCACTAACCCTGAATATTACATGGAAGCACATTTAGAATTTGGACCAGTGTGCCTCTGCAGTGTCGGTGACCTGGCCAAAATGGACATGAAAAAGCTGAGATTGGATCATAAATCCAAAGCTGTTCTAATCAGGGGCCCCAGAAATAAGTTTGGCCCTGGCACTCAAAATCATTAAGATGTCCCTGTGCATTTGTTAAAGTTTCATGTTAATCGCAGCACCCATCATGACCTGCAATTAACACGAAAACCTTAACAAACGCACACAATCACCCCGCAGCACATCCTTTTAAAGAAAAGAAATTCAGCAATATAGCTGCCAAGGTTTCAAATTGCAATGCGGGATGTTTTCATAATTTCACTGTAATTATTAGTGCCATTTGAACAGGGCCGGCTTTAGTGCTGGTGGCGCCTGCTGTGACAGTATTTGTTGGCGCCCAATGACTACCTCAGCCACAATACTCTTATTACCAACCTTTAACAGTGATCTCCAAGTCTCCAAAACACCTCTCTCTTTCATATTTATTTTATTTAATAGCACCATTCATACCAGTATAAGGTGTTTAGCACTTTACGTCACATACACATTATACAGAGACACTGAATCATAGTGAAAGGGAAATGTTACATCGGACAGAGGAATAAAATGTCTCTTCTTAACAGAGCTAGGCTGCTAGGGTCTTAAGCAAACGTTTGTAGTGATATTTGGAGCTGCACACACGCGGGTGTTGTTCTTGGCTCATATAGCCACGGCTGCAGCGCACAGAGACCCTACACTGACGCATATAGAGGAAAAAAATTAGAGGGAACATTGTTTACAAGGGAGAGTTAAGCCACGTTAAGTGGCTTAACGCCGCCTTGTAAATAAGGAGAAGGGGATATCGCCACCTGAACTTCCCTAAAAGTAACATTCTGGTAGTGATATCCCCTTGTAAATATGCCCCAAAGGCTCTTGTGGACAAAATTGGTAACACTTTCCCAAGTAGAGGAGCTTTCTATTGCTCGTTGAGGAGACATACCCAGGAAAGTCTCTTCTGGTGGTACGAGTTGTGCTAGACCTCTTTCAGTGGGGTCTCATTTCAGTTTTATTTTAGGTAATCTAAAAGCCCCCAAAGATACTAAATTGTTAACAAGACTTTCGAGCTTGAAAGCAATGCATCCCACCCCTGAAGTGGTACTGGGCGGTTCTGTGATATTGGGTTTAAGATATCGTGCTGCAAGAATATTTGCATACAGCCAGGTTCTGAAACTGGGATGGTGCAGTGAGCTAAAAAACGGTGTTGGATCTAGCCCTGATCTCTTGACTGGGTGAGAGTATTCTGTTTAATTCAGAGACTCTGTCCCTCACCACCCCTTGTTGTAAATATTTTTGTCCACCCTAAGCGTGGAAGGGTATACTCAGATGTGAGTCCCTTGCTCATTGCACCATCAGGATTCAAGCAAGCCGGGCCGAAGACGGCTGAAATGCCAGAAACCGGTCCCCGGTAGCTTGTTTCCTTCCCAGTGTAAGAATTGGCTTTTGTAGTTTGGTTTGCCCTGTTCCCATCATGCACTGGGACAGGAACAGACTAATTTGCATACAGCCAGGTTCTGAAACTGGGATGGTGCAGTGAGCTAAAAAACGGTGTTGGATCTAGCCCTGATCTCTTGACTGGGTGAGAGTATTCTGTTTAATTCAGAGACTCTGTCCCTCACCACCCCTTGTTGTAAATATTTTTGTCCACCCTAAGCGTGGAAGGGTATACTCAGATGTGAGTCCCTTGCTCATTGCACCATCAGGATTCAAGCAAGCCGGGCCGAAGACGGCTGAAATGCCAGAAACCGGTCCCCGGTAGCTTGTTTCCTTCCCAGTGTAAGAATTGGCTTTTGTAGTTTGGTTTGCCCTGTTCCCATCATGCACTGGGACAGGAACAGACTAATTTGCATACAGCCAGGTTCTGAAACTGGGATGGTGCAGTGAGCTAAAAAACGGTGTTGGATCTAGCCCTGATCTCTTGACTGGGTGAGAGTATTCTGTTTAATTCAGAGACTCTGTCCCTCACCACCCCTTGTTGTAAATATGCAAGAATATTGTAGCAAAAATGCCAACGACCAAAATATCAACAAGGTAAGTATATGTAGGTAAGAATAGCTTTACTTTACTTAACATCTATGTACCTGCATGATAAGGTTGCTTTTGCCTTTCAGAGTCTTTTAGATTAATCATTTGCTTTAAAATTAACGTGTTGCTAAACACCGTACCTAGCAATTCAATGCACTGCACACTTGTCATCTAATTCCATTAGGTAACATTATGAATCCTGCCTCCTTATTCTCCTTGACCTTTCCTCAGCGTTTGACACTGTTAATCACAACAACCTCCTATCCATTTTGAAGCACAGGATGGGGCTTTCTGGTGCCGTGCTGCAATGGTCTCGTCCTTCCTCCACCACAGATCCCAAAGAGTTAGCGCAAACCACTTTCTCTCCCAGCCATCACCAGTATCCATGGGGGTACCCCAAGGGTCCGTTCTATCTCCGATACTCTTCAATCTGTTCTTGGAACCCTTAGCTAATGAACTGAATTCTGCAGACATTCTCTTCCATATGTATGCAGATGATACGCAACTCTATCTGAAAATCTCCTCCCAGAATAACCTCATATCACTCAAATCTACCCTAATAAATACTCAAAACTGGTTAACTGAGAACCACCTCATGCTCAACACCTCCAAAACAGAATTACTTCTCATTTCTCCCCCAAATCACATCCCCAAGATAGACCTTTGGATGAATCACCTCACTGACTTCAACTGCTCCCCCATCATTGTTGACGCAGCCAATTCTCTCAGACTCACCCTAGACAAGCATCTGAACATAAAAAATCATATCAGCAATTTGTGCAAGGGAGGTAATCACCTAATGAGGATGCTTGGGAATCTCAAACCTTTCCTCCCACAAGCAGACTTCAAACAAGTAGTCGAAGTGCTTGTTTTGCCAAGGCTAGACTATGGCAGTGCTACGCTCTGTGGCCTCCCCAAATATACCTTTGCCCCACTAAGGGCTTCACTGAATGCGGCGGCCAGATTGGTCACAGGTACCAAATGAAACAAGCACATCTCCCCAGTCTTAAGATCCCGAAATTGGTTGCCCTATGAAGCTAGAATTCAGCTAAAGATTGCCTGTCTGCATCACAAAGCCCTCCATTTCAAAACCCTCAGTTATCTAGTGCAAAAGCTAGAATTATACAGAGGGGTAGACCTTCTCGGAGTGCTAACTCTCTACTCCTGAAACCACAGATCTTTCGCAAAAAGAGAACACGTCAAAGAGCTTTCTCCGGCTCTGCGCCGAAGATCTGGAACTCTCTCCCTCCGGAAATGTGCAGAATCTACTCCAAGGTTGCCTTCAAATTGGGAGTAAAAAAATTCCTCATGAACATGTTCCTACCTTGAAAGGGTCTCGGATCGTCTGCTTTAATGCTCTGGATTTACATCCTAAGTCCTGCCTTTGGTGTTATTCTGCTTTACTAGTCACTTGCTCCCCTCCCAGTTCTCTGTGGTCCAATTATTATCTTACCCTTTATTGTCCCTTTTGTTCGTAACCTTTTTTGTTTGATATGCATTCTTTATTTGTTTAGGTTGGTTTTCCTTTTGATGATTGTACTGTGACTATTACCTTCCTCCCCTAAAATTGTAAAGCGCTCTGATATCCTTCGGGACCACGTTCGCTAAATAAAATGTTATGAATAAATAAATGAATAAATATGTGAATAGAGACAATGACTCATTTATTGTGCCCTTGGGGTGTGCACCCTGAGTATCTAACCCACAATATCAGCCAGACAGATTTTTGAGGACAAAATATTTAATAAAAAATAAAGACTGATAAGTAAATCTAGATTTTCTATATCTAACTCCACATATATGTACCTATGCCGTACATGTATCTTAAAGGTATGTAGATGTGGAATAATAAATATATACTTCTGTATATTGATTTACTTTCCGATGTTTTAGCCCTTAATATTCTGTCCTCAATATTCTTGTGCCATGATATTGTTGTGGTTGATATTCAGCAGTACAACCCATTCATGGTACGGAATACGTGTACTTCCTTAGAAAAAAAGACGTCTTTCCACACAACACTGTTTTAGAGAACCCGAAAAAGTAAAAAGGTAGCACAAGTGATCAAGGCAACCAATATATAATTGAATTTGATCCTAACAATGTGAGAAAGCTTTGCCTGGATGACTGATGGAACAAACCCAGGACATCAACAATATCTGCAAGGCTCACATGCTTATATATCACAGAGTGGCGCATAGGGTCAAAAGGCACACTCTGCTGTCAGAACTGGTGAATTGACTAATCACCAGCAGCAGCCGCCATAAACGAAAGGTGGTGGGGTGGGTGGGGTCGCGTAGGAGGCTTCATGCGAGGGTGGGGGGGATTGAATATAACAAAACTTTTGCCGCCGGCCACTCCAACACCATGTCTGCTGGCGCCGCCTCTCATCTTCCTGCCTGCTGGTCCCAGCAGCTCCTGGGACAGACTCCCTGTTGTGGGACTTGGTCTGAGTAGGCAGAAAAGACTCCCAGCTCAGACCAGGGAGTCTCAAACCTACGTGCGCTTGTGTGTTTTGGCCAGCCGAAGACGGCCGGTCAAAACACATATGTGCACTTAGGGAGTGGAGTGCACTAGCATTCCTCCTCCCACCTCCCACACCTCTGCCCAACCCTCCCAACAGCACTGGCTAAGAGCCGACAAATGTAAATTAAAACGATGCAAGAACATTGTTTTAATTTACATTTTCTGGCTCTGATCCAGGCAGTGAGGCGACGCTCCTCCGCCATTGCGGAGGAGCCGCCACTGCTAATCAGACACCTCAGCAGTTCAAAATATTCAGTCACGAAATGGAATCAGATGCCACCAAAGCCAACCGATGAGCCTTTACCCAACAATGCAGGAATCTCCTCCATTTTCATTCTCTGAGAAGGTTTGTAACGCTATTAACCCAAAACCGGAAAAATGCACCTGCTGTGCTATTGAAGTCACCAAGATCCACACATACGGAAGGATGGAGGAGGGGGCAAATTAAGAAGTTTTTGCCATTTATCGTCTATATTCAGTCTTCCATCCAGAGGAAGTCCTTTGATAGTAAGGCCCACAATCATTAATACTATATGGAAACCAAGGGTCCTCCCTATCTCTACCAGTCAGAGTTTAAACTCAAAGGGCCTCATTTATGAAAAGTGTTGCGTTGTTGTGTGAGAACAGCGATGAAACACTTTTCAGTGCTGCCTCCTTGCGACATCATGGATGTGCTATATTTACTGTACGGCGGTCCATGTTGCAAGGATTTAATGGAATGTCAGTATTCCTGACGTTTCCGTAGGGGCAAAAGTGGAGCATTGCTAGAGTGTGTCTGAAAACAGACACAACTCTAGCAATGAGTTGTTTCAAAGTGCCTGCAGCATTCTTACACCAGCTGTGAGGCAGGCGTAAGGATTTGATGCAGTGGCGTCCTAGAAGTGTTGCAGTGAAATATGATAGGTTTCACTGCAACACTTCTACAAGCCTTTTTTGAGGTGGAACGCCCACCCTCCACACATTATACCTGATGCAGGTATAATGAAGTGCAGGGGTTTACAAAGTGACTCTTCTGTTTAGATGAATCACTTTGTAAATATGTCACTGTGCGGCGCATATTTTACGTCACCGGTGCATCTCAAAAAGTGATAAATAAGTCCCTTAATGCACACTGAATCCAACTCAGCTGACATCAGAGAGGATTTTCCATGGCATCAGCATGCAGGACAAACTGTAGTCCAAATCCACAGGCTGTGGGTAGCGTACGCAGTAGGGAAATCACAAAATGTTTCTGGAATGGCCGGAGAACTGGGATGAAAAATAGAGCATGAGTAAAATGGATTTTCACTTTCTAGCAGGAAGCGATCAACAGGTAAGAAAGGGCACACGCAACTAAGGGCCCGATGTAGGTAATCCCAGATTACCACTTCATTATTACCGAATCATACCGATTCAGTATTTAAGAACTGGCACTGGGGATGTAGGTATTTTTACCTAATTGATTACCGAATTGGTAAGATTCGGTATTTACCGATTCGGTAATTTGGCATTGATTCATTTGGGCCTTGAAGCCCATAGGAATCAATGGCAAATACCGATTCGGTAATTACCGAATCGGTAAATACCGAATCCTGCCAGGGGGAACAGGGTGTCACTTTGACACCCTGTAGCACCCCTGTTTTTGGCTTATGTGCAATGTGACACACATACATGCCCTTAGGGCATGTATGTGTGCCACATGGCACAGGTGTACATGCACAGATGTGCATGTACACAGGAATTCGTTATTTACCACCCAATTGTATTGGGTGGTAAATAACGAATTCTTAGAGGCCTCTAGCACTGTCAACAGTGCTACCTACATTAGAATTTACAGATTCGGTATTTTTACAGAGTCTGTATTTACCGATTCGGTAATTGTACCGATTCGGTAAATACAGAATCGGTAAAAATACCGAATCTGTAAATAAATGCCTCCTATATTGGAAAAGGCATTTACCGGTCGGTAACGGCCGAATTCGGCCGTTACCGACCGGTAAATGCCTTCCTACATCGGGCCCTAAGTGACCAAATCGTTCCCTTGTGGTGGTACCCTAAACTTGTTGTTGCTGCTATTCTTCAAAGTCTATAAGCACCCGTCGGTAGAGCTGCTCCTACAATACCAGCTAATGGATGATTCCACCTTAGGCCAGACTATGAACACAAATTGCTTAAGACACATATATTACAGGATGGAAGAGAGTTGCCTGTTCCTCAAAATGACCTAGAGAGAAATCTTGATTACAAAGACCTCAACTTAGAATACATTCCCTTTTCTGGTTGCTACAAAAGCTAAAAGAAGACCTCTCACTTGAGCAGAAATTTTAAAAAACAGAAGTCTAATTTATCCACAACTCTCCTTCTAACATAAAATGGCAGCCATTAAGAAGAATACTGTCTTCGGACACTCAGGCCCAGATTCTCAAAGGTTTAGCGGTACTTTTGTAACTCAAAACCAACGCTATACCTTTTTTGGGATTCACAAACCAATGTATATTGGTATTTGTGTAGTTTGTGTGGAAAAATAACTCAAAGCAGCACAAAACACTGTTCTGCATTACTTTGCATCAAGGGGGCATTCCTGTCCGGCAGTGGGTCAGTCTCCCCCTTTCCTCTCAGACCCTACACCAAGCACCTGCGTAGTCCCTCAGGGGTCCTCCATCAGCCCTACACTCTTCAATGTCTACATGGCTCCATTCGCCCCCAACGTCAGAACCTACAGACTCAACATTGTGTCATACGCAGATGACACCCAACTTATTCTCTACCTATCCAACGAACCCAACACCGCCAGACACAACTTTCGAGAAGGCATGGAAGCCGTCGCCAAATGGATGGAAAACATCTGCCTACAACTAAACGCCAACAAGACAGAAGTACTCATCATGGGCCCAAACCCCGATGCCTGAAATGACACCTGGTGGCTCCCACCCCTCTGAAACCCGCCCATCCCCATGGACCACACACGCAACCTGGGAGTCATCCTGGACTCCGAGCTCAGATTGGACTGCCAGATCAACTCCGTCTCGTCCTCCTGCTTCCACAACCTCCGCCTCCTATGTAAGACCTTCAAATGGATCCCC
This sequence comes from Lissotriton vulgaris, assembly GCF_964263255.1. Taxonomy (NCBI): domain Eukaryota; kingdom Metazoa; phylum Chordata; class Amphibia; order Caudata; family Salamandridae; genus Lissotriton; species Lissotriton vulgaris. Next base: position 797,480,989 of record NC_141685.1, on the reverse strand, counting down.
CTCGAACACATAAAGACCGTCACTCACACTCTGGTCACCAGCGGACTTGACTATGGCAATGCACTCTATCCCGGAAAAAACAAAATCCTCACCCGCAAGCTACAGAACATCCAGAATGCCACCGCAAGACTGGCCCTAAATCTGCCAAGACACTGCCACATCTGCCAGCACCTGCGCACACTCCACTGGATCCCCATTGAGGCCAGAGTCACCTTCAAAATGCTTACCCTTTCAAGGCCTGTATGCAGGCTCTGGCAGTATGGATGAACTCGCATTGTCTGAAGCTCAACGGCTCCAAGACGGAGGTAATGGTGATCGGTGGGACCAACCTGAGCTGGACAGCGGATTGGTGGCCATTATGCCTGGGCCCAACGCCCATTCCCTGTAAGCAGGCTAAGAACCTGGGGATATGGGTTGATCCCACTCTATCCTACGAGGGCCACATTCGTCGCCTAGTGGGAAAGTGTTTTGGGGTATTAAAAACACTCAATCACACCTTTGACTTACTTCCTCTGGAGGCTAGACGCACCTTGACTCAAGCATTGGTGACGTCCAGTATGGATTACGGAAATGTCTTGTTTTTAGGCACCACAGAAAAAAGCATGGGGCGCCTGCAAGTCCTTCAAAATACGGCCGCTCGTCTGGTCCTGAGGCTTCCCAAAAGTGCAGCATCCAAACCTGCTTTAGCGGCCCTACACTGGTTGCCGGTCAGGAAGAGAGTTATGTATAAATCTCTCCTAATATGCCACAGGATACTCTGGCATAAAGCTCCACCCTATCTCCAAGACCTGGTACATAGATATGAACCTAGTAGAGCTTTACGCTCAGAAGGAACGGGCCTGCAGAAGGTTCCCCACGTAAAAAAGAGCCAAACTGGGAGGTCGATCTTTTAGAGTAATAGCGGCTCGAAACTGGAACAGACTCCCGGTTGGCCTCAGACTGGAAGGATCGGAGGTAAGCATGGGCGAATTTTGCGAATCTCGCGTTCGCGAATTTTGCGGATTTGCGAACTCGCAATCCGCAAAATCCGCGAATTCTCGCGAATTTGCGGATTTTTTTTTGTGTTCGCGCGGGTTTCTGCCAGTTCGCGAGGGTTTTGTACAATTTCGCAAAACGCGAACTTACCTGTCGGGTCGCAAGTTTCGCGAACTTGTTGTTTCTACATGTCCAGCCTGTTTGGGACACTCTTCTTCATCACTGCCACTCTCTGTCACCACTGCCACTCTCTGACTACTCATGCCACCCTCTGGCCCACCCATGCCACCCTCTGTTTCATCACAGCACCCTCTGGTTGTCCAGTCAGTGTACATTATTGTGGCAAAGCAAGCACACCTTCCCTGCCTCAAGTGACCTGAATTAATTTGGGGCTGACACAGAATATTTTTTTAGCTGGCACCTGCTTCCTTAGTGCTTCTTGATTAGTGATCTTTTGCACTTGCTAAGTGCTTTCATTGTTGCAAAATTAGTTACAACACCTGCCCTGCCCCAACTGACAATAATGAATTAGGGGCTGATTAATGGATTTGAACTTCCAGCCTGGCTCCTGCTTGTCTCCCTTAGCTGTAATTCAGGACCTTTGTGGCATATGTGTAACTATTCTGAGGTTCAGAGCAGGGTCACATAATAGTTGCAACTGGCAACTGAACTCTGGAGGGGCCCCTCAGGAAGCACTACAGGAAATGGCTACTAATGATGAGCCTGAACTTTTGAACCTGGTAAGTAGTTTCAGTTTTGCTAAGATCGTATTTCTGCAATTTTGCGCTTATTCGCGGGGCGCGAAGTTGTACTGGGAAGCCGTGAACTCACGCGAACAGTGCGAGCAAGCCATAAAATCCGCTGCTCGCGGATTTGCGGATTTTGCAGGAGATTCGCGAATCTCGCGGATTGCGAATTTACCGAAAATCTGCAAAATCCGCGAGCGAAACGGATTTTCCGCCCATGCTTAATCGGAGGCCAAGTTCAGAAGTCTTTTAAAAACTAATTTGTACAATCTGTAAAGCACTGCTTGGGCGGGGGAGGTGACATTGCTGTTTGTGAATCTTTATCTCCACACGCCGGGATGGCGTCACCAGGCGCTTTATAAACTACTTTATTATTATTATTATTATTATTATTATTATTATTATTATTATTACCCACACACACACAAAGCCCTCCACGACACCGAACCAGCATACCTGAACAGCCGACCCAATTCACACGCACCCCAAAGGACCTTACGATCAGCCCAGCTCTCTTACGCAGTGGTCCCCCACACCAGAAAGACCAGATCGGGAGGCTGTTCCTTCTCCTTCCTCGCGGCCAGAGCCTGGAACGCCCTTCCGCTCCACCTCCAACAGACAACATCGCTTCCCATCTTCGCAAGAAACCTCAAAACCTGGCTCTTCGACAGACCCCCCTTGTTGATGGACTGGAACCTGCAACCCCCTAACCTCAGCACCTTGAGACCCTTACGGGTGAGTAGTCGCGTTTAACAAATGCCTGATTGATTGATTGATTGATGGGTGGTACATGGGCATACCCGTGCTACCACTCATGCTTTTTGACGCCAAATTCTATTCTCAAACATCAGTAGAAAGAGTTTAGTGCCAAAAATTAACGCCACTGAAAAGCAGGCGTTAAACGGAGAAATGTGTTCATTTCGCTGTGCTTTTCCAACTTTGTAAGTGTGCTGCACATTACAGCACACATGCAAAGCAGGAAAAGCTTTTTCACTTGTCTAAGAATAGTAATTTTTACAGGAGGGATACCCTTCCTGTACAAAACCTATGCTAGACTCACACACACACCCTAGTGCTAAAGTGTGTGCGTGGTTATCAGCAGTTGAAATCCACGCTAGCACTAAGGAGAGGGGAGAAGAGAGTCATTTCTAAGTGAATATGGTGTTCTCCTGCGCCCTCCCTGTCATGAAACGCAGCGTAGCATCTTTGGGTGCTGCCCTGTGTTGCCTGTCAGCTTACAGAATCTAGGCTGTAGTTCTGAGAGTTCTTCTTCCTCTCTTACAAACACACTATTGAATTGACCTAATTAGGGCTGTGGTGGTGTCCTCACTGGCCTAATGCAAAACACAGTACATCTGTATGCTGGAGGTAAAAATACTACTACTATAAAAAATCCTGAAAAAGCATCTGCATTTTACATTGTTAAACCGGTGATATTACTCTCACTCCTGGTTGAACAATATGTCAAATTGTAAATACTATGCACCATCCATAAAACAGGACCTGAATGCCAGTGGAAAACAGCTCTTCTTTACACCCTCAGTTGCATCCTCTGGCCTTGCAAGCCTAAACTAACCACATCAACATGTTCAAGCGCAAGAAAGCTGGAGGAAAGACCTTAAGCATGCAGTGGGGAAAGGGACTCAACTCTGGAACTCCATGAATGGTCAACTGAGAGCATGAGTGTAATGAAATGCCTCTTTTTACATGATCACCCTCAAGGTTTTGGATTGATACTGCTGGTTTGTCGACCCTAAGAAAACACTGAGTCCCGCCAACCACGCCTCAATGTCAGTGCTCTGGCTCGTAAAACATGTAAAGTTAATTGGCTGATACTCAATTGGCACAACTTCAATAACTTATAAGTCCCTATTGTATGGTACCAGGAGTACCAAGGGCCTGTAAGTTAAAGTGTCCCTCATAAACTACAGCACTTATTGTTCCACCACAAATGGGACTAAGTAAAACACGACTCCCATCCCACCACTGCGTAGTTTATGAATTGCTAATTCAAAATTGTCATTTAAGGTAACTGCAAAGCCCAAACCTCCCTTCTTAATATATGTCACCCCTCAAGCAAGCCTATTGAATCCAAAGGCAAGAGGCAGTATATTAAGAAGCATAATGTGTGTTTTACATGTTCTGAAAAAAACAAACTAAATTGTCATTTTTATTGTGTACAGAGTAAGTAGCCTCATTGGTGAGTGCAGAGTTACACGATGACAACTCAGCAGTGCTAACTTCAGAATGGGACTACTAAAAAAGATACTTCAAGGTTTCAAAAGAATCAGGACATTAAATCCAACTCCATGCTTAAATGGTATTTACTCAACCTTTTCAGTAAAAGAAACTTTAGAAAGCTGCCACCCTGTTGCCCAAGTGTCCTGGGCCATTTATGGTTGCTGACCACAAGACAACTTTCTGTCCTCCTGGGGAGGAGTGTGAATGACTCCCAGGAAGTATTACAAGGGCCTGCCACGGGAAGAGGCGTGGATCTCTTCCTGGCAGGAAAGCTGAACGAGGCGTGAGTCCAACAGCTGAGCTTCAAAGGTGCAGCTGCCTTTGAAGGGCAAAGAATGTACACACACAGGAATGGCTCTCCTTTTGTTCTTCTATATATGATGGCAATGGGGACAGAGAGGGGATAACACCTGCCAAGCTGTTTTTACCATGCACATGTTTCCCCCAGGTAGCAACACAGCTAGAGTGAGCTACCAAACTCCACACTGAGAGAAGGGTTCCGCCATCTAAGGAGTGGGCAGAATGTTAAATCCTGGGATTGCAAAATGCCACACATTGCAGGCAGTTGTCATCAGGTAGGATGGACCGAAGAAGCCCATTGGCTAGTTACCACCAGATCCTCCAAGGGAGCTTTCTTGGCATAAATATGGCACCTCTGACACCCAGACCTCAGATACCATCTGGACTGGAGGGAAGGCTGAAGACACAATGACCTGCTGTTCTCTGGACCTCGCAAAGAGAAGCTGTTATACTGACTGGACTGCACCTGCTGATCCTTGGGATAGTAAGAAATGGTTGTGCCTGTGGGGTTTGACTCAAGGCAAAGGCATCCTAAGCCCCAGACAGAAGAAGAGACTCCAAGAGTCAGCTGGGTGACTTCCTGTTCTCAGCTACAGGGCCACTAAAGATGAAAAAAGCTAACCTTGGCTAGTCAGTAGCCACAATCACTTGATCGCCACTGATCTCTGGCACAGACATGCAACCCAAGAACCTGAGCCTCCATGCTCAAAAGTTGCACACAAGTCTCCTAGAGCTGGGAGAGTTGTCAGAGTGGAGGCTGGCAACACAAAAAAGAGACCAGCCTCCACCAAAGGGAGCTGCTGATTTTGTTGTGACCGGAGATTAGTAGTACAGTGGCAACTGGACTTTTACTGGACCACACCAGGACTTCGAGGGACATGGGCCCCTGTGGCCAAAGTCACCCCACAAAGACCATGGCCTGAAGAGTAGCCCCAGGAAGCTGCCTGTCAACCGCACAGCATCCTCAGCTTCCTACAGCATATTCAGCATCTTGTATCCCTTGCATCAGGACCTCTTTGTTGATGTCTATAGAAGTACTCCCACATAGCCTGGAACTGGATTGGATACTGTTTTGGTGACAATGTAACTGGTCTCACTGCCTCATTTGCCCCCTTGACTTGCTTCCTGTTCGAGTTGGTCACCCAAAGTGGGCAGAGCACCCGAACACCAGCATTTGCCAATGCTCATTTCCATTTCTACTGAAAAGCTGTTATTTATTCTTTTCTTATATATTTATATCTCCGGAACCCTATGGTGGACTTTGTTTGTTTTTGTGTCAAACACTTTATAAAAATAGGAGCTACTTTTATGAATTGGTTTTGGTGTTCTTTCATGTTGCATGACTTTCTTATTTTGTTATTTTGCTTTACACTTGATCCTTTGTTTACGCCTAACTGCTCAATGCTACAGCTGCCCAGGGTTGAGCTAAGGTTTTGCAAACAAACCGGACTGGACCCAAGATGATATTGTGAGTGTGTTACACAGTAAGGTCGTACAACCACCCAATATAATACACCACTTTCCTCACAACTTTTGTCATAACTGCCGCGGCCAGCCCTCACGCGGGTAATTCCCCGTCTGTGCGGGGGTTCTATTGCAGTGGGCGGTGTCATAAAATGCCAAGCTCGTCACGAGAACAGGTTCACTGTGCAGCATGATGAGCTGGGCTCGTCACGAGCACCGCGTGGCCCCGCACGGCCCCTCCCCGCCCGCACCACAGGGGAATTAGCCCCGCGTGGATGGGGTTGAGACTACTAAATGCCTTCTGTGAATACCAAAAGTAGTAAGTTTAGGATTTTGTCGTAACTTAGTTTTGTGAATCGGCCCCTATGTGTGTAGCAAGGAGAAATATCACTGGCAGCTATGAGAAGCTAAGGATTTTGAGAATGGCTTGTCACCCTTCAAGAAGAAAAATTGACTCCAGACTTTGAGAACACTGACGTTTGTATTAATTTATTAAGCATTTTGTTCAGAAACACAGTGCATACAATAACTGCATAGATGTCCACAGACAGGACAGTGGACTAACGCAGGCAGTGGGAATGTCAAACAAAGATGAGGAAGGCATGAATGCAAGGAATGATAGCAACATGGAGGCTACAGAGCCTGTGGAAGAGTGTTGGTTTCAGGAACACGCCCTTTCCTCTAATTTGCCTCAAGTGGGAGTGGCCTCTTTGATAGACGTCAAGATGGAGGAAGACTTTTTCAGGGTATTTGTGAAGGCACTGAGAGCAAAAACCTCTCCTACAGGGGGATAGTTCAGTCAGTTTGGAGCTAGATGGCTTACCAGACAACTGACCATAGTGAAGAAGTGGAGAGTTTGTGATCTTAGGTGGTTGGTGACTGAGGATGTAGTCGATGTCTCTTAGTATTAAATAGGTGGGGCCTGGCCAATGATGGACCTGAAATCTAGGTTGAAGTCATTATATGAAGATCTGTGTTTGACAGACTGCCTTGTGCCTGTAGGGAGAAGTCATGTAGGTTGAATGGGGTCAAATAAGATGAGAGTGGTATAGTTGAAAGTGCGATTGAGGGTAAAATTAGAGTGGGAGGAAGAAAAGTAGGCTTTTCAATAGTCAATGTTACTGATCACCAGAGGGTTAATAAGGGTTTTGGAACCCTGGAAGTTGCAGTATTGTTGCATTTTGTGGATATCTAGTAGCTGGAAACAGATAGGATTGGCCCTCGAGTTAATTAAAAATGGAGGACCTAATCTTGCGTTTGAAGTCAACACAGAAATTGCAACATGAGTCCTCTGGAAAATGTAGGCGGGACGGATGGCCTTCCAGATAGCTGTCAAAGTGAGAATTAATGAACCCTGGGCAAAGCACTACGCTATGCTCACGTAGTTTGCGAAGTTTGCGCTACTTCGCACTACGCGAACTGCACGTAGCACAGTGCAAACACGCGTAGCGTAGTGCAGCGGTAATTTTTTGATGGCTCGCGTTCCTCAACCTCAAGTTGGTGACCGCGTGCAAGCAAAATGACATCCAGGCGAGACTTTTTCCTCGTTCGTGATCAGCAACATCAAGCTGCCGATGGCGAGCTTGGAAAATAAACCTCCCGGCGAGATTCTCAACGCAGGAAGGTCAGGTTTCTCATTGCAAGTGGTCGCGACTGCTCGCGATGAGAAACTACCAGACCACGTTGAGAAAGCTGCCGCTCGAGTAAAAATCTACTCGAGTGGCAAAAAACTACAGCTCTCACTGTGCAAGATGCCGTTTTCAATGATTGCACAGTGCCGGATGTTTGTCCGCACTGTGCAATCATTTTAAACGGCATCTTGCACAGTGCGAACAGGGTAACGCAGTTCACGTAGTGCTATGCGTAGCTCACGTAGTGCGAAGGGCACTTCGCGTAGCTACGCGTAGCGCTACTTCATGAACTATGCCCAGCCCTAGAAATAATGATCTTGGTGAGTTCAGGGTCAAGCATGAGGCAGTTTGTGTGGTCACACAATAATGGATGGACATGTTAGGAGCCTCAAGCTATGTCTGCTAGAAACCTATATGCCAGTCAGAAAAACACATTTTCCCAGAAAGGTCCCCTAGGTTACAACTACAAAATAAAATAAGACCAAAGTCATGTCACTGCATGGGTAAGCTTAGAGAATGGCACTTCTTGTAAAGTGGCAGGTGTGGGCCAGTCCCTGGTGAGACAAAAAGGTTCCATTGCTTATGCATCTTCTGCTTGTACTTGGCATCGTTTTAAAAGAATCTACAAGGGGCTATCAATCAAAATGGTGGACCAGAATACTTTGAGCATCCGAGGTCTGACAAAAGGGAAGTGAGCCCTGATAGAGTACAAAAAGGCAAGTAATGGCGGAATCTTTGTTAATGACTTGACCTACCCTTGCAGGAGTGTTGAAAGGTGAACCCCAGTATGTTCCTGAGCATTACTGTCTTCAGCACTTGTGCTCCCAACAAAAGCCTCTCATATCATATACTTTGAATAAGCTAACCATGGTGGTTGAGGTAATTGGTTACTGGTGGCTTGGGATCTGTCCTACTAAGTCTCTGCAAACTGGGCCAATACAACCTTTTCTACTTGACTCTTGTGGTAGCAAGAGTGAGCAGTCACAGGCTTCTCAGGTCGGCAGTGTGGGGGCACAAGCTCAGACCTCAACAATCAACCAACAGATACAATAACTTGACTAGCCAGTTCAGTGCTTGTCTTTCTAGAAAAAGAAAGCTCTTTTTAATCTTCAGCAGTACTAAATAGTACACAATTCAATCCAGTTTACAAGGCAGTGATCCTGGTCAAGATTCTTCGTGTTGCTCTGTGCCCGCTGATCCCACCCGAGTGATCGTCGATGAGCTTGTCTTACCAGAAATTATGGAAGAGGCACAAATCAGGTTCGGGTGCACATTCTGGTTCCGCAAAATTCAAAAGTGCAATCAGTTTATGCGTTTCAGGTGTTCTTCTTACCAACGGTGGTGTAGTGAGTAGGAAATTAGGGCCATATTTATGGACAAGTTATGTAGCGCAGCAAGTCACCTTGAGGCACTGCACTGCGTGTGCAGGAAAAGTATAGAAATGCACTATATTTAAGTCAATACAGTGCTTTTCCCCTCTGCTGGCACCCTTTTGGCAGCCTAGCGCCAATGCAGGCACCCTAACACCATGGTGCAAGGGTGCCTGTGTTGTCAAGAAGATTGTTTTTGTGCAGGAAGGGGCACCATTCTGCACACAAAAAAATCTCCATAGGCTTTTTACTCTTTCTATGTGTGCTGCAGAATGCAAATACATAGAAAGAGGAAACAACGAGGAGAAATAAACATATTTCTCTTTGTTACACCTCACCAGGGAGGCATAGGTTTTTGGCGCATTCCCAGGTCTGTCACATATACCTGGGAATACATCAAAATCCATGGATGTTATGTGGAAACATCCATGGAATGCTTTCCTGGTGCAGGGTAATGCCACACAGCGATTTGAACTGCGTTGCATTATGAAGCCACAAAGGGTGGCTTTGAATGGCTTGATAAATCAAATTTTTTATTTGTGTTGCTCTTGCACACACATAAGCAGGTAGGGCCCAACTGGGCTGATACACTCACCAAGAGAGTTGCAGGCCGCCATAGGGCTGATATATTCACAATGGCATCTGCAGCGCTGACTGGGCCAACATGATCACCATGGTAAACGCAGGTCTGACCAGCCGACACAGTCACCACACAAGTTACATATTAAACTATTTGGGGACAGCCCCGTAACACTAGGAACCTGGGGCCTCATTTATGAGGCCGTGCGTCACTTTTACGCTGCCACCAGCAGCGTAAAAAATGTGCCTTGTTGCACCATATTTACAAAGTGACGCATCTAGGTAGATGCGTCACTTTGCAAACCCCTGCGCCAAATTATACCTGCGCCAGGTATAATGTATACAGGGGAGGCGTTCCGGTGCAAGAAAGGGTCGTAGAAGTGATGCAGTGAAATCTATGAGATTTCACTGCGTCACTTCTAGGACATCGTTGCGTCAAAATCTTGCGCCTGCCTCACAGCAGGCGTAAGACAGACGCAGGCCCTTTCACATGGGGCTTGCCCCATGTGAAAGGAAACATTGCTGGAGTTGCATCACTTTTGTGACACACTCCAGCAATGCGTCACTTTTGCGCAATACAGATACGTCAGAAATACTGAAGTATCTGTAACTCCTTGCACCATGATGCGCCATACTGTAAATATGACGCATCATTGGTGTCGCAAGGAGGGCGCAGTGAAAAGTGACGCATCGCTGTTTTCACGCAGCGATGCGCCACTTTTCATAAATGAGGCCCCTGGGCTACTGAAATGCAAAACAATGTGGGAGAATATAAGCCTAAGCCTCCTAGGCTAAATACAATCAAACTAGTTCGATAAAGTCTTCAAGTACTTTTAATGCAACAAAAAGTAACTAGTGGACTCATATGATTTATCTGTATGCTAACACTGTACTCCTATTCTGAATTGTATTGACTAAATGGAAACCAGTGGATTCTTATGATTTATCCGACTGCTAACACAGTACTCCTATTTTGAGTTGTGTTGAAAAATGTGTATTCCATCAGTCAATATTTATGCATGTATATATGTTGTATATAATCCAATGTGCTGTTGATAATTTATTATACAGCACCTACATACTATTATTTTCATTATTGTCACTACTCAGGTTCACTGCGTCGTTTTTTTCTAGCACGGTCATGGTAGTTGATATGTTGTATTAAGACCACTTGAAGATTTTTATCCAATTAGTCTGGATGATTATATTTAGCCTAGGCGGCTTAAATCCTCCCCCGAAGGGACCATTGTTATTCATTTGCACAACAGCAGTTGTAGCTCAACTGGGCTGACATCATCACTAAGTTAGTTACAGCCCTAACCTACCATACACAATCACCACAGCAGTTGCAACCTTAACCTGGCTGGTAGGATCACGAAGGTAGTTGCAGCCCTGACCATTCTGGTGCATTCACTTACGCTTTTCACAGTTTCAGCCAAGAACCTTCTTAGAGACCAGTGGACCATCTGCAGGAGGTCACTCACTGGAAGGTCACTTTCTCTGGGCATCTCTCCATCCTGGGACATGCTGGGCATCTCCTCTTGGACAGCCTATCCCCCTGAATGGCCAGGAAGACTCCTTCCTCTTTCAGCAGAAAGGTAGGCGTCTGAACACTCTGAAGACCCTTAGCTCCTCTTTCAGAGAGTGCAGAATTCAGGTGATGTCCCATCATCTATGGGTGACTCTCTGTCAAACACCAGCCCTGCAGAGTACTCCTATTCCTTGGTCATGAAGGATTTGGAACTGGACCAAAGTGGTGTGGTTTCGATTCCACATTTGTACACATTTTCTACACAGGGAATGTGGATCAACTGTTCCAAATTTCAGAAATGGTTTGGGGTGGTTCTCTTTCAAGTGTTCCTATCAGGCTTCTTTCAGACACATCATTTGTGCAAAGTGATGCTTCTCATAGCAAGGAGCACTGGAGCGGTCTCCAAACTGGAGCACACGCAACATGGGCATGATGAAGTGTGAGGTTTCTGCACCTAGCTGTCATCGGCCTCTCTGAAGCAGATCAGGGTAGGCCCGCCTTAGAAACCTCTTCACGATGCACAATGGAAATGAATGGCTGTGCTTAGGAAGAACTACTCTGCAGCATCTTACTATGAAAAAGTCCTTATGGAATTTCTGAAGGTAGCTCCCACTCTGTCCTCCTCATTTCATTGTCTGGACCTCAACCCACCAGTCACAGGAATGAAGGTGATACACTTCCACTGTCTAGGTGGCTGTCCTCATGCTCTATCTTGTGCCATGCCAAACCAACCCTAAGCATATAAAATGGATTCCTCTGGCTCCAGTACTTGGATTCACTCACTAGAGTCATACTGCTGCACATATGCTACATGCACAGAAAAGACACCCTTGACATGCATACAGGATATCAGAGCAGGGGTATGGGCCTTCACGTAACAGCAGAACTTTACACAAAAGGGACTGTAGGCCACACTATGAGTGATGCAGATAAAAATGTCTTGTCACACTAAACTTATACTGCCACCAGCAATTTATCTGGTACTAGCAGCCCGCCCGACGTTGTCCAGGGGCAATGAGGCTCAGTGTGCAGTCCTCCGGAGCGCAACCACCACCTTCAGGGCCCCCACAGACTTCCGGCAGCATGTCGTGTCTCGAATCCCAGTTGGCAATTACACTCAGTGTGCAGTCCTCCGGAGCGCAACCACCACCTTCAGGGCCTTCAAATCCCAGGCCCCCAACCACCTGTGCAGCCGTGGGCCTAAGACCAGGTGACACTCACCGCCGCCGCCGCTCCTCAGCCTTGCGCTCATGGCCGCTCCTCTTCGCGCTCATGTCCGCTCCTCAGCCTCGCGCTTCTGGCCGCTCCTCCCCACGCTCGTGGCCGCTCCTACCCCTGGGCATGTCGGACCTCTACCTTAGCCCATCGCGGGCGCTGCCGCTCCTCAGCCTTGCGCTCCTATCGCTGCTCCTCGCGCTCCTGGCGGTTCCTCCTTGCGCTCCTGGTTTACTTCCTGAACTTTACCAAAATGTCTGACGGTGATGTCAGCACGTTCCTCGTTAGCGCACACGCCCACCTCAGACATGGCACTACTTCCAAGGGACTACTTTAGCAAAGAACGTACTTTGCCCTTGTAACATATATTTTTTGCTGATATATAGCCTATGACCATCTGCTTACCCTGACCTTTCCAATGCTGTATCCGGTGTGTGGGTTGGCGCTGTGGTTCCCGAGTTTACCCGCCTCAAAGGCTGAAAGTTCTTCCTTTATTATAGTAGTATAGATAATCAGGACAAGGAAAGTAGTCCTTTGTCCATTATGAGGGCATGCTTGATGCACCTCCCCTTACCCTCCCAGGTCAAAGGAAAGTACAGGTCCCGGGCCTTGTGTAATCAATGACATGTTAGGCCTCTGCGACCATGCTTAGATTAGCAGGATGCTATTGGCAAAATAAAAGGATACCAGACACACATTCAGTCAGACACTCAGGGCAGGGGAGAATGCCTATATACAATACAGCGGACATTCCCTTCCAATACCCTTAGGACTTAAAGTAACCTGCTTTGAGTTCCTTTTTGTGAGTGGGGTTTAGTTAGCTTGCGATTTGACAAAGCAAGAGAGGCAGGCCATAGATAAAGATAGTGAGCGAGAGGCATGCCAGCATTTAGGACAAAGAGAGAACTGGAGAAAACCAATTGAGACCTAGCTAATTGACCGATGCCCAGTGGAGCTACCTGATAGCTGAAGAGGAGATGGGCTGCGGATTCCCCCCTCGGCCATCACCTACCCAGCCGGACCTTGGGCAAACTTTCCCTTTGTCTCTCTGTTGTATCTTTACCCTACCACCTTTCGCCCCAACCCCATCTCACTCCATTTTTTTTTCTTCTATGCTCCTTAGTATGTTTTTACTGGTATCATTGGTAATATGTAACTGAAATAAGTTTGCAACTATGTGGAACCTCATGTAAAGCACTTCGATACCTTCGGGTCTAGCCAGCGCTACATAAAACTCTTTACATAAATAAATAAATAAATCAGGGTAAATGAATTTCCCACAAACTTGCATTGAAGTGGACAACATTGTATGCACAAGAAAAAAAAAAATAACCTAATGTTTTACTTAGAAATCATGAGCCTCTCACCTAATTGGCAGTAATTGGTAGTATTGGCACGAATGCAGTATATCTGGTCTGGAAAGACACTAGTTTTCTGAGAGTACAAGATGGAATGGTTACTTCAAACAGGTAAGGCAAACATTATCTTGGCAGAAAAAATTAAAACTCATCTTGACATTTGAAATGTTCTCCATTTTCTGGAATGTTACTACAAATAACTTTAGCAGTTTGTTGCACACTTTCCTCAAGCAGCACAGGGCTACAGGTTCATGGCACATTATAGACATTTACAATGTGCAGTTGAGTGCACTATGGCATTGGTAATTCAAGTACATTCATTCTCTTGCGCTGCCGTTGTATCACTTTTTTGTGATGCTGCAGCGGAGTATTCAATGCACCAAACTGCGCCCTATTTACACAGTGACGCATCAAGGCAGAGGTGTCACTTTGTAAAGGCCAGCGCTACAATATACCTACGTCAGGTATAATGTATGCAGGGTGGGCGCTCCTCCATAAAAAAAGCCTTGTAGAAGTGGTGCAGTGTAATTTAGGAGATTTCACTGTGCCACTTCTATGACTTGAGTGCGTCAAAATCCTTACGCCTGCTTCAAACAGGTGTAAGGATTGACACAGGACTTTTCACATGGGACTCGCCCCAGGGTTATGACACATTGCTGGAGTTGCATTAGTTCTCCAACACACTCCAGAAGTGCGTCATTTTTACACCACTAGATACGTCAGAATTCCTTACATAGCTGTAAATCCTTGCACAGTAGAGCGATACATTGTAAATACTGCACATCCAGTGTCATAAAGATGGCGCTATGAAAAGTGACGCATTGCTGTTTTTCGCCAGTGTTGCATCACTTTTCATAAATGAGCCCCTGAGTGTATAATAGACATACATGTGACATCACAGTAAGTCACACCATTTTTCTTTGCCAATGCTTGTTTTCTTACTGCTTTCTCAGCCAAGCCAGGCTTAGCCTACCTTCTGATACTCGGGTTTCTAACTGATCCTCTTTGGTTGCTTACACCACATTTTTTTTAAAATATGCTTACAAGTCATGGAGCCTGAATATAATCAAGCCAAACTCTCAATCAACTCCAATGTTCTCCTAGGACCCAAACAAAGTACATACAAACTCAATGAAAAATACTTCCAGCCAGGAAATTAGTAATATTAATTTTAATATTAGTTATTTTACATTTTAAATATTTTTTTAGTAATACTGATTCCTGATTACAACCCATTGTTTTTCTCAACAATCTAACGGTCAGATTAATTTTTGACATTCATTTTTACAGTAGTTTTAAAGGAACATAGAATACCAAAGTCAGTATCATACAAATTAACAAGAATAAAACATGGCCGAACCATAACAATATTAAATAGTTGCACGCACAGGTAGCTGAAAGATTTTGTACATTTACAGAATACGCTAAAAAAAGTTAAAGATATTGCAAAGAAACACTTCCTCCTGACAAAAATCACCATACTCGTGCTCTCATTTGTTTTCGCTTAGTGCCCTCACCCCAACTTTGTTTAAAAAAAGGGCAATTTTTGGCAACAATATGGGCACCGTCTGGATGTATCTTCTCATCCTAAGGCCGTAAGGACTTCGCAACCTGCATTTGGCTGCAAGGAGAAGACATCCTAGTTGTCCCCAAGGCCTCAAGAACTTCCTGACTTGCGTTTGGCGGTATGGCGGAGAGCAGTTAATCATTGTTAAACCCTCAAGCACTTCCTAGCCTGTGTTTGGCAGTGTGAGGATATTCTATAGTCACCCCTAAGGCCTTAAGAACCTCCTACATGTATTTGTGGTCAGAAAGACTTTCCATGGTCGTGCCTAATGACCCATAAACTTCCTAACCTGCATGTGGGTATATGAAAGAGATTTCATTGTCATCCCCAAGGACTCAAGAACTTTCTAAACGCTTTTTGGGGAGGTGAAGACAAATAAATATTCATTCCTCAGGCATTGAGAACTTCCTACCCTGGTCTAGGAGTATGCAGGAGATTACCTAGTAGTCACTCAAGCACGCACCTAAATCCAATGTTTTCGCTTCTTAAGAAGTTCCTCACTCAACAATGGCAATTTATTAGAAGACTTTTCTCATCGGAAAAGATCTCCCAAGTATGCAGATCCTTTCAGAAACTACTTTCATCAGTCTCAGAGGAAACTGAGGGCCACTGAGTGTGGGCACAGTGGGCAGACAAGTCCATGGGAGGGAGATGAGGGAGAGAATCACTAGTACTCACATACTTAAGTCTTGACAGCCTCAGCAGTGTAGGAGGGCAGCATGCTTGACAGATTCCCAGGTCCTTAAGATAAAGCCTGAGGTTGAATGACAAAGGTGCTCCAGGGAATGCAGAGGGTATATATGCTTGCTGTTTGCAAACTAGTTTACTTCCGTGTTACAGAAGCTGCCACAGACTCTTCCGAAGACCCCTTCTCTAATACCTGTTACAGACCCACATTTGACATTTTGCACCTTTGCAGTGTGAAGGAGGTATGCCATCACTTGCATGGAGGCCTGGCCCCATACAAATTGGGGTACACCTTCTCTCCTGCACCATATTGCCCACACAGGCTCAGAGGTATGCAAGGTGTCTCTAGGGAGGCACACAGTGCCCCACTGTGGGTGTCACCTGGTGGAGGGCAAAAAGATGCCAAGTATGTGTAGTCACGCACTCCACTGACCTGCTGGGGGTGGGTATTTGAACATTTCCAAATGTCAGGCCAGTTTATGGACAGTGCGAGATGGAGTGGTAAATTGAAACTGCAGCTCCAGAGAAGATGCAGGTCCAGAGCCAGAGACTGAAAGAGGGAACATTAAGATGATTTTACCAGTGAAAGGTAGAGGAGGTGATCCAACACTGATATGAACAGAGCACAACTGGAAATGCTCAGGCATGGCCATTACAAAGAAATGACAAAACATCTGCTTTTTGATCAAGCCAAATAATTAAAACCTTTCATTATCAGACTAACCTGGAAGTCAGAAGAAACACTCTTTCTCCATCTCTTGATGAACTACTCTTCACAAACGTTGAGAGCCCTTAACAAACAATCCAGTTAACGCCCCATGCCCCCAAACCCTCATCTATCCTGGAAACAATTTTCTATGCATTGAGGCTGGTAAAAGTAGAGGTTTTGATCAAATTATCAAACAATATCAATACACTCAGACTGCATGCAGAGCACATCTCAAGATCCTCCATCAAAGAATGCTGGCAGTGGCACACACAAGCCCTGGACATTAACAGCTCATCAACATGTCACCACACAAGGGGAGGGATTCCACCCGCTCTAGCAGGAAGGCCATGAGGTCCTGGCCAACTACATGCAAATCCCAAATCAGTTTCACCCAAGCAAAATCCTCAAAAAGAAAGTTAGGATGTAAACCAACATCATCTGGTGAATCAGAATTCAGATCCAAGGGAGAACAGAAACCTCTATTAAGATCCAAATACAAAACTACATGATGATACAGAAAAGAAATTAACAACACAGTGTGCCTAAACAATATATCATTGGATGAGGTGAAATGTTCCACACTTGAATGGTTCCAAATCAGAAAATCGGATACTTAATGGTGAGTGGGATTAGGCAATCCATTTCTAGTTACCTCCACCCATGGGTGCATCACTTACAGCTCAGAAATATGGGCACAGCCTTTGAATCGAACCAACTCTATCTGGACTAGGAAAGGCAGAGGTTAACGGTACCAGCATTCAACTTCTTCTAGTCAACGAAGTCCTACCACTACGCAGAGCATACCACACAATGGACCTGGCAAGCCCTATCATCATGGCATGACTGATCATGTAATGTGAGCAACCCAGGATTTCCAAATAAATCAGACTAAAACACTTACAGATCCAGCTGCTGAGACAAGCCTCAAATCAAAGAAGTGTTCATAGCAAACACTCAGGCAAAGCACTCCATTGTGTCCGGACCACTGCTAAACAGAGTTTACAGTCTTGTGCACAATGATGGAGTTATTGTGGAAAAATCCCAGGTCTCGTGTAGAAGGTGACTCCCCAGAATATCCTATTTAGGAACCTCAGCTCACCCAGCAGGAAAACGAAAAGGGGACTCTCAAACAATGACCCCAGGTCACCCCCACGCCGCACGGCTCCTCGTGATTGCCCGAGTCTCTGCCCTCTGCTCCGCCGCTGCTGAGGGTTTGCCCCTGGTATCTGGTAACTGTGTTTTTTCGCCCTCTGTACTTTGCTGTGGACTGTATATTGTAATTTGTATTTTTTGTACTGTATTCTCAGGCGCTCCTTGCACCCCTGCCCTCTGTGCCCCCCTGCTCCTCGCTTCCCACCGCTGCTCTCCCGCGGCCCGCCCCTTTTTTCCTTCTGTTTCCCCTGCCCTTGCCCATTGGCCACCCCGTTCCCGCCTCCCAGCGGATCCTCCCTCCCACTTGGCCTCTTAGGGAGGCCGCGCGGCGAAGGTGAGTGTGACCTGACCTCAGGTCACCCCCCAGGCCGCACAGCTCCTCGTGATTGCCCGAGTCTCTGCCCTCTGCTCCGCCGCTGCAGAGGGTTCGCCCCTGGTATCCGGTAACTGTGTTTTTTCCCCCTCTGCACTTTGCTGTGGATTGTATATTGTAATTTGTATTTTTGTACAGTATTCTCAGGTGCTCCTTGCGCCCCTGCCCTCTGTGCCCCCCCTCCGCTCCTAGCTTCCCGCCGCTGTTCTCCCGCAGCCCGCCCCCTTTTTCCTTCTGTTTCCCCTGCCCTCGCCCATTGGCCGCCCAGCTCCCGCCTCCCAGCTGCTCCTCCCTCCCACTTGGCCTCTTATGGAGGCCGCACGGTGAAGGTGAGTGTGACCTGACCCCAGGACACCCCCCACGCCGCACGGCTCCTCGTGATTACCTAAGTTTCTGCCCTCTGCTCCGCCATTGCCGAGGGTTCACCCCTGGTGTCCGGTAACTGTGTTTTTCCCCCTCTGTTCTTTGCTGTGGACTGTATATTGCAATTTGAATTTTTTGTACTGTATTCTTAGGCGCTCCTTGCGCCCCTGCCCTCTGTGCACCCCCCGCTCCTCGCTTCCCGCCGCTGCTCCCCCGCGGCCCGCCCCCTTTTCCTTCTGTTTCCCCTGCCCTCACCCATTGGTCACCCTGCTCCCGCCTCCCAGCTGCTCATCCCTCCCACTAAGCCTCTTATAGCGCACGAGTGCAGCGGGTACGCCGCTGGCGCGCCAAAGGCCACGCCTGGACCATGCCCAGCGCCAGAACCCCTGGACCCTGCGCCCCCGCAACACCAGACTGCACTGCGACTCCAGCACCCTCCACGCACTCAACACCGAACGAGACCACCCCTGCTACCGGACCACCCCGAAGCACACCCAAGGGCCCTTCTCCTGCCGGAACTGCAGATTCACCAGCATCCAGCCCACCAACCAGAGAACCCAACCACCTCCGCTGCATCCTCCTTAACACCCGCTCCGCTTGCAAGCACGCCATCGAACTCTGGGACCTCCTAGACTCTACCGCCCCCGACTTCGCCTTCCTGATGGAGACCTGGCTGAACGCCACCTCAGCGCTAGACATCGCCATAGCCATCCCACAGGGCTACAAGATCTCCCGCAGAGACCGCACCAACGGAGTGGGAGGGGGAATCGCCATCATCCACAAAGACTCTATCAGAATCTCGACCAACACCGACGACACCCTCACCACCGCCGAGCACAAGCACTTGCAGATCCACACCGACCCCAACACCACCCTCAGAAGAACACTCATCTACAGACCTCCTGGACCACGACCACAGTTCAGCGACCCCATTGCCGACCTCGTCAGCTCCCACGCCCTCGCCTCCACGGACTACATCCTCCTCGGGGACCTGAACTTCCACCTCGAGAACAACAACGACGCCAACTCCACCGCCCTGATCGACAACCTCGCCAACCTCAGACTCAAACAGCTCGTGACGACACCCATCCACACCGCTGGATACACGCTGGACCCCATCTTCTCCACAAGCCCCCACGTCTCCTTCAACCACACCACCGAACCCCACTGGACCGACCACAGATGCGTTCACTTCACCTTCAGGAAACCCACCACACACCACCGCACCCAACAGCTGCCACGCCGCTGCTGGGGCAAGGTCACCAAGGACCAACTGACTACCACCTCACCCTGAGACCACCCACCGACCCCAGCGACCCAGACACCACCGCAATCAACTTCAAACAGTGGATCAATGACTGCGCCAACACCCTCGCCCCTCTTAAGACCTCCACAACCAACCACACCAACAAGAAAGCTGTCTGGTTCACCGAAGACCTCCGGATCTCCAAGCACACCTGTCGCAAGCTGGAGAAGAAATGGCTCCATGACCGAACACCTGAAAGCCACACAGCACACAAGAGCGCCACCCGCAGACACCACCAACTCATCAGGGCTGCCAAGAGGACCGCCTTCAAGGACCGCTTAGACAACAATGCACCCAACACCAAAGAGCTCTTCAACATTGTGAAAGAATTCTCCAACTCCAGCTCCAACACCAACAACATCCCACCATCACAAGACCTGTGCGACTCCCTGGCCACCTTCTTTCACCTCAAGATCACCGACATCCACAACAGCTTCAACTCCGACACCCCCGCACCCACCACCGAGTCCACCACCCCTGCGACCACCACCCGCACTAGCCGCCTGACGGCCTGATCCAACGTCAGCGACGAAGACACCATCAAAACCATGAACTTCATCCACTCTGGATCCCCATCTGACCCCTCGACTCCACCCTCTCCATGACCAGACAAGTCAACGCCGTCTCCGCGTCCTGCTTCAACACCCTCCGCATGCTCCGCAGGATCTTCAAATGGATCCCTCCCAACACGAGAAAAATCGTCATCCAGTCCCTCATCACCAGCAGACTCTACTACGGGAAAGCCCTCTACTCAGGAACAACAACCAAGCTCCTGAAACGACTACAACGAATCCAGAACGCCTCGGCACGACTGATCCTCAATGTCCCCCGACGCAGCCACATCACACCCCACCTGAGAGGCCTGCACTGGCTCCCCGTCAACAAGAGGATCACCTTCAAACTCCTCATCCACGCACACAAAGCCCTACACAACACCGGACATACATACCTCAACAACCGACTCAGCTTCCACACCGCCACCCGAAGCCTCCGCTCAGCCAACCTCGCCACAGTTCCTCGTATCCAGAAAACCACCACCGGCGGCAGATCCTTCTCCTACCTCGCCACCAAGACCTGGAACGCTCTCCCCACCAGCCTACGACAGACTCAGGACCTGCTGGCCTTCAGAAAACTCCTCAAGACCTGGCTCTTCGATAAGTAGCGGCCCTCCCTCCCCCTCAGCGCCTTGAGACCCTCACGGGTATGTAGCACGCTTTACAACTTCAGTGATTGATTGATTGATTGACGTAGGGACAGAACCCTAGGGGGTAAAGGTCCCCAGACCTGGAGTTCCCTCCACCTGGCTATTAGATCACGGTCTACCTACTTTTCAGCAAACATCTGAAAACTCAACTTTTATTGACTGTTTGCTCAAGATCATGACTACAGAGACTCAGTTACACCAAATGACCAAACTGTACCTGCTCCCAGGTGACCATGTACTTTGAAGTAAGTGACGCTATAAGCTCATCCGAGTAATATGTTTTGGTTTCTTGCATGGATATGTATGTGTATTGTGTGAGAGGAGATGAGTTTCTGGATGTGGGCCTTTGTGCACAAGTCGATTGCATCTACATGTGTGTTTTCAGGTTTGTTTTATAGTGATTGTGCATGGCGATTGTATTGCATTCCGTAGAGGTGTGTCTCAGAATGTATATTTTGATGATTGTGTGTTATGCGTCTAGGTAAGTCTATTTGTGCATGTTTGTGTGTATGTGCTTTCTTTTTGTTTTTAGCGAGTGTGTGGTTGTTGTGTAGGTATTTCTATATACGTCTGCATGATTTTTGCTACTTGTGTGTTTTGTGAAGGTATTTCTGAATGTATGTTTTTTACATGTATTTGTTGATGAATGTGCATACTGTGACGGGATGTCTCTTTGTTTGTCGGTATATTTTAGTATATCAGTATTTTTCTGTGCTCTATGTCTTTCTGAGCGCGTATGCCTGTGCTTGTCCCAGCAAGAATTACATAAAATATTTATTGAACACAGTACCAATTCTGCAATTGACAATATTACAGCCCTTTGATGCAGCATATGACAAATTGGATGCCAGCTCCTTGTCACTCTCTGTTCTACAAAGTGGTTTGACAAAAGCCCTGAGGGAAGGCAGCTCCTCTGAAGACGTTAAGCCACATCAAAAGTGAATGACCTTGCACAGATCCTTCGCATATGACTTACTTCTTATACTCCGAGTCCTGATTTAAGATTCTCTACTTGAACAAGACAAAGACAGAAACGTTTTTCCATATCTCAGTATCTAAGTAACTGTTTTCTCCAAGCAAGTATAATCAACCAATGGGTATTTTGAACTGTTATTGTCTCCCTTCGGTGCATTCTAATCTCCAAAACGAATGCAACTGTATTCTGACTCTGAACAATGCGCTAGCCTCCACCTGATCTGAAATGTAGTAGCTGCCTACTCCAAACCTGCAGGCAAGTTCTGCAGTTGTAGTCACGCTTAAGCTCATTTCTCAGAGAAAATGTGTATACCCGGATCTGTTCAAGCCCTGATTCTGCTTTGAAATCCCTCAATAAAAGGCTGCAGGGGTTTATGGGAAATTCTGATGTGCTCTGCACAATAAAATAGATCTTTTGTCACTTTTCTTTAAGTGTTATATCACTGAAATCCGGTATCTGGTGGTCAATCCAGCTTTAAAGCTGTCTTTTGACTCAAAAGGTGACACTATTGTTGATGTAGGGTTCATTTACAACATTGTGAAACATTTAATGGCAAAAGTCAAATGTAAACATAATATTTGCACATGATATTATTGCAGGGTTTGGCGTCAGCATGCAAATAATGATTAACAGAGTATACCACATACAGCATGTTTGCGCATATTATTCATCTCTTTGCTCTCATTAGCCTTTGCTGGTGGTACCCTATCAAGAGGTTCACATGATTTTATGTGGTATAAAATTAAATCTCAAATTTACGGTGAAACAGTAAAAATGTGCAATAATCCAATTACCGCCAATTAATATTGGAGGCTAAATCGGTGTGTTAAGTTAGTCTTGGCTTTTACTAAAAAGGATGCATTGTGCAGCGAGAATCTGATTACCCACACCTTGTGTGTGAGTCAAAGAAAGGGGCATATTTAAAGAGAAAATGTTGGAGCGCATATCTGCGCCAAACGTCCTCCTTTTTGCGTATTCCATGTCTGCTGCATTCTCCAGACACATAGAAAGAGCAAAATGCCATTAATGATTGTTTATGTGCAGGAAGGTGTCCCTTCCTGCACATAAACAATCATTCCCCTGCAAAGCAGACACCCGTGCACTATGATGCGAGGGTGCCCGAGTTGGCGCTAAGCAGCTAAATCAGTGCCAGCGCAGGGGGAAATGCAGGGCTGCACCGAATTCTTGTAAATACAATGCAGTCCTGCATTTCAAAAGTGGCGGGCGTGGCATTAAGCCAATGAGGTCAATGCCATACTCTGCCACCTCTCTCTGAAATGTGCCCCTTAGTCTGCAGTCTGATGGCGTTGTGGCTATGGGGGTGTTGAGAACAGCTAGATTTAGTGAGTTTGCTTTCAAGAAAGAAGGGTTTAAAAAAAATGTTGGTCACTAAGTGAAAATCTGTATTATGTGCTGCTCATAGGGCATCTGGCTGTAGACTCACCAGCACCTCGTCTGATGCTTCAACCGGGTCTAAAACCTGAACCTTCGCTCTCACATTCAGAGATTAGCCCTTCAGATGGAAGGTGAGGGCCACATCTTCCTGGATGTATGGATTCTACCACACCGTTTGAGATCACTCCTTCACACTGAGACTGGTGGGTGAAGTTGAACTCTATCTCACTCTTGTTAGGCGCCCCTTCAGTCTAAGACCCCAGTGTGTCTAAATCCTGAGTTTCTCTCACATTTACTGATCAAAAATTCAACCAAGGCCAAGGGTTGGATGTCCCTAGAAGCTGGGCACTCTTTATCACTCAGAGAGAGCTCCTTCAAACTCTCACTCTCAGAGAGCACTCATTCAGACTCTCACTCCCGAAGAACCTATCTTAAGACTGAGGTTGCTGAATTCTCTCCTTCCCCGAGAGAAGCACCATCTCTATGGAATCGGAGAGAGCAATAATAATAACAACTATGCAATAACTCACAATGACCATGCCTGGCACCAAAATATGAAAGACACTGGTACAATAGGAATAAAGTTTCCCATGTACATAAAAATAAAAGCAATTTGTGTATTTGTTGATCATTTCTAAAAACATTTGGAAAGTGTATTGGGGTGGCATGAACACATGCAGTCTACTTCTTACCCTAAGCACAGATGATGTCCCTTCGCTGTCATCCCATGCCACGTGTAATGAGCACTGTGGGTCTTCTGTCTGTCATTGCCCCTACAACACCTTTGTGGTCAAGGTGCCGCGAGTGCTGAGGCAGCCAAGGAGCACCGGGGTTTGCTTTGATAAACCAACGATGTGTCCTAGGGGAGTGGGGCATGGATGGGGACCTGGGGGCCGCCTTTCCTTTTTCCAGTCACAGGGTAGAACCCAAAGATGGAAAAATCCTCAGTCTTCTTCCTTTCAATATCCAGGTAGAACAGGGAGAAAAAGTGCAATAAACGTCAGTGCAGGGAGAGAAAGAGCAACGATGTGCGCACAGGGAGAGAGTTGAGTAGTAAAGGGGAAGCGATGGATCATTGTGTCAATGGAGCCAGATTTTTCGATCACAGTATCAGTACGTCAGTAGAGGCAGATTATTTGATCGCGGTATCAGTGCAGAAATGGAACTCTGTAGATCAGTCACCAAAGGCATTTGCATCACATTGTTAGTGCACAGTGAGAACTGCCTCATAGTGTCAGTCTAGAAAGGTAAATGGATCATATTATCAGTGCAGGTGAAAACCGGATCATGTTATCAGGGCACATCTAGAGCTGGATCATGTTGCGATCTAAGAGCACAGAGAAAATCTGCCCTTGATATTATTGCACAAGCAGAATTGGATCATGCATGCTGTCAGTGCAGAAACATGAGCATGACCTCAATGAAGAGAGATGATCTGATCATGGTATAACTGAGCAGCGAGAACTGGCTTGGTCAGTATGCAAATGGAATCGGATCATGATGTCACTGCACAAAACCAATTTTGAAAGGATTAACTTACATATAATAATGAGAGGATGGGGGAGGATGTGGCCTAATGGCTGGAGAGGTCGAACTCGAAGAGGGGGAACCATGTTCGAATCTCGGCTGGGACGCTCAACATCCTGTGATTATGGACACATCACTTAATCTCCCTGTGCCTAACAAAAAATGAATGTGTCCGTCTGTAATGCAACTTATGGCTCATGCACAGCGGTCTCATATCTTTGTGTCGAGTGATTATGGACACATCACTTAATCTCCCTGTGCCTAACAAAAAATGAATGTGTCCGTCTGTAATGCAATTTATGGCTCATGCACAGCGGTCTCATATCTTCGTGTCGAGTGATTATGGACACATCACTTAATCTCCCTGTGCCTAACAAAAAATGAATGTGTCCGTCTGTAATGCAACTTATGGCTCATGCACAGCGGTCTCATATCTTCGTGTCGAGTGATTATGGACACATCACTTAATCTCCCAGTGCCTAACAAAAAATGAATGTGTCCGTCTGTAATGCAACTTATGGCTCATGCACAGCGGTCTCATATCTTCGTGTCGAGTGATTATGGACACATCACTTAATCTCCCAGTGCCTAACAAAAAATGAATGTGTCCGTCTGTAATGCAACTTATGGCTCATGCACAGCGGTCTCATATCTTCGTGTCGAGTTTGCGCTATAAAAAACAAACAAAAAATGTAGTCATGAGTAGTGATCATTTTATGACGTCACAACTGGGAGTCAAAGATGGAAAAATCCTCAGTCTTCTTCCTTTCAATATCCAGGTAGAACAGGGAGAAAAAGTGCAATAAACGTCAGTGCAGGGAGAGAAGAGCAATGATGTGCGCTCAGGGAGAGAGTTGAGTAGTAAAGGGGAAGCGATGGATCATTGTGTCAATGGAGCCAGATTTTTCGATCACAGTATCAGTACGTCAGTAGAGGCAGATTATTTGATTGCGGTATCAGTGCAGAAATGGAACTCTGTAGATCAGTCACCAAAGGCATTTGCATCACATTGTTAGTGCACAATGAGAACTGCCTCATAGTGTCAGTCTAGAAAGGTAAATGGATCATATTATCAGTGCAGGATGAAAACCGGATCATGTTATCAGGGCACATCTAGAGCTGGATCATGTTGCGATCTAAGAGCACAGAGAAAATCTGCCCATGATATTATTGCACAAGCAGAATGGGATCATGCATGCTGTCAGTACTGAAACATGAGCATGACCTCAATGAAGAGAGATGATCTGATCATGGTATAACTGAGCAGCGAGAACTGGCTTGGTCAGTATGCAAATGGAATCGGATCATGATGTCACTGCACAAAACCAATTTTGAAAGATTAACTTACATATAATAATGAGAGGATGGGGGAGGATGTGGCCTAATGGCTGGAGAGGTCGAACTCGAAGAGGGGGAACCATGTTCGAATCTCGGCTGGGACGCTCAACATCCTGTGATTATGGACACATCACTTAATCTCCCTGTGCCTAACAAAAAATGAATGTGTCCGTCTGTAATGCAACTTATGGCTCATGCACAGCGGTCTCATATTTTCGTGTCGAGTGATTATGGACACATCACTTAATCTCCCTGTGCCTAACAAAAAATGAATGTGTCCGTCTGTAATGCAACTTATGGCTCATGCACAGCGGTCTCATATCTTCGTGTCGAGTGATTATGGACACATCACTTAATCTCCCTGTGCCTAACAAAAAATGAATGTGTCCGTCTGTAATGCAACTTATGGCTCATGCACAGCGGTCTCATATCTTCGTGTCGAGTGATTATGGACACATCACTTAATCTCCCAGTGCCTAACAAAAAATGAATGTGTCCGTCTGTAATGCAACTTATGGCTCATGCACAGCGGTCTCATATCTTCGTGTCGAGTTTGCGCTATAAAAAACAAACAAAAAATGTAGTCATGAGTAGTGATCATTTTATGACGTCACAACTGGGAGTCGACATATTATGTTGGCATTGATTTGAGATGTAGACTGTGATGTCAGAGACGTTAATTAAAACATCACTGGAGGAAGCATAGACCTCTGTGATGTCAATGCTCCATCCAGAAGTCCTATTTTTTCATTGGTGGGGGGGGGGAAGGAGAAGGATGTCACCCATGACATCAGGGATAAGTTGGTTATTGCCAAGAGAAGGGTAGCTAGAACATCAACATCAGAGGTAAGCAGTAGATTCTGATTCCACCACGGAGGGACAGAGGCCATTGGTATTCCATAAGTGCATGGAAAATAATATATTAAGTGGAGAAGTGGAGTAAGGTCATTGAGAACACCTACAAATGATGAGATCACCACTCACCAAGAAATCATCATATCAAGACAATCAAAACTTGGAGGCAGAGTTTGTTATGATGTCTACAAAGGGAAGCTTGGAAAGTGAAGAAGAGCATAATTTCAGATGCCTGATGGGCTGTATCACTATTGCAATGGTGTATAATGTTAAAGTAGCTGGACTGTAGCCACACAATATCCTCAAATAACAAAGCAAAACACAGAGGGATTATTGTGAGTTCAAAGGTACTCTCCAGGGATAAACATATTAAACATAGAACTAGTCTCAATAATGCCACTCAAGTCTGTAAGTGAGCTGGACCTGCCTATGATGATCCCGCAGCCCAGAAGACTTCCCAACATATTTTCTGCCCAGCTAAAAACACCCTGCATAATGAGACTGAACTTGCCTTAAATCACACCATATGTCAGAAGTGAAACAGAAAGGGAGCTTTCAATTTGAACTCACTCCTTCTTCTAAGAGGGCAGCCTGCCTGGGAGACCACCTCCATTACCAACTCAAAGCCACGTATTCTAACATACCTCGATTTTCCCCTGAGACCAGTCTTGGAGAACTATGAGCAGAAATGAAAGGATATGCACTCTATCACACTAACTCTTTCACAAGGGAAACTTGGTCCCAAATGAGGGATCCCCACAGTCTCTTCATGGTGAAATCATACTACAAGCTTTTCTTTCAGTGGAATTACCCAGGAGTTGCTGGTAGATGCAAAAGATTTGGAGGGGCTGTGCAAGCTACCACTAAGCCATAGACAATTTTTGGCAACGTATACCGATCAGGGCCACTATATGAGCCAGCATTCTGGGAACTGGGTCGCCATATTGCCCCTTTGGGCAGGCATATGATCGAACCACTAATGGAGCTCGTGTCTTGACAGCATGGTTCACCCTAGCACCAGCAGTTGTTGACCACCTCTTTGAGAACCAGGATATGACAGACCTGCCTGCTCTTGCTGCCAGAAAGCCTCCTGGGTGGGAGATCTGGGCCGAACCCCCATGCAAGGAAGGAAGTTCAGGAAACCTGGAAAAGTGAGGAGCAAAGAGGAAATATGGGCTTCACAATGAGGAGATATATGACACGTCATGCGCCAAATGCGATGCCGGGATTTTCAAGAGGTTCAAGGAATTAGCAAAACCGAGTTTGATTTGATGAGGCTTTGAATCAGCACAAGCAAACAAGAAGACGGCGTATGAGTTCTTATGTGACACCCATTACAAGGCTGGACAAGGTAGGCCATCATCTAACTGCTTCTCAGGGATGGTAGCTGCTCACTCTCAGGGAGGAAGATCTCAGGGATAAAAGAATCATTAGTAATCTCAGTCTTGTAGATGAAGGCTTTGCAAGACCATGTGCAACCACCAGATCCTTCAGAGGTGGATGCAAGGAGACCAACAGTGTGTTGCCGCTCCACCGCACTCCATAGGCCCAGACATTTAGCATTCCTAGGTTTGGCTGCTTTCCGTGGTCTAATGTACCATAAACTTGCTGTGGGGCCTGAGTTCTAGAGTCAGCCAGGGCCCAGACGTGGTCCCCATTCTTAGGACTTCTCTTAGTTGTCTCTGCTTTGCCCATAGTCATTGTAATAGACAGCCAAGGACTGCTCCTCACAGGTCTTCTTGAGGTCCCGGCTGAGGTCGGCCCAGTTCAGCCCATGTGGTTTGATCTCGCTATAGCGGCAGGCCAGGTACTTGAGGGTGGTGCGCTGCAGTGTGATCTTGGGCTCCTGGAGAAGGCTACTGCACCAGCCGCTCAGAACATCCAGCTGAGAGAGGATAAGTGTGGCTTTCCTGCACATTAAGAGAGAGAGAGAAAGAAAGGAGTGAGTGAGGAAATGGAGAGGAGGAACGAGAAATGAGAGGGGACTGAGAAATAAGAGAAAACAGGGAAGATGAAAGAAAGAGGAAAAAAGACAGACATGGGAAGGTCTAGGGAAAAATGAAGAGAAAAAAGAGAGAAAACAAAAGCATGAAAGGAGAAAAAGAATCAAAGAAGAACGTTTACCTAAGAAAAAGAGGAAGTAAATAAACGGACTGGCAAGAACGAGTTCCAGGTCCAGGGAACTATCAGATAACTAGACAAACATTACACTAAGTATTGACATATGGTCCTGGACTCACAGGAAACGGATACTATTGCGACTTCACTGAAATGCTAAAACTCTTCAACTTTTTACTCAAGAGTAAGTCAAGGCATACTCATGGAAGATGACATTATTCTATGGACTGAGGTGTAAACATCACATAAATTAAACAATAAATTGTAAGTCCAGGCAATGATAAACGTTTTAAAAAGTACAATACTTTTTCTGTAGAAGCTGCAATAGTGTAGGCTAATGGTTATAGCATTTCAGTAAGTTACAGTTGTAAGCAAAGTAAGGACAGGGAAAATCTAACTCCATTGTGATGAAGAATTAAAATGCCAAATTACACATTTTGCATCCCTTTTGCATATCGCCATCTGTGTTCAACAGTCCTGACTAGTTTCGTAAAGATCTGTTTTGGGACCTACACATTAATTTCTCTATTGGGAAATCAGGTTCAGTTTCTTAAAAGCGTTTGATTTTGCATAAAGAAGAATGCCCTTTGTTTGAATGGATCCAGCTCTGACATTCTATTGCTGAAGTACACCGCTGGAAACACAACAACGCCGAATTAGCACAGAGCACTGAAGAAGACACCACCAGTGGCACTGAAAGTAAAACACACCGGGGTTCTGTTTGATTTAGAGCTCCCCTTTGTGCCAAAGGTCAAATCTAGTTATAAAGTCCACAAAGGTTTGATTGATTGTTTTTTCTACTTCAGATTAATCATTGTGTGGAAATCCCCTGAACAGTCATTTCATGTCGCCTAGATTGCTTTGAACATGTCTAATCAGATATGAAATATAACAATAAAATGTTAAGGCCTTTACAAGTTGAGCTTTCAAAATGGGGTCCTATGATGCAGACTTTGCTGCTTTCTGCACCAACATGTGTTTATTTGAATATTTACGAGGCCCTTTCCTCGTTTTCTTTAGGTAACCTGCTGAAATGTATTTTTAAAGGCACTGTCTTTATTGCTCACATTAAATGTTAAGTTCAATACAATTTGCACAACCTATAATTGAGGTCCATGCACCAATATGTGTTTCTGCAGGGATTATTAATTAAAAAGGAACTGGTAATCAAAGCTATAATATTTGGAAGCTAGCAGTTACATTTTGCCTAAATCTGATTCAGAGTAAAGTCAAGCTCACAATCCACTGACTCCTGATGGAGTAGAGAAACCAATTTAGGAATCTGTGTTTAATGTACGAAGCCTATGATTGCAATGGCCCAGACTACCTGCAGAGGCTGTCACTGCTTACTACAAACTCAGTCAGTCGCACAGATCTAGCAGCTCATGATCTAACCGTCTAGGCAAATTCAAACCCAGGTTTACAAAGCAGACACGTTTGAAATTCTCTGGATCCTCCTTTGAGGAAGTTCCCTAGCCATTGAGTTTCCAAGAGCAAAGACCAAAGTCAGTTCTTCTAAAGGAGGTTTTTCCTTAAGCCCTGATGGGGCTAGGAGCATCTCCACACCCACAAGAGTAAAGATCCCACCAGACCTTAAAGATCACCCCTTATAAATTAAGGGATTGAAATAGGACTGCAAAGAAATACAGTACAGTCATGTGCATGCCCGCCAGAGCGTAAATCACTTCTTACTGCACAATCAAAATGTGGTGGACCCCACGCTGTCTGCATTGGCCCTAAATGAATGTAGTGGTTTTAGGTGTTGAGATACCGGGAGGCCACAGTCTCTGATTCTGCCCAGTATCCCTGCAACTAAATCTGACAATTACCAGACCTGTCCACAGAATGGGAAATAATGATACTGACCCGGGAATACCGGATCCTTTCACCATGTAGTTTTCCTCAATTCTGAGAACAATCTCTTAGACATTTTCCACCTGCTCAGATCAGGCAGATGATATCAGCGGGAGGGTTGTGGGGGTAAGGAAATGGAGGTAAAGGTGGGACGTCAGGGCAAGCTGGGGCAGGGCTAAGGGGAAGGTTGTCTGCCCCCCATGTTGTGGAGCTCCCCATTACCAAGACACCGACTCCTTTCCTAGCTCTTTATTATTAGCATCACTCAGTGGGGTAGTTGGGGGGGGAGGGTTCTCTACCAGTGCCTCTGAAAACCCTGAATAATATTGAGATATTTCCTGACTGCATTACTGATCCTAAGACATGAGCCTAATCGCCTTTGGTGAGGTGTATCAACAATAATTCACCCAAGGAATTCTCTTCCTTAGCAATACAGACTCCACCCTAGAGGCATAAACCTTCTATAAGTGAGCACCGATGGCATCAATCCAAGTGTCAGCGATCCTCACAACTTTTGTGCTTGAGCATCTTTGCTGTCTCTCACATCCACTTCAATATTCCTCTTCTTGTGCCTCCTGGTTAGCACTCCTTGATGCAGGGAAACTCACACTGCCAATCTTGTGTAAAGAGGGCAGATTTCTCTACAGCCTCCTCCCGAGTATAATATTCCTTGAGGTAGGGACCATTAAACTTGGACTAACACTGCCAACCTTTTGGAAAGAGGACAACCTACACTAGAGCCTCCTCTCTGGTATGGCACTCTTTGAGATGGGGATCCTCCAGCGCAGAGTAGCACTGCAAACCTTCTGGAAAGAAAGCAACTTTTACTACAACCCCCTCTCTGGCAAAGTACTCCTTGAGGCAGGGACCATCAATCTTGGATTACCACTGCCAACCTTCTGGTAGGAGGGCAACTTTCACTACAGCCTCCTCTCTGGTGTAGCACTCAGTGAAGTAGGACCATCACACTTGGGCTACCACTGCTAACCTTCTGGAAAGAAAGCCACTTATACTACAGTTCCCTCTCTGGCACAATACTCCTTGAGGCAGGGACCATCTATCTTGGATTACCACTGCCAACCTTCTGGAAAGAGGGCAACTTTCACTACAGCCTTGTCGCTTGCGTAGCACTCCATGAGGCAGGACTACCACTGCTAACCTTCTGGTAAGAGAGCCACTTTTACTACAGGTCCCTCTCTGGCACAGAGCTGCTTGAGGCGGGTACCATCACACTTGGACTACCACTGCTAACCGTCTGGACAGACTGCAACTTTCACTACAGACTCCTCTCTGGGGACTGAGTGAATGACCACTGATTGAATGAGGAGAAGAGAACCCTGTATAGCGGTCAGGAAAGCAAGAGTCAGCTATGCCCTGCATTGGGCCATGCTGAACAGACAGGTTTACAGGGAGATTACTTTCAAAATATGCATAAGGAGTGGTTTAAGAAAGGGAAGCAAGGGGTCAGAGTTTGGAAGACAGGTTACTTTGCCACAAGTGTGACAGATATCCTGTCCGCCTTACTCCTAGTGCCATTGGATGTAGTAAACTTGCCATACCATAGAAGGGATACCTGTCAAATGTGCCGAACTCTGAACCAGCAATCAGTTTTTTTAAAAGTGCCATGACAACTTGGGGAGCTGCACAGTGAGAGACATTGGTTTGTGAAGACCAGACAAGTTTAATGCAACTCCACTGTCCTACAACAACTGGAGAAGTCCTCGGTAGCAGAAAAGCAAGTTTTTTCTTTTTAGTTGTGCATGCATTTCCTTGCCTGTTTCTCATCAAACATTTACTTGGAACACTACTGAAGATACACCACAGAAGCTGATTTTTCAGTTGTGTAAACACTTGAACTCCATCCTCAAGCACTATATTTTGTCCTTTACCTATCCAAAACATGAACTGCAGTGTGCATAATAAATAAATAGATGTTCTACTCTTGCCCATCATTTTCATTGGTGGCTGAGGAATAAACTTCATCCAAGGTCCCAGTTACTCAAATAACTATCAACATTAAAGCAGAGCTGAGGGGGCACGGATACCAAATGAGCAAGAAATGTAATCTCGGTCCTCCCTCTCTGTACCCCACACCCTCTGTACTTGTGTACCACTTATTCAGCTTACCTATCAGGACACTCATACACTTTCATTTACCTTCTTTGTATGTTCCAGTCACACCATCTGTAGCTTCATCACTGATCTGTGTTCCTCTATGGATACCCCAACCTCCTGTACTGGTGCATTATTGTATCGTATCCCTCTCTGAGCACAAATGCCCTCTGTACCTGTACATCACAGTTACACCCTATGTACCTGTGCATCTCTGATTCATGTCCCTATGTGCGCTTTCAAATCTTCTGTATCTGTGCATCTCTGACTTATGGCCCTCTGTGTACTTTCACACACTTTGTATCTGTGCATCAATGATATCACCAAAGGGACATCCCCTTTACTATGCATGACTGATGTCACTCTTAGGTACTGTCACCTCTTTCATACCTGTGTCTCCCTATTGTCACTCCCAGCATTATGGATCTTCCCAAATTGCCTTCCAGTGCCTCACTGACACCTCTCTCCACCCATCACCATCAGTGTCAACCCATGTTACCAGCAGGCATCGCAGCAGCAGTACCTGGGACCCAGCTCGTCTTCGCAGCGCCAGGTGAACTCCCCAAAGCTCTCGTAGTGCTGATTGTAGTGGTAGAGCACGCGGTGAAGGCTGGGTGATCCCAGGTCCAGGAGTGTGTTGTAGGCAGTCTGTTGCTCCTTTCCACTTGTGTACCCGTTGAACAGGTTGTAGATCTTGTCTGCAATTTCTAGATGGAGGTAAAAAAGGGATTGCAAAGAGGATAATAGAGGGCATAAGAAAGGGGGTAGCACAGACATGGTTTAGGCACTAGCCCATGGAATTAAACATATTCTTGCAATCTAACAACACTTAGGGGCCAGATGTATAAAATCAGGTGTTTACAATATCCTAATAGCAAATTTTAGTGATTCGCGATTAGGAAATCGCAAACTGCGATGTTCAACAGTGTGTTTGACACAGTTAGCGATTCACAGTGGGTCGTAAATGGACCTGCCTCATCAATATTTACGAGGCAGGTAGCAATTTGTGACCCATTGTGAATGGCTACAATCACAGGGATGGTGGCCTGCTGGGGTCAGCAGACCACCATGCCTGTGTTTGCTTTTTAAATAAATAAATCATTTTTTTATGTTATGCAGCCTGAATTGCTTAATGGAATACAGGATGCATTTCAAAAATAAAAATGAAAAGCTACCTTTATATTGTTTAAGAGTAGGCATTGGTCCATGGGACCACTGCCTGCTCTGTAAAAATGTTGGCACCCACATTCACAAGGGGAAGGGGGACCCCTTCCTGTTTGGTAATGGGTTACCACCAACTTGAAGTTGGTGGTAACTGCACATGTTTTGAGACCGCATTTTCAGTCACAAACCATTCCTACATACCAGTGCAACTCCCTATTAGGAAGGCATGCCCTTAACATGCCCCTTCCTAATAGCAACTTGCAAACCCTATTTTGGTTACCGACTTGCAAAATAGGGCTGGTACAAGCCAAAAAGCATTTTTATTGGTTGCAAACGACCTGATGTGCTGCTGGCGAGCTGTAAAATGCTTCGTATATCTGGCCCTAGATCTCATCTAGCCTATATATTCCCTAACCACCCATTTGCATGAACTCATATACCCTCAATAATGATCACACCTAACTCCTAGTAATTGAATCTACTGCAAAGAAACTGGAGTAAACACATAGAAAGGGTTCCTTGCGAGAACAAGACTAATAGCCATAATGAACAATAACCAATAACCACTAAATTAACCACTAGCATTTGGCCCAGAGTAATGAGCTACACACTGCAGGGCACTTCAAACCCCTGTCAGGGTTGTGAAGTGCTATATAAATGCAGTTACTATACAATATGTTACAGCATCAATTTCAGCGCTGTTATTGTGTACCTTCTCAGTGACACAGTATGATGAACACTGAGTGCTGACATAGACCTTTTTCTATAACTTAGAAACCACCATCTTAAAGCAAGCACTACTAAGTGGAAGAAATTATAAAAAAAGATAAACAAAGAAAAGTATAGTATCAGATGAAAATTGACTACCCAAAAAGTTATAGAAATGGAAATAAAACCGGAATCCTACTACCAACTTCCTATTTGTGTACCATTTTCACTCTCCGTGGCCTTTCACTTGCTATTTGTGTACCATTTTCACTCTACATGGCCTTTGGAGTAGTAAGAAAGAGGGTTATTTACAACAAAATGTCGGAGTGTGTTGTTACGCCAAAATTGGTAACACTGCACTAAGAAATTTTTAAAACACAGGGATGTGCTGTATTTGCAAAAATAAAGCGTATCCCTGTGTTTCCCCTAGGGCTGGTGCTTATAAAGCTGCCTGCCGGCAGGAGAGGCGCCCTTGCACCATGTTGCAAGGGTCCCTGCGCTGCATGGACGGTTGTTTATGTGCAGGAAGGGACACCTTCCTGCACACAAACAATATTGAAAGGCGATTTGCTAGTTTTTTGTGTGTATCACATGGAAAGAGCAAAAATATAAGAGGAAATATTATTATTTTCTCCTTGTATCGCCAGTCTGAGACCAGGTATTTTGGTGCTGCCCTAGCCTTGTAAATATGGGTCAGTGTCAAAAAGCAATAGGTGTTTTGGTGGAATGCCCACTGCAACACCCATTGTATGCTCCTTTCACGCTAAGTGAAGCGTGAAAAGGGGCCTTTTTTACAAGATGATGTTAAGTGGCTTAACAGCGCTTTGTAGATAAGGAGAAGGGGATATCGTTAACAAATGTTGTTAAAAGTGATGCTCTGGAAGCAATATCCCCTTGTAAATATGCCCCAAAGTACGAAATTTTGTATTTGATCGAATACTGATGAGTTGGTCAGATTTTCGGTCAAAGCGGAGTATACAAGTGAATCTTTTTTTAATATAAGTTCTTGCAAATCGGGTAAACACTTCATAAAAACACTCTCATAAATGGGTATTCCTGTATTTATTTTACTCTTAATTTGTATTGTTATATTGTAATGTTGTGTGTTTTTGTCTTATTTTGTGTAATTTGTATTGTTAGGTGTTGGCTGGATAGATTTCTGGCATTTGAGTACAACATTAAATGATTCCATATAAATACAAATATATGTTGTGAAAGGACAGTATTTAAGCTAGAAAATGTCCAATTATTGGTACAGTACAGGAGGAAGGAAAGGAAGAAACAAAGCAAAGAAGAAACAAAGGGAAAGAAAGTGGAAAGATGGTTCATAGGTAGCTAGATTTCCTTGGATCATTATGCACCTCCTCAGCATCTCCCCATAAGATATACTATATCTAACATCCTTTCAATCTTACACTATGAAAAGGGAACTACAGAATTGGTGAAAATCAAGGCACTTTGCAGCCTTGCCACCAGGGGTATGATGTGCTGCACAGCTGCTGCAATACAATCAATATCAGACCTTGAACACCACTACAGACGTGGAAAAGTCAAGTGTGGGATAAATGGAAGCATGAAGTAACTTACATCTGGTCCTGCATCCCACCGTATAATAATAATAATAATAATAATAATAATAATAATAATAATGATACGGCCATTTATAGAGTTCAAAACAGCTACCTCCCAAAGGAGGTGTCCCACCGTATTGCTATGTGGAACCAGAGGTGACTGTGAAAGAGTTTGATTTTAGTGCAATACACCACATCAGTTGAGCTCCAAAAACCTCCAGGTACTGATCACAGCAGGTCAGGCTCTCCACGCAGCAAAAGCAGGCCCATGCGGCAGAAACAGAATCAAGCCAGCTGACCAAAAGCAGCAAAGAGAGATTGTGGTTACGGTTCATGATAGACTGCAATCAAGAGCATTCATGCATGACACAGGACTCAACAACTTCTTGAACTGCCAAGGAAAATGAATGGTAGGTGGAAGGAAACAACATCCTCTGTGTATGTCCATAAACACTGGATCGGCTGAGAGTCCAGAAAAGGAAGCTAATAAGAGGGGGGAACTGATAGAGCGCATATAGCACTCTAATTGTAGGAGTGCACAATACTCATAGTTAAACGCACCCACATTTATTTTCAATATCATTATGTATTATGTTTTAAATGCATTTACTCTATATGTTAACCAAGACATGTAATGTGCACGGTACACAGAATTCGCATGTAATAGAAGACACCATTATTTCTATATGCACCTGTGTAGGAAGACATTATATTCATATTGATATAATCGTATGTCTTAAAGTTGCCTGCAGTCTAGGCCTCAAGCTGCAGGTTGTTTATAGTTTCACTTCCTCAGCTACTGAAGAATTTAATTGAATGTATCTTTGTTTGTGCTAGAACTGTATGCTTTCCTCCCATTGTAGGTAGAAATAATTTATACTCATTATTTTAGTTTAAGGAGATAGCTGGAATGCACAGCACATGGAAGACGGCGATTGTAAAACCCCTACAAAAAAAGCCGTTACATGATCCATCTGTCCTAACCAACCTGAGACCCATTTCACAACTTCCCGCCTTATGTAAATGTGCTGAAACCTTGGTCAATAAGCAACTCTCAACATTCTTAGAGAACAATAACATATTACATCCAAATCAGGCAGGTTTTAGAGCTCTACTGAATCAGCACTTTTGTCAACAACAGAAACCATAAGAGCGGCACTAGATCAGGGGAAGAAGGCAGTCCTAATTCTCCTTTATTTATCTGCAGCATTCAACACGGTGTCCCATGCCATCTTATTACATCGCCTGGTTGAGGCAGGCATAGAGGGCACCGTGTTGAAATGGTTTAAAAATGTTCTACTACACAGAAAACAGATAATCAGACTGGGCCATTTTTACTCAGAGGAACAGGAGATCAGTTCGGGGGTGCCTCAGGGCTCCAGTCTAAGCCCTACCTTGTTCAATCTGTATATGGCACCCCTGATCAATCTTATTGCCTCCCATAATGTAAGCACAGTTGCATACGCAGACGATACCCAACTGGTCCTGGTTCTAGATGAGGACACAGAAAGGGCCGAACAGGTATTGAAAGACTGCTTAACCGCGACTTTTAAATGGATGCATAATAATCATCTGAAATGCAACTCCGCCAAGACAGAGATCCTGCCTTTCGGAAAAAACAACATCTTTTCCCCACACACCTGTTGGCCTTCAGATGCGGAAGCCCCCCCTAATACCATCAGTGCAACAAGAAACCTAGGAATAAAATTTGACGATATGCTATCCTTTAAACAGCAATCTAAAGAAGTGGCTGCCATCTGTTTTAACATAATCAAAAGCCTTCGCAAATTTTTTGACTACCTGCCTTTGTTTGCCCGTGGCACAGTAGCAATTGCTCTCATAACATCGAGAATTGACTACCGTAACAGTCTGTATGCAGGGGTGGCAAAATCTACCCTACATAAATTACAGATGGTCCAAAATGCGGCGGCTCGGCTGGTTTTGAGATGGCCTAGAAAGTCATCTGCATCAGCCGCCTTGAACATGTTGCACTGGCTCCCCATCCAGAAACGTATACTATTCAAGATCCTCCTGATTACTTTCAGAGGCTTCCATAAGCGTGGCCCAAAATATCTGTCCAATAAATTTCACAGATACCATCCGAATAGAGAACTCAGGTCAGCTACGGCCAATTTAATGTCCATCCCCAAGTTTAGACTGGCCACCAAAGGAGGAAAATCATTGGCAGTCCTAGGCGCTAAAGCCTGGAATATTCTTCCGGCTCACCTAAGAGCATCTCCATCAGAAAAAACTTTAAAAAAAATAATAAAAACCTGGATCTATGGACTGTCTGAATCAAAATGCAAAACCCTTGTCTACATGACATCTAAAGCTCAGTTAAAACCTCCTAACATTCTATTCGGTAATGAAGTCAATAGGGCCAAGATGCTCCTTGGAGTGTGCGTGCGCTATATAAAAAACCCCAAACATCAAACATGTCTTTGAACAGTCTGAGAAGCGAGAAGGGAGGATATCGTCTGTGCCTGGCCTATCTACACTCCAAGGTCAAAAGAAGTGACGAAGATTTAAATAAAGAAGTAATGGAAAATCACCGAAACCCTGAAAAGTGAAATAATATGCATTGTGGAGGGGGCTGAATTTATTCCTTTTGTATTATGCGCAGGGACAGAAAAATCGGATTTCTAGATTTTCAGAGGAGAAGGAGCATTTTAAGAGCGAGCTCCATAGCTTTCAACTATTTTGACCCATTTGTCGTGAATACTTCTAAAGAAGTCTACACGTGCTGACAACTTTGAGAACTAAGATAGGGGAATCCACCAGAACCATCATTCATGAGAGTAGTGTAGGGAAAGATATTTCATGCTTTCTTTCCTAATGAAAAGGGATTTGGACTCCACCTCCATCTTGAGTTGTGTACTAATCTTGGAGTTTATAGTTTTGTGTCTCTCTTGCTGAATCAATTATATGTGCAGATTTGGCTCTGTATTGATTTTCCTGTACCTGTATTCGCTGATTTTGCGGTGTGTATATATAAAAATATTTTTGGGCCTTACAATAAAAATTCATACTTGGAATTAGGAGTCTGTGGTCTTTACAGCGTGACAACATTGGAAGTATAATATTGATATGTTTCTTCCCCTCAACAACTTTTAGCAGGCAAATAAAAGAACATCAGAGCTGAACGTGGGTAGCAAGAAAAGACCCAAAGTTGGCTCAATCATCTACATAAACAAAAGAACATTAAAAAAAAACAAATTTAGATAGGAAGGAAAAGGAACCTAGGCAGAGTTTGTGGGCATGAGAATTTAGGATTGGTGTCAGAGCAAAGGATGGTTTATGCTTTTTCCGAGAGTGTTGGAAAGTGATATTGCATGAGTGGGCAGTTGGTGCCAGATGTTGAGGGGGCATAGCAAAAGACTTAATAAAATATTTTTTAATTTCGTTGTCAGACTGCATACATTTGTGGCTTAGTTGTGCCCACAGACAAAGACATATCCAGCTAGAACATCCAGATTGTGGATAGCCTCACAAAGGATGCAGAGTGGCTGGAACTTGAGCCATGCTGGGAAGAAGGGGTGGTCAGTGAATATCCTTGAGCTTGGAGTGACAGAATCATAATTGTGTTGGCCGATGATAAGATGTGTGGCAACCTGGAGGACATTCTTCAGGGGGATTTTCCGGAATCTTAGAAGTCTTGGTAGAGTGATGTCTCCCTCAGTGCCTGAGAAGATAAGAACCTGCAATCTAGAGAGGAAGGCGTGAGTGAGGTGGAAGGGTTTTGTCCTTTAAATGAGTCTTAGCTGGTACCAAGTCTTCTGGGCTTTGTCTATCCCATGCTCGATGTATGACAACAGTAGTGTGGCTCACTGGTTAGAGGCGGCAGACCCGAGAGCAGAGGACGGCCCGGGACCAGGGTTCGATTCCCGGCGCGGCAGGTTTCTGGACCAGGGTCAGCGGACTCGATAATTCTCTTGCCTCGGTGCCCACTCTGATCAGCGGTCACACTCGGCAACTCTGGGCATTAGCTTGCCTCATCTTCACTAACGGCCCCCCAGACCGCCGGGGATGCCTGGTCGCACCCTGGAGATACCCATTAAGGGACCATCTCTCAGGGAAGCCAGGAAGGGTTTCGCAGCGGTCGAAGCGCCAGGACGCCTACGGGTAGCAGTGCGCTATATAAATGCCAACACATTTACATTTACATATATCAACAGAAAGCATTGTAGAAGCTGGGATGTGGTAATATGGAGAAAAAAGATGGTCCAGTCGTCTGCATGTAAGTAAGCCACTCCTCGATTTGGAATAAGATTTCGACAATGATTAGGAATATATTTTTACTATGCTCAGGTTACTTTAAAATAAATCTGTGACATCTATAAATGAATAAGTTCTTGATCAGTATGTTAAGTGTTCTGTTGACATCTTAAGGTATATCTGAGTATCATCAGACATCCAAAATTAATTGAGAATCTCTTGCTGCTTTAAAGATGTGCTACTCTTTCCTGAAACAGTTTGGGGAACATGAAGAACATCTACAATAATCTACAGAGTCACTGATGACCATGATGATACCAATGAGGAAAGAGGTGTTTTAAAAGGGGCCGATCTTTTGTATTGGGCCCTAATGTAGATACCAAACAAAACACACTAAAACAACCCTGTACAGGAAACACTATGGGGCATATTTACAAGCCCCTTGCGCCACTTTTGCGTCATTTTTAACATGGGAAAGGTGACGCAAAAGTGGCGCAAGGGGCTTGTAAATCTGCCCCTATGTCTGGTTGTTGTCTTTTTACATTGAGTTTTCTCCTAAAAATTAGCTGCCTTTCTGTAATAAGTAGGGTGATGCGAAGATAGGAGGATTTCCTTCGACATACTTTGGAAAGTTTACTTTCATAAAATTAAAAATCAAGGAAATAAAAATACAGCAAAATTCCAATTTTGCTAGAGAATTCTCCTGCAAGAAACAACCTTTTGGAGGAAAGTTAGCAGATAAATATGGTGAAGATGACAATCATCACTATCTCTAGTGAATCTATGACAAAATATCGACTACAAAAATATCTACCTACCAAAATATCGCAACAAAAATATCGATTACATTAATATCGAGATCCTATCTCTAACAAGGTAAGTACAAAAATATCGAAAAAATAATATCGATGTCAAAAATATCGTTTTTTTAAAAATATTGTTTTTTTATTAAAAACATTGAATATTAAAAAAATAATACTTATAAATGTAATAAACATAGTTAAAAATATATGATAATATTTACAATTATTAAATAATGTAATAAAAACTAATAATAATAAAGATATAATACATAGTATATACTTCATTAATAATACCTCTACTAAATTATTTTAATAACTTATAAATAAATGAAAATATAATAAATTACAAATAAATTTATATACATCAAATAATAATATAAATAACAATTATTAAAAATGTAAAACAAATAAAAAAATTAAATACATTTTGGATAGCATACGGGTAAAAATTACTATTCCCACTCCAGAGAGTGCAACAGTAGGGAAAATGTTGGATAGCGTAGGGGTAACAATTACTATTCCAACTCCAGGGAGTGCAACAGTAGGGAAAGTGTTGGATAGCGTAGGGGTAATAATTACTA
Organism: Lissotriton vulgaris; assembly: GCF_964263255.1. Taxonomy (NCBI): domain Eukaryota; kingdom Metazoa; phylum Chordata; class Amphibia; order Caudata; family Salamandridae; genus Lissotriton; species Lissotriton vulgaris. The sequence goes on along the minus strand of NC_141685.1, from coordinate 797,439,001 downwards.
TTCCCACTCCAGAGAGTGCAACAGTAGGGAAAGTGTTGGATAGCGTAGGGGTAAAAATTATAATTCCAACTCCAGAGAGTGCAACAGTAGGGAAAGTGTTGGATAGCGTAGGGGTAACAATTACTATTCCCACTCCAGAGAGTGCAACAGTAGGGAAAGTGTTGGATAGCGTAGCGGTAACAATTACTATTCCAACTCCAGGGAGTGCAACAGAAGGGAAAGTGTTGGATAGGATAGGGGTAACAATTACTATTCCCACTCCAGAGAGTGCAACAGTAGGGAAAGTGTTGGATAGCGTAGAGGTAAAAATTACTATTCCAACTCCAGAGAGTGCAACAGTAGGGAAAGTGTTGGATAGCGTAGGGGTAACAATTACTATTCCCACTTCAGAGAGTGCAACAGTAGGGAAAGTGTTGGATAGCGTAGGGGTAAAAATAACATACTTCTAAATAAATGTATTTTTTTAAATAATAAAAAACTTAACTATTAAATAAATATAAACCATTTACAAATACCAATACATAATTATTAAAAACATGATTAGCAAAATATATTTAACAAAAAAATTAACAAAAAATACCATTTAATAATATTTAATTACCAATTAATAATTAATTAACAATTATATAATTAACAAAACAATTAATTAAAAAACATTTTTACATAATTACATTTAAATTACTTCCCACCCTATTCCCCTATGAACCCACAACCCACTACAGAACATAATTATCAATTAATCAATTAATTACAATAAATTACCAATTAATTAAAAATAAATATCAATTAATTAAAATTAATTTATAATTTCTACAAATTGATCATTAATTTAACATAATTAAATTACTTCCCACCCCTTTCCCCTATAAGCCCACAACCGCTACAGAACATAATTATCAATTAATCTATTAATTATAAATAATTACCAATTAATTAAAAATAATGACCAATTAATAAAATTCGTTTAGAATTCCTACTAATTCATAATTAATGTAACATGATTAAATTACTTCCCACCCTATTCCCCTATAAACCCACAACCCACTACAGAACATAACTATCAATTAAACAATTAATTAAAATTCATTTCCAATTAATTAAAAATAATTACCAATTAATTAAAATTCATTTATAATTCCTACTAATTAATAATTAATTTAACATAATTAAATTACTTCCCGCCCTATTCCCCTATAAACCCACAACCCGCTACAGTACTAAAATACAAAATTACATAAAAATAAATTAAAAACATAATAACTACATATTGATATACACAAAAATAATTAAAAAATCGATATTAGTAACATCGAAATTATTAACATCGATATTACTAACATCGATATTTAACACTTCGATATTACTAATATCGATATTAAATCTATCGATATTACTAACCTTCTATATTATGTCCCTTCGATATTTAAACTTCGATATTATTGTATATCGATATTTAAAAATCGATATTTTGTCTGCATACCAATTTATATGTCTCTTCATTGTAGTGAAAATACACTCTTCATAGGGCAAAGGGGGAAGCATTTCTTTATACGAAAAAAGAAAAGCATGTCTATGCCTTTGCATCAACTAACAGTCATGAAACCATATTAACTGAGCAAAAGTAATCTTAGTAGATCTCATATTCTGAACACTCTCGGTGGCACACAACAACCCAACACTCACATCCCTTCATCCACAGATCCTGGCACTTCTCTCACAGCTCTTACCCTGGGACTTGACATCATCCACCACGGGACAGGGGGTCTTCACTGTCACCTCACTTGCCCGGGAGCGCCGGCCGGTGTTGTCCACACCATATAGCGTGAACCTGTAAGAGACAAATCAAAGAATGTTACACAGAAATCAGAAATAGGGTTCCATCCATGAAAAGATAGATAGGAATCAGGCTTTCAATATCTTTCATCTGGTGAAGAACATACCTGTTTCATGCCAGGTGCTGTGGCCGAGGGCATTTTTGGACACTGTATACCATCAGGCACAATTCATAAGATTTCAGTAATTGGCATTCATCTACCGCTAGTAGAGTGTCTGAGATTACACAAAAGGCACATACCAAGACATTGAAATTGAAATTCATTATTATCGATGACAGAACCGATACTACTGGGGTCCCTTCGGCTTATAATCATTGCTGTAATATCTTTGAATACAGCAGTAGCAGCACTGAGTGGTCTTTGCAAGTTAGGCCATTTCCCTTCCCTGCCGATACCATGCAATCCTCTGTTGTTTTGAGGCTACGTCTGTGGAACCTATGCGAGTCAACTTTTACCAGACTATCCATAAGTTGCTTTGTTCCAGACACTTGCACGGGCTATTCTAGCTCCAGTAAGGTATGCTGGAGATTCACAGACTCTACAGATCCCCAAAATATCTGGAGGCTCCAAATGTATCAGGCACCAGAAACGGAAATATGTCTACATTTGTGTGAGTGTCTATAAGATCTCATACTATCGGGTCAACACTAACGTACTAACACTAACGTATTAACCGGGGTGACTCCAAGGGCCTCATTTATGAGGCTGTGCGTCACTTTTACGCCGCTGGTGCGTCACTTTTTGGGACGCACCAGTGGCGTACAAAATGCGCCTTGTTACGCCATATTTACAAAGTGACGCATCTAGGTAGATGCGTCACTTTGTAAACCCCTGCGCCACATTATACCTGCGCCAGGTATAATGTATGCAAGGGGGGCGTATTGACGCAAGAAAGGGTCGTAGAAGTGACGCAGTGAAATCTATGAGATTCCACTGCGCCACTTCTAGGACACAAATGCGTCAATTTCTTACGCCTGCCTCACAGCAGGCGTAAGACTGACGCAGGCCCTTTCACATGGGGCTTGCCCCATGTGAAAGGATACATTGCTGGAGTTGCGTCACTTTTCTGACACACTCCAGCAATGCGTCACTTTTGCGCCATACAGATACGTCAGAAATACTGACGTATCTGTAACTCCTTGCGCAATGATGCGTCATACTGTAAATATGATGCATCATTGGTGTTGCAAGGAGGGCGGAGTGAAAAGTGACGCATCGCTGTTTTCACGCAGCGATGCGTCACTTTTCATAAATGAGGCCCAAAGTCTACGGACAAGTGCACTATCCCTAGTAATAAAAAACAAATTCAAATACCTTTGTATAATAATCTCAAAGGCAGATAATGAATTCCTAAAAGACAACCTATTTCTACAGCTAGACAGACTTGCAGAGATATACTACACTGAAAGAAACTTCCACTGTCATTATTGGGGCGGGCTGCCTTGTTCAAGATGATGGCATTGCCAAGATTTTTATACATTCTACAAAATACCACTTGTAAAATACCAAATCGCTGTTTTAAGAAGATAGATAGCAAACTAAGGCAGTATTTATAGGATGGAGGGCAGTCTAGAATAGCCTTACAAATGCTACAGCGGAGTGTTTTCGAGGGCAGACTGGCAATTCCCGACATTAAAAACTACTATTTGGCTGCACAAATAGTAACTATAAATGACTGGGTGTTTACAGGATGGGAGCAACCGGCATACAGAGTCGACCGCCATTACATCGGACACAGAGGTTACCTACCTGTGTCATACTGTCAACAGACAAGAAACACACTACCTATACACACACATACGACTGTAAGGTTGTGGAGAGAAGTGACTATATTCCTAGGCTGGAAAGAGAAATTGATGGGATGAACACTGCTGTGAGACAATGACCTACTGTGAGAGGTGGGCCAGCTAAAAGGATTTCGTAAGTGGCAGATCATAGGTATTGAATATCTAGGGGTTTATGGAGGGGGTAACATAGATAGACTTCAAAGACCTAAAAGTGGAGTATCAAATGACAGATTCAGAATTCCTGCGATACCTACAGCTAAAACATGCCTTAAGGAGACACATTTCGGATGGAGAGTGTTAGAAATGGAATTTCTGGTTGGCTAGGGCATGCACCTAAGCCATGCAGAAATCACCACTCTAGTCAGGGCAAGGAAGTTACCAACCAAAGATAACCCCTGCTCACCCCCTTGGTAGCTTGGCAGAGCAGTCAGGCTTATCCCAGTGGCAATGCGTAAAGCGTTTCCGCAACACACTCAAACAGCAGCAACACACTAGGCACACTACAAAACAAACCCCACAAAAGGTTATATAAAAATAGCCTTTGTACTATCCATAAAACACATTAGAACATATCACATACATACACTGTGCCACCTGGCACTTGGCATGACTTTACAGGGTTTATACAGACCACAGGGCCAATCAGGCCACTGTTATAACATTACAGTTAGGTTGGCCAGTAACCACTGGTACCATTGCACTTTGCACATTATATTATGCAAAACCTCATCAGCAACAGTGCACCATAGTAAACACTGGAAAGGTATGCACACATCATTGTCCCTCTTAGGTACAAACTGCAAAATAGGTCACAATATTCCTGGGAGCCTACTGGCCCCCAATCGGCGGTCCCAGCACCTTTGCTCTCACCACCTGGACTGAGCGGTGCTTTTGTGGAGGTTCCTTCCTCCACCAAGGCTCGGAGGGGCCTTCTTCGAGGTTACCGTGATCTATCAAGACTCACAGAACAAGAATGCCCCGGAGGCGGAGAGACCTCACTCAGTCTATTTTCCGTTCGAGAAATGGCCCTTGACGTCAAGTAATAGTGGAGCTGCACACGGCCATGCGGAGCAGCTCCCACACGTCGGAAATGTGGGGCTTACTTTGGTGCTACTAACGCACCAGAGTGAATTCTGCCACAGGCCCATTGGGGCCAGATAACAACATGGTGGCCTGCTTCCTCGAAGGGGCACCGCTGAATCCTCTACTCATTTCTAGCTGACATGCCCCATTCAGTGCAGCTCAGGACTGAGGCACACCAGTCCAAAGGCACTCACCTCCCTGCCAGGCTCTCGCTTCCTCTTGTTCAGGAACTCACCAGCAGGTCAGGACCGTCCACCCTAACTCCTGGACTGGTGGTGGCCCGTGGCCATGTAGTGTAGTCACTTTGATGGGGGAGACACAAAGGGGGCAGGACATAGATCGGAGTATCCCTCAGCCCGGTGTCTCCGGTTTCCTCCTTGATCCCGCAATCAGGTCCAAACACTGCCTGACTTCCGGCGGCTTCCTGGCACAGCGATCGTTACAAGCAAAGTTGGAGCCCCCTCCTCAGGCTCTGGAAATATAACTAAAAAGCACTCATCATGCGTTTCTGGTGTGTAGCACAGCATTGAGGGGCACGGCAGTGACAAAGTGCTCCTCAAGCTCCAGGGCGGTGTATCTAGCACAGCTCTCACCACGCTCTGGATTTCAGGTCACAGAGGGCAGAGCTGGTCCTAGGCAGGCCAGCTCACAGGACCCTCAAGCAGAGGGGGAGTTTTTCATGGTGGTTCCTCCTGGCGCCCAGCAGTCATCAAGTAAGCACCAGTCCAGCGAGTAACCAGACATGAGGTCACAGCCTCAATATTTATACTACCAAGTGCCTTTATTCTTACCCATGGCACAGGGCTCTGTGAGCACACAAACCGGTTCTGGAGGGCACTTGCACACATCTTTTCAAGTGCACCAGAACCTCCATTGTCAGTGTAGGACCTAGCCCCAAACACACCACAGGGGGGCGGAGCCATCATTGTGGAAGGCAGGCACAGCCCTATTCAGGTTCCGGTGCTACTCCGCCCACCACTGCAAATGCAGATCAGGCCTATTCAGCCGAGCAGTGACTCACCCAGACCATCTGGAGCCACTACACCTCCCCAGCCCCTGTCACTCCAAGGTCAGACAGTCAATAAACAACAGGCAAGCACAAAGACACATAGCACACAGAAATGCCCGCTTCTAAAAGTTGCATTTCTAAAATAGCGATAATAAATCTGTGAACACCATTACGCAGCATTTATCGCCACTATTCCAAACATACCAAACTTGATCACACTACTCCTCTCATGTCAGAAATTACCACTGAAACCCATATCAGGGAATCCCCAATGCATTACTATGATTGATAGGGCAGCCTCACAGCGGCGGGAATCCAAATGGGCTGTTTGTCACTACCAGGACATGCCACACAGTTAAATACACAAGATGATGGACAGAATGTTGCACAATGGCATAACATTCACTCCCAGTCACAGATCTGGGTTTAATCCATCGTTATTTTGCTCACAAAGCCACCCCATTTCAGACATGGCCATATGCAAATCAGCCTTGACCCTGTGCCTCATGGGAACAGTCCAGCCCGAACTGCCAAGCCATGTCTTCCCTGGACAGGAATCAAGCATCCTAGGACCGGTTTCTGGCTATCAGCCGTCTTCAGCCAGGATAGCTTGACTCCAGTGGCGTAGTGCGCACGGGACCCATGACTGGGCATACCCTTCCCACATAGGGTGAACAGCAAAACACACAAGATGATGGACGGAATGTTGCACAATGGCAAAACATTCCCCCCCAGTCACAGATCTGGGTTTAATCCATCGTTATTTTGCTCACCAAGCCACCCCAGTTCAGACGTGGCCATATGCAAATCAGCCTTGACCCTGTGCCTCATGGGAACAGTCCAGCCCGAACTGCCAAGCCATGTCTTCCCTGGACCGGAATCAAGCATCCTAGGACCGGTTTCTGGCTATCAGCTGTCTTAAACCAGGATAGCTTGACTCCAGTGGCGTAGTGAGCACGAGACCCACGTCTTGGCATACCCTTCCCACATAGGGAGAACAGTAAAACACACAAGATGATGGACAGAATGTTGCATAATGGAAAAACATTCACCCCTAGCCACATATCTGGGTTTAATCATTGTTATTTTGCTCACAAAGTCACCCCAGTTCAGACATGGCCATATGCATATCAGCCTTGACCCTGTGCCTCATGGGAACAGTCCAGCCCGAACTGCCAAGCCATGTCTTCCCTGGACCGGAATCAAGCATCCTAGAACCGGTTTCTGGCTATCAGCTGTCTTCAGCAAGGATAGCTTGACTCCAGTGGTGTAGTGAGCACGGGACCCACGTCTTGGCATACCCTTCCCACATAGGGTGAACAGCAAAACACACAAGATGATGGACGGAATATTGTACAATGGTAAAGCACTCACCCCCAGTCACAGATTAGGGTTTAATCCATCGTTATTTTGCTCACCAAGCCACCCCAGTTCAGACATGGCCATATGCAAATCAGCCTTGACCTTGTGCCTCATGGGAACAGTCCAGTCCGAACTGCCAAGCCATGTCTTCCCTGGACCGGAATCAAGCATCCTAGGACCGGTTTCTGGCTATCAGCCGTCTTCAGCCAGGATAGCTTGACTCCAGTGGCGTAGTGAGCACGGGACCCACGTCTGGGCATACCCACATAGGGTGAACAGCAAAACACACAAGTTGATGGATGGAATGTTGCACAATGGCAAAACATTCACCCCCAGACACAGTTAAGGCACATGTCCTACCTTTTACCTACACCTCACCCTGCCAATAGGACTAGCTGGGACCTACCTTAGGGGTGAGACTCATATGTAGTAAAAGGGGAGTCACAGACGTGGCAACCACTTTATGTGCTACGTCACAGCAGCAGTAAACTGAGTGTGCAGGCCCTGCAATGGCAGAGTCCTGAGAAAGGTTTGAAAGGCTACTTTGGTGGGTGGCGGAAGCAGTGCTGCAAACGCACCTCTAGCATTTAATTTACAGACCCTGGGTATATGAGATACCACTTTACAAGGGACTGACAGGTAAATTAAATATGCCAAACAGGTTTAGACCAATCTTACCAAGTTTACCATAGGGAACACATGTACTTTAACACTGAACAGCACTGATAAAGTGCCCAGAGTCCTAAAACAGGTCAGAAAAAATACCGGAGGAAGGCAAAACGTTCTGTGATGACCCTGCAAAAATAGCCAAGTCCAACAGAGAGCAATTAGCGGAATACACTCCACTCGAAGATAGAATAATTATTGACCCCATGTTGGAGACAGCCACTTCCCTAGTAAATAAAAAGATAATGAATCACTCCCAGACCCTCTAAAGGCTCTACATGAGTCCTGGACAGCAGATCTGGGGACACTTGAAGATGATGAATGGATAGAAGCGATACAGAATCCAAGGACGGTCGCAATCAGAGCAGGGTTTCACCTCATGCAACTGCGCATATTACACAAATCGTACACCTCAAGGTAGCTACTACATCATCTAGGATGAAGTGACACAGAACAGTATGTAAGGGTCTGTGCTGAGGTAGGCACCTCTTACCATATACTGTGGTCATGTCCCCGAATTCAACAATTCTGGAGAGAAATAATAGAGTTCATGTCAGAAGTAGTAGACCAAGAGGTCACACAGGGGGCTAAATGGCATATCCTATGCTTGACCAGAGAAGACAAATGGCTAAAATATTCAAGGATATGGCTTATGACTGCAGACATAGCAGTCAAACAAAATATAGCAAGGGAGTGGGGTGTGAATCAACCACGAGGGTAGTGAAGTGGAATGAAGATTTAGACTGGTGCTGCACTGCCAGAAAAGTGGTGTTCTAGGGTAGGAGATGCCCAAGGAAGTGGGACAAAATCTGGGGTAAATGGACACAATACAGAGGGCTTTGAGATAACTATAGGAGTAATGGAAGGGGGGAAATGGGGGGGAACACTGTACACTGTAACACATTGAAATGTACCCAAGAATGATTTTATAGATATAGTTCTCTGCATTGTGATATAACAAATCCATAGATGTTAGGATGGATACCCTTGAGAAAATGTATGGAACATATCTGTTAACAGACGCACTGTCAGTTCCTTGGTTTGTTTATTTTATAAAAAGATATTTAAAAAATAACAATATAGCATCAAAAACCCACTCTGCCCGTCGTGGAATTACACGGAACGTGGTGGAATTTTAATGTAACTTCAGCTGAATCAAACTACGCAAATTACACCCACCCCTAATGACAGACAATACCTCCATATTTGTATTTTCAGTTCTCTGTGAATACCTACAATATTATATACAAACCACAGTTTTTTACTAGTATTCATCCAGGCACAATGTAGTGAAAAAAGTATAGTATGTTAAGAGAGTTAGCAGTAGAACAAAAGCAATGAAACAATTCACTCCTCCACATACAATGCATTGAATCTGAACAGTTGATGATACGACTTCAGTGCCCACATTTTTTTTCTTGAATTATTGGTCCTGGACTATCCTGAACCTTTCACCTTCGCATTGTAATAGAAATTCCCTTTCCTCAATGCTATTAGATATCTCCACCTTACCATTGATTTCCAATGAATAGTCATCTACTGGACAGTATATTATAATGATTATGTCAATTGTTATGTAATGTTCACATTCTACGAAATGAATACAGCAATAGGGAATACTTAAACCATCATGATATGATCACTCATGCAAACAAAAATTCGATAAAAATCACCAATTACAGCAGTTATGAGTAGGCCTGTAGGGTAAATTCAGTTCTGCTCGCGGAATTTGGGTAATTTCGCGTTCGGCGGAGAACGCGAAATTGTCCAAAATTCTGCATTCTGCGACTTCGCAAAATGTTTTGCTTGTTCGCATTCTCAAAATGCGTGTTCGCGAGATATTTCCCCCCGAGCACGCAAACAGCAATTGCGAACAGTAAAAAAGCATTGCGAACAAGCAATTCTGCGTGTTTGCGAAATTTCTGCGTGTTCTCAGAGATTTTTTAATGTTTTGCAGATATCTGCGTAACGCGATTCCGCAAATTCCGCCCACCCCTAGTTAGGAGTTGTCTTGAACTCCCTAACAAGGTTTTCCAATTCAATTTTCCTAATCAGTGTGTTATTCACATTCCTTAATGTAATCACAGTTTCTTAACTCTTGTTTTTAAGATAACTACATAATACTCCTTTGTGATTCTAACACACAATACATATTATAGATACATCGTATCATTATGATCCTTACGCATTAAATGTTCACAGTCATTAGTTAGCATAAGGCTTTCATTGTCTCATTAAATGGTATATAATTTCCTGTCTACATTCAGACCCGGTGGTGGAGATTCCGTCCGGTGGCGGAGACTTATCCATGGCCGAAATCTCCACACCTGGGCCGGAATCTCCACTTTCGGGCTGGAATCTCCACTGGCTTGAATCTCCACCTCCGGACCGAAACCTGCACCTCCGGGCCGGAATCTCCACCACCGGGCGCAATCTCCGGCCCGAGTGCGGACGTAAAGTTAGTAGTCGTCAATCCATTCTGTGAATACCAAAAGTAGTAAGAGCATTCTGTGAATACCAAAAATAGTAAGTACGTTCTGTGAATACCAAAAGTAGTACGTTTAGGATTTTGTCTTAAGTTAGTTCTGTGAATCGGGCCCTATGTTTTTCTTTAACATGCATAGACAATGGAAATTTCACATCACAATTATTTAATTGCTCGCTTATGTTTTCTCCAATATTCGGTACATTTTCTGGTAGTTTAACCAAGGTACTGAAGCCTACAGGTTTGCTGACGTATTATAATTGATAAACGTGAGTATCTAGAATGTCCTTGACTGAGTGATATCTTGAAATTCCTTGGTGTGGTCCTAAATCAATTTGTAACAAATGCAGGCCCAACAGTTAAAACACTCTCTGGGTGGTCTCTTTAACCAATACTCAATTGCAACATCTGTTCCATTATCATGTCTTAAATTGTCATTTGGGTTGAGCAATATTCTTAAGTTTTGGTGGCCTTCTGCAGGTAATCATTGTCTGTTTTGAGATATATCTGACTAAGGGGTCATTTAATTTGTGGGCCGTCAGCCTATGGCAAAGGGACAGAGTAAATTACTCAGTCTCTCTGACAGAGGTACAAATGGCCAAATTTAGAAATGTCCATAGCCCAGAGGTAAGCATGGGCGGAAAATCCGTTTCGCTCGCGGATTTTGCGGATTTTCGGGAAATTCGCAATCCGCGAGATTCGCGAATCTCCTGCAAAATCCGCAAATCCGCGAGCAGCGGATTTTGCTCGCACTGCTCGCACTGTTCGCGTGAGTTCGCGGCTTCCCAGTACAACTTCGCGCCCCGCGAATTAGTGCTAAATTGCAGAAATACGATCTTAGCAAAACTGAAAGTACTTACCAGGTTCAAAAGTTCAGGCTCATCATTAGTAGCCATTTCCTGTAGTGCTTCCTGAGGGGCCCCTCCAGAGTTCAGTTGCCAGTTGCAACTATTATGTGACCCTGCTCTGAACCTCAGAATAGTTACACATATGCCACAAAGGTCCTGAATTACAGCTAAGGGAGACAAGCAGGAGCCAGGCTGGAAGTTAAAATCCATTAATCAGCCCCTAATTCATTATTGTCAGTTGGGGCAGGGCAGGTGTTGTAACTAATTTTGCAACAATGAAAGCACTTAGCAAGTGCAAAAGATCACTAATCAGGGCGCACTAAGGAAGCAGGTGCCAGCTAAAAAAATATTCTGTGACACATTAATCAGCCCCAAATTAATTCAGGTCACTTGAGGCAGGGAAGGTGTGCTTTGCTTTGCCGAAAATAATGTACACTGGACAACCAGAGGGTGTGGTGATGAAACAGAGGGTGGCATGGGTGGGCCAGAGGGTGGCATGAGTAGTCAGAGAGTGGCAGTGGTGACAGAGAGTGGCAGTGATGAAGAAGAGTGTCCCAAACAGGCTGGACACGTAGAAACAACAAGTTAGCAAAACTTGCGACCCGACAGGTAAGTTCGCAAATTGCGAAATTGTAAAAACCCTCGCGAACTGGCAGAAACACGGGCGAACACAAAAAAAAAAAATCCGCAAATTCGCGGGAATTCGCGGATTTTGCGGATTGCGAGTTCGCAAATCCGCAAAATTCGCGAACGCGAGATTCGCAAAATTCGCCCATGCTTACCCAGAGGACATTTCTTTAATTGATAGGAACCACCATCAAGGCGGTTCCTGTCAAAACCAATGTATTGTAACTTTTGCCATATGGTTCGTAAACATGACATAGAAGGTATATTCCACTGTGGGATTTTCTTTGAAAATAAAAAAAAATTCCCTCTTTCTATGAGAGTTCCCTTCCATGGCGAGGGAAGCATTGAGCACTTTCAGTGCCTCTTAAGGCCAGGTTTTTCTTGGTGGTGACAGGCATTCAAACTTCGCTATTTGTGCGCTCATTTAAATTTGATGGGTGGTCATATGGCCAAACATCTGATAGACCTTACTTCGTCAACTAACCTTGTCCATGGCAAGGCTAGAGACAGGGTAATCTCAGCAGTCATAAAACTTTGGGCCTCCCGTATTTTAAATTGGGTGGGAAAACCATAGTATTAGCGGGGAGTTCCCTCTCCGCTAAGATATAAATCGGCATCTAAGTCACTAACAAATAACATATTCCAAAATGTCTTCAACGTATTGAAAATAACCTGATTTCCAAAGAGGAACTGCAGTTTGATGAGTGACAATGAGAAAGAAGAGCAGAACATTTATGCTAAGTTTCTTGAGAGAGGCTACAAACCAAAAATTGTTGATTGTGCTAGACAGCATGTTAACCTAGTAACGAGAGAAACATTACTGACAGAGAAGATTGAATAAAGTTAAAGACAGGAACAGATGTGGTTTATTACAAGATATAGTAATGGGAATCAGGTTATTTCAAATAAGTTGAAAACACTGTGGGATCTATTGTTATTTGATAGTGACTTGGTTAGATGTATCTCAAAACAAACAATGATTACCAACAAGAGGGTACCAACACTGGAGAATATCCTTATCACAAGTGACACTTGACATGGCAGATTGGTTAAAGGGACTGCCCAGAGGGTACTATAGGTGTAGTAACTGCATTAGTTGTAAATTGTTATGGACAATACGAAGGAATTTCAAGATATCACTTAGACAAGAACATTCCAGATACACACATTTTTCAAATGTAACAAGTCAAACTGCATATCTGTTTTTTACTGTACCAGTGGGCTCAATAGTAGGGTGGTTCAACTAGCAGTAACCTTAAGGAACGTTGGAGGGAACATATGTGAGCTTTTAAAAACTGTGAAGTGAAATATCCGATGGCTATGCACATAAAGAACAATATCCCAAAAATGCCATGAATAACATTAGATTACTTGGAATTGAACACGTCAAACCTACTCGTCAAGAGGGCAATATGGAATTAGAAGTAGAGAAACTCATTGGATCAACACATTGAAAACTGTTAAGGTGGGTCTGAAACTGGACAGGGAATTACGTACCATTTGATGAGTCAATGGAGGCCTTATACTAACTACTGAGTGAGAACATCTCATTCGAATGGATCAGATAGATACTATTAATAATGTAATATGTAATGTGTGTTAGACTCATATAGGTGTAGGTCATGTAGAACAGCTTGGAATCATTCATTTTTGACAATCTATTGATATTAGCTATAATTTTGAGTTATTGAGTGTTATTTGAATATATTTGTTGTAGTGATGTGAATTGACGGAAAGAGGAAACTCAGCACTGTTCTTAATCGGTTAGATTACAACATTAAGTGAAGTTTGTTATCATAGTGAAGGATTATTTAGGTGAAATGTGTTCCTTCTTTATTATGGGTGAATTTCTCTCACTATGTTCAACATAAAATTTAGGAATTGGGGCTAACACATTTGAATAAGCTCTTTAGAATTTTGGGAAATTTGGTAGTGAATTTTCCATAATTTATAGGCTATCAGAGCAGTTCTGAAAATATGTACATATTGTACGACTTTGAGAATGGACATGAGTAGCATACAGGATAAGAGTGAGCAACTTAAAACATTGTGAATTGTGAAATGATGGTTTAATTATAAACAGAGAGCTATTTCACTTGCATACACTATCACTGAAGTTGTGAATTAACATAAACTTGTGCTAATAATTTATGCTGTTTTTCCATGTTGGTTTTTTTTTCTTTTTGTCTTGACCAGGATGCCCACGCCCCTAGAACCAGTAGTGAACCCAGAGTGTGCAGCAAGACGATATCCTCGCCGATTCATGGTGTGACAAGTGTTTCCAATCAAGTGCGTCTCCTGCAACAACACAACATCAGGGGAGAGGCGTCTCAACAGTTGCAAAACTACCCCCGCTTTATCCTATCCCCCAACCCGTTGACATTCCAACACAGTAATTTCAACCTACTACCCCCCATCCCGGAAATGAATGCAGAATCCACCCCCTAGCGAACACAGTACCCAGATCCAAGAATAAAACAATACGTTGCCTTGCGAGAAAGTGAAACATACTCAAACTCCCCCTTCCACCCCCCAACATGAACCCGTTACGATACCCCCCACCCTGCACCCCTGCGTTAGACTCAAAAGCATCCCCAACATGCAGTGTGCCTGTCGCCCTAACCTTAAACTAGTCTACAAAATGAAAACCCAGAGGAGGAAAGAGTCCCATTCCCCCCGCCACCCTCGGTATGCCACCATAAACCACATAAGTATGAGGGACATCAAACCGAGCTGTCTAGTAAGTTAATTGTTCGGAAATCAGGAACCACATTGTCATTCTTGCTCCGGCACGCCACCCTCTGCTCCACCCGAGTGTTCCGTTCGATCGCTCTGCGTTGGTAATGTATCCAGCCAGTCACTCACGCTCTCGGGACGATCAAAGAAAAACGTCCGGTCCTCATATTCGGCACGGAGCCTGGTTGGAAATAGCATCGCATATTTCAAGTCCATGTCTCTCGACCGTCGCTTCACCCCCTGAAACCCCATCCTTTGCCTCTGAACGAACTGGGTAAAGTCCGGGTAGCAGCTCACCGTTGTGTTTTCGAACTTCACGGGGCCGCCCACCCGCGATGCCTGCAGGATAGCGTCTCTGTCTCTAAAGTTGAAAATCCTGGCGATAATCGGCCTCGGAGGGGCACCCGGCTTCGGCTTCCCACCCGGTACTTGGTGCGCACGCTCCACGGTAAATAATTTACTTAGGCCTTTGGGGGCGAGGTGATTTAGGATGAGGTCCTCCACAAGGAGATCTGTAGCCCCTAATGACTTTACGTGGACTGTCATTGAACAGTTTGACACAACAGAAAATAATGAAAAATTCCTTCTCCAGAAAGAACAACGCTGGATATACAGGGTTTCTACCCACACAATGGGCCTGAACGACTCCATTCCGTGGAATTCCCTAAACCTCTGAAAAATGGATAATAAAATGTCCAAATCTGAACCCTTCTGTCTCTCACATAGTGTAACCCAGCCTAAACTGAGTAAACCTCTGCCATATCACAAATGGCACCCAAAAACTACCAGTAGACACACCAGTGCACTCTAGCATAATGTATTGGGGCATGTCATGAGAACGTAGTCCTTTTGAATAACATGCGCTGAATAGCGCTTCGTCTTTACCCAACAACATCATCTCAATAAACCTGTGCACATGCCCCAGTCCGTCTAACAATAGACGCACTGCTTTCTTGCACATGCGCAGTCTCTGAGGCACTTGTTAGTCCTCCGCGCGCACGAACGATAAACACTGCTCCTTGGCACATGCGCGCAACAACAATGACAGGGCATTCAGCGCGAGCGCATCCCTCCCTCTATTTCCACCTTTACCCAGGTGGAAACAATAATCGGGGCTATTTAAACCCAATCCACGGGCCTCCTTCACTCGTTCCGGGCACTGCAGAAGGACGACAGGTCCAAGGAGGATCTAGACCGGCAATTCCACGAGTAACACAAGTACACCACTGCAATAACTGGGGTAAGCTGCCTAAACCTTTTTCCCTACAGGTTGGATGTAAACAATTACTTTTACTACCTCTTTTCAGGGTCTCTTTCTCTGCCAGGTGACCCAAGGAAGCTTTTTACATCAAATGGCCTGTGTGAGGATAATGTACTTTACTTAACTGTACCTCACCATGCTAATATCCGCTGCTCTAGCTCACCACTACAATCAGTTTTAAAATAAAACCCACGCAGGTCATGCCTCTGACATGACCACACCCTAGCCGCATATAGGTCAATCACTCACCTTACAAGTCGGCTAAATGATGTGAAAATTATCATGTCATACTAAAATGACTCTACCCAGTACGTCTGTCCATGTCCTTTCTATGTTATATGTAGTAAAGCCAGAGGGAATCCCCCTCTAACATATAAACGCACCTTAGGGAGTGCGACACATAGCCAACAAAAATAACACAATCACTATAATTTAGTATTTTTATTTAAATTGCACCTTTTCACATACTCACTTGGTCCTGAGGAAAGCCAGTTTTAAATTAAAAAAGGCCTGGCTGAAACATGTAGACCACACAGGACGCTAGAGGTCTTAATTCGCAATCCAACACGTCCAATTGCCTTTTTAACAGCTAACAGGGGCCCAGTTATTAAAGTTTATCCATTTACCCTCGGGTACTGGGACCCACTGTATAGCTTTTTAACTTTCACTTTCTCACTCACCACAATGCACACTCAGCGAACATACCAGCTCCGCAGTAACCTGGCGTCGAAGCACACCCGGGACACATTCGGTGTCACTGTGGTGGGCCCGATGATGAAGCATGCCACCAACTAGGTTGGTGGGTGAGGGCTTCATGAACAAACCAATTGGTTTGCCGGCACGCGTACTTCTTTGAGTCCCCCTCCCCCTAACATAGCTAGTCCTTTTTGATTTTGACATATAATCCTGGGCATCCGGACTAGCTTATCTAGTCTTCACTCTCTACTTTGATTTGGCGTTGTTCAACTACTGCCTGGGTGTCTCAACGACTCGAGCCTCAGGCGTCGCCATGGGGTGGGCCTCAAAAGTTCAGGTTTTCGTAGAAGCGGTTTCCGAAGTCTGAATCAATTTTTGAAAGCAGCTAATCTATCAGCTAGCTTCATCTCCAATAACCCGTCTTCATAATCAGGATATCGTTCAGGATATATGCGGAAGGCGGCGAGAGTCTCGGGAGCCCTGTGCTCATCTCGGATGCGCGCAAAGCTCCTCCCCCCATGTTGTTTTTTAAGGTTTTTTTTTCTCTAAGGAATTTCTCTGCTTTCTTGTCTTCTAGATTTCCAGCTACTAAATTGCAGAGTGAACAGTACTGAAATGATGCAATATGTTACAAGAAATATGAACATTATGTAAACTGATGATACCTGTAGTAGTATGTCTCTAGGTTGTTTTGATGTGGAGTAGATACTAATGTATTATGGGTGGGATTGTTGTGATGTCCATTAACCAATCAAGTTTTTTTTAAAGTATGTAAATGCGTACAGATTTGTTTATATTTTGTACAGGGGAAGCATATTCTGATATTTTTCTTGTTTTTATATATGCTTTCCCACCAGTGTTGAAAAGCAGGTAGTCCCCTAAACAAGTATTGGCTGTGAAAGATACACAACTGGGAAATTGGATGAATTAATGTGGAAGAACTAATGATTACAATTTGTCCTGTGCTGTGACTTTTGATAAATCACTATTTATATAATATGGACTATGATTTGGATAACAAAGTTTGTTGCACAGAGGCAGAAATTTTATGTATATCTCATTATCTTCTTAGTATTATTACATTTATATTAGTATAATGATTAATTAATTTTTTAATGATTATAGGTACATTATTTAACATTAAATAACCTCTCTCTCTCTCTCTCTCTCTCTCTCTATATATATATATATATATATGTATATATATATATATATATATATATATATATATATATATATATATATATATATATATATATATATATATATATATATATATACAGAAGAGTCCCAACGGACTGAATAACACTGAGGACTTGCATAACCTCTTGTAATATGTTCTGTCTGGGCTCTGGTATTGGCTCCCCAAGCATGCACCCATAGCCGCCAGGTAGTCAGGTTCCCTGTTGCTTGTGGGGATGATTACCTGTGACAAGATTTCTTGACCCTTTAGATGGATTTTGTGATCCTCAATGGCTAGTCAGGTTCCCTGTTAGCCATTGTAATGTATTCATCAGTTCTCCAGCTTCTTCATGTGTACACATATGTGTATATATATCCAATATTCAGGTCTTTTATCAGATCCTTGCTATCACTTTTTTATACACAGGGTGTTTTATCCACTTTTAACCATGATAAATTATTAAACCAATAAGTAATGTCTTAATTAACTTTTTTTCTAACAAAATGAGGTCCTTTTTAATCCCAATTGTTAAGATAGCATTTATGCATTACAGTTACAGGTTGATTTATCATGCACTGCAGCACTTTATCCCGACTGTTTGCACGTGTCATATAACTTCTGGCACTTTAGGCATCGACCGGGTGTCACCATTAGCAGCACTGTAAGTTTCCCTCTCACTTCTTGCTATTTTTCCCCGCTGATAACATAACAATGTGCATTCACTATGTATTACACAGAAATATGACGTTATGTTATAGATAACAGAAAAGAAAGGATTTATCCTGGTATAACAAATGAATCGGTAGAACGAGAATGTTTTTTACTAGATTGTCAACATATGTTCATTTTCATGTGGCGCATTTTACATTGATATCTGCGTATTTTGCACAGAGAAGTCCTATGCACAGTATGTTTTCTAGCTTTATGGTCACATGACCAGATTGGAGGCGGGATGCAGGCGGGCCACTAAGCATTATAAAAAGAAAAAAGTTACATTTGGTCATTTGCATGTGAACAAGGGCTGTCCAACCCCGAAACGCTTCTTGCCCTTGTATCCAGCTGAAATGCAATAAAGACCCTGTAATTCGACTTGGTGGTCCATCTCCTGCTTGCTTTGCTGATCCGAGTTGGGATTGGAGGTGGCGTTTTGGAGTTTTCGCGCATATATATATATATACACACATACATCTGTATAAATGTGTATGTGTGTGTGTGTGTGTGTGTGTGTATATATATATATATATATGTATGTATATATATATATATATATATATATATATATATATATATATATATATATATATATATATATATATATATATATATATATATATATTATAAGTCATACTTTTATTTAAATAACATTATTTCCTATGGGATTTACTTTTAAGTTCCTTACTCCATTATTTTCGAGAGGAGTGTACTGAAATACCTATAAGTGGCCATCCGTGGTGCTGGATTTACTCCAAGATTGAGCTGGAGTATATTTACTACTGCTTTGAGAATTGCCAGATCCCACCTTTTACCCTGCTTTGAGACTTTGTTGGCATAGTAACTTTATAAGTGTAGTTTGTGAATAGTAATGGCATTAATCCTTTCTTGGGTCGGCATTTGTTCTCCATAAACCACTCAAGGGCCCTCCTTAAACACCTCCTTAAACCTCCTTAAGCCCCTCAAATTTAGCTGTAAGCAGTCCTCATTTCCCTGCTGCTCCCAATCCTCCTACATTTACTACTAAAAGGTATTCTTATATGTGTGGAGCTCTCTGTTGCTAGGGTAAAGATCTATGCATAGAAAAGATAGGAGAGGCAGAGGTCTCCACCTGTATGT
Organism: Lissotriton vulgaris; assembly: GCF_964263255.1. NCBI lineage: Eukaryota > Metazoa > Chordata > Amphibia > Caudata > Salamandridae > Lissotriton > Lissotriton vulgaris. Next base: position 797,419,593 of record NC_141685.1, on the reverse strand, counting down.
TTGTTAACTGCAATTTGTTTTACTTGAGTAGTATTACAGTAGGACTACAAAGTGCAGTTTGTGAATAAGCCTCAACACATTTTAACATATGCCCTTTCCCCTAATGCTATACAACTTGCCACTCTACCCTTGACCATATACCCCAAACCCTTAATTTCAAACCCTTAACTCCCTCACCCCTAACATCTTAATAACTGAACCCTACACACTAATTCCTTAATCCTATTCTCCAAACCCCCAACTCATAGCACTATACCCTTAACCCAATTCTCCATACTGTTAACCACTAAGCTCGTGTCCAGTGGTTCTTCTGTATACTCCAAAACCTTAACTCTTAGCCCTATACCATTATCCCAATCTCCATACTGTTAACCACTATGCTCTAGTCCATTGGTTATTAACCTATGGTCTGAGGACCTCTAGGGGTCCTCGAGGCCAGCTCAGGGGGTTCGCGACTGTGTTACAAAATTGAATTATTTTAAAATGAATAAATTAAAAAAAGAAGCAAAATTGAGAATGTGAAAGCCTTTTCTACATTTGATTTTAATTAAACAAAATACTTCAATATTTGAGCATTTGTTTGGTGTATACTTGTTTTATATTTTTGTGTATTGTTTTAAAGTTCAAATCATAGAAATTGCTTGTACTGGGGGTCTCCAGCTTCCAATAATGACTCAGTGGGGGTCCCCTGATTCCAGTAATGATTCAGTTGGGGTCCACTGAAGTCAAAATGTTGAGAGCCACTGCTCAATTCTCTTAATTTCAAACTCTTAAATGCATTCTCACAGTGTTTATTTCCATATATTTTGGAACTTAACACTTTCCCTTTTCAAAGTATTTCTGTTTTAGAAGTAATAAAGTGGTATTTTTAGAAGTTGTCATTCAAAGTTTTGAGGCAATACCAAAGAGACAACAGACTCCTAGGCACCAGCAGGCCTGTACCACATTTTACTGCCACTTCTTATCCCCCATCCAGTTGTTTGTATCTGAAAATAGGTGTCATCAAATATCTCCCCTCATTTAGAATATGGGAGTAACTACAACCACCTTGTCTGCTGAATTACATTAACAAAAACTGAGATGCTGCTATAACAAGCCGCAGCTTTGACCAAGACCAGATTATGTTCCCACCGTTTTCTAACATCACTTCATACTTAAGAAAAACCAAAGCAAGGACCTGATGGGCAATGTACAGCATCAAGGTAAGATGAACAAATCTCTTCATTGGCTCTCAGGCTGTGTCAGTTTCATACTGAAGTTAAAGGTGTAATGAGTGTGATGATATTGGAGCTACACTCACATATCCGGGATGCTTGCTTCATCGAAGGACACTTTATCCACCAGCATTAATGATGAGTCTCCCAAGTTAATTGCCTCAACCAAGAGGCATTAAACCAAATACCCATTTGTATTTCTTATATTCTACCTGTGTACTCAACCCAGATTTGTTTACTACTCATATGTACAGCAGTCTATTGATTTCTAACACACACTCACAAACACACTCCAGCTGTGCTGTTGTAGATGCTTTGCTGATGTTTGTGCAAAGCTTGCCCTGGTGCAATGCTGACATGTGTTTGCTACTGACATTAGACTAATGATGTTGGCTTTACTGAGAGATGGACATCATCTCTCACCTATCTACCTAAGCCCACCAGATCCTGTTACAAATCTTGAATCCGCAGCACCACTCCACGGTATCTCTTGTGAGATAACCGAAGTTCCCCTTTGCGCCCATTTATAACATTTGGCAGGAGTAACTATACACTCGACGTGCTCATCAAACTACTTTACCTTTGGCTGTTGTAAATGAGCTGTACTGAGCTAGAAAGTTATTGGCCACCAAGATGTTTGATGGCAGCTATTACAATATCTGCTTCTGTACAAGTGATCTAGACAGGGAAGAGGATGTTTAGGAAGATACTATGTGAAAGGGCTACTCACGTGTAAGTAGTATCCGGCTCCAGGCAGCGAACAATCAGGGAAATGGTGATTGACTGCTTGTCTGGCACGTGGGCAGGCATTGCACAAGGGGACTTGGCTCCAGAAATGATGTCATCAACAAAGCTGAGCACTGATTCTGGTGAGAAGAGAGGAGAGGAGAGTAAGACTCCAAGGAAGCATGTGAGGCCACAGGACCCAGAGGATTGTGTGAAGATGAAGCAACTCACCAAGCCATGTGATCCCAGACAAAGGCCCATGGATGTGACTATAGAGAACCCATACAAGTGTGTAAGAATAGTGCGAATCAATTAAAGAATAGGAGTCAGAGGTGAGGTCACTGGCACACAAGAAAGCACAGGAAACTCACTAAAGGGTCATAACCCAGTGAAAATCCATTGAGGTCTGTACAGCCACTGAGAACTTGTTGACAAATAGGGAACCATGCATAAACTACTGAGTGCGAGAGATCAGAAAGTACCCACAAAAACAAGTTAGACTATTGAGAACCCACTGAAGTATGGGGGAACACAGAGAACCCACTGACATGTATTTATCCACCCAGATGATATTGATCTGTTAGAGACCAGTGACTTCCTGCTGGTAACACCACCTAGAACTCATTACCATATGAACACATAAAGAATGCACTGAAATGTAGGAGACCACAGCAATCCTACTGAGGTGCGAAAAACGAGAACCCACTGTACTGGGTAAGAAAATTTAATAGGGTCAAACTTGAAACGCCGTACTAATGTTCGATGACTTTGACCATGGGAACAAGCAACATTATTGCAACATGTATATGGGACTTGCAGTACGGAATGAGCTGTCACATCATGCCATTCTACTAAACATGCATGTGAGACACAAGCCAGGTTTTACCTGCCTTGCTCTGGATAAGTCCTGGTTGGTTTGTTTCTGACCCACATGCTTGGCATACTCACCCGTCTCCACTTTGGAGTGATCCAGTCGGTCTGTGACCTTCTCCTGACTGATGAGGTAATCAACGATACGGACTCCGATTGGAGGCTCCATGTGCTCCCACTCCAGCACCACAAGAGTGCTACTGGGCTCTTGGTCCATAGAAAGCTGCAGTCTGAAAGGAAACAGCTCACAGTCAGACCTCTTCCACTGGGCCAACAATATCTTAATTTTGTCTAGGTTCCTTGAGACATTACATGATCATGGGAGATCCAGTGATGGCACGTCCATTCTACTGGGTCTACCTAGAGGTGGCATCTTATCAAGGGAAGCGAGGCGACAGCAGGTTCCTTCAATTGGGTCACTGGAAGCATTCCCCTATTTAGGGACATTACTTAGTCAGTCCCCTACTACTTAGCCCCTTTATACGCGGTCCCAGATAAGTGCAAGAGGCATCACACCACGCCCTGTCAGCTGGGTCCTAAGGTGCATCACCAGTTCAGAGGAAGAGAAGTGACTTCATTTCCCTGTGATTACGTATCTGAAGATATCCTCTATACAAGTGGGTGGCAGTGACAGCAACCCCTTCCACTTGGACCCTAGAGATAACAAAACATCTAAGAAAGCAAAGTTACAGTTAACCCCTTCTACAGAGACCCTGGCAGCATCACCAAGCCATCAGTAGTTGAATTGGCTGTTAGAGATATCATCTATTCAAAGGAATAGAAGTGAGTCTAAGACCCTTCCACTTGGCCGTATTGGAACCAAAACCAGCCCTGGTAAAAATGCTTAAACTAGCCCCACTCCCTTCATTTCCTCTCGCAATCTCTCTCTTTCCAAACATCCATTGTCTTTCCTTCTCTCCTTCTCGCTCTTCTTCCTCTCTCTACCTTGCCCCTCCCTCTCGTTCTCTCTCTTTCTCCGACGGCTCCCTCTACCTGCTGCAATTAACCTCGGGGATCTCGGGAAAGTGAGAGAGGCACCATGAGCTGCCCGGGACTTTCAAAACCGGCCTTCAAAGGCTTCCACCTCAACAGGATTTCATCAGGTATCAATTATAGTGATACCCCATGGGAAATACCTACTGGATGGCTCCTTTCTTCTCCAATGTCCATCATTATGACTTCCGGTACTAACTTAGCATCTCCAAACACTTGTTATTCTGACCAACAGGAGCGATGAAACACATTGGCTGGGCTGACAATTTGTATACAGGGCTGGACTGGCCGTAGCGGGCACCGGGCATTTTCCCAGTGGACTGGAAGGGTGGGGGGCTGTTTTTTATCCCTGGGGTGGGGGTTTTGTCACTGAGGGATGGTTTTGCAGCAGTGCTGCAATATCAGAATCCTGTAACAAAAGCAGCAGCAGTGTTTGACACTAGCACCCCACTGCCCCTCTGGCTAATGCTTTGCTTCCGAGTAGCACCCGCTCCCCCCTCCCTCTCCCAAGGGGCTGGTCGAGCAGGATTGCCAGGGCTGGTTTCTGTTCCCAGCCTGGCCAAGTTTGTATACTATATGTTGCAAAGAAGAATTAGGAATACAAGGGTTGCACAATTCCTCACATGAATTGGTCTTTTGGATGCATTATTGGACTGAACGTTGGAATGCCTTGTGACCACCACTGCAAGGACAGGGAAACTTGTAGTGATATTGGATGAAGTGATTGCGGACTGTCCATATGTTTGAGTGCTTCTCTCCTATTTGTGTTTATCTACTTTGTGTATGGTTTGAGGTTTTGGGGCAGGTGGACCTCGGAAGTGAGCACCGAAGTTGATGTACCTATTAGATTTTAGGGCTTGTGTGGTGGTAAAGGACCATGTCCGCCTTTTTTTGTTCTTCATTGGTCGCTTATTAATGCTTCGCTACAATGAAATTTGGTGTGATCTCAAGGGTATTCGTTAATGTCAGAAGTTAAATAATAAGCCTACATTAAAAATGGAGGACAAGTAAAATAAAAAGGAAGAAGAGGGCTAAGAAGAATGGAAGACAGAGGTGGAAAAGACGACAGACTGCACAACAAAAAAGGGAACCAAGAGAGTAAAACATTAATTGGAGCAAGATGGAAGAAGCATATGTAAAGGATTTGAAAGCAAGAACAAATAGATAGCGCAAAGCTGTCAAAAGAAAAAAAATGGTAGGAAAAAGAATGATGTAAAAGGCTTGCTTTGTGCTTAATTTGTCATTCTGGTGAATTTTTAGGGCCCAGCTGGCCAGCGACTGGCAAGCTAGGGATGTGCTTTCTGAGCTGGACAAACTGGCCATTCATCCGTGGGGCTGCACTCCCCTTTAAAGTGAATGTCAATGTAAGAGCAGCAGCTCCTGGAAAGTGCTGGAAATGAAGCCTCCGAAGAAAACTATTTCACTCGGCCGCTGAAAACAAATGGCCCGATTCACAAAAGTAATCTGAGACAAAATCCTAATTTAACAACTCTCACCCACAAGCACACACACAACACACATTTTAAGCAATTGTTAATTACTAAAGCTGCTACCAAAGGACCTGATCCAGGTACGAGTGCTACATTTTTTATTACACTAGTAGTGCATCATTCACTATTAGTCTAATGAGAAATAGGCAGAAAGTAAGGAATCCGGGTCGCCCCTGTGTTCTTGGCACTGAATTAACCACCCCTGGAACTAGGGTTGCAAAGGCAGTACCAGAGGTCGCAAGGGGCAAGCCAGGGGTTGCAGCTGCAACCCTGGTAATCCCTAAATGACGCCCATGAGTGTAAATACTTAGGGCCTAATTTATGAAAAGTGACGTATCGCTGCGTGAAAACAGCGAAATATAACTTTTTATTGCACCTTCCTTGCGACATGCTGGAAGTGTCATATTTATAATATGACGCATCATGTCGAGTTACAGATAAGTCAGTATTTCTGACGTATCTGTAGGTGCAAAAATGATGCATTGCTGGAGTGTGTCACGAAAGTGACGCAACTCCATCAATGGGTCATTTCACATGGGCAAGTCCCATTTCAAATGTGCCTGCGTCAGTTTTACGCCTGTTGTGAGGCAGGTGTAAGATATTGATGCATTTGCGTTCTAGAAGTTTCATAGATTTTACTGTGTCACTTCTACGAGGCTTTCTTGCGTCAAACGCCCACCCTGCATTCATTATACCTTCTGCAGGTATAATGTGGCTCAGAGGTTTACAAAGTGACGCATCTACCTAGATGCCACATTTTTTACCCTGTGGATGCGTCACAAAAATTGACGCACCAGCGTCAGAAGAGTGACGCAGGGGCTCATAAATAAGCCCCTCAATATGTGCTTATTGATGAAGCTATAACAGGCCAGCCCTGATTACACTGGATGTGTGCATCAGCGTACATTAGGACAGTCCCACATACATCATGTGCACAGTCATTGAACATGCACACCTGTAAATGCATATTTGTGAGTTTGTGTACACATGGGTCTCCAAACCGGTCCTGGAGGGCCGGATCCATGCCAAATTTTTGGGATATCCCCTTTGAGATACATGTAGTAGTTTTAAAAATCTGGCATGGATCCGGCCCTCCAGGACCGGTTTGGAGACCTATACCATGCCTTACATGCAGCGGGTGCCTTGTGAAGGTGCACACTGCCATAAGACCTGCACACATGTGGTGTAGGTCTGTAATTGTGCACTGGTCAAGTATATCTGCACAAAACTGGTTTATATTTATTACTCTGTACCGACCCATTTCGTGCACTGCCCCTATCTCAACTCCATACTAACTAGGTTGTATGAGTGTGCACGGTAATAGGATGTTAACTCGAGTGGGCTATGATGATGGTAAAAATAGTACTCCTGTGCATGGGGCAGAGAAGTACGAGAATATTCCATTGATTTCCCCTCAGGACTGCCAATGAAACCTATAGCTTTGCATCGGATTTAATTAAAGATTGTGATGTAAAATGCACCATGTGGTCTCATTTTTTCCAAAACGCTTTTCGTGGAAGTGCCTTGCCCCGATAGCAACATAAAGATGGTTGAGTTTGCTCCCTGGCTCTGTGCTCGGGTCCACTACGAGAATTTTGCCTAGAATTTTGGAGGGATTCCAGTTGGCCTCTCTGAAGGCCATTCATACTGAAAATTAAGAGGAAAGGGATTTGTGTGCAAATGGTCAACACAATTGGTTCTTAATTCAATTGGTTCCCCAATTGGTTCCTCAGATTACTTGGTCGCCCGCTCACTTTCCTCCAGCACCCCTCTCACTTGTGTGCTGCTGTATCGTCCTCCCTCCTCCCCCCAACTCTTTCTTCCGACCTTCCTCAACCTAGTAGCTACCCTAGCAGTCAACAACTCAGCTATCCTCATACTAGGAGATTTCAACTTCTGGCCCTCAGATCCGGCCGAATGTTCAACATCGAAGGAATTTTCTGAGTCCCTTCTCTCTCTCAACTTCCTGCCGGCTGTGCACAACCCTACCCATTGTAAAGGCCACATCCTGGACCAAATCTGGTCTCTCAACTGCCCTGTTTCGTCCTTGACTATTTCCCCTTGCCTGACCTTTTTCTTATCTCCTTTTTACTACCTACGCGCTCATCCAGTAAGCCCCCCTTCCTAAAAACATCTGGGCACGCTCCTGGAACCGTGTAGATGTGACCTCCCTGGCCACCTCTCTTTCTAACTCCTGCCCTGATCTCCATGGGCTCTCCTCCCTTGAGCAAGCAGTTTCCATTAACTCCTGGCTCTGCTCGGGCTGCGACCTAGTAGCCCCCCTCAGACGTGTTTCCTCAAAACGCACCAATGAAGCCAATCGCTGGTTCAATCAGGATCTTAAAGACCTAAAACTCAATCTCCGGCGAGCAGAACGCTCATGGAGGCAAGCCTACTGCCCAGTCCTAAGGAAACAGTATATTTCGCTTCTGACCCAGTACAAAAAATCCATCCTAGAAACCAAGAAAGCTTATTTTTCTTCTAAAATCCTAGCTGCAGAGAATCAGTCCAAGGAAATTTTTACCATCGTTCACGATCTCGCTTACTCCGATAGGGCCTTCTTGAAACCTTCCCCATCCCAGCACCTCTGCAACTCCCTCAAAATCTCCACCATCAAAGCCAATATTCCTCCGCCTTCCCCCTCCTTTGTAATTCCCTTATGCCCCCCCAACTCAGCTCGTCTTGACTCATTTCCACCTCTTACAGAAAACTCTTTCCTTTCCATTCTACCAATGATCAAGTCCGGCTCTCCCCTTGATCCTTGTCCTGCAACCATCCTGAAACAGATCTACTCAGTCTGCACTTCACCCCCCTTACCCTCCTGAACAGTTCGCTATCTCAAGGCACCGTTATCCCTTCCCTCAAAACAGCTGTCATCCTACCTATCCTAAAAAAAAACGGAGCGGACCCCACCTCACTTGCTAACTATCGTCCCATCTCCCTCCTTCCATTTCTGGCGAAAGTCCTAGAGCGCCACGTAACCAAGATGCTCAGCCCTTTTGTGGAGGAAAATAAGATATTGGCCACTAGGCAGGCAGGGTTCCGTCCATCTCACTCAACCGAGTCCGTGGCCCTGTCGGTCTTGGACACCCTCAGAGAGGGCATGGACAACAATCACCCCCAGGCCCTGGTCCTCCTCGATCTCTCCGCCGCCTTTGACACGGTTGACCACTCCATCTTACTATCCCGTGTCAGGGCGGCGGGCATCGGAGGCATTGCCCTGGTCTGGCTGTCCTCCTTTCTGAGTGGCCGCTCCCAATCGGTGCACCTGGGAGACTTTGCAGCAGACTTCGAGGCGGTCAAAGGCGGGGTCCCCCAGGGCTCCTCGCTATCCCCGCTACTATTCAATCTGTACATCGCCCCCCTCATCTTTGCTCTCCAACAGCTGGAGGTCTCTGTCTTTAATTACGCGGATGACCTCCAGCTGATCTTCTCCCTATCTCCTTCCCCACAGTCTATAATCAATTTTCAATCTACTATGACCTTTATCCGGGACTGGATGAACCACAACCACCTGAAGCTCAACCCCGATAAAACTGAGTTGGTGCTGACTGGTGGCTGCTCCAGCCCCTGGACCCCCCTCTTCTGGCCTCCCTCTTTGGGCTCTCCACCTACCCCATCTCCCTCTGTAAAAACCCTTGGATTTAAACTAGATTGCCAACTCTCACTTCACTCCCAGGTCAGTTCGTTGTTGTCCTCATCCTTCCACTCCCTCCGCACCATCCGTAAAGTCTCCCGGTTCTTCTCCTATTCAGCTCTCAAACTTATAGTTCTTGCCCTGGTCATCTCCCGCCTGGACTACGGCAATGCCCTCTATTGTGGCATGCCCGCGTACAGTTTGCGTCGCCTTCAATTAGTACAAAATCAGGCAGCCAGGCTGGTTTTTAACCTACCCAAGTCCCACCATGTCACCCCTCTTCTCAAGACTCTACACTGGCTCCCCATCCGCGAACGCGCCCAGTTCAAACAAGGATGTATCATTTTCAACGCTCGGGTTGGATCAGCCCCCGCCTTCATCACCTCCGAAATTCATCACTACGTTCCCCAAAGGGAGCTGCGCTCCTCTACCCAACATCTCCTCCAAGTCCCCCGTTTCAAGCGTAAAAAGTGGGGTGGATCCAAATTCTCCACTCTCGCCCCCACTTTCTGGAACTCCCTCCCGGATCACCTGAGATCCTGCCCTCAATACTCACTTTTTCGTAAAGCTTTAAAGACTTTTCTCTTCACTCAGGCTTTTCCCTCCTCCCAAAATCCCTCCTAAAATTCCCCCCTCTTCTTTCCTCCCGTTCCTGAAGCTTCAGGGGCTCAGTTCAATCAGCGCCATGAAACCGCTCGGTGTACGCGCGCTTAACAAATACTTTAAACTCAAACTCAAACTCAAACAAGCATGGAAACCTCCCTGATCCCATGGGCAACGAAGAGAAGTTTTACATGTATTCTATGAGGTGGACTTTGAACAAATGGTTGTTGGGGGTCAGGTTGCTGCCTTTTTCTCGGCCAATAGTGTTGCCTCCGATCATCCTACTTTTATGTCTGCCTTTGACGTGAGAACCGTTAAGGTAAGGGTGGGTCAATCTTTACTTTGCACAATAATAATGCTGAGGCACAAAGCCCCCTCAAAACTTGTCAGATGCTTCCAGGGCCGGACTGGGAACAAAAACTGGCCCTGGCAAACTGCTCGGCTGGCCCTCCTGGGGTGAGGGGGGTGCAGCCGAGCAGTTTGCGAGGGATGTTTTCGGCCGATTTTGTTACAGGGGGCCAATAATGCTGACCGCCGGTAACAAAAAGGGGCTCAAAACCGGTCCCCACCGTAGCGGCCCACTGGGGAAACGCCCGGTGCCGCCTACGGCCAGTCCGGCCCATGATGCTTCTTCTGTTTTTGCCGGGTTCAACTACCACCTGTTTCGGAGTATTAAAAACGAATGTGCGTCAGTAAAGAAAAACCTTTGTGTATGGCGCCATCCAGTGATCTGTACACATAAGCTGCCTTGTTATTATAGAAGATCACAGGCTTGCTGGGGAGCAGGGCCGGACTGGTGGTAGACAGCATTGGCGTTTTCCCGGTAGGCAGGAAGGATGGGGGGGGGCTGTTTTAGAGCGGTGTAGGCTGGTTTTGTTACTGAGGCTGGTTTTGCAATGATGCTGCAATATTTGCCCCCCAGTATTGAAAGCAGCAGTCTGACTGCTTCCCCCACTACCACAGGGGTGGTGTCCGGACGGACAAAATTGCGAAGGCTGCTTTTGGTTCCATGTCCGGTCCTGCTGGAGAGGCCCTGGAAAGAGCAAGGCAATGACATGATGCCCCCTCCACAACCCTTTGTAACAGCACTGCCCCCACCTTTGCTGCCAAATGCCATGGTTGCAAAATACCAAAGGCAGCCTAGTCTCCATTATACTTCATGGCTCTTTCTTCCACCACCCAACACTTCCTGCATCCCTATCTCACTCTGACAGGTTTCCTTTTGTATCAGTGCGTTCTCCCTTTTGTAACTGTGACCCCTCTCTTTATCTTCCCATATCTGCTTCACTTCTCTGTTATTGTATATCTTGCTCTGGGTCTAAGTCTGATAATATAAATACCTTCTGCCCTCCACCCACTCCCCAAACAATAAGTGCCAGGGCCGACTTCCTGCAACCAACAGCACAAAACAAAAACACTGAAGGAGACATTCCGGGGCAAGAGGGGCTCTGCTGCCATCTCCCTTGTGGCATTGCACCCCATCACCTTCTAGACATCTACCTGAGGGCTTTACCCCTTGTTGCACTATTGAGATTACCCTCTTGCCATTGTACCCTGTGTCCATTGATGCCCTTATTCAACAGCATAATACTGGTCTGCCAGGCCCTCCATCTAGCAAGCAGGTGCCATGCTTTCCTGCTCAGCCCGCACCATCTTCCCTGCCAGCAGGACTCTACTAGCCACTCTGGCTTTCCCCTGTAGGCTGCTGCCTTGGGGGTTGCTTGCAGTGTTGGATAAGCTGCCATCATAAAGCTAAGACCCCATGGTCCCATTATAAGCAGGGCCTCCAGTGGCGTAATACAGGCCCCCACAACCCCTGCGGCACAGCCCCCCGCCCCATCCAGCCCATGGCCAATGAATATCTGTGAGATATGGGAGACTCAGGGCACCTCAATGTGTTCTGCAGTGGGGGGGGGGGGTATTTTCATGATATGACACTGATGGTCTCCTGCAGTCTGAGGCTAATTTGAAAATTTGTGCCAGGTGCACATGGTGAGATCATTGACATTTGGGTGGTATGGGGAAACATCAGTAGGCAAGGGGAAAGGAAAGAACAAAAGGTTATCAGGAAAGGACAGTGGGTAAAGAGAGAAGTTGGCTGGGAGGGAAAAGACAATGCGCAGTGGGAGACTGGCAATAGGAGATGGAGATACCAGTCAGGTAGGTTAGTACAAAGGGAGAGGGGATAGTAGTGAAAAGGAAACGACAAGTAGGTGGAGAGAACAGTAGCCAGGTGGTAGGAAAGATGGGATAGTGGTAGAGGAGCAAGCAGTTAGAACGCAGGAGATGGGAGAAGGAGGCAGCATGCGCATGACCTACACAGGCTGCGGCAGGGGCGCACAGGTGGGCAGACCATCCAGGCCGAAGGCACTTGCGTCACAGCGGCACCAGTCTTCAATGACGTCTCCACTTCCAGAGCACCAGAGCGAGCTCAGCATGGCCTCCTGCAGCAACTGAGAGAGGATGGAGGAAAGAGCCAGTTACACTCTACAGTAAGCACAGCGCTTCACATTTCATGTGCTCTTCAACATAGGCAGTCACCTTCCTCCCCATTTCCCTTCGGCCTAACCAGTGAATGAAGAAACTATATTGGTTTGTCTATCCAAGACTCAGACCAAAGCCCGTCACAGTGCATCACCCTCTAATGGGCCAGCGTTTTTCACAGACCTCATCAAAATCCACAACGAGGGGTGGGGCTTATTCACAAACTCCTTGCGCCACCAAACGTAATTTTTTCCCATTTTAACAAAGTGACACATCAGTGGCGCAAGGGACTTGCAGTGGCCCGTGCAAGTAAAACGAGAGCGCTGGGTTGGAGGGGGGGAAGGATTCGACAGACGACCTTGAGGTAAAATTAAATAAATAATTAATTTTCCATCATTGTCGTCTGTCAAAATCACCCCACCCGGCCACACCATCCCATGGCTCTTACCTGCACGGGCTGCTGCGGGAAACATCCATTACAACGCAGTCATTACAACGACTTACCTTTACAACGCAACGGTTGCAATGCAACTGCCTTTACATCGCATGCCATTACAATGCGTGTCATTACAATGCATGTCCCTACAATGCATGCCATTACAATGCATACCATTACAACACATGCCATTACAACGCATTATAAGGAACGTAATGGAAATTTTTGTAGTATTAGGATGGGTATGGGTTTTGGGGTACATGGGAACAGTAATTTTTACCCCTACACTATCCAACACTTTCCCTACTGTTACATTCACTGGAGTGGGAATAGGAATTTTTTACCCCTGCACTATCCAACACTTACCCTACTGTTGTCCTAAAAGTATTATGCATTGTAATGTAATGCGTTGTAATGGTATGCATTGTAATTGAATGCGTTGTAATGGTAGTTTTTTTTAATGCGTTGTAATGGCATGCGTTATAAAATCATGCAATGTAATGGTAGTTGCGATGTAAAGACTGCATTGTAAAAGCATGCATTGTAATTGCATGCATTGTAACATTATATGTGATGCTGCCTGTGCAAGTAAGACTTTTTTGTTAATAATGATATAATATATGGCATATTTAATAAGCCACTGGGTTAGATATCATTGGTGCAGCACCTATTATATGCTAATGTTACTTGTCTTAGCATCGCCTTCGCGATAAGATCTCAATGCCATTTATAAACTGACCACTTTTGGACGAGTGATTTACTCCACTACCCCAGAAAAATCTCATTGAGCTTCAAATGTCTTCGAGTGGGCACTAGCTGACATTTTCTGCATTCAGATCAATACCCAGTGCCTTACTACAAACTAAACACCAGGGGGCGCTGCTGCACAAATCTATGTCTGTTCTTTCGAGGTATTTAAGAACATTCAGTGACTTGAACAGCAAGAGTCAGGCAAAAAAACATTTTTGAATGGCGTTTTATTTCATGTCCTTGATTGTGAGATGAGGCAATGCTTGCTTCAAACAGCTTTACTACCATATTACAGAAACAGAGGTCCTCATTTACAAGCCCGTTTTGCCGCCGGTGAGTCTCATGTTTAGACACACCAGCCGCACTTTGTGTCTGTCCATATTTACAAGGCCAGGCAAAGTCACCCTGTGTGACTTTCATGACCTTGTAAATATGGGCCCCTTTCACACAATATTCTGCATGAAAGGGGCGTTCTATGGGGGTTGCTGTGGGTGTTCCCACCCAACATGAATGCAACCAGACCTATTGCCAGATTCACAAAGTGTTGTAAACATGTGAATGCACAGAATCCTGTGCCTTCCCCGGGGACACGTAGGAATGGCGCTAGACGATTGAGCAGGTTAGGAAAAACACGGAAAGACACAACAGGCGATTGTGTGATCTTGAATTTTTATTTTAGGAGATGGGCAGAATTTGTCTTATCTCACTTTAGTGACCAAGCCCTCAGTGACTCCTCTATGGGAAATATACGGGCCTGTTCTTTGGCCTTTTTTTATCCCCCCCACCAAAGGAGCAATGGGCCTGGTTTGCTCTCCCAGAATAAAACCCCTCTTCTTCAGCCTCCCACATGGCATCACACAAATCGCTTTGAAGCCTTATCAGGCTTATCGGATAATGGTTGACTACCAGTAGACCCACACAAACTGTTAGTCAGGGACTCTAACTGTTCAGTAACAGGAACAGAAGAGAATAGTTTGGGGTCTCACTCTGCTGATCATATTACATACATGACATCAGAAGTTGTTACTAGCATAGATGAGCGGTCATCAGGAAATGGCCCCTTCACTTACCCTATCTGAGCTAACCTAGGAGGTGGGGGTTTTGTCCCAGATGTTGAGATCGTTAGTAATAGGGAGGCCCCAGCATTAAGGCCACATAACACTAATCCCCTTAGAATTGTTTCCTGGAATATTGCAGGTATTCGTTCGAAACTGGATGATGAAATGTGGCTAAAATACGTTAAAACCTTCCATGTTATCTGCACCCTGGAAACCTGGTTTAGGAAGAATATCGAACTAAATGGCTATCGGTCCCTTAATGTTCATGCAATTGGCTCACCTGCATGGAGAGCAAAAGGAGGACTGGCGATCCTGATCTCTCTTAAATATGGGTCTATCAATGTTAAGTCTGTTATTAATTCACCATGGTATCAATTGATATTGATTTTTAACTTGTTTCAGGTCAAAATTCTTTTAATTAATTGCTATTATAATGTTTTCGACCCAAATAGAACTAACATTATTGTAAACCTCAAGGAGGAGATTGAAAAGATTACAGGGAAGTGGCAGCCTCTGTGTATCTACTGGGTCAGTGATTTTAATTGTACTTTATGTCGACATAGTTCAGATAGGGGTTGTGGGTTAACAGATATTCAAGGGCAACCATTACCCCATTTTGGTGCACAGACAAAATATCGACTCCAAAATATCGACTGGACATAATATCGAGTTTTAAATATAGACTGGACAAAATATCGACTGGACATAATATCGACTACAAAAATATCGTTTTTCAGGTAAGTGAAGTAATATCGACTGTGTAAAATATAGATAGCAAAAATATCGAATTTTTAATAATATATAATATTTTATAGTGTATTTTTATGTAAAATATGTGTGAAAAGTGTGTATTAATGTTATAAAATATTTTATTAAATGAATTTTGTTTTTTTAATAATTGCGTAATGTAATTCTGTAGCGGGTTGTGGGTTTATAGGGGAATAGGGTGGGAAGTAATTTAATAATAATTAATTAATTAATATATGTTTGTAAATATTTATAATTAATAATTAATTGATAATTAATTAATAATAATTAGTTAATTAATTAATATAATTTTGTACATATTTTGTATTAGTAATTAATTGGTAATTAATTAATTATAATTAGTTAATTACATTAATTAGAGTACATTTTAATATATATAATTTTGTGTTATTGTTAAGTAATTAATTGGGAAAAAATAATATTAATTATTAAAATAATTACAGCTAATGTGCTAATATATTTACTTTATTATTATTGTTAATTAATAATTATTTGGTAATTAAATAATATTGATACATTTTGGGTAAAGGAGTATTTTTAGGGTTCAGGGTCAGTTTTCAGTTTTTGGGTAAAGGGGCATTTTTAGGGTTCAGGGCCAGTTTTCAGTTTTTGGGTAAAGGGACATTTTTAGGGTTCAGGGTCAGTTTTCAGTTTTTGGGTAAAGGGGCATTTTTAGGGTTCAGGGTCAGTTTTCAGTTTTTGGGTAAAGGGGCTTTTTTAGGGTTCAGTGTCAGTTTTTAGTTTTTGGGTAAAGGGGCATTTTTAGGGTTCAGGGTCAGTTTTCAGTTTTTGGGTAAAGGGGCATTTTTAGGGTTCAGGGTCAGTTTTCAGTTTTTGGGTAAAGGGGCATTTTTAGGGTTCAGGGTCAGTTTTTAGTTTTTGGGCAAAGGGGCATTTTTAGGGTTCAGGGTCAGTTTTCAGTTTTTGGGTAAAGGGGCATTTTTAGGGTTCAGGGTCAGTTTTCAGTTTTTGGGTAAAGGGGCATTTTTAGGGTTTATGGTCAGTTTTCAGTTTTTGGGTAAAGGGGCATTTTTAGGGTTCAGGGTCAGTTTTCAGTTTTTGGGTAAAGGGGCATTTTTAGGGTTCAGGGTCAGTTTTTAGTTTTTGGCTAAAGGGGTATTTTTAGGGTTCAGGGTCAGTTTTGGGTTTTTGGGTAAAGGGGTATATTTTAGGGTTCAGGGTCAACAAATAAGATTGTAAAAAATTATTTTTATTATTTTCATTTATTATTTAATTATTATAATTTAATTTAACTATTTTTAAGTATATTTTAGTAATTAAAATGTAATATTAATTTAATTTAACACTGTTTTTAATAAAGTCGATATTTTTTACATCTATATTATTGTTAACGATATTTTGTACTCGATATTTTTGTACTTACCTGTTTGTAGATACAAACTCGATATTTTGACTGTCGATATTTTGTCCACGATATTTTGGCAAGTCGATATTTTGTCCCTCGATATTATTTCAGTGATCCCCCCATTTTATACATACTCCACAAGGAGATGCCTTAAATGATATTGTCATTGTGAATGGTTTGTTTATTGTGAATGATCTGGTGGATAATTCAGAAATTCAATACTCCACTTATATGAGCAGAGGCACTGGAAGTGTTATTGATTTTATGGTAATATCTAGGAAATATGCCTCCCTTGTAGTCTGTGTCACAATGTAGCCAAACAATGTCAGTGATCATAATCCTCTCACTGCCTCCCTTATTGTAGCTGCCCAGGAGATTGAAGGTGACAGCCGCCCCCTCCAGTATAACCCAAATCAAGGAGTAAGAATGACGTGGTATAAGGCAAACCCCACTCAATTTGAGGAAAAGATTGTAAAGATTAATTTAAGTGATTTTTTTGAATGCCTGGATCACGCCTCCCCCTGAGATGGTTATACAGGGATTTCGGGAAATGTGTAGGGTTCTCTCAAATAAGTTGTTGAACCCACTACCACCAAGGGAATCAATGGAAGTCAAATGGTTCAATACTGAGGGCACAAGTGCAAATAAAGATTTAAAAGAAGGCATTACACACAAACCCGCGAGATACAGTCTTAAATAGGAGTGCAAGCGAGTCTTATGAGCGCATAGTGGCAAAGAGGAAGCAGGATTTGAGGGAGCAGGCATGGGAGGACCTAGAGAGAGCAAGTGTGCTCAAAGACTCTAGGTGCTTTTGGGAGGTAATTAACCGCCCATTGTTTTCAAAAGACCTAGGGGTTATGGACTCTCTGATACCAGGGAATGTGTGGGAGTCCCACTACACTAAGATTTTCACCCGAATGGTATCATTAGTCAGGAACTAACTCAGGGAGAGCAATTAAATCCACCGAGTGCCTCTCTTACAGTGAGTGAGGTAGAAGAGGCCCTACAGAGAGGAATACATCTAAAAGCCCCAGGCCCCGATGGTGTCCCTCTTGATTTATTTAAAAGTAATATTCAACTCTGGGCCCCTCTCCTAGCTAATGTTTTTAGAGCTGCAATAATGGGTCCTATTCCAACATCATGGCAAGAGGCCATAGTGGTCCCCGTGTATAAAAAGGGAAAGAAGGAGGATCCGGCCTGTTATAGGCCGATTTCCTTAATTGACCCCATGGCTAAGGTATTGGGGAGGGTAATTTTAGCACGCCTTGAAACCTGGGAAGACTGCAAAGGTATAATGTCCCCCACTCAATATATGTTTCGAAGAGGAATGGGGACAAACGAACAGTGCCTTAATTTGGCACTGATTATGTGCAAGTACATGAAGGCAAGGAAGGGATCTATCCACCTTGCCTTCATGGACTTGTCCAGTGCGTTTGACACCGTTAATAGGAGCAAATTGTGGGGTATGATGGGCGATATGGGCTTTGATGAGCCTTTGATCACCCTATTGTGTAGGTTGCATGTAGGCACAACAGTAGCTATAAGATTTGGACCCAAGGGAGAAAGGACAGGGCCCATTGTTTCTACAGAGAGAGTCCGTCAAGGGTGCATATTGGCCCCATTCCTCTTCCATTTGTACGCAAATGGCCTAGAATCAGCCTTAAAAGAGCAGGAGCTAGACTTCCCTAGAATAGGGGGCAAGCCCATACCGTTGTTGTCATATGCGGACGACACAGTTTTAATGGCTTTAACTGCCAATAGTCTTCAGAAGTCTTTGAACACATTCACAAATTTTATGTTAGCTCTAGACTTAAAAGTTAATTTTACTAAATCTTATGTCATGGTCTGTGGACCAAGTCATACCTAATCTAGAAAGTTCATGGTGGAGGGATAGACAATTGATAAAGTTTTGACGTTTATTTACTTAGGGCATGTTTTTAATAATAAACTGACTTGGGAACACATCATTATATCTAGGGTACAGAATACTAGCCGTGCTGTGGAAGGTTTTTTCCTCTTTGCATGTAAGCTGGGCCTTAAGCCCATAGCGGACCTAATAACCTTATACAAATCAAAATGCCTGTCTACTGCCACATATGGGGCGGGAGTATGGGGTCACCAAAAAAGTTGGAAACTCAAAACCCTAGAGAATAATTTCCTGGAAAGATTACTGATGATCCCAAATAGGGCCCCAATGGTACTCTGTCATTCTGAGGTAGGGGTTGATTTTATTTCGGATCGAATAAACAGCGCCCCATTGATATTCTGGGCGAAAGTCTGGCTGACGGAGGAGTTAAAGCTCACAAGAGAAATTATTAAGGATTGCGTGTTATTGGATAATGCCGAGGCTATTCCATGGCTTTGTTTTGTGAAAAGAACATTTTATGAAATTGGCTTAGGGAATTTTTTTGACAACCCTAACAGTATAGATATAAGCACACAATTTATTAAAAAATGCATATCGCGCTGAGCTTGATAATCGCCGCTAGTCAGCAAGGCGACTATTTCACACTGAGCAGACTTTTTTATATCAGCAATTTTAATTGTCTTTTATCAGGAAAGCACAATTTAGATTTTTGTTGACCAGATTTAGGCTTTGCACATTGCACTTTTTAGGGGCCTTTCCTAAACAGGAACAACCTGTCCCAACAAAGCACCCTGCACTTTACCCTTTTGTGTGCACTTTACAAGGTCCCAAGAGCTCAGTTTCTTATACGACTCTCAAAAGACATCAGATAATGTAACTTTCAGGAGGGTTTTAACTTTTTGTTATATTTGTCTACTTACGTAACCTGTAAGGCTGTTTTAAATTTTAACAGGATGGCACTATCAAAAAGGAAACGATACGAAATGTAATCAAATTCTGGCATCTCCCTTTAGGAATTGTTTTTTAAACCTGTCTGGAATTTTTTAATATATGTGATTTATATGGTTTTATTGGACTTTTATGTATATAAACTTTCCATATGTGATTCATGTATGTTATACTTTTATGGCTAATTTTGACCAAATTCAGGGGCATATTATCAAGGACAGGCGATACATTATCGCCGCTTTTATCGGCAGGAAACTGCCGGTAAAGCGGCGATAATGGCCTTGATAATAAGCTCTATGAATTCCAATCGAAGCCCATGTTAGATGTGTTCACATTTAACATGGGCTTCAATTGGAATTCATAGAGCATATTATCAAGGCCATTATCGCCACTTTATCGGCAGTTTCCTGCCGATAAAAGCGGCGATAATGTATCGCCTGTCCTTGATAATATGCCCCAAAGTTATTCTTGACTTGAAATGGCGCTATGGGGGAAAATCCCTTTATTTCTCCAGTATTTTGCTCATAAGTGAGCTGCATTGCAGCGCACATAGAAGGAGCAAATCACCTGTAATGATTGTTTATGTGCAGGAAGGTGTCCCTTCATGAACAAAAACAATCATCCCTGCAACGGAGGTACCCTTGCACATGGCACAAGGGTGTCTGCATTGGCGCTCGACTGCTGTTTGTATGCCGGTGCTGGGGAGAAGGACAAGAATGCACCGTATCTTGTAGATTTGACACACAGCATTGTAGCAGGAAGGCTTGCTGCACAGCTGTGAGTCAACATATAGTAAATAAGGCACAGAATGTTTCTGGAGCTGATAATATGATAAGAACATCTTTGTACATTGCTGTGTGGAAATTTGTTGTAGTGGTGATGTGATGTGTTCTGCTTTGTTTTTTATGTGCTCCTGTGTTTTTGGGCTACATATTTGCAATATTACTTTGTTGTGTTGTACTTTGTTTTGACTAATTTGTTTAGATATGCTATGTGATGTTTTGATTTTTGTCCTATATTCTTGTTTCACTTTAGATGTGTCAGCTAATGAGGCTACATTTCCAGACAAATGCAGCACATCCCTTATAGTTCCTGTGGCAAGCAACGATTTACCACTGCCTACTGTGATAAAACAGCACTGCTTCAGCCGCTCTTCAACTACTTAACACACCATTGAGCCCACAACTGTGGAAAAGGCTGTGCCTTAACTTGGACCCTACAATGCTGCCTTTATGGGATACAGATCCAAGTTTCATTATTGCACCTCACACTCCCAGACTTACCCTTCTTGAACACTTGATAGCAATACCATGGCGCAAGTAGGGTTATCAACCAATTCCACACCTTGACTTCAATATCATGGTAGGTCATGTATATATACAGTTTGCAATGGTGCAAAACACAGAATTGATCGATTTGTGCTGTGTTTGCTGCTAGTTTAATGGGAAATAGTGCAAAACAATGTGACCCAATTAATATTCTAGGGAGGTGAAGAGCACAGCAGTGCTGCGGAGAATGGTAGCTGTTCCCAGCTCTGCTATGGGCCGGACGGGAGCTGGGCTGGACCTTATCCCACAGTTAGTGCCTGCGGTTTCACAGGGTATGAACCAGTGTTTAATTTGTAAAAAAACATAAGTGATAGAGCCCAAGCTATTTTACAAGAGACCACAGCACATTGCACCGCCCACAGCTCCATCTAGATCTGACAAATGCCAGCGTCATCAATGTCTACAATCAACAGAACAATTTCAAAATTTCCATCTCACCCAATAAAAATGCCAAGCTGCCAGGCTACGAGAATGGCCTGCCCAACCTGATATTTACATGTTTTTTATGTATAATCCATTGTTGCAATCTGTTTCTGATGTTGCTCCACTAAAAATAGACAGGCAGCGCCACCATGTGGTGGATTGTCAAAAATAAATGTCAGGATTAAGAAATGTGTGGGTGCCGAAAACACCAGTATAAATCAAGCACTGTATGACCTAGTCCAAGTTTTTTGGGCCCGGTATTAATAGGCCCAGTATTTGCGGATCCAGTAATCCAGAATCTGGAAATACCATACCACACAGAATCAGCCAGAGTGCCATCATGGCTAGGAATACCAGTCAGGACGACTCATAAATGACAGCATTATTCCATGAAAGGACAACACAAAACAAATGGTGGCTGGGTAATGTTTGCGCAATTGCAACCGGTGTGGTGTTCTTCAAGTGTAATGGCTCAAGGGAACAGGGGAAAGAGGCCACCTGCGTCCCCAAGGGGAATCTTCTATAGAACCAGAGGATTCAAGGACAAAGGATAAATGGTTCACGAGCACAGATAGATTTCTTATAGTTTTTAGAGAAAAGATGTCCACTATTAAGCCAATAGTCTTTCAAGAGTCCGATCAATTAGTTCTTTGTATTTTCTTTATCTTTTCTCGTCACACATCTGAGAAATCTTCATCAGTCTTCCAATATTTATAAAACGTAGCCAGTGAAAAAACAGAGCCAACACGTGTTTCGTCATGGGGCACAGTCACCCAAATGACTTCTTCAGGGCATATAGATCAAATGTCTCAACGGTATATATACGCCAATTCCAGACTACTCTACTAATGAATATGGGACGCATCTAATGTGGTGGGGAGTACTCTCCTAGAATACATCTATATATCTATCTACTTGAAGGACTCCACAAAAGGAATAGATAGAGTTCAAAATTCTCTATTTGGAAAACTACTGATTTCTGGAATTGGCGTATATATACCGTTGAGACATTTGATCTGCAACAGAAAGCAAATTACAGATAAGGAAGCAGGTGCCAGACTGGAATTTTAAAACAGTGACACATTAATAAATCAACCCCAAATTAATTCATGTCAGTTGAAGCAGGCAGGTGTGCTTGCTTTTTCCCCCCATAATCTACAGTGATGATGAACCAGAGGGTGGCATTGATGTACCAGAGGATGGCATGGGTGAAACAGAGGGTGGCAGGGGTGAAACAGAGGGTTCTGGGAACCTGTGATGATGAACCAGACGTAGAAACAACATAATCGTGACCGTTGCGAGCCGACATGTAGGTTCGCAATTACGAACTGGTACAAAACCCTCGCAAACTGGCAGAAATCCTTGCGAACTGGCAGAAATCCTTGCGAACACAAAAAAAAAATCCGCAAATTCGCGAGATTTTGCGGATTGCGAGTTCGCAAATTCGCAAATTCACCCATGCTTACTCTTGAAAGACTATTGGCTTAATAGAGGACATCTTTTCTCTAAAAACTATAAGAAATCTATCTGTGCTCGGGAACCATTTATCCCTTATTCCATGAAAGGAGGCATTGTGGGAAGTCAGGCATTACAACTGTTGCTCCTATGCTTCTGTATTTGGACTATTGGTGTTATTGGTTAATTGTAAGGGCGTGTGGCCTTTAGCAAAAAACAATCAATCAATCAGGAGATTGTAAGTGCGCTACTCACCCGTGAGGGTCTCAAGGCACTGAGGGGGTGGGGGGTTAGCAGAACTGTTAGCCAAAGAGCCAGGTCTTGAGGGTCTTCTTAAAGGTGTTCCGAGAGGGGGAGCATCTGTTGTCGGTTCAGGTCTTGGCTGCAAAGGGAGAGAAGGCTCTTCCGCCTCTCTGGCTCTGTGGATGCACGGGGTTTCGGCCAGTGCTTGGTTGGAAGATCGGAGGTTTCTTTTGGGTACGTGGAAGCTGATTCTGTCATTGAGGTGTTGTGTAGGCATTTGTAGGCATGAGTGAGGATTTTGAAAGTGACTCTTTTCTCCACGGGGAGCCAGTGAAGACTTAGTAGGTGTTGGCTGATGTGTTCGTGTTGGGGGATGCCGAGCACGAGTCTGGTGGCCGTTTTCTGTCTGGAGTTTGCAGAGTAGGGACTTGTTGATTCCAGCACAGAGTGTGTTTCCATAGTTCAGTCTGCTGGTGATGAGTGCGTGGGTGACTGTCTTCCTTGACTCAGGGAGGATCCACTTGCGGGATCCACTTTCAGGTCTTGCAGAAGATGCGGAGGGTGTTGAAGCAACTGGAGGTGATGGCATTGACCTGTCGGTTCATGGTGAGTGATGAGTCGAGTACGATGCTGAGGTTCTTGGCATGGTCTAAGGGGGTAGGTGGACTTCAGAGGGTGATCGGCCACCAGGTGCTGTCCCATGCAGAAGGGGTGGTACCAAGGACGAGGACTTCTGTCTTCTCGGCGTTCAGCTTCAGGCAGCTGTTGGTCATCCAAACTGCAACGTCTTGCACTCCTTTCTGGAAGTTGAGTTTGGCAGTGGTGGGGTCTTTGATGAGGGAGAGGATGAGCCGGGTGTTGTCGGAGTAGGATACGATGTTGAGGCTGTGTTGTCGGACAATGGCTGTGAGGGGGTCCATGTAGATGTTGAAGAGGGTGAGGCTCAGTGATGAACCCTGTGGAACTCCGCAGGTGATTTTCGTGTGGTCCGAGAGGAAGGGTGGGAGTCTGATCCTTTGGCTTCTTCAGGTGAGTAATGATCAGATCCAGTCCAGGTCTGTTCCTTGTATGCCTGCGTCGTGTAGTCTGGCGACTAGTGAGTGGTGGGCGACGGTGTTCAAGGCCTCTGATAGGTCGAGTAGGATGAGAGCTGTGGACTGGCCTTGGTCCAGGAGGGTGCGGATGTCGTCTGTGGCGGCGAGTAGGGCAGTCTCTGTTTTGTGGTTGCTTTGGAATCTGGATTGGGACGGTTCAAGGATGGCTTTCTCATCAATGAATTGTGTCAGTTTCCTGTTGACTGTTTTATCTGCAACTTTGGCTGCAAAGGGGAGGAGCGAGATGAGCCGATAGTTCTTGAGGTTGGTGGGGTCAGCTGTAGGCTTCTTGAGCAGGGTGCGCGCTTCCAGTCATCTGGGATGGTACCTGTTTTGAAGGTGGTGTTGATGGTGCGTTGTGGTTCGGGTGTGATGGCGGCCATAGCTCTGTGGTAGATGTGAGGGGGGCTGGGTTTGTGGGGGCCTCCGAGTGGATGCTTTTCATGGTCCAGGTGGTGTCTTCAGTTGTGATCAGTGTCCAGTTGGAGATGGCGGACTGGCTGGTGTTTCTGGGGGTCGTGGCCGTCTGTGGCACCTGGTCAATTAAGTTGTCGTAGAGGTTTTTGATCTAGAGATAGAAATAGGTTCCAAGCTTGTCGCAGAGGTCTTGGGATGGGGTGATGTCTGTGGCTTCGCTGCGTGGGTTGGTGAATTCTTGAATGACACTGAAAAGTTCCTTGGAGAAGGTGGAGTTGGCCAGGATTTTGTTGTGGATGAAGTTCCTCTTGGTGGCTCTTATCTGGTTGTGTGGTAGTCTGTCATGGCGTCCTTGTAGGTGGTGTGGTTTTATGTTGTCTTGGTGTTTCTCCAGTTCTTCTCCAAGCATCTGCAGGTGCATCTGGCTTCTTGGAGAGCGGTGGTGAACCAGGCGTCTTTCCTGTGGCATTTTCTGTTGGGATTGCGTAGCGGGGCGAGCTCCTCTGCCCAGTTGGAGATCCAGGTGTGGAGTTCTCTAGCTGCGTTGTTTGCGTCGGGTGCTCAGGTGTGGTTGTCTCGGGTGAGGATGGAGCTAGGTTGCTCGTCGGTAACCTTGCTCCAGCTCCTTCGTGGTGGGTGTGGGGCTGGTCTGGGTGCCTTGGGTTTGTTGATGGCAAAGTGTACACAGTGGTGGTCGGTCCTAGATACTGTGTCCTGCCGCGAAGATGGGGTCGAGGTTGTGTCCTGCTCTGTGGGACGGTGTGTTGATGAGTTGTTTAAGTCTGATGCTGGCGAGGTTGTCATGAAGGATAGTAGAGTTGGGGTCGCTGGGGTTGTTGAGGTGGAAGTTCACGTCTCCAATGAGTATGTAGTTTGTTGAGGCGATGGCGTGGGGTGCGATGAATTCGGTGATGGTGGTGGCGAAGGATGTTCGGGGGCCAGGGGTCTGTAGACGAGGGTTCCTCGGAGTGTGGCTTTGGGGGTGGTCTGGATCTAGAAGTGCAGGTGTTCGGCGGAGGGAAAGGTTTTAGATGGTGAGGTGAAGGGTGCTCTTGTGGGCAATGGCAAGGCCCCCTCCCGGGTGGTTGGGACGGTCTTTCCTCTGGATCTTGTATCTGTCTGGGATGGCGGTGCTGGTGTTGGGGTCAGTGGATGCGTTGGTCCAGGTTTCTGTGAAGAAGGCAATGTCGGGTGAGAGAGAGTTGAGTAGGTTCCAGATTTCCATGGCGTGTTTGTGTACATAGCATACATTTAGGAGGATGCATTTCAGTGTGTCGCCGATGCTGGCGTCAGCGTTGTTGGAGGCCGGGGTAACGGTGAGGGTCTGGCGGCAGTGGAGGCAGGAGAACTGGCTTTTGGGTCGTGTTCGGCAAGGCCTGTTGGCATCCTCTAAGTCTTCCAGGGTTGAATGCGAGGAGGGTGGTGATGTTGTAGCAATGGGTAGTGGGAGGTCCAGGGTTCCTGGCGCTGGCTGCGGTCGAGTCGCGGACGGGCACAGATGGGCTTGCCTTTGGCGGGCCTTCTGTGTGCCATTAAGTAGGGGAGGTGGGATGGAGTAGAGGCTGGGAGGCGGGAGCAGGGGAATGCCGGGGGGAATTTCAGGGGAGGGGCTGCAGGGGCAGCAGCGTCGAAAGGTGAAAGGAACAGGCAGGCACGACAAAATAAAAACAGTGGTGGAATTAGAGCAAGACACGGATGGGAACAATAACAGTGGCACAACAGGGAAAAATTAAGAAATAGAATAGCTGAGAAAAGTTACAGTGGTTGCAGGCAGTCTGGACAAAGTTGGAGCGGGCAGCAGGAGCGGGAAGCAGCCTCGAACCTCCCAAGGAGGATGTCGGGGTCTGGAGGCAAGAGACAGCACAATTGAGCAGCAGGGAGAGAGTGGACATAGACCAAGGGAAAGTGAATTATACTTTCCTAACCATATTTGAATTGTCTTTTGCTTCATCTCAGTTACAGCCATTATCTCCTGCAAGGTTTTGCTTAGAGTTTGTCAAAGAGGCAATCAAGAGTTGCCTCTTGGAACTCAGATAATGTCTATCATCTGACTGTTCGCGGATTTGGGGCTGGTATCAATACTTGGCCAGTGAAATCCTTATAATGTTTTTTTTTAATTTCTTTATTAGTGTATAAATGTTGCATACAGAAGATCAGATGATAATCAGGATAATTCACCATACAGTTATATGAAAAAAGACAATGTAAAAAATGTAAATGTAGTAGTACTTGAATAGCGCACGAATCGACCCATGAGGGTATCTCGGCGCTTG
The DNA here is from genome assembly GCF_964263255.1 of Lissotriton vulgaris. NCBI lineage: Eukaryota > Metazoa > Chordata > Amphibia > Caudata > Salamandridae > Lissotriton > Lissotriton vulgaris. The sequence goes on along the minus strand of NC_141685.1, from coordinate 797,393,150 downwards.
TAAGCATACCGCTGTGGAACCCTTCCTGGCTTTTCCCTGTGAGGTGCCCACTCCTGGGCACCCCCAAGGTGAAGCCAGGCATCCTAGCATTGTTGGGGCCGTTGTGGAAATTAAGCAAGCTATTGCCCAGAGTTGCAAAGTGGGACCCATGATTAGAATAGGCACCGAGGTGAGAATTATCAGGTCTGAGGAAATTGAGCCCAAGACCCGCCGAGGTGGGAATTGAACCCTGGTCCTGGGCTAGACTTCTGCATCAGGGTCTGGCGCTCTAACCATTGAGCCACACTTCTCCACAATCATTACAATATGTGTGTGTATTATACGAGCGCCCTCTATCTGTGCATTCTCAGTCTGCATTTGTATGCACCACCCTACACCCATGCTTTGGCACCTTCCTTACCCTCTGTGTGGCATTGTTGGTGACCAGTTCGTAGATGGGCACAGCCTTGGTGACCTCAAGCAGGACGGGCTCCGCAGGCATGTCGGGGTTGGAGGTGACGTGGCAGAGCTGGCAGTAGGAGGAGCAGCGCCCACGGCTTTGGCACTCCATGCGCACCCCAGCTGCCATCCTCTTGGTGCCCGCCTCCAGCAGGCTGTTGATGTACTCTGGGAAGGTGAGTACCTTGGGCTCTCGCTCGCGCTCCTCGGACTCGTCTGACGGGGAGTTCCCTGAGGGACAAAGTAACAGCAAGACTGATAAATGGGGAGCCAAACTATTTATTTTATATATGGTGCATACTTTACCCAGAGCGCTTTACAATATACTAAAGTAAGTTACATAAGGAAACAGAGTATCATGGTAGTAGGTATCAATACTTATATGCACAACAGTTACTCGTGGTGAAAGTTACAGATTAATAAATTACATATTCACTGAAGATTACATATTAGGAAAAGGTGGAGAGATTACGGTTAGCAAAATACATAACACAGAGGGTCTTAGTAGCTCTCGTGAATGTCATGAACAATCAGTGCCATGACCTGGCATTAGTTGTGTGTGTGCCTTTTGGAGAGCTTGGCGAGGAGAGTTATTGATCAAAGTGTCTTTGCAAGGGGAGATTTTTACGATCTGTTTTGAAAAACTAGAAGGATGCAGAGGTGCAAACGTTTGGAGGTAGCGAGTTCCAAGTTCTAGTTGCAATACCTGAGAAGGATTGTACTATAAGTCTTTCCCTTTTGAAAGCGAGAGGTTGGAGTAGTAGATTTTCACCACTGAGTGAAGATCTGGAGCCGCCTGTTATTTTGAGTTTGTTGGCCAGGTAGCGCGGAGTGGAAGTGTGTATGGCTGTATGGGTGATAGAAGCAATCTTATATATTGAATTCACTTCAATGGGAAGCCAGCCAATAGAAATCAATATGGGTGTTAATCAATCACTTCTTTTGGCTCCACAGACAAAATGCGCCGCTGAATGGGAGATGGATTAGTGAGAAGGGGTGCAGGATAGATATAGGAAGAGGTGGGCCAAGGACAGATGGATCATAGAGGAAGAAGGTGCAGACAGAGGGAATGAAGCCGGGGACAGAGCATGCAGGGTAGAGTAATGCTGTGACAAAGGCAAAAAAGAGAGGCGTGCATGGTGCAGAGTGAGTTGTGACACAGGATGGAGGTAAAGTGCAGGGCAGGGGAAGAGTGGGTTGCAGGGGAGAGTAGGAATAGGCTGTATGACTTACATGAATGGGTTGTAGAGGAGAGAGGGTTTTAGAAGAGGAATATAGTGTAGGACAAAGAGGAGATGAGTGAAGGGCACAGAAAGAAAAATGCACTTATCAGGGGAGGGTGGGATGGAGGCCAGTGGAGTGCTGAGATGTACAGCTGAGGATGGATTATAGAGCACATATCGGAAGGGATAGAGCTAAGAGGAGGGGGAGAAGTGAGGGTGGAGGAGAGATGATTTTCAGGACCACCTACATGCTGCATAATTCCCTAAACCCTCTCTCACTGGACTTTAGCCCACCCCATAGTAGGTACAGTGTCTTATATTGTGCAATTAGTGGCAGTAGATCATAAAAAGGCCTGCACAAGAAGAAATACCTACTACAAGCGCATATATATATATATACACAAAGGTGGTAATAAGATAATCTGACAAAGGTGGTAATGTTGTTTTGTGGCCCTTACAAATGTATCTAGATGAGGCGATGGGTCAATTGAATGATCGCACATGTTATCGAAGGGCAGATCACAATGAGGTATTGATGTCAAAAAATCTAATACATTCCAAACTTATGGCATGGAGAAGTGCTGGAGTAATCACGATGGATGAATTTAAATTCATGAAAAATGACAACCCTATCACTCCTGTCATATATTTTATCCCTAAGGTACATAAAAACAATACTGTGCCACCAGGGCGTCCAATCATTTCTGCGTGCAATGGTATACTGGAAAACACAAGCAAATATGTGGACTATTTTCTCCAAAACTTTGTAAAATCTTTACCATCTTATGTACTTGACACAAGTGACTTTCTTAGAAAAGTGTATGATGTGCAATGGAAATCAAGCTACCTGCTGATAGTATTAGATGTGTCTGCATTATACACCAGCATACACCACAGGGATGGCCTTAGAGCTGTGCAGCACTATCTCAGTGCCAGGCCAGATCACTGTAAAACTCATACACGTATGATCATGGATATGATCACCTTGTGTTTGGAAAATAACTTTTTTCTATTTGGGAAGCAATATTTCCAGCAGACTAGAGGAGTAGCGATGGGGGCCTGCTTCTCTCCCAGTTATGCCTGTTTGCACATGGGGTACTGGGAGGAGCAGGTCCTATCGGTTAACTACTCGGAAATTATGGCTACCAAAGTTATTTCCTGGTTAAGGTATATAGACGACCTTTTTGTAATTTGGGATGGAAGTCTAAAGGAAGCTAAGGGGTTCATTGATAGTCTAAATGTAAACAATATGAATCTTCATTTTACCAGCCAAATCAGTGATACTTCCATTCGTTTTCTTGACGTGGAAATTATTGTAAATGGAGAAAAACTGGAAACCAAGCTATTTAGAAAGGCAACAGCTGGTAATAGTATCCTCCATTCCAGCAGCCACCACCCTGTCCACTTAATCAACAGTATACCCTACGGCGAGATGCTCCTCATCAGGCGGATTTGTAGTACGGAAGAAGGTTGTTTGTCAGCACAGCATGAATGTGCGGCTAGATTTAAAGAAAGAGGGTATAGTCAGAAGATGATAATGAGGGCTATGAATCGTGCTAATTCACAACCAAGAGCCTCATTATTAACCATCACTGCCACTGCCCCTAATACAACCACTGTAACAAGTTCCACTGCTTTACAGACAACTAAACCACAGGAGGAGAATATAACTAGATTGATTCTAACTTACAATAACCAGCACCGTACCATCAGAAATATTATTAAACGCAACTGGTCACTAATTTCTAGTGATCCAGTTATAGGTAATCATTTTAAGGGGGCTCCCTTGATTGCCTATAAGCGGGCAAGATCTTTGGGCAGTTGTCTGGTTTCTAGCAGTCCTGAAACCCGAGTCGAGATTCCATGGATGGACAAGAGCAAAGGGTTCTTACGCTGTCCAACTTGCAAGCATGCAAGAATGGAGTGAGTAAGAAGGAATACACTACGCCTTTCAACAAAATACCGACTACCATCAGGTATAAGTTGACGTGTCGTACCGAATATGCTGTGTACGTGTTGGAGTGCCCTTGTGGCTTACGTTATGTGGGAAGTACAAGGCCACAAGTACATAAACGGATACTCCAACACCTTAGGGCCATCACAAATGGAGACACAACGTTTCCGGTAGCAAGACATTTTGAGTTAATGCACAATAAAAAGGCTGCTGATTTGCGCTATTTCGTGATAGACACAGTCCCTCCCCAGAGAAGGGGTGGGGACCGTGATCTATTACTGCGCAGATTGGAAACAAGACATATTATCTTACTCGACACTAAGAGCCCAAATGGACTCAATGCAGGGGAGGACTGCTATACTTATTTGTAACTCCAATCAGTCTATATTCTATTTTTAACTCTAGCATATCTTTATTTCAAGAACATAGTATCTGCCTCAGACCAAATATCACATTTTAATATCACATTTTCTTTAATATTCACGGGGTTGCACAATTAGCTTGGAGTAGTTAAGTGATATAATATTTCTTTTGCATTGTATATGTTAGTAGGTACAATGGGTACATAGTAGGAGCGGCATATGCATTATGCAACGACCGCTCCCGTATCATGCACTGTCTCAGGCAGTATAGAATTCTTTTAACAAAGGGTTTTAAGCTTTTAGCAAATTGGTTATTTATATTTATTTTTAACCTACTACTGTTATTGAGAATTAATCAATTATGTGTGAATGTATATACATGAATTCTGAAAAAAATTTATGAGTATATATTTATATGTATTTATACATTTATTTATTGAATTTTAAATTCATTTGCACAGCATGATTTTGCACATATCTCATCAATTTTACCAATCCCATTATTATTTCTATTGTGTAAAACTATATGAGTATCAACATTGCCCTACTTATGTGTACATATACATCTTTGCATTTATGCAGTAATTTTTTGCAATATACGTCTTTTATGTCTATGACGTTATTTTAATTGGCTCCAAGCAATTTAAAATGAGCACGCCCGCCTTCTAGCGAATGTCATGTGATCAAGGTGCTGTTGGCACCGAAACGCGTCATGGCGGAGTGGTGATGAGCGATTTACTGAAATAAACTTACCACATTCACAGATTTGGGTTTGCTTTGTTTACTTTGCCGCTGCTGCATGCTGCTGCCGACGTTCTATGCCGAAAAAAAATAAAAATATATATATATATATATATATATATATATATATATATATACACACACACACACACACACACACACACACCCTATTGCATGGCAGATGGTACCTGGATGCCCCCTACGCCCATTTTCTCTCCTCTTCCCCCCCCCCCAACTATCAGTCGTTTAACTCTCATTTACGTTGTTTCCCCCAGCCTCTGTTACATGGCTCCCAGCACATTACCCCAACCTCAAGTGAGAGTTCAAATAAAAATAAAACCACCCTGCTCCATATGAATGTGATGGAGACACTAAAGGGCTGATTGTCTATGATGAGATGATGGTGTTCTACTGTACGCAATAAAGCAGATTCTAACTTTATGTTTTCATTTCCAATCTGTAATATTTTGGATATGTAACACGTTTTCTTTCATATACTACATTCTTGTATTTTGCATACACGGAAATTAAAAAATAAACAACTTAAACTAAAATCAGTAAAATGTCTTGAAGATTAAAAATCTGTACATTTCTGATGATTTGAATACGTGGACAAATAGGTGATGGAAAACCTAGACTACCCTATCTGTTTATTTATTTTTCCCATCAATACTTGTCTACTTTTAAAATGATTAAACTATAATCTTTTACATTTTATACTTCGACTTTTGTAGATGTGTACCCTTGCATCTGAATTGGGCATGCGATGGCACGTAATTCTGTGTTCCAAACACAGAGCGCCACTGCACATTGCATTCATGCCATTGCTATATCACTATCTCCAATAAAAAAATACTAATTATTGAAAAGTAACAATCATTAGAGAAAATCTAATAAAATTCATTAAAAAGGAAAATTACATCTACCAATCATCACTAAATGTAGAGGAAAATTGAAGCTTACTACTAGAAGCAAAACTAAAACAATGCATCAGTAACATTGACTCCACACTAAAGGCAATAAGACCGATACAAAAAACAGATCAATAATTTAATAAAAACTACAATTATTTGTGGCAATTCTGTCAAGAATCAATACAAATCATCACCAACGCTATCACTAAAACTAAATATCATTGTCAAAATGTACAGAACTTGAACAATGACAATGAATGCAAAGCTACAATTTTCATGTAGAACGTGGCACTAAAGATAATCATCAAAGTTCGTTGAAAACTGAATGCACAGTAAATATAAAAAAATAACAATATGTAACTAGATACATTGACAATATAACTATGAGTCATCTTCAAAGCTAATACAATTAAAATCATGAATAGAATAATTAAACGAAAACAACACAAATCTGGCACTAAAGTCATTATCATCAAGTTAATGAAACCATAAAGTTCTCAGTTAGAACACAGCTGACTATCAGTTTAACTAATGTTAAAATTACAAATAATCAATAAAAGAATGCTAAAATAATGCCCAGTAATAAAAAAAGAAATTAAAACTAAAGCTAACATTCAACACTCACATTAACGATCACGAATAAAACGAATTAAAACTACAAGTAACAATTATCTCTGACACTAATTCTACAAATTACGAATAGAACTGCAGCCAAATTTACAACTCTGTGCTTAAATTGGCACATATTTCAAAGCGACAATAAAACTTTAACTAAAACTGGAAAATATCAATTAAACTGACAAAAAACTAAAGATCTAAAGAAAAAAAACTACTAATCATAAATTAAGCTACAAATCATAACTAAAATGAAACATCTGGAATAAAACTTAAACTAAAACTACAAATCATGTGTGAAGCTGACTAAAGCTACAGATATAAAAAAATAATAATAATCTGTAAGAAGTGGCAAAAAGAATAAATTAAAATGCAATTAAAATAATTCAGATTTCACATATTGTAGTTTTGGCAACCACATCTCAAAAGAAGACAGAGGTATAAAATGGAATGTCCGCAAAGCAAATTAATGCACCTTCTGCAGAGGCCTCTGTTAAAATACATATGCCCTCCCTGAAATACAGCTTGAATGATATGATTTCAGCTTTTAATTTGTAAAAGAATAAGTGCTAGGGCCCAAGGTTTTGCTCAGAAGCCTGCGGCCAACGCTCCTGAATATTGAGGATGCTGAAAACAAAGGCTGCATAGTCTTGATTTCACAACATTCCTTTTTCACTCACCACCATACCTTCAATGCTCTTCTAGCTCACTATTTCAAGTATCTTTTCAACCTTGCTTTCTTTCCTGTTTTGTCATCTTTCTCTTGGTCCCCCCTTTTATGTTTTCTCTCTTTTGCCCAGGATCAAAGTTTGATGAGAAAAATAAGGGGCATATGTACAACTGAATGGCGGAGTGTGGCATTAATCAAATCCTGCTAATGCCTTGCTCTGTCATTCTGAAACGCGGGGATGCACCATATTTAGAAAGCTAAGCTGCACCCCTGCGTTTCCTCTAGCGCTGGCACTAAATTAAACTGCCTTGCGCCAATGTAGGCACCCTTGCACCTTAGTGCAAGGTTGCGTGCATCGGGATGAATGATTGTTTATGTGCAGGGAGGTGCCCCTTCCAGAAGTTGAAAATTGTCATTTTTTTTTAATGATTGTTTATGTGCGGGAAGGGACACCTTCCTGCACATAAACAATCATACATGCCGTTTTTCTGTTTCTATGTGTGCTGCACAATGCAGCACACATAGAAACATCAAAACTGAGGCGAAATAAATAATTTCTCCTTGTTTCTCCATTTTAAGACCAGGTTTTCCTTGATCCTAATTTTGACACTGCCCCATATTTATGCCACCCTTGTAAATATGGGATTGCGTCAAAATCAATGGGTGTTGCGGCAGAATACAAACCGCAACACCCATTGCCCAGACCTTTCACACTAAGTATAGAGTAAAAGAGTGCCTTATTTACAAGGCAACGTTAAGCCACGTTAAGTGGTTTAACGCCGCCTTCTAATTAAGGCTTAGGGCCAGATGTAAGTGGCCTATTACCGGTCGGTAAACCCGAAATTCGGTAAATTTCAGCCTTACCGACCAGTATTGGGCCATTTCCTATGTAGGGGATGATTCGGTAAATACCGAATCGGTATTTACCGATTCTGTATTTACCGAATCATTATTTACCGATTCGGAATTTACCGAATCGGTAAATGGCATATAGGAAGCATTTTAAAGAGTGCTCATGTGCTTTTAGGATTCGTTATTTACCACCAACTATTAGTTGGTGGTAAATAACGAATACCTCTGAAAATGCAAATCTGTGCATTTTCAACAGTGCCATGTGGCAGATATACATGCCCTTAGGGCATGTATGTGTGCCACATGTGCACACAAGCACTATTCAGGGGTGCAACAGGGTGTCAATGTGACACCCTGCCACCCTTGAATGTTTCCCTATTTTACCGAATCAGTATTTACCGATTCGGTAATTCACATTCATTCCTATGGGCCTCCAGGCCCATAGGAATGACTGGGAATTACCGAATCGGTAAATACTGATTCGGTAAATACTGAATCGTACCGATTCGGTAACTTTTACCGAATTTTTTACTACATTGCATTTATCGATTCTAAAATACCGAATCGGTAAAATTCGGTATTTTAGAATCGGTAAATGTACTTTACCTACATCTAGCCCAAACGTAGCTACATAACGATCCTGTGGTGATAGGGGCTTGTAAATATGCCTCTAAGTGTGGGTTTTCCACCTGAAACCACCAGCTCATATTAAGCATAGCCGTGGCATATACTGTAGAGATATGGATTTACTGCACTTACTGTGTTTTGCATCATTTGCCGCACAGTTTTCAGATTTGAACCAAAAAAAGTGTTTCAAGCTCAAATGGATCAATAATTACCAATACAGAATTCTGGTACACTTGGTGCAATGCAGTGGCAGACACTTTACAAAAATCCTATTTAGGTGAATCATTTGCCCAGTGTAGAATATTGCCCCAAATTGGTGCATTGGGTCCGGCTTTTGTTTGCCGCAGGAAAACATTTCTTACATACTAAATGTATTCCAGGGAGGAAAAAGTTCTGTCTGTGTCATGTAAATATTTTGTTTCATCATTCATTTAAATTCAGGCAATGCCACAGATGCTGTTCTCAAAATAGTTATAAATCATAATACAGAAACATCCCTGACAGTTTACTTATTTTATAAGAACAATTGACTTTTACAGTGCCTCCTAATGACACACTTAACATTATACATGTGTAATATACATGTTCGAAGTTTACAAGTGAAGGCCTTAATAAAATGGCGCTCTTATGTTATTGTACAAGCTAAAACCATTATTTGTTGGTGAATACCATTTTCAACAGAATCCGGTGAAGGTGTATACTATTCTTTACAAAGAGACCTTTGTGCTTTGCTTAGCGTTGTGATCCATTTTGTATAAATGTGAGTTGAAATGAGAAAAGAGCAACATAATACTGCCATAGAATGTGTGGAATATGGACGCACATTCGCTTTTTTTGTGCTGCATAACGTAGAAAGTCCAGCCGCATAATTTGACCTTTTATACTGTGTAATTCAAGTGGTGCTGGATATATCCTAGAGGGGTGCAGTGGGCTAAAGCACCTGATTACAAAAAAATCAAGGCACAGAGAGGCCACACAATCAGCATTGATGGTACAGGAAAAATATATCTTTCTGGAGTCTTCAGTGTGAATGATCCTTCATTTAATGTTTTCAAGAACATGGGTGCAAGATGCATACAGATGCAGCCAACGCTTACGCAAACTTGAAGCGTACTGACAACACCTTGGTTGGCCAGCTTTCTACTCCATGAATAACGTTGTTCATATTGTAAGTGCAATTTTGCATATCAGAGCAAACATTGCACCGGTTATATGGGATGTGACCATTCCAGTTGCAAAACTTTCTCGACATTCGAACACGCATCAGAAATGTTGAGTTTTTATTAAACGATAGAAGAACAGGAAGCTGATTGAGATATCTCAAAAGATACCATATTGTATACATTGCCCTGATGAAGCCCTATTCAGGGTGAAACGTGTTGGTTGCATCTGTATGCGTCTTGCACCCATGTTCTTGAAAACATTAAATGAAAGATCATTCATACCGAAGACTCCAGAAAGATTTCTTTTTCCTGTGCAATTAATGCTGTTTGTGTTGCCTCTCTGTGCCTTGTTTTTTTGTAATCTTACTGTCAAGTCCATTGGCAGCGGACCTTGGAGGTGGGCAACAATACTATTAGAGATTTGTTGAGCTTGTACGTAGTGACTAGTGAGGAAGTGCTGCTTTAATTATCCCTTGTTGCTATTTTTCCCTTCTTTCTAGGCAAATGCACCTGATACCGAGCTCAGCATGTAACCCGAGGGTTACTGTTTACAACCCATATGGGATAGTTCAATAAGTTAATGTACCTCCTACACAGACCTGCATGCATCCAGCAGATTACTAGTTTGACTCTCTGCTGGAAAGACTCAGGGCCATATTTATGACCCTTATGGCTAAGGTAAGCAAGTCACCTTACTTTGTTGCCCTGTGTCACAGGGAAAGGCGTATTTATCGAATAGCGCACATTCCTGTCCTTTCTCATTGTGCTGGTGCCATTTTTGCAGCCTAGCACCAATGCAGGAACTCTTGCACCCTGTGTAGTAGGCGGGATTGTTATTGTGCAGGAAGGGACAACTTCCTGTACAAAATTAATCTTGAGAGGCATTTTCCTCTTTCTATGTGTGCCGAGGAAATAACGAGGAGAAACAAAAATAAATATCTTCGTTAGGTCTGACCTTGGGAGGCTCATCTTTTTGGCGCATTCCCTGGTTGACTAGATTTGGTAATTCTGGGAATGTTTAATAAACCAAGATAGTTGCATGGGAACACCCACGCAACGCCCATGGAATGCCTCCCTTGCGCAGAGTAATGCAACGCAACGATTTTCACTGCATTGCATTGCTCCATATTTTTTAAATAATTCAAAGCCATGCGTTGCTTTTTGGGGCTCCAAAAATATGACTTTATGTTTGCGTTGCTGTTGCACCACCTTGTGTGGTGCAACAGCAACGCAAACCGGGTCATGAATATGGCCCTCAGTCTTTCCTTATCTTAAGGATGTTGAAGGGTGAAGCTGGAATTGGGGGGGTTGGGCAGGTGAGAGCACACATTCACGCATTCATCCTTTCCACAGAGATTGCTCTTGTTATTCTTCCAATGAAGTCTTTACCTTTGCTGATATCCTCGTATTCTAGCCGGAGCTGACGCTCCACCTGCTTGTTCGGGTACCAAATAGAGCACGACTCCTCAAACCCATATAGAGCTTCCTGGATGTAGTGGTTGCCAAACTGGTCGAGCAGCGCCACAAAATCACTGCGGGAGGTTGCCCCGTCCAGGGAGTGCAAGGCATGGCTGAAGGCTGCAGAAGACAAGAGGACAAGAGAAAACTTAGAATTTGTAGAGATTCGTGAATGAAGAAATAAGACTAGGGGCATATTTATGAGAGCTTTGCGTCATGCTCACACCACGCAACGTGGTACATGCACAAAGCAAACTTCTAAATCATATTTATGAAACAATGCAAGGCCACTTTGCATGGCTTTGAATGTCTACAAAAAAATGAATAATGCAAAGCAGGGCAAATCGCTGGGTAAACACGGCGCATTCCTGCACTTTGCCTGTGATGCGGGGCAACACACCAAGGTAACTTGTTGTCTTGCCCTGCGCCATAAATCTAGTAAATAGGCCCCCCATGGGCTATTTTTTCAAGCATGGTATGATTTGATCCTGGCTTCCTCACTTGACAAATTGTGGAGACTTGGACAGATCACTTTAGTTTCCTATACTGTAGCCCGTGCCTAAACGTCAATTACTTATAATTCGGCTAACCTCCAGCATTATAGGACAACCACCAACAAACAGGACATTTGGGTGTCTCCTCACCCAGAAAAACCATTTCCTGCATAATGACCTCCGACCCCTCATTGTGAAGAGTCAAAGATGGGACCCTGAGCAGCCCTAAGCTGTGCTTGTGCAACTAACAGACTGCAGCGAACCTGAGGTACCTACCTGTATCATCTAAAAAGCGTTTATTTTAGAAAAAATATTGATGTAGAGTTTCCAATTTCAGCGTTTTAAAATGCAGTGCGATCTGTCGCAGCTTAATTTTACAAGCACCACAAGTACAGACTATGTATTGTTCCAAATCCTACTGACATCATAAAAGGGGCAGGACAGTAACAGGAAGGCAAGGGAGATTATGGATAATTTGCTTGAGGACGGATAAAATATGGTGAGCATGTATCAGGGAAATTGTGGAGGTATGGGGAGGAAGATTGGCAAAATATTGGTTCTACCCACCTTGTGAGATTGAGCCCTGGTTCAACCGGACATGGTACATCACTGAGCGGACCTTCCACCGCTGCAGCAGGGGGTATCCAGACACCTCGCTGAAATTGACCATTCCTGAAGAAGGAAACAGGGATATCATCACAGGCCAAAACAGGTCAACTGCATTGGTATTATCAGCTGCAATGACACATCAAAGGCAGATTGTGTGCTATATAAATGCCAGTAGTGTCAAGTAAACAAGCATTTACACCCCAACGCATCTGGCATGCATGTCTATACTACTAACAGTGGACATGTGGAGCTAGCAGGATGCCCTGCATATTTAGTCATTAAGCTGAAAATGGCCAACCCGAATCAATGAGGTATAATGGCAACTGAATGGCATACATCTTTCCATGATATATCAGGCCCTTACTGTAGGGAACTCATTAGAATATGGAAACAGGTGGCCAGGACTGTCTATAGACAAACATTAAAAAGCAGTAATGGAAACAGTTTGTGTGAGGGTACTAATAGTGCCAATTTCAGGACTGGGCAGCCTGGTAGCTCATTCTGCAGCACTCTGAAAGCAGGCAGCCCACTAAATGGAGAGGGCAAGCACTATCATGTTAGCGAAGGTTTAAAGTGCACCAGGATCAATCCTCTGCTGAAACTTCTGAAAGAGGCAAATCAAATAGTGAATACATCAATCACAGAGACTAATTTGTCTACATAGAAGACTCTACAGCTCACTCTTGAGAGTGGGCTCCTGTGTTTGAAGTAGGGTGAAAGGGACTGTGCTTCATTTTACACTCTTTTAGACCCTGTTGCTAATAGGGGATTGTGGTAAGGACTATCGAGGACAAAATACAAAATATGGAAAGGTCACAATGACATGACTTGACTATCAACGAACAAAACAGCAAGGAGGTAAGTGTGGAGAGGGAGGTATGGATTTACTATTCTTAACTACACATCTATTTACGCTGAGGAGGCTGTCGAGTAAACAAGCGGTGTTCGCGCTGCGAAACGCCTCTCTGACTCTTGGGTGAATAAAATTTGAAGCACGAATTTTGGGTCCGTGTCCTGTTTGCTGACGTTGCGTGAGTGAAGACGTGGCTGCCGTGCTGACAGGATTTCATGATATATATATATATATATATATTCATACATATTCTAGGGGTTGCAGTTCAACACTACTCGGTGAGCTGCAGCAGGTGGTGTGTCAACTGATTTGGGGGCGGAGCCGTTCTGCTTTATCAAGTGGGCGGCAGGACTAATCATTGTGCGAACATGGAAGCCTTGCGATTAATGCTGAAATGCATTCGCCAATCAAATGCAAATAAAGCTGCTTCCAAGGAATTCCCCCGGTGTGGCCTCTGCTCTTCTTTTGCACAGAGTAGTTTGGAGACATATATATACATATATATATATTGTATTTCATTGGAAAGTAGAGTATTTCTTCGCTTTCTATCACATGTGATGACTTGTATTGCACTTTAAAAGGGGTGGTCATCCCCCGTGACGTTTGTCATGTGATCAAGGCTATCTCTAGCCGAAACGCGTCATGACGGATTGGTGCTGTGCTGGTAACTAAATAAATTCATTTGCACCACGTTTGGGTCTTGCCTGTTCCTGACTAGCGGTGTGGCTGACTGCGCTGCGCTGCGCTGTACTGGGAACTGCACGTACCTCATTTCGACATTCGGGATTGCCTCCCCCGATTTGGCGAGACCCTCCACAAGTTTGGGCAAGTTTGCGGCAAGGAGCAGCGTTTCTGTTGAAACTTAATTTGAATCTCTGGAAGGAGACGCCGCCACGCCCCAGGAGAAGCGGAATCGTTCGGCGGCTTGCAGCGGAAAGACCGGAAGTGATTTTCGTGAATACCGGACCAGCGGTGGCTGGTAAGGGATCCGAGAGTCTACGGACGAGTACCAGCGAGCGGAGCCGAAAACCAACTGCAGCATTCCTGTGTGGAGAAAACAAGAGCGACTCCGAGGAGCATTGTCGGGTAGGAGTTCACCTTGTTGTGCACTGTGACTAATTTTGCCCATTATATCGCACCATGTCCGCGGACACGTTAAGGGGGCGTGTTGAAGCGTCCAGGGGAATGTTTACGGACCCCCCGGCTGGGGGGTCCGCACCAGCCATTACTACAACCCATGTGCCAGGAAAAACTGATGGTGTGAGAGAGTTGTTCAAAAAGCTTGAAAAGGCGAGTAAAAGCGAACAGTCAAAGTGGTGGGAACACACCTCCCTAACAGGGTACTTGGAGGTGGGTCGGGTACCGCATGGATTGCGCATTCTACTCGCCCCGTCCTATGAAAAACCAGACCCCCAAATGATGACTGATTGGGCGCAATGTAATTTAGACAACTCAAAACGCCTCATGAGCATACTTATCCAATATGCGGAAAGTGATCGTCTGAAGCTATTGGATGAGATTACAGAACTGAATGCGGAGATTCATAAACTTCCTCCCTCTCCGGAAATCACAAAGTACAGAGAGGAGATGAATGCGCGTTTAAAACGTGAGGAAGACATCATAAAGAAAAGGAAGGCGTATAAATTTCAACGCGATAGGCTCGATTATGAAAATGGGCAGATATTTACGTTTGCAAAAAAGTATGACTCCATCAAACAACGACGAAATATCACTGAGAGTATCGCGCACACCATACCAAGCACATCAACTGCTACGGGACAAATAGAGGTGTCCTCGGTCTCGGGGGACAGTTCGCAGCCAGAAAGCGAGTCTGATAATGACACAAGAAGACAACTGCGGTCGGGGTTTCGCAAATATACCCCGGGGGAAGAAATGGAAGTGGTACAGCAAGACCGCAAATCAACGTTGAGATCGGGTTCAGCGGCTGCCAGCGCTGGCGCGCCAACAGGAAGCGAGCCGAAAGGCGCAAGTGCCACAAACGCCGCATCAACAAGAGGAAAGCCCAGGAAACCACGATCCAGGTGGAACAAGAATCGGGCACCCCAAGCACAGCAGTAAATGAGACCAATATCTCCCAAACTAGTTCACAATCGGTAATCAATCTATCGAATACTGTGTTAACCTCCAAAGAGACCTCAATTCTATCTTTGGGTCTGTCTTACAGCCCCAGGGGTAATTTTGACTACGCTGCAACGAGAATCGACATGTTTAAATATACACGCAAACTGAAGTTGCGAAAACATTTTGCTACACGTTCCTTGGATGCCCATGGCAATAACGCAGGCTCACAAGGGTCGATTTCAGACCTCACAGGTGATCAGGGGTCCGATGATTCTGTTGTTCGAGGAGCAGCACTAACACAGGAACTATTTGAAATTCAAGAAGAGGAAAGAACAATCCCTACAGAGACTCAAACTGCACTAGGTGGTGAACCACTTCCTAAGATATGCCAGACCCCCTTCAGACCTAAATCTAAGTACTGTCCCCTAATGATCAAGGACAACATTGACATTTTTCATGAGCGAGTGAACTCCCAACTGAAGGAGCTGCAAATTAAAACATCACACTCTACCAAACGGTACAACTATAAAGATGGCGAATATCACAAGCTGGTTAAGAAATTAAAGGCAAACAAACAACTAGTCATAAGGCAATCAGACAAGGGGGGCAACGTCGTCTTGTGGCCAATGAAAATGTATCTAGAGTAGGCTCACAATCAATTGAATGATAAAGACTGTTACAAGCGGATAACTCTGCAAGATGCAAATGCAGCAAAGAATGACATTTATTTGAAGTTGTCTGCCTGGCGAAGTAAAGGACTGTTGACCATGGAGGAGTACAAGTTTTAAAAAAATGAACATCCTGTAACTCCGGTAATTTATTTTATTCCAAAGGTCCACAAAAATCAAGAACAACCGCCTGGCAGACCCATTATCTCTGCTTGCAGCAGTCTTTTAGAAAATGTGAGCAGATACATTGACTTCTTTCTTCAAGAGCATGTAAGAAGTCTGCCCTCGTTTGTCTTGGACACAACTGATTTGTTGAAAAAACTCATCGATTTCAGATGGAAATCCACCTATATGCTGGTGTCTATGGATGTCACTTCTCTTTACACCAGCATATTCCATCAAGATGGATTAAGAGCCACTAAACACTTCCTAGGAAAGAGGGATGAATGTTTAAATGAACATTCTAGAATGGTGGTGGAGATGATATCGATGTGTTTGAATAACAATATGTTTTTGTTTGCTAAACAGTTATTTTTACAGACCAGAGGAGTAGCTATGGGGGCCTGCTTCTCTCCGAGCTACGCATGTCTGCACATGGGGTTCTGGGAGGAGCAGGTCCTGATGGTAGAACATTCTGATATTATGAATACAAAGGTGAAACTCTGGTCTCGTTACATTGATGATTTGTTTTTTGTTTGGGAGGGGACTGAAATAGAGGTGAGAGAATTTATTGATAAACTCAATATCAATAATCTTAATATCCAACTAACCAGTACTATCAGTTCCCATTCTGTTGTGTTTCTTGACGTTGAGATCTTTGTTCAGGAAGGCACCCTCCAAACTAAGTTGTACCGGAAGCCCACGGCTGGTAATACGCTGCTGCATGCGGACAGCCATCATCCCGCCCACTTAATTCGCAGCATCCCTTATGGGGAGATGCTGCGGGTCAGACGCATTTGCAGCAGTGAAAACCAGTGCCGTGTAGCGCAATTGCAGTGTAGGGAGCGATTTCTACAGCGTGGCTACAAACCAGCTATCTTGGATGCTGCCATGACTAGGGCTAACAGGGCTAACAGGATGGAACTCCTTGGCTTAGGAGGTGAAAATCAGCCAACTGTCCCTGCTAGTGTATGTGACAATGATACTAGATTGATCATTGGTTATAGTAACCAGCACAGAGTAATTGAAAAAATAATCAGAAGCAATTGGTCTCTGATTTCAACGGATCCTGTGTTGGGTACTATTCTGCCTCAACATCCCAGCATCACATACAGAAAAGCTAAGTCAATGAAAGATAGCCTGGTATCTAGTAGCCCAGAAGTTGTAACTAGCTCCTGGTTAGACGACAGCAAGGGGTTCATACGATGTTCTAGCTGCAAAGCATGCAAGCATGGTGTGAGTAAAACTGAGGTAGTTACACCTTTATCTCCCACACCTATTAAGATCCAACAAAAACTTAGCTGCAAAACAGAATTCGCAGTCTATGTTTTAGAATGTCCATGCGGGCTCCGGTATGTAGGCAGTACTCGACCTCAGGTCCATAAGCGCATACTACAACATCTTCGTGCAATTGCACATGCTGATCCTACATACCCAGTAGCCAGGCATTTTGAAATAGCACACGGTAAAGATGCACCAACGTTGCGCTATTATGTTATAGATTGCATCCCCCCGCAAAGGAGAGGTGGTGACAGGGAGGCCCAACTCAGGAAGCTGGAGACCCGCTATATTATCTCTCTTGACACTAAGACACCTCAGGGTCTCAATATGGGAGAGGATTGCTATACACATCTATAACCTGTACATACCCATTCTGCTGCTGCATTCCAGTCTAACCTGAACCAATTTCATATGTCCTGTAACTTGAATTTAACATGGAAATGTTGGTATGGCTATTATTTAACATGAACCCTGGACCTTCACACTGTTTGACCAATGATTTTAACCTATCACTTACAAAATTAATGAATTAACATTACTTTTTGCACAATTCACTTTTTTGTCATCAGGTCATGTGATGTGTTTGTAATAACTGTGTTGCACAATTGATTATCAGGCGGTTAAGATTCTATCTTGTAGCAGCCCACATGGGCAGTATTTCTACATGCACTATCCGATCATTTGATACCTTGGCACAAAATGAATTGTGGTTTGTACTAAGGATACAACAGTACTTGTTAACAAACAAGGGTGATAATGAATTTTCCCGACAAGTACATAATTAGCGTGGCGACAGTTTTAAATTGTAAAATGAACAGTTAAAACTATTTATAGGCTTTTAAATGTTTTTAAACTTTTTGTATTATCAATAAGTTTATTTATTTATTAGCCATGCCATGAACTCGTATTTATGCAATTCTAATGATTGTTGATCTTTGCCTTTGTGTGACTCATGCATTCATGCAGTTATTGTACATCTATATTGTATTTCATTGGAAAGTAGAGTATTTCTTCGCTTTCTATCACATGTGATGACTTGTATTGCACTTTAAAAGGGGTGGTCATCCCCCGTGACGTTTGTCATGTGATCAAGGCTATCTCTAGCCGAAACGCGTCATGACGGATTGGTGCTGGGCTGGTAACTAAATAAATTCATTTGCACCACGTTTGGGTCTTGCCTGTTCCTGACTAGCGGTGTGGCTGACTGCGCTGCGCTGTACTGGGAACTGCACGTACCTCATATATATATATATATATATATATATATATATATATATATATATACATACATACATACATTATAGTTAGTTGGACATTTCTCTCGTACAAAACCATAGAAATTTCCCTGTTATAATTAGTTCAGCTAACTATAGTTCACGCCCTCGCAATGCACTGCTGATGACGTCACATATTGCATCATTCATGACATGGTCAGTGACATCTCTGATGACATCTCAAATGACATCACTGATGACATCATCCAGTGACTGTGTGTTTCTGTAAAGTTTAAATGTTTATATATATGCCAAGGTGTATTGAAAAATGAGTGGGTGTATATTTGTGAGGATGAAGGATTTAGTAGGTGCGTGGCTGACTGTATAAGTGAGTGATTAAATGTGTCTTACTGAATGCATGGGTTAGTGGCTGAATATGTGTATCAGGGAGGTTTGTGACTCTGTGCATAGATGTGTGAGTGGTTGATTCACTGGGTGTATGGGTTCAAGAGTGCATGTGGAAACAGCTGTGTGGGGGTGAGTGTGTGTAAGGGTGTGTTTGTGAGAGATTGGATGTCTCAGTGGTACATGTCCAAGTAACTACATATGTAAAAGGCAGTGTATGGGAGAGTTGGAGTATATAAATGACTATACATGAGAGTCAGTGATTGTGAGAGTGGCTGTATAGATGAGTGAGTACTTGTATCAGTGATTGTATAAGAGAGTAAGAATGTGTTAGTATATGCTTGAATACGTGAGGTGGTATGTGTATAACTGTATAGGTGAGGAAATGGGAATGTGATTGATTCTTTGCATGACTGACTAGGTGTGTGAGTATCTCCATGGATGAGTGGCGGTGTGTGTGTCTGTAGAGGTGTATGAGTGCATACAATAGTGTTGTATTGAGGAGTGACTGTATGTATGAGTGATTGTATGGGTGAATGAGTGGATGTGTGTGTAGACCTAGGAATCAGTGAGTGCGTGTGCAGTAACTGGTATTGATGTGTTGATGGTTTACCAAATGGTAGTCTGTATTTTACAGTGGGTGTATCAAAGGTTATTTTAGAGTGTGAGAAGGTGCATCAGATTTTGATGTGGATGATGTAATCGGTGATGTTGTTTTAAGTTGGGGAATTATGTCCCCTTGAATCCTGAGGGTCCCTGGCGACCAACTAGCCCTCCAGCTAGCTTCAGTAAGCGCCAGAGAGCTGCATTGCAGAGAGGTGTAAAAAGGGACGTGGCCTCTGAACACCTCTCTGCAACACAGCTACCTTGAGCATACTGGAGGTACCTGGTGGGCTAATTCGCCCCCAGGGACCCTCAGGGTTGAAGGGGACTTAATCCCCCAATTTACAATGTGCCAGGGGGTGCATTTGCACAGTTGCTATGTCAGGCCCGACCCCTCCCTGCACCACTGTGCAAACACGCCCCCTGTTGCGTTGTACATTGGGGGATTAATTCCTCTTGAGTCCTGAGGGTCCCTGAGAGCCAATTAGCCCACCAGGTACCTCCAGTAATTGCCACAGAGCTGCGTTGCAGAGAGGTGAAAAAGGGGTATGGCCTCTGAACACCTCTCTGCAATACAGCTCCCTGGCGCATACTGGAGGTACCTTGTGGGCTAGTTGGCCCCCAGGGACCTTCAGTATTCAAGATTCAAGGGGATTTAATTCCCCACCTTACATCACACCAGGGGGCGCGTTTGCTGAGTGCTGCAGGGAGGGGGCAAAGCCTAACCGCGATGCCGGCTTTTTTTTTTTTTTTACAGGGTGGGCTGTGTGGCCCCCTTCTTTTACATTAATTGTGGCCCGGGGGAACCCATCCCCCAGAGCCTGCTCTTTTTTTTCCTTTATAAAAAAAAAATGGGAAGGGGGCCCCCTCCCGAGTCCAAATTTGGCCCGGGACCCCTTTCCCCGGGGCATGGCCATCCTTTTAAAAAAATATATTTTTGGGATGGGGCCACATGGCACCCCTCTCAAGGCCATTTTAGGCCCTGGGAACCCCATCCCCCGTGGCCGGCCTTTCTTTTTTTTTAAATGTATTTTATATTTAGGGGAGGGGGGCTGTGTGTCCCCCCTCCCGGGCCACTTCTGGCCCCAGGGACCCCGTCCTGGCCCTATCCGTTGGAGACCGTGGGGGGACCCAAATTCCCCTATGGTCCCGCCGGCTCCCCGCCTCCTGCGGGAGCCGGCATTGCTGTTCCACACAGGGAGCTGCTGACATGCATCTCCCCTTATGGAAAAGCAATTGTGCTTTGCTTCATTGAAGAGAGAACAGGTTTCCCTGCTCTCGCTTCAATGAAGCAAAGCAGAGGTTGCAATAGCAGGGCGGGAGCCGCGCAGCTCCAGCTGTCAGGAACTTTGAGATTGCTGCAACCTGTGCTCCTATGTGGCAGATCAGGACTCGAGCAATTGTAAAATCCAATCGGGTGAATGTGTGGTATCCCTGCCATTGCAAAACAGACTCCTGTGACCCTTGTAAAAAGTCCTTTAGGTTCTCTGTAGTGGTCAATTAAATAACGTGCTCAGTCATTCCCCTAAGATGGCCAACGCATTGGACTCACCATTACACTGTAGAGATGCGCGGTCTAGTGTATATAGTCAGAACGAGGGCAAGAAACTGCGCACTTCAACGACGTTCGTTCCAGAGTTAACAGTCGGGTTTCTTGCTCCGCGTCAATATTCCTGACTGGAGTTAGAAGTCTAATAGAAATAATCGTTTTTTAGTGAGGAATATCTTCACAAAGAGTATACCTCGTGTTCCTTAGGTTTTGAGCATTTCCAGTGCATTAAATATAAGTTTTGAGGAGAATAGGACCAAGTGGGCAGTTGAAAGCAATTCACAGAATTCAAAGATTTCCTGCTCGACGAATTGTGCTGCTTTTGAGTGAGGTAAGTAATTTACAGCGCCTTCCCACAGACTTGGTAATTTACAAGGCAGCAGTCGACGGATTGAAACTCTCCCTGAAGAAGAATACAGAACGTCACAAGACAGCTGAGCTCGGAGCATGGACAGCGTAATTGAGATAAGCAGCGAACTGGCCTTCCCCTCCCTTCTTGCGCTTGCCCTATCCTTTCCTTCCCTTCTGTTCCTACCTTGTACCTTTTTGCTCGCTCTGAAGGATTCCTTGGGCCCAGAGACTGCATGCGAAGCT
The DNA here is from genome assembly GCF_964263255.1 of Lissotriton vulgaris. Taxonomy (NCBI): domain Eukaryota; kingdom Metazoa; phylum Chordata; class Amphibia; order Caudata; family Salamandridae; genus Lissotriton; species Lissotriton vulgaris. Next base: position 797,371,622 of record NC_141685.1, on the reverse strand, counting down.
AGAGACTTACATAGCTGTTCCAGAAAGAAACCATTTACCGCAGGAGTGTGAGGTCTTTCAGGTATTTAGAGTACTAAAATATACAGTGGAAGGAGTTTCCAAAGAGTAGCAAACCAATAAGGTAGTTTATTATCTTGCAGTAAGAAAAGTCCTCAGCTGAACACTCACATTTAAATGAAGAGAAGCAATTACCTTGAAAACCACTGGTAGGACAAGTTTAAACATTTATTATAGAGTGATAAATAAGGTGGGTTGTAGTTGTTGTTTATTCTTTCCCTCATCTGTGTATTAGGCATCTCCTTGACAGACGGCTGATGTATTTCCAGAGTCCAGCAGTCAGTGCAGATGGCAACAGTTTTCAAGGTGTCTCTTCTTTCTTCCACTTCCCCTTTTCCCTTCGACTGGTGTTCTCAGCTCTTTGTAGCTGGGCAACTGGTGGAGGGCGATTGGGACTAGCATCGATACTGCCCCTGCGAAGTATTTGGAGTATTCATGACAGATTGAACTGCCCACGCAATTGACTTCACCCGGGCAGTATGGCTGAGGGAATGAATTTGAAGGCATTGGGGAGTTTACTTGAAGAAATTCAAAGAGAGATAGGTGAAGTAGTGTGGCTCACTGGTTAGAGGCGGCAGACCCGAGAGCAGAGGACGGCCCGGGACCAGGGTTCGATTCCCGGCGCGGCAGGTTTCTGGACCAGGGTCAGCGGACTCGATAATTCTCTCGCCTCGGTGCCCACTCTGATCAGCGACTACACTCGGCAACTCTGGGCATTAGCTTGCCTCATCTTCACTAACGGCCCCACCAGACCGCCGGGGATGCCTGGTCTCACCCTGGAGATACCCATTAAGGGACCATCTCTCAGGGAAGCCAGGAAGGGTTTCGCAGCGGTCGAAGCGCCTTGGGACCCTATGGGTAAGTAGTGCGCTATATAAATGCCTATACATTTCCATACATTTACAGTTCGTGAGGAAAATAAACATTTTAAACTAGAATTAGTGGCATCTCTGCAGGAGACTAGGGTGTTAGCTCAAAAGGTAGATGGGTTGGCAATGGGGAATCCAGTTCAAAGTACTCCAGCTCCCAGTACTAGTAGCTCTAGCCCAGATCCTAAGGCAATTGCACAGGTTATCCATTCTGTATCTCCTTTAATTCCCTTAGCAGCCCCAGAGAGGTTTACAGGGGATCCCCAAAAGGCTCAACTTTTCTTAACCCAATGTTCTTTACATTTTATGTGTCGTCCCACCCTCTTCCCTGATGCTCAGTCCAGGGTAGCCTTTATCCTTTCTTATCTGGGAGGAGATGCAGCCAATTGGGCAATGCCTTTGATCAGTGGAGATGATCCCCTTCTTAGTGATTTCGCTCGATTCAAGAATGAATTTCTTACAATCTTTGACAGGAGAAGGATTTCCCAGGCCACAGATAATGAGCAGCTGGAGTTGCGTCAGGGTTCTAGAGATTTGATTACTTACCTCACGCAATTTAATAAACTCATTCTTGAAACCAATTGGCCAGAAGAAAAGAGAGCGGCATTGTTTTACCGAGGATTGCGAGATGAAATCAAGGACACATTAGCTCAAGTACCAAACCGTCCGACCGAGCTATCTGCATTGGTGGATCTGCTGTTAGAGTTGGATTTCCGCAACTCGGAACGTAAAGGAGAGAAGAGGAAAGATTGGAGAGTCAGTTTCCCTCGATTTGATCGGACTCGAATAGAGAAAGGGACTGGAAGTAATAATGATGTGGAACCTATGCAAATTGGAGCAGTGAGAGGTCCTTTGAGTAAAGAAGAAAAGGAACAGAGATGCCAGAAAAAGCTATGTTTATATTGCGGTGGCTCTGGTCACTTTGTGAAGGAATGCACAAAGCGGCCCAAGATTCCGTTTAAGGGAAACGAGACGAACCATCAGTAGACGGGGTCGCTCTGGTGGTGAAGGAAGATAAGTCGGCTCCTGAACCTCATCTGATTTTGAATACTCTACAAACCATGTCTCCACATGTTATCCTTCATATGACTTTAAAGTTCACAGAAATTCAGCTTTCTTGAGTGGCCATAATGTTGGACTCGGGAGCCACTGGCAATTTTTGTGACATTAAATATGCTCAGAGAATGGGAATTCGGGCTATCCGTAAAGAAAAACAAGAACCTGTTCGTGCCGTGGACGGAACGAATTTGACCTCAGGCCCCATCACCAGTCATACTGAAGAATTAATGCTAATTCAATCCGATGGTCACTGGGAGATTTTGCAATTTAATTTAATTGATGCACAGCAGTTTCAATTGATTTTAGGGTTACCATGGTTACCCACCCATAATCTGACCATCGATTGGGAGAATCGAACTGTCAGAATGCAATCTAAATTTTGCTTGGAACACTGTTTTGGTCCACAAGAAGTGTTGGAAGAACCTTCTCAAGCCTCTCTGTTGTCGTTTGGAGGTCAGACTATTGGAGCAATCACTTCAGTAGAAATCCCCGCAGAGTATCGAGACTTAGAGGCCGTTTTCAGTGAACAGGAAGCTGAAGTGTTACCGCCTCATCGCTCGTATGATTGTACTATTGATCTAGAGCCTGGGACCGTCCTTCCTTGTAGTCGGGTTTATGCTCTAACGGAAGCAGAAAATGAACACCTCAAAGAGTATTTGGACCGTTACCTCGCTAATGGATTTATCAGACCTTCTCAGTCGCCTGTATCCTCTCCTTTATTTTTTATTCCAAAGAAGCAGGAAGGAAGTTTAAGAACTTGTATCGATTACCGTGCATTGAACCAGGTAACCATTAAGAACAGATATCAGTTACCGTTGATTTCTGTTTTGTTGGATCAAATTAAAGAAGCTCAGGTGTTTACAAAGCTTGATCTGCGGGGTGCTTATCACCTTATTCGAATGAAGGAAGGGCATGAATGGAAAACTGCCTTCCGCACCAAGTTCGGCCTTTTTGAATACTGTGTGATCCCTTTTGGGTTATGTAATGCGCCTGCAGTTTTTCAAAATTTGATTAATGACATCATGGGTGATTTGATTGATAACATTGCCATAATTTACTTGGATGACATTTTGATTTACTCCAAGAATTTGCAGGATCATCCAAAACATGTAAGAGTGGCGTTGGAACGTCTTAGGGCCCATCACTTATTCGTGAAACTGGAAAAATGTGTTTTTCATGTGAACCAAGTGAAATTCTTAGGATTTGTCATTTCTTCTCAAGGAATCACCATGGATCCTGGAAAGGTGCAAGCTGTGGAAAATTGGCCAGCTCCTCAGAACATAAAAGAGATTTAGAGATTCCTGGGATTCGCCAATTTTTATAGGCGTTTCATCCAAGGATTTTCACAGTTGATCGCTCCAATCACGCGTCTGTTGAAGAAAGGAGTTAAGTTTGATTGGACTCCAGAGGCTGAGAAGGCATTTCTTGATCTGAAGAAGAAATTTGTGTCCGCTCCTATTCTGCAACATGCTGATCCGGCAGAAACCTTTTTTGTGGAAGCCGACGCTTCAGATCAAGCCATTGGAGGAGTTCTTTCGCAACGGCGCACGAAAACTGGGCAACTTCATCCGGTGGCTTATCGCTCCAGGAAATTAAATGCGGCTGAATTAAACTACGCAATTACTGAAAAAGAATTACTGGCAGTGAAAGATGCTTTCGAAGATTGGAGACATTATTTGCTGGGGGCCAAACACACAGTGACAGTATTTTCAGATCATAAAAATCTCCAGTTCCTAAGGACCGCAAAGACTTTAACACCACAGCAGTTACGATGGTCTTTATACTTTGCGGATTTTGATTTTGTCATCACTTACCGTCCAGGTCCTAAAAATGGAATGATCTGTTCCAAACTAAATTGGAACTATACCGTTTCTTTTGAACTGTGCGGTTAAAAAACTTCTTTGCAAATTCAACATCAGATCCCAAAAGAGGATTCACGGGTTTGAGGAATCCATCCACCTTTTACCCATCTAACACGATGATACATAAGGACATAATTACTTTTGAGAATGCCTCACTTATTGAAATAGAGTCTCTATTTCAAAAGTCTTGTAGATATAAATCCAATCTACCTAAAGAACATCAGTTGGCACTACAAACCCTCCAGAAGCTACCCCAAACTCTGTTAAAACCAGCAGACAAAGGTGGTGGCATAGTTTTGTGGGAAAGGTCTAAATATGATCTAGAAATGATGAGACAACTCTCAACCCCCACTCACTATCAGAAACTTGCCAGTAACCCGACCAGAAGATTGACAGCAGAAATTCAAGCCCTAAGTAAATTGGGATTTGAAGGTGGTTGGTTGAACGAAAAGGAGGCTGCCTTCCTGGTTAATAAAACACCGACAATACCAGTGATTTATATGCTCCCCAAGGTGCACAAAGATCTTATAAATCCACCAGGTCGTCCTATTGTTTCGGGCTGCAACTCCATCTTAAAACCACTTGCAACATACTCTGATTTCTTCATTCGACCGTTTGCTATAGAACGCCCATCATACATAAGAGATACAACAGCTGTGATAAATGAAGTTGAGAATTTTCCTTTTGATCCTGCTGTTAATATACTCGTAACAATGGATATTGAAAGTTTGTACACAAACATCCCCCAGACGGAAGTACTGGAACTACTATATACACTCTTAGAATCCAGACCTAGACCACACTCTGTTCCGTCTTCTTTCATTATGGAATGTATCAGAATTCCGTTGTGTGAAAACTTCTTTCTGTACCAAAACACGTTCTACTTACAACAAAAAGGCGTGGCTATGGGCGCTATTTTTGCCCCTGACATAGCGAACATTTATGTTGCTAGTTTTGAGGATCAACATATCTGGCATTGCTCCAATCCATTTTCCAGCAATATACTGAAGTGGCTACGTTACATAGATGACGTGTTCATGGTTTGGGCAGGATCGGCTGATCAGCTCCTTAAGTTTCATGAATGGCTTAATTCCAGGAACACTCATCTACAGTTCACTTTGGAACAAAATACAGCTGAAATGCCTTTTTTAGACATCATGATCAAAGTGGACTCAAACAATCTGCTTTACACGAGCCTATTCACCAAAAAAACAGCTAGAAACACTCTGCTACGATACACTAGTCACCATCCTCAGGCCCTTAAAGACGGATTACCGTTTGGACAGTTTCTCCGTCTACGACGGAACTGTACATATAAGGACGACTATTTTTGTGAAGCACGCAAACTGAAAGAAAAACTCCGACTAAGAGGTTATCCATCTAGGCTACTAAGAAAATCTATGAAAAAGGCATGGTATAATGATCGCCAGACATTATTAACTGTGAACAAACGACAAAAGAAAGTTAACATAGTATGTGTCTCAACGTTTGGTACGCATTCTAATGCGATCAAGAAAATTGTTTCCAAACAATGGAGTCTACTTCGCTCCCTACCAGAATTTGCACAGAAACCACTTTTCACGTTCAAACGTGGAACTAACCTACAGGACAGACTTATCCATGCATACGATAACACCACCCGAGATAACACCGTAGACAACATGAGACAACTTGTCCCTCTAACTGGCCATCATAAATGCAATAACTGTGCGGCCTGTGCAACTACAACAACTATGAAAACATGTACGATTAATGGCATCAAATTTTGTGCTAAGAACTTTTCCAATTGCAATACCACCAATGTGGTGTATTGTATTCAATGCCCCTGTTCACTCCATTATCTGGGCAAAACGATACAGCCTATTAAAAAACGTATCTTGCAACATCAGTCACGGATTCGTTGCAAGAAGGAGAATGCCCCACTAGTCGAACATTATCTGCGAATGGGGCACAAAGAAACCGACATGATTTGGTGGGTGTTGGAAGTTATTCGACCTAATGCACGCCAGAATAATGTTGACAGAATCCTCTCACTAAGAGAGGGTAAATTAATCTGTCTAACCGATACGGTTAGAAGGGGTTTGAATTCTGCCACAGAATGGCATGCTCTTGCTGTCCTACCTTAGACAACATTCTCAGCCTCAAATATGATGTCTCTGCATTTATCATGTTGTGCATACATCGATAAATTTGCACTTCAACTCTGAAAAAACGCAAAAAAATCTTTTTGACTTGTTGTGCTCAAGTGCGTTTTTTTGAATGTTGTAAAATGTGGATGTTTCACCAACCTACTTGCTTGATTTGCTTCTGTTTTAATTCTGTAGTATATATATGAATAAGTGTACTCTGCAGAATATTTCTGAATACTATGTCAATTTCCCCGCTTTAATTTGGAAATATCGTGCACCTTAAATGGTTCACATAACAAAGCGCCCGGCTCTGAGTTCTCTATCCTAAATCATTTATAATATCGATTATGGCTGAATACTTGAATTTGTTCCAAGTTTAGTCGCCACGTTGTTTTTTTGAAAAATACCCATTCCAAGATGGCGCTCATAACTTTAGGTAACAACAGACATGCGCGTAGTCCTATCTCGCGCTTCAAACCATGCCTCAAATAGGGAGGCTAGCTGCCCACGTTTCACTCGGCTTTCCCCGTGTTTCCAGTCAAATTAACTTTGACCCGACTTCTGTATCCCAGGTAAGCAAGATGCGCTAGCTAGGGCTTTCGTTATAGCGCTTTTTCAGGTCTGACTATAGACTATGACACTGACCTTTTGTCACATATTGGCTTTACAGCAAACATAGAAACGAAGCTGTCAAGCGCCCAGTAACTACTATTTGGATAACTGCACCAGCTCATAAGGTAGCTATGCTCCACGGTGCGTTCATTTTGGCATTGTTTTAAGGCTTATATTTGGCTAAGCAGGTTCCACTATTTCCTTTGTAGATTCCATATCCATGGACACAGATAGTGTATGCTAAAAAGGATCTCTGGTCCCCAAGTTCCATACCACAGAGGTGGGTTTAATCGAGGTCATAATTTATTTGTAGAATTTCCAGAGACACACTAAACTGATAGTCTCCCCTTTTTTTTATATATTTAGATTTTTAAGCATCCTTCACTTTTTGAGCCATTTGCCATCCAGAATCGATCGACCAGTGTATTCTTGGCGCGTTGACCTGTGGACGATTGTGTTCTTTTCATAGGTAATTTTTCCATACTTTGTGCCATTTTTTACATCCCTTCGCCACGATATGTGTACTAAGCACGTGGTTTTTTATGCAGGCACCCGTCCGGTTTCCATCGCCTAACTTTGCCTTGAGACCAACATTGTGGTATCTCATTCAATTTGGGTATGTTTGTGAAACATCTACATTATTCGATAATCATTGCATGTAACGGTCCTGCCCTAGCCTTCACTACCTTATCTCTCTAGGCTTTCTGAAGTTAGATGATGACATATTTGTGATGTAAAATTTAAAATTCGATTCCTGGACATGTCACCAGAAGACTCGGTTATTTTTGTTACTTGAACCAACCATGCAACTTGCATTTTCCCTGTTATGATTTATTGCCCTAAAGTAAAGATTGGCTCTAAAAAGATCTGCATAACTAGTTCGAAAATATGAGCTCGTTAAGAGTTAGGAACTTTGCTCAATGTATATGCTTCTCTGAAAATACCACAATGCAGATATATATCGATTATTATTTTTGTATCATGTACTTAGTGTCTGTCCATTTCAAGTTAGTCATGTATTTCTGTAGTTAAATTTGTTATATTGTAAGTGATGTCCAGTTTTTATAAGTCACGTATTTCTGTAGTTAGGTTTGTCACATGGGTGTATGGAGTAATGGTCTTTAAATAGAATAGATTTGTAATTGTTAATATTTATGTTACAGATTACAGCACAGCTTACAGCAGTGTTTTAATGACAACAGTCCTGAGGATGGTCTCGATAATTGTGTTGTAGAGAGACCGAAACGTCGACCTTCATCTTATCTCTACAGTGTTTGATTCACTTTGCTTTCTGAGATAGATGTTTTTTCTAGGTTTTGCTGTATTATTGATTATTTGCTACTAGGCTATTCATACCAGCATCTCCTTACCTGCTTCTTTGATTTATTGCTGACTCGAACTTTTTGATAAAATTCTTTTTTGATACACCTTTGTGTTTTGTTGTTTATATGTTTATATGTTTTTATGTGTTTTACAAACTGATTGTGTGTATTTAACTATATGATTCATACATTAGGTTATTTAACTTTATCCTAAAAGTATATTGAATAACTGATTTCTTTCCTGAATTATATCCCTTGAAGGCCTCTCTACCCTTTCATTTAACTACCCAAGCCCTCAAGGGTTTAACTGGGTTGCTCACTCTCTGTGAACCAATATTTCGAAGATTGGAGACATTATTTGCTGGGGGCCAAACACACAGTGACAGTATTTTCAGATCATAAAAATCTCCAGTTCCTAAGGACCGCAAAGACTTTAACACCACAGCAGTTACGATGGTCTTTATACTTTGCGGATTTTGATTTTGTCATCACTTACCGTCCAGGTCCTAAAAATGGGAAGGCCGATGCCCTATCCCGTTTGAATACGGAAGAATGTGAACATCCGGTGGAACCTCAACCAATCATTCCTGAAGACAAGATTATTTGTACTCTTTCCTTAGACAATTTCCAGGAAGAGGTCCGAAAGAGCTTGATTCAAGAAGAAATCCAGAAATGGGTCTCGCTTGGCAAAGAAAGACGTTGTCATCAGCAATTACCTTATTTTAAGGAAACTCTGTATCTTCCCACGTCAACTTTACAGCAGAAAGCGTTACAAAGTTGTCATGATCATCCTTTAGCCGGACACAAAGGAATTTCCAAAACTCTGTATTTGGTGCAGCGTTATTTTTGGTGGCCTGAGTTGTCCGCTCTTGTCAAACAATATGTGCAATCTTGTGAGCTATGTGCACGAAGCAAACCCAGTCGTCAGGCTCCACAGGGATTGTTACAACCACACCCCACCCCTACCCATCCTTGGCATACCATTTCTATGGACCTTATTGTGGATTTGCCTGTGAGTAAGGGATTTGATACCATTTTAGTGATTGTGGATACTTTCACGAAGATGAGTCATTTTATTCCTCTGTCTGGCACCCCTACAGCTCCAGAGTGAGCCCGAGTTTTCAGTGAAAATGTAGTCAGCATGCATGGAGTTCCTAAAATTTTAGTGTCAGACCGAGGACCTCAGTTTATTTTCCATTTTTGGCAAACTTACCTAAAAGGTTTGGGAATTGAGAGTAGATTGTCGACCAGTTACCATCCTGAGTCTGACGGTCAGACGGAGAGAATCAATCAGGAGTTAGAGCAATACCTCCGTCTGTTCCTTATGGATCGGGGTGGTGAATGGTCAGATTGGTTGTGGATGGCAGAATTTGCTTGCAACAATGCAAGGAGTGCCTCTACTGGGTACTCTCCGTTTTATTTGAACTTTGGTCGTCACCCTAACCCCTTTGTAACTCAAGAAGATTTGGAGGTACCTGCAGTTAAAAATATGATTACAGACATAAACACCCTTCATAAGTTGGCAGAACACAATTTGATAAAAGCTAAGACCTCATATAAGAAATGTGCAGACAGGCATAGACAGGCCGCTCCACAATATCGGGAGGGTGATCAGGTGTGGTTCTCGACTAAGAATCTTCATTTGAAAGGGAATAGGAAGTTCCAACCCAGATTTGTGGGTCCTTATCTTGTGGAAAAGGTGTTGTTGGGTCCTGTGACTGTAAAATTAAAACTGCCAGCTAAGATAGGTATTCATCCCGTTTTCCAAGTCTCCTTGTTGAAAAAGACTAAGCCACAAATGCGGTTGAGTAAACCTCCCGAACCCCTAAAGATTCACGGCCATGCAGAGTATGAAGTCAAGGATATTTTAGACTCCAAATTGAAGAGAGGGAAACTTCATTATTTAGTGGATTGGAAGGGGTATGGTCCAGAGGAAAGGTCCTGGGAACCTGAAACTAACATTCATGCCCCACAACTGATCAAGAGATTTCATGCACAAAAAACACTCAAGCCAGGAACGATAAATCGGTGGACGAGAGGGGGTACTGTCAGGAACTTTCAGATTGCAGCAACCTGTGCTCCTATGTGGCAGTCAACAATGATGGTCTGTCCCTTATGCGCTCTACGGCTAGAAGAAATTTATAGTTTGTATTTTAGTATAATCAGACAGAGTGTACATATATCTTCTATCTGTGTGAATTGCACTTTGTTACAATCTAGAGTGGTGCTGTTCACCTATATATATGTGTATGCGAGATCCACCGCCTATACCCCCCGTGCCTTCTATCATCCATCTATGAAAAAAAGGGGAGGGAAGGTTGACAGTGCCTCACGGAAGCAACACCAAGGGGAGGATTCTGACAGGCTGGTACTCGCCTGATTCCTCACTTCTCATCATTAGCTACTGTCAACCCGGAAATAAAATGGGAGAAAAAGATTGTGCAATCAAACCAAACAACCATAATGTGTTACACGTGTTCTATAACCCAATGTGATGTTCCCATATCCCCACCAAAATGGAATATAGATAAATCACCCTTTAAAAAGAGCAAAGCTAACTGGCAACTATATCTTTATTCTGTGCTGTTAGCTCACTCTATTAAAAGTCAACCAACATGTTTCATCACTGTTTGCTTCTTTACCAGTGATTTCTTCAGGGTTTCGGGTCAGCATGTGATTTGCACGTTTAAATTCTTCCCTTATTGTACCTGTAGTCAGGTATAGGACAAACAACACACACATATATATCATACATTAGTCTTGTCTCAACATGCAGCACCGGGTCTGGTGCAGGTTAAAAAGTAGTAGCTGTGCTTCCGGTTACTGGCTACGATGGATAATACATTACCAGGTGGCCTCCACTGACGTGCCTACCCGGCCCCCGTGGAAGAATATATCGCTTTTCAGAGCCCCTATTTCTGTAGTGGGTCCCGTTGACCGCCCATAGGTCGGTGTCTGTGGTAAAACAATTTAGAGGATGTAAGTCACATTATACATACATCCCCTTACTCATGCCTATCCGCATCTCAACCACTCGTCAATATATCCGCCTTACAGCCAGTTCTAATCGCATTCTGCAGATTTAATTCACTTGACAATTCACACATTCCCCTGCTTTTCCTAGTTGCCCATTCTGCCCAGGAGTCTATCGCTGATGCTCCTTACCGTTAGCGTGCACCGGTGTGGTCTCTGCTCACCCCTAGTGTAGCGCTGCTCTCCTATGTGGCAGATCAAGATTCGTGCAATTGTAAAATCCAATCGGGTGAATGTGTGGTATCCCTGCCATTGAAAAACAGACTCCTGTGACCCTTGTAAAAAGTCCTTTAGGTTCTCTGTAGTGGTCAATTAAATAACGTGCTCAGTCCCCTAAGATGGCCGACGCATTGGACTCACCATTACACTGTAGAGATGCGCGGTCTAGTGTATATAGTCAGAATGAGGGCAAGGAACTGCGCACTTCAACGACGTTCGTTCCAGAGTTAACAGTCGGGTTTCTTGCTCCGCGTCAATATTCCTGACGGGAGTTAGAAGTCTAATAGAAATAATAGTTTCTTAGTGAGAAATATCTTTCCAAAGAGTATACCTTGTGTTCCTTACGTTTTGAGCATTTCCAGTGCATTAAGTATAAGTTTTGAGGAGAATTGGACCAAGTGGGCAGTTGGAAGCAATTCACAGAATTCAAAGACTTCCTGCTCGACGAATTGCGCTGCTTTTGAGTGAGGCAGCATCTGAAGTAATTTACAGCGCCTTCCCACAGACTTGGTAATTTACAAGGCAGCAGTCGACGGATTGAAACGCTCCCTGAAGAAGAATACAGAACGTCACAAGACAGCTGAGCTAGGAGCATGGACAGTAAGATTGCAGCGTAATTGAGATAAGCAGCGAACTGGCCTTCCCCTACCTTCTTGCGCTTGGCCTATCCTTTCCTTCCCTTTTGTTCCTACCTTGTACCTTTTTGCGCGCTCCGAAGGATTCCTTGGGCCCAGAGACTGCATGCGAAGCTAGAGACTTACATAGCTGTTCCAGAAAGAAACCATTTACCGCAGGAGTGTGAGGTCTTTCAGGTATTTAGAGTACTAAAATATACAGTAGAAGGAGTTTACAAAGAGTAGCAAACCAGTAACGTAGTTTATTATCTTGCAGTAAGAAAAGTCCTCAGCTGAACACTCACATTTACATGAAGAGAAGCAATTACCTTGAAAACCACTGGTAGGACAAGTTTAAACATTTATGATAGAGTGATAAATAAGGTGGGTTGTAGTTTTTGTTTATTCTTTCCCTCATCTGTGTATTAGGCATCTCCTTGACAGACGGCTGACGTATTTCCAGAGTCCAGCAGTCAGTGCAGGTGGCAACAGTTTTCAAGGTGTCTCTTCTTTCTTCCACTTCCCCTTTTCCCTTCGACTGGTGTTCTCAGCTCTTTGTAGCTGGGCCACTGTTGGAGGGCGATTGGGAGATTAGCATCGATACTGCCCCTGCGAAGTATTTGGAGTATTTATGACACCAGCCCTGTCATTGCAAACAGCAGTGTCCCGGGGGTGGGCACCCCAGGACACTGCAGGAGCCGGCACTGGGGGGTGGCGATCCCCAGGGCCATCAGGGGCTCTGGGGGGTGGCGATCCCCAGGGCCATCAGGGGCTCCAAAGCCCTCTCCCCTTGTTTCAAAGCCCCGGGGAGGTGGCGGTCCCCGGGTCCCCGCTACAGACCCCCATATCTCAACATTAAGTGCCCTGGGGAGATGGCAGTCCCCGGGGCATGTGGGGAGGCTAGAGTCCTCCACACAGGTTTTTTTTTAAAGCCCCGAACGGTGGCGTTCCCCGGGGCTGTGCCCTCCCGCACATAATTTGAAGCAAGACCCGGGGGTGGCGGGCACCCGCATATGTTTCTTAGCAATGCCTCCGGGACCTGGCCCACCCGGGGGCCTCATTTAAATGAAGCACAGGAACCCATGCTTCATTTTTTTTTAACATTCCGGGAGATTCGCGACCCCAGCACGAATTTCACCAAAATGTTTTTTTTAAAAATGTTTTTTTTGGCCCTGGGGAACCCCTGAGCAGGCCTAGGGGTTCAGGGTGTTTCTACCCTGCCCCCTTTTCTTTTTTTTCACCTTTGTTTTACTGTTTACTTGTGACTCAGTTCTACCGAGTCACAAGGTGGCTGCCAACACTTCCTGATTTCGAATGTTGACAGCCAATTAAAATAAAGCTCATGGTCGGCATGGGTCGCAACTCCACCATGGCCATAGATATCAAAACTTTTATTTTTAAATTTCTCAGCAACTACTGAACGGATTTACACCATTTAAAAAAAAAGGTCGCTTTCTAAACCAAGCACTACCTTTTTGCCAAATTTGGGGAAATTCCGTTCAGTCGTTTCGGCTGTAGCCTTGCCTAAAGTTTCCTGTGGGAAATTGATTTTTGAGTCTAATTTTTTTAATTTCTCAGCAACTACTGAACGGATTTACACCATTTAAAAAAAAGGTCGCTATCTGAACAAATTTGGGGTAATTCAGTTCAGCAGTTCGGGCTGTAGCCCGTCTCAAAATTTCCTATGGAGATTAACAATGAGAAAATGCGTTTTAGGACCCCCCTTTTTTCCCAGGCCCCGCTTGACGAATTACCCCCAAACTTTCGAGAAAGGAGTTGATTTGGAAAGATTATTTTGGGGGGAGAATTTCGCGAAGATTCGTCAAACGACGCCATAGTTATTAGCAAATCAAAAAATGCTTTTCCTATGGAAACTAGGTTCTAACTATAACTACCTACTGCCGACCGCAAGTAGGTAATATATGTATGTATATATATATATATATATATATATATATATATATATATATATATATATATATATATATATATATATATATATATATATATATATATGTTCATCAAAGTTGCCCACGCAAATAAGTCCGCACACCAAACAGGTAGGTTGCAATCCACAACTTTTATTTTAAAGATGAAGTGGGCATTTTAGTCCGTGTTACTCCTTCTGTAATCCTGCCTGACGCGTTTCAAAGATAACAATCTTCTTTTTCAAAGGCACTCCGAGGTTGCAAAGTATTTCCTATTCCTGGCCCCCAATGTCAACCTTGGGGGCCACCTAGCCCTCCTATTACCTCCAGGAAGTCCCACACAGCAGGATTGCTAACTTCTCATACCAGGTCACGCCCCCTTTCTCCACCACTCTGCAAACGTGCCCCCTGGCGCGTTGTAAGTTGGGGAATTAATTCCCCTTTAATACTGAGGCTCCCTGGGGGCCAACTAGTACACCAGGTACCTCCAGTAAGCACCACAGAGCTGGATTTAGGAGAGCTGGTCCGAGGCCACGCCCCTTTTCACTCTACTCTGCAAAAGCGGCTCCTGGTGCACTGCTGCTCGGAGGATGAAGTCCACTTGTGTCCCGAGGTCCTCCGGACACAAGAGGACTTTGTCGCTCCACCAGCAGTGCGCCAATAGGCGTGTTTGCAGAGTGGTGTAAAAAGCGGCATGTCCTTGTTGCGCCTCCCTACACCTCCCCTGGGGAGACGTAGCATTGTGGCGCATTCCCAGTTTTACGAAAGGTTATAAATCTGGGAATGCGGCAGAAGCTAAGGGTGTTGCTAGGAAATACCCACAGCAACGCCCATGGCATGCCCTTTTCACGCAAAGTGTTGAGTGAAAAGGGGCCGTATTTACTAGGACACAAAAAGCTACGCAAGGTGGCTTTATGTGTCCTTGTAAATATGGAGCAGCAAAATACGCTGCTGGTGCATCACAAAAGCGATACACTGGCAGCGCCAGGGGCTTTTAAATATGCCCCATGAAATGTATCCCTCGTTGGGGAGATTCCTGGGGACTTTACAAATGATTTAACTTTGCTTCAAAGTTAGAATATTTGTAAAATTTGACAGAAGGACAGTGACATAACATAGATGAATTGTTATATATAGCTATTGGTTGGATATTTATTTAATGAAGAAGCAAGAGAGCCCATGAAACATGGTGTCTGGATTGTGTTTTGTATTAAACTATTGGATCTTGTTTTTATGGAATTTTCTGCATTCCTGGGCGTTGACCTGAATCAAATACAGCAGATGGAATGCACTGATCAAAATAATTTTTAACTTTTAAATGAGTCATTGATTATGAACTGTGATTATTTACTACACCTTATACATGGTTTGAAAACTTTCTTTTCACACAGTGGGCTAACATACTACAAACAGTCAGGTAGTGCTATACACTTTCTCTGTTACCCTTTTAAGTAGTTGGTCAATAGCTTTTTTTAACTAACTTTAAAAAAAATCCATTTTGGGATTCCAAGTTAATTTTTTTCATTCATTCATACTCTTGATTTTGGTAATATATCATAAAAGAAGTTCACACTGAAAAAATACAATGTTTATCAAAAGTTAAAATCAGCATCAAGTTAAAAGAATAAAACAAAACTCCAAGTCATTATAGTACAAATGTGAGTGCACACATTGCCCTTGCAAGAACATATATACCATAAAATCATGAATTATTAGAGAAGATATAAAATTAAAAATAGATACAAGAGTTGTCAAATCTGATAGATAAGTGCCAATTTAGTTGGATTCAGCAAGTTCTCTGTTTCTTATCATCCAAGCATGAAACAGATATCTGGATACATTAAATACTAAATATAAAAGTTTCAAAATCAGACAGAGTTCTGGTGCCAATGTCTGTACCGCCAGAGGGCTGAATACTGCATTGGGCTCTTTATTTTAGATTTACTCCATGGTGCATGCTGTGAGCATCTTTCATTTCCATTTAACAAACAATACCTGTTAAAAAGTCCGGGTCTGGCACTGGCTCTGAGGTCTCCTCCTGGCATTGGTTCTCCACTGGGACATTTGCCACCAACATTCCATCTGGAAGCTGGTGCTCCAACCCCCGGGCAAAGTTATTCTGCCTGTAAGATAGGCGTAACATATATTTAATGGTCAAAGGTCAATCGTACAGGGTTTGGAATGGTTTCATAAAGACTGGCAGTTCTGAGACAATATCTAGGAAAAAGTCTGAAATATTGCAGTTGGATATCCAATATTGTAGTCAGAAATATCTTGTGACATAAATATTACTTTTTAAATAACATCCTATTGGGAGTAGATGTTCTATTATTAACTCCAACAAGGCAATATTTTTATAGTACATATTTAGGACATATTTTAGGAGGACAGATCTGTTTGATGATATTCAGACTATTATATTCGGTAACACACCCCTTATTGCTAGACATTTGTACTTAGAAAGCACAGTAGTTTTGTGTGACTATTTTGCAAATCTAGGTTGATCACAGAAAGTATTTGATGTTAAATAAGCTTAGAACAGTTCCTATTATTGATGAATGTTTTGAAACTTCTAAGAGTCTGCAGAGATTTTGGAAGTTGAAAATTTCTAGGGATCAGTGGGATCCAAAGAGATCTGTAACAGTGCCAGCCCTGTGTGACAGGGCTCTACTTTTGTTCTATTTGTAAGTGTTTGTGACGGTTCAAGATGTGCCCAGCAGTTCCAGACATTTGTGATACTTACAGATGTCTTTAACAGGCTCAGACCTGCATATTACTCCTAGCCCTACTATTCCCAATCCTAGGCATCACTTATGAGGGGTATCCCACCTCTTAAGACACAAAAATACAGTAAAATATGCTGAAAAACCAGCTCTACCCATTCCATTTGGAAGCCATAAAAGCGGCTGGCATTACAGCATCCTCTTAGGACACATAGCCTTATGTCGAAAGGTGGATAGTTTCAGGCTGGGAGTGTGGGCATAATGATAGGTACAAGGACAAGTAGGACTGAGAGTAATGAAGATTACCGGTAAGTAATGGTGGCATTACTCTACAGCCTTTGTTCTTGTCTCAGTCATTACATATGAGGCATACCTAAGGTAATATAATGTAGCTGTAGATCCCAACATAGCGGGCAGCACCAGCCAGTAAAGGACCGCTCCAGCGTTAAAGACCCGAGGCTAGGGCCTTTAACAAGGGAGTGGGCCTTTAATGGCCAGTAGAGGGTAGAATGTTCTAATTTGTAAAACAAAGGCTTCATGGAGCCCGAGGGGGTTGAAATCCCCTCAGGCTTTGTGAGGCTTTGGTTCACAGCAACGGCTGTGAACAAACATTGGAATGTTGATGCTCCAGGCTTCTGTTATCCATTAGAAGCCCTAAGTACTCCACTGTCTTCAATGGATCGCTTAACATTCCAATGTTATAATATAAAATATACGATCCTGGTGGATCTCCCATGAATCCCAAGCAAGAGTGGGAATTATGCAAAAGTGTTGGCCAATTTCTACTCTATTCTGTTCCACCTGCATTTCATAAAAGAAGAAGCCTTACAACCCAGCTTTCTTGCATCAAAGGTTTCATGTGACCTAAAGTCAAATGGGCCGGGATGCCCGCCACCCCTCTCAACACCAATTCCCCATGGGAGGAGATAGACACAGATTTGAACTTTTGGAAGGCGGGGGGGTCTCACGACCCCCCCGGCCGTATTTATTAAAATATGAAACAAAATTTAAAAACTTTAAATTAAAAACGTTTCACGAATCATGTACAAATTCAACTTTAATTACATCTTGATGAAGACAGGTTTTTCAGGCTAACCTTAACAAATCTCTAATACAAAGATTTCCTAGCCGAGTCTAGCATCCTGATAAATACATTACATTTTTGAATTTGTACAACCTAACATTAAGGGCCAACGGCAGGGTCTTAACCGGTGTCAGATCCCTATAACCAACTTCCCGCCCTCACGGTGAGTGGCGCATGCGCAGAGGACTTTACCCTCGCAGCCAACTGTAACTTCCCTTGTCGTGGGGGCCCCCTTTCACTCGACGCCATCTTAAGGTCGTCTGAGTTCATGTGCGAGGTATCCGTAAGAAGGACAGCGTGGACTCCCCCCTTCCCCACACTCTCTTCCGCCGGAGCGGATATCCGGCCCCCGGGAAATTTGTGGGAGGGGCATATAGCCGACTCCCCCTGGGAGGGGCCTATGGCCGTCTCCCCCTGGGCGACCCATCCGTAGTGGGTGCCGCCCCCCCCGTGGGAGGGGCCAATGGCAGCCTCCCCCCGGGCGCTCCCATCCATAATGGGTGGCGCCCCCCCTAGGGACTTAGAAATCACTGCTCACCGATCATGACCTTACCGCCCGACCAAAGTATAAATACGACAATTGTTTTACCTACTAAGGAAAAAAAAAACTATGCCTAAATGTGCAACAGTTTAATAATTTACTGACTTCACATTGCTACAAAGGGAAAAAGGTCCTAAAGCAAAACACAAACTATATTGAATCCATTCCTTTACATCTCTACAAAGGAAAAAAATGTCCTATAAGCAAGTATTCAATCACATGCATACCTCGTCATACGATCATGATGCAAGAAATGACTGTCATACATTTTTATTACATCAAATAACACCAACAATATTTCTTTATTTCACAACTCTGCAACAAGGGGCTGGTGGGTGGGTCAAAAAAAGTGCAGCTTGTTCCCTTGAGGGCTCAGGAGCGACGAGTGGTGCAGCCTTCAGAGCACAGGAACAAGAGGAAGCTTTGTTGGATTCCCGCACCATTTATCCAGCTGCGGGAGGGCGGGGGCCCCGCCTCAAGCACGCCCATCAGTGCACGGACTTCCGGGCGGGTGTTTAGGACAACCTCTTTTGAGCGGGAGGAGCATGTTCCGGCCACGCCGCTTCGGGCATACCAGCCGGGACACGCCCCCCGCCCACAATGGTTTCCCGGGGGTTCGGGGCACCCATCCATACGTTCGGGGGGACCAAGTGGTCTCCCCTTTCCATATGGGCCGGGATGCCCGCCACCTCTCTCAACACCAATTCCTCATGGGAGGAGACAGACACAGATTTGAACTTTTGGAAGGCGGGGCGGCCTCACGACCCCCCCCCCCCGGCCGTATTTATTAAAATATGAAACAAAATTTAAAAACTTTAAATTAAAAACGTTTCATGAATCATGTACAAATTCAACTTTAATTACATCTTGATGAAGACAGGTTTTTCAGGCTAACCTTAACAAATCTCTAATACAAAGATTTCCTAGTCGAGTCTAGCATCCTGATAAATACATTACATTTTTGAATTTGTACAACCTAACATTAAGGGCCAACGGCAAGGTCTTAACTGGTGTCAGATCCCTATCACCAACTTCCCGCCCTCACGGTGAGTGGCGCATGCGCAGAGGACTTTACCCTCGCAGCCAACTGTAACTTCCCTTGTCATGGGGGCCCCCTTTCACTCGACGCCATCTTAAGGTCGTCTGAGTTCGTGTGCGAGGTATCCGTAAGAAGGACAGTGTGGACTCCCCACTTCCCCACACTCTCTTCCGCCGGAGCGGATATCTGGCCCCCGGGAAATTTGTGGGAGGGGCATATAGCCGACTCCCACTGGGAGGGGCCTATGGCCGTCTCTCCCTGGGCTACCCATCCGTAGTGGGTTCCGCCCCCCCGTGGGAAGGGCCAAAGGCCGACTCCCCCCGGGCGCTCCCATCCATAATGGGTGGCGCCCCCCCTATGGACCTTGAAATCACTGCTCACTGATCATGACCTTACCGCCACAGGCCAGATAGTTGACCGACTATCTGGCCCCCCCTCACACCTCCTACAGGTCATGTCTCCTCAAACCCACTAGCCAAGCTACGAAGTCTCCTATCAGTAAGTCATTCCCAGCCCTGGACAGATGCACTCCATCATTCAAATAACAGTGATCGCCCCTGATATACCCATGCAAAATGCTTTGGAGATGAGCTGAGCGAAACAGTTTCTCTATTTTGTTGTTGACCCTCTTTAACGAGTGGTTCAACGCTGTCATAGACAAACCCCCCGCCATATCCTCCTGGGAATCATGTGGGACCAGGCTATCGTACACCCCGGGAGCCTTTTGGCTAACCAGCTAACTACAGACAGTATGTACTCAACTAACACCCGTCTTCCCAGTCTCACCAAGTCATTGCCCCCCACATGCACTATGACTACAGATGGCGGTGACCTGTGCCGCCCTAAGAGTTACTCCACAAAATTTAGCAATCGGTCAATACAGAGGCCGCCTTTCCCATGGAAGGTCACTCTGAACCCATATTCCTCAGATGTGTCGATCGCATCACCTGCTTTGAATATGTCCCCGGCACGCCTCACGTATGAGTGGCCCACGACCCAGACCACTTGATCTCCAGTCAATGATCCCTTCCTGACGGTCAGCTGATGCTGGGCCGGTCCCAATTTCCGCCCGCGTCACAGGCTCGTGAAACTGTAATCCAAACAAAAGACAACAAGCGTGAGTGCATTTCTTCATCAGTCTTTTACAACATGTGCAGTCGCACATATCTCTTGAAACAATTCGAGGACCAACGGCCTAATTGTTTCACCTCGTCCGCCTGTAGACCCCGAGCCGTAGCTTCCGTAGCGGCCCCTATTCTAAATGAATGGGTCCCAAAATCACACGGGTTCAAGCCCGCTGCGGCAATCGTACTTGCCAGCACCCTCTGAAATTGAAATCTAGTCATAGGGGTGCCGTCCATATGTCTAAGCAGGGCCCCCCCATGTTGTCAACCTCTGCTTCAGGTAGGCCTCCACATGCCTCACTGGACAACCGGGATTCCCCCGAGCGCGCTGCAACACTACACTATTCCCCATGGCCGCCTGGTCCGTCTTTGACCTGGCTATCGAGATCAGCAGAGAATCCCCCCTTACTTGGACGTGAACCATCCATAGACCTCCTTCCACATCTTTCCTATTTCTTGCCACAAGTTCACTCACCCGCAGGGCCCCATAGAATGCCAATGCGAAAGCTGCTCGGAATAGTATTACCTCGCTGGGCGAGGAGCATGTCTCGTCCAGTTTTGCCAGTAAGGTGGTCAATCTATCAAACCCAATCGGGTGCCTGTTATCCTGTTTGCGACCCTCCAGGCGCTGCCAGCTGCGGAGGGCTTTCCTGACTAAGAAGGAGTCCGTCGGGTCCCTTAACCCGTGGAGCTGTGCCATGAAAGATATGGCGGCCTTGTACCTATTGGCGGTTGCCGCCGACCGGCCTTCCTTCTGAAGTGCCACCAAAAACTGGAGCAAGGACTCCTCCCGCCCCCATCTATGCTCCCCTACCGGCCCCAGAAAGGCGCAGTACGAATGGAACGCCCCTTCTTAAGCTTTCCTTGTCCTGGGCGCTAAACTGGCTGCCACGAGGTTTTGTAGTCCGGGGCACCGATCTGCCATAGTGCTTCGGGGAAAGGTGCCGCCACTAGCTACGCTGTGGGTAGATAATCCCTGAAAGCCTGCATTTTTGAACGAGAGAGTGCATCAGCTGCATTATTCAGTACACCCGGCACATGTTTTGCCCTGAACTGTACGTTCAATCTCATGCATCGCAATACAATCTCTTTCAACAGTCGTAAGATCCATTTGCAGCGTGCTGCCTGCTGATTAATGCACTCGACCACTGTCATGTTATCTGACCAAAACACCACTGAGCGGTCCCTAAAGTCTTCTGGCCATGCCACCAAAGCCACCCAGATGGGGAACAAGTCCAAGAAACCAATGTTACCTGTTAGGTCACTTGTTCGCCACCACGCTGGCCATGTTTGTGCCGACCACCGGTTTCCGAAGATTGCGCCAAACCCCACGCTCCCTGCCGAGTCGGTCCATAAGCCGAGTTCCACCGACGAGGCTGGGGGTTTGCTCCATACCACTCGACCGTTGAAGTCCGCCAGAAATGCCAGCCAAATGAGCATGTCCTGTCGAATCTCAGACGACAGTCTAGTACGGTGGTGTCCTTCCTTAAGGCCCACCATGGATTGCGCTATGGATCGAGAGAAAGGGCGAGCCATCCGTATCACTCTCAATGCAAAGTTCAGCTGACCCACTGTCTGTTGCAACTGGTGCAGGGTCACTTTCTCCGTTCGGCGACACAGTAACAGGGAAGCCCTAAACTTGGCAACCTTTTCCAATGGTAAACGGAAACACCCCTTTTCCGAGTCTAGTTCTATACCCAGAAACTCGATTGAGGTAGCCGGCCCTACCGTCTTACCCGGTGCCAACGGGACCCCGAAACCCCGCATGAGCACGCAGAAGTCCTGCAATGCCCGCGCGCAGTCCCGAGTGCCCGGTGGGCCAAGAAAGAGGAAATCATCCAGATAATGCATCACGTGTTTGTGCCCTGTGGCCTTCATGAACACCCACTCCAAAAATGAGCTAAACATTTCAAAATAAGCACATGAAATCGAACACCCCATAGGCATGCACATATCCATGTAATATTTCCCCTGAAACGTGAAACCCAGCAGGCGCTGGTCTTGAGGATGTACTGGGAGCAATCTGAATGCAGATTCAATGTCTGACTTAGCTAACAGTGCCCCGGGGCCCAGGCGATTCAACATTACCACAGCATCATCGAA
This sequence comes from Lissotriton vulgaris, assembly GCF_964263255.1. Classification (NCBI taxonomy): domain Eukaryota; kingdom Metazoa; phylum Chordata; class Amphibia; order Caudata; family Salamandridae; genus Lissotriton; species Lissotriton vulgaris. Next base: position 797,349,304 of record NC_141685.1, on the reverse strand, counting down.
CGAGGCATACTTCACTGAGCATATTTCGGGGTCTATCGCCTCGTTCACCGAAGCCCCCCTCGGGGACGACAGATTGTGAATGAGCCTATACTCCCCCGGGTCCTTCTTCAGGAACACTCCCAATGGGGAACACACAAAATCAGCCACTGGTGGGTCGCTAAATGGTCCTGCCACCCGCCCCAGGCTAACCTCTTTTGCGATCTTTTTGGCGACAACTGTTGGGTTGTGTTGAATCGACAACTGATTTCTACAGGAAGAGCTCCCCCGAAAATTGCCCGCCGGGATCCTGAAGCCATATGAGAAGCCATTCCTCAGAGTCCCAGCGGACGCATGATCAGGGTATTCGTTTAGCCAGGGGGTCAAAGCCAAGATATCTATGGGCGAAGATGTTTGCTTCCGAGGCACCACATCAATCCTGCTTGGGACCCCCTTTTCCTCCTGCGCCATTGGCCTTTGATCAGCAACTGGTTTCCGGGTGTGAGGAATTCCCACAGCCCGCGCACGCATGCCGGAACCTACACGTTCCATGGGGCCTGCTACAAGTTCCTTTGTTAAAGCGCCAACACACCCCTCGCTTGCTTCCGTTCCCGCCCAACTTAGGTTGGGCCTCCCCCCAGAGCTCTCCCGAAAGGGCTGTGACTGCCTCTGAGGGAATACCCCTGAGCCGCTCGTGCTGGGCCCTGTAGCACTCGCCGGTCCCGGCAAGAGCTGCGCATGCCAGGACACTGTATCTAAACAATCCCATGTCAAGGCCGCATTAAATTCCTTCGCCTTTCTAAAGGCAATATCATAGCCTTTCCATTCATCACCCCCATACTTCGCATGGAAACTCGTTATTCTACACTGATAACATGCCAAATCAGTCAACACCTCTGGTGTTCGTTCCCCTATAATCGATACAAAGATGGAGAAGGCCCTGATCCAGTTCATCATCGTCTCATCGACCCTGAATTCCGCCATCTTGGCCCGCCATACACTGGGGTGCCACAAATCTTTCTGGGTCTTTGCATACTCTAATTCACGATGATCAGTCAACAGTGAAAACATGTTAACATACTTATTTGCCCACACCATCTCTTTCGTAGCCATGGGAACATGTTGAGCTAAACTTTCCCGCCTTGAGGGTACAGCACCCTCCACCACCATCGGTAACGATCCCTTACCGGCTTCTGCTGCGCTTCCAGCCGAGTCCTTTGTTTTCTCCTGGTTGTCCGCCGCGACCACCTTCGCAACCTGCGGGGAAATAGAAGGTACATTCGCCGTCCTGGTATCCCTTGCCTGCCGCAAGTGCTCGATAATTATTCTAGCTTCTTCGGCCGGGTCTCTCGCAGCCGCTGATCCCCCTGCTCCCTTCTTTAGCCATGGTAACACCGCTGCTAACAGAAGCCTTAATTCCGGGGGCATCTGGTCATCCCCCAGTGGCGTGATAACCACGGGAATAGGCAACCCCCCATCCGGTCCCGGTACCGGGCTGGCCGCTGGCACGCCTGGAATCGGTGGAGTTACTACTGGAGCTGGGGCCTCGCTGGGACCCGCCTTCCCCTTCCTCTTCTTACCCTTATCCCCTGGGGTGACGTTCGGCAAGGCCGGTCCTATGACCCTCTTAGGCCGCCCGAGGGGGCATTCTGGGCCTCCACCTGTTTCCTGATGGCCGCTAAGCCGCGTTCTAGTCGGTCAACTTTACCCAACTTTCGGTCCATCACTGCCACTTGGTTCACCAACGTGCGCAGCATCCTTTCCATCTCGGAGCTCTTTTCGGATTTCTTGCCAAGCATGTCCTTGATCGATCCGTCCGACCTGATTTAAAAAGGTGACTCGATCTCCAACCATGCCCTGATAACTGAAAGAGAAAGACAAAGATTACAAGTTCTCAAAAAAAGTGCAGCTTGTTCCCTTGAGGGCTCAGGAGCGACGAGTGGTGCAGCCTTCAGAGCACAGGAACAAGAGGAAGCTTCGTTGGATTCCCACACTATTTATCCAGCTGCGGGAGGGCGGGGGCCCATCCTCAAGCACGCCCATCAGTGCACGGACTTCCGGGCGGGTGTTTAGGACAACCCCTTTTGAGCGGGAGGAGCGTGTTCCGGCCACGCCGATTCGGGCATACCAGCCGGGACACGACCCCCGCCCACAATGGTTTCCCGGGGGATCGGGGCACACATCCATACGTTCGGGGGGACCGAGTGGTCTCCCCTTTCCATAAAAGTCTTCACATCCAAGTAAATAGAACACATCTCCCTTGACATCCGACATATGCCATACCGCCTCCTCTGTAGAGGAAGGAGAAGGTGAAAGATGGGCCAAACGATTTTCTGACTTCCAATTTGTTACAAAGGGAAGGCACTTTGCAGTCTAACATGGGATCTGTTCATAAAATCACACTATAATCCAGAAAAGGGGCACGGCAAATACGTGTTTCTAGTTCTCCCATTCTGCAAGCAGTGGTGTTTGCTGGCAAAGTAGAAACTTTCAAAACAAACACAAGGTAGCATGGAGGATTTAAAGAGCACAAATGGATGGGTTAGGGTAAAACCCTTCAGCAAATTGGCCACCAAGATCTCCTCTTCTTTTAGATTAGCCCAAGGTTCTCAGAAAACTTTAACAGCTGCCCTTTGAGCCATTAATCTTATGATTGCTAGATTCTTATCTAAACCCTCCCATTGGAATTATAAGACCAAAGTAACTGGCGCTACAAAAGCGAATTAGAATGATCAGTTTTCCACCTTTGAAAAGAACCACAATGGCGAGAAAATTATTCTCACATTGAAGGACAATGTAACTTTTGCATGGCCTCTGCAGGATGTTGAATCAACCATTTATTGTCCAATCCCTTTTCTTCAATTTCCAAAAGGAAAGATTTATTGTTATTCAGGACAAGCCATCTAACTAATATGGAGGGGGCGGATTCGTTGGAATCTTCCAACTCTGGAATTTCAACATTCTATGAAGAAGAGGAAACCATGACTTCCTCAGCCAAAAAGCCAGTATTGTTATCATTAATTCGCTTCCCTATCAGGCAAGCAATGACTTTATAAATCAATGGAAAGTATGGAAAAACAAAGAAGTTTCTGACAATGGCTCACTGAAGGGGCGCGCACCCTCTGCCTGATTCCAGGAGCAGGACATGAGAACTTGATGAGTGTCCTGAACCCTTGACATATCTCCTGAAATACCAGAGGCGTAAAAGAGAGATTCAGGAAAGATGTTTTATGTAAAAATGTTGTTCAAGGAATCTGATTGATCTTTCTGCTTACCCTTCAGATGGGAAGCTTTTAATGATAGAAAATTACCCTCCACCCAGTGTTCCAAATGACCCGCCAAAACTCTTACAGATGGAGGAAAAGTGTCCTTGGTGGCTGATGTAAGTCACAGTCACCATGTTGTCCGACCTGACCTATTAATGAATGATTCTTAATTTGTTGAAGAAAAAGATGAAGAGTTTTGAATACAGTCATCAGTTCCCTTAAGCTAGAAGATTTCTGACTATATAGTGTGGACCAACAAGCCTGTGTTGATACATCGTCCATTATAGTCTCCAATCCAAATTAACTGGCATCCATTGTTATCCCTTTCTGAAGTTCTGGTTGGAGGGTGAGGCACTTTGTTAAGGAGATAGAATACATTCATCATTGAAGAGAGTCCCGGATATCCTGCTTGAAAGGAATCAAAGCATCAAAGACATTTGGATGCCAGCTTTCAATGTGTTTGAAGATGGTTTAACAAAGAGAATAAATGCAGGCATGCTCATGAGATTTAAGATGCATGACACCATATGTCCCTGCACTTTCTATCATAGCCTCACTAGGGCTACCGCCTTCTCTAGAAGGGATGATACCAGGAGAAACTGTTTAATTGCTTTGCACTCTGTCAGAATTATTATATGTGGTCTGTCCTGAAGTGTTCCCCAATAAATGTTCAGTGTTGTTATGGCAACATTTAGCATTTTAATACATTAAGCAGAAAGCCATGACGTAATAGTCAGTCCTTTGCCATCTACAGGCCTTCCGATGTCTCTTGACTGACGGGGCAAGAAGCGACAATTTGTCCAGCCCGGGGTATCTTGCCCACCCCTGAAGATGAAGAAGTGCCACTACTGTAGAAATGACCTTTATAAAAGCTCAAGGGGCAGATTTCAGGCCAAACAAAGCACCTGGCGCTGACAATGACAGCCTTGAACATAAAACCTGAGCAACATTGAGGGTGTTTTGCTATTGGTATATGGAAGTAAACATCCTGCAGATCTATCATTGTCATTCCTGCTTCTAGCTCAACTACAAAAAGACAGATCCATGAAAAGGCATCCATAGTGCTATTGCCTTCTGTAATGAATCAATGTGCCAGTGCTTCAGCAGCAAATTTCTTCTTTATGCTATGGATACCCAACTAGCTAAGCTAGCTAAGGCCAATGCCTTTACAAAATCATAAGAAATTTCATAAAGGCACTCGATCGTCTGCTTCATTCCCTCCCAACAGAGTTGAACTTTCTCTTCTTTTTTCAATGGAACTGAAAAGGTCTTTAAAGTACACAATAATTAACTGCATTGTACTGGCACTGTATTCAGCACCTTGTTTGGTCAAATTTCAACTTGTACACCAACTTAAGAGAAAAGTTTATATTTTTCCATAGGATCCTTCAAGATCAACTCCTTGGAGACTGAACTTCCCCATCATTGAATCCACCTTAATTAGACATAGAATTTTCACCTGATATTGTCACGAGGATCTAACTTTGTCATACATTGAGAAATAGCTACTTTCCTGGCTTCTTTCACTCTCTGTAGGTTACAACTAAAACACGATCAACGATCGGCAAATCAATCTGTGAAGATCTCTGAAACTGATGCAACAGCATGTCTGAGTAAGTTCCTAGAGTCTCTGAAAGAAGAACATTCATGTTTTTAAGGATATGAGGCAGCATTTTAGGCATCAGATCCTTGCCAATATATTTGCCTGTGTGGTCTTTGGGAAACTTATCTTTTACTTCTTCCCAAGAGCTCAAAGACTCACACCTACCTCCTTTTTGCAAGGCTTCAGCATCCTAAAAGGTTCTGTGTGACTTTTTAAAAGAGGCTAAGTTCTCAGGCACTATCCTCACAGCCTTTCAGCCTCACTGGACTAGTGCCTTGACCTCTTCCTAGTAGGGAAAGGAGCTCTGGAGATAAAGGAGGGGTCTGTTTCACTCTTTTTAATAGGACCTCCCCATTCCAATCCAGAACCAATAACTAAGAAATTATTTTAAATAATCTTGTACTTTATTTTAGTAATGCCAATCTCTACCAGAGAACACCTCTTGGGGGGAAGGATACTGCTTTTTATCCTTTCATCAGCCTATAGTCGAAGGGCAAAATCAAAGTGTGTGCATGAGGAGTACCACACTAAGCAGTACCATGCAAGCCTGACCCAACAATGCTAACTTTACTCACCCGGCATCTTGGAAGGAGTGTGACATGCAGGAATCTCAAAACAATAAGGCTATTAGATATACTTGAACAAGAAAAATACATATTTTGCAATTTCACAACCATCCTGAGGAAGTGCATCAAGCTCCAACAGGGACCTGCCCTATTCTATCAGTTTGGAACTGATTACAATGCACACGCTCCCCAAGCTCTTCAGGGGAAGCTCCAGGGACCACATCAATGCTACAGCAATTCTCCCTCTGTGCTGAGAGTCATTGATTCCCATCGTTCATGATGAGCTCAGCTCGCCATGAGCACACAAGCAGTGTACTGCATGACGAGCTGAGCTCATCATGAGCATGGAAGGGGTTAACTAAATTTCGAGTCCTCCACGAAATTCAGCACTATTCTGTCTTGGCCAGACACAGGAAAAACCATGAGATTCCTGCCATGTCAGCCTCTTTTATGGCTCCAAAGTGGGATAGGCAGGGCTGGATTTTCAGCATTCTTTGTGTTTTCCCTGTCTCAAGGTGTGGGATACACCTCATAAGTCATGACTGGGATGACAGAGGTAAGGATGCCAGTTAGTGATGCTGAAACAGAGGCAGGCCGCATATGAAAATCATCTGGGGCAGAAGTACCATTGTGTGGAACTAATGCATTCATTTGTTAACCTTGCCAAACCCTCAAAAAGAGAATGTAAGGCTGAGTCACTGAGGCACTTTGGAGTGCATCTTTTTCTTTCCATGGTGAATGGGAGCTCTGAGGTGCCCCAAGCCTGCCAGCGGCAGGTAAGCCTAACTAATTACAGACTACAGCAGAATGGTTTAGCCAGTCAAATGTCCATATATAGGCTTTCAGCTTTTTGACTGTCTAGATATCTCCCAGACATGGGCCATACCATTTGATTTCTGTTCGCTCACAGTCTGACAGGTGACCTACTTACAACTATTACTCAGGTGCCAGATTTAAAATATGCCAGAGTGAAAAATATTTTTACATATAGACAATCTCACTTCAATTCAATATTTGAGTATTGTCTGATATTTGCTTTGTTTAACCATACGTCTTTCACACACCTTTTGAGCATAGTACAATGCTTTGGGTTGAAAATGTCACACAGATGGCCAGCCAAAACATTGTGCAGGTGTGTCTTGTATACAGTTTTCACATGAGCAACTGCTCAAGCGTAATTTACATCATCACAAAGTGCCTTGTGTTTCGATTCAGGGAGGACCTGGCCTGGCAGTTCAGCCTGGACTGTTCCCATTGGAGCAGAGTCAAGACTGATTTTCAAATAGCTTGGCCCAAACTGAGGTGGCCTGGTGTGCAAACTAATGATGGATTGGGATGTGGCCCAAGTACCTACCAGTGGCTGAGATTAATTCAAGCATTCCATCCATCACTTTTTTGTATACCTTAGTTTATCGTGGCACATGATGGGGGGTGGACACAGATATTATAGATCACAGCAGTGTATTGCCTGAACTCATTTGCCTGGACAGTGGAGATCTAAACACTGAAGTGATGTAGGATGTAGACAATGATGCTTTTAGAAATTGAATGAGGACCTTATTAGCATAGGGTTGCTGATTAGTTCTTTTTGAGCAGAGCCAGTTGGTAGATAGTAGGGATGAGGGGTGAGATGTGGAAATGAAGTTTCTATTTTTCAAGGTGAGGATGTTTCTAGGCAGGGCCGGTCTATTGTCTATCCCTGAAAACTGATTCAGCAGGGCTGATGACAGACAGGTGCAGAGATATCACACTTTGCTGTGCTCCTGTGGCGGTTGGTCCTGCTTGGAGCCAGCACCATTGCTACCTGCTGTGAGAGCTATAACCTAGCACAAAGCCTAGGTCTAAGGAACAGACAGAAAATGAATATTACAAGAGAACTGACCCAAACCGGTTCTGAAGCCCTAGAGTGGATTGACCTCCCCTGTCTGAAAATTGAGCAAAAAAGTAAGATCCAAATCACCCAACTTTGTTCCAGTTTCAACATCTTCTTGACCAAGGAAAGGAGTGCTTTGCAGTGTACTTCGAGACCTGTTCTGGGGCCAGGGCTGGTATTTGCATGAGAGCCAGTCTCTTAGAGATTAGGGGACATTACATAATGTCTGCAACTTGTTGGAGAACCTAAGGGTCAGCTTCAAGCGGCTAGAATCCTACATGCCTGCCTATTTAGAAAGGCAAAGAGCATGCCTGGTACTGTAGAAAGAGTAACTGTTTATGTGGAGAAGCCTGAATGCTCCCAGCATTTGCAGGGGAGGAAAGCTGATCCAAATGTGAAGGTGGCTCTATGGTCTCCCAGTTTAGTCCCTGCAATGATCTGTGAAGACGTTGTGCATTAACTCATCACCATGCAGCTGACATTCCTGCCAGCTACCCCTCAGGCCTTTTGCTTCTGCTACCACTAAATGAGCCACTGTAACAGCCTGGAGGTCACAACTGTCACAGGCGATTGCCCATCTGCGTCAGACTGGGGGCCCGCAACTGCCAAAGGCGAGTGTCTGCCTGCATCAACCCTTGAGCTGCAACAGCTGAAGATGAGCTTCTGCCCACATTGACAATCAAGGCTGCATGTGCAGAAAACAAACATTATCCTACATTGGCATAGAGGCCACAGTGGACTAGGATGACACACAACTGCTGCCATTGTTCCTCTGTCACCGACACTGATGTCTGAGTGTGCAAATTCACTTACCACACACAGGCTTGTGCTGCTGAGTCATCATACCACTAAGTAAATGGTTTCCGACCGACAAAGATCGGGAGAGTCTGACCGACCAAGTATGATGCATCCGGATGCTTCCAGATATGATTTGGTTGGACTCCCGTTGACTTCTATGGGAGCCTATGTTCCTAACCGCATGGTAATCTGGCCCTCGGTCTGTAAGACACGTTCCTGATCCGATTAGCAAGGAGCAAATGCTGTTAGGGGACCTTCCTAACCACATCATGATCGGGCCCTAGGTGGGAATGCTTTCCTAACCGCATCAGAATTGGGCCCTAAAGAGGTAACGTTAGACGGTGCTAATACGAACTGTGAGACTGGGCCTAATAAGCATAGAGGAAGTTTGCTGCTAGAATGATAAACTTGCCAATAAGTACGTATGGGCCTAACAGACTATTGAATGGACCGAGTTAGTATTTTGGGGTAGCTAACAGTGATTTGCATCTGTGCCTAGCCTATGCCATACCTGTACCTTTGATTGGGGTACCCCAGCCAGAGGGGAATACACCAAAGAGACAGAGGGATAGGGAAGCAGTTACCTTAGATGTGAAAAGCATTTGAATAGACCTGATAGAGAGAATTCAACCCTGTACGTGAGCCTCTTTTGGAATGTGCATTATTTGTTTGCTGTAAGAAGAAAGTGTTTTTTAAACAAAAAGATAAGCTCGAGGTTGTACAATACATGATTGTCTTTGTTATTTGTGAGTGAGTTGTGAGCTCTTGTCTCCCACACCAGTGGTGGCTGGTGGAATTTGAGATTGGTGAGGCATAAGAGCAATGAATAAAATATTGACCGCAAGTGAGTCCGGTGTTTATGGGTGGCATTTGGGGCCGCAGGGGGAGTTCTACCCCGAAAGTATTTTTTGAAATTGGTATATTTTGGTGCAATTTCAATGTACAGGAAATGTTACATGAACAATATGGGTAACAAGCAGTACCACTGGTAGTATGCTGATAGTAGGCATTATATATTAAGAGCCGAGGGCCTGGAAAAAAACAGTCAGGATTAAAAATGTAACAGTAATAGAGATTGGCTATGGGGTTTGATTACTATACGAAACTCATGTGCAGTCCCTCTTGTGTCCTTTTTTTGGAGAATTGCAACCATGACATATGTCATATTCACTTTTTCTACATAAAAACTTCACCAGGGTTCGAGGAAGACGGGGCCTGGAGATGAGTTTCAATGCCATACGCACTCTAACTGCTCTAATAATAGATGTGGCAGTATCAAGGGTGGAGGATAGGGATTAGGTGAAAGGACTTTGGTGATTATTTGCCACTGAAGAGGCTGGCGATGACAGAGTGTTTTAGCTAGGGGTGGGCGGAATTTGGGTAGTCGTGCTACGCAAAAATCAGCGAAACTGTAAAAAATCTCCATGAGCACGCAGAGTTCCGCGAACAAGCGGAATTGCTTGTTCGCGATGTGTTTTTCCTGTTTGCGTGCTCGGGGGTGGGGGGGGGGAATATTGCGCGAACTTGCCAATGCAGTCACCAATTGGCGCGGCCATCTTCTTCCACTTGTCCTGCCCGCTCGAGATTCGTGTTTCATGTTTGCGAACGCCGGCGCGTTCGAATGACGTGTTCACGATAACACACTGTCGTGGGATCTTTCCAAAAGAAAAATACAGACCATTTGTTGTTTACAAAGCCTTAAAAAGGCCTCGCCTTGACACTAAAAAGGGCTGTAAATTAAATCATATGTATTAATTTGTAACATGACTTTTATGCAGTGGCATAGCTGGACCTTTGGGCGCCCGTGGAGTCCCTTTGTTTCCCCGCAGCTGACGCATTAGAGCGCGGGGTTTTGCTGGCGATTGCTGGCCGAGACCGCAGGAAAAGCGGGGGAGGATGCCACCCCCAAAACCCCCCCCCCTTGCTACGCCACTGATTTTCTGTCTTTTTTTCCTTTAATTATTAGTCATGGATCAGTAATGCAGCCCTTGAACACATTAAAAAATGCTTTATATTTATATTTTCTGTTTGCTAAAAATACTGGCTTTAGGTGATTTTTCTTATTGTTGTACCAACTGGAACATCAACATACTGAGCTGGCAACCCTAATCACGAGACCGAAAGTTTGTTGCAGGATCATCACATTATTCATTTCCTCCACCCTCCATCCTTGATTGATGAATTAATAGCAATAGTTTAAATTATATCTGAAACCCTATGCCATCCGTAAATAACCTGCTGAGTTACTCAAAGTATCTAGTAATACATTCTACATTCAGACAACTCACTCATCATTCTCACTGCTCACCCGTTGCTTTCATATTCACCCTAAACTCACAGCAATCATACTGCACTCACACTGCTCACCATGGACTCACATTGCTCACCATGCACTCACGCCATTCACCCTCTTCTGACCCTGCACTCACACAAGCACATTGCTCACCCTGCACACACATGACACTCCACTCACCTGTCACTTTCACTGCTCACCCTACATTACAGCGATCACGCTGCTCACCATGCACTCACACTGTTAGCCTGTACTCACGCCATCCACCTGCCTCTTAACACTGCGCTTAACTAGAACACCGCTCAACCTGCACTCAAAACGACCACATTGTACTCATGCCACTTGCCGATCTCCCTCCACCTACCCAGCGGTCACATAAGCACACCGCTCACCCTTCACTTATAGTGATCACACTGAACTCACCACTCACCATGCACTTGCGCTGTACAGCCTGTACTCACCCTGCAGTCACACGAGCACACTACTCACTCTGCACTCATGTGACACTTCACTTGCCTGTCAATCTTACTGCTCACTTTTCAATCTCACTTAAACAAGCACATCACTAACCATGCATTCATTCATCCCATTCTGCACTTTCACCCGCACCCAAACTCATATGGTCACATTACTCACCCTGCAGTTACCCCTCTCACCCTATTCTCACACTGTTTCATCCCTCATCGTGCACTCACATAAGCACTCCTGTCACTCACACTGGTCACCCTTCACTATCATGGGCACACCACTCACCCTGCACTCACACATCACACAAACAAGCACATCACTTACCCTGGAGTAACACCACTCACCTGCACTCCCTCCTCTCACCCTGCACTCACACAGACAAACCTCTCAGACTGCATTCATACAGGGACTCTGTTCACCCTGGCTGCACATTGAGACAATAGTCTGCCAGACTTCATAGGGACACACTATCACCCTGAACTAACTCCTCTCACCATGCCCTCTCCAGTCATTCTCACAGATCACCTTTCACTCCTGCTGCTAACCCTGCACCGCACATAGGCACACCACTCACCCTAAATGTACACTGCTCATACCATCCTACATTCACTCGTCTCACTCTGCACGCACACTTCTCACCTGACACTCACATCGGCTATCCTGTGACATTGCATTCATGCAGCTCACCCAACACTCACATCCGTAAATTTTTTACTCTACACTAGCACCACTCACGCTGCACTAACTCACACTATTCACCATCACCCAGCACTTACATGAGCACATGTCTTACTCTGCACATATCAAAATGGCACAACTCTCACAAATATACACATTTTTCTACAAAGGCATCAGCAGAATTCCTGCTCTTTCTGTAGTACCAGATGCCTTCTTAATTCAATCTGCAACAACTGGCTGGTGCAAGAGGAGAGAGTGGATTGAGAATCTGGGATGGCAAAAGGAGAAAGAATAGGGCTGAGGCTTTGGCATATGGTGCTGGATTGAGGATCGTGCAGTGCTTAATTTGAGCAGGTGGTTTCCAGTGCTCGGCACCGGCACTTAATTGTCAACACTGGCGCTTGTGAGAGTCTGCCAGAAAGTGGCAGTGTGTAGCTAATTTAGAGGTGACTACAACAACAGTTCATTATTAACGTAATATACATTAAAATGAATATTACCTGCCACCCAAGCCATTCTTAAAGCTTTGGGGACCTGAAATAGTCCGAATTATCACACTTGTAGGCATGTGATGGTTAGTAGTTGTGCTGTTACTATCATTGGCACGATGGCAGGGATAAAGTGTGGTGCAAGCTGCAGTGGCCTCCTGACAAGGGACTGGCACTTATTTTTTTGCAAATTAAGCACTGGGATCGTGCAACACCTTCACCCAGTCCTTCAAACAAAGGCTCCTTCTAACTTCTGGTCAATAACCAATTGTTTCTAGACAAAAGGATTAAAAGATCGCCTTCAAAACACATATCTACATTCATCTAAGAAAGTAACCTTCTCTTATATTACTAAAACAGATTCTGGTATGGCGGTGGCACAAAAGCAGCACCGACTTCCATACAGGATGATTTAAACACTGCGGTGGCTTCGAATGGAGAACCAGAATGCCTTTCCCTGACCTCTCCCTTGCCTTTGATGTCTTGGACAAATCTTCCTAAAGAAATAACTTTACATCTGTATTCTAGTTAAACCTCTACCAATGAGGCTGGCACCACTGCCAATATTGCTCCCAACTTGCAAACTTTTTTTGCCAGCTTGTCAATACCAGCCTGGTGCATTCCTGTATGGAAGTGGCCTAATATGCTACATTTTACGGGAACTGCTCAATGTGGCATAGTAACAATAACTATTCGATTTTGTAGCACACGTGTGTGGTAGTGCATTTACAGTCAGCAATACTACAAACTCAATGCACACAATTAACTCAGAAAGAAAGGTATTTTTGGAATTGAATGTGTAGCCTATCAGTCATACACCCCAACGTAAGGTGTGGTAACCCACTAAGTAGTCCTAAATTTGTAAAACAATAAATGTTAGGGCCCAAAGGAGCCTGTTCCTAGCAATTTCAAATATTATGAGAACTGAATGCCAAAGACTTCCTAGACACGATTCTACTGTGTGCCACTTTCATCCACCACCGGGAGATTCCTGCGCTTTTATCCCAATCTTCCGAGTTATTTTTCATCTTTGCTTTCTTCCTTAGTCACAATTTTGCCATCTTTAACTTTCTCCTGTTTCACTTTTGGGTTTTCCCTCTTTTGTTCTGTAACAAAGTCTGATGAGGAAACATTTGTGTGGGACCCTGAAAATGAGTGGCATGTGCTGCACTTTCAACAAATGGCTCAAATTGAGCATTGGAACTAAGCCTAATATTTTGACAACTGTACATAAGGGCAGCCTTACCCTTGAATATGTTACAACATCTCAATGGGTAAACTAAAACTGTACCTTCAGCCAACAATGGGTCTGGAGCATTTTTCTGGCTTGGCAGTGAGTTGAAGTCCAGGAACAATGTCAAATCTACAAAAAATATAGGGGCATGTTACCAAGCAATAGCGATAATTATCGCTATTGCTTGGTTAGAGACAAAAATTTACCGCTGAGCTGCTGCGATTTTTATCGCAGATAAACCTTGGTATTACCAAGGTTTATCGCAAATGCGATAAAAATCGGCCGCAATGCATGAATATCGCTGAAAAGTCAGCGATATTCATGCATTACCGAGCTAATGCTCTTAGCCATGTTATCCACCTCCCATTGGATAACATGGCTAAGAACTGCTCAGGGCAGGTGTTAGCTTTTGGAGATATTCGCGCTTAGCGTGAATATCTCCAAAAGTTGGTAATAGGAGATAGCGATATTAGCGACTGTTTCCAGTCGCTAACATCTTGGCACGCCCACTTTGCATGTCATTAGTGATAAATATCACTGACATGCAAAGTGGGGCCCAAGATGGTCGCTATCTCCTACTAGCTGTCGCTAACTGGTGTTAGTGACAGCTAGGTAATAGGGAGATAATTTTATCTCCACTTTCTTGGCTTTTAAAGCCAAAAAAGCGGAGATAAACCCCCTTGACAATATGCCCCATATTTTTATGCTATCAGGATTGTCCAATATGTTAAAATTGCACAATTTGTCACTTCTTTTTCCTCATATAATGGCTATGAGGATAGCTTCGAATTCATTTCTGGAAATGCTTGTCAAGCTCCATTGCTGGGAGCAGGGCTGGCTTTAGGGCTGTGCACCTGCCGCTGCCTTTGGTGTGGGGGCGCTGTGTTGAAAAAGAACTCTTGGTTTAAAAGCACACGAACTTCCTCGTGCATCCAGCAGTTTTCCGGCAACAATAACATTGTCAAAATAACTCTAGTGATTAATGTTCCATATTCAAACTGATTCCAAAAGAAGATGCTGCATCCCATCATTACTGGAAGGCCCAGCCGGCAGCATGCAGCCCATAGGTTATAGAAAATTCATGGCCAAAACTGGTGCATGCGCACTACATCTGCCCAAGAAAAACTGCCTGATGTCCGTTCCGACGAGCGTCACTCTAGTCAGGCTAAGGCACTACATTAAAAGGGAAATATAGATGTTAATTATTTTATGCAATTACCATTCATAAGGCTAGTAAAGTTATTATAGGGGCACAGCCTCCCCGCCCAGCATCAGGAACGGCCCCTGTCCCACACTACCTCCCTGAGAAGCATTTGACTGCTCACCTTTGCTACTTCAAGAGTCATGTGCAGAAAGGGTTTTATTCGGCTCAGTTGGCAGAGTCAGAGTAAGACAGACCCCAGAACACATCAAAGGAAAACAACCTCAATCATCACAGTTGTGGTCTAGTGGCCCATGTCTGCCTTTTTGGCCCTCACATGGGCTGTGACACCTTCTCCTACTTACCTTCACAATCCTGAAGGGAGGCCTTGTGCTCAGTTCATGGCACCCTGCAAGACAAGTTGATTGGCTGCTAAGATAAATTCCTATCCCCTGCTGTAGCTAAGTTAAACCTTCTCATCCCAGACCCAGTAGGCGTCTCTAAATCGCTTCCAGGCTTTGAACCTTTAATAGGATAGGAAAACCTCACAGCAACGAGTCCCTGCAAAGGTTTTTATTCTGAGCTCACCATCAGCACTGCTGAATGCCACGCTTACCACATATAAAACCTGCCTCACAGTGATTTCATTGGCGGTGGGTGCTGCCGGGGTTCATGCACAATGGGACAGGACCCTGTTGTTAACCCCTTCGATGCTTATGACGGAACGGTTCCGTCATGACCACGCCCATTTTCATTAGGGCCCAGCACCGGTGGTAAATCTGCACCGCACGGATGAGGTTAATATGGCACGTGCCTATCAGGTGGCTTCACCCAAGGACCACCAAATTGTGGGAAATCGACATGAACATACAATAGGTTTGTGCCTAATATATGCCTATAAGTTCCTGGGGTAATGACTCCCGAAATCCGATGTATGTTTTCAATAAGATATTCTGTATTTATGGCCAAAAATAAACCCAAAAAACAACAGCTGACACGTGTTTCGCCCGATTTGAAAACGTACCTCAGATTTTGGGATTCATTACCCCAGAAATTTACAGACATATATTAGGTACAAACCTATCATATGTTCATATCAATTAAACCTCATACCTCTTTCGAACACCACCTCACACTGCCTCTTTATTTCACTCGTGCAACTGTTTTTCCACCCCTTCTTACTGGCTTTGCCTCTGATGTAGACTGGCTCTTTAAAATCTTCTGCGAAGGCGAAGTGTGCTATTCCCTCATCTGCCACAGTTTATAACCGTCATTTAGCTTCCGAATTACAATGAAAGATAATTATTGAAATTTTATAATGCGTTTTTGCCGGTGCGCCACGCAAGCAAAGCCTACGCGGCACTTTCCAGTGCCTGATAAATCAGTTCTGTCACTATAACAATTTGTAGTGATAATTAAATGTCTGCGCCGAACCAAAAATACATATCTGGATTTCAATCTGTTCTCTACAACGGTCTGCGCAGGGGAGGCGTTCAAGTTATTCAAAGACGCCGTCCAACTTACACGGATGTAATCATGTGCAGTAAAAAATAAAAATAAAAAAAGATAAAAATGCAAAATGTACAATTTTCCAACTTCCCATAAAGGTTCTTGAATTCTCAATGAAAAGGGACACAATCTAGCATTTTACTAACCAAGTTGTTGTATTAACCAGTCAGTAAAGCAACATAACTTCGATTTTAGAAGTAAAATGTCTAAATGGGCCAGTCCTCATTTAAAAGCATCAACTCACACTGGCAAAAATTGTCCGAGTGCATACCAATAAAAATAAGCTTCAGGCATGCCTGAGCACACATACGATGTTCAACGTTTCCTATATTTAAGACAAAACATTGTACAATATTAGTCTGCAATCATTTCTGTGTTTTAATTTTCATTCTTTGATCCAGCCAACAAGTGTTTCGTCGTCCGGGAATAACCCCTGACTTCTTCAGGGCTGGAAAGACAATTAAATGAACATACAATAGTGTCTTGCATGGAAATATTCACAATTTATATTTGTAATTGTAATTTGGTGTTCAAATGTTGAACACCCTATGTGTGCTCAGGCATGCATGTAGCTGTTTGGTAGAACCCTACAGATCACAATTTGGAGGAGTGGATGATTCCTCCCCCTTTAATCACCATAATTAGAGACGTTCAAACAGAATAGCACCGTCAATAGTGAGCGCCAACACCGCACGGGGCCATATCACCCAACACAGTATTGATCACGATAAAAATAGGTGCAGGGGCACTGAAGTCTTCTTAGGTGCCTGCGGTGCAAATGCCATGTTTTTCGAATACCAAGGTTGCCTATCTTTATTTGACAAAATTCTTCATTCTTCCGCCAACTTCCCGATCCAGGGGCACATGTTCAAGGCCTTGGCGCTACCGGAGCGTCACTTTTTTTGACACTCCAGTGGCGGTATGTCCTGCACCATATTTGACAAATTGTGACGTTAAGCCACTTTTGTGGCTTAACGCCGCTTTGTAGATATGCTACCCTTTCACATAAGTATCTGCGTAAAAGGGGCGTGAAATGGGTGTTGAAGTGGGCGCTCCACCACCACTAAACCCATTGCTTTTTGACGCAGCCCCAGATTTACAAGAAGGTGTAAATCTGAGGCAGCATGAAAAACGAACGCCATGCAAGAGCAGGCGTTAGAACGGTGCACAAGGAGAAATGCTTTTATTTCTCCTTGTTTTTGCTTTTTCTATATGTGCTGCATTGTGCAGCACACATAGAAAGAGCAAAACACCATCATTGATTGTTTATGTGCAGGAAGGGGTCCCTTCCTGCACATAAACAATCATTAAATAATGCTGATTTGCTACTTCTATGTGTGTTGCAGAATGCAGCACATTTAGAAGTAACAAATAGCCATTGTGCATTGTTTATGTGCAGGAAGGGCCTGCTTCCTGCACATAAACAATCATTCCCTGCAACGCAAGCACCCTTGCACAATGGTGCAAGGGTGCTGCGTTTGCGCTAGGATGCTAATTTTAGCTCCAGTGCTAGGGAAAACACAGGGGCGCCCCTCATTGTAGCAAATACAGTTCACCCCTGCGTTTTAAAAATGTCAGAGTGCAGTGCTGCCAACTTTGGCACAGCTCAATGCCATTTTCTTGAAATATGCCCCCCTATATCTTTGTCTCACTCTTGCAGTTTCTTTCCATCCCTGCTTCTACCTGTCAATTGTTTTTCTAGCTTCTTCTCCTTCTTCATTCTGCCTTTTTCAATTGTTATTCTTTTGCTCTGTGTTCAAGCATGATGATAATAAAAATGATCTGGACCAGTGGCGTCACTGGGGTTGGTGTCACCCGGTGCGGGTAACTCATGGTGTCACCCCCTCACGACTTACCGCATGGACTACCTCTGTCGGAAATGTACGGTGCTAGGTACTGTCTTACTCCCTCTAGCTCCCTCTCTCTGTCTAGCTCCCTCTCTCTGTCTTACTCCCTCTAGCTCCCTCTGTCTCCCTCTCTCTCTGTCTTACTCCCTCTAGCTCCCTCCCTCTCTGCCTTTTCGCCCTCTAGCTCCCTCTCTCTCTGTCTTACTCCCTCTAGCTCCCTCTCTCTGTCTTGCTCCCTCTAGCTCCCTCTCTCCCTCTCTTACTCCTTCTAGCTCCCTCTCTCTCTGTCTTACTCTCTCTTGCTTCCTCTCTCTCTGTCTTACTCCCTCTAGCTCCCTCTCTCTGTCTTACTCTCTCTAGCTCCCACTCTCTCTCTTACTCCCTCTAGCTCCCGCTCTCTCTTTTACTCCCTCTAGCTCCCTCTCTCTCTCTTACTCCCTCTAGCTCCCTCTCTCTCTGTCTTGCTCCCTTTAGCTCCCTCTCTCTGCCTTACTCCCTCTAGCTCCCTCTCTCTGCCTTACTCCCTCTAGCTTCCTCTCTCTCTGTCTTACTCCCTCTAGCCCCCTCTTTCTTACTCCCTCTAGCTCCCTCTCTCTCTCTTACTCCCTCTAGCCCCCCCCTCTCTCTGTCTTGCTCCCTATAGCTCCCTCTCTCTCTGTCTTATTCCCTCTAGCTCCCTCTCTCTTACTCCCTCTAGCTCCCTCTCTGTCTTGCTCCCTCTAGCTCCCTCTCTATCTGTCTTGCTCCGCCTAGCTCCCTCTCTCTCTGTCTTACTCCCTCTAGCTCCCTCTCTCTCCGGGTTGGTCCCTCTAGCTCCCTCTCTCTGTCTTGCTCCCTCTAGCTCCCTCTCTCTCTCTTACTCCCTCTAGCTCCCTCTCTCTCTGTCTTGCTCGCTCTAGCTCCCTGTAGCTCCCTCTCTCTCTATCTTACTCCCTCTAGCTCCCTCTCTCTGTCTAGCTCCCTCTCTCGCTGTCTTATTCTCTCTAGCTCCCTCTCTCTCTCTGTCTTATTCCCTCTAGCTCCCTCTCTCTGTCTAGCTCCCTCTAGCTCCCTCTCTCTTGCTCCCTCTAGCTCCCTCTGTCTCCCTCTCTCTCGGTATTACTCCCTCTAGCTCCCTCTCTCTCTGTCTTACTCCCTCTAGCTCCCTCTCTCTCTGTCGTACTCGCTCTAGCCCCTCGCTCTGTCTTCCACCCTCTAGCTCCCTCTCTCTCTCTTACTCCCTCTAGCTCCCTCTCTCTCTGTCTTACTCCCTTTCGCTCCCTCTCTCTCTCTCTCTTACTCCCTCTAGCTCCCTCTCTCTGTCTAGCTCCCTCTCTCTGTCTTGATCCCTCTAGCCCCCTCTGACTCCCTCTCTCTCTGTCTTACTCCCTCTAGCTCCCTCTCTCTGTCTAGCTCCCTCTAGTTCCCTCTCTCTCTGTCTTACTCCCTCTAGCTCCCTCTCTCTGTCTAGCTCCCTCGAGCTCCCTCTCTCTCTGTCTTACTCCCTCTAGCTCCCTCTGTCTCTGTCTAGCTCCCTCTCTCTCTCGCTCTCTCTGTCTTACTCCCTCTAGCTCCCTCTGTCTCCCTCTCTCGCTGTCTTACTCCCTCTAGCTCCCTCTCTCTCTGTCTGTCTTACTCCCCTAGCGCCCTCTCTCTCTGTCTTGCTCCCTCTACCTCCATCTCTCTTATTCCCTCTAGCTCCCTCTCTCTGTCTTGCTCCCTCTCTCTCTGTCTTGCTCCCTCTAGCTCCCTCTCTCTCTATCATACTCCCTCTAGCTCCCTCTCTCTCTCTCTGTCTTACTTCCTCTAGCTACCTCTGTCTCCCTCTCTCTGTCTTACTCCCTCTAGCTCCCTCTCTCTCTGTCTTTCTCACTCTAGCTCCCTCTCTCTCTGTCTTTCTCACTCTAACTCTCTCTCTCTCTGTCTTCTTACCCCCTCTAGCTCCCTCTCTCTCGCACATTAAACCCGGGGGGTTTTTACACTCTCTGCCGCTTTCATGTGATTTCTCTTTTAAAGCTTTTCAAGATGCAAAAAGAAATCTGTGTACAAGGCACCAGCGAGTTTGTAGACGTGAGAATGTTACGATATGTAACAGCTAAAGTAAAAGCTAATTTCCAAGCGGTTAATACCCCCCCCCCTCCCCGGCCCCCCCTCTTTAGCACTGTGTCTTTTTCCATATAAATGGCGGGGGGCCCTCATTACTACAATTTTCAAACTTTATCTAATGAGAACATTTTAATTCGAATAGGTGAGAAAATATCTCGGTTCGCTTTTGTTTTTAAAGCGGATCGAGTCTCTGCGAGGCCTTCGGGTGCGGTGCAGGGGGTGCCATGTACAGGGGCCTGCTGTTGGGGCGGGGGGCGCAACCAGATGGTGTCACCCCCATGTGAGGGTGTCACCCGGTGCGGTCCGCACCCCCCGCACCCCCCTAGTGACGCCACTGATCTGGACAGTGCTTAATTTGTAAAAAAAAAGAAAAAAAAGTGTTGGGGCCCTCGTCAAGAGGGCACTGCAGCTTCGGCCATGACAGTATCAACACAACTACTAACCATCACTCTCCTACAAGTGTGACAATTCAGACTATTCCAGGTCCCAAAGCTACAAGAATAGCTTGGGCAGCAGCCATTATTCATTGTTAAAATATGTTAAATTAATAAACTACTATTGTTGTGCTCGTTTGTGCTGGTTTACTAAGTTGGGGCTGAGACACTTTTGCGAGAACCCAGAAGGCTTGACTTTGAGCTCTAAAAAAGTGTTAAAATTAAGCTACTGGGCGTTTATTCAAAACTCCTGGTTACACAACCCTAAACTAGGCACCCTATCCTTGAGGTATCTTTCCATGAAACCAAACAGTAAATTTGAGTCTTTTATGAATGAAATTTTACCAGGTCTAGCCAAATCTCTGTGTTGTGGTATTTTGCAAATTAATGCAAACACTACAAAATGGGTGTGTAACATAGGAAAGGAAAACGATGGTAGTTGTGAACTTTGCAATACAGGTGCCAAAGAGAATGAAGTACACATACTATTCTTCTTCCCTGCTTACATCCATGCTAGGAGAAAATGGATCAAACCAATTTGTCGCCTTTTGGAATTTAGACGTTGCAGTGAGGCGGAAAGAATATTGCAAACGGATACTACCCAATCTATTTTGTTTAGCATAAGCAGATACCTTTTCTGTGTAGACCTAATAAGGAGGAGAAGGGGTTTTATGTTTTAGTTACTTTTGTGATTAATCTTGGGCAAGAGATCAATAATAACTTTCAAAAGGTATTGACATGGGCCTTGTACGTAATGCTGATAGTTTTAAATATATTTTAACAAAGAAACAATATCATGCAAAAATTGTGCTTAAATGAATAGGTGAAATTGTAATTTTGCTAAAATGACATTCTTGATGGACATTCCACGATTTTAGACTTTAAAACCATATTTATTGTTTTAATTACTAGGAAAAACCTCTATTGGGACTTTGATGACTATTTTTTAACTATGTCGGAATGGATGGGTGAGGGATTGAAAGAATTGTCTTATGGTTGTTTTATATTGTATGTAATCTTTTATGGTTTAATATAATCGAAATAAAGATTATTGATTGATTGATTGAAATTAACAAGTATCGCCACCATGTGGGAGATTGAATAAGTGCCAGTGTTGACACGTGCCGGTGCGAATATCGGAAACCACCAGCTCACGTTAAGCACTGGTCTTGGACTCCCTAAAAGGTCCTGGTGCTCACCACCTTTCACCACTGCCATAAATTACGCATTGATTAGTTCTTAACAGGGAGTGTACATCCTGTACATCACCAGTAAAGCTATGCAGCTTTAATAGGTACAAATGGTTAATTTAATCTGAGCCAGCAGAATGGCCTAGGGATATAACTTCATGCTGAGATATGCTGTAATCTGACGGTCACAAGTGCAAACCCAGGCAAGGCCAACTCAACCTCCCATCCTTCCAATGTTGATAAGTTCAGCAGTACTTTTAAATAGACTGATAGTAACACCAGACCTGACAACTAAAAACACATATCGCAGTGTGAGAAGGGGGCTGGGAGGACTCTTGTCAAGTACTTTTGCCCCTCTCCCAACCAAACACTGAGGCTGGTGCCAATGTCCTGGGGTGTTGTCACATCCATTAATACACATCGGCTGTTCAAAGCCTCAAAAGCCAAGCCAAGCTGGAAATACACTCTGCACAGTGGCTTCTGGCTTGCTTTCCCTGCCAACGTGTGATATTCGCTTCTCACCGGGTGAGCGTGTGCAGGGAGCCGATATCATGTGACACAGGGTGCACTGTGTGAGTTGGCAGGCTGCAACACTTGTTATTTTTAGTGCTTTGAATGGTGCTCTATAAAAAAGTGAAGTCACAATTGTATATTTTGTAAATAACATTCTTTAAAAACATACATCTATACACATTTCCTCCAATCAGTACATTATAATAAAATCACTTTAAAAAGATAAACTTTTGCATCCGTTTTCGAGCAAAAAGCGGCGATAATTTCAACGCCTTATCAGCAAAGACACACTATCGCGTGTTTTGTTGATTTAGCGCCCCTTACAACAACGCCCAAATTTGCATCTCTAATGAGCTGCAAAGTGGTCGTTCCATGCCAAAATAACTGGAGAAATGTTGCTAACTGACATTTCTCCAATTATCAAGCTGCACGCAAACAAGCAGAGCGATAAGAAAAGTAGCGCTAACCACAGTTATCGCTACTTTCCTGGTAGGAGCGCCGGTCCGGAGCCCCGGAGCTCCGGAGTGCTTGGGATCCAGTTCGTGGAATTATCCCTGTTAGCACGCACCACCCTCGGCAAAAAACAAGTAACAAAAAGTAACTGGATTGAAACGTGTAACTGATCGCAAAAGTGATCGGACTATTGAGGCAAAACAAGTACCTGCAGCAGGGACAGCTGGAACGCCTGCAGCCTCGGCGGAACCCAGGTCGACTGGACTTGAGCTGTGGCGTGTCACCGCAGGGGCCCGACACGCCTGGAGATCGCCGTCGCTTGCATTGAACCTGGCGGATAAATTGGTGACCCCTGCAGCTCGCCGGAGCCCAGGACGGTTGGAGCTGAGTTGTGCCCGACCCGCCTTAGATAGTCGTCGGATCCATTGGGGATGCCTGGGAGGATCCTGTCGGGCGGCTGCACTCCTCTGCCTTCTTGAATGCGGAGGTGCCCTGCCTGCGGACAACGGATCGGTGTAGGGGGGGACGGGTGAACGGGGGCTGGCGCTGGCTGGCGCTGGCTGAGCCGGCGCGGGTGAACGAGCGCTCCCCCCTACCCCCTCTCAAGGATTCTCCGGTGTGCCCAACCGATCGGTGTCGTGGGGGACGGGAGGACGGGGGTCGGCTCTGGCTGAGCCGGCGCGGGTGAACGAGCGCTCCCCCCCCCTCCCAAGGATTCTTTCAGAACGGAGCGGTCGGCGTCTGGAGCGGCTCCGGTGTACCCTGTGGTGTGTCTTCAGTAGTGCTTCGACGGGAGGCCTCCACCCCCCCCCCCCCGCCGTCCAGTGGTTCGGTGAGTACGGAACGGGGGGCATCTGGAACGGCTCCGGTGTGCCATTGTCTGGATGTTTGGGGCGGCATTTTGGCGGGAGGCTTCCCCCCCCCCCCTCCCCCCTCACAGTGACGGTATGCCCTGTTTGCCTGTGTGTTGGGGGGCAACCACTGCGCAACTAGGGAGAAGTCTGATGTGAGCAGCAGCGTCCGTGGTGACTTGTAAGGTAACTGCACGCAGAGCTATTTACCCAAATACCCATGCAGGTCTTTTCACTCTCTGCCTGGAATACAGCACACAAAACTATTTGAACAGCCTCAGGGGCGACTCGAAGGGCAACTACTCGCAATCCCATCATCTTAAACACTCATGCAGGTTTTTTACGCTTTGCCCGGACTTTTAAACTGATATCTTTATGTGACTGGTATTTTCGCGGGCTTTTCACTCTCCATTGGCTAATCTGGCTGGGGCCATAAAGCTGGAACCATAAATCTCCCCCCTGCCCACCAGATGACCATGAAGCTACATACCAACGCGGTCAGGGAGCAGCAAAACAGAGATTAGCCACCATCTAGCAGCATAGAAGCTGAACTCTGCTCTCCCCCTCAATCAACATGGAAGATGGACTAACTCGACATTCCCAGAGTAGAAAGGGAAACCAAACTCTGTAATCCCTACAATTTGGCTGCCATCTTAGACTGGTCTCTCTCTCTCTCTCTTTGTCGGCCATCTTGGACTAGTCTTTCTCACTACTTGAACACACCCTAAGAAAGCCTCATTAGGCTAATATTAATTAGCGAATGTCTGCCATTATTGCAGTTTCATACCTCCATTTGCTTTTAATGCACCAATAGTTAGCTCATATAGCACCCTAAGAAATGGCCTTTTTAGACTATTATTAATTAACGAGTGTCTGCCTTTTATTGCAGTATTATACTTCTACTTGTTTATAATGCACCGATCGTTAGCTCATATAGCACCCTAAGAAATGGCCTCTTTAGACTATTATCAACTAGCGAATGTATGCCTTTTATTGCAGTATTATACTTCTACTTGTTTTTAATGCACCGATCGTTAGCTCATATTGCACCCTATGCATGATTTACTTGATTGTACTGTTTGCTCCTTCTGATTTACCTGTCTGACGATGTACTGTTTGCTCATCTGATTTACCTGTCTGACTATGCTCCCTCATGTACCCCTTCTGTGTAAAGCGCTCTGATATCCGCAAGGATCTTGTCCGCGCTATATAAAACTTTCAAAATAAATAAAATAAAATAAAATGCCTGCTTGTAATCTGACTTAGCCATGTAATCCAATGGGAGGTGGATTACATGGCTAAAACCAACCTGCCCTATCGGCAAGGTATCGCTGGTCGCAGTGCAATTATCGCTGGATTTCCAGCGATAATCACACTGTTTTCCAGCTAACGCATGGATTCCTATCGCTTGGGAAATAAGCGTTGCTGATAGCACGCTATCTCTGTGATTGGCGTTTTGACTACAGTTACGGAGTCGGCCGACATTCGACTCGCTAGAGACTTATCATGGTCTTGTTCACCACAAATTCGTTCTAACTACCAGGAGAGACTACCCGCCAAGCTTTGTTTTACTAAACTACAAATCTTTGCGCCAACGGCAACTCAATTGAACATTAGATGAACTGACATAACAGCCATACTTATATTGATAGGAAGGAAGGTTTCGTTAACCTATCCCCTATCAATTGTGAGGAGACACTACCAGGTGATACATTCCCGCCGCAATACCGTGGTCGCTTGACAACAGTCGTCCGCACATCTCCTTTTCTTTGCCTTGAAAAAGTCTCTGTGAGACGAAACATGTGTCGGCGGTGTGAGCTGCAAAGTTGTTATAAAACTATTGATACTTAATAAAAGAATCTTTGGAGGAATGCAACCTGACTTGGATCTCTGAATTTGGAGTTGTATGAATACAAATACTGGACACTATATAAACTATGATTATGGACTAACACTAGACACTATAACGGGTTTGGACTCTGAATATAGCCATATGAATTTCTATGGTATATACTAATTGAACACAAACAGGAGCGCTGAAGTGGCTTGTTATCTTCTTTTCTTAGAATCCAGCGGTAGCCTGCGATAATTATCCTCGCGCTAAAAAGCGATGTGCGATAATTATCGCAGGCCCTTGCTGATATGCCCCATAGTTTGGCGATATTTCAGAAGAGAGAGTGTCAGTTTGTGACCTCCTATAAAAAGAAGAGGCACCAGAGACCAGGAACAGTTTATAGAATAGTGAAACGTAAGTTCTCCTCAAATTAGGGAATGGAAGATGGATGCAATAGTATATCACCTTTGTGATCACATAACATAAGGCAGCATTTGAGCACTTTCATAGCACTCGACTAGTCAAATATGGCTGCTTTGTTTTCGCAAATCAATTTTCATCATGATCTCTGTTGAAAGCTGAAAAGATCAGAGGAATAGTTAATTCAGCGAAAAGGGGGAGGGGTGGTGGAAACAACTAACAAAAAGATGCTGCATCATGAAACATTAACTTTTGGTAAAACTCCTAAATACTTGACTGACCTTATGGCATATAAATACATGATAGAAATGCATGGAAACGCAAAGAAATCCTATCTGTGAAAGGGCTACAGGTGACGAGAACTACATTTGTTAAATTCAGGAAAATTTTCATTGATTCTTTTACAAAGTGTCAGTTCTTCCCAACCCCGATCCGTCAAACCGGATAATATCCAGCTAAAATGAAGAGAAAAATCATCCCTCATAGAAAATAATAATAACTTTTGTAGCAATGCCCAAAAGTGCCAATAATATCAAAGAATATTATGATTGTCAACTCCCTTAGCCCTGCTTAGCAACTTTCTCACATAGTTAGCTTTGAACAATGTGCCAGCTTGTTTTATTCATCTAGGTCTGGCTACTAGTTTATGATGAGTGCACATTTTGGGACAGGAAGAGTGACAGAAGCTCTTTTTTAGTCTTATGAGCGGATTTTTAATTGCTGATTCTGAGAGCTGCAAAAAGGCTTTTCCATACATATTATCACAAAGTATAGCAGAACATTGCATAGCATATCATTATAGTGGGTATGAAAGGCAGGGGGGTGATAGTGACACTCACCTGAAGGTGCCCCTCAGCACTTGCCCGCTTGCTATCTCCTTGGTGTGGTTGTTGTACCCAAAAAAGACTTCTCCGAACAGTGTTGTGTTCATCGGCAGATCAGGGCTCAAGCCACAGTCTCCACCAGGAGGGCAGGATTCAGACACCAGCTGGCAGGAGTGCCCGTCGGGGCCCAATTTATAATCCTCGATACAGCTAGGACGTTATGAAAAGGGCGAGATAAGCCAAAATACATATTTAGCCAGAGACATGCATGTGCTACTATTGGTCAAACAGTATAATGTTACCTCAGTCCTATCAATGCTAAAATATGGCAGAACAACTTAAACAAAGTCATATAGGGAAGGTTATAGGAACCCTACTGTGGCCACCCTGATCATGAGTATGACATCCATTAGCCTTATTTACAATTTGGCGGCATTTTCATTGGTGCACCTGTGAAGTGGAGGAATTTAGGGGCAGATGTATCAAACGATTTTTTTCTCGCAAACGCTGCGATTCGCAAAATAGCAGCGTTTGCGACAAAAAAATCGGGAAATGCGATGTATCATTGAAATTGCATCGCAAATTTAAGGAATCGCAAAATTTACGATTCCTTAACTTTGCGTCAGCATTTAAGGAATCGCAAATTGCGATTCCTTAAATGCTATGCATCAAGCATTTCAATTTAGCGATTTTCCCTTAAGAAATCGCAAATTACCACCAACTAGTAGTTGGTGGTAATTTGCGATTTTTTTTAGAAATGCACTTTTTGGCATTTGTAAAGGCGCCATGTGGCGCTCATACATGCCCTTAGGGCATGTATGTGTGCCATATGCGCACACATGTAAATTTCAGGGGTGCAGCAGGCTGTCCTTAAGACACCCTTGCACCCTTGAAATGATTCTCAATTTGCAATTAGCAAATTGCGAATCGCAAATTGAGAATAACTTCCCATTCCTTCCTATGGGCCTCTAGTTCCCTTCCATCATTCCTCTTCAAGAGTTTTCATAAAGGTCATTCTGATGTTTTTAATGCCTGACAGATGTTAGTTATCAGACCTTTAGTGGATTCATAGCTGGGGAGAATCTACATATATTTTTAAAACAGTGAGCACTGCCTACAAAAGTCTTCAAATGAACAACCCTAGTTGTCTGATAGCAAACCTAATAAGCCCTGGTGGTATGGAAAATTTGGGGTGCAGATGTATTCTTTCCATAAAAATCCCGCTGTTCAGAAAAAGGAACCACTAAAGCACTCTCTCTCAATACGTTCAAAAGATATCTTAAGATAACTGCCTCTTCCATAACTCCAGGTGGTGCTGGTCGGTTTTTTCTCATGTATCTTGATGAACATATTGATCACAGTGCTCTGTGATCAATATAAACCCATGTATATATACATTCTCTATCTCAAGTACACTAACTCTGACCTTTGCAATTATTGGTAGGTTTCAGAATTGCTGTTGTATTAATAAAAAACATTTTAACTGTGTTTTCGAAGCAATATTCTCCTACCTTATGTGTATGCCTTGTGTATATCGAAGACAAAAAATATTCGGCCACATGCATCAACCTATTTAGGAAGTGCAAACGGTGCGAATCGGTAAATTCGGCCGTTTGCGATTCCTAAATACGTTTTTGGGATGCATCATGCATTTTTGTGAAATTCGCTATTTTTGCGATTTCCAAAAATGCAATTGCTTTTAAGGAATCGCAAATTTGCGATTCCTTAAAAGCAATGCATGATTGTTTTTAAAATTGCGAATTCGCAATTAGGGGGTGCAAATTACCACGAGGGTGAACCTCGTGGTAATTTGCGAAAAAGTATTAAAATGCTCACATTTGCATTTTAAACACTGTCATGTTACAGACACACATTTCCTTAGGACATGTGTGTGTGAAACATGCACTTTAAAATACATTTCAGGGGTGAAGGGGGGGGTCCTTTGGACCCCCCCCCTGCACCCATGGAATGCATTAGCATTTTGCGAATCGCTAATTGAAATTCGCAAAATGTCACTGCCTTCCCATTGATTCCTACGGGCCTTTTGGCCCATAGGAATCAATGGGAATTGCGAAATCGCAAATTAGAATTCGGATAATATTTGCGATTCGGTAAAAATTGCGATTTTTACCGAATCGCAATTATTATGCGATTAAAATCATGCATCCCATTTTGCGATTCCTTATTTGCGATTCCCTAAAAATCGCAAATAAGGAATCGCAAAACCTTACAATGATGCATGTGGGCGAATGTGTGTACAGAAAATTGTGTCAAAAATATTGAGGAGCAAAATATCAAGAAGGTAAGTGCAAATAGATAAGTATAGATTTACTGTGGGGGCGTGGCCAAGCCGTGGACCAAAATGGCAGCACGGCATTGAAGCTCCACCGGCTACACCAGCAAATCTGCAATTATCCCCCATTAAACTCGAACACACCGTAGCGAAAATGGAAACATCCAGAAGCATGAAAGTTGCCTGCCCCTAACATCGTCTCCAGACAACTGATTGCCGCACGGAAGACAGCGATTCCAAGTCCCGACTGCCGCGGGGCGGATTACTGCAAATGGTGGCGGCGCGGATCTGATACGGCCGGCACACGATAGTGGCAAACAGACACAGAGGACCGGACGCGATTTAAGGGAGGATCCGTGGTGCATTGAGTGTGCCGGGTGGTGCCCTCTGCCCCCCTCATACTTAGCTAATATAAGGCGGGCGGTGCAGCGATTCATTCGATCGTTAGCACAAAGACAACGTGTCCCCCACCTCGCTACACATGGCAGCGCAGAGATAGGGCCCGCGCGACCCCGCTGAGCACGATCTGGTCGACAGACTGGGATCGCTGGAGGAGATCAGTGGGGTACAACGCCACCAGCGCCTAGATGCCTCCCCCACCCTCGACAAATTGGCCTGTCTTTGGCCTGTGCACCCTCCAGCCCTGTGCCCAGCCAGTCTTACTAACCTGCAGTAGGGACAGCCAGCTCCATTGTGATCAGACGCACAACAACGGAAACTCTGCACTAGCACTGGTCCCTGCTGGCACATGGTCTCTGGGACCAACGGCTCTTGCATACAGTGGGCCACGGACCAGGTACCTCCTGCCTGACATTGACGAGAGCACCACCCTGACATCGCCCATCCTTGGTTTGTCTCTGGTGCTACTGCGGGCCTCCCAATTGTCTGGGGTCCCTACTGTTCCAAGAAGCTGCCGCCCTCTCCCCAGTGACCGCGTCGCCCCACCCTTCAGGCATAAAATAGCAAAACCTTTGCACCATTCCCATGGAGTAGGCATAGCGAGCCTCCCTACAGCAGTGACCCGCCTCGGCTAAAACAATGGCCCACACTCTTCAAGAAAAGTGCGGCATGGACTGCAAAGATCCGAAACAGAGTACCCTCCCGTTGAAAAATAGCGGAGACAGCCCCAGAGGCAGACACCACTATGGTGGAAGGCAGACGAGAGGTGACACCCGCCGGAGAGCCCAGGGATCAAAGTAGTTCCTTGCTTCAAGAAAGGAGAGCAGGATTCAAGGCCTTGGATGGTAGGTTCGATGCCTTGGACAAAAACCTTTCGGACCTCGGTGTCCAAATACAGGCACTGACCGGCGGCTTGGCATCGCAGAAACCTGCATATCCGACTTCGAAGATGGCGCGGCCCAATCACTCAAGCGCTTAGAAAGAGTAGAGCGTATCCTAAAAGAGGTGGTGATAAAAAACAAAAATTTAGAAGCGTACAGTCGACGGAATAACCTACGCATCCTAGAGGTGCTGGAATCTAACGCCACAGTCGTATGGACACCTTTGTAGAGTCTTTGCTGTTGTATATGTTCGGGAGGGACCCCTTCACGTCAGGTTTTGTGGTGGAACCTGCCCATTGGACTCTGGGCCCGTGTCCCAACTCAGGCTGTCCTCCCAGGCCCATAATTGCTAGGGTTATGAACTTCAGAGACTGCAACACAGCCCAGCGTCTGAGCTGTGAACGCGGCAACACCATTTGGCAGGGCTCCAAGTTGACCTTATACCTGTGCTTCACAATAAAGGTTCAAGAGTCACGTCGCAAGTTCAATGGCGCGAAAGCAACACTCAGGAATCTGGGCTTCCATTAAGGCATGCTGTACCCTGCAAGATTGCGCGTTGAGGTAAAGGGTAAAGCCTGCATCTTTGACAGCCCCACTGAAGTCTTAGAATTTTGCCACAAGCACAAAAATAACGCTCCATCTAAAACCAACAGCGCTGGGCCCTCCTTATCACAGAACGGATGATCGAAAGCCAGCATGGAGCTGTTCTCTGGGACTGGTCATGGCTAAACTGGTTCGTACTATCACCCCCCCCCCCCCCCCTTGATCTTTTCCATCATCATCAGTGAACTTGGGATGTTGATATTGCACATTTATTGTTTCCCAATGCTGGTGTGCTGCAGGGGCGTTGCCTTCCCCCCATTGAGGTATACCAAGGTATCCCTTTTTGATCCCTGAAAGTGCCTTTACTGGGCTATTTGCATTTACATGTTGTCGCAATTGACACTCTTTGGATATTTGTATATGTTGGGTTTGCCTTACTTATTGGGTTGTAAGGTTGGGTAGTGGGAGGGGGGACGATCGCAACGGACATGTCTTGTTTGGTTAGTCTCATGCTTGATCACAGTCAATACTCCTATTGTAATATTGCTAAGTGGTTTTCTGATATTCCCCCGACCCCGAAATGGCCAGCCTAGGTAACATTAGTGGGCTCTCAGATCTAACCATAATGTCATGGAATGTCCGTGGTCCCAATGATAACCGCAAGAAGCGCCAGGTCCTTCACTATCTCCTGCGCCCGAAGACCGACATTGCCTTCCCGGAGGAGACCAATTTATATTCCTCGGACCCTACCAGATTTGCCACCAGCTGGGGGACACATAGGTAATTTCAGCAATTACGCCCGGGCCACTGCGGTTTTAATACACAAAAAGCTCTCCTTCAGCTTGCGCTCAGTTGTACGCGACAGAGAAGGCCAATATATCATTGTTGAAGGGGCTTTGATGGGGCATGAGGTATGTCTAGTATGCATTTATAGCCCAAATGTGGACTCCCCTGACTTTTACCATGCGCTATTAGCGCAGCTTTAAAATTGAAATTGACGGCTATCATAATGGGAGGCGACTTTAACATCGCACTAGCTGCAGTCCTGATGCGAACAGCTGTCGCTATTTGATATATGGCGCTCACGTGACCCAACACACAAGTCATATATATATATTACACGAGGTATCACAACACCTCAACCAGAATTGATTATAGGTCACTATCCCCCACAATCTCCAATTGGTGCCAAGCGATACAGTTCCTCCCCGCGCACGTACTCAGACCTCTCCCGATACTACTAGCACTAAAGATACCCCGCCGAGAGGGATACGAGAGACTGTGGCGCTTCCCGAGCCGTGCACTAGAAGATGAACATTTTAAACACGAAGTTCGCGAAGCAATTGAAGACTTCTTCACCTTAAACACTGGATCGGTAGATACCCATGCTGTCCTATGGGAGGGTTTCAAGGCATACATCCGTGGGGTCTGCATCTCTAAACAAGCAGGTGTTCTCTGCAACTTACGCTTCACATTGTTCAGGCTAGAGAGTGAACTTGCCGACCTGGATGCCACTTTAGCCCAAGCACACAACCCGGAAACCGAACAGGCCTGTCTAGGACTGCTTGCTGACTATAGAGACACTGCTGACCTTGAAATATTAGGCATGGGCAAATATCACATGGAAAAGCAATACAGGGAGGGAGAAAGACCGTGTAGAATTGTAGCTCAACTGCTCAGACCCCCTTATAGTAAGGCTAACATCACTGAGCTCCGATCCCCTGCAGGAAGGTTAATTTTAAGAACATCAGAAATTAGTGACGTATTCCTGGTGCATTTCAACACATTATACACTTTCAGGTTAGGGACTGACCACACTGCATTGGAATCCTACCTATCCGAGATAGGTTTAGTCTATCCCAAAAAAAACATGCAGGATTTCTTAGCTGAGCCCATCTCTGTATCTGATGTACTTGAAGCCATTGGCATCCTTCCCAAAGGCCTTCCTAGGGAAAATAGTGAAATCAAACTGCCAGAGAATGTGCTGCATTAAGCGTCATAATTTGAATTACTTGCCGCAATGTTAAGGGAACCCTGCCACATAATTGGCCCTCTATATCCTTATAATTCCAGTGACCCTGCTAAAAAGACCTCTAGTTCTAGGACACCCATATTTCAGCAGCTCCGGAAAAGTTGTACTCCTCTGAGTTGTTTGCTGCGTTACATAGGCCTGGCATGGGCTGTAAGGTTACTGTGGAATCAATATAGCATTTTTTATTTCTTGCAGTACATCACTATAAAGAAAAATCATACTTGTGCACACTTTAGTGTTCCTAAAATGCTTTGATTGTGTTACGGTTCAGTAGACAGTGGTAACAAAAGAATTGGTGCAAGCATGCCATTTCTTGCTCAGACGTTCATTCCTGATTGGCTCATAACATAATTAATTTCCCCCTCTTCTGCCACCATGTGGCAAGTGCATTATTGGTTCTTGTGCCCGTTCCAGTGTAATGTGCTTTCTAACCTCAGGGGGGTGCTCCTGAGCCCACTGTACTCACCCACAGAACATCAGTAGGTTGTAGAGAGTAGGATCCTCCAGGAGGGGCACTGTCTTCTGGAGGCAGAGCTGCTCACAGCCCCCATTGAATCCATCCGAACAGTCCACGCCAACATGACGGTCATAGCAGCCTAGTCCATCCTTCATGGGGCTGAGACCCAAGGGGCACTGCCAGGGCAAGAAACAAAGCAGTGATTGGTTAAAATGAAGGCATGTGAGCAGGACCCGAGCATAACCTTCAGCCAACCTTGCATAAAGAAAAGGCTCACTTAGAGGCTACATGCAGGGGGCATACAAGACTGGGCAAATATGTTGGAAATACAGAAAATAAACACCATGAAGGCTTTAGATAGGGATGTTAGCTCCACAAAGAGATGCTTAAAATATATGAAGCATTTGCTCCATTTTGTTTAAACAACTGTTTTGGGTGGAGGGTATAGAAAGACAAAATTCCTCTCAAAATGATCTGTAATAAAGGAGGAATGGTCAACATTGGTCTTTTCGGGGCGGCTCCAGGCCAGGTTTTCAGGATAACCAAAGTCTACGTAATTGATTCACATTTTCAACCATAGTATGATAATGTATCTTATATGGATATCGTGAAAATCCAGCATGGATCTGACCCTCATGAGCTGCTTTGAATTCCTGATCTACACAAACCATCCAAAATAATCCACCCCCATATCTACATTCCCATCTCGCCACCCCTTTGAGAATTTAAACACACAGACCATCATTATTGATTCGTAATTCTTTATTGAAAATTGAGGATGAACATATCCATATAAGAAATGCACAACTTGACGGACTCCCAGACGACTATTGAAAGTACAGGTATAAGTGAACTATTAAGGAGGAAAACTGCACAGAACAGAAGGGAGGGAGGAAAAGGGGTCATGTAGAGGACGAGTAGCAAGAGGTGGAAGGAAAGGGTATTGTACATACTGTGTATAGAAACCCAAGCTCTTCGTTGTTCATAGCCACTGGGTAAATTTAGACAGAACACATCTTGGGGGAGGGGGCAGAGTTGGAACTAGAGAGTATTAGATGTAAGGGGTGGCGATTGAGGATGCTGGGTGGTCATGGATGTGTGAGGTTGCTGTTCCCTGAAGGAAAGAGGGGATGGGGAAGGGGGTGGGGGGGTGGAAGGGAGGGGGAGGGATGGAGTGGAAGGGGCGGTGGAAAGGCGCGTGAATAGTAAGAGAAAGAGTACTTCGGAATATGGTGCGGGGATACCAGAAGACTACAATCTACAATTTCAGACAGTGTTCCCACAACAAATTCTGGCAATTACAATGTTTCTCCCCCGAATGCGGAATAACTGCACATATCTGGTAATACAGGGTCCTTTTTGTGCACATCTTCTTGATCCTGGTGAGAAATCCGCAGACATTTTCCACCTGCTCAGAGCAGATGAGAAGTACTAATGAGAGGGGAAGTGAGGGTGAACGGCGTGGGGTCCGGGTGAGCTTCAGGTGTATCTGCTTCCGGGTGCTGTTGCAGGGTCGGTGGTCCTTGTTTGTGCTCCTACCCCTGCCCCATTTAAAAGGGTCTGGTGTATCTTGGGCCTAGAATTATCGTGTCTGGAGTTTGCGAACCCAATAGTTCTAGGCAATACTTTTTACTTTTGGAAATGAGAAATGGTTTGTACAAAGATGTGGGACACATGGAATTGTGAGTGGTAGAGTTATCATTCTGGGGGAAATTCCCAAAATTATAATGAAGACCAGTGTGGGCACAATATCAACACTTTTTGTTCAAAGCTCCAATTAAAGAGAGCAGTGTTCTGATGGGCAAGGATTCCCAAGGACGCATAAACCCAGATCTTGGTTCCCCAGTGTCCCAAGGGTAACTACAGACTGGAAAATGTTTTGACTTAGTATCGCCATTGGCATCCTTTTCCAACCCCCCAACATAATATACATTTCCCATAAATAAACACACAACGCATTTTTGGTTTGGGTAAAGTGGCAGCAGGTTTATTAAATACACCGTTATGTAATAGGTGGGTTATCTTACAGGCGATCCAAGGGCAGGCAACAAACTGGGCCGCCTGCCCACCTGATGAGCCAGGCAGCAATGGGGCGAACCCCGCCTATGCTGCCCTTACTAGTGATCCTCTCCCGGATCACGTGACTGTTGGTACATTATTCACACCCCTTTCAGGGCGTAGCGTAGCATAGCAAAGCCCCCGGTTGTTCAGGCCCAAAACTGCCTGAAGGACTAGCGGGGCGCTGACACGGTTTCAAGGACCCACCCATGAGGCTCCTCGGATTTGGTTCTGGCACCCACCATGGTGCAGCGCAGAGGTATCCTTCTGTACCCCTTTGCTTCCAGATTGCCCTGTAACTCCGCCTGCAGCGAAAAAGGAAAACATTACAATATTCTCTGCTCCCCTCCTGCCACCACCACGCCGGGTAAGCGGTAGGGAGGGAGAGGGCGTGTACAGCGATCAAAGAGATCGCCAAAATGGTGGGGGAGGGATATATACCCTCCCCAAGTCCTGGGCGCCCAGGAAGTGACGCCTCCTGTGTGCCGCTACAAGGCTGGAGAGGGGGGGGACTCCAACCAGAGTCCCTGCCCCTGACGGGGGCGGGGGATATGGGGTGCCCAGGCGACACTAGAGAGCTGACCTCTCTAGTGGTCCTCTGTGAGTGCCTCAGCCAGCTGGAGAGTGCCAGGGAAGTCGGAAAACTTGAAGGGAGGAGACAAAGAGCTAAGCCTGTGCCACAGAGTCTTGAAGGGTGCATTTAGAAGCTATGACAAAACCCCTAATTTATTATCTCCAAATCCAGTATCACTGACACAGTATTTTCATCTTTCCTTTTCTTTATTCAAGTCTGACTTTCAGTTATTTTAAAAATGTAGCATTCATTTTTTAAACTCGTTCTCTCCCTTTCTTTTCCTTCCAGCCTACTTCCCAAACAACCCCCACTCCTTTATAATTTTTCTCTATCCCAGGAGCTCTTCAGCGCATTTTCATTCTCTGTAATTGTTAAATAATTCTTTATTGCACACCGAGTGCTTTTGCCCTACATTTTCTCCTCAAACGGTTTTTTGTGTTCTGCCGTTTGCTTCGAGATTTGTATGCCTGGCTTGAGAGCTGACGTGGGAAGGTAGAAACATTGAAATGGGAGTTTGGGAGGGCCATGTAACAGCGCAAGCACCAATCAGCACAAAGGTATCTAACCCTCACAGACCTTGGCGGTGGCTGAAACACCCAGAACCTGGCCTACATTAAACCCACCTTCTTTAAGACAGACCTCCGGGGGGCGTGGCTTGCGCGCCATCTGCAGAGGACGTCTTTCCCGTGAGCTCCGCTACGGACTGATCCGCGGATGCCATGAGGACCCTTCCTGCCGTTTTTCGGACGGCTTTTTTGGTATACAGCAGTGTCGGAAGGTGGACAGTCTACAATGGAGCGCTTTTGCAGCCTCTACGAGCGCAATTTCACAGAAAATTTACAACGGTAACTTTTCTCTGACGTCTCATCACAAACGGCCGCCATTTTGTTTGCCGCCGACGTGAATGTTTCTCTTCGCACCTTCTTCAATCCCCCTTTCGTTCCGGCATTAGCTTGTTCTGGACACAATATTATGGTGCTGCTCTCTTTACTGACTGCTCAGAGTTTCTTTCTACTTTGTGCACTTTGCCTATTTAAGTCTAATGCGCAACAGCTCCTCTGAGGTAAAACGGCCGCCATTTTGAGTATCCTGACTGCGATGTTTTCTACTTCTACATAAGGGCAATGTGGTGACTGCCTCACCGTCTTTTCATGACACTTGCTCTCCTGGCTCCCCATGATCATCTGCCTCCTGCATTTTGTCATTACTCTGTTTATACAAGCCTTATTGTGTTCCGGCTTTTACTCCTCTAGCCTGGGACTTTATATTAGCACTGTGCTATACCACCCTGTCCATGTTCTGGTCTTGGTTGATGCCTCCTCTACGGTGCTGTGTGGCTTTTTGTTGTCTTCGCACTGACGAATAGTGCGTTACTTGGCGGTTCCTTTTTTCATCGCCTTATATTTGCCACATTGTGTGCCCCTATCATCATTGTGCATCTCCAGTCCGGTTCACACTCTACAATTTTATTGGACATATCTGCTTCTGGTACCCTGCACCATGGCGAATGTCTCTACCTCGCCGAAGTTGTCGCAGACCGGAACCAAGCCTAAAAGGCCTAAAAATGACCCGCCCTCCCCAATTAACTCTTCGACTAATCCTGTACTGGACTCCATCCTTGAAGAGGTGCGTGGTCTTCAACCTTTTATGTCTGCTACTAATGCTAAACTTCAACAGATTGAGGAGCGCTGGGTGGTTATGGAAAATAAAGTTTTGAATTTAGAACAACGAGTGAGCGATGTCCAAGACCTCTCAACTAAGATTCCATTATTGGAACAAGAGATCCACAAGCTCAAACTTCACACCGAGGATTTGGAAAATCGCAATAGACGAAATAACCTACGCGTTTATGGTGTTCCGGAAAATTTGGAAGGGGCTGACATGGTCTCTTTTATTCGAAAATTTCTCCAGGAACTTTTGGAACTCCAACCATCGTCACACCCTCTCAACATCCAACGAGCACACCGTCTTGGCCGCCTCAATTCCAATGCCTCCAAACCACGTGGCATCATCATGCTATTCTTGGAGTTCACAGAGTTAATGGCCGTATTAAAGGCTGCCAGGGCCAAACGTCGTCTCCAGTGGTCTGGTCATAACATTTTCATTTCCCAGGATCTATCTTTTGCTACAAATGCTCGGTGTAAAGAATTCCTGAACCTCCGTCCCATGATGAGACAGCTCAGCATTCAGTATGGAATTCTACATCCCTGTTTCTGCAAGATCACACATAATGGTCGCACCAGGTCCTATGATGATCCGCAGAAACTTTGCGACTATCTGCTAAGTGTTTCTCCTTCCACTATGGACACTTCTAGCTAATGCTTTTATGTCTTTCTTTGTTCTCTCTTTTTACAACCGTTATTCTATTCTATCTAACTTCTCTTAATTTATCTTCCTTCTCTATCTTCGTCAGATACTTACCTCACATCCTTGTGTTTTTCCTTTTCCTAATGTCCGTATCCTGTGTGCTCGTGGGACATGTCCTCTCTTTGGTGTACCCTCGTCTCACATGTTTTGGTTACTCTCTTTTTCTCAGATCAAGCCTTCGTGCCTTGATCTGTTCCCTTTCTCTCTTTCTGTCTTTATGTATCTTTCTTACCTTTCTCTTTCCTCTCTTTCTCTTTGCTTTCTTCTTCCTAAGTGGTCTCTACTGTTTTCTCTATTAGTCCGATTATTGTTTCCTCATTTTTTGACTCTTGTTGGCTTTCTTAAGGTGAGCGTCCTACGAATCCACTGTTTAACTGTTATTTTTTGTCTTCCCTTCTGTAGTGATCTCCTTGCCATGTGTCGCCTCCATTTGTCGCCCATCCTCCCCTCCTCCCAACATGTGTAATTTTGTCTCTTGGAATGTTCGAGGTCTTGGTCATCCTGTCAAGCGTCAGAAGGTATTGTCACACTTAACCAAATTCCATTCACAGGTTGTTTTCCTTCAGGAAACGCATTGCTCAGACGTTGAATCGCTTAAGCTTAAGAGACATTGGGTGGGTCAGGTTGTGTTTTCTCCTGCCGTTAACAAAAAAGGAGGGGTTGCTATATTGTTCCATAAAGCTTTAAATGTTCAAATTATTTCCTCTCAAAATGATACTGAAGGTTGTTGGGCAATGGCAAATGTTGTTATACACAACAAGACGATGGTCTTATTGAATATATATGGCCCTGTTCGCCCAGATCCCAAATTTTGGAAAGACATCAAAGTGCTCATTGCATCCATAGATTGCCCTGATTTTATAGTAGCTGGTGATTTTAACCAATGGTTAGACCCTTTTTCAGACCGGTTGTCTTCTAGTAAATTTCAGCCTGACAAATCTCATCAGAGTTTTCAATCTGCCATTGCCTCACGTCCTTTATATGATTCGTGGAAAGTGTGTAACCCTGATTTATTGGAATATACTTTTTTTTCTAATGTTCATCACACACGTTCAAGAATTGATTATATTATGATTAGTAAGTCTCTTCTTCCCTCCATTCAAAAATCTGTTATTGGCTCTATTTTTATCTCCGACCATGCTCCTGTATATACTACCCTTGATCTTTCCCTTAGCCTCTCTAAATTTAGTCGTTGGAAATTTAATTCTTTTCTTTTATCTGATGCCACTTTCATGAAAAAATGTACTGAGTTTTTCAATGAATACTTTTCCTTTAATAACCCCGCTGATACCTCCATTCCTAACACCTGGGATGCTTTTAAAGCTTCTTTTCGAGCTTTTACGATTTCCTATGTTTCTACAAAAAAGAAGCTCAATAAGCAAAAGTATGAGGATCAGCTTAAACAGATTAAAAACCTCGAACACATATATTTCACCTCTAAATCCTCCTCTGCCCTTCAGGACTTGATTCTTGCCAAAACAGCACTTAATAAAATTATCACTAATGAAGCCTGTCACACCCTCCTTAAAATAAAATCTAAATTTCATGGTGGCCAGAACAAAGCAGGGAAAATGTTGGCCAACTATTTGAAAATCAAGTCAGAACGCAAAGCTGTCGGTCCAATCTTTAATGATTCTCTCAATAAACTGGTTACCTCCGATGAAGACATTGCTGAAGTATTTCACAACTATTACCAAGCCCTATACACAGATGATACACACCCCTCTGCTGCAAACTTAACAACATTTTTTGAAGGTCTTCCTTCACCTCCTTCCCTCCCCGTTGACTTTTCCCACTTGGAACGTGAAATTACTCTCCAGGAAATTACCACGGCCATTCATTCTCTCAAAAAATCAAAAGCCCCTGGCCCCGATGGTCTGCCTGTCGAATTTTATTCCTCCTTCCATTCCTTTTTTGCCCCTAAACTCCTTCAGTTATTTCATTCTTTTATTTTGGATGCTAAAGCCTCTGGGTCCTTTTTGGATGCTCTCATTGTAATTATCCCCAAACCTGACAAGGATCACTCCCAATGTAAAAAATACCGCCCCATATCCTTAATTAATTATGATTGTAAAATTTTTGCTAAAATCCTTGCCTCTCGCCTTGACTCCATTATCCCTCGCTTAATCAACACAGATCAGGTCGGTTTTGTTAAGGGTAGACTCGCTGCTGATAATGCTCGTCTTTTTTCCAATGTCCTTGCTCACAGTAAAAATGTCAAAGCCCCGTTGGCAGCCCTTTCTCTGGATGCTGAGAAAGCTTTCGACCGTATTAATTGGCAATATATGTTCCATACCCTTCATTGGTTTGGTTTTGGCCCAAATTTTATATTGTTAGTTAAACTCCTTTATTCATCCCCCCGTGCCAGTATTTTTGTTAACAACCAATTTTCCAGATTCTTTTCTTTGACCAGAGGCACGAGACAAGGTTGTCCCCTTTCCCCTTTATTATTTATTTTATGTCTTGAGCCTTTTCTACAGCGCATTCGTTCCAACCCTGAGATTACTGGTATAAAATTTTCCTCTGTTGAAACTAAATTATCAGCGTATGCTGATGATGTCCTCATTTACATGTCTAATCCCGAATCTTCCCTTCCACCCTTTTTAAATGAAGTTCAGCTGTACTCCTCCATATCAGGTTATAAGCTTAATTTATCCAAAACGGAAGTTCTACCCCTTAACTCACTGTGTTTTCAATACATGTTTAATAACACTGATTTTGCATGGTGCCCCACTAAAATTAAGTACCTTGGTATCTGATTTTCTTCTTCTCTGAGGGACACCCTCAAATTAACCTTTGATGCTTTATCCTGCAAAATTCAATCCCTTCTTCAAATTTGGTCCCCCTTATTCCTGTCCTGGTGGGGAAGATTGGACACCATCAAAATGATGATTACCCCTCATGTTTTATACACAGTTTCCATGCTCCCTTTCAAAATTCCCAAATCCTATTTTTCTCGTATTAATTCTGTATGTACAACATTTTTGTGGAATAATAAACATCCCCGCATTGGTTTACATAAGTTGATCCGACCTAAAAATGAAGGTGGTGTTCGGTTTCCTGATTTTGGCTCATACCACTCTGCCTTTTTGATCAAACAATCCTTCTCCTTGGCTTATAACTTCCTTGATACTCCTGTCCCTAAGTGGGTTCTTCTGGAACGCTCTCTTTTGAAAGATTTCTCCTTTCAGCATATTACCTTTATGTCAAATTGTACCTTTATATCCAAATATCCCATTTTGAAGTATTCCCAATCTCTGTTACAAAATGTTTTTTCCTCTACTCTCTCCCCTCTGCAATGTTTTTTATCCTCTGTAGTTTGGTATAACAAATTTCTTAGATATAAAGGTAAATTGTTCTATTTTAAACACTGGAAAGAAAAGGATATACTGTTTGTACATCAATTTTTTCTTGATTCCTCTCTTATTTCTTTTCCAATATTGCAAAACATGTTTAATTTACCCTCCTCATTTCTCTCTGAATATTCTATTATAACATCTGCTATTCAATCTCACTTATCCTCTCTACCTTTTTCTTCCGAATCTTTTTCTTCCTCCACTCCTGTCACTCCACTTTATCCTCTATTTTCAACTCAACTCCCTAAAGCTGCTCTTGTATATTCACTTTTACTGTCCAATTCTTCTGTTCGCTCCAAATCTAAAGTAGAGACTGCTTGGGAGACCGATCTTGATGTCTCCCTTGACATTGCAATGTGGGATCGTTTATGGTCCAGGATTTTCAAAGTCTCCGTTGCTGCACGCATTACCCAATCCTTACTTTTTGTATATCATAGAGTTGTTATTACCCCAGTTACTATTCATAAATTTTCTCCAACCTCTTCTCCTTTATGTTGGTCTTGTTCCAAAGTTACAGGTACTCTACAACACCAACTATACGAATGTTCCCCTGTTTTATCTTTTTGGACTGATGTTTGGACTATATGTATGAAAATGTTATCTCTTTCCTCCCCGTTATCTTTTTTACGCATATTTTTAGGTTCTTTATCTGAAGATATTAATATTGTTACACCCTCTTCTGCTAAATTGTTAGACCTATTTATTGCTCTTGCATTTAAAGTTATTTTATCGTATTGGAAAGACAATTCAAAACTCTCGGTCCACACATGGTGGAATTACATTTGTGATGAACACAGAATTTCTATTGCTTCCTCCACCTCTGTTCCTCTGAAAATTAAATCCGATCTGTTATGGCTTCCCTTCACTTCCTATCTTTCCTCTAATCCTTCTCCCTTACCGCGTGCTCTTCATCCCTCATGATCCCTCTGGTTACCTACCTTTTCTCCTCTTTCTCTCCTCTACTCTTTCCTTCTCTTCTGCTTTCTTCTTTCTCTCTCTTTCCTTCTTTCCTTTCTCTATTTCTTTCTACCCTTCTTTTCCTTATATAAATTCCTCTGGATTGATGTCATTTATTATTATATTCATATGTACTTTTTTCTAACTTCTCATGACATGTTTTTTATATTACTTTTCAATGCTTAATAAAAATTTCTTAAACAAAAAAAAAGACAGACCTCCAACCCTTGCCCCTAACATTGTCACTGAAAGTAGAGGTGTGGGGTGCAGCAGCACCCCAAAATAACCATGCTGGAGTGCAGAAGGTGACTAAGCAATAAAGATGCATTTAAATGTTACATATCACAGTGGTCACATGTGAGGCTGTGTGTTCTGACAAATGGCTGCTTATTCTTTTAACATGAAGAGTGGTATTTTCTTTTTCTGGCTGCAAAGTGAGAGGATTTTGTAACTATGTGACAATCTTGCTGAGTGTGAAAGGAAAGGCTGTAGGATGTTATTTTTTACGATCACAAAAGAAACCTTGACCTATAGACATATTTTAAAATATATCAGCACTTAGGAAAGTACAGAGAAAGCAGTACCTTTTGCAATTCGAAAGGGGGATGAAAACAAATATTTTATCAGAATCAAAATAAATCAGGACACTTCACTTGGTGCTGCGCAAATTTTAACTATTCACTGAAACTATGTGTGGAAACATTATCCTTTGAACGCTGCATAGTGTTAGCTGTAAAACTAAATGTTTCTGCTAATTTAGTGGCCATTGCAAAGGAAAGTGTGCTGTCTATAAATGACAGTGAGGTACCACACCCTGGTTTAGTTATGTGTTTGCCCGGTCTGGTGGCTTAGTGGACTGATGCATTCACTGTAGGGGCCTGTGCTTGACCGCCTGGTCACAGATTCAAATCCTGGTGGGTCCACTCAACTATCATCCTTCTGAGGTCGATAAAATGAGTAACGTTGGGTAATAACAAATATCTGTTATTCAGTGCCAAGATACCCATAATTGTGAATGTGCGCTTTACAAATAAATACACATTATGTTATTGTGGCAGTATGCTCCAAAACGCACTACCGGCTGCATACCATACCCCTAACACTTTCCTGCTGAATGGGCGTGTCTCATTTGCTAAACACTTTGGGGCAGATTTTACAGGCTCCTTGTGCCTCTTTTACGCCGCCGTTGCATCACTTTTGTGACGCAGCGGCGGCACAAAGCCAGTGCCATGGTGCTGTGTATTTACAACGTGACGCATCTGGGACATGCGTCACGTTGTAAAGCCCTGTGCCACATGTAGGCGTTCCTGTGCAGCGGGTGGCGTTCCGGCGCCGGAACGCCTCCTAAAACTGGCTGAGTGAAATCTACAAGATTTCACTCAGTCACTTTTCATGCCATGCTGCGTCAACACCCTGCGCCTGCTTGAAGCAGGCGTAAAGATTGACGCAGCATGTTAGGGATAGGGCACCCCTTCTGAGCCTTGCTGGAGCGGCGTCACGCTTGTGACGCAATTCCAGCAATGCGCCTCCTTTACGGCAGCAGATGCGTCACGCATCTGTCCATTTTTGCCCCATGGATGCGCCGCATTGTAAATGCGGTGCATCCGTGGTGGCGGAGCCGTGACGCACAATAACTGGTGCATCCCTC
The DNA here is from genome assembly GCF_964263255.1 of Lissotriton vulgaris. Taxonomy (NCBI): domain Eukaryota; kingdom Metazoa; phylum Chordata; class Amphibia; order Caudata; family Salamandridae; genus Lissotriton; species Lissotriton vulgaris. The sequence goes on along the minus strand of NC_141685.1, from coordinate 797,305,395 downwards.
TTGATATGCAGAGATGCGCCAATTATTGTAAATCTGCCCTGTAGTGTGATGCTTGGATTTTTCACAGTCCCAGCGACCCAACACTGACATAAGCACCTCCTTCTGAAAACCTGCTTCCAGCACACCTGGCCCTTCCAACTTATAAGCTCCACTCCCTCCCTCTGCCAGCTGCGATAGAGAACGACCCCAGTAGTTGGAACTACATCTACCCCCGGGGGTACTCCTTGCTGCCAAGCGCCAGATGCCTGATGCGAGGGTAACCAGGAAGAGGCAACCGGGGGTAACTGCCATGAAGCCAGCCAGCGCCGCCGCATTCGCCATGCAGCTGTGCAGCCAGATGTGAAGGCGTGGAGAGCGGGGAGCGACGGTGGGGGCGGGAGAGGGGAGCCGTGCTTGGAGAGATTGAGTCGAAGCAGCGCATACAAAGTGGACTTCGGAATATTAATGGCGAAGTGTGTTTTCGAAAGGTCTGCCGTCACAGCCTTGCTGCTGCAGCACATCAAGTGTAACTGCCACCTTAACGAATCGTATTTCATACTCGGCTGGGCGGCTCTCAGCTACCCAACCATGCTTGGGTAAATGGATGCCTTGCAGGCAGAGTTAGAAGGAAAGTGAAGTGCAAAGTGCATGCCGGGAATGTTTAAACCCATACTTATACGCTGGTGTCTGAAAAGGCAAGACTTCTATCTTTTCCTGTTTTAAGCAAATATTTATGCACTACTCTTTCGGGCACAGTAATAATGTCACTGCCCTGTGATTGGTTACTGGCCTAAAGAACTTTATACACAGCCCATGCTTTTATCTGTAGTGGCGAGCAGGGGTTCTGGGGTCACTCTGCGATGTCTTTGTGCCAATCTGCGGTGTCATGGGGCCCTTCCGCAGTATGTATCATGGTGTCTATCTGTAGTGTGCCCTTCTGTGGTGTCATCGTGTCCATCTACAGTCATGCTGCTCATCACTGGAGCTATGGTGTCTATCTTAGGGGTCATTTTATTCACCTGCACTGTCATTGGGACCATCTGTGTGTTTATAATGTCCACCTGCAGTGTCATGGTGTCCACCTGTAGCGTTATGGTGTCCATCTTTGTTGTCATTGTGTTTATTTGCAGTGTGTATTTGCCCATACATGCTGTGATGCTGTCCATCTGAGGAGTCATGGTGTCCCTTTGTGGTGCTATGGTGTCCATCTTTGGTGTCATTGTATTTATCTGTAGTTCATTGTGGCAGTATCACGGTGTCCACTGGAAGTGTCACGTGGTTACATGTAGCGTCATGGTGTCCACTGGTGGTGCCATGTTGTCTATCTTTTGTGACCTGGAGAGGTTGACACAGAAAGTGGACTCAAGGAAAGAAGGAGTGATATAAGGGGGGTCGGGATAAACCGTCGGCCTGTACTTTATGGGACTAAAGGACATACCTGCACTAGCCCTACTGTGTCTGCATCTCTGTTCTTGCAGCCCCACGTGTAGACACCATAACTGGTGACAAAGGCAGCGGGACAGAGAATGTCCAGGGACTCTTAATTGACGGTGGAGCAGTACGCAGCCCTCCCCTCCCAGCTGGCCACAGCCTTGACCCCTACAACTGCAGTACCTGCGCCCATAGCCTATGCAAATTGGGCCACACAGGTCAGGAATGAGTGGAGTGCCCCAGAAGCCTGTGCGCATGGTCCATGAGGTGTTCAAATGCCTCACATCCTGAGCGGGCACATAAAAAAAAACAGTGCACCCAAGCACCCCATGCAAAAGGGGGGAAGGTCTCCCACCCAACCTGAGCGAGACACAGGTGCTCTGCACAGGGAGCACAAAGAAGACACATATTCCTTGATGGCTGACATTTTAAGTTGGGAACAGCCCTCAACACGTTGCAGCCACTGTGGTTAGCCATTATGAATAGGGAAGATCCTCACCATCTGCTCTCGGTGCAACCACTGGAAACAGACCTTGCGTAGAGGGAAGAGCTTCACTATTACACACTAGACAGAACATCCAGGGGGAGGAACAACAAAGCCCACAGCAGCAAAGTAGAACAAGCATTGGAAATGCAATAGGTCTCGCAGTAGTAAAGTTTGAGCTATAGGTGTTATTTATTTTTTTGTTTTTTATTTATGTTGTTTTTTCTAAATAGCTAAATTAATAGCTTTCTTCTTTACAAAGCCAATAGTTATAATTTTTGTAAATGTGACACCTCTAGCATTTGTAAAGCAACATGTTTTGTATTAACGGGACTTATATGTGACTTATATGTATTGATATAAAAAAAATCAATGGCTTTAAAAAACAATTAATAATTAATACGTAAATAAAATGGATTTTATTTTATATTGCCAATAGCTTAAAGTTTATTAAATATATTTAGTGAAGATGCTGTGGTTGCGCTGAGTGAGGGTGAGTGAGGGTGAGTGAGGGTGAGTGAGGGTGAGGGGTTGAGGGTGAGTGAGGGTGAGGGGTTGAGGGTGAGTGAGGGTGAGGGTGAGTGAGGGTGAGGGGTTGAGGGTGAGTGAGGGTGAGGGTGAGGGGTTGAGGGTGGGTGAGGGTGAGTGAGGGTGAGGGTGAGAGGTTGAGGGTGAGTGAGGATGAGTGAGAGTGAGGGGTTGAGGGTGAGGGGTTGAGGGTGAGTGAGGGGTTGAGGGTGAGTGAGGGTGAGGGGTTGAGGGTGAGTGAGGGTGAGGGTGAGTGAGGGTGAGGGTGAGTGAGGGTGAGGGGTTGAGGGTGAGTGAGGGTGAGGGTGGGTGAGGGGTTGAGGGTGAGTGAGGGTGAGGGGTTGAGGGTGAGTGAGGGTGAGGGGTTGAGGGTGAGTGAGGGTGAGGGTGAGGGTGAGTGAGGGTGAGGGGTTGAGGGTGAGGGGTTGAGGGTGAGTGAGGGTGAGGGGTTGAGTCACTTGTGAGTTTAAGTTTCAGGAACGACTTGTGTCATGGGTGATCAACCAGGTTGAGATTCACTCCACAACGAAGTAACATTACGCACCGATGAACCATACATCAGGGCACAGAGAGGGGGATGGTTAGAAAGCTTTGCCACACTCGCAAGTTTATGAGTTTGTGGTACTAACAAACTTGTTTCTAGCCCATTCCAACCTGGAACTGGCTGGATATTTCTTCTGGACCGGAATCGTGTTTCTTTACAGGTTGGAAATAAAGCTGGACCTCCACAAAATCTAGTAGAGATGTAGGGGGAGGGATCCTATATGTGGAAAATATTTTCCCTGTGGAGAGAACAGAAAACTATTCAATTGCATCCATGTGTAGTCAGCTTGTCACCGTTAATTTACACTATGTACCATGAACACCATTTAGGGGTCGCCAAGGGTCACTACTGCGACCCCTAGCATGCCCCTTGTGACCCCGGCACTGCCTTAGTGACCCCTAGCGGCAGCAGTGGCAAAATCAGTGCCAGGAACAGAAGCAGCTCGTCCTTATGGACGTTGGTGGGGGGCTTCACTCCTTGTTTTTTGTCAATTTTATATTATGCCAATAGTGAATAATATTACTTTATTCACTGTTGGTTTAATACACAATGGAGTACACATAGCTGGAATATGAGTTTCCCTGACAGCTGAGGTAAGTAAAAAACATTATTTTAAATGTATGTATGTTGCGTGCGTGCTTGCAGTTTTAAGTCTGTTAATGTAAGAGTGTGTGTATGTGTAGGCTGATTGTGTGTGAGTGTGTGTATGTGTGAATACGTGCATATGTGTACGACTGTGTATGTGTAAGCATGTGTCTGTGTGAGTGAAAGTGAAGGTCAAAGGGCATGTGAAGTCACTTCCATTACCCCAGGCTTTTGGTGAATGGACGTCCATGCTGTGTATTACTGCGCAGGCAAAAAGCCTTATACAAATAGGGGTTTTAAGTATTTTCTTGATGAACTAGTGAAACCCCTGCAACTGTATCATCTTTCAGTCGTGTTTGTAGAAGATTCGAAAATCCAGAATTTCTCAGAAATATGCGCCCCTGTGAAGTAGCACACACGTGGGATTGCACAATGTTTTTGTCAATCGGTCCCACTGTGTGCGGGTGGGTACCAACGTATCTTCCTCCTATGCAGGGCCACTGGAAGAATGCAATTGTACGGCGACTTTCGCATGATAGATCTGTCGCATTTGCCACATAATCCATCATCTGCCGCATAATTTGCAGATGTTAACAAATAAAATGTTGATTCTAAATCTAACGGTTCAAAACGTACTAATAATGTAGCACCACATAGTGCCTCACACTGAAAGGCCCTTTGCAAAGCTGGACTGATCACCTTTTTAATTTCTTACTGCTCTATTCGGGCATTAAAATTGTACTAATGAGGTGAAGCCAATGCTCAGACAGGGTTACCAAGTTTAAAAATGCCGAAATAATGAATGTAATACTTTTACAAAATATGCCGCATAATTTGCCTTTTCCTGCACCATAATTTGCTGATCTCTGCCGCATATTTCCAGGGGACCTGCTCTTATGTAGAATTTAAACTTTGCACTTTAGAAAACACGTAGGAAGACTGTGTCAAACAAAAAAGATTTAACAGCAGATAAGCGTTACAACAATGTGAATGTTGCAGCAAGTGAGGCATGCTCTGGAGGCTGGGAACTACATGCTACCGTATCAGAGATCTCAGATATGTCTTTCTAATGTTTCGGGAGCTGGGGGGTCTCTCTTTTAGCAGATCTCGCCTGAACAAGGAATGCCGCCCCCCCCCCACGTGTCTATTCTTGCACGTCGCCCTTGTGGGGAACAGTAGGGGGGACGGCTTCATTCCCAGAAGTGCACCCCCCCATGGTGAATCTCTGGTAGATGCCCGAAAAGCGAGATTTATGCGGACAGCCTGAGCATCCTGTAGGGGAGCAGGCTCAGGCGAAGGAGGTGGGGCGGCTGATGTGACAGACAGCTGACAAAACCCACAGCGAAGAGGGACCAGAGACAACTGCAGGCATTTGAATGAAGAACAAACTGCGAGGGACGGAGAGATGTGCGGCGTGGAGAGGAGGGGGAAAAGGGGGGTGTGAAGCTGAAAAGGAAGTTGAGGGAGCTGCGATTGAGACGTGAGGAAGAGAGGGAAAAAGAGTGAGGGGACGCGAACGGGGGAGGTCTGGAGGATGTAGAGGTGAGGGAAAGAGAGATTGGGGGAGGGGGGAAGTGAAGAGACAAGAAGGGGAGAGAAGGGTGAGATGTGAAGGAGCTAGAAAGGGGAAGGGTGGAATGAAATGGAAGGTGTGAGTTTGAGATGGCGGGAATGTAGATTGAGATGACAAAGGCGAGATGGAGTAGACAAGACGGACGGACGGAAGAGAGGGGAGGGGGGAGGAGAAATGCGACACGGCGGGAAGGGGAGGGGGCGGAGCGGGTTAAATTAAACAAACAAACAAGACGGACGGACGGAGGGGAGGGGGGAGGAGAAATGCGACACGGCGGGAAGGGGAGGGGGCGGAGCGGGTAAACAAAGACGGACGTGCACGCGCTTTTAAGCTCAATGCACATGCGCATTGAGCTTAAAAGTCACGGGCACTGCAAGGAATCGCCACGATTCCTTGCAGTGTGGATAAAGAGCGGATAAGTCCCAATACTCTCGCCTTGCTCGATGCGCATGCGCATCGACAGGCGAGACCTAAAAAGGGGAATAACAGCACAAAGGTTAAGATTATCAAGATGTGCAAACCAACAAGCCCAGCGAACATCACACCACAAGACAGTAAGACCAAGTTTGACACAGCAGCTTTCCTGAACTCCCCCTCCTGCCACTCTTCAGCACGACAAAGAAGTAAAATATTAGCACCAGGTGATCTGACATGATCGAAACATTTGATGACTTCATCGATGCACTGGAAGAATTGGAAGACACAAAGATAATCAAATATCTATAACACCTATTAGGAGAAGGGGCTCAAAGGGGCATTCAAGAAGTTCCCAAAGGAAGAAGTAGCCACATACCAGACAGTGAAGGACGCACGCCCCAAAAAGTTCGATCTGACAACCAATATGCACTATGAAAGGTACACTTATAGCAAAGCAAAGCAACAGCCAGGACAAATGATGGATGAATTTGCCAAGAGGATGGAAGCACTTAAAGACCCACAGTGGCCATCTGCAGTGTCACTGTGTCTATCTGTGGTCTTTGCTTATTAATCTACGGAGTCATGATGTTTTTGTGCAGCATCATGGCATCCATAGGCAGTGTCAGTGTGTCCATCTGTCAGTCTGCATCTGTACTTTCTACAGTCATATGCCACGTTAAGCAGCAGAGTGGAGGAAATATGGTGTACATAAGTTTGGTGTTCAGAGTAACAGGTCTGTCTGGGTCAGTCCATGTGAGTGGATTTGCTGTGTGATAGTTGGTTCTTCTCTACCCCTGAATGTTCACTGTAGCTGTACATGGGAAATGACTAGTCCTGGATTGAATCCCTTTTAGCAGCAAATTGAACACATCCCACGAACCACAACATCCGTCACATCACCGCAAACAAGTTTGAATTTAGTTATATAGTTGTAATAATATATTACTACATTATAAATAATTTCGAGACAATTGAAGATGCATAGGTCTTCTAAATCTGCCTTCAAAATGGCATAGACTATGAAAATTGGTTAAAGATACATGCAAATTCGTGAAGGCAGCTTCAGAGCTCCAGCTACCAAGTGTTTGGCCCCCAAAAAGTTCAATAGCTTGTCTGATTTCGAATCAAGCAACATTCGGTTGTATGGAGTTCCGTGTGACTCGATTTGGCATGGGTTAGGTGCGAGTAATTGTTTTACTCTACCCTTCCCAAATGCCCCAACCACATGGTTCCATTGCAACATTTTCATGCAATAGAAGCACTTTGTTGGTAGATCGTACATTCCCCGAACCTATAGTAGTCAGAAGAAATTATAAACTTGGCATAGTGTTCTGTTTGAGCTGTCGTATGCTAGTAAGTGGAGTAAATAAATATTCTTTACTACTATAACCTGCTCTTGTTAAATTCAGGTGGTCCAGGTACACAGCACTGGTGTTTATTAGGGAGTGAGCAACCATACCACAGTGACCCTCTGTATCATCCTCCCGTAATAATTAGTGCAGGGACTAGGAAGCATTGCTGTCACTCCATCCCCTGCAGGTGGTATTGTAAAAAACAGGGCATGTGTTGGTACTTCATTTTTAAAATAACTGGGCCTACTTTCTCCCACCGTTCTTTCCATCTTTATTTCTTGTATGGAGGAGGGGACATTATCGTCACATCCTCCCTTGCAGATGGTGACTCAAAAAAGAGGGAATGTGTTGGGTTGGTGTCATTTCATAATACATGAGACCCTGGAATCTCTGTATAACAGCCAGTCTCTAATTTCCTTATCACAGGTGACTTATGACACCTCTAATCACATGTAACAAAGAAATTACATAGCTGCTCAATTGTAGTAAGTTATTACAGTTGAGTTCTTTGTCACAATGCCTACTGCCAGAGACAGCAGCCAGAGTGAAAGGAAGATCACAAATCATTTTTACAGCTGCACAAGGAAAAATGGAACTGGCTCTTTCTTCTTACATCCTTTTCTTAAAAAAGGCAAGGTGAGCAGATCATTGCAGGAAATAATCTTTGCATGTGTCTACACAATCTGAGTTACAGAATTTATTAACCTGACTTACACTAAACAGACTCTAATGTCTGTTTGCAAAAATTACCAACTGTTTTTTGGTGTGTTTAATTTCTCAATACAGGTTCTGTCTATAATCTTCTTGTTTGCAAAAAATATGAGAAAGCAAGACAATAAAGCTGTAATTGGTATGTGAGATGGGTGATAGTCCTACCATGTATTATAAGGTATAAAATAAGCTTGGAGTTCCATAACCTTATAAAGAAACACAGACTTTGGCCTCGTTCCTCTAGATGGTAACAAAACTCCTCTGTGACTCTCAATCACTTTATAAAGTATGGCTGAAGTACTTTATCCCGTATATACACCAGTGGTGTAGAAACTAACTGGGCAATCGTTTTCACTGCCATCCTTCACAGCAACCCTGTCCATTAGGTCAAATGTTCTTGTTGGGGTTTGATGGTATTTTCTAATTGTGTTGTCTGTCTCTAATTGGCAGAATCAGAGTTATAGAACAGTCCCAGCTTAATAAGGTGGAACAACCACACTAATAAATAAATGGTAGCTGTCGTTTCATACCCAGGGGCCGAGATGGACCCAGACTGTGATATCGCTGCAATCCATTACAGACAGGCGAAGGCAATGAACAACTATGAAACTCGCCTGGAACTAGGTTGAGATACAAGTGAACGCTGATGTCGAAAAGAAGATTCCAGAAATATTGATACCCTAAAGGACTTATGTCAGGATGGAAAGAGAAACTGTTAGAAATAAAAGTTTTTAAAAATCTTATCAGCACAATAATCAGCTTGTACTAAAAAGAAGGGGGGAAGTGAAATGAAAAGAAGAGAAAAATAAGAAAAGCTAGCTTGAATTAAGGGAAGGAATAAACCGTTTTTGTGTGCAATTTTGGGTGTCAAAAAATGTATTACAATATAGTTCATTCTTCTAAATTAGTATGGGATTTCTCTTGTGTTGTGTTTTCACTTTATAACTGTGTGTGTGCTGCATAAATGCTTTACACATAGCCTCTAAGTTAAGCATGGTTGCTTTTCTGCCAAGCTACTAGAGGGCGAAGTACAGCTTTATTTTGTGTGTGCTGGTGTTTCAGCCTCACAAGAATTGTGGTTGCTGCATGAGTAGGGTTTCACCCGCCTCAATCTGTAAGCAATTTCCTACACTGATATTCCACGTTGAGTAGCAAGTGGAGAAAGTGTGGTGTACATAGATTAGGCTTTCAGAGTAACAGGTCTGTGGTTGGGTCAGCCCATGTGTGTGGATTCACCATGTGATGTTGGTTGGCTCTTGTCCACCCCTGAATGTTAACTGTAGCTGTACATGGGAAATGACTAGTCCTGTATTGAATCCATTTTTTGGTTTCGCCTGGCGTCCGTGGCGCAGCAGCGTTCGCGCAGGCGAAATCTTTTGAGAAGCAGTATGTGGCTTTGTCCCGCCTCTCTCTTCTATTGGCTAGCTCCATAAATGGAGGCTAGCCATTGGAAGAGAGATATATCCGTCATTGTCCAAGGCGATTCGTGGACGTTCCGTACATTTTTTCCCTCTCCGCCCCTTTTAAAACATCATGCGGCAGTGGGCGGTTGTTTTTTTTTTTTTTGCCAAGGTTTGCTTTGTTTCATTCCACCGAAGCAGTAGCTTACTTGCGAAGCTCCGTCTTGAAACTTTCGAGTTCGTATATGTAATGTACCTTTTGCTACCTCATGTATTTTGTTTGCTCACAATTGTCACTTTGGCCTCATGTAACGTCTGCTTTTGTAATTTATTCACTCGGTAATCACAGTGACTCATGATTTCTGAGGCAGTGTTCAGTGCAGCTCTTTAAACTGAATGAGTGGAAGGAAGGGGTAAAACTGTGGCACTTTGCCATCTTGGCTATGTGGGGAAGTGGTGTTTGTGTGTGACCCTAAAATGTGCGCACTTGAGTTCTTAATTCCTCCTCTGCCAGCGCCCGCCATAGTCAGCTGTCTCTTGGGCATAAAAACATTCTCCACTAACAGCGCTAGGCACAGCGACTCAGAGCAGCGCTTTGGGGAGGCGGAGCCATCCGCTGACGTCATAGCACACAGCTTAAAACTAACACGCAGATAGCAATGCCTCCCACTTACTACCCCTGAAGTGTTTTTCCGAATCGAATGCACGCATCAGTATCCTTGTAAGATCATTTAATTTAGTGCACAAGACACGAAAAGTGATTTCGTAGTTACCGAGGCTAAACGCATTCCACACTGCAGCATATGTGTGCTCGCCTCATTAGTAGCGCCTAGCAGCGTGCGAGGGAGGCGCGGACTGCTTTGTTAATGTCAATAGGTTGCCTTTACAGTGCTTCAGTCCACACCCCTGCCATTTCCAAGGGCTATAACGAGCAGCTGTAGTGTTACCGAGCAGCTGTAGTGTTACCGAGCAGCCGTAGTGTTACCGTTACCAAGTGTATTTGACATCGTACATTCGGCGAAGGCAACAATCCAAATTGGTGCGCCTTGCAAACCTATTCTGTGCTCATTCAGGCAGCACAGCTAACGCTGTGGGTTACAAAGACAAGACGCGGACAGCATGTACATTGTCACAGAGCCATTTATAAACCGAGGGCTTTTCTGGGCAGACCCCCTTTATAACTCACTCCCAGCCACCCCCTTCTGAGCGAAATACTGCAATATGGGCTTACAGGCCCATTCAAACGATGGAGCGCCTGGAAGTGGGCGCCAAGGCGCTAGTCGCAGCTTCGCAATTTCTAGCCAGCCAGTGTGGTGCTTGCACACACAGTCCAGCACCCTGCCTGGCACACCGCCCTGCTGCTGCGGTGTGGTACAAGACAGGGGCTGGTGTTCCATGGCATAATTCGTGCCAGCACGCCTTGGAACGGTTTACCACTCGGTTTATAGGTTAAAAAGAATGCTTCCTCACTTTAATGGGAATTAGCGCATCCCAGGGGCATGAACACTCGAGAGACACAGTTCATAAGCACAGTTTTTTGCAATATGCCATCTGACTGTGTAATTGTGCAAACTAGTGCATCACGCACTGAATAGCAGCAGACCACGCCCACCTGCAGGGGTAGTTGTGCCGCAAACAGGATTCCAGTTTGAGTGGCACACTGCTGCCCACGCTGATGGCACCACCAGCGAAGCCAGCATTTCTCATGAAAGCAGACGGAGTGGTTTTCACTTTTTATCAGCTGGGGCACATCAAGGCACTGAAGTCAACCTCGTGCTCCGGCGCCTCAGCCCGTAAAAGCTGTGGTCGTTTAATGATGAGCTGTGGAAAATCCTCTCAACCTTTTACCCACTGACTCTCCAGGCCCCTGCTTACGTCAGAGGCTTGGGGCTTCTCATGTGGCCGGTGGATGACTTGAGGCTTCACCAGAACACAGTGCAAGGAACCCTCAGAACAAATACCGCCTGCTCCGGTGTCACCCACTACACTGTTTATAATGTCGTTAAAAAAATCGAGTGTCATTTGCGCAATTTTTGTCAGCATCTTTTCCACATTTTTCTGCGTTGCAGTTGTGGCTGTCACGAGCTAACGGTGCCAGAGCCTCACGCGGACACAGCTTGCACCACAGCGGCACTGATGTTAAACCAATCAATCAATCAATCAATCAAGAAATTTGTATAGCGCGCTACTCACCCGGAGGGTCTCAAGGCGCTTGGGGGAGGGGGTCAGCTACTACTCGAACAGCCAGGTCTTTAGTTGCTTCCTGAAAGAGAGGTGGTCTTGGGTCAGACGTAGGTGGATGGGGAGGGAATTCCACATTTTGGCTGCCAGGTAGGAGAAGGATCTTCCTCCCATGGTGGCTCTTCGAATGCGTGGAACGGCGGCGAGGGCGTGGCTGGTTGATCGTAGTTGGCGGGTGGAAGTGTAGAAGGTCAGGCGGTTGTTGAGGTACCTGGGGCCCAGGTCGTGGAGGGCCTTGTGTGCGTGGGTGAGGAGACGGAACGTGATTCTCTTGCTGACGGGGAGCCAGTGCAGGTCTCTCTGGTGTCCGGAGATGTGGCTGTGTCGGGGGATGTCCAGGATGAGTCGTGCGGAGGCGTTCTGGATGCGTTGGAGTCTATTCTGTAGTTTGGCTGTGGTTCCGGTGTAGAGGGTGTTTCCGAGTTCAGTTTCAGGCGGCTGTTCTTCATCCACTCGGCTACTTCTTTCATCCCTTCGTGTAGTTTGGTTCTGGCGGTGGCGGGGTCGTTGGTGAGGGAGAGGATCAGCTGGGTGTCGTCGGCGTAGGAGATGATGTTGAGGCTGTGTTGGTGTGCAATGGCTGCGAGGGGGCTCATGTAGATGTTGAAGAGGGTGGGGCTGAGTGATGATCCTTGTGGTACGACGCAGATGACTTCGGTGGCCTCGGATCTGAACGAGGGGAGGCGGACTCTCTGGGTTCTTCCGGCGAGGAACAAGAGTATCCACTCCAGTGCTTTCTCTTGGATTCTGACGTTGCTGAGGCTTTGTACTAGGGTTCGGTGGCAGACAGTATCGAACGCTGCAGAGAGGTCCAGGAGGATGAGGGCCGCTGTTTCCCCGTTGTCGAGCAGGGTTCGGATGTCGTCAGTGGCTGCGATGAGGGTGGTCTCGGTGCTGTGGTTGGCTCGGAAGCCGGACTGTGAGAGGTCGAGGGATCCGTTCGTCTCGAGGAAGGTGGCAAGCTGTCTGTTGACGGTCTTTTCGATGACTTTGGCAGGAAACGGGAGGAGCGAGATGGGGCGGTAGTTCTTGAGGTCGGTGAGGTCTGCTGATGGTTTCTTCAGGAGGGCGCTGAGTTCGGCATGCTTCCAGCTCTCTGGGAAGGTGGCGGTGTTGAGGGAGCAGTTGATGATGTCCCGGAGTTGGGGTGCGATGACGGAGTCAGCCTTGTTGAAGACGGGGTGGGGGCATGGGTCGGTTGGCGATCCGGAGTGGATGGGTTCATTGTGTGGATGGTGTATTCGGTACTGACCGGGGTCCAGGCGCGGAGGGTGGTGGTGGAGTGCATTAGTTCTGTGGTTTGGTGCGTGGTCTGTTCGCCAAAGCTGTTGTGTATGTCTGCGATCTTGCTGTGGAAGAACGAGGCGAGCGCATCGCAGAGGTCTTGTGAGGGAGTGATGTTGTTGTTTCCGGCGCTGGGGTTGGAGAGCTCTTTGACGATGCTGAAGAGTTCCTTGCTGTTGTGTGCGTTGTTGTCTAGTCGATCCTTGAATGCTGACTTCTTGGTGGTGTGGATCAGCTGGTGGTGTTTGCGGGTGGCGTGCTTGAGGGCGGTCATGTTGTCTGTAGTCGGGTTTTTTCGCCAGGCTTTCTCGAGGGTGCGGCAGTTCTTCTTGGAGTTCTTGAGGTCGTCGTTGAACCAGGAGGCATTCTTGCTTCCGGGCCTGTTGGGATGGTTTTTCAGGGTTGCGAGGTCGTCAGCGCAGTTGGTGATCCACTGTGTGAGGTTGTTGGCTGCTTGGTTGGGGTCCGTTGATCTGGTGGGAAGGTTCTGGTTCAGTGATGTGCGGGGAACCTGTTGCGGGAGGTGGTGAGTCATGGTCTTTCTGAAGCTGAGGTGGACGCAGCTGTGGTCTGTCCAGTGGAGTCCGGTGGAGTGGCTGAAGGAGATGTACTTGCTGGAGGAGAAGATTGGATCCAGCGTATGTCCGGCGTAGTGGGTGGGGGTATTTACCAGTTGCTTGAGTCCGAGGTTGGCGAGGTTGTCCAGCAGGGTGGTGGTGTTGTTGTCGTTGTTGTTCTCCAGGTGGAAGTTGAGGTCCCCTAGGAGGATGTAGTCAGCGGCGGGGAGGGCGTGTGGGCTGATGAAGTCTGCGATGTCTTCGCTGAATTGTGTGCGGGGTCAAATCGGCACAATCGGCGCCAAAGCCCTGGGTGGGCCCCACCACCAACCAGTGCGGCTGGGTCTGCCCAGGGGCCAATCCTTGTGGCCTCAGCCTCAGGGCTGTAGTTGGCGTGCCACTGAGCTGAAGTGGTTCTTGTGCCCGACTTTGTACTTGGCGCCTTTGATGGGTTTCGTGTAAATGGTGCTCAGTCCTAGTTTTTCACAAGTGGTTACCTAGGCTCTAACAGAAATGCGCAGGCAAAACAGTGTAGTAATGAGGCATATAACGCTGAGCTCGTCCGTAGGGTACAATAGGTCTCACATTTGCGAGAGATTAAGCTAATGGCAATGTAAATGACAATGCCATTTATTTATCTGTTTTCAAAACCAACACATAAATACAAATTTTGTCATTTACAATGCCAATAGCTCTAACTTTTCCAAAGGCGAAACCATTGCATTGTAAATGCTTGTTAGTAGTAGATTTGACACGTCCCTCAAACCCAGACATAGGTCAAGTCACCTCAAACCAGTTTGAATTTATTTATGTAGTTATAATAATATATTGCTGCAATATAAATAATTTCGAGACAATTCAAGATAGACATATCCACTAAATCTGCCCTCACAACGGCATAGGCATAAAAAATTGTTTTTGTTACATGCAAATTCCTGAAGGCAGCTTCAGAGTTAAAGCAACCAAGTGTTCTGACCACAAACTCTTCAATAGCACTTCCAACTGTGAATCACATCGCATTCTTGTTTCACTCTAAGCTTTCCAAATGCCCTAACCACCTGGTTCCGTAGCCCTGTTTTCATGCAATACACAGTGGCAGCTCCACCGCTAAAGCGGAAGAGTGTGGCCCCACAAGAAAAATAAAATTATAATAATGGTATTATCATTTTATTTTTCAATATTGTCATGTGCTTTTGAGGTGCGGACGGGGCGGGGCTGTGCCGGCCCCAAAGCAGGGGGAGGAGTGAAGAGCACACTCTAAAGTGTGCATGACTGTTTGGGCGAACGTTTTTGCGCCGGCCAAACAGCCATGCACACTTTGCATGTTCCACACCAGGCTGCATTACACAGCCTAGTGAGGAACAGGCCCAGGCTCCCCTTCCACATCTAAGCAACGGACCACGGCGCTCAGACCAATCATAACGCTGCATTGCAGAGTTGTGATTGGCTTAGGGGAGGCAGCCTGGTTGCTTCCTATTCCTACGTGTGTCATGTCGTGGACGAAGAGGACCAATGAGAGCCAGACACCAGAAAGGTAAGTGTTTTTTTGTTTTTTTTAACACCCAACGTCCCCCGCCCGGCCCAACACTACTCCCCCGTAGCAGCCGCTATTGGCAATAAAGGCACTTCGTTGGTGCATAGTACATTCCTTGAACCAATAGAAGGCGTAAGAAATTATAAACTTGGTGTAGAGTTCTGTTGTAGCTGTTGTATGCCAATAAGTGAAGTAAAATAATAAATATTCTTTTCTATTGCAACTGACTCTTACTAAATTCAGGTGGGCCCGATCACCAGCATAGGTGTTTATAAGGGAGCGAGCAACCATACTGAGGTGACAATCTGCATCATCCTCCCTTAATAGTAACTGTAGGCACTAGGAAGTCTTCCTGTCACCTCATCGTCTGCAGGTGGGGTTTGAAAAGACAGGGCATGTGTTGGTATACTTTTATAAACTAACTGGGCCTTCTTTGTTCAACCGTTGACTTCCTCTGTATTTCTTGTATGGAGGAGGGAACATTTGCATCACATCCTCCTTTGCAGATGTTGCCTCAAAAAAGAGGACTTGAGTTGGTGTCAAGTCCTGATATATGAGGCCCTGGAATCTCTATATAATAGCCCATCTCTAATTACCGTTTTGCAGGTGACTTGTGACACCTCAAATCACATGTAACAAAGAAATGGCATTGCTTCTCAGTTGTAATAAAATGGCAGAGACAGCAGCCAAAGTGAAAGGCAAATCACAAACCATATTTCCAGCAGCACAAGGAAAATGGCTTTTTCTGTTTAACAACCTTTAAAAAAAAAAAAGCAAAGTAATCAGATCATTGCAGGAAAGAATCTTTGCATGTGTCTACACAATCTGAGCCACAGAATTTGTTAACCTGACTTGCATTAAACGGATTGTAATATCTGCTTGGAAAAATTACCATCTGCTTTTTGGTGTGTTTAATTTCACAGTACAGATTCTGCTTATAATCTTCTTGTTTGAAAGGAACATGAGAAAGCAAGATTAAGGCTATGGTATGTGGAAAGAGTGATAGTCTCACCTTATATTATAAAATAAAGTTGGAGTTACATGACCTTATAAAAGAACACGTCCTTTGGCCTCACTCCTTCATATGGCAATGGAAATCATCGGTGGCTTCCAATATCCTTATAAAGTACATCCGGAGTACCTTATCCCTTATATAAAGAGTGGTGTAGAAACTAACTGGGCAATCTTTTTCCCTGCCATCCTTCACAGCAACCCTGTCCATTAGGTCAAATGTTGTTGGGTTGTGATGGTGTTTTCTAATTGTGTTGTCTGTCTCTAATTGTAGCAAGCAGAGTTATAGAACAGTTGAACTCAATAAGGTGCAACTGCCACACCAATTAATGTTGGTTGATACCGCGGGCCGAGATGGACCAAGACTGCGACATCGCTCCAATTAACTGCGAGCAGGTGGAGGCAATGAACAACTAAGAAACTGGCACTGCCCTGGAACCAGGTTAAGGAAGAAGAGAACGCTGACCCGAAAGAGAAGATTCCAGAAATATTGATACTCCGGAGCAATTATTGTCAGAATGGAAAATGAATCACCTACAAATAAAGGTGTTTTGATATCTTATCAGTGAAATAATCAGCTTGTGCTAAAAAGAAGGGAGGAAGAGGAACGAAAGGAAGAAAAGAGAGGAGAAAGTTAGCAAGAATTAAGAAAAGGAATAAGAAAATGGATGAAATAGGGATAGAATCAAGTGCAGAAGAATGACAGGAAGAAAGGAAGAAGAAAGAAAAAGAATAAATAGATTCGAAAACTAAATTAAAGCAAGTAAAATAAGAATATAAAGAAGGACATGAGGATACAAGTTGAGGTGGAATGAAATAAGAATCAAAAGAAAGACGAAAAGAAAGAAAATGAATGGTGGATAGAAGGAATGAAAATGGGAAAGAATGCAGAATAAACAAACAAAAAGGAAAATCATTAAAGAAAGAACGGGGGTAGAAAAGAAGGAAGTAAAGAAAGATTGGCAAACATGAAGATGTTTGACCAACATTTTTGTAATTATGCAATAAAATGCTTCATTTTGCAACAATTTTTTTAAACTTCCCTCAGGGGCTTTTGCCTGTGGACCTTTAAACAAAGGGTCAGGATCACTCGCTTTGTTCACATACTTAATGCCATGTGGTTCAAAGAGGGGGAATTTTATTTTTATGGCTATTGCCTTGGCAGTTGGCCCATTGTTCTCCAAGTGACTGTACCTGCTACACTGAAAACTGTAATGCCCTTGAGGACCCAAAAACACAAAGCTATCTGGGTGGACTGGAGGATTGTCGAGTTGACACACCACAGACAAATCAAAAACATTAGAATTACGCAGCTGTCCACCATGTGAGGGGATTTTTATCCATAAAACAGATACTGAAACAGAGAGGCAAAAACACACACACACACACTTGGACAAAGAGGTACAAGAGTTGCACAAACACAGGAAGAGACACAGGTACTGGGAAGGGAGGTACACACACTGGGACACCAATGCACTAACATTTCACAATCACAAGAAGAGGCACAGGTACTTGGAAGAGTAGCGCACACACAGGCACGAAGGCACAAGTGTTGCACAAACAAAGAAAGAGACACAGATACGGGGAAGGCAGGCACACATACTGGGCCATGGAGTCTCACGAGTTGCACAAACACAGGAAGAGATATAGGTACTGGGTGTAGTGTCTTGTAAATTAAAGAATGCTGGAACTATTTGGTTTCCTTTGTATACCATAGGCCAGTGATGTAAGTGTTGGAGAGATGAGTTGAAGGCAGGTTTGTAATGTTTTGTTTTGACTTACATGCAGCAGAATAAAGATATGTAAAATTACTCCCCATGTGTGGCATGGTTCTTGGCTAGTATCTGGGCTGGCTGGATACTGCAACTGGCAACAAGATAAGGGAATGAAGCCCGTACACTGAAAGAGCCCTTCCACAGAGTTTGCCATGGTCGAGCAAACGGCTCGTGTGTGCCATGTGTGCCACAGTCGAAGTGCAGAATCAACGTTGGCATTGGTGGAGTGTCAGTGCAACAGCAGCCTGTATAAAATGCTTAACGATAAAGCAAGCCACATTGAAAGTCTACATGTTGGTGGCCAGGAACTGAATGAAACAGCCGCAAATAAAAGGCACTGTGCCATTACGCAAATTAATACAATACGCTATATGGAGTAAGAACGCTAAAGGAAGATGCAACCAGATTAGGCAAGCAGTGTACAGCAATAGTTCAGTACAAGTTAAACTGAAATTAATGTGCTATGAAACAGAAATTTACCAGGTATTTGTGAAGAAACATTTAGCACAGAGTGTTTCACAGTATGAAGACAAAATGGCCGACCAAATGCTATCAGTACAGGTTAAAGTGAAATTCATGTGCAATGAAACAGAAATTATCCAGGAGTTTGTGAAGAAACATTTAAACACAGAGGGGCCGATTCCAATCCTGGTAAAAAACCGCCCGTACAATTTGTATCCGGAGCCCTTTCTGTACGAATCGTACCCGTCCGTGTCGCGTAGTACGATCCGCATTCCGTGAATCCGTCCGAATCGTCGCGATCCGTACGTATTGCAAGGCTGAAAACGTGAACCGTACGACTCGTACACATGCCGTACGACCCGACGAGTATGATCCGGACTGGGGAATTAGGACACAATTCGTACGGTCCACGTCTGGTAAGGGCGATTCGTACGGAAAAGCGCACAATCACATACACACAGTACGGCGCGTACCCCCATGATCGCAGGGGTATGGCGCGTACCCCTGCGATCATGGAGGATACGCGCTGTACCCCGCGATCGCAGGGTGTATGCACCGTACACCCAGCGAACATGGGGTACGGTGGGTACACCCCGAGATCGTGGGGTATGGCGCGTATCCCTCATGATCGCAGGGGTATGTGTCGTACCCCTGCGATCATGGGGGGTACGCGCCATACCTGGGGGGGGCCGTTCCGTACCTTTTTTGGGGCGAACTCTGCTTTAATGGCTGTTTTCAGCTCTCGTAGGAAAAGGGTCATACGGTGTGTACCCGACACGAATCGTACTTGCCAGGTCGCAAAAAGCAGCTGCGATCCATACAGATGTCGCGTACAGCGGGTTCCGAGGGAGAATCGTGCGGAGATTCGAGTCATACGGTCTTTGTACGATTCGTACGGGGTCCTGCTCCTGGTATGAATCGTACTTCGTCGTACGTACGGGGGACGTTGCAGGGTATGATTCGTATGGGAAAAACGCTCCGTAGGGCTAATCGGAGCGCTTTTTCCAGGATCGGAATCGGCCCCATAGTGTGTCACAGCATGAAGACAAAATGGCCGACCGAATGCTACCTCACCGACCTTCGACACCCTCCCACAAGGCCAAGAGGCCACACCATCTGAGGCAAACAACACCAAACGAAGTTTATCATCGTCTAAATCATCAACAAAAAGTTCCTCAGTATCAGGTTCCAGTGAAAGTGGCAATGACAATTGCAAGTGTTACAAAGAGTGCTGGGCTGTTTCTCAAATTAAGGAATGTACGTGTCACACTGATGTATGGATACTGTAAGGTCTCAGTGAGTCCTACAGTTGGGCATCCATTATGTTGGATGTAATGCCCTCACACACCCTTTCAGTTGTCATGCTTCATTATCTGGGCTGCTCCTCGTTTGGTCGGCGGTGCAATACCCAACGGGCAACACCTCAAAGAGGGGCACTTTGGCGGAGATCTTTTATCCAACTGCCATCAGGTGAAGTGCGGATGTGGTGCCAGAAGAGCGTAGACATATATGTGAGTTAAAATAAAGCTAGGAGTACCAGGATCAAGTTTATTCTGGGGGTCCCCTGCTTTAATTTAAAAAGAAGGACTAGCCAGTACTCACTGGAATGCTATGTTTCCTGAATGAGTATAGGCTAGTGAGTGCTCTAAACGGTCAACATGTTTCTCGCGTGTGTACAGTGACTCACGATTCTTCAGGACCTTAATAAAGACAAAATCTTTAAAGGAAAAACTGTCTACGTTTTATTTTAACTCACATATACGTCTACGCTCTTCTGGCCCCACACCCGCACTTCACCTGACGGCAGTTGGATAAAAGATCTCCGCCAAAGTTCCCCTCTTTGAGGTGTTGCCCGTTGGGTATTGCACCGCCGACCCAACGAGGAGCAGCCCAGATGATGAAGCATGACACCTGAAAGGGTGTGTGAGGGCATTACATCCATTATAATGGATGCCCAACTTTAGGACTCACTGAGACCTTACATTATCCATACATCAGTGTGACACGTACATTCCTTAATTTGAGGAACAGCCCAGCACTCTTTGTAACAGTTACGTCTTTAGGGCACACGCTGGGGCTGGACCTACCACTCTTGATGAGTGGAAATCGCCCAATCAAGCCCTCTCCCTCTTGTAAACAAACAATGACAATTGTGCAATGTCTTTGTTCACTTTAAAAAGGCATGCACATGTGGGACTTATCGAATGTGAGGAAAAATCCAAAGTGAGGAAAAATCGACATAAAAAAGCACCAAAAAACATTCAAACATTGTCCGGAGATCACTCTAAAGATAAACGGGTGGTTGATACCATTCATAAGAGATAGCGGTGCGTCGATAAATATCATTCCTGAGGAGAAGTATCAAGAATTATCTCAGGTACCACAACTTACTAAGTCAAAGACTAAAGTATACAAATGGGCTGCCTCAATGCCCTTAAAAAGCCAAGGTTCCTTTGTAGCCACAATGAAACATAAGAAAACTGCGGAACAAGCACCAATTCATGTACTTCAAGGAGCAGCTTCAAGTGCCTGTTTGCTGAGTTTCAACACTGCTACTGATATGGGACTGTTATTAGTGAACTAAAATATGAATGCTCCTCATGAAATTGTAAGTCAATTTCCTTTATGATTTCATAGGTAAAACTCAAAACAATGAAAGTAAAGTTGCTCATAAATGAGGATGTCCATCCTTTTGCTCAAAGACACACACAAGTTGCTTTTAACTTGCAAGGAGTTGTTGAAAAAGGATCTTAATTTGTTGCTTAAACATGACATAAGTGAACGCTTCACTGATCCAACACCATGGGTTTCTCCCTTTGTAATATTGCCAAAGAGAGACAGTGAAGGAGCTGATTGCATATGATATGACATGCAATTGAGTGAGAGAGACATCAAAGTCTGCACATTGCTGATATGATGACTCAAATGAATGGTGCAAAGTTCTTCTCTTGACTCGACTTAAATTAAGGATATCACCAATTGGAACTTGAAGAAAAATCCAGGTACATTTCATCCTTTTCTACGCATATTGATTTGTTTCGCTATAAGCGATTGAGTTTTGGTATATCCTCTGCTGCAGAACTTTTCCAAAATGTCATCTATGTATCATACCGCCATCGTAAATGCATTTGACTACTGTGATGAAATATTGGTTTTCAGAGCTACACAGTAAGAGCATGACAGCTCTCATACAAGTATGTTGTTTGTTGAAAGATGCTGCCTTAACTCTGAATGCTGACAAATGTGAATTCCACAAGAAAAGCTTGAATTTCTTGGGCTATGTCTTTTCTGATGGGGGTATGATACCTGATCCGGCTAAAGTACAAGTGTTGTCTACTGCAAATACCACAAGTCATTTCTATGTTATGATCATTTTTTTAATGGGCAGTTATGATTCTAAATATATATGAGACTGTGCTTGGGTCAGTGCACCGTTACGAGAACAAACAAAAAAGAATGTGTATTTTCATTGGTCACAAGAATGTGAAAAGAGCCTTCAAAAAACCAAGCAAGCTATTGAAAGTGCCACTGAATTGGCCTACTTTGATCCGGAACTTCAGACAGAGGTTTTAGTTGACGCTGGCCCTGTCAGGTTTATTTATTTATGTCATTTATAGAGCGCATGAATCACCCCAACTGGGGTATCTCTGTGCTATGAGGGCCTTAGACAGCAGTACCAGGTGATCAGAACAGTGTTAGGTGCGATCCTTGCACAGCACAACAGACAGCCAAATGCCCACAGACATATCGTGGCATACGCCAGTAACAGCCTGTCACAAAAGAAACGTGCTACCTCACAGACTGCAAAAGAAGGTTTTGGCAGTGTTCTGTCCTTGCAAATATGTCCAGGTGTTTTTGTATGGAAAGCGCTTCACAGTAGTGACTGATCATCAAGCACTGTTGATGATATTCAGCAACCCCAAAGACAAAATTCCTCCTAGAATTGAACACAGGGGTTTGAGGTTACAAGAATACAACTATACGATTCTTCATCATCCAGGGAAATATCAAAACTGCTGATTATTTTTCAAGAGCACCATTACAATGCCCTAGTATCCGATCAAAGACAGAGGAGGCTCCAATCAATTTTATTGTGAAATCCAGCACACCAACTGCCATGTCTTTAGAACAAATTGTCACTGCCACGAGCCAAAAAAAGTGGCATGGTAAAGTTGAAAGACATTATTGCTTATCAATCTTGAAACCAGCACTCTAGACCTCGCACTATTACTAGTGAGTATTTGAAGTTCAAAAACTTAAGAGATTGGCAGAGAAAGTGGTCTATGTCCGCAGAGGTTGCCCCAAGAAATGGACACAGGTGTGGGGAAAGTGGAATGCCTTTAGAGGGAACATATGTGCCCCGCCATCAGATGAGTCGGAACCGGAGCTAACTGTATAATAGACATAATCAGAGGTGCTCTTAGACATTTGTTATTAATGTGGTCATGACATCAGGACATGTGTGGGAAGATAGCGATGGAAGACTGATAATGGCGTTCTTCATGTACTGTCATAATATTGTATTTTGTGCACACTCATAATTTCAGATCTGTGTATTCAGTTCCAACTTATGAAAATTTTTAATAAAAATGTTGTTTTCTTTAAACGTAAGAGATAAACTTTCAGTGACTCAAGAGGGCCTCATTCTGGGAGGTACACAAATTGTTATTCCCGCAAGTCTCCGACAACAAGTAATCAAAGTTGTTCAGGAGGGACTTCTAGGAATAGTTGCCACTAAGAGAGTTCTCCATAGTTGAGTCTGCTTTCCATATCTCGATGAAAGGGTCACAAAAGAATTGAAGGCTTGTCACATATGCAACTGTCTTTATCGAGCACCGTTTGAACTTGTCAGAATTTCCACATCATGCTTGGGAGAAAATTGCTTTTGATTTATTTGGTCCTCTTGAGAGTGAACATCATCGTCTAGGTATTGATATGATAAATGTTGCCATTTTCCATTGTTAGAAGACCTATCCTCCACTACACATGCAAAGGTTATTCAATAATTAGATGGCATCTTTGTGACTTGGGGGGTACCTGGAATACTAATATCTGACAACTGGCCAGCTTTCAATAGTCGAGAATTCAAAGAATTTCTAAATTACCTGATTATAAAGAATAAAAAGACAATCCTTTTTGGCCCCCGGCCAATTGTTTGGTAGAACGGTTCATAAAAATGGTTCAGCGTGCTGCATTGGAGAAGCTCGACCTCAAAGTTGTTTTGAACACTACTCTTCGAGCTTACCATTTGACCCCTCACTCAATGACAGGGGAAAGCCCTGCAGCTCTCATGTTAAGCGCCATGACGACCAAGCTGTCCAATGGATCAACCTCAGATCCAAGAATGAGGAAGACATTCGTGCTGCAAACTATGGTTGAAAATATATGCTGAATGACGACGTCCTGTCCAAGATGTCACCTTTACAAAAAGATATTGAGTGCTTGTTAGACAACACAGAAAAAGAAAGTCTGATGTTCCTTTTGAGGCTGAACCCCTTACCATCACTAATACCAAAGGATACATGGTGACTGCCCAGCGCCCGGGGAAGTCCTTTCAGAGAGTCCTCTCATTTCTTCCATATGGTCCAGCACTCAAGTCAAGTCAAGTCAATAAAACTTTATTCAGCCACATTATAGCCATAAAAGCAGGTTTACACATGAAGTAGCCAGTACAAATACATAGTAATAAAAGAAAACAAAACTGCCATGATATGTACAATTATTTAAAAAACCCATTACTTAGCCCTTACATATATGTGATGTACTATCAGCCCGTTCATTACTAAAAATAAATATTGTACAATATCAAATACTGAAAAAAGATCAAATAGGTTAAAAAACGTTTCTACTTCCGGGTCAGAAACACCCAGTTCAGTTCTACTGGCAGTCCATATTTTTCCTTGCGCGGACAGCCCCAGCTAAAAAGCTAGCAACCCCATAACATATCAGAGGGGATGAAAGCACTTGCAAATATATCATGGCGATCTTGCTTGTGCAAATTGGCAGTTTTTTAAAAGAGGTAAAATATGCTTAGACGGTAAATCATTATAAATTCCACAGAAAAACATAAAGTGCATCAGATCTTGATCCAAAAAGTCATCACAAGAACAGGGTTTTAGGGACCCTACCTTTACAAAACCCATACGTACTGTAAGATACCAATGAATACAGTTGAACCTAAATCTAGATAAAAGGAAACAATTATGCAAATTATTAATAAAAGACCAAAAGGGTTGGTCCAAAATACCAGGGCTTATTATGATGTAAAGTCTTATCGTAGGTTTGCTGAGTTCATTTGTTTCCCTTTCTAGCCTTCTCCTGGTTAAAAATTGGATTTTAATGTATTTCAACTCCACAAGGTGCAGCTGTCTTGGTTGGGTAAAAAGCTCAGGGCGCCCTAGTGCAGTGAGCTGTTGTGAGACATAACATAACAGGGAATGTTTGCTGACCTGTCTAACTTCATGCAATCCTCAAAAAGATGTGATTTAGGCAGGGCTTGTATCTAGACCAAATTTTTAGCCACCATATTAACGGGGCCACTGCAATACAATCTGCGATGTAACCCTGCCTTAGATCTTCGTGCACCATAAATACAGGGATATTCAGGGGAACAGCTAAATGTTTCCTTGAAAATGAATTTTCGGTCCCTTGCAGGTCATATACCTCCTTATGGCCCCAAACCTCACTACCATACGTTGTCATGGGGACGCATTTCTCATTTTAGACCTTCAGTAATGGCAATAAGGGTTTTCTCCCTAATCTCCTGACAAAGCCCAATATTGCTCCTGCAGCTCTTGCTAGAGTATTTTTCTTCACTGCTCGATGGGGCCACCCAAGATCCCTTTTGATCAAATAGTACACCCAAGTATGGATATGTTGCAACATTGGACAACTCCCCACCTTTGCATAAAAGTGATCGCTTCTCACACTTAATATTTCCAGATGACATTATATGGGATTTTGTAGAAATAGTAGAGAGGTCCAATGAGACCATAAAATCAATAAAAGTGTTTACAAGTCGCTTTAACCCAATTGGTGTCCTACCAAGTAAAACTGCATCATCAGCGCACAAGAGGGCAGGGATGGCCTTCAAAGCTACTCTCGGAGTATCCTTTTTGCATTGGATAACATGGCCCCTAGGCTACTGATGTAAAGTGTAAATAAAACAGGAGCCAGGATTCACCAAACGCCAATGTAGAGACTGGCTCCTGACAGACTGTTGATGATTATGGGCTTCATTTATAAAAATTGTTGCATCGCTGCAAGAGAACAGCGATGCAACAGTTTTCACTGCACCCTCCTTGCAACATGATGGACGCATCAGATTTACTGTATGATGCATCATGTCTCAAGGAGTTATAGATACGTCAGTATTGCTGACATATCTGTAGGCGCAATAATGGCGCAATGCTGGAGTGTGTCACACAAGTGACGCAACTCCAGCAATGTGGCCTTTCACATGGGGCAAGCCCCATGTGAAAGGGCCTGTGTCAGTCTTACGACTGCTGTGAGGCAGGTGTAAGATTTTGACACAGAGGCGTTCTAGAAGTGGTGCAGTGAAACTCAATACATTTTACTGCTCCACTTTTTCAAGGATTTTAAGTTGGAACGTCCACCCTGCATACATTATACCAGATGCAGGTATAATGTAGCGCAGGGCTTCGATGCATCACTTTGTAAATTGGCCACAACATGGCACATTTTTACGCCGCTGGTGCGTCACAAAAAGTGACGCAACTGTGGCACAAAAGTATTGCAAGGCCTCATAAATAAGGCCCACTGTGTCTGATGCTAATTCCACCCCACCTGTGCAGATCACTGAAACTTTGACTACCAGTTCCCAATATCCAGTGACCTGAGCAAGATGTGTGATTCAGGCGCCACAATGTTTAATTGAAGAATTATAATTGCCGGTATAGCCATGATCATCTGTGTGTTGATTTGTGGATTTATTTGTGGATTTATTTATTTGTTTACTTATTTGTCTATTTTAAAAAGTTCTCATTTTTTATTCAGCAAAGCGAGAGGATTAGTGTCTGTAAATAATAGAACGCTAGAACTCTTTTGGTTCCCACTGTATGAGGTAGGCCTGCAAAGTAAGCATTGGAGAGATTAAATGAAGGCAGATTTAGAATGTTGAGTTCTGATTTAACGCAGCGGAATAAAGACGCGAGTACCTGGGCTGGCAGGATGCTACACTGGGAAAGGAGGCACACACATTGGGATACAGAGGCACAAGCTTTGCACAAAGACAAGAGACACAGGTTCTCGGAAGGGAGGCATACACACATAAACATGGAGATACGGACACTGCACCAGGAGACAGATAAATGGATAGAGAGACTTTGACAGTGACACAAGTAAAGATCAACACTGAGGCAAGGTGCTAAGTACTCTGGAACAGGAAGCTACAAACACCATGAGAGGTAGACAGAGACAATGTGAGAGTGAGACAGTGACACGCACAGGAAGAGAATGACACAGACACTGGGACAGGGAGAGACTGACATTGTCAGTGGAACAAGGAATATTGACATGCACACTGGGGAAAAAAGATACCAACACACACTGGAAGAGGGAGACATTGCAAATGCATTCCAGGAGATACACCGATGCACACATACACAAAGCACACAAACCACACTGAACACATGTACACACTTGTTAGGGAAGGGCGCAAGACTTGTCTTCCTAGAGAGCCATCACCATAAGGAAGGCCCATAATAAGCAGGAAAAAGCCTGTCATCAAGAGTGTAAAGAGTCCATGTAAATGGTCACTATTACACTGTACATCATTAAACACAACATAGCAAGGTAATTATGTCAGAAATACAATCGGCTAAGACTATTTTGCGAAATGTGTTCCTGACTTCTAATAGCACGTAACAAACCCCAGGCTAGCAAAACATTTTTTTGTGCATGCTTCCTTTTACAGAGTGACTTCCAGGTCAAAGTGTTTCACTATAAAAACTAAACAAAAACAATTCCCAAAGGCAGTTTGCGAAAACCATGAACACTCAATATGGGGCCAAGTACTTCTTTTACATCAAAAATTATCGCTCAGTCAACCTACCACTGCCCTCCCTCTGAGGGCTCCTCATAACCCTCTGGATCTGACATTGAAATCGTCTTAGACCGAAGCATACTAGATAGACACCATCATCTTGGAGGGCACTGCTAACGGTCTTTCCTCTTGTCGCTGACACAAGCCGTCAGCCACCAGTAGCGCTCCTGCCCCCTGCTGCCCTTCACCAGACACCACACATAAAATTAGGCCTGGATGCTAAATTCCGTTCAGCTCGCTGAATTTGCGGAATTTGGGTAATTTTGCGTTCCGCTGAGAATGCAAAATTGCCCAAAATTCTGCTTTCCGGCACTTCGCGAAGTTTTTTGCTTGTTCGCGTTCTCAAATGCGTGTTCGCAAGATATTTCCCCCCGAGCATGCAAACAGCGATTGTGAACAGTAAAAAAGCACCGCGAACAGGTAATTCCGCATGTTCGCGGAATTTCTGCATGTTCGCGGAGATTTGCAGAACGCGATTCCGCAAATTCCGCCCACCCCTACATAAAATCACAGCTCCCCCCTTTTACTGCCCTCTCTTTCCTTAAGAGACATGCCTTGACGCCTAGAAAGGTATGGGGCCAGATGTATCAAGAATCCGTTTTGCGAATTCTAAATAGCGATTTTTTGCGAATCGCTATTTAGAATTCGCAAAACGGTATGTATGTACAAAATCGCAATTTTTTTGCGATTCCTTATAATTCTTTATTTGCGAATTCGCATATTGCGAATTCGCAAATAAAGAATAATTTCCAATGCATTCCTATGGGCCAGGAGGCCCATAGGAATGAAAGTGCAATAATTCTCAAATTGCGAATTCGCAATTTGCTAATCGCAATTTGAGAATTATTTCAAGGGTGCAGGGGTGTCTCAAAGACACCCTGCTGCACCCCTGAAATCTACATGTGTGTGCATGTGGCACACATACATGCCCTATGGGCATGTATGTGTGTCACATGCCACCCTCACAAATGCCAAATAGGGCATTTTTAAAAGAAATCGCAAATTACCACCAAGTACAAGTTGGTGGTAATTTGCGATTCCTTAACTTAAAATCGCAATTTGAAAATGTGTCATACATATCATTTAAGGAATCGCAAAATTTGCGATTCCTTAAATGCTATGGCAAAATAAGGAATCGCAAATAATAGCGATTCCTTAAATTGCGATTTTTTCATACATCGGAAAAAATGCAAAACGGCCGTTTGCGAGTCGCAAAGGCCTTGATACATCTGGCCCATGGTGTCTCCTCTCACTGCAAACTGCCCGTCACCACCATTAATTGCTGCTTCATTACCGGCGGCTGCCTTGTTGTCAAACCTGCCTCTCACTCTCTAGTAACTTAACTATTATCTTCACACCCGCACTTTTCCTCAAGCATTTTTTTCATTTTATGTGCAGTTGGAAGCAAGCCAAGACCGTGGCTGCTACTACCCCCAATAATACCCTTTTCGGACGTTTCAAGCCTACCCAGGCTTCCTTAAAAGTGCCCACCTTCACTAGATCCTCCCTGCAGCCTTACTCTTGAAGTATTTGTAGGGCCTCCACGCACTATCCTACTCGGACCAGCTATATTTAAATATAAATTACCTTAAGTAATAAACACCACTAATAATATTTCAGAACAACACTTACACCCTTTAGCCTACCTACAGAAAAATTAGGCTAAAATCTGCCCCTGGGTGTTTTGATGGCCAAAGAAACCGTCCCTACGTATTGCTAAAAATTACCATCACCTTGTCCCACTTACACCACTAACTAATTAGCACCTGAGCGTCTACCGGAGCACACCACTCGCCCGACAAGCCCGGGGTAAACCAGGTCTCCTCTAGGCCTCATTGCGTAATGAAGCAAGCCGTACAAGAGGTATATTAGTATAGATTTAGGATGCATACTTATTATGGTCAAAAGATATGTGCAACGTGTGCTCAACTCGAGTCGATGACTGATCTATGGCTGATCTAAGGCTTTCCTTTGCTGCGCGCTGTGGCATTTAGGCGCTGTGTTAAAGTTTAAAAGACCCCGTTTTTGTCTTTTAATTTAAAATCATTTGTTACATTTCCCCTGCTTTTAAATTACTGTCACTCACTTGCACCATAATTGTGCCCTTCACCGCGGCTTCAGCGGGTCCTTCTTAGCGCGCTTCGCGCTTTCTGGGAAAATCGGCGCCATCTTGGGGGTAGGTAGGGGACGCTGACAGGACGCCATTACAGGTAGCGCTTTAGCAGTCAGGCTGACTGGCTAGAGGCATTTAGACGAAACGTATTTAAGGGGCAGTGGAAGGTGGGTCTGCCTGTTAAGGCTTTCCTTTGCTGCGCGCTGCGCTGTGGCATTTTGGCGCTGTGTTAAATTTTAAAATACCCCGTTTTTGTCTTTTAATTTAAAATCGTTTGTTACATTTCCCCTGCTTTTAAATTACTGTCACTTACTTGCACCATAATTGTGCCCTTCACCGCGGCTTCAGCGGGTCCTTCTTAGCGCGCTACGCGCTGTCTGGGAAAATCAGCGCCATCTTGGGGGTAGGTAGGGGACGCTGACAGGACGCCATTACAGGTAGCGCTCTAGCAGTCAGGCTGACTGGCTAGAGCCCCATATAGGCTCAACATGCAGGCATGCAGCGTGTGCGCGCGGCGTGTGTGCCGCAGTAACGCCGGAGTCACGCCAGAGTCCAGCCCCTCTGCGCCCGTCCGCACTAAGGACGGGCTGGATGGCTGGGAGACAGGGCATACCGAAGGTGAGTACATAGGGATCAGGTATTCTTGGCAGGATGTGATCACTCTTATGCCTTCTAAGCTGCCATGCCACCATAGGAACGCCCCGGAGACGCTCCAGACTTTCCCCGGCTGCCACTGTTTTCGGACTACCCCTATGGTGCCGCTTCCGTCCTCGGACGCTACATTGGTAGGTCCGAGTGTTAAATCGGGTAGCAGCCTGAGGAGTGATAAGGGGTTTCTCGTAAATGCGAGGTCATTGATTAAGAACAATCTTGCATTTAAGGATTTTGTACTGGCCAGAAAACCCTCTTGGGTCTTCATTACGGAAACGTGGGCCAAGGACTCCCCGGGACCTGATTTGGTGGAGGCGGTACCAGAAGGCTATACGCTGGTGAGGGAGGACATACTGGGACGCATGGGGGGGGGTCTGGGTATCCTTTATAGAGACTGCTTTTCCTGCCATATTATCCAACTATCAGAACCTCAAGACGCTTTTCAGGCCCTTCAGTTTTCGATTAACGGATCATATGCAGTTCCGTTTACGGGCTTTCTCATCTATAGATCTCCGGGGACCAGAGCAGATTTTGGTCATCATATGCTCAACATTCTAGAGCCACACTTTGGCTGTGAGCACTTTACCATTCTGGGGGACCTGAATTTCCTTTTGGAAAATTTGGAGTCAAATGAAACCCTATCCCTATTGGATATTTTCTCTGGCTGCGGGATGCAACAGCTAGTCAAGGGTCCCACCCATCAGGCGGGCCATACGTTGGATGGGGTTTTCTCGAATGATACCCGGTTGACCATTGAGACTACCATCCCTCTCTCTTGGTCGGACCATTACGCGGTCCCTACAGAATTAAAGATTGCCACTGTTAATAGCAAGGGGAACGAGCCAAGTAAAATGGAATTGAGGCGTAACCTCAAAAGCATAACTAATGACGTGCTCGCCCCCAGATTGCCCAGTTTGGCGATCTCCCCAGAGGAGGATGTAGGTGCTGCAGTACTGAGGATGGATAGTGCCATCAAAACAGCTATTGATGAACTTGCACCAGGTTCATTGCGCTACTCCGCCAGGAAAAGTCCTTCGGCCCCATGGTTCTCGGAACCCTTAAGACTTCTTAGGCAGGGAGTACGGAGACAGGAACGTCTCTGGAGGACTAGTTGGGATATGCGTGATAGGGATAGTCATAAAACCCTCCTGAGAATTATAAGGCAGAGGTGATAAGGACTAAGCAAGAGTATTTTACAACTCTTACCACCTCACTCTCTTCGCCGAAAGAGCTGTTCAAGATCGTAGACACGCTCACATTATTGAAGGTGCCAGATCCTGTTGTCAGCTCACAGCAGCTCTGCAATGATGTTGCACAATTCTTCCAATCTAAAATTGTGGACATATATTCGGTGTTAGAGCTACAGAGGACGTCACTATCTACCTCTCTGTGTTTACCTGTCCCACCGCTAACATCATCCGAGGAGGTGTCTTCAGGGTGTCTGTCCAGTTTTCCACCCCTTTCCCTCCAGGAACTTGAAGTCCTTTTAATCAAGACTAGGTCTGGGTCTCCCCTGGACCCTTGCCCCTTGAAACTCCTTAAACAATGTAAGGAGACTCTTCTGCCCCCGTTTTTAGAGATCATGAACAGGGCAATGAGGGATGGGACTTTCCCCTTACAATGGAAAAGAGCGGTGGTTAAGCCACTGCTAAAAAAGCCCACATTAGACCCGGGGGTTCTCAAAAACTTCCGCCCCATTTCGCTGCTCCCAGCCCCTGCAAAGATGCTGGAAACCCATCTCAACCAACATCTTGCAGCCTTTCTGGAAACCTCTGGCCTTTTGGATCATTCGCAGCATGGATTTCGGAGAGAGCATAGTACGGAGTCGGCCCTTACCATTGTGCTTGACAACATCCGCACCAGAGTTGATAAGGGCCAGACTACCCTCCTTATCCTGTTAGATCTCACGGCTGCGTTTGATACCCTGTCTCCCTCGGTGTTAACATCTCGACTGAGGGAGATAGGGGTTGAGGGGCCCGCACTCAGTTTGCTGGCCTCTTTTCTGGGCCAGAGGGAACAGAGAGTTAAGCTGGGGGAGTTCCTATCTCCATCCCTTCCTGTGCATTGTGGGGTCACTCAGGGGTGGGCATTAAGTCCAACCCTTTTAAACATCTATGTGACCCCACTTGCCAGGCTCATTAGATCATATGGGATGGAGGTAGTCTCCTATGCCGACGACACGCAGATACGGATGTCTCTCGCCCAACCTGTCATCTCTGCTGCCTCCAATTTTAGACACTGTATGGAGGCAGTTGCTCAATTGATGATTTGCAATTCATTGAAGCTCAATGGCGAGAAGACAGAAATTCTGGTGTTCGGAGGAAAGGAGGACATTTGGTCGGCGGAATGGTGGCCTACATCCCTGGGCCTGTGTCCGACACCCACTGCCCTGGCCAGGAACTTAGGAGTCATGATTGACCCTACCCTGGGGATGGGTCAGCAAGTTAACAGGACTATTTCCACATGCTGGGGCATAATAAACATCTTGCGGAAGATTAAACACTACCTCTCCCCACAAGCTAGAAAGCTAATTGTAATAGCATTAATAGGCTCAAGACTTGACTATTGTAATGCCTTATATTTAGGCATAAACAAGGGTCTGTTACTGCGACTTCGAATGGTGCAGAACGCCGCCGCCAAGTTTGTACTGGATCTACCTAAGCGGGCTTCAGCCACTGCTGCAAGAAAGACATTGCATTGGCTTCCGATTGAGGCCAGGATCTCCTTTAAGTCCCTGTGTTTGATCTATGGGGCTTTGGCTACAAACAGATCTGGAGGCCTAAAGGACCTGTTGGTTCCTTATACCCCTTCCAGAACTCTGTGCTCCGCTAATAAATCCCTGTTATCAGTTCCCCGTGTTCGTAGAGCCAAGTGGGGTGGCAGAGCCTTCTCGAGTCTGGCTCCAAAGCTGTGGAACACTCTGCCGGCTGAAATTAAATCCCTACCCTCAATGCAAGCTTTTAGGAGGGCCCTCAAGACGTGGCTATTTGCCAAAGCCTACCCTTAGCTCTGGATTTGCCTTTTATGATTCCTTTTTTGGTTAGGCGCCTTGATGCCTTCGGGCTTAGTAGCGCATTTATAAATTTCATTTCATTCATTCATTCATTCATGGGTTGTGGCTTCTGCAGTGAGCCACTCGGCCCACTGAGCTGACCCCTAGCCCGTATGATGTACCACAACCCTACCTCCAGGCGCAGCCACAGGTTATAAATACAAGCATTGGCAAAGCCAGTAGGTCTCGTCTATTACGGCTATTGGCTTGGCCAATGTTTTATAGGCATGCAGTACAGCAGCGCGGATTCTTTGCAGTATGGCAAAATTAATTTTGAAAAGCACTAAATTGCAGCCAGGGATCATGCGATTTTTTCTGTAGAAAAAAGTGCATTAGCACTGGATACATCATAGTCCGGTTCACAGGAATTATGCAGCAAGGGAGGGCCAAATTATGTATCAGGGTAAAAATTATGGATCAGGAAAAGGCAAATAATGCAGCACATTTTGTGATAGTTTATTTGGTTATTTTGTAATTTTTACACTTGTTAACCCTGCCTGGACGTTGGTTCCACCTCATTAGTACCTATTTAACATCCGAATATAGTAATAAGCATTGGAAAGGTGACTTTGCTAAAGGCCTTCCACCTTGCGGCAACTCCTATCGCTGCATTTTTAGTAAATTTTTTACAGTATGAGCGAGACATTATTTTTTTTGTTTAAAATCTACAGATTGCACAACATATGGTGGATTATGTGGCAAATGCTGTAAATCTATAATTATGCTAAATGCGCCGCTGACACACAGTCGCTTAATTCCAGTGGTCCTGATCATACTTCTTGTTTCAATTATAATTTTTTCAGGTCAAACTGCACATATGCCATTCTGCTATACAGCATGGCTACAAATCATTGCCAAGGTCTGCAATGCCCGTGCTATACAGCATGCACAAAAGGGAATAGCTGCGCCAATAGTCTCAAAGGCGAGACCGATTGCCAATGCTTGTTCGTTATCTCGGTACCCATCGGTCACTAACACATCTTTCTTCGTACCTCCTTTGTCCCTTGACCATTAACCTTCCTAAGTGATTGCCCACTTGGCCAGATGCATCAACGACTCCTGTGCTGGTCACCTCTTGACCCCTGCATGCCATCAATCCCCCCAAGCAACAAGCTGGCTCCCTCAGCCAGGAGACAACACATCAATACTGCATTATCTTGACTGGAAATTAAGGAAAGGGAAAGGATGCATGGCACCTGCCCTGTAGCATCTTCCTTCCTTTGTCAGCAATGTAAACAAATGTCTGGCCTTCCACCGGGTATTTCTACATATCTCTTGCTCACAGTATGGATGCTTGTGCCTAAAGCCGCTTATGCGCTGGACAGCATGCTGTGGTGTGTAAAAAGGGTGACATTTATGTTTGACTATCTACGACCGCAGAAAGAAAGTATCCGTTCTTCCCATGGTGACACTACACTAGACATTGGCAGTAGGGCTAACATATTTGATTTCCAGTGCCAGGCCATCTGGGCTCAGTGGGGTTCAAATGATGCTTGTAGAGAGGGATGTGATATTAGATTTGTGACTGGGCTGCATCTGCCTCCAGCCTGGGCAGCCCCTCTTGCTCACACACACACACACACTCCCCATCATGCTCTCTCTCTCTCATTCCTCTATTCTCCCAATGTCTCTCTTTCTTTCTATCTTAATTCCTTCCTCCTGTTCTCACTCTGTCTTACTAGTTCTGGCTTTCTCTATTATCTCTTTCTCCATCACCTTTTTCTCTTTTGTCCCTTTGTCAAAGGTGCAGCTATGAATAGTGCAGCAGGGGCACTCCCTCTGGGGACCTCTAGTTTAGAAATCAGTGCCTTTGCTGCTTCCATGGCAGGGTCCTGCAGTACTGGAGCAGCCTGAATGCAGCATGGTGGAGGTGCACTTGTCTCTCAGCCTGTCAGCTTCAGGGCCTTTTAGACCCCAGTGGGCTGTCCCTCTAAGCTTCCATGATGACAGGGGTCCTGACCACACCCACCAGGAGGTAGACTGCCCATTCTATGGGTGGGTAATTTCAGACAAAACGTTTTTGACTCACCCATTAAGAGCACTTCACTCAGAAAGTAGATGGGATGTTTCTGAGAAACAAAAATAACCCTACAGATGATGCTTACAGAGTTTTCTCCCTGTCTGTGGATGCCATTGATTTTCCCATACATCTGTGTGCGGGTTCAGGGATAGAAAATGTACAGCCTGAGGCCTACGCTAATACAACATGGTTTCACAGATCCCACACAAAATACTTTTCTGAGGATAACATATCAAGTTTGAGATGTTCCAGGTGACATTAGAATGGTTTCTCTGTAGTGCTACTGTATGCCTTTCTTGCAGTTAAACTCACACAGCATCAAAAACCTAACACATAAAATATGGGCTTTAGGCTGTGTGAGGACACACCAGTGGTCTAAGTGCATAAACAAAAGTGATGCTCTGTGCATAGGGGGTGAGGTGAGTGAACAAAGGGGAGGGGCTAAAGGGGGTGCTAAAAAAACTAAATATTCTGCAACATTTTCTTTGGTCTCCCACCTTCAGGTAACTACATATAAAATAAGGCACAGCTCAAATGAAAAATAAATGCAAGTTAAGTTAATCAGTGGGAAATGCACTATCGTACGTTAGGAAACCTCTATTAGTTAATGCACTACAGGGGTCTCTGTCTGTAACCAGAAAGCCACAGAACTGGACCCTTATTGTTGCAGTGGAGAATAGTCACTTGTGTATGTTTATGTCTACGTGGTCCCTGTGTGTGACAGAAAGCACTGTGACTATGTAAGTCATTATTTTAAACTTACATTGCACACAGTATATGCTGGGCTCCTACAAAATGCGCCAAAAGATGTAAGATTAAAAAGTGCCTTTAAAATATAGATTTTTAAAAATACTTAGACTGTACATAGTGTAATTTTTTTTAAACTGTCCTTCAAAAGCAAACACTTCACCGCTCAGCAGGTAACTCCCTTGCAATACCGCTCAAATTGAATAATCAGGAAGCTTCAAGTGGATTCATCAATTAAAGCAAATACAGGCTACCAAGCAGCTTTTACATTTTTAGATTAACCAGTTGGGCACATTGACTTTTCTTTCAGGCAAGAAGGCACCCTGGCAAGAAGGCTCGTTTAGCTGTCTACCCCTCCTTCCATTTCACAGCACAGGAGACTCCTTGTCTTACCTTCAGCTGAAGCAGTACAACTGCCGGAATTAACCGTCCCAGGAAGCTGTCTTTCCACAAACAGTACGGGAACTGTGGGGCATATGTACAAGCCCATATCGCCACCAGAGCATCACTTATTTTGACGCTGCAGTGGTCCTGCGCCATTTTTCATATTTATGCTGCAGAGCTAAGTCACTTAACGCCACCTTGTAAATATGCCCGTTTCCACCTCAGTGCTTTGCGGCAAAGGGGCGTGCAGTGGGTTTTGCAGTGGGCGTCCCATCACAACTCCCATTGCTTTTTTATTCTACCTCAGATTTACAAGGCTAAGGAAGGTCCAAAAACTAATGCCAGGGAATACCTGGTTTTAGCATGGTGATACCCGGAGAAATTATTAATTTCTCCTCATGTTTTGCTCTTTCTATGTGAGCTGCATTCTGCAGCACACATAGAAAGAGCAAATCACCATGAATGATTATTTATGTGCAGGAAGGTGTCCTTTCCTGCACAAAAACAATTGCCCCTGTAGCCAATGCTCCCTTGCTACATGATGGCTGGGTGTTGGCGCTTGCTAAGCAGCTTTTTTTGCTCCAGTGCAAGGGAAAACATAGGGGTACGCCGTATTCTTGTAAATACAGCGCATCCCTGCGTTTAAAAAATGTTGGAGCTCTCTGACATGTTGTGTAAATATGCCCCTATATTTCTTAAATTATAAAAGTATGGGCACATGGTGCTCCTCAGATCCCACCCACTTCGACCACTGTGACACCCCCCACAAACACACATTTTACACACACAAACACATACACACATTCACACTCTTTCACTTTCCTTATGCAGCAGGTACATTAACCAACTCTAAAATGGACACTCTCCATTATCTCTTTGTGATCTGAGCTTGAAAATTGAGGTTAGCATGGTTTCCATGGTATATGCAGCAAGTCTGTTAGCCTATCAAAGTAGCTTACTGAAATGAAGGATAATCGGAGTAATGAAGATTACTGGTAAGTAAATGGCACATTGAGAGAAAGAAGGCATATTGACAGAATATTAGCATTACAGAAGGGATGACTTAGGGAAGAATAAAGAAAGCGAAGAATTAGAAAGACAAACCATGAGTGCAGGGCTGGACTGGAAACCCAAAGCATCCCTGGGAGGGAGGGCACGGGTTGCAAGTGTGAAGCACTACTGTTTTTGTTACTGGGTCAAATATTGCAGCACCACTGCAAACAGTCCCCCAGTAACAAAAACAACCCCCACAGCTGCAATACCGGCCCCACCCTTCCAGCCTCCCGGAGAAACACCCGAAGCCCGCCACGGCCAGTTCGGCCCTGCATGAGTGGGTTTCTCTGTAGGAAAGGAGTGGGGATGCACAATGTGAGAAAGGTAACATTAAAGAGGGTGAGAGATACAGAGACAGTGGTAAGGAATGGAGCTGCACCAGTGAAATGAAGATGGAGTAAAGAGGCGCTGTAGAGGGAAAGACAGAAAAACGAGAGTGAAAAAACAGAGAGAAAGAGACAAACGACAGCAAAAGGCGATGAGAAGCAGAGAGGGAGGAACAAGTAAAAGGGAGAAAGTAGGAAGAGAGAGCAGGAGAACCAGTGTCATAAATAGACAGAGTGATGTAAGAGAGAAAGCCAGAGGTGGAAGTTGTTACATGAGGAATAACAGAGTGTCACAGAGTTGAAATCAAGTGAAGAATCATGAATAAGTGCATTAGAAATCCTGAATGAATAAAAAGACACAGGAGAGCGTGTTGTGGCCTCATAATGCTGGCCGGCAGAGATTGCAGTTTTAATGTATGTTGGGAGGGTCCTTGCTTGCATGGTGACCCTTGGCAATCCTGCCACTGTTAATGTCCCCCACACATATCTTTCCCTGTGCCCTGTGTCTCCGACTTTCTAATTCTATTTCTCTTTATGGCCTTTTCTATCCATCCTTCTCTTTCTACCACTCTCTTCTTTCCTTTCCATCTTAAATAATCATTTTGTGGCACTCCTCATCCTTTTCTGCCTTTCTCTGTCCTACTCATTTTGACTTTTCCTCTCCCTCTCTTCCACCCTCTCTCTGCTTGGGATCTGTGCATCCCTCTTTCTTATTCTCTCTCTCCCATTGCCTCCTTCTCCTTATCATGTACCCCATGATTTGCCCAGTAGCATAATTGTTTGACTCTATCTGTGCCTTTGCCAGTCCCTCTCTTCTGTCCTCTCTGCTTGGGCTCTGTGTCTTTCTCTCTCTCTTTCCTCCTCCCTCCTTCCTCTCTCTTTTTCTCTCATTCCCTCTCATATACCTCTTGATCTGGCCATCAGCATTTCTTTCTGTTTTTCTCTCTCATATTTCTCTCTGGCTTCTCCTGTTCCACTCTGCACCCTCCCTATCTGTGCTTTGTGCTGCTGTCAGCCTCCAGCCTCTATTCCTCATTAGTAGAGGCTGCTGAGCTCCTGGCTTGGATGCCATAAGCACATGTTTCTTTGATGCTCAGTCCTTTTTAGTGGGGCAGGTGCAAAGGGAGAGGAGTGTGAAGGAGCCCTGGAGGGGAGTGCCCATCTTTCCCAGCTCGACACTAGCCCATATGAAAACATGTGAGTATTAGGGGGAGTGCAAAATTGGCATAATATGTTTTCGTATAATTACGTGAAATGTACTCAAAGTTACGTGAAAGGATGCATAATTACTCAAAATGCAAATACATCATTTTGCTCTATATCTTATCTTGAAATGCATCCTGGAGTCAATTTTTGGCAAGAGGATGCATTTAAACAACGCACTGAAACCAACAGGCACACTTTCTGTTGATGCACCCTTTTACCACAAATTTGTCCTTTGAAAGGTGCATAATTAAGGGAACTGGTGTAATGGTGGAATTTCACATAACAGGCGTAACGCAATACTGGAATTATGTGAATTACGCATAGGCCAAGTGAGTAATTTTATCTCTAGGGGAGTTGGAGGGACACAGATGATTCTGCTCCCCATGCATAAGAATATTCAGAGGACACCATTTTCCAAACAATTTTATTTTTGGAAACTCTTGACTATGATCCTAGTCATTGTTTTCTTTCTTTTTCCTAATTTCGCTCACCATTATGTTGGTCTTACTGCTGGGTCTCTTTTCTGTTTCTTTTTAATTGTTGTCTTTGTTGCTCCTAATACTGACACTCTTACATGTTTCATGACTCTTCTCTCTCCCATGTAATTATTCTAGGTTGTTGTGACTCATTTTCTCCACCAGTGACCATATTTGGTTTTCTTCTTTGTGATATTCTGGCAAAATTCCCTACCATGATTCCCATAATATGGAATAATCTGAGAGTAGTTACTCACTAAATGGGAAATCTAGGAAGTTGTTTGCCATAAAAAGGAAAATCAAGTATAAGGGGGTCAGGATTCCCCTACCCTGCCTCCTCATAATGTATTTTTTTTTTTTTTTGGGCTTGGGGAATGAGTCCCTGAGTCCTAAGATGGAGGACACAATTTTTCCTTATGGTTGCAGCCAGCCAATCATAACGCATGATTGAACTTGCGGATCCGTGGATCCATCACAGATCTTCCCTGGATCCTTCGTGGATCCTCAACTGCAAGAAATGTACAAAGTCTTTTAACCTTTTTTTCTTAAAACTACTGAACTAATTTAAATTAAATCACTAAAAGCTAGCTTTCTTGATCAGGTGCTTGCAATTCAGTTTTGGCTGTATCTGTGTTAATTTTTGCTATGGAAACATGAATGGGGAAAATAAGTTTTGGGACCCATATTTTTCTTGAGTCCCACTTGATGGATCACCCTGAAACTTTGAAGAAACAGCTGAGGTGGAAGATTTTTTTTTTGCAAAGTTACATGAAGATTTGTTAAATGGTGGCAAAGTTATTAATAAGCAAAAAAAAAAAGTTTCCCTAATGAAATGTGGCCCTAACTTTAACTTCCCAGTGGCAACTGCCGCTGGGTAATATATATATATGTATATATATATTCACGCTCCACTTGCACCTGCCTGTTGCACTCATAGGCTGGTGCCTGCTAGTCAGGGGTGCACCTGACAACAATATCAGCTCCAAAGTCCCTCCCCGCAATCAAACGGGAATCAGGAAGCAGCACTCACAGGGTAAATTCACAGTTGTTTATTTTCTCAAAACACGCTTTCGGCACTCGGCCTTCCTCAGTAATGAAACGAGGAACGCGGCAAACACTTTTCATTTAAACCATCACGTGTCAAATTAGCTCGACATAGAGGTAGGACTCGATGATGGAAAAATGGCCACCATCTTGGAGTGGGTCTGTGCCTAGTTAGTAATATTACATATATAAAGAATACAACAAGATACATACAATTCATAAGTATCTAGAGATCAAATAGATCGCATTATGGCTCAATAAAGTATACCATCAGTATAACGCCCAAAATGGGCTATACAATGTACACACTGCTGTCATCAGACCCGCACCAACGGTGCTGTTATGCTGCCCGTCCCGACGTTGTCCGGGTATGAATTGCTGCCGGCCAGTAGTATATTGCTTTGTAGGATATCGTTTTGATAGCATTTCTTATCTGTGACAGGCCTGTGAAACGCTCCGATTCACATTGCACTGCTGATGCACTTAAGAGTGCGCGTTCAGTAGTGTGTGAACTCGAGTTTCCCTACTTTATTTTTCCTTGCAATATTATATATAGCGCGAACTCGACAACATGGCATGAGCACAATTTACATTACAGAAGAACACATTCATTTGTGGTAGGCACGGGGAGACAAAGCGATTTGCCTGGAATCCCAGGATGTTGAGCTGATGCCGAGATTCGAACGTAGCTCCCCAGCTCTAAAGTTCGCAATTCTAGAACTTGTGGCGGGAGGTGTGTCTAAAAGTGTATATCGGTGCTGGCCATCAATGAGAGAGACCTGTGCATTTTTCAAATGGGTGGTGAAAAAATATGAGTATGTTGCTGGAGATGTGGGAACCCGTGCCACCAATGTACTTACCGGGGGAGGGTAAACACCCATTATTTCGCAACTTTCTTTCCACATACCATCACTCCGCATACTTTCATTACGAAAGTACCATGATTCCGCAATGCCATTATAACGCATGGCATTACATTTTATATGCGTTTACCACGCATACATGTTTTTTTTTTAATGTTTGGATGAGGTAAGTATGGGTATAGGGGTATATGTTTTGGGGTACTGAGGTATATGTTTTGGGGTGTTTGGGTATTTGAAGGGTTCGGATATAGTTTTGGGTAATGGGGTACAGGGGTAGTTTTAGGGATAGGTATGGGTTTTGGGGTACAGGGGTATTTTTAGGGTTCAAGGCTAGGTTTGGGTTTTGGGGTATAGGGGTATTTTTAGGGTTCAGGGCTAGGTTTGGGGTTTGGGGTACAGGGGTATTTTTAGGGTTCAGGGCTAGGTTTGGGTTTTGGGGTACAGCGGTATTTTAGGGTTCAGGGGTAGGTTTGGGTTTTGGGGTACAGGGTTATTTTTAGGGTTCAGGGCTAGGTTTGGGTTGTGGGGTACAGGGGTATATTTAGGGTTCAGGGGTAGGTTTGGGTTTTGGGGTACAGGGGTATTTTAAGGGTTCAGGGCTAGGTTTGAGTTTTGAGGTACAGGGGTATTTTAGGGTTCAGTGGTAGGTTTGGGTTTTGGGGTACAGTGGTATTTTTAGGGTTCAAGGCTAGGTTTGGGTTTTGGGGTACAGGGGTATTTTTAGGGTTCAGGTGTAGGTTTGGGTTTTGAGGTACAGGGGTATTTATAGGGTTCAGGACTAGGTTTGGGTTTTGGGGTAGAGGGGTATTTTTAGGGTTTAGGGATAGGTTTGGGTTTTGGGGTACAGGGTATATTTATAGGGTTAAGTTGGGTTAGTGTTTAAGGGTGTTGGGGTATTTTAAGGAGTAAGGGTGGGTTATGATTATGGGGTGCAGGGGTATTTAAAGGGAGCAGGGTGGGATTAGCACACAATATGAGAAATTGCATGAAGGGCGGAACGTACCACACGCCCCCAGCGTTTGTCACGTCCCCAGCACACGCTCACAGCACAACGCAGACACGCCCACAAGGGACTACTTTGCTGGCACGGTTCTTTTACCTTTTAAATGTATATGGTGGGCGTCTGCATAGCCTATGTCCTTCTGCTGCAACTGCCCTTTCCAACGCTGTATTGGGTGTTGTGATTGGTGCTGTGGTTCTTGAGATTACCCGCCTCAAAGGTTTGGGCTCTCTCTTTATTATATTAGTATGGATATATATATATATATATATATATATATATATATATATATATATACATACATATATATACATTTACTCTGGGCGGGTAACTCTGCTCCACCAGCAGTTTGCAGAGATTTGCTTACTCCACGCTGTATGGCAAACACGGAGTAGGCAAAAACTCAGCCTCCGTGGTGGAGCGGTGAAAGCCGCTCCCTCCCCACTCCCAAATACTTAAAAAAGATATAAAGAAGGCCTGTGTTTCTACGGCCTTCCCTGCCTGGCTGCTCTCCTTCCTGCACCTCTCGCGTCCTCAACGCCCTTCTTCATTAAAAAAAACCACTATGTTGTACATCTTGCTAATGTGCATGTGCACGTGCAAGACTTAGTGTATTTTTTTTATAAAGAAGGACGTCGAGGACGCGTTAGGAGCAGGAAGGAGAGTGGCCAGGCAGGGGAGGCGGCAGAAACACAGGTAAGTGCCTTCTTTATATATTTTTTAAGTATTTGGGAGTGTGGAGGGAGTGGGGCAGGAGCGAAGCAGAGCTACGCATAGCTCCACTGAGTTTTTTTCAAACTCTGTTGAGCTACTCGTAGAGGCAATACGACAGCTTCACCCAGGCTTAATATATATATATACGTGTGGTGTGTGTATAGATATATTTTTTTATTGAGAAAAAAAGGTTAAAACTTAGTTATAGTTAAGAAAACTTTATTAATTCTAAAGTTATAGTTATTACTTGAATTTATCATTTATGCACTATTTTCAAATTACTATAACTGATGCACCTTCAAACACAGTGTTGTCAACTCGCCAGCCACACTACAATAAGTATCACTGATGCCTTTTCCACGTACAGTGTTCTCACAAATGACCGAATTTGAGATGTTAAAGTGTTGTTATGAAGGCTATGATTTCACATAATATAAGTGATGTAATATGAAAGGGTATAAGCAATACGTCATAAAGGTATGCGTTATAGTTATTGTAGTGTGACTAGCGAGTTGGCACACTGTCTTTGGAGGTGCGCAAGTTAAAGTTGTTTGAAGGTGGTGAGTAAATTATAAATTTAAGGTATAACTATAACGGTAGAATTTCAATTGTTTGTGTAGTATACATTTGGTTTGTAAAGAATGAATGAATACATAAAGTTCTCCTAACTATAACTTAGTTTTAACCTTTGTTTTTTTTTTATTGAATTACTGTGGTTGTAATTATGAAATAATTTTTTTTAAATCATATAGTGTAGTATCGAACAGTTGAGTGTTGTTTAGTGGAGTCTTATAGAGTATAGTGAGGACAGTGTAGTACAGTGTAGTGTGCTATAGAGTGGAGTGGCCTATAACGGAATAGCATGAAATAGAGTGGCGAAGAGTCAAGTGGCATAAAGTGGAATCGTTTAGAGTGCAGTAGAGTGGAGTGGCGTAAAGCAGAGTGGTGTAGAGTAAAATTGCATAGAGCAGACTGGCGTGGAGTGGAGTGCCATGAAGTTGGGTAGCATAAAGTAGAGTGGCACAGAGTGAAATGATGTAGAGCACAATGGCATAGAGTGGAGTGGTATAGAGTAGTGTGGCGTGCAGTGAAATATTGTAGAGTGGAGTGTCATAGAGTGGCGTGGAGTTGAGTGACGTAGACTGGAATAGCATAGAGTGGAGTGGTATAGAGTGGAGCGGTTTAAAATAGAGTGGCATAAAAAGGAGTGGTGTAGAGTAAAATCGCATAGAGTGGAGTGGTGTAGATTGGAATGGTGTAGAGTGGAGTGGCGTACAGTGGAGTGGTGTAGAGTGGTATACCAAGCAGTGAAGTCGCATGGAATGATGTACAGTAGAGTTGCATTGACTGGAATAGCATAGCATGGCGTGGTGTAGAGTAGAGTTGAGTAGTGTGGATTGGCATAAAGTAGAGTGGCATACAATAGAGTGATGTAAAGTAGAGTGGCGTAAAGTGGAGTGGAGCAGAATGAACTCACAAAAAATGGAGTCTCGTACAGTAGAGTGGCGTGCAGTGGAATAGCACTGAGTTGAGAGCAGTGGGGTAGAGTGGAATGGCATAGAGTCAAGTGGCGTAGACTCAAGTGGCATAGAGAAGAATAGTGTAGGGTGCAGTGACATAGAGTGGAGTGGCATACAGTAGAGTGATATACAGTAGAGTGGAATAGCGTACAGTAGAGTGATGTACAGTAGAGTGACGTAGTGTGGAGTAGTATAGGCTGGAGTGGCGTAGAGTGTAATATCATACAGTGTAGTGGTATACAGTGTAGTGGCATACAGTGGCGTGGAGTATAGTGGAGTGACATACGGAGAAGTGGCATAAAGTGCAGTGATGTAGAGTGAAGCGACATAGAGTAGAGTGGCATAGAGTAGAAGAGCATAGAGTGGAGTAGTGTAAGGGGGCAGAGTCAAGTGGCATACAGTGGAATAGAGTAGAGTGGAGTAGCATACAGTGGAATTGCATAAAGTGCAGTGGTACACAGTAGAGTGGCGTACAGTGGAGTGGTGTAGAGTTGAATAGAGTAGAGTGGAGTGGCATAGAGCAGAGTTGAATAGAGTGGATTGGGGTAGATGGAATGGCGCTGAGTGGAGTGGTGTGCAGTGTTGTAGAATCAAGTGTCACAGAGTGGAATAGTGTAGAGTGG
Organism: Lissotriton vulgaris; assembly: GCF_964263255.1. NCBI lineage: Eukaryota > Metazoa > Chordata > Amphibia > Caudata > Salamandridae > Lissotriton > Lissotriton vulgaris. The sequence continues at coordinate 797,260,671 of NC_141685.1, read as the reverse complement.
AGTGGCATACAGTAGAGAGGTGTAGAGACAAGTGGCGTACAGTAGAATAGCATAAAGTGTTTGGCGTAGCGTGGAATGACGATTGGAGTGACATACCATCAAATTGGGTAGGGTCAAATGGCGTAGAGTGGAATAGCTTAGCATGGAGTAGAGTAGAGTACAGTGGAGTAGTGCAGAGTGGATTGGCGTAGAGAGGAGTGGTGTAGAGTGGAAGGGCGTAGAGTGGATAGGTGTGTGGTGTAGTAGAGTGTAGTTTAAAGAGACATAGATTGAAAGAATCTGAATGGATGTAGATGAAATTTGGTAGGAGTATAGATTATTGGGTGGTAAGGGTAATTTTTTTATAGAAGCTGTAAATTGGTTAAGAACTATTAAAGTTGCAAGTGACAAAACACAAACACAGAGTTATATATTGTGCCATGGAAAGCACGGTAACCTCGGAGTATACCTCAGTACATGTTGATGTTTAGGCAGTGTATCATTGCCTAATGGCTGCCTTTATAAAAGTAAAAGGCAGCCATGTAGTTTTCACCACGTTTGTGTTCTGGGTTAGGGCCTTAGAAAGAGGTACGTAGTAGGTTTTATTGTTGTTTCCTACCTAGTTCCACTCTGTTAAAGTGGTATTAGGTAGTGAAATGTATTAACATTTTTCTATATATTTTAAAAAAGCTTTACAGAATACCGCAGTAGTATCGACAAAGTGCCATGATAGTTACAGAAAAAAGAAAAAAGAAATATGGAAAAACAAAGAAATACACTGTAGTACACTATATTTGAGAAATATAGTGTAGTACAGTGTACTTTTGTTTTTACAAATTATTTATTTTGTTACATTTTTCGAAGTAGTGCAGTACTTTCTAGGTATTACCGTGGAAAAGTAAATATGTAAATAGTTTTAAAAAACACTGTAGTACACTATTGTGAAATATAGTGTAGTACAGTGTATTTTTCAATTTTTTTTACACTTTTTAAAAATGTTGTTTAAGTGCCGAAGTACATTCAAGGTGGTACTGCAGTACTCTGTTACCTTTTTAAAAAAATAAATAGAAACTGATCATTTATCCTACTAATTGCTATTTAATAAAGTGGTAATAGCCAATCATACACTGCCTTGTCATTGGAGCCCACAAGCTCCTATCGATCAGGTACCAGTAGAAGATTTGAGGCGCTCTAGCTTTATGTGCTACAAGTTTGTTTGTTGAACAAGTATCTGAAAAGTAATCCATAGTAGACCAGATACTTGCATTTTTAGCTAGATGGTAATTATCTGGAGGTGAACGTTATATGGTAGCATCTTCTCTTATACCACCTTTCAGCTAAATGGAAATCTTAAATTTTCCTACGAAAGATGCATACGCAAGTAAATACATTTGGTGAATGGGTGTATTGTGGGAGGCTGCTTTAAGGGCTTATATTTTGACAGTCCTTTTTGTGGTAATATAGATTTGGTAATTGCAATTGGTAGATAGTTAATGCAGTGAAAAAAGATTGAAAATAAATCCTAGACAAAGTATTAATGCCTAGGCTACACTTTCAGACAATTATATAAGTTGCAGGGACAGTCAAAAATGTTTAGTCAATTTAAATCCCTCGAATGTTACGAGGAAGATATAAAAGAAAATGGATTCCGGCTTGAACTCTTCAAAATGAGTAAAATTTGATTTACGCCTCTGCTAGAGCACAAAGGCCCATATTATAAATGTACTGTATTTTGATTAGGGCAGGCCAGGCCATGTTACCGCTGTAGCAGTTTCTCAGCGGGCTGCAGAATCAGTTCAAGGCTGGATTGGCATTCCCTGGGGGAGTGGAGCAATGAGAGCCTGGTTTTTTAGCAAACGCGGATGAAATTTTATTCATGCTGGTCTTATATCAATTATTTCCAGCAATTCATGCCATGATTGTTATGCGAAATGCCTGAGATAGAGCCATTTTGCCCTGTCACAAAAGTGAGACTTCTTCAGGTGAAAAACCAATTGCAAGAGCACATGAAAAAAGAGTAAAAACTGTGAAGTAAGTGACTGTTGTTAGTGTTATGCACGATTTTGGGATTTTAAAATGCGGCATGCTTCCTTACACCACAAAGCAAAGACAAAGTAAATAGGTCTAGCCTATGCACGAGCTGTTGGTTTTGGCAATGTGTTTTAGCCATGTTGTCCACCAGAGTGACTGCTGTTCAGCATGCCTAAAAGTTAGTGGAGTATAGGGGAGTCATGTGGAGTGTCAGAGTAGAAAGATGAAGAGTGGAGTAGAGTGTTGTAGAGTGGAGTGGCAGAGAGTGTTGTGTACTGGAGTGCCATAGTGTGGAGTCGCATAAAATGGCACACACTGAAGTGGCATTGAGTAGAGTGGACTGGTGTAGAGTGCATTGGCGTAGTGTGTTTCAGAGTATAGTGGCGTACAGTGGCATTGAGTGCAGTGGAAATGAATTCAGTGGCTTACATTGCAGTGTTGTAGAATGCAGTGGTGCAGATTAGAGTAGTGCATAGTAGAGTGCAGTAGTGGAGTAGAGTGGTGCAGATTGGGGTGATGCAGAGCAGTTTGGCACAGAGTGGAGTGGCATAGAGTGCAGTGGCATAGAGTGGTGCAGAGTGGAGTGGCGTAGAGTTGAGTGATGCAGAGGACAGAAGTGCAGAATCGAGTTGAGTGGCATAGAGTGCAGTGACAAAGAGTGGTGCAGAGAAGAGTAGCATAGAGTGCTGCAGCATAGAATATAGTGATGTAGAGTGCAGTGGCACAGAGTGCAGTGGCGTAGAGTGGAGCAGCGTACAGTGGAGTAGTACAGAGTAGAATGCCAGAGGATTTAGTTGCAGAGAGTAGAGTGTCAGAGTGCTGTGGTGTAGAGTGGAGTAGAGTGGCATAGAGAGAATGGTGTAGAGTACAGTGATGCAGAGTACAGTGCAGTGGCATTTAGTGCAGTGCCAAAGTGCAGTTGTGTAGGGTGTATTGGCATAGAGTGCATTGGTTAAGTGTAGAGTGCAGTGGCATAGAGTAAAGTGGTGCAGAGTGGAGTAGAGTGCAGTAGAATAGATTGCTTCAGAGTAGAATGAAGTGGCTTAGAGTGGAGCGGTACATGGTAGAGTGCAGTTGCATAGAGTGGCATAGTGTAATGGCATACAGATGATTGGCGGAGAGTGCAGAAGCATAGAGTTGAGTGTCACAGAGTAAAGTGCATTGATGTAGAGTTTATTGGCATAGAGTGCAGTGGTGTAGAGTGCAGTGTTGCAGAGTGGCATAGGTTACAGTGGCATACAGTGGAGGTTAAGCAGCGTAGATTGGTGTGGCCTAGACTGGAGTGGTGTAGAGTGCAGTGGAGAAGAGTGCAGAGGTGTTGAGCAGAGTGGTGAAGAGTGCATTGGCATAGAGTAGAGTGATACTGGGTTGAGTAGAGAAGTGTAGCATGACATGGCATAGAGTGAAGTGGCATAGAGTGGACTAGTGCGGAGTGCTGTGGTATGGAGTGGTGTAAAGTGGAGTGGTGCAGAGTAGAGTGCAGTGGTGTGGAGTGGTGCAGAGTAGAATGGAGTGATGTGTAGCGAGCATGCATGGTATGGTAGCGCACTGCCATAACAGATAACACATTTACATTGAAATGACCATCAGATTTGCATCATCTAGTGTAATGATTTTTTTTGATCATATTAAAGTATTTGTTTCCAACACACTTCAGAAATACCATGAAATGTGCTTCATTTGTGTTCCTAACTCTGATATATTCTGAAATACTTACACAGTTCATTTAAATATTGTTGTGTGCTAGACAAAACCTCTTTTCTAACCCCAGTATCCAGCTAGATCACATACATCCTCTGACATTGAAGTCAGAGAAAGAAAAGTAAAAAAGTGCCCTGACATTTGGCTTGGATCTTTGAATGCACAGCAAATGTGACAAGATAAGAACAAGATTTAAAGGCCAGTTTACAGAAAGCAGGTTTGTGGAAGAATACAGAAAACACAGTTTTGGTAACGGGAAGAACACATTGAACCTGGACAGCCTAAAGCAAATAAAGCCAGCAAATAAAAAGGTAGAAAATGTAACAAAGCACAAAACCAATGGTAGTCAACGGGCGGAATGCATTCCTAAATCAACTTTCTGGAAATCCCCACAAAGTCTTTAATAAACCAGACAACAGCGCTGTATGGTCTTCTATGGCCTATAAATGGACGTGAGGATGCACTTTGGGCTAACAAAATAGTGCAAAATGTTAAAGCCAGATTTTTTTAAGCAATAATGTGCACATTTTCAGCATTTCTTTGGGCATTTTGATTAACTTACTGAAATGAAATTATACATATTTGATTCTGGCCTAGTTATTGGACATCCAATGCCTCACTATTCAGCTCCCTGGAGATTATAGCAGCAGGTACAGCAGGCACAGAGTAAGATAGAGCGAGAGATTTGAAACTAAGGGACAGGAAAGAAGAGACAGGCAGGGAGCAGAGCCTGCTCTGAATATTTTTGCCAGAACTCCTTTCGGATACCAGTGTGACCCTGGGTAAAGGGCTGCTTTCAAAACATGAATGCCTGGCATGGCCCAATCATGTCCCTATTGCCTCGTTCTAGTCTTGGCCTCCTGCTGTGTGAGGCTGGTTTAAACATTTTTTCAAGCATTGAATTTTGGCTTTGACGTTCGTCCTGATATTGATGTGGGCGTACCGGGGGGCCAGAATTTCCAATTCCATCTGGTGTACCCCCAACATATGGGAATTATGAGTTATTTTCACTGAAATGGGGCATAACACACAATCCCAGTACTTCTGGGTTAAGTTCTGTTTTTTGCCCCATTATAAAGAAAACAATGGGCCAAAATCCACAACCATTTACTGACTGCTCCATGCTTGTGGTAAATGGATGCAAGGGCTTTCTCTAGACCACTGATGAGGATGGGAGTCAGGCAGAGGCTAGACCCAAAGAGGGGCACAGAAGGGCACATTTGTAGCTCCTCCTGTAGTGCAGAAGCTAGCCTCACCAGTTGCCTGCATCGCGACAACCAGGTCCTGTGTTTCAGGACCTGGGATTCCTAGGTCTGGTATTTTCAGACCTGGTACTCCCTATTCCGGAAATACTGGGCTACTCAGAATGGCTCAGATCAGTATTCTCCTCATGGGATACCGCCTTAGGACACTCGAAATGACGGCTACAGTCTTACTTTGAACGGCCCAGTGAGCGCCATCACTTTGTCTGTCAGTTAGCAGGATACCAGAAAGATTTTGTAACTGACCCTAGGACTTTTTGCAGTGAGGTTCTCACCAATGCTTGTAGTATTCCAGTGAGTTCCCCGCAGTGTCTTCTGAGTCAGCTGCTAGCTAATTACTACAGTACCTTCTACTGAGTTCCATGATTTGCCTTCTTATGACCCCTCTTTCCAGGATCCTCTACCGCCCTTACCCTAGAACTCTTTTGTTTTAGGGGAAGAACATTAGTCGTCTCAGGCTGCGGTAAGAGGGGTGGGCAGTGAAAGCATGTAAGACCTTGATTGAGAAACTAAGCTGTGCTTGGCTTCCTTAGCCCATCTTCTCCCTTTTTTCTTTATTTTCTCTCCTTTTTTTTATTCACAGGGGCTGCCACGTGCCCGTACCACAGCATTACATTATTTTCTGTAACCTGGTTTTGCCCTCTCACACTCCTGCTTCCATCCACTGTTCCCCACTGCCTTTTTAACTTTCTCCATCTGCACTAGCTGTGGTTTCTATTCCAGCAGCAAGGTGCAAGGCAGGGAACTAACCAGTGTGGAGGAAGCAGTGGTGCTTACCAAGCTTAAGAGATTTATACAAACACAATAAGCTGCATCCTATCCTTGTATCGGTCCTCTCAATTTTAGACTACCTCGTTGGTGCCTTTATGCTTGCCTGTGCAGACAAGGGTACTATCGGTACTTCTCCCCTCAGTCATGAGCACATAGAGTCCCATCTACACAGACGTCAGGACCATCCACTCTTCTGCCAAGCAAAAGCAGCAAGAGTTGTGTCCACTCAGACCCTGGTGCTAACTATGCTACTCTACTCAGAAAGAAGCAGCAACAGCATTTCAAACCTCGGTACCAGAAACACCTCCAAACACTGACAGAAGCAAGGATAGCTTTATACGCTCATAGAACCACCCACTCTTCTGGTTCCAGCCAGAAGTAGTGATAGCTTTTTACACTCAGACCCTGGTACCACATAGTCAGGGGCAGCCCCTCAGCTAAGGCGGAGGAGCATTACCCCACTGCTCACGGAGCAGTGTAAACAAATAATAACTGAAGTTATTATCTTTTTATTTTTTGTATGGTCACACTAAGGCGGGCGGGCTTGGCTTCCCTGACGTCATGGAGGAGGAGTGGTTGTGTACTCTGTAAAGTGTGCATTAATGTTTGACTGGTCCTCTCGGGCCGGCCATACTGTCATTCACACTTTGCGTGTTCTCCATGCAGGCAGCATTACAGGCTGCATGAAAAATAGGTCCAGGCCCCCAGTGGAGAAGTGTGGCTCAGGGGTTAGAGGCGGCAGACCTGGAGCTTGAGTTTGGCCCTGGACCAGGGTTCAATTCCCCGCCTCGGCGGGTCTTGGGCTCAAAAATTCCACGGACTCGATAATTCTCGCTCCGGTGCCTTCTCGACTCACGGGTTCACACTCTGCGACTCTGGGCAATAGCTTGCTTAATCTCCACAACGGCCCCTCGCGGTGGGATGCCTGGCTTTCACCTTGTGGATACCCTGCCAGGGTTATCTCACAGGGGAATACCAGGACGGGTTCCCTAAGCAAGCGCGGAGATGCCCCAGGGTAAGTCGTGCGCTATATAAGTTTCATTCATCATTCCCTGGTAGAGCACCGAACCATGGCGCTCAGTCCAATCACAACGCTTTATTACAGCAATGTAATTGGTTCAGGGGAGCCTGGGCGCCTACCAATCACAACGCTGCATTGCAGTATTATGATTATCTGTGGGGAGCCGGGATGCGTCCCAGTCCCCGGAAGAGACTCACTCGACAAGGGAGAGAAGCGGCGATGGAAAGACGCAGTGATTTTTCTCAATTCAAAAAACCCCTCCGCCCCGTACCTTACCGGCCGCCACTGGTTATGACATGACCATCCCAACCACAGACAGCAACAGCTATATACACTCCAACCTCAATATCACCTACTGTTCCCGATCTAGGCAGAAGTAATAGGTTTGTCCCCCCCGACCTTGGTACCATCCACTTTTCTGTACCTATATAGAAGCAATGACAGCTTTGAGGACCCAGACATTAAGAGTAATAGGCAAAGATTACAATGTGATTAAATTAGGATATACATTGCTCAAACTTTTTCAGTTTGGATTCAGAGTGAGGATGAAGTAGGACATGACGTTCCCTCCCCCCGCCACCACCATCACCAGGCCCAGATGGGTATTATTTGCATGATATTTATAGCAGAATTAACCTGATTATTGTAGCAATATACAGAATTCTATATGGGAAATAGTGAATTATGGTGATGTATTTCACCAAAGTGTTCTGAGTTACATCAGATAGACATGAGTGAAGCACGAGTTGTCTATGATGTTACCCAGAACGCAGAATGAAACACATCCCCAATGTTAACTTTTTACCCACCTATAATTTTATGGTATTTATGACTCCCAAAACTATCTGCCTCAATAACTATGTAGAGGCAAAGGAGTAATGGAGAAGTCATCCATGACATGGCCTCTACTCCTGCCCCAAGTTGAAAATAATGAAATATATGGACTCCTGACACCCACACTCACCACTATCTGCGCCTTCCCTTCCCTTCAGCATCTGTTCTAACTGCTTTCTAGCAGAGTCCTAGCAGAGCAGCCTGGGATTCCTTTATGACACAAGAATAGTGGTCAGCCTGTTCTGTTGCCCACTGTTGCTATGACAAAGCAGTGAATTGCTGGATTTAGAATCCTGTCATTCATACTAATGGCTCTCCATAAGAGACATGCATACAAATGTGTTAAAATCACTAGCCAGACACAATGAAAGTAGAGTCCCAGTTCTGCATCTTTGAGAGGCAGTGCCATGGTGGCATTACATGGTTCTTACTCAGTACGAATAGGGGAACATTTCAAACTCATAAGTAAATGTGATATTATAGGATACTATATGTATGGTATTATATGCAGCTAAATTGATTGATTGATAGATATACAGATCTAATAAGATGCTTATTCACCAGGCCTCTTAAGACAGCCTTTTTGAAACATGTAAACTGTTTCATGGGTTGTGAGGAAAAGTACTATGTTACACTCTTTATGAGTTCAGTGTGTTCACACTTAGATTTTTATTGGAATCCAAATGAAGAATGACGGTTGTTGGGCCATTAATAACAATGAAATACAGCAATAGAACCATATAACTTGTGTTGGTAGCTTCCTGATGAATACTTTGAATGTACATTTGGTTACAGAGAAGAGTGACATAATCTGCTGTATCACTGTTTGTTTTTGTATGACAATAACAATAGCCAAGAAGATGATCGGGAATAACTTAGTGCAAATCAGTCTTGGCCCTGCTCCAATAGAAACAGTCAATCTCCAGGTGCCAAGTCACGCCCTCCTCTGAACGGGAAGGACCAGACTGATTCCAGCCTTGAAGGGGCTCAGGGCTGTCTTGTAGCTTGGATCAATGCCACAATAAGCATGGATGCCACGTCTGGCTTGCCTATTGCACTTAGAGCATCACATTAATACAAGGAAAGGCGATACGTGGAACGTTTGCAACAGTCTCAGCTATTGGTAATTGTCCTGGCCAAATGTACTATATTGTTTTTATGCACAGTGTGCTGCTCTAGACAGGGAAAAATCATATGCAAACCATCATTGGCCCTTCTCCAATAGGAACACTCCAGGCCGAACTACCAAACCTGGTCCTCTCTGAATAGGAACACAAAAAACCAGAGACCAATTTCAGCCTTTGTGAACATCATTTGTGTGAGTCAGTTGACTCCCTTGTCACAATGAGCATTGGACCCATGTCAGTGTATACCTTGTGCACATAGTACATCACATCAGATTTAGAACCAAAGGAGGTGATGGGGGAATGCCACTGGTATATGCTGTGGTCACAATTACAGTCTGAGGGAGAAACATGTGTTTCACCAACTATTGACAGTTTTATAATACACTTGTGGAAAATGCTCATCAGGTAGCAGAACCAATTAGTTACTTACCACACAACCAGTGGAATCCAGTTTCCGATCCGAAATGCACCTAAAGTTTTTGCTGCATCCTCCGTTATCCTTATTGCAATCCCGAACTGGTCCAAATGAGTCCAGAAGGACCTCTAAGTTGTCAAATGAGGAAGAAGTCATGAGTTCTTCTCTGCAAAATAACAAAGGAGAGGTAAGTCCTATGTTTACTAAGCCATTTGTAAAAATTAGATCACAGGGTGGAGATTCAGAGACAAGGTTGAAAAGAACAAAATATCCAGTAACTACTTTGTTATCCTTACACCTAGAGGTAACTGCATTTACAATATAATGCACATGCCTTAAATGAAAAGTAGACGCATTTTAAACTAATCTGTGGGAAATGTATTGTTCTGGTATGAAGTCCCACATGGTTAAAGGGACCAATTCAGATGCCTGTGGGCGTAACTGATGGGTGACTGATTTAATACAAACATGCATTATACACACTACAAGACAGGCCACATGCAGTATAATTTAAGTTTCTGAAAAATTTGCAAAAATATTCAGGGGGCTGTCATTAAGGCAACTTTACATGTGAGTAACTATATGTGTAAAGTTAGTTCTAAACTTTTGAGTAACTTTACTACTTTTGGCTATTTACCATGTAGGAGTGTAAAGGTACTCAGAAGTGTAAACTTACACATCCTCAATGCCTTAAAAATTGGTGGAGTCAGTTAAAAGGTAAAACATGACCGTAAAGTTACTCCAAGTATTGATTTTGTGACCATATTTTACGTTCTCCACATTTGGTGTAGACCTTCGTAATTGTGACAGAGATCTCCCTATGGTGAAGTAAGGGTAAATTAATGAAAGTTCATAAAAATGTGTACAAAAATAATTGCAATTTATGTGTGTTAAATGTTAAATAATTTTATATATGCTTTTCAAATGCAGATTTTTAAAAACTTTACTGCACTATTAACTAAATGTAAATTATTTTAATACATGTAAGTATATTGAATTAAATTCAAATTATTTTTAAAGATGTTTTTAAAAAGATAAGCCACCCTAAAGTAAAAGTTCTTATATGTATTTATTATATATTAAAAGTTACTAACTGTTATGGGCACCATTAATTCATTTAATTTATTTAAAAAATAGTTACATTTATTTTTAAACTGCAAAAGATCATTGAAATATTTTAAAATAATATCATATAATTTAGAATTTATATTTACCTTTTTAACATTAAAATTGCTTGATATGTATTTTTTTTAAATATAAATTAGTTCAATTAATGTTCTTATTTGAGATGGGGTTTTGTTTTAAATTCCTAACTCCATTATTTTTCTATGGGAGAATGTTGCAACACCTGTGAGTGCTCCATAGATGGTGCTGAACGTACTCCATCTCTGAGCTGGAGTACATGTAGGACGTATCATGTAATGTTAGAAGTGCAGTTTGAGAATAGGAAAAGGCTTATTCTTTTGTGGGTGGGCTCATGTCTCTGCCAATACACCTACTTAATCCAGCCCTAAATCATCCTTACCCCTACCAACACCCCTTCCCTTTATTTGTAAATAGTCCCCATTTTCCAGCCTCTCACCCTATCCCTCCCACATTTACTACCAAGACGTACACCTATGTGTGTGGTGTTTTCTGCAGCCAGGGTGGAGATTTCTGCACATAAAAGATAGAAGGGGCAGAGACAACCACATGTAGGCTTGTGAATATAATGTTGTAGTACGTTAGTTTGTGCATGGCCCTCCCCTAGTGTTAACGTGTTTAGAGTACTTTCAAAAGTTACATTTTTAGTAATACACAATCAGCCTGTACCTAGTGTAAACCTTTCTACTAAAACTGTTCATCCCAGAACTGGTAACAACTTACATCACAAAAAGATTAGCTCTTTGTCACCATGAAGCTTCAGATGAAATCAACTAAAGCCAATACTGGCTTCCAAGCAGGCTTTAGATTTGGTGAATAATCAGTTGCATACATTAACATTTCTTCTAGATAGCAGTCTTCCTGGAGAGAAGGATTGCTTCTTCTTTAGCTCTCTGTCCCTCCTCTCACTTCAAAGTATAAGATACCCCCTCCCTCCCTTTTATCCTTAAACAACTGAAGGCACATTCATTTTTCATGAATATTTGTTTCTTAATAAAAAGCGTGCAAAAGGTGTTAAAGTTAAAAAAAAAACTTGGAAAAGCCCTTGCTAACTGACCATTTCAATCCTTCGGTCATTGAAAATACCAATTACATTGTTATACATACTCTTACTTATTTCTGCACATCTATTTCTCTTCCTGCATAATCAGACACCCAGAGTATACATTTTGGGTCAAATCGCTATTGTTGTAGCTTTTTTAAACATTAGTCAAACATGAGCACCAATCTATGATTGCTGTGATGGGTTAAATTTACACTAAGGTGTTCAGATCTCAATACACTAAGCCAAACCAAGAGCTCAGGCTACAATGGGAAAACCAGACAAGAATATTGTTGCCCTTTCATGATGAAAAGATCCTGTAAAAGTAATTAGAAAGAAGGATTGTATAAATAAACCTGGCATCAACACCAATGGGCGCTTGCACTCAGGAAGTTATGCAAGCGTGTAAGTGTGCATGTATAATGACAAAGTGGAAACCTAGCTGTAAAGTGACAGAGAGCTGTACAAAGCAGTAATGCTGCTAAATGATTTCTCTAATATGAAACAATACGTTTGGAAGGCGCTACATACATCTCAACAGGTAGATTTTGCTTGTCTAACACAGTGGGTTGAGTGTCCGTGGCAGGTATCAGTGTGTAAGGAGAGTGTGAAGAATTATTATTTAGAGTTTGGCAGGTGAGATATTGCATCAAAATGTGACTGTGATCATGGTTGTCGTATTACAAGTTCCATAGGCTATAATGCACTTGCAGGGGCGGTTGGTGACATTTGAAAGTGGCAGGCGCAAACTGATTTGCATACTGCACCACAGCGAGCGAGCGTATCGAGCGAGCCGAACCCCATAAGGGGGGTTTGGGGGGATAACCACCCCCAAGAAAATTTTGAAAAAAGAGAAGAAAAATTGTGTATTTTTCAAGCAAATTTGAGAAAGCAGGAAGGTTAATAAAGCAATTGTGAAAGTGCAGTTATTACATTAATAGATGGCATAACATAGGTAGCTGCTTATACAGTATAACCACAGAGCTTCATACATTCCGTCCTATTACTCTGCTGAATTCAGACTATAAGACTTGCATGAAAATCTCAGCTCTAAGAGTAGAAGAAGTTGCACAGCAGTTGGGAGACAGCCTTTACAAAGCCCTCTGTCCCACTCGTTTTTTGTACCTTTCTGACCTCTGTCCCACTCGTTTTTGTGCCTTTCTGCCCTCTGTCCCACTCGTTTTTGTGTCCTTCTGCCCAGGGGTATCAAAGTACGCAAATGACTGATGCTACCCCTGGCTACTTTTAATTGGCATCAATGACAGTGCCTCGTGCACACAGGCAGTAATATCTTCACGGAAGAGCTTGTGAAAGCCTTATGCATGCATGGCTCGAGAGCACAATCTAATTTATATTGGGTACTAAGACAAAATGTAACATAAAGCCATACCCGAAGCTCTCTACAGGCAATAAAGCATACAGGCTATAGAACTTCATGCAAGATTACAGGCAAAAGAACCAAAGTACGCACTATAGTGGAAAAAGGTCTCAGCTCACTGGTCACTGCATTAAAAATTGCTACTATATTTCTGAAACAAATCATTGGGTGAGAATCACCAAACCGCTATAAACTCGACTTTAAATCTTAAGCAATTTCGACCACTGCTGCCCACATAATGTGCTCAAAAATGAACATTTGATTTGTGTCCAATATTGGATCCCAACACTCCTTCCCTGGCTCAGGAGGCCTTCCCCCAATTCACAAAATAACTTTTTACATTGTCCACCACACTCTAACCCTGCAGGCAGTACTTAATATAAAAAAACATAAGTTTGGGGCCACATCCAAAAAGTAAGGCATACAATGGGCAACAGCAGTGTGTGGTAAAAGATGGCGAGCTTGGGAGAGCAGCATAATCCCTTAAAGAGGTCCGGGGTAATGAAAAGGAAAATGCCCCCTTTCTATCTCTTCTGTCCGTCATTCCTGTGATTTGTAGCAACATTATAGTGACATAAAAGACTGCAGAACTAAGCAAAATAACCCAACTTTGCCTGACTCAAACTTGACAATAGCCATTAAGGAGATGCTGCACGAATGATCTGACAAACAATATAGGAAATGTTAGGCGGCAGGCTCCTGACCTCCATGGGATCTCTTTGCTGTAGCCTGGTATCTCTGGAATCCTGTAGAGCGGTTCCCAACCCTTTCACACCTGATTCTGCTCACGATCACTTATTGCTCTCCCTTCCCCCTCTGATACCGCCCTTCCACTTATCTTCTCTTCTGCCCTCTCCTCCTTTTTACCCTAACTGCCCCTCTGTCATGTATACATGTCTGACAGGGCCCTGTGACATTTCCTCCTTCCCGTTGTGTACTTTAGCTGACTGCCTAACGGAGAGTCCACCTGTAAATGCACGGTGGAAATGTGAATCCGCACGTTCAGATGTTTACATTATTTTATCCACAGAGCATTTCTTTTTTCCATATAGAGAAACCTCTTGCCATTGCCAATCACCCCAAGAAATACAGAGGTGCTCCGTTTTTTTCCCACCTAAAAAGTGTCAATTACTCATGCATATTTACACGATCAGTTTTATGTTTGTTCCAGGGTGCGTATTAATAAGGTCTGGAATATGTTTTCGATTTTCTTTATTTTTCTTAGGAGGGCAATGTCTTCGCAGACTTCAATTTACCAACTATAAAAAACGTGCAATGCTTTACATTAATCGAAGAAGTTACCAAAATGTGTATCTTGACTGAAGCCAAATAGCGCTATTTTCATGGCGTGTCAGAGACTCCAGGTTATGCCCTGAGCTTCAGATTAATTGTGCAGATTGGTGGGAGGCAGCTAACCCTGGTAAACACTCTGCATATGGCTCACACTTTGGTTGGGGGCCCTGATGTGCCATCTTTACTCCTCATTAAACTTCCTAATCTAACTAGAAACCTCACAGGTTGTCAAAATGAGGAATGTGTAAAGGGCATACATACTTATTGTGTACAGTATCCTCTGCTCGGGTCCCTAAGTCTCCTTGGCAGTTGGCACGCGCGCTCTCCGGATCTCCTCAGCGCTCCTCGCCGCCTCAGTCGCCTGCATGATGATGACACGAATATACACTGTGCCCCCATAGCCAATCCTGGCACTGCATGCAGCGCCAGGATTGTCTAGGGGGGCACAGCCTGTATTCGCCCTGAATCGCCCTGAATCCTCCCGGCCCTGGCGGCCTGAGCAGCACCTGCTGGGACCCGCTGGTACAGTGCGCCATAGCCCTGTGTCACTCAACTTGAGTGACACAGGGCTACACCAGCCCGAGACTTAGATGCCGGTCCGCAGCTCAGCCGCCCCACCCCCTGGCTTCAGCGGCAAAGGAGTTAAGGACCTTTCCGAACTGAAGGAGCACTAGCAAATGCAATTGTATTTTGCCTGCTTAGCGGGCGGCTAAGCAGGCAAAAATACAATTGCTTTTCTTTTGCCAATATCGTGCATGCGTGCATCCATGTGGCTTAGTGGGGCTACGCCCCCATGCCCCAATGGACGCACCGCGCCTGTGCACTTGTAACATGATGGAAGAACTATCTGGCATGTAACACACACAATATGATGGAAAAGAAATCTGCCACGTAACACACTTGTAATATGGCAGAAGAGATATCTGCCACATAGCACACTTGTAATATGACAGAAGGGATATCTGCCACGTAATGCACTTGTAATATGACAGAAGAGATATCTGCCACATTTGTGGTGAGGCATCATGACTGCCAAACTCTAAAGAAAGTTGTATATCTGTGATCCTGGTGCTGGGCTCTACCTTTCAGGTGGCATTCCAATGTAAGTGTCATCAATACCTCACACTTCACAGGGAACACAATTAACTTGGGAGAGATGTTTAATGCTGGATTTCTTTGCACTTCCCAAATCTGGGAGGTGGGGGGTGGTCAAGGGCATCAACTTGTAAATCTCTACGCTCTCATCTCTGAAGAATCCTTCCAATCCTTGGTCTGGACCACATGGTGGCAATGATAAGAGCCTACATGATGGCACAATTAGACTATTGCAACATCATGGACACTAGACTCCCAAAAAAGCTCATTGCCAGGATTCAAAGTCTTTGGCAAAAAAAATGTAATCCCTCGAAATTCTGCCACCTCTTATTGTTGGTTACAAAAAAGGTTTATGAGTGCTGGTGCTAAACTCTGCATAACATTTCCCCACAGGACCAGAATCATCTCAGAAGAAACATTTTCTCCTCAAACTGGTCTTCTAGAGGTATTTCGTATGACTTTTGAGCATGAGAAATACTCTTGCCAAGGCCGGCTTTTGGCATGGGCGAGCTGGGTCCAAGCCAAGGGAGCAGATCTTCACGGATGTGCGCAAAATTGTTTGCATTAAAGTTATGCAAACAGTAACGGTCCTCCCACCTGCCTCCTCTGATTCCATTTAAAGTGGTGTTATTCCTTTATTAATATCCCGTAGACAATGTTTTTTAACACTCCATTAGCCCTCTTCCGTTCTGTCTCTTCCCCCTCACAGCTGCAGACACACATCAACCATCTTCTCACCAGTATGACGGAGCTAAGGGGCATATTATCAAGAACGCAGTTAAAATTATTGCCGGTTTAGTGGTAGAAAACTGCTGCTAAAGCGCGATAATGGGCTTGATATTATGCCCTTGAGAATTCAAATAGAAGTTCATGTTCTGGTGTGAACATGGGCTTCTATTGGAATTCTCCAGGGCATATTATCAAGCCCATTATCGCCGCTTTAGCAGCAGTTTTCTGCCGCTAAACCGGTGATAATGTTATTGTCGGTCTTGATAATATGCCCCTAACCTGTGGGTGTTTCAGAGGGAGCTGTGGGAACTCTGGAGATGTTTGTGTCCAGAGGCCAGTCACTGCTCAGCCAGGTAATGACAAGTGAATACAAAAGGGGCTCCCTACTGCTTCGTTATATTCACTAACCGCAGCAAGGGTGCCATATTTCCTTCTAGCGAGGTCTCTAACCTAATAAAGACGACTGGTCCTTCCATTCAGTTGTCAGGTGAGATACGAGCAAGTGAATTTCGTGAAATTTCACATCATTTTGCATCATTTTCAGATTATTAAGTGAAAAATTATTAATGTTGTACCCTCAATCCAAAACCAGACTGACTGAACCTGAAGAACACATTTTCCTTGAAGGCGTTTTATTTTCCCCCAGTAGATAGTAGGATTAACTCCACAGTGGTGACTGACCTTTGAGACATTATCTAGGTCTGGCGGTGAACTCCGCTCCGTTTGCGGAGTTGGCAGAGTTTTGCCCTCTCTGCGGAGCATGCAGAGTTCTGAAAAGGAGTGGAGCTTTTTCCTCGCTTGCGCTTGCCAATGTTAAGTTGGCGAGTGCGAGCTTCGAAAATCCAGCGCTAGCCCACCTCCCAGCAAGATTTCTCAACGACAGCGGGAGCGGATGGTCATGATCGCTCATGTTGAGAAACCTGTTGTTCGCATTGAGGAAGCTGCTGCTCGAGTAGAACATCTACTCGAGCGGCAAAAAGAAGCAGCGCCCTCTTGAGCAGCGAGTGGGGCCGTTGGCGCTGATTTTACAGCGCAGGACAAACACCCGGTGCTAAAAATCAGTGCGAACGGCGCAACCTAACGCACTCCACACCTTGCGGAACTCCACGTAGTGCAGCAGAGTTTTTGGGTGGGCAGAACTCCGCAAACTCTGCCCAAGCCTAACCTTAACCCCTCACGCCCCATTATGCAAGGAACAGGACCTTGCACCCAGCTTCTTCGCACCTACTTACCTAAAGAGTATTCAGTCACTTCAACAGGGAGGCCCTCACAACCCTGGGAGTTCAATGTCCTATAAGCGCACCCACGGCCCCTTCACCTGCCAGAACTGCAACTTCTCCTGCAAAAGCGACGCCGAGGCACCCACTACCGCAGCAACAGAACCCAATCGGCTGCGTTGCATCCTGCTCAACACCCGCTCCGCACGCAAGCGCGCTGTCGAGCTCTGGGACCTGCTCACCACCACTTCACCAGACATAGCCTTCCTGACCGAGACCTGGATGAACGAAGCCTCCGCCCCAGACATCGCAATGGTTATCCCCGACAGATACAAGATCTCGCTCAGAGACCGCACAAATGGAGTCGGAGGAGGCATCGCCATAATCCACAAGAACACCAACCACGATCCTCTGACCTCTTGGACCAACGTGAGCACCGAAGACGTAACTAAGACCATGAGCACCGTCCACTAAGGCTCCCCGTCTGACCTGCTCCCCCACCACATCGCCAACAAAGCTGACAACCTCATTGCACCCCACCTGCGCAACATCATCAACCTCTCCTTCGAGACCGCCACCTTCCCGAAGAGCTGGAAACACGCCGAGATCAACGCGCTCCTGAAGAAACCCAAGGCCGACCCGAGCGACCTCAAGAACTTCCGGCCCATCTCCCTGCTTCCATTCCCGGCGAAAGTCATGGAAAAGATTGTCAACACCCAGCTCACCCGCTACCTAGAAGACAACAGCATCCTGGACCCCTCCCAGTCAGGCTTCCGCAGCAACCAGAGCACCGAGACCACCCTCATCGCCGCCACCAATGACATCAGAATCCTACTCTACAATGGCGAGACAGAGGCCCTCTTCCTCCTGGACCTCTCTGCCGCCTTCGACACCGTCTGCCTCCACACACTACGCACATGCCTCTACGATGCAGGAATATGAGACAAGGCCCTGGACTGGACCAACTCCTTCCTCACGGACAGAACCCAGAGAGTCCTCCTCCCCCCATTCCAATCCGGAATCATCAAAGCCATCTGCGGCGTCCCCCAGGGATCCTTCCTCAGCCCAACTCTGTTCAACGTCTACATGGCTCCCCTCACTCGCATCGCCAGAATACACGACCTCAACAAAATCTCCTACGCCGACGACACCCAGCTAATCCTCTCCCTCACCAAGGACCCCCTCACCTCCAAATCCAACCTACACCTGGGCATGAAGGTCGTCACCGTCTGGATGGAGGCAAGCCGACTCAAGCTGAGCACGAACAAGACGGAGATCCTTATCCTCGGACTCAACCCCTCAGCGTGGGACGACTCCTGGTGGCACGCATCACTGGGAACCCCCCCGGCACCAACCAACCACGCACGCAACGTAGGGGTTATCCTAGACTCCAAGCTCAACATGACCAACCAAGTCAACGCGGTTTCCTCCTCCTGCTTCCACACCCTCCGTATGCTCCGCAAGATCTACAGATGGATCCCGACGGACACACGGAAAACCGTCACACACGCCCTCGTCAGCAGTCGACTCGAACACAGAAACACCCTCTACGCCGGAGCCCCGTCCAAACTCATCAAAAGACTCCAAATAATCCAGAACGCCTCCGCATGCCTGATCCTCAATGTCCCATGCCGAGACCACAACACCACGCACCTAAGAGACCTGCACTGGCTCCCCGTCGACAAAAGAATCACATTCAAACTCATGATCCACGCACATAAGGCACTCCACAATACCGGCCCTGCCTACCTCAATGACAGACTCTTCTTCTACGTACCCAACAGGAAACTCCGCTCCGCAGACCTGTCCCTGGCCACCGTCCCGCGCATTCACAGAAACACTTTCTGGGGCAGATCCTTCTCCCACCGCGCCACCAAGTCCTGGAACGCCCTCCCTCTCCTTCTACGTCAGACCACAGACCTCCCAGCCTTCAGAAGACTGCTCAAGACCTGGCTCTTCGACCACTAGCTGCAGCCCCTCACCCCCAGCGCCTTGAGACCCTAGCGGGTAAGTAGTGCGCTCTACAAATTCTTGATTGATTGATTGATAAGTGGGATTCAGTGAATCAGAGTCAGAGGTCAGAGCCAAAAGACATCCGTTTCAAGAAGGTAATGAAAATGGAACACTTCTATCTCCCCGTTAATTGATTTTTCTAATCTTACTGTACCACCAGGAATTTGGACTACCATGGCCAATTGGTTTATAACTTCGCCCCTTCTCCTCTCGATGATGTTATTACAGAGCTCTGAAGTAACAGAAAGGCGAATTGCAGCACTATACAAAATGAGTTAACAGATAATTAACGGGATTGCTACATCCGAAGAAGGGCGGGTTACAAAAAATGAACGGATCTGAAATTGGCCAGGGCACAGAGGTACGTTTAAAACATTTTCACAAAAAGATTCACTTGGGTAAACCCTTACTCACATTCAACTCTAAGAACAGACCATTTACACCCTGCTCCATAATACACACCAAAAACTTGTCTTTTTCAGTAGCCCTTTGAACTGCGTTCCCACTCAATTTGTGGGCCTTATTTGCAGTCTGTGACGAAAAATTGAGCAAAAACTGGTGCTCATGTAAAGCGCCCCAACACCTTTGGGTGACAGCGCGCTATATAAAACTGCGAAAGAAAAAAAAAGGTGTCCATTTTGTGCTCTCCTTTTTCGTCAGCTAAGAGGTGAGAGCTGGTGGCAAAACTGAGTACGAGATATGTGCAGCCACCTCTAAATTCGTGCTAAAGATGCGGTGCAAATACCGCTTGCGTTCGTTTTACCGCTAGCACCAGAGCCGCGTCGAGGCCCTAAATCTTGGAGGCCGAGTGGATATTTTTTTATTTTTTTTTACTACACTGCTAAGTTAAGTATTTTTGCAGTGCACACACTAGTGTCATTATAAGCACATATTTCACGAGATTAATGTACACCATTAAAGGAAAGTAGCATTAAGAAATAATGGAGGGTGGGACGAGCGGAAGAAAAATACATGCTCTCTGATACGAAATGGGCGCCGGAGTTTATTTTTAGGCCCACGAGATGCATCCTTCCAGCAGCTGCTCATTAAATCCGGCATACAGGGCCTGTCACTAAGGTGTCAGCTTTATAACTGCCGATAGAGGAGGCGTTTGTTACAGGTAATATCAATCCATATCAGACAGCTAGGCCCTTGAGGCCTGGCTGAAGGGTGCTGCCATGAATGTCATTTCCTCCCTTAGTGAGGGGCGCTGGAGGAGGGGGGGACACTGCTATATTCAATTAATTTAAAAAGCTCGAACACTTGTCTGAATGTGAATGGGGAGGGTGACAGAGGATGGAATCTAATTAACATAGGAAACAGACTACTTTGGAAATGGAAAAAAGGAATGTCTGCGCTCGGAACGCGGCCCATCAATTTAAAACAAAGAGAACATTTGAAACCTTGATTGCTTTTATTTTTTTTTCATATCGAGTGAACAGGCTGCCTTTTGGTCGGCCTATTCCATTTCGAGGCGCAGTCTGAAACATGAAATAAGGTTCACGATAAAGTGGAAAAACATCGAAAATAGTGGAATGTACGACAATTTGACAATTTTGAGTCACCAAAAGGCTGGCTGAAATAATTACCTCCCAAAGCAGATTTTGTTTTTAAAACATAAATGTAAGAATCCTGACACCTTGGGAGTTTTCACCCAAAGTGTGGGGTTATTTGCAGTAGGGTAGCAAGGGTCGGCGGGGGGACAGCGGAGGTGAGCAAGTTGTATCTGCAGACTACCACCAACTCCCGACAAACAAGTCTTCTGTCGGCCGCCATCACCCTCCCCTATAACAGGTCCGCCGTCTGCCCCCCCCCCTCCCCCCCCACACACTCTTACCTGCACTGGGCGTCAAACGTCTAGTTACACCACTGGCCCTTTAAAAAATGTTTTCCATTTGGGGTCATTTCCTGGTGGTCCTGGACAGGGGCAGAACTACAACTGGTGTTGCAGGTACAGTGGCACCAGGGTCAGAACCCTCCCGGGCCGATGGAACACAGAAAATGGGTGTATTTTACTATCCCATAGCAGTCACAAGGGCCACTTTCCATGATTGTGCCAGGGTCCATGGCATCCTTGCTACGGTTGTGGTTATGAACTAAACAAAATACCTCCAACTATAAATAGGGCAGACACTGTGATGCGCGTACATGGACAGGCCTAACCCGGTTGGGCCGTCAGTTTAGGGTTTTCCGCCAGAGCACCCAGCGGGCGCACCACTATCTGAAACATGATGGTCCCCCTACTCAAAATAAGGCTAGCGGACGTCTCTTTGGCATACAGTGTACTCTGCAATGTTTGTAGCAAAATACCCTGTCTGTCAAACTATGAGTCAGGCTCTCTGAGGCCGATTACAATGGGTCCGCCTGCCATCGCAGCTGCAAAAGAGACCGCCCGCCATAGGTGCAGCGGTCCCGCTATACAGATTAGGATGCCCCCCCACACTGGCGGGCGCATCCTGTATTTTAACATTGAGGCGGGCGGCAGCACACGCCACAATGTAAAAATACATGTTTTGCACTTGTATGTATAACGTGACAGGCACCGTGCGATGCCTGCCACCTTCTACATGCAAATGCAAAGGGTACCCCCCACGTGCAGCACCCACCCCACCCCCCTCCGGGGGCCAGCAACGGGCCACCGAACGCATATGGCTGAGATACCCGCCACCCCCTCTCAACACAATCCCCAAAGGAGGGAAACCGGAAACAGTTCTTGAAGTTTTTGGAAGAGGGAGGGAGTAACCCTCCCGGCCGTATTTATTAAAACAAAATTAAAACATTAAATCAACATTTTATATTATGTACAATTTCATTACCACATTGCGATGTTTGGCTAACCTTAACAGATTCTCTAATACAGAGGTTCTCCTAGCCGAACTAACATCCTACACACATTTACTTGAAATTATGAAATTGTACATCCTAACGTTTAAGGGCCAACGGCAAGGTCGTAACCGGTGTCAAGATCCCTAACCAAAAATACCCCCCCCACTTGTGAGGGGCGACAGCACTGAGGCGTACCTCAAGTGCAACTACCAATTTCCCTTTGACTTGACGGGGGCACCAATAAAACTCGACGCCACTTAAAGGTCGTTCGAGGACTCGTGTGAGGTATCTAGAAGGTAGCGTAGACCCCCCCCCAAAAACCCCGCACAACTTACCACATCTGCCGTCGCAGACGTCACTGGCCCCGGGAAATTCCCCAGGAGGGGGCTGTAACCCCTCCTACACAGGAAGGGGCCTTGACCGCCTTTCCTTTTCTTCCGGCGACCCATCCTTAGAAGGGACCGCCTCCCCGTTGAGGGGCCAATGGCCACCTCTCCCGAGCGCTCCCATCCGTGTTGGGTGACGCCCACTCATAGGGATCTTCCAATTAGTGCTCACCGATCATGACCTTACCGCCCGACCAAAATAAATACGACAATGCTAACTAAATGACTAAACTAAGATTACAGTAGCAACTATACCTTCATTAAAAAGCATGCTACTAATGAACACTAAAGCAGAATTTCTTTATTTGCAAAACGTAACACAAATCGACATTCTTTATTACATACTCAAAATCATCACGAATAATTCCACAACCTGTAAACAAAAATCAGAGTTATCCATCAACTTTATTCAAAACCACTTGCTGTCATCAGGGGCTGGTGGGTGGGTCAAAATTGGCTCTTCGTTCCGTCTCGAGCTCACGTGCAGCGAGGAGGTGCAGCTTCAGAGCACAGGAACAAGAGGATGCCTTCCGGTCTTGCGTCCCCTTTTATCCGTCTTCAGGGCGGGCGTAAACCCGCCCCTGCCTGCCCCGAGGGCGTGGCCAGCCGCGTCAGTGTCTAGGCCAGCCCACTCTAGGGCGGGAAAAAGCGCGCCCCGGCTACGCCGCTTCGGGCATACCAGCCGAGACGCGCCTCCCGCCCACGATGGCTTCCCGGGGGGATCGTGGTACTCTGCCATACGTGCGGGGGGACCGAGTGGTCGCCCCTTTCCATATGGCTGAGATACCCGCCACCCCCTCTCAACACAATCCCCAAAGGAGGGAAACCGGAAACAGTTCTTGAAGTTTTTGGAAGAGGGAGGGAGTAACCCTCCCGGCCGTATTTATTAAAACAAAATTAAAACATTAAATCAACATTTTATATTATGTACAATTTCATTACCACATTGCGATGTTTGGCTAACCTTAACAGATTCTCTAATACAGAGGTTCTCCTAGCCGAACTAACATCCTACACACATTTACTTGAAATTATGAAATTGTACATCCTAACGTTTAAGGGCCAACGGCAAGGTCGTAACCGGTGTCAAGATCCCTAACCAAAAATACCCCCCCCCACTTGTGAGGGGCGACAGCACTGAGGCGTACCTCAAGTGCAACTACCAATTTCCCTTTGACTTGACGGGGGCACCAATAAAACTCGACGCCACTTAAAGGTCGTTCGAGGACTCGTGTGAGGTATCTAGAAGGTAGCGTAGACCCCCCCCCAAAAACCCCGCACAACTTACCACATCTGCCGTCGCAGACGTCACTGGCCCCGGGAAATTCCCCAGGAGGGGGCTGTAACCCCTCCTACACAGGAAGGGGCCTTGACCGCCTTTCCTTTTCTTCCGGCGACCCATCCTTAGAAGGGACCGCCTCCCCGTTGAGGGGCCAATGGCCACCTCTCCCGAGCGCTCCCATCCGTGTTGGGTGACGCCCACTCATAGGGATCTTCCAATTAGTGCTCACCGATCATGACCTTACCGCCACAGGCCGGATAGTTGACCGGCTATCCGGACCCCCCACAAAGCTCCTACCTAAAGGTCATGTTTTAACGTTTTTAACCATGCTAAAAAGTCTCCTATGAGTAACTCATTCCCCACCCGAGACAAATGCACACCATCCCCCAAATACATACTGTCATCATTAATACAGCCATGCGAAATAGAATGCAATGTCCTGGAACGGAACAACCTACTCACTTTGTTATTAAGTTTTCTAACAGAATGATTCAAAGCAGGAATAGAAATAGCCCCTCGCCACACCTTTCGTGGGATCATATGGGACCACCCAATTATGCACCCCGGAACTCTCCTCGCCAACCAACTTACAGTGGAAAGCATTGCCTCCAGGAGAAGTCGTCTACCGGTGGTGACTAAATCATTGCCCCC
This sequence comes from Lissotriton vulgaris, assembly GCF_964263255.1. NCBI lineage: Eukaryota > Metazoa > Chordata > Amphibia > Caudata > Salamandridae > Lissotriton > Lissotriton vulgaris. The sequence continues at coordinate 797,236,475 of NC_141685.1, read as the reverse complement.
TAGATGTACTATGACTATAGACGGCGGTGACCTCGTCCGCCCTAACAAACCCTCGAAAAATGTTTGAAACTGGTCAATACAGAGACCGCCCCTTCCGTAGAAGGACACCCTGTACCCGTATTCCCCAGCTACGTGAATCATGTCACCTGCTTTGAATACGTCCGCGGCACGCCTCACGTATGAGTGGCCCACGACCCACACCTCCTTTGTCACAGCCGGTGATGTCTGACTGCTGGCCCGGTGTTGGGTCGACTGCATAGTCCGCCCCGCCTCGTAGGCTTGCGCAACTGAAAATCAAACAAAAACAAGAGGCGTGAGTACATCATTACAGCTTCACAACATGTGCAACCGCACATACCTCTTATAACAATTGGAGGACCAACGCCCCACACGTTTTACTTGTTCAACATTAAGACCCCTAGCTGTAGCTTCTGTAGCAGCCCCTATCCGAAAGGAATGGGTCCCAAACTCGCCCGGGTTCAAGCCCGCAGCGGCAATTGACATCGCAAGCACCCGCTGAAACTGAAATTTCGTCAGTGGGGTGGCGTCCGCGTGTCTCAACAAGGTCCCCCCCATGATGCCACCCTTCGTGCTAGGTAATCATCTAAACACTTTACCGGACACATGGAGGACCCGGGAATCCTGCGTATGATTATGCAGTCACCCATCCCACCCTGATCGGTCTTGGACCTGACAAAGGAGACAGTCATTGTCTCTCCTCTGATCTGAACGTGTTCCTGGCACAAACCCCCTGTCACATCCTGTTTGTTCCTTGCCACTAGTTCACTTACCCGCATCGCCCCATGAAATGCCAGCGTAAAAGCGGCTCGGAACAACACTGTCACAAACTGAGATGAACATGTGGAAGGGAGTGTGGCCAACAACTGGGCCAACCTATCCAAACCTATCGGGCGCCTCTCATCTACTCTGCGACCCTCAAGGCGTTGCCACCCACGCAGCGCTTTCTGTACCACGAAAGACGCTGTCGGGTCCTGGATACCATGAGCCCTGGCAACAAAGGAAATGGCAGCACGATGCCTCTGGGCCGTAGCCACTGATTTCCCAGCCCTACGTAAGGACATCAGAAAATTCACTACCCATTCCTCGTGGCCCCAAAGCCCCTCTCTATCGGTCCCCAAAAAGGCTAAATAGGACCGAAACGCCCCTTCATATGCCTTCCTCGTCCTTGGTGCTAGACTCTCTCCCACGAGGTGACGAAGTTCGGGGCACCGAGAGACCAGAGAGCTTCGGGAAAGGGTGCCGGCTCTGGGTCCGCTGTGGGAAGGAAACCCGAGAAAGCCTGCATATGAAAACGAGACAGTGCATCAGCCGCCTGATTCATTACCCCCGGGACATGTTTTGCTCTGAATAGCACATTCAGTTGCATACACAGTAACACAATTTCTTTGAGCAGTCTTAAAATCAGTTTACATCGTGCAGCCTGGCTATTGATGCACTCGACCACGGTCATATTGTCAGACCAAAATATCACAGAGTGATCTTTGAACCCTTCTGGCCAGGTTCTCAGGGCCACAAAAATGGGGAAAAGTTCAAGGAAAGCAATATTACTTGTCAGACCATTGTCATGCCACCATGTCGGCCACCTTTGTGCCGACCATTTTGTGCCGAAGATGGCACCAAAACCTATGCTACCTGCTGAATCTGTCCATAGCCCCAGCTCTTCCGAGGACACGGCTGGTTTGTTCCAGACGACTCGACCATTAAAGTCCGCCAGGAATGCTAGCCAAATGCGCATGTCCTGGCGGACCTCAGCCGATAGCCTCATGCGATAATGGCCCTCCTTTAAGCCGACCATAGCTTGGGCAATTGAACGGGAGAAGGGGCGGGCCATTGGTATAACCCTCAGGGCAAAATTTAACTGTCCCACCAACTGCTGTAATTGATGCAGCGTAACTTTAGATCCATTTATACACACTCGCAGGGCTGCCCTGAACTTCAACACTTTGTCAGCTGGCAAACGAAAACAACCCTCACTGGAGTCTAACTCGATCCCCAGAAACTCGAGGCAAGTCGCAGGACCCACCGTCTTACCTGGTGCCAATGGCACACCAAACTGCTTCATTAACATACAAAATTCGGCCAAGGCCCGGCCACATTCAAGATCCCCGGCTGCCCCAAGGAACAGAAAATCATCAAGGTAATGCATTACATGTTGGAAACCCGTCTTCTTTGTGAAGACCCATTGTAGAAAACTACTGAATTTCTCGAAATAGGCACAAGATATAGAGCACCCCATCGGCATACACCTATCCATGTAATAATAACCCTGAAACATGAAACCCAGGAGACGCTGGTCGTCTGGGTGTACCGGGAGCAATCGGAACGCTGATTCGATATCTGACTTCGCCATCAGCGCCCCGGGCCCCAGGCGATTCAAAATGGCTACGGCCTCATCGAAGGATGCGTACCGCACCGAACATACTTCCGGATCTATTGCATCGTTTACAGAAAGACCACGTGGAGCTGATAAATTGTGAATCAATCGGAACTCACCCGGGTCCTTCTTGGGGACCACCCCTAAAGGAGAACAAACAAAATCCTGCACCGGGGGTACACTAAACGGGCCGGCGACCCGACCTCGAGTAACCTCTTTCCGGATCTTATCTTGTACCACGGTCGTATGCTGCAGGACCGACAGTTGATTTTTACACTTCTCCACACCCTGAAAGTCCCCTACCGGGATGCGGAAACCATACGAAAATCCGTTCCGCAGCACCCCAGCAGAAGCACGATCCGGGTATTCACTGAGCCAGGGAATCATCGCCAAGGTATCAATAGGGGTAGGTAAAGGCGCCCCTCGGACTATGTTAGACCTGTTTGGCGCCTCCTCTCCCCCCGTTATCACCGGTTTTGGCTCTGCACGTGGACTCAGGATGGGGCGACCCGCACCCACTACATTCATGTTTAAATTTACACGATCCCTGGGGCATAGTACATTTACCTCTGTTGAAATTAAAGCATAACCCCTTTTTTCCTGTATTGCCGGAAGGCCTCGAGTAATCGTCGGTACCCGTACCTGAACGAAAGGGCGTCCCCCCATATTGGCGGGAGGATTCGCCAACATTACTTCCTACCAATGGCATCTTCAACATTCCTGTCTCCTTCATTTTATCCCATGTCAGAGAATCGTAACAATCCCAGGTTAAGCTTTTATTATGCTCTTTCGCCTTTCTAAAAAGATTATCGTAGCAAAACCAATGGTTACCCTGGTATGATGTCGAGTACCCCATGATTCGCGACTGATAGATCGGCAACTCGGCAAGCAACTCGGGCCTACGTTCCCCCAAGATCGACGTAAAGATTCCCCATGCATTGCCCCAATTGCCAATATTTTCATTCACTTTAAAGGCGGCCATTTTTGCGCGCCAAACACTCGGATGCATGAGGTCTTTCTGGCCCTTAACATGCTCCACCTCATAATGATCAACAAGCAACGAGAAGATGTTCACATATTCCCCCGCCCAAATCTTCTCTTTAATTGCCAAAGGCACATGTTGACCCAACCTTTCTCTACGAGAGGGTGCTGACTCATCCCTCGCAATCGGCAATGGCCGCTTACCTGCACCGGACGCTGCCTCTGCGGTCGTAATCGTCCCTTGTGGCTTGTCAATTACTGCAGCCGGCGCGGACACCTTGGCTGCCTCCCGTTTCTCACGCAGTTGCTTCATCAGCGCCTGCGCATCGACAGCCGTGGCGCCCTCACTACCTTCGCCCAACCACGCTGCAAGTTGTGCTGCCAGCTCGGGCGGCATATCCTCATTGGACACCGGGGTGACCACCACGGGAATCGGATTCCCCTCCACGGGTACTGGGGTTGGCGCTTCAAGCGGGGTGCAAGGAACCGGGACGTCTCCCCCAGCTGGCCCCCTTCTTGGCCTCTTGGCTCTCCCTCCTGGGGCTGCTCCAGCCGAAGGACGTTCCGGCCCCCCTTCCCCCTCTCTCTCCGCCACCCGCTTCTTCAGCTCGGTCATCTCCTTCATGAGGACCCGAAGCATCTGTTCAGTCGTCATTCTCTTTCCGCCTTTCTTGGGCATTTCTCCGACAGAGTATCTGCAAGACAAAAAAGAAGGATTACAACGCTCAAAATTGGCTCTTCGTTCCGTCTCGAGCTCACGTGCAGCGAGGAGGTGCAGCTTCAGAGCACAGGAACAAGAGGATGCCTTCCGGTCTTGCGTCCCCTTTTATCCGTCTTCAGGGCGGGCGTAAACCCGCCCCTGCCTGCCCCGAGGGCGTGGCCAGCCGCGTCAGTGTCTAGGCCAGCCCACTCTAGGGCGGGAAAAAGCGCGCCCCGGCTACGCCGCTTCGGGCATACCAGCCGAGACGCGCCTCCCGCCCACGATGGCTTCCCGGGGGGATCGTGGTACTCTGCCATACGTGCGGGGGGACCGAGTGGTCGCCCCTTTCCATTCTCCACCTATCTTTTTGAGGCGGGATCTCTGCCAAAAAAGACAGGCATCGTAATGCCCACGGCGGTGCCTGCACTGCACCACTGCCATTGCCCCATTGTCCTGTGTCCCGCAAGGCAGGCGAAAAAGGACCGCCTTGCGGGACCACAGCAGACGGTCTTTCCGTCCGCCACAGTACCGTTCCCATTCCCACCGCCATCCTAATTTGGCGGTGGGAATATTCAGGCTGATGGCGGGTGGATCGCCACCGCCGGGCTGGCGGTCCTCACTGCCGGCCCGGCGGTGGCGGACCGCCCGCCATCGTAATCGGCCCCTTAGTTCTTTCCGTCAGTCAGATGAGCTGAGATGTTCAATGGCAATCCAGCAAAAATGCACAGCAAAACATTCAGAATGCAATGCATTGAGCGACAAAGGTATTCCCGGGTCACTGCAGAATTTTGCTAGTTTCACCAAGACCCTGCAGGGCCTCTTGGTTTCTTCGATTGCAACCCTATGGTTGATACACTGTTGACAATCCTGATCCCAGGTTTTGTTCTTCTAACATTAGACCAATCACAACCTTTATTTAAGGGTGTAAAAGGTCCCACTCAGGCTCGGATCAGTGCTCAACTAAGATGTTACTCTTGCTTAAAACTTGCAAACACTGACCAACTCCTCACTTGGGATGATCTGTCCACCATCGGTGTACCAGTTGGAGAGAAGGCTTTTCGATTAGGTAACAAAGCAGCATGCTTCCCATGACGAATGTGTGACTACAGGGGCATGCCACCACCTCCTCCCATGTGGCTTTGTAGAATTCCAGAGTAGGGAATCAAGACCTATTATAACTCACCTGGCATGCAAGATAGTGCTGCATGCCTTTCGAGTGAATGGATTGTGAATCAGGAGCAGTGTGTATGTGATGTCATGATGAAAGCCCTGGATCCAACTGGCCTTAGTATAAGAGCTGAAACATGTCAACAAACTATTGAGACAGAGGACCATAGTATCCTTACCCCCCATTTTGAGATTTTTTAAACTATACTCAAACAGCTATTAATAAAGATAAACCAAGGCTGGTTTTAGGTAGTTTGCTCTTTTCAGGTACCCGGAAACAAAAATGTGCACCCTGAAATATGGTCAAGCCCATCCTGGCTTTTAGAGACCAGGATGAGACCCGATGAAGATCATGCCACTACTAGAGTGGTTTAGGGTCTAACAAAAAGAAAAGGAAGCTTTTTCTTTCCTCTATTACACACAGGGTACTGTTATAAGGAAAGTCTCACTTTCAGGCAGGGGATATCCATTTGTATTTTGGGAACACCCACGTTCCACTCATGGAACACCTACCTGGGGCAGAGTAAGGCAAATTCGCATTTACAAGCTCCAATGAAACTCTGATGAAGAAAGAGAGTGTTTCATCCGAAACATATTTTGTTGGGATGGGGCTTTAAGGTTTAAAACAGAGATTTTCCAATTAAATAGTATTGGAAGATTTCAAAATGGAATGAAATAAAGACAGGAAGAACGTTTTAACAGGCTTTAAAGGAGCTGAACTCCAGAAAAGTTTGATGAGTGTTTTGATGCCAAAAAGAAGGTAGGTGTTTGAAGCATATGCTGACGTTGGTTAGGTTATATCAGAAGTTTGTAACATGGGTACGCTTCTGCCACCCTGACTGATCTGGCACATTATCTGGAGCCCGGTTCAAGTGAAGTGATAGTGGTCCTGGGCAGCAGTGGTGGCTGCTGCCAATCTGATGTGAGTGGGCAGCGCAGGAAAAAAATATATATAGACTTACCTTTCACTGCCGGCCGTCACAATCTTTTGCCCCCGCGCCTCACAGCTGTTCTGCTCCAGGCACTGCAATCTCCATGACGCCCAACTCAATCCCAGCACTTCTCTCATGCTGTTACTGCATAAGAGAAGTGCTGGGATTGGATGGAGCCGTCCAGTTTCATGCTCCAGCAGGGACTGGGAGCTTGTGCCTCTGAGCACTGCTGATTTCTCTAGGGAACAGCCTGGAGATATCCAAGTGCGCTTGTTGGTTCGGCCGTCCTGAGACGGCCAGCCAAACCAACATGCGCACTTTCAGTGCCTACTACTCCTCCTCCCCCTGCTGCTGACACTGCCACATGGCCCAGCTTCACCCTGGACTACATAACTAGAAGTGAAAAATAAAAAAGTTTAATTATCATTTTATTTTTGTTCATTCTGCGGCATTTCAGCAGTGTAAGAACGCTGCTCCGCCACAGCAGAGGAGCTGCCCCGGCTGGCCAGTAGCTCACTTTGTTCATACCCTTTAACACTTCCTGCTTAGAAATGAAGGATGGACCAGTAATGAGCGCGTCATATGTAGTACCCTTCATATGGACGTCCACTTCTTGCCGGACAGGCTCAACCTCATATGTACTTTGGTGGCAAGAGCAAACAAGCCTTCACAGTGGAAGTGATGTTTAGACGTGATTGGCAGTACCTGCCATGCACATAGAATATTAAGAAGCCTTGGTCTTGCCCTCTCTGCTACAGATATTACAGCTCACCTCTGCAGGAGGAAACTCCAAGGACAAAGGCCCCCTGCCGGAAACTAGGCTCAGCGGATGCTGGAACGAGGAGGAGAGAGGAGTTATGTGCACATGGTGGGGTTGGAATAGAGGTAGGAGATATGGACACATGTAGGGAGGGGAGATGTTGAGAAGACAGTGATTGGGAAGGTGAATGAAAGGATATGGGCGCCAACAGGAATGGAAGATGTGGGAAAGGAGATATGGCCACATTGAGGAATTGCAGAATGTGCAACTGGAGATGCAGGTACAATGATGAACAGAGCAGCCGAAGATATGGGCACATGAGAGAAGGGGTGAAAATAAGATAGAATAAACGGGCACAGGCAATGTTTGTCAAATTGATTCAGGGAAAAGGTTCAAAGGCAGGGATGGGGGATGTGGGGCACTAGCCATGGTACACACAGAGATAGGGATATGCAATCCAGACACTTCAAGGCAAGTGCTTAGCAGAGGAACTGCTAGATCCACAAGGGTATTCTTGATTGGGCAGATAGGGACCATGGGTAGCGATCCATGGCATTATGTTGGTTTTGAGGCACAATGGGGCTGCTCAGAGCCCTGCAGGAACAACACTGACTGCTTTCCACTAAGCTTCATATAGACAAGGAATTAGGACTGCTGCCTCTTCATTATGTTATTCTTTTTTTGCAACACCTGAGGGTGGCTTAGAACAAACAACCATGATTGTTCAAAGATGCACTGTGTAGTAGTTCACAAGAGAAACAATTACATGCTTTCTTTTCCTGTGCTGTTTGCCACTATCGTCTTCACTGAACACCATTTAGTATGGATTCTTACATTCCCCTTCCATTGAACTGTATTATGAAAACCAGTTCCTCAAAAGCAAACTTAGTAGAATCATTTCATGATTTTTCATTGAAGACTCCCTTTGTTGTGTCTTTTATGCTTCCTTCCAATACTAAGTCTTCCATTGAATGTTTCATAGGGTGGTTTGTCTGCTGAAGTCATCGCCCATTGAAGTGTTCACTTTCTTTGACTTTCATCGAAGTCTAAAATTGCGGCGTCTTTCATTTAAATCTTCATATAACGTTAAATTAGTGTTTCTTCAGTTGATAGGTACCCTTTCTCTGTCTTCGACTGAAGTCTTTAATTAGTGCGTCTTTTATTGAATCTCCTCTCCCTACGGGCATCATTACGATGCCGGTCGGACTGCCACTGACAGGCTGTCGGTGGTGGTCCCACTGACAGACAGCCCTTCGGGCTGACCGCCGCATTACAATGCAGGCAGTCAGACCTTTGAATATCAGGGGATGGACCTCCACCTCCAACAGGATCTACTGATCGCATCAGGGCGGCTGTCGGAATCATGATCCTGAATGGAGGAGGTACCTGCTCAAGCACTTTTCATGGAGGTCCCACCTCTATGAAAATGCAGACAGAAACAGACATTGGGGGCTCCAAGCAGGGCCCCCTTTCCCCATGACACACTGCTATGTGGCCAGTCAAGAGGACACATGTGGTGCCTCCCCCACACATTCATGTACCGTGGTCCAGGCACCACATGGTGCCTGGCACAAGGTGCATGAATTTTTGTAAAGTGACTTTTTCTACTACGACTTGTGCTGTGGCCCTTTTCTGGGCCACAGCAGACGCTGTAATAGAAAAAGGCATTTTATGACCGCCTGCAGGTCGTATCGTAATGTGGTGGGCCGGACCGCCAACACATTGTCGACTGGTCACCTGCCTGCAGCAATAGCGGTCAGATGCTTGTCCATCCGCCATCGTGATCAGGCCCTTTCCCTTCAATTGAAGTTTTTAAATACTGTGTCCTCTATTGAGGTATTCCCCTAGCGTGTCTCCTAAATAAGCCTTCAAATACCATGTCTACCAAGGAAATCTTTGTGTATTCTTTCTTCCACTGAAATTTTCTGACTGTGTCTCACCCTGCAGTCTTAACTTATTGGATACTTCATTGACGTTCTTCCTTGCTGTGTCCTCCTTCCCTATCATATTTTATGATGTCCTCCACACAATTGTCACCCCATTGTGTGTCTTGCATTACATCAATCTTTCACTATGAGACATGCTCTAAATACTTGTACCACTATCATCCACAACTGTGGAAACAGCTTGCCTCGCAAGTACACCTAAACCTCTCACAAAGTAATATCACATGTACACAACATGTACAAAACACCAGCTAACCTATGTCCCTGCAGCCCCTTACTATGCTGTCCATGACAGACATAGCTTTCATCCATGGGACTTCACTACTTGCATATTTAAGCTGCTATCTAAATAATCATTTGTGTTACCTATCTGAATTAGCGGGGAGACAGGTCCCCATTGAGTTACTGAGACTGACAATGGGCAAAAAAAAAGTTGGTAGATTTGTTGACCTTGCCCTGGTACTGACAAAGTAGTGTATAGTGATGTCCTGGAACATGTTGACGGCGCCAGACCTTCTGGACTGCCTGAGAGACCTATGGATGTCAGAGATCCCGATACGCAAGGTGGGATGGGTTACTAGCAAAGGTAAAAGCCAAACCAGACACCGGACCTCTAGAACAGGAGGTTTTGCCCTGCACCGACGAGCACAGTTAGTGTTTGTACTACCTATAGGCAGACTGGGGTATAACAAAGGACAGTATACATACCCAGACCAGGGATCTCACACATCATATTTGCCCATTGGGTCCTTACTGCTTCAGTATGGGATCGAATTGTCTTAACACCTCATGGTATATCATACCCCTAAGGGTTCTGACTCACATTACAAGAAACAAAAAATGTAATATATTCCATGTGTGATGACAATGTCCTGTCTGTGCACTGATGACTTTCATGCTGTATTCTATTCTATTTTATATTCTACTTCACGTTCTATTAAAAGAAAAATGAATAAAGAGATATTTATTAATTTAAAGTTTTGTATAGCACGAACATGACCCAGGTGGGTATCAGAGCGAAATAATCATTCATCTTCGAGCTCAACTATTCCTACACTGACTGTACCATTCGATAGTCAACCCATCATTCTCACTTGCGTGAGGGTCTTCAATGTGTGGTCTCTGACTGGCCTCCATTTTGTCTGATGCCGCCCAGCCCTTGGCCGGTACATCCTCACTCACCTGACCTCCACAGCATCCTCCATCACCGTCATGTCGGTCTTGCACTTGGCGGAGGGGTTGATAGCCAGCTCGGCAGGTGGGATCACAAAGCTCTTACTGAGAGGCAGCCACATGCCTTCCCCAAGGGTGTACGTGAACCTGGCAAAGGCATATAACATCAGGAGTGATTAATAGTGAGGACAGATATTCCGTACAACAGTCATGTGTGGAAACAAGAGCACACACAAGTAATAGAAAGAATAGGGCCTAGGATTACAGTAAGAACAGAAACGTTCACACATCTACAGAAAAGACATATGTCAAAGGAACATGCATCTTAAAAGGCTAAAACTAACAGAGCATGAAGGCAACAACTTACACAGGCTCTAACAAGGGAAATCATGTCTGGATTTTGAAGCTCTTTCAGTAAAGGAGGCCACATATCAATACACTAGGATAAAGAAATGTTATGGATGATGGAGCAGTAGCAGCCACAGTAGAGGATTTAATAGTTAACAAGAAAAAATCTACACCAAGCCAGCGGGCACATACAAGGCAGGTCACCAGACCTACAGTGCACATGTTTATTCAATTTACCAGAGTAGAGTGGATACATGTCCTATTTATTATGCAAATGTGGAAGCACAGTCTGTACTGTCTGCATAGTTTCTACACTTAATAGTGATGAATAGAGTCCTGTGAGCTATTAAAATTGGCAGGTTAGTAAACTAATGCATACCATACCCCATATTAAATACCACACATGGCATCTGATGGTAAGTGGGAAAGCAAGGATTTTAATTTACGATGCTGTTCTACACAACTGCTTCTCAAGTACTAAGCCACACTTTTGCTTATTAGTAAGATCAGTTCTTATTTTTCCTATTAGTAAGACTAGTTCTTATTTTTCTTATTAAAGATTAGTTCTTATTTTTTTTATTGGTAAGATTCGTTCTTATTAGCAAAATTAGTTCTTATTATTCAAATTAGTAAGATTAGTTCTAATTGTTCCTATTAGTAAGATTAGTTCTTATTTTTCTTATTAATAAGATTAGTTCTTATTTTTGCTATTGATAAGATTAGTTCTCATTTTTGTTATCAGTAAGATTATTTTTTTATTAGTAAGAGTAGTTCTTTTTCTTATTAGTACAATTAGTTCTTATATTTCTTAATAGTAATATTAGTTCTTTTTTTCTTATTAGTACGATTAGCTATTTTTCGTATTAGTCAGGTTAGTTCTTTTTTTCTTATTAGTAAGATTAGTTATTTTTCTTAATAGTAACTATCAGCACATCATTCATGACATGAGTTATAATGAACCAGAGTGGATCAAGCTTCTGTGAGGCTTTTACCTGAGTGCCACGCTAGTGGCTAGAGTTGCAATGGTGTGAAGGACTACATCCCACTGGGCGATGCATTCCGAGACGGGTGTGTGGGAATATGGCAGGTCTATCAATGTCTACATCAAAGATTTCAGGGCACATTCAGTGAACAATGTTTACCTGTCTATAGCATCACACCATATACCTAAGTATATTAACAGGAGTTCGGCAATGGGGCTCACTCAGTATGACTCTGCTTTACCCCCACCAGGCTTGCGGGCAAGTTGAGCTGGAGGACAGACCCATGGGCTCCTACCTGAAGATCTTGTCTGAAGGTTGCTCTCCAAGCACCAGGTCGAATCCCCGCTGGAAGACCGTGTAAGGCCATGGACTGCAAGGAGAGAAGATGCAGCGTTAGATGACATGTGTCGCATAAATTCCAAGACAACTTCAAAAACTGCCCATCCCCAGGGGAAAGTTCATCATTAATAAATGTCTTCTGTTGGACTTGTTGCTCGTGTCTAATGGTGTGCATTTGTTTGAAATAAAACCATTTGTAACTGGTTAGATGAACACAAAACAGATCACCTAATTATCAGTAAAACACCAAAGGCTGTCTTGCAAAAGTGCTTTGGCTACAGTGGCCATGGGATCGCTACTCAAGAGGCCTACTAACAATCTAGTTTGCAGTGTAGTCCTGTTTACGTATACAGGGGAAGGTAAATGCAGCTATTCCTGCATAAAAAAGGCCCACCAGGGGCACATGTGTCAGCTTTCTCAGAGACATGATGGCTGTGCTTACCATAATAGTGGACATATTTGGAGACATAAGGATAACCCTGCGTAATAATGGACCTTTAGTGACATATTTGAAGTAAGCGTGGGCGGAAAATCCGTTCCGCTCGCGGATTTTGCGGATTTTCGGGAAATCCGCAATCCGCGAGATTTGCGGATTTCCCGCAAAATCCGCAAATTCGCACGCAGCGGATTTTTTTGGCGGCGCGCGGCGTTGGTGATACAATTTTTGCGGCGCGCGGCGTTTATCATCGTTTGCCGAGTTGTTTTTTTCGATAGTTTGCGAGTGCTGCGCCATTTTGGATCTTGCTGTGTGATCCCGCGGGAATTGGCGAGCGCGATTACGTCATCGCGGCTTGCCAGCGATAGTTTGTCAACGCGAGTACGGCGAGATCACGTCTCGCGGTACTTCGCAATTTGCGAGATTTGAGATGCGGCGAGCGAAAATATAAATTTGCAATTCTGCACAAGAAATCCACCAGCAAGCAGCATAAACCTTCTAGAAATGATGATTTTTATGTGAATAACTCCTTAGTTTGACATTTGCCTGCACTTTTTTAGCGAGGAGTCCATTTTGGGGAGGGGGCAGGGGGGTGGGAGGAAGGAAGTGCCCCATAGTCTTCAACTTCCTGTTCCTGTTCAGCAGGCTCCTCCCAGTGCTTTGTCCATCTCCTGGTCACTTTTCATTCGGATGTGGACCTGGAAGGATTACCTTTTGTGGATGCTGCTGGATCTTTGGATTTGAGGCCTTTTTGACTTTCTTTGGATCACTGTTGGATTAGAAATTTTACAAGTAAGTTTGTTTGGGGCATTACAGTTGCTGCAACTAAAATTTTGGGATTTTCGATTTTTGGGCTGTTTTGGGGCCTTTTCCCAGGGGTACTCAGTGGTGGGTGGACTGATTCTTTCTGTGGGTTGTCTTGAATTTAAACATCATGGAGGCCATAGATGAATTGGGATTGTGCTGATTTTTCTGTGTTTTTCGATTTTTTTTTTTTGTAAAATTTTGTGTTTTTCGATTTTTGACCTGTTGTTGGGGCCTTGACCAGGGGTAGTGAGTGGTGCATGGGGCCTAGTCTTTCTGTGGGCTGTCTTGAATTTAAACATCATGGATGGAATGGGATTGTGCTGATTTTGCAGTGTTTTTCGATTTTTGGGGGTGTTCATGGGGAGGGACATGCCATGTGGCTGGTGGCCATTTTGAGTGCAGCTACAGGCACTGGCCATGTGCTGGCAGGCAAGTGGCCATTTTGAATGCAGGCTTTGTTGTTAGGCCTCCAACCATTTTGCCTACTTTTCAACCTTTATTTATGCCAGGGGTAGTGAGTCTTGCATGGGCCTAGTATTTCTGTGGGTTGTCTTGAATTTAAACATCATGGAGGCCATGGATGGAATGGGATTGTGCTGATTTTGCAGTGTTTTTCGATTTTTGGGGGTGTTCATGGGGAGGGACATGCCATGTGGCTGGTGGCCATTTTGAGTGCAGCTACAGGCACTTGCCATGTGCTGGCAGGCAAGTGGCCATTTTGAATGCAGGCTTTGTTGTTAGGCCTCCAACCATTTTGCCTACTTTTCAACCTTTATTTATGCCAGGGGTAGTGAGTCTTGCATGGGCCTAGTATTTCTGTGGGTTGTCTTGAATTTAAACATCATGGAGGCCATGGATGGAATGGGATTGTGCTGATTTTTCTGTGTTTTTCGATTTTTTTTTTTTGTAAAATTTTGTGTTTTTCGAGTTTTGACTTGTTGTTGGGGCCTTGACCAGGGGTAGTGAGTGGTGCATGGGGCCTAGTCTTTCTGTGGGCTGTCTTGAATTTAAACATCATGGATGGAATGGGATTGTGCTGATTTTGCAGTGTTTTTCGATTTTTGGGGGTGTTCATGGGGAGGGACATGCCATGTGGCTGGTGGCCATTTTGAGTGCAGCTACAGGCACTTGCCATGTGCTGGCAGGCAAGTGGCCATTTTGAATGCAGGCTTTGTTGTTAGGCCTCCAACCATTTTGCCTACTTTTCAACCTTTATTTATGCCAGGGGTAGTGAGTCTTGCATGGGCCTAGTATTTCTGTGGGTTGTCTTGAATTTAAACATCATGGAGGCCATAGATGAATTGGGATTGTGCTGATTTTTCTGTGTTTTTCGATTTTTTTTTTTTGTAAAATTTTGTGTTTTTCGATTTTTGACCTGTTGTTGGGGCCTTGACCAGGGGTAGTGAGTGGTGCATGGGGCCTAGTCTTTCTGTGGGCTGTCTTGAATTTAAACATCATGGATGGAATGGGATTGTGCTGATTTTGCAGTGTTTTTCGATTTTTGGGGGTGTTCATGGGGAGGGACATGCCATGTGGCTGGTGGCCATTTTGAGTGCAGCTACAGGCACTTGCCATGTGCTGGCAGGCAAGTGGCCATTTTGAATGCAGGCTTTGTTGTTAGGCCTCCAACCATTTTGCCTACTTTTCAACCTTTATTTATGCCAGGGGTAGTGAGTCTTGCATGGGCCTAGTATTTCTGTGGGTTGTCTTGAATTTAAACATCATGGAGGCCATAGATGAATTGGGATTGTGCTGATTTTTCTGTGTTTTTCGATTTTTTTTTTTTGTAAAATTTTGTGTTTTTCGATTTTTGACCTGTTGTTGGGGCCTTGACCAGGGGTAGTGAGTGGTGCATGGGGCCTAGTCTTTCTGTGGGCTGTCTTGAATTTAAACATCATGGATGGAATGGGATTGTGCTGATTTTGCAGTGTTTTTCGATTTTTGGGGGTGTTCATGGGGAGGGACATGCCATGTGGCTGGTGGCCATTTTGAGTGCAGCTACAGGCACTGGCCATGTGCTGGCAGGCAAGTGGCCATTTTGAATGCAGGCTTTGTTGTTAGGCCTCCAACCATTTTGCCTACTTTTCAACCTTTATTTATGCCAGGGGTAGTGAGTCTTGCATGGGCCTAGTATTTCTGTGGGTTGTCTTGAATTTAAACATCATGGAGGCCATAGATGAATTGGGATTGTGCTGATTTTTCTGTGTTTTTCGATTTTTTTTTTTTGTAAAATTTTGTGTTTTTCGATTTTTGACCTGTTGTTGGGGCCTTGACCAGGGGTAGTGAGTGGTGCATGGGGCCTAGTCTTTCTGTGGGCTGTCTTGAATTTAAACATCATGGATGGAATGGGATTGTGCTGATTTTGCAGTGTTTTTCGATTTTTGGGGGTGTTCATGGGGAGGGACATGCCATGTGGCTGGTGGCCATTTTGAGTGCAGCTACAGGCACTGGCCATGTGCTTGGCAGGCAAGTGGCCATTTTGAATGCAGGCTTTGTTGTTAGGCCTCCAACCATTTTGCCTACTTTTCAACCTTTATTTATGCCCAGGGGTAGTGAGTCTTGCATGGGCCTAGTCTTTCTGTGGGTTGTCTTGAATTTAAACATTATGGAGGGCATGGATGGATTGGGATTGTGCTGATTTTGCAGTGTTTTTCGATTTTTTTGTGCTCTATAACTGAACTGATGTTCCTCTGTCTTCCATTTTTTTTAGGTGCACAAGACTCAAGAGAACCACCAGTGCCAGGAAGAAGTCCTGCAGCGGTGTGTGTGTGCAGCATAACGTCACGCGACGTCACGTCTGGCCTCAGACAACTCTACAATTCGTGCAACTGCGGCCTGCTGTCTGACCTGCTCTGAAGAAGATGGCCCCAAAGAAAGTTCTCCGTAGCTCCTCTAGCAAGAAAGTTGCTAGTAAGGAGCAGAAGAAGCAAGTTACCAAGGAGGCTGGTGTGCCACCCGCCACTTTTTTTGGGAGCAAAAAAAAAAGTACGCCTGCAGCAGCAGGATCTGCTGGGGACCAACCTGAGAGCAGCACCCCTGCTCCATTGGGTTCAGTGCCTCCACCACCACGCCAACTTAAGTCAAAGCCCTTGAGTGCTTCAGAGGCAGTCAGTGTACTTCTCCAATCACCATCGACCAGTGATGTTGGCTCATCGCAAGAAAGTAGCAGCAATGTCCCTGAATCAACACAGGTTGTTGTAACTCATCTGACAAGTGTTGAACAACCACAGCCGCAACAACAACACCATGTGCAAGTACACGCCCAAGTACATGTGGAAGGAGAGGCAGCAAAAGGAGATGCGCAAGCAAAGGTGCATGGACGTTCACAAGTGCCCACAATAGTTGTTCCTCCCGAAGTAGGGGCACATTTGGAAATCGACAATGAAGCTGAGGTATCATTGGAAGCCACTCCTCCTGATGATCATTCATTGTCTTCCACATCCCTAGCAAGGAAAAGATCAAGGGGGGTGTCTACATCTTCTTCAAGCCCACCTCGTTCTGGTGCAAGTGATCTGTCTTGGGAACCACGACAACTGCGGTCTGACAGTGAGGCAGAGGCACACCATGATCTGCCACCGGTACCTAAGCGTAAAAGGAAGGTCGTCCAAAAACTCAAACCTATGGAGTGTGATGAGGCTCAACAAGAAGTGACAGATACTGCTGGTGATGAAGCCTCTCACGATGACGACGAGGCAGTCATCACAAAGGTCACTGCAGCCCCACCGGTCATGCAGCAAAGAGACATTTTGACCCTATCCCGAGAAGCTGCTGAGCGTGATGATGATGTCGGCGAGGAGGCAATGGAAATGGAATCATTAGATTTGGAGTTAAGTAGTACACCAAAACCTACCGCTTCCATATTTCTTCCTCGCAAGAAGGTACCCACCTCGTCCTCGACCTCAATTCGTGGTGGTGAAAGTGCAAAACGTACTGAAGTTCGGCAATCCACATCCTCCACTTCATCTGTCATTAGCAGCAGGACCACCACCACCAGTATCGCCGCCTCCTCCGGCCCCCGAAGACATTTCAAGTCTCCAGTTTGGGACTTCTTTAGTGTTTGCCCAAAAAAGGAAAACGTAGCCATTTGTAGCCTTTGTAAGCTTCGATTTAGTCGTGGTAAGCTTGGTTCTAACTATGGTACCGGAGGCCAGAGAGGTCATCTTGAGAGAAGGCACCCTGTCGAATGGTTTCCGCACCTAGAGGCGGTCAAGAAAGCCGGAATTGCACGTAATGAAAACGTTGATTTGTCATCTGCTGATGACGAGGAGGTAGAAGACGATTCAAACACTTCACTTACACCCAGTTCCCATGTCAGCAGCACACCCCATGGGAGCCACACTAAGAGTGTGGGAGAGAGTGAGACATCAATGCGGAAAAGTTCATCAGCGAGCGTAACTGGGTCGAAGAGATCATCATCATCCCGTAAATCATTGGTCCAGGGCAACATTAAAAAGATGTTGTTTACAGAAGCGCAATATGAACGCAACCACCCAATGACCCGTCTGTATAACACTAAGCTGGCTAAAATGCTAGCTCTGGACCTTCTCCCTTTTTCTTTTGTAGAAGGGGTTGGTTTTCTAGAATTAGTGACAGTGCTCTGCCCTAAATGGAAGGTTCCTAGCCGGTTCTATTTTGCCCGAGTTGTGGTTCCAGCACTACATGAAGATGTTCTGAAGGTGATTGGGGCAGCTTTGCAGAAGAGTGCTGTTCACACTATACATCTGACAACAGACATGTGGACCAGTGGCGCAGGCGCTGATTACATGTGCATCACTGCACACTGGGTCTCTTTTTCAGGGGCTAAAGCAAAGCTAAACTCAGGTGTTGACACTAACATTGTTTTTAAAGGTGCTCGGAAACATGCAACACTAGCCATGTTTGGTTTGGAGAAACGTCACACAGCAGAAAACATTTTGGATGTCTTTAACACAAAGGTCCTTAACTGTCTGTCCCCACTAAAACGCAAGGTTGGTTATGTTTCCACAGACAATGGCTCCAATATAGTTAAGGCCATGAGGGACGGTTACTATTTCAGAGTGCCGTGTTTGGCGCACTGTATAAACCTGGTTGTCCAAAAATTCTTGGGTAATAAACGCAGTGCAGCGTACAGTGTATTGGAGAACTGCCGAAAAATTTGCAAGCATTTCAGGCATTCTTTTAAGGCCCGCAAGCAGCTGAGGAGCATGCTATATCAAAGTCAAATGCCAGTGAAAGCACTCATCCAGGAGGTGGTAACACGTTGGAACTCAACCTTCTACATGCTTGAGCGTCTGTATGAGCAGTATACGCAACTCGATCAATTTTTCTTGAAAGAGGGTATAGAGGAGCTGAGGATGGGTGGGCCGCAATGGAACATAGTTGAAAGCCTAACACGCATGCTTCGTCCTTTTGAGGTCTTCACACGTGCAGTCAGCAAGGAGGACTCTAATTTGGGAAAAGCTATCCCATTGTTGTACATGCTGGAGGACCAACTGAAGGAGGTGTGTTCTGTGTTTCGAAAAGATGACAAAAAGAAAGACTCTTTGCTTCTGGCTGAGACATTATTAGAGCTCCTACAAGGTGATGAACGTCTTCAAAAGATCCACTCAGAACAGCATTACATTTGTGCTACTATTCTGGATCCACGCTACAAAAAGGCGCTGGCAGGCAGAGCATTCTTTCCTTTTGCTGATGAAGATGTTACAAAGTACAAACGTTGGCTAGCCTTGTCAGCCAAGAAGTTTGAAACAGAACGGCTGGAAATTGAAGGAAATGGCAGTACATCAGCAGGCCATCCCCAGTCAAAACAATCCACTTCTGCACCTGTGGCTGTGGCACAAGTGACCTCTCAGCCGTTAAAGACACCGGCAACCGCATCATCTGCACGAAAGGCAGCAGAAACATTGGAGGCTGAAGAGGATTGGCTAGCTCTGCGTGGGTTTGGTTCTCAAAAGGCCAGAGGCACAGCAAGAGCTACGCAAAGTGGAGGAACCTTGGAGGAGGACCTTGAGTCGATGGTGAAGGACTATCTGAATGACTCCACAGAGGTCTATGTTAATTCTGACCCATTGGCGTATTGGCATGGGAAAAAAGAATTGTGGCCACAGCTCACCAACCTGGCTTTAAACTACTTGTCTTGCCCACTCGCAAGTGTGTCTTCTGAACGGGTTTTCAGTGCGGCTGGTGGGATTGTAACTCCCAAACGGAGCCGCCTCTCGCCCAAAAATGTGGAGAGGTTAACAATGATCAAGATGAATCAGCACCTCATACCACCAGATATAAGAGTACGAGAGAGCGTGCCGGATGAAGAGGAGGTGGCCAGCACCATAGATGAGGGAATTTCTACTCTGTCAGGTGGCACTGACCTCACCCGGGCTGAATTCGCAGAGTATGATGACGAAGCCTTATTCTTATTCCTGGACCGTGATTCCGACTTCGAGCCCTGAAAATGAGACAACGAATCAATAACTTTCTTTTTCATCCTTATTCACTTTTATTCCTGTGTGTCTGTCTTTCTTTGTTGTGCACAGTTAATATAATTCAAACTTTAATCAGATAATCACAAAGACAAGCCCATCAGCAGAACTGTCTTCACTTGTTTGCTAATTTATTTGAAGGTGCATTCCTCAGGTTCACAAGTTCAGAAGAACATGCTCCTCTATCCTCCTCCTCCAGACTCCTATTTCCATCAAAGCAGAGGGCTGGTTTACGCCCAATGAAGAAAGACTCAGCACTTGTGGGGGTGTTGTTCTACCTCTTTGCAGGTGAGTTGACGGGTCTGGGGCCATTGCTGGGAAGCACTAAAAGTGGTTTGTGCCAAATCCGAGGCGGAAATTTTTTTGTGTTTTTGATGACTTGCTTGCCTTTGAGGTGCTCTTAGGGGGGGTTCCGTCTGTTTGTGGGTGAGTTTCATGGTCTGAGAGCATTGCTGGGACACTCTAATCTTGATTGCATTTGCTTTTCAGGAAATCCGTCGTGCCAACCCCGACTTATGGCCCAGCTACGCAGCGCGTTTGGACCGAAGGCCCAGAAATATTGCAAGTATGAGAGTTTGCTTTTGGCCTGTTTGGGGGTGTTATACTTCTTGGCGGGTGGGTTGCCGGGTCTTGGGGCATTCCTGGGAAGGTCTAATACCGGGTAGAAGTGGTTGGGACTAAATCCAGGCCAATTTTTTTTTGGGCTATTTCTGACATTTTGCTCTATGTAGCGTTTTCGGGGGCCTGTTTGGGGGGCTTCCTGGTGTTTGCGGGTGAGTTTCGTGGTCTGGGAGCACTGCTGGGACACTCTAATCTTGATTGCATTTGCTTTTCAGGAAATCCGTCGTGCCAACCCCGACTTATGGCCCAGCTACGCAGCGCGTTTGGACCGAAGGCCCAGAAATATTGCAAGTATGAGAGTTTGCTTTTGGCCTGTTTGGGGGTGTTATACTTCTTGGCGGGTGGGTTGCCGGGTCTTGGGGCATTCCTGGGAAGGTCTAATACCGGGTAGAAGTGGTTGGGACTAAATCCAGGCCGATTTTTTTTTGGGCTATTTCTGACATTTTGCTCTATGTAGCGTTTTCGGGGGCCTGTTTGGGGGGCTTCCTGGTGTTTGCGGGTGAGTTTCGTGGTCTGGGAGCACTGCTGGGACACTCTAATCTTGATTGCATTTGCTTTTCAGGAAATCCGTCGTGCCAACCCCGACTTATGGCCCAGCTACGCAGCGCGTTTGGACCGAAGGCCCAGAAATATTGCAAGTATGAGAGTTTGCTTTTGGCCTGTTTGGGGGTGTTATACTTCTTGGCGGGTGGGTTGCCGGGTCTTGGGGCATTCCTGGGAAGGTCTAATACCGGGTAGAAGTGGTTGGGACAAAATCCAGGCCGATTTTTTTTTGGGCTATTTCTGACATTTTGCTCTATGTAGCGTTTTCGGGGGCCTGTTTGGGGGGCTTCCTGGTGTTTCTGGGTGAGTTTCGTGGTCTGGGAGCACTGCTGGGACACTCTAATCTTGATTGCATTTGCTTTTCAGGAAATCCGTCGTGCCAACCCCGACTTATGGCCTAGCTACGCAGCGCGTTTGGACCGAAGGCCCAGAAATATTGCAAGTATGAGATTTTGCTTTTGGCCTGTTTGGGGGTGTTATGCTTCTTGGCGGGTGGCTTGCCGGGTCTTGGGGCATTCCTGGGAAGGTCTAATACCGGGTAGAAGTGGTTGGGACTAAATCCAGGCCGATTTTTTTTTGGGCTATTTCTGACATTTTGCTCTATGTAGCGTTTTCGGGGGCCTGTTTGGGGGGCTTCCTGGTGTTTGCGGGTGAGTTTCGTGGTCTGGGAGCACTGCTGGGACACTCTAATCTTGATTGCATTTGCTTTTCAGGAAATCCGTCGTGCCAACCCCGACTTATGGCCTAGCTACGCAGCGCGTTTGGACCGAAGGCCCAGAAATATTGCAAGTATGAGATTTTGCTTTTGGCCTGTTTGGGGGTGTTATGCTTCTTGGCGGGTGGGTTGCCGGGTCTTGGGGCATTCCTGGGAAGGTCTAATACCGGGTAGAAGTGGTTGGGACAAAATCCAGGCCGATTTTTTTTGGGCTATTTCAGACATTTTGCTCTATGTAGCGTTTTCGGGGGCCTGTTTGGGGGGCTTCCTGGTGTTTGCGGGTGAGTTTCGTGGTCTGGGAGCACTGCTGGGACACTCTAATCTTGATTGCATTTGCTTTTCAGGAAATCCGTCGTGCCAACCCCGACTTATGGCCTAGCTACGCAGCGCGTTTGGACCGAAGGCCCAGAAATATTGCAAGTATGAGATTTTGCTTTTGGCCTGTTTGGGGGTGTTATGCTTCTTGGCGGGTGGGTTGCCGGGTCTTGGGGCATTCCTGGGAAGGTCTAATACCGGGTAGAAGTGGTTGGGACAAAATCCAGGCCGATTTTTTTTTTGGGCTATTTCTGACATTTTGCTCTATGTAGCGTTTTCGGGGGCCTGTTTGGGGGGCTTCCTGGTGTTTGCGGGTGAGTTTCGTGGTGTGGGAGCACTGCTGGCTATATATACTTTACTTTGCAAGAGGTTTGAAGCAAATCCATGGTGGCTGAGGGGACTTAGGGCCTAGCTGCAGAGCGCGCGCGGAGTGATTTGGGAAATTTGTGAAAAAGTGACTAAGTCCCCATTTTTGTACTTTTGCTCTTTGGCTGTTTGGGGGTCTTCTACTCGTTTTCTCCTGGGTTGACGGCTCTGGGGCCATTGCTGGGAAGCTCTAATACCGGATAAAAGTGTTTTGGACCAAATCCCAGGCGGAATTTTTTTTGTGTTTTTGATGACTTGCTTGCCTTTGAGGTGCTCTTAGGGGGGGTTCCGTCTGTTTGCGGGTGAGTTTCGTGGTCTGGGAGCACTGCTGGGACACTCTAATCTTGATTGCATTTGCTTTTCAGGAAATCCGTCGTGCCAACCCCGACTTATGGCCTAGCTACGCAGCGCGTTTGGACCGAAGGCCCAGAAATATTGCAAGTATGAGATTTTGCTTTTGGCCTGTTTGGGGGTGTTACGCTTCTTGGCGGGTGGGTTGCCGGGTCTTGGGGCATTCCTGGGAAGGTCTAATACCGGGTAGAAGTGGTTGGGACAAAATCCGCGCGGAAAAGCCTTTAGTTTTGGCACTTTTTGTAACTTAGGGTTCGTTAGGGTTAGCCCTAGCAGCAGGATTGCATGTGTTTCGGGGTGTTCTAGATTTTTCAAACTGAGTTCTGGGGTCTTAGAGCACTCGTGAGAATGTGTAATTTTGGTTGCAAGTCATTTGAAGAAAATCCATGGTGGGAAAGGGGGGATTTGGCATAGTTAAAGAAAGCCTTTGCCACTATTCTTAACTTAGGGTTCGTTAGGGTTAGCAGTATTTCTATTGCATGTGTTTGAGTGGGGGGGATTTCGAGTCTTGGAGCGATGCTGGCTATGGCTACTTTTGCTTGGTTGCTTGCAAGTGGTTTGAATGCAATCCACGGTGGGTAATGGGTAATTAGGGTACTTCGGCCTACTTTTACTTTCAAAGTAAGTTTTGTCACCAGTTTTCTGCTAGGCCTCGTTTTTTGAGATTTGATTGGGGGTCTTCTACATTTTTGCGACTGGCTTTAGTAAGGGTCTGGGTGGGAGCACTGCTAGGAAGATCTAATTTTGTTCTAAAACACAGTTTACAGTACACCTAGCTTGAGGGGCAAGATCCGATACATTAATTTGCCCATACATCCTTCAAAAGGTGACTCAGAGTACGCACTTTCAAAAACATTGTACTGTCTACTAGGAAAAACAAATTGTGACTTTTTGCACTCCACAGCCTACATGCCTTATATTTATTTATCAGTGGTGTTGTAATATTATATCACTTCCTGTTTTTCGTTGAATAATTACAGGCCGGGTTTCAGTCTCTGCAATGGGGAAAAAAGGATGGAGTCAGGCTTCACAGTAGCGAGCCACAATTCAGCATCAGGCAGGCAGTGGACAGGGTGTCTTCTGGTGACCAACATCGATGGACGAAGCGTCGGCTGCAATGGAGGAGTGCCGCTAATAGGAGGATTTTTTTTCTGCGGGCAACTTACTTACCACTTCCAACAGGACCACTACAACCACATAGATACAGTATCCCTTGCCTTTTTCTCTGACTGTGACTGCATTTCTTGGCTCTCTCTCTGCTTCTACATTGATCCCTTAACACATCACTTAGTCCACTCCACTATCACATCTGCACCACACATAGTCATTTGTAAGTGCTCCTACGTAATTCGCAAGTCGCAGCACGCCCCAGGCCGTAGAGGACTGGGATGGCCCCAATGATGAAGCATGTCACCAAGGGGCAACCCTGGTGAGTGAGGGGACACCTAGAAAAAAAGCAATTTCTCCTTTTCTATCTACTATACCTTCTGTCAGGTTACGCAGCCCCTAAGCGCCTACCGTACTATGAAACTACATTTCCCATGAGTAGGCGGGAGACTTGCAGACTATTTAGTGAGACTATATGAGAGTACCCTTGTATGTTAGGACAGCACTTCACTGATGCCTGTCTTGTCTTCTGTTACAGGTATCCTTTCCCTGCTGACCCTACCTTTACCCATCCCACATTTTTTATTTTAGTTTGTTATTTTTCTCCCCCGCCTAATGCCTCGAACACCCTGTGTTTACACTTCTGGGTGTTGGTGACATTTGGAAGTGGAACCATATTTGCATCGACTGGATCACGGGGAGTAAACCTGACACCTTCCAGACCAACCCCATTGAGTGTTGTTGTGAATGGATTTATAGTGACCAGCAAGGCTCTCAGGTATCTGGCTACAGAGACCTTATGTTGAATATAGTTATCAATATTTCCACCCACGCCCTGTACTGTCGCATTCTTTCTTCCACAGTTGTCGAAAGTACTAATTACTTTTAACTGACATGCATGCAGTTACAGTAGTGTATGCACTTTCAAAGATTGATGGATAGGTTTGTACCCAAAGATTTGTTTATGTTCACAATTGTTCGTCCATGCTGTGCTACTTTTTCTTGTCTCCCAAAACCTTTCCCAAAAACCCCCGTACCCATCCATTTTTCAAACCCTAACCCTCTTCCCCCGGGCTGTGTGGTTTTGATTGATGTGTGACTAAATTACAGCAATAAATCCACACACTTGCTGGGGAGGATAAGGTGATAGCAACAGGCTGGTGAAGAAATCCGATGATATATTCTTACTCTGCTTGACAAAGACCCATGGCTAATGTCAAAGAACTTCAACCGAATTAGTTATACTTTAACATTTGTTAGGCTACAACGTGGCACTGTTCTAGTGTACTTCTGTCACCTGCTATATTCTGTATTGTACCTTTGTATTGCTCAGGAGCACAAACCAGATTTCATTTTCTTTTTTTCATAGGCAAGCAACTGCCACTGTGTCACACCACTAGTACCACCGCTATGAGGAAATTTTATCCGCCCAGGATTGCCAACCTTATTTGCTGTTTCCCGTGGAGCCAGCCCTGGGCCTAGCCCTACTTGCAAACAGAAATTACAGGTAAGATAGGCGTTTGGTTGGAGGTAGTATAATGGAGTATTAGGAGAGACGAGAGATTTGATTGACGGTAGTACTACTAAAGTCCTAGGACTATTCAGGAAAACAAACTTACTGTTATGTTAAACCCCCACCCACCAGACTCAAAAGCAGTAAAAAACAGGTATGGTCAGATAAAGTTTCAAAAAGTATATTTTTATAGCCCTAACAAAAGAATCTCCCGCAAGACCCTCCCTAACCCCAACGATTGTCCTTCAAAAGTCCCCAAAAATCACAACTCCCAATTCCCACCCCCCAAAAGTCTCTAAAAAAGGGGCAAGGGACACTATGGCAGGGTGCTGTTGGAATTAGCAGCCAGGGCATCATGCTCCTTGCGGAGGGTGGCAAGTTCGAAGCGGAGGCCCTCCACCACGTTCTTATAATTATGGACCTCCTGCTCCAGGTAGGACAGTCTGAGGGATAAGCGGCGCCGGTGTGCCTTGCAATTCCTGTGAGGGGCAGCTGCTTTCTTTGCTGCTGGGCGGTGGCGTTTGGCTTTGGTAGCCCGGCTCCGTACCGCTGGAGCACTGCGCTGGCTGGCAGCCCGCACGGAGGAGGAGGCAGCTGTCCCAGTGGACGTTGTTGTTGTTCCAGACTGCGTCTCCTCCTCCTCCAGGGCCACCAGCCGCCGATATTCAGCAACAGTGGCATCCAGCCTCCGTTGCCGGGCCATTCGAGCCTGCTCCTTCCTCCTTGATGGTGTCTTGGATTTGGAAGGAGCAACTACATGAAAAAAGAAAGACATAGTCTGTAACCAATGCTCCTTAAGATTAACACAAAATGATTGAGCAGAAAGTTGTCACAGTACAAGTAGCAAATTGAAAGCACAGTGCATAACTATTGAGGACAGTATCTATGTAACCTCCGACTTCTTCATCCTTGCTCTAACATTAGTGGGAGTTTAAGGAACAAATTCTACGAGCACTATGGACTTCTATTACAGTCGACTATGACAGTACACCACTCTTATTCTTCTTCTTCTCTCTTGTTTAGGACAATTGGTACGTTATCTTATGCAAGCCGGCATAATGCCAGCGCAGTGAACTTGCACCCGAGAAAAACAGACGCACACCATGGTGAGTGAGACAGACTTGCGTTACTGTACCGGTCCAGTACATGCAGGTGGTGAAGCTCTTACTTTTCTATTACGGGTGGCACTGAGAATACTCTGTTAAAAGGGCTACTGCTTAATTAATTTAGCTTTCACCCTACAGTGCAAATGAGTATTAGAAAAGGAAAATGAAGAAGCTAAATTATCTGATTATCTATCACTTCACATGGGATGTATTTGATGACATATGGGATGACTTTAGGTGCTTTGCTTATTATTGAGTGAACAGTGATACCCCCACACATGAATGACGTACTACTACTAAACTAAAGTTATTAAGGGAGGTAGGGAGTGCCCACCGTAATAACTGGATATATGCTGTGCTTGCAGTTGCAATACAAACTACTGCTACTATTCATGGTAGTCTTTGGACAACGTTACAACTTCTTTTCCTTGCCTTTCCTACACTGGAACGGACGTGCGGGTGCGGTGTTACATGCTCTTCAAAGTAACACTTAGTTCATCCAGTGACCGTCTACTCTCTCTAGATTCACATATGCTATCTAAGAGTCAGATAGTACCATGAATGATCCAGGCATCCATCCATTCAAAGTATATTGCACACATACAGTTTCTGTCTCACCCACCCAGGCTGTTCTCCTTCCACCCATCCTTGCTTCATCATTCACCCAGCCATGCACCATACCATTTTCTTACCTTCCCAGCCACCTCGGGGACCAAGCAAACACATATCATTCTTCTTTGCCAGTCATCATTACATTTCTCGTGCTTCCACACTTACTTACACCCTTCTTTCGCTTTTCGTTCATCCCATCCATCAAGTTCACCTCAGATCTGATTGGGATTCTTCTCGCCAAAAACTTCACAGCTAAGTCGAAGTACATTTAGAGGAGGCTACTACCTGCTTTTTTTATAATACACCCGTGCAGAAAGCACACTCTGCAGTCTTCAATCTCAATGACTAAGGAATGTATAGCTTACCTCTGCCCGCCACCACCGTGTGAACCCTCACAGGCATGTCCTTTTCCGGCACTTGCACCGCCTCCTCCCCAGAGTTGTCCTCCTCGTCCAATGCCACCACCTCCGCGCTGGCCCCGTCTCCAGATGTTCCACCTACAAAGTACATTTAATAATGTTAGAATACACCACTCACTACTATATAATATTTGGTCTAGGAGGAAGAAAGAAATGTGAAAAAAAGTGTACAATTTAATAATTTTTGACTGTCTACTCTAGAGTAAAAAGGTCCCTTTTTCCAGGGAAGGCTGTTGTCTTGCTGCACTTTTTGGCACAACTGATGAATGTTTGCTTTTTACTTTTTAACACGCACCACTTTTTCTCCTAACAGACAGAACCTTGACTTCTAAGAACACGAGCAGGATCAAGTTCAAACCAGGTGAGAGCTCGGCTCGACCACAAGAAATGTGTCCAATTAATCGTCAGCACTAAGCACTTTTCCATTTTCAGTTACACGTTCACTTTTATGACAAACTTGAATTTAATAAATGTGTTTACTTTTAATAAAGCTTTTAAACTTAAATAGAGTCTGTGGTTTTTGGTCCTCCAGACTAGAGTGGATGAGCTAAAGGTTTTCGAATTTTTGCAAGCATGAGTCCGTGCCTCTGCCATCGGTGACTTTGGGAGCTAAATGACTCTGCCACACTATCTAGTCAGTAAGGAGATTGGGGCCGGGGTTCAACTACAAAGTCTGTTATCACTGAGGTATGTGGAAAGTCTAACAGTTACAGCACCTATTATAATTGATAAGCTAAGCGATGCATTATTTAGTGTCCATAGTTCTGTTTGTGCAGATTTGTCCCTGCAACAGTAGTAGAATGGATTGTCCTATCCAAACCAAAAGTAAAGTAGTATCTTATTATTTCTTGGTGGTGGTCATTCACCTTTTTATTGTTGGCAATGGTCAAAGCATAAACATTTAGAATACTTGAAAAGACAATATGGACAATCCCAGAGGACTACACTCAGTGCATAGAGCTATTGCTGACTAGAATGGGAGTCCAATGGAAATGCCAAATGTGCAATCTTAGTTAGCTACACAGACAGACTAATAAGAATAATCTAGTAATACCACACGGAGTCATAGGGATAAGAATTTAGATCCTGTCTACAAGAAGATCAAAGACGATTTAGAAAAAATCGAATGAGGAACGCTAGGAAAAAATAAGTACTCTATATTAAAATTAAAACTTACTGGGGCCAGCAAAGGAGCCCTCGACTGCCTGGTCCTGGCCTGCATCGACAACAGCACCCTCCTCCTCCTCCTCCTGTGTCCTCCTCTTGCCCCTGGGGGAAGCTGATGTACAACATGAAAGAAAGAAAAACAGAAAACATGGATGATATTTATTTCTCAACCAAATCAAACATTTAAAAAAGAACTAACAAAGTAACAAAATATTTTTGCGAAATAGCAAATAGGGAACGACTCCACGGGATATATTATTGACCAATCTCATGTGGTCGACTACGTCATTACTTTAGTATTGCTTGATTTGCGGACCGTCGAATTGGAAACTACCCTATGTAACTCACTAAACAAAGTACTAAAAAGGTTTGCCTAGGATTGGCAGGCAGCAGTCCGCAGCACGCAAAGTGACAGCCAAAGTCCATTGTGATTGAAGATCAGCGACAACACTAAAGTTTCCTACTACATTCACCAGTCATTAAAATACTCAAACTATTAATCCACCACCACTATTTCTTCTTATCGCCATGTGTACAAAGGAAGGACTGGACTTGAGTCTGTAGGGGCTGATTTATAAGGCCCTTGCGGCTCTTTTGCTCCATTGTTGCGTGACTTTTGTGACGCAGCGACAGCACATAAGAGGCGCAATGGTGCGGCGTATATTAACAACGTGACGCATCTGGGAGATGCATCACGTTGTAAAGCCCTGCGCCAATAGGGGTGTTCCGGCGCAAGGGAGGGCGTTCCTGCGCAGGAACGCATCCTAAAAGTGGCTGAGGGAAATCTACAAGATTTCAATCAGTCACTTTGAGGACAATGATGCGTGACTCAAACCCTGCGCCTGCTTGAAGCAGACGTACGGCTTGACGCAGCATTGGGGAGATAGGGCACCCCAGAGAATTGATGGAGCTGCACCATCGTTGCGACGCAACTCCAGCAATGCGCCACCTTTACGGCACAGATGCGTAACGCTTTGGTGACGTTTTGGGCCCATGGCGCGCCGCATTGTAATACGGCGCACCATGGGTGATGGTGGCGTGACGCACAATTACTGGCGCATCCCTGCAACTTTGCAGGGATGCGCCGGTAATTAAAAATCTGAACCTTAGTGTGTAGCATTGCGCAGTTCTTTCAACTACACTCATACATAATTTCACAGGCCAATGAAATGAACACAAAATCTAAAACAAATAAGCATAGTAGCAACACTACTGAGAAGGAGAGCAGTGTACCTGAAATGCACAGAAGATTTTGAAATAAAATGTACCTACAATGTAATGAGCAGCATTATTGCTCTTGTAAAAAAAACAAAAATTTGCAATATAATAACACAGCAGGAGAAAACATAGTAGTAAAGACATAGCTACTACTACTCACCAAGCCCGGGGATCTCAAGGCCAAGGAGGTCGAGCAGATCTCGCTCACGGGTCAGGACATCCGTCCAGCGGTGGGTGGCCTGGTTGTAGGTGCGCCAGACCCGAGAGTGGTGGTAAATGGCCTGGCACACCTTCTCCCACCGCTTCCGGCGCTCCCGGGCCCCGTACCCGGCACTGATCTTGCCGCCTCCCATGATGGTCCTGGGGAGGCGGCGCTGAACATAAAAAATGAGCTGGCCCACCTCCTCCGGGGTAAAGATCTCCCGTGGCATCACTAGCTCCCCCCTCAAACGCCCGCACGGGAGCCGGACACGGGGTGCGGGACCCTTCCCCTTCTCGGGATGCTTCCCGGCTCCCTTCACCATGGTCTGGGCGGAAAGGAATAAAGAAAATAGAATAGGGAAGAGAAGAAAAGAAAAGAGTTTACAAAAGTAGTTTAAAATTAACCAAAAGTAGCAGTAAACACAAAAATATAGGGCTAGAAAAATAGAGGGATAGATAATAAGTAAAATAGATAAAAAAAAACTTCAAACAAGCAAAGGATGGCAGAGATTGACAGAGGATACAAAGACCATGCCCAGAACCATAGCAATGAATGAGAAACAAGATGGCCGCGCCCGTTCACGACCGCGCGGGTAAGTTCGCGCGAGATTTTCCTTGCGAACACGCGCGAGACTGTACTGGCAAACCGCGGACTTTGCGAGATTACACTTCGCGCCCGGAAACGGAAATACGTCAGGCAAACAAGATGGCTGCGCCCTTGCACGACCGCGAGGGTAACTTCGCGTCTTGCGCTACGAGCGGCTCGCAAAAACGCACAAAACCTTGCCAACTAACACGCTGCAAAAAAAACAAATTGCATATTCGCACGAATTTGCGGCTTCCGAATCCGATCTTGCGCGTGTTCGCACCCCGCGAACCCCGCGAAATTGCAGAAAAACGAGTTTTTCAAAAGTGAAAGCACTCGGCAGGGGCAAGAGTTCAAACTCATCATTAGTAACAATTCCCGGTAGTGCTTCCTGACTGGGGCCCCTCCAGAATTCAGTTGCTAGTTGCAACAATTGTATGACCCTGCTCTGACCCTCACAGCAGGCTCATACAATAGCTACAAGTAGGCCACAAAGAAGGTCCTGGGGAAAAAAAATGCACTGCAACAGAAAGCAAAATTACAGATAAGGAAGCAGGTGCCAGACTGGAATTTTAAAACAGTGACACATTAATAAACTAACCCCAAATTAATTCATCTGAGTTGAAGCAGGGATGGTGTGCTTGCTTTTCCCCCCCATAATCTACAGTAATGATGAACCAGAGGGTGGCATTGATGTAACAGAGGGTTGCAGTGGTGAAACAGAGGGTGCTGGGAACCTGTGATGATGAACCAGACGTAGAAACAACATAATTCGCGACCGTTGCGCGACGAAATGTAAGTTCGCAATTGCGAACTGGTACGAAACCCTCGCGAACTGGCAGAAATCCTTGCGAACACAAAAAAAAAAAAAAATCCGCAAATTCGCAAGAATTCGCGGATTTTGCGGATTGCGAGTTCAAAAATCCGCAAATTCGCGAACGCGAGATCCGCAAAATTCGCTCATGCTTAATTTGAAGGCATTCTTGGTAACATGCTGCCAACCCCTGGCATACAGGTAATATATCAGTTGCCTATTTTGGGCATTACTGTTGACATGTTGGTAAATCCTTGGATATATTTGTGCACATTCTTGGCAATATGCGGGCTAACCCTCACATAATGGCGGTCCGTCAGTGTCGTATGTGTGTGCATTCGGGGTGACATGTTGCCTATGCTCTACATAATGGTGGCCGATCAGAGACATACTGTGGGCATAACAGTGGCTCATAAATAATATATTTTTGGAAATTCTTGACAATATTCTGGATATACCTGTATGACAGTGTCCCATCCATGGCATTTTGTGGTTTTTCCTGACAACATGCTGGTGATCCCACAATTAATGCCGAACTGCCTATAATTTATTTGTGGGCATTTTTTAAGAACACATTAACTAGCTTCTGAAATTAGTGGCATACACTGGCATGCACAAGGCATTATTTGAACCATTTCAATTCTTAGACATATGTGTTAGATTCTTGCAAAGATACTGAATATCCTTGCATAATAGTGGCCCATCCATGAAAGAGTGTAACAATTCTTGCAACATGCTAGCTACAGAATAATGGCCGATCCGTATCATCTTTATTGGCATTCTATGTCACACGGTGACTGTCCCTGCATAACAGTGGTCAATTCATAACATATTACATAATTATTGGTAGCATGCTGGCTATCTTTTCTTTATAGCAACTCATCAGCAGCATACTTGAGGGCCTTTTTGGTAATGCCCTTTGCATGACATATTTAGGTCAATTGCAGCCAAATAAGGTCAATCTCCTCATTATGACCCATCCATTCTTTGCAGGATTCTGGCTACTCTAGTATAAATATGATAAAAGTCCCCACTATATAATGGACATAGATAATTATTGATAATGAAAAATGGACATGAAAGGCAGAATCTGACCATATTTAACAATAGTGTATAAGTGAATGCTTTATGACAATGAAAAGCTGTATCTTGGGGATCAAAATATGTTTGCTAAAAAAAAAATCTGTTTTTTGGGACAAAGTACTATTTTAACCACAAAAACGACAAGCTTTTGTTGCTGGGAATTGAGTTTATGTATTAAAAACTTTAAAATTGGTATTGTATGGTGAATGTCTGTATTCCCCATCAAGGCCAGAGTCTGACGTGAACCACATACAAAGAGGAGGTTTCTGAACGAGTTTAAAGCCTGATACTCTTCAGGGCGGGCGCGAGCCATTGCTTGACAATCTGAAGTAACAAGGTAGTTCTGCTAAGCTCTAGGCTGCAGGCACAACAACATTAATAAAAAGCAGCCAATGAGGGGCGGGGCTGGCTTTCCTTTCTGCCCTGTCAAAGCAACCACTCAGAGCAGAGGCCTGCAACGGGCGGGAGTTGGTGATGGGAGGAGGGAAGGCTCCCCAACAGGAGAGATAAAAAACGAATCGACAGGCGTGGCACACGCTGAAAAAAGGAAACACAGCCATCAGCTGAGCACCAGCAGATTCAAACAAAAAAGAGTGCTTCACAAAGTATAATAAAACATGAAGAACAAGAGCACATGTAACAAGAACAGTCCTCATGGGAGGTTAAAACAGTAGAAAAGGAGGAGCTACTAAGCAAATTAACCAACAAAAAACAGGCATTTACAAAGAACATTCAAAGGAGCCAATTAAAAAGATGGTCGGTGCTTAAAGCCCATATTCCAAATACAGCATATCTCACGGAGAAAGTGAATGTGCTGCCTAGCAGAGACATACAAATATTAGCCTCTGTGACTTCACAGAATTGGGTAACACGTTTCTTTCTTCCAAAGCACAACATCTGCACAGTTATCTAGTACATGAGAAGCTAAAAATATATATTGCAATTTATGTCAGTCTTATTCCAAAAACAAGCATTTTTTTAACACAAATATCATGAGTAAGACTCCTAAATTATCCGTTCCTTAAATGTTTTCCACCAATGCTGCCTATTTGTAATAATTTATCCAACCGGCCTGGTATCTCGGTAAACTAATGCACCCACTGCAGGGATCTGTGTTTGACCCACAAGGACAGAGGCTCAGATCATGAGATTCCACTTAGTCTTTCGTCCTTCCAATGCTGATAAAATTAGCAGAGTTGAATTAGGCCACAATAATACTCTACTATCTATCAATAGTACAAAAAAAACACTTTAGAGTTAATGTGTGCTAAACAAATATGCCGTCTACCTTAACTTGCTTTTAAAAATACTAATAATATCTATCTATCTATTTATCTATCTATCTATCTATCTAGCCAACATTATTTTATTTTCTATCTATACAGCTCTCTCCATCTGTCTGTTTTTAAAAGCCTCTCTATGTATGAATCTTTTCAACCCTCTATTTTTAAAGATTTATAAAAAAGTGTATAAAAAAGCATTAGCAAAGGCAAAAGGCTGACAGCCAAGGCAAGACCAGTTGATGTTTTTTGGGCCTAATGTTAGCCAAGCCATTTTGATTTTATAAAAATTATCCTTTTAACAGATGATTTTAGGGATTTTGGGGCAAGATTTTAGTCATTATTCTGTTATTGTTTCATTCACATTTTCCTATCACTCACTCCAGCATGCATCTTGGAGCAACGGGTAAACCCACTTCAGCCATTGGCTGACTTCACTGTGAGTTACTAAACGCTGTCCTGTCACATGGAACAGATTTACACACAAAGTAGTTCCCTTCAGTGTTAGGGACTACTGTGGAGATGTGTGCTTTTTTTAGACCAAAAGACTATATTTGCTTTAGCCAATGATTTTTAGAGGTCAATGAGGGCCCAACAGCTTTACCAACAATAACGTATTAAAAATCAAGAGAATGTAAAGCAAGAATTGCCAACCCTTGTTTGTTTCAGTTTGACTTCTTAATTGAGAAATGTTCCCTCTGCTATCTTGTGCTTAGGCGTGTTCCCTTTGGCTCCCAGGGCAAACTAGTTATACAATTGGACAGAGTAATGAAACCCAACATAGCTTCATGGTCCTTTTGGAAAATTATTACAACTCATTGAGCCATCCCCATAAATAAAGTCTTCCATTTGATCAATTAACCTAGGGCTGAGGGGAAGAGCGGAACTTCCTCCGCACATTTTGTGAAGATTTCGTAAAACCTTTGCTTTTCTTTAAACTATATTTTTGTTAAACTCTGGCCCTGGATATGGAAGGAGGGAAGGGGCAAGTAGGAGAATGTGGAAGCAGTACATTCCCCATTACATATACCCACATACACGTGGCCAATCACTGTCCTCTAGTCTTCTCTAGTGTGCACCAGGGCCTGAAACTAAAAAGGCTGTTGATGAAGCCTGACTAAGCCCTCCCCTGCCCCGGTGAGCACCCCATTCATACATTTAATGCTTTTCTGCTTGCGACCCCCAAATCCCTAACCCTCAAGAATATGAGTTGTTGCACCATTCATGCAACAGCTATACTTCTTGTTATTTATGATTATGCATTGCCAGTATTTGGAAAACTTTCCACCACCTGCTGCATAATTTGTAGATTTCACCATCTCTAAAATGTGTTTCTGGCTCATTCAGATCAAAAGTTTCCTCACAAAAAGTGCTGCATGTGGATCTGCGCAGCGGCAGATCATTTGCATAGAATACCTGGTCACCCTTCTGTTGCACATTGCTATATTCAGATGTCAACAGGTACTAATGAGGCACAAATTTGCCCAGGCAGAATTAAGAGTTCATAAAATGACAAAAGAATACTACTACATGTTGTGCTGTTTTATTTCAGATTCGTTATTTTCTTGCTGTATAATTTTGTCAACACTGCTGCATTATTTGGTCCTTCACTGCCACATGATTCCAGTGGCTCTGGCTTTAACCCCCAGACACTTAACACCAGGGGCAGCGTCGCCCACCCAAAAATGGTAGGAAAGGAAAAATAAAACAATAATAAACACTCAATTTATTTTTCCTTTCCTGGAGAGTCTTGGGGCTGGGCGGGTGTGACATGCACTGAGGAGAGTGGTAGTGAACTCCCTTCACTGCGCATGACTGTTTGGCCAGCCATCTCAGGCCGGTCAAACCATCATGCACAGTGAAAGCTGTCTCCAACCCAGCAATGCAGCTGGGTTGGAGAGAGCAGGTACAGACTCCCAGTCTGTCCGGGGGTGCAAATCGAGGGCGCTCAGGACAATCCTGAAGCTGCTCTCATGTGTGAGAGCAGCTTCAGGATTGGCCGCAGGGCATTCTGGAAACCTGTGTCTCCTTGAGGAACAAAAGAGCGCGACATGGCCGGCTGCAGGTAAGTTTTTATTTTGTTTACCAGTGACCCTATGCCGCCGCACCACCTACCCCTTGCACACCCACGCTGCAACTCACCCAGCATACTGGCCGATATTACTTAACACAGACAAATATTAGGTAGTTCTGTCAGTTCAGTAGTTCCTTTCTGTAGTCTATTCGTGAAATGACTAGGGATTGAACAGCCAGTTCAAGGCCTTGTTTTGTGAAGAAAAGCTTAAGACTGTGTAGGAGTTTTAGATGGAATCTGGCATTTTTGGCTATGTCTTTTTTTAATAACCAACTTCATTGCAGTTTGGCAGCAAGGACATTCATTATTATATACAGTAAGGGCTGTACATAAAATAACACATCAGGGGCCAGTTCAATGCCCATTTTTCGCGGTCAGAATCAGGAAATTGGCCCGTTTGTGACCGCAAAATAGGTCCGTGCTACGTAAACACCCTATTTTGCGAGTCGGTAACTTATTACCGACTCGCAAAATAGGGGTTGCGCCTCGCTATTAGGAAGTGACGTGCTAAGGGCGTCCCTTCCTGATAGCGAGTCACACTTCTATGTACGATTCTTTTGAGACCGCAGTTTACGACCTATTTAAAAAAAAGGTGGTAAGCCACTCACAAACGGGAAGGGGTCCACAGGGATCCCCTTCCCCTTTGTGACTGGCAGCAAATAATTTTTTTAAGAGCAGGCAGTGGTTCCTGGGACCACTGTCTACTCTTAAAAATAAAACAGAAATGTTTCATTTTTCTTTTTTAAATGCATTCCGTTTTCCTTTAAGGGAAATAGGCTGCATTTAAAACAAGCATTTGCAATACAATAGATCTCACATTTACGACAGTTTCGTAAATGGGACACCTATTGCATTACAAATGCTAGTTTGTATAAACCCTTGTGCGGCGCTTTACCTTTAACATTGGCTGAAGCCCCTTTCTTTAGACGAGCCCTGTCTAAAGAAAGGGGCTTGGCCACCATTAAAGTGAAAGTGTGGTATGGGGCGCTTTTACAAAAAAAGCTGCGCTTTCACTTTATTGGTGGCCACGCCCTTACCCTTAGACTGGGCTCATTTAAAGAAAGGAGTACGGCCGACATTAAAGTGTAAGTGCGACGGCATGGGGCAATTCAAAAAAAGCAAATGAAATAAATAGTAAAAAAAAATCATGCGCCCGCGTTTTGCACAAAGGCATGACACCACTACAAGCGTGGCGTGGCATGCTGTACTATGTAAAAAAAAAAATAAAGCCTTAGGAGAGAGCATGTCCTGCATGCAACAGCAGGCATGCGAAACCATTAAATGAAATAGTGCTCTGAGGCTGTAATTAATGCCTACCGAATACAACACATGTAAAAGGGTGTGTTTCCATGGGAGGTTACAAATGGAGACAAGGATGTTCTGAAGAGGGACTAACAAGCCTACTATGGAATCATAATCTAGCATTTACTAATGGCAATGACACAAGCCAATAAAAAATAATAGCGGAGGGGTGAGGCTAGAAGTCCATGCTCTAATGCAGCATGCCTTGCAGAGCAGACTATGTGCTGCCGAGGTTTGACCTAAAAAAACTTTTATTTTAAAAGCAGTCACACACATGCTGGTCTGTTGACCCCAGCAGGCCACCATCCCTGTGAGTGCAGGCCATTCCAAATGGGGTCGCAAATTGCTACCTGCCTCACGAATGTTAATGAGGCAGGTCATTTGCTACCCCATTCGGATCACAAACAGTGTCTGAGACACTGCTGTACATTCCATTTTTCAAGTCGCAAAATGATGCAATTTGTGACTTGCAAAATGGAAGGGTCGGTAATCTGGCCTAAAGATATGGCAACATTTCAGCAGATGATATCAATTACATTACATCGATCATCAATCAATCAATCAATCAATCAATCAAGGAATTGTAAGTGTGCTACTCACCTGTGAGGGTCTCAAGGCGCTGAGGGGACAGGGGGGGGTCCCCAGATCTGTTTAGCCGAAGAGCCAGGTCTTTAGAGTCTTGCTGAAAGTGTTCTGGGAGGGGGCACGTCTGATGTCTTCAGGTTGGAAGATCGGAGGTTTTTTTTGGGTACGTGGAAGTTGATTCCGTTGTTGAGGTATTTGGGTCCGTTGTTCTGTAGGCATTTTAGGCGTGAGTGAAGATTTGAAAGTGACTCTTTTCTCCACGGGTAGCCAGAGGAGGCTTCTTAGGTGTTGACTGATGTGTTTGTGTCGGGGGATGCTGGGGCCGAGTCTGGCGGCGGTGTTCTGTATTGTTTGGAGTTTGTAGAGTAGGGAATAGTTGATGCCGGCATAGGGTGCGTTTCCATAGTCCAGTCTGCTGGTGATGAGTGCGTGGGTGACTGTCTTCCTTGTCTCAGGGGGATCCACTTGAAGGTCTTGTGGAGGATGCGGAGGGTGTTGAAGCAGCTGGAGGTGATGACATTGACCTGTCGGTTCATGGTGAGTGATGAGTCGAGTACGATGCCGAGGTGCTTGACGTGGTCTGAGGGGGTAGGTGGGCTTGCAAGGGCGGTCAGCCATCAGGTGCTGTCCCATGCAGAGGAGTGGTACCATGGACGAGGACTTCTGTCTTCTCAGCGTTGAGCTTCAGGCAGCTGTTGGTCATCCGGACTGTGACGTCTTGCATTCCATTCTGGAAGTTGAGTTTGGCAGTGATGGGGTCTTTGGTGAGGGAGAGGATGAGCTGGGTGTCGTCAGCGTAGGATACAATATTGAGGCCATGTGGCTGCGAGGGGGGCCATGTAGATGTTGAAGAGGGTGGGGCTCAGGGATGAACCCTGTGGGACACCGGAGGTGATTTTCGTGGGGTCGGAGAGGAAGGGTGGGAGTCTGATCCTGTGGCTTCTTCCGATGAGGAATGATCTGATCCAGTCCAGGGCTGTTCCTTGTATGCCTGCGTCATGTAGTCTGGCGACTAGTTGCGGTGGGAGACGGTGTCGAAGGCCGCTGATAGGTCGAATAGGATGAGGGCTGCGGAGTGGCCTTGGTCCAGGAGGGTGCAGATGTCATCTGTGGCGGCGAGTAGGGCAGTCTCTGTGCTGTGGTTGCTTCGGAATCCAGATTGGGACGGGTTGAGGACGGCGTGCTCTTCAATGAATCGTGTCAGTTTCCTTTTGACAGTTTTTTCTGCAACTTTGGCTGTGATGAGGAGTGAGATGGGCCAATAGTTCTTGAGGCCGGTGGGGTTAGCTGTGGGCTTCTTGAGCAGAGGTCTGACTTCTGCGCACGTCTAGTCATCTGGGAAGGTGCCTGTTTTGAAGGTGGTGTTGATGGTGCATTGTAGTTCAGGTGCGATGGTGGCCGCGGCTCTGTGGTAGATGTGAGGGGGCTAGGGGTCAGTGGGGGCCACTGAGCGGATGCTTTTCATGGTTGAGGCGGTGTCTTCAGCCGTAATCGGTGTCCAGTTGGAGATGGTGGGCTGGCTGGTGTTTCTGGGGAGCGGGGGGCTGTCTGTGGCGCCTGGTGGATGGTTGATGAAGTTGTCGTAGAGGTTTTTGATCTTGAGGTGGAAATAGGTTCCAAGCTTGTCGTAGAGGTCTTGGGATGGGGTGATGTCTGTGGCTTTGCTGCGTGGGTTGGTGAATTCTTGAATGACACTGAAAAATTCTTTGGAGTTGGTGGAGTCGGCCAGGATTTTGTTGTGGATGAAGTTCCTCTTGGTGGCTCTGATCTGGTTGTGGTAGTCCGTCATGGCGTCCTTGTAGGTGGTGTGGTTTTTGGTTGTCTTGGTGTTTCTCCAGTTCTTCTCCAGGTGTCTGCAGGTGTGTCTGGCTTCTTTGAGAGCGGTGGTGAACCAGGTGGCTATCCTGGGGCATTGTCTGTCGGGGTTGCGCAGCTGGGCAATCTTGTCTGCCCAGTCGGAGATCCAGGTGTGGAGTTCTCTGGCTGCGCCGTTTGCGTTTGGTGCCCATGTGTAGTTGTCTCAGGTGAGGGTGGAGTTAAGTTGCTCATCAGTTACCTTGCTCCAGTTCCTTCGTGGGGGGCGTGGGCCTGGTTTGGGTGCCTTGGGTTTGTTGGTGATGAAGTGTACGCAGTGGTGATCGGTCCATGGCGGCTGTGTTGTGTGGCTGAATTGGACGCTGTTTTCTGCCATGAAGATGGGGTCGAGGGTGTGTCCTGCTTTGTGAATCGGTGTGTTGATGAGTTGTTTAAGTCTGATGCTGGTGAGGTTGTCACGAAGGATAGTGGAGTTGGGGTCGCTGGGGTTGTCGAGGTGGATGTTCAGGTCTCAAATCCATTACACAGAGTATCACTTTCCCACACCCTTTCATGTATATGGAGACAACCACAAGCAGCAAAAACAGACTTCTCCTGCTGCGTACATTAGTCTACCCCCCTGCGCCAAGGGGGTACCGGCTGCTTCCATGTGCGTGCCACATCTCTCTTGGCCACCCCAAGGAAAACAAGCTCATCTCATGGGCCCCCAGCTCCTCCACAAGCCCAAACAGCACATTAAGTGGAGCCAATTCCAGAGGGTGCCCAAGAACTGATGAGAGCTCATGACACACCAATGGCATAGCTAGACCTTTTGCTGTTCATGGCGCTCCCTGCATTTGCTGCCCTGCGATTGCCGTAGGTAAGAGTGAAGAGTATGGGGATGTCGACCGGGAGACAGATGACAATGAGGATAAAAGTGCTGCTGTCCTAAAGCTCGTACCACTTGGGGTGGACTGCCCTCCACCCCCTCCTTGCTATGCCACTGTGACCCACCACATCCCAGAAGGAACGCAACAGTCCCATGCCATATGGAAGAAATCCGCAGCAGGGAGCGCACATCGCATGTAAAAAGCGTGGGCGTTGAGAGATATTTGGTTCAAGCTACGTGGAGCGATATAAGTCTTGGCTATCTCTTTTACATGTAGATAAAGTTGGTGTGGGGACTTAACTTTGAAACGAAGAGATTTAACTGATGTGATGGTTTTTGGGGTGACTGCTCTTATACAAGCAAGTCCAAGGTTCCAGTTTTGTTGTTGGGCTCTGAACTTCTAAACATGAGTCTTTTCACTGTTGGTGCTATGATGTCCTTCTTGTCGTGTTGGGCAAATTATCTTTCACAAGAAGCAAGAAAAATTAATTGTGGAGCATGACTGGTTCCAAGGCAAAAGTGAAGCAAACTCATGAGCCAAATGAACGGAGCTCCGCTTAACCAACTATTTAACAAAACTCTCTGTCTTTCTGTATGGACCCCAGACCCAGTTTCTTATGTCTTTGAAGTATCGATCTGGAGACAGATCTTTAGTAAACTTTAAGTCATGGGTGTCCAATGTAAGTCAACAGCCGGGATTCAAGCCAAGTTTTCAGGATAACAGCAAGGTGCCTGAGTTCCATTTAGACTCATATTATTATGTACAGTTATCTTTTGTGGATAGAGTAAAAGTCTGCATTTACCCAGTTCTTGTGGACCTACGTTGCACACCCCTGGCTTAAGAACCGTTGGTCTGTAAAATAATCGTTTCCTACATTTGTGCAGGCAGCGTTAAACAATATTATTCTCACGGCTGTCACGCGTTTCCCAGGTCCATGCGTGATGTACTATCCTAGTCCAGGTTTTCATCTTTGAATTCTGGGACGTGTTGTCCTGTTTTATAATGGAATAAACAGGACTACAAGTCCCAGAATTGAAAACAAAAGCCTTGACTGGAGCAGAACACCATGCATTGCCCTGGAAAACATGGCAGGGATGTATTGTCAGTGAATATAGTTGCCTGCTCCCTGTGATTGTTTGACTCTATTTTTGTATGTCTCCCCCTCTTCCCCCACCCCAGTCTTGTTAGATGACTAGTACAGTGTACACCCCTTGTCATTGAATTACTCCTGGTGTGTATTGCTCCCTGTTATTTTATGGCATCCTGTCATCGTACCAGCCCCTGTCATTGTCGATGGTTATATCTTTGCACGCCCCCAAATGTGTCATATTATGCATTGCACATTATTCAATGCACAAATTTGAAAGCTGAATAATGCATTAGCACAAGAGAAATGGAAGGACATATAGACTTGTCAAGGTTCATGAAGGAAGTAGGGTTACATCGATTCGATTTTAGAAGATAAGAAATATTTTTCTACATATCTGCTAGCAGCAAATATTGCCAAATATGTTTACAGCTGTTTTCTTTAGGAGGGCACATTCTTGTTGCAGTGGCTTACCAAAAACACATTAAAAATGATGTAGTTAATTCTATAAGATCAGAACAGCAAGTTAATAATCCTTTGGAGTTTTGTATAACATTTTAAAATATAAAATGAAATGTTGTCTAATTTTTTTGGGTCTTTACAATGTGTAAGAGATGACAATTTGCACCCAGTAGGGTTTATAAAGCTGCTTTAGATCTACTCGAATGTTGTGGCTGCAGTCGCTCAGAAGAAAGGGACATTAAATTAGCTCTAGGTGGATGGACAGAGTATAGTAAACATTACAAGCCAGGTAAAGCTTAATAGTGAGAAATCTGAAGTCAGTAAGACGAGAAAACGAGGTAAGAAAGGTACAGTGACTCTCAAGAGAATCTTTCAAGGATGGTTGGGCCTTCCAGGAAGCTGATTGAAAAATGACAGTAGCTCATTGGGAAAAAGCAAAAGTTCTGAATATATTTTTCATCTGTATTTGGAAAGGAGGACTCTAATCAAGGGTGTCCAACATAGGTCGAGGAAGACTGTATCCCAGCTAAAGTTTCCGAATAACCTTATGTGATAATGTTACTTTCAATTAATCTATATGTAACTCTTTTGCATGGGCTGTGGCCATCCTGACACTACCCGAGTGATCTGGTCCTTCAATGAACCCCCCTGCGTTAAATGATCTGATAAAGAATTTACAGCTGTGACATTTAAAGATGCAATAAGTTATAGTTCTCTTACCGAAAGTGATCACTAGGCAAGACAAGGTAAATATAATTAATAAATCCCTGCAGTGAGATGGGATCTGTCCACCTGTGAGCTTTTGTCAACAAAGTGTGGATTTGATGACAATCCTTATGACCAGCCAATCCTGTCAGGTGTAGGATCTTAAGACTTGTTCAAGCTAGCATTTTTTACACCTATGTGTAAGATGGGTGCAATGTGAGAATCTGGCGACTTCTGGTCAGTAAGTATAGGATGTGTGTCAGAAAATTATTATGGACCACTCAGGGCACTATGGTGGTGATGCAGGGGATTTTACTGGCACTGCTTAGGAGGTGTCCATCCTGTGCCACTAGGCGCTAGGCGGCTAGACAGATTTGGGCTACACCCTGAAGGCTTGCCCAATGAGGTTTTCAGGCGGACAGCTCTCCCTCTCGCATTTATCACCAGGGTCCCGCTGCACCCTGTATGCCTAAGCCTTGCTCCAGGATGCCACCCCAAGACTGTGGATCTTAACCTTCTGACTTCTGCAGACCCCACACTGAATCACATTAGGAAGCAGGGGAGCCCAGCCTAAGCAATTTCAACGATTTGAACCTCAAAGCATTGCAAAGACGAAAGCAAGTATACATACAGCTAATACACACATTTTGAAATATTTAATTCCCAAACATAACATATATACAAAATTGCACATTTAATGGGAAGTTTGGAGCTTTTCAAAATGTAGCTTTATTTCTCAAAGATGAAGTGATATGCTAGACTTCATTTCAGGTTGTCTTTTTTCGCTCCTAAATTATTCTTTTTTTCAGTACTTCAATTGAGGCCACCAATCTTTCATACTAGTTTCCAATGAGCTGTACGTACACTGCTCCCTTGAGTAAAGCTAAGGACATCAATGTATTATGAAGCCACCAATAGAAATAGTATTTCTAATTTACAGAGCGTTTTAATATTTAAAATGTTAGTTTTCTGTTCTCTGGCGTAAATAACAAGGACCCCCTGTTAAGGCAACAGAATATGTTTGACAGGGAAAAAGACCAATGTGAAAAAAAGTTACAAATATAATATCACCAGGGAGACAACGGTAATTATGAAGCACACAAATTTTAAAATGAAATAACAAAAATGTTATATTTATTAGGTATATATATCAAGCTAAAAACATTAAAAGTTATAGCACATACTAAAAGAAAATACAATATATAACCAATTCTAAACAATCAATATAATACAAACAATCACACCCTTAATTCATAAAACAGTGGCGGACACTAGTAGTCCTCTTCGACGCGCGTTTCGGCGTTTTAACAAGAACGCCTTCTTCAGGAGCCACATACACAGTCAAATATATCGTTCCCAATGAGACCTGGAACATGTGTGGGAAGGGTTGTCCTCAGTAGGGATAGCTGAGGGTGTTCGAGTTCTTTTGATTGAAGTCAATCGTCTGCTCAGAGTACTAATGCTCTGTATAGCGGCGAGTGTGGTTTATTATCTTATGGGCACCGTCATTCGATATCCAGGTGCTGGTGTATTTAACCCGGTAGTTCATATTCCACGACTGGTATTGCTGCTTACGAAATGTAACGCTCGTTATTCCTGATATATAACTGCGCAGTGATTAGCATACAGCGAGATGATACCAACGTTCCGCTCGATGTATTTACTTTCCTTCACGCTTATAGATTAAAAAGATAGAATTTTCTTGGGCCGGCTATTTGCAGAATAATATTGCTTATCTTCTAAAACCGTATCAATGTAACCCTACTTCCTTCATGAACCTTGACAAGTCTATGTGTCCTTCCATTTCTCTTGTCCTAATAAATTATTCAACTTTCACATTTATTTTAACTAGTTCCCTTTTGAGCATAGAATAATGAGCATTGCGCTATAACACATTTGGGGGCGTGCAATGATATAACTGTCAACAATGACAGGGTACTATAAAATAAGAGGGAGGCATACAACACTAGAAGTCATTGAATGACAAGGGGTGTACACCGTCCTAGCCATTCACAATGACCAGGTGGGGCGGAGACATACACAAATAAAGAATCATACAATCAAATGGAACAAGCAACTATGTTCACGGACAATACAGCCCTGACACGTTTTCCAGG
Source organism: Lissotriton vulgaris (assembly GCF_964263255.1). Lineage (NCBI taxonomy): Eukaryota > Metazoa > Chordata > Amphibia > Caudata > Salamandridae > Lissotriton > Lissotriton vulgaris. Next base: position 797,192,020 of record NC_141685.1, on the reverse strand, counting down.
GTTATGTATGGTGTGCTGCTGCAGTTCAGGTTTTGTTTTCAATTCTGGGACTTGTAGTCCTGTTTATTCCATTATAAAACAGGACTCCAAGTCCCAGAATTCAAAGATAAAAACCTGGACTGGAGTAGCACATCACGCATTGACCTGGAAAATGTGGCAGGCATGAGAATAAAGTTGTTTAATACTGCCTGCGTGCACATAGGAACCAACTCTTTTACAGGCCAACAGTTCTTAAACCAGGGGGGTGCAACATAGGTCCTCGAGAACGGGGTAAATGCTAGATTCTCAGTCTATCCACCAAAGATAACTGTACATAATATGAATCTCACTGGAACTCATGCACCTTGCTGTTCTCCTGAAAATCTGGCTTGAATCCCAGCCGTGAGCCCATGTTGGACAACCCTGACTTGAAATTTACAAAAGAACGGTCTGTAGCTCGACACTTTGAAGACATAAAAGGCCTGGGGCAAGTAGAGAAGGGCAGAGAGTTGTGTTAAAGAGTTGATTAAGGGGATCCCTGTCCATTTAGCTCTAGAGGTTGCTTCACTTATATCTTGGAACCAGTCATGAGCCATGATTCGTATTTCTTGCTTCTTGTGAAAGTTCATTTCCCCCTGACGACACAAAGGATGTCATAAAACCATCAGTGAAAAGACTCACATGTGGGAAGTTCAGAGACTTTCAACAAAACTGGATCCTTGGACCGGCTTCGGTAAGAGAAGTCACACCAAAAACGATCACCTCAGCTATATCTCTTCGCTTCAAAGTCAATACACCACTCCAGTTTGAACTACATGTACACAAGATAGCCAAAAATCCCAAGTTCTATCTAAAACACCTACCCAGTCTCAAGCCTTTCTTCTCAAAACAAGGCCTTGAACTTGCCGCCCTATCCCAAGTCATTTCACATATAGACTACAGAAATGCACAACTGAACTGACTGGCCTACATCATATTTGTCCGTGTTACCTGCCTGAGGGTTACAGCTGGAGTCATTGGAACTATGTGGCAGTGAAGGACCAAATAACGCGGCCGCGTTGACAAAATTATGTAGCAAGATAAAAACAAATATCTGGAATAAAACAGCACTACATGTAGTAGTTTTATGTTGTCATTTAAAGAACTCCAAATTCTGCCTCGGCACATTTGTGCCACATTAGCACCTGTTAACATCTGAATACAACAATCAGCAACAGAAGGTTGGCCAGGCATTCTTTGCAAATGGTCTGCCACTGGGCAGAACCATGTGTGGTACTTTTTGTGAGGGAACTTTTAATCCGATTGATCCAGAAACACATTTTTTGATGATGAAATCTACAAATTATGCAGCAGGTGGTGGAAAGTGTTCCAAATACTGACAATGCATGATCATAAATAAAAAAATATATATAGCTGTTGCATGAATGGCGCAACAAAACATTCTTGAGGGTTAGGGATTTTGGGGCCACAAGCAGTAAAGCATTAACTTGATGTATGAATGGGGTGCTCACCGGGGCAGGGGAGGGCTTTGTCGGGCTTCATCAACAACCATTTTAGTTTCAGGCCCTTGTGCACACCAGAGAAGACTAGAGGTCAGTGCTTGGCCACGTGTATGTGGGTATATGTAAGGGGAAATGTACTGCTTCCACATTCTCTGCCTTGCCCTCTCTCTCCTTCTATATCCAGGGCCACTTGAATTATGCAATTCTATGGCTTGGCACTTTCCGCATATTTACCTTTGTCACATAGTCTTTGCCCAGTCAGTGTTACCATGAGTAAACATTTTTATTGACAAAATAATGAAAAAATACTTGCACAAAATATGCTGCACTGAGTCGCATACTTGGTCTCTTCTTCATTGCATAATTTAGTCAATGGTACATTTAATTTGGTCCTCCCCTGCCGCATAATTCCAGTAACCCTGTTTATATCTCAAAGCTGTGTGATTTCAATGCCAGCTACATTGAGGGGCTGAAGGTGAGTCTCAAAGTTGAGTTCAAAGACACCAATGTGTGTGGAAGTAAAACTGTTGTCGATCACGGGTCCTTGCAGATAGCATTGGATAGTTATTTTGTTTTTGTTGGATGTCATTGATGGAGGCCAATGGCAACATTTGGCTGGAGGTGAGGAGGTGTTTCTTCATGCTCAATGTGTAGCTAATTCCTAATCTGTTTTGGATCTAGTGCCCCAAGTCATGCTTAGACCTAGCCTGTTTCCAAGTACTCACTCCACAGTCTCACCCAGTCTCTGCACAACTCTACTTTTCCTGCAGTTCCCAGACATGTGCAGTTGTGAACTGATGGTGTTGTACTTTTTTTCTTAGATACCACTCTTCACTTGCTTTGCACTAGTAGTTGCTTCAGGTATTTTGGTATTGGCCGTTGCCATTATTTTCTTCTCGGCAAGGTTCCTAATATCAAGACCACTGCAAGGCCCATGTACTGCCCCCCTTTTTGCGTCACAACCAGGTCAGGCTCTCATCCTTTTCTGGCCCTTTGTCTTCTCTATAGCGCCACTGCAGGAACATCTTTTGTTTTCTACTGGGGCATAACAGCAGGCCCATGGTCCTTCCTCTGGGCTGCTATTGGCTCATGCCGCTCTCTTCATCTGGGCCGTTGCAGGCCCATGTCTCTCAGAGACATTTTAAAGCATGGGCAAAGTGAGCTCTGGCCCAGGGCCCCAGTCTTTCAGGTGCCCCTTGATAGAGCAAGCTCTGTTCTGCATAGAGTTTTGTCCTGATAACCTTGAATAATTCTTAAAATCATTGCTTTTAAATACCATTTTCTTATCATTTATTTCTAATCTGGGTAATGTGGGAGAGTCTATTGCAGACATTTTGCAGGTAAATGTTGAGTTTACGCTTCATGTATTCATAAAAAAAGTTTCTTTTAGATCCAAACAGGACCTCACGTATGACATATGGAAGGGAGTCACAGAGATTATTTGCAGTAATAATATTGAGCTGCTGTGTTACCATATTGAAAACACACATCACTATCCCTAAATATTACATGTAAACACATTTGTATTTGAACTCGTGTGCCTGTGCACTACAGTGACCTGGCCAAAGAAGGCATGAAAGAGCTGAAGTGGGATCCTAAATTCAAAGCTGTTCCAAACAGGGGCCCCCAAAATACGTTTGGCCCAGGCCACTAAAATCCAGTAGCAGTCGGTGGTGGGAGTGCGGCCGGGTGGTGACGTGGGGCAGGGGAGGGGCAGGGTGGGGTGTAGTAAACTACAGATTACGGACAAATACAGGTAAGTAAACATATAAATAAATAAAACTGATTTTGTTGCCCGCACTGCATCGCCAAATTTGATGCAATGTGCGCAAAGAAATTTGTTGCATTTATTTATATGTTTACTTACCTGCATTTGGCCGTAATCTGTAGTTTAAAACCTTTATTTGTGAAATGCACATTACACAGCGTCTGCCTACAACCCCTCAGGGCCGGCCGCTATGACATATAGTGAAAGAATAAAAAGAAAAAAGGGACAGTACACTGTTAAAGCGATCTCTGAGCGTACATTATAGTGTAGAGCATGGAACCGTAGCAAAAGGATATTAAAGGTTTAATTTTATGATTTTGTCGAAGAAAACAACAACACACAAACACATGGTATCATACTGGCAAGGGTCATAAGAGGGGGGAGGGGAAAAGGAATAATTATATAAAGGAACGCATCTGGCAAGGGGGAGCGAGCATGAAGGAAGAAAGGACACAAATGATATGGAAAACAGGAAACGGAACGTCAATCATGGGGAGGAGGGGAGAGGAACCTCGTAGTCAAGTGGAGGGGAGCAAATATCACCACGGTATGAATTCCACTGAGCCCAGACCTTGGACCATTTCTTGGGACGCCCCCGTGCCTCATACACCGTCTTTTCTCGAAACATGCACCAGTCCATGTTCTCCTTCCAGGCTCTGAGCAGCGGTGGTCTGGCGGAGCCCCAGAGCTGAGCTATATCCCTCTTTGCAACCATGTTGCCCAGAGTGACCCAGAACGTCTGAGCAGCAGTACAGTCCGTAGGCTCCCACACATTAAGCAAGCAACGTCGTGCTTCAGGAAGGAGGGGGACTTCAGTAACACGTCCCATCACATCGTGCACCCTAGACCAGAAGGCCGAGACAATCGGACATTCCCACAGAACATGGAGAAAAGTACCATCCATACCGCACCCACGCCTACACCGTCCATCCGTCACAAACCCCATTCGCACCAGACGCATACCAGTCACATACACACGGTGGAGGATCTTTAGCTGGACAAAACGAAGCCGAGCCGGAATAGCTACCTCCTTGGGGGAGGAAACAGCTGACTGCCAGTCCTCATCGTCCAGTTCAAGCCCGTCAGCTGTCCAGGAAGCACGAAGTTTCCCCAGCTGGTCAGCCCTGTTGTTAATGAGCTTCTTATATATTAAGGAAATCGTACTATCGGGGACATGGCCGTCTAGGACACGGTCCTCCAGGGGGGAGGATTGCGGAATATCAGTACCGGGGGGAAAGACGGAGGACAAGGCATGTCGAACCTGCATATACCGAAAGTGCTCCCTGTCATCAAGCTGGTATTCCAGTTTCAGGACTTCAAAGGACTTCACAGCACCCCTGGCCCAAAGATCATCCACCGTACTGATCCCAATCATGTCCCACTTATCAAACCCTTTCGTCTTCCAAAGGTTGCCCAATCGATCTGAATCATACAATGGCGTCATACGCGTCAGCTTGCCACCCCAGCCCGTGCCACAGTTGCATCCCTCCAGGCCCGCACTGCACACTTCGTAGGACCCGTAAGGAGACGGATTGGTGACTTCCAGTACAAAGCCCTATTAAAGTTGCCACCGGGAAATAAAAATGTATCCAAGGCAAAGGCGGGAGCGGGTTCCGATGAGTACGTTGCATGATTAATGGCGCTCAGGTGCGAGGCCCAGTAATAGCGTCTGATATCTGGCAAAGCAATACCACCATCGTACCAGGAAAGGGTGAGCTTAGACAGCGCAATACGGGCACGACCATCCCAGATCAATTGCCGCTGTAGACTCTCGACCTCGCGAAAGTAGCGAGCGGGAACTGAGTCGAAGAAATTCTGCAAGGCACAGAGAAATCGGGGGGCCGACATCATTTTAAAAAGCGCCGCTCGGCCCAATGGAGATAAGGGCAGCTCACGCCACCGTCTTACATCTTGTTTGAGTCGGCGGAGCGGAGCGTGCAAGTTTCGCTCATAGCGGACTGAAGAAACCATAGAGACATAAATCCCCAAATACTTGAAGCCATCAGCCGCCACCAAGATTGGGAACCTGCGAGGCAAAGGCGGCAGAACCCCAGCTATGACATAAACACAGGATTTGGTCCAGTTAATGACCAATCCAGAGTTCTTACCGAAGGATGTAAGAACGTCGAAGAGTACGTTCAAGGACTTTTGAGGGGAAGTGAAATAAAGAAGGATGTCGTCGGCATACAATGAGACGCGATCCTCTAGATCTGGCGTCCACCGGATCCCTTTAATCGAGGGTTCCCACCGGAGCCACGCCGCAAGGGGTTCAAGTGCCAGCGTGAATAGGAGCGGGGAAAGCGGACATCCCTGACGGGTGCCGCGACCCAACGGGAAGGGGTCAGAGCTTCTGCCATTTACCACAACCTGAGCCAGTGGTTGTTCATAGAGGAGCCTGACCCAGGCAATAAAGTTAGGGCCAAAGCCAAACTTGGAGAGGGCCGCCCAAAGATAAGGCCATTCAATGGTGTCAAAAGCCATAGTAGCGTCTAGAGAGGCCACCACCGCAGGCTCCGTGAGAGTTGCAGCTCTCGCGAGAACACCATGAAGCCTACGCAGGTTAAGGGCCGTGTTTCTGTGCGGTATGAAGCCAGATTGATCCGGATGGATCAGGTCACAAATCACCGTCAACAACCGATTGGCCAGAACCTTGGCCAGGATTTTAGGTTCCGCGTTTAGCAGGGAAATGGGGCAATAGGAGGTGCAGTGATCACGAGGCTTGCCATCCTTATAAAGGACCACTATAGTAGCTAGGCGCTGTTCAAGTGGAAGGATTCCTGCCTCGAACGTGTCAAGAAACATGTTGCGCAAATGGGCGGCCATCTTGTCCGGACAAAGTTTGTAAAGTTCGATGGGCAATCCATTTGGCCCCATCGCCTTACCTGAGCGCAAAGATCGGATAGCGAGGGCAATCTCATCCACCATAAAGGGAGCCTCCAGAGCCAGGCCCTCTTCTTCCGAGACAGAAGGAAGAGCTATATCACGCAACAGCAGACGGGAATCAGCCTCATCACGATCACTCACCGGGGTGTAAACCTTCCGGAAGTGATCAACAAAGCAGTCAACAATCTCACCGGGGTCAGACACTAATATCAATTTTTAAATAAATGTAGTGTATATTATATTGTATTTATTATGTTTTATTATTTATTTTTAATGTAATTTAATTAAATTTTGTCTTTTACTACTGTAGCGGGTTGTGGGTTTATAGGGGAATAGGGTGGGAAGTAATTTAATTATGTTAAATTAATTATTAATTAGTAGGAATTATTAATTAATTAATTGAGAATTAATTTTTAATTAATTTTAATTAATTGATTAATTGATAAATATGTTCTGTAGCGGGTTATGGGTTTATAGGGGAATAGGGTGGGAAGTAATTTAATAATAATTAATTAATTAATATATGTGTGTACATATTTTAATTAATAATTAATTGGTAATTTATTTATATTAATTAGTTAATTAATTAATATAATTTTGTACATATTTTTAATTATTTAGTTGGTAATTAATTAATTTTAATTAGTTAATTACATTAATTATAGTAATTTTTTTATATATAATTTTTTGTTATTCTTAATTAATTAATTGGGAAAAATAATATTAATTATTAAATTAAATTAATTACAGCTAATGTGCTAATATATTTACCCCTCGGTAGGGGGTTTAGTTGTGAGCTCTTTCTACGTGATTCTACTGGAGTGATGAAGGGGTCAATAGACCGAGCCCGAGGTATGGTGTTATGCTGTTGAAGAGGATAAGATTGAGGGGGTGATGGGGATTGATCCCCTTTGGAAGATTGACGGGGGTCAGTGGACTGAGCACGTGGGAAGAAGGAGTGCTGTTGGACAGGATAAGATTGAGGGGGCAGTGGGAACTGATCTTCCTTGGAAGATTGAAGGTCCCGGTTTGTGAGGACGGAGGAATGGGATGAGTTTCTGTGGGGGGGGGCTGGGGGATCTCATCAGAGGAGAGGAAGTAGATATTTCCTTTTCCTGATGGGGCAGGTTGATCGGGGAAGGGGGCTGGGGTGGAGCGGGACAAGGAGAGTGAAGATGTGCGGAGCAAAGAGTAGGGAAGAGGGAGTCAAAGGCCTCTAAGTTCTTGTTGTTGGCCTGTATCAAAACTGTGCAATTTGAGTAAATGGTCACTGATGTGTTCCCTTTTCTAGTTGCCTAGTTGGGGAGGGAGATCTTCAGTTTACAGCTGTGTGAGATGGTCGTCGCTTTAGATATGTGAAGTTGTATTCTCAATGTGGTGTTCCAGCTCTCAGGTCTATCTGTGTGGAAGATGAGATCCATCTTAACCTGCCCTTTAGAGGAGCAGTGGTACATGTCTACAAATAGCGTTTCTGGGATTTGTCTGATTAAATTATGTTTGTGGTTTCTTCTCGCTTTTGGAGTGAGGTTAGAGGGGAAGCTAATCACAAAGGCATTCGCGCCATGCCGTTTCATGTGGATCATCATGGGAGGTTCGACGGAAAATAGCGTGCCTGGTGACATTATTGTGAATTATGAAGGAGGGACGGGACGAGCTGTTCATAGGGAGGCGGGATTCCTTTGGTCTGGTAGTATCAACTGTCGGAGACTGCCCACGACGAATGTTTGGTGGGGACTTAAGGGTCCACCCTACTATGGGAGCCGTGAATGAGGGGACACAGAGTGGGCTAAGGTAAAAGAGACATTGCTGCAGGGGGGAGGCAGCATCATGGAACAGGTAGTGGGGGGCACAGAGTAGGCTGAGGAGGTATAAGAGTGGTTGCTGCAGGGGGGTGAAAGTGGCATGAAACAGGCCTGGTACCCTAAGGTGGGTCAAGAGTCGCTAGCATCGTTAGAGCAGGCGGAGGGTAGTCCTTATTGGTCGCCATCAGAGGGTCTGGCCATCTCTAGGCTTCGGGAGGCTGGCCTGATTCCTCATCCAGACAGGAAATTTGAGGACGAGCTTGACTTGGCGTCCTGGGAGTGCCCTTAAATTGCGTGGGCATTTAGCTTAGCGTCCTGGATAAAGTCTTAAACCTGGCGGTGAATTAAATCACACTCTCCGATAGTCGAGGTGGATTAGCGTCGGCCATTTTCAAACCAGGCAACAGGACGTGCCAGTCCGGATCGTGAACAGGCTTGTTTTTTTGTTTTCTATTGGGCAGGTCCCAAGGGGGGGGGGAGCTTTCATCTACTTGAGTGACCCAGTGCGGGGGGTCGCGTCTTCGAATTTGTCAGTGAATCAAAAAGGGGGCAAGGACAGCCTCAAGTGGTCTCCAGTGATCATTCAAGGTCCCAAGCGGCGGCCGTCTTAGGGCCAGGCATCACCAACCGAGCCGATCCGAGGGATTCCAGCTCTTTCCAAATCTTCTTTCCGGATAGGGCAAGGTACTTACTATGAAGGGCAGGGGAGGGTGAGCCGTGCCCCAGCTTGTGCAGGAACAGCCTAGTGTGATCTTAACTCGATCACTCAAGGTCCCGGGCGGCGGCCATCTTATGGCCAGGCATCGCCATTCGGGCCGATCCCGGCTCCATTCAATGATTTTTACTGTGCATAAGGATCCCATTGTGTATAGCAGGGGGGAGCCTTTCCCCAGCCCGCTGCGCACCCCAGTGTGCGGGGGTGGCAGAGCCGAGCTTCACATCTGCTTTACATCCTTCAGAGTCACATCTTTTCACAACTAAAACATTTTAGATTCTAATCGTGCGCAACAAAATCCTTTTTGTGGCTCGTTTATCTGATAAAGCTAAGAATTGGCAAAAACCAATAGGTCTGGCTTGTTTTAGGTGTTTATTTGTTGTTATGGTGGTACATGTCTAGATGTAAAAAAGCAAATTCACAGAGAGGTAATCAAATTCTGGTCACGTAGCATGATATGTGCTATGTGCACATGTTTTAAGCTACGCCCTTAATTACATGTGCCACACCTCCTGGGAAGCATTGCTAGCTATGCTTCTTTACCCACGCCCTCCCCCCTGCCATTTTCATCCCAGCTAAAGCACTGCTCCATCTTGCGGTTGTCTGTGTTGATCTAAGATTCTCTATCACAGCTGAGGCCTTACTACAATGAGTGCCCCTGGGGCACAACAGAGGTGGTTCCGTTTTTTGTGCCTCCTATGCACATTATATAAGTGGCTGGGGCACATATAGTGCTGACTCTATCTTAAGAGGGTGTTCCCTTATTTAAATATGGCGTGGCCTTACACAAATGAGGGAAGTACTATGCCTCTGCACCCCCGCCGTATTAGGATGAGTAAATAGAAGCACATATGTTCCAATACATACATTTTTTTTGTTCAGTTTTATATAGCGCGAACTCGACCCAAAGGTATCAGAGCATTTTACATGAGCACCAGCTGCGTTACAGACGGACACATTCATTTTTTGTTAGGCACGGGTAGATTTGGGGGCAGATTTACAATTACTGGCGCATCCCTGCATATCGGCAGGGATGCGCCAGTAATTGTGCGCCGCAGCTCCGCCACCCTTGATGCGCCGCATTTACAATGCGGGGCACCATGGGGCAAAAACGGCACAGATGGGTCACGCATCTGTGCCGTAAAAGCGGCGCATTGCTGGAGTTGCGTCGCAAGCGCAACGCAGCTCCAGCAATGATCAGGGGGCCCTATGTGCACAATGCTGCGTCAATCCTTACGCCTGCTTCAAGCAGGCGCAGGGTTTTGACGCAGCATGGGCCCAAAAGTGGCTGAGTGAAATCTTGTAGATTTCACTCAGCCACTTTTGGGGGGCGTTCCTGCGCTGGAACGCCTCCCCCTGTGATTGTACGCCTCTTCTGGCGCAGGGTTTTACAACGTGACGCATATGGGAGATGCGTCACGTTGTAAATACCCCGCACCTTGGTGCATCTTTTGCGCCGCCGCTGCGTCACAAAAGTGACGCAATGGCGGCGTAAAAGCAGCGCAAGCAGCTTGTAAATCTGCCCCTAAGTGATTTGCCCAGAATCACAGGATGTTAAGCATCCCAGCCGAGATTCGAACCTGGTTCCCCAGTTTCAAGGTCGACCTCTCTGACCGTTAGACCATATCCTCTCCCCTGACTAAATACACTTAAATCTCCAAATCAAATTGAGCAAAATCACTTATAAAAGTGCAAATAAGTTGTACAGCTTATGTTTATAGACAAATGGCTGCAATGTCATGGTGACACCTTCTGACTCAAGCACCTAGAGTCAAAACTATCGCTGTAGATTGTTATATGATTGGCCTGTTGGAATACCATTACCCGAAAACAGATCCCTTACAATAATTTCAAGGCAACCGTTGTTCTTTTTAATGAATTTGTCAGAATCATGAATATTTTGAAGCACAGCAGAGCACTGCGCCGTCTGCACCATTTTCCCCAAGTATTGCTTATAAAGTGCAGGTTTTTTCATACATTGTGAACAGATCGAGCATCAACAGTGGATCCCTTGTATGTTTCCTATGCTTTCATAACTGAGTTTGCTATGACTGGTTTGACAAAGATCAGTGCGACTCCCCGAGGACAACCTCAGGGACACAGAGTGGAAAAGATCATTGAAATTGCACTACATGAGACTACTTACAGGACTGCACCGAAGAGTGTCACAGGAGTGACGCCTTTTGTAAATCTGAAAAGGAGACTACAAGGTTTCAAACTAAATCCTCCGTGGTTGAAGAGGGGAGAGAGGCAAAGCAGGGTGCAGGGAAGGGGATTGTCTAAAAGAATTGCCAAGCACCAGGAGGAATACAAGAATTGGTTTGACAAGAGTCTTAAAATGAAAAGGATGAACTGGAAAGAGTTTGGTAGAGTTCTAGTGAGAAAGGACATTGCCAGTCACCTTGGTATTCAATGACCTTTTAAAGGAACACTTCAGTGATTTTCAATATCCTTGTAACGTAATGCAGTGGGTACTTTATCGCATGAATATAGCACTCCCAGATAGATAAATAAATACATTTTTATATTATCCTAGCTCGGATTGCCTTGACTGCCTTACTGCTAATTAGGTAATGGCGCCTGGCTTATACGTGGCTGAGTTTGAGGTGGGACTTGTCGCTGGCTAAGCTAGATCGATAAAGTTTAAACCTAGATGTGACAGGTCAAGTTTACCAACTGCTAGGCCGAAGGGTGCATTGAGTGGCCTACGCTCATCCCTGACAGAGTAAGACAGACATAACCTGGCTGAAATGAAAAACTCAGACTGCTTGTATCTTGCTGGTATTTTTAGGTCTTCTTTACTTTGGTTGGATTGGGAAACTACATATCTGGTTTGACTGGATAAGTTAGACTTGCCATGATTAGGTTGAGGAGACAGAAGCATGTCACTTGGGAGAACTAAAGAATTACCTGTCTTCCCCTTATAAGGGAGGAGTAGTAAGTCAAAAACAATTAAAGATTAGACCAACTCGAGAGTGCTTTAAGAGTTAGACTTACCCTTAGTTGTGATGAGGAGGCCAGACTTACACCTGTTCAGAGTAAATAGGCCAAATGTCCCCTGGTTGATGTCAATGGACGACACTTGCCCGTAGTAATGATGAGTAAGCTTGGCTTATCTACTGTCTCGGTAAGTAGGTCAGACTTACCCTGGGTTGGTTTAGTAGGTCAGACTTACCCCTAGATGAAATGAGCATTTCATACTATCTCCTGGGCGGGATGAGTAGATCAGACGTAGCACTAACTGTGATGAGTAGGGTAAACGCATCCTCTAGTTTAGGGTGAAACTAGTCATTATCTGGAGCGAGTAGGTCATTCTTACCACTTGTTGGGATGAGTAGGTCAAACTAACCCCTGTGCAAATTTGAGTGTGCATATCTGCTCATCGGTCACTTCACTGGCAGCCTATCAAAAAGCATATTCATTTTAAAGTTCTATGACCTAGTGCATTACACCTTATAATATACCATGCCCAAGCTACTGTCTCTTTTATGTCAATTCATGTCCCAACCAGATCTCTTAAATCAAGATCCCTATTTTTCCTTAGGATTCCTCAATAAAACAATGAAGGATTTGGGACAATATCTTTGAGTATTTTTAACCCTAAGCTTCACAACTCCCTTCCTGTTGACGATTGGTAGACTTCTAATTTTGTATTTTTACCAAAAAAAAGTTGAAAACCTACATGTTCTGCTGTGTATTTCCACTTCCCTGTGTGTCCCTATCCTTTTAGAATTTGCTCCTCTAAGTGCCATGATGGCCTCTGGTGACTGCACTTTACAAATAAATAAATAAATTAAATTAATAGACAGACTTACCCCTGGTTGAGGTGAGCTAGCTAGACCTGCCCTTGTTTGGGTTGAGAAGGCCATATTTATCCCCCACTAAGGATTTCAAGGTCTGAGCTAACTGTGCGGAAATGACAGACTGATGGGTTAGACAGATCTTGGTGTTTTCTGTGGTTAGACTTAATCCAGATAGTACATCAGATTTATCTTTCGTTTAGGTAAGTAGGTCACGCTAATCTTGATTGGGATGAGCAAATCAGATTTACCACTATGAAGGAGAAGTAGATCAGACTTACCCTTGGTTGGTTCCCCACTCATTCCGGATACAGAGGTTCTTGTGCACCGGGTCCTTCATGTATCCTTCATAGCAGACACACTCTCCTGGAGACAGAAGCAAGTCACTCATGAGAATTTAAGCATTACCATTTGTTTTACATTACTGTTCACCCAGTGGATGCTGTGTAATTGTTTTTTCCTTCACTCTACCAGGAGATGATTCTACATCAAGCCCTTTCAATAAACCAACCTGCATGAAGATCCACATGACCAACTCTACAAGCTGGAAGCCATGCTGCTACATGTGCGTCTGCGCCTACTCTTGCACAACAGTTCTGAACCAGTTGCCTACTATTACAAAGAAAAATAAAATGGGCAGCCCAAATTACCCTTGAGGGCTCGGGTAAAGTGAAATGACAAGGTAAGTGTGCCTTCAAGGGATTTATTTATGTATTTAATTAAGTTATTTTTATCATTACATTTCAAGGCCAGACAGATGGTTTCCTTGTTCATTAATTTCTTTCAAAAACTAGTTACACTGCACAGTCTCTTCATTGACTGGATCAGACTCATAGGCAAGACAAGACATTAATCATAAGTGCAAAAGCATACAAAAAACTAAAGCAGAAACAGGTGTACATAAGAAAATATTCACTTTTTATCTTAATGAATGAAATGAGGGTACTTGAAAATACAAACAATGTGACAATAAAGTAGTAGTATAAAATTTCAAGCCTTCACTGTTACAATTGTCAACACTTTTATTCTTAATGAAAATAAAACAAATATCAGAAGAAAAAGCGTAGGTCGACCTTTCGGTCTCTACTTTTTCATTGACGAGACCATCTTCAGGACTGACAAGTATTATAGTTGTTCACCCCTGAGTTCAAACAAAGTCATGTGACTCAGCTGGATGTCTTCTCTAATTTGTAAACTGAAGTGCATTAATCTCTTAGCAGTCAGTCCTGAAGATGGTCTTGTCAATGAAAAAGTAAAGACCGAAACGTCGACCTACGCTTTTTCTTCTGATTTGTTTTATTTTCATTAAGAAGAAAAGTGTTGACAAATGTAACAGTGAAGGCTTGACATTTTATACTTCTACCTTCTTGTCACATTGTTTGTATTTTCAAGTACCCTCATTTGATTCACTGAGATAAAAAGTTAATCATTTGTTATATACACCCGTTTCTGCTTTAGTTTTTTGTATGTTTTTGTACTTATGATTTATATCTTGTCTTGCCTATGAGTCTGATCCATTGCATGAAGAGACTGTGCAGTGTAACTAGTTAGTGAAATAAATTAATGAACAAGAAAACCATCTGTCTGGCCTTGAAACTTAACGATAAAAATCACTTAATTAAATACTTAAATAAATCCTTTGAAGTCACACTTACCTTATCATCATACTATTACAAAGGAAAAATCTGGCTCCTAAACTAAAAAAGGGACGATTCACAAAAGCATTTATGAGAACAAGAAGTTGTATTACAGGAGTATGTTTTATACATTCTTACAAGCCTTTGTAGATTGGTCCTTATATGTCCAACTCTCTGCTAGTAAAGGTTATTTCTATTTGAATGCTCCCTGAATATCCATATTTTCTTTCATTTTATAACTTTTGTTTTATATATATATATTTCATTTGGTTTATAGATATGTTGAGTCCAGTTCACAAAGGAATGTAACAGTACGTAAAAGAGAACTACTTTACCTATCCTAAAATACTTTTGTGAATAGATCCTACTGTGATTCCCTCCCACTTGGAACAACTACAATATAACGGACTGAATTAGCACTGATACCAAAAGTTCAATTACACAGTCACCCAGTCAGAAAAGTCCTCTCTAAATCTCAGCATTTATACCCTCTGGGTCCAGATGTTATGCTTTGTATCAGTGACTCTGTAGTTTTTCACTGATGAGCTGCTGTTTTTGCACCGAACAACAACTGCCAAATTACATTTGCACTAAAGTCTCAATGGAAGAACAACAGTTGAGCAGACTCAGATGATAATTTTGCATGGGGTATTTTCCTGGCAATGCTAGTGAAACATTTCTTTGTCACAATTTTAGTGGAGTGTGAAATTTTCTTCTGCATAATTCCGCAAAATTCTGCAAAAATCGTGTAAATTATTCAAAATGTAATACTAGCAAATAGTACTACATTTCAGAGCAAAATTCATCCTGAATTTTAGACTCACGGATGCATTTTGCACTAAAATGCAGGAAAAACCCACAAGCGCTATGAACAACGGCCAATCGCGCGTTCTGGTCAGTTGTGTGTTTTTCCTGTGCTCCTGCACTACAATTTTGCTGCTAGCATGACACAATTACAACACGGCGTCATTTTGGGATTTTCCGCATGACAACTGTGACATAAATTTCCAAACATTATACAGGATTGCACCAGTGAGATAAAAATGTTGGTCAAAATATTCACTTTTGCAACGTTGTTCATTAACTGGTGCAATGCACGTAGTCCAGCTCAGTCTCGAGACACAAAACTCACTCACAGCAAAACATAGAAGCACATACAGACTTACAGAAGAAGCCCTTCTAGGCAAACTCAAATGGGCACACACAGCAAGCACACTGATTAGTATGTCCAGTTTACGACCAGGGCCGGACTGGAAACCAGAACCGGCCCTGGCAAAGTGCTTGTCAGCCGCCCCACCCTCCGAGCACAGCTATGCTGCAAAAATGGCCCTGTAACAAAAAGGGCCCCCAGGGGCCCAAAACAGGCCCCCACCCGTGCAGCGCACCGGGGGGTTGCCCTGTGCCCGCTACAGCCAGTCCGGGCCTGTTTACGACACAATGATTATAGGACAACTCAGATCTCATGCAGCACCTTGATAACCTCACAGGTGATTAGCTGCGCTTTACAAATTAACATAACACAACATTTCATAACATATCACAGCACCCCCAAAACCTCCTAAGCATGCCAAACTACAATCAACACACTATCAATCATGCATTGCAAAAAGGTCCCCAGTGTAGTGTCGTGTGAATTAGCAACAACAGAATGCTTGTGGCTCCTGATGGACTCCGTAGAACTGTGGCATAAGCGTTAGAGCATAGCGAAGTGAATGCAGGTTTAAAATATTGAATTTGCCGTTTCAGGCTGATTAATAAAGACATGTTATATTGAGCTCCATGAGTGGCGTAATCATTGGTGAGTATCCAGGCTGGGAAGGATGCTACAACTGGTGACGATGTAGGGGATAAGTAACCCAAAAATCGACAGTGCTCTCCCAGAGGGTTTGCCATGGTCCAGAAAACTGCTTGTGTGTGTCAAGTGTGCCCCCGTAGAAGTGCGGAATCGATGTTTGGCATATGTGAAGTCAAAGTGCAACCCTAGTCCGTATGAAGTGTTTGAAGATAACAAAAGCTTCACTGAGAAGTTTGAACAAAGTTGGCCTAGAACCTGCTGGAGAGGCTGTAGAGAGTTACTGCACTACTACGCAACCTAAAGCCATAAAGGGGAAGAGGGGGGTGGAGCCAAGGCTGACTACAGCTACTAATGCCGGTAGCAGCGTCGGAGCGACCACTTTGGAAAAGTTGCTGCTGCCTGAAACAATTGCTGCGCCTGTTGCCATTTGTTTTTAAAAACTGAAACTCTGGAATGAATGCATTTGATTTGAGCACTTGAATGGTAGTGAGACAAAATATCGAAATTAAAATATCGATATATATTAATATCAAAGTTTTAATATCGATGGTATAGAATATCGATGTGTAAAATATCGACAGACAGAATATCGTTTTTTAAGGTATGCATGTTAAGTGTTATGTATTTTATTATGTTGTTTAGATGTTTGTTAAATATGTTTTGTAATGTATGTTTGAAAATTAGTAATTTTGTTTACATTTTGCGTTTTAGTATCAGAGCGGGTTGTGGGTTTATGGGGGAGTAGGGTGGGAAGTAATTTAATAATAATTAATTAATTAACATTCTTTGTAAATATTTTTAATTAATAATTAAATGGTAATTAAATAATATTAATGCGTTAATTACATTAATTAGAGTTTTTGTGCTAATATATTTAATTTTTTTATTGTTAATTAATTAATTGGTAATTAAATAATAATAATTAGTAAAATAAATTAATTAGAGTTAATGTGCTAATATATAACATTTTTAGTTATTGTTAATTAATTAATTGGTAATTAATATTAATTAGTTAATTACATTAATTAGAGTTAATGTGCTAATATATTTAATTGTGTGTTATTGGTAATTAATAATTAATTGGTAATTAATAATTATTAAGTGATTAAATGATGTGATTTATTTATGTGTAGTGGGTTGTGTGTTTATAGGAAAATAGGGTGTGATATAATTAAAAGTAATTAATTAAAGAGATTGTATTTGTTTATTGGTATTTATTGGTAAATAATTGGTAATCAATATGTGTTAATTAGTTCATTTATAATTACATCAATTTAATAATATTAATTGTTATTATTGATTGATTAATTGAAATTTATATTAATAGTGTATTTTTTGTATGTGTAGTGTGTTGTGTGTTAAAGCGGAAGTAGTGTGGGAAGAAATTTTTACCCCCATGCTATCCAACGCTTTCCCTACTGTTGCACCCTCTGGAGTGGGAAAAGTAATGTAAACCCCTACTCTATCCAACGTTTTCCCTACTGTTGCACCCTCTGGAGTGGGAATAGTAATTTAAACCCCTACGCTATCCAACGCTTTCCCTACTGTTGCACCCTCTGGAGTGGGAATAGTAATGTAAACCCCTACTCTATCCAACGTTTTCCCTACTGTTGCACCCTCTGGAGTGGGAATAGTAATTTAAACCCGTGTTAAAGCGGAAGTAGTGTGGGAAGTAATTTTTACCCCCATGCTATCCAACGCTTTCCCTACTGTTGCACCCTCTGGAGTGGGAATAGTAATGTAAACCCCTACTCTATCCAACGTTTTCCCTACTGTTGCACCCTCTGGAGTAGAAATAGTAATTTAAACCCCTATGCTATCCAACGCTTTCCCTACTGTTGCACCCTTTGGAGTGGGAATAGTAATTTTTAACCCTAGGCTATCCAACGCTTTCCCTACTGTTGCACTCTGTGGAGTGGGAATAGTAATTTTTACCCCTACGCTATCCAATGCTTTCCCTACTGTTGCACTCTCTGGAGTGGGAATAGTAATTTTTACCCCTACGCTATCCAACGCTTTCCCTACTGTTGCACCCTCTGGAGTGGGAATAGTAATTTTTACTCCTACGCTATCCAACGCTTTCCCTACTGTTGCACCCTCAGGAGTGGGAATAGTAATTTTTACCCCTAAGCTATCCAACGTTTTCCCTACTGTTGCACTCTCTGGAGTGGGAATAATAATTTTTACCCATACGCAATCCAAAGCTTTTCCTACTGTTGCACTCTCTGGAGTGGGAATAGTAATTTTTCCCCTACGCTATCCAACGCTTTCCCTACTGTTGCACCCTCTGGAGTGGGAATAGTAATTTTTACCCTTACGCTATCCAACGCTTTCACTACTGTTGCCCCCTCTGGAGTGGGAATAGTCATTTAAACCCCTACACTATCCAACGCTTTCCCTACTGTTGCACCCTCTGGAGTGGGAATAGTAATATTTACTCCTACGCTATCCACTGCTTTCCCTACTCTTGCACCCTCTGGAGTGGAAATAGTAATTTTTACCCCTACGCTATCCAACCCTTTCCCTACTGTTGCACCTTCTGGAGTGCGAATAGTCATTTTTACCCCTACGCTATCCAACGCTTTTACTACTGTTGCACCCTCTAGAGTGGGAATAGTAATTTAAACCGCTACGCTATCCAATGCTTTCCCTACTGTTGCACCCTCTGGAGTGGGAATAGTAATTTAAACCACTATGCTATCCAACGCTTTTCCTACTGTTGCAATATGTGGAGTAAGTATCTATATTAAATTATATGTAGAGTTTATAATTTATTTTAAATTTATATGTATTAGTTATAATTTTTAAAATATGTTTTAATATTTTTTTTAATATTTGTAAAATTATATGTATTTTAAAAGTATTTTTACATTATTATCAATACATTTAAAAAAACAATATTTTTGTTTCCAATATTTTTGTACTACGATATTATATTTTCGATATTTTTGTACTTACCATTATGAAGATATAACTTCGATATTTTTGATGTCGATATTTGTGTGTCGATATTTTTGTATGTCGATATTCTGTCTGTCGATATTATGTCACAGATCCCACTTGAATATTGTTACACTTTTAAAAGTCAGTTCGAATTGAAACTGCACTTACTGCTGGTTCACTCACTTCCTGGTAGACACGCCACCGCAGAGGGGGGTGGAGCCAATGCTGACTACGGCTACTAATGCCGGTAGCAGTGCGGAAGCAATCACTTGGGAAAGGTGTCGCTGCCTGAAACAATTGCTGCGCCGGTTGCCATTTGTTTTTAAAAACTGAAACTCTGGAATGAATGCATTTGAATGGAGCACATGAATATTGTTACACTTTTAGAAGTCCTTTCAAATTGAAACTGCACTTACTGCTACTAATGCCGGTATTAGCGCGGGAGCGCAATGGATGAACGCAGCGGGTGCGGCGATGGCGCGCAAAGCCCGTCTGCGCCTGTCCGTGGCCAGCAGGGGCAAGGAGAAAGCTACTATGCCCAAACTACAACGTACTCCGCAGCTGCTCTAAAAAACTTCACTCAAAGGAGTTAACAGTTAACAATGTTACACTAGCCAGATTAAGCAGAAACGGCATAAGGAAATTAAGATCTTCATTCCCCGAATTTAACCACCCTAAGACTACTATGGTACATACCGAACCCAAGACTACGAAGGAAGAAAAAGCACTCTCGATAATCTATTTAAATACCCGCTCCCTGCCCAAACACCAACTTGATATATATAATTTGTTGGCGTCAGAAAAACCAGACATTCTATTACTTACTGAAACCTGGCTAACACAGGACTCTGCCCCGGACATTCTAGCAGCGCTACCTAATGAATGCTATATTATTCAAGCTAACTGTCCACAGGGGAAAAAGGGAGGGGGAGTAGCAGCCACTGTGCATCAAAACCTTACATTTACGGCACTCACTACCCTAGACCTACCTCAGTCAGATAATTTAGTACTTAAACTGGAATCTAACATCACTCCTCCCTCTGGTCTGTGTGTTACTCTACAGACCACCACAGAACATGCCGCAGTTCCCAAAGTCCCTGAGTGAACAAATGTCACAACTAGTAACTAATCATGCAAAAATACTGATGGTTGGTGACTTCAACTACTGCGCCAACGACTCAGCAGGGAACCCCACTCAGTCAAAATAACTGATCTACTTGCAGGGCTTAACATAAAACTGTGTATCTCCACGGCAACACATATCAAAGGGCATACATTAGATCCGGTATGGTCCAACAACCTGCCTATAACCAATTTAGAAGTTACACCGTGCATATAGTCTGACCACCATCTCACTAAATTCACTATAAATATCCCCACTCACCCTAAAACAACTAATCATGACCCTGGCTCACGGAGGAGCTGGAGCACTATTAATAAAGATCAATTCTTAGAGTCATTGATTAACACTATCCCTACAGGCCAACCATCTATTAATCAATGCGAGGAAGACCTATTAAACTGGCTGATGACAGCCAGCAATAAACATGTCCCCCTCAAGAAATTACACCGTGCTCGTCGCCACGAAGACCATAGATGGTTTTCCCCTGAGTTAAAAAACGTGAAACTTGACCTATGCCAAGCAGAGAGAAAGTGGAGAAATACTCTCCGGACGACAAAAGCATTTTTTTACAAGTACGTGGTACTTATAAAAAGGCGATAATGACTACCTAGGCCAAATACTTTTCGTCTAAAATCATCAACTCCACAAACCGCTCTAAAGACATCTTTTCAATCATTATTGAATTATCCAATCCGGATAGAATAACAGTGAAACCCAATCCCTCTGAATCCTTATGTGAATCCCTAAATAATGTTTTCATAAAAATCATTAAAAACAGCATTCCTAGCTGTCCGAGCCCTGTGTACCCCATAAAACCTAAGAACTCACAAAAGTTGGAACAAATTCCATTAATAAACCAAGAAATTTTCACAGACCTACTAGTCAAAGTAAAATCGGGATCTCCAAGGGACTGCTGCCCCCCTTGGATCCTTTAGGAAATATTTACTACCTGCCCAAGTCCAGCCGTGACCCTCCGAAATGAGTAACTGCTCCAGGGTCAGGTACCAGAGTCCTTCAAAATAGCCATAATCATCCCTTTGTTAAAAAACCAGGAGCTGAACCAAAAACCCTAACTAATTTCCGACCTATATCATTGCTCCCCTATCTAGCTAAACTGCTTGAAGCCCATGTAGCTAAAAGTCTATCCGCTTTCCTGGAGCAATCTGAATACCTAGATGCACATCAGGCAGGTTTCCGTCCAGCTCACTCCACAGAGTCAGTGATTCTGTCTGTATTGGGCACTCTGAGAGGAAAGGCAGACAGGGGTCTCCCTCAAGCCTTGGTGCTTTTGGATCTCTCAGCCCCCTTTGACACGGTCGACCATAACATCTTGATCGACCGTGTTAGGGATGCGGGTGTCGAAGGATCAGCCCTTGAATGGACTAAATCATTCCTCACAAACCGATCCCAGTCAGTACATTTTGGTGGCTTTATGACCCCCATGATTAAGACTACTTGTGGAGTCCACCAAGGATCCTCACTTTTACCTCATGTATTTAATCTTTACCTTCTCCCTTTGGTCCACGCATTAAAAGTAAGGAACATCCAAACCTTCAATTATGCGGAAAATTTGCAGTTAGTATTTCCTATCAGTAACTCCTTGACTTCCACTCATGAATTTCAGTCGACAATGCTGTTTATCCGGAATTGGATGAACTGTATTCAACTGAAATTGAACTCGTATAAAACAGAACTAATCGTTACCAGAGGTTCACTCAATCCCTGGAGCTCCCATTTCTGGCCCAAAGAACTGGGACAAACCCCAACTCCATCTAAATACGCCAAAACCCTGAGAGTTGTGGTCAATTGTGACCTCACCATGAAATCTCAAATTGGATCTGTCATTTCCACCTGCTTCTTCCAATTAAGGAAAATAAAGAAAATCAGCAGGTTCCTAACTCACGAAGCTAAACTTCAGGCAGTCCTCGCCATGGTGATATCATACATTGGGGCATTCTCAACTTACCGGGCAGGAGGAGGGGAGAGACGAGCAGGACCCCAACACTGCCGCCACCGCCAGGAGTCCAATTGTGCAGTCCACAGCGCCGCC
The DNA here is from genome assembly GCF_964263255.1 of Lissotriton vulgaris. Lineage (NCBI taxonomy): Eukaryota > Metazoa > Chordata > Amphibia > Caudata > Salamandridae > Lissotriton > Lissotriton vulgaris. Next base: position 797,170,023 of record NC_141685.1, on the reverse strand, counting down.
GCTCCGGGACTACATCTCCCGACGGCCCTAGCGGCGGCGCTGCTTCCTGAATCACGTGAGAAGTGCCAGGAGGCGCCTAAAAGGGGAGCTCCGCTCGGCGGAGCACGGGGGCATTCTCAACTTACCGGGCAGGAGGAGGGGAGAGACGAGCAGGACCCCAACACTGCCGCCACCGCCAGGAGTCCAATTGTGCAGGTCACAGCGCCGCCGCTCCGGGACTACATCTCCCGGCGGCCCTAGTGGCGGCGCTGCTTCCTGAATCACGTGAGAAGCGCCAGGAGGCGCCTAAAAGGGGTGCTCCGCTCGGCGGAGCGCGGGGGCATTCTCAATTTACCGGGCAGGAGGAGGGGAGAGACGAGCAGGACCCCAACACTGCCGACACCGCCAGGAGTCCAATTGTGCAGTCCACAGCGCCGCCGCTCTGGGACTACATCTCCCGGCGGCCCTAGCGGCGGCGCTGCTTCCTGAATCACGTGAGAAGCGCCAGGAGGCGCCTAAAAGGGGAGCTCCGCCCAGCTTCGCGGGACGCGAGCGGGACGCCGGGCAAAGGGCGGGCCCTCTGTGGCCCTCAGAGGACCTGAGGAGGACGGGACGGGCCACCCCACTTGGCCCCATCAAAGGATGAGGTATAGAGACACTTTACCCTTTTCTTTTGTGCTGTGATTTGTTTAGTGACGTTTTGGGGCCCTTTTTGTAACTTAACTACTATGTCTGTCTGGGAAGAACTGAATGCCTTGTGTGGCACAAACTATGCCCCTCATATTTCTACTTCCCCTACAGTGGACAGAGATACGGATCTCATAAACTGCACTCCCCAGGCCCCTGAAATAATCCTGCCTCAATCTGATACACTGTTTCGGGAACAAGTCAGCAAAAGGCACAATGAGGTTACCCCACCAAATGCCGCCCGAATGTGTTGTAGCCCCTCTTTTTCCTCCGTCAACCCAAGCGTATCAACGCCACTTAAGACAGTGATCACATCAAATGACTCTGTTTCCCCCTTCCAATCGACCCTACTGGCCCATATTGAGCGACTGTTGAATGCGGCTTTATCACCTCTGCTCTCAAAAATTAAGGATCTGGGAAATAGGTTGTCTGATGTTGAAAAAATAGTACAAAGGATTTTACCATCACCTGTAAATACTGTTAATCCCTCTTGTCCTACGCCCTCTACTAACCTTGTGAACCCCAAGTCCATCGAACACAGGAAAGAACGAACAATTGATCCTTCTCTCAGCACACCCATCCTAAGCGGCAGTAAAGTTACTTCTAAGCCCACTCGCCTCCCTCTCAAAGCCCCTAGGCTCCCTCAAGAAAGAAGACACCGAATGAATTTACCCCCTGAAGCCGCCCCCTATGTGACTATTCTCTCCGGGGTCCCTGAACTTAGTCAGGACAAACACGAAACAAGCCAGGATCTGCTGAATAAAGCCATCTTTTGGCTCAATAACAACAGACCGCTGCCACCTGACCTAGATGGCGGAATCCTGAGCGTCAGGAGCGTGGGATGGCTAGGGATGTTGCCCGAAGACATTCCAGGAGACCGGATACTAATCAAATTCAAACACAGGAACATTGTCCCATTTTTAAGATTTTCCCAGCCCAAAATTGGAGATGGCCCAATTTCTATTTGGGACTTGTTTGATTTTTACCCTGGCCCCAGAGCATTGAACTATCACACTTGGTGAAAGGGGACTCTGTCTACCATGTGTTTTTATTTTGCACTAGATTGGTTTTAGTTTGCTTTAAATATCCGTTTTTTTCCTTAACATTGTAATGAACTGTTGATTTCTATATACATGTATGTATTTCTTTTTGCTGCTTTTATGGTTTTAAACTCAAAAACCGAAATAAAGCTAATATTTGATTTGATTTGATTTGACTATGCCAACTCCCTATATTATGGCATCCCGGTATACCTCACTCACCGTCTCCAACTGGTACAGAACCAGGCGCCCAGACTGATTCTGCAGGAAAACAAACGCCAACATGTCTCCCCCCTTCTGAAAAAACTTCTCTGGCTTCCTATATCACAGAGATGCGCCTTCAAACTGGGATACATCATTTTCAAATCCTTGAATGGCAGAAATCCCAAATTCATTGACAGCATGATCAAAAGATACAATCCAACAAGTAATCCGCCAATTTGCATCTTTTGACAACACCTTCTTTCAAACAGAAACAATTTGGAGGATCCAGGTTCTCCACACTGGCCCCAAGATACTGGAATTCCATGCCTCTAGAGATTAGATTCTGTACAGACATCATGACCTTCCGCAAACTTAAAAAAACAAGGGGGCATATTATCAAGGACCGGTGTTAAAATTATCGCTGTTTTATCGGCAGGAAACTGCCGATAAAACAGCGATAATGGGCTTGATAATACGCCCTTGTTAATCCCCATAAAAGCCCATGTTAACATCAGAACATGGGCTTCTATGGGAATTAACAAGGGTGTATTATCAAGCTCATCATCACCGTTTTATCGGCAGTTTCCTGCCGATAAAACAGCGATAATTTTAACACTGGTCCTTGATAATATGCCCCATGGCTTTTTAAACAAGCATTTGAGTAATCACTCGAATAAATTCACCACCCATTACCTTTCCAAGCAGCGCCAAGAAACTAATCTGGTGTACGAGCGCTATACAAATTGACTATAACATAACATAAATCATATGGAGTAATAATGCTAAAGGTGGATGCAACCAGATTTTAAAAGAGCAGCAAAGCGCAGGCTAATGCTATGATCAGAAGTGCTGCGTGGCAGAAAGCATTCAGGTGTCAGACAGTGCACAGAGACGCCTAAAAGCAAAGTGAGCCAAATTCAATAAACAGTCATCTGCTTAACAGAACTGAGTAAAGAGAGTCATCTTAACATAGAGCTGGGTGGAGTGGCCCAAGAGGAAGTGCCCGGGTTGTCCTTGTGGAGCGCTACATGAACGAAGCAACCCACCACCAAAGCTGCAGTGTGGAGCTTAGAACAACTCCAAGAGTGTCAGAAGATCAGTAGCCTAGAGCAGCAATCAGAATTGTGAAAGTGTGCTCTTCCAATGGAGACCAAAAAAAGAGGTAACATTTCCTGTAAATATCAAAGATGACCCAGAGGCCAGTATGTCACAAGCCTTCAGAGATGGTTTGCATAAACATGATCACCAAGTAGTGTCAGAAAGAACACTGCTCTCTACAGCAGTGAGTTCCACCAATGGTTACAATGCCGCTGCCACCTTCTTTAAACCACCATCACCATTTGATAATGCCAAAAAGGTGAATATTGGTGACAGATGGACTGCCTGGATAGAGACATTTGATGATTTAATTGATGCAATAATATATGTAGATAGCAAGAAGATTATCAAATACCATAAGAATTTTGCTGGTAAAGGTGTAAAAGAAATCTTAAAGAAAATGCTGCAAGCTGACGAAATTGCATACTGTCAAATCAAAGCAGCCTTGAATCTCAAGTTCAATCTAATGCCAAATGTAGACTTAAATAATTACATTTTCAGTCAAGAAGGACAGAATGTTGGTGAAATCATCGAAGATTTTGTTAAGAGACTAGACACGCTCATCAAACACTGTAAGCTCAATTAAAAAAGAGGAAGCTATCCGTCTCAGAGAGATTGACGGATACCTGTCAGATTAATTCAAACGACGGCTGCTGAGAGAAACTCTTAGGCCCGCCCGCCATCCTCATGGTAATAGGGACTGGCCGCCTTAAGGGCGGGAGTCCCGTCGCCAGCATTAGGATGCGCCCGCCACAGTGGCAGGCGCATCCCGCATTTCTACCATTGTGGCGGGCGTTGCACTCAGCACCGCCGCCACAATGGCAGGAAAGCATGCTGTGCACTTCCATGCACAGCATGGCAGGCACCGCGTGGTGCCTGCCATGCTGTGCATGGAACTGCTGGGGGGTACCTTAGGTACCCCCCCATGTGCACCCCACACCCCCCTGGAGTCCCTGGGGGCCCGCAACGGCTCCCCGCAGGGATTATCCGCATGCATTTCCGTGGCGGCATTGTCGCCACGGAAAAGCATCCACAATTGCCCATCCTAATATGGCTGGCAGTGTCTGATAGACACCGCCAACATATTATTCCTTTTCTGCCCCGGCCGCAAGGCGACCAGCTCGAAAAAGTGGCAGGCGGTCTTTCCGTCCGCCAAGGTCCCCCCCGCCATACTAATATGGCGGGGGGGAATGCCCACGCCAGGCTGGCAGTGGCTACTGCCAGCCTGGCGGGGGCAATCCGTCTGACATCGTAATGGGCCCCTTAGTCTGGAGCATGCTCTCCTGGTTGCCAGAGCTGAAGAGTGTGCCAATCGACAAACTGCTGACATGGAGGCCGGAGGTGCCAAGAGTACCAAGAGTAAGTAAGTCATTTATGTGAGAAATAAGCCTAGGCACTATTTGGGAAATGTCTCCATGGAAAAAGTAGTTGTGCTTCAGGTGGGGTTTTTTGTTTCCACACGAAGGTAACTGTCCTGCTATTGGACAGATCTGCAAAGGCTGTGGGAAGGAGAACCATTCTGTAATAGTCTGAAAGGTGGAGGAAAAAAGTGTGTCACAGCCTGAAGACAAAATGGCCACTTGAACGTTCCAGAAGAGACATTCGATGTACGCCAACAAGGCCAAACGACCAAACCAGCTGAGGCAAATTGACACCAAACAAAGTCAATCGTCATCTAAATCATCGTCAAATAGTTCTTCAGTATCAGTGTCAATTAAAAGGGAAGACGATGGTTGTGCAATGTTGATCTTTACTTCAGAGAAACTTGAATATGTTAGACTGGCCGCATGTAAGGGGAAACTGCTGCTCAAAGAAAGGTCGACATAACAAAGCACCAAAGTCATTCAAACATTGTCCAAAAATCACACTAAGGGGTCGATTCCGATTCGGGAAAAACCGCTCCGAATAGCAGTTCGGAGCGTATTTCCCGTACGAATCGTACCCTGCAACGTCCCCCGTACGTATGACGAAGTACGATTCGTACCAGGAGCCGTACTCCGTACGAGTCGTACAAGACACCGTACGACTCTAATCTCCGTACGATTCTCCCTCGGAACCCGCTGTACGCGACATATGTACGGTTCGCGGCTGGTTTTTACGACCCAGCAAGTACGATACGTGTCGGGTACGCACTGTATGACCCTTTTTCTACGGAAGCTGAAAACAGCCGTAAAAGCAGAGTTCGTGCCGAAACAGGTATGGAACGGCACCCCGGGTACGGTGCGTACCCCCCATGATCGCAGGGGAACGGTGCGTACCCCTGCGATAATGGGGTGTACGGACCATACGGTGTGTATGTGTTTGTGTGCTTTTCCGTACGACTCGCCCTTACCTGACGTGGACCGTACGAATTGCATCCTCATACCCCGGTCCGGATCGTACTCGTCGGGTGGTACGGCATGTGTACAAGTCGTGCGGTATGTGTACGAGTCGTACGGTTCACGGTTTCAGCCTTGCAATACGTACGGATCGAACGATTCGGACGGATTCACGGAATACGGATCGTACTTCGCGACTCGGACGGACGGGTACGATTCGTCCGGAGAGGGCTCCGGATACAAATCGTACGGATGGTTTTTTTCCCGAATCGGAATCGACCCCTTAAAGTCAATAGTTGCTCAATACCTTTTATTGACAGTGGTGTGTCAGTAAACATTATGCCTGAGGAGAAATACAATGAACTATCTCCATTTCCCCGACTTGCGCCATTGAAAATGAAAATGTATACATGGGCTGCATCAACTCCACCAAAAAGTCATGGTTAATTTGTAGCGACAATGAGATACAAGAAAACAAAAGGACAAGTACCATTTCATGTACTTCAAGGTACAGCATCAAGTACCTGTTTACTCACATTCAGCACAGTTGTTGATATGGGATTGATATCAGTGAACTATAACCTGAATGCTCATCATGAAAGAGTAAATCAGTTTCCTTTGTTATTTCATGGGTTGGGAAAACTCAAGACTATGAAAGTTTGATTACACAATAATGAGGAAGTCCGTCCTCATGCTCAAAGTAACAGACGAACTGCATTTTATTTAGCGGAACTTGTATCCTTACTCAGACATGATATCATTGAGCGTTCCACTGGTCCAATGCCATGTGTTTCTCTCATAGTGGTAGTAACCAAAAATGGCAGTAAAGGAGTGTACGCATCTGTGTGGATATTCATCAAGCAAACAAGGCAACTGAAAGAGAACGACATCCAGGTTCACACATTGCCGCCATGATAACACAATTGAATGATGCGAAGGTATTCTCTCATCTTGATTTAAATAAAGGATATCCTCAGTTGAAACTTGAGGAGAATTGCAGGTACATTACAACCTTTTCTGCACATATTTGTCTGTTCTGTTACAAAATACAAGGTTTCGGTATGTCATCAGCTGCAGAGCAGTTTCAAGATGTCATTTGACGTATCATACAACCAGTCATGAATGCTTTCAATTATAGTGATAACATATTGGTTTTCAGAGCGACACAGAAGGGCACAATAAAGCTCTCACACAAGTGTGTCATTTTCCCACTGATGCAGGCTTAATTTTGAATGCTGAGAAATGTGAGTTCCATCAGACAAGCTAAAATTATTTGGCCATATCTTTTCTGATGGGGGCATGACACTCAATCCAGCTAAACTGCAAGCTTTGTCAATTGCCAGTCCCCCACAAGATGTTTCCATGTTACTTTCATTCCTTTGCATGGCTAGCTACTCTTCAAGATATATAAAAGACTTTGCCGGTGTCAGCAGACCATTAAGAGATTTGACAGAAAAGAATGTTTCTTCTCATTGGTCACATGAATGCGAGCAAAGTTTCTAAAAAATCAAAAAACTATTAAAAACGCTATTGAAATGGCATTCTTTGATCCAAAGTTTCCTACTGAGGTTGTTGTTGACCCTAGAACGGGTCAAGTTAGGTGCAATCCTTGCACAGCACAGCGAACACCCAGTCCAGATCTTCTAATTGACCTAATTGAGCATCCCATGTAAGCCTAAGTTTCTTTAGGATGTTGGGCATATTGTTATTTATGGTTTTGTACACAAATGAGACTGCCTTTTCTGTGATCTTCCCCATACGGGACCTACCTTCAAGGGGTGCATACTCAAGCAGGTCTGTGGTGACAGATTCTACTTCTCAAGCATGCATACGTTGGAGGTACTTAAAGTGTTGCGTATCATGGAGTTGGTGTTCACACTGGACAGAAGAAAAGAACACGAGGACAACCCCTCTATTAAGTCAGCCACCTTAGAAATGCCAATGCTGTCCCAGTCACTAAACCCATTCAACAGTTTAAGCTATATAAAGCGGCTCCCAACCCACAGTGGAGTTTCCTGGGTAATTCTCTTTATCTACCCCAGACACTTGTTTGTCTTATGCCATACCTCCAATGTCGCCTGGGTTGCATATATGAGGCGTCTCATCCTCCCTCCCCCATAGAGATAAGTTTGATTTGAAAGGCAGACAAGGGTCTCCCTCAAGCCTTGGTGCTTTTGGATCTCTCAGCCCCCTTTTCAAGTTTGATTTGAAAATTGTGTTCTCTTCAATGCATAGGTAGGGGGATCTCCCTCAACATGGCCCCAGTCATTTATTGCAATCAGGTAGGAGGCCCAATAATAGCCCCTAATATCCGGGTGGGATATACCTCGATTATAGGAATTCCATTGCAGTGTCTGGAGGGCTATTCTGGGATGTGTCTCATTCCATAACAATTTCTGAAGCTCGCCATCAATTTTAACAAAGACCTCATCTGGGTCCTTTGTAACAGGGGTTTTGTAGGGCATATAGAAACTTTGAAAGGGTGACCATCTTAAACACAGTTGCCATACCCAAGATCGTGAGAAGCAGGGCTCTTCAAAGAGTAGCATCTGTATGAAATTCTGTCAATATTTTCCTTACATTGAGTTTTATGCTTCTGTCAGGGTCTAGCTTTGCGTAGATACCCAAATACGAGAAGCCCTCTCTCGTCACTCTCAGATTCCCAGAAAGGCCTACTAAGGCAGCATGATCATTCGCAGAGTATACAACCGATTTATCTCAATTGATAGTGTACCCCGAATGAACACCATAGGTTTCAAAAGTCTGACATTACTGGAATCAAATCCTTTGGTTGGGTAAGGTACAAAAGGGTACCACATATAACAACATTTTTTCCTTCACTTATCGTGGATCCCGCTGCCTTAATCTTTAAGCATTGTTGACCATCTTTGGTAATCCAAAGGCAAAGATGCTTCTTGCACTGAATGTTGTAGTCTGCGATTACAAGAATACAACTACACCATCATGCACCATTCAGGGAAAGTTCAAAACACTGCCAACTACTTCTCACAAGTGCTTCTACAGTGCCCTGGCACCCGTCCAAGAGGGATATATAAATTTCATTGTGAAATCAAGTACACCAGCTGACATTTCGTTGGAACAAATTGTCTCTGCCAGAAGTAAAGATAGTTGCATGTTAAAACTGAAAGACATAATTACACATTAGTCTTGGCACAAGCTCCCTCAACCTCTTACAAGTGACAGTAAATACCAGACATTTAGAAATGACAAAGATGAACTGTCCGTTACGCAGGATGGCCTTACCCTAAGATGTTTGAGAATTATTATTCCAGAGAGACTGCGACAACAGATGATTGAAATGGCCCAGGTAGGACATTGTGGAATCTCAGCCACCAAACGACCTCTCGGAAACCGAGTCTGGCTTCCACATCTCGATAAGAGAGTTGAAAGAGCATTGAAGGCCTGTCATCTTTTCAACTGCCTTTCATCGAAAACCACTAAACACACCTTAAACAAGTCCGAGTTGAATGCATGGGAAAGAATTGCTGTTGACTTTTTAGGTACACTCGGCAAAGGACATCACCTGATGGTGATTTTTGATGAATATTCTCTCATCTATCACCCAATAAAGAGTCATAGAGCATCTTTGAGACATGGTGGTGCTCCTGGAATCCTAAAATCAGACCCCCTTTTAACAGTTGATAATGCATAGACTTTCTCAGTCATCTTAATATGAAGCATCAGAAGAGCACACCTCTTTGGCCAATGGCCTTGTCGAAGGCTTCATGAGTACTCTTAAGAAAGCTGTTCAAGTTGCTGTATTAGACAAGCTCAACCTTAAAACTGTTTTGAATTCTACTCTTCGAGGTTACCATTCAACCCCTCACTCGACCACAGGTAAAAGCCCTGCAACAATTTTGTTTGGGAGACCCATGAAGATCAAGTTACCTAAACAGACCAACAGAAGATGAAGTACTGAGGAAGAAACCCACATGAAAACTTGGATCATAAAAGGAGAATGAAGGCCTAGTCTGACAAACACTGACATGCAAAAGACTTTACTAGAGGGGATCGAGTGCTTGTTTGTCAGCATAGAAAACAGAAATCTGATGCTCCCTTTGATGCTGAGCCCTTTCATGTTGTGACCCACAAAGGACACATGGTGGCTGCCCAATGTCCTGGAAAGGCCATTATGTGAGCTCCCTTGCCTTTCCGACATGTGGCTCATCGCTAGTCGGGGCACTGTTGTCATGTAGAGGCTGGGTCTGAAAGGACAACTGACAGCGCCCTAACTGCTGTCATTCCTACATCACCAATGAAGTTCATGGGCACTTCTCCTACCTGTCTGCAGTTTCCTAAGACACGGTTGGGACGTGTGATAACATTGCCACGAAGACCCATTGATAAACTATGATTGTGTATATATTTTGATTTCTTTTTTTATATTTAACAGAGGGGGAGATGTATTTTTATGTGAGTTAGCAATGACAGAACCATTGTGGCTCCTGGTGGACTCCGCAGAACTATGATGTAAGAGTCAGAGCATAATGAAGTGAATGCAGGTTTAGAATGTTGAGTTCATGGTTACACGTAGACAAATAAAGACAGGCTTTACTAAGCTGTGTGGCGTAGTCTTTGGCGAGTGCCCAGGCTGGGGAGGAAGCTACACCCAGGAGACCAATGTGAATCTTACGACGCTAATGGGGATGAGGGAATCAGCTTTTCAAAGTTTTGTGGAGGACAAAATCATAAGGAGAGCAGGAACCATTCAGAATGAGTGTAAGGCAGGGGATGCTGTGAACTGAGAAGGTGCACATCTACAAGCGGATTTCACTGTGATATCCTGGAATTTGGAGGTATATAAAATTTTACTTTGTGACACTGAAAGGGGTACTTATAGGCAACTTTGACATGTGTGCATTCCAAGAAGCCTGGGTTATAGATAAGGTGTATTTTATTGATTTTACTTCTTATAATGTAGAAGCTATTCCACTCTGAAAATCTGGTCATGCCTTAGGGGGGTTATTGATATTGATAAAAGATGTTGTCCCTTGCACACATTTGTTGCTAAAGGTTGGCTCACCAGATATAATGGGGATTAGCCACCAATTCCATTCTGGGTTGAATGTGGTGATATTTTATGTGAATGTGAAATCAGCACCCACTAATTCCCCTGTTTTTGAACTCCTTGATGAGCTCATTAAATTGCCTCAGAAGCTGGCTAAAGTCATTGTTATTGGACACTTTAATGCCACCTTTGAGCCCTCAACTTGTATTAATACTCTGATCGAGCTGTAGGATGATCAGTGGAATATACTGACTTTAACTGGCAAATCACTGAGGTATTTTTCCAATATAGCCCTTCAGCTAGCTTTAATTGTAGTGAGTAAGGGCCTAAGAGGTTGTAATGGCCATACCTGTTCTGATCAAGTGATGGAACCCACCATTGGAAGGGGTTTGTATAGGAGTATTATTGACTATGTACTTGTTAATCTAAGGCTTTGGCCACTTCTTGATGACATGAACATGACAATCATGCTGACAGTGATCATAAACTATGATTGCTTATTTGCACTGGGATGTATTTAGTACTGCACCTACTTTACATCTTACTGAGGTACCTCTGGCTTGACAGCCAACAACTATCAATGGGTTGCATGGCCCCAAGTATTTTTCTAATTCGAACCTGCTCTCGGAAATGTATTGCTGCTTTGTTGAATACTAGACTGATTTTGTGGGGTGTGAAGATGCCGGGTCCCACGTTCTTCATATACTCTGGAACCCTAGGCCAATGTCTCTTTTTGTCTGCATGAAAGTGTTGTGGGGAGGGAAATCTTTAGTCAATCAATCATTACTGTTCCAATAAACTATATCTCTGAAGAATCGCAGACTGCCAATCAAGTTTAGTAACTTTATTACAAAGCCAAGAACAATTGGACATACAAGCACCTTAAGATGAGTGTGAAGAAATACATTGGAACTAATACAAAGCCAAACCTACGGGTGAAGTTAAAATGGTTCCGGATGTTCAATAAAATCAGTTCCAGAATCAGGATCCCGAAAATGATGGATACAAATTCCCGTTCATTGGAGGTTTGTAGGTAAAAAGCATTAGTCTATCCCTACACTACCACTGATGTGACATCCCTCCTTAACATTTCCCAGGCAAGTTCCGTAAAGGTGCCATCACATGAAGCCTTCCTAAGAAGCCCACTCATGTTAAATGGGTCAAGTATCATAAAGCTACAGATCTTGTTCTGAGATGCTCCCTCTCAAGGCAAGGCATAAGTCACCTGGACATTGTCCCTACTTCAATACATGAACTTGCAGATAGCATCTCTTGATGCAATGCAACATCACACCATCCAAGCAAGCCACCTCCTTGTAGGTAACTTTCCACGGGTTGTATGATGTTACAACGCAATCTTTTAGATAGCGGTACATCACAACGCATCTTTTAAAACGCAAATTGTACCATGACTTGCGCTAGAGGTGCTGGACTTAGGAATAGTAAGATTTACTATTCGAACTCCAGCCTACGTACAGTAGGGAAGGTGTAGGAATAGTAAATCTACTATTCCTTAGTCTAGAGCGCCCTCCAGCGCAAGTCGTGGTAACGACTTGCGTTGTAAAAGATGCGTGGTAATGGCAGCGCAGTGTTTTGACCGTGTTGTCATGGATGTTCCCCCATTCCACGCTGCAGTAATGCTCCCAGGCATTGGCTCGATTACCTTGGTTCCCATGCTCTCTCCGATGAGCTAGTACACTATTCCTCATTATCAGCCTCGCCGTTCAATGTATCTTCTCCTCCCTATACCTTACTCCTAAAACAAAGGCATTATTGATTTGATGTGTGAATTTGTAGAGCACACAAATGCCTAGGGGGTCTTGGCGATAAGTTAGTGCAAAAGTCTGGAGCTGCCGGTGATATGATGTTCTAACTAGGAGGTAAATAGCCAGGATTTTACACCCTTCCTGAATGATAGTAGAGAGAGGCTATTTTTTATTGTAATAGGGAGTTGGTTCCAGGTTTTTGCTGTCTGCAGCAGGAAGCTTCTCCCCCCACCTTACCTGATTGAATTTAGGGACTTTAATCAATTTTGCCTGATTAGATCTTAGGCTCCTGGAAGGCTCGTACTGCTTCCGATGAGTTTTTAAGAAATGGGATCCTACCCCATGAAGGGCCTTGTAGGCTATGCAGACTGACTTAAACCTTATCCTTTTCTCCATTGGTAACCAGTGGAGGGCTCTTAATCTTTGGGCAACCGGCTCAGATCTGGGAATGTCCAGCACCAACCTTGCGGCTGCGTTTTGAAGACGCTGAAGTCTTGTTAGAAGTTGGATTTGTATCCCAGCATACAGGGCATTCCCGTAGTCCAACCTTGATAAGGCCAGTGCCTTTACTAGTGTTTTGCATGATTAATGGGGAATAAAAGACTTCTGCCTTTTCATTTTCAGAATATACCAAACAGTTCAAGACAGTTTATTAATCTGAGCGTGAAACAACAGTTTATTGTCAAATACAACTCCCAGATTTCTAACTTTTTGCACTGGGAGGGGCAGTCGCCTAAGCTATCTGGGGGAAACATCCTTTACAACGGAACCGTTACAACGCAGGATTTACAACGAAAGTCGTTACAACGACTTTCGCTGGAGGGCGCTCTAGGATAGGGGATAGTTTAATTTACTATCCACACCTTCCCTACTATCCACGGGGACTGGAGTTGGAATAGTAAATTAAACTACTCACTATCCAGTGCCCCCCAACGCAAGTCGTTGTAACGACTTGCGTTGTTAAACCTGAGTCATAAAGGTACGCGTTGTAACGGTACGCATTGTACCGTCATACATCCCTATCTGGCCACCATTTAGGTGACCAAAATTTCAAATCTGTCCCTAGCAGCATAACTACGGATTTATCACCGTTTTATTTTAGACAGTTTAGCTGCATCCAGTGGTTAACTTGTTTCATGCAATTGCTAAATATGTCTGCTGTTTCCTCTAAGTTATTTTGAGACCTAAACCACTATTTGGGTGTCATCTGCGTATGAGACAGGTAGAAACCCACAGTTCCTTATAATAGTTGCTAGTGGGGCAACATATATATTAAAACGGGTAGGGTTCAGGAACGACCCCTGATGTACCCTGCACGGTGACCTAAAGGATTTGGATGTGGAATCTCCTAATTTAACTGTAAAAGTTCTATCGGTCAGATATGAAGATAACAGCTTGAGTGCTGTGTCATGAGCTCCTAGTTCTGCTAGTCGGGTCAAGAGTATATCATGGTTTACAGTGTCAAAGGCAGCCGAGAGATCCAAAAGGATCAGGGCAGCCTTCCCACCTGCATCCAATACACTCCTGAGTTCCTCTACTGCCATGATCAAAGCTGTCTCGGTTCCATGTTCCTCCCTGAACCCAAACTGTGATTGGTCTAGGGCGTATGCAGAGGCAAAAAATTCTGACAGTTGTTTGTTCAGTAGTTTTTCCAGTAATTTTGCTGGGAAAGGGATTCTTGAGATTGGTCTGTAGCTTGCAGGTTCATGTGGATCCAGATTGGGCTTTTTTAGTAAAGGGAGGACTGATGCAGTTTTCAAGGCATCTGGGAAACAGCTAGACAGTATTATCTTTGTGAAAACCAGATTTAATTGTTCACTAAGTAGGTTTACAGGCGCATCACCTTGGGTGGACAGGGGTTCACCCAAGGTGAGAGACAGAACAAATTCCACGTGCACATGTAATCCACTAACGAGTCTAATGCGAGAGCTTCCTGGGAAAAATACTATTCAGGTCTACAGAATTCGACCAACATATTAAATGACACATAATTCCATAAAGCACACGTACAAATGAACCTTATTCCTAAACCCCCTCAAATCAACAGATTAAACAAGCACATTAATTGTGAGAATATTCATTAGCTACATGTACGAATTCTACGCGTGAATGTTTTCGTCTAACCGCATATAACTGCAACATTAATGTCTTCATGTTTACACTGAAATATACTTAGCACTTCACTTTTCACGTTATAACAGTACACTATCTAATGACCCAATGTTAATACAGTAAAGGATTATATGTGGGCGCAAACTACCCATGATTATAATTAGGGCTCCCTGTTTTATGGTATTTCTTTTTTTAACATTTCCATCTGTATTTATTCATATTTATATTTTGACCATTTTATCTCTATTTATCCATATTTATTTTGTGTTTTGCAGATGAAGGAAGTTGTAAAAATGTACACTTCCATATTCATTTAACTGATAGATGCTCAGTCATACTTTAATGTCTGTTGTGTTTTAGCTATTTAGGCTGCCAAATATTACATACCAATACATCCACCGGTAAATATTAGCATTATATCACTGTATGTTGACATATGCCGTTACTTAAAGAAATTTCGTCCTGTGTTTTTTAATTTCCTATGCTGTCCATCTGCTCAGCTGTTAGGCGATAATACATGAAAGAAAGCTTGGACAGTGACTTAAAAGAACACCCTACAAATGGAAGAGCAAAATCGCTCTCTAACAGTTGTGTTGATGATGAAATGCCAATTCTGGAGATTCACAACAAATTCTTCTCTAAACTTCTAGACCTCTTTTACAAAAAGATGATACGTAAGCAGAACCCCTGTGTCATAGCAAAACCTTGGTTTAATCAAGGTTATGAATAATCCAAACAAGCTTGACAGCTGTCTGTTCAAATGCACTCACTCCAGAAAATTGTGAAGGCTAGAAAGAATTATAAAAGGACACTTGAGAAGGCTAAGAGTGATTGGGAAGACAAACATTGTCAAGATCTGCTATGTGCCAGTAGGTCAAATAATAATAAAGATGGAAGCCAGGAAAGTATGAATACTGTTTTTTGTTATATCCAGCCAGACAAGTGGGTCTTACATTTTATATCCTTGTAAGCCTTGGCTAGTATACCACCCACACCACCCATATGGGTACAGTCACACTCACGGATACACACAAGGCAGGCACCCATACACTCATTCACCTGCAGGTGGACACATTGAAAGTTCTCATTAGTTTATCAGCATCTATGTCGTGTTGAGCATTTGTGTAGCGATTTACACCACTCTAAGGTTGCCTCAGAGCTCTGAGGGCAAGGGGTGGAGTGGACAGAGCATTGAACAGGGGTCTCCAAATTGTTCTGTAATAAGAGCTACTTAAATTCAATGAAATCATCCAGACCTGCTAATATTATTAGTGTTGTAACAGTGATCACATCAGACAGGATTACATTAGAGGTCCCCCTATGAAATATTACCAGAAGTGATCACCTGAGTGCATCATGCAAGGCTCTTGGCAGTATTGTAAAAGCCTTGCCTAGTTGGAAGGCCTGTACTGGGATTATGCATTAGGATTTAGTTGCATACCTTTGGCATCAAGGTAATAATATTAGTAATATGCCTTCCCAGTGCCGCACAATTTAGTCCTCAAATATCAGTTTTACATTTGGGGGGGAAATCCAACCATTTTCTCAGCTCATAAGTTCTGATAAAACACACATTTTCGTCTTGAATACACAATTTTCAATGTTGATGTAGCTATATTATTTCAAGCAAGCAATAGATTCTTAGTTAGTAGGCTGGTCTGCACAGTGTAAAGCTACTTACAGGGAGCTGGCGAGCTACCAGTAGCCACTTCTTGGAGCCTTGGAGAAGCTTGGCACCGAAGGACCAAGACGGAGGAAAGAAGAGAGTGAGATGCAGGGAATGAGATGCCCTAAAACACTGGTGTCTAGATTGAGACCGGGTGATCTGGCCTCAAGCTGGTTTCGCTGAAGGGCTTCATAAATGGCATGCATTGGCCGCCATCTCTTCTTGCCCACCTTGGAACTTCACTATGTTCTTCAAATGTACATTGGTTAGACAACACTTATATTCCCAAGCAAATGCCATTCATAGCTTAGCTTCTCTCCCGGACTTGCTTTCAACCTGTGAGACCCGATGGGCAAACGTGTATTATTTTTATCTATACAAAAATAATGCAAAAGGCAGTTTTGTGCCCTGACCAGTGCCCTACTGCCATCTGTGCATTTTCAGCTAGTCTATCAAAGGGTAAAATACTCTTTAATGTCTGGATTTGCAAGCATGTATACAACGCATAAAAAATGCATTGTTTAATGGTACTTTCCTTGTTATTAGCAGTATGGCCCACATGCATCATTGTTTCATTTTGCACTTCCTAATTTGCGATTTTTAGGGAATCGCAAATTAGGAAATGCAAAATGGGATGCATGAACATTTTCTCAAAATATTTGAGAATCGGTAAAAATCGCAATTTTTACCGATTCTCAAATATTATGCGATTAGCAAAGTGCGAATTCGCAATTCCCATTCATTCCTATGGGCTAAAATGCCCATAGGAATGTATGGGAATTGCGAATTCGCACTTTGCTAATCGCAAATCCTGATTGCATTTCAAGGGTGGAGTGGGGGGTTCAAATGACCCCCCCCCCTGCACCCATGAAATGTGGTTTTCGCATCATGTTGCACACACACATGTCCTAAGGACATGTGTGTCCGTAACATGAATGTGTAAAAAATGCTTTTGCAGCGTTTTTAACACTTTTTGCAAATTTACCGAGTGGTTCAACCACTCGGTAAATTTGACACCCTAATTGCGAATTCGCAATTATAAAAGTAATCATGCATTGCTTTTAAGAAATCGCAAATTTGCGATTTCTTAAAAGCAATTGCATTTTTAGAAATCGCAAAAATGTTGCGATTTCTAAAAATGCTTGATGCATTCCAAAAAGCATTTTTGGAATCGCAAACGGCCGATTTTAAGGAATCGCACCGTTTGCGACTCCAAAAATGCTTGATGCATGTGGGCCTATCTGACAGCACAGTGTTCATTTTATCGGCTTCAGAAGGATGACAGCTGGAGCCTGCTCCATCGGGACTCAAACAGGCGACCTGCATAATATATACATGACATGAGTATTTTTATTGGTGATAAAGCTGTACACACGGTACGAACACCTGTACATTACCAATGGCGTAACGCAAAATGATGGAACCAACTGCAGAATGTGGAGAGGAGCACCTGAGTCTCCCATACCTCACAGATATTCATTGGCCTTACGCTAAAAGGCCCCCCACTGAAATACTTGGTTGGCCCTTGCACCGCAGGGGCTGCCCGACCTGCGTTACGCCCCTGTACATGACTTGAATGTATACATCCAGTGCTTAATTTGAGCTGGTGTTCTCCAGGGCTTTACACCGGTACTTAATTGGCGACAACAGCACTTATGACAGTCTGCCACATGGTGGGGCTGTTTCTCTAGTTTGGAGACTAGCACAGCAACAGTTCTTTATTAATTCAACATACATTAAAGAAGACTAATACCTGCCTGCCAAAGCCATTCTCCTAGATTTGGGGGCCTGGAATAGTCAGAATTGTCACACTTGTAGGATTGTGATGGGTAGTAGCTGCATTGATACTATAGCTGGCAGCGCTGACAGCAGCAACGGGCGGTGCAAGTGGACTCCTGACAAGGGCTCTGGCACTTCTTTTACTTTACAAATTAAGCACTGGTCTGCTGAGGTCATTGTGAATGCAGTTCTGATTGCCAGGCCAGGAAGATGTTGTATTTAACAATTTTAATGCCGCTGACGCTGGTTATCTATGCATCACTTCATTGCAAACAATGTGCCTCTTTCTCCCACAAATTATATATTTTCCAGGACAAGTATTTAAAAAGATAAACCGGATGATTTATCAAGTGCACTTATACAGCGCTGCTTTCCCTCAAAGATCCTCCAGGCGCTAGTAACCAATCCATGCCAGTTTCGTCCTTAAGAAGATTTTAAAGCATGTCCTATCTGGCACGGTGCAGAGATGAGCTGGAGCAGAACTGAAGGCGAGAGCAGCGTGGACAGCAGAGCGAGGCTCGCCCTTGGATGACAGCTGAAAGAGGGCGCTCTGGTGAGCCTGCTTGCAGAGATGAGCAGCGCCCGAGGGGACTAGACCATGGGACCATGCATACAAGTATGACAGGCCTGTGTCACATACGCACTCAAAGGTTAAGCAAGCTAACCAGAAGGTGACCATGTCCCCTACGGGAACAAAGTGAAGTTACTGAGCACTGGAACTACTGGAAACATGGCGTCTTCTCCTGAGACCACAGATCTTCACACAAGCAATGTTTTCAGCCAATTGTGGTTTGTGCATTAACATTTTAGGAAGACCAATGCATTAGGATGACCCGAACGAGCATCAGTGGCACCGCCAACTATAGTGGCTTTATACTGGAGACACATCAGCAGTATCACTTTGTTCAGGTCCAGGGCAGCATCACTTCGCTGACATTGGCCTGAAAGGTCATGTCAGCATCTGACATGCATCAAAAGTTACCCAAAGGTTCTTTCCTTTTCCTGAAGAAAGTAGCTATATATTAGGTGATGGTTACGCAGGTGCATTGTTTTTGTAATTATACACCACCCTTTAAGGAAGGATGTCCACATTTGCATACATTTTCTCTGAAATTTCATGAGATTCTATGAAAATAAGACAAAATGATGCATTAGGAGGCGCATGTGGTTTTCTGGTTTCTTGCAAGTCCTTTTCAATGCATCCCACATAAAAACCCTTCTAGCGAGATATCAGCAAAAGACTGGTTCAAGCAAAAAACGCCTCTCCACAAAATTGCAGAATTCACAATTTGGGAAATTGATCAAATTTCAAAGTTTAGAAATTTCAAGAATCTTGCCAGCATAAGTAACATTTTGCTGAAGCCTACCTTTACACCATATAGCAAGCCATTTTTGTCTCCCTTCAGTGCCACGATTATTTCCTGCATCAAGCCCCCCCAGTCCTTTTTAGATAGGTTTAAAATTCTGACGAAGCCCCCACATAAGAACACACAGCTATGTATCATTAACGTATTATTAGAAAGAAAATGACTCAATGACATCAGATGAGATACCACAATAAATGCTAAGCAAGGCCGGCAAAAGAGGGGGCGTTTGCAGGACTGACAGGCCATACCATGCTGGAAGTAAGCAGTCTCAATTAAACACACTGGACTCTGGCTTTTATAAAATGGCTTCACATTTCACATGATAATGTGTAATTATCCATACATTTTGCGTAATTATGCAAATTACCACATATTGCGCACAGCCGCGGTTGCTGCAGGTAAGAGCGGTGGGGCCAGTTGAGGGGGGATTTCGAGAGACGACCACGAGGGAAAATCAATTATTTATTTAAATTATCCCTCATGGTCGTCTCTCGAAATCGTCCCTCACAGGGCACTACCGCTCGTACCTGCAGCGGCTGAATGCACACCCCTACATATCTATGTACAGCTTCAGGGGCGGGTCTAGGCTCATGGCGGCCCTGGGCAGGGAGCGTAGGTAGGGGACCCCGGAAGAGGGGGTCGGGGCAGGACGGAACGCGGAGGCCATTGAAGAGGGGGGGGGGTCAGGGTGTTTGGAAGTGGAACAGAGCCGGAGGCCGCCAAATCCCTGCCAGGGGCCGCCACGCAAAAATGTATCCATCCTCAGAGGATTATTATATGAAGGATATATATTGGCGTGGCGGCCCCTGGGGTTTGGCGGCCCTGTGCAGGTGCACAGCTTGCACATGGCTAAGGCCGCCCCTAACAACTTCCAGATTTTGGTCCTTCAGTTTACTGAGACCCCTGGTCTACAATTCTCTTCAGACTGAAATGCCCTCTGTCTTTCTGTGAATCACATTCAAGAGCTTTCTCATTATCACCTCCTGTTATGGGAATCCCAATTATCAGCCACACACCATCCTGACCTTCTCACTGAACGTAGCCCTGTAAATATGCATATTTGGGTCACTTGTTTGCATTATCATATCTGTGTTAAACAACTATAACATTCATAACCTTCTGTATATATTCCAATTTGAACTGATTATTGCTTATGTATTGTGGAGCTGTTGCTATGTACACTAGCCCATCTTTACATACACATTGCCTCAGGTTTGCTTTACTTTTTTTTTAATGCAAACTGGATGCAAAGTGGTGTGGTGGTATAATACAATGCAAATCAAGATTTGCGTCCTATTGCAACCAAAACTAACATAAATCTGTGCAATGCACTGCCTTAAATTACTTTACAAAAAACAAAAAAACAAAAAAGCTTGCTGTGCCACTGGAATCAAGCTAGCCTTGCTGATGAAGGGTATTACCCAGAAACTGGTCCCAGGATGCTTGTTTCCGGTCCAGGGAAGACATTGCTTGGCAGTTTCGGGCTGGACTGTTCCCATGAGGCGCATGGTCATGACTGATTTGTATATGGCTGGGTCCAAAGTGGGGTGGCAAAGTGAGCTAAAGAACGATGAAATTAACTCAGATCTTTTGAAGAGGAGTGAATGTTTGATTCATTCAGCACTCTGTCCATCCTTTGTTGCACAGCACTTTCACCCTAAATAGGATGGGTATGCCCAGACATGAGTCCCTTGCTCGCTGTGCCATTGGATTCAAGGTAGCCTGGCTGAGGAGGAGTGCTTCCCTAAAACCAGTCCCAGGATGCTTATTTCTGGTCCTGGGAGGACCTAGCTTCGCAGTTCGGGCTGGACTGTTCCCATGAGAAGCAGGATCAAGAATGATTTGTATATGGCTGGGTCCAAACTGGGCTGGTGAAGTGAGCTAAAGAACAATGGATTGGAGCCCAGTTCTTTCTACTGGGGTGATTGTTTGATTAATTCAGCATTCTGTACATCATTTGTTGCCGCAGCACGTTACATTACTTTGCGTCATCGGGGTGTTCCACAGGTAGTGCATGGGGGTTATCATGTCACCACCCATGGGTGCGGAGGCGAATTCTTATCTATATAGAATTGTAGACAGGGTTTTGCACCAAAAACCTGTGAGACGTAACAAGGAGAAATGTTTTCATGTCTCCTTGTTTTCCCCACTTTACCTGTGCGCTGCTTTGTACAGCACACGTACAAAGTGGGAATGCCTTCTTAAGGCATAGATTTTGTACTGTAAGGGACTACTTCCTACACAACAACTATGCTTACCACAATGCAGACACCCAGGCACTTTGGCAAAAGGGCGTCTGCTTTGGCGCATGGCAACATAAAGTGCGTCAGCGCTTTGAGAGAGCGAACAGCGACACAAGTAGTAGATTTGGCGCAGTTCTGCTCTCTCATTTTCATGAAACACAGCATAACAACTTTACTTGTTGCGCCTCATTGTATACACTGTACATAAAGATAATTTCTTGTTCAAATGCTTTTGGTGCTACATCAATAGAGAGTTAATAAGTCAAATGGATTATGCGTTATGTTCCTCGTTTAAAATATATCCGAAACTGCAACAAAAAGAATGTTAAAATTAAAAGTTGAACTTTCAAATGAATACAAAGGCTGCACTACTTAAGGAGGCAGCGAAGAGAAGGTCTCAAAGTGAGGCTCAAAACTCGTCTTTGAGCAGGGGTGGCAGCAGCCTTGGCTGCGGAGGGGCACACTGCCGCGGAAGGCGTGAAGGGGCGCTGCCTGTGAATGCTAAAGATGCCACCAGGCTGCAGGAGGCACGCGAGGTGAGGAGTGTCACCGCGCAGGCATCTGCTGTGACAGATGGAAGGAAGCAGGAGCTCAGGGGCTGAGGACCGCGACCCAGCATCCGAGCAGTGGGAGGGACCTTGTTCACGCTGTAAGAGGGAGGAAAGTGCACAAGGAGGGAGGAGAGGGAGGGAAGAGAAGAGAGAGATACAGAGTAAGAGGGATACAGGGGGAGGGAAAAGGAGAGGGGAAGAGATAATAGATGAAGAGGTGGGTCTAGAGACGGGAAGAGGCACAAAGGAGGCGAGAGAGGAAGGGAGAGACACAAAGAGATAAAGCGATATAGGGATCACGTTGGGAGCAAAGAGATCTTGAAAAAGATAAAGAAACAAAGAACAACTACCTGGAATTTAGAAAAGGAGAGTGGAGAACTGAGAGATAAGGAAACCAAGAGGGAGGAGGAAAAAAGAAAAGAGAGAATGTGAAAGAGAAGGAGTGATATATGGGGAGGTGAATTGGGAGAAAGAAGGAAATAAAGGAGAAAGAGGAAGAAAGAGTCATTTAAGGAGATAGCGAGGGAGTGACAGAAAGGAATTTGCACTGCTCACGTATGGTGAACGCCTAATTGCTAAAAGCAGCCCACACTATCTAATGTCATGAATCAGTTTGTTCCCACAAGCCAATAATGTACCTTTGGACTTGGTCATTCAGGGCATTTCAGAGTAACCTGCATTAAT
Source organism: Lissotriton vulgaris (assembly GCF_964263255.1). NCBI lineage: Eukaryota > Metazoa > Chordata > Amphibia > Caudata > Salamandridae > Lissotriton > Lissotriton vulgaris. The sequence goes on along the minus strand of NC_141685.1, from coordinate 797,147,500 downwards.
TGACATTACAATTCGTAGCTGTCGATGCATAAACGATGTTTGCTGTGTCTGCGTGAACACCGTTTTTTTTTTTTACATTTCTGTCTGCTTACAGTTTCTCCGATGTGCAGAGGAAACCTTCTTTAGGTTTAGCTTGATAGGAAAACTGTCTGTAAGATGCAGTGCTTGATTTGTAAAAAAAAAAAAACATGCACTGGCGTTGCCAATAGGTCTCGCAGTAGGAAAGTTGGAGCTATTACAATTGCAAATAACCATGCCTTTTATTTTTGTTTTCATTTTAAAAACATAAAGGGCTTTGTCATTTACAAAACCAATAGCTCCAACTTTCCTACTGCGAGACCTATTGTGCACTACACAGTGCGGGTGAAAGTGGCACTGCGTGTGTGTGAGTGGCTTTGAGTGAGTTGCGTTGCGTGGGTGAGTGGCGTTGCATGTGTGAGTGTTGTTGCGTGGGTGAGTGGCGTTGCGTGGGTGAGTGGCGTTGCGTGGGTGAGTTGCGTTGCGTGGGTGAGTGGCATTGCATGGGTGAGAGTGGCGTTGCGTGTGTGAGAGTGGGCTTGCGTGGGTGTGAGTGGCGTTGTGTGTCTGAAGGTGGTGCTGTGTGGGTAAAAGTGGCACTGCGTGGGTGTGAGTGGATTTGCGTGTGTGAGTGGATTTGCGTGTGTGAGTGGCGTTGCGTGTGTGAGTGGCGTTGCGTGTGTGAGTGGCGTTGCATGTGTGAGTGGCGTTGCATGTGTGAGTGGCGTTGCATGGGTGAGTGGCGTTGCATGGGTGAGTGGCATTGCATGGGTGAGAGTGGCGTTGCGTGTGTGAGAGTGGGCTTGCGTGGGTGTGAGTGGATTTGCGTGTGTGAGTGGCGTTGCGTGTGTGAGTGGCGTTGCGTGGGTGAGTGGCGTTGCGTGGGTGAGTGGCGTTGTGTGGGTGAGTGGCGTTGCGTGGGTGAGTGGGGTTGCGTGTGTGAGAGTGGGCTTGCGTGGGTGTGAGTGGATTTGCGTGGGTGAGTGGCGTTGCGTGGGTGAGTGGCGTTGCGTGGGTGAGTGGCGTTGCGTGGGTGATTGGCGTTGCGTGGGTGAGTGGCGTTGCGTGGGTGAGTGGCGTTGCGTGTGTGAGTGGCGTTGCGTGTGTGAGTGGCGTTGTGTGTGTGAGTGGCGTTGCGTGTGTGAGTGGTGTTGCGTGTGTGAGTGGCGTTGCGTGTGTGAGTGGCGTTGCGTGTGTGAGTGACGTTGCGTGTGTGAGTGGCGTTGCGTGTGTGAGTGGCGTTGCCTTTGGGGTCTAGTTGTTCTGCCAATTATTTTAGGCATGCTCCAAGTAAAGTACTAACCCAGATTTGGACTGCAGCAGCATGGACGGGTAACTCAAACAGCTCAATGTCATCAAATTGTCAAATCAAGAGAGAAAAGTTCCCTGCTTTAATCTCATTGCTGCTCACTGATGGGATAGCTTACTGTGCAGACGCTCTGCCAGTCAGGAACTTAGCACACTGCAGCAAACCCTGCATTAGGCACTGTGCTTGCCATGATAACTACTTGATCTATATTCACATTATCGGCATCAACATTTTGTGATTAAGCTGCTCTGTGATGAACAGTTTGAGGGGCTTGGCAAATTCATGGGCAAAGAATGCTTCAGCTGAGCAGCCAATCTAACTTTTTTACCTACACAAATATTACGCCTAAAAACTATTTCCCAAATGAATTTGAAAGGGTGCAAACAAAGACATCTGCAGCCGATGGCATAGACTCGCTAGGTGTGACAACGGGTGGAACCATGGGGCGGGGTGTTCCTGCTTGTTCCAGTGGGTGATGAGGCTGCTCCTGTGTCCTCGAGTTTTAAAGGAAGGGTGGAGTCGGAAGGGGGTTTGTGCTGGTGCTGTAGCCCGTCCAGCTTTTGCCCTTTGCCTGAATTCCGTGTGATTTGCGTGCTCTGCTTCTTGAAAGTATGAGTAGCCAGCTATCTGTTGCTGCAAGACAGCATTACAGCCTACAACCTATGCTGCCACTGTCAGTAATACTATACCTTCTGGGCGGAGCCTTGTGCTATGCGCAGCCATGACAGAGTTAGGCGAACTAAGCAGACTTCCGAACAGACATCTGTTTTAAAAAATCTGTATTCCCACTGCCAGAAACACCAGTCTTACAGCCTGGTTCAGTAGGAACGGAAGTCAGTCACAATTAGTTGTACGGCATTAACATAAACAAGGCAGAGGTTTGGGCGGTGCAGAGGCAACACCATTGAATGTGAGAGCAATATGGGGTTGGGTTGGGGAATGGATACGAAAGCAACGTGGAGAGGGCCGGAGGGACGTGAAAGCAACATGAAGGGCGCGGTAGCAGGGTAGGCAGTTGGGGAAGCGCACAATTCAACGCAACAGGAAAGAGGCAGGTAAAAGAGAGCAGCGCAGGTGGCGAGACGTGCATGAGGAACGCAGCGCAAAAACAAATGAACTCTCCTTCTGTTCTCAATAGGGAAGAAGTGGCGAAACATCCAAAGCTACCGAACTGGAACTGGGTTCCAGTTGCTGCATTGGCTCTCCCGTGCCTACTATAAACAAAGCTTGTACACACACTTCACAAAGCGTTTGAAAAAATAATAGATTTACCTTATGTGTGATAACAAGCATGTGTTGGCAAAGCATCTTAATTTACAAAATCGGGTCAACGATGGTGCTGCACTGCACAGAATGAAAACAAGGCTGTGTTTGCGGGGAGAGAGAGGGGAGGTGCTGGTGTGGGAGGGGGGAGGTGCTGGTGTGTGAGGAGTGCTGCTAGGGCAAGGCTGTGTTTGCGGGGAGAGAGAGGGGAGGTGCTGGTGTGGGAGGGGGGAGGTGCTGGTGTGGGAGGAGTGCTGCTAGGGCAAGGCTGTGTTTGCGGGGAGAGAGAGGGGAGGTGCTGGTGTGGGAGGGGGGAGGTGCTGGTGTGGGAGGAGTGCTGCTACGGCAAGGCTGTGTTTGCGGGGAGAGAGAGGGGAGGTGCTGGTGTGGGAGGGGGGAGTTGCTGGTGTGGGAGGAGTGCTGCTAGGGGAGGAGAAGCCCTGGCCGTGAATGTGCGTGCATGTTTGCTCACATGATTCACGTGAACTGCAAGAAAACCGAGGGGCTGAAAGCCCTTGGTTTGAAGAGGATTTTGCCGACTTGAATTCTTCCCATTTCCCATTCCTGCGGAATGGTAAAGGCGAGACCTAAAAAGTGCCAGGGCTCTCGTCAGGAGGCCACTGCTGCTTACACCACACATACCCCTTTCATGCTGCCAATGATAGGAGCAACCTAACTACTAACCACCACACTCCTACAAGTGCGGCAATTGGGCTATTTCAGGCCCCAGAGCTATAAGAATGCCTTGGGCGGCGGGTATTAGTCATTTTTAATATTGGTCAAATTTAAAATATCCAGACAGTGCCATCTTGTGTCAGACTATCACAAGTGCTGGTGCTAATAATTAAGTGCTGGTGCCGAAAACCGGAAACCACTGGCTCAAATTAAGCCCTGGCAAGATGTATTATTGTGGCACCACCTTGACAGGAATCTCTCCCCCTCACGATATTGGTTGCTTTGTGTATCATTCCGCCTTTCAAGGAGTGCTTGTATTAAACTGCATGCGAAACTGCTTTACATCTGAAATATGCACTCATTCATTACACATCGATTTTTTATTTCCTACATGCATTGTATTCAGAATTGTTTTTACTGATTTGCAGTTAAACGTTTTCTACAGTGCAAGCCTAACCTAAAAATGGCCACCAAAGTTCTCCCTCTCACACTTATGGATAGCCTGACCTCAAGACTGGAGCCATAGCTCACTAGATTCCAGATCAACCCCACCATCCTTGTTATTATACCTCTTCTGCTGTTGGTCTGCTGCCTACACTTTCAGCGCGCCATGCAACTCCTGTGAGCCCCATTGATGTTGAGCTACTGCTAGGTGTGAGGCCTGGAGGTTCATCAATCTGCAGCTTTGTTCGTCTGGTTCTAGTACAAGCCTACTCTGTTTTTTGCCTCGGCTATTCTGCTGCATGCACTTCCACCACACCCAGCAGATTTCCGTACACACCACCACCAACAACCCCATCACATTAGCACTATCCCCATTATTATAACCATTAAACCACCAATATTGTCATCACCACTACTACCACCACCAATACCATTAGCACCACTAACAATTACTACCATTTCCACTGGATTCAAGCTATCTAGGCTGATGAGGGCTGAAAGCCCAAAACCGGTCCTAGGATGCTTGTTTCCACTCCAGGGAGGACCTGGCCTGGCAGTTCGGGCTGGACTGTTTCCATCGAGTGCAGGGTCAAGACTGATTTGCATATGGCTGGGTCGAAACTGGAATGGCATGGTGAGCAACAAAACGATGGATTTTGGCCCAGATCTCTGGACTGGGGTGAATGTATGACATTGTTCTGCATTCTGTCCATCAATGGTTCTTTTTGCATTTGTCACCACGAGTGCCTTCCGTGCACTCCATGTCACTGGAGTCAAGCTACCCTGGTTGATGAGGGCTGGAAGTCTGAAACCAGTCCTAGTATGCTTTTTTCAAGTCCATGGAGGACCTGGTCTGGCAGTTTGGGCTGGACTGTTCTCACTGGGTGCAGGGTCAAGACTGATTTGCATATGGCTGGGTCCAAACAGGAATGGCATGGTGAGCAAAAAAACAATAGATTTAGGCCCAGATCTCTGTACTGGGGTGAATGTATGACATTGTTCTGCATTTTGTCCACCAATTCTTCTTTTTGCAATTACCACCACCATTACCACTATCAAGTGTACCATGACCATCATTACCACCACCAACATTATCATTACAATAATTATTTCCGCTACCAGTACATTCATCATTCCCACTAATATTACCAACATCATTACTATCAACACTACTAGTACCACTACCACATTTCCATCAAGCCACTATTAACACTGCCATCATTATTACCACTATGACTATTTATACCATTTATTACCACCACCACTACCATTTCAACCAAATTAGAAAAACTATTACCAACATAGTCACTACTGTTAAACCCACCACCATTGCCACTGCTACCATTTATGCTACCACTATTACTACTACCTCCTCTATTACTACCATTACCACCACCATTACTACCTCACTGCCAAAAACAATACTATTAAAACTATGATCACCACTTTTACCACTAGTATTATTATCTCCATTATCCCTCCACAATTAATACCACAACCACTGACGTTACAACCACTCTGACTGCCCTCAATATCAATGTCACCACCATTATAACCATGATTACCACCACCACCATTATCTCTGCCATTTGCACCCCACCACTACTACCACCACTAATTCTACCACCAATACCATCAACTTACAAAAGACCATTACCACCACCATTAAAAGTCCCTTACTACCTTCACCATTAATACCACCCCCATTAGCACCACTACCATTACCACAACACTGCCATAATTAACAGCACACCAACCACCACTTCCACCACCATTATTACCACCATAAACATCTCCACCACCATTATCACCACTTTTACCACTACTACTATTAGCACCACCATTCCACCTAAGTCAACACGTCTGGCTTTAGTGAACTAACAGAGGCATCAACAAATATTGTTTTCATCTGTTAGCTTATTCCACCCAGGCCTATTGGCTTTGCAATGCTTGCCTTTTTTCTGTGCTGATTTTATGCATAACCTACAAGAGCACTTAGAAGCCTACGAATTCCTTTTGGTTTATTCAAGATAAAATCTTCATGCAGGTTTACTTGTATGTATATGAAGGAAAGGTGAGTTGTAAATAAAAGTAGACTACTACTGTGTTGTGATGCAGCATTCTTTAAAGAGATCTGTCTTAAAGCCTTTCTTTAATTGGGGCAGACCGTAGACAGTCTAGCTGGATACAGTATCCATTCTAGGTCCTGGGTACATACCTGGAGAAGACCACTAGCTATGTTTTTTTTTATTTTTTGCACTTTGTAAGGAAATGCACTGTCTGCATGATCACCCCTAAAATTTTGGACTGATGCTGCTAGTTTTTCGTCTTCGAGAGTTCACTGAAGGCTACTAACCAGACCTCAGTGTCAGTGTTCTAAACCATTACAGAGCAATTGTTGAATTGGCTACTCACAATTGGAATACGCTGACTTACTTATAAGTCCCTAGTATGTGGCAGGAGACGACCTTTACTAAGCGGGCGTTTCACCGCAGTAGGTTTACAACGTGGGCTTTACAACAAAAGTCGTTTCAACGAATTGCGCTGGATGGCACAGTAAGCTAAGTAATAGTACGATTTACTATTCCAACACCTTCCCTACTGTATGTAGACTGGTGTTGGAATAGTAAATCGTACTATCCTTGAGTCCAGCGCCCTCCAGCGCAAGTTGTTGAACTGACTTGCGTTGTAAAGCCTGCGTTGTAGTATTCCGCGATCAACATGATCGCGTAGTTACATCATACATTAGTTTATGGTACCAATGGTACCCATGGCATGTAAGTCACAGTGTCCACCCAGGGCTGCAGGACTGATTGTGTCACCCTGTGAGTGAAAAAGCACAAAATGGCTTCCTGCCTGCGACTGCAGCCTGGAAGAGCAGTTTTTAAACTGCTAAATGGACTTTGCCATTTAAATCTCTGGCAAAGCCCCTACTTTCCTCAACTATATACATATGTATTTGTGTGTATATATATATATATCTATAGATATCTATATATATATCTCTATCTCTCTCTCTCTCTCTCTCTATATATATATATATATATATATATATATATATATATATATATATATATATATATATATATATATATATGTATATGTATATATGTATATATGTATATATATATATATATATATATATATATATATATATATATATATATATATATATATATATATATATATATATATATATATATATATATATATATATATATATATATATATATAATGAGGCAGAATACCCTGCCCCAGCAGAAAAAGGAATCCTAACCACCCTCAAGGGAATCAAGAAGGATGGGGCTCCCGGGCCTAATGGGTTACCAGGCAGCATCTTCAATGAAGATCGAGATTTTTGGGCCCCTCACATGCATAGCCTATTTAACCAATGTTACAATACCTCAGTAGTACCGGACTCATGGAAAGGTTCCATCTTGCATCCCATTTATAAAAAAGGGGATCACATCCAGAGAACTACAGACTGATTGCATTATTGGACGTTGATGGGAAAGCACTTGCAAAAGTGCTCTTGAAAGAGTTAGCTGTATGGATAACAAATCAAATCATACCGCAATACAAGACAGGATTTTGGCCGAACTCATCCACACTGGACATTGCCATTGAGCTATCATATCTGGCAACCAAGGTCACAGAGGTTGCCAACCCTCCACTATATGCATGTTTAGTCGGCTACAATGCCCCCTTTGATGGAATCGACCATAACATACTGTGGGAAAAACTCGCAAAGTGGGGTATTCCGAGAAAACTCCTGGCGGCCATCATGTCACTTCACACCAGCACTTGGGTTTGCACTAAGCTTACACAGACATGTGCAACAGCCAAGATCTACATGAACAAAGAGCTAAAACATGGCTGTGTGATCGCACCCACACTGTTTAATGTATACACCTCGGAACTGGGGGAGGCGCTTTTAAAAGCCAACATCTTTCCACCCAAACTGGGCTATCTCAGACTTCCAATCATGCAGTATGCGGATGACCTTGATCTACATGATCAAACTAGAAATGGCATGAAAAAGGCATTGGAGACATTACACCTCTATAATATGGAAAACAAACTTCAAGCCAACGCAACAAATAGGAAGATGCTGGTCTTTGGCCACAAACCAAAAAAATCCCCATTGGGTTGGAATCTCGGCCCATTAAGGATTACTCCTGCTATCAAGTATACTTATATGGGAGTACAATTCTCAGACCAACACTGCAGGCCAAAGCACTCAGGCTGAAGCGGCTAAGGTTACACATGCATTATGTAAATTAAATCATAAGCTTCTAGGCCACTCAACGGAGGGCATTCGACAAGTAATGCAAGCAAAGCTAATTCCAACACTGAGCTTCGGCCATCTCGCTTTTCCTGGCCTATTTACCGATAAATTGGAGCACCTCTACACCATGGCTTTTAGAAAGGTTTTTAAGCTTCCATACTCAACAATGATTCAGAAAAGGGGGTGGTGATGAACAGAGTGTCTGAATTAAGCAGACCACTCTTACCCAGTCCAAAGATCAGGGCTTTATCCATCACCGTTTTTTAGCTCACTGCACCATCCCAGCTCAGAACTTGGCTATATGCAAATTAGTCTGACCCTGGCCCAGTGCATCATGGGAACAGGGCAGACCAAACTACCAAGCCAATTCTTATACTGGGAAGGAAACAAGCTACCGGGGACCGGTTTCTGGAATTTCATCCGTCTTCGGCCCGGCTTGCTTGAATCCTGATGGTGCAATGAGCTAGGGACTCACATCTGAGTATAGCCTTCCACGCTTATGGTGGACAAAAATGATTCAGAAAAGGGGGTGGTGATGAACAGAGTGTCTGAATTAAGCAGACCACTCTTACCCAGTCCAAGGTCAGGGCTTTATCCATCACCGTTTTTTAGCTCACTGCACCATCCCAGCTCAGAACTTGGCTATGTGCAAATTAGTCTGACCCTGGCCCAGTGCATCATGGGAACAGGGCAGACCAAACTACCAAGCCAATTCTTATACTGGGAAGGAAACAAGCTACCGGGGACCGGTTTCTGGCATTTCAGCCGTCTTCGGCCCGGCTTGCTTGAATCCTGATGGTGCAATGAGCTAGGGACTCACATCTGAGTATACCCTTCCACGCTTATGGTGGACAAAAATGATTCAGAAAAGGGGGTGGTGATGAACAGAGTGTCTGAATTAAGCAGACCACCCGGAAGCTTGTCTCCTTACCAGTGAAGAATTGGCTTGGTAGTTTGGTCTGCCCTGTTCCCATGAGGCACGGGGTCAGGCTAATTTGCATATAGCCAGGTTCTGAACTGGGGTGATGCAGTGAGCTAAAAAACGGTGATGGATTAAGCCCTGATCTCTTGACTGGGTAAGAGTGGTCTGCTTAATTCAGACACTCTGTTCATCACCACCCCCTTTTCTGTATCCATACTCAACAAGGCGCACACTGATTGGCCTAGAGTTCAATATTCCAGCAATGGGTATTGAATGTAAAAAATATATAGTTAAATATTATCATCATGTGATTAAGGTAGGTCCTGGCACAATCAGGGAAGCATTACAAATAGTTTTTACTGATAACACTAGTCGCTGGGCAAGGTATCTCTTGATGCCCAAAAGACATTGGGTGTGCCAGCGGATCTCCTAACGGACATACAACTAACAATGGCCAGCCTAAAAAACCTGCTAAAAAAGCAGGGAAAGAACACCTCAAGGCAACAGGATCTCCAACATATTAGATATATCCGTGGCGCAGAGGGCCTTGTCTACTCACACAAAGCCACCTCATGTCAACCATACCTGAAGGCAGGATTGGGAAGGCAAGCCTTACAGAATGTTCTGACGATTAGGCCCCAAACATTACCAGTACAGGACTACAGGGCTCACGGGAAAAACACACCTCCAAGAAGTAGTGTCCCTTGTGCCAATACCACATAGAATCTGCTGAGCACATTATCTGCTCCTGTCCAGTTCTATTGAGCCCGAGGCGCCTATATTTAAGAACTATGTTCCTTCAAAATGGTGCAAGTTCATGCAAGGAGGCTCTAATGTTCATCTGTACCATCACAGTGCCGATGGAGCTCGCACAAATTTGGTAGTTCTATGTGACAGCACGAAGGACTCTGTGATCAACGCAAGAACTGATGATGAAAGCAAAATAATACATGAGTCACAGATCATCAACGTGGTAGTAATATTGGCATCATGATTTTATATTTCGCCCACTACACTATTATTCATTATTTCATATTGCATAGTTTACTTTGGGAGGAGCTCTGTCCCTCAATCTATCCCACATGCCTGCCTACGCATATAAAAATCACATGTATGCCTCTACAACACTTTATTGCATGCTCACGCACCTATGCCTCTCAGGTCAATCTGGTGATGCCCCTTCGTTTTTCTTTTATGTTCAGCACTACAAATACCAGAATGCCCAGGGGCCTGTTGGGGCGGGGCAATGTTTAAAATAAAAGCATGTGACTGCAAATTTCAGTTCCTTCTCTTGCTGCCAGTGAACAAGGGCACAGATGGCGGTGAAGTGTGGTCAAAGCAAAACAAGGCACCAGGTAAGTTCGGTTCCCGCGCTACGGGAGACCAGCGCTCTTCTTAAGTGCCTCCCGGTGCTCGAAACTGGTGTGGGCGGCGTGCGCACCGCTAGGGCTGCTGGGGCTTGTAGTCCCTGACAGGCGTAATCACTCGTGGCCGGGACCTTGAAAATGCCAAGTGACTCTGTTGAGGTGGCGGAAGCAAAACCAATGGCACAGATGGCGGTCAAGTGTGGTCAAAGCAATGCAAGGCAACAGGTAAGTCCAGGAAATATAGTAAAACTGGTATACCTGCAAAATGTGTACACACCTCCTCTGTTCTTGTGGGGCTCTGAAGTCCAGAGACGGAAATGAAAACAGAGCAGTCCAGCACCAACAGAGCCTATGACGGAAGCAGGAATGGAAACCTATGAAATGAGAACTCGCAAAACCAACGCAGAATAGTGCACTCTGGGTTTGCTAGATGCCACACATAGCCAGAAGTCCTCAGGTCGGAGAAATCCTGGTAGCCCATTTGCTAGTGACCACATTATGGCACTTTCTGAACATAAATATGCACCCTTAACATCAGATCATGATATTATGAGAGAAAGGACCATAGAAGGACTGCCTTGCAGATCATTGGACTTGGCAAAGAGAAACTGCACTGATTGCTGGATTGCACCTGCGCCACTCCGGACTCCAAGGGTCACTGCTGACCGCCGCCGGGCAACCCAAGGGACCAATCCTCAAAAGGGCAAATGTTGCACCCCAGTCTGCTGGACCTGGGAGACTCGTTTGAGTCCAGATTGGTCACCACAGACAGACACCAGCCATCACGAAAGGATACCGCTGGACACCCATGGAGATAAGTAGCTCAGCCGCAGCTGAACTTCTACTGCCTCAAAGAGGACTTTGAGGGACATTGACCCCTGTGGCCAAAGTAACCCCACCTTACCCGTGAACCGAGTAATAATTGGAAGGACACCCCCCACGACTGAACAGCTCTCAGAGCATCTTTCAGCATCCACAGGATCACTCTATTGAAGTCTATGGTGGTCTTGATGTAATGGGTGGAACTGGATATGAGACTGCTTTGGTCACCAGGTAACTGTCAAAATACTTCTTACTGGCCCCCCTGACCACCTTCCTGTCACAACTGGTTGCACCACTTGAGAAGTAGCCGAATGCAACTCTTTCAAACTTTTCTAAAGTTTCTAAACTTTACAGTTAGCAAAGCTTGTTTGCGCTTTGGACTAAAAAGCTGAGATATACCTGTAACTTAAAAATCTCAGGTGAATTTTTCTCATTTTGGTGTCTAAAAAGTAATAAATACATATTCAATTTATATAAGTTGGTGTTGGATTTCTTTCTTGTTGCATGCCGGAAGGAGTGCAAGGCAACCCTGCCATCATTGCAGATAAGGCTTGTATTAGCACGTCAAACTCACACTATGTCCCTCCTCAGAATAATTCTCCACTTTGCTTGTGGGCTGCTCCCCTTAGTCCTTCATTGTCACAAATACCCCTCTATCCCTAACACCTCAAACGACTTTACGTCTCCAGGAAAGCAGCTTTTCTTTCACAAACTACTGTAACCTAATACTTTAATCTGATTGGTTCATTGTGAGACAATGTCACTTCCCCAGAATGGCCCGAATTACTGGAGACTTGGGCACAGAGATCTTCTAGCCTGGGAAGCCAAGTTGTTTTAGAGCAACAAAGCGATGGTTGTACTGAACTGGCTCCCACAATGTGCGTGCAGGGTTGTCATTTGCTATGCGACAGTCTTGTGTTTTTTTCACGCATCAGTGCTAAACATGCTTATCACAGAGGCGAGTAAGTTCTGTTGGCTGAAAAACGAAGACTGCTGCACGCCACCCTCGAGGCATGAGATCAGTTGGCAACGATGCATGAGCTACATAAAGGCCACCTGTGGTAATTCTGGTGTGCTGGGCGAGCCTCCCCTCTTTCAGGGGTCGATAAAATGAGTGTGACACGACCCTAGACGTTGGCAGCGAGCCCTGAGAGGAAGGTGCCCCCCAATGGCGTGTCTGAGTCACACTCATGATAAGGCCTCCCCAGCATCTTTTTTGTGTGGGAGGGAGGGGGGGTTGGCGCTAAAGCTTGTGAACCATACTTAAGCAATCCCCCAAACTGATGGATTGAACGCCTTACTACAAAAATTCCTTGGGGCATATTATCAAGGGGGTTTCTCTCTGCTTTTTTGGCTTTAAAAGCCTAGAAAGCGGAGATAAAATTATCTCCCTATTACCTAGCTGTCGCTAACACCAGTTACCGACAGCTAGTAGGAGATAGCGACCATCTTGGGCCCCGCTTTGCATGTCAGTGATATTTATCACTAATGACATGCAAAGTGGGCGTGCCAAGATGTTAGCGACTGGAAACAGTCGCTAACATCGCTATCCCCTATTACCAACCTTTGGAGAAATTCGCGCTAAGCGAGAATATCTCCAAAAGCTAACACCTGCCCCTGAGCAGTTCTTAGCCATGTTATCCAATGGTAGGTGGATAACATGGCTAAGAGCATTAGCTCGGTAATGCATGAATATCGCTGACTTTTCAGCGATATTCATGCATTGCGGCCGATTTTTATCGCATATGCGATAAACCTTGGTAATACCAAGGTTTATCTGCGATAAAAATCGCCACAGGTCGGCGATACATTTTTGTCTCTAACCAAGCAATAGCGATAATTATCGCTATTGCTTGGTAATATGCCCCCTTGTTATTTTCGATCGAGGAATAAAGATACCAGGTGATAAAGGAATTTGCCCAAGATCACTCAGCATGTTTAAGTTGTGAAAGAAAGATTAGAACATCTCAGGTCTCTTGGGGCCATATTATCAAGCAAGGGCGATACATTATCGTCGCTTTTATCGGCAGGAAACTGCCGCTAAAGCGGCGATAATGGGCTTGATAATAGGCCCTTGTGAATTCCCAGAAAAGCCCAGGTTCTGGTGTTAACCTGGGCTTCTATGGGAATTCACAAGGCATATTATCAAGCCCATTATTTCAGCTTTAGCGGCAGTTTCCTGCCGATAAAAGGGGCGATAATGTATCGTCCTTTCTTGATAATATGGCCCTTGATTTCATTAAAGTCAACAGGTTAACCAATAACGCACTTCAGCTGCCATGACACATATGCCCTACACTTAACTGAGTAATAATAACAACAGGGCATTGTTTTGACATACAACTTCATGTCACCGTTTTCGCGTTTCTAAGCGATGTGAAAGGTGCTGCCATTACTCACATTAATTTTACTCCCATTTTCACATTTATAGGGGTAAATATCTGAGTAGAGACTGGTTTGCTTTGGTGACCTCCCGGTGACACCTGCTGGTCATGACTCTGCGTCATCAGGGTTATCTTGCTCCAGTCCTGGGCTATTATTTAAGAACTTATTGAATTTTGTATTTTAGAAGATGCAGTCCTAGGTGAGCAAATTGAAGCAAATATATAATATAACAATCCCAGAGGGGGTTGTAGAAGGAAAAGTCGTATTGGAATGTAGTGTCTCTGAAGATGTGGAGAAGGGATGTCCAACAGAGGTCCAGACAGTGCCGGCTCGTGTAGGGCGTTCCACCGGGCGATGACATGGGGTGGGGGAGGGACAGGGTAGGGGGGTGTAAAATACGGGAATGGATGATTACAGGTAAGTAACGTTAAAAAAAAAAACGAATGTCGTTGCGCGCGCTGCAACGCAAAATGCGATGCAGCGCGTGCAACAAAATTTGTTTTATTTATTTTTTACGTTACTTACCTGTAACCGTCCGTTCCCATATTTTACACCCCCCCTGCCCCACGTCACCGCCCGGTGGAACGCCCTACACGAGCCGGCACTGTGTCCAGAAGGCTGGATCCATGACTGATGTTCACTATCACTAATCCCATTCTACTACTATGAAACCCAAAATAACCCTTTCTAGACTCTTCCCTCCTCCACCCCTCCTTGCATCATCTCATACCTGTTTTGCTATTCAGATCTCCCAAGCACGCCTTTTTAAACCCTTAGCTCTAACTCTTCCCACCTCCACCTTCCCTTTACTCATCCCAAACCTCCTCCTACTTCTATGAGCTCCAAAAAAAACACTTTCTAGACCTTTGCCTCTTCTATCCCTCCACTATCCTTTTCAATCTATCAAACAGATTCACATGTACACAGCTCAAATTAAAGTCATATTTCCCTATATTGATTCCCCACTAATCCTCTTTGGGTTCTGGAGTAGCGTGCTACCCGCATAAAAGCACATCAACACCTCATCGACAGCTCATCAGGGGTAGCAAGGGCTCTATAAATGCAAACGTCTCCCTCTTCTATCCCTTCACTATCCTTTTTCAATCCCACTAACAGACTCACATGTCCACTACTCAAATTAATCTCATATCGCCTAATACTAATTCACAAGTAATCCAAATCCTAGCTTGCTACTCTCCGAAAAAGCACTTCAAAGCCTCATCAGGGGTAGTAAGCGCTACATCATTGCAATTACAATAACAATAAGAGTAACTTTCTTATTTCGTTGTTTGGTGCTTCTAAATGCTTTACACTAGTTCCTTTGTTTAAGCATTGCCCTTCAAAGCCACAGCTTGCCAGGGTTGAGCTGAAGGTTTTACAAACAAACCTGACTGATTCCAAGCGTTTTGCAAGTGTATTACACAGTAAGGTTGCACAACCATACCACATAATTCACCACAATCTTCACACACTTCCTCTTCAGTCTGATGTTGTCCTGTCCCAGGGAGTCCCAAAAGCCATAGGTGTAAGCTTTTTAGCCAGACAAGTGGCACTGCTGGTAATGATGGCTTTTTTGAGGCTACAATTGGTGTTGAAGATGGTGACGAGAGGAACCAGTGGAATTCCATCAGGATGAGGGTGATGTGGTCATCTTTCTTCTGGCTCTAGATGAGCATACAGCATTAAGGATGCCCTATGGGTGCAAGTGTGAAGTCTAGGAGTCCTTGGAGTAAGGTGTTGCCTCCATTGAGACGCTAAAGGACAAAGGGTTGAATGGCAGTCCTGAAGATGCTCTCTGAGAGGGACAGTTCATTTTCTTTAGTAGGGAGAGCTGCAAAGGGTACCTTGGTTTTTTGACAGGGATTATTGAGGGTGAGGCCAGTGTTCAAATCCCAGTAACTTGGCTTTGGGTGAAAGTTGTGGTTCAATTGCATCTAGATTGATGACACTCAGCCAGATTTGGGCTAGTTGTTCTTTGCTCTTCTGGGCAAACAGCAGGAATTCTGTTTTGGTGGAGTTGATCTTCACATAGGTGCTGGACATCTAAGTCCAAAAGTCTAGGAGGCTGTGTTTGAGGTACTGGAAGTATGGAGTGGAGACTCTTTCAGGTAGAATTGTGCGGGATTGGTCTATTAGACATTATTGAAGAGTTGAGTCCCATGGATATGTTGAAGATGATGGGGGACAAGATGAATGTTGGGGCATCCGCAGGCAAAATAAATCTTCTGGAACCTGGCGTTCATGTGAATGAACAGGTGTCCATTATTTAGGTAGTTCTGAAGTGATGCTGAGGCATAGAGGGGCATATGTACAAGAAAATGCCAGGGAGCGGAGCTACGCCAACTTTGGCAGCGTCGTGCTCTGACATTTGTTAAATGCAGGGATGCGCTGTAAATAGAAAAATACAGTGCATCCCAGTGTTTCCCCTAGCGCTGGCACAAAAAAAGCATCCTAGCACTAGCGTAGGCACCCCGCCACCATGTGGCAAGGGTGCCTGCGCTGCAAAGGCGATTGTTTATGTGCAGGTAGGGACACCTTCCTGCACATAAAAAATCAATAATGTCGATTTGCTCTTTCTATGTGTGCTGCATAGAAAGATCAAAGAACGAGGAGAAATTAATAATTTCTCCTTGTATCACTATTCTAAGACTAGGTATTACCTGATCTTAGTTTTTGGCTCTGCCACAGCTTTGTATATCTGGGGCAGCGTCAAAAAGCAATGAGTGTTTTCCAGTGGTTAATTTGAAAAAAGTAAGTGCCGGGGATCTCGTCAGGAGGCAGCTTCGACCGGTCAATTTTGTTTTCAATGTTTCTTTATTCAGCCTATGTAGGCCACAAAAGCAGAAAAACAGACTTACAAATAAAAACAGCCCCAGACAAATAACATTGTGATTATACATGAGCCGGATAAAATACACAGTACAATAGAAAATTAATTAAAAATAAAACAGCAGCCAAATTGTCTTGTTAGCGCTGCCTAACACAGAACCAATAAACCCTGCAAGTGGGGAGAAGATGTGGCCGAATGACCAGAGCTGCCGGCTTCGGAGCTGGGGAATGAGGTTCGAGTCTCGGCATCGGCTCAAAATCCTGTGATCCTGGGCGAATCATTTAATCTCTCAGTGCCTACAAAAAATGAATGTGTTCTTAACTAGTGCTCAAGCGCCGGTGTTGATGATTAAGTGCTGGTGCTGAGCACTGGAAACCACCAGCTCAAATTAAGCACTGGTGTTGTGAGGGAACACCCATTGCCTGCCCCTTTGCTGTAATGGACTGTGGTGGAGAAGGGCATATTTATGCATGTTAAGCCACGTTACGTGCCTTAGTGCCACGTTGTAAATATGGGGAATAGGGCAAGACCATCGGAGTGTCAAAAAAAGTGATGCTCCGGTGCCGAAAGAGGCTGAACTCTTTCAATAGCTCTTTCATATTCAATCTGACAGATGCAATGAATTCTAGCGATTGAGTGTGTCAAGGTGCTCAAAACTCACCCACATTATGTTTTCAATGAATTGTTAGGGGGTTTTAAAGAGAAATGTATGTGTTAATAATTTGTTTGAATTAGAATTAGAAAAGAGAAGGGATATGAAGGGAAAGAAGTAGAGAGGGAGTGTGTGAGTAGAAGAAGAATATTGTAGACAATGTTTATAGAGAAAGAGGAGCTAGGCCTGAAAAAAAGAACTGTTGATGAACGAACGAAAGAAAGAATAAAGGAAGAAAGAAAGAAAGAAAGGAAGAAAGAAAGAAAGAAAGAAAGAGGAGAGAAAGAAAGAAAGAGCAATAATGAAAGAAAGGAAGAATTGGAGGAAGGAAGTGACAGAAAGAAAAAAATAGAAAGGAAAAAAGATACCTTAACCAATAGTTAGAATGACTTTAACAATGCTTTAAAGTAAAAGAAAGAACAGAAGCAATTATATACAACTGTGCAATGCAAGAAATAACAGAAGAAAAATAAACAAATTTGTTATTTAGTACAAACATTTGTTTGACACACAATGGTTATGAAATATTGAACATGCACAGGTGTACAACAAAAAAGGAATAGGATGAAAATAGTAGAATAAAAAGTAAAAACGAAAAAGTAAAAGAAAGAATAAAAATAAGTTATGGAAAAAAGTACTTAAGGATATAGGAGCATGTCAGAAGGTTTGACAACGTGGCACATTGCCCATAAAGAATAGTGACCAACCCTCGCCAAACACAAATGATGACAACCCCTCAACATATATAGACAGAATGGTGCAGAATCTCGTCATATACAAATGATTACACACTCTAGCATAGGCAAACTGTGACCCCTCCTACCCACAAACAGACCTTGGTCACACTTCACCATATCCATCCTTTTGTGAAAAACGTTCACCATGCCAAATTGTTACAAACCTTCACTATATACACACTAGTAAAAATCTTCACCATGTAGAGGTTGCTGCAGCCATTACAGGATACAGATTATAAAAAAACCTCCCTATAGGTAGAGTGTAGTCAACCTTCTTCGCTTTCAGATTGTGGCGAACCTTCACAGCGTATGGACATGACAAACTTTCACCATGATCAGATTACAGCAACTCTACTCCATATAAAGACTATGACAAAATCTAATGGTATACAAATTGTGGCAACCCTTCACCGTGTGCAGACTGTGACGGTCCCTAACCAGGTACAGATTATGAGAAACCCTGACAAGGGTAGGTATTGTGTGGAGTCTCATAATGCACAGACCATGACTCCACCTCTCCATACACAGACTCTAAAAAAAACATACACAATATACAAACTGGGAACAGAATAGACTAGAATTTGAAGCAACAAACAAAACAACTACAGAGTGAAAGTAAAAGAAAGGAGATGAAAATTGAAAGGGCTAGCAGGGCAAGAAGTAAGGACACCAGGAGGAAAGGACAGGCACGTGGAATGCAAAAGTGAAGGGAGGTGTGGGGCCTGACAGATTAAGTGGGAAATGATCTCATGAAGTAAGGAAACTTGAGCAGTGAGGTTGGAAAAGACAAAGAGGATGACTTCATGGGAAGGAGGGGAGGCTACGTGGAGTTCTGAACAAAGAAAATAAGACAGCAAAAGCGCCGGAGAGGGGGTGTACAAAGGAGAAAGGGACTGTCAAGGAAGAACGCCAACTCAACTACCAAATTAGAAGTTACCACTGAGATAAGAACAACTTGTACTGAATTATGTATTTGTGTATGCCAATGCCCTGTCAACGAAAGAGGCAGTGAACAATCACATAATAAATAAAAAATGGAGAAAGAGAGATGCTGAAAGGAAGAAATTATTAATACCGATCGACCTCATTATTATGAGAGAAAACATCCTCAGTGCTCTGCAATAGAAAATAAAGATTCAAATTGTTCGAATTACAGCTGCATCGGGTTTTACAGAGACCAAGAAGCTGTGGGGGTACACTCATTTTCACAGGCCTCACCCTCTAGTTGCCGTTGGTTCGGAGGTCAAATGTTTTGGCAAAGCGATGCGTGATTTGCAGGAAGGAGTATGTGTTATTGATTTAGGCGATTGTTACTTGTGTCTTGGACACAGAAAAGAGACAACCCAGGAAAACCTCTGGTCGCCATTGACTGGTAGTTTTTTCTCATCATAACTAAATTTATTGTCATAAGACTCCATTTATTTAAGGGTCACTAATGCACTTATGACGTCTTCTATTTCTTGTTCACCAATGTAGTTCAAGCTTCTTTCCGGATACTCCAGTTCGGTACCCTTGTGAAGGGAGGAGGTGGCAGCCTGGTGTTTAGTTGAGGACGGATGTGTGTCTGTGGCTTTTAAAGTCTCCCTGTTCCCCCAACAACTCTAGTGATGCAGTATGACAGCCATCTCACTGACTGTGTCAAAACCTCTCTGATCGCGTATTGCAGATACGCCGACTTGCTGACCCACCCCATAGCCGTTCTGGAGGGATGGATGAATATTTAAGTAACCTGCAAATTAGCTAACAGAACTTCAAATTACCTCCCTCCGGGAATCAGAGGCTGGGGATTGCCCAAAGGATTCTGAGAGCTTGAAAAGTAATATTAAGTAGTACCGCTCATGGACGCCAATTCGAGGTAGCCAGTGATAGCAGCTGCCACCACAGTTCTGCTCTTTGATAGCCATAAAGTCCAATGGTATAGATGGTTTTTGCTACCATTGGACTTAGGGGTCATGAATTGAAAGGCAGGAACAGACCAGTAAACAGGGCTCCAGGTCCCCTGCTTACATTCTGCAGTTTCCACTCATTCCTCTTCCCTTCAGTTGCAAATAGGAGACTGGTAAAGGGCTAACGTTTCTGTGATATCATTGGTAGCAGTGGGTGAAACATGCCAGCAAAATGTAAGGCAACCAAAATCCACTCACAGGGAAATTTCGCTAATGGATTAAAATTGCCACTTTTTAGCCAATACGTTTCACAGGATGGAATTTCACAAAATTTCATGGAATTTGCAGAATCTTCAGCCTTCCCACCCCTCAATTGAACTATCAAAATCAAACTAACATAAGCCGCCAGAAAATTCACCCAAAACCGTTCATTGGCTTTCAAAGGATGCTCAATGTAATTTCCTCTTCCTCTGTGATTAGAGAATTTGTATCTTTGGCACTGCTGTCATGAGAAGCAGGAACCTAGAGACTTAGCTAAGAGAGGCGAATTAGCAAAGCAATTGATGTCTTGCGAGCTCTCTTCTAGAGAGAGTTCGAATAGTGAATGCGCATCTCCGGCATTTCTTTGTGTGCATGTGATTAGTGGTAGGATGAAGGGAACCCTGGCCACAAGCCCAGCCAGCTGCGAAGAAGCCGACAGCCTAGTACTTGCAAATCAAAAAGTCCTTTTGATTTCTCAAGGATCCCCGGAATCCCTCCCTTTGACTACAGTGTTAAACCAGGACTTCAAAAATGTTCATCACAGTGGGGTCCTTTAGATCAGAACTGAGGTGCTTGCAAAACGGACAAGCGGATCCTCTATTCTCGCTGACATTGAACCACAGAGAGAACTAAAGAAGGAGTTGGTCCCAAGCCTGACTTTAGCACCAACAGATCTTAACTTCAAGGAAACACATGAAAAGGCCTTGCAATCTATAACTTTAATCATCTTTATCCTCTTTTCGACAAATTCTCATTGATACATGTTTTAATCCCTAAGCGACCTCTGACGGGTATGTGCTATGAGCAATGCAAAGCGTATATTGTATTGTTCTTGTCTACATTCAGTATCACTCGAATATCACATTGAATTTCTAGTTTTCAAGGCACTGATAAAAGACACTGGTCCATCGTTTACAGAGTGCATGAAAGTGCAGCACCAACAGAGTGCTTTCCGGCCGACCGAAGAGGGCTTTAGGATGTATCTATCACTGTCTTCAAAGAGGGGATGCAGAGACTCAGGTAAACCAGAGGCCGCCCAACTTGGTCAATAAAGCTAAAAAATGTGTCGAGCTGAGCATTCATGTCCCCAGTAGTGAAGTAATGATGTATAAATATTGAAATGACTAGTCCAGCATTCCAAAAGCACATTTTTCAGTGTTTGGAGTGCGGAAGAAGGAAAAAATGGAGGTAGACACCTGTAAAAACAAAATTAAAGACTATAGTAAAACGTGACAAGATAGCCATGCTATGTTCTTCTGGGAATGATCAAGGCGTAGTTTAAAGATGTTTTTTTTCCATGAGAACAAAGAAAGGAGCTAGATTTTTTCTTTTCAAAACATTTCATTGAAGTAACCTAATCTAATGCTCCAATATCATCCTACGATAGATCCTACTGGTAGAATGGTGAATATGATGAATCCAACAGCGACATAAGCTTCAAAAGTACCTCATCAACAATAAGGCAAAATCATACAGTGGCAGAAGAATTTAATCAAACCATTAACTACTTCAAGTTCCCACTGCCTACCAGTTTCGGGGTCGCACTGATGCTCACAGGGGTCCAGAAGACGTCTTGCACACAGGTCCATCATCCAGGGCCCGCTGGAGTTGAGCTGCGAGAAGAGTACCACCTGGGCAGGGTTGAGCCAGTCGCTGGCATCCAACTGGCTCCCCTCCAGAAGAATGAAGCGGCTTCCTGGGTGGGAGCACACATATGGTTGTGAACTTAGTAGAGGTGCACCAGGGGTGAGAAGAACATTGAAGACTCTTGACTTTCAAATACTGTTTACCCAAAGAGTAATTGTTATTTCCATCCTTCCTTTTAGCCATTTATTCACATGCCTCACATTCTTCTTTCACCTTCATGTCCATCTATTAATGTAACTCATCATCCTTGTGCTCTGAATAACATCAATAGACATCCATAAATATATCCAAAGAAACATATTACATGTCTGACTATCTTAAAAGCGAAACCAGTTGCCAAGTGGTTGATGTAGGTCTCATTCTATACATGAAAATGTATTCCATAATTACTATATTCTATAAATTGAAAGTAACGTCTGGGTCTTTTCATAAATATCCAGAGACAGAGGTACTATCTAGACATTACATTAAATGATTAGGAAAAGGTGGCGACTTCTCAAACGACATGACTGGCAAAAATATATTTACTTACAAGTCATAAAGAAAAGTTGTACTCAAAATGCATTCTTACTGCAATAGAGTTGTCCTTAAATCATGAAGGAAACTTGGTGAATTCTCAAGAGACACTGCATAACACTAGAAGGCATCACTGATTGCCTGATACAGTTCAGTTCATGAAGCTTTATTCGGTTCATATTAAAAATGACCATAAAAGCACGGCAAACATGCAACAGAGTTAAAAAAAAATGCAAACATGATTAAAAACTCATACTTTTTCTAAAAGCCATAGATTTACATATAAAACTGGCAGTATAAAAACATATATCGGGGTGGTCCAAATTATACAGCAAACACATAGCATCCTCCACATTTGAAACTCCATACTTAAGGAATATTGGTTTTAAAAAGGAGATCCTAACGTTCTGAAATAGGGAGCAGAAGAGCATAAAGTGCATTGTGCTTTGCTTGGAATGTCCGTCACATGGACACGGACCCATAGGGGGATTTTTAGGATGTGGGAAGGCCACTAGTACATGAGCAGTGCCAACTCTTAATCTGGTCAATACAAACCTATGCGTTGGCCTGGTTACTACGTTCAGATAAAGCTGAAATCCCTCGGCAGCGATATATTTATTGTAAATTTTAACAGTAGCGAGGGAATTGGTTATTGCTGAACGTTTGAGAGCTTTATGTGACATAAAGGTGTTTTTTAGATCCTGTTTCGCAAGACCTCTAGGGGGACAGTTTTCTAACAGCAAATTAATATCAAAGATACTTTTATAACAATCTACAACATATTTAAGCCACAGTATCTGCATACAGTTGTCTAATCCAAGGCAGTCCCTAATTATAAGTTGATTGAACTCGGTCTCTTCCTTAAGCCAAATTGCTCAGTAAAGCAATAGAGGCCTAAGTGAGGCGAGCTCGGTCAGGTGGAAAACCCCAACCTCTCTATGGATCAACTCTGTTGAAGCAGATTTAGGGAGGCACAATAATTTCTTAAGAAAGTTATTTTCTTCTATCTGTAGACAATCAGTTTTGCAGTAGCCCCAAAGCCCCGCCCCATAAAGGGCAATGGATACACTGCGTGTCTTGTAGATTTCCAGCATATCCATGATTCGCCTGTCCCCCAACTTGGACGCAAATTTAAAAATGCCATAAGAGCTTTTGCTCATTTTAGTGCGAACATTCGTTAATTCATGCCCCCACCTACCATCACTAGTGAAAGTAACCCCCAGGTAGCAAAAACTATTCACATTCTGCACTTTAATCCCTTCTATAAAAAAGGAGTGGTTTCTGCCCGCTTTAGTCCCACAAATCATCGTAAGAGTTTTATTCTTGTTGATCAACAGTCTCCTGCTCCCAATAAATTCCGTGAACTTGTCCATCAGATGCTGCAGGCCAACGGGTGTCCGTGACAGGAGCACCGCTTCGTCTGCATATAGCAGAACTGGGACGCTATCCCCTGCAACCTGTGGAGCATCAGCCTTGATGGTTTTCAAGGCAGCTTCAACCCCATTAACAAAAAGAGTAAATAAAAGGGGCGCAAGGACACAACCCTGCCTAATTCCCCGTTTAACATTAAAGTTACTAGTACATTCCCCACTAACACCATACCGAACACATGTTTTTAGCTTGCTATATAATCTGGCGAGAAAAAAGATAATTTCTTTCGGGGCACCCATGTCAAGCAAAACTGTCCAAAGAAGTGAGTGATTAACTAAATCAAAAGCACTACTAAGGTCAGCAAAGCAAAGATAGATGTTACCGGGTTTGGCTCTGGTGTACTTGCCTATCGACAACTCTAAATTCAGGCACTGATCTAGGGTCCCTCTTCCCTTCCTGAATCCATATTGTGAGTTTGCAAGGATTCCATTCTCATCAGCCCACTCCTCTAATCTGAAAAGCAGGACTCTGCTCATAATTTTTACAGACGAGTCGAGCAGGCTGATGGGCCGGTAGTTACTTGCCAGAGCTTTATCCCCTTTTTAGGTCTCGCCCTGGAATTCGCATCCGAAGGATGCGTCCAGGGTCGGAGACTTATAGCTATCTGACACGAGGGAATGGGAGGACAAGAAACTGTCACGAGCTTTAGCAGGCAGATTTGGCTGCGCAAACGCGCACGTTCCGTCCTGCGCCACGCCGTGCACTTCCCTCCCATACTCCCAGCAAGTCAGCCTAACGCGCATGCAAGCACATGCATTTACACTTACACGGACACGCAGGCACCCAGACAGGCAACCCCCCCACGCCCCCACAGTCACACAGTCACACACACACACACGCATACACACAGACTCCAAGACACATACACACACACGCACGCTCACACACATACACAGCCCGACGCCACACGCGCGCGCGCGCACACACATGCCCCCCCGCCCTTGCAGCCCAGCAACAAGGCGAAGCCCCACTCACCGGCTTCCTCGGCTCTCACCGGCAGCAGGACTCTTCCTCCCTTCTTCGGCACCGGGGCTCAGGGTAGGCTCCTGCCTGCTCCGGTGCTCAAAACAATCGCGGCTCTTCCGTGGGAGGCGGGGTAGGCTCCCGCCCTCCTACTTCCTGTTTCCGGTTGTCCCGCCCGGCCTGCCTGACTTCCTGGTCGCAGGCCGGCGGCGGACTGCAGCACGCGCCATGCTTGTTCCAAGGAGAAGCCGGCGGCTTGAGCAGGGGGATGGGCAGTTTGATGTTTGCGTGGTATAGGGAGGTGAGAGCCCAGCAGGAGGACGACAACTTGGAGTTTGTTCTCATTTCATTATATTTAATTAGTGTTCTGTGTATTTGTCAGCCTTTTTAAGACTTTCCAGTGCGGACCTCCAGCGCTGTTACGATTCATTGGATGATGAACTTGAACGTTCTCCGCCTTAGTTCCTGAAAACGCCAGGGGCACGTTTTACTTTTCCTTTCACCTCGTTGAAGGTATTAGTTACAGAACGCATCCATCCATTCAGCAGGCAGGATGGTCTTTAGGGGAACCTCCAGCGCCCTTTATATAGAACAAAACTAGAAATTCCCGTTGGTGTATTTGGCTCATCTTTCGTCCCTCTGTTATCAGTGCTCTGTCTCACTCGCTTTCTCTTTTCTAGCGCCAGCCAGACAGCAGATGTCCGCCTGCTCGAGGTTTTTTTTGTTGCTGATTGTATCGCACGCTAATCTTTGAAAAGAAGTATGGTGACTCCTTGCAGCAGACAAATGCCACATAACAGACACCCCACACTTACCACGTACTGGCGCCCCTTGCACTCACATGCCACCTCTACACTCACACATTAAGCGCGCATAGCCTCCCCCCTCCCAAGCTGAGGACACCCACGCTCACTTTAGTGCCTGGATGTAGGTTTTTCGGCGGGGATACAGAGGGTGGGTGAGGGTTTTCAGTGGGTTTATGTGTTGCAATAGCAGTCTGTTACGGTGTGCCTAACCCCCTGTAATAATGTCACATTATTGAATGTGAGAACATCAGATATCTCATTTACTTGACGGTCCTTCCGCTGTGAGTCAAACACTGGCTATAACGTAGCGACGCGGCAGATAGACGTGCAGGAGCGATGCATTAACTCTTCGCGTGGCGCAGTGGTGGGAGCGTCTTGAAAAGTTTTAGGTGTGCATTTGTAGGTCACGAGTTCTAATCCTGGCGAGGCTGAGAAATTGTGTTGAAGTATATTGCATGATGATCTTGATATACACCTTTTTTCATGTTGTATTGGATTATGTTACCGGCCTTTGTGTAGCGCTACAGGCATGATTATAAAGTGCCTTGAGACAATTAATTTACTATGGAAGAAGCTGGAGTGCATTTGTGCAACAAAGACATTCTTCGGTGGTTTACCCTAGCCTTAATGCTTGTCCTTTGCTGCTGCCAATTCATCACATTTAACAAAAAATGGAGAATGTTTGAGCTTTTAATGCTTTCCCAGCAAAGTTTCAAGAGTCTTTGTGATAAAATAGCAAGACATTGTATTTTGTATTATCAGACTTTAACGTTCTCTATCCTCATTTAAGCCTTTTTGTGATTTGTGTGGGCTGCTTTGTTTTGTATTTCTTATGGTAGGGTTTGCACTTGTTTTGGACTTCTTTTCAAGGGGGAGTGTGCAGAGGAGTGTTTTGGATTTCACACCTGGCAGCACGAATGGCGAGGTGAGAGCAAGTCCTGGTGACTGTGCCTTTAGGGCGCTAGCCTAGGCCTGTGGCCAGTAAAGAACTGTAGTCTGTGTCGCCCCTCACTCTATCTATCTATCTATCGCCCTCACTCTATCTATCTATCTATCTATCTATCTATCTATCTATCTATCTATCGCCCTCACGCTATCTATCTCTCTATCTATCGCCCTCACTCTATCTATCTATCGCCCTCACTCTAACTATCTATCTATCTATCTATCTATCTATCTATCTATCTATCTATCTATCTATCTATCTATCTATCTATCTATCTATCTATCTATCTATCTATCTATCTATCTATCGCCCTCACTCTATCTATCTATCTATCGCCCTCACTCTATCTATCTATTGCCCTCACTCTATCTATCTATCTATCTATCTATCTATCTATCTATCTATCTATCTATCTATCTATCTATCTATCTATCTATCTATCTATCTATCTATCTATCTATCTATCTATCTATCTATCTATCTATCTATCTATCTATCTATCTATCTATCTATCTATCTATCTATCTATCTATCTATCGCCCTCACTCTATCTATCGCCCTTACTCTATCTATCTGTCTATCTATCTATCGCCCTTACTCTATCTATCGCCCTTACTCTATCTATCTGTCTATCTATCTATCGCCCTTACTCTATCTGTCTGTCTATCTATCTATCGCCCTTACTCTATCTGTCTGTCTATCTATCTATCGCCCTTACTCTATCTGTCTGTCTATCTATCGCCCTTACTCTATCTGTCTGTCTATCTATCTATCGCCCTTACTCTATCTGTCTGTCTATCTATCTATCGCCCTTACTCTATCTGTCTGTCTGTCTATCTATCGCCCTTACTCTATCTATCGCATCACCACAGCATCACTCAGGGGCACCACAACATCACTATACGCTACCACAGCATCACTGAACACCACAGCATCACTCGTCGCCACCACAACATCACTCGGCGCCACCACAGCATCAATCTGTGCAACCATTCAACAACAAGTGCTTCAAATATGTTCTCTCAACGTTTCAAGCTTTATTACAAATGTCACAAAAAGATGTTAATATTTCACTTCTGTTCTTGGATTTTCGTCACAATAAAATACATTGAACATAATCTTCACAAAAATTATTTACAAAAAGCTATTGCCATTATAAATTACAATAGCTTTTATTTAAATATTAATTATTAAAAAAATAAAAGCCATTGTTATTTGTAATATCAATACATCTAAGTCACGTAACTACAACACATATTTCATTACAAATGCTATAGGTGTCACATTTCCAAAAGTTAAAACTATTGGCATTGTAAATGACAAAGCTATTAATTTAGCTATTTTCAAAACCAACACATAAATGAAAAATTTGTCATTTACAATACCAATAGCTCAAACTTTCCTAATGCGAGACCTATTGCATTGCAAATGCTTGTTATATATTGGGACTATAATGGAGTCGCCCCATGTTGGTGGGATCATGGTGGTTACGGCAGCGTTGAGTACCAATGTAAGTATTGGTCCCCAAAGCTGGGGTTGAGCCCTGTAAACATCTATCGGGACTCCATCTGGCCCCTGGGCCTTACCCCCCTTACTATTTTTAATACCATTTTCCGCCTCTCCCAACGAGATATCTAAACGCACTACAGGCCAAATCCTATTATCGTTGGGCATCATAGTATTATCTTGAAAAATTGCGGAAAAATGGTTCACCCAGTCCTCGCTGCCTACATTAGATGAAAGATGCGGGATTTTGTCATCTTGGAGGAAAGGGGAGTTAACAGTGGACCAAAACAGGCGACTATCGGCAGTTTCTGCTGCCTGGGTAAGATGCTCCCAGGCTTCCTGCTGTAATTCCCTCTTTCTTTTAGATAGCGCCTGTTTATAATCAAATCTTAAAAGTTTGACTCTGTCCTTGTCCCTTGGGGTATTGGCCAAAGCTTGTTTGAGTTGTGAGAGCAGGGACGTACAGGCATGGTCAAACCATCCAATCCCTTTCCCTCCTCTGCCTAATTTTTTTCCCGTAAAGATGTTATTAATGACAGTATTAATATTAAGAAAATGAGTCATAACCTGAGCAGACGGGCATCCTAGAGATAAGATAATATCAATGTCCATCATGCATTTTTTTATGATTAAAGGTTCCACTATGGGTGAATTTTCACCTTTCCATCTCAGCCTAACCCCATTTGCCTGATACATAATTATGACATCATAGCCGAATCCTTGTCCGCCTCTGTTGGGGGAACTTGATTTATTCATGGGAGCCAATGAGATTAGGGAGGTTAAGGAATTGGATGTTTTACTCAGAAAAGCCTGTTTGATAATGAAAAATTGGCTTGACCAGGGCAAATACCAGCATAAAGTGTGACGAGCTGGTGACAGTTTTTTAACATGGTATTTTCAGTTAAAACTTATGAAGATTGATAATAGTGTTTGGTTTCACTCCTAATGACACTTTGCCAGGAGGTTCTGCAGTTCCATGTGCTAGAGGTGCATCGCTCGGAACCAACAGCTGGGATCACTGACATAATATAGAATGACAAAATATAGACTTCCCAAAATATCGTCGCCAAAATATAGAATGCAAAAATATCAAATTCCTATATACAAACAGGTAAGTACAAAAATATTGAATCAAAAATATAGTCTGTAAAAAATATAGTAAGTCAAAATATCGAATTTTTTAAATGTCTTAAAAGTAATTTAAAATTAATGAAATAATAAATGTAATTAACGAAAACATACTTAAAAATACTCAAATAACCTTAACATTAAGATATAATTAATTTAAGTTAAAAAAAGATACCATTTGATTTTTTAATACATATATATTAACGTAATTTTAATAAAAAATATACAATATTTTTACCGTAGGATAGCAGGAGGGTAAAATTTATTAATACCACTCCAGTGAGTGCAACAGTAGGGAAAGCGTTGGAGCGTAGGGGTAAAAAATACTATTCCCACCCCAGTGAGTGCAACGGTAGGTGAGCGTTGGATAGCGTAGGGGTAACAAATACTAATCCCACTACAGAGAGTGCAACAGTAGGAAAGCTTTGGATAGCATAGGGGTAAAAAATTACGATCCCCACTCCAGAGAGTGCAACAGTAGGGAAAGCTTTGGATAGCGGGAGGGTAAAAAATACTATTCCCAATCCAGAGAGTGCAACAGTAGGGAAAGCGTTGGGTAGCGTAAGGGTAAAAATTACTATTCCCACTCCAGAGAGTGCAACAGTAGGGAAAGCGTTGGATAGCGAGAGGGTAAAAATTATTATTCCCACTCCAGAGAGTGCACCAGTAGGGAAAGCGTTGGATAGCGGGTGGGTAAAAATTACTATTCCCACTCCAGAGAGTGCAACAGTAGGGAAAGCGCTGGATATTGGGAGGGTAAAAATTACTATTCCCACTCCAGAGAGTGCAACAGTAGGGAAAGCGTTGGATAGCGTAGGGGTAAAAAATACTATTCCCACTCCAGAGAGTGCAACAGTAGGGAAAGTGTTAGATAGCGAAGGGGTAAAAATTACTATTCCCACTCCAGAGAGTGCAACAGTAGGGAAAGCGTTGGACAGCGTAGGGGTAAAAATTACTATTCCCACTCCAGAGGGTGCAACAGTAGGGAAAGCGTTGGATAGCGTAGGGGTAAAAATTACTATTCCCACTCCAAAGGGTGCAACAGTAGGGAAAGGGTTGGATAGCGGGAGGGTACAAATAACTATTCCCACTCCAGCGAGTTTAACAGTAGGGAAAGTAATGATTTAATATATTATTAAAAATAAATTAAATATCAATACTAATAAAACATTAATTGAGATTAATAACCAATTTAATATTATGTAATAATTAATTAGAAATACAAATAAATATTAGTTATTAACAATATTTACCTATTCATAATTATTTAACAACTGATTAATTTTCAATAACAAAAACTATTTAATAATAAAAAATTCACCAATTAATAATCAACAGTAAATTAATTATCAATACACAAAAAATATTTATAATATGTAATTAATTACAATTACATTAGTTCCCACCCTATTCACCTATAAATCCACAACCCACTACAGAAAATAAATTAATAAAATTATCATAATTATCAAATATTGAATTAATACAAAATATTTAGCAATTAATAGAAATTAATTACCAATTAAAAGTAAATTAACAATAAATTCAAAATAAATACCAATAAAGAAATAAAAATGTTCAATTAATTACAATTTGATTACTTCCCACCCTATTCCCCTATAAACCCACAACCCGCTACGAAAAATAAATTAAGAATATTAACATTATTAACAATTAATAAACATTATTTACCAATTAATGAAAATGAATAACCAATTAAAAATTAACAATAAATTCAAAATTAATACCAATAAATAAATACAAATATTTAATTATTTACAATTAAATTACTTCCCACCCTATTCCCCTATAAACCCACAACCCGCTACAGAACTAAAAAGCAAAATTTAATTAAAAATAAATAATAATTGCTCAAAATTAATATTTAATTTAATTTAATATAATTAAATTACTTCCCACCCTTTTCCCCTAAAAACCCACAACCCGCTACAGAATTAAATTACGCAAAAATTAAATAACATAAAATTGATTACTTAAAATAAATTAAACATACATTTCAAAAATTAATATATACTTTTCACACATATACTAACATACAAAACACTTTAAAAAAATCGATATTATTAAAAATTCGATATATTTAATGCCTATATTTTATACTTAGATATTTTGACATTGATATTTTGACAATCGATATTACTTACCTTCAATTCGATATTTTTAACCACTATATTGTCTCCATTCGATATTTTGTCCATTCTATATTTTTACTTCGATATTATGTCCATTCTATATTTTTACTTCGATATTATGTCCATTCTATATTTTGGAATCGATATTATGACTGTTTACCTTCCGGGGAATATCTTCTGTCAGAAGACCTCACTGTGAAGTTGGATTTCGAGATAAATGTAATCATGAACAAAGGAAAAGAATGGTATGGTTGGGCCCTTGCAA
Organism: Lissotriton vulgaris; assembly: GCF_964263255.1. Classification (NCBI taxonomy): domain Eukaryota; kingdom Metazoa; phylum Chordata; class Amphibia; order Caudata; family Salamandridae; genus Lissotriton; species Lissotriton vulgaris. The sequence goes on along the minus strand of NC_141685.1, from coordinate 797,116,280 downwards.
ACATATAGGACATTTGCTAGTGGAAGTATCAGAATGAGAACTATTTCAGAAAGTGTCAATAACAAAAATGCAGGATCATACATAAAAAACACCTCTGGCATGATGTGTTTTGCAAATTATACACTAAAAACACAAAGACGTATTTAAGGGTGACATTTGTTTATTGAGCACCTGAAAAATTGATATCTGGGGTCAGGAGAGGAGGATGTTCGAAACCCCATTATTCTGAAGCCAAAAACAAAGCCGGGAAACACTTTCCTGGCTCTAAGCGCCAGGATACCCGTTGGGTGGCAGCTACGCTATACGGGTACTCCTTACATTACATTACATAGTGAAGAACGACAGTCCCCGCAGCAGTGATTTAACCTAAAAAGTTGGAGATCTGCATGTTTATGCTGATTGAATTTAAACAATCATCATAAGGGCTGACTGAGAATTGATTGCAAAATCCAATTAGGGTCTCAGACAGCACAGTGATCCGATGCCAATCATGGGCTGCCACAAAGAAGAGATTTTGGAGCACATAATTTGCATATGTCTGAAATTATTGTACCGAGGAAGAAATATGTATATGATGCACTCAAAGAAACTAATTTAAAATCTTTGAAAAAAGCTACTAAGTGCTGGGTTTTTTTACATTGCAAACAGACTCTTTTATTACGATATTAATAATGTTGTTGTACTTTGCTTATAAATTATTAGCTAAAACGTTTTCCTTTTTTTTTAACGTTTTACAGTTTTAAGGACCAGATAGGGGTATCACATCAGGAAGCTGATGTTACTCTGAATTGTGAAACTGTGTCGTTTTAATAATTGCTTTAATACTTAACTGTATTATTTATTGCAATTGATTTATGTTAAGACCATAAACTTACTTACTGGGATGGCACAAAGGGACACCAGGGACACCGTGGGTCTTCTGTTATGTTACGTTCCATTATAGAAACTTAAAAGTGGGCTCCTACTGGGGGCTAGCAGTGCTGTGCTAGATTGGACTGGGACAAAAAATAGGTCTGGGCATCAAAATAAAACTGTACCGTGTAAGCGAACCAGATAGCTAAAAAAGTGGACCAGTTTTGCAAATTCTTCGAACATGAAAAGAAACTCGTTATGATTATTTTTCAAGGAATGGGAGATTATATGCATTTGTGTTTGCTGCAAGCAATGTTTGAGGTACCATCAGGGATACCAACAGTAAAAACAGGCCCTCCAAACCATAAAACAGGCCCATAAACTACTAAAAAACGGACCCACACACTGATCTGTGAGACTGGCCCATTGGACAGTGCCTCAGTGCCCTCGAGGAGTGTCCAACCCCAGTGCTGTGTAATTTCCAGGTTAGGAGCTTTGTAGCTGCTATTTTAGCTCTGTGTCCTACAGCACAAAATGTCAGCTCTTTAAAGGCTTTTGAAATTAAAAATTGTTAGGTTTGTGGTAGAAGGAATTGAAAAATGGATTCCACCTTTTGGCATGTTGAGCCCTAAAAGATCTACCCTCAAAACCTATATGTTTAAACTTAGGGATCAAGTCTTTTAAGTCAGATGTGGAACAAGTGGAGGTGGTTGGATTTGTAAAGGTAGTGAAATGTGCTTGTATTGAAGACAGATCTATGATTGCTGTGACCATCTGATATCAGTGGAATATCAGGTGTTCCTTTCTGGCAGTGAGAAGAATGAATCTGTGGCCATGGCAATGTGGCACAATGCAATTGTATTCTATCTTTATGCACATACACAGATAGCAGTCATGCGTACGGCCTGTAGAGTGCCTACCATTGCACATCAAAAGCTGGAGCGGATCGCAAATGCCAACCCTACAGAACCATGCTTTCGAGGTTATTCAGAAGTAATCCTTATTTGTAAAGCATGAACATACCACCCCTTAAGGCTTCAAGGCGCTAGGGGCCATTGGGGAGATGAAGTGAGCTATTTCCCAGAGTAACATGGTGCTGAGCCGAACTGCCGCCAGGGATCGAACCATGAGCCCTAGGCTCAAGAGTCCACTGCGCTAAACCTCTCCCTTAAATTCCAATGAAGGATGGTCAATATAAAGTAGAGGGCCAAGAGTGTGCTTAGAGGTGTCTTGATACTGGCTGCTGTCCAGTATTCTACTTTGGAGTTTGTACATGGAATCCATCCAATGTGGTATGTACAAGGCAGCAGCCAAGACAGTGGTTTGGCGGCCAAGAATAATCTGTGCATGGTTATAAAGCACTTGAATTAACTGGCAGCAGCCTTGCTTACAGTAATGCACCTTAAGTAATGGTCTTTGGCACTAATAGAAAGACAGCATTTTGCTTTACTAGTGTCTATGAACAGGAAACCATATCTTTTTGGTAGATACAAACTCAAAGGTGAAGACAAATAACCTACTTTCTTTACTACTGCTTAGGCAAGCAAGGCATATTTCATAGGTGTAGTCTGCCCTTACAGAATGTCTCAAACAACAGACAGTGATGAAAAAGTTGTCAAGAGTACCAAATGGAGATTGAAATCCAAATGTTGAGAGGTGTCATTCGCTTGCAGCGTACGCAAACACAGAAATATTCTGATACAATACAGTTCAGTCTATTGTTTGCTCTGTCAGATCTTCATAGACAGTTGCCCATAGTTTGAGAATACATTTTAGGATAATTTCAAGGTGTTTGCAGTAAAGGATAGCACTCAGGAACACCAACTCACCAGGAATAGAAAAGTCACAATGTTTATTCAGGGCCAGAGGAGCCAGGGCGGCATAGTGCTCTTTCTGGTCATACAGAAACCTCCTGCTTGTGATCACAGGTTGTACATCAATGCAGACCAGGTTTGGGAGGGAAACTGTTTGACCGACCTACACCAAGGGACCAGAGAGTAGGTGCAAAGGAACAGGTTTTGAGATTAATACTACCAGGCAGCACAAAGGTGTGATGCATCTGAGGAAATACCAATGAGTAGATCAGCAGGCATCAAAGGTCTTATGTTAAGGACTCCAGCATACACAATAAATACTAATGTTAGGGATGCTGGAAAGCCCTTGCTGTATGTTATGTGTATATCCATGCACCCAACTATTTACATTTGCTGCTCATGTGAGCAACCACAACTGGACTAGACAGCACCAGTCTTTGATGTTGCATCACACATCGAATTCCAGAGCCAGCCTTCCTCTTCACAAGCCACACCTGGCCTTGCAAACCTTAATCTAATATAGTTTGAAATATCTGAGCAGGATGTAGTCACTCCAAATGCCCAAATGGATTGTTTTCGCGGTTACAAAGGACGTACATCGGATGTTTGATAGGTGGCTTGTGAGATTGCCTTTGAAAATGTTGCCAGGAGTGCAGGGAAGGGCACCCTTCTTGCTGCTCATATCCCCATACATATAAAACTGGAGTTTTCCCAGATCTCTTGAATTGAGTATATTTGCAGTAGGTATGATGTCAAACTTTTAAATGTATTGACCAAAACCCAGATCTATGGTGGGACCTTCATAGACCAACCAGGCATGTCCCATCATCCTCCATTGATGATTTCCTCTTACTTGACAAAACAAATCCATCCATTCAGACTGTGTGCAAATCTCTGCAGAAGCTTCATTACTCAACGGAGTTACCTTACCATCAGCGATCAGGTGTTCAGGCACATGCAATGTGATCTTGACGATGAGCGGGCAGCCGGTGTGTGAGGCGTAGGCCATGGCGATGAAGCAGCTGGTAATGCTGATCAGGGTCAAAGTGGTCTTGTTGACTGGACTGCGGGGGGAGCCAACTATGAACCAGGAACACAAAAAGAGGAATGAGGGACATGTAGATAACTGAGTTCAAAGAAGGATCACCGATTTACAGAACAATCTTTGTAAAAGACCACAAAGAAGTGCACTACTGACTTGTGAGTGAGACTCTTGATGGCCAATGAGATGTCACTCATGTGTGTGTGGATCTTGACAGTGATTGAGTGAAACTACATTGATGTACATAAGGATCTTTGTGGTCAATTAGGGAGAGTTTGCTGATGTGCATGATGGTTCTGATGGTCAATGAGTACGATTACATAAATGTGTATGAGAATCTTGCCAGTCGATGAGCGAGCCTTTATTGATGGTTAGGAGGCTCTAGATGTTCAATGCGTGAGACTTCAATGATGTGTATGAGGCTTTTGATGATCTATATGTGAAACTTAATTGCTGTTTATGAGCTTGTTTGACTTTCAGTGAGTGACACTTGATTGACCTGTAGGAGGCTCCTGATTATCAACTAGATATACCTAATGAACAAGTTACTTACCTTCGGTAACACTTTTTCTGGTGGATACAATATCTGCCTGTGGATTCCTCACCTTGTGAATATCCTCTGCGCCAGCAGCATTCAGAAGGTTTTTGTAGCTCGCCACGCCAACGAGTACGACGTCACAGAAGCCTGGCTTCACTCGCGACTCCACTGACGTCACTGGAGCCATAAGAGAGCCTCGTTGGCGTGATGACGTCAGTTCCGACCTTTTTTTCCGTGCCTTTGAGGCACACGGACGGACCAACGCCAATATGTACAGTATACATAGTACACAGGATTTGAAACAATACACACACACTTCCATTGAAAGTACAATTAAACAATATCAACATTTTAGATATACAAGGGTGGACAACGGGGAGGCGGTTTGCCAGTGAGGAATCCACAGGCAGATACTGTATCCACCAGAAAAAGCGTTACCAAAGGTAAGTAACTTGTTCATCTGATGGACACATCTGCCAGTTGATTCCTCACCTTGGGAATAGAGTCCCACAGCAGTCTCCACTCCCAGAGGAGGGTGTCCACCCTTCTATACCAAAAAGTCCTGTAGGACAGAACGAGCAAAGTGACCATCCCTCCTCACCTCGGAATCTAAGCAGTAATGCTTCGCAAAGGTGTGGAGGTAGGCCCAAGTTGCCGCTCTACAAATGTCCTCTACAGGAACACCTCTAGACAAAGCAGATGTTGAAGACTTTTTTCTAGTAGAGTGAACTCTAATACCCTCTAGAGGTTCCTTACCAGCCAAAGAGTAACATACCTTGATGCACAAGATAATACATCTTGAAAGGGTGCGTTTGTGCACCGCTCTGCCTTTCCTGCAGCCAGCAAAACCCACAAAGAGCTGGTCATCGACAGAATAGTCTTTACTCCAATTGAGGTTAAAACTCACCGCCCTCTTAGGGTCCAGGCGGTGAAGGCAGTCCTCCTTCTTGGAAGGGTGAGGAGGAGGATAGAAGGAAGGAAGGGTACTGGACTGCCCCAGATGAAGGGAGTTACCACATTAGGCAGAAAAGCAGCCCTGGTCCTAAGAACTATTCTATCAGCATGAATAGTCAAGAACGGGGGTTTTGAACTCAGAGCTTGAAGCTCTCTTACCTTCCTTGCCTTGGTAATGGCAGCAAGAAATACAGTTTTTAAAGACAATAGTCTCAAGGGACTCTTGTGTAAAGGCTCAAAAGGAGAACCCATCAAGTAGGTTAAGACAAGATTTTAGTCCCATTGAGGCACCTTAAATGGAGTGGGCCGATTTTTGTTGGTAAGGCCCTTAATTGTAACACAATAGGCGATTTAAACAAGGACGGCTGATCCGGCAATCAAAGGAAGGCCGACAAAGCTGATAAATAGCCCTTCACAGTACCCACGGCAAAACCCAGCTGGGCTAAAGAAAGAGCAAACTGAAGGATGTTGGATAAACAAGTCCTTAAGGGGTCAATAGACTTCTCTTCACAACCTGAGACAAATTTGGACCACCTATAGGAATAAATAGACTTGGTGGAGTGTCGTCTGACCGAAAGAATCACATCCACCACGTCAGGCGGGAAAGAGAAAGAATTCAGATTGCCCGGTTCAATCTGCAGGCATGAAGGTGTAAGCTCTGAAGGAGGGGGTGTAGAACCTGCCCCTGTGACTGCGAGAGGAGGTCTGCCCTGAGAGGGAGGTGGAGCGGAGGGCACGAGGAAAGGTGGAGAAGATCTGTGTACCACACCCTTCTTTGCCAATATGGGGCGATCAATATGACTTGGGCCCGGTCTTGGCAAATCCTTCTCAGAACTCGAAGAGTCAAGGGTATGGGAGGAAATGCGTGAAGGAGTTGTGAGCCCCAACTCAACTGAAACACGTCCCCCAAAGCTCCCTGCATCGATACTAGAGACTGCAGAATGACGGGCAGTGAGCATTCTCGTGAGTGGCAAACAGGTCCACTTGAGAAGTTCCTCGCGTCCGAAAGACGTGACGAACCACCTTCGGATCAAGCCTCCACTCGTGGTCGGCAGAGAATTGCCGACTGAGACTGTCCACAAGCACGTTCAGAACTCCGGCCAGATGATTTGCCATCAGACAAATCTGATGGTCCTGAACAGAGGACCAGAGACGCAGAGCCTCTCTGCAGAGACAATGCGACCCCACTCCTCCCTGCTTGTTGACATACCACATCCCAGTAGTGTTGTCCGTCAGGACTTGAACCGACTGACCGCGAAGGGAAGGGAGGAAGGCCTTGAGCGCCAAACGTATTGCCCGCAGCTCTAGAAGGCTGATGTGAAGCAACCTGTCCAAAGACCTTTGATCTCCAGGTTCCCCAGATGAGCACCCCACCCTAAAGTGGATGCATCCGTTATCACTGTGGCCACCGATGGAGGAAGGTGGAAGGGCTTTCCTTGAGACAGATTGCCCTCCACGCTCCACCAAGACAGATCCGCAGCAGCTTCTCTGGAGATCCTGATCAATCCTTGAAATCTTCGTTGTTTTGATACCACTGCCTGCGAGGCACCACTGGAGCGCCCTCATGTGCCAGCGTGCATGGTTGACCAACAGAATGCAGGAAGCAAACAGACCGAGCAGGTGAAGGACCTTCAGGACTGGAACGACCGCTCCATTGTAAAACAAGGGAATCATTTCCTGAATGTCAAGACTCCTTTGTGGAGGAGGGAATGCTCGACAGACAGTAGTGTCCAGTACCGCCTCTATGAACAGGTTGTGCTGAGAGGGCACCAGGTGAGATTTGGGCACGTTTATCGAAAAACCCAATTTGTACAACAGCGGAGTTGTCACCTGCAGATGATGAAGCACCTTTTCTGGTGACTCTGCTTTGAGCAACCAGTCGTCCAGATAGGGGAAAACTGGAATACCCGATCTTCTGAGATGGGCTGCCACCCCTGCCATCACCTTGGTGAAGACTCGAGGTGCAGGAGTAAGTCCAAACGGATGTTGCGACCCCAGCATGAAACAAAGATACATCCTGTGCGACCTCAGGATCGGGATATGAAAATACGCATCCTGCAAGTCAATCAACACCATCCAGTCCTCTTGCTGCAGCGCCTGAAGAACCTGCGCAAGGGTGAGCATCTTGAACTTTTCTTGCTTCAGAAAAAAGGTTCAAGATCCTGAGCTCCAGGATTGGACGTAACCTGCCATCCTTCTTGGGTATCAGAAAATACCGGGATTAGCATCCCTGACCACTCTCCTGCTCTGCAACCACCTCTATCGCACCTTTTTTCAATAATGTTAGAACTTCCTCCTGCAGGAGAGGAAGATGGTCCTCCGAGCAAGCCCCTTGGTAAGGAGGGTAATTTGGAGGGAATTCCCGAAAGGGAAGGGCATACCCATTCTCCACAAGATTAAGAACCCAAAGGTCTGTAATGACCGATTCCCAATCTTGCAGAAAATGAGCAAGCCCACCCCCTACAGGACCAACATGATCCAGAATGGTGGATCTAGGGCTGCTTTGATGTGGCAAGAGGGGGGGAGGTAGAAGAAGAGGAGGAGGAAGGCTGTCGGCCATGTGGGCGACCTCTGTTTTTGCCCCTGTAGAATTTGTACAAGGTGTTTTGTTGCTGCTGTTGCTGCTGTTGAGGTTGTCTATATGTCCGAAAGGACGACCTCCCAAATCCTCTGTATCTCCTGAAGGACAAGCCTCTAGTTTGAACTTGAAGACCAAGAGATTTGGCTGTTGCCTTGCTGTCTTTAAATCTCTCTAACACAGCATCCGCCTTTTTCCCAAAAAGTCCTGAACAATCAAATGGTAGGTCTAAAAGCGTAGCTTGAACATCAGCCGAGAACTCCGAAGACTTCAACTATGCACTCCTTCATGTAGCCAAAGAAGATCCCATGATTCTGGCGACAGAGTCAGCAGTGTCTAATCCACTTTGTATCATCTGACGTGCAGCCGCCTGAGTATCATGTAACACTTCCTCAAAAATCTTTCTATCCTCCTCTAACAACTTAGGTGCTAGCTGTCTAGCCGAATCCATTAAAGCATGGATATATCTACCCATAAGACAGGTGGCATTAGTTGACCTTAATGCCATGCTTGCCAAAGAGAAAACTTTCTTGGCAGATTGGTCAAGTTTCTTCGACTCTCTATCCGCCGCAACTTGTGGAAATGCCCCTGAAGATCTTTTTGAACAGGCAGCCTGAACAACAAGACTCTCAGGAGAAGGATGGGAAGATACAAAGTCAGGATCCCCTGGAGCCACCCTGTATCTCCATGCAATGGTTTTGGAAACTGCAGGAGCTTAAAAAGGCTTGAACCAAACTTCCATCACAGGGTTAGTGATTGCCTCATTGAATGGCAGTAGAGATTCAATTACAGAAGAAGGTGAATGAAGAACTTCTTTTAAAATGTTTGACTTAAACTCAGTAGTAGGAAGCTGAAGATCCAAAAGTTCTGCTGCCTTTATGATCACTGTGTGATATGGAACCACATCCTTGGAAGGAGTATCAGATGCAGCCGAAAGTTCCCACTCTGGAGAAAAATCAAGGCCACTTGATTCCCTTAACTCAGCAAAATATTCATCTGAGTCCTGAACCTCACCTTCCTCCAACTCCTCCAACTGATACCTCTGTTCTTTTAAAACCCTCTGGGCTTCTCTCCTAGATCTTTTTCTAGGTGTAGGCGTCAATGGAGCCAAGACCGACTCCATCGGATTCGGAGCCGGGGTCATGCACGGATCCGACGGCGCCGCCTGCACTGAACGAGGTCAAATAGAAGGCACAGGAGAAGTTGGAAGCCACGTCGATGTCCTCGGCACCGGGAAATACCAAGACGGCGCCGGCGGAAGAAAAGGCATGAAAGGTGCCTGGGCATAGGCCTGAGGAACCCCCAAATTAAAAGGTGATGGACCCATGGGTCCCGAAGGTGCACCAGAGGGGTACATAGCCCTATTGAAGACTCTGTACATAGCATTGAGATAATGCGACGGATCTTGACCTGGACCTGGAAAAGGAGGATAGGTCCCCGGGACTGAATCTGAGGCAGGCGTTACCGTGTTCGGGCCAGCCAGCGCCGACAGCGGAACTAATGGAGTTGCCTCCTCATCCGGCAAAGGAATATCTTCTTCTGGAACCAGAGAATGAACCGAATTCGGTGAGGGAACCAGCGTCGGAGATCTAGGTGGAGAAGCTGCAGGCAAAGCTGATTTTTCAGGAGAAGCTGGATTCACAAAGTTCTTACGGCGTCGTCGAGATTGAGAGCTCGACTTCGGTGCCGCTTCTTTATCAGAAAGGCATCTTGATGAATGCCTCTTCTTCTTCTTGTACTTCTTAGCTCTCAAAGCATACCCCGACATCAACTTCGAGCCCGACCTCGACCTGGAGCGCGACCTCGACCTTCTCCTACCTCTTTTTTCCTTTCTCATCTTCACCATGAAGAGCTTCGCTTCCCTCTCTTTCAGTGCCTTCGGATTCATCTTCCTGCAGCAAGCACATCCCTCGACATCGTGATCTGACGATAAACACCAAACACAGTCCTCGTGTGGATCAGTAATGGACATATGTCCTCCGCACTCCATGCAAGGCTTGAACCCGGACTTCCTCGATGACATCCTTAAAAGAAAACAAGAAAAAGCACAGGAACACAGCCAGAAACACAAAGTAACAAGCGTAGCAGCGGAGAGTCCTAAAAAAAACGTTAGCGTCGGGCCGTGGAAATAAAGGGAACTGACGTCATCATGCCGACGAGGCTCTCTTATGGCTCCAGTGAAGTCAGTGGAGTCGCGAGCGAAGCCGGGCTTCTGTGACTTCGTCCTCGTCGGCGTGGATAGCTACAAAAAATGTTCGAATGCTGCTGGCGCAGGGGATATTCACAAGGTGAGGAATCCACTGGCAGATGTATCCATCAGAATGATGTCTTTTGGGCTCTTGATGGAAAATGAATTAGACTTGTGTGGTTTAATAGCTGATATTTGGTGCACCTTAAGTCCATGAAGAAATCTTATCTCCTCCAAATCATCCTTCGCAACAAACCCCCTCTGACAGGCAATGCTTCATTGATAGACCCATCTGACTGGGCAAACCTCAACAACACCTTTGGGCAGGTCATTACTCATCAATAAATCCCTTTGAATGGACATACACAATCAATGACACCATCTGATATAATTTACTACATCAGAACCGCAATCTGTTCAGTCAAATATCACCATTAATCTCTATAAGTTTACCTATCACATCAAAAGCATTAACCAGTATGCCACACCACATCTAAACACCCATGTGACATGGTATTCCTCTTCCATTGCAACCTCCGGTAGAATATTTTCATTCAAATACACCAACCTATCATACATCATCAATACATTTCATCTGATGAACTTTAGCTCTTTAGTTAGACCATTGAACAGACTAAATCTACTCAATGCTCAGTGTCTATAACTTTTCAGTGGCCAACTGAGGAACCATACCTCACCAATACTCTCTCCTTGATAAGCCACGTGTGTCTATTTTTCAGTGTTATATAGCGCAAACTAAACCCAAAGGTATTAGAGCGCTTTACATGTTATGTGAATACGTTTACTCGAACTAGGATTCATATGGGTCAAAATAGTCAACCAAAGAGTATAGAATAATACAGCTTAAGGTAGTAGAAAATGGTCGCAACAATACATTGCAATACAGCATTAAGAGCCATAGCTCAACAATATAAACATTGAAAATAATAAATTAATCAAATTTGGGAGTGTGCACCAAATCATAACCTGGCTGAACAGATCCTATCACACTGTGACAACTCCCCAACTGAAAGGAAATAGCCCAGCATTAATCCTCTTTGACAGGCAACACCCTGTCAATAATGACCATCTGACAAGGCCTAATTCACCTATAACCCCTTCATGATCTGTATGTGACAGGGCCAATCTCGTTCCCAGCTACACTCTCATGGATGGTATTAAATCTCAGAAAGGCTGTACTTCATTAAATTATCCCATCTCACAGGCTACACCTCATCAATACTTCCCTTCAGTCAGGCAAAACCTTATTGTTAACCCTCATTCCAATCTCACTGTCAAACATGTTAAGTAAATCCCTGCTGAGAGGCAATACCTTATCATGGGCGTTTATTGAACAGGCCATAGACTTTCAAGATCCCCTCTTACAGGGCATACCAATACTATGGGCCTCATTTATGAAAAGTGACGCATCGCTGCGTGAAAACAGCGATGCGTCACTTTTAATTGCGCCATCCTTGCGACACCAATGATGCGTCATATTTACAGTATGTCGCAGCATGTCGCAAGGAGTTACAGATACGTCAGTATTTCTGACGAATCTGTAGGCGCAAAAGTGACGCATTGCTGGAGTGTGCCACAAAAGTGACGCAACTCCAGCAATGTGTACTTTCAAATGGGGCAAGCCCCATTTGAAAGGGCTTGCGTCAGTCTTACGCCTGCTGTGAGGCAGGCATAAGATTTTGACGCATTTGAGTCCTAGAAGTGGCGCAGTGAAATCTCATAGATTTCACTGCGTCACTTCCAAGACCCTTTCTTGCGTCAATAGGCCCCCCTTGCATACATTATACCTGGCGCAGGTATAATGTGGCGCAGGGGTTTACAAAGTGACGCATCTACCTAGATGCGTCACTTTGTAAATATGGCGCAATGAGGCGCATTTTTTACGCCACTGGTGCTTCACAAATAGTGACGCACCGGCGGCGAAAAAGTGACGCACAGACTCATAAATGAGGCCCTATATCTTTTACTTAAAAACCATACATTTTCATTCATCTCTTCTAATGACCGATACCTCATTACAAATGCTATCAGACAGGATCTACATCATCTTTTCTTCCATATTCATCCCATTTTCTCTGTCATGCTATCCCCCTTTTTTTTCTGAAGCACTGTGAAGTGGCCTCCAAGAGTCAGACGGTGTCTAATAAATCAAAGTAAGTAACATCATCCGCCATCTGACCAGCTATAAAGCAACAGTAGCCCCCTGACCTCATAAATCCTAACACATCATCCAACAGGCAATATCTCACTAGAAACAGTATCTAAGAGGACGTATATCATCAATGATATAATCTGGCAGACCATACCTCATTGATAACCTCCCTCTGACAAGCCACACCTTATTAGTGACCCATCACCCCCTCCCCTGGGAAGGCTGTATTTTTGTATTTATTTGTGTATTTGTAGTTTTGTAAAGCTCTTAACTACAAGCTAACATTTTTCACAGTGATGAGGAGGGAGGAAGAATGAAAACAGTGACAATCACATCATCAGAAACAAAACTTAGTGGAATCAAAGATAGAGAGGACATTGTCATTAGTCAAAAGGTGTCGAAAAGGTTCAAAACCTATAAAGGGAATAATTCTGCATAAATGTGACAGTCTTAGGCAAAATCTTCCAATGACAGACATCTGACAAGACATAAACCTTCAACAATCTCATTCTCTTGGACACTGACTGCCTCCTCCATGTTTTTTTTTTTTTTTTAACATCATTTTTATTGCATCACCAATATAAATGTACAGACAATACAATTATCAGTTATCATACAGCATGTACAGACTCAGTACGACCCAATCGATCTTCAACCGGGGGGTCACCTCAGCCGTGTTGCGGGTGACCTCATCCCTGCTCATTTCTCGCAGCTCCTTACAGTGTCTGATCGCTTTCTTAGGCAAATAACCCTGGGTTGCTTTTGTGGTTTTCACCCCTCCCCCTCCCCAAATTTCGGTACCCCAACATCCCTCCAAAATAGCCTCCTACCCACCCTCCCCCGTGGTCGCTCTGCGCTGGACTAACAGTGTAAAAGTGTCCGGTGTGATGCAGGAGGAAGTAATCTTTCACTAAGGTGTGTTCTCCTGTATAGTGACGGGGTCCGCCCCGCCCAGTTCGCTCTCGCCATCCTGCCCTTCATCGTCCACATCCCGGAGCGCCTGCACCATCACTTCCCATGCAGTCGCCCTTTCCAGAGCTTTCTCGTCATTCAACCTCCAGGCCATCTGGTACCGTAAGGTACTTTCACACGCGGCCCATCTCAGGCATTCCCCATACCATCTTTTATACGTGGGCCCCACTTTGGACTTCCAGTTCCTTGTGATCTCCCGCTTGGCCAGAATGAGCCCCAAGTCTATAAATGTACTAGTCATCTTGTTCCTAGGCGTGTGCGGGAACCAATGAAGAACACCAACCGCTTTGGTAAACTGGATATCCCTATCCGTCGCGACGTTAAGGGCCCGCCCAACTTCCTGCCAATAGTCTCCCAGAGAGGGGCAATCCCACAGCATATGGCACAAATCCGCCCCAATTGCATTACATCTGGGGCAAGCAGCGTCGGTCGCCCCAAAATACTGTTGTATTTTCCCGGGGGTGAGGTATGCCCTATGGACGATATAGAAATGAATCAATTGGAACCTGGCGTTTCTCGAGCTCTTCCGTGCCCGCCTTAGCAACTGGCCCCAGGTCGTGTCCGGAATCTCCACCTGAAGGTCCTTCTCCCACTTGGCCTTCAGGGCCGCCAGAGGCTGCAAGGCCTCCCGCTGCATCCTAGCGTACAGGCATGTGACCGCCTTAAAGGTTCCCGCCGCCATCATGGTGTACTGGCAGGCCATCGAGGTGCCCGGTTCCTGCAGCCCTTCCCCCCAGTGAGCTTGCATGGCGCCTGTGACTGCTGCGTGCAGCAAGTAGTCGCCCCTCGGAAGGTCAAATCGCTCCTGCAGGCCCTGGAACGGCAGCAACACCCCATCTTCGTAAAGGTCACCCAGCATTTGTATTCCCGCCTCCTCCCATCCTATTAAGCGCGACCAGTCGCCTCCATGTGGAAGGGCGGTGACCATCCCCAGCGGAATTTCGGGGGCATACATAAAGCGGACCCCCGCCCGCTTACGGGCCCGGTCCCAGCAAAGACGGAACGTCTGCTCCTCGACCGTCAGGTCTCCCACCCGGAGCCTCTGGTGCAGCGTAATATATGCCAGAACATGTCGCGGGGTACCTTCCACTCTCGCGTCTTCGGGGCCTCTATATACCCTCGCCACCTCCTGAGTAAAGGTTTGCAGTTGCGCGGCTAAGTAGTATCCTTCAAAATCCGGCACCGCCATCCCTCCATCATCTTTGGGGCGCAACAGGGTGTCGAGCGCTATGCGCCTCCTTCCCGTGCCCCACAGAAAGGCTATGACCAATGACCTCAGGCGTCTGAAAACAGAGCTCGGGACCCATACCGGGAGCGTCCTAAAGTAGTACAAAAGCCTGGGCAGGGCTATCATCTTAAGCAGGGAGATTCTACCCGCCAGGGACAACGGCAGAGTTGCCCAGAAGTCCATGGACCCCCGCAGAGCGTTGATGCAGCGAGTAATATTGCCATCCAGTAGGTCGGACGGGGTGTGATATACATAGACCCCCAAATAATGCAGGCAGCGCGGTTCCCACCGGAGTTCCTGAGCAGTGAGTGGGCACGGTTCACCCGGCCTCAGGGGGAACAGACAGGACTTAGGCCAGTTGACCCTCAGGCCCGACAACCGGCCGAACTGCCCCAGTAGCTGCCGCGCTCCCTGAAGTTCGGGGCCCGCATCGGCCAAAAACATCAGCAGGTCATCCGCGTACAGTGATATGAATTGCGGACTCCCCCTAAAAGATAAGCCTGCGTAGTGGCGGCCCAGTCTGGCTTCCGCCGCGAAGGGTTCCATCGCCAATGCGAAAAGGAGCGGGGATAGGGAACAACCCTGTCTAGTGCCACGTTTAATCGGGTATTGTCCCGAGATCAGTGTGCCCACCCGAACCCTCGCTACCGCCTCGGTGTACAGGACCTTGGTCCATTTTATATATCCGTCCCCAAGGCCGAAGCGACGCATCACCTCAAACAAGTATCCCCATTCAAGGCTGTCAAATGCCTTCTCAATATCAATGGAGAGGACAAACGGGGAGACTGCGTCAGGCCAGTCCGCTCCCATCAGTCTCGTGAGCCTACGAATGTTATGAGTGGTGTTACGTGTCGGTATGAAACCACACTGGTCACCGTGAACCAGGCTTGTCATGTGTACCAGCAGTCTGTTGGCCAGAATTTTACTGAGGATCTTGTAGTCCGTCGTCAACATAGACAACGGACGATACGAGGACAGAGCCGCACTCTCTCTGCCCGGTTTCAGGAGCGGGATCATGAGGGCCTCGCACATGGAGCCCTGGAGTCGGCCCTTCGCCTGTGCCTCGTTGTACACCTCGCGCAGCCGTGGGGCAAGGTGCTCTAGGTATTTACCATAAAATTCAATAGGCAGTCCGTCGAGTCCCGGGGTCTTATTTCTAGCCATCTGCTTTACAGCACAACCTATTTCCCCAAGAGAGATGGGCCGACCTAGCTCTTCCGCCTCCGAGTCCTCCACTCGCGGCAACTGTAACCCGTCCAGGAACTCTTCAAGCTCGTCCGCCCCTCCCGTTCCACCACTCTCATAGAGCCCCTCATAATAAGCACGAAACTTATTCAGGATCCCGGGTTGAGTGTGGCAGGGCTCCTCCCCTGGCTCCTGGATCCCCATGATCGGCACACCCCTCCGGATGGGGTTAGCAAGCCAAGCCAGCATCGACCCCGCCTTATCACCTTCCGCATGCGCCCTCGCCATGTACTCCTTATGATCAAAGCTGCGCAGCCGCTCTAGTTCTACCGCCAGCCCCTCCCGTGCCCCGCTAAGCCCCTCCTGCAGCTCAGGGTGATTCGGGCGCCTCTTCTCCAAGTCCCTCAGCCTCGTCTCAGCCTTATCTAAGTCATCCAGCAGTGTTTTCCGAGCCCCTGCCGTGTGGCCAATGCAGTGTCCCCGCACTACCACCTTAAACGCATCCCATTCGACCGCCCTAGTGGAGGCCGAGCCACTGTTCTCCTCAAAATATCTCTCAATGCGCTCACCCAGGGCCTCCCTGAACAACAAGTCATCCAGGGTGTCAGGTTGCAGGCGCCATGTTGGCACGCAGTTAACAGTCACCATCCATTCCAGAGACATCAACAAAGGGTTGTGGTCCGATAGCGTCCTGGCCAAGTATTCCGCCCCTCCCACCGCGGGGAGCACACACGCCGAACAAAGAAACGCATCCAACCTCACATGCAGGTCATGTAGGTGCGAGTGAAAGGAATAGTCCCTAGTGGTGGGGTGCAACGCCCTCCATGCATCCGTGAGGGCCCAGCTTTCCTGCCATTCCAACCTACGCTTAGCGACCCTATGCACTGGGGACGCGCGCAGCGGGGGATGGGACCTATCTAGTAACACATCCTCAACCGAGTTGAAGTCCCCCCCCAAGAGGACCGGCCCTGCCAAATAACCCGCCAATTTGCCCGAGATAGTAGACAAGAAGGCGGGGAGGTCTACATTAGGAGCATACACATTACAGAGAGATATCGCCCTGCCTCTCAGCCTCCCCTCCACCGCCACATATCTGCCCTCCGGGTCCACCACTGACTTCGAGACCTGGAAGGGGACCCCCGCCCGTATCCAAATCAGTGCCCCCCTTGCAAAAGCTGAAAATGTCGTGTAGAATAACTGCCCCCTCCAGCGCCTCTGCAGAGCAGCCCCCTCCTGCTTGTTAAGATGCGTCTCCTGCAGGAATGCTATCTGAACCCCCCTACGCTTGAGGTACGCCTGGACCTTATGTCTGCGCGTCATGGACTGCATACCCCGCACATTCCAGGTCACACATTTCAGGGCCCCGGTACTAGCCATCCCCCCCTACACAACCGGACCAAAGAGCAAAGAACATTGTCCGCAAAAGTCCCGCGACCACGGGTCCGCCCACCCACCCACTCCAAACAGGAAGCCGAACCCCTCCAACAACAACTACCCCCCGAGCAACCCCAACTGCTCGCTTCTCCCACCCCCCCAGGACAGGACCCCCCGCAACTGGAAGTACCCCCATCCAAACCAACACTCCCGACCACCCCTCAAGGAAAGGCGGTAACAATCGCAGTCCCCACTGCGGTGACCTTAGGGGCCAGTAAGGCGTGGCTCAATGCAATGTAAACCCCAAAACAAGTCAGCCCCGTGCACTCCATCCCACAATCCCCACCTTACAGCCCCCCAAAACCTCAATCAATAACGGTCCATTGCTGCGGGCCCAGTGCCCCGGTGTCCAAACAACGAGTTCACTCCACCAGTTCAGTTCAACACGCCTCCAGTATCTCCCCCGAAGTCTGCGGCGTCACGATAGGGCCCCGGGCTCCACCAAATTCCGACTGTCCCGTCTCTGAGCCCGTGCCCGGGTCTTCCGATTCCGTGCCCTTCCCGGACCGACTCCTGGCGGTCCTAGATAAGTCCACTACCGCCTGCAGTGCCGCCTGCCTCTCCGCCTCCGTCTGCGACACCGATGGTTTTCCAGTCCTCTTGCGGTTCCTCCTGATCCGTTGGGATTGCCTGACCGGTTGCGCCACCTTAGCCTCCTCCTCCCTGGCCTTAGCACCATCCGTGCCCGCTTTATAAGTGTCCCACCAGTCCCAAGCGTCTGCGGAGGTCGTGAAGAATAATGTTTTCTCATCCACCACCACTCTTAGCTTGGCAGGGAACAACAGGGAGTACTTGATGCCTTCCTGGCGGAGCTCCCGTGTGAGGGACAGAAAGTTTGCCCGGAGTCGCTGCGTCTCAAATGTATAGTCCGGGAACATGGTGACTCTATTGTTATCCACTTGAAATGGCCCCGCTTCTCTCGCCCTCTGTAGGAGCCAGTCTCTGTCCCGGTAGTGAAGCAACTTAAACACCACTGGGCGAGGAGGAAGGCCCAAGGCTGGTGGGCGCGCTGGAACTCTATGTGCCCGCTCCAGGGAGAAGAAGGGGGACAATCCTTCCGGTGCCACCTCCGTCCGCAACCAATTATCAAGGTAGCCCACCATGTCGTCGCCTTCGATTTTTTCCGGCAGGCCCACTAGGCGAACGTTGTTGCGCCTGTTTCGGTTTTCCGCATCTTCGGCCCTCCTTTCTAACACCTTCAGACGGTCCATCACGTCCGCCATCTGGGCCTTCATTGTGGCTTGGCCCGGGGCTAATTCTTTAACCGTGGTCTCCACGGACTTCACCCTGTCCTTAAGCTTGTCATGGTCGGCCTTCAGGAGGCCCAAACCCGTCGCCACCTGAGCTATATCCTGCTGCAGGGCGTCCTTTGTGGTGGCGATGGCCTCCAGGATACGATCCTGCATCCGCTGCAATGCCGCTTGGTCTTGCTCCGCTCCCTCCGCGGCCTCAGTATCAGTCGCGCCATCTCCCTTCCCTTTCGTCTTCCCCATCTGGGCCGTCTCGTTCGGTGGCCTCCGGGTACTTTCCTGGCCGTCCTCCGTGTGCCGTTGGGTATCGCCCTCCGGCAGGGCTCCCGGGCCCGAAGTTATCACAAAAAAAAAGCAGGAAACACTGAATGACCGCAGCCCGGCCGGCGCCAGTCGTGCCAGGGGCCCAGGGTTCTTGTTGCTGGGTCACTATCGCACTGTCGTCGCCCCTACCAGGGGGGGTCCCCAGTCTCCGCCCGAGGGCGCGCCCAAGGTCCACTCGGCACCTGGGGGGAGAGGCGCGATGCAGCCGTCAACACCCTTGAGTCGCCAGGGAGCAGTCCTTTGCAGGTCTCCAGGCAGATGTCTCCGTCGCTTCAGGGTCTCATGCCCTCGCCGCCATTTTGGGGTCCGCGACTTCTCGCCTGGGTCCAACTTTCAAAGCCGAAATATCGCTGCGGAATGGCTCGGTGTCGTCTTCCGTGGGCCCCGGGCCCTCCGCTGTGCCTTCCAGTACCGGATGATACTGGTTACACCGGGGTCCGATCAGATATTCAGGATATTTTCCGGGATCGGGCACGGAGCTCCGGGCTCACGCTGCCTACCTCCTCGGCATCCAAGCCACGCCCCTCTGACTGCCTCCTCCATACCTTCATCTGCATCAACACCCCGCCTCAAGTAATATATATAATATAAACTTATAGCTCTGTGCTGAGAGCTATACAACCGGTATAGCTTGATGCAGAAGGGCAAGGAGGCTATTAGACCATTCCACCCACTAAAGGTAGAATGTTCTAAATGAAAGTGGGAGAAAAAGAAATACAAACGTTGGAATGTTGGAGCAATAAGCTTAAACCAGCCATTGTATACCCGGAGCCACTCCGTTGTCTTCAACTGAGCTCTCAACAGTCCAGTGTTCTAATTCAGCAATCTCCACCTCTGGCACACATTGTCATTTAGACCCATTGGACACTGGATAATTCATCATTCACCTCTGTCACATGGCTTACTTCAACGCTAACGGTCACAGGGCAAATAACTACCATCAATAACTCTGATTTTATAGACAATGTCTTACCTATGAACTCTACCTGACCAAGCAAAAGTCAGAAATACCTCTTTGGAAAAAAACATGTAATAGTAGCCCCATCTTACAGGTCATAGTTTATTAATAACACCTGGTCAAAGTCCCAAGCGCATCTCACAGGCAACTGCTTTAAATACAGCTTTAAACAGGGCAGGATATCTGTCACAGGAACCAAGAGGGCCTGTGACTGATGGGTTAGCAGGTCAAGGGATTCTGAAGACAAAGTTAGTCCAGTCATTGATGCCTGAACTCCAGCACTTATCCCATCTTTAAACAAGGGGGTGGTTGTTGATTTGGACAAACAAAAGCCCTACCAATATTTTGTGTATCTCTTGCTGCAACAAACCCTAAATGGCACTCTTAGTTTGTTGCCGCATATTACCTAGGGACAGGAACAGGTATAATAGTTGGGGAAACCTTTCTGCGCTATCTTCCCTATAAAAAAGGAAGCTGCACTCCCTATTGACTAGTGAGGAGCAAATCTTAACCAGGAAGTTGCAGCTGGCTGACTCCAACCTGAAGGCCATCCTCAGGAAGTGAGACATCCAGGTTCCATGGGGACCTTGCAGCTCAACAAGCCAGAAGACACCCAAACATATTTTGCAACCAGATGCTTTGAGGGCCAGCAGAGATTATGTTATTACTGCAAACGAGTGGTTAGCTTGAACTATCGGTGGGGTGCCGTTTGTCATCCCTGACTTTGTACAAACCAGAATCTGCCTTTTTCCAGCCCAAGATGTACCTGGAGGATTCTCCTCTTTACCTTTGTTTTAAGGTAGTGTTAATTTAGAGGAGGATGATTGCTCTGAATCTGAAACAATTTGATTAATGAGGTTAGAATTTACAGTTCTATACAAGGCTATCACAAGAAGGTGCTAGAGAAGCTACTACCCTTTGTCATGTCACAGCCCACACTCGTGCTGAAAAATCTATTTACAGATGTTGAAGCAAGACTTTCCTGTTCATTCCTAAGCATCAGATACCTCAGCTGTAGTGTTTTCTCTTTTCCTGAAGACATTTGTTTACATTAGAAACTGGTGCTTGTCACATGTGGGACCTGGCATGAGATTTCTGACCCATGCCCCAAAAACCATATGACATGTATTGTTCCATAGCAATCGTTATTTGAAACCCAGTTTCATAACCCCACCCTTTGATCCTGGGTACCCAGTGGGTGACTCACCAACAGAAAATCATGACTGCTAGATATGACATACCAACTTATTGAAGTTTTGTTTGGCTTGCCCCGCCCCTTTCAGACAAATTTTGAGTGCTGCACCTGACCCAGCAAAACAGACCCACAGTGCCATTGATGTGACTCTGAGACCAGGTTGGTCTTCAGGTGGCTGCCCCTTCAACTGTGCCTGATAAGTGGTATTGATTACTGGACCCTGTATAGCTCTGTTACCTGGACTTTAAGACTGTAAACTGGCCCACTGATAACTTAAAAGATACAATTGATGTGAGTGGGGTACGGTTAATTGTAGGTGTCTGATGATGAATTAATTTGGAGTTTTGGTCCATTGTCCTAAATTCTAATCCACATTCACAACAAACACACTGAGTTATTCAGCCTAGTGCAAAGTCCTTGAAACAAATGAAAGTTCAGTTGTGCAAAATGTAACTTGATACATTGTACTCTACTGTCCGGCACCTTGACCACGCTACAATCAACCAATCGACTAATCAAGGGCATGTAAAGAGCGGCTACTCACCTGTGAGGGTCTCAAGGCCCTGGGGGATGGGCCTGCAGGTCGGACTGAGAGGAGGATCATCCGAAGAGCAGGTCTTGAGGTCCTTTATGAATTGGGTCAATGATGCTGATTGCCTGAGGTGCAGGGGCGGGTTTCGAGGTCTTTCGGTAAGGTAGGAGAACGATCTTCCTCTTGTTCTGGTCTTGTGGATCCTGGGGATGGAAGCGAGGGCGAGTTGTGAGGATCGAAGTAGTCTGGCTGGTCCGGGAAATGTGAGGCAGTGGTTTAAGTACACAGGTCCTTCGTCGTGTTAAGCTTTGTAGGCGAGAGTAAGGCACTTGAAAGTGACCCTCTTGTTTAGTGGGAGCCAGTGGAGCTGTTGGAGTTGTTGCGTGATATGGCTGCGACGGGGGATGTTGAGGACCAGGCTGGCGACAGCGTTTTGGAGTTTCATGAGCTGTTTCTGGGTGACACCGGCATAGAGTGCGCTGTTGTAGTCGAGAATGCTGGTGATGAGTGCATGGGTGACCGTTTTTTTTGATTCAGCGGGGATCCATCTGAATGTCTTTCTGAGCAGGCGGAGCATCTTAAAGCAGGCTGAGCAAACTGCATTCATTTGGCAGTTCATTGTGAACGAAGAGTCCAGTATGATGCCATGGTTGCCGGAGTGGTCAGTCGGGGTGGAGGGAGATCCCAGAGTGGGTGACCACCAGAATTTGTCCCAGGCTGAAGGGGTGGGTCCAGGATGAGTATTTTGGTCACGTCTGAGTTGAGCTTGAGGCAGCTGTCTTTAATCCATGTGGCGACGGCATTCGCCCCACTGTGGACGTTGGTTCTGGGTTCATTGGTGAGGGAGAGGATCAGCTGGGTGTTGTTGGCGTAGGAGACAATGTTGAGTCCGTGGCTTCTGACGATGGCTGCGTGGGAGGCAATGTAGAAGTTAAAGAGGGAGGGGCTCAGGGAGGAACACTGAGAGATGCCACAGTTGATCTCTGTGGGTTCTGAGAGGAACGGTCGTAGTCTGACTAGCTGGGTCCCGCTGCTGAGGAAGGAGTGGATCCAGTCCAGAGCCTTGTCGCGAATGCTGGCGTTGTGGAGTCTGGTGATTAGGGTGCGGTGGGAGGTGGTGTTGAAGGCGGCTGAGAGGTCTAGTTGTATGAGGGCTGCGGTCTCGCCCCGGTCCAGGATGATGCAGATGTCGTCTGTGGCAGTGAGGAGAGCAGTCTCTGAGTTGTGGCTACTTGGAAGCTGGATTGGGAGGTGTCCAGGACGTGGTTGGCTTTGATGAACGCGGAGAGCTGGGCATTGATGGCCTTCCCTATGACCTTGAGTGGGAATGGGAGCAGGGAGATCCATCTGAAGTTCTTGAGGTCCGTCTGGTCTGAGGATAGCTTTTCCAGCAAGGGGTTGATCTCTGTATGTTTCCAGTCAATGTAGAAGGTGGCGGCTTTGATGGGGCAGTTGATGGTGTGACGAAGCTGGGGGGTGATGGCCACAGCTGCTCTGTGGAAGATGTGGTACTGGCATGGGTCCATCGGGGCTCCTGAGTGGATGCTCTTCATAGTCTTGAGCGTGTCCTCTGTAGCAAGCAGGGTCCAGGAGAGCATGGTCTGTTGGGGGGGTGGCTTGGTTGTGTGCAATGGTGGCAGGCAGTACCTAGATAGAGAGTAAACCAAGTGTTCATGGAGACATTCGAATCCCTCTCTTTGGCTTCACTGGGGCTTAGACATTTGTGTTTTTAGATCACTATCATGTAAGAGCTATAACTTTGTTTCAACCTGTATCCGAGCCCCAGGAGTTGTTAAGCGCATTTTAGTTTTCAATGGTCTATCACATTTTAACTGTCCTGCTCTTCGTTAACAAAATAACTTTTATTTACAAATCTTATTTGCTTTGTGTCATCGGGCGGCCGACACGGACGCATCTGCAAAACGAGCAATAGGAAAACATGTAGATAAAAAACTTTGGTACCACGAGAAGTAAAACACTCAAAATACAGAATCGTAGCTACAAGACTACTATACTTTTTGAGGATATCTATTGGTATGCCTGCTTGTCACTAGTTACTTGAGATTTCTCTCCTTAATTGAGAAAACAAAGATAACAACCTGGTATGCAACAACGCTAAAATTATTGGAATACAGTGTTACATTTAACTGGTGATCCGGATGGACTCCGGTTGTGGAACCCAAGAGGATTCTTTCTAAATTTGTATCTTGAATTTATACTGCCTTATATATTCTTTGTCCCCTTGTAACTGAAAGTTTGGTGTAGGTATCTGGAAAGGTCCTGAGGAAGGTGGTCCCAACATCTTGATTCCACCGAAACCCGTGTCGACCTTGTGTTGGGCCTCGTGCCCTGTATTGTGGTTCCATTCGTGGCAGGGGCTCACTCTCTCGTCATATATTGTACTCAACTGTGTACAAATACTGGATGGATGTAGCTGGTGTGAAAGTGGATGAGTTGGAGTGATTGTAGTATGATAATATTTATTAAATTTAATCCAGGGCTGTTGTGCGTGTCTTTCTCTAAAAAAATGGTTTTGGTTATGCTTTTTATGTAACCATTTGGATTTGGATTTGAACAATCATTGATTAAAAGAAATGTATTCATGACTTTGAAGTTTGAGATGAACTATGCATAATGTGTTCTCAAAAAATATAAAGAAAATATTAATCCAAAAAAGAAATGTTTTGATAAAATAAAACAATAATGAGATGATTATAGTTGTCACTGTTGTGCTTGGATGTTTGTTTAAATGCATATGAACAATGTTCAATGAGAATGAATAACGGGCTATGAGGGAAACATACAGTATTGTATTAACTTTAATCCCATCTCTTCCCTGGCCTGAAGCATTATTAGAGGGGGTCCCCATTTTTTGCTATAGCAAACCTACAGATCTGACATGGAGTTTAACTACTTTCTTGCAGTATCTAACCCTCTCTAATCACAAGAAACGTTGACTGCCAACCCTGTTCGCTTTGGAAAGCAGCTGTCTAAGGGGAGAATCCGAGTAAACCAGATCGATTACAGTGGTAACTGCCCGTATCCATCACAGATGCTGGCCACTGATCATTGACTGACTCACAATCGGGAGAAAAGACCTCACAATATCTCATCAATACAGCACTTTGGCAGGACCATTCTTTTCAAAGGACTCTGCTGAAAAAACATTGGGGCATATTATCAAGCACTGAGTTAACATTATCGCCGCTTTAGCGGCAGAAAACTGCTCCTAAAGCGGCGATAATGGGCTTAATAATATGCCCTTGAGAATTCCAATAGAAGCCCATGTTGACACCAAAACATGTGCTTCTATTGGAACTCTCAAAGGCATATTATCAAGCCCATTATCGCTGTTTTAGCTGCAGTTTTCTGCCGCTAAAGCAGCGATAATTTTCACTCCGTTTCTTGATAATATGCCCCATACTTCCTCAGTAATCCCACTGCAGAAGCCACAACTTGTCACTAACCTGCTGTTAAGACCAAAACCCATCCGAAACCCCATTCTGAGATGCACTTCCATATGGATACCGTGCTCCTACAGGCCAGAACTCTTCAGTAGCCCCCTGACCTGCCACACGTTATCAACGCCTTTCTTAGACAGTAGATACATCATCAATACCCTCGCTGTCAGGCCATACCTTGTTAATAACTGCCTTGATAAGCTGCACACCATGAATGCCCTTCTCTGTTAGGTGATACCTGATTAAGAACCTTCTCTTACACAACTTCTCACACAGGCCATACCTCGGTTGCGGCGCCGGCTTCTGGAGGGATCTGTGTAGAAGGTCAGCTGGGGTTCATTATCGGCCTCTGTCCCAGAATCCCCCTCAGGGTTCAGAAATGCAGAGCCCGCTGGGAAGACAAAGAAGGCTGATGAAAATAGCTGGCAGGAATTGGGAGCAGCCAACACTTGAATGCGACATTACAAACAGCAGGCTCAGCATGTCCTGTGGGTACTACAGAGACACCTGCAGACTCAGGTAGTACTGTGGAGTCTGCAGAGGGCCTCTGGAGTATCATTTCAGTATCATCAAGCTCATCAGGAGGTTTAAGCGAGTATTGTTTAGAGGACTGAAGTGAAGGTTAAGGAATTGATCCCTGGAGTACTATTTGATCCATAGAGGCTTCTGCGGTGTGAATTAGATAGCTGCAGGCTCCGAAGAATTACTCTGTACGGATCAGACATATGCAAACCTACCAATCCCCCACCATCCAGGATGAGGGCTTCCTGCACATGGACGGGTTGATCATCTCACCACATAGATGGAAGCATACATCCACCCACAATCTGTTAAAAGCACAACAGAAAGACCAAGTATCTGATGGATGAAAAATTATGTTCAGGACCCGGAACCACAAACAGATAGGACCTTAAACAGACCAGAAAAACACAGGACTCCCTCTTGCACCTAGGAGTGAAAAAGATTCCCTGGAGCATAATAAAGGGCACAATTCAAGCCTTTGGCAAACTAATCCTGTTAAAGTAGCCTATGATGAACAAATTGAAGCTGAGAATTAGAGATAGATCCACAAATCAGGAGATTAAACTTTTGAGGTCTCTCAGATATTCCCATCACTTTCCTCGATAAGCTGACCAGTGCAAACCACAGAAGCACCATTGGAAACAAGAAGTCTACAAGACAAGCATTGTCCAGTAGAGCCTCAACTGACACTCCACGACTTCTTTTTTCCTTGTGGATACCAGACAAATATTGTTGCATGGAATCCTCATTGTGGGAGACAACATGGAGATCATGACAGAAATAAGAATCAAGCATTATACCTGGCCAAGAATGTGGTGCTGCTGGGATTTGACACACAGTAGGCTTCCTTCTGGTCTAGGTGTTCTCACAAAACCTTGACATACACCCCTGTGGAGACCAATCTCTTTTCATGGAAAGATCATGCTTTAAGATTTAAATGAAAATGGATCTCACCTCGTTCTGTTTTTGGATATGTTTTATTAATTAACGTATTAAACAATTCCATAGTTGAACTACTAAAGTGAATGCCAATTCAAAATATTTGTTATCTGCAATAATATATATTTTTTTAAATGAACATAAAACTGCCAATTTTCACAGAGCTGCTGATGACCAACTCTTGCTCAATCAATTTAACAGAAAGGGTACATGACACTTAACACACTGGCACTTCATCGTATTGAAATGGTTTGATCATTGCCTAATACTGTCTACATACATCTGTCCAGAAAAGCGCTATCACTAGGGGTGGAAACCACACTTCTGTTCAGGCTAGAGACGTACATGTCTTTCACATAGAATTCAGCTTTGCCATTATTCCAACTAAACTGTACCCTGGAAGTAGATACCTGTCCAAAACAACCTGTGTTCAAACTGTTCCGAAACATCTCCACCAGCCTATAGTTAAAATTGCAGTTATAGAAGAAGAACCAGAGGAAAGGACTAAAGCTGGCAACAGGCTGTACACCAGTCAGACCTACATTCCAAGGGCCTCAGTATATGATGGCACAAAAAAATGTTGTGAAATCCATATAGCACCGAATTCATCTTTGAGGTTCTACTTCCCTATTCCGATATCTGCAGGTAAGAATGGGAGATTGGACAGTAGCAGCAGACAACTTTTCTTGTACCAAACTTCAAATTTCGGGAACCCATGGCCTATCCCTGAACAAATAATAGATGCAAGGACACAACTTGAAATGTGAAATTTCAAATCAGATGCAAAAGCTATTTTGCACATAATTTGCCATTACCAGCCTATTTTTATTGAGTGTTGATAACCTAATAAATGATGGATTCTGAAATAAATATGGTACAAATCCTATCTAGAGACCGACAGAACCAGTTTTTAGACCCAGCAAAGCTGATGCCATGGTGTGGTCACGCAAACCAAACAAGTTCACTGTACCAAATGAATACCTGAGGAAGCAAACCTACTAAATGAGCTATTCATGCTTCTCTGGGAAATATGAATCTATAGTTCAGAAGAAGACTCTATAAACTGTAACTTTCTAAGTCTCATAAGCATACATTTTAGAAGATAACCTTGGCATTTTGAAAAAAGATTTTCATTTTTCCGTCCTTTATCTCCTTATAAGTTATACAACATGGTGCAGGTCAGAATATCCAGCAAAGCAATATTGTGCTGCAACAAAAATATCGTACTGAGAATTTTGACTCCCAAAATACTGTTACGGTAAGTAAGTGTAGATGAGTATGAATTTATTATGTTTAATTCCACATCAACCTACCTTGAAGATATACACACAATCAAAATGCATACAGGTAGGGTTAGGTATAGTAAATATGTACTTACCTTCAAAGTATTTTCATAGGCAACATTCTATGATATTTAAAACTCGATATACTGGTGGTATACCCTCCAGCAGTCTCCTTCTTTCGTCTTTTATCTCCACTTTGTAACTGCCCTACTACCTGCTCTCTCGTTCTTTTTTATTGTATGGTTAGCTTTTACTGAGTACCTTATCTTCTGCTCCGATCTAATCTACGTGAATTTGTAGAAATACTAAATTACCGAATCCTCACAACAATCATGAACATACCCTGGCTGGAAATAATGTAACTTGTATAAATGAATTACCCATATTTCTTTTATGTAGGGTGTTTCTTGAATCCCTTACTCCTGTACATCCCCACCTTACCTTACTCACACCTCCCTTTTATCTTTCTATTTAAGTTGACATCAGAAAAAACATGTCACCCTGACTTGCCCATCCTAGGTGGCAATCCACCCATCTATGTCATCTCCTGAAAGACTAAAAGGACTTGCGCTCCATAGGCTATAGCTGGAAGGGAATGTGATTCCATTTCTGTAGCCTTTTGCTTCCCTCATAAACCACAACATTGTCATTTGCTGGAAACAACATTCAGGGTTTTGTCAAATTTCTCGTATTTCTATTGTTTTCCTGTTTTTTTGTCTTTTTTGCTTTCTTCAAATTTCTATTTATTATCCTGTCTTTTTCTCCAAAACCAGAAAGCTGCTTCTCCTGCTCAGGTTATGAGACTCCAATTTTTCACAATATTCCGTGCCTTAAAACCTCTCTCTTTAAGACCAGCCCTTGAAAGACCATCTGGCCTTTGACAAATCCCTAATTTAAATGATCCATAAGGCACGATTCAAAAAGATCACAATTCCCCTAAATATCCATGGTCACAGCCTCTGTCACTCCATTGCCTTTAAACTCATAATTCCAGCATGAATAGGGAATCATAGGGAAGAACAAATCAGACGATGAAACTCTGGTCTGCCTCAGTAGACTAAGAAAGCTACATCTGTGCTTGCATCACTGCTGTTTAATGCACCCTTATCTCATGGCAAGATCAGGGACACCCTAAAATATTTTTCTCACCCAACTCTTGGAAAAAGCACACTACTGGTCTAAAAGACCATATCAATTACAGTCCGCTCCCAAAATACTCTTCACAGGTTAAATCTTTGAGAGTAAAGAAAATCAAGCGATGAGTGTGTGAAAACCCTCAGCATCCTCCTAAATTGCCATTTGGGCTTTCGGCCTCAACCAGGAACCAAGTCTGAAGCGATGAACATCATC
Organism: Lissotriton vulgaris; assembly: GCF_964263255.1. Lineage (NCBI taxonomy): Eukaryota > Metazoa > Chordata > Amphibia > Caudata > Salamandridae > Lissotriton > Lissotriton vulgaris. Next base: position 797,087,508 of record NC_141685.1, on the reverse strand, counting down.
GAAGATCCCAAGAACCAAGGCAACGACAACTAACAGCTAAAGGACTCCTAGAGCAGTCTGCCCGATATGATGCACTGAACCACTACATACTTCTCAGACGCTTCCAAAAGTCAGTACACGCAACTGGACTAACACTGGAACGGACTGAATCGTTCCTCTCAAGTTGAAGACTACATCTTAGAATTAGTTTAGACCAATCCAAAGCCTCTTGGCTTGTGTGCAGTGACTTTTCTGGGTCTTGCACCTTGGATCCCTATAAATGGTAATTCTCCAAGGTTCTACTACCCGAAACTTGCATTCCAGTCAAGTCCACCCAATTCCCATTAAGAACATCAAATGAAAGAAACATTAGCAGAGATACTGCTGTGTGCTGTGGCTGCCACCGACGTCTCAAAAGATGCAAAATCCTTACAAATGAGTTCAAACCTAACCTACCTCATTAAACAATCCTCTCACTGCTAGCAGTTCCACTACTGTTCTCTGTCAAAATATTGAGGTAAAAAATATCTACCTGTACCTTGTTAACTCTATAATATTGATTACAGGATTAGGCCAGGGAAAGCATATGTACGGGTGTATAGATGTATTACTGCCTACACACCTACTTACCGTTGTAGTCAATATTGTGTAGTAGAGTGGAGGTCGATGTAAGAAACATGTTTTCAAAGAACACTGTCCACTATAGGAAGGGACAGCACCCACAAACCCATCATGAAGAGGTGGGGCCCTATTACCCACTGCAATAGTGTTATTACCTTTCTACTGCAGCTACCTGCAATGCACAAACAAGCATTCATAAGAACTGCTTGTGTGTACAACCCAAAGTCTTACAACTATTGGAAAAACATAAACAATTACTGTGGTGCCCAACACCAACTGACACTATTCAACACCCCCATCGAATGGTACTCCAAGGATGCTGATACAACCGCAAGAAAAACGACATGCAACCTTCTAAAGAAGTGTCACATAAATAACAAAATGAATTAATACATGGACATACAGTGGGTGGCCAATGTGATTTTCAATCACATACCTACAATTTCAGCAGACAGTATCACTTGACTAGCTACAGGCTCAGCAGAGAGGCCCAAAAGTACTATTCGTATTGCGTCATACTCTGCAGGTCGTCTTAGTGCGTGTCACTCGGAGACCTGCCGTCTTAGTAGGATGAACCTAGGTGTATTAATGGAAAACCTTCAGGTACTTCAGAGGGTCATTGGGAGTATTATTCAGATATCTGCATATTCAACAAGAAGTCCAGAAGAAATATTGTTTAGTAACTTGCAGTCTCAGCAATGGATTCCTACAAGTTTCATTTGATGCTCACAGGCTCTGAAGGAGGTTTCAGGGGGTATCACACAGATACTTACAGGACTAGCAGGAGATAGATCCATCAGCATATCACACCTGTACTATGTATAGGTTCATAGGTTTAGAAGTGTGCACCTGGGATTACCATTTAGCAGTTTACAAACTGAAGAGATAGTTGCTGGAAATTATCAGACTATATGCTTTTCTTAAAACTAATTGTAGTTGGAAAAGGTTGTATGGAACACTTTGATAACCAGAAAGAGGGGCGCTTCCACCAAATGTGGTTTTGCTATCTCAAGTACCAGACTACAAGATCTGCGAGGATAGCTTAGCACCCTGAACATAACACTCAGGTCTGTGTAAACTGTGAGACAGTTATGCAGTAAAAGGCTCCCGCCTCTAGGAACTTATAACCTGAGAGATATCGCTGCTGTCTTGCACCAGTATGTGTTACAGCGTTTGACGTCAAGGGATAGCTATGCTGTGTTAGATACGACTCATTAGCAAAAGTGAACCTTTTATGATGGAATTCCATAAAAGAGACTGAAGCTTCAAATAACTTGAACAGAACATGGTGTACTTTGACTTAGATTCAAGCCCTGGCATAGCAAGTGAAGAGGAGCACTACAACTTTAATAGGTAAAGCTCAAGGTCAGTGACAAGATGCCATTCACAACCCTATACTCCTTATTTTGAGAGGAGGAGGTCTGTTGAAGAAGAGACTATATATGTAGTTACTGGGGCTTCGAGATCCCCACTGCTCTTGTAAGTGTTCTTGCACATCGGTTTGTGTTTATTGACAGTCACAAGACACATTTGCTTGTCATGTGTTGCTAAAGTGACTCACCATAGACTGGCAAGGGATAGCATGGACCCTTTTGCTTGGGGAGGTTAGTTTTAGTGGCCTGGTACCATTGGCAGGTTGTCTGTTAAGAAAAGCTTGTAGGTAGTAATGAAGGGGCATTTGGATTGCATGAGGGATTGGAGAACATCTTTGTTTAAAGGTGTCTGCATTTAGAATATCCTTTGCCTTTTGTCTGTGGATAATCTCTGTGTTATGTTAGGTTAAGGATATGTGATTGAATGGCTAACTACAGGATTTCATCTAATTGGAAGAGGTGTAAAAGAGACCGTTTTGGTTCAAAACTTGTGAGAACTGACATATGTTGGTAACCTGGTTCCACTGGTTTTCCACAGAAGTTATAAGTCCTGATCCGGGTGCAATGGTTACCCACTACCTTGGTTCTCCAAAGTTTACCCTTCACCTTGGTTGTCCATAGAAGTGTGCATATCTCATTGTGCCACTTGTTCCTCTAGGTCTTTCTTTCTTCACAGCAAGTTCTGTACTTCCCACCAAAAGAAAGTTCTTTGATTTAGATTGTTTTTACACTTGACCATCCTTTCCTTCAAAATCTTGCATGGCTGGAAATTCCTCAGTTCGCAGCTAAACAAGGAAGCTCACTCTCTGTTGGTATTAAAGTAATGTATAATCATCTCGAATTTGGGAGACAGTTAGAAATGTGGCTCTCTCAGCCCATCAAAGGTACGAAGTGCTATATAAATTGTGCTACTATAGAATGCAACAACTCTGAACTTCTTGGTCACCCCTACCTCTGACTGTTGAGAGAAGCTGTAAGTCTAATTTTGGCCTCAATATGTTTCCTCTAGGTGCATGTCCCATCTCTAGAGTTGTTATTTTATGTAGGAGCCCTACCTCTGGACTTGTTATTTTAACAACACTATTGTGTGTTGGAAGAAGCAATGAATCTTATCTCTATACCTATTGTTTGTTCTCTCCCTTCAGTTCCAGATAGGATGCATGGACTGTCATTCTGTGCACTTTACTTTAGCTACCCGGTGCTAAAGTGCTTGTGCTCTTCTTCTAAAACATGGTTTGGTTGACTTACCTACAATTGGCATATTTAATTTACTTATACGTCCCTAGTAAAGTGCACTACCTGTACCCAGGGCCTGTAAATGAAATGCTACTAGTTGGCCTGCAGCACTGACTGTGGCACTCACTTAAGTAGCCTTTTACACATGTCTCAGACCTGCCTTTGCAGAACCTGTTTGCAGTTTTAATCTGCCATGGCGACCAGGCAAGTTAACCCTCTTGTTAAACGTTCCTGTTTTCAATACATATTAGTTACCCTAAGGTAGGCCCTGGGCAGCCCAAGGGCAGAGCACAGTGTATGTAAAAATTAGGACTTTTACTTTTAAGTTTTACATGTCCTAGTAGTGAAAAACTTTTAAATACGTTTTTCACAACTGTAAGGCTTATCCCTCCAGTAGGATAACATTGAGATTGACTTATTACATTTTTTACGTGTAATCAACCATTGGGAAGAGATGGGACCCCCACAAATTTTGGTGTCTCTGGAATAAAAATGTAAATCACAAATTATGGTGAAGTCGGATTTTGAATGTTAATTCTGAAAAGGACACTTTTAGAAAGTTGGCATTTTCTTACTTTAGCTATTAGGTGCCTTCTGCCTATCTCTGAGTGCATGTCTGGGGTGGGTGGCAGCTGGGCTTTGTGCATTTCCTCTAGACAGCCACACACAAAGGGAGCTTAGGTGTGGCTGATGGGTCATCCACATCATGATGGGCCATCCTGGGCAGGATGGGAGGGAGAAGCTGACACTTACACCTGAATAGGATGTGTTCTGTTCCCACACAAAGGGCTGTATACTCCCCTGTAGTGAGTCTGGAGCCAAGGCAGGAAGGGCAGGGACTCTGTGCACTTCAAAGGCCTCTCTTTAAAGTCTCCCCCAGTTTAAAGGCATAAGTGTATATAAGTACTGGATCTCAGACACCACCACTTCAGTACACTTCTGGAACTGTGGAAACTCTACCAGAAAGAAAGACTGCTGTGCTTCTGAAATGACTGCTACTCTGCTGGAATGCTGCTTTGCTGTGCTGACCTGCTGCCTGCTGCCTGCTGTCCTCTTGACCAGGAGCCTGGGAGCAAGAAGGACTGGACCTGCATCTCTCCTACCCAGATCCAAAGTGTCTACAAGGGATTGGTGGCTTGCCTCCTGATTGAAGTCGCAGGGACATAAAAGACAACTAAATAACTTTGCTGCAGCACCTGGACTGTCATCTGAGAGTCTTGCCTGCCAAGTGATGTCAATCCAGTTCTGGAACCTTGGGAGTGGGTATAAAGTGCTCAGAACCGGTGCATTGCCATTGACGCCTAGGAATCGCCACAGCTGCAAGGATAGAGTGCTTTGCATTTCCGTCGATGCAACGCATCACTGCTGCTGCGAGGATCAAGGACATTGCATCGCTGACTGCGTGGCGTATCGCCTCCATTCCTGATGCATCTTCAACTTTGCGCGGCTCAGAGCCCACACATCACCTACATCCTAAGGATCGACATTGACGCATTGTCTCCTATGCTCTTCACATCTCGACCTTGGCGCAACTGCGAACCAAGGTACTGTTTCAGCAGGGCAAGGCTGGTCCCTGTATCTGACCTGCGCTCCATCGCGGTTGGCCTGAACTTTTGAATGTGACGCGGTCTAGCAGAACCAGATATGCCTGGTTGGGACTTTATGCTTTTAAGCACTACATTTTAGTTTATTCTTTAAAAATTCATAACTCCGGTTAGACTTATTGGATTTTTGTAATTATGGTCCTGTTTTTTTCATTAAATTAAGCTCTATTTTTCTACCTCGTTGTGGTGTCTTTGGTCTTTGTGTTCATTCCGTTTGAACAAGGATGTTATGAGTCCCACCAGTAGACTTGCTGATTATTTACTACATATGGTTGCCCATAGATTCTGCGTGTCAGGCATCTAGACTTGTTACATAACCTCTTTATGTAGCTGGCAAAAAAAGTGGGATATATTAGCTCAAGACACTTTGTTTGTTTATCCTCTTCCAACATTTGTCCTGAAACGCTATGCATTTTGCTTCTAGGCTTGTTTTTCCTCTTTCTCTCAGGGTGCCCTGTGAAACTAGGAACACTGCCTCTGGCTTTGTTGTTCATTCTTTAGGTCTAGTTGCCAGTGCAGCTAAAAGCTCTACTTCTGGAGTTGTTGTCCATTCCTTTCTTCTGGTTGCCCTGTGAAGCTAGGAAACCTACCTCTGGATTTGTTAATTAGCCCCTTTCTACCACTGTCTTAAAAACCCATGTATTTAGCCTCTGGGCTTGGTAATTTTCTCCCTCTAGTTCCCCTTTCAAGCTAAGAACCCTACCTGTGGATTTGTTGTTTGCCCGCTCTCTATCTGTTTGCCCTGTGAGGCTAGGACCCCTACCACTGGTTTTTGCGTTTAGGCCTCTCCCTCTGGTTCCCCCTAAAGCTAGAAACCCTACCTCTGGATTTGTTGTTCATCCTCTTCCTCTGGCTGCTGGATGTGTGTGATAGCAGAGTGGCCTGTTGCTGGTTGGTGTCCACGGGGCTGGTAGCGATGATGTTGTCCTTGTACTTCTTCATCAGAGACAGCTTGGCATTGTCACTTCCTGAGCAGGAAGAATTTAAGGCAAAAACTTTCAGAAAGGGAGAAAAAGAAAAGAAAATGAGGTACTGTAGGCCCAGTGAGCTTTGCATGGATGGAAGTGTGAGACCCGTGCATGAGAAGGATTCACACTTGGTGGTGTCAATGGACATGAATAGCAGATGTGCCATAGGCTAGGACTGAGATGCCACGGCAGCCATGAGTGGATCAGAGTAATGAAATTGGTGGCGCATGCTCATGTCTCTACTGACAGAGCTGTTTGGAGGTTAAAAATTGGAATATTAAAATGGCCTGAGGTACAGTTACAGAGCTGTGTGTCTCCCTTGTACTGCATTTAAAATGTGAAAGCATCTTAGCAAGGATTAAGGTTGAAGTGCATTGTCGGAGCTACTTGTGGGACCCAGTTGTGGAATGGAATGGGGTGCTTCAGGTCAGGATTGAAGTGCATTTCTGTGGGTCCCAGTCCTAGAGCAGCCAAGGGGGTGTTACACCCCCCCTAAAAAATGTAATCTGTAGTAAATAGTTGGGTGCAGGTACCCTCAGTCGGGTATGATGGGGCATCTGTCGGATTTCACCCTGGATTTTTACATGCCCACACTTATAAAAATACACACACACACTATATCTCTCTCTTCTCTCCCGCCAAACTTGGTTGGTTTGAAAACAATTGTGTTTTAAGTGCTCCTAACATTCAGCACTCCTTACTTTTTCCAATGCCTCTTTAGCCCCCCACGTGTCCTGCTTCTCATGATGCCTTTTAACAAGATATCCCAGCGGGATTGTTGGGAAATCTGAAGCTCACACCCAATCTTACTGACCAAGCTCCTCCTCTGGGAGCAGCAGACGGTGATGTTGTCAGGTCTGATGTGTATTAGTAGAGATGTGTTTAGGAATCAGTTCTGAAACAGTAGGTTGTGTGAGTCGTTACTGAGGTACAGACAGTAGCAGCTTGTGGAGGGAGTGCTGTGGGGCAGTGGGGCAGGGTGGGGGAGGGGCAGGGTTGGGGGTAGTAAACTCCGGCTCACGGCCGACTTGAGTAATCTAATAATAAATAAATAAATAAACGCCAAATGCGTTTCAGCGCGTGCAATGAAATTCGTTTAAATGCATACCTGCCAACTTACAAAACCACTTCAGTGTGTGAGGAGGGGTGGGACCTTGAAGGGGGCGGGGATTGGTGCCAAGAGCTATGCAAGAGGTACTCTGCACCCCACCAAGTCCCCACCCCCTCCCCCTCCCCCCAAAAAAAGAAAAGAAAGGGTCATTGAGGCTGTCGCCATTGTAATGGGGTGATTTCTCACCTTTTAATCAGGGCCGGACTAGCCGTAGCAGGCCCCGGGCATTTGCCCAGTGGGCCGCCAGGGTGGCGGCCGGTTTTAGGCCCTGGGGAGGCGTTGTTATTACAGGGGCCGTTTTTGCAGCATAGCTGCAAAATCGGCCCCTGTAACAAAATCGGCTGAAACCGGCCCTTGCAAATAGCACAGCTGCACCCCCAACCCCGCATGGGGCGGCCAAGCACTTTGCCAGGGCTGATTTTGGTACCCAGTCTGGCCCTGCTTTTAATGGACATCTGCTGCTTACAGATAGCAAAAACAAGCTGTATATTGACACTTTACAGTGGCTTTCATCTTGTTTTCTCAGTGACTGAGTGATTTCGGCTCCTTACCCGGTGACCGTGTGAAGGGAGCTGAAATCGTGTGACACACAGTGGCACTGTGTGAGTTGGCAGGTATGTTAATGGTTGAGCTGGAGTTGTTTAGATGATGACAACAATAGAGATGTGATTTTGAGTGTGAGAACAAAATGATAAAGCTGTGAATTGATTGAAAGGGAAGGACTGCAGCATTAGATGAGTCACAGAGTGATGTTAAATAACTTGGCGAACACACAATCTCTGATGTTAAAGGGAGCATCTTATGTATGAGTAGGGTGACCAGATGGCACCATGTCACTGAGACATTACTTTTCCTCCTTTCCAATCCTCGACTTTGCGTTCACATCATTGTTATCATTATTATCAAGTGTGATGCGGCCGTAGTGTTATTTTTTAGGCATGCCAACATGGATTCATATGACTAGAAAATGAGGCGAGCAATGTTTTTTCTTCTGATTTACTAATCCAAGATGGATTAGTAAATAAAAAGTTGTGCGAAATCTGCTTTTTGAGATGGTGCTAATGTTTTTTTTTATATAGCGCAAATGAACTTTAAAAAAAAAAAGTAGGGGGGTGGGTTGGAGTTGGGAACGGGTGGTAGACGAGGCTACATGAAGGGAGAGAGGTTAGGAGAGAAGGATTCTGACAGAGAAGAAAAGGACAAGCAAGAAACAACAATGGGATAGCGCACAGACAACAGAGGGTGGGTTGGGATGGGGAAGCACACAGACAACAGAGGTTGGACGGGCAAACATAGGGAAGCACACAGAGAACAGAGGGATGTGGGGAAGCATGAAAGACAATGGTAGGTGGGCATTTTTAGGAAGAAGAAAGAACAGTAACTAACGAGGGAGGGGTAGGGAAGAAACACACAGGTAAAATACAGGAACACAGACTACATGAAGGAGACAGCTTGAAAACACATGTGGACAGGTAGAGTGGTGCTTAACCAAAATGAAATCAAGAGGGCTCAAACTGAAGCAGAGGAAGAACACATATAAAGGGGAGGGATAAACACTAGAAAAGGAAGAAAAGCCCACAAAAGCTGACAAATAAGAAGCAAGCAAATGAGCGTGACAGTGAAGACAACCAATGGTAAGCAATGGGCGGGCTCTAAGCCCCCTGTAAACTAGCAATATGTTGTGCAACTCCCTGTCGCTTGATGTTGCTTCCTGTTTCAGAGTAAAAGCCAGTTCACTACCTACCTAAGAAAAACGCTTACAAATAACATAAAAATATGACACATGGAAAGACTTTGTGATTGGCAAATTTGCCACAATTTCAAACATTAATGGTAGGATCATCATAGTTAATTTTTTTAGAATGGTATAAGTCAGTATATACCCTTTGCAGATGAAGCAGTAGGAACAGAGATACCCACTATAAGAATGGGATGACACATAAAAACTGGTTCTGGCTTAAGTCTTAGCTAATAACGTTGTCATTGAAAAGTTTTATTATTGCATTAAACCCTATGTGGTCCATCATTGACATTTGAGGCATTGAAATGAACTTCATATCAAGTATTGTACTTTCCATCAAGACAGCAGAGTCCTAACCCCTCAATTGGCTCTCAATACTTCTTCCTTCATTTATCTACTACTCTTCAATAGAGGTCTGTACTCCCTTATATGGAAGGTATAGCACAGTTAGTTCATTGAAGCTTAGCTTGTAGGCACTGTTGTGCTTTATAAACTAATGTTTAATGGAGTCTCACTCATTCATCCATCAATGGCCTCATGCACTTAAATGAAATCTCACTCCACTTCCCGCCCCTGACCTTATACTCTTCAATGGAGTCTCACTTGTTTCCCATAAGTCATATTTCATGCTTGCCATGGCCCAAATTACTGTGGGTTCCTAGTCTCAACAAAGTGATACATGCTTTGCATTGAAGCCAGGGTTGATGCTTCCCTACCTGGGGTAAGATCCATGGCTGTTTTCTCGTTGCAGCCCTGCAGAGAGTCCAATGTGCGGGTCATCTGGCTGGCAAAGTCCTCACCGCCATTCATGCATTCACGCTGCAGGTGGTGCCGCAAGTCGGTGATGTCATATTCATACCCATCCAAGATGGGGGTCTCGCGGATGCTCAGGGTACCACTGGAATTGTGGCCCTGCCCACGGGCGTTCCGTAGGCTCTCACGACCATGCCCAATCAGGACGGATGGGATGTAGTGGATCTCATTGGCTGCTTCAGCGCTGGCACTCTTCTGAGGTTGTGGAACGCGACGTCGCTTGCACCAGCGGCGCCGGGTGTAGAGGATCAAAACCAGACACAGGATGGACACAAGCAGAGCTATCATGCCACCCTATGGGAAATAAGAAGGGTGCACTGGGTGAGACAGAGTTATCACAACACAAAGTACAGGAGAAATGTAAGGGGTGGCAATTGCAAACCCTGTGTTGTTGGTGCAGGCCCTGTGATATGACCAACCTGCCTACAGATCTTTAGAAAGCAAGTATGCATTTAAGATTATGGGTTGTTGTTTGTGTCAAGGTGAAGGGATATTCATGAGGCATCACTTCTTGTGGTGACATCAGGACTCAAAGGGCATGTGTGCTCACTCATGATGTAGAGGACAAGAGATGCCAAGACACAGAGCATCAGAGCAGCAGTTCAGTCATGAGGTGGAGGAGAAAGACAGAAATGTTCCCAGTTTAAAAAAACATCCTATGATATGTTATTGAGTCTTGAGATAAGGAAATTAAGCCGCTATTTGCATCCTTTGGGAGGGAAAAGACGGTAAACTTGTCACTTGGCAAAAAAATGATTCACCCATGAAATAAAGTCTAAAAGTTAATCAGGTGACACTGGCTACTAGTGAGAGAGGTGGGTCGCCACCATGAACCTAAGTAGAGCAGAGGAGATGTTATAATATGCTATCAGCATTTGTATAGTGCATTTGTACCCATTTATGGCCTTGCAGCCTTTGACGCAATCCGATATATCCTTAGTATGCAGTTCTGGGTTTCTCACTGACCAGAGTCGTAGTAGTTAGATAACTTTTTGTTATGCTTACGTAAAGATGGATCTGTTCGGTGATGTCTTTAGTGATAGATAGCTCCTAGTGCTTATTTCTCTGCCTCTAGTGTGGAGAAATAAGCACTAGTCGTAACTCCCAAACAAGGGGTGGGAAGTGGTTGAACAAGGCCAAGCTAGCCTTATAACCTTGAGAAAACTGAAAAGATTGCATGATTGTGGGCATTCACAAACTCCAATCCAACCCGTCCCCACTCTAGCAATGACCGGGGATTTACACCAGCAAAGGGCTGGAGTAACTCCCCTTGCAGAATGGAAAGGGGAAAGGACCACCTCCAAACTGGGAGGAAATGCAGGAGATGGGGTTTCTCCATTGGGGATTTTGTTTGCCCATGGAGATAAGAGGAAAAAGTAAAGATGTAAGTTTGCACAAGTGGCTCCATATCCAGAGTACATAATTGTATGCTATGTACAATTACGGATTGGGGTTAAGGGAGCCAGGAAAGTATGTCACACGACATTTGCAGTTGTGCCCCTGGAAAAGTTATCCTAGTGCAGATTTCCAGCTTATTACTGAAAATAAATTTTTTCAACTTATCGACAAGGTAAGACCATACCTATATGATCTAGCATAGCATCTAGGGCCAGATGTACGACCATTGTAAATTGCGAGTCACAATTCATGCTTGATTGCGAGTCGCAATTTACAATGTACAACAGTGTCTGAGACACTGTTTGCGATTCTCAATGGGGTCGCAAATTGCATGCCTCATGAATATTAATGAGGCACTTACATTATGCGACCCCGTTGAGAATGGCTGGTCATCCCAAGTTTGTGGGCCTGCTGGGCTCAGCAGACCTCCATGTCTGGGACTGTTTTAAATAAAGCTGTTTTTTTTTAATGCAGCCTGTTTTCCTTAAAGGAGATGGATTTTTAAAAAAAATGAAACGTTTATGTTTCAGTTTTTTAAGGGCAGGTAGTGGCCTTGGGACCACTGCTTGTCCCTAAAAAATATTTTCCCCTGCATTTTCAAAGGGGAAGGGATCACCTTCCCATTTTCGACTGCATTACCACCCTCTTGAAGAGGATGGTAAATTGCGAGTGTTTTGCAACCGCAATTGCAGTCGCAAAACATTCATACATAGGGCTGCAAGTCACAATTAGGAAAAGACACCCTTGGAACGCCCCTTCCTAATTGCGAGTCGCTAAACACTCGCAAAATAGTGTTTGTACATGGCCCTATCAGATTTTGCATGCGAAACGGGTTACAAACCCATTTGGCGTTGCAAAATCTCATTGTACATCTGGCCCGTAGTGGCCAATACGTTGCTAACTTTGCACACTGGCGCTTTACAGTCTTTTTAGAATCTCATGTTCCTACAGTCTTTTAATCTAAGCAACTTTTTGTCGCTAAAAATATATTTTCCTTTTGATAAATCATTTCTAATTGTTGTTGCTTTTATTATTTACAGAATGAGTTTATATGCTGCTGACCATTGCACATCGTACATATCAAGAGAATATCGGGGTTCACCCAAATCACCCTCCTTTATTTACCTGTGCGAAATATATGCACAACATAGAAGAAGGTTGGCAAGGAGGAATAAATATATCTATCTCTTAACATATAAGGAAGTCTATATTTTCCCATAAACAGTACACAGTCCTGCTGTCAATTCCTAAACAGAGTCACATACCACAAGCACATGTTATAAAAATATTTTAGTTATCTTCATTTGTTTTCGTTATTAGTTACACTGATTCTTTGTCATCAATATTTCAACAATCTTTTTTTCTTTTTTTCTTTTCAAACAACTAACTATAAATACACATTACAATAGATACACATCACAACAATGTTTCCTTACATTCCTACAACCCCTACAAAAATAGGACACCCAGTGGTCGCCTCTTAAATAAAGGAGATCCACTCATGAGGTAGTCAACTCAGCACACGAGGTAATGATCCCTCTCCAAAGAACAAATCATAAGTGTGCATTCACTTAAGAAGGAAATAATCTCAATTGTGTTCAGACTCCTCTTGTAAAAGACTGTCGACGCGTGCGCGTTTCGGCCTCGTACTCCTTCTTGGTCTTCTCAGGACAAGGGTAAGGAAACTTCTCGTATCCAATCCAAGTGCCCTGCAACCACAGCTCCATCCACCGACGGTCTCAAAATCACCCGGACACCCACTTGCTAACATGTGTTTACAATATGAATGCTGTTGTCTTTCCAATCCTTAATTTGCATTTGTAATAGGATGCATTGCCCTGTGATGATGCACCCTCATTTGTCTGAACCATCCCTGCTACTGACCCATGTGGGCACAGCCATAAACCCAACTTCTTGTGGAGAGGATCAGTGCCAACTGACCCTGGTGTGCCCAAACCAGCAGGCTTTCCAGCAAGCCGAAGTTCAAGTTCAAGTTCAAGTTTGGCATTTATATAGCGCACTACTCACCCATAGGGTCTCAAGGCGTTTGAGGGAGGGGGAAGAGATGGATCAGGGAGTCAACAGCCCACTGTGACATCTGCTTTGATTTGCAGGTCACTAATTCGAATCCCAGGCAAGGCCAGCACAGCTGTGCATTCTTCCAATGTTGGTTAAAGGAGTATCAAGTTGTTAGACAAGCATCGGCAAACTCAATAGGTCTGATGTTGGCAGCCAGTATTTTGGTTTGGTCATGGCTTTTACAAGACTTCATTGTTGGGGAAGCTGCCGGGACCTCATCAATCAAAAGGATCATTATTTTTTGGGTCTCAGAAAGCATACATTGCCAAAACAGTTCCAGGCACCTAAAGGAACTTCTTTGAGTGTAGATCTGTCCCTTGTAAAATGGAAGAATGACGTCACTCATAGCGCAGTTAGCGAATGGGTGAAGTGTGCTGTCTGACTGCCCTGTGCTGTGGTGGGTGAAAATAAAATGTGAATGAAACCATAACAGACAATGGATTAAGAGGGCTAACTGAAAGACCCTATATTTAAGTACATTATACATATAATTTTAGTAAAACCAAAACGCCTTGGTTAACACCACACCTAAGAAAACAGAAGTTTGACATGAAGTTCTATATATGAAGCAAACTACTAATAATCCTAAAATGAGTGTGAGAATTATTCTAATCAACAGAGTGAAACAGACCACAAATTGTTCAGAAAGAGCACAAAGAAGTAATCACTAGAAGAAAGGAGAAATTAGGGTGAATTGTACCCAAACAAACTGAGTTAAAAAGACATACAGCTAGATGCATCAAGCGAAATACCGTTCGCAAGGGGGCAGATTCTCAGAATCTGCCCCTCTGCGATCGGTATTTATGCATTGGGATGCATCATCCCAAATGCATAAATTGCTATTTGCGATTGCATTTAAGGAATCTCAACTTGAGATTCCTTAAATGCATTGCATGAATGCTAGCGATTTCGTTGATAGGGGTTGCTATTTACCGTGAAATCAAACTTCATGGTAAATAACGAAAACTGTGAAAAATGCACTAAAGTGCATCTTTCAAAGTTGTATGTTACACACACACATGTCCTTACGACATGTGTGTGCGCAATACCTGTGTCCAGGTCAATTTAAGGGGTGCAACAGGGTGCCCTTTGGACACCCGTCACCCTTGAAATTGCGTTCTCAAATTGCGATTAGCTAATTGCTAATCGCAAATTGAGAATTCCTCCCCATTCATTCCTATGGGCCTCTTGGCCCATAGGAATCGATGAGATGTCATTCCTTATTGGCGAATCGCACTCTGCGAGTTGCAGATAAGGAATATTTAGGAATTGCTAATATTTTAGCAAATCTTACATGCATTTGATTTTGCGAGTCCCTAAATGCGAATCCTTAAACTCCGCAATTAAGGACTCGCAAATTCGAACGTTGATGCATCTAGCAGATATTGCAGAGTGGGGGAAGAAGAATGCATGAGATAAATTCAATACTTGACAATCTGGTATTCAGTAACCTTGGCATTCGACTGTATTGGCGGTAGCAGTGGTTAATTTGTAAAAAAATAAGTGCAGAGGCTTTCGTCAGGAGGCTGCTTGCACCAGCCCATTTCTCTTAATAGCATGGCCTAAAACAGAACCAACTACTAAACATGAATGTGAGGAGAGGATGTGGGAAATGACCAGAACTGCTGACTTCTGAGCTGGGGAACCAGGTTTGAGTCTTGGCGTCAGCTCAACATTCTGGGATTCTGGGCAAATAACTTAATCTCCCCATACCTACCATAAATTAATGTGTTCTTAACTGGTGCCCATGAAAAACGCCGGTGTTGATGATTAAGTGCTGGTCCTGAGCACCGAAACCCACTGGCTCAAATTAAACACTAGGCAGTAGGCTCCTAATGAAAAGTTTTGTCACTCACACTTTTTTGTTTTCTACAAATTTAGCACTAAGGTGCCATCTTCCTCAAAGTATCTTACCAGTAGCTACATTCAGCCAGCATATATTTATGGACTAATAATAGGTAGGTTAATAACTCTATCATATGATGGTAACCTAGTGCAGAGCAAACACAAGGAAATGTTGGACGGAGCGCTGAAACTTTTCAGACACCCACCCCCAGTCACAGATCTGGGTTGAATCCATAATTGTTCTTTAGCTCACTTCGCCACCCTAGTTCAGACACAGCTATATGCAAATCAGTCTTGACCCTGTGCCTCATGGGAACAGTCCAGCCCGAACTGCCAAGCTATGTCTTCCCTGGAGTGGAAACAAGCATTCTGGGACCGGTTTCAGGCTAACAGCCCTCATCAGCCAGGCTAGCTTGAATCAAGTGGCAAAGTGAGCAAGGGACCCACATCTGGGCATACCCTGCCAACTTAGGGTTAACAAAGTAACCTAGTGCATACAGGTTCAGTTCTTGCTAGGGGATAACTCAGCCATTCACATCTATAGAGTCGATAAAATGAGTACCACTTACTTTTGGAAATGATACCGCCTGTTATTTACTATGTATGTATGTTTGGGATTTATAAAACGCATAGATGGCCGAGGGCTTCCCAGCGCTGGAAGTGAGAAAATATGCCACTAAACTGCAAGACTATGGTAACGAGCAGCGTCATGGAAAATGGGTGCGTGTGAGAGAGAGTCTGTGTACCTACACATGGATGGATTGGATGAGAAAATAGAGTGTTGCTTCTTTAGGTCTGGAATTTGAGACAGCTTTAGCTGTTTTGCCAGACTATGTTTTTCCATAAAACACATACATAATAATTATACATAGATGGGTTATTGGTCAGCAGGCTACATCAATTGGTCAGATAGACTACCGTTTACATTTTGCTGCCTCCTCCACATCAAAGAGCATCGGGCAAAGTATCAGTCTGCATTACCCATTGGATCTCTTCACTGATTGCACAAAGCCTGTGCACATGCTTCACATCCACCTAAAAATTAGATACTTTCTCTCCAATGACACATCTAGAACAAAGTGTGTTTTATTGTATTTATTTATTTGGAATATCTTTACATATGAGCAAAGTGTAAGTTGCAAAACCTTTGTGTTACCAGTTAGATAGTGATTTATTTACTGTCCTCTCTTCAAAGATGTTGTTTTAAAGTATTTGGGTGATATTTTAGCATTGTAGCTGCATACGATTTGAGTATGTGGGGTCTGATTATGATGTTGGCAGGGTTTACATCTACCCAACATCGATGCGGAAGCTGAACCGCCCGACTAGGAGTCTGAGGTCCCGCTGGCTGCATTATGATGCGACCTCCTTCACTGCGGTCACTGTGTATTTTCTTTGTATTGCAGCGTGTGCTGCGGGCTGCAGCACACACCACATTACAAAAAAAAACACATCTGACATACCCCTGCACTATGTGGCAGGCACCATGCAGTGCCTACCACATGGTGCAGGGATACGTAGGGGGCGCCGCCGCCGCCACATTGGAGGGCCAGGGGAGAAGGAGGGCCAACTATGGCCCCCAAGTCACTTTCCGCTTGCCTTTTCATGGCCTGTTAACCGCCATGAAACAGCCGGCGTAAAAGGACATTGTAATCCCTTCGGTGGTGCATGAGCAGGCACTGTTGTAGGTATTGCAGTCCCTCTGACGGTCTGATTGGCTCCTTGAGACTGTTGGATGCGTGGCAGCCAGTCTCTCCGCCCACCCTCCATCCGCCCGCCATCATAATGCAGCGGGCGGCCCTGCAGTGTCCGATGGCGGTGGGATCACCACTGACGGTCTGACGGTGGCAGTCCCACCACCATCGTAATAAGACCCTTGGTTAGGTAGTGATATATTATCCTCTTCTTCACGAATAATAATTTATTGTTTATTGCAAACACACAGCGGGCACGTTATGGTCGCCGTGTGTTTTTAATCTATTTTTGAGGCACAT
Organism: Lissotriton vulgaris; assembly: GCF_964263255.1. Classification (NCBI taxonomy): domain Eukaryota; kingdom Metazoa; phylum Chordata; class Amphibia; order Caudata; family Salamandridae; genus Lissotriton; species Lissotriton vulgaris. The sequence goes on along the minus strand of NC_141685.1, from coordinate 797,070,746 downwards.
ACCTGCGATAAGAAATATAAAAGGTACACCTCGCGCCTGCCTGCCCATGCCAGATCGATTGGCTTGCCTGCTTGTTTTTCTGTGGGTGCGTCTTAAAGTACTGCCCTTGCTTTAAAGAAACCTTTTCTCTGCGGTCTCGTCCTACATTCTTAGATGCTAAGACCTCTCTCCATGACATTCCAGGCGCCTCGTCCTGCCCTCCCACATTCTGATGCCAGCTGGGAGGAGGAGCGGCCATGTCACCTCTCGTCCCAAGTAAGGTTGATCGATTCTGCTCTTGCCAACTAGGCATTTGATGGGCCATTTGCCATCTGCCATCTGCCAGCCGCCGTCCCATGTCCGGCCACGGTGCCAGGGCCTTTATGGGCAGACAGGTGTCTTGGTTTACTGGCCATGTTTATGTACCCATTAAGCAGCAGGGCCGAGCTCTGGGTGGGCATCTAACTCGGCGCTCAGCTAATATTTGCTGCAAGAGAATAAACACCCAAACGACGGAAGCACGAGCAGACGCTGCAAAGTAGGCGTCGAAGGGGCTTTCAGTGTAATTAGTATTTAAGCACATGGGCTGGTAGTGTACTCGGCTGGCACTGGTGATGTAGTCTTTCAGATGCCAGCCTCCGTCTCATAACCAGGACACACACCACCCGCCCAGGACCAGATTCTGTTAACGTCTTCCTGATGTTTTTGTGGCTCTTCTCAGTGTTACTTTTATGTCTTCGTGTTTTTCCCCTTTAAAGCACAGTTTCTTTTTTTTTAATATTGCAACATGATTTAAAGTAGTGTTTTCATTTTTGGAGTCTGCGTCTGGAATATTTAGCCTTGATCTTGAATGACACGCAGATACACGCGGATGACACACAGCTCCTCTTTCCCTTCAAAACCCTCACCGCTGAATTAAGGAACTCCTTCTCAGCAGGCATGAAGGCCGTAGCACAATGGATGTCCACCAACTATCTACAGTGCAACGTCAGCAAAACTGAAGTTATGCTGTTCGGAGAGGCCAAAATACTGTGGACCCCGGATTGGTGGCCACCTGATCTTGGTACGGTCCCAGAACCCAAACAGGTCGTCAAAAATCTGGGGATCCGCCTTGATCAGGAATTATCGCTCAAACAACATAGCAACCACGTTGCAGGCTCATGCTTTCACACCATTAGCCTGCTGTGCAAAGTCTTTCCCCTGCTACCCGACTCATTCAGGAAACCCTAGTGCAGATCCTTACCTTGAGTCGAATCGACTACTGCAACGGCTTGCTTCTTTCCGCCAATGAGGGAGTGTTGGCTAGACTCCAGGTAATTCAAAACACAGCGGCTCGCCTAGTCCTCAATGCCCCTCCAAGAACAGCATCTAAACCACTCCTAGACAAACTGCACTGGCTTTCTATTCGACAAAGGACAAAATTTAAAATATGCTGTCTGATTCACAAGAGCATAAATGGACAAGGCCCTACCTACCTGGAACAGAAATTTACTCCTTACATCCCCCCCAGATCGCTCAGATCCAGTAAAAGCCATCTACTGGTAGTGCCTCGCGCCAAGAAGGCTAGGCACGGAGGCAAAGCCCTATCAGTAGTAGGACCCACACTGTGGAACAGACTCCCTCTAACTTTCAGACTATGCTCCGAACATCTGAAATTCAGAAAACAACTTAAAACCCTGCTGTTTAAAAATGAGATCTAGTTCCAGCTTTACTCATTCCTCTGTGTATGTCAGCCGCCCCAAAAGCGCAGAGATACTCCAGCTGGAGTCGATTCTAGCGCTACAAAAACTCGTAAATAAATAAAATAAATAAATCTAGGAGATTGAGTCAGTGCTGGGGGTAACATCTGGAGTACTACTGCTGAGTTCAGTTTTAGAGGTCACTTCTGCAGTGCTGCCTCCAGGACTTTAAGTCACTTCTGTACTGAGCAAGCTTCTGCATTCCGCACGCTTCTAGAACATTCCATAGTTCTGGTTGTTGCACCTAGAGCACTGAGTCCAATCATAGGTGCCACCTCTACACCACTGGGTTCCGTTCTGCAGGCCACCTTGGGGATTGTGTTTCATAACCCTCGCACTCTGCCCCATTCCTCCCCATCCGCACATTTCCCCATACTGTATTCCTCATTCTGCAAAAGAACCAACTTACATGTTTGTCTTGTGGTGGTCATTTGTTGGCCGCAGTTTATTTAGGAATACAATGACAACATGCATTCACTTTGTAACTTTTGTTGTCTCGTCTCTCTTGGCCCTTCCGGGTCGTGTTCTTTGGTTGTTTGGGTTTGTGCTCTCTTTGCGCACAGAGGGAGTAGCTTCTATCCCCGGGGTTAGGCAACGACTCATTACTTTGTCCGATTCTTGTTGTGCCCTGCCATCCGGCGGGCTGGGCTGCGAGCGCCGTCTCTGTTAGCTACCCCCCCTCTTTGGTAAGCCGCCTCACTGAGCCATGAGGCATCTGAAAGTGAGTGGTCTTACCCGCTGCCCTTAGGCCCACTCACCCAGCCGTGCAGTATCCCAAGGTTAGTGGTCCAAATCTGGCACACCGCCCTCCGGTGTGCCTCCTTACCAACCATTATCCGCATAGTTCTCTGCTTGCTTGTATCTGCTCCTCAGCACTGTGACAATACTGTTCCTTTGATGTGGGTGGGTGGACAAAAGATTCTTGTGTAAGTGCTGCTCCCCTGCTCCGTCCGTGAACTTAGGAGCTTACCTGGGGGAGCAGACCATATTCCCCCCCCCCCCTTTGTCGCCCTGCCTGGATAGGTGTTTTCACTTATTGAGGGGTTTGTATGTTGCCCAGGCCGGGGGGGGGGGGTACGGGGGGGGGGTGGCGCCTCTTCGGTGGCCACCATGGGGGGAGGCAGTGCAGGGTTGTTTTTTCACGCCTAGTCCCTCTGCGTGCCAAAAAAACGGCCGCAAACTGGATTGTTCTGGGGGGGCACACAATCGTTATGGCGCCCGCTCTCTAGCTCCCTTCGTGTGCAGCCTCTGCAATTCTGAAGGGTAACACTGAATCTAGTATCCAGTGCTGAAGGTCACACCTACAGCTTTGTGCCCATTTCTGGAATTCACAGTGCAAGTATTGTGTCCAGTTCTCAAAGTTAGACCACAAGTACTGTGCCCAGTCCTGAAAGCTTCAATTAACTTACTTTGTCCAAACACCAAGGCCAAATCTAGAGATATGTGTCTAGCTCAATTTTCCACATCTGGGGTATGTTGCCCAATTTTGGATGCCATATCTGAAGTACTGTGACCAGGTCTGGTTGTCACACCAGGAGTATTGATCCCAATTCTGAACTCAATATGTAAGGGGAGCATTGTGTCAAATTCTTAAGGTCAAACATGGAGCATTTGACCATTTGATGACTCAACAGCTGTGGATTTCTGAATGTCACTCCGGGTGTCCTGTTACAGAGTTCACATCTGGACTATTGTGCCCACTGCTCGAGTCCACATTTGATCATTGGGTCCAGTCAGGAAGACACATTTGGAGTACTGTGACCAGTTTGAGGAGTCTTCTGGAGCACCGTGTCAATTTCCTGAAGTACCGCCTGATGCTTTGCGTCTTGTTCTGTAAGACTCATCACGAGAACCGAGTTCAGATCTAGAGCCCATGTCAAGAGTATTGTGTCTTCCTCAAAAGGCCAGATCTATAGAGCTGTGTCAGTTTCTAGAATCTACATATGAAATATTGTGTATATCCCTGGAGAACGTGTCTACAGTATTGCATAGATTTCTGGAGTTCTTATTGAGCTATTGGCACAGTACAGGAAGTAACATGAGAAGTAGAACCCCCTATTGTGGAGCTCAGTTCTAGAGGAGTGAATGTTGTTCGGAAGGTGACATCAGAGAAACTGAGCTATGTTCCGCAGTCCGCATTCAAGAGTTATGCTTCCAGGACTGAAGGCATCCCATTGTATTCATTCAAGAAGATCACACATGAAGTTGTGTGTCTACATCGGAAGCATGGTATCCATTTGTGATATGTCTGCCTACATTATTATATAGTTTTTCACCAGAAAATCAGAGGAAAAATATACTTCGGTTTTCAAGGCCTAAATATCGAAAATAAAAATATTGTAAAGGTAAGTATTCATTGGTAGGTATAGGCTTAGTATACTAAAATTCCCATATATGCAGCTTGAAAATCGGTATCTTCAAGGTATGTAGATGTGGAGGTAAGAGTAGTGAATCTATAACTATGCACTTACTTAAACAATAATGTGGGTATCAGTATTTATGTCTCGAAAGTTTGGTCCCACAACATTTTGTCTTGATATGTTGACATACAATCTAATCGCACACTTTATTGTAAACAGATTGACTAAATCTAATTCTTAACAACACATATCCCTGCATAAAGAATTTCATCTTTGAAGGTCAGAGTGAATGCTATAGGTTACCTCCTCCAGGTGTGGCCATGGGGAATATAAGCCAGAAAACTCTCCAGGTGTGTTCATGAGGAGTTTTGGATCCTGAGCATTACTCAGGTGTATCCACTGCACCCCCGGGGCACAATGTATAATATGGCTCCAGGTGTGTTCATGGGAAGTACAAATCTAGAGAACTCCCTGGGTATGTTCATGGGCAATCCAAGCCAGAGCTCTCTTCAGATTTGTTGGTAGAGAATACAAGTAAGCATTGGCAGAGCGTATAGTGTCATAAAGTGGAACAGTGTTGTAGAGCGGAGTAGAGTAGAGTAGATTGTTGTGGAGTCGAGTGGCATAGGGCCAGGTGTACAAACATTCACATTTGTGAGTCACAAATGGCATCAAATTGTGTATCGCAATTTGCGACTCGCAAATGTGAATATACAACAGTGTCTCAGACACTGTTTGCGATTCCCAATGGGGTCGCAAATTACATGCCTCATTAATGTTCATGAGGCAGTCGCAATTTATGACCCCATTGGGAATGGCTAGCACTCACAGGGATGGTGGCCCGCTGGGGTCAGCAGACCAGCATGTCTGTGACTGCTTTTTTAATAAAGCAGTTTTTCTTTTTTAAATGCAGCCCGTTTTCCTTAAAGAAAAACGTGATGCATTTAAAAAAGAAAATTAAACTTTTCAGTTACATTTTTTTAAGGCAGGCAGTGGCACCTGGGACCACTGTCTGCACTTAAAAAATATTTTCTCACATACTCAGAAAGGGAAAGGGGTCCTCCGGAGACCCCTTCCTGTTTGCGAGTCGTTTACCACCTACTTGAATACAGTGTAAACTGTGAGTGTTTTCTGGCCGCCAAAGCGGTCGTAAAACTACAGTACTTGTCATGGTGACTTGCTATTAGGAAGGGATGCCCCTTCATAATAGTAGAGTCGCAAAAGCTATTTTGAGAGACACTAACTCGCAAAATAACATTTGTACATGCCATTACCCTTTTTTGCTGTACAAACAGGAGGATCTCCCGTTTGCGGCCGCAAAAAACAGGGTTGTACATCTGGCCCATAGATGGGAGTAGAATGACATAGAGTGGAGTAGAATGACATAGAGTGCAGTAGAGTTTAATGGAGTAGAGCGTCATATAGTGGAGCATTATAGAGTGGAGTGTCGTGGAGTGGAGCTGCTTAGAGTGAAGTGGCATAGAGTACAGTGGTGCAGAGTAGATTGCATTTGTGTAGAGTGCAGTGGAGTAGAGTACATTGTTTCAGAGTAGGGTGAAGTGGAGACGAGTGGAGAGGTTCAGGGCAGAGTGGAGTGGAGCAATATAGAGTGCAGACATGTAGAGTAGGGTGTCATAGAGTGCAGTGGCATAGAGTATAGTGGTGTAGAGTGCAGTGAAGTGGAGTGCAATGCTGCAGAATAGATTAGAGTGGCGTAAAATTATTCAAAGTGTGTGGAGTAGAGTGTATTGGCATTAAGTGCAGTACAGTGGCATAGAGTTGAGTGCTGCAGAGTAGAGTGCAGTGGCATAGATTGCAGTGGCATAGAGTGCATTTGCACAGAGTAGAGTGGTGCACAGTAGAGTGGTGCAGAGAAGAGTGGTAGAGAGCAGGGGCATAGAGTATACTGGTGCAGAGTAGACTAGAGTGGTGTAGAGTGCAGTGACACAGAGCACAATGGTGCAGAGTAGCATAATATTCATGGGCGTAGCTTGCAGTGACATATAGTGTAGTGGTGAAGAATAGAGTGGCATTGAGTTTAGTGGCGGAGATTGCAGTTTTGCAGAGTAAAGTGTCATAGAGTGCAGTGGTTTAGCGTGCAATGACCTAAAGTAGGGTGGTGCAGAGTAGAGTGGTGCAGAGAGCAGTGGCATACAGTGCAGTGGTGCAGAGTAGAATGGAGTGGCGAAGAGTGATGTTGCGTAGAGTGCAGTGGTACAAAGAAGAGAGGCATTGAGTTCAGTGGTGGAGAGTGCAGTCTTACAGAGCAGAGTGTTGCAGAGTGCATGGCATAGAGTGCAGTGGTAAAGAGTGCAGTTGCATATAGTAGAGTGGCACAAAGTAGAGTGGCTCAAATTAGAGTGGGCAGAGTAGAGTGGCGCAAAGTAGAGTGCTGCAGAGAGCAGTGACGTAAAGTACATTGGTGCAGTATAGAATAGAGAGGTGTACCGTGCAGTGGCATAGTGTGCATTGGCTTAGAGTGCAGTGGTGCAGAGAAGAGTGGCATTGAGGTCAGTGGCGAAGAGTGCCGTCTTGCAGAGTATAGTGTCAGAGTGCAGTGTCATTGAGTGTAGTGGTATAGAGTGCAGTGACATAGAGTAGAGTGGTGCAAAGTAGAGTGGTGCAGAGTAGAGTGGCACAGAATAGAGTGGTGCAGAGAGCAGTGGTGTGAAGTACAGTGGTGCAGAGTAGTTTAGAATGGGGTAACATGCAGGGGCATAGCATGCACCGGCATAGAGTGCAGTGGCATAGAGTGCATTGCTTTTGAGTAAAGTGGTGCTGAGTGCATTGGCGTACAGTGCAGTGGTTTAGAGTTCAGTGGTAGAGTGGCGTAGAGTACAGCGGTGTAGAGTAGAGTGGCGCAGAGTAGAGGGGTGCAGAGAGCAGTCGCATTAAGTACAGTGGTGCAAAGAAGAATGCAGTGGCATAGCGTGCAGTGGCATAGAGGAGAGTGGTATAGTGTACAGTTGTGTAGAGTGCAGTGATACAGAGTAGTTGGCACAGAGCACAGTGGGATAGAGTGGAGTGCATTGGCGTAGAGTCCTGTGGCATAGGGTAGAGTGGTGCAGAGTAGAGTAGAGTGGCATAGAGTGCAGCTGCGTATAGTGGAGTGGCACAGAGTGGGCCAGAGTGCAGTGGTGTAGAGTATATTGTTTCAGAGTTGAGTGAAGTGGCATAGAGTTGAATGGTGCAGGGTAGAGTGCATTGGCAAAGAGTAGATTGCTTAAGAGTAGAGTGATGTGGCATAGTGTGGAGTGGTGCAGAATTGAGTGGAGTGGTGCAAGGTAGAGTTCAGTTGTATAGAATAGTGGCATAGAGTGCAGTGACATAGGGTAGAGTGCCACAGAGTAGAGTAGAGGGGCATAGAGTGCAGTTGTGTATAGTGGAGTGGCAGAGTAAGGAAGAGTGCAGTGGTGTAGAGTAGATTGTTTCAGAGTAGAGTGTAGTAGCATAGAGTGCAGTGTTGCAGAGTAGAGTGGCATAGAGTGGAGTGGAGGAAAGTGAAGAGGTGCAGAGTAGAGGGGAGTGGCCTAGACCGAAGTAGTGTAGCATACAGTGGTGAAGAGTGTTTAGGTGCATAGCAGAGTAAGGTAGAAGTGCAGTGGTGTAGAGTAGATTGTTTCAGAGTAGATTGAAGTGGCATTGAGTGGACTTGTGCAGGTAGATGAAGTGGCATACAGTGCATTGACATAGCGTGCAGTGGCATAGAATGCAGTGTTACAGAGTAGAGTGTCACAGAGAGCAGTGGTGCAGAGTATATTGGCATAGACTGGAGTGCATAGAGAGCAGTGGTGCAGAGTATAATGGCATAGACTGTAGTGCATAGAGAGCAGAGGTGCAGGGTATAATGGCATAGACTGGAGTGCATAGAGTGCAGTGGTAGACTGGAGTGCATAGAGTGCAGTGGTGCAGAGTAGAGCTGAGTGGTCTAAAAAGAGCACTACTCAGGTGTGTCTATGGGAAAAACCAAGCAAAAGCGCTCTCCCAGGGTGTGCGCAGGGAATACAAGGCCAGATCACCGTGAGAAATACAAAGGGAGAGCACTCGAGAAAGCCAACGCACTTTCTATGAAGAATACAGAGAGCTCTCTACACATCTGTCTATAAGGGATACAAAGCAAGGGCACTCACCAGGTGCGTCTGTGGAAAACACAAAGTAGATCACTTTCTACATGCGTCCATGGGGAATACAAAGCCAGGGCACTCATACGGTGTGTCTGTGGAGAATACAAAGCTAGGGCGCTCTCCATTTGTTCCCATAAGAGATGCAAACACAAGGCACTCACCCGGTGCGTCCAGGGGGAATGCAAAGTCAGAGCAGCCGCTAGGTTTGTCCACCACAGGGAATACAATGCCCGGGCACTCGCTAGGTGTGCTAATAAGGGATTCACAGCCAGGGCAGTCACCAGACATGTCCATGGGGACTACAGACCCAGCCCATTCCTGGGTTTGCCTATGGAGAATGCAAAAGCCAGAGCGCTCGCTGGATGTGTCCATGGTGTGTCCATGATGAATACAAACCTTGAGCGCTGGCTGGGTGCATCAATGAGAATATTCAGACTGAACACAACCCAAGTGTGTTCGTGGAACATATACTATGTTTTAAGTTAAAAAACAAAACTCAAGTGCTATGCAAAACAAGCATTTACAATGCAACGGTCTTGCCTTTGCATAAGTTAGAGCTATTGTGATTGTAAATGACAAACTTTTTATTTATGTGCTGGTTTTGAAAACAGATAAATAAATGGCATTGTCATTTACAATGCCAATAGCTTAATCTCTCGCAAATGCGAGACCTATTGCATTTGCACACACACACACAGACAGCCACACACACAGCCACACACAGAAAGCCACACACACACACACACACCCAGAGCCACACACCCAGAGCCACACACACACAGAGCATATCCTGTTCCTCAATTTTTATGACCGCTACAATTTATACCATAATCTTCAAAGTGTTTGACTATTTGAAATGTACCAAAGTTCTTGATTAATGTGGGCCTTCTGTAATGTTCTAAGTTCTTGATTAATGTGGGTCTTCTGTAATGTTCTATTTCCATTGTACAGTGCTCTAGCACTTTTCGGTAAAGACCACATGTTGTATTGTAATGCAATATATACAGTATAGCAATGCAATCATGTGTAGTGATAATGTTTCCCACTGTTCCCATGCTCAAACAATCAGATTGGTTCCTCCTAGAGCGTAAGGTTCAGGAGGATTCTAGGCTGAGTGCCTGTTTATTGTGAGTGATACCAAACAGCAAGACGAAGTAAATAAATTGTCCTTTCCAACAGAAGCTAGATGTTTCCTCAATTGCCTGCATTACAACACTGTGCTATACAAAAAATGAATGAATACACAAACATTTGCTTCTTTTCTTCCCATGTCGGTCTACCTCTCTTCCTAACAATGTATATTGCCTCTACCAAACCACCTATGGGTTTCAGCGAAGCGCGCTATATACAATTACAATGTCTGTGCCGCGACTCCTGCAATTCCAATTTGTGATCAATTGCATGTGGGTCGATATACAATCTCAAACGTGACTTCCATTCCGAGGTCATCTCCAGCACCTTAACATAGTAAGTCAATCAATATTTCAGCCATAACTTGCAAACATACCTATCACTGCCCAAGCACCCCCCAACCCTTCCTTAGATTCTCCAATCCACATTCTTGATGCACTACCCTACTCCCGATCTCACCTCCTCGCCCCCTTCCTCCAGGCTCTGGAAGCTCCATCCCAGAAGCGCCTGTAGCAAAAGGATCAGCAATGCGGTGAACAGTAGTAGCCGGTACCTTCGGAGGAGCGACTGCGCCCGTGCCCGGCCCGCCATCTCCAAACGTTGCTGCTTTAGGGTGTGAGCACGTACTGGTGGTACGGTTGTCGCTGACATAAATGACGGACTAGATGGCACATCGGATTACTGCAGGGCTGTCGATCACTGTTCAGGCAACTAGTGTGCTTGCGTGACATCAACGGAGCGGTGGAGTTCCCCAGTTGGGGGTCTTTCAAAACAATGGAGTTCCCCCTAAGACTTCAAATAAGTTCGGGTATATTATTGCACGCTAACTATCCATGCAATCCGCAGAGGCCGAACATCTGAATCTGAGTAAGCCCTTCTCAAGATGGCCGCCATCGCGGCTCTGAGGTTAAAGTTCTGACGGCAATCTTCGAGGTGTTAGGTGTCATCTCTTGTAATGCTGAGGAGATACTTTGCTGACATTTTTAAATATGAGCTAACTACATTATATGTTATAAAACAATTTTTAATATTTAATCTGTAAAAGCTTCCTATAATATCGCTGGTGAGTTTCAGAATAGTTAAGAAACTATTGCTAGCAACTTTGGAAATACAAAATACATGGTTTTCAGTTTGTCTCAGCTTCTCAGAGACACGGACAGCGCGGGGGTGGGGGGCGGAACAAAGACACAGGCAGCGGGAGGGGGGGGCGGACAGCGGGATACAACCATGCAGGACCAGCACGATCTTAGCAATGAGGAAAAACATCCATGTTAAAAAAAAAAAGTACACGCCCACCGCCGCATGACGTTCTAAAAGGGGTGGGATGAGAAAAAATCTACGGAACGCCCACGAATCTGGTCAAACAATAATGGACAGATCTCTCTTCCAATGGCTAGCCTCCATTTATGGAGCTAGCCAATGGAAGAGAGAGGTGGGACAAAGCCCCGTACTGCCTAACAAAAGATTTCGCCTGCGCGAACACTGCTGCGCAGTGGACGCCAGGCGAAACCTAAAAAAGTTTCCAACAAGGACAGTAAGTTGCATCATTAAAAAAGAGGAAAGTAAAATGGACCTTCCAACTCCTTTGTTTTAACTTTTATTTCCTATCGCTACAGATCTGGAAAGAGAGCTCGGTGCCTTAATGCACATGCCTCAGAAAGGTAAGCCACCAGTCTTGAAGCTGATGAAACTCGTGCTGTTGAGTTTAATGATAACAGCAACTACTATTCTAAAATACCATTTGACCACTTACAGTTGGTTGCTTGTGGCCCCAGTGCAATATGCGTTTTTGGATACTGCAGCACATTTACTTAGCTGAAACAATGGACATTTTGTCGGACAAATAAAAATCCAACTGCAGTAAATGGATGTTAATAGACATTAGTATCCAGTACAAATCGAGCACGTCAGTATTAACTTTAAAAGCGAGCGCAATCGCGCTTTATATCCCCCACCTGAATTAATAGGAGGGGAAGCTGTTGCTTTCTTCTGAGGGCAGTGACAAGCCTCGGCTCAACTTTGCTTCCTGTCTGCCTCGTTCCGACAGGGTAACTAGTACCATTGTGCGGAGAGCGGACAGGTGAGAGCCAGGCACATCCGGCAATCACTGGAGCGGGTAGCGCTCTAGTTGTTCTACTTCAGGGGCTATTTAGCCCTCGCCCCCTATCGGGCGCGCAGCGTACGCGCGCAGCCGAAGACACGCCGAAGAGCAGCCAAAGAGCTGCCCGTCTGCGCCCGTCCGCGACAGGACGGGGCTAGGGGCTATGGACCCGTCCCCTTTGACTGTACCACCCGCAGGAACGCGGGGTATCAGGTATTCTGCCCAGACCCTATTGGATTTAAGGAAACTCCCACAGAAAGAGTGTAATAGAGATTCCTGGCCTTGTCCAGAAGGTGCTTTCTCTTGTTTTAACTGTCATTTTCAGACTCCTTATATTAGTCCTCAATCTAAGATTATTAATGCCAAATTAGTACCAGTAAATGGGTTAAAGTATTTTCTCCTTAATGTCCGGTCCCTACCCAAACATCAGTTGGAAGTATGGGATCTGGTACATACACTGCAGCCAGACTTATGCTTCCTTACGGAAACCTGGCTAAAACCCCACTCAATTTTGGCTATTGCATTAGGAGTTCCCCTGGGATACAAGCTTATACATTTAGATCGCCCTGTTAAAATAGGTGGTGGATTAGCCATTATGTATAAGGAATACCTGAAGGTTACCATACTGGAACAAAAATGCTGCCCACAATACGAAACAATGATTTTTAAAATCAAAACTGCCACACACACTTTCTGGAAAGGAGCAATAATTTATCGTCCACCAGGACCTAGTGTGGGCTTCTCCCTTTCTCTTTTAGAACTTTTAGCTCCACATTTTAAAGCGAAAGAAGATTTCCTTCTTCTTGGGGATTTTAACATTCACGCAAATATTTCAGTATGTCCAGAAACTATATCTCTACTCACCGACCTTTCTACTCTTGGTCTAGTATTAAAGAATAGCGGGCCAACACACATTGGAGGTCATTCCCTGGATCTGCTTTTCTCTAATTGCTCCAGAGTACGGTGTTCTTCTATAACTCAAATAAACTGGTCTGATCACTTTATAGTGGAATTTTCGCTATTTAGAGTGGATAAACCCTCGTAAAAGAACACTCTCCCACCTATTTGGCGTCGACAGTGGCACAAAGTTACGGTTGAGGAATTGCAGAGGGTATGGAAACAGCCTACTCCCACAGAAAAGGATGACGTAGAGCTGGCATTATCCAATTTTAACCTCTCGCTTATAGAATCAATTGATAAGATAGCCCCTCTGAAGCTCCATAAACAATATCCTACTTCCAAACAGGAATTTTGGTATACTGAAGCTCTTAGAGTAGAGAAGCAAGGATGTAGGAGGATAGAAAAGAAATGGAGGAAAACGCGAACAGAGGAAAGTAAGAAGTCATATCATGAGGCTCAATCTAACTACTATAGGAACATCAAACTTGCACGGAAAAACTGCCTTACCCAACAACTTGTGGAGGCAGGAAATTCTTCTAGGGAATTGTATAAAATATTACAGACATTTGTAAAACCTGCAGCATGTGAAAGCCCAGATAATTTTTCTCAACTTCTATGTGATGATATTTCCCTGTTCTTTGAAAATAAAATTAATCTGATTTATGAGAAAATAATGAAGGCATCTGGTCAAAAGAACCAAACGAATGCCATCCTCTCTCCTCCTATATTGCCTAAGCAGAGAGATATATCATTAATGGCATTTCCAGCTGTCAATGACTCAGATCTATCTCTTCTTTTTGGTCATATAAAATCGGGGTCTCCGGAAGATCTCTTGCCCGCCAAAATAGTTACCCCCCTAAGTATCTTACTTGAACCTCATATTCAGGAGATAATAAATCAATCGCTCATGGAAGGATGTGTGCCCACAGAGTGGAAAAAAGCGGTGGTGAACCCTATCCGGAAGAACGCGGCACTTCCTTGGACAGACCTCTCAAACCTGCGACCCATCTCCCTCTTGCCTTATTTTGGTAAAATGACCGAGAGGCATGTGAATTTCCATCTGTCAAAATACATCGAGGCAGCGGAGGGCATGGACTTTTCTCAATATGGTTTGAGGCCCAATCACAGCACCGAATCTGCCCTCCTCTCAGTGACCGATACCATCAGGATGTCACTAGATGGAGGAGCTTCTATGATTCTGTTGCTGTTGGATTTATCCGCTGCCTTCGACACGGTTTCGCATGAAATACTTCTCGGTCATTTGAGGGAGATGGGCATAGGAGGTGTGGCTCTGTCCTGGTTGGAGAGTTTTCTCTCAGGCCGCTCGCAAGGAGTCCGATTGGGCTCCCATCATTCCACCTTAAGGGAGCTCACCAAGGGAGTGCCACAGGGCTCATGCCTAAGCCCCACACTTTTCAATGTATATGTGGCCCCCTTGGCAGACATTGCAAGAGCATATGGGTTCACCCCGGTGTCATACGCTGATGACACTCAGCTTTTATTCCCCTTCCATACCCTAACTCCCGCAATACAAAAATCTTTTGCGGAAGGTATGAGGGCCATATCGGACTGGATGGCTCTAAATTGCCTCCAGTGCAACGTGGACAAGACGGAGGTCATGCTGTTCGGGGAGGCCACGCTTTCATGGTCACCAGATTGGTGGCCCCCGGATTTGGGACCAGTTCCCATTCCCAAACAGACTGTAAAAAATCTTGGTGTGCGGCTTGACAAGGCACTTCTGTTTAAAGAATATATCAACCAAGTAGCAGGGTCCTGCTTCCATGTCATCGGACTGCTACGACGTGTCTTTCAATTCCTACCTGACAACTATAGGAAAACTCTTGTCCAGGCATTGGTAACCAGTAGGCTGGACTACTGCAACGGCCTGTTTATTTCGGCCAATGAAGAACATCTACAAAGATTGCAGGTAGTCCACAACACTGCAGCAAGACTTGTTCTCAATGCTCAGCCAAGAACTGCCTCTCATCCTCTCCTGGCCAAACTCCACTGGCTGCCGGTCAGGAAACGTGTAAAATATAAGATCTACTGCACAATACACAAATGCCTGTTTGGCATGGGACCTAAGTACTTGAAAGAAAAATTCCATCACTACAGCCCTGGGCGCATGTTGCGCTCTAGTAGCCAACAATTGATTCAGGTTCCAAGAATCAGGAAGGCTAGGCAAGGAGGCCGAGCTCTTTCCTATAAAGGCCCTATCCTATGGAACTCACTTCCCCTCACTTTAAAACAAACTGAACATTTCTTGCTGTTTAGGAAGAAGTTAAAAACCCACCTATTCCCGACTCCTTAGGATATCATTTTTCTTTTCTTCCACAGCTTACCGGTACTATGAGGCCTCCCTGGAAAAGCGTAAGCGCTGAGATACCCCTACGGGGGGGGTTGAATCCTGCGCTATATAAGAATATAAATAAATAAATAAATAAATAAAGGTCCCAGAGAGTCATCAAACAAGACTCTCCAAAGGTCATATGGACCTTTGATTGTCGACTTGAAGCATAGGAAAGAAGCTAGCATCAGCAGCACATTTCAATCACAGTAAAACCAATGTGGTACCACAGAAACAGATAGAGGACGGTGTCCAAACCATAAGGGTTTTATTAGCAATTTAGTCAAGATTAGAAGTAAATTAGTCAATTCATAGTATATTCAAATGATCATGCAATCTGAATTGTTATATTATGAGTAAAATAAGCAAAACATTACTATTTAGATAAAACTAAATATAAGATCAATTGGTTCCATAAAGGAGCTTCCCTATTCTAAAATAAACATTGAAAGTGGCAAGGGGATTTCTAAGAGGATAGTGTCAACATCAGATGAACCAAGTTGAAGATTCAGGGGAAAGCAAGGGTGCTCAGGCAAAAAAGCTCAAACCCTTGGACAGGGAAATCAGCAGAGCTTGAGAAAAGTTTTTTTTTCCAGCAAAGCCAAGACAGGATCTGCTGACTTATTCTATGAAACACACACTTAATACAGAAAAGAACGTTCTGGAGCTTTGGTTGCCACCAAATGGTCCAATCAGGAAGGATCACCCTCTGGGAGCAGGTAGACTCCCTAGTTTTTTGGCACCGGACAAAGAAACAAACCTCGGCATGGGCTTGGAGTTATGCCTGGTACAGGAGGCTCTCTTATCCCACGCAAGGCAGGTGAGCAGCCAAATTCTAATTATCCCTGCCTGTCTGACAATTTTGATACAATAACAATGATTCTATTCTAACTAACGAAGCTTTGATAAGACACCTGCAGAGAGAGAAGAATACCAATCTTACAGTGCATTTTATAAATGTGCAATTAGTGTGTCTATGGCCTGGTTACAAGTTAGGCCAACTTTGAATCAACATGGCTTCCAAACAAGCGCAGTTAGCATGAGTAAATACACCGAGTACATTTTGACTGTATATGTGTGGATCTTAATATGAGTATATTCGGCCACCTACTACATTTGATAAATACATGAACACATTTAGTAAATACAAAGCACACTTTGAGAATAATTGACATATAAATGCATGGAGCATTAGATTATGTTGCTCCATTACCTACTGGATTAAGATGAGAAACCACTTGTCACAGGTCAACTGGAATTTCCACCAGGGTTCAGTTTGGTGAAAGTTAACAAAACATTGATTTGGTCTGGGTGGAAAAAAATTATTTAGAACACGTTGTTGCATCAATTGCATCTGGGTAATAATTATGTTTTGCCTGGGGAAATCTTAGGACTAGCCAGATACCATGTTTCCAGCCCTGGGCTTTCATTTGACAATCTAGTGTGTTCTGGGAGTTGTAGTCTTGGGTTCCAAGCACTGAAACCATTAGAGTGATATACCTGATAATAATTGTTAGTAAAAGACAAGTTAAGTATGGGGAACACTGGGCCCGATTCACAGAATGAACTCAAGACTCAATCCTAAACTTACTACTACTGTCTTAAGTCAAATTTAAGACAGACGTAAGTCAAAATCCTAACTTAAGTCTGTCTTAAGTTTGTCTTAAGACAAACTTAAGACAAAATCCTAACTTCTGTGAATACCAAAAGTAGTAAGTGCATTCTGTGAATACCAAAATAGTAGTAAGTTTAGGATTGAGTCTTAAGTTCATTCTGTGAATGCCAAAAGTAGTAAGTGCATTCTGTGAATATCAAAATAGTAGTAAGTTTAGGATTGAGTCTTAAGTTCATTCTATGAATCGGGCCCACTGTGATTTCGTGACAGCCCTACTGTGGCATGGGTCCTTCAAGCTAGGCAAACTTGGTCAATCAATCTAACACCAACCTTGAAAACATGGCTACTGCACCATGGTCTGTACCTCAGACAGAGAGGAAGCTGCTTCAGAGCAGGATGACGCTTTGAATTTACTTTTCAGGAATACCTCACTAGACAAGCAGGCGGGCAGCAGAAAAACAGGGAAAGAGCATTATCACACCTCATTCCAGGTGCAAGCCTGGTCACCTCTACTCCAAGTAAAGTCTAAACTAAAAAACACACAGCCAGCACAAAAGTGCAGATGACATTAGGGTCAGAATACATTGTGGCTCAGTCTGTCTTTGCTGAGTAAAGGAGACCATTGTTGGCCAGAATCCATGAGCGGGTGACCTGACTCGGAAGGATGCATGGCACTTCTGCTTAGGGAAAATTGAAGACACTCCTAAATAGATTTTATGTCATAAAATTAGGCCAGTACAAATCTTAAATATAATCACCTACCTGAAATAACCTATACAGCTGGCTGTGAACTGTCTTCGCGCCTTCAGATTATCTACTGGTAATGCAATGAGACTGGGATTTACAGGAAGTAAGATGCCATATGAAAGGAAGCTCAAAATGCAACATTTTACATACAAGAACTCCTCAGATGTAGCAGGCCATACTGTTTGCCTTCCTACCTTGAGTACATGGAAAAATAGTGCCTGTTTAAAATCTGAATGCGTTCCTTTACTAAGTGAATGTATGACGTTACAACGAATTCCGTTGCAACGCATGCTTTTACCACGCATGCGTTACAACGGAATTCGTTTTCCACGCTTAACCTTTACCTCGAATATACCTTTACCACGCATACATTTACAACGTTTTTCATTGTAAATGTATGCATGGTGAGGGCATACTCTTGATAAAGGTTATAACTCTCCCCTTAAATGCCCCCTGCCTCCACTCCTTATATTTACCCCTGCCCTTAACCCTTAATATATATATATTTATTTTACTAAAATGCCCCTTACCTTTTAACTCGCCTTCTTCTTTGGTTACGTCGGTCGTACGTCGTTGAGAGGAAGCGGAAGTTACTTTCTGTTTCCTCTCTAACGACGTCGATTGCTTCAGCTTCGTCTTCACTTCGGCTTTTCAGGTAAGTTTTGTTTTTTTGGGGGGGAGACCCCCCCCAGCCCCCCTTTTTATCCCAACGCTTTATTTTTTTTTATGGGGGAGACCCCCCAAACCTCCCCTTTTTTTTTTTTTCATTTACCACACATGCCTTTACTACGTATTTTGTAGTAAAGGTATGCGTGGTAAAGCCTCTCGTTGTAACCACGCATGCGTTGTAAAGCATGCGTGGTAAAGGATTTCGTGGAAACGGCTTCGTTGTAGAGGCCGTTTCCCTTACTAAGTACAATATTTTTATTTTTTTGCATTTTTACGTAGCTGAACTTGACCTGAAGGTATTGGAATGCTTTCATTGATCACCAGTTACATTACACAAGGGCACATCATAGATTTTTTTTTTTAGGTACAGGGAGATTAATTGATTTTCACAGAATCATAGGATGTTGAGCCGCACCGAGACAAGAAAACGTTGCCCCAGTTCCAAAGCAAAAGACACACAATTGCTGGACGGAATGCAGAATAAATCAAAACATTCCCCCCCAGTCAAGAGATCTGGGTTAAATCCATCATTCTTTTGCTCACCATGCCACCCCAATTTAGACCTGGCCATATGCAAATCAGTCTTGACCCTGTGCCACATGGGAACAGTCCAGCCTGAACTGCCAAGACAGGTCCTCCCTGGACCGGAAAGGAGCATCCTAGGACTGGCTTTGGGGTTTCATCCCTCTTCAGCCAGGATAGCTTGAAAGCAGTGGCACATTTAGCCCAGGACCCATGTCTGGGCATGCCTGGCGCACTAAGGGCGAGAAAGCAAAAGACTCACAATTGATAGACGAAATGCAGAACAAATCTAAACATTAACCCCCAGTCAAAAGATCTGGGTTAAATCCATCATTCTTTTGCTCACCATGCCACACCAGTTTAGACCTGGCCATATGCAAATCAGTCTTGACCCTGTGCCTCATGGGAACAGTCCAGGCCGAACTGCCAAGCCAGGTCCTCCCTGGAACTGAAACAAGCATCCTAGTACCGGTTTCGGGGTTTCACCCCTCTTCAGCCAGGATAGCTTAATTTCAGTGGCACAGTGAGCCCAGGACCCTTGTTCGGGCATGCCTGGCGCACATAGGGCGAGAAAGCAAAAGACACACAATTGATGGACGGAATTTATTTATTTATTAAACAGTTTTGTATCGCGCGTGGTTACCCTGGAGCATCCCAGCGCTTCACCAAACAGAGTAACAATAAAAGACAGAAAAAAGGCACGAAAGATTAGCAGAAGAGAAAAGTTTTCAGTTGTTTACGAAAACGTAGAAGACATGGCTCCGAGCGTAAACCTAGGGGGAGTGAGTTCCAAAGGGTTGCAACCTTTACGGAAAATCTCCTCCCTCCTGATCGGGCCTTTTTAACCCTGGGGACCACGATTAAATGTTGTTGGTCGGAGCGTAGAGTTCTACTTGCTTTATACGGGGTCACCATCTTTTGGAGGGCGGGAGGGCCTTTGCCTTGCGAGATTGTATGTGCTAGGCAGAGAGATTTAAATTTAACCCTTTCTCGCACTGGCAACCAGTGCAGCGCCCTCAATGCGTGTTTGGCCGATCGTGACATGGGGATGTTGTAAAGCATTCGTGCCGCCGCATTCTGAACTTGTTGAAGTTTGTTCAGAGTGATCTCAGGGGCACCCAGGTAGATTGCATTATTGAAATCTAATCTGGATATGATCAGTCCCTGGATCAAAAGCTTCCGAGATAGGAATGGAATCAGAGGCAGCACTTTACGCACCGATCGGAGAAGGCCAAAACAGACACCAGCTAATTTGGAAGCCTGGGTCCTGAAGGAGAGATCTTGCTCTAGCCAAATACCCAGGCTCTTAATCTCAGCCTTGGGTTTGGGAGGGGGTCCCAGGCATCTAGGCCAAGCCGAGCAGGGGAGTGAGGGATTTTTCATTCCCATCAGCATTATCTCCGTTTTTTGAGTCATTCAGCTTTAGTGCTGAATCCCCCATCCAAGAGTGGACTTTGGATAGGCAGGAGTGTAGCACCTGGGAATTATCCGTGGCCTGGGAAAGGGCGAACACCAGCTGGGTGTCGTCGGCATAGCTCACGATCTTGATGTTAAATGGAGCCACCACATCCTTCAGGGGGGCCATGTACACATTAAATAATGTGGGACTCAGAGAGGAGCCCTGCGGCACACCACAATGGAGGTGGGTGGATGCCGATCGTGTGCCCCCTTCCCAGACCTGGAAGGTCCGTTCGCTGAGGAATGACCAGCTATTTCAACGCTGTCCCCCTCACTCCGGCATCCGACAGTCGCTGAAGAAACACTTGATGGTTGACAGTGTCGAACGCTGCACTGAGGTCCAGGAGGATCACTGCCACTGATCCTCCTGAATCCAAGATGCAGCGTACCTCCTCCGTGACTGCCAGCAAGGCGGTGTCAGTGCCTTGGCCCGGGCGAAAGCCTGTTTGGGAGCTTCTCAGCACACCGTTGGACTCAAGGAAGTTGGATAGCTGGGGATTAACCAATTTTTCCATGATTTTACTTAGTCCAGGGAGTAGCGAGATGGGCCTGAAGTACGCCATATCAAGGGGGTCTAGGCTAGGTTTTTTTAGGAGGGCTTTTACTATTGCCCCCTTCCAGTTGGGTGGGACTACACCAGCACCTAATGAGGCATTAATTACCTCAGTAATGGGCTCCACAATGGAAGGGGCAACCAGTTTGAGAATCCTCATGGGGCAACGTCCCGGGGAGAGCCACTCTTAATGGACAATAAGACTTTAAGAGCTTCCTCCTCAGTGACTGGTCCAAAAGAGTCCAGGGTCCTCAGAGGTAAACCCTCATCCTCCAGGGGCTCAGCTCCTATGTTAATTTGGGGCAAGGTGGTCAGGATTTTTTCAATTTTAGTGTGGAAGTACTCTGCTAGATCGTTGCATTTGTCTTCCAGATTATCCGTGGGGGCAGGAGGTGTGGGGACCCTCAAGAGTTCTTTAACTACCAGGAATGTTTCTCTAGAGGAATTGGAGGCATTGCTGATTCTCTCCTCCAAGAATTGGGTTTTGGCGAGCCGGATGGAGAGCTTGTAATTCCTTATCGCCACTCGGTATTCTGTTTTACAAGCTACTTCCCAATTCTTCCTCCAGGCACGTTCTAGTTTTTTACATGCTCTCCGCATTACCCTCAGCTCTGGCGTGTACCATGGAGCGGTGCGCAATCTTTTCTCCTTTCTTCCTGCCGATCTTACAGGGAGGACGGCGTCGAGGGTGTTCGACATCCATCTGCAGAAGTCCGCTTCTGCCAGGACAGGGTCCTGCGCTAGTAGTGGGCGTGAGGCCTCCAGAGTACGTGAAAAATTTTCCACTGATAGCCTGGCCCAGGGTCTTTCGGGTGCACAGACACTGGTGAGGGGAGTGCTCTCCGACTCGGTCTGCCAGGCAAAGGGGATCATAAAATGATCCGTCCATGGCAGAGGGATCGGGGGGCTGCTTTCATGGTGGAAATGTTTGAGAAAATAGGATCCAACAAGTGGCCCTTGTTATGGGTAGCCTCCAAATTTATAAGGTCAGCCCCGCAGATGTTCAGGTCACGTTGAAGGGCTATCGCCGACCGGTCTTCCTGGTCGTCAAAATGGAGATTAAAGTCTCCCAAGGTAATGAAATTTGTCACAGAAGCGGCACAGACCATTACCGTCTCCGTAAGTGAGCCAATGAAGTTGCCAATACTTCCTGGGGGACGATAGACTAGTAACCCCGACATCGCCACAGGGGGTGAGATTTGGAAGGAGTACTTACAGCTCTCCCAATCTTCCACCTCACCTTTTTGGGCTCTGCATGCCAACGAGTTCTTATACAGAATAGCAACACCTCCCCCTCGACCCAGCGGTCTATCCTGGGTATGGATTAGAAAACCAGGAGGAAGGGCGTTCACTATATCCGCTTCTGAACCTTGCATGAGCCATGTTTCTGTTAGAAACAGGATGTCTAACTCGTGTTCCAAAATAAGGAGGTTAACCTCCAGTGAATGCCTTGGAAGAGATCGACAATTCAAGAGAGCAGAACGTAGTGTATGTTTTGCCTCTACTTGATTAGTGGGATGGCATAATGCACAATAAGTAAAAGGTTCAGTGCCCCTCTGTATTAATGTACAGTGCGAAGGTGTTAAGGAGCGAAACCGAAGTAGTTCAGTACGCGAATAAGTGAGTGCAGAACTTACTGAAATCGGCAGAGTGGCTGGCCCTAAGCTCGTCTGGGCTCGGACGGGCGCAGACGGGCATGACTCTGGCACGACTCCGGCGCAGTTTAGACCTGGCCATATGCAAATCAGCCTTGACCTTGTGCCTCATGGGAACAGTCCAGCCAGAACTGCCAAACCAGGTCCTCCCTGGAACGGAAACAAGCACCCTAGGACCAGTTTCGGGGTTTCACCCCTGTTCACCCAGCATAGCTTGATTCCAGTGGCACAGTGAGCCCAGGACCAAAGTTGGCAGCTCTGGACAGCATGCCACATCCTGTTCCCATTAAACAAATAGTGTAACAACAACAGGCCTTGTCTAAATCTCTACACTGAGCAAGTAATTCAACAACAATCTGTGGGCCTAATTCAAAAAGGCCCTTTATGAATCATGCCCTGTGTGTCTTCCAATAGTCTGCAAATAATAAAATGAGGCCATCATTATGAGTGACCGCTCGATTCCAATGGGGCCGGTAATAGTAGTTACCAGCCGCAGTTGAATTGTGATATATGAGGCAACATAGCAGATCTCTTTACTTTCACAAAGAGATTTTGACTTCTGAAAACAGCTGAATAATTTGCTGGTATTTAACGCCCTTGGAGTTACCAGCACCAATTATCCAAAGCCAATGCCACAGACATGAGACACAGGACAATGCTCTCTGAGTGGGGAACCATTCCCCAGATACTTGTTACTAGGGAGTTAAAAGAACACTATTAGCACAAAAGCTAACATCAAGCCCCGATGAAGCCACAGGATAACACCAACCATGAAACTGTATTATCTGAAGGCACTCATATACAGAATAACTGAATCAAATACTAATGAGGCACTGATTTTTTAGAATTGTAGTGCCAGCAACCTGCATATTATACAGCTGAACAATTCACTGGCATTTCCTAGCCATTGCAGTTATCAGATCCAGTTACCCATTATTAGATATCCATTATGAGTAGGACTCTAATAGTCTACTAAGAAATGTGAAATTGCTGGGTATTGGTAATTTTTGTTCCCCCTCATCCTTCATTTCCCCCAGACTTCCAAAAATAGCTTTCAGCTGTATGTGACAGTGAAGAAATCTAGGGGCATATTACCAAGAAATAGCGATATTTATCGCTAAGCAGGGTTAGCGGCAATAATTTTATCGCCTCGCTTCGACGATTTTTATCGCTGAGATACCTTGCTATTATCAAGGTTTATCTCAAAAGCGATAAAAATCATGCGAAATGCATGAATATCGCTGAAAATTCAGCGATATTCATGCATTAGCGACCAAATGCTCTTAGCCATGTTATCCACCTACCATTGGATAACATGGCTAAGAACTGGTCAGAGCAGGTGTTAGTTTTTGGCGATAGCAGGAATATTTCCATCGCTACGCCTGTGTTGGTAATAGGAGATAGTGAGGTTAGCGACTGTTTCAGTCGCTAACAGGTTGGGAACGCCCACTTTGCAGGTCATTAGCGATAAAAATCGCTGACATGCAAAACGGGACCCAAACCACTCGCTATCGCCTAAAACTGTCACTAACATCAGTTAGCGACAGCTTGGTAATAAAGCGATAGAATTATCGCCGCTTAGCGGCCCAAAACGGCCGCTAAACCGGCGATAATTCCATATCGCCACCCTTGGTAATATGCCCCCTAGTATGCAGATCTCATATATCCTATGGGGATGGTAACTTCCCCATCGGACATAAGAGGCCACTCTTAATGTGGGCCTTAGAGTGTTTATAGGTCCAGACTGGTTACCATTCCTGGAATTTTTTTTCAAACAAACCCCATATTGCACTGTGCGATGAAGTGTAGAGAGCAAGTCAAACCTACAGCATTTTTGTAGAAGATGATCTCCGTCAAAGGAAATTTAGTATAAAAGTATAAATCGGGGCACTTTACAGGTCAATTTTCCTAGTATATTGGCTATGCTCTTTCAGGGCTGCATCATGATAGCCCAAACAGTCTTAAAGCAGTGGTGTAACAAAATTTGAGAGAGCCCCCCTGCAAGGTACATGTATAGGTTCTCGCTCTGGATCTAATCAGAAGCTCTGGGGCCAGAGAACTGAGATGAGGGGGCCCCCAAAGAAAAAAACAACACCCTAAATGGTGTAGGGTGCTACTCATGTGGGTAAGGGCTTCGGCGCCCCACATAGGGGTAGTATGCGCTAAAGAAACGCTGCAAAACATTCAATACACGCATAAAATACATCTAAACTAAGAATGGTTTATGAAGAGTACATTGTTTTTGTTGTTGCACCAAGCACACAATACAAATATTTAGCATTACAACCTAAGGGGCAGAATTTGAATGTATGACCCGCCAATCACCACTTTGCTCCAGCAGCAAATGTTTAACTCATTGAGCTAATCCTGCAGGCATATCTTCACCCAGAAGATGGCCAGCCAGTGTAGAAGGGGGTAAAGGAGTCATTGTTCCCTAAGCACACTCTTTGGGGACTCCGTGTATGTGCTCAAAATCTGTTTATACGTTTTAATGACACTCTGGCCTGTGTATTTATTACAAGTCAGCTAACATGTGCAATGCGACTAGAGGGTGCCAAATGCATAATTTGCTTAATTTGCTGTTTTATCTTTCCCTGCAAAACATTTTGTGTCTGATTTACAAAGGTAACTAACACTTTTGAGTAAGTTTACACTTTGTAGTAAGTTTACGACTTTCGGTGTTTAGAAACTTCAAGTGTAAACTTACTACGAACGTGTCAATTACATGTCTCCACACCCAGAGTAATGCTATTGGCTTGCAGTTGTGTGGGTGGGTGACATCCCTCCCTGAACCTTTTCCTGAGTTTTCCTAAAACCCTTTTACTCCTCCCTATTCCCATCCCCTTTTGTGGTAGTCCTGCCCTTTTTCCAGCCCACTCTCTCTAGTCCCACCCACATTTACTGTTTAAATGTGTACGTAAGTGTACAGAGACTCTTCAGTTGGGTGGAAAACACACATAAGCATACAAAATGTGGAGCTGTGAAACTCTGCATGTAGTCTGTGAACTGCAATTTGCAGTATATTTTGCAGTACAAAGTGCAGTTGGTGACTCAGGCCAGTAGGAGAGCAAGCGTGGGGGGGGGGGGGAGCACAGGTTAATAATAATTTTAAAAACGTACCTGGCTCCGCTGGCCACCTCCGGGGTCGCGTCCTTCCTGCTGGCCTCTTCATGGTCCCAGCAGCCTCTGGGGCAGACTCCCAACCAATCCCTGTGCTGCAGAGCAGTGCTGGGATTGACCTGAGTTGGCAGGAAAGACACTCCGCTCAGGTCAGGGAGTCTGGGGGTGCGCATGTGTGTTTTGGTGGCCTGAGACGGCCGGCCAAACACATATGCATACTTAGGGAGTGACAAGTGCTCCTCCTCCTCCTTCCCCTCCCATGGCCCGCCCCTCCATGCACAAGCTGGCTCAGAGCTGGCAAACCCCCAAAAAAGATGCTAGAGCATTGTTTTATTATTCGTTTGCTGGCTCTGAGCCAGGCAGTGGGGCGACGCTCCTCTGCCATTGCAGAGGAGCCGCCACTGACTCAGGCCTTCTGTTTTGAACTTTGAAGAGTCCTTTGAAGCATTGGGGCCACACTTCAGTTTGTTGTCCCACACCCACAATAGCGTCTGACATTCCCGGAGATGGCTGAACAAATTACACCAGTCAGCCAGCCGTAGTCTGTATTGTGACCAGAAAGAAAACAGAACGCTAAGTTCTGGGACTGTAGAACCTGTAGAAGGATTGTTCCATGGACCCAATTTACAGAGTATACAGGAGTTGTTTGTTCAATCAGTGAGAATCTATGCTTCAGTCTGAGAGGTAAAGGAGATGGCAAGATGCGCGGAGTTGAGGTGTCAATCTAGGGAATTCTTTTCCTACCCAAATATGCTAGGGGATGGAGTGTGGCAAGACAAACCAGCAAATGAAACCTCAAGAAGCTTTCACAGCACAGGAAACTAGATTATTGTGTAAGAGAGGGAGACTGATGTGGCAAAGCAAGATAATTGAGTGCCAGCAAATAAAAAAAATGATGATCCCATTTTGAGTCACATCTCCAGTAGCAAAGCTTTAAGTGTTTTTGTCTTCAAAACCTTCCTATTTATACACTAGAAAAATGTACGCATAGGCCTGGTTGTATGACTCAATAACTACTGCCTGAAGCACGACTGCCTGAACCACGACCTCCAAAACCACGAAAGTTTTGACAACGACCTATTCGTTACAACTACTTTTTTTAGAACGTCTTCCTTAACAACGAAATTCCTGTAATTAGTTATTTTTTGTGGGGGGGGGGAAACTCCCCACACCCCCAAAATCCCTTTATAACGTGTTGCAAGATGTGAAAGTGTTTACACGTTATATATTTAATACAAATGTAAAACAACTCATTTTAAAAATTATACTTTTAAAAATAATTTTAAGTATTAATATTAATATTCATTTAAAGAAATGACCTACCTTTGACGCCAGCCAGGGTGCATACGAAACAATGCTAATGTTAACTTTTTTTTCTTAACCTATCGCGGGAGACATTTTGTGTTTGGGCAGAGATGAGTGACGTATCACTCCAACAAAGCCCAATCGTAGTGAGCGTAAGGGGATGGTAGGTGGAAGTCAGCGGAGAGAAGTAACGTGGCCGTCAAGTCGTGGTTCCGGCCGTCGTGGTTCTGGCATTCGTTGTTGAGCAGTCTTCGTTGTTCTCTCCTCGTTGTTCAGGTGAGTCGTTGCTCAAGCATCGTGGTTTAGGATGTTTCCCAGGATAATGTACAGATTAAGGTTCAGAAACACTTGTATTGGGAATAAGTGTAGTTTTCTCTGAGGTTTACATGTAGTGAAAGACCATATATTGTTCAACAAGTGGCATAGCAAAACAAGCAATGGCAAAGCCAATAGGCCTTGGTTTACAGTTCCACAGATGCAGCATTTGTACATTGGAACAAGTCGCATGCCAGTGACTCAGCATCAGTGACCAGAGAGGGTTACAGTAGTAAAATAGTCCCTCATGCAGTTCAATGCAAGCACTAGAGTGGACGCGGAAGGATACACCAGTAAAGACTGACAAAAATCTTAAGTCAATGACTGAAAGGAGCTGGTCAAAGAAAGTCAGTGCTTGAAAGGAGGCGGATCCTTAGCTCATTCTATGCATATCATAAACAACAGGGTGCCTGACAGCACTGCTGATAAGATCCAAAACTATAAATCACTTGAAAGCAGCTGGCAAGCTGTTAACCTTACAGCAAAAAGGGCGAGAGCTGCAAGCAGATGTCAACCAAGAGAATTTAATTTGCTTTATCTACAACAGCTCGAGTCTCTCTTCTTCAGCAGCAACAGGGGTCTTCATGACTGCAGCAATAAGACAGGCAGCAGATACCATTTTTATCCTTTTTTAAAGGCAGACACCAGCTGTGACTCTTTTAAGCTCTCTCTTTCTATACATTATCCTCTTGGATAACGATAGTTATTCATTCAGATTTAGAGATACTGCAAAGTTGGCAAATTGGTATCCTACTGGGAATAGCACTTTGACTCACGTGCAATATAATATTTTGTTCGTCTGATTTCTCTGGTGATCTAATCTATATGCTGCAGAAATACTGATTTCTTAATAATTCCATAAATGTTTGATTTGCCCTTTGTGGACTGCCCTGTGATCATGTGTTTTATGTTTCAGCTGGGTGAGACCAGCCACCTGTTTGAAAAGGAAGCTGCCATCCAGTGATGCTTCGGGAGAATACATTTACCAGACAACTATGCGCAATCAGACCTTTGCAATAAGCTCTCAGAATTCTTCTGTAACAAAATCACCTCCATGTAGAGCAACTTCAACTGGATCACCATCACAACTCAACTTCCCATCATGGCCGAAGAACAAACTATCAGCCTGATTCATGAAAACCGGAATCTGCGATTCTCAATTAGCGAAAAATTGCGATTCACTATTGAGAAATCGCAGAACGGAATTCATGACGTTTAGCGATAAAAAAAAGCGAATCGCACGCGGCCACAAAAGCCGTTTGCGATTATCGATAATCGCTATTTCCGGCTACATCCGTGTCGGGATTGCGATATCGCAAATAGCGATATCGCAAATAGCGATATCGCTAATTGCGAGATCACAAAATCGCGAGATCGGGAAAACGGGAAGTCGCATTTCGAGCACAGTGATGACATCACAACCAGGAAGCAGCCAGTTCCCCCCCCCCCTATTCACCACAGTGAGGCAGACCTCGAGTCAGCAACTGGGAGAGCTCCTGCAATTCTGTTTGGATTTCAACTCTGAAACTACAGTGCTGCAATGTCTGAGGATGCAGTTACTGGGCCCAGCAACACCACAGGGCGGAAGAGAAAGTTAAAATTTTCCGAGCAGGAGCTGGAGCATTTAATAGAAGGGGTGGTGGCCAACCACTCCAAACTGTTTGGGAAGGACTCTAGGACGGTGCCGAAGCAGGAAAAACGCAGGATCTGGCAGGGTATAGCGTCCACGGTGAACTCTGTGGGTGTGGCTGATAGGTCACTGGACGAACTCAAAAAACGCTGGTACGACCTCCGAGGTCGTGCCAAAGAGAAGGTGGCTGAGCGGCTTGGAGAGGCATCGGGCACTGGAGGGGGAGGACCTACAGTCCCTCCAAACACAGCCTTGGAGGACCAAGTAGAAGACACGCTGGAGAGGGAGGCGTGCATTGGAGTGACTCGTCTGGACTCATCCCACCCCACCCAAGACATCCAAGGTAAGTGGCATGCGACTACGACCCTGTCCCCTATGAATGTCCATGACCATATAGCCTCCCATAATGTTCCATAGTCATGCCATTGTTGCACATCAGGTAATGCCCTGAAGCATTGTGGGACATTTAGTGTGGCCACAATGTAGAAGTACCACAATGCAGCCAGACAGGTTCCAAAGTACGCAAAGCCATAGCCAGTCAGGGAATGTCACCCAGCATGCATGTAGCAACTGCACGTGTGACAGATACATGCAACTAATGAACGTCCACTTACCCTCACAGGTGGCGCAGACAGCAGCGACAGCGAGAGGCTGCAAATAGATGAGGAGGCCCAGGATGAGGAGGAGGTGCCGCCACATACACAGCCACCAGCCCCTGCCGCAGCAACAACACCAGCAGCCAGGTCCACCAGCAGTGTGCCTCCTGCGTCTGGCGCAGCAACCACTTCTGCAGCCAGGCCCACAACTAGTGTGCCCCCAGCCTCAGCCGCAACAACTACTGCCGCAGCCAGGCCCACAACTAGTGTGCCCCCAGCCTCAGCGGCAACAACTACTGCCGCAGCCAGGCCCACAACTAGTGTGCCCCCAGCCTCAGCCGCAACTACTACTGCCGCAGCCAGGCCCACAACTAGTGTGCCCCCAGCCTCAGCCGCAACTACTACTGCCGCAGCCAGGCCCACTACCAGTGTGCCTCCAGCCCCTTCCGCACCAGCAACGCCTGCTGTGACACCACCAGCAGCTGGTGGTTCTACATCAGGGCCCGCGACAGCGGCAACACAGCGGCCACTCACTGTGTCAGGCCAGCAGAGCAGGCGTGGCAGGTCTCGCCTGCAGACCAATGCAGCTATCAGCAGGAGGGGGAATGGACAGCGGCTGGCGAGAATGAGCGTGGAAAGACGCATGCTCCGTATACATCAGCTGCAGGCACGCCGGCAAGGTGCCATACAGCTACAGCTGTACAACATTGGGCGCTATGTGGCCGTAGTGGGGGACCGGATGGACCGCATGACCGCAGCCATGGCAGGTGTGGGGGAGGGAATGGCCCGCATGACTGCAGCCATGGAGGCCAACACTGCAGCAATTACATCTCAGCGCAACGCAGCACGCCGGCGCCACCGTCAGCTATTGACCCGGCTGACGGCCTACACCAGGACCAATTATGTTATAGGCAATGCCACATCACAGTTATCGCGGCGGTCCCTTGCGCAGCAGCAGCAGCTCATCCAGTGCTGTGAGGATGTGGCCAGGGTCCTTGAGCACCTGACCACTGCCGTGACAGCACTACACCCTCCTGCTCTACCTGCCACTGTTGGGGGTGATGATGTCAGTGAGGGGACATCGAGCGTGAGTAGCCACTCTGCCTCACAAGTAGGGGCACTCAGGCGCAGCACCAGGCCCACTGCAGGTACACGTGCCTTGGATGAGGATGAGCCGCAGAGGCGCTTGGGTGGTACGCGCAGGAGGCGCACTTGACTTCATATGACTATTTCAGGCACAGGCTGAGTATAAGCCTGCCCTGTCTTTTCACACAGCAGTATGCTGAAATACTGTTAGCAATGACAACATTTAAAGTGGTACCATTATTGTGAATGAAACAATAATATTTAATTTTGCAGCACACATTGACGTTGTGTCATTATTACATTTTGCATGCATTTGTGATTTGTGGGGTGAGGGTAGAGGGTGCACTAGAAACTGTTCATTGTGATGTGGTTGCGGCGTCTGTGGCCTTCAGCTGGGTTCTCCCCCCGTGCATGGCGCGCATGTGCAGGTGGTCGGTCGTCCCCCTTCCGATTCACTGCCAGAGATGTCGACAGGTATCCGGCGCTTGGTAGCAATGTTGTGTAGGATAGCACACACAGCCACAATGCGGCAGCACACTTCAGGACTGTAGTACATGGCCCCACCTGTCTTGTGAAGTATGCGGAATCTGCTCTTCAGTAGGCCAAATGTTCTCTCTATGCAATTCCTTGTGCGTATGTGTGATACGTTGTAACGCCGTTGCTGTGGTGTAGCAGGGTTGAGGTATGGGGTGAGGAGGTATTCACACAGGGCGTAGCCACTGTCACCTGAATGAGAGGAGCAGAGGGTGAGTGCCTGTGCAGCGCAGCTAGTCATTCGCAATGTGTCATTGAGGGCAAAGTGTACTTGCCAAGTAGGTGTCCTTCCCCGAAGTTTCCCCTGACCAGTCGTGTGTGGAGGCCGCTGTGCCGGAATATGAATGAGTCATGTGTACTCCCCGGGTACTGTGCCACTATGTCCGTGATGTATGTCTTTGCATTGCAGACCATCTGGATGTTGAGGGAGTGGTAGGACTTGCGATTGCGGTACATGTACTCCGTTGCAGCAGGTGGGCAAATGCGGACGTGGGTACAGTCAATGCATCCTATCACGTGTTGGAAACGGACAACATTGTAGAATTGTAGCTTGGTCTCATCCAATTCCTGTTGGTTGGTGGGAAATTTGATGTGGTGGTGTAGCTGGGTCAGCATTGCGTCAAGGAAACTACGTAGGCAGCGGGACATGGTGGGCTGGGATATCCCCCCAGCTACCGCAACTATCCCCTGGAAGCTCCCAGAGGCCAGGAGGTGCAGGCTACACAATACCTGGACATGTGTTGGGACGGCATCGGTCCGCCCTGTTGGGTGCTGCATCAGGGAGTCAAGGTCCTGTATTAGCTTGATGATCATAGCCCCATTGAGCCGGTACTTTGCGTATATTTGCTCTCTGGTCTGGCCCAGCAGGGTGACCCGCTGGCGGAATATCCTCTCCTGGATTCTGCGTCTCCTCCTTGCTGCTCGCTGTAGCCTTCGCCGCCTGACCACCATGTACATTCCTGGCATGGTGAAACTCCTTCTGCTGCTGCTGCTTTCCCTTAAGTGTGTTTGGTCAGGCCTGCACCAGTTACTGATTGGCCAACGGTTTTTCAAAAAAAAAATTCCTATGGGTTTGATGGTTACCACCTGCTTTGTGTTGTCCTTAAATTGCGCCTCGCAAAATGCGATTTTTGGCTTTTTCGCTATTAGCGATTTTTCATGAATACCGATTGCGAGTAATGTGCGATTTCTCAATTATTTTCGCAGAATCCGTGCTTTCTCGCTATTTCCGAATCGCAATTGGTATCCTGCCGGCATTCTGCAAATATTTTTGCGATTTCGCAAATCTGTGTTTTTCGATTTCGCATAGTTAATGGTGAATTGCGATTATGGGAATTGCGCCCGCGATAGCATTTTCGCAGCTATTGCGGGCGCAATTTTGCTTCATGAATCAGGCTGTATGTTCTCATAGGCTGCCATCACCTCATAGCCCTCCATCATCCCAGTCAAAACTGCAGCTACCATGAAGACCATCCACATGGGGCTCCTTCTGGCACTTGCGCCTACCGAGCCTTCACCAAAGGATGCAAACCGATTAGCAAAGCAATAACACGCATCCTCAACGCCTCCATCAGCTCAACCACATTCCCGGATATTTGGAAACATGCTACAATGACAACCCTGCTCAAGAAACCATCCGCTGACTCAACCACGTTCTTGAACTACAAACCCATCTTACTTTTACCATACCCAGTTAAGGTCGTAGCGAAACTAATCAAGCAATGCCTCACTGACCACCTCGGTAACCACGAGCTCCTCAACCTCACTTAGTAGAGATACAGGCCCAATCAAAGTATAGAAATAGCACTCATCGCTGCCAGAGATCCTTGATGGAGAAGACACTGCTGCCCTCATTCTCATGCACCTCTCTGTAGCATTTGACAGGGAATCACACTCCATCCTCGTCAGGCACCTGCACAAGATTGGCATCCAAGGACCCACGGTCCACTCAATCTAATCCTTCTTAACGGATAGAACACAAGCTGTCAGCCAGGCACCTCAATCCTCAGAAGCCTGCAAACACTTCTGCAAATTTCCTAAAGGTTCATTACTCATCCCCACCCACTTCAATGCATACATGATCCCTCTGGCCAATGTTCTCCATACAAAAAAACATCAACATCTTCTCCTACACCAAAGACATGCAACTCATACTCTCCAGCTCAGACAAGTTCCCCAACACAGGAAACAAGCTCACTGCCTGCATAACTGAAGTCGCTAACTGGATGGAAGCCAACTGCCTCAAGCTCAGCACTGACAAGACAAAAGCATTGACCTTTGGCAAGAACACCTCGCAATAAGACTCTGGTTCTTCTGTAGCAGGAAACCTGATGGTTCCTAATGATATAGACTTAAGTAGTAATCTTATAGGTCAGACATGAGACAAATCTGATGGTCAGACTGGACTTAAGTCTACTAATAGGGGCCTGCTGTATTACAGGAAATAGTAGAACTTTATATTTCAGGGTGCCAAACATGTAATCATTGCCTTGTCCACCGGAAAATTAAACCGTGCAGCAATGAATAGATCAATATTGGGCTGTTTCTCTAGGACTATAGGGCTTACCTCTTGCAGGTGTAAGGGATGGAGCATGAAAGGGTGTTCAGTGAGGCATGAGATGCTGGCCCGGAATATATTTGACATTTTTCTTATTTATTGTCATAAAAATTAGCAGTTTGGCTTTTACAAGTGGGGGCATAAAAACTTAAAGACAACTGCTCTAAGGTAAAGGAGACTTGCTAAGAGGGCAGACGGTGTCATCTTAAGGATTGTGGGGGGCCCGGGCAAAACATATTTGGGGGGCTCCTGAATGGAACCTATCTTAATGTCATTTCCCATCCCCTGATAATTTAAATCCATATGATGCCAAACAATGCTAAATTATATGCTGCTTTTTAACCAGGTCACACAAACTCAGTTGAGCTATTTCATGCCCGAGACCCCAAATAGTCGTATGAAGACACTGCTTTAGACAGAGTTAGAGGTATCCATAGGCAGAGAGGGTGAGAATGTTTGACAGAGAAGTAGAATAGACAGTGGTTTATGGCGAAAAAGCTCACTTTCCCAGGACGCTCCCACAGAAGGTGTGAGTCCTTTGCAATTGCGCACTTTATACATTCCTTCGAACATCTCTGACATATTCTGGCGCGCATCTTCCCACCGCAACAGTGGTGCCAAGGACCCTACTGCAAAAAAACGAACAGGGGCCCACCATCCTCTGGTATGTCACTTAAGAATACAGCCATGGTTAACATTCAGTAGGTTCCTTACCCTCCCGGGAGCCGGTGCCACTGCACGTGCTGCACTATTGTTAGCTAACCCTGGTGCAAAAAAAGGAACAGGGGCCCACCATCCTCTGGTATGTCACCTAAGAAGACAGCCATGGTTAACATTCAGTAGGCCCCTGACCCTCCCGGGAGCCGGTGCCACTGCACGTGCTGCACTATTGTTAGCTGCGCTCCTGCCTCCCGGATCAGAGTACCGCTGGGTTTACATGGCCGGCCTCCCCTCTCCAGAGCATAGGGCTACCAGCAGGCACAGTATATCTCTCCTGCCCACACAGGCGCAGAGCTTCTCTTCCAGCTTTTGAAGAGGGCCCTGGCTCTGCAGGAGACCCGGCTGGCTTTCATGCTGGCTCCCCCATCAACCATCTATTTTTAATCTCTCCCTGAGAAGAAAGACTCGTGTGGGGGCACAGGGGAAGGGATGGGGGCTGCAGGGCTGAAATGTCTTTCTTTGCAGACGCACATTTCAGACAGTATCTACTCTCGCTCCTTCTCGCATCCCTCCCTCTCTCCCCCTCTCTGCCCCTCTCCCCTCTCTAATCTGAGTTGCAGCCCTGCCTCCCTCTCTCATCCTAGCTCTCCTGCTGTGCCTCTTTTTAATTAGTATTCTTTCCAATCCCAGTCTCCCCCTTTGAGCTTCATAAGTGTCTTTATCTGACTCATTTATTTCTCATATACATGGTAACATATCCCATTTGGAACAAGTGTACTAATAAACACAGATCCATACATGTGTTACTATTAAAAATCCGTATTACCACAGTGCAGTGTAACTAACTTGAGAAACACATGTTTAATGTCTTACTAATTTCACTCTACAATCCCATTGGAGGGTTAAACAGATGGGAACACTCTCAAGCCTATATAGTGTGGTTCTATCACTGCACAGATGTAACGCTTGCCCCCTGGTTATGGTAAATATCTTTTCATAATTAGTACAGATCACAGCAAAATAACCGGGTTCTTAAATGTTGTTGGCCCACTAAAGATCACTAGTTCCACCTTTTGGCCCATTGTTTTTCACCCTGGTGGCTGTCTAGACAGAGACACACTGTGCAGCTGAGATCTGGCCCTGCTCTTCATGGGAACAGTACACCCTGAACAGCCAGGCAATGGCCCTTTGAGATGGTTTCGGCCGATTTGGTCCTTGTCAGTAGGATGTAGCTTGGTTCTTACACGGCAGAGTGAGTATGGTGTCCATGTCTGGGCACTTCAGACATCCTATTCTCCCTCCCACACCATGACCTTAAAAATAAATACTACATAACTTAATGTGAAAGTTATTGCGCATTCACTAGTAACATTTTATTTAAGAGCCCCTCTAAAAGGTTGAATCTGGGGGCGGTTCCATGCCAGAATTTTAGGATAACTACATTTATCTAAATGGGGATATGCTAAAAATATTGCCTGATTTCAACCCTCCAGGGCCGACATTGGAGAACCCTGCCCTTGGTTTAGACCTCGTGTCCTTTCTGCCCCACGTCTTATGTTTCTTGCCTTTTGTGGTGCCTCCAATTGTGCTTCCTTCTCAGGGGTTACCTTCATTTGCTCTGGCTTCAAGGGTCTTTGTTGGTACCAGGCAGTAGCGGCCTGTGCAAGTAAGAGCGTTGGGACCAGGTGGGGAGGGGGGGGTGGATTGGACAGACGACCACGATGGGAAATTAAATAAATAATTAATTTTTCCTCGTCGTCTGTCGAAATAGCCCCCCACCTGGCTCCACCGCCCCACCACTCTTACCTGCACCGGTTGCTGCTGGTACGCAGTCTGTCAAAGGATCGTCATTGCACCATCCGCCAGAGAAGCTAGTAAGCCTTTCCTTCTCTCCTTACGGCTATACTTAACTTTTCTCTCAATTATATTCTCTTTCGTAAATGTTGTTTTCCCCTTCGGCTTAGCTGGTTTCCCTATTCCTCTTGCTATACAAAGAATCCTGAGAAAGAGGCTGTGCCCACAGTACAGGGACAATTCCAATCCCAACCCATCTCACTCTTATTCCTACTGCCCTTTCTCTATAGTCCCCCGATCATGCTGTTGGTGTTGTTGTATTTCTCACTGCACCGCTAACAGATTAAGGGACGGCAAAGTGACCAGTGGGCCCACCTTATCAGAAACCTGACAACAGTCCATGCCTACTTTGCCAACTCCATTGCTGTTCTTTCCTCCTCATGGCACCTAGCTACTGCCCAAGTATCTAACACCAGCTAACCACTGCCGGTACCTATCGTTCTGAATTCAGTACTGCTTGCACCACTACTGGCACTGCCTGCTGCCCTAACATCTGGTGGCCCCTGGATGCCCGTGCCAGTCTTGCCTGATACTTTTCTGCCCAAACCTTTCCTTGAGTTTCAGCTCCACCACCGTCCATGCATTGTGCTGGCTTCCCTCTTCGCTGCTGAACGCGCCTCTCCCTGGTAGCCTGGTTCTACCCTCATGACTGTCTTAACTCCTGCCATGTCTTCACTCTGGTTTTCAGTCTCTATTGCTGCCAGCACCATGCCATCTGAGCTCCATCGCTGCCCATGTCTCCCCCTAGCATGCCAGCTCCATCACTCGCTACCCCTCTTCTTGCCATCCCAGACACAGTGGTGCCACCGCTGCCCTTTTCTAGGCCCTCTGGCTGCTCTCGACTCTACATTTCTCTTTGCACCACCCTGCACAACTCTGATACGTCAGGAGGCACATCTCACCCCCTGGCTGGTTCAAAGTCAGAATAATGAGTACAAAAATATTGACTTACAAAACATTGAGACAAGACTATCAACTATCAAAATATTGCGAAGGTAAGTATATATTGTTGAGTACAAAAATTACTATGCTCAACTCCACATGTACCTTCCTTGAAAATATGAATCGACTAAGATGATACATGTGGAATTAAGTATAGTAAACCTAGACTTATCAATATATACTTGCCAGAAAAATATGTTGGCAGTCTGAACAGAATATTTTTGTATTTGAAAAGTGATATTCTGGTGGAAACACCCTCACCCTTTGTCCCCCTCACATCTTCCCATATCCAGCGACTCCACCCTGGACTGTGCCTCTCCACCGGTCTCCTGTTTCACCACTGTCCACGACTCTCAGACAGCCCGGCTCCATCTCTGCCCACACCACTGTCTGGCAGCCCTGCTCCCCACATTACCTTAGCACTAGTCATTAATCTTGGCTCAGACCCCTGCCAGGCAGGTGAACATCCGAGGATGGCATGCGCATGGCCGCGTCCCCGCTGGCATCTCCACGCACGGCCCATTAAACAGTCTTGGCATTAAAAGAAAACCTTAGACATATTAGAGGGAAGAGAGGCAGCCTGGTGCCAGCCGGACCTGCCAAGATCCCTGGGCAGGCCATGCGAGTGCATGAGTTGTGGGGAGTGACGAGGTTTCTGTGGTCCACAAAAAGATGCCTTGACCCTTTTAGTGCCATGGATCCCAGCAAGGAACTCCGTCTACCAAACGGATTGACAGTCGTGTTTGTCCTTCACAAAACCATGACCTCTGGCACAAGATGCACAACGCACAGCAGTAACATCTCCAGACTAGAAATAAGGAGATGCAAGAAGGAAAATACAAGAAGTCTGTGCCTAGATTTATCAAGGGTTTGCGTCGCCCTTGCACAAGGGCGACGCAAAACCGATATTAAATGTATCAAGCCACGCACGGCCATCATGTGCGGCTTAATAAATCTCGAATGTCGCATGGCAGTGAAAATCGCGACCTCATGTTACTCTGTGGCAGGGAGGCGTTCCATGGGTGGTGCGTGGGAGTTCCTATGCATCCAACCTTGTATTATGACACATTACAGATATAGCAACACCAGTAGCGGCCAGTGGTGGGAGTGCTGCCTGGCACTGAGGCAGGGCGAGGGAGGGATCCTCTCGTGAAACTGGACAGGGAAAGGCGGAAAGGTGGAGGGATTGCCATCTTGCATAAATGCTCTACTATCTGCCGGATTGAGCCCCTCTCCTCCCCGCTGGACTCTCTTCAAGCTTTGCATTTTATGTTAAAATTCACTTCCTCGGCCTCCTTTGCCGGCATCCTTCTTTATAGACCACCCGGTCCTAGAGCCACCTTTACCCCCCACCTCCTGGAATTAATAGAGCCCTACATTGACAAAACCAACCTCACCATTCTAGGTGATTTCAATTTTCACCTAGAAAACCCTGATTCAGCTGACTCCACGCTTCTGCTCGACTCTCTAGCATCCTATGGCTTTGTGCAGCAAGTAATGGGCTCCACTCATTCCGCAGGGCATACCCTGGATGGAGTTTTTACTAACGACTCCAGGCTACTCACAGGCCCTCCCCTTCCCCTATCTTGGACTGACCACATGGCCGTCCCTCTTGAGCTCACCCTCTGCCCTTTGGCCCCTTCCGATAAGTCCACTAGTCATCAGGTCTCCAAAAGGAATGACAAGGGCCTCAATAACGAAGCCCTAGGCCCTTTTATCGCCAACCTCAACCTTTCATCTATATCTGATATAGATATGGCTTCCCTTGATCTCTCCAACTCCATAACAAAGGCCATTGATACCCTGGCCCCAGCTAAATCTTACTACTCTGCCAGAAAGCGCCCCTCGGCCCCCTGGTACACCGACGCCCTCAGATTGCTCAGACAGGACTGTAGGAAGCAAGAAAGGCTTTGGAGGTCCCAACTCGATCTACACAAAAGAACTAAACATAAGGACATGCTCAAAAGATATAAGGCCGCAGTTCTAGCGGAAAAAATGTCATACTTCACTAACCTTACGACTACCCTCAGATCACTCAGAGAGCTATTTAAAATCGTGGATAATCTATCCATGGCTCTCCTCCCTGACCCTATTGTGCCCTCCCAAGAGTTGTGTAACCAGCTCTCCACTTTTTCCACACAAAAATCAAGGATATTTACACAGCTCTAGAAGATTGCAACCTTAACACCAATATCGCCCACCTTCCGACAACTCTCCCCCCACAAGACTCGATGTCTCTTCCTCATGGCAGCATGACAAATTTTCCCCCTCTTACTATGGAGCTCCTCCATCAACTCCTTGACAAACTTAAGTCTGGTTACCCCCTTGATCCCTGTCCCTTAAAAATCCTGAAGGAGTGCAAAGAGGTTCTCTTGCCCCCACTCCTTTACATCATGAACCAAGCTATCTCCAAGGGCGCTTTCCCAGCATCTTGGAAAATGGCCATAGTCAAGACACTCCTCAAAAAACCCTCCCTAGACCCCACCATCCTAAAAAACCTCTGCCCGATATCCCTGCTACCTGCTCCTGCCAAGCTATTAGAGGCCCACCTTAACTCTCATCTCAGCGCCTTCCTGGATAAATCCTGCCTGCTAGATTCTTCTCAGCATGGCTTTCGGAAGGCGCACAGAGTCAGCTCTCACAGTGGTGGTTAACAACATCCGCACCTAGGTCGACAGTGATCAGACTACCCTTCTGATCCTGCTCGACCTTACAGCTGCATTCGACACCCTGTCCCCGGCTATTCTGATTGCTCGCCTCAGTGAGATGGGAATAGATGGGCCTGCCTTGAGCCTCCTGGCCTCGTTCCTCAACCAACGCATGCAGAGGGTTAAACTGGGTGACTTCCTGTCTCCTGCCAAGCCTGTGCAATGTGGGGTCCCGCAGGGCTATCCTTGAGCCCCACACTTTTCAACATTTATGTGGCCCCCCTTGCCAGGCTTGTAAGATCATTTGGCTTAGAAGTATTATCTTATGCCGACGACACCCAGATTATGGTCTCCCTCAATCAATCTGTGGAGACCGAGGCATCCAACTTCAGGAACTGTATGGAAGCAGTAGCAGGATGGATGACCAAAAATTTCCTAAAACGTAATGGGGAAAAGACGGAGGTCTTGGTCTTCGGAGGCAAACATGAGATCTGGTCGGCTGACTGGTGGCCATCGGCCCTTGGAGTATGCCCCACACCCACCCTTGCAGCTCGTAACCTAGGAGTTATTCTTGACACCACACTTTCCCTCGATAGACAAGTGAATAGAACCGTCTCTACCTGCTGCGGGGTTCTAAGGATCCTCCGCAAACTCTCCAACTATCTTTCCTTGGATTCCAGAAAACAACTTGCTGTGGCCCTTATCTCTTCACGCCTAGACTATTGCAACGCACTTTATCTGGGCATAAACAAGAGTCTGGTTCAACGCCTGCAGGTTGTGCAGAACGCTGCAGCCAGGTTTGTTGTCAACGCCCCTAGACGGTCCTCTGGCTTGGCCATAAGAAAACATCTCCACTGGCTTCCGATGCTGCCCAGGATAGATTTTAAGGTCTTATGTCTAACCCACGGTGCCCTTCATGAATCCGGCGCAGAGGACATCAGGTCCCTGGTATCCTTCTATACCCCTGGCAGAGTCTTGCGCTCTGCCAATAAGAATCTTCCGTCCACCCCCCGGACGAAGAAGACCAGATGGGGAGGGAAGGCTTTCTCTGCTCTTGCCCCGAAGCTCTGGAACCTTCTCCCTGAGAAGCTCAAGGGCCTTGCACAGCCTGATCAATTTCGCAAAGCCTTAAAGACCTGGCTTTTTACCAAAGCTTGCCAGTAGTTCTCCCCCCCCGCTTCTAATCTATGCACTGCCCCCAGCTTTTCGATCCTATGCGCCTTGATGCCTCTGGGCAAAGTTCTGCGCTATATAAAACTACTTTCATTCATTCATTCAGGGGCAGGGTGGGGGGTAGTAAACTACGGATTACGGACGATTAGAGATAAGTAAACATATAAATAAATAAAACACATTTTGTTGCGCGTGCTGCATCGCCAAATGCGTTTCAGTGCACGCAACATAATTCGTTTGATTTATTTATATGTTTACTTACCTTTAATCGTCCATAATCCGTAGTTTACTCTCCCCCACCCAGCCCCTCCCCTGCCCCACATAAGCGCACAGCAGCACTCCCACCAACGGCCGCTACATACCTACACTGGTAGACCTGGGAAGGTGTCAGAATTCTGCAACTCCCTACCAGAGGCATCAGGAGGAGAAATATCTTTATTTCACCTTGTTGTTTCTTCTTTCTAAGTGTACAGCATTCTGCAGTACACATAGAAAGAGGAAAATGCTGCTAAGGATTGTTTTTGTAAAGGAAGGTACCCCTTCTTGCACAAAAACAATCCTGTCTGCAACACAGGCAACCTTGCAGCATGACGCCAGGAGGTCTGCATTGGCGCTAAGCAGCCAAAAGTGCGCCAGCATTGGGAATGTGGAATATAATGGTAAATGCGGCACATTCCTGCCTTTTCCCTTTCACGCAGAGCAGAAAGGTGGCTTGCTGCGTTGCATGAATTTCTTTCGAATATGGGCCCAGACCTCTACCTAAACACGCAGAATATGTTACATTATCTCAAAACACAGCAGGTGCCACACCTTCTGCAATTTTGGAAGGAGCTGAAGACTCATTTTTCAAGCAGTGCCCAGGGTTGGACTGAGAATGAAAATAGTCTTGAGCACAAAAATAAAAAAGCCAGCCATTATGAATTAGAATGCTAAAAAGGTGGCCCATGGTTTTCAAATTGGGGCAATTATGAACTTGCAAGACAAGCTACATAAAGGTGTATTGTAAGGTATGGAAGACTGCACAGATGTGTGCTTCCTGCAGGCAATAGTTCTTTTAATATCAGAGAATTCAACAGTAAAAACCAGCCCAGAAGTCCATAAAATTGGCCCACAAATAACCAAAAACACTAATCCGTCAGATCAGCCCTTCAGGCACTGCGTGATTGCACTATAGGCCAGTCCGATCCTGGCCGCACCTCTTCACAATATAAAAGTTCCTACTGCTGTTTCGTCTGAGGTCCATCCCATTTACAGCCCTTTCTCTCGTAGTTTAGGCTTGCGTGCCTTTCCCTACCTATCTGACCCTATTCCCTGCACCCAATTTATAAGCCTACTGGATACCCCATACTACCCACTCCCTCCCACTAGAAAAATGTGTGCAGAATATTTCTCTACAAGTTTGTGTTTTGTGAAGATTTTCTGTGCAGAATGGCAAATGTTAGCATATTTTTTATCTGAAAATTTTCCATTTGCATTTAATGTACATCAATGCAACAGTCACAATGTTCCCAACGTTTCAAACTTTCCATATAACTCTGCAAAGGCTGCAAAAAAAACAATTGTTTAACTTTGCACACCCCTAAACTGGATAAAGACAGTGCAATGAGATAGGATGTTGTAGTGTCCTAGCTGACCTATGAACCACGCGGACAACTTCTTACTTAGGGAGCTTCTTTATTCAGGTCTACAGCCATGGTGGTCAGCAGTGAACTGCCCTCTCGTCCCCCAGCTCCTCCCTTTCCTCCCGCCCTCGGCCTTCCCTCGGGCTGGTCCTAGTGCCTGGTCAGTGTGGTCACTGGGCACTGTCTATTGACTACATTACACCTCCCCCCTCGGTGGATGGTGGCATAATGACGTGTCCCTGATCAGATCACAAGTTCATTTCTTTAAGGTTCTTTGATCAGACGCGATGGCTTCTTAATCACACGTCTGGGGCGTGCTTGAAGGTCGGGGTTGTCGCTCTCATTCTCATCAGTGACCTCCATTGGTGGTGAGCTGTTGGTTGTCAGTATCTCATGGTCTTCCGGCTCCAGTTTGGGATTGGCCAGTGATTCGGTGACAGTGGGTCCGCACTTTTTGAAGTATGTCACATTTCTGGTGAGTCTCTTCCCTTCAGTCTCCGCGGTGATCATGGTTCCCTTTTGTTGGATTACCTTGAGTGGAACCTCGTTATATCGACAATCAGTCTTTCGGTGCTGCTCTTGTCTTGCCAGCACCCAGTCTCCTTCTTTTATTTGCGGGGGGCCGCGTGACGTCGCTCGTCCGCACAGTCTTTCATCTTTTCCTTTTTTTCTTTGTCTCTTGCCGCGATCTCTTCGTGATCAGAGTCAGAATCCATTTCTGGCGCAATCAGATTCATCATTGGTATTCTGGTGCGCACTGGGCGTCCTAGCATGATGGTAGCGGGACATTTGCCCATGGTGGAATGAGGCGTGTTTCGATAGGCCCGCAGCACCTCGTCAAGTGCTGTCTGCGGGCGCTTTCCGGTCAGTTCTGCTTGCTGTAGGGTCCTCTTGATCGTGGCCATGAAAAGTTCAACCATTCCGTTGGCCTGGGGCCATAGCGGCGTGATCTTGCGATGTGTGAAGTTGAGGTGTTGGGCGAACTCAGCAAAGTCGTGGCTATTGAAAGGTGGTCCATTGTCCGACTTTACCACTAGGGGAATTCCCCAGGCGGCAAAAACCTCTTCCAGGATGGGTATGGCACTCGATGCTTTTGTGGAGGTGCACAGCTGGGCGAAGGGGAATCTGGAGTATTCGTCCATGATGACCAGGACATATTGGCCCGATTTGATCGGCCCGAAGAAATCAATGGCAATGTGTTGCTAGACGCCCTCCGGTAGTGGGGACATTTGTAGCGGTGCAGGGGGGTCTGGACGACTTACGAGTTGACATTGCAGACAGTCCTTCAATGTCGCTTCCACCATCTGATCTAGTGTTGGGAACAAGACCCTTTCGCGGAGTGCTCTTTTTGTAGCTACAACGCCCCGGTGTCCCTCATGCGCTAAGTTGACAACCCCTTGTCTGAGTTGTTGTGGTATTACTATTCTGGTGTCTCGTAAAATGAGTCCATTGGCGGCTATCGACAGTTCTTCATGGACATGTTTGAATGCCGCCATGTCAGTGTTTTTTGTCCATTGCTTGACTTGCGTCTCCAGCCGTTGGTTTGGATCATGTGTTTCACTTCTTGCAGGGTGGTATCCGTTTGTGTTGCTTCACAGATTGCATCCAGTGGTACAGCCGGAGGCCTCGCTTGATTCACTACGAAGTGAATGTATTCATCCGCTATTGATTGTTCCCGTTTGTTGTCTTTGATGGGGTGTCGTGACATGTAGTCTGCTGGGTTTGCATCCTTGCCTGGCTTGTGGATGATGGTGTATGTGTACTCTTGCAGCCTTAGGCCCCACCGCTCTATTCTTGGTGGCATTTTTGCTTTCGGGTTCCCGAAGATTGTGATTAGGGCTTGGTGGTCCGTTATGAGTGTGAAATGTTTTCCAAAAATGAAGATGTGGAAGTGTTCACACGCCCAGACAACCGCCAGGCTTTCCTTTTCTGGTTGCGA
The DNA here is from genome assembly GCF_964263255.1 of Lissotriton vulgaris. Taxonomy (NCBI): domain Eukaryota; kingdom Metazoa; phylum Chordata; class Amphibia; order Caudata; family Salamandridae; genus Lissotriton; species Lissotriton vulgaris. The sequence goes on along the minus strand of NC_141685.1, from coordinate 797,026,865 downwards.
GTAGGCCCTCTCTGTGTCCGTCAGGCTTCTGCTAGCATACGCTACTATGTGCCTTTGGTCTTCATCCCTGTCATACTGTGCCAGGATGGCACCTAATCCTACGGGACTGGCGTCCACCGTTATCTCCGTCTTCATTGCTGGGTTGAAGTATGCTAGGTTCTTTGCTGATTCAACAGTTCTCTTAATTTCCCGAAATGCTCCTTCACACTGGGTGGACCACTGGAAAGATTGCCCTTGTTTAGTGAGCTTCCTTAATGGGTAGCTTAGTGTAGCATAGTCGGGAATATATCTGGAGCAGTAGCTGGCCATACCTAGGAACGATCGTATATCGCCAACGTCCTTCGGGCTTGGTGTGTCATTCAGCGCTGCTACCTTTTCTGTGTCTGGTTTCATTCCGTTTCCAGAGAACAGGTGTCCGAAAAATGTTAGTGTTGGTTTGTGCAGTTCACATTTAGCTTCGTTAAGTGTGAGGTTCGCGTCCTGCAGCGCTTGACAGACCTCATTCAGCGCCTTGTTGTGTTCAGCCGCCGTTGCTCCGTATACGAGGATGTCGTCACTGTAGTTCAGGACCTGTGGGATGTGGTGTATTGTTCTCCTGATGGCCTCTTGAAATATCTCTGCCGCTGATGACACTCCGAAACTTAGCCTCTTATATCTGAATAGTCCAAGATGTGTTGAGAATGTTGTGATGTATCTTGACCTTTCGTGCAACTCTAGCTGATGGTATCCTTTGTTGAGGTCCAGTTTTGAAAATATCTTTGCTCCGTTGAGGGACGTGATCATGTCACTGATGTGTGGGCCAGGATGTCTCTCTCTTTCAATGGCTGTGTTGGGCGCTCTCATGTCTACACACAGACGAACTCGGCCAGTTTCTCCTTTGTTTGGGACCACTACGACCGGGGAGACCCACGGGGTCGGCCCTTCCGTTCTCTCGATGATGTCTGCCTCTAGCAGGTCTCCGAGTTCCTTCTCCACAGCTTCTTGGAGGTGAAATGGAATTTTTCGGTGGTGTTGTGCCACCGGCGTGACTTGTTCATCTATATGTAATTTTATTTGACAGTTCTTCAGTTTTCCTAGGCCTTGGAACAGCTTTGGGAATTTTCGGATGAGTGCTGGTTTGTCAGTGACTCTGAATAGGATATCCACCAGTTTCAGCCGTTCGGCAGTTGCCAGGCTCAGGAGGCAGTCTGCTTCGGGCCCTTCAATGACGTGGATGTATGCTGGTATTGTCCGGTCTTCATAGGATAGGCCAGTTTCGAACTTCCCGAGGCACGTCAGTGGCTTTTCAGCCATCCACGTATACACTTGCACATGGGCCTCCATTAGTTCTGGTTGTGGATTCATCCGGTGGTATTCAGTGGCTGGTAAATAGTTGAGCGTTGCCCCACTGTCGAGCACAAACTGGGTGGGGTGAGAGCCAACGTTGATGTCCAGACGCGGGTATTCTTTCAGTTGGTCTAGGTCTGCTACCCGATAGAGGTATTCTTTTCGAGGAGCAGGTGGTGGAGATCGAGATTCTCTGGAGGATGATCGCCGAGACTGACATGTCCTGCAGGAGCGGTCACTTGATTGTGAAGACCCGGAGGACGAGTCACGTTTGTCTTCGACAGCCCTGACATGATGGCGACTGCTTGAGTTCGGGTATCGTCGGTGGCTTTTCTTGTGGTCACTCTTTGATATGGCCCGCACATGCTTTCAAAGTGGTTGTCTCTCCCACATTTCCGGCATTGCTCTCCCAGCGCTGGGCATGCGTCTGCATGTGGGAAGTCGTAGCCGCATCTGTAACATTTGGTGTGCTTGTCCGAACGTCCTTTCGTGTATCTCGTGTCTTTGGGCCCCCGGTGAGATTGGTGGTGGTGTTTCTTGGACCTGGATGAATGATCACTTGGCGGAGACCGCCTAGGTTCGCGCCGAGACTGTGTCCTGAAGGCTCGCTCCGGTCGCTCGCTTTTCCCGCTTTCCATGCTCTTTGCATGCTCGTCAGCTTGTTCCTCTATTCTCGTCATGTCCACGATTTCCGTTAGTGCATAGCTTTTCTTCAGTAGCTTGCGTCTCAATCGTTCGGAGAGACATCCTTCTATGACTCTTAGTCGCATAGCATCTTCCTTCGAAAATTTATCAAACTCGCAATGCTCTGCTAGGCGATCCAGACGAGTCACGAACGCCTCCATTCGTTCATCTCTCTCTTGCACGGCCCGGTTGAAATTGCACCGCTCATAGTCAACATTCTTCTTGTGCAGGAATTTACCGTTCAGGGCTTCCTGTGCTCTAGTGTAGGACACCAGCGATTCTGTTGGCAGTTCTTTTATGATCCGTCCACCGTCCCTGCCAATCAGGTTCCTGAGGAAGAGTAGTTGGTCTTCCTCGGTCGTTATCTTGGACGCCTTTATGAAGTTGTCAAAGTCTTCTATCCATTCTTGCCACCGCAGGCTGATACTCCTGCCAGACTCGACAATAAGGGGCTCGGGGCGCCGCAGGAGAGATGCTCGCGACATGCTTTCCGGGGCGGGGTCAGCCATGGTTTGCTCGTAGGTCTTGACGCCTTTTGCAGTCTGTGTTCACTCTTTTGTCCGTTCTTGTTGCACTCGCCAGTGCTGATTTGTTATCTCCGTTGCACTCGCCAGTGCTTGTTTGCAAGTTTTGTTGCACACGCCAGTGCTTATTTGATACCTTCGTTGCACTCGCCAGTGCTTGTTCGTTATCTCCGTTCCACTCGCCAGTGCTTGTTTGTATACTCTGTTGCACTCGCCTGTGCTTGTTTCTCTGCACTCGCCAGTGCTTTTTTTTCTTTTTAGTACTTCAAGACTCTTGCCTGACTTCAAAATGGCCGCCGGCAATCCCTCGCAGGGGATTGGTCGAGGCTGCCTGACTCCAAGATGGCCGCCGGGAATCTCGTTTCTGGCGGGATTTCGGCCGATTTGATTCTGATTTTGACCGGGAGCCTGGCTGGGTCGGCGTTTTCACTCACCCAGACCGGGATCCGCCGCTGGAGGCAAAGGGGTAAGGCAGTCTTTATTTTTCACCGCCGAGGTGGGCACCGGTGGGTGGTTGTCTTGCTACGCCGTCGCCGCCGAGGTGGGCACTCGGTGGGCGCTCCTCAGGTCCGCGTCTCGCCACGCCGTCGCCGCCGAGGTGGGCACTCGGTGGGCGCTCCTCAGGTCCGCGTCTCGCCACGCTGTCGCCGCCGAGGTGGGCACTCGGTGGGCGTTCTTTCTGGCTGCACGCCGCCGAGGTGAGCACTCGGTGGGCGTTGTTCTTCACTGCACGCCGCCAAGGTGGGCACTCGGTGGGCGTTCTTTCTGGCTGCACGCCGCCGAGGTGAGCACTCGGTGGGCGTTGTTCTTCACTGCACGCCGCCGAGGTGGGCACTCGGTGGGCGTTCTTTCTGGCTGCACGCCGCCGAGGTGGGCACTCGGTGGGCGTTCTTTCTGGCTGCACGCCGCCGAGGTGGGCACTCGGTGGGCGATCTTCTTGGCCGCACGCCGCCGAGGTAGGCACTCGGTGGGCGTTCTCCTTCCTTTCCGTTCGCAGCGCGCTCAAGCCTCCATACGTGGGGCGAGCCCGGGTCAGTCGGTCCCCAGTCGCTACAGGCGCTAGTCACACGCACAGGGTGTCTTTTAACCCTCGTCGCCAGTTGTAGTGTCCTAGCTGACCTATGAACCACGCGGACAACTTCTTACTTAGGGAGCTTCTTTATTCAGGTCTTACAGCCATGGTGGTGAGCAGTGAACTGCCCTCTCGTCCCCCAGCTCCTCTCTTTCCTCCCGCCCTCGGCCTTCCCTCGGGCTGGTCCTAGTGCCTGGTCAGTGTGGTCACTGGGCACTGTCTATTGACTACATTACAGATGTCGATATTTACGACTCGATATTTGTGTATGGGAATATTTTGGGCGTCAATATTCTATCAGTGAACCGGCTTCAGACAATCATAGGGCTTTGCATAACTAACTCTTTGGACACTTTTTGGAATGGGGTTTTAGAGCCTCATTTTAGTTTAAGCCCACATTAGAATACTGCAATCACTGATTAAAATAGTGAGGGAAAGGGTAGCCCAAGCCTTTTATACTTGTATACTGCAGAAACCTCCATGCAGATACTGAGGCCTAACGATATCCACACAGGGCAAGCCGTTATACGGTGAGGCGGTCCTGTTGCCTAGTTACTTAAGCTCATGATGCCCTTCCTGCATGTCATATGGTAGAGGGGGAGTCTTCTCCTATAGATTATGTCATTCAGGTGAATGTTCCCTTCAATAAACTTCTGTCATCCTTTGACTTATTCACATGAGCAGAGAAAGGATGCTTTAATATGGGAAGATTCTAGATTTTTGATTCTACAAATATACTTAATATCTTGTCTAACTAGGGCTGGCCTCGAGAATAGCATTACATTGGCCAATCAACCATTGTTGCCTCCGCCCCTCTTCTGTGGATCAGGCCCAGGACAAACCTGGCTCACCTGTATATCCCAGCACCCTGAGTTTACTAATTGTTCACTTTAGTTAAATCCTTTATCTAAAGACAAGCAATTTATGTGGTGACAACACAAGTACGCATCACAGAACCACGCATGTGCAATGAACCTGACATGTCTTCATGGAATAGAGGCATGACAAATTGACCCGGCTGAACAGGCAATGAATACAATATGGAGTAACAGACTCAAGCTATATATGAATGTAATTATAAAGAATGACCGTGCAATCGTGCAATGTCACTTTTTATATTGCTAATAAAGCTTTAGAGGCTGTCGTAACAGACTCTATTGGCCATTAAAGGCCCACTCCAGCATTTGGCAAGGGCCTTTAACAAGGTAGTTGGCCTTTAATGACCAGTAGAGCCCGCTACAGAGGGCTCTAAGGCTATAAGAACATTTCGCCCCTAGAGGCGCCTGAACTTGGGCAATTAAAGCTGTTGGCCGGCAGAGCCCCGATGCTCTAAAACAAAGGCCTCACGGAGCCCGAGGGGATTGAAATCCCCTCGGGCTCCATGAGGCCTTTTGTAGACAGAAACAGCTGTGAACAAACATTGGAATGTTGGAGCTCCGACTTCTATTGGCCATTAGAAGCCCAGAGCACTCCATTGTTTTCAATTGAGATCCCAACATGCCAATGCTCTAATAAATATTATAAAAAAAAAAAATAGGGCTGATCTGAGCTGTCCATCCTGATCCTGGGTCATTTGGATATTTAGCTTTTGCTGAATTGAAAGGATTGAAATAGAAGGACAATTGAATTAAATAACAATACTAAAGTCCCTGTAAAAGGCTCTTCTAATTATCCTGTGTCACTCGGCCTCCTAAACCATTAGACCACAACATCTTTATGCACTACTGGTGTTTCCTTATTCGGGATGGAAGGTATGTGGGTGGATGGCAGTTGTTGGATGTCCCAGAGGTGAGTGAGCAGACAACTAGCAGAGACAATCTGACGGGTCCACGAGGGGTAAGCAAGCACTGGCAAGTTGGCTGCACAAGCACGTAAAGGCATACAACGTTGAAGCACAGTGAAGCAGAAGCAACAAAATTGCACAAAAGACCTGGCCAAGCTGACTGAGGAGGAAGGGGAGTGCATGCACTGGGCTTTTCAGGGTTCTAGATAGAAGGGCAAAGAGCATGTCCATCCATGATCCCTCTAGGCTGCCACCATCCATACCCCAATAGCATGGTGTGTCCTGGTGTCAGGTTTGGCACAGTCGACCTACCATGACGGATATGTGTAAAATCCTCAGCTCCTCCTCGGCTGACTCGCTCTGAGCTTCCTCTGTGGGCTCCCGATCAGGCGGGCCGACCGAACCATCCTGGTGGTGTATGTGAAAGAGGAGGGTCCCATTCTCCATCCACTGTTGCCGCCATCTCACCAAAGGAATGTCATCCGTGTTCCCGGCAATCTCTGGAAGGATAAGAGGCAAAAAGCTTAGTACATCTCCAGTGACAGACTCTGCACACAATCTCTCCTATCTTCATTAGACTTTGTGGGGTTTTCCAGCACTACAGAGCAAGAGTCACACAAGTGCCCACAGTGACTGCGGCAATGTTTATACTACAATATACTTGTCCTGTATATCACACCATCCTATAGAGAGGTGGGAAACAATAACAACCAAGGAACTATACAGAAATCATCAAACAGGAAGACAAATCCCTAAAAACCTCTACACCTCTAAAAATGACATTTCTCATATTTCAATAGCCTGGTAGACATCTTAAGAAAGCGGGGTCTGGAACTAATATGTTTTACCTACAGTTGCAAGGAGGCTAGGGTTGCCACCGTTCTCAGCAAATTAAATTCTGTATATATACTCGAGCCAGTGTTTGTGATTAGCCATGAGAAAATTAATTTGAAATATATTTTAATGTAATTAAATCTTGTTATGATGAATAAATATTGAACACACAATACGTTAGTAGCACATTATTTAATTTATTTTAATTAATAATAAAAACAGTAATACAAAATGTAATATTGGGAAGGGACAGGGATTAGGCATAATTGACAAAGTAAAGGTCATAACGAAGAAGTCGTGTCGAGGAGATGGTAAAATTAATGATGAACAAAGGCTGATGAGGTAATCTAAGACAGTGAAAACTGCTGTGATAATGCTATCACAGTTAATGGTAGGACACCTTATTGCATATATCCATTCTTGGTGGAGATGGGAAGCCTGGTCGAGGATGTGAGTGTAGTTCGTAAGGGGAAAGACCTCCCTTGTGGCAATTTGCTGGGTAAAGAATCACAATTGTTTTTGTCCACCCCTATGTTCTGTGAGTAAATTGTGCAAATATCAAAGGGGCTGCTCTTTGTCTGAAGGGTGAGATTTCCAAGCCAGAGAAAAAAGTTACAAGGATAAATGGTTCTGTACAAAATGTTGACAACCACGACTTCCCTTTCCTTTTAATAGGATGTGGCACAGCGGCCAAAGCTACAGACTCGGGAGCTGGGGATCCAGGTTCGAGTCTTGGCGTTGGCGCAACTTCCTGTGATTCTGGGCAATTTACTTAATGTCCATGGACAACGGCTGGATACCCTCATGGGTGATAAGCCACACTATATAAATCCACAAGCTTTAACATTGTAACTTGACTGCGAGGACTGAATAAACTCTTGTTGTATTTTATTTGCTCGCTCATAGCCTGTCTCTTAGTAGGAAACCTCAATAGTGGAACCCAGCCTTTGCCCTGGACCCTACAACGGATTCACAGTTAGTCCTGTTGTCTTCTCCAGACCTGTCTAACATATATTTTAGCTTCATATTTGGTGCTTATGTTTAACATCAACGTGTTTATTTAAAATTCAGGAAGGAGTTTGTAAGACTTATGGAACTTTTGCGTGTGTCATTGAGGATTATCATATAAGTATTTATTCATTACACGCTTCTGAAACTCATCATTCATACCAGTTTGATTTAATACCGCTTCTAGGAGGAGACTTGAGAAAATATTTATTTTACTTTTAAATTGCAAAGCCTGGATATTGTTTTTAGGAACAAGATCCGTGAAAAAATGTATTGTTTTAAAATTGGGAAGTTCACACTTTGTTAATTGTCTCTTTCCTTCCTTTACGTGCATTACTTTTTGGGTTTTCTTGCCCCAGCTATAACTGACTGTTGTCAAAAGACCTCTTGTGGACCATACCAAAACCTTCCATTGATTACCATTGGTTGCCTTTCCTGTCACTCTATTTTACGTACTTGTTATTCAATGGTTTTCCTTCCTCTTCTTGTGTTTGTACCTCCCCTGGAACATAGTCTCTTTAAACATCCTTTTGATTGAATGACTTGTATCCTTCCACTGCCCATATTCACTGAACTACTTTTTCTTTTTTATTCATCCCTCCATGATAGTGTGTTTATTTTCTGTCTCTCTCATGTGTGCTGCTTCCCTTGCACCAAATAGCCACACCTCTTCTCCCTCCTACTCCCAGAGTCTCTCCTCACCTCTCCCAGCTTGTCTATAACAGCACAGAAACAGGTATATGTGTGTGGTGGTATGAATAAAGAGCAGACATTAACAGCTGTTTGGGGTTCATCTCCTACGTTCTACATATAGCATGAATGCAGACAAAGGATTTTATTATGCTGGGGGAAGGAATGGCTGCAGCACTCAGCTGGCGTTTGAGGAACAAGGTGAACTTAGCATGGTAGAAAAGGAGATGACTCTTCTCTTGGAGCACCATACATCTGCTCCCTGGGCTACTGCAGATGATCATATGCCAGAGAATGTTTCACTTCTGAGTCCTGTGGGCAGTTAGTCAGGCTTTGGGAAGAATTTGCCTTTAAATGCTGATGCTTCCTGTTTTTAGACAATTATGTTCAGAGTGTTTTCAGTGAAGCTCATTTGAAAAATAAAGTAGGCCTTTTATAAAGATTGAAAATATTGAACTCGATGCACAATTTTGAAATACCATTAGATATTATTCCTTTTCCTCTAGTATAATGAAATGCTTTTTCTTCTATTTATTTTTTAACAATTCTCTACAACCAAGCCTTCAGTGGCAAAGGCAATAACTTTGCACTTGCAATATAAAGGTGAGACCTGTCGACTTTGCGAATGCTTGCTCTTTGTGCCACCCACCAGTTTCAGAACAGGGTTCTTGCCCCACTGTTGAACGGTTTAAGTGTTTATACTTGAGCCATATCCCTTACTTTCAGAAGGGCATTAGCCACACTTGGTTGGCTAACCAATTGGATGCTTGCTAATCCCAGGTGCCCCACACTCAAACTTCCCAAAAGTCTATTGTTAAATAGCACACAGAATTATTTTTTCAAACTCCAACTAGTGGGTTAGATGTGCTCTAAGAGGACAGGGACTTTTATGGCTGAGGCCCAGGTGAAAAAAAAACACTGGCAAACAATAAATATGGCTTACATTTGAGTCCTGGCTAAAAGCATTAAAAAGAGCGTGCTGCGTTGAAAACAATGCACAAAATATCGCCATCTGCATAGGGGGAATTTATGAGGCAAAGAATTTGGTTTGCAAAAGTGTAAAGTACTTTTAAAGTGTAAAATAGTCCCTCAAACATTGCAATGCAAGCCTTCATTGGCTGCTGATAACACATAAAATAACAGAAAAGCATAAGGTGAGACAGAAATACTCTTCAAAGCCCACTGCTTGTATATTTTAAAGAATTGGTAACAATCGGTCTTGCAGACAGCTGCACTGCCAAACAAAATATGATAAATGGGCATTGAAACAGACCTTATAGGACCCTCTATTTCTGCTCATCTCCTCCTTAAAAAATAAAGTATATGTGCTGGGAAAATGCAATGTGTTGGGGGTTCCACCTCAAATGTTATCACCAACATCTAGGTGAAGACAGGCCTAGATGTCAGGTTTATCAGACCACATCGAATAGTTGAGATGGTTTGTGGGCCCGCCCACACCAGTGAATTGCCCACTTTGCTGGTGGCCCATTCACGTTATTTACAGTGCTCACCACCTGAGGTAAGGTTGTTTGTAAATTGTAAGCACTCCCAACACGTTCAGATAAGGGACCAAGTGTGGCCTTTACTCTGGGTCCTGTGGTATAAGTTGGTTACTCGAATCTCTCCATAAGTAGCAAAAGCAATACCTCCAGGCGTTACTTACTTTTAAATTTACCATGTCAAGTAATTTACTGCACTTGGTCTGAGATAAATGTCCTAAATACACTTTCTCTGAATTTGTCAAGCACAGGATTCTACTTCGAATATATTAAGCCACGCCCTTAGTTAAATAGGCCACACCTCTTGCTGAGTATTTTAGATATGATTCTCAGGCCAAGCACTTTAAAGACCCGCTTCCATACCTTTAAACCCATATAAAGCTCTGGCGGGTACCTCACAATGATTATCACAACTTCAACTCATAGTCACAGAACTTTTTACCATATTTGCACCTCATTAAGGAGAGTGTAGCTGAGGTCTACTTCATTGCTAAATTTAGAATCTGAAATCCACCTAGCAGACGAGAGGTACCACAGAACTTGCACCTTATCCGAATTCTAACTTCTAACTGAATCATATTTTTACTAGAGTACTGATAAGTCCCCACTGTCTTGTGCGGACACTTCACTCAGCCACTGGTTTACGTTTCGAGGTGCCACGAAGCAAGAGCGCAAGCAGAAGCAAGGACTTTCCATGTGGTACGAACTATAATCTGGAAAGAACTGACATTACATATTTGAGCAATTTATAACTTCAGGGCTTTTAAGAAGGATATATGGACATTCCTTTTTAATCGAACCTAGTCCTGAGCCTCTGTTCGTGGAATATCCTATTATTTGTTCGTTGTTTTTTTATTGTTGACTTTTACTCTCCCTTTTCTGTGGGGGTTGTTCCTCCGCACCAATATAGTATTTGAGAATGTGTGCTTAATAAATAATAATAATATTTAAGACATTATAAAACATTTTATCCAAAATTGACTTCACATATGAGAGGAAATAGAGGAAATATTATCTGGCCTCCGATTAGCTGATGAGAGTCATCAGAGAATATATCATTCTATATATCTCATAGATGACAAGCACTAAATAACTCATTATAATAATCATACCTCATAGCTGAGATGTTCAAATCGAAACTCTTCCTCAGAGAAGAAAGGTGCAAGAAAACTTCCTAGATAAACTCTACCTCACAGATGAAAGTCAGTGAAACAAGTCTTATCCAAGCCCTACCTCACAGAGAAAAGATAGTGGAAACATCTTATCCAAGCCTAACCTCCAAGATCAAGTCAAGTCAAGTCAAAAAATTTGTATAGCGCACTACATACCCAGAGGGTTTCAAGGCGCTTAGGGAGGGGAGGAGGATTATTTATCAAATATCCACGTTTTAAGCAGCTTTCTGAACGCTAGGTGGTTCTGGGTGAGGCGAAGGTAAGAGGGGAGTGAGTTCCATGTTTTAGCAGCCAGGTATGAAAAGGATCTGCCTCCCATGGTGGTCTTGTTGATGCGAGGTACAGTGGCGAAGGCTTGGCTGGAAGAGCGGAGTTGGCGGGAGGGGGTGTAGAAGGACAGTCGAGAGTTGAGGCAGTCTGATCCGATGTCGTAGAGTGATTTGTGTGCGTGGGTAAGCAGTCGGAAAGTGATCCTCTTATTGACGGGTAGCCAGTGGAGGTCTTTAAGGTGACCAGAGATGTGTTCGTTGCGTGGGATGTCTAATATGAGCCTGGCAGAGGCGTTTTGTATTCGTTGTAGTTTCTTCTGGAGTTTAGCGGTGGTACCTGCGTAGAGGGTGTTTCCGTAGTCCAGTCGGCTCGTTACTAGAGCGTGGGTGACTGTTTTCCTTGTTTCGGAGGGGATCCAGCGAAATGTTTTTCTGAGCATGCGAAGAATGTTAAAGCAGGAAGAGGATACGGCGCTGACTTGTCTGTTCATTGAGAGTGAAGAATCCAGGATGACGCCAAGGTTCCGTGCGTGGTCTGTCGGGATGGGTGCTTTTCCGAGGGCTTCCGGCCACCAGGAGTCGTCCCATGCAGAGGGGGATGTACCTAAGATGAGGACTTCTGTTTTGTCTGAGTTCAGTTTCAGACGGCTTTGTTTCATCCATTCGGCGACTTCTTTCATTCCTTCGTGTAAGTTAGTTTTGGCGGTGCTGGGGTCCTTGGTGAGAGAGAGGATCAGTTGAGTGTCATCCGCGTAAGAGATGATGTTGAGGTTGTGTTGGCGGGCGATGGCCGCGAGGGGGCTCATGTATACGTTGAAGAGGGTGGGACTGAGTGAGGATCCTTGAGGTACGCCGCAGATGACTTCAGAGGCCTCGGACTTGAATGGTGGGAGGCGGACTCTCTGGGTTCTTCCGGTGAGGAACGAGGTGATCCAATCGAGTGCTTTTCCTTGGATTCCGATGTTTCTGAGGCGTTGTAGAAGGGTGCTGTGGCAGACTGTGTCGAATGCTGCAGAGAGGTCGAGGAGGATGAGGGCGACTGTGTCACCATTGTCCAGTAGAGTTCGAATGTCGTCTGTTGCTGCGATGAGGGCGGTCTCGGTGCTGTGTTTGGCTCGGAAGCCAGATTGTGAGGGGTCGAGGGATTTGTTGGCTTCGAGGAAGGCGGCGAGCTGGTTGTTGACGGCTTTCTCGATGACTTTGGCCGGGAATGGGAGAAGCGAGATGGGGCGGTAGTTTTTGAGTTCGGTGGGGTCTGCTGTTGGTTTTTTCAGAAGGGCGGTGAGTTCAGCGTGTTTCCAGTCTTCTGGGAAGGTGGCGGAGTTGAAGGAGCAGTTGATGACGTCTCGGAGGTGCGGTGCTATGACGGAGTCTGCTTTGTTGAAGATGTGGTGAGGGCAAGGGTCTGTGGGGGATCCAGAGTGGATGGAATTCATCAGGCGGATGATGTCCTCAGTGGAGATTGGGTTCCAGGCGTTAAGGGTGTTTACGGGGGGGAGATGGTCAGCAGATGGTAGGGTGGGTTGGCTTCCGGGTTGGTTGTCAAAGCTATTGTGGATAGCGATCTTGTTGTGGAAAAAAGAGGCTAGGGAGTCGCAGAGGGTTTGAGAGGGGGTGATGTCGTTGGAGTTGGCCGAGGGGTTGGAAAATTCCTTGACGATGTTGAAAAGTTCCTTGCTGTTGTGGGCGTTGTTGTCAAGTCGATCCTTGAATGCTGTTTTCTTGGCTTTTCGGATCAGTTGGTGGTGAGTGCGGGTGGCGCTTTTGAAGGCGTCCTTGTTGCTGGTGGATGGGTCTTTTTTCCAGGCCTTTTCAAGGGAGCGGCATAGTTTCTTGGATTTCTTGAGATCATCGTTGAACCATGAGGCCTTCTTGTTGCCAGGTTTGCTTTGACGTTTTTTCAGTGGTGCTAAGGTGTCGGCGGTGTTGGATAACCATAGGGTGAAGTTGGCGGCGGCTTCGTTTGCGTTAGAAGAGTGGGCTGGGGAGTTTAGAAGGAGCGATGCGGAGATCTGGTCCGTGGTGATTTTGCTCCAGTTTCTTAGCAGAGTTGGTTGGAGGTGGTTGGTGGGTTTTGGTTTGTTGTAGGTGAAGTGAACGCAGCTGTGGTCAGTCCAGAGGAGATCCGTAGTGTGGCTGAAGGAGACATGATTGCTGGAGGTGAAGATGGGGTCGAGTGTATGACCTGCGATGTGGGTGGGGGAAGTGACTAGTTGTTTAAGTCCGAGGTTGGCGAGGTTGTCTAAGAGGGTGGCGGTGTTGCGGTCGTTGTTCTTTTCAAGGTGGAAGTTGAGGTCTCCCAGAAGGATGTAGTCTTTGGAGGGGAGCGCGTGTGGGGTGATGAAGTCCGTGATGTCTTCACTGAATTTTGCGCGGGGTCCTGGTGGTCTGTAGAGGAGGGTGCCTCTAAGAGTTGTCTTGGGGTCGATGTGGATCTGGAAGTGAATGTGTTCGGAGTTAGCGAGGTTGGCGTCAGAGCTGGTAGAGATGCGGATGGATTTCTTATGGACGATAGCGATTCCTCCTCCTGTGTGGTCGGTGCGGTCCTTGCGTGTGATCTTATAGTCATCAGGGATAGCGATGGTGATGTCTGGGGCGGAGGAAGCATTCATCCATGTTTCCGTTAGGAAGGCGACGTCTGGAGAGATGGTGTCTAGTAGATTCCATAGGTCAATGGCGTGCCTGTGGACCGATCGGGTGTTGAGAAGGATGAATTGTAGGTGGGTGGGGTCGGGAGTCTGATGTGTGGTCGTAACAGTGATGTTGTCGGTGCCGTAGAATTTGCAGGAGTGGCATGAGAATGGTCCATGGGTGCGACCAGGAGCGGCTTGGACGCAGTTGGGGGCGCGACCGGGGTTAAGGGCTAGGAGGGTGGCGGCATCGTAGGTAACGCGGGAGGGCTGGGCAGCGCGAGGGGCAGGGGGTCTGGCGCTGGGCGCGGTCCAGGCGCGGACGGGCGTAGACGGGCTTACCTTTGGCGCACCTTCGGCGAGGCCGTAGCGCGTGGACGCTGCGCGTGGGACCATCTGACATAAATGGACAGTGGAGGGGGCGGAGCGTGGGAGGGGCAGCAGGGAGGCGGTAGTGTGGATGAGGGGTGGGCCAGGGGATGACAACAACAAAATGGAGGGTCAAAGGGGAAAGGCAGACAGGGGCAGTTTAAATCCAAATGCCTCGAGAAATAAATGCAGTTTCACCAAAATCACAGACCCAAACAACAATGATCGAGTGATCAGTAGAGACAAATGTACACACACAGGCAAGTATTAACCCAATAGCCTGAGCGAGGTCGCGCTGAAATATGCAAATAGTTACAGAGGCGCTATGCGTGTAAAGCGCTATATTACAGGTTACAGCAGTGCTGTTTAAACGTGCAGACAACGATACCAGGGCGCGTAACAGCAGATAGTGAGGAGGAGCGAGGTGGGGCGACCGTGCTGAAGCTGGTCCAGGTGGTCACAGTTTGGCCGGGGAAGAGGAATGCTCGGTAAACGTGGGTGGGAGGGGCAGCAGGGAGGCGGTAGTGTGGATGAGGGGTGGGCCAGGGGATGACAACAACAAAATGGAGGGTCAAAGGGGAAAGGCAGACAGGGGCAGCAGAAACCCAAATGCGTCGAGAAATAAATGCAGTTTAAATCCAAATGCCTCGAGAAATAAATGCAGTTTCACCAAAATCACAGACCCAAACAACAATGATCGAGTGATCAGTAGAGACAAATGTACACACACAGGCAAGTATTAACCCAATAGCCTGAGCGAGGTTGCGCTGAAATATGCAAATAGTTACAGAGGCGCTATGCGTGTAAAGCGCTATATTACAGGTTACAGCAGTGCTGTTTAAACGTGCAGACAACGATACCAGGGCGCGTAACAGCAGATAGTGAGGAGGAGCGAGGTGGGGCGACCGTGCTGAAGCTGGTCCAGGTGGTCACAGTTTGGCCGGGGAAGAGGAATGCTCGGTAAACGTGGGTGGGAGGGGCAGCAGGGAGGCGGTAGTGTGGATGAGGGGTGGGCCAGGGGATGACAACAACAAAATGGAGGGTCAAAGGGGAAAGGCAGACAGGGGCAGCAGAAACCCAAATGCGTCGAGAAATAAATGCAGTTTAAATCCAAATGCCTCGAGAAATAAATGCAGTTTCACCAAAATCACAGACCCAAACAACAATGATCGAGTGATCAGTAGAGACAAATGTACACACACAGGCAAGTATTAACCCAATAGCCTGAGCGAGGTCGCGCTGAAATATGCAAATAGTTACAGAGGCGCTATGCGTGTAAAGCGCTATATTACAGGTTACAGCAGTGCTGTTTAAACGTGCAGACAACGATACCAGGGCGCGTAACAGCAGATAGTGAGGAGGAGCGAGGTGGGGCGACCGTGCTGAAGCTGGTCCAGGTGGTCACAGATGAAAGATAGTGAAAAATGTCTTATCAAAGCCCCACCTCACAGATGGAAGATGGTGGAAAACTTCTTATCCAAGCTCTACCTCACAGATAAAAGATAGTAGACAACATCTTATCCAAGCCCTACCTCACAGATGGAAGATAGTGGAAAACTTCTTATTTAAGCTCCACCTCACAGATAAAAGATAGTAGACAACATCTTATCCAAGCCCTACCTCACTGATGGAAGATAGTAGAAAACTTCTTATTTAAGCTCCACCTCACAGATAAAAGATAGTAGACAACATCTTATCCAAGCCCTACCTCACTGATGGAAGATAGTAGAAAACTTCTTATTTAAGCTCCACCTCACAGATAAAAGATAGTAGACAACATCTTATCCAAGCCCTACCTCACTGATGGAAGATAGTAGAAAACTTCTTATTTAAGCTCCACCTCACAGATAAAAGATAGTAGACAACATCTTATCCAAGCCCTACCTCACTGATGGAAGATAGTAGACAACTTCTTATCCAAGCTCTACCTCACAGATAAAAGATAGTAGAAAACTTATTATCCAAGCCCTACCTTACAGATGGAAGATAGTGGAAAACTTCTTATTTAAGCTCTACCTCACAGATAAAAGATAGTAGACAACATCTTATCCAAGCCCTACCTCACTGATGGAAGATAGTTGAAAACTTCTTATTTAAGCTCTACCTCACCGAAAAAACATAGTAGAAAACATCTTATCCAAGCCCTACTTCACAGATGGAAGATAGTTGAAAACGTCTTATTTAAGCTCTACCTCACAGATAAAAGATAGTAGAAAACATCTTATCCAAGCTCTACCTCACAGATAAAAGATGGTGGAAAACGTTGTATCCATGCACTACCTCACATATGAAATATAGTATAAAATGTCTTGTCCAAGCTCTACCTAAAAAATGAGAGCTACAGAAACTTTTGAACTAGCCAATTCCACGTCACAGATGGAAGGTAGCAGAAAACTTCTTATCTCTACTCTATCTCACAGGTGGGGTAGCAGAGAGTTTCGCATTCTAACTCTATCTTGTAGCTGAAATCAATCAATAGTGTTTCATGATTAATGTATTGTTTGGCGAGGGGCACCAGAGATCCTCTTGTTCTAACTCTAACATGCAACTAAGAAGTGTTGTTTCGTTAGCGACGACTACTCTGGCTCTACTTTATGCCTAATGGGCATCTCAGAACTTCTGATACAAAGTATTAACTCCCAGATGAGTGGTAGGGTTGGATGTCCCCCTTATACAGCTATCTCTAATCTTAGAGACAATCTACAACTCAGCTTTGAGTGCCAGCCCAGTGTACAGTATTGCATACCATTTAAGAATCATTGTTCTCCTCCAGGAGTAAGTTCTCCAACTGATGGAGTTGCATATTTAGGGTGGCAGTCTGCCATTCATGCCTATACATAAGGATTGGGCCTTTGGGCATTTTTGTGACACTGTCTCTTTTGGCCCCATTGACCACTTGGGGACTACTACCACGTGGACTTCGAAGTTGAAACTTTTATTGTCGCTCTGTGTAAGTGGGGATAGGTGCAGGCTTTAAAACCCGTTTCAGGAGCTAGACTATATCTTTTCACCTGCCTATGTCAGCACCCAGTGACCACAGAAGTTGAGTGCTGCTTGCTGTAACTTTGATTTCCACCCTTTATTTAGTGGGTTAATGGGTGGATTTTTTCCTACTCTGATGTACAATAAAGCAGAAGGTTGTCAATAGTCTCACCCCTTTTGGTCATATGAGATGGTACATTGGTCCAGTGGGGTATTAGCACTTTAGTCTTCTTTCTTGGCTATAAACACTCATATCGTGATTATTTCAGATTAATACATTAAATAAAGTTTCCCACATGTGGACCACTGGGGGCAGGGGTGCTTGGCCAGGTTCTCATGGGATAGTTGCACAGCACATGGCCAGTGCATGTTCTCTGATTGCCCAGGTTCATGACCCAAAAGTAGTGCTTCGTGGTGCTAGGGTGGCTTAGGCTCAAATGTTCTTATACAGTTGTGATCATCAGCTTTGTCGTACTCAATATTTCCAGGTGATTTTGCATAGCATCTTTGTATCTTCAGCAATGTTTTGAGTCACTCTAAATCTAGATGTTCTAATTTTGTGATTTGTGTATAGAAATAATTATGACTTTTCAGTTTCTGTATATACGTTTGAATGAGAATTTTAATAAGCATGAGTCAGGCTATATCCACATATGCGAGTTGTTTGAATATTTTTCAGTGCAGTGGGGGTTATGAAGTCTTGCCAAGTCTAATCCCTATGCCTCCCAGCAAGGAAGCCTTTGTGATCACACCCTACAAGCTATCAGGCCCTGAGCTCATTGTTATCATACCTTCGAGCTGAGAGCCCCTGCCTCCTCCATTCTGAATGACACATAATAACCATCCTACAGCTCAGTCTGCATAGCAATCAGTGAGGCCCTGCAATGTCCTCAGGCTTCAGGGTTACACGAGTCAAATTATACATGTAAATCCTGACAACTTGATCTAATATAAGCTGCCTTCACAGTTTTTTTAATGGACTGCTGTTGGAAGAAGTCAGACATCTGTTCACCTGAGGATGGCTCCTGCCCATCTGCCAGATTTCTTAACGGTAGAATAACCCCACTCGCTGTTTAATAACAGCTCTGTGCTTCTTTTCTCCAGATACATTTTCCTTGAATGGTAAGGAAGAATGCAAATATTGCTGGTGAGCGCAATGCTGCCTGACAAGGAAGCATACATGTGGCTGTCAGTTCAGGATCAGAGCTATCCTGCCCTCCGCTGTGGGAATTGATTGATCACTCTGCCAGGTATCATCCGTGAGTCGCTGGGTAAAAGGAGAGACTTAATGCTATCCCACAGTTTGCAGCTGCCGAGGACACTTCTAGGTCATCTCCTCCAGCCCCATAGAGATTTTCCACTCTTAATGCAGCCAGGGAGAGATGTGTACAGTGAGTGATCTCCCTGAATGCATCGTGAATGGAGGGATCACCACAGTGAGTGATATCAGTGAAAACTGAATAAAGAGTTGGGTGAAGTGAATGATGACCCTGAAAAGTATCAAGGAGGGAAGAGATGTCATATTGAGTGTAGCACCTGAAGGTTAAAGAAGGATGGGTGCTGTGAGTGATATCCCAGAATTATCACGGATGGAGAAAATGTTCCAGTGACTGCGCCACTGAAACCTGCATTAAGGGATAGGTCTATTGAAAGATGTCCCTGAAAGAATCAAGGATGGGGGTAGGCTAGCGGCGACTCATGTCCTTGAAAGTTAAGGAGGGATAATGTGCAGTGAGTGATGATGTTGCAGTCTTCAGAGATTGATGGGGTGTAATGACTAGTATTCCTGAAAGCTCCATGAAGGGGGCATAGGGCTGCGAGTGATGTAATTGAAAGTTCCATGGAGGAGCAGGGGTCGGGAGTGATATCCTTGAATATATTACAGATGGAGGGATAGTGGCAGTGAATTATGTCTCTGAAGGCCAAATTGAGAAGGTGAGCAATAAGCAGTGTCCCCGAGCTCTCCAATGAAGTATATGGTGCAATGAGTGGTCACTGAAAGCTGTGTGCAGGGATAGGCTAAGTGACCACCAAGGAGAGATGGGTGTAGTGATTGATGTCACAAAGAGATTAATGGAGAAGGACGGTGCCATGTCAGATATCACTGAAAACGACATAAAAGGACGGGTAGCACTTACTGAGGTCACTGAAAGTTCATAGGGGGACTGTACAGTGATTATTGTCACTCAAAGCTCCACTGAGGGGCATGGTGCAGTGAGTGATATCTCCAAAGGCACCAGGAAGGTGGACGGAAAGGGGCACCGTTGATTTCCATGACTACGTAATAGCTTCTTTAAAGGGTCATGGGGCTTCAGTGGTGTAGCTCTGGGGGGGGGCACTCTTTTTGGGGGCGGTAGAGATGAGCAAGTCGTATCTGTCGACTACTACTACCCCCTGCCCCAGAGAACAAGTCGGCCGACCATGCCTCCCCCCCACCCCCCTCCCCCGTCCCCGATCAAGTAATCCATCGGCTGCCCCTCCCCGGTCTCCTCTGCATCTGGCGGAAAACGAAGGGGCTGCCCTGGGTGGCTGTAGATCTAGCTATGCCACTGAGCTCAAGGTCCCTTGCCATACCCTTCTACCTAGAGGAGGTGGGTATACTAAATGTGTTATAACACGATTGCACCATGTCCCTTCTGCTCCTTTGAATACTTGGCATCTTGTTCCTTCTGATGAAAGATTTTCCGGTTGGAGAGGTTTGGAATAAATCCTTGGTACTGCGACATTAAAGACCCCATAAGCATCTAGTAGAGCACACTAATACCGATGTATGTCACTTTGAAAGCTGGCTTGTTGCGTGGCAACCTAAAGGGAGTCTATGGTAGAACTGTATTCTTTTGTAAAGGTCCTTAGCGCGGTACAATATACGCACGACCTTAAATGCCCCATATTAGCCAATGACTGAATATTCAGAGACCGATAAAAGAAAGGAGTGGGACGGCTAATCTTCCACTGGAATAAACCTGTCTCAATCTGCGAGTAAGCGTTGTGACGTCACAATGTAAATGCAATAAATGATTGCAAATCAGTGGTGATGCAATTTTCTTTTGACAGATGAATAGTGATGTCACAACAACGTGCGTTTAGAAAATTGTGCACCGATTGTGAGTTTTCCTGCATGATGGTCATGTTATATTATGTGCATTTCTATGGTGCCTAGTCTGTCTTTGGTTTGGCCTTGTGGCGCGGACTGAGGTTTGGGTGCCTTTTTTCAAGGTCATTCGAGATGATCATGCAATGGGATATCTGCATTTCATCTATTTTAAGGGGGTTGTGGGGCCTGGTGTAGTAGTGAACCAGGATACCTGGGTTTTAACCCTCACTTACAAACTTAAACAAATCGTGTGATCCCGGACAAATCGATGTACTTGCTTGTGCTCAATGTCTCTTATGTGTTACAGTTAGGAGAAGGCTTACACCAGTATCAAACACATTTTACAGTGCTCAGGGGGTTATTAGGATTGCGGATTTCCCGCATCCTCTGGGCCGGCGGAAGCCACCGCCGGCCCGGAGGATGCGGAAAATCCGCAGCGGACCCACCAAAGACCCACCGCCACATTAGGATGGCTGGTGGGTCCTGGTTTCCGTCCGCAGCTTTTCCGCCGCGGCTGGCTTACAACTGCGGTGGAAAAGCTCTAATATGGTGACGGTGTCTGTCAGACACTGTCCGCCATATTAGGATGGCCTGTTTCAGATGCTTTTCCGCGGCGGGTTTTCCCCCATGGAAAAGCATGTGTAGCTTCACTGCGGGGGCCCGTTGCGGGCCCCCTAGGTGAAGGGGGGGTGGGGGGTGCACATTGGGGGTACCTATGGTACCCCCCTGCATTTGTATGAGGAAAGCGGCAGGCACCGAGCGGTGCCTGCCTCTTTCTGCATACAAATGCAACACCTGCATCTTTAACATTGCCGCGGGTGCAGCTTGAAGCCGCACCCGCCGCAATGTTAAAAATAGAGGATGTTACCGCCAGGGTGGCGGTCACATCCTAATTGCACAGGAGGGAACTCCGCATGCCATGCAGAGGTTCCCTCCTGCTCTGGGGTCGCGGACGGACGCAAGTCTGTCCGCGATCCTAATGAGGCCCTTAATTTGTAAAAATAAATAGGTGCCAGAGCCCTCATCAGGAGGCCACTGAAGCGTGCACCACCCATTGCCCTTGCCATCGCAGACAATGATAGTACCAACACAACTACTAACCATCACACTCCAACAGGTGTGCCAATTCAGACTTTTCCAGGCCTCCAACGCTGTAAGAACAGCTTAGGTAGCTTGTATTAGTCGTTTTTAATATATATTGAACTAATAAACTACTGTTGTTGGTGTTCTCCACTCCAAAATACACAAACAGCCCCACCATGTGGCAGGCTGTCACAAGTGTGGTGCTGACAATTAAGTGCCAGTGCTGAGCACCGGAAACCACTGGCTCAAATTAAGCATTTATTACACTAGATACAACACTGCACTTTCTATTTCCACAAGAGAGCCAGGAGCCAGGCACCTCTCTGGGCGGTGACGCCTGACAGATATTGATGGCAGAGCTCGCCCCGGAGGGTCTGATTATACATTACTGAAAGTGCGGCCATGAGCAGCAGTGCTCGTTTCCATTACCCTGCTTTAAAAATAGCAGCCCTGAGCCAAGGGTTAAACGCTCTTTAATAGCACTAATTACCGCGCGGCGCCCCACCTGGTGCTTTATATCGGCACCTCTGGGAGGGACAGGGTGTGTTGAAGCAGGCCCCGTCCTAGGCGGACCAGACCATCTGTGAGGGGACAGGAGGGGTGAGCAGCGTGAAGAGCGCGGAGAGGAGCGAGCAAAGAAAGGAGGGAGAGGTGAAACAAGAAGTAGTATTCCCTCACTGAACTCACACACAGCTCTACCAAAGCACCTCAGTCCTGACCTTCATGTAATTCAGTACTGCTTCCATCACGGTTCTGCCCAAGCACCCTGGTTGGGTAGAAAACTTCAGCCAAAATCAGGATGCAGTGGGACCCTAACAAGGGCCAGACTGGGACGAAAAACCAGCCGTGGCAATCTAACTCCACTGGGCCTCGGTGCCACTGCACCTCCTGCGCCAATGATAATTAAGCTAATGATAACTAAGTCCCCCTTAAAGAGATTTGGCCAAATATTTTTTCTAAAAATAAGAATTTACAGTGTGCCCTGAAGGAAAACTAACAATCTTACTAATAATAATACATTCAAATACTTCCGAGTTACAGATCTCATGGCCAATATTTTTCAAAGCATTACATCCTATTTGCTGGGACAGAAAAAGGGCCCCGTCATGACTCTGGAGAGCGTGTCATGCTTTGAGTTTATTACAGCAACTTGTAGCATTCTTACCCCTATCTCAACACACATAGTGAGTGCTTAATTTGTAAAAAATATAATAAGTGTCAAGGTCTATCAGGAAGCCACTGCAGCTTACACCACTCATTGCCTACTAACACATCACACTCCTAAAAGTGTAACAAGTTAAACACTTTCCAGGCCCCCAAAGCTATAAGAATGGCTGAGGTGGCAGGTATCAATCATTTTTAATGTGCATTGAATTAATAAAATACGATTGTGGTGCTCATCTCTAAATAAAACAAACAGTGCCACCGTGTGGCAGGCCATCATAATAGCCAGTGTTGGCAATTAAGTGCCGGTGCCAAGCACCAGAAACCACTGCCTCAACTGAAGCACTGTAACATACGTATGGATTGGAGGTATTTTGTGCAAAATGGATTGAGTTCCAGAGGAGGGATCTTTGGTCCTGAGAAGCCCACCTTGTACACTTCCCAGCATGACTACAGTTAACTTGCCAGGCTGTGGAGGACTCACAGTGGAGGCAGCAGCGCCGGTTATACTGGCAATGCAGGCCTGTTCGCCTGCCCATGCCTAGCAGAGTCACATACTGACTCCTCCCATCTTCCTATAAATTGGGCTACCAGTCCCCTACAATAGGTTACTTCGTCCATCCCTGTGAGGCGTAGATGTATGTATGGGTCTTTCAGGGTGTATAAAGGATGCGCATATGGAACATATGTGATACGTGTGAACATAGTCACTTGAATCCATTTTATATTTGCTACATCCAATTCATTATATAGGGGTTAGGCGAGGACAAAGACAGCAGATATATGAACAGCATGGGTCTTCTAACATATTCCAGAGATCTTATTTTGTGGGTTAAAATGTTGGGTGTGGACTAGGAGAGGAGAGGAGACAGAGGGCTCCTTTGAAGCTAGGTAGTTCCCCTGTCTCGTCCTAGAACATTGTACTCTGGAGGGGTTAACCTCACCAGGTTAACAAAAGCGTGACTTCGTCCCTCTTTTTTTGAACCCTTGTTTTTGGTTTCTCCTGCCTAGAAACTCCCAGCCCTCCCACACCTTCCTGCTAGCACCTTCTAGGCAAAGAACAAGGCTAGACCAGTCTAAAGTGAACAGAAAAAGGGTTGGGCTGGACTACTCAGAAGCAGTTTCAGAGATGACTGTAGCAATACACAACTACTGTCTGCAACTTCAATATAAAGATGGGGCAAACATTCCCGGAAGGGTGCCAACATTTTTCCACCAGAATCTGGGGTCTCAACACCAGTGGTGACTAAGAAAATATTTTGTGCTCTAGAGTTGGGGTATCCACTGCAACATTTGCTTGCCTTCTTTGTGGCCAAAACCTGAGAATCTTCGCAAAGGCTTCCCGGTGGAAGGGAGAGAGTTGACTGACTGCCTACGAGGGGAATTGGAAGTGAAATTGCGTGAGAGAGACACTGTTGAGAAGGAGAGGGCCATGAAGGAACCCTGTTTTCCAAGCATTGCAAGAACACCATAGGACAGATACATCTTTTTAATTTTTTTAAATTTCGAATTTTGAAAGAAATAAAAACAAACAGAAATGAACATCTAGAAAGGTGTCACACATTAAGCAGCTGCAATTGTACAGATTACATAAAATAAACTGTTGTAACAAGGAAATCAAGTGTCAAGGGGTAGAGGGGGTATCAGGAGAAGAAGCTAAAAGGACAACAGTCAGGGCACAAGCCTCAGTCAGTATCTCCATTGGAGGTCGCTACGTCTAGCGTCAGCAGATAGGCATGCAGAGGCTGCCAAATATCTCTAGGTCCTGAGGTAGGGGGCTGAAGTGCAGTGTGGGGATGTCACAATAGCTCATGTCTTCTAACCATTCATCTTTGGTGGGTGGTCGATCACTACCCCGACATATGGCTAATGGCTATTCTGCGTTTGGCTGGCAGCAATGCTATTGCCACAAAATGGCTGGAGCTGGGCGGGAGAGCTTTAACATATCCCAGGAGTATGGTAGTAAATCTGGCTCTACAGGGAGTTCTCTCATAGTGGAGAGCAGTGCTAGGATCTTGGACCAGTATGTTAGAATCACCAGCCAGGCCCGCACGAGATGTAGGAAATCATCATTGCATGATTTGCATTTCGCACACTAGTGGGAGCGGGTGGGCCCTGCGGGATGATATAGGCGGGGTGAAGAAACTTGTAATGCAGAATTTTGTGCCCGTGATTAGGAGAGACAAGTTTAGTCTGTGCACAACAAAAGGACCAAGTCTTATCTGGAAGTGACTGACCAAGGTCACTTTCCCAAGAAGAACGGGCCTTTACAGCACTTGGCTTCAAAGCCAGGCAAGCTTGATAAAGCCGGGAGGCCAAGCCTGACTTCTCAGTGGTCGAGGTAATAAGTGTCAAAGGGGTAAAGTTGTCAGGCGCTAATGGATACGAGGGGATTCTGTCTCGTAACATGCAATGTAAGCGTCAAAGTATGGAATAGTCCATATGAGTAGAAGCGAAAGCATTGGAGAATGCATTGTGTGTGAGAATTTGTCCATCGGGAAAAAGATCCCACACAGAATGTAGGTCATATTTCTGTAATAAGCTTTGAACAAGTCTCTTTTGTGTTAGGGAGAGCCATGGGTTATTAGTCAGAGGAATAGCGGGGGAGTAAAGTAGACGCCACACAAATATCGATGAAGTTTAGCCCAAGCCCAACTTGTAGTGGACAGTGTTTTGATATTAGCAGGGATCTCTCGGGAGACCTAGCGGCATGACTGCAGAGAGCGGGAGTTGAAATGCTTGGTCCGTCTCCGGCCTTGAGTATGGTAGGCGTGCATCAGGATGGTACGAGTAGTAGGGTAAGAGACATTGCACAGCAAAGAAGTAGAGATGGAAATCTGGTACTCCAAATCCGGCGCAGTTGTATGGGAGCATTAGGGTGTCCCATTTGATTCTAGGGCGACGACCTGCTCATATGAGGTGAAGTAAAAGCCTCGATAAAAAACTGTTTGTCAGGGGGATTGGTATATTGGTGAACAGGTATGATAAACAGAGGAGAACCATCATTTTAATAATATCTATACCCCCGGCCATGAACAATGATAACTTAATCCAGCGTTCAACTTGAGTAGTCAGTCTGTCAATCGCGGGCCATAGTTTAGGCAAATCGCAATTTCCTTTTCCCGGTGGAGCACGATGCTCAGATATTTAATGGAGTCGTCAGGCCAGTAGGACAGGTGAATCTAAACAACGTTTTGACCACTTGTCTGAATGACATGAAGACTTTTTGGGGCCTTAGACGTAGAGGAGGATTGCTCACCAGTTCAGTCGATGCGACAGCAATGGATTGCCCCGCCTGCTTCACCTCCTTAAGTTCCAGGAGAGGCAGCCAACGTTTTACCATTGAGCAAAGCCACAAGACTGGGAAACATATTTAATCATGTTTGAGATAGTCAAATATCTTTCAAAGATGGCGCCTGATCATATAAAGAATGCTGGGAGGAACCTTCCAGTTGTCAAACCATTTCTCCAACTGGTTCATGTCTGATTCATCAAAACCTTAAATTCAAAAAAGCAGCAGTACAGAAGTAAAGGAAGGCAGGAGAATCCCTTAACAACCTCTCTACTGGGGACGAATGCATCAGAGAACCCAGTTCGGATAATGAGCGGAATCTCCTTTTCTTCAACTATTTCTAAAAGATGCTTCGAAAGATGCTTCAAAGGAATTTATGAAATGTTGACACCTGGATCAGGACTTGGTATCAGGTGCTATCTCCCAGGTAATGAGCACAGACTTTTCTTATGAATGGGAACGAAAATACCGCCTTCCCACAAAGACATAAAAATAGATTCCTATACAGACTAATGATGGCTCTCAGTACCGATACTAGACCTGCAGCCCGCGACCTTCAATATTTTTTAATGGCCAGATTTGCTAGCCCTGCAGTACTTGATGGTCTAGTAAGTGGCAATTTCCTTTCTGAGTGACTTGGGAATTTATACAGCAAACCTTAAACCGAGATAATTTATAAGGAACTAATGTCTTCTACGAAGCGGGAAACAACCGTTACAAAGCATGCTTTTACCCCGCTTGCCATTACAATGAAATGGCTTGCTGTAGGGATTTAACTCCAACACCTTCCCTACCATTGCACAGACTGGAGTTGGAATAGTAAATTATACTATTCCAAACTGCAACGCATCCCGACAGCAAGTCTTTATAACAACTTGTGTTGTAATGGTATGCAAGGAAAAAGCATGTGTTGTAACGTCATACAACCCTACTAAGCAACCATGCACACTCTTTTCTTATCCCTCAGACATTCAAGAGGAATTACAGTGATCGTATCATCTTAGCAATGGAAACATTTAGCACTGCAGACACGGCAAGAATTGAGCACGCTTGTGGACAACTACTCTACTATTCCTCTTTCTTTGATCCCATGATCATCAGATGGTAGAACTACGACCAGAATTTGTATTTATTGGAAAGCTTATTAAATACTAATTTGTAGATTATTCTGAAATACATGTAAAATCCTTCAGTGGTCCTGAAGAAAGTAGTTCTCCGAGTAGCTAAGCCTTGAGGCATTACTTTTGAGTAGCTAGATAGCCTTAAATTAGAGGAAATCGAGTTTAAAGGTTGTCTTCAAGGCTGATAGGGAGATGATGACGACGATGTGTCGGCGCAGTTATTGGTTTTCACTGGGCCTGTTTTTGCCTACCCTTCCTTCCCTCCTTTGCATATAATTCAGGTAGTACAAGAGTAAGGGGAGTGGTGGGAAGCAAAAGAAAATAATGTGTCATCTTTATAATGGTGCTTTAAGAAACCAAAGAATAAAGTGATGGCTCCAAGAAAGGTGCTAGAAAGTGTGAAAATTAGGGAACAGAAGAGGGAGCTTTGGGCAGTGCTTAATTTGCGCCAGCTGTTAACGGTGCTCGGCACCGACACTTTAAATGTGAATATCGGTACTAAATTGTGAACACTGGCACTATGACAGTCTGCCACAATTTAAAGATGTACTAGGAGGAAGGGGTCCCAGTGTGGACAAGGAACAATTTGCACAATTCAATGAATTAATCAAAAAACAATTATTAGATCCACAGAGTTTTATTCACTGAGGGACCAAGTGTAATGAATACATGTAGCAAACAGTCAACTGTATTGAAGGTCATACAGTGCCCCGGGAGGGAGGAGGGAAGTGATAGTGGTGAGGATAAGGGAGTGGTAGGATTGTGTGACAGTAAAATCAAACATTTGAAGAATCGCTTGCCCGCGTACGGAGCTCCCTGATTAAATCTAACTTAACGAACATTGGATTAACTTCCCACGATGCCTTAAATATGTCCAGCACCGAGTGAGTGCTTGATGTAGCGATCGGTGCAGCTCTACTACTGACGTTGCCTTATTTAATCATTGACTACATGGAGGACTTCTTACCCTGTGACTCTCCTATGAATTCTGGGACCGAACTCTAGTTTATGTTCAATCTATTCCAGGTTACCTGCCCCAATCCCTTGGTCCTGATGAAGACCCCGCAGCAAGGATAACATTTCCTGCACTGATAAGAGGGTCGAAACGTCGACTGTTGTTCTATTTGTGGCAACCTCACGTCAATATTGTGTAGATGTATTGTACCTTGTGAAGTATGCCTTTCTAAAATTAGGATCGCCATTCTTTATGGCCGTTGCTGCTATATAAATTATAGCAAAAGGTTTTTCAAATGTTTGATTTTACTGTCACACAATCCTACCACTCCTTATCCTCACCACTATCACTTCCCTCCTCCCTCCCGGGGCACTGTATGACCTTCAATACAGTTGACTGTTTGCTACATGTATTCATTCCACTTGATCCCTCAGTGAATAAAACTCTGTGGATCTAATAATTGTTTTTTGATTAATTCATTGAACTGTGCAAATTGTTCCTTGTCCACACTGGGACCCCTTCCTCCTAGTACTTACTGAACCCAGGTCCCAGTGGCTACATTTGGGTAACCCACTCATTTATAACCCACAATTTAAAGATGAGCAGAGCAACAGCTGTTTATTAATTCAACATATATTACAAACTATTAATTCTTGACACCCAAGTCATTCTTATTGCTTTGGGGGCATGGAATAGTCTGAACAATCATACTTGTAGGAGTATTATGGTTGGCAGTTGCATAGGTATTGTTGTTGGCAGCGCTGGCACTGCAGTGGGTGGGTAAAGCAGCAGTGGTGTACTAGGGAGAACATCCGGGAGAAGAGGGAGTGTGGCAGGGACTGAGCTAAGCACATGATGAGAAAGAAGGCATTTTGAGAGAGAGAGCGATGAAGAGAAGCCATACCAAGTGAGAGAGTGGGCCTAGAAGGTTTAACAATGAACAGTGTTGAATGCAGAAGACAGTTCAAGGAGTATAAGTTTAGAAGAGGGTTGGCTGTTGTGAGCAGAGGTGATGCTGTTGAAGGTGAGGGGGAGACTAGAGAGGAATCTCTGCAGAGCCTGAAGATTGCTGAAGCCGTACTTAAGCCGGTTCAGTAACTTATGTGGATGAAGATATTTAACCCCTTCCATGCGGCGCACATTTTTTGCGCTGTGCAGGCGATTTGAATAGTGGGTGGGATTTGAACGCCCCCCGGCCATCCCCCGCACACGCCCACCATGACGTCGGATGTCCGGGGCCATCCTAAGCATGCAGGGGGTTAAAGAGTTGATAAGGAGTGGAGAGTTTTTTAAAAGAAGTGAAGTAGGGAGGTAGGGCGGTATTTGCAGCAAGATAGGGTCAGCCTTTGCTTTTTAGGTCTCACAGCAGACAGCTTTATCTAGCTGAGAAACCTCAGGTTACCAATTCTTCAAAAAATGGGCTTCATGTTGGGTATTGTTTGGATAGGCTGTCTATCAAGGCCATGGCATTTTGTAGATTCTTCCCGTGCCCCATTTGGGTTCTCAATGGTGATGGCGTTCATCTAGCCATGTTGTTAGGTGCAGAAGCAACAAGATATGTACCTTGTAATTCAGAGTCAGAATTTGTGCCTTGATGTGTTTACTAATAAGATAACATTTTTAATTCCTAGTTTATGGTTAATTGTTTTGCAAAGTGTGTCCTCTTTGGCTTTATTGATGGCTAAGGATATTCACTAATCGCCCTTGCAAGTTAATTTGTTTTACTTTGCTGTCTTGATAACATTGTGTTGAATTTCTAGCTCTTTGTCCTTAAAATAAAGATGAGCAAACACTTAAGCTTTCTACAGTAGCACTGAAAACACGGGCCCATTATCAACAGTATAAGTGTCTACTTTTTCAATAGGTTGCTGTTTATGCTTTTTACGTTCACCACTTACAACTCAGACATACTTTTCTCCGAGGGTTCAACTCATCACTGCTAATGTGCTTTATCCAACAGAACAAGAACAGCTACAACCAGAAAGCAGCCTCTCGCTCTCTCTTCCTGTCCTCTTGAATAGGCATTTGCCAGAAATTATGAAAAATTACACTAAGGGGCATAATTGCATTATTATCTGTAATTGCGTGTCACGAAGGTAAGGCAAACTTACCAAAATTACCCCGGGTACTCCGGCATACTTACAATTTCACGCAGGGCAACTTTACTCCCAGCTTCCCTTTTGTTTTAGCTGAAGCGGATGAATCATTATGCTATTTATTTCCTGGGAAAGCTGGGCGCAAAACACCATGGGGCATATTATCAAGGGGGTTTATCTCCGCTTTTTTGGCTTTAAAAGCCAAGAAAGCGGAGATAAAATGATCTCCCTATTACCTAGCTGTCGCTAACACCAGTTAGCGACAGCTAGTAGGAGATAGCGACCATCTTGGGCCCCGCTTTGCATGTTAGTGAAATTTATCACTAATGACATGCAAAGTGGGTGTGCCAAGATGTTAGCGACTGGAAACAGTCCCTAACATCGCTATCTCCTATTACCAACTTTTGGAGATATTCGCTAACACCTGCCCCTGAGCAGTTCTTAGCCATGTTATCCAAAGGTAGGTGGATAACATGGCTAAGAGCATTAGCTCGGTAATGCATGAATATCGCTGACTTTTCAGCGATAATCATGCATTTCGGCCCATTTTTATCGCTTAGGAGATAAACCTTGATAATAGCAAGGTTCCTAAGCGATAAAAATCGCCGCAGCTCGGCGATAAAAATATTGCCGCTGAGCCAACATAGCGATAATTATCGCTAGTTGTTGGTAATATGCCCCAAAGTTGCTAGACTATTACCAAATATTTTGGCTAAAAAAACATCCACCTCTGCTATTGCAAGTTTAAAAAAATAGTTCCTATGTGTTTTTTAAGAGGGTAACACCGCTTCAGACTTTAAGAACATAGCGAAAATCCCAGTACTGAGGGAGAGGAGAGAAGAGAGAGAGAAAGAGAGAGGTTTAGGATGCTTGAGGAGAGAGACAGTGCTTCCATTATCTGGGGACCAAAAGTGCAGACAGGATGAGCAGTCTTAAAGAGAGGCGGGATTGATTTGGGGGGGGGGGGGTAGCAGGAATATTGTTAATTTGGCAGAGAGTACCAGGAATGAATGAGGTGAATAGGCGAGGGCAGATAGGCTCTGATGAGTGGCGTGTGTGGTTATGTTGTAGCTGTCCTTTATGCAGCAGAGTTGTTGGCCGAGAGACTGGATATTGTACTAGTACTAGTAGAGGGGATGGATGAAAGGCAAGTTAATATCCTGGGGTATGAATTTGAGTTAATGCAAAGAGGATTTAGTCGAAAAGGGTTTTATCTACATCCTGTTTAGCAATGAAGGCATTAGCAGGTTGTGTTACTACAGAAGGGGTTGAAGAGTGTGTGATTTCCGCCTATTGCCGGGACAGGTATGCATTATGGTCTATGTAGTCTGGATCGAGGGAGATATCAGGTCTTAGGATGGGGCAGTTGGGGCGAAGGTGCGGATGGGTACACTCAGCATAAGGTGGCATCACATATTTCGGATGAGCTGTTTGGTAGGGCACAGTCATTGTGAATCTGGCCATGGTAAAAGGGATCACAGTGGATTATTTATTTAAAGATCTGAGATTTGTGGTTGGGACAGATGGGTGGTGGAGGGAAATCATCAGATATGTGCATGGGTTTACGATTAGAGTGTGGCAGAACAGCATTGGGATGGATGTGGTTGAGATGAGTAGAGATGAGTTTGACTTCAAGAGGGCTGTGATGCAACGGTGGTGGTGAGGGCAGTGTTGGCAAGGCTGTGGTCAGAGAGAAGTAGGGAGAAGTGTGTGTTCTCAGTGTGATTCGTAGCCATTATATTTAGGTCACTAGGACTGATCAATGGGGAGAAGGGGCATAGTAGTGAAGGATGGATCCAGGTCACCCTAGAATGATTCAGCGGGGCCTGGAGGACGATGCTTGTTGTAAAAGGCGCATGTGACACCAAGGTATTCCTGAAAGGAGGCTGGGTTTTGTGGCGGGTGTAAAATATACTGACAATGAAGACACATGACACAGATCGATGGTATCTGGAACTGTCCCAGGGCACGTGCGCCCGGACCCTTAATTAGCAGGGTTACATGTCCTGTGACACCTGTGATGGATGGGTGTGGGTGGTATCACAAGCCAGCCCTCGTGGAGTGGCTGATACAAGAAACACTAGAGCAGCCGGTCACTCCAGCGGGGTTAAGCATGAGAGATTTGTTTAGTAGGAGACCGACAGCACACCCTTTGCAAGGAGGAAGCAGAGGGGACTAGGTGTGACCTATCAGCTAGAGCTGCTGTTTTTGGCACTGGGGAATCAGTGTCGATTCGCTGCATTGGAACAGTGTCCTGTGATTCTGTAACAATCACTTATTCTCCTTGGGCCAAAGAATAAAAACTGACGTTTTATAAAGTAACCTGGTTCTCACTTACGTAAAGCGCTCTAATGCTTTCGGGACAAGTTGGTGGCTATATTTAAAAAAAAAAAACTGCAAAACAGGGAGCAACGTTGATGTGGTGAGTGGCTGGTGTTGTGAAGTCTAGAACATACAAAAGAGGCCTGGGCGAAATTTCTGTTGCATGACATTATTGATAGATGATTTCAGTAATTTTGTGAAATTCCAAAATTATTATGCCACGTTGCATACACAGGCCTTTTTCAAAAAACAAAAACAAAATTTGCAAGTGCAAAGGGGACAACGCACCTGACAGGAGCAACAAAAGTGAATTTTGTACACTGTTAGCATAAACATTACATAATGTAACATACCTCAAGACATATAACTTAAAACATATAAATTAAAAAATGTAACACAAACATAAAATAACATATATACTTAACAATGTGAAACACATACGATAGCATAAGACATAGCTTAGGACGTATCTAAATAATAACTTGGCGTGAGAAAGGACGATAATGTACTGTTTACTAGAACTGACGGCACATATACCCAAAATAGAGAAATTCATGGCCAGAGGGGTGATGCATTGTATTTAAGAGCTAATACTGCATGCACAGAGAAAAACATATTGGGTCAGAAATGGTCCTGATGTATTGGCTAGCAGGGCTGATACTGAATTTACAGCGAGGGGCACATTGTGAGAAACAAGATAATGAAATGGTATTTACTGAAGTCAGCACTGAACATACAGCGGGCGACATATTGTGTCAGACAAAATGATGTAGTGTTTACAAGCCTGGACCAGAATGCTGAAAGATAACGCTGTGAGCTGGAAATATAAAGTGTATGTATTTTCTTTGCGCGGTGGGATGGCGAAGGCAGGCACTGAAGAGCGAAGACGCCGCAGCCAGGGGAGGAGGCCTGTTTAATAGGCAAAGACATGTGGGTGCTGTCCTGGGGTACTGTCTGCCCTCTGCGTGCCAGCTGCCTTCCACTCCTCTGCCCAGCTGCAGACATAGTCTGTTTATATCTCGTCTGCTCTGATGGGGCACCCTGACAGGCCAGGCCATCATGTCTGACTGCGCTCTGGGGACAGTTTGGCATCCATCTGGGGGTGGTGCCCTTTCCTCCGGGGGTGTGAAGACGCACCGCCCCCTGCTGGCTCACCGTGACTCTAAAGGGAAGGGACAGCTCTGACAGCAGCCTGGGAGAGAGTGTCGCTGCAGTGCTGGGTGACAGGCTGAATTAACCTGTCCCGGGTTCATTTATCGAACTGGCAGAAACACTTGACACCCCCTCGAAATTCAATTAAACGAATTAATCAACACATTCCCGTTATGACCTGTCACCTCCTCTCTCGTCGCCTAGACCGAGAGTGGAGCCCCGGGTACAACCTCCTGTAACAGCGAGGCGAGAAGGGATGAAGGGGTTAATGAAATTAATAATAACATACATTTAGGCCCTTCGCTTTTTTTTATTTTTTAAACAAAGATCTTTAGCCTTGAGGCATTCGACCTAGAACAGATGTTACAAGAAACCAACACAGGTGTGGTAACTTTATCAACTTCACAATAATGAAAGTCTGAGTTGGCCCCACCAGAATTCAAGCCTGCAGGCCTTAAACAGATGGTAGCAGCAGCATTAACTCACAGCTGTGGTAAAAACAAGGTTGGCGTGAATGTTTTTCTAATCGAGACAAGCCAGCTATTTCTTGGAACACGATTGCAGAATAATACTGTCTAGAGAAATATTTTTTAATGAAGTCCGCTAGGATTCTAGATGAACAAAAAAAGATCACGTTTTCACCATGCCATTTATTTTGGCTTATCACAGCAGTATTCACACTATTTTTATAATATGAAATACAGAATTATTCAACACATTTTTAGACTTAAGTTAGGTCATACCAAGTAAAGTACCCTGACTGAACATAGGCGTATTTGCCACCTTGAAGGAAAATTGTGGTGTGGGCAGGACATTAGATTAATTGTCTACAAACATGTGACTTGCGGGGTTTAGGGTAACCAAACTGCTTGCTCACCTCTGTATTCCAAACTCTATTAACTCAAAATGTTTGCGAACAAATGTCTAATCTACCGACATACAATGGAAAAATATTAGATTTATTGATCTCTAATTGAATCAAAGTGAAGTGTAAACTGCCCCATAAAATTGTCGGTCTGACCCCTTCGGCATTCCAATGGATATGTATCTATTTGTAACTTCTAAAGTCACACAATCTAATTCTAAAGAAATATTTAAATTATAATGTAGTCCATTCTCTGAAAATATGCTATCTGAAGCATTAAACAAAGTGTCCCCCCCCCCCATCAACAATAAGCAGAGAATGGAACCCTTTGTTAACTCTAAGGGCCCGATTACGAGCATGGTAATGCAGGAGCTGACCGCCATGTCGGCGGCACACCTCTGCACCTCCAAACCCATGGTTGGGCCGCGCACCAGATTGGCGGGATGTTTTTAGCGTTCCCACTGCAGTGCCTCTGAAAATGGGCCCTTCAATGGGAACGCCAAAAACAGTTCCTGCAATGCATGGACAGTAAAGTCCGTGCTGTGCAGGAACTGTTGTTTATTTACACAGGGGAACACATGTTGTGACTCCCTGCATGCACCCAGGGCCCAGAGGCATAAGCAAGGCCCCCTTTGTTTCCTTACTGCCATGGTTTTCATGGAGGAGGAACCACAATGAAAACCGCGGAGGGGAGGAAACTCATATTATGTTTAGAGGGACCACAGAGGTCCGCCAAGCATATTGCTGCATTCACACCGCTACAACAGGGAATGGCTGTTCCCTGGCGGCATCCACGCTGCAATGGCAGTCCAACCGCCCTACTCATAATGGGGTGGTCAGAGCACTGGTGCGGCAGTGGCTGGACCGCTCGCCTCCACGAGTCCGAGACTCATAATCAGGGCATAACAGAGCAATTAGAAATGCTGTTAACTGAGTACCATTCATTAATACAACAATGTCTTTGTCCAATACCTGTAACTACAGATTTTCTAATAAGCAGCTACCCATAAGAAAGGAGCTACATAAACTAGGAAGAAAGTAGACATTGAACAACAATTCAAGTCCTCTTTTGCCTTTAAAGCAGCATACAAGCACAAATGCATTCCTGGTGTCAACAATACCAAGGCCAAGAGCCAAAACACGATGAATAGACCCAACAAACTTTTGCAGACTTTGAAACACAATTTGAAACCTTCTACCGAATCTCACACAGTTCATTTCAACAAAAAATGCAAGGAATGTGTAGACTTTGTCAGTCATGTGTAAATAGTTGGAGACAGGATTAGCTCAACATCCGCCATCCCCTGAAATACAAATGTCCTCCACTGTTTAAGAGCTCTTGGCCCAATTGACTTTTATCATGTCCCATAAAACTTAAACAAGACCAATGAAGTGGTAAAGGCCACCTTCTACCATGATGACATCATTCTAGCCACCTTAATAAAAAAATATATTAACCTTTTCAGCAAAATCTTTTTGCTCTCTACAATTTGGGTGTCTGCAAAAATTGCATCACCGACAAAAACAATGATCAAATATCTTCTTCTTGGATTAGTTCAACACCTACATTATTCTTGATATGTTGCAGATGTCCAATTGCATTCATCACTCTAGACTTTTACAAATTCTTGAAACCTACATGTGCTTCAAAGGCTTGGCTTTCAGTTCTTGCAAGCAACTGATATGGTCAGATCATTTCACCGCTGATCCTGTCCTGTTGACTTCGTAAAAAAATTCCTACTTGCACCTATTCTGTGCAATCAGTATGTGGCAAAACTTTTTAATTTGATAAGAGAAAGCAGGTGGCCCACATCACCAAAGGTCAGATGATACCCACATCTTCCTAACCATAGCATATTGTCCTTTAAAGACAATAAATTGATTCAAACTCTTAAAACTGCCTGATTGATTTTCATAAGTGATGTGAGCCAACGTTCTTAGACTACATCCTAAAAAAATCTTCTTCTTCGTAAACAATATGATTCCAAATTCAGCAATGTTTGGCTTTCCAAACTTCAAATGGATAGCTATAATCCAAACCTCGCAAAGGTTCACCAAGGCTTCAAATGAAATGTTCAGCTCACAGGTGGATTCAACTCCCTCCCTTTGGAATCAGCCATCTCCCTATGGGACCGTCTTCCAAAAGACATAAGATGCCTTCAAGACCTTTCCAATTTTATAAAATATTAAAACGCATCTTTTTAGATTGTACTTGCGTACATATCTCTTTCTCTTCTAAAATTCTAACATCTTCCCTATCTACATCACACCTCAAATTTTACCCTCAGTCCTCTCCCCTTTCTCACTGGCTTTATTTCTCCATCCGCTGTCTCTATCCGTCTCCCTTCCTCCTTGCTCCCGCTCTTGGCCAATCCTTTCATAATACCATCTTGTGCTGTATTCCCCACTTTATGGCTTGACATTTTCTTTCTATCCGTCGATCACCATGCTCATAGCCTCCTGCATCCAGCATTACCTCGGGAGGTGTTTCCAGCGGCGGCTCCTTCGCTTCGTCGGAGAAGTGACCCCCCACAGGAAAAGTAAAATGATAATATTACAGTGTCATTATCATTTTATTTTTCCCATACTTACCCAGTTTTGTTTTAGGTGCGGGCAGGGCAAGGCTGAACGGTCAGCCTGCAGGGGGAAGAGTGGTGGCAACGTTCTAAGTGTGCATGATGGTTTGGCCGGCCGTCTTGGGCCGGCCAAACAGTCATGCGCACTTACCATGTTCTCCATCCGGATGCATTGCAAGGCAGTGTGGAGAATATGCGCAACCTCCCACTCTCCGTCTGAGCGCCGAACCATTGCGCTCAGACTAATCACGGTGCTGCTTTCATACTGGTGATTGGTCTGAGTACAGTGTCGTGATAGGCTAGGGGAGTCTGGGAGCCTGCGTGCTTCCTTCTTCCATGGGACCGTGCGTCATTGACAAAAGAAGGACGGAGGCGGCGGCCGGCAGGTAAGGGCAATTTTCTTTTTTTATTAACCCTGACTCACCCCTTCTGACCCCGTAGCAGCTGCCACTGGATGCTTCCAGGGCCAGTTTATTGCATCGTTTACCTTCGTTCACTCCCCCTAGTTCATCACTCTTTTGCTTTTGGTTAAGTCTAAACTGGTACCCGCCTTTGCAGTGGCTACCATTAAGTGCTAGGACGTACAGTCTATGGGAGAGAGACGCTACAGAAACAATGCAAACGGATAAATAAATATCATTTGTTAATCTGAGCAATATATGAAAATCAAGATGAAACATCTATAAGTGTGAGAGAAGAAATGCCTTGAAATTGAACCTTACAAAAAACCTTGGTGCAGATGCCATTGGTTAGATGTCTCTCCATTGTGGGCGGATCACGAGTATGGTAACCGAGTAATGCTTAGTCGTAGATTAGGGGAATTGAGCCACTGATTAATGTATTTAGTAAGATATGCAATTAACGAAACTGATGAAGCAAAGCGAGCTTCAGGCACTGAATTATGTTTGGCACTATTTTGAATTGCAGAACTAATATTAGCTTCATGTGAGTATTTGATTGTTTTGTTTGAAATCAAACTATGTAAGCAACAGGGCTGTTAAATAAACTTTAGTTATGAAATAAATGCAGCAAATTAACAATACAAATGAGAGTACAATATTTTTTGTTGAATTCGGAAAGAAGATTTTCACCTTGGTTTATCCAGTCTCTTCATCTCTGACATGATCGTATTTTCTTTTGGGGTACATTCACTATTCTGTCCCTTTCCAGCAACATGCCCTCAAAAGATGTATCTGACCAAGACAACCTTAGTAGTTGACAGCAGCTCTGGAAAAGTGTGAATTAACTATGTTTAAGGTTGTACATGAACTATGACTTGCACAGATGCTCCATGCAAAAGGGCCTGGTCCATGGCACATGGCAAATTGAGTTTTAGTTCGATTGTTTTATATTAAATGCATTTGTCTCATGGGACTTCCTGAAAATCTGGCATGAATCTGGCCTTCCAAGACATATATTGGACATTTTTGGAGGAAAGGCACTGTACATGTTTCCCCTCAATGCTCTTGCAGGGTAGAGTGGGTGTATGTGTTTGGGGTACTGTCAGTGCTATAAACGGGCAGGTACTCACAGGTAATGAGTACCCACAATTCTTGAGTTTGAAAGAAAAAGTACCCGCACTTCTTGGCAGAGATGCAGTACTTAATGGGAGAGTACCAGCACTTCTAAGCAGCAAACATTCTGAAATAGAGTGCCCGGGCTTTTATGCTTCCATTTCAAGTACTGGATAGGGTAGAGTTCAACAAATAGACTAACTGAGAATAACATATACATTTTTTTATATTTCATGCGCCATTCTTACAAAGTTCACAAGGAGCCCTGAAATAGATGCACTGCTAATGTTTGAAAAACACACCTCAAGGATCAGGTTCAACAGTGCAACAGGTATCCTCATAAACAACAGAAAAAACATGACTACAAAGGCGATCTCGTTTTGGTCTGAGTATTTTGTTTTTTTTGCAGTTTTATATAACGCAAACTCGACCCAAAGGTATTAGGGCACTTTAGATGAGCACCATTTGCATTACAGACGGACACATTCATTTTGTTAGGCACGGGGAGATTACGTGAATTGCCCAGAATCACAGGATGTTGAGCGTTCCTGCTGAGACTCACACCTGTTTGCCCAGTATTGAAGTCAACCACTCTAGCCATTAGGCCACATCCTCTCCACCCTCTAAGCATCTGATCTGAACTTACACCGGGAGGTGAGACGGAATTTCCTCTGGTTGCAAATACTGCACAATAAAAACTTATAAAAATGATACCACCAGGCAAGTCATGTGCAAAAAGAATGAACCTCCATGAGACCACAAACACAGTGAGGCGACAAAGGGGGTGTAGCCCCTCTCAGGTGCCCCTAAGGAGCACTAGCTCATTATTTGAAGGGTCGGTGGTGATAAGAGGCACCATGACATATTGTTAAAAAGCTAAATGATAGGGAGACTTTCAGGGCTAAAGGGCGAAAGATAGGGCTGGAACAGCAGTACAGGTTGTTGGGGATTATTGTCCTTAAAACTAAGCATGTGTAGAATTGCACCCGCATAGTTCGCGTACGTTTTGGAGTTCCGCATTACACCTGTTACATGAAATTCCTAAAATTATGCCCTTATTTCCCTTTGTGTAATTATGTCGCACACGCCATTTGTGGCAAAAAAAATCCACAAATGCACAGTAACAACAGGACGAGAGCAGTTTTTTCAGAGTGAAAGGCATCCTTGCATCTAAAACTGACCGAGGAATCATTTTGAACTGAAATATAGCATGAAATTAAAGATTGGCGCCATGCGTAATTATGCATAATTTTGCCCTAATTTTTGCATAATTGCGTGAAAGTAAATTATGCAAATTTCAGACATCCCTACTTAAAACCTGCCCTATCCGTGCAACTTGATATGCGCGCTGCAGTCGCGGCTGCAACCTGGAAGCAGCAGTGGGGCAAATGGAGGGGAAAGGGCGCGGGGGGGGGGGGCTGTTTAATTAAAGACACTTACCTCCCGGCCGCCACCTCTCCAGTGTCCTCTTCCTGACTTTTTGGGAGAAGCAGGAAGTAGGAAGCACCATGGTGCCCACATTCCTCGCAGCCAATCACAACACTGCAATGCAGCGTTGTGATTGGTCTGAGCGCAGTGACTTGTCGCTCAGATAGGTGCTGGAAGGGGTGGGCATGTTCTCCATGCAGGCTGTAATGCAGCTTGCATGGAGAACAGGGAAAGTGCGCATGACTGTTTTGGGCAGCCCGAGAGGGCCAGCCAAGCAGTCACTACACACGAGGGTTCAACCGCTCCTACCCTGCTCTGCAGCCCCGACCCACGCCCTCACTCAATTTGCCACTGCAGGAGGACAAATGAAATTATTTTAATATTAAGGTATTATCAATTTATTTTTGTCTTTCTTTTGCTGCTTCATGGCAGTGAGGCAACGCTCCCCCGCCTTATCGGAGGATCCGCCACTGGCGCACTGTTAGTGTTTTCTCCTCGCAAGAAGAGATGGAATGGGCACCTCAGGCTTTCACCCTGCCTAGGATGATGAAATACTCTGTATCCCTTCCAAGTCCCCACCTGCGACTGTCCTGGCAAATATGAAGACCATCACCAGCCATCTTATGGAAAAGGCAATTGCGAACCATTTCCTCACAAGTGGAACCATGCTTTCCTTAGCCACATATATGTGTGGTTACGGTAGTTAGCTGTCTAGATGTGCGGATGAGCAGACCCAGGAAGCGGAAGGATCGGGAAAGGGAGTTCTGGGATGTGGTCTGGTAAGTGGGGCTGGGGCCGGGTTTTGGGGTGGTGGAAAGCTTTAGGGGTGGGGGTCGTTTTTTTAGGGCTTGGGGATTAGAGTTATTTTCAGTGTTTGGGGGGTGTGGGGGGGTCAGGGTTGTTTTTAGGGCCCTGGGGGGTCGGGGTTGTTTTTAGGGCCCTGGGGGGGAGGGGTTGTTTTTAGGGCTGGAGGGGGTCAGGGTTAGTTTTAGGGCTGGGTTGTGATCTTTACCACACAAATCCCTTTACCAGTCATTCCTTTACCACAAAATTGCATGGGAATGGCTTGCGCGGTAAAGGCATGAATTGGAAAGGAATGCATTGTTAAGATGCATTCTTGTTTGAGCAGCGTAGATCCTCATCCACTTCTTCATTCACTCTGTGCTCATTGACAAGGTATCAAAGGAGCGTGCCTTCTTCATGACCCTGAAGCTTGAGAAAATACACTACAGCAGACAAGACTCATGCTTCTCCAAGCTCTTTTTTTCACCAGAATGTCCGCAGGAGCCACAGAATTCCCCATTTAGGCTGTAGTACCACCAGATGATAGATACGTACTGAAAACCATATCAATGTCTCTAGTCAAAGCCAGCCTATAATACAAAAATAATGTGAATGCTGCAGCCCAGATGGCTGCTGTGCAGATCTCACAAATGGAGACCTTACCAACCTCCTGAGAGGGAAGTGACATCCCTCTTAGAGATAAAGCCTGAAAGGAGGAACCAGCCGCCTGTGAGGAACAATAGCTGGCCTCCAATGCAGTCAGGCCATAGCCAAAGGTAATTTGTGAGATATAGGAAAATCAATGGCCCCTCATCTCCTTCTGGGTGTGGGCAGGGGCATCATTTTGCATTACACCACTACTTATAATGAGGTCCTTTCTACCCCTATGCCCAGACAAACAGTGCCTTAAATAGGTCATCATGCTTTCGCTCTATTCAATAGGAAGGGGTGAACTCCAAAGCCCTTGAGATAGCTCGGGAGTC
Organism: Lissotriton vulgaris; assembly: GCF_964263255.1. Classification (NCBI taxonomy): domain Eukaryota; kingdom Metazoa; phylum Chordata; class Amphibia; order Caudata; family Salamandridae; genus Lissotriton; species Lissotriton vulgaris. The sequence continues at coordinate 796,985,595 of NC_141685.1, read as the reverse complement.
AAGATGACAGAAAAATGGTGTTTCTAATCTCGTCCAATACCTCGAATAGTTCTGTCTAGGTGACACTAGCCTAGTTTCAGAAGCATTGCCTGACAGAACAGTCACCAATTGGTCCTCTTACCATATTGCCTCTCACTACAGGACATCTGCTGCTCAAGCCTTTTGTCATCAGGCTTGTCAGGGTGTAATGCAGGCCCCTGCAGCATATGGTGGTCCCTAACCATTTGGGGGCCCCAAACCCTTCAGAGGGCCCACAATCAACTCATGACCATTGAATATCTGTGAGATATGGGAGACTCAGGGGCCCCTCTTCATATTCTGAAAGGGGCCCCGTTGTTTTGTGTTATGCCGGGATATTTAGATAAAATATCGAAAACGCAAATGTTGTGGGACAAAATATTGTGTCAAAGATATCGAGGACAAAAATATGGGGAAAGTAAGTATCTATAGGTAAGAAAAGTTTTGCTATATATAATTCACATGTATGTAATTTGAAAAAAATAAATTTATGTAAATATATATATATATATATAGATTTTGGAAACTCAACCTTAAATAAATACCTGCGCCCAAAAGAAACGCTGCATTTGCGTGGTTTCTCTGTCGCTTCGCTGGAGTGGTGGGAGACTGCAGTTGATGGATATATATATAGATATATAGATATATATATATTCATCATTGTACGTAGATGTGGGGTTAAGAATAGTAAATTTATACTTACTTATTTGCACCAAAGTTCTTGTTTTTTTGGTCCTCAATATTTTTGACACAATATTCTGTACTCAAGATATTTGTGTTTTCGATATTATGTCAGTGATCCGTTATGCCAACGAGACATGCGCACTCACTTTTATGCCTTTGCCTCTATAGTTAGCGCTGATTTCCCAGGTTTATTTCAAAGTCTGAAAGCTCCACTACCATCTGTGATCTAAGTACATTAACACATAAAGCCTTCATGACCACAACCATCACCAGAATATTGACTATATAAACTTTTTTTAAAGCGCGACAGGTCCATTGAACCACTTACTAATTTCCCATCCCCCATTAACGATCAGGTGCTTGATTTGCAGCCTCGAGATAAGGGCTCTTGCCTTCAATCGAAGAACACAGGTGCATTGGTCTTGATGGTGAGGTTATTTATTTTCTTTTTGCACCTCTTTTTTCTCCGTATCACAAGAACAGTAGCGGCTGGCAGGGAACTAGGGTGGCGGGCGGGGGACAAGGGGAAACAAAATAGAAAAGGGAAGCCGCAGAAAGCACCCTGGCATCCAGGATCCACTAAAGTAATCACAAGGCTGCAATGCAGTGTTGTGATTGGTCTGAGCGCTGTGGTTCGGTGCTCAAATGGGGACAGGGAGCCTGGGCATGTTCCTCACCAGGCTGTGTAATGCAGTCTGGTGGGGAACATACCAAGTTCGCATTGCTGTTTGGTCAGGCCCAGATGGCCGGCTAAGTAGCCCTGTGCGCTAGTGTGCACAAACCACTCCTCCCCCTGTGCCTCCAGCCCCATCGTGCCCTAACCTACAAAAAATAAAATGCCAATAACTACACTCTTATCATTTTATTTTTCCTGCTCTTAGAGCAGTGGGTCAACGCTCCTCCGCCTAAGCAGAGCAGCCACCCTTGCACAAGTAGGACATTTCCCCTGATCCTGACCCAGCTCTAACAAAAACAAGACTTCATCTGCTTCGTTGAATTCGATTCTCGTGTGAGTTACAACTCAAATTATTAGACAGAGGTGCTGATAGGAGTGTAGCTTCTCACTATCAAAGTGGTACTTCTTTGTGATCCATTCTAGCTCTTTGAAGAAAATGAAAAGGTACATGCTGAATTTAAAAAACTTTCTAAAAAATACATACCTACGTACATAATTCTAATTAAGGTCATGCAAAATTCAGAAGTCATAGACCTCGTAATTTCATAAATTTTGCTTTAAACTTTGTCAGCCTTAAGTGGAGGCGAGCAAGCCGTTGAAAGCTCAAGTCTGAAGCCTGGCTCTGGCTCAGCTGGAGGTCCCCTTGGAACCTTGAGCCCTTAACGAGCCAAGCCTTTCAGGACTTTCTACCCTCTTGCTCAAAAAGCTTAAAACAGAGCAATAACATTTGAGGGAACAAGGAGATACAAATAATACCCCTTTAGTAGCTCAGTTGTACAAAGTGAAACCAGAAACCTGGATCAATCATGCCTTCTCCACATACCCAAATTGTGTGATCTTGGGCAAATATTTTATTTTCCTGATCCTCCTTCTTCTTCACTTTGACATGAAAGTGCCTTCAAATATGTGAGTTCAGAATAGCAGGTGTAGAAACATCTATTGTGTTTGATTGATAGACTATAATGTTACTCTATAAGAATTTTGGCAGGGCTTTAAGTGGGCAGGATCTCACCGGTGCCGAGCACCGGCAGTCTTTTAATCGGGACCTCGAAACGGGTCTCTATCGGGCTCTGTTTTGTGCCCTGGCACAGGAGGTCTGTTTTTTTCCGGACTGCATTGAGTCCAGGTACATCGAAGTGCATGTGCTCACACTGCTCACGTCTCACTAATAGAGAAGTTACGGCATGACATCATGCCAGGTGCGCGTTGTAGGGGAAGGGAAATCCTTTCAAGTGAGCCATTTTCTCTCTAGATTTCCCTTCTCTTTTTGAAAATAAGGAATAGCAACATAATCCTGCTGTCACCAGGGCTTTAAGTGGAAGCTTTTTCAATTTTATATACAAGCCATAGATGCTGCTCATTTATCTTATGCACTAAAAACCAAAGACAAAGCCAATAGTCCTGACTTGCTGTAGGTATGATGTTACTTGTTGTATCCTATATCTGGATGCAATGATAGAACAGCTAGATAGAAGTCAGGCAGCGCACTATGCTGAGCACAAATATGTGGATTACGTGTTTTAAACCACACCCTTAATCACATTGGCCCTTTTGAGAGACCCCCAAGTTTTTTCCTCCCACTTAAAGCCCTGAATTTGGGTCAGTTACAGGGTTCGCATGAAAGCTGCCTTCTCTGTTTGTTTGCTAATGGCACTGTCACCAGGACAGGGATAGAAATGGTTCGGATGTCATGTTAAAAAACTATAACTTTTAATTAGTATTTCTCAGTGCAATGCTAAAACGCAATGCATCAATGTTAAACATTTCACATGTTAAAGAAAGGCACATGATGGAGTTTTGAAGAGACTTTGCCATATTTTACCTGATGTTTGTTTTCTACATGGCAAACATGTTCAGAGCTTGGCTGGTGCACGGGCTCTAAGAGCCAAGTGAGACCCTTGGCTCACCCTGTTAATTTGTTGGCTCGCCCACCTCTCAGTGTTTAATTTGTGCTGGTGCTTTCCGGTGCTTAGCACAGGAACTTACTTTTCAGGGCCGGGTCTACACGCATCTGCACGACTGCATGTCACATATGACATGATGTTAGCTTACTAACTGCACGCAGAGTGTTGTTCTAACTTCTTTGTCTCCCGAGTCCCAGTGAGTGCTTCGGTTAAGTCACTGAGTGTGAAAGTGAGCCGAGTCCCAGAGACTGCATTAATTGAGCAAAGATTACTACTTCATTGATTATATATGTGATGGCGTCAAGGCGGCCCTTAATTCAGTGTTGCTGTTAGTGGGCGGCCGCGGGAGTCAGACATTGATTGGGCTGGGCGACATTTGTTTGTGTGCGCTGCTCGCAGATTTATTTCAGATTGTACGCCCCAGCACATCCGCTCCCCGAGAGTCATGTTGAGGTCAGGCAGCGCAGCAGTAGCAGCACCAGGGGGGCCTATCAGCAGCGTCGGATTGGTAACGTGGGCACTCGGGCAATGCCCGAGGGGCCGGTGTCTGAGCTGCAGCTGTGGGCTGCTTTTTTGGGCAGCCTGGGGTCGATTTAGGCGGTTTCTGTGTTAGGATGCCGCCAGCGGCCCAGCGGGTGCCGGAGTGGCCTTTGTGGAGGCAGATGGGTGTCCAATCTATTACCTCCCTTGCATCAACGGGCAGAGGTGTCACTCCCTTTCTCTACATGGGCCGGCTGATTAATATATGCTGATTGAGCAGGGGCAGGGGGCCTGAGGAAAAGTGGCCTCACTTGTTTCAGGTGTGGTTCAACAGTGTAAACTAATCAGTGCTTTTTTGTAACCCCTCCCATCCCCCCCCTTTTTATAAAATTTCGCCAAGCAGTGTTGTGGGGAAAGGCAATATGTAAATGTGGGCCACTTTCTTTTTGCGTGCCCGGGCCGATTTTGAATCCCAATCCAACCCTGCCTATCAGTTACTAAAGGCAGTGCCCCGCAGCCCCGGCCGACCACGAGTGTAACTGTAACCATAAGTAGGACCAAGCACTAAGCAGTGAGGCATCATGCCTTGCCCATTGCCGAACCAACGCACTCTACTTTTTTTTTAGCCTGGTGGCATGACCGCGGTAGCTCCGGCTCCCTCCTCAATATTCGGACCACAGTACACATTAATGCAGAGTCCACATTCTGGGCCTCGGCACAAAGAGGCCATTGATGGGTGATATTTACAACAAGGGGTGGTGAGGGACAGAGTCTCTGAATTAAGCAGAAAGCTCTCACCCAGTCAAGAGATCAGGGCTAGATCCAACACCGTTTTTTAGCTCACTGCACCATCCCAGTTTCAGAACCCGGCTGTATGCAAATTAGTCTGTTCCTGTCCCAGTGCATGATGGGAACAGGGCAAACCAAACTACAAAAGCCAATTCTTACACTGGGAAGGAAACAAGCTCCCGGGGACCGGTTTCTGGCATTACAGCCGTCTTCGGCCCGGTTTGCTTGAATCCTGATGGTGCAATGAGCCAGGGTCTCACATCTGAGAATACCCTTCCACGCTTAGGGTGGACAAAAATATTTACAACAAGGGGTGGTGAGGGACAGAGTCTCTGAATTAAGCAGAAAGCTCTCACCCAGTCAAGAGATCTGGGCTAGATCCAACACCGTTTTTTAGCTCACTGCACCATCCCAGTTTCAGAACCTGGCTGTATGCAAATTAGTCTGTTCCTGTCCCAGTGCATGATGGGAACAGGGCAAACCAAACTACAAAAGCCAATTCTTACACTGGGAAGGAAACAAGCTCCCGGGGACCGGTTTCTGGCATTACAGCCGTCTTCGGCCCGGTTTGCTTGAATCCTGATGGTGCAATGAGCAAGGGTCTCACATCTGAGAATACCCTTCCACGCTTAGGGTGGACAAAAATATTTACAACAAGGGGTGGTGAGGGACAGAGTCTCTGAATTAAGCAGAAAGCTCTCACCCAGTCAAGAGATCAGGGCTAGATCCAACACCGTTTTTTAGCTCACTGCACCATCCCAGTTTCAGAACCTGGCTGTATGCAAATTAGTCTGTTCCTGTCCCAGTGCATGATGGGAACAGGGCAAACCAAACTACAAAAGCCAATTCTTACACTGGGAAGGAAACAAGCTCCCGGGGACCGGTTTCTGGCATTACAGCCGTCTTCGGCCCGGTTTGCTTGAATCCTGATGGTGCAATGAGCAAGGGTCTCACATCTGAGAATACCCTTCCACCTTAGGGTGGACAAAAATATTTACAACAAGGGGTGGTGAGGGACAGAGTCTCTGAATTAAGCAGAAAGCTCTCACCCAGTCAATAGATCAGGGCTAGATCCAACACCGTTTTTTAGCTCACTGCACCATCCCAGTTTCAGAACCTGGCTGTATGCAAATTAGTCTGTTCCTGTCCCAGTGCATGATGGGAACAGGGCAAACCAAACTACAAAAGCCAATTCTTACACTGGGAAGGAAACAAGCTCCCGGGGACCGGTTTCTGGCATTACAGCCGTCTTCGGCCCGGTTTGCTTGAATCCTGATGGTGCAATGAGCAAGGGCCCCCCCCTTTTTGTAAATCGTTTTTGGCCACCATAGGTGTGGCAGGGTATACTCAGACATGAGTCCCTTTCTCACTGCTCCATCAGGATTCAAGCAAGCCGGGCCGAAGAAGGCTGAAATGCCAGAAACCGGTCCCCGGTAGCTTGTCTCCTTTCTGGTGAAGAATTGGCTTGGTAGTTTAGTCTGCCCTGTTCCCATGATGCACTGGGCCAGGGACAGACTGATTTGCATATAGCCAGGTTCTGAGCTGGGATGGGGCAGTGAGATAAATAACGGTGATGGATCAAGCCCTGATCTTTGGACTGGGTAAGAGTGGTCTGTTTAACTCAGACACTCTGTTCATCACCACCCCCTTTTTGTAAATCGTTTTTGGCCACCATAGGTGTGGCAGGGTATACTCAGACATGAGTCCCTTTCTCACTGCTCCATCAGGATTCAAGCAAGCCGGGCCGAAGAAGGCTGAAATGCCAGAAACCGGTCCCCGGTAGCTTGTCTCCTTTCTGGTGAAGAATTGGCTTGGTAGTTTAGTCTGCCCTGTTCCCATGATGCACTGGGCCAGGGACAGACTGATTTGCATATAGCCAGGTTCTGAGCTGGGATGGGGCAGTGAGATAAATAACGGTGATGGATCAAGCCCTGATCTTTGGACTGGGTAAGAGTGGTCTGTTTAACTCAGACACTCTGTTCATCACCACCCCCTTTTTGTAAATCGTTGTTGGCCACCATAGGTGTGGCAGGGTATACTCAGACATGAGTCCCTTTCTCACTGCTCCATCAGGATTCAAGCAAGCCGGGCCGAAGAAGGCTGAAATGCCAGAAACCGGACCCCGGTAGCTTGTCTCCTTTCTGGTGAAGAATTGGCTTGGTAGTTTAGTCTGCCCTGTTCCCATGATGCACTGGGCCAGGGACAGACTGATTTGCATATAGCCAGGTTCTGAGCTGGGATGGGGCAGTGAGATAAATAACGGTGATGGATCAAGCCCTGATCTTTGGACTGGGTAAGAGTGGTCTGTTTAACTCAGACACTCTGTTCATCACCACCCCCTTTTTGTAAATCATTGATGGGTGATAGGCAGGGTGGACAGAGCTGGGGGGAGGGTCGGTGGCTGAAGAGCAGTGTTAACCAATAGGGTGCCCAGATCCTACTGACCCACACACCTGGTAGCTTCAAACAGGACTGGCATGCAGATGGGAGAAGAGCCAGTCACAAGTCGTGTGCCAGCCTCGCCCGTGACTGACTCTGCCCCACCCCTGCTGGCCTCAAGAGTCCCTGGCTTTCCCGCCTTTAGCGCCTGAGTGCCAAAGACCCTGCTGATGGGAGCTATGTGAAAACGGCAGGTTGTGGACGGAGGCCGTCCGGGTGTGTAATAGAAGGGATGCAAACCTGCAGGATGTCTTTCAAAGTTCTGTGGGAAAAATTCATATTAATATTTCTTTGAAAGAGAAACATAATGAGGTCAGTGCATCCACCTGCTCTCACCACAATTATTTTCAACATTCCTGGATGTTTGGAAAACATGATGAATGAGACCTTAAACTGAATCGGGTCTCTGTGTCCTCCTCACGCACATCTGTCTGCAGCTAGGGTTTGTGAAGTCAAGGTCTGTGCCTCCCTCACACACTGCCCCTCCCACACATACATCTCCCAGCTGGGTCGCTGTGGTTGTTCACTGTAGCACCTCCCTCCTCACCCCCTCCCGTTATTAATTCAATATACATAAAAAAATGACTGATACCTGCTTCCCAAGCCATTCTTATAGATGTGGTGGCCCAGAATGGTTGTATGGCATTACAACGCGGGCTTTTACCCCGCATGCCATTACAACGCGGGGATTACAACGAAAGTCGTTACAACAACTTTCGCTGGAGGGCGCTGGATAGTGGAATAGTTTAATTTTCTATTCCAACTCCAGCCCACGTTGACAGTAGGGAAGGTGTTGGATAGAAAATTAAACTATTTCCTATCCAACAGCGCCCTCCAGCGAAAGTCGTTGTAACGACTTTCGTTGTAATCCCCGCGTTGTAATGGCAGTGCGGGGTAATCCCCGCGTTGTCATGGCTGTTCCCCCCCGGAATAGTTCGTACTGTGACACTTGTGGGAGTGTGATAGTAGTTGTGTTGTTACTGTCATTGGCAGCGCTGGCAGGGGCAATGGGTGGTGCCAGCTGCAGTGTCCTCCTGGCGAGAGCCCCGGCACTTATCTTACTACAAATTAAGCACTGCCACCTCTAGCTTTGAGAACCACAAAACCGGTGAAGTTCGAAAGAAAAATGGGGGGTGGGTAGCTTGCGCGGGGAGGTGGAACGTTCCCGTTATAGGGTAGGTTGCAAGCGTGGCCGTGCACCTCTCCTTTGCCTCGGCAGGAAGCCCAGGGGTGGGACTTCCGGCAGAGAAGAGGATGACGTGGTTCCGAACGGCGGCCTTTGCTTTTTCCACTGCCATACAGGACTAGGCCTGCCCTAAGGGACAGCGGAAAAAAGGCAATTCCACCAGCCTGGCATCCTTTCCATGTTGGGCAGAACAACCAGCTGTAGAAAATGGCGCACCTATGCTTAGACAAAAACCATGCTCCTTTTACTTTAAGTGAAAAATTCCACAACTTTCCCTAGATTTAGTTTGTGTCCCTAAATCTAATCGGTCCAATAACCCCCACACTCTAAATGTCCATTTTGAGCCTGGCTCCTTAAGACAAGATGCATTTCTTTTCAATATTTTCCGACTCGCTTCCCTCTGACCATGTCCGATGTGCCCCGCGCATTCTGCCCCTTGCCTGTGGTCAGTGGCTCTGCTCCTTTCACATGTACCCTGTTCACGTGGCAACACCGCCTGGCTATCCGTTCGTGGCATAATGGCGGGCAGCCGATCTGGCACCGCGGGAAGTTAGTTGATGAACCGGCTCCATCAGAATGGCTCTTCTCCAAAACGAGGCAGGGAGATGCTCAGCTAGGGAAATGTTCGCGGCTGATGGCCGACCTGGAGTCTACAGACGTCCAGAGAAGCGTCGCCATCCGAGGCAGTAAGGCCCCTCCAGCCAGGCGAGGAATGGACGGTCTCAAAAGCATGTCCTTGTTGCTAGGGGTGTGACGTCAGAGATATTCTTTGTGACTCGACAAGCTGAGCTAAGATGCCATCACAATGGTAACACAAGCGTTGGCAAAGTAAACAGGTTTGGTGTTGATTGATCCCCTTTGGTCTTTGCCAATGCTTAATTTGTTTGTGAAAGTACGCACTTTATGAAAACATGCATTGCCTAAAAATCAAAAGGTGTATTTTTGTATGTAAAAGTATACATTGCACAAAAGGTCCCTGGCACTGAAGAGACCTACTTATGCGGATGTGCACATTGTAAAAGGGCACATTGTAAAAGAGTAAAATGACACTCACAGCCTTGTAAGCCGGTGGCTGAAGTTAGCTAAATCTGTGCCTTAAGAATGTTGTGGTGGGCGGAAGCAAACGGTGAATGACATCACATCAGACCAATTGATGAAGAGAGCGGACTGAAAGCCCCTGTAACATGCACAGTATATAGAGTTTTGGCAAAAACGAAAGGTCTTGGTTTACATCAGACCTAAAAGCAATTGGCACATCTCGACCCTTCTATACCAGAAGCCTAGACAAGAATGGGCATCTGTCAATCACCACCAAATGCTTGAAGCCTGCCAATTCCCCTGACTTCCCTGCTCCTTCATAATCGCTAGAGGGTGCCCCACTCTTAATCTATTCACAAGGCTTGGAATTCCATTCTTATCATCATATAGAATGAAAAAAACATTTTTTTGTTAGCTCCCCCACCTACCCTAGTGTTGGCATGCTTTAACGTTGGGTCTCATCCTGGACCCTAAAAACCAGGAGGGGGGCAACCATATTCTAGAGAGTACTTACAACATGATAGCAACCAGTGTCTTCTCAAAATAAAAATACCTAGAGCAACCAAGGTATTCCTTTTATTAGTTGTTGTTCAGATATGGTTAAAAAACAAAAGAGGGGTTGTAAAAAAAATTGTGTATAATGACCATATTACCCTAACAGTTTGTCGGCATCTTTCAGCCCATAAAGCAATGGCCCCTATGGGTCCAGGGCTTTCATCAAGACAAGGAACCAAACACTCTGTCTAACCACACAACGTGAGTGGGACAATCATGCAACACAAAATACCTGCATGTGATGGCTTACTAGCCCACTCAATGTTAGGAATGTTCAATCTTGATGCCCAAATGTGGAATCTCCTAGGCAGCGTGGGAGGAGGAGGTGTACATGGCCTTATAGTCACACAATCATCAAGGGTTTCAGCCCACGCTCCTGTTGGCTCCAGTTTCAGTTCCCTACCGATTCCCCTGTCTTGCTGCAACAGGAAACTCTACTTCCAGGGTCACTAGCAGCCCGTCCCGACATTGTCCGGGTATAAACTGCTGCCGGCCAATTGTATATTGTTTTGTAGGATTTCGTTTTGATAGCATTTCTTATCTGTGACAGGCCTGTGAAACGCTCCGATTCACAGTGCACTGCTGATGCACTTAAGAGTGCGCGTTCAGTAGTGTGTGAACTCGAGTTTCACTACCTTATTTTTCCTTGCAATATTATATGGCGCTAACTCGACAACATGGCATGAGCACAATTTACATTACAGAAGAACACATTCATTTGTGGTAGGCACGAGGAGACACGATTTGCCTGGAATCACAGGATGTTGAGCTGATGCAGAGATTCGAATGTAGCTCCCCAGCTCTAAAGTTCGCAATTCTAGAACTTGTGGCGGGAGGTGTGTCTAAAAGTGTATGTCGGTGCTGGCCATCAATGAGAGAGACCTGTGCATTTTTCAAATTGGTGGTGAAAGTATGTTGCTGGAGATGTGGGCCGCCGTGCCAACAATGTACTTACCGAAGGAGGGTAAACACCCATTATTCCACAACTTTCTTTCCACATACCATCACTCCGCATACTTTCATTACCAAAGTACCATGACTCTGCAATGCCATTATAACGCATGGCATTACACTTTATATGCATTTACCACGTATACATTTACAACGAAATTGGTTGTAAATGCATGAATGGTAAAAGCATGTTTTTTATGTTTGGAAAAGGTAAGTATGGGTATAGGGGTATATGTTTTGGGGTACTGAGGTATATGTTTTGGGGTGTTTAGGTATTTTAAGGGTTCAGATATAGTTTTGGGTTATGGGGTACAGGGGAATTTTTAGGGTTCAGGGCTAGGTTTGGGTTTTGGGGTGTAGGGGTATTTTTAGGGTTCAGGGGTAGGTTTTGGTTTTGGGGTGTAGGGGTATTTTTAGGGTTCAGGGGTAGGTTTGGGTTTTAGGGTACAGGGGTATTTTAAGGGTTCAGGGCTAGGTTTGGGTTTTGGGGTCAGGGGTATTTTTAGGGTTCAGGGGTAGGTTTGGGTTTTGAGGTACAGGGCTATTTATAAGGTTCAGGGCTAGGTTTGGGTTACAGGGGTATTTCTAGGGTTTAGGGATAGGTTTGGGTTTTGGGGTACAGGGTATATTTATAGGGTTAAGATGGGTTAGTGTTTAAGGGTGTTGGGGTATTTTAAGGAGTAAGGGTGGGTTATGATTATGGGGTGCAGGCGTATTTAAAGGGAGCAGGGTGGGATTAGCACACGATATGAGAAATGGCATGAAGGACGGAACGTACAACACGCCCCCAGCATTTGTCACGCCCCCAGCACACACCCACAGCACAACGCAGACACGCCCACAAGGGACTACTTTGCTGGCACGGTTCTTTTACCTTTTAAATGTATATGGTGGGCATCTGCATAGCCTATGTCCTTCTGCTGCAACTGCCCTTTCCAACGCTGTATTGGGTGTTGTGATTGGTGCTGTGGTTCCTGAGATTACCCGCCTCAAAGGTTTGGGCTCTCTCTTTATTATATTAGTATGGATTGAGAGGTTGTTGGATGCAATGCATCCAAGAAAAGATAGAAGATACCTTGGCTGGCAACCTTGCAGTATCACCCCACCATGAGAGGTGGATTATACCAGTGGAGCCTTAGTCTGTTCCAGTGGATGAAACCCTTTGCCCAGTGGTCTCTCAGCCGAAATACCACCGGCTCACAGTGGCGTTTGCCCCACTCTATTTAGGGTAGGGCTTTCATCACTAATTTTCTTTCCCAGAATTCTATTCTGCATACCTTTCGGCATAGTGGCCATAGGATGGAAAATGTCGGTGACGCACAAGAGAAAACTCCTTGTTCATAAGCAAATATTTGTATTTTGCTGGGACAGCAAAAAAGAATGTCCGACAGACGGAAAAAACATTACGGCCTACTCAGCATTCAAGTGTGATGAAAGTGCATTCACTACACCAGCAGATGAACTTTCATCTTGGAGATCCCCAACAGGCAGATGGGCTATGTAAATTTTTATCCTTGCCAACCTGGGTCCTTATGACACAGAGTGCTCTAGGGGAGCAACAGTCATGTGCACCCGCTTTGTGAGCCCCTGGGGCACTTTGGTATTACAGAAGAGTATGTAGATGACTGCGCAGGCCATTCTGTAATATAGATGGCGCTGGTGCTATCGTTAGAGGGTGTTCTCTCATGTGCATGGGGGAGTGACCCCATGCAAATGAGGGAATCATCTTGCCTTGTGTCTGTGTGTATTATGGATGGTAGGAGGTGTACTGAAAGTGTGTCACAAAATGGTGGTGCACTTTAATGAGCCTCTTAAAGGTAGTCCTCTGGAGGGGAGAGAGGGGGTCCCATGGACCCTCAAGACATCCCCTTGCAGGTGGGTGCAGTCACTCACTGCACCCACCTGCAAGGCAGTCTCTTTAAAGTGCAGGCAGGTTTGCGCATGCACAGTAAAACACGGAGCAGCTTTGAAACAGCCGCTCCGTATTTCACGTGAATTGACTGCGTCCATGGCAGCACAAGTTCACTGCTGCCCTGGGAGCAGGGCATTCATGTTAATATGGCACACTTTCCCTGTTTGTGCACAGCACATCTATTTAAAGGTGCACCTTGGCACAAACATGGAAAGTGCATTGCATACATAATATGGCCCCTGGTGGACTGGCAGCTACATGCCAACTTCTAAATAAGCTCTCTAGTTTCCTGGTATTTCTGTAATATTATGCTCTTGCTCAAGGCATTTTATTCAGTTATTGCCTAATTATTCCCAAATAATCATGGCTATCTACTGAATACTAAGCACCCTAAACACAAACAAATGATGATCAAAGCACAGAGAGAGAAACCATACACATTAGACAAAGACAGTGCTAAATGTGTAAAAAACTAAATTAAGTACAAGGGACATTGGTTTTTCCTAGGGACTGGATGAATTTCTGCCAAATATCAGGGCTGAATACCAAGGCTGCCTACTTTTGATTCCACATCATGCTTCCCTCATCCACCACCCTAAACTGTCTCTTGATCTCACTCTTGCATGTTCTTTTTCTTTTTTATTTCTGGCTTCTCTCTTTCTGACTGTTATGCAATCTCTCCTTTCTGTGTTTGTGCCCATTTCTGCCTCTCTGGGTCAAATTCTGATGATGATGAATAATTCCCAGTCCTGAAAAACGATTGCTGGTGACTATGAACTGCAACCACAACCACACACAAATTAACCACAGGAGAGAGTCAAGGGGTGGGCTGCTCATGGAGAACAGAGGCAGACACAAATACTCCGGTGACCATTCTGAGCCAAAGCCGACCCTGAAGGACCAGCAACTAATTTTCTTAGATGTACATTTATAATTGGTAAGATAAATAATTATCTAGGTTGACGTAGAAGACTCTGACTTTTTGGAATACTCATTTACAGTACTGACTTTAAAACCAATACAATTGAAAGATAGGAATACTCGTTTACACGACATGACTGCAATCAATACATTTCACATTTTTAGTGTAGAATGCACAGTTGGGCAAATTCTCTACACAATGTGTTTGGGGCTAAAAAGTTGCCAAGCTTCCTAGAGCAGCCCTGCTATGATTGTCCGTTCTGTGTTTAGCTTCAGGCCCCAGTAAAGGTTTATTGTTTGCATTCTGGAACTTGTATTTTTTAATCCCATCATAAAACCAGGACTACAAGTCCCAGAATGCAAAGGAAATACCTGGACTGGAGAAGCTAGTCACATAGGAATCTGGAAAACTATTCTACAGAAGGCCCGACTCTCTATGTACACTTCTCTGTGCAAAGTGGGGCTGGAATGTGATCCTGTCCCGTAGAGAAGCACACATATCCTTTGGTGACATGTTGACCATCAAATGATGTCCAAACCGAGGCTATGCAGTCTGGACTTTGTCCTTTGCTATACTGCTGTACTTTTATTCATAATTTTCTTAGCATATTATTGATTTTGTATTTTGTATATTGTTTGCAAATAGCACTTTGGATAAAAGCATGAAATCGACAGATATAAAAAGACCAGGGAATTCTAAGATTCAGAAACATGATGGTCGGGATCTGTGGGGAACGACATGCGCATAATTTTCCAATTAACAAAAACAGCTCCCCTACTAATTGTTAAAAGACAACTGTAAATTCCAACACTGAGATAGTGGAAGGAAGGTAGACTTCTGTGCTATGAAGCCGAGAGAAGGACAGACGGCAAACAAAAAAGCAGCCTTCTTGCCAGGGTGCCTGTTGTCTGAAAGAAATGTAAACATGAGCAATCGGTTAATCTGTAAATGTAAGGGCTTTTTGGAAGCGGGTATTGGCTTTAATTGAACTGGAAGCTTCCAAATCACAAAGATTTATTCTTTTTGAGAGGTGCAAGGGTTGTTAGCAGCTGAGCTGTGGAGTAAGTACTTTTAATGGACATTTATAAATAATGTTTGCACTAGGTACAGTTTCCATATTATTAAAATCTATATTTCGGACGCACTTTTAATAATTTACCCTTTTGCCCAGTTTGTGGCAGCACATATTTTAAGTTGTGTAAATCAAGTTTATTATAATGATTTACATATACACAGTGCCTTCTGTCGCAGGCTGGAACCACGGACCGCTAAAAATACACAAAACACTTTCCCCACTAAGCCAACCAGGATCCAGTTCTGCGTCTCTCTGGTTAAACACGCAGACATCTGCAGTGATCACTTTAATAAACAGAGATTTCATAACAAAAAATAATGCATTTCCCACTGAGCAGTTTACCTTCCATTCATTTTTCATTTAAGGTGTGCGAGTTATTTTATATGGGCTTTACCTGAAGGTAAAAGACCAACAAAATTGGTATTGAATAGAGGGCAGATTTACAAGCCCCTTGCGCCACTTTTGCGTCACTTTTAATATTGGAAAAGTGACGCAAAAGCAGCGCAAGGGGCTTGTAAATGTGCCCCTAGGTTTTTCATTTTTAGCCACGCCCTTAACCCCACCCCCACGCTCACTGACCCAGTACCCATTGTACTCAGAATCACAGTTCCCATACAGTTTTTTAATGTACTTCGACCGCTGGGTTGTGCCTGGCAGACAAAACAAGACAAGCATATCAAAAACAGAGGGCAAGCGAGCACGTACCGGACGGAGACAAAGCCAGGCAGACACAGAAAGACGCGGAAGCAGGATGAAGGCTGGATTTATAAGAAATGCAAAATGCACCTTAGCAAAGAAAAAAGTAATTCCTCAGCACTGCAAAGTGCCCACGTGGCAGCATGTTGACACTCAATAAAACACTTCAGTGCATAAATTGCACCAACTATTAGGCACCAGAGAGACTCTACTTTGGAGACTTTCCAAAACTAAGTGATGAGCAAAAGATGCAAATCCATGAAGGCTCGAGACAGCAGGAAAAGATGCAGAATGCCTGGCAACATCTGCCAGTATAATCTATCCTGAGCCAAGAGGTATATTTTCTTCTTTTACTCTAGAGGGCATATTTACAAGCCCCTTGCGTTGCCAGTACATCACTCTTTGTGACGCACCGACAGCGCATTTTGCTGCCCCATATTTACAAGGACACAAAAAAGCAGCCCTGCCTGGCTTTTCATGTCCTTGTAAATACGGCCCCTTTTCACTCAGCACATATTATTATTTATAAAGGCTTTTATAGCGCGATCTATTACTAAAAAAATAGTATCCTGGCGCGAAAAAGTGAGGGCAAAGCAAAGGGTTCCTGGAATGACATAACAGAGAGAGGAAAGAGACCTACAGAGTGGTGTTAAAGAGATGGGTCTTCAGTCCTTTCTTAAAAGCAATGATGGTAGGCGCTGTTTTAATGTGGAGGGGGAGAACATTCCAGGCTTTCGCGGCTCTGACTGCGATGGATTGGCCGCCTAGTCTGCAGTACTTAAATTTAGGCACAGACATTTGACACAGATTGGCCGACCGGAGGGAGCGGTTAGGAACATAGAGGGAAAACCTTTTCCTCAGGTAAACTGGGCCAATTTGATGAACAGCGCAATAGGAAAGGACAAGAATTTTAAACATAATCCTGTGAGCAACTGGGATGAGCCATATGTGTTGGCTTCTGTTGCATTCCCAGATTTACAAAGTTCATTAAACCTGGAAATGCGTCAGAATGCTATGGCGTACAGAGGAGAAGCTTTTTCAATTCTCCTCGTTTTATCCTCTTTCCTTGCGTGCTGCTTTCTGCAGCACATATAGAAAGAGGAAATCACCTCTTGCGATTGTTTTTGTGCATGAAGGTGTTCCTTCCTGCAAACATACAATCTCTCCTAAAACTCAGACACCCTTGCACCATGGTGCAGGGTACTTGCGTTGGCACATAGCAGCCAATTGTGCACCAGCGCAGGAGAAAGCCCAGGAATGTGACATATCATTGTAAATATGATGCATCCCTGTGCTTTGAAAGTGACTCAGTGTAGCGCAACCAAATGGCTTGTGGTGCAGCGCTGAAGCACTTTCTTGTAGGTAAGGCCCTTGTTTTCTGGGTCGAGCAATAGCGCGCAGGCGCTGTCTTCAAGACCTGCTGTCATCAATAATACAACTTTTTCCCCCACTGCCACTTACCATTGGTTCACTCATTGTCCTTCTTTGCTGCCTCCTAACACGTTGACTTTGCCAATACGGCCCTTCCCTGCAAGGCTGAGGCGCACCGGTAAAGCAGTTTCCTTACTCTTTGGTCCTTCAGCTGTTGTGTGGGAGAACTTTTGTTTAAAAAAATGCTTTCCACCGCTGGTCCGTCCTTGATCTTTCTTTCAGTTGTCATTGTGTCTTTAACTTTGCATTTTTCTTTGGATCAAATGACTGACTCATTTTTACAAATCAATTATTGCGGTCCTTCTCCCTCCCCCGAGAAACTGACATTTGTGAACACTGCGAGCCAGAACACAAGGTGCATTAATTATGCAACATTACAATATTTGTACAGAAAGTGTTTACATCAGTTCCACACTGTGTGCCATGGCAGCGCTTGTTCATTTCCTATTGTGAGGATGGTCCAAACTGTCATCATAAGAAGTCAACTTTTCTTTAACAAAAAATCTCTGATTCTGATGTGAGTGTCCCTTTCATCATTTAATTCAAGCAAACATTAAACAATTTACAGATACTAATCCAGAGAGAGAAGAAAGTGACAAATAGACATCACTTAAGCCCTGATTACAACATGTGTGCAATTGGATAGTGTATTTACCACACCAGGTAAATACCACTATCCTGGGGGAGGCATTTACTGGATGTGGTAAATATACTCTAGTCTGAGTTTCCAATTCGGAAAGGAGGCATAACATGCAGAAACTGGAGAAGAGATGTGGCCTAGGGTTTGAGTTGCTGTTGCCGCTTTTAGAACCTGGGCCCAGGTTCGAATCCCAACCTGGCCTCCGCAATAGACTTGCCTTCCTGTGACTCTGGGCAGATTGCGTAATCTCTACCTGTGCAAAATGCATTTTTACAATCCCCGCTTGACGTGCACCAAAATCGGCTCCTAACTCCTTGCATAATTTACACTGCTCCATGGTTATTTACAATACCCTGTGGTTATTTACAGTGCTCCGTGGTTTCATGGCTGGGTTCGTGATATAGCAACACATGTATAATGAATTCTTCATGGGGTGCCTATGTTCCTTGCCTTTTCCAGTGGAAAACAGCGAGTGTGATAAATATGTATGTGCCCATTAATTTTTGCATGCCATCTGGCGTTATATGTGCATGTGTCTGTGAGCGCAAACGTTTAAGTGTTCATGTGTGTATGACTGTGTGCCTGCAAAAGAAATTCAGACATATTGGCTTGGCTAATGATTTGCTTACATTTTAATTTATTTTTTTCTATTTCATTGCATTTTTGGCCCAATGATTACTTTATGTTCTTAGTTCTCATTTTTATCTGATATAACCTACTTTAAATTTAAAGCCTTGCATTACCCATTATCTTTGGATTTTAGATAATACATTTACTTATAGGAGCTTTCTGCTGGAAACCTTCCTTTTATTAGCCTGTTGTTGTGTCATTCACACTTTTCTTCTCCCCCCACTATAGTAAACAGAATGGATAGGCCAATGGTCATTTCATTTCAGCCATTGGCTTACTTCAGTGTGAGTGACAGCATTTAGCTCCTTCATAAGGTGCACATCTGTGCAAAAACGTAAGTGCCAGGTACTACTGTTACATTTTTTTTTAATTAAAAAAAATGACATTTAGTCAATGCGTTTTTTATTTGCGATTGGCAAAGGCTTAGCAGCTCCTCTAACACTTCTACTAGGCTGTTCGTGTTTTTATCATCTAGGCATCGTGGACATAATTCTTTTAAAAAAAATAAATCTAGAATGGCCATGTGTGCATTCGTCTGCATGCAAGGTTGCCCATCTTTAAATGTTTATTTTCATAAAAATATTCTAAGGTGGCTGCTTACTTGTTAATGTATGCGGTTAGGTGGTCATTTGTCAATGCTTTTCATTTTAATAAAAACTACTTTGCAATAGATGCTTATGTCTTCACGTGTACAAAATGTCAGTCTAGCTTTTAATAGTTTTACAAAAGTAAACAAGCATTTGCAATGCAATAGATCTCGCATTTGCAAGACTTTAAGGTATTGGCATTGACAATGCCTGTTATTTTGTTTGTTTTGAAAACCTGCAAGCAGTGTGTAAACAGGCACTTTGTACTTTGCGGGTTTTAAGAAATAAATAAATAAAAGCCATTGTCATTTACAATGTCAGTAGCTCAAACTTTCGCAAATGCGAGACATACTGCAATTTAAATGCTTGTTTTTTTGCAAAGGCTAAATGCCCCTTTTTGGCGCAAGATCCTTCTCCTGTTTAGGTCGTGCTACTGGAACAAACTTCCATCAGATCTTCGTCTAGCACACAACCTGTACATCTTTAAGAGGAAACTAAAGACATGGCTCTTTAACAACTAACCTAGGTGCCCTGGTCGGTCTCCCATTGCCTTAGCGTCGGGACACTCTGTTGAGTATCTGCACGCTTTACAAGCCCGAATAACATAACAAAACTTAACTCTGCAGATGGAGTGTTTCTGGTGCAATTTAGATGAGTCTGTGGGGTGCTGGTGTTAATATCTTCAAAGAAAGGGACTCAGGGCTTTTTTTACCAGGTCCAGCATACATGCCCAACAGTAGATCAACGCAAAAGGGTATGCAGTTCCTGACAGTACAAATTGGAAAAGAACAGAAAAGAACAGGTTGCCCAAGTGAAACTAAGCTCACTCTATGACCGAAAAGAGGAGGGGGATTCCTCCTTTTGGAATTCGGACCCTCACACACCTAGCCAGCTAGGTGTCATGCTTCATCATAGGGTCTGCTCCTCGTCAGGTCGGCGCTGCAATACCCTACGGGCAACCTATGAGGGGTTCTTTGGTGGAGATATTTTAGAGCGTGAGACCCTGTAACATAATAGCAGGGATGTGCCACACAGGTTTTAATCAGGATAGGGGCCACATTCATCAAACAAGTTTTCATTGGACCTCCACTTCCTGATTTAACCTTCACCTGGTCTAGTGTCCCACTTTCTTCACATCTACACTCACTAGGGCCCTCACACGCACTGCACGAAACGGCATGGAATAAAAGATCTCCGCACTGATGACACATGAGATCTCTTGAGGACATCGAATTTCTCATATATTTTCTTAACCGAATCAAAGGCTTAATGGCACAACACAAACTGCGCGTAACCCAGCAAGACAGAATTCTTGTTGATTTCTTCCTCAGATGATCACTCTTTGGCCAAATCTGGATCTCTGACCCTGAGCCTGTAGGAACAAAATAAACGATTGCCAGAGAAGCATAAACCCTGGGGGTTTTATTGGACAGGTATCTTCATCTTGATTAGGACATCATAAAGTTTGTCAATGGTACTCGAAATTAATTAAAAATGATTAAAACCATGAAGCCCTTCTAGTCTGGTTTAAAATGTGTTATTCAAGCCCTAGTCTTAAACAGATCAATTACAGGAATGCCCTCTAAATTGGTCTGCCTAAGTCAAAGTTGCCTCCACTCAAAGTTCTTCTTCATGCAGCCGCCTGCATGGTAGATGGATTAGGACATACAGAACAAACCTCACCAATCCTGCGAGAACTTTGCATTCCACCTAAACACCCCCTGTACCTAGAACACAAGGTCAAGATCTCTGGAGCACAGAGATTATGGGGGGGAAGAGGTCTTTGCAACTAGGGACCACAACAAATCTAAAGAAAAGTATGCCTAGGCTAGCCCCCTCTGGGGCTGCCCCAAAGCTAAGCAACAACTCCCTGATCACGTTCCAACAGGAAAGATCAGTTTTTGAATATCTTCCAAAAAAGTCCCCAGCCTTTCTAGAAGGATAAGTCTTGCTAACCTACCAGCAAGGGAACACACCGAATGCACAGTCGTCTAAACTGCCCCTGGGCCCCCTCTGCTCATTATTGCCGGAAATGAAGCAGGAGGCTCTTCCTGAATGTCAAGGTGCACGCAAGGTGATACTGTTATTAGTCCTTTATCACCCTCCTAGGAGGAAATGTGACTGTACGCTTGCGTCTTTCTTTCTCTTCTACCTTCGCCTACTAATTCCCTAGCCTTGACAAGAATGTCAGCTTGACCTGATTTGGATGACTCATGCTGTTCATAAATGATGATCCTACTAAATGGTACTAAAAGCCCAATTTCTTACCGCCATGCTGTTTATGAATCACAATTCTATATGTACTGTTGATCTATTACCTACCTGTCCATTTCTGGAAGTACAAAAGTAAAAAAAAAAAAAAAAAAACTGTAATCCCTTAACTACTCTGGACTCTTACGCCCCGCCCCCATCCATGTTTTTGCAAATCTCTGTAAATAAAATGAATAAAGGGCTGAGCGCATGCATAGAAATGACTTCCAATAATGCAAGGACGCTGGACCTTGGTCAACCAAACCCAACCCATTGAACGCTTGAATTTGTGAGAGCCCCCTCTGCAAACTATCTAGCAGAAGACGAGCACAGGGC
This sequence comes from Lissotriton vulgaris, assembly GCF_964263255.1. NCBI lineage: Eukaryota > Metazoa > Chordata > Amphibia > Caudata > Salamandridae > Lissotriton > Lissotriton vulgaris. The sequence continues at coordinate 796,964,396 of NC_141685.1, read as the reverse complement.
ACTTGCTTGGCTTTGACAGTAGGCCGCGGGGTCCTGTCGCATTGGCTGGGGCTTGTCAGTCTGGCTGAAGGCACATTTGAGCTCTTGTTCTGTTTCTTACAGTTAAGGTGATATCATGGTTTAAAGGCACAACTGAACGCTGAATCCTGGCCCTAATTTTCAATTTACCAAACTGTGTGTCGAGTCGGTGCTTCAAATCCCTTGATTGTCGCTGACACCCAAAACATAATCTGAGCTGTGACCAGCCATTCATGTGAAACATGCCCCTTAAGCCTAGTGTCCCCCGGAGACTGTGAGTTAATTACACTGTAATCACCAGTGGCCATGTGCAAGAAGATTGGCTTTGGAGACCACTTGGGTATGTGACTGGTCCCCATAAACTCTTTCCAACCCCCACCTGTCCCCAACCTCAATATCCCATATGGCCGCTTTAACTGGACACTGGAACTTTGACCCAAACCATTGACACACAGGAACTACCATTTTCCTTTTGTGGAGAATTACAGATCACTTTTGAGTGTCTGATATTCTAATATTTTGCGACTTACATTCTGATTATTCCCCGTCTGGGATTTCTGAATAAAATAGTGGCACTACTCCAAAAATAAACAAATATCTATGAATTTAGGGAAATGTAAATGTTGGCAGATTCTGGCTACTGCCCACCTTCAAATTCGACCCCCCCCCACCACCACATCCTTCCTCCTTGTCCCCAGGAGAAACTAGGACAAAGAAAGGACAAATCATAGCCAGGCACAATGAAATTACATGATTTGGTACCTGTAGCATTTCTGGTTAATTATATGATTGGCAGTCCTTACCAAAAACGTCATCTGCTACATATCCCAGACTTCAACATATAGGTAGTTTTTAGCGCTTACTGACCTAAACTTAATAAACAAAGTCCCACACACGGTGCTGCCCTGCAGTGGTAGACCTTTTGCCCAGGTTAGCTGGTTATTTTTCAGTAGCTCACTGCTCTATTCGGTGTTAACCCAGTACTATAAAGTTATTTCCTTTACACAGACAGAATTTATGTGTGTTACAAAGACATATTAGTGAAATGACACTGCACAGACTGTTCTGAATTATGCTGCATGATTTGCCTTTTATTGCCCCATAATTAGTCACACCTACTGCATACTTTGTTTTCCCATTGCCACGTAATTCTAGTGGTGCTGATTATGTGATACTTGGTAACTGAAGCATCCCGCCTGGCACCCTTTCTGCATTAATGAGTGAGACTGAACCAATCCACGGTTTGAGGATATCCAAGAATTCTCGAGTCGGCTCACTACCTATAGGAACATATTTTGTTTGCATTATAGGACCACACTTTATAAACACTGAAGTTTTCTCCCAGCTGCAAAAAGTGCTAGAACATCCTTGTTTGTTTTGATGTTCATCTTTGTAATTGTCCTGACTTCCCTAAATGGAAATCAGGACCTAATATTTTTTTAAGTTAGATTTGATTCAACAATGAGTGTATTGAGTGTGAAAAATGTGCCATGCATATTATAACTGAGTTCCAAACCGGGTACCACCTCATAGGATGAGGCTCAGCCACTCAACCAGACTTTATGAAGGAATGTAGTCAAGATGATGAGTGAGGGAAACACAAAGGTGATGGGTAAAATGTTTGCTAAAGCGTCAACTGAATGCAACTGCTCAGGCCCAGTGCTTAATTTGTAAACAAAATAAGTGCTGGGGCTCTCGTCGGGAGGCCACTGCAGCTTGCTCCACACATTGCCCCTGCCATGATGACAGTGATAGTAACAACACAACTACTAAGCATCACACTCCTACAAGTGTGACAATTCGGACTATTTCAAGCCCCAAAAGCTGTAAGAAGGATTGGGCAGTATGTAACAGTCATTTTTAATGTATATTGAATTAATATTTAACTGTTGTTGTGGTCATCTCTGAATTAGCCAGACATCGCAACCTTGTGGCATACTGTCACAAACGTTGGTGCTGGCAATTAAGTGCCGGTGCCGAGCACCTGAAACAACTGGCTCTAATTTAGCACTACTCAGGCCCCATTCCAGTCTGCCATTTATCAGCCACTATGCGACTTCAGACAGGCACCACACAATGTAAATCCAACTTGGTCTTACTCCAATAGGAACAGTCACGCCCAAACTGCTAGTCCAGGTCACCTTGAAATGGGAACACGGACAACCTCAGACTAGTTCCAGCCTTGTTGGGCCCTATCAGTGAGGTGAAGCTTGCGTCCATCGACATGATAACTACGGGAATCCAGTATGGGCATCAGTCTTAATCGCTCACCCTAACTACATGGAAGAATGCTGAGTCGGGCTGTGATGTTTGCAAGGAGGAAGGTGACTTTGTCTCCGAAGAATTATGTTAAGTTGTTGCATAGTTCGTAAAAGGGACAGGTACCAATAGGGACCTACACAATGAGGACTTGGCAGTGACTCTTTCAGGTTTTAAAGTAGGCATGTTTTTGTCCATATTATTGGATTCGTAACACCTTGCTCATCCAAAGTCTTCCCAGTGCTCTTTTATGGGTTTCAGTTTGTAACCCTACCAAATGAGTGCGCCAGCTCGGCGAATGCATGTGGAGCCAGCAGAGGTCGTGAGGGTGTTAGGGCTCCCCGTGGATCCCCTAACGAAAATATAGGAACTGACATGTGGGTTCCCAGGGTGAGACTTGGGCACCCATAGCAAAAACAATACATGTTGCATGAGACCTCATTTCATCAAGAAAAAGCAATGACTAGACAAATATTTATTGAGTGTTGTTGTTGCATACCAGTGAGCTGGGGTTACTAGCTCACACCACCTCCCCTGTGTAGGCCTTGTACTGCTCTGCTTTGCTGCACTGAGAGAGTTGAGTGCTATAATGGGGTACTTGGTTCCCAGTCAAAAGAAACATGCATACGTAGTACTTTTCAATGACTCACATCCTTCACAACTAATAACCCAATTTCTTGCAGTACCCCACAATGTGGAATGGGACTTAGTCATGGGCAGGTGAAACGTTGCTTGTTAATGAGGATTACAGTCAAAGAGGTATCTGGCAAAGGGTCAGCTCCCTGAAGTGATTGCAGGCATGCCTAGTGTTGTATGTTGTGAACATTCCAGATGGTGAGCACATTCATTATTTAAAAATCTGTTTGAATTTGTTGGAAATTTCTACAATGACATGAACACTGATAACTGTATAGTCAGTCTTTGAGAGAACCTAATATGCAGTGAATTTCTGGGCTCAATACCAACAAGAGATAGAAGATGTGAACTTCACTATGTCTTTATTGCTTGAATATCTGGGAAAAGACAAGATTGTCCTTACCATTGACTATTCTCTGTGCATAGATAATGCACAGGTCATCAGCCCAGGTATTCAAGTCACCAATGCAAGCTAACTTTGTGATGTAAATGATGTGCCTGGCAAGGTCTGGAATATTTTTTAGCATAAACAAAAGGTATATTTTGGGGGTGATAAACCTATGCGCCGACTAAGTTGGTGGAAAGACTTGTGAAGCATTTGGTGAACACATATTTGAACACCCCGGCCTCAATTGTCTTCTAGGAGCCAGTGTCTGACAAGATAAGGGCAGCTCGAGCACCTCTCCACGTGATAAGACCAGTGTCTACCCTTATTCTATTGATAATGAGGATTCCCGACTATATAAAATAAACACTTTGTACGATCAGCTTCCCCATCATTTGATCCATTACTAATACCCATACAGCATTATTCTACATAGCACCGATCCTTACTGTGAGGAAAGAAGTATATTATATGGTGTGGCTGTACGGACCCACCATGTGATTGATGCACAATTCCATATCAAGTCCAGTCAGTTTCATTTGCAAAATGTTACCTCAGTCCTGGGTAGCTGTAGCTCAGAGCAGTCAGGATTTATCAGAGGAACAAGTGTAAAGAACTAAGAAATACAAAAACAGTTAAAAAAGAAGAAAATGCAACACAATAAACATCAGTAATCAAATTTATAAAAGCAGGTTGTATTTTTATCTCTAAATCGACACATCAACAATAAAAATCCAATGGAGTTTTCCAGCTCTGATAAGGTCCTTCAGAACAGTTACCTTCCACGGAAAGCAGTCTCCAGTGTTGCCCTTTAACTTGCAGTAACTTCCATGCTGGGTGATCAAACTGCACTCCGACGACTCTGCCATGTCCAGCATACTCGGGTGCAACTTTTGAGAGTTAGGACTCGATCTCCTAAGCAGCATGTTGGTATCCAGTGGTGATCAGGCATCTTGAAGCTCTGCTCTCAAAGGAACAGAACTCTTAACTTGTGTGGCCATGTGGCTGTAACAGTGAGCCAGCCAAATGACTCTTGCAGTCGCTTTCTTGTGTTGGGCTCAGAGAAGACTTTTCCTCAAGCAGGACACAACAGGCGCAGTCCTAGCCCAAGGTGCAGTCCAGTTTTTCGTGCAGAATCTCTTTGCTGGGTCCATGGAATAGCAGCACAGTCCTTCTTTTGTTCTCTCTCCAGTACAGAAGTGATTTGAGGTCTAAGTGCCAGGGAAGCCACTTTTATGCCCATTTCATGCCCTCAGGGAAGTGGTAACTACTAGCCAGTGGGCTACCAGGTTCAATTCCACCTATTCACAACTTCCTGTGAATGTGCCATCTAGCTAGCCCAGAAGGCATTATTCTGCTCACTCCTAACAAGGTAGAGTCTTTTTCTTGGTGTGTTGTGCTCCCTAGCCCAACCCAGAGGCGTTGGCTAACTGGGGATACACACCCAAGGAAAGAAATGAACTGGCAATGGCTTCTCCCTCTCATCCTAAGATGTCAGCCTGCATGCTAAAACAAAAGAGCAGCCCCTGACGTGTGGGACTACCATTTGTTATTCAAAGGCTACGTCCAGTTTGAAGCTCACTTTTTTTGGGCTCACACCCTAACTGGCCACCCTGAAAAGAGTAGGTCATACTTCTATTCTTGGCAGAACCTGTGTGTTCCTTCCTAAGAGTGGTTCACATCTCCCATAGGAAGACAGAAGGCTGTCTAGAGGACAACAACTTGTGTGCAACGGTAAACAGCTACTGGAAACTTTGGGCAACAAAGTGGCAACTTTCTGAAGTTGCCATTTATGCAAAAGTTACATTGTTTTGACTTGAGCAGCAAGTTTGTTTAGTGCAATGATTCCTTTGATACATCGAAGTAGCATTTTTAGCAGTCCCATTCAGAAGTTATCACTGCTGAGTTGCAAGTTTGTAACTCCATAGTCGCCAATGGGGTTACCTGCCTTTCCATAGTAAAACGCCAATTCCAGCTTTTTGATATAGAGACATGTAAAATTGCTACACATGTCCATCTTTTTCATACAATGCACTTTAGGGCTCTGTAGCTCCTCTTTAGGGGTGATGTATTGTGGAAAAGTGTAAATTCTACGTTAGCATAAGTGGCAGCCATTTCTACTGTTGCGTCCATTTAGTTTCTATCGTATTCATTTTATTCTCTACTGCTCGCCTTTTCACCCAGCCTGTGTCCTCAACGTTAAGCTGACCTCTCTGACATGGTCAATTTGATGTATGTGTAGGGGGGCTGCAGCTGCCAGTGCACCTGGTCTCAGATGTTATCAAATTATTGCTTTTTGCCCTCATAAACATTCTTATTCCCCCTCCTCATCTGCTGACCACCTAGTCACCCATCTGCCCTTGTTTGCCTACAGCTATTTCCATGCTTAAACTTGTTTCTTCCAGTGTTCCGTCCCATGCGATTACACTGCAACAACAATATATAAGGATGATGGTTTTTTGTATTCAAGGTACTTCCTCCTACAACACTTTAGGGTGTTGTTCGGATGCGGTCCCGCTCATGAGTGTTTAATAAACTTGGTTTGCTTCACTTCACTCCAGTGCCGATCTCTCCTTTGTTAGTCTTCGAACCCGTGGACGAGAGGGTGACCCTGCACAACTGTTCCCTCACGGGGGTACATTTTCATAATTGGCGCCCAGCATGTGGCAGTCTGAAGTAGTGGTTTTGGCGGAAGATTTAAATTATCACTGAGGACGCACATTGCATGAGAAGACCTTTGTCTATGCAGCCCATGTGAACTTTCCGGTTTTCCTGGCTTGAACCTCCGGGTTGTGGCCGGTCTTGACTGGGGCTTCTTTGGCGAATTTGGAGTGACAATTAGGTCAACCAGAGATCGGCAGGTGGGAGTTGAAGACTTCTGTTTGGTAAGGTCGCTGACGCTGCACTCTTGATTGTTTGGTTTGGTTTTGGTATTTATTCTTTGCAAAGACTGAAGGCAGGTATTGTGGGGATTTTTCTCCTTCTGAAGCTTGTTTGGATAGTAATATTTTACATATATTTGTTAAAACATGCCTGCACTTAGTAAACCCCATAAGTGGTGCTGCTGTTGCAGTGCAGGAAATGTTTTGGAACAAAGTCAGCCGGCTCCTCCTAAAGGGACGCTGAATAGAGATATGTATATAAAATACGGTATTTGTCCCATAATGTATGGCTCATTGTGGAACAAATATACTAAGAAAGAACCCGACCTACAGTGGCCAGTGAATGGGTCATTTGATTTTAAGGAGGTTCAGTACGTGGAACAGTGTCTGTTCAAAAGAAAGAATAGGCGAGATATGCTTGATTGTTTGCATATGTAGGATAAGGAAGTGCGAGAGAGAGCGAAGAAAGAGGAAGCTATAGCGAAGAAAGAACAGTGGAAGACGATATATCAGCAATGTGTTGAATTAAGAGATAACGAAATGCAGGAAGGAATAGAAAAGAAAGATAGAGAACGCAGATTGCAGGTAAATGGCCAGTACCCTATTATATGTCCTGTCTATCCAATACTTGATACGCTTCATGATGATTGTATCATACTAGAGCGACTCCGACCACATGTAAATCCCCCGTTCCGAGTGCCCCTGAGGGTTGGGCTTCTGATGAGGAGCTTTCCCCCTCAAAAGATATGGACGAAGATCAGCGATCGATGCGACAGACTAGCTCTACTCTGACTACCAAACATAAAGATAAATTGAAGGGCAGTGATAGAGAGGAATCTCGTTGGGTTACAACTGCGATGATCCTCACAACTACAGTTCAAGTTGGGAAGACGTAAAACAGTTATATTTTTTAGAAAAGTTCTGTTGGGATGTATTGTATAATTGACAACATACTTCTGACAAGGCCCAAAAGACTTGAATGCAGATTATAAGCAGTTAGGGGATGGGACTTACCCTTTCAAAAACATACCTGATACAATTAGATGAGCAGTTAAACTATGGGATGACACATTAAAACTGCAAAAGGAAAAAGAATTAGCTAGGAAGAGTAAAGTCATAGAAAAGTCTCAGACAGAGAAAACAGATGTTCCAGTGGACGAGGACAATCCTTGTAGTAGTAAAGTTGATATGAGACCAATACATGAAGCCGCACCCCTGTATGTTCCCCCGAAGGGTGCGGGAACTAATGATGATAAAACTTCTGATGGTGCAAAGGGATATTTCATATATAATTGGGTCTACACTCCTTGGAGTAGAGCAGATATTATGGCCCTTAAGACTGCCTTGCCCGATCCCCGTAAAAACCCCACCGCCTTCTATGAGGAGGTGAAGGAAGCTATTAGCTCTTGCACTATGACCATGATGGATATAGATATGTTCTTTGGGCGTATTTTGCCCCCTGATATGTGGAGAACAATACATAAAATTAATGATTCTGTTACATTTGGTGACAACTGGGAAAAATGAGAAGAAATAGATGCGGACAGGGAACCTGCCCATAAGCCCCAACAGGAGATATTAGATCTTCATAAAGCCATTAGGACTAAATTGAAGACTCTCATACCCCCTAAGAAAACAGATTGGACTACGTTAGTGTCCTGTAAACAGAAAAAGGATAAGCCAGTTTTTTACTTCTTTTCAAGGTTTGAGGAGACATTTCATGGCTTTAGTGGCCAGTCGTTGGCTGACGAGACAGGCAAACACCTGTTTGTTGACAAATTTGTTGCTAATATGTTACCTGAAATATCTAGTTGCCTCAAGGCTAGGGAAAGTTCTTGGACCACATCCTCCCCAGTCTCCCTTCTGACAATGGCACAATATTATGAGCGACAGGAACAGGAAGCAAAGGGAAGGGAAGATAAAAAGGTTAAGGATTTAAAATCAAAGGTTATGATGGCTCAGGTGTATAGTACATCATTTAGGAGAGGTGGAGGAGGCAGACGTGTGTAATGCATACACCCACGGCACTCCCTCTTCTTTGGATGAATTTGTCTCCTGATCAGTGTGCCTATTGTAAAGAGACTGGGCATTGGCATTCTGAGTGCCCCCATTTGCAAGGCAAACAATGTCAGCAAAGAAGGGGAAGTATGAGAGGGCATCCAGGGAAGGTAGGAAGCAGGGGTAGTGCAAGTGCTCACCCCCGGTTTGAGGCAGTCGAACAAGGACCAAGCTACCATAATACCTTTGACAAATGACACCAGTAACAAATGACTGATTATTCTGCTGATACGCCAACAGATTCCGATTATGCATAGGGATGCCCAGGACGGGGTGTGGGACTGGTTGAGGTGCCAGTAGATCGAATGGGTCCCTATGTTGATGCAAATGTCTTCCGATCTACTGATCAATTTCTGGTGGATACAGGGGCTAACCGTAGTGCCCTGTCTAAAAGACTGGTTCCTAGGGCTCCCCTGTCTGGCACATTGATAACATCAATAGGGTTCGACAGAACACCTACACCTAGCCCACTATCACAGCCACTTGAATTCTCACTTGATAGATTCACTGCAACATGTCCATTCTTGCTCTCCCCTAACACTCCAGATAACATTGTAGGTATCGATATGCTAAAATATTTTCGTGCTACGATACGCTGTTCCCCAGGAGGTGTACGTGTTATCCTTAATGACAACCATCCAATAGTTAATAGGGCTTGCCTTATCAATGAGGACATCGCTCTGGCGTCCCTACCTTGCACTTTATGAGCTAGATCAGACACTGATGTTGGTCAAATGGTTAATCCACCTGTACAAATTCAAGTGAGGGAGGGTGTCTTATTTCCTCTTTTGCCCCATTGTAAGATATCTCGAGAGGGGGAGGAACAATTAGCAGGTATTGTTCAGGATTTGATTAAAGTAGGTGTAGTGGAAGAGGTTCCCTATAATACCTGCAATAGCCCTATCCTTCCTATTTTGAAAAAGGACACTGATACTAAGATTTAAAGTTTTATTATGGATTTGCGTGAAGTCAATAAAATAGTGGTGCCCCAATATCTGGTAGTTTCTGATATAACAACCCTCCTCACTATGGTCCCTCCCACTGCCACCACATTCTCTGTGATTGATTTGAAAAATGCATTCTTCTCAATACCTATTCACCCGGACAGCCGTTATCTATTTGGATTCACACTGAAAAACAGATCATTCAGGTTCTGTAGAGCTCCACAGGGCTATACATACAGAAAGTCCTAGTATTTATAGTCAAGCATTGAAGAGAAAGCTTAATTCCTTTCCTGTACCAAAAGGGGTGGTTCTAATTCAGTATGTGGATGACATTTTTCTTGCTGCAGATACTCCAGAACTAAGTGAAGAAGATACATTGTTACTATTATCATTTCTTGCATTACATAATCACAAAGTCTCTAGAAAGAAATTGCAATACTGTAGATAGCAGGTTACCTATTTATATCACCTCCTGTCTACGGAGGGATGTGTGCTCCCACCTGATCGCATTGGGACCATTCTAGACACTCCTGTACCTGTACTCAAAAAGATGTCCGTGCATTGATTGGCCTACTTCCTTTTGTAGTCAGTGGATCCCCTGTTTTTCGCATATTATCAAACCTTTGTTAGCCCTTTTGACCAAAGACACTCCGATGCCCCTCCCATGGACTGCTGAGTGCCAGAGCGCCTTCCAACAGTAACGTCAAGCCCTTTGCTCTGCACCAGTATTAGGTCCAGTTTGAAATTGCCCAATGGCACCACATCTGCTGCCTATGCTAGTACGACACTCCAGACAATATTTGAGACAGCTCACATCTCTCAGAAATCAGCTCAAGCAGCTGAACTGATCACTCTAACCAATGTATGTTATCTTAGTACAGACCTGATTGTCAATGTCTACACTGATAGTCAATTTGAGTTCAGGGTAGCTCACAATTTTGTCCGCCTGTGGAAAGAACGCGGTTTTCTCACTTCAAATGGAACACAGATAGTGCATGGAGAACTAGTGCACAATCTTCTTACTGCCTTAACTTATCCTAAGAAAATAAATAGCTATTGTCAAGTGTAGCGCACACAAGAAGGTGACAGACAAAATAGGAGCAGGTAATGCCTTTGCAGATTGTACAGCCCATGAGACTGCTACGCAGCGAAGCACCACATCTATGTATGTGTTTAAGTCACAAGCTGAGTGTTGGCATGATGCTAGACAGGAAGTGCTAGAGATGTAACAATCTGCCTCCTTTTATGAATGAGACCAATGGTCTAAGGTGGGAACATTGGACGATGAGGGCTGTTGGAGGAACAAAGATATGACTAAATGGAAGTTGCCCACTGCATACCTATACCCTCTGATTCATATGGCAAATGGTCCAGCCCATGTTGGAGCATCTTCAGTAGGAAAGCAGCTTATGCAAGTCTGGGGCCCTCCGGACATTTCTGTTACCGCTACATAGATAGTCCAGTCTTGCCTGGTCTGCCTCCAGTACAATCCTGGGAAGGGAACGCAATCTCCAGCAGTGAGGTTTGCGACACCATCTGTACCCTTTGAGGTCCTTCAGATGAACTATATCCAGTTTGAGCCCTGCAATATCTTAAATATGTTTGCTCCTTCAGTAAATGGGTGAAGGCCTATGCTACGAAAGACAATACAGCCCTCACAATTGCGAAAATACTTCTGAAGGAATTCTTCCCTCGATGCGGTGCTTGTCTAATTTTATGTAGTGATAATGGGTCTCATTTCATTGGACAGGTTGTAGAGTATGTTATGAAAGGACTTAGGGGGTCAAGCAGAATTTCCATGCTGCTTTTCACCCACAGTCAGCATGCTTGGTGGAATGTTATATCTCTACATTGAAACTGAAATTGGCAAAAATACAGGTTTCCACATCTTTAAAGTGGCCTGATGCTTTGCCCTAAGCACTGCTTTCCATCAGATCAATACCTTATACACACTCTGGGCTTACCCCATATGAGGTTGTGTTTGGCCGGCCCATGAATATTTGGGGAGTTCCTAAGCCTCGCCCCACACACGACATGCCTCACACATTAATGAGTGATTATCTGTCTCAGTTGACTGGTAGTTTACTTTCCATTCATCATCAAGTTCGAGAAGCTCTCCTGGACAGGTCACAAGGTGACGGACATGACTTGCATCGGGGAGAGTTTGTAATGATAAAAGTCTTCAAAAGAGCTACTTGTCTGGAACCTTGCTGGAAGGGCCCCAGACAGGTTCTCCTCGCCACCCGAACTGCAGTCCAAGTGACCAACAGGAAAAATTGGATGCATGCCACCCACTGCAAGAAGGTTCCACTCACCTTAGTGGATCCTACTGCGTTCAAAGATCACCACAACATCTTGGTCACAGAGACGGGGCGAGCTGCATCACCTGAAAGAACTGAGGAAGTTTTTCTGGATCACACTATCCCAGGTACATCCAGGTACCTACTCCAATCAAAACAAGACAAGTGAAGTCATTAGCCTGAGTGGTTATGTCTGACTACAAAGGGGGGGGGGGTCTGCCTATTAGTGGCTACTCGTCTCAATGTCAGTGAAGAAACCAATGTCCATTCAGGACTCTTAGGGCACTACCTTTCTTGTCGTTTGTGGAAAGATTAACCCCCCTCGGGGGAAGAAGGGGATTGCTGCTGCAATGTGTAATGGCTGTACACTTTGCATCCTTGGTTTGTCTTTAATTGCTGCTCTTATTGCTACTGTATTGAGGGTAGTGGAGGAAGTAATGCCTGGGGCTTCCTTGCTCAACATTACTGCTACATCCCCTACTACAAAGGAACACCATCATTTTTATTTGCTGCAACATGAACAGGGGTACCCGCAAAATCTGAGAAACAATTCATTTCTTCAAATGCATCACTAGCTGAGCAATGCTACTAACTTTTGGGTTTGTGGCAAGATTCCTCCTCACCAGAACATAAGAGGAATCCTGTTGCCACCACTGCCATTTTCTCACAATGGCTCTTGCCAAGTTTGTTTAAGCTACTATATGCTTCCTATAAATCTAGCCTCTCAAAAACATGGGATGTGGGTGACCTCAACGCCAAACTGAATAAAGTATGCTATCCCAACAAAGATGGGGCCCCACAAGCAAAGGGGACCGTCTTGGAGATGGAAGAATATAGTAGAGGAAATGTAGCAACAAAATATGTGTATACAAACTCTAGATCGGCTAAAGGAAATGGGCCACCTGTTATCTCTGTTGTTCTGACTACTGGTCCCATCTGTGTTCAAAGTGCAGGCAATGTGATAATGGGGCACAGTAACTGTAATACAGTGTTGCAAATGTCCATGAGGGGCCGAAGCAGCTTCCACGCATCACGTCATACTTATTTTGTTTGTGGAGCTAAGGCTCAGGCTCAGGCTGGTCTGGTACCTGTTACATAGCTTTTCTTCTACCACCTGTGTTTCTAGCTCCCCCAACATACCAATAAGATTTGCAATTGTTCAATCACCAAGTTGGTAGTAGGGGAAAACGTGCCATTGATGTCTCTGTAGTCAATCAGACTCAGACCACATGGGAGCAATATACAGACTTTGATAAAGGATTTTTCTTCTTCATTGGCCCAGTACAAAATAGCTAGCTGGTCCGCCTCCTCACCCGTACAATGGAGGCAGTGATTAATCAGACTATTGCAACCTTAAGAAACTTCACAAAAGAACAAGCATCAATCCGCATGGTCGCTTTACAGAATAAACTTGTTTTAGATGTTGTTCTAGCTGACCAAGGAGGAGTGGACGTGTCATCGGATCCAGCTGCTGTGTTTTCATACCGGACAATTCACCATCTGTCTATGTGGCCATCTCCAAACTACACAAGATAGCCACAGAAATACATCAAGACCCAGGATCATGGACTTGGACTGGGTGGTTTGGGGTCTAAATTTCAGTTTGGGGTTTGAAAGTATTATCAGTCCTGTTCATACTAATAGCTATTATCTTCTCTTGTTTTTTGTGTATTCATTATGGACCAATGCTCTGTTCTCTCTGTACTTTTGCCTGTACTGCCTGCATCTCATCTAGAGAGTATGTCAAAAATGTAAATGCCCGTTTGGCAGTGGAACAAGAAATATATGAGCTCATGGCAATAGATATTGAGGATATATGCTATGCCCCTTAGAAGGGACAAAAACTGTCTTAGCTTATGCTAAAAGGGTCGTCTGTGGAAAAGTGTAAATTCTATGTAAGAATAAGCAGCAGCCATTTCTATTGTTCATTTAATTTCTGTCATATTCATTTTATTCTCTACTGCTCGCCATTTCACCCAGCCTGTGTCCTCAAATTTAAGCTGAGCTCTCTGACATGGTCTATCTGGTGTACGTGTTGGGGGGGCTGCAGTTGCCAGTGCACCTGGTCTCAGATGGTATCAAATAATTGCTTATTGCCGCCATAAACATTCTTACTCCCCCTCCTCATCTGCTGACCACCTGGCCACCCATCTGCCCTTGTTTGCGTATAGCTATTTCCGTGCTTAAACTTGTTTCTTCCAGTTTTCCTTCCCATGCAATTACATTGCGACAACAGTATAAAAGGATGATAGTTTTTGTATTCAAGGAACTTCCTCCCACAACACTTTAGGTTGTTGTTCAGAAGTGGTACCGCTCTTGAGTGTTTAATAAACTTGTTTTGTTTCACTTCACTCCAGTGCCGATCTTTCCTTTGTTAGTCTTCGGACCTGTGGACGAGAGGGTGTCCCTGCACCAGTGTTCCCTCACGGGGGTACATTTCCACAGTATAAGTAATAAAAAGGAAGGTTTAACTATGCATTGTCTAACACCTGTGGCTCAATAAGTGCTGCAGCCCATGAAAGGCACTTTAACCTATAGACCCTCGGTACCCCTGGTACCATATGTGAGCAACATAAAAGTAAGCTAACCTACACCAATTGTGAGTAACCCAATCAGACGGATACCGTTTTAAAGGTCTGAGCACTGACAATGAGGCTTGTTTGGCTAGACTCAGTGCACTTACAGAGTAAAAAAAACAGCATTATTAGTCCAATAACTTATGGGTGCGAAAAGAAACATTTCCTTATGCTTACCATAGGTCTCTTAAGAGAGAGACATCAGCGATGAATGTAAAAGGGGCAAAACCAATCACACTTGCAAATGGTTACTGTGACATCACGCATCCACAAGAGATGTACTGAGAGAGGCAAAAATTATAAAAACATGTTTGCATCACATCTGAATTAATCACAGGTAAAAACTGATTAAATCACCGTTGACCACTAAGTTTTAACACCCTACTATAACTATGGGAAAGTGAATTGAATTTAAAAAAAATGATTTGCATTAGGTCACAAATCAAGCTCCTTAAATACTGTTAAAATGGTCCCCTTATCTCGATGACTAAAAATGGGTACTTTTGTGTTTTATCAGACAAGGTCTGAGGCATCGTTCAAAACACGTCGAGCTTGGTAGTTTGTACTCTGCCTGAGGGATTGCGGTGTTCTTTTCTACTATGGATTTTTAAATTGAAATGAACAGAAGGATTGATTTAAACCTGCGGACTCTTCAATAAATGTTGATTAATCATTGGCATCCTAGCTCTGGTTTTATCCATAATGAACCACCAACACCTGTGTTTTAATAAATATCAGATGAGCTTTACTGATTCCAAGTTGCTTGAACTGTGAAACATTATCAGCCATTTTGTTTGCAGGGCTAGGCAAAACATACTTTCAAAAAATATATATTATTATACACAACACATTCAAAAAATATATAATAATATATACCACATGTCCTCACATAGTATGTAGTGCTGGCAAGCCCAACCAGAGCTTGCAAGGAGTGCAGAGCAATAATTAATCCACTTATAGGCTCCCGTTCCCAAGTTTTCAGCTGTATCCTAAAAGAAATTCTCACTAGGACTGTGGCTAAGTTGTCACTGAAGACCATCCCACACTCTTGTAGCCGAATATTTGCACAAGCATCTGCCCTTTCATGATTTGTTAAATCTAGGCAGAAAGGCTAGAATTGAACTGGAAGAATGCAAAGCTCTGGAAGAGTAGTAATGCTAAATCAAGTGCTTGAGATAGAGCTGATCAGATCCAGAGAATGACTGAAACGCAGTACAGAGTGCTTTAGATCGTATTCTTTTTTCTACTGGTAACCAATTTAGAGCTCAAGCTGAGAGGAGATGGATTGGCGTTTGGGAATGTGCAACATCAGCTGGGCTGCGCTGTTCTGGGTCATCTGCAGATGCCAAATATTAGCATGAGATAGAGAACATTCCCATAGCCCAGCTATGAGATGATAATTGCCTGGACTAGAGTTTTTTAGATGGAAGGAGGAAGAGCCCAGAAAAACTTTCTAGGATGTCTCAGAAGTCCCAAACAGTATCCAGTCAATTTCCTGACATGAATATCCATGAGAGAATGGTATCCATTCATTTCCCAAAATTCTTCACCACTGGCTTGGCTGGAGGAAGCAGGCCATGGTCATCCGGCCACCAATCAGGTGACCATAGCTGAGGTAGGTTCCCTTTCACCGGGAATTTGGTTTTACCTCTATTGAGCTGCAAGCAGGTTTGCTCCATCTAGCTGGACATCACTGAAATGCATCCCCTAAGGTGGTCTGAGGCACTGTTAAAGTTTAGCCGAAAAGGAGAAAGCCAGCTGAGTGTCATTGGCATTAGGTAGCAGCGTAAAACCAAAAGACTCCACCACATCTGCCAACTGACGTACATAAATATTAAAAAGAGCTGGACTCATGAATAAACCATGAGGGACTCCTCGGTTGCTACAAATAGATATGAATATTCAGGTCACTCTCCTTAAAATATACAAATGTGGCTCGCGAGGGGTGGGGCAATTAGAATGACAGTTTCCCCCTGAGGTTCTTGGGTGAGTTGCATTGCCAAGGACAGTCCTAGATAGAGATGGAGCCTATGGCGTGTGGGGGTAGAGTTAAGATAGGATCTAGGGGGATGCTGGGCTTATGATAAGACTTTCAATGGACACACATTGATTCTGTTGGGCTGGAGATAGTTTGTTATGATTACCCACACATCCATCCATGATGAAAATGTGTCCTTTCTGCCGTGTTATGCCTTTTTGCTGTACCCTATTTTTGCTGGCTGTAGAACTCATAGAACTGTGCATTTTACCCCTGCGAACCAGTGAAAAGGTGCCTGTGCTCCTGCTTTCAATATAAAGAAATTGCCACCTCCCTGGTTGGCAAATTTAACTTACCTGTAAGTCCCTGGTATATGGTACCACAGAGCACCCAGGGCCTGTAAGCTAAATGTCACAAGTGTACTGCAATGTTTTTGTCAAGGGAAACCCAATCAGCCCTTGTAGGCTTGGGCAACATATAGTTCAAGACACAGGGTGCTACAAGGGACTTATTTCAAAGATATTTACTATGAGTTATTGAGTGGTATCAACATATCACACTCCGTAGTATCCAAGGGATATCAATCTTATTTGACACAATATTAATTTATGGAAGGTCAGAAGAAAAAACAGAGCAAAAAAAGGGTTTATATTTCAAATTAATTCTTTACTCAAAAAAGTTTTGGGGGATGTATATACATAAATCAATTAAAGCATAAATAGTCATGAACAAAGATAGACAATGTTTTTTGCTATAGTTCATAACATTGAACATCAACTCCGGCTCGATCAAACAGACAACCCAAATTATACAATAAAACGTGGTTGTAGGTTGGTGTCTAAAGACAACATTAAAGGAGATGATGACAAGGTGTCGATGTTTCGGTCTTTGCTGTATTCATCAATAAGACCATCATCAGGACGATGTTTATTCGAATGCTGTATAGGACTCCCTATATATAAAAATAAATTTCCATTAACAACCAAATCTTGCTAAAACCAATAGACGCTCTGAAAACATAATAAATGCATTAGACTTTAAGAGGATATTTACCCCTTCCTGGTAATACCTCCTGTGTAATTAAAAATCAATATTAAGTCAATATGACAGAATTTCATTTGTGTGGATAAGTATTGTTCTAATGTTAATCCACATATAGAAGTTGTCACTTAAAAAGCAATACCTAATTTCCACAGAATGAGGTATTGGTTAACTAAAAGAAGAATTAAACAACATTTCTAACTTTCTATGTAGACTTTAAATTAGTGATCAACAATAATACATTCAAGCATACTTTTATCTCATTTTTTAGAAGAATAGACAAACAAAAAGCTTGTGTTTTGTCACCTCTATTGTGGGGAGTTATGTATCTCACAATTCTAAAATTCATTAATTCTCATCAGCATCATATTTTGGCAAACAATTCTATTGCTGAGTAGTGGTTAATTCACCCAAATGTTTGTCATGAGATAAATGTTTACATAGATCACATTATTGGTGGTACATCCTAGATTTACTTCCATTCACTCTATATAGAGATGGCTGTTGAGTCACAACATTCTAGTTAAACAAGAAAACAGAATTTGCTTCATTTAGCTATAAGCAGAAATGCCCTTTAGGCTGGCACAGTTTTTAAATACAGGTCAAACAGACACTTCTCTTTAGACGTGAGGATGTTAATTTTATAATTTTTATTATTATTAGCTTTATTTTAACTAACGTTTGGTGCAGTTTTCCTTGCC
The DNA here is from genome assembly GCF_964263255.1 of Lissotriton vulgaris. Taxonomy (NCBI): domain Eukaryota; kingdom Metazoa; phylum Chordata; class Amphibia; order Caudata; family Salamandridae; genus Lissotriton; species Lissotriton vulgaris. The sequence goes on along the minus strand of NC_141685.1, from coordinate 796,946,618 downwards.
ACCCTTTCCCAGCTTTCTTACCTTAATAAAAATTATAAAATTAACATCCTCACGTCCATTGTTTTAATAATATGCAAACTCCTTCCAGATAGGATTGAACATTCCTACGACTGGACTGCATAGCCAGTTTTCTTGGACCAACAGAAGTTGTCCAATTGAATCTTCTTTGAAGGTAGGCAACATACTGAAAAGACACGTGTTTCACCATTCACACTGCTTCCCAGGCTAATAGGTTCTTTCTCTACCCTTAGAATTTTAATGTGGCCCGCCTATATCAACTGAAGCGGTCCTCCAGTATACATAAAGGTATGTTGTTAACTCACATACAAACCAGTAATATTACCTCCAAGGTCATCTACACGATAATGTGAGGGATATTTAAAATGACAAATTGATTACTTTTAGGTTTTCACGTTTTTGCCTTTGTTGCCTCTAAAGAGAAGTGTCTGTTTGACCTGTATTTAAAAACTGTGCCAGCCTAAAGGGCATTTCTGCTTATAGCTAAATGAAGCAAATTCTGTTTTCTTGTTTAACTAGAATGTTGTGACTCAACAGCCATCTCTATATAGAGTGAATGGAAGTAAATCTAGGATGTACCACCAATAATGTGATCTATGTAAACATTTATCTCATGACAAACATTTGGGTGAATTAACCACTACTCAGCAATAGAATTGTTTGCCAAAATATGATGCTGATGAGAATTAATGAATTTTAGAATTGTGAGATACATAACTCCCCACAATAGAGGTGACAAAACACAAGCTTTTTGTTTGTCTATTCTTCTAAAAAATGAGATAAAAGTATGCTTGAATGTATTATTGTTGATCACTAATTTAAAGTCTACATAGAAAGTTAGAAATGTTGTTTAATTCTTCTTTTAGTTAACCAATACCTCATTCTGTGGAAATTAGGTATTGCTTTTTAAGTGACAACTTCTATATGTGGATTAACATTAGAACAATACTTATCCACACAAATGAAATTCGGTCATATTGACTTAATATTGATTTTTAATTACACAGGAGGAATTACCAGGAAGGGGTAAATATCCTCTTAAAGTCTAATGCATTTATTATGTTTTCAGAGCGTCTATTGGTTTTAGCAAGATTTGGTTGTTAATGGAAATTTATTTTTATATATAGGGAGTCCTATACAGCATTCGAATAAACATCGTCCTGATGATGGTCTTATTGATGAATACAGCAAAGACCGAAACGTCGACACCTTGTCATCATCTCCTTTAATGGTGTCTTTAGACACCAACCTACAACCACGTTTTATTGTATAATTTGGGTTGTCTGTTTGATCGAGCCAGAGTTGATGTTCAATGTTATGAACTATAGCAAAAAACATTGTCTATCTTTGTTCATGACTATTTATGCTTTAATTGATTTATGTATATACATCCCCCAAAACTTTTTTGAGTAAAGAATTAATTTGAAATATAAACCCTTTTTTTGCTCTGTTTTTTCTTCTGACCTTCCATAAATTCATATTGTGTCAAATAAGATTGATATCCCTTGGATACTACGGAGTGTGATATGTTGATACCACTCAATAACTCATAGTAAATATCTTTGAAATAAGTCCCTTGTAGCACCCTGTGTCTTGAACTACAAGTGTACTGCAGCACTCACATCGTACCATCCACTACAGTGACAATGTAAACATAACTGCAGGCCTCCCACTAGGTCCACTTGCTACAGGCATGTACACAGAAGCAAGAGGATGACGGAGCAGAGGAGAAATAGGATGAAGTCATGAAAGAGGGTGAGGATAACCCTTCAGAGTCTTGGTTGTCAGGAGTGGCTGAACCTACAGGAGCCAGATTCCCTGCCTTGCCCAGAGCAGGGAGCCTAGCATTGTTCCACGGACTCGCCCAGTAAGAGTTGGAAGACAGAGAAGCAGAGAGGGATCTGATGCCAGAATGGGTAACCCTTGCTTTGGAGGAGGAGAAATTGACATTGGCCTTGGAGGAGAGGATGGCCCTGCTGGTCCTTGGGAGGGGCCAGAGAGAACTGGACCTGAGAGACAAGAGGGCCTCGGAGTCCAGTGAAGATGGTAGCAGCAAGAGTATGAGGTGCCTAGGAGAGGTAACAGAGTCTACATTCCCAAAAACCTGGTGCCCTAACTATGTGGTGGGGCATGACATTGATAGGTGGCTTGCAGCATATGAAATGGCCCTGAGTATGCAGAGTCCCAGAGGAGGACTGGAGAACTTGTCTATAGAAGCACATGACAATTGTTGGGAGGGATATCCTATTGGCCTTAGAGGTAGCTGAACAGATGACCTGCGGCCCCTTCAACGGCAACCCTCATCACCAAGTTTTGTCTGATCTCTGAGAAGTATCGCCTGACATTCAGGGATAGACAGAAGCAGTCACACTAGTCATTTAAAGAATGTGTGGACTCGTCAAGCAAAGCACTGGATTGTTGGGTGAAAGGCCGCAAAGCAAGTGATTACAATGGACTTTATAATTTGATCATGAAGGAGCACATACTGAGTAATTGTTTTACAGAGTTGCGTCAGCATCTAATTGAATCTGAGATCCGTGTATCCAGAAAACAGGGGAAGAAAGCAAACTTCTGGATTAGCACCAGAGTGTCCAAAAAGGTACCTAGGAGTGACCCAAGAAGGTTGGTTCAGGCCTCCTCAGCAGAAAGACAGAAGTCTAGGATTAAAAAACAGAGAGGTTTCCCAAAGGGCCCTAAAAGAGTTTGGATGGAAAGGATTCCCATAACCCTTCCGAGCACAAGGGAGAGGTTCTGATGGGCAAAATTCCAGTGCACCCTTTTTACTGCCCAGATGCTATGGATATCACCAGTCAGGGCACAAAAAGATGAACTCCAGTTGACCTAGGGAACCATCCACAGATGACCTCCCCAAAGGAGTGACCAATGTGGCCTTGGGAGATGTTGTCCATGGGATGATAAGGTAGAGCACACCCTAACACATCTTACTTGGGAGGGGGACCCACATGGTAACCTGGTGATCCCTGAGAGTGGGAGTTGTGTCTTTTAGCAGATCGCAGGGAGTGGGGGCCCTGTCACTGATCTGAGGCATACCTGTGCCACAGAAACCATAGTGGTAGAAAATCTGGTTTCCCCAGTGAGGTATCTGAGAGGACAGATATGTAGGTTCAGCCAGCCCTATGGGCAGGACATTTTTCTGCCCTGTTACCATGGCAATCCCTGGAACACAGAGAGGGAATGGCCCAAAGGAAGCCCAAAGGGAGTGGTCCAAGTATTAACTTGGACCACTTCCTGCTATTAAAAAATGAAAAGGTAGCTATTCGCTTTTATTTTTGAGAAGCCTCCTGTTTTCCTTTAAGGAAATGGGGCGCATTACAAAAAAAAAGAATCCTTTATTTAAAAAGCAATTGCAGACATATTGGTCGGCTGACCCCAGCAGGCCACCATCCCTGTGATGGTAGCCAATCACAATAGGTCGCAAATTGCGACCAGCCTCATGAATATTGATGAGGCAGGTCCATTTGCGACCCACTACAATTTGCTAACCGTGTCAAACACACTGCTGCACATCGCAGTTTGTGATTTCCTAATAGTGAATCACTAACATTTACCATTAGGAAATCGTAAACGTGATTTTGTACATCTGGCCCTTGGTGCTTAACGCTTTTTGATGCTATTTTGAACCTTAAAATTGAAAAATTATTAACTTTGGATCTACTTATTAGATTGTTGTAATTCTAGCAGCATTCTATTCATTAAAAGGTGCTCCATTTTTGTACATTGTTTTGGGTCTTTTCTTTGTGGGTGTTTTGACTTCATGATTTTTTGTGTGCTGCATAAATACTTTACACATTGCCTCTAAGTTAAGCTCGTGTGTTCTTTGCCATGGCTACCAGAGGATTGAGCTCAGGTTAATTTAGCAACTTTATGGGTTCACCCTGGCAAGGATTGAGGTTAATATTTGCGGTGGCTAAATGCCTCTTTCAACTAATACCCCCATTTCGTACAACCCAGTTTTAGGATTTTGAGGGAGTAGGTTTTAAGAACTATTCCTCTGTTAGATTCAGAGGATTGTTATTGTTTAGTGGCCACTGGTGTTAGCTGTCAGGGCCCGATTCACAGAATGAACTTAAGAATCAATCCTAAACATACTACTATTTTGGTATTCACAGAATGCACTTACTACTTTTGGTATTCACAGAAGTTAGGATTTTGTCTTAAGTTTGTCTTAAGACAAGACTTAAGACAAACTTAAGAGAGACTTAAGACAGACTTAAGTTAGGATTTTGTCTTAAGTCTGTCTTAAGTCTGTCTTAAGTCTGTCTTAAGTCTGTCTTAAGTCTGTCATAAGTCTGTCTTAAGTTTGTCTTAAGACAAACTTAAGACAAAATCCTAACTTCTGTGAATACCAAAAGTAATAAGTTAATTCTGTGAATGCCAAAAGTAGTAAGTGCATTCTGTGAATACCAAAATAGTAGTAAGTTTAGGATTGAGTCTTAAATTCATTCTGTGAAGCGGGCCCTTAGTGTGGGGTTTTGGAGTTTTGTTGGTCAGGGTAATTTTGCTGATGGTTCTAGACTGTTGTCAATTAATGGGGGCTAACGTTTAGGTTCTGATGCTTTAGGACAAGCTGTGTCAGGAAGCGGAGGTGATGATGTACCAGTTGAAGAGGGCTGGGTAATTGCCAGGCAGGCGTATGCCGCTTGGGAGGGAAAAAGAGGGAGGAGGAAGGAAGAAAAAACAAGTATTGGCCAGCAATAGCCAGGGAGAAGACGACCAAGGACAAGGCTGCTTAACGAGGACCAAGAGATGGCAGTGCTGTAGCAAAGGGGGGGCAGTCCATTCTCGGCAGCCAAGTTTTGTGGGTGGCGGCCTCCCCCCTCTTAACTGCAGCCGTTGCTGAGAGATGGGACTGTTTGAAAGGACGGTGAACAGTTTAAAAGATTTGAGAGGACTGAATACAGATAGTAGTGTTTGTTGATGTTTGTGGGGCACAGGGTGTATTAACACCTTCAGCGCGGCGCACATTTTCGCGTTGTGCTGAAGGTTCTAAGAAGCGGGCATGGCCGTGACGGAATGGGTCCGTTATAAGCACAGCTCAACTGGCGCTCGTGACGGAACCGTTCCGTCACAAGCATCGAAGGGGTTAAGGACGGTACGGGTGGCAAGGGGTCTGGTTTTGTATTAGAGGGGCAGAGTATTCATATTTCTCGGTAAGTAATGAGCTGATGGCTCGAAGACCTGTCCTAATAAAGTGGCCTTTTGCACTAATACCATAAGGTTTGTGTTGTTCTGTGCCGTCTCGCCTGATGGCTAAATTAAATGCACTGTGGTTTATAGGTTCGGAGAGACCACAGACAAGCGACTTAGGGCCAGATGTACAACCCTATTTTACATGCGCAAACGGGTTTGCGACCCGTTTGCGCATGCAAAATCTAATAGGGCCATGTACAATCCCTATTTAGCGAGTTGCAATTTTTTGCGACTCGCTAAATAGGAATTGCGAGTCACTATTAGGAAGGGGTGTTTCAAGGGCGTCCCTTCCTAATAATGATCATAGGCCTATGTAAGAATGTTTTGCATCCACAATTGCGGTCGCAAAAAAAACCTTGCAATTTATCGCCCTCTTCAAGAGGGTGGTAAAGCACTTGCAAATGGGAAGGGGTACCCAGGGGACCACTTCCTCCTTGCAAGCAGCTGTCCCAAGGACCACTACCTGTCCTTAAAAAAATTAACGAAAACGTTTAATTTTTCTTTTTTTAAATGCATCCAGTTTTCCTTTAAGGAAAACAGGCTGCATAAAAAAATTGCTTTATTTAAAAGCAGTCCCAGACATGGAGGTCTGCTGAGCCCAGCAGGCCACCATACCTGAGAGGGGCAGCCATTCCTAATGGGGACGCAAATTGCAAGTGCCTAATTAATATGCTTGAGGCATGCAATTTGCGACCCCATTTGGAATTGCTAACAGTATCTCAGACCCTGTTGTACATGTCATTTACCGACTCGCAAATTGCGACTCGCGATTGATCGCAATTTGTGAGTCTCTAAATGACATGGTCGTACATCTAGCCCTTAATGAAGATTGGTGAATTTTTGACAAGCACATTAGTAAACAACAAATGGGTGTATAACAAAGACAGCTGCATGGTGATAGGGTAGTAGCATCAGCATACCACTAAAGTAGGGGACTCAAGAACATCTAAATGAAAGAGCTGCACGCTATTCACATGCTTCAATTTTAATTGCTGTGTGACCAGCACCTGTCCTGTACCCCTTTTGTGCCTCGTTAGAATGCCTTCTTTTATCAGCACACTGTAGCTAATTCAAGGCCTACCCGCAGGTGCACTAAATCACATTATCCAAGCCGTCGTTAGTGTACTGTGGCTCTGGAGTGGACATGTGCGCGGGAGGGAGGCATGCACTTAAGCCAGCTGGTCAAGCGCCACCTGCAAACCTGAGATAAGATGCCTCTCGCAGAGAGGGCATAATGGCGTCTCCCGCCTCGTTCTGCGCGCTCTGGGATCGAACAGGCCTTGGACTGCAAGCGAATGACAGCACATTCGCTGACTTAGCTCGAACGCTTCCTCCGCTCCCAGGGTAACCATGGAGACCTGGTTTTCTTTTCTGTTTTTTTTAAGCTGTACCTCGGCGAGCGCGTGCAGCCCCGCAGATTTAAGTCTAGAAATCATTATTTTTAATTCCTGCAGGTTTCTCTTTTGTGGTTGATGGTTGCTGTGGGAGGCTGTGATGTCAGCAGGATTTGGCGGAAGGTGGATGTGCGCGCCAGCGCAGATAAGGTCATGATGTCCAAGTATGTAGCAATTTAACTTTCCTCCCGAATTTCCATAGTTTGTTAACTTGGTACATTACACTTCCTGGTAGGTGATATGCGCTAGGTATCAGCTGGTATACCTCAGCGATTTGTTGCATGATTGCTCGATTTCTTCTCTCTGTCAAAAAGTTAGGATTTGTAATATGGATTAATGTAAAATTATTCCCCACCCCCTTCCCCACCTGCAGCGTTTCCAAATATGGCATAGCAACGCGCTTTGAATTTTTTTTGTAAATATGCCCTGGCATATCAGGAAGCCAAAAGTCACGGGCATCGTTTAGGCACAGCCAGGGCCACTGCAATTGTACAGCAAAGGAGGTGTATATTATACAACAGAGTTGATTAAATTATGCTGTAAGAAAAGCATAATATGCCCCATGAACTGCACATTCTGTTAAAGTACCATTGGCTACTCTAACACAGATTATACTATCTGGGCCAAGAGTTCACCCCATTAGGACCAATTTAACACCTGAACTTAGCAACCAGCAACTACAAATGGGCTAGTTAGCCTTTGCCACCTAGAGCTTGGTCAGCCACTGAAAGCTCGACCCAGGCTCGAGCCTGAATTCTGACTCTTGCTCAGATCAAAGCTCTACTAGAACCTCGAGCCCATAACAAGCCGAGCTTTAAAGTGGCTTCTGCCTACCATCCTCCCTTAACCCAGGGTGTGACCTGACGGTTGAAGCTACAGTCTTTGGAAGTGGAGAGAGCTGTGGTGTTTGCAGCAACATCCTATGATGGTGGGCAATTCAATCTCCTTGTGGCAAAAACGAAGCATTTGACCTTATGTAATGGAACTGGTGCCCAATTGAAGCTGCTCCAACACCTTTCGGCCAACTTCGAGCTATTTGAGAAATGCACAAATAGCTAAAAAGAAAGCCTTACTATAAAAAATAGCAAACAGATACCCATTTTCTAGCTGATTTGTACAAAGTGAAACCAGAAAACCTGGATAAATCATGGCTTTCTCTCTTACATTGTGTGATCTTGGGCAAATATTTTATTTCACCAAAACTACTTTTACTTCATTATCTCGTATGAAACCGCTGTCAAATATGTGAGTTCAGAATGCCATTTGTCAAAAAATCTATTGTGTTTGATTTAATAGAATATAATGTTCTATTATAATCTGAGCCACGTATAGGGTTTAAACGACCACTGATTTGCCTTTTAGTTAAGTGATGATTCATGTGTAATATCTGTCACTATACTTATTTTTCAGTGCAGTGCTTTACTGTGGTGTATTAATGTCAAAGCATGCACATATTAAATAAACACATTTTTTTAATTTTGAAGATAGTTTATTATATTTTACTAGATGATTGGTGTATGGTTTATATACCAAACATTTTCAGGGCTCGGCTCGTGCACGGGATCTAAGAGCCGAGAGAGACCCTTGGCTTGGCTCTCCCTGGTAATCTGTGGACTCGCCCAACTCTATTGCCACTATGCAGCAGCTCGTGTGACCCCTTTTACATTTTGATCTATAAAAGCTAGAAACAACTGATGTTTTTGTCTGTTCACATACTAATGCATATGATACATTTTAATCAACTTCTGTTTTATCACCTTACTTTATATGGGTTATGCACATATCATCCTGTAATTGACTTGTTCAGTGCTGAACCAGTGAGCCTCAGATATTGCTCACCTTTGTTTAGTCTGTGTTTTTATCTTGTATCTTAACATTGGTGTTTTTTTGCACATATGTTATTTTTATGGTTATGTATTTTAACCTAATAAGGGTAAAGATCATGATGAAAACATATTTTGCTTAAATTTGCAATTCATGCAGCAGATGGGGAAATATGTGGCAAGAAAAGTACATCTATAATTATGATGAAAATGCAGCGGCCACAGAATTGCATAATTCCAATGGCCCTGGAAATAGCCATGTGTAGAAACTGCTACCACTTTGTGGTTGCCCACAAACCCTCTGAACCGCTCCACTACCCCTTGTGGTTTAATCCCCCCCCACTAATGTTTTTTTTAAATTAAGAAGGCAGCTTCTGATATTTCTAGTAGCTGGGTTTATGTGGATTGCAAGGACTATTTTAAACCTTCTGCTGTGTCCACTTTACAAATACAGAATAACAAAAATACACATGTAAGGGTAGTCATCGAAGGAAAGGTCGTCTAATGTCATGCTTATGCCTGTGATTTTGATGAGAATGTCAATTTTCTTCTGCTGGAAGCCATGATCAGTCTGCCCAACCCATGCAGTCAATTGTTGCGTCAGTGATGACGCTGACACTTTGACTGCCGCATTGGTCCACCGGGCTGCTGTGCACAGGGCACAATGGATGACGTGCACCATTGCCATTGCAGCAGAGAGCAACAATCACTCAGTCATCATGGAAGGTTTTTCTAAATAGCGCCTAAGTCTGTGAAAGGGCATCAAAGAGCTACAGGTAAATCCAAGAAATGATTGACTGCTCATACATATGAGTTTTCTAAAAATTGTGTCCAAATTAAGAAATACAAGGGGATGATGGTGGACGAATTGGGATGAAATGAAATGTACTGCACTCTTTTTTTATGCCTAAAGTATGTATATAGTATTAACAAAACCTTTTTTAAACAGGATTTTAATTCTGATGTTCAGTATGTTTTTATGTTGTATGTAATAATATGTATTTTTATGATGGTTTTTAACCATCGAAATAAATAAAGAACTGAACTGAACTGAACTGACTGCTCATACAGGAATATTTCAACCTATCTAGTCCCTCTGAAGACCTCACCTACATATTTACTTAGGGCCTCATTTATGAAAACTATTGCATCTCTGTGCGAAAATAGCAATGCAACAATTGTCACTGTGCCCTCCTTGCGACATGATTGATGAGTCATATTTACTGTATGACGCATCATGTCATAAGGAATAACAGATACGTCAGTATTACTGACGTATCTGTCGGCGCAAAACGGACACAATGCTGGAGTTGTATCAGAAGCGTGACGCAACTCCAGCAATGCAGGGGGGAGGGCCAAGATTATAGCACTGCATCAGTCTTACGCCTGCTGTGAGGCAGGAATAAGATATTGACGCAATGGCGTCCTAGAAGTGGTGCACTGAAATCTCATAGATTTCAATGTGCCACTTCTACGTGGCTTTTTGCGGGGGAACGCCCACACTGCATACATTATACCTGGCACAGGTATAATGTGACGCAGGGGTTTACAAACTGCTGCATCTGCCTAGAAGCGTCACTTTTTAAATAAGGTGCCACCCACAATGTGACGCACCGGTGGCACAAAAGTGTCGCAAAGCCTCATAAATACGGCCCTTAGTTCTTTCTGGTTTCAGTAGAGACTTACCACTAGTTCTTAGTAGGAATAATCACTTTTGTCATTTTGATCTGTTTTTGAGTTATTTTGGTGCTGCTGACCTGTACAACGCTTTATGGACCAGAAAAGCAAGCTTATTTTTGTGTTCAGTCCTAATATTCAGAAAGAGGTGTGGCGCCGCGGCTAGGGCAACTGACTCCAGAATCTGTGGATCACAGTTCGAACCCCGGCACTGGTGGCAGATTAGGCCAGCACCATGTGACTCTGGGCAATAGCTTGCTTAAACTTCCCGACGGCCCTAGCGCTTAGAGACCCTTACGGGTGATTGTGCGCTTTACAAATGTGAATAATAAGAGGAAGACTTACTGTCTTCAAAGTTAAACCAGTTTTCAAATATGGATTCGAGTGGAAACAGAAGTTTTTGCATGGATGAAGATTAATAGTCGTGCTGGACAACTCTTCCATCTGATAATTTTCCCATTCATAGTTCACCAGGAATAAGTTACTAAATAGTGAAATGCTGATAAAGATGTAAACCAAGTAGAACTTGTTATGCAAAAAAAAAAATCCCCATGTTATGCCTCTTTCCAAGGAGAAAAGCTCGTAATGATGCAGTAAAATTGCACATTGTAATTACTTCACCCTGTGGAATTAGCTATTCCCAGGGCTACTGGAATTATGCAAATTTGTGGTCGCAGCGTTTGCGTCATAATTATGGAAGTATGGACATCTGCCACATAATCCACCATCTGCTGATTAATCTGCAGATTTTAACAAAAAATTGTAGCTCAAGCGGATCAAAAGTTTCCAAATGCGCAGCAACGCATGCTGCAGCGCAGGGGAAGGTCCTGTGCAAAGTTTGACCAGTCACCTTTCTGTTTATTATTGATGTATTTGGGTATTAAACTTGTACTAATGAGATGGAATGTTTGCCTACACAGTATTAACGTGTAAGAATGACAACATAATGAAGAAAGAATATCACAAAATATGCCGCTGTGCCTATATGCCCCTTAATATGCCTATTTATTTTCATATAATTAGTCAATCCCGTTGCATAATTCCAGTGGCCCTGGTAATACCAGATGAAGAATTACTGCATCATTTTACAGAGGAACTCATTATACCACCTAAGTATTTTAATCTTCACTCTGGACTTCCAAGATAAACAATTAAATCTGCTCAGAATGGGCGAGAAGTGTAGATGTTATGTAAGGGATCATTAGAAATAGCAAGTAGTATTGTTGTAACTTCTGTGGCTTGTGAATGTTCCATTTTTTGAGGAGGAGCCTGTCATTTACAAGCTGGAATTGTGTGTTTTAAAACCAATTGTTTATCTACCTCTGCCAAACACAGACAACGTTTGTGCATCAATTTTTAAATAGTGATTAAAGTAAACCCGGGCAAGATTTAGTTTAGGCCAGAGCCATCATCTGTAATTTCCAGCATTCAGTATTACAGTTATTACGTGAAATGCCTGAGATTGTGCCATTAGACCATGCTGGGTAATTGAGATTGAGTAAAAATCCTATTGTGGTAACATGGGAACAAAGCAAATGAACCGAATGTGAGCAGATGCTTTTTGCATCATGTACAATTGTGTGCTTTTTTTTTCCTAAGCGTAATGTGTCCTTTCATTCAAACACAAGAAGAGAAATAAAACGAATTTTGCCCAGGCTAAAAGTTAGCTACTGCGGTCCCTGAGTTTGCGCCAGGTGCAGGTAAGAGCGGGGGTAGCGGCTGGGTGGTCTTGGTGCTCGACAGATGACTTGTTCCGGGGGTATGGGTTTGTGGAGCTCGACAGACGACCTGATTGAGGGGGGGGGGGGTTTGTTCTGGGGTGTCGGTCGAAAGACAACTTGTTCTGGGGGGGAGGGGTCACGAGTCGACAGACGACTTGCTCACCTCCACAGCCCCCAACCAGAGGATCCAGCCGCCCCGAACTATGCCACTGAAAACCTCCAATATCTATATTCATGGATGACATTAATATATTACATATCCAAGCAGAAATTCTATCTTAGTTTCATTCGGACTGTGCGAGCTGTTATTCATCCAGGTATGAATTTCCTGGAAGATGAATTGTATACTCTTTCTGTCTTGATTCTATATTTTTGACAGGTAGAAAATCACCTAGAAGTCGCCCACACAATTACTGCATCAAACTTCTAGGATTCGTAAAAGCAAAAGTTGCAAGACAATAGTAAATAATAAAGGCGATAAACAATCCCTGGGACCTTCCTCTATCCCTGAAATTTCCTCTAAAAACTAATCGAGATTGTCAATCACTAAAAAACGTGTGAAATTAATTTTCATTCAGATCTAGTAATGTTACCACTTCCCATGTTTAAGAGAGCGGATGAGGGTAGTCTAGGGTGTTGAACACTGCAAAGCCCAGAAGCATGAGTAAGGACCGTCTGTTTTATCCAGAATACTCAATGATGATGATTGAATGTCAACCAATGCTGTTTCAGTAACTCAGCTGGGTTGGAAGCCCAACAGCGAATCACCACGGACACGCAATATTTTGAGAAAAGCCTTTTAGTGGATCATAGCTGCCTTCTTCAGGACTTTCAATGAGGGATAGACATTTGAGATCTGGAAAATGTTCTTCCAATCAAAGTAGTCAAGAGAAAAGCTGTTTAGTTAGAGGGGCACCCATACCTCTAGCAATGTGCCTGGACGGATCACTGAAATAATATCGAATTCCAAAATATCGACATGCAAGAATATCGTGTCAAAAATATCGACTGACAAAATATCGAGTTTCTATCTACAAACAGGTAAGTACAAAAATATCGAGTTTAAAATATCGTTTACAAAAATATAGTTGTAAAAAATATCGACTTTACTAAAAACACTATTAAATTAAATTAATATTAAAAACTAAGTACTAAAATATACTTAAGAATACTTAAATTAACTAATGATAATTAAATAATTAATGAAAGTACAAAAAATATTTTTTTTATCATATTTCTTAAAACATATATATATAGTTACAAAATATAATTAAATAATAGCCAATAATATTAATGTACAATAACAATAGAGTAAAAATTCTTATTCCCACTCCAGTGGGTGCAACAGTACGGAAAGCGTTGGATAGTGTAGGGGTTTAAATTACTATTCCAACTCCAGTGGGTGCAACAGTAGGGAAAGCGTTGGATAGCGTAGGGGTTAAAATTACTATTCCCACTCCAGCGGGTGCAACAGTAGGGAAAGCGTTGGATAGCGTAGGGGTTAAAATTACTATTCCCACTCCAGTGGGTGCAACAGTAGGGAAAGCGTTGGATAGCGTAGGGGTTAAAATTACTTTTCCCACTCCAGTGGGTGCAACAGTAGGGAAAGCGTTGGATAGCGTAGGGGTTAAAATTACTATTCCAACTCCAGTGGGTGCAATAGTAGGGAAAGCGTAGGGGTTAAAATTACTATTCCCACTCCAGTGGGTGCAACAGTAGGGAAAGTGTTGGATAGCGTAGGGGTTAAAATTACTATTCCCACTCCAGTGGGTGCAACTGTAGGGAAAGCGTTGGATAGCGTAGGGGTTAAAATTACTATTCCAACTCCAGTAGGTGCAACAGTAGGGAAAGCGTTGGATAGCGTAGGGGTTAAAATTACTATTCCCACTCCAGTGGGTGCAACAGTAGGGAAAGTGTTGGATAGCGTAGGGGTTAAAATTACTATTCCCACTCCAGTGGGTGCAACAGTAGGGAAAGCGTAGTTGTAATAATTACATTTGTAAAAATCACATATTAACCAATTAATCAATTAATATAAAATTATTAACAATTACTATTTAATTAATTAACACATTTAAATTAATAATCAATTATTTACTAATTACTATCAATAAATATATTAACATATTTAATTATTATTAATTAAATTACTTCCCACCCTATTCCCCTATAATCCCACAACCCGCTACTGCATTAAATTAGTAAAATTTACATATTTACCAATTAATCAATTTTTATTAATTAATTTGCAATTACTATTAAATTAATTAACACATATAAATTAATTTACAATTAATTTTAAATTAATATCAATAATTAATTTACATATTTAATTATTTATAATTAAATTACTTCCCACCCTATTCCCCTATAAACCCACAACCCGCTACAGAATTACATTACGCAATTATTATAAAAACAAAATTCATTTAATAAAATTATTTATAACATTAATACACACTTTTCACACATATTATTACATAAAAATACACTATAAAATATTATATATTATTAAAAATTCGATATTTTTGCTATCTATATTTTATACAGTCGATATTTCTTCACTTACCTTAAAAACGATATTTTTGTAGTCGATATTCTGTCCAGTCGATATTTTGTCCAGTCTATATTATTTACTCGATATTATGTCCAAACGATATTTTGGACTCAATATTATGTCTGTGCACCGCCTGGACTAACCCACGTCTTAAAGGGGCAGTTTGCAAACCCCACGGTCTGATAGTTGGTTAAATTAGTTTGCCCACCACACCAACAGGACAAGTGTCTCTCCTACAATCGGTAAAGTTAGTATTATTTGCAAATGTTTTGACGAAGCTGGGTGAAATTTGAATTGCACTGGCAAAATTATGACATTTCTTAAGTTTGAATTATGGAAAGTTCAAGTTGGCCCAAATTTCACATACAATAATTGAACACAATTGCATGACTCTATAGGCACAAATAATGTCTTTATGTGAAAAAGCCACGTGAGATACAAGCAGCCCTAAATTTGCAGAAAAAATGTAATTTAATGACATTTTTGTATAAGATTCAAGAAAACAAATTACGGAAAATTCACAAACCTGAAACAGAAGTACATTAAAGTACAGAATTTAGATAAATTGGTATTAGAGAAAGCAATCATCTTCCTAATGATCTCGACTTAACAGGAGAAATATCTTTGCAGTTCATCCCAATAAAGATTTGTGATACTGGATGAAAAGTAAGGGGCGCCACAGAGCGTCCTCTTAACTTGGCCTCTCAGATGCTAGAAGTTGCCCTTCTGAATCTATAAGTCTCCCGTATAATTTGAAGCCTATACATCTGGAATCGGGCAAGCTTCTATGCTGGGGAAATGTAATTCTGAGCAATGCGTTCATGCTATCCGTAAGGGGGTAGATTTAGGAGAAAAACAGCACCTCTCCCTCATTTCCAAATATAAGAGCTTTGTAGTCAAAGACCTCCATTGTCTGAAGTGTGCTTAACATTAATTCTTGTGGAACCTCCAGACGTATTCTGAAACAGACTTGCGGAGAGGTTTTTTCTTTCCTTCTAATTGCAAGGATGTCTCCCGATTACTTTTGCTCAGTTTTGGACTTGTAAAAATATGATAGGCTGTGTTGCCGATATTTTTGTTTTCAAATGAACTCCTTCACTAACCACTGTTTAACATTTTAATTTCGGTCATAGAAGCAACTTATTCATGCATTTAAAGCATGGCAATATTTAGAATTCCCAAAAATGGAATAACACCCACACTCTAATGGCACTGACTTTTAAAATGTATCTTCCTTAAAAAATGGAAGCTATGCACCTTAGAAGGAGAATGATGGGCCCCCACAGGTTGGACCCCAGTTTCCATGTTCTTAAGAGACCCAACAACACTAATAGAAGCTTTGGAGAAAAATTCTAAAGCACATCAGCAAGACACTACTGGTGACCCAGTACCCAGAGAAGTCTTTATGATCTGGGAAGGAAGTCGTCTGCATTTTTATCCCACATTACCCTCACAATTGTGTGACGTACAGATCTTGGCAGACTCAAGGTCACGTAGGATGGAGTAGCTAGAAGAGTCAAATGCACTGTCCTCTGATGCGCGCAGGAGGGGAACTAAAACTAACCCGGGGTGGGTAACTCCGCTCCGCCAGCAGAGTTTACAGAGTTTTGCCTACTTCATGCTCCATTAGGAACGCGGAGTTTAGGCAAAACTCCAACTCCGTGGTGGAGCAGAGTTAGCCGGCCCGTCCACCCTCCCTAATTAATTATAATGGAATGGGCCGCAACATGGTAAGCCTCAATAGGCAGAAAATTCCAAGATGGCTGTTATGAATTCCAATGAGTACAGTGAGTATATAGTCTAACCTTCGTGTACCACTAACAGGAAGTCATGGGAGACTTTCGATGTAGTGGAAGAGTATGAATAAGTCGTACCAAGACAGGATTCACACCATCGGAGGACGCGGGGAGCCGATTGTGGCAACGCCGCACCTTGAGGAAGTGGCAAGAATGTAAGGGAGGGAAACTTATTTACTAGATTACCGTCCCTTTTAGGCAATTGCTTGTGTACGTTTGAATGAGAATAGAACCCCTACATCACTGAGTCTGACCACTGCTATTAAAAACCTCAGATCTCTGTTACGCCACACTGGGAAGCAAGCCAGACATTTGAAATTATCTAGTCTGGCAATATCTAGATTTCATACTACCGGATGGCAGTATCTTGATGAGCGAGGAGGAGGCAGCCACAGCAGGTAAGTGCCTTTTTTAATGAATTATAATTATTAGGGAGGGGGGAGGGAGCGGAGCTGAATTCCACAGAGTTTTTTCCCAACTCTGTGGAACTCCACATAGAGGCACTACGCCAGCTCCGCCCGGGCTTCATGACTCCTTTTTTAGGTCTTGCTGAGCCAGTGCATGCGCTGCCCTGCGAGACATTTAGTAAACAGGCTTTAAAAAGTCATGACCACAGCTTCTTAGATGGCATAGAGCATGCGGTTATGCGCACAATGACGAGCAGAGGCGTCTTATGGCTGTCCTCTCTCGTCATGGTGCGCGCACACCACACGCCAGACGTGCCTCGTTTTTTTTTTAACCCTCCCACGCTCCCAAGCTCACGGGGGAAAAGCACACCACACTCCAGAAGTGCCTCCTTATTTTTCTTTTTTCTTTTTTTTTAGCTCTCCCAAACGCACGCTCTATCTGCCTTTCATAGCTATCTGCCTTTCGTAGCTTTTCTCTTGGGAGTGTTATCCAGATTATATGGAGTGAAACCTCCATTCTGATACTTATTGTGTATGGGCTGATATGTTTCTTCTCCCTCCTTTATAGTTTATTTGTTTGTTCTGAGGGAAGGTGATTTCTCCAACTTGATGTTCCTGTAAGTAGCCTAAGAGAGAGTTTACTGATTCTGTCTCCTGATAGCATTTCTTTAATCTACTTTCTGTTCATACTTGTGCAAATTACACACTGTAGGGATGGTTTTACTGATATAAGTTTCTTTCATGAACGATCGACTATGACTCCTGCACATAGTCACCCGTGAACTTGCTGCTACCCCCCTTACACACACACTCGCACACCTCACTGTCATTCACGGAGGCAGTCACGTGACCCGGAAATCAAAAAACAGAGTTTTATTTTGAGTGGCAAATAATTGGTTAACTTTTCAGGACCCCAATAAAGGCTTGGCTACCCCATTCCTATCAGCAAACACACCAACACACCTGCTGGCTTTTACCTCCTTCTCTCGCCCTCCTAATGCTCGCAAGAGAATGGGTCATCTGGCATAAAACGGGCTTGCAACGAACAGTACTAATATTTGTGCTTCCTCCATTTCAAACTGTTTGACAGCTACCTCTCCACAAGTGCTCATTATCTTCACCTTTGTATGACGTGGTCCCCCTATGTTACAACATGCCTGGCCTTGTAGAATTTCCCAATGTTGAAGCCCACCTTTAAAGGTTTTTCAGGCATACACCCCTCCATCCTTCATGTTCTCTTTCTCCACCACTATGGTAACGTCATATCTTGCACAGATTTTCCCTGCTCATACACTTCACAACACCAGTTCCAACAGCATCCCAATTATATTACTTGAATCTGTGTTGTCAAAATAGATTAGATTAACCTCATCGCTGCGGATGATATTTTCCCCCTGTGCTGGGCCCCAATGATAATGGGTGTGGTCATGACGGAACCATTCCGTCATCAGCACAGCTCAACCGTGACTGATGACGGAATGGTTCCGTCACCAGCATTGAAGGGGTTAAAAATGATCATCCTGGTAGACACCCCTCGACCCTGTTTGTAAAAGCAAAACATAGCAATGACCAAAACGGATTTAGATCAATATTATTAAAAAGCTTCAGTATCCAAAAAAAAGCATAGATATTCTGTGCAATCAGAAACTTGATGCTTCAAGTAAGTCGAGCTATCAAATAAAACAGATTAACAGTAAAGGAAACTCATGCCAACATGGATAACATGTCAGCCCAAGGCAGTCAGTCATTCAGAGGACTTTTGTCATAACAGGCTGAGGTTGGGGAAATGTTTGACGACGTGGTTGTGCTGACAAAGGTTTCTAACGGTAAGCAAAGTTATCCGCCCAGCATTTGCAACTCTTCTCACTTGCCTGTTTTGAAAACCTGTTCGAGTCCCAAATCTTAAATTTCTGTGCTTTTGCATGGGATGAGTCCACTGTAGTGCACTCCCAAAGTCTTCCAACCTATTTCAGGACAAGCATTGGCATAGCCAATAGATCTCGCCTTTGGGACCTTATAAGTGTTTAGCCATGCAACAGTTGATGTTGTTGCAACAAGGAAATTGTGCTGCATAACTAAATACTTATAAGGTCCACAAGGCGAGACCTATTGGCTATGCCAATGCTTGTTTCTGTTTCTTAGTGGTGTGCTCTACTTTTCGTAACATAGGAGCAGAAATTAATGGTCTGATCCAATCAAGTTTAGCGAGGACTGTTTCTTCATTGAGTGTGAGTGCTCACATATCTAGAAATTGATCTCTGCTTGGACAAAGGACGCAGCGATGCTTTATGCACGGAGGGCTTCGTTCCACAGTGTGAGGCATCACATGCACAGACTGCAGCATCACTCTACGGGGTCTTGTTGACCCGGCGGCCACTCTCATAAAGACAGTACTTGACCACTTTCACCTCCCCTACGGTGAGTATGTATGCAAACTTCCTCTTTAAAGCCGAAAGCATCACAACAATTCCACACCACCAAGGCCAAAGTATTCAGAAATAAAGCTGAGCCAACAAGTATGCCTCCAGTATCCTGAAGACGAGAAGGAAGATTGATCTCTTAGGGCCTACCCCAGTTTTCGGTTGGTGAATGCAGGCATATCTATGACATATATGTTACCCCTATGATATTCCAGCAATAGTGTGGCTGCAAGAGTGCTGCCATAGAAGCGGTACAAGCTGGAGGGTAGTGCTAATTTTTTGACGCAAAACCAGATATGTACTATTTTAAAGCATATTTTTATGCTTTATTTTATACTAAGCAGGAATACATATCGCATGCAAATACACTCTATGCTTCAGTTACAATTATAATCATTGTATGCTACTGCGGCACGTTATATTATTAAAGATTCATATGTCATTTGTTCAACTTCTTGTTGCTACTTTCAGTTACTTCAAAACATGTCTTATGCATTTGTCCCAATCCTAGGTAAGCACATATCCCTCCACTATGTAGTTTGCATACTATTTAGTCACTGTTCGGTAGGCATCAGTCCACTTCAACAGATCCCTCCATTGTTGTGCATGCTTATATATAGAAATAAAATAGTAACTTCAAACATTAACTGAAACGTATGCAGATGGGTGTATATGGTTAAATGCAGAAGTCTTATATGGGGTACTCTAGCTGCAGCACCTCAATGTGATTGCCCGAGCGAGCTACTAGGGTCACCCGGTCTACTTTGTTATCCTTCATTCTTCTGTTATCTCCCAAAGAAATTAAGAAAACAATCTTCTGTTCAAGATCAGGTTCTAACCTATTACTTCACTACTTCACTCTTGCTGCTCCTACCCACTTTTGCTCCTTCTTCCTCTCCCTCGTTTGTGCAGGCGTCTCCCGCATTGCCAGTGCCTCCTTCCATTGTTCTGCTATAGGGCGCTGCCGCATTACCCTTGCTTCCTCCCATTGTAGCGTTCCACCCTCAGCTCCAGCCAGTTAATCATGTCCCGGGTCCAACCCATCACCTGGGGCCCTGCAGCTGACTTCCACTCTAATGCAATTCTCCGCCTAGCCAGTCCCACAGCCAAGTCTATCAGTCTATTCCCGACCCAACAAGCATACCCGTACTGTGAGGGCCAGCTCCCTCCCCAGGGCATCGCCAGTACAGCTTCCTAGAATGCACACAGTAACTGACATCCCCATGTCATATGAAAAAAATCTGCGTCTGGTTGGGCACACCGTGGTCATTTAGGCTCATCCCCTCCATACGCAACGTTGAGGCGGTGAGGCGTCACGTATATCATGTGCGTAAAATTGAATTGTATGTATTTCAGACGAGTGTTACGGGAGATCCTCTTTGGGCATTGCAGGATTACCCCCCAGTCTTCGTCTGATAGTTCCCCATCTACAACCCTTTCCCACCTTTACCGCAAGCCAGTCAGAGGGTCGAGTGAGGCCGATAGTAAGGCAACGTAGAACCACTTCACCTGGTGCCCGGGGGATCCGAGCGTGATCAGTGCATGAAACACTGGTTGGGTATCAGGTTCTGCCCTTCCCCCACAACTGCCCAAAGGCACGAGTCAATGCTTCATATTGCAGGAACTGCCCAGAGGATAGACCACTATCCTCTACTAATTCCCGGAACGTGATCAGCATGTTATCAGAAAAGCAGTCCCCCACAGTTTCCAGTCCCACTGCTATCCAGTGCACCAGCTGTTCTGATGAAAATGTCGTCCGAGGCACCCCGTGAGGGAGGCCCACCAGAGATGTACTTATTGATGTTTTGTGAGGCACACCTCGAGGGTGACTGAAAGAGACACCCTCTGGGGGTTCCAGACTGTTGATGGGAGGTATATGCAAGAGTCCAGATCAATGACTTTGTATTGAAGTCAGCGAGGTACCAGTTACAAAAACAAGGCTCCTCTGGTTGGTCTCAGGCAGGGGCAGCTGGAGCCAATGCAGGCTGCTTATCATCTCTTGAAGCACTATTAAGTAACCCCATGACATAAGTAACCTGTCAAAGGCCAACAGTACAGGTCAACATGTAAAGGAGACAGACCTATGCCGATGGAATCTCAAGGGCCATATCTGCTGAATATCCTGCAGAGCCAATACCAAGAAAACATGGATGTTTCTGTGATTTCTTGAATTGATGAGGTATAGGAAATTGTATCTGCAATCACTTGATTAGTAATACTACTCAGCACCGAGATATAACATGTCAGAGTTTCAATTGTTCCAACATTTTCTTTTTAATTTTCTTATTCTTGTCTTCTCATACATGCAGCAATTAGTACAGCTTTTGTAGCCAAAACGTGTTTCGTTACATAGGTGTGTCCACCATTGACTTTATCAGGGCCAAACCTCTATTTGTAACAGGGCACACTTAAAAGCAGCCTCCAGCTACTACTGTATTCAGCAATTATAACCTAGGGCATCCCACCATCGGTCACATCATAAATATCAATTTTAAATGTGCTCGAAGATCCAATCATTGACTAGCAGACAGTACTCCTACTCGTGTCTACCATCGGTGCTCAGGTGCATTACTTAAAATTATTGATTTCTGGGGATTGCTGCCTGGAAGAGGAACTAAATCCATGGATATCCATTGACCAGTGAACCTGTTCAATTCAGCTTTTAGTGAATGCATCTCACTAGTCCCATTCAACAAAGTGTTTATTGGAGAAAGCCCTCCTTCTTTGGACTGAGGTAAAATTTAGAACAGCATTCCCGAACTGTGGGTTGGAAGACCCTGGTGGGTTGCAAGCCGATTTCTGGTGGTTCACAAAAGTCCAAGCAATAAATTAACATGCCTTTGATTTCTGTATTTATCTTGTCACATTTGCTGCACTTCAAAGATGGATGTCAAAGTTCAGGCTTTGTCATCTGATAAATTGTTACTTCTGTTTGTAACATGGGGACTGGTGTTTACAAGGTTCTCCCATTTTGCAGTCAGAGAAAATAAAGTAAAGTGAATTATGTGAAAATGCAGATTTTAATCAACCTTGATGGACAGAAAATCTGGATTTTATTAACCCCTTCCACGCTGATGACGAGCTGGGCTCGTCATGGCGTAGCCTCCTCGCACGCTGATGACGAGCCCAGCTCGTCACGTAACATGCAATTTAAAAAATCTCAGTGTGCGAGCGGAATTCCGCTAGCGCGCATGAGGTTAAAGACACGGAGGCTAATATTATGCAATCCTCTTTATTGCGCCACCCACAGCAGCATCTTCAAAGAACATAGAGCACAATAAAAATTCTTAGAACACTAACAAAGAGCCAGAACCTCCATGACTCTTCCTTCTTTTTGTGCTGCATTAAAATAATTAAAGTCACTAAGAGTCCATATTAAAACAAGTGAACCGATAATCCGAAATAGAATAAATTCTTCCTTCCTTTTCATTGCTGTCCACGAGGTGAAAAAGAAACTACAATTGTTCCCAACAAGGGTAGGGAGAGGAGGGATAATATTAGCCTCCGTGTCTTTAATAAAATCCGGATGTTCTGTCCATCAGGGCTGATGAAAATCTACATTTTATGGCAAGACCGGAGGCTAATGTTATGCAAGTTCAAAGCCCCTCTACCAATAACACACTTGCATTAATCACAGGTTTAAAATAGAACTTACAGAAAACAGAATCATTTGACCAATCTGCACATCTTAAAATATCATGCAAAGCACCTCCAAGCATAAAAGCCTTTGATGCCGAAGCACCCCTCACAGAATGTGCACCAAATCTACTCACATCCACACCTGCATTCTTCATCACCTCCTTCACCCATCTTGATAAAGTTGGATTTGAAACTGGTTTATGAGGTTTCCTATAAGAAATCAACTACTGACTCTCATTTGCAGGACGAATACCTAAAGTTCTCATCTCATAATCCTTTAAGCAAAGTACAACACACAAATGCTCATGTCCATCAAAATAAGGATACAAAATGCTATCTGAATTTGTCTTAGTTCTTCTACAGAGATAAAACCAAACACCTTCTGGATTAAAAATCCTAGCTCCCATATCCAATGCTCTTACATCAGACACCCTTCTAAAAGACAATAAGCACAGTAACATGGTCAATTTTCCACTTAAAACTATCAAATCTAAAACATTGTTACTTCCCAAACTCTCCAAGTACTCAAGAACTTTTGAAACATCCAACACTGAAGAATACCTCACCACAGGGGGTCTTAAAACTCTCACACTCATCATCATTCTTCTTACCAGATGACTTTGTCCAACGGAAATTCGATCAATCAACTCATGACCTGCTGCAATAGCTGATCTATGTAAATTATTAGTTCTATACGCTAAACCTCAATCAAACAAAGATGTCAAATAACTGACCACATATACTACATCCACTGAAACAGGATCATAATCCCTCTCCACACACCAGCGTAACCATTTTTGCCATGCCAATCTATACATATTCCTAGTTCCCTGAGCCCAGGATTCTCTAATAAGCTCAGAAGCCTCAACCGAAAGTCCTGGCATTTCCAAGACTCTCCTGAAATTCTCCATGCCATCAAACTCAACTGACCTGAAGTTACCAACTCGTGGCACTCTCCTAAAGCTCCTATCAGAATACCCTGAAAAGTTGGAAGAAGGATTGGACAATCTACCGACATCTCCAAGAGGATGGGATACCAAACTTGAGATTTCCAATTCGGAGTTACTAACACCACTGTTTCCTTCCACTTGCGTACCATCAAAGTTACAATGGTTATCAACACAAATGGAGAAAAAGCATACGGATGAAGATCCCTCCAATCCTGCCTGAAAGCATCTATCCCAACCGATTCCGGATCCGCACGCCAACTGAAAAACTTCTCCAACTTAGTATTCCATCTGTTTGCAAACAGATCCACATGAAAAGGACCCCAAAACTCCATTAACCTCCAAAACACTGACCTGTCTAACATCCAATCGCTTGAATCTGTTTGATTTCTCGAATATCAATCTGCTTGCACATTTTTCTGACCTGGCAAATACTCCGCCAGAACAGAAATGTTCTGGTTCAGACAATAATCCCAAAAAACTCTCGCCAGATCCGCTAGGTCTCTGGATTTCGGGCCCCCCAACTTGTTCACATATCTCACTGCTGACACATTGTCCATCCTCAACAAAACTGAACATATTACCTTGTTTTTCGTAAAACTCTTGATTGCAAATTAACCTGCCAACAGTTCCAAACAATTTATGTACATATGACTCTCCTCTACAGTCCACATGCCTCCTGTCGAATTTGCACCACAACGTACCCCCCAACCAGTTAAACTTGCATCTGACTCTATTATCAATTCCGGATTTATTCCGAAAATTTATTTCCCATTCCAAGCCTCCATATTTTTTAGCCACCAGTTTAGTTCTGATCTTGCCTCTCCAAAAGGGTAATTTCCTGTGAATAGTGTCTATCATGAAACCCCAAAACTAGGTATCCTGACTTGGAGTTAGACATGACTCCTCTCTGTTCACAATAAATCCTAGATGCTCCAAAAGACTCACAGCCAACTTTGTGTATTCTTCCACTCTGCTCTTCTCCTGATCCATAGTCAAAATGTTGTCTAAATAATCATTCGAATTCCTCTTTCTCTCAAAAATGCAAAGACTGGACGAAGCACCTATATAAAACACCAAGGGGCGGATGAAAGTCTGAATGGGAGACAAACAAACTTCCATAATTTTCCTCCCCATCTGAACCTCAGATATTTTTGTTCGCCAAACATATCGGAATTGTGAGATACCGTCATTCAAATCCAGTCGAGTCATTCAATCCCCTGTCTGAAATATACCTCTCAACATATGTAAACCCTCCATCTTGAAATGATGGTACTCCACTCAATCGTTCAGACTATTCAAATTTATCACTGGTCTCATACCCTTCCCTTTCTTCTCTACTAAGAAAATATTGCTTTTGAACACCGCACATGTTTTTAATTCCTCTACAATCACTCCTTTCATTAACAACTCCTTTACTTCTTTTTCTACCAACTCTGACAGCTCTGAGCTGAACTTGATCATTGGAGGACAGTGAAACTGTATCGGATCTTCTATGATGTCTATTCGATATCCTAAAACTGTCTGCAACACCCAAGGATCCCTTGTTAACACACACCAATTCTTGTAAAACTGGGCAAGTCTGCCGCCCAACTTTACATGGGTAACAAAAGGGTCTTGTCTTACCAGACCTTCTCGGTCTTCTATTTCACCTATAATTTCCTCTCTCCTTCTGAGG
Organism: Lissotriton vulgaris; assembly: GCF_964263255.1. Taxonomy (NCBI): domain Eukaryota; kingdom Metazoa; phylum Chordata; class Amphibia; order Caudata; family Salamandridae; genus Lissotriton; species Lissotriton vulgaris. Next base: position 796,921,330 of record NC_141685.1, on the reverse strand, counting down.
ATAGAAACCTCTGGGCTGATATCCCGTCTGTTGTTGGTAGTTGTAGTTGTAATTTCTGAATCCCCTCGTAAAGGAGGCCCTTGTGATTCCTTGACCACGGCTGGGAAAATGACCTCTACTTCTCCCGGCCCTTCCGAAAGCCCGACGATCAAAAACTTTCTTAATATCTCTCTGGGATTTTTCCAAAGAGCTGAAAGCACCCATATATTGATTCATCTCCTCAATAAAAACTTCTCCAAAAAGCATCCCAATCGCATCAGATCCATCCTCATTGTTGGACAATTACACCAATTTCGGATAAATTTTTAGGAGAATGCTCTTTCGTCTATCAACTGAAATTGCGGTGTTCGCGTTCCCCAACAAACACACCACTCTCTGAATCCACTCTCTTTGTTCATCTATGTCCAGATCTTTCTTTTCAACATAGGTTTCTTCAGCCATATCGAATATTTTTGTCAAAGGCCCTGTTAGATCAAGCAACCTGTCCTGACACATCTTTAACCCTTTATCCAATCCCTTTTTTGGATCCCTACCACCTTTTGCTACAAATGCAATAATTTTTGCATTAAGCTCAGGTGTCAATGCAATCTTATTGGCTAAACCTGGTCTAGAGCAGTCTGAACGGAGTCTTAACCTTACGTCCTTTGGAATTTGCTTCCTGAGCCACATCTGGACATACTCAGCAACATGTGGAGCCGGGATCCATTCAGGCGTTAACGGGTGCTTAACCATCAAAGGATCAAACATAGACTCCCCTAAAGGATCTATGACCCCAGCATCCTCTTCTGTTTTATCATTTTTCTTAGTCTCAACATCTTTAACCTTATCCACTATTTATACATCTGAACCAAAATCAGAGGAACAACTTAATTCTATTTCCGCACTACCCGAAGACTCATCACATAACACAGTAGTATGTCTTTTACTACTATGACCTCTTACTAGGTCACCATGTGTGTCCTTGACACCTGCTTGATTTGCACGTTTCCGCAAAAAACCTGAGTCTGGGTATGCAGTTTTTGCTTTCTTACTTTTCAAAACATATGAATCCACATTCTTCCTCTTTCTGTTAACTTTACCACCTTTCTTTCCCAACATAGGAGCTTCACCAGCTGACCAAAACTGTTCCTCCTGGGTAGTGGAACCACTACTCTTTTTAAAATCTTCTAACTTTTTATCTATTCTTGAATCCAAATCACTAGCAAACTTAGACAACTTAAGTGCAATTCTCTCCTCCATATTCAATTTTCCTTGAGTCAATGCATTAACCTCTGACATTCTTAAATGACTAAAACACGACTCTCTAATCAACCTATTCTAAGTATAAAATAATAATGAAACAATCTTATTAAAACAAACTCCGTTGTCACCAATCTTATTAATACAAGACTCCCTTTACACAGCTATTTAAAAACAATGCTCTTTTAAAAACACAGAGTCTTTCCTTGGCAAATAAATGACCTTCGATCACAATAACTCTTCCATCACTCTCTTCCCGAAACCGTCTCTTCAGTTTCAGTCAGCGAAACCACATTCTCAACGCATGCGTCGATACGAGTGGACGCGTGCTGACGTAGTTCAACAATCTGCCCTCCGCATGCTTACGTCAACAAGCGAACACCACAAACCACCTGTTTATGCTGCACCAAATGGAACCCTCTGATGCAAATGAGACAACGGTAAGCTTTCGTTACCATTGTGCACCTTCAAATTATTCAAAAAAACTAATAGCCTGATTCATCAAAGACCCGTTTTGCGAGTCTATAATAGCGATTCATAAGGAATCGCTATTACAGGCTCGAAAAACGGGATTCATGTAGGAATCGCAAAAAAAATGTGATTCCTACATATTCCTTATTTGCGATTAGCAAATTGCTAATCGCAAATAAGGAATAACTCCCCATTCATTCCTATGGGCCAAAAGGCCCATAGGAATGAATGGGGAGTATTCCTTATTTGCGATTAGCAATTAGCTAATCGCAAATAAGATAGCGATTTAAAGGGTGCCAGGGGTGTCCAAAGGACACCCTGTAGCACCCCTTAAATGCAAATTTAAACAGGTGTTGCGCACACACATGTCCAAAGGACATGTGTGTGTGCAACATGCAACTTAGAAAAATGCTTTTAAAAGTATTTTTCAAAGTTTTCGCTATTTACCACGAGGTTTGACCTCGCGGTAAATAGCGGCCCGAAATAGCGAATTCGCATTTTGAAAATGGATGATGAATTGCATTTAAGGAATCTCAAATAGAGATTCCTTAAATTTAATTCCTCGCATATTTGCGATTTCGCTATTACCGATTTTTGCATTTGGGATGATGAATCCCAAATGCAAAAATTGCGCTCGCAAAGGGCCAGATTCTGAGAATCTGGCCCTTTGCGAGCGCAATTCTCCTTCATGAATCAGGCTGTATACCACTTCATCCAGAAAAACGAAACCATCTTTCCTCTCTCATAAAACGCTAAACTTAATTTATTTATTAATGGCATTTGTAGAGCGCGTGCAATTACCCGTAGGCGTCTCGGCGCTGGTATGCAATGCTGTCTATCCCTGATCAGAAGATTGGTGGCTGGGTTTACTGGTTGAATAACCACGTCTTCAGTTTCTTTCTGAACTGGAGGAGTGTGGGACTTGTTTTAATGTGGTTCGGTAAGGAGTTCCAGATTTTAGGGGCTGCGATAGCAAAGCGGCGATCACCCCATGAGACTGTTCTGCTTCGTTGGACCACAAGTTGGTTAAGCGAGGAGGAACGAAGTGTTCTGGATGGATTATAAGGAATTAATAGCTTTTTGAGGAAGCGCGGTCCTTGATCCTGCAGGGTCTTATAGACTATACATAGTGCTTTGAATTTGGCCCTATTTTGAATGGTTAGCCAGTGGTAATCTTTCAGGGTGTCCGAGATGGGAGCAAACTTGGGTTTTTTAGAAAGCATGCGTGCTGCTGCATTCTGCACAGTCTGCAGCTTTTTCGTAACTCTGCTTTGTGCATTAAGCAATAGACCGTTGCAGTAATCCAACGATGTGAGAACCAAGGAGGTGACTAACGTATTGGCTGCTGAATCTGGCAAATAAGGGATGATCTTTTTTATTATTTTGAGCTTGAAATGGGCATTAGATGCCACCTTATTTGCATGGGCCATGAAACAGAGCTTGTCGTCAAATGTCACTCCTAGGTTTCTGACCTTAGCGGTGGGGGTGGGAGGGACACCAAGAGCCGATGGCCACCAAGCTGCCGACCAGGCTGGCAGAAGGTTGCCAAAGATGACCACCTCAGTTTTATCGGAATTGAGCTTCAGGCAATTTCTTGCCATCCACTCACCGATAGCAGTCATCCCCCTTTGGAATCTTTCTGCCACCTCCTGTCCGTCACCCTTTATGGCCAAGACCAGCTGGGTGTCGTCAGCGTATGAGGTGAGGCTCATCCCGTGTGCTTTAATGACACTTGCAAGGTCCGACACATAGATATTAAATAGTGTCGGACTGAGGGATGAGCCTTGAGGAACCCCACACGGCAGCGACAGATCCGCTGATTGGAAGAGACCCATGGTGACCGCCTGGGTTCTGTTGGCCAGGAAGGAGGCAAGAAGATCCTTGGCAGTAAGCCGAATACCCATCCTTTCGACACGGTCGATCAAGATCTTATGGTCGACCGTGTCGAAGGCCGCTGAGAGATCAAGAAGGACGAGCAGTGCTGTTCCTCCCTGATCACGGATGACTCTTATGTTCACTCGAAGGTTTAAACACACCCCGAAAGCCAAATCTCCTTTCTGATGTTTTCTCCTCATAAAATAAGTACTTCTAAATAAAACTTATCTGCTTCACAAACCAAAACACAGATTCCCAATACTCTAATGTTCATAACGATCAACTCTGAGTAAAATCTGTTTTATACTCCTACTCTCTTGACTGTTTACACGCTCTCAGAGTGCAGAACAAAATAAACTTTTCCAACTCATCCTGCACTAAGCAAACGGAAACCGAGTCAAATTAGACGCAAAATTAACCCAATTTTTCTCATCAAAAATCACTCAATAGTATTAATCTAATATAAACATTCCATTCAATATTCATTCAAACTGTAACATTTAAGAGGGAGATTTAAAACATGACATCTTCTGGGCAGCAGCAAAAAAGAAGGAAGAGTCATGAAGGTTCTGGCTCTGTGTTAGTGTTCTAAGAATTTTTTTGTGTTCTATGTTCTTTGAAGATGCTGCTGTGGGTGGCGCAATAAAGAGGATTGCATAATACTAGCAGCCCGCCCCAGCGTTGCCCGGGGCAGAAGGGGGCTGGGGGCAGCATTTTAAGGCTCTGTGCACTCCCACCCGCCCCGACATTGCCCAGACCGCATCCCTCCCGCCTCTCCCCGCCGCCCGCCCCGACATTGCCCAGCCTGCCTCCCGCCCGCCTCGCGCCTCGATCCTCCCGCCCCGATCCTCCCGCCCACCGCCCGCCTCCCGCCTCCCGCCTCCCGCCTGCCTTTGCCTTACCTGGGCCGCCCGCAACGGACTTCACCGCCACTCCTCGCTGCTCTTTGCCTTACCTGAGCCGCCCGCTCCGGACTTCACCGCCACTCCTCGCCGCACGTCACCGCTCCTCCCCGCATGTCGTCTTCACGTCTAGGTCGCGGTAAGCACTACGTCACGGCCGGTGCTAGTTTTAGGGGACTACTTTGTTTTGAAATTTTAATTTTTTAATTTACGTTTTTTTTATTTTATGTTGCCTATGTCCATCTACACACCCTGAGGATTCCAACAATGTATTGGGTGTGTGGATTGGCGCTGTGGTTCTCGTGTTTACCTTGCCAAAAGGGTTCTTTTCTCTCTTTATACTAGTAGTATAGATTAGCCTCCGGTCTTGCCATAAAATCGTGCTGGAGTGTAGGGAGTGTGAAAGGATATAGTGTAGTATATCTTTTTTTGTAACATACAACAAAATGTAAAAATGTGTAAATGCACTGTAAAGCAAAAAATAAGCACTTTTTTCTAATTCTAAACTGTGTTGGAAACAAATATTTTAATAGGATCAAAAGAAAATAAGACACTTTACTTGGCGATTCACACATAAGAATTAATTGAAACAAGATTTCCACACAATTTTATGTGCAATATAGTTTTATCAGTAAAACCTTCAGGTCTGTGAGGATTTAATGGCCATTTCATTGGAAAATGTGCTGTCTGTAAATGAAAAATCTGCCTGCCTCAGGCTCATTAAAGCTACTTGGGTCATGAAAGTTTGTCATTCTAAAACTGTTGTCATGGTTCTAAAATGTTTTGGATGCACTGATCTAGAGAGTGGCATTGGGTTGGGTGGAGAAAACTGAAGTAACATTTTACATGATTAAAAAGAGGGAATAATGAAATATCTCATTGTGTTTCCCATATGCTTTCCATCTCCCCAGGAAGTGAGTTAAGGGCCCTATGCTCTGAAGTAACACAAATGCATCAGAGATCACATACATTGGCACAGAATGAATTAGGTATTAGAAGCGTGGACACCCAGGGCTGATGTACAATGCCCTTTTGTGGTCACAAACCCCAAGGTTCCCATTGTCGCTGGGTTGGCAACCACAAAAGCGCTTTTCAAAATGTACAAAAGCCGGAAAGTGTTCCTGTCTTATAAAAAGGCTTTTGTAACTCCTTCCGAATCACAGATATGAAGCAGCATGAATGGGGCACTCCCCTCCTGATAATGATCCAGAGATGGCATGATCAATGGTTTAACACTGCATTGCTGTTGCATAGCATTAAACGGCTCCCTAACCCATGATGGGGTGGTAACTGATTGGCAAAGGGGAATCTGTCACTTTGAGAATTGTATCAGTGGCTTTGGGGAAGCTTCTGGATCTATGTCTGCTCACCTCCAGTGTCTTCCCAAACAGGGGTATTTTAAAGTAGCGCATGTCCCTTTAATGGTCATGGGTTGCTTTTATAACAAGCATTTGCAATGCAATCGGTCTCACCTTTGGGACCTTATATGTATTTAGCTATGCAGCACACTAGCCTGGGTGCTGAAACATCTACTGTTCTGTAACATGGAGGGAAAGTGAGCACCAAACTGAGTGACACGCCAGGTATGGAAACATGTGGAGACAAATGTTGCCTTTCAGCTGGAAATGGTATAGTCCAAAACTCTGTTTTTGATATAAAATCAGGGCCTTCGGTGATCATATCACTGGAAATAAAAGTTTTGAAAAAAATATTATTGTCTACTGGTGCTCGTGGAAGGCAATTTCTATGGACTGGAATCTAGAGAATGCTAAAGTGATTCTGGTATTTTACGGACCTCTGCTGGTCGTTTTCTATCAAGAAAGTTAAATAGAGGCAGTTGCCAGAAATCTTTTAAAAAGAAAGGGGCATATTACCAAGCACTAGCGATAATTATCGCTATTGCTTGGTTAGCGGGAAAAAAATATCGCCGAGCACCGAGGATTTTTACAGCTGAGATACCTTGATATTATCAAGGTTTATCTCAAAAGCGGTAAAAATCCTGCGAAATGCATGAATATCGCTGAAAAATCAGCGATATTCATACATTATCGTGACAATGCTCTTAGCCATGTTATCCACCTTCCATTGGATAACATGGCTAAGAACTGCTTTTAGCAGGTGTTAGATTTTGGAGATATTCGCGCTTAGCGCGAATATTTCCAAAAGTTGTTAGTAGGAGTTAGAGATGTTAGCGACTGTTTTCAGTCACTAACATCTTGGCACGCCCACTTTGCATGTCATTAGCGATAATTATCGCTGACATGCAAAGTGGGCCCCTAAATGCCCGTTATCGCCTACCAGCTGATAAAATTATCGCCGCATTAGCGGGAAAAAGTCCTGCTAATGCGGTGATAATGCCCTTGGTAATATGCCCCAAAGTCCCTCGGCAGAAAGCAAGTCTGGTATTTTACTGACCTCTGTTGGCCGTTTTCTATCAAGAAAATAGATCCAATTGAAAAGAAAAAAGTCCCTAAGCAGAAGCAGATAAGTCCTAGGGCTGATCTCCAGAGCCCACAAAGTACACACACATATAAATATATACTAAAGTATATATAGTAAAGTATATACTAACATATTTACAATAGGTCTCAAATGCTCGATGTAAAAAAATGTTTACTGCTTAGATGAGCAAATGCACCGATGCTGGTCTGCTTTGCCTCGCAGGACTCCATACCCACGCTTGTGGTCAATCACATGGGGTCTCACATTGTAGCCTGCCTCATTCATAATTATTAGTCACATTGTTTTGCGGTCCCCTGCGAATGTACAATTAGCGATGCAACCTACTGATATGTAGGTCACATCACAACAACGTGCATTCCCGTTCTCAAACCAGTCAGTGTGCAAACTGCAGAATCCTTGGTTTGCAAATGGAAACAGTCCATCTGACGGTCAGTGTGACCTTATGTTCTCTAAAGCATGATCTGCCTCCCCCTGGGCATCAATGAATGCAATGACACTTTCGAAGAAAGTCCATCCATTACAGGATTATTCTCTTATCTAAAACTGGCAAGAAATCCTAGGCACCCTTTCGGCCATCTCTATGCCTACATTGATTACATATCTCACCTCATTTTCTGTAATTCTGTAGCCTTTCGATTATCTCGCATGGCTTTTGTCCTGGAGAAATTGCTAAGGGACCTTTCTAAATTAGCCTGCCATGCACAGTTTCTAAGCAAGGGAAAGAGACAGAGTGAGATAGAGAAAGAGAGAGAGTTAAACGCTGTGGACTCAACCGACCTTCGGCACAGACCAATTGCAGATTTGCAAGGACAAAGTACGGACTGAAAAGATGCCTCAGACGGGGTAAGATCCGCAGCTTTTCATTCAGAAGAGAACTAAGGTTAGGCCTTATGCTCTCTTGTAGTACTTCCCAGTGAAGCATGATGTGCACTTTTATGTGCACCAGTGTGCGTAGAGGGGTGTGGTTGTACAAACCAGAAACTCTCATCTTTTAGCAGTACGGTCGGGAGACCAAGCAGCAGAACATCCGAGTTTGGGATGGAGGGTGGTGTGAATATACAAGCAAACACCATTACATCATATACCACCCTGCACTCTCTTCTTTTTTCTCCTTCCCCTCTGCTTGTACTCTGTTGTCTTCTCACTTATTGTATCGTATTGCAGCATTTATATAGCACTTACTACATGGACCACTTAGGAGCTTAACTGCATTTGTAGCATGCTACACCATGTAGGATGTGTGGTTGGAAGGATGTTGTCTTTCTTTCTGTTCCTGAGTGGGAAGTGTTTCTATGCCATACGTGATGACCACCGAAGTGTGGTTATCATGTTATTGGACATAGCGCGTAGGAGTGTGATGGTGATGAGGCGTGAGAGACAATTTATTTTAGATTTCAGTAAGCTGGTAGCTTTGAACCGCTCTGCAGTTCTCTTTATGGTGTTTCTTATGATCATATTTTGCTTAGCTTGTTACTGAACTGCAGGAGGTGGTTTGATAAGCAGTATAAAAGTAATAGCAGCATGTCTAAAATAACGTTCACTGACCTAATCATGTTCTCAAGTGTGCGCATCCGCAGTAAAGAAAAATGCAGAGATAAATCTTCACAGACCAGGAAACATGCAGCATTCTTAAAAAAGAAAAATAATTTAAAAAAGACATTCAAGTCACTGTATTCCGATTTTTGGCATTATTCAGGATGTATGTGCTGCATGTTTTACAATATCAACGAGTAAATAAAACTCTATCTCCTTAAGTAGAAGATACAAAAAAATTAAAAATAACAGTTAAAAGCGGTATTGGAACACAGGAAATACACACTTTGTACAATGGTAACACTAGATAATTCCAGAGCGACGTATCTCCATCACCTCTAAATGATAAATAATTCAATCATATTGCTTTATTAACCTTCCTGCTTCTTCAAATTTGCTTGAAAGTTTGCCCACTCTTTTTTCAAAATTTTCTCCTCCAAACCCTCTGTAGGTTTTTCGGGCTCGCTCGCTACGCTTGCTCGCTACAGTGCAGTACAACTTTAATTTTACGCCTCACCTCTTTCAAATGTCACCAGCCGCCCCTGGCACTGGCCTATCCAATCTGAGATTTTGTGCATAGTTGTGGTCCTGAGTTGGCATGGATGGAGGGAGCAAGATGTGGAGAGATGTGCGGGGATAGTCATTTTTAATAACATCCACCATATCTGTGTTAAGGTGTTGCTTCCTTCCCACTCACCAGTTCCCTCTTACCCCATCTTCTGTGTCCTCCTCCATGTTCATATTTCCTTCTCTCCCATTCTTTCCTCTCTGTCTCTCTCCTGTCCCTTCGTTCCCTCTTTCATGCACCCTCCTTCCATATCTCCCTTTCTCTGTCAAAGTCCTCCCTGCTTTTCTCCTGTTCCATTATTCGCTCTCGGTCACCAGTTCTTCCTTTCCTCGTTTTCCTTGTTTCTCTCTTCCTCGCCTCCTTCCCACTATCCTGCATCTCCTTCCCTCTCTCCTGTTCCTTCCTCATTCTTCCTGTTTCCTCCTCCTCCCTCTCCTGTCCCCAACTATCCTCTATCCTTCTCTTTCATACCTCGCTTTGCTCTCGTTCACTGCTCCACGTGCCTTTTTCCTACTCGCCTGTTCCCTCCTCCCCTCTTCAGTTCTCGCTTTAATTCTCCCCTGTGACTTCCTCTCTTCTGTCCTCTCATTTCCTCTCTGCTTCCCACATCTGCCACGACCTTCGCTCCTTCCCTGGGCAGTTCCCTCCTCCCCGCTCCTCTCCTTTGCTCTGTTTTATTTCGGCTATTACCCTTTCTTTTTCCCTCCTTCTCTACCCCCCTCCTCCCTGTCCACAGTGCTTTGTAGAGGCTTCAGGGCAACATAAACTTTAAGCAATCTTCCACCGTGATGTCATCGTGTTCCCTTCTACCCTTTCTCCTATCCTCATCCTCCTTTCCCTATACCTCCCTCTCGCCCAAAGCCTCTGCCTCCATTTCCTGCGCTTTAACACAGCCTTGGGGTAGCATAGCACTAAATAGGCAGCCGACATAATAACATAAGACTTCTCCCGCCATCTGCCACAGGGCCTGTGTGTGTGTCTGTCTCCCTCGGCCTGCCTCTCTGCATCTCGTTCTCTCTGTATTTCTGGGAGTTTCCATCTTACTGGCCATGCCAATGTGTCTAGAAAAGCATTGAGCAGTGTGTTTGTATTCTGAGGTGTTTGGCTGTCATCTATGTCTCTCTGTCTGCATCTCTTTGGATGCTAGCATGCATCTGCCTGCCTTCTGACTCGGTTTTTGTTTGTGTCTGTTATCAGGGCTGGCTTTTCGGCGGTGTGACCGGTGCAGCCACACCAGGAACTGACTAGGTGGGGGGTGCAGTATTTAAAAATAACGTATGGCTTTAGATGCAAACAGGGCCGGACTGGCCGTAGTGGGCACGAATCGTTTCCCTGGTGGGTCGGAAGGGTGGGGGGCCTGTTTTCAACTGGAGGCCGGTCTTGCAGCAAAATTGGCCCCTTGTAACAAAAGTGCAACAGTTTTGGTCCTGCCTGCAAGTGTCACCCCTCACCACCCCCCCCCCCCCCAGTTTTTAGCTGCCTGCTGTCAAACAATCATACATGTACAAACGTCAGCAAGCACGTCTGCATTGCGTCATGAGACACAGATTTTTTTTTGCCGATGCTGTATCATTTTGCTGATGCTGCACAGCATAGACACCTACTGGCTTGTTTATATAGGGCCCGAGTCACAAAGACCAAATCCTAGCTTTTCGACTTTCGAAATTCACAAAAGGCATTTAGTAGTAGTAAAGTTAGAATTCCTAACTTTACTACTACTAAATGCCTTTTGTGAATACCAAAAGTCGTAAAGTTAGGATTTTGTCTCAGTTTAGTAGTAGTAAAGTTAGGAATCCTAACTGTACTACTACTAAATGCCTTTTGTGAATACCGAAAGTAATAAAGTTAGTATTTTGTCTCAGATTACTTTTGTGAATCGGACCCATAGTGTTTGTATAGAAACAATGATGTCAGTGTACGTTGTGGTACCTTAACATGATCAGTGCTGCATGTTCTCCATCTAAGTGCCCAAGAGAATTCTACCTTGCCTAAATAACACACCGAACAACTGCCCTATGAGTGGGCTGTAAACCACAGGGGGAGGGATTACTTATAATGCCCCAGTGCCATTTGGCATGATTTTTCAGGTGCACTCGTATTACGCAAGTTAGTGGTACAGTTGTTGAACGATAGACCTGTACAGCAATGACAACTGCAAAGACGACATTTTGCAAAAGTGCTAGTGCAAAACTGCATCCCTTGCATTGTAGTCGAGAACAGTGCACAGATTTTAGATGCCACAGGCAAAAATGCATGTTCGATTGTGGTGGCTCCATTTCCCTGCAAAAAAAAAAAATTTGAAACTCCCCCATGCAATATAGTTAAATGTAAGCAATACAACCCAAAGAGAACAATGTACTCCATGCTTGCATCACTTATTGTAATACCACCTTACCATAAGAAATCTGTAGGTGGCACTGATTTCTCTGTGCCAAGCTCTGGCACTCACTACTAGCCATTATTAGAAGCACCAAGGAGCAAACACACTTCCAAATACTGTTGAAAACATGGCTAATTCCTAGCTAACTGCACAACCCACATCCCAGCAATAAAGCCACAAAAGCAAGCTCAATCATCAATTTACAATCCACAGATTAAAAAGAACACAACCAGCAAACTCTTTGATATGCAGGTAAGCGAGGAAGGGGCGATCTATGGTTCACCATGGCATCAAATAGTTGCATATAAAACAGTTATAGCCCACAATAATACTAAGATCATAATTAAGGCTCACTGTTTTCCGTTTTTACTGATCAATACAGACAGAAAATAATCTGTTTCTCTTCTGTATTTATTTTTAAAAGTAGAAAAATGCAGAAAATTGTGCTTTTTTGAGTGACTCTCCATGGTGTCCTTCATGAATTCCAGGCCAACGGCTGAGCATATACACAACATGGGGAGCTCAAAAACAGGTTATTATTTCCTTAAATACAGGCATATGTTAACATATATTTGTATATAATTTTAATATTTATCTGTGGTTGTAGGGTTTTGTTATATTTGGCTGCTTTGTTTTCAAAATCGAGACTGATATCTAAGTATGATTTTTATAAGTTCAATAAATGTGACAATATACCACTTCACGACTTCACTTATTCTCAAAACGCGATATAAATATGGATAAATACCAATGGAAACATCAAAAAATAAATATGAATAAATACAGACGGAAATTAAAAAAAAAAAAATACAGTAAAACCGGGAGCCCTAATCATAATGCACAGTGGTCAGCAGCAAATTGCAGCTTATACCTCTTACAGTCACATAAAGCATATCTGCTACATAGGTTGTCCATCGTCAGCACCGTGCAGCCAAAAAATACAAACATCACTAAATGAACAGGCTTGGAATAACTGAGGAGATCTGTTACACATATAGTCCAGCACTGCAGGTCCCTAATATCTATACAGTTTGACCTAATAACAATGCCCATCCAACCAGATTTCTCCATTTCTCTCTCCATCCAACTATGCCAGCTCAGGGTCACAACTATACACAAATTCTCAGATTGGACAACCCAGAGCAGTAAGTAGCTAAGAAGACTATATCGTAAGAAATACCATGAAGAGACCTGCGGTGCTGTTCAAAGCTACCTGCTGAAAAACACAAAACTGCTTGTCTGTCTCTCACATTTCATCATCCACCACACTGCTACGCATTGCATTCCATATTATGAAATAGCACCTTGGTGATCATCGCCGAGGCATGAAAACACTTCCGATATAGGATTAAAACAATGACATCATCCTTCCAACCTATTTTGAGAGACAAAGGTCCCTATCACAGAAGAATAGGCAGTGTAATCAGGCCAACATAATGATCTGTGCAATTTTTCAATCAAAAGGAAAAATGATTTATTTGGGACAAGTAGTCAAAAGGACAATTAAATCAACAAAATGCAGTGGGTATAAAAACGGGGTTGGAAATCAACAGATTTCCAGACCTCAGACATTAATTACTAATGCAGTGACTTGGCTACATTTACATATTTACATTAGTCACATCAAAAATCACATAATAGATAGTATACCCTCGGTCCCTTCTGACTCACATGGTCCCCTTGTTTCTTTACAAACCACATCAAACTTCCAACAACACACCCTACACTGCGTTGCATGCTATGTATGTAGACAAGCGATTCAAAGCCCCCATAGGGGAAGTAAGAGCTGCCATCCAATATCAAGTGTGAAACGGATTAATGACTCTTTCTGTTGACCATGCATCTCTGTGATTGTGTCTCAGTTATTGTTTTCTATGTGTGTGTGTTTCCGACTTTGTCTGTGATTGTGTCTGATTATTTTGGTGTGTGCGAATGTTGTGTGTGATTGAGATTGTTTCTGTGTTTTTCAGGCCTGTCTGTGAGATTGTGTCCGTAGCAATGTTTCGTGTTTTTCAGTGTGATTAATACTGGCTTCGTCTGTGTGATTGATCCTGTGTTAATCTCAATATTTTACTGTCTGCATGATAGTTTCAGTGTCTGGGTAACTGTTTCTGTGTTTTTCAAAGTGATTGCCGGTGTTATGTTTCTGTGCATGGGTGATTGTATCAGACGTTTATGCGATTATTTAAGTGTGCCTGTCAGTTTTCTGGTGCCTGACCATGTGATTGTTGCTGCTACTATCTGTGTGACTACTTTTATGGCAGTGTTATTGTTTCTATTTCTGTGCACGTTTTTCCTCATCTGTCATTGCGATTGTGTGTCACTTTTTCTGTGTTTGTGACTGCTTCTGCGCTTGTGTGATTGTTTATTTGTCTATTTGTTTCTGGAGGATTCTGACTCTGTCTATCTGTGGCTATGTGATTGTATCTAAGTCAACCTGTATGATTGTTTTCAAAGTCTGTCTGTGTGGTTGTTTTGGTGCATGCATGATCATGTGTCTGATGCAAAAACAACAGTTGATGGACAGAATGCAGAACAATGTCATACATTCACCCCAGTACAGAGATTTGGGCCTGAATCCATCGTTTTTTTGCTCACCTTGCCATTCCAGTTTGAACCCAGCCATATGCAAATCAGTCTTGACCTTGTGCCTCATGGGAACAGTCCAGCCCGAACTGCCAAACCAGGTCCTCCCTGGACTGGAAACAAGCATCCTAGGACCGGTTTCAGGGTTTTACCCCTCTTCAGCCAGGATAGCTTGATTCCAGTGGCATGGAGAGCACGGGACCCACGTCTGGGCATACCCGTACCACTTGGGGTGACAAATGCAAAAACAACAGTTGATGGATGCTTTCTTCGCCCTAAATTGGCAGGGTATGCCCGGACATGGGCACCTTGCTCACGTTGCCACTAGATTCAAGCTAGCCTGGCTGATGACGGGTGATTAGCCAGAAACTGGTCCCAGGATGCTTGTTTCCGGTCCAGGGAAGACATGGCTTGGCAGTTCGGGCTGGACTGTTCCCATCAGGCACAGGGTCAGACTGATTTGCATATGGCCATGTCTGAACTGGGGTGGTGGAGTGAGCTAAAGAATGATGATGGATTAAACCCAGATCAGTTGACTGGGGGTGAGTATTTGATTTGCTCCAACGCTCCATCCATAATCCCCTTTTTGGTATCGCTTTGATCATGTGTCTGGGCAAGTGTTTCCTCTTTTTTGGGGCGTATCTGTGTACTTCAGTCAATTTATGTGTGTGCCTATCCCAGCTTGTCTATGTCTATTTCTGACTACAAGTATGTCTATTTATTTGTATTCATATTCCACCGTGCTTGAAGGGATTTATAGGTTTTCCCAGCTCTGTCTGTATCTTTATCTGTGTGTGTATATATACATCAGTCCGTCTACATGTCTATACATCAGGATGTGCTCATCTCTCAGTCAGACCACTTGTTACTGCGTTTGTAAGTCTATATATTCTACAGGACTTCTATCTTTGTCTCCTTGAGTGTATATCAACTTGCAGTTTCCAGATACAAGGTCCAAGTCTCATCACCTGGCAGCCAATGCCCTTTTTATTTGTGGGAGGAAAGCTACTCGAAGTTAGGACCTGCCATACCTCATGTTTATAAGATTGTGAATAAGAGTGAGTAAGTTTTCTTGGTAAATGTCAGACTTTGCTTATTCTTTTATTCAATTATTTCTTCTAGGAGAATTATGAGTCATACTTTTCATATGTAACTTTCTTCTTATTTCTTAAGTTTCACCATGCGAGAATATTCTTCATATCCAACATGTAAATCATGTATACCAAAGTAACAGGTTCTGAAACAGCCAACGTGTTTTGCCCCTTTAGTTGTCCATTTAGCCGCGGCTTTCTCAAGGCTTTAGCATTTATTCACCATCATGATTAACAAAGTTCTGGCAATCAGTTAATCCCCTCTAGTCACATATTATGCAATATTTTTAGGTCGAAAATATGTTCTATCAATGGACTATTCGTTTTTTGTCAGGTCCTGGGAATAATTCCCGATGTCAGCCTATATGAACATGTGCCTGTGGGTCGACTTAAGTGGCTGTTTGTTATTTTCTGTTGCATTCTAACTATTTGGTCAGTTTGGTTAAGCTTGCCTTTGAGTGTCTCAGTCATTTCTGGCCAGTGTTTGATGGTCCTTTCGTATACAGTTATCTCAGTCTGTATACTTGCCTACCTGTCCAAGTGTTTGTCCATGTTTGGTTTTGTATGTGTTCATGTTTTTTAATCGGTTTCTATTTGTGCTATGCATTTCTCTTAGTCTATTTCTGCCCATGTGTTAATATTCAAGTATATAAATTGTGTTATCCCATATATTTCACACCACAAATGCCTCCACCTCCTCCCCCCTTGGCCTCACGGAATGAAGTGCTTTTGCCACTCATCATCACTAGTCTGTGTTCGGGAAGAAATGCCCTACCCACTCTGCGCGCCCCTCCACATCTGCCCAATTAGATAGCGGGGAAGATGGAACGGCTACAAACAGCTAGCATAGGTGCTGTTTCAGGCATCTGATGAACATACTTTGAGGCATTCTGATCAGGGGAATGGGGTTGGAATATTCTGGCCTTCAAGGGTTCTAGCTAGCAAAGGCAAGAGGGGTTGGTTATTTTGGATTTGAGGGGTTCTGCTAGAGGAAGTGGGTCAAGCATTGTGGCTTCATGCGATTCTGACCATTGATATCCGGTCAATTGTTGTGGCTTTAGGATGTTTTGACCAGAGGAAAAGGTATTGGGTGTTCATGCCAGGGAAAAGAGTTTGGTGTTCTGGCCCGAAGTGTTCCGGAGAGCAAAAGTACTCCCGGTTCTGGCTTTCAAAGATTCAGGGCAGAGGAGAGGGTCTGGAATTCCAGCTTTAAAGGGTTGTGATCAGTAGAAAAGGTTAATGTATTCTGGCTTTGACGAGATCTGACCAGAGAAGTTATTCTTGCTTCAAAGAGTTCTGGCCAGCAGAAGAGTGGCAGGTTTTCTCACATCGAAGAGTTCTGCCCATCAGAAGATGTTTGAGTATTTTGTTTTTGAAGAGTTCTGGCCAGCGGAAGAGTGTCTGTGTTCTAGCTTCAAAGGATTATGACCATTGAAGGGGGCGGGTATTCCAGCTTCGAAGAGCTCTGGCCAGGGGAAGACAGTTGGGTATTCTAGTTTCAAAGGGTTCTGTCCAGCAGACGATGGTCAGGCACTCTTGCTCTGAAGTGTTTTTGCCAACAACAGAGGGTCAAATATTCTGGCTTCAAAGAGTTCTGGCCATGGCGGGAGGGTCAGGCATTCTCCCTTTGAAGGGTTCTGGCCAGAGGATTAGGGTTGGGTATTCTAGCTTTGAAGGGTTCAGGTCGATAGAGAGGCTTGGGGATTCTGGCTTTAAAGGTTTCTGACCAGTGAGACAGGGTCAGGGATTGTGGCTTTGAAGGGTTCTGGCCAGTGGAAGAGCGCCAGGTACTCTGGCTTCAGAAGGTGCTCACCAGGAAAAAAGTGCCCAGTATTCTTGCTTCAAAGGGTGCTGGACACTGGGAAATGGTTGGGTATTCTGACTTCAAAGTGTTCTGGCCAGCGGAAGAGGGCCAGCGACTCTGGCTTTGTAGAGTTCTGCCCAGGGAAGGAGGATCAGGTATTCTGGTTTTGAATAGCTTTGGAGAAAATTATTAGTAAACTAATTTTCATCCAATGATAAGGCTAATAAAGCAATGTTTTAAAAAAATCCAAAATTCACACGATTTGTTAAATTTTATTCTAAAAATGTACAACCTGTTCCCTTACATATGAGGTGATATACTAATTATCACCATTTCCCCAAATTTTGTGAGATAAGTTTCAGCACACAGTAACACATTTTACCACACATTGCCTCAGTAGGTGTATTTGTCAGCTTTCTGAGCTATTGTTCAAGTTCTTCTAATTAATCAGGAAACCTATCAGCCATTCTCACTTTTTCCCTATCACTGGATGGATACATCTTTCAAAACAAACTTGACGCGCATGCCATGTGGTGCCACATGCACAGTCAGCATTGCTGACTTGGAGGTATCGTGCCTGCTTGACAAGAGCAAGCATAAGCATTTCCTGGTCCCTCTTTGTACGAAATGAGTACTATAAGAGGAAATACACCTGCAATTATCAGGGGTCAGATTCGAATACCCATTGGAGGGGGTGGTATTATTGGAGCTTCGAAGGGTTCTGGCCATGGGAAGAGTGTCACATGATCTGGCTTCAATGAGTTCTGACCAGGGGAAGAGGGTGGAGTATTCTACGTTTGCCAGGTTCAGGGCCGCGGAAGATGGTCAGACACCCTGGCTTTGAATTGTCCTGCTCAACAAAAGAGGGTCTGGCATTCTGGCTTTGAAGGGTTCTGGCCGGTGGAAGAGGGTCAGGTATTGTGGCCTCCTTGATCAAGGGCAAGCATAAGCACTTCCTGGCAGTGGCGGCTCCTCCGCTTTGGCAGAGGAGCGTTTCCCCACTAGTTTTGAACAGTATAAAGGAAAGGAAATATAAATTGATAATAACTTTGAGGTATTATTATTTTATGTTTCATTTGCAGGTGGGCTGGTGGGCGGGGCTACTCTGCTCACGGAGCAGGGCAGGGGAGGAGTGGTTTGCCCACTCATAAGTGTGCAATGACTGTTTAGTCGGCCTTCTCGGGCCCCCCCAAACCAGTCATGTGCACTTTCCCCGTTCTCCATGCAGGTGGTATTACAGCCTGCATGGAGAAAAAGCCCAGGCCCCCATTCCCTGGTTGAGGGTCGAACCAGGACGATCAAACCAATCTCAATGCTGCAATGGTCAGGGGAGCCTAGGTGCGCACCCATCACAACACTGTATGCAGCGCTGTGATTGGTTAGGGGAGCATGGCTGTTCTTTCTGGCTTCCTGTCCCATGAGGAGAGCAGCAGCAAGGAACAGAGACGCAGGAGCTGGTGGCAAGTTAAGTGCATAATTTTTCCCCCCATTGCCCAACCTCCGTGCCCACCTCATCACCCGCAAGTCATGCCAGCTGCCGCTGCTTCCTGGTCATACCTTGTGCCAAATGAGTACTATGCAAAGGAAGGCACCTAGATCCACCAGGGACCCACTGTGAGTGTGATAGCCAGATTCGACGTGCTTGTTAGACTGGGTCATGTTCTCTGGAGAGGACCACCGCAACCATGCTGCTCCTCCCTCCCACCTCCCCATATATGCCGGCTGCTGTGCGGGCGCGCCTAAGGCAAGTCCGTCTGCGCCCGTCCAAGCCTGGACCGCACCTGGACCACGCCCAGTGCCAGAACCCCAGGCCCCAGTGAACGACACAACGTCATCTCCGCTACGATGCCAGCACCCTCCACGCACTCAACACCGGACGCCCGCACACTTGCTTCTTGGCTGCCCCGAGGCTCACCCAAGGACCCTTCTCCTGCCGGAACTGCAGCTTCACCCTCATCTACAGAACCCCCATACCCTGATCACAGTTCAGCGACTCCATCACCGACCTCGTCAGCACACATGCCCTCACCTTCACTGACTAAATCCTCCTCGGAGATCTGAACTTCCACCTTGAGAACAAAAACGACTCCAACTCCACCACCCTGATCGCCAACCTCGGACTCAGACAACTCGTCACAACAACCACCCATTCTGCCGGCCAAATACTGGAGACCATCTTCTCTGCCAGCTCCCACTGATGGAGCAGATTTCATCTGCAGTCAGGCATTGTTTTATTTTTTTTGTGCTTCAGACAGACTGCATTTAAATTGCCACGCACCTTTTGGTGCAAGTTAAAACCATGGCACATGAAAAATATGAAAGTGAGGCCAATTCAGTCTGACATGCTTTTGCTGAATTAACATGTGTTTTTGCAATGTAGAGAAAAGTGGCCTTTTTAGCTTTGAAGATTAATAGAATATGTTTCTCTCTTCCCAGCTCATCCCATGCAATCTAAATTTACTATTTCTGTCTTAATAGACTTTGACTTGTTGCATATTTTGATAAGTATTTTCAGTTAATAACATCTCTTTTTCTATGTTGCACATTGCACCTTTATTTTGCATGTTGTCATAAATAATAGAAAAGCTGATTTACACTAGTAGCTTGGCTATGTAAACATTTATAAGGAGTATTAGTATGAAGTTGGGAAACATAATGGGCTGATTTACATGAAATTAATGTTATCTTGTGTTTATTTTATTTTTGGGGCCTACAATTAAATGGCTGCCTGTGAAACCATCAAAAGCTATGGCTTGCTTTGAATGAGAAGGGAGCATGCGCAGACCGTGGCAGCTTTCCTCATGACAAGAAGTGAAGAACACCTTGAACTGTACATTCTTGTGATTCTGCCAAATGTGCCAGTGTTAGTTAAAAGTGTCCATCTGACTGCGCTTTGGCAGGAAGCGAGGAAGACTATTGAAACATTTTCCCTAGCAATTGTTGCAAACTTATAAAATGTATTTATTATGTATGCTTCTTTTGTTAAAAACTGGCATGTTCAGGTTTTTAGAATGAGTCAGGAAAGAGACGTCATGCCATCATGACTGACCAATCAGTACAGGTTTTCCTGAAAGTTGAAACATTTTGTGTAGTCTGCCAAAATTTTGTGTATAAAACTGACCTCTCCAAAGGAAGGGTTGGCTTTCTCAGCTCAGCTGGCTTCTAGGCTCATTAGGGGGTGTGTGAGCTCTTGAAGAGAAGGAACAGATTAGGCCAGACAGCCTATGGGTAAGGTACGAGAACGTCCCGGGAGATTGCTGAAGGGGAGGTGCGTCCGAGGAGATTCAGGGGGAGGTTTCTTGCTTCCACGTCATATCTTGGCACTGCAGGCGCATTCCTTTGAGGTCTGGTGAAGGAGGGGCTATCTCACTCCCTGCTTGCTCTTTAGACACAGACAGACAGAGAGTACAGCTGATTAAATAGAATTAGATGCTAAATTTCAGTTATGCTTTGACTAATTAATTAGGTTTGAAAAGATTTATTTGACTTGTGCATTTATTTCTCTTAATGGGAGATTTTTGCAAACTATTTGATTTTTGATTAACCTTGCAAGACTATTTTTCTTAGAAACTCTTTGAGTCTTGAATGACATTTTGCGCCACATTCCTGTATGTAAATGCTTATATGCAGACTGTAATATGTTCTGTATTAATGCTATTTTTCCTGTTTTCCAAATTCTGTAACCTGATTGATATTTTACTAATGAATAAAGGGTCAGAGAAAAATTAACTTTTGACTAGAAAATAAAACCCTTTTAAATACTCAACAACTCTCTTTATTGGCTTAAAATGATAATTGCATTTTTGACTGTTCATGATTATTAAAGTCTCCTGAAGGTAATACATGGTGTGAAGGGCCCAACACCTTTTGAGCTGTAAATTAGAGGTAGCATGAGGGTTTTGCATTGAGAAATTACCAGAAGAAATTACCGCTCCATCACCACGTCTTCTTCAACCACACCACAGAACTCCACTGGACCAACCATCGCTGCATCCACTACACCTTCCAGAAACCCACCACGCACCACCACACCCTACAGATCCCCCGCTGCTACTGGAGCAAAGTCACCGAAGACCAGCTAGCCACCACCCTCGTACGGAGCCCAACCACCAACCCCACCGACCTCGACACCGCCGCCTGCAACCTCAGACAGTGGATCGATGACTCCGCCAACACAGTCGCCCCGATCAAGAAACCATCCAACAGTCACACCAGCAAGAAAGCCAGCTGGTTCACTGAAGACCTCCAGGACCCCAAACAATCCTGCCAAAAGCTAGAGAAGAAATGGCACCGGGAACAGACACCGGATAGCTTCGCAGCCCACAAGAACGCCACCCGCAGACACCATCACCTGATCAGATCCACCAAAAGGGCCTCCTTCAAAGACCGCCTAGACAATAACGCACAAAACAGCAAAGACCTCTCCAGCATCGTGAACTCTCCAACCCCAGCTCCAACACCAACGACATCCCACCCTTGCAGGACCTGTGCGTCTCCCTTGCCACCTTCTTCCATCATAAGATCACAGACATCCACAACAGCCTCAATGCCACAACCACCCCGACAACCACAGAGACCTCCAC
This sequence comes from Lissotriton vulgaris, assembly GCF_964263255.1. Classification (NCBI taxonomy): domain Eukaryota; kingdom Metazoa; phylum Chordata; class Amphibia; order Caudata; family Salamandridae; genus Lissotriton; species Lissotriton vulgaris. The sequence goes on along the minus strand of NC_141685.1, from coordinate 796,899,835 downwards.
ACTCTTGACCATCACCCGACCAAATCCTGCTCTTCTGGACCAACATAAATGACTACAACACCATGAAAATCATGAACGCCATCCACTCCGGATCTCCGTCAGACCCATGCCCACACCACGTCTTCAATAAAGCCAGCACCACCATCGCACCCCATCTCCGGAAAGCCATCAACATCTCCTTCAAGACAGCAACCTTTCCGGAGAGCTGGAAGCACGCTGAGATCAACGCCTTAGTCAAAAAACCCAAGGCGGACCCCAAGGACCTCAAGAACTTCCGCCCATCTCTCTGGTCCCCTTTCCCAGCGAAAGTCATCAAGAAGTTCGTCAATAAACAACTGACCCGCTACCCCAAGGAGAACAACATCCTGGATCCATCCCAGTCCAGGTTCCACAGCAACCACAGCACCAAAACTGCCCTCATCGCCGCCACTGATGACATCAGTGCCCTGCTAGACAATGGAGAAACCATGGCCCTCATCCTTCTGGACCTGTCTGCCGCCTTCAACATGGTATGCCACTGTACCCTACTCACAAGCCTCCATGACGCTGGGATCCAAGATAAGGCCCTGGACTGGACCACCTCCTTCCTCTCCGGCAGAACCCAGAGCGTCTGCCTCCCCCCTTTCTGCTCCGAAGCCACCAAGATCATCTGCGGCGTACCCCAAGGCTCATCCCTCAGCCCTACACTGTTCAAAAACTACATGGCACCGCTCGCCCACGTCGCTCGACTGCACGACCTCAACATCATCTCCTACGCCAATGACACCCCGCTGATCCTCTCCCTCACCAAGGACCCCCCACACCACCAAAACCAACCCCCACAAAGGGCTGAAAGCTGTCGCCCAGTGGATGATGAACAGCCGACTGAAGCTAAACTCGGGCAAGATGGAAGTCCTCATCCTCGGACCCACCCCCTTGGCCTGGGATGACTCCTAGTGGCTGACCGCACTGGGATCAGCTCCAACACCCACCGACCATGCACGCACCCTAGGATTCATCCTCGACTCCACCCTCTCCATGACTACACAGGTCAACGGTGTCTCTTCCTCCTGCTATAACACCCTCCGCATGCGCCGTTAAATCAACAATTGGATCCCCACTGAATCGAGAAGAACGGTCACCCAGGCCCTCCTCAGCAGCAGGCTGGACAACGGTAACGCCCTCTATGCAGTAGCCTCAGCCAAACTCCTGAAACGCCTTCAACGCATCCAGAACACCTCTGCACGCCTGATCCTCGGCATCCCTCGCCGCAGCCACATCACACCCCACCTGAGAGACCTGCACTGGCTCCCCGTCAACAAGAGGATAACCTTCAAGCTCCTCACCCACGCACACAAGGCACTCCACAACACCGGACCAGCGTAACTCTACTGACGACTCAGCTTCTACAACCCCACCCTCCAGCTTTGATCCACCAACCTCACCCTCGCCACAGTCCCCCACATCTGAAGAGCGACCTCCGGCGGCAGACCGTTCTCCCACCTCGCCGCCAAGACCTGGAACACCCTCCCCATTCCCCTATGGCAGACCCAAGACCTGCTGACCTTCAGAAGACTCCTCAAGACCTGGCTGTTCAGTAGCAGCAGTCCCCCCCCCCCCCCCCCCCCCCCCACCAGTGCCTTGAGACACCCGTGGGTAAGTAGTGCGCTTTACAAATGGATTGATTGATTGATTCGAATGGCGTTCTCCTTTCTATCGATAGCTTTTAACTCCATGTGTTAGGAAGTCTATTCTGAAAAAGAGCTTCCTCATTACTGGCAGGACATGCTAGCCAAGTGACATTGATCCCATTTCTTCACTTAATACCTGGTTATACACCATCTTTGTGGTACACTGTTGGAGTGGCATGCTCTGTTTTCGAGAGCAATCACTGAATTAAATTGAAACAGCCACATTAAAAAAGAAACTTATATACCTCATAGATTTAGTTTTCCTTTTCCTTTGAATTTGTTATATTACCCATATCATCTTTTTTTATACTTTTCCTATAAACCTCGATTTTTTTTATCTTCCAGATGTGTTTTTTTTAAATTTTAATGTAGAGTTTTTCTTTTATGCTATTTTCCTCTAGCAGAGAGCACCAACCCTCATTTATTTACATATTAAGACAGCTTATTTTCCCTCAACAGACTTTGATGCAGAGCAAGAGACAGAAAAATGTAAAAGGAAAAAAGAAAGAGGAAGAGAAAGATGGAAGAACTGTGACAAAGGCAAAAAACAGGAACCTTCAAGTGTGAGATGAAGAGGCAGGGGGTGTCTGGTTATGGGTAAAAGAGGCATGAGGCATAATCACGACTAGGCATTTCGACATTCAACAGCGTCAACCACAGGTTTTCAGCAAAACTTTGGGCCCTGGCACTTATTCTTTTACAAATTAAGCACTGAAACTGCTCCACTGCCAGTCTAAGGGGTGCAGTGCAATGCGGGGGATGGGGCTAAGAGGGCTAGGTAGAAGGGGCCTGAAGTGATGTGCAATATGGAGCCTCATTGTGTCAGTACACGCTTGTCTGGGTGGGGCCACAAGGAGAATCGGTGTTGGAGCATAAGTAGAAATTAGGCAGAAGCTGCCTAGAGGCTCTGCTCTTTTTAGCTCCTGAGCTAAAATATCTAGAATATAAAGAACCAAAATATATTGAAACCTATAGGTAAGTATTGATTTGTGATACGTATCTCCACACATGTATCTATATATTAAAAATATATAGATGTGGAGTTAAGAATAGTTAAACTACACTTACCTCCAAGCAATTCCCTTCACAATATTTAGCCCATGATAGTTTGGACCCACTATATTGTCTACTCAAAATTCTGATATACAGGCTCCCATATGTAAGTATTTTTTATGATTTTTGATTCTGGAAAGATGAAAGAATGAGTTGACTCAATTCCAAACATTCCCATTCAGGTAACCTACAATTTAGAGGGTGTTCACTAAACTGAGATATGTTATTAGCTGGCCTTCTGTTTTAGGCAGAGATTTTGTGAACTGCACCAGGTAATGGTAGTATATCTCTTTCTTTTACATAATGCTAAATAATATTTTACTTTTGTTTTTCTTATGCCCCATGAGTTGAATATGTGGTCCAGCCCCTTACATGTACTGTAATGAACCTATTTAAAAATTACATGTTTTTAGTCGCCATCAGGAAAAATGTCTATTAAGAAAAACTATCAAATAGGGCATGGTTTGGCATCAGTCGGAGATGGCTGCCATCTGTGGAAATCTGGTGCGGTCACAAGGGGAGATAGGACAGTCTTCTTTGCAAAGCTTGCCTGACTGGTAGAACATTTTGGGGAAACCTCTTATCTATCTTCAGGTTCATCTGTCGAGCAGGTGCAACAACTTTTTTATTCATTATTGCCAGGCACGCTGACGGAGATGTTGCATCCAACATTTTGATTTTCACATAGCGGCATTAATTTAGTGCAGTCTTCCCTACATTTACTCACGTTTCTGCAAATGCCTTAATTAAATTACAAGAAACTGATTTCTTTGCTAATTCTGGCATTCCCCTGAAATTTATATGCTCTATTCTGTATATTTTATACTTCCATCACTGACACCTTTACTCACTGACTTGCTGCCTCACCACCAAACTGTCTTAACACATCTTGCCTTATGAGGAAAAGTAGAAATGTTGAACTCTTCTCACCTACTGCAACAGTTTCTTCAAATAATTATATAGTTGCCACTTCTAATTCTTTCTCTGCCTTGACTAACATGATGGAGGGAGCCTGTCAAGATTCTGCTTTATCATCTTCTTCCTCTGTTGGTAATAATGCAACCACTGTCAAACTAACTTCCAAGCTGAATTCGATAAACAGCATTCCTACTCATAAAAGAGCTAAGAAAGATACTCTTTGCCTGAGGAAATTCGGGCTCTTAAATCCAACATGGATGAGAACAATAACAAACTTCGAATTTTAGATAATAAATGGTCACTCAGCATAATAGAGTTACACAAGTGGAACAAAGGGTTAACGATGTCGATAGTACTGCACAGGCTATTCAAATTTTACAATCTGAAGTGTCATACCTGAATAAATAAACTGAAGATTTGCAAAACCTTAACAGAAGAAATAATCTTTGCATTTATGGTTTGATGGAGGGGGTGGAATGCTTGGATCCCATCTCTTTCTTATAATCATTTCTACCTAATGTTCTAGATATGCCAGTATCCCCTTCATTAAATATACAGTGAGTGCACAGATTTGGTCACTCTTCTTACCATCTATTATCCTCGCAGAAACCTAGAGGAATCATAAATGTATTTTTAGAGTATGTTGACCTGCACGAAGTCACGGAAGCAGCTAAAGTCAAAGACCATATATCATGGTCTAGATCAAACGTATTCTTTTCTCAGGATTTTGTTAAGCCTACTGCCGACATGGGAAAGGGATTCCTTGATATGCAACCAGCTCTACATTCATTGAATGCCAGGTTTGGCTTTTTCCATCCTTGTTAATTTAAGGTTACTCATGAAAAGAATTCTACAGCATAGGAGAACCACTTTCTTCTGCAGCAGTTTATAGACAGCTGCAGAGGAGAAGCAATGAATACTTCAAAATTCACCGTCACTTGATTTTTGCTGATTGATGTCATTTTTGTCATTCTTTTTCTTACTACTCCGTTGGTTGTATCATTTAAATATATGCATATAGTCTTCGTATTTCCCATAGTTTGAGCTGGTTTTGTAATCTATCTTTATTTCCCTTCAGGCATTTGCTCTCTACTCTGAAGAGTACCTCAATCTTGATTTATGTGGTCTTGTCTCCCCTTGCCAGCTGTTGGCAGTTCCAGCTGTGTCATCTTTCTCAAGTGGCTTTGCCATCCTCAACTATTTGTTTGTTTTATAGGTATGCCTTTTTGTCATTTATGTTTTCTTTCTTTTTTCTTTTTCCTGCTTTTCCAAATCGCTCTTCATTTATGTTCCTCTCTCCTCCTCTTTTTTCTATTCAATCCCTCTGGTTTTTATCTTTTTATTCTTATATTCTGTTCTTTCATTGCTTACTCTTTTCAATTTTTATCCGCATTTACATTGATGATGGTTTTTGATTGTAAATTTTCCACTCAATTTGTTATATATCTTTTTATTGTTTTTTACATGATGTGGAGAATTATTTCATGCAATGTTAAAGGTTTGGGGACTCTTCTCAAACAACAAAGGATACTGTTGCATCTATCCAAAATAAAAACTGATGTGGTATTGTAACCAGAAACGCATGTATCAGAGAAAGTTGTTTATAAACTCAAAATAAATTGTTTTGGTCATACTTTTGCCTCACTGGGTACAAGTAAATGCAATGGAGTAGTCATTCTTTGCAGCAAATCTTTGGATACTCACGTCATTTCACAAGCCTTTAATCCCAAGCGATGATGGATTTTAGTATTTTTAACCATAAATAAAATCATCATTACCTTAATACTGAAATAACAATGAATGCATGTACATGCCTGTAATATCATTGAATGCTACTAAATGTGATTTTTTTAATTAAATGACATAATATTTTCATTTCACATTTAGGGGCTAATTACGATGTCGGACACTGTCTTGGTCCTGAGACCGACTGACCTCTGGTCGGAGGTCCCGACCACTTAATTAGGATGCAACCGAACAATGTTCGGTCCCATTCCAACATGTTCCCATGGGAGCATGCACTATGGCCATAAACTGGCCATAATACATGCTCCCATAGTAAAACAGGAGGTGTTGTTCATCCGTGCACCCTGTGGCAGGGACCTCAAGGTGCCTGCCACAGGGTTTATGGATCAATAGGGGGGCACCATAGGCTGCACACCCAAAGGGGCCCTGCTGGGGGCCCCCAAACAAACTTTCCGACATGGTTTCCATGTTGGACAGGCCGGCATGGAAACCATGCCGGAAACCTTGCATAGTAATCCCAGTGCAGAAAGGCCCTCCCTTTGGGATTACAAGCCGATTGTGACTGGCCAATGGGCTCCTTCAGCCCATCGGCAACCAGCCAGAATGCTGATCGGTTTAGTTTCCGACTGCCAGCATTGCAATGTGGCGGTCGGAAAGTAAACCGAGCGGTCGACCGTCAATCCGATCTGACCATCAGTCCGAGCCTTTCCAGGCGGCGGCGTAATCGGCTCCTAAGTGTATGACATAAACCAAGTTATTGTCATGCATACCAAAATCAGCTTATTTAAAGTCACAACCCAGCTAGGGTTGTGACTTTAAATAAGCTAAGGAAAATGTTATTGAATGTATTGTAGGCCTAGACAAAAACATTTAATAATAATTACCATTTGTGCATTATACAACACAAATTAAATTATTTATTTGTCATCCATAATACGTTAAATGACTATTGAAATTAATGGTAGGTTGTATACATTTAAAAAATAAACTTTTTTTTTTAATTAGACACATTGTGTTCTTTTCAGTACTTCAGGCCACTGCCTTAATCAAACTGGCCATACGCCTTAACCCCTTCCATGCGTCGGGCGTCCCCTGGCATTCCTACGTCACGGTGGGCATTTGTGGAGGACGGCTGGGGGCCGTCCAAATGGCGCATGCGTCATTTTGTTCAGCACAGCGGCGGAATGTCTGCCGCGGAGAAGGTGTTAAAATGGTTCCTAAGTTACTCAGACTTCTTAGGAACACCCAGCACTTCTTCAGCAACACCTTCAAATAAAATGACAATGTATGGCCCACTTCCAATTTTTATCCCACTTACAGCACTGAAGCTTATTTCCGATTTTAAAAAACTGTAAACCCTTTTATTTCAGTGCTTAGATATTTATTTGCTTAGGATATTTTTCAGCTGTCGGCACAAAAAAAACTCAAGGTTAACACCGTGCACTGAAAAGCTGTAACTAGAAACTAGAATAGAATAGAACAGAACGTGAAGAGTTGGTGTGGCCTGAAATTGTCAGGTGGAATTCTGGGGCAAGGACCAATTTGCATATGGTTGGTTCCGTATTCTAACGCATCAAACAAGCTCAAATGTGATGAAATGGAATCCAGCCCAGTGGAATCCAAGGCGTAAAGAAGCACTGCCTTAAGCATTTTCCGGCATTACTCTTTGGCTCGTTCTATCACTCATTTACTTTATAAATGTATTTATTTATAAAGTGCACACTTACCCAAAGGCATTTTGGTCCCATAAGCCCTAGAAATAGAGAGGGGGAAGGGACGGGATAGTGAAAAAAAACAAAGGTCATTAGTCATAGTCTGCAAAAGAGCAGAGTTCCAGTAGAGTACAAGCCCTCAGTTGAACTGTCCGGATTGTAGTTCTCTTACTGGACCGCCATTTTTTAATGGGTGACTGTTAGAAAAAAGGGAACAATCATGTTTGACAGTAGTATTAACCTGTGGTCCGAGGACCCCTGGGGGTCCACAAAGCCAACTCGCGGATGCAAGACTGTTTTACAAAATTAACTATTAAAATTAGCCATTTAAAATGAATAAAGTATATACAAATAAGGAAGCAACTTTGAAAATGTGAAAAATTTCTAATTTTGATTGTGTATTGCACAAAATATTTAAAATTGTGAGCACTTTTTGGTGTATCCTTCTTTTTGTGTTTTTGTGTATTGTTTTGAGGTCCAAATCCTACAAATTATTTAAGCGGGAGTACACAGCTTCCAATAATGACTCAGTGGGAGTCTCCAGATTCCATTAACAAATCAGTGGGGGTCCACAGAAGTCAAAAGGTTAAGAACCACTGATGTATGATATTCCGGAAGTACGTTACTTGTGTCACCAATTGAAGTAGACACAGGCTGCCATGAAGCAGGGTCGGACCAGGACAAAAAAATAGGCCAAGGAATCAATGCAAATGTGACCCCCATTAGCGAACCAGATATATAAAAAGGGACCACATTTACAAATCAGGCCAGTTTTGAACTTGTAAATATATTTTGTATGGGTATTTTCATAGGCACTAGAAGTAAGGGTGTGGGGGTGCTTAGTTATCCCCAAAATACGCATGCTGTAATTCAGGTGGATGGGTGATAACAGTGCCTTTAAATTTTGTTTTTATCTTGTCACATTTGCTGTAGTTCAAAGACAGAGGCTGATTGTCAGGTTATGTCTTCTGACGAGCTGCTGCTTTTTCTTTTAACAAGGAGATTGGTGTTTACTTTTCTTTCTGCAAAATTAGATGATTTTGTAAAGCAAACTATCTAATATTCTTGCTGGAGTACAGGAAGAATGTGCCAGGAAAGGTAGGATAGTAATTAGTTAATTAGTTAGTAAAACACAAATGAAGCACATTTTTCTTCTGTAATTCTAAAGCATTAGTGTCAATTGACCTGATTCAGGCGGGAGACTCCTTATTTCTTAAGCCATAAATGGCTATATTTTGGCTATCTCCCACCTGAAATTGTCTCTGCTTTAATGGAAGTCAATGTAGGGAAATACATTCTCCCAATTATGTTTTTTTTACTTCCCACTTTCCTCTTCTAAAATGTGGGTATGTAGGTAAAACTGCATCTCATTGTGAATTGTGTTGCCATTTCAGTGAAAAATGTGCTGTCCATAAATGAACTGTGCTAGCACACCATGCTTTAGTAACATAAATGCAACAGTGTGATCCAAAATGCACCATCGGCCGTATACAACACCCTTACCCGCCTTCTGCTGCCAGGGCGTGGTTTATTTGCCACACTTGCTCTTTGTGTGACGCTTGGATTTTTAACAATCTCTATGACTTCAGACATATAAAATTGAAGGCATCATCCCTGCTCTGAAAATTGTTCCAGCACTACTGGATTTTTTGCAGGGTTAACGGGAATCCATATAATTGTGGTTACTGCAGGCAAAGTTTATGGTAACATAAGAACAATCAACAGTAATAAACGGTCCACCTGGCCATGAAACAGGCCTAGAAACTAGTAAAAGAAACTTTCCCACACACTAAAAAGTTAGACCAGCCCATCAGGCACTGCCCGACTGCTCTTTAGCCAGTTCGACCCTGCAAACAAGCACTGACAAATCCAACAGGCCTTGCTTTGGTCTTAAAGTAAGAAGGGGTGAAATGCTCACTTTACAAGCATAATCTTGCATACATTTCAATAGGAGGTTTTGTGTGTTTTCCTAATTACACTTTTGTGCATCATTTTCACAAGCAGCAGATTGTACCAAGCAGAAAATATCTCACGGGGACTGTGGAACTGGATGTATGCCATGGAAACAGTCGCTGCGCAAGCCATGCTTCCTGAGGTTACTTTAGAAACTATAGGGAAAATACATTGAGTAGGTATGTCGCATGACTTTTGTACCTGAGGGCATGCCTGCATAAGATTTTTTGGCGAATAACCGCCCAGGCATATTTTACATAAGTTAAATTTACAAGAAAATTATGGAATGGTTAAAGAGGCCATATTGTTAAAGAGGTTCACTGCTAAAATGTGTCTTAATACGTGTGGTGTAGCAAAGATGCCATGGGCCCTAATGCAAATAAATTAAATGAACTCTCTTCCCCAGTTTTAATCGTGAAAGGAGTCATATTTGTAGTACAGTGGACTCCTCTCACTCCTGGGTCAGCATCGGGTGGGGGGGAATTTCGACAGATGACCACCAGGGAAAATTAATTCTTTATTCAATTTTCCCTCGTCATCATCTGTCGAAATTCGCCCTATCCAGCCCCACCTCTCTTACCTGCACGGGCTGCGGCTGGTCAGCGAGTATCAAGGGCAGGCTCGACTGGACAGAAATATGCCCAGGTACCAAAATTAAAGTGCAACCCTCCCTTAGGGAATTAGAAAGCTAATGAAGTGTCCATGTTTGCAACTCAGACGTTTTAAACTTGTAAAGCCAACTTGTCTAAGTGTTTTGCAAGTTATGAAAGACAATGTGGCTTTGAGCTTGCTGCAGGCAATGTTTGTTTTGATATTAGAGAACTAAACAGCACAAACTGGCCCAACAGACTGCAAAACAGGCCCACAAACATAAATTACCAGCCCATCAGATGGTTCCTAGTTGCCAGTCTCACCCTGAGAAAGGGTAGTAGGGTCGCTCATGCAAGCAAGGAAACGGCCTTATTGGGTAGTAACAGACAACAAAATTAAGTTTCAGTGAGAGCGTTTCACAATCCTTGACCTGGTGTCACTGCCCCAGCTGCACTATTGATAGCTAAAACACATGGGGGCATATTATCAAGGAATGGCGTTACAATTATCGCTGCTTTAGCGGCAGGAAACTGCCGCTAAAGCAGCAATAATGGGCTTGATAATATGCCCTTGAGAATTCCAATAGAAGCCCATGTTCTGGTGTTAACATGGGCTTCTATTGGAATTCTCTACGGCATATTATCAAGCCCATTACCGCCGTTTTAGCTGCAGTTTCCTGCCGCTAAATTGGCAATAATTTTAACCGGTGCTTTGATAATATGCCCCCTGGTCACAAACTGAAAATGAGGAATTAATGCAATTGTGCATCACACCACGTTCCTCCTCCCAACCCCCACCAACCCCTATTCACCGCACTCTTTTTTATGTATTCTTTCAAAGCCACTTACTGCGATTTATTTTTCATTTTCACTTTTAAAGAATGCATGTGAAACAAAGAGCTCCTTTCCTGGGGGAAGCACTCACCCTGCGACAGCAGCGGGAAAGCGGGTGATGCTGTCCGAGACCTACTGTTACAGCAGTATATTATTGACAAAAGGTTTCTTTAAATAGCCAGAGGCATAACGCAGGGCCCTGCCGCGCAGGGGAGCCCCCAGCCCTTCAGGGGGCCCTCACACCATCAGGGGGCCTCCATTCAACCCAAAGCCTATGAATATATGTGAGATATGGAACTCTATGGTGCTCCTTTCCTCATTCTGCAGGGGGCCCCATCATTTTGCATTATGCCACTGTAAATAGCTAAACCTCTTCCACGCCAGACCTAGGAAAGGGACAATGCACCTTATTTATGCCAAGACTGCATCAGAAAAGTTGTAAAATGCTATGGCATTGCAGACATTTTGAAAAGGAAGCTATAAACAAGAATAATAAAGATATTATTGTGCACAGGGTCGGACTGGGACAGAGAATAGCCCGGACATCCCAAATAAAAATGGCACCATTAGTGAATCAAAAATCTAAACAGGTGGTCCATGATTGCAAATTGGGGCAGATTCAAACTTGTAAAGAACATGCTGTATAAGTCTTCTTTGAGGTATGGAAGACTGCATGGATTTTGAGCTTGCTGCAGGCAATGTTTGTTAAAATATCAAGGGCTTCAAAAGTACAAATTAGCCGAGCAGACCATAAAACATGCCCATAAACAGCCTAAAACCCGGCCCATGCTAACTTGTAAGACAAGCCCATCGGGCACAGCCTGATTGCCCAACAGGCCAGTCCGATCCTTAATGTCTATATCCAGTGAGTTAGGAGTTGAATCCGTAGCTTATAATAGTGCATGGGAGCAGGGGCACACCTATACCCAAATTATGAGATTGGGGGAGCTTACAGGTCAACCAATGGAGATGGGGCTAACACTTCAAACAATTGGACAAAAATATCCTTAGAGCCAAAAAATAGCAAAAAATTCTACATTTTAACACCTTGCCTGCGGGGCTAATTCCCACGCTGTGCTGGGGGAGGCGGGGCATGCGCAGCGCCCCGGTGCTCATGACGAGCTGAGCTCCTCATGAGCCACGGTGGCCGTGTGCTCATGACGAGCTGAGCTCGTCACGACCATGCCCGTTACAATTGAACACTCAGCACAGCAGGGAATTATTCCCGCGTGGGCGCAGCGCAACGGTCATGATGAGCTCAGCTCGTCATGAGCACACGGCCACCGTGGCTCATGACGAGGATGGGGTTAAACGTATTGGTCAAACCCATAACAATTACAACAAGCATGTTTTAGAGGATATGATCGTGTTTATAGGTGACTGTTGTGTTTTAGTAGATTTCACACTGTTTCATAGGCAACTGACAGAATGATCTTTAAAAAGTGGAATATGTGAACTGACAACTAAGAAGAAGCTTCTATCGATTTCAATACGAAGCACTTTAGAAGCAGTTTTTGCAAAGCTGTTTTAAAGCAAGGACTCTTTGTGCCAATGCTCCCAAATACCCTTCTATGAAATGACAAGAAGCGCATTTCATATTTTTAAGCCCATCTTCACGAAGGTGCTGCTGACTGATGGTTGAACAAAGGTATGTTTTCATTCTGCTCATCATGACATTGCAACATATGCTGATTTGCGGCCGCACACATGTATAGGTCTCAATATATTGAGCTAAGTGGGTTAATGCATCTTAATAATTGATGAGTGACTGCATAAGTAAGTGCCAATCAGTTGGCTATATTAACACCTGTTGATTACTCCGCAAGAAACGGAATTATTCAAAATAAAAAATAAAATCATAAAATGACATCCCAAGTTGAGAAATACAATACTCATGAGATCACTAAGCTACATCTCTGCTGGTATCCAGCAGGCCTGCAGAACTAGCAAAAAAGGTAGTTGCTTGAAATAACTTTGCAGCAAATGGTGTTCTAGCATGCCTTTATTAGAAGTATTCCTTCAATCTCGAGAACACATCAAATATGTGGCTGATAGACAATGCCCAGCAAAGAGGTAACTGCAACAGAAATTATGCCTCTTAATAGCATATATTATAACACAAAACATGTTTTCAATTCTGTTCTGAGGACTCCAACACATAAAGGGCCTCATTTAGATCTTGGCGGACGGGTCACTCCATCAAAACGGTGAGGTATATGCTGGCTGATGAAATATAAATCTTTATATATTATAAATATTTCGGTGGATGGGATATCCGTCACCGTTGTGATGGAGTAACCTATCCGCAAAGATCTAAATCAGGCCCAAAGTGTCAAATCCGCTAAAATATCAATATTGTAATTACATTCTCTGGGGACAATGTGCAATATAACATGCAACTTTTACTATGAACTTCTAAAAAATTCCTTTGCGAAGAATGGGCATATTCTCTATAATGGTTGTTCCTAATAGTCTATACTAATTATAGCAATTAACCTGGCCTGTTTAGCAATAGGACACTGTTGAATAGGGCACATGAGAGACACCAAGAAGACAACGTGGTTTCCAGTTGGTCACTGGAACACTGGAACAAGTAGTGCACAAAATAGTGTTTTCATTATGTAATGCTTTTGCAGCTGCAATGCATTATACGCAATGTCAGAGTTATGCTGCTTTTAACAGCCCCAGGCTTAGTTTGACAGCAGAATAAGGCTTCTCAATCATTTTGCTGCCTAACTACACTGGTTTGATGAAGCATGAGTCAGCGATACATTGCTTACAAGGGGAGCACTGGAGTACTGTGGGTTGAAGCAAATACTAAACCGGTCTTACAATGCATTCTGAGAAACTGATCATAGAGTAGTTTGCTTTAGGCGGAAGAGGTGTGACTGTTAGACATAAATTATATGTTAAGGCTTTATATGTGAAGTATATCTTAGTCTACCCGTAAGTCAAGGGCCAGACAAATGAGCTATCCCTCTGGCGATAATGATCCATCCCCGAAGGACAGAGCACATGCCCATCCTGTCGGCTCATTTTTTTCTAAAATTGCAACTAGCGCTATGGTTGGAGCCTGAGGGCACCCAGTAAATATACTAAAAAACCTATATATGTAATGTATGATTTGAGTTGTTTCTTCAAAAGAGCAATAAATGTCTTCATGCATCTTGGAGCTGGACTGACTATGTATCAGAAAAGATATGGAGATAATCAATATCAATGCATTTTAAGAGCTTTCCTGAACATATAATTATCCTCTCTTTTGTGCAGGCCAAGTCAGAGTACATTCCAAATAGAAGAAGCAACAAAAGAAAAAGAACTTTGTGACAAGTTATGCAGCCATATTCGGAATGCCTTGAAGCTTGTAAATAGCTGACTGTAGAAGTCCAATGCAGTTAGTATTGGCATAGTTCAATCTAGATATGATGGTAGGGTTAACACAAAATTTCAATTGGCATGGAATAAAAAGAAGGTTATTCTTCAAGTTCCTCATTTGGAAGTAACAGGATGACACAACTTAAACAGCAGGATGCAGCAGGTGGAAATGTTATCGCTGTGATCTTGTCTAGCATATTTCTATACAGCCTCATGGGCATCCAAGTGCCTAAACCATCTGGCTAGCATCTGGCAACTAGTGCTCTTCAAGATTGTTTGATTAGGCCCGTTGGTGCTTACCCAGTGCCCTGTATAACTTAGCATTCGCTGCAGCATTTTCTGTCTAGACTCAATTTTATATGGTGATCGAAACTAATCTTTTGCTGTTTCTGAGAAATGCCCTTCGCTGAGTTTCGTTTCTGCAATAAAGAAATGTTGGGGCCAGTGCATAGGTTTCCCACTGGATAAAGGTCTATCCCACCTGTCTGGTAGTTTGATTGTAGCTCAGAGTAAACAGCCTTGGACTGTGCTGAGTTGTGTAGATACAAGAGCAGAACCCTTTTTTTGTATTCTACTGTCCAGCTGCATCTGCCTGGAAAATTCCACTGTGGGAGTGTTCTTACCAATCATGAAATGCACATAATGTATCTTTATGCTTGCTAGTTTTTAGTTCCATCTGTGTCTCTCTCTCTTAAGAGATTGTGCAGACAGGGCTCTGCTCTGAGTGTATGTAAAAACAGTTATTGGTATATTCTCCACTGTCTCACCGACTCTTTATTTGGTATGGAAGGCTGAGAGGTGGTCTGCGGTGACCCGGGTGGCCCTAAACGGGTCACTTACTTCAAAGATAAATAGAAAGCTGGAAAGCCAGAACTCTTCACCAATTTTGGTGACTGTGGGCAAAAGGAAGATGAGCCTGAAGTTAGCTTCGTCCCTAGATCTCAAGTTTGACTTCTTTAAAAGAGGTTTGATGACCCCTTTCTTCTATTCACTTGTGACGGATGAAAAAACGTTTTAAAGATAAAGGTAAAAACTGGTGTGACAATTAAGAATTCTTGACTTGACATATCGGATTTGGGAAGCCTGACTTTAGAGAAGTAAACACAGAATAACCCTTCACCTCTTCCTTATTTATTAGGAGAGCTATTTCAGAAGTGACAAAAAATGCAAAGGCTTGTGTTTATGCTGCATGAGATAGGAAGAAAGTGTAAGTTGGGTGATACATTCATGAATAGTCTTGATCTCTTAATCTCCTCAAAGAAAAAAAGAGGCCTAATGGCTGCAAACAAATTGAGTGGGGGGAATATTCATTTTGTCACAGAGCAGATTGGCTAGACTGGAGTCTGCCTGGAAAAGAGCAGTTGGGGAGTTGGAGACCTGATGTTCACTTGCTCTATTTAGAATTGGCGGATTGGGCAATGTTTACACCAATGGAGCCTCTGCTGGCTCTCCCGGTGTAGCCTCTGACCTGGAGGCTAATCTGCCAAAAAGCAGCCAATTCACAATGATGGTCGCCCCACTCTATTGAGGGCAGCAGTACTATCACTCTTTTCCCTGACAGAGGCATGGTGGATACAGACAGGAGAAATACAGAATGGCCTCCACACACTGGGAGAAATCTCCCTGTGCGTCAGGCCACTTGTGTTTTGTATTGAGAAAACAAGTGTTTAATTTATCAATACTAAAAAGTTTGCAGAGTGGGTGCTTTAGAAATTGTGTCCACCTGAAAGTGTGCAGGGCGATGAGGTAAAAGTGTGCAGGGGGTTGTACTAAGGTGGGGGAAATGGGGAGGGATGCAGAAGATGAAGGAAGAAGGCGAGAATGTTGGCTGGCAGGGGATAGCATGTCATTCTCCACTGTGCCTTGCCTAAAGTTAGGTGCTGGGCTGGGTGCCATGTGAGTACCCCTCCTATAATTTCACTACTCGTGGTGCACAACAATCACTTTGACAGCCATTCCTCTTTCTCAGATGTCCCTACATACTTAGGTCCTGAAGAGACCCCCCTATTGTTTTTTGTGGGCCGAAACACTGTCGACAAAATGTAAAGCAAACCATTTATCAGTCTCTAATATTTTCATAGAAGGCTGTATTTATTTTATATCAATTGAATGGTCGACTTTATGGAAACCATTTTCTTCTATGTCACTATAGGTCACATTTTCACATTGGTTCCACGCTCACTGGGGACACCATGCACTTTTTGTTGAATACATACCAGATGTTTTCCATATAAAAACTGTAGTGAATATCAACATTTTGTGGTATATAGTCTCTTCTCGTTTGGACATCCCCGTAACCCTGTCTTTATTGCCATCAGGGGCGGACTGGTTACTGGGCGTTTTGGCATGCTGCAGAGCTGGGGGTTGATGTCACTGCAGTGGGGGCTAATTTCGTTGATGGAGACCTTCGTTCAGAATTTCGTTCAGCACTTGCAGGTCCCCATCAACGAAATCAGCCCTCAGCTCCGCAGCATGCCAAAACGCCCGGTAGCCAGTCCCGCCCTGATTGCCATTGCGCATATTTTTATTGATACTAATTACATTGCCCACGGGAACCATTGTTAATGTCTATATAATACTTTCCTTGGTTCCTTGTGATGTAGGGTGTCCCTTGTGTTTCTTAACATTGCCTAAAGTTAGGGCAGGTGTTTTGGGAGGGGTTGAGGCTACAATGCAGCCTTTTCCTACAGTGATTTTACCTGCTTGATTTCCATACCATAAAATTGGATTAGTTGTTCCAGCACCCAGTAAATACGGGTGTAGGAAGCCCAGACCTCTTAAATGTGCAGAATTTAATTCTGCTCCGCACAATTCTCAGTTGAGCTAAGTCTTTTATGGGCACCTTGTAAGTGGGCTGAATAGGCAGAGAGCACAGCATCTTGAGGTGCGAAAAGCTTGACAAAACAAACAAAGCCTCCTCCACCTGTAAATGGCTTTTGGACAGCCTCAGTGTTTGAAGAGTAGTGGGGAATCGATTGGTAACACTGTCCCCAATCTTTTATAATTTTACAATAATACTTTTTTATCAAAAAACAATTATTCCAGAACAGATAATGCCAACCTTCAGGTGCCTCTGGCAGAAAATATTGGGGAATGGGGGTTCTGCTCTTTTAAGATACCACAGGAGATCAGACAGAGGAAGAAGGAACACGCCTTCCACACCAGGGTGGCTGCTGCCTGAAAGAAATGAACATGTGTGCATTTGGTTAAACAGGAAATCTAAAGGTTGCTTGGGAACCAGTAATGGGCTCAATTGATGGAGTCATTTGAGGATTTATGGTGACAAAGATTCATTATTTTTGAGAGTTGTGGAGTGTGCCCTTCTATTAGAAAAGTATTTTTAAAAGTTTGCACTAGGTACAGTCTTATGGTGTGTTACTAAAATATTTTTTTTTAACAAACTTATTTTATGTTAAACACTAAAGGACAGATATACTAACTTTTAATGTAGAAGTTGCTGCACTGCGTCGGATGAAAAAGAGCGGAAGGGTGTCATTTCTACCACAACAATGGCCCTATTACAGTGAGTGGGTGGGATCCATTTGGAACACCATCGCCAATCATCATCATTTTATTTGTATTAATAGTTTCCGCTGGTTTCCTTTCTCCCTGCACTGGCGCACCTTAGGCCACCTTGCACCGCGCACACATCGCCCACCATGGTGCAAGGGTGTATGTGTGATTTCAGCGTATGTTTTGTACTGGAAAGGGACCACTCCTGCATAAAACCTATGCTTTAATACATTTCCCACTTTGTAAATGTACCCTGCGGTACAGTACACATGGAAAGGTGGAAAAGTGTGGCAACTTTTTAAAGTTCCTGCACTGTTGCTGAAGCCCTTTTAAAAGCCAAATGGGCTTTGCGCGCCGGCATGCAGGCTTCGCTTTACCCTGGGTCTTTTGTTTGCACACGCCAAGACTCTCTTTCTTCCAATTTTGCTCATGAAGCGGTGATGCCTGTCTCTATCTAGTCGTGTATGCTGCACATGCATTCACAACATGTGAAACTACAAAGCGGCATTGGTGACTAGCTGCAAAAACAGTATTGCACGTTTGCTTCACATCCTGGGTCCAGGTTTTGGAAAATGCTAGGCCATCATGGACACGCGGGCCACTCCACAGACCATCAGACCCACACCAGCTGATATGGAACGTGTATAGGAAGCTGTGAGCTGGTGGCACATAGCTAGCAATGGGGCTCAGTGGTTTAACTGCTCGTTGCTGACATTTGCAGTGCCTTGTAGACCACCAAGTTTGATTCCTGGCAAGTTAGCTTGACCTTGCAAGGTCAGTAAATTGGTTACCATTCACAGCGCTTAGAAGAAGCAGTAGTTTAGAAAGAACCATCAACCCCATACGTCATTACACAATCCTTCATATGCAGGCTCCTACCATCATATATAATTGGCCATAACCCGGTATTTGTAAAGCGCGAACTAATCACAGCTAAGGCTCCCAAGGCACTTGGGGCCATCAGGGAGATTAAGTGAGCTATTGCCCAGTCACATGATGCTGAGCTGCCCCCGGTGATGGAACCGTGAGCCCCGTACCCCGGAGTCGGCCGTCCTGGCAGCTGCGCCACACCTCTCCCTCAGTTCAGTAAACATGTGGCCTAAGACTGCCACTAACAGATTCCCAACATCCCTGTTGAGTAAGGAGCACAAGCGACAAAAAGGCAAGAAGGAGGGAAACAATGTCTCACCCGATGCTGTGACAACTAGCCTGGGCAGTGAACTCTGCTCCATTGGCGGAGTTTGCAGAGTTTTCTGCACTCTGTGCTCCGCGGAACTCGCGGAGTGCAGAAAACTCTACTCTGCGTAGTGCAGCGGAGTATTTTACTTGCTCGCGAATGGTAAGTTGGTGGGTGCAAGCTGCTGCTCGGATAAAATTTTTACCTGAGCGGCAGGAAGGCCAGTGCAAAACGCAGTTCGCCCTACACTCCGCCACTTACGGAACACCGCAGAGGTTTTTTGTCACTTCGCAGAGTTTCACGTAGCAAAACGCCATGAGCTATGCCCTGGCCTGGTGATAACCCCAAATGCCATGGGTCGCAAAAACCCCCAAAAGATGGCAAGAGAAGCAACAAATTGACCAACAACTTTTGGGTACCGTTTTGTAAAATCTTTCTTTAAAAATAATGTTTGGATCATCACAGTGAATCCTTGCCTCAGCCTGTTTTATTTACATAAATGTCAAATACTTAACAAGACCTGGTTAATTTGTTGACATTAGGAATTGGACCAAGAGTATGCTTGGGTAGGGTGAGCTTCATGCTTTGTAGTCAACAATTTGTGCCATGTGTTATCTTAGCTCTCATAACAATGGACATTTAAATATATTAATTAACAAAAAGATAAAGAGATACAGCAGAGTGAAATAATAGCCTCTTGGGAAATTGTTAGGTGACTTGAAATGGTAAACCAATTAGCCTTTCTACACTCACAGCGGTTTAAAATGTATTCAAGTATACTTTCAAAAGGCCTTTTCTCAGGCGCTACATTTCTTTGCCGACAACATTTTTAAATATCCTATCCAGCTTTCACTGTCGGGTTTAACTTTGGCACAAGAAAATAATTACCTTTGTAGCTGGAGTGTCTAATGTAGGTTCTAGGTGTTTAGAATAATCCCTGACAAATCTAATGATACATTTCGATTGGTTATATGTCATTGGTACCAGTTTAATACTCATGTATAGCATTAAGCAATAGAAAGTTGACCAGGCAATCTTTGAGAAGGGCCTTACACTGTGCTACAACATGTGCCACTGCGTTTTTAGTACATTTTGATCTGTTTGAGCCAGAAATATTTGTTTGTTAAAATCTGCTAATTATGCAGCAAATAATGGCTCATGTGGCAAATGAGGCGAATTTGCCTCATTTGCCACATGAGCCATTATCTATGCCATATCTATGTAGAAAACGTTATAACCGAAAAATTACAAAATTACAATGGCCCTGCCTATTGCTTACAATACCTAAAAATACCCTATCTGCTTGCATGGACAACCCTCCACTAGGTGAAGGAAACACTTTGTTTTCCTATAGAGCCCTCAACCACTATTTGATTGACCCGGTGAACCGTGAGTCTAGGCTGTTTGAGAAAGAACTTCGTTGGGTGCTAAGACTTAAAACACACATTGAGGGCCTCAAAGACAATATACCATGTGCCCAATTCATAGCATTACCTGGCTTATCATCATTGTTGTAATACTGATGAAAAGCTAATCTCCAGAGGTTTACAAGATACAATCGAACCCTCTATTCAACATCAATAAGTCGTTTGTCTGTACCCAACTTGATGAAGTTTCTCTAAACACTTTTTTTGCACTAGATTACTGTGTGCACTCACAATACCCCCTTTTTTTAATATAAAAAAAGCTTTGATTTCTTTCTCGTCTGCTATAATGTTCAATTTTTAAAAAATCCCTTTTCAATTTTTCAAATATAACATTTTTAAGAAAATGGCCAATTTTTCTGAAAATAAATGTTTACTAATATCCAGGGCGTCTTTTTGCAAACTTAACTCAAGCGTGCCTTTCCCGGCCTCTTGAAAGCCTGCTTTTACTGCAGCAAGCATACCTTAATGGAACATGGAAGCCGGTTCCATCTGCTAGCGCCATTTTAGATCGTAAACGCGGTCGTCCACTTGCCTCTGAACTTTGCCACTCTGCCTATATAAGCGAAGGGGAGACATGACTGTAAGATTCGGTCCCTATGTTGGCAAATTTAGGTAATTTTACAGAGGAGCAGCTTTGTCATAGTAAGTACGGGACAGCCGTGTTGACTACTATCTTGTTTTAGAGTCCCATAAAAATGTATTTTGACACGTCAGAATCCTTTTCTCCCGTTTTTCTTTATAGAGAAAGACAACAAGCTCCCCTCTCCCCCTGAGAACCCATGATTCAATAATTCTGCATATTATATGTAGGTAGTATTTTTATGAATGTATTGCGCTCTGCGTTGTATGTCACAAGGCTCATTTGGTTTCACTGGAAGGGCTCACCTCGAGCATTGTCTTGTATCTCTCTTCACTAAACTTGCTACCACGAGGTCGTTAATTTAGATAATGAACATGGCACGTTCATAAATATCAGCATATGTTGTGTGGTTTAATATATACACTGCCACTTTTTTTGGTGGTTTAACTCTCCCATTATGTGTTCACAGATTATCAAGCTTTTAGATCAAGTAAGTGCTGTATATTATATACCCACAGCATGCAGAGTGTGTGCAGCTATACAATATAAATGGAGTGGTATCAGGGAGTTAGATCCTTGGTCCTGAAGAAAAGTCATGGGGTACGGCTTGAAACATGTAGACCCACAGAAAGGCACACGATCACCTACACGTTCTACTTCCCCATTTTTAACCATACTGACTATAGGCCAGAATAAATAATTAAATAATACTTTACTTACTAGGCAGGTATTTTACATTTTTACTGCCTACCCCACGCCTATTTTTTCAGATTTTAGTACATATTTATAAGTGCTCCCACATAATTCTTAGGTTGTAGCATGCCCGTTCCTCAGCAGAGCGCGATGGATCCCATGATGAAGCATGCCACTAAGGAGCAACCCTGGTGGGTAGGGTTATATAAAAAAACAAAGCATTTTCTTTGCCTTGTGGAGAGTATGGTCCATGCAAGCGGATGGGCTCTTTTTTGGTTTTGATACATATTGACAGGAGGATGAGCCCCTCTGAATTTTTTGTAATCCTCTTTCTTCCCCTTTTTTGTTGAAGGTATTGCTTACAATATACATAGTTTTTTGTTTAAATCTTTATTTACAGTTTTACACATATATACGTCAATAAACAATGCACATATCGGTACAATGGCAAGGCGTATTTGCACATATAAGGTCATGAAATTTTTTTTTATGAAAAAGAACCTAACGTGGTACTAGCCCAGGTCTCTGAAACAGATGGGAATGATATGCAGGCAAGGCCAAAGTGACAGTGACCTATCATGAACATTCTCGCCTCCTGGAACCATCCGCCGCCCCTCCTAATGCAAGCCCAAATCAATAACGACAGACAGTATATCACATAGGTAAAACCATGTCTAAAGAGCACAAATATTGCAACCACATTTTCAGCCCACTCCTACGGGGATAATGCCACTGGCAACTTGAGTATTTATTTTGGTATGCCTACGGGCAATGTATACTCTATATGGGCCCCAAATGTCCCTCGGGTGGGAGGAGCTGGGGACAAGAGTCGCATATTCCTCTCAGTTCACGCTACAATACGCCAGACTGCGGAGCCACATATGGGAAGTGGGGGCCCTCTTGGTACCCTAGAGCAATGCAACCTCCCGCTCGGCTAGTAGGAATCCCAATGCAGCACTCTTTCTGACTTTTTGGTGGAAGTTTGTCACATATCCCAACAACGCAATTTCGGGAGTTGGTACAAGTGTCATGGCAAGTATGTCTCCTAGCGTAACATGTATCTACACCCAATGGTGCTGCAACTTTGGGCAGGTCCAGGATAGGTGAGCAAAATCAGCGTGTGGGGCGTAACATTTCTGACAGTGGTGAGGCCTAGAGGGGTCTATCTTGGCAAGCCGGGGTATGGTACATCCTGCGAAGAAATTTGAAATGTAACAGCTTGTGCCTACTGTTCAGCGACACCCCACTTGTGACCCATCAACATTGCTCCCATTGGTCATCCGCTATAGGAAGACCCAGGTCCCGTTCCCATGCCGAACGGGCCTTAAAGTCAGAAAAGGGAAAATCCATAATGCAATGCCTATACATTTTGAAAACCAAATGAGCACCCAACGGACTCTCAATTATTAACAACAGTGGATTGACCGGATCAGGAGCAATCGGAAATGTAGGGAAGGGGGCTCTCAACAGAGAAAGCAAACATCACAACACA
This sequence comes from Lissotriton vulgaris, assembly GCF_964263255.1. Taxonomy (NCBI): domain Eukaryota; kingdom Metazoa; phylum Chordata; class Amphibia; order Caudata; family Salamandridae; genus Lissotriton; species Lissotriton vulgaris. The sequence goes on along the minus strand of NC_141685.1, from coordinate 796,877,102 downwards.
AAGACGTCCATAAAAGAGCAGTCCTGAAACCGAGCCTCGTCAGACACGGAATAAACATGATGATCAGGAAAAAGATCACCAATTGTAGAAATCTGAAATTTAGCTAACGTGCGTTATACCAAAACCTCACCGGTGATAGGAAGCCAAGTGGGATTCGGGAGTGGCAGAGTCGGAGAATATAGTATGTCCATCCCCAATAGCCCACGCAACTTGTCCGAGGCCCGACTAGTGGTGGAAACCGTCTGAATATCCCTTAGGTCTCTCGGGATCCCTTTAGATAGTATTGTAGACCAGTTCTACAGCAGAACCAGGTCTGCCTCTGGCTTCAAATAAGGGCTTCGGGCATCTGGGTGGTACCAAGCATAGGAGTAACAATAACGTGCGATCAAATAGTAGAGATACATATCTGGAACCCCCAGTCCGCCTCGCTCCAACAGCAGTGTCAGAACTCTACAACTCACCCTTGGACGTTTGTCACCCCATACCAAGCGCAAAATAAGTTGGCGCAGTTGTACAAAAAAGGACTGGGTAAGAGGAATGGGAATGCTGTTAAAAAGATGCAAAAACCACGGGAGAACTACCATTTTGATAATGGTTACTCTACCGGACATTGACAAAGGCAGCCACAACCATCTATCGACTAGTGTTTCCAACGCGCTAATCGCTCGGCCATAGTTTAGCCTAATGATGGAGGTAGTATCTAAATGGATATAAATCCAGAGGTATTTAACCGTGTCATGACACCATTCCAGTGGGAATTCACAGTCCCATGTAGTTGTCCTACTATTTAATGGAAAGATCACTAACTTATGCCAGTTGATGCAAAGACCGGAGAAGCTGCCAAAATGGATGATTTCCCTGATGAGAGGTTCGAGATTAAGGTGGGGTTGACGAACATATAAAACGGGGTCATCAGCATAAAATGACATCAACAGAGGGCCGGTGCGAAACTGTAAGTCACGGTGTAAGTGTTTCTCTTGGAAGTGCCGCACCAATGGATCCATCGCTAAAATGAAAAAGTATTGGGGACGGGGGCAGCCCTGTCGGGTGCCGCGGGACAGACAGAAGGGCGGGGAAATAGTGCCATTCAGGTGCAGTCTAGCGGTGGGCCCCGTGTGTAGTAGGGCAGTGGTGGAAACAAAGCACTCAGGCATACCCATGCGAGGCATAAGAGAGAGGAAGAAAGGCCACTTAAGGGAGTCGAATGCCTTCTCGGCATCAGTATTACATAGGATAGACCCCGCTACACCGCGGCGGCCGGTGTAGCGGGGTCTATCCTATGTAATACTGCAAACAAAGTGCGCAGATTAAGGGAAGTAGACCTGTGAGGGACGAAGCCAGATTGCGCCGGTAAAATAATATACTCCATCAAGAAAGACAACCGAATGGCAATTACTTTAGCTCACAATATACATAGTTGTATTTAATTCAGCCCCCTTTCACCACTGTCTTATTTGAATCAAACTGTTTCAGTCCTTGGCTTGAGTTATTATCAAAGATGTGCTCAAAATAGTATTTCTCTCTCACCATAATGCTTTTGGCTCCTTATGTGTATCCTACCAATGGACTGACTGCATTAAAATCAGTACTTAATTTGTAAAATAATAACTACCGCCGTTCAGAAGCCCATCTGGCACTATTAAATGTCAGCACACCAAATACAGCAGCTGCATAGTCCTAAACTCACCTTAGTACTCTTTAATCCACATCCAGACACTCACTGCCCCTTTTTTCACTATCAAGGGTTTCTGCTTTCTCCCTTGGTGATGGTTTTTCCATCTTCCCCTCCCTCATTCTTTTCTGTTTGTGTGTTTTTACATCTCTTGCTCTCAGGAAATATCTGACGATGAGGAAAAAGTACTTACGACCTCCAAAAATGAATGCCAGTGACCCCACAGGCTTAAATTACGCACTGTTTACAATGCAGGGGGTATTTTATATCTAAAAAGTACACAACAATCACAGCTTATGTCACATTAAATTATGTATCTCATACATCCACGTGTACAGAAAGGGATCCTATTTTTACTGCAGCAGACTTTTTTTAATGCTTTTGTCAATACTCCCAGTACAAGTCTGACCTTAACATGGCCCCCAAATTGCTTTTTGTTTATCAAAGACAGCCACTGTGGGGTCAGTAAATGCCACGAAAATACCACACCACTCATACAAATATCACAACCACAATACCTCACCACCATTACCAGTATCAATTTGACTAACAGCCCTACCTCAAATGCCCCTGCTCAGATACAACTCACACAAGTACCACCACCACCACAATGCCTCCACCATCCATACATCATACATACCTCCAGCAATACCACAAGCTGTATCACTATCACAATACCAGGATCACCACCAATCTCAACACTCATACCACCACCAATATCAATGCCGCCACCAATACCATGTCCACCACCAGCACCACTACCAAGCATTGACAAAACCATAATTTATGCATGCCTGTGTTTTCACGTGTTGTCACATTAAACCCAGACTTTTTGGTTTTGCTAATGCTTGTTTAACTGCCCTTACTGCGATCAAGGTATCCTCCTCCATGTTGTTTAAAAAGAAAGTCACGTTTTTGAAGGCATGACCCTTAATTTGTTTAAAAAAAATCTTTCCGGAAGATTCTTCATATCATCAGTTTTTAGACAATGTCCGGTCGGTAATAACTCCCAATTGCCGAGCTGCGTATTCTGCACTGTATGGCGCAAGCGGGGAATTAGAAGAGCCTAGCAACGGTGCACCTGTGTCCTTCATTCATTATAATGATCTTCTCAAACAATATGTCTGCCATCCTACTTTTATACCATCTATTAATATAGCCTTTGTACACTAGACGTTTTAGCTAGGTACAAAAACAAGTTTTTATTAAGGTACGCCAAGCTCTGAAGGTCTCTGTGTGCTCAAAGTAATGATGGTAAAGGTTAGCAGTATGTGAAGATTAATCATCGCTGCTGGAATTGGGAGAAGTGAATGTGTTTTGAATTTCCTGAAAGTGTTGGAGTTTCTGAACTGTGCCCAAATCCATCTCCAAACAAAGGGGCTCATTACAATGGCGGTCGGACTGACCGTTCGACCGTTGTCCTCGCGAGCCCTTCCTGAGGCCGGGAAGGTTCCCTTCACTGTACTAGGATACAACCGTTGCTACTGCAGTGGTTGCATCAATGGTGGAGCACATAGCCCCAAATATGTTGCTGAAAATGAGTACAAAACTAACTGAAAACATGTGAATTGTACACACATGCATGGCATATGTGGGGATATGCCTTGTGCACCCTGTACTCCATTGCTGGCGTGTGGCAGAATCTTCACAGTCCAGTCAATGGGGATGAATACTGCATAAGGACCTACCAGGATTACAGTGCCAACAGGATCATAGACTTTGAGGTTCAGCTGCCCAGGTGTAGGGGTGACCTGGAGGAAGGGATCCGCAGTGGAGGCGGCTGGAGACAAGTGGATGTGGGTGAGAATGCACCCAAAATCCTTTGTTTCCAACAACTAGAGGCAGGCAGTCGTACAGTCAGTTCATCGGAGAGCATCATCATAATCCGGGTGGCAGTCGGAGATCCCTGTACTGCCCTATGGCTGCTGATTTTCTCTGACCGCCATTTCGGCATTTGGAGAAAAGCTGTCAGAGCCGGTGGTCTTTCAGCAGTTGGTCAAAGTACACGATCCATGCATACTAATCCGGTGGTCGGACCGACTGCTTCCGACGAGACCGCCGCAGTCCGACCAGCATCGTAATGAGGCCCAAAGTTTTTTTTCTGCAAAATCTTATAATGCTGCATTTTTCTTATAAAAACAAATATGGGTGCATATTTCAACTGCCACAAAAATATGTTTCTACACTTATTGAAGTTTGTGGATCTGTATCCTTATCTTCATTAAATAAGAGGAATTATTAATTCTTTAATTCTTACTCAAATGGGCTATCGTACATTGATTTTGATTAATAGTTATAAACTGGATAGCTATTTTCTAAACTATTTTTTGATAAAACCAATATTAAATGTAGCATCACAATTGGAGCAGTAACGCACTCTTTAAGTTGGTTTCTCAAGGCATCTCTAACATCCGCGTGCATACGTGGAATGTAGGTATATCGGTTTCCCCCGAATGTTATCACAAGTGTCACATTCTCTCAAACTCGATGTTTTCATTTTTTCAATGAGTTCTTTAAGACACTGCAGTGAACTATAAATCAAAGATGTTACCGTGCATGTAAACATATTACCAGTGGCAGACTTAAGAATTCAGGAAAGAAACCCCACATGTCTTTGTATGGGCTAACGAGAATAGCAAGGGAAGATGCTTTAGAAAGGTTGCCCAAAGTAAACCTTTGTTGATAGATCTTGCTTTGCAGGTTGCGGGTAGGTGATTAACTGAAGGACAGTTTCCTGATAAGAATATGGGATTTGTGGGCCAGGTTTTGTAACTGGATTGCAATCAGAACTTAATTATTGCCAGTGGTTGCTGGTGGATGGCACTAATTTTTGGGGCCTAGCAATTATTTGTCATCACCAGACCTTGGTCCAGAGCAAGAGTGACAAAGGGAGGAAGATGACACACACAGGAAAAAAAGTGACAAAGCTAGACAGCAGGAATGAAAAATAACCTGCAAGTAACCTGCAAGAGTGAGACAAAGAGACAAGAAGTATAGGGTGGTGGAAGGAAAAAACGCACGAGGTGTTCAACACTATAGCAGACAGCAGCACCAGTGGTGGGCTCCTAAGTACTGGGAAACTGAATTTATATTGTTGTTACAAATTAAGCACTGGTCAGCATACCAATTGCTCCTGAGAGTATCAAGAAGGCTTGCCCTCAAGTCTCCTTACAACCTTACCATATTTGCTTCCTTGGTTAATCGTGTCCTTTTCCATATGTAGAAATAAGGAAGGTAAGTTCAATTCTTATGAATATAAAGTGGAAAAACGCCTAGCAGCAGGCAAAACAAAGGAATAAAATGCCCAAAGTCCTGGAGGTGTGATCAGAATCAGAATTCTCTTTCATCAGCTGCGAACAGCCATAAAAGCATGCCAGAAGTGCAATATAGCACTACAATACATACAAGCCATTAAAACAAGCAAATAAAATATATAGAATCATCAGTTCTGGGATGTTGATGACCAACAATCTGGATAAAAACAGGCTGGGATGAACAAAACCGAGATTAAAACAGAGTCAAGTATGTCGCTGTGATATTGTCAGCCCCTCGTAGGAAGGTGATCCAGTTGAGCCATGCTTTAGGCGTGGCTTTCCCTGTGTCTTTCCAATTGCTCAGAACTGTTTTGACTGCCGCTGTCAGTAGTAGGTCGATGAGGTCGCGGTCCTCTATAGTAGCGATTGATGGGGATGTGAAACCCAGAACCAGGCTCTTTTCCCTCTTCCTCCACCCATGTATATGTTATGCCCCATGTAAATATATATTTTTCTACAATAAAAAATTACAGAAATAAAAAAATAAAAAATAAAAAACAGAGTCAAGTACTAATTCATCAATATACTAAAACTAATCTAAAAACAACGACCGCCCGGAGTGGGCTGCGGCTTTAAGAAACAGGTGTGATTATCATAACATAAGGAACAATGGAAATTGCAATGGCTCCTTTCTGCTGAGAAGATGATTTGAAACTTCTACTGAGCTGTCTGCTTAGTCATCCCGAGAAGATGAACACCACAGCGCTGTCCTATTGATCATAGTTACTCGGCAGTTGTGTTCATCAGTGTCACGCTTGAGTGTCATTCGTTATCCTCTGATTGCTGTTTCAATCACCATCACTCTGCTATTTGATTCATCAATGCAATGAAAGTAGTTCCACTGCACGACCTACAAAACCCCACTGGGATTTAATATTAGATGCACATTTCCCATACTTCAAGGAAGACCAGGCAAAATCTGTGTTACGATGAAGTAATCTAGTGTAATTTCAGGGCTTTTCCGTTATCCTTTTTATGCGAAATTCCAGAAATGACGGTGTAATGCCATGCCATGTAATTACACAATGTTTGCGGTAAAAACTTAGTGAATTGGGTGAACATAAACAAAAGCGGCTTTTGTTTGCGGTGCTTGAGGCTGTTTTGCACTGTTGCTAGCAAAATGCGTCTTTACATTCAGTTTCACTTCACGTTAAGATATGGCGCCAAATGCTGGTTTTGCATTTGACGTAATAACACTTAATTTTGCATAGTTATGCAAAAGTAAATTATGCAAAATTCACACACACCCTAAATTCAATGCAAATGCAGTTATTTAAGTATGTGGTGTGTACACAGAGCAGCCCATGGGAAAAAACTTAGACAGTTGAAGGATATCAAACAGCATAATGGTTACTGGCATAATTCAATCCCCCAACCACTGACACCTGTGAGAATTCCTCCCCTCATTTACCAGGGTTCATTTTAGTGGTACACACCCACAAACCTTTACTGTCCTTTCACATTATGGATTCAAAAAGAGCAGCTCATTGCTTCTCCATATATTCCTTCATCTTCGTTTCGATCAGTTTTATACAGATTCCTTACACTATACTCCTGTATTAAAATAAGGGGGCTTCACACCGCTAGGTGCTGCATTTTGCTACCTAAATCATGTGCAATTCCCAATATTGCCAAAATTGTCCCATGAACCTGTGTCTCGTGCATCTCATATTCATGTTTAGAGTTTGAGCGTTCACTGTGATGATTGTACATGTAAGTGCCTCATATTTATAATTCCTTGTGGAGAAACATTTACCTTTGATCAAAGAACTTTGGATGTTCTAAAATGAGATTGAAAGGTTGTTAAATTGTGGTTCTTATTCTTATAGGTTTATGGTAATGTATTTAGTACTGCTATTTTTACTGTGTGACTCCCACCATGACGACTGGAAAGATTCAAGTATGTGAATCTATAAAAGATATCAATACTAGAGAACCATAGTGACAGGTAAGTAACTTGTTTTTTCACCATTATTCATAAAGCCTTCTATCACCCTGGCCCTCAATACCTAGGCAAGAGGACCACTCCCTATTTTCCTACCAGATCCTTTCGCTTCTCTAAAACTCTTCTGGTGGTGATTCATAAATTCAGAGGAAAAAGATGGGGTACTAGCTCTTACTCTCATCTTGCTGCCAAAGACTGGAATGCGCTCCCACAGCATTTGCGGGCTGTGAGGACATTTCTGTCTTTTAAAAAAATAATGAAGTCTTGGCTTTTTAGCTCTGCGTTGTAACTCTACAAGGATCTGTGCCTAATATAGCGCCTGTACACTCTGAGTAGCTGTTGCTCTGTATAAATCCCCCAAACATAAACAGTGTGTAGAGCCTTAGGGAAACACATCCGCCATCTTGGCCTAGCAAACACCCCTCCACTGTTCATGAGGATTCTTGACTGAAGGATTGCCATTTCCAAAGGCTATCAACTGCCTAAACTAACTTGGGAGCATCAAAGATAAAGTGTAACAACTTGTCTCCTTTTTTTTTTACATCTTAAACTGTAGGCAGCGGAGCTCTATTTTTTTGGGATTTCAGTATGATACAAATGTTTCTGATGCAAAAAGGTATACTTACAGGTGCTCCACTACCAAGTCAGGCAATTCGCAGCAGCAGTATACTGTCTGAACTCTAAGCGGTCAGCTCAAGCTACATACAAGTGCCCGGGGTGCAGATCCCACAACGAATCCCTGGCCCATATCCTTTTTGCCTGTGTTGCTTATGCGGCCCCGCGTCGGGCCTGGCTGTTACCAATTTGTAGGCTCTTGGGCACGAGGCGGGTAGGTGAAGCGGAACGCATTCTGCGGACTGACACATCACCGCCCATTGTAATAGCTATGGCCACATTTTTAGGGTGGTCATGGACTTTGAGGGCTCGCCTAATAACCCAGAGTGAGTGTAAAAATTGAGGCTGCCCAAAGTAAGGCTCATTTTATCAAGCTCCCTATGGGGGGGGGGGGGAGAGTGTGCGTCCCAATAAGGTTTTATATGAGTATATACCAAGAAGTACATTAGTTATAATGGTACTTTACCTTACGATGAGATTTGTATATATTTTAATTGTTTTTATCTCATACTCTAATGAGTTTTTAATTGATTTTAATTCAGGAATTTTACATATTGGGGATGCAAAGTAGTTTTATTTATATGATCTATGTATGTCTTCCTAATCCTTTATGTTTTTGTATAATTAATTCCATTTATATTATTGTGAATCGCTTTTATGACTGTAAATTGTCGAATAAAGCTGTTGAAATGGAAATATATGCAGATGATACGCAACTCTATTTGAAAATCTCCGCCTGGATAATCTCATTTCACTCAACACTACTTTACAAATACTCAAAACTGGTTAACCGAGAACCACCGCCTGCTCAACACCTCCAAAACGGAATTCCTTCTCATTTCTCCTCCGAATCACATCCCCAAGTTAGACCTCTAGATATACCACCTAACTGCCTTCAACTGCTCCCCTCTCAATATTGACTCAGACAAATCTCTCAGAATCACCCTGGGCAAGCAGCTGAATATGAAGAATCATATTAGTAATGTGTGCAAGGGAGTTTTTCACCTGATGAGGACACTCAGGAATCTCAAACCTTTCCTCTCACAAGATGACTTCAAGCAGGTGGTCCAAGCGCTTGTTTTGCAGAGGCTAGACTATGGCAGTGCTATGCTCTGTGGCCTCCCCAAATATACCTTGGCCCCACTAAGGGCATCATTGAACGCTGCTGCCAAATTGGTTATGGGTACCAAAAGAAATGCACACATATCCCCAGTCCTTAAATGCCTAAATTGGTTGCCCTACGAAGCAAGAATACAGATAAAGATTGCCTGTCTGTTTCACAAAGCCCTCCATTTCAAAACCCCCAGTTATCTAGTGCAAAAGCTAGAACTATCCAGAGGTGGCAGACCTTCTAGAAGTGAAAACTCTTTCCTCCTGAAACCACAGATCTTTCACATAAAGAGAACTTGTCACCGAGCTTTCTCAGGCTCTGCCCCGAAGATTTGGAACTCTCTCCCACCGGAAGTACGCAGAATCTCCTCCACGGTTGCTTTCAAATTGGAAGCTAAAAGATTCCTTATGGACAAGTTCTTACCTTAAATGGGTTTGGTCCACTGCTCTAAGGGATTGGACTTACACCTTTAAGGCAGGCGTTGGTGCTATTCTTCTTTAATTTATCAGCGGCTTCATTCCTAGTTCGATATGTACCAGTTCTGTCTTATTCTATGTTGACCCCCCTTTTGTTTGTAACTGTTCTGTTTGCTATTCTTATATGATCCCGGTATTGCATTTTTTACCTCTCCTTCCCTCCAATTGTAAAGCGCTCTGATATCCTGCGGGATCATGTTCGCGCTATATAAAACTTTATAAATAAATAAATAAGTTTTATACGTTACTTCAAATTTGCACCATGCTCATTGTATTCTACTGGCCGTCTCTCCTTTATTCTTCTTCTTCACACTCGCCTGTTTAGTGTTATTTAAATGTCAACCCGGTGGATGATAATTCAATCAAAAATCCCTTAGAACCTCCATAGAGACATAGAGCCCAACAAATTCTAAATTTAGAAGCATATGGTGTTATAGGTTTGCAAAGTGAGGAGCTAAATGGGGTGAACGATAACATGTCACCAGTCTGCCTATTTGATTCACCAATTGATAGAATTTTGATTTGGTAAAATAATTTTATACAATATTTCTCTCCCTCTTTAATCTGTTTTTAAATCTAGGAAAAGAGGGACAGGTATCACAAGCTACTTCCCTATATTTTTTCACCTTACACATCATTTAAGAAGCCAAGAAGAGTAACACTGTAAACCCTTGATATCACTTACATGCATTTGATTTACTTTACCATGTAACAAAATTCTGCATTCATGTAGGAAACCCGGTGGCAATTGGCTGGTCTGACAATCATCAAATCATATTCCATATCTCCGCAGGCTTACGGAAGACAAGAACCCAAGGGGTCAAACCGAAACACTGGAAAAGAGACAACAGACACCTGAACACGGATGATCCTTCCGCACTATTCCAGAAGATCCTCACACCCCCAAATGAGGTGCGAGGTGTTCAAGAACCAATGGAGCCTCACAACCAGACAATGAGACTGACATAATGGATGTGCTAGCTGCACTTTCCCTCAAAAGACACTAAGATAAATTATCCATTCCCACCCCTGGTACAACAATAACTTGAATAAATAAAGGAGGAGAGTCCAACTTGCTGAGAGGTTATGGATACAAGAACCCTCCTGGAAGCATCTGAAGTAGCTTAGGGGGCTAAGAAATATATAGAAAGATCATAGGGAAGGTGAAATCATTATTCTTTAAAACCCAACATTACAAAGTCAAGAATTGGCAGTGTGCATTCTTTTAGATGATCAAACTTCGAACTGGGTCCAGCAATTCCACAAGGATCACCAACACCTCCAAGGACAACTGAGAAGCATCCTTCTTCACAGAAAAGATTTTGAATATTGAAAACAAAATTAACATAGACAATAAACTGATAGGGGACAGGAGTAGCAACTTACTCAAACCCCAAAAGGACAAATACCACATCTGGCAATATACAAACACCCAACCATCCCACGAAGACCAAAAATGAGGCTACATGGTGCAAATTCAGATCCCTAAATGAAGAAAGAGATAACTTAATCTATATCTCATAGAAGCCAACCTCAATGACCTTATCCCCTTATCAATCATCAAGGATTAACTAGTCACACCGCTCTGGACTAGGATTGTGAACTCATCCCTAACCCAAAGCATCATCAAAGAAAGTCTGAAGATTGGTGAAGTGACATTGTTCCTAAGAAAATCAGGTGCTGATCTGACAGATCAAAATAATTTTCACCCAGTGTTAAACATCCCCTTCCTAGCAAAACTGCTGAAAACAAATGTGTACACAATCAACTCTGACAGCACATTGAACGGTTCAAGTTGCTGGACAAGTTCCAATCAGGTTTTAGACCAGATCACAGCTCCAAAACAGCCATCCTACCCATCCTGGAAGATACACTCAAATTCCTGCACCAGAATGACTACTGCCTGCTCATACTGATCGATCTGTCATCGACATTTGACAAGGTCAATCATGGCAGCATCCTAGATTTCTAGAATGCAGAAAGGGGATATCTAGTAATGTCTTCAAATGGTTGACTTCTTTCCTGCAAGATCGCTCTCAACAAATCAAATTTGGGTGGCTCAGTATCTAACAAGTCGGAACATTTGCTCTTGGAGTTCCTCAAGGTTCCATCCTCTACTCCTCACTATTCAACCTCTATATGGAAAAACTGGTGCAAATCCTCAAGCAAGCTAACCTTGAACACCACATGTATGCTGACAATACCCAGCTGTACTTAAAGATTTCCTCCCCAGATTATATCATCTGACTTAGCGACACCCTAATGAAAACCCAAACCTGGCTCTCAAGTAACCATCCCAGATCAAACTCCACGAAGACAGAATTCCTACTGATTGGCCTACCCCTCGGCTCCCTGCCAATACAAGAAAGGATCAACAACCTAAACTTCTTCAATTGCAAACTGCCCATCATTGATACAAATAAATTCTTTGAAATAACCCTGGACAAGAACCTTAACATGAAAGCACACACCTGTAAAGCCACATGCAGTGCTTGTTTCCAGTTCAACCTCCTCATGAAAGCAAAGCCGTTCATCCAGCCAATAGACATCAAGACCACAGTGCAATAATTAGTCGTATTCAAAATGGACTATGGTAGTGTTGTTATGTATCATTTTTGGACCCTACTGTAAGTTTCCCGATTCATGTCCTCATATAGGTATATATCACCATATCCTTATTTAGGCATAAGAAATCATAACCATATTTAGGCATAGCTCGTGCAGTCCAAATACGGCAGGGCTACTTCTACTAGTCCCGAAAATCCACAACGATTTCTTGGAAAACTCAGCTTCAGCAGCCGTGGACTTCCCCTTGCTTGAATATTGATTTGTCTAAGAACTCATGGAGTTTTCAAAGAACTGCGACTCTTTGATGACGTTATTATGTCCAACCCAACGTCAAACCCGGCACCTTCATGGTATAAATATGCCCACACTTGCCAAAGCAAACACACAGTGGTTTGGAGCAGTTCGACTATCTACTTGCCTGACGCGCCCTGCTACAGCAAGTGCCGAAGGAAGCCGACCCTCCAGCAGATGCACTGTCTTTTCTCCTGCAGAGAAATCCAGCTCCAGTGTTTCCCAGCTACCCTTGCGGGTTGTTGGGAAATCGAGTCCCAAGACTGACCCTCTCCATTCTAAACTAAAGTACAGAGCTGATTAGACCCATAGAAAAATCTTGGGCAGATTCTTGGCAAAAGAATACTACATTTATGCTACACCTCACTTACTTCTTCCCTCGTACTAAGCTTTGGTTAGGTACACCGGGGTAGGCGTATTTTAGAAGCACCAGCTGAGCACTTTTAGCCTCTGGTATTTATGTATGTATTTATATATGGTTTAGGAACCAAACAATGCTCTTACAATATTATTTTATTCTACTATTTATACTGTACACATTATATTTTACAAACAGTGTTACGATTGTAGCAGTTAATTTCTTATGCTTGAGAAAGAAGACTGTTCAATAAAACCTTTTATTGAAAACGCCCGTCTTTCTACTTTCTCTGCACCTCTAGTGAAACGAAGCATGCACGATTGACTGAGTGAAATATCTATCTATTGTTTCCATGACTCTTAAGATACGTTTTATCAAGGGGAAACAAAGTTGTCATGTTTATGAGGTTGTCAGAGGCTAATCCCTTCTTGTGAATTCAAAAAAGTTTCTAGTGACCTCTGAGTTAGCTGGCACACACAATTAAGTCTAGTATTTTTTATAGAGACCTAGTCGACCTCAGTCCTACGTCTAATCTATAGGATATATTATTCCAATAAGCAGAGCCTATTGGAAATGTAGGAACTACACTACAGTGTAACCTTAACAGACTTATCAAAATCCTAAATGGCACCACTCAGGGCAACCCTCAAGGCTGTGGCAACTGCCAAGACTAATCAGGGGCGGTTTCTCTTTCAGGCTGTGGGGGTGTTGACCCCCTGCTTCTGAGTTGCCACAGCACATTAAACTTGGCCACTGCGCTCGCAGTTCACTCTACGTTCTTGTGCTGGGATGGGTGTCAATAATGTTTATTGGCAGTGCAGTGAGAGTAATAGGCTTGACTATTTGGCCCTTATCAAGTGTAGTACCAATGTTATGTTAGTTGGGTGTCTTGTGATGTCCAGCCCAACATGCACACTTAAAGCCTCCCGAATTCACACAGTATTATGGAGCCGGAGAGCACAGTTATTGCATCCCGGTCTCTTATGGAGCGTTGGATTCAGATGTCCACCCCAATCTTGGTGCTGCTGTCATGCTGTTTCTGTCATAAACAGTGTGAGAGCGTCGCCTGGATTGGTTCTGCAGATTGGCACATGAGGACGTGCAGGGGCAGGATAATTACAGATCATGGCCAATCACGGTCCTTCTTTAATTTGAAGCTCCACAGTGATTGGCCATGTGTCTTTGACTGTCTGACAGTATGGCCCTTTGCCTACCTGCAGCACGACTGGCGACACTGTGTGGGAGGTATGAAGGTGAAAGTACTGCATGAAAAAGCACTGTTTGGAGGCAGGATGGTGTTTTCACAAAACTGCTACAGGCTGAGTGAGGACGTTTTCAAGACGGAGTAGAAGAATGTTTCACAACGTCCCACTCCTTAACACCTCAGCTGCTATGGAACGTCCAGCTCCAGTGCTGGACATTCCATTGCGCAGGTGCAGTTTGAACGTTCATTGGCCGACGGCAGCAGTACGGAGGTAGTGGTGCCGTCGGCCGCTGAACGGGCGCATCACTTAAGGTGTTAAAGCCAAAGGCAGCACAGCATAAACAGGCATAGAACAGGCATAGGAATGCACAGACCTAGGTGAGCGACGGTAGCCTTAGCTGCCATGTGCCGGACAGTGCTTGCAGTCAGTGCTTCGATGCTTGCTCGATTAGGTTTGGATTTTGCTCTTTATTTTTCAAAACATTATCAGAGCACAAAACTCCTGGAAAGAGTTGGGATGGCTCACGTCTCTCACTTAAGGCGGCTCTTGATGGTTGCTTTTGCCTAACCACCACTTTAAAATATCACAGCCCTCACTGCCCCTTTGAATGATTAAGGCCCCTCTGGAGGTTTGGGGGTCCACGTGCCAGGATGTGCATGCCCCCGTCTCCCAAAGTTACATTCCCTGCCCTATGTCTCAGTTCAAGCCTAGCTACTAAGTTCTCTCTGTTTCTCCTAGTACATTAAAATCCCTGTCTGGGTACAGGCCCGCCACTGGCACGCACAACCACCTCCCTGACAGCCCCCTCAAACTCATTCCTTCCCGGACTATCCTTCTCTTCCGGAGTCCGTCGCTCCTAGCCCCGAACTCCCAGGTCCCGTCTCCTGTTAAGTATTAGGCTTTGTGTTACTGTAACTCCTGCACAGTGAGGTAATGAAACTTGAGAAGGACTCCCTGAAAAGTACATATGGGGAACCCACGCTCAGGACCCAGTCTGAAGCTCTCAGGCCAGGGGCCTGCCGGTGCCAGAGGGGGGCCGCGTGCTTGAGGCCCCCCACACCACAGGGGCTGCGGAGACTTTTGTTACACCACTGCTCCTGAAAATGTGTTGCTTGCTCATTGTTGGCATTTTAACCCATGCATGGACAAACGCCAGCCATTTAACCCCTTCGGTGCTCATGACGAGCTCAACTCATCATGAGGCACAGTGCTCGTGTGCTCATGAGGAGCTGAGCTCGTCATGACCACACCCATTTCTATTATGGTCCAGCACAGGAGGGGAATATCGTAAGCAGCCAAGGTGCTAACTACCAGTCTATCTCATTCGACAGACAGAGCTCCTTTCTGCTTTGAATGACTTCAGCTTTGAGATGTCAGAACTGTTGTCTGCTATTGGCAGCGCTTAGGAAGTACTTAAGCGCTTTTTCAAATTAAAGCATCTTGTAAGAGTATCTCTGAAGGTGATGTGGCTTAAAGGCTAGAGGGGCCGACTTTGAAGCTTTGAACCAGGTTCGTGGTTGGTGGGAGGCTTAAACACCCGGTGATTCTGGACAAATCTGGACAAATCACTTAATCTCCCCGTACCTAAAAATGAATGTGTCCATCTGTAATGCAACTGATGCTCATGTAGAGTGCTCTGATACCTTTGGGTCGAGTTTGCCCTATATGAAACTACAAAAACAAAACAGGGAGCAATGTGCCTTACGGATTCAAATAAAATGTATATACCTTCAGCTGAATCAAAGCTAAGCAGTGAAAAGACCTCCTTAACAAGACCTCCACATTTATTTCGAAAGGGGAGCGTTAAGTAAAACACAGAGGTAATTTGGGGAAATCCTGTACTGACCAGGGAGTGGGAAAAGATTTTCCAGTAACTTTACCAATAACTTGCACCCACAGGCAGATTTCTTGCAAGATGTACTATTTTAGATTTAATTATCACTCCCTGGTTCTTGGATATTGAGTACCATTTACTACAGAAAAAAAATATCTGGGGGCATACCGTTGAGTATTTGAATATTCCAAGAGTACCCCTTCCAAATTAGCTTTGAAATATCCAGCTTGATCTTCTGTTTATTTTGAAAAATTGTCTCAAAAAGCATTGATGTACCTTACTTTTTCAAAAATGTCTTAGGCAGAAAACTCCCTGTTCATCCCTTGCAATATATGGGCTTTTTACACTTGCCGCAGGTCAGGCCGAAGGTTTACACCCCACCACCACCACCAACAACACATTTCCCCAGCGACCACTGGAACTAATAACAGAACGAGGATGTTTGACCACATAGCACCTTCCTCATGTCTCTGCACTAGCTCCCATTTGAAACCAAGATCCAGATGAAAATTGCATGCATGATGCACAAAGCCCTAAACCAAGACAAACTTAGGTACCTGGCAGAAAATCTCACGATCTGTGGAGGCAGCTGCTCCCTAAAGAGCTCCAGCTCCCTCTTGCTGGAAGCTACGAAAGAAATTTAAAAAGCCAGATCTTCCACTACGATTTGGAACTCAATCCCGGCAGAGATTTGGTATAATCAATTGACCTGGACCTTGAAAAAAGACGTCAGAAGGATCCCACTAAACAAACATCTAACAAAAGGATCTGGACCTGGAAGACTACGGTGCTGAAAGACGCACAAGGTTCTCTCACGGAGACGCAGATATCACCTGTCTCGTTTCATCAAGAAGCCTGGAGAGCTGACGATGTAAACAAAATCTACGTGTTTTTGACACTGCCAGTAAACAATTATTTTTAGGACTCATGTAACGAGATATGGTCTCTCCAATGATATTGTTTATAATGTTGTCAGTTGACAAATCTTTATATGGTTCACCTGACGGGTATGGTCTTCCTAGCCATAGTTCTCTCATACCTGAGGGTCATGTTTGTGCTTTATCAAACACTCAAATAAATCAATAAATAAATATAGATTTGTAATGATAAGCTCTCCCTGTTATCTCCCAGCACCACCTTCCTATGATTTAACTGCCAACAAAGTTGAGGTTACATGTGGTAAAGTAGACACTTACTTTCAAAAAGTCTATCACTTCCTCATTCCTGCATCATCTCCATACATACTGAATAAGGTAGCCAAACCTGCCCACAAGCACACCATGACTAAGCATACAAATAGTCAAAATCCAGACTCACGCCTGTGACTACCCATTTTACTCCAGACTCCAACTTCTCACCTGCAGTGAAAAGGGGAGGATCCCACTCAACATCCTCTCATCGCAAAGCGACTGAGATCAAAGTCACAAACAGGAATGAGGGTGGGTTATAGGTACAAGGATTAAGAAGGATAATTGCAGTAATGAAGATTATCTACAAATAACTGGCACATAACCACGTCAATCCTACCTCATTCAATTCTTACTGAATGAGGATACACCAAATCAAACAGTTTGCAACCTGATATCCAATAATAAAACACAGAACTCCAAAGTAACACAAAACATCTATTTTAATTTAAAAGATAGCACTATAGGAGAAATCAATTAGAAAGAGCAGCCTGACAAATTTCGGATCAAAAGTTCAAACATTTTTAAATGTATTTAATCTGATTGATAATGTTTTACAAAAGTTGGAAGGGCTGCCCATATTGCTTTTTGGAAAATGTCCTAAATAGAGCTAATTTTGCTTACGCCCAAGAGGCTGACATACCATGAGTGAAGCGGAGGAAGGGCTTTCGCTTCAGTGTTTAAGGAGTATTCAACAGCGAGCCCCTGTTAAATGACATCAAACTATCATATGAATAAAACTTTTTATTTTGACCTTTTCAGCTTGCTCTAGAATTTCTTTAAATAATCACACAATTAGGTGACTATAGTATTTATTTTTTAACAATCTGTCAACTTTCCATGCATCCTCCCCTGGATCTTCTCCAGTATTTGATCAGGTTTATCTAGCTTTGATATCGTTGCCCATTAAACTTATATTCTTAATATAGGCAAATATCAGGTGAGAACTATTGGACAGAAAAATAAGCAGACACCTAAGGATAATCAAATAAAATGATGGAGGCAGCAAATCTTACTATAGAAACATCACCTGAACAGATACACCTTTAGTTGAGGGGTTGAATGTAATGCTTCTTTGTATCCGTAGCAGAATGATTAATTGGTACAATATTTAATTTAAACCCTAGAATAGGAAGATAGACAGTTTAGGTGTTAGCTGTCTTCTTGAATTATTACTGTCCCTCTGATAAAAATGTTTTGATTTTGAAGCTGAATTAATAACCTCATCAGAATGATACCTTTTTGGTGAGTAATGTGTTTTATAATATTAAAAAAAATCAGTATAAATATTAGGCCCTCCGTTGCAAAATTTAGATCTTCCAATGGTGGATCAGGTTGCGTTGGTCAAGACGATTTGCCAATCTAATGTAGAATGATCACTATTTGAAGGCACAACACTCAGGCCTTTAAAGACACTTCTTTCCTATTTGTTTAAAGCTTACTATCATTTAATGCTAATTTGGGCCTCAGATTTGGATTTACATTTGCTTTTCCTTCTAATATGCCTTTTCACTTTGTCTTTTCCTTTAACAATGTGTTCCATATGTCATCCCTGAATCATAAGTACATGTGTTACCACCCCTCCCAACTGATACTGTGGGATGAAAACAGAACATATCTATTTTTCTGTAACTTAAAAATTACGCCTCTTAGGGAGTCACAATTTACAGGAAAATGTACATGTACAGTTGTCCTTCCTCTTGTTGATCCAAACAATATGCAAAGCTATTTCTTCAGATTCCCTTTCCCCACCATCCACAATTTGACATTTAATATAATCATTGACATATTCATAATCCAAAGATGTAAACTTTGTACAGAGCTGTGTCATCATTTTTAACGAAGTCTCAAAGTCCTCTGATGCAATCCTACATACTTCTAAAGACATTTACTATCTGCAACCACTGTCATAATACATCATTTTTCATCTATTCACAAAATCAGTTTTCCTCAATCTTATTGTACACATATTTCAAGCCACATCCATATGCACCTGCGCCTAGCAATTAAATTTCGACTTTGCGTTGTCGATGGGTGGCTTGATGGACGGACACAAAATCCCACTATTCACCTTAGATCAGCAGGTTGCCTTTACCATTTTGCCTCCCGCCTTTTATTTATATCTTACCAATTCACCACCTTCACATTTGGGCAAAGTGACTGTCTTGATCGCTCTGCACTCAATGCCAATCTTTACATACTAGGGGGCAGATTTATGTGGGACTTGCGCCACTTTTGCACCGCCGTTGCGTCACTTCTGTGACGCAGCGGCGGCGCAAACCCTGCGCCACGTTGCGACATACTTACATTGTGAAGCATCAATAGAGATGCGTCACTATGTAAGGCCCTGCGCCACATGAAACCTGCGTCAGGACTGCCCCTGAAAAGTGACTCAGTGAAATCTACAAGATTTCACTGAGTCACTTTACCAACGCTGATGTGTTGAAGCAGGCATAAGGCTTGACGCACAATGTTACAGAAAGGGCAAGTTGGAAAGGTGCTGGAGTTGCGTTCCGTACGCAACACAACTTCAGCACTGCGCCAACTTCACACCCTAGATATGACACGCATCTGTTTATTCCTGCGCCATGGTGCTGCAGCGCATCATGGGTGGCGCAAGGATAAACTTGCGTGCGGTATCTTTCCTGGCGCATCTCTGCAGATTTGCAGAGATATGTCAGGCAACATAAATCTGCCCCTATGTATTTCTGATATACTACATCTACTGGTGGGATTTTTGCTGACAGTCAGGCCACAGGGGTGACAAGCAGACAATTCTAGAACTGCATTGTTAGGGGCTATATGAAAGCGCCGGACCTTGGGCCTAATTCACAAAGGAACTTACGACACCTAAAGTTACGAGTGCGGATTCTAGCGGAGTCTCCGTACTCGTAGTGAAACCTCCGCACTCGGGGCGCAATCTCCATATAGCGCACTGCAGAGAGTGTTCCTTACGGAGGTTACGCCCCGAGTGCAGAGTTTCCGCCACGAGCACGGAGACTCTGCACTCGTATCTTTACGCGTCGTAAGTCCCTTTGTGAATCAGGCCCTAAGTCTGCATATATCATGTTACCCACTGAATCAGTCCTTTCTCAAATGCTCTCAGCTCACTGGCTCACAAGGCACCAGGAGGACAGGAGTCTCAGAACTTTCAACGCTTCACTACTGCATCAGGTTGTACCGGGCAATAGTGTTCTTGCTGTGGCAGCTCCCAGGATTCATCACTTCAATTTATTCTCAGTCTTCGAATACTTTCAAACACGGCAGTGAACCTGATCCTTATCATTATAAGTCAGTGTTATAGCAGTTCTGTGCAGCTTAAAATGATCACTTGCGTCCCATTGAAATTGTCACGCAGTGCCCTGTCACCATGATGCTCTAATAATCATTGTCATACTATTTGCCATATTCATAATCACAATTCATTATTATTCGAATTACCTTTGCTGCTGAGCTATTTGTAGTTGTAATACTGCTGTCCCATTCATCAACACCTTGCAGCTGTTCTTTCCATATGTTTGTGTTTATGGAACGTATACAGGACCTAAACTCATAGGCAGCCAGAGTTATCGCCGAGGTGTGTGCTGATTAGTGCGAGTGTGATGAAAATAGATTCAGATGCTCTGTAAAAAGAACAATATCTTTTCTAAAAAGCACAAGTGTGGAGGAACTTCACACTGTGCAGGCTCACAGCCCCCACGCCTTGTTCATCAGTATCACGCTGCTTTCCTACTGAGCAGCACGGTGCAGCATTCTGATTAGTCATCAAGTTTCTTTTTTGTGATAGAGGCTCTTTTTAAGATACTTTGACCCCCTAGTCCTTCGAGTGAGCAAAGAGAAGTGCTTGGGTACTGCCAGGGCCACACGCCCGACAATCCCCGTCACAAAGGCGTTGCTAAAATTTATTTTTACAGTCTTTGGGTGTTCAGCTCTTCCTTCATGAAACTAGATAAAGCACAAAAAAAACATGTTTTGCAAAATATGAAACTAATATTCATATCACCACACAAGAAAATACTGGAGGCCTAATTATGAGTCCGATCACCAAAGCACTACCCACCAGATTAGGAGAAAACTCTTAATCTGGCGGGCAGTCGAGTTTGGTGGTGTGGTAGGGGAGGGGAGTGCTGGTGTGGGGGCATGCCCCCACACCGCCAAACCCATAATCAGGCTCTAAATCATGTGAACGTTTGGGAACTGCCTAGCTTTCTCTTCCTGAAGCCAAAGGGCATCCTCTGGTGGTGTCCTCAGGTTCCCCTGACATAGTTGACACTGAGCCAGAGAAGGAACAAAGATCCATCCCTAGATTAGCCTTGAGTTTCACTAATGTCGTTTTAAGTAATTTAAATAACAGAAAAGTTCTCAAAGTCTTCACATATATAGGCCAAGCAGGGCCAAACTGGCCGTTGCGGGCACCGGGCATTTCCCCTGTGGGTCGCGAGGGTAGGGGCCGGTTTTGAGTCCCTGGGGGCTGTTATTGTTACAGGACCGTTTTTGCAGTTTAGCTGCAATATTGGCCCCTGTAACAAAATCATCCAAAACCGGCCCTGGCAAACAGCTCGACCGCACCCCCAACCCACCCGAGGAGCCGGTCAAGCACTTTGCCAGGATCGGTTTTGGTTCACAATCCGGCCTGAGACCAAGTTAAGATTGAATTTTTCAAAACTATAGTTTCCAGATTTGGAGCTTCAGGAGTATATGGAAACTGCTTTAATTACTCTTTTAATTCTTCCTTGTTTCCTTGGGAACCTCTCCATCATCTGCTTTTGAGAACTCCTGCAAATCTCATTGGCTCTTTTTTTCTTTTTGGGTTGCTCTCAAAATTGAAGAATGTAAATCTGAAGGATAGTGCCTGACAACTCACTCTTTGTTTTAATATCTCGCAGCCACTTAATACTGCTTCTTAGCTACAGAAGTATTTGAACTTCCAGCAAAGTAGAATGTCTTCCAAAGTGTTTGGCACCAATTGTTAGGTCTTTGAGAATAAAAAAAAAGGTGAAAGTAAAATGTACAATATTTTACATGTGTACAGTCACCTAAACATTATCCGTTAACACATTCATACATTTCCCTGAACTTCATTGCTAAAAAAAAAAAAACACCAAGGAGAGGATGTCCCACCATTTCCAATGAACATTTGTGTAT
Source organism: Lissotriton vulgaris (assembly GCF_964263255.1). NCBI lineage: Eukaryota > Metazoa > Chordata > Amphibia > Caudata > Salamandridae > Lissotriton > Lissotriton vulgaris. The sequence continues at coordinate 796,855,381 of NC_141685.1, read as the reverse complement.
GACTTTGATGACAGAAAAAAGAGATTGGTTGGGGAAAGACACCAACAGTATGCATGCTAGGCTGTCAAAAATCATTGTTCACACTTACCTGGCCTACATATGAATGACTGAAAGAATGAATGAATGAATGAATGAATGAAAAAGTGCAAACATTCACAAAGAAAACTTGTCCAACTTCAACTGACAATGACATAGAAAATGGAAACAGAAACGTCTGATAGAGTGGGGGAAAAGCAAGGTTTTCCGGAGACTTCTGAAGCTGTCAATGTTAGTCCACATAGTATGTCCACAGTGAGCGGAAGGTCGTTCCAGGCCATTGCTCCAAGAACAGATATAGATCTGCCACCCCTAGTTTGTAAATTAAACTTTGGGATCCTTGGCAATTTGGTATTAGCAGATCTTAACTCTCTGTAAGGTAAATAAGGCACAATAAGATCTGAAAGAAACTTAGGGCCAGTTTGATTAAGCGCCTTGAGGACTACAGTGTTATAAGGATTTCAATAAAATCTCTGTCGATGCACACCATGAGGGAGCCGCCTGAATACCACAGGACTGCAGGTTGCACATGCTAGCCTCACTACAATTCCAGTCATGCCTCTACAAGAAAGTAGTCCCTTATCAATCACAGATTTCCAATTCTATCCTACCACCAACCTAGCTCCCAGCTAGTATAAAGCTGGGAAGCAGAAACACAAGACATGCAGAATATGTGGAATGTACAAAAACATGTGAAAATATCCTAATAAAGCTATTTTAAGAGGACATCAGGTTCCATCCTACATATTTATTTCGTTTGCTACTTGCATTTTTAAAATGTACTGCTCTCTTTTTTGCATAAAGGGGTGATCTGTGTATGAGCCAGAATTTAGTCTGGTTTAGAGCTGCCGTGACCTTTTTCCTGGATGTGGATCTCCATAGCTTTGATCTCTCCTCCTCACTTAGCACCCTACCCACTAGTGTGCCCCAATAAATTGTGACTTTATCGTTGAGTTTGGTGGATTTTGGGCAAAGGGCCTTGTAGAGGTGTGCGACTTGGTGTCCTAGTATATTAAGGTTGGTGGCGTATTGTATGAGTGATGGTGTTAGTCCGTTGAGGTTTGCCTTCCTTATTGCTACCTTGATCTTCAGAAAGTTGTACAGTTCTATGCTCTCTAGGTTGTGTTCTTCCTTAAGGGTGTTGAATGTTAAGTTTTTGCCTTGTTTCTGTAGGTTGCTGGCAGTGGAGATGCTGTGTTTGTACCATGAGTGCATGAGGGGCTGACAACATCACAGCGACACACTCACCCAAAACACACAGGCAGTCAAATATGTGGGAGCCCCTAGACAAATAAAGGGGTGATCTATTCATCCCTATCATGCTCTAGTAACAACCTAACCCTGCTGCTGCTGTGCTGTTATCATTATGCTTCTGTCCTGCTCAGCATCATCAAGATGGTGTCTTATTTCTCTTCTTCATGCTCCTACACTTTTCTTAAGCATACCGAGAGCACCACAGTAGCATCTCTGTTCTATGTATCAGCTCTATCCACCTGGCTATGTTAGCTTTACTTTGCTGACCAAATGGTCGGTGCCACACTGCTGTCCTAGTCATTAACACCATACTCCTGTTCTGTGCTTCGTCATTATGCTTGTAATGATTCCGTTCATGCAAATTCATATTTGCACAATTTAATATAACGTTGATTGTGAGTTTTCACTGCATACTTACGGGAATGTAATGATAATACGGTATCAAATTTATGAATATATTGTGTTTGTTCAAAAAAGATGTTTATGTGTGGTCTTACTGTTGTGTTACAGCATGTAACCATAGTAACAATCCTTTGTTCAGTCGCATATTGTTTAAAGTAACCGAGAACTGTGTTTCTTTTTATTTTGTGTTTTAATGTTTTAATTGCAATGATTTTTATTAATTAAGCAATAAAGAACCAATCCATCTCAATCATTTTGCTGTCTTCCCAATCATCATTATGCTACTGTCCTTGTAGTCAATGACATGTTCCTGTCCTATTCATCCTTAAGATATTGGTACAGTGTTTGTTATCTGCATAAATGTGTGCACACATGATTAAATCACGCTGTCCTATGAAAAATAATTACGCTGGGTCCTCTTAATTACTATCCCTCTGCTGTTGCAGCTCAATTCAACATCATCATTTTGATCTTTTAAGTTTGAGCATCCTTCTGCTGCCCCACTCCTCTGTGCCATGCTCATGTCCTGTTCACCAGCCTGCCCTTATTTCTATTCAACATCACACTCTTATCCTATTTACCAGCATCGCTCTGTTGGCATGCACACACATCAGCATCACTCCACTTTCCTTTTCATCAGCATCAAGCTGCTGTCCTATCACAACAATCACTGGAATGTGAGGACATTATGCTTCTTTCCTACCTGCCATTATTTCGATGCTGTTCCCTCTGTGATTACATACTGCCGTGCAATTCTGCATCTCCTTGCCGCTGTCCTCAGTGCCACCCTTCGGTTCTCCATCAATCCATTACCATCTTTCGACTGCATCGTTCACCAGTTTTAAGCCCCTGCCCTCTATATCAGCAGCATCACACTGCTGCCAGTGGTGACTGCTCCCAATGGTACTAGGTAGAGCGGCAAGGGGGGGCATCAATACATTAAAATATATTTATATATTTTTAAAAAAGACTAACCTAAGTATCAAAGAGAACTAGCTATGAGATAGATGTTCCTAATGGATGTCTGTACTGAGCAAAACACATTAGTGTTTTATGGAAGGCCCTCACTCACCAACCTAGTTGGTGACATGCTTCATCATCGGGCCCCACCCAAGGCACCAATTGCGCCTTGGGTGTGCTTCAACGTCTGGATACAGCAGAGCAGGCTATTGCACTGTGAGTGTGCAGTGAAAGTGAGTGAGTGTCCAACTGGTCCCAAGAGCCAAAAAAGGACTATTTTAATGTGTGGGCCCTTGGCAGTGATTAAAAACTACAGCTCTATGACGGACGCAGTAGGTACGAAGGTGGGTCCTCGACTTTGACCAATGTGTAACTGCAGGTTGGACCCCCACATGGAACTCTGGGGGCATTTTGCAGATGCTATCTGAGAATGCACCACTAGATGAAAATATCCTCTATCACATATCGCACCTTAGCGTGTGCGGCACATAGATGGTCTTTTTACACACAACTTTTTAGACCACCACTTAATTTACACACACTTAAGGTCCTGAAGACCGCCATCCCACCAATGAGAGTATGGCTGAAACATGCCCACCGATTAGGATATCAGAGTTACTTAAAGACCTCCACAGATATCCACCTCTCGGTTTTAACAGTGACAGAAGAAGATATCAGGACCGATGCACAGAAGCAATGGTCTCTGCGCTGGGAGAAGAGAGGCCCAAGAGGAGAGCCAGGCAAAAGGCTGGACCGGGGAGCCAGAGAAGACCGCTCCTTGCAGAATGCACCCTGGAAAGCAAACTAGAGTGCTCCCAGTGGCTGGGGGATGCCACAAGGTGCGAGAAGACGTGGAAATGTGGCAGATCAGACCCCCAGGGGCTGAGATATGGCCCCCAGAAGGTAGGCGACCATTACCCTAAGAAGGCCGACGACAAAGCGCGTGGGGTTCCGCCACCAGTCTCAGAGATGCCCCCGAGGTGGGTCAGGTCCTGGGGGCTGCCCCCACGGAAAAGGGAAGCCAGGGAGCGCCGTCGTGCTCCCCATGAAGTTGCCCTGCATGGGGGCCAGGAGCCCACCCTGGCCTCACCGAAAGATGGAGGCAGGGGAGCACAGTCGCACCCCCCGGTGAAGCTGTCCCGGGGCCCGTGACCCCATCCCCGGGCCCCAAAGCAAATTCACGAGTCCCCATCGCGCCCCCCGTGAAGAGGGCCCCCAGAAGTCGGGGGAGCGTCGTCATGCCCCCGCAAATATGTGCCCAGGGGCCCGGGACCCCATCCCCGGGACCCAACAAAGAGAAGAGGCGGGGTGCCGTTGCACCCCCTGTTACCCCATACCCGGGCCCCGGAGTGATGAGGCAGTGAGGGGAGTGCCGCCGCACTCCCCCGAAGAACCGCCAGCCAGTGAGCCGCCTCCGCGTCTGCCCGCCGGTGCGGGCAGACCCGAATACAACCGCCGGCTCCCGCGGCCGCACACAAGGGTGCGGGCTGGGAGGGAGCCGATAGGGGCAGCCAGGGGTGGGCAGCCCGAGCTGCCCTCACCTCTGCAATAAGCACGGGTGACCCTGGTGGGACCCTGACCCATCGGGAAGAAGGGGAGCGGTAGGGGCCCGGGTGGGACCGGGCCCCAATAACCCAGCGGAGCGGCCAGGCTTGGGCTCTCCGACCCTCTGAATGATGAACCCTTGGGGGTCCGGTGGGACCGAGCCCCCCCAACGAAACCTAGTGAGGTGGTACTGAAGCCACAGCGGTGAGATCGCGGCTCTCCTCAATGCAGCAGGGGAGCCACTGCTACCATATTCACTGCTAAAGAGGAATCGCCCCATAATGCCTTGCAGGCCAGGACTGGCCTGCAGGGTCAAACAGGGTGTTCTTTGCTTGTGGTGGCCCCAGGAGGACAGGGTCACCGCCACATGAATGTGCAGGGGCTGGGGGAGCAGCTGGAGAAGCGCAGTCTCCCCCCTGCATGAAGAGAAAAGTCTCACTCTAAGTGTCTTGGGGATTGGAAAGAATAACCCCTCAAGGGCTCAGCCTACATTTATCACCTTCTGGGCTGGAACTTTTGTTCTTCAGCTGAGGGTGAATTGGAAAGTGCTTCATGGAGTAAAGGGCTGAGTAGGGGATGTCTGGAGAAGGGCATCCCCTGGAGGTTAAGAGGTGTAATTGCACCAGAACTGCATCCACTAATGGTTATTTCTTTTATGGGGACTAAAGTTGATGTTTTTATTGTGAAGAACATGGTAAAGGTGATGTCATAAGCAAAGAATGGTTATGTTGTCAGACACTCCAGCTAGGGTGTCTGGCTGTATATGCATAATACTAATTTGGTGATTTAATCTGTGATGCCTTTAGGGGCTGTAATTGCAATGCATTCTAAGGAGTCACAAATGTGCTGAGTACTGTCATTCTAAAGTGTGTGTCATTCTAAAGTGTGCGTAAACATGTATTCTTGCTGCTGCACTTAGGTGAAGACCCCAGACTGCTAGCCCCTAAGATATAGAGGTGCATACTTTATGGTCAGTAGGAGATGTACAGTCAGGGTCATGCTTCACCAAGGCAGCTATACCCATTTTTAATGCTTGTTGAGGTAATCGCAGAGGCGGGCCACCGTAAGTGGCTGAGGAGCCGTTGCCATAACCTGGCAGCAAGCCCCCAGTGCAGCTAGGCGGGGGCAGGAGACGGCACAGGAGACGCCAATTTGGCACGAAAACGGGGTCGCCCCAGCAAGCAGGGGGAACCCCGAAAGGTGCCCGGCTCAACCCCCCCCTTTTCGCATCGTGGCCAATGGGGGTGGGGGGGGCGGGTGACATTCGAGTACAGTCTTGGGGGCATATAAGCGCCGCTCCCCCAGGTATGCTCCTATCTACAGGATCGGGGGAGCAGCACGGCGCACGAAGAATCTTGTCCCACCCACTCACACCTAAGGAACAGCAATGTTGCAGGGCTGAGATAGGGAAGGCGCGTGGTGAAGGGCTATGCTGAGAACGGTTGGTACAGAGGCACACCGGAGGGCGGTGCGCCAGAATAGGCCCACTCACCTTCAGATGCCGCATGGCTGGGTGAGATGGCCTAAGGACAGCGGCTCTGGGATGCCTTACGGCTGGGTGACATGGCTACGAAGGGAAGGGGTAGGAAGCAAAGACGGCGCTCGCAGCACAGCCCCCGCCGGATGACAGGGCACAACAAAGTCGGGAAGGGTAGCGAGGCGGCCTAACTCTGAGACAATGGATATCCCCTTCCCGCGCGGAGGAAGCGCAAGAAAATCCAACCTACAGAAGAACCGCCCCAGAAGGGCCAAGAGACAATAGCAAGGAAATGTATGATGACATAACATGCAAATGCAAGATATACATGCTTCCTTTTAACCCTAATAAACTGCGGCCAACAAATGACCACCACAAAGCCAAGAAGTGTAGTGGCTTTCTTGGCGGGAGGGGAAGTACAAAGAAAAGGTATTGGAAATCACTGTGGGAGTGGGGTAGAGTGCGGGGGTTATGGGGTGGGTCACCACTGGGATGGTGCCAGTGTCCAGGGCCCATGCTCCAGGTTATGTTCAACTACCTACATTTGGGGGCAAGATGATGTTCATACATGGGAGTGGTGGTACTAGACCCCACCCCCCTGCGGGAGGGGTGGAGATGTTATGCAATGTCACAATGTAATTCCAACAGCTTCTGTATATTCGTAAATTGGTGCATAGTATTGAGTAGTTTGTGTGTTTAATAAATGTACTCTTTCTTTTATAAAGCAAGGTACAGACTGGACAATCAATTATTGAGTGTTATTTTTGCGCACCTGCAAATGGCAATTACTAGCCCACACCACCTCCCTTGAGTAAGCCTCAGACTGCTCTGCAACGCTACCCTCTGAGAGTCAGGCACTACAATGGGATGTTTGGTTCCCAGTGAAGGACAAATGTAGTCATGTTATTAGTGCAGGCGGCACAGACGCTGGCTCGTTTTCCAACAGCTAGCTTCTATGCTTCCACTGCTCACCTTCAGGGAACAATTTTTTAGTTTTGTGTAAGCTATCCATGAGAGTGCATGTGTTTTCCAGCTGTATCCCTTGTGTGAACCCCCACCACCACCTGGGATCGGTAAATAAAAAGAAAAAAAACACCTGTGTAAATTTGTAGGTGCATGCATGTGTGACAGATGCATGCTAGTGACGACAAAATGACATGAATGTAGTGTCAGATGGCTTTTTTTAGCTCTTCCGCACAGAATGGTTACAAGCACTTTGGCAACGCCAATAATTCTCATAGGTGAGACCTTTTGGCTTTGGCAGTGCTTATTTTAAGAGGTTGGCACGGCCATTACAACCATGTGCAAGGGATGTTCTTGTTCCAGACGGATCTCTAATGTCTGCTGTATAAACACAACACAGAGACAAAGCGTAAGACAGCCCCTCCTGCACCTCCCTCCAAAGTTGTTTGTGGAACAGCACCGAAAGCGGTCAAAAAACCTCCCTGGAAGCCTCAGGGGCGGAGTCTATTTTAGGAGGAATATGTAGGCCATGCCAGGCTCCCTGCTTCTCAGAAGGAGGTGTGGGGAGCTTATTAGGCAACAGCAGAGATGCCAAGTCCTGCTGCGATTTATAATTATGAAGGAGTCCTGCAGAGCACAGGCTGACGTGACCACACACGGCAATATGGCGGGACACTGCAGCATCACAGCACCGCCCCCTGGAGCAAAACCGGCACAATCACAGCCGACTGCAGCATCAGCAAGCAAACATCACTGCTCATAACAACTCTACAACAGTGAGCAAACACACAGAGCAAGGCAACATAATAACACAGGGTAACAAGACTGCAAGAGGCAACGTGGGAGCGCACTGCAGCCTCGCAGCACTCTGGAGCAAAACAACAGAGTGCAAAACCACGACACACTAACAGTACAACAATCTGCAACATCCCAACACACTGCAACACTACAGCAATCTGCAACATCACAACACCCTGAGGCATTGCAACAATCTGCAATATCACAACTCACTGTAGCATCACAGCACCTGGAGCAAAACAGGCACAATCACAGCCGACTGCACCCTCAGCAAGCAAACATCACTGCTCATAGAAACGTTACAACAGTGAGCAAACTCACAGAACAAGGCGACATAACAACACAGGGTAACAAGACTGCAAGAGGCAACGTGGGAGCGCACTGCAACATCACAACACCGGCACCTGGAGCAAAACCGGCACAATCACAGCCGACTGCAGCATCAGCAAGCAAACATCACTGCTCATAGAAACGTTACAACAGTAAGCAAACTCACAAAGGAAGGCGAGATAATAACACAGGGTAACAAGACTGCAAGAGGAAATGTAGGAGCACACTGCAGCATCACAGCACCAGCACCTGGAGCAAAACAGGCACAATCACAGCCGACTGCAGCATCAGCAGGCAAACATCACTGCACAGAGAAACTTTACAACAGTGAGCAAACTCACAGAACAAGGCGACAGAATAACACAGGGTAACTTGGTTGCATAAGGCAACGCGGGAGCACACTGCAGCATCCACCAGCCTGAAGCAAAACAGAGAGCAAAATCACGACACACTAACAGTACAACAATCTGCAACATCCTAACACACTGCAGCATTCCAACAATCTGTAATATCACAACTCACTGCAGCATCACAGCACCGGCACCTGGAGCAAAAAAAGGCACAATCACAGCCAACTACAATATCAACAAGCAAACATCACTGCACATAGAAACTTTACAACAGTAAGCAAACTCACAGAACAAGGCAACATAATAACACAGGGTAGCATGACTGCTTGAGGCAAAGTGGGAGCACACTGCAGCATCACACCAGCCTGGAGCAAAACAAACAGAGAGAAAATCACGATAGACTAACAGAACAACAACCTGCATCATCCCAACACACTGCAGCAATACAGCAATCTGCAGCATCATGGCACTTCCATAGAAGAGCGCGTGGGACTTCAAGCACACTGCAACATCAATGTGCAAAGCAAAATAACAGCAAATTTTACCATTACAGCAATAAGCAACATCACGACACAGGATGACATCACAGCACATTGCACCATCAAAACACAAATCAGCTTCACAGCACGATGCAACATTACTGCAGAGGGCCACATGGAAGCACCCTGCAACCTCACAGCACCCTGGAGCAAAACAACAGAGAGCAAAGTCGCGACATACTGTAACAGTGCAACAATATGCAACATCCCAACACATTACAGCATTGCAACAATCTGCAACGTCACAGAAGACACTGCAAAACAAGCATTTACAATGCAACGGTTTCGCTTTCGGAAAAGTTTGAGCTATTGGCATTGTAAATGACAAACTTTTTATTTATGTGTTGGTTTTGAAAACAGATAAATAAATGGCATTCTCATTTACAATGCCAATAGCTTACTCTGTCGCAAATGCAAGACGTATTGCATTTGCACACACACACCCACACAAGAGCCCCCCACACACACACACACAAGAGCCCCCCACACACACCACACAAGAGCCCCCCTTGGTCTTGGTTGGAATCAGACCCTGGCCTTGGGAGTCACTTGATGCTTCATCTTATAGAGATGTGAACCCTGACCTTGGGGCCTGAGTCCTGGCTCTGTGAAGGAGCTGCTGCTTCACCTTGATAAGGATTTGTGCCCTGTTATTAATCAATATTCCAGACAATACATTTTAATTAAAGACAAGTATCGCATAGATTAATACAAAATGCAGTGTACCCAAAATTACGTAAAAGGGAAATAAATGCAAAGATTGAACAATAATTGGAGAACAAAAGGACTACATAACAAAAGATTTATAATAATGCTGTTTGTATTACAAGTTCGATACAAAAGGGGATGATGGACAGAGCGTTTGAGCAAATCAAACACTCACCCCCCAGTCAAATGATATGGGTTTAATCCATCACCGTTCTTTAGCTCACTCCGCCACCCCAGTTCAGACATGGCTATATGCAAATCAGTCTGACCCTGTGCCTCATGGAAACAGTCCAGCCCGAACTGCCAAGCCATGTCTTCCCTGGACTAGAAACAAGCATCCTGGGACCAGTTTCTGGCATTCCAGCCGTCCTCAACCAGGCTAGCTTGAATCCAGTGGCAAAGTGAGCAAGGGACTCACATCTGCGCATACCCTGCCAATTTAGGGTGAACAAAGCATTACAAAAGGGGATGTATTACAAGTTCAGTATGTTTTATATGTCAAACATATATACAAGGTGTATAAAGTATCATTTATATATTACAAATAGAGCAAGTATGGAAGGTCTATATCAAAGAGGCTAATGTAAGTTTATACAATTTACAAAAGCTGCAGTGGGGGCATCAGCTATCAGGCACAATGATTTTATAGTCTTAATCCTCAGTATGGTTGACAGCGTTTCGACTGAATCAAAATTCTGGGGTCATCATCAGGATAAAGATGAAGACTGAGCACAGGAATGAAAACGTAGATATAATGATTCGTCCAGCAGCGCAATTGTACTTGGTATTCTTCATGTGGGATTGTAGTGTAAAGTTCCATACAGTAGTTCAGAACATATATTGGCAGTACATTGTGGTTCAGCAGCCCCTGGGAGTTATTTTCTGAAGTGCTGTCAGTGCTGCCAAAGATGATGAAGCTTGAGACCAATCAAAGTCCATGTTTCCCACTCAAGAATTCCAAGTGGCCCTACAATTCCTGAACTACAACACAGAACTCCCTGTTCCACTCCACAGGTCTCCCTTTATCCACTACCTCCTCATTTTTGGCTGACTTTCTCTCCCTTGCCCCTTCCTACCTTCGCATAGGCCTCTTTCCTTCTACATAGTTCTCTTTTGTTCTCTTTTCTTTCGCTTGCCCCCTTTCTTTCCTTCTCTTGCTTCTTTCCTCGTCTCTCCCTTTACCTCACTCCCTCTGTCTCCTTCTCTTTCACTCGCTCCCTCCCTTCCCCGCTCCCTCCCTCTCTCTCTGCCTGGCTCCAACACCCTCCGTCTATCGGTAGTGGCGTGTGGCGCAACTCCCTTCTTCCCTTTCTAGTGTTCTGAAGACTTTTCTTCTCTCCCGCAACCAAACGTGGCTCTGAAGCCGCGTTTTGTGTAGGGGGAAACAGGCGCTTGGTTTCCCGTCCTGTCGAATGTTTGTATCCCCAACAGCTGTTAACGAAACCAGAGATAAAGAGACCCGCGTCCCTTCTTGGCTTTCACTGTTTCTCCATCTGCCCCCGCTTCCGCCCCCCCTTCCCAGCCTACTGTGCTTTGTTCTGCTATAACACCACACCTTTCACACTGCAGGCTTAATTAAAGTGTGCCTGCAGTTTATTTAAAAACAACTAATTACCCCGTGCTACACTGCGAGTCTCCATTAACTCCTCTGAGCTAAACCACGTACGCGGCAATTACAGGCGAAAGATTACAGAGGCCGGCCTGCCACAGAACCGGCGCCATTATTAGATTACTTTTGTGGCTGCAGCTAGAGGGAGCTGGGGGAGAGCCGGGGACAGGGGAGGGAAGGGAAGAGAGGTGGGAATGCGGAAGGAGAGAGAGGAAGAGAGCCCGGGAAAGGGAAAGGAAAGGAAGAGAAGAGAGTAAGGAAACGGAAGGAGAGCCGGGAAAAGGGAAGGAAGAGAAGAGAGGTGGGAGTACGGAATGAGAGAGGGCAAGAGAACTGGGGAAGCAAGAGAAGAGAGTTGGGAAACGGAAGGCGAGCGAGCGCACAGCCCCCCAGCGCTTCCTCTCTTCAGCCGGTGTGAATACCGGGTGCGGGGTGGAAGGCGATCTCCCCCAGCTTCTGGGCCGAAGACTCACCCTCGCAGGCACGGCCCCCGTCGCAGCTCCCACTGGCCTCCGCTGACGTCGAGGGTTCCCCCGGAGTCAGCCACTCACAGCGCGGCTCCCGGGGCAGATCCTGATGACGCGGCGAGGCTCCAACCAACGGCGGCGCAGCTCACGGGGACAGGCCCACTGCAGCGGCCAATCAGAGCGCGCCTCTGCCGACGAGCCTCCGAAAAGCCACCAATGCGGTCGCAGCCCCTTCGTGCCTCGGTCAAGGTGCCGAGCAGCTGCCGGTTGACCCCCGGGCGGGACGGGATACCACTATTTGTGAGGACACGGGGGGGGGGGCGGGAGAGGACGAGGGGGGCGGGCGGGAGAGGACGAGGGGGGCGGGAAAGGACACGGACGTCGGGAGGGAGGCGGGAAACGTGGGGACGGCGGGAGGAGGGACACAAGGCAGGACAGCAGCAAGCACGGCCCGGCCGGACCAGACTCGGGGGCGTTCCCGGCGTCGCGTGACGTCGCCAAAGCCAAAGAATCTCGGGAACGCCCCCGTGTCTGGTCCGGCATTGATGGACAGGCCCCTCGTCCAATGGCTAGGCTCCATTTATGGAGCTAGCCAATGGGACGGGGGGCGTGTTCCATAGTGCTTACTGTACTCAATAGATTTCTCTGGAGGAGGAGCCTAACGGCTCCGCCCCCCAGCGAAACCTAAAAAGGGCAAGGGTTAACATGGCAGCACATTGCAACACATAGCAACATCACGGCATACCTCAACATTACAACAGTTTGCAACATCACGGCACACAACAACAAAAGTGCATGGGAAGACATCAAAGGACACTGTAGCATCAAACGACAAACCACAAGCACTTGGCAGCATTACAACACTGAAACAACACAGCACACATCATCTTACCATTCTGCAACATCATGGCACATTGCAACAAAAGGGGATGGGGTGATTTCACAGCACACTGCACTATTAAAACACAAAGCAACATCACAGTGCATGGCATCACAACGCTGTGAAACATCACGACGCGCTGCAACATAACACTGAATTACATCACAACACACTGCACCATCAAAATACAAAGCAATTCATGGCATTATTGGAACACTGCAATATTACAACACACTGCAAGTCAATAGCACTACCATGCCAACGTTGCAGCACGGGATGAATTACAACGCAGGACCATATTATAGCACAACAGGATATCACAGCACACTGTAACACAACAGAAAAAGGCACAACCACAACATAGAGCAAAACCATAACTTACAGCCATACGACAACAGAGGGTCAGTCACATCACAGGGTAAGGTGACAGCAAAAACCAATCTGACAGCACACTTCAACATCAACACATAAGCATCACTACACATGGAAATGCTAAAACATTCAGCAAAACAATAGTAAACAGCACAGAGTAATCTGCCCACACAAGGCAACTTGACAGCACAGGGTAACATCACAATACCCTTTAGCAAAAAAAGCAGTAGGAAATATTACAATACATAACAACTTCAGAGCGGTCAGCAACATTCCAACACAATGCACCAACAAACACAGAGCATTATTACAAAACATGGCAACATTATAACACTCTTCAACATTACTCCATGCTGCTGTACAAAAACCAGACATCTACACTACAGCACATCACATGTGAACAGCCTGCAACATTAAAACACATTGCAACATCATTGCATTCTATAACATCATAATGCCCTGCAGCGTCGCAGCACACCACCACATCAGATAATAATGTAACATCACATCACAGGAAACATTGTATCACAGGGTAGTTCACAGGACAGGCGAGCATTATAGTGCACCACTTCATAACAGCTCACTGGAACACTGTAGAAAATGACAAAATCATTGCAAACAGCAGCACCACAACACACTGTTACATCACAGTGCAACCTCAAAGCATCCTGCAACATCACAGGTCTCTGCACAACATACTGAAAAATCATGGCAATACAAACTTACAGATCAGAGTAACAACAGGAGGCATGACAACAAACAGCAACACAACATCACTGTGCAACATTGCAGCTCAGGACCATATTACAGCGCACTGCAACCTCTAAAACAAAAAAACAGCCCACCACAGAACTCTGTAACACCTCTGCTTACTCTTTTATTCTTACTTATCTACCAGCTCACCACTCCACGTCCAACCATTTCTCACCAAATATGCAAATGAGTTCATTCCTTTGCTCATATCCTCCACCCAGGCTCATCCTACTGTGTCCTCATGCCTCTCCCCCATTTCTTCGAATATATCTAGCAACTAGCATCGATCTGCTTGTCTTCTGCAAGACTACGCTTTTGAAGAAATGTGGCCGAATACCACCCCCAAACCATTTTCCCAGTCCTGTGTTTACACCTTCCTAGTTCTTTGAAGGTCTGGTTGGTCTCTACCTATGCACTCACGGGTCCTCTCCCTCTGCAGTCAAGCACTCATACTGCACATACTTCTCACACTACTTTCTGTCTACAATTAACAACTTTAGCACACTGCAAGTGTTGACCAGCCTTACTCGACCTCCTCAACCTATCAGGTGCCTTCTACCTGGTTGGACACTCCATCGTACGTAAGTCTCTTATTTCCCATGGCATTGGCTGCTTGGTTATCTTTCCCACCACATGCTGCACAACCCAGTCCTTATCAAATCCCTTTTCCAGTGGGTGTCCCCTAGGCTCTGTCTTGGCCCCTCTTCTTTAATCACTGTTGACTTCTTCCCTGGGTGACATCATCTCCTTCTTTGGTTTCTCAACACTGTTGCAAGGTGAAGTATTATGTGTTATGGCAGGGGTGCCTTACCATGTAATACAAGCACAATACAGAAGGAGGGGCCCGGGTACTCTCTCAGTACACCTTCTCTCAGTCCTGGTAGAGTGGCAAAGAGCTGACAGGCTACTTAGAGGAACATGTGTTAAGCATTTCACATCACCAACATGGACGATAAGTAATTGACACAACTCAAGAGAAATTCGACACCTCTTTAAAGAAATAGCTGATTTTTAAAGATTTTTGGACACCAACATGAAATTAATACATACTGTATAACCAGGGTTCTTAATTTTAAAGCATTAAATAAATCAATACTTTGCAGTGTAAAAATATTTAACGTTGCGTTCAATGGGAAAACACATATATGCAATTGCTTATTTAGAGAGTGATATCAACAGAACCCACTCAGAGTTAGGGTTTGCGAGTCCCTAGACCAGTTACCAACAGCTAGCACAATATTACCTGGCTCAGGGGAGCAGGTGCAGAGGTGCACTTCAGCTGTCAAAAGGAGTTGTCAATCAGGCTTGCGGTCTTTAAATGACTGCCTAGGCAAAAAGGTACTTGTGGGCCGTATTAAGCAACAACTTTTGGAACTTAAGCAAGAAGCTGGCCCTGGACCAGGAGGCTCCAGGCAGATCAACTCTACCTGATTCAGGGGACTCGGTGCAGAGGTGCTCTTGGCTATCCGTGGTGCTTAACAGATCCACTGCCAGCGGTGCTGCCAGGCGTGTCAAGAGAGGGTGAAAACAAATGCAAGGGGCCTTATTTATGAGAAGTGATGCATCGCTGTGTGAAAATAACGATGCGTCACTTCTCAGTGCGTCCTCCTTGAGACATAATGGATGCGTCATATTTACTGTATGATGAGTCATGTTGCAAGGAGTGACAGATATGTCAGTATTACTGACGTATCTGTCGGCATAAAACTGACACATTGCTGGGGTTTGTCTGAAAACATGCGACTCCAGCAATGTGTCCTTTCACATGGGCCAAGCCCAATGTGAAAGGGCCTGCGTCAGTCTTACGCCTGCTGTAACATGGTAGCGTCCTAGATATGAAGCAGTGAAATCTGATCGATTTCATTGCCCCACTCCTACGAGGCTTGGATGTGGGGGGAATGCCCACCCCACATACATTATACCCGACACAGGTATAATGTAGTGCAGGGGTTTACAAAGTGACACATCTGCCTCGATTCTTCACTTTGTAAATAGGGCGCAACATGGGCATTTTTTACGCCACCAGTGCGTCACAAAAAGTGATGCACGTGCGGCACAAAAGTACCGCAAGGGCTCATAAATGAGCACCAAGATCTTTATGATTAAGCCACAGGGGCGTTTGGTCATTTATGCACCTGAATCTCTTCTCTTGGAGCGTTGAGTAAAGGAGGTAGTAGTTGGATTGACGACCAGCAAGCCTTGGTACCTGCAAGCACTGCAGTTGAGAAAATCTTCTTCCAGAGAACCAGGGGAATGATGTATAAAGCTGAATCCCTCTGAGGGTCAGGACTACAATTCACAGAAGTCACTCTACCAGGACTGAGAGAAGGTGTACAAGGGAGTGCCCAGGGTCCATCTTTGTGTATTGTGCTAGTATTGCATGGTAAGGCACCCGTGCCATACCACATAATACTTTCACCTTGTAACAGACACCTTAGCTCAAATCTTCAGCTCTCTCATTACTATCATGCACTGGTTGGCTCTGTGATCCCTCGGCTCAATTTGCAGAGAAAGGAAATCTATTTTCCAGCCTCACACATCTACTTAGGTAAACCAATATCTCTTCCTTCAGATGTTATTGCTTCTCCTGTCTATACCAAAAATTGGGAAGTGCTCTTGGGCACTAAAATGATGTGCCCAATATGGATGGGACACAATATTGAGGTCAGAAAATCAAAAATAAAATATGAATAGGTAAGTAAGTCTAGTTTTTCTTTACCTAACTCCTCATATATTTACCAATGAGTTACATGTATCTTTATGGTAGGTAGATGTGGAGTTAGGAATAGGAAATCCGTACTTACCTATATACAGTTACCTTTTGACATTTTTTCCCTCAGAATTCTGTCCTCAATATCCCTGTACCACAATATTGTTGGTGTTGATATTATTAGTACAATCCACCAAAAAGCACACGCCAAAATGCACTCATTCATGTCCAACACCATCAGTTCCTTTGTTTCAGAAAAATGTGTCCTGCCTTTATTTCCATACCACTAAGTCCCTCATAAACATTTGTCATGAGTCACCTGCATCTTGCTGGTCCTTGGCCTGTGCTTTTGCCATCTTTTCACCACAATGAATGCCGCCTGGAAACAGAGGCAAGATAAGCTCCCAGGCATTACCCTTTACCTTCCTAATACTGTTTTAATAGACAAAACAGGCCAAGATCAATGGAGACTGTCTAAGCAGGAAATAGACAGATTACGGTTCAAGTCCAAACGAAGGACCTACAATCACGCCATAAGAAATGCAAAGAAGACCTACTTGCGCAACGAATTAATGAAAGTTGTATCTCTGCAAAAGAACTATATAAAATAGTTAGGGAACTTAGTAAACCTGCCCAAACAGTGCCCCCCCAGAAGAAGCTTGTGAATAAATCAGCAATTTCTTCTCTGATAAAATAAGCAAAAATATATTCCTCCTTTAGTCCGAACACCCAAACAGACCTAACTGACTGGGAACACCGGACTCCTCAAACAGAGGCTCCATCCAGGATGAGCAACTACTCCCCCCTTACAGAGACCGAGGTCTTAAAAGCGATGGGGAAGTTAAATCAGGATCTCCCTTAGACCCTTGCCCCCATTTCATCTTTACCCAGATCGCAGCAGTCCTATGTCTCCACGTCATGCAGCTACTCAATGACTCCCTGAACACTGCCGCCTTTCCCAATACCTGGAAACAGGCGGTAGTGACCCCCTGCTGAAAAAAGCACAAACAGATGTCCATAACCCTGAAAACTACTGGCCGATCTCTCAACTCCCATACCTCTCCAAAGTTTTGGAGAAGTTGGTAAATAAACAATTATCGAACTATCTAAAGTCCAACAAACTGCTGCACCCCTCACAAACCGGCTTCAGGGCCACTAACAGCACAGAGGCAACTCTGCTGGCAGTCCAGAACAACATCAGATCGCGGACCGATCAGGGGGGAGCTGTAGCTCTGATACTGTTGGACCTGTCGGCAGCGTTCGACATGGTCTGACACAACAGATTGTTGGAAATCCTTTATGAAAAAGGAATCCACTCTAAAGCCTTACAGTGGCTCAGCTCATTCCTGAGCAACAGAACACAAACAGTACAATTGGGTGACTACTTATCCAAACCCAGCACCATCAGCTGTGGTGTCCCGCAGGGGGCATCTCTAAGCCCCACATTATTTAACGCCTATGTGTTATCTTTGGAGAAAATGTTGCAAAAGCTTTGCTCCTATGCGGATGACAGACAGCTGATGGTAACCCTCGAGGAAAGAACTGATGTTACTAAAATAAAACTGCACAACTGCCTCTCAGAGATGGCATAATGGATGTCTGAGCATTGTTTGAAACTAAATGCAGCACCCAAGCAATGTGCGAAAAACCTAGGCATCCTCATTGACAACATCCTTTCCATGAAGGACCATGTGGAAGAGGCTTCGCAACTCTGAAACTGCTACCCAGACTCTTCCCCTGGATCCCATTGGACTGTAGAAGAACTGTTACACAGGCCCTGCTTATCAGCTTGACTATGGAAACATTTTACTTGTAGGCATGGCTGAGTACCTTTTCACACGGTTACAAGTGCTTTAAAATGCCGCAGCCAAACTAGTGTGCAAAAAAAGCAGAATGAGCTCAGCATCAATGTGCATGAAAGATCTTCACTGTCTACCCATGCGACAAAGAGCAGTGCTTAAACTACTCAGTCATGCACATAAAGTGCTGCATCAATGTGGCCCTTGAATATTACAGAACAAAATAGAATTCAATGTCCCCACAAGGAGCTTACGGTCACTCCATCAAGCGCTGGCCAGGACAAGTGAGGGCAGGAGGACGTTCATTTTCATACCTGGTGGCTGAGAAATGGAACGAACTCCCCCAAGATCTACGCCTCACGACATACTCCCTAGCTTTTAGGAAAAAACTTAAAACTTATCTGTTCCCCAAGGCCTAATATCCAACAGATTTCCTACCACACCAGCAGCCCTGCCATAACTTCTTGCTATTCAGCGCTGTGATATCCCCTGGGATGAATGCCGCGCTCTGCAAATAAATAAATAAAAGGACGGGCAGCTGAATGCATGACACTTTTCAACTGGGCTGCAATAAACATGGTGGAATTCAAAAGGTAAATGAGCAATAAAGATGTCTTAAAAACTTTTTTTTAATCTTGTTACATTTGCTATGTGCTCAAAGACAAAGGTCAAATAGCAGGCTATGTCTACTGAAAAAATACTGTCTATTCTTTTAACATGTAGATTGGGGTTTACTTTTCTTTCTCTGACTGCAAAGTGAGAGGACTTTGTAAAGTGACCTATGTGACAATCTTGCTGAGTTACAGGTAGCGTGAAAGGATACGATGTAGCAAGTCACCTTTATCTAGCACACACCAACATTTAAAAACTTCTTAATGTACTAAACAAATATTTCAAAAAAATATCAAACGAGGCACATTTTTTGAATTTCTGAAGTGTGATGGAAACGAAGATTTTAAGGATCAAAAAGATCAAGCCACTTTACGTGGTGAAGTGCAAATATTTGCTGAAAGCAGATTTTCACTCATTGTTTGTGCACTTTATAGTTTAATCAGTAAAACTGCATGTCAGAGCAAATTGTGTTGAATTCCAATGGAAAATATGCTGTCTGCAAATGACCATCCGACACTTCATTAACATATTGGCAACAGTGTGCTCTATAATGCACCAGCAGCAACACACCACACACCCTTACCATTCCCCAGCTGGAAGGGCGTGTCTCATTTGCTCTACTTGTTCTTTGTGTGATGCTTAGATTTTCCACAATCCTTATTACTTTAGTGATGGAACATTGACAGCAGGATCCCCCTCACTGAAAATAGTTCCACAACCACTGGTCTACACATCAGTGATGGGAAAGTACCAGAATATCTGAGCCCAGGAGCCCTCGGCGCCCAGCTGTTCCATTTAAAAACATGTACTGTTCACCGCAAACACCCCTGAGGCATTCGGGAGCAGGTGAACAATCCAACCCAGGGGACTGTGGTCATCAGATGAGGCACTTGCTGTATTGCAGGGTAATGTAAGGTACCTGTTGTGCAAAAGCACCCCCACGCGCAGCAGCATACACTGTGCGCAGAGGCCATCTTTCTTTTGGAATATGTTGTAAGCATAGGTTTGCCACCAGGCCGGTTTTACACCACCATGTCCAGCATTGTAATGCCCCAGACAGTACAAAAATTTGAAAAAATACCTATGACCAGTATTTTTCCTCTTATCAGTACATACTTTAAACAGTAAATGTAGGAAGAAAACACTTTGAAATGGGTTTACCCCTGCCCTAACGATCCCTGACTAATAATTAAAGTAAACAAAGACAGAAAGGCCATGTTATAAATGAATATGGAGGACTTCATATACATTTCTACTAAAGAATCATGTCCAGACCTTTGCAGAATATTGAAACGTGAAGAGATGGCTGGTATCTTTTATCTGGGAATGGTGGCATTTTCTAGAGTTTATTTGTGTATAAGCTCCACAAACAACCGTCCTCAGCCTCAAACAAGGCTCTCTGCGGAAGGAGAGGCATAGAGAGAGAATCTCGGGCCATGAAGGAAACAATGGAAGGTGTTGGACAACCCGAGATGTGCTTGGATAAAGCACCAGCTTCTGCTGTGTCGGTAGCTCCTTGGGTGTCATATGCAAAGATCCTTTTCATCCCACTGCCAGATAGCCATTTGTGGAAGGGAATATCTTTCACATGAATTATGATGTCAGGTAACACAGTAAACATTCATGGGCCGATTGCAAGTTTGACGGTGCAGCGGCAGGACAGCCCCGCTGCCGCACCACCAAACCCCTGTGAGAACCGCCCGCGAGCATGAGCGAATTTTGCGGATCTCGCGTTCGCGAATTTTGCGGATTTGCGGATTCGCAATCCGCAAAATCCGCGAATTCCCGCGAATTTGCGGATTTTTTTTTTTTGTGTTCGCCCGTGTTTCTGCCAGTTCGCGAGGGTTTTTACAATTTCGCAATTTGCGAACTTACCTGTCGGGTCGCAAGTTTTGCGAACTTGTTGTTTCTACGTGTCCAACCTGTTTGGGACACTCTTCTTCATCACTGCCACTCTCTGTCACCACTGCCACTCTCTGACTACTCATGCCACCCTCTGGCCCACCCATGCCACCCTCTGTTTCATCACCACACCCTCTGGTTGTCCAGTGTACATTATTTTCGGCAAAGCAAAGCACACCTTCCCTGCCTCAAGTGACCTGAATTAATTTGGGGCTGATTAATGTGTCACAGAATATTTTTTTAGCTGGCACCTGCTTCCTTAGTGCGCCCTGATTAGTGATCTTTTGCACTTGCTAAGTGCTTTCATTGTTGCAAAATTAGTTACAACACCTGCCCTGCCCCAACTGACAATAATGAATTAGGGGCTGATTAATGGATTTTAACTTCCAGCCAGGCTCCTGCTTGTCTCCCTTAGCTGTAATTCATGACCTTTGTGGCATATGTGTAACTATTCTGAGGTTCAGAGCAGGGTCACATAATAGTTTCAACTGGCAACTGAACTCTGGAGGGGCCCCTCAGGAAGCACTACAGGAAATGGCTACTAATGATGTGCCTGAACTTTTGAACCTGGTAAGTAGTTACTTTCAGTTTTGCTTAGATCGTATTTCTGCAATTTCGCACTTATTCGCGGGGCGCGAACTCACGCGAACAGTGCGAGCAAAATCCGCTGCTCGCGGATTTGCGGATTTTGCAGGAAATTCGCAAATCTCGCGGATTGCGGATTTCCCGAAAATCCGCAAAATCCGCGAGCGGAACGGATTTTCCGCCCATGCCTACGCCCGCCAAATAATTCCTTTTTTTGTCATTGGCAGGCGATTCCTTTGGTGTTCCCACAGCAGTGCCTATAAAATAGGCACCGCAAAGGGAACATCAATAAAAGTTCCATCACA
The DNA here is from genome assembly GCF_964263255.1 of Lissotriton vulgaris. Taxonomy (NCBI): domain Eukaryota; kingdom Metazoa; phylum Chordata; class Amphibia; order Caudata; family Salamandridae; genus Lissotriton; species Lissotriton vulgaris. The sequence continues at coordinate 796,834,025 of NC_141685.1, read as the reverse complement.
GCATAGACTGAAAAGTCTATGCCGTGCTGGAAGTTCTGTGCATGCACACATGGGGGCACAACTTGTTCCGTCCTGTGTGCATCCACAAAGCGTGAAGCACAAAGGGGCCCTGCAGGTCTCTCTTTCATCTCTGCCACTTTTTTCATGGAGGAAAGATTTCCATGACATTAATGGCGGAGATGAAAGTCGTAATACGCTTGGCAGGACCATGGCGGTCCAGCCAAGCATATAGGTACCTCTTTACCACACCATAACCACCAGGGAAACGCAATTCCCTAGCAGAGTCAGCAATCCCAGGCCAGCACGACCAATGTGGCGGTCGTACGACCGCCACCGCTGCACCATCAACAGTCTGGCAGTCCTCGGACCGACAGACTCGTAATTAGGCACTCAGGGGCAGATTTATGAGGCCGTTGCGCCTCTTTGTGCTGCAATTGCGTCACTTTATTTGACGCAACTGCGGCGCAAACAATGCGCCCTATTTACAACGTGACGCATCTAGGAGATGCGTCACATTGTAAAGCACTGCGCCATAAGGAGGCGTTCCTGCGCAGGAACGCCTCCTGAAAGTGGCTGAGTGAAATCTATGAGATTTCACTCAGTCACTTTCAGGGCAATGCTGCGTCAAAACCCTGCGCCTGCTTGAAGCAGGCGTAGGTCTTGACGTAGCATTGTGCACATGGGGCACCCCCGAGCCTTGCTGGAGCTGTGTCGCGCTTGCGACGCAACTCCAGCAATGCGCCACATTTCTGGCACAGATGCGTCACGCATCTGTGCCGTTTTTGCACCATGGTGCGCCGCATTATAAATGCAGCGCACCATGGGTGGCGGAGCTGTGGCGCACTGTGGCGCATGTTAAATGGCGCATCCCTGGGAATGCGCCAGTTAACATAAATCTGGCCCTCAGTGTTTGATTTACAAAAACGTATCATTCGACTCAGTTTCCCATAGTGAAGTAGTGTGGCTCACTGGTTAGAGGCGGCAGACCCGAGAGCAGAGGACGGCCCGGGACCAGGGTTCGATTCCCGGCGCGGCAGGTTTCTGGACCAGGGTCAGCGGACTCGATAATTCTCTCGCCTCGGTGCCCATTCTGATCAGCGATCACACTCGGCAACTCTGGGCATTAGCTTGCCTCATCTTCACTAACGGCCCCACCAGACCGCCGGGGATGCCTGGTCTCACCCTGGAGATACCCATTAAGGGACCATCTCTCAGGGAAGCCAGGAAGGGTTTCGCAGCGGTCGAAGCGCCTTGGGACCCTACGGGTAAGTAGTGCGCTATATAAATGCCTATACATTTACATTTACATAGCCCAAAACAGACTGACAGCATTTTTTCTTTATTAAAGCGATGTACTCTTTTCAAGGCACTATAGTGGCATCTGATTTATGTGCTGATTGTTCATGAGTTTATCTTGCACACGAGATTCAAATTTAAACGTGCAGATTTTGTTTATACAGTAGTAGTAGCTGGAGGCCAACCCGTTTCTGAGCACATACAGCTTTGGCAAATAAAGGTTGTAAGGCCCTGAGACATCATGTGATCGTATAAACTGGTGTATTTAAGATTTTGAGTGGATGAGTTCGACATGTATCAGATTGTCAACTAAAGCGCATGTCCCTCAAATGCGGAGTGGGCCCTGCCTAGAGTCACATATGTGACCTGAACTTTACTCACAGATCCGTGCAGCACGCGCATCACCCGACTACATTTCTTTACTAACTGTCAACAGTCATGCATTCTGTTTGTCTGAATAAACAAGTGTGCTAGCAAGGGGAGGGGTATGTTGGGCTGACGCAGTTTTGTACAACAAGTGTCTGCACTAGTTGATGGACAGCAAGCATCTTACTGTTGCCATGGTGATTAATGGCTTTGGTAGCTAAAGTTAAAAAACACTAATGCTGTCCTTCTTTGTCAGCTTTCCATTTCTTTGTGCAGTCATACCCGGATCTCTTTTCTAGACCGACAATGGGCGATGCTTTTATGTAGCTTTTTAGCCTGGACGTGCTTACAATTAACGTTTTCAGAAACTTGTGCCTTCAGGGCGTGCAGTGCTTAATTTGAGACGGTGGTTTCCATTGCTCGGCACTAGCAATTTTAAAGTCTGCCACATGGATGCACTGTTTGTCTAATTTTAGAAATCAGCACAACAACTGTTGTTTATTAATTCAATATACATTCAAAATTACTATTCTTATAGCTTTGGGGGCCTGGAATAGTCTAAAAAGGCACACTTGTGGGTGTATGATGGTGAGCAGTTGTGTTGGGGCTGCCATTGGCAACGCTGGACGGGTCAATGGGTGGTTCAAGCTGCATTGGCCCCCTAGCGAGGGCTATGGCACTTATTTATTTACAAATTGAGCACGGTCCAGATGTGTTGTGTTTTTAGATGTGCGTAAAAACAGTCACTGCACTTCTGGATATTTCTATACTTGTCACCTATCACATGTAGGGACACTATAGACAAGATCTGCAATGCCTGCTGCTCTTCCACTGCCAAAATTCCTGGCATTTAACACATTAAACAACCTGTTTTCCATGTTGGAATTCTCTGCAAATGTGTCAAAAAGTGAATGTTGGGGAGGCAGAAGTGACTGGATGCTGCAGGCTGCAGAAAAACACTGAAAACAAGGCACACATGTTTACTTTCATACATTCCTCATTGGCCCTTTGACAGTTTTGATTAAACCAAGCTTCTAATATTAAAGATATTTGGGCCCGTCACATGGTGACATCATACCCCATACATACAATACCCTGACACCAGTATGTTTTGCATATATCTAATTAGAAGGGAGACCAAAATAGTGCATACACACAAATGTCCTTCTGGCACAGCACAGACGCATGGGCGGCAGTGCTGAATTTGTAAAAGAATAACTGCCGGGCCCAAAGTTTTGCTCAGGAGGTCGTGGCTGGCACTACTGATTTTTGGTACGCCGAATACCAAGGCTGCATAGTCTGATTTCACCTCATGCCTCTTTAATCCACCCCAGACACTCCCTGCAAACTGTCTCACTCTTGCAGGGTCCTGATCTCTCTTTTTGTTCTTTTTTTTTTGTCTTTCTCTTCCTCCTTTCTCCCTTTTTTGTTTATCACTCTTCTGTACTGAGTCAAAGTCTGATGAGGAGAAAGTGCCAGTGCCCAAAATTAAGTGTCAGTGTCACCTGCAATCACTAACTCAAATTAAGCACTGACATTGGTCAGGCAACCGTGGTACATGTTACACATCAGCAATATAATGCACTGCAACAAGCCTATGCGTTTGTCTGTCTGTCTGGCTCCCTGGTTTGCACATTCCAACAGTTATTGATCATTAATCTATTTCTCATTCACAACGTAAACTGTGGTGCATAGTAAGAGAGAGTTAGAGAAAGAGATGTTCATCCCTTTGGCACAGACTCACCATCACTCAGTGCTAAATTTGAGCATGTGGTGTCTGTGGTTTCTGGTGCTGAGCACCGGCACTTAATTAGTTTCGGGTGCTCGGGCCGGCACTTAATTGTCATCACCACACTTATGACACTCTGCCACATTGTGGCGCTGATTATCTAAATTAGAGATGAACAGAACAATGGCTGTTTATGAACACAATATACATTAAAACATGGAAATACCTGCCTCCCTAGCCATTCCTTTAGCTTTGGGGACCTGTAATAATCTGAACTGTTGTACTTGCAGGTGCGAGAGATGGTTAGTAGTTGTTTTGAATCATCATTGGCAGCGATGACAGAGCAATGGGTAGTGCAAGCTGCAGTGGCCTCCTGGTCAGGGCACTGGAACTTATTATTGTACAAATTGAGCCCTGCCACCACTTATCTTTTTCTTCAATGTACTCACAAGGACCAATGGGAAATGCCGGGATGAACTGCTTTGAAATCAACCAACATGCATAAGTCCTTGTCACTGGGTATTGTTGGTAACTTAAAAGGTAAATGGAGTAGTCTGTTCACATTCCAGCATTTCTAGTCAACAGCACTTTGCATGCTGGAACGTGTAGACCAATTCGTATAAAAAGGAAAGCCAACTGCAGGTGTGGGATTGCCCGCTACTTTGCATAAAAAGGCTAGAGTGGCTGAAGGTGTGACACGTCTACAGGCTTCTTGCATCATGATGAGTTTCAGAGTACCTGGCTGATTACTTAGTTAGTGCTCTGGCCTGTCAGTGACTGTGGAGTCGCTTATAAGGCAGACCTCCTGGCATTGCCGAAGCTTGTTTATAATTGCTCTCATTTGGGTGCTTACCCTTTTCCTCTTTACTATCTGGTAAGTCAGGTATGGCATTGAAATTAACATAAGACTAGACTCCTCTCTACCCTTATGCTTACCATTTCATGTTTTTGTTTCAAGAAAGACATTGACATTTTATATTGAATTAACATGTGATGCTTGCATTGATTGAACACTGTCTACCAATATTGGTCATGAAATCATTGAACGCAAAGCATTGCCCTTTGGTGGAGGGATATGAAGATTTTCATTAAGGGGCTGAATTGCACAAGTGTAAGCAGCAAATTGGGGTTAAATAACAACTTCCTTCCACTTTACCAATTCCTGTGATATCATGAAAATCACTTTTTTCTTTACTGTGCTTATTTTGATCCATGTCAAATAAGAGAGTGCCTTGAAGGAAATTCAATATCAGTATGTGAGCTACATAACTTCTGAGTGGGTAACCAGCATATAATATTGCTCCACATATAACAATAACACTGGCCACGTAGGCAATGCATTTGACAAACTGGCATTACTTCAGGGCAGTGACTAAAGGGAATGGGGCATTAAGTTCATGTTTAGAACCTAATAATTATGTCTGGCCTAAAACAGTGCATGAGCAGTCTTTTACTAGACCCAATGTTAGCCTATAGTGGGCTTAGAGCCCGCCCATTGCTTACAACTGGTTGACTTTACTGTCACTCTCATTTTCTTGCATCTTATTCCTCGGCTTCCATGGGCTATCCTTTCTCTTCTGCTGTCTATCCCTCCCCCGGAGCATGGACCTATTACTTGTGTTTATCCAATGCTCCCTATTCAGGCAGTGCTTTTTTTCCTTTTAATTAAGCACTCTACATGAGTGCATGTGATTTCCAGCTGTCTCCCTCTTGTACTTCATGTTCCTCTTTCTCGAATCGTCACACTCAACTTCACAGAACAGTTATTTAGCCCATTTGCATTCAGAGATAAGAATGTCACCTTATTCCTATTCATAGTGTACTAAAAGATAGAGAGTCATTACGTACATGTTCATCCACAAGTTATATCTAATATCTATATCTAATATCCAATAAAGTGCAGCTTGTGCTTTATGTGCAAAAATAGATGCTTCTAATGTGCAAAATATGCAAATATTTTTTTTCCACCAGAAGCACTAAAAACCACAATAAACCACAATAAATAACTGCTATATACTCTAAAAGACCAATCATTTTCAATGTGAAAATTGCATAGATATTTGATCGAGCCATTATAACCATTGTGCAATAAAAAGCATTATAGCAAATGTGCAAAAAAGATATTAATGTGCAAATTACGCAGCCGACCTGTACGCTATAACAATTATGCAAGTGTGCAAAAAAGAATAGCATTATCATGCGTTCATGTGGAAAATCGCGCAGTCTGTCATATCAAATGTGCAAAGAGTATTTAAAGTGCAAATCTGGCAAATATAGCAACATCTAACAAACATGCATTAAAGTACATTAGCATACGATATTCAATGTGCAAAGATCCTGCCTCCTAGAAGCAGCTTTCCTTAGTAACATATGTTGTGTTACTGGTGGTATAGACATTCCTATAGTGCGTACACAAAAGAAAAAATCGTCTATGAACTCTCTTTTTTCACTGCTTCACCCCTCCAACTTCCCCCCACCCCACCCCCTCTAGAAGTAACGAAAACCCCAACTGTTGTTCCCTCCTTCTTCTTCTTCTTGTTGGATGCCATCTTGTTGCATCCTTTTGCGTTTCCTGATTCACTTTGCACCCGCGCCTCAAAAGAGATTTTTAAAATTCTGAGCTCTCTGGGCTTTTTAGATAATTCTCATTTCCTTATGTTGTATTAAGACCTTCCAAAAGAGTTTGGACTTCTTGTGTGTCCGTAAAGGTACACAATTTCCCTTAAGCTAATACTTTTAATTTGGACTGTTGGACAATCATTGCCTGCGCACCTTTGGCCTTGAAAGAGTCAATCATTTTAACAAAGTCCTTGCATCTATGTGCAGAGGCAGCTGACATATCTGAGAAGATCCTAAAATTTAAAGGTTCTTCTAGATATTGCCACCTTTAAGATTTGCTCTTTAATACGGCGGTCTGAAAAGTTCATTAAGATGGTTCATGGATATTTAAGATTAGCGGGTTTATGTGCGGGATCCCTATGGGCTCTCGTAATTGTTAGATCGCCTTGTAGCTCAGATATCTCCTTTTTCAAGAGAACCTCAGTCCATTTCACCATTTCTGCGCCCTCCAGTCCTTCTGTTACTCCTACGCGGCATATGTTTGATCTTCTATTGTAATTTTCTAAGTCTTGTAGTTTTGACTCCAACTGTGACTTATTTTTATTCAGCACATGTAGATCCTTCTGCATGGAGGTGACAGCATCTTCCAAGGTTGAAACCTGTACCTCCGCCTCTGCGACCCTTCTAGGCAAATCGCCTAGATTCTCCTCCATCTTTGTCAGCCTGCTATGTAGTTGAGATATTTCAAATGCTTGTGAAGTTTTCAGATCTCTTGGTTCTTGAAGAATAGTCCTTAGCATTTCTTGCACTGAAATATCTTGTTCTTCTCTTCTCCCTCCAAAATTTCCGTCACACCCCGAGGGCAGGCATATTTCCTTTTCTGATGCTGAAACTGGTTGTAACTCAGATAGCGAAGTCAACTTATCGGATAAAACCTCTACTCCATTTATCTTTTGCGACATCTGTTGAGTTACCTGAGTCTCCTGGGTTTCCGGGCTTATCAGGTGGGCAGAGAGAGGTACATTTGGAAGGATAACTTCTGTAATATTTACATGGTGTGCAGGTTCTGGAACTCCATTCGGCTTTGGTTGGGGCTGTAGTTGTATCTGTGGCTGTGTGGCTTGAGGTGACAGGGTGTGGCTTAGGGTGAATAGTGCCTTCTGGCATTGCGCATACTGTATGTCTTTGTCACCCGTTTGCCCTTTGGTCTTCTGCTCCTCCTGGCTTAGTTGTGAGGTGCTGATAAGTTTACCCCGCGCCAGAGGCTTACTGAAGAGGGGGTATTGTTTAGAATTAGGCTGGTTCTCTTCCCCTCTGCTCAGGGCCCCCCCTGCTTCATCCTCCTCTCCGTTTCCTTCCCCCTCCTCATCACCCACAGCCAGCATACCTAGCTCTGCAGACAATTCAGAAAATGCCTCTGCCTCTTCATCTTCCTCATCCTCTTCCTCTTCCAAGGATTTTGCAGAGGCATTTTGTCTATTCTTCTCTGCTAGCGCTAGCACTCTATTTTTTAGGTCCGCTCTTTGCTGCGCATTTCTTCTCCCTTTTCTAGCACCCTTAGATACAAGTATGGGCGCTGGTGGTGACTGGCCAGTTTCTAAGAACTCCTTTGCTGTCCCGGCCTTCGTCTGTTTATTTCTCACTTTTGCTGACATCTTAGCTCTTTTTTTTTAATTTATTTTTTAGAACTCTTTGTCACAAAGGAAGATAACTGCCAGTAAACACATTATACAGAAGAGATGCAGAAGAGATATCAAGGGAACTCTGGCTTTGCCAAGTACACCTCAAGCAGCTCAGTTAACGCTTAAGCCCCCTTGTAGCCCCTTTGCAGCCCCTTTACAACCCTGCAGTCACTATAATACGTTCTGAGAGTCAAAAATAAAAGCCCACTCTATTGTCTCCAATACCAGAGCCAGATTTAGTCAGATTCCCCTAGCGAAGAGTCCTGAGGAAAATCATAGCGTCATGTCAGACCTTCATTGCGCCATCATGCCGTCTTGCAGGACCTCAGTCTCTTCGAATCACAGGGTCCTCCTCCTGTCCTGAAAGCACCCTACGTGTGCCGCCCGACCTCGTCCTCCACTCTCACGCTTCAAACTTATCGTGGAGCAGGCGGGCGGGCGCAGGCGAGCGTGGGTGAGCGCAAAACAGAACAGGGAAACGAGCACTGCAATAGTACAACACAGCAGGGCGGCAGAACGGCAAAAAGGTCGGCAAAAGTGGAGGCAGAAACTCTGAAATAGACTGAAGTAGACCGTGGCTTCATAATTTGTATTGGGCTAGCACATAGCGAGAAACGCCATCGCTAGTGCGGAGCTAGCCGTCATCGCCGAGCAGCCTCTCGGACGGGGTGGGCGGGGCTTGGCGAATCAGTCATAAAAGGCACGCTATAGAGAGCTGGTTAAAAGGCCATCACCTGATATGATTTTTATACAAGAAATAATACTCAACAGGAGGACAAAGTTCCTATACTAGAATGCAAAAAGTCACCCATGTATCAGGGTGCAAAAAGTCACCCGTGCAATAATACATAAAAATGCAAAATAAAGAGAAGAAGCAAGAGAAAAAGTAATCCTAGGTATAAAGGACCCAAATATGAGAGGGAAAGTCATTCTACACCCTCTGCTTGCCTCACACACCCCAAGGGGTGTCATGCTTCATCATTGGGCGTTTGCTCCTCGTAGGGCCGGCGCTATTATTATTATTATACTAGTATAAGGAGCATGGACACTGGACCTAAATTAGCTCCTTGGTCCCCCCCTCTTTTTTATTTTATACAAGAAACACATCACAGGGCCCTAGCAGATTCAGGTGGAATGTTTAGAAATTGGCTGGGCTATAATTTTTCATCTGTATAAGGGATGGCACAGAGGGGTGTGAGTATATTTATAGGCAAGCATGTTACATCAGATAAGTGTAATACTTGCCACAATCTATGCGCCAGTTATAGATGATCCGCTTCCTATATTACAATTAAAACAAGAGTTGACAGGTATACCTGGTCAAATAATATGGGGAGGTGATTTTAATTTTTTACAAAATCCTATGGTTGATTCGTCTAAAAAAGATAGGCGTCAAAATAAACCACAAGTTGCCATAGCTATTCAGGGATGCAAGACAGATTTAGATATACTGGATAATTAGCGCCTCAAAAATCCATGTAAACGTGAATATTCCTGTTACTCGGCAAAATATGACTCATCTTCCAGGTTGGATTTTTTTTTAACCAGTCTTGAAATATGTAAATACGAGCACTTGGTAAATGCATTCTCAGATTACGCACTAATTAAGATGGAAATGATAGGCAACATAGACAAAGAAGTTTCAAGAAATGGTACTTCAATGAATTAAATTTATTAGATCATCAATGGTGTGCAGAAATTGAGCATGAGATAAGGATTTTTTTTAACATAAATAAAGGCTCGGCCCCTATTAATATATTATTGGATGCTTTCAAGGCTACATTGAGGGGATTAATCACCTCCAAAGAAATACCAAAACAGAAGGCTAAAAGGGAGGAGAGAATGGCGATACAGACCAGGTTAACCTACGCAAATCTAGAGTACTATAGAAATAGGACACCCGCTAACAGGCGAGAGGTTTTTAATGCCAAAACAAAAATGAGGGAGTTCTACTATGAATTAGGGGAGATGGCTAGTAGGCTATACCTGCAAAAAACTACGAAGAAAGCGAATATACAGGAAGATTGCTAGCCTGGCAAGCAAAAGAAAACCAAGTTCGCAATAGAATAGACAGTATATATGATAATGAGACCAAAACTCGCGTGAAGACTATTTCATCTATAGGTGAGATGTTTCTTAGACATTATAAAGATATATATCAAACATCTCACTAAGTCACATTGGAAACAATTAATGATTTTTTGCAGGAGCTTCCAATTCCAAAGCTGGGAAGTGACTTCAAAGCACTGCTGCTTGCGGAATTTACAAAAGAAGAGCTAGATGTTGTCATAAGCTCCTTACCTAACTGCAAAGCCACTGGGGAGGATGGAATTCCAGCAGAATTTTTTAAAGCATTCTCTGCAACTCTTAGCACTGAATTTTTAACGCTCGCTAACTACCTATTACAAGGGGGAGCTCCTCCACCATCTTTTTGCACGGCAGTAGTAGTCAGCATTTTGAAAAAAGATAAAGATATGGAAAATGTGAACTCCTATAGACCAATAAGCCTTTCAAATACTGATTAAAACATTTTTACCAAATTGCTTGCAAATAGATTAAATAAGATGGTGGGATCTCTTATTGGGGCGGACCAATGTGGCTTTGTAGAAGGGAGACAGCTCTATACAAATACAATTTTTTGACTGGAAGCTTTGGATTTTTTAATGTTAATAAGGTGGAGGCACAGATCTAGTTTTTAGACGCCGAGAAGGCATTTGATCTTGTCTCATGGAATTGCCTGTTTGCGATTCTGGAGAGGTTCGACTTCCCGAGCGAATTTGTATTTTTATTAAAACAACTTTATAGGAATTCCCAGGCACAGATTTTAATTAACTCATCAAATGTAGGGACATGCTATATAAATAGAGGCACTCTGCAAGGTTGTCCTCTCTCCCAGATTTTATTTGCCTTCTTTATGGAACCATGGCAATAGCAATTAGTGAAAAAAGAGTTCACACAGCCCCGGTAAGGGGAATGGCCAATATAAAACTTTATGCTGATGATATAGTTCTCTTCTTAGACACAAAGATGACTAGCTAGTCAGAAGTCATTGTAATCTTTGCTGACTTTCAAAGAATAGGAGGGTATAAAATAAATAAAACCAAAACTGAAATCATACTATGTAATTGTACTATAAACAGTCTTCTAACTGAGTTTAGATAGACATATAATACCCGCACAAAGAGGTATCTAGGAATTTATATATCAGAAAAAGTAGAAGATCTCTACTCATTAAATCACATCCCTTTGCTGAAAAAAGTAAGCTCTCAGTTAGCGGGATGGAATGAGCTCCCGCTTTCAATAATGGGTCGAGTTGCGTTTATTCGAATGTCCATTCTTCCGCTTTTTCATTTCCTTTTTAGTGCAACTCCTTGTGCAATACAGACATCCTTTTTTAAGCAGATAGATAGTATGTTTTCTCCTTTTTTATGGGTAAATAAAATACCAAGATTGGCACTTAGCACTTTAAATTCCTCGACTGCAGAAGGAGGTTTATCTTTACCGAATATCAGAGACTAATATTATGCAACGTATGCGCACCACAGTTTCAGATTATTTTTTTTAAACACTCAAGAAGCAGATCATTTTTTTATGAAAAAGGGAGCACAACATCATTGACCCTTCAAGAGTGACCAAGTACCCGAAGAAAGTACGCTATAAGACCTTACAATGGTTATTTAAACAAAAATCCCAGCTTCTGGCATATTATGATATATTAAGAATTAAGAATTCAACCAGATTTACAAACATATATACAGGAGAAATGGGTATTCTGGATAGAAACACAGAGAGATTATGGAAAGAAAACGGGTATGATAAGATCCAGGATTTAATTAAGGGGAATTGCTGGAAAACATGGGAAGAGATTGAGGCAGGGCTTCAACATTCTAATATAATTTTTAAATGGTCTTTTATTAGATTAAATATTATACTGGAAAAGTTATATATACAAAAACTGTGTTATAAACCCAGTATCAGCGAAGCTCTTAATGGCCCCATACAATGGAAGGTCAGTAGCTGGATCAAAATTTTTGACGAAAACAAATCTCCTCTGTTATATGAAAAGATCAGGGATAGATGGAGAAAAAGAGAAGGTATACAGATTGATAAATCTACTTGGGATAAATTAAACAAATTTAACGTAGTTATTTTTCGAGGAGGAAACTTTAAACGTATGCAATATTACTCAAAATGGCTGATATATATAGAACACCCTCTTTTTTCCATAATATATACCCGCAAATAGAGGATAAATGTTTTCGATGTGCAGAGAAAAGTACTTGGATACATATTATGTGGGAATGCCCAAAAATTCAGAATTTGTGGGAAGAGATTGAGAAATATCTTAGAGGTACAATAGATCCCCAAATTTCTCTTAATTATCAATAGCAATCTTGGGTTGTTCTTCTGACATCTCCATGAATGACGAAAGTTTATTTATTGCAGCTTTAATAGCAAGATCGTTGATCCTGCAACTCTGGAAAACAGATAAAGTACCTACTTTTAATGCAAGGAGAGCAAAATTGGCTAAAATACAAGGGATGGAGAAGAAATATGCATTAAGATCAGGATCATTGAGAAAATATGAGAAGTACTGGAGTAGGTTTGAATCTTAGTTGCCCTGGTAACCTGTTTTTTTTTGTTTATGTATATATCTCATTCAGCACTTTGACTTTATTGAAAATGACCATCCTGTTGATAATAAGAACAGTGATTACATGTTTGAACCCTAGATCCTTTGATATGTTGTTGCACTTTATTTAAAACTAGCAGCCCATCCCGACCTTGTCCGGGAGCATTCAGGCTTCCCCTACCCCCGCCTGCCCCGACATTGGCAAGCAGCCCGTGCCCCCGCCCGCCCCCTCCCCCGCCTGACCCGACCACCGCCTGCCCCGACATTGCCTTTCCTCAGCCAATCTGTTTTCCCGCCTGGCCTGACCCCCGCCTGGCCTGAGTCAATGGAGGTCGGACAGTACTACCTGCAAAATGTTCCACCCGTCACCTTGTTAGTCCCTATCCCCCGCCTGCCCTGACCCCCGCCTGCCCCGACATTGCCTTTCCTCAGCCGATCTGTGCAGTAGTAACTCCCCGTCCCCTGCTTGGCCAGACACCCGCCTGCCCCGACATTGTCCCCGGAGCCTTACCTCAGCCGCCGCTCCTTAGTTCACCACTCCTCGCCGCTCTGCTCCTCACCGCCTGTGTTGTTGTAACTCCCCGTCCCCCGCCTGGCCCGACACCCGCCTGCCCCGACATTGTCCCCGGAGCCTTACCTCAACTGCAGCTCCCCAATTCACAGATCCTCGACGCTCTGCTCCTCACCGCCTGTCTGCCGCCGCTCCTCCCCCGCGCCATGTCCGCCTCTCCGCTGCTCGCACCGCCGCTGGCCTGTCCACTGCTCCTCAGGTCACCGCTCCTCCCTCCGCGCCATGTCCGCCGCTCCTCGGACGCCGCTCCTCCCAGTGCTCCTGACGTGAGCACGCACGTCGCGGCCGGCGCTACTTTGGAGGGACTACTTTTTTTTTAATATAAATTTTCTAAATAACGTTTCTTTTTAAAATTTATATAGCCTATGTCCTTCTGATTGCCCTGACGTTTTCAAACATGTATTGGGTGTTTGGATTGGTGGTGTACTTTTCGAGTTTACCTGGCTCAAAGGACACAGTTCTCTCTTTATAATAGTATAGTATAGATATAGATAAGATCATCACCATATTTTTCGAAAGGTCTAGGATTCCGTTGTGAATGTAAGCACCTTATTTAGCACTTGGCACTTTAATGAAAAAGATCTTCCTTTTTGACTATAGGAACCATGATTGGATCATTGACAGGTCTTTTATTGAAAGAAGTTCTTGATTATAACCTAAGGAAGGTCTCTCCCTCAGAATAATATGGGGATTGCGCTAGCGAGCACTTTTAAAGATGTGTTTAAATAGTGTTTTGATACATTTGTTGCACTTTATATGCTATGCCAATGGATAGGAATGTATGCATTCGATTTAGCACTTGGCACTTCAAAGAAATGGATCACTTTTAGAGATGTAGTTAAAAAAGGTACTGGTAAAATTGCTGCACTTTATATGTTATGCCAATCGCTGTATTTTTGAACCTGCTGAAGTTTCCTATGTGTTTATCCCATGTCTATGAACTCTCAATATATACATATATATTTTTTTACTTTATATAACAGTGCAACATTGCAGCACAGAGACACATTACAGCCTGCTCACTGTAACCTCAAAGCACACTGCAACACCACAACTAGCTGCAGCATCCCAGCACAGGGCAACATCGTATCCTGGACCAGGCAGGGACGAGATCAGGGACAGCCAAAGATGCAGAGTATATTAGCGCTAATCATTAGGCCCGTGAATGGAAATGTGTGGGACTCCACTGAAGTGTGTCAGGCATGTGGTGGCAAATGAGTGAAGCTCCATTAAAGTGTAAAAGGCTGGCAAAGCAAACCAGCGAGATTCCAGTAAAGTGCATGAGAATGTATGAGGTGGGTGGTGGCGGAAGTAGTGAAACGGTCCTAAAGTGTGCAAGGGTAATGAAGGAGAGCGAGTGACCCCCTTTCAAGTCCATAAGGCCAGTGATGTGGGAAAAAGTGAGACTCCATCTTTGAGAGGGAGAAACAAAAAGAGAAGGAAAGTAACAGTAAATGAGATGGGGTTGATGAGTGGGGGGTACAAGCAGGAAGGAGTAGCTGTGAAGTAACCCCGTGAGAGAGGCAGAGATGCAAGGAATATGGACATAAGGAGTTTTAAGTAGATACAGAGGGCGAGAGGAAGGGAGGGTGGGGGAGACTGCTGGGTCTCTCGCACGTTCCCATGGTAACGCCAAGGCTGCTCTGTCTGCCTGGAGCACAAGGCTTGCACATTCCTTCTTCCACGCTGTATCCTGTGGACCAGGTATGGTGACATCGACACGAGACACCCTCCCTTCACAGCGAGTAGGGGGGGTGCGAGGAGGAGATGGATGCAAGCTCTGCCCGGGCTGAGTGACAGAATAAGGTCGCGGAGAAGCCTTCCTGTCACTGCGCCGCCATGTTTTTTGTTCCACACTTACTTCTTTCATACCTTTGCGATTTGGCACTTCAGTTGAATTTCCCAACTGATGTAGAGCAGCACTATACATTAGGTTGTTGAACGAAGTCTACAACTGAACTTATGTGTTATGTTGTGCTTTCCTTGTGTGTTAACCTTTGAGCTACCATAGTATCTATTCTCTGATGTCGCAGGGCTGTGTCTGGGATTCTAAGGAGACCGTTGCAGAAGTGGTGGAAGCAACATCTTTGCCTGTTTATAAAAGGACTGCAATACACTACAGGTCTTACATGAATATCTGATCCCGTGCATCTTGAGCAGTATGTAAGAATTTGGCGACGAGGATAGCATAGTGTAGCAGGTGGTGACTCAGCTGTGAGCAGAAAGTGTGAAACAAGCTGAATGAGGGAACGCTTGGTCAAAATGGCCTTCCCTAATGCATGAAAGTTATTTGGATTCGCAATTCAGGTAATCGCAATTTCTTCTAATTATTTAAATTGCGACTGCAAATGGGGAATCACAATTTGCGATTCCCTAAACATATGCTAGAAGCCTTTCCTAAATGCGCAATGTGCATTTCGGGAACGCTAATTAGCCTCAACTTCAAGTTGATGCTAATGTTTGCACAAAACTGCATTTTTCAAAGTCATGCCCCTAGAGCATGTGTGTGCCTTACATGTGCACCTGTTTGTGTTAGGGACGCCTCAGGGGGCCTTAGGCTCCTGGGCACCCAGCCTTTGCATTACCTAATCTGGGATTACCAATATGGTAATCACAATTTAGGCAATGCAAGACAATTCCCACCTATGGGCCTGGATGGAGTCACAAAAGCAAATAGCAATTCCCTAATTGCGATTGTGATTCTTAAGGAATCGCATTTAGAGAATCTTTATTTGCATCCTTTTTTGATGCATTGCGTTTTGCGACTACCAAATAGCTATTTCTTTAAAATCGCTATTTGGTAATCATAAATATAAACTTTGATGCATGTGCCCCTAAACGCTTATGTATGTATGAATATGTCATAGGGTTTGGGAATTCTTACCTGTTGTTTTGTGATTGTATAAGTGCACAGTTACTGATAAGTTGTATAATTGTGCTGCTTTTTACCTCCTGTGTTATGAGGTAGGGAGGTGTTTTATGTTGTGCTATGCTTGTAATTTAACTTTTGAGGCTACCCTAGATGGTCCTGTGTTCTATGTTCTATGATGTAGTAGAACTTTGCTGGGGATCTAAGGAGAAAATTGTAGGATGGTGGAGTGGAAGCGAAATGTCGGTCTGTGTCTGCCAGGGAGGTAATAAAGGTTTTACATGAAAATGCCTTGCATGTTGTGCTATATGTAAGAACATAGTGTTCCCAGTAGCCATAATATCACCCCAGAGGCATACACAAGCATTGATGCAAAAGCTGTATAGCGCCAAAAGTGCCTAGGGATAGGGTAGAATCAAGCGTTTTGATTAATTTTCAGTGTTAGCAGTTCCTTTTTTACAAATCTCTGTAATAATGAGTCTTAATACAGTTTCTTCAATGATGTCTAATACAGATTACAGCAGGGAGAATGCTCTGGTTCCAACACTGTAAACTTGGTGTACCAAGGACATGCAGACATTAGATAGATCTTGCACCACAATAAACAACCTGTTTCAGGAATGAGGAACTAGGGCTCTTCTGAAGGTCAGCCACTTGATGTAAGGCCAGTGGGCAGCATTGTAGGCCTACTCTTTCTGAATACAAGATCATTAATGCAGAGAACTCATGTTTCCCAAGTACAGTTTTTGGCTTTGAACTTTATATTCTCCGACCGATATATCTGAAACACCATGTATGAACCCAACTGGGCCCAGAATGCAAAGCTAAAATCTGGAGTGGTTTAGCTACTCATGCATGGCCAGGGGCGGCTCCTTCGCTTAGGTGAAGCATTGCTCCACTGCACAACAGCACTAAAAAAAATAAAAATAAAATGATAATAATGCAAGGTTATAATTGTATTTTTTCGTCATGAGACAGTTTTGCAGGGCGGCATGGGGCTAGGGTAGGGAGCACAGGGGGGAGGAGTGGCGGCACTCTCTAAGTGCCCCTGACTGTTTGGCCGGCTGCCTGTAGCCGGCCAGACAGTCATGCTTAATTTGCATGTTCTCCACCCAGCCTGTATTACAGCCTGGGTGGAGAACATGCCCAGGCTCCTATTCCCTGTCTGAGCGCCGAACTACGATGCTCGGTCCAATCACAACACTGCATTGCAGCATTGTGACTGGCCTAGGGCACCTGTGTGCTTCCTGCTTCCTGTTCGCTGAGAAGCCAGGAAGAGGACAGAGAGGACGGAGCAGGTAAGTGATTTTTTTTTTTAAACCCGCCCCTCCCCCACCTTCCACCGTCCCCGCCCCACTACTACTTTGCCGGGAGCAGCTGCCACTGTGCATGGACCTGGGACACTTGAAATCTCTGCTTAATGAATCCTCTGTGAAAATGTAATAATGGCTATCCATATGACAAAGCTTTTTTCATTTTTAAGTTTCATTTATGGGATTTGCTCTGTGTTCCCACCTGCATTTGGCTGCAATGTTCTTGCCCCCGTTCCTGCTTCAACATCTCCACTGAATTGTTTACTGTGTGTAAAAACGCCCACTGCGGAGAGTCATGTAATCCCATATTACAAGTCCCAGAAGTCAAAGAAAAACAAGCATTTGCAATGCAATAGGTCTCGCATTAGGAAAGTGTGAGCTATTGGTTTTGTAAATGATAATTTATTTTAATATGTGTTGGCTTTGAAAATATATTAATTAATAGCATTGTTATTCACAAAGCCAATAGCTTACACTTTCCTAATGCAAGTCCTATTGGCTATGGCAATACTTGTTGGTAGCAAGCAAGGACAGTGCTGTTGTGCTGCTGAGTGATGCTGTTGTGGTGCTGAGTGATGATGTGCTTGGGCTGAGTGATATGGTGGTGTATTAGAGTGATTTGGTGGTGTCCCAGAGTGATATTGTGGTGTCCCAGAGTGATGTGGTGGTGTCCCAGAGTGATGTGGTGATGTCCCAGAGTGATGTTGTGGTGTCCCAGAGTGATGTGGTGGTGTTCCTGAGTGATGTGGTAGTGTTCCTGAGTGATGTGGTGGTGTCTGTGAGTGATGTGGTAGTGTCCCTGAGTGATGTGGTGGTGCCCCTGAGCGATGTGGTTGGACCCCTGAGTGATGCCCCTGAGTGATGTGGTGGTGCCGCTGAGTGATGTGGTGGTGCCCCTGAGTGATGCCCCTGAGTGATGTGGTGGTGCCCCTGAGTGATGTGGTGGTGTCCCAGAGTGATGTGGTGGTGTCCCAGAGTGATGTGCTGGTGTCCCAGAGTGATGTGGTGGTGTCCCTCAGTGATATGGTGGTGTCGCTGAGTGATATGGTGGTGTCACTGAGTGATGCGGTGGTGTTGTGTGGCGTTCAGCAGTGTGAGGCGTGCAGCAGTGTGAGGTTTGCAGCAGTGCGAGTCATACAGCAGTGTGAGGCATGCAGCAGTGTGTGGCATACAGCAGTGTGTGGCGTGCAGCAGTGTGAGGCGTGCAGCAGTGTGAGGCGTGCGGCTGTGAGTCGCGCGGTAGTGTGCAGCATGCAGCAGTGTGCGTTGTGCAACAGTGTGTGGCGTGCAGCAGTGTGTGGCGTGCAGCAGTGTGTGGCGTGCAGCAGTGTGTAGCGTGCAGCAGTGTGTGGCATTCAGCAGTGTGTGACGTACATCAGTGTGTGGCGGGCAGCAGTGTGGCATGCAGCAGTGTGTGGTGTAGCAGTGTGAGTAATGCAGCAGTGTGCAGCGTGCAGCAGTGTGATGCGTGCAGCAGTGTGACGCGTGCAGCAGTGTGATGCGTGCAGCAGTGTGAGGCGTGCAGCAGTGTGCAGCATGCAGCAGTGTGAGTAATGCAGCAGTGTGAGGCGTGCAGCAGTGTGAGGCGTGCGGCGTGCAGCAGTGTGCTTGTAATGTTATCAAACAAGTGACACCCCTTCAATCAAAGAGCCAAAGCAAGCTTTTCATTGCAAAGAGTATTACATGTATTGTACGTTTGCATGGCAACTGGAAAACTGCATTGACACTTCATGCTAAACTTATGTTAGAACACCGAATGTGAGGCGTGTTTGACAGACGATAGTTTTCACATGCTCCCGGGGTCACCTAACAACGTAAAGAAGGGTTCGTTCAGACAGGATGTTGTATGTATGAGTGTCTGATG
Organism: Lissotriton vulgaris; assembly: GCF_964263255.1. Taxonomy (NCBI): domain Eukaryota; kingdom Metazoa; phylum Chordata; class Amphibia; order Caudata; family Salamandridae; genus Lissotriton; species Lissotriton vulgaris. The sequence goes on along the minus strand of NC_141685.1, from coordinate 796,815,143 downwards.
ATACGCTTCCAGAGGGCACATCGAGTGGAAGTGTACAGGCATGATTATCACAAGTGTTGTAAAATGGTGGTGACACCTTGAGAAAGCTGTGGAATGAATTTCTAACTACAAACTGACTCGGTGGCAGCAGGCAGGACACAAAGGTAGATTATTCCCTTCATAACATTTTTGGCAATATTTTGTGACAGTTTATTCTAACCTAATAAAATGCCCTACTTTAGTGAAGGGATCCACAACTATTTACAAGACAGTACACGAGTCAGGTGGACGAACAACTACAATAAAATCCATGGATGCCGTGCCCATGACTGGATGGGTGCAGGAAGAGGCTGTAGAAGTCCCTCAGGTTTCCTATGTGTTAGTTTATGTTGCATTTTTTAAAAGGATGGCATATATTCAGCAATTGTTTTATGCATTTGCGGCCACAAAAACATATGAGTTTATAAATCCTCTGTACGTCAGACTATACCTGAATGACGTACTGGAGTGTCACAGTACAAATGTAAACTGAATTTACAATTGCCGAGTACGTATAAAGATGTAATTGACAGGTGTTAGTTGTGCTCAATGCATTCCACAAAATTAACAGTAAGAAGTGCTTGTAAATTCTACTCATTCCTCTGGAGATTGCTTTGCATAGCCTTAGCACAACATATTAGAGGTGACAGAAGTGACTTTTTAAAAATAATGCGTGAAAGGGCATCTGTCTTCCATTGTTGATTTACTGTTCTCTCTGGATGCTTTTTGTCTGGTAATAAAAAGACGCCACCCTGCCAGCTTCCTTTCAGGGCTCTTTGGAACGCCTGGCAGTGGAGCGCGCGAGCCTGTCCCCCTCCGCACGCCTGTCCCCGGCCCCGCACCCTCCGCACGCCCCTGCCAAGCAACACAAGACAGAACTTTCAGAGGAGAAAAGAAACCCCTTTTGTGCGTCTCCCTCCGTGTGTCACCACAAGTACAATAATGAAGCCCCAGGGGAGTGCGAGTGGGGTAGGCAGGCCCAGCGGTGGCAGCACAGCCTCCCACCTGCCTCCGCCCCCGCCCTCCGTAGCTTGCCTCACACTGGACAGTGTTCTGCGAGACACAGGGAGCCAGACGGGACTGCCCAGGACTGCCTGCTTGAGGGCGGGGCCACCAGCACAGACAGGAAGCGTACGGGAGCCTACCCCATGCTCCTGTGATGAGGAGGGAGCCAGCGTGTGTCCCAGCGGGGCTCCCGTGCTAAGGGAGAGCCCCGCCTGCTGCTGGGCCTGGATCGCTGCCGTGATGAGTCTGGGGAGAGAAGAGGGGGGCTCGAGGCACATTGCCGGTGCCCGCCCCCCAGTGAGGGAAGCCCCGCGTGTGCCCGGTGAGTGGGGGGGTGTGGGTGTGTGTGTGTGTGTGTGTGTGTGTGTGTGTGTGTGTGCGCGCGCGTGTGTGAGTGTGTGCGTGCGTGTGTGTATGTGTTATCCACTTGCTGGGAATCTGGGACAGGAGATGTGCACGGCGCCTGGGTGAACGTGCGCGCACACATGGTGAAATCGCATGCACGTGCCCATTCCCTGTCCAACATTCCCAGCAAGTGGATAACAAAAGATCTTTTGCTGTACGCAGCGCTGCGCGCTGCTAACACTAGCTCGACCAAAAACCTGGAATGAGGCAGCATATCAGATGACCCTGGGAAAATTGACAGGGCTGGAAATGACAACCTATCTTTACTCTTCTATGTTTCAGAAGCTATGAAAGTTTAGGTGAGGATAGGTGACTGTTTCACCTGCTGGTGGACCAGTGGCTAGAAAATGCCTTAGTATGGACAAGCAGGCATGGCAGCCATGTTGGAAAGCTGTAGGACTGCAGCTGTCTGGAGCACTGAGTCAGCAAAAACGACATATTCAAGGGTGAAACTCAGAGCGAATATAAGTGTAGAAACAGAAAGGCCAGCTTGTAGTATCCACTTGTTAATGGCATCCAGTTGGGAGCACCTGAAAAAGTGCAACCCAGCCATGCTTTGAAGGGTTGTGACAACAGCCCATATGCTTTCAAAAAGTTTGACGTACAAATGAAATTGCATCTGCCAGCTACCCTCAATGTGCAACTATTATTGGAATTGTGTGCCCAAAAGTAGGGAAATTACTGTGGAGTTACATCTAACGTAATTTAAAAACTCCTAGTTCAAACGTATTTATTGATTTATGAATTTTGCAGAGTGCTAATGAGATCGTAGACTTTGATTTATTAAATAGGCAATTAGAGGCGGTATCCAAGGTGGGACCACATTTCCCTACCCAAAAGCCCCTCAACTGCATCTTATTTGCTGCTGAGGAGCTAGTCTTAAAACACATAAAACTGTTACGGTGTAAAATTAATTTAAAACCCATCGGGCTAACCCACCCCTCCTTTACCCCTCCCACCTACAGTAATGCACCATTAAAACTCTGTTTGACAGAATGTAGAAAACGAGCAATTTCTACTGCCACATTTAAATAATGCATTTCTGACAGCATCTCTACAGGCTTCATCCTTTGCACAGTATGTATTTAAAAAACAAGAGTCTTAAAAACTTAATGTGGCTTGAAAAATAAAAAGCACAGTGCGTACCTATATGACTATAAGAGCATTTTACATTCAGTGGGCCGGGACAAACATTTTTATTATCCTGGACCCTTGCCCAACAAGAGTGGGATGAATGGATTGGATTACATACCACTCTTGTCCTTAAAATTTCATACTGCAGACCAGGATTAGGTTCTTGCTTCAGGGGTTCTGACTCAGGTAGGTTAGGACGAGAGTACCTCAGATAGGCCAGGTCTAGAGTCCCGGCTAGTTGAAGGGAAAGGCTTGTGGACCACAGAAACAAAACAGCACTCCCAAGGTCCTCTTTACTTTCTCTTGCTGCTGTTGCTGCCTTCAGTACCCCTGAAACCAAGGGTATCAGGGCTAGTTTCCTTCATGCAAAGGTCAAACCAAGGGTAGAAGGTGCTACCCCTGGTTGCCGCCAACATACATCCGTGAATGAAATGTGAATTACCCCTTGAAACCATCTCTTCTCAAGAATGCGAGTGTGTAGACGAGGGTAGGTTAGTAGATCCTAGTGTCACAAGAAAGAACAAGCATTTGCAATGCAATAGGTCTCGCATTAGGAACGTTTGAGCTATTGGTATTGTAAATGACAATTTTTTTATTTATGTGTTGGTTTTGAAAATAGCGAAATTAATAGCTTTGTCATTTACAATGCCAATAGTTATAACTTTCGCAAATGTGACACCTATAGCATTTGTAATGCAATATGTGTTGTATTTACGTGACTTAGATGTACTGATATTACAAATAACAATGACTTTTAATTTTTTTTATAATTAATACTTAAATAAAAGTTATTGTAATGTATAATGGCAATAGCTTAAACTGTTGTGAATAACTTTTGGGAAGATTATGTTCAGTGTATTTTATTGTGACAATAATCCAAGAACAGAAGTGAAATATTAACATATTTTTGTGACATTTGTAATAAAGCTTGAAACATTGATAGAACATATTTGAACCAGTTGTTGTTGAATGGTTGCACAGATTGATGCTGTGGTGGCGACGAGTGATGTTGCGGTGGCGACGAGTGATGCTGTGGTGTTCAGTGATGCTGTGGTAGTGCATAGTGATGTTGTGGTGATGCGTTAGATAGAGTGAGTGAGTGCGATAGATAAAGTGAGGGCGATAGATAGTAGAGAGAGGGCGATAGATAGATAGAGGGAAGGCGATAGATAGATAGAGTGAGGGCGATAGATAGATAGGAGTGAGGGCGATAGATAGATAGATAGATAGATAGATAGATAGATAGATAGATAGATAGATAGATAGATAGATAGATAGATAGATAGATAATTAGAGTGAGGTTGATCGATAGATAGATGGATAGAGTGATGGTGATAGATAGAGTGAGTGCGATAGACAGATAGATAGAGTGAGGGCGATAGATAGATAGATAGATAGATAGATAGATAGATAGATAGATAGATAGATAGATAGAGGGTGATAGATAGAGTGAGGGCGATAGATAGATAGAGGACGATAGATAGAGTGAGGGCGATAGATAGCTAGATAGAGGGCGATAGATAGATAGATAGATAGATAGATAGATAGATAGATAGATAGATAGATAGATAGATAGATAGATAGATAGATAGATAGATAGATAGATAGATAGATAGATAGAGGGAGATAGACAGATAGATAGAGTGAGGGCGATAGACAGATAGATAGAGTGAGGGCGATAGATAGAGTGAGGGCGATAGTTAGAGTGAGGGCAATAGATAGATAGATAGAGGGCAATAGATAGAGTGAGGGCAATAGATAGATAGAGGGCGATAGATAGACCAGGGTCAGTGGGTTTTTGGGGCACCTCTGAATTGCTGTTTAAGTACACCTCAGTTCAGTGAAGCCATCATGGTGTTGGGGAACTCAAAGTTGTCAAGTGTCTAGCCGAGTACTAAGCATGGGCGGAAAATCCGTTTCGCTCGCGGATTTTGCGGATTTTCGGTAAATTCGCAATCCGCGAGATTCGCGAATCTCCCGCAAAATCTGCAAATCCGCGAGCAGCGGATTTTATGGCTTGCTCGCACTGTTCGCGTGAGTTCGCGGCTTCCCAGTACAACTTCGCGCCCCGCGAATAAGCGCAAAATTGCAGAAATACGATCTTAGCAAAACTGAAACTACTTACCAGGTTCAAAAGTTCAGGCTCATCATTAGTAGCCATTTCCTGTAGTGCTTCCTGAGGGGCCCCTCCAGAGTTCAGTTGCCAGTTGCAACTATTATGTGACCCTGCTCTGAACCTCAGAATAGTTACACATATGCCACAAAGGTCCTGAATTACAGCTAAGGGAGACAAGCAGGAGCCAGGCTGGAAGTTCAAATCCATTAATCAGCCCCTAATTCATTATTGTCAGTTGGGGCAGGGCAGGTGTTGTAACTAATTTTGCAACAATGAAAGCACTTAGCAAGTGCAAAAGATCACTAATCAGGAAGCACTAAGGAAGCAGGTGCCAGCTAAAAAAATATTCTGTGACACATTAATCAGCCCCAAATTAATTCAGGTCACTTGAGGCAGGGAAGGTGTGCTTGCTTTGCCACAATAATGTACACTGAATGGACAACCAGAGGGTGCTGTGATGAAACAGAGGGTGGCATGGGTGGGCCAGAGGGTGGCATGAGTAGTCAGAGAGTGGCAGTGGTGACAGAGAGTGGCAGTGATGAAGAAGAGTGTCCCAAACAGGATGGACACGTAGAAACAACAAGTTCGCGAAACTTGCGACCCGACAGGTAAGTTCGCGTTTTGCGAAATTGTACAAAACCCTCGCGAACTGGCAGAAACCCGCGCGAACACAAAAAAAAAATTCGCGGATTTTGCGGATTGCGAGTTCGCAAATCCACAAAATTCACGAACGCGAGATTTGCAAAATTCACCCATGCTTACCGAGTACCCCTTATGGTTTTTCTGGCACTTAGAATACTTAACACCTTGGCTGCTAAGGGTTTTCCCCCCCTGTGCTGGATTCCCACATTTACCATTGTTTGTGACAAGGTCAACTCGTCATAAGCACAGGGCAGGTAAAGCCCTTGACGAGTTGACCTTGTCACTAGCAGGGAAGTGGTTAAGAAGGGACTTAAGTGCTGTGGGAGCATATCTGCATATGGAGAAATACACATATGGTTCCGGCTACCTTCTCCTTGTTTTATCCAAACTCTTTTACACTAATAGCCTCTAGCACGGATCATCTTTAACGCCCATGAAAAGACTACAATTGATTCAGAACTCAGCTGCCAGACTACTCTTGCTTATAAACCCGCAAGACGACATCTCCCCTGCCTTGAAAGCCCTGCATTGGTTACCGGTTTCCAGAAGATCCACGTTCAAGGTGCTTTGTATCACCCACAAAACAATACATGGAATGGGCCCACTCTTCATCAGGAATAAAATTCACCAAACGCATTCAACAAGGGCACCTCCGCTCTAGAGTGGCACCTCACCTCAAAATTCCAAGATAAAAGGAAAAAAACGATTCCTCACTCTCGATTCCCCGACCCCCACATCTCGCTCCACTGGACTGCAGCTCCCCTGTATCTCCCTCCTTACCCTTTTACCTTACCCCCTTACATGCACCATTTATTTAGTCTTCCATGCTATTTATATGTTTCTAGCAACAGATGTAACTTGTAACTGATGTAACTTTATAACAATGTGTATCCTCATGTAAAGCGCTCTGATACCTCCGGGTCTAGCCAGCGCTATATAAAACTCTTAAAATAAATAAAAAATAAATGCAATAAAAAATAAATAGATAGATAGATAGATAGATAGATAGATAGATAGATAGATAGATAGATAGATAGATAGATAGATAGATAGATAGATAGAGATAGATAGATAGATAGATAGATAGATAGATAGATAGATAGATAGATAGATAGATAGATAGATAGATAGATAGATAGATAGATAGATAGATAGATAGATAGATAGATAGATAGATAGCGGTAGATAGATAGATAGAGGGCGATAGACAGATAGATAGAGGGCGACAGATAGATAGAGGGCATTAGATAGAGTGAGGGCGATAGATAAATAGAGTGAGGGCAATAGATAGAGTGAGGGTGATAGATAGATAGAGTGAGGGCGACAGATAGATAGAGTGAGGGCAATAGATAGAGTGAGGGCAATAGATAGAGTGAGGGCGATAGATAAATAGAGTGAGGGTGATAGATAGAGTGAGGGCGATAGATAGAGTGAGGGCGATAGATAGATAGATAGAGTGAGGGTGATAGATAGATAGAGTGAGGGCGACAGATAGATAGAGTGAGGGGAATAGATAGAGTGAGGGCGATAGATAGAGTGAGGGGAATAGATAGAGTGAGGGCGATAGACAGATAGAGTGAGGGCGATAGATAGAGTGAGGGCGATAGATAGATAGATAGAGTGAGGGTGATAGATAGATAGAGTGAGGGCGATAGATAGAGTGAGGGGAATAGATAGAGTGAGGGCGATAGATAGAGTGAGGGCAATAGATAGAGTGAGGGCGATAGACAGATAGAGAGTGAGGGCGATAGATATATAGAGTAAGGGCGACAGATAGATAGAGTGAGGGCGATAGATAGGCGTGTAATTATGTGGCACTGAGTGGTATTTGGAGTGTATGTTGCATTGAGCACAGTGTAATTATGTAGCATATAATTATGTGGCACTGAGTGGTATTATGATGAGTGTATGTTGCATTCAGTAGAGTGTAATTGTGTGGCACTGAGTGGTATTGTTTGGAGTGTATGTTGCATTGTAATTATGTAGCATACAATTATGTGACACTGAGTGGTATTGTGTGGAGTAGTGTGTGTTGCATTCAGTAGAGTTTAATTATGTGGTGTGTAATTATGTGGCACTGAGTGGTATTTGGAGTGTATGTTGCGTTGAGCGCAGTGTAATTATGTGGCATAGAATTATGTGGCACTGAGTGGTATTGTGTGGAGTGTATGTTGTATTCAGTAGAGTGTAATTGTGTGTGAGGGTGCAGAGTGTGTTAAGGTGCAGAGTGTGTAAGGGTGCAGTGTGTGAGGGTGCAGTGTGTGAGGGTGCAGTGTGTGAGGGCACAGTGTGTAAGGGCACAGTGTGTGTGGCCTAAAGTAGTGTGAGGGTGCAGTGTGTGGCCTAATGTAGTGTGAGGGTGCAGCGTGTGTGTCCTAAAGTAGTGTGAGGGTGCAGTGTGTGTGGCCTAAAGTAGTGTGAGGGCGCAGTATGTGTGGACTAAAGTAGTGTGAGGGTGCTGTGTGTGGCCTAAGTAGTGTGTGGGCTCAGTGTGTCTGGCCTAAAGTAATGTGAGTGCACAGTGTTTGAGTGTGCAGTGTCTGAGTCCGCAGTGTGTGAGTGCGCAGTGTGTGTGGCCTAATGTAGTGTGAGTGCGCAGTGTGTGTGTGTGTGAGGGGGGTTGTGTGTGTGGGGTGTGTGTGTGGGAGGGGTTGTGTGTGTGGTGGGTTGTGTGTGTGTGTGGCGTTGTGTGGGGGGTTGTGTGTATGGAGTTGTGTGTGTGGGGGTTGTGTGTGGGGGTTGTGTGTGTGAGGTTGTTTGTGTGGGTGTGTGTGTAGGGGTGTGGGGGTGTCTGTGTGGGGTGTGTGTGGGGGGGGCTGTGTGTGGGGTTGTGTGTGTGAGGTTGTGTGTGTGGGGTTTGTGTGTGGGGGTGTGTGGGGGTGGGGGTTGTGTGTGTGGGCGGGTTGTGTGTGTGGGTGTTGGGGGTTGTGTGTGTGGGGTGTATGTGTGTGGGGTTGTGTGTGAGGTTGTGTGTGTGGGGTTGTGGGTGTGTGGGGTGTGGGGGGTGCATGGGTTTGTGGGGGTGTGTGTGGGGGGTGTGTGGGGTGTGTGTGTGTGGGTGTGTGGGGGGTTGTGTGTGTGGTGTTGTGTGTGTGTGGTGGGTTGTGTGTGTGGGGGGGTTGTGTGTGTGAAGTTGTATGGGGGTGTGGACGTGTGTGTGAGGGTGTTGTGTGTGTGGGGTGTGTGTGTGTGGGGTTGTGTGTGGGGGGTGTGGAGTTGTGTGGGGGGGGTTGTGTGTTTAATGCAAATCACTGTCTGTGAATGACAGAAGATAGGGATTTGTGATTAAACCCATTGGTCGTTGAATGGAAACCTCAACGTACCACCCAAAAAAAGAACTCTTGGCGCAAAGTAGCGCATAGTGTAACTTTGTGCTGCTTTCAGGATCTTTCCAACGCAAACCCAGTGAATCCCACACCGTCATTTTTTACAAATGGGTTTAGATATCTTTTGTAATGTCAATGTTTAGTAAACTTTCCGGCCCTAGCAATGAAACCGGCAACTCTGTACTACCAAGTGAAGACAGACAGCAAGCACCCTAACAGACAGTCCATCTTGAGGGAAAGGCACAGGTCACAGAAGCTGGCACCTTAAGGTCAGGCAAAACCTGTTTCAAGCACAGACCTGGCTAAGCCAGTGGCTGTTAAGGAACAAGGGGGAGCAGTTTACCCAGTGCAGGCACTAGGGAGAGTAGTTTACCCAATACAGGGAAGAGACGGGAGTAGAGACTGATGCAGCTAGCGATTGATATCAAGAATCAAGTGCGTGTTTGCAGCGTGATGACGATTGATTGTAAGTCGACGGCGAACGGTCATCCGCGTGGTGTGAAATTTGTGCACGGAAGAAAGCTTGATACTGCCGCACGTTCCCAGGGAACGTCATTAGTGGGAGGAGCCGAATGTAAAACATGGTGACCACTAGGAGAGGTACTGTGATCGAGCCATCGGCAGAATCGGAAGACTCAGGTGCCCAGGTAATAACTGACTGAGCCCTGTGGACACGTGTTTACCCTTTATTGCTGCTCAGTTGGAGGGGCAAGTTTTGAATGATGATACCAAGCGTTTGGCACGTTGAACGGGTAACTCCGCATAGTTCTCTATACGTGGATCATTTGCTTTTGAAAGTTTTCTAATCGTTACACACATGTTCTGCCTAAAGTGGGAGCGGGGTTGCGTATCATATTGTGCCTACTGGTAGACTGTGAGATTCACAAGGTCCCAAGGAGTCACACAGTGTGTTTGGACCTTTTACAGCCAATTCGGACACAGGCAGCTACAAATAGTTTGCTTAGTTTTTGAGCCCACGTTTACATTTTCTAAAATGAAAATGGCGTGTTTGTTTTGGCTGTGTTTCAGTGTTAAAACAAGCTCTCGGCATTGCTGTGGCGGGGGAGCGCATTGATTTAAAGTCTAATGCGGGGCGGGGGAGATCAAAGGAAAGGCGCGAGAGCGAGCATATGAAGAGTGAGGAGGGTGTGCAGCCTGGTGAGCTGAAGTGGCGGCGCGCACGCACGAGCGCGTGGTTGTGGTCACATGAACTGTACGCGATCCGCAGTTTTGGGAGACTTTTTGAAAACCTTACTATAATCTCGCCCACCATCACTACGGGATGGAATAGGCTCGACCTGAAAATGGGTGAGCCCAAAGTCAGCACACAAGTGTGGCGGTGGGATTACATCTCATATCACATGTTAATGTGATCTCACAAAGAACTTAGTACGCCGTGCTTCATGCCCCTCCCCTAGTAGGATTTCTAATAAGGGATTACTTTAAGGTTCGAAGTGACTCTTTGAAGTTTGCTTTTATTGGAGATCAGGATAGGAGTCACACAAAGATGTATTGCCCTGGGAGAAGCCCCAGTGATCTACTCTCCAAACCTTCACACGTTTGGTGAGTAAGAGGAGCATTCCCTCATTTGGAAAGTGATATTAACCCTTTCCTTCTGAAACATGAGCACAGTACTCTTCAGGAGGAGAAGGTGCTAACCGCCCAGAGTGGGTTCCCCCACTAATCAGAGAGATTCCTAATTAGAATAGGAGAAGCCTTTTGCTTTCCAGAGGCTGTCATTGAAACCTGGCACAATGTTGGATCCCAAAGTCAGAATGTTAAATGATTTTAGAGACTCTCAGTCTGGCCTATCTAGAATCTCACCAGCTTATCAGGAAACCTTAAGGAACCTGAAAGGTTTCCAAAGTATGGTAGGAGGATTGTCAAACCAAAGAAACTGAGCAATATTGTATTTATGAATATTTCACAGGGTTTGGGAAGTCCTACTTGTTGGTTCGTCATTGTATTTGTGCACTGGTACATAGTTTATAGAGCTGACGTGCCCGGGGATGCAGATTAGAGCTACACCTACACGTTACAAGGGTTAGATATTACACCATCAGTGTTTGGACAGTGGTGAGTAGCAGATAGCTGCAGACACTGTAACATTATTATAATGTGCATTTCTGTGTCGACAAAGTATGTGGGCTGAACCATTCCAAGATGGTGGCTTCTTTCACTAAACTGAGTAAGAGCCCAATCCAATATGTCAGGTCTGAAATGTTTTAGGATCCGAGGCCGGCCAGAATTGATGCTAGCACTGACAGGAAATAAAAGGGACAAGTGGAGTAGGGATCCACCATTGCCCATCCCCTTGTAGATTTGTTAGTTATACTGTGTCAGCACTGCTGCCTTCTGCTTGCATGTTACATGAGGTGCACCCTTTCTTTTTATGTTGACGTGTAGATGTAGGGTTCTTTCTAGTTTCCTGTGGTGTAGTTTATTTTTTATCCCATATGATGTCATTTTAATCTTTTTAACTTTGAAGAATTTTATTTTCTTATATGCTGGTATTTTATTCGATGGGAACTTCAAAAAAATTATATTTATATGTTTCATGTGAATTTTTTGTAATTTATAAGTGTTCCTATTGTTATTTTTTCCATCTCTGTGTCGTGTTTTGTGTCATACTTGTATGATCCTGAGCGATCGAAATAAAGTTCTCTGATTGATTGATTACATTTCGGGTGTCCGATTTGAGTGTTTAGTGGTTAATGTTCCGGTGAGCCAGTTTGCTTTGGTGTTTTATGGTGTCCTTCGGTTCAGAGAAAGGAGTCAGTTCAAAGCTTGCTCCATAATTTTTCATTTCATGTTTTTGCTGGTAACCTCGGAGATTCCACTTTATGGGCATCCTCCCTTGTGGTGGTGGCATCTTAAGGCTATTGTTTCTTCTACAGGGCTTCCCCAAAGTGGATGTTAAGGTCCTCTCAGGAATCAGCATCTGTACCAGCTCTGTGCTTGCCATGTCCATTACACCCTGGCAAAGAAGAACTGTGAAAAAGTGCCAGCCTGTGACTTCCCAGAATGAGGGCTTCCCAGAAGTCTGCCCGCTCCATGCCAGCTTCCACGCACTTCCTTAGGGTAGGAATACCTGAGCGCTTTGTGTTGCCAATCCTCTCCAAACTCTTGAGCCTCTTAGCTGTTGCACCAGCCTAAAGAGACAGTGTGTCGGTCTCTGTCAATAGAACCTCTGCATCTAGCAAGAGAATGTACAATACTGTGCCAATCCAGGACAAGGCCCTAACTTACCTATTGGGACAACCTCAAAAGCACACGCAAAGAATCCATTCTTTGGGAGAAGAGACAACAATGCTTAGGCAAGGCCTCAGAACCCAGAGCACGGATCCTTTCCCCACTTTGCTTTGTGCCAGCCTTGAAAATGTTCTTTAGATCATCACCTTTGGGTTAGGAGGCAGTCACTCTAGATTGTGGGGATCTTGATGTATTTGGGGTTCGCAGAAGCCGTACCTGCCGCTTGTGTCTTACTATAGTGATATGTTCCCAGCAGTGCTAATGCAGGCAGATGATTGCTGCCAATCTGTCTAGCGAGGTGAACCTGGCCTGCTGCGAGGTGTTTAACCCAAAGTACAGCAGGTAGCTTCACCCACCTCAACAAAGTATGCACTAAACTTGTGCCAATCAAAATGCCAACGTGTGGATGTGAAACTCCCCAAAGGCACTTATCCAGCTACAGACCATACCAGACTGATGTCCTTTGCTGGCACTGAAAACTGTGAACCCCAAAAATGTGAATAACACCACAAAGAACCTGAGTGCATCCTGTAGTGTATCTTGCTTTATACTGGCTGACTTCACACCAGGTCTTTCAATCTGTGTGACAGCCTAGTGCTGTCCCAGCCACCACCAAGCAATGTTCTAAACTGTGGGCAAACACAAAGATAAAGTATAGGGGAAAACCGCTCTCCATAGACACATGGAAAAGACTGGGTATCTCATACCCAGCGCAACTGGAAGGGGGAGGAAGACCCTCCTCCTTCAATATGTTAAAAGCAAAGCAACATTTACCAGACATAGAACTGTACAACTTCCTTGAAATCAAAAAAGCCCTGTCCAAAGCTAAACTATCAAAGTACAAACCCTCAATCATCTAATACATGATGAATATCAACAAAATAGGACACCAGGTATCACACCTATACAAACTACTATGTCCCAGCGCCTCCAAACTTAACGACAAAACAATTACATATTGGGAGAAAGAACTCGGTACCACACTCAGCGAAAAGGAACGCCACCTGCTCTGGGCCTCCCACATGCAAAACAAAATCTCCCCGGCCTTAGCGCAGACTAAATTCTGGCTCCTACACAAAATATACTGGACTCCAACACGCCTGGCGACTCTGGGTCTGAGGGAAAATGACCGGTGCTGGAATTGTGACAAGGACAAGGGGGACTTAGCACATCTTATCTTCCACTGCCCCAAAGTTAAAAAATGTTGGGAGAAAACATTCACCTTTATAAATAAAGCATAAGACACTAAAAGCAGGCGTTGCTACTCTCGCAACTGCATTCATGACAACTGAGATCCACTCACAGCAAGACAGAGACCTGCTGGATCTCCTACTAACTGGAAAAAACAACACAGGGTCCTGGCTGTTTCCAGTAAGGCTGAGCCAAATATAACTAAAGAACAAAACAGTGGCCAATACTGGATGAACTTCAAGAGTGATCTAATTGAAACCTTTATGAATCAAACATAACGGTCCATTTTACGTCACTAGTCCAATTTTTATTTTACTAGTTGAGCATTGCAATTGAAATCATGTCAAAAAATTAAATCTGCATGTGTAGACAATTAGAAGGTTAGACATATCAAACCAGCAACTTTATACATATTTACAATTTAAACACATCCTACAAACAATATTCATCCTTCATTCACACAACTATACATAAACAACACAATAAGGCCCTTTGTCAACAAAGAAATAAGTAGTGAAATCAATAGATGGTATAATTTCCCTAGTTCAGACTATTTACATTTAAATGTATTGAACATAAACTCTTATTTTTAAAGTCAGGGATGACAATTTGTAAATGTTCGTAGCTGACAAAGAGTCCAGTCAATTTTAGTTCTGGTTGACGCGTTTCAAACCCCTGATGTCGGGTTCTCATCAGGACCAACCATTTCTTATATATTCTGTCAATGGCCAAATTTGTGTGAGGTGAGCAGTCGACGATTTTGAAAATGAAACTCTATTGGCAAAAGGTGAAGAAACCGGGCTGTGGGGTTCTTGCAGATTACTGCCCATAAGTTATAGTCTGTATTATTCAGGCTTCAATTCCACCTTCCGTAAAACGCCGGTCGCGTCTAACAATACACAGCAAGTGATCTCCTACTAACAGCGGCAGTCAAAATAATACTCACCAACTGGAAAGACATCTCCAAGGCAACTTTCAAGGGCTGGCTTAACTGGGTGACGTACTTCCGAGGTGCTGACAACACCGCCCTCCGAAACTCACCATCGAGACATGCCAACAGGGGGATGTGGGCGACCTTGGACGAGCTCTTAGACCCATATGACCCACCATGAATAAACACTAACAACACTAACAAGTGGCTCTACATCACATCTCCACAGGACTCAAAACTCTGACATGAAGAAATAAACTTCTGTATGTTTTCTCTGTTCCTTCCAACCTTAATTCCTTCCCTTTAATTTATTTTCCTCTTAAAAACAACAGTGGAAAGGGGGGCAGTCATGCGTATATACTGTGTAACCACCGATGACATATCCAATGTGGTGCCAACCTGTACGACTATGCGCTGATGTTTTTTATGTTTTATGTTATATGTTTTGAAAAACAATAAAAGATATTTGGAAATTTAAAAAAGTGATTTTACTATCCTAGACAAATGTAGCCCCTTGCATCCTGTATAAAAAATTAAAACCAATGAAGGTCAGAAGTTATTGTTAGGACCACGATCCATAACTCGCACAAAAGTCATTCAAACCATAACTCACACACCAAATGCAATGCTCACGACCTCACCCTTAAAGAAACAGATGCACTACAAATGTCTTAAATCATCTTACAGGTGAGATTATATATCTTATTATCCTCACCATTTTAACAGAGATGAAAAGGAACGTAGCATTTCATTTTCTTTTACATATGGTTATATATATTGGGGCAGCAGGAGGCTCAGGGCAGCTGCATATGACCTGAGCAACAGGGGTTAGTCGCAGGGTCTGGTCTAGGGCCAGATCCTTCTTTCTTTAAGCTCCACTTTTTTGGATTTGTGGTTCTAAAGAAGAAACAGAGGCAAGTTTGTGACCTGGTTCCTTGGACCACTGCAAGCTTCTTTGACCGGTGCCAGACCACACATCCTGCAACCGTGGCTATGGTTCACGTACAGCGATTCTGACACAGGTCAGTAAGGCTTGTACAGGAGCACAGCACCAGGTCATGGACCTTCACTTGGGACTGCGGTTCCTATCTTGAAACTATGGAACAAAGGGGGCAGCACTGAGGTTCGGGGTTCCAGCCACCTGGATCTGCAGATCTGTGACAAAATCATTTTTCTTTTAAAAATAAGCATAGGGGCATTTTGGGCCCCGCCACATTGGCCTGGGGACCAAGGTGCTCTCCCCCTTCTCCTCATGTGCCTTCTTTTGCTTTGAGGATGCTGGTACAAAGTCCCAGCTTCCTGCAATTGTGGCCATAACTGTTTTCCTATGTTGCAGCCAATCAGATTGTTCTGGTATGGTGGATCCATCTTTGGATTGCCATACCAAAATAACTGACCCAACTAGGCGCTCCCTTGGCCATTCAGGTCAGAGTATTTTTTACATTTTGAAGCAGCGGATGTCCATGGATCCAGTACCGCAGATTCTCTACAAATTAACGATTCAGACACTCTAAACTGCGACCTCTACATGCCCAACCTGAGCAACTTTTTTAACACAAATAACTTGTGTACTACGTAATAAATTTACTCCAAACTGAGCAAAGGCACTTCCCTGAGGTAAAGTTCTATCTTTATGCCACATCTGGTGCAATACCTTTCACCCGTTTTTCAATGTCGGAGAGCAAATCTTCTTATAGGAATTTAAATGCGAATTTGAATTTTGGAGCCTCGCTCCCCTTTTTCTTGGTCTGTGTTTGATGGATCTGCATGAAACTTGCCATGGAGGCCACAAAGTAGATGTGTTTCTTTTTTTAGAATTTCAGGCTAAGCTGTTAAACAATCGCTAAGATAAGAAGAAAACAAAACATGTCTTTCCAGTGGAAACTCTGACTTGATCATAACTACACTGGTGCTATCATTGGTAGTGTCACATACATCTATGGTTAATTATATTCTTGGTGGTATCAGAAGATATTCAGCATCATAATACATCTAAGTAAGTAGGAAGGTCAGAAGTGCTCCTGCAACTACTTTTTAAAGTCTTTTCATCTGATCGACGGTAAGGAGTGCCCAGACTACACCTTGAGCATTCATGACACACTGATAGGCTAGATGCTGTCCTCATCAAATACCAACCATTGCACAAGCCCAGATGCTGAGACTTGGCTGTCAAGTAGTCCTCTGTCCTGTGTTCAATGATCCTACATACGCCCCTGAGAAATTTAAAGTATCCTTGCAAAAGATGCATATTTTGTGTTATACAACATTTTGCATTATGCAATTATGTAAAAAAAATCCTGGGGAGATTTGTTCAAGCAGAAAATATCTTTCCAAGAGCCATTTCCCGCTGCAACTATTCTCCTGAACAATAATCGGTAGTAGTGGTTTCAGTTATTGCACATTGTTTGAGCATATATACAGTTATAGCGGGTACAGTATTGCAAACACAGGGCATAAATATAGTTTGGTGATGCTACAGTGGTTTGGGCACCTTACTACCAAAGGTGTGTACTGACAGACTGGAAAGGTCCAGTCAGTCGAATCATATAATGTTTATAAACCAAAGCACTCAAAGCGGTATGGTATCAAAGATACACTGTCCAAACAGTAGGGACTAGTAAAGAGCACTGTTCCAGTTTATTGTAAAATATAAACAAGCAGATAGTCTTCTGATACAGATGATGTACAACTTTATGTTGTAAAGAGACGAGGAATAGGTTGGGTAGCACTCAAAGTACAACTGTTGATATTAGACCCAGGGTGTCTATGATAAGTTCCCGTCTCCCTGTTCACACTAAGAAGGAGCTGCGCAACACAGGGGCTTGGTTCTGCCAGTTTTACAGGAGCTTACCATGGGCTCCTGGGTCTAATATCAACAGTTGTACTTTGAGTGCTACCTGACCAATTTTCGTCTCTTTACCACATGCACTCATTCTACTCAACTATTTCTGAGCCGGCGGGTTAATATCTCTCTGGTCTGAACTTTGCCTTCCTTGGTCTATCGTCCAATATTCATAGGGGTCATTTTTAGCTCCACAACTACTCTCCCTTGGTGAGAACCCTCTTCTTGTGTACAGACTGTGACATTCGAAGACTTACTCCTGGACTATGCTATCTACAAAGGAATGACTTACTACATGTATTCTCAAAAGCCTTGCAAAAGTCATGAAGTGACGAAACACGTGTTGGCTTTTCATCCACAAAAAACATAAAGTTGTACATCATCTGTATCAGTAGACAATCTGTTTATATTTTACAATAAATAGGAATAGTGCTCCTTACTAGTCCTTACTGTTTGGACAGTGTATCTTTGATACCATACCGCTTTGAGTGCCTCGGTTTACAGAAATTACACTGTCTGAGTTCCAAAGGAGCATGCTACTCACCAAAAAAAGCACTTCAAGAGCCCATCAGGGGTTGCAAGCGTTATATAAATGCAAACCTTTTTCATTTGTCTGTTCTCCACTATCCTTCTCAATCCAAATAACTGACCAACATATCCACTACTCAAATTATTTTCATATTTTTCACTATACAAATTCACCACTAATCCTTTATGGGTTTCGAAGTAGCCTGCTACTCGCCAAAAAAGCTCTTCAACACCCCATCAAGGGTAGCAAGGGCTATATAAAAACAAACCTTTTTCTCTCTTCTATCGCTCCACTATCCTTCTCGATCCATAAAACTTACTACCATATCCCCCACTCAAATTACTTTCATATTTTCACTATACTAATTCACCACCAATCCTTTATGGGTTCCAGAGTAGCGTGCTACTTGCTGAATAGTTAGGGGTAGTAAGCGCTATATAAATGCAATTACAATACGATACAATACAATACAACTATTCTCCTGCTGGTGCCTTGTGAGACCTATTTTTTTTGTATGCATGGTATGCCCCTCCATTATGCTTTCATGCAAGATACCTACAAACTGCATTGCAAAACATTTGTTAAATTTCCCAATTTCTGTGAAACAAATATGCAGTTTTTTGCACACCCCTGAGTGAAAAGTCAGGTCAATGAGTTTTAAGTGGTGTCACCTTCACTTCATCTATAGATCTCATTCCTCCAGTTCTAACAATGATTTTTTTCCAGACTGACTCCAAGAATGTGGACATCCCTGATGGCCTACAGTTGAGCCTTCAGAGAGTGCAAGATTACAAGAGTAGAATTGGCTGCAGGGCTATGAAAGCTCCTTTATGCAGTTAAGAAAAGGAGAAAACTGCATTGGTTGTGGGTCAACAACTGGATTCAACATTATGGCATCAAATTTGCTCGCATGTAAAAACAAAAGGTAAGTAACATACCAGAAAAACACATTTTATGCTAAAAGCACAATTGTGCATAATTTCGCAAAATTGTCATTAACATTTTGAATAAGAATAGAAAACAATCTTACACACCCCTTCACAAATCCTGTGCTTTCTTCACCCCTATATTTATGCATGGGTAATCATAGCTACCCAAGAAAATCCCTTTTTAGTAAAAGAGCAGAGAACTACACCCAGAAAAGAGCCAACCCTACCACACTGCTCGTACGGGCCGCGGATGCTTGTTACCTACTGCCACCTGACTGATAGCGGGAAAGCACAACAGGTTTTGCGCTACTAACAAATGCATTACATAATTCATGCAAAAACTCAACTCCACCAAGTAGCGGAGTTAGCTACTGCACCCATAACCCGTTGATTAAACAACTTTACCTCTACATGCTAAAAAGCATATAACTAATTCACAAAAGTAAACTTTGCAAACTATCAGGCAATGAGAGAGGTGATGTTTTTGGGTTCCCCCTAAGCAGATGCCTTGAACACAAAGAGCATACCATGCTGGACGATTTGGTGGTGGTCCCATCCTCCTAGGACCACCCCAAGCAAAGTTGTGGGGAAAAATACAATGCCAATCAAAGGCCCAGCAAAACATTATGGGGCGAGATTCTAGAGTGCAGTGAATAATATAGTATTAGCTCTCAGCTGAGCAGGGAGAGCCACTGCCCTTTGAGGAATGCTTTGATATTGGATACAATAATATTCACTGCACTCTAGAATCTCGTCCCAAAATGCTTTGCACAGCTTTTGGTTGGGATTGTATTTTTGGCCATAAATGTGCTTGGGATGGTCCTGGGAGGATGGGACCACCACTGAATTGTTCAGCATGATGTGTTCTTTGTGTTCAAGGCATCTGCTTGGTTCTGTCCCTAGGTTAGGGAGGACCCCGAAATCATCACCTCTCTCACTGCTTCCTATTTTTCGTTTTCATTTTTGTGAGATGACTACATGTATTTTAGTATGTAAAGATACAGTTACTTGTTGTTTTACTGTAAGGTTTCTGTTTTATTAATTGGGATGAGACAGGTTTATGTTCAATTCTGCAGAGTTCCGCGCAGTGGTACTCTGCCAACTTTGCCCACCCTTACTTTTCAAGTCCCGGAAGTTCCACCCTAGGCCTTGCAGCAGCAGAAAAAATTGCAGTTTCGTCAACTAAAATATTAAGCAGCTCTTGCTCCTAGCCTGCCTATATTGGTAAAGTTTTTTAAGAACGTTGTCAGCTTAACATTTAGCAAAGCTGGCAATATTATTTCAAATAAAAAGATAATATTGCTACCTACTTGGCTCAGCAACTTTGCACAGCGTACCTCAGATACCCGTCTTCGGATTGACATCTATATCTAGCTGCTAAGATTCTGAGGTCCATGCTGCTCTAGTCCAGGTTTTTTCTTCTTTGAATTCTGGGACTTGTAGTCCTGTTTTATGAATGCGGAAACAAGACTATAAGTCCCAGAATTCTAAGAAAAATTAGGCCTCAGTGGGATTTTAACTATGCATAATTTTGTGGTACAAAATGTAAGTTAAATTGCTGAGATTATTCCACTACGCCACATCCCATAATTTCCAGGAGGAACTTTAACGTGATATATACCATTCAGGTAATTTTTTTGCGCATAGCTACAAATCCAAACACGAGCATCAGTGTTTTGAACGCGACCAACCATAAATCAACTAAAAATTGCATTTTTAGGTTGAATTTCTACCCAAACTGGGCAATTGGGTAATTTTTTTAGTGTGAGGTGCATTTCATGTAACTCCACGCAATTTCCTGTAAATTTGCAGTCATTTTGTGCAATTATGATACATGAAGTTGCACAAGTTATTCTCACTCATAGATAAAAAACCAGACCGAAACAGCGCATAACAGGTGGACCCAGGTAGCTTTGCAGGGCTATCTATAGAAGGACACAGTATTTTCATTTAGGGCAGTACACCATAGCATGCTCTACAAAAATATCTCAGATGTGAACCCTACATTACTAAGTCCATAGTAATCCTAAGGACCAAATATTAATGGATAGATTCAATAAAAATATTCCAATGTGAAGTATGCGGAACACTGTCTGGGAAAACTGCCTGTGTGTAGCAAGCTGTTTTGCTGTCCTCCGTCACACCCCGTCCAGGCTTTTTAGTAGACAGCACATTGCATTCTGGGAATTGTAGTTGTGAGTTTAACACTGAACTTATGTACTCAAAAATCCAAGCAGGCAACATACTGTTGGCTAAAAAGTCCAGACCAGCTGAAGGTATGATATATTGCAAGGAGTCAATTGGTAATTATGGTGCAGCACAAATGTTTCTTCAGTACAAAGCTCTATACAGCATGAACAGTTTCATTGTGAAATCAGAGAGCTGTCCACAATCAAAAGAGTTAGAATACAAATGCAATGCAATGTGGATACAGACTAGAAGAATATGCAGTCTCTGAGCTGGAAATCAGTGCTCACTTGGGGTCCCTGAGTGCAGATCACTGTTCAAGGCAGTAATTTGGTAAAGGTCGGGATATAATGTACCCTCTTCTGATGCTCCACTGCTGCCAAAAAATCATCCCTCTTTCCCTATATTCTGCAGTGCTTTGAAAGCCCTAGTAAACGTGTGGGCGCCATGCAAATCATATAAAAAGATACCGCCATTGATGAGATAGTCGAGTGAGTTGAATGGCCGCTGTTGCTGCTCTGTGTGATCTGCATGCAAGGGAGCAAACATCAATGGGGGAGCAGGTGCAGTGGCACTGAGCTTCATGGTAGGAAGGGGGGGTCTGATTCTGAACCCTAATTAGCATGGCAACTTATTGCTCAAGCAGTGGTGAGAGGGACCTGTATCCTTGCCTGGCACCCTTGCTGTGTGCCCCTGCCAGGGCCGCAGCTTGGTCTGTAATATGGGGGTGGGTGGGGGGGGGGGGTTCAGGTTTTACAACAACTCTGCTGGCATATCCTATTAAAATACCTCTTATAATATTAAAATAACCAACATTGTTAAGACCTTCAAAAGAGAGAGAGTAAAATTCCTAGGTGAAATCTGACAGACTCCTCACCATACCCGACCGAAAGCCCCTGTACCCAACTATTTACCAGAAAATACATTTATTTGGGGGGTGTAGCACACCAGACACCCCCCCCTCCGCCCCCTTTGAAGCTACGCCCCTGGCCCCTGCCTAATGCAGGGGCATATAGCAAGTCTCAGCGAGTTCAACTCATGCTTCTAATTTTTTTTTTTATTCTTTTTATTAACAACAAAGAAAAAGGGCAGTGGTCAATACAGTCAGAGCATTCATTATCCACATTTGCAGTGCAAGAATTCACAGTACATACATAATATTTATGTTACAAAGCATTCAGGGCAATACTTCACATTGCGGTCACAGTGCAAGCGGTTTGTCAATCTGGACAACCCGGGGTGGGGGGGTCACAGATGTTGCCTCTATATTCATTCATGCTTCTAATTTTTGATTGGGTAATAGCAATTGCTTATTTAAAAATGCTCTGCATAAAGCACTGTAGATAAAAGCGTCACATTATGAACTAATAGTTGATGTTGTAAATAGCACTCCTCCGTGGTTCAGTTTGTTGACGACTGTGGGAAATAGGAGGTAAGAACTTTCACCCAGACATCCTTGCTAGACCACAAAGTTTGATCCGTGTGACTTACCGTATCTCTAGTGCCTACATTCTCTCATCTACCTGAAATTTGAAGCATGAAGAAATTGACACACTTCATAAAATGAAGCACATTTACACATACATGCCCATGCCAAGCCAGGTGAGCAGCAGAGGTAATTTACAATACAACCAAAGTAAAACTCTCTTATATCAGATGAATGCACAGAAGGAAAATGGCAACAAAGGAATCTGATAACACATTGTACCAAAGTAGAAACGGGAAAAACTTTATGGGAGCACTTTCGCACGGAGCACTTTATGCACTACCGGTTGTAATGCACTAGGACACTCTTTTGGCAAAGCACTATGCTCCAATAATGAACTTCTTTTCATTCACATGGTGTTTCTTAACTGCCCCTTAAGCAGAAGTTAGTATAGATCACTTGTAAAAACCTGGGTATGAAGCACTTTACCAAACTATTAGTCGCAAAGTTTTCGATTATTCTTTTCGTATTGTAAGACGCTTTTATCTATGAACTTTCTTTTAATCGAAAATGTTTCCTTTAATATTAACTTCTGATTAACTTTCTGTATGGCTTAAGATTGCAATGATTTTAATTAATCTGCAAACGTACTTACTTATATTGTACCAATGTTAGAAAACACAAAGTTATAGTAATAGACAGCTTTGTTTATGTTTGTTGGTACAACATATATTCCGGTATTAAAATTCATATCACAAAATGTATTAGATTAGAGCCACAAAATGATGTTGCTAGTACTTTCGTGACATTCACTAACAAAATCTTCCTCCTGAAAGTTGTTATAAACCCTCCAGGGCATGAGTCGGGGGTCCACGCGGTTACGCAGCAGCCAACCACTATTGTCACAGAGTGGACACCTTCGCCCCTGCTAAGAAGTTGGACCCCAAAGAACTTGTCCCCGTGGAATTTTTGAGACACCAGGACAAGTTCATCAGCTCCTGCACGTTGTCTGCTTTCGATTCCGAGCAGCAACGTGCAGGCAGCGAGGGGGATTTTTTTCACCACCAGCTGAGCAACGTTAAAGACAGAAGTTAAGGAACCATCATGCCTCCTTTTGATGGAGTATGGGACTTGAGCTGTCCTGGAACCTCGCAAATGCACCATTGAGGAAAGAAAAGGCACAGCTTGTTATCTCTTCACAGGTACTTAAGAGATGCATGCTTTTTACTTTGTTGTATATAAGTGCAAGCACTGAAAGAATGTCACATGGGTTGGTCTGTCTCAGTATTAACACAAAGAACGATTTAAGTAGCACTATTTTATTTCGTTTACAGTGCTACGCATCCCAATGCAGAGTGTTAGAGCACTTTACATAGCATACACATTATCCATTCCAAATATATCATGTAAGTGTGTAAATTAATGTACAAGATGTGATAGTCAGTGTTACAAGGTGTAGGAGTCAAATACCCTGCATAGCTCACTGTGATCTACTAGAAGGATTACAATGTATTAACTGAAAGTAACAAAGGGATCTCTGTATTCAAAGCAGTAATCCACTTACTTATCTACATGAAATAAAAATCTCTGATCTGCATGTTACATGATATGCTTTGCAGGAGACAACTTTTAAAAAAAACATATTTGATTGCATTTTCAGTTGGCACATGTTATAACATACATATGTCAGAGCATTACTTCCAGTGAGGTCACTTTCTGGGATGCCATGGGGAATGTCACGCGTCGTGATGTCATGTGCTTTGGTCGCACGCGTCATGATGTCACTTACATACTACCTAACTTGATCAGTCTCCCCACTTTATTTTGATGAATTGTGCCCTGCAACCATCCCGTATCCCCAGAACCTTTGCACCTCCACCCTATGCTTCATAAACTGTGTTTCTACTGGAACAACTTGGTCTCCTCTCACTGACCACCTTATGACTCCCAGACCCTATCTCGTAGTGCAGCAGTCACTCTAGACCCCTCCACCCTGTTACAGCCATGTGCCATGCTCATTGCTATCAGGTGAGTTGGTCCAATTTAAAAGAAGCAAGACTACAACTCCCAGAATGCATTGGTATGTCAAATGAAAACCGAGAACTGGAAAAGTGGTGTTCCGGTGAAATGGAATTATCTGGTCACTCTAGCCATGCAAATGTGTTCACTGGACTCTGTGCCATGGCCTCCTTAATCCTTATGATTCTGGACCCTAAAGGCCTTCTGCAACTGTGCCTTCAGGCCCAGGGACACTGACACCGCCACATTCACCCCAGGCCCCTGCCACACTCTACCCCACGTCCAGGGGCTTCTGTGGCCTTTAGGTGCCAATTCCTAAGCCCTGGTGTATATTCCACCCTGTTCCATGCTTCTGCATTCTGCCAACTCTACGCCGCTTGTCCTTCAGCCGCTATATATCCGTATATCTCCCACCCACCATATGGCCCCTTTGCCTCATACTTTACCATATCTGTGCGGCAATCACCCTTTGACTACACAACACATTGACTCTAACCTCTGCTACATTCTGCCCATTTACCCTACTCCACCCATACCCCGAGCCACCTATGCTGCAACAACCTACGGCTTCCATGCCTAGGCAACAATGTACCGTGATACCCCACACGCTGCCCACCCAAGAGCTGTGCAAGCTCATTTCCGGCCACCCATCCCACCACACCTGCTGCCATGCCTTGGGCCTATCGATGCCCCGCACGCTGAAACGCCTGTGTGCTGACCACCCTTGACCTTTCCACCCTTTAGTCCCGCCCCCTACCAACCTAAGCATTACACCTGTCGCTGCCATGACCAGGCACGGTCCATGCACCTGCCCTCTCGAGTCCCAGGGCCAGGGACACCCTGTCCCATGCTCCCTGTCATGCGCATTAGCCTGGCTATCCCACGCACCCAGCCGGTCCCCAGCGCCCCCGCGCCCTCCAGCACCCGCACCCCACGCCAGACTCACCCAGAACGAAGTAGGGCAGCTCCGTGTTCTCCAGGTCGTCCACGACGGCGATCTCGCCCGGGAAGTCGTTGCGCACGGAGAAGAGCAGCTTGGGCTCGGAGGCGGACGGGCTCTGCATGATGCTCAGGTCGTTCTCCCGCAGGAAGGGCAGCGCCGACACCGTGATGCTCTTCAGCTTGCACTCCAAGTCCTTGCCGTGCTCCTCGGCGGCGGCCATGGCGGCCAGCAGGGCGCCTAGAGCCAGGAGGAGGCGGCCGGTGGACCGCCGGGGCCGGGGAGCCATCTTCGAGCTGTGGTCGGCCCTTCCCGTGCGTCGAGCTCCTCGCCGCGTCCCCCCTCGACAGGAGAGGATTCACCTCATCGAGTGAGCCGCGGAAATGGTGGTTGTTACTGGCAGCAGCCTCGTCTCCCCGCGCCCCCCATCCTCTCGCCTTGCCTCGCTCTTCCGCCTTCCTTTGCGCACAAGATGGAGAGGCGGCGGCGGCGGGCTGGGGACGTCCACCGCAGTGGCAGGCGCGGCTCACGGCGCGGCAGCTCTCCGCCCGCTGCTGGTGCTGAAGCCGACAAACAGACCAAGAGAGGCACTAGAGCAGGAGCCGCCGAGCCGCCGCTGGTCTCTCGGCGCGTCAGCGAGGAGCGCTCTCGCCCACCTGCCCCCCATGCCACTCCGCCCTGCTCCAGCACCCCACCTTCTCCGCTGCTCCCCAGACACCTGGGGCCGGTGGAAGCCAAGATTCTGGGGCTGCCTTGCTATGGAGCCGGCTTCCAAACAGGCTGTGGTGGCTACCAGACTACAGCCTCTCGGCGCATCTGTTACAATTAAATCTCAGCACAGGAAGGCCTTTTCCTCCCTCGGGAGAACCCCAGCTCCCCTGGGTGGGAAGAGGTGGCGAGTGGAGGGGTGAAAAACACACGTCAGGTGTGTGAGCAGCTCACCTAATGCTGTTTTTCTTTGTATTCTGCTACTTGTAGTTTTGCCTCTTCAATTATGAACAATAAATAGGATTGGTAGGCCCTTAATGTTTTAGTTACCAAAAGTTCCTAATAGTAGCTTTAGTGTAATTCAATTATTGACCTCGTGAGGATGAAGCCTCGAGCCAGCCCTAGCCGGAATACAACTATTACCTGGATACTGCGCACACCTTTCAGTAGCAAACTTTGGACACTCCGAGCTACCTTAATGGAGCTGGGCAAGGCTCCAACCTGCATGTTTGGCTGTGGCTCGGCTCTTGTTCAGTAAGGGCTGGCGAGCCGACCCAGAGCCACGGCCATCGATGCTGCAGTTTCACTCCCTAGCACAGTTCAAAAAGACAAAAACAATAGTTGAATGACAGCTGAGTGAATAAGGTATACTATAGTACTTTTATAATAGTGTGTGTTTGTTGGCATGTGCGTTAGATTGAATTCGTATTTATTAAACATGATGTCTTAATTTAGATCACAAAACAATTAAATATAAAGTAGTGTCTTTTGGTGTTAGCTGGGAGGAGTAATTTTCAGCCAGTGGCTGAATTGCTCAATGGGTAAACACAAAACCTCATTTCAAACCTCTCTGTCCCCACGTGACCAAATTGATTTTCTGAGCAGATAATTTCACTTTTTCACTTTCCCGTGCATCAACTTTGAATGTCGAATCCACGAACACCTTTTAGGAATTCGCTGAAGGCAGTGCTCTATTTTTTAAAAAACTCACCTTTGTGGTTTAATTTAATAAAAAGTAATGCTGCTCTTCAAACAAAATACAGTGGCCGGGGAAAAGTTAATTTATTGTATCTATTTTTTTAACACTCAATGTCATTGCAAAGATGTAATCTAATGTAATAAAGTGAAGCACAAGTGTTCAGGAAATAAACTATTTTTTATTGTGAAAACGTCCTTTGATATCTTCACATGTCTTTCGCAGTTTTATAAATGCCTGTTCAAAGGTGGTAAGCAGTATAAAAATATCACAATTTATACATCAAATCAATCAATCGATCAATCAATCAATCCACTTTATTTGATTTTTTAAAATCATAAAAGTACAAAAGAGAAAATACAGAATACACATCCCATAAAAACATTAGAACAATCTGTATATTACGATGATTTTATACCTAAGAAGAGAGCGAAGTATATCAAGATTATCAAAACATCAAATCTTTTGATTGCATGGATTGCAAGAACACAAAGAAATACGTATTTGCAATGCCAATAGGTCTTGTTTTAAGGTGACAATGCATGTAAACACAGGCATGCAGAAATCGATTTTCATGTGATAGAACATTAAAGATAGGCCTACGCGCTTTGCCACTGCTTGATAGGAGGTGCTGGTGGTAGTGATAGTGTTGGTGGTCTTGCTAATTTTAGTGGTGGTATTGGTGATAGTTATTTTGATAGTGTTAGTCGTATTAACATAGGTGGTGTAGGCAGGATTAGTGGTAATATTCATGTAGTAGTCATGGTGTTGTGTTCGTGGCGGTTTTGCTGGTGATGGTGTCACTGCTGGTGATGGTATTGTTGGTGGTGGTGCTGTTGGAATTGGTATTAGTATTGGTGATATTGGTATCAGTAGTGGATTGACATTGATCGCATGGGCGGAAAATCCGTTTCGCTCGCGGATTTTGCGGATTTTCGGTAAATTCGCAATCCGCGAGATTCGCGAATCTCCCGCAAAATCCGCAAATCCGCGAGCAGCGGATTTTGCTCGCACTGCTCGCACTGTTCGCGTGAGTTCGCGGCTTCCCAGTACAACTTCGCGCCCCGCGAATAAGTGCAAAATTGCAGAAATACGATCTTAGCAAAACTGAAACTACTTACCAGGTTCAAAAGTTCAGGCTCATCATTAGTAGCCATTTCCTGTAGTGCTTCCTGAGGGGCCCCTCCAGAGTTCAGTTGCCAGTTGCAACTATTATGTGACCCTGCTCTGAACCTCAGAATAGTTACACATATGCCACAAAGGTCCTGAATTACAGCTAAGGGAGACAAGCAGGAGCCAGGCTGGAGGTTCAAATCCATTAATCAGCCCCTAATTCATTATTGTCAGTTGGGGCAGGGCAGGTGTTGTAACTAATTTTGCAACAATGAAAGCACTTAGCAAGTTCAAAAGATCACTAATCAGGAAGCACTAAGGAAGCAGGTGCCAGCGAAAAAAATATTCTGTGACACATTAATCAGCCCCAAATTAATTCAGGTCACTTGAGGCAGGGAAGGTGTGCTTGCGTTGCCACAATAATGTACACTGACTGGACAACCAGAGGGTGCTGTGATGAAACAGAGGGTGGCATGGGTGGGCCAGAGGGTGGCATGAGTAGTCAGAGAGTGGCAGTGGTGACAGAGAGTGGCAGTGATGAAGAAGAGTGTCCCAAACAGGCTGGACACGTAGAAACAACAAGTTCGCGAAACTTGCGACCCGACAGGTAAGTTCGCAATTTGCGACATTGTACAAAACCCTCGTGAACTGGCAGAAACGCGCGCAAACACACAAAAAAAAAATCCGCAAATTCGCGAGAATTCGCGGATTTTGCGGATTGCGAGTTCGCAAATCCGCAAAATTCGCAAACGCGAGATTCGCAAAATTCGCCCATGCTATTGGTGTAGATCTGGCGTTGGGGTGGGTGGCATTGAGTATAGTGTCATACTGGAGGTAGTGGGGTATTTGTGGTTTTAGCATTGGTGGTCTTGTTGGAAGTATGGGTGTTGGTATTTGTGGTATTTGTGGCATTAATGATGTATTGGCTGTGCTGTTGATTGTGATGGTTTTGGTGGTGGTCATGATCTTAGTGGTGGTGATATCATTGGTGTTGCTGGTACTCTTGGTGGTTTGCTGTTGAAGGAATGATATTCATGATGCTGGCATTGGTAGTGGGGTTGTGGTATTGGTAGTAATGCATTGAAATGGTGGTAGTTTTATTGGTAGTTGTGGTATCAGTCATGTGGCAAAGGTGGTGGAGGTACTAGGAGTGGTGTGGTAGTGGCACTGTAGGATTGGAGGTATTGGCTTGTGCTAGTGCTATTTCTGTATTGGATTTGGTGTGATATTGATGGTATTGGTCCAAGTATGGTATTGATTGTGGCGTGTTATTGGTGGTCTGTGGTATTGGTGATAATTTGGTATTAGCGGTATTGGTGGTGGTACTTGTATTGTAGCATTGATATTTATACTGGTGGAGAGATGGTATTGACTGTGTGATTGGGTGTGCCATTGGTGGTGAGGTGGTGGCAGTATTGGAAGGGGTATTGGTTGTGGTGGTTTTAGTCTTACTATTGGTGGTGGTAGATCATATTAGTGGTGTTTTTGTATTGAATGTATGTTATAAAGAATTGATGTGACCAAAAGTGTGATCATTTAGGGTACTTTTTGGATGTGAAATAGTCGCTCATGCATTGCAATTCAAAAATCCCTTTGAAAGCAAAATGATATAACAAACGAGTAGCAGAACAAAATGAGAAATACATTCTCCCCTGGCCAACACCAAACATCTCTATTTTTAAATAATATGTACAAAAATGGAGCGATAACAAGGATAAAGCTGTCCTTAGCCAGACCTAAAACTAGAGTACCTCCCTTGCCCTTGAACAGCCTGACATTTCTCTGAAACCCACGAGAGGATCCTGCAGGCACCAGGGATAAGCCAAGAATAAATAAGGTTTCTATCTGAATGAGTGACAGGGTCACCCGCCTCAAGCTGTTTATGCTGGAGAAGGGGAGGGGAAGACGCCATGTGAGGAAGTAAGCCATGTTAGTGGGTGGCACCTTCAAAGCACACCGGTATACTGCTGTTGTCTTTGATCTATGTATTGTTCTCACTGCCACGCTATTGCAATCTCGAGGACTACTGGAAGGATGAAAGTCTGAGTTAACCCTGTTGGGATGAATACTTTCAGAAGCTGGCAGTCAATCCCCAGGTTTATTAAACTCGGAATGGACTCTATGACCTTCAAGGCGCTCTGTTTTCAGAACACTGCAAGAACTGAGGGATGCAGGCCTCATTCGGGCTGGCTGAATGGGGTGAGACATGACCAGCGAAAGGTGGTTTCTCTTACAACATCAGTCAGAGCTTCACTCAAGGCTTTTCTCCCCCCAGTCTCCCACTTATGGCTTCTCATCGCACAGCTATGCCTGGTACTATCCAGCTCCTAGAGGCTGACGTAACGATCAAATACAAACTAAAAGGGTAGAAAGATACTATCACCAGACAAGACATAAAACCCACCCGAATGTGTCATTATCTCCTTTACACACTGCTCACAAAACACCAATAACAAAATACCAATATCAATTCATACAAATCATCTGTATACCCTCATGCGTGAAAAGTAGCGCTAACAAATCTACTGATTGATTAACTGATTGACTTATCTGTACCTAGTTAGCATAGCAGAAATGAAGAGCCCACTAACAGGACTTATGATGACAGATAAAGCTGATATTTTTCAGGTTGCATAGAAAGTATTAAAAG
Organism: Lissotriton vulgaris; assembly: GCF_964263255.1. Classification (NCBI taxonomy): domain Eukaryota; kingdom Metazoa; phylum Chordata; class Amphibia; order Caudata; family Salamandridae; genus Lissotriton; species Lissotriton vulgaris. The sequence continues at coordinate 796,784,804 of NC_141685.1, read as the reverse complement.
CTTGAAATGTGGTGGGTTATCGGGTTTGGCAGTTCCTTAAACCGGCGCCTGCCGATTGTATGTCAGGCGATGCTATGGAGTATTATCTCCATATCATGGCCAAAATATCCTTCACAAAAATATTATATTGACAATTCGGTGCAGATTTTCTATTATTAACTCTGACATTTTGGCGATATTTAGGACACTGTGGGGCCTATTCACAAACCTCGTTTTGCAGCATGTGAAATAGTACTTCAGTTGTACTACCTATGTACTACAAAAGGCTGTTGACTTATGGGCAGAGGAGAGCCCATAGAAAATCATGTTAAATGAATATAAATATGTTGAATATACATATATATATATATTTATATATATGCTAGTGGCGATCGGCACTGGGTAGTTCTAGTTAGGTCAGCTTTTCCATAGGAAATGTTTTTTTTGTGTTGCTGATAACTTTGGCCCTTTTCGACAAATCTCCACAAAACGTTCCCAAAAGGTGATCTATCAAGCAGGGACCGAGAAAAAAGGGGGCGTCCCATAACACAAAATCCTCATGCATTTTCCATAGACTTTTTTAGGCAGGGCTTCAGCAAGAACTGCTGAACGGAATTTCACCAAAAATGTCAGGAAGCTAGATCTTGGTAAGCACCTTGTGCATTTTGTGATTTGATGTAAACCTGTGCACTAGTTTTTTACTCTAAATTAAGAAAAATATTTGTATATCTGGACGGTTGGGTCTGTGAAGGACTCAAGAGACTCTAGCAGGAGCGCCAATTTAAAAATAGAGCATTCCGATTGGCTCGAGGAGCTTTATTTGCCTTGGGCCATTCACTCCTACAGGGGTCAGACTCTTGCTGGAGCGAGCACTCGGATTGGCTGCCAGCAACACAAGAAGAATGTTGTTGGCAGCCATTACATGACTTGGAGACTTAATCTCCTGTCCTGTAGTTAAAAAAACCATAATGGGGCAGGGTAGGGACACCCCGCCCCCCTAAAACCCAATCGAGGAGGACTCAGAGGGACAACGGGGACCAAAGTACAAAAAGAATCAGCATTTTTTGCTGCAAACTCACAAGATTCCCAACGGAACCGGGGTAAAAAGAAAATGGAGGCTGGCCCCATTCTTCAATTATAGGCCACAGGGTGCCCACCCAAGGGGCCTCATTTCATAAGGGGAAGCGGGTGCGAGGCCCCCTCCCCAAGCCTACCCTAGAGGTAAAAAACGTACAGTTGTTCATTAGAACACAGTGGGAAGCTGCAGTAGAACACAGGGGAATCCACTGCTACTGTTATGCGGACAATTTACTACAAATATCAAACTTTATTCTCACATGGCTGAGGAAGATAGTGTGAACTTATACCAAATTTGCTATCATTTCAGCTACTAGAGCACCTTCCATAAACTCTATCAGAAAATCATGAAAGAAAACAGTTTTCAGACAAACATGGTTCATCACATCCCAGCAGAGGATCAGAACCTACAGAAATCCCCAAAATTAATACAATGCACAAACAAATGATTATATATTTTGACTAAAACCGTCTCTCACTCTGCTCCTTTTTGAGACCCTTAAAACCTAGCATTCACTAAAACGCATTTTTACTGGGGGCTATGTCTTGAGTTCTGCGAAGGCTACCTCAAGATGTTGTCCATGTTGCAGCCAGCCAACCAAGGTGGGGTCAAACTGGGACCCATCCTCCACATGTCAATGCGGGTCAGAGTTATTTATTTTACATGTATTTTTAGGACGCCAAGTGCATGTTCCTAAGTTCTAAAATGGCTGCCATAACATATTGTTCATGTTGTGGCAAGCCAATCAAGATTGACTTGTCCCCTTTAAATTGATCACTCTAGACACTAATAGTCTAGGTATGCCTTACTTTTCAACCCCTTCATGCTCAACCTTACCCTTCTTTAAACCTTTAAGGGCTTATTGTAGTACGGCGGTCCTGGGATTGCTGTACTCGAGGTGACGGTCCAACCACCTCCACAACTGCGGGTCCGCCTGCCATATAATGAGTGTGGTGATGGGACCACCATGAGACCATTGTCTCTGCCGGGATCACCGCTGCGGTGGTGGTCTGTAAATGGCCTGAATATGCTGGTGGTGATGATACCGGCACTTCCGAGCATATTTTTTTTTTTTTTTGTTCAAAGCTTTTTTATTTGGAGCTGCAAGAAATACGACAGTACATAAGACCAGTTCGTGGATATACATACATATACATACATTGCTATAATGAAATCATAAATAAGTCCAGAAAAAAACATAAGACCAGAAACAAAAAACAAAATGTCCACACTCAATGTCTAATAAGCAGATGTAGACGAGTTGCGTCCAAAGTAACACGATGACTTGTTTAGCATGACCATTATCACATGACACGACCTGTGGAGAAAAGAACACCAACAATGGGTAGCAGAGGCAACATGAGCTAAGCATTTGTGTAGATCTACACTGTATACAATGGGAGGATGCACATGACAGCTTATGTAGAAAAGTGCACTGAGTACCAAGTGTTCAGATTCATGGGGGTTTGAATGCGTCAAAGTGGTCATCTAGTGCGGACCAGAGTTTCCTGAGCGGCGGCCTCCATGGGGTGGAAGTTAAAGATATGTTATCTGCACCTCTTAAGTGGGAGACCCAATTTAGCCAGTGGGGAAAGGAAGCTTTGTGCGTGCTTTTCCAGTTATTAAGGATGATTTTGACCCCAGCCGTCAGCAGCAGGTCCAGTAGGGCTTTGTCATCATCATTGAGTGTGACGGCTTTGGCAAAACCTAGAACAAGCGTTGCAAATTCCCTTGGTAAGGTGATATGGAGTACTGTGTGTATGAAATCAAAGATCCTGTCCCAATATGAGGTAACACAGGGGCATTTGAAGATTAGATGTTCCAGATCTCCACCCATATTCGCACAATTCCAACATGTGTCGTCGGGTTTGATTTTGTGAAGGAACAACCTCCTGGGAGTCCAGAAGGCCTTATGAAGCAGCCAGAACTTGGTCTGTGAGAGTGTAGGGCTAATTTTGTGGCGGGTGGTTGATTCCCAAGTGCTGGCCCAGATAGTGTCTGAGTTAGGTGTGGAGGAGAATGAGTCCCAGTACTTTTGGAGAGGTGCATTTAGGGTGGACGATTGCGGCCGCATTAGTTTGTACAGTCTAGAGACTTGGTGCCCCAATTTGTTAAGTGAGGTAAATAGACCCGGGAGGGAGGGGGGGACAACCGTCAGGTTAGCCTTCGCTAGTGCTACTTTAATGTGTAAGAAGTTATAGAATTCAACGTTATGGAGGTGGAACTTATCCTGAATTTCTTTGAAGGTTAGTGGATGCGAGTTCTCGATCAGTTGGTGTGGGAATAAGATACCCTTGTCTATCCAGGTGGGGTAGTTGAGAGGCTTCCCTTTGTATACAATTTTGGGGTTATGCCATAGAGATTCCCAAGAGGAGAGACGGAATTGATGTGGGAGGCATTTACTGATCTTTAGCAGAGCCAATTTAGTATTTTTGAAGATGGGCCCCGGACCTAGGCTGGGACGGAGTTTGGCGGTGAGTAGGGCGCAGGGGTTAAGACCCTCAAGAATAGATTTTTCCACAAAGAGCCACACTGGGGTGTAGTCAGATTGGGAGGAAATCCAATGCGACCCTTGTTTTGCTAAGAAGGCGATCTGGTAAGTTTTGTAGTCTGCCAGATTGACCCCACCTAATTTCTTGTCTAGTCGAAGTTTTTTTAAACTGATTCTGGCTTTTTTGCCCTGCCAGAGGAATGCCGAGATGACTTTGTCCAGTTTGGAGTGGAATACATTAGAAAGGAGGAGTGGGAGCATCGTGACCAGGTAGTTAACCAGGGGGGATATCATAATTTTTATAGTTTCAACCCGGCCCCACCAGGTGAGGAAGCGGGGTGACCATCCGTCCAACTGACTTTTGATTTTGTCTAGGGTTTTGTTCTCGTTGTGTTTAAGGGTACTCAAAAGCTCATCAGTGAATTCGATCCCCAAGTATTTAATCACTCCCGTTTGCCAGAACAGGCCCGAATTGCCCAGCACTTCTCTCGAAGTGTGGATATTAAGAGGTTTTACTTCGGACTTATCCCTGTTTAATTTGTACCCGGAGAGGGAGGAATATTTATCTATTGAGGACATTAGTGCGGCAATGGAGTTGGCAGGGTTCTCGGTCGCTATCAGGATGTCGTCTGCGTATGCTGCTAATTTGATGCGTGAGTTTCCAAAGGAGATACCCTCAATGTCCCTGTTATTTTTGATATCTGTAAGGAGTGGTTCAAGGGCTAAAAGAAAGAGAGCTGGTGATAGGGGGCAGCCCTGTCTGGTCCCCTGGTACAGACGGAAGGGATCCGAGAGGGAGCCGTTAATAGCTATCCTGGCAGAAGGGGCAGAGTAGAGGGCCATCACCATCTTGATAAATGGGTCGCCAAGGTTGAAAGAGAGCATGCATTGGCGTAGAAAAGACCACGAGACCTTGTCAAATGCCTTTTCTGCATCTAAGGTTATCGCCACCATTGGTACAGAAGTGGATTTTGCCTTTTCTATAATATGACACAGTAATCTAGTGTTGTCGTTAGACATCCGGTTTTTCAGGAAACCTACCTGCGAGGGGCTAATTAATTTGTGAAGGATGGTATTTAGTCTGGTCGCCAATATTTTAGCATATATCTTGCAATCTATATTTATCAGGGATATTGGACGGTAATTTTTAGTGAGTAGTGGGTCCTTCCCTTCTTTGGGTAATACTATGATTGTGGCCTCACTCATTGAAGGGGAAACACCGCCACAGGCCGCAGTAGAGTTATAAAGTTTAAGAAGCGGAGGGTCAATCTGGTCTGCAAAGGCCTTAAAGAAGGGTGCAGTGAAGCCGTCTGGGCCTGGGGCCTTATTATTCTTCAGGGATTTGATTGCTGCCTTGAATTCTGAACTAGAGATTTTTGAGCCCAGCTGTGCGCTGTCTGCTTCGGAAAGTTTTGGAAGGCGGAGTGAATTGAGGTAGTCCTTGCAGGTGGATTCGTCTAATACCTTGTCATTTTTGTACAGATCTTCATAAAATGCCTTGAAGGTATCGAGGATGTTTGACTGTTTAGTGTGAATGACATTGCATGAGGTTTTAATGGACGATATGGTGGACAATTTCTGTTTGTGTTTCAGGTATGAAGCCAACAGTTTCCCGGCTTTGTTGCCTTCGCATAGCTTCAGGGCCTTAAAGCGGTTAATCCAAACCCCCGCCCGTTTACTGGTGATGGTATTGTATTCGTATTTTTTTTTGGTTAGCGTGTCTAGAACACCTGAGTCAAGCGGGTCGGATTTGTGCTGAGCTTCTAGAATACCGATCTGGTGTTCCAGAGACTCAAGTTCCTTATTAAGTGCCTTGTTAGATTTGGTCCTAATGGCGATGATGACCCCGCGTATTGTGGCTTTCAGCGCATCCCACAAGGTGCTAGGTGAGGTGTCGGGGTTGTCGTTTAGGGAAAGGTATTCCTCAATTGCGTTTGATATTATTAATTTGTTTGCGGGGTCTGAGAGTGTCTCCTCATTAAAGCGCCATCTCTTCGGGGGAAGGATCGATCTAGAACCAGCTAGTTTGGTGTGGATACAGGCGTGATCCGAGACTAATTTTGGGGCTATAACGGTCTCTTCTATAAGATGCGTGAAGGGGCTTGAGATCAATATGAAGTCGATACGGGAATAGGAGTTGTGTGGAGCAGAATAAAATGTGTAATCCCTACCGTCCGGGTGTTGTAGGCGCCATGAGTCTTTCAGGTGATATCTGTCGCATAGACGAAGGAGGGCCTCGTGTGAGCGGGAGGGGTGGAAGGCACACCTGGATTGCCTATCGAGAATTGGGTCAAGGGGGAGATTAAAGTCGCCTCCCATTATCAACAAGTCATCTGAAGGGATAGGTTCTAATGAGCGGCCGATTGAATTCCAGAATTCTGGGTCGTCTGCATTTGGGCCGTAAATATTTAGTATATGTAAAGGGTCGTCTTCCCTGAGGAGGTTAGTGATAGATAGCCTGCCAGCATCGTCATGGGAGTGTGAGACTAGAGTAAGGTTAGCTTTTTTCGCTAGGATGGTGATAACCCCTCCCTTCTTATGAGAAGCAGGTGAGGATAGGATATGTGATGCCCAGTGGATGTTCAAGAAGCGGAGATCGTCCTCTGACAGTTTGGTTTCTTGGAGTAAAATTATGTCCCCCTTGGATTTGGATATATACTCAAGAACTTTCCTCCTTTTTACCGGGTGGTTGAGGCCCTTAACATTAAGGGAGACAATCGTAAGATCGTCAGCTAGAGAGTTTGTCTTAGCCATTTGGGTTGAGGAGCAGCGTTGAGAGAATGCGCTCTGATTCAAGGGATATCATCAGCGACTCCCCCAAATGCTCCTTACAGACAACGTGAGGGCCCCTGCGTGAAGGTACAGTGGACTGCAATGAAATGCAACTGACAAGTGTGGAAAAGGAAAACATATGAACAAAACAAAACATAGACAAAAAAATATAAGGCACTTTGAACTCTTGTAGCTCCATTTTCTCCCCCCCCCCTGCACCCCTCCTCTCCCCACCCCCTCCCACAGTCCCTCCCTCCCCTCCCCCCCTATGCGTACATCGGGAGTGCGACGGCAGTCCCGTGCAAGGCGGAAATTAGGGATACATATGTGGTAGCTGTAAGCTTCCTTAGGCTAATGTAAGATAATGTTGGCATTAGTACCTGCAATTTTACAAACATCTAACTAATTCAAACTGCCTAGGTGGTGGAAAGAGCGACTTATTAACCATAACAATAACAATGACATGGGCGATGAATGGAAGGCAGTAGTGCGAACAGGATATAACTATTACACCTATAACTATCTGTAACGGTGAGCTATAAAGAACATTGCTGACTAAGTATAATCGGCACTATTACGACAATCATACAACGTTATACATGAAGGATCAACAGAACAACAGGGCTTAAGGCCTACTCACAGTTCCGATACCACGTGGAAGAGACCTGCAAAGGGAACAAAATGTCCGCTGTTAAGCATAGTTCGGCATATTGCGCTGGAGGATGACAACACGACATCATTTGTGGAAGTATAACAGTGAGGATGGAATCGAGATTAGACTGACAGATTGCTCATGGACTTTAAGTGGGGTCAAGTCTTCCTCTTGTTCGAGAGGCCGGACGCCAGTTCCATTTCCTGTTCCTGACGGTCTTCCAGAAGATCAGCAAGGATTTTGGGGTCCGTGAAGAATCTCGGGTGGTCGTTGATTACAATCCTGAATTTCGCTGGACCAGCAAAGGAGAAAGGAATGCTTTTGGACCTTAGCTTTTCTCTGAGTTCCAGGAAACCTTTTCGTATTGCCACTGTGTCCCTTGAGTAATCTTGAGTAAAGATGATTCTATGGCCGTCTAGGCATGGGCGGAAAATCCGTTCCGCTCGCGGATTTTGCGGATTTTCGGGAAATCCGCAATCCGCGAGATTTGCGAATTTCCTGCAAAATCCGCAAATCCGCGAGCAGCGGATTTTGCTCGCACTGCTCGCACTGTTCGCGTGAGTTCGCGCCCCGCGAATAAGTGCGAAATTGCAGAAATACGATCTAAGCAAAACTGAAAGTAACTACTTACCAGGTTCAAAAGTTCAGGCACATCATTAGTAGCCATTTCCTGTAGTGCTTCCTGAGGGGCCCCTCCAGAGTTCAGTTGCCAGTTGAAACTATTATGTGACCCTGCTCTGAACCTCAGAATAGTTACACATATGCCACAAAGGTCATGAATTACAGCTAAGGGAGACAAGCAGGAGCCAGGCTGGAAGTTAAAATCCATTAATCAGCCCCTAATTCATTATTGTCAGTTGGGGCAGGGCAGGTGTTGTAACTAATTTTGCAACAATGAAAGCACTTAGCAAGTGCAAAAGATCACTAATCAGGGCGCACTAAGGAAGCAGGTGCCAGCTAAAAAAAATATTCTGTGACACATTAATCAGCCCCAAATTAATTCAGGTCACTTGAGGCAGGGAAGGTGTGCTTTGCTTTGCCGAAAATAATGTACACTGGACAACCAGAGGGTGTGGTGATGAAACAGAGGGTGGCATGGGTGGGCCAGAGGGTGGCATGAGTAGTCAGAGAGTGGCAGTGGTGACAGAGAGTGGCAGTGATGAAGAAGAGTGTCCCAAACAGGTTGGACACGTAGAAACAACAAGTTCGCAAAACTTGCGACCCGACAGGTAAGTTCGCAAATTGCGAAATTGTAAAAACCCTCGCGAACTGGCAGAAACACGGGCGAACACAAAAAAAAAAAAAATCCGCAAATTCGCGGGAATTCGCGGATTTTGCGGATTGCGAGTTCGCAAATCCGCAAATTCGCGGATTGCCAATCCGCAAAATCCGCTCATGCCTATGGCCGTCCCACGAGATGGGGTGGTTTCTTCTTGCGAATTGGAGGATCAACTCGACGTGTTGGAATCTGAGTGGTTTGCAGATAAGTGGTCTGGGACCATTTGAGCTCTTAGTAGCGAAAGTGGGGATCCTGTGTGCCCTATCCAATTCAAGGCCGTGTGGGAAGTCCAGTTTGGTGACCATTGGGATCCATGCTTCGAGGAATGCCACGCAGGAATCCGCATCTTTTTCTGAATTCTCCGGAACACCAAAGATTTTGATGTTACCTCTTCTATTCCTGTCCTCCATCTCCGCGTTATGGCGCTTCAGCTCATCCGTTGTCTTTTCTAGGCATTTGATTTTGGAGACTGACTGTTTTGAGATGTCCTCCATGTCGCTTATTCGCTGTTCCGCCGCGCCCAGGCCTGTGTTGATTACATTTATATCAGCTCTGATCGCGGTAAGTTCAAGTTGCATTGAGTCGGTGTTGGATTTGGTGGATTTTGAGAGTTCATGTAGATCTGCCAGTTTCCTGAGGATCATTTCCATGTTAGCTGCCATATCGGCTTTTCCTTTGATGGGTGAGTCCAAGAGAGAGTCTGGTTTCACCTTTTTAGGATTGTTCCTGTCTTCTCTGTTCGCCATTATTGCCTGGTGAGTGTGCTCGCTCGCAGTGAGTCTGTCTGACCCTATATAGTGTTGGTGGAGAACTCTCCTGGATGGCACGGATGAGCACCTTTGCGATATGAGAGGGTTGCAGGATTGCTGGCCCCGTCAGGATTGTGCACGCGTTTGTCCTGAAGCAGTCAGATCGTAGGTGTTGTAGAAGGACACCGCTGGCTGATAAGGGTGAGCTCTCTCTTGACAAGAGAGTCGGCTGCAGGGCTGCTTATGCGACTGGGAGCGCCTGAGGCGATGGGGTGGTGGGGCCAGGGTCCAAGGCGTGAGTGGCACCAGTTGTTGCTTGCAGACAGGCAGGAAGTACATAGAATAGCGTGTAGACGCAAGGGATGATCTCTGCGTAGTTGGTGAGGTGTGATGTTCTCTCTCCAGAGTGAGAAAAGCCACTATGGGTGGTAGAATGCAGCCATGCGGTAATGAGGTCGGTTTAGGCACACCGCGTGGTCACAGTGGCTCAGGTGCAGGCTGTACACAGATGTTGGTGATGAGGCAGGCTGGGGTTGCACATCCCTTCTCTTGGAGGGAGGTCAGGGCTCAGGATGGCAGTGGATAACCTCGAGGCGACTCAAGAAGCTCTCTGAGAGCTGGAGTGTAGGGATTACGTGGAGATCGAGAGCAATGTCGCCGCCATTTTAGGGTCAGGCATTATGAGCCGGTTGGAGTCCGCATTGCCTTCCTGCTACTTTCTCCTGACGGCAAATGGGCATTTAGGGCGGGTTTACAGGGCAGATGAGTCCTTACCGCCGGCTGTGTCAGATCGATGGCATACAGCGCACTGATGGTGCTCGCGTGGGTCAGGCACCCCGGCCGTGACTAGGCGCCGCCATTTTGGGCTGAGCCCGGAGTGAGGGACGCGCGAAAGTCCTAAGGGCAGTAAATCCCCCAAACAGCACTCACAGTCAGCTCTCAGGACATCGATAGGCGCAGTGAAGGACCCGGTGCAGGTACCTACGATTGTAGCCGGATCGCGCCGTCGGAAACACTAGAATCACGGATCTCGCTCTCCCTTTCCGCGGAGCACTCGGTCTAGGCGGCCATTCCTCCTGCCGTCCAAGCCACGCCCCGTCCAAGCCACGCCCCACTTCCGAGCATATTTTAACCTGCATATCCACAGCTCTTTTCATGGTGGGGATCCCGCCATGAAAAGGGTGGCAGACGTGCAGGTACAGGGACCCTAACTGGGCCCCCGGTCGAATCTGTGCTTGGTAGTGGGTGTGGGGAGGAGCACGTGTTGTGGCCCTCCCAGGAATTGCACCCATGTTCCTGCACGGTGTAACATGCACAGCATGGTGCATGCCACACCATGCAGGAACATGCAGTTGGCACTCTCATGGCAGAGGTCTGCTTGTTAGGTTCTATTATGAGCCTAATAGACCACTCATAGTCTCAAATGCCGTGTGTACTGTTCATTTTAACAAAATGTAACAATTTGTTAATCACAATATTAAACACAATCTACTCGTTTCTTCACTCTAACTCATTTATTTGTTTGTTTCTACTCTTACTTCATTGTGTTTGGTACCATATTTTCAATACCTCACACATGTACTAAGCAACATATCATAAGTTTCCTTGATACTTTTTTAAAAACAACAATATACAATTGTGACATTCTTTGAAATACATAAGATGCACTTCCTGTTGCTTTTCATGCCTGATGCATTTCGGGACAGTTAAGTCCCTTCTTTGGGGCATACCTCTTGGGTAGTGTCAATGTAACATTTCTTTTTGCCCCAACAATGAGTGTTCAAAGTGAATATCGGTAAAATGAAACGACACAGTGGTTTGGAACAGAAGGACTTGTCAAACTAAACATTAGTGAAGCTACATGTGTAAATGTACTTTTGTAATCAGGACCAATAGACTATATAGTGAGAACAACATTCTGGTACTATGCCCACCTGCCGCACTGAGGAGCTTCCTGGCTTGTTTTACTCATTGCTACATTAGGATCACCAATTTGGGGTAAGCTGCAGAGCATAGAGTCCTGTTTTGTTGTTGAAACTGGAATTGGTTTGCCACATATGAAATGGAAAACTCTGATTAACTTGTCGCACAACGCACAAAACCATGAATATAACGTTCTTTCATTCAGTGCCAACCCAGTACGATGGGAAGAAATGTGATTGTATTTTTTACAAAATCTACACTTTGCCAAGGAAAAGATTTCTAATACCTGTCTTAAAAAACTGGGGTATGAGGCAATGTAGGACTGCGCTAATGAAATTGCAAATGCTGAAAGATGAACTGATTATGTACCTTGTGTCATCTTTTTAAAAATCTATAATTAAATCCAGGATTACAATGAATTAACCCATCACAAATCTTTTGGTATTTACTGTGACTCTCCCTTTGAAATGTTCTTTATTTTTAACTCAATTGATTTTATTCACATAATGATCTAATGATGCTAATGTATATTTATTGTTTTATTGTGCTTTTATGATTTTTAATATCAAAATCGAATAAAGCTGTTTTTGACTTGACTTTGACTTGACTTGATTGTATTTCATTAAATCAAATATTGCTCAGGGAGCATCATTTTGGACAGCCTGAAGAGCATTGAAGACTTTTGGAGGAAGAGCCAGATACACCACCAAATAATAAAAGAGTATATAGAAAATGATACTGCCTGAACCAGCTGAATAAATCATCCTAAAGGGCCCAATCACAGAAAGATTCTACATATGGAAATGAGAGGTTTTCACTGTGGTGCAAACGTAAAGGAAAATATATGGATGAGAATCAAATACGAAGCAACTTATTCACTGAACCACTAAAGGAGGGGCACCTAAATTAGGGTGCATTCAAATGCCACTGAGGAGAAATTATGATTATGATTCTCCCCATGAAGTATCTCCATTTTGCCAGCATTTAAGAAAAGGTAGTTTCAGTGTAGTCAAGCATTGATTTCCGTAGGCAATATATGATGAAATACCTATGTTGGACATCTTTCTCCAATTTCACCAGAATCTTGATGTCACCCACAAACGTGAAAGTATCAGATCACAGCTGAAATTATTTTTGCAAGGGCGACCATATAAGCATCGACAAGCAAAGGGAAACAAGCAGACTCCTGAGGGACACCACAATCCAATTTACAGGCAGAAGATTAACAACAACCTATATAAACCCACTGGAACTGCCCCTCTAGGAACAAATGGATCTAATCCAACAGCACATCAAACTTACTCGCAACTGATGGTCAACTGCCTGCAGAGAAGCTCATCATCCATGGTTTCAAATGCTGCAGAGGGATTACTGACACAATATCGTTTGACACAAATATCGTGTCACAAATATCATTTACCAAAATATCGTGTCCCCTTATTTATAATGGTAGGTACACAAATACTGGAAAAAATATAGTTGATATTAATATTATCAAACAATATACAAGAATATAATTTTTTGAATATAAACAGAGTTTAAGGTAGAACATTTTAAACATTTTGATATACAAATTTAATATAATTGAAATTAAGTAATTTTCACTAATAATACTATATTATATTATATAATTATATAAACATGCAACCTCGTGTATACATATATATGTGTTTGTGTTTATATAAATACATATATAGGCGGCAGTGTTGGCAATTATGAAATAAAACCACTTATTTGCACCAGCAATTATTGGGTCCACTCTTCGTCATTTTGGATTTTGGGCAGTGTGAGTCTGCAGTGTGACGATTTTCCAAAATATATATGTGTGTGTGTGTGTGTGTGTCTTACCTACTGGCGGTCGCCAGTAGGTAGTTATAGTTAGTTTTGTTTTCTCAATATCTTTGGCGCTGGTTGATGAATCTTTGCGAAATTTTCAAAACTAGTGGCCCACTCTGGTCAGCTCCTGTCTTGAAAGTTTCGGGGTGATCCGACAAGAGGGGGCTGGGAAAAAAGGGGGTCCCAAAAAGTGTTTTCCCTATGTAATTTTCCATTGGAAACTTTAGACACAGCTACAGCCTGAACTACTGAACGGAATTACACCAAATTTGGTAAAACGGTAGCCCTTGGTTCAGAAAGAGACCTTTTTGTTAAATGGTGTAAATCCATTCAGTAGTTCCGGAGAAATTAGAAAAAGAAAACGTTTCTATATTTAGGGCAGCAGTTGGTTCGCAAACCCTCCAGAGCACGAGCTTCACTGTGATTGGCTGCCAACAGTCCAAACCAGGAAGTGTTGGCAGCCATCTTGTGACTCGGTAGAACAGAGTCACATGAAAACAGTGAAACACAGTGAAAAAACAGGAAAATGGGGCGGAGTAGAAACACCCTGAACCCCTAGGCCTGCTCAGGCAGTCCCACAAGGAACCCCAGGACCAAAAAAAGCATTACAAAAAAATTGTCTGAATTCACGATGGGGTCGCGAATCCGGCCGAGAAAACAAAACAAAACGAAGCGCAGACTTAGCCCCCGGGTGGGCCAGGTCCTGGGGGAACTGGAAAAAATGTGTGGGGAGGGCCCCAATCCCCCCAGCCCAGCAGCCCCATGGACTGCCACCTCCCCGAGGCTCAGTTCCTGGGGCACGGCTACAGCAAACACTTGGTTGGAGTTTGTAAGCAAGAGTAGGTTTCCTGGTGGGCTAGTTGGCCCCCAGGGACCCTCAGGATTCAAGGGGAATTAATCCCACAACTCAAAACCTGCAAGGGGGCGCATTTGCACAGTCGTGAAGGGAAGGGGTGGGACTGAGGTGACATGTGTGTACTTATCCAATCACTCCGCCAAAACCCAAGCACTTATGGTATGTTATGTTGATAGATTTTATATAGCGCACGCTGCCCCAGCAAAGGGGCGTCCTGGCGCTGGCAGCTCAAAAGCAAAACCACACACAACAGTCAGAAACCATAACGATCATCTTGCAGCCAAAAGCTACACTGAAGGAAAGAGAAATTTTTTAATAGCTTTCCTAAAAGCAAACAGACAGTCTATGCCACGAATTTGTTCAGGCAGGGAGTTCCACAGCCTAGCAGCAAGGCAGCGGAAAGAACGCCCACCGGCACGGCAAAGCATAACTCGTGGGATGAGAGCCAGGTGTTGTCCCGCCGAACGAAGCCGGCGGGAGGGGACATGGGGGTGAGCAGATTGCTCAGAAGATCAGGACTATCAAATTTCAATATCTTAAAAGCTAGTCACAGTGTCTTAAAATGAATCCGCTTCTCCATAGGGAGCCAATGCAACCCGCGGATGGTGCTCACCATGCACTCTCCTTGGAGTACTATAATCATCCAGTCAGTACCCATGCACTCACACATGCACTGCTACAATACCCTGAGCACCACCCATGCAGTCCAGCCATCACCCTGTCAGTACCCATGCACTCCTTTAATCAACCAGCCAGCACCATGGGCCTCATTTATGAAAAGTGACGCATCGCTGCGTGAAAACAGCGATGCGTCACTTTTCACTGCGCACTCCTTGCGACACCAATGATGCGTCATATTTAATGTATGGCGCATCATGTCGCAAGGACTTACAGATACGTCAGTATTTCTGACGTATCTGTAAGCGCAAAAGTGACACATTGCTGGAGTGTGTCACAAAAGTGACGCAACTCCAGCAATGCGTCCTTTCACATGGGGAAAGCCCCATGTGAAAGGGCTTGCATCAGTCTTACGCCTGCTGTGAGGCAGGCGCAAGATTTTGACGCAACAGCATCCTAAAAGTGACGCAGTGAAATCTCATAGATTTCACTGCGTCACTATTACGAGGCTTTTTGCGGGGGAACTCCCCCTCTGCATACATTATACCTGACGCAGGTATAATGTGGCGCAGGGGTATAAAAAGTGACGCATCTACCTAGATGCGTCACTTTTTAAATATGGCGCAACAAGGCGCATTTTTTACGCCGCTGGTGCGTCACAAAAAACGGCGGCGCAAAACTGACGCAAGGCCTCATAAATAAGGGCCCATGTACTTATCCAATCACTCCACCAAAGCCCAAGCACTTTGTAAATTCACCATGCACTCTCCTTGCAGTGCTCTAATCTTCCAGTCAGTACCCATGTACTCATGGAATGGCCCAGGCACTAACACATTCATTGCTACAATCCCCTAAGATCTTCCCATGCAGACCTCTAACCACCTACACACTACTGATTCACTCCTTGAATTACCCAGGTTGTGCCCATGCACTTCAGAAATCCCTCTGTCCCTACCCATGCACACCTCCAATCACCCAGCTAGCACTATGTACTTATCCCATCACTCCACCAAAACCCAAGCAGTTATAAATTCACCACACACTCTCCTTACAGTACCCTAATCATCCAGTCGCTACCAATGTACTCAAGCAATGACCCTGTCACTAACACATGCACTGCTGCAATCCATTGAGGACTACATATGCAGTCCAGTAATCTCCCTGGTACTACCTATGTAGTCCTCCAATTACCCAGCCAGCCCGATGCCCTTATCCAATCACTGCGCCAAATCCCAAGCACTTATAAATTCACCATGCACTCTCCTCGCAGTACTCTAATCATCCAGTGTAGTCATGCAATGATCCAGGCACTTACACATCCACTGCTACAATCCCTGTGTACTACCCAGGCAGTTCTCTAACCACCTACAGACTTCTAATTTGCTCCTTCAATTCCCCTGGTCGTACCCATGCAGTCCAGTAATCACTCTGTCAATCTCCGTGCAGTCTTCCAGTCACCCAGCCACCACCATGTACTAAGCCAAACACTCCGCAATACCCAAGCACTTATAAATTCACTCAGGCACTCTCCTTGCAGTACTCTAATCTTTCAGTCAGTAGCTATGTACTCATGCGATCCAGGCACTAAAGGATCACTGTTACAGTCCCATATGCCCTACCCATACAGTCATGTACCCACTTACACACTTCTCATTTGCTCCTTCAATTCCCCAGGTAGTACCCATGCAGCCCCGCAATCACACTGTCACTCCCTATGCACTCCTCCAGTCACCCAGCCACTACCATGTACTAATCCAAACCCTCCTCCAATACCCAAGCACTTATAAATTCCGCACGCACTCTCCTTGCAGTACTTTAATTATCCACTCAGTACTCAGGTACTCATGCAATGACCCAGTCACTAACACATGCACTGCTGCAATACCTTGAGGACTACCTATACAGTAGAGTAATCTCCCTGGTACTATCTATGCAGTCCTCCAATCACCCTGCCAATCCTATGTGCTTATCCAATGACTGCGCCAAAACCCAAGCACTTATAAAAATTACCATGCACTCTCCATGTAATACTCTAATCATCCAGTCCCTACTCATGTACTCATGCAATGACCCAGGCATTAACTCATGGCAAATACAGAGGATGTCATGCTAATCACAGGGGTACCCCAACACATAGTGTTCCCTAGTTTAGGTAGGTATTTTCACTGTATTCTAATTGTCTTTAAGCATAGCACTGGCTCTAGGCCTGGTTAGTCAGAGTCAGTTACCACCAGTACCCATCAGTAAAAAGTTGAAGGCAGAGGAGGACTTTCTGCTCCTCTGTTGGTTCTTTTTGCACATCTCTTTTTCTTACTGTACTTTTCTTCATCTTTCTGGACTTATGTTGCCTCTTTCTGCATTTGTCTTGCTTCTTTCTGCTCTTTTTTTTCCTTTTTCTTCACATGTCCTACCTTTGTAGGCATAGTTAGAAATTAGCATTTAAAAAACATTTGAAATGCACTGAAAAAAACATACGTTTCAGGGACATTATAGTTAGAAATTAGCACTCAAAAAACCTTAGAAATTCACTGAAAAACCCATAGCTTTCAGAAACGTTATAGTTAGTTGGAGATTTCACTTGTGCAAAACCATAGAAATTCGGGCGTTATAGTTAGTAGACCTAAGTATAACTCGCGCCCCCGTAATGCACTGCTGAAAACGTCACATATTACATCACTCATGACATGCTCAGTGACATCGCTGATACTCGGACACTTTCCTTCTGCAAAGAGTGATTTATTGCGGCAACAAACAACGCGTTTCGGCGATTAAGCCTTGATCACGTTTGAAAGTCTCAGTGCACACAATCAAATTTAAATCCATTGGTGTAAAACATAAACATAAACATAGGACTACTTTCAGGTGCTGTGTTCATACCGGTAAATGTATCGGCCATTTTGAAGTGTGCAAAAGTATCGTGACCACCATGTAAACAATTGTATACACACGTAGCTAAGTTTGTAAATTATACATAGTCATATTTCAATAATTCCATAGCTTTACGTAAAATTGGCGCAACTTCAAAATAAATCATGACAGTTCATAACATAAATCACAGTCTCATGTCATGTGGCGAGCTAGGAAGTTTTTGCCCAAGTGGGCTTTGACACTATTTGTTGACACACATATATAGTATCCACTGGTATATGCATCCTAATGCCACAAAACTTTATTGACTTGACAAGTTGAGCCTTCATGAGCGCAAACAGTCTTGTGGCCACAATATTCTACACCATCCAAGCACCTATAAAATTGAAATTTGGGGCCTGCTACATGATGCATGGATGTTTAGGGGGTTGCCGATAGCCGAGGGCCATAGGGGCCCTGCCAGGGGCCCCAAAAACCCTTTCCCCCAGCCTTTTCATGACAGAAGAACCGACATGAAAATGTTGTAAAGGTGCATCGTAATCCCCATGGCAGTGCCTAAGCAGGCACTGCCTCGATTTTTGGGATTACGATCCACCCCAAATCCTGACGGGCTCCTTGAGCCTTTTGGAGGCAGAGTGGATTCCCCTTGCAAGCATCGGTCGGACCGCCTGTATCATAATATAATGGTCAGACTGATACCTCAGATGTCGGGCAGAACGACACCGACAAGCTGTCGGATGGCTTTCCGACCAACATCGTGGTAAGGCCCAATATTGTTGAAAACAATAATAAAAACAACAATATTCTTAACAACGATATTGCTTACCTAAAATAAGATATTCTTGACAACGAGTGGCGGTTTTACCATTTGGGCGGTGGGGCGTTGCCCCACTAATAATTATCGGGCAATTTATTCGAGCGGCACGTTAATAAAAACTTTTATTAATTAACGCGCCGCTCGAATAAATTGACCGATAATTATTAAAACTGCACTCCATAGCGCTGCGGCGTCATGTCTTCAAATCACGTGACGTGACATGGCTGGCCCATTGACTGAGTCTGGTCTGTGTAGCTGCAGGTGCGCACTGCGCATGTGGTGTTTGCCTGGCTGCCTTTCTTCAGCTAAGAACCCAGTGGCCTTTGAAAAGCAAGCACCGCTGAGTACGGGGTTTGCCTAATGCCACAGACCCCAGTGGTCCCAAAATGAGCGGCGTTTTTCCCATGCTCACTCCAATCCTGATTCTGCTCTCTTTAGAGAGCAGCTCTCCTCTGAAGAGAGCAGCGTCAGGATTGGCTACTGTACTGCTGCAGCATGTAGTGCTGTCTAGACACTGTGTTTAATATGCGGTTGTCGTTGTTGCAGTCTAGTCTCGCACCGCGGGGGTGGGAGCATCCAACGTAGGGCAATGGCAATGCCCAATCACGGTAATGGCTTAGTGTTAAGCCATTCAGTGATTGTACATTCTGCAGTTTCTGGGAAAATAGGGCCGGCCCACGGCCAGGCACCCTTCCTCCTCCTCTCTACAGCACAAGAGCATGTGCACTGCAGTCGACTTGTGGAGATCGTTAGAGATTATCATCAGACATGTGAGTGACTGTGTGGCTGGCATGGGGTCACAGTACCTCACCAGGTACTCTTGACTTTGAGTGTCTTAAACTTGGGTGTCAGTGTGGGCAGTGTGAGCTGGGAGTCTCTGCACTTGACTTGGTTATAATCTTCTCCTGACCTGAGCTGAGCCCACCCCCCGCGAGAAAGCGATTCTGGCTGCATTACCATTACCAATACACCTCCTAGTACTCCAGTCCACCATCATGCAGTTTTCCGTTATTTTTCAGAGTAGGCATAACTCGATCAAGTGGTTGCATTATTTGAACGAGGGATGTGCCTTTTAGCTGCAGTCAGAAGGACAGACATCATGTGCTCTTAATGCCTGTGTGAGGCAACAATTAGGCCAAAGGCTTTGGATTTCGGTTGAATTGGTTGTGCGGTGGCGTGGCACTGCATTACACCACATGACTGGATCAATGACAGCACATCATGTAATATTTCCGCTGTTTAAATATGTTTGAGCATCACAGCTGTCTATAATCCTCATAATTATGCCCAGGACTTCTCTCTCAGTTAAAATGTTCTCTCAGTCATGTTCTATTCAGTAGATGTCCAGACATCAAAAGGCTTGAGGTGAGACACAGTCATACAAGAGTCACATTGAAATGAATCACCCTTTATTTGCAAAATGCTGTGTGCAAAACTCTTGAATATGACAGCATGACTCTGGCTAGAGGTTCCTCTCTTACCCCACAATAATAATATAATAGAGACATTTTATAAAGCGCTCAGCTACCCCATTGGGGTTTCCCCACGCTAACATGTCTGGTCTATCCAAGCCCTTCCGCCACCTCAGAACAGCCAGGGCTTCAGCTGTCTTCGAAAAAACGTCAGTGAAAAACAGTTTCTAAGAGTTTCTGGCAGGTTGTGCTATAACTTGGAGCTCTGAAATGCAAAAGACCAACCTCCCATCCGTGTGTGTTTGACTATGGGGACACCGCACAAGGAAAGTTCACTGGAACAGAAGGAACAGGAAGGTTTGTAAGCAGTAATGAACGAATTCATGTAGACATTGTTGCCCAGCCTCTGATCTTGCTCTGTGTACATAGTACCAAGGCCTTAAAGTTAATTCTCTACTCCATTGTAAGCTAGTGGAGTTCCCGTAAAAGACAAGTTTCCAAGGCCCTTTTTGGAATCTATAGAGCATCCTAGTCGCCGAGTTCTGAACCACTTGCAACCTTTTGATGGAGGCTTTATCCGCCCCCAGATAAAGTATGTTGCCATAGTCCAGTGTATAATGATGGCCTTAACCACTGTCCTTTGAGCTGGGAAAAAAAGCATTCAAACAAACTAACATAAGGGCAGGCATGTACAGTGAGTGGCCTTTGCCCCCAAGCTTGCATTCACACTCCGACCTTCGAACGCTTGACACAGCGCTATGTGCTTTCAGCTGTCTCCTTCCACCCATAGTAGTTGCACTGAGCAAGATCTGTTCAATCAAGCCGTCGATACAACTCCTGTTGCAATCCATTTTGCTCAGTTGCATCCATATATTCCCATTGACAGGCAGCTTTTCTTTTAGTTTCATAGGTTTTAATGTCCCACCCCAGGATTTGGACTTGTACTGAGGGCCAGAGTGCTGTTGGTGCTATGTGGATGATTTTAAGGATGTTGTTTAAAAATTTGTATAACCGAGAGTGGTGTTCATAATGTTAATTTATTAAATTTATTAATGTAATAACAGCACTTTCACAATTGCTTTATTAATCTTCCTGCTTTCTCAAATTTGCTTGAAAATGCACCATTTGTCTACTCTTTTTTTTTTTTATTTCTCGGGGGGAAATCCCCCCAAACCCAACCCTCCTTAGGGGGTTGGGCTCGCTCTCTCGCTACAATGAGGTATGATTACCATTTTACGCCCCACCACTTTCAAATGTCACCAGCCGATATTCCTGCCTCATGATATTTTTGTATCACAATATTTTTTACAGATATTTCTGTATCCCACTATAAAAACTCAATATTTTTGTCAAATGCCCTGCAGACATATTCAGTAGGATCAATTTTGCAAGATACCCTCTGTCTATGAATTCAGTGATTTTAGCAAACAAGATATCATAGAACCTGGCCCCTAATTCACCATTGATTTGCAACGAAACTCTATTTCTTTCAGGAGTATTAATACAATGGCAGTTTTCAAAGGGACAAACTAAATTCCCTGTTGCAAGAAAGCATTAACTGGACATGAGATGTCATAGATAGCCAGGTAATATTTTTCTTTAACATTGAGACGGAAAAGATGTCAGCTTTAGTACCTGAACGATAAAGCTTAACAGCCACCTTTACAACATCATGTAGGGTACACGGCCAAATCAATCAAGTTCAGACCTTGCTTCAGGACATATAGCAATGAAATTAGAACTGATATAGGGAAAAATGCATGGTCAAAATATATTTTTTTCTCAGGTCTGCAATTTGGTGATTAAAAAGTAGATCCAAAGAGTCCAAATTCTTCGACAAGAAAACATCTCCACCCTGTTATTTATGGGTGGACCAGTGGGGATGGGGGTTCCTCTAAATAACTCTTTAGTAGAGTTACGGCCATTGTTAATTCACTTTTTTTAACAGTTCCACTTTACCATGAAGATTGCTGTCTCGTAACAGCAATGGTGCATTACACAGAACCTTCTGTTCTCTCGTAACTTCTTACGGAGGGCTTCAATCGTATATTCTCTCTGACAGTTGCTTTTTCGCAGATTCCCTCTACGAACATCTCTCGCAATTTCCCTCTGCAGTTTGTATCACTGGAATACCTTCACTTCTTAAATTTAGAAACATCTGTGTAAATTATGCTTCATTACCATATTATGGTAGTAGGTAGGCAAATCTTTGCTGTATAAATATATATTGAAATCATTTACAATATGTACAAATCATTAACTTAAAAATAGTGTTAAAACATTTCTGATAAACATTAAACAATTCACAAAGAAATTGTCAAAGTAAAAGTATAATACTCAATCAGACATATTAAGGTCAGTTCAAAATTGGATTTGCATTAGGTTATTCTGTTTAAAGTGTGCGTATGTTGTGGAAAAAATAATAATTCTGGTATGGCATGGCATGGCACGGTACGGTATGGTATAGTATGGTATGGTATGGCATGGCATGGCATAGCAAGGCATGACACAGTACAGTATGGTACAGTACGGTATGGAATGGTATGGTAAGGAGTGGCGTGCAATGGCACGGCATGGCACAGGAAGGTATGGCATGGTATGGTTCAGTATGGTATGGTATGATTGAGCTCTCACATCTCCCCAGCGATTCGCTCTCACAGCTGCTCTCATAGCTTCTCTTCCGTATTTTCTAGCAGCTCTATCAGTGCTACATCTCACAGCTTCTCATCCTGGCCTACTCAGCTTTCTTTCTAAGACCTTCTCTCTGAGCATTACTGACAGCTCCTCCTTTGGAGCTTCTCTCACACCTTCTGCCAGAGGTTCTCCTTTACAACTTCACCTTTGTGAAGCTCTCACCACTTCTTCCAAGTGCCTCCCTCACATATCTTCTCTCCCTGCAGCATTTCAGCTCTTCACACTTGGGTGTTTTTTCCTCAACTTCTGTAAGAGCTTCTCCTGCGCAGCTTCTCGTGGCTTCAGTCAGTGCCTTGAGATCCTCACAGGTGAGTAGCGCGCTTCACAATTCCCTGATTGATTGATCTTCTCTCTCAAAACTTCAAGCGATTACCTCTCACATTTACTTCCTCAGATCTTTTCTCTCACACCTTTCTAGAGCTTCTTTCTCGCAGTTTCTCCGACTGAGCTTCTCTGGGCTTTCCTCTTATAGCTTCTAAGAGTTTCTCTCTCACAACTTCTCTGTGAAGGTCTTCCTTTAAATACCTTCTGCCAAAAACCTTCTCTCTCTCACTTAGTCTCACTCTCAAGCAAACTCTCTCAAACACTTCTTTTTGACATAGACCTTCTCTCGCACAAAACCTTTCTCCGACCCTCACACACTGCATTCTAAAAGGCTTCTGTCACAGGCATTGAATCACAGGGCCTCTCTCACTCCCTTCCTCACCCTTGGCCTCAGTTACAGCGGTCAAAATCAATCAAAGGACTGTCCCTGGATAGATGCACCAAGAATCCTAATTTCTGCAAGAGGGGGGTATTATAACCTCATCCACAACTCCCTCTAGGACCTACTGGTCACTGTGCTGTGGTGTATCCTAATTCAAAAATAAACCACCATCAAAGACCCACCCATAAACTGAAAAAAGTGTGGGAAGGAGAGAAAGCACCTCACGGTTGCAACACCAAGGGGGGTGCTGACTGGTACTCGCCAGCAAACCCACTTATCATCATAGGTTGCTTTCTTTCCAGAGAAGAAATGTGTGTGCTCTTATAGAGTAGACCTAACCCCAATGAAATCAAACAAAATTGAAGAAACCTAAATGTGAATGTACTTCCTACGCATGCTATAAAAATGCACAACTTATGGACCTTGTGAGAATACACACAGATAATCCTCACCGTTAAAAATGGGTAAAGCTTACTTGCTTGTGATAACTATTATTCAGTGCTGTAAGCTCTTCCAAATTAAAAATGGCTCTTATAGAGCCATAGTCAATAATTATTAACCAACATGTTTCATTGCTGTAACAAATTTCAAGCAACTTCTTCAGGGCTAGTGGGGTTCTAATTTAGAATTTCATGGGACGCCGAAAAGTCCCGGTTGCGGTGACAGGACCCTGTGGCGGTCACTAAGCGTGTACGCGATCTGTTGACGCATGGCTTTCGCTTTTTAAGGTTGCAGGTATGCAGTCTTGATGCAACTAAACGGTTTGATGTGAACCTCCCATGAAATTCTAAATTGGAACACCACTAGCCCTGAAGAAGTTGCTTGAAATTTGTCACAGCAATGAAATATGTTGGCTAATAATGATTGATTATGGCTCTATAAGAGCCATTTTTAATTTGCAAGAGCTTACAGCACTGAATAAAAGCTATCACAAGCAAGTAAGCTTTACCCATTTTTAACAGGCACACACATTTTTTTTCTGGAAAGAAAGCAACCTATGATGATGAGTGGGTTTGCTGGTGAGTATCAGTCAGCACCTACCTTGGTGTTGCAACCGTGAGGTGCTTTCTCTCCTTCCCACACTTTTTTCAGTTTATGGGTGGGTCTTTGATGGTAGTTTATTTTTGAATTAGGATACACCACAGCATAGTGACCAGTAGGTCCTAGAGGGAGTTGTGGATGAGGTTATAATAACCCCCTCTTGCTGAAATTAGGATTCTTGGTGCATCTATCCAGGGACAGCCCTTTGATTGATTTTGAGTGCAGTGAGTGGGGGCGGGCTGTCCTTCTGTTCCCCCTTTAGCTCCTATTGTGTTGATGGGCTCAGTTACAGCGGACCAGGTAAGTGCCCAGAGAAGAATCCCCCCATCAACAGGGAGTAAATAGACCTCTGAGAAAATAGACCGATGACCAAATGGGCGGGGTGTGGAGTAGTGAATGACTGAGATACCAATAAAGTGTATCAGATCAGCGATGAGCCACTGAGTGAGGTCACTAAAGTGCTTGAGACTAGTGATGAATAAAGGTGTGAGACTCCATTGAAATAGATGAGACCAGTGACGATTGGATGACTGAGTTTCACTTTCAGGACTAAATGAGGCGCCAATAAATGATACGAAAACAAGTGAGACTCCACTGAAGCGTATGACATACGTCATCATGAGTGATATTACATTGAAACATATGAGGCTACTAATGCCTGCATAAATTGCTGGAAGGCGCATATTTATCCATTTTTGGTCACGCACGTACATTTACGGTCTAAAACTGCTTTATGAATCTGGATGCGGGGTTTTATAAAGCTTCTTTTTGAAAAAGTAAATAAATAGTGCATAAAAGTACCAACGTGTGAATTGGTGATACTCTACTGAAGTGCATGAGAGCAGTGATGCGAGAATGGACATGACTCCATTGAAGTGCATGAGCTCAGTCATTGAAGAACGAGCGAGGCCTCACTAAAAAGTCTGAGACCAACGATGGGAGCGGTCGTGTGAGGTTCTGGGGTGCATGCCAATTGCGCCTGGTATCACGGACCTTGGCAGGGGTGCTTGGCGCGGTGTGAAGGCGGCGCGGGTGGGGAGAGGGGGCAGTGTACTGTGGGATACAGAACGTCTCGCCGCTCGTTTCAATGGGAGCATCTGACTCCCATGATCCTCTGCGGTCTGTCCGATTCAGAGGCGCTCAGAGGCCTCTCTGTCTCGGCGGGCGCCTTCTCTGCTCTGAGGCTCCCCTCTGTTGCAGCTCTCTAAAGCGGCCACGCTCCCTGCGCCTGACTTTAGTTCATTCTCCCCTAGACGTGGCGAGTCTTTCTTTTACTCCCATTCCCTCCCCACAAAAGGCGCGGGCAGGCTCCCTTATAGCCCCTCACTCCAGCAGCGCTGCTGGGGTTTACAGGGTCAGCGGGATCCCGAGAGCTCACATGGAGCAGTTAAGTAACCCACCGAGCTAATTTACGAACAAGCATTGTATAGCCAATAGCCGCAGGTCTTGCCTTTGGGACCTTACAACTGTTTAGCTGCGCAGCACATTACCCTGGATGCTGGTCCGGAATTATGGTCAAGATTCTATGCAGTGCATATGGGTGATAATGCCCTATCAGTGACCAGGATATATTGTTGTTCGAGATATTCCTATAATTACATTTTCAGTCAGGTAATTGAGCTTTCCAGGCTGTCCATGGGTTATTTCGCTCTTAGCTCGAGCTGTTCTCCCAATGCACACACGAGCATCCATGGGGCAGGGGCGTGGAGGTATACTGGTAACAAGGCCCGGTGGTGTTACAGAGGCCCAGTGTACCCAAATTATTGCTGTATTTTGCTATGTAACTCTGTGTTTTCTAGGCCTGTGGCGGTCATTGCCTGGATTTGGGACCATGCTGCCATTGCTAAGTGACTTACAGCCTGAGCCTGTATCCTGGAGTGCGACTTGGGAAGGGGTTGTGCAGTACTGGTGGTGTCTGCTGCACAAACAACAGGCGCCCTTTATGGCGCTGTTCACAAAGTTGAGGTTTGTGGGGTGGTTTCTGCCCGTTTCTTTTTTGGCGATGGTCGCTTATTTTGGTTAGTCATAAGAACGTTCTTGTACAGCCGGGACACTCGGTTCGAGTAGCTGAGCGCTATACAAACCCCCCCTTAACATAACATAACATACAGCACTGTTTGTGGGAAGTGATGGGAAAACGGAAGCATGCAGAGGAAATGACACAGTGGGTCTGCAGAGCTGCCCTCAGCTGGCATCTCTCAGGGGAGGCCTAGTGGGTCTGCAGAGCTGCCCTCAGCTGGCATCTCTCAGGGGAGGCCTAGTGGGTCTTCAGGGCTGCCCTCAGCTGGCATCTCTCAGGGGAGGCCTAGTGGGTCTGCAGAGCTGCCCTCAGCTGGCATCTCTCAGGGGAGGCCTAGTGGGTCTGCAGAGCTGCCCTCAGCTGGCATCTCTCAGGGGAGGCCTAGTGGGTCTGCAGGGCTGCCCTCAGCTGGCATCTCTCAGGGGAGGCCTAGTGGGTCTGCAGAGCTGCCCTCAGCTGGCATCTCTCAAGGGAGGCCTAGTGGGTCTGCAGAGCTGCCCTCAGCTGGCATCTCTCAAGGGAGGCCTAGTGGGTCTGCAGAGCTGCCCTCAGCTGGCATCTCTCAGGGGAGGCCTAGTGGGTCTGCAGTGCTGCCCTCAGCTGGCATCTCTCAGAGGAGGCCTAGTGGGTCTGCAGAGCTGCCCTCAGCTGGCATCTCTCAGGGGAGGCCTAGTGGGTCTTCAGAGTTGCCCTCAGCTGGCATCTCTCAGGGGAGGCCTAGTGGGTCTGCAGAGCTGCCCTCAGCTGGCATCTCTCAAGGGAGGCCTAGTGGGTCTGCAGAGCTGCCCTCAGCTGGCATCTCTCAGAGGAGGCCTAGTGGGTCTGCAGAGCTGCCCTCAGCTGGCATCTCTCAGGGAAGGCCTAGTGGGTCTTCAGAGTTGCCCTCAGCTGGCATCTCTCAGGGGAGGCCTAGTGGGTCTGCAGAGCTGCCCTCAGCTGGCATCTCTCAGGGGAGGCCTAGTGGGTCTGCAGGGCTGCCCTCAGCTGGCATCTCTCAGGGGAGGCCTAGTGGGTCTGCAGAGCTGCCCTCAGCTGGCATCTCTCAGAGGAGGCCTAGTGGGTCTGCAGAGCTGCCCTCAGCTGGCATCTCTCAAGGGAGGCCTAGTGGGTCTGCAGAGCTGCCCTCAGCTGGCATCTCTCAGAGGAGGCCTAGTGGGTCTGCAGGGCTGCCCTCAGCTGGCATCTCTCAGAGGAGGCCTAGTGGGTCTGCAGAGCTGCCCTCAGCTGGCATCTCTCAAGGGAGGCCTAGTGGGTCTGCAGAGCTGCCCTCAGCTGGCATCTCTCAGAGGAGGCCTAGTGGGTCTGCAGGGCTGCCCTCAGCTGGCATCTCTCAGGGGAGGCCTAGTGGGTCTGTAGGGCTGCCCTCAGCTGGCATCTCTCAGGGGAGGCCTAGTGGGTCTGCAGAGCTGCCCTCAGCTGGCATCTCTCAGGGGAGGCCTAGTGGGTCTGCAGGGCTGCCCTCAGCTGGCATCTCTCAGGGGAGGCCTAGTGGGTCTGCAGGGCTGCCCTCAGCTGGCATCTCTCAGTGGAGGCCTAGTGGGTCTGCAGAGCTGCCCTCAGCTGGCATCTCTCAGAGGAGGCCTAGTGGGTCTGCAGAGCTGCCCTCAGCTGGCATCTCTCAGGGGAGGCCTAGTGGGTCTGCAGGGCTGCCCTCAGCTGGCATCTCTCAGGGGAGGCCTAGTGGGTCTGCAGAGCTGCCCTCAGCTGGCATCTCTCAGGGGAGGCCTAGTGGGTCTGCAGGGCTGCCCTCAGCTGGCATCTCTCAGGGGAGGCCTAGTGGGTCTGCAGAGCTGCCCTCAGCTGGCATCTCTCAGAGGAGGCCTAGTGGGTCTGCAGAGCTGCCCTCAGCTGGCATCTCTCAGGGGAGGCCTAGTGGGTCTGCAGGGCTGCCCTCAGCTGGCATCTCTCAGGGGAGGCCTAGTGGGTCTGCAGGGCTGCCCTCAGCTGGCATCTCTCAGTGGAGGCCTAGTGGGTCTGCAGAGCTGCCCTCAGCTGGCATCTCTCAGGGGAGGCCTAGTGGGTCTGCAGGGCTGCCCTCAGCTGGCATCTCTCAGGGGAGGCCTAGTGGGTCTGCAGGGCTGCCCTCAGCTGGCATCTCTCAGTGGAGGCCTAGTGGGTCTGCAGGGCTGCCCTCAGCTGGCATCTCTCAGGGGAGGCCTAGTGGGTCTGCAGGGCTGCCCTCAGCTGGCATCTCTCAGGGGAGGCCTAGTGGGTCTGCAGAGCTGCCCTCAGCTGGCATCTCTCAGAGGAGGCCTAGTGGGTCTGCAGAGCTGCCCTCAGCTGGCATCTCTCAGGGGAGGCCTAGTGGGTCTGCAGGGCTGCCCTCAGCTGGCATCTCTCAGGGGAGGCCTAGTGGGTCTGCAGGGCTGCCCTCAGCTGGCATCTCTCAGAGGAGGCCTAGTGGGTCTGCAGGGCTGCCCTCAGCTGGCATCTCTCAGTGGAGGCCTAGTGGGTCTGCAGAGCTGCTCTCAGCTGGCATCTCTCAGGGGAGGCCTAGTGGGTCTGCAGGGCTGCCCTCAGCTGGCATCTCTCAGGGGAGGCCTAGTGGGTCTGCAGGGCTGCCCTCAGCTGGCATCTCTCAGGGGAGGCCTAGTGGGTCTGCAGGGCTGCCCTCAGCTGGCATCTCTCAGAGGAGGCCTAGTGGGTCTGCAGGGCTGCCCTCAGCTGGCATCTCTCAGGGAAGGCCTAGTGCCCTCAGCTGGCATCTCTCAGGGGAGGCCTAGTGGGTCTGCAGGGCTGCCCTCAGCTGGCATCTCTCAGGGGAGGCCTAGTGGGTCTACAGGGCTGCCCTCAGCTGGCATCTCTCAGGGGAGGCCTAGTGGGTCTACAGGGCTGCCCTCAGCTGGCATCTCTCAGGGGAGGCCTAGTGGGTCTACAGGGCTGCCCTCAGCTGGCATCTCTCAGGGAAGGCCTAGTGGGTCTTCAGAGTTGCCCTCAGCTGGCATCTCTCAGAGGAGGCCTAGTGGGTCTGCAGAGCTGCCCTCAGCTGGCATCTCTCAGGGAAGGCCTAGTGGGTCTGCAGAGCTGCCCTCAGCTGGCATCTCTCAGGGGAGGCCTAGTGGGTCTTCGGAGTTGCCCTCAGCTGGCATCTCTCAGAGGAGGCCTAGTGGGTCTGCAGAGCTGCCCTCAGCTGGCATCTCTCAGGGGAGGCCTAGTGGGTCTGCAGAGCTGCCCTCAGCTGGCATCTCTCAGAGGAGGCCTAGTGGGTCTGCAGAGCTGCCCTCAGCTGGCATCTCTCAGGGGAGGCCTAGTGGGTCTGCAGAGCTGCCCTCAGCTGGCATCTCTCAGGGGAGGCCTAGTGGGTCTGCAGGGCTGCCCTCAGCTGGCATCTCTCAGGGGAGGCCTAGTGGGTCTGCAGGGCTGCCCTCAGCTGGCATCTCTCAGAGGAGGCCTAGTGGGTCTGCAGAGTTGCCCTCAGCTGGCATCTCTCAGGGGAGGCCTAGTGGGTCTGCAGGGCTGCCCTCAGCTGGCATCTCTCAGGGAAGGCCTAGTGGGTCTTCAGAGTTGCCCTCAGCTGGCATCTCTCAGGGGAGGCCTAGTGGGTCTTCAGAGTTGCCCTCAGCTGGCATCTCTCAGGGGAGGCCTAGTGGGTCTGCAGAGCTGCCCTCAGCTGGCATCTCTCAAGGGAGGCCTAGTGGGTCTGCAGAGCTGCCCTCAGCTGGCATCTCTCAGGGGAGGCCTAGTGGGTCTGCAGAGCTGCCTTCAGGTGGCATCTTTCAGGGGAGGCCTAGTGGGTCTGCAGAGCTGCCCTCAGCTGGCGTCTCTCCGGGGAGGCCTAGTGGGTCTGCAGAGCTGCCCTCAGCTGGCGTCTCTCCGGGGAGGCCTAGTGGGTCTGCAGGGCTGCCCTCAGCTGGCATCTCTCAGGGGAGGCCTAGTGGGTCTGCAGAGCTGCCCTCAGCTGGCGTCTCTCCGGGGAGGCCTAGTGGGTCTGCAGGGCTGCCCTCAGCTGACATCTCTCAAGGGAGGCCTAGTGGGTCTGCAGGGCTGCCCTCAGCTGGCATCTCTCAGGGGAGGCCTAGTGGGTCTGCAGAGCTGCCCTCAGCTGGCATCTCTCAAGGGAGGCCTAGTGGGTCTGCAGAGCTGCCCTCAGCTGGCATCTCTCAGGGGAGGCCTAGTGGGTCTGCAGAGCTGCCCTCAGCTGGCATCTCTCAAGGGAGGCCTAGTGGGTCTGCAGAGCTGCCCTCAGCTGGCATCTCTCAGAGGAGGCCTAGTGGGTCTGCAGAGCTGCCCTCAGCTGGCATCTCTCAGGGGAGGCCTAGTGGGTCTGCAGAGCTGCCCTCAGCTGGCATCTCTCAGGGGAGGCCTAGTGGGTCTGCAGGGCTGCCCTCAGCTGGCATCTCTCAGGGGAGGCCTAGTGGGTCTGCAGGGCTGCCATCAGCTGGCATCTCTCAGAGGAGGCCTAGTGGGTCTGCAGAGTTGCCCTCAGCTGGCATCTCTCAGGGGAGGCCTAGTGGGTCTGCAAGGCTGCCCTCAGCTGGCATCTCTCAGGGGAGGCCTAGTGGGTCTGCAGAGCTGCCCTCAGCTGGCATCTCTCAGGGGAGGCCTAGTGGGTCTGCAGGGCTGCCCTCAGCTGGCATCTCTCAGGGGAGGCCTAGTGGGTCTGCAGAGCTGCCCTCAGCTGGCATCTCTCAGGGGAGGCCTAGTGGGTCTGCAGGGCTGCCCTCAGCTGGCATCTCTCAGGGGAGGCCTAGTGGGTCTGCAGAGCTGCCCTCAGCTGGCATCTCTCAGGGGAGGCCTAGTGGGTCTGCAGGGCTGCCCTCAGCTGGCATCTCTCAGGGGAGGCCTAGTGGGTCTGCAGGGCTGCCCTCAGCTGGCATCTCTCAGGGGAGGCCTAGTGGGTCTGCAGAGCTGCCCTCAGCTGGCATCTCTCAGAGGAGGCCTAGTGGGTCTGCAGAGCTGCCCTCAGCTGGCATCTCTCAGGGGAGGCCTAGTGGGTCTGCAGGGCTGCCCTCAGCTGGCATCTCTCAGGGGAGGCCTAGTGGGTCTGCAGGGCTGCCCTCAGCTGGCATCTCTCAGTGGAGGCCTAGTGGGTCTGCAGAGCTGCCCTCAGCTGGCATCTCTCAGGGGAGGCCTAGTGGGTCTGCAGGGCTGCCCTCAGCTGGCATCTCTCAGGGGAGGCCTAGTGGGTCTGCAGGGCTGCCCTCAGCTGGCATCTCTCAGGGGAGGCCTAGTGGGTCTGCAGGGCTGCCCTCAGCTGGCATCTCTCAGGGGAGGCCTAGTGGGTCTGCAGGGCTGCCCTCAGCTGGCATCTCTCAGGGGAGGCCTAGTGGGTCTGCAGAGCTGCCCTCAGCTGGCATCTCTCAGAGGAGGCCTAGTGGGTCTGCAGAGCTGCCCTCAGCTGGCATCTCTCAGGGGAGGCCTAGTGGGTCTGCAGGGCTGCCCTCAGCTGGCATCTCTCAGGGGAGGCCTAGTGGGTCTGCAGGGCTGCCCTCAGCTGGCATCTCTCAGAGGAGGCCTAGTGGGTCTGCAGGGCTGCCCTCAGCTGGCATCTCTCAGTGGAGGCCTAGTGGGTCTGCAGAGCTGCTCTCAGCTGGCATCTCTCAGGGGAGGCCTAGTGGGTCTGCAGAGCTGCCCTCAGCTGGCATCTCTCAGGGGAGGCCTAGTGGGTCTGCAGGGCTGCCCTCAGCTGGCATCTCTCAGGGGAGGCCTAGTGGGTCTGCAGGGCTGCCCTCAGCTGGCATCTCTCAGGGGAGGCCTAGTGGGTCTGCAGGGCTGCCCTCAGCTGGCATCTCTCAGAGGAGGCCTAGTGGGTCTGCAGGGCTGCCCTCAGCTGGCATCTCTCAGGGAAGGCCTAGTGCCCTCAGCTGGCATCTCTCAGGGGAGGCCTAGTGGGTCTGCAGGGCTGCCCTCAGCTGGCATCTCTCAGGGGAGGCCTAGTGGGTCTACAGGGCTGCCCTCAGCTGGCATCTCTCAGGGGAGGCCTAGTGGGTCTACAGGGCTGCCCTCAGCTGGCATCTCTCAGGGGAGGCCTAGTGGGTCTACAGGGCTGCCCTCAGCTGGCATCTCTCAGGGAAGGCCTAGTGGGTCTTCAGAGTTGCCCTCAGCTGGCATCTCTCAGAGGAGGCCTAGTGGGTCTGCAGAGCTGCCCTCAGCTGGCATCTCTCAGGGAAGGCCTAGTGGGTCTGCAGAGCTGCCCTCAGCTGGCATCTCTCAGAGGAGGCCTAGTGGGTCTGCAGAGCTGCCCTCAGCTGGCATCTCTCAAGGGAGGCCTAGTGGGTCTGCAGAGCTGCCCTCAGCTGGCATCTCTCAGGGGAGGCCTAGTGGGTCTGCAGAGCTGCCCTCAGCTGGCATCTCTCAGAGGAGGCCTAGTGGGTCTGCAGAGCTGCCCTCAGCTGGCATCTCTCAGGGGAGGCCTAGTGGGTCTGCAGGGCTGCCCTCAGCTGGCATCTCTCAGGGGAGGCCTAGTGGGTCTGCAGGGCTGCCCTCAGCTGGCATCTCTCAGGGGAGGCCTAGTGGGTCTGCAGGGCTGCCCTCAGCTGGCATCTCTCAGGGAAGGCCTAGTGGGTCTTCAGAGTTGCCCTCAGCTGGCATCTCTCAGGGGAGGCCTAGTGGGTCTGCAGGGCTGCCCTCAGCTGGCATCTCTCAGGGAAGGCCTAGTGGGTCTTCAGAGTTGCCCTCAGCTGGCATCTCTCAGGGGAGGCCTAGTGGGTCTTCAGAGTTGCCCTCAGCTGGCATCTCTCAGAGGAGGCCTAGTGGGTCTGCAGAGCTGCCCTCAGCTGGCATCTCTCAGGGGAGGCCTAGTGGGTCTGCAGAGCTGCCCTCAGCTGGCATCTCTCAGAGGAGGCCTAGTGGGTCTGCAGAGCTGCCCTCAGCTGGCATCTCTCAGGGGAGGCCTAGTGGGTCTGCAGAGCTGCCCTCAGCTGGCATCTCTCAGGGGAGGCCTAGTGGGTCTGCAGGGCTGCCCTCAGCTGGCATCTCTCAGGGGAGGCCTAGTGGGTCTGCAGGGCTGCCCTCAGCTGGCATCTCTCAGAGGAGGCCTAGTGGGTCTGCAGAGTTGCCCTCAGCTGGCATCTCTCAGGGGAGGCCTAGTGGGTCTGCAGGGCTGCCCTCAGCTGGCATCTCTCAGGGAAGGCCTAGTGGGTCTTCAGAGTTGCCCTCAGCTGGCATCTCTCAGGGGAGGCCTAGTGGGTCTTCAGAGTTGCCCTCAGCTGGCATCTCTCAGGGGAGGCCTAGTGGGTCTGCAGAGCTGCCCTCAGCTGGCATCTCTCAAGGGAGGCCTAGTGGGTCTGCAGAGCTGCCCTCAGCTGGCATCTCTCAGGGGAGGCCTAGTGGGTCTGCAGAGCTGCCTTCAGGTGGCATCTCTCAGGGGAGGCCTAGTGGGTCTGCAGAGCTGCCCTCAGCTGGCGTCTCTCCGGGGAGGCCTAGTGGGTCTGCAGAGCTGCCCTCAGCTGGCGTCTCTCCGGGGAGGCCTAGTGGGTCTGCAGGGCTGCCCTCAGCTGGCATCTCTCAGGGGAGGCCTAGTGGGTCTGCAGAGCTGCCCTCAGCTGGCGTCTCTCCGGGGAGGCCTAGTGGGTCTGCAGGGCTGCCCTCAGCTGACATCTCTCAAGGGAGGCCTAGTGGGTCTGCAGGGCTGCCCTCAGCTGGCATCTCTCAGGGGAGGCCTAGTGGGTCTGCAGAGCTGCCCTCAGCTGGCATCTCTCAAGGGAGGCCTAGTGGGTCTGCAGAGCTGCCCTCAGCTGGCATCTCTCAGGGGAGGCCTAGTGGGTCTGCAGAGCTGCCCTCAGCTGGCATCTCTCAAGGGAGGCCTAGTGGGTCTGCAGAGCTGCCCTCAGCTGGCATCTCTCAGAGGAGGCCTAGTGGGTCTGCAGAGCTGCCCTCAGCTGGCATCTCTCAGGGGAGGCCTAGTGGGTCTGCAGAGCTGCCCTCAGCTGGCATCTCTCAGGGGAGGCCTAGTGGGTCTGCAGGGCTGCCCTCAGCTGGCATCTCTCAGGGGAGGCCTAGTGGGTCTGCAGGGCTGCCATCAGCTGGCATCTCTCAGAGGAGGCCTAGTGGGTCTGCAGAGTTGCC
This sequence comes from Lissotriton vulgaris, assembly GCF_964263255.1. Lineage (NCBI taxonomy): Eukaryota > Metazoa > Chordata > Amphibia > Caudata > Salamandridae > Lissotriton > Lissotriton vulgaris. The sequence continues at coordinate 796,751,006 of NC_141685.1, read as the reverse complement.
CTCAGCTGGCATCTCTCAGGGGAGGCCTAGTGGGTCTGCAGGGCTGCCCTCAGCTGGCATCTCTCAGGGGAGGCCTAGTGGGTCTGCAGAGCTGCCCTCAGCTGGCATCTCTCAGGGGAGGCCTAGTGGGTCTGCAGGGCTGCCCTCAGCTGGCATCTCTCAGGGGAGGCCTAGTGGGTCTGCAGAGCTGCCCTCAGCTGGCATCTCTCAGGGGAGGCCTAGTGGGTCTGCAGGGCTGCCCTCAGCTGGCATCTCTCAGGGGAGGCCTAGTGGGTCTGCAGAGCTGCCCTCAGCTGGCATCTCTCAGGGGAGGCCTAGTGGGTCTGTAGGGCTGCCCTCAGCTGGCATCTCTCAGGGGAGGCCTAGTGGGTCTGCAGGGCTGCCCTCAGCTGGCATCTCTCAGAGGAGGCCTAGTGGGTCTGCAGAGTTGCCCTCAGCTGGCATCTCTCAGGGGAGGCCTATCTCTATCCACACCCTGAAGCGGCCACTAATGAATGTCTTGGTATCCCAGCCAATATCTGAGATCTGAGAGGGGCTGTAATTCTTGCTACTATTCATAGAGAGAGTTGTAAAAAGTGTAATAATGTGTAGCCAACCTGATGTTCACTATTTTCGACCCCCAACCCCTTGCCTTTCAAAACGACTTGAAATGTACCTCTTTTGGTCGTTTTCTTCATTTTATGATGCGACGCTGCCCCTCTGAGATGCTCTGACTCGAAAATGCACACAAATCTCTGCTAGTTCCTTCATAACAAGGATGTTTGTTTATATTTTGTCCGACTCTGGTTTAGTGCATCGATGCAGTGGCATTTGGCGCTTAAATAAATTACCCCATTTGTGACTGTGCAGGTGCCTGGCCGCTGGCAGCAGGCACGTCCTCCATGTGCAACATGCATGCTGCGGCTGCAGAATATTTTTAGCCGGATCATGTTGAATAAATGTATTTTAAGGGGCTTACAAGTGTCCATACCTGACTGTGCAGTCAACAAGCAAGACCTGCCAGCGGCCGCGGTGTGGAAGATGTTGGTTCACAAAGACCATGTTCAGCGATGTGATAAAAAGTGCTCTTTGCCATTGGGTGTAATTGTGTGCATGGGGGGTCGTGTGCTGGTGAGCATCAGTGGCAGTTGCCTCTGGACCAGGATGGGGAGGGGGAGGCATGATAAAAAATTAAAAAATAACTTACCTTCTTCGCTGCAGCTGCCACTGCCACTGCACATCTCTCCCGTAGTCCTCACAGTGCCCCTGAAGAACCCAGTCTCCCGGACTCTACCAGCCAATCTACCAGCCAATCACGACGCTGCAGGAGCAGCGTCATGATTGGTCTGAGTGGCCGAAACCACCGCTCAGGCAGTAACTGAGTGGCTGGGCATGTTCTCTACTGGGCTGTGCAGAACATGTCAAGTGCGCATGACTGTTTCGACAGCCCCAGAGGGCCGACCAAGCCGTCATATCCACTTAGGGAGAAGGTTCAAATCACTCCTGCTCCCTCCGATGTGGGGAAGCCCAGTCCCACCCCACCCTACCTAGATGGAGTTGGAGTCCTATTATGAAAAATAAAATGATAATAACTGCTTGGATAGGAACGAGAGGGATCCCTGTTCTGCTGTACGCGGATGAGGTGGTGCTTCTCGCGCGTACCTCGCGTGGGCTACAGTGTCTGATAGATGGTTTTGTCCGCTTTATGGAGAGTTTAGATTTGTCCCCTAATCTTTCAAAATCATATATTAAGGAAGTGGGAAAAACAACGAAAAGGAAATTTAATTATAGGATTGGTACTCACTGTTTGGAAAACGTGTATGCGTTCTCATATTTGGGGATTCAATTGACACTCGCCTTAGTTTTAAAGCCCTAGCAGAAGAGAAATGCTGCACACTAGCTAGGTGCTCCGGGGCAATCATGAATTTTGCGCGAAGGCTGGTTCGTTGGTGCCCGGAGCAAATCTTGAGATTGTATAGCTCCATGTGCTGTGCCAAAGTTCTATACGGCAGTGAGGTCTGGGGTTTCATTGATTTACAACACTTGCAATCTGAAGAGAATAAATACTTACGGCGGTTGTTGAAAGTACCTCAGAGTACACCTCCCTACATTATCCATGAGGAATTGGGTGTTACTTATATTAGAGATAGGTCGGAACTCAAACCCCTAACATGTTGGATTAAAATTTGGACAAACCCTGAGGCCTTACTAAGCAAGGAGATCATAATGGATTGCATTGCCCGTGACCGGGGTCGGAACATCCCATGGCTTAAGTACGTGAGGGAAACCCTAACAGGCATGGGATGTGCGGATTATTTTAATCATCCGACAAAATTGTTACCCCGGGATAAGGCGTATGTCAAGGTTGAATTTATAAAGCATGTAGTATCTATTTAAGAAGAAAGGGGGCTGATCAAACCATCTGTGAGAGCATACCTTCTGACCAAATCCTGTCTGGTCATCAATTTTATCTGCGTTTTATTCACAACGCCCAGAACAGATTTATAATGACTCGTTTTAGGCTGAACCTATTACATCATATCTTAGCGGTTTCGGCTGGATATACAACATCTACAGAGTTGAAGGGCCTGTGCAGCTGCGACCAACGGTCTCCGCAGGACACCCTTCACTTTGTTTTATTATGCCCCTATTATGCTCGCCCTATGAAGCTATTTTTAAAACGAGTTTTAAAGAACGCCAGCTTCAAGCAGGCAAAGGTGGCCCTATTGTTTCTGAAATTGTCTACAGAGGTTTTAACACTTTTTTGCACCGTAAACTTTTTAAGGTCGGCTGTGAGACTTAGAAACACAAGATGCGAGGGGTGAATATACATGGTTGTAGTATTTCTTTGTCTATAATTTTAATATTGAACTGTGTGGGGGAGGGCAATTTTTAGCATAAAGGTATTAATTATTTGTGCACCTTATATGACTGATTTTATATGTAACGCCCCTACAAACTTACTCCGACCCACCCTGACCCAGGACAATTTACATATGACCCTAAAGAAGAACGACATTGGAGAAGTGGCTCTATTTGTGATTTGATTGCACATGTATTTTAGCTTGGTTTTATTCTCATTTGGTGATGTTCTTTTTAAACTGTACTTTTATGGTATTGTATTTATGCCCAATAAAGTATTTTGATTGATTGATAACTGCTTGATATTATAATTTGTAATTTTTTTTTGCACTGCTCAATGCCACTGGTGAGCATGTGGTGTGGGTTTAAGTGCGGAGTCCACTGTCTGCAGCAGACTGCCTTCTCCAGAGCCAATAAGCCCATGCTGTAAATATTCAGCATTCCTGCACATCAGCTAGAACAGGACACATGCCCTGGCTCCAGGGCATGTCCTTTAAAGCTGCAGTCATAACCTGAAAGCTAGCAAACTGTAAAAAAGTGAAACCAAAAATATAAACAATGACATATGGGTCATGCATTTTTGTTTTCAAAGCAACACAGGAATGGAATACTCATTGTGTAAGAGCATTACTCTTTCTCCAGCCAATCAACTTCCAGCATCTTACATAACAGAAAATGCGCTGTTGTGGTGTTTTCCATTTGAAACTCGATACATTCTCAGTATGAGCAAACAAGCCATGTGGGGGCGTGGCAAATAAAGCAAATGTATTCCTTTCTTTTATGAAAATGGTGCCCAATGTAAACAAAACAAAACACATGGGTCCTAAAGTACATTTTGTACGCGGTGGCTGTGAAGAAAGATTAAGCATGGCAAATGAAGTGGCTGCAAACTATTCATCAAGCCAGCGCACAAAGGGAGCAAAAAATGAACGAAGGTAGGCAAACAAAACAAAGAGTGCTCTCAAAGTATCTTAAATAAATGACGAGTAAGAGCACATGTAGCGGGCAGCCCTCATGGGAGGATACAAAAGACCAAAAGGAGGGAGTGCTACTAAGCTTATTCACCAAATAAAAGCTGGGATTTGCAAAGGACAGTAAATGGAACCAATGAAAAACATGGGTGCTGCTTGAAGCCCATATTGTAGATACTGCATTTCTCAAAGACACAGGGGGCACGTGTTGCCTAGGTGAGACATAAAATAATCAGAAGCTATAGCAGGGATGTGAGTTCGGGACAGATATTGCCTCTCTATCTTGGCGATGACCATAGCTGTAACATGTTGCTATCTGGAGCTTAAAATCCAAGGGTCTGATTCACAAAGGGCCTCCGCACTTGTTCCGGAGGCCCCACAGTCGTGAGGGAGTCTCCACACTCGTGCGGAATCTGCTCAATGAGAATTCTCATAGCAGAGATTCCGCCCCGAGTGCGGAGACTCCCCCATGACTGCCTGGCCTCAGCCACGCCCGTGGAAGCCCTTTGTGAATCAGATCCTCATACTTCACAGCAACTTTCAATCTTATGAATTACAAACTAGGAAGATATCCTAAAGTCTGGCTAAGGACTTTCAGCTCGATCTACCTCGATATTGAAGATATCCCAGCCTGGAATTGAGAGGTCCACAAAAGGAGATCCTACTCCCACATCGGCTGTCCCAACCTAGAGCCAAGAAATCACAGGCCATGAGGCAGACAAGCCCATAATAGGAGCCTCCGGTCCTGAATTACTGATTCTTGGAGCACCAGACTCCCACACCCCAGAGTTATACAAGTTGTAGTCATCACATACCCTGGCCTGATGTTTGTTCGGCATGTGCAAAATGTTATTATGATGGCATAATGTTACATAATTTTGGAATTTTGATTTACTTGAGAAGTGCAAAATTGGCACCATTTTACATAGCCTAAAATATCGCATGGTTTGTGACAGCAGGAGACTGTTTCAAGTAGAAAACCTCTCAATGAGAGACACTCTTTCCTCGAACAATACATTTTCTCCTCAAACCAGTCTACTGCCTTGAGTGCAATAACTGTAAAACTGTGGCCCGTAAGCACATGCTGCTTAAAGCAGTCAGTTGTCTGTATCTTGATCATTTTTGTATGCAAGTTATAACCTCACATACAAAAGTCATGAGAGACCGCCCAAAAACATATTTCAGGAGACATACATAATCAAAACTGGAGATCCTGTTGCAAGGTGGAAGCTCGGCCCTCTAGAGCTGTAGGGTTTGGACTTTGTGACGGGCGCTTACCCTAAGCCTACCACTTGTGAAAAACTTTAGGAGTAAATATTGATGCAGATGTTTCCACGAAGGAGGATTTATCAGTAGCATTGTCAGCCTTTTTCTTTCAACCTAAATCGCTATGCAAGATTTCAGTACCTATCTGAGGCAAGACTCCACACATACATAGCAGCTGTAGTGGTATCAGGTTTACACTACTTCAATTGACCTATATTTGAGCCTCAATGGGCCGCTTATGTCCCATCTTTAGACAACACAGGACCATCTTCAATATATGGAGGGGACCCCAAGAATTAGTTGTAACTCCCCAGTGCTGAATTTTCAAAAGAATGAGTGCCGGTGCCCAAAACTCTGATTATAAGCCCTCAGCCAGTGCTATTAAATGTCGGCGTGCTGAATACGAAAGCAGTAGAGCCTTCAATCCACATTATGCCTCTTTAATCCACTACCAGACACTTTTATCTCACTCTTGCAGGTTTCCTTTGCAATTGTTTTCATATTTCTCTTCCTCCTCATTTCCCCTTGTTTTGAGAAAAAATAAGTCCCAGTCCCTAAAAGCGAGTGCGGGTTGTCTCCATCGGCAACCGCTGGCTCAAATTAAGCACTGGACCTCCCTTACTTTAAAAAAGCTGCACTGACTCGATCAAAACAAGTGTCTTGTTTACAGAGCTACATTTGGTTTATACAATAAAGTCTTGCAAAAATTAATCTTCAAAACCACCTCACTACCTTTCCAATACAGCTTTATGCCAGGCCAATTCTGCATTACAGAATGTACCTAATTTCCGTTGAACTACATGGGGGTGCCAAAGCCTTTTCTATTCTGTCTTCATCCTCTGTATCTCCATCCCTCTATCAAGGAGTGTATCTACAGTGGAGGTGTGAGAGGTGGAACCCCCCCACCCCCCCAATATTTATTGTCAGTCGGGGAACATGGCCCATTTGTCTGGCTGGCAGAGTTTACTCATTCGTCATGGAGTCTGGGATGTGCAGGGTGATTGTTCTCCCAGTGCCTAATTTGTTAAAATAATGAGTGCTGGTGCCCAAAGCGCTGCTCAGAAGCCTGCCGCCAGTGCAATTAAACATCATTGCACCAAATACCAAGGCTGCATAGTCTTGAATCCATCCCAGGTCTCTTTAATCCACTGCCAGACACTCCCTGCCCATTTATCTCTCGCTTGCAAGGTCCTGCTTTCTCCTTTGTCACGGTTTCTGCCTTTTTCTTCCTCCGTCTTCCCCACTTGTGAGTTTTTCCCTCCGTTGCTTTCGGAAATGTGTGAAGATACAAAATAAGTGCTGGCCCCCATAAATGAGTGCTTGTGGCCCGTACCGGCAAACACCAGCTCTAATTTTGCACTGTTTCCCCTGGCTGCACAGTGCAGTATTTTCCCAGGTCTCAGGGCAGGGCTTGGATGTGATCTAAAATGTAATCTGTGCACCAACAGGCCCCAGTCACAGTGAAGCCATGCAGTGAGTCTCATACTGCAATGGTGAGAGACACACGCAAGTCCTCAGGGCATGATCAAGTTTGCTCTCCCTTTCACCGCAACAGCTTTCATTCATAATGCAGAAGGCAGGAGTCAGTCACATTCTTGTCTGAGTCGGATATATGGACGAGGCATCCATCCTTCTCCATTTTTCATTGGACCAATATTCGGTCAGGTCTCTGCATTTACTGTAGCCTGCTGCTTTCAAGCACTAGGGCATAGGACAGTGCTTAATAAAAAAAATAAGTGCCAGGGTTCTCATCAGGAGGCCACTGCAGCTTGAACCTCACATTTCCCCTGCTATGCTGCCAATCATATTTACAACATGATTACTAACCATCACAGTCCTACAAGTGTAGCAATCAGACTATTTCAGGCCCCCAAGGCTATCAGAATGACTCGGGCGGCAGCTAATAGTCATTTTTAATGTACATTGATTTCATAGTTAACTGTTTTTGTGGTCATCTCTAAATTAGCCAGACAGCTCCACCTTGTGGCAGACTGTCACAAGCGTTGGTGTTGACAATTACCTGCCTGTGCCGAGCAACAGAAACCACCGGCTCAAATTAAGCACTGGGCTGGGCTTGCCTGGTGCTTCCATGGGATGATGGTTGGGGCTGCAGCTCTACTCCCACAAAAGAAGTATTACAGCTACTCTAAGCAAAACAAAGTCTTCAATGCTGTGTGTGTATGCATATATGAATGCATCCGTGTATTTGGGTTTGTGTACATGTGAGTGTGTGAATGTGAGTGTTTGCACCTGTGTAGTATGCATGTGGGTTTGTGTACATGTGTGTACATGAGTATGTCCACAAGGGTGTACATGTGTGTGTGCGCAAGTTTGTGCCTGGGCACAATTGTGCGAGTGTGTGAATTTGAGTGTGCACATAAATGTATGTCGCATGTAAGCAGGTATGCATACGTGTGTATGTGCAAGAATTTACTTTAGAAGCCTGACATATCCAGTCACCCTTTCATCTTTTTGAGGTCAATACAATGACTGCCATGTGTTATTCAGCACCAAGGTACCCCAAATGACGAATATGCACGTTTACAAATATAAAATATTCTATGTGTGCTTGTACAAAGTGTGTGCATGAGTTTCAGTGCACATGAGTGGGTGTGCTTGTGCACATGTGTGTGTTCCTGTGTTTGTGTGTGTTATAAAGGCTGCTCAGTACTCAGCAGTTCAGAACTGAGTGCATTGGCAAGACTATAATTTTCTTAATCAAAAGGAAAAGGTACCCTTATTAATTCGGGAAACATCGGTTACCTCGCGGTGTTTACACCGCAATACCTTTACAATGCGGGTATTATAACACAAGTCATTACAATGACCTGCACTGGATGGTGCTCTAAGCTAAGGAATAGTATGATTTACTATTCCAACACCTTCCCTACTGTAATGTAGGCCAGAGTTGGGATAGTAAATGACACTATTCCGAAGTCCAGCGCCCTCCAGCGCAAGTCATTGTAACGACTTGCGTTGTAATGCTTACGTTGTAAAGGTTTTGCAGTGTGAACACTGCGATATAACGTCGTATATTCATTTCATTCAGGACTGACAGGAAAAGAAAAACAGGAAGTTTCAATACCCAGATTGACAGGGGAGACACAGTGTCAGGTATATTTCCTGGCATTCCTGAATGAATAAGGGTACCATATCTTTTTGATTAATGAACTATAGTTTGGTAGATGACAAGGCTCCTGGGGCTGTATCATACATTCAGCGCCTTTTACTTGTTTGTTCTTGGCGCACCTTTTAAAAGGTGCGCCCGGCTCAAACAATAAAAATGTGCAGTATTAGGATGCATGCGCGCCCCCAGGGAGTCCGCAAACTTACACTTTCCCGGGGGCAGTACATTCAGATGAAAAAGGGAGAGACTGCTTTGAATCTGCTTTGTGTTTCACAGTGCAAGTCGCACCCACCTGCACTTTTGAGGGGGATTAGAGCACCCCTTGCAGGCAGATGAAGTGAGTGACTGCACCTGCCTGCAAGGGGATGACAGGGGTGTCAATGAGACCCCCTTTTCCCCCACCAGGATACTGCTATCAGGGGGCACTTACAGTGTGCCTTCTGACACCTTCTTTGCCTCAGCGCCCATGTTTGTAATACAGCACAGGTGCAGAGCAAAGGGATTCCCTCATTCATGGATATGAAGGAACTCCCTTGGACGAAAGAGTTGGCACTTTATATGCTCCAGCACAATCGGTACTACAGAAGGGGAGGCACAAGCCACAAGCCGCAAGATTCTCCTTGAATGCCTCAAACTCAGGACGGGTTTGGATGGCACCATCCTTGAATGGTTTAGATCCTTCTTCCAAAATCGCTCACAGAGAATGTTCATCAACGGTAATCTATCCGCTCCCTCTCCGATCACGGTTGGCGTCCTCCAAGGATCAACCCTCTCCTCTATCCTCTTCAATCTTTACCTTGAACCATTCACAGAGGTGCTATGCTCTGTCAATATCTCCTACCTTATGTACATTGACGATACACAGATCTAAATCAAAATCTCTTCCCCTGAGGACATTTCCTCTCTGAATGAGGCCTGGAAGCTGACTGTCCACTGGCTCACCGCCAACCAGCTTAAACAACGCAAATAAAACTGAATTTCTTCTAAACTCTCCACCCAAAACCAATCCAGACATCCAGGAATGGATCAAGGCTATCACAGCACAATCCCTTGGAATAACCCTTGGCGGCAGCCTGAACATGCGGGTCATATCAACTTGATGGACAAAACTGCCAGATTCCACCTGAGTTAACAAAGAAACCTAAAACCCTTCCTCAATGCCTCTGACCTAAAAACAGCAATCCAGGCACTAGTCATTTCCAGACTAGAATATTGATGCTCTACTCTCGCTGGGCTACGCAAGAACTCTCTGGCCCCATTGAAAGCCTGCCTCAACGCCGTCCCCAAACTCCTAACTGGCTCAAAGAAATTCAACCACATCTCTCCCCACCTCAAAGCTCTGAAATGGCTTCCATTAGAGCCACAATCCAACTTAAACTGGCCTGCATTACTCACAAAGCTCTTTACTCCAACTTCCCTGCATTTCTCGCCTACAAACTTTTGATATCTGATCTGCCAAAGAGCTTGTGCTTCAACCAGCACACTTCCGGAAGAAAAAAACCTACAGTCCGGCCTTCTCTGGGGCCGCTCCAAGAATTTGGAACTCTCTCCCACCCGCCATCAGAAGACTTCCATCCTTGGCATGCTTTAAAAAGGAGACCAAAACTTTCCTTATGGGCAAATTCCTCGCCTAATGATCACATTACAATCACCTCAGCAACATGTTCCACCCTCCACTTCGGCATTATCCATGGTTTTTACGGATGATACCTACCCTGCACTTCTGGGCATCCCACTCAAGAGCTGAGACTGCATGCTTTCTTTTATAATGTATCTACCTGTTTTTCTTTTTTATCCCATATGTATCCGGGACTTTAAACTGTGTGCTCTTTTTTCATTGACTTAAATGGGAGCATGTGCTCCGAACAAGAACACAGGATCCCATTGAAAAAAGGGGTGGTTAGGGAAAACCTTGCACCCGGTGGCGGGCACCCTATGGTGCCTGCCACATTATGCATGGTTGGGGAGAGGGGTCCTTTGGGTACCCCCAAGGGCCCCAACCGGACACCTCTGGGTGAAGGAGCACCAGCAATAGGCCCCAAAGACAGATTCCGACAGCTTTTTCATGTGAGGCAGACCGAATTGGAACGGCTGTCCGAATCGGTCATCGTAATCGCTCATTCGGAATCTGTGTCCATAGAGCTGTACGAATCATTTCCGAAAGACTCGGGCTGTCCAAATGACTTTTGGAAAATGCCTTTTGGAACTGATTCGGACAGCCCAAATGGTTTCCGGGCATCGTAATTGGTCGTTTGTAAATGTATAAAATTCGGTTGGAAACAAGGGTTCCAAAATGGATTCTGCGACACCGAATCCCATTTGGAGCCTTTCCGAACTGTATCGTAAGTGGGCCCTAAATAGGTTGGCGGGACATCTTCTGATTTTGGGAGATGTCCTTCATCTGTCAAACTCTAAATAATCCTCTCTGTCCTCTTCCCCACCAAGATTCCTATCCAGTGCCACAGACTTCTTACCTGTCTCCATCATATTGGGCATCGTGCCTATGGATCAAAATTTTCCTTGGGTGGGTTTTGAGGGTGTCTGAAGATAAATAGGATTTTTTTTTAAACTTTAGCAGTGTGGATAGTAAAACACTTGTGATCCCCCACGAGTTTTGAACCAGAGATATGATTCTCTTCTGGTGAGTCAACCTTCTTCTTGTTTGGAACCTGTCCATAAGGGTGCCAAGAACCCCTGTGGGCTCACAGACAAAATAATTATTCAGACATAGTCCACTGGTTACTAAAATATTGAGGTTTGCAGTTTTGCCAGCAATCTCACCAGCAGCAACCGCTAGACTCCCAGGGCACCACAATATTTTGAACAAGACTGGACAATTCAAAATATGAATCCATGAATATGCCATAACCAGAAGGACACTTAGGAAACTTCAAGTCTTACTACAGGGACAGCTGCTCCGTTGGAGCAGAGTAGTGTCCCTTAACAAGCCCCCCAATGCTCCAGAGATGGAAAATAAAATGGTTATGTATTACCATTTTATTTTTAATACCTTGTCCCGAAAAGAGCGTCAGGTGGGGCAGAGCTGCTGCTGAGTGACTTCAGCAGGGAGGAGGGAGAGTGTAAGGTTTTTAAAATATATTATTTGAGCGTGTGTTTTATTTTATATGTTATTGGCAAGCTCACCCCCCTCTCCGCATGGATGCCAGCCACCACTGCATTACTGGTCACTTTCAAGCTACTAGCCTTCAATTCCAACTGGTGTAAAATACAGGATCAAATATAATGTTCTATCTATTATGCACATGGTCATCCAAAGTAGGCTTCCTGCAAAAGTTACCCCTTCTTTTATGTAGGAACCTTGAGCTTCAGTGGATGTGGCATCTTGCCCACCTGCCAACCAATGTCACCAAAACCTGGATACATATTCGGCAACATCACAAGGCTCTGAAAAGATAGACAAGCTGTACTGCTGTTCAGGAAACTCTTTAATGTCAACTGCTGAAACAAGCTTTTGAATTTCACTAATAAAAACAGAATATAGCCAGAGGTGACCTCCCTCACCCAATCTGGTTTCGGGGCTGAACCCTAGTACATGTTGATTCTGGATTATACTTATTTTGATATTTCACCACCAAACATGTATTTAGTACTGGTGAAAAAATTGTATTTCGGGATAAACGAGTTTTTTCATGAAAATAATAAGTTGTTATTTAGGGTAATTGAGTTTATTTTGCTAAAAGGAAAATATTGTATGTAGATTAAAAGAAAGTGTATTTTCATAAACTGAAAGGCTGATGATTGATAGCAAAATCATTTTTTAGTCCTTTCCGAAACCCTAAATTGTAATAATAATGTGACACATCAGTTATATTAAATTATAGGTCCTCTGTAACCTGAGTTACAGCACTTCCGAGCCTGCGAGGGCCCTCTACGCATCTTGTAATGCCTGGGATTGTAAGAGGTGAATTTCTCATTTTTCAACTCATCCCTTTCAAAAAGAGTTTCTGTCGCAAAATATCTTTAAGAAGCTACTTCGGAGGGTAGGAAAGAAAGTGAATGTTAGAAGTGTAAATAGGGTTTGTGATAGGCCATTTGAGATTGCATTTTATAAACTCATTCTACAACCTATAGCTTCTTAGAAATTATACTGAAAAATTCAACTTTTTTTACACTTTTCTAAAAATTGTCTTGGGACGAGTGAATCTGCAACACTTTAGAGGAGTCAGGCTTGCTTGACATCCATGAAAATGCAAGAAAAATTCACAAATGCCCTTTAAGAGACCATCATTTTTTGCAAATTTCGGTGGTGTTAAACTTTCCTATATTATTCACTTTTTCATGTGCCTTACTTGCTGCTAGGTATTCAGCACACAGAATGTGTAACCGCTGTCTCTTAGCCCCTGAAACGTCTTCCCACACCACTCGCCTAGTCTTGTCTGCTTCTGTGTCTCTGCCTGGTCCACAAATAACTTTGATGGAGTTTGCAAGGCCTTGTGCTAAATGAGTCCAGACGGATCCAGGAGATTTGCTTATGCAATGTGTTGTTATGATGTCTCAAAATTCAGTATTATCCTCAAATATTTCTTTTATTCTTGGTATAATTCGACTTCTTTTATCTATCAAACTAGCAGCACGCCCCAGCGTTGCCTGGGGCAGAAGGGGGCTGGAGGCAGCATTTCAGGCTTGCGTGCACTCCCGCCCCGGCCCCCGTCCGCCACAACATTGTCTGTGTCCCGGATAATGTTGTGGCGGGCGGGGGCCGGGGCGGCAGTGCACGCAAGCCTGAAATGCTGCCCCCAGACCCTGAGCCTTACTGCAGTTGTTCCGGCCCAACCTCCGCACCGCACCGCCTCCCTCCCGTCCCGTGTCCCAGAGCCTTACCTGAGCTGCCGCTCCTCCCCGAGCTCCTCACTTCACCGCCGCTCCTCCTCACAAGCCTGAAATGCTGCCCCCAGACCCTGAGCCTTACCCCAGTTGTTCCGGGCTAACCTCCTGCACCGGCTCCCTCCTGTCCCGTGTCCCAGAGCCTTACCTGAGCCGCCGCTCCTCCCCGAGCTCCTCACTTCACCGCCGCTCCTCCTCGTCATCACGTACGTTGCGGCCAGCGCTACGTCGTGGCCGTCAGTGTCGCGGCCGGCGCTACTTTCAGGGCACTACTTTTTTTTTAAGTTATATTTTTAAATTTACGTTTTTTTTTTTTGTTTTCTATAGCCTATGTCCATCTGCACACCCTGAGGATTACAACAATGTATTGGGTGTGTGGATTGGCGCTGTGGTTCCCGAGTTTACCTTGCCAAAAGGTTTGTGCTCTCTCTTTATAATAGTAGTATAGATGATGCAAATCATCCACTATATGTGTCCATGTTTAAAGTTACACCATCGCCAGTGGATTTTGAGTAAAAAAACGCTTCATCGGAGGGCTCCATTCACCCACAGAAGAATAACTAAAAGAGCGCTTTGACCAGCCCATTCTAAGGAATCAAAAGACCTTTCTGTGTAAGATTGTAAACCAAAGAATAACAGCTGCAACCTTCACATTCCCACCTGTAGCATTTGCAATCATACTCAGAGGTAATCATGTAAATCAAACAATGCTTCAAAAAGTAAAGTGATCATCTACTCACCCCAGGTCTGACCTGCTGCTGGGCTAGGACTGCCTAAAAGACTGCTTTACAGCCCCCCACAGCTTGGCCTGCTGTTGCTAGACCTTGGCTGGTGGTAGATCTGAGGACCTGGATTAGAGTGGACAACAGCATGTACCATCCAGACATTTTCGCTTGGGCGCTGTGCTGTCCAGACAACCTACCATCAGCCTGAGATTTAGGTGGTGGACTGCCATCCAGTCCAGGCAAGAGAAGAGTCCATTGCCTTACCTGGAAATACTTCTGTGCAGACATAAGATAGTACTGAATGCCTACCTCAATAACTAGTCTTCACAGGGGAAGGTGCAGCAAGTGTGTGGGCATTAGAGACAAGGTGCAATTTGTAATTGTTTTGTTTCTTTATGTTTGTTTCAGTATACATCTAGATTCTATAAATGCGCTGCACAGTTGTTTGACCTGTGACTCTCCACATTTTTATAAACCAGTACCTATTTTAAAGAAGCCAGTTAAAACATATGCAAAATTCAATCACCTAAGCAGACCACACGAAATAGTACTGAAGTAGCACAAGGCCAGGTCTTGTGAAATGCAAAGGTGTTTGTACGATACTGAATAGGTGAGATTGTTGACGGGGAATCTTGAAGACTGGTTGACTACAGAGCCCACAGACGGTCCCAACACACATCCTTTATGGACTACATGCTCTTTTTAAGGATGACCAAAGAATGCCTCAACTATTGTATGTAAGCGTGAATGAGTGTATGCATTGTGTATGTTTTTAACTCCATTTCACGATACAGGAATCATTACTGGATTCTCACAAATATTGTTGAGGGATGTTTGTTATCCTGATGAAGACCTACTGACTGAAACAGGGTAATTCTTTGGCCATAACATCTAGACCAGAGACATTTTGTACTACTGAGTTCAACCTCATCGTGCTAACCCACAATAAATAGTGACTTGAGGGTTATGCCATACATACTTTTAGATACCTAGATCCCTACAATAGCAAAGAGCTCCCAGCTAAGCCCACTCAGATAGACCATCACTCAGAGTGAGGGTCCCATTGATGAAGCATGCCACAAACAAATCTTAGGTGAGGGCCCCTTTTAAACCTAAGTAGGTTTCCTATTCTATTTGGTTGAGCTATGTCATGGAAGGGGATAGGGTTAATTCCTAACATTCCTAAAAGACAAGGATACTGTATCTTTTTGGTTAATATACATGATAGTGTATACCATGTGAATATAGTGTTGCACTATTTTGCAACAGCCGCACCGGCCGTGTGCTTGGCTTGTACAGATGTCTAGCATTTATTTATTATTCAACTGGACTTTGGAGCATTAGCTTGGCTGGTAATGTAAAAAGTTAGTTTGCTAGCATATGTTTCTATGTATTCCTTAATTCCCCCCAAAATGTTCCTGACTTTACTTTTCCAACTTAATTTCCCAAACTATGCCCCCTACTCTGCTCACGGTCCTTTTTAGCTGGGTACACCATGGCGCTTGTTAGGAAACCTCACTTTCACACCTGTTAATATTATTGACTATGCTCTTCCTCTTTCCCTAAAAAAGATACTAATCTACCTTCAGAAAGGCTCTGAAACCATGGCTTTTTAGCCCTGTGGTGGTACAGTTTTGCTGTGTTTGGGACAGCTGTCTATACTATTCCTTCCTAGAGGTGAGAAGCCTTATGGGTATGGCTGTGTACTTTAAAAGAGATTAAAACATGACCTACTGAGGAGAAAATGCATTGGGTCTGCCCTTGAAGGAAGTGACCTGATTAAGGCCACCCGGGTCACTCACGACCACCTCTCAGCTTTCCATACAAATGAAGAGTCGATCAGACAGTAGAGAATACAAACCAAGTATATTTTATTCAGGTCCAGTCCAGTCTGACATCCTCCTAGGATTGCTGCAAATGGACTGACTTCAGCAAACATAGAGATACATTTTGTAAGTTTCTGAACCAAGAATGTCCCGTCCATAATGGAAATCTACTAGCAGGTGCAGCTAAAACAAAGTAGTACAGTAAGACGAGTCTCAACTCTGAGACTGGACATACAATATCTTTATACCAAGACCGTTCTGTTTGTGTCTATCGCTAGGCTAGTGGGAGAAAGCCTCTATCTATGGGAAAGGAATGTGTCAATAAGAACAGTGTATTCATTATCAGAGCAAGGCCTAAGCTTGGAGAAATGAACATTTCCACAGCCTGCTTCTCAAATCAGAGAATGCGTAGCTGACGAAATGTTTAAAATGTCGACTGAACATAAAATGGTGCCGCAAATGCTAACTTAACACAAGAACAAAGCACAAACAAAATGGCAAACCATTTTCATTTCCTGCCGGATGAAAGATGCACCCCGCATAAGCACTGTAAATATCAGGGTCTTCCCAGGGTTGGCCTGGCCTACAGGGCACTCGGACAGTGCCTGATGGCCTGGTCGGACAGATCAGTGTATGGGCTGGTTTTTTAACTGCTTGTGACCCTGATTTATGGGCTGGTGGGGCAGTTTTTAATGTTGATTTCTCTGATATTACCACAAACATTGCCTGTAGTAAGCACAACAGCATGCAATCTCCCATACCATGCAAACCACCTAAGCAGCATATCTTTACACATTTAAAATTGCTGTAATTTGCAAATGTAGGCCACTTTTATTAGCTACATGATTCGCTAATGGGTGGCAGTTTTAATTTGGTGCCCGGGCCAATTTTCTGTCCTAATCCAACCCTTGGTCTGCACTCTAAGTTGTAACTGCCCTGTAGTGCTCTGAAGATGCCTTACGTGGGTGTGAGCAAAGGACCCACTGAGGATTCCACTTAGGTGTCCTAGTGCCACCACTTTCAGTGTCTGGACCATCAGGGCCTGCTTTAGTGCTGGTGGCGCCTGGTGCGACAATCAATTTTGGCACCCCCACACCCCATGACCCCCTCCTCTGAGACAAAAGAGCCCCTCATCTCGCCAATCATAAGTTAGTACTAAACACAGTGCTCCCTCCACAGGTCTGCACCCAGTGCGGCCACACCGGCCATACTGCCCTAAAGCTGGCCCTCCTGGGCACCTGTCATGCATCAGCAAAAAAGAATTGTGTGGGATCCACGAGGCTCTGTGTAAAAACATGTGTTTGCACTCTGAGGTATTTCCGTGTCCCAGAACCAGCACAAAGTTCTAACAATAAAAATAACTAACTTTGTGTGTGAATGAAGAATGTGTGAATGGATCTGAGAAGCAAATTGCCAAGGGTTTTATTATACAAGGTCACGAAAGACATTAGTGGAGTACCGTAAAATGATGACCCCCCCAGAAAAAATGCGAATATGTGCCCCCGAAATCTCTCACATCTCACTGATATTCATTGGCCTTCGGCAGAATTCCCCCCTCCCACACACACAACACAAAGGGTTGGGGGTTCAGGAGCCTGCATTATGCACCTAGAAGACATTTTGTCAATTGTTAACTGTCAACAATGTGTCTGCTCGGGACTGGCTGGCCCCAAGCTGATGGGCCACCTTGCGAATAAGCAGATTTGGCAGGGCACACAGTGAGCTAGGAACTCCGCTGCCTTGGTGGGGCCAGGTGGGGGGGGGGGGGCGGTTTCGACAGACAATGACAAGGGACAATTAAATAAATAATACATTTTCCATCGTCGCCGTCCATCGAAATCCTCCCTTGGCCCCCTCCCCCAAAACCCACAGCTTTTACCTGCACAGGCCGCGGCTGGGTTCACCCAAAACGTCAGCTGCAGAATCACATCTCCACCCAAACAGAAGAAATCTGAGCATCCTGTGATTGTGGGAAAATCACATAATCTCCCTGTGCCTACAAAAATGAAAGTGAGCTTGTGTAATGTAACTGCTACTCGTGTAAAGCACTCCAGTACCTTCGGGTCCAGTTTGCTCTATATAAAATTGCAACAACAACAACAAATGCAGTAACAACTCTACTAAATCATTGCATTGTTGATTGGCTGATTGAGGTATTGATTGATTGATTCGGTGAATGGTGTGTTTATTATCACACACCAAAGCCTGCTTAACAACTAAGCAGCTCGACAAACAGTTTCTAAAACATCAATACATGATGCATTTACGTGACACATGAATACTACTAATCAGTACATGTACATCCCTCACTTATAACTTTGATCACGTGTTGATTGTTAACCAACTTGATGCTACTCAATTTATCGACCTCAGAATGATGAAAGGCTACATAGACCCGACAGGCTTCAGACTTGTGGCCTTGAGGTTGCAGACAGAGTTGTACAATTAATGTATTCGACAGCTACCTTCCTGGCACCAACAAATCACCCACTGCACGTTTTTTTTTATTTAACCCAAAGCAATTACATCTTTTCACCATAAAGCACTATCTGAAATATTACTCACCCATAAGTCATACCCATGGACTGTAAAGGCATTAATACCCCGTGGATATAGTTATACAACCAATAGCCCACCTATGAGAGGCTTAAAGGCAAAGCAAAGTTATGGACGGTTACACATTGCTCAACGCGTGCCCCATAAAAACGGAGATTCCCAAACAAATGCTAATACTTATTCATTTATTTATTTATGTATCACTTTTACTAATTTTGTATAGCGCTTTGACCAAGGTGCTATACAATAAATTATCAAGCTGGCACAATAAATAGATCAGTAAAACAGGATTCAAGTGACAGAAAGGAGAACCAATCGAACCAGAAGGAATTGTATCATTATTCCCAGTCATTCACCACAGTTTTGGCCGGAAACCTTCAACCTCAGGGGTCTTTTCATGACCATGTCCTGATACACTGATAAGAAGTCTTTATGAAAAGAATATTGAGACACAAGACTTAAATCCTCATTTTAGCAGCTTTTAAAAAATAATGCTTTCTCTTCTGTACAAATGCCATCAGACTGCCTAGTTGGTTATCTGGTCATCCAGAGAGTACGGATATTTGATGATTAATCAGGTATCCTTCTAATCAAGGGTGAGGGAGGTGGATTCTGGATCCATTCACTTTCCAAAATAGCATGAAATCATCAAAGGGGAATGGATCACTTGTCCTGCTCAACCATTGGGTATACAGGAAATGAGGATGTCCCAGATGAAAAAAGACCCTCATGCACGTGATGGGTATGGTGGTATCTGAAGCGGTATATGTTGGTTCTCCGCTTTTAGATCACGTCAGTGCATAATCATTGGGTCTGATTTCGATTTATGCAGCCTCCACCAGGAGGTTTTTACCCATGGTTGACGCAGTAGTGAGCCAGTGATAAAAAGTACTGTTAAAAAGACACAACAACCTAAGTTCTGCTACTTTATTTTACTCGGCTGTTGGTCTAGTAAACTCTATAAGGGTGCATCACTTTGGACTGAGTTACGAGTATTGGATGCACTCAGAGTAATAAAAAACTTGGGGGGGGGGGAAATGTGAGGGTAATTATTAAAAAAAGGTCGACATGTTTCTGCCTTGGTCTGCCTGGGTTTAGGACTTACGGGCATTCATCAGGACCGGTGGTTGGGGAACGTGAGGTTTAACAAAAAATTAAGTGCTCAAATGTGAACGAAAAAGGTATTAACCTGTTTCTTCGGACTGGAGGTCTTATGGTACCTCGCGCATTTATTTAATACTCTCCTGTCGGATCGTAGAGCTCTTGGAAGGGGCTGTTGCACCCGATCCTCAGCTTACTTCGTCAGTGCGCTGCTCTGCCCTTACTGATCCGGAAACATGTCGACCTTTTTGGAGGCTGCTCTATTTCCAGTGCAGAAGAGCATCAACAAAAATATGAAAAGGAAAAGACCACAGATACAGAGAAACTCTAAATGGATAGAAAAATAAACAGATTGAGAACAGAGAGAACGGAAGTGCACCTAGGAAAGCAAATATGGGGGTGAATATACAAGTATCCTAGTACAAATTACAGTAAACACAAACAATGCTAATTCATAGACACAAAAAATTAAAGTGATGCAAACAACAGATTATGAGAAGAAGAAAAGAAAATTAAATATATTAAGGTAACTCAGTGGCTTAAGTACTTGCTGCTTAGTTAAATGTGCAATGTGCACGTCGAGCAATAACCTACCAAATAGCGGCCTGAAGTAGTTTAAAGTGTCTGCAGAGGTAAATTTGTAAAAAGATAAGTGCTGGGGCTCTCGTCAGGAGGCAGCTTGCATCAGTCCATTCCTCCTGTCAGCACCGCCTAAAGCAGAACCATTAAATTTGGGGAGAGGATGTTGTGGGAAGAGCTGCCGACTTTGAAGCTGGGGAACCAAGGGACATATTTACAAGCCTCAATCGCCACAGGGACGTCACTTTTAGTCAGATTCCTGTGGCGATATGTGTTTTGCCTTATTTTCAATGCACAGTTTAACTACTTAATGTGGTATAATGCTGTCTTGTAAATAAGGCCCCCTTTCACGCTGTACTTAGCTGGAAAGGGGATGGCAATGGGTGCTGCGGAGGGCGTTCCACCGCAACACCCATTGATTTTGACGCTGCCCCTATTTCCAAGGGCAGCATAAATAGGAGCCCAAAATTAAGACCAGTGAAAACCTGGTCTTAAACAGGTGAAACGAAGAGAAATGCTTTATTTCTCCTTGTGTTTCCTGTTTCCATGTGTGCTGAATTATGCAGCACACATAGAAACAGCAAAAGGCCATTGATTGTTTATGTGCAGGAAGGTAACCTTTCCTGCACATAGACAATTACAAAAAATACATTTTGTAACTTCTATGTGTGCTGCATTAAGCAGCACACAGAGAAGTTTTGAAAGCACCTTTTAAAGATTGTGTATGTGCTATAAGGGACACCTTCCTGCTCATAAACAATCTTCCCCTCAATACAGACACCCTTGACTATGGTGCAAGGGTGCCTGCATTGGCGATAGACTGTTACATTTAGTGCCAGCACAGGGGGAAACACAGGGCTGCACCATATTCTTGTGAATATGGTGCAGCCCTGCGGTTCTTAAGTGATGGAGAGTGTCATTAGCCTTCTTGGCTTAACAACATGCTTCACCACTTTATTTGAAATACATCCCAAGTTCTAGCCTCGGCAGCTGCTCAACATCCTGTGATTCTGAGCAAATCACTTAATCTCCCCATGCCTATCATAAATTATTGTGTCCCTAACTGGTGCTCATGAAAAGTGGCGGTGTTGATGAATAAGTGCTGGTACTGAGCACCGGAAACCACCGGCTCAAATTAAGCACTGTAATCTGCAGCACTAGGAGCCAGGCAAGTGTTCAGGGCTCTCTGGCTATTTTCCGTAAAAGGCTGAGTATACTGCCCAGGGATGGTCACAGAATAGCTGCCAGTAGCTAGCACTCTAGGTGAACCAAGCAATTGGGCCATATAGTCATTTTTTTTTTTTTTTTTTTAGATTTTGCCCTCCACCTTAACTTGGCACATGAGGCAACTGCCTTCACTTAAAATAGTGAGCCGTCAGTAATGCTACCCGAGTCAGCTGCATGGAATTGTGAATTATCATTTCCAGGAGACCAAGTCAACTTTGAAGGCGACTAAAGAAAGTGCATGTGAATCAGCTCTGACCTTACTTGGTTGGCATCTTCATCCTTGTGCCAACAAAAGAACATGGACCTTTGCCTCTAAGCTCTAGGGAGTCAGCCTACCTGGCCCAGCTGGATCGAGGCTTGGGGTCCCTAGCCTCCTCAATGGCAATTTGGAGGGACGATGACGAGAGAAAATTAAATAAATAATTAATGTTCCTACGTCGGCGCCTCTCAAAATCCCCCACCCCCACTCAGCCCCACTGCGCTTACCTGCACGGGCCGCGGATCATGTGTCATCTTTGTGATTTGTGCTGATTGCTCTGTTTTTCTTCTGTAATATAAAAGATGTTTTCCTTGGGAAGATTGCCAAGAACCCTCCACTGTCCAGTACTTCACACCTGCCCCAGGGCAGTGAGAAAGAGCCTTAAAGAAGCTTTGCGAGCGTCGGCCCCGTCTAACCCGCCCCCTCCCCCCTCCGAGGCTAAATCCAGGCCAGAGCCCGCGATAAATAAAAACCTACATATTTTATGAGTCTTGCTAGACTCTTTCTGCACACAACCCCAGGCAGGCTGCAGACTGCGGGCATTGGGCCACTGACTGCATCTCTCCCCTCCTACCGGCCTCTGGCCCTCTCCGCCTGCAGACCATCTCTCTGTCTCTACTCCTCTTGCCTCTGTTCATCCGCCTCTCTCTCCCTGCCTGCTTCTCACTCTCTCTGCCTCACTCTGTATCCACTTGTCTCTCTCACTCCTGCATGCCTGTCCTCTCCTCTTCCCACTCTCCTCGTCTCACCCCGCTGCTCGTTCCCTGGCAACTCTGCTCTTTTCACTGTCTCAAAAGTACTTTATTTCCAAGAAATACATTCTTATAGAAATATTACACACATTTATAATTCATAAACAAAAGTATTCGTCTTTCCTTGTTTATTTGCTTCTGTTTATCCTCTTTTCACATTCTCACTCTTCTCACTCCCTCTCTCACACTCACCCGTCTTTTTGAGCAGATATTTTCAATAGAAAAGCTATATCTCATGTTCCATTGTCTCGCTCTCTTCTCCGCTTATACCTTTCTCTCTTATAATTTGAATGTATTAATCATGATACAGTTAATTAAAACCTTTACATGATAAAAGAAAATGCAAATAGCAAATATAAAGGCATGTTTGAATAGCATGTGGGCTATCAAAGCAATCTTTTAATACACGTTTTAAAAAGAAGCTGTATGTTAACAGTGCGATCCACTGCCATTATTCAGATTGTACACACCAGTTCCAATGGGCCATTTCAACATTGTCTATAATAGTATGAGAGCGTGTAAGGTGAAAGTGGTAGTACTTAAGAAAAGTGTAGCTAAGCAGTGGCGGCTCCTCTGCAATGGCAGAGGAGCGTTGCCTCACTGGCTCAGAGTCAGTGTTGGACTTGGCCCTTTTTGGCTAAAGTTCCCTAAACTTTTTGCTTTCCCCCTAGACCTTTGTTCTGACATGGTGTTGCCAACTTATTTGCTTTGGGCACTTTGCCACTGCTGATCAGTGTCAAAGTGCAAGTGCTTCCTTTATAAAGTGTAATGGTAATTGGTTGTCCATGAGTGGTATGTTTGCCTTACTAGTAAAGTCCCTAGTAAAGTGCACTATGCGTGCCAGGGCTGGCAATGCAAATGCTACTAGTGGGCCTGCAACACTCATAGTGCCACCCACACAAGTAGCCTTAAAAAGAGAACGCAGGCCTGCCCCTGCAGTGCCTGCGCGCAGTTTGTTAAACTGTCATGTTGTCCTGACAAGAGCACCCACTTGCCAGGCCTTACCCTTCCCTTTCCATGCACATCAGACACCCCTATGGTAGGTCCAAAGTACCCCCCCCCCCCCCCGGGCAGGGTGCTGTGCATGTGACAGGTAGGACATGTACTGAGGTGTGTACCATGTCCTGACAGCAAAATAATCTCCATTTCGATTTGCACTTTTGAAAGGCCATCGTGCCGATAGGACAGAATGGGGAGGCTGTGTAATATGTTTCCAGCCTATCTTCCCAAAGGCTTAAGATGGAGAGGTGAAGTTTAGTATGCCTGAACTCAGAATTCAATAAACACATCTTTTTTTGAAGGTGATTTTTGCATTGTGTGTTTAGAAACCACTCTTTGAGAAGTGGCTGGGTTTTTGTGCTCTAGCATTTCTGTATGTCTCTGCCTTGTTGTGGATTGACTGTTCTGATCTGAAAGTGATAGGATCTGGGGAATGTCTTGTCCCAGGGAAGGAGGTAAGACAGCAACAATTCAGAAAAGGGGGTGGTGATGAACAGTGTCTGAATTAAGCATGCCATTCTTACCCAGTCCAAAGATCAGGGCTTGATCCATCACCGTTATTTAGCTCACTGCACCATCCCAGCTCAGAACCTGGCTATATGCAAATTAGTCTGTCCCTGACCCAGTGCATCATGGGAACAGGGCAGACCAAACTACCAAGCCAATTCTTCACCAGAAACAGCAACAGTCTGACCTGCATCTGGAGTGTTGAGGGGAGGAGTAGTCCCTAGAGGTGAAGAGGCCTGGGCTGCAGCCATAAAACAATGGCTCCATCCCCTGCTGAGTGATTAAGGATCCAGACTCCCACTATCAAAGGAAGAAGGTGTCACTGGCAGGGAGACACCCAGAACTGGTTTGGACATGGGTCAGCGCCCCCCTGAACACAAAGACTTCAAAGACATTTAGGGGTAAAACTATGAGAGCTGAAACCCCTGAACGTCAGTGCTTAACTTGTAAAATATTAAGTGCAGGTGCTCAATTTTTTGGGGAGGCCACACCCACTTCCCTGCCCCCACTCACTTCAACTACTGGCCCCACCCACTTATCGACTCCACCCACATCCCCACCTAGCACTGCTGAAAGCCAGATGTAATACCCGATCTGAATTTCAGCGAGCACTGACTACAAGAAGATCTTTCCTCCCAACTATTAATCACATCTCCTGATGTAGAGCTAGTGGAGGAAGTTGGGCAGTGATCTGTGTACTGAAGAACCATTCAGGATGGAGTCCTGATTTAATAAGACAAAGGCCCACTCCCATCACTACCCTTCCCCAAGGTTAATACCCAACTACCTTTGACAGCTCTTTATTGAAGTAGAATACCTACCTTCTCACTAGGAGTAGAAAAGAGATTGAGGGACCCACTGATGCTGAAATATATTTTCAAAAACAATATCTATTCA
The DNA here is from genome assembly GCF_964263255.1 of Lissotriton vulgaris. Classification (NCBI taxonomy): domain Eukaryota; kingdom Metazoa; phylum Chordata; class Amphibia; order Caudata; family Salamandridae; genus Lissotriton; species Lissotriton vulgaris. The sequence goes on along the minus strand of NC_141685.1, from coordinate 796,726,528 downwards.
AATCTATTCAAAGACCTAGGGAAACACATGCCAGTCATCAGAGAAATAAGAGAATTCCTGATACCCACTCGTTGGGAGTCAGAGCCCTCAGCATTACATGGAAACAGGAGAAATCACCTACAAGAACCACTAGGCCACCATGGTGTATAATTCCTTACTGCCAAGTGGCCTACATCATGTTTGACCCTCAAACAGTTCTGTGTTTTAGCTAACTGCATTTTCATTTTTATGTACCAGTTGCAAACGTCTGGAATGAAAATGATCATTTGAAGCTTCAGAGACCCCCTCACCACATTCTGTCTATACATCCAAACACCCACTCTGTGCGCAAACACCATCCGCAGCCCCTTAGACCTACCTTATGCATTCATCTTCTAAAGTGTGTGTGTGCATGTGTGACGATAAACAACTGCTCATTTTACATTTCATTTATAATTTTTGAATGTGCTTTCTAATTACCACGACAGTAAAGACTATCATCCCTGGCATTAAGCACAGGTTAATTGAATTACTTTTTGTGGTTCACCATAACAAAGATAGTGGCGTTACTTGAGTAGGGTTTCACACTCCTAAGCCAACAACCCAATTTCTCACATATGCGATACTGTAGCCCAGGGATCCATCTCTCTTAAGTACCAAAAGAACCAAACTAGCATTTCTGCTGCATTAGATTAAAATTGGCCCACTGCCCTGCCACAGTTTAAAGATTGAGCGTTCCAAACCAGTTGAAATCTTAATCGTGAGCACTATTCCTGCGTGTATAGTTCTGACCTGAAAAATAAAAATAAAACCAATGCGTGTTAACATTTGCCATAAACAGGGTTTTTAATAAGTTTATCTTTAGTCCAGGGTCTGATAGCTAATGCAATATGAAAAGAGTATCAAACTACCATGATTTTCGTAATGCTTTTAATTTTGCTCCCCTACATTCCTTCCACCTTAACATCTGTGGCATCTCTTTAAAAAAAAAATTTAAATGAAGAAACTGAAAAAAGATAAATTTTGGCAAACACTTTTGAACAATCAATCAGGAGCACAAGAGCTTCCACTTATAAATAGAACATTGCTGTAATCCCTTTGCCCAAGCTCTTCACCTTGTTTCCTGGAGACAATGGATTTCTGGAAAGGGACAGAATGTATGCGTAGGAAAAAAGAGAAGCCTTAGATACAAAATTGTTGAGTACTGTGGAAATGCTCATAAACATGAAAAAGAAACATATATACATACATATTTAACCTTTTCCATGCTCATGACGAGCTGAGCTCGTCTTGAGGCACGGTGCTCCGGTGCTCATGACGAGCTCAGCTCGTCATGGGCCGTGGAACGCTCAGGTGCGGGGAGAATTCCCCCGATGTGCTGAGCGTTCCACGGGAGCCAATGCACCTGTGACGAGTTGAGCTCGTCATGAGCACAGGAGCGCCGTAGCTCATGACGAGCTCAGCTCGTCATGAGCATGCAGGCGCTGTGCGCGCCCCCCTCCCCCCAGCACAGGGGGGGAATTACCCCCGCAGCGAAGGGGATATATATGTATACCTACATATATATGTCTATATACATATATCATGGTTTCATGGCTTTTTTTCCTTTCCTTACTTTGTTTAGGAGTCTCTCTACCCTCTGTATTTTAAGTGAAGAGGGTAGAGCAAAGGTTGGGGTTTGCTTGCTGTTGTCATCAGAAATGTAGAAAAATACCCAGGCATAACGCCGTTCATAGAGTTTTAGTAGCTACCCGCTCTCTCCTTTGCACAGACGAATCTCAAAAACTCAGGATGAGTAAAATTCAAAAACAATGCATGTACTACTGCACTGCCAACTACTGCCTGTATCAAAACAATGGTCAATGCTGTGCAATTTCAAATCTTACACACTCTCATGGCTCTGTAAGCAACCGAAGAGGTACATTGATAGACCGTTCGCCCTCTCCTTCCTCTTTTCAACTAAGCTGTGAGAATGGCTGACACTAGTGCGGTTGCTCTGCTGTTTGAGAGCAACTGACCCCGGTATTCACATCACTTTAGACAACTCTATCCAAAGAGTGCTGCGGCCAGGTTATAAAACTGTCCAGATTGAAATAGATTTGGAAATCAAAGGGTGTCTTTACAACTAACAACTGACAGCTGATTTTACAAAGAAGGCTGCCGTCAGCCGGGCAAAGGTTCCAGTATGCTCATGTTTTCTAAAAAAAAAGTCAAACAGACAGGACCTGGGTATTCAGGGAAAGCGTATGAGTATTGAAATTCGTTTTGACGCACTCATATTTAAAATGTTCTCGCTAACAGCACCAGTTCTTAATTGTTCCAAGTTCAACTTCCTTAATGAATCGGATTGAAAATTCAGCTTTTGTGACCTGCAGTGTCAGACGCTACTATCGTTCAATGTCTGCTCTGAAGTGCCACATGAAAAAGGACAGGTGCTGGGAAGGGAGGAGACTCACCTTTTGTGCCTGCAGCTGCTCTAATAATTCCTGAATAAGGAATTAATAATCCACGCGGACTCCGGGATTGTTTTTGCTGCTTTTATTCAGGTTCTGGCTGCAACAAAGCATATTTCGTCCTCCGTGCAGGTCCGGCATGTCTGGAACTTTCCTAGCCTGCCACACGCCCTCACTCATCAGCCCGCCCTGAGCCACAATTATTAAAATGGTATGAGTTTGACAACGCTCTTTGGTGAAAGGCAGGCATGCTGCTGACATCACTAACATGATACAGTGATCATGCCTGGACCTGGGTCGCCGTCCTCTGGAGACATGCCAGGCAGGCATCCGAACGGAAAGAGAACAGGTATGTACATTTATTTTGATTAACTACTGGGCCCAGGGGAGAAAAATGTGGTAGACCAGGCCCTGAGAAATAAGTGCTGGTGCTGAGCACCGGTAAGCACCGGCACAAATTAAGCTGGAATTGGATTGTTCAAAACAAAAAGGATTGAAACTACTTCATGGTCAAGAGGAACCTCTGCCAAGTAAGAAACAGCTGAAGAGACTGAAGGAAAGGACTGACCCTATCTGTGTGTTCTAGGGCTGGCGTGCATTTTGCTGTTTTAACCATGGAAGAGGCTAAATGGACTTTGCTGTGTGCTGTGTCCCCCTGCTTGAAAGGACTTTGTTGTGCTGTGTCCTGAAGTAACTTAACCCCAAGGGCCTGAGGTGAGCTGGCTCCCTTTTGTGGAAACTCAGGAACACAAAAGTTTCTAGAAGTGTCTCAGCAACACTGTGTGAGTGTGCTTTTTGCAGCCTGAGACCTTCCTAAGCCATGTCCTGTGATCGTGGGCACCTGGAGTCCAAGCGAGTCACAGCGACGCTGTGTGAGTGTGCTTTTTGCAGCCAGAGCCTTTTGTGAGGATTGTCCTGTGATCTTGTGCACCTGGGGCCTTATTTATGAAGGCCTTGCTTCAGTTTTGCGCCGCCGGTGTGTCACTTTTTGTGACGCACCAGCGGTGTAAACAATGCGCCTTGTTGCGCCATATTTAAAAAGTGACGCATCTAGGTAGATGCGTTACTTTTTAAACCCCTGCGCCACATTATACCTGCGTCAGGTATAATGTATGCAGGGGGGGCGTTCCCCCGCAAAAATCCTCGTAATAGTGACGCAGTGAAATCTATGAGATTTCACTGTGTCACTTTTAGGACGCTGTTGCGTCAAAATCTTGCGCCTGCCTCACAGCAGGCGTAAGACTGACGCAAGCCCTTTCACATGGGGCTTTCCCCATGTGATAGGACGCGTTGCTGGAGTTGCGTCACTTTTGTGACACACTCCAGCAATGCGTCACTTTTGCGCTTACAGATACGTCAGAAATATTGACGTATCTGTAACTTCTTGCGACATGATGCGTCATACATTAAATATGACGCATCAGGAATGTCGTAAGGAGTGCGCAGTGAAAAGTGACGCATCGCTGTTTTCACGCAGCGATGCGTCACTGTTCATAAATGAGGCCCCTGGAGTCCAGGGAGTCCCAGTGACAATGTGTGCGTGTGCTCCGTGCAGCCTGAGACCTTCATGAGGATTGCTCTGTGACGTGCACACCAGAAGTTCCAGTGTGTCTCAGCGACGCTGTGTGCGTGTGTTTTTTGCAGCCTGAGACCCTCTGAAGAATTGCCCTGTGATCGTGGGCACCAGAAGTTCAAGTGTGTCTCAGCGATGCTGTGTACATGTGCTTTTTGCAGCCCGAGACCCTCGGAAGAATTGTCCTGTGCCAGAAGTCCAAGTGAGTTTCAGCGACTCTGTGTGCTTCGTGCAGCCTGAGACCTTTGTGAGGATTGCCCTGTGACCATGCGCACCAGAGACTCAAGGGAGTCTCAGTGACGCTGAGTGCAAGTGCTTTGTCCAACCTGAGACCTTCATGAGGATTACCCTGTGACCGTGATCACCCGAGGCTTAAGGGAGTCTCAGCAACGCTGTGTGCGTGTGCCCTGTTGCAGCTTGAGATCTTCGTTATCGTCATCGACCCGGAATCAACCAAGTCGCATTGGAGGCCCAAGTGGCAAGAGGCGGAGAGGAGAGCGAGGTCGCACCCACCAGGTAATGTGTGTCGGTGCCTAGGGTGGAGTGCGGGCTTGGAGAGAGATGCTCTCAGCCTCTCTCCTTCTGGTAGCGCGAGCCTCTGTTCCAGCTCGTATCGCGGCCCGTACGTGCCATGAAGTGGCAGTACCGGGGCCAGAACGTGCAGCTGCACTGTGGTTTACACCAGATCGGTGTTGGGGGCATATGGTGACGGAAACTGACCATGAGTCAGTACGATGGGCGGAGAGACCGTCTGAAGCGCAGTGATCGGTGCTGGGGTGTACTACGCATTGCATTAATTCTGTATTACAAACTACCTGATTGTTGTATTACGCGTTGCATTAGTTTGCAGAATGAACTATCTGATTGTTGCATTACGCATTGCATGAAGTCTGCATAACAAACTACCTGATTGTTGTATTAAGCATTGTATTAGTTTGCAGAACAAACTATCTGATTGTTGCATTACGCATTGCATTATTTCTGCATAACAAACTACCTGATTATTGTATTACGCATTGCATTAGCTTGCAGAACGAACTACCTGATTGTTGCATTACGGATTGCATTATTTCTGCAGAACTAACTGCCTGATTGGTGTATTACGCATTGCAGTAGTTTCCATCACAAACTGCATTATTCTTCCATTGTAAAGTGCCTGATTCTAGCATTACGAACTGCATAGCCTTGCATTAGGACTGCATAGGATCACCTAGAATTGCTCATTAATACCGCCAGAACTTACAAGAGCCGGCTGACCTAATAACTGGCCAGGAGGTATATTACAAATACCCATATGTTGGATTTTTATCTTGTGGTCTCATCGTATATATTTTTATATAAACTTATACATGTTTTTATATGAAACTCGTTTGGAGTCCTTTTGTGGTGTCACCCTTGGGTCACTGGGAGCGTGGTTGAAAATACATTACACATTTGCCTTGAAGATACTCCTGGCTGCTTGTGCCAAGCTACCAAGGGGGTGAGCAGGGGTTATCTGAGATGGTGTCCTTCCTTTCCCTGACGTGGAAGCAAGGGTCCCTACTTGGCCTAAGGTACCTACCTCAGTCAAATAGGGAATCCTGGTTCTAACAGTCAGTCACTGAAAAATAAAACAATATTTGATTATCGTTTGACTTTTTACCTGCTGTCTGAGTCAGCGTGTGTAGGGTGGGGTGGCTGTGGGAGAGAGGAGTGGAGTGCAATTCGAAGTGTGCATGTCTGTTTGGTCAGCCGTCTTACGCCGGCCAAACAGATGTGCGCAGTAGAGGTGGGCGGAATTTGCAGAATCGTGTTACGCAAATCTCTGCAAAATGTTAAAAAATCTCTGCGAACATGCAGAAATTCCGCGAACACGCGGAATTGCTCGTTCGCGATACTTTTTTACTGTTTGCAATTGCTGTTTGCATTCTCGGGGGAACATATCTTGCGAACACGCATTTGAGAACGCGAACAAGCAAAAAAGTTTGCGAGTCGCGGAACGCAGGATTTTGGGCAATTTCACGTTCTCTGCGGAACGCAAAATTACCCAAATTCCACAAATTCCGCAAGCAGAACGGAATTTACCGCCCAGGCCTAGTGCTCAACCCAAGTGTATTGCAGACCCGGGTTGGGGAAACAGCACAGCCTCCCTGTGCCTGAGCAAGCATTAAACCAGCCCACTCAGGCAATTCCAGCGCTGCTTTCATAGCATGAGAGCCGCGCAGGGATTGCACAGTGAGTCTCTGATGCTGTGGCAGTGTCTGCTGGGATGAGGAAGAAGAGGAACACGGAGGAGAGAGGAGCCAGGAGGCTGGCAGCTTCTGGTAAGTCTTTTTTTAATTAATAACCCCCTGCTCTCTCCATCCCGCTCTCCCCATCTCATGCTCCCTGCACCCCCTCCACCCGCCCCACTAATTCTTGTTTGTGTCAGCCGCCACTGCAGCTAAGCCTACAAGGAGAGCCATGCAGCAATAATTATTACCTTTAAAGTGCACTTAAATTACATAAAGGCCATACCAGGTTAAGAGTGGCAATCTTTGTGAAGTACGGCAAAGCATATATGGTTACCACTGCAATAGCTCGTGGAGCTGTAAAAAGTTGGGCCCAGGTGGCAGTAGAGTTTTCGGACGCACAAAGTTAGTCATTTTTCTGCAATACTATGTTCAACTCAAGTTGTTTGTTGAACACAACACATACTAGAGAAGAATTTCCCATTTTCAATCGAGATTCTGAGACAGTATTTGGTCTTTGTTCGACTGTTGACAGCAATGTACTCCTCTGGGTCGCTTTGTGTCATCTTTGAGCGGCTTCTCTGCAATAATGATAAACCTTACCAGGCAATCCATTACAGTGGCGGCTGTTCTATCCTTGAAGCAGTGGGGCTATGTGAATGTGGGGTCAAGGGGGTGCAGGGGAATGAATAAATTAAAAGCACTTGCCTGCCACTGCGGTCTCTACCTCATTGCTCCTCTTCTGACACTTGAATCACTGCACAGGCTCCCAGGGGGCAATCATGGCGCTGCTCTCCTGCTGGTAATACCAGAGTGAGAGCAGAGCTGTGATTGGCCTGAGTGGACTGAACTAAGGCTCACTCAGGCACTGGGATCCTGAACTTTTCTCCACCCGGCTGTGCAACACAGCTGGGTGGAGAAGTGTAAGTGTGCATGTCTGTGTGGCCGTCCTATGACGGCCGGCCAAACTGACATGCGCACTTACAGTGCACAACTTTCCTCCACCCTGCAGCTTAGTGATGCTCCTCAGTATGGCCCTGCCTTAAGGATGGCAATTGGCTCAGGAAGAAAAATAAAATGATAACATACTAGTTGTATCATCATTTTATTTTTCAGTGTGGCGCCATAACCGAGGAGCCTCCTCTGAACTATTTTTTGGGCTGTTGAGACTTGCAGAGCAAAAAGAAGGGCATGGCGGCAAGTCTTTATTCCATGGATATTAAAGATGCTGTGTAAAAATTGTCTGCATGAAAATAGCAAAATGTGGCACAGGCACAATATGTGCTAAAGAGTTTCTTCTGGGCGAAACACTGCTAGTAAAGTGTTGAGCTTGGTATTCCCGCCAACGGCTGCAGTACATCATTTGTTGGTGTTAGGCCAAACCTCAGAGCTAGAAACCTGGATTTGTAAAAACCTTCTATTGTTTCAAATAGGGGTGGGCGGACATCTCCGTTCCGCCCACGGAATGTGCAGAGATTTGCCCCTTCCGCCTTTCGCAATTAAGGCAGAGAAACGGGGCAAATCTCTGCACACTCGGGGGCGTAACGGAAGTGGCCGCCCACCTCCCGCCCGCAATATTAAATGTGTTTAAAAAGCCTTAAGATAAGATTTAAAATAAAACTTACCTTATCGTGGGGTCATCCTGGGCCATCTAGCCTTCCTCCTGGAACTGCGCATGCGCGGGAGCCTGCGCATACGCATTCCACACCAGGAATGCGCATGCGCAGGCTCCCGCGCACCATTTGAAAAATGTAATGAGAGATGCCTGAGAGGGCTTCAATGTATTTATATGGAGTCTGGGGGAAGCCAGACCTCTAGATATTTGTAGCTGGAGCTCTTGTCTACCCAGGTGCCATTTTCCCTTCTTCTTGTGGCAGTTTCCAAAGATTACTATTTTAGTTTTGTCTACATCAATTGTCATCTTGTTTGTTGTGCAGTGTAGGCCCAGAGCGTTCAGTAAGTTTGGTAAACCAATTGGGGTTCAGTTCATGAGAACTATATTATCTGCGTATTCGACGGATGAAAGCAGTTGTTGGCCCAATTTTGGAGGATGCGAGTGTGCCGCATCTAATATTTTGCTTATATCTGATATTAAAAGTTTGAACAGAAATGGAGCAAGCACACACCCCTGTTTTAGACAATGCCCAATCCTGATTTGCTGGGTTAGGCCCTTGTTCATACCCAGGCTCACCTTTGTCCATGTTTTGGAGTACAAAAGCTGCATTGCCCATAGGAGAGATTTGCACGGATGTCCCATGGTGCCAGTTTGTGCCACAGCAAGCTCCTGTCCACGTGATCAAAAGCTTTTGAGAAGTCTATAAAACATGTGTAGAACAATTGATTCTTTGTTGTGCATTTCTCTATAAGCTTGGATAGAGCCACAAAGTTATCGATCGTGCTTGGCTTGGGTCGAAAGCTTGTTTGGCTGTGTGGGGTCAGGCCTATTTCTTCCACCCAGTTTTCCAGTTCCTGTAACAAGATTTCAACAAAGATCTTTGAGTGGGTGTCTAATAACGCGATCATTCGATAGCTATCTGGGTTCGCATAGGGGCCTTTTTTGCAGATGGGAGGAAGTATTGACCCATGCCAGGACTCTGATATGGAATTTTCAAGGAGGCAAAAGTAGCGCAACTGAAAACATTGTTTGATCCACAGGCCTGGGTCGTGTGGAGCATGGTTCTCTCTTCTATGTCAGTCTTTTTATAGGCCTTTCCTAACTCTGCGACTGTCTCTCTGCATGAATATTTTTGTTCTTTTTGCTTGTTTTGTCTTTCTCCCTCTCGCCTCTGCATGTCTCCTGCTCCTCTATGCCTGCCTTTGCCCCATCCTGTCCATCTGCATCTCCCCCCTGCGCCGCCTTCCCGGCAACACCTCTCTCCGTGCTCTGCCATTCTATCTGCCTGTATCTCTTTCCCTCGGTTCCTGTCTGTTCTTTGCCTGTTCAGAAAACCCTCGCTGTTAACATGTGCGTGTGCCTCTCTTTAACTTTAAGCCTGTCTCTCTTTGCCTTGTTTGCCTGCATGTCCCTCTCCACTCCCTCCCCAATGCTCTCTCATTGCTTCACTCACTCTGTGAGTACTGCCATCTATGCCTGTCAGGGTTCACTCTTGTCTCCCACAGGCATGCCCTTCTCGCTCTCCTCTGTGCTGGCTCACTCTCTCAATCTATCTCCCCCACACCTGCTTGAGGGCGCCCCTCGCGCCTCTCCTCGAAGAGTTCCTACTCTCCCTGTGCCACCCCCCCCCCCCTCTGCCCATGCCCCCTGCCTGCCAGGATTTCTCCCACTCCAGGTTTGCATGGCTGCCTCTCTGCCTGTGCCTCTTCCTTCATGCCTCCTCTTTCTGTATATTTAGTTATGCCCCCCTCACACACTCTCTGCGTCTTTCAACCCTTGCTGCAGTTTTTTTCTTTCTAAATGGCGTAATCTCTCTCCGTCGCTCTTATTGTTTGCCTTTGTCTCTCGGGAAACTACCAATCTCAGTCCTCACTGTCTCTCCGTCACTGTCCCTGTCTCTTCCCTCACACTTTCACCCACGTGCCCCGCTGCCTCCCACGTTCCAGCAGTCTCTACTGGTGACCTCTTCTCCTCCCCTCGCTCTACCTGCGACAACCCGTCCTCGTCAAAGCCAGGGCAACGCTCTCTTTCTTCCTGTCTAATCTTTCTCTCTCCCTCCCAACCGGGACTCCTCTCCTTTTCTTCCTCTCTAAACCTTTCCCTCTCTCACATTTTTCCCGCTTGCCTCGTCTTGCTCGTCTGTGCTTGTTTCTGTTCTCTGCCTTTCTTTCTCCGTTCGGCAGTCTCTCCCCCTCGCCTCTTTGCCTCTCTCTGTCGCTTGCCTGTCTTTGCCTCTCTCTCCTCTCTTCCAACCAGTCTCTGTCGCCCCCGTGCTTCTGGCGCCCCCTCCTTGTCCCCTCCCCCTCCAGGTAAGCAGTCTGCCCTACCTGCTGATAATCTATCCTGAGAGACAGGCCTGCCTCCCCACCTGCGCAGCTGCCTGCACAGAGTCAGTCTTATTAAAACACTCAAATGCTTACTCTGCTGAAAGCGGGGCCTGCTGGGCGAAGCAGAACGAGTGCCCGGTGCCACGGAAGTGATTCTTCCCGAAATATGATGAATTCTCTCATTTTCCCCATGATTTATTTTCCAAAATGGGCTTATTATTTTTCAGAGTATATTTACATAATACATTATTTGGCTATATTTACAACAACAACAAATTGTTCGCCGCTCCAGAGATTCCAGCTTCCACTGCTTGGTTCTAGAGCCCGCGTGCGTCAGCTGTTCTAGTGCCCTGCAGGCCAGTGCCCACCGCCCCACCTTTGATTCCTAGGACTGGATCTGCCCGCCCCAGGCATGGAGTACCGCGCTCCTCCCCAGCGGCAGGAAGGGTGCCCAGGGCCCTGCTGCAAGCGAGGCAAGCGGGCAGTCTTTCTGGCGGGCGGCTAGTAAACGACAAAAATAAACAGGGTTCATTCTGCCCCTAAAGCATCTGTGCCCTGGTGCCACTGCACCTGCTGCACCATCGGTAGCAATGCTGCCGCCCTCTCCCTTCCTTCTGGCAGTCACACGCACAGACCCACCCTGAGCTAGAGCTCTGTGCAACCCCACCTCTAAACCCCAAGAATGGGTTCGCCTGCCCCGGGTGGGCTGGAGACCCGTAATCTCACCCTCTTCTATAATACCCAGGACTCGACCTGCCGTTACCTAGTGGGCTTGAGGTCTCTGGCCCCCTCCACCTTTACTACCGGGGCTGGACTCGCCAGTCCCTTGTGATTCGACGCCTTGTGGCCGGTACCTTTGACACCCAGGCCTCGACTAGTCTTTCTGTAGCGGGTTGAAGCCCTGCGGTCCCTATCTTTACAATCCAGGACTCGAGGTACCTTTCCCTAGTGTGCTTGGGTACCTTTCCCTAGTGTGCTTGGGTACCTTTCCCTAGTGTGCTTGAAGTCTGTCCTATAAAGTACGCGGGTGAGAGAGTGCCATGCCCTGCGCCATAACCTCCAAGACCAGCCCCGTCTATTACCTCATGCCCGGTTATACACACTTACAGGGGGTGGTCTCCAACAAAGGTTTCCAGCACTTCAAAATATTAATAAACCATCATATTGAGCTATGTTGATATCCACAGCGATCCACTGAATCCTTCACAATCTTCTTAACTAATGATTACTGGATCCAAACAGACATATCTTTTTTCGCCGTTCCTCGTACACAAGTTAACAATGACGCACACGTGGCGCAAGAAGGCTTGTAAATCAGCCCTGGAGCCTTGTGGTGCTCCTGGGGGTCAGTTCTGTACTGGGTGCACTGAATACGGATTCCGCCATCAGTGACGTAGCCAGCGTGTCCATGGCCCTAGACAGGGAAGGATAATGACCCCCCTGGCCGCCGTTTGAACTGAAATACAGCAATAAACAGGGTTCAGTGCCCCCCTCGGGTCTCTGGGCCTCGGTGCCTCTGCACCTGACCTGCGACACACGCACCAATAGAATGTACGCCCCTGTCGGCAGTCCGTGGTATGGCAGCACAGCCTCACCACATACATGATCGACTTGTATGTTCCTGGAGCGCTTAACCCCGGATGCCCACCTCCTTCTTTACTACCTCGACGGAACTCCTGTCAGGAGCGGCGTGCGGCTCTGGAACACCCCCCTCTCTGTTACTATCAGAATTGAACTCGTCTGTCAATAATATAATGCACGTGAGTTCCAGTTCCGTGCCCTCCATCTTCAACGCGAGGACTTCCCTGAGCTCGCCTAGACATACTCAGTGGCGTAACAACGTGGATAGAGGGCCCCAGGGGCAGCTCTAGGCTCATGGTGGCCCTGGGCAGGAAGCGTAGGTAGGGGGCCCGGAAGAAGGGGTCCGTGCGGGGCGTTGCGAGGAGGCCAGTGAAGAGGGGGGGGGGGTCAAGATGTTTGGAAGTGGAACAGAGCTGGAGGCGCCAAATCCCTGCCAGGGGCCACCACGCAAATATGTATTCATCCTGAGAGGATTATTATATTAAGGATATATATTGGCGTGGGGGCCCCTGGGGTTTGGTGGCCCTGTGCAGGTGCACAGCTTGCACATGCCTAAGGCCGACCCTGAGGGCCCCCACGCCCCTGACCCAGTCAGGAGCTCACAGACCAGGGGCCCACTGCCCGTGCACAGTGCCAGAGAGGCCCACATGGAGCTCAGAGCCCCCGTCCGCACGGGACAGTTGTTACACCATTGACTTACTTGGCCCGAGCGTCTGTCCCTCTTTAATACTTTTATGTATTTATTTTATGCGTTTTTATATAGCGCGGACTTTACCCAAAGGTGTCAGAGCGCTTCACAATAGGAACAGTACAGATACATGAGGAGAAAATTACAAGTGAACACATTTCAAAAGCAAACGTTCAGTTATGTGAGGCAAAAGTGACAATTGTCAGCAAACAAAATACAAGAGGTAGCAAAGGTACAGTACAGGAGGAAAAAAATGACATGTGTGCAGGGTACAAAAGCATACAAAGTACAAGTAGAGGTATAGTACTGCAATAAAAGTCAGACACTCAAGCACAAGAACAAACGTTATGTAGGCAATGGTGGCATTTGTGCAAGTATAAAAAGCAAACAAAATGTAAGAGAATATAAGAGAATGTAAACGAATTCAAGAGGATATAAGAGGATGTAAGAGAATACTGGGACTGGATTCGTATTCTGCAGTCCCGTTGCGAGCTGTACGCCTGCTGCTCCGGACTTCACACTTAAAACCCAGGCCGGCACTGGACCAGTTTGTCCCAAGTGATCTCGAGGCTCGTGATCCTAGCTTTAATAAACAGGGCTACACGAATGACTGCACCTAGTGATCCAAAAACCTGACAAGAAACTAAATATCTGACATGCCCCCGCCCAAAAAAAGACAGTCTAAAGAAAAGCATGCAAAATTCTCTTAGTATTTTCTGCTTCAAGAGCACCAGATTAGCTACAGTTGCTATGTGCTCCAAGAGCATGACCCACCGGACGCTCGCCCAGGGCAAGGGAGGGTTAAAAAACAGCTGCAGCCAGTCAGCCAATGGGCCCTTGGGACGCTCCACGTTTTCCAGCCTTCCCCTGATCGGACCAATCGGTGCTTTCGAGGGGCGTGATCTGGATCTCATTGGTCGCCGGCTAGACATATGCTGGAGGGAGGGGGGCCGAGGGGGGCAATCAGTATCATGCCAGCGCTCCAGCCGCAGGTGATGGAGCGGGGCTGCTGAGCCGGGGCCGCGGTGCAGGTGCTGCGATTGCCAGCTGGGACCTCAGCAGTGGCGGGTACTGTGCTGGCAGGTGCTATGAAGATTGAGCGCTTTGGCACGCGCTACGAAGACTGAGCGCTGTGGCAGGTGCTACAAAGACTCTAAGCGCTGTGGTAGGTGCCACGAAGCCGAGACTCTGAGCGCAGTGGAAGGTGCTACGAAGCCGAGACAATACTCTGAGCGCTTTGGCAAGTACTACGAAGACTGAGCGCTTTGGCAAGTACTACGAAGACTGAGCGCTGTGGCAAGTACTACGAAGACTAGGCGCTGTGGCAGGTGCTACGAAGACTCTGGGCGCAGTGGCAGGCGTTACGAGGCCGGGAAGACTCTGAGTGCAGTGGCAGGTGCTACGAAGACTCTAAGCGCAGTGGAAGGCGCTACGAAGCCGAGACAAGTCGATGAGCGCAGTGGCCGGTGCTACGAAGCCCGGGATGACTGAGCGCAGTGGCAGGTGCTATGAAGCCCGGGATGACTGAGCGCAGTGGCAGGTGCTTCGAAGCCGAGACAAGACTCTGAGTAGTGGTGGTAAAAGTTGCAAGTGCTACGAAGCCCGGAAAGACTCTGAGCCAGTGGCAGGTGCTACGAAGCCGAGACAAGACTCTGAGCGCTGCTGTGGCAGGTGCTACTAAGCCCGGGAAGACTCTTGAGTAGTGGTGGTAATAGTTGCAGGTGCTGCGAAGCCAGGACAAGACTCCAGGCACAGTGGACCTTGCCTGAGACCAAGCTCTCCTCGGTGACAGTGACAGTGGCTGGGGCAGGTGCTGCGGAGCTGTGATGTTATCAGTGACTGGACCAGTGGCAACTGCTACAGAGCAGGGAGCTAAGAACAGGCTCTCAACAGCGGCTCTAGTACTTGTGAAAGTGGCTCCGTGGTAGGCGCTACGTTTCTGGGAGCAGTGGCTGTGGTTTTACTAGTCGTGACAGTAGCTGCATCAGTGGCACTGTCTGCGAAACTAGGGTGTCGGCAGTGACCTTGGCCTTGATTACATCAGGGGCGTGAGCTTGGGAGCTGGGAATTGAACTGCAGCTGCTACGAAGCTGGAACAACCCCCGAAGAGCTATATCCGTGGTCGGTGCTACAAAATCTAACCTGGGCGCTCAAGCGACAGTGGCTTCGGCGGTGGCGTTACTTGAGTGTTTGATGTTTACGTGCAACCACAGCAGCCGTAGAGCGGCCATTTATTCAGACACCGGGAGGTGTATAGCGCCAATCTGTTACCTCGCGCAAGATTCTTCTGACGGCTGCGCCCAGAAGTCACACTACGGAAGCGCGTCGGACACAGCTGTGCACACAGGCGCGACCGTGGCGTGCAGTGTGTGGCATGCCACGAGTAACTGCACGTCCTTAACTACTGAGGACGACGACTGTGCGCAGAGGTGCCCATGCCAACAGGCAGGGACAAGTGTAAGGGCAGCTGGCGAGGCACCAGGGTTTGTGCCGTGCAAGAACTCTCGCTCTTATCCCTAGTGCACGGACAGCTGGCGATCGCACGAGACCGTGCACTTGCCAAGGCCTTGTCCCTACTCTTAGTGTAACCTCCTGAGAGCGGGTTCGAATGTTGGCGGCGCTACAACGTCTTCGTTGCTTCAAGGCACACTGTACCTAAGCACACGTAACGGGCGTGCACGAGTGTACCGAAAAGCGGACACGTGATGGGACAAGAAGCAGGGCATACATAGTGTGCTGGTCTTAAGCAGCAGGTGCAGAGACGACCCCGGAGTAGGAGCTTTCGGCGGCAGGACTGTGCCCCGGGACAGCCCACAGACTCCGACACGATTCGAAGGAAGACGACGCCAGACACCCCACTGCCACAGAACAGGACCAGTGCCACTGCCACCTGCATCGCTTTGGCGCGGAATGCCCGGGACCTGAAACCATTGCTGAGCATCGGAATCTGGGATGCGCGCAGGTGTGTAGGGGGTACCTCTCTGGTGTACACTAATAATCCGTCGACAGTCTGCGTAACTCATACCACCTAACAGCCTTGGTACTCGACCCAGAAGCCGCGTGCCTGCTGGCAGCACAGCCCATGGCCTGCCCACCCCCCTCCCTGGGTCCGGCTCTGGTGTGGCGCCTCAACCGAATACCAAGCTGACCCCGATTGGACTCCCTCCATCACCACTGTCCGAACGCATTACTAGCCGGCAATTGGAGCGCACTGAAGCATCCCCCTGGTTCAAGCTACGCTTTAGAGACGCATTGCATCATCAACTCATTCATGGAAACCGTGACTCTGCCCCTCCTGAATTGGAAGTTTTGACTCGCAGGGTGCACGCACAGCTCGGCTGTGGCTGGCATCCCCAGCTCAGGAGCAGCAGGCAAAGAAGAGCCCCCCTGGGCGCCCCATGGACAAGAACCGGTGTTGGAAAATGTTGGCGCCAAATGTAACGTCCCCCGAGGGGACCGGGCGGAGTCGGTAAAGTGCACCCTCCGGCAGCCATGGAAAGTTCTCTTACGATCAGTGACGAGCGCTGGGCTTCGGGGACGGCAACAGACTCCTAGCGCTGCAGCCTCGTGGAAACTCAGCGAGCTGCTCGACGGATAGCGCCGAAGTGTGACCGTCTGCACACCCGCTTACAGCAACCTGGAGGTAAGTCTGCTCGCGACAAATAAAATGCCAAAAATGTGCCGTTCTGAAAGCTTTTACAACGCACATTGCCACCTCCCGCTCGCAGTGTGTTCACATAGTCACTTTATAGCGCTTACATTCGGATGTCATTTACCAGTTTCGGCCGTGTGAGGAAATCCAGTAATCTGTTTTCAGAGGTGAAAGGCACGTATATCGCGGACTGTCAAAGTCACGACGTTTCTGTCAGTTGATGATTCTATGAACGCTGTCAACTGACACACTATCGTGACATTTGCGATCAACAGTAACAAACCACAGCTGCTGTGATCCTCTCGTTGTTGACTCGTTCATGTCGTGGCGCTGCGATCACTCATACTTCATAAACGTTCGGTCAGAGTCCTAGCCCACTTATCTCAAATCGCGACATTGCCTTTTGTGATACCCCAATATACACGTTGTGTGATTTCATGAATGTGCGATTGCAAATACCGTATAAAGGTTGATTAATGTCGCGACATCGGGATTTAGTGAGAATTTAAAGAGGCTTTGTGAATTGCTCCCAAATCGTGACACTGCGCCAGGTGCACCTCATCCATGAGCTGCAATCCCATTGCTCTCGATTCATGCAAATTCTTGGCATTGTGATCACTGATACATCCTAAATGTTCAGTGAGCCCCTCTATTAAAGTCAGTGGCGGGCATGCGCGGGGCCACAGGGGCGTTTGCCCCGGACGCAACATTCTTAGGGGCGCAGGGGCATTCTCAAGGGCGTAAAAATGTAAAAGAAACGTGGACGTATACTTCCCATGCCCCAGGTGCTTTAATCCCACGCTACGCCACTGATTAAGGTGCAGTGGCACCGGCTCCCAGGGGTGTTAAGGGCCTGCGGTATTGTAGACGTGTCTGTCTTTTGCATTTCAACAGGGGCAAATGGCACACTTTCCTTGCTTGCATTAGTTGTTCATTCAACCTGTGAGTAAAACGCGCTCTTTCTGTGTGGGGGAGGGGCGTATTTGAGCTTCTCAATGCCTGCAGTCGGAGTGTATCACAACTAACCTGTTTGGGCACATCCAGAACATACCTGCGGTCCAGAGTACTGTTCATTTTTGTTATAATGCTTAATGTTTGTAGAAATGCAGTTTCTAAACGCTTCCAGATTTAAGCAGACAAGACGATTACGGTTCAGCCAGATGCACGATTTGCCCAGGGTCACACAGTGCGGTCAATTGATAAATCATGGATCACTAGGATCTCGGGCTCCAGATTTCTATGTGATTTTTGCTCTAGTTTACAATTTAGGGGTGGTTGTAATTCGCATGATTCAGTGTAGCGCAACTACGCAGAATTACCTGTGAATTCCATGAGATCACGCTTAATTACCTGAAAATAAGAATTCTACATTTTGCGCTATTTTTGAGCACGGAATGCCTCTTCTCGTCCAAAATGGACACAAGAATACATTTTGCTCTCAGAAATGGCACTAAATGTAACAGAACATTAATAGCAAGCAGCAGCAACTCACCAAATAAGCCCAACGTACCCCTGTCATTTAGCACTATTTTCTTATCACAGAATGCCCCTGCGTGCAAAATGGGCGCAAGAAGGTATTTTGAGCAAGAAGAATATAGCCCAAACCACACAACCTACATGCTATTGTACCTGTGCTGGCAAGCGCTTCATCACCCACCTAGGAGTATTAAGTGCTATGTAGATGCTCCAATGCAGTACTACCCCATCTGTGCACCCCCACTTCAGATTCATACGGTGCTGAACAGCATTACCGATGTTTGCTGCTCGACTGAACCTCACACTCCCAGTGTGCACCACCATCTCAACCTGGTGCTTCAGTGCAACACCAGTTCTGCCCACCCTATTCAATCCATGCAACAGTGAGCCACCTTTACCCATCACTGACTCACTCACATCTGTCCTATGCAGTATCTCTTTATACTGCACTCAAATAACACTCATACTGTACAACACCATCTCAGCCCTGGGGTCCATGAACCTCAGAGAGACTGTCTACATACATCACCTTGTCACCCCTGAGCTCCACTGGCCCAGTTATGGTCATTCTGTGCAGCACCACTTTAAGATGGAGCATCTCAGACTCACTCGCAGTCACACTCAGTAACACCACCTCACATCGAAACCTAGCTGCACTAGGCTGACCTCGCTGTGAACAACACACCACCAGTCATGAGTTCCCCATGCCCTTTCTCACACTTACTCTGGACAGCCCACTTAAACCTGGATCTCCTCTGACCACCACTTACACTCAACATATACCGCACCACCCCGCCTCACACTCAACCAAACCTCACTCAAACTCAGTATGCACATGACTACAATAGAGTAGGGTGCCATTAGCTCATGAGGGCTAACAGCATTCCCTAAACCACCCACATGCCCACTGTGTACATCATCTTCTCAGCCTGCAGCTCCATTGAACCACACGGACTATGTACAATACCACATGGTCTGCGGAGAACCCCACTAAACAGCAGTCACCCCCACCTCCTCTATACTTCACTCAGCAAAAGACATTTAAAGTCCGGCTCAAGTCCAGTGAATGAAGCTCGAGGAGCCTGAGGGTGCTGTGTGTAGGGTGCTGCAAGACAAGGGTGTTGTGCCAACCATCCAAAGGCGGGACATGAGGAACTGATTGCTGTGACTGATATCTAGAGGGGCTTTTTGCTCACTGCTGTAGACCCAGACAAAGAAGTTACACAGTGAGAGCAGGTCTCTGAGACTGGACAGCTCAAACAGGCCACACAAGACCAAGAGACTCACAAAACCAAACCAGAGTTGGCCACAAACATAGATGTGGGACTAGGACAGTGCTTACCGACATAGAAAAAATATCACAATGCCCCATTCCGCAAACCATCTCTAGCTTTACAAATGGCAGGTTTTTGAGTATGTGTCTTTTTTGCTTTCTTTCAGTATCTTTTAGCTTGCTCAGATCTCTCAGGTTCCCCCTTGTCATGTATGAGTGGCTTACGAAGTGTTCATTGAATTTTGGTACTTATATTTTTATTTTTCACATTATAAAATAAGAATGCCAGCATACCACCTGCTATAAGCACATATCAAGCTCTCATACATCTTGAATGTACATATTCGCTGTTTTTAGCTCGAACCTAACGGGCAGTGGAGCACTGTACGTAATTAAAGGCAAGCCTAAAGCTGGCAAGTAAGAGGAGAAGAAACAGAGTTGTGGATGGTTAATGCATTTAGATGAAGTGTTTCTTTAAAGAGGTGAATCTTCAACTATCTCCTAAATTTGAGAGGCGTTGGGGGGTCATGATGGAGATGGGGATGTTGTTCCAGATCCTAGGTGGAAAAGGCCTGTGTCTTTTAAAAAAAAATTTTTAGTCTGAAGAGGTCCCGACTGCGGGTATATATATCGAAACCACCAGAGATAGTGGGCTTGTCTGCAAGATAAGCAGTGGTGCTGATAGCAATGGCTTTGTAAATTATGCAGCTGGTTTTCAATATAGTGCAGGCTGGTAGGGGGGAGCCAATAGTGTTCCATTAGGGTGGGGTTGATGTGATCATATTTCTTCAGGCCCTGGATGAGACCTGCTGCTGTGTGGAGGCCTTCATTCATCACAATGTCACGCCCTCTATCCCTTAACACCATAATCGCACCTAATTGGTCGCTACACAAGAGATGGAAACGCTACACCGCCTCAAAGCAAAGACAATACATTTTCATCCACACGCCCACACAGTGTAGTAAGCTATCTGTTCGGATAAGCACTTCAACGCCCCATATTAGTTAGGGAAGCGCTACACAAATGCTGCAATTCTATCTATCTATCTATCTATCTATCTATCTATCTATCTATCTATCTATCTATCTATCTATCTATCTATCTATCTATCTATCTACAGCCAGTTCCGACGTTGTCCGGGTATGAATTGCTTCCGGCCAGTAGTATATTGTTTTGTAGGATTTCGTTTTGATAGCATTTCTTATCTGTGACAGGCCTGTGAAACGCTCCGATTCAGTGCACTGCTTCTGCACTTAAGAGTGCGCGTTCAGTAGTGTGTGAACTCTAGTTTCCCTACTTTATTTTTCCTTGCAATATTATATAGCGCAAACTCAACATGGCATGAGCACAATTTACATTACAAAAGAACACATTCATTTGTGGTAGGCACGGGGAGACAAAGCGATTTGCCTGGAATCACAGGATGTTGAGCTGATGCCGAGATTCGAACGTAGCTCCCCAGCTCTAAAGTTCGCAATTCTAGAACTTGTGGCGGGAGGTGTGTCTAAAAGTGTATGTCGGTGCTGGCCATCCATGAGAGAGACCTGTGCATTTTTCAAATGGGTGGTGAAAAAATATGAGTATGTTGCTGGAGATGTGGGCCGCGGTGCCACCAATGTACTTACCGGGGGAGGGTAAACACCCATTATTCTGCAACTTTCTTTCCGCATACCATCACTCTGCATACTTTCATTACGGAAGTACCATGACTCCGCAATGCCATTATAACGCATGGCATTACATTTTATGTTTTTATATGAAATTCGTTGTAAATGCATGAACGGTAAAAGCATGTTTTTTTTAATGTTTGGATAAGGTAAGTATGGGTATAGGGGTATATGTTTTGGGGTACTGAGGTATATGTTTTGGGGTGTTTGGGTATTTTAAGGGTTCAGATATAGTTTTGGGGTATGGGTTACAGGTAACCCTGGGCGGAGTTGGCGGAGTGGGGCTTCGCGGAGCTACGCGAAGTGGGCGAGAAACTACGCCCACCTCCGCACTCCGCGTAGCCCCACTCCGCAAACGCCACTGGCCGCCAGCCCCGCCACCCGCCTCCCTCCTGCCCTCCTGCCCTCCCTAAATACTTTAAATTAAAGGAGTCAAATAATTTAAAACGCACTTACCTTGCCCGCCGCTGCCCGCCGCGTCCCCGGGGCTCGTTATCTTCCGTCTTCTTTACTAATGCGCATGCGCGGCCGCCCGCGCATGCGCATTAGTAAAGAAGACGGAAGATAGCGAGCCCCGGGGACGCGGCGGGCAGCGGCGGGCAAGGTAAGTGCGTTTTAAATTATTTGATTCCTTTAATTTAAAGTATTTAGGGAGGGCGGGAGGGAGGCGGGTGGCGGCCAGCTACGCTCCGTCTGCGGATCGTGCGTAGTGCCGCCTGGCTACGCCCTCTCCGCAAAATTCGGAGTAGGCGGCACTACGCACACTCCGTGCACGGAGCGTAGCTGGCCGCCCACCCCTAGTTACAGGGGTAGTTTTAGGGTTTAGGGATAGGTATGGGTTTTTGGGTACAGGGGTATTTTTAGGGTTATGGGGTAGGTTTGGGTTTTGGGGTACAGGGGTATTTTAAGGGTTCATGGCTATGTTTGGGTTTTGGGGTATTTTAGGGTTCAGGGGTAGGTTTGGGTTTTGGGGTACAGGGTTATTTTTAGGGTTCAGGGGTAGGTTTGGGTTTTGAGGTACAGGGGTATTTATAGGGTTCAGGGGTAGGTTTGGGTTTTGAGGTACAGGGGTATTTATAGGGTTCATGGCTAGGTTTGGGTTTTGGGGTACAGGGGTATTTTTAGGGTTTAGGGATATGTTTGGGCTTTGGGGTACAGGGTATATTTATAGGGTTAAGATGGGTTAGTGTTTAAGGGTGTTGGGGTATTTTAAGGAGTAAGGGTGGGTTATGATTATGGGGTACAAGGGTATTTAAAGGGAGCAGGGTGGGATTAGCACACAATATGAGACATGGCATGAAGGGCGGAACATACCACACGCCCCCTGCGTTTGTCACGCCCCCAGCACACGCCCACAGCACAACGCAGACACGCCCACAAGGGACTACTTTGCTGGCACAGTTATTTTACCTTTTAAATGTATATGGTGGGCATCTGCATAGCCTATGTCCTTCTGCTGCAACTGCCCTTCCCAACGTTGTATTGGGTGTTGTGATTGGTGCTGTGGTTCCTGAGATGACCCGCCTCAAAGGTTTGGGCTCTCTATTTATTATATTAGTATAGATATATCCGTTTTTCAAAGTGGCTACAAGCTGTATAGCTGTTTCGGCTCTCTTAAATAAAGACACCCATTAGAGGGTCAGACTCCTCCTGACCTTTACCTATTGTCCCCAAACACACAGGCACCTTTTCACAGCTCTTCCCTCTCTCCATGCCCTGGATGTTGAACTGCACCACAGACACATTACATAACTTTTTCCACTGTTGCCAGCAGGACGGTTCCCGTCAGACTACCTGTGCCCTCAGCCTCAGGGGGATTAGTGTAGCTGAGGTGGTTGTTTACGGAACAAGCAGGCAGGGCTGTGAAAAACAACTCGTGAAAGGGCTTTCCTGCGTCATACCATCCCTTCCTCTGCTCCCTCTCCAGGGACTCCCATTCAGCACTATGCCTCAGAGCTATTATAGGTTCATGGACTCGGAGGGCGAGCTAGCAGGAACAGGAAGCAGAAGGAACTATCAATGTGCACTTGCAAAGGAACCGGATGCGAAACAGAGCTTCGCCAATGCACCTTGACCTCATCCAGTTGCGCTCCCTCCTTTGTAGGTCTGCTTTTAGCATTCTGTGTGTTTTTCAGTAGTGGCCGGCATGACTTGCGAGTGGGGGGGAGGGTTACTTTAAATAAAAATACTAAAAAAACTTTCTTTGGCCTTCGAGTTCCGCGCCATGTCTCCCCTCTCTCTGCTTCTACAGGGAGCAGGCAGCGTCCCTCTCCTCCCCATAGCCAATTAAATGTAATGGCAGTGTTGTGATTGGCTAGGACCCCGACCCCACAGAGAAAATGCAGTGTGTGCATGACTGGTTTGGTCGGCCCAGTGACCGACCAGACTGTCAGCGTCCACAATAGTAGGCAAGCCACTCCTCCCCTGCCTGTAACAGGAACGCCCACCCACCCGCCACCAACCAAACCCTGCGTTCTGCATTCTCGCAGTGCGAGAAGCAGAAACATAAAATAGTATTTTAAATACCAGTTTATGTTTCTGCTTCGCGCACTGTGTGAAAGCAGTGGGGCAACGCTCCTCCGCCCACGTGGAGGAGCCGCCCCTGGTGTTTTTGGCGATTTGTTGTGGACAATGCCAGTACTGACAGCAGGCGTTGGCTGCTTACCATTGGTTGTCTGTCCTGTCACTTTTACTTACTCGATTTTTATTCAATGTTTGTTGTTCCTCTTCTTATGTTCTTCCATCCCCTGTAGCATAGCTGCTTTTGAATCAAAATCCTTTTGATTGGATAAATTGTATCCTTCAAATACTCACCTTCAGAAAACTTTTTTATTTAGTTTTCATCACTTTTAGCGCACATTTTCTTTCTGTGTCTCCCTCTCTCTCATGTGTGCTGCTTTCCAGTCAACACTTCCCCCGCTGTTGGCTTTGTTAATGTTTGTTTAGCGATAGGACCTATTCAAGTATGTAAGGATGTGCATCAGTCATGTCCGACAGTGCCCCCTACTTTTTTAGGATAAGACACATGCCTATCTCTGCCAATAGCCTCAATTCTGAATTACCTCACTCCCTCATCTTACAGCACCACCATCAACACACAGCTCAGCCAATGTACCTCATCCTGATTTGCAACACTCAAAGCTATGTAAGTATCAGGCCAACTCCAGTCTGCCTGTAGACCAACATCTCTGGTCTGGGGCATTGTTAGCTATTCCATTACTAAGGGCAGAACGAAGCTCTGCCAATGTATCTCAAACCTGACACACTACACTCCATGACCTTGCAGTGGTAGGACAAACATTCCCCTCAACCAAAGTCCCTCAAGCAGTCCCATCGTGCTGTTCTTTTACTTGGGCTCCTGACTCCACCAATGCACCTCAATGCTCATATGCACAAACGCCTGCAATCCTGGCCTCGCCTTGGTGTTGACCTGTCGAACTCTGCTGTTTGTTCCAATACTAAGAGCGAGACATAGATCTGCAGGTGCATCTCAATCTCAACCTGTAGAAGGGTCTTCTATTCTAGTAGACGGTCCTATACGAAGCTTTGCCAAGGAACCACATTTCTGACCTCTATCGCTACAGCACACGTCAAGCAGTTGGGCGCCTTAGTGGCCCTGTGGTAGACTCAATTATGGATTCTCTTTGCCTCTACCTTTGGACCTGGTGTTCTGTAGCAGAAGAGACTAACAGCTAGATTCATCATAGTGCCGTTCTGCGAGTCCTTAATAGCGATTATTAAGGAATCGCTATTAAGGACTTGCAAAACGGGATTCATGTAGGAATCGCTAAATAAATTGCGATTCCTGCACATTCCTTATTTGCGATTAGCAAATTGCTAATCGCAAATAAGGATGCGATTTCAAGGGTGCGGGGTGTCCAAAGGACACCCTGTAGCACCCTTGAAAGGTAATCTACATTGGTGTTGCGCACACACATGTCCAAAGGACATGTGTGTGTGTAACATGCAACTTAGAAAAATGAATTTAAATGCATTTTTCTAAGTTTTCGCTATTTACCACGAGGTTTGACCTCGCGGTAAATAGCCGCCCAAAATAGCGATTTCGCAATTTTTAAATGCTTCTTGAATTGCATTTAAGGAATCTCTAATTGAGATTCCTTAAATGCAATTATTCGCAAATATGCGATTTCTAAAAATTCGATTTTTGCATTTGGGATGATGAATCCCAAATGTAAAAATAGCGCTCGCAAAGGGCCAGATTCTCAGAATCTGGCCCTTTGCGAGCCGTTTTCGGCTTGATGAATCTGGCCGTACGATGTCTGTAGTGATTCTGCTGTAGCCTCAGGTGTTGTTTTTACCTGCCCCTGTTTCTCGGCCTGGTGCGCTACAGATTCGGGAGTAAGGTGTCTCTAAGGACCCTGCTAAGGCCTCAGCTCTAGGTGTGGTTTGTTCCTTGATTCTGGGCCTGGTAATCATTTGGATCCAGTGTAAGATGTCTGTAGTGGTTCTGCTGTAGCCTCAGGTGTTGTTTTTACTTGCCCCTGTTTCTGGGCCTGGTGTGCTATAGATTCGGGAGTAAGGTGTCTCTAAGGGCCCTGCTGTGGCCTCAGCTCTAGGTGTGTTTTTTTCCCTGCTTCTGAGCCTGGTATTCATTTAAATCCAGCGTAAGATGTCAGAAGTGGTTCTGTTGTAATCTAAGGTCTGGATTCTGTTAGTTCCTGTCTCTAGACCTGGTGTCCTATAGCAGTGTGGTGTTCCATAGTAGTCTGGTGTAAGATACCCGTAGTGGTCCTGTTACGGCCTCAGTTCTAGGTTTGGCTAGTTCCCTTCTTCTGGGCCCTGTGTTCCACTGAATCAGGTGAAGGATGACTGTAGTAGCCCTGTTGTAGCCTCATTTATGGATTTAATGTGCCCCTGTCTATGGGTGTGGTGTTCCATAGTAGTCAGGTGTAAGATAGCTATAGTGGCCCTGTTGTAGACTCAGGTCTGGATTTGGAGTGTTCCCTGCCTCTGGGCCTGGTGTTCCATATTACTCAGGTGTAAGATGTATGTTGGGGTCCTATTGTAGCCTTAGCCCTGGATTCAGATAGTTTCCGCCTCTGGACCTGATATTCCATAGATTCAGGAATGAGGTGTCCGTAGTTGTCCTGCTGAAGTCTCAGTTCTGGTTTCAGCTTATTCCTGCCTCTGGGGCTGGTGTTACATGGCAGTCATGTAAGACACCTAAAGCGATATTATTGCATCAGTGCTGGTGTAAGTTTGTTCCATGTATCTGGGCTTGATGTGACTTGAGTTCTACCTGTGTAGTGTTGTCGGTTGAATGTTGCTATTCTGCCTTCTCAGGTAGCTCTTAGATAATTGTCATCTTCTGTGTGCAAAACGGTAATTTTTTCCAGACTTTATAAAAACATACCATTAAAGCAGGTCTTGAAAAGGCAAACTTGCAGAGAAAAAATATGCATGATTCCAGTTTAGCTGCGTTCAATTAAAGAAAGGGTATCATGCTTTGCAGCAAAACTATCATGCTATGCACAGAACAACTCTATACTAGCAACGGGTAACTACTGTATTAAACTGTATACTGTACTCTCCACAGTTGTTCATGTTAAGCATGGGCGGAAAATCCGTTTCGCTCGCGGATTTTGCGGATTTTCGGTAAATTCGCAATCCGCGAGATTCGCGAATCTCCCGCAAAATCCGCGAGCAGCGGATTTTGCTCGCACTGTTCGCATGAGTTCGCGGCTTCCCAGTACAACTTCGCGCCCCGCGAATAAGTGCAAAATTGCAGAAATACGATCTTAGCAAAACTGAAACTACTTACCAGGTTCAAAAGTTCAGGCTCATCATTAGTAGCCATTTCCTGTAGTGCTTCCTGAGGGGCCCCTCCAGAGTTCAGTTGCCAGTTGCAACTATTATGTGACCCTGCGCTGAACCTCAGAATAGTTACACATATGCCACAAAGGTCCTGAATTACAGCTAAGGGAGACAAGCAGGAGCCAGGCTGGAAGTTCAAATCCATTAATCAGCCCCTAATTCATTATTGTCAGTTGGGGCAGGGCAGGTGTTGTAACTAATTTTGCAACAATGAAAGCACTTAGCAAGTGCAAAAGATCACTAATCAGGAAGCACTAAGGAAGCAGGTGCCAGCTAAAAAAATATTCTGTGACACATTAATCAGCCCCAAATTAATTCAGGTCACTTGAGGCAGGGAAGGTGTGCTTGCGTTGCCACAATAATGTACACTGACTGGACAACCAGAGGGTGCTGTGATGAAACAGAGGGTGGCATGGGTGGGCCAGAGGGTGGCATGAGTAGTCAGAGAGTGGCAGTGGTGACAGAGAGTGGCAGTGATGAAGAAGATTGTCCCAAACAGGCTGGACACGTAGAAACAACAAGTTCGCGAAACTTGCGACCCGACAGGTAAGTTCGCAATTTGCGAAATTGTACAAAACCCTCGCGAACTGGCAGAAACCTGCGCAAACACAAAAAAAAATTCGCGAGAATTCGCGGATTTTGCGGATTGCGAGTTGGCAAATCCGCAAAATTCGCGAACGCGAGATTCGCAAAATTCGCCCATGCTTAGTTCATGTTGTTGCCTCTCAGATATGCCATAGCTCAGGGTGTCATTACTAATTGTTGATAATACCTTGCAAATCAGACAGAGTTTACTAGGTGTGTTTGAGAGGACTTCTGTTGTAAATTGATAATGGTATATTTCAAAACTTGTCACTTTTATATCTCAATAAGCCAACATGCATGAGGAAAATAGTGATGAAATGGTGAGTCCTCAAGGGGGCTTAGCTGATGGTGTCTGGCACTTACGTCAAGCTTAGAGAACCAGCAGTTCCCTCTGATAATATTCTTGGCGATGTTGATTACGGGCATAATGTGCTGTTCTGTTTGTTACCCTTGTTATCTATCCACACAGAGTCTGTCTATCCCCAAGCTGTTTTGGCTTCTTTGTTAGCACTAGCAGTGATACTCTGGGGATGCGCCCTTTGGCTTTTTGTACAATGTTTGCTGATTCTTCCTTCTTCCTTTCTTTTATGGACCTTGGAGCATTCATGAAACGTGATTCAATTACTGGCTGTCCTTTATTGTCGGTGTGCCGTTTCGCCTCCTTATTGTGCAGGTAACCCATGCCCTTCAAGAATCCCTTGTGTTTTTCGAAAATGTCCTCATGTTTGCCTGTGTGCACACTAAGTCAAAAATAGATTAGCTAGAGCCTGTGGTCGTTGCTTCATCTGAGTAATGTGCCGTACTTGCTGCAGTGGCAAATATTTTTTCAGTCTCAATTGTTACATCTGGATTCTGAAGGTTCCTCGAAAGGGTACGCAGTGGCTCCTTAGTAGCCCTAGACCATCGCTCGGTGAACAGGACCATTGACTACAGTTTTATCCAGCTGAACTGTTCCATTGATATTAAGTTACCAGAATATCCTCTAAAAGCAAGAAATGTTGGTGGTTCCTTTTACCCCCTGCCTACCTGCCTCTATCTATGCCAGGGGTCCCCCTTCTATTTAGTTAGGACCAGAATATCCTGTATCTAATCGTGCCTTCACATCTGTCCCTTGAATGTTGACTTTGCGCTTGAGGGGGGGGGGGCAGTGTTATTTCTATCTCGTTGGCTCCTGTGCAAATGAATACGGTGGAAGTATCCATACTATGTAGAGCTCGCACATGTCAGGACGAGGGCAGGCTTCTTTTCTCACTTCCAACCTATTTTCGAACTCTACCGGTCCCTGTGCCATGGGTACCCAGGTGCATGTATTCCTCTGTCGTGTGGGGAGCATGTGCTTTTGCAGCTGTCATTGCTAGAATAGCAGGTCTGGCTGCAATTTAAATGACACCAGCTTAATTTGTGTAATTTTGTGATTTTCTCAATATGCGTGTTAAGCAAAATTCCTCAAATTACGCCATTATGCTATGTAGTATAATTACATGCCATACACTGTAAAAATGTACTGTGAATGCACGTTAACAAGCGAATGCAGGAAGCTAATGGTCATGGTGCTTTTGTGTTTTTGGCACTATGTTAGTATGAACTGTACCCATATGTCAAAAAGTGACACAATTACTATTTTCGTGTTAAAATATAACAAGAAAAGACAGATGTGCATATCGTGTAAATTTGTGTAATTGCACGCAATGTTGCTGACATTTTGCATAATTACGCAAAATGTAAACATGTGGATTTTACACCCTCCTACAGAATAGCTCCTTAAATGGCTCCAGAGAAATATGAATTCCCAGAGGCTTTCTCTAAACGATGCAGAGCTCTCATATTCAACTTACACTCTCCCTCCAGTTTAGGAATGATGTCATGTGATTGGTTATTTGTAGAGCGCACTGTTGCCATAGATTCGTGGCAGTGTAAGAAATAGTCGCACAACACCTTTTCTACAAGAGCTGCCGCTCTTGTGCAAAAAGGCGGGTTTCACCCGTTTTCTAAATTGAATTGGAGAATGTTGAGCGTGAAGATGAACCAGATGAGCGCTCCAAATTGTGTGAGGTGTGTGTGAGCCGTACACTGCCATGCGCATAACTCTTTCTTCACATAGTTAAAAACAAAGTGGTTCTGTTGGGTAGTGAAGAATTGCTTTAAAGAAGGCTATATCAGCTCATTACACAATTAAATAAACCTCTCTGAAAACAACTGAAGTACAAGTCTTTATATGAGTAAAAAACAATCACGATACACAGGAATTACTTCATTCCGTGATGACACAAACATGTGATAAAAGTGACTGTTGGTGAACAAAATGATCAGTGCATTGAATTCAGTGACACATATATACAAATTATACAAGGGGAATTTTGAAAGGCCAGAGTTTTGAGTTAATCCTCCAAGGAGACAAGAGGTAGCTGTGCAAGTTCCTGGAGTTATCTTGACCAATATTGAGCGTCAACATTTCGACCCTAAGGCGCCCCAGTTGGTGGTCGCGGCGGGTCTTTATCAAGACAGGGGAAGGTCTGAAAATGAAGGGAGAGGGTTTTCAGAGAGGCGTGGAATTGAGCCGTCAAACATGACGTGTGTGAGCGAGGAATACTCACATTGGGAACAGATGGGACAGGGGGAATATCAGCCGATGGGTCAACCTGGAATAGACAAGATGAACTACTTTAGGGCGGCTGAAGTGCCAGGGTATTACGGGTCTTAATTGACAAGTTTAGAGATTACCCGATAAATATTTGGAAAACCTGGGTCAGTGACTGATTTGGTGAGGCATAATCCTTTATACTAAGGGTGTGTGGGTTTTGTGACTAAACAGTGAACTACATCCCAGTCAAGAGAACACCCCCACTTAGCGTGCCACGAGGGGTGTGGGCGTCGGTAAATTAGCCAGGCTCGGGTGAGACGAGCAAACTGATTGGAGGTGCTCCCACTGTTAAGTTAACATCACAAGCGTGTAGATTTACGAGCGTGTGGATTTTGATTATTCTTGGTAAATGCACAGTGAAAATAGATAAAGGTGCTAATTGGACTACCCGTTAAGCGGCATCTATGCATTAGCCAAACACGGGTGGGGAGAGCAACGATGAATCGATATAACAAGCGTGTAGGTAAAAACGGGGGGGGGGGTGATATTTTAAAAAAGTGGTTGTTTAAAACCCACGGTAAAATTTATTTAAATAAAGGCGCCAACTACATCGCGCCCGCTGAGCGGCTCATGAGAGTCCCGCGTGTGCTCGTTTTCCAAAGTGAGACTAAGTCAGAAAGCCGGGTAGCGAGTGCCCAGAGAACTGGCTTACCCCGAGTAAATCAAAAAGCGAGCAGCACGTCCAATTGCGATCGATGCAAAGGGAGAATGCCGAGGGTGCTGCCAGGGAGATTAAAGAAGCCTCGAGGACGTTCTGTGCGTCAGTTGCTAGGCAACTCGGGTGCGGTAGGCTCTGTTACGCCTGAGGCGCCGTGACGGGGCAGGAAAGCACGTTGCTAAGTTACGTGGTGACGCGTGCCAAATGTCACATGGGTCGCGTGAAAAAGAGGCTGGTCTGTACACGCAGGGTGAAGGTTGGACAATTCGCACAGGGGGGAGCGGGAAAACCTCGGCTAGTGGTAAACCAATGTGTCTCCCACTTAGGACTCGGACCATTAAAGTGACAAATAAACTTGTACAAATTAGCAAAAGTCAAACAATGTACATATTACTTAACCAAGAAATCAGTGTACAAATTGGTAACTGAAAAGGCAGTAACATAGCGCAATCCAACATTAGCGCTAGGCAATGAACTTATACAGATCGCATGGTACATAGTGAACCAGTTCAGAGGCAAAGTTCCGAGGAGAAAAGGTTAAGGTTAATTTTAATTTTTAACCAGTTCAGAGGCAAAGTTCAGAGGAGAAAAGGTTAAGGTTAATTTTCATTTTCAGGGAACAAAAACTAAACTAAGGCTAACATTATTATAGTAAACCCATTTGTTTAGAAATCTCCTCGTGCTTGTTTAGTCCATGGGTTACAGAGTTCAAAGTATGGATCCATTTGCACTCTTTTCTGTTGAGTGCAGTAGTCATGGATCCTCCTCTTGGATTCGCATTGATTTTTTCCAGTATTCGCCAGCGCATACTGTCTGGTTCATGATTTTGACTGACAAAGTGGTCTACCATGGGAGCCCCCTGGACCTTGCAACGGATTCTGCTCATATGTTGTAGTATTCGTGCCTTGGCCCTCTGTGTCGTTTGGCCCACATAAGGTTTGTCACATGGACATAGAATGATGCATATAACATTCGAAGTATTACAATTTGTCAGTGAAGGCAGTGTGTATGTTTTGTTGTTGTGGGAAAAGGATGGTCCATCAATGCATAGAGGGCATGCTTTGCACGTACTGCATTTAAAGTGTCCTGTTACGGGTGGCAGGCCCAGATGGTCTCTTTGGGTTAATGACTTTGGAGGCTCTAGGAAAGCTTTTCCTACATTGTCCTTTATATTGTGCCCTCTCTTGAATGCAATTAACGGACTTTCATCCATATTAAGCTCTGATGCAACCAGATTCCAGTATTTCTTTACTGTTTTTTTCATGATGTTGCTCCTAGAATAGAAGGTGGTAACGCAAACTAGGTTGGTAGTGGCTGGTTTATTTTCTTTTGGAGTGAGTAGATCCTCTCTTGGGCAGTACCAAGCTCTCTTTTTAGCACGTTTGAGTAGGCCAAGGGGATAACCTCGTTCACGTAGGCGTTTGGTAAGTATCTCACTTTCTTTAAAGAAGTCTGTTTTTTTGGTGCAGTTGCGCCTCATCCGCAAATACTGACCGAATGGTCACGTAGATTTCATGGATGGTGGGAATCCTATTTGAGTAGAGTATTCCTTTCTGTGGGCTTTCTGTATAGATCAGAGTATCAGCCCGTCTTCCACCTTGAACAGGAGATCCAGGAAGGCAATACTTTTTCTGTCATAGCTTATGGTGAACTAAATATCATTGCACCTGGTGTTTAACCATAGGAAGAAGTCTTTTAAATCGGCTTCTGTGCCTGTCCAAATCACGATCACGTCATCGATATACCTTTTCCATATCGAATTGATGTACGGATTTTCTTCCGTGTATAGTTGTTGTTCCTCATAGTTGTCCATATACAGATTCGACAGGCTCGGGGCATAAGTCGCACCCATCGCTACTCCTTTGCATTGTAGGTAGAATTGCTGTTGATAGACAAAGTAGTTTCGTTTCATGGCGATCTCCAAAAGATTGATGAGGAAGTTGGTTGGTATCCAGTGTGGCACATTCAGCCAACTCTTGGGTCTCTTAGTTCTAAAATAACAGATGTTTATTTGTTACCCAACTCAATTGTACCCATTTTGTCGACGTCCGAAGGATGAAAGGCTGAGTGGGCCCATCAGAACTCGAACCTGTGCCTATGAGGTCATAAACAGATCTCTGGAAGAGAAACATTATTACACCAAGCCACAAAATCCAGTTACAGTGAAGCTGACACGGGTCAGAGAGATGTTCCCATTTCTTTCTGCCAAGTAATCAGCCTGGCTCCAGCATTTTAAATAAGCTGGAAGTGTCACCCAGAATCCAAGCACAAACGGAATACTTGAGTACAAAATGAAATGGAGAGGAATGTGAAAAAATACTTCAAAAACCTGGATTAAAATGGAATCATTGCTCAGTAGTGTCTGGCTTATTCCAGGAGCCAGTGTCTGCCGTTGTGAGCTGTAGACTTAAAAGGAATGGGGGGCAGGGGGCTGGCTGCTCTGACAGGCAGTTTTTAGTTGTCTGCTGCTGTGTCTAAATAGAAAGGGAGCGCCATTTTACCTGTCGTGCTTGCAAAAGCCAGGCTGGTACTGCTTTGCTAAGAGAAAAAACGCCTGTCTCAGCAGATTGGGAGGCTTTGCTGAGGCAGGTGCTGCAGTCCAGCAGCTGCCCCTCTAGCCAGGCAGGCCAGGGGAGGTTTCATTGCGCCAGCTACTTCTCTGAAGGCACACGTGGCACTGATGACAGGTGGTACAAACATAAAATACATGGGTGAAGGATACGAGATGTAATCAGTAAACACAAGAGGGAAAGCCTCACAACTGACGAACTCCTGACATTTTAAGAGGTTAAATGAACTGGTCTAAATATATATATTTCCCCCTATCTCCCTGTTTCTCCCTATCTCCCCGTTTCTCTCTAACTCCCCATTTCTCTCTATCTCCCCGTTTCTCCCTATCTCCCCGTTTCTCCCTATTTCCCTGTTTCTCCCTATCTCCCCGTTTCTCCCTATGTCCCTGTTTCTCCCTATCTCCCTGTTTCTCCCTTCCCTCCCCATCCAATGATACATTTTTCTGTAACTCTGCTCTTTTCCTTTGGTTACTAAGTTTTGATTGCTTTTAACAAATGTAACATGTTAGCCTGTAACTCTGATCCTCATTGTGTAACCTATGTAAAATGTGTAACTTGCAACTCGCTGCTCCTTATGTAAAGCGCTCTGATACCTACGGGTCTAGCCAGCGCTATATAAAACTCAAGATAAGTAAATATATCAAAGTGGTTACAACCTTTAAGGGAGGTTGAGGGTTGCCACAATTGAGCTTCCCACTCCCCCCAGTTTTTTTTTTACATATCTGGATATCAGATATGCCCGCTTTCACCTGTGGAGACTATGAAAGCCAGATATGGCCTGCCCACCAACCCAACCACCTTCAACACGACTGCCACAGGAAAATTGTGAACTGGTGCACAGACCACTAGGTCTACGTACAGCCCTGAGCACAGATCATCAACCATGGAGTCACCGACCTTTACGGACCAACAAACAAACCGAGGCTCAGAGTCAAGAACTGACATAGACAACACACACAGACAACACACATACCAACACACTCCTAGTCCAACCCAACAAATATACAACCAGATACAAAACAAGTAGGCACACCTTGACACGCCTTGGATAGACAGATAAATGCATATTTGCTGTAGGGATTCAGACTTAATTACCAGTTAATATTTACGCCCTATGCATTAACTGGACCTACTTACATTTGTTGTTCAGCATACACACACTTTTGTCTAACTTGACTAATTTTGCTATCCTCAACCAATTTTTTTTATCGTTTTGCAACAAAAATATGAAACTGGTTCATTTGTTTTCCTTCTGCTGGACTATTAAACATTTCTTTTAGCCTATGTTGTTTACATTCATAGCAGGTAATGGGTGAAAATCAATACAACATTGAGGCAGTGGCCAGAGGTAGAGGAGTGCTTTGAATTGCCTCACTTGCTAACAAGGTCAGGCAGGAGCTCTGTTATTCTGTCAGTGCTTAACTTGGATCTACAAGTACCAGATAAGAAAAGCAATAGGTAACATGTACATAATGTGGTGTAAAAGCGAAACTCTTCACATATGACAGTTTATCTTTCTTGTGCAACCTATTTTAAAGCCTGCAATTGCACTTACAGTTCCATAGCCATACCACCTCCATTAGACCTTTGGTATTTATGTTTTTTCGAATGTAATGTAGTGTATCGGAAGTGTATTGATTTAGCACTTTAGACCAGGAGTAGGACAAGCCAGCTGGAGGAGTTTTGAATGCAGTGTGTCCTATGTGGGGCGAGCTTGTTGTCTTTTTGCTTACATGCAGCTGCTGCCCCTAAATATACACTGAAGCAAAGAGTGCTTTTCGTTAATGTAAGCAAGCAAGCGTCATTCATAAGGCCCAAATAAAAAATGTTCACAAAAATGTAAAATTTTATTGGACGGAAAAGAGACATACATTGTAAATCCCCTGGTATGATGACACATTAATAGTAAAGGACAGCTTGATTAGTTTTCAAAGTCCATGTCCCCTTTAAGACAGCATGGAAAAAATGTATGAAATGAAGAACGTTCTGACTAACTCATAGGAAGCTTAAGTTTAGGCCCCTGTGGGCTGCAATTATTTCATCTCAGCAGATAACATTTTCAGGAAAATTATTTTGGCCTTTGTTAGAAATGGAGTTTCTGGTTGGCTAGGGCGGCGAATGACCATCACAATGCATGCGTTACATCGCATGTGCTTACGTTGCGTGCCATCACAACGCACTCGACATTACGGCGCGTGCGTTCAGCACGCACGCAATTACATCGCAGGCGCCATTACATCGTGGGCGCTTTTACAACGCTGGCGCCGGGACATGGACGGCGGGGAGACAACGCTTCTGGAACCACAACGAGAGACAGGACGATGCTGTATTAGTAGTGTTTTAGGGTTTAGGGTAGTTGATGCGGAGTGTAGTAGAGGGAAGGGTTTTTGGCTTTAGAACTTAGGGTTAATAGTAGTATATGTTAGTATTTTAGGGTTAGAGCTTAGGGTTAAGTTGTATATGGGAGTGTTTTAGGGTAAGGGCTTAGGGTTAAGGGTCGTATATGGTAGTGTTTTAGGCTTTAGGGTTAAGGGTCGTATATGGTAGTGTTTTAGGCTTTAGGGTTAGGGCTTAGGGTTAAGGGTCGTATATGGTAGTGTTTTAGACTTAGGGTTTAGGGCTTAGGGTTATTAGTATATGGTAGTATTTTAGGCTTTAGGGGGTCGTAGTGTGTTTGGTACGTTGCTATATTAGGTCGTTGTGTTGAGTCATTTCTACACTTTACTGTTTTGTGTCAGGGTGTCGTAGTGTGTTTTGGGGGGCCGTTAGGGACAATTTTGCAGTGTAATAGGATGTGTTGTCTTTGTGTGCATTGTAAAGGTCTTTTGCATGCATGTGAAGACGGGGTGCGATGTAATGGTTTGCGTGGTAGATGCATGCAATGTAACGGTGCATGCGATGTGAAAAATGCGATGTAATGGTGTGCGTTATTTTTGTTTGCGTTGCATCATCATACATCCGCTAGGGTATACCTTTAAGCCAGGCAGAACCACCACTCTAGTCAGGGCAGGGGAGTTACACACCCAAGAGAACTCCTGCTCACCCCCTTGGTAGCTTAGCATAGCAGTCAGGCTTATCCCAGAGGCAATGTGCAAAGCGTTAGCGCAACACACACACTAGGCACACCACAAAAGAGACTGCACACAAGGGTATATAAAAAAATCCTTTGTATTGTTTACACATAACACATATTAGACCATAAATCACTGAGCAGCATGTAAAACACATTTAGACTATGCAACATAAACCACTGTGCCACTAGGCGCGTGTCATAAAGATGTACATAAACCACATATGACCATAATTACATAAAACACTGTGCCACTAGGCACTTGTCATAACACATGTAGTTTATAGCCACTTTGCCCACTAGTCATTTATCATGATATCACATTTAGTGCATTACTGTAAAATACGTGTATGTTGCAATGGTCATAAATTATCGTGGAGCCATTAAATTAATTACGGCATCATGTTTGTGCTCCTATCACAGTCTGTGCAGTAAGTTTGTGGGCTCAGGTAACTTTCCCAGCAGGAGTCTCCATTGAGGTCTCCCCCTGCAATGCCCCTCAGGGAGACAAATGCTCCCAAAGTAAGGAGGGAGCCACCCCAGCATATGTTGGGGTTGTTGGCACCGCTCCGGTGCAATGCTATCTGTAAAAGTTAGTCGGGCCCTCTGCCCATATGCCACCGTAGTGAGGTGCGGTCAAATCAGACCAGGAATGCCCCCCGCCACTTGTAGGGCAGCAACCCACAAAAGCGGTGCTGCTGCCAAGCAGTGAACCTCAGCCCCGACTCACCAGTCACTGGGGGCTGAGCAGATCAGGTTGCAGCTGAGGCTGCGAAGTGGGGCCCGTGCCGGTGCTCCTTCTCAACTTCTTTCTGCCAGAGGACAACACCTCCTTGGTGGCTGGCCAGTCCTCTGGATGGTGACTGCCTTTCCAGAGTCTCCACAGCTGCAGCAACTTCCAGGTTGGAGCCCAGGCGCTCCCAGGGATTCGCGGGTCTACCCTCTGCTTTGGCTGGTTGCCATGCAACTTCTTCCCAGCCTGGGGGTGTGTTGGGTGATGTCAATGCGGCTCCGTCTCGGCAGACCTCTCACCACATGTGGGCTCATTTGCAACAGGCTGGAGAAGGGGGAGGGCACCTTCACGTCAATGCTAACCTCAACAGGCCCGAAACCTGTGGGGTGACTTGTGGCAGGCACTAGGCCTCTCGTGCTACCACCTGTTTCCCTCAGAAAAGACACTGATGTTAGTGACAGGGGATCGCCCCATAAAAGCTCACTGCTCACCTCTTGGCACACAGGCAGATTTCTTCTCCACCAGATAAGAAAATACAATGCTTTCCACGTGCTTAAACATAAAAGGTGGAAGAACACTCCAGTCCTTTATCTGCTCCAGACAGAGCAGCAACTGCAGGCCGTCCCACGGCCATACACACATGGGGCACCTCTCCTCATGTAGTTTCTCCAGCTTTTCTCCCAGGCAGGTACTTGCATTTAAGGTATAGCCTGGATCTTTTCATTGAAGTCTTTTGTATCCCTGAGACTTCCAACAGGAGGCCAGCACACACTAGCCCTTGGAGATTCTTCACAAGCAGGGTACCACAGCAGGGCAAAAAGAGTCAGTCCTTTTCCTCCACCTCAGATGGAAGCCGCAACTGCAGGCCAACCTCACATAGTAAAAGGTCAGTACTCCTCTTTACAGCTCTCCAGCTCTTCTTCTTGGTAGGGTCCTCTTGTTCCTTGAAGTAATCTAAAGTCTTGGGGTTTTAGATGTAATACTTATACCCCAAAATGTCTTTGTTCTCTCTGTGGGAAGGGTCTCTGAACCCATTCCAAACCAGTTCTGCCCTCACTGGTGCAGCATGACCGCTGGGGGCGGAGACATCATAGTGCAAAAGGAGACACGACCTACTCCTCCTCCCAATACTCTAAATGCAGACCAGGTCTATTCAGGTCTGCGATGAGTCAACCAGGCAAGGCAGGGCACACCACAACCCCCCAGTGACTGTCTAGAGTGAATGCACATCTCGGCTCCTGTCACTCACACACCAGATTCTGAATACACAAACAGCGAGTGGCACACAGAATGGTAAAGTAAGAAAATGCCAACTTTCTAATAGTAAGAAAAAACGAAAATGCCTCCACCACCCTTTTTGATACACTTTCTTTCCAAAAGTCAAACTACAACTTGTTTAGTTTGACAAGGTATTTTTATTTATACCATCCAATTTTGTATTTTTAGAAATTATTTTTTCAAAATTCATAAATGCAAAACAAGACCACTGTACATTGATCTATTTACAATACTGTACATTACCATTAGAGATATACATATAAAAAGAAACTAAATTAAAATTAATTTGTCAATATCATTCATCCCAAACAAAAACAATTTTAAACAAAACAACACATTATATACACTTCAAGTCTATAAATAAATAGACAACGTAAGCCAATGAGGAGTTCAATTAATGGAACCAGTCTATCTGAAACTCAGATGTTGTTAATTAATACTATGGTTGACTATTTGCTCCTTCGAGTTTGCCGACGCGTTTCGACCCCAGGGCACCAGTTCCCGGAATTTCATCAGGGCTTTGTCATTATCTACATGGGATGTAAAGAAAACAATAAAGTTTTATTTACAACAGTATGGACACCTCTCAATTTCAGTTGCACTAATGCAATTTGATATTATGTCTGCCATTCTGCAGATAGACCTACCATCATGTCAAGGAAAGGGGGGGGACTGTGAGGAAGCTTTCTTTATTTACAACACTGCAGTGGATACTCTCCGTTAACTTCAGTCTCTCATCTAGATCGTGAGCTCCTACACCAACCTGTTCTGCCACACTCCGACCTGGCCAAAAGATTAGAAACTGTCATTATTCGCTCACTCGAGGTTGACGAAAAAAGGGGGCCCTATTAATAACACATACCATGTGTGTGCTTATTGCCAAAAGTCCAATGGTATCCTCTATTCTTTTTTTTTAGTAGATGAATTATCTACTTCCCACGACGTTCACCATCGCCGAATATTGTCTACAAAAGTCATAAAGACACATCTAACTAGTTTGTCCAAGCGCAGCTCGCGCTGTTTCACTGCTGAGCAAAGTGGTTCTTTAAACAAAAACTTAGGCATACCTGGAATTCTTTGTCCGTCTTTTTAACACAAGTATCGAATTTTCTATCCTGTTGGATAAACAGGAGCAACTCGTTACCAAAAATATATTAAAAATTGTTGGCCCCGCCCCATACCTCCTATACGTGCAGTTTTGGCTAAAAGGGAGGCTAATGCTTACCTCTTTTTCAGAAACACCACAGTCTACCGCCCGGTTAATCCAAGATGGCGGCAGCTCGAGATTTACGCTATTTATAGCGAGTTAAAGCTACAAAGGATTGTGGGATATGTAGTTTTCCAAAAGTCTACCTTTTACTACCGATGCACAAAAAGCATCAAAAACATATTCTCTAATCACGCTCACAGAGTGCATAAATTACTTGAGCGCAACGAGATGAAAGGAGAGGGAGTTGAGGAGGACATTCTTACGGCATATTTTAAGTGTGCTTTCAGGGTTGGCGGAGGGAGCAAATTTTGAGGGAACCAGTCAGTCAGGACGGGACGCCTGTCTCGAAGCATATATTTCTATCATTCCGGAGCCACTGTCGCAACAAGACACCACTTGAGAATACAGATGTTTACCTGGAATGGTCTTGCAAGTAAAAATCCCCACTCAGGAAAAATATACTAGTAAGTAATAATATTAGAGTCTTGCTACCTCAGACAAGCTATTAAGCCCTGTCTGTGTACTATTGAATTTTAAGATTAGATAGGGCTCTTTCTGTAGAAGCACTTGATCTACATCCAAATGACTTTTTTTATTCATCACAAACAAAATGGAGCATTTGATGTCGTTTTCATCATGACCTTTCTCAATAAAGTGTTCAAGCATGGGTGCAGTCCTCACTCTCTTTTTGATACGAGATCTATGTTGGCTGAATCTCAAGTTGACCTGTTGGCTGGTTTTGCCAATGTATATCATCTTACATGGACACACTACTACGTAGACTACATTCTTAGTCCTACAATTTGAAAAATCTAGATGTTTCCATTTAGTGCCTAAATGGCAGAATTATTTCCCTTCGATGGTACTGGGACAGGCCACACAATTCCCACATTTGTGATGGCCCTCTATGGGTTTCATTTGCCACTGTGATAACAAATCACATT
Organism: Lissotriton vulgaris; assembly: GCF_964263255.1. Lineage (NCBI taxonomy): Eukaryota > Metazoa > Chordata > Amphibia > Caudata > Salamandridae > Lissotriton > Lissotriton vulgaris. Next base: position 796,686,509 of record NC_141685.1, on the reverse strand, counting down.
TCTTCTTTGGTAATGCCACGTCAGCTTTGATAATCTGCTGCCCAATGGACTGGTTCTTTTTATAAGCAAAGATCGGTTTTGGAAATGGGCATTTTAATTGCTCTAAAAGATGCCAATTTTTTAATACCGCCTGTCTTACTTTGTGTGTATCTGGGCCATAAGTGGTCACACACACTAGTCTCTCTAATTCTGGCTTCTTTTTAGCTTGGAGTAAGCATTCACAAGGGGTAAAACGTGCTCTTTTAAAGGAATGTTTGAGCAGTTCTTTGGGGTATCCTCGCTGTTTCATTTCATTGCAGAAAATGTGAGCATGTTCTTCATAATCTCTCACTTCAGAACAGTTTCTTCTTATACGCAACAGCTGTCCGTACGGAAGATTAGCCTTTAGATTCCTAGGATGTGCACTTTTATGGTGCAAAATGGTGTTCTTATCTGTGGCTTTTTTGTATAAAGATGTTTTTAATTGGCCTTGAGCACATGTCAATTCTACATCTAAGAATGTCATTTTGGCATTACTATGTTACATGGAGAATTTTATATCTCCATGTCTGGAATTAAGCCATTCATAGAAGGCCACTAGATCAGCCTGACTCCCCTGCCACAGGAGCCAGACGTCATCTACGTAGCGGTACCATTGAAGGATGTGATTCTTGAAGGAATTATTATTTTCCACAAATTTTTCTTCATATTGTGCCATGAAGAGGACTGCCATCTCTGGGGCATAAGGACATCCCATGGCAGTCCCCTTCACTTGCATAAAAAATTCTCCATTAGAAGAAAAACAATTCTTCCTTAGTGCAATCTCAGCCAAATTTAAGATGAATGACGTAGGGACTCTAGCAGGTCTCTCTCTCTTTTTCCAGATATATTTCCATCAACTCTAAGGCTTCCTCCTGCAGGATCTGGGTGTAGAGGGATGTTACATCCATGGTGACCATTATTTGTAATTGAGAATCAAATTCTGTCCCTCTACCTTCAACAGAAAATCTGTTGTGTCTCTTAGATAAGATTTTACTTCCTTCAAAAAAGGCTTTAAAAAGAAGTACACATATTGAGAGATACGCTCGAGGCACGAGTCGCACCCGATACTATCGGGCGGCCTGGTGGTTCATTCAAGCACTCATGAATTTTAGGCAGGAGATATAACACAGGGGTCCTCGGAAATTTTTAAAGTAAATAGTCATATTCTTTTTCCCCAAGGAAGCCTCCATCCCTACCCACTTGTAGAATTTCTGCAATCAAACTTTGTACTTGTTTCGTAGGATCCTCTGGTAGTTGGCTGTACCAGGTCTTATTATTCACTTGTTTGGCTCCTTCGGCCAAATACACGTCATGGGGCCAAATAACTACCGCCCGCCCTTGTCGGCTTCTTTGATCACTATAGATGTGTCTTCTTTAAGTGACTTTATAGCTGCTCGTTGCTTTTGGCCAATATTTTGTTGGACAAACTTTTTGCTTTTCTCAAGTGTGTTAATTGCAGACAACAGAACCTGTTCAAAAGCATATATTTTCTTCGGAATGTTTTGATTTGGCACAAATGTGGATTTGTTTCTAAGACCTGTTGGTTCTATATTCATCGGTATAGGTTTATTTGCAAAAAAAGCCCTCCGCCTCACCTTCCGATAGAATTCTATGACTTCCAATTTCAACCTTGTGAAATAAGTCATTTTGCAAGGCACACAGTTTAGCCCCAAATTTAATACAGATTCTTCGTCCGCAGAAAGTATTTTTGGAGATAAGTTCACCACAGTATTAGAGCAGCCTAAGATTTGTAGGAGCGGTTCCTCGTCCTCATCTCCCATGGCGCTTTGTATCTGGCTTTTTGTTGTTGTCCCTGATCTAAAAAAGAAGTCTGTTTCTTTTTATTATTCCTATTGTCTGATCCTGATGAGTCAGATGACGAGGTTTCAGAAAAAGTTGTAAACCTAGTTTTTGAGCGACCTTGATAGTTAGATAGAGCTCTACGTGAATCAGGCTGAGTGTAATAGTCTTCCTTAAGGAAGGGATACACCTGTTCAATCTTAAATGTCTTTATGTCTTTCGTATTTCGTGCCTTTATTGTTGATTGTATTATCTTTAAAGATCTGGATCTCTTTGTCTATTTTCTCAAGAAGTGCCTCGGCGGCAGCGTCAGTTTCTTATAGTTTCTGTCTTTCTAATAGTGGCATTTTCAAACACAGGATTTAAAAAACACCTTCACCAAAAAGGTGTGTTATTAAACTCTGATTTCAGAGATCCAAACTTAATTTTTACATCTTGTCCCTATTGCAGGTTACACATGTAGGAATGGTACAGTGCTGCTCCAATGATAAGCATACAGGACAGATCACCTTTCAACAGTGAAAAATGAAATACACAGTATTTCACTATCAGGACATGTCACACACACTAGTACATGTCCTACCTTTCACATGCACTGCACCCTACCCATGGGGGTATCTCAGGCCTACCTTAGGTTTGGACCTGGCAAGTGCATGCACTTGTCAGGACAACATGGCAGTTTGCAACTGCGCATGCTACTGTGGTAGATCTGAGATACATTTACAGGGCTACTCATTTGTGTCACAACCAGTGCTGCAAGCCCACTCGTAGCATTTGTTTACAGGCCCTGGCACACACTGTGCACTTTACTAGGGACTTACCAGTTAATCAAATATTTCAATCATTGTCACAATTTATACAGAGAGCATATGCATTTACTGGTCAGCAGTGGTAAAGTGTCCTGAACCCTCGAGCCAACAAAAACAGGGCCAGAAAATAGGAGGCAAAAAGCTTAGGGATAAACCTGTCAAACGGGCCAGGTCTAACAGCCTTCCTAACTCATCCCCTTCAAAGAGCTTTAAACTGAACCTGGGAATTAATAGGACAGAGAGGAACATTTTTAATTCTTTAAAATCCTTTCTCTCCTCATTTAAAGCGAGTTTTCCATGACATGTCACTTTTCACCCCCTCCTGCCATGATTTCTGCAGCAACTATGTCTGGACCTTTTTTGTTTTTACTTTAATGTGCAGTGTGGGAAACATGATTAAATGCATCCCTGAATATTCACAAATCTGCACTTGAGTGGGCGTTCATCACCTTTGTATGGGATTTCACTGACTCCCCTGGAGACGCCCACAGCTGAAACCTGAGAGGAAATGTATGAGTGTGTCAATGTGCACACACACATGAATAAACTAATGTCTTCCTGTCTTGAAATTTCATAACACAGTGTAACTTATACAAGGGTAAGTTACTCCGCTGTCATGGGACATGGCTGTCCTGAGACTGAAAATCCTCTCGTAAAATGGCTCCCATAGCATTTAAATTCTTATTGTGACAACGTCTGTGTATTGATCCACGCCTAGCAATTCTATACCCTGTGGTTGTTTTAATCATAATATTGTTAATCAATAAACTGACGTTGTTAAAGATGAAAGGCGTGATATCATGTAGCATCCCTCTCCCGCCTGTCAGTGGTTAAATGCTAGGTAGGCATGATGTCCTGGAGTGAGAATGTTTTACATCATGCTTGTTCTACTGCTGTGAATAGACCCAGAGTGAGTGAACCCTGGGAATGAGCTGATAATATTGAAGCTTCTGGTAGGGGTGTCTACTATTGGTTCTTCCCAAGTACCTCATTAGTGGCCAATGTTAGAGGAGAGGGGTGGGAGGAGACGATGAACAACACAAAAAGGAGAAAACATACGTATCTGCCGCTTGCAGCCAGCCGCATCGCCGTCTTCTGCTCCTTTCGTGGCTCCACTGCAGGCAGATGTTCCCAGACTCTACTAGGACCAGTCCTGAAGCTGTTTCCCTCGTGAGAGCAGCTTCAGGATTGGCTTGAACACCATGAGTTCTCCCACTGTGTGTGGCCTGTTACACTTTTGGCATGGCTGACAGATACAAAGCTAATGCTATTATATAGAGACCCTCTTCACTTTACAGTTGTATCTCATCTACACAATACATGTGCAAGATGCCTCGCATGCACACATATTATATTGTACACACTTCAGGGGAGTAAGGATTCCAGTTATGAAGGACAGAAAAGATGACAGGCTGCCCCCTTTTCAGATACAGGTGCCCCTTATCTTAGGATCATTACCCTTCAGTTTCCTCCTACCCTATTATGAGGAATCAGGACCCACCCTTGATTGTAGGTGGTGGGTCACTTTCCATGCACTACCACTGACTACTGGTGAGCATCATCAAAAGCGTGGGACTCCTCCAGAGGGTTGACATATTGTGGAGTCCATGGGGAGGGAGAAAATGGGGATGTGTGAGGATTGACTGGGAATCAAAGTATATAGATCTGAAAAGTTGCACAGTGACAGGGTGGCACGGTTTTCCCTTCCATGAGTTCACTATTCCAGAATAAGCCTCCCATATCAGGCTTTCAAGAAGTGGTCCTTAACTTCCATCCATCTGATTTTGGAAACCTTTGAGAATATCCATCAGTGCCCCTATGTGGTGTTCCAGCCTTTTGCTCTGCAGTCCAGTTCAACCCTTGCCAAGAAAAGGACCCTGCAAAAGCTTAGGTTTTTTACCCATCATTGCTTTCAACCACTTGACTGACATGTGGTCCTCTTCTTGAAGGTGTCTTCTGTCTTCCAGTATCACACAATATATGCCCTGTTATTGAAATATACCTACAGTAAACCTTCCTAGGTTGTTGTTATTACTATTATTAGCTATTGAAACCATTGAACGTATCATCCTAATAGTAATGTCATCCATACTTATACAATATAATATAACATCAGATCTTAAAAAGCAAGATAAGTTACAATTTACATTATAATACCGAATTCTTAACAATTCTAAAATGTGCCCAAAATTACATATAAACCTCAACTACCTTCGAGAAGTTCATCGATATATAGGTTTCAATAGTCAACTTTGTTTAGAAGTTCATTCTTTAATTCACGTAAAACAATGTATTTACAAAAACTAACAATGCAATAAAATATGTATGATACTTTCAATGACAAATGTGTGTAAATACAGTATATCTTGAAGCACATTTTCTTTCAGACATATGCAATATGACGTTGCTCGTTTGAGGACAGTATACATTATACTCGAACAGTGTCATCCACCTGAAACAGAAAGACATGTCCGTTCCAATGTTTATCACAATTTATCACCATTTCCTGATAGATATGGGCAGAAAATGAAGTGCTAATGTTCTTGCGAGAATGTATGACATTACAAGGTAAACTAATACAACGCATACCTTACAACGTGGTCAATACAATGCAGCTTCCAGTACAACGCAGACCATTACAACGCAATCCTGTACAGCGCATATTCCATTACAACAAAAATTACAATTCTAACTTTGCTGGGTGCTTACCTCAGGGAACGTGCTGGTCAGTGAGGGATAGGCATTGTAATGGCATGCGCTGTAATGGATCCTGTGTTGTATTGACCGCGTTGTAAAGGCATTGCGTTGTAATGCATGCGTTGTAATGCATGTTTCCCCTCTTGCAATAGTATGAAAACAACAAAGGCCTTAGATAAGAGAGTATTCAGTGCACACAGGTCTACTGCAAGGCGAGTTACTTCTACTGGGGTTGAAGTCTTGGGCCAATCAATGAACATAAAAGTGTGCACTCGACTTTTCAGTTCCAGCCATTGTGTAAGGTAGCCACACAGATAAGCCATGCAAGTACTTTGGTCATCTATGCCTTGATAAGAGAGAACACGCTTTCTGTTGCATTCTTCTCCCAGATAGCCTTTTTGAGTCACTTTACTCTCACCTATCGGGCCTAGATAAGACACTACAATACCTTCAATGGACAGCATTTGTTTGTGAAGCAACCTTTCTTGTCAAGGGCTTTCCCAGAACACATAGCCCCACGACCACTCTGCATCTAGTCTCTGGGAGGATCAGTATCTATCTGACCCTTCTTTTAAGTCAAGTCCTAGAATCTGGTATCTATCTGTGTGTGTGGAAGAAAGCATGTATTAGGCCAATCCTTAAGAAGTCGGCCCTCGACCCTACTGAAACCAAAAACTATCGCCCAATCTAAGGGTTGCCAGTAGCAGCTAAAATTCTCGAAAAAGCTGTTAACAAGGAGTTAATGTTATTTCTCGACTCTAACAACATGCTCGACTCTACTCAACATGGTTTTCAGTCGTGCCATTCTACCGAGACGGCCCTGATCATGGTAACGGAGGAGATTCGCAGAGTGATGGATGGGTTGTGGAGCTGTTCTCATTCTCTTAGGCCTATCAGCAGCATTTGACACAGTGAATCACACGGTATTAGTGCAGTGGCTGAAGGATGTGGGAATTGAGGATACATCTCTGGCCCTTCTCTCCTCCTTTCTGGCAGCACGGGAGCAGAACATACATTGGGACACTATGCAATCTGACACCTTTTATCCTCCGTGCGGAGTACCGCATGGCTCTGCCCTGTCTCGACGCTTTTCAACATTTATGCCACCCTGTTGGCCAGACTCATTAGAAAGTACAGCTTTACTTTAGTCTCATACGCTGACAACTCTCAGCTCATAATATCGGTGTCCAAAAGACCCGCTGTCGTTGCCAGCAGCATTCATGCCTGTCTGACCGAGATTATTAGTTGGATGAGTTGAAACTTCCTCAAGATAAACACTGACAAGATGGAGGTACTGGAGTTTGACAAAGGTCAATCACTGTGGAACCAAACCTGATGGCCGACAGAGGCAGGTGAATGCCCCCGTCCTACTGCTAAGGGCAAGAACCTGGGTGTGATCTTTGATGGCCAGCTCAATTTCGCAGCCCAGGTCAACCGTTTGACCTCCTCCTGCTTCTTCTTATTGAAGAGCATACGGAAGATCTTCCCGTTCATCCCACAGGAACTCAGGAAAAATGTAGTAGTAGCTCTTTGTCTCAAACTAGATTACTGTAATTCCCTTTTTATGGGCATTGACAAATCTCAGAGGATGAAGTTGCAATCACTGCAAAATGCTGTGGCGCGATTGCTACTGAAAATCCCCGAAGGGCACTCTACCTCGGCGGGCATAAGATCCCTTCACTGGCTCCCCATCCAGCAACGAGTTGAATTTAGGGCCTTCTGTTTAGTGCCAAAGGCACTTTAGGGAGGTGGTTCAGTGGAGATCCAGAAAGTGTTCTCACGGTATACTCCTACCAGAATGCTTAGGTCCACAAATATGGGCCTTATCCATTCCCCAAAAATTCGGAGAGCCGGATGAGGAGGCCAGAGTCTTATCATACTGTGCAGCCAAATTATGGAACCAACTACCATCTTCCATGAGACTTCAACCTAACCAGCAGCTTTTTAGGAAAGACCTAAAATCCTGGCTGTTCCCGTCAAACTAAACCATTGGTGCTACTGCCCAGCTCTCTTCCGTACACCCCCAGCGCCAAGACGTCATGGCATTTGAGCGCTTTAAAAATGACAGTCCTATCCTATCCTACATAACCTGCATTTTCTAGAAATTTATGTAAACATGATTATGTTCTTCATAAATCATTATTGTGTTCAGAGATCACTAAAAAAACAATTGGAGTGAAGTCACAGAGAACAAAAACAACATAATATAAGCCAGTAATATTATGAAACTATGTAAATTAAATAATATCACTACTTATAACAGCCGTCCAATAAACATAGGATAGTAGAACAAAGGCATGTCCGAGTGATGTTACAGATCACACATATACAGATTGAAAAGAATTTATCAGTTACACATCCATAACTGATTCCAGTTTTACAGACCAAAAGCGTACCCAGTCTGACTTCTGAGCTGGTGCCAGTATGCATTATTGCCCGCTGCCGAGGACTATACCGGTTTTTGAAGGCCCTAAACCCAAGTAGCGGCTTGGGTCTATAACGAGGGTGAGGGCCTTTAACAACCAGTATAGCCTGAGGCAAAAGGGCTATAAGGCTATTAGAACATTCCACCCACTAAGGGTAGAATTACTCTAAATTAAAAAAGGAGAAACATGGAGACAAACATTTGAAATGTTGAAGCTTCGAGTTTATACTAGCCATTTTAAGCCTGACGCTACTCCAATGTCTTCAATAGAGCTCCCAACATTCCAATTATCAATTCATTGATGGCAGCTATACTTCTAAAGTTATGCCCAGCTCTGTGGCCTATTGAGCGTGTCAAGTGTATCAGGATAGTCCATCAACACAGTGCAGAGGCACTGAAAATCTGTGCGGTGGGTTTGTGCACTATTTTATGGTTTCCTGGGCTAGCTTCCCTCTTTTGCTGTTCCCATGCCAGATGATTTCTAGGCATTCCACTCAGTGGTCTACCTAAGCCAACACTGCAGTGGCTGAAAAACGTGTCCTTTATAACTCCAACAAAACCAATATTTGGACAAATACAGTGCTTAATTTGTAAAATAACAAGTGCCAGGGCTCTGGCCAGGAATCATGCAATTAAGTGTAACCACACAAATGAACACATTCACACATTTATTACTACAGTGCAAATATCAAGTTCCTCTTTATCATCACAGCAGAATGAAATTCACATAAGAAAATAATTGTTTACTGCCTCACAGATTGCATGTTACAATTACTTTACACATAGAAATAACTGCATCATAGTCATAGGCCTGTTCAGTGTGTTTTCACCTTCTTCCATAAGAGTATAATAACCTATTTAATACCATTATTGAGTGAGGAGTGGAGTATCATGACCATTTGAGACTTCAACTCTCATGGGTCACAGCCCAACATTTATTAGTGGTACTCAGTAGTATATTGCACTTTGCACATCTGTGTGTGTGTGTGTGTGTGTGTTTATATATGTGTGTATGTATATATGTGTATGTGTGTATTCAACCTGGGTGGAGTTTACGAAGTTCTGTAACGCGAAACAATTTGCAGTGACCAAAAAGCGCAGCTGGGCTGCACAAAGTTCCACAAGCATATAGAGTGCATTAGGTCACGCCGTTTGCATTGACTTTTAGCGCTGGGTGTTTGTCCCATGCTGGAATATCAGCATGATGGCACCATGTGCAGTGCAAGAGAATGTTGCTTCTTTCTGCAGCTCGAGTAGATTTTCCAATTGAGCTGCAGCTTCCTCTACGCAAATGGATGGTTTTTCAATGCAGGCGTTCACGACCATCCGTGAGCCAGCATTGAGAAATCTCACTGGGAAATGGTCTAGAGTTGGACTTTCCTTGCTTGTGAACTTAACGTTGGTGAGCAAGGAAAAAACTCCATTCCAAAGTGCAGAGCGAAGTCTTTTGGAACTCTGCATGCTCAGCGGAGCACAGAAAACTCGGCAAACTCTGTGAACGGAGCGGAGTTCACCTACCAGGCCGTGTGTATGTGCATTTGTGTGTGTGTGTGTGTGTGTATGTGTGTGTAGGCAGTTATGGCTAGGATCCAGTTTCCATAGGAAAAGCATTTTTTGTTTAGCTAATAACTTTGGTGCAGTTTGACGAATCTTTACAAATTTTTCACAACTAGCGTTCCAGTCACTTCCAGTCATTTAATTAGAAAAGTTGGGGGCGGAGGGCATGCAGCCACCCTCCTGGCCTGATTTTGGCCCCACGGACACCATTTCCCAGGGCTCCAGACATAGTGATAAAGGGGGAGGAGGAGGCATGCAATCCCCTTCCCTGGGCTGATTTCAGCACTGGGAATCCTATGTCCTCGGGCCTGGCTGCATCTTCAAAGGAGAGTGGGCTGCGCGACTCCTCTCCCTGAGTATTTAATGGCTCTGATGACCCCATCCCCTTGTCCATCAGGGAAGGCTAATGCTATGTCTCAGAGTGCCCGCCCTGGGGATATACCAGTTTCACTTCCCGCACCGGCACGGGCAGGGAAACCTTTGTGTGCTCTCGCTTGGTGGAAGCAATTTCAAAACTCCAGCCAAGCAGGAGCAAACTCCAAGTCCGCTCCCAGTGGCCTGGAGCATGAAAAATGCTCCCGCCCACGGAGAGCAGGCTTTTCTTCTGTTTCCCTGCCTGCACTGAAGTGGACAGGGAAACAGATGAAAAGATTGCTCCCACCTGCAGGGTATAGCATTTGTATCGGTTTCCTGAGGGCAAGAGCAATGCCGGCTGCAGCTGGAGGCAGGGAGTCCGCTGTGGCCGCAGGGGCTTTAGGGCTTTTCCCCCAGCCCCCAATGAAAGTGTGGTGTGTGCACTGTATGGGCACCAGGGCACGCACCCTTTGTTGGCCGGCCTACGGAGGATGGGGTCCCTGGGGCTGAAATCAGCCTGCAGCCGACCCTCCCACAGCGCACTGGCTCTGGCGCAACTTCTAGTGATTTGAAAGTGATGCATAAAATATACATTTCAATTATAACTCTAACTGTAGATTTTCTAATATTTGTGTAGTTTAAGTAGTGTTTGTATAGAAAGAGTATATTATAAATTTAAGTTAGAACTATAACTTAAAATTTCTAATGTTTGTGTAGTTTTAATTTGGGTTTGTATAGAAAGAAGAAATAAAGTTTTTCCAAGTATAACATATCCACAACATTTGTTTTTTCATTGAATTTTAATGGTTTTTACTTTTCATAAAAAATGTTTCAAACCATAAAACATACTCAGAGGAGTGTCGTTAAGTGGAGTGCTATATAGTACAGTGGAGGAGACTGTCGTAGAGTGTGGTGTTATACAGTGGAGTGTCGTAGAGTGGACTAGAGTGGAGTAGATTTGAGTGGCATTTTGTACAGTGAAATGGTGTAAGTAATTTTTTTGTGGAAGGAGTTAGAGAGGGTGTTGCAGAGTTCTTGTGTAAGGATGATGGCATTGGATGCTGCTGTTGGGTTGGTGAATTCATTGACAATGGTGAAAGGTTCCTAGCAGTTATTGGAGCTGGATTTAAACCTCCGAGTCAAGGTATTTATTTTTAAATGTCTGTGGAGTTGGGGTCCCTAGGGTCAACAAGATGAAATTCCAGATCTCTCAGGAGTATGAAGTCCTTGATGCCTATGGGCAGGGATATGGTGAGGTTAGTGAGGAGTTTGATGAAGTTGGTGCGAGGTCGTGGGGGCCAGCAGACAAGGGTCCCTTTCATAGTGGTTTTATTGTCTGTCTGAAGCTTGAAGTGCATGTGCTCCATAAAAGTGGCTTTTTGGTCAGTGTAAGAGGTACACTTGATGGTGTCTCTGTGGATGATGGCAAGTCCTCCTTCTGGTCCATGGTGTCGTCCTAGTGTAAGATTTTGTATTCAGTAGGGATGGCTGCTGCAATGTACGATGCCGATGTGGGGTTGAACCAGGTTTCGGCAAGGAAAAGGCGGTCCAGTGCATTGGAATCTGGGTGATGGGAGCAGGTTTTTGGATGCAAGTGAAGTGGCAATGCAAGCAGGCAAAGGGCCCACAGTGGACTGAGGTGCGGATTGGCAGCAGCGTTTGTGGTTCAATTCAGCTTTGAGGGTGGAGTTTGTTGGTGGTGTAGTAGTTGGATGCATTTGGATCAAAGTTCCTGATGCTGGGCGTGGTCCAGCAGCGTGCAGGTGAAGACGGGTTTGCCTTTGGTGCACAAGTGACACAGCTGCACTGCAGCCTCCATTAAGTATTGGGAGGAGTACGGAGGTGGTGGGTAGGCTCGGCAAGAGTGGGAAAGTCCAGCAGGGAGCGCAGGAAAGGCCGGCGGGAGCTGCAAAGTGGGAAAACATGATTGGCGTAGCTAACAGTAACAACAACAGGAGACAGACATCAACTTGAGTCAGTAGGGCAGAGCGAGGTTAAGGTAGCTCTGAAGCAGAAAACAGCTGTCTGGGGATGCGAAAAGAGAGTTGTCCACGATGAGTTGCACTTCAAGCAGGTTTTTCCTCTTTTATTTCAGCTACAACAAATCCAGAATAGGTCATCAAATTAATTAATCAGGCTTAACGCGTTTAGAACTTAACAAGTCAACAACGTCTCCTCGGCATGCTTCAACATCCTACGCATGCTACGGAAGATCTTCTGGTGGATCCCCACCGAGACCAGGAAGACCGTCACCCAGGCCCTCGTCACCAGCCGACTGGACTACGGCAACGCCCTCTACGCCGGGACCACCGCCAAGCTCCAGAAGAGACTCCAGCGGATCCAGAACGCCTCAGCCAGACTCATCCTCGACATCCCACGAACCAGCCACATCTCCGGACATCTGCGAGACCTTCACTGGCTCCCCGTCAACAAAAGAATCACCTTCCGCCTCCTCACCCACGCACACAAAGCCCTACACGACCAAGGCCCGAGCTACCTCAACAGCCGAGTCAACTTCTACGCTCCCAAACGCCACCTCCGATCAGCCAACCACGCCCTCGCCGCCGTCCCCCGCATCCGAAGAGCGACTACAGGAGGAAGGTCCTTCTCCCACCTGGCCGCCAAGACCTGGAACTCCCTCCCGACCGACCTGCGCCTGACCCAAGACCACCTCTCCTTCAGGAAGAAGCTGAAGACCTGGCTGTTCGAGCAGTAGCGGCCCCCCCCCCCCCCCCCAGCGCCTTGAGACCCCACGGGTATGTAGCGCGCTTTATAAGTGTCACTGATTGAACAGTTCTTGTTCACAAGCCATATGTCGAGCGAAGCAGCAATATCAAAACAAACTCCTGATCACCTTAAATAGTTTCGATCCCAGTGGGCCTCTCAGTGAGTTCAACAAGTGCACGATGGTGTTCGTAGATGAGCTAAAAATAATATCACCCCTGTCCACTCCTGCTCTGCAAAAAATAACAAAAAGTGTACACCCAATATGTATATATGTATATTTATGTATATATGTATGTATATATGTGTGTATGTATATATATATATATATATATATATATATATATATATATATATTGGAGAGAGAGATCATGTGATTACAATTCGAAAATCCTACAAAATATATAAGAAATGTGCGCACTTTTTACTAGCCATGTTTATTTTCACCATTTTTCATATTGTTTTCCTAAAATTTGTTCCACATAGTTCCATTAATATTAACAAACATAAGCTCTTTAACAAAGGGTCCTTCAAGTATAACTTTAACTCTCCAATTACACTTTTGTTTTATGGACCTGTCCCATTAATCACAAATGTTGTGACATGCCCTCAAGACAACTAGTAGATAGTAAATTAATTTAAAGCAATTTACCCCTCCCCTCAAGATAGATAGTGTGCGTTGAAGAACACACTATTTGCCATGTGCCAAATCCTGCTAGAGGTAAGAACACACTTTTCTTAGTGGTAAAATTACCTCCTACCTGAGCTTTAACAGCAAAAAGCATTTCATGAGGTACAATAGATTCTCCCTTTTCTTGCACACCCCACAATGCCTTCCGCCTACCCCTGCCAGTAACAAACCCAGGCAAAAGTAATGTCCAAGAATGGCAAAATTCCCATACGGTAATTGTTGGAAATTAACATCTTTTGCGTGGTGCACCCCCCAGATTTTTGCCTTGGATGTTTTTGCTGGCTTTTGAACTCTGTAGACTTCACCGCTACTAACCAGAGGTATAATGCCCATGCTCCACTATTGAACACAATTAAATTAGCAAATCTAACTTACCCATGAGCCACTAGTATGTGGTACAAAGTGTGCACAGTGCCTGTAAGTTACATTTTACCAGTGGGCTTCAGCATCCACTGTGCCACCAACTGCAGTGACAATGCAAAAATGACTGCAGGCCTTCCCTCAATAGCCTGGCAGTGCAGTTTTAAAACTGCAACTTTATCCTGTCAAAATAACTCCTTCTGAAATACCTAACCTTCTAAATATCTATGTTATCCTGTAATTGGGCGTTACTGCCCAAAAGGCAGGGCCCATGGTATTTACAAGTAGGACATGTAAATTTTAATGTTACACATGTCCTTACAGTGAAAAAGCCCCAAATGCAAATTTTCACGGTATCAAGGCTGGTTGTACCATAGATAAACACTGGGTATAATGGTAAATACTAATACTGTATCTCGGGAAAGTGAGACCCTGAATAATTAAGAAACTATTTTAAATAGTTATTGAAATACTATTCAAATGTGAATTAAATTGTTTACTAAATATTTTGGCAAAGGTACTTTTAGAAAGTTACATTTTCCCAGCTTAGCGCCTGTGCAGGTCCATTTGTATTTGTTCTCCCACTGCTGCTAGCTAGTACAGTACTGTTTTAATCTGTGTGAAAATATTTTAAATACTGTTGGTGACAACTCCTTACCCACTTTGAAACGCTTACTTCTGCTCCCTCGCCCCGGTCCGACGCAGCAAGTGCCGTTGAGCGGAGGGCACTTGGGAAGCACATTTCTTCTTCCGGTCGCAGGGGTTAGCGCTCTAGTCTATTGACGCACCTGGACCTATTTAGCCAGCACATTATGCGCACACGCAGCGGGCGTGCCGGGGGCGTGCCAGAGGCAAGCCCGTCTGCGCCTGTCCGCGCCTGGACCGGGCCCAGGGCCACCCTCCCTGGCCGTGCCCCCCCAGAAATCGATGAATATTGACTACTCAGGCATAGAACTTCTCAAATTAAGACCTCCTGCAAATAAAGACTGCCCACATCTAATATTAGAGATACCGGCTGATACGTCAGTTAAACCCTGTCTAAACTGCACATTCAGACCATCTATTCCTTCAATTTCTAATGCCACCGCTCTACAGCATAAAAAAAATGAAAATATCACCATGACCCTTATAAATGCTCGCTCCTTAGGTAAACACAAGGAGGAGATAGTAGAGCTACTTACTCATCACAATATCGATGTCCTTTTTATAACTGAAACCTGGTCTGAGCTTGCATCTGGAGCAGACCTCGTAGCGGCCACACCCAAGGGATACTCTGTCTTAAAGCAAGATAGACCGCAAAATAAAAAGGCTGGCAATAATCTTCGTAGTCATTTAACCACTAAAATAGACCCCATCCCTTCTCCCAGTTGCGAAGCTCTGCATTTTACGATCTTGCTCACACCATCCCAAACATTCAAAGGTATCCTGTCATACCGCCCCCCGGGATCCAGAACAGAGTTTCTGGCTGGTCTAGGCAACCTTATTGAATCCACTGTAGCCGAAGATACCACATCTATCCTAGGTGATTTTAATTTTCATTTAGATAACCACCTAGATAAAGACACGATATCCTTACTTGATGACTTGGAAGCAGCAGGCTTAACACCGCATGTTTCTAAAGCCACTCATATAGCGGGGCACACGCTGGATGGTATTTTTACCAACCTGCGTAATCTCTCTGTTAAAAAAATCCTCCCCCAAGTATGGACAGACCACCACGCAATTATCGTCAGCATCCCCATTGACAGCAAACCTCCCCCCTATGCCTGCTCTAACAAGCCAGACTTTATTAAAGCATTGAAAAAGATATATAACCTTCTTCTTAAATCCCATCTATCTACCACCCGACCAAATGCCTCATCAGACTCCAACACGGCCGTGGCCAACTACACTGATTGGCTGCAGAAAGCCTTTAATTTACTGACCCCAAGCAAGACCATCTCTAAAAATCGAACCGCCCCATCAGCCCTTGGTTTACGGAATCCCGCAGGGAGCAAAAGAAAGCCTGTAGAAATCAAGAAAGAAAATGGCGCAAATCTTACACCAGTAAAGAAAAACTTCTTTATAAAGTCGAGCTTGCCAAATATTAATGTCTGATCATACAAGAAAAATGTAAATATTATGAACTAGCGAAAAACTCTAACAAAAAGCTTTACCAAGTAGTGTCTAAACTTTCAGGTCACATATCAATCACTCCCATTACTCCTTCCCAGTCACTGTGCAACTCCTTGGCGGACTACTTCTTCAATAAAGTGAATGATATCTATGCTGACTTTGCATCTCACACTAAGTTGGCCGACCAATCTCTAAACAACGGTTACTTAGATCACTGCCTAAAGCAATTTGAAAGCATCTCCCCTGAAGACATTCTTAGCACAATGTCCTCTATAAAGTCAGGATCAGCTAATGGCCCTTGTCCTCCGGGTGCACTCACACCAATTGCTAGGCAGTTGGCAGCTGCTTTATCCAACATTTTTAATATAATGTTCACTTCTGGTACCTATCCTTCCATTTGGAAAAAGACTATCCTAAAACCACTTTTAAAAAAACCCAACCTGGACCCAGCTGACACTAAAAATGACAGGCCTCTAGCTAGCCTATCTTTTCCAGCAAAAATGGTAGAAAAACTTATGAATATCCAACTCTCTAAGTACATAGAAGAATACCATCACTTAGACGGCTCTCAATTTGGGTTCCGTAAAGGCCATGGATCTGAGACTGCCTTAATTAAGGCATCAGAAGACATTAGAATGATCCTGGACCGGGGGAACAGCAATACTCATCCTGCTGGACCTCTCTGCGGCTTTTGACACGGTCGATCATACCATCTTGATCGACCGTGTCACTAAAATGGGGATCCAAAACAAGGCTAGAGAACTGTTGCAAACCTTTCTCACTAACCGCACCCAGCCGGTAACGTTAGGCAATTTCTACTCTGCCCAACTAGCCCTACCATGTGGGGTCCCCCAAGGCTCATCCCTGAGTCCGACTCTTTTTAATATCTATGTGTCGGACCTGGCTAAAGTCATCAAGGCCTAAGGGATGGGCCTTACCTCCTATGCCAATGATACTCAATTGGTGCTGGCAGTAGACAACAATGGAGAAAGGGTTGCAGCTAACTTTCAGAAGGGCATGCTCGCCATCAGTAGCTGGATGACTGTATAGAGAATGAGAGAAGGCACCCTGCCTGATATTTGTAGAGGTCCTAGCTAGAGGATCCAAATGTGATAGAAGGGGGGTGATTAGCCCAAAGGCTGGAGCTGCACAGGACAAAACCCAGGTCAATCAAAACAGACTAAACAATATATATTGAAAAAATACATATTTTTTATTTTTCTTCTTTTTAAATATATTATTTGTAATTTTCAGAAGACAGACATGTGCAAGTTAAATAGTCAAAGTGATATTTCGCAAAACACATAGCAAAGATTCTTGTTTTAGATTAAGAACTGCCCAGTACTGACCACACTTCAGACAAACTAACACACTCATTCATACAGGGGTTATCTCTAACTATTGTTTAAACATTCAACTTTCATTCATCCATTCATATAGTCCTGGCATTGGCAACAATAGATGTTCAATAAGTTGCCTAAATCGGGGAGTTCATCCAGGCAGATGGTATTAATACGGGTCCTGGTGTAGTTAGGACAAAATGCCGTATTCCTGGGAAAACGTGCCAGTAGCTGGATGGCCAGCAATTGCCTCAAACTGAACTCGGAAAAAACAGAGGTCATGATCTTTGGTAAACTTCATCCTGGCTGGTCACAAACCTGGTGGCCTGCCTCCATGGGCCCCCCACCTACTCCAGTAACCAAGGTCAGGAATTTAGGGGTCACATTTGAAAAATAAACTTGACTTCGTCACCCATACCAACTCAGTGGCATCTGCTTCATTCCACAAATTGCGCATGATCAGAAAACTCCTGCCATATCTCCCTCTGAATGCTGGAAAAACTTTAATCAGCACCTTGGTTATGTCCTCCATAGATTACTGCAACGGACTGTTCGCAAACGACCAAAAGTGGGTCATCCAAAAGCTGCAAACAGTCCAAAACGCAGCTGTTAGAATACTTTCAGGAACACCGAAGTTTAAACCCATCTCCCACGTTGTCAAGAACTACCACTGGGTGCCAGTAAAAAAACGGATAAAGTTCAAGATGCTTTGCATTGGCTTTAAAGCATCGCGCAACAACGGACCCGAATTTCTAATTACCACCCAAAAATCCACACACCAATAGGGCACTTCGCTCATCCACTGCCCTTCAGCTGATGGTGCCATGCACTAGAGCAGCCTCCTGGGGTGACAGAAGGTTTGTGGTTACCACAGCTAAACTCTGGAACACTGTCCCGCTGGAGATCAGATCCTGTCAATCTCTTCTCACATTTAGAAGAATGTTAAAAACCTGGTTGTTCAATCAATAAGCTCCCTATCTGGTTCCACCTACTGCAGTCCGTAGCGCCGAGACACCCCCGGGTATTTGCGCGCTCTATAAATCGCAAAAAATAAATAAAATAACCTGTCACTGCACTGTGGTGTACTGAAAAATAAACCAAGCACAAAAATAATTGTGTCAGAAAAAATGAAGGCACAACAAGAACAGACTCCCTTTTACTTCAAAGATGAACAACTGGAAGATATAAGAGGCTACTCCTGCTTTGGCATAATTTCCTACACGGCATTAAGGGCCATATGTAGGTAATCTCTATTTACCGTTTCATAAATACCGAATTTTACCGATTCGGTATTTGAGATTCGGTAAATAGTATGTAGGTAAAAATTGCGGTAAATTTTACAGATTCAGTAATATTCAGTATTACTGAATCGGTATTTACAGATTTGGTAATTCCCATTCATTCCTATGGGCCTGGAGGCCTATAGGAATGAATGGGAAGCCATTCACTATTACCGATTCGGTAAATATCGAATCGGTAATAGGGGGAACATATTCAAGGGTGGCAGGGTGTCACATTGATACCCTGTTGCACCCCTGAATCGTGCATGTGTGCACATGTGGCGCACATACATGCCCTAGGGGCATGTATGTCTGCCACATGACCCTGAGAAAAAAGCAAAAAATTGCTTTTTCTAAGGTATTCGGTATTTACCACCAACTTGTAGTTGGTGGTAAATAACGAATCCTTAAGGCTAAAATGCACTCACTTGAGTGCTACCTACATAGGCTTTAAGGAATCAGTAATTTACCGATTCCTTAAAATAACGAATCAGTAAATTACCGATTCCTCATTTGCAGCCTCCTACATCTCAAATCCCTAAATACCAGTCGGTAACGGTGAAATTTACCGAATTTCACCGTTACCGACCGGTAATACCCCACCTACATATGGCCCTAAAATCCTGCAGGAAACAGTGTTGCAGTACCTCGCTTTCACCACTAGTGCACCGCAGGCATCACTATGTCCATTATAATTCTTATGCGACCTATTACAGCCGTTATCTGTGTTATTGGATGCACTATGTTTGCATTGATCTGCTCATTTTTACATGGAAGGTGAAATCTCTGGGAAAATCTGGGAAAAAGGGGTAACTACCGCACTCAATCCTGGAATTACAGATTCCCCCCAGTAATTCCTCATTTCTAAGGGGACTTTCATTGTTCCACTTACAATCATGGTCATCATTGAGGGTTCGCCTCCTGCAACCGTAAGCACTGTAACTGTGACCTACTGACCTCCGAGGGCAGTAGCTAACTTGGAAAATAATAATTTCTTGTTACAAGTGGTGTAGATCCTCTCCATGTCTCCCGCTGGCCCTGAGCTTGTGGAGAGGGTAAGAAAGAAATACAGGGGAAGAGAAGTAGAGAGAAAAAGAGCGAGAAGGCAAAAGTAAAAGGCTACGAGGCAAAATAAGGCTAAAATAATGAAAGGAAGAAGACACTACGGAAAGAAGGGTAAGCAATCAAGAGACAAACACAGAAGGATGCGTGTTTGAGAGAGACACATAGGGATGAAAGAGACAACAACAATACTATGACATAGTCAGGTGGAAAAGGACAGATAAGGGAGGAGGGAAAAAGGTGAAGTAGAGTAGAAAATGATACTGAACAGGTGAGAAGGTTTTGTGAAAGAGAGTAAATCATGTATTATAAGGACTCGGTGAGAAAGACAGTTAAGATAGACAGGAGGGGTGACTAAGAGTCAGCAACAGGTGAGAAAGACGAACGAGTATAGTGCAAAACGTTGACTACGTAGCAGAGCGGAGCCAGCCCACGCCCCCTCCCTGAAAAACAGTTCAAGATGATTTTAAAATTAAATAACACACTTACCTGTCCTACGACGTCCCCAGGCTGCCCTCCTCCTACTCACAGCCTCTCTCGCTCCTAGATGGGGTACATCTTGAGAGAACTGCGCATGCGCATTTCTTGCAAGACGTTTTGCGCTCACGCAGAGACGGCGTGGAGGTGGAGGGCAGCTCGGAGATGCCACAGGACAGGTAAGTGTGTTTTTATTTAATTTTAAATTAATCTTTAACTGTTTTCAGTGGAGGCGGGTGGCGGAGCGCAGCAGAGTTCCACCCCAACTCCGTGGACCTCCGCTTAGTCTCACTATGCCAGCTCCGCCCTGAACTAAACTCTACCTTAAGTGCATAACTGTAAAGCATAATCCAATAATATGCAAAGTAAATACTGCAAATAATCGGTCGTGGACAAAATGTGTTTGTTTTGCCCAATTCAAACAAACATTACTACATGGTATTACATTATATTGTATTGTACTTTTCAACTACATTTGCAGCACATGCCAAACCTGTCTGCACACAGGGTGGTCATTATGTTACCCGTGAGGCAGCGCTTGTAGTTGCAGTTTTTCCTCAGAAATGAAACATACGCGGGTTAGCCGGACTAGACAAGGAAATGGCGGCAGAAATTCATTAGAGCGTAGAGAGTAGAAGATATAAGGGCAGGTGGATACATTGTAGTGAGGTATATGGAGACAACGCTTAAGGGGAAGAGAAGGGGCGATAAAAAGAAAAGAGATATTGAGAAGGTGTGGAGGTAGGGCCAGAGACAGATTCTAAAAATTAAGAGAATACTTGGAAAGAATGAAGAGAGAAAGCAAGAATATGAGAAGAGTAGATAGGACCAGCGGGTAGTTTGATAGAGAGCGGATGAGGCATGGGGCATGGGGAATGGGGCTAGCAGTGCAGGAAGGGGTGGGAGAGTGTGTTTGGTGTGAAGGAGGATATTAATTGGAGAGACAGAGCGAAGGAGAATGAGACCCTAGGAGGAGAGAGAAATGGAGCGTGAGGGAGGGTGGCTACAAGTAGCGCTGAGGAGGAGACGACAGGGAGACAACACAGAGATGGGTGGGAAGAGGAAGAAGCTAGTGAGAGCGGCATATATATGTCACCCGTGCTTAATTTGAGCCGGTTGTTTAATGTGCTCGGCACTGACACTTAATTGACAACACCGGAACTTATGACAGCTGCCACATGATGGTGCTGTTTGTGTGATATAGAGAGGACCACAACAACAGATGTTTATTAAGCAAATAGACATTAAAACAACTAATACCTGTCTCCCAAACCATTCCTACAGCTTTGTGGGGTCTCAAACACTCTGAGTTGTCACACTTGTAGCAGTGTGATGGCTAGTAGTTGTGTAAGTACTGCTATTGGCAGCAACGGCAGTGACAATGGGTGGTGCAAGCTGGTAAGGTCTCCTTACGAGGGCCCTGGAACTTATATTTTTGCAAAGTAAGCATTGTGTGACTAGAGTCGAAAAGAGGTGTGGAGTGACAGGTGGAAGTCCGGTAAAAGAAGAGTGTGTGTGTGTGTGTGCACGCGAGTGCGCGCCTAAATCAAACGTCGCACCCATAGGCTACTCAGCCACATCGCAGTACCAATAGTGGAATCTCTTGTGGATGTCGGGCTCCAGAGAAGCGCGGCCTACCCAGGGGCCACGCCATGCCCGATGAATATGATTGCATTGTTCTGACTGGGTGACAAGAGAATTACACTAAGGGACGCAGATGGATGTGATCTGCTTGGATTGCAGCACAGAAACCCAGTGAATGAGGAAAAGAGCCTGGGGATGGGAGCCATGGTGATAAACTGCTTTTAGAGCATTGAGTGATGTATGTGTGCGCGTATGAGGAGATACTTGTCTAACGTCACCCTGACTGGTAAGCAACCGAGTGCTGAACAGTTGGTGAGAGCTGTGGTGTATGTGTCAGGTTGTTTACAACAAGTCAGGTAAATGGTTGCACTACTGTGAGTGGGTGTGTGAGGGGGTAGCACTCCTTGAGGAGATGAGTCTACTGCTTCTTCCTGAAATGCAGGAGGGAAGGAACATTTCCGATTCGGTAGGATTTTGGCACAGAGCCTTGGCGCATAGACAAAGACCGCCTGCTTTCCCATCTTGGCGCTTATTTGCTTTGAGTCAGGTATTTTCCTGGCACCGGGCGTGGCGCCGACTGTCCAAAGAGGGTAGTTTCTTGACCAGTAATGTCTTAGGGCCAGATGTACGACCCGTTTTTGCATGCACAAAAGGGTTTGCGATCTCGTTTGCGCATGCAAAAACATCATGGGCCATGGACAAAGCCTTTTAAGCGAGTCCCAATTTATTTGTGACTCACTAAATAGGTTTTGCGACCTACTATTTGGAAGGGGCGTTCCCTTCCAAATAGCGAGTCTCAAAACCATGTACTAATGTTTGGGACTGCAATTGCGGTCGCAAAACACTCGCAATTACCACCTACTTCAAGTACGTGGTAATGCATTCGCAAATGGGAAGGGGTACCCAGGGGACCCCAACCCCTTTGCAAATGCATGCGAAAATATTTTTTAAGGGCAGGCAGTGTTCCCAGGGACCACTACCTGCCCTTAAAAAATGAAACGAAAACGTGAATTTTTTTTTTTTAAATGTATCCTATTTTCCCTTAAGGAAAATGGCTGCATTAAAAAAAACTGCTTTATTTCAAAGCAGTCCCAGACATGGAGGTTTTCTGAGCCCAGCAGGGCACCATCCCTGGGAGGGCCTGTCATTCCCAATGGGCTTGCAAATTGCGAGAGGCTCATTAATATTAATGAGCCTCGCAATTTGCGACCCCATTGGGTATCGCAAACAGTGCACACTGTTGTAGATTTTATTTTGTGCCTCACAATTTGTGACTCGCAATTAGTCGCAAATTGCGAGGCACAAAATATAATGGTCGTCCATCTGGCCCATGGTGTTCCTTTCGATGGCCATTGTGGTGATGCAGCTGGGCTTGAAGATGATACTGACTTTGAGGTGCAGTCAGTGTAGTTCCTCCAGCATTGGGTTAAGTGGTCGAGCTTCTTCAACCCTTTGATGAGCCATGCCCCTCCGAGGTGGCAGGGTGGGAGACATTTGAGGTCAGTATTGCCTCTATGCAGGTTAGGCAAACCCTGGGCTGGCACTGTTGTTCAGAATCCATGTTCTAGGATGGAGACTTCCATTTTCTTCAAGTCGCAGAGTTGGTTTTCTACTGTTTTTGGTTTTCATTGCGGTGTTCGTTGAATATGGGGTCCATTAAGAGGGCGACGCCACTGGGTTTACCTTGTTTTTCACCTATGAGGTGAAGCCCTTCAGGTTTATGTCAGAAAGCAAGGCTTGACTATGCAGATGTTTGGAGCTGTTGCCAAACAAGAAGAAACCCAGTCTTCCTTTGACTGAGATTCTAGGGATAGGACCGGATACGAAAAATCTCCACACCAAACATCTACACATGATTTGGAAATCATCATACTAATAATAATAATAATAAAACCATTTTTAAAGCGCCTGGTTACACCTATGACGGTGTGTCCCCGCGCTGAAATGCTACTACTCCCAGATGAGACAGAATATACCAGAGTACTATTTATTTGGGGAAGAGATAAGTTTTTAAATATAGTCTGAATCTTGTTTCGGAGGGCTCCATTCAAAGGTTTAGGGGGAGGCTATTCCAGTGTTTGCAAGCCAAGAAACGGAAGGAGCTACCTCCCATTCTGGTCTTGTGAACACGGGGAAGTTGGAATAACATCACTCCGGCGGATCTGAGATTTCGGGTGGGGCGATGGATAGTGAGGAGTCTTTGCAGATAGTTCGGGCCTTTTCCCTGGGCAATGCGATGAGCCATACATAGTGCCTTAAATTTTATGCGCTCCACAATAGGGAGCCAATGAAGTTTACGCAATGCTGTCTTACCGGATGCCCTGCGTGGAAGGTTGAGTACCAGGCGGGCAGCGGCATTTTGGACACCCTGTAGCTGTTGAATGCCTTTTTTGCTCAGGCCTAGAAGAAGGGCCTTGCCATAATCCAGATGTGGCGTGACCAGGGCGTGGATAAGTTTCTTCCTGGCACCAAAGGGGAGCAGATCGAGAACTTTGCGGAGAGTTTTCAGTATTCCAAAGCATTTTCCAGTGATTTTATTAATCTGTTGCTTGAAGGAAAGCTCCGCATCGATCATAATTCCCAAATTTCTGACAACCTCTGCTGAGCGGGGGATTGGCCCTAATTCCGTTGGCCACCAGTCCTGCGACCAGGTGGAGGGGGACTTACCGACCACCAACAACTCAGTTTTATCGCCATTTAGGCGAAGGCAGTTGCTGTTCATCCATCCTGCCACAGCCCGCATACAATTGGAAAAGTTAGTGGCTTCCTCAGGCTGGTTGTTGGCAAGTTGGATTATTAATTGGTTATCGTCAGCGTATGTGACGATATCCACACCATAGGATTCCACAATATGTGCCAAAGGCTCCATATAAATATTGAACAGCGTGGGGCTCAAACTTGAGCCTTGTGGAACCCCATGCCTCAACTTACGTGGAGATGATTTATAAGGAGGGCAATGCACCTGAAAATTCCTATTTTCCAGAAAAGATTTTATCCACTCCAGGGCTGGACCCTCTATTCCCATTTCGAAGAGGCGCGACAGCAGCGTTGAGTGCAGCACGGTGTCAAATGCTGCACTGAGGTCTAATAACACCAACGCTGCTGTCTGCCCTCCATCAACAAGTTGTCTCAGGCGTTCTATGGAAAAGAGGACCGCGGATTCAGTTGAATATCCTGCTCTGAATCCTGACTGGGTTGAGTGAAGACAGGAGTTCTCTTCAATAAATTTCATAAGTTGCTTGTTCACAACCTTCTCCACAACTTTCCCGCAAAAGGGGAGGAGGGATATAGGGCGGAGGTTTTGTAGTTGGGAGATATGAATGTTTGCTTTCTTTTTCAGGGGTATAACCTGTGCGGTTTTCCAAGCCTCCAGCACATGGCACTCCTGAAAAGAGAGAGCAATAAGCTGTTCAATCTGCTCGATCATACCATCAAGAACTCCTGTACAACGATTAGGGGAGATTACATCCAGAGGGGATCCAGAGTGAATTCCTCTCATGATGGAAAGCAGGTCTGATCTCTTAGGGACTGAAAAGCTTGTTAACTGGAGCTTGGTAGCGGGAGCATTTCTTACTATTGATTGATAGTCATGTGGGCTGTCTGTGAAAGTGGCATGTATTAAGTCTACTTTTTTCACAAAAAAGTCCGCAATCTCATCACATAGCTCATTAGAGTATGTATCTTGAGCCTCAAGTCTGGTGGGAACCGTGAGCTCTTTATATATTGAAAAAAGTTCCTTAGTAGGGTTTTTTGCGGATTCAATACGTTCTTTGAAATGCACACCTTTCGCTGCTCTTATAAGTTTGTGATACATTTTTAATTCCTTTTTATATTTTATCTTGTCCTCTGGATCATAGTTTTTTCCTCCAACCACGTTCAATGATGAACAGTGCATTTTGTGGCATTAGTATGTCACAATTTCAACATTTTAACACATTATTTTACACTATCCAAGCTAAGCTGTGCCTCTTTCAAAGCCTGATTACTGCAATCTATATTTGAAAGGTGTCTGGTTCGTATCTGCAAAGGGGTCTGGTTTGGCGTTGCATTCCGTGTACAGCAATTTCAATAGCTTTTGATCCATTGAAGAAAGAACCATTTTTCAAATTGCTAATTATTCAGAAGGCCTTAGATTTCGTGGCAACAGTAGAACGTTTGTATTTATAAGGAAACCACTGCATCCTTACAATCGCATTTTTCCAGTTGCCCAGCTCATGGTAAATCATGTTAAAAATAAAGTTACATACAAACATGGCCAGATTCCTTACCAGTAATCCTCATTGTATAGATTTGTCTCCATGTACAGCCATTGGCCACCTAACCGAGTAAGAAACTAAAATTCATCCCACCTTTTCAATATGGCTCCTTGGATACCCCCTCGAGACCTAGAAAGGGAGAAAGACACCCCAGTGCTTCCTGTAATAAGAAAATAGAGTTCACTGGGAACCAGATTTGAATCCCTACAAAAACTGACCTGTAATGAGCTGGCCCATGACTCAGAGTCAGGAAAATTACCAGTTAGTAATCGGGCACTGCATTGTTGTCCACCTTCCTCGTTCCATATCTTCTTTTATGAACCTCTACTCTAGCAAACAAATGCATGTGTTCGGCAGTCACCCAGAATAGCTGCACACCACGTGATTTACTACTTTTGAATTAGTCTTCGCAAACGGAATTCAAAACGCACAATCCAAAGCCGCGTGAAGCGTCCTCCCTTACTTGAAGCCTATAGTGCTTCATGAAGGTACAAGGTTCGACTAAATGATGCCATGGCCAATGTCATTAATTAAAGCTCCTTTAAATCCCACCCAAGATGTTGCCAACCCCTGGCTGATCTTCCTTGGAGTGGTGCAGTAAGGGATTTCTCTTCTTTCTTGTTTGAAATCATGATTGTCTGCTTTAACCATCTACTGAACCTGGCAGAGGAAGGCCAGAGGCCTTGTTCTTGCAAACCAACAGTAACAAGCAAAAAATCAACTTTCCGAAATCAAGCCAACCTGAGTGCATGCTGCTTTGACTCTCATGGAATATTAGGAGAAGTTAAAATTGCATAGCACCAAGTCCGCTGAGCAATGAAAAAAAAGGAACCTTGGGAAAGAACACGGGGTTGGGACGGAATATTAACTTATCTGAGAATAAAAGGTAAGAAAGGGTCTCTGCCTGAAAGAGCTCCCATCTCCCCAACGCTTCTTCTCATATATATTTCCACCACAAATAAAACTTTATAGGAGAGGGATTTAAAGTCTGTTGAAGCAGGTGGGTTAAATGACTGAGTCTGCAGTGTCTGTAGAACTAATGGAGGATCCTATTATGGAGCAGGACACTAAATATCTGGTCTTTGTAAAATGAAACTTCTGAACCATCTAGCAGCTGAACAGATGTAGAATCTGAATGTGGCCATCGCAAGATCCATATTAATGCCCACGGAGAATATGAAGTAGAGGCAGTCGCACATCCCGAAGGTACATTTAAAACAAAAGCCAAAATTCGCTCATAAGAAGATGGATTCAAACTTTTGGATGTAGAACATTCCTTTAAATTCTGCCAATGAAGTGAATATGATCTCAAAGTGAGTTAAAGAAAAAGATTTCTCAAAATGCGAACCTGCTCTGCAAAGCATCGAAGTTTCCTCCACAAGGACTTTGCGCATCCCCTTTACATGGACTTTTAATAGTCAATTAGCACCAGAACTTCGAAGAGAACTCGTGATGGAAACTGAGACCTGGAGAGTGCTGCAGGTTCACAGTTTTCTCGTGTGAAGAGCATGAAAGGTCTTGAGAAAAAATGCACAACCCGGTAGCTTCTAGATGCTGAGTTAAGCAATCCAAAATCCTCCTGAAGATGCCAGGCATAAGAATGAGGCTAACATCATAAGAGGTGAGGCAGCTGGGTTTAACATGGGCCTGCAATAGAGCTGCATCAAAAGCAAGATGGTGTCAGCTGTTATAGTAATTTTAAAGCAATTTTCATATGATTTTACAAGTGGAAAGTTGTTGAATAGACATAGCACTTCTGATGAACATCCCAAAGCCTGATGATTCGCTCTCTCAAATGCCATATCCCCAGATGAAAGCAGTTTAGGGAGGCTTGTGATCGAGGCGACTGAAGTCGGCAGGGATCGAACAATTAGAAATATTCAATTTGGTTTGACCGCTAATTGGAGATTGAGAGGAGTCATACAATAGGTGATGGGCCTACCATGGAACCATCAAGAGCACCTCTGCGAGAGAATCCTAAAAAGACATATAGAAGGCCCCATGGTCACATAATAGCAGAGCATCTGTCTACCAAGGTTTTGGGAATGGAACCCGAGAGCAAAATGTAGAAGTCGATTGTTCTGAGATGCAAGGAGAGCAATCCACGGAGTCCTGGAACTTTGTATGAACTGCTGGAACAGGAATGCAGCGAGACCCCGTTATTGACAGAGGAAAATGCTGTTTTGGCAGTCTGCGCGTCCATGCTCCTTCCCGGAAGAAAGACTCTTACAGATAGAAATTGAGTTCTGACCATAAGCACATTTCCTGAGCTAGGACAGGCAGACTGTGCTTTCTGATTCCCTCTTGAGGATTGAAATATGACAGGACAACCCACTTGTCTAGCTTGATCTGGACATTTTGCCCCTTTAGGTGAGGAACAATGTGATACAAGGCCAAGAGAGCTGCCTGTAGCTCCCTCGAATCGGATGAGATCCTTCTCTGCTCCTGATTCCACAACCTCTGAGGTGATGCATTTTCAAAGCGTGACCCCAACCAAACACCACTGGCAGTAGTCGCCATTGGGCTGACCAGACTTGGTTGGAGTCAATCTAGATCCAAAAAGCAGCCGCTACCTGAAAGTTGTGCAGGAGTTATTAATTTTCTGTCCTTAGTTTTTAGGTCTTGCCTTGGCAGCGCTTGCGCGTCTCTCCAAGACATGCTGTATTCAGGATAAGGGCATAACGCTCCACCCTTCTTTTTAATTGGCTCCTGTCCTTTGTAAATGGTGGCTTTACATTGTGTACTTTTTATGAGGACCAATCAGTGCTCTAGTTAACCCCTTCGCTGCAGCGGCAATTACGCCGCAGCGCTAGGGGGGGGGGCGAGCGGCTCGTGACGGAGCGGCTCCGTCACGAGCCGTGGTTGCGCTGGGCCCCGCCCGCTTAATAAAACGCGCTGCGCAGGCGCAAAATCAGCGCCGCGCAGGCGCGGCGGCAGGGCCATGACGGAACCGCTCCGTCATGAGCAGAGCGCAACCGCGGCTCATGACGGAGCGGCTCCGTCATGAGCATACAAGGGGTTAAGAGAAGGAGAAACGGCAGGCCACTCAGGATGGCAAGAACTGCTTTCCTAGTCCAATCAGATTGCTTCTCGCTTGTCCTGGTTCCCTGAAACCTAGTTATCACTTCTCAGTCTTACATCATGTTGTACCAGTGCCATCTTGAAGTCGGGAAGCCACTGGTAATATTGCATTTTGCTAAGCAGTAACAGGAAGTCCACATCACTTTTGGCAAGTGTTGACAAGCGCAGTTTATTAAAGGGTGAGCGAGACTCGGCCTGATGCAAGTAAATCAAAACCTGTCTTAAGAAGCTTGCTTGAGTAGTGCTTCAACAAGGAGGACTTGTCAGACAATAAAATATATACCATTAGGTTTTGAGAACTAGGGCTAGGCGTAGTTTGCGAAGTAGTGCTATGCGAAGCTACGCAAAGTGCACTTTGCACTACGTGAGCCACGCGTAGCACTACGCGAACTCCGTAGTACCCTGTTCGCACTGTGTAAGATGCCTTTTTTAATGATTGCACAGTGCGGACAAGCATTCAGCACTATGAAATCATTGAAAATGGTATCTTGCACAGTGCAAGCTGTAGTTTTCTGCCGCTCAATTAGATTTTTACTCGAGCTGCAGCTTTCTCAACGTAGACTGGTAGTTTCTCATCGCGAGCATAGGTGACCACTCGCAATGAGATACCTGACCTCCCCGCGTTGAGAATCTCACCGGGAGGTTTATTTTTCACGCTCGCGATCGGCAACTTGATGTTGCTGATCGCGAACGAGGAAAAAGTCTTGCCAGGATGTCATTCTGCTTGCTCGCAGTCGCTAACTTGACATTGAGGACCGCGAGCAAGCAAAAAATGACAGCTGCACTATGCTACGCTATGCTACTCTACGTGTGTTTGCACTGTGCTATGGGCAGTTCACGTAGTGCGAAGTAGCGCAAACTTTGCAAACTACGCAAGCGTAGCGCTTGGCCCAGGGTTAGAGAAAGGTCCCCAACTAAATGAAATAGAATAAAAGCAAGAATTTAAAAACATGAATTTCTTACTAAGACACAAAGGATAGCTAGACAGTCCTTAGTAGAAACAAAAATTCAGGAAGTACTAGGGGGTGTCTTCCCCCTTTTCTCGGTCAGGTGGGGGTATCTGGTTGTATAGGGAGCTATATGGAAACAGTTTGGTGTGTTTTAGTTTTGACTTGATCGGTGAACAATATGTGTACATGGAGACAGATGATCATAAGTTAAGTATAGGATAAGGAAGATGGACGAGGAAGTAATGGCAATTGTGGTAATGAAGACAAGTAATGTTGGGATCAGGAACAACACCTGAAGTAGGAAGACAAAAGTAGAGTGTGAGTAGACAGATGCTCCTGGAATGAGGTACACCTTGGCCGTACAGCTGATTTTTTTACAAAGCCCCAAACTACCAAAGGTTTAAGGGGTTATGTCAGCCCGCAGCTCTGCCATAAGTTTAACATGTCTGGTTGTACTTACTATGCAAAAGAGGGGGCCGCTTTATGTTTGGCCAGTGCTTTGAAATAGAACTTCATGAAAGGTCATGGAAAGAATTGATTTCTCTGCCCCAAAGCAGTGGCGTAGCTGGGGGTGGGCGGCACTCTTTTTGGGGGTGGCGTTGCAGAGGTGAGCAAGTTGTCTATCGACTACCTCCCCACCCCTCCGAGAACAAGTCTTCTGTCGACAACCACCCCTGCACTCTTACCTGCACCAGGGAGCAAACTCAGGGATCACCCCGGGCACCAATAGGGTCGAGCTATGCCACTGTCCCAAAGACTGATGTCACACAGCTTTGAAGAAAACTGGAATGCGGAGGGGTGAGAAGATTCTGTGGCATTATTCAGCCGTGCTATACTGGGAACACCCTCACAAGGCTATGACACATAGAATCCAATGGCATTTCATTTTATTTTTCCTTAATTATTTCCTATATGCCCTGAGGTAACAAGTGTGTCTCCTGAAAAGTGTGTATGGATGTTTAGATTATGCGTGATTCACATAGGCATGAGACACACACATGCGTGGCGTGCGTGAGTAATGTACGCAAGTCATGGTGTTCTGGGGCACCTACAAAACCAAACTGCTCTTGCAAAGGTGGGAGTCCTCCAGGTATGTCAAAGCAGTGGCCAAGAAAATGCAATGGAAAGCCGAGCTCCCAAGAATCTCAAGTTCATGTGGAGTAACTCATGCCGTCGGTGTTGTTTTGCTTTGCATTCGGGGATGTGCAGTTCTGATGCTGCAATAGAATAAGTAAGACAACAAGTCCCACAATGCAAAGCAAAAACCAGCACTGCATGACCTACTCATGCGCCAACCTTGGAAATTCAAGAGCTCTTTGTAAAATCACTCATAACGTAAATAACTTTTGCACGTGTTCAAAAATCTAGACTTGCCCTGCTCTTGTTTAAGTAGTGTAACAGTTTGGGGGTGCATTAACCTATCCGTTTATTTCGGAATTTTTATAGGAATTGTTGATATTTTATTTGTAAAGATATATATTCATGAGAAAAACGAGTACTATTAAAACATGAATCAAATTTCACAATTTTCCAACCCCACGTGTTTACGTTAGGCACTATGCACATTACCTCCACCCTAGGGGGATGGAAGATGATGCATGGTACTGTGCTTTGTGTATATCATACATATATGCACATATGTTACGGCATGCATACTTTACACGAGTGACCGGGAAATGTACGTGAATACCTTAAAAGTCACAAAGTAAAAGCAAATGATATTCTCTATAGCGTAGACGCCCAACTCTACACCTTAGTTTCTTGACTCATAAAGTCCCTTGCTCGCCCCTCAGGGATGCCCCTCCATTTATGTGGTGCCCACACTCCTCTTCGGGTACAAACTCGAATGAGTGCAGCTCCTGATAGTAGTGAATAGAGCGCACCCAGGTTACACGTGTATTTTGTTTGTTGCAAAGATATCAGGAAGTTGGAGGAGGGTGCAAGCTCACACCTTCTGATGAATCAGAGGAGAACTGCTAAAGAAGCGAGCAGGTTGGTCATTTTTTAAATTGTCATTTAAAATAAGCTTTAGTATTAACCAAGATCGCCTTAAAAAATTCTAATTAGGGCAACCCAAGAAAATATCTGGAGGTTCCCTTAACCATCTAGCAACGGGTCAGAGAAGGTGTCTGCTTTATGTCGTGGTTCAGTGCTTACCACTGGTAGAGAGTCCAACCCAGACTGCTCAAACTCTTCTTTCAATATCCTCAGACACCCTATAGAAAAACATGCACTCTTTCCTCCACAACTTGTTAAGTTCTAAAAGTATCTCATATCCATTCACTCATCTTAATTAAACTTTTACATCCACCGAACCTGAGTAACACATGTTTGTCTCCTTCTTGGATTGGTTATTAAAAGACAAAGCTCCCAAAGGCTATTGGTCCCTTGATGTCCAAACACTTATTAGGGTAGCACTGAGCTTTGTTCTGAGAGTGAAAAATGAAAGTCGCGCTGGGCTCATTCTTTTAGGATCTCAAATAAGCAATTTCTAGATGTTGAGATGTTTTCAGTGTTTATTAGCTCTTAAATTGCCCTTTAGATTTTGAAAGTGCCCAATATGACCATTGAAATAGTCGTTTATCTTTGTTAGTTTTCTTCATCTCGCGGGGGTTATACGGGCAGAGTTCAATGATATTGCCTCCCCCCCCATCCTTCAATAATTGGACCCAGTGGTTTTTGTAGGCCGGTTATTTTGCTAGCTGGCAAGAACTTGTTAAGGTTGACAGATTTTTTTGAGACGGATCAGGCGTAGATGAAGTAGGTGAGATCAGTGGTTTAACGGTAACCATATGCTTTTCAGTGGCTAAACATACTTTTTTCTATGGCTAACTATACTTTTTTCCATGGCTCACCATCTTTTTTTCGATTGCTAACATATCTTTTTTCGATCGCTAACCATATCTTTTTTCGATGGATAACCATATCTTTTTTTTATGACTAACCATACTTTATTTCAATGGCTGACCATAATTTTTTCGATGGACAACCATACTTTTTTCGATGTATACCCATATCTTTTTTGATGGATAACCATACTCTAATGGCTCGCTCTCTTTTGATCCAAGAGAAGCTAGTGTTTGCTTTTGGGGTCAACCTCATTGTTCCCAATAAACCGGGTATGGCGTACACAATGGTTATTCAGCAAACCCATTTGTCACCCTCCCTCACGGACTAGTCACGACTGCTCTTGTTTACCTCTGCATATAGACTATTGAAATAACGGAAGCGGTGAGAGAAGGGAGACTTTATGGCGGCCTTCTGCCTGGGCAAATAAATGTGCTTATTAATGTGCTCAAAAAAGTCTGTGCAATTCCTGTAGAAAACTGCTTCAATAATGTGGTCACAGCTTCCGGGAAGAGTTTGGCACTGTGAATTCTGATTGCAGATTAAGGAAAGAATTTTGCAAACCTATATTCCAGATGAAAAGTTGTGAGCATTATAATTTAAAATGGACATTAATTTGATAAAAACAGGGTTAGGTTCGGATGTCACATTTAAATTTGTTTGTTTTCACTAATATGTCATCACATTGGAGTGCTTTGTTTCATCAAATCAAAAGCCTAATGAAATTTTACAAGATCAGGGAAGCCGCCAGTGACAAATGAGGGCTGCACAGCTGGATACGGTTATGATGGATTCCAGGAACAAGTGACATGTGGGCTTTGCCTTGCTTGGGGGATTAACTTTGCACAACATTTCTCTGGCCTCTACATCGAGACTCAGATGGCCATAACCCCCCCCAAAAGTCTCAGTCCTATGTGTCCTATTCCCACCCCTGTGCACCAGCATAATGCAAAGCCTGTTAGCAACATCATGGGCAAATGTGTCTCATCCCAGCTCCCTCAATGCATGTCAGCCACGTATATATTAAGGTTGCGTTTAGCGGATTAAAAACACATGGGGTTTCTGTGGCCAGAAATTGTCAGTTGTAGACCTCTGCTTGCCAAGCCATCTGTTTTCTCTTGTACGGTGCATACTTTGAACTGAGCCGCCTCCAGGCGACTATAAAGGGCCACCATTGAGAGCTCTGGAGAATAGGCTGAAGGCAGTGTGAATTTCTCACAGTGCCTGTCAGTGGGTCAAAAAGGTGTTCACAGAACTAGGTCGTCCAATCCTTGGCCTCCCTGCTAAACAACAAGAGCAATGGTTACTTATTTCAGTTGCAATTGTGATTCTGTGCAGCTATACGTGAACGAGGACATACACGGTTGCCAAAATATTGAGAATGCAAAAGTACATGAAAATGCAGTGCTTACAGGTAAATCGGTGCATTGGGTGGTTGTGAAGAGATAAGAGGAAGTGCATTCAGGAGTCAGTGCAAGGAAGCGGCTTAAGATGATCAGATATGTTATGAGTACGAGATGTAGAGAGACATGGGTGCACAGGTCTATAGAAGAATGAGCATAATGGCATCCCAGAGAAATTCTGAAGAGCACTACCCCTTCCACAATCCGCAGTCTGTTATGACATTCTCTGGCTATACTGAATAAGCTGATCATTATCATAGGAAATCTCTTTATTGATATCAGAACTACAATTGCTTTATTAACCTTCTTGTTTTCTCAAGTTTGATGAAAAATGCTCTATTTGCCCACTCTTCTCCCAAAATTTTCCCCTGGGGGAGAATTCCCCTGAATCTCCTTATAACGGTCATGCTCGCTCGCTATGCTCACTCACCACAGGGCACTCATCCATTACTTTTACACCCTCACCTCTTTAAAATTCCACCAGCCGCCACTGTCCAACTATCCTGAGCGATTACATTTGGCTCTGCATATTTGGCCATTGATGTGGGTGGTTGTATTATGACCTGAGTAGGAAACGTTGGGTGAGGTGCACGGGGTCTGTCATGCCACGGTCAATGTGTCACTGCTTCTATGCGTGCACATTTTTGCATTTTTGAAGGCTATGCATAAGCGATGGATTTTCCATCACACACCTTTATTTTATCTGAACAAGCTGTTGAGTTATTGTCTGGAAGACGTATTATCCTGATTTACTTTACAGTTCGGGTTTTCTCATGGTTCCAGGGTATTTTTGTGAAGTCGATAATCTATCACTTAGGGTGCGGATATATGAAGAGACATGTTTTTACAGCCTTCCAAAAATCAAGGAGATTTCCAGGTTTCCTTATCAGAACGAGGAGGAAGTTTCACATCATGCTGGCTTGGACTGAAGATGTAGTCTAAGTCGGATTTTGTTGAAGCGTGGCACTTTCCGCTGTAGGAGTGTGTTGGACTGAAGGCTTCACCCTTGGCCGGTGGATCTGACATCTTTTATGTAGCACTGTTGATCTGACTCCATAAAGTGCTTGATTGTGACGTTGGAAACCAGTGTAAGGTCACCAAAGGCTAGAGTGATGTGACTCCATCCTTTCACATGTCAAAGTACCAGGGCCCACTGAATTTTGCACCAATTCTAGTTTGTTTAGGAAGGATTTCTGGACTCATATGTTTAGACCGGTCATGTATTCCATGGGAGAGAGTACGCATGCAACTGAGGGACGCCTACAGAATGGGAATTACCCATGTCTGTCCTAAGTTAATGGCTTTGAGTGTTGCACTCTCCATGATCAACCATTTTTACGACCTGATGTGAGTGAGTTTTGCTGTTTTCCCTTTAAATTGTTATTTCCAAGGCTCTTGACAGATGTGTATTACATTTTGGAACTGCTGATGCCTTGCATCTATAGGTTTATGGTTAGGATTTGTATTTGCAACTAGAGTTTTCATGGTCCACAATTTCAGATTTTCTATACCTTCCACAGTTTTTGGATGAAGTTTCTCTTGTGAATTCCAGTGCTCTGGGACTGTGATATTGAAAGAGATGACAAGGTGGTCGCTCTATGTTTGGCCGAGAGGATTGGATGTGGCTGCGTTGCCAGGGAGTCAAGGGCGTTCATTGGGTTGGAAATGACTTGTATCAGTTCCAAAACTCTGATGCTCGATTGTAGTCCTTTTGTCTATGTTGCTTCGAGTAATGTATGGAATAGCCGAAAACAATGACTTTTGCTTGTTTCAAACGCTAGTAACCGAATCGCAGGAATTGTTGCGAACGAGGTGGTTTGAAATGGCCGGCGATAGATTAGCAAGATAGAAATTGTGTGAGTGGGGGAAGGGCTGATAGATTCACAATCATGCAAGGTGTTTAATTGTTCCTATAATAGTGACTCTCCTGCCCTTTTCTTGCGGCGACTTTACATGTTATGTTATATAAGGCAGTGTTGCTTCATGCACAGGGTGTGGGTGGGGGGTCATCATATGCTAACCATACTTAGGTTAAAAAAAGCCAGTCCAGTTGCCCCAGTTATTAGGTTATATATGTGATGCTTACAGTTTGGGATAGATCTAGCAAGGAAGAACATTCATTCGTGTTCTTTTTCTTCTCAACGAGAGTAGAGGCATCACCTCCATTAAGCCGGAGTCGCGTTGACCCACTAATCAAATTGCCCCCAGAGATGAAAAATAAAATGATGACAAAGTTCAGTTATTACCATTTTATTTTTCAAAACCCCATCCCGATGCTCAAACCCCATCCCGAGCCAAGAATCGGGACCGGGGACTGGGCTTTTTGCTGCTGCAGGTTAAGGCAGCAGCAGAAAGCAGTGATGGGCAGGCATTTTTAAGTTTAAAGTGCGCATGTCTCTTTGGCCGGCCATCTTGCGATGCCAGACAGACATGCACATTTTAAACCTCTTTAACAGCTGAGTTAGAGACGAACATTGGGCTCCACTGTCCTCGGGAACACTAAAGGAGGCCGCTCCCTCCAATCCTGGTGCTGCTTTTATACTGCATGAGAGCAGCGCCAGGATTGGTTAGTGTAGTTTCCTGGGTCCTGCATTGGACTCTGCCTGCCTGGAGAAGACAGGAGCAAAGAGAATTGTTTTGCTTCCGAGAGCCAGGGCAGGGTGTCAGCTGGCATGCTTTGGAAAGCCATATGGGTGAGTAGTAGATCTGGTCCTTCCCATTGCTGCATTGTTTCTTCTGTAGACGTGAATGTCTCTCATTGATAACATACAGGGCCACTGGAATTATACGGCATGGGAGGATCAAATTACGAAGCAAGGCTGTCTACATTATGCAGCAGGAAAAGTCAAATTATGGAACATAATCCGCCACATTTTGTGAGTTTTTCCAGATTCCCTCAATACATTGTCATTTGTAGAGGTTAACACTATCTGGGCAACGGTTTCACTTCATTAGTACCAGTTTGACACCCAAATACAGCAATAAGCAGTATCCACATTTGGGGAGGGTCTTCTATTGCGTTGAAACGTGTTACCACGATTTTAGTAACTTTTTATATGTTTGAGCTAGAAACATTGTTAAATTCAAATCTAAAAATTATGTAGCAGATGATAGATTATGTGGCAAATTCATAATTATGTTGAATACACCATAGCCACAAAATCATATAATTCCAGGGACCCGGTAATATATTAGCTCTTTTTTATATTACTATGGGGTGTTTCTGTGACACAACAGGATGCCATCAGGCATTTTTGTTGGTTGCCCAAATGGGGCTTTTTTGGGCATGCTTGGGTGATTCTCCTTGTTTCGATGCTTTTGCAGTTCCTCGAGGGGATGTTAGATTCCTTCGAGAGTGAGTTGAGGGCTTATGGGTAAAGAAGTTTGACAGAAGGGTGCAGTGAGTAGAAGGTAAAAGATTACTTACTTGAATCAGGTTGGAGTGGCTCCACAGTCAAGGTACATAGATATGGAGTGAAGAAAGGTACATTTATACCAATCTTCAGAATATGTAAGTAATTGATGCAATATTGTAGCGAGTCAATAATTAAAACTCACAAAGGGGGTGGAACTACAACAATTCAGCATCCAGCAAAGGGCAGAAAGATTATATACTATACTGTCAGGATAGTGTGTTTCTGTGTGAACCTTTTCCTCTCACCTAGCAGCCTTAATGTACACAAGTATACGTTTATCTGCAGACTGCAGCCCCAAGCACTTCACAGATGTGTTCCATTTAAAGCCTGTAACCTGACAACAACATCTGCGGGCCTCCATGATTTTTTAATCCATTTCAGGGCTTTCATGGCAGTGCTGGGCTTCTCGCCTCTGCATTTAGAGTACCTCCTTACCCTACAGAGAAACACTCGCATGCAGGTATAATCCATATTGTTTCCTCGATTGATTTCCACTCATGTTCCACAACGTGCTTTCTCTTCTGTGATATTTCAGCAATGAATCCCACTGAGTTTGTCTGACTTGTTTCTAAAAAGATTTCTTGCACAGTGCCTGATATGTTGAATGTGTGATTGGTGTACACTGCAGATCAGCCCTGCTGGGCACTGGTTGTGCCAATTTATCTTCAAGGACTGTTTTGCACAGATCATTGTTTGTTGGTGTATAACTAGGGTGTGCAAAATGCACGTAAATATGTGAAAATGCTGGGAATTTTTGCAAAATATGCATAATTAGGTGAAATACAAATCTATCTTTTAGCGATATATTTTAGCATACGATGCATCATCGCATCAATTTTCACGCAAAAAGAAACAAAAAAAAACATAACTGCTGCAAACAGCCGCTCGCGCTTTGGTTATGTTCCTATGCTATCATTTTTGCTATGTACAGCAGCATAATTATGCGGCATAGTGTAATTTCAGGAATTTTGCATAGCAAGCAGGACACAAAATCACACAAATTACGCCACGTAATTAGATTTTTTGCCTAGGCCTAGTAATGTCCATTGCCTGAACTGCAGATACTGGCAATGCCGCTTGTACAAAGTGTGTGATCTGATTGTAAATCTCTCCACTCACTGCACCTCCTTTTGCTTACCGACCGCAACCTTTTGTAGCACCTAGAAGCGATTCACTTCATTGAGCGCCATACAGAATATACCCACTCGCATAAGGCGCGGTAAATGATAGTGTTGCTCCACTTCTGCATATCTATGGATGATATCAACCATCTGTGTAGTGCACAGCAAAAGCTAGTTGTCAGTTGGCGTACTGAATTGGAAACCTTTTTTAATCTTTGAATATTTATGTTTAGAAATTATTAATTTTTCAGGTCCTTTTATTGGGCTAGTCAGCTCAAGCTATCTGAAATAGGATTCGTCAGATGCTGATCTCATCAATAAACATCAAACGCTAAAAGAAGCTACAAAAGGTTTGCAAAATACTGCATAATTTTCCAAGCTTTTTAACATTCCGAATCATAAATGGAACAAATATCAAAGGTGAGACAAGTCGTATTATGAAACCAGACATTTGTGGTAGATAAGGATCAAAGGAAAAACAAAGAGGAAAAAAAGAAGAAAGTGAAAGGAGAGAGGGATATCTGGTCTTGGTTTAAAAAAAGAAAAAGACAAAGTACGTCCATGGAAATTTTAATAAGCAACAATTAATGTTATAAATCATTAAAAAAGAAAAAAAAACAGGGCTGGACTGGAAACACAAAGTAGGCCCTGCCAAAAATGTTGTAACAAACCCCACCCTGCAATACTAGAATGGAGCAACAGGAACATGGTTTGTTCATGGCCGACCATCTTGCTCGGAAAGCTATACCCTAGTCTATAGCCCACTGGGGAAATGCAAACCTGACAAATGGCTCGTCCGGCCCTGAAAATGTACAGCTTCGAAAAGTTAGCATTATTGTAAATGTCCTCACACACATCAATTACATGAAAATCCGGTCTAGTAAGACAAAGCCAGACTTTTGACTCTTCTCCGATTCAGCTCTTCCTATGGATTCGCTTAAACACGCGTGGTCGGGGCCTTACAAACGTTTGTCAAGACTACTACCAGCATACATAGCTTCTCGGCCTGAAGTGGGGCCAATGTGTTTGACACAATGGGCCAGATGTACAACCAGTGTAAATTGTGCCTCACAATTTGCTCTTGATTGCGAGTCGCAATTTGCAATGTACAACATGTGGACAGGAGAAGTGTGGCTCACTGGTTAGAGGAGGCAGACCTGGAAGCAGAGGTCAGCCCGGGACCAGGGTTCAATTCCCGGCTCGGCGGGGTCTTGAGTCCTAAAATGTCCATGGACTCGACAATTCTCGCTCCGGTTCCTACGCGATTCACGGGTTCACACTCTGCGACTCTAGGCAATAGCTTGCTTAATCTCCGCAACGGCCCCTCGCGGCGGGATGCCTGGCTTTCACCTTGCGGATACCCTGCTGGGGTTATCTCACAGGGGAATACCTGGACGGGTTCCCTTAGCCAACGCTTAGAAACCGCTCTGTGATTTGCGCTATATAAATTCCTGTTCATTTACAGTGTCAGACACTGATTGCGATTCCCAATGGGTCGCAAAATGCGAACCTCATGAATATTAATGAGGTACTTGCAATTTGCGACCCCTTTGGGAATGGCTGGCCCTCCCAGGGATGGTGGCCTGCTGGGCTCAGCAGACCTCCATGTCTGCCTCCAGGCGCATAGGAATGAATGGGAATTACCGATTCGGTATTTACCGAATCGGTAAATACCGAATATTACTGATTCAGTAAACTTTATCGAATACTTACCTACATATCATTTACCGATTCTGAAATACTGAATCGGTAAAATTTGGTATTTTAGAATCGGTAAATGAAACTTACCTACATCTGGCCCAAAGTGTTATGTCTTGGGACTGTGTAACCGCCAAAACTGTAATGGGCAAACACCTCAAAATCTCAACTGAAGTGTCCCTGAAGAAGGCTAGTCAGTGAAATACCCTGGTTACGAGCCCATGTTGGTGTTATCTATCCTACTTACTCTTCACAAAAAACCTCAGCTGACAAGTATTGGCACCATGTCC
The DNA here is from genome assembly GCF_964263255.1 of Lissotriton vulgaris. Classification (NCBI taxonomy): domain Eukaryota; kingdom Metazoa; phylum Chordata; class Amphibia; order Caudata; family Salamandridae; genus Lissotriton; species Lissotriton vulgaris. The sequence continues at coordinate 796,646,151 of NC_141685.1, read as the reverse complement.
ATGACCGAGCATGATTGGGCTATCCTGCACTCCAATGAAGCGTTGGCTGCGTGGAATTTGTTTCCTCTGGCGAAACATCTATTTACTCTTAGGAAAGGCAAAAGTAGCCGAATGAGCTTGTAGTAGACCAAAACTGGAGGGATGGACGCAAAGTCCTGACTGGGAGATCAGTTCAGAGGGAGCCACCTGGCAGCCTAGTACTGTAGGTGGATAGAAAGAGGTATACAGAATGAGGGGAAGAAGTGCAAACCTTTTCAACGTTAAGCCCCTGTTTAAAGAAGGATGTGCAAGTTACCTTAACACCATGAGACCGGAAATTCTGTCTCCACAATCAGAAATGATGGTATTACCACAAACGTTGGTTTAAATGCATTGAAAGATATGGAGTTGACACTTGCGTTTCCTAGTGCTCTTGAACCCAGATTTTCCTTACAAATAAGTTGTATTACTGTATTTCTTAATGTGGTAGCACTAATTATCTTTGAAAAGAAAAAAATGTATTAAATGTGCAGAACCCTACTTACTGAACATTTCAACATGATTCTGTACACATATGACAAAATGCAAATGAAGGCTTAGAGTAATGAATCATGCAATATGGACCTTAGTGTGTGTTGTGCTGTGTAGCACTTCATCCACTAGGGACTTTGCAACCACTGCCAATAGGCCCTGGCACTTATTGCACGGTAGCATTTGCCTAGTGTCGTATAACCCTAGCAGGGGGCCAAAACATGTTCAGATGGTCAAGTAGAGGTTGAATAAGAGGCTACTAAGTTTATTGTAGATGGTTGCCAGAGATGGGTTTATAGGGAGGGCTATGCATGAAGAGTCTGGGTGTTTTGAGTGAGTTTAGCCTGGCTAGAAAACACCTCAGAAGGCACTGTTAGAAATGGGGTTTCCGGTTGGCTAGGGTATGCACCTAAGCCAGGCAGAACCCACCACTCTTGTCAGGGTACACATGCACTTTAGCACTTATCGACAGTGGTAAAGTGCCCAGAGTCATAAAACCGACAAAAACAGATCAGAAAAATACAGGAGGAACGCAAAAAGTTTGTGTATAGCCCTGCAAAATGGACCAGGTCCAATAGTCCCTGAAGGACTACTGCTGGACTTAAAATGCATCACTAATTGGTCACAACATTAAAAAACAACACACAATGACTCACCAGGCGGACACTCTGTGCGCTGAAGGGATAGCCAGGTCACAGTGCTCGCAAACAATAAAGAAATCCAAATGATGAGCAACAGGCATATTGAACCTGCTTGTTACCAACTGGCCCTACATACATACATGTGCAATCGAGTGTTCTGTGTTTGCGGTGGGCAGACGCGTAATGCAGTGTGTGTGCATGTCTATGCGCTCTACACGTGGTGCTGAAGCGTTAACACAGATTTCTCTATATTAGGTATTTGTGCATGGAGGCCCTTTCCGCGGTTCCTGGAGGTGGAAATAGAGGAACAATCCACTGAAATGTGAGCAACAGACACATAAGTGTAACCGTGCGTGGACGTGTTTGTCATCGTACATGTGTGTGTGACCGTGTGTGTGCGCAGCTCCTCATCCTGAAACGTAACGTCCATGATTCCTAAAGGAGACATCCGAAAATACATCAGATTCGAAGTATGCCGGGGCGGGCCCTCTCCATGGTGCTGAAAAGTTGACAGCAGCTGTTAAGTAGTTAGATATGTGTGGCTGCTCTTCTCGTGAAGCTGAAAAAAAGATGCGAACAGCTGTTAGACCTTTAAAGTGTGCCCTGGTTTTAACGCTGAAAGTTGGGTGTGTAAAAAAAGCTGTCCAGATGTGGGCTGCGCTAAAAAGCAGACGCAGACATGTAGCAGTAGCTGTTTGAAACACGTTTGGGGTGCACTACACACAGGGCTGGGAGTTTGGCAAATAAATGGGGCTATTATTTAAGATTCCGCCCTGTCTATGAAGCTGAAAGAGAAACTCAGAAATGTAGCTCTTGAGATGTGAGTGGCAGTGCCCCACCCATGGTGGTGGGTGAAAGGCATAAAATGATATATCTTTATATCCTTAGTTCAATGTTCATGTCTCATTAACGCTGGTGTAAGGTAGAATTAAAGTATCTACCTCTTGCCTCAGTAACAACTTTACCTCCATCCACTAATCTGCAACAAACTTTCGGCACATTCACTTTAGTTTTTGGCAAATTCGGTGCAGAATGATAAATGGAGATGGGTGCACATTTTCGAAGTATTATTGTGCATGGGAAGCCCCAAAAGTAATCCTCTGCGAAAAATGCCTGAGTAAGGGCCAGATGTACAACACTTACAATTTGCGAGTCACAAATTGCGTTGTTTTGTGACTCGCAAAATGTAATTTACAACAGTGTCTAAAGACACTGTTTGCGATTCCTAATGGGGCCGCAAATATTATGCCTCATTAATATTCATTAAGCTGGTACAATTTGCGACCCCAATGGGAATGGCTAGCAGTCCCAGGGATGTTGACGTGCTGGGGTCATCAGACCACCATGTCTGTGACTGCTTTTTAAATAAAGCATTAAAAAAAATGCAGAAAACGAACTGCATTTAAAAAAGAAAAATGGAACAAATGTTTCATTTTTTTATGAGTAGGCAGTGGTCCGTGGCTCTTAAAAAAATATTTTTGCACCCATTCACAAAGGGGAAGGGGTCCCCTGGGGACCTCTTCCCGTTTGTGGGTGGCTTACCACCTACTTGAAGTCAGTGGTAAACTGCAAGTGTTTTGCGACCGCAATTGCAGTTCCAAAACAATTGTACATTGAAGTACGAGTCGCTATTAGGAAGGGACGCCCTTGACACCCCGCTTCCTAACAGTGAGTCGCAAACAGTATTTTGCGAGTCGGTAATTTGTTACTCACTGGCAAAATAGAGTTTGTACATTGAGCAGACCAATTTTGCGGTCTCAAACGGACCGATTGCCCATTTGCCACAGCAAAAAACTGTTGTACATCTGGTCCTAAGTGCTTTTTGTTCAAGCCATTTTAGGAACATTAATGCTAGATGATGAAGATCAACAGAAAAATCCATTAAATGGAAACCTGCATTCCGATCGGTTAATGTTAATATGCTTTACTGCTCATTGGTACAGAGTATGCTAGTACTTGATTTGCTTGTGTTGCTAAACATCTTCACACTGTTACATTTTCTTGGCTGTGTCACCTGAATGATTAGATCCAGACAAATATTTTAGCATGTAGTGGAAACGGGCAATTGTGATGTCTAAAACTTGAACATATACGTTCATGTTCAGAATGTGTACACTCATGTTGTGCCACAAAAAGAAACTTATCAATGATAGCATTCACCACACTTCAATTATTTAGAGGATCACAGTCAATCATATGTTTTTTTGGTAAACAGCGGAAAAACATCAATTTATTATGGTCCCATGCCTCTGCAACTTTGGAGTTATGGTTACATGGGGACCTTAACTGGAGAATTCCAAGTGATGATAGGTTGAATGTTGTAGATACTACAACACTCCAATTAAAGCACCCAGCGTCTTTGCCCATAGCATCAAGTCACAACGAAAGGAAAAGGTAAAGGATCCATCTAAAATAAAGTAATCCACCTGTCCACAGCTACTCTAACCATAGAAGAAATTGACTTACTCAATAAGAGTTTATCCTTCTGTCCTATAGCAAAATTGGATTTGACACAAACTAAAATAGACTTATTTAAATTAATAAGGAACGGCTGTATGCCTATTTCATATTAAACCGGACAGAATACCATTAACATCATCTCAACCAATGGGGGGGGGGGGGGGCGTGGACAACTGCAGAGAATGGAGGACGTGATCTGAGAGACTACCGTTCTGAACCCCGACAATTCGCAAATAATCCTGACATAAACTGGACCTCAGGACTTAAAAACAGGAAATTTCTTGAGCGAAACACTTCTACCTGCGGTTGTTCCGTCCCAGAGGGTCTAACTCAGGTGAAATCTGTACTTTAAGTTGCCGTTCTGGCCCACACGGGGAAGACAAGGAGACGATGAGAGGAGCCACTGACTAACACGGAGGGAGCTGATCGGCTCGGTGCAGCAGGTACGAGCTCTACAACCCCCTGCTTTTCCTAGGCACTGGAACTGACTGGGACCCCAAAAGCTGCACATGGGATGAGAGCCTCTGAATGGAGGTGTCTGATAACCGGCTAGTCGCGGAACAAATGAATCCATTTGAGACAAAACAAGATGGCGGAGGGCAGTGACTGTCGTGAGATGCCGGATGCCAGGTAACAAGAAACTGACATCGCGCCGGAGGAATGCTTGTGTTCCTTGCTGATACTGGCCCTGTAGAGAGACAGAAACGTCTGGCTTTGAGTGCGAAAGCTGAGTGCTATCGGCCAGGGAAGACACCCGGCGGAGCACCAAATATACAAGCTGTGTGTCAGGGCATTGGGGGACATACACAGTAGGGATAACCTGCAAAGGGAGACCATGGGGCTCTAATACCAATTGCTGCGGGTTTCCAGGCAGCCGACAATTGCTGTGGTCGTGAGGGGGCCCGTGGCTATACTGAAGGGCTGAGATCATCGGTAGCACATGATCAAGGGGTGGTGGAGATCACCGAGGACAGGGCTGGTGCCGTTGACACTTCCGCTGATGTGCAGACGCTGGGGGGACTGCATACAGTGCTTCCGCTGTGCCAGGATCCAAATTACCTTCTCTGCTAGTGGAAGCAGGTGCCCGGCATCTGGCGAATACCCAGCACCAGGCCACTGGACAGCGGAGGAGACTGGAACAGTGCAATCCCATAGTGGGCCACGGGTACTGCCATGTCTTAACTAGTGCATAACTGTGTTCTCAAAACTGCATATGTACTGCGGCCAACCACAAATAAAGTATACCCTATGCGTGGTCTGCTGGAGCCTTACTAAGGTGTGAGGCGGATGGATGCTGGAGGTGGACACTTCGCTGCTAGCACTGGGGATGATCCGTCGACGAGGAATCCACCTCGTAGAGGAGGAGCATGCTGAAGGAAGGGTTCCCCCACTGGGCATACTGGAACAGAAAAGTGTGGGTGGCCCGGATGTGCTATGGGGCGCCCTAAAACCAAGCAGACTGACCCAGCGACCAACAAAGACACGCACTCCACACCAGGCGGTAAACTCTCGAACAGCCCTGATACTGACGTGGTGCAACCCACAGGGACTGACCAACATGCAGCCAAACTAGATTTAATTTTAAAAGAAATCAGGGATTCATGTGTGGCGATTGAAACACAGATGGGAACGTTATCTACTTATTTCAACCTGTTGCAAGCAGACCATAAAAAACTGGCAGATGGAGTGAAGTCAAATAAACTGGCAGATGATCTGATACCACAAAAACTATGCATACCTCTCAACTAGAACAATTTCAATGTCAATTAAAGGGATTACAGGACAGAGTGGATTACGCAGAAGGGCGATCCCGCCGCAACAATGTTCAAATTCTTGAAATTCCGGAACGCAGTGAGGGGTTTAACCCTACCCAATTTGTGGAAAAATGGCTTTGAGACCATGTGGCGAAAGAGGGCTTAACGTATCTCTACAGTGTGGAAAGAACTCATCGGGTGCCGCCTAGACCACCTCATCCAGGGGCGCCGCCTAGGCCACTGATAGCATGCATCCTGAACTATAAAGACCGCAACACGATTTTCTGGGCTGCAAGAGAGAAGCCCCTATTTGCTTTGAGAACAAAACGATCTACCTGTATCCAGATTTCATGCTGGGGGTGCAGAAGGCCAGAGCCACTTTTCAAGAGGTTAAACGAAAATTGAGAGCACGCAATTTGAAATATGCCTTGCTTTTTACGGCCCGCCTAAAAGTTATTTACGGCCAAAAATCAATGTTTTTGATAACCCTGAAGAGGGAGTAGACTGGTTGGAGATCACATTCACACCAACGGCCTCTCAGACCTCACTTCCATCAGGTCAATTGCGACAACCTCTTATGCAACAGGATGCCACGGACAGCATGGCAGAGAACAGGTGAACTATGGAAGCCACTGATATGAGTCCATCTCTCGAACAGATCTCAAACAGTCAAAAAGACGCTTTTTTGACGGCGGCGGCACTGGCTGCACATGATGCCCAGACTGCAGTGATTTCCACTCAATCCTCAGATGCAGCTACAGTCCGTTCTGAATCTGAGACTGGTTTAACATTTTGCCATCGGTCACTGCACAGACTGCAAGCGAATATTAGAATTGTAACACAGGGCTTGCCGGGATTGGTAACATATATGATGCTATATAATATGTTTTGAGCTAATTACAATTTCTAGATTGTTTTGTTGGTAATATCTGTAAAAAGGGACTGTAATGGAATACTGAGTTCATTCTTATTGTGTACAGAGTAATGCCTGTTTGGAGCAGGGCAGTTGTTGCCTCCCACCCCCCCCCTTGGCGACTGCACTATGGTATTTATTGGTTAAAGTTCCAGTTGAACTTTTATTTCAAGTTTGGTCCTCTGATGTTATCCGGGGGAACCTACTATTGGGGAGTTTTGTTAGTTTTGCATGCTTGGCCTTTCCACATGTGACAACTGATAGGCGTAGTAGTTCAGATGCTCTAAAGCGAAAGTACTTCCCTGACCTTAGATGGCGTCACTTAACAAATATATATACTGCACCTGGAATGTACGGGGAATGGGATCTGTCCATAAGAGACACCGAATACTAGCGCAACGGAACAGAAGGAAAATTAACATAGCATTCCTACAGGAAACTCACCTCAACCATGATGAAGCAATTAAGCTGTAGCGGAAATGGAGAGGACAATTGTTTTTCACATCCTTTTCGGCATTTACACAAGGAGCAGCGATCTGGGTTAGAAATAATACCCCCTTTAGGTTGTTGGAGCAAAACATAGACCTAAATGGCAGATATGGCAGATATGGCACTGGAAACTAATCTGCAACTACAAGGAGCAGCGCAGAGCGTAGCGCGCTCATAGGGGCGATATTGCAGGAGCTATTGCAAGCATCTTTTTAAATTCCCATTTTGTCATTTTGCTTTGTGCTAATTTCTACATTCTACCCTGTTTTCAAATCGGCCACTCACTTGCACTATAATACTTGAAATAAACTGCGTTTGGTGCGGGTCCTTTTCTCCCTCGAGCAGCACTGCGGCGGACATCTTGGGTGGGGGGTGAAGGCCCAGAAGCTTTGCACGGTCTAGTCGTCGCAAGGACGCTAGACCGGTACTTAAACCGGGTAAACTAGGCGGCCTGCCACTGGAAACTACTCTGCAACTACAAGGAGCAGCGCAGAGCGTAGCACGCTCATAGGGGCGATATTGCAGGAGCTATTGCAAGCATCTTTTTAAATTCCCGTTTTGTCATTTTGCTTTGTGCTAATTTCTACCTTCTACCCTGTTTTTAAATCGGCCACTCACTTGCACTATAATACTTGAAATACACCGCGTTTGGTGCGGGTCCTTTTCTCCCTCGTGCAGCACTGCGGCGGACATCTTGGGTGGGGGGGTGAAGGCCCAGACGCTTTGCACGGTCTAGTCGTCACAAGGACGCTAGACCGGTACTTAAACCGGTCATGCTGACGCGCAGCGGTCACGCGCTGCGGGCTCGCCAGAGCATCGCCGAAGTCACGCTAAAGTCCAGCCCGTCGGGCCCCGGGGCCTGGACTTCTGGCCACCGGCTAGTTTACTCGTCGGACGAGCTGTTCCAACTAGATAACGGTGAGCTGCTAGCAGACCCCGCAGTTCTGGCAAAGCTGAATAAGTATGCCATCAAACAACTCTACAATGGCAAGCCTAGAGCCCAGCCCTCTCTTTTAAAGCTAACCAGTCTAAATACTAGGTCGCTCCATAAACATCATGTGGAGATTTATACTCTGCTTCAGGATAATGACATTGATGTTCTGACTCTCACAGAGACCTGGATGGGTGATAACTCCATGACAGACATTATTGCGGCTCTCCCAAATAACTATGATGCGATATGGCACAACCGTGCTGGAAGTGCACGGGGGGGGAGTAGCGATCCTATTCAAAAAGAATCTGTCAGTAGGAAGAATATTGTCAGAAACCGTGGACCTAGCTGACCTGCTAGGGGTAAAGATTACCTTGAATAATTCTTGCCTGGTAGTCTTGTCGGTCTATCGTCCACCTAATTCTACCCCACTATTCAATGATCTATTTGCTCCCATTATGTCTGACCTCTGCACGAGATATAAAAAAATTCGTGGTAGCTGGAGACTTTAATTTACATTGGGAAAATCCTCATAAGGATTTGGCTACACGCCAACTGGATACCATAATGTCCTCTTTGAGCTTCAAACAACTCGTAGAAGTACCCACACATATCAAGGGTCACACCCTTGATCTTGTATGGACCTCGGATCCCAACGTGATCCTCAGAGACGTTCTACCATGTATATGGTCTGATCATTATTTAGTGAACTGTGAAGTCCATATTGATGGCCATTTAAGCCACTTGTCTCGGGGAGTTAGGAAAACCCGTAAATGGAATGAGGTTGATTTAAAAAACCCTGACTGAGACATTTCCGAAAGTGGCCCGACCTTTTGGTGCTGGAAGCAACTTGGACCTGGAATACACGGATTTAACGTGGAGCTTGTGTCAAGCTTTCGATCAGATAGCAGCTGAAAGGACACAGCTCATTAAAGAACCAGGCAAAGGAGCTCCATGGTTCACCCCACTCCTGAGGGAACATAAAAGGAAGCTCCGGGCTTCGGAGAGATCCTGGAGGAAAACTAAACATGACATAGCTAGGGATCAGTATAAAGTTTCCCTTCCTTCATATGTATAAAAAACTTATACTGCAAGCAAAGGCGGAGCATTATGAGTCTCGCTTAAACAAGGCTGGGAATATCCAGAAAGAGACCTTTAAAATCTGAGCTGAGCTGAGCAAGAATCCGGAAAGCTCAGAAATTACCATAAATTGTAACACCTTTCAGGGATATTTCCTAGAGAAAGTGGAGAACATCTTGGAAATAAAAAGTAATACGGTGAATGGACTTGCCCTACACCCTGACCCCCATAATCCCACTGATTGTACCATTGTGGAGTTCCCAGAGATAGATGCGCTGAGTTTGGAGCACTTGATGGGTAGAACTAAATCTGGCTCCCCAGCGGACCTGTGCCCCCCTAGTGTATTTCGCGTGGCACGCCCCATTTTGGAGGAGCGTATTGTCTCTCTCCTTAACAGATCACTAGAAACGGGGTATCTACCTGTTGAATTTAAGGAAGCGCTAGTTAGGCCCCTGTTGAAGAAACCCAGTGCGGACCCTGCAGTCTTGAAGAACTATAGGCCAATCTCCCAGCTGCCCTTTCTTTCTAAGATTCTAGAACAGCATGTCCTGAAGTCCCTATCCCTTCACTTGGAGTCTCATTGTCTACTCCACGAGCGACAGGCAGGGTTTCGAGCACATCACAGCACCGAGTTGGTGATGCTCTCGGTGCTGGATGAATTAAGAGGCATGGCTGACACTAAGAAATCGAGCACCCTGATTCTTTTAGATCTGTCAGCGGCGCTCAATACTGTCAGCCATGCCCTGCTCCTGGAAAGACTGGACGACTTTGGGGTCAAAGGCTTGGCTTTTAATTGGCTGCAATCCTTTCTTTTGGGAAGGACACAGAGGATACAACTGGGGGATTTGATATCAGATGTGGGGACTTTAGAGTGTGGGGTGCCACAGGGCTCCGCATTGTCCCCACTACTGTTTAATCTTTACCTACAACCTCTAATTGCATCCCTGGCCAATATGGACTGCAGAGTTTTTAACTACGCTGATGATACTCAGCTTGTGCTGAGTATCGATAACACAGGGGCTGCGCAGTCCCAAGCACAGAATATCTTGAGGTATACGGTTGGGTGGATGACTGAAAATCTGCTGAAGATCAACCCTGACAAGACCGAGGTATTAGTAATTCCATCTACCACCTCACCTTGGAGCGATCTCTATTGGCCACAGGAGTTAGGGCCAACTCCGAAGCCGAGCGCAAAGGTAAAGAGCTTGGGGATTAAGCTGGACTGTGACTTGTGAATGGGCAGCCAAATCTCCTCTGTTGTTGGGAGCTGCACGAATATCATCAGGCAGTTACGCAAGCTAGCTCCCATTCTTTCTCAGTCCATGCTGCGCTCAATTGTAGCGGCAACAATTATCTCAAGAATAGATTATGGGAATGCCCTTTATCTAGGTCTTCCCAAAACTCTGACTAATAGACTACAGGTCTTGATGAACGACGCGGCGCGACTGATTTTTAGACTCCCCAGAAGGACCAAGGCCTCTCCCCTACTACAGAGCCTGCATTGGCTCCCCATAAAAGAGAGGGTAGAGTTTAAGAGTCTATGCACGGCCCATAAGGCAATTTATGGCCATGCACCTGCTTACATCAGAGACCGTCTGGAAGTGTATAGCCCAAAAAGAACACTCAGATCTTCTGATTATCAGCTGCTGGTCTGCCCTCGGTACAAACTGGTAACCAAGGGAGGGAAAGCATTCTCAGTGTTGGTCCCTCAGCTATGGAATAAGCTGCCTGAGGGGCTACGTAGAGAAGTGAATCTCCTGCGATTCAGAAAGTCCTTAAAAACATTGCTGTTTGGAAAGGTTCTGGGTGCAATGTAAGTTGGCTGCTGCACTGCCTCTTTGTGTTGCATGAAGTTATTGTGTAAATTCCATCGATTTCCGAGCGCCTAGAGACCTGTAGGTGATTTGGCGCGATATAAATCTAATATAACAATAACAATATGTCTTGTTCCACGGTTTATTAGATGGGGCACACATAGTCTTTGGGAGTGTATATGCCCCAAACACTGATCAAGATAAATATCTAGAAACCCTTAGTGTAGCACTAGCGGACTGGAGATCGTTGGGTGCTGGGTGGTGATTACAACGCAGCATTAGATATAGATCTGGACAGGGTGCATCCTCCCTTGCATGCAACTGAATGTAAGAAACAAACAGAAATGCTTAAGGGATGGGCGGAGGGGTGGGAACTGAAAGATGCATGGTGGGTGATGGACCTGGGCCATGAGGAATATTCCTTTTATTCCACACCACACAGGATACATACCTGCATTGATAGAATTTTTTGTTCTGGGACCCTATTTGGTTATATTAGCAACGTGCTGCATTTGGGTAAGACACTATCGGATCATAATCCTGTAGAGTTAACACCCAATGGGGCAAAATTCCGATACCGACCTGGAAGCTACAGCCCCTATTACTGGAAGATCAGGTCTTCCGTAGCACACTCTCCACAGCTATTATTAATTACTTCTCCAAAAATAAAGGGACTGCTAGTATGCATCAGCTGGAACGGACGCTTTTAAAAAAGTTATAAGAGGAGCAGCGATTAGCACGAAGGCAGGAGTTCGACTCGCCCTTATCGAACAGATCAAGGAGATTGAAGGTAGACTGAATACATTAGAGAGGGAAGCTGTAAAAACAGATGCACACCAGACAGTTACAGGAGACCAATAAACAATATGCGGAGCTTCTTTAGGAACTGCACATGGTAGTAAATAAAAGTGCCTCTTGCACCATCATTCCCTCGGATGCGATAAAGGGTTGTGAATCTCTCGCCTTCTCCATTCTTTTATCGCCGCACCAATCTGTGAAAGGTCTCCTTGTGTATAGACCTCCAGGGCCTACGGGCACTTTCTTTGAAGAGCTCCAGTCGGTAACTTCGTCACTGATACTTAAGTCGGAGCATTGTATAGTTGCTGGCGACTTTAATGTCCACATGGACGATGAAATGGATGCCGACACGATAAAAATGTTGGATGTGACAGCCCCTCTCGGCCTGGCGCCTTATCTTTATGGACCGACACATGAGAAGGGCCATACCCTGGATTTGATTTTCTCAACCACCCCCATAGAGATTCATGCACCTATTCAGGTGTTATGGTCGGATCACAGGCTGATAAAATATTATATTTCGGAGGTAAGGAAATCCTCCTGTGCCCCTCGGCAGGCTACCCAGGGATTTAGGGCACTCCATCGGGTCACTCCGGAACTGCTGGCACAGGCATTTGCGGCTCATCCCTGCATCCTGACAGGGGATTTAGACGGGGATGTAGAGCGGCTGCAAGCATGGTTCCTGGAGAGGCTTGATGAACTTGCTCCTGTGAGGCCTCCCCGCAATTTAGATAAACGGGCATCCGCCCCGTGGTTCACAGAAGCGTTGGCGGCTTTACGTCGGCAATGCAAGGTGGCTGAAAGAGTATGGCGCGCGAAATATGACCCGGTGGCCAAACTTGCCTACAGGTCTTTAGTAAAAGCTTATCATCGAGACATCCTCTCCGAGAAGAAAGGTTACTTCGCGAGGAAAATTGAAGCTGCCTCAAACTCTTGTAAGGAGCTATTTGCCATTGTGCGGGAGTTTACGGCTTCACGTGCTTCGTCGAGTCAGACTCCCCCCCCCCCCCCTGAGTCTTGGGTCAGAGCGATTGCTAACTTTTTTACCTCTAAGATCAGGCTGATCCAGGACTCCTTCCCCTTGCAGGAGCCAGTGGCGCCCTGCCAAGCGGAGGATGCTCCGGCCGTCTTGTCCAGTGCAGGCCCGGTTCTGGCAGTCTTTCCCCCTCTGTTTACTGCTTCATCGTTGGATTTGATGGCCTGTCTGAAATCGGGTTCACCTCGTGATGCCTGCCCCGCCAAATTTATGGCGAAAATGGCAGAAGTCATTAACCCATATGTGAACCCCCTGCTGAATTGTTCTCTCGAGCAGGGTGTGGTTCCCCAGATATGGAAGCAGGCGATGATTATTCCCTTGCTTAAAAAGTCCGGACTGGACACGGAGGTGTTGGCGAACTACAGGCCTATTTCGCTTTTACCCGCTTTTGCCAAGATTCTTGAAAAACATGTGCATAAGGTGCTTGCCGATTATCTGGAGTCTCATGATCTACTGCACCCCACTCAATCCGGATTCCGCACCAATCTTAGCACCGAAACAGCACTTTTGGAAGTTTCGGAGGCGGTTAAGGAGGTTCTGGATTCAGGTGGCAAGGCGATGCTGGTGATGTTAGATCTGTCGGCGGCCTTTGACACCGTCCCCCACGAGGGTCTCCTCGCAAGACTTTCTGAGATCGGTCTAAGGGGGACGGTGCTCAGCTGGTTTCGTTCGTTCTTGGCGGGCCGTCGACAAACGGTCTGGGCCTCTGCCTGCTCCGCCGAGATGTCGCCATTGGGTGTCGGAGTCCCCCAGGGCTCAGTGCTGAGCCCGACTCTATTCAACATCTTCATGACCCCTCTGGCGGCTCTGGCGGAGTCTTTCGGGGCTCAGATCGTTTCCTACGCCGATGACACCCAGCTCCTCTTTACCTGTGAGAGTGGTGAGGATTTCCACGGAGAGAGTATCCGGGGTTGCCTTGGGGCTGTTTTTAATTGGTTCCAACATAACAGCCTCAAGTGCAACTCGGATAAATCCGAGGTCCTCTTCTTTGGGTGCAGTTCAGATCCGGATTGGAAGGTGTGGTGGCCAGAGAACATGTTTCCACCAGCAGCTTCGTCCTAGGTGGCTAAAAACCTAGGGATTAAGATCGATAATGGCTTAACTCTGCGCTCTCAGATAATCGGTCTCACTGGCACCTGTTTCGGCCTGCTCCGGATGTTGCGCAAGTTTCTCCCCTTACTATCGGAGGAGCATAGGAAGATAACAGTGCAGGCTATAATTGGCTCGAGAATTGATTATTCGAACATTCTTTATCTCGGCCTGCCAGAATATCTGCTTCAACGGCTGCAGGTGATCCAGAACTCGGCAGCACGGGCAATTTTTGGACTATCTCGCCGTGCCAGAGCCTCGGGCCTCCTGCAGTCACTGCACTGGCTGCCCGTCCGGAAGCGGATAATTTTCAAGGCCTTGACTTTGGCGCATAAAGCTCTTCATGCCTCGGGGGCAAAATACCTTCAAAAAAGGCTTGCCTTTTACCACCCGGCTAGGCCCTTGAGGTCCGGATCTCTGTTTCTCGCCACGGTCCCTCGTGTAAAAAGGGCACGCATTGGAGGCCGTTCTTTTAGATTGCTGGCCCCCCAGCTATGGAATACGCTTCCAGTGACATTGCGCAGTACATCAAATTTACTGGCATTTAGAAAAGGTCTCAAAACTTGGCTCTTTACTTCTTAGATGTCCCCCTGGGGTTTTTTTCTGGATCTTCTTTTTCTTTTTTTCTGCCTTTTATTTGTTATGTTATGAGATAGGTGTGCAAACCAAAGCGCCGGGACACTCTTCGAGTAGCCGTGCGCTATACAAAACCAAGAATAACAAACCAAGAATAACATAACATAACATAACATGGTAGACTATCGGCTTTACACGCAGAAACAACACACCAGGCAGATAGAGCAGGACCCCTTCTAGCAAAACTTTTTTAAATGCTTCCCCGGCGTCCTCTATTTTAGAGATTCGGACTATGGAGGGTAATACAGTTAACACCCAAATGGAAATCAATATTGCATCTAACCCCTTCCACGCAGGGTTAATACTCCCGCGGTGTGGGGGGAGGGGTGCCGCACGCGGCGCCGCAGTGCTCGTAACGAGCCCAGCTCATCATGCTACACAGTGGAGCTGTGCTCATGACGAGCTGAGCTCGTCACAACTCCGCTACTCCAGGGGTTAAAAGATACTATGAACACTTATACAGACACCCCGCAGGTCATAGACATACAGACTATGAGCCCTTCTTCGATGGTTTGCAAATTCCACAACTAATACAACAACTCAGAAAGGAACTGGCACCCGGTGACTAGTATAGAAATCAGAAAGGCGATTAAAGATCTACCGCGCAATAAAACCCCAGGAAATGATGGCCTACCTATTGAATTTTATGCTGCATACGTTGATCTGATGGTACCTCATTTACAGTGCATATACCAGACGTCACTGGAATCAGGTATGCTTCCTTCTGCTACATTGCAAGCGGCCATGGTTTCGCTTCTGAAACCCGGATGAGACGGTTCCGACATGTCGGATATAGGTTTTTATCACTCCTAAATTCCGACTATAAAATACTGAGTAAACTATTAGCTAATAGACTTTGTCAGTTTATTCCACAGCTGATACATACTGATCAATGTGGATTTGTACCGGGTAGGAGTAAGGCACTTAACATTCGAAGATGGCACCAAATCATGACCAGTACACCAGACACGGAAAAAAAGAAGGGTTGCATTTCGCTTGACCTATGACGCTGCATTGGCACTACATGTTCTATGCCCTCTCTAGGTTTGTTATGCCAGTAGAATATGTTAACTGTGTGAGACTGCTCTACATGAACCCCACAGCACAAGCACGTACGGGACAGCATATCTCGCAGCAGTACAGTGTAGCCAGAGGTATGAGAGAGGGCTGCACACTATCGCAGGTTATTGTTTATTCTGGCGCTGGAAACCCTTTTGCATAGACTCCGGACCCTAATGGGATGCAAGAGAATAATGAGGGGACGCACAACACATATTGTTTCTGCATATGCAGACGACCTCATCCTCGATATCAATGATTTGGACGTGGATTTTGAACCTCTTCCCTCCACTTTTGCTTTTTCCAGGAATTAACATGCCAATAAATCTTATGCCTATTTTTTTGCTGACCACACACGTAATGGCCAGTTATGCTTTGGGCAGTGGAAATTTCACATAGCACCTCATACCTCTCGGTATTTGGGAATCAAGATATACCGGAATACGAAAGATTTATTAGACGGCAACCTAACCCATGCGGTAACTGCCCTCAAGACCCAAATTTAATTTTGGACCTCGTTGCCCATATCAGTGGCAGGAAGGGTTGCCATAATCAAGATAGTGCTACTTCCGAGATTGCTTTACTGTTTCATCAATCTGCCTATTCTTGTGCCGGCAGGGGTTTTTAAATTGTTGAATTCCTTAGTAATAGAGTTGATCTGGGGTACAGGACGCAGACCTATTGGACTCTTGAAATTACAACTGAGTACAAAACAAGGGGGACTGGGGGCACCGGACCTGAAGGCATACTGTTATGCAAGCTAGCTAGAACGGCTGGCGTACTAGGTGGCGGGTTGTAACCTACAGGAACTAGATATGACACGCCAGGCATGGGAACGCGGAGTTTCTTACTGCCCAAGGCCAAGATCCCAGCATCGGCACACCATCTGTTATGAATAGCGATGATATATTGGAGAAGCGCTTTGAGATATATGAAACAGATATCACCATATGCTCCTACCATTCCGCTGCTAGGTATCCCTACACAATCGGGTGTAGTTACTAGTCGACAACTGTCAGCCCGGACAGACGAGGGGATTACTACAATTGGGATGTTCTTTTTAGAGGGTATCCTAATGTCACATGACGCCTTTGCACGAGAGCATGTAGTGCTGAATAGACTATTCCTATTACACGCTAGCGTCTCTAGATTTATTCAGGACACTTGGGTTCAGGAGGGTAGCGAACCAGACACACATGCACTACTCACTATGCAATCCCTAATGGGAAACGGGGCTCAGCTGACAAAGTGGCTATATCAGGGGATCCGTACAGTAGCAGCAGTATCACTACAGCCACTCCGTGATAAATGGGATAGGGACTTGGGACGCATACTTACAGATAAGGAATGGGACATCATCCTGGGGCATCCAAAGAAAGTATTTCGTAATCCCAAATTAAAATTCATACAGCTTATGCTAGTGCACAGGGCTTATTTGACCCCACGTAGATTGAGCACCATGTTCCCGGGCACGGGGGATACATGACCGCGCTGTCATTCCCCTGATGAAGGACTAATACACATGTTATGGGATTGCCTGAGACTGGGACACCACTGGGTGTCTGTATGTCAAATATTGAAGGATATCACCCCAATGTGGAATAATGACTCAATGGAATACTGTTACTGGTATTGGGGCCGCGAGGGAAGAAAAGTAGCCCACTTCAAAAGTTTGCACATCTTGCCCTTTTACTAGCTAAAAGAAACATTACAACACAATGAAAAGCTACCAGAACGCCATCTTTGCAGGAATGGCATGTGAAAATGCTCAGGTGGGGTAAAGCGGAAGGGGCTGAATTGCAAAGAGAAGAACACAGGGCATTGCGCAAAACGCCGATCTCTATGGAGTGGAATGCATTAATGGAAGAATTTGCTGCTATTGACATACAATCGAACTGAGACGGTATAGTTGCACCTACTCAAACCCCTGGTTGATATTTTTTATCACAACTAAGTGCGATGTCAGCATTATTCAATACAGTACAAGATGGACTAATGACAGGTTTGCATATAGAGAGACTATGATTATGAGTAAATGGTATGAGCATGGGGACATATAGGCATTGGGATGCGACTGCCGGGCGTGTGGGAGAAGGGAGGGTGGGAATTAGTTATAGTAAGTTAGATGTAAAATGATAAGATATATTTATCTGAATTTGTTTGATTTCATATTGACATATATTGGCTGATTTATGAAGGTCGAGTATGGGTAATAATGACAAATAATGGCCCATAGAAATGAACATTACCTATTGGTCACATGAAGCAACGCACTGTCACTCAAGGTGTATGAAAGGGTACCAAGGACCCTACAAGGAATTTCTGTTCAAATAATGGAACTGTATATGATGTGTTGCATGATTACAATGTAACGATATAAGGCCTTTTTTACATATGCTAATCTATATATATAAAAACGAATGTATGTCTGTCTGTTTGTCCTTTATGCATTACTACACCATTCATCCGATCGGCATGAAACTTTGGGAAGTTGAGTGCACTCCCGCAAAGGTTTCTGGCAAAAAAAAGGAAAAAAAAAAGAAAAATGTGTTAAATATCGTTCCCCAGGCCCCACAGGGCCCTCATAATCTTTCCAAAACTGAACGTTTACAGTTTCCGGTGCGACTCACTTTTGCAATGACCATCAACAAAGCACAATGACAATCGCTGCAAGTGTGTGGACTAGATTTGGAGAATCCATGCTTCTCACATGGACAACTGTATGTGGCCATCTCACGCATCGGAAAACCTTCTGATTTATTCATGTACGCACCAGACGGAAAAACTAAAAATACTGTGTATCCAGAAGCACTCTAATAAATAAAGAGAATTAAAACAACACTTTAAAATGTTTTCCATATTAAAATGAATGTTTCAATAAAAATGACACAATGTAAATTGAATGTTATAAGTTTCCTTAAATGTCCTTTCTTCTGAGATCGCAGCAACGTGCGACGGGTAAGCTAGTGTTGTATAAAATCAATAAAATATGTTTTTTTTTTAAAAAGATCATCTCAACCAATAATGAGCGAATTCACTGCAGCTTGAACAGAAACATTTAATTTCAACATTAGTGGAGACCTCACCTGATTTAGGTGGATTTAATAGTATCAATATAAGCATAAATGGCACAGCTCTGGATCTGGGTCTTGACACATCATATACCACTATCAGCAACTTCAAACCTAAATCAACCTTCACTTCCCAACTCACTACAGGTAACTCGATCGATGTCTTCACATAGCTGTAACCGTAGATTAGGAAAAGGAATGCGTAGATTAGGAAAAGGAATACGGTAAATACACAAAAAAACTGAAATACTTGCCATCAAATACTAATGCACAACAACTACAATCAATACAACACTTAAAGACCAACAAGGGAACCAATCAGGAAAGACATTTAGTCTTACTAAACGCAGATGGTTATATATCGGAGATCGGTTGTCAACTCATGGATACCAACTGCTATGAAGTCTTACAAAACAACCCACCCAAATGCATGCCAATAAAATGACAGGCCTGGAAAATTCTAAAAAAGTAAGGAAGGCGACTGTGGTTTCATTACTTTGCACATACCCCGTACGTAGATTATTAATACTGGGGTGCTATTCCTCTCCAATGTTCAGTCACCTCCAAACCCAAAATCATATCATATCTAATAGCACTGTTATTGCGTACACACTAGGGTTTATTTTAGAAATTTCCAAGACTAGACCACATTCATACACCTTCTTACCCTGTTCACTCACGAAGGGCCTAACATCCCTTCCCACCCTCACATTGAAACACCTGCCTCTGTTAAATCCATGCTTCTTTGACGCATGCACCTTTTCGTCTTTCCGAGCTAGGCAACAGGCTTCTTTTGAACCCACCTTGGCATAATGTATTGCTCAACTTATGGGGCTCTCAGCCCATAGCCCCGAGATCACACAGGAATTTGAACTCAGTATCTCTTAAAGACAACTTCGATTCATTTAAGCACAACATTCCTTTCAGCCTTTGTATTGTTTGCCTTAATAGTATTAGACGTATGAGTTCACACTTTTTCTGCACTAGCTCTCGTGTGACACTTTTGTTTTAACTTCCCTTGCCTTACACGATTGCAATCACACAAGTATGACCACCATCCACGACTGATCCGTGCCAACTACCAGTGGTGTGTGGTATCAGGGCAGGGTGAAGGGACAAACAAATAAAAATGAAAAAAAAACCACTTACCTGCCTGTCGTCGCTTGTTGCATCGCCAACTCGGTGCTCTTCTGCTGCTGCACTGCACAGACTCTCCGGTGGCCAATCCTGATGCTGCTCTCATGTGTGAAAGCAGCCTCAGGATTGGCCTGAGCGCTGTGAATTTGCGCTCCCAGAGAGACCAGGAGCCTGTGCTTTGCTGTCTCCAACCTGGCAATGCGCTGGTTTGGACACAGCTGCAATGCACAGGTCAGTTTGGCCATCCTGAGATGGCCGCCAAACCAATATGCGCACTGACAGCAGTGCTGCTCACCGCTCCCCCTCCAGCCTGCTTTCATCTGCCACGCCCCCAAGACTCATTTGTGCTAAAAATAAAACAATATTAAACCTGTGTTATTACGGTTTTATTCTTTGAGTTTTACGGCTGCTGGCGGGGGTGGGGAGGGGAGGGGGGGGAGGTGGGGGGGAAGAGCAGCGCTCCTCCGCCATAGTGGAGGAGCTACCACTGTCAACTACATCAATAATCTGAAAGTATGTAATTTTAATTTTCTGTTTATAATTATTATTACAGTCTTTCGAAAGCCTAAGGCATGGTGCCTACAGATGGCGAAGCACTTGTTGCCTTTGAGATGTACCCCTCTTCTACACGATTTTTAACACGAGTCTTTATCTCAACATCGAATCCACAAAACAACAGCTTTGACAAATGCAGCTGTTTCGTTTCCCCTTGTTGATGATTTCATATCATTTAGCATGGACATTAACAGCTATTGTCCTCTTCTCTCTAGTCTATAAAATATATATGCATGGAAATGATTGTACCGGATGTCTTATGTTCTGTTGTCCAAATGAAGTGATGAATATGTTGCATTACGCAAACTGATTTCAGGTGTTGGCATCCCACGCACCCATTGTCAACATCAGCCGATCCGTAACTAACCCTTTTTATATACAAAACCATGGCTTGACTTCAGGTTTGTTACCGGAAGCTGGGCAAAAAAAAGTATTGGGCCTATTCGTGAAGGCATTTTGGAGTATGCAAACTAGTTCTCCCGCAGTACTTCTTTATGTACAATTACACGCCTTTAAGAACTGACCCCAAACCATCTAAAAAGGGAGTAAAATCGGAATGTTCATGGAATATTCCTGTACACTTAAAATAAAAAGAACAAGCATTTGCAATGCAATAGGTCTTGCATTTGCGAGAGTTTAAGCTATTAGCATTGTACATAACAATGCCTTTTTTTTATCTGTTTTGATAATTAACACATAAATAAAAAGCATTCTCATTTACAATGCCAATAGCTCAAACTCTTGTAAATGTGAGACCTGTTTCTTTTCAAAGAAACGGCCGCCATTGTCCCGGCTGCTTGGAAAGTGAAAGCGTGCATGGCGTGCTGATTGTTGCAGGAAAGCATGTCGTGCCTGCAGTGGGAGAAACTCATTAAAGAAAATCGTGCTAAGACCTACCTTGTAAAAGAAGCAAAAGGGCCAGTCCTCATGGGAGGTTACAAATGAAGAGAAGATGTACTAAGGAGGGACTTACAAGCCTATTAATGAATCAGAAGCCAGCGTTTACAAAGAACAATGACAGAGGCCAATGAAAAATATGAGCGGAGAGTGGGCGGAGCTTCAAGCCCATACTCGAATACTTCATGCCTCCAAGAGCAGCAAAAGCACTGCCCAGGCTTGACCTAAAATATATTGCTATTTTTCTAATAGGGAGTTTAACTTTTATGGGGAATTTACAAAGGCTTGTAAGAAGTGATATATGTGCCCTATCCATGGTGCTGATTAAGTGCAACAGAAATGGAGCTCTTTGGACATGTGAAATAGTTTGTGTTTTCATCGGTTTTGCAATTTGAAATGGAAATGCATCTTTTTATATATATATATTTAGGCATGTGTTCTGTCAGTGGTACCACAAAATGTACGCAGACGTTAGGTTGTAGTGCAGCCTCTGTGTATATGCACATGTGCTCAATATTCACTGTGCTGAAAATGTGACAGCGACATCCCAATTTATAAAACCATTTGTGCATGCAAGGTGACGTTACACCTGCAAAAATAGCTTTACCTACTTGTGCAAATTCGTGTTTGAAATTGATAAAACGTGAATATACACCAGTAAAGGAATGTTGTCATATATAATATTACTCCAGTATGGTGTTAAACTATACATGCGTAAATCCTCTATGTGGGGCGGAGAGTTGACTTTTCAGGTTGAGAATCCCACGAAACTCACTGGTTTGTGTGTATTCACAAAGGTCTTCACGAGCTATCACCTTCCTGGAAACACTAAGATACTTACCCCTTGTTAAGAGCAGGAGTAAATTGGTTTCCATAGAGGAGATAGGAATGGGGAACCCCCATAATGGATTTTGAAGGAGAATCAATTTTTCAAAGGGGAAAATATATTCCATGGGGTAAGAAAAAATGTCCAAACAAAAAGTGCAATTGCTTTGTTGCTAAGTCATGTTGGCTTGCACGTATGTACTTCATCTACAGTTATGCAATAAAAAAAGCATACTTGCTATTGAGAGAATTTGGAATTTACAAAAAAAATTCCCGGATTACTCCTAGAAACCTGGGATTGTTTTAGGTTTTCAGGAGTACGCATGAAGTCTTGGTGAATTCCAAACATGTGTAACTTTTTCTTTCTTAAAAAGCAGGCCCAGACTGACACAAAAATATATGTTGCTCATTAGATATTTGTAATACCACAATAAGGTCTGTCCATGGTTCTGAATGTCGGGTGCAAAAGTGAAGCCATGAATACATTTGTAAATGGAAATACAGCTGTTTTTATATATGCTTATGAGTATGCTCTGTTATAATGAAATGAAGAAACAGGATCGGCGGGCCTCGTTTAGAGTTGGGTGGTAGCCAAAAAAACTTCCGTTTGTGGATCAGGGGCTATGTCCGATGTATTTCGTCCACCATACCTTCTATTGCACTGTAGCAATTGTTTAGCTCTTCTACCCCTGTGTGGGCGTCGAAGCGCTTAACCATAGGAATAGGATGAAATCGGTGCTTGGGCTGAAACTTGTCTGTTAGGTACAGGTACAGATGCTAACTGTCCATGGTGCTGAAACTCGAACATCTTAAATGTATCTACTCATGCGCATCATGTGATGAGCCCCGTTCATATTGATAAAAGGAGACAGTAGATATCTGTCTGCTTCGACATATCTTCGGGTGTGCCCTCTGCCCTTTACATGGTGCCAAAATGAAGAAAAGACAATAAGCTGTTTGTATTTACGACTCTGCCTTATCTGGGCCACTGAACACACAGCCATTTAGATATGCGGGAGTGTGCTCTAGCATACTGCTGAACATGAAACCAGTGACGGAACGTGATCAAGACTGCTCAGCAGGTTAAGCGCCTGCTATTGCCGTGCAGTGCGATTTATTACCCCACTGCGGACCCATTTACTGGCCCGCCCTTCTATTCGTATCCTGAAATTACAGACCAGCCCCTTCATGGCTACTGTGTGAATTCTAACTCATCCGAGCAGGGTTTACATATTGTTTTGTTTTACAACCTCTCGCAACCCAACTGGTGCTGGATTTACTTCAGCTCGGAGCTGGAGTCATTTACTACTGTTTTAGACCCTTTTTAGCTGGAGTACAGCTGTAGTGCAATTTGTCAATAGCAGTAGGCTTACTCTTTTGTGTGTGGATGGACGTCCCTCTCTATACACTCCTTGACCGCCTGACCCAGCTTAAGCTTTTCTTTACTACTCCCTAATCCCCTCCCTTTTAGTCATAAGTATTCCCCATTTTCCAACCACTCCCTTTCCACATTCACCACTAAAATGTATACCTGCGTGTGCGGAGACTCAGCAGTTGGGGCAGCAATCTCTGCAGATAAAAACAGGCAAGGCAGAAACTTTGCACATAGGTTTGTAAAAAGCAATTTCCAGTATGTTTGTAGTACTATTGTAGTACTACAAAACTTAATACAAAGTGCCCTTTGTGAATAGCCCCCCTCGTGTATATCTCTTTGAGCATTCATGAGAGAAGGCAGCTAAACATGTTTCTTATTCTCCTTTATAAATGACTCTCCAAAAATAAAAATACACATGAGTCATTTACCTGCCTAAAAAATAAAGTAGCACATTGGCTCAATTTAAATAGGCCACTTCCCCCCACATAAGAAGTAATATCTTGATGGTGCGTAGGGTACCCTGGATGGGATACTCACCAAAAACTGTTGGAGGGGACTGTGTGTTGGTGAACTTTAGAGATCCCCGCATTGTGGAGTTTATCTGTTCCTGGGGTCAAAATAATTTTAATTCGAACCAAGGAACAACGATCGAGGCTAGACCTCTATCGTTATTCTTTCCACCACCGATCGAATGGGAAAATGAGGGATTATGGTCACAGGTGGGGTTTGGACGAAACAGGGAGGGTGGCTATAGGCAGGAGACACCTTTTCATGAGTACCACTTACCTTTAGATAACAGGTTTAGTGCGTTAGAAATGGTTGACTGACTGAATAGTGTCACTATCCCCATCAAACCTACTAAAGTGGTTAGATTAGAGGTGCAAGAACTAACTCCCATGAAGCAAGCTACCCCTAAGTATAAGGTCTGTTATCCGGGTAATATTCATCTAGCTGCTCTGGATTCGGGAGCTGGCGCCTGTGGGGGCCTCGTGAGAATGGTGCAGGGGTGCGGGGGCGGGGGTACAGTGGCAGAGACTTCTCCGATGGACGCTCCAGTGTACCCCGGGAGTCAGTATCCAGATTGTGATGGGTCTTACAACTCCCAATTTGTAGAAATGGCCCAGCTGGCAGAAGTCAAAGGCAATCATTTAACATTCACTTCATGGAATGTGGTGGGTTTGTCCAATAAGATTAATGATCCCACCTTTCTGAATTATACTAGGGATTTTTCTATAATTTACCTCCAGGAGACGTTGGAGACAGAGGCCGTACACATAGACGGATACCTCACGTTTCATACTCCTGCTGAGCTAACACCCAGGGGCAGTAATAAAGGGGGGCTCTGCTGTT
The DNA here is from genome assembly GCF_964263255.1 of Lissotriton vulgaris. NCBI lineage: Eukaryota > Metazoa > Chordata > Amphibia > Caudata > Salamandridae > Lissotriton > Lissotriton vulgaris. Next base: position 796,621,731 of record NC_141685.1, on the reverse strand, counting down.
TGATCTCTAACATTGCCAAAATAAGGGTGAAGACATTTATTTCCACATCTAAATACTATCAGATGTTGGAACTCACCCTAGAGGGACACGAGACCATTAATTTTGTGAATTTTTACAATAATATCCCACGGCGTGATTTCCACTACGTTCCGGAGGGTCTCACCCATATCATGCTTAATTCAAACAGGGATGGTCCCTCGGGTAAATGGGTAATATGGGCGGGGGACTTTAACTGTTCGCTGTGTTTGAATAGCCAAACCAACATATGTGGAGTAGTAAACATCAAAGGGGAACCTTGCACCCATTTTTCTCATACCAACACAGGAAACCTTCTAAATAACTTGATGTCTGATATGGACCTGGCTTTTGGCAATGAAATGTGCGACCCACCGGTGAATATCCATCCAACATATAATGACAGGGGCTGTAATACGCTTATCGATTTTGTCCTGGTTTCTAGTAGCTTTTCACAGTGCTTGCTGGATTTTAAAACAGGCGGAATCGCGATTAGCGATCACTATTCACTTAGCCTCTCCTTAGAAATAATGAAGGATAATAATGCCTGCAAGGGAGTGGTAAACAACCTCTATTCCCATAAGATAGCTTTAGAAAAGAAAAATGGGTATGCCCTTAAATGGAGTAAAATCGAGCCCGCCCCTTTCATCCAGAAGTTAATCTCTAATAGAGCAGTCAAATTTACGACTTGTCTAACGGAAACAAGTACTGAAGCTGTGATCCTGGCTTTTTCTAAAATCTCGGAGATTAGTCAATCCTTGGTTGGAACGGAAAACAAGAGACAAGAGGATAAGAAGAAGGGCTGGTTTAATTCAGAATGCTCCAAAGCCCACGCAGCATTAAAAACAGCATTAAAAAATGTGGATGAGATACGAATTACTAGGAGTGCATATTACTCTGCGGTTAAGCAACGGAAAAAGACTCTAAAGCAGAAGGCATGGGAGGCACTACACACAGAAAGCCTCCAGAAGGATAATATTAGCTTCTGGAAAGCAGTAAACGCCCCCTTCTTCCACGAGAGGAAGGGTGATTGTATTGATCTAGTGATTGAGGAAGAAACCTGGGTCAATTATTTCACCGGCCTTTACGAGAAAGATTCTCTACCAGGGGAAGTTGACACGGGTGGGGTGGATGAGGCAGAAAGTAACACTTTAGGGCTATTTCCTATGGATTTAAATTTCGAACTCGCAGAGATTGAAGTGGCAATAGCCGAGAGTTCAGGAGGAAAAGCCCCGGGACCGGATGGGATACCGGTCGATATCTATAATTCTAACGATAAATTATGGGCCCCTCTCCTGACCAATGTGTTAAACTGCTGTAACAATATTGGCTTTTTAAAAACCTGGCAGGAGGCTATAGTGATTCCAATTTTTAAAAAGGGTGATGGTCAAGATCCCAAATGTTATCGGCCCATATCGTTATTAGATTCACTAATGAAAGTGGCAGGTAGGGTGATTTTAAATAGATTACACTCATGGGCAGCAGACACGGGAGTGCTCTCCATTTATCAGTATGGTTTTAAAGAAGGCCTGGGCACGGTAGAGCAGGGCCTAAATCTAGCAATGTTAATTAGCAAACACGTGGTAGCGAAAGGGGGCAAACATTTCATGAATTTTGTCGATCTAAGCTCTGCTTTTGACTGCGTCAGTCACGAAAAATTATGGGAAACCCTCTCACACCTAGAAATTGACTCCACTATCGTAGGCTTCATAGGGGAACTGTACCGGGGGCAGGTGCAAAAGTCCGCTTTGGTCTAAAGGGAGAATGTACCGCAAAATTCTCGATAAAAAAGGGGGTACGACAGTGATGCATATTGGCACCGTTTTTATTTAATTTATATATTAATAATATAGCATCTCATTTGCTAGAAACATGGCAGGACTACCCACAGGTTAAAGGGCGGCCAGTTCCAATCCTCCTTTACGCGGATCGCGCAGTCATTATGTCGCGTACACAAATGGGCCTTGAGAGGTCACTTAATTCCTTTTCAGACTTTATGGGTGAGAGGGGTCTAAAAATTAATAATAGTAAGACCAAAGCCAATTGCAATATATTCCAGGCAGGAGAAAAGATTGCCTCTAGTAAAACATTTTCCTATTTAGGAATTGTTTTTGATAACAATGGGACGTGGGGCTCAGCTGCAAACACAAGGAATTTAGCCTTCTCCCGTGCCATTGGTGCAGTGAGGAATTTTCCAACTAAATTAGGAGGCAGACTGGTAACAGTCCTCACGGATATTTATAAAGCTAAGTGCTGCGTGCAATCTATGGGGCAGGCATATGGGGTATTGTGGACTCCAGCAAGATCCAGGCGTGTGAAAACGCCTTCCTATGGTATATGCTGGCAGTGCCAAAGTCAACTTCCACATATGTCTGCCACAAAGAGCTGGGCATAGTCTATGTGTCCGATCTTATCAAGGTGAGCCCAGTACTGCTGTGGCACAGGATTCGGGTCTCCCAGGAAACAGGGTTGAACAGAGACATTATTAGTGATTGTATGATTCATCAGGGGTATACAAAAATAGAGTGGCTAATGTATGTTAGACGCTTCCTAATAGCTATTGGCCATCAGGATTATTTTGATAATCCATGTAGTATGGTTGGTGTCTCTAGACGGAAACTGAAGGACAGATGCCTTTCCTTCCTGAAAGACTTCAGGTGGCAACGGGAGGGCAAGAAAACTTCCTTCATACACAACCATATGTTGTTAAATGGCCCTGGCCTGCAGAAGTACCTATCCCTCACTCAAAGCTGCTTTACTCGGATGCTGCTCTCCCGCTTTAGGGTGGGCAGCTTTTTTAGACTGGTGACTTTTCAGAAGACAAACACTTGGATAGACCCATTGCCTCTCTGTCCCTGTGAAGATGTATCACAACAATCAGATCTACACTGTATCATGTTTTGTAAAGTTTATGTTTTGTAAATTTTACGCCACAATTAGGAAAAGGTACATATTTGGCTTGCTTAGACAGTGGGGCCTAAGACAGTGCAGACCGGCCTTGCTGAGATTGTAAATGATGGAGGATGAGTTTACACTGTTCAGTATATCAGTGTTTTTAAAATGTTTGCTGAGATTTAGATTATCCATGAATCACAGTTTTTACATTTCAGTCCTAGATAAGCGGCATTTCGGATCTTTTTAAAATGTGTTCTTCTTTTTATTGGAACCAATTAATATCGCAGATGTATAAATGAATTTTAGAAATAATGATGAATTTTGTAATTGTATTTTAAAATGTGCTTTTATGGTTTTCTAAAAATTTATACCGAATAAAGCTACTTTTGACTTGACTTGACTCTCCAAACAACTTCGAATTGCCTCTGCAGCAAGATCTATTTCACCAACATGCATCAGGTTTGGATCTATTTTCAGAGAATATCTTTTTTTCTCCCATAAAGCGATTCACACTCATTTACCATCTACTAGATGCATCCCTGAAGCAGCATTTCAGCTCTGCCATGTCTAAGAGAGCCTCTGTTACAAAGGCTTCCTTCACCATATCGATGGACTATACTAATGGTCCTGACTCAACCAAAAAGGGGACCTGCCTAGCAAACAGTTCCCTCTTCAACCCTTTCCCAGGATCCTTTGCTTGTGTCTTGGCAAAATATAGTATCTAAACATCCATTTCAGGTGACTACAGATCTTTAGGCTCAGGGAGCAGCCTCGAATTCTCAGATTTCAAATAAGTCCATACTATCTTTGAAAATCTCTTCTCCAACTTTCTGCATAATCTGTGTTATGCAGCTTTGGTGATCAGGTCTCTTTCCAGAGTGTCCTCAATACCGGATGCTTTCTTCTAGTTATGTTCTTTTTCTACCCACACTGAACCCTCCTAAGTAATATCCTTCTAAACTTCAAATCCTGATTAATATCTGGCCTACCGCAAAAATCCTTCATATTGGCAGAAATGTACTCCCTCGTTTTGAGTTTTATTCCAATGCTAACCATACCAGTTGGTTTGTTCCTAGGACCCTTTATATTTGTTCCTTGTTCTTTGACTCATTCTCAGCCAACACTTTAGCTTTGGTCGTTTCATTTTCAATGAGCTGCAAAATTCTTTCTCTTTCTATTTGCATTTTCTAAGCACATAATCACTACAATCACCTACAAACCACAAAACAGAATACCTCTTCTCAGTGTGAGCCTTACACCCATTGTCCTTCGAACGTTCAGGCCTGGAGGAATTTTGGAAGAACACCATTTGTAGTGTATCTAGTCTCCCATGGCCCCTATTACCTCACGAGTACCCCTCACTGCTGATGCTTCAGTTACTTCATCCATATTTTCTGGGCACATGGCCATTGCTCCTCATAATGAACTACACTGTATTTACCCCTCCATCTACCTGCTTTTAGAACATTAATATTGGGAGCTCCTTTGAACACAATGTAGTGCTCTGGGCTTTTAATAGCGGGTAGAAGCCCGGAGCTCCAACATTCCAATGTTGCCCCTCACCGCTATTGCTGTGAACAAAGGCCTCACAGAGCCCGTGGGTATTTCATTCCTCTCCGGCTCCACAAGGCCTTTGTTTTATCTGTTAGAACATTCTTCCCTCTAGTAGCAGAATGTTCTAATAGTCTTATAGGCCTCCGTAGCTGGGCTATAATGGCATTAATGTCCCGCTCCTATATTTGCTGTAGCGGGCCTTTATTGGGTAATGGGCGGGTATAGTCCACGACGGTGGGCTATAAAGCTATATTAGATCACCTAACCCTGTACTCCTTATTGAGTATCATACTGAAGACCTAATCATCTGCAGTAGGATCCAAACTTGACTTTTATTTTCTCTTTTAGCAACTTCGTAATGAAGCACAACACCCATAATGTTTACTTTAAAAGCTTCTACCACTGAATTGAGGCATGGCTTCCGATTTCAAAAAGGCCACTCCTACTTAAAAAGTGATTTTTCCATGCAAAACAACCATAAAACCTCTGTAATGTGATCACTTAAAAACTGTCACATTATCTACGTCAGAATTTGAAGCTCACCACTTGAACACTGCTGACAAGGACAGTGGAATTGTTCTATGGGACAGTAAACCTGAGGGGATAAGAACACGCATTCAGGAACTAACTTCAAGAACACTACCGTAAGCTGTCACATGATCCCACTGAGGGAATAAAAACACTGACTTCAAGAACACTACTGTAAGCTGTCACATGATCCCACTGAGGCGATAAGAACACGTACTGCACACACAGGTAGAAAGGACTAGAGATTGAGCCTTCCCTCACTCTCCCAAAAAGACTCTTGTGCTTACTCAATGAGAAGGGCTAAAGAGATTCCCTACGCTTAGGGCAGAAAAAGGTGGGAGAAGAATCCTTACAGGGAAACACATAGGGTAGTTAAAATTGCACTCACCCACTGGATACTGGCCACTGACACACCCTGGCGCAGATCAACGCCCAGGGTGGAGCGCATATTTTTAAAGGTTTTTTTAGAATGTGTTACTTGAAAGATCCCTATTGCAGAAAGAGAGAAGATTAAAACTGTCTATGTGGGTACCCCTTTACATTGTATTATGAAGCCCCATTGGCAGGATTAAAAAATATTACAGTTGGGTATATTAGAGAAACAACATCTCCATTACCCTGTCTGCATGTACCCACATGTTTCAGCCTTTATCAAATGCCCAACTGGTTCAATGGCCTTTCTCAGGCTACAGATCCCTCATAATTTTTTTGATACCTCCTACCTAATGACTATATGGTAGGGATAGGTATATGGCAATGCTTGCCTTTGGCAGACACTCTCCGCAGGTCTATCTACAAAGATAAATCATATCCCATTATTATAGGATCATCTTCCATCAGTAAGGATCACCCCCTCTACAATATCATCATTGTTCACATGGTGATTTTGTGATCCAATTCCATATTGGGATCTCATTAACAATTGGCACCCAACACTCAGTGAAATGTGATACACTCTTACTAAATAATACAAAGAAATTATAAAAAATAAAGCAGTACTATGTTCCTTCCCCATGTCTCATAATTGGTAATCCAAACCCAGGGACAGAATGGGGGCACTGCCCTATAGTCACACTCTAAGGTAATGAAGAATCCAAAAGAAATACTTTTTGATGTCATGATATGAAAGTTATTCACATTTATTTGTATAGACCTCCTATCGGTTGCCTCGTTTTTGATGGCCCTTCCAACCACCAGCGTTATGACCTTAATTTTAATAGCTAGTTCCCTTGTTTTTGTGATTATGAAATAACGATAAGCGTTAGTGCTCTTAAGGCCAACCTAGTATTTGCAGCTCCTCTGGTATCTATGGATTGCCTGGGGGGTTTTCAGTTGTAATGCTTCCATCTACAGACTATTATCCCTTTTACATGAGATATCGGCCTGCATGTGGCTAAAGTCCGCAGCAGGGTTGGTTAGTAACGTCATGACCGCCAACCCCCTGCTCGTTGCCATATTGCCGCTGCCTGCCTAACTTACGTCATCAAGGTGCGGCTTCTCTTAACCAGCCACTCTGCTCCCTCCGACAGTGCTGGTCGAGTTTGTAGAGGCACCAATAAAGGCATTTCGAGCCATCTAGGAAGAGTCATGTAACTTCCTATTCCCACCGGACACAGGCTCACACGGGAACCCAGTTTTCTGTACGGAACCTCTGTCGGCCATATTGGACTACTCTGAGGTGTTTGTATTTCATAAGGAGATTATATGTTTTATACAAAGGCCCTGTGAGTGTTCTTATAAGTAATTCTGATAGTCAAATATTAATATGCCATTGTTTTATTGCCCTAATCCGTTCATACACTATTTTAATAGTGGATAATTTCAAGGCCCTTCTTATGACATGCTGAGTATATTGTTGTTCCTGGAATTTGCCACTTACTGTTTTTATGTCCTTCTCAAAGTCATTGATTTCTGAGCAGTTCCTCCGCAGGCGCAGAAACTCCTCATACAGGAGGTTCTCTCTGAGGGATTTGGGATGGAAACTATGTAACAATAGTAGATTATTTCTATCCATTGGTTTATGGTAAACTTCACTCACCAGTTTTACATCATGTGGTTTAATTGTCAGGTCCAATAAAGTTAGAGATACTTATTCAGCCACTAACTTCAAGAACACTACTGGAATCTATTATGCGATCCCACTGATGGGATAAGAACACATATTCAGGCACTAACTTCAAGAACACTACCGTAAGCTTTCACGTGATCTCACGGAGGGGATTAGAACATGTATTCAGGCACAAACTTCAAGAACACCACCGTAAGCTCTCACGTGATCTCAGGAAGGGGATTAGAACATGTATTCAGGCACTAACTTCAAGAACACTACCGTAAGCTCTCGCGTGAACCCACGGAGGGTATAAGAACATGTGTTCAGGCACTAACTTCAAGAACACTACCGTAAGCTCTCACGTGATCCCACGGGGTATAAGAACACGTATTCAGGCCCTAACTTCAAGAACACTCCCGTAAGCTTTCATGTGATCCCACTCAGGGGATAAGAACAGATATTCAAGGCACTAACTGAGCATGCTTTAGATGTGGAGTCGTTTATTGGAAAAATAACCTGTTCCTCATGGACATCATTTCAAAATACCAGCCATTTTATCTTGTAGCAAAGCTCTGAATTATGAAACAAAACGTCCCGTTAGACCAATAGTTCCTGTTGGCATGGTATGTTGATTTCTTTATTAAACCTGCTGTTTCAATCACCAAGTCTTCTGCTTGTGATAGCATGTTGGTGATCAGTACTGTGGAGGGCCTTGCCTTCAGTGGTAACAATGGCTGGTTAGTGACACTACACATGGAAAGTTTTTACACAAACATTCTACAATCTGATGCATCAATAGCACTTGAAAAGATCCTTGAAACATGGCCAAAAAATATTCTGTCATAAAATTTGAATTTAAAACCGTCTATGATGGCAGATTCCTTTTAATAATAACATGTGGCATTTCTGATTTGGTGTGGATTATTGGGAAAATTGTTTGAATTTCATTAATGGTTGAATGAACAAACGAACTGTTGGACCTGGCATCATTGGTGTGGGTTTCCCCAGTATTTTTTGCCTTGACCTCATGTGTTGTTGCTGTGTGTTGGACTCCGTTTTGCTGGTCTGGATGCTTTGGGCACTTTGCCACTGCTGTTCAGTGCCAAAGTGCAAGTGCTCCCTTAGTAAATTATTGTTATGGATTGGTGTTTTCATGATTGGCTTATTTGATTTACTAGTCAGTCCCTAGGACAGTGCACTGTATTTGCCCAGGGCCTGTAACTCATATGCTGCTAGTGGACCTGCAGCACTGATTGAACCTCCCACTTAAGCAGCCTATACATGTGACTCAGATCTGCCACTGCAGTATCTGTGGGCAGTCTAGTACGCCATATCAACTTAACAAGTGCACTCACTTGCCAGGCCCTAACCTTCCTTTTTCTTAAGTTAGTCACCCCTAAGGTAGGACCAAGGTACCCTTGTCGGCAAGGTGCAGTGTATGTGAAAGGTAGGACATGCCCAGGTGTGTGTGCTGTGTCCAGATAGTGAAATACTGCCAATTTCGTTTTTCTCTATTGCAAGGCTACCTGTTCACATAGGATTGAATGGGGAGTTTGCTTATAACATCTTATAAGCCTAACAACTCCTGAGAACAAGGTGGAAAAATTAAGTTTAGTATGCCTGAACTCAGAATGTTAAAATGCATCTTTTAGTGAGGGTAATTTTTACATTTTGTGTTTGGAAAAAACACTTTTAGAAAGTAGGTATTTTCTTGCTTAGTCATCCAGTGTGCCTCTGCTGGGATGTGGATTGACTGTCTGGGATTGGAGTGTCAGGGGCCAGGAGGTGCAGTGGCTCCAGAGAGTCTAATGACTCAGGGCTGGGCTGAATAGACCTTGGGCTGCATTTAGAGTAGGGGCATGAGATTTCCTTTCACCTAAATGGGCCTGGTCTGCCTTCCACCTCCTGCCAAGGAAGCTGCAACAGTGAGGACAGAACTGGTTTTGACTGAGCACAGAGCATTTCTCCCACCAGAGAATAAAGGATTTTGTAGTATAAATATTGGGGCCCAGACCCCAGAACTTTAGCTCACTTCTGGGAATCAAGAGGAACCATTGCCAAGGAGAAGAGCCGGAGAATCTGAGGAGGTATACTGCCCCTGTGCTGTTTTGCTGTCTGGGGTTGACCTGTAGTGGCTACTTGCTGCCAAGGAAAAGAAAAGTACTTTGCTGTTTGCTGTGTCCCCTGCTTGAGGATGATCCCCAAGGGCTTGAAATAGAGCTTGCCTCCTGTTCTGAAGTCTCAGTGACACAAAGACTCCATTTCTTCTGTCTTTCTGCATCTGGAACTGCTATTTCAGCTGCCACAGAAAGAAATTGCAACACAGACGCCGGTGAGCGGCGCCGTAACCTGCACAGAAGCAGTGGGCACCGCTAATGAAGATCATGACGCACTGGCCCGACTTGAACCATACGCCTGCTGATGCCATGCCGCATCGACTCTAAAGCCATCACGAGGACTCTGCCTGCACCGGAGCCGAGGACACTGCTCGTGATGTCCAAGATGCACCGTCCTGACTCGCACCACAGCCCCGACTTCTCCAACATCGATGCTTCATCAACGCAGAGCCGATACCTGACGTGGATGACTCCCAAAGCCATTGACCCTGCACTGTCGTAAGGAACCGACACCTTGCCGCCACGTGACATCACCTCCCTGACACAGTAAGGAGCCATCCTCTCACCTCTCCTGCATCGCAGTAAGGAACCAAGGCTTCACCTCCCCTGGGGTCGTAAGGAACGGACGCAGCCCGGCTCCAACGAAGCATCACCTCCCCGACACTGTGCACCATCTTTGCTTTCATTGTTTCCAAGGTACTGTTCTTTGGGGGTCTGCTTGACCCTGCGCCTGACGCCGCGCACTTCGCGGTCGGCGCCATACTTTGGGATTTTCATCTGTCACAATGTCGTATCAACTCCAGGTGGTTATTTGTTGCTGCAAATTTTATTTGAGTGAATAACCTATTTTTAAGGATATCTTGATAACTGTATTGTGAATTTTTGTTTGGTCTTGTTTTGGTTTAGGTAAAGTTTTCTTATTTTTCTAAACTGGTGTGGTGTCTATTTGTAGTGTTTTCACTGTATTACTGTATGTGTTCACAAATGCTGTATACACTGCCTCTGAGAAGCCTTTCTACTCATGCCAAGCTAACAAGGGGTGAGCAGGGGTTATTTTAGAAGTGTATCACCTTTACCCTGAATAGAAAGAAGGGCCCCTACTTGGACAAAGGTACCTACCTCTGCCAACTAGAGACCCCTATTTCTAACAGTAATGATCTATACTTCACACTCCAACATAAGACAAGAAGTGATTCCTTGGACCAGTGAATTTACTCAGAGAACAGATACCTGTACACCTAGGCTTGTACAGAAAACCCACGGAAAGGAACACTCTTTAAATAGTCACCACCTGAGTAATCTGCATAATAATCTTCCATTTGTACAATTTTTGAGTATACTTGGCCAATGACCAAGTGCGAGAAAAAGGCAAATCTCTTAAATGAGTGAACACATTTGCCACCAAATCTAGTAAGGCCAAAAAAACTATTTTCAAGCATTGTAATTTCATAAATAATATAGACTTCAATCTTAAAAAACAATGTTTGCATTCAAGATAGCACGCAATTTAAAAGACCAGTTAGTCACAGCGTATAAAGAACCCCAGTCCCCACAGAAACCTGCTCTGACTTAGATATGGAGACATGATCTTGTTGTCGGACACCACCGTTGAGGCCAATGTCTAGGATGTAATACTGCCAGAACAACAAAGTCCTTCCATACAAATGGGAAAGAATGGAAGTTGATAAACGTTTCTAATTGTGATATACACACAATGCTATTTACTGCATTTAATACCCTTTTAGTCTACAACATATTGGAAGAAACACCCAACAGATTCACAAAAAGATTCTACAATATCAATAAGGTGTAAAGTTATGAAAGCTCTGTTTGTCAAATGGTTTATCAGAAATAACCATCTGAATCTGGTCTGTATTGGATGATAATTGATTAAATAAAGCAGAATGGAAGAAGAATGAATTTTGATAAGACAATGACTTTCTTGGGGACCCACTGGATATGACATACTGATTCTGCAAAGAATGGCCTTCTTGCGGCGCTGTTTAGTAATTCATTAAAAAAGTATGTAGAGGTGCCTCGTCTGTGTGTCTGTATAACTTACGTGTTCCTTGGATGTGTTCTTTGGCACCATTCTCTCCTTGGCCTATTTCTTCAAAATTGTTCTTGAATAGGAGCCAGATTCAAAAAGGAAATGCTAGAATTTAAGTTACTAACCACATCCCTTCACATCAACGTAGAGCATATTAAAGTAGAACTAGTCCGCCTACTGACATAGGTGGTAGCTGTTTTAAGGTCCGTAAAGCAAATATATGCACATATCATATAGATCATGATTCCATCAAATGTATAATTCTAGCATTTCCTTTTTTACAAATTGTTTTATTCACACAGGCTGTTCTTAGTTCTTAACTAATAACTACCCTGTTTCATAAATACCTGCCCTACAGGTAGTGGTATCTCCCATGTAGTCATATTAGATGTGCTAATAAGGGAACCCAATATGGCCACCATTTGCAGTCAAGCATGTGGAGGAGTTTTACTTTTTGACGTGCACTTTATTGATTTGCATGGAACGCTTGCCGGCTTGCAACATGCACACTAGATCCATTGGTTATAAATTCACTGATCGGTATCGGATTAACATGGTTCACCCCATGCATACCTTTGCCATTGAATACGTGTCTCATCCTCCCAAGCAGAAATTCTTGGATGTGTAGCATTAATAATATATCCCTTAGTAGGCTTTAAATTAACTTTTAAAGCGCAGTTGTCTTTGTGCAGTAGACCCTTAGTATTTCTTATTTATGTAAGATGTAAATGATGGTGAGTGATTCTTAATGTACCGCGAGACACACATTCTAGTCTTTACAATGTGAAGTGCTTCGAAGTGCACATTTATTTAAGGCTATCCCACATGTATTACTCTGGGCCTATAATACATTCTCCCTTTATTAATTGGACATGTTTGTCTCACTTTGGTATCTTCAATTTTCTTATATTGTCCATGATTTTACAGAAATCTAAGATCACTCTCACCTCTAGCTATGTAGGGAGTCTAGTTCTAGTCTGATGTGCTCTATATTGATGTGAATAGATGCTGTTAATAATGTGTACATTAGCACATTTGTTTGTAAATTGCTTAATCAATATATATGTTCAGCTTCGAAGACTAATAATGTATAGCTTATTTGTAAAGGGTAAATAATGTTGTATTCTAGGTCCCTAGTATTTCTTACTGATGAAAGTTATATATGATGGCCAGTCATCTAAGGAAGACTCCTTTTGCAGTAAATAGTTGAGAAATTACTGTAGAGGTGTTTCTTTTGTACAGGGACAATTTGGTCTAAATCATTGCTTTATATTGTAGATGTTGTCCTTATTATTAAATTAAGCATCATTTCAACTGGTGCAGTTTTGCCATTCTAGGGAAGTCTTTCCTTAAGTTGTTAAGTAATTATTGATATAAGTAGACCTACATACTATTAGAACCTGACTCTAGCAGTCTAGTGAGGAAGTAATTGTTCAAGATGCTCTGTATCAAAAATTCTGCATACCACATTATAATTACATAATTTTAATTGTTGTGCCTGGTAAAATAATTTAGTTTCAGTTTGTTTTGGTTATAGCAGTGGTGGCCCATACAAAATGTATATGCCTCTCCTCTCTTGAGGCGGGTCTCCTGTACGATGGATCTAGTGAGACTGAAACGTTTATAGAGGTTCTTGTTACTACTCCTACTTGGACTTTACTGTCTTGCCGGAGCAGGATACTATTGCCCAGATAGCAGACTTTTAACCACGCTTGTTTTATATATTCTATTGTATATAAATTAGTATGTGGTTTTGAATTGTTTTACGTGTGCCGGTTTCTTGTTCCCAATGTGTCACATATGCAAATGTTATTCATAAATATTAGAATCAAATTAGTCGAATTTTGTACATTTCTCATAGCCAGACTTCTGTTAATTTTGTTTGAAATGTGTCACATTAACCATACTTGAATTTGATTCCTTTGGAATCAATCCGCCTTATTTATTAAGTATCTTTGGCCCCATTAAGGACAATTACTGAAGAGATCTTCTGATTGCTGTGTAATCCTGATTCCGTGTGCTTTTGTATCTTTTATTTGTTTTTATACTTGTATCGTGTTCTTTTTATCCTGCAGAAGTTTTAATTAATTTCATCATGATTAATGAAATACAAATTTTGTACCATATTTATGCAATTGATGAGAGTGACTGTTCCAAAAAAGAAGGGGTAGGCCCAAAGCTTACTCGATGAATACAGTAAGAAGTAAGTCTGCAACAGGCACTGGCAAGCCAGACCTAACAAAAGATGTACAGTGGTTTTTACAAGCAAAATGTACAACTGATTATCTACTGCAGATTCAATATAAGCACGAGTGCAAACACTTCCATTACATCCCAGCTTTGTAAAATTGTTTCCGTGCTGAGGCCTGGAAAATACCTACTTAAGTTAATCATTGCCTTGCCTTAAAATTCAAGAATGTTTTTTTTTATTATTTACAGAACTATTATCCACCGAACTATAAGAAACAATTTCCGGCGATCTGTTGGTTCATGGTAATACTGTGACCAGCAACAGTATGTTTTTGTCTGCATCTAAAATTAAACGCATGCAGGTAGTGCACTCACCCGATACCTGGCAACCAAACACTGAAATAGCCTACTGGCTGACATGTGCAAGCAGGCTGATTACATGCCTTTCTAACCACAGGTGAAGGCTTTCTTGCCTCTGTAATCTGCAAGTGCAAAAATAGCTCTATTTTTCGAATTGGAGCTCATGTGATATACTGAGCTCCAGTCCTTGCTAAATGCTCATATTTCGATTTTATTTGTGGTACTACAAAGGGGCACAGGAATGAAGCGGGGGTGCTGGGTCGCAACCAATGTGGTTGATGTTGTTTGCCTCTGGGGTCCATCCGATTAGGCTTCTGCAACCTGGCCCATGTGCACCCTTTTAGCAATTGCAGCAGCGGCCGATACAGGTGAACGCGATGGGCCGAGCAGGGCGAGCAGGGGGGAAGCCGACAGAGGACGGAAGAGGTGTTATTTATTTAATTATACCTACTCTGTCTCCTTCCCCCTGCTCTCACCCTGCCCCGCCCCCACTCCGCCCCACCGTGTTTACATGCGCCTGCCACCGCTGAACAATGGACTCACTCAGTAGTGAGTAAGAACAATTAGATTGTATTGTCCAGGTGTCATTGGGAACAGAATTGCTTACTGAGGCACCCCTGACCGTTTGATTCCAGTTGACCACCTATAGAAAGAGAAGGCAGATTAGAGCAGGGAAAGCTAGAGGGGAAAGAAAGACTAGGGAATGAAAAGGAAGACAGACTAAGGGGGAGGGGTAGCAAGATAAAGAGATGAAGAACTAGCAATGCTCTTGCAGGGAGCTACCCAGAAGGAAGCCACCAGCGCGGATGCCACACAGAGGGTAGGTGCAGCAGTGTACTGGAGTACTCTGAAGTGTACCAGTTTGATCATGCAGGAATGACGGGCCAGGATGTCCAGAGGAGCAGAACCAGGAAGACCAGGGTGGTATCACGTGGGATACAGGTGACCCCCCATTGTGGAAGCGGAGGAGGGGTGAAAAGAAGAGTGGAGGTGCAACAGTTTCGCCAGTGGGGCAAAAGGTTCAGTTCTGTGTGAGGATGGGCCATGGCAATTCCAGGTGCGTCACAGGAACAGCATGGACAAGGGGAGACACTGGGTGGTCACCACAGTAGGGTGGATGAGGAAAGGTCCAACTGAAGATTCAAGCAACGAATCTTTGCAAAACTTTGTGCTTATTTTAAATATTGTCATACATTACTAATACTTATCTATTATCTCCTTTGAGCGAGGGGGAAGTAAAACACTGGTGTGAGAATTGGACGATGACGAACTTGTTAACTTCTGTGCACCCCTCTTCAGAGAACCATTGAGAGGCTTCCCTAAAGGGGAGAAGCAACTGATTGTTAGACTGTGACTTGATAGTTACTTTATGTTTACCTGGATTAGAGCTGAGTTAGGAAAGTTCCTGGGCCACTGGGCTTTGTTTTGAGAGAATCAATCAATAAAATAGAACTCAACTCATGCAATATGTTGAGCACTGTTTCATTTATTGATGAACTAAAACCGGTATCCACTCTACCCCAAAATGTATCTTATTAAAAATATATTTTGGAAATAACACAGCGAAACATATTACTATACAAGGGTTACTCCTCCGTAATGGCAGAGGTGCATCACTCTACTGGTCAGTCAGTCACAGAAAAATAAAATGATAATAAAACAATAATATAATTTTATTTTTCTGTGACAGGATCTAGCTGAGGCGTGCGTGCATGCGGTACAGGGCGGGTCATGACGGAGAACACTGGTGAGCACTTAGAAGTGCGCATGTCAGTTTGGCCGGCTGTCTTCTATTTCTCCAACCCAGTTGTGTTGCACAGCCAGGTTGGAGAAAGCAACAGACTCCCATGCACTGTCTGAGCAACATACCAGGTCACTCAGACCAATCCTGGCGATGCTCTTATAGCATGAGAGCAGCGTCTGGATTGGGTGGGGAGCCTGTGCTTTCCCAGAGACTGCTAGGAGTGAAGCACCGAAGCGGGCATAAGCATTGGGCTCCGAGAGGTACTTTTAAAAAAAAATATTATTTTTACCCTTCATTCCCCATCCCTTCCTCCCCCCACTCTCCCACTTTCGTTGCTATACAATTCAATGGGGCACAGCTTTGGTGTTGTGATACTAGCTACGATTCCTAGGTAAGAGGTCGCACTGTTTATAGTGCCCTCTCCCAGTTCTAGGAGCTTCACTAGAGTCTATGGGACTTCTACTCGAGTATAGCGATAGGCATAGCCATGGATTAGGCTCAAGTGCAGTTCACAGAGGTGGCTGTACTTTGGACTCAGGCTGCTGCGAGTGAGCAGCACAGAAAGCCATCTCAGTGGGCGCTTATCCTGGCCACGATCTGATGGGTGCTTCTGGGCTGGACTCTGGCAGGTGCTTGTTACGGTTAGTTCCGGCCTCCGGCCTGAGATCACATAGGCGGCTCGTCTGTCAGATGTGGCCTCCAGATCTGGATCATGCGACTACTTCGGCGGCAATGGCAGCTCCTCCACTGGATTCTCTTGGAGACAGGTAGCAGCAGCATGAGCCCTTCGGTTGTTGCAGGGGTGCTGGACAGTACGTAGTTACTTCTCTGATTTGATTTCCATATGTAGTCCATAGCTGAAGCCTTGATAAGAGACTGAGATATCCCTCACAACACAGATCACCTCCAGCTGTACTGCAAAGGGCGGACAGCAACTTCTGCCTGTTCTGTCCTCCAGAAACACTGCTAGCTTCTTCTCCTAGACAGTCTTGCCTCGTGCAAGGCCAGGCACTCTCCTTCCCTCTCTGAGCAGACAGACCGGCTTCTAGACACTAGGCTGACCTTCAGCTTTACCCCCTCACCTGTGGGACACTGACTGTCATGTAAACACCAACCCTGGTCGCACAGCAGCACCTTGAGTGCACTGCAGAGAATAGGTCCGAGAGCCTGAGCCCCACCGGCCAGTTAGGACTGGAGCCAATGGTTAGGCCTGGACCTTTACACTGTTTACCCTGACTAGACATGGCTGAGGGTGGAAGTAGAGTTGTCTTCCTGTGACTGCAAGCAGAGGAGGGGAAGGGACAGTTGAACAATGCAGGAGACCTCCAGTACTGTTGTCAGATGATTGCTTTCTGTGAGATCCATGTGAGACGGATTCATATCTGTAAAAGTTGCAGGGGGTGTCAGCCACATATATAAGGCTTGTATTGTAAGCCACTGTGAGTGTTAGCACAATGAGCACAGAACATTTGTTTTGCTTCTTGAAAAAGTAACCTTTTTACTGTACAAAGAAAGAATGCACCACACAAGTCATCTGCTCATATGACCCGGACTAAGCTTCACAATGGTGGAGTGGAAAAGTGTGGCTCAATGATTAGAGCGGCAGACCCTGATGCAGAGGTCTAGCCCGGGACCAGGGTTCAATAACCCGCCTCGGCGGGTCTTGGGCTCAAAATTCCACGGACCTGATAATTCTCGCCTCAGTGCCTATTCCAATCATAGAGTCCCACTCTGCAACTCTGGGCAATACCTTGCTTAATCTCCACAATGGCCCCCACAATGCTAAGGATGCCTGGCCTCCACCTTGGGGGTGCCCAGGAGTGGACGCCTCACAGGGAAAGCCAGGATGGGTTCCACAGCGGTATGTGTACAGCGCCTTGAGACCCTTGCGGGTGAGTAGTGCGATACAAGTATCAATTTACATTTTACATTTACACAATAATTTGGTGAACCCTATTCTGCAGAGCAGTCCCTTCATTGGTCAAGAGGAATACAGAACAGGGACAAAACTGGCGTGAAAAAAAGTGAGGGGCCTCCCTACTTAGAGGGGCCCCCTCCAGGCTCAATCAGGAGCTCTCCGGCCAGAGTGCAGTGCCGAGGGGGCCTCTTTGAGTTAGATGCCCCCCCGCACTGCAGGGGCTGAGGGGGCCTGTGTTACGCCGCTTAATTTTCCATAAAGGTGTCGCTAATCTACTATTCAAGCTTTCAGAACTAGTTTGGGATTGGTGTTCGTTCAAATGTCCTTGCCTGGCTGTTCTCAGACACAGCTTTGTTCAGGGTGATGCCTCTCACAGCTGGTAGCAAGGAGTCTGGCTCCATGCAGGAGTGCCTAAAACAAGGGCAGAATAAAGCGGTAGCTTTTTGTACCTGGCTATCAGCAGCCTTCATGAAGCAGTGATCAGGGATGGACAAAAGGGCAGGCCCTCCTTGAACAACAGAAACTGAAGTCCTATCCCACAATTCTACTATCTACCAAACCAGTGCTCAAGAGGTACTGATCATCAGTGCCCTCATTGAATTTCTTATGGCAACCCTGTCACTATCTTCCCTCACTTCAGGGTCTGGATCGCCGCTCTCCAGTCACCGAATTGCAGTCAATACTTTCCACTGGTTGTGTGACACAACAACAAATTTCATTAAAACTCATGCATTTACGACTTGCCCATTACCACGCAATTGCTTTACCCAGCATTGCCTTTACCCAGGGCTGTTGGAATTATGCATTAGAAAAGGGACAAATTATGCGGTAGGGTTGAGTAAGTTATGTGGCAAGGAAAAGCAAATTATGCTATTACAAAATGTGCTGCATTACTCCACATTGCTTCATTTTTTTGTACTTTTTGTACTTGTTAACATTGTCTGGGCATTGGGTACACCTCATAAGAACCAGTTTAATACCCGAATATAACAATTAGCAACAGAAAGGTAACCAGCCCAGTTTTGCAACAGGCCTTTCACTGTATGGCAACTTGTGCCACTGTGATTTTAGTAACTTTTTTACAGATTGAGTTAGAAACTATTTTTTCGGGGGAGGGGGGGGGGGTTAATTTGCAGATTATGCAGCAGAGGATGGTTTTTGTGGCAAATGCGACAAATCTACAATTATGTGAAAATCGTGGTGGTGGCACAATCGCATAATTCCATTGGCCCTGCCTTTACCACACAAGTCATTACCATGCATATGTCGTTACCAAGCATGCCTTTACAACTGAATAATAAGTATATGCCAGATAAGTGAAACCTTTTTTTTTAATGTATGTATATATAGTCCCTTATCGATCCGTAATATCTAAACTCGCACATCCCTAAACCCTAAAAATACCCTTACCACCCAAATATCCTTACCCACCCAAAAACCTTGAAAATGTCCTTGCCATCCAAATACCATAACCCACCCTAAACCCCAAACATACCCTTGACACACGTACCAGCCTGAACCCCAAAAATACCCTTACCAAACAATACCCTCACCCACCAATAAACCGTAAAAACATCTTCCCCTCATATTTATGCATATTTTTAATATTTTCTTACTATTTCATTGTACAGGCATGCAAGGAAAAGTCATATGAGTGGTAATGGATGCATGGTAAGGGTATATTTTACAGAACAGAGGACCCTAGTAATTAGGGATCAACGGAATGATAGACATATACTAGATAGTATATATGACTTCTGTCCAGCCGGACACAATTTTTATTTTTCAATTTTTCAGGTTAAAAGTGTACATATAATATTTATACAAAAGTGGGCACAGCCTGTGACCCACAAGTGACAAGACAAAACATGTGACAAAACAATTATTTTGGCGCGATCCCCGCCAGAACCCACCAGTCCTGCAATCAAGCAGACCCGAATTAAACCCTATTATGGACTATCGAATCGCCGAGAAGACGAGCACTGCTCAATCATTCTAATTCCCCGTATAAAATTACCCGCGAAGGCGATATAATAATCGCTTATGACAGTCCGTGTACCCCCAAGATTGCTATTATGCATACATGAGGGGTAATGAAATTGAAAAAACTCTCAAGACAAACTTGACACACCAGTTTTTGTCCTGATGATGATGCATGTATCTAGTAGTTGCATCGAAACGCCGTCGACCTTATTGCACCATATGTTTGCCTGAATTCACGTATTGTGTAAAACAATGGGTTGCTACGATCTAATTCTAGTCTGTAAAACAGATTAATAGTACAGACCGCTTTTGTGCGCTTTTACATAATTGTTTTGTCACATGTTTTGTCTTGTCACTTGTGGGTCACAGGCTGTGCCCACTTTTGTATAAATATTATATGTACACTCTTAACCTGAAAAATTGAAAAATAAAAATAGTGTCCGGCTGGACAGAAGTCATATATACTATCTAGTATATGTCTATCATTCCGTTGATCCCTAATTACTAGGGTCCTCTGTTCTGTAAAATATACTACTGCCCAAGGACCCTAGTGTTATTCCTTTTGGGTTTCCCTTGTTCTGTGAAAGCATGGTAAGGGTATAGCATGTAGTGAGCATGCTGTAAAGGTCATTCCCCTTCCCACCATCTGGGGAATCTGGATCTGGATCACCCTCCAACTTGTGCCATGCTAAACCAGGGGTTATGCTAAATGAATCCTACTGGACCAGAACTCAGACCCATGTAACAGACAAAGTCCTACTCGCATATATGTGCTAGACACTCCCTGCACATATTTGCAATATAGACACACCCTTGTAATATCAGTGCAGTGGATTCCACTGGTCTCAGTACTCACACTCATGAAACAGACAGAGACATAGTAATATACATGTGCCAGACACTCAATGCACATATATGCAATGCAGACACACACAGAATAACAGTGCAATGATCACACAACTGCGGAAATGTACATGGTAGGGGTCAATAAATACTCCTCTCCCTTACACAGAGAAAACAAATCTGGTCACATTACCGATTCACAAACCCATGTATACTGTCACCACCACTTTACGTGTTTCACCCAGGGCATGGGTAATACCCCTTTTGCCATTATGAAGGCACACTTTGTGTTTTCCTTCCAGGACACAGAACCGTTTCTGGATCTTGCACTCTATGCCTCTCCTCTATGCACCTGCTAGATCAGAGCAATTTAAGGGTCAAAATAAAAGGTTGGCTACGAATTTGAAATATAGTCGGGCAGTCACGGCAGAGGTACATGTCCATTTATCATGCGAGGGGGATGGTAGGGAGAGAGAGAGAGGGTAAAGAGAAAGAGGGAGAGAGAACGAGAGAGAGGGAAAGAGGGAGAGAACGAGAGAGGGAAAGTGGGAGAGAACGAGAGAGGGAAAGAGGGAGAGAAAGAGAGAGGGGAAGAGGGGAGAGAGAGAGGATAGAGAAAGAAAGAGGAAAGAGGGAGAGAAAGAGAGAGGGAGAAAGAGAGAGAGCTAGACAAAGAGAGAAAGAAAGAGGGAGAGAAAGAGAGACATAGTTAAGAGAGGGAGAGACTCTCTCTGCGCGTGAGCACGTTATCCATGGCACTGAAAGTTGTAGACTGAAATGTATCTATTTAGGTTCGCCTACCCCTTTCACGATAATGAATAGTGCCAGGTGAGATAAAATGCACCAATATTTAAATCGAAATTTGCACAGAATGTCGTTTTGGCATTAATCAGTTGGTGCAAATGTCATTGTTCTTTGCTCTGGCCGTCGGTGCCCTGCATTGGTGCAGAATAGCCTGGAATGGCTATTTACATTGCCAGGCCCCTGAGGTTAGTAGGGTTTGTTTAATCAATAATTGTAAAAGCTAGGAGGTAGAGGGGGAAATTGGAGAGGTGAAAAAGCAATAAAAGGGTGAAAGGAGAGCGGGAGGCAAAAGACACATCAATGAAACATCTTAGTGTGCCACACTGAAATATAAAGTATTTATATAAAGCATTGCCTTCAATCATTTCTTTGCCGCAAATTGTGTTAAATCATTCATTCAAAGCCTCACAAAACCACCATATATTTTTTCACATTTTACAAGGCAAGAAAAAATATATAATTTTGCAGGACGGTGTTTCCTCTATAGAGTGTAGAAGTGAGGTTGAAATTAAGAAGCATTTTTACATTTTTCGCTATAAATATATGCTGGTGAAAACATTTCATACGTAAACATCGATGGTATGTTTTGTGTTTTATGGTATTTACAAAAATATTTAATGAGTGAAATTGAAAATGTAAATGAGGGAGCCGAAACAATTAGGGTACTTAGGGCTTGGAGGCAAGGGAGTAAATATTGCCCAATAAATGTTAACAAAAGTTGATGTTAGTTATAATGATAGATTTTTATTTTCTCTACTTGTAGCAATGCAGTGATTTCCTTGGAAGTCCCATTTCGCCAAATATGTTGGCAAAATCAAATTATCTTTCATAAAAACATTGGATGTGGTTGACACATTTTCAATATTCCCTTTCACATTATTATACCAAGTGCTTTATTTGTTACCAAAATATAAATACATTACTTAATAATCAGTTAAGTCAAGGGGGGTTACTCCTAGGAGTCAGCTATAGGCACTACTGAAGGGTGGAGTTGCCGAATACCAAGGCTGCCTTATCTTAATTCCACCTCATGCCTCTTTCTCCCCCCTACACTTCCTGTATCTGTCTCGCTCTTGCATGTTCTTTTTTTTGGTCCGTCTTTTACTTTTTAGGTCGAGCCTGGGCAGCGCTTGCACTGCTCTGCGAGGCATGCTGCATTCAGGTAGGGACTTGAAGTTCCGCCCACTCCCGCCCATGTTTTTCATTGGCTTGTCATTGTCCACTGTAAACTGTGGCTGTTCATTGGTCAATAGGCTTAGTAGTCCCTCCTCAGTACCGCCTTGTCTCTTTTTCTAACCACCCATGCCCACACCCCCTGTTACGTGTGTTAGTGCTCAGAGGTTATAATTAAAGCCTACTGAGTAGCATTTTCTCAAATAGCTGCAGGAAATGCTCTCTCCTAAAGCTTTAAAAAAATGTATTGCAAGGGCGCCAAACGCATTTTCAATGCAATGGGTCTCGCATTTGCGAGAGTTTAAGCTATTGGCATTGTAAATGACAATGCCTTTTATTTAGCTGTTTTAAAAACAACACATAAACAAAAGTCATTGTCATTTCCAATGCCAATAGCTCAAACTCTTGTAAATGTGAGACTTATTGCATTGCAAATGCTTGTTCTCACTGTATTTCTACCTTTTTTGTCCACCTTCTTCTTAATCCATTTTTCTGCCTTTTTCTCTCATGCTGTGATGTTGAAAAATAAGTCCCGGTCCACAAACCTAGGTGCAGGCGAACTCCCCTGCAACCACCACTGCTGCTCACGTCCTCCTTGTCTCCCCCTTCACAGTCCCAAAGTGGGGCAAAACTTAAATATTTACACAATATATGTTAGGAGGCTGTGGATGTGGAGCATGAGCTGGTGTTTACAATGAAATCACATGGAAGCAAGTGGTACTGAATTGTGATGCAAGGCTATGTGGCCTCTGTACTCCTGTCAGATATGGTCAGTGCTGGGCTGGCCTGATGAACAGTCTGGCACTGCCGAATGGGTGGGCTAGAAAGGGCTAGTTAGTGGCCTTTTATGGTTTCTTTTGTCCCATGGGCCCAAAAATCCCGGCCCACACAACGGCCCTTTCAAGTTGGCCCATCAGGCAAAGCCACAGTGTCCGGCATGCCAGCCCAGCACTTGATATGGTATAGAGCAAGCCAACATTCTTTTAAATGTACACCTATCACAGTTTAAAATTTGTGATTTTCAGGCCAGAACGCATAATTTGACACACAATATTCAAACTGATTGTAATTTGAGAGTTAGCAAGGCTGTTCTTGCAAGATCCAAAATATCACAAGTAGAACAAAAAGAGCATGTAATAAGGCGTGAAAGTGTATACTTTTGTGCATATATGCGTTCTTGAAGCAGTTGGGGACCCCACCTCAGACGTAATATAATGATATCAACAGTTTTCTGACCTCTGTGACGATTCGGGGGGCTGGTGCACTGCATAGTTTTTCAGTGGGAAAGCAGTCAATTCACAGAATCACTGACTTTGCATCGCAAAAGAAGGAATCTCATTTTTACTAAGGGCCCGTTTACGAGTTTGACGGTGTGGTTCCAGGTCCACCCCACGACTGCACCGCCAAATCCCTGGTCAGACTGCCTGCCAGATTACGAGTGTTTTTTATGTATCGCAGGCAGTTTTTTGACATTCCTGTGATGGTACCTCAGAAAATTAGCACCACAATGGGAATGCCAAAAGCAGTTCCTACACAGCACGGACTTCAAAGTCCATGGTGTGCAGGAACTGGGGTGCATGCACAGAGGAGGCCACGTGTTGTTCTCCCCTGCATGCACCCCATGGCCCATATGCAATAGAGGGCCATGTAGAACCCCCTTTGTTTGCCCCTTGCCACGGTTTTAATAGAGGTGGAACGGCCATGAAAACTGTGGCGGAGAGGAAACTTGTATTTTGCTTGGCGGGACCGCTGCAGTCCTCCAAGCAAATTTCTACCTCTACACCACCTCCAGAGAATGGTGGTTCCCTGATGGCTGCGGAGAGGCAATGGCGGTCCCACCGCCCTAATTGTAATAGGGCAGTCAGAAGTCCACTACTGCCGCGCCACCATTAGTCTGGTGGTCCGTGGACCACAAGACTCGTAATCGCACCCTAAGTGGACTTTGCAAGTCGAGATTGTATCAATGCTTTCCAACTACAATTGTGGTCAGAAACCATTAAATATACTGAGGCCTAACATGGGTGGTATCTTCTACACAAAGTGGAAGCTGTCGCCAATGGAGAGCTTCCATCTTTTAAAAACTATTGGGATACCTCAGGTAAAGGAGCAGATTGTGCTCCCCTTATGTCGTCCCCTAAATGTTGGCTGGCAATTTTTTAAAGTGCCTTTTTCCATTTAAAAGACTTAGGCCTAGATGTAGGTATTTATATTTTACCACTTCTTAAATACCGAATTTTACCGATTCGGTATTTAAGAAGTGGTAAAATAGAGGTGGGGGGGTGTAGGTATTACAGAATCGGTAAATACCGAATCGTTAAGATTCGGTATTTACCGATTCTGTAAATACCGATTCGGTAATGCCCATTAATTCCTATGGGCATTGAAGCCCATAGGAATCAATGGGCATTACCGAATCGGTATTTACCGATTGGGTAAATACCGATTCCAGCAAGGGCGCAGGGGGTGTCACTTTGACACCCTCTAGCTCCCCAAATACAGGCATGTGTGCCATGTGGCACACAGACATGCCCTAAGGGCATGTCTATCTGTCACATGGCATAGGTGTGCATGCACACATGTGCATGCACACCTGGATTCGGTATTTTACCACCCAATTGGATTGGGTGGTAAAATACCGATTCTGAAAGGCCTTTGGGACTCAGAAGAGTCCCACCTACATCTAGGAGTTACCGAATTGGTAAAAATACCGATTCGGTATTTTACCGATTCGGGAAATTTACCGAATCGGTAAAATTGGCCCCCTACATTCCAAAAACCCATTTACCGGCCGGTAAATGGCCACCTACATCTGGCCCCAGGTCTGCTTAAAAGGCATTCTGGGAAAGCAAATGCAGGGCTGGTGGTCCGCTTTCCTTCACAGGCCTCCGTCCCTGCAGTTAGAGCGCTAGATGAAGGTGAACTCGCAAAACAATGCATCGCAAAATACAGTAATTGGTTTGTGTCTTTACCTTAGTACATCAGGGCCCTGGCTACCTTCCGAAGTGGCTTGAAGACCCATGAAAAAGAAGGCCTTGGGACATGAGAAGTGATAAGTAAGCAGCACAGTCAATCTGGTAGTAACAGCCTGTCCGTCGCTCAACCCTTCAGACTCCTGGAATTGCTGTTGACCAAATCTTGAAGGGATGAGTGAAGAAAATCTGAGAGTCGCTGCTCCTAACAGACAGGCTGATATGCAGGGGCAGAGTATTCACCTAATTGAAATGTCAAATACTATTTCGGTCTACTCTATGTCAATGATGCAGCTTTATTACATCTTATAGTCAGAGAGGTTGCCTTTCTCCTGACTATTGTAAGTTGCTGGTACCTTTTGTAAGTTTCCGGTGTCTATGTCAATGCCAGATTTTCAGGATAGCCACTGACTATGTAAATTATCCAAATTTGAAGTCATAGTTTGTACATTTGTATTACATGGTTATTCTCAAAAGATTATATGGATCTGGCTTTCCTGGGCCTACGTTGGACACCTCTGCTTTAAGAGATTTTATCGGTAACGGTGTTACATTTTGAAAAACTATTACGGCTGTGCGATTTGAGGGCTGCAGATATGGAGATAAATGGTATGTAGAATGAAAGGACATGGAACTGGTACATAATTACCTACTGAGGTTTCCCTACTTTTGTTTTTAAGTGGGAAATGAGAATAGCACGCTGAAGGAATTTGGAGCAGACCAAACTGGAGGTGCAGATCACTTCTTATTTCATAGAAGTAAGGAAAACTGTAAGGCAATGCCCACAGGTAGATGCAGAGAAGATGAAGGGCTCTTCTTTGAGAGTGAGGCTTGGGAGTAATTGCAAGCCGAGGGAATCAATATTCCTGAGAGAGAATGGAGATCTCTGCGGACAGTCTGCTGTGGTCACAAGAAGCATGCCACTGGTGACTGCACTGGAAGTGCCAAAGTGCAGGCATTGGGCCTGGGCGTGAAAATCCACTCTGCTTGTGGAGTTTTTCCCACTCCATGCTCCAATCACTGCACAGAGTTCCGAAAAACCGTGTTTTTCCTCACTTGCAATCTCCTATGTTATGTTGGCAAGCGCAAGTGGGGAAAATCTTACTCCAGACCACCTCCCAGAGAGATTTCTCTATGCAGGCAAATGGTCATTTCCGTTCTCTTTGAGAAACCTTCCGTTCACGTTTAGGAAGCTGCCTCGAGTAGAATATCTACTCGAGCGGCAGAAAGAAGTAGCGCCCTATTGCGCTGCACGTGGTGCCGTTTGCGCTGATTTTACAGCGCAGGACAAACACCTGGTGCTAAAAATCAGCATGAACAGTGCAACCTAACACACTCCATCACTTGTGGAATCCCACGTAGCGCAGCAATTTTTTGGTCACTTCGCGGAACTCTGCAAACTCTGCCTAGGCCTAGCAGGCATAAGAGTTTTCCTTGAAGTATCCATTGGACAAGAGTGTTAAAACGGATACCATTAGCAGATTTAGGTAAATTGAGAATTCACCATCTAGGGATCAATGTAAGTGGGTCAGGAGAGTTTATGACCACAGGGACATCCATAAAATTGATTTGTTGAATAGGGAATCTATCTATGAATCAAGCAAAGTTATTTTTGTGATTAATACAATTCCTTTGCAGTAAACAATACACAATAATAAATATATCTATTAACACCTTAGATGCGGCGCAAATATCCCCCCCCAGTGCTGCGCTGTCCATTGGAACTAGTGCTGAATGGACGTCCAATGGTCGTGCGCAGCACTGGGGAGGTAGTGCTGCCGTCGGCCAACGCCCCGACGCAGCACTTAAGAGTTTAATTTCATACATCACATTTTCCTTCAAAGAAATAGTTTTATATTTTCTTTTCCGACTCTAAATCTGAATATTTAAAAAAACGACATTTACTTAGAAAAACGATTACAAATGCGCCTTTTGTTTGCTGTATCACTAAAGACAGACTAAGTCCCCCACACCTAAAGTGAAGAAATATTAATATATTAGACCCTTCTTATTTTTGTGATCCTCACTTATACGTCTCCGCTATCATCCAAATAAATACTTAACTAAGACCACCACTGCTACATTAGGATACTCTTCTTCTAACAGGACTAGTGCACTATCTATGTCATGTCTGTCAACTTTTGGTAACCCCTTTGAACACAACACAGACCATCTTGGATTCAGGTACCACTCAGATATTGCTTGAGGCGATGAGGCATGTGTCGCATCCTGTTGGCTGCCGCAGTGCACCTACAATGGTGCCCAGGAACTGATATCTATCTACTTGTATCCATTGCTTGTCTGCCATCTATTTGGATCACATAGTGCAAGGGCATTCATCACAGGTCCAACAGTCAGATCTTCAGAACATTCAGACAGGAACAAAAAACATACAGTTAATCAGAAAGGGAATAATTTACATATTCTATAATCATGCAGAAAATCTGCCTTTGATCTAATTCTCCAGGATTTATGTTGGATATTTCGGGGCTAGGAACACCAAGGGCTAGGCAATAAGAAGAATATGGCATTATTAAAATTGAGGGGCAAATGACTAAATGGGATTTTGAGGAAGAGGGAGACCAGATGCTGGGTCTGTTTTTTTTTTATACTCTTTATTGAGATTTTTTTTTACAATTACAATACAGGATCCTAAATTGCCAGTTCTTTTTTACGTTTACCACAGCCCTTTCTTTTGTAAATGGCTACCTCTAAACTACAGGTAGCCAACAATCGAGATCTCCATTGTTGGCTCACCGGTGCATTTGTATCCAGCCATGCTGACGCAATACATATTCTAAAGACAGCCATTGCAATGAATATCAGCCCTGGGTCTGTTTTCTAAAGATCTAAGAAAAGAGGAATGTGTGGACCACTTTCTTCAAAGTTGTCTGGTTTATGGATCTGAGGCAAAGCTCCATCTACACCTGCTCTGGAGTCGCATTGGTTGAATATCAGAATATTGTTTACAGAAATATTATCTGAAATAAGCACCCTATCTAAGGCAACCACATCCCTTCAGGTCAGCAATCACCTCCCTCCAGGTCCTTATGGACACTATGTCCGGTTTCAGGAATTTCCTTTACCAACCTAATGCATTGTGGGCGTTTAGCCTTGT
Organism: Lissotriton vulgaris; assembly: GCF_964263255.1. Classification (NCBI taxonomy): domain Eukaryota; kingdom Metazoa; phylum Chordata; class Amphibia; order Caudata; family Salamandridae; genus Lissotriton; species Lissotriton vulgaris. The sequence goes on along the minus strand of NC_141685.1, from coordinate 796,593,420 downwards.
GTTGTTTATCTGACCTGAATAGACTAACACAGCTGAAAACGATTTGTAGGTGAAAAGTTGAGGAATGAAGACAATGTCCATCATGGCTTAAAGTGAGGCAGTCACTCTATTATGATCCTAAATATTATTTACAAATATGTCAATCTATGGGGTGTAGACTTTCTAGTATTGATTCCAGTGGTGGTTGATATTTTTGTAGACGATACTTAGGAGATGATTTTTATGGCATATGAAATTCTGAAAATTATATTTTGTTACCATATTTTTACAATACCAGAACACAGCAGACAGCATTGCACTTATTGCTTTCAGCCTAGTTTAATTTAGCTAACCAAGGGAAAACCAGTCATTACATGAAATAATGCAACGGTGAAACAGCCAGTTTAAGGACATGCAGGATCTCAAGAATTCATTTTAGAAGCAGAGCTGCTCTGCCGGTGTCTCATTTGAATTGATTTGATTTTGCTATGATTTTTTGAGTGTGGCGTCTTGAATGCTGCAGTGAGTAAAGAGCACACAATAAAAAATCTGTTTTTCAGATTGTGTTTGTAGTTGGAACGGTGAACATCAAATACATTATTGTTACACTGAGTGTCCTTTGCTTCCACTTATGGTTCTTGATTGTGATCATGGCAAACATTTTACACGAAAAACCTTCGCTTGATAACATTTTTGCAAAGTTTGAACTTTTACTATTTGGAGCTGTGCTAGATGAGATCACCATGAAGCATGTGCACAAGCGCATAGCTGTTTAGAGACCGGTCCCCTGCCCTGGGTACATGTTTATGGTGCTTAAGGGTGAACTCTTACTGGGATCTTTGAACACTTATCGTATTCCATTTCTGGTGGAGATCAGCACCACATCTTCCTCCTATCTGTGCGGTCATCATGGTTATTACTGCTCTACCATCTGCCTTTATGTTGCATTTGATCATTTAGTACTAATTTACTAACTAATCTCTGTCTTGCATCAAACCCACTTTCTGCTCTCCTAATTCCTCCTAACACGCCATCTCCTTCTTTTATTTCCACCTGCTTTGAAAATTCATACGTTATGTTATGTTATGTTAAATTTGATTTATAAAGCGCGCGTACGCCCGTAGGCTTCATGGCGCTGTAGGAAGTTTTCTAGAAACACAACACAACAACAGAAGGACAAACTGAAACAACTAAGGATAGGCTTCTCTAAAAAGCCAGGTCTTAAAGGCTTGTCTGAAGGCCAGAATATCCTCGTGTGACCTTAAGGAAGCTGGCAGGGAATTCCAGAGGGAAGCAGCAAGAAAGTGAAAGGAGCTGCCGCCCTGACGTTGTTTCCTAACAACAGGCACCGTGAGCAGGCTTTTGTAACTGGACCGAAGGTTGCGAGAGGGGACATATTTAGCAAGCAAGTTGATGATAAATTTGGGGCCCTTTCCTTGTAGCGCCCTGAAGATGATGCAGCCGGTTTTAAAGGCAGCCCTCTGGGCTATCGGCAGCCAATGCAGATCTGCCAGGCCTGGTCTGATGGACTGCCATTTAGGAAGCCCACAGACCAGCCTGGCCGCCTGGTTTTGAACTAGCTGCAGCCTCTTGAGCTGCCCGGCTGGAAGACCCAAATATAAACTATTTGAGTAGTCCAGCCTAGACAGCACAAGGGCGATGGTCACCTGTATCAGGGCAGAGTGGGTTAGGAGATGGGCAATCTTTTTAATCTTGCGCAGCTGAAAAAAGCAGGCGGAGACAACTGTCCCTACCTGACTTTTCAAAGAGAGGTCTTCACTAAAGGTGACTCCAAGGCTCTTGACCGTGCGGGATTTGGAAGGGGGATTCCCCATCTCCGGAGGCCAAAATTGAGGTCCCCAACTGAGTTCACTCTTCCCAGGCAAGATTAGTTCAGTCTTGCCTGGGTTGAGTTTTAGGTGGTTAAGGCCCATCCACCTCTGGATATGAGCCATGACCTCCCTAAACTCAGTAACAGCGTCAGGCGAGCCTAGGGGGAGAATCAATTGCAGATCATCTGCATAGTTAAAGATCCACACTTTGAATTTCCTCAAGGAATACAAGAGGGGACGCAGGTATATATTAAATAGAAGGGGGGACAGGGAAGAGCCCTGAGGGACACCGCAGTCGTTCTTAATTCTAGGGGCTGTGAAAGTGCCCAGTCTCACTGCTTGAGTCCGGTCAGACAAAAATGATTCCACCCAGCTCAGGGCAGCACCTCTGAGGCCTGCCTGCCCGACACGGCCGACCAAAATGGTGTGGTCGACCGTGTCGAATGCAGCAGACAGGTCAAGGAGTACCAGTGCCTGGTGGACGTTCCTGTCTGCATTACACCGAAGTGTGTTCTGGACTGCCAGGGTTACCGTCTCGGTCGAGTGGCCTGGACGGAACCCAGCTTGGTTGGGCTCCAAAAACCCCGTGGTTTCCACAAAGTTGGAAAGACAGTTGGAGACGTGAGCCTCCAATATCTTAGATAGGAACGGCAACAGGGAAATGGGACGGTAATTTGATGAGTCCCGTGGGTCCAGACCCGTTTTTTTTATCAGAGGGATTAACAGGGCGTGTTTGAAACCAGTAGGTACCCTGCCCTGGGCCAATGATTTGTTTAGTAGAGGCAGGATACCCTGAGGAATAGTCTGACCGATTTCAGAAAAAATGTGGGGGGGGCAGATGTCATTTGGGGATCCGGACTTAACCCTCGCCAACAATGAAGAAAAAGTTTTACCATCGATGGCCGGGAAGGCATCTAGTACAGAGGGATTATAAAAAACGTCATCCAAAGGAAGTAACGTTGGGGAGCTAGCAATGCTCGACTTAATAATGACAATTTTTTCTCTGAAAAAGTTATTCAGGGAGTCACATAGCTTCTGCGTGGGAGCTATTGAGGGGGCTGTCCTGTCGTTGTCACAGAGTTCATTGACTATATTAAAAATGTCTTTGGACTTGTTAAGTGAAGATAAAATTTTTGTAGAAAAGTAGTTAAGTTTGTGTTGGCTTAAAATTTTTTGATATTTTTTCCTAGTAGCGCAGAAAATTTCCCTATCCTGTGGGGAATAAGTGGCTCTCCACTGTCTTTCTTTCTGTCGAACCCCTAGTTTAAGTGCTCTAAGTTCCTGGGTGAACCATTTGTGGGCATCATTACCTCTAATTTTAGACAAGTGTACGGAGGGGGCGAACAGATCTGCTGCATGGAGGAGCCAGGAGGACAGTGCCCTCTCGTCAACCTCCAAGTCTTCGCCTGATAGGGGAAGGGTATTGTTCAGCACATATACATACCTCATATATATTTTCATGGTGAACAGTTGGCTTTGTTACATTGTATTTCTGAGCCTAAATCAATTTTTATCCATTGGCACTAGATTTATCCAGATGATCTGGTTCTCCGTTTTAACATTTGTTGAATTGTTCATACATGATGTTAAATGTAAAAGAGGGGTATGCAGAGATATGACTACATATATGTATTTTTTGGAGTGGAGTGGTGTGGCTCACTGGTTAGAGGTGGCAGACCCAGAAGCAGAGGTCGGCCCGGGACCAGGGTTCGATTCCCGATGCGGCCGGGTCTTGGGCCATGGCCAGCTGACTCGATAATTCTCGCCTCGGTGCCTACTCCAACCATGGGTCCCACTCAGCAACTCTGGGCAATAGCTTGCTTAATCTCTACTAACGGCCCCATCAGCGCCAGGATGCTTGTCTTCACCTTGTAGATGCCCAGGAGGGACCATCTCACAGGGAAAGCCGGGATGGGTTCCCCAGGGGTATACAGCGCCGGGACGCCCCTTTGCTGGGGCAGCTGTGCGCTTTACAAGTATACGACATTTAACATTTAACATTTTGGTTCCTTAAAAAAAAAATCTGATTGCACCACCCCCTTCATCAGCCACTGGGAACAGAAAAAAACTTCTTACGGTTTAGAAGATATCGAAAATCGCACCTGATCCGCTCCTCTCATAGCCGGGGCTAAACTGGTGACCATGGACGTACCCCCTGAACCTTTATAGAACTGAACTGTATTGATTGCTCAGCCCTCATCATCAAGGTTTTTCCATCAGATGAGATTTTATTACTCTTCTTTTGCAGCATTTATCTTGGGCTATGTGGCTTCTGCCTCACCCGCATGTTATTCCTTTGCTATATTTTTTCACTGAATCGCCCCACCCGTCGGCACTCTGAGGGGACAATTCGCAGTTAGAGCACTCTCAAAAATCAATAAGTAAACTAATAGTATATAAATTCTAAAGACATCTTCATTCCATGAGACTCGGACACTAGGAACATGTTGTAGGTTTCATTTTTGATGGCCTTTACAGCGGCTCTATAAACTAGCTTGCTATAATCAAACCTAATACACTTGTCTTCCTGGAAGATGCTTACTGGCTATTTTACTGGTTGGATAGTGATTATTTTAAAATAGCAGGTTTTATCTAGTTCTGAAAAAAAAAATAGCAAGTTTTACGTCAGTTCAGGCTAGATTTCATATAGCAGTTATTTGCAAATACAATTGCAAAGTTTCTGCTTCTAACTCTAAAACCGTTTTCATGCTATCGTCTGCCACGCCAACCTTTCACTGATTTCAGAAACTGGCGAAGAAGTTCTAGGATTTACTTGCAATAGATTGAAGGGTGCTGGCTTGTGTAGGAAAGGCCCATAAGCCATCTGTGTCTTTCCCATTGAAGGTTGGAGTAGACCGATATTACTCCACCAGGAACGAGTGTGGTAATCGCTCTGTCTCCAAGCCTAGTCTGCTAAGCAACAGCGGACACCGGCTGAGCTTACCAGGCAGAGCATTCCACACCTTGGCTAGAGATGTGCGAACCTCAACAGTCGTATGACTTACAACTTTGTCATTTTTTAAGAACTTTACAAGCTTCACAAACTGCAAAGCTTGTGAAGTTTAAAAATAAATGTGGGAGCTTTAACAGCCCTTTTTGGTGGCAGGGTGCCATTCCTGTTGCTATACAGGTTTTGTGCAGTGACTGGAATGTTACAGTTAGGTAGTTTTCCCCATCCTGTGTTTGTTGTGGTCATGAAAAAACACGACACCATGCACCACTAGCAATGTCCCTCGAGTCAAACCTCCCCCCCCTAGTGTCCCTGGCTGAATCTCCACCACTAAGGCTCCTTGCCCAAGACCCCACCTCTCAGTCGTGGCTGCTCCCAAAAATCAGTAGTGGGGCAGGGACGAGGGAACGGGGGGGGGGGGGGTAAAAATTTTTTTTAATTCACTTACCTGCAGGCCTGCTGGCTGGTGGCTGCCTCTCTTCCTGGCTTCTGTTGGAGCAGGAAGCAAGATAGGCTCCCTTAAGCCAATCACAACTCTGCAATGCAGTGTTGTGATTGGTAAGCACCCAGGCTCTCCTGAGTCATCACAACACTGCAATGCAGCCTTGTGATTGGTTTGAGCGCTGTGGTTCAGCGCTCAGATCGGGAGTGGAAGCCTGAGCATCTTCTCCACCCAGGCTGTAAAGCAGCCAGGGAGAACATGCAAAGTGCGCATGAATGTGTGGCCGGCCCCAGAGGTGGCCAAACATTTATGCGCACTTAGGTGGGTGCCACCACTACTCCCCTCTGCAGCCCAGCCTAGCCCACCCCACAAAACTGCTCCAGCTCCGAAAAATACAATGATAATAACATATAGGTATTATAATTTTATTTGTCCTTTTTGCTGTGCTGAAAAAAGGCAGAGGTACAATGCTCTTCTGCCTTAGTGGAGGAGCCGCCCCTGCCACCTCTGACTACCCCTACCCTCCCACAGCACCTTCCTAGTGTCTGGTGGTGTTAATGTGCTACAGTATGCTGTCCCAGAAGATGTCCTTTCATCAACAGCACATTGAGTCACTAATAACAGGCTGAGGAGGTTTAAACTAAGAGGTATAGCTCAGTCCGTGAGACTCGGAGATGAGAATCTCAAATTTCCCAAATAATAGAGCAGTGGGCTGCAGGGTGGAGGGGTGAGATGACCACGGTTTGAATGGGCAGTTTCCATACGGAACAGGTTCAGTACTGACTTGCATTATGCAAGCCTCTATCCAGAGTGGCACCGTCAGTGAAAAATAATGGATTGGAATCCTACCCCAGGCAATTGTTACTGCTTCATCCCATCACCTTCTGGGTGTTTAATTACGATTAGTATGCCAGGAAACTTGAGACTGACACAGCTTCCCAAGCATACTACTGCCAATTCTGAAAAGTAGTAAATTTGCACTCATTTCAGGAGAACTTCTATGCATGTAGATTTACTAGTTTTTAGGTCGAGTATACTTTAGTATATATATTAGTATATATTTATATGTGTATGTACTTTGTGGGCTCTGGAGATCAGCCCTGGGACTTGTCTGCTTCCGCTTAGGGACTTTTTTCTGTTCAACTGCCTCTATTTAACTGTCCTATTAAAAAAGGACCAGTAGAGGTCAGTAAAATACCAAAATTGCTTTCTGCTGAGGGACTTTCTTCTTCTAATTTTTCTGGCAACTGACTCTATTTAACTTTATTGACAGAAAATGACCAGCAGAGGTCAGTGAAATCCCAGAATCACTTCAGTATTCTCTAGATTCCAGTCCACAGACATTGTCTTCCACGAACACCCGTAGACAATAATACTTTTTTCAAATCTTGTATTTTCAGTGATATGACCACAGAAGACCCTGATTTTAAATTAAAAATGGAGCTTTGGACAATACCATTTTCCGCTGAAAAGCAAAATTTCTCTCCATGTGTTCCTTGGTGTGTCACGCAGTTTGGTGCTTTCTTTCCACCATGTTAAAAAACAGTAGATGTTTCAGCACCCAGGTTAATGTGCTGCATAGCTAAATACAAATAAGGTCCCAAAGGCGAGACCGAATGCATTGCAAATACTTGTTTGGCAAACCTCTCCCCATATATATTTAAAAGCCCAAAAAAATTAACACTTTAAAAACTCTTGCTGAAATGAGAATGATGACAAAAATTGGCAGACATAGCAAACCTAACTCGGGGCCAACTACCACACGAAGAATGCATTTGAAGGGTGTCACTCCCCAAAACTCCTAAAGAAGCTATACCCCTGCCCGTCCCACCTGGGCCTGGTAGTTCTCCCTGGGAACTCATGACTATCTTATCCTACAACACAGTGGCCTGGAGTACTTTTCCTTGGATTACTTATTTTAAATGTAATTTTTACTGCACACACTCTTCTTTGCCTCTACTACATGAAGCCTTGATGGTAGATTTGTCAAATTGGTGTATGTTTGCAGGTCTCCATGTTTCTAGTCCTTGCCTTTTACACGTCATTTTATCAAGTGATTGGTGTCCCAAGGCACTAAGACCAAGTTGCAAATGGAGAAGGGTGAGCAGGCAAATTAATGGAGCAAGCCAAGCCAGAGCCAAGCCATGGGGTTGGCTTCACAATAAGAGTCCGTGCACAAGGAGAGCCAATAAAATATTTAGTATTTATGTCTTACAACAAACATAATGTAAGAATAGGATACAATCTCTTCAAAATTAAAAAAAAAGTGTACTTCTTTAATCAGGGCTGTCTTAACAGCATTATAGGCCCCCAGGCTAAGCAGTGCACTGGGCCCTGCCTACACAACCACTCACAGGAATAAACATGTTTAACTGAAAATTAGTGTTAAATTCTGGTTTGCATGGGACCCCTATGCTCGCGGGGCCTGTGGGCAACTGCCTGGTGTGCGCATGCATTAAGATGGCACTGTCTTTAATGTGTGGAAGCATTCACACCTCAATACATCACATTATACCACTAGGAAAATAGGCTTTTATTAAAAGTGATAGTTTTTAAAAACATTCATGGCTCGCCTCCCACTGACAATGCCATCAGTGAACTAAGAGGCAAGTGAGTAGTCATGTAAATCCTAAAGGTGGCCTGGATTCTTATTATAGATGAAGCAACCTTATAGTCTAAATAGCGCACATCCTGAACTCAAATATTTAAAAGGGTACTCCTATATGCTAATAAAAAAAGAAGGCTATTTGAAATAAAACAGTTGTCTAGGATCACACAATTTGGATAAACAGGTATTCATTCCAGACTATCGGGTTTCACATTTTGAAATTCAGCAACCAGATGGGTATCCCTACCAAATATATGACGTTACAACGCAAACAATTACAACTCATGTTTTTACAACGCAGCTTTTACATCTCAACTATCATTACATCACTTGATTTTACAACGCATGCCATTACAACGCATTTTAAAAAACTACCATTACAACGCATTCCATTACAACACATACCATTACAAACATTCCATTACAACCCATAATACTTTTAAGGCAACAGTAGGTAAAGTGTTGGATAGTGTAGGGGTAAAAATTACTATTCCCACTCCAGTGAGTGCAACAGTAGGATAAGTATTGGATAGTGTACGGGTAAAAATAACTATTCCCACTCCACTGAGTGCAACAGTAGGATAAGTATTGGATAGCGTTCGCGTAAAAATTACTATTCCCACTCCAGTGAGTGCAACAGTAGGGAAAGTGTTGTAAGATGTAGGGGTAAAAATTACTATTCCCATCTACACCAAAACCCATACCCACCCTAAAACTAAAAAATCTCTAGTACTTACCTTATAATGCGTTGTAATGGTATGTGTTTTAATGACATGCGTTGTAGTAACATGCATTGTAATGGCATGCGTTGTAATGGCATGCAATGTAAAGGCAGTTGTGTTGTAACAGTTGCGTTGTAAAAGCAGTGCGATGTAATGACTGCTTTGTAATGGATGTTTCCCATTCCTGCCTCTGTCGTTCAGATCAAATGTCACTGTTTTCTAATTAATTCTTGGTTAAGGATGAGACAGTAGACGGACTTCAGTGAACCCGCACCAAACTATCAAGACAAGAATGCATTTACATGATGAGTGTCTCCCCCCTACCTCCACTTGAAGTTACCCCCTGTTTATACCTTTGCTGAAGACAGTTGAAACTTGCATGCTGTTGACTGGTAGCAATGTGTTGATTAAACTTTGGGCAAATCATTGAAAAGGCTCTGGTGTAGGAAAAAAATAAACTAAAGTCCCAGGTCCCAGTGGTGACCCAGCTGTTCTTTTAAAAACCTTCAGAAGAGTGGCCGAGGAATCTTTGGAGCAACCTTGTCAAATGGAGAATCAAGCAAACACAAGGAGATGATGGACAGAGAGCTGTAACTTTTTGGACACACCCCCAGTCACAGATCTGGGTTGAATCCATCATCGTCTTTAGCTCACTTCGCCAACCCAGTTAAGACACAGCTTTATGCAAATCAGTCTTGACCCTGTGCCTCATGGAAACAGTCCATCCCACACTGCCAAGGCAGGTCTTCCCTGAACCGTTAACATGTATCCTGGGACCGGTTTCGGGGTAACTCCCCTCATCGGCCAGGCTAGCTTGAATCCAGTGGCAAGGTGAGCAAGGTACCCACGTCTGGGCAGACCCTGTCAACTTGGGCGAACTAAGCAAACACAAGGAGATGATGGACAAAGTGCTAAAACTTTTTAGACACTCAAGCCAGCTTTAAGAGGAATTCAACTACTTCAGAAAGTCGCGTATATTCAGATTAGATATAGTATACATATAGGTATGTTGGGTGTGGCATAAATCAATGTTTTACAAATTAATCCCATAGAGATACTTGAGAGAAACGTTACTTCCCAAACTAAGGTATGCTTACTTGAGGTTTAGGGTACTTTTGTTTTCAATTGTAAAATTTCAGCTGTGGCTGGACAGATAGTATACCTAGTGTATTTTCTTTCAAATGTGTGGGGTGGGCACAGAAAACTTGACCCACATATTGTTTCTGTACATGGAGTTGAATGAACTTTGCTCTAAGTTTTTAATGTCCAATTGCATGGCATAAAATAGTTTTCATGAGTTTAAAAGCCCCACATCTCTGTTTTTAGGGTGAAACTAATCAGATTTGTGGTAAAATCACTAGCTTTTTAGTTTATTGGAAACCTTTGGATCTGTTTAATATTATGGACAATGTGTTGGATTGAGATTATATGACTATTATAGGCATTTATGTTTATGTATGAACTGTAATGATTTTTTAAGGCAAAACCTCTGTAATTAACTTGGTTTCATTCAAAATTGAGGAATGTGTTTGCCACATATTTGTAATGGTTTTAGTTAACCCTCCAAATAGAAATATAATTCTCTAGTTCATATCGGGTATAAATATATTAAAAAGAAAAAGGAAAACAATTTATATTATATTAATCGGCCAATAATTTCCTTTGTTTGACAGCTGGTGCTAAAAAGGTAGCAACAGAGAAACCGGTATAAACATCAGGCAAAAATTGCAAATACATCAAAGCTGGAGAAACCTGCTTAAAATTCATACTTCTTTGCAGTGGAACAATCAATTCAAGCCTAGGCTTTTTGTAAAAGCCACAGAACATGACGGCGTGCATTGTGTCCTGTGGGAATTACCATCACAACCAAAAGGGCCGGGATGACTATAAATCAGACTAGGGTTAACAATCAACAATAAGTGATGAGACATGTTAAGCCTAAAACGAGGTAATGAACAAGGAAAATAGGCATTTAGAACGAACCAAAAGTATGGTTCCATGACAAAAGTAGTCGGTAAAATGGTACAACCACTCACTGAGGGTTTAATTAACTCCTCCTCCTCCTCCCTTAACCCCTTCCACGCTGATGACGAGTTGGGCTCGTCATGCGTAGCCTCCTCGCACGCTGATGACGAGCCCAGCTCGTCACGTAACATGCGCTTTTAAAAATCTCAGCGTACGAGCATGAGGTTAAGTATTGTCTCCACCTCAAGTAGTTTGTGCGAACCCACACAAGTCAGCCTTTGCAATCTTGTCAGAGTTATCAAAAGGTGCTACCTTTTTAGTTCAGGAGCAGCCGGCACGGGCTGGGTATGGGGTCCTAAAAACATACGTCTTCGCCGCACTTCGCCTCTGTTGTCCACTGTTGTCTCTCCTTGCCGGTGTACCAGGAACAGAAAGCACCCAGGCTGAGGCTCCCTTGAGGCAATCACAATGCTGCGTGATTCGGCGCTCAGCTAGGGAATGAGAGCCTGGGCATGTTCTCCACCCAGGCTGTAATGCAGGCTGAGTGAAGATCATGTAAAGTGTGCATGACTGTTTGGCTTGCAGATGTGCTGCTAAAAGACATTCACACTGACGAGGCAAATAGCTCAGGCATTGCAGAGATCTATTGGCTTTGCCAATGCTTGTTCAGTGATGACGGGTCTTGCTGAGCGAATGTGGAAGTGATAGTGGAGCTTTCAAATGAAGCAAGGATGTGGCATTTTGGCCAGAACTACTAACAGGGTAACTTGGGAGCCAGGTGCGAATCTCGAGGTCGGCTGAACAATATGGGATGTTGGGCAAATCACTTACGCTTACCCCTGCCTGTGACAGTAAATATTTCACTGTGTAATCAAATTTGTGAGCGCTTAAAGCGCTCCAATACCATCAGCTGGTGTTAGCACTACGGCAAGATGGAGGACGGAACAAGTGCTCCAGTACAATTGTTCTGTGCAAAAAAAAATTGCTGCAGCGATGAGGTAGGTAGTGAGTGGGGCAAGGGGTCAAGCAGGAGGGGATGGGGAGATGGGCAAGGAGCGACGGGAGAGCGTGGAGGAAAGCAACAATGAAGGGGAAAAAATACCTTAGTTGAAGCAGGATCAGCAACAAAAATGATGGTGTCATTGTGTAATATGGTGCTTCAATACCATTGCCTCACGTTCGCACTAAGGCAAGACAGAGGACGGAGCGAGCACTCCAATACCATTGAATCGGTATAAAAAAAATGTGCAGTTCGTGTTTTAACATCTTTTTAAGATATGCATTTGTTTATGAACACACACACATGCATTTTAGTGGTATGTGTGCATGTGCACAAGGGTGACTATGGCAAGACGGAGAACTGAACTTGCGCTCCGATACCATCGGCTCGTGTTTGTGCTATACAAAATGAAGGAGGGGGTGAGAACTCCAATACCATTGTATCGTGTAAAAATACAAGTGCTGTTCATGTTTCAATTTTTTTTAAAGGAATGCAGTATTCATTGCACATGTGAATGTATTTTTGTGGTATTTCTGTGTGTGTGTGTGTGTGTGCGCAAAGGGTGATGACTTGAAAACACAAGTACTCCTAGGGAGTGCTTGAAAACAAAGAATAAAATAGCTCTGCGAACCGAGAGCAGTGTAAGGGGACATGTACTTGGTCCCTGCGTTATGGGAGGGCTGAACAAAAGAAAAGGGCATGCCGCCCGCATGCCGCGACGAATGGCATCAAAGAAAAAGAGAGCAACGCTGAAGTTTACCAATGGAGGCCTGTAAGCCCATTGATAGAACACAACACTTCTCTTCTAGACAGCATATGCGATGTCTAACCGAGACCTAAAACTTAGCTTCACCGGATAATGGGGGCAAGTTAAAGGCTTTGATCCAGAATCTTAGAATGTTACTTCTTATCCTGTACATGCTGCTTTTCATCGTTTGAAATTTGTGACCTAGCAGACAACTATGTCTCTAACTATTTCCTTTTTTCTTCCCTCAACACAGGAGGCGGGGCCGGCCCCGAGCGGGAGCGGGCACCATTGGGCGAGATAATGAAGACTCCTCCCCTGCAGGAGAAGCATGAGGTGGCAGAGGATCGCTCCCTGTGATTGGGGCTGGCCAATGCTCCTATGGGCATCCATCAAAGTCTGCTGTGTCCTGGCCATCGCGGCCATTCTCACCAGCCAAAATGCTGCTGCCGCGAGGGCCTCACTGGACTGGCTGCTCACCGACCGCGGGCCCTTCCACCGTTCCCAAGAGTACACAGACTTTGTGGAGCGCCACCGTCAGGGATTCACCACTAGGTACAAGATTTACAGGTGAGCGATTGTAATCGCCAATTGCATAGTGCTCTTATGTGTCCTAGTAACACCTAACAAAAGGTTCAGGTACACAGTTTCAATAGCAAACTACAAGTTAATACAACATTTTTTTGTTCAAGTGAAAGAAAAGAAGGAAAAAAGAAGCCTATGTTTCAAAACCCATTACAAAAAATACTCATAGTTTATTAGACATATAATTTCAGATAAAACACATTACAAATCAAATGAACGCTCATAAGAAAGTGTTGGCAAAACTAAGACAACCTAATTCATATTACCAAACACGTGGCTAACATACAAACATTACATATATAGGAGAGACAAAAAAAACAAATATAATGTGTCTTTCACAGTTTGTGGCCACAGAATGCGTCAACGGCGTTTCAACCGCTGGGTGACTATGCGGTCATCATCAGGACAAACAGTGGTTTGAGCGTTTTCAATAACAATATTAAAAGCAGACCATTCAAGTTTTGAACGGCAGGTGCAGGACGTTAAAATTTGTTGAATAAATCACAGGTCCACATGACACAATTCGAGGACTGATAAATAAGCTTGCATGCGAGTGTATCCTCAGTACAGCAAGAAGTCCATAGGGAGCATTTAATTATGACCCAGCGTTTGCCCAATTAATCGGCATAAGTCCGCGGGTCAGACAGGATAATTCACAGCACTGTTACACACAGCAACCTAGGTACAAGATTTACAGGTGAGCGATTGTAATCGCCAATTGCATAGTGCTCTTATGTGTCCTAGAGCAGCTTTGGATACAATGTAAACAAATTGTTAACCTAATATCTTATGTACCGCTAGTCACCTGGTTTCATGGAAAATGCACTTTTGTCACCTGTATAGTAACTGTACCTTGTGTTAGGGAAGCTTGCCTATGCTTTATCAGTATTGTATGTTAGTGAAGCTTGGTGAACACCTTCAAACTCAATAAAAATATAAATATAGGAATGATCAAGGGTAGGGGGAGAGCACAGAGTAAAGGTGGGAGTGCAGAGTGCATGCGGCACAGGGCCCTAGGGGGCGAGTGGAGGGTGCACCGGAATCACAGGGTACCAGTGGCAGAGCTGGGGCCAAAGGGAGGATGACATCTTGCATAAGGAGAAAGGTAAGGTGCAAGAGGGAGTAAGGTAGAGTTCAAGAGAGTGAAAGGCAGAGTGCAAGAAGTAGAACAGAGTGCAAGAGTGGAGGACAGGAGCCATGGTACAAGGAGGAATGCAGTGTGCAAAAGTGCACATTGACAACAGCAGTGCCCTCCTTCCCCCACCACACACATTCAGAAAGGTGTCACGGTGGGAGTGGTGTTGAGGTATCAAACCAGAAGAGTAGGGGGCACACCCCTTAGCAACATAGAGTAAAGATGTGCAAAATTCAAGTAGCATGCTTTTGTGTAATTACATAAAATGTCAGCAAAATATAAGAAAATTATGCCTAATTATGTGAAATGCGAGTCTGTCACTTTGTACTATGTTTTAGCACGAGATGAGATAGACGTGAGGATGAATTTTGCACTAAAAAAGTGCAATACAACAAAAGGACCAGTAACAGCCACTCATTTTCTGTTGCTCCTGTGTGTTTGTGGTACATTTTTGCAGCAAACAGATGTCCAAAGTATTTTTTTACTGCCAATATTGTGAATTTATCTGAAAAGTCGTGAGGAGTATTTTGGGGAATTCAGCCTAGCAAACTTAATTCAAAATTACAGAATTGTGTGAATCACACCAGCATAATTTGACTTTCACTCCGACCTAGTGTGGAGTCTAAAACATTCCACTCATAAGAGTTGCTAGCAGTGGCATAGCTTTGGAATTGTGGCTATACCAGCAGGAGAGGAAAGGTCCTGGCAGCCAAGTGCCTAGAGAGCATAGAGAAGTGCCTGGGAAGCCATTGTGCCCAGGAGTGTGATTGGCAGCAGTGGAGATGGAGACGCTACAGGAGGGACTTGCTTGGCAGGCAGCAGCAGGGAGGGTGTCTTTCGCCACTAACGCTCCTCTGGACTGAGGCAGCCCACTGACCTTGCCTTGGGAAGAAACTGCTCACTAGAAACCCATCCATTTCTCATAGGTCACTGAGGTCTTCAGCCACTTAGTTCTGGCTCCAGCTCGCTGAGCCGGACAGGTAGAGGCAGTCACTCAATAGAAAGAAGCACCCCCTCTGCTATTTATCACTGTAGCCTGGAGATGAGCAGCATGCAGGGGAAGCAGGGGAGAGGCACAAAACGACAGGAGGACCGCTGGGCGGGCAACGGCACAGGTAAACCGAAGGAAGGTGGCACCAGGGGGATGTAGGGGTGGGGTTTGGTCTGGTGGTGAATGGTAAAATCAGAGCATCCATTTCTATTAGGGTGGTGTGAATCTGCATAGTGAAAACAACGTAGCTGTGCCTTAAAGTGCATGGACACACCAAGACAACTGTCATCAGTGTAGTAATATATAGGTAAGTATAGATTTACTATTCTTAACTCCACACCTACTTTGTCGCTGATATAATATTCTTCGCAATATAGTGGTAGTCGATATTGTGAAGTGGATAATGTTTCGGGTCCATTTTTTTCGGATGAACTGGGGCGGCTCCTCCGTAATTGCAGAGGAGCGTCACCCCACTGGTCAAAGTCAGTTACAGAAAAACAAAATGATAAACAATAAAGTGACTGACTAAGCTGATGCCAGTGTAGCGTGGAAACAGGCCATGGCCGGGGGAAGAGTGATGGGCACTGTAAAGTGCGCATGTCAGTTTGACCGGCCGTCTTAGGCCGGCCACACCGGCATGCACACTTCTATTCTCCAACCCAGCAATGTTGCACAGCTGGGTTGGAAAAACAGCACAGACTCCCATGCCCTGTCTGAGCGGCAGACCAGGCCGTCCAGACCGATCCTGGTGCTGCTCTCATGCTAGGTATAGCACGAGAGCAGCGCTTTGATTGGGCGGGGAGCCTGTGCTTTTGCAGTGACGCCAGGGAGCCACAGAGGCGTCCATCCGCCCAAATCCCCCACTTTACTTTTGCGGTGGCCGACACTGCATATGAGAGTTCTGACACACAACCCATAGACACGGATGTAGGAGACTTGTGCGTAGGGCTCCTCTGCACCATACGTCGCTGCAATGAGTCTCCGGCATCTTATGACGGCACCACTAGAAGAGAAAACTCAAGAAGGCTCTCTGAGAAAAGGTTTAGCAGAGCCTGAAGAGGGGGTGGGGAGGAGAGAAGGTCAAAGAGCAAAGGGAATGGAAAGATAGTGTGAATGAGAGAGGATGCATGGAATGAATGTATGTGCAAGCAGTGGAAGGAGGGGAAGCTTGTTACAGAGCAGGGAAGGAGAGCGGGTCTGAAAGACAGGGCAGGAAGAGATGTTTTTTTTAAAGAACTGGGAAGAAGAGAGGGCTAGTGGGGTAATGGGAAAGAAAAGAGGGCTAGCGAGCGAGAGAGAGGGGCATATGAGAGGGTGCACAAGAGAAGATGGACAGGAGAGATGGGGTGCGAGTGAGAGGGCCAGTGAGAGATGGGGGAAAAGCGAGGGTCTGTAACAGAGAAGCCCAATGAAAGAGTGGTTAAGAGGAAGGTCGGTAGGAATGGATATGTGGCCCGGAGAGGATACTTGTGGAGAGAGAAAAAGAGACGGCCAGTGAGAGATCAGGAAAGAAACGCAGGCCGGGGAAACATGTTGGGGAGAAGAGAGGTCAGTGGAAGAGAAAGAAGAGAAGATCTGGGTGAAATTGTAGAAGACATTTGAAAAACTGGAATGGGACGGACCGGAAGAGCATATGATGAAGGGGAAAGAAGAGTAGGGAGAGAGGGCGACTGAAAGGTGAGGAATAACGGGGGCGTTGGGGGGCTTCCTGAGATGAATAAGAGGATGAGCAGGAGAGACGTCCAGTAACAGAAGGGGAAGACGGAGAAGGAGGGGATAGAAAGGCGAGATGTGCAAGAGTCGCCTGAGGTTTGGGTGACAAGGAAAGAAAAAGCAGGAAGAAAGGAGAGGAAACACCTGCCATAGAGGACGGAAGACAAGCAGATGATTCCTAAAAACACGGAGGGTTTGAGGGGGAGATATATAGGGGAATGGTAAAAATGGAGATGCGAAATAGGAGAAGCTAGAGAAAAACTGTACCTAAGTAAAGCAAAGAGAGGAAGCAAAATGGAGGCTGGTGGAAAGAGGCTTCAAATCGTAAGAAGGGGGAGAAAATGAAGGGAAGAATGACAGAGGAGAGGAAAGTCAGTGAGTGGGGGAGAAAGAGAGGGCAGCGGAGATGGGGTTAAGTGACATGACGGTAGCTCGAAGAGACAAGGTGAAGAAGGGCAGCGGGAGAGAGGCGATAATGCTGTAAGAACACGTGACAGGCGAGTGTGTGGGAGAGAAGCGCGTGACCCAGCGAGCGCAGGCGACGCCCGGCCTTCAGTAAGAAATCTGGAAGGAGAGGGGACCGGGCCTGGAGTTGCCCTGCCAGGGCACCGTGTGCTGCCAGGCTCCGCCAGCTGCTGCCCGCCCACAGTTCCAGCAGCGCTGGGTGGTTGCCATGGGACTCGCAGCCTCAGGGGGCCGAGTGATGTCTTGTTTCCAGAGGTAGTGACACCCCCGGGCCCTGGGCCTCTCTAAGGACACTCTGGTGACGGAGGCGCAGCGGATGGAACGGCTCTCAAGGGCATGGGGTGGCGATGACGGAGGCGTCTGCCCGTCTGCCAGCTCCTTTGCCATCCACGGCTTACGTATCCTGTATGTCTGCGTATATTCCCTTTTGAGGCTTCTATTCTGGCTTGAGGGGTTACACCGGGTCGGCTCCTCCGCTATGGCGTAAAAGCGTCGCCCCCCACCACCCACCCCCCTCCAGCTGCCTCAAAGCGGCAGGAAAGGGAAAATAAACCTACAATAAACACTTTTTATTGACGTTTTATTTTTCCTTTCCTGGCAGAGTCTTTGAGGGTGGGGCCAGTAGGGTGACCAACTGGCATTGGTGTAAATTCAGGACGGCGAGTGTAAAAATTCAGGACAAATGGTCAAAATTCAGGACACAAATTCAGGACAGGAGGTCAAAATTCAGGACAAAACTTCATGACAATTGGATAAGTTTTACAGACACATCAGAGGTCGCGCAATGGTATATAAGTAAGCCCAGCCATATCCAAACATATTCAACCATTTGCAGACCTATCCATCATTCATGTATCCTTCCATCTATCCTTTCACTCATCCATCCCTTCATCCATCCTTTATCCATCCATCCACCCTTTCATCCTAGCCATCTGTACACTCATCCATCCACTCTTCTACCCATCCAGCCATTTACCCTTTCACCCATCCAGCCATCCTTTCTCTTACTCATCCATCCACCCAGTCACTCATCCTTCCAACCATCCACCCTTTCAGTCATCCACCATCATCCCTTTCTCTCTCCATCGTCCCTTTCACTTAGCAATCCTTCCTTCCTTCCATCCATCCACCCACCCATCCATCCATCTACTCATCCACTCATGAATCCATCCATTGACCCTATCACTCATCCATCCTTTCTCTCATCCATTTATCCTTTTACTCCTTCAATCATCTATTCATCCTTTAGTCCACCTACCCTCCCTTTCACTCACTCATTCATTCTTACATCCACCCTTTCACTCATCTGTCCATCCATTCACCCTTGCACATATCAATTCATCAATCCATCCATCATTTCATTCATCCATCCACCCATCCACCCACTCACTCATCCACCTTTTCACTCATCCATCCTTTCACTCATCCATCCACCCTTTTACCCATCCAGCTACCCTTCCACCCATACATCCAGCTATTTACCTTTTCTCCCTTCCATCCTTCCACCACTCATCAATCCATCCATCCTCTTTTATTATCCATCTATTCAATCTTTCATTCATCCATGCACCCTTTCACTAATTCATCCAGCCATCCTCCCATCCCTTCACTTACTCACTCGCCCACCTTTTCATATTCATTTTGAGCTGAGCCTTTTTGAGCTGCAGAAGCCATTACTGGACTGGAACAGAAGCCACCCAGGGCAGAGACAGGATCCACCACAGGTGGGGGGGGGGTGGAGGGGGACAGGAGCCACCACTGGGGGGAGGGGGGTGGGAAGGAGGGGGACCAGGATCCACCAGGGTGGGCACAGGGGTGGGCATGCAGTATCCTTGGTCTCTTCCAGGGTGGAGTAGGGCTCCTCACCCCCTCCTGGACAAGACAATGAGAAGTCAGTCTCTCTTTCCAAAATGTTACTTTTACCAGCCCCCACTGTGATGTACAGTACTTAAAGGAGATACTCCGAGAGAACAGATTTAACTGTTGGTCCTCCTTACTTTGTAAATCAGTGTGGGTGCAATTGTGCCATTTCTTTATTTTATTACATTAAAGACTGCATGTTTGAAGAAATGAGGTTTGTTTACAATTTGGTGACAGTTATTAAGCTCTGTGCTGTGATGAGAACCACGTGCTGCCTTGGTGTAATCCAGATGGGTTGTAGGATGTTTGGGGCCCTGCGCAGAAAGGGAATGTCTCACACAAATTGCAGATACAAGACACATTCAGGGCTGTTTGCATCTCAATATGAATGAAACTTTATTGTATAGTTATTTAAAACCATTACAAAAATACAATTATGATAATAGCGAAGACACAGAAAATTTACACGAATGTGAGAGTAATAAAATTTAAAAATGAAGATAAAAGCAATGTCTTTCTGGGGTAAAGAATAGCAGTTCCAAGTTCAAGATTTTGCCAATGTTCCTTGCTTTTTCTCAAAATGTTCAATAAATTTGATTGACCTACAAATGAATTGCGGGTCTGTGGTGCATAATGTTTGTATAATCGCAGACCTGCAGGTACGTATTCCATACTGCTTGAACTTGGCTTTCAACCAATTCCGACGTTCCTGTATAAGAGCCGGGCAGATGCAAATCAGGTGGATAAGGTCTTGTCTTGCTGCACCACATAGCCCGCACCCTTCCATTTCTTGGGACTTCCACTTAGGATGCTCGGCATTAGTTGGCAGACTTCCCAACCTTATATTAAGGTATCTGCGTTTGATATAGGGCGAAAAGGCCAGGTCCAGGAAGTGCGCCGGCACTAATTTTTTGTATGATTGGATAGTCATCCAGGCATGTGAACGGAGACTGAAAGCTATTTTGTCGTCCAACAATGAGTGTTTAATGGCTGCCTTCCTGACCACCTGTTTGAATGAAGGTACTTGGAGCTTGGATTCCCAGAGTCCCGCCAGCTTTGTTGATTCCATTGACATTTTAAGGTACTTGGCATGGTTAGAGTTTGGACATTTGATGATGGTTTCCCACATAGCACGATTGATCATGATCTCTTGGTGCATCCAGACATTGTACCAGAATGTTATGGACTCATACTTCCTCAGCAGCACTTGCGATTTCAGGCCTAGTTCCAGTCTTACCTGAGCCGGGGATGCTTTACTTGGTAGCGCGAAGACACGCTTATAAATTTTCATTTGTACTTTATCCAAAAGTTGTGCGCTCTTGCCATGGTGCAATATGCTCCCGTAAGCTATCGTTGGAATTAGTTTAGCTTTCATTATTGTTAACAGTGGTGAGACCAAAGGACCTTTGAGTTCGGTTGCTAATCTCATAAAGGCGTGCATTAGGGCCGTGCCCTTCTTTTCCATGCTGTTAAGTTGTGCCTGGAAATTAAGACGCTTATCCAGCAGTATCCCAAGATACTTGTAACTTCCAACCGCTTCCAATTTGACATTGTCTATTGTAAAGGTTGGTGGTGGTTTATGGCGTCGGGTTATGACCATGGTTTTTGTTTTCGCGCTATTTATTTCAATCATGTTCTGTTTTGTGTAGCGGGTCAGCTCCTGTAGTAGCCGATGCAGGCCTATTCGAGTCTGACTTAACAGGACCACATCATCGGCATAGGATAGGTGTGTTACACGAAGTGTGGCCAGCCGAGGAGGATGGGAGTTGATCTGATCAAGGCTTGCTGTTAAGTCGGCCATGAATAGATTGAAAAGGTGGGGAGCCAAAACACAACCTTGCTTCAACCCATCAAAGGTGTGTATCTTCCTGGTTAGCCTTTGCCCATTATTGATTTTTACCTGCATCCAGGTGTTACTATACAGGTCAATGATCGGCGTTAGAATTGACTCCGGCAGACCCTGCTTTTTCAATTTGGCCCATAGCAAATTCCTATTAACACGGTCGAAGGCCGCTTTAAAGTCGACAAAACAGGTGTATAGTTCTCGATGGTTGAGTAGACTGCTTTCGCCAATCAGGCACAGCGCCATTGCGTTAGCCATTGTACCAGTACCGCGACGAAACCCCGTCTGATTTAACGGGATCTTGCTATTCATGTCCGACCACTGTGTTAGATCCGCTAGCACTAAGGATGCATAGTATTTTGCCTCTGCATCGATCAGGGCAATTAAGCGGTAATTAGATGGATTTTTGCGATCTCCGCCTTTATAGATGGGGTTGATGATGGCACCCCTCCAACTTTCCGGGACCCGACCAGAGTTGCTAATTGTACGGAATAGGAGGTTAAATTTGCATGCCCAAAATTCGGGGTCCTCTTTATAGATCGCCTGCGGGATGCCATTTGGCCCTGGAGCACTCTCTTGCTTGCCTTTCTTAATTATAGAACATATTCGGTGATTGTCAGCTGACCACATCGATTGGTCCAAGCCCTCCACGCAATTGGACGTGACACTGTGACTGGAAAAAGATTTACTTTCCTTGACCTTGTATAACGTAATTTCGGGTACCATTGTAGTCATCATGGTCGGGAGTTCCACTGGTTTTACCGCGAATGTGTCGACTATATGTTGGACCCAGACATGTTCCGGGACACATGTCATGCTTATGGGTTGTGCTGCTCTGTTGATTGAGTTGATTTGCATCCAGAACGCCCTAGAGTCTGCTTTTTTAGTGTTATGCATTAATTTTGCCCAGAAGTCGTTGTGTTTGTTCATTTTTTCCATCCATACTAACTTTTTGTATTCTTTCCTAATCAACCGAACTTCTTGCCAGGTGCTTTGTTTTGTCTTTGAACCTTGTACCTGTCTTGTTAGCTTTTGAAGATGTTTCTTCATAGCTAAAGTAGTTATTGAAAATTTGGTTTTGGTCGTAGGACTGCTCTGCCTCCTGGCATTGCTGCTTGATTTTGGCAATCTTTCCAGGAAGTTAGCCCAGGTTTCTGAACAAAGATCACTCTCTGCCATAATCGTTTGTAATAAGTTCTTGGCGTCCAACGCTATTTGGGGTAGTGTTTTGCTTGTCCACTTAAGCCGCTTCAGGTTGATGGTTGATAGTTGTCCTGGTATTTTTGGAGCCTTTGTATACCTATTAGAGCTTAGTTTCATTTCAATATGTTGCATGGAATGATCACTGTCTAGAGTGCTGATTATTTGGAATTTTTTGACTAGGCTCATTAGGGGCAATGTTATTAATGTGTAATCCAGAGTTGAGTTTGTGACCTATGTATGTAGCAGCAGGAGGTTTATCATGCATCAATCTTCCATTTAATACCCGTAGACCGAGTCGTTCCAGGTCCCAAACCAGTTGCTTTCCCACTTGGTCTGTCCTCAAGGCCGATATAATCTCCTGGGATTCGACATTCCACATTTCATTTGCCACTGAGATATTGTCCTCTTCCTCCGATTGATGCAAGAGATTTGAGTTAAAGTCACCTGTAGCAATAATCTCCCAGCTTGGGTGGTTGAGACGGATGGAGGTTATAACATTAACTACACGTTGGAACAATTCTTTTTTTTGCTGTATTTTTGGGTGGGCGTATATGTTGATTAGAACGATTGTCCTTGCCACGCATTTAATTGTGCTCTCCAGCTTAATGATTTGCATATCCGAAGCTGAGGCAGGCATTTGAGAGACGATGATCTTTAATGAGGTGGAAACATAAATAGAAAGACCTCCCCTTGCACGGCCGTAGCGCTGAAAGCGTGTCGCATTTTCATGGAAACATAATCTACCTGGTATATCGATTGGCTCAGTTGACCAAGTTTCCTGTAGCGCTATGATGTCATATTGATCCCAGGTAGCTGTTTTCCTGCTATGATTTAGGATGTTTTTTGCTCCTGCGATGTTCCAGGAGAGCAGTTTTATAACGTTTTCTTCAATTTTACCAGCCTCAAGATTGGTTCAATTACCATTAACGCCCTGTATTTGTCTCTGGTGACTATTGATTGATGTTTCAGCCCCCCTGGCACCATGTAATATTGAATGAGTGGTCAGGGTTGAGTAGTCTTCTCTTTTCCTACATCTTTTTAGCAGGGGTGAGGGATAGCCCTTTTTTGTTTGTTCTTTCAAAGAGATTCCCCAATCTTCAAATTTATTTGCTTCTGCAAGGATGCTTTTTGCCACTTCTAGGCTCCTCCAGGTGGCAAGTGTGCCTTCCCTAAGGGCATTCTCTCCTAACGTGACGAATTCGATTGATAATAGGTCAGCCGACGTTAGGTGGCTTAGGCTGGGGATGGAGGATGTGAGGTGGAGAATATTCCCTCGATTTAAGAAGTCTTGGATGCCTTGAGGCTCGTAATTGGGAGTAAACAGTATCTTCCCCGCTGTAGCTAGTTGCATCTCAGAGGGTATTTTGCTGCTGATCTGGACTTTTTCATTATTAGTAAATTGCTGATCATCGTAATCCTTTGCATTGAGGTGGAGATATTGCCCTATGTGATTGTATGTTTCATTCTGAGTTAGTACTAGTGGCGTTTTTGTCGTGGCTTTTGCCTCACGGCCTAGTCTGTTAGATCCTGCCTGTTCTCGGTGGTGCCCACTGGATGTAATCACTAGTGCAGGACAAGGATCTGTTCTTTCCATATTTACAATCTCTTTTGATACTTGAGTGCTGTTAATGCCAGTGTGTATTGTGAGTTTCGGTTGGTCTTCCATATGACTATCAGCCTTTATTCTTATTTGCCTATGACTCTTTTGGTCACTTTTTCCCGGGGTTTGATGGTCAGTCAGTATGGTGATGCTTTTCCCTGTGGTTGCGTTGGTGCTTGGTAATGTGACACGAATGGAGGGGACCTTTTTTTGATTTTTGTTCGTATCTTTGAGTACGGCCCAAAGGGGTCTCTTGTTACTTAGTTCATATCTATTCATTTGCTCAGACTTGTCTGTGTGGTTCCTTTTATCATCAAGACTGGTGCGCCCTATTTGTTTGAGAGCGGACTCAGTTTTTTGGAATTCATCCAGAAGATTATCTGAAGTTTTATTTAACTGGGTGGCAACGCCGAGCCCTTGGTCCATACTGTTGTCAGTGATGCTTGCAGCAGTTGTTGAACTCAGAAGTTCCGCATTACTGGCATTCCCCGCTTCTGAGTTTTTAGCAGATGCAACTCCCACAATTTGTGACGACTTTTTTGTTGTTATCACTTGAAGTGGGGCCTTGGGGCTTATCCATGGTCGTATTTGGATATCTTCTCAATAGATGCCCCTGCTCCTGAAGCTGCAGCCCCTCTCTCTCAGCCACCCGCAAGCACCTCTTAACAGCTCATCAAGGGTTGGAGGTGTGAGGGGTGGGGCTGCAGCTTCAAGAGCAGGGGCATCTATTCAGATGCAAACAGCCCTAAATGCTTCATGTCAAGTCAAGAAGGGAGGTGAGTGGAAGCTGTGCCTGCTTTAGGGATGTACGACCGTGCCCGGTTAAAATTACGGACATATGACGTCCGTTAAAGAATCCTTCACGGACAACGGACAGGCGGCCGAAATTACGGACTGTCCGTGAAATTTACGGACGGTTGGTCACCCTAGGGGCCAGCGGGATGAGAGTAGTATGCACTGAAGCAGTCTCAAACCCGATCTGCGTGGCCGGGTTGGAGACCGTAGGCACAGGCTCTCAATTTAACTGCGAGTACAAATTCAGGGAGCTCAGGCGTATTCTGACGCCGTTCTCATGCATCACAGCTGCGGCTGCAGGGGAGTCTGGGAGCCTGTAGGGTGCTGTCCAACTATTACAATTAGCTTTCCTGGGTGGTAGGTTGCCTATTTCCCTTAAGGCCCGTGTGGGAATCACGTGTCTGGACATAGCAACTTCTATTTCGACACAATAGATGGTATTTCAACAGTGGTGCAGTTTTTTCCTTAATTCCCAGTTCTCTTACCGAGTCTGGGAGCCTGTGCCTGCAGTGGACTAGAGCAGAAGAGCGCATTTGTTGTGTAATTAGAGTTTGGAGGACCAGATTACTCCGTCACAGACAGACGTATGTACCGTCCACCATATTTCAAGTCCATTATATCCTATGGAACTTGTAATAAGAGGTCAAAGTGCATTAGAAATGTTTGTGAAACGTGCTGCTGCATGCAGTGGGGCAGGATGAGTGAGCATGAGGCAGGGTCAACGGTTTTGGTAAAAAAAACAAAATATTCTGTAACTTTTTTCAGTCTTTCTCCTTCAGGTAACTACATACAAAGTAACGCACAGCTTAAATAAAAATAAATGCAGGTTAGTTTAATCATTGGGAAATGCATTATTGTACATTAGTTAATGCACTGCAGAGGTCTGTGTGTGTAACAACAGAGCCACAGAACTGAATCCTGGTTGGTGCAGTTGAGAATAGTGACTTGTGACTGTGACAGAAAGCATTATATGTAAGTCATTATTTTAAACTTACATTAGACACAGTATAAGATAGGGTGATACAGAATGTGCAAAAATGTTTAGGATTAAAAAGTGCTTCCAAAATATAGATTTATTGTAATAGCCGTACTGTACGTAGTGCAATTTTTTATAATTGTTCTTTTAAAAGAACACACTTCATCGCTCAGCTGGTGTCTCCATTGCAGTACCACTCAAAAAGAATACATTTAGGCCATCAGGAAGCTTCAAGTGATTTAATTAATTAAAGCCAATAATGGCTTCCAAACACCATTTACATTTGCAAACTGACCAGTTGCACACATTTGCATTTCTTTCAGGTGAACAGGCACCCTGGCAAGAAGGTTTGTTTAGCTGTCGGCCCCTCACTTGGGTTTACAGCAAAGGAGAGACTCCCTTCCTTACACTTCTGCTAGAGCATTTCGACTGTCAGAATTAACCGTCCAGGGACTGTTGTCTTTTCACAAAAAAACCAGGGGACCGGTTTTCCTTAAATGATAAAAGTATGGGCATGCCCCTCGGATCCTGCCCACTGTAACCACTGCTTTTAATGTGGGAGACGGGATATCCTTCACATATGCAATGGAGTACCTTGTCCGTCAAACTCTAAATCAGGCCCTAAGTACCGTATTCTGCTGAGCTGACTTACTGTTCTGAAATTCACTGGTTGTCCCAGGCTTATCTTAATTAAAAACTGGGAAAACACAAAACATTTTACAGCTCTTGTTGAATAATGACATTTAAAAATTGCTTCTCAGTTTGTGGGAGGAGAACTCACTTTGGGAGTGAGCACTGGAAGATGGAAAACTTTTCAATATACAGAAAGGGCCCGCACTGTAATATGATGATCCAAGCTTTTGAGAATTTTTTATTTGTTTTCCCGAAGCATGCTTCTGGTCAACAACATCAGAAACTCCAAACTGGAGCTGGTCATAATAATTCCGCCTGCATCGCCTTACATCGCAAATACGATTTTTCATATGCTCAATATTTAATGAATGTTTATTGAGCTTGGTCGAAGTTTTTATAAATGAATTGGGTAGAACAAACATACATTTATGGTGCAATACCTTGTCTGCCCAAGTACTATATAAAAAAAAATCTTGAAATGTCTTGCCTACAACTCATGGTATGCAAATTGCTGGTGACTAAAACAAAATCAAGTTTGTGAAAAGGGAGACTTGAACTCGAGAAGCCAATAAGTAACTCTATAACATTAAGCATCATCATTCGGGTGTCAGGACTGCCCCTACTGTGTCCACTCGAGTAAACTTGTATTTACCTCTATACAGGAACACTGAGTGGAGTATTGGCCATCCTTCTGCTTCCCCACCACTCCACCCAGTTTTACCGTTTCCAGCTGCAATATACTGCTTGTTGCCCGGACCACAGGAATTATGCGACAGGGGAGGATCAAATTATGTGCAACAGTGTTGACTAAATTATTCAGAAAGAAAAGGCAAATTTTGCAGCATAATTTGACACATTTTGTGGTATTATTGTTCATTATGTTGTCGTGTACATGTTAACATTGTCTGGGCATGAGTTTCACCTCATTCGAACCAGTTTAATGCCCAAATACAGAAACAAGCGACTTAAGGTGGGTGACCATCCAACTTTTCTGAAGGGCATTCCACTGAGCTGCAACAGGTGGTGCCTGTTTTAAGTAACATTTTATCCATTTGAGCTAGAAACATTTTTTTTATTAAAATCTGCGAATTATTCAGCAGATGATGAATAATGAGACAATTGTGGCAAATCCATCATTATGCAGAAAATACCATGGCTGCCAAATCACATAATTTCAGTGGATCTTCTCTTTGCTAACCCTGTTGAGCGCCATAAGGTGAACCCCTTACCTCATCTTATGGACATACCAGACCTATGTACACTGCCCCAGTTCAATCTAGAATCATGTGGAACTGACAAGAATGAATGGGATAATTACATTTGGAATGGCACTCCTTTCTGAACAATGCCAGCACTTTAAATATGGCACCCATACTTTGAAAGTGATTGTATTAGACTTGTAGACTTTGGAGCTGGTGGCATGAGGGGAAGAGTGAGATGCACTGTTATTTCTCCCATATTGACTATTATGTTCTCCCCACAACCAATATTCAAGACGTGGCGGGGTGGACTCGGCGTGGGGGGAACCCCTGACCCTTTCCTGGTTCTCCTCCAGCTATACTGGAGCAAGGAGCTCATCCTTAACCTATAGAGCCTGGTGGTTAACAGATAGTGAACTAATAGAGGACCTACTGTTAGGATGCACAAGAATTGTTTACACTGAACACTAACTCAGTAGGCTCAGCTGTATGCCCCTGTGGTGCATTCACAGCGATTATAAGCGGACTAGCTATGTTCCATGTCAGGGCTTGAAATAGGCACAGAGGCAGATATGGTCTCACTTGAAACAAGGATACGGCATCTTGACTTCAAGATACATAACTTTTGCTAAACTAACCTTGTGGACAAGACAAAACTGGCCAGGTCCCAACTAAATAATATCTCAGTGGGAAAAAAGAAGCCCCTGGATGGCCTCTCGTGGAGGGCTATATGAGGCCGAGGACAAGGTGGGCAAATTGTAGAACTGACTGACAGCCAAGGAGCATGGCCAAGTGGTCATCATCACAGTATGCGACATTGACGGCCGAATGGTGACAGCAGAAAGATGCGCCAGATTATTATAGACTTTCATATGCTTAACACCTCCTTCCTGAGTACGCAAACCAGCTTGTAGTGGCAGGCCGGCCACATGTTTTAATACATCGTAGGTGCTAGTCCACACACATGCAGACCTGACCTATGTTTAGAATCCACAGGTAAGCCCCACTTCCTAACGTACGTATGAAGGGCGCACACACTTTTACACTACATTTACAGTGGGAAAGTATCCCAGGCCCCAAGACCACAATAAGAGAATCAGCCACACCTTGGAGGTGTCCATGGAGAGAGTGGACATCCTAGGTAGGGAACACCCACATGAGGGTTTGTCCCTACCCAGGGAGTGAACACGCAGGTGTACCTACCCGGCCACTCGCCTAACCCAAGCTCCATCTCTCAAGATTTACTCTAGGGCTGCTCTGGCGGTAGTGAAAGTCTCCCTCAAAGATGGCTCCTGAGTGAGAAAGGCCAACCTCAGCATGAGACATGTTTGACAGGCTGTTCCGGTGGGTGGCACAATCAGTGCAGCAAACCACTACTAGCCAGTGCAGTACCCTCCCTGGGTACGTGATGTATCTTTTTCAGGGTACTCTCAAGTGCGACACCTAAACCAATCAAGTACGCACCCTATTCTGGCATGTGTAGGAAGGGTGTATGCACTTTTCCACTGCAGTACAGTGGGAAAGTGCCAAGAGTCCTAAGGTCATAAAAAGAGAGTTGCAAAAAAACAGGATGCTTAAAGTTTCAGAGAAATCCCCCGAGAAAAGGGCCATGTTCAATAACCTGGCAGAAACATGGGACCATATGATGAAAATGAAAATACTGGAGTTATATGGCATGGTCTTGGGCCTGGCTGTAAACTGGGCCAAGTTGGGGTTGTTCCACTTGGGGTGAGATTAGCAACTGGGGCAAGCTGTCACAGCTGCAGTCTGCCACAACAGGTTTAAATACCTAGGTATGCACGTCTCTCTGGACCAATCCTCCTATTGGGAACAGAGCTCAGATCAACTTATAAAAATGACCCACCAGGACCTCAAAAAGTGGCCTTCCCTCCCCCTATCCATTCTGGGCATTTTAAATAAAGCTTAGCGCTACATCTCTGGATGTATGTACTCCAGAAATACCCATTTGAAATATCCTTATCAGCCTTTAAGATGAGACCGGTTCATACAGATCTTGTACCTGGGCCAGTCAGCAACCCAGAATATTCTTCAAAAAGCACATAATGCACACATGATGGTGGCTTAGGGGCTACACATCTTCTACTCTGCCCGCTTGCCATCCCTGCCTGAGGACAAGAGAGCAATCCTGAGGGCATGGCACAGCACCCTGCTAGAGAGGGAATCCATTTAAATTAACTCAGTTAACTATCTCACACAGGGCCGATCCCCGCTTTCTGTTCAATGTTGAGGTTGCATGGACCTTGGATGTTGGATTTGAGAAGATCAGCAGTAAATCATCACAAAAATAGAAATCACAATCTTTACGTTGAGTTCAGTCAACAATGAGAGTTAATAGAAAGTTTCTAGGGTTTTATTGTTAAAGATTTATTAAATCATCCTTAATCAAAATCATAGGTTTTATTGATATTAGTTTTAATCGTTACCAGAAATTGATTAAAAAAATGGTTAATTTGAACTTATAACAAAATGCATTAAGCGTTTTCCATAACAGAAGAATCCCTATTCTAAGAATGGGCCGAAAGGTGTCGGAAGGAGCCCATAAAGATTTCAAGGTTGTGAGTATGAGATCAAACATAAAGCTCAAATCCAGTAGTCAATAATCAATCAACAAAAGAAGAACTTCGCTATAGAGAGGTTCACAAAACTCAGTAGAGTCTCAAAGCAAAGGGGAATATGGGAGGGTGAAAGTGTGGTAGCAGTAGAAACCGCAAACCGAAAATAAGGTCTGGAAAATGGTCTAGCAAGTGGGGTAAAAGCATGGTGGTCTACTCTAGGAACATGCATTATTATACACAGTTGAAAAATATGTTACAGTTCATGTTGCATCTTCCCCTCCTCTCATCCAATCCGCTTTTGGTGTTCTCCAGGGAACAGGATCACTCCTCTTCTTCTCACACAAATACAATGGTCAACAGACAGTAATCTAAGCATGAAACTGTGTTATTTCATTCTAAACTACACTTGAGGCATTTTCCCATTTAGGACATCTTACTCACGAGTGAGACTACATATTTAACCTTCTATTAAAGCAAACTGCATGTTAGCCAACTATGAGCTTTGCAGAAATAGAAACATCTGCAGTATCAAGAGAAAATTATTAACACAACATCATCCCTTGGTAGTAAAATCAGTATGTTAAAAGAGATCAAGTTTGATTTATGTGTAATTCTTCTTCATAATTCTACCAAACTGATACATTCTAAACAAGTATGACCAACCATCTTTGTATTGGTAGCAACATTTTGCAGTTATGTGAAACTTAAGCATGGGCGAATTTTGCGAATCTGGCATTTGCGAATTTTACGAATTTGCGAACTCGCAATCCGCGAATTCTCGCGAATTTGCGGATTTTTTTTTTGTGTTTGCAAGGGTTTCTGCCAGTTCGCGAGGATTTTGTACCAGTTCGCGATTGCGAACTTACTTGTCGGCACGCAACGGTTGCGACTATGTTGTAAAGCAAGCACACCTGCCCTGCTTTAACTGACATGAATTAATTTGGGGTTGATTTATTAATGTGTCACTGTTTTAAAATTCCAGTCTGGCACCTGCTTCCTTATCTGTAATTTGCTTTCTGTTGCAGTGCAATTTTTTTTCCAGGACCTTTGTGGCCTACTTGTAGCTATTCTATGATCCAGGGTCAGAGCAGGGTCATACAATTGTTGCAACTAGCAACTGAACTCTGGAGGGGCCCCAGTCAGGAAGCACTACAGGGAATGGTTACTAATGATGAATTTGAACTTTTGCACCTGCTGCTGAGTGCTTTCAGTTTAGCAAAACTCGTTTTTCTGCAGAACAGCAAATGTAATGCCCCAAACAAACTTACTTGTGAAAGTTTATTTCTAATCCAAAAGTGATCCAAAGAAAGTCAAAAGGCCTCAAATCCAAAAAAGGGCAGGCAAATGTCAACCTGAGGAGTTATTCTGATAAAAATCATCATTTTCAGAAGGTCTATGCTGCTTGCTAGTGGATTTCTTGTGCAGAATTGCACATTTTTTAATTTCGCGAGTGTGAGATTGTTGCTGCCCGCCGCACCTACATGTTCGCAATTGCGAACTTACACCGCACGCCGCAAAATTGTATCACCAAGAAAAAAAAATCTGCTGCGTGCGAATTTGCGGATTTTCGGTAAATTCGCGATTGTTCGCGGATCGCAAATTTACCGAAAATCCGCAAAATCCGCGAGCGTAACGGATTTTCCGCCCACCCTTAGTGAAACTTTTATTCAGTACTAAAAACATGATCATTTAAATGTCAATAATAAGCCATTTATGCATGCTTCAGCACATCTTTTTGAAACTACTTGCTAAGCAATGCTGCTTTAAACCTTTTTCGGCCTAGCAGAAATAAGTATGGCTAACTATTATAATTGTGCACATTTTTAAACACATTTTGCGCATTTAAGTCTGCATGTTAATATTGCACACATATTTTGACAATAGTATTTTTCGTTTTGCTAAAAACGCCCCTTCAGCCCTCCACTACATGCACTGGTTCAAGATACCCATGCAGGAACCGCTGCTGGGGACTGGGGGCTGGCTGGCTAGTGCAGGCAGGGTATGTGGCGGCTTTAGAGGTTGGCATAACGTAGAGCTCTCGAAACTGGGAGATGTGTGGTCGGGGACACACATGAGGGCATTTGATTATGCAGCATCAGGCAGATCTCCAGGATGCTCCCACTCTCCAGGAGTGGCATAGGGGCATGGACCATTGTGTACTCAAGGGAAAGAAGATATACATAGCAAGGGGATGCCCTGCTAAACACAACAAAATCTGGGAGGTGCCGGTATTTGACGGAGGAGGACGCCGTTTTTTCGCGCTGTCTCACGAAGCCACGCTGGAACCAGGGGATGCTGTGACAAAATTGCTTTAAGAGTTTCTTGTTAATAGAACTATCACATATTCCGTCAACAATAAGAAGATATTAGTAGACTTTAAACGGAGGTCCCCTTCACCCTTCTACTCTGGTTCCATTGCTATTGGAATACTATCAATCTTGGATGTGGCTTGAACATACAATGTGGAAACACCTTATATTATGGGTGTAAATCGATTGTAGTTGAATCTTGAATAGACATCTATCAACAATTTTTGATCTATTGAGACAGAACCCCAAACGTACAGGTGTTTGAAAGACGTGATGCCACGTGTCCCATAACATAACTAGATGGTTATACTTACGCATTCCCTTTACAACGGGAGAAGATCCAGGGACATCATCGCTAGTGACCAACTTGCCCTGAAGAAGTCCCTTGAGGACGAAACGCGTCGGCTGTAGATCCTGTGTATAGTTTTTACCTACTGAATTGAATAAAGAACTTTCAAGAACTAAAGAAAAATTTGAAGTGATCATTACTGTTTGTTTTATTAGAGTTAACAGTTTTTCAAAAACGTTTAATTGGTGCACCTTGACCTTTTTTTCAAATCCTTTCATAGTTCATGTTTTGAACCGACATTGTAACAGTGGGTGTTTTTGAAGTGTGCACACAGACTGCCCTATGTACTAGAGGGTGGGATTAAAAGAAAGATATCTCTTGGAGAATATTTGACTAGGTGCTTTTCTCTTGCGAATCTTCCACTGTTGATTTTCCTTTAAAAAAATCTGGGAGGTGTGACAGACATACTCTCATGGGGTACAACTTTGAGAACACATTTTTGGAGGTTGCCATGCATCTAAACAAGTGCTGCAAACTAACACTTCCCAGTTGCGGCTCGTGCAGGTAAGCGCGGTGGGGCGGGGCGGGGGTGGATGTGACAAATGACAGAATAGTGAAAATTAAATAAATAAAGCCACTTACCTTGTAAACGCCACATCACTGAGTCAACGATGCCGCACGCATAAGGTAAGTGGTTTTATTTATTTATTTGAATTTCACTATCCTGCCGTTGGTCACTTCCACCCCCCACCCCAGCCCCACCATGCCTACCTGCACGAGTCGCAAATGACACTTCTGGCAATACACTCGTGGAGCATTCAACAAACCAACTGATACAGGACCAAGGATTCCCACAAACAGATGGAATTTATTAGGTTATTCCTGCTATTTGCTTTGTAATTGGCTTATTCGCTTCTATGTACATCGCCCTTGCGGTGACTCTGTATCAACGGTGATGTGGATTAACTTGCTCTATAAAATAAATCAAAATATTATTTTTTTTGAAGAAATTGATGGTATTGGATTAAATAATTAAATTGAGGTACACGCCCAATAAGTAGGAAGGGCAGAGACCCCCAGCAGTTGGAAAGGTGTCCCTTTTTTGCTGGAGAACGGGTTCTCTCGTCCTCCTTCACCAGCAGTGGAAACTTTATAAAATAGGAATAGTAGCAGAAATAGTGTTATATTGCATTTGGTCCCTCTTTTTTCCCCTTTCATGTTTATTTTACAGGAAGTGACTTCACATGAAATCAACTAAAACTAGCCTAGTCTTCCTGTGTCACTGATGGACTCCTTAAACCACCTTTCCTTGCTCTCCTTCCAGGGAGTTTGGCCGCTGGAGGGTGAACAACCTGGTCCTGGAGCGGAAGGATATCTTTGGGTTGCCTTTGCCTCTGGCACCAGAGTTTGTGCGCAACATCCGCCTCCTGGGACGGAGGCCCACGATTGAACAAATTACTGAGACCCTCATAAAGAAATATGGTACTCACTTCCTGCTCTCCGCCACACTTGGAGGTAAGTCATTGGTGGATGCAACACATGGGCCATCCCTATATCACCCATTTATAAATGTGTTATGTTGTAATTTTTTTGATAATTTAGTTGTAAAAAGTGGTGTGTGTGCTGAATATTGAGTAGGGAAGATCATTACACCATAATATTGAGGACACATATCTACCAGTAAGTATGTGTAGATTTTCTATCCATAACTCGGCATTATGTACTTTGAGAATACATAGATGTGGAGTTAAAAATAGTAAATCTATATTTTCCTATTTTTTACTACAATTGTAAAAAGTGCCCGATCGACAAAGGATCTTGACGCTGTAGCACCAGTGCTTATTGTTTCCAAATAAAAGATAAAAGACTGACTATGACGTGAGCAGCCAGATGTTTAGATGTTTACAGAATACTATAAAAGAGGGTTGGTTGAGACCTCAGGTGGAAAGGAGAGTTCAACAGCCCTGCTGGTGAAAGCAAGAAGGTTCTACCTCCTGAGTGTGAATTCCTTGTAGTTGGAATATGCAAGAATTATGTTATTTGCCACTATAACAGAACAGCTCTGGATATGCTATTCAGATGTTGATAACTCAGAAAACAGTAGATTTCTTGCACATTGCCATATAAACACTTATTTCAATTTGAACTGAATTCCCCATACGCACTGGGGCCTAGATCTACTAACTACATTTGTGTTTGCAAACCCTGGAGTTCTCAGAGTGATAGGGTTTTTGAAAGCGAACATTTCATGTACAATGTACTAAACCCTTTTTGCGAGTCAGAAAAGCCTTTCTGACCCACTAAATGGGTTTTGCGATCCAATCTGACCAGGTGCGGCCAGCACAGGTAAGCGCTGTCGTGCAGACGGGTTTGCAAGGCGTCGACGGACGACAGAATAGGGAAAATAATATAAATAAATATACCCTGTTCCGTCGTCTGTCAACTTACACCTCCACTCCCTGCCCCTCCCCACCGCGCTTACCTGTGCCGGCCTCGCCTTATTCTGACTCGCAAATAAGATGAGACATGAAAGGGACATTCACTAATAACTGCGATTCAGAATGGTATGTATCAATGCTTTTTGACTGAATTGTGGTCGCAATCCATTGATCAGTTATTGAATCTTTAAAGGTGGTAACAGATTGAACTTTGCTGGTTTGTTATCTGCGGAATAAATAAGAAAGAAATTGGGAAAATAATTAAGTAGTTTAGAGTTTAAGGGTAATCCATTCCTCTTCCCACAATGGAAAGGGAATTTCTCTAGCAATTTGCAGAAGTAAATCTTAATTTCTAGCGCTGGGAAGGATCTGTGAGGAATTTGCGGGCTGTGTTACAAACTCATAAGAATAACCACACTTTGAAACACCTACTACCCACCTTCAGCGTGGGATATAAACCTGCGTAATTCATTTATGAAGTGGTAGTGTACACTGGTTTAAATGAACTTAGAGGTGCTATGTATATTTTGTTAACACCTACCACACAAACTCCAGCCATATTCATAAGTTTAGGGCTAAAAATGCCTTTGTGATTGAGCCGTTTGTGTATCACCACAATAATCCTGTACACAAGCAAATAAGCATATCTAGCGGCAGTCAATAAAAATAAGCAACGTAAATTAAAAAAAGAAAAATACACATACCAGGCGCTTACAGAGATATGCAGGTGTCCCACAACCTTCTGCAAAGACAAGCACAGCCAGTGCACCTAAAAAAGACGCGCATAAACTATGCGTACTTAAAGACAGTCACCACACAGGTCTATCCCATCACACACAGACTCCTGGCAAGCACAGAAAGCACCCAGCAAGCATGCATGCACACCGACAACCTGCAAATATCACATATCCGAAGAGACAGACATGCATTGCAATATAGCCACGTCGGAAGGCACCTAGTCACAGATCGCCCTACCCAGTGGTGAGGTTCACACTCATTACTCCACTCCTAACACAGGAACAGATCAAAATGGCACCGCTCTAAACCCATTGTTTAATACACCTTCCCAGCTATTTGAAAAACAAACCTTATGAGGTAAGAGAAACATCGGGGGAAATCCTGCTTCCTGCTGAAGAGTCCAAAAATAAAAGGGTCAAAGATGCTGAAACAGGCATTCTGCTGCCAAGCCCCATGAATATGAAACAAGCTACTGAAGTACTTGGGACGAAAGCCAACCTCTTAGGATTTTTCAAGGTCTTAAAAATACTCCTTTTCAAACCCCATCTAGCAGTTTTAGTTACTGTCACTGAATGCCTTGTTCATACCTATAGTTCTATACTGGCTGTCACCTTTGACAACTAATGCTGAGATGTAGGTTGGTACTGTAAAGTACATCTCTTCATGGCTGACATCACATGGTCCGTGACTGGCTACCCGCCCCTCCCAGCTACCCACACCAACCTTGAAGAATTACATAGGCAAGTTGTCTTTGGAAGGCGGGGGGTCAGGGACCCCCCGGCCGTATTTATTATATAAAATAATAAAATTTATGCATATCAAAAATGACATTCACATGTTAGAATACAACATTTTCAGACATTAGATTGACAGTATTAAAGACAAGTATCCAAGGCTAACCTTAACAAAAGTCTAATACAGCGTGTTTCCTATCCGAATCTAACATCCTGCCTGAAATTTGCATTCTAACATTTCTAGCCCGACGGCAAGGTCGCTAACCGGTGTCAAGTCCTATTAACCACGCCCTTACCTACAGGTGCGCATGCGCGACAGGGGACCGCCTACCCCGTCGGCATTGTGAACTCCATTTAACCAATAAGGAGGGCCCTTACACTCTGCGTCATAAGCTGACGTCATGGTGTATGTACAGGGTGGCTACTGGCCTAAGGAAAGCGTGACTCCCTCCCCCGCATTTTTAGCAGCTAGCGGATATACCTGCCCCTGAAGTTCTAGAAGGGACCAGTGGCCCCTCCCCCTGGGCCACCCCCTCCGTGGATGGTGACGCCCCCCTTAGGACCTTAAATTGCTGCTCACCGATCATGACCTTACCGCCTGACCACCCTTAATAAATACGACGGTGAACCTAGTGAAAAAGAAAACCTAGCTAAAGGACAACTACACTCAACTACACCATAGGCATGCAATACTACTGAGGGGAAAAAGGGCCTAAGCACACAGCGCAATACATCATAGATTTTAATTACAACTATATAACGGGGAAAAAGGCCTAAGTAAATATAAAGCATCACTGCACACAAGAAATCACAGCTAGAACGGGAAAAAGGCCGAAGTTTAAATAGTCATGTCCAAATAACACCCTAACGGGGAAAAGACGCCTATGTTACAATTTCATATTATTTCACTCCTACTTGCATTTTGGGGCTGGTGGGTGGGGAAAATTACGGCCCCGAACGTGGGGGCAACGAGGTGTGCAGGGAGCGAGCCAGGGGCAAAGAGGGCGCCCAGCTCGCTCCCTGGCCCTCTTAACTGCCCATTGCCCAAGGGGGTCGCCGGCCCAGTTGGCCCGCCCCCCGGTCTGCCCGCCCCCGTGACCTGAAAGCTAACCAGCCGCTTCCGGGTCACGGGGCCGGCTTCAGCCTATCGGTGGGGGGGCGGCACGCCCCACCACCCAGAGGCCAGAGGAGGGGGAGGGCGCCGCACCGCCATGTCGGCGGGGGGGCCGAGCGGCCCCCCCTTTTCATTACACTCAAAGACTGGGGGGAAACATTTCTGAGTCCACCTGTCCGAGGGACATGTTTCTTGGTGAGGTAGCTGGAATGGAAATAAGACCTTGTGGAAAATGACTGGTCTAGAATTCAAAAGTTCTTATATGTGTGAAGATCCGAGGGGCCTTCAATAGGAAGAGTAATGTCAGTACTTAATTTGTGCTGGAGGTTGCACGTGGTGGGCTCCAACGCTCCATTTTGAGGGCCAACAATTATTTTTCATCGTCAGACTTTGACCCAGAGCAACTGGGAGAAAGGTAGAAAGTGGAGGAGGCGGAGGGAAATATAAAAATGCGACAATGCAAAAAGCATATACCTGCAAGAGAGAAAAAAAAGACAAGAAGTGTAGGGAGGTGTGAGGTAGAATCGAGTCTAGGCAGCCTTGGTAATTAACATTTTGGCTCCTAAACAAACTTTAGCCCCTGCACTTCTGTTTACTACAACTTAAATACCGCCTTATGGTTTGCAGATTCAGTAAATAACTAGTTTTGACACATTTTGGTTTCAGGTCTGCAGTTATTTTTCGGTATCCAAGAAGGACTTTGGACAGAAGTGGAGGGGGGGGTCACTCCTCCTCCCTCTCAGTCATATTGGGTGATACCTGACTGCATATCTGATTGACAGTATAACCCTAAGAGTTTTGCAGAGTTTCATTTTACAGCAAAAAACGCTTTGCAGAAATTTTAACAGTCCTGTCTCACCTTGAGTCACTCACAGCCATTGCCTCTCTACAGGGGAGGAGTCGCTCAGCATTTTCGTGGACAAGCAGAGGCTGAGCAGGAAGTTGGGTGGGAAGAACAGTTCACTGGTGACCCTGGAGGCCTTACACCAGTTGGCAGCTTCTTACTTCATCGACCGGGAGAGCACACTGCGGCGGCTCCACCATTTACAGATCGCAACAGCAGCCATCAAGGTAAGGCCCCTGGGACATGAATGGTGGCGTATGCTCTTTGCTAGGCCAGGCACCCACGAGAATAGAAGCCGTGATGTCCACCAGAAATTGGTGAATACCTCAAGTCATTTTTAATACACCACTCTACTCACTCACAGCATTTCCACATAGCATCTCACACTTCACTACGGCAGCTTAAAAGAACTCTGGCAAGGACCCCCCTGCGGAGCCCATTGGGCATTGCAGCGCCAGCCCAACGAAGAGCTGCCCTATGATGAAGCATGACACCCCTTGGGGTGAGTGAGGGCCCTTGCTCCTGAAGGACCAGATCCCCGACTTGATTCCTCAGCTACCTCCGACCTTTTTTCGCAATAGGAACTGCACACCTTTGTGTATACCTACATTCCTGGGGGCGTGTGTGCCGGACCTTTATCGGTCCTCTGTCCCTCCTTTTGTAGACTTTCCACCAGAAATAGTAATGTGATTTAAAAGCAGAGATACACTATAGGGCAGGGGTCTCCAAACCGGTCCTGGAGGGCCGGATCCATGCCAGATTTTAAAAATTACTACATGTATCTCAATGGGAATATCCAAAAAATGTAGCAAGGATCCGACCCTCCAGGACCGGTTTGGAGACCCCTGCTATAGGGGAAGGAGCGTGGTCTTCGTTCCAAGGTTTTGTGATTTCAGTAGTATCATTGTTGTGTTTAGACATTCTCCTTGTTTACAACTGGGCTGGAAAGTTACGGCCCCTGTGCAATTTCAGAATAATGAGTTGGGCAGAGTTTACCACATCAGGTTATTACCAAGTGGGATGAAGTGCACCCCCTGCAATTGTCAGCAGGTACTTATTGGCAGCTCTAACCTGCTGAGATTTATTGGGGACAATCCATGGAAAATGCAGGGGGATGGGGATTTTGGCGGAGAAAGCATCTAAATCTTCATGTTATGCTCCATTTTAAAGAGCTTAACTTGTAATATGCAATATTTATTAAATCTGGGAGTAGTTTTAACACTGGAGGAATCAGAGAAATTTTGATAATTCCACATTACTCTTTGACACAGAATTACTGATAATACCACAATTACGCCTGCTCGCATAATTAAGAGTAACTTGGAGGAAAGAATCCTACCACAATAGCACACTTAGCAAGGCTGAGTGGCTTCTAATGCTGCTTTTCGTGTTCTATTGCATTTAGCACTATTTTCGCAGCACAAAATGCATCCTCGCGTCCATTTTGGACGTGAGGGTTCATTTTGCCCTAAGAAACCAGCGCTAAATGCCAGGAGTACGCGGGGGGAAAATCCTATCCCAGGTGCACATTTAATGAGCGTGAGTGGCTGCCTGCACTGCTATTCGTGTTCTGCTGCATTTAGTGCTATTTCCTGGCACAAAATGCACCCTCACATCCATGCACTGCTAGTTGCGATCTGTTACAATTAGCACTATTTCTTAGCGCAAAATGCATCCTTCCGTCCATTTTGGACATGAGGGCATTTTTGCACTAAGAAAATATCACTAAATACAGAACTACTCTTCTGGCGTGATTCTGCATAATGTCGCATAATTTTTAAGTAATCCCGCGTGATCATAACATAGGGGCTGTGATCAACAACCACCTTTGTCCATCACCAGAACTAATAGATTGATTGAATACAACACTTTTCTTTAAAAAAAAAAGGTTGATCTACCCCATTTACAAATCTTGATCTGTGAATGAACTCTGTAGGCGATAGTCATTGGCAAAAGTGTCTGTGTTGAAGGATATCAATGTATTATACACCTTGGAGCCATTTCATGGCAGATTTATTGAGTAGGTAGATACCCGAAGTATGCTCGCCGGATACCCCACATCTTAACGAGGCAGATGCCTGATGTACTAGCAATGTAGCTACCTGGCTAACTGAGAAGATAGATAAATGAGTTATGCACAAACAAGATGCCTGCATTACTGTCAAGGTAGATAACAGGTTTATTGACAAGGCTGATATCTGATTTATAATGAGGCAGATACCTGACGTATTACTTAGTATATACCTGAAGCATCCACATGTCGGATACCTGACTCACTGACTGACATGGTAGCAACCTTGCGGATTGACAAGTTAAATGTCTGTAGAATGCACTGCAGGTATTCATGATAATATGACAGGGCAGATACCTGATTCATTAATTAATCAGATATGGGATTATTGCTGCAGTGGATTCCCAACCTACAGATGAGATAGGGATCTGACTTACTCATGAAGCAGATACCAGACTATTGATGAGGCAGAAACATGGCTCATCGATGAGGCAAAGACATGACTTATTGAGAAGACAGGTGCATGACTTACTGGCAGATATCTGATTTACTCTCGAAACACAAGTTTTTATCATTTTATTTTTAAGTGCCACTCAAACCATGTTAGTTGTGGGGCTGAGCTCCCCGCCGTCAGAAGAAGTAGGAGTGGTTTGCACTCCCAAAGTGCGCATGACGGCTGTCTTGCGCACTTAGCATGTTCTCTACAGGGCTGTGTTGCACAGCCGGGTGGAGAACATGCCCAGGCTCCCATGTACTGCCTGAGTGGCCAAACAGGCCACTGAAACCAACTCCAACGCTGCTTATGCAACGTCGTGATTGGCTGGGAGAGTCCGGGAGCCTGGCTGCTTCCGGTGCTGCAGAGTGAAGATGGAGGAGAGACGTGTTTCAGCAAAGATGAGGGTACGTATTTTTTTCCCATCCCTCGCCCCCCCCCCCCACCACCTCATTTCCGAGGAGCTGCATGACTTAATGATGAGCCAGATACCTGCCTTGGTGAGACATATACCTGATTTATGCCCGGTCAGATATTTGATTTATTCACGAGCTATATATCTGACTTACTGACAGATATGGGCGTTACTGAGGAGACATATATCAGGCTTACTGTTGAGGCAGATATTGGACGCATTGAAACCTCTATAAATCCAATTAACAGACATGCGGTGTTGGTACAGCTTCTGCTGTAATGTGCTGTAGAAAACGTACATTTCACGTGACAAGACTGGAGCACCACCTTCGTCCCCATCCCTTCGTACATAGATCACAGTACAAACATGCGCTCTACCAACCATGGGTACAAGCCTGGCTTGAAGCAGACCGGGCAGGGAATGCACAGAGGTTTGGGCCACACAAGCGGTACCAACCCACTGAAAGACATGCTAAATACAATAAACATATAATACAGTCTGCACAGCATACAATCCATGCGCCCACGCTGGACAATTTGTTTGCAAGACAAGTGTAGGTTCACCTTGGGAAAGGCCCGTCCTTTATTCCGCTGGGATTCCAGCCCGGCCACGTTGCGGAGACTGCACTCATAGTGGCTTAGGATGTGACCTACTGAAACTGGTCGCCTGGGGCAGAGTAGCTCTGCCTTTCCTTTTGAACTTTTATATTGGGTTCAGCCCGGTGTATCATGCCCTGTTCCTGCAGTGCCGGCACGAAAATGTCGGAGTCTCCATGACTTCAATTCACCAAAATGACAAGGGGCCAAAAGTGAAATCCTGGGCCCTTTGACCCCAGATTACGTCACAAAGTTAACCGCTTGTCTCATCCGTAGCTCTTATTCGCTACCAGTGCTTCATTTAAGCCAGTGGTTTCCGGTGCTAGACACCAGCACTTAATTGTCAACACCGGCACTTTGTGACAGCTGCCACATGGAGGCGCTGATTGTGAAAATTAGAGATGAGCAGAACCGCAGTTGTTTATTAATCTAATATAAATTCAGAACCACTAACCTCTGCCGCCCAAGCCTTTCTTACAGCTTTCGGGGCCTGTAATAGTCGGATTTCACTTGTAAGAGTGTGATGGTTAGTAGTTTTGTAGGTATTGTCATTGGCAGCGTCGGCAATGGCAGTGGGTTGTGCAAGCTGCGATTACCTCCTGACGAGGGCCCTGACACTTATAGTTTTACAAATGAAGCCCTCATCAATACACAGGGGCTATGGTAAAGGATAAGGAGCGAAAATATTGGAGAAAGTAAACGTACCTCTTAAAGCATTTCTCACTTCCTGCTCCTGTTGCCATGTTCATGGACCCTGAGACTAAAGATAGCAAAATCAATGCCAAGGGTAGCAAAAGGAAAGCCGGAAGAATGCTGCTACCCGGACCTATCTTTAATCGATTCTCCTCCTCTTCTCTTCATGATTTTCTTTCTTCTGGTTTTCTGGGAAGCCATCAGGCAATGCGGGCCCTATTGTTCCTGGAGTGATCTTGACAACTGCAGAGCACCTCAAAGATCACCACTGTCCACAGTGGCTGTTAGTTGTTGCATGAGACCGCTTGTTTAATATCTGAGAAAGTTTTACTCTAAGGTGTCCCAACGATGCCTCTGACATCCAGATCTAGCTCTGGGTTGCTTTGAAGGGCTTCAGCATTGGGTGGTTGGTAAATTCTCGTTGAAAAATCAATGAGGAGCTCTAGCCTCCATCGATATGGTGCAAAGTAACAAGCACCTTGTTTTGACTGTGAAAAGCAAACTCGGCCATTCCTTGTCACCTCCCTCTATTTTTTGAGAGTCCAGTTATCATGCAAGAGAAGGTGGAGCTTCGGCTGAGGCTGCCAGAGTCTCATATGAACTCCGAGCCACAGACAAAGACCTAAGTAGTGAAAAGCGGCTTCTGGGAGTGCATCTCTTCCGGAGTGCTGTGCCCAATTTAGCCCAAACAATTGGGAGTTTCTTGCTATAAATGGCCAGTAATAGTCTACCATTCACTGTATGCATGCACTTTTCTAACCCTTCTTCATCAACTGTAATTAACAAACGCAATGCAATCCCTATGATTTGAGACCCAACAAAAGGAGACGATGTATCATCCTCTGCATACTAACTTCAGGATATCATTTCTCCCTACATAGCTGGGAGAAGCCTGTGTGAGACTATCTGAGGTCTGCTCATAGTTTCCAGGCTCAAAATAATCTGAAGGGACAGCGAAGGACAGTGAAGGTTGTCTGCCAAAGGACCTCCTATTTGGGACATTTTTCTCTCTACTGTTTGTCAGGTCCTCAGGGTAGGGAATCGTTCTCCATGCCCCGTCCAAACCAAACTGAGAAGTATTGACTTGGGTTTGCTAGATGTGTTACAGATGGCACATAATCCACTTCTTATTTAGCCATATTGATGTTTGTGAAGACTGGAGAGAAGTCGATTAGGTCTGTACATCTAAACTTAAAGCTTTGGCCACTATGCCATTGTTCAAACAAGCTCCTCTGTCATTTAGTTTGTCATTCTTACTACACACGCAATTGTAAACTGACACAGTCAGTCATATAAGTATGCATGTATTTAAAATGGAGGGGCAGGGAGAGGCTGAACTCCTAAATCTCATAGAATACTGCCAACTATGCAGGATACAGTATCCCCATAAGCAAGCAAGGGACATCCCTTGCTTGAGGTTGGGGTTTTGCCAACATGGTTGTCCCCCATTGACCCAAAGCCAATGGCTTTGCTGGAAAGCGGGTAGAGCTAAGGAGTGATTGGGCTTGTGTGATAAAAGCATATTCAGTGTTTGATCTTTTCAGCCTCTATGTTGGCCCAATTTGTCACCTCTCAGGTGTAACCTCCTCTTTGGGATGTAATGAAAACTCCCCCTTAATGGCTAATTTAACTTTTGCCTCTCTTTAGTGCAATTACTGCAGGAAGTAAGGGGTTGCAATATCCATTGTCATTTAACCCC
Source organism: Lissotriton vulgaris (assembly GCF_964263255.1). Classification (NCBI taxonomy): domain Eukaryota; kingdom Metazoa; phylum Chordata; class Amphibia; order Caudata; family Salamandridae; genus Lissotriton; species Lissotriton vulgaris. The sequence goes on along the minus strand of NC_141685.1, from coordinate 796,549,230 downwards.
TGGCATCCTCGGTGTGATCGTCTGTAGGGTGGAGGTGTGATGGGGCTTTGATCTGACAAGCTTTTGTATCCTTGGCCTTTCAATGGAGACCCCAGCAGGGCACACATGGTAACACCATTCGTATGTTGCTTCATAAAACAACAAAAACCCATGGCGGTGATATCATTCCAAACTCACTGCACATGGCCCTGGTCAGCCATTAGTATATCATGCCCGCTACGCAATACATCAAGTTGTGTGTTTTTTATTTGTGATCTTTCATTTATTTGAGGCAAATCTTTTAGCTCCATTTTTCTTTTTTGTGCTCAATTTTTAATGTCTATGTCTATGTCTTTTGTCTACAAGGTGACTGAGACCAGAACAGGCCCTTTGGGCTGCAGCAACTACGACAACCTGGACTCTGTGAGTTCCATTCTGGTGGAGAGTCCTGAGAACAGGGTGCAACTATTGGGTAAGAGCCGCTAGCGTGTTTCTCCTCATTCCAGAGAGATTATAGTATAATAAAGAGGATAGTTGCCTTCAACTCCGAGGTGGAAGAAGCGATCTGGTGTCGGAGAGAGAGTGGTGTTCAATCTAGCTGACTTATGTATGTCTGCAGAATGATATATCAAAGCATTGTGATCAATATAGGTCTTCCTATGGTGAAAATAATCACAGTGGTATAACTTTTTCCAAATGACCCCATTTTACTTATTTAATGATTATTCATATAGGGCTGCTCCTACCAAGTTCTCAGTGCACTTTACAGTAAACAAAATAGGTATAGTTTGTAAACTGTGTGTAAGTCATGACGTATAACCTCTTAGGTGCTGCGCCTATTCCAACGGCCGACGGCACCACTACCTCAGGAGTGCTGCAGTCGGCCGTTGGACGTTCGAACCTCACCTGCGCAATGGAACGTTCAGCACTGGAGCTGGACGTTCCATAGCTGCTAAGAGGATAAACTCCATGTCCCAGTTTATCGCCATGCTCTTGGAATTGATTGATTTTAAGGATTGCAATGCCTGCAAGCAGAGGACTCGACTCAAAAACTGCATTTTGTAGCATCTAATGTAGTACCAAGAAATGCAATTTCCAAACCCGTGGGTGGAAATCTCCGCCGTTCCTATCTTGTTTGTAAGGCAGTATCGGCAGGCAGGGAATGAGGGTGGAGGGGCTAGGGGGGTGGCGGGACAAAATATATATATTTTTTTAAAGTACCAGTTACCTCGTCCGCCGGCCACACCTTTCCTCCTCTTCTGCTGAACCAGGTAGCACCCAGGCTCCCCTAAGCCAATCCCAACGCTGCAATGCAGTGTTGTGATTGGTCTGATCACTGTGGATCGGTGCTCAGATGGGGACTGGGTGCCTGGGCATGTTCCCCACCTGGCTGTGTAATACAGCCTGTTATGGGAACATGCATAGTGTGCATGACTGTTTGGACCGGACAGCCGGCCAAGCAGCCATGCCCATTTGGAGTGTGCAACCCCCTGTTGTGACGTGAAGGTGAGATCTCTGCACACCTAAGTATCCTATTTTGTAGTAAATGTGGACAGGACCAAGATACTGGTATGAAAATGAAGAATCATTACTCAAAACTGTGTGAGGATGAGGAAAAATGAAGGAGGGGTTGGTAGGGATATGCTGATACGAAACACCCACCCACAAAAGATTAAGACCATTGTAATTCAAAGAATACATTTCTAAAGTTACTACAGCATTAAGAAGCCCCAATCCAGTCCAATCCACAGCACATTTATATAGCTTTAAAAACCTGATGGCAACTAAGTGCTGCCCTGGAAAAGAAACAAATGGATTTACCATAGCAAGTGGGCTAGTAGCTCTTTTCTGAGCAGGAAGAGGTGTTGCTGGACTGAGGCTCCCCGGTAGAGAATTCTTTTGCAAACTCACAATGTCTGGGTCGTTTTAACCCCTGTCTCTCCCAAAGCCAAGCAGGTCATGCACATTCAAAAATGTAGGCAAGAAATGGGGGCTGGTCCTGGGCAATAGTTCGGTGAGTGACAGAAAGTAGGCCTGCCAGTGACTGCATTGGTGCAGGCCCAAGAAAATGTAACTCTTCTTGTATACATAGAAAGTATACAAAATATGTTTTTTATTTGTCCTGCTTGCAAATTCTCTGAAAGTCACCCGCTGGTTTAGGTGAGGCCATGGGGTGATCCAGATAATTCAAGAATGGGTGAGCACTGTACAACCTATAAATGTTTTGAGCCTTGTCACGCAGAAGGAGGTGAGACTGAAGGAGTCTGACCTCAGATGGAAGGCATGTTGGGGTAGTAGTAAGCCAATGGAGAGGTATCTGTGGGCACAGAAATTAAATGTTTCAAGTATTACACAGAGAATCTTGAATCTGTGATCATGCCATAGCTGGCAGCCAGTGCAGGGGCTTCCGCATAAATATAATATGATTATGTCCAGCCAGAGTTCTGTTGGGTCTTGGAGGGCCTTTGTAAATGCACCCTGGGCCATTGGACAGCCCATGTTGAATCAGCGTCTGGAATCCAAGTTACCATCTTAAGAACCTCAAAGTTCAGACGGAAAAATCTCAACATGGCTTCAGGAAAAGGACATAGAAATCCTTTCTTTAAGAGCTGGAGTGCAGGTAAGGGTTTATTGTCCAAATACACCTACTGCATGGTCTTCAATCCCTACATCTCTGCATTTACTCCAGCTAGAAACCCAGGTTTTCTGTTCACCTCCGAAATTACCAGTTAACTCCCGGTGTCATCAGTCACAGGAAACAACTTGGGAATGGAGCATGCAAAGGTCCAGTACTCTGGTCATCCCTTTGGGATACACAGCCACTGTTACCGGGTCTCACACACTTTTCATTCTTGGTTTTGTTGACATCAAATAACTGGCCCTACCAAAACAGACTAACACAAATTCATGGAAGCCCCTCTTCTGATGATCTGGCTTGCCCTTGACCACCATAAATACAGGCAAGTCAATCAAGCCTTTATTCGTCAGGAGCTATAAAAGCAGAACAAGCACTAAAACACAATACATTTAAAATTCGAGCAATTAATATCAGTGTAACAACATTTGAGTTAATTTGCTCAGAGTACAGTTTAAAGAAATAATTGTCACAGAAAAATTAAAACAAGATTTCTTTGATAGCCCAGAAAGTCAGAGCAGATATTATTTTCACAATATAAAAGGCTTGTTCATTAGGGAAAAAGGTGCACATATATGGCTTCTGATCATCTGTTATGATAGACTGTATTTGGGATCCATACTTTTTCAATATAAAAACTCTTTAATAAGATTGCATATCACATAGCAGGCTTCACGTGTACATTAAATACTTTAAAGCATCTTTTGAATCACACTTTATTGGAATTCATACCTTTTCTTGGTATAAAAAGCTGATTTTATAAAATTTGATCTTGCATAACAAGTTCTAGGGATTCAAGAGACTGCAGGAATATTAACGCTTCCTTGAAACTTCTCAAATTTGATTTGCACAATATCAGGGCCAGGAAGGAGCATCTCAGCTGAGTACAAAGTGCAAAACAGAATAAAGTGGCGGATGCATTGCGTTGAAATGTTATCGCACCCACAATGCTGTAATTCTGGTTTCCAGGAACCTGGTGTGGGGAAAGCAAATTTAAAGTGCAGAATGCGCAGCCTATAAAAGAGAGAACTAAAAGCGATGTATGGGATGCGCAATCCACCCTAAATAAGGCTCTATACTGTGTGCTGTTGACACCTGAGCATATTTAACAATTGTTTCTTTTGCTTGGGCCATTTCTAAACCTACAATCATGCAATAATCCTGATAGCGTTCTTTGACGCCTAGCTTATGTTCTGGCCCAATCTTGTGGAGGTTTTCATTTAAATCCAATAAGCCTAAATTCTTAAATGATTCCTTCAGCTATGAGAGCCATGATATTTGATCAGGCCAGCCTCTGGTGATCCCCAGATTATGACTGAGAGTAATAGAGGGCCTAACTTGATCAGATCTTTTAAGTATGGCATCCCAAATTCCTCATGACATATTAAGGTAGCTGTACCCTACCCTTCTGTTCGTTGAAGGGTACCACCTTTGTTGTTGTAGCTCCATAAACCATCACTATTTGCTCCCATTGTAATACACTTGCTCTTGAAAAAGCTCAATATTTCTATAATTGGTTTGTTTTTTAACTTATGGGGAAATCTAAATATGTCCTCAATGTTCCTTCTAAAAGTCTGAAGTTTAAGTGTTAAAAGAGATGTCCAGCTAAGTGACCGATTAAAAGGAATCCCTAAATAATTACAATGCTACACCTTTGCTAAATTAGAATTACCCCATTTTAAAGTGCTTGGAGTTAGTGCGTGGACGGCAGCAGGTCATTATATAAGATTTTGAATGATTTACATGAATGTTAAAAACAAGTCTAAAAGGATCTGGAGGCCATTTTGCTGTGCAGGCAATCAACACCACATAAAACTATTTACCTTGCGCTCGCTGCATCGCCAACTCGGCGATGCAGGGAGCGCAAGGTAAATAGTTTTATTTATTTATTTATTAACTTACTTTACTCCATTCCACCGTATGTCAGAGTCCACTACCCGCCCACTCTGCCCCTCTCCACCCCCCCCCCCCCACCTCTGCGAGTTGCCACTGCTTGTGGGTAAGAACAGGGTATGAGATTTGGCCAAAAACCACAGACTTGTCTAGCAGCCTGCCTGAGAGGCGTTTTCTTATTCCATGCTGGTGGTCTGAAGTTCGTGAAGGGCCTGAGTCAACAAATGGAGGCAAGGCCCGTCTTAGGGCAAGGACCTGGTTCAAACTTTCAAGAGAACTACCCGCAGGAAAGAGAAAACATGGGAGAGCCAACAGCTGGCACCATCTAGTAGCATAAACAGCAGGGCATTTAGTGGGCCGGGTCCTGTCGGTGCTCAGCATGGCAGTTCTAAAAAGCAGGTGCTGAGACGGGTCCCTATCGGGCTCTCCCTTTTTGCCCTCACCATCAGGGTGAAATAAAATCTTAACTCTGCAACAGTGCCACCCTTCACTGCCTTTGAGGTAACTTAAAAGAGGCTTGTTATAGTTCTTTCACTGTCCCATCTTGTTAGAACTGAAACATGTTTGGATTATATACAACGAAGCCGTAGTTGTGGCTTAGTTATCTTATGCAACTAATAACCATTGACAAAGCCAAGTCCTAGCTTGTTGAAGCTGTAATGTTACTTGTTGTATCATATATCTGGATGCAATGAAAGAAACTGCAAAATACAAGTCGGGCGTCACACTGTGCTACACACAGATTGTTCAGTTTATGTGTTTTTAAGCCACGCCCTTAATTACATTGGCCGCGTCCCTTTGAAAGCCACCCCCCCCCCCCCTTTTTTCCATCCCACTTAAAGCACTGAATATCCGTGGTAGCTGCCTCCTTATTAAAAGGCAGCTTTGCTTTAAATCTATACAGAAGCGTTGCAGCAGGAGAAGGAGGGCCATGAAAAAGCGTCAGTCCTGGGGAATAATAGCCCGTGTGCCCCCACTTCTGACGGGCCTGATTTCATGTGAGCGCGTCGCTCATCTTCACGCGCCAAGAGCGCTGTAACTGTCCAGGCTCTTTGGGCGGCTTTCTCGTGTTTCTGTCACGTCAGCTCTCACAGCCACAGCATGCAATTAAACCACTTGAAACTGTCTCTTCAGTTCAGCAGAGCGCCATTTCATGTCCCCTAATTCACCTGCACTCCCTGAGAGAAGAGAAATGCTGATGTGGTCGAAATCGGTCTCCTTCCTTTCAGGAGGCGGGAGTCGCATGACAGAAGGGGTTGTGAGCCAGTGGTGAGAGGAGTGGTTACTTTGTAAAAAGATACTCGTCAGTAAGCAGTTTGCACCAGCCCATTTCTCCTGTTGGCGCCGCCTAAAAAAGAATCAAGTACTTGCCAGGCTGATGGCCAGAGCTGCCGACTTTGTAGGTGGGGAACCAGGTTCGAGTCTCGGCATCGGCTCAATATCTTGTGATTCTGGGCATATCACTTAATCTCCCCGTAAATCAATGTGGCTCATGAAAAGTGCTGATGTTGATGATTAAGTAATGGCTCGAATGAAGCACTGAGTGGGAGACAGAAATAAAGAGGAGTTCCAGAGACGGGTCCGAGCAGGCACAAGGCTGCTTGAAAAAGGCCCTGTTAGCGACGTTGCAGCAGCGTAACGTTTTGGGTGTGTCTATCACTCAACTTGAACCAGAAGACCATGTGTGCAGTGCGCCCCCCCCCCTTTTTTTAACTTTATTTATCTTTATTGGGTTTTTGTATTCAGAAAAACATGTCATTTCCAACGACATGGATATTACAGTCATGTTCATCATTAGCAGCTGGTACAGATTACAGTACTCGTGGTCTGGTCATCACTTCAGCATTATTTATAAATTCTTATCCATAATATTGCAAAAGGCAGTTTCTAATCCATATTGGTTCAGCCCTCCCATGGTTCAGCTTGATTAAGATAGTGAGCTCTCTCTTGGTTAGGTTCAGAAGAAACAAGATCCCCATGGTGAGTAGAGACTTAATTAATATAACGACTGAAGGAGCAGCCGCCACCAAACTGCGGACCCTTTCTGTGAAGTCTAACCAGTGCTGCTTAATTTGTACCTGTGGAGAACGACAGAAAAGGAAAACAGTTGGCAGAACAGAAACTGTAATTGTAAAGAGTGGGCAGAACAGAAACTGTAATTGTAAAGAGTTGGCAGAACAGAAAATGTAATTGTAAAGAGTTTGCAGAACAGAAAATGTCATTGTATATTGTATTTATAGCTTAGGTAATAGTGACAGGTGAGTAAGCATGGATGATAACGAATATTCAAGAGTGAGAGAAAGAGAGTGGAAGTGTAGGGTGGAGGGAGAAAGAGGCATGTGTAGAGTGCCACCCGACTCCTACAATACATTGTTGCACCTACACGTCCCGAGGAGCAGCCCGGGGGCTTAAATAAAGGGAGGAGTTACAGCTCATGATCCCTCCTCGGTTATATACTGAAATCAGTGTATGCGAAGCCTGTTTTGGAGCAGTACAGTGAGGGTGGCCTGCAAGTGTTACCCTGCTCTCCACCCCCAGATCTGACACTGGCAACTAGGACAGTTGCGACCCCGACGACTGCTAGCAAGTGGCTCCTGCCCGCAGCCAGTACCTCGCAGCTGGAGAGATGTTGCTCTGAGAAGAGCACTACAACCGCAGCTTGGGAGCCAAGTAGGTATGCCAGTTGCCTACGGCACACTGGGAGCACTGGAACAATGCCACCTGCTGGCCGACACCGAGCCATGTACGCTAATATATCTCCTCCCTGAGAGGAAAAAGGAAGAGAGGCCTGGGTCTCACCCCACATGGGTTCTACGGATTGAGCGCAGCAGCACTGCCTGATTTTAGCTGCTGGGCCTAGTAGGGGTGTAGGTGGCTGGAGGGTCTACCTAGGGAAGACCAGTTGTTCGGCTTGTCATTAAAAAAAAAAATACTGTATACAATAAATAACACTGTGCAAGGCTTGGGTATACCACCAAGCAGAATATTGTGTGGGGAGTTTGTGGACTGCTAAACACTGGGAAGGGGAGAGGGGTGATCAGCATTGGCACTGCTGGACAGCACCATTAAGCCATGCACAGTTTTGAGACTATCCCGCCATTCTAGTTTCGGTGTGGGTGCCTGAACGATTTCACCAAAGTATGCCGAAGCAAGGGACAAGGCCCACAATTAGGGTGCAGAGGCAAGGTGGGAACTGCTGTGTAGAAGCTGTTAATAGTGGAGCTCAAGGAGGAGAGGCTGACAGGAGGCCGTCTAAATGCCTACCTGATCACTGAGGAGGACAACAATGAGGTAATACCCATATTGTTTGCAGAGAGAAGACAACCGGAAGAGGCCACCCTCGATGTGCACGGTGAAAGTCAGTGGCACATTCGTGAAGATACTGAATGACAGCAGGGCCTCTGTTAACATAATAACCTTGACACAATTTGACAAACTGGTACCTCACCCCAAGCTTGCATCAACAAAGGTGTGTTTATTTACACATATGGTAGCATGGAGCCACTGCCCTTGAAGGGGTTCATGGAGGTCCTGGTGGTAAGCGAAGGAAGATCACGTCGCCGTAGAAAATACAGGTACCTTGCTAGTGTGTCAAATGTACAAAGAAGACGAGTCCCAGGGCTTCATATATCAGGTTCACAAGTCCCATGCTGCTTCCTTCTCGCTGGAGTTTCCTCAGTTGTTTGTAGGACTCGGGCAGCTGAAGGGCACCCAAATTAGGCTACACATCAATGAAACTTAAAGACCAACAGCACTGCAACACTGGAGGGTTCTGTTCTACCTGCAGTCACTGGACTAAAAAGTGCAGAATCTGGGACAGCAAGGGGTGGTTGAGAAAGTCACTGACCCCACCCTATGTGTCTCACCCCTCATCATTGTGCCAAAACCCAAGCAAACTGGAGCCATCTCATTATGTGTAGACATACGCTTCCCGAATAAAGCCATTCGGAGGGAGAAGCACATCACCCTCGCTGAGGTCGACATTGTGGCATATCGGAACGGAGCACAGTGATACTCCAAGCTGGACTAAAAAGCTGGCTACATCAGCTAGAACTAGTTAGAAGGTACATCACAACCGCTGTCACCCACACAAGTCTACTGAGGTATCAGAGGTTGGAATTTGAGATATCATCAGCAGCAGAGGTGTTTCAGAACACTCTTCAAGAGACCTTCTTTGGCCTAGTGGATGTCATAAATATTAGCGATGACATCCTGATATTCACAGACACCCTCGAGGAGCACCATGTAAGACTCTGAGCCACACTTCAATTACTGGTAGACTGTGGGTTGATGCTCCATCACCAAAAATGTTCGTTCTACAAAGACTCAATAGAGTTCTTCGGGTACATAGTCTCAAAGGAAGAACCACAGGTTGACTCAAAGAAAGTAGAAGCAATAAGGACAGCATCTGTTCCCCAGAATGCCACCGGGGTAGGGAGCTTCCTTGAAATGGCCTCATATTGTTGCAGATTCATCCCAAACATAGCCACTCGCTATCTGATCTGCTCAGATCGTTAACAAGAGCTGAATGAACAGGACTCAAGCACTAACTTGGCTTTCCGCCAAGTGAAAGGAGTGCTGCTGCAGATGTAACCATGGCCTTCTTCAATCCAAAGCGCAGGGCAGAGTTGGTAGTTGACTCTAGCCCGATGAGGCTAGGGCCATCCTACTACAGGAAAAAAGAAGGATCCTGGTTCCCAATTGCATATGCCAGCAGAGCACTATCAGACACAGAGATGAGGTATGCAGAGATCGAGCACAAGGCATTGGCTATCAGGTGGTACTACCGCCATTTTCACTTGTAACTCTCTGGGTAACAATCCAAGTTGTCACCAATCACAAACCTTTGGTTGCACTGTTAGCAGGAACATCTTGACACACTACACGGTGGGCAGTGCAGTTGCAACCCTGCCAGTTTGAGATACTTTACCACACTGGGGTCAACAACCCAGCCAATTTCTTGTCTCGACATTCAACATTCGCAAGCAATACAGAGGTGGCTGAGGAGGATGAAGGAGTGGAAGAGTTCATAAATATGGTAAAGCACAATGCATGCCCAAAGGTGCCATCACATGCAGAAGTCACGGAAGTGACCCTAGCAGACGTGTGCCTGTCGAAGGCCAAAAGGCACTCCTGATAGAGGTGCAACTTTCTGGACAGTGCCACGGTGCCGACAGACACGGAACAAAAGATAATGAACCAACTCTGGGCAGTCGGAGAATAACTAAGTACTAGCAGGGAAGGCTTGCTATTCAGTGGAAGGCAAATCATGAGGCCCAAGGCGCTTTGGGGCAGAGTTGTTGATATGGCACATCAGGGAAGCCAAGGCGTAGTAAAAACTAAAGCAAGATTGAGGGTCATGGTGTGGTACCCTGTCATGGATACCTTGGTGGATGAGAAGGTGAGGGGTTGCTACTCATAAGGGGGGACTCAGCACAGATAATCAAAGAAGAATCAAGTCTGCTTCAATGGTCCCAGATCAGCATGGAATTTTAGAGCTTCCCTGACGGCCGGCTCACTGAAGTAATTAAAGACCACCATACCAAGTACCTGGTGGTTAAGTTGTGCAGTCCACCACATTTTCCAAGGTGAAGCCTGTTCTGGAGAAGGTGTTAACCATGTTAGGGCTCACAGAGAAAATGGACAACGAACCCCCGTTCCCGGGGTAGGAGTTTACGGGATATCTGTGATCAGAGTATACCAGAGGTGATGTGGTGACCCCTCAGTGGCCCCAGGCCAACGGGGAGGTGGAGCGCTTCATGTGTACACTGAAAAGGGTTCTCCACATAGGCATGGATAATGGGGAAGATCTGGACTGCTGCCTCCACAGGTTCCTGTGAGCATACCAGCAAACCCCTCATAACACCATAAACTGTGCTTTGAATAATTTGTTGATGCGTAGAACCAGCAGAGACAGTCTCCCAACAGGACCACAGTGATAACCAGTCATGTCGGATGTGCATGCTACCAAGGAGAAAAGAAAGAGTGACAACTACAAGGCCAGCTGAGCTTGTCGAGCAGAAGTCCCTAATCTAGCAGTGGGCGACCCAGTCATCGTGGGAGACCATCACACAGGGTGGAAATAGTGCACACCATTTGAGAAAGAAGTATGGAAGATTGTAGCCATCCATGGGACCATGGTCACTTGCAACATGTCCTGGTTCAAGCAAGAAGCTCCCTGGTTGGGGATGTGGCTAAGAGTAAGGAAGGGGATGGTGAGGCATCCATCCCTGATGCTGCAGTGCCCAACCATCACCCTGAGGGCACTCCGGATGTCACCTCCATGCATGACAGGCTCCCACACCCGCTGGATGAACGCGCAGAACACTCCCGTGTTGTCACCTCGCTGGCTAGGAGGCGAGATGGTGAGGGTCAGAGCCAGAGGTATGGTCTTCGTCCTAACCCTTCGCCAAGCCAAGGACTGGGAGAGACCACTTGTGTACAGAGCAACACTTGGGTTATACTTTGTTATTTAAAGTTGGAAGGGATGTAGAGTCCCCCCCCCGCCCCCCCTGCACCTACAATACATTGTTGCACCTACACATCCTGAGGGCGGGGCGCGGTCGAAGGGCTTAAATAAAAGGAGGAGCGACCATTGTGGTAAGGTAACTCCTCGGTTACATACCGAAAGCGGTGTGTGTGTGTCCCCTCCACCCCCTCCACTGCCACAACCCCCCAGCTCCGACAGCATGAGGTCGAATCAAGACTAGGCAGCCTTAGTGTTCGGAATCCATCTGGTGGGGGTGCTTCTAAAATAAACTTTGTTCGCCTGCGCTTATGTGTTTGTTTTAATTAATAAATGAAGCACGGAGGCAGCCTCCCCGAGAGCCTGTCCAGGGCAATTGTCATCTGGCTTGTCAATGCCCTCACGCCGGCCTCCTGACCAGGGCGTGGGATGAATCAATACCAGTGGGAAGCAGACTCGGTGTTTACAGACACTTTGTGCATCGGCGATCTGATTACACATCACTTACAGCGTGAAACAGATCGATAATGTATTTAAGGGATCTCCGGGTGCAGACACTCCGGCGCAAGCTGCCTACAGGCCAACATTTTGAAACTGCAAAGAGGGGGATATTGGAAAACAAATCTGACTGGGAACCCTATTTCCCCCAATGACTTACATCGAAGCGGAGGGACTTTTAGGCAGGACACTGTTATAATAAAAGTTTTTGGCTTTAAAAATCTGGAGTCTGTCGTCTGAGTTGAGTCCTTCGCATTAATGGAGCTGGCCACATACTGCCAAGGGGAGAAAGGGTGATGCAAGAAGTGATGAGAGGGGTAGAAAAGCAGCAGATAAAAGAGTGGCAGGAAAGAAAATCGAAAAGAGAAAGCGAGAGAAAGGAAATAAAAGCAGAGCTTGTGAGAGCCCAAGGGAGAAAAACGAGCTACGTAAATGAGAGACAGACCTAAAGAAAGAGACAAAGAGAGATGGGTGAGAGAAAAAGAAGAGAAGAGATCAAAAGTGAAGTTAATAGCTCGTGAAAGGGCGGGTAGAGGAAAAGAGGGTTCGAGGGAGAAAGAGAAGAAATAGAAATAGGGATTAGACCGATGTGTCATGGGAGAGAAACATACAGAGCAAGCAAAAAAGTAACAAAACAGATAGCAAGAGAGACAGGTAAAGAGCGAGAAACAGGGGGGAGAGCAGAAAAGAATAAGGAAGAGATGAGGTAGCTTGTGAGAGAGGGAGAGGGAAAGGGAAAGGGGCGAATGAGAAAGGGTGATAGCGAGAGAACGAAGGGGAAGGATGGAAAAGAGTTCTTGTAATATAGAGGTAAAGAGAAAGAAGTAGAAATTAAGCAATAACAACGATATAAATGGGATTTTAGAAAGCAGCGAGGGACGAAAGGATTGGAAGAGCAAAAATGAAAATTTTTATTTATTTATTTTATTTATTTAGAAGTTTTCTACAGCGCTAAAAAGACCCGAAGGTAGCAGAGCGCTTTACAGTAAAAGGAATGAAAAGGTGAACAAAAAGACACGTAACAAATAAAGGCGATCAGTGTTTAGCCGAACGAAAAGACAAAAACATTTTTTTTTAAAGAATGAATGAAAGATGACACGAAATGTGAAACTTTTTTGAAAGAGTCATTCTATTTACAAGCTTATCATATGTTCCATCAAAGCAACATTTCCTTTTTTATACTGTATCTACCTCTTCAAGTCTTACCGCTAACTCCTTATGGTTAATTTTTCTAAACATTGTGGCCATAAGAATTGAGGCAGTAATAACGTTAATACTTAGGGCCTTATTTCGATGTCGGTAGAATTCCTTCCGCCTAACACCGACTCGGTCCTGGGACCCACAGACACCCGTTTGGCGGTCCCACCCTCCTCATTAGGATGCGCATTTCTACATCTCAATATGGAAGCATGCATTACGGCTGTAATGCATGCTCCCATATTGAAATGGAAGGCACCGTTCATTCCTGCACCCCGTGACGGGCACCTTAAGGTGCCTGCCACAAGGTGTAGTGCCCCTTTGGCCTCCAAATGGAGGCTGTGCACCAAAGGGGACCATGCTGGGGGCCCCCAAACAAGCTTTCTGACATGGTTTCCGTGTCGGACAGGCCGGCATGGTAACCATGTGGAAACCGTCTGTTGTAATCTCAAGGGCAGAAAGGCCCGCCCTTGAGATTACTGGGTGGATTCCTACTGGCCGACAGGAAGCCAGACGTAATGACTGGCCGGTTTACTTCCGACCGCCTCCATCATAATGAGGCAGTCGGAAAGTAAACCAAGGAGCCCATTATAATGCGGATCGGAAGGCTCCGACCGACGGTCGGAGCCTTCTTAGCCGCATTGTAATCGGCCCCTAGGTGTTTCTATATAGCGCCTCAGCTAGTTCGTCTCTAAGAGCTCTCAGGAATGTGCTAGGGTAGCCATTCCCTGAATCATATCACCTCTTCAACTCGCAAAGCAGACCAGCCCACCTTCTGGACGCATTTGTGCTCATGTAGTGCAATAGGAAGGCAGAAGTACTGGCCCAACATTTAACAACCATACACGTTTTAATAATAAAACTTTCAAAACTCACAAAAAAATCAAAAGCGGAAAGAGGTGAGTGACGACGAATACTGATGAGAAAACAAAGAAATTAATTAATACGGACCACTATAGTAAAAACAGAACAAAACTAGACATAATGTGCAGGTGAAAGGGTTTTCATGGATGTTGCGAAAAATAAACAAGAACAGGAGGAATTTGAAATAAGGAAAATGTGAGGGAGAATCAAACAAAATGAGAACATTTTGATAAAAGTGCCTGCTGTTCATTATGAGCTGTAGGCGGAGCCACTGGAATAATGCAATTTTCTGGCATCTAATTTTTCTGCACAATTATGGATTTTAGCAAAAAAAATGTTTCTTACTGAAACGGGTCAAAAGTTGTTAAAATTTAGTGACTCGTGTTCCAGTGCAGTGGAAAGCTCTTCACAAAGATTGGCTGGTCATCCTTCAATAGCTTTTTGCTGTATTTTGGTGTTAAACTGGTACTAATAAGGTGAAATCTTTGCCCAGACATTGTTACCATGTGTAAAAATGGCAAAATAATGAAGTAATGCTATGACGAAATGTGTAGCATTATGCCACATATTTTGTCTTTCCTTTCCACACAGTTTAGTCAATACTGCAGCATAATTTAGTCCTCACCAGCCACATAATTCCAGTGGCCCTGACTGTAAACCATGGAAAACACTATACTCACTTGCATGTCTCCCATGTTCTAGTGTTGAATTTATTTACAAGATACCTTTGATATATCTCTATCTCTTTCCCTGGTGGGCTTCTTTGCCCGATTCAATTCTTCTTTTCCCTTTGCTCTCTCTCTCTCGATCGTTTTTGCTCGCCCCTTGATTAAGGTTACCAGATCTCTCTATATGATCAGGGCCAACACTTGGGAGTATCCTGTTTTCCTTTAACACCCTGATGCATTCTGGGAGTTCTGGTCTCTGTTGATTTCGTCTGAACCAATTGAACTAACAGACCTGAATACAATGATCTGTAAAGAGAAAGCTATGGACTGAAACTTGGTGTGCCCGATGGGATGGAGTCATCTGGCGACCTTAACCTTGCTGTGTCCTAGACTCCCTTTAAATAGGCCCTCATCCATTCAATGATGATGTTTCATCCTAGCTGCTGACCTACTCACCGTAGCCTTCTGACCGCCTCCCTTTTCTTCCCTCCCTCTCAGGCCTCCAGGTTCTGCTGCCCTCCTTCCTCAGGGAGCGCTTCGTGCGGGCCGCCCTAAGCTACATCGGCTGCAACTCCCAAGGGGAGCTGACCTGCAGCCAGCGGGATTGCTGGTGCCGCTGCCGCCCTGACCGCCCCAACTGCAACTGCCCAGAAGGAGACATCCTGTCCATGGAAGCCAACCTGCGGCAGATCCGCGACATCTGGGCCAACCAGAACAAGGAGTTTGAGGAGTCAGGTGGGTTGCAAAGAGGTGCAAAATGTCTGCTTTTAATGCTAGCTAATCTGTTTCAACAATTTCTAGGAATAGGGACATTTTGGCGGGACATCTGCAGAATATCAACCTCCGGAAAAGGGCCCTATGGAATTGTTATCAGTGTAGATTCTGGGGTACAGGCTTGCCAGTTTCATGATAAATGTTTGGGAAACCTATTGACTGTGTAACCGTAGAACCAAGTTCGAGTCTGGTGCAGGCTTAAACATCCTATGATTCTGGGCAAATCGCTTAATCTCCCCCTGCCTAAAAATGAACGAGTCCATCTGTAATACAACTGGTGCTCATGTAAAGTGATCTGATACCTTCGGGTCGAGTTTGCGCTATATAAAACTGACCCAAAAAAAATTCCACATGGATATCCTAAAAATTCAGCAGCGAGCCAGCCCTCCTGGACCTAACATTGGATATGTCTGATGTAAATTCATAGAGTTTCGAAATAATTTTGAATTATTTATAAAAAATGTAGTCTCCCAAGGCCTCAGAGGCGGAAGCACTGTTCATGTTTAAGTTATATTATTTCTGTGCCGCAGGCGAATAGCATGATCACCTGCTATAAGTTGTTGGCAGGACAAGGTGCAATGTGTCTACCAAGAGCCAGGGGGAGCAACTGCATCAGCAGGGGTCTTTGGAGCACCTCATGGGTTTAGAATGGAGCATGCGATACTTAAAGGCAAAGTTAAAAGGATACATTCCCCCGGCACCTCACATTTGTAGGTGTTTTTTTACATTTCCAAAGCTAAGGTGTTTCTGTAATTCAAGACCAAAAATTTTCTTTCCTCATTTTAACAATGTCGCACTCCAAGCGTGCAGTAGCGTAGCCAGTGTGTCATGGGCCCTAGTGCAAGGAAGGAAATGCCCCCATGGCTGCTGCTGAATTTTAAAATTCACAAAAAAAACACCACTGGGTCTGGGCCTCCAACAGCAAGGCTGAGCCACGAATTACAATTGAACAAAGAAATGCCAATACTGTCTTACTTTTTTAATAAATCCTAAGAAACAAACGATTTATACACTATGGTACAGTGACACGTTTATGTCTGAGTGAATCTTTTGTTTGATTTTTTGATTTTTCTTTCGCAAAAAAGAATTTTGGTTATTAATTCAGTATTTGTGCCATCTGAACAAAAGGAGTAACCTTAAAACTTTTTTCAACAAAAACTTTATTGATAGGAATGTATTTTGTATGGCTTACTGCGAATATTTCAATTCCAGTGTGTATGTATGTGTATTAAGTTATGAATGGCTGTGTATGTATGAGAGTACGATTGGGTTTTTTAATGTAACAAATCTATATATTTTTGTAATTGTATAAAGGTCTGTTTGTAAATATTGTGTAAAATTATATATTGTGTATAGGAGGTCTTGTAATGTATAATGAATTGGTGAATTAATAACCAAAATTCTTTTTTGCGAAAGAAAAATCCAAAAATAAAATAAAAGATTCACTCAGACATCAACGTGTCACTGTACCATAGTGTATAAATCGTATGGTTCATAGGATTTATTAAAAAAGTAAGACAGTATTGGAATTTTAAAATTCAGCCATGATCAGGGTTGAATGAGCCCCTCGGTCCTCTGGGCTCTGGTGCACTGCACCTGCTGCACCAACGGAAGCTATGCCCCTGCAAACGTGGATTTACAAAGCTGCCGAGTTGTGTGTTTTTCCCCTTAGGATTTTCACAAGGGAAACCTGGCCATATTTGCTAAGGAAAACTAGGTCAGAAAGAGTAAAAAATGCAGTAATTGGGTTCCTTCCGACCTCGCCAGCTCTGAATCTATCTTTAATATCTACCTGGGGAAATTCTGCTGCCTGCAGAATTGGTATTTCCTCAGGCCGTATTCCTATATCATGTTATTGTGGCCGACCCAAAGGGTCTCTGAATGAACCTAGGCATTAAAGGGCTGTTGCCCCAAGCGCCGCCACCGTGCCCTAGAAGTACCAGCTCACCTAAACAAGAAATTGCACGAAAACTGCTATGGGGACCCACTTTATTTTCCAAAGAACTATAACCCCAGGGCAGTAATTAAAGTTACCTGATGGCTCCTTGTCACCAAGGACACAATGCCCCAGTTCTAGCCTCTTTTACACATCATTGTTTTTATGGGTGAAGTGAAATAGGGTTAAAACTCCAAGAATGGATTAGGTTTTTTTTAATCAAAATCCCAGAGCAGGAGAACTCTGTCCTTGGTGACATCGAATCATCTGGTAACATTAGTAACACAAAAGAAACAAATACAATACCATAAAAATTAAAAAGAGGTGCTAATTGTGACTTTTGTATGTTATGCATACATATGATTGTAAATTTCTTAGCTTAATCTGGAAGCATGTTGCCTAAGACAAACAAAGCTTTGTCAAATTTCCATCCGTCCATCCTTTATCCTATGTGTGCCTATGCAGGGTATTGTGAGGCAAGTGTTACACAACATGTGTGGCTGCACCTTAAATTAAGACTGCTTAGATTTTCGCTAGATTCACATGACACTGCCCTGGTAATGCACACTGGTCTAAACTACTCAGTAGTAAACTTACATGTGTGAAAATCACCCTTAGAAAAATATAGGTGAGGTGGAGCCAGAGATTTACACCTATAGGTTTGTGATTTACATTTTGTATTAAGTGAGTAGTGTTTCTGTGGTACTAATTTACGTACTACTAAATGCAATTTGTTAATCAGGCCCTTCAAATCTTGCTGTTGAACCCAACAGTGACCCGTCTGTGTTGCATGCGGGAAATGTATTTTATAAATGTGCAGGCATTATAACACAACAAGTGTCTAGCAATATGATTTGATGATATGGAATGCCAACAGATGAGCTATCATAAACCATATGCTACTCATATCGTAAGACTATGTATTTCATAAAGAAATTAATGGGTAATGCCAGAAGTCACCATTAGGAACAGTGCAAAGAGCATTGACGTTGGACACAAAATAGGCATTTTCCTGCTGGAGCGCTCTTGGCACATATAAAAATGCCATTTTCAGTAATTTTGAATTAATTTAGTGCTGTTACTGGATGGCACACTAAGGCAGGTGCCTTAAGTTGCCTAACCGTAAAGAAGATGCTGACCCTGGTCATTCCACTTTATCAGTCAGCAAGTTTTAATTTAAAAGAGGATTTTCTGGGGGGGGGGCTGGGGTTGAAAAGGTACAAAGTTTGCATTGAGCAGGAAGCTATGCAAACTTATTCTCCTATGAGCAGAGACAGATTTGCATTTCTGTTGAGATCTCAAAAACGCTAGATAAGATTCATACATCTCTGCATGCACTTAGGAAATTCCAACTATTTAAGAGTGTAGCAAACACATCCCTCATTTTGGTATTAAATTAGAGGACTATAGCAAACATCTCAAAAGTAAATTTTTTCTTGAGTATGTACACCCATATTAATCTACTAGGGGTCCTCAAAGCTCCGTTCATGAGTAGTTGGAGGCCCTGATAATTCTATAAAAAGAAGGGTTGCCTGAAAACTGTGATTGATTCCTGCTCTCAGCCTCCATCAACAGGAGCACGTCAGAGTGGCAGATGTCCTCCGGGTCTCCGGTGCAGAAGAGCACTAAGCATAAAGATTGTTGTACTTTGTTAGTTCCATGTTGTTAAAACGTATTGAATGCTCCGAAGACTTAGGGTGGAGCTTCATGTGGTTGACGATACGCATGTTCAAGCTATGTGACGCATACCCTCAATAGCATTAAAGCCCTGATAAGAAATGAGTGAGCATCCCTTGGATGGCTGAATGTGTCAAAGAGTGAGCCGGGTAACCTGTTATTGATTTCTCCTATGCCTCAGTGGCGGCTGGTACGGAAGGGGGTGGCGCGGCAGAGAGGTAAAAACAAAATATATAACGCTTACCTCTGCACAGCAGCCGTCTCTCCTCTGTCGTCTCTCCTCTGTTTCTCTTCCTGACCCCTGGACACAGGAAGTACTCAGGCTCCCCTAACAAATGACTACGCTGCTGTCACCAGCATGAAAGCAGAGTTATGATTGGTCTGAGCGGCCTGGTTTGGTGCTCAGACACGGAGTGGGAGCCTGTGTATGTTCTCCTCCCAGACTGTGCAATACAGCCTGGTGGAGAACATGCTAAGTGCACATGAATGTTTGGCCGCCCAAGACAACTAGAAAAAACGGACAAGCGCACTTAAGTTCACATATTAACTCCCCCCTGCTCTGACAACCCAGCCCACCCTAACCCGGCTCGCACCGAAAAATAAAATTATATCTTATTATTATGATTTTATTTTTCCTTTTTTGCACTGCTGAAAAGCAGTGGGGTGACGCTCTTCCACTTTAACATAGGAGCCGCCACTGCCATGCATAAGTGGCACCTCTTCTGTGTATCTCATATCAGTTGACATTAAAAACCTTTTTTGTTACATTTTCTACAGAAAAATAAATATTTGTTACCCAAGCGAGACAAAAAGTAGGTGTTTTAATTTCGCGGAGAACCCCCCACACCAGTAGCGTAGCCAGCATGTCATGGGTCCTTGCCCAAGAAAGGAAAAGGACTCCCTGTCCTCTGTTTGATTTCTAAAATTCAGCAATAATCCTGGTTCAATGGGCCCTTCAGGCTTCTGAGCCCCGGTGTCACTGCACCTTATGCACCAATGGCTGCTACGTCGCCCCCACAAACCTCTCATCACACAAAGGGTTAATGAGGAGAGAGTTCTCACCAGAGGTGTTGATATTTTGGCGTTTCTGGTCTGCTTCTCTCACACAAACATGTCAATGTAGGAAGCGGACCTAGAAATTGCTTCTTTTGGGTCACAGAACAAAGGCAATAACAGGCATGCATGGATTTTAATTAAATGCTGGTCTAAGCGGCATTAAACTGTCTAAGCGCATAAAATCAGGATGACATGTATGCTCCACACACCAGTAGCGGTCTAGTAAACCGACCTGAACGCGCCAGTGCTCCACATAAAAATATCCCCAAAAAAATATTTTGCATTTTCAAATCTCGTAGTACAAAACTCACTTGGGAAAACAAGATTTACACATACAATGTGAGCAACAAACTGATACAAATATACCGACAGCGTCACTTGTGAAGATTATTCCTACATGAAACGTCATGAAACGTCATGTAACTTGTGTGTCTCAGTGACCTTTTTAAACCGTTTTTTGGAGATGCCTAAGCATGTGGGAATTCCTTTCTTGTGTCAGTTCTACGTGCATGTGTAGATTACAGGGACATGGATTTCAAAAATAAAGAGCCTCAATTTGAATGTGATGGATGGGATACTCCATGAGAAGGTGGCGGATATCCCGGCCGCCGCATTCCAGGTTCATCAGCGGTGGCTCCTCCTCGAAGGCGGAGGAGCGTCACCCCACTGCTCTCTGAGCAGTGTAAAAATAATAAATAAAATAATAACACAGTGTTATTTTTTTTTTCCACACTGGCTCAGTTCGGTTGCATTTTAGGGGCGGTGCAGGACATGGTGGGCACTTTCTAAGTTCTCGTGACAATTTGGCTGACCATCTTGGGCCAGCCAAACTGTCATGCGCATTTAGCATTTCTCCACTCGGATGTATTGCACAGCCAGCCTGGGTGGAGAAAATGCACAGGCTCCCACTCCCTTTCTTAGCGCCGAACCAGGGTTCTCAGACCAATCACGACACTGCTGTCATGCTGGTGACAGCAGAGTCATGATTGGCTAGGGTACTCTGGGAGCCTGTGCGCGTTCTGCTTCGTTGACAGAAGAAGGATGGAGGAGAGGTGTTGGCAGGTAAGTCAATGTTTTTTTTTTCTAATCCCGGTCCCCCGGCCCCCATACTATTCATTAGCAGCCGCCACTGGGTGTCATAGGCTAAAAAGAACTTGTAATATGGTGGGTGGGATATCCACCAAGTTTGTGATGGAGAACCCCATCTGCTCATCTCTGAATACAGCCCATATTACAGACTGATAACATTGTGTCTATACATAAACGGATGCATACAAACATTCTGACCTACATCTACGTCCAAAATCCATCAAAACTCACTTTTTACATGCTCTAGGACTAAGATAATCAAAAGAATATTCTAACTCCAGTCCTAATCTATTTGGGACAGTGGCTCTTGGATCACACCAGTAACAGAAATCTTGTTCCACTGGAAAACATAAAACCAACAGAAGAGATGCAGCAATCGGGGACAGGCGCACCGCTTCACTGCTCCTCCATTCACATAGGATTTCATTGTGTCAAGCCGCTGAACATTGCCATTTAAAGGCAAGGAGTTTAATGATTTTGGCCCATAAATAATTTGCAAATGAGACCGAATAGTCTTACAAAGAGGATCATAACTAAAGTGTGTGTCCTTTACATGTAATGCCATATTTATGGACAGGGAGACCATTTGCTTTATTTATATATTTCCCAAAACCTGGCACTGATCTGAACACCCTGGTTTAACTCACATCTACTCAGAACTCTAAGGTAATTATGCTTGCAACACTTGAGCCATACTCCCTAAGAAGTCAGGGAACAAAAATTAAAGAGCCACAGTGCATCTATCAGATTTGTTAACATTTCCACTGCTGCAGAATTGTTTGAGTCCCCAGCAGGATGGGTGTCCAGTGCAGTATTTCTGGCCAAAATATTGAATGCGATAAGAAAGGTTTCAAACTATTGATAAGTGACCAAGCTGGCTCAGTGTTTCAAAGGACCAAACCGTGCGACTAGAAAATCCTTTTCCTCAGCCCACAAGTCCACCACAATTTTGAATTGAATATTCAGGAGCATGCCTTTTTGTAGGTGAACGTTGTAACCTGTAACCTTCATTGTTTGTGTGGTTCTGTCTAGTAAGTCAATATATATGCGTGTAACTTGCCTGAAACTCACTTTGTGGCGGCCAATACATAGTGGAATTGTTGTTTCAGAGAGGGTCCCAAGTTTACTTTGTTATCGCTAGAGAATTCCCCATTGAAAGCACAATTTCATTGATTTTCGTGAGAATATGTACATCTGTGCTCACTTTTATCCTTTTACAAAATACAGGTAATTTATATGAAATCAAAACAGAAATTGTTCTTAGATAAAATCCGATTTTAATAAAATGTTGTAGATAACTTCTGAAAAACAGTTACCTACAATGTTGCCACATTTTGGGGTGGTTTGCCTAGATGCCTTGTTCTTTCACAAAATGAATAAAAAAGGTTTGAAGACCTGGAGAAAGAGACCAGAGTGACTAAAAAGATACGCGTTTTGTGGTTTTAGAGACAATGCTGATGTCAATTGGAGTAAACAGAACAAAATGGCTGGATAGGGAAAGTTTGTATCATGAGTATCAGTCACGCAGTCAATATGTACTACGTAACCAAGGTCTTCTGTACCAAAACAAATTTATTTGATTTTTTATCTGGTTTTTCAAAATTTCAAAAACACATGGGCAAACCAAAGACTGTCACGACAGTGAATACATGAATACAATATCTACACTTATACACACGTACCAATATACAATATTTACAAAGTGAATGAAACACAATGAAATAAAGACAGTTGAAAATGACACACCAAAAGCAATAACGTTATTCAATATTCAAACATTAGTTGCATTTATATACAGTGAAAAAATTCATACAAGAAAGCAAGGGTACAACCAGTCCATGGGGATGTAAAACCAAGGAACAGGCGGGGACAGATGGAGTAGTACGCCTGCCTGACAACACTGTGGTTCAATATTTATATTGGGTTGCACCACTAGGGTCCCAGATGGTATACAGTTTCTCTTCCTAGGTGCACCCTTTTGAATAACCACAGGATGGGAATGTCGACGCGTTTCGAACCGGATTATTGACGGTTCTCTTCAGGACGGGGACTGGGAACAGTGAGTCTGCACGTGGCAAAGAATGTGCCGTGGTGTCGGTAAATCGCCGGAAAAGGGTTGTTTCTGTGGTTAGCCGGTTCTGGTTCTTTAAGATATGTTGTTTGGACAGACTGTGTGTGTTCCAGATCGAGAGATTTCGAGAGATTGAATCCTCCTGAAAAAGTCCCGGCTCATTCAGATACCACCCACCAGCCCTGAATTGATTTCTGGTACCAGACGCTACACTCTGCAAAAGCTACCTATTCAGCTTGCACAAGGAAACATAGTCAGTATGTAAGCGGCTTCACTCTCGTGTTTGTACCGCGTGGCGGACAACATATCTTAAAGAACCAGAACCGGCTAACCACAGAAACAACCCTTTTCCGGCGATTTACCGACACCACGGCACATTCTTTGCCACGTGCAGACTCACTGTTCCCAGTCCCCGTCCTGAAGAGAACCGTCAATAATCCGGATCGAAACGCGTCGACATTCCCATCCTGTGGTTATTCAAAAGGGTGCACCTAGGAAGAGAAACTGTATACCATCTGGGACCCTAGTGGTGCAACCCAATATAAATATTGAACCACAGTGTTGTCAGGCAGGCAGGCGTACTACTCCATCTGTCCCCGCCTGTTCCTTGGTTTTACATCCCCATGGACTGGTTGTACCCTTGCTTTCTTGTATGAATTTTTTCACTGTATATAAATGCAACTAATGTTTGAATATTGAATCACGTTATTGCTTTTGGTGTGTCATTTTCAACTGTCTTTATTTCATTGTGTTTCATTCACTTTGTAAATATTGTATATTGGTACGTGTGTATAAGTGTAGATATTGTATTCATGTATTCACTGTCGTGACAGTCTTTGGTTTGCCCATGTGTTTTTGAAATTTTGAAAAACCAGATAAAAAATCAAATAAATTTGTTTTGGTACAGAAGACCTTGGTTACGTAGTACATATTGACTGCGTGACTGATACTCATGATACAAACTTTCCCTATCCAGCCATTTTGTTCTGTTTACTTTGTTGTTGAGATCCGGGCTGGGTAGACGTAGGATCCAAAACCTTCTTTGTTCTACAGATGTCAATTGGAGGCAGTGAGGGGAACTCAAAAGTCAATAGGAGGCATCAGAAGCATATACCTTTAACGTTGGGTCTTTCCAGGTGGACAGCCGCATGGGCTGCAAAACAGGGATATTCATGCATTCCATTGGTGAAGATGTTACACTTTGATCTCACTCCCTCAATGTGTCTTCTCTTTCTTCTTATACCCAGGGCACTTTCAGTCCTTTTTGAGGAGGCTACCAGGAGACCGCTTCCTGAACTCTACTGCTGTCTCCCAGTTCTGGGCCATGGATCCGCACCTCACTCATCGTTACGAGCAACTGGTGACCAATTTGAGGCTTCTCCTCACCAAGGCTCAGAGGATCATCCGGCGACTGTTTACACTCTGCAAACACTGCCGCCGACAGCCCCATGTCAAACTGCTAAGGGAGAGGTATGACCAATCCATATGACCATTCTCAGCCTGCTTTTATAGCCGAAGTGTGAGGCAGTGATGGAGGACAAAGTGATAGATAAGCTTTAGTAAGGTGGTGACAAAGGTGTCTCATTGGCTACAGAATCTTTTCCACTCACATAGTGCACTATGACAATAGGGTGTCAGGAAATCCGGGTGATGCACCCTTCAAGGTCAAGGAATATCTCCCCGTGGATGTAGTGTAGCGAAGCGGAGGAGCAGACAAAGGCATACATCCGGAAAGAACAGATACAGCGTAAACCACAGGAACAGGATATAGAAGGCAAGCAACCTTAGTGTGAACAAACAGGGAACGGACCAAAAATTTAGAAACACTCTGGGTTACCACCAGTGTTCCCTCTAATTGTATTCCTTTGTGTGTGGCAATAAAGGTTCCCTGTGCACAGCCGCCAAGGCTCCGTGCACCAAAGGTATGTAAAAAACTCACTATGCAAGCGACTGCAGCATGTGACCTACCAAAGTCAGTAGGTTCTACCATTTCACATTAAATGTAAAAGGTTCATTTTGATTCACTCTTAGTTGCATTTAATAATCATATTTAAGTCAGACATATTATATTCTAACATGATTGTACTAGTTCCCCATAACATTTATTCCAGCAGCACCTGCATTAAACAGGTTTAGAAATGACAGAACTAAATGTTTGTACCATTAAGTAAATGTACTTTAAATAGTGTAGGAGAGCATTCAGCAGAGCTTTCAAGTTTTCCCAAGTCAGGCATAAGTAGCTGATCCAGTCATGTTTGTTTATTGTCATTACATAACATATGTTTTCTCCACCACTGTATGTCAACAAGAATGCAAGCACTAGAATGCAAAAAGAAAAAACATATTGGATGAGCTAGCTATGCCGGTCATTGGACAGCAGCAGAGGAGCTAGCCATGCCCTGATGCTGGACAGCAACAGATATATACCTTTGGTGCCTGGAGCCCAAACTTAACTCTGGGCCATGTGAGAAGTGCAGCTTCATGCACGCCAAGGCCATAAAGGAGTGAATTGAATTAAATTTATTTGCATACGTTAATTAAAGCCATTGCATTACAATAAAAACATTAAAGGATAAAAACTACACAATTCATGGAAATTAAAAACTCTGGTAAGGTGCTATAGTTGAGTCCTAACGTTTGACTCTGTTCTTCTTCACATGTTTGCTGTTGGCCGTTGTTCTTTGTCCGGTCCCATGTGAAAGTAAAAGCCGTCTGGCTCCTCAAATCTGCTGGACTCATTTTGTTACAATTCCGCACGCTGCTACTCTTCCTCTTATAGAGTGGTTGTGCTTATTGACTGTGTTGGGAAGTGTTCTTTCATGGTCCGGTGTAGTTTAAAGTAGTCCAGTATCAGAGTTTAGACCTTACGAGGGCTGGGGGGCAGTTCCGGGGTACATAGCACCTCTGATCAATTGTACAAATCTTCCGTAGCGGGCCAGGATTTGTGAGGTTCTTTTTGGGCGAAACATACTCCAGAGGCCTCATGGCAGGTGGTTACACTTTCTCTCAAGCATACTTCTCAGAAGAATCTTCCTTTATGCGGCTACGGTCAGGCAACAGCACAAGAGGTGTAGCCATGTTTCACATTTGTAATCACACAGTCGGCATGCTCCGTCAGTGTTTTGGTTTGCCCAGGCCCTGTCGAAATCCGTAATTGGAAGTGCCAGCATTCGCATGCACATAATCTCTCTCCTGGTTTTAGGGTTAAGAGGGGCGGTAAGGTAGGGCTGAGGTTTGTTTACTAGGTTTGAGTCATTCAACAGAGTCAGGAAAGATAAGGTTTTTAATGTGGCCTGGTCTTGCTGGAACGAGACAAGCTGGACTTGTTTATTAATACGCGATTTCCAGATAGCGTATGAAATGCAGGGGAGAGTGAGTGCCGGTTTGTTAATTTCAATGGAGGCCATGGCTCTCGTAAGCTGTTTATTCCATGGCGAGCCAGTTTTTTCGAATATGTCTCTGAGGCGGCTCTTTAAGGATTCCGTCGGAGATTTTAGAATTCGGATATAATATTTTAGAAAGTCAGTCTCAAGGGTTCATTATTGTTTGACCAGCCCAAGCTCCAGCCTAAGTCTCGCCCTGGAAAGGAGTGAAAGGCACAGCTCTTCATGGCATGAGCTTAGGATGGCCGCTGGGTGTGTCACTGCTTCAGGTCACTCCCTGACTTCTGGGCATCAACATCATCCTCGGATCTGATTCTTGATAGAACAACGCTATGGGCCCAGCACCTCCTGCTTTCTACCTAGAGTTTCCATCTCCTGGGACTTACAGTCCACAGTTTGTTGTCTTCACCCAGGCTATGCTGGCTCTTTTATCCTCCAACTTGCTCTGGTGCATCTGAAAGCCCCCAGAGCCCCTGGGGCCTCTGACTTGGACTAGGTTTCCACCGGAATCCCCATCCTTGGCTCTGATCAACCCTGCTCAGCCTCTTCCTGATGCAGCAGTTGCTCTGCTGCCAGCATTTCAGCGATCACTGATCTGTTACAAAATGTGCCAAATTTCCGAAATGCGAAGGCCATTTTGATATGATCCCAGTTCCATGGCCAACAGTTGATGGAAAAAGAGTTCCTGGCAGAGCTTTACCTTGTGGTAAGCACATTGGCAGGTTTGACATGAGTTTTGGCTATTACTGAGACCACATTCAGATGGCCAATATCATCAAACATAATGATAGCAATGAAGCGGGTAGTCTTTTGCCCTTATGAGCACAGATGGTGGGGGCACTGTGGCTCTGCAGAAAGCAAGTGGCCCAGTCACTTTCTCTGAAGTACATCTGGAGAGTTCATGACCATCTCCAAAGGAGGTGGTTGCCTCCTTCATGGCTATGCTACGCAAGATTGGTGAGGTTCTGGAATGGCTTTGCCTGTAAATGAAAGCAGAGCTAACCACACAGAGATTCTGCAACTGACCTCCTCTGTTAACTTTCAACAAGGCCTTCATAGATCACATTGAGTAAACAAGTTTCTGCTCAGATTGTGAATCATCAGGTCACCCTGCATCACAATCCTTCATCTCATTCTTCTCTGGTTCACTCCCGGAGCGTCTTGTGGTACAGACTTCCACTTCCTCCTAGCAGAATCCTGACTCTTTCCTCTTAATCTCCGAGAGGGAGTCTAAGATGATTGCAGCAATGGGGAAGAAATTGTTCTTTTCCGGCGTGCCTTTCTTGCCTTCTGGCCTGTTACTCTCACGATCTTTAGGAAATTGCACAAATGCTTTCCTTGATTCTCCTTGATCGCCTTTGGGACAATTTTGCAGAAGTGTTGCATGATTGTCAGAACACGGTGTGAGAACCTCTTCAACTCTGGCCTACATACTGTGCGAATCAGTGGGAAGGTCCATGGACTTCTTTACTGCCAGGCATCATGATGCCTGGATGTGCTCCACTGGCTGTTTGGTGATGCCCAATTGATTCTTATGAACATTCCCTTCGATGATGCTCATGCTTTTGACTAGAAGGCTGACTTACCCTTGGAGCATTTTAAGCAGGCTTGTGCCATGGCCCCCTGATTTGGCCTGTCTTCCCCTGCTCTTCAGTTCCACACAAAAAAAGTATTCGTCCATGGATTACTCCTAAGGTATACCATTTTGACAGCTCCTCCCCTCACAACCTGTGCAGTAGAAGTCCAACCCGTTCTTTCCACAATACAAGGGATCTGGAGTTTCCAAGGGTCGCCAAGGACCGCTTCAACAGCCCTTCTCCTCTTCAGAACCGCTTTAGATCACCCTTGAGGAAACTCCAGGCCTGTGGAGGGGAGGGTGCCATTTCTCTTATATCATTTGCTATCTATAACTACAGACCATTGGTTGCTCCAGATTGTCAAGCAGGGTACACCCTTCCGCGACAGGCTCTCTCACATTATGCAGTTCCTCTGTACCATCAAAGGACCATGCTTTCACTCTCTCCATCACAATGTATTTTCTTTTCCTCTGGTACAGTCCACACTTCGTAGAGGTAGGCGAGCCAGTGGTGGCTTGTGCCAGATGTCTGGCTCTGGCTAACCTTGAAGTCCTCTTGAAACCTCTATCCCAAAACAATCTGAGCTATCATGTGCTTATGCCTTCCACCCACATGTTAAGCTTATGCACCAAGAATTGAAGACAAATATTAACCCTTGATGTAAAGCAGGAGAGAGAATAAGATACCCATCTAGCGCCTGAATTGCACAATATGAAACCCAAAAAACGGGGTCAATCTTCTCTTCCCTAATTGACCAAATTGTGTGATCTTAGGCGAATATTTTATTTACAAGTGTCTCTTTTTTCTTCATTATTTCATATTGAAACATCTGGGAATATGTAAGCTGCACATTTAATAGATATAACTATAATGTTTCTCCATCTATAATAGAATATATCTATCTATAGGGTGCATGTTAGATTTGGGGTTCTCTAGTTGGCACAGGTAGGTACTTATGACTAATAGGGACCCTTGCCTCTAGTCAGGGTAAGGGGGTACACTCCTAAAATAACCCCTGCTCACCCCCTTGATAGCTTGGCACGAGCAGACAGGCTTATCTCAGAGGCAATTTGTAAAGCATTTGCGACCACATACAGTAACCCAGTGACAACACTACAGATAGACACCATACAGTTGTATATTAAAAATAAGTATTCTATATATAGACTTAACACAAGACCACAAACGACAAAAATCCACAATGCTATACTTAAGATGGTAGTTTTAGCTTCGTTCTGTTTAGTTCTTAAGATGCAGCACTTTGTGTCAATGTACCTTACGATGCGTTGCTCTTCCACAACAAACAATGTTGCAGCGATGGGAATGTGGCAAAGTTCTGGTGCGAAGAAATAAAGACGTGAAGATCTTCCGGATGCGGCACGCTTCTCCGATGATGCGAGAAGTCTTGATTCGATGCGTCAGCTGCAGCGGCGACACCTTTGTTCAGCGATGCGACAGCAACAGCTTCAGCTGCGACACTCTTCTCCAACGTCTGCGAGAAGCTTCTGCACGATGTGACAACTACAGCAGCGACATCCAAGATGCCACAGCAGCAGCTCCGGCGGTGGCACGCTTCTCCGGGGAATGCAAGGCACTTTCCTTGATGCGGTGCAATACAACAGCTACAGCGCTGACATTCAAGATGCGATGGCAGAAGCAGCGACGGCGACCCGCTTCTTCCTCGTTGGGAGACACTTCTCTCAATGCGGTGCAATACGACAGCTACAGCGCCGACATTCAAGAAGCGACCGCAGCAGCAGCGACGGCGACACACTTCCTCTTTGTTGCGAGATGCTTCTCTCGATGTGGTGCAATCCGACAGCTACAGCGCCGACATTCGCGATGCGACGGCAGCAGCAGCGACAGCAACGCGCTTCTTCCTCGTTGAGTCAAGCTTCCAGCTCCTTGCGACACACAGTCCCTCAAATGGCCCAAAACAGCAGCAGGCATTTCCAAAGAACTCTGGTTTGCTGGGGCTGGAAGTCTGGTGTCCCTGAGTCTTCAGCAGGAGGCAAGCTCTTTTCCAAGCCCTTGGAGATCCTTCACAAGTTGAAAGTAAAGCACGCAAAGTTATTTTTCCTCTCTTTGGCAGTCAGGCAACCACTGCAGGCCAATCCCCTAAGCAGCACTTCAGCTTAGGAATAGTCTCTCCTCAGTTTCTTCAGGTTCCTCTCCTCAGCAGAGGTTTCTTCTTGTAGTCCTAAAGTGATCTAATTTCTTGGATTCATGGTCCCAATATTTATACCCCAGAATCCTTTGTCCTTTGAGGGATTCACTATTAGGACATGCCACACACACCAGGGCTTGTCCTACCTTATACTTACAATGCACCCTGCCCCTCAGCCTACCATAGGGGTGTCTGACATGAAGAAAAGGGAAGGTTTAGGGACTGGCAAGTGGGTGCACTTGCCCAGTCAGCATGGCAGTACCAGACTGCGCACAGGCTCTGCAATGGCAGACCTTAGACACATTTTACAAGGCCACTTCTGTGGGTGGCACAACCAGTGCTGCAAGCCCACCAGCAGCATTTGGTTTACAAGCCCTGGGCACTCCTGGTGCCCTGTACTAGGGTCTGACAGGTGAACCAAACCAGCAAATCATGGAATCACGAATTCATACATTAATTTACATTAGGAAGAGCATATGCACTTTAGCACTGATCAGCAGTGGTAAAGTGCCCAGTCATCAAACCAACAACAACAGGTCAGACAAAATACAGAAGGAAGGCAAAAAGTTTAGGGATGACCCTGCAAAAAAGGCCAAGTCCAACAGTGCACATGACAACCGACTTAACTCTTAGTTCACTAATGGCCATGTTGTCATGGCAGGCGGAGCAATGTTTCTAAATTCATACTTGAAATCTGTCAATTTTTTTAAAATGCTTTTAATGTAGTGAAATATTCTGATGTACTAAAGTGAAATATGCCCTTTGGAATTTTGAAGAGGCCATCTCATAGTTTTGCATGATATTTGTTGCATAAGTTATACAGCACACATTATCAGGACTTGGCTCGTGCACAGGTTCTTAGAGCTAAGGCAAACCCTTCACTTAGAGCACCCTGCTAATTTGTTGACCCTCCTCCCTAATACTTCACTGTCAATATTTCAACAATTATGTGTCTCCTTTATTTCAAATGGCTCAAATAACCTTCCCTCTGTGCTCCACAGAGAGGCCAAAGATTACATGAGCATGTTCTCTGCGCACCTTCATGACCCAGTGAGAGGCACTAGGAGAAACTCGCACAGCTTTCAGATGCAATTTCAAAGCGCTCAATCTTGCCACACCAAAATCCCCATCAAATCCTAAACTCACAGAAACACTTGGAGGCAACTAAGCTTGCATAATGCACTGTATAAGCTGCATGAAAAAATAAATTACTGGAACACATCTGGGAAAATAAAATACTCTTAGCAAGCAGGATTGGGTATACCGTACAACATGAAGTCTAAAAGTGTAATGTAACAGGGACTGCATTGCTGACCTGTATTACTGTTCGAAAAATTGTTTTTATTTGCAACATTAAAGGCATGAATATAGTAGTTGCTATGAACCCATTACTGTTTTGAATTGACATTACCCCACATAAACCTCTAGCCTAGTGCTTAATGTGTGAAAAAATAAAAAATAAGTGCCAGGGCTCATGCCTGGAGGCCACTGCAGCTTGCACCAGCCATTGGCCCTGCTATGCTGCCAATGATCGTACCAAGACAGCTACTAACCCTCACACTCCTACAAATGTGACAATTCAGACTATTACAGGCTTCCAAAGCTATGAGAAAGGCTTTGGTGGCAGGTAATAGGCATTTTTAATTTATATTGAACTAACAATTAACTGTTATTGTGGCCATCTCTAAATTAGCCAGACAGTGCTACCTTGTGGCAGACTGTCACAGGGCGGGTGCCGAGCACAGGAAACCACAGGCTCAAATTAGGCACTGCACTAGCCTCAGCCATTACACCACTGTGGGCTGTTTGAAACCTGCGAGGTCAGTGTCATGCAAAATGCACTTTGATGCCATTCCAAAGGGACTTCTAAATGTTCTATTACCTTTAGCAGACCCACCCCTCGGGCGCCAGTCACACAGAACAGCTTACCCCCACACCGCCTTCTTCCATACAGCTGTGCCTGAGCACAAGGCCCATCGCACTGTGTCTAATTAGAGCCTCTCAAATCTGAATTATTTACATAAAACACCCCAGCAGCTTTCCCAAATTGGCAGCATGAGCAAAATCAGCTTGTTTCTGCACATTATGCCCGTGTGATGTAATGTTTACACCTGAGCAAAAATTTGTAGATAAACTAGCGTTTTTTTTTTCAAAACAAGGTGCAATCCGTGTATGATAGTCTGGAAGAATCAATAAACAACACAGGAGCAGAAGCCTTAGTTCAGTCTGAATCCAGGGTGGGCCATGAAGGTATGCTAGCCTTCCCTCCAATTACAGAGGAAAAAGTAGCAGAATTGGTGCTGAGACTTAAATCTGGCTCCCCACTGGACCCCTGCCTACCATATATTCTGCATCTGGCCTCGGAGGAGATCAGTATATCCCTATCTCTAGTAATAAACACAATTATGTTTGTTGGAGTCTTTCCTAAAGCATGGAAAAAAGCCTGTATTCGTCCGCTTCTAAAAAAAAGTCAAAGCTAGATCCACATGTTGAAAAGAACTATAGGCCTATCTCCTGTCTACCTTTTGCTGCCAAAGTGTTGGAGAAAGAAATAAATCTAGAACTAGCATGATTCCTGGAGACAAATAACATCTTAGATACCGCGCAACATAGTTTCCGCTCAAAACATTCTATGGAGACAGCTCTGATCATGGCAACAGAGGAAATCTGTAAGGTGACAGATGAAGGGGGAAGGAAGGTACTGGTCCTGCTTGACCTAACAGCAGCCTTTGATACTGTAAACCACACGGTATTAAACTAAAGGCTGCAGGATGCAGGTATCAGTGGTACAGCTCCTTCTCTCCTATCATCCTTTTTATCATCCAGAAAACAAATGATTTCCTGGGATGGATTCAGATCGGAGGAATTCTCCCTCCCGTGTGGAGTCCCGCAGGGTTTGGCCTTATCACCAACACTATTTAACATTTGCATAGCTCCTCTGGCCAGGCTGGTAAAGAACTATAGCTTTACATTGGTGTCTTACGCCGATGATACGCAGCTCATAGTTTCTGTAGCTGAGTCTGCAGATGCTCGGGCTGCTGATTTCTGTATATTTATTTCAGCTTTAATGACCTAGATGAGCGCAAACTTCTTGAATCAAATTCTGAGAAAACGGAAGTCCTGGAATTTGGCTCAAAAGACCCAATTTGGAATCCGCTGTGGTGGCCTAGTACAGCTGGCACATGTCCTGTGCCAGTCACAAAGGCCAGGAATGTGGGAGTAATGTTTGATAAAAATCTCATCTGGGAGTCACAGATTAATCAGGTCACATCCGCATGCTTCTTTACTTTAAGGGGCTTGAGAAAGATTCACCCTTACATTCCCTTCTCCCTGAGGAAAACAGTGGTAGTATCCACCATTTTGTCCAGAATCGATTATTGCAACGCCCTCTATCTGGGAATGGGTGTTGCCCAACTAGATGAACTTCAATCTATCCAGAATGCGGCAGCCAGAGTTTTGCTTGGGCTGCCTAAGCATCAGCCAACATCAAAAGTGATAAGGAATCTTCACTGGCTCCCGGTACGAAGACACATTGAATTCAAATCACTCTGCCTGGTGCACAAAGCTCTGTTTGGAGCAGGGGCCGATGATGTGCACGCTCTGTTCTCACACTATTTCCCTCCCCGGACTCCAAGGTCATCCACTCTAGGCCTTGTACAAATTCCGAAGATTAAAAGAGTACGTTGTGGGGGAAAACGGTTTTCCTATCTAGCGTCCAAACTCTGAAATACGCTACCAGTGAATCTTAGAAGATCACCCAACAGATTGGCATTCAGGAAAGAAATCAAAACATGGCTCTTTCTCCAACACTAAAGTATGCGTTTATGTCCTAGCTCATCTCTAACACAGCGCCAAGACGCCTCAGCAGTAGTGCGCTCTACAAATACCGTCAGGCAGTCAGTCAGTCACAAATTGCCCCCAAGTGCCCCCAAACATTTCTAGGAACTCTAACAGAGTGTGTGGGCATCAGGAAACACTTTCAAGTCACTCATTTTAAATGAGCAGAGCACTTAATGAAGCCTCTCTTTCTGCATGTTCACTGTGCACGCTCCAAAAGTGAACCTGCTCTTTTAAAAAAAAGGAAAGGTGCGTGCAGGCGTTCACCCGAAAGGGAACTCAAAACTTCCCATAGCAACAGGGAATGCCAATGCCTTTTTGCAGATTACTCTTACAGATAGTCACCCTGCAAATCCCTTAGAAAGGAGGAAGCAGGAGGGATTCTGTCGCTTGACCCTAGGGCACAAACAAGGATTGTACTTACACAAGACATGCCCTTAGGGGTCCAGCCGGAGACACCGTGGCAGTTCCCAAGAAATATAGAAATGGCACACTCTCACAGGTAAGGCACTTAAGACTACATAAAACACAAGACAGAGGATGGGGGCAGTAATTGCCTCCATGCAACCAGGAGTCAGCTCATGTACAAAGTAATACACTTATACACAAGTGAGGTCCATAAAGTGCACTTACCAGACACAAGAGCCCAAGAGGAAAATACAGAGCAAGCACTAGGATGGAACCAAAGAGATGAACCAAACAGCCAGGAGCAAGGTATTCATGGAAAAACTGGTGAACAGGCAAGGCAGGTGAAGGATCCTAGGAACTATAACAAGAAAGAGGCTGGAACTTCAAGGGAACTAGAGACTGCAGTAGAATCACTGGGAAAGGGAACATAAACTAGAGGCAACATTTTGGAGACTGAGGAGAAAATACAAGAGCTAAGGTTGAGGCAAAATGAATAACTAAATGGAAAATAGCAGGAACAGAAGGAACAAACTATTAGAAAGGAAGAAACATGGAGCTTAGGCAAATGGCAGCTTATAAGCAATTCCAGGCTGCAGCAAGTCCAGGGCGAAGTCATATGACTGGATTGCATAAGACTGGTCATGGGTATGTACAATAAGTCCAGTCTCACATCCTGGAGGAGAGAATCTAGTGCTGAGGAAAAGCAGGACTACTCCCATTGAAAGCAACGCACAGCAGATTTCAGGCCTTATGGAATTCTTGGCAGTGCATTATGGAACCTGAAGCCCATGGACTCAAAGGAGGGTTTTCTATTGCATACAAGATTGAAATGAGAAAGAGGCAGGAGAGGGAACTTTGGGTGAGTATTATTGGTGATTTGTAGGCTGCAGGTGGTTCAAATACAGCGTCCCTAAGAGGCGGAATGATGGAATCATAATACAGGATGCCAACGCCCCCCTCCCCGCCCCCTCTACCGGCCAGGTATACAACCAACTTTTCCTCCATTTCTCCACAGCTGCTTGGCTTGCAAGTAGATGTCTTCAAATATGTGTATGTTCATATTAAAAATTCTGGGCCCAATTTAGAGTTTGGCGGACAGGATACTTCTGCCTCTTTTACAGATGGGTATGCCTCAAGTTATTGTTGCTAAAGCCCTTGTTGGTTCTAATTAGGGCAAATGGAATAACATATTCTTTTCCCAGACCCTAATCTTGTGGTCAGGGATGGGCAAAAACAATAGTGATTTTCTATAGCCAGCCAAAAAACTCCCATGTAGTGGGGTGGGGGGTCATTAGTTTTGTGTTTATTGGGAACGAACTCCAGCTTTGGGGTATTGTTTCTGAAAAACAAAAACAGTTGAAAAAGTTTTTTGAATGGCCTTCAATACCAACACTCTGTCCACCCATCTTTTTGTACATTGACAGGGACAACCTAACAGTGATAACCTTTCCATGTACAGAGATGACCCCTGGGCCGGCGTTACCTCTAAATTTGATGGAGGATAGTCCATCAGATGGTGGAGGTGATGTCCTCCACTATCCTGATGGACAGAGTACCGTCCTTCAAGCTGTGAATAAGGCCTTCAATATATTGCTACTGTATTGACTCATGGCCTATCAGAAGTGCTGTGACAAGGACAGCAGTGCAAGTCCAAGGGAAAATTGACATAGCAGGAAGGACATCAGAGGATCAAAAGTATGCTATTTGTAAGAATCTTGGTAATATGCCAGCAGAACCTAGACGAAGAGTAGAGGAGTCACAGAATGGCGTCCTAAAATGGCTCTTCTTTCAACAAACTTTGTCAAAGCCAATAGGCTGACTTGTAGAAGATTTATTTTAGGAACTCTGCAACCTTAATTTGATGTGTAAAATCCTGTACTAAGAATGACAAAAGGGCCGTCATATATTTTGTAAGCGTTTGTCTTTATGTATTTGTCCTTGCTGTAATGCAGTGGTATGTGCTACTGGAAGAAAGCATAGGTTAGCAAAAAACTGTGAAAAAGCCAGCTGCCTTTTATATATTTATGTATGGCAGCAGGGGAGACGCCATAGCCCGACAACAAATACCCTCTCTCTGGCTAGGCTGAGATACTTCTCCGCCCTTTACAAGGATCAAGAGTACAGCAGGAGTGAGGGGGAGGGAGACAAAATGACACACTATACCATTAGAATCACATTGTACCATTAGAAACACACTGTACCATTAGAAACACTCTGTACCATTAGAATCCTACTGAACCATTAGAAACAACACACTGTACCATTAGAAACACACTGTACAAATAGAAACACTCGGTACTATTAGAAACATACTGTACCATTAGAAACACTCACTGTACCATTAGAAATAACACACTGTACCATTAGAAACAACACACTGTACCATTAGAAACAACATACTGTACCATAAGAAACAACACACTGTGCCATTAGAAACACACTGTACCATTAGAAACACACTATACCATTAGAAACACACTGTATGTTCCATTAGAAACAACACACTGTACCATTAGAAACACGCTGTACCATTAGAAACACACTGTACCATTAGAAACAACACACTGTACTGTTAGAAGCAACACACTGTACCATTTGAAACAGCACACTGTACTTAAATACACTGTACCATTAGAAACAATACACTGTACCATTGGAAACAACACACTGTGCCATTAGAAACACACTGTACCATTAGAAATAACACACTGTACCATTAGCAACACATTGTACCATTAGAAATAACACATGGACCATTAGAAACACACTGTATGTACCATTAGAAACAAACTGTACCATTAGAAACAACACACTGTACCACTAGAAACACACTCACTGTACCCTTAGAAATAACACACTGTACCATTAGAATTAACACACTGTACCATTAGAAACAACACACTGTACCATTAGAAACAACATACTGTATCATTAGAAACACACTCACTGTACCCTTAGAAATAACACACTGTACCATTAAAAATAACATACTGTACCATTAGAAACAGCATACTGCACCATTAGAAACACAATGTACCAACATACTGTTCCATTAGAAACTACACACTGTACCATTAGAAACACACTTACAGTGGCGGTTTCTCTGTGCGGGCGTCGGGGCTCCGCCCCAGGTAATTTGCACAGTTTATTTGTACTGTTTATTTCAATGAAGATCACGTTTATTTATTTGTTAAAACTTAAAATTAAATACACACAAAGAACACACAGGGCACTGTCTCTGACTCTGCTGCCCAGCCCCTGTCTCCGCCGCACCCGCACCAAGTTGTTTAAAGTTACATGATTCAGTGGCGGTTTTGTGACATCCACTGATTGATTTGCTGCTCTGTCTTTTGCCGGCTGAGAACCTCACAGCCCTGAACGCTGTGATGTCATCAGCTCGGCAAAGACATAGCCTGGAGGCCCAGTCTCCACCCCCTGATGGCATGGTTAAGTTAGCCGCAGGCGTTTTTAACACAAGCCTGGGATTGCTAACGTCTCCACGTCAATCAGAGAGTGGAGGAGACTCAGAGAGCTTGCTGTCGTGTCACCCCACCACCTCCCAACTCAATTATGGTTTTAATCTGATTTTAATTGTTTTAAAATATAACATTTTAAATATTTTGGTATTTGGTTTTATGATAAAATCTGTTATGAGATTGTACTTTTATGATCTGTTTATTAATGGTTCGAATGAAGATTTGAATGGAATGCATTTTATTTTCACATTAACCGACCCAAATAAACTAAACATTCTACGTGTGTCTTCTGAGCGCACAGTACAACAGACTGATAGCGTTCTGAGACTTTGTATGAAAGCGAGCCCAAATTAAAGCGCTATAATGCCATAATACCAACACATAGCGCTATACAAATGCTGACTAAGTCTGGGAAAGGTTTGATAAGTTTTCCACCAACAAGAGCACATCCCTGGGTGCGAAATGTGAACTTTTATCACTTGGAGGTTTTCCAGACAAAACCCACAGCTTTAGTGGGTCCTCCTCGAGCGGGTATAGAGCTTTGAGAGGATTGCCTTGGCTGTAATCTAAAACCTCCAGCAGGGTGAGATTTTAAACGCCCATTCCAGAGACTAAGTACTCGATTTTAGGGCGGCATCCTGTTACTCCACCAGGACTCTTCCACCCTGATGGATATGCTGTCTCTAATTTAGAATTGACTGCCAAGCTGATAGTCCTTTCTAAAACGTAGTGATGGCGACTACCATACCGGTCACAGGTTTCATGTGTAAAGTGTGGTTGTGACAGTATACTGTACGTTTATGCAGGTTGCCAGAGTAGGGTCAAAGCAAACTGTCTCCAAAGTGTTTCCGACTTAAGTTGCAGAATGTTCCTAGGTGCTTGAGCAGGGAGGGAGACAGCCACACAACCATCTCAAAGTTCAGGCCAAACCCGAATTATTAAATATAATCATTGCAAGCACACACAAAAAATAAACTGGATCTTGTCAAGAAAATTCCTACAAATTGTCTTTATTCCCTATTTTTCATCGAAGAAAACAAAGGGTTGGTAGAGTCCAGTGGTACATGAGCTGTGCCCCCCAGTGCGATTTTCATGTATAGATATCCGTGAAAATTACTTTGCTAACTTGGACTGACGGGGGTTTATATAGCCTAAACTTGACCCAAAGGTATGGATCACTTTACGGTGAGCCTCAGTTACATTACACAAAGTCACATCACATTCATTTTGTAGTCATGACTCATGAGGAGATTAAGTGTTTCGCCCACAAGCACAGGGTGA
The DNA here is from genome assembly GCF_964263255.1 of Lissotriton vulgaris. Lineage (NCBI taxonomy): Eukaryota > Metazoa > Chordata > Amphibia > Caudata > Salamandridae > Lissotriton > Lissotriton vulgaris. Next base: position 796,510,298 of record NC_141685.1, on the reverse strand, counting down.
TAAGCCGACGCTGAGATTCGAACCTTGTTCCCCCGATTCCAAAGCCAGCAGCTCGGCCTGTAACATGCCAGGGCCCTGGTGAGTGAGACTGGTCGTTTGCAAAGGCGCAATCACATTTTAAATAATTCCTGCACCATATCAACCTGGTTTTCCAGTGACATGGTCACCAGCTCTGGCCGTAACGCCACATCCTATCCCCATTAGCTGATTTCTCAGGGGCGAGCATTTACTCGCTGAGTTATCTAGCCAGCCACTATCTCTTGCCTTTATCTCCCTTCACTTTAAATGGCTTTCCAGTCACCAAGGGTATGCAACTAGTCAGGCCCTAGCCATCCTGCAAGCATCACCCAGCATTTGTCACACATGATATATTTTGCTGTTCTGCAACATTTGTGAAAACTTTCACACCTCAAAATGATGGTCATGTCATTTCGTGAACAAACATAGAATTATTTTCTGAATCTGGTCCCATTTAAACAATGTGGTTGTGCTGAATGGAAAGTAAGATATTAGACTTCTTTTACCACCTCTGTACCATATTGTTTATTTATTTTCTATTGCTGCATAAAACGCTTTGTTGCTCGCCGCTGTTCGTGCTGTGGAAATATCTTCTATAGCTCATAGGGATGCACATGCATCTATATAGCAGTGGTACATCATACTCAATGTTATTACTCTGTCGTTTACACTCCAATGTGTGCAACTCTCGGAATCTGGAATCACAACAATAGACCACAATTAGTTATTTTCTTATTGTCTATGTGTCTCTGAATCACAGTCCATGCACCATCTGAACACAAAAGTAAAATGGAAATGAAAAATATTTTTTGATTGACATTTCTGTCACAATATGTTTAGTGCAACACGAATGGAATACATAGATTAACTGGTAAAAAGCTATAATTCCAAATCCAAATAACTGACTAACCTATCCACAGTCATCCAACAGTCTCTTTAACTATGTATTCCTCTTAACAGCCATCAGCGCATCCATCGACAACCACCTGTGTTTGCATGTTGCCTTTTGTGTATTGTCTCACTGCATATCTCTCTACATTTTGTCTGTATATGCTTCTGGGTATGCTTATAGTGCTACATGAATGTGTTTGCGGTTTATGTATCTGAACAACAAAGACATTACACACAAGCATTGGCATAGCCAATAGGTCCCACCTTTGGGAGTTTATAAGTGTTTAGTTATCCAGCACCATATCGCTGGTGCAACAACATCAACTGTTGCATGGCTAAGCACTTATATGGTCCCAAAGGCGAAACCTCTTGCCTATGCCATTGCTTGCTCTTAATTATTATTTTTCTTATTTAGTAGAATGCATGTAGGCTAGAGTAGGCATGTAGGCTTTAGTGCATGTAGGCTATATAAATGCAACTGCAATTATGAGTACATAACAAGATCAAATTAACTGCTATGAAATGTTATATTGTCATTTCAATGTTATTGCACTTTAGCTCTTGTGAAGTTCTGTGCAGGGTTTGTTTGCCTTGTGTGGAGCCACTTTATCTCACATAGCCACTGGGTCAGTAGACAGATCCAACCTATTTATGCAACATTGTTAAAATTAATTGTGGTTTATTGCAATTTAGAATGGTTAATTCATGAGTCCTTGGAATTGATGATAGTTTTAGGGGAGGCAGTGGCCTGTTTCTGTTAAGCACAATGGCTTCCAAAAGTCTTGAAAATCCACCATATTTGGCTGCTAATTTTTCAAAATTTTCTCAGGGGGAGAACCCCCCGAACCCTCCTTGGGTGGTTCAGGCTTGCTCGCTGCGCTCGCTTGCACGGTGTGCTACACCAATAATTTTCCGCTTCACCACTTTCAAATCTCAACAGCCGCCACTGATACTGTAACATTAGAAACAACACACTTTGCCATTGGAAATACAGTGTACCACTAGAAACAACACACTGTACCTTTAGCACACACTGTACCATTAGAACCACACTGTATGTACCATTACCAACACACTGTACCATTAGAAACCACACAATGTATGTACCATTAGAAACAACACACTGTACCATTAGAAACACACTCACTATATCCTTAGAAATAACACACTGTACCATTAGAAACAACATACTGTACCTTTAGAAACAACACACTGTACCATTAGAAACAACACACTGTGCCATTAGAAACAACACACTGTACCATTAGAAACACACTCACTGTACCATTAGAAATAACACACTGTACCATTAGAAACAACACACTGTACCATTAGAAACAACATACTGTACCATTAGAAACAACACACTGTCCAATAAAAACACACCGTGCCATTAGAAACACACTGTACCATTAGAAACAACACACTGTACCATGAGCAACACACTGTACCATTAGAAACCACACACTGTATGTATCATTAGAAACAACACACTGTACCATAAGAACGAACACACTGTACCTTTAGAAACACACTCACTGTACCATTAAAAATAACACACTGTACCACTAGAAACAACACACTGTACCATTAGAAACAGCATACTGTACCATTAGAAGCAACACACTGTACCATTAGAAACAATACACTGTAAATTAGAAACAACACATGGACCATTGGAAACACACTCACTGTACCATTAGAAACAACACACTGTACCATTAGGAACAACACACTGTACCATTAGAAACACACTGTATATACTATTAGAAACACACTGTATGTACCATTAGAAACTATACACTGTACCATTAGAAACACACTGCATGTACCATTAGAAACACACTGTATGTACCATTAGAAACTATACACTGGACCATTAGAAACAACACACTGTACATTAGAAACACCACACTGTACCATTAGAAACACACTGTACCATTAGAAACAACACAATGTACCATTAGAAACAACATACTGTACCATTAGGAACAACACACTGTACCATTAGGAACACACTGTATGTATCATTAGAAATACACTGTATGTATCATTAGAAACTATACACTGTATCATTAGAAACTATACACTGTATCATTAGAAAAAACACACTGTACCATTAGAGACACACTGTACCATTAGTCACATACTGTAACATTACAAACACAATGTACCATTAGAAACAATGAACATGATCCATCAACCATGCACAGCAACAACATCCCCGAGATAACCTCCAGAATCATTTATTCATTGCACAACCCTCCAGGAGACACTGGTACAAGCGCAGAAGTATTTAATACATGAAGTGGCATGGAGGACAGCATTGAACATCAACCCCTACTCAAATTCTCAAGCCATGATCTACTTCTCACAAAGCGGAATGGGTAACTTGGTAGACCATGGGCTGCACAGTAAACAAGCATCAGCAAATCCAAACGATCTGGGTTTAATGTGCTATTATATGAAAGCATGTGTTATGTATGCCTGTGTTTGCTTGCTTTACCAAATTAAAGACAGGCCCAATGGAAGTATTTATGTTCTCAAAGCCAATATTTATATCTTACTTTAGTCCGGAGATTTGTTTATTTGATGACACCACCACAGAAAACAAATAAAAAAATAAAGAACGAAGACTTGTCAAAAAAACACAATAACTCATAATTCCATCAAGCAGCAAGGGCCCTGTCTTGATGGACCTTTCTGTCACTGCGCAGAGCCGAGCGCCTGTTTTATGCACCTGCAGGAGGTAAAGTCAATCAATTTAACCCAGTAGTTCTCTGGGCTGGTGGTTTATTTTCCGATAGTACAGAAACAGTGGGCAAGGTTTGCCTCTTCCTGATTCTGATATGTGCTGTTTGAAAATGAAGCACTAACTGAGAAATATGGGGTTACATTAATTCACTTTACCCCCTGCATGTGCATAAAACAGATGTTCGGCTCTGTGCTGCGCCGGAAAATCCCATCATGATTCGTCCCCAGATGTGTTAACATAAGGTCAGTACCAGGAATAGTACATTTTGCTGGCGAAGAGAAATAATGCTTTTTTTAAGGAGACCCGTCACCGACGCTGTCTTAAAAATATTGTTGTTTTTAAGCTATGGAAAATCACTAAACTATCCGGGATAAATATTTCCATTGTAAACCCCCATACGGAATTCTTTTTGTTCTAGGGCTATATGTAGGTTGCTAAATACCGGTCGGTAACGGCAGAAAATCGGTTATTATCCTGTTACCGACCGGTATTTAGCCTTTTCTAATGTAGGAGGCAGGTTTTAAGGATTCAGTAATTTGCTGATTCCTTATTTTAAGGAATCGGTAAAATACCAAATCCTTATTTTAAGGAATCGGTAAATTACTGATTCCTTAAAAGCTATGTAGGTAGCACTCAAGTGAGTGCATTTTAACTTTAAGGATTCGTTATTTACCACCAACTACAAGTTGGTGGTAAATACTGAATACCTAAAACAAAGCTTTTTTTGCTTTTTTCTCAGTGCCAGGTGGAAGACATACATGCCCTTAGGGCATGTATGTGTGCCACATGTGCATGCACACATGCATGATTCGGGGGTGCAACAGGGTGTCAATGTGACACCCTGCCACCCTTGAATTTGCTCCTCCTATTACCGATTCGGTATTTACCGAATCGGTAATAGTGAATGGCTTCCCATTCATTCCTATGGGCCTCCAGGCCCATAGGAATGAAGGGGAAGGTGATTCCGTATTACCGAATCGGTATTATCGATTCGGTAATAACGAATATTACCGATTCGGTATTTTTTACCATATTTTTAGCTACATATGAAATACCGATTCCTAAATACCAAATTGGTAAAATTCGGTATTTAGGAATCGGTATTTCATATTTACCTACATCGGGCCCCTAGTGCCTTATCATGATGGGCTAGACTGTCCCAGCACAGAGGTGAGCACGTTTTTACGAGCTTACAAAGTGCATGTGTAAAGTAAATTAATTTAACCTCACATCTCTCTGTTTAGTGTAGTGCATTCTTTTAGGGAGCTCAGAAAGAGGCACGCCCTGCTCACTGTTTCTGAGCTGAAATGTCTGAAAATCACTCCCTAATTCAGAAATATGGGCTCACTGCAAGCACTGAAAGCAGGCGCTGGGTTCTCCCTAATACAGTCCCTGATGAAAAGTTATTTTCGTACCCACCTCCTTTGTATTCTAACCAGGAATGAAAATAACTTTCCTCTGCAGTGTTTGTTTGTTATGAAACCTCTTGGTATTTGCTGTTTGATTTTGTGACTATAAATGGGAATTGCAGCCTGTGAGAAACATGTCGCTCTAATTTAGTTACTTAAAATTTTCAAATATGTATGTACTGAGGCGCGACCTAGTAAATATCACCACTGAAATTATCTTATAGTGAGCAACAGGTGGAAAGGCAGACTTACATTTTCTAATGTTATTTGCTCATTCCCTGAAGGCAAGTTTCTCAGGGGTATGTGAGATTGTCAGTTTTTTGCCTATAAGGTGTTATTCCATGTGTCTTATCTCTGATTTATTTTTATTTATCAAGTGTCTGGAAAAATAGCACACTTTGGAGAGATGGAGAGCGCAAGTGCTAAGTAAACAAAGGCACAGACAGGGAGCGTTCTTAAAGGCCTGTTTGCTATTTCAGCAGTAATGCGCCGAACTGCATGCTTCAGTGAGCTCTTATCTGCAATGCTCTGTTCAGGTAGAATGTGAAGTCAGCACTTTAGACATAGACATGCATCAGTGGTCCTTGCTGTCTTGATCTCGGCAGTAGCATCCGAACTGTTATTATAGTGAAGTATTCAGCTTCTAAAGGATGCAGTGCAGCGAGGTGATTCAGTGAATGTGGTGCAGCCTGGTGGATTCGGGTCACATGTCTCTAAAAAGCATTTTGTGATTGTCAAACATCGATTTTTGCCGAATCACTATTTGGTAATCGCAAAATGCTATGTATGCAAGGAATCACCTAAGACTTAGGGCCAGATGTAGGAGCCCTAATACCGGTCGGAAACTGCCGATTTCGGCCGTTTCTGACCGGTATTAGGGTTTTGAGATGTAGGGGGCTGAAAAATACAGAATCGGTATATTTACTGATTCAGTATACCGATTCTGTAATTACAAATGTAGGGGGCACAGTTTACAGTGCTACAGGCCCTTAAGAGTCGGTATTTTACCACACAATCCTATTGTGTGGTAAAATACCGAATTCAGGTGTGCATGCACATCTGTGCATGCACACCTGTGCAATGTGACACACAGACATGCCCTTAGGGCATGTATGTGTGCCACATGTCACACAAGCCTGTACTTGGGGTGCTGGAGGGTGTCAAAGTGACACCCCCTGCACCCTTGCAGGTTTCGGTATTTACCGATTCTGTAAATACAGAATCGGTATTTCCCATTGATTCCTATGGGCTTCAAAGCCCATAGGAATCAGTGGGAAATACCGATTCTGTATTTACAGAATCAGTAAATACCGAATTTTACAGATTCGGTAATTCAGATTTTAAAATTACCTAAATCTGCCCCCTTCCCATTTACAGACTGTTAAATACCGAATCGGTAAAATTCGGTATTTAAGAGTCTGTAAATGGGAACTACCTACATCTAGCCCCCAGTGATTCCTTAATATTACCAAATAGTGATTCGGTAAATAGTGAATCCTTATAAGGTAACACCACTCCATTTGTTCGAATGCTTTTGCATGAGCTAATTTGCGATGACCTAATTGGTAATCGCAAATTAGGTAATGCATAGCCACGGGGGCCAAGGGACCTGAAGACCCTCTGAAGCACCCCCTCCCCCGTCCCCCAAAAATGTGCTAATTTAAAGCACCCACATGCCTTAGGGGCATGTGTGCAGTGCACATCACTTTGAAAAATGCATTTTTGTGCATTTTTCAAAATTTGCACATGGTTACCTTCCACTTGAAGTCAATGGTAGTAGCATTTTCCTAAATGCACAGTTTGCTTTTAGAAAATGCTCGGTACATGTGCTAAGGGAATTGCAAAATGTTGTTTCTGGTTTGTAGTCGCAATTTTAGGTAATCACTATTTTTGTGATTCCCTAAAGTTGCGACCATGAAGCCTTTCATATATCTTGAAAGGCCGTTTTGCATTCGCAAACCGGTGAAATTACCGATTTACACCTTTCGCGAAGGCAAAATTGTTTGATACATGTGGCCCTTAGTTTCTTATTATGGAGTGCTCTCTCACTTAGGAATCAGTGTAGGCTGGTGCACTCCTGTCTACCGGATGCAGTGCATTGTGGAGAGGTCAGTGTCACTAATGGCAGTTGGGCTTGCTAGTGTCCGTAGGATGCAGTGCAGTCTGATGACTTGGTGTCACTAGGGTGCAACTGGGTGGATTAGTGTCCCTATTATAGAATGCTCTCTTGTAGGTAAATATACCTCGGATGCAATGTGTTTGTGCTCCTGTCCCCCCGGATACAGTACGGTGTGAGGAGGTCAGTCTCACTACAGGCAGCTAGGTATGATAGTTTCCTTAGGCTGCACCCCAGTGCTCTGTGATGATTTAGTCTCATTAGTGTTCTTACAACGGAGCGTTCTGTGGTAGGATAATGTACCTAGAACACAATCTAGGTTGGTGCACTATTGTTCCCCGAAAGCAGTGCAGTGTCACTACAGGCTGCTAGGTATGTTAGCGTCCTTAGGATGCACCACAGTGCTCTGGTGATTTAGTCTCGTTAGTGTCTCTACTATGCAGTGTATGGGAAAGTTAATGTACCTAGGACATAATCTAGGTTGGTGCACTATTGTTCCCCGAAAGCAGTGCAGTGTCACTACAGGCAGCTAGGTATGTTAGTGTCCTTAGGATGCACCGCAGTGCTCTGTGGTGATTTAGTCTCGTTAGTGTCTCTACTATGCAGTGTATGGGAAAGTTAATGTACCTAGAACACAATCTAGGTTGGTGCACTATTGTTCCCCGAAAGCAGTGCAGTGTCACTACAGGCAGCTAGGTATGTTAGTGTCCTTAGGATGCACTGCAGTGCTCTGTGGTGATTTAGTCTCGTTAGTGTCTCTACTATGCAGTGTATGGGAAAGTTAATGTACCTAGAACACAATCTAGGTTGGTGCACTATTGTTCCCCGAAAGCAGTGCAGTGTCACTACAGGCAGCTAGGTATGTTAGTGTCCTTAGGATGCACCCCAGTGCTCTGTGGTGATTTAGTCTCATTAGTGTCCTTACTATGCAGTGTTCTGTGGTAGGATAATGTACCTAGGACACTATCTAGGTTGGTGCACTATTGTTCCCCGAAAGCAGTGTAGTGTCACTACAGGCAGCTAGGTATGTTAGTGTCCTTAGGCTGTACCCCAGTGCTCTGTGATGATTTAGTCTCATTAGTGTCCTTACAACGGAGCGTTCTGTGGTAGGATAATGTACCTAGAACACAATCTAGGTTGGTGCACTATTGTTCCCCAAAAGCAGTGCAGTGTCACTACAGGCAGCTAGGTATGTTGGTGTCCTTAGGATGCACCACAGTGCTCTGGTGATTTAGTCTCATTAGTGTCATTACTATGCCGTGTTCTAGGGTAGGATAATGTACCTAGGACACAATCTAGGTTGGTGCACTATTGTTCCCCGAAAGCAGTGCAGTGTCACTACAGGCAGCTAGGTATGTTAGTGTCCTTAGGATGCACCGCAGTGCTCTGTGGTGATTTAGTCTCGTTAGTGTCTCTACTATGCAGTGTATGGGAAAGGTAATGTACCTAGGACACAATCTAGGTTGGTGCACTATTGTTTCCCGAAAGCAGTGCAGTGTCACTACAGGCAGCTAGGTATGTTAGTGTCCTTAGGATGCACCACAGTGCTCTGGTGATTTATTCTCATTAGTGTCATTACTATGCCGTGTTCTAGGGTAGGATAATGTACCTAGGACACAATCTAGGTTGGTGCACTATTGTTCTCCGAAAGCAGTGCAGTGTCACTACAGGCAGCTAGGCATGTTAGTGTCCGTAGGATGCACCGCAGTGCTCTGTTGGGATTTAATCTCGTTAGTGTCCTTACTATACAGTGTATGGGAAAGTTAATGTACCTAGGATACAATCTAGGTTGGTGCACTATTGTTCCCCGAAAGCAGTGCAGTGTCACTACAGGCAGCTAGGTATGTTGGTGTCCTTAGGATGCACCACAGTGCTCTGGTGATTTAGTCTCATTAGTGTCATTACTATGCCGTGTTCTAGGGTAGGATAATGTACCTAGGACACAATCTAGGTTGGTGCACTATTGTTCCCCGAAAGCAGTGCAGTGTCACTACAGGCAGCTAGGTATGTTAGTGTCCTTAGGATGCACCGCAGTGCTCTGTGGTGATTTAGTCTCGTTAGTGTCTCTACTATGCAGTGTATGGGAAAGGTAATGTACCTAGGACACAATCTAGGTTGGTGCACTATTGTTTCCCGAAAGCAGTGCAGTGTCACTACAGGCAGCTAGGTATGTTAGTGTCCTTAGGATGCACCACAGTGCTCTGGTGATTTATTCTCATTAGTGTCATTATTATGCCGTGTTCTAGGGTAGGATAATGTACCTAGGACACAATCTAGGTTGGTGCACTATTGTTCTCCGAAAGCAGTGCAGTGTCACTACAGGCAGCTAGGCATGTTAGTGTCCGTAGGATGCACCGCAGTGCTCTGTTGGGATTTAATCTCGTTAGTGTCCTTACTATACAGTGTATGGGAAAGTTAATGTACCTAGGATACAATCTAGGTTGGTGCACTATTGTTCCCCGAAAGCAGTACAGTGTCACTACAAGGAACTAGGAGTGTCAGTGTTCTTAGGACGCAGTTCTCTGTAGTTATTTAGTGTCATTAGTGTTCTTACTATGCACTGCTCTGTGGTAGGCCAGTGTACCTAAAACACAATCTAGATTAGTGCACAACTGTCCCCCAAATACAGTAGAGTCTCACTATAGGCAGCTAGCTATGTTAGTGCCCTTATGACACCGTGCTCAGTTGCGATTTAGTATCATTAGTGTCCTTACTATGCAGTGCTCTGTGATAGGATAATGAGCCTAGGACACAATATAGATTGGTGCACTACATGTCCCACGAATGCAGTATTGTGTCACTACAGGCAGCTAGGTATGTTAGTGTCCTCAGAATGCAGATCTCTGTAATAATTTAGTATCATCAGTTTCCTTATTACTCAGTGCCCTGTGGTAGGTGAATGTACCTAGGATGCAATCTAGATTGGTGCACTACTGTTTCCCGAATGTATTGCAGTGTCACTACTGGCAGCTAGGCATGTTAGTGTCCTTGGAATGCAGCACGCTGTGATGATTTAGTATCATCAGTGTCCTTATTATGCTGTGCTCTGTGGTAGGTTGATGTACCTAGGATGCAGTATAGATTGATACAATACTTTTCCCCTCTTGTAGTACAGAGTCACTACAGGCATCTAGGTATGTTGGTTGTCTTACAATACAGAGCTCTGTGGTGATTTAGTCTCATGAGTGTTTAGTCTCATGAGTGTCCTTACTATGCAGTGCTGGGTTTTAGGGTAATGTACTTAGACTGCAATCTAGATTAGTGCACTACCGTCCTCCGAATGCAGTACAGTGTCGATACAGGCAGCTAGATATGTTAGTGTCCTTAGGATGAAGTACTTTGTGGCAATATATCTTATTAAGGATGCAGTGCTTTTTTGTCTCTTGGGGTCATTGTTACCCAATAAACAGTGGTGTGTCCTCAGAGTTCACTGTGGTGGGTTACTATCCTCTGCACGGAACACAGAGTTTTTGGTGAGTTTTCTTTGGCTGCCTTAAGAATCAATGGGCCCGATTCACAGAACTAACTTACGACAAAATCCTAAACTTACTACTTTTGGTATTCACAGATGGCATTTAGTAACCCTAAGTTATGATTTTGTCTAAAGTTAGGATTTTGTCTTAAATTAGGATTTTGTCCTAAATTAGGATTTTGACTTAAATTAGGATTTTGTCTTACGCTAGCATTTTTTTCCTAAATTAGGAGTTTGGCCTAAATTAAGATTTTGTCCTAAATTAGGATTGTGTCTTATGTTAGGATTTTGTCTTAAGTATAATTTAAGATAAAATCCTAATTTAAGACAAAATCCTAATTTAAGACTACTAAATGCCTTCTGTGAATGCCAAAAGTAGAAAGTTTAGGATTGTGTCGTAAGTTAGTTCTGTGAATCGTCCCCTAAGTGTACAGTGCAGTGTGATTTGTTTGTGCCCCCTAAAATGCAATGCAAAGTGGTACATTAGTGCTGTTGTGATGTAGGACATTTTGATAGGGTATTGTGCATAGGATAAGATTATGTGGGACATGTACCAGGCTGCAGTGCTCTTTGCTTGTGACGCCACCCTGGCTTGTTTGAAATGAGAAGAGATATCTGGTAATTTGTAATTTGTTATATTTTGAGGATGCAGTGCAGTGCGGTGAATAGTGTTCTTAGGATTCAATGCAACATTATTAGTTATTGTCCATGATGCAGTGCAGTTGGTTAGTATCAATAGAATATGGTGATGTTTGTGCCTAGGATGAAGTGCAGTGAAGTTACTTAGTGTTCCTTGGAAGGAGTGCATTGTGTCCAACAGTGTAACGGGTTAGTCTCCATGGAATGCAGTGCAGTATGGTGGGTTAGTATCTCTAGAAAGTAATGCACAGTGGTGATTTAGTGCCGATTTAAATGTTGCCAATAAGCATACTCCATCGTAACAGCAACTGAGTTTGCATATCACCAACATTATGGTCCACCCACCCAATTTAAAAGTGAGCGGATCATATTAGATTGTTCCATTTTCACTGTGGGCAAACTGCCTTGACGGCCTGATGGATTAAGGGCCATCAGAGAATTGTCTATATGGCTGTCCACCCAATGTGGATGAGCGGACAGATAGCAGTTTTTACTGCCTCTCACCACTTTGGTATTTATTTATTTTTTTTAATAAAAAAGAAAACTGTTTGGTGCAGGCCTCCATTATGTTGACGGAGCGCTGCACCGAACTGTAAAAAGCATTGACAGGAACTGCCTTGATGGCAGTTCTTGGCAACACTTTAAGAAATGACCACCAGCCTCTCGGTCATTTCATCATTTGGTGGGTGGAGGCGAGATCAAGGTTATATATATTAAATGATTCCATCACCCTGACTGCAATATCTCAGTCTGCCAAAATATAAATCTGCCCCTGAATGTCTCTTTAGTGTAAGGCAGTGTGGTGTGTTAGTGCTCCCATGACATATTGTGTGCTTATAAGATTCTGAAGATACTGTGAAGTTGAGTGGGTTAGTGCCCCAAGGTTGCAATGCAGTGTAGTGGGTCGATGTAACACAAGGAAGACACCATGCATGGAAGTCCTCCACACAGTGCAATTACACCTGATGTACAACCTTGACCATCAATGAAATGCAGAGAAGGCATATTCTACAGGTGCTTTATCAAACACTCAAAAAGATGATGGCAGGAATGCTTTCAAATAGTGTAACTACTGGCAATCACTCTGTGCAAACACCTAATCAATCATTTTTCACCCACCATGCCACTCTAAACAGAGACCAACCTTATGCAAATCAGTACTCACTCTGCCCCTGATGAGAAGGCCATTGCTGAGGCAGCCTACATTATGTTCTTGAGAAGGCTTTGCCGAGCAGTTCAGGATGAGCTGTTGGCATGAGAAGCTGGGTCAGTACTGATTTCCACAAGATGGGCCTAGACTGGCACAGTTGACGAAAAACAGATTGGAGTGCTACCCAGAGTGATTGCCATTGGTTTAGGTTATTTGAAGCCTTCGTCCCCTCACAATTTGTGTGCTTGATAATGCGACCTAAGTGGCTGAGGGTGTGCCCAGATGTGGGTCTACTGCTTACAGTGCCACAAGATGCAAGCTATATCTGACTGATGAGGCCTAACAAGGCTGAAACTGGTCTAGGGTAGCTTCTGGTCCCTTCTTGATGAGGCATCGCCTACAGTTTGGGACAGGCTGTTCCCATGAGGAGGAAGGCCAGTGCTGATTTGTAGATGGTGAGCCTCTGTCTGGTGACAAAGGGTGAAAGAAAAAATGGTTGGAATTCTACCCAGAGCAATTGCCAATGGTTTAGGTATTTGCAAGAATTCCTCCTATCACCTTTTGTGTGTCTGATGTTATGCCCTTAGAGTGGCACGGGGTGTGCTCAAATGTGGGTCCCTGACTTTCCGATCCACTGAATACAAAAAGATATGCTTCACTGATGAGGCCTACAAATGCTGAAACTAATCTGGAGTTGCTGGTGGTACCTTCTGAACAAGGCCTCATCTGGCAGTCCAGAAGGGACTATTACCACAAGATGCGGGGTTGGTACTGATTTGCATAAGGTGGGCTTCTGTCTAGAGTGGCGGACTAGAATGATTGCTAGTGGTTTAGACTATTTGCAAGCATACTTCTCATCACCTTTCTTGTATTTGTGATATTCTAATGTTGCAACATTAAACTTTTATATTGACAGTGCACTTTGCAAGGGTGAATGAACGCCAATTAGAATCACAGAACTCTCTACAAGTCTAAGCTTTTGCATAGAATTACCATTGCTGTATATGTATTATGTCAGCATTGAAAGCTAAAGCCATCATCAGCAGGACCTGAAAATGGCCCTTTGTCTCAAAGGAGAGTGCAAATAAATGAATTAGAGATTGTTTTTACCAGAGAAGTCTTGTGGACCAGAATGGGAGTAGACTTGTCCAACACTGCATTTGTAAAACATATACTACAATTCTATTATAGAGCCTAAACCAAAAACTATTTAGACATAGCTATGTACTTACAACATAGCACGGATAGTAGCAGTGATGGATTTGTAAAAGAATAAGTCCTGCTACCCAAAGTATAGCTCAGAAGCATAAGGGAGACGCTATTGAATATCCGGGATACTGAACACCAAGGCTCCCTAATCTTGATTCCACATTATGCCTCTTTCATCCACCACCAGACACTCACTACCCATTTATCTCATTCTTTCAGGTTCATTTTCATCCTTGCTTTCTTTCTTTGTCGATGTTTCATAATTCTCTTCCTCCTTTTCCCCTTTTGTGTTATGCCTCTTATTCTGGGTCAAATTCTGATGAGGGAAAATAAGTGCTGGTCCTCAAAAATGAGAACCAGTGGGCCCCACCTGTAACGACCAGCTCAATTTAGCGATGGATATTAGTTCAGTTGGATTAGAAACTTGTCGCGTGTTGTAATCCCAAAAGGGATGGCATAGCTTTTCACCTCTCTGGGAAAAGGAGTAGCACTTGTATGATGATAAATAATCTATACAAAGAGGCTGAGGCAAAAGAACACCGCGCCTAACAGTTTTTTTTCAAAACTCTTTTTATTGTACAGCTTGTATCAGGGAGTGATTACAACACCTAAATGGGGCACATCAGATCTACTAGCTTCTATATACAATACAAGCATTTTACCTGAATATGAACAAAAAACATATCCTGCATTGAGCTGAGCACCTCCCCAACCTACCCCCCCCAAAAAGCTGGCACTTAATGAATCGTTGGAGCCCGTTGATACAAATAGATGAAGACATGAACACTTGTTGCAAGTTGAAGCCCCCTACCCACCACCTCAAGAAAGTATCACATTGTTATAATCCCCATACTGTAAGTCTGGATTGCCTAATAGGTATCCTCTTAATGGGGCATGAGGCTACAGGCAGCTCCTCCGCATAAATTCCCAGCTGGTCCCTGCAATAAAGTAAGTCTCGGATCTATCTTTTGACTGTCGGTAGGGTTTTAGCTCCCCAGCATTGCGCAATCACCGACTTGGCAAACAGCATGGAAACAGCCACTAAACGCCTATTGCATGGCTTTAGGCCCTTAACCCAACCTAAAATGCACACAGCGGGCTAACACGGCACCGAATCCAGCATCACTTTCGTGAGCACTTTCGCAACCTTGACCTAAAAAGCCTGTATACCAGCACAACCCCACACGAGATGCAGGAAGTCTGCATCCTCCTGTCTACACCGCACACAACTAGAGCTGTCCCGCAACTCAAATCTGTGCAACTGAACAGGCATGTAATAGATCTGGTGCAGATATTTAAAGTGGCACCTAACACTTTATTGGGTAAGGATTACAATAGATCAGGGTAGTGCACGAGTCCAGAAGAAAAGCTCCCTTCGTCTTCCACATAGGAGAGACTCCATAAACAATTACAACAAAAGAGGGCTCACCACTACTATTTTCTTGTCATATTAATCTGAAAATCAACTCTATAAAATGCAAACACACCACAGGACCTTACAACACGATACCCTTGTACACAACAAATATTTTACAACAAATTGTGTCTATGTAAACACTAATGTAAAATTCAAGCAAAAACAAAGCATGTGAGATCAACTGGTCCTTGTATTTCACAAGGACCGGTTGATCTCACATGCTTTGTTTTTGCATGAATTGTACATTAGTGTCTACATAGACACAATTTCTTGTAAAATATTTGTTGTGTGCAAGGGTATCGCGTTGTAATTTTCTGGTGTGCTGGCCTCGGCCTACACACATTGGAGGGGTTATAGGGCTGATCCCCTCACCCGTTTATGCACCACATCTCTAACCAGGATTTCTAGAAACTCTTACGTTCACTTTCAGCAGTGTGCCCTTTCTTTCTTTTCCCTGACTAAAAACCCTTTAGAGACATTACACCACAGGACCTTCATCATGTGCTAACAGACTCACCGGTCCCATAGAAAGACACTGAATCCATAAATGGAACAATTACTGTGATGCCCTAACTGATATTTTTGGTTTTGGAAAAAATCTAGTCTGAACACTTACCACCAAGTGGGTCATCTACTCATGGATACTGTCTCGTTAAAGGGCCTAGGGAAATGTTACATTGTGGACAAATTCACTGTACAACTTAAACTATGAAATCTCATGCCCACTGCTTTACTTAGAAGAACCTCTGTTTGAAGCCCTGAAGAAGTCCTTTGGGACGAAACAAGTTGGTTGCCTTTGAGTCAAAGAAGATGGTTTTTAAAAATATAAACTAAATGAGTATAGGAATCTCTTCTTTTGAATAAACACAATGGAGTCTTTGTATTACATTGATCAGTTGAATTAAATTGTATAGAGTTGATTTTCATATTGTTACAGCAAGTAAACAGTATTGCTGAGCCACCTATTTTGCTCTTGTATAATATTAATACACATAAAGTAAAGAGACATTCTTTCTGTTTGTGAAATGCACTATGACCCTCTTAGTGATCCAGGATAAGACTGGTGGAAATTCCAGTTCACTAGTTTTATTGGTCCCTAACGCGTGCATTGATATTAAGCATGGGCGAATTTTGCGAATCTGGCGTTCGCGAATTTTGCGAATTTGCGAACTCGCAATCCGCAAAATCCGCAAATTTGCGAGAATTCGCGGATTTTTTTTTTGTGTTCGCAAGGATTTCTGCCAGTTCGCAAGGATTTCTGCCAGTTCGCGATGGTTTTGTACCAGTTCGCAATTGCGAACTTACATGTCGGCTCGCAACGGTCACGATTATGTTGTTTCTACGTCTGGTTCATCATCACAGGTTCCCAGCACCCTCTGTTTCACCCCTGCCACCCTCTGTTTCACCCATACCACCCTCTGGTACATCAATGCCACCCCCTGGTTCATCATCACTGTAGATTATGGGGGGAAAAAGCAAGCACACCTGCCTGCTTCAACTGACATGAATGAATTTGGGGTTGATTTATTAATGTGTCACTGTTTTAAAATTCCAGTCTGGCACCTGCTTCCTTATCTGTAATTTGCTTTCTGTTGCAGTGCAATTTTTTTTTCCAGGACCTTTGTGGCCTACTTGTAGCTATTCTATGAGCCTGCTGTGAGGGTCAGAGCAGGGTCATACAATTGTTGCAACTAGCAATTGAACTCTGGAGGGGCCCTTGTCAGGAAGCACTACAGGGAATGGTTACTAATGATGAGTTTGAACTTTTGAACCTGCTGAATGCTTTTATGTGTTCGCAAGGATTTCTGCCAGTTCGCAAGGATTTCTGCCAGTTCGCGAGGGTTTTGTACCAGTTCGCAATTGCGAACTTACATGTCGGCTCGCAACGGTCACGATTATGTTGTTTCTACGTCTGGTTCATCATCACAGGTTCCCAGCACCCTCTGTTTCACCCCTGCCACCCTCTGTTTCACCCGTGCCACCCTCTGTTTCACCCATGCCAACCTCTGGTACATCAATGCCACCCTCTGGTTCATCATCACTGTAGATTATGGGGGGAAAAAGCAAGCACACCTGCCTGCTTCAACTGACATGTATTAATTTGGGGTTGATTTATTAATGTGTCACTGTTTTAAAATTCCAGTCTGGCACCTGCTTCCTTATCTGTAATTTGCTTTCTGTTGCAGTGCAATTTTTTTTCCAGGACCTTTGTGGCCTACTTGTAGCTATTCTATGAGCCTGCTGTGAGGGTCAGAGCAGGGTCATTCAATTGTTGCAACTAGCAACTGAACTCTGGAGGGGCCCTTGTCAGGAAGCACTACAGGGAATGGTTACTAATGATGAGTTTGAACTTTTGAACCTGCTGAATGCTTTTTTTGTGTTCGCAAGGATTTCTGCCAGTTCGCAAGGATTTCTGCCAGTTCGCAAGGATTTCTGCCAGTTCGCGAGGGTTTTGTACCAGTTTGCAATTGCGAGCTTACACTGCATGCCGCAAAATTGTATCACCAAGAAAAAAAAATCCGCTGCGTGCGAATTTGCGGATTTTTGGTAAATTCGCGAGCGTTCGCGGATTGCGAATTTACCGAAAATCCGCAAAATCCGCGAGCGTAACGGATTTTCCGCCCATGCTTAATTGATATTTATAAAGTGCAACCTAGACGAGAAGCAATGAAGTGCTGTAAATTATTATATCTTTTGAATTATGACTCTGGATTATAATTCACTTTTGATGCACAGAGATCAAGGTTTTTGCCCAGAATCTCACAATTTTCAAACAAGTGCCAGGATTCAAACCCAGATCTCCAGGTTCAAAGTCAACAATACACCACATTGCCTTTCCTAATAGTGTCTTTTTTGTGTTCATGGCTGTTACATTTCTAGGCTGGTCAAAATAACCTATTTATTTATTTGTGTTTTCCTCAGGCCTTTGTCTTACTGGTGGAGTCGGGTGCAGTCACTACTATACTGCAGTGAAAGTGGCTTCCAAGGGGCATTCCTGGAGCACAGCAAGACCTGCATCTGTCCTTACAAACAAGTTCTGTGCCAGGGCTCCATGCCATGCACAGTGGGGGAGGGCTCCTCCTGTACAAGCTGCGAAACAGAGGATGTCAGCCGCTGCAGTAGCTGCAACATGGGCTACGTTGCCATCCATGGACAGTGCCGACCAGAAGTAGCAGATGCTCCAGAGCGCTACTTGGGGCTGGAGGCAGACCTGCCTGACCTGGAACTGAAGTATCTTCTGCAGCGACGAGACCCCCGCATTCTCTTGGCCAACGCCATCTTCATAAGCAACGACCTCCGATTGGGTGTTTGGTTTGACCCTTCTTGGCGCAAGAGGATGCTGCTCACCTTCAAATCAAACAAGTACCGACCGGGACTGCTGCACATACTGCTCGGCATATCCCTGCAGGTGTGCCTCACGAAGAACAGCACTCTTGAGCCCATCATGGCAATCTATGTCAACCCCTTTGGGGGAAGTCACTCTGAAAGCTGGTTCATGCCCGTGGGTGAAGGGAGCTACCCAGACTGGGAAAGGACTAAGACGGACTCGTCTTCACAGTGCCAGAACTGGACACTCACTCTGGGCAATAGATGGAAGTCCTTCTTTGAGACAGTACATGTCTATCTGAGGAGCCGAATTAAAGTGGAAGATGAGAGCACTAATCAGACATTGTACTATGAGCCGCTGGAGGCACCTGACCCTTCCAGGAACTTGGGCTATATGAAGATTAACAGTTTACAGGTTTTTGGGTACAGCCTGCCCTTTGACCAGCAGGCCATTCGGGATCTAACGCTGCAAGTGGAGTATCCATATACCAGTGATCCACGGGATAGGGTCATGATGGAACTGCTAGAGCTCAGGGATAGAGTGAACAGTCTTTCCCCACCTGGTCCCACCCGTCTCGACTTCTTCACCTGCCTTCTCCGGCACAGGCTCAAGCTGCCCATCAACGAAGTTGGTAGGATCCAGAGCTCCCTAAGGGCCTTTAATGCTAGACTGCCAAACTCTGTAGAGTATGAGACGGCCAAGCTGTGCAGCTAGCCTTTCTAAGGCTTCAAAACCCTCAACTGCTTTGGGTTAGCCTTTGTGGGACACTATATGCCTGCCTGGGACCCTCATTGCCCTTGGGATGTTCAGTTTCATGGGTTGCTTAACCTGGGATCTTCACTGCTAACAGAAGATTTTCTGGAACCTCTAGTTGTTGGGAACATCCAGGTTGTGTGGCTGACCATTTTGGAATCTGCACTGCTGGTGGAGCTGTCCATCACATCCACCACATGTGACAACCATTCCCTAGGTTCTAGTTCATAAGGACCCTAAACTGCTCTGCTGAGGATCAATTCCATGTACCAACCCTAGTTATGTTATTGCGTTCTACATATATAGCACTCTTTTACAGAGGAAGGTCACTCCCTGGGAGACATGGAAGTGATTTATTCAGTGATTGCTTTGGTTACCTTGATTGTACAGTGCCAGGTTAGTTTCATTTGGATCTCCAGTGCAGGGAATTTTTTACTGGACAATCCAATGCAAATTAGGCCAGCTTTACCCTTGCATATTCTGGCCCTTGGTAAAAATATGCAGTGTGGATCTTCTTCCCTAGACTCTACAGAGGGGAATTTCTCGGTCTCTCCTTTGTAGGGAATCGGTGCTCCAGGATATCCAGGGCTTGGTTACTACCCCAGTGCTGTATTGCTTTCATGGCCTATACAGTACAGTGTTATATTACACAGCTCGCTGGTGCCGGAATTATTTTCCTGGGACCTCCAGTAAAAGGTTTGTTCCTAGATACTCTCCAGTTCTGGAATAATTTTCCTGGGTTGTCCAGTGCTGAATGACTTACTGTGAATACTCCAGTGATTGAGTAGTTTTGGGGGTTTACTTGTGCTGGCCTTTTCTCCCTTTCTGGATTACTTTTTATGAGTTCCCCAATACTTGGTTATTTCTTGGAGTTCTCCGAGACGGAGGAAGATTCCCTGGGTTTGTTTTCATAGGTTCACATGTGCTGAGGTAATTTTCTTGGGTTGTCCACGTCTGAGTCTATTTTCTTAGGCTTGCCCTGTCTTTGGGCCTGGGTGAACTGCTCAACTTGGTTATGATTGTAATTTTAAAAACTCATAATTAAACCATGAACAGTGAAATGTATTGGAAGGTTATTATTGAAACAATACCTTGTTAAACATCTAAATCTGTGCTACAGAATAAAATAGGTAAATCAAATCCTGTAAAAGTTGTTTACTTGGAGCGTCGGAGATTCAGATTGAGGTGAGAGTGAAAAGAAATATGGATGTCTGATCTCTCCTTAAAAGAAAGAAAGAATGAAACAGATGGGGGGGGAAACGGTGGGGGGGGGGTCTTGATCTAGTGTGTGGTTGTTCTTGCATACCCTCAATGTAGTAGGAGTCTCTCCAGGTCCTGCAAGCCTGATTAAATTCACATTCTCTATACTAGAAGCCCAGCTTTATTTCTCTGTCCCACCTCACAGTGATTTCCCTAAAGGGAACCAAACTCCCAGTATATTTCTGTGTCTAATAGAATGTGAAGGGAGTGGGCTCCTGGTGGCATGTTTATGTATATGGAAATGTGGACCCTCTCCTGTTAGTTCTCACCTGTAATTTTCTGATTTCACTAGTACTATTGCTGTAGCAACAGCAGCAGCATTGTTAGGTAGCATTAGCACATTCTGTTACAGGGGTTCATCATGTTACCTTTTGCAATGTGAATACTGACACCGCTTTAACTTCTATATAACGCCTTCTACCCGGAAATATAAGCTCTACAACCATAACTTATTAACCATTCTTCTATTCAGTAACAAGACAGTTCCTTTTGCGAGTAAGGGTCATCCTTATGGAACTCTTTAAAAATGCACTTAAGAATTGAGAACACTTTTTTAAAGATTCGCAAGGCTGTTAAAGATTAGACCTCACCCCCATGCCACCTCAGTTTGGACACAAACAAACGCATCAGTCTTGACCCTGCTTCAAACTAAGGCGGCATGATAGACTAAAAACGAGGGACTGGGATGCAGCCCAAGCGCTAGCTAGTTGTTGGGATTCAATCAAGAATCCCGTCCATCACCTTATTGTTACAATTGACACCCTAAGTGTGATGGGTATGTCTAGACATGGGTCTCATGCTTACTGTTCCACAGGAATCAAGCTATACCTGGCTGATGAGCAATTATCAGGGTGACACCGGTCTCAGGTTGCTTGTATTGCGGTTCAAGGAGTACCTGGCTTGGCGGTTCAGAATGGACTGTTCCCTTTGGAGCAGGGTCATGACTGAATTGTATATGGCTGGGTCCAAACTGAGATGGCATGGTGGGCCAAAATGATGGATTGGTATCACGCTGAGTGATTGCCTGTGGCTGAAATTAGCTGG
Organism: Lissotriton vulgaris; assembly: GCF_964263255.1. NCBI lineage: Eukaryota > Metazoa > Chordata > Amphibia > Caudata > Salamandridae > Lissotriton > Lissotriton vulgaris. The sequence continues at coordinate 796,488,837 of NC_141685.1, read as the reverse complement.
TTTGTTGAATTCTACTAGTACCAAGGTGGTGGTTGAATGAGGCGTTTCTCAATATATTTCACATAGCAGCCAGTAAGATGCCTGCTATCATGATCAGTTAAGCGTACCATGAGAAAGCGCTCCCATTCTCATCCCCCGGGATATTGTGTTGGCAGGAATGTTTTTCCATTTTCAGCACCAGCACTGTTTTACTTAGAAGTTAGAACTCACACTCCTCTAAAGTAATATACATGTAATTCCTTTTCTTGATGTATTCTTGATGCTAGATTGGACCTTTCATATGGGCTTTTTGTAAACCTCAAGACTAGCAGTTAAGTATTTATACTTGTTTATGTTATTTGATTCTTTTTATAAGGCCACTTTTTCGACCTTTTTTTAGGTTTTCCTCCAAAGGCTGTGCCTTGCAATATTGTTCCCAGACAATTACATTGTACTGAGACTTCCACTTGCAGGTGACTGTTGACCAGCACATCTGCTACTAGAGGCTTTTCTAACCTAATGCGTAGGAAGCCTGTTATTTGTTTAGTAATAGCAAGTCATTGACATAGAGAATGAACACAGTTGCGTTGAGGAGGTATCATCTTTCTTCCTGTTTGCTTTTGAAGGTCTCTGATGGCATGTCAATTTTCTTCTCCCTACAACAGTTTGAGATATACATCAGATAATTTGCTTGAATTCTTTTTAACTTCTAGTGCATTTGCCAGTGGATTGAAGGAACCAAGGTAGATCTGGAAAGGCCTAACCAAGGACATTCCTGTAGTTGATGCCAAAGTGTGCATGACTGACAATCAATTGAGGAAGAAATTGTTGTATTAGTTTTTGCTTGTGGAGTTGACAGTGTGCTGAGTTCATGCTTGATGCGCACATCGAAGTTGAGATGGGTAGGTAGACTGAATCCTGAGGCCGTTACTCCATTAAAATTAATTAGAAAGTCACAGGTTTTTAGACATGATAGGCTTGTTGGAACAGATGTAGTTAAGGTGTCTGGTATAAGGAGTAAGTAATATATCTCACAGAGGTTGGGAATGAGGAGTTACATCGAAAGTGACTGTATATGTTCCAAACATCGTTGATGAGGCTGATGATGATAATGTTTTAAGTTCTCGAGCATTATTGCATGCCAACTACATACTGAAAGATGGAAAGCCCTCATCCCTTCCACTAGGGACACAGCAGATCCTTGTACAGATTAAGAAGACGCAATGAAAAGCTATTGTTTTCTTAATGGTCTTTCCTTGGAAGAGGACATGACATGAAAGATGGATATTGGTCATGACATCTTCAGCAGTTGAGATTTTTTTATGTGTGCAGTTTGTTCACTAATGTTTAAAAGTCGGAATAGATCCATGGGCTAGTGGAGAGTTTATTAAAAGAAAGTAAGGGCGGAGGGTAGATGGTAGAGTATCCAGGTGGTGCACAGAGGGGTTGACGCCCCCATACATTTTCATAGATTCTCTTTGTATAATGGAGTGCATTTTAACCATTCATGTTTGAGTTTAGACGGCTGAGGTTAACAAGTGTAGGTTTCCACTGTGACATTGATGTATTATATGATGCTTTTTTATATTATCATTTGATGCATTATTCAGAGTAGGATTGATTTCTGGTTTGACATAGTCTCTGATTATTTTAAAAGGTGTTGACTCATCCTGAACTTCATTTTGAAAGAAAGAGGGTTTGTTTTGAAATGTTCTGCTTTAGTAAATGTTCTTGCAAGTTGTAGTCAGGAGAGTGGTTGTGAAGAGCTTTTCAGAGTACTACCTATGCTTTGTTTTTCTTAGGTTGACCCTTATGACGAACTATTATGGATTCCTAAGAAGGTGATTTGTGGAGTGTGGAATGGAATACTGTATTGGATTCTTTTACTTCAAAGTTTACAGGAATTATGGTTTTGATTTTTTTAACTAGAGGAAAATAGGCTTTTAGAGGTAATTTTCAGATTTTGGGAATGATGTGGACAATGCAAGCTAGATGGTCCAGTTATATGTTGAATGGCAGAAGGGGAGGATTGCACCAGTTTCCCTTTATAGGCTGCATGATGTATAGGTTGCTTGGGTGAGAGATAATCAAGTTTAGGATGTTTGCAGCTTTTTATGAGGGAGTAAAGTGAAAGTTTATCAAATTCAAAGTGCTTCTGAAGACAATTTGTGCCCAACAAGTCAGGGTGTAAATAAATTAATGTTGAAGTCATCAAGAAAACTACTTTCGGAGTACAACACTTTATTTTCAATCATCTATCCAAAGAGACATTCAACAAGACAATTTGTGAAATGAAGTATTTTGTGTGGCAGGGATTCTGCTCTGGAACAGAACTATGCCTGGAACCATAGAACACCGGCATGTAGGGACTGAGTTACCATACAATTTCAGTATCTGAGTCCGAGTCCGACTAGCTATACTGCCTCACATGCCCTCGTAACCTTAGCAGAGAAACAGGTGAATTGACACCCCAGAACACAACCCTCTCGACCCTCTCAGGGATTGTGGTGGCAGGCCACACCTGTTGGTTCTCCTCACTCGTACTTGTCCACAATAAGATAACCAGGAGACACAAAGGAAGTTTAGAACATTTATTTAAACTATTGTGCTCTGAAATGCAGTATACGTGCCACAATTAGAAAAAAATGCATAATAAGAATACTGTTAGCATGGTTAATAATCCATAGAACATGAAAAGCCCTATCATTTTATAGGACAAACTAACCTAACCCCCCTTCCCTGATACTAAATCCTGATGAATATATATAAAAGATCTCTCGAATTACTGTCAGAACCCGTACCTTAGCATATACAGATAGATGCACTACATCTCAGTAGATAGAGTGCTCTTGTCTCAGAACTCTCCTTCCATGTGTGTGTTTTTGGCTCATGTGCTCATTTATATGATAGGACAAGGGTGCACATAAACAACAACTGCATTCTGGTGTTATTTCAAGGTGCTAGTGCCTAGCCAGAAAGAATGTTTATGTTTATGATTTTGGGATTTTTATTGCGGACAACTACCCAGGGGTGTCTCGGCGCATATAGAACTTCCTGGGACAAAGAGCAGCCAAATGAATCATTGATTGAATAACCAGGTTTTCAGAAGTTTACGGAACATGATGAGAGTGGGACTGGTTTTGATGGACAACGGGAGAGAGTTCCACAGCCTGGGGGTTGCTACTAGGAAGCATCTATTTATTTATTATTTATTTGTGTATTTTGTAAAGCGCACAGCTGCCCCAAAGGGGCGTCCCGGCGCTGATAGATCAGGGAACTGAGAGGATCGGAGCAGAAGAAGGCATTATGTGGGGAAGAGATGAGTCTTCAGAGACTTTCGGAATGCCGATTCTGTTTGACAGGCACGTAAGGCAACCGGAAGCTTGTTCCAACACTGAGTGGCGCAAACCTCGAATGTTTTCCCTTCTGCGCGAGTGCGTTTGAATCTTGGGGTTTCCAGGAGAAGAAGGGAGTTTGAACGTAATGTCCTGGTGTTTACATACGGCCTCAGAGTACTTTTCAGATGGGCTGAGCCATTGCCCTTAGAGGCACGAAAAGCCAGAATCATGGCCTTAAATATACATCTCTTGGCTATGGGAAGCCAATGAAGTTTACGGAGGTGAGGGGAGGTGTGATGTCTAGCTGGAATTCTCTCCACTAGCCGAGCAGCAGCATTCTGGACAGTCTGTAATTTGTGACATAGGCCTGCTGAGATACCAAGGTATAATGCGTTGTAGTAATCGAGGTGAGATATTATCAGTGCTTGTACCACAGTCTTACGGCAGTCCAACGGCAGATAGTTAATAAGCCGTTTGATAGTCTTGATCTTAGCAAAACAGGATGCTGCTACTGTTTGAACCTGGGCATTAAAACTAAGATGATTGTCCCAGCGCACTCCCAGGTTTCTCACCGAGTCTTCAGGCGTGGGGGCTTGGCTCAGATCATCTGGCCACCACAAATTGGAATCTAAAGGGGATGGTGAATTAAAAAACAGGATCTCCGTCTTTCCTGCGTTGAGTCGGAGGGAGTTAGAGTCCATCCAGCTAGAGATGTCTCTGAGACAGGATTTCAGGGGGTCGAAGGCAGAGGCGGAGGGGGTATCAAAAGTGAAAAGTAGCTGAATGTCGTCAGCATAGGAAATGGATTTGATCCCAGTTTGTGCAATCAGTTTGGCCAAAGGGGTAAAATAAACATTAAACAAAAGCGGGCTCAGGGATGAGCCCTGTGGAACTCCCCATTTGAGTGGTCTAGCGGAGGAGGAAAAGGTAGGGGTGTATACCTGCTGTGTGCAGTCACCTAAGTAAGAAGAGAGCCATCTCAGCACAGTTCCGCCTATACCCAGGTCCCCCAGCCGTCTATCTCCCCAGGTGGTGGTTCTGGTACGTGGGACAGGGAGGAGGAAGGTGCAGGATGAGCGAAGTGATCTTTTAGGGGCATAGGTCCGAAAAGCATCTCTGAGGAACCTGGGTCCTGAGTCATGGAGGGCCTTGTAGGCGATACAGAGTGCTTTAAATTTAATCCGACTCTTGACTCTTAGCCAATGCAGTTGACGTATGACTGAGGAGGTGGGGCGGTGACTGGAGATGCCGAGCAAGATTCTGGCTGCCGCATTTTGAATAGATTGCAGTTTGGTTAGGACCTGTTCTTGCGTGTTGAGGAAGAGAGCATTGCCATAGTCCATCTTAGAAAAAACGAGGGTGGTGATCAGAGTTTTTCCTGCAGCTGGAGGGAGATATGGCAACAGCTTCTTAATCTTCCTCAGCATATAGAAGGAGGATGCAACCACTGCATTCACATGGTGCTTGAATAACAGCTTGTCATCGAGCATGACACAGAGGTTTCTGACCCTGGCATCCGGAGTGGGAGGTGAGCCCATTTCACTGGGCCACCAGGTGGGAGACCATTCCGGCGAAAGGTTGCCAAAGGTCATCATCTCGGTCTTGTCGGAGTTTAATTTCAAGCTGTTACTCGACATACATGAACTAATGGCCAACATCCCCTCCTGGAATCTAGCAGCAACAGCTGTTCCATTTTTATGCACCGCCAACACCAATTGGGTTTCCTCCGCATAGGTGGTTAAGCGCAGTCCGTGTGCTTTTATTACCCTCGCCAAATCCACCACATACATATTAAATAATGTGGGGCTTAACGAGGAGCCCTGGGGCAACCCACACGGAAGGGTGAAAGTGGGCGAATAGAAAGTGCCCAATTTCACCGCTTGCGTATGGTTAGCCAGAAACTACGTAATGAGGTCCCTGGCAAGATGGGTCACCCCCAGGGATGTGACACGGTCGATCAAGATGGAATGATCGACCGTGTCAAAGGCAGCGGACAGATCTAGGAGTATAAGGACCGCCGCCCCACCCTGGTCCATTATAGTCCTAATCTCGTCAGAGGCCTTTATCAAAGCTGTTTCTGTGCCGTGGCCCTTCCTAAACCCGAACTGGGTGTCATCTAGAAGTTGATGGTGATCGATGAACCCCGAAAGCTGTTGGTTCATGCCTGCTTCAAATATTTTGGCCGGGAATGGGAGGCAGGCAATGGGTCTGTAACTGGCTGAGTCAGCGGGGTGCCTTTTTCCAAATTTCTGGATAGATGCCGTCTGGAAGATGGAATTACATAAGTCTGTGAGCGGGGACTTTATAACCTCCGTGAGAGCACTCAGTATAGAAGGAGGGCAAGGGTCTAACGGAGACCCGGACTTAATAGAGGTAATAAGCTTACTGATCTGTTCAGTAGAAACCATATGAAATTTGGAAAAAGTGGATGTGGGTAAAGAGAACAAAGGAGGGGGGTCAGGGCACTTCGAGCGTTTAAGGGAGGAGAAAGATGAGTAAATATTGGTGACCTTGGTGGAGAAAAAAGTCGCTACGGCATTACAAAGCTCTTGAGATGGCTCAATGGGAGGCCCTGTCAGAGGGTTAGAGAGAGAATCGACTACTTGGAATAGCTTTCGTGCGGAGTTCTGGGCGGACTCAATCTGGGCCAGAAAGAAAGCGCTTTTGTGTTTAATAATAGATTTATTATATAGCGCTAGCACATCTTTGTAGGTTTGCTTGTCCGAAAGGCCAGCACCTTTCTAAATTCCTACAATACTGTTGTTGTAGTCGAAGATCCTCCGTGAACCATTGGGCAGATGGCGTAGCCTGGTTAGAGATGATGGTTTTGGCTGGGGCTACTTGATTAATTGCATCCAAAATCCACTCCTGGTACCTGCTGGACAGTAGGCTGGGGTGAGGTGACGCCTCGTAAGGAGATCCAGCCAAGATATTTGATAAGAGAGGGTAGTCCAGGTTTTTCCAGGCTCTGGTACTGATAGGGATACGAGCTGTGACCTGAGGAGGGTTGGGGTTATGACCCAGGATGGTGAAAATGACTGCAAAGTGGGCCGACCATACTACGGGAACAACTGTGGACAATGTAATACTAGGATTATTGGTGAACAAACCATCAAGCGTATGTCCTGCTTGATGAGTAGGGGCTGCCACTAACTGCTGTAATCCTACCGCTGATTGGTCAGCAATAAGTTGAGTGGTGTCTTTGTCCCCTGCGACTTCCCGATGAAAATTGAAGTCCCCCAAGATGGTATAGTCAGGCTGACCTAAGGAGAGTTCAGAAAATTCATCAAGGGCCGAAAGGAAACGAGTGTGCGGGCCAGGGGGACGGTATACAAGGATGCCTTTAAAAACTTGATTTTAATTGAGAGTGGTGGAAAAGGTACAGGCTTCACAATCCAGTCAATAAATGGGTTTGATTTTAGAGTGAAAAATCGATTTATGGATGATGGCTATGGCTAAGCCACCTCCTCTCCCCGTGGTTCTGTCCCGTCTTACCACACAGAAGCCTTCCGGGGTGGCTGAACAGAAATCCGGGCCGGAAGCAGCATCTCCCCAGGATTCAGTTACAAACAAGATGTCCAGCGCTTGGTTTGCAATGAATTCCCTAATTTCCAGGCTGTGTTTCGGGAGGGAGCGGGCATTAATAAGCGCCGAGCGAAAATAGCGCTTAATGTGGAGCTGATGGTATAGGCGGAAGGCAAAGGACAAGGGAGAGTGTAATTACAGCCTGGACATGGGGCAGGGGTGGACACAAGGCAGCTAGGAGGGGACAGGTGTCAACACCGCGTGTTGGTAGTAGGTGTATTAAGTTCCCTCAGCTGAGAGGAGGAATAGCGCAAGGGGGTACAGTAGGCATCAGTATGCCCAGGACCAGGGGGACTGGCCCTGGGCCCGGTACAGGCGCGGACGGGTGCAGACGGGCTTGCCTTAGGCACGCCTTCGTCGCGCCTGCGGCGCTCCCGCTGCACTCGTCTGCTGCGCGTCAGAGGGGGCATTAGGTTTATATGCCGGTGGTGGCGAGCAGCTAGACTGCTAACGTCGGCGAAGACCGGAAGTGGAGTAACACACTTCCTGGTACGGCGCTATGTCCCTCCACGCAAGCTGAACAATCAGTGGTGGACCGGGGACACGCCCAACATAACACAAAGTAAGTTTAGCAATCAAAAATACATTTGTGAGGTAAAATAAAGATGAAAGTGAATTAAAACCGCTAGGAGCCCTTCAAATAAAGCGTCTCCTTCAGCGTTTTAAAACGAGCTTCAAATAATGTATCTAGCGCTAAAGAGCTGTGCGAGTGCAGTCAATGCGAGCATTTAGCTTAGTGATGTCCCAAAAAGAATCCACGAGCAAATACAATCTGGGGTTTATATGCCGGTGGTGGCGAGCAGCTAGACTGCTAACCTCGGCGAAGACCGGAAGTGGAGTAACACACTTCCTGGTACGGCGCTCTGTCCCTCCACACAAGCTGAACAATCAGAGGTGGACCGGGGACACGCCCAACATAACGCAAAGTAAGTTTAGCAATCAAAAATACATTTGTGAGGTAAAATAAAGGTGAAAGTGAATTAAAACCGCTAGGAGCCCTTCAAATAAAGCGTCTCCGTCAGCGTTTTAAAACGAGCTTCAAATAATGTATCTAGCGCTAAAGAGCTGGGCGAGTGCAGTCAATGCGAGCATTTAGCTTAGTGATGTCCCAAAAAGAATAACAAGTGACATTGTTGTTTGACCTTGTCTATGGTGTTCTGACTAAATCCCAGGAAAATAACACAGTGCAAAAGCATATACAGGTTCTGTGTGAAAGTACAATGTGGCAAAAAAACAAACATGCTTATTTAGTATTGTTTGCAGAGGAAAAATGGGTCCTACAATGTGCACAGCTAGGCTACCGTAGGGAAAACTACATTGGGCCATGCAGGAAACACAGGACTGGAGAAAGGTATGATATTGGAGTTAGATGGTTTTGATTGTGGAATTTAGATGAACATTGTATTTAAAGGATTAGAAAAAGAAATCGTTGAGGTCTTCACTTTTTAGCAATGTACATTATTTTTAAGGATCATCGGTAAACCTCCTCTTATTTCTTTTTTTTTTTATCCCAGTAAATGATAGAAATGTATTGAGGAACCAGTTTGAAGATGATGGCTTGTGAAAAGTAATTTATCGGTGAGTCAGTGATGGATAAATGTCAAGTTAGTGGAAAAATGCAGATTGGCAATTTCATTATTGTGTTAAGTTTGTGGTGATAGTAAAATGTAATAATATTCAAATATCGAGTAGTCTAGAAGATCCCGCTTAGCCCAGAAACTGATGTTATTTTGATTGTGTAATCAGTGCAGAGATTAAGTACAGGCAGGGGAGAGGCAAATGTAATATTTTTGTGTCACATGGAAATGGAAATGTTGGATTGAAATCTTTGTTCAGGTGTTTCAGGCATTACAACGTGAAATTAAATTGGAAAGGCCAGACACGTATAATTGTTTCCATTTATTGTAAATGGTTCACTGAAATGCCATTATGGTTTCATTTGCCACAATGCTTACAACATAATTGTTTGGGCACGAAATGAATGTTTTGCCACCTGTATCTTGTGTATATTGTTTAGAGGGACCTAGTGTTGCCTGCCTCTAATCAAATTAAGGGCCTGATTTAGAGTTTGGCAGGCAGCCTGCCATCTGTCATTATGGGCCGGACTACTGCCCAGCATATTTAGAGATTTTCACGGCCTTGCAGAGAATACTCTGGCTTCCACGGCTGTTGCTCTAAAGGCACTGAAAGTTTGCTGAGCGGCTGCCATGTTTACTGTGGCTGCTCAGAAAACCTTTAAAAAAAAAAAGAAATTCATACTCAAACTCCAAAACACCCTGACATACTTGGAGTTCTCTCCAAGGGTGTGGGATAGTTTTTATTTTTTCTACTATGGGCTGGCAGGCTCTTCCTAGAAGTCCTAAAAAGAAAACAGCCCCAACTAAGTCAGGCTGTCGGTGTAGGGCTTCCACTGGTAGAGTCAGCTGTGGTGCCGCCGTTGGAAACATGACTCTAAATTGAGCAGGTGGACCGCCAAAACCTAAGTTAGGTCTTAGGGCTAGATGTAGGTAATTCTATTTTACCACTTCTAAAATACCGAATTTTACCGATTCGGTATTTAAGAAGTGGTAAAATAGAAGGGGGCACATGTAGGTATTTACCGATTCGGTAAATACAGAATCGGTATCCCCCATTGATTCCTATGGGCCTTGAAGTCCATAGGAATCAATGGTGAATACCGAATCGGTATTTACCGATTCGGTAAATTCTGATTTTTGCAAGGGTGCAGGGGGTGTCACTTTGACACCCTCTGGCATCCCAATTCCGGACTTGTGTGCCAAGTGGCACACAGACATGCCCTTAGGGCATGTCTGTGTGTCACATTGCACAGGTGTGCATGCACAGATGTGCATGCACACCTGGATTCGGTATTTTACCACCCAATTGGATTGGGTGGTAAAATACCGAATCTGAAAGGCCTGCAGCACTCAAAGATGTGCTACCTACATGTGCTTTTACAGAATCGGTATTTTTACCGAGTCTGTATTTACCGATTCGGTAATTTTACCGAATCTGTAAATACAGATTCGGTAAAATGCCGATTCTGTAAAGCATGCTCCTACATTAGAAAACCCTAATACCGGTCGGAAACGGCCGAAATCGACCGTTTCCGACCGGTATTAGGGCTCCTACATCGGGCCCTTAGATTCTAAGATGACTACCTTAATTTTGTTCTTTTTCTGGGGAAAGTTTAGGGGAGTCACTTAACCCCTTCGATGCTTGTGACGGAACCATTCCGTCATCAGTCACAGTTGGGCTGTGCTGATGACGGAATGGTTCCGTCACAACCACACCCATTTAAATCGGGGCCAGCACAGGAGGAGAATTCCTTTAGCAGCGATGAGGTTAAATGTATCGGAGCCATTTATGCAGTGTCAGTGACATCAGTGGTTCTTGTGAGGAGTAATGGCGATCTGCTCCACTACAGGCCCCCTCTCAGCAGGATTCTGCCGCAGTCAGGGTCTAACTGTCGGCATGGCAGTGGTCGTCATTTTGACTGTTCCACACCTCCGCACATCACCATAACTGTGCTGGTGAGTAGAACATCTTTAATAGCTCCATGGTGAAAGTTCAGACCCAGGCCTGGCTTTAGTGCTGGTGGCGCCCAAGGTGCCAATGTTTGTTGGCACCCTCCAGCGACCATCACAGATTCCCTCAATACCACCTGTTAACAGTGCCCCTCAAGTCTCCATAACCACTCTCTCTCAGACGAGTTACATTAGTTTTATAGCACCACTCATACCAGTGTAGGGTGTCAGTGCAATTTACATCACACACACTACACATAGACAATCAATCCTAGATTTGTAAATCAGTGTATGGATAATGGTACATAAGACAGAGAACGACAAAGTGTAGGAGTCACATGTCATCCATACTTGTAGACAGTATACTTTAAAAGTGCTTGGTCTGGAGAAGCACAAACTCAGAATTTAAAACGTAACACAATGGTTGGGGATTCTCTTTAATAATCCGAATTGATTTCTATCTAAATGAACCCGTTTTTCGATACATGAATTTAAACTTCTTCTGCAAAGTCGGCAGAAGTCAGGAAACTTCACCCTTCATAAAGGCACCAAAGCAAAGTGGCAGTGTGGCTTGTAGGAACAGTCAGAGAAAGGAGGAGGAACAAGGTGTGACTCTGCTTTGGTGCCTTAAGGAAGGGTGAAGTTTCCTGACTTCTGCCGACTTTGTGGAAGGAGTTTAAATTCATGCGCCCTCAGTTGTATCCTAAATATGCATTCAAATCCATATTCAAGATGAACGTCCTGCCATTGGTAATGGAAATGTACGATTGTTTTGTTAAATGACTTTCTGGGCTGAAGGATGGACATAGTTAAACACTAAAAAATTTAGATGACTGAAGCTGAAAGTGAGAGGATTCTGTGTAAAATTAATTAATTAAAATAATAAGACTTCAGGAGCCGATGGCAAGTCTATTATTTTTCTTGCCCATACAAAAATTAGAAACCATGAATTTCCTAAATGATGGCATGCACCAAACAAGTGAACAATTACTGGCTATATCTGCAATGAGGGCTCTGCTCATTCTTTTTCGAATACTTATATACAATACCTTGCATGAAAGTGATGTCACAAAGTTTTCTGCAGTGTTAGAGTTTCTAGATGTTGGATGGTACATGCTTATGCATGTTCCTCAATTATGTAAAAAGTGCACGTTCATAAGGGGAAGCATCTTTTACAACGCAACTTTTACCACGCAGTGCCTTTACGACGCAACTTTTACAATAAAAACCATTACAACGCATTGCGCTGGGGGGGCGCGCTAGGATAGGGAATAAGTTTAATTTACTATCCAACACCTTCCCTAGTGTCCACGGGGACTGGAGTTGGAATAGTAAATTAAACTATTCACTATCCAGCACCCCAAAGCGCTATGCGTTATAAAGGTTTTCGTTGTAAAAACCGCGTTATAAAGGCATGCGTGGTAAAAGCATGCGTTGTAATGTCATACATCCGTTCAAAAGCCTCACACCTTAAACAATTCTCACAAAACTTCATTAGGGATTAAAAGAAAAAGCATGATCTAAACTGTTGTCATACGAGTAGTGAAGCTGAAGATTATATTGCATTCCAAAAAGGTTCATGGGCTCCCAGAAATTATGTGGTCAGTGGAAATGGTGATGGGGTTGACATTAGTAGACTACAGGTACGTGCATCATTGGTGCAGTTTGCGATTCCTTAATTGCGAAAATTAAGGAATCGCAATTAAGGAATCGCAAACGGCAATGCATCAAAAAATCGCAAATTTTTTAGCGATTCCTTATTTTTCCTTATTTGCGATTCCTTAATTGCGAATCGCAAATAAGGAATCGCTTTACATTGATTCCTATAGAGGCCCATAGGAATCAATGGGAAGGCATTTTCATTTTGCGAATTCACAATTAAGGAATCGCAAAATGAGAATGCAGTTTCAAGGGTGCAGGGGGGTCCAAAGGACCCCCCCCCTGCACCTCTGGAATGTCACGTAAGTAAATTTTACTCACACATATGTCCCAAGGGCATGTGTATGTTTAACATGTAAGTGTCAAAAATACATTTATTTACTTTTTTTAAACTTTTCGCAAATTACCATGAAGGTTTACTTCATGGTAATTTTTCCCTTCAAAATTGCGAATTCGCAAATTAAAATTAATCATGCATAGCATTTAAGAAATCGCAAATTTTGTGATTTCTTAAATGCTATAGCAATTTGAGAAATCGCAAAAAAATTGTGAATTCTTAAATTGCGATACATGAAAAATAAATGATGCATCCCAAAAAGTAATTTCGGAATCGCAAACGGACGATTTTTGCGATTCGCACCGTTTGCGATTCCAAAATCGCGTGATGCATGTGCCATGTCTCAAGATCTACCAGGTGTGATGCAATATTCTGTCACTGGAGGATCCTAAATCTCTGATTGGTTGAGGATATGGGGACACCTTAGATTTTTGTACAAGCCAACAAAGTCGATAGTCACTTGTTATAGTACATAGGTTATCATAACACAGACACCATGCTGAGGGACATTAACGTTATTAGCAGTTATCTCCTCCTGCTTCACTGAGCACTGAAGCAGGGAAACACAGAGTAAAAGCCTGATCAGAAAGATAGAAATTTTCTGCTAAGCACACGAGATAGTGGCTCAAGAGGTACGAAAGCTCATTTGGTCATGAGAAAATTGTTTGCCAGACATGGGCATCAATGCGGCAGGTCCTCAATAAGGCAGCTTCCATGGTCTCTATGGGCAGGCAGGCTGGTCCTGGCTGAGCTGATGATGTACTTATCTCATTGAGGACATCTCTAATCTTCAGAGAGAAACAATCCACACTAGGCCTGGGTAGTGAACTCCGCTCCGTTCACGGAGTCTGCAGAGTTTTCCACACTCCGTGCTCCGTGGAGTAGGCGGTGTTCCGAAAAACGACACTCTGCTGAGCAGAGTTTTTTCCTCCCTCGCGCTCAGCTACATCAAGCTGGCGAGTGCGAGTGAGGAAAATCCACCTCCCATCGAGATTTTGTGACCGTTCACGTTAAGAAACCTTCCGTTCGCCTTGACAAAATCTACTAGAGCGGCAAGAAATGGAGCAGCACCCTCTTTCGCTGCACATGGTGCCGTTCGTGCTGATTGTACAGACACCCGGCCCTGAAAATCAATGCGAATGGCATGAGCAAACGCACTCAATCGCTTGTGGAACTCCGCGTAGCGCAGCAGAGTTTTTTGGTCACTTTACTGAGTTCCCTGTAGTGGAACTCCACATACTCTTCTCAGGCCTGCTTCTCACACGAAGTTCTGTTAGACCTCACATGTAGGGATTCTGTGAAAAAGATGCTCCCCAAGAATCCATAATTGACATGAGTGAGGAAGTAGTCAGCCCTTAACCAGTGGGGTGGGTTAGCTTCTGGAGACACTGTGTGTTCTCTACAATCAGTTTCAGCCTAGAACTTGGCCGGAGCACATCCAAATGGCATTCACTTTGCCTCTGTGAAAACAGGTTATAAAAATAAGGAGACTTTCCAGAAAAAAAGAAGAGGACTTGGACACTTGGACGTTGCTCCTTTAAGTCAGGTATAGAATTATTTTCTGTAGAGCAATGGAGCAAATTAAATGTGTCTGGAGCTGTTGAAGGACAGGAGTGACTGTTGTCTAGGGGAGTCTACAAAGAAGGGAGGGGAATACCCACATACCAAAAGAAAAGCATAATTCTGTGATCAAATACAGAGCTGGATTGTTTTATCTTAAACAGGACAGGATAATTTTGATAATTCAGACTTTTTCTACACCATCGTACCAAATTTAGACCAGAGAACAGATCAATGTCCTGAGTTACTAATAACCAGTATTGGGGGCTGTTAGACCTGGCATCATTGGCGTGAGTCTCCCTTCCATTTATATGGATTCCCTCCTCTGTTTTGATATGTTTTTGCTGGTTTTATGCTTTGGGCGCTGTGCCACTGCTAATCAGTGCTACAGTGCAAGTGCTCCCTATATTAAATTAATGTACTAATTGGTGATTCCATGATAGGGTTATTTGATTTACCTGTCAGCCCTAGTACAGTGCACCATGTGTTCCCAGGGCTTGTAAACCAAATGCTGCTGGTGGGCTTGCAGCACGGGTTGTGCCACCCACAGAAGCAGCATGTAAAGCTTGTCTCAGGCCCGCCATTGCAAGGCCTGTGTGCAGTCTAGCACTGCCATGTCGACTTGGCCATGTGCACCCACTTGCCAGTACCTAAACCTTCCCTTTGCTTCATATTAGACACCCCTATGGTAGACCCAAGGGCAGGGAGCATTGTACGTATAAGGTAGGACATGCTCTGATGTGTGTAGCATGTCCTAATAGTGAATTACAGCCATTTTCGTTTTTCACCATTGAAGGCTACCTGTTCTCCATAGGCTAGAAGGGGCAGTTAGATTATTACATTCTTATAATACTAACTGACTCGGGGAACATGGTAGAAATTCGAATTTAGTATGCCTGAACTCAGAATGGTAAAGTACATCTTTTAGTAAAGTTGGTTTTAATATTCTGTGTTTTAAAATACCACTTTTAGAAAGTAGGTATTTTCTTGCCTAACTGTCCAGGTCTGCCTCTGCTAGTTTGTGTATTCCTTGTCTGGGTTTGTGAGTGACAGTACTGGGGGATTCCAGGAGACAGGCTGGGGCAGCCCAGTGGTGAATAGAGAGATCTGTATCCAGATGGGAGTGAGGAGTTGCACTTGGGACCTGAGTAGGGCTGGGCCTTCCCTCTACAATACTAGCTCCACCTCCTGTGGCTTGACTGATGTCTCTGCCCTGCACTGTGAAAGGAGAGAATGAATCTTGTAAACAAAGTGCTCAGGAACTAGTTTGGACTAGGCAGAGGCCTCTCTGCCTTCAGAGAACAAAGGATTTTGGGGTATAAATATTGGGACCCTGATCTCAAGAATGTAGATCACTTCTGGAACAAGAAACCTTTTGCCAAGGAGAAGAACCAAGGAAGCTGCAGGAGTTTTACTGCCCCTCTGCCAGTGTGCTGTTTGCTGGGTTGACCTGCAGTGGTTGCTTCATTGCCAAGGAATGAAGAATGAACTTTTAAGGACTTTCATTATATACAGAATATTCTCCAAGGGCTTGAACTGTGCTTGCCTCCTGCTGAAGTCTCAGGGACAGAAGACTTCATCTCCAGCTCCCCTCTGAATTTCCTTGCTGGGAATTCTGACTCCAGGCATTTGCGTGTCGCTGGGAGCTGGAAGCGTGACGCATCGAGAGGAAGAGTGTCGCCGCCGCAGCTGAAATCATCGTATCGCCGGAGAAGCGTGCCTTCGCCGCATCTTCATGGAAGCGTGTGTTCATCGAAGCTTCTTGCTGTTGCATCATCAGCGAAGCGTAACACCATCGTGAGAGTCGACATCACATCACCGGAGAAGCATTTCGCAGGGCCTGTCGCGGCTGCAAAGTACAGAGTCATCGCAAGTCTGCCAGGGCGTCTACGCATCGTCATTGCATCGCCACATCAAGGGCGCCATCTTCTCGCATCGCAACCGGATCATGGCATCGCATCAATTTGCCATCTTGCGCACCACAACGGGCCCGCAGGCTGAGAATCTACACATCAGCTCCGCACCGGTAAGGATCACAATGCATCCCCTACTCTGCGCAAGCTTTGAGGCACGACGCATCATCTCCCCCGAATCACGCAACCGACGCATCTCCCCTTTTACGAGCATTTTGTTTACTTTGCGTTATGCATCCAGGTACTTTGTTGAGAACTTTGTCGCATTGATCATCAACTTGAACTAAGCAACGTTTTATCATCTTTAAGCAATCTTAAGTGTAGTATTGTGTATTTTTGTCGTTTGTGGTCTTGTGTTAAGTCTATATAAAGAATACTTATTTTTATAAAACCTGTGTCGTATCCATCTGTAGTGTTTTCACTGTATTACTGTGTATATTCACAAATGCTTAACACATTGCCTCGGAGATGTAGTGGCATTTATTTATTTTATAGATAACCCTGTCTGCTCGTGCCAAGCTACCTAGGGGGTGAGCAGAGGTTATTAAGGAGTGTAATCCCCTTATCCTGACTTAGAAGTAAGGGTCCCTATTTGGACAAAGGTGAATACCATTGCCAACTAGAGGCCCCCAGATCTAACATTAGTGGTCAGCGGTGAGGATTTGGACTTTGCATTTTAGTTTCATATACAGTGATTGGTGTACACTACTATTCAGTGCAGACCAAACGCGACCAGATACTTTTTTTAGAATCTTTTTCCTTGGACTGTTCGTTTTTCCTGAAAACTCCCAATTTTTACTACCATGAGTAAACCAGCATCTGTTGCATCTATGGATCTTGAATTTGAGAAAGAGAGGTTGGATACCTACACTGTGAAACAGCTCAAATATCTGTGCAGGAAATTGAAAGTTGCTACACCAGGCATTTCTAAAAAGGATGACTACCAAAAGGCCCTGAGGGCCTGGGTAGAAGCAAGAAATGCCCCTGATCTTGTGGTGGAGCCAGTTGGGAATGCAGATGGGCCCATTGAGAGGCCAGTGTTTTCAGTTAGGGGAAGGGGACTCTCTCCACCTGGCAGCAGTATCTCTTCCAAAGACCTGTCCCCCAGAGAGTTGAAAGACCGGGATATAAATAGGGCCCTCAAGCTAGAGTTAGCTAAGCTTAAGATGGAGAGTCAGAGGGAAACAGAGAATAACAGGTTGTCTTTGGAAAGAGAGAGAATGAGAATGGAACATGAGAGAATGTTGAAGGAGCTAGAAATCAAGGCCATGGACTTAGAAATCAATCCCTCTGGTGGCAGCGCACCACCTGTGCCTTCAGAAGGCAGGGTACATATTCCTAAGGATGTCATCAAAGATTTCCTCAAAAGTGAAGATATTGGGAAGTGGTTTGCAGCCTATGAGATAGCAATGTTTGCCCACTGGGTCCCTGAGAAAGATTGGGGAGCGGGATTGTGGGGCCTCTTTTTAACTGAAGGTAAGGATACTTTGTTAGACCTGCCCAGTGATCATAGGATGTCTTTTGCCCACATGAAAGGAGCTCTGATGACAAGGTATGGGTTAACTATGGAACTTTGTAGACAGAGGTTCAGGAATTGTAAGAAGTTGAAGGGAACCACTTGGGTAGAATATGCGTCTTTCTTTTACAGAGCTATGGTTGGTTGGGTGAGGGGTAGCAATGTGGATAATTTTCAAGTGCTCTATGATTTGATTGCTTGAGAACACTTGTCTGCTAATTGTTTCCCAGAGCTACGCCAGCACCTTATTGATAGCAAGTTGACTAACCCTTGAAAGCTTGCTGAAGAGGCGGACCTTGGGTCAGTACCAGGGTCTTGTGGGAGATTCCGCCAAGGGTGGGCAGGGTCCCCAGCAGAAGAGTGGGGGAACAAGGGTAAACAGAGGGAGTTCCAGAAAGGGCCCCAAAGTAATTCCCAAGGGAACCAAGGTAAGGGTTCCCAGCCTCCCCCTGAGAAGAAGTCAGGATCCCCAACAGGTAAGCCTGTTCATAGGCGGCCTGTTACCTGCTTTCAAAGTAAGCAGGTGGGATACCATTGTTATGATCCCCAGTGTCCCCAAAAGGGCCAGTATGTGCCACACCATGCACCACCCAATCAAATGGCCAGTGTAGCCCTGGGAGAGGATGAGATAGGTGCCCAAGGAGGGTAGGGTCCTGCAGAAATGTCCCTTGTCTCATTAGAAGACTTTGAGATGGTCCTTAGAACTCAGCTGCCTGATAACACTAAGAAATACAGGCAGTGGGTGACCATCAATGGCCATAGAGTGGAGGCTCTGAGAGACACAGGAGCAAGTGTGATAGCTGTCAAGTGTCACTTGTTATCTGAAGAGCAGGTGCTCCCCAATGCATTCTTCCCAGTTGTTGCCACTGACAACACTGAGAGCCATGACTCAAGTTCCCTTTGAGTGAAGGGGGGGTCTCTGGTACTCTTCAAGTAGCTGTGAGGCCAGCATGCCTGTTGATTGTCTGTTAGGCAATGATTTAGAAAGCTCCCCTTGGGTTAAGGTAGAGAAGAAGGCGCATTTAGAGCTGTTGGGTCTACCTGAGTGGGCATGTGTGACCACTCGGTCTATGGCAACTAAGGGTGTTTGAGACCCTGGAGCCTGAAACTATGGCCGAGGGGCCTGCCTTAAAGAGAAGAGGTAGGGGGCGAGGGAAACCAGCCCCCATTGTTCCCACGGACCAGGAGGAGGCAGACCTTGAGGGGAATGACCTGGAACTTACAAGGGAGCAAATTTCTGAACTGGGGAACCTACCTGAGCTGACCCATTGGCAGCAAGAAGGGGGTCCCTCCAGGGACGAATTTTGTGAAGAGCAGCAGAAGTGCCCTTCGCTTGTAGGTTTGAGGCAAAAGGCCACAAACCATGCAGTAGGTGATCAGTCTGGATCACATTGCATCTAATGGGAGAACAGTCTCCTGTATAGCGAGCCTAAGGTTTCGGAGCCTGGGTTAGCCCATGTGCTGGTGGTACCCCAGCGCTTCAGAGCCTTCCTACTGGGTTTGGCTCATGATGTTCCTTTAGCTGGTCATCTGGGGCAGAACAAGACCTTTGAAAGGTTTGTCTCCCACTTTTATTGGCCCCAGATGCGAAAGAGTTCAGATACTCATTGTAGGACCTGTCAAACTTGCCTGGCAAGTGCGGAAAGCGGAAGGAGGCACAAGCCCACTCTCCAACCTTTCTCTGTTGTCAGTACCCCCTTTGAACGGGTAGGCATTGACATTGTGGGGCCATTGGACCCCAAGACAGCCATGGGCAACAGGTTTATCCTGGTCTTGGTGGACCATGCTACCCGGTACCCGGAAGCCATTCCACTCAGGACATTGATGGCCCCCGTGGTGGGACGTGCACTAATGGGTATCTTCTCCCATGTGGGGTTCCACAGAGAGGTGGTGTCTGACCATGGTACAAACTTCATTTCTAATTATATGAAGTCTCTGTGGAAGGAGTGTGGTGTTACCTACAAGTTCATCACTCCTTACCACCCACAAGGAAATGGGCTGGTTGAAAGATTGAACCAAACCCTTAAACGCATGATCATGGGTCTTGAGGAACCAATGAGGTGTAAGTGGGATGTCCTCTTGCCATCCCATCTGTTTGCCTACCGTGAGGTGCCACAAAAGTCCCTAGGGTTCAGCCCCTTTGAGCTTTTGTATGGACACCCAGTAAGAGGACCTTTGAGTCTGGTCAAGGAAGGCTGGGAGCAATCTCCCACTAAACCTCCCCAGGATGTATATAATTGCATATTGGCATTCAGGAACCAGACTCGGCGATTCAGAGATCTCGCTCAGGCGAATCTGGAATCCAGCCAGGAAGAGATGAAGCGGTGGTATGATCAGAATGCCACTCTGATTGAGCTTCAACCTGGACCAAAAGTTTGGGTCAATGCACCTGTGGAGCCTTGTGCGCTCCTGTTTTGAATGTGGCTTCTCACCAATAAGCCACTTCCAACCCCTGCACTCCCATCTGGGAGGCAAATATAACACTGCACCTTTGAATAATATACACTTTTGAGCACGTCTTACCACCCCTGGCACAGCAAGACTTCAACACAAAACATACAGCACCTTTTGAAAAGGAGTTTTATTTAACAAAATACAAAGACTCTAGACCTTTTAGAATAAGGCTTGGGGTGTATTACATAATACTCTCTAAACAAAGGCTGTCTCAGATACCAAATGCATTAGATTCAAATATATGTAGCAAACTTATAATCTAAAGGCATGAATCAATAACTGAGTGTACTTATAATCTAAATCATGAATCAATAATTATACTGATCAATAAACAAGCAATAACTGAGATAAGATAAGATACACTGGACGTCCTGCAAGAGATCAGAAAGATATACATATACATAGTAGAGAATCACTCTGGATGTGCACCTCCCACACCACAAAGAAAACACCTCAAACTATCACAGCCACTGGCTCACATCACAATGGCAATAACCACAAAACTCAATACATCACCTGATGCATACACTGCCCACTTCTGGCGGGGGAAGTCTTCACATAGCCAGAGGATCAAAGCTCAGCAATCAGGGTTCAATCCGAGATAGACACGTCTGCCCTCACTCAGAATCCAAACTCCCAAACTTCCACCAGACCAGTGGAGGCTCCCCTATTTAATACAAATCCAAACATAACAAAGCTTCTAGCAAGCCTCGCCCGTATCAGTGATCCAGCGCTCATACCAAAATACTGCATAAATAATGTCACCATCTACCACCATACTTACCATTCAATACCAGGCCCATTAGAAATAACAGAGCAGCTGAATCATGAGGCGAATGAATCTAATATGTTGTTTAAACTATCTACAATAAACAAGACCAGCTTGTCATTTAGTAAGTTTATTCAAACATATTCATGAAAACTTAGGCTTTGGAACTTTATTAAACAAGTATTAGAAAAATGTCATTAAAGAAAAGTTTATTCAGTATTTATAAAGAGAGCTTGATTCAAGAAATATTAATCATTAACAGAAATAAGTCAGAAAGAGCATTTCCAAACCCTAACTATTTCCGTGTCTCTACCCTCATCGCCTGAAAACAAAGTCTTTTAAAAGTCTCCTTTCCTTACGTGCGTTCGTCGATCAGCAGAACACGACCCTCTGGAATCAAGAAGCGTCGGCAAAAGTCTGCTCTTTGAGCCAATTCTTATACCCTAAAACTTAGGCTAAACTAACTATTTTCACATTCCAACAGCTGAATTATGGCTCCCCATTGGCTGAACCACCTCATACCACAATAAATTGTGACATCTTCCACCTCAGGTCCGGGCTTTTTCACTAACCCATTGTTCATGCACAGAGTCCTGGCGGCACTTCCTTAGGCTGTTACATTTTGTAGCAAAGGTGTTCATGTAGTGCACAAAAATGCCGCGACTCACATCCTGGCCTTGAGCCTGTCCGTTCTGAGCTTCTCGTGGCACAATAACAAACCTCTCCACAGAGTCGCCTTTTGCAGTTCTTTTCAAAAACTTTTCACAATAAAAGTTATAGGCTTATCATCTTTTTCAAAATAAGTTTTTCTCTGGTGGCTTTTCATCAGCAGGCCTCTTTTCAGAAAGCGTCAATTTTCTGCGCCACTTTAGCTTGCGCCACTGCGCCACTTTAGCTTGCGCCACTTTTTCAGAATGCATTATTTTTCTGCAGCCAACACTATGCTTCTTTTGTAAAACTATTATTTAAACAAACACAAAACATCAATTAATTAAAGAATTGGCATTTGTTCTGTTACCCACCCCCTTTGCTAAATGTTAACCCATTAATTATGTTACCTAGCAAAAGCACATTTAAGCAGCATATATTACCTTTGATGTACCAATCCGATCTAGAACTGCATTTGTCACAGAAAAGACAAGACAAAAGCACATTTAAAAAGCACATGCTATTATTTTTTAACAGCCACAGTTTGTATATGACAAAGACAATAGACAATAATTATTGTATTATTTTCTTTAGCATTTTGCACAAATAAGCATAATGTTAGTCCCATATGTTGATGTTGCACAGTTTATTCTAGGTTGATTTAATATCATGCAGCAAAACATATTAGTTTTATTAAACATTATGGAAGTCTGACTTCACAAGCCTGAACAAAATATTGTTCATTAACCCACTCCATCAACTGTCTACTCGAAGGCCACGGCATCAGTTGATCAGGCCTTTGCTATGGCTTCAAGACGGACCATGTACATTCCTCTGGTAAGAACCGGTTTTCTCCAGTCAGAAAAGTGTGAAAAACAGGAGGAAAGCAAAACTTGCCCTCTTCAGCTCTGCAGCTTTGTGCAGGCACAAAAAAATTCTTCAGTCGTGAAAATGGAGTTAGTTAAGCCATGCACACAGAAAGGCCCAAAGCAAGATGGAATTGAAAAGCAAGATGACATGAGAGCATGTCAAAGGCAATAGTCAGCACTGCCATAAAGCAAGGTAAATGGTCAAAGCCAACAGTAAGAACTCACCAATGCACAATGCAATACACATTCCTGCACAACTGCACACTTTCAAATACACATCCCACACGCTCCGCTCTTGGCAAGACTGTTCCACTCTGTAACAGCTCCCATTGAAGGACAGCAAGATTACAGAACAGAAGAGAAGCAGGCAAATGCAGGACCATCCTACATTAAGGAACACACTAAAGTCAATTAAAATGGTGGTGGTGAGGTTCATCATAGGGTGCCAAAATCACAAGAGTGGCTCATTTATTACATTCCACCCCATGACCCTCGACCATCACCATTCACATATATCAAAAACTGATTCACATAACTAAAGACATAACTATCAATGAAAAACTGCATTTCTCAACTAATAAACACAACTATGATTGAAAATCTCAGTAAAACCACAAAAGCATCAGGTTAAAGCAAGTCTCAACTGAAAGACACAATTATGTCATTTCTCAATTGAAATCAAACCATTTAAAACTACATGTCATAATTAAAAGAACGCTGCATTTCCCTAATAAAGGTAAAAGCAATAACTCCGGTGCTACACTTAAAAGCACAAAAATAATTCATACATATCGGGATACACAAAATAAATGAACTTCTACTGCTAAGGCAGCGAAACTATTATGAATTGCCCGCTGAAAATAAAAGCATCATCAAAAGGTTTCTCTCTGTGCAGTCTCTAGATCAGAAAATATCTGCTCAAATTGCAGCACAACATCTCAGTTGTTCATCTTTTTCCATGTTGAAACCAACAGTTATTCTGTGTGAAAGACACACAGCTCTTCTCACTTGTTGCGTCATCTCCATCTCCAACACATCAGTTCAGTTTGCTCGGCATAGAAGGACCCCATCCGGTCCATTCAGCAAAGGCGGACCCCATCTGGTCAGGTCAGCCACAGAACATCAGTTTCCCTCAGCTACAGGACATCAACTTCCACCGTCCGGTTTGGCAGCTCCTCCAGGCTTGGGGAGGAGGGGGGGGGGTTTGGGGGAGGGGACAGGGCCCACTCATACGGGAATGGGGCACCACGCACACCAAGGCACCGCAATATGACAATCTGAAACGAGAAACAAGCATCACTTTTCTTGCAAAACAAAGACAATTCAAAAGCACACTTTTTCTGTCTTGCCTGAAAGTAAAATATTTCCATCACTGTCTGCATAGCTCTCCTCTAACTCTGGAGAATTGCCTGAGAATTCTACCCACACTTTAACCTCTGAATACTTGATATGAGAGTAAAACTCTCTTCTTCTCTGCACAGCAAGAAGGCCTGGAGCAGTATCCTTCCTGTCTATTTCTCCACTCACTGCTGAATACGTGCTCCCTTTATCTATTGGCAGAAACCCAAAACACTTCATCTGCTCCGGTAATTTTCCTTTCCTCAACCAGCATTTCACTTTCTATGGGACTTGTCTGGCTTGTGCATTCTGGCACATAAGAATCACAATTCTGATTACATCTATGGGAAATCCCTCCTTTTTCTGCCCACCTGCTTGTATGATCTTTATCTCCTAGGTGCCCGTATTTAGGTATGCACACCAAATCTGAATCATGTCTCCAAAACTTTAGCCTTGTCATCTGCGAGGAAATCAAAGGTTCAGTCATGCTCCGTCAGCACACTCTGGGGAGTCTTATATTCTCAATCTCTACCCCTGGACTTTTCATGAGGACCTGAGAAATCACATTGTATTTCATTGTAATACTCTCTGTCCAGTATCTGTCAATGCGCAATAACACAAAAGTATCTGTAACTTTTAAAAACATTTTCCCTTTCCCTATTCCTCACAAAAACTATAAAGAACGCATTTCTTTTGAACTGACACACAAAATACACTGTCCCATTTCTAAAGTGACTACATTTTAAAACCATTTTACACAAACTGCTTGTGCAGAGTTAACAACATTTCTGCATTCATTTCCTAAGTTAACATTCTTCCCTGTAAAACACAATTCATTATTCACCAACATGTTTAAATTATACCTACGAACAGCGATCGTTAACTCAAATAAAAAAACTGGTCTGTTCATTTTCCTCACGTTTTCTAAACTCACATTTTTTTCACATCTGACTATCTGACTCATCCTAGCTGGTCAAAACAAATGGCTTGAGTACATGTGTAATTCTCTCTTCAAAAAAAAAAACGAACTTGTTTTCAAATTGCTTTAAAAATACATTTCTTCAACTAATGTTCAAATCTGTTTCAAGGATGGCAAAAGGACACCTTTTAACTCCTATTCTCTGTACCTTTTTCCTACTTCATTTTTTCAAACAATCAGAAGCTGCTCTCTGTGTGCTGTCTCTCAATCCCCCTTAAGCGCTGCACCGCCTTACTAAGATTTCTGCGGACCCTGCTGGGCTTATTGCCAAAAATAACAAGCTGAGCCTTCTTTCTGGTCCCCACCGTATCACCTCCAAGGCCGAAGGGCCATGCACGCCTGCCAACTTTTGTCTGTTCCTACCTGCTCTGCGACTCTCCTCATGGCGGGGGGGAGCCTGCGCATTTGCAAGCCTCCTAAACATCCATATGAAAGAAGCTATCTCTGTCTGTTGGGGCAAGGAGCTGGGATGGCCCCTCCCGTAGGAATTCCTCCTCAGTCTTCACATAAAGCCTGACCTCTTCTCAGAGCTACTGGATGATCTCACTGCAAGCCTCCTAAACATCTGACTCAAAGATGCAAGCACTTCACCATCACTGTCTGTGTATTTCATTTCTCTTCCTGCACCAGATTTTTACGTACCATCCACTCCCAGGACACATTTCATGTCTGAGATGGAAAACAACCTCACATTTTTTCATAACCCTTTCACCTCTTGTCAGAATGAAACAGAATTCACAAGCTAAATATTTTATTCAACACTAATACACCTCTGTCTCCCTTTCTTCAGTTCTTATCTCAAAGCTATAAACTGCCCCCTGTCAGACCATGAGTTTGTATTTCACTTGTCCTTGTGCACATTTAAAATGCATGTCTGTGCAGCACAAATTCACACCTCATGTGGAATCACTTCCTATGTTAAAATAATGTACATTCTAGTACTTCTAATCAGACCATATTTTTACATTTGTTACATTTGTTACATTTTACAAATTAAGAACAACCAGGACAACAAGAAACTCTTTCCAGGCATTTTCAAAAAAGGTCCAAGTTTATTAATTTGCCTGGGAAAGCAATTACAAATGCTCCTTTTACTTTATCATGTTCTCAAAGAAACCAAACAATTTCAAGTGCTTTTTCCAAAGATGTCAAACAAAGAACATCCCACATTTTAGGGTTCCAGTCAATTCCAACCTTTAAACGCACACGTTTGTCCTATTCAACTGAACATACTTTGTATACATTTCTCAATAAACACTTGAAAGGGATCCAGCCCTTTCTGCCTAATGTAGCAAATTATTTATAAGCACTTTTTACAAAATGCACTTAAACACACACTCCAATATGGCTGAGATACCCGCCACCCCCTCTCAACACAATCCCCAAGGATGGGAAACCGGAAACAGTTCTGAAGTCTTTGGAAGACGGGAGGGAGTAACCCCCCCGGCCGTATTTATTAAAATATGAAACAAAATTAAAACATGAAATAAACAGTTTCATATTATGTACAATTTCATTACCACATTGCGATGTTTGGCTAACCTTAACAGAGTCTCTAATACAAAGGTTCTCCTAGCCGAACTAACATCCTGCAAAACATTTACTTGAAATTTTGAAATTGTACATCCTAACGTTTAAGGGCCAACGGCAAGGTCGTAACCGGTGTCAAGATCCCTAACCCAGAAATATCGCCCTCACTTGTGAGGGGCGGCCCAGAGGCGTACCTCAAGTGCAATTACCAATTTCCCTTGACTTGACGGGGGCCCCAATAAAACTCGTCGCCACTTAGAGGTCGTACGAGGACTCGTGTGAGGTATCTAGAAGGTAGCGTAGACCTCCCCCCAAACCCCACACAACTTACCATATCTGCCGTCGCAGACGTCCTGGCCCCGGGAAATTCCCCAGGAGGGGGCTGTAACCCCTCCTACCCAGGAAGGGGCCTTGACCGCCTTTCCTCTTCTTTCGGCGACCCATCCTTAGAAGGGACCGCCTCCCCGTTGAGGGGCCAATGGCCACCTCCCCCGAGCGCTCCCATCCGTGCTGGGTGACGCCCACTCATAGGGATCTTCCAATTAGTGCTCACCGATCATGACCTTACCGCCCGACCAAAATAAATACGACAATGCTAACTAAATGATTAAACTAAAATACAGTAGCAACTATACTTTTATTAAAAGCATGCTTACCAATGAACACTAAAGCAGAATTTCTTTATTTGCAAAACACAAATCGACATTCTTTATTACATACTCAAAATCATCACGATAATACCACGACCTGTAACGAAAATCAGAGTTGTCCATCAACTTTAATCAAAAACCACTTGCTGTCATCAGGGGCTGGTGGGTGGGTCAAAATTGGCTCTTCGTTCCGTCTCGAGCTCACGTGCAGCGAGGAGGTGCAGCTTCAGAGCACAGGAACAAGAGGATGCCTTCGGATCTTGCTTCTCCTTTTATCCGTCTTCAGGGCGGGCGTCAACCCGCCCCTGCCTGCCCCTAGGGCGTGGCCAGCCGCGTCAGTGTCTAGGCCAACCCACTCTAGGGCGGGAAAAGGTGCGCCCCGGCTACGCCGCTTTGGGCATACCAGCCGAGACTCGCCTCCCGCCCAAGATGGCTTCCCGGGGGGATCGTGGTACTCTGCCATACGTTCGGGGGGACCGAGTGGTCGCCCCTTTCCATTCTCACTCAACCCAGCACAATTAGCTCACTCACGGGTTAGCACACCACATGGGCTACCTCCCATCCAAATATATACATATATCAATTGGTATATGATAGTCTGCTTTTAATTTCTAGAAAACATATTTCTTCCCCTTTTAAATCAATGTTCATATCCTGCCGACTACGCCAAAATTGCTTTGAATGTGGCTTCTCACCAATAAGCCACACCCAACTCCTGCATTCCCACCTGGGAGGCAAATATACTACTGCACCTTTGAATAAAATACACTTTTGAGCATGTCTTACCACCCCTGGCACAGCAAGACTTCAACACAAAACAAACAGCACCTTTTGAAAAGGAGTTTTATTTTACATAATACTCTCTAAACAAAGGCTGTCTCAGATACCAAATGCATTAGATTAAAATATATGTAGCAAATTTATAATATAAAGGCATGAATCAATTACTGAGTGGACTTATAATCTAAATGGCATGAATCAATAATTATACTGATTAATAAACAAGCAATAACTGAGATAAGATAAGATACACTGGATGTCCTGCAAGAGATCAGAAAGATATACATATACACAGTAGAAGATCACTCTGGAGGTGCACCTCCCACACCACAAAAAAACACCTCAAACGATCACAGCCACTGGTTCACATCACAATGGCAATAACCACAAAACTCAATACATCACCTGATGCATACACTGCCCACTTCAGCCGGGGGGAAGTCTTCACATAACCGGAGATCAGAGCTCAGCAATCGGGGTTCAATCCGAGATGCACATCTGCCCTCACTCGGAATCCAAACATCCACCAGACCAGTGGAGGCTCCCCCTTTTAATACAAATCCAAAGATAACGAAGCTCCTAGCAAGCCTTGCCCACTCGTTCTCATGAGAGCCCGTACCAGTCTGCTCCAAGGCCACGGCATTGGTTGATCAGGCCTTTGCTATGGCTTCAAGATGGACCATGTACATTCCTCTGATAAGAACCGGTTTTCTCCAGTCAGAAAAGTGTGAAAAACAGGAGGAAAGCAAAACATGCCCTCTTCAGCTCTGCAGCTTCGTGCAGGCACAGAAAATGGCTCCAGTCATGAAAATTGAGTTAGTTAAGCCATGCACACAGAAAGGCCAAAAGCAAGATGGAATTGTAAAGCAAGATTACATGAGAGCATGTCAAAGGCAATAGTCGGCACTGCCATAAAGCAAGATAAAGTCAGAAAACAGAATGTTCAAAGCCAATAGTAAGAACTCATAATTCTCACCAATACACAATACAATACACATTCCTGCACTACTGCACACCTTCAAATACACATCCCACATGCTCTGCTCTTGGCAAGACTGTTCCACTCCGTAAGAGCTCCCACTGAAAGACAGCAAGATTACAGAACAGAAGAGAAGCAGGCAAATGCAGGACCATCCTATTTAAGGAACACACTAAAGTCAATTAAAATGGTGGTGGTGAGGGTCATCATAGGGTGCCAAAATCACAAGAGTGGCTCATTTTCTACAGCTCCAGGACAGGTGGACCGGTCCATATGAGGTGGTGGAGCAAAAGAGTGATGTCACCTATCTGGTGAACTTGCGGTCCCCCAGGAACCCCTTTCGGGTCCTGCATGTTAACCGCCTTAAGCCCCACTTAGAAAGGTCCGAAGTGGGCATGCTCCTAGCGAAAGATGATGGAATCGAGGAGGAGACCGAGCCTCTTCCTGACTCCTGTCTGCAACAGAGCAAGATGGGTCAGTGATGGTGTCAGCCTCTCTGCCACACTGACCCCTGATCAGCAGCAAGATTGTCGGCAACTGTTGGGGCAATTCTCTGATCTATTTTCTTTGGTTCTTGGTGTCACTGATTGATGCGTCCATGATGTGGACACTGGAGAAAGTCCTCCTGTGAAGCACAAGGCTTACAGAGTGACTGACAAGGTTAAGGCTTACATTAAGGAGGAAATCTCCAAGATGTTTGCTTTAGGGGTCATTGAGTCCTCAAACAGTCGTTGGGCCAGCCCAGTGGTCTTGGTCCCAAAGGCTGCCTCGCCGGGTGCCACACCTGAACTCCTGTTCTGTGTGGACGACAGAGGGCTCAATTCAGTCACCAGGACTGATATACACCCCATCCTCAGAGCTGATGAGCTCATTGATTGGTTAGGGGCTGCACGGTACCTCAGCATGTTTGATTTGACGTCTGGGTAATGGCAGATCGCCTTGACTGATGGGGCTAAGGAGAGGTCGGCATTCTCCACACCAGATGGGCACTACCAATTCTGGGTTGTGCCCTTTGGGATGAAGAATGCCCCTGCCCCCTTTCAGAGGTTGGTAAACCAGGTGTTGGCTGGACTAGAGGATTTCAGTGCCACCTACCTGGATGACATTGCAGTGTTCAGCACCAGTTGGGAAGAACACCTGCACCACCTCTGGGAAGTGTTGATGGCACTGCGAAAGGCAGGCCTCATGGTCAAGGTGAGTAAGTGCCAGATCGGGCAGGGTTCCTTGGTGTACTTGGGTCACCAGGTAGGAAGCGGCCAGGTGGCACCCCTACAACCCAAGATTGATACCATCCTGGCATGGGAACCCCTGAAGACTCAGACACAGGTGAGAGCCTTTTTAGGACTCACGGGGTACTACAGGAGGTTTGTCAAGGGGTATGGCAACATTGTTGCACCCTTGACTGAGCTGACTTCCAGGAAACAGCCCAAGAAAGTGAACTGGACTGACACCTGTCAGAAGGCTTTCGACGCCCTGAAGACTGCCATGTGCACAGCACCCGAGCTTCAGACGCCCAACTTCTCAAAATAATTAATTGTACAGACAAACGCTTCAGAGCATGGTGTGGGGGCTGTTCTATCACAAATTAATGAAGAGGACCTAGGCCAACCTGTAGCCTTCATCAGTAGGAGGTTACTTCCACGGGAACAGAGATGGAGCGCAATTGAGCGTGAGGCATTAGCTGTGGTCTGGGAGCTGAAGAAGTTGAGACCATACTTGTTTGGGACTCACTTCCTGGTTCAGATCAACCACAGCCCCTCAGATGACTGATGCAGATGAGGGGTGAGAACCCAAAGTTGTTGAGGTGGCCCATTTCCCTGCAGGGTATGGACTTTACGGTGGAACACCGTCCTGGTACAGAACACATCAACGCTGATGGTCTGTCCAGATTTTTCCACCTTAGTGAAGAGAACTCCCAAGGGGAAGGATAGTTCTCCCCACATTTCAGCTGGAGGGGACATGTGTTAGACCTGTCATCATTTGCGTGAGTCTCCCTTCCATTTTTACGGATTGCCTCCATGTTTTGATATTTTTTGCTGGTTTTATGCTTTGGGCACTGTGCCACTGCTAATCAGTGCCACAGTGCAAGTGCTCCCTATGTTAAATTAATGTACTAAGTGGTGATTCCATGATTGGGTTATTTGATTTTCCTGTCGGCCCTAGTACAGTGCACCATGTGTGCCCAGGGCTTGTAAATCAAATGCTGCTGGTGGGCTTGCAGCACGGGTTGTGCCACGCACAGAAGCAGCTTGTAAAGTGTGTCTCAGGCCCAACATTGCAAGGCCTGTGTGCAGTCTAGCACTGCCATGTCGACTTGGCCAAGTGCACCCACTTGCCAGTCCTAAACCTTCCCTTTGCTTCATATAAGACATCCCTATGGTAGGCCCAAGGGCAGGGTGCATTGTAAGTATAAGGTAGGACATACTCTGATGTGTGTAGCATGTCTTAATAGTGAATTACAGCCATTTTAGTTTTTCACTTTTGAAGGCTACCTTTTCTCCATAGGCTAGAATTGGCAGTTCGATTATTACATTCTTATAATCCTAACGGACTCAGGGAACATGTTAGAAATTCGAATTTAGTATGCCTGAACTCAGAATGATAAAATACATATTTTAGTAAAGTTGGTTTTAATATTCTGTGTTTGAAAATACAACTTTTGGAAACTAGGTATTTTCTTGCCTAACTGTCCAGGCCTGCCTCAGCTAGGTTGTGTATTACTTGTCTAGGTTTGTGACTGACAGGGCTGGGGGATTCCAGAAGACAGGCTGGGACAGCCCGGTGGTGAATAGAGAGATCTGCATCTAGATGGGAGGGAGGAGTTGCACCTGGGACCCGAATAGGGCTGGGCCTTCCCTCTATAATGCTGGCTCCACCTCCTGTGGCTTGTGTGATGTCTCTGCCCTGCAATGTGAAAGGAGAGAAGGAACCTTGTAAACAAATTGCTTTGGAACTGGTTTGGACTAGGCAGAGGCCTCTCTGCCTTCAGAGAACAAAGGATTTTGAGGTATAAATATTGGGGCCCTGATCTCAAGAAATTAGATCACTTCTGCAACAAGAAACTTTTTGCCAAGGAGAAGAACCAATGAAGCTGCAGGAGTTTTACTGCCCCTCTGCCAGTGTGCTGTTTGCTGGGTTGGCCTGCAGTTGTTGCTTCATTGCCAAGGAAAGGAGAAGGAACTTTTAAGGACTTTCATCATTTACAGAATATTCTCCAAGGGCTTGAACTGTGCTTTCCTCCTGCTGAAGTCTCAGGGACAAAAGACTTAATCTCCAGCTCCCCTCTGAATTTCCTTGCTGGGAATTCTGACTCCAGGCATTTGCTTGTCGCAGGAAGCGCGACGCATCAAGAGGAAGCGTGTCGCCGCCGCAGCTGAAATCATCGCATCGCCGGAGAAGCGTGCCTTTGCTGCATCTCCCTGGAAACATGTGTTCATCGAAGCTGCCTGCTGTCGCATCACCGAAGAAGCGTGACGCCATCGTGAGAGTTGCCATCGCATCACCGGAGAAGCGAGTCACAGAGTCTGTGGCGGCTCCAAAGTACAGAGTTGTCCCAAGGCTGCCAGGGCATCTACGCATCGTCATCGCATCGCCGCATCAATGGCGCCATCTTCTCGCATCGCAACCGGATCACCACATCGCATCAAGGTGCCATCTTGCGCACCACAATCTACGCATCACCTCCTCACCAGCAAGGATCACGACGCATCCCCTACTCTGCGCAAGCATTGAGGCACAACGTATCATCTCCCCCGGATCATGGAACCGACTCGTCTCCCCTTTTGCAAGCCTTTTGTTTACTTTGCGTTATGCATCCAGGTACTTTGCTGAGAACTTTGTTGCATTTATCATCAACTTGAACTAAGCAACATTTTATCATCTTTTAGCAATCTTAAGTGTAATATTGTGGATTTTTGTCGTTTGTGGTCTTGTGTTAGGTCTATACAACACCATGGCTGCTGGAGTCATTCCTCTGCTGTGCTGGGCCATAATAGAAAGGGGTGTGGTCATGACGAGCTCAGCTCGTCATGAGCACACGAGAGGTGTACCTCATGACGAGCTGAGCTCGTCATGAGCACCGAAGGGGTTAAAGAATACTTATTTTTTTTAAACTTGTGTTGTGTCTATCTGTAGTGTTTACACTGTATTACTGTGTATATTCACAAATGCTTAACACACTGCCTCTGAGATAAGCCTTTCTGCTCATGCCAAGATACCAAGAGGGTGAGCAGGGGTTATTAAGGAGTGTAATTCCCTTATCCTGACTTAGAAGTAAGGGTCCCTATTTGGACAAAGGTGAATACCATTGCCAACTAGAGACCCCCAGATCTAACAGGGGCAATAGCCAAAATAGAAAAGTCTATCACCCAACTAGACAGCAATTTTGATATGCTCAATGGGGAAGGCCATTAGAGAGGAAAGATGTAACCTACCACCAACAGGAAGAGGTGGGTAGACTGCAAGCTAAGGAGGGCTCCAAATTACCCAGTTAGGCCAGCCAAATATATGGGCTCAACATGGAAAATAGAGCATTATGCTGTGGGATTGGTATCTTGGAAAACTATTGTTGCCAATGTCTGATGAGGGCTCTGAGATTCGAAATGGAAGTCACATGTGGGAAACCATTGATTCTTATCACCGGAGAAGGATTCCATATATGTGCCACTCTGGGTGGGGAGCAACGATATGCAAATAAGTCTTGGTCCTATTCCAATAGAAGCAGTCAAGACTAAACAGGAAAATAAGCAACCTCATACTAGTTTCAGTCTTGTTGGGCTTGACCAGTGAGTTGCAGCTTTGATCCTCCTGCATAGCAATCACAAAACCCAGTTCAGGCAGGGTGTCACTTTAAAGAAATAACATTTAATGGGTGGAATGATTGAGTCTCAGCTCTCTGCAATCACTCAAGCTGCAATCCACTATGTTTTTTTTGCTCAGTGCCCCACTGAACAGGAACACCAGCACGTCTAGGTGTACCTGTTTCATTTGGTGCAACACATTAAAGGAACACAAGGTGATGGTTAGAATTTTTACATACATTTTAGTCATTGGCAATCCTACAGACCGCATTCCAGTCCATCATCTTTTTGCTGTACTTCTCCAGCTCAAGATATGCAGTCTTGCTCAAACACAATCAGCCTAGCTAAATTGGCTTTGACTAGTAAGCAACCCGGGTAATTACTAGAGGTGGGAGTAACTCACGTAATTCCATGTAGGCTAACCACATTGAAGTACCTAAGAATTTGCTAAGATTATGTGGTACTCAAGAAGAGTAATTCTGTGTTTCACTATTTCTTAGCACACAAACACCCCCTTGCATCCAAAATGGGTGTGAGGGTTCATCCTTCTGCTAAGAAATAGTGCTAAATGCAGTAGAACATGATTAGTGACCACGAGTGGCCGCTCGCTAAATGTGCTCTTGGGGCTGGATCTTTCACTGTTTTCTTAACGTAAAATGCATCCTTTCATCCAAAATGAACGAGGATGTATTTTTGATCTAAGAAATAGCACTAAATGCAGTAGAACATGATTATCAAATGCGAACGGCCACTCACGCTCACTAAATGTGTTCTTGCAGAAGGATTTTCCCCCCAAATTACATGACCAGAAGAAATCACATAGATAGCGGTAATTCCACGTCAAAGAGCAACATGGAATTACTGTAATTCCTCAGGAGTAATTAAAATGCCACTCAGGCATTGTAATTATCAGTTCATCATATTAATTTTAACATTGCCCACAGCAATTTTTAGTTGTCCTAAGTGAGGCACCCTAAGTGCAACAGGCACGCAGAGACGTGGGTACGTTGCTCACTGTGCCATTGGACTCTAACCACACCTCATTGATAGGCCAGATTAGGCTGAAAGTAATCCATGGTTGTTTGCAATTCCATCTAGAGAAGACATGGCTTGGTAGCTTAGTTTGAACTATTCATACTCTAGCAAGTCAAAGTCTGATTTGTATATGGCTGGTCTCTAGAGCAGCATAGAGGGCAAAACATGATGGACTTGAAT
Organism: Lissotriton vulgaris; assembly: GCF_964263255.1. Taxonomy (NCBI): domain Eukaryota; kingdom Metazoa; phylum Chordata; class Amphibia; order Caudata; family Salamandridae; genus Lissotriton; species Lissotriton vulgaris. The sequence goes on along the minus strand of NC_141685.1, from coordinate 796,454,413 downwards.
ACGACTACAGCAGTTATCAGTATCTGAAATCCATTTAATGATTCCCCATATTACTTTTTTATTTTTGAAAGTGAGACACTCTAACTGCAGTGTGTATGCCCAGAGATGGGTCAAGCCTTCCCTGTGCCATCGGACTCAAGCTGCCCGCACTGATGATGATGCCCAACTAGTCTGAAACTTGTCTTGAGTTGCTTGTGTTCCCATTTACAGGGTATGTGGCCTGGCAATTTGGCTGGACTGTTTCATTTGGAGCAGGACAAAGCCTCATTTCTATGTGACTTGTCTATGTCTGCAAGGGCATAGTTGGCAAAAAACAATGGACTGGAATCCAACCCTGAGGTGTTTCCTGTAGCTATGAGTAATTCTTGTATTTCACCAATATCTTATTTTATTTTTCAGGCAAAGGTACTACAACAGAATAGGGGGTAAGGGAACTGTCCTTGCTTTTGGGCAATGGAACTTAAAGATAAAGAGAGGATCTTGGCTGCTTGGAAATGGAACAGAAACATCAGTACCAAGGGCATTGACTTTGTGAGCCTGCGCATGCGCAGTCCTGGCAAGGAATGCACATGCGCAGGCTACCGCACATGCGCAGTTTCCAGATGAAGCTGCGATGGGCAGCCACTGGTTCACATCACAATGGCAATAACCACAAAACTCAATACATCACCTGATGCATACACTGCCCACTTCAGCCGGGGGGAAGTCTTCACATAACCGGAGATCAGAGCTCAGCAATCGGGGTTCAATCCGAGATGCACATCTGCCCTCACTCGGAATCCAAACATCCACCAGACCAGTGGAGGCTCCCCCTTTTAATACAAATCCAAAGATAACGAAGCTCCTAGCAAGCCTTGCCCACTCGTTCTCATGAGAGCCCGTACCAGTCTGCTCCAAGGCCACGGCATTGGTTGATCAGGCCTTTGCTATGGCTTCAAGATGGACCATGTACATTCCTCTGATAAGAACCGGTTTTCTCCAGTCAGAAAAGTGTGAAAAACAGGAGGAAAGCAAAACATGCCCTCTTCAGCTCTGCAGCTTCGTGCAGGCACAGAAAATGGCTCCAGTCATGAAAATTGAGTTAGTTAAGCCATGCACACAGAAAGGCCAAAAGCAAGATGGAATTGTAAAGCAAGATTACATGAGAGCATGTCAAAGGCAATAGTCGGCACTGCCATAAAGCAAGATAAAGTCAGAAAACAGAATGTTCAAAGCCAATAGTAAGAACTCATAATTCTCACCAATACACAATACAATACACATTCCTGCACTACTGCACACCTTCAAATACACATCCCACATGCTCTGCTCTTGGCAAGACTGTTCCACTCCGTAAGAGCTCCCACTGAAAGACAGCAAGATTACAGAACAGAAGAGAAGCAGGCAAATGCAGGACCATCCTATTTAAGGAACACACTAAAGTCAATTAAAATGGTGGTGGTGAGGGTCATCATAGGGTGCCAAAATCACAAGAGTGGCTCATTTTCTACAGCTCCAGGACAGGTGGACCGGTCCATATGAGGTGGTGGAGCAAAAGAGTGATGTCACCTATCTGGTGAACTTGCGGTCCCCCAGGAACCCCTTTCGGGTCCTGCATGTTAACCGCCTTAAGCCCCACTTAGAAAGGTCCGAAGTGGGCATGCTCCTAGCGAAAGATGATGGAATCGAGGAGGAGACCGAGCCTCTTCCTGACTCCTGTCTGCAACAGAGCAAGATGGGTCAGTGATGGTGTCAGCCTCTCTGCCACACTGACCCCTGATCAGCAGCAAGATTGTCGGCAACTGTTGGGGCAATTCTCTGATCTATTTTCTTTGGTTCTTGGTGTCACTGATTGATGCGTCCATGATGTGGACACTGGAGAAAGTCCTCCTGTGAAGCACAAGGCTTACAGAGTGACTGACAAGGTTAAGGCTTACATTAAGGAGGAAATCTCCAAGATGTTTGCTTTAGGGGTCATTGAGTCCTCAAACAGTCGTTGGGCCAGCCCAGTGGTCTTGGTCCCAAAGGCTGCCTCGCCGGGTGCCACACCTGAACTCCTGTTCTGTGTGGACGACAGAGGGCTCAATTCAGTCACCAGGACTGATATACACCCCATCCTCAGAGCTGATGAGCTCATTGATTGGTTAGGGGCTGCACGGTACCTCAGCATGTTTGATTTGACGTCTGGGTAATGGCAGATCGCCTTGACTGATGGGGCTAAGGAGAGGTCGGCATTCTCCACACCAGATGGGCACTACCAATTCTGGGTTGTGCCCTTTGGGATGAAGAATGCCCCTGCCCCCTTTCAGAGGTTGGTAAACCAGGTGTTGGCTGGACTAGAGGATTTCAGTGCCACCTACCTGGATGACATTGCAGTGTTCAGCACCAGTTGGGAAGAACACCTGCACCACCTCTGGGAAGTGTTGATGGCACTGCGAAAGGCAGGCCTCATGGTCAAGGTGAGTAAGTGCCAGATCGGGCAGGGTTCCTTGGTGTACTTGGGTCACCAGGTAGGAAGCGGCCAGGTGGCACCCCTACAACCCAAGATTGATACCATCCTGGCATGGGAACCCCTGAAGACTCAGACACAGGTGAGAGCCTTTTTAGGACTCACGGGGTACTACAGGAGGTTTGTCAAGGGGTATGGCAACATTGTTGCACCCTTGACTGAGCTGACTTCCAGGAAACAGCCCAAGAAAGTGAACTGGACTGACACCTGTCAGAAGGCTTTCGACGCCCTGAAGACTGCCATGTGCACAGCACCCGAGCTTCAGACGCCCAACTTCTCAAAATAATTAATTGTACAGACAAACGCTTCAGAGCATGGTGTGGGGGCTGTTCTATCACAAATTAATGAAGAGGACCTAGGCCAACCTGTAGCCTTCATCAGTAGGAGGTTACTTCCACGGGAACAGAGATGGAGCGCAATTGAGCGTGAGGCATTAGCTGTGGTCTGGGAGCTGAAGAAGTTGAGACCATACTTGTTTGGGACTCACTTCCTGGTTCAGATCAACCACAGCCCCTCAGATGACTGATGCAGATGAGGGGTGAGAACCCAAAGTTGTTGAGGTGGCCCATTTCCCTGCAGGGTATGGACTTTACGGTGGAACACCGTCCTGGTACAGAACACATCAACGCTGATGGTCTGTCCAGATTTTTCCACCTTAGTGAAGAGAACTCCCAAGGGGAAGGATAGTTCTCCCCACATTTCAGCTGGAGGGGACATGTGTTAGACCTGTCATCATTTGCGTGAGTCTCCCTTCCATTTTTACGGATTGCCTCCATGTTTTGATATTTTTTGCTGGTTTTATGCTTTGGGCACTGTGCCACTGCTAATCAGTGCCACAGTGCAAGTGCTCCCTATGTTAAATTAATGTACTAAGTGGTGATTCCATGATTGGGTTATTTGATTTTCCTGTCGGCCCTAGTACAGTGCACCATGTGTGCCCAGGGCTTGTAAATCAAATGCTGCTGGTGGGCTTGCAGCACGGGTTGTGCCACGCACAGAAGCAGCTTGTAAAGTGTGTCTCAGGCCCAACATTGCAAGGCCTGTGTGCAGTCTAGCACTGCCATGTCGACTTGGCCAAGTGCACCCACTTGCCAGTCCTAAACCTTCCCTTTGCTTCATATAAGACATCCCTATGGTAGGCCCAAGGGCAGGGTGCATTGTAAGTATAAGGTAGGACATACTCTGATGTGTGTAGCATGTCTTAATAGTGAATTACAGCCATTTTAGTTTTTCACTTTTGAAGGCTACCTTTTCTCCATAGGCTAGAATTGGCAGTTCGATTATTACATTCTTATAATCCTAACGGACTCAGGGAACATGTTAGAAATTCGAATTTAGTATGCCTGAACTCAGAATGATAAAATACATATTTTAGTAAAGTTGGTTTTAATATTCTGTGTTTGAAAATACAACTTTTGGAAACTAGGTATTTTCTTGCCTAACTGTCCAGGCCTGCCTCAGCTAGGTTGTGTATTACTTGTCTAGGTTTGTGACTGACAGGGCTGGGGGATTCCAGAAGACAGGCTGGGACAGCCCGGTGGTGAATAGAGAGATCTGCATCTAGATGGGAGGGAGGAGTTGCACCTGGGACCCGAATAGGGCTGGGCCTTCCCTCTATAATGCTGGCTCCACCTCCTGTGGCTTGTGTGATGTCTCTGCCCTGCACTGTGAAAGGAGAGAAGGAACCTTGTAAACAAATTGCTTTGGAACTGGTTTGGACTAGGCAGAGGCCTCTCTGCCTTCAGAGAACAAAGGATTTTGAGGTATAAATATTGGGGCCCTGATCTCAAGAAATTAGATCACTTCTGCAACAAGAAACTTTTTGCCAAGGAGAAGAACCAATGAAGCTGCAGGAGTTTTACTGCCCCTCTGCCAGTGTGCTGTTTGCTGGGTTGGCCTGCAGTTGTTGCTTCATTGCCAAGGAAAGGAGAAGGAACTTTTAAGGACTTTCATCATTTACAGAATATTCTCCAAGGGCTTGAACTGTGCTTTCCTCCTGCTGAAGTCTCAGGGACAAAAGACTTAATCTCCAGCTCCCCTCTGAATTTCCTTGCTGGGAATTCTGACTCCAGGCATTTGCTTGTCGCAGGAAGCGCGACGCATCAAGAGGAAGCGTGTCGCCGCCGCAGCTGAAATCATCGCATCGCCGGAGAAGCGTGCCTTTGCTGCATCTCCCTGGAAACATGTGTTCATCGAAGCTGCCTGCTGTCGCATCACCGAAGAAGCGTGACGCCATCGTGAGAGTTGCCATCGCATCACCGGAGAAGCGAGTCACAGAGTCTGTGGCGGCTCCAAAGTACAGAGTTGTCCCAAGGCTGCCAGGGCATCTACGCATCGTCATCGCATCGCCGCATCAATGGCGCCATCTTCTCGCATCGCAACCGGATCACCACATCGCATCAAGGTGCCATCTTGCGCACCACAATCTACGCATCACCTCCTCACCAGCAAGGATCACGACGCATCCCCTACTCTGCGCAAGCATTGAGGCACAACGTATCATCTCCCCCGGATCATGGAACCGACTCGTCTCCCCTTTTGCAAGCCTTTTGTTTACTTTGCGTTATGCATCCAGGTACTTTGCTGAGAACTTTGTTGCATTTATCATCAACTTGAACTAAGCAACATTTTATCATCTTTTAGCAATCTTAAGTGTAATATTGTGGATTTTTGTCGTTTGTGGTCTTGTGTTAGGTCTATACAACACCATGGCTGCTGGAGTCATTCCTCTGCTGTGCTGGGCCATAATAGAAAGGGGTGTGGTCATGACGAGCTCAGCTCGTCATGAGCACACGAGAGGTGTACCTCATGACGAGCTGAGCTCGTCATGAGCACCGAAGGGGTTAAAGAATACTTATTTTTTTAAAACTTGTGTTGTGTCTATCTGTAGTGTTTACACTGTATTACTGTGTATATTCACAAATGCTTAACACACTGCCTCTGAGATAAGCCTTTCTGCTCATGCCAAGATACCAAGAGGGTGAGCAGGGGTTATTAAGGAGTGTAATTCCCTTATCCTGACTTAGAAGTAAGGGTCCCTATTTGGACAAAGGTGAATACCATTGCCAACTAGAGACCCCCAGATCTAACAGGGGCAATAGCCAAAATAGAAAAGTCTATCACCCAACTAGACAGCAATTTTGATATGCTCAATGGGGAAGGCCATTAGAGAGGAAAGATGTAACCTACCACCAACAGGAAGAGGTGGGTAGACTGCAAGCTAAGGAGGGCTCCAAATTACCCAGTTAGGCCAGCCAAATATATGGGCTCAACATGGAAAATAGAGCATTATGCTGTGGGATTGGTATCTTGGAAAACTATTGTTGCCAATGTCTGATGAGGGCTCTGAGATTCGAAATGGAAGTCACATGTGGGAAACCATTGATTCTTATCACCGGAGAAGGATTCCATATATGTGCCACTCTGGGTGGGGAGCAACGATATGCAAATAAGTCTTGGTCCTATTCCAATAGAAGCAGTCAAGACTAAACAGGAAAATAAGCAACCTCATACTAGTTTCAGTCTTGTTGGGCTTGACCAGTGAGTTGCAGCTTTGATCCTCCTGCATAGCAATCACAAAACCCAGTTCAGGCAGGGTGTCACTTTAAAGAAATAACATTTAATGGGTGGAATGATTGAGTCTCAGCTCTCTGCAATCACTCAAGCTGCAATCCACTATGTTTTTTTTGCTCAGTGCCCCACTGAACAGGAACACCAGCACGTCTAGGTGTACCTGTTTCATTTGGTGCAACACATTAAAGGAACACAAGGTGATGGTTAGAATTTTTACATACATTTTAGTCATTGGCAATCCTACAGACCGCATTCCAGTCCATCATCTTTTTGCTGTACTTCTCCAGCTCAAGATATGCAGTCTTGCTCAAACACAATCAGCCTAGCTAAATTGGCTTTGACTAGTAAGCAACCCGGGTAATTACTAGAGGTGGGAGTAACTCACGTAATTCCATGTAGGCTAACCACATTGAAGTACCTAAGAATTTGCTAAGATTATGTGGTACTCAAGAAGAGTAATTCTGTGTTTCACTATTTCTTAGCACACAAACACCCCCTTGCATCCAAAATGGGTGTGAGGGTTCATCCTTCTGCTAAGAAATAGTGCTAAATGCAGTAGAACATGATTAGTGACCACGAGTGGCCGCTCGCTAAATGTGCTCTTGGGGCTGGATCTTTCACTGTTTTCTTAACGTAAAATGCATCCTTTCATCCAAAATGAACGAGGATGTATTTTTGATCTAAGAAATAGCACTAAATGCAGTAGAACATGATTATCAAATGCGAACGGCCACTCACGCTCACTAAATGTGTTCTTGCAGAAGGATTTTCCCCCCAAATTACATGACCAGAAGAAATCACATAGATAGCGGTAATTCCACGTCAAAGAGCAACATGGAATTACTGTAATTCCTCAGGAGTAATTAAAATGCCACTCAGGCATTGTAATTATCAGTTCATCATATTAATTTTAACATTGCCCACAGCAATTTTTAGTTGTCCTAAGTGAGGCACCCTAAGTGCAACAGGCACGCAGAGACGTGGGTACGTTGCTCACTGTGCCATTGGACTCTAACCACACCTCATTGATAGGCCAGATTAGGCTGAAAGTAATCCATGGTTGTTTGCAATTCCATCTAGAGAAGACATGGCTTGGTAGCTTAGTTTGAACTATTCATACTCTAGCAAGTCAAAGTCTGATTTGTATATGGCTGGTCTCTAGAGCAGCATAGAGGGCAAAACATGATGGACTTGAATACGACTACAGCAGTTATCAGTATCTGAAATCCATTTAATGATTCCCCATATTACTTTTTTATTTTTGAAAGTGAGACACTCTAACTGCAGTGTGTATGCCCAGAGATGGGTCAAGCCTTCCCTGTGCCATCGGACTCAAGCTGCCCGCACTGATGATGATGCCCAACTAGTCTGAAACTTGTCTTGAGTTGCTTGTGTTCCCATTTACAGGGTATGTGGCCTGGCAATTTGGCTGGACTGTTTCATTTGGAGCAGGACAAAGCCTCATTTCTATGTGACTTGTCTATGTCTGCAAGGGCATAGTTGGCAAAAAACAATGGACTGGAATCCAACCCTGAGGTGTTTCCTGTAGCTATGAGTAATTCTTGTATTTCACCAATATCTTATTTTATTTTTCAGGCAAAGGTACTACAACAGAATAGGGGGTAAGGGAACTGTCCTTGCTTTTGGGCAATGGAACTTAAAGATAAAGAGAGGATCTTGGCTGCTTGGAAATGGAACAGAAACATCAGTACCAAGGGCATTGACTTTGTGAGCCTGCGCATGCGCAGTCCTGGCAAGGAATGCACATGCGCAGGCTACCGCACATGCGCAGTTTCCAGATGAAGCTGCGATGGGCAAGGATGCGGGCGCAGTAGGGTAAGTTTTATTTAAGTTTAATTTTAGGCTTTTACATATAATTTAATAAGGCGGGCGGGAGGCGGGAGGCTGGCGGCGGGCGGGCTGGCATCACGTAACAGAAATATGCGGAGAGGCACAGAGATTGATTCAAACTTCGTGCCTCTCCGCGATAGTCCCTTTCGCGACTTCCCCCCACCCCTACACAAAACCCTGCCAGGCTGATTGCACTTTACTATTGTTGAACTGACTTCGTCAAACTCCGGACATTCTTCCAAAAACCCTTGGAGAACTTCCTAGCCCCTCAGAAACTAGGAAAGATCCCCCTTGAAGTAGAGGAGCTGCTCCCCTACGTCTGCAGGCACCCTAAAGCATCTGACGGTCCACTGTGTTGCCTGCCATCAGGCTCACCGAAGGAACACCATGACAGGAGAAAGGTCTTCATGTTCCAGGGCATCATAGCCACCTCCTTGCCAGGTTTGGAGACACCAGGACCTCCAAGAGCCACCCAGCATAATATCTTGGATACTGGAGCAGTTGCAGCAGTCAAGGTTTATTGGTTGTCCAGCCCGGACTCCACCAGCACAAAGCAAAACCTACCACTGAGGTACATCAGGATCCACCAGGTAAGCGCAGAGAGTGACCCTGCTGCCCTGCTTCCCCTCTTCACCAGGTCACCCAGACTTAGAGTAAGTCTCTGACTGACCGCGACACGACATCTCAAGGCACCCCTGCACCCACGCCCCACAGCCTGAGTCCAAGGGAGGCGATGGTGCCAACGTGGACCTGAGACCCTCAGGAGCAGAGCCCAATCTGAGTTTGGCCAGACTAGTCCTGCAGTCACCACCTGCAGCCTCTTTCTACAGGAACCGAGAACCACAAGAGTCTACAGAAGCGTGACCCCGATGGACAAAGCCTCACTGCACACGAGCCCCCCAGCCCGAGTTCGAGTAGACAGACAGTGTTCCTGCATGCCCTCAAGGCTTGAGTCCGCCTGTGGGTTCTACTGGACTGTCCTCCAGTCCCTGCTTGCAGCATCATTTCACAGGTAGCATTCCTCATTGACTTAAAAGAAGCACCTGAGCCGGAACAGCACCTCTGCACCCGGACACCCCAGAGCTGACTGAGATGACCTCTTGGTGCTACGTTGGACCTTGTCCCATACTTACCTTAAGTCCAGAAGAACAGTGCTGTAAGTCGTTGCCAAGTGACTGAATGCATTATATGTTTTCCCCCATAGGATAGCATTATCACTTTAAAAGATAAAATACAGTCTTGAAAAATCACTATCTTGAAAAGATCTTACTTAATTAAGAGGATCTTGGTGTCTTAAGTCCATATAAAAATCTGTGTTGTTTTTATGAATTGATGTCAGATTTCATTGGTCAGAGTGTGTGTCTCACTTACTGACTCTGAGTGTGCAATACATGCTTAACAGTATCCTCTGATAAGCCTAAACCGCTTGTGGTGTTCCAGGCAGCCCGTAGTTAAGAAGTAAAATACTCAATATTCTTTCCTGCGAAGCTACAAGTAGAAGCTGAAGGGAAGACAACGTTCTTCTAGACCCCTGAAGAAGCCAGGGAGTGGCTAGAAGGCTGGCAGACAGTAGAAGGTACTGGCACCAAAGCAAAACGAGGGCAGCAGGGACGCGGCCTGAAATGTCACCTGTGTGGAGAACAAGAGAGAACGATCAAAATGAGGAGGAATCGCCACTACGACTGCAGTTCTGATCACCTGTGATTGTCAACTGGGTGCCACAACGTACTCCTGACTACTGTGTCTGCAGCCCAGGGAAATGGGGCTGCAATTACATAGCGACCGTTGAGAACTAGACATGGAACACATGCCCTTCTGGATGGGCCCTCCCATCCCACAAGAGCTCACAAAGGGACTGGGAGCCTTTTGGGCTTGGTGGCCCGGAGACACTTCAAGATCCTATGGACCATCTGTAACACTATGTTTCTTTCCAAGGTGGGTGGGGGATACGCCTGTTGGGCAACAGTCTGCATGGTTTAATATGTTGGGTTGGGACTACAAGAGCTCTGCGGAGGGGTTGGGCAATTTCAGGTTTGCAATGAAGGAAGGCAGCGAGGGGGGTTTCTAATTTCAATAGTTTTAACTGGGAACATAGTGGGCAAAGGGGGTAGGGTGTTAGGGGAGTCATGTTTGTTTATTCCATTTGCTTTGTTCAGTTGAATGACAGACAGCAGGTATGTTACACCGCATTAACCGCCACTTGGTTACTCTGTGCGTATGGTCTGCTCCTGGCCCAGCTGCCTGGTGTCACTGCCATTGGGGAGAGAGGAGGCACTTCCTTGTTTCCTGGGAGACAATGGGAGCCAATATAAATACTTCTGACATTCGACTATTGTCCTGGAATGTGAATGGCATATGGGACAAGATTCAGTGGGGGGTGGTGCTTCAATATATAGGCCGACATTCACCGGCTATGATCCTCCTACAGGATACCCACCTATTGGAAAAAGACCTGCAAGTCCCTAGATGGCTCAAAATGGCAGCCCTTGCCAGGTTCATTTCTGGCTCCAGAGGGATGGGGATACTTCTTAGAAAAAACATGCCACTCATAGTCCATCAAACTTGGGCTGATACACTCAACAGACTTGTAGCCGTTTCGGGGACCCTGCTGGTAAACTTTCTCCTAGCTTTGGGGTTGTTTGATGTGTGGCGAGCCACTAATCAATTGGGGCAGCATTTGCATACCACTCTGGGGTATGTAAATGCTTACCGTATTCGCAGTGGCTTACCGTATTCCTAATTTCTGACGTGTTTGCCTTCTGGTGAGGGGTATTTCCAATCGTTCCCCGACATGGTCAATCTATAGTTTGAGCAAGATATGAGATTCGAGATGCAGAGGTGAGAGAGGGACTGTTGAAGGCCACTGAAAGCTAATTTACAGAAAATGAGGCCTTTTGGACTCTTCACAGACTCTGTGGGAGGGGTATAAGGCTGTTATTAAGGGACAGGCGCTCTCACGTACAGTAGGGCACAAGAGGGCAGCATTAGAAGCACTCAAGAGTGAAATCCTAGGCCTGGAGGCTAAATTGAGATATGACGAGTCTGGAGAGACCAAATACTTACTGGGCATTAAACAACAAGAGTATAAGGACTTAGTGGCAGACATCGAGCGATGCAACATCTCGATTATGAAGTCAGTGACATAGCGGGGGAAATTAATTGCATGGCTCGACAGACATGAGGGAGCTAACCACTGGGTATCTACTATATGTTCAGGGTTAGGTGGGCACTCAAGAGACACACAAGATATAGATGATGCTTTTGCTACCTATTGCTCCCGTCTCTATTCCCCCAACAGCAAGGCTACTGCAGAAGACTCTCGTGAGTTGCTGGTCAACATACGGCTCCCAAACCTCTCATATGAGGACATGACTCCTGACCGAGGATGAGGTAGCCTGAGCGATATGGAGCCTGCACTTAGACAAAGCAATGGGCACTAACCACCTTCTGATAGAGCTCTACAAGCTCACAGCAGCCGAAGTAGCGCTGTGTCTGTTGCAAATGTACAGGGAGACTAGGCAAAGAGGCAAACTTCCCAGTTACCAACGTCTGGCCTCGATAGTGGTCATTCATAAGGAGGGTAAGCCACCAGACAATTATGCCTCATATAGGCCAATATAGTCCCTGAATGTCGAGGCCAAGGTCCTAGCTGAGCTTTTAGTTTCCTGACATATTCAAATTATCTCTAAATTGGTACATCCTCATCAATCTGGGTTTTTTGCTAAGCCGCAACATGGCCCTCAACTTGAGGTGAGTTCATGGAGTGCTAGGTAGAGTTGGCAGACTCCAGGATGACACTGTGATACTTTCCTACACACCCGACATGGTCGAATGGCCATATCTCTTTGCAGTATTGGAGCGCATGTGCTTCGGACCAAAGTGCTCTCCTGTTAATGGCTTCTCTACACTGAGCGTCTATCCTATGTGGTGGTCAATGGGAGAACATCCCGCATGTTTGCCCTCATGCAGGGCTGTCCACTCTCGCCACCTCTTTTCACCTTGATATTTGAATCTCTGGCGGCCTGGGTTTGGATGGACCCCCCGGTCCGTGGCCTGTTCTGAATGGCACAGTGGGAAGATAGGATATTTTTTACGTGCAAAATTTTCCATTGCTAAACAACTTCACAAACTTTGGCAGACATTCAGTTTACATGGTCAACGGGTCCAAATCCGTCATATATGTCCTGCATGGTCACAAACCTGATCTCCCAGCAGAGTCTGAGGCAACAGATTGGTTCAGATATCTTGACATCGACATCACAACTGAACCTGACCTGTTCTGCGTCTAAAACCTTCAAGCTCCCTTGATGAGACTCAAATGCGTCGTACAGCACTGGCTGTCCCTGCCACTCTCTTTGCTCTGGAGAGCTCATTGTTCAAAATGATTGCCCTGCAACGTTTTCTGTACATGCTACAGAACATACTCAGTCCCTGTGGCCTATTTGAAGGCCATAGAAGGTGAGGTCAGAATGCTGCTTTAGGACAGAAGGCTAGCGTGAATAGCTCTAACCAAATTAACATGAGGCTGGTAAGATGGGGATCACCCATCCAGGCATTCAGAAATACTACTGGGCGGAACAATTAGCGGTCATTAACCGATGGTTGCATCAACCCAAAGAAAAGCTAAGTTCTTTATAGACCGCCTTGATTTGCTCCCGGGGGATATCTCTGAGCCATCTACACTGCCGCTAGACACATGTCCCTCCTGGGGTCCACAGCCCTCAATTGATCGATCAATGGCTTGTAAAGCACGACTACTCACCTGTAAGTGTCTCAAAGCACTGGTCTCAAGCAATCCCTGTCCAGATCTGGCACATAGCACTCTGGAAGTTGGGCTGGAGAGACAAAATCACCCATGCCACACAACTGTGGGATACCGAAAAGTTGAGCACTCTGGGAACTCCAATGGGTTTCGACAAATGGAATATAATAGATCTCTCTAAAGTGGAAGACATTTGGGCATAAGTTGGAATGGTCCCTATCTCTGACTTGCAAAGAGACTACATACTGGCAACCTCGGAAACCTTCCACTATCTCCAGATACACCATGCTCTCCAGACAGTGATCACCCGAGGAACTGACCTCCCTGAATCATCACCCCTTGAGGATAGATTACTCGATGAACACATGAGCCATAAAACAATCTCCCTTACATACAACTTATCGACAATTCACCAGACGCCCTCCTCCGCTTACAAGAGCACTCAGATTCCGACCTGGGAGGTAAAGCAGACAAGGAGAGTTCCCAGGTCTTGGCTCTCCCCCAGAAAGGCGGCCCTCAGAGTGGGGTTTTGACTAGTGCATCTTAAAATACTCCATAGATCTTACATCTCATGCAATACGATGGTCAAGTTGAGCAGACTACACAACCCTAGCTGCCATATGAAATGTGGCCAGGAAGGGACCTTTTATCACATACTGTGGGGTTGTCCAGAGGTTCAGAATGTCTGGACTGCAGTGGTGACCTGTATGAATGATGTATGTGGTAGTGCCATGCCAAGCTCCACCATATCATGTTTTCCCAATGTGTAGGGTGCTTCAGACTTGAGCTGAATGGAGCAGGTCTGGAGGAACCTGGAGTTTGCAATTGCCAAATGTAACATACCACGTGTGTGGGGGGCTGCGTCCACACCTCTGCTGGAAGACTGGAAAAGGGACATGGATTGGTGCATGGTGGCATAGAAAGTAGTTTATGAAAGCTGTGGCTGCCCTAGAAAATGGGAGAGGGTGCTGGGCAAACGGAATGTCAACAGATTCAGCCACTGTGTGGTAACCATCGCAATTTCTACCGAAACAACCATTTCCAGAGGGGGCCCACCCGACAACTGGAATGCAGTGGGTGATCTCTGATGGGGAAGTGTGATCATCAATACCATGGCTACCATTTATTACCTTGTAAACATGCACATGACTACTGGTGGTGTATTTGTTTTTTCACTGATTGCTTGTTGTAGTCTCAATAAAAATAAAAAATATATTTATAGCGTTTATATAAAAGTTTTTTTATATGGCGGACACCTTCTCTGTCTGGGTGACTGAAGTGGGTTTAGAGGTTTTGATTTCCCTTAGTTGAAGTATACTAAAGTGGAAGAACTAATGTCTACTCCCTGCTGCCAAATCCTATTATTGTATTTTTGAGGTTTTTCAGAATTTGCAAATCATTTTTTAGTTCAAATTTTTTCAAAAAACAACCTAAAGTTTTATTTGAGGACTTGGACTCCTTTATCACAGATTAAATCCACAGAAGGAATGGGCAGGTGGCTATTCTATGGATGGAAGATTGCAATATCCCGATCTGCCAGCTCAGTAGTGATCGAATTTGCAGTCTCACAGATTGCAAAAGGGGATAACATTACACATTTCATTCGCACTCCATATGGGAACGCACTACATCCGATTATTGTTAAACAAAATCTATTTCTTTCATTTGACTTCTTTAAAAAGGGCACTTTTCAGCTGCCCGCCTTAGTAGGCAGAGGAGGTGCAATTGATTTTATATTACTATCACCAAATCTTGAGCCACTACTATTGGAGTCTGATAGTCTTTCCTCTGATATCAGTGGCCATAACCCAGTTTCAGTGCTTTAAACTGTCCTTGCCCAAATGCTCAATAGCCCAGAAGCTCTTCTAATTTTCAGTACTGTCCCAATAAGGGAGTCCTTATGAAATTGGAAAAAATAGACAATATCCATTTTTTTAAGGACTTACTAATGGGAAATCTAGGAGAGGTAATGTGCTGTTAATCAGAAGTAGCCAAGCCCCAGGACATGCTATTTAGTTATGAAGAACTCTGTAATAAGGTGTAGAGTATGATGACCGTAAGGAGACTTAGGGCCTTATTTAGATCTTGGTGGATGGTATACTATGTCACAATTGTGACGGAGATGCCATCTGCTAAATTACAATCTCCGTAGGATATAATGGGATCGTAATACAGCGTTTGTGACAGAGTAGTACCCTCTGCCAAGAACTAAAGCAGGCCCTTAATAAGAACAGCCCAATATTTAAATGGGTTTAATCAATCGTAGGGAGAAGGGATAGAAGGTCCATTCAAGTCCCCAGTATGATCCATGAAGCAGAAATGAATATGTGGATCACAAAGAAAGAAGCTAATTTTCTAACGCCTAAAGAACCACGAACACCGTTCTTTTATTCATTGCCAAAAACCCATAAAAACAAATTTCCACCTCCTGGACGCCCGATTGTTTCGGGAATTAACTCCATTTTGGAACCTCTGTCTAAGTTTGCGGATGAATACCTCAAACCCCTTGTACAAAAAACCCCGACATACTTAAAGGACACCCGAGACCTTTTAACCCAACTTTCTGGAATCAATTTTGATCCTCATACAATGCTCCTAGTAGGATTAGACGTGGAGTCATTGTACACCAGTCTTCCTCAGGACGACACTTTGCAAATGCTTGAAGACATCCTGTTCATGGAAACCTGGACGTACAACACCCCCAGACATTTCATTCTCGAATGCTGCCGCCTTGCTCTAAAAGAGAATTATTTTGAGTATAATGGTGATTTATTTTTACAATGCCATGGTAGTTCCATGGGCAGGGCTTTTGCCCCCTCAGTAGCTGGACTTTATGTAAGCCATTTTGAAAATCAATTCGTCCTTCATGATAGCAATCCTTACGTTTCCAGTATTTTATACTGGAAACGTTACATTGACGATATTCTACTGATATGGCAAACAGACAAAGATCTAAAGCTCTTCATAGAATGGTTGAATGGCAGAGACCGGTGGCTCAAATTTACCTTTACATCTGACAACAAGAAAATAGACTTCTTAAATTTGACTATCTTCAGTGAAAATGGCACCTTGGAGACAACAACTTATACAAAACCTACTGCAAGAAACAGCCTTCTGTCGTATAAAAGTTATCACCCGAAACCATTAGGAGATAACCTCCCTTACAGCCAATTCCTCAGATTGAAGCGCAACTGCAGCAAGAACAGTGACTATTCAGAACAAGCACGAGAATTGAGCAACAAGCTTAAGATTGGAGACTATACAGCAGCAACCATTTCCAGATGCCGCAAACGGGCAAAACATCAACCCAGAGACTGCCTACTTCAAACGATTGAAAAAGAACCCATAAAAGATCTAGTCACATGCGTTACAACCTATTGTCCGGCAACTCACAAGGTTCAAAAACTGATCAGAAAGAATTGGAGTATCATCAATTCGGGACAACACAACTGGCCTAAACCTAGGTTCGCTAACAAGCGCACTAAAAACTTAAAAGATGTGTTGGTACACACCCGTCCTAAGAAGAACAAAACCTTAGCACAAACTAGAGACCTGAATCTTTTGCCAATCACAGGACATTATCCCTGTGGAACTTGTGTGATATGTAAGCTTACGAAAACAACTAAGACCCTACAACTCAGCGAAACATTACTATGGACACAGCGACAACACACAAATTGTAATTCCACTCACGTGGTGTATTTGGTGACCTGTCCGTGCTAGCTCAATTATGTGGGAATGACCTGTCGGAAAATCAAGTTACGGATTGGAGAGCATTAGAGCAACATAAGAAACAAGAGAAATACCACCAAACTTTGCTCCCACTTCGTAGAAGCAGGTCATGACTGTGAAGATCTAAGATGGACAATACTTGAAATGCTTACAGACAAAACCAGGAATGCTGAGAAAGTCCTTTTTGAAAAGGAACAGAGGTGGGTAAATCGCCTCCGGACACACCTCGAGGATCTGAATGACAATGTACCATGGCATCAATTCACCTGATACACATACATCCCACACAATCATGTGATATGAACATTTATCACCACATAGAGAACCCCTGTGTACACCCACACACTCATGTGGCATGAAAAATCACCTACACACAGAGAATAACGTCATGCCAACCAGATGTTTTAAATTCCTTTATCTAGCTTACCTCGAAGGTATCTACAACTTATCCAATGTTTGAGAAACCACATGTACATGTAGGTCCACATTTTAATTTTTATTTTTCCAACACATGATCCACTCGGAATCAACCCAATCATTGATGTCATAAAAAGATGGTATATCACTTACACATCTTCACTGTTCCTCCAAAACGAAACCCCTTTTTTCCTTTTTTCTTGGGACATAGATTCCTTCTAACAAATTTTTTTCAAAGTTTCATGTATAATCAACATGAATTTTCAATCATTCTTGCCATCTTTCATATTTAATATCCCTTTCATTATTACTAAATAACCCACGGTCTGTTCACAGTAAAGTTTGCAGAATATTAAAATCATCGCTTCAGATCTAGCGATTGATAGCAGTCCCGAACTGCCGCTATATAGTTGCGACCTGCCTACAGTCCTTCCTTTATTCCTACTATATCTAGGATGGGACAAGGTTCTGTTTGTCGAACTTCCGGGGGCAGAGTCAGCACTAGCAGTCGGGAATCTCCACACACGCGGGTAAGAATGGCGGCCGGCTTTGGCGTCTTGCGGGACGCTCCAGGTCCACTCTAGATGAAATTACCTAGTGCGAACTATTGGATTAATATCATCGCATTATCTCTCCTCTAGCTCTGATAAAATTCATTTTAAACACCCCGAGGACTTTGAATACCCTCTGTTTTTTTTTTTTGTGAACCTTTATTAGTCTTGCAATCAAGTACAGGTACGGGCCTACAACCTTCTCGGCCGGCCGCTAAACAGGGTAAAAGTATAGCAATCAATACGGAAAATCAGAACAGTACAAAAGCCGGAACGATATATGTATCAGGAGACAACACTTGGGCATACGGTCAGGTCCGAAGTCAGGATTACAGAGGTTCATTTTTAATATAGAGAACTGAAAAAGTGCCATACAATCACACGTGGTCCTACAACACAGCGTGCAAATCAGGATATCCACAATTAATATAAATACAGACGAAGTAGTGGGGTTAAGGCACACAAATCAGGAGAGACGTTGGCACAAATCCGGTGGAGAGCAAACCCCGACCCCACCCCTCAAAGCAATACACGTTACAGGAACCACGAATGAAGACGACACTATAGAAAAAGACAAAAGACTAAAGGGCCATGGAAACAAAGAACGGACAAACCCCGCCCCCCTACCCCCACCCTGCACACCCGTGGAAGGCCAAGGCCTACCCCCCCAGCCGCGTGCCTGTCGCCCTAATGGAACCCGAAATTTAGAAAAGAAAAAGAGAAAAGACAAAAAGCGTAGATGGAGGAGGGCCCTCAAAGTCGCCGCCCGGCCCCGCCCCTCATTCCTGCATGTGGGGAAATTCCAAAAGCAAAATGGAGTATCACGGAGAACGTCAAGTAACAAGTACATCAATTATACAATCCCAGTACAAACACACCCAAAGCACCGTCAGTTAACATGAGGGCCACCGAAACCCAAAGTGCATCACCCCTCGCCTCGTCTAGCAACGGAACCACCCAATGACCCCTTGTCAATCGATATACAGTACTTTTTGGAGGATCTGGAGGATCCGAGCGAATCAGGCCCGAGTAATACCAAAAAAGCTCGAGTCCATCCAGACATGTGCAGCTGAAGTCCAAGGGCGGCAATACCAAGCCCGCGAGTGCCACAAAGTCCAAGCACAGTAGTACCATCCATAAAGAGGAAAACACACTGTCCGGCATATGCAGCGGAATTGTTGGGGCGGCCCGAAAAGAAGAACAGCAGCGCATCCCTAAGCTCAAGTTAGGCACATGTCCCAAAGAGGCACTCACGTGTACATCCGCACTGTCCAGGGAGGACGAAGCAACCAAGTCTCTCAGCAGTTCCCAAAACCCGGGCGGGCCCAGAGTCCTCCCCAAGGAAATAGACACGGGCACCTCGGCACAACATTGAAACCGAACTACGCCCATACAGAGCGATGAAATAGCAATGGCGGCCATTCTTCGATCCAGGTCACAGGCATAGCAAATCAGAGACTCCCGTAGATCCGTTAGGGCGGCCAAGACATCTTTGGGTGTGGGCTCCATTGTACGCCGCCAGCATCCCAGCTCCGTGTCTACGGCAGCCGTGCGATCAGGACATGGTCCGTGATGAGGGGTGTCAGCCGCCATCTTTGTCAATTCGGCCCCATCCCTCTGCACCTCACTGTAGGAACCGGTCCCAGCACAGGGCGCCGCTAAATGTACGCCCGGAACACAAAGTTATGAGGCGGGTTCCCCAGGGAGAGTCACCAAAAGGCTAAACAAAAGACCCTACCACTCCCTGGGGGCAGCCCGCCTGTCTCGGGGGCGATCCTCGGTTATGTCCGGGCGCGGAGTCCGAAGAGGGGGGCCAGGAGCCACACACCCCCCTCGACTCCTGCATGCCTCCCAGACCCCCAGGGCTCTTCGACAAGGGACCGGGCTAATGCTGCCTTCAGCGGCACTCCAAGACAACGGCACCCTCCGACCGACTCCTCACCACCAGAGGCGGCCGATGTCGTTGAGGTCGCGGCCGGCTGCCCGCTGCAATCGACACCCCGGCTTCGTCACCGCATGGGCCGCTGAGCAATGGGTGGGAAATTCTCCGGATTCACAGCACTCAGGAGTCTCAGGAGCAGGTGGTAAGTGAACACTCTCCTTCTATTATCCAAATACACTTTTGTAGTTCAGAACGAACCGCAGGATGGGCGTGCAGGGAGATAGGGCTCACGGAGCCGAGCGGCTATGCGGCCATTTCGATTTCTGGCTTGGCTCCTCCCCCTCGAACACCCTTTGTTAAAAGGTAATGACCTTTTTCCTCTCTCGAACAACGAGTGCTCCGTTATAATTCTTTCCACTACCGTCCCTCAGGTTATGCTCCATAATGAACATAGCTGATTAACAAAATACCCTTTGAACCTTAATTAACCACTTTCAAAGCAGATAAACCGTGTAACTATTACAAGCAAGTAACACAATAGTATGACTCTGCACTGTCGGCTTCATGCTTGTTTGTGACAGCAGTATCGAGTTGAATAACTTTTTGTAACTACCATAATGCGAACTTGCTGTGTAATATTTCATGAACATATATACTATACCTTCTGGCTGCTTCCCCCTTTTCCAACAATGCTCGAACTTAGACCATTTTAAAAACCTCCAGAATCCCCACTGTATTTAATTCCTGGTAAAAAAGAAAGACTACTGGTTTAAAATTATGAGTACAGTTTGTGTATGTACCGATCTTTCTAAAGTTAGAAGATTGTGAATGTGTCATATGAGATAATGTATACATGCAGAATATGGATGTTTGCCAACTATTTTTCTCTTTCTCTAGAAAGTCAACATTAATAAGTGTTAAGAAATCTAACATTTAAGAAAACTACACAAATGGTGTGAGTACCTATATGTTTTGTATGTCCTGACGAATGCTCTATAGACCCGGACGGGCCAAAGGAGCAGAAACATGTCAACCGTTTTGTAAAAAGATATAAGGTGATCCAGTTACCCGATTGACCACAATATCGCAATCCTCACTTTTAACAACATTACTTCTCCATTTATATTAAAGTTTGTTTATATGGGGAACTATTGTTTTTTTAAAAAATCCTCACTGTAATTTTTCTTTCTTCCTCACATTTTCCATCTGGGAGAGTCTTTCTATTTTTAATTTTTATCTCTTGACACTGCTACCCAGACCGGAGGTTGCCTCGGGTTGAGGCTGGCATATAGCACGTTATTGAAATACCCGATGACTATGCCATAACGCCGATAAGGGGCGGATCACAGATATATACCGCATTTAAAATCAAGGCGTTTATGAGGGTTTTCAAAGAAACAACCAAAGGTTATGAAGCTACAAGTGTCCATTCTTCCTATTGATAAATCCAATATTTAAATGGCTCAACCCTGCTTACACTGCAGTCTAGGAGGGCTTGGGAAGAGCAGGGAGCTGCTGCAGGTTAGGGGATAATAGGGCATTTTGGTAAGTTATAATTTGGCCCCAGTTTTCTGAGCACAATAGTCCTAGAAATGAATGCCATATTACCGCTGAAGAGAGGGCATCCCATGTTTCTAAGATGTTCGACCAAGAGGCTATTTCATCACTTCAGACACCACCCTTGGATGCACCTGATATAATTCTGTGCCACGCATCCCCTTTAAGTAATTCTATTGCTGTTAATGAAGGGTCTAAAGCTATTCTCAGGTGCCCAGCTGGTAAGGCTCCCCGCTCCCATGAGGTTCACATAGAAGTCTATAAACAGATTCCCACTTTTTGGGCCCCAATATTAACAAATGTGTTTCGAGCAGCAATAAGAGATAGCCCCCCGAATTCATGCAAGAAGTCCATTATAGTGCCAATATTCAAAATGGGAGATAGAAATCAACTGTCCTATCGACCTATCTTCCTCTTAGATTCCTCTGTAAACATATTAGATAAGATAATTCTCAAAAAATTGAAAGACTGGGTGGAGGCAAAACAAAATCTTTTCAGATGAGCAATATGGCTTCTGCCCTGGAGTGGGCAATGTAGAACAATCATTGAACTTAACCCTATTAATAAAGAAATATGTAAAAGCTAGGAGAGGCATTTATAGACCTCTCCAGTGCTTTTGACTGGGTGGACAGAGGGGGGGCTTTGGATTTTGATGGAAGAGGTGGGCATTGAAAATTCCTTGATAGACCTCCTGAAGCGTCTGCACTGAGGTAGGACCACCCGAGTTAGATATGGTCAGAATGGAGAATGCACTCCTTTTTTAGATCTAACTGTGGAGTGAGACGCCTATATTTTAGATGCTTTTTACTTCTTTTTTATATTAATTCTCTTGACTCAGTGTTAGCGTCAAAAGTGAAGGATCCACCCAAGGTCAGAAATCACTGAGTTCCTGTTTTGCAGATGATGCAGGCTTTGTCGCCCACACTATCAATGGTCTGCAGGATTTAGTTGATCTTTTTAATAAATTTGTGAGCGATAATTAATTTAAGGGTTAATCATCAATAATCTTTTATCATGACCGGTGGCCTGAGCAAAATACACATGAAAGTACACGCTAGGTGAGGCTGTTATTGCAAAGGTACATCATTTTAATCTTGGAATCATGCTGGATGCTAGTCTAAGATGACACAAGCTCTTAACTCAGAGGAATTTTAAAACTGAAGGGGCAATCGATACAATTTTTAATTTTGTGGAGAAACCTGGTCATCAACCCATTAAAGAATCAATCACACTGTGTTAAAGGAAATGTCTTCCAGTCTATGGATATACACAGAGAAGGCGTGTGGGGCTATATCACCCAAGGGAATTTGCAAACCTTACAGAATAAATGCTTATGTCGGCTTTTAGCAATTCCCAGGAGCACTGGAAGCTTTTTTACCCATTCAGAAGTAGGCCTCTCTCACCTGGAGGACTTGGTGAAAAATGAACCTTTGCTCATCTTGATAAAGACATGGCACTCTCCTTTAATCACATTCTCTCTTTTAGGGCTTGAGGATTCCATAAAACAAGATCATATGGATCCTATTCCATGGTTGACCTATGTCAAGAAATCCTTCTAGGAACTTGGACTTTCAAATGTATTTTCTTGTCTAAGTGAAATAGATAATAATTCAAAGACACAGGTAAAAGCTTTATTTTTTGAACATAGAAATGAAGTTAGATGTTCCAGAAAGTCATCAATGGAGTCGGTCCTCCGCTATTTTGTAATTACGACTACATATGGCACAGAACCTTATTTACTTTGGATAGACCCGTTTCAGACTTAGCACAGTGCACTTTCTGGTGGCCTTTTCACAGAGTGGAAATTGGTTTTCCTCCTTGCTAGTTACAGCCTACTTGTTTTGCCGTAATTAGCTACATTTGTAAGGCACTTAGAATTAGGAAATAATTTGACATCTAGGGCTTGCTTGTGATCTTTGTATTGGCCTCAAATTACTGTGTTGTCTAATAATCTGTCAAAAGTTTGAATATTTTAGGATGAATTCAAAAAATCTCAGAAATGGTGTTAACTTGTAATTTATTGTAGTTTGAATCATGTATTCCTTATATCCTTTTGTTCTATTATTAATGTGATGATCTTTTTATGGCAACTGCCAAATAAAAGTCTTTGACTGACTGAACTTAATATGTCCACCATTAAAAAATGCATACATTTTAAATAATCAATTAATTAAATATTATTAAAAACAAATTAAAAAACTTTATAACTTTAATAACTTCCCATCCCAATCCCCACAAAACCAACATCCCACTACTAAAATATAAATTATTTGCAAACATATTATCAACTAAATATACTATACAATTGAAAAAATAAAATCAAAATAAACAATTATAAAAAACAATTTACGTAAATAATTATGAACTACAAAAATTATGAATTCCAAATTAAAATATGTATAGTATATTTTACTTCCCAGCCTATTCCCCTAAAACTTAACAAACCTCTACTAAAAACAACATAATTAGTAAAAACGAAATTAATTTAAATCTACATGAAAAATAACAAATTAAACGCACACAATTTACATAATTATTAATCAATTAAATATTTAATTTGCAATACAAAATTAAGAATAATATCAAATTAATTACAACTTTGGTCTACTTCCCACCCTATTCCATTACCAACCCATCAACTCACTACAGCGTTATACTTTACTAATTTATTTTTTAAATTACAAATTATACTTTATAAAATCCGTACCTATTATACTAACACCAGCAATTCATATCCTATTCATGGCTATAATAAAATGATATCAAATATTTTTTTTTAACTAAATTTAAGGAAACCATAATAAATGAAACCACATTGTTTCAATTAATATTACTTACCTAAAATAACGATATTCTGTGACACGATATTTTGTACTAACAATATTCTTGACACGATATTTAGCTATCACAAAATTAAAAAGGCTATATTTTGTCTAAACACCATCAGTAACACCCAGGTACTGCCAAGAAAGACTGTGCAAAATTATTTGCAGGCCCCAGAACAGTGGGTGGTCTCTTCATCAGTTCAGTTTTGAGCAGGCTGACCTCTTCGTCATTCAAAGAAGACCGTTGCGCGGTTCATGTCTCTGACACCAAGAATTATGCCCATTATGGACATCACCACTGAAATCAAGAGTTGTTCCTGTGACAGTCGCTACTGCTGCATCTGAGAATTACATCCCATGGCTGCCATCATGTTGCTGTTACAACCACCATGCATGACACACCTGATGTCCATTGCTGAGTGACGCAAAAGCATGTCTGATGCCTGCTGAAGATTCCCGCTTACATTCAGTACTCACTGACGCTGAAGGGCTCCCAGCGGCAGCACCTGCTGCCCCATCCTGTGGAAGCTTGCCTGAAGTGAGGGACGCCTCTGCTGCTAGCGTGTCTCCCACCAGAAGCACAAGAGACCAGGGAGGCATGTTGCTGGTTTCCTGCCAGGGGGGTTGAAATGGACACGGATAGCTGGTGAGATTGTTTAAAGTTGACTGCATTGAACTGGGGTATCTGCACCTAGGCCTTGATTCATGCCACGTAATGACTTTCTGCCCTAACAGGGGACCTGTCTAGAGATGACAGACAATTGCTGAAGTGCTGTTACTTGGCCCAGTTTGAAGAACCACAGTAAGAGAGGGTCCTCGGACATCAGAGGCAAATTACCCCAGGCCCTATTGACGAGGCCCAGTAGTCACTGCCTTGCCATGTGCCCCCTTCTCCCAAATGGCATCTGACAGAGTTGAAGAAGTGTGAGGATGTGATCCTTTTCACTGTTGTTGTGCTCTTGGTATAGTGCAAAAATATACAATCGCTGTGAAAGCAACACTTCTTTCAAGCAATTTCTCAGAGTATAATCTGGTTCTAAGCCTAAGCCCCTCCAAATTGTTCTCCAACATTACATTTTCCCACAAAAATACTCTAGACCTTGCTGCACCCCAGGTTACATCATGGCTACCGTTTTTACGAGGATGATTTTTATACTTTCCTATCATTACCCAAGGCCTATTGGACAATAGTATGTTGGCATGTGGCACAATACATGCATTCTTCCCAACGACTGGAAACACGCAGAAGTCAGACCCCCTTCTCAAGAAGCCATCAGCAGGTCCCACGGACCTCAAGAACTACCGACCCATCTCCTTCCTCCCCTTCGTGGCCAAAGTCACTGAGAAGACCATCAAAGTCTAGCTAACTAAATTCATCAAAGAAAACTCCATCCTGGACCCCTCCCATTCCGGATTCTGCAGCAACCACAGCAGGAGACCTCTCTACTAGCCGCCATGGACAACATCCGCACCCTCCTCGACCAAGGACACACCGCAGCCCTGATCCTTCTCGACCTCTGCAGCCTGCAACACCATCTCCCACTGCACACTCACCGCCAGACTCCACGAAGCCGGAATTCAGGGAATCGCCCTCAACTGGCTCTGCTCCCTCCTCGCCGGCAGAACCCAAAGAGTCAGACTCCCACCCTTCCTCTCCGAATCCACGGACATCAATTGCGTGTGACTGAGTGACGACCCAAGGATCATCACTCAGTCACACGCTCTTCAACATCTACATGGCCACCATTGTAAGACAGCACAGACTCAGCATAGTATCCTATGCCGACGACACCCTGTTCATTCTCTCCTTCGCAAAAGACCCCATCACCACCAGACTCAACTTCCAGGAAGAAATGAAAAACGTTGCATACTAGATGAGCAGCAGCTAACTGAAGCTCAACTCGGAGAAGACAGGCCCTCGTTCTCGGACCATTCCCCTCTGCTTGGGACAACTCCTGGTGGCTCCCTACACTCGGTAACCCCCCCACCGCCACAAACCACGCCCAAAACCTCAGCATCGTACTCGACTCCTCCCTCTCCATGACCCAACAGGTCAACGCCGTCACCTCCACCTGCTTCAACACCCTCGGCATCCTCCGAAAGACCTTCAAATGGATCCCCACCGAATCAAGGCAGACCATAACCCATGCACTCATAACCAGCAGACTGGAAAACGGAAACGTCCTCTATGCAGAGATCAACAACTTGCTGATCTGCAAACTCCAGACCATACAGAACACCGCAGCCAGACTCGCCCTTGGTATCCCTCAACACAAACACATCACCCAGGCCCCTGCATAACCTCCACCAGCTCCCTGTCGAGAAACAAGTCATTTTCAAGATACTCACCAACTCCTACAAATGCCTCCTCAACACCAGACCCAAATATCTGCACACGACAGAATCTCCTTCCACATACCCAAGAGAAACCTCCGATCCGCCGACCTCACCGACACCCCCCCCCCCCCCCCCCCGCATCCGTCGAGCAAGAACTGGTGGTAGAACCTTCTCCTACATCGCAACCAAGACTTGGAATGAGCTGCCGAACAACTTCAGGCGCGCCACCACCCAGCACATCTTCAGGAAGACTTGGCTCTTCGACTGACCAGAGCTGCTCCCCCCACTCCCCTCAGCACCTTGAGAGCCTCACAGGTGGGTAGTGCGCCTACTATTTCCCTGATTGATTGATTGATACGTACAACAGAAAGGGCAATCCTGTTCAGTTCATAAAATGAAAACAAAAAATTGGGTAAAAATCAAAAATGCTATATTATTATTATGTTTCTTATATAGCGCCAGAATCGACCCCCGAAGGGGTATCTCCGCGCTTGCCTTGGGAACCAGTCCTGGTTTTTCCCTGTGAGATAGCCCCTACAGGGCATCCCCAAGGTGAAAGGGGCCGTTGTGGAGATTAAGCAAGCTTAATGCCCAGAGTTGCAGAGTGTGAACCCATGATTAGGTCAGGCACCGAAGCGAGAATTATCGAGTCCATGGACATTTGAGCTCAAGACCCTGCCGCGTCGGGAATTGAACCCTGGTCCCGGGTCTGACCTCTGCTTCAGGGTCTGCCTGCTCTAACCAGTGAGTCACACTTCTCCACTGAATTTCTAGATTCAAAGTGCACAGACAAAAAGCACGTGTATCTCTTGATCACTGTCAATGCTAAAAGCCAACAATTGAAGTTATATGTATGGTCAGGAAACACCTGTCTGAAAACGTTTCTGTGTCTACATTCAGTGTATAGACACCTGTGAGAACATCTATGTGGCAACAATCAGAAAATAAGCACTCATCAAGAGAACAAATTATTCATTTACAAGAAGCCATACAAAGGTCCATAGCATGAAACAAAACCTAACTGTATGTCTTACATAAAAGAATCTGTGCAATTCATTTGTATCACATAATGAAAGGACAACGGGGCATATTTACAAGGGCTTTTTGCCACAGGAAAGTCACTTTTTGTGACGTTCCTGCAGCGATAATCCCTTTGCCTTATTTACAAGGAGGCGTTAAGGCACTAATCATGGTTTAACGCTGCCTTGTAAATAAGGCACCCTATCACACTACACTTAGACCCTGTTTATGAGATGTTAGTGGAGCGGAGGCGCAGCGGTTTGCACCGCTCCTCCAAAGCTCTTGCCAGATTATGACTTTTTCCTAGTCTGGCAGGTGGCTGGTGTGGCAGTCCCATGGTGGTGCCTCTTTTAACCCCTTCCATGCTGATGACAGAACGGTTCCGTCATCAGCATCGGCTAAGCTGTGCTGATGACGGAACCGTTCCGTCATGACTCCGCCCGCGCAAGGCGGAGTCAGCACAGGCGGAAAATACGCCCCGCACGGAAGGGGTTAAAGGCGGAGGTACCATTAAAAAAGGCACAATAATGGGACCGCATTACAAGGTTCCTGCATGGCATGGATTCAAAAGTTCATGCCGTGCCGGAACCTATGTGCTTGCAGACAGAGGGGCACATGTTATGCCCTCTGTGTGCATTCACATATGTTTGAGGCACAGGGGAACCCTGTAGGACCCCCTTTGTTTCCTCTCCGCCAGGGTTTTCATGGCGGTGGAACCGCCTTGAAAAGCCTGCCTGAGAGGAAACTTGTAATATGCTTGGCGGAACCGTGGTGGTCCCGCCAAGCATATTACGGCCTCTGACCGCCACTCCTACGGCGGTTACCTGGTGGAGCCGGAGGTCCCAGGGTGGTCTGATTTCCAGAGTCGGGCTGCCGGTGCGGTGGTGTCTGGATCTGCCACCGCTGTGCCCCTGCACCGTGCAGGAAGGTGTCCCTTCCTGCACATAAACAATCATAAAAAAATGACAATTTGTAACTTCTATGTGTGCTGCACAATGCAACACACATAGGAGTTACAAATCACCATTAGTGATTCTTTATGGTCCGGAAGGTACACCTTCCTGCACATAAACAATCATTCCCTCAATGCAGGCACCCTTGCCCTATGGTGCAAGGGTTCCTCCATTGGTGCTAGGAAGCTGAGTTTAGCCCCAGCGCTAGGGAAACACAGGGATGTGCCATACCAATTTAAATACGGCGCATCCATACATTTCCAGAGTGGGGAATTGCGTGCGCTAGCCATTTTTGCTTAATGCCACTATTCGTCATTTACTTGTAAACATCATCTCTGGTCTCCCTTTTTACGACCAGCATGTTGTGGAGTAGGTGAGTTGGTGTAAATTGTCATACGCCTCTCAGAGTGGCATTGTGCCAATTGGGTGTTCTCTACCTTCTAGGAAGACGAAAACACAACACAAAAACGCTTTCATATGTGAAGAGGGGGATAGGAGTTAATATATGTGTTTAAAACATATAGCAAAATGGAGCACTTGTGGAACAATGCCTTTTCCACCAGATATAATTTTTAGATATTCCCTGACGGTGTAAACAATTGTCAATATTTTGGAGTATTATTTTTCATGACATTCTGAAAAATATTGGTAGGCAGTCTTTTTTCATTGTATTGTTATTTTGCTATCTTCCCTGGAAAGGCATGGTTTTCTACTGTTTTCCATTTTCTTCCTTCTCATGGCAAAGATAATCCAGGTCACATTTCGGAACCGCATTAGGCTATGGAAAAGGCTGATAATATATGCATTTAAGAAACCTATTTGAAAGTTTGCGTAGAGTGTTAGTAAATAAAACAAACAGACATATAGGCTGTGGAATATTACCATTTTGTCCTGCCCAGCTCAGATCCACTTCCATTCCATTCCATTTGTTCAGGCGTGCAGATTCAAGGAAAATATAATTATGTTCAATGTATTATTCATTGATAGTTATTTTTCGTATCTCATGTAATGCAAACGGTGGTCCCGGGACCTACAAAGTCCTTTAAAAAGAACTATTTCTAGAATGGGAGTGCATCTCAAAATCAGGCTGTATAATGCACTTTTTCTTCGTGGAATCCACAAACGACCAGAAAGCAGTCGATGCTGCAGAGGAGAGTTGGAAGATGTTAATGTAGGAATACGAGATAGACCTCACTGTAAGTTTTTAAATATGTGCATTACACATTGACAGAAGCCATGATTTCTTCAGCGCCACAAATATTTTTGATCAAGTGCCGATGGCAAGATTACAAGCCATGTCTCCAGTTTCTAGTGCCAGCCACCAAGACACCCATAGTTAGGGTATAAGTCGCGGCTTGCAATCAGTACTATAAATTTGAATATTTCTCTAGTTAAAATATCTGTCTCTTTTAATGCATTTCGGCTTCAATTGCTTCTCAGCTTGCCTGATTGTATTGCACCCACTTCATTGACTCTGAGACTTGCAAACCCATTAAAAATCCTTATATGCGTAGCATACCCACATATAGCAAATTGAGGGGAACCAGATGAAGGTCAAACTTTGGCGAGGATATTTTCTTGCATTAGGGTGGCAGTCGGGAATGCAATATTTTAGAAAACGCTGCAAATGTGACTAATATTTTCTGCATTTCTGGCAATTGGGTCAAGGGAGAATTGCAAACCAGCAATAAAATGTTTAATTACACTTCTGTGGTTTATTCCTGCAACCAAGGGACATCTACCTCAAATCGGCATTCAATTGCTTCCAAAACTGCATGCCTGAATTGTGGCCACTTTATTGCGGCAGTGCTTAATTTGAGCCGGTGGTTTCCACTGCTTGGCACCAGCACCAGCACTTAATTGTCAACACCAGCACTTCCGACAGTCTGCCACATGGTGGCGTTGTTTGATTAATATACAGCCCAGCACAATAGGTGTTTATCAATTCAATATGCATTCAAAACTACCAATGTCTATTGCCAAATCTATTCTTATCAATCAATCAGTACTTGTAAAGCGCACTACTTACCCGCGAGGGTCTCAAGGCGCTGGGGGGGGGGGGGTGCCGCAACTGCTCGAAGAGCCAGGTCTTGAGGAGTTTTCTAAAGGTGAGAAGGTCTTGGGTCTGTCGTAGGTGAGTAGGTTGGGTGTTCCAGGTCTTGGCGGTGAGGAAGGAGAAGGATCTACCGCCGGAGGTCGTTCGCTGGATGCGGAGGACAGCGGCGAGGGCGAGGCTGGTGGCGTGGAGCTGGCGGGTGGGGGTGTAGAAGCTGAGTCTGCTGTTAAGGTAGGCTGGTCCGGTGTTGTGGAGTGCTTTTTGTACGTGGGTGAGGAGCTTGAAGGTGATCCTCTTGTCGACGGGGAGCCAGTGTAGGTCTGTCAGGTGGTGGGTGATGTGGCTGCGTCGAGGGATGTTGAGGATCAGTCGGGCGGAGGCTTTTTGGATGCGTTGCAGTTGTCGCAGGTGTTTGGCTGGAATTCCTGCATAGAGTGCATTGCCATAGTCCAGCCTGCTGCTGACGAGGGCCTGTGTCACTGTTCTTCTTGTTTCGGTGGGGATCCACTTGTAGATCCTGCGGAGCATGCGGAGGGTGTTGTAGCAGGAGGAGGTGACGGCGTTGACCTGTTTCGACATGTGGAGGGTGGAGTCGAGTATGATTCCTAGGTTGCTTGTGTGATCAGTGGGTGTTGGTGCTGTTCCAAGCGCGGTCGGCCACCAGGAGTTGTCCCATGCTGAGGGGGTCGTCCGAGCTTTGGGAGCCTGGAATAATCAGAACTGTCACACTTCTAGGAGTGTGATTGTTGGTAGTTGTGTTGTTACTATATTTGGAACCCCCGACGGAGGCATTGGGCAGTGAAAGTGGGGGTGGCTTTTTGCCAAGGGGCCTGGCACTTATTTATTTACAAATTAAACACTTCCTCTGGGCTTTCCAAACTCACAAAAAAGAAACACTTGTGTTTGGCATTCCAATACTCTGGTGACCTATAAATACCAGTTTTGGCTCAAGCTTTGTCAGAGATACGTTCCAATATGACAGAAACTGGACAGTAAGTACAATGTTTTGAAAACAATTGCTGAAAATGGAAATATTCAGTATGGTCTCCAGGCCAGCCAATCAGGGGCAGGGTGATGTGATATCCAGCCATACAATCATTCCTTAGGAAGAGAATATGTTTGAAATATATGGTTCTGGTATGTTTCGCTATAGGCCAGGGCTTAATGTGTATGATGAAAGGACAGGTGCTCCAAACCAGCATTTTCTCTTGACTTATTCAGCAACCGTTTGGAACTTGTCTAATTAAAGCCTTATATTAAACCCTCTATGTGGGTGGCAGGGCTGGCTTTAGGGTGGTGCGACCGGTGCAGCCGCACTGGCCACTGACCTGGAGAGGGGGCACTGACCTCAAGGCCCGCGCTGTGTTCAGCAATAACTTACGATTTAAAGGGACCTGCTGCAGAGTTCCTTGTGCGCCCATCTTTCAGGCAGCAATAAAAATGTCAAGATAACTCTTGCGATCAATATTCCTGCTAGAGAGAGACAGATAAGAGTCATGCCTAGTGGCAGTATTGACTCACCATACAGTAGCACGGAGGGTTAACATGCCCGCTGCAAATAACATATCTGTATTTCATGTGGATAGCTTAGTAGTAAATCCAGCCTTTACAAGCGATTTAAAACAAATGAAATGTATGTGAGAGACGGGCCGTGGAGAGATGATGGGCACGTTTGCAGGGTGGTTGTGAGTGAATCCAAGGAGGAGGTAATGGAGGACACCAAAAAACCAGGTGCCACCAGAGCTAAGGTCGGCCGTGTGGGTGGTGACCCTAAACTTACTAGAGTCACGAAAAGCCAATTACCCTATTGACGAATTTCTGTGAGAAGGAATTGCCACCATTTTTATTGTTATGAAAAAAAAGAAAAAGTTATCAAAATGCCATTGTTGCTCAAGATATTCTGGCCTGCCAATCAGAGTAAGGAAAATTTGACTTGGTCCATTTTGTACATTTTCTTTTTTCTTTTCGTATTGTTTAATGCAAATGTCCATTCTGTACAGAATGCAATTTTGGAACATATGTAGTGCCTTATTTAGAATTTGGTGGAAAGCCACCCAAAACGAGTAAGACAGCTTAGGTTCTTTCAAAGTTAGGGTTCCCTTTCGGGCTGGTAGGAATTTTTGTGAAGAGTGGCCCCATGACGTGGTAGGAGCACTGTCTGCAAAAATGTGTTTATCGCTTTTCAGCGCTGGACTGGCTGTAGCGTGCACCGGACATTTCCACGGTGGGCCGTTTTTTTTTGTCGTGTGGGTCAGTTTTCTCATTGGGGCCAGTTTTGCAGCAGCAGGAGAGGTGCTTTTTACTAGCACCCCCGCCTAGAACTGGTCGAGCACCTATTGGCCAGGGTTGGTTCCCAGTCCTGCCCTGTCACCTGCCCACCACATCATGCCAGTATAAAAAACTAGTTCTAAAACAAAAACCAATGTGTTCTTTTCCTATCCAGGAATGCCAAGCCTTGCATGGAAATTACCTGTGGGGAAAACCTGGGCCAGAAGGCCTGCCCCAAAGAGGATGGGCATTGCGAGGCTGTTCAGCCTAGGTCGTGTAGTGGATAGACACTGCAAGCAGTTCCGATGCCAGTGCAAGCTAATGGTCTGCGACTGGAAATCAATGGTTTCTCCACCTCCAAATGAGTCAGAGAAACCAAGTGGGTGAATTGGGAATTCACTAATTCTGTGGGGGATTATCTGTTAGCACCAACTCTGAATGATGCCCTTAAGAAAATCCACATATATTTCGTACTCCCAGTCAAAGTATTCAGGACATTTCCTTGGTTAGCTTTCTCTGATTTATGTCTGTTAGTTGAAGAAATGCAACAAAGTATTGAGCAGAATTTGTTAAAAAGAAACATCTCAAGATTTCTCATTATTTCTTAGAAGCACCATGAGTGTAGCAAGGTTAAGCAGTACTGAATGCACAAGGATAGAAACATTTGCAAAGCCAGTAGATCTGGTGTTGGGCGCCAGCGTTTTTGCTTTGGCAACTATTGTTTTGCTTTTCATGGTTTTTGTAAATCTTATTAGGGATGCTGCTGGGCTCTTATCAATCTCAAAGAAATTCGGCATTGTGCAAAAATATTTTGGGGGGTCTCAAAAAGCACATATTTCCTCAGAGAGAATGTGGTCTAAGGTCTAAAGTGGTTGACCTCCGACCTGGGGAACCGGGTTAGAGTCTCGGCAGGGATGCTCAACATTCTGTGTTCCTGGGCAAATTAATGAATCTCCCTGTGCCTAACAAAAATGAATGTGTCCATCTGTAACGTAATTGGTGCTCATGTAAAGCGCTCTGATACCTTCGGGTCTGGTACGCGCTATATAAATCTCCACAAAAAGAAAATATTTATATATACCCTGGCACAGGAAATACTTAATTTGTGAATGTGTTGCTTGTAAAAAGGACAGAATGCCATCATACATAGTGAAGTTAGCCAATAGTTGAAGTGGACTGGTCCATTGCCCTGTGCTGTTTGCTGGAATGGGCGGAGGAAATGTGAATGACACAATAACAGACCAATGAATAAAATGGGCTGGCAGTAATTTCCTATAAGTAAGTATTTTACACATATCAATTCAATTCATAATCTTTATTTCAGCACAATTTGAGACATAAAAGATACATAAATCAACAATAAATAATAACATTTGTGAATACATATAATATTGTGTTTTGTATATAGAGGAACAAATGATTTTACAGATCACATTGTTGTGAGTGGGAGATCGTTTGATAAAAAAAGTTCATAATTTAGTTAAGGCATATATCATATTAGTAAACTCAAAGGTTCTTGGCTAATGTTGGACATAAAAAATTGGAAAAAAGGTGAAAATATATTTTTGGTCTCAAAAAGCACACATTGCCATAGTAGTCCCTGGCCCTGACGGCAACTACTTTGTGTGCAGATGTGCTCGTTCTGAAAGGGCAGAATGCTGTCAGTCAGGACGAAATTAGACAATGGCTGACACATTGCTTCATGTTATATGCTGTAGTGGGAAGAAGAAAAATGTGAATGAGACAACAACAGACCAAGCAATAAAGAGGGCTGTCTGATAGCCTCTATAATTAAGTACATATATAATACATAATTTAAGAATATAAAAATGTCTTGGCTAACACCACACCTAAATTTTTTTACAAAAACAAAAAATATCTGTTCACCTTTGTATGCAAACTAGCAGCCCGTCCCGACATTGCCCGGGTATGAATTGCTGCCGGCCAGTAGTATATTGTTTTGTAGGATTTCGTTTTGATACCATTCCTTATCTGTGACAGGCCTGTGAAAGGCTCCGATTCACAGTGCACTGCTGATGCACTTAAGAGTGCGCGTTCAGTAGTGTGTGAACTCGAGTTTCCCTACTTTACTTTTCCTTGCAATATTATATAGCGCGAACTCAACAACATGGCATGAGCACAATTTACATTACAGAAGAACACATTCATTTGTAGTAGGCTCGGGGAGACAAAGTGATTTGCCTGGAATCACAGGACATTGAGCTGATGCCGAGATTCGAACGTAGCTCCCCAGCTCTAAAGTTCTCAATTCTAGAACTTGTGGCGGTAGGTGTGTCTAAAAGTGTATGTCGGTGCTGGCCATCAATGAGAGAGACCTGTGCATTTTTCAAATGGGTGGTGAAAAAACATGAGTATGTTGCTGGAAATGTGGGCCGCCGTGCCACCAATGTACTTACTGGGGGAGGGTAAACACCCATTATTCCGTAACTTTCTTTCTGCATACCATCACTCCGCATACTTTCATTACGAAAGTACCATGACTCCGCAATGCCATTATAACGCATGGCATTACATTTTATATGCTTTTACCATGCATACATTTACAACGAAATTCGTTGTAAATGCATAAATGGTAAAAGCATGTTTTTTTTAAATGTTTGGATAAGGTAAGTATGGGTATAGGGGTATATGTTTTGGGGTACTGAGGTATATGTTTTGGGGTGTTTGGGTATTTTAAGGGTTCAGATATAGTTTTGGGTTATGGGGTACAGGGGTAGTTTTAGGGATTAGGGATAGGTATGGGTTTTGGGGTACAGGGGTATTTTTAGGGTCCAGGCTAGGTTTGGGTTTTGGGGTATAGGGGTATTTTTAGGGTTCAGGGGTAGGTTTGGGTTTTGGGGTCCAGGGGTATTTTAAGGGTCCAGGGCTAGGTTTTGGTTTGGGGTACAGGGATATTTTTTGGGTTCAGGGATAGGTTTGGGTTTTGGGGTACAGTGGTATTTTTAGGGCTCAGGGCTAGGTTTGGGTTTTGGGGTACAGAGGTATTTTTAGGGTTCAGGAGTAGGTTTGGGTTTTGGGGTACAGTTATATTTTAAGGGTTCAGGGCTAGGTTTGGGTTTTGGGGTACAGGGGTATTTTAGGGTTCAGGGGTAGGTTTGGGTTTTGGGGTACAGTGGTATTTTTAGGGTTCAGGGCTAGGTTTGGGTTTTGGGGTACAGGGGTATTTATAGGGTTCAGGGCTAGGTTTGGGTTTTGGGGTACAGGGGTATTTTTAGGGTTTAGGGGTAGGTTTGGGTTTTGGGGTACAGGGTATATTTATAGGGTTAAGATGGGTTAGTGTTTAAGGGTGTTGGGGTATTTTAAGGAGTAAGGGTGGGTTATGATTAAGGGGTGCAGCGGTATTTAAAGGGAGCAGGGTGGCATTAGCACACAATATGAGACATGGCATGAAGGGCGGAACGTACCACACGCCCCCAGCGTTTGTCACGCCACCAGCACACGCCCACAGCACAAAACAGACACGCCCTCAAGGGACTACTTTGCAGGCACGGTTCTTTTACCTTTTAAATGTATATGGTGGGCGTCTGTATAGCCTATGTCCTTCTGCTGCAACTGCCCTTTCCAACGCTGTATTGGGTGTTGTGATTGGTGCTGTGGTTCCTGAGATTACCCGCCTCAAAGGTTTGGGCTCTCTCTTTATTATACTACTAGCAGCCCGTCCCGACGTTGTCCGGGTATGAATTGCTGCCGGACAGTAGTATATTGTTTTGTAGGATTTCGTTTTGATAGAATTTCTTATCTGTGATAGGCCTGTGAAACGCTCCGATTCACAGTGCACGGCTGATGCACTTAAGAGTGCGCGTTCAGTATGTGTGAACTCGAGTTTCCCTACTTTATTTTTCCTTGCAATATTATATAGCGCGAACTCGACAACATGGCATGTGCACAATTTACATTACAGAACACATTCTTTTGTGGTAGACACGGGGAGACAAAGCAATTTGCCTGAAATCACAGGATGTTGAGCTGATGCTGAACGTAGCTCCCCAGCTCTAAAGTTCGCAATTCTAGAACTTGTGGCGGGAGTTGTGTCTAAAAGTGTATGTCGGTGCTGGCCATCAATGAGAGAGACCTGTGCATTTTTCAAATCTGTGGTGAAAAAATATGAGTATGTTGCTGGAGATGTGGGCCACCGTGCCACCAATGTATTTACAGGGGGAGGGTAAACACCCATTATTCCGCAACTTTCTGTCCGCATACCATCACTCCGCATACTTTCATTACGAAAGTACCATGACTCCGCAATGCCATTTTAAAGCATGGCATTACATTTTATATGCTTTTACCTTGCATACATTTACAACGAAATTTGTTGTAAATGCATGAATGGTAAAAGCATGTTTTTTTTGTTTGGATAAGGTAAGTATGGATATAGGGGTATATGTTTTGGGGTACTGAGGTATATGTTTTGGGGTGTTTGGGTATTTTAGGGGTTCAGGCATAGTTTTGGGTTTTGGGGTACAGGGGTAGTTTTAGGGTTTAGGGATAGGTATGGGTTTTAGGGTATAGGGGTATTTTTAGGGTTCAGGACTAGGTTTGGTTTTAGGGTACAGGGGTATTTTAGGGTTCAGGGGTAGGTTTGGTGTTTTGGTGTACAGGGTTATTTTTATGGTTTAGGGGTAGTTTGGGTTTCGGAGTACAGGGGTATTTTTAGGGTTCTGGGGTAGGTTCGGGTTTTGGGGTACAGGGGTATTTTAAGGGTTCAGGACTAGGTTTGGGTTTTGGGGTACAGGGGTATTTTAAGGGTTCATGGCTAGGTTTGGGTTTCGGGGTACAAGGGTATTTTAAGGTTCAGGGGGTTGATTTGGGTTTTGGGGTACAGGGGTACTTTTAGGGTTTAGTGCTAGGTTTGGGGTTTGGGGTACAGGGGTATTTTTTAGGGTTCAGGGATAGGTATGGGTTTTAGGGTATAGGGGTATTTTTAGGGTTATGGGGTAGGTGTGGGTTTTGGAGTACAGGGGTATTTTAAGGGTTCAGGCCTAGGTTTGGGTTTTGGGGTACAGGGGTATTTTTAGGGTTCAGGAGTAGGTTTGGGTTTTAGGGTACAGGGGTATTTTTAGGGTTCAGGACTAGGTTTGGGTTTTAGGGTACAGGGGTATTTTAGGGTTCAGGGGTAGGTTTGGTGTTTTGGTGTGCAGGTTTATTTTTATGGGTCAGGGGTAGTTTGGGTTTTGGAGTACAGGGGTATTTTTAAGTTTCAGGGTAGGTTTGGGTTTTGGGGTACAGGGGTATTTTAAGGGTTCAGGGCTAGGTTTGGGTTTTGGGGTACAGGGGTATTTTAGGCGTTCATGGCTAGGTTTGGGTTTCGGGGTACAGGGGTATTTTAGGGTTCCGGGGGTAGGTTTGGGTTTTGGGGTACAGGGGTATTTTTAGGGTTTAGGGCTAGGTTTGCGTTTTGGGGTACAGGGGTATTTTTTACGGTTCAGGGGTAGGTCTGGGTTTTGAGGGTCAGGGGCATTTATAGGGTTCAGGGGTAGGTTTGGATTTTGAGGTACACGGGCATTTATAGGGTTTGGGGATAGGTTTGGGGGTACAGGGGTATTTTTAGGGTTTAGGGATAGGTTTGGGTTTTGGGGTACAGGATATATTTATAGGGTTAAGATGGGTTAGTGTTCAAGTGTGTTGGAGTATTGTAAGGCGTGGGGGTGGGTTATGATTATGGGGTGCAGGGGTATTTAAAGGGAGCAGGGTGGACACCCGGAGCTGGAATGTACAGAACCTGGGAAGAAAAAACAATGAGATATTGGGCACAACGCTCGCTTTTTTTTCCCCGTATTCCTGCGACCCGCACACGCCCCCAGCACACGCCCACAGCACACGATATGAGACATGGCATGAAGGGCAGAACGTACCACACGCCCCCAGCGTTTGTCACGCCCCCAGCACATGCCCCCAGCACAACACAGACACGCCCATAAGGGACTACTTTGCTGGCATGGTTATTTTACCTTTTAAATGTATATGGTGGTCGTCTGCATAGCCTATGTCCTTCTGCTGCAACTGCCCTTTCCAACGCTGTATTGGGTGTTGTGATTGGTGCTGTGGTTCCTGAGATTACCCGCCTCAAACGTTTGGGCTCTCCCCTTATTATATTAGTATAGATTAGTATGGATATACTACTAGTGAAATAGCAGAATGCCATGACACAGGATGAAGTTAATGAATGGCAGAAGGGGCTTACCCATTGTCCATGCTGCAGTGGGCAGAAGAAAAATCTGAGTGACACAACCAGTGGTGTAGCTAGGGGGCAGAAAAAAAAACAACAGAAGGGAGGTAGAGTACAGAGATAGGATTCTTACTCCATGGGCACTGTTTACATAAACAAAAGGAATCCTACTCACAATGGACAAGGAGAGTGTCGACCACAGATGTGGGAACACTCAGTGTTTTGTAAAATACCCCTCACACACCAACAGGCCCCTTGGTGTCATGCTTCATCATTGGGGTCTTCGCACCCCTCTAATGGGATGCGGCGTGCTGCGACCTACGACTACGCGGGAGCACTGAAAGTATAGACTATGTGTGGTGTGTGTGGTGGAAGTGAAAGGGTATTTTAATGAGAGTGGTGGGATATAGTGAAGGCTTAAAAAGTACATGGCTCGTAGGTATTGAGGAAAAAACTTTATTCACAACCCCGGGCTGGTACTGTTAAAAGAAGTGCAGTTTGAGGTAGTTAGCTGTCGTAACTATGGACAGTACCTCTGGTGTGCGGCAACATGTTTCGGAGCTTGTGCTCCTTCTTCAGGACGGGGGCACAACTTCCCCACCTTACTCACGTGTTTCTAATTAAAGTGTAAATAACCAAAAAGTGCAAGACTATTTACAGTGTTTAAATGATAAATTAAGGCTATAATGTGCCTACAGCGGTATCTGACCATGCAGTTTCATGATCTGAAAAACCAAAACTAAGAAAGAAAATTGGTTACCCTAATTAGGGTGGCTCAAACAGGTGCAGTCACCTGGAACACCAATAGTACAATAGTACATTGGCTCTGTAAAGGAAAAAGACACACAGAACACACAACGAAAATAACACACATAAAGTTAATGAAAAACATTGGTCATACTCATTGTGTAAGGTTGCCTTGCTTCATGAGCATTTCAAGAACGTCTGGGGTTGATTGCTAATTTCACAATCTAGATGAATAAAGAATCGGTTTCAGTATTTTGTACCCACTTTTTGGTTGGGAAATCGTGTTTTTGTTTACCCAATACTCACAGACTCGGGTCGAGTATACCTCCGTGTTGCCCCATACGCTGCTCCGCTGGTAATGGCTATCGAGGCAAGCCCTATCGTATTTATGCTCGAGTTCTGTAATTGATTTAGTAATCATTGGCTAATTGTCAGATGTGCCCTAAGCCCATACATGGACCATCCGTTCAGTAACTGGTTAATTCGCACACCTTATTTGGTGTGTCCGGTTCGCGTAAGCAATCCGCCTCAATGTAGTGAAGGTTGCTTGAAGAGCGCATGCATGAAGGTACATCGATGCGTGCATGCGTATGCGAAGTAGCCACTTCTACCTGTGGCGCCTCGAGAGGCGCATGCGTTTGAAGACGCCTCCATCACTGTCCGTCGGATTTTGTAATGAGCATGCGTGATTCTAAAGACGCTACTCTCCATACAGTGCGAGTATGCCTTCAACTTGATTGTAGTAGTGTATTTGCGCTGTCTCAAACAAAAAAAGAAATTGTCAATACGCCTGTGTGGGTCATATGTTCAGGACCCTAAATTACAGGGAAGAATTTCTGCTTTACTTGGACAGGGAGCCCCTATGTGCTACGTGGGTGTACTATGGTTATAGTAATTCATTGGTAGGAGGTAACACGTTAGTAATGAGCCTGCAAGGGATATGTGATTCAAGACCCAAATTACAGGGTAGAGAAGGGCATTATGGTCTTTTGGGTAACACGTTAGTAATGAGCCTGCAAGGGATATGTGATTCAAGACCCAAATTACAGGGGAACATTAGGGTAGGCTGGACAGCTGGCCCCAGGGAACATCATCATTCAGACCATGGATGTGTGTGCCCAGGCGGAACACCCAACGTTGTTCCTTCTGAAAAAGACCTATTTCTGATGGCATGTGTTCAATTATAGTCCATTTCAAATCGTTCACACAGTGTTGCTCTTCCAAGTAATGAGTCGCCATTTTGGTAGTGGACTTTTTGCAGCGTACGTTACTTTTATGTTCACCCACTCTAATTTTTACAGGCCTTGTGGTCATGCCCACATATTCCAAACCACATGGGCATGTGATCATGTACACAACATTTTAAGTATTGCAATTTGTAAATTGTCGTTGTTCCCAAGTTGTGCCATTCCTGAATGTTAAGGTGTTGCTTTTCTGCGTGAGATGACAACTATTGCAATTGCCGCAGGGAAAATGTCCCTGAATTCCAATTGTTGTCTGCCTTGTCGTGTAATTTTGTTTGGGTCCCGTATGAACCAATAAATCTTCTCTAGGTTGAGACTACCACAGTTTAGTATCCTCCAGTGTTTGTTTATTATTCTGGACACCTCATTGGACACTGTGGAATAGGTTGTGACACATATTGGTCTTTTGTTTTCATCCTTACTCTGTGGTTTGT
This sequence comes from Lissotriton vulgaris, assembly GCF_964263255.1. Lineage (NCBI taxonomy): Eukaryota > Metazoa > Chordata > Amphibia > Caudata > Salamandridae > Lissotriton > Lissotriton vulgaris. Next base: position 796,413,529 of record NC_141685.1, on the reverse strand, counting down.
CTTCCAGGAGTGCCTCCCTGTGGTTATTCTTGGCTCTTTTCATCGCCTTGTCAATGATCCTTGTGGGGTATTGTCTCTGCATCAATTTCTTTTTCAAGTCACCAGCTTGTGACTTAAATTCATTCAGTTCTGTGCAGTTGCGTCACTTTTTGGTTATTTACACTTTAATTAGAAACACATGAGTAAGGTGGGGAAGTTGTGCCCCCTTCCTGAAGAAGGAGCACAAGCTCCGAAACATGTCGACGCACACCAGAGGTACTGTCCATAGTTACGACAGCTAACTACCTCAAACTGCACTTCTTTTAACAGTACCAGCCCGGGGTTGTGAATAAAGTTTTTTCCTCAATACCTACGAGCCAGGTACTTTTTAAGCCTTCACTATATCCCACCACTCACATTAAAATACCCTATCACTTCCACCACACACACCACACATAGTCTATACTTTCAGTGCTCCCGCGTAGTCGTAGGTCGCAGCACGCCGCATCCCGTTAGAGGGGTGCGAAGACCCCAATGATGAAGCATGACACCAAGGGGCCTGTTGGTGTGTGAGGGGTATTTTACAAAACACTGAGTGTTTCCACATCTGTGGTTGACACTCTCCTTGTCCACTGTGAGTAGGATTCCTTTTGTTTATGTAGCTAGGGGGCAGTCCTCCCCGGACGGCACTTATTTGGGGACGGCGGCACTTCACGTGAGGTGAGCAATTTCGACAAGTACATGGTTTTTTTTTTCAATGTTTTTTTCCTTGTTGTCATCTGTCGACTCTCCCCTCCCTCTCTATTACCTGCACTGCCCATCGCTGGCTGCGTCAAACTCAAGGGACCGCCCCGGGCGGCAAACGCTCTAGCTATGCCACTGGATAAAACTAAAGACCAATGGATGAAGAGGGCTGGCTGAAAGCTACTGTAAGTAAGTATATTGTATATAATTTTAGTAAATTCAAATGTTCTTGGCTAATGCCAGACCTAAGTATGTAAACTGTGAATGAGTGCACAACAAGACACAAGAGGTACAACAAGTGTTTGAACGTCCCAACATCACAAGAAAGGTCTGGCACGTGTGCACAAACAACCTGGCAGTGAAGGAGTTATATTTTGATCTTCTCTAGCAAATAATTTGAGGCAGGGTCTAATGGGTTCTGTAGATTCGCTCCAATGATCAAATTAGGAACAAGGTATTCTGGTAATATTTGATCAATTGAAGCCGACGACCTCGGATGTAATCCTGGCCTCCTCACGCGAATACGTGTGACCCTCGGAAAAGACCTTTATCTTCTTGTATTACAGTTGTCATGCTGTCAAAAATCTGGAGCACTGTGAACCAGTGCGAAAAGCAAATGAGGTTAGATGTGGGGAAAAGAGAACTGTTGTGCAAGGGGAAGGTGGGGTGCCCCCAAAGTCTGTCACACTGCAGATTAATGAGGGCGAATAATGCTGCGCGCTTCGGAAAACAGGTAAATTATTTTTCTTTCCCCCCTCTGTGTATTTTTGGCTTCTTTGATAGGCCTGGAATCTAAAGTGTTCCAATTTGTTCGCAGAAGATGCACAGAGTCTCCATAAATGCGCCCCGCATGTGTGCCTCAGACACGCTCCAGGGGATTCTTGGCTTTTTATTGTGCGCGCAAAAACGCATAAATAATGGTAATGTACAAGGCAGAGCACCAACTGAAACAGAGAATAGGAGGCACAACATGCCGCCAAACCATCCATGAAGCTGAACAGACAACTGTACATTGCTGATGAGCCTCTTCTGCCGCTAAATGAAATAAAATGTTGCCTTTTTATGTGTTACCCCCATGATGCGCGTGGGTAAGTACAAAACTAAAGAAGTCGGCACCGTGTAAACTGCAAGCCATGAACATCTATAATGCCAGGCAGCAAACAGCACTTTCTCTTGGAAGATGTGTAAATAATCATAGTATTCACCACCCAAGCAAGGTTATGCCCTTTAAATATAGAAACAGGCTGTTTCTAATCTCTGGGTAGGTATGCAATTAACCAAAGCAGTTACCTCCCTAAGTCAGACCCTACAGTTCACATGGTGCCACCTCGTACCGACTCACTTCACAGGGTCTCCCAGAAACAGGGTGTAATGCAGGCCTGACCATGTAGACCATGCAATGTTGGTGGGGCCCAATCCTTCAGGGTCCCCCTTCAGCCCAAGGCAATGAATATCTGCGAGATATGGGAGACTTAAGGACCCTGGCCTGATCACATTTTGTAGGGGGGCCTCATCATTTTCATGAATCCATTGCTATGATACAGTAGAACACAAGTGAGCTCGAAAACTCTGCACGGAGTGGGTTTCTAGCATATTTTTCAAGGCTGTGGAGAGGTGTGGCGCAGCTTAGCATCATCTGATTCTGGGCAATAGCTCACTTAATCTTCCTGACGGCCCCCAGTGCCTTGAACCCCTAAGGTGTGATATGTTTGCGCTTTACAAATAGTAATTATTATTATTGGGCTGTGCAAAGCTGATATCTGGTAAAGGGATTTAAAGCTCCTTGGAGTATTGGGCGGCAGTCTCAAAAGCTCTATTTGTTTGTTGTTTGCTTTTGGGTGGGGGCGGGGGGCGGCAGATGAAGTACCTCAGGCTATAATCTATACAAAGCTCTGCTCCCGTACGGTCAAGAGCGTTTCCAGCTTGTCAGGTATGCTAAGTGAGGCATTGTTATAGCCAGGATAGAAAGTTTCCCTTTCAGTAGCTTGCTCCACACTCGGCCAACAACCAAACTGTCATATATACACCAAATACCTTCATCCCCTCATACACTGATCCTTCAAGGAGGTGATTGAACCATATAAAACAAGGAATAACACAAACTACTATTTAAAAATATATATATATTTTCATTCATTTATTCATTTAAAAAAAAAAGTTTTGGGGTTTCTAGAGAAAACACAATCCCTCTAACTTACAAATTATTTTTGTTAAAAACATTTGTGAATATTGTCTTGACCGGGAGGAGGACAACTAGTGGGTAAAACCCTTTTTTTGTGGAGGGTACCAATGAATGTTTTCTAGATTTACTAAATATGTGAATGTAGACCATTTGTGGTTAAGCTTTGTCCTGACCGGGAGAGGTAGTCCGAGCGGGTGCAAACTTTCTGATCGTAGAACGCATTTGTGTGTTCTTTTCTAGTTTCATTAAATATGTGAATGCAGAAGTTTTGTGGTTAAGTTGTGTCTGCTTACTAAGCATACAAGTGGATAAGGTGATGCTTAGGTTGAATCTAAAAAAGAATGGGCGTATTGAACCGTGGGCTAGTATGGTCATAGTCAAGGTAGAATTGTTTTGGATAACTTGCAATTTTAAATTTCAAAGTATATTAGCAATGCATTTGTGACTCTATATATATATATATATATATATATATATATATATATATATATATATTACCTACTGGCGTTCGCCAGTAGGTATATATAGTTAGAATTTTTTCCCTATGGGACTTTTGAAAATTCTATGTCTAATAACTTTGGCGTTTGTGGATGGAATCGGCTGAAATTTTCAGGAAAATGGCACATTTTGTTTCTGAGCAGCTCCTGAAAATTTGGTGGGGTTTCGTCAAGGGGGGGCTGAGAAAAAAGGGGGGTCCCAAAACGCGTTTTTTGCATTGAGTTTTCCATAGGGCGGTTGGACTCACTTTTAGCTCGAACGGCTGAATGGATTTGCACGAAACTTGGCAAAATTGTAGGGACTGTTAGCCCGATGTGCCTTTGCTAGGTCTCAATATATGTGCTCCAGTAGTTTTTGAGAAATTAACGTTCAAACCAAGATATATATCTGTAACAGCGCTCTGGGCAGCGATCCGGTCCGCTTACTTTTCGCTTATCGGAACTTTGCGCGCAGAAAGCTGATTGGCTCTCCGGTGTCTGTCAACATTCTAAACAGTCCGGAGCGGACGCCATCTTGTCTCTCGGTAGGATCGAGAGAGAAGAAGAGGTGGAAAACGAAGGGGGAATTTAATGAAAGGGGGCAAGGTATCCCCCTCTTGACCTCCTAGGAATGTTGTTGGGGTTATTAAAGGGTCCCGTGGGGAAAATAAAAAAAAAATGATTTTTCACGGTAGAAGCGCGGCCGCGAACTGGTAGCGAAACGGGAATTCGCCATTTTGTGCTTCGTAAATTAAATTACTAGTTATAAGTGGGTACGGGAGACGTATCCTAATCCCCTATGTTTCCTGAGGGTGGGTGAGGAGGCTGATATATGTTGATACATCTCTTCCAGCGGCTGTGCGTGAGCTTTTTTTTTTTTTTGCTGCGTGACAGTCCGGAGCGGCCGCCATCTTGTCTCTCGGTAGGATCGAGAGAGAAGAAAAGGTGAAAAACTAAGGGGGAATTTAATGAAAGGGGGCAAGGTATCCCCCTCTTGACCCCCTAGGAATGTTGTTGGGGTTATTAAAGGGTCCCGTGGGGAAAATAAAAAAAAAATGATTTTTCACGGTAGAAGCGCTTCACGGGCCGCGAACTGGGCCGCAAACTGGTAGCGAAACGGGAATTCGCCATTTTGTGCTTCGTTAATTAAAGTACTAGGTATAAGGGGGTGCGGGAGACATATCCTAATCCCCTATGTTTCCTGAGGGTGGCTGAGGAGGCTGATATATGTTGATATATCTCTTCCAGCGGCTGCGCCATCTTGCCTTTTTTCGAATGCCACAATTTTGTCGTGCACGGCAGCCATTTTAGATGCCAGGCTGGTCCCAGGCTATCACCTACCCCTGCGGATGTAGTTTATGGCCCCAGCTGTAGAGAATTCAGACATGCCAATTCTCCTGATTCAGGCGTGTGAGTACTGATTTCAGTGCTAGTCTCCCGCCTCCCGATTTCTGCAAGCAAAAACCCGGGGGCATATTACTAACAACTAGCGATAATTTTTGTCTATAACTTGTTTAGAGACAAAAATTATCGCCGCACATCGGCGATTTTTATCGCAGATAAACCTTGCTATTATCGCAGAAAAGTCAGCGATATTCATGTATTATCGACCTAATGCTCTTAGCCATGTTATCCACCTCCCATTGGATAACATGGCTAAGAACTGCTCAGGGCAGGTGTTAGCTTTTGGAGATATTCGCGCTTAGTGCGAATATCTCCAAAAGTTGGTAATAGAAGGTAGCGATGTTAGGGACTGTTTCCAGTCGCTAACATCTTGGCGCGCCACTTTGCATGTCATTAGTGATAAGTATCACTGACATGCAAAGCCGGGCCCAAGATGGTCGCTATCTCCTTTTAGGTGTCACTAACTGGTGTTAGCGACAGCTTGATAATAGGGAAATAATTTTATCTCCGCTTTCATGGTTTTTAAAGCCAAAAAAGCGGAGATAAACCCCCTTGATAATATGCCCCACGATTCCTTGGGGGTTTCAGCTGATAGGGCTTGGTATTGTGTTACATGGTAATTTTTCCATGAAACGTCAGAGGGTCGATGTAGGGGTTCTAGAAGAGGTGATAAACCATTTAAGCCTCATGAACAAGCGCATGGTCTTTTAAAGATTTCTGAAGTACTCGGGGCGGCGGTGTGTGTGTGCCCTCTTTCAGGAGCGGGCGGGGGGGCACTGCCAGCAACTTGCCAGGTCAGGTAGTGTTCAACACGTGCATCACCCTTTCTCTGCCTGCTATTGCGCTCCATGCTTCGGAAAGGTAAGAAAAAGAACGTGCATTTGAGTTTGAAATGTCCGATCCTGCAGCAGCACACTTCCAAAGCCCACACATGACAATAACCCGATTCAAGGCCCCATTCACCCGTTTTTCAAAAAATAGATAACACTCCAACAAAGTAAGGTTATAAAACTTTATTAACTTTTAACGATAATGAACAGAACAAAAACTAAAAACATTTAAACATTTATTAACACAAAAAGCAACAATGGTTAGAAGCTGTCTTTTGTGCGAATAGTCCCAAGGCAGCACAACGTGCAGAGTTCTGGACGGCACCCAGGTGATGTCGCCTGGGTGCCGCACTGGTTTAGGGATCCTACAATGCTGCTCCGAAAATTGGCGTGGGGCGTCCCGGGTGGGGCGGGGGGAGGCCTCGTCAGTAGCGGTCTGTTGTGCGAATAGTCCCAAGGCAGCACAACGTGCAGAGTTCTGGACGGCACCCAGGTGATGTCGCCTGGGTGCCGCACTGGTTTAGGGATCCTACAATGCAGCACAGAAAAACAGCGTGGGGCGTCCCGGGTGGTGCGGGGGGAGGCCTCGTCAGTAGCGGTCTGTGTCCAGTGTCACATGGCTGACACAACATGTACGACAGGCACCCAGGTGATGTCCAGTAAACTGCCGCACTGGTTTTGGTATCCTACAATGCTGCTCCGAAAATTGGCGTGCGGCGGCCCGGGGGGGGGGGGGGGGGAGGCGGCGTGAACGGGCCTCCCCAGGTGGCGGCCATTCAGCTGTTTACCGCCCGCTCTTGCGACTACAGCGTCTCGCTCACCATGTAGTTGAGTTGTTCCCACTCTTGCGGTGCAGCGATAGGCGGCTGCCACATGACTCTTAAAATGGCGGACGGCTCTTCGGTTTTGGGCCTGGTCCACTGAAATGGTCCTGGGACACCTTGGAAGTCGGATGCTTGCCTGCTAGGGCTTGGGCTCCATTCTCGAAAAGCGTCCGCTCAGCCGTGAAGATTGTATAAAAGTCTTGGGGGCCCCCGACTCCCGCAGGCTTCCGGTGGGGAGCGGCTGCCATGATTGCTCGCGGAATGACCACGACGGAGCCACGAGATGGTGGTGCTCTCATGCTGACGCCAGCTTCAGTCTGAATGATCCAGAAACAAGGTGGGGCTTTCATCGTTTGGGAAAAAAAAATGTTCTAAACCAATGAAAAGTGTTATTTTTAGGTCATATGACCAAGCCTTCCATCTTTAGGAAACCAAAAGTAAAATGAACCAATGAAAAGTTTTATAAACAAGTCACATGACCTGTTATGCGACATAGGGCTACAAAAAGCGTAGAAAATCCGTTGGCACGTGAGGCGGCGTCAGTAGCGGACCGATGTGCGAATAGGCCGAAGGCAGCACAACGCGCCGAGATCCGGATGGCACCGAGGTGGTGTCCAGCAAATTGCCGCACTGGTGTGGCCATCCTACAATGCTGCGCCGAAAGACGGCGTGTCCAGCTGAATTGCGGTCACTGTTGTGGTACAGTGACTCGAACGCGCCGAGATCCGGATGGCGCCGAGGTGGTGTCCAGCAAATTGCCGTACTGGTGTGGCCATCCTACAATGCTGCGCCGAAAGACGGCGTGTTCAGCTGAGTTCCGGTCACTCTTCCGGCACAGTGACTCGAACGCGCTGAGATCCGGATGGCACCGAGGTGGTGTCCAGCAAGTGGCTGCACTGGTGTGGCCATCCTACAATGCTGCGCCGGAAGTCGGCGTGGGGTGCCCCGTTGGCTTATGAGGTGATGTCAGTAGTGGACTGATGTGTGAATAGGTCGGAACCAGCACAAGGCGCCAAGATCCGAATGGCAAGTCCTGGATGTTGAGTGCCTCAGTTGAGATTTCTGAGCAGTGCTTGTAGAACTGTCTGAAGCTTATTTGCACCTGCTGCAGCTTCACTAGGTCCGGCGGAACTTGTTGCTTTTTCCTTTCTGCTTCTTTTCCTACAATGCGTTTCTTCTGAAGACACGACCAGGTCCCTGAATGTGTGCAGGGGGACGCTATTGAATGAATGAACGCGCCGAGATCTGGATGGCACCGAGGTGGTATCCATCAAATTGCCGCACTGGTGTGTCCATCCTACAATGCTGCGCCGAAAGTCGGCGTGGGGTGCCCCGTTGGTTTATGAGGTGATGTCAGTAGCGGACCGATGTGTGAATAGGTCGGAACCAGCACAAGGCGCCCTGCACTGTTGAGCCTTTTTCAATGTCTGTTTTTTGTTCTTTCCCTTCCATCAAAAACAAAACAAAAATACAAGGCGCCAAGATCCGAATGGCAAGTCCTGGATGTTGAGTGCCTCAGTTGAGAGTTCTGAGCAGTGCTTGTAAGACTGTCTGAAGCTTATTTGCACCTGCTGCAGCTTCACTAGGTCCGGCGGAACTTTTTTCCTTTTCCTTTCTGCTTCTTTTCCTACAATGCGTTTCATCTGAAGACACGACCAGGTCCCTGAATGTGTGCAGGGGGACGCTATTGATTGAATGAAAATGGCGGCTTGACACAAAGCTGACTCAAGCGTTACTGTTGGTGCTATACAGACAAAAATTGGTTTTCAGTTTGTACATTCTTCAGGTTTTTTTTTCCATCCAAGTCTGATTGAGAGTTTGTAGAAAAATGGCTTCAGATTTTCCACATACTACTCTTCAACATTCTTCCTAAATGTAACAATGTGAAACTCACTAGGAGAACGGCTGTTTCTGTTTCCTTTCAAAATGCTGCCACCAATATTTTCTGAATGGAAGACATCATCTTGTAACATAAAGGGCCGAAAGGGGTTCTGGTCTGGCCGATGGTTGGTGGAGACATTTTGACTATATCTTGGACCTGCCCGGCCTCGCCCAAAATGGCGCCGGTATAAATGGGACTCGTAACTCTTTGCCCGCAAATGTATATCTAGAAAATGTTATTGTAAGTGGCCCTGTCGTATTTTAATTACAAAATGTACGTCCACCGATACCGCAACTGTTAGACACCTTTGTTCTTGTCACCTAATGGCCCGCTCGTTACGTTCTTCTACAGTGTAAATGTCTCCTCATCATATACGATTTGAGTTTGCTCCGTGGCCGGCCCACGTGGTTATAGGCCCGTATTTGTATACTGACATTTTCACAATAAAGGTTTTTAAAACAAAACACGGTAGTAGTATTTTCATTTGTAAAGTTTTTACTTTTAGTGACTGTTTTCGAATCAGTAAAAGGCAAGTGAAATAAAGCAGTCCAATTACATGACGGATAAAAGGTATAATATGTAGGAACGCAGTAAAGATAAATGGTCAAGGGCAGTTGTGTTTTTCATGTCTGCAACATAAAGTGATCGATAAGAATCTGATAATCAGGCGTATCGGCGACTAAGACAGCAGGCCGAATCTCTTTTACTCAACGGCTCCGTCATGGAAGGAAGAAACGCCCTTTTTCTCGAAAAAGGAATATATTTTACTTGCCAGACAGTTGTAAATTTTCCGGGAAAGTACATTAGCCTGGAATATTATAACATATGTTTGAAAAAAAAATATTGTTCGAAAATAATAAAAAGCGTAATTTTTAGGTCATATGACCAAGCTTTTCATCATTAAATTAACAAAAGTAAAATGAACCAATGAAAAGTTTTATTAACAAGTCACATGACCTGTTATGCTTACGTTACGCGCTGCGCGCCGCGCCTCGGATCACTTCCGGGTGCGCTAACGCGGCGTGTCATAAAACGCATTACGCGACAACGTAGGTCAAGAATATAGTCTAAATGTCTCCACCAACCAGCGTTCAGAACACAACCCCTTTCAGCAGTCCAAAAAGTTCTGTTAAATGACAACAGAGGGGACAGGCAACAAGAACCATCAGTCAAAGAGGGGAGGGCAAGTTCTTCTCTTCCGGGTCATGTTGGGGCGCTACCGGAACTGATCGAATTGGTAGTCTACAGTGTTTCTGGATGTTTCAGACTAAAGCTGGCGTCAGCATGAGACCACTACCATCTCGTAGCTCCGTCGTGGCCATTCCACGAGCAATCATGGCAGCCGCTCCCCACCAGAAGCCTGCGGGAGTCGGAGGCCCCCAAGACTTTTGTAGAATCTTCACGGCTGAGGGGACGCTTTTCGAGAATGGGATCCAAGCCCTAGCAGACAAGCGTCCGACTTCCAAGGTGTCCCAGGGCCATTTCAGTGGACCAGGCCCAAAACCGAAGAGCCGGCCGCCATTTTGAGAGTCCTGTGGCAGCCGCCTATCGCTGCACCGCTAGAGCGGGCGCATCTCAACTACATGGTGAGCGAGACGCTGTAGTCGCAAGAGCGGGCGGAAAACAGCTGAATGGCGGAAGAGGCACAGTGTAGCAAAAGCGGGCGGAATGGCAACTAAAACGATAAAGGGGCGCCTCACTACAGCTTGTCTTCAGGTCAAACGGATTGTGGGACAAGGTCCAGAATTGAAGAGTCATCAAAAGGCAAAAAGTACCGCCGGACCCCGGGAGCCGGCCGCCTATGTCGGGGGCGATCTCAGGCTACACCAGTGCTATAAGACTTGGGGAGGGTGTCGGAGCCAAGCGTCTTCTCCGAGTTCATGGCCATCACAGCGCCCCTCAGGGGCCTCCGTCAAGCTGTTTAGGAAGGTAACATATCATATTGTTTTCTAATGCAGTCAGGTCCACAAACGACACTCACTTACTTTGAGAATAGTGAAGCTGCAGTAGGAGGAAATAAGCTTCAGACAGTGTTACAAGCGCTGCTCAGAACTCTTAACTATGGCACCCAACATCCAGAACTTATGCTATTTGAGAATGGTAGTGACATCGAAGCATCTCGGGGACCAAAACCATTAACGTACTTTCACGTATGAAAATCTTACTTGGGGAGGGGGCAGGAGCGAAGCGCCCCCTCCCAGTCAGCGCCACCACACCGTATGTTGAAAATCTGAAGCCATCGTTCTACAAAGTCAACCAAACTTGGATTGAAAAATCTAGAAAAATGTACAAACTGAAAACCAGTTTTGGTCTGCATAGCATCAGTAACAACGCTTGAGTCAGCTTTGTGTCAAGCCGCGATTTTGATTCAACAAAGCACAGGCATTGAAAAAGGCTGAAATTCAGAACTCTAAACTATGGCACCCAACATCCAGGAGCTTGCTATCCGGATCTTGGAGCCTTGTGCTGTTTTCGATCTATTCACACATCGGTCCACTACTGACATCATCTTATAAACCAACGTTATGTAAATAGTTTTTTAATAAAATGTTTTACCCTATTTCTTTGCTGGTGTGTTGTCTATATTTTTAATATTTGCATAGGGTTTGTCATTATTTTGTGCGGGATGGGTGATGGAGCCGAGCTGTCTTGCAGCCCTCATGGTGTGGAGCTCAGTTCATCTCACTATTTTCGTATTTCTCAAGAAGGGTTGTTCCTAATATTTCTATTTTAGCGAGGTCAAAAAGAGATCCAATTAGTGGCCTACTGATTTTGCTCGATTACTTTTATTTTTTTACACGATTTTTCACTATCTGCAAAGACTAAACAGAGTATTGCGACTTTGTGCTTGTTTGTAAATAGAGAATGATCCAAAGAGAACCAATTCTAAAACAGTAAATGCTTGGACAACAATCAATCAAATGGAGAGACAAGGAGGTACGACGGATTACAACGGGGGTAAAGGCCTGCGTTAACTACCCTTCTGTATCTGCAAAGAGAGAGTACTAACAAAGGCAAAAGAGGGGAGGGGGGGGGGGCAGCGTTCAAAGCACATCAGCGTGCATAAATACGAAAATGTTTTTATCTATCACGTACTTGACATTTTAAAGCTTTTCATATTTGCTATTAAAAAACCAATGAAATTCACAGAAAAAACCATAGGTTATAGTGGATATATAGTTAGGAATTTGCATTTACAAAACCTTGAAAATTCAATGAAAAAACCATAGGTTATAGGCCATATATAGTTAGGAATTAGCATTTACAAAACCTTATTTTACTCGCATAAAACCATTGAAATTCCATATATAGTTAGCTAACTATAAGCGCTAACTATATATCGCGCACCCGCAATCCACTGCTGATGATGTCACATATTACATCATTCATGACATGGTCAGTGACATCACTGATGACATCACTGATGACATCTCAAATGACATCACTGATGACAACTCAAATGATATCAATGATGACATCTCAAATGACATCACTGATGACAACTCAAATGACATCACTGATGACATCTCATTTGTCATCACTGATCACATCACTCATGTGATAATACAATGAACCTCTTCAGACTCTAATATAACCTTACATACACTCAGTATAAACAGACACTCACAGACTGTCACTCATCCATGGACTTACTCACACACCTAGTCAGTCATGCAAAGAATCAATCACACCTCCATTTCCTCAACTATACAGTTATACACATCTTACTTATTCAAACATATAATAACACATATTTACTCTCTTCTATAATCCCTGATACAAGCTCACAGTGATCGATACAGCCACTCACACATTCACTGGCTCTTATGTTCAGTTATTTATATATCTCAACTCTCACATGTATTGTGTTTTACATACGTACTTACTTGCACATGTAGCAATGAGAAATCCATTCACTCACCAACACACCCATGCACAGTCAACCGCTCATATAGCTGTTTCCACATGCACTCTTGAACTCATACTCCTAGTGAATCAACTGCTTACACATCTATGCACAGAGTCACGCACCTCCCAGCCACCCACACACACACTCAGCCTCCCATTCAAATATTTGGGCAACCAATCAATAACCCATATGGCTACTCTTATAGCTACTGATCAACACATGCAGCAGCTTACACAACAACAAACATACTGATGCACGAATTAAGACAGTTTAGTCACTAACCCATGTACTCAGTGAGACACATTTAATCACTCACTCATACAGTCAGTCATGCACCTACTAAATTCTTCATCCAGACACTTATACATCCACTCATTCTTCAATATGTGAAACATATTTTAACTTTACAGAAACATACAGTCACTGGATGTTGTAATCAGTGATGTCATCAGTGATGTCACTGACCATGTCATGAATGATGTAATATGTGACATCATCAGCAGTGGATTGCGGGTGCGCGATATATAGTTAGCGCTTATAGTTAGCTAACTATATATGGAATTTCAATGGTTTTATGCGAGTAAAATAAGGTTTTGTAAATGCTAATTCCTAACTATATATGGCCTATAACCTATGGTTTTTTCATTGAATATATATATATATATATAAATTTTTATTTTATTTTAGATGACCTTGTATATCACTTTCTTTCACCAGAGAGTATTATCAACTGTCTAGATAAAGATGGATATATAATATTTGACCATCGAAACGCGTCAACGCTTCTATATTTATACACAATATGTCAACACAAGGCACGGTGGAGAGTATCAATTGCACAATTCCTTAACTCCGTGCCCAGAATCAGGGGCGGCCTTAGGCATGTGCAAGCTGTGCACCTGCACAGGGCCACCAAACCCCAAGGGCCACCACACCAATATATATCCTTAATATAATAATCCTCTGAGGATGGATACATATTTGTGTGGCGGCCCCTGGCAGGGATTTGGCAGCCTCCGGCTCTGTTCCACTTCCAACCACCCTGACCCCCCCCCCCCCCCCCCCCCCTCTTCACTGGCCTCCGCGCTCCGCCCCACCCGGACACCTCTTCCGGGGCCCCCTACCTACGCTCCCTGCCCAGGGCCGCCAAAAGCCTAGAGCCGCCCCTGCCTGGATACTGTCACATGACGGATGTGTAATAGTTTGAAGACATATTGTATTTGTCTACCTTGTTCATACTCTCTTTGCTACGATGTACTTAGTGATTGTTTCTTTTTATTCTCACAAATGTTTTTAACAAAAAAATGTTGTAAGGTATAGGGATTATGTTTTTTCTAGAAACCCAAAACCTTTTTTATAAAATGAATAAATGAATGAAAATATATATTTTTTAAAACAGTAGTTTGTGTTATTCCTTGTTTTATATGGTTCAATCACCTTTTTGAAGGATCAGTGTATGAGGGGATGAAGGTGTTTGGTGTATATATGACAGTTCGATTGTTGGTCGAGTGTGGAGCAAGCTACTGAAAGGGAAACTTTCTATCAAGTTACTGTATAGAGCCCTATCCCTTTTGGTTGAAGGGGCCCCTATTTTCCTTTCCAGTTCTCTGCACAGCCCGTTTGGGTTGAAGAGATCTTTCGTGCTAGTGGGTAGCTAGTGGCACCCCATCTTTTGGTATTTAACAATATGGATAATTTTAAAATATTCAGTTTCTCTGAGGAGCAATTTATTAAGCTCATCAACCAAGGATCCAGGAGTGGACCGACCGGTTAACTTAAAGAACTCTACTAATCAAGAACAACTTGTAAAGTTGTACAATTTAAAGAAAAAAACGTATTTGTACCGAACTCCACGCAGACTTTTTAGTAGACTACTTAAAGGCTGGTGTAATACCCATTGGGCTTCAGGTTAGAAATGAGCCAGGTCTCTTTGTAGAACACAAAACATTTATAGAAACCTGGTCACTAATAGCTAATCGGTGTAGCCGTAATTGGCTTATTCTAATTATTGAAACGGCCCAGGAAGTAATCATAATTGAAAAGAAAGCCATAGAAGAGTTGGAGAGTAGGATTAAAGATACTACCTTAGTTGATGAAATCAAGAAAAGACTTGATGAGATGGTGCAGGAAACTGAAGGATATAGAGAATATCTCACAAATAATAAAACGAACAAATTGAGGAAAGATCTAGAGAAATTTAGTACTGAGAGAGTGTATCCCTATTTAGGAAAAGACTATTACCACACAAAAGCTGAGCAGGGTTGGAATAAACCTAGATTTCAAAAACCTATCTATACTAGGGCTGGTCATAAGAGAATAACTTTCTCGGACACCTCCTGCTCGAGTAGTGAGGTGGAGGAACAACCTACTGAAAATAGAAATAGGTTAGGTTTTAACCCAGATTCAGATAATTTTTTAGGCCAACGCCAGAAGCAAGAAATGCGAGATCAGGGAACCTTCAGGAACCCGAGCCGAGCAGCACACGGAAGGAATTACCCTCCTCCAGAATACTTGAAAACAAGGAATCACCGATATTGGCGGTAGAAAAAAATCCAATCATCAATCTATCCTAAAAAACGTTGACAGCTGCTGAGACGGAGGTCCTCGAAAGAGGAGTTAGCTTTGCACCTGCAATAGCCCTTAATAAATTCGAATTTGACAAAGACTGTAAATCCTTTTTTAGAAAAATTAGGCTAAAAGATTTTTTCACTGATAAATAGCCCCGATTAAGTAATAATGTAACTGGCTTCCGGGGAAAATCTTCCTTTACCCCTACATTAGGGCAAGCGAGTAGTAACATTGCTACTTTCGAGAAAACAGTGCAAATAGAAATTAAAAAGTTGTTTGAACGTCTGTCTAAAGTGAACCACAACCTCTCCATAGAACATAAAAACGCCCTTAAAAAACTTAAAGAGAATACATAGATTAATATTAAACCTGCCGACAAAGGCGGAGGAGTGGTAATCTTTGATCAAAGCGATTATGGCATCAAAAAGATGAGTTTATTAAATGTACGAGAACACTATCAACTGGTATCCCATTCCAAGAATAATCATTTGAAGAAAGATGTCTATGATCTACTAGATAGAGCACTGGCAGAGGATTGGATCAGCAAGGAAGAAGAGACATTTTTACGCAATTTGGATCCCATTACACCAACAATCTATGGATTGCCCAAGATCCATAAAAACCCTATGCGCCCAATCGTCAGTAGTATAGGTTTTATTTTAGAGCCCCTTAGTAAATACGCTGACTTTTTCTAAAACCGATTGTGGCTAAACAAAAATCTTATCTGAGAGACTCTGCCCTTGCAATTACTAAGTTTGAGGGAGAGGGCTTCAATGGGGTGACCCAATTTTTGGTCACCTAGAAATTGAAGCCCTCTACACGAACATCCCACAAGATGACACTATTAAAAAAGTCGAATCTATGTTACAGGCAGAGGACTTGGGTGGAGGGAAACTGGAGTTTATTATGGGTTGTGTTACTATGGTCCTCAAAAATAATTTCTTTCTCTACAAAAAGGACCTCTACCATCAGGTGAAGGGTACCAGCATGGGCGCAACTTGCGCCCCTAGTCTGGCCTGCTTGTACATCAGCAAGTTTGAACAGACACTTTTGTTCAATGAACTCGCACCATTTTATGAAAATGTCAGTCACTGGCATTGCTTCATAGATGACATTATTTTCGTCTGTAGCGATGCTAGTGAACAACTTGAGGAATTTATAGCCTGGTCAAATCTGGGGGACCCTAACTTAAAATTCACGTCCAATTGGAGCAATTCGCAACTTTGCAAATCCGCTTTTTGGATATCTGTATTAAGAATGTAGATAGTACGTTGGCAGTAGAACTGTATAGTAAACCAACGGATAAAAATACCCTTCTGCATTACCAGAGCCATCATCCTAAATCCCAGAAAGATAATATCCCATTTGGGGAATTTGTGCGACTTAGGAGAAATTGCACTTCATTGGAGGATTTCTATTTCCATTCTGAAATATTTAAGAAAAAACTTGCAGAGAGGCGATACCCCAAAAAAAGAATTAAAAACTCTTTTAAAAGGGTGAGGTTCTACAATAGAGATGCTATGCTTGATCCCTAGAAAAATGGAGTAAGGAAGGAAAAGAAATCAGCAGACAAAATTACTTTTGTGAGTAAATTTTCCAACGTGAGTAATCAGATCAAAAATATCGTAAATAGAAACTGGAAGATCATCAATGTTGAGAGAGAAAACCCTTTTGAAAAAACTCTATTTGCATATAGGCGCAATACCAATCTCTGTAATTCCTTAGTCAATACCTATCAAGCAGGAGCAGAGGAGTATCAAAGCACTGTGTATCAGTCACGAGCCATAGGTAACAACAAATTTGGCAATTGCGCGGTGTGCAATCAATGCATAGTGGAAAAGCAGGTCGAATATAGAGGCAATACATACTCTTCTAAAGACCTGACTAATTGTAGAACGAAAAACGTGGTTTACCTCCTGATTTGCCCCTGTGGCCTCGGCTACGTGGGTGAAATGGGTTGTGAACTACGTTATAGGCTGACTGAACATAAGTCCCCTATACGCACATAAAAAGAAAATGCACCCTTGACGGCTCATTTTCCCCAAACAACTGTGAAGATTTTGGGTGGTTTGTTTTGGAAAAAATCAAATTCAACAGAAGGGGCGGAAATATGGATAGGATTAGAAAAATGAAGGAGCAATTGTTCATTTGTAAATTGGATACCATCAATAAGGGTCTGAACACAAGGGAGGACTGGATGTCCTTTATTAAGTAATATGAGGTATCAATACTAACGTAAGAGCAGGACCCCTTCTTTGCCCCTTGTTGTTAATCAATCCTAGGGACCACTTTCACCTATGTGTAGAAAAAATTAGTTCCTTCCCCTGATGTAACTGAGAGTCCAGCATTTCCAGGGCATTAGGTACTAATACCAATATTATAGGAGTAGGTTCCTGCGCTTTTTAAATATATTTACCACAGACCCATGTATTAAGTATGAACACAGGAGTGCGGAGCCAGTGTAGCACCAAGGGGCCAATTTGAAAAGAGCTAAAATAGCAAATATTTACTTTTTCATTTTTGTACCTAAGATCTCAGTAGTCTTAAAATATTGAAAGATGGTGCCCATTTTTTATGCACGCCTTCTATTAATTTAACCCGATGTGTGGCATTAAGACTAAATATCAGAATATAATTAGTACAAAGATAAGGGATATAGCCATTATTTTTAATGTAATTTCTGTGCTGATACAATTCACATTACAGGTAGAATCCATCACATTGGGAATCTTTACTGTTTGAACCCTCTTATGTGATCAATATATAGGAGTGTTATGATAAAACAATTATCACTGTGAAGGAAGTAAAAATACCTCTATTTGGCAATATGAACTTCGAAATGGGGCATTCAGGGGCACATGCATCAACCTATTTAGGAAGTGCAAACGGTGCGAATCGGTAAATTCGGCCGTTTGCACTTCCTAAATACGTTTTTGGGATGCATCATGCATTTTTGTGAAAATCGCTATTTTTAGCGATTTCGAAAAATGCGATTGCTTTTAAGGAATCGCAATTTTGCGATTCCTTAAAAGCAATGCATCATTGTTTTGAAATTTGCGAATTTCAAAATAGGGGGTGCAAATTAACACGAGGTTGAACCTCGTGGTAATTTGCGAAAATGTTTAAATATGCACAAAAATGCATTTTTTAAAGTGTAATGTTACAGACACACATGTCCTTAGGACATGTGTGTGTGAAGCATGCACTTAAAAATACATTACAGGGGTGCAGGGGGGGTCCTTTGGACCCCCCCGCACCCATGTAATGCATGAACAAATTGCGATTCTAAAAAAGAAAATCACAATTTGAAAATGCCTTCCCATTGATTCCTATGGGCCTTTTGGCCCATAGGAATCAATGGGAATTGCGAAATCGCAATTTAGTATTCCCATAATATTTGCGATTCGGTAAAAATTGCGATTTTTACCGATTCTCAAATATTATGGGAAAAAAATCATGCATCCCATTTTGCAATTCCTAATTTGCGATTCCCTAAAAATCGCAAATTAGGAATTTGCAAAATCAAACAATGATGCATGTGGCCCATAGCCCCGTGGTGGGGGGTTGTAAGATGGCGCCGGCGTTCGCCGTTTAAACTGAATATTAGTCTATTCTCACACTGGAAATGATCTAATCTTGACCCGGTTGCGACTATGAGGAAATCCCGGGTAGTATGGTAGCTGCCGGAAGGACGTAGAACTTTCTCAGGTGAGTGTAGTTTGAAACAGTACTATTTAAAAGGGAGGCAAGAAGCCCCACATATCATTGCCTGAATCCAGGTTACGAGGAGACCTACGCGGGACTGCGCCGCATGCTAAAGTAAGGGACGCTAGTTGAATGTAACGAGGGAGAATTGTAAGAATGAAGGGAAGTTTCGGGTTTCTAATTTTAAGTCCCTTTGATGTTGTTCTCCATCCTCTCCCCCTGGGCTCATGGTATTCTTGCAGTTTAGGTCCTTGCTTTCCGATTCAGACCGAAGACGGGTAGCTTATGAACAGCGGGTTATAATAGGAATCGTTGATATCTTTGAGTTACAATATAATAATAGAAACTCAGTGCCTTTAAATAGGAGTGAGAGGACTGTGTACTTCCTAACTGACTCTATGTTAGGTGTGTGATTGAGTTAAACTCATATAAATAATTTATTTAATTATCATAAAATGAGGGGTGGTCTCATTTTGACAGCAAGCATGTGTTGTCTCCCCAACAGCCAATCCTACCCCTAACCATTGTGGGGAGGACAAAGCAAAATGACCCTGATCTTTCCTGAGAGGGGTATTCTCTGGCAAAAAGAAAACTTGAATAATAGTGCCAATACTTCAATGCTTCCCGAAAAGGTAACTTTTGTGCCCAAGCTTATTTAGATACTAGAATGAGGGCTGACTATATGGCTTATATTTATTCTATTTATTTTACCTGCACAGGGGCGAGTCTATATCTATCTGGGATGGCCTTTGCAATAGGAAATCCCAATTTAATGCAGTGGATTCAAAAATAATTTAAATCAATTCTGCAGGCAACGAAGTAATGAAGTAATAAGAAAAGTTCTTCATTCTTTTAAAATTTAAGGTGAGGGTTACACATGGTATCCCTGTTTCAGGGATTGAAAGAGTGGATATGAAGTTGTGGCTATGTGTGGGTGTAATTGGATTGAACCATAGCAAACATGGAATCTTGTCTTGAAATGGGTCCCAGAGAGGGGCTACAAACATGAGTTTTATAGAAGGGGTGTCATTATTGATTACAATTAGGCAGAAGGTGATGTTTTGAATATTGTCTTGACCGGGAGGAGGACAACTAGTGGGTAAAACCCTTTTTTTTGTGGAGGGTACCATTGATTGTTTTCTAGATTTACTAAATATGTGAATGTAGACCATTTGTGGTTAAGCCTTGTCCTGACCGGGAGAGGGAGTCCGAGCGGGTGCAAACTTTCTGATCGTAGAAGGCATTTGTGTGTTCTTTTCTAGATTCATTAAATATGTGAATGCAGAAGTTTTGTGGTTAAGTTGTGCCTGCTTACTGAGCATACAAGTGGATAAGGTGATGCTTAGGTTGTATCTAAAAAAGATTGGGGGTATTGAACCGTGGGCTAGTATGGTCATAGTCAAGGTAGAATTGTTTTGGACAACTTGCAATTTTAAATTTCAAAGTATATTAGCAATGCATTTGTGACTCTTTATATATATGTTTTTATTTTAGGTGACCTTGTATATCACTTTCTTTCACCAGAGAGTATTATCAACTGTTTTGATTAAGATGGACATATAATATTTAACCATCGAAACGCGTCAACGCTTCTATATTTATACACAATCTGTCAACACAAGGCACAGTGGAGAGTATCAATTGCACAATTACTGAACTCCGTGCCCTGGATACTGTCACATGACAGATGTGTAATAGTGAAGACATATTGTATTTGTCTACCTTGTTCATACTCTTTGCTATGAGGTACTTAGTGATTGTTTCTTTTTATTCTCACAAATGTTTTTAACAAAAATATGTTATAAGGTATAGGGATTGTGTTTTCTCTAGAAACCCAAAACCTTTTTTTTAAATGAATACATGAATGAAAATACATATATTTTTTAAAACAGTAGTTAGTGTTATTCCTTGTTTTATATGGTTCAATCACCGCCTTGAAGGATCAGTGTATAATGGGGATGAAGATGTTTGGTGTATATATGACAGTTTGATTGTTGGCCGAGTATGGAGCAAGCTACTGAAAGGGAAACTTTCCATCAAGTTACTGTATAGTGCCCTATCCCTTTTGGTTGAAGGGATCCCTCTTTTTCTTTCCAATTGTTATGACCAGGGCCACTGGAATTATGTGTTTTTCGTCTGCTGTGTTCTCTGCAAAATTATGGAATTGCAAACACAAAGAGATGATGGACAGAGCGCTATCATTTTTCAGAAACTCATCCCCAATCACAGATCTGGGTTGAATCCATTGTCACTTCACCAGCCGAGTACTGACACAGCTAAATGCAAATCAGTCTTGGCCCTCTGCCTCATTGGAACAGTCCAGTCCGAGCTGCCAAGCCATGTCTTCCCTGGACCGGAAACTAGCATCCTGAGACTGGTTTCGGGGTAACCCCCCTCATCAGCCAGGCTAGCTTGAATCCAGTGGCAAAGTGAGCAAGGGACCCACGTCTGGGCATACCCTGCCAACTTAGGCCGAACAAAGCCAACACAAGGCGATGAAGGACTTTGCTGTATATTTTGTACCACACTGGTGCTGAAGGACTTTGCTGTATACTTTGCACCACAGTTGTGTGCTGAAGGACTTTACTGAAATGGTTTTGTTCCCAGTGCTTAATTTGTAAAAACATTTGTGCCGGGGCCCTCTTCACGTGGCATTGCAACTTAAACCACCCATTGCCCCTGCCAGTGGTGACATTGACAGTACACGCATAACTACTTGCCATCACGCTCCAAGTCTGACAATTCATCCCAGGCCCCCAAAGCTATAAGAATGACTTATACGACAGGTATTCATTAGTTTTTAACATATATGGGATTTATGCACAACTGGTGTGTGATCATCCTCACATTTGACAAACCATGGCACCATGTGGCAGACTATTATAGGTGCCAGAGTTGCAGAGCGACTTAAAATACTGGTTCACATTAAGCACTGTTTGTTCCACTGCTCGGTCTTGGTGAGAGTGTTCGTGTGAGCTGTGTCTTGATACAAAGACTAGCGGCCACATGCATCAAGGTATTTAGGAGTCGCAAACGGTGCGATTCGGTAAAATCGGCCGTTTGCGATTCCTAAATATCTTTTTAGTATGCATCAATCATTTTTGGCAAAATCGCTATTTTTAGCGATTTCCAAAAATGCGATTGCTTCTAAGGAATCACAAATTTGCGATTCCTTAAAAGCAATGCATGATTGTTTTTAAAATTGCGAATTCGCAATTATGGGGTGCAAATTACCACGAGGGTGAACCTCGTGGTAATTTGCGAAAAAGAATTAAAATGCTCAAAATAACATTTTAAACACTGTCATGTTACAGACACACATGTCCTTAGGACATGTGTGTGTGAAACATCCACTTTAAAACACATTTCAGGAGTGCAGGGGGGGGGTCTTTTGGACCCCCCACTGCACCCATGAAATGCATTAACATTTTGCGAATTCTAATTTGCGAATTCGCAATTCCCATTGATTCCT
Organism: Lissotriton vulgaris; assembly: GCF_964263255.1. NCBI lineage: Eukaryota > Metazoa > Chordata > Amphibia > Caudata > Salamandridae > Lissotriton > Lissotriton vulgaris. Next base: position 796,391,553 of record NC_141685.1, on the reverse strand, counting down.
ATTGGCCTTTTGGCCCATAGGAATCAATGGGAAATGAAAAATCACAAATTAGAATTCGCATAATATTTGCGATTCGGTAAAAATTGCGATTTTTACCGAATCGCAAATAGTATGCGAAAATATACATGCATCCCATTTTGCGAATTACAAATTGCGAATCCCTATTTTTCGCAATTTGGAATTCGCAAACGGCCGGGATGATGCATGTGGCCGATAGCTTCCTAAATTCCAAGCCATGTTTTTGTGTGAGCGTGTATGGTTAGGTGAACGGTTCTGGGACTGTGGACACATTGGGCCACACGCGTAAAGCATTTTTGCCCTCGCAAAGGGGACGATTCGCAGAATCTGCCCATTTCGAGGGCAAAAAGGCCCTTTCTGATGCATCAAAGGCTCTCCATTCGCAACGTAGGTAATCACATTTTTTTGTGATTCCCTAAATTGCGAATGCATTTAGGGAATCGCAATCTGCGATTCCCTAAATGTGATGCATCAAGCCTTTCCTAAATGCAAACTGTGCATTTAGGAAACGCTAATTACCATCAGCTTCACGTTCATGGTAATTTGCGCATTCTTAAAACATTTTTCAAAAGTGCATTTTTCAAAGTGACATGTGGCGCACACACATGCCCTTACTGCATTTATGTGCGCCACATGTGCTCACTTACCTTTTTGAGTGGGTCATCAGGGGGGCCTTCGGCCCCCTGGCACTCTTGGAACTGCATTTGCAATTTGTGATGACCAATTTGGTAATCGCAATTTTCAAATGCATTCCCATTCATGCCTATGGGCCTATAGGCCCTTAGGAATAAATGGCGTGAATGGTCCTATAGGCCCATAGGTATGAATGGAGTAACATTACCTAATAGCGATTCGCAATTTGCTAATCGCTATTTGGTAATGTTCAGGAATCGCAATTTATTTTGCGGTTACTACATGTATAAGGAATTGCGATTCCTAAATAGAGAATCCTTAAAAATCGCTATTTAGGAATACTGCCCACATGCATCAAACTGAATTGCATTCGCAAACGGTGCGAATCGCAAAATTCGGCCGTTTGCAAATGCAATTCATTAATTTGGGATGCATTAAGCTTTTTTGCTTTTTTCGCAATTTAAGAAATCACAATTTATTTGCGATTTCTTAAATTACGATTGCATTTAAGAAATCGCAAATTTGTGATTTCTTAAATGCAATGCATGATTTTTTTTAAATTGCTAAATCACAAATAGGAAGTGGTAAATTAACATGAAGTTAAACTTCATGGTAATTTGCGATAACTTTAAAAAATGCACAAAAGTGCATTTTTTAAAGTTTCATTTTACACACATACATGCCCTTGGGGCATGTGTGTGTGTAAAAAGTACTTAAAGGTACATTTCAGGGGTGCGGGGGGGGTCCTCTGGACCCCCCCTGCACCCTTGAAATTGCATTCTCATTTTGCGATTCCTTAATTGCGAATCGCAAAATGAGAATGCCTTCACATTCATTCCTATGGGCCTCTAGGCTCATAGGAATCAATGAATAGGGATTCCTTAATTGAGATTCACAAAATGTGAATCGCAATTAAGGAAAATTAAGAAATCGCAAAAAAAATTGCGATTTCTTAATGCATAGCTGTTTGCGAATTCTTCATTGCGAATCCTTAATTTTCGCAATTAAGAATTCGCAAACGGGAATATTGATGCATGTGGCCGTTAATTCCTTATGCTGATGCATGTGGCAGTTTGATGCCTATATTTGTGTTGGTCTGCCTACATGGTGCCTGCATGTCCGTAGAGCTGGGGCGGGCGTTGGGTGCGTCAGTTGCGAGCGTGTCTGAGCGCATGATCTTAATCAATGCCAAACGTATTTTATCAGTGTTTGTTCTTTCCCCCATAACACGTGGTGGAAACCTGTGTCAAACATTGCGCCTTCTCTGGGGAGGAAGTGTGTTATATATAGGGGTGGGCGGCCAGATACGCTCCGTCTGCGGAGTGTGCGTAGCGCCGCCTACTCCGCATTTTGCGGAGCTGGCGGAGCCAGGCGGCACTCCGCAGACGGAGCGTAGCTGGCCGCCACCCGTCTCCCTCCCGCCCTCCCTAAATACTTTGAAAGAAAGAAAGGAAATAATTTAAAAAGCACTTACCTTGCCGCCGCTGCCCGCCGCGTCCCCGGGGCTCACTTACTTCCGTCTTCCGTCTTCCGTACTAATGCGCATGCGCGGGCGGCCGCGCATGCGCATTTTCACGAGAAAATGCGCATGCGCGGCCGCCCGCGCATGCGCATTAGTACGGAAGACGGAAGATCGCGAGCCCCGGGGACGCGGCGGGCAGCGGCGGCAAGGTAAGTGCTTTTAAATTATTTGATTATTGTATTTCAAAGTATTTAGGGAGGGCGGGAGGGAGGCGGGTGGCGGGGCTGGCGGCCAGTGGTGTTTGCGGAGTGGGGCTACGCGGAGTGCGGAGGTGGGCGTAGTTTCTCGCCCACTTCGCGTAGCTCCGCGAAGCCCCACTCCGCGAACTCCGCCCAGGGTTAGTTATATACCATTCTCTGCCTTCTTTAATCAGCCCGCGCCCCTCCCTCCCGGTTCCAGAAGGTTCGGGTTCCCGAGCAGAGCGCCGAAATACGCTCCTCGCCCCAAGTGTCTGACCAGCGAGGCTCTAAACGGCTCCAGTAACCCGCGCCAGGCCTCCGGCGCAGTATCTATTTTTTAATTAATTGAGTTCGGCTCTTCAGACTCATTTATTCCGTTTCCACCGTCTGCTAGGCAATGATATTTCCACTTAGGCAGACCGCAGAACAGGCGGGAGTTATGCGCGAGAGGCTGTCGAGCATTGCACACCGAGGCATTCTTCAGGTCACCGTATGCCCATGAAGAGCCTAAGGTGTGTGTGTGTGTGTGGGGGGGGGGGGGGGGGGGGGGGGGGGTACATCACCCGTGCTTTATTACTGGTTCTCCAAACCACCATGAAACTATGCAGTGTTATTCCAGAAATGAGCTGTATTCCTGTAGAGAAATATGCATTTTTCAACTTGGCGCCCTGACCTGCCAGGGAGCGCACCTCAGTCCTGCGCAGCTGAAGTAGTACTTATCCAAAGGTGGGGGCCAAAAACAGCTCTTCGAATGCCCTTTACAATTCCAAGGCTGTCAAAGCATCTCAGCCCTGCAGCGCCCAATATTATCCAAGAATGAGGCTGTTCTAGCGTCTTTCAATCCTGCCTTTTAGCACCCCGTTATGCCAAGACTGAGGTCTAGACAGAGCCCTACTATGCACCTCTGTGCTGGCAGGCAGTACCCTCAGTGCCGGTTCCTCTGTAATGGTGGAGGAGCGTTGCCCCACTGGCTGGCGCATAGCCAGCAAACGAAAAATAAAATGATGCTCTAGCATCGATCTATTTTCCGTTTACCGGCTCTGAGCCAGCTTGTGCATAGAGGGGCGGAGCATGGGACTCAGGAAGAAGAGTTCTTGTGCGCTCCTCAAGTACGCGTACATGCACTTAGTTTTCTCGGGCCCGACTGCATTCAGCAGCCGGGCTGGAGAAACCCCACAGACTCCATGACCTGAGCGGAGCATCGTCCCTGCCCAGTCAGGCCAATCCCGGCACTGCTCTGCAGCATGGGAATTGGATGGGAGTCTGTCCCAGGGGCTGCAGGGACCAGGAAGAGGCCAGCAGGAGCGACTCAGGAGGCGATGTCAAGTAAGTTATTTGTATTATTTTAATTAACACGTCCCCGTCCCCCGCGCGCTTCCCCCACCTGACTCACCACCCTTTGTTAATGGCGGCCGCCACTGAGTACTCCTACTCCTGGATCCGACACATATCTTTGCACCAGCAACTCGTTCTTGCTCTACATATTCTGTACTGTGACTGGAATGGCTCTCCTAATACACGCCACAGTTTCTGCATTGTGAACTGTTCATGGTTCCCCCAAAAGCATTAATTCCTAATATTAGAACTTGGGTCTTAGAGACCCTTACGGGTGATTGTGCGCTTTACAAATGTGGAATATTATATGTTACTGGTTGACTGGGGTTGAGCCCCGCTCAAGCAGCAGCCACAATCTTAGTCAGGGTAAGGCAGAAGCAGCCCCCAAATTAACCTGTGCTCACCCTCTGGTAGCTTGGCGCACAGCAGTCAGGCTTAATTTAAAGGCAATCTGTAAATTGTATGTGCAGCACTTCAAACAGTAAAAAATTGAAAATACTACCTAAGAAGACCCCGCACCAGGTTTAGAAAAATAGTGTCATTTTTAATTAATAAAAAGACCAAAACAACACAAATCCAAACAGTAAAACCCATGATATTGAATTTCAAAGATTTAGGTTGAAATAGCACCAAAAAGCACTAAGTGCCAACAAGCTATAACTGGTTGTGCCGAACCAGAACAAAGTCACAAGTTCAGACCAACAGCAATGGAGCGCGGGCCAGCCACAGGGACCCAGTTAGTCCTGCTGGACAAAGTACCATAAATCCTGGTTGCGGAGCATTGCATGGGTCGGGTTGAAGAAGCGCTGCACACCTAAAGCAATGAATTGGTTCTGAGATGTGGTAAGGCTGCGATACAAGGTCCTGTCGAGGATCCCATTGATAGGGCTTGCGATGCGAAGTCTTGGCGTTGGGGATGCAGCATGCAGCTGGTGATGCATAGGTCCTTAAGAGCTGCATTGCTGCGATGCGGAGTCCGGCCTCGTCATCTAGGCTCACTTCGATTTGGGATGCGATGGCCTGGGCCAGAGATGCGCCACGCCTTCAGTGATGTGCCGTTTCTGAGGGCTGCGAGGGGGATTCGGGCCCGCTGTTCCAGGTCCACTCTATGCAGCAGAGGTGATATGTCATTTGTACTCAAGGATGCCCCGCTCAGCAGAGGAGATGCATCAGTTCGGCTCAGGGATACGCTGTTCAGCAGAGAAGATGCATTGGTTCTGCTGGTAAGCACCTTAGGGTCACTCCAAGCGTCCAGGACTGGAGTGGCCCAACTGGAAGCTTATGTCCCTGAGTCTTCAGATCAGGAGGCCAGCCAAGTAGCCCTTGCAGTCACTCTAGGTTCTGGGTTCAAGGGATGGAGGTCCAGTCTTTTTAACCCAGGCAGGAGGGCAACAGGTCAGTACAGCAAAGCAGGAGTTCAGTGGAGTAATAGTGCAGGAAAGTGTCAGTCCTTTCAGCAGCACAAGTTCTGAAGTGCACATAAGTGGTGGTGGTGTCTGATGTCCTTCTTTTCTACACAGTTATGTCTTTGAAGTGCACAGGTGTCCTGCCAGCCCAGTCTCCAGACTCACTACTGAGGGGTATGCAGCCCTGTGTGTGTGGACAGGTCACAACCTATCCAGGTGTAAGTCGGGCTGTGCCCAGCTCCTTGCTCCTATCCTGTCAGTATGGCTCATCAAGTCACATCTAAACTCCCATTGTGCATAGCTGCCTAGGAGGAATAGACAAAGCCCAACCACTAACTACACCCAGTCAGGTGACCAGAGACATGCTGCAGGCACCAAATGGCTAAAGGAAGAAAATGGTAACTTTCTAAAAGTGGCATTTTCAGAATTGTAAATTTTTTTAACAAGCAGATTTGATTGATTTTGCACCACAAGTTCTAAAATTGAACATTTGATACACAAGTATCTCAGTATAGAAGAAAAAGGAGAGACCACTATTGTACACAATAGCGGCTCTCAAGCAGTAGAACTTAGTTAGGACAGGCAGCGTCTGAAATTCCATTGCTCTTATCCCTTCATTTAGAGTAACCTAACCACTTCCCCCATAGTCGCCAGTGCTTATGGAGACAGCCCCTGGCCCCATAGACCACCAGCTCCTGTTGCGCACACCAATCTACACCTCATATCCATCCTGGCAAGATAGGAGACACCGGGGACATCCACAGTGCATCAATATCTTGCTTTGCAACCTAAATGGCAGTGCCTAGGAATGTTTGCCTACCCCGGCGTACCCCCAGAGCCCTCGAAAACCCCAAGCAGTATCAATAGGGGAAAAGAGGGACCTCCAAACCAAGGACATCTGATAAATCTCTGGTCACTCTGGCCCAGTAGTTCTGCATCATAGGACAGGACCACACCATGTGGTAGACATCTGCTGGGTCAATGCTACAACGGGAGCAGGAGAGGTAAGAGCGAAGGCCCGCTTAGTACAAGAGTATCGGAGAGATAGATGAAGTAAAGATAATTATGTTTGAACCTGTTTCAATCGAAAAGAAAGGGTAATATTGCAAGGAGCCATTAAGGCATCCCAGCACCCTTTCTTCTTCTATGAGGCTCACCCAACCCTCCCATCAAATTCTAGGATGCTGCAGCATGCCAGGTGAGTTAATTACCAGAGTACGGTAGATCTGAGAGATTCCTCCCTGTCTCAGGTTGCCCATAAGAAGTTTGGCTTCCAGGGGGTTAAATTCTGGGAGAGTCTCGGTTGTCGGGACATGAGTGTGGAGTGCGTGACAGAGCTGGAGATATTTATAGAACTGAGTGTTTGCGAGGACATTTGTGTGCTGCAATTCTTGAAAGAAGCATATGTGTGTCCCAGAGTACCTGTCATCCAACTGTGTGATTTCAATAAGGTCCCAAACCCTAAAACCTTGAAAAGTTGCCACCTCCCTCAGCCAGGAGCCATGCCAGAAAGGGGGTTCGCTGAGTGAGTTTGGCCTCCCAATGCGCATGCTGGAGCATAGCTCTCCAGTTGAGGAACAGCACTCTAGTTGCCTGGGGAATGTTGATAAGAACTGAGGAGCCGTAGTCTATGGCCTGCAGTCGAGGGAAGGCTAGTAGTGACAGTTCCAGTCGGTAGGTGGGGTCTAACCACCCCTCATTGAACCAGTTGTGGATGACGAGAAGGTGGGAAGCTAGGTAGTAAAGGTAAAGATGAATCATTCCCAGTCCTCCATCGTACGAGCCTTGTTGACAGTGCATGAGAGAAAGACATGGTCAGGACTCATTCCACAGAAACTTTGTGGCGGTTCTATTCAGCTCACGGAACCATGTCCGCGACAAGAGAAGCTGTGAATTCTGAAAGATGTATAAGAACCTCAGAAAGATCTTCTTATACAGAGCAATGCACCCCATAACATCAGAATTGTAATATAAAATCTGATTTCATACTAGGTTAGGACTTTAAATTAGCATTCCAGAGATACCAAGCTCTAACAAGTTATATCTTCCCATTAGGAAATGACACTTGTAATAACGCAACTAAAATGTTATCTAATCGGAAATATAGAACAAACAGTAGCTAGAAACTAATTTAAGAGTTTTTCACTACCATGATATGTAAAACTTAAAAGTACATGTCCTACCTTTTGAATGCGTTGCACTCTGCCCTCTGGGCTGTCCAGGAACTACCTTGAAGGTGTCTGATATGTATTAAAAAGGAAGGCTTGGCCTGGCGAAGCCAAAACAAAATGGCAGTGTAAACTGCACACACAGGTTCTGCAGTGGTGAACCTGAGACATGTTTAAAGGGATCAGTGACAAAATATGGGAAACACCAGCAGGTCCTCAGACCTTGGTACAAGGATCTCACTCCCCCCATCAGCTTCCCAGCAGCTCAGGGGTGCTCTACGCCACCTCACGCCCAGCTAGCCCTCCTGTGCAGGATTCAAGCCTGCCTGCTCTGTGTTCTTGCTATTTGCTTCTGCTCTGGTTCTTTTACTCTAACCCCTTTATCTGCGGCTGTACTTTTCTTTTCTTTTTTCTGGTTTCCCTTCTGCTCCCCCTCGTATTTTCCTGCCCTTATCGTCGCTTCCCTGACCCCTCCTCGCCCACCCCGGTCCCACCTCCCAGCTTATCGTCCCTCCTCCCTCGCCTTCAAATGGCGATCGCTGCGTGGTCACGCAGCTGGCGAGTCTAAGGCAAGCCCTTCTGGGCCCGTTCAAGCCTGGACCGCGCCAAGTGCCTGCCCCCGCGAATGCCACGAAGCTCGTCTCCTCTACGATGCCAGCCCCCATCAAGCACTCACCACCGGACGATCACACACATGCTTCCTGGCCGCACAGACGCCCACCCAAGGACCCTTCTCCTGCCGGAACTGCAGCTTCACCAGCATCCGTCCCGCCAACCATCCCACAGGGAAAGAATGCAACCACCTCAGATGCATTCTTCTCAACACCCGTTGAACTCTGGGACCTACTCAACTCAACCTCCCCAGACATTGCCTTTCTGACGGAGACCTGGCTGAACCCCGCCTCGGCACCCGCCATAGCCATCCCGGACAGCTACAAGATCACCAACAGGACCGCACCAACAGAACAGGAGGAGGAATCGCCATCGTCCACAGGAACACTCTCAGAGTCTCGACCAACACCGACGACACCCTCAGCACTGCCAAACACCTGCACTTCCAGATCCACACCGATCCCAACACCACCCTGAGAGGTATCCTCATCTCCAGACCCCCCGGACCCCGGCCACAGTTCAGTGACTCCATCGCCGACTTCGTCAGCTCACACGCCCTCGCCTCCACAGACTACATCTTCTTCGGGGACTTGAACTTCCACTTGAACTTCCACCTCGCGAACAACAATGATAGCAACTCCACCACCCTGATCGACAACCTCGCCAACCTTGTACTCAGGCATCTCGTCACAACACCCACCCACTCCACAGGCCACACGCTTCACCCAATCTTCTCAGCAAGCTCTCACGTCTCCTTCAGCCACACCACCGAACTCCACTGGCCAGACCATCGCTGCATTCACTTCACCTTCTGGAAGCCCACCACTCACCACCGCACCTGCGCCGTTGCTGGAGCAAAGTCACAGAGGACCAACTAACCACCACCCACGCCCAGAGCCCACCCACCGGCCCCATCGACCCCGACACCGCCGTTCACAACCTCAGACAGTGGATCGACGACTGTGCCAACACCCTTGCCCTGATAAAGAAACCCTCCAACAGACACACCAGTAAGAAAGCCAGCTGGTTCAACGAGGACCTCCAGACCTCAAAGAAAACATGCAGAAAACTAGAGAAGAAATGGCACCATGAACTGACACCGGACAACTACACAGCCCATAAGAACGCTACCCGCAGACATCATCACCTCATCAGATCCGCCAAAAGGGCCTTCTTAAAAGACCGCCTAGATGACAATGCACACAAAAGCAAAGAGCTCTTCAACATTGTAAAGGAACTCTCCAACACCAACAACATCCCACCTTCGCAAGACCTGTGTGACTCCCTCGTCACCTTCTTACATTGCAAGATCACAGACATCCACAACAGCCTCAACCTCATGACCACCCCGACAACCACTGAGACCTTCGTTCCCATGGCCACCATCCGGACCGATCCCCTGCTCTCCTGGACCACCATTAGCAACGATGACCCCATCATAATCATGAACACCATCCACTCTGTATCTCCATCAGACCCATGCCCACACCACATATTCCACACAGCCAGCGCCACCACCACACCCCATCTCCGGAAAGCCATCAACATCTCCTTCAAAACAGCGACCTTCCTGGAGAGCTGGAAGAACGCCGAGATCAATGCTCTACTCAAAAAACACAAGGCTGACCCCAAGGACCTCAAGAACTTCGGGCCCATCTCCCTGCTCCCGTTGCCGGCGAGGGTCATCAGGAAGACCGTCAACTGACAACTGACCCGCTACCTCAAGGAGAACAGCATTCTGGACCCGTCCCAGTGCGGGTTCCGCTGCAACCACAGCACCGAAACTGCCCTCATCGCCGCCACCGATGACATCAGGGCCCTGCTGGACAACGGCGAAACTGCGGCCCTCATCCTCCTGGACCTGTCAGCCGCCTTTGACACTGTCTGCCACCGCACCCTATGCACACCCCTACACGATGCTGGGATCCATGACAAGCGTCTGGACTGGACCACCTCCTTCCTCTCCGGCAGAACCCAGAGCGTCCGCCTCCCCCTTTCCGCTCCAAAGCCACAAGATCAACTGTGGCATACCCCAGGGCTCAACCCTCAGCCTGACGCTGTTCCACATCTACATGGCACCGCTCGCCTACGTCGCCCGACTATATGACCTCAACATTATCTCCTACGCAGACGACACCCAGCTGATCATATCCCTCACCAAAGACCCCCTCACCGCCCAAACCAACCTCCACGCAGGAATGAAAGCTGTCGCCAAGTGAATGAAGAAGAGCCGCCTGAAGCTGAACTCAGACAAGACAGAGGTCCTCATCCTCGGGTCCACAGGCCCGGGATGACTCCTGGTGGCTGACCGCACTGGGAACAGCCCCAACACCCACCGACCACGCACGCAACCTGGGGTTCATCCTCGACTCTACCCTCTCCATGACAAGGCAGATCAACGCCGTCTAGTCCTCCTGCTTCAACACCCTCCGCATGCTCTGCAAGATCAACAGGTGGATCCCCACCATGTCAAGGAGAATGGTCACCCAGGCCCTCGTCAGCAGCAGTTTAGACTACGGAAATGCCCTCTACGCAGGAACCTCGGCCAAACTCCTGAAACTACTACAACCTATTCAGAACACCGCTGCACGCCTGATCCTCGACATCCCCTGCCGGAGCCACATCACACCCCACCTGAGAGACCTGCACTGGCTCCCTGTCAACAAGAGGATCACCTTCAAGCTCGTCACCCACGCACACAAGGCACTCCACAACACCGGACCAGCATGCCTCAACGGACAACTCACCTTCTACACCCCCAACTGCCAGCTCCGCTCCACCGACCTCACCCTCACCATCATCCGCTGCATCCGTAGAGCGACGTTCGGCAGCAGATCGTTCTCCCACCTCACCGCCAAGACCTGGAACACCCTCCCCATCTTCCCACCGCAGACCCAGGACCTGCTCGCCTTCCGAAGACTACTCAAGACCTGGCTATTCGAGCAGTAGCTCCCCTCCACCCCCAGAGCCTTGAGACCCTCACGGGTGAGTAGTGTGCTTTACTAATGTTCTGATTGATTGATTGTACCATAGTTCTCCTATCACATAATAATTTGGAACAATTCGTTATGATTTAGTTTTAAGTGTGTAACCTAAAAGAAACTCAAATAATGTAATGTTCCAATACCATTTGTTTCGCTTGAAGCCTCCCATGCCTGTTGCAACGCAATTAAAGGAGCTGGGGAAAGTGACAGAGGCACTCCAAGGTGCTACTTCCCACCAGGGAAATGTCCAGTGGAATGAAAGGCCTGTCTGGCCCTGGCTAAGTAAGGTGGTTTGGGGTTAGAGGGAGGGTTGTAGCATAGTTAACCTTAAAGTACGTTTGATCAACTGTATGGATGTTAGAACTGGGGGCACCAATTCCACCACAGTAGGTAGGCGCGAGGCAGGAAGGCACTCGAAGGCAATCTTTAAAGCAGAAGTGCAGCACACACTCACACTGAGACAGGGAGGCACACGCAATAACATGACACCACACCAGATTGTTGGTTCAAACAAGACTCTTTTATCTAGACTTCTTCAAAGCAGGTATCTAACTTTTCTTAGGTACTAGGCATCAATTCAAGTATTCAACATTTCTCAGACATCAGGCGAATTTCACTGTTCAGGCATAGGCAATTGGGGTCAACATCTCTAGTACCAATTCAATGAACATAACACTCTGCTCGGGGCAGACTAGGCAATAACATTTCCAGCAAACATAGGCCTCAACAGGGTTTGCTTATGAACATGCACATGCAACACTGCTATTATTCAGGGGTATGGCAAGAGCAACATGTACTTTACCTCTAACCATGGGCATCAAAACATTCATGAAGTACCATCAACAGTTCCCAGGCAGGGGCACTCTGGAGAGAACCATTCTCCTGGCAAGGAGTGACTTTAAACCTAACATTCCACTCAGGGCAGTTTGTGGGCCTGGTTCAGAAGGCCTTCATTCCTCTCCGTTCTTATCCAGGCCTTTATCAGGTTAATTAGGGCCAACTGGGCCCAACTACTGTCTCCTATGGGGGAAGGGCAGACATGGGGCTGCCACTCCGATATGGTCAGGCTCCTCGGCAACCCCGCTACTCCCGGATGTTTTAGCCCTTCCCGGGGGGTGTACCTTCAGTCTGGGGCCGGCTTGTGCAAGCTGGGGGGGCCCGCTCTCCGTGGAGCACCGCGCTTGTGATGAACCGGTCCCGGGCCTCCCGATAGCTCCTTTGGCCCATGGACCAGTGAGGAGGCGGCGTGGAAGAGGCGCCAATGGCGGGGCAGCTTCTGAGGGTGCCGAGCACAAGAGCCAATCAGAGGCTCGCTTTTCGGTAGGCTCAGTCGCGGGCAAATTGGTGCGTGGCGCAGAGGGGGGCGTGGCCGATGACGCGGCTCAGGCCCAGCACGGGCGATGCGCATCCCCCGCCTCTTGGCCCCAGCGCGGCCTGCAATAATACCGCGGCGGCTTTGGGGCCACGCGGTGCAGGGCAGAGGGCACACAGCAAGTTGGGCGGTCTTCACCTTCCTACTTCGGCGACCCAGTGGCCGCGGTGATGACGAAAGGCACAGCGCTCCCTCAGCAGTGATGTAGGCAGCCTTGGAGACTCGCAGCGCCCGGGTCGCAGTGGTGATAGCAGACTTGCACTTTCCAGGACACAGGTCTATAGAATATGTACCGGGAGGCGGCGGTGATGGCAAGTTAGAGCTCTTGGGGGCACAGTGCTTAGTGGCACAGCACAAGGGCACAGCTCATGGCAGGACAGCGCTTAGAGATTATAGCGCTTAGGGGGCGGGCAGTCCCGGCAGCAAACAGTTCTTGGCAGTTCAGGGCAGCAACGGTGACCGGGGGTTATAGCGCTTGAAGCACAATTCGGGCAGAATAGCGCTGAGGATCAGTCACAGTTTAGGCAAGACAGCGCAGGGGCACAGTTCATGCAGTAAGCGCTAGTTACCTGGTTGATCTCCCAGCAGTGTCCACAGCAGGCAGGTGCGTCCAAACAGCGCTTGATGGTCACAGCACCCTTCTTGGGGGGATGGATGGTAGGTTCTTTTTTTTATAAACAATTTTTATTACACATAATTTTTCAAAACATTAAGGAGCCCCCCCCCCCCCGCCCTCCACCCACTCAAATACAGGCATGGTTGCACGATATTATTGATCATATCGTCTAACATCGACTAACTAAACATGACGAGTAACTATACCCTTAAGACAAGGCTATAAACATTTGCATATAAGTAATGAATAAAAAAAAAATGGAGTTAAGTTACTATCCAAGACCTTCGATCCATTGTGTAAGGGGGTACCAAATTTCTAAACCCTTCTTTTTCTTTTTGACACCCTTCCTGCTGTATATTGCTTTTTCCAAGCTATAGGCTGAGAGTAATCTGGCCTGCCATTGTTGGAAAGATGGGGGGACATTATCCAGCCGAGAAGAGGCAAGACAGATTCGAAGCACCGCCATGGAGACAAATAGAAGTCCCTTCATGTTATCTGGGTGGTTCGCACTATCAAACCCCAATAATATTTCCGGTGTTGTAATGACAATTTCTGTTTCAAATATTTCAGAGAAAAAGGTGGATATCTCACGTCCGATGGTACATAGTGCCCCGCAAGTAGCAAACATATGTATTAGATCTACTTCAGGCATCATGCTTCTCAGACAAAATGTCCCTTTACCTGTACTCCATTTAGCTAGCAAATAGGGGGTATGATATAGAAGAAAGAAAGTTTTGTAGAATTGTGCTTGCAGTTTTAAGGACATTAGTATCGATTGGGATAGCTGGAATGCGTTCTGGATGGGTATAATTGAGATTCCGAGTTTATTCTGCCAATTGTCTATGTGTTTAGCCATATCATCCGGGAATCCAGTGGTTAACTTGGTGTATATTGCCCCAAATTTTACTTTGCTACAATGAACAATAGATTCTATTAGCTCATTTTTCTGAAGAGCTACCCTACCCCCCCCCCCCTTTTTCATGATAAAGTCCTTGACCTGTAAATATTTTAAGAAGTCCCTATTTTCTAGGCCATATTTGTGTTTTAGAGACTCGAATGTGGCCAGACCAGCTGACTCATAAAGAGATCCGACTTGGATTATACCAAGTCTGGTCCACCGTGTCATACACATGTCAGAAAAGATATCCGGAAGGTTGTTGTTGCCTATAAAAGTAGTATAGTACGAGTACCGGCCTAGCCCTAGATGTTTACGGATGTCATTCCAGGCAGCGTAGATACCCTTTAAAGTTTTGAAGCGTACTTTCTTAAAATGGCAGTCATAAGTCAGTCGCCACAAGTGTGCGCTTGCTTGATTGCCAAGAATAAGTTCCTGAGGGTTAGGAACAGATCTTTCTAAGCGATCCTCCTGATTATTCCTTAGCAGCAGGCTACTATACTTAAGTATTGTCGCCCACCAGTAGGTTTTAAGGTTTGGGAGTGCCAAACCTCCTCGTTCTTTTGGTAGGGTAATAAATCTATTGGATCTTCGTATTTTCCCATAGCTCCATATGAAGCGAGAAAAAATGTTATCAATTTCCTTAAATAAAAGTGGTTCAAAATTCAAGCAAATGGTTCTAAAAAAATATAAAAATCTAGGAAGATATACCATTTTGATTAGATTGCATCTTTCTATGATTGTAAGGTGTAGATTATGCATTTTTTTAGGCATTTTTCCGTTTGTTTCATTAGAGGAGCCATGTTAAGTTTAACCAGATTGTTTAAATTAGCGGTAAGGTTGACACCGAGATACATTGCCTTATCCGTTACCCTTTCATCAACAATATTGCTATTGCTGTTGATTAAGATTTGAGTTTTGGTCTGGTTTAATTTATACCCCGAGATTTCGCCAAATTTGTTTGCCTCTAGTTCCATTGCCTCTACTGATTTTTTAGGATCAGCTGTAACTATGGCAATGTCATCGGCATATGCTAAAGACTTTGTTTCGCCATTAATAGTCCTTATTGGCATTATTGAAGTATTCATTTCCAATCTGTGGATGAAAGGGTCGATGAATATGGCAAATAGGAGAGGTGAACAAGGGCACCCCTGTCTTGTACCTCTTGATACTTTAATTGTGGCTGTGTTTTCTCCATTTATCGAGACCACAGCTTCTGGATTAGAGTACATCTTGCGAATAGCATTGATAAATGTCTCCCCAATCCCACTCCTCGACATAGCAGTCCATAGATATTTCCAGGAGACCCTATCAAAGGCTTTTTCAGCATCTAAAAGAATAAGTGCCATAGGGTCTCCTGTTACGTCCGCTATGTCGAAGAGCGTGATCACCCTCTGAATGTGATCAGTAGTAGATCTACCGGGAACGAATCCATGCTGTTTTACGGAAATAATTTTGTGGATTACCGGGGCCAATCGACTAGCGAGTAATTTAGAATATATTTTTGCGTCGTTATTTATCAGGGTAATGGGGCGGTAAGCCCCTAGTTCCATTGGATCTTTATTTTTTTTAGGAAAAACTATGATTTTAGCCTGATTCCATGATTCGGGTGCTCGCCCTCCCTTAAATACCTGAATTACCAGATTGGTTAGGATTTCTTTTAGTTGTTTGTTAAATTTAGCATAGAATTCCACTGGAATTCCGTCTAGGCCCATTGCTTTTCCGGTTGGGAGACTATTTATCGACAGGAGAATTTCGAGCCATTGTGGAGCTTCTGCAAGTTTGTCTTTGTCGGTTCGGGTAGTTGACAACCTGTACCGAGATCCAAATATGTATCTATTTTGTATTGATTTTTCCCTGTCTCGGTGTACAGATCTTCATAGTATCTATGGAACGCTTCCCTTATCTCTTTGGAATCACAGGTCAGGCCTTTAATTGGGTCTCTAATTTTAGTAATTGTGTTGTCGCTGATCTGTTGTCTTAAGCGGACAGCCAGTTGGTGTCCTACCTGCTCATTAAGCTCATATATTTTCTCCCTGTTCACGATGGCATTGGTTATTGCTTTTGCAGTGAATGTCTCTGTTATTTGATTTCTTGCTATCGCAACTTTTCTTGCTGCACCTTCTATATTACCATTACCCTGGACAGCTTTCATCAGCTCTTCCTCTTTGCTAGTAAGATTATCGAGGCAAGATGGCGACTGAGTGAGCTGGCTGCACGGGTCTCACTCTGGGAGCCAGGGCTATGGGCTATGCTATGCTGAAACTCACGCTCGGCTAAAATATGGATATGCTATGCTATGATATGCTATGATATGCTTCCCCCCTGATTGCTACTGATTGCTACTGGTGCTACTGGTGCTATTTGGCTGATCTGATTTTTACAGTGGTATTGGACTGCTCCGTATTTTGCACTTTTCATTGGTGTTTGTGCCACCAGCTGAAGGCAAGACAAGTGTCGAGAGTACCAACCACCTGAAAAGCACTTAGGGGTTCGAGTTCAAGTTCGTGTTTTGGCCTACACCGGCCATCATGCACAATCAGCGCACCTGAGTAGGAGACCCAAGGACGGGGAAAAGTGACTGCTGTGACCCGATCTGACTTCATGCTCTTAGCTGTGCTTGGCTGTAAAGGAGGACTCTGCTCCCTGTCTGCCCGTGCGCCTGCCCGCCCGCCTGCTGCTGATCACCCGATCCTGGCCCAATCCAGACCCTGTTCAACACACTGTGTGTCACCGATGTACAGACCGGGAAGGGTTGGGAAGAGCCCGTGATTGCGATCAGAAGCATACTGAGGTATTTGGGGATACGGCTCCTTTGATTCCTGCTGCATCTGCCCACTTTCCTGCCCTTCTTACCCTTCTTACCCTGCAATTACCGGCGCTTTCTGCCTGCTCCTGCACCTTTCAGCTTTCAACTCTTCTGCTGTCCGTTTCTCCTGCCTATTTGCCTGCTGCCGCCTTGGAAACTCGGCGAGTGAGTAAAGACGTCATCAGGACACTGCTGGGTGAAGCTTGAAATAACTACACCCCGCCCCCTTAGCCTCGATCTCTGCAAGGCTCAGGGAGCGTCAGTAAAGAACACCAGCTCTAGCTCTAGGGAGCGTCTACAAACAGCAAATCAGACTAAAAGAAATGTGTGAAGTGAGGTGAAGTGAAGTGAAGTGAAGGAGGCCAAGGGGAGGCAGCTGACTCTCTCCCACCGCTAAAAAAAAAAAAAAAAAAAAAAGAAGCCTCCAAGTACCTTCATTCTTCATTTTAAATAAACAAATAAACAAACAAACAAACTGGTACAACTGGTTTCAAGAGCAAATTAAAGCGAGGACGAGAGCATCAGGAATATAAAAAGGGAAGCTACAAGCACAGTGGTATCTGCTGGATTCCTACATTGGTGTGGTTCTTCTGTCAGTGTATAGGTCAGTGTATAGGTCAATAAGGTTTTAAATCCAAACCTATAGAAATACCCCTCACTCCAAGACTCATCTATTTTTCCCCGAGACTAAGACCCTGGTCACCCTGGTCACCCGAGTACTATAATATACCTCACTGTATGTGGATCAAAGACTTCAAATCCCAGGGGAAAGGTGCCTGTTGCATTCAGGGACTGTCCATTCAGATAAATGTGACTAAACTAATCTACTTCCCTAATGCTCATTTCTGGAAATCCAGGAGTAAAGTCAAATGTGAGAGGAGCCTTTACAGAAGCCATAAGGAGAAGCTTAGCCAGTGGCCACCTGGCAGAAAGCCACAAAAAATTACACTGAAGGCATCCACCTTCATGAATACCAGGACCGGCAGGGCGGCTCAGGCGGAAGTAGATAATCTAAGGATCAGTGATATTAGTAAATCTTGGGAACTATCTACAGAGTTAATGGATCCAGATTCTACACACAGGATGACTCAAGTAATTTTGGACAAACCTGGGGGTCCACAACTGATCCAGGAGATGTGCAAGGTCTCTATAAATGACGATCGATCAGCACCAGAAACAAAACAGACAGTAGCTGCATTGGAGCACGATAATGCTCTAAACCAACTGGCAGGGAGCAGCCAGAGAAAGATTACTAGCACTGGCAGGAGACCGGAAACAAGAGGTCTGAAGGCCCAGGAGGGTAAAGATAAAGAAGGAAAAGAGAGCAATGAGAGTAACGATAACAGTAAACCAAAAAATAAAGCCAACAAGGACAACTCAGACAATACCAAAAGTAAAACTGTGAGTAAAAACACAGAGAAGGAGAAGGAGAAGGACAATGAGAGAGATAATGAGCGGGGGAAATTAAAAAAGCAGGAACAGACCAATGAACGTCAGCAGCAACATCAGCAGCAACACCTTCTAAACATTGAAGATAAATCCGATGATCAGGCTGATGAAAAGGCTGATGAAAAGGTGGAACTATTGGTCAAAAAAGCTAAAAGGTTACAAACCATTAATAACCTGAAGGCTGCAGCAAAGACAACAGGCCGGTCTGTGGAAACTCAACCAAGGATCTCCAATATATTTGCCCCATTACCGAAAGAAACTGAAGGACTGGGTTTTTCTAAGGCCCAGCGGTGCCAGGGATAACACCTAAAATCTTCGTGGGTAACCTGTTCCGGCGTACAAATGACAGAGACACGGGACACTTCCTTCGGCGTCAAAGATTCGAGGTTTATTACTGCAGGGAACACAGAAGTCACAGAAAGTACAACGTGTGCAAGTTCGAGGAGTCTGCTTCAACTTGTATCTGTGGATCGCTCTTCTTATACAGTTTTCGAGCATAGGATAACATGGTGCACAAAGGTTTACAACCCGGTTCCCATCGTAAAGGTCACAAGGGGTCGCTTTCATGTATTCAAGGCCCGGAACATAATTACAGTAACATTTGGCAGTTCCCAACTGTAAAAGTACATCTTCCCACCATTAGTACATTCCAATCAGTAGTAAACGAATCGAGGAAGAGACAGAACAGGTGCAGAGGAAGACGAAGACAGTGAACAGATCGGAAAGGGTATAAAAGGGGTGGTATCAGGAAACACGAGTTGCAGGCATCAAAGGGGACCTGCCTAATGAATGCACAACTAAGACAATAGACCGGCACGGCAAGATGAGCCTCGAGCGGGGGCATCTCCCTTACAGTGTCATCCCCCTCATCATAAAGACACCTTCAAAGGAAACGTGTCTTCCGCAAGAGTTTGGGAATCCCAGGGTCGCGAAGCGGACAGCGTCCGTTCGCTGGCTACTTGAGGGCAAGAAACAAAATGGATGCCGTATCTAAGATGGAACCCGTGGGTTCAGATGAAGAAACCCACGAAACAAACGAATGATTTAGGTTAGCACAGCGAAAACGCGTACACCCACTAAACTCGTCATTTGCGGTTCATAGATACCAGACTCGACCATATTCGTGCGAGTCGAAAACACCACTTACAAATGTCACGGAACCTCAGACGCTCCTTTTGCCCTCATGTAGGCAAGCACTAGTCGGAATCAAAATCGATCTCGATATTCATCAGACCATCTAGATGCTGTTGCAACATAATTCTATCCATCAGAGTTCCTTTGGTAACAGGCGGCCGCCTTATACACGTCGTAGCACAGAGGCCACATAAGGCAGGACCACACTGCACACAAAGACAACACGTGAACAGGAATGCTACAACAACCCCGATGATCATTAGAATCTTCCAACCCCAAGTCGACATTAGGCCCCAAAACCACCCGAGTAGCGTCCAATCCCCTACGTCCACGTGTATGGACTCAGAGATCTTATGCAACTTCGAGATGGCTTGATAGACAGTCGGAGCGTTGTCTGGAATGAATATACAACAACTCGAATGGATCACCTTACATACTCCACCTCGATCTGCTAAGACAACGTCTAAAACCATACGATTTTGTAACGTCATCAGTCTATCCGCCTGAAGCTCTGCTGTGATATTACCAAGGGCACTGGCAGTGATGTTATCGGTCGATTCCACCACTCGAGTCAACTGTCTCAGGTTCCTACTATTGATTATAGGCCCCCAAAACGGCAAGAAACCCTTGAAAAAGTCTCCTGCCTCTTGACCGGTAGTGTCCTCTTTGCTAATCACGCCCCTCACAACTCTGGTCGTGTGGTAATCGGAGGCGACTGTAAAAGTCGGTGGCAACAAGTTTGCAATATAGCAGGTGCCCGCAAAGTCAAGGGGCAACCATGTATATGCACGGTCGTAACAGACAAAGTACGTACCCTTGGCAGTCAGGAGAACAGGGGAAGAGAGCATTGGTAGGACATACGTCTCAGAGCAAGCACTCTCCCCGAGATGAGCTCTCGGGCTTCGGCCACGGCCTTTTAGACAGAAATTACCAAGGTGGGGTACGATCCATATTGGAGACGAGCTTTTGAGCTGTCTTTCGCCCATGAGCGCACTATACTCAACCTCACTGAGATCCCTATAGGCTCACACCTTTTCCTCTGGGATGAGCGACGGCTCACAGATATCCCTATCTAAATCAGCAATCGCTATTGCCAAAGGCTTATGGTACGGACCGGGACCAAAGTGTGGAGAACGTGGCTCTCGATTGGGGTAGGAATCTAGTGCACTTCGAAACATTGTTTGGAATGCTCGAGCTGAACCCTGGGAACTATAAGGAAGGACCAAGTACGGAATTCCCTTATCGGTGGTATGTGGCATTAACCCACACACCCAACAATTGGTAGTGTTCATCACCAACTGATGCTGATGAAGGAGCTGAACGAAGGAATTGTTCATGAATTCCGCACGTCTAACCTGCTCGTGTTGGGGTAAGATGTGGAAAGAATGAGGAGAAACAGTGGAGGTAAGTTTAGGTTCAGAAGAAGGGGTAGGTGAGGCAGAAGGCAACAATGACTGTATCATGTAATACACCCCACCCACCAATAACGAGGAAACAGTTAAGAACAGAAGGAACAACTGAAACATGAAGCGTTTTGTATGTGCAATTTTGCGCAATTCGAACCTTTGGGCCTGAGCCTTTTCCAATTCCGACAGCTTCGAGAAAGCCATCCTCTAAAACAGTCCGCTACGTTCTTGACGCACTTCGTTCTGTGTAGCAGTAGTCAATCCCCAGGAGTTCCCAGGAATCAACGGTCTCTGACCTAGTGTCAAGACCTACTAACCAGAAGGAAGTACCCGCGCGGCCCTACGGTCCACCCGGATGTAAGGTATTTTTAATCAACAATATATACAAAATCTCCTAGCTGTGGAAGCAAAAACACATACGTAGAAAAAGACTCAAAATTTACAAAATCACAATTATGCAAGTGTGTTCAAACTCTGTAATGGTAATGGGGTAACGTGGATGTCAGGGGAGAAAGCAAAGATATTTATTAGTCTCTGGTGTTGGAGCGGAGAAAATATCGGCTTCTCCCAGGACGAGTCTGTTCGTCAAACAATTGATCCGATGATGAGACAGAGTTCTGTTGATCAGTCAATTGTTCAGATCCTGAGTTTTGTGATGACAAATGTTCAACAATGTCGTTCTGCTGCACTGAGGTCTCTCCGACAGGCTGAGCGTCGCTGAATGGAACAAAATTCGGCACAGTTTCAACTTCAGACGAGGCGATGCCCTTCCTCACCCACAAGTCTGCTGGTAAAAGTATAGGTACCTTTTTGGTATGGGTGGCGTGCACCCAGTTCTTACGCCCTTCTAAATGAACAGCAGTCCTCGTGGCAAGGAGCACTTGGTAGGGTCCGGTAAAACGAGGCTCAAGGTTGCGCTTCCGGCCAAAATTCCTCGTCACCACCCAGTCTCCGGGCTGGAGCTGGTGGCCTGGACCCTCCGTCTGCGTCGGCAGTGCTTCAAAGACCTGTTGGTGAATTAACCTCAGTTTAGCAGTCAGATCATGAAGATAATCGATCAACATTGGGTACTCAAGATCAGAGAACACACTGGGTCTAGGGACCCCCCAAACATTGGCAGGGCGGCCGAACACACTCTCATAGGGACTGAGCCCTACTCGGGAGTGTACAGTCGCCCTAGTTGACAGAAGAGCTAAGGGCAGAGCGTCAGGCCACGAGAGACCAGTCGTAGCCTGAATCTTCGCTAGTTTCAATTTAAGGGTGCCATTATACCCTTCAACCAAACCTGCTGACTGGGGATGATTGGCGCTGTGGAATTTCTGTGGAATTCCAAGGCCCTTACACACATTCTTCATCACACTCCCCACAAACTCACTTCCGTTATCGGACCATACAACCCGTGGCATTCCATACCGAGGAAAATATTCCTTCAGTAGGATTTTTGCAGTGGACAGAGCAGTGTTGTCTTTGAGGGGGTAGGCTTCAATCCATCGGGAGAATGCGCAAACCACAACTAAAATGTACTTCAGGTTATTGCATCGCTCCATATGGATGAAGTCTAGCTGAATCACCTCAAAGGGACATGAAGGGGGAGCAAAATGGCCAGGGGGTGTAGGAGTTCCCTTACCAGGATTGTACATCATACATATCATACAATTCTTAACCAATCTCTCAGCACACTTAGCGATACCATCATTCTTCCATACAGGGGACAACAACTTGCAGATTCCTTTCCCACTAATATGTGCCAAGCCGTGTGCCATCGTCACAACCGCTAGCACATACGCATCTGGCAACATCCACCTCTTATTCTCCGACAAATCGATCCAACAGCCATTCGCATCCAACTTTCCCGTGCTCTCTTTCCACTTCGTCTTTTCAGACTCAGTGGCCTCGTTCTGAATCGCTTTCACACTCTCGATAGTGTCCTCACACATACCAGTTTCTGCAGGCCACCTTACCGAACTCGTCACATACATTTTAGTGCTAAGGTTCCGGGCAGTCTCCTTAGCAATCTCATCCGCAAACGCATTGCCACGACCAACATCATCCGTCACCTTACGGTGTGCACTACATTTAATAATCGCCACCTGCTCGGGCAATGTAAGTGCATCCAAAAGATCATTCACAAGCTGTCCATGCTGAATCTTTGTACCATGCGACGTCATAAAACCTCTCTCTCTCCACAAACGTCCGAAGCTATGAGCAACACCAAATGCATACTGGCTATCCGTAAACACATTCACCCGTTTCCCTTTCGACAACACACACGCTCTAGTCAAGGCAATCAGCTCTGCCGCCTGTGCAGAATTCTGATTCAATCTCGCAGTCTCCACAACCGTACTCAACGTCACCACAGCATACGCAGTCGTTACATCACCATTCGGCAACTTAAAACACGACCCATCCACATACAGGGTCCCATCGGGGTCTTCCAATGGAGTATTTTTCAAGTCAACACGACCTTTTGTTTCCTCCTCAGTTCTTAAGTAGCAGTCATGAGGTGCTACTTCGTCTGATTCCATACTGATTGGCAACAAAGTCGCCGGGTTCAGGACATTACAGCGTTTTATTTGAATGTGACTCGCCAAAAGCGTCAACTCATACCCAGACAACCTTGCACTCGTCAGGTGTTGGGTTTTCGTACGATTCAAAAGAGTGTCAACTGCATGCGGAACCATCACCGTAAGCATATTATCCATGACCAATCCTGCAGATTGTCGGATGGACACCGCAGCTGCCGCTGTTGCTCTCAAACAACTTGGCAATGCTCTAGCTACTGGGTCCAAGGTCGAGGAAAAATATGCACATGGACGCTGCTTACCACCGAATTGTTGCGTTAGAACACTCAACGCACAACCTTCCCTCTCGTGAACGTATAGTGTAAACGGCTTACTGTAGTCAGGGGTACCTAACACAGGGGCCGAACACAACACGTCACGCAATTCAGAAAAACTTTTCTGACATTCTTCCATCCATGATAAAGGAGTTGGAACATCCTTGCACGTAAGAGCCACCAATGGTTTCGCTAGCAATGAAAAATTTGGAATCCATTGCCTGCAGTATGACGTGATACCTAAAAAGGCACGCACATCTCTCTGAGTTGTTGGCACAGTCATTCGAGCAATCGCTGCAATTCTCTCTGGGGTCAACCTTCTTCTCTCCTTTGACAATAAGTGACCTAGATAGGTTACTTCTTGGCAACAATATTGCAGCTTAGAAGGTGACACCTTGTGATGTAAGTCACAGAGATGCTGCAACAACGACACCGTAGCAATTTTGCAAATGTCCTGAGTGTCTGCAGCCACCAATAAGTCATCGACATATTGGATCAAGGCCGCACCAGCCGGCAACACAAACCCATCAAGTTGGCTCTTCAAGGCTTGGCTGTATATCGATGGACTCTCACAGTAGCCCTGAGGAGCGCATTTAAACCTAAAGCTGCGGCCACCAAGAGAGAAACCGAAAAGGTCCCTACTCTCCTCAGCAATCGGAATGCTGAAGAAAGCATTCTTCAGATCGATTACCGAGAACCAAGATGCAGAGGCTGGAATCAGAGTCAGTAGAGCCGTAATGTCGGGCACCACAGGGAACTGAGGAATCACAATTTTATTCACCTCCCGTAGATCGATGACAAAACGATAAACAGGGGGCTTTGATGGATCAGTGCGCTTCAGAATGGGCAGCACAGGGCTATTGCACACGTTTCCCCGAGTTTCCTCGATAACATCTTTCTCAATCAAATCGTAGATGATCGCCAACAGTGCTCGCTCACCATCAAGGGAGATACGATACTGGGGAATACATGGCAATCGCACATTAGATTTCAAGTGAACAACATAAGGGGAGATGTCAAGCAGGCCCACGTCATTGGGACCTGTTGCCCACAAAGATGCAGGAAGAGAACTCAATTCCGGTGGAAGCTTGTCGATGGATAAGTACATAGGAGAGACAACTTTCTCACCCAATGTAAGCTTTACTCCCGCAGGAGAACAATACAAAGTCGCATACAGACGTTTTAGCAAATCCAGGCCCAAAAGATTTTCACCACAACCAGTAGTCAAAATCAAAGGAGCTTTCAGCTCACGAGGCCCAATGGCAAGGGGCAAAGGGCGCGAAACCGGATTGCTAACAGGGGCGCCAGAGAATCCAACGGAAACATTTGTTAAGCCAGACAAAGGTGCGCCAGGGAGTTTCGAGTGCATGATGGAAATTTTCGCTGCACCAGTGTCCAACAGAAAAGGCTCAACGACGCCTGAGGTGGCAACTGCGACGTAAGGCCCTCTCTGATCAACCGGAACTGATACTACTCCCTCCCCTTGTCTATGGCTGGCTGTCCTAGTAATTACCGTCGTCAGTGCCCTGATCGACGTAATAATCGTCCACATTGTACTGCACAGATCTTCCTTGCGACGATCCGCGCTGATCGAAACAATTATTAGAATCAGAAGAATTATTAGAACGATCATTTTGAGCACCGCGACCTCTACCTCGTGAAGCCTGTTGAGGACCACTGCGACCTCCTCTAGATGAATTACCACTATTTCGATCACGCAAAACTGGACAATCGAATTTCAAATGACCCTCTCCCCTACAATAGGCACACTGATTGTACCCCAACATAGATCTCTGCGAAGAGGAGTCATTTCGTGATTGCGACCTATTCGACTGAGACTGCGATCGATTCCGCTGTTGCGAATCATTCTGATTCGAACGTGGAGGATACGCTTGCTGCAACAACACTTTAGTTTTGAGTTATTTTGTCTTTTTATCGGCACGATCATTTTCCTCTTTCTCTCTATTCTCATAATATTGGGCCGTTGCCAATATCTGAGCAGAAGTGGAAACAGCCCACGCACTCTCTGAATTCCGTAATTTGTTGCTCAAGTCCGGCAACAAATTTAATACAAACTTGTCCACAAACAATCTCTGACCTCCCTCAGTGCCCATATCCTGACCACTATGATCAATGAATGCCTCCTCAAATCTCGAAAGGAAATCAGAGACACTCTCATCCTTCTTTTGCTTGCAAGCGGACAACTTGTCCCAATTCACCTTCATAGCTGGCATAAGCCTCTTCATAAGAGTTATTATTCTCTGAGGGAGATTAGCAATCAACTGTTCGGGCTTAGCCCCACCAACTTGCAAGGCATCCGCAGCAAGAAGTGCAGGCCAGTCACCGCCTAATTCTGCCGCATGGTCTTCCTGACGAATCTTTGCCCATACCGGTTGCGGTACAACATTGCCAAACAACATATCAATGTCGTCAAGATTCATTATCGTAGCATCCACGAGCTGCGACAATTCTTTATAGTACCCTGCAGGATTTTTGCGAGGTTGGGCAAAGTCTGCTTAACCTGCAGAACTTCCGATCGTTTCCACGGAAGATGTATCCACACTCTCTGAAAGTGTGGTGGAACAATAGGAACAGCCTGAGCATCACCAGGCATCCACACTGGTGGAACCTCGCGCATGGGATACTGACCAGGCGCTGCTAGCGGTTCCTCAATGTCTTCTAAGAACAATGCCCGAGGAGAAGGACGAAAAGATAGCAACTGCTCGACAGCACGTCGAACATTGCTACCCACCAGTATTCCGCTCGCAAACTGGAGCTGAAGATTAGTTAGAGCAGTCAATACATCGTCAGACGCATCAGCCGAAATTTGATCACGTAAAAGCTTGCACATTTCCTCAAACACGAACCTTTGTGTTGGTATGTTGAATTGACAGAACGTATCAAGCACCACACGTGGAGGATTCCTAAGGGGGTATCTAATCCAACCCATTGCCATATTATATAGCGAGTCACGTTCCCTACTACCAGGAAGCTGACTTTGCCTTTGAGGACCATCAGAACCAGCGGACTCAAGAACCGGTCCAAGAGAAGTGAAGAAGTTAGCAGCAACAGAAGGGACACGACGTCGAGCAGATGGGGTAGTAGAGTAACACAACGGGGTAACAAGAGAAGTGTCAGGAACAGAAGGAACAGCAGGAGTAACCAGAACAGTAGGAGCAGGAGTATGAGGAAGTACAAGCGGGGGAGCAGTAGGGACGGGAGCAGGTTGAGGAGCAGGAACAGGTTGAAGAACGGGAACAGGTTGGGGTACAGGAACAGGAGCAGGTAGAGGGGCAGGGACAGGGGGTACCACCGGAACTGCGGTACCCTGTGCATACGGAGGTGGTGACTTCAAGAGATAGGACAACAAGGAGGCCTCTACTGCTTCCTCCTTCTTATCCGTACCCGTCGGTAAAGCGGGGTAACACTTATCTATAGTCATGCGCTGCAATCTATCGAAAACTTCCTTTTCCTTTTCCTCCTTATCTCGCTGGAACTGCTCAGCGTTTCTTACCGTTGTAACAATTCCTTCTCTCTTATTACGTTTAATCTGCTTGATTTCTTTCTGCTTGGCTTCTTTACGCCACAACCGAAAGGAATCAAACATGGCCGGCCTTGCTTTTCTTTGGAACAATTTAGCTTCAAGATTATCTAAAATCGGGGCCTCAAAACTACCATGAGGTGGCCAACTAAGGACACCGTCTTTTTTAGTGTAGCGAACCCAACACTCATTAAATGTAATTGGACCCAAACCGTGTCGACTGTACAACTCGTAAGTTAGAGTTCCAACTGGAGGTATCGGACACGAGTCCTCCAGTCGGGAATCCGCACCACAACCTCTAAAGCAACTGAACAAAGTACTACGGCCAGGCATCGTGCACACTAACCGAGTTTCACAAACGTCAAGGGTTATAGGATTACAATGTCCCTGCAAAGAGCAAAAACCCTCGGTTTTTGGCGACTGCAGACGTCAAATATCACAACAAAGAACAAAATACCAAGAACCACAAATGCAATGGAACCATGCAACAACTAAACACCCACAACAAAGGACTCTGGGAGCGACCCACAAATACTTAACTCAAAGATCAATGGCGCCCCCAGGAAGGCCCGTCAATCGTCTCGCTGTACCAAGGTCTACGCCAGGCGCCAAAACAGGTCTACAGTCAGAGCAGCAGTCCGTCGCAGCCGTCAGGAGGCGGGGATCTTCGCGGGAAAAGTCGTCGGGCCACTTGTTTCGACAACAGGATTGATGAAGCGGGGTGCACCTTCCCTCGGAGATTTCACACGAAGTTCCTCACGATCGTCGGGCTTTGGACCGGTACCACTGATGCAGCCCAATGTTGGGCGCCAACTGAAGGACTGGGTTTTTCTAAGACCCAGTGGTGCCAGGGATAACACCTAAAATCTTCGTGGGTAACCTGTTCCGGCGTACAAATGACAGAGACACGGGACACTTCCTTCGGCGTCAAAGATTCGAGGTTTATTACTGCAGGGAACACAGAAGTCACAGAAAGTACAACGTGTGCAAGTTTGAGGAGTCTGCTTCAACTTGTATCTGTGGATCGCTCTTCTTATACAGTTTTCGAGCAGAGGATAACATGGTGCACAAAGGTTTACAACCCGGTTCCCATCGTAAAGGTCATAAGGGGTCGCTTTCATGTATTCAAGGCCCGGAACATAATTACAGTAACATTTGGCAGTTCCCAACTGTAAAAGTACATCTTCCCACCATTAGTACATTCCAATCAGTAGTAAACGAATCGAGGAAGAGACAGAACAGGTGCAGAGGAAGACGAAGACAGTGAATAGATCGGAAAGGGTGTAAAAGGGGTGGTATCAGGAAACACGAGTTGCAGGCATCAAAGGGGACGTGCCTAATGAATGCACAACTAAGACAATAGACCGGCACGGCAAGATGAGCCTCGAGCGGGGCCATCTCCCTTACAGTGCCATCCCCCTCATCATAAAGACACCTTCAAAGGAAACGTGTCTTCCGCAAGAGTTTAGGAATCCCAGGGTCGCGAAGCGGACAGCGTCCGTTCGCTGGCTACTTGAGGGCAAGAAACAAAATGGATGCCGTATCTAAGATGGAACCCGTGGGTTCAGATGAAGAAACCCACGAAACAAACGAACGATTTAGGTTGGCACAGCGAAAACGCGTACACCCACTAAACTCGTCATTTGCGGTTCAGAGATACCAGACTCGACCATATTCGTGCGAGTCGAAAACACCACTTACAATTGTCACGGAACCTCAAAACCACGAATTACGACAACAAAAAGGAAAATAAAAGGGAAAACAAAATTGACAACCAGAAAGGGAAGCAACAAGCTACTGCATCGGAAACATTCCCTAAAAGGCCCCCAAAAGATCTAGTAAATGAAGGTGGCACAAGCTCTGCTACAGGCTCAGATCCATCCAGCCAAGAACCCGATCATACCGATTTCATGGGACAAACCAGCATTAGCAGCAAAATGCTACAATCAGAGAACTATGATGCCTCGCATGGATCAAACTCCGATATCTATGAAACTGGAATGTCTATTTCTAGTGAAAGTGAAGAGATCGATTCAGTAAACGAGGAAGAAAAACCGGAGGAAGTCACGGTAGAAATACTAGATCAAACGGGCATGAGAGAAAATAGAGAACACAGAGAAAATAGAGAACCTGGTCGAGATACAGTTCCAAAAAGGAAACTAGAAAAAAAGAGATCCAAACACAGAAGTTTTCACATTCCAATGGATGAAGAAACTACGGATCAGGGGAGCAATCCTGAACAAACTAAGAAAAAATCCAGACACACACCGAAAAAAAAAACCTAAATCTGCAGGGGACGTAGACTCTAAATCACCGGTCAAAGGGGGGACCGAAAGAAGCACAAACAGGTCATTTAGAGATTCCGGTAATCCGGATTTCCTGGAAGAACCTTCATTGAGTGAGGTACTGAAGTCGATCAAGGATTTCCATCTAGATGTAAAAATTGATAGTCAACGGAATCTTGATGCTATACAACAACTTCAAGGCGCAATTCAAAAAGTGGACAATACGTGCTCTGAGATAGTAGACAGAATGACGTCGGTTGAAAGCCGCACAGAAAATCTCAAGACAGACTTTGCGAAACTACAAATTGAGGGCAAGGCCCAGGCTGGTATTATTTCTGATCTGATGTCAAAAGTAGAAGATCTTGAGAACCGTGGCAGAAAGAATTACCTCCGCATTCTGGGAATTCCAGAAGGAGCAGAGGGGAGCGACCCAAAGGGCTTTATAGTCAACCTTTTAAAAACTGCCCTTCCCGAACTTCAAACATGAGAATTGGAACGTGAAGTCCAATGCGCCCATCGCTTCCTCCTAATGCCACCCAAACACTCCCAACGAGCGAATAAATACCCACGAGCCCTGTTGGTCTATTTTGGAAATTTCTTTTTGCGAGAAGCTATATATGACCTGGCCCGACCAACGAGCAAAAGAGTATATCAAGGATATACTTTTTTTGCTCGCCCGGATTTTGCCCATGCAACAGTGGAACGCCGATGGAGGATGCGGCAACTCTTTGCCCCTTTTGAGCAGATTGGAGCAACAGTTTATCCACAAAACCCAGCACGTCTAAGAATAATCTATAAAGGAACTTCAAAGAACTTTACCAGCGAGATTCAAGCGGAAGCCTATCTTCAAGAACTCTCAGACTCAGGAAAATCGGGGGGGAAAATAAGGTTAACTAGTTGTGTACATCAAACTAAATCATAAGATAAGGGGAATCAATAACTAAGATAAATCGATCTTAGTCGAAAATATTCTAAAAATCTAGGCACTTTTTTCAAATTTTTCACATACAAGGTTAGCCCAGGACCATAGTGAGCAGCAATGCCCGGATAACTTGGACGCCCACACCTGGGTGCTGGACGACCCAGGAAGCCTCAAGATATGGTGGGGGGTGGTGGGGGGAGGGTCTAACAGTAGGGGGGGTGTATATACAGGTATGAAAGAAAAAAAAATTCGACTAGAAGACAGAACAGATTCATTAGGTAATAATGGTTAAGTTGAAAATTTTGACAATTAATATATGTGGGTTAAATGATACACATAAAAGACAAAGGTTTGCAATTGGTTTGAAATCTATCGGAGCAGATATAGTTTGTCTACAAGACACCGATGTTGAGGGGTCTCAACTTCATTTATTAAAAACATTAGGATATAGAGTTATTACCGCCGCCACCCAACAGAATAAAACCAAAGGGGTAGCTATTATGGCAAAAGGTGGTGGAGCCCAGTTTGCGAGACGGACAGCAGACAAATTTGGCCGATGGGCCATCGTGGAATGCAACTATGATAAGGGGAACAAATTTACGATCTGCTCTGTGTATGGCTGTGTTTCTGACGATCCCAATCTTTTGAACTTTTTATCAAATGAATTATCACATTGGCCTGTTCTGCTGATCGTTTGCGGTGATATTAATCTAAATCTCCCGCCTAAGTGGATAACTGATCATAACTTTAGCTACCAGGGAAGGAAGCCAAAACCATTTAGAGCACTCAGTGATCTTTGTAACACCCATGCGATATCTGACTGTTGGGAGATGCAACACCCAACCGACCCTGGGTATACTTTTTTTTCACATCCCCATTCTAAATTTGCAAGATTAGATTATTTTCTTGTGTCTGATGTAATTATCTCTCACTGTTCGATAGCCTGATTACCAAGAGTCTTTTCAGACTACAACCCTTT
This sequence comes from Lissotriton vulgaris, assembly GCF_964263255.1. Classification (NCBI taxonomy): domain Eukaryota; kingdom Metazoa; phylum Chordata; class Amphibia; order Caudata; family Salamandridae; genus Lissotriton; species Lissotriton vulgaris. The sequence goes on along the minus strand of NC_141685.1, from coordinate 796,360,452 downwards.
AGTTATTAATATGGATTTGGGGGATCTGCATAGACCCCGCAGCAATTGGACATTTGAAAGGGCTCTTCTGGCCAATGTAACATTCTGTAACCATATGGAAAAATGGATCCCTGACTTCCTAAAATATAACCTGGGGAGTGCTCCCCTAGAGGTGGTCTGGGATACATTAAAGGCCGGTGTAAGGGGAGAAACTCTTAGATTTTCCATCAAACACAATCAGGAAGCAAAGCAAGAACTAAACGAATTAAAAGGATGGTAGGTTCTTGTGTAATTTCTTGGGGGGGAGAAGAGGGGTGGAGTTGGTGGCTTCAGAGGCAGGTTGGTTCCCCTTGGCACACTGGAGGTGGTTCCCTGGGTTCCACACACTGGGCCAGATCAGCAGGCTGGCAGAGTCCCTCACCTAATTTAGAAAAGCAGTGCCTAGACCCAGTCAGTCCCAGTGGTGCCCCAACTGACAGGCGGGTTTCCCTCCTTTCCCCATATACCCCTAGGTCAGGTGACCCTCTAAAGGCGGCAAAGCGTAACCTCTCCCAGGGCTGGAAGGTTCCAGGAGCTTTCACATTCTAGGCTATGGAACAAAAAGTCAGGATGGCAGTGTTACTGTATCCTGATGTCCCAGCCTGCTCCTGACTACTAGTGTGTGTCTACAAAGGCCACTCCGCAGTAGCAGGGGCCTGTGGCAGCCATGTTGTTGCGCGAGAGCACCTGCACCTCAGCACTGTTTGGCAGTGGTAAGGCGCACAGAGACCTAGGTCCAACAAAAAGATGGTGGCAAAAACAAGGCAAAAGGGCAAAAAAATGGGTTAAGGCCACCCTAGGGCTGACAGGTCTAACAATGGTTCAATCCATCTCAGTTGTAAACCTGTCAAAGTTGCAATGAGAGATCTCTTTCATGGTCTGACATCCTTGTTCAACTTGAACTTTCCATTAGGTCTCTTTTTTTCATATTCCATCTCTATTGACCCGATTGTTTTTTTGTTTTGTTTTACCATTTTATTGCTATTTAGCCATATTTATTTTTGGGATACTGACATATGTTATTAGGTGTATCTTTTTGTTATGTGCATCCCAGTTCACGTTTTAAAATTAGTTTTGAGTGTTGGGTTTTTCCGAGTTCACTTGGGCCCTGGAAGCACCATTTTTCATTAAGAAACTGTCAAATACAGAAATATTGCCCTTTACAGATTTATTAGGATCTGTGTCTCACTTGAAGAAACTTTCAGGTGCGAGACATCAGATCTCGAAAAGAGTTGCAAAATGTATGAGGTTTTTCTAAGTTCTTGGATCTCTGTAATTAACTGCTGCTTTGAGAACAGTGTCTACGAGGTAAATAAAAATGTGAACGAGTAATGAAGCACAGTGCTTTCAAGACCAAGGAGAAATCATTATTTTTAATCTGTTTGAATTGCATTCAAATATGTAAACCCTTCAGCAGCCCAACTAATAGGGGATATTAACACCAGGAGGGCAACAGTCTCAGCATTTGTGGCTCCTGAATACGGTTATCAACAATTTAATTGGTCCAATTAACTCTTGTAAGGTGTCTAGCACTGTAGTGTATCTTTCGTGCTCTTTTTGTCTTGGATAATCTGTATTTTTGGGTGGATAGAAACCTTTTTGTTGCAATATGTAATTTAAGGAGCAGATGGTAGGTTATCTGCCAGCTGTAGAAAATGCATATTTATGGGCAAAACACCACGGAATCTTGTAATTCCACTGACTGTAAATATACTACCGATGATATTCAACACCAATATGGTGGATTGTGTCATTTCGAATTACATGTGAATATGCATAATAAAGGCAGACTGCGAAACAATAAACATAAACATGTACAGCCAACATGTACTGCCAAAAAGTCTACGAAGAGGGAAACAACAGTTACAACGCAACTGTTACAACGGACTACTATTACAACGCAACTACTACAACGCAGGATCCTTTACAACGCATGCCTTTACAACGCATGACATTACATAGCAGATGCTATTACAACGCATGCCATTACAATGTAAGTATTGGTAAGTTTATCTTTTTTAAAACGTAAATTTAATTTGGGTTTTGGGAAACAGGGGTATTTTTAGGTTTCAGGGCTAGGTTTGGGTTGTGGGGTACAGGGGTATTTTTAGGTTTCAGGGCTACGTTTGGGTTTTGGGGTACATGGGTATTTTTAGGTTTCAGGGCTAGGTTTGGGTTATGGGGTACAGGGGTATTTTTAGGTTTCAGGGCTAGGTTTGGGTTATGGGGTACAGGGGTATTTTTAGGTTTCAGGGCTAGGTTTGGGTTATGGGGTACAGGGGTATTTTTAGGTTTCAGGGCTTGGTTTGGGTTATGGGGTACAGGGTTATTTTTAGGTTTCAGGGCTAGGTTTGGGTTATGGGGTACAGGGGTATTTTTAGGGTTCAGGGCTAGGTTTGGGTTATGGGGTACAGGGGTATTTTTAGGTTTCAGGGCTAGGTTTGGGTTATGGGGTACAGGGTTATTTTTAGGTTTCAGGGCTAGGTTTGGGTTATGGGGTATAGGGGTATTTTTAGGTTTCAGGGCTAGGTTTGGGTTATGGGGTACAGGGGTATTTTTAGGTTTCAGGGCTAGGTTTGGGTTTTTGGGGTACAGGGGTATTTTTAAGTTTCAGGGCTAGGTTTGGGTTATGGGGTACAGGGGTATTTTTAGGTTTGAGGGCTAGGTTTGGGTTATGGGGTACAGGGGTATTTTTAGGTTTCAGGGCTAGGTTTGGGTTATGGGGTACAGGGGTTTATGTTTAGATTTCAGGGCTAGGTTTGGGTTTTGGGGTACAGGGGTATTTTTAGGGTTCAGGGCTAGGTTTGGGTTTTGGGGTACAGGAGTAGCTTTAGGGATTAGGGATAGGTTTTGGGTATAGGGGTACAGGGGTATTTTAAGTTTTTTTTTAAAAAACACTTAAAATAAATTAATTAATTAAATTAAATTAATTACATTAAATTAAATAAATATTTATTTATTACAATTTAAAAAAGGAAATACTTACCTATACTTACGTTGTAATGGCATGCGTTGTAATAGCATCTGCTATGTAATGACATGCGTTGTAAAGGCATGCGTTGTAAAGGATCCTGCGTTGTAAAAGTCGCGTTGTAATGGTATGCGGTGTAAAAGTATGCGTTTTAACGTCATACATCCCGAAGCAAAAATATCTGCCTTCAAAGTGTATGCACAGCACCCAAACAAACTATCGAACACTTGCCCTCTCATATGCTAGGACTGGAATTCGAATGGTAAATTAAACCGGCCATGAAGGAAGTGAGCAGCCATTTTGGCTAGATTTTTGGATTTAATACAGATAGTAATGTTTGCAGTGACATTTTCAGAAATGGCATACATGTGGAGCAAGGTGTTTTGAGTCCACATTTTTGCAGTCCACGATTTTCAGTTTATTTTCCCATGTGATAGTGACAGTATTGTGCACCACGCTTAAAGGTCCTTTTATGCAATACTCATACTGGTTGCTTTTGGGGAACACTCCTGTATTCACGCCTTTGTGGCAAGATCCTCCCACCCGCTACCACTACAGAGCACCTCCTATGGAACAACCTCATCTTACAGACCACACCACCACACTCAGGGCCTCATTTACAAGCCCATTGCACCGCCGTTGTGTCACTTGTTTTTACGCACCGGCAGCGTAATGGGCTTGTCATATTTACAAGCCCACGTAAAAGTCACCCTGCATGGCTTTTCAAGGCCGTGTAAATATGGGCCTCTTTCGCGCATTACTCTGTGTGAAAAGGGCGTTCCATGGTTGTTGCTGTGGGTGTTCCCATGCAGCATCCATGGAACCTGATATATTTTGTAAAGTTGGGAACGCATCAGACTCCTATGCTTCCAGAGGCACAGAAGTGGTGCAACCAGGAGAAATACTTTTTACTTCTCCTTGTGTTTTCCCTTTTTCTTTGCGAGCTGCAGGCGTGCTGCACTGCAGCACACATAGAAAGAGGAAAATGCCATTAATGATAGTTTTTGTGCCGGAAGTTGTCCCTTCCTGCACAAAAACAAACAACCATCCCCACAACGCATACACCCTTGCAACATAACGCAAGAGTTTCTCTGTTGGCGCAAAGCTGCTGTTTGTGCGCCTGCGCAGGGTAGAAGGACAGGTAAGCACCATATTTTGCAGATATTGCGCATTCCTGACCTTTTCTTGTGACGCACGGCACGCCAGCAGGATGGCCTGCTGCGCTGCCCTGCGCCAAGAGGTCCTTAGTACTGCTGGACTGGGAGGTGCAGCCGACCTATGGATAGTGGCTAACACATCCCGTGGGCACCACACAAGAGGCACATCAGCAAGCGGTGCAAAGAAAGTGCTAAAAAACAAGGGGCATGAAGTGCCTCCAAAATATTTGGATTTGAATGCCCCAATCAGAGGACAGGGGGCGTGGCCATGAATGCAGCCTAAAAGGCGATCTCGAGAAGGGTCTTGATTGTGTGGCTTTAGCCCTTGACATAACCATGTCTTTGTGGCAGGATCCTCCTCACCCTCTTCCACGACAGAACACTCCCTATGGAAACCCCCCATCTTACAGACCATAGCACCTGCACTTATTCATGCTAGGGAAGTTAACCTGACGCCTTCTCTGGAGACTATTCATTTGCCACATCCATTCACAAGCGTTGGCACAAATGTGCCACGAAAACCTAAAGTCCTAGAAATCACTGATCATTGCGCTGTAGCAAATCGCACAACACATGATGACACCAGAAAAATAAATCCGAGTTCTACCTCCTTCCCAGGCGGAACTTTGATGTTCTGCCTTTCCTTCATCTGTATCCACCTTTCTTCTTCTTCGTTTCTCATTCTTCTCAGTTATCTCCCCTCTTTCCTCAAGTCCTCAGTTTCTCATCCTTCCCTCCTAAATTATAAGTGCTCCCTTCTCTCCTCTACTTTGTGCTGCCGCCTCTGCCTGAACACAACAAACCACGCTTTTTTTTGTTTCTCGCAAACTCCAGCAGATAGGCACTTTGGGGGTTGTATTGAGAGGAGGATGGTGTCCTAAAAATCCCCTCCGTGGGGTAAAATTAAGGCCGTCTCCATGACAACTAAAAATGTAGTTAGTGGATGCCTGAGTGAGGTATCTTCAGGGCTTATCGGATATGACCATCCAATCCCGCCTCCCACATCATCTCAAAATAGGCAGGGCAGGAGAGAGAAGTGCCTGCCAAGCCTCATTAGTTTCTATTATGCAAATATAGAAAATTTAGCTCAGGGGGGTTTGGTGCCTGTTGCAGAGACATGCGAGTTATATTTTTTTTATTTCTTCACTTTGATTTTGTACATCGGGAAAGTAGGGGTGACTGGGCCGCAGCCGTAGCGGGTGGGGTACGTCTTTGATGTCCCTGAGTCCATTCTATTTTGATTCTGCGAATTGTGCAAAGTACAACTCCTTCAGCACTTGCCTCTCAGTGGTAGCTATGGCGTGCCTTCACAGCGGGCTCAAAAAACACATCAGACAAAGCCGACAGCTCAATAATGTGATTGACAAGCCCAGTGCTCAATATTAAAAAACAAGAAGATTCTTTATTGCAGGAGAGCGCCTTGAGACCCCCCCGGATGAGTAGCGCCTTGAGACCCTCCGGGTGAGTAGCGCGCTATATAAATGCTTTGATTGATCGATTGATTGAATGCTATATGCTAACACAAAGAGTATCAAATACCCGGGTTATGGGCATGAGACTAATACTTCCTGTTATGGATGTTCCCATTTTTCCCTTTGCCCCTTCCACCCTCCCCTCTTCACTCCAGGGCTGTTGCTGTTCCTAACGGGTTGAGTGGTTCAACTGTTCCACTCCTACAGCAGAGTTTTGGAACCATTGGTGGTGTACAGCTGTCTTCAGAGGGTGGTCCTACTCCGGGAAGACAGTGTCTCTAGCTGGGGGGGGGGGCACAGTCATAGCTGGGCCTCCTCCTTCCAGACAGGTCAGTCTTGGGGTCAGTCACTCAGGCCTCCCCGGAGCAAGGCATGCATGCTGTCCTCTTTCAGGCAAAGGTCTGAGGTTGGCAACTGGATTGCTTTGAAGCCCTTTTGGGTAGCAGCAGCTGGATCCGATCAGATGCAGTTGGGGATAGCGCCACAGGCAGCCCCTTAGTCACTTTGGCACACTTGCAAGTGCCTCAAAGTAGTAGCTCTCACTTCCTGTGTGTAATCAAGCTTTTAAGGGTGAATCCTGCCTCCTCTTTCCCCACTTTAGTGTCTAGCTCCCCTCTATCAGTCTCAGAAATCTCAGCGGTGCACTTTCACTATCTGGGAAAGTCACCATCTTGTGTACACAAAGAGATCAGATGCTTCCAAAATAGATTAAAGACACAAAAGGTGATGGGAGGATGCTTGTGAAAAGTCTAACCATTGGCAATCACTCAGGGTAGCATTCAAACGCATCGTTCTTTAGCTCACCATACCCCCTCCAATTAGACCCAGCCGTATGCATATCAGTCTTGCCCCTGCTCCAATATGAATAGTTCAGTCAGAACTGCCAAGAAAGTTTCTCTCTGAGCTAGACCACAAGTTGGAATGCTACACCGAGTGACTCCAAGTGGTTAGACTTATTGTAAGCATTCTCCAATCACCTTTTGTGTGTTAGATGTACCACTCTAAGTGGCCAAGGATAGGCCAAGATGTGGGGTCCGTGCTCACTGTGCCACTGGAACCAAGCTACACCAAGCAACACTTGCTTGAAGAACCCCAATCAGGGCAAAACCAGTCTTGGGTTGCTTGTTTTCTGGTCAGAGAGGACCTCGCTTGGCAGTTAGGGCTGGTCTGCTCTTATTGGAGCAGGCTCAAGAGTGATTAGCATATGGCTGGGTCTAATCTGAGGTGGTATGGTGGGCTAAAGAACGATGGTTTGGAATGCTACCCAAGCAATTGCCAGTGGTTAGACTTATTGAAAGAATCCTCCCATCAGCTTTTGTGTTTTTGATGTACTGCCCTATATGTCCAAGGGTATGCCCAGACGTTGGTCCCTTGCTTACTGTGCCACTGGAACAAATCTACAACCGAGTGAAGAGCCCCCCAATCAGTGTGAAACCAGTCTTGGGTTGCTTTTGTTTCAACTCAGAGAGGACCTGACTTGGCAGTACGGGCTGGAATCCTCCAATTAGGGCGGTTTCAAGACTGATTTGAAAATGGCTGTGTCTAATCAGAGGTGGCATAGTAGGCAAAAGAACAATGGGTTGGAATGCTACCGAGTGATTCACAGAGGTTAGACTTATTGCAAGCATCCTCCCATCAGTTTTGTGTGTTTGCTTCCAAAGCAGAACCTGCATGCCTGTGGCACTCTGGTTTACCCAATTATTGTGTGTGTAATATACATCTATTCACACACTCAGATCTCATCACTTGGTTCTGGCTTTTTCAGTAGGCCACAGGGCAGGCTGGGAGCCTGTGCCTGAAGAAGAGGAAGGTGCAGATGAGCGAGACTCGGGTGCGGTCGGCTGAAGGTAAATTAAAAAAAATATATATTATTTTTTTCCCCCTCTCTTTGCGACCCCTATTCCCCTTCCCCCTCACTCGCCAGTCTCACCACTTGTAGCAAACACTGGCTGCTACTGCTGGCACACATCCACAGAAACCACCACCAGAGTGCTATGCAATGAACCAGTGGCATGGACAGCAGTCTTTTACCACAATGGAGAGCGTGCTTGGTGCACACCTCCAGGTCAAGGACTTGGCTCTTTATCAAGGGCTGACAGGCCAATACACACACTCACAAAATTAGCTTGAGGCTAGAGTCAATATTCAAATACTGGAATACCAGATACACGCAATCTGTACATGCAGGGCAGGGGAAATTACTGTACACCATGCAGGGGATATTCCTGTCTCGACATATAGGATTGAACAGACCTGAAGGTGGCAGTGCTGCTCACAGCCTTCTTCAGCCTGGATAGCTTAACTCCAGTGATGTGGAGAGCCTGTCTGAGCATACCCAGCCCCCTCGGGGTGAAAATTGCAAAAAACACAGTTGATGGACAGAATGCAGAACAATGTCAATGATAGTAACAACATAACTACTAACCATCACACATAAGTGTGACAATTCAAACTATTCCAGGCACCCAAAGAATGGCTTGTGTTGCATGTGGGACCTATTTTTAATGTATATTTGTGAGAACGTGCCTCTTAATGCATGGTTACCCCTACTTTTTGCTGAATCGCTGATGCACTTTGACTGAGTGTGCCATGGCTCCTGCTAAAGAGGTACCCAGGGCCTATGTTCTTTCCCTAAAACGCCATTGAAGCCTAAACCCAATTGGCATCTCTGGCCACAGGTCAGCCCCTGGAAAATGGAACTACAGGTACCCAGGGTACTGTGACCAGAGAAGGCCTCTAACGGCTGCAGCACTTACTGTGCCACCCTTAGGGGTCCTGTACCCTGACACTCACACACTGCCTTTGCAGGCTGCGTATCTTGGGGCAGAACAAAGTGAAGAGTCGACATGGCACACATCTCTGTGTGCCATGCCTACAACCCACTGACCTGGCATAGGTCTGTCACCCCTCTCGCTGGGTGCACTACACCAGTGGTGAGGGTACAGGTGCATGAGGCCTGTACCCCTATAGTGTCTAAGTCCATTCTTAGACATTGTAAGTGCAGTGCTGCCAATAAGAGTATATGGTGCTGGGAGTTTGTCCTTACAAACTCCACAGTACCATAATGGCTACCCTGAAAGCTGAGAAGTTTGGTATCAAACTTCTCAGCACATTAAACCCACACTGATGCTAGAGTCGAATTTAATGAAAAATGCACACAGAGGTCATCTTAGAGATGCCCCCTGAAAACTAACCTACTACTAGTGTCCAGGTTGAGTGTCTGGGCCTAAACAATGCACATTCTGGTACGAGGTGCCAAGCCTTCTCCCCCAGGATGGCAGGGTTCACAAAGTGGTAGCTTCAAAGGCTTGCTGCCTTTGTGAACTTCCCCAGGCCACTTCCTGCTCTTAGCAACTGGTCCCCACTGGTTCTGACCCCCACTTTGGGTGGGAGAAACGGCGGGAAAAACAAGTGAGGAGAGGTGGGCCCACCTCTGCCAACTCCACCCCTTGGGTGGGGGAGGCGAGGTAAAGCACAACTCTCAGTCCATGCCATCTTGAAGATGGGAGGACTCATGCAACCAGGGACAGGCTCATGGCACCCTCCCACTGGAGGGTTTGCATAAAAGGGGGTGTACCCACCCCAGGGAAGGGACCCATTGGTCCCTGCCTTTTACCTACCTGTAACACCCCTAAATCTAGTATTTAGGGGCACCCCTGAACCTTGCTTCCTCAAACAAGAACCTGCAAGAAGAAGGACTAAACATCCATGCAGCAGCTAACAAAAGGAAGACGCCCACTGACTTGGCCCCAGCCCTACCAGTCAGCCTCCCCCTCGAACATACTCCTGTAAAATCCTGGTGTGTTCTGCAGCCATCAACCTCAAAAACCCCAGAGGACGTGCCTGCCTTCAGCTCCAAAGACTTTGTCTTCTGTGAACACCGTATTTGTTCATCTGCAACCTCTGGCTCCAGCTTGACACAGCAGATCCGCACCACTCTTCACCCGCAGTCCACGGCCTGACCTCAAGTGGACAAACACCATGAGGAGGTCACCCGGGCGATCCTGACCCGAGATCCGGCGACCCTGACCTGCCTTAAGCCTTCAGCTGACGCCCGCAGTCTAAATCCAGAAGGCCCCTCCTAACTGCGACCAGGAGATGGTAAGAACATCCGACCCCAAAAGGCACCCCTGCACCCGACGCCCCACAGCCTTGTGTGCCAAAAGCGATGGTGCCTATCCAACCCCTAACTTCCAAACTTACCTCTCGAAGTGATGGTCGCACCTGGAAGACCTTTTTCTCCCTGCCTGCAGTGCTTTTGCAAACCGGAGGCTCTCTATTGACGTCCGACGTGGAATCAGCACCCTGCACCCGACTGTCCTAGTGCCACTGAGGATGCACCTTTCGTGCTAATTTATTTCGCCATTTGCCATGAGGTAAAGTCCAGGAGCTTTGCTCCCACAACCCAGTGGCCTGCTCGTCAGTAGCCACCAACCGGAGGCCCCCTAGCCCCAATTGGATAACATTGGGCCTCAACACTCTGCACCCAACCTCCCTAGTGCCGCTGAGGGGGAAACAAGAGTGCATCACTGACCCTGGGGGACCCCTGAGTGTACCTCTAGATCCTCAACTCCCACTACCGAATACTTACCTAGAAACCGATAACCATATTTTCCTCCATAGGATAACATTGACACTTTTTCCTGAAAAGTTTCTTAGTGAGGAGTTTTGAAACCGAAAGAAATTCTTTAAAATTGTATGATTTAGCAAAAACGCTTTTACTCACCTGTTTACAGGAAATGTCCCAGTGCTGTATCCAGGCATAAAGCACTGAGTAAGAAAAGTAATCCAAAAGTAATTTACCTGCTATTTTTTTTTGTCCTCATCTCACCAAAAGCGCCTGCAATTCCTAGCCACTTTTCTGTCCTATGCGCCCCTCGACCGCTGCATTCGCTTCGATCCCAAACTGGACCAGCCCCTTTGTTGGTCGCTTGGTGTAATCATAGGACCACCAAGACTTACACAAAACACAGGCCTCTACCCCACTCTTTAAAGGCCTGCCAGATATTTAACCCATTGTCATTGACGTTACCCTGGTCCAGTCTGGCCATTATCGAAGCCGTTTTAATCCAATTCTGGAGTTTAGGAGGCAAGGGATCTCTCCACTTCAGACATATTTCCCTTTGTGCTATTAGAATCAAATACAACAATAGGCTTCTATGCGATTGTCTCAGTTTCTTTCTCCAGGTACCATCATCTCCAAATAGCACCATGGATAAATTTACACATATTTTCTATTTGAATGTCCCGCTTAAAGCTTCCTCAATCCCCCTCCAGAAGGAAGAGAGTCTGGGACACTGAAAAAAGATATGTAAGTCTCTGGCCTGAGTATGGTAACATCTTGGGCATCTAGGATCTTAAAGGGGTGCCAACTTTGCAATCCTGGCAGGAGTGTAGTATAGTCTATTATTGACATAGAAGTGATTTTCCTTAAGATTAACCTGTTTAATATACTTATACAACAACTTCAGAGATGGTTCGTAGAGGTCTTCAATATTGCATTCAAGGGATACTTGATTCTGTATATTGGTTGAAGGGGGAGCGCCTTATCCTCTGCCTCAACCAACATTTTATACCATTTTGACATTTCTTTACATTTAAGGTTGATATCTTGAAGGGGACACTCAACTTCCCATAGTCCCTGAATTTCTCTCTGCTCAACTGCAAACCACGAAACCAGTTGTATATATTTAAATCTAGAGAGGTCCTCTCTAATCCTTGCTCTTAAAGCCTCCTATGGGTACACCCCCCCCCCCCCCCTCCCGAAGACACCAAATCTGACCAGAAGGTGATACCTGCTCTTTTAATTGGTATTGCCAGACTATCTTTAAGAAACTCCGGAGTCCCGGGGAAATCCCAGATTGGGGCAAAGTCCGAAAAGTACCCTATCTCCCAACTGGTTCTAACCTTATACCATACACTGAGCAGATACCTCCAGGATTTCGCGGCTTGCCGCGAAATCGGCACTTTTGTAAAAATGCCGCGATTTTTACAAAAGTGCCCGCAAAATCAGCACTTTTAGTAGAAATGGCGGCATTTTTACAAAAGCTAATGCATGCCGCTATATCCTGGGGTGTCTGAAGTGGCTGTCAACTGGTCATCCACTGCATTCAAGAGGCTAAACACACGTGACCATTCTGTCTTAGCCTACATCTGCTCTGACACTTTACTTAGAACCTCTGGCAGTGACCTCTTGGTTCTTCTCTTATCTCTCTTGCCATACATATCTCGTTCAAGTCTGTAAACTGAATAGACATATTAGTATTTATCATGATATTCACCTTGTTGGGGCCCCTAGACTAATTGCTCCTACCGTCACCACAAGTGGGATTTTCCTTTTTTTTTTTTTACAAACAAAGCAAACATTTTATGGAAATGATACACTGCTCGATAGGATGCACCTCCTGGATAAAGGAATATAATTTTTCATTGGTACCTACTATCCTCTTCTGTGACTGTTCCTCTATGGCTCAGGCTCTGCAGAGTGGCAAAAGGTGCGGATTTCACTTCTTTCTGGTGTTGCCTGTGATTTTTGTTGCACATACAGATCTCCAACTAAGGTTGCATTCTTTCTTAGGGAAAAAACACAAAATTATTAAATTTTACTATTCAAGAGCAGGAAAGTGCTGGTAGGTGAAGAAAATGTGTGTAAAATTGTCAGGATTCTTTTGTATCATAGCAATTATCCTTCCGTTTCCTCCAATAAACATTATGAAACGATTTAGACGACTCTCAAATACTTTTTAATTTCTTTGTGTATTTGCTGCTTTAGATTTAGGTTTCAGGAATGGAAAAGAGATATACTGGTGACATGGTGCACTGGTGATATAGTCATCATATCTTTAATACATTCACTCAGTCCTGCCTTCTTTTAACCGTGTTGTGATTTTTGATTTTTAGGTTAGAAAGGCCAGCACTGGATTAAGGTGTCACACATAACATTGGTGCGCTTGGCAGCCATGCTGATCCCTAATATTCCATTTTCATGCAAGTGTAGAAAGACCGCAAAGAAAAGAGCTTCTCTGAGCCAGCCCTCCTCCTCCCAAATCAAGAAAGCAGGTTTCCTCTCGGCAACCACAGACAGCACCGTAAAGAGGCAGTGTACTATAATAACTCGGCCTAGCAGCTAATGAAGATATCAGTAACACAAGTATGACCTTTTACTTTACAGCTATCTCATGTTTAAAAGGCCCAGAAGAGTAACATTTGAGAGAATGTGTGCAAACGTTGATGTTTAACCAAAACGTTATCCTCCAGTGGTGTGAGCAGAGCTCTCTAGTTTACAAGCCCATAGGTGAGTAAGTCATACATACCAAGTTTTTTCTTTGGGTTTTGGAACTTGTAGTTTGTTTACCCTATTATAACTACAGAGCTAAAAATCCCAACATGCAAAGTGAAAATCTAGATTAGTTCATAATTCAAGTACGGACCTGTAAACCTTTTGAGACCTGGTGGGACTCGTGGTCCCAGGGTGCACCACCACTGAATTGGGCACAGCTGGTGCATTGGGGAGGCACTGACACCGCACTATAAAGCGCCGCCTTTCCCCATGCAACGGGGGATGCCTGTAACGTTGTTTTGCTGCCTTGGGCTGCTGACGGGCAGTCTTTTGCTTTTCGAGGGAAACAGAGTGTCTACATTGTAAAAAAACCAAATATACATAGCTTCATGTTGTTAAATAACTAAAAAAACTAAGAGATCTATGTTTGTTGTAGGAAAAATGGCCAAATAAAATGCCGCAAAATTGCCGCTAAATTTCCATTTTTGTGCCACTAAATTTCCATTTTTGTGCCACTAAATTTGCCAATCCATGCCGCTATATCCTGGGGGTCTCATAAGCACTTTCAATCGAACTTTTTTAAAATATCTTGGTGCTCCGAATTTATATAAAAGGCCTTCTCCACCCTCCTGCCTTATAATTTCTGCTACAACCTGCCCCAAGTTGATTCATTTGGTTTCGAGAGCATCATCCTGATGTTTTTAAATTGAAAGGCAAAGCAACACCACTTTAAATCTGGAAGAGCCAACCCCCCTTTGATCAGCCTACACCTTAGTTTCTTCAAAGCCAATCTAGCCCCTTTATATGCCCAAATAAAACTCGTAATCTTACTTTGGATTTCACTAATACCCGATTTTGTAAAGGTAAGTTGGGATGGCATTAAAAAGATACGTCAGCATAGGAAGTATGACCATTTTGACCAGGTTAACCCTTCCATATATTGTTAATGAGAGCTTTCTCCACCTGGCAAAATTCGGCCAACTTCTTTTGTGATTCTATTCAGATTGGCCTGCGAGATTTTCTCAATTTCTTTAATGATTGTGATACCTAGGTATTTAAATTCTTGGCTTACATTACCTTCCCAGTTATCTATATTCCATAGGATCACCTCAGTTTTAGAGGTGTTAGCTAGATACCCTGAATATGCTCAAAATTCTAACAACAAGACTTCAAACCTGGCTATTGTTACCACTGGATCATCCTTATATAATAGTAGAACATCTGCATACAGGGCAACCTTGCTGATGTAGTGATGGGATCTGAAAGGGGTGATCAATTTGTCTGCCCTAATGGCTTGGGCCAGGGGTTCTATATATATATGTTAAAGAGCAAAGGTGAAAGGGGAAAACCCTGTTGTGTCCCTCTGAGGATATCAAAGCTAGAGGTTAAAACCCCATTTACTAGGATCTTAGCAGAAGCCCCCTAATAACAATTCACCAGATTTTGAATAAAAATAGTCCCAAACCCCATATCTCTCAAAACCTCCCGAAGATAAACCCAACAGACTCTGTCAAACGCCTTAGCTGTATCCAATGCCACTACAGCCAAGGGTTCAGATCGAGCTGTGGCAATATCTATATTGCCTAACAACTGTTGTATCAACTCATGGATGTATCTTTTGGGAATAAAGCCCTCCTGATCAGTGTTTATCAGTTGTGGGGTAAGTCTGACTAACCTCCCTGCTAGGATGTTCATAAAGATCTTATAATCGGCGTTTAGCAGGGAGATCAGTCTATAGGAGTCCGCCTTTTGCGGATCTTTACTAGGTTTTAAAATAAGAACAATGGTTGCCTCCTTCCAAGACCTGGGTATCCTACCTTCTGACTGGTAAACAGAATTAAACAAAACACCCATAATCGGAATCAATTCATCTTGCAAGAGCTTGTATATCTTGCTAGGGAGGGCATTTGTGCCAGCTGCTTTGTTGTTTTTGGATTTCTTAATTTGTTCTCTAATCTCACCCTCGGTTATTGGAGCATCGAGAAGATCACAGCTTTCTTATGTTAACAGCAAGAGAGATTTCTCAATCAGCCAGGACTTGAGGGCCTCCTGGTTAGGTGTAATTTCCTCCCTATAGAGCTCCGAAAATAGAGAGATAAGCTGTGCTTGCATATCTGATAATCTGCTCCAGATATCCTCATTTTCATTAATAATGAATTCATTTATATGATTTTTTTGCACAATCAACCTTGGCTTTCCAAGCCAAGAGAGCTCCTGCCTTCTCTCCATATTCGAAGCTCTGCATTGATTTAGACAGCTACTGTGCCTTACATTTTTGGTCAAGCCTAACTCTAAACTCTTGACGAGCGTTATCCAGGTCTCTCTGGACTTGAGATATTCTGCCCATTGCCGCCTGATTGGGCCTAGTCCTTTCTGCCTCTAGCTTGGAGATTTTTTCTTCTATTAGCCAAAGGTCACATACTTCCTCCTTATTCTTTGCACTGATATGACTATGTAAGAACCCCCGTAGGTATGCCTTAAAGGCATCCCACACAAAATCCATTGATGTAGAGCCCATATTATCCAAGAAGTAATTTTGGGTTGCCCCTTTAAGATCAATAACAATGTCATGATCAGATAGAGCAGATCTTTTAAGTGTCCGTCTAGATCTTATATTACTTCGACTCCCTTTTAAACTATATGCTACAGGGGCATGGTCAGATATATGACTAGGCAGAATATCTATTGTTATCATTCTCTCCAGGATAGGCCGGCTAATCAATACATAATAGATTCTGGAGAGATGCCCATAGCTTTCTTTGCCATCCACAGACCTATAAGCTCCAAGTCATGTAACATATTATTAAGGGCCTGAGGTAGTCGGGGAGCTCCTATGTGGCGGCTCTGATTTGATCTATACTTAACGGGGTCTAAAAGAACATTACAATCTCCATCTATTAGTACTGGTGAAGCTTCTTTCATCAAGACCTATTGTGGTTTACAAATATATATGGGATTATCTATATTTGGACCATAAAATGAGACACAGGTCAACTCCGACTCTACAAGATCTAGTCTAGCCATTACCAATCTCCCGGATTGATCACTTTTTACCGATTTAATAGTACAGCCTGCTCCATGCTTAATCAAAATGGCCACTCCCTTACAGTGGATCGTCTGCTCCGACGCACAATAATGTTTTATCCATGGGTACTTAGCAAATACTGCACCATTCTCTGCATAGCTCAATTGAGTCTCCTGAATCAAACATATTTAGGCAGGGCTTTCTTCTAAATACTTCATTACAAGCCTCTGTCTACGAGGGCAGTGCAACCCATTAATATTCCATGATAGGAATTTTAAATCTCCACTACCCATTTCAATATCTTAGTAATAGTGGGGTGCCCATCGCCTCATACCTTTACCGGAAGCCTAGACTAAAAAAGATGGCTGCGATAAATGATTTTATTTTTCATTTTATCCCACTGCTCCCCCACCCGTGTTCCTCCTTTCCCAAACCGCCACCTCCCCCAGTGCCCCACCCCCCTCTGGGGAACCCTCCCCACTATTAGGCCTTAGCCTAAATGGTGTCTGGTCCTCGGGTTAATTAACAACATCATTACCCTTTTTCTTACCCTGAATCTCTCTGGTCCTAGGCCTCCCTAATTTAGAAAGGATCAACCTCCCTTATACCTCCCCTCCTTCCTTGATTTTTTGAATGAGATCATCCGCCTCCTCTGCTGAACGGAAAGTGTACATATGATTATTCCACATAGCACGAAGGGAAGCCCGGAACCTCAGTTGTGCCCTCGCCCCCAGTTTATTTAATTCAACCATTCTTTGCCCATCTCCCATTGTTTCTTTGCCGTAGTATGACAGATATCGGATATGATGTTAAATGTAAAAGGGTTAAAAAGGGCGTTGGATTTAAGTGTCCTTCCCTTCAGGGCTGATGATATTCTTTCTTCCTTTACAGTGTATGTATGGAAATTTACTAGGATCTTCCTATGCTTTTGTTTTACCGGTTCCTCTTATATGGGTCACAATGTACCCTTTGTATCTGTCGCTCCAGACCGATATTGTCAGTGTTAATAGGGTTTTTTAGCACAGTCTCCTTAAGTAATGAAATCCCAAAACCCTGAAACTTCTAAGGCTTCAGGAACATTGATTAGTCTTAAATTGTTCCTTCTGGAGTGGTTTTCCAACCGTTCAAGGCCGTCTTTTAGTTCCTTATTCTGATTCTTTATTTTAGCCATTTCTGCAGAGGAAGCATTCATAGCTTCCTTAATCCTTGGGATCTCTTTCTCAAGCGCATCTGTTCTCGAGGAAACCTTTTCCAGCGTCTGGGCTAATACAGCACACAAGGCTTGAATTGCCGCTTTTTTATTTTCAGAGACAGTAAATCTACTCCCGATTTTTTCTTTAAATGCTAGTAAGATATCAGCCACCAAGCCACCCCCAGACCCTAGGCTAGGAGATGGAATAAGTTGAGAAGGCTGTGAGGAGTTAGCTTCATACGATAACTCGGGGCAAGTGATTGATTTACTATCTTGCACCTCCAAAACGGCACAACGATTTGATAGTGGTACTACAGAACTGAGAAGAGTCTGGGAACCACAGAGATCCTCTGATCGTACTATTTCCAAATTGCTTGAGGCAGGGGGAGTTGACATTATAAGTGACTTATTTTGAGATTGAGATTGATCGAGATTCGTCTCCCCAGTATAGTTAGGACAGTGGCCCTCATGGGCAACAGTACCAGTAGGTGGGGGGCACGGGCACTTAGGACCTTATACTGTGATTTTAGGAACGGTGTTGTTTTAATTTTGTGTGAAAGCGAGTTCTTCCCTCTCCCTCTGCCTTTGCCTCCACTTTTACTGCCCCTATGAGGTCCGTCTTTTCTCCTTTTACCCCTTACCACCACGCTTGCTTCACTTCCTTTCCTTCTTTGTTAGGATGGCAGGGTTGCAGAGCCTGGTGGAGAGGACTCTTGGTTGTATAGTCCAGAATCGGGGAGTTGAGCTGCCTGGGCTCTAAGAGTGCATCTGCAAGTTTTTATACATATACCAGATGTCCCCGTTGCTTGTTGGCCCTCTTCCATATGCTGCAGAACTCCCCACCCTTCGCCTCCTCTCCCTGCTTCCTTAATAAGAGCAGCAGGCTGACTGAATTGACATCCCGCAATAGCAATAGTTCCCAATTTGTGCGAGCTCAAAAGGTTCTTACCTTCCTTCCCGGACCTGTCGACCAGATCTTGGACTGGAGCATACCCTCCAGAACCTACCTGAAGAATAAATTGATGGGAGAGTTGGTTTCTTACTGCGGTCTCTGCACAGTCTCTAGTGCTGCCACTACCTGTGGCGACCCGGAGCTGCCTTCTGCGGCGCCACCCCCGCGCAACACCTTCCCAGCGAGATCCTTGGCGCTTCTGTTCACTCCCCCTGAGCTCTGGAGCCATCCTCTGGACGTGCCACCACGGATGCCACGAATGCCACCAGCTCTCGCAGACACCAGACTCCGAAGACAAGGTATTGGGGCTTATTTTTTCCTAATGCAGGTCAAGGAGAGGTGGGGGAGTGATACTTCATCTGCATGGAGACCCTCCCAGAGAGATCAGAAACACACCCGAGGACTGTCCACCACCAGCCGTTTAGCTGCCGGACGCCATGTTCCCCCTCCCCCTTACCTGCTATTTTACTGAAAATCCCATTCAAGTCTATGTACTGTATTTACAAGTGATTACATTTCTCTGAAACAATACTGTAAGTCAAACCATAGTGCATTTACAATTGCAATTAAACTGTATTACAATCAGCATTTACTACTGTAAAGTATTTATTGCTTACCTGTGCCAGGCTTGCTTGGTTCTAGAAATAAAACAACTAAAATAATATTTTTATACAAAAACAATTTGTCTGAAGTTCAGTATTTGACGTAAATTAATTTGCTCACTGGGTATGTACAACAAATGCTTAACACTGTCCTCTGACACTGCCTTACTGCTCGACCACACTACCACAAATAGAGAGTAAGGTTTAATCTAACTGTACCTCTTCCTACCTTTGGGGTTCCACTGGACTCTGTGCACACTGTACCTCACTTTGGTATAGTATATACAGAGCCAGCTTCCTACAATATTAAATTAATAATTAACTGTTGTTGTGCTTATCTCCAAATTTGCCAGACAGCTCCACCTTGTGGCAGACTGTCACAAGCGCAGGTGTTGACAATTAAGTTCTGGTGCCGAGCACTGGAAACCACCAGCTAAAATTAAGCGCTGGTTTCACGGTTTCCAGAGGGTATCTACTGGCTTACCATCCGAACCTGTAGAGGGAAACATGGAGAGGCCAGGAGGAGAAAAAGGTGCAGGCAACTGAATCAGAATGGGCAGCACTGAGACTATGTATGAGTGGAATTATGAAATAAGGCTAAGGGAGAGCATTGAAAACTCATGACCCTGTAAACTCTGTGAATTATACCATGCCAGTATAGTTGCTGTGCTATGTGGATCTGGTTGTGTATACATGTGCTGACCACAAAATAAAAATGTAAATATATTTTTAAAGAAAAAACAACATATGCTAGATACGTCAAAGGTCAGAGGCTAAAATAAACTATTTTCGACATAAAATCTACAATGGCCACTGAGGTTAATACTATGTGTAGACAAACCTTTAATATATGGCTCATTTTAGTAATATGGGCATATGAGATGAGAAATCAAGGACAAAATAGAAATATTCAGTTGAGGCAGTTTTTGAACAAGAGTTCCTCAAGCTCTCTCTTGAAGGAGATTGTGAAAGTTGAGAGGACAAGAGTTTGACAGGGTTGGACTGGCCTATAGGACAACCAGGAAGTGTCCAAAGGGCTGTTCTGACAGGTCAGTGTGTGGGAAGTTTTTATGGCTGTTTGTGACCATTTTATTCAGGGCCGGACTGGGAACGCAAACGGTCCTGGCAATTGAGTTGGGCTAGCCGAGGGGAGGGGGGGTAGTGGGGGCCAGTCCAGCCCTGGTTTTATGGTCTACTGGGCCTGCTTTTACTGATATTAAAACAAACATTGCTTGCAGCAATTTCGAATCCATGCAGTCTTCCAAACCTTGCACATGACTTACACAGTGTGTTATTACAGGTTCAAAACTGGCCCAGTTAGCAAACACGGGCCCCTTTATTTTTTTTAGATATTTAATATGCTAATGGGGGTCACTTTTATTTTGATGCCCAGGCCTATTTTCTGTCCCAGCCCGACCCTAGAGTTCACCAGAGGTCGAGCATGGCCTTACTAGGATTAGGGTAGGGTTTTGGGCTCCCTTTGTGAGACAGTAGATACTGGATTTGCTGTGGACTCTGGAGGAGATGGCTCCCCTTGAGCTTCTGTGGGCCAGTTCTTACTGGAGTTTCCCTAGGAGGGGATCCAGAGTGCTGCTTGAAACACAGGTGCCAGAATGTTGTCAGGAGTCTGTGAAATACTGGGAGTGCAGGCAGGCACTGGTCTGCATGGAGAGCCTCATTGCGCTGCTGCTGTAGACTCTGGGCTAGGAGAATACTGAGGAATGGGCGATAGGGGTGCAGCTCCCCGTGTTCTCCCTCAATGGAGGGAGAGCAGTATAACAATCCAACTACCTGAAAATCTAAACATGTTCGAGGCTTGGAGGCCTGGAATAAGACTCCTGATGGCTGGCGTATTCCACCAGGAGCAAAACATTATTTTCCCACTAAAAATGGTCCAGCGGGCCTGAAAAATGATCGTTGATCTTGATGTTAAATGTAGGCTGTCCAGCAGGTGCCTGAGGCTGCCTGCTCAGGAAAATAGCCACCATGCTTGGTGGCTTATTCAATTCTCTCCCCTGGGTGGATCAGAGCCCCCTGGATGTTCTAGCAAGAGGGAGAATGCCTTGCACTTATTACTCCATTGCACCCTCTTTTCCTTCCAGGGAGGACCAGTACTCTACATGGTTTATGATCACATGAGCATCTTCACACTCTGATGAGCTTCTCCTACTGGTGAGGGCTAGCACAGACTGAAGCACACCTTGTCTTCTGGGTTTCTGGGAGGGCCAGATTTCCTGAAGCAATGCAATGTGAGCCCCCACTCTCTGTGCCCATGGCCGAAAGGAGTGATGAAAACGTCAAGGTATCATACTTGCCCATGCCAATGTAGGCTGGACGTGAATGGAGCTGGTTCTCTCACCAGCACACCTATGCACTGTGAGTTACCTTTTTGAGGCTGGGGCCCCAAAATAAACTAAAGCAAAAAAAGATGCACCAAAGATCACTTTCATTAAAATAAAATGAAAGTCCGTGGCTGCATCAAAGACCACGGGGAGAAGAAGTACATGGGGCAAGAATAGCCCCATAGGTCTTCACAAAGGGCTTTGGAATTTGCATACTGGTCTGGTGGCACCTGTAAGAGGGCAGTAATACCACTAGGAGAGTGGTAATGATGATTGAGGGCCTGCCATTTACCCAGCCTACCAACAGTCCCACTAAATTTCTCAGTTGGGGGCACCCTATGATTCTCAGGGGCCCAGAACACTGACCTAGGGATATCACCATCCCTGTGGCAGACAGTGCTAAAGCTGACAATATGACTCAGTAAGTGAGCTCTTCCTACTCATATTAATTACATGTAGGCTGCAAATTGGAATCCAAGCAAAGCCAACACTTCAAGGTCAGTAAATTGAGTTCCACTTAACAGAGCAATGGCAGAACCTGTGATTTACAGCTCTTGAGACCAGCAAAGGTGCAATATGAAGCACTAAATAAAAACACATTGTTGTATGAACAAGGTAGAAGTAATATCTGATAGAACCATGCAAAATGAACCCCTGTGGAGCGAGTATACGAAGCAGGTAATTCTATAATGTTCCGTGTCTAATACCCCATAAAATAACGATTGTATTCACATCCAAAGAATGCTTGCACAGAGAGGATATAGGGAAGGCCCACTAGCACGGGCATACTCACACACCTTAGTCCTGAACTGGAAAATAATATATATTTGAAATATATCATCCTGTCTGGTTAAGTGATGCACAGTAGACCCAAACCATCCACATGACTGTCTCCACTCCCTTGGAATTAACCATATATCCTCTCCGAATCTGTATCATTAGGGCAGTAGACACCAGACCTCAAATGAAATGACACCAATTTTTCCTAAAATTATCAATTCATTCCCAAGTATTCACTAGGTGCTGACTACTCGGCCATTTTCAAGTACATACAAATGAAGTAAAGCGCCACTCCTGGCATGGAATTAGTTATGAGCGCCATAACAAACAACTGCCTCCTCTGACCAGTACTTCGTTTGTAGAATAATAGGAGTCGAGGCCAAAAGCTTTGCTCAGAAGCACACAACTTTAACTATGTCGGTCAGCATGTTGAATACCTTGGGTGTGTAGTCTGGATTCCATTTCATGCTTCTTTAATCCACCATCAGACGCTTTCTGCCTCTTTATCTCACTCTTGCAGGTTCTTGCTTTCTCCCTTTTGTCACGTTTTTGTCGACGTTTTCCTTTTTCTGCCTTTCCATTTGCGTGTTTTTTCTCTCTTGCTCTTTGTGAAAATCCGATTAGGAAAAGAGTTAGTGCAGGTGGGCGCCACCTGCAAACCCCAGCTCACATGAAGTACTGCTGCTTGTTTGCCATTTGGGCAATTTTAGATAAGAGCCACACAGATTCTCTAATTAAAACGACCCCATTGCCTGGGTATGCCAGGAACTGCATATTTGTTGGTGTGTTTCCAATATCTTGCAATGTTTCCTGATGAGTCTCTGGAAGTCTTTGGGTGGGCTGTTGGTAGAGTTTCACGCTGAAGTATATTCCAAGTGGTTAGCACATGATAATATGAAAAAATATGGGATCAACATTAGAGTTTGGAAGTTGATGCTCAGGGTAACTTGTTGGGATGGCAATGTCCCCTGCACGGTATATAGATGTGTACCTCTGTTCGGCGTGCCCAGCTGCATGTAAAACTGGCATCCTGATAGTTATTTTGACCCAGCTGGCATGCTCATTTAGCTGAGGCCTAGACCTGTCCATGGTGTGGCCAAGTCTCAGAGCTTGTTCTGTGATGTAGGAGGGGACACCAAACATACCCTTTGTAGCCTGTCTGTGAAGTGAGTTGTTGACATACAGTGATAGTGCCAGATAACTGATTTTTGATTATTAACAGTTCTGGGCAGAGTTTTTTGTCCGATTCAGAGTTGTGCAGCCAGCTCATTCGTGTACATTTTTGCTGGAGTTTGACAATATTACCCTCGCACTGAGACGTCATGTGTGTGTCGAGTGAATATGTGCGAAGTAGATGTATGGCACTTGTGTTATGAGAGAGCTCAGTGAGTAGTATGGGTATTGCTGCTGTGACCAGTGAGCTCACTTGGTTAAACCTGGCACAAGATTGATTTATTTATTTTTTTAATTCCCAATTTCTTCTTGGCCGCAAAAGGTAGTGCTTCGCAGAGTACCGGAAGAGCTGCAGTGTGATAACAGCGGCTATCTGCCTGACAGCTAGTCTGACTGGTGTGACGGTAAATCGCCCGAAGCCTGTTCAACGTGCTGGAGAAGATGTGGATCTGCCGAGCACCTACAGACACGCCTGTCTACCTACTCAGAGAGGGAAGGATAGTGCTTGGCCCTGCAGAAGGAGAGGCTGTCCGGGAAGAAAAGCCCAGATGTGTTCCTGGTGTGAGGAACACGCAAAAGAAGTCGACGTGTGTGTGTGGGTATGCATCCAGGGCAGATCCATGCTGGGAGAGGGCCCCCAGGCCTCCCTACATGGTTTGTTTGACAATCTAAATGAAGGCACATTAACTTTCACCATCAGTGTGCCATCTAGCATCTCCACTGTGACTTGAGGGGCCGGCAGCTGCCGCTGTGGACCAGACATCATTCGGCCGGAGCGTGCACACGTAGAGGAGCGATCCTGGCTGCCGCAGGGACTCTGCATTGATTTAAGCCCTTCTCCTTGTTTGAATTCATTTCATTTTCAATCTTTATTTCGATCAATTATAGATCATAAAAGATATACAAAAACATATTCAATTTAAAATACACAAGGTATCCATCATTAAAAAACACATAAAAATAGTATAAAAAGCATTTGCTATATATTACAGTTACATATCATTTGAAAGCTTCATTTATACCGAATCTCGCTCAAGTTTTAAAAAACGGTTGCGGATGTGCCACATCGCAGCTAGAAATTTTGCTACCCCAAACACAATGATAGGTGAAAGATCAGTTTTTTAAATCCTGTAAGCTGGGAGGTATCGGGTGAAGCCCAATTTTCTGAGGAGGGGGACAAGCCAGTATTTCCTAGGTCTTCGGTAAGCCTTGCAGAAGAATATTATGTGTAGATCATCTTCCAGGTGGTGTGAGCATGACGGGCACTGCTCTCTTGATGGTGAATGGGCCCAGTGTTTGGTAAAAGCCCTTGTGGGAAGTGTGCCATATCGCCATTGCAGGAACATTTTTCTTGTGAGGACGGGAGAAATGTAATCTAGCACACATTCGAGTAAATACACGTCTTTAGACTTGATAAACAATTCTGACAGGGACCACTCCCGTAAATTCCCCGTTGTGGCTGTGAGCTTCATCTCACGAAAATCTCTCACTAAGAGTTTGCGAGGTATCCTGGTGCATGTATTTACTGGATCTAACCATAATTCTGGTCTACCCAAATGCTCGCATGTTTGTCTGATGTATCTTAACCATGGGATTTGTCTTGATTTGGGCAGACAAAGAATCTCTTGGAGCTCGCTCCTGTAGCTCATAGGTTCGGGCGTGCTACAGATACGGCGCCAGAAAGTGATTGGTCTTAATCCCAGTTCCTCCACAATAGGTCTCAGACCTAGGTTGAGTCTTAGCGGGAGGAGCGGGGTACTTGCGGGTAGTGCTGCCAATTGCCTGATAAAATTGTTCTCAGTGATCTGTAGGTTTTGAGCGGGACAATGACCCAACAATTCCCCTCCATGTAGAACTGCCCCTCTGGCCGGCTTTTTGTACATTTCAAGGGCAGCGCTAAAGGGTTTGTAGGTCGACCTGCTTGTCATCCTGGAAATGCCTCCCGTTAGTTGGACTCATTTCATATGGGCTTTTGCCCGGTGCGTGTCCCACGTCATATCCTGATTGATGGTTACACCCAGGTATTCAAAGGTAAAAACCCTCTCTAATCTTGTCGAACCTGTAATAGGGTTGGGGCGTGTCGAAGAGGGGGGGTTGAGAATCATGAATTTGGTTTTTAGCGCATTGATCTCAAGCCCCCGCTCGACGCAGAATGCTGAAAACCCATCCAGGACTCTTTGTATTCCCATTGGAGATTTGGACAGCAGCAAGGTGTCGTCTGCAAACATTATAGCGGGCACCCTACTGCCGTTCAACTTGGGAGCATCAATATCATCGATCCTGGTCAGATGGGCAATTACCCCGTTGACAAAGAGGCAGAACAGGGTCAGTGCAAGAACGCAACCCTGTCTCACCCCCCTGTCAACGGAGAACCTGTCTGAGAGTGCCCCATTTCTACCGCACCTAACACGTGCGAAATTTTCCTGGTGCAGCCTCATCAGGATAGTCAGGATATCAACCGGGATGCCCAACTCGGACAGTACAATTCAGAGTCTGTCTCTGGGTACTAAGTCGAAGGCGGCTCGCAAGTCCACGAATACCGTGTACAAGCTGCCGCCTTCGAGTATTGCAGTCTTTCAATACAGGAGGTTCCGACGGAATATCGGGTCCGTAGTGGAGACCCCTCTTCTGAATCCTGCCTGGTAGGGACTAAGAATGGAAAAGTCCTCTATCCAGGTTTGGAGGCGATCTAATATCAGCCTACCAAATAACTTCTGGGATACATCTATGAGTCTAATAGGCCTGTAGTTGGCTGGGAGCAGAGGTGATCCCTTCTTAAATATGGGAACAATCTCTGCGCCCAGCAAAGTACAGGGAATCTCCATGCCCTTAAGAACGGCATTAAATATCAAGACCAAATAGGGAGCCCATACATCAGGCTCGTGCTTGAAAAGGTCCCCCGGCCAACCGTCAAGTCCGGGGGCTTTGCCTGTTGCCATCCCTGCAATAGCTGCACGGACTTCCGTCTCTGTGAAAGGATCTACCTCTATAGTTGCACCAATGTTCAGTGAGGTCTCATTAGTAACATCGTTGGGGGGCTTGTAAAGGGAGTGGAAATGGTCCTGCCATGTCTTAGCTGAAATGTTAGGTTTGATTGCTGGTACTAACTCCTCTGACCCTGTGTTAACAATGCGCCAGAATTTACGGGAGTCCCTAGTGGCTAATGTTGTGGCAAGATTTTCCCATTTTTCATGCTCCCATTCGCTTTTGGCATTGGTGATCAAGCTCCCATTCGCTTTTGGCATTGGTGATCAGGTACTTATAATCCCTTCTTCTTGCCTGGATAACGGGTCTGTCTGCACCATCCTTGATGGATGTCAGAAGATCCAGTTTGCCCTTCCGGCAAGCCTGATTATACCAGTTGGGACGGTCATAGTGCCGCCTCTTTCCTGTGGTGAAAAGGACCTCAGCCACGGACTCAATAAGATGATTGTGTGCCATCCCTAGCTCCTTGAGTATGTCCTGGTGCGTGGGGAACTCCATTATCCTGCATACCTTTTCAAAGGTCGGTATGAGCCTGGAGTAAAGTTCACAGACCTTCTCGGAGTTAGAGGCTAACTTCTCCCACCTCACTTGCCGTCTTTTATTTGTCAGTGTCAATTCTGGAGCAGCGTCATCTAATTTGACCCCTCTGACCTCTGAATCAGGAACCGCATATACCAGTTCTAGGGCATTGTGGTCGCTATCTTCCCTATTTATTACATGGAAGTCAATAATATGCGGCCACATGGAAAGATGAACCAGGATATAGTCCAATCTGGACTCCCTACCTTCTCTATGGTAAGTGCATTTTGATCGAATATCTGAGCCTATACGTCCGTTACAAGCCCGGATGCCCAGCTTCAAAGTTAGGGCAGTGATTTGGAGGGCTAGTGGTGTCCAGGCTTTAGGTGGGGGGGCTACCAAAGGAGGTACCAGCCAGACCGCATCCTCCTCCTGAGATAGCCTATCCAATAAGCCTGGAAGAGGCTCAAAGTGGCAGTTGAAGTGTCCTCCCACCAGAAATGGTGTACCCTGAGGGATGTCACTGAGGAAAGCCGAGAGTTGATCAATGGTGTCTGACTCATTTGTGATTTTTACTGGTCTGGAGTAGATATTCACCACAATCAACCTGCTTGAGTTTGGCCACGCCAACAAAACCCCAAGGATGTCATTAGAAGCTGAGGGAATTAGTGAAGCCTTGCATCCCAGATTGGCAGCCACCCAGGTTGCAAGGCCTCCAGAGGGACGCCCCTTCCCTCCCCATTTCGCCGGGATAGAGAAAGCTGCGAAACTTGTTTGAGAAGCAGCTTCTCTGGCCCAGGTTTCCTGAAATAGGCATATATCCTTGCCCTCAATAAATGAACTCCAGTCAGGGCAGTTCAATTTATTCCCCAAGCCGGCCACGTTCCAGGACAATATATTGAGTGAGGATGATCTGGAATTCGAAGCAGCAGCAGTGGTAGGTGTCGCTATGTCCCCTATACTACCCTGTGATAGAACACTAAGGGGTTGTTTCCGTACCTCGGGTCTAGAATCCTCGGGATTGGGTGGGGGGCCCGTATTGTTTGGAAAAGTTACTATAATGTTATTATGTGCCTCACCACCGTGATTTTCCTTCAAAATGCTAGCAGAGCTTGTGGTGTGGGGGATAATGTTACCTTCATTGTGTGTTCCCTTGAAGTCGCCCATCTCCCACCTCCCGCCTTGTTCAAGTCAGTCCACCATGTGCAGACAACTATATCCATTGAATGTTGGAAAGAATTCTGGCTAGTATTGCTGGTGTGGTCGGGGGTAATGGAAATCATTCCTAGCTCTATCGACCCAGCCTCTCCCCTTCCTAGGAATGGTGTGCGATCCCTCTTCCTCATATGAATTGTACACAGGTGGATAGAAAAAGGATTGGGGTAGCGACTGGATGGATATCCCCTGAGGTGTGGCCAATTACAGATATGGGAGACAGTCCTAGGGTCTCTGAAATTGATTATAACACAATCTCCTGTAATCGATTTCTCTGTGTGGCCCAACCATGGGACTCTCCTGACCGTAAGGACCCCGCTAGTAATTCCATGGGGTAAAGGTCTGTTCATAGAGAGCCAATTGGTGACCTTATTCTTTAGAGCGAATACAGATTCTTTAGAGTCGGGCTTCAACTCTGGGACACCAATCAGAATGACTGTGTAAGGGCTGGCCTCCGGCGGCAAGTTCACATGCCTATGTTTTTTTGTAGTGGCGTGTGCGTCTCATTTGACGGGGGTTTCTTTGTGTGGGCGGTTAGATCTTGTCTGAATTGCTTGTTAATCCACCAGTGTATGCTGAGAGTGGACTAAAGGGACTGCCACCTCAAAGAATTTCCCTCCTATCAAGGAATTTTACATAGAGCCCACTGAATTCATCTTTGTTTTCCAGTCCAGCCAATTGCAGGCATCCCATGTCCTGATGAGATCCTATTATCCTTAAAGGGTCAATACGCCGTCCACATGATTACTGAGACAGACAATGTATTCTGCCTTGTGTAGATATGAAGAACCGTGTTGTAGAACCCAGTGGCGCCAGGGAAAACGCCCGATGTCTTCGAGTTCCCCTGCCTTGGCAAGCAGAGACACGGGACACTTCTCGGTGACGTCAAAGACCAAATTTATTGGCTGAAACCAGGAACAGAGGTCTACGAAGCACAACACGGGTGGTTCGCTAGAGACTGCACAATTTAGTACAGCGAGACATCGTCTTTTATGCCAAAAATCACATTCCTGACTAGCATCAATTATTTACAATCGGACCAATCACATGGTGACATTTCAAACGTATCGCATAACGACAAACCCACTTTCGGTAGTCCAGCCCACCAGAAATGACAAGGCAAAATCCAACTTTCATGCTTGGACATGCCGGACGAACCCATAATAAAAGGACCTCAACCCAAACCATAAGTAAGCCATAAAAAGGAAGGAACAGAAACAGATGAGAAGCAAGATAGAAGGGTGTGTGCATGTACCATAAACTCAGCAATGTCCTGCTCTTTGATCTCTATCTGACCAGCTGCCTAACAAGGAACTGGCTCAACAAGGTCAGCCTCGGGCAAGGGAGTCGGTTCGTTCAGGTCACGCAGAAGTCAGCTAAAGGTGTACGTGTCCCAAAGACTCGTTCGGCCACAGTCATCGGCCTATGTGAGGGCAACCACAAAATGGCTGCCGTACACAAAATGGAACCCGTAGGTTCGAACGAAATCCCTGAATACGTAGTGTTTCCATAGATCGATTATGATGAAAACACTTGTACATACCGCACTCGTCATTTACGGTCCGCTGATACCAAAATCGTCTAGATACGACGACCTTTATTGAACGGGTTCAGAACTCACGTAACCTCAGACCCTCCTTTTGCCCTTACATAGGCAACAAACCCAAACCCATGTCAGTCTGAATCCAGGTCTATATTCATCAGATCATCAAGATGTTGCTGTAGCATCATCCTAATACTTAGCAACTCTCTCTGGACAGGTTTCCTTGCACACGAAGTAGCACAAAGGCCACAAATAGCAGGAGCACACTGTACACAGAGACAGGAAAAGGATAGCCAAGATCATCCCAATGACCATCAGAATCTTCCATCCCCAAGTGGATAACAATCCCCAAAACCATCCCATTAACGACCAATCTCCTTCGTCCATATGTACACACTCGGAGATCTTATGTAGCTTGGAAATGGCTTGGAAAACTGTCGGAGAGTTGTCTGGAATGAAAACGCAGCAGCTCGATTGAATCAATTTACATACCCCTCCTCTATCTGCAAGTATGACATCTAACGCAACTCTTTTCTGAAGAGTCATAAGGCAATCCGACTGGAGCTCAGCAGTCAAATTACTAAGGGCACCAGCAGTTTCGACTATGGTGGACTCAACCACTCTCGTCAACTGTCGAATGTTCCTGCTGTTAGCCATAGGTCCCAAAAACGGCAGAAAACCCTTCAGAAAATCTCCCAATTCTTGTTCTGCGGAATCTTCCTTACTGAAGACACCTCTAAAAACTCTCGTCTTATGGTAATCTGCTGCAGCTGTATACGTGGGAGGCAACAGGAACAAGACAAAACATGTGCCCGAGAAATCAGGGGGCAACCATGTATACGCTCTATAGTAACAGATGAAATAGGTACCCTTAGCTGCTAGAAATGCTGGGGAAGACTGGGACGCAAAAACATACGTCTCAGTGCAGACGCTCTACCCTAACTGAGCTCTCGGATTCTTGCCATTACCTTGCAGACAATAATAACCCTGATGGGGCACTATCCAAATCGGAGGAGATCTTTTCGCTCGCTGGTTAACACTCAGACTAACTCCACATCCAGTCACGTTCCAACCAATGTATGCTTGTGTCTCATCTCTCGGGATAGTCTCGTAGGAACTAATTCCTCTAATCATGTCGACTATACCCTTGACTGGAGCACTAGTCTTTGGACTATCTTTCACAGAACGTAGGGGATAAACTTCACAAGCATAGATGAACATCGTTCTGTATGCCCATACGGAACCATTGTAGCTGAAAGGCAAAACCAGGTAAGGAATACCTTTATCGGTAGTATGGGGCATAAGGCCACACACCAACAATTAGTCGTGTTCATTACTAGCTGGTGTTGGTGCAGAAGCTGAACAAAGGAATTATTAGCGAATTCCATTCTCCTGACAGATTCATGTTCGGGCAGAGGGAAAAACTAATGTGAAGAAACAGTAGGAGGAGGCATAGGTTGTGTAGTGGGCATGAACGTCACTTGAAAAGAGAATGTCACATATCCAATTAAAAACATCATTAAGCTAAACAACATAAACAGACACAATATTAAAAAACGTTTTCTGCTCATGACAGTGCAGATTTTGCTCTTGAAGCTCATTCTTTCAACAGGTCTCTCCATCTCGAAAAACTCCATCCTCCAATCGTGCTGTTCGCGGCGGTAGGGTTTTCCACGCTAGGGAATGCGCCTGTCAGTCCAGGGAATGCCCTTAGACCAACCAGAACTGTCAACCTAACGTCTTCGGCTTGCACTCCAAAGACTTGACACCGCGACCCTACAGCTGAACCCGGATGGTGGTTCGAAAAACAAAAATCAAAACAGTTCCTCGGAGGAGAGCTTTACCTTAAAAATCAGCAAAGAAAGAATGTATTATTTTATTTATCCAGCGACTCTCGGTCGCAAATTATAACGCTCTTTGCCAGGCAATGTCTGTTCTCGAAACAAAAGTTCAGGTTCAGAAGTGTTCAAACGATTCGACGGAGGCACAGCTTCTTGAAGAAGATCGTCGCTTTCTCATTCATTGTTCGTTCCAATCAAACGAGCATCGCTAAAAAGCAGAAAATAAGGCTCGGTTTCAGTTTCAGAGTCCGGAAGTCCTTTCTGGACCCACCGGTCGTATGGCAGAGGCAAAGGGGCCCTCTTACAATGTACCCCGTTGATCCAGTTATTTTTACCGCGCACTCGCACTGCTGACCGTGTAGATAAAAGTACCAAGTAGGGACCAATCCAGCGGGGCGGCTCGTTCTTGGTCCGCTGGAAATTCTTTATCAGGACCCAAGATCCAGGTTCAATAGCATGTCTTGGATCTTCAGATGCTTGTGGCAAGGTATCATGAACCTGTTGATGCAAAACACGCAATTTAGCCGTCAATTCATGCAGGTAATCAAGCAACACAGGGTGCTCTATCTCACTGAATTTTGTCGGCCGCGGCACTCCCCATATATTTGCCGGGCGACCACACACGACCTCATATGGACTAAGTCCCATTCGTGAATGCACAGTCATTCTTGTGGACAGAAGTGCTAACGGCAAGGCATCTGGCCATGTAAGACCAGAGCTTGCCTGAATTTTGGCTAGTTTTAGCTTAAGGGTGCCGTAATAGCATTCTACCAGACCAGCTGATTGGGGGTGATTTGCAGCGTGGAATTTTTGGCGAATTCCTAACTCATCACACACTCTCTTCATCACTTGACCCACAAATTCACTCCCATTATCACTTGAGACCATTCTCGGCAAACCATACCTAGGGAAAAATTCCTTAATAAGGGCTTTCGCTGTGGACACGGCAGTGTTATCTTTCAAAGGGTATGCTTCCACCCACCTTGAAAAAGAGCAAACAACCACTAACACATACTTCAGGTTGTTGCACCTCTCCATGTGGATGAAATCTAGCTGCAAAGCCTCGAACGGATACGTTGGAGGAGCAAAATGACCAGCTGGAGTTGGAGTTCCCTTACCAGGAATGTACATCAAACACACCATACAGTTCTTGACCAAATTCTCTGCACACTTAGGAATTCCAACATTCTGCCATACTGGAGCTAACAACTTACAAATCCCTTTCACACTAATATGAGCCATTCCATGAGCCATCGTAACCACTGGAAGTACATACGCATCGGGTAACAACCATCGCTGATGCTCTGACAACTCAATCCAACAACCATTCAAATCCAATTTACCCTTACTTTCTCTCCATTCATTCAACTCTTTCTCTGTAGCTTCAGCTTGGATGGACTTCACGCTCTGAATCGTATCTTCACACATACTTCTATCCGGAACCCATCTCGCCGAACCCACAACATACATTCGACTCATCACATCTCTCGCAGTTTCCTTCGCGACTTCATCTGCAAACGCATTACCACGACCAACATCATCAGTAACTTTCTTATGCGCACTGCATTTCACAATCACAACTTGCAACGGCAAAGTAAGTGACTCAAGGAGTTCATTCACCAACTGACCATGCTGAATCTTAGTTCCATGCGAAGTCAGGAACCCACGTTCTTTCCACAAACAACCAGAACTATGAGCCACACCAAACGCGTACTGGCTATCAGTATACACACTCACTCATTTTCCTTTCGACAACACACACGCTCTTGTCATTGCAATCAACTCTGCTGCTTGTGCTGAATTATGTGGGATACGTTTAGCTTCAACAATCGTATGCAAAGTCGTAACCGCATATGCCGCAGTCGTATCACCATTTGGAAGCTTAAAGCACGAACCATCAACCCATAAGGTACCATCAGACTCTGGAAGAGGAGTATCCCTAAGGTCTATTCTCCCTTTCGTTTCTTCCTCTGTCCTAAGGAAGCAATCATGCTGTTCAGTAACATCTGTCTCAACTGAAATCGGCAACAACGTAGCTGGATTCAAGGTGTTGCATCTCTTTATGTGCACAAAACTCGCTAAGAGTGTCAATTCGTAACCTGACAACCAAGCACTAGTTAAGTGCTGCGTCTTGGTGCGATTCAACAAGGTATCCACTGCATGTGGAACCTTCACAACCAATGTATTATCCAAACCAGCAGACTGTCAAAGCGAGACAGCCGCTGCTGCTGTAGCTCTCAAACAACTCTGCAACGCTCTAGCTACCGGATCCAAAGTGGACAAAAAATAAGCACATGGACATTGCTTATGACCAAACTGTTGAGTCAAAACTGACAATGCACATCCCTCTCTCTCGTGGACATAAAGTGTAAAATGCTTACTGTAGTCGGGAGTACCCAACACAGGAGCCGAACACAACGCATTGCATAATTCTAAAAAGCTCTTCTGACATTCGTCAGTCCAAGGAATAGGATTTGGAGTATCCTTAACAGTAAGAGCTATCAAAGGCTTCGCAAGCAAAGAAAAATTCAGGATCCACTGTCTACAGTACGACGTAATACCCAGAAAAGCAGGCACTTCTCTCTGTGTCGTAGGCACACTCATTTTCGCAATAGCTTGAATTCCTTCTGGGGTCAATCTTCTTCCCTCCTTCAATAAGAGGTGACCTAAGTAGGTAACTTCTTGTCGACAATATTGCAACTTCGAAAGAGACACCTTATAATGGAAATCAGACAAATGACGTAACAACGACAAAGTAGCCTCTTTACAAATCTCTTCATTGTCAGCCGCAACTAACAGATTGTCAACATACTGAATAAGGCCAGCACCATCAGATTAAACAATCGAATCAAGTTGTGTTTTCAAAGCCTGACTATAGATCGATGGACTCTCACAATAGCCTTGAGGAGTGCACTTAAACCGGAAACTTCAGCCTCCTAAAGAGAAGCCAAAAATATCTCTACTTTCCACGGCAATCGGGATGCTGGAGAAAGTATTCTTCAAGTCAATCACCGAAAACCACGTGGCTGAAGCCGGAATCAAAGTCAATAAAGCGGTGATATCAGGTACAACAGGAAATTGAGGAACAACAATCTTATTCACCTCGCGAAGATCAATCACAAACCTATATACAGGAGGTTGTGAAGAATCAGTTCTTTTCAGAACAGGCAAAACCGGACTATTGCACATGTTACCTCTCATTTCTTCAATCACACCTTTCTCAATCAAACCATAGATGATCGCTAAAAGTGCTCTTTCACCATCACTAGAAATTCGATATTGGGGAATACGTGGCAATCTAGCATTCTCTTTCAATGTCACAACATATGGTGGAATCTCCAAAAGACCCACATCGTTCGGACCAGTAGCCCAAAGAGAATCAGAGAGAGAAGACAATTCAGATGGAAGTTTATCTTTAGATAAATACATCAGAGAGATCACTCTCTTTCCCAATGTAAGCTGTACTCCCAAAGGAGAACAATGTAGCATCGCATACAATCTTTTCAATAAGTCTAATCCCAACAAGTTCTCACCACAACCTGTCATCAGAATAAGGGGTGCTTCGAATTCACAAGGTCCAACAGAAATAGACAATGGACTAGAAATCGCATTCGTAACCGGGGAGCCAGAAAAACCTACTGAAACATTCGTTAAGCCAGACAAAGGTGCGCCAGGGAGTTTAGAGTGCATAATAGAACTCTTCGCAGCACGAGTATCCAACAGAAAAGGCTCTGACACACCTGATGCAATCACTTGAACATAAGGTCCAATCTGATCTACTGGAACTGAAACAACTCCCTCTCTTTGTCTATGGCTGTCCTAGCAATCATTGCCATCCATATTCTCACCTGCGACATAGTAATTAACCCTGGGCGGAGTTCGCGGAGTGGGGCTTCGCGGAGCTACGCGAAGTGGGCGAGAAACTACGCCCACCTCCGCACTCCGCGTAGCCCCACTCCGCAAAACCACTGGCCGCCAGCCCCGCCACCCGCCTCCCTCCCGCCCTCCCTAAATACTTTAAAATAAAGGAACGCAATAATTTTAAAAGCACTTACCTTGCCGTGGCTGGCCGCCGCGTTCCCCGGGGCTCGTTATCTTCCGTCTTCCGTATTTTTCAATAATGCGCATGCGCGGGCGGCCGCGCATGCGCATTTTCTCGGGAAAATGCGCATGCGCGGCCGTCCGCGCATGCGCATTACTGAAAAATACGGAAGACGGAAGATAACGAGCCCCGGGGAACGCGGCGGCCAGCGGCGGCAAGGTAAGTGCTTTTAAAATTATTGCGTTCCTTTATTTTAAAGTATTTAGGGAGGGCGGGAGGGAGGCGGGTGGCGGCCAGCTACGCTCCGTCTGCGGAGCGTGCGTAGTGCCGCCTGGCTCCGCCAGCTCCGCAAAATGCAGAGTAGGCGGCACTACGCACACTCCGCAGACGGAGCGTAGCTGGCCGCCCACCGTTAATAGTAATCATCCGCATAGTACTGAGCCGTCCTACCAGACGCACCATTCTGCTGATCAAAGCTATTCATAGAATTCTGTGGAGGCAAGTAACACGCATTCTGAAGAAAACACACCACGTCCTCTACCTCTAGGAGCTTGTTGAACACCTCGACCTCTCACACCAGGAGCACCATTTGTGCGCTGCAACAGAACCGGACAACTATTCTTGAAATGACCCTCATCTTTACAATACGCACACTGATTAGGGCCTACAGGAAAACGCTGTTGAGAAGACTCGAACCTTTGCGAGTTTCTCTGATATTGCTGAGGTTGCTGATAATCGCGCTGATTATTACGAGGCGGATACGCTTGCTGCAAAAGAACCTTTGTCTTTAAATCTTTAGTCTTTCTATTCGCTTTCTCTTTCTCATCCTTATCCCTATTCTCGTAGTACTGTGCAGTAGCCAAAATCTGCGCTGACGAAGAAACAGCCCAAGCACTCTCAGATTCCTTCAACTTAGTGCACAACTCTGGAAGTAAATTATGCACAAACTTGTCAACGAACAACCGTTGACCACCTTCCATACTCATGTCCTGACCACTATGGTCGACAAACGTCTCTTCAAAACTGGTGAAAAAGTCGGACACGCTTTTGTCTTTCTTCTGCTTACACGCAGACAACTTGTCCCAATTAACACTCACAGCAGGCATTAACGTCTTCATGTAATTAACAATCCTACCAGGGGGTTCTGCAACTAACAGCCTGATTCATCAAGCCTAAATCGGCTCCCAAAGGGTCAGATTCTGAGAATCTGGCCCTTTGCGAGCGCTATTTTAGCATTTGGGATTCATCATCCCAAATGCAAAAATCGGTAATTGCTAATTCGCTAAATTGCGAGGAATTACATTTAAGGAATCTCTATTTGAGATTCCTTAAATGCAATTCATCAACCATTTTTAAATTGCTAATTCGCAATTTCGGGCCGCTATTTACCGAGAGGTCAGACCTCTCGGTAAATAGCAAAAGCTTAGAAAAATGCTTTTAAAAGCATTTTTCTAAGTTGCATGTTGCACACACACATGTCCTGTTTCAATTTGCATTTAAGGGGTGCTGTGTCCTGGCACCCTTTAAATCGCTATCTTATTTGCGAGTAGCAAATTGCTAATCGCAAATAAGAAATACTCCCCATTCATTCCTATGGGCCTTTTGGCCCATAGGAATGAATGGGGAGTTATTCCTTATTTGCGATTAGCAATTTGCTACTCGCAAATAACGATTGTGTCGGAATCGCTATTAATTTAGCAATTCCTACATGAATCCCATTTTGCAAGTCCTTAATAGCGATTCCTTATGAATCGCTATTAGGGGCTCGCAAAACGGGAGATTGATGAATCAGGCTGTAAATCCTCTGGTTTAGCACCACCTACTTGTCTAGCATCTGCGGCCCTAATATTATTCCATGTATCACCTAACTCTTGCGCATGATCCGTATGACGAATCATTCCCCATATAGGCTGTGGAACAGCATTCCCAAACAACATGTCCATGTCGGCCAGATTCATAGTACATGAATCCGCAGTCTGTGATAATTCCTTATAGTACCCTGCAGGATTTTTACGTGGATCAGGCAAAGACTGCTTAAGGGCCAAAACTTCAACTCACTTCCATGGAACATGTACCCAAACACGCTGAAAATGAGGCGGAACAGTTGGAACAGCAGCTGCATAAACCCGGTCTCCACACTGGGGGAACATCTCTCATTGGATATTGTTGCGCCTTTCTCCTAACTGAAGAATCAGGCTCAAACAAAGGCCTAGAAGGAGACTCACTCCTAAACGACAACAATGTCGCAACTGCTTTCTCAACATCAATACCCACTATAGTTCCCTTCGCAAACTCAGACTGTATACGGAACAGCTCAGGCGGAGCTCGTCCTAATTCACCATCTTCCCATTCCTCACAAAGGAAAGCACACATTGTTCCAAAAACATATCTCTGCGTCGGTGCTTCCATTTGACGGAAAACATCCATAACACACTCAAGACTATAGTGCAAAGGGTAAGTAACCCATTTACGCGCTAAATGATCCAATACTGAACGTTCATATGGACCGGGCAATTGACTACGCAATTGTTTACGCTCTGAAACAGGAGACATACCCAATGACCCAAAAAGAGGAGAAAAGAAACCAGCAACAGTATCAGTCATTCTCTGTCGAACAGAAGGAGAAGTCGACAAAAGGACAGGAGGAAAAACGGGATGAGCAGAAGCATGCATAGGAGCAGTAGCAGAAGGAGTAGATAATACAGGCGTAGGAGTAGCAGACGAAGGAAGTAGCAAAGTAGGCGGCCCTTGAGAAGGCTGCGCCAAAGGAATAGGAGCCAACGGAAGAGGAGCTGGCTGTTGTAGAACCACTGGAGGCAAAGCAACCGGAGGTTGCACAACTAAAGGTTGCGGAGGTGCTGTAGCACTCTGCACATAAGGGGGTGGTGAACTCAACAAATGTGCCATCAAAGGATCTTTCTCAATGTCTTTCTTTTCTTCTTGCTGCTGAGATGGCAAAGCTGGATAGCACTTATCTATCGCCAGTTTACGTTGCCTAAGCAACTGCTCACTCTCTTGTTCTTCTTCGTTATCCCTAAACTGTATAGCAGCTTGCACCATCGAAATACCTCGTTCTCTTTTGTTTCTCTTCGCTAACCTAATTTCTTTCTGTTTGGCTTTCTTTCGCCAAAGGCGGAAAGAGTCAAACATCGCCGGCCGGGCTTTCTTCTTGAACAGTTTGACTTCTAGATTATCTAAAATCTCTGAATCGTAGCTACCATATTGGGGCCACTTTAGGACATCATCCTTCCTAGTATACTTAATCCATACTTCATTATACGTGATGGGGCCCACACCATGTTTTAAATAGAGCTTATAGGTCGGAGTTCCAATCGGAGGAACCGGACACAAGTCCTCCAATCGGGAATCCCTATTACAACCACAACAAAATATCTTTCCAAGTCTGCTAAGACCAG
Source organism: Lissotriton vulgaris (assembly GCF_964263255.1). Taxonomy (NCBI): domain Eukaryota; kingdom Metazoa; phylum Chordata; class Amphibia; order Caudata; family Salamandridae; genus Lissotriton; species Lissotriton vulgaris. The sequence goes on along the minus strand of NC_141685.1, from coordinate 796,321,928 downwards.
GCATCTTCGCTCACTAGTCTAGCTTCAAACTTCAAAGGAATATCAAAGACGATAGTCTTGCGAATACACCAGTCCCTTGGCTTTGGGACTTGCAAGTCCCAAATCAAAGATCCCAAGGGGATACCCAAAACAAAACTAAGGACTGGGAGACGCTCCACTCATACTTAACTGAAATGTCGATGGCGTCGCCAGAAGACCTGTCTATTGTCTCGCACTACAAATCTTCAAATGGCTCCAAGACAGGGCGACAGTCAGGGCAGCAGTCCTTCGTAGCCGTCGGAAAGCAGGGAACCTCGGAGCAAAGACTTTCGGACCACGACGACATACAGGGGTCGATGAAGTGGCAGGCCTTCCTCCAGAATTTTCACACGAAGCTCCTCACGATCTTCAGGCTTGGACCGGTACCACTGAAGTCGCCCAACGTTGGGCGCCAACTGAAGAACCGGGTTTTAGAACCCAGCGGCGCCAGGGAAAACGCCCGATGTCTTCGAGTTCCCCTGCCTTGGCAAACAGAGACACGGGACACTTCTCGGTGACGTAAAAGACCAAATTTATTGGCTGCAACCAGAAACAGAGGTCTACGAAGCACAACACGGGTGGTTCGCTAGAGACTGCACAATTTAGTAAAGCGAGAGATCGTCTTTTATGCCAAAAATCACATTCCTGACTAGCATCAATTATTTATAAACGGACCAATCACATGGTGACATTTCAAATGTATTGCATAACGACAAACCCACTTTCGGTTGTCCAGCCCACCAGAAATGACAAGGCAAAATCCAACTTTTTTGCTCGGACAGTCCGGACGATCCCATAATAAAAGGACCTCAACCCAAACCATGATTAAGCCATAAAAAGGAAGTAACAGAAACAGATGAGAAGCAAGATAGAAGGGTGTGTGCATGTACCATAAACTCAGCAATGTCCTGCTGTTTGATCTCTATCTGACCAGCTGCCTAACAAGTAAGCATGGGCGCATTTTGCGAATCTCGCGTTCGCGAATTTTGCGGATTTGCGGATTCGCAATCCGCAAAATCCGCGAATTCTCGCGAATTTGCGGATTTTTTTTTTTGTGTTCGCAAGTGTTTCTACCAGTTCGCGAGGATTTGGTACTAGTTCGCAATTGCGAACCTACTTGTCGGCTCGCAACGGTCGCGACTATGTTGTTTCTACGTCTGGTTCATCATCACAGCCTCCCAGCACCCTCTGTTTCACCACTGGCACCCTCTCTTTGACCCATGCCACCCTCTGTTACATCAATGCCACCCTCTGGTTCATCATCACTGTAGAAGATGGGGGGGGGGAAAGCAAGCCCACCTGCCCTGCTTGAACTGACATGAATTAATTTGGGGTTAGTTTATTAACAACACCTGCCCTGCCCCAACTGACAATAATGAATTAGGGGCTAATTAATGTGTCACTGAAAGAATTTCAAGTTCCAGCCTGGCACCTGCTTGTCTGCTCCTTTAGCTGTAAATCAGGACCTTTGTGGCATACAGTTAAGGTCAGAGCAGGGTCACACAATAGTTGCAAGCAGGCAACCAAATTCTGGAGGGCCCCCTCAGGAAGCACTACAGAGAATCGTTACAAATCATGAGGTTGACCTTTTGCACCTGCTCATTGCTTTTGCTTTTGCTGAAATCGTTTTTCGTTTTTTTCGCGCTATTCGCGGGGCGTGGCGTCGTGCGAAACCGACCGCGGAAGCCGCCAATTCGTGCGAATGAGCATTTTATTTTTTTGCGGCTTGTTGTTTCGCGAGTTTTTTTGCAGTATTCGCGAGCCGCTTGCAGCGCAACACGCGAATTTACCCCAAGGTCAAGTACGGGCGCAGCCATTTTGTTTGCGTGACGTATTTCCGTTTCCGCCCGCTATGTATAATCTCGCGCAGTAAGCGCATTGCGAGTAGAGGTTCGCACGAGATCGCGCGGGAAATCTAGAGGTTCGCACGAGATCGCGAGGAAAATCTCGCGCGAACTTACTTTCGCGCTCGTGAACGGGCGCCGGCCATCTTGTTTTTCATTCATTTCCTGTGTCTGGGCATGGTGTTTAATCCTCTTGGTATCTTTGCCATCCTTTGCTTGTTTTCAGTTTTTTTTTTTTTGATTTTGCTTCTTATCTATCCCTCTCTTTTCCTAGCTGTATATTTTTGTCTTTTCTGCTATTTTTCTTTACTTTTAAACTACTTTTTTAAACTCTTTTCTTTTCTTCTTCCCTATCCTATTCTTTCTTAATTTTCTACTTCTTCCTACCTTACCTGCCCAGACCATGGTCAAGCCAGGCGCCGTGAAGCTGCCCAGGCACTTGAGGGCCGCAGCGGCGGCGGGGAGTAGTGCTGGACCCAGTGCCAGGACAGCATGCGGGAGATTGAGGGGGGAGCAGGTGACGCGACGGGAGATATTCAGCCCGGAGGAAGTGGGCGCGCTGGTCTACTTCGTCCTGCGCCGCCTGCCCAGGACCATCGCGGGAGGTGGCAGGATCGTGGCCGGCGGCTACAACATGCGGGAGCGCCGGAAGCGGTGGGAGAAGGTGTTCTGGGCCATATCCCACCTCTACGGGGTCCAGCGCACCTACAGCCAGGTCACCCATCGCTGGACGGACCTCCTGGACCGCGAGCGCGACCTGCTGGACCAGCTCGGCTTGGAGATCCCCGGGCTTGGTGAGTAGTAGTAGCCATTTAATCACTCACTACTATGATGTTTTCTCCTGCTCTGTGTTGTTGTATTGCAAATATTTGTTTTTTACATGGAGCAAGCCAATAATGCCGCTGATGACGATTACATTGTAGTTAAATTATATTTCAAAATCTTCTGTGCATTTCAGGTGCACTGCTCTCCTTCTCAGTGGCGTTGCTACTATGCTTATTTGTTTTCTATTTCGTGGTCTCATTGGCCTGAGTAACTATTATGTATGAGTGTACTTTACAGAACTGCGTAATGCTAGACACTAGGGGGCAGATTACATTTACAAGCCCCTTGCGCCACGTTTACGTTGCCTTGCGTGACGCAACAGCGGCGTAATCGTGCCGCATCCCTGCGAGTCATTTACGACATGACGCATCTAGGGAGATGCGTCACGTTATAAAGCCATGGGCCTGCACCACAATGGGTGCGTTCCTAGTACGCAGGGTGGGGGGTCCGGCGGCTGTGCGCCTCGCAAAATTGCCTGCGTGAAATCTACAAGATTTAACGCAGGCACTTCTGCGACGCTGCTACGTCAATTCAATTCCTTATGTCTGCTCGAAGCAGGCGAAAGGACTGACACAGCATGTTAAGTATTGGGTGGCCCTGAGCATTACTGGAGTTGCATTGCGTTGGCGACGTGACTCCAGCGATGCGCCGCTTCTACGTGACGAGATGCGTCACGCAAGTGCCTACCCTTGCGCCAGGGTGTGCCGCATTGTAAATGAGGCGCATCTGCCGTGTCGCAAGGGTAGTTTTGCGTGACGCATTTGATCTGGCGCATCTCTGGAGATGCGCCAGAACGCGTAAGTAAGTATGCCCCTAAGGGGCAGAATTGCAATTACCGTCGCATCCCTGCAAAGTAGCAGGGATGCGCCATTAATTGTGCGGCCCGCTACCACCACCAAACATGGTGCGCCGTATTTGCAATGCGGCGCACCATGGGCCCAAAACGTCACCGAAGCTTTACTGCTGGAGTTGCGTCGCAACGATGACGCAGCTCCAGCAATGCTCTGGGGTACCCTATCTCCCCAATGCTGGGTCAAGCCGTACGTCTGCTTCAAGCAGGTGCAGGGTTTGTGTGACGCATCATTGTCCTAAAGGTGACTGATTGAAATTTTGTAGATTTCCCTCAGCGACTATTAGGATATGTTCCAGCGCAGGAATGCCCTCCCTTGCGCCGGAACGCCCCCTGATGGCGCAGGGCTTTATAACGGGATGCATCTCCCAAATGCGTCAGGTTGTTATAATATTATACGCCGCACCATGGCGCCCTTTTTTGTTTAGCTGCTGCGTCACAAAAGTCACGCAAGAACGGCGCAAAAGAGCCGCAAGGGGCTTAAATCTGCCCCTTCCTTTGTACCCCTGACAATAAGAAAAATAGTGGCGGTGGATTGATAGTTTGACTATTTAAATGACTGGTAATGTAGCAGGCAACTGTTAGTGTTGTCACTGATCTGACTGAAATCACAATGGAGTTTGTCTGTCACTTTGCGTCTTGCCTGCGGACTGCTGCCTGCCAGTCCTAGGTGAACGTTTCAGTACTTTGTTTAGTGAGTTACGTGACTTTCGAAGTCACAGGTCCACAAATAAATGAAAACTAACCCTAATCAATATAATTTCGCGGAAATATTTTGTTATTGTTCTTTTGAAATGTTTGATTTGGTTGACATTGACAAGCAACAATCATCCATGTTTTCTGTTCTTTCTTTCATGTTGTACGTCAGCTCCCCCCAGGGGCGAGAGGAGGACACAGGAGCAGCAGGCGGCGGATGCTGTTCAACAGGGCCAGGATCGGGCAGGCGAGGGCTCCTCTGCTGGCCCCAGTAAGTTTTCATTTTAGACTAGTACCTATTTTTCCTAGCGTTCCTCATTTGACTTTTTTCAAAATTGTCTTTGCTCTTCTTGTAGACTGTATCTAAATTCTTATCCTGCCTCTACTATGACTCCCTGTGGTATTACTAGATTATTCTTATTAGTCTGTCTGTGTAGCTAACTAAGATTGCACGGTTGGCGAAACTCCCATGATTCTAGTCAGCAATAGCTCTATCAACTTAGTGCAGTCCTCTGGGATTGTCCATAATGTCTTTTGAAGTGTTCTATCTGGACTCATGCTTGCAAAAATTGCAAAACCTTTCGCTCAGTCACTCTAGTCTGGACCAAAATACACAGATTGTATTTAAGTTTAAAAGCTTTATTAAAAGTAAACACATTTATTAAAATGAAGTCATAATAAAACTAAACGTTTAACTGATAATGGAAAAGTGGTTAGTGCTGACGATTAATTGAAGACATTTCTTGTGGTCGAGCCGAGCTCTCACCTGGTTTCAACTTGATCTTGTTGTTAGAAGTCCATCTTCTGTCTGTGTGGAGAAAAATGGTGCGTGTTAAAAAAACAGCCTTCATCAGTTGTGCCAAAAAGTGCAGCAAGACAACCTTCCCTGGAAAAAGGGACATTTTTTTTAACTTTAACGTAGACAGTCACAAATCACATTGTTTTCACATGTCTTCATTCCTAGACCAAAGACTAGTGAGTGCTTTATTCTAACATTCTTAAATGTACTTTGTAGGTGGAACATCTGGTGGCGGGGCCAGTGTGGAGGTGGTGGTGCTCGACACGGAGGCGGAGGGCGATTCTTCAGGGGAGGAGGCGGCGGCTGTGAGAGTTGAGACGGTGGTGGTGGCGGCCAGAGGTAAGCTCTTATATATTCCTTACTTATTGATATTGAAGACTAGCTGGGAAGGCAAGAATATGAGATGCATGGCTGGGTGAATAATGAAGCAATGATAAGTGGAAGGACAACAGCCTGGGTGGGTGACACAGAAACTGTATGTGTCCATATACCTGGATCATGCTACTATCTGACTCTTAGATAGCATATGTGTATCTAGAGCAGGGGTACTCATAGTACGGCCCGCGGGCCGGTGGTGGCCCGGCAAGCCTTCCTTGGCGGTGCGCAGACCTTGCAGACAATCACTGCTCCCCCGGCCCCCACAGAGCAGAGGCTTTTTTGTATTTCACCTGTTAGCGCCCCTGCATCTCCACTCTGACAATCACTGCTCCCCCGGCCCCCACAGAGCAGAGTGGAGATGCAAGGCCACAAAGAGGTGAAATAGAACAAAGCCTCTGCTCTGTGGGGCCGGGCAAGCAGTGATTGTCAGGGTGGAGAAGCAGGGGCGCTACAACGAACAAAGCCTCAATAATATGTTAATGGTCTTTTAAAGACCTGTTAAGTACTTTGGTGTTGTTGTCTGTGTGTGCGCGTTGAGTAAGCGGTCTCAACCCGGGCTGAAGGCTGACACAGATAGACACACACACAGTGAGATGACAGAGGGGGAGGTAGAGGGAGGGCAGGAGGGAGAGAGAGATGGAGAGGGAGGGCAGGAGGGAGAGCAGGAGGGAGAGAGATGTATGTAAATGCTGGGTCTGGTGGCTCAGTGGGTGAGGGCATCTGCTGCAGGGACCTGTGTGCAACCTCATGGTCACAAGTTATCGTTTTGCTTTAGCCCCGCCCCCTCTGACTCCGCCCCCACCAGTGCGGCCCTCGGCCCCAAACTACACTGTAAATGTAGCCCCTGAGAGAAAGTTTGTGAGTACCCATGATCTAGAGAGAGTAGACGGTCAGTGGATGAACTAAGTGTAACTTTGAAGAGCATGTAACACTGCACCCGCACGTCCGTTCCAGTGTAGGAAAGGCAAGGAAAAGAACTTTTAATTTTGTCCAAATACTACCATCAATAGTAGCAGTAGTTTGTATTGCAAGCACTGCATAGATCCGGTTATTACGGTGGCCACTCCCTACCTCTCTTAATAAGTTTAGTAGTACTCAGTCATTCATGTGTGGATGTATCACTGGTCACTCAATAAAAAGCAAAGCACCTAAAGTCATCCCATATATAAGCAAAAACATCCCATGTGAAGTGATAGATAATCAGATTATTTATCTTCTTCAATTTTCCATTTCTAGTACTCATTTCCACTGTAGGGTGAAAGTTAAATTAATTAAGCAGTAGCCCTTGAGTTGTAACAGAGTATTCTCAGTGCCACCCGTAATAGAAAAGTAAGAGCTTCACCACCTGCATGTACTGGACGGGTACAGTAACGCAACGCAAGTCTAGGTCACTCCTCATGGCGTGCGTCTCTTTTTCTCGGGTGCAAGTTTACTGCGCTGGCATTATGCCGGCTTGCAGAAGATAACGTACCAATTTTCCAAAACAAGAGACAAGAAGAAGAATAAGACTGGTGTACTTTCATAGTCGACTCCAATGGAAGTCCATAGTGCTCGTAGAATTTGTTCCTTAAACTCCCACTAATGTTAGAGCAAGGATGAAGAAGTGTGAGGTTAGATAGATACTGGCCTCAATAGTTATGTAATGCGTTTGCAAGTTGCTAGTTGTAGTGCAACACAAATTTCTGCTGAATGATTGAGTTAATCTTAAGGAGCATTGGTTACAGACTATGTCTTTCTTTCTTCATATAGGTTCTCCTTCCAAACGAACAAGGAGGAAGGAGCTGGCTAGAGCGGCCCGGCAACGGAGGATCGATGCCACTGTGGCCGAATATCGGCGGCTGGTGGCCCTGGAGGACGAAGAAAGTGTGCAGTCGACCACAACAACTACGTCGTCTGCATCGGCCTCCGTTCCCCCACGGGCTGCCAGTGCCACCCAGCACAGTGGTCCACCCAGACTGAGCCGGGCTGCCAAAGCCAAACGCCACCGCCGAGTAGCAAGGACAACAGCTACAGCTTCCTCTCACAGCCGTTGCACCTACAAGGCATTGAAGGCACGCCTGCGCCGCAGTACCCTGATGGTGTCCCGCCTCCAGCAGGAGCTCCACCACTTTTCCAAACAGTTGGAGGGGCGCCGCGTAGAGCACGCCTTGCTCCGCCAGGAGCATGATGCCCTGGCCCAAAAAGTTGACAGCATCCACCCATAGTGTCCCTTGCCCCTTTTTTAGAGACTTTTGGGGGGTGGGAATTGGGAGTTGGGTTTTTGGGAACTTTTGAAGGACAATCGTTGGGGTTAGGGAGGGTCTTGCGGGAGATTATTTTGTTAGGGATATAAATATACTTTTTCAAACTTTATCTGAGCATACCCGTTTCTTACTGCTTGCCTGGTGGGTGGGGGTTTAACGTTGACTTTGTTTTCCTGAAAGTTTAGTTCCATTTTCTTCCTTTAAGTGTAAATGCCCAAATGTTTTCAACACTAAGTGCCTCTCACAGACTAAGTGAAGTGAATCCAAGAGTCCTAGGACTTTAGTAGTACTACCTTCAGTCTCTCGTCTCTCGTACTAATACTCCATTATACCCCCAAACCACCAAACGCTTATCTTACCTGTAATTTGTGTTTGAAAGTAGGGCTAGACCCAGGGCTGGCTCCACGGGAAACAGCGAATATGGTTGGCAATCTTGGTCGGATAAAATTTCCTCATAGCGGTGGTACTAGTGGTGTGACACAGTGGCAGTTGCATGCCTATGAAAAAAAAGAAAATGAAATCTGGTTTGTCCTCCTGAGCAATTCAACGGTACAACTGAGAATATAGCAGGTGACAGAAGTACAGTAGAACAGTGCCACATTGTAGCCTAACAAATGGTAAAGTATAACTACTAATTCGGTTGAAGTTCTTTCACATTAGCAATGGTTCTTTGTCAAGCAGAGTAAGAATATATCCTCGGATTTCTTCACCAGCCTGTTGCTATCACCTTATCCTCCCCAGCAAGTGTGTGGATTTATTGCTGTCATTTAGTCACACATCAATCAAAACCACACAGCCCGGGGGAAGAGGGTTAGGGTTTGAAAAATGGATGGGTACGGGGGTTTTTGGAAAGGTTTTGGGAGACAAGAAAAAATAGCACAGCATAGACAAACAATTGTGAACATAAACAAATCTTTGGGTACAAACCTATCCATCAATCTTTGAAAGTGCATGCACTACTGCATACATGTCAGTGAAAAGTAAGTAGTACATTCGACAACTGTGGAAGAAAGAATGCGACAGTACAGGGCCTGTGTGGAATTATTGATAACGATATTCAACATAAGGTCTCTGTAGCCAGATACCCGAGAGCCTTGCTGGTCACTATAAATCCATTCACAACAACACTCAATGGGGTTGGTCTGGAAGGTATAGTAGATAGAAAAGGAGAAATTGCTTTTTTTCTAGGTGTCCCCTCACTCACCAGGGTTGCCCCTTGGTGACATGCTTCATCATTGGGGCCATCCCAGTCCTCTACGGCCTGGGGCGTGCTGCGACTTGCGAATTATGTAGGAGCACTTACAAATGACTATGTGTGGTGCAGATGTGATAGTGGAGTGGACTAAGTGATGTGTTAAGGGATCAATTTAGAAGCAGAGAGAGATCCAAGAAATGCAGTCACAGTCAGAGAAAAAGGCAAGGGATACTGTATCTATGTGGTTGTAGTGGTCCTGTTGGAAGTGGTAAGTAAGTTGCCTGCAGAAAAAAAATCCTCCTATTAGCGGCACTCCTCCATTGCAGCCGACGCTTCGTCCATCGATGTTGGTCACCAGAAGACACCCTGTAAAAAAAAGCACAGCATAGACAAACAATGGAACATAAACAATTCTTTGGGTACAAACCTATCCATCAATCTTTGAAAGTGCATGCACTACTGCATGCATGTCAGTGAAAAGTAAGTAGTACATTCGACAACTGTGGAAGAAAGAATGCGACAGTACAGGGCCTGTGTGGAATTATTGATAACGATATTCAACATAAGGTCTCTGTACTTAGCCAGATACCCGAGAGCCTTGCTGGTCACTATAAATCCATGCACAACAACACTCAGTGGGGTTGGTCTGGAAGGTATAGTAGATAGAAAAGGAGAAATTGCTTTTTTTCTAGGTGTCCCCTCACTCACCAGGGTTGCCCCTTGGTGACATGCTTCATCATTGGGGCCATCCCAGTCCTCTACGGCCTGGGGCGTGCTGCGACTTGCGAATTACGTAGGAGCACTTACAAATGACTATGTGTGGTGCAGATGTGATAGTGGAGTGGACTAAGTGATGTGTTAAGGGATCAATTTAGGTTTAAAGTATTTTATTGAAGCAGGGTGGGATAGGACACAAAGGGGCAGGGAACAGGTGAACCACAAGATCCGCGCACCAATGCGCATCATACAGCCAATACAACAATGCAGTTACAATTTGCAAGAGGCTCCATCCGACTCGGGAGCATAGCTTTCGCACCTGTGGGCACGGACAGACAACGAGGGGAGGGGAGGGGGGGGGGGGAGAAGGGGAGGGGAGGGGCGGGATGAGGAGAGGAGAAAAAATCAGGAGGGAGGGAACAAGAGAGAGAACGAATGAAAAAGGGGGGGGGGGTGAAGGGAGGAGAAGCAACCCCGCTCCAAAAACCTACCTAACCAAACTAAACCCCCAACTACCATACCCCAACCCACCCCCTGTACTGTGCCAGCATCTACAGTCTCCACTACTGTGAACTCTCCATGAATCTCTACTATACAATACCGACCCCACCCAATCAAGCAGGCGGGTCCGGTGGCGGCGTCAGCCTCAACAACCGAAGATATCTAGGGCAGGTGATCTCTCGAAACTCGGAACATAACAGGCTGTGAAAGGGCTCCCACAATTCCTCAAAGGTATCAGTATCCCCCAGGGCTACTAAGGACATCTTTTCCATTCCAAGAACATGCCATAATCTGTGCAGCCAACCAACTACAGAGGGAAGTGTTATAGTGCGCCAGTGTATGAGAATATTCTGCACCGCTGATCCCAGCGCAATTGCGATCTGTCTACCCCTCTTAGACCTAAGGGGATACATCAACCCATTCGGCAACCCCAACAGGACATAGGCCGGGAATCTAGGCAGTTCTATCCCAAAGCATTTGTCCACCTCGCTCAGGACCTCTTCCCAGTAAGGAGCCAGCAGGGGGCAATCCCATAGTATGTGCGTTAGTGTACCAGTGTTGCCACAGTTGCGCCAGCACGTCCCTGGTATCGCCCTATCCATCTCGTGCAGTTTCTCCGGAGTGCGGTACCAGTAGGTCGAGATTTTAGTAAAGGTCTCTGTAAGACCCGTGTGGTAGGCCGAGTGGCGCGCGCGGTAGGAGATGTGGTCCCATTCTTTATGACTCAGCTCGCGCCCAAGCTCTCGCTCCCATCGTTCCCGACCAGGGTTGTGAATGTGAAATGAGGGGGGCTGCAGCATTCTATACAGGTCTGAGATCAGTTTGGCGTCCGACGTGCGAGTAATTAACCAACGCTCATACTCCGTGACTTCCCTGTGTGCCGCGTCGCGCACTTGGGGTTGTAATGCCCAGTGGCGCGCCTGCATGTATCGCATGCGCTCCGTTTCGGGGAGGCCATAATCCCTCTGCAAGTCCTGGAAGGAGACAACTCCCTCAGGGGAGTACAAGTGGTACAGAGTGCAGCAGCGGGCCACCCGCCAGCGCTCATAGGCACCCTGTTCCATCCCCGGGCCGAAGTCCGGGTTGCCAATGAGCGGCGTGAAGGGAGAGGGGAAGGTAGTTAACTCGCATCTGGCAGCCACCGAGTCCCACGTCTGGAGCGGGACCCGCGTTACCAAATACGCGTAAAGATTGGGGGGCCGATGGGCTCGCCTCAAGAATGGCACTTCCTGCAGCGTCCTACCCGCCACCGCCTGATCTTGGAACAACCAGTGTTTATCAGACTCCCACCGGCTCCATTCCACGAGGTATCGGAGCTGAGCGGCCTGAAAATATTTCCGCAAGTCCGGTATCCCCAGCCCTCCGGATTCCGGTGAGAGCGTAGCGATGCCCCTCTTGATCCTCGGCCTGCGGCCCTGCCACACGAACCGTGCAATGGCAGTCTGAGTCTCCGCGAGCCACCCCGCAGGAGGATGGAGCGGTAACGCTCTGAAGAGGTAAAGCACCTGAGGCAGGAGGGTCATCTTCACCGCGGCCACCCTACCCAGTAGCGACAGCGTGCCTTTATCCCACCGGCCCAGTTCCTCCCTGATTTTCGTGCCTAGAGCTGCGTAATTGGCCGTAACCATCTCCGGGAGGGAGGGCGCCAACAGGATCCCCAAATACGGGATCCGGTCCTTGGACCAGCTCAGAGGGTAAAGCCTCTGCAGTTCCACTCTAGTGGCAGCAGTAAGCGAGATGTCTAGGGCGGCTGACTTACCCAGGTTCACCTTGAAGCCCGCCACGTCAGCGAATAAGTTCAGTTCCTCCACACAGGCCGGTAGCGATCTCCGCGGGTCATCCAGCGTCAGAATGACATCGTCCGCGTACAGGCTAATCGCATGACGAAACCCACCCATCTGGACGCCGATAATGTCAGGGTTCTGCCTAACCCTCTGGGCAAATGGCTCCATGTACAAGGCAAAGAGCAAAGGGGAGAGCGGGCATCCCTGTCTCGTGCCCCGCTCAATGGGGAAGGGTCGAGAGCTGCCGCCGTTCACCCGGACCACCGCAGATGGGAACCGGTAGCAATTGAAGATCAGATGACGGAACTTCTCCCCTATCCCAAATTTGCTCAGGACTTTCTCAAGGTAGGGCCAGTGCACCCTGTCAAAAGCCTTCTCCGCGTCTATGGACAGGAGCATCCTCTCTCCAGGGATCCTGGAAGCCTTCTCGAGAATGTGTGTCACCCTTTTCGTATTATCTACCGTTTGCCTACCGGGCACGAAGCCCGCTTGGTCCGAGTCAACCATGCCGGGGAGGTGCAACGCCAGGCGTGCAGCTAAGATACTGGTGAACACCTTCAAATCAGTGTTCAGCAGCGAAATGGGACGATAGGACCCGCAGGCGGTCCTGTCCTTGCCCGGCTTAGGGATCACTGAGACCGTGGCCTGAAGAAATTCGGAGGGGATGGCTCCCGGTTCTGCGAAGGAGTTAGAGAGGCGAGTCAGCAGAGGCGCCAGTTCCTGACAGAAGGTTTTGTAAAACAGCGGGATGAAGCCATCCGGTCCCGGGGCCTTGCCCAGTTTGAGCCGGGATATCGCCGTGACCACCTCCTCGATACGTATGTCACGCTCCAGATACTGAGCCTGATCCTGTGTCAGCGACGGGAGCGGGACCGAGTCCAGATAGTCCCCCTCAGCCTGGGCCGAAGGGGGCTCCCCGGAGTAGAGGTCTGCATAAAAGCCGCAGAAGACGTCCGCTATGTGCTCATCGGTCGTGACTCTGCCTCCGGCCGGGTCCAGTAGTTCCTTCACTCGGTGCTGCTGGTGCTGCACCCTGAGTTTGTTAGCCAGGAGCCGCCCACACCGATCGCCCCCTGTGTAATATTTGTGCTTCAGGCGGAGCACCGCGTACTCCGCCCGATCCGTGTCAAGGGCCGCCAGGAGCTTCCGCGCCGCCTTCAGCTGCCTCCACACCCTGGGGGCTCCTGTCCTGTGATGAACCTGCTCTAGCTCCCTCACCTGCCGGGTAAGCTCATCTCTCTTGAGTTGTCGGTCCCTATTCTCGGCAGCGGAAATCGCGATAAATTCGCCTCGGAGCACGGCCTTAAGGGCTGCCCACTGTGTCGCGCGGGAAGTATCCCCATTATCGTTCAAGGGCTGAAAAGCCAAAATGGCCGCCCTGATCTGATCCACCACCGACCGCCTATGCAAAAGCGTGTCTCGGAGCCTCCAGACCCCCCTCGGCCGAGCCACCGGCGGAAGAGTGAAAGCGCCCTCCACCGGAGCGTGGTCAGAAAGAGAGAGGACCCCCATGTCCGCATTCGAAGCCAAAAGGAGCAGTGGGCCCGACACTAGGAGGTGGTCTAAGCGCGCATAAGATCTATGGGCGTGTGAGAAGTAAGAGTATGCGCGGGTGGTGGGGTGGAGGCAGCGCCACATGTCATGCAGGTCCAGCTCCTCAAGTCGAGTTCGAATCGAGCCCGAAAGCTCACCCAACTGATGGCGCCGCTGCACAGACCTATCCAGCGCCGCGTCGAAAACCAGGTTCAAATCACCCCCCAACACTATGTGCCTATCAGAGGTGAATGCAACGTCGTCCAAGGCCCTGTGTAAGAATTGGTCCTGATGATCATTGGGGCAATAAACGGAGCCTACAGTCAGTGCTAAGCCCCCCACCTTAATCCTATATACTAGAAGTCTCCCTTTCTGTTCTGCCACCTTGCTCACGACCTCACCCCTGAACCCTCTAGAAAACAAAATGGCCACCCCTGCCGTCTTGGAGGTGCTAGAGGAGAATAGTTGTGTGGGGAACTTGGGGGTACGCATCCGCGAGCAATCCTTAGCCAGCAAATGGGTCTCCTGCAACAGGCAGATATCCGCTTGTGAGTTTTCCAACAGGGATAACACTGCCCGCCGCTTAACCGGATTATTCAGCCCTTTCACATTGAGAGTAAGCACCTTAAGAGCCATCAAAGAGAGAGTTCAAGGAGCACATATCAAGAAGCAAAGCCCCGCCAGCAAACACAGAAGGCACCCTTCGAGGCCTCAAAACAGAGCAACTTTGAATCAACCACTGGCACAGTACAGTCCCCGAACCCCAACACCCCACAACCAAAACCCCCCCCCCCTTCCCCTACACCACCAAATCCACACCACCCCCCGCCACTGGCCCCCCCTCTAGGTCCCAAAATCAAAACATCTGCCCGCCCGCCCCAACACCTTTCCCCGCTTCTCAAACTTTTCAAAAAAGACATTGTCCCAGTCCGGCCCGGAACGGGCAAGGCCGTGGTAAGTCAACCTAGTGGACGTCCAGCCACCACCTCCAGCACTCGCCCTTCCTCCCAGCCCACCCCCCGGATCCCCGCACCTGCAATAAGAATGAGCTAAAGTAGACTCCCCCCGGAGTGAGTTCAGGCCGTCAAGGCCACTTCGCCATTCGCCGCCACTCTGGAGGCCTCCTGGATGGCAGCCGCCATTTCTGCCCGGATTGCAGGCGAGCCCGGGCGCTCCGCCGGAGGAGAGGCCCCCCCCCCGGCCTGTTGCCATCCATTACGAGTGCTGCGCCTCCGCCGCGGGGCCGGGGTATCCGTGTCCGATGCAGTGAGGCCCAGCACCGCGCAAACATCTTGAAGGGACCGAAGCTGATGCAAGACACCGTTCCACCTGAAAATCAGACGGAAGGGGTGCCCCCAGGAGTACTGTGTCTCATGCTCCCGAAGGAAGTCCGTAGCGATCTTGAAGGATTTCCTCTTCTGTAGCGTGACCGTGGATAAGTCCTGAAACAGGGTCACAGGGTGGTCCCGGAATCGGAAAGGCTGCTGCCCTCGTGCCTCACGGAGGATCCGCTCCTTCAAGGGAAAGTTCGGGAGGAAGGCCAAAATGTCCGGAGCGGGCGCCGTGGCTCTGCGGGGGCGACCCACCCGATGTGCCCGGTCAATGCGAATCCGAAAGTCCTCCGGCTCTCCCAGGATCGCACGGAAGAGGGCCACCAGATATGCAGTCACGTCTTCACCCTCCTCACCAGACGGCACACCGCGGACCCGTATGTTGTTCCGCCTGGACCGATTTTCAAGGTCCTCGGCGTGGGCCTGTAGCTCAATCTGTTGCTCCCGTAGCCGCAGGACCTGCTGCTGCAGATGGGTGATCTCCTCATCCCTGGAGTGGCCCGCCTCCTCCACTGTGTTCACACGATCCCCCAGGGAGTCCATCTCTCTCCTCACTTCGCGGACCTCCCCGGCCATCTCCCGCTTGAGTGTTTGGAAGTCCCCCCGAAGGGAGCTAAACAGGGACTCGAGAAATGACCTCGTCACCGGGGGCTCTCCACCTTCTGCCCCCCTTGTTGGTGCCGGGGAGGTCGCGGCCGGCTGGGCACCTCCGCTGCGTAGGGCGCCCCGTCCCAGCATTTCCGGCAAGGTCCGGTCGCCCCGTCGCTGCCCCCTGGCATTCGACATTGTAGATCAATAACGGACACTGAGGCTCACTGAACAGCAAAGAAAGCAGCTATATGCCAGCCGGGAGCAGCCCACACAAAGAGCACCAGGAGGGCCGAGCTGCCCGTCCGAACTCCACAAAATGGCCGCTCAGTAGTGTCGAGGGGACAACGCCCAAGATGGAGACCCTCTCTCCTTCTCCGATCTGAGATCCAGAAACCGGCCAGTGGGCTGAGTCACAATGCAGCGTTCGCCGGGGTCCACTGCTTCAGGGAAAGATCTTCCCCGGGAGGCTCGTTCCACAGTCCCGCACAATAACTAGCCGAGGCGACCTCCTCCAGCAGGCCTCGTCAAGCCACGGGCTGGCGCAGTGAGGTGACGCCGACCCCGCCTCCGCTCTGCACCTCCGCTCCGTTCCGCTCCGTACAGCCGCTGTTGGACAGCTCCGAGCCGCTCGCGGAGCCGTCGCCGACTCCCACTCCAACAGCTCATGCACCGCTGCGGGCTTCACACCTCGGAGGTCGGTCGCCTCGTCGCGCTCCGAGGGTTAGGAGACTCGCGGCTTCCAGCTCTCACTCGGGCCGTTCAGCGGGGTCCGACCTGGGCTTCACCGGCCAAAATCTCATCCCCGACGGCGCCAACCAGGCTCAGCAGGCTCTCTACACCTCCACCGCAAGCACCAGGCTCAGTGGCCGCGTGACCCGGGGGGGAATCAGCGGTTCCAAGCGGTGCAGGAATTCAGGGGTCCGGGAGCTCTCGGCAAGTGCGACCGCTCAGCCCGCCATCTTGGCCACGCCCCAAGGGATCAATTTAGAAGCAGAGAGAGATCCAAGAAATGCAGTCACAGTCAGAGAAAAAGGCAAGGGATACTGTATCTATGTGGTTGTAGTGGTCCTGTTGGAAGTGGTAAGTAAGTTGCCTGCAGAAAAAAAATCCTCCTATTAGCGGCACTCCTCCATTGCAGCCGACTCTTCGTCCATCGATGTTGGTCACCAGAAGACACCCTGTAAAAAAAAGCACAGCATAGACAAACAATGGAACATAAACAATTCTTTGGGTACAAACCTATCCATCAATCTTTGAAAGTGCATGCACTACTGCATGCATGTCAGTGAAAAGTAAGTAGTACATTCGACAACTGTGGAAGAAAGAATGCGACAGTACAGGGCCTGTGTGGAATTATTGATAACGATATTCAACATAAGGTCTCTGTACTTAGCCAGATACCCGAGAGCCTTGCTGGTCACTATAAATCCATTCACAACAACACTCAGTGGGGTTGGTCTGGAAGGTATAGTAGATAGAAAAGGAGAAATTGCTTTTTTTCTAGGTGTCCCCTCACTCACCAGGGTTGCCCCTTGGTGACATGCTTCATCATTGGGGCCATCCCAGTCCTCTACGGCCTGGGGCGTGCTGCGACTTGCGAATTACGTAGGAGCACTTACAAATGACTATGTGTGGTGCAGATGTGATAGTGGAGTGGACTAAGTGATGTGTTAAGGGATCAATTTAGAAGCAGAGAGAGATCCAAGAAATGCAGTCACAGTCAGAGAAAAAGGCAAGGGATACTGTATCTATGTGGTTGTAGTTGTCCTGTTGGAAGTGGTAAGTAAGTTGCCTGCAGAAAAAAAATCCTCCTATTAGCGGCACTCCTCCATTGCAGCCGACGCTTCGTCCATCGATGTTGGTCACCAGAAGACACCCTGTCCACTGCCTGCCTGATGCTGAATTGTGGCTCGCTACTGTGAAGCCTGACTCCATCCTTTTTTCCCCATTGCAGAGACTGAAACCCGGCCTGTAATTATTCAACGAAAAACAGGAAGTGATATAATATTACAACACCACTGATAAATAAATATAAGGTATGTAGGCTGTGGCGTGCAAAAAGTCACAATTTGATTTTCCTAGTAGACAGTACAATATTTTTGAAAGTGCGTACTCTGAGTCACCTTTTGAATGATAAATAAGTATGGGCAAATTAATGTAGCGGATCTTGCCCCTCAAGCTAGGTGTACTGTAAACTGTGTTTTAGAACAAAATTAGATCTTCCTAGCAGTGCTCCCACCCAGACCCTTACTAAAGCCAGTCGCAAAAATGTAGAAGACCCCCAATCAAATCTCAAAAAACGAGGCCTAGCAGAAAACTGGTGACAAAACTTACTTTGAAATTAAAAGTAGGCCGAAGTACCCCCTTCCTAATTACCCCTTACCCACCGTGGATTGCATTCAAACCACTTGCAAGCAACCAAGCAAAAGTAGCCATAGCCAGCATCGCTCCAAGACTCGAAATCCCCCCCACTCAAACACATGCAATAGAAATACTGCTAACCCTAACGAACCCTAAGTTAAGAATAGTGGCAAAGGCTTTCTTTAACTATGCCAAATCCCCCCTTTCCCACCATGGATTTTCTTCAAATGACTTGCAACCAAAATTACACATTCTCACGAGTGCTCTAAGACCCCAGAACTCAGTTGCAAAAATCTAGAACACCCCGAAACACATGCAATCCTGCTGCTAGGGCTAACCCTAACGAACCCTAAGTTACAAAAAGTGCCAAAAGGCTTTTCCGCGAGGATTTTGTCCCAACCACTTCTACCCGGTATTAGACCTTCCCAGGAATGCCCCAAGACACGCCAACCCACCCCCCAAGAAGCATAACACCCCCAAACAGGCCAAAAGCATAATCTCATACTTGCAATATTTCTCGGCCTTCGGTCCAAACGCGCTGCGTAGCTAGGCCATAAGTCGGGGTTGCCACCACGGATTTCCTGAAAAGCAAATGCAATCAAGATTAGAGTGTCCCAGCAGTGCTCCCAGACCACGACACTCACCCACAAACACCAGGAAGCCCCCCAAACAGGCCCCCGAAAACGCTACATTGAGCAAAATGTCAGAAATAGCCAAAAAAAAATCGGCCTGGATTTTGTCCCAACCACTTCTACCCGGTATAAGACCTTCCCAGGAATGCCCCAAGACACGCCAACCCACCCGCCAAGAAGCATAACACTCCCAAACAGGCCAAAAGCAAAATCTCATACTTGCAATATTTCTCGGCCTTCGGTCCAAACGCACTGCGTAGCTAGGCCATAAGTCGGGGTTGCCACGACGGATTTCCTGAAAAGCAAATGCAATCAAGATTAGAGTGTCCCAGCAGTGCTCCCAGACCACGAAACTCACCCACAAACAGACGGAACCCCCCCTAAGAGCACCTCAAAGGCAAGTAAGTCATCAAAAACACACAAAAAATTCCGCCTGGGATTTGGTCCAAAACACTTTTATCCGGTATTAGAGCTTCCCAGCAATGGCCCCAGAGCCGTCAACCCAGGAGAAAACGAGTAGAAGACCCCCAAACAGCCAAAGAGCAAAAGTACAAAAATGGGGACTTAGTCAATTTTTCACAAATTTCCCAAATCACTCCGCGCGCGCTCTGCAGCTAGGCCCTAACTCCCCTCTGCCACCATGGATTTGCTTCAAACCTCTTGCAAAGTAAAGTATATATAGCCAGCAGTGCGCCCAGACCCCGAAACCCACCCACAAACCCCAGGAAGCCCCCCAAACAGGCCCCCGACAACGCTACATTGAGCAAAATGTCAGAAATAGCCAAAAAAAAAATCGGACTGGATTTTGTCCCAACCACTTCTACCCGGTATTAGACCTTCCCAGGAATGCCCCAAGACCCGCCAACCCACCCGCCAAGAAGCATAACACCCCCAAACAGGCCAAAAGCAAAATCTCATACTTGCAATATTTCTCGGCCTTCGGTCCAAACGCGCTGCGTAGCTAGGCCATAAGTCGGGGTTGCCACCACGGATTTCCTGAAAAGCAAATGCAATCAAGATTAGAGTGTCCCAGCAGTGCTCCCAGACCACGAAACTCACCCACAAACACCAGGAAGCCCCCCAAACAGGCCCCCGAAAACGCTACATTGAGCAAAATGTCAGAAATAGCCAAAAAAAAATCGGCCTGGATTTTGTCCCAACCACTTCTAGCCGGTATTAGACCTTCCCAGGAATGCCCCAAGACACGCCAACCCACCCGCCAAGAAGCATAACACCCCCAAACAGGCCTAAAGCAAAATCTCATACTTGCAATATTTCTCGGCCTTCGGTCCAAACGCGCTGCGTAGCTAGGCCATAAGTCGGGGTTGCCACCACGGATTTCCTGAAAAGCAAATGCAATCAAGATTAGAGTGTCCCAGCAGTGCTCCCAGACCACGAAACTCACCCACAAACACCAGGAAGCCCCCCAAACAGGCCCCCGAAAACGCTACATTGAGCAAAATGTCAGAAATAGCCAAAATAAAAATCGGCCTGGATTTTGTCCCAACCACTTCTACCCGGTATTAGACCTTCCCAGGAATGCCCCAAGACCCGCCAACCCACCCGCCAAGAAGCATAACACCCCCAAACAGGCCAAAAGCAAAATCTCATACTTGCAATATTTCTCGGCCTTCGGTCCAAACGCGCTGCGTAGCTAGGCCATAAGTCGGGGTTGCCACAAAGGATTTCCTGAAAAGCAAATGCAATCAAGATTAGAGTGTCCCAGCAGTGCTCCCAGACCACGAAACTCACCCACAATCAGACGGAACCCCCCCTAAGAGCACCTCAAAGGCAAGCAAGTCATCAAAAACACAAAAAAATTTCCGCCTGGGATTTGGTCCAAAACACTTTTATCCGGTATTAGAGCTTCCCAGCAATGGCCCCAGAGCCGTCAACCCAGGAGAAAACGAGTAGAAGACCCCCAAACAGCCAAAGAGCAAAAGTACAAAAATGGGGACTTAGTCAATTTTTCACAAATTTCCCAAATCACTCCGCGCGCGCTCTGCAGCTAGGCCCTAACTCCCCTCTGCCACAATGGATTTGCTTCAAACTTCTTGCAAAGTAAAGTATATATAGCCAGCAGTGCGCCCAGACCCCGAAACCCACCCACAAACACCAGGGAGCCCCCCAAACAGGCCCCCGAAAACGCTACATTGAGCAAAATGTCAGAAATAGCCAAAAAAAAAATCGGCCTGGATTTTGTCCCAACCACTTCTACCCGGTATTAGACCTTCCCAGGAATGCCCCAAGACCCGCCAACCCACCCGCCAAGAAGCATAACACCCCTAAACAGGCCAAAAGCAAAATCTCATACTTGCAATATTTCTCGGCCTTCGGTCCAAACGCGCTGCGTAGCTAGGCCATAAATCGGGGTTGCCACGAAGGATTTCCTGAAAAGCAAATGCAATCAAGATTAGAGTGTCCCAGCAGTGCTCCCAGACCACGAAACTCACCCACAAACAGACGGAACCTTCCCTAAGAGCACCTAAAAGGCAAGCAAGTCATCAAAAACACAAAAAAATTTCTCACTGGGATTTTGTCCAAACCACTTTTATCCGGTATTAGAGCTTCCCAACAATGGTCCCAGAGCCGTCAACTCACCTGCAAAGAGGTACAACAACACCCCCACAAGTGCTGAGTCTTTCTTCATTGGGCGTAAACCAGCCCTCTGGTTTGATGGAAATAGGAGTCTGGAGGAGGAGGATAGAGGAGCATGTTCTTCTGAACTTGTGAACCTGAGGAATGCAGACTGCGGCAACTTCAAATCAATTAGCAAACCAGTGAAGACAGTTCTGCTGATGGGCTTGATTTTGTGATTATCTGATTAAAGTTTGAAATATATTAACTGTGCACAACAAAGAAAGACAGACACACAGGAATAAAAGTGAATAGGGACGAAAAAGAAAGTTATTGATTCGTTGTCTCATTTTCAGGGCTTGGTATCATGGCCCAGGAATAAGAATAAGGCTTCTTCATCATACTCTGCGAATTCATGCAGGGTGAGCTCAGTGTCACCTGACAGAGTAGAAATTCCCTCATCTATGTTGCTGGCCACCTCCTCTTCATCCGGCACGCTCTCTCGTACTCTGAAATGTGGTGGTATGAGGTGCTGATTCATCTTGATCATTGTTAACCTCTCCACATTTTTGGGCGAGAGGCGGCTCCGTTTGGGAGTTACAATGCCACCAGCCGCACTGAAAACCCGTTCAGAAGACACGCTTGCGAGTGGGCAAGACAAGTAGTTTAAAGCCAGGTTGGTGAGCTGTGGCCACAATTCTTTTTTCCCATGCCAATACGCCAATGGGTCAGAATTAACATAGACCTCTGTTGAGTCATTCAGATAGTCCTTCACCATTGACTCAAGGTCCTCATCCAAGGTTCCTCCACTTTGCTTAGCTCTTGCTGTGCCTCTGACCTTTTGAGAACCAAACCCACGCAGAGCTAGCCAATCCTCTTCAGCCTCCAATGTTTCTGTTGTGTTTCGTGCAGATGATCCGGTTGCCGGTGTCTTTAACGGCTGAGAGGTCACTTGTGTCACAGCCACAGGTGCAGAAGTGGATTGTTTTGACTGGGGATGGCCTGCTGATGTACTGCCATTTCCTTCAATTTCCAGCCGTTCTGTTTCAAACCTCTTGGCTGACAAGGCTAGCCAACGTTTGTACTTTGGAACATGTTCATCATCAAAAGGAAAGAATGCTTGGCCTGCCAGCGCCTTTTTGTAGCGTGGATCCAGAATAGTAGCACAAATGTAATGCTGTTCTGAGTGGATCTTTTTAAGACGTTCATCACCTTGTAGGAGCTCTAATAATTGCTCAGCCAGAAGCAAAGAGTCTTGGTTTTTGTCATCTTTTTCAAACACAGAACACACCTCCTTCAGTTGGTCCTCCAGCATGTACAACAATGGGATAGCTTTTCCCAAATTAGAGTCCTCCTTGCTGACTGCACGCGTGAAGAACTCAAAAGGACGAAGCATGCGTGTCAGGCTTTGAACTATGTTCCATTGCGGCCCACCCATCCTCAGCTCCTCTGTACCCTCTGTAAGGAAATATTGGTCGAGTTCCGTATACTGCTCATACAGACGCTCAAGCATGTTGAAGGTTGAGTTCCAACGTGTTACCACCTCCTCGATGAGTGCTTTCACTGGCATTTGACGTTGATATAGCAGGCTCCTCAGCTGCTTCCGGGCCTTAAAAGAATGGCTGAAATGCTTGCACATTTTTCGGCAGGTGTCCAATACACTGTACGCTGCACTGCCTTTATTACCCAAGAATTTTTGGACAACCAGGTTTATACAGTGCGCCAAACACGGCACTCTGAAATAGTAACCATCCCTCATGGCCTTAACTATATTGGCGCCATTGTCCGTGGAAACATAACCAACCCGCCGTTTTAGTGGGGACAGCCAGTTAAGGACCTTTGTGTTAAAGACATCCAAAATGTTTTCTGCTGTGTGACGTTTCTCCAAACCAAACATGGCTAGTGTTGCATGTTTCCGAGCAGCTTTAAAAACAATGTTCGTGTCAACACCTGCGTTTAGCTTTGCTTTAGCCCCTGAAAAAGAGACCCAGTGTGCAGTGATGCACATGTAATCAGCGCCTGCGCCACTGGTCCACATGTCTGTTGTCTGATGTATAGTGTGAACAGCACTCTTCTGCAAAGCTGCCCCAATCACCTTCAGAACATCTTCATGTAGTGCTGGAGCCGCAACTCGGGCAAAATAGAACCGGCTAGGAACCTTCCATTTAGGGCAGAGCGCTGCCACTAATTCTAGAAAACCAACCCCTTCTACAAAAGAAAAAGGGAGAAGGTCCAGAGCTAGCATTTTAGCCAGCTTAGTGTTATACAGACGCGTCATTGGGTGGTTGCGTTCATATTGCGCTTCTGTAAACAACATCTTTTTATTGTTGCCCTGGACCAAGGATTTACGGGATGATGATGATATCTTCGACCCAGTTACGCTCGCTGATGAACTTTTCCGCATTGATGTCTCACTCTCTCCCACACTCTTAGTGTGGCTCACATGGGGTGTGCTGCTGACAGGGGTACTGGGTGTAAGTGAAGTGTTTGAATCGTCTTCTTCCTCCTCGTCATCATCAGATGAAAAATCAACGTTTTCATTACGTGCAATTCGGGCTTCCTTGACCGCGTCTAGGTGCGCAAACCATTGGACAGCGTGCGTTCTCCTAAGATGACCTCTCTGGCCTCCGGTACCATAGTTGGTACCAAACTTACCACGACTAACTCGAAGCTTACAAATGCTACAAATGGCTACGTTTTCCTTTTTTGGGCAAACACTAAAGAAGTCCCAAACTGGAGACTTGAAATGTCTTTGGGGGCCGGAGCAGGCGGCGATACTGGTGGTGGTGGTCCTGCTGCTAATGCCAGATGAAGTAGAGGATGTGGATTGCCGAACTTCAGTACGTTTTGCACTTTCACCACCACGAATTGAGGTCGAGGTGGGTACCTTCTTGCGAGGAAGAAATATGGAAGCGGTAGGTTTTGGTGTACTACTTAACTCCAAATCTAATGATTCCATTTCCATTGCCTCCTCGTCGACATCATCATCACGCTCAGCAGCTTCTCGGGATAGGGTCAAAATGTCTCTTTGCTGCATGCCCGGTGGGGCTGCAGTGACCTTTGTGATGACTGGCTCGTCGTCATCGTGAGAGGCTTCATCACCAGCAGTATCTGTCACTTCTTGTTGAGCCTCATCACACTCCATAGCTATGAGTTTTTCGACGACCTTCCTTTTACGCTTGGGTACCTTTGTCAGATCATGGTGTGCCTCACTCTCAGACCACAGTGGTGGTTTCCAAGCTGGATCCGTATCATCAGAAGGAGGTGGGCTTGAAGAAGATGTAGACACCCCCATTGATCTTTTCCTTGCTAGGGATGTGGAAGACAATGAATGATCATCAGGAGGAGTGGCTTCCAATACCTCAGCTTCATTGTCGATTTCCTGATGTGCCCCTACTTCGGGAGGAACAACTATTGTGGGCACTTGTGAACCTCCATGCACCTTTGCTTGCGCATCTCCTTTTGCTGCCTCTCCTTCCACATGTACTTGGGCGTGTACTTGCACATGGTGTTGTTGTTGCGGCTGTGGTTGTTCAACACTTGTCAGATGAGTTACAACAACCTGTGTTGATTCAGGGACATTGCTGCTACTTTCTTGCGATGAGCCAACATCACTGGTCGATGGTGATTGGAGAAGTACACTGACTGCCTCTGAAGCACTCAAGGGCTTTGACTTAAGTTGGCGTGGTGGTGGAGGCACTGAACCCAATGGAGCAGGGGTGCTGCTCCCAGCTTGGTCCCCAGCAGATCCTGCTGCTGCAGGCGTACTTTTTTTTTTGCTCCCAAAAAACGTGGCGGTTGGCACACCAGCCTCCTTGGTAACTTGCTTCTTCTGCTCCTTACTAGCAACTTTCTTGCTAGAGGAGCTACGGAGACCTTTTTTTGGGGCCATATTCTTCAGAGCAGGTCAGACAGCAGGCCGCAGTTGCACGAATTGTAGAGTTGTCTGAGGCCAGACGTGACGTCGCGTGACGTTATGCTGCACACACACACCGCTGCAGAAGTGGAGAAGTGTGGCTCAAGTGGTTGGAGCGGCAGACCCTGATGCAGAGGTCTGGCCCGGACCAGGGTTCAATTCCCCGCCTCGGCGGGTCTTGGGCTCAAATTTCCCCGGACCTGACAATTCTCGCCTCGGTGCCTATTCCAATCATGGAGTCCCACTCTGTAACTCTGGGCAATAGCTTGCTTAATCTCCACAACGGCCCCTCGCAGCGGGATGCCTGGCTTTCACCTTGGGGATGCCCAGTAATGGGTTATCTTGCAGGGGAATACCAGGACGGGTTCCCTAAGCAAGCGCTGGGACGCTTCCGGGCAGCCATGCGCTCTACAAATCAAATTTCATTTCATTTCATCCTGCTGCTGCAGGCGTACTTTTTTTTTTGCTCCCAAAAAAAGTGGCGGGTGGCACACCAGCCTCCTTGGTAACTTTCTTCTTCTGCTCCTTACTAGCAACTTTCTTGCTAGAGGAGCTACGGAGACCTTTTTTTGGGGCCATCTTCTTCAGAGCAGGTCAGACAGCAGGCCGCAGTTGCACGAATTGTAGAGTTGTCTGAGGCCAGACGTGACATCGCGTGACGTTATGCTGCACACACACACCGCTGCAGGACTTCTTCCTGGCACTGGTGGTTCTCTTGAGTCTTGTGCACCTAAAAACAATGGAAGACAGAGGAACATCAGTTCAGTTATACAGCACAAAAAAAATCGAAAAACACTGCAAAATCAGCACAATCCCATTCCATCCATGCCCTCCATGATGTTTAAGTTCAAGACAGCCCACAGAAAGACTAGGCCCATGCTAGACTCAAATACCCCTGGTAAAAAGGCCACAAGTACAGCCCCAAAAAACGAAAATCACTGAAAAATCAGCACAATCCCAATACATCCATGCCCTCCATGATGTTTAAATTCAAGACAACCCACAGAAAGACTAGGCCCATGCAAGACTCACTACCCCTGGGCATAAATAAAGGTTGAAAAGTAGGCAAAATGGTTGGAGGCCTAACAACAAAGCCTGCATTCAAAATGGCCACTTGCCTGCCAGCACATGGCCAGTGCCTGTAGCTGCACTCAAAATGGCCACCAGCCACATGGCCTGTCCCTCCCAATGAACACCCCCAAAAATCGAAAAACACTGCAAAATCACCACAATCCCATTCCATCCATGCCCTCCATGATGTTTAAGTTCAAGACAACCCACAGAAAGACTAGGCCCATGCAAGACTCACTACCCCTGGGCATAAATAAAGGTTGAAAAGTAGGCAAAATGGTTGGAGGCCTAACAACAAAGCCTGCATTCAAAATGGCCACTTGCCTGCCATCACATGGCCAGTGCCTGTAGCTGCACTCAAAATGGCCACCAGCCACATGGCCTGTCCCTCCCCATGAACACCCCCAAAAATCGAAAAACACTGCAAAATCACCACAATCCCATTCCATCCATGCCCTCCATGATGTTTAAGTTCAAGACAACCCACAGAAAGACTAGGCCCATGCAAGACTCACTACCCCTGGGCATAAATAAAGGTTGAAAAGTAGGCAACATGGTTGGAGGCCTAACAACAAAGCCTGCATTCAAAATGGCCACTTGCCTCCCAGCACATGGCCAGTGCCTGTAGCTGCACTCAAAATGGCCACCAGCCACATGGCCTGTCCCTCCCCATGAACACCCCCAAAAATCGAAAAACACTGCAAAATCAGCACAATCCCATTCCATCCATGCCCTCCATGATGTTTAAGTTCAAGACAACCCACAGAAAGACTAGGCCCATGCAAGACTCACTACCCCTGGGCATAAATAAAGGTTGAAAAGTAGGCAAAATGGTTGGAGGCCTAACAACAAAGCCTGCATTCAAAATGGCCACTTGCCTGCCAGCACATGGCCAGTGCCTGTAGCTGCACTCAAAATGGCCACCAGCCACATGGCCTGTCCCTCCCCATGAACACCCCCAAAAATCGAAAACCACTGCAAAATCAGCACAATCCCAATCCATCCATGCCCTCCATGATGTTTAAATTCAAGACAACCCACAGAAAGACTGGGCCCATGCAAGACTCACTACCCCTGGGCATAAATAAAGGTTGAAAAGTAGGCAAAATGGTTGCAGGCCTAACAACAAAGCCTGCATTCAAAATGGCCACTTACCTGCCAGCACATGGCCAGTGCCTGTAGCTGCACTCAAAATGGCCACCAGCCACATGGCCTGTCCCTCCCCATGAACACCCCCAAAAATCGAAAAACACTGCAAAATCACCACAATCCCATTCCATCCATGCCCTCCATGATGTTTAAGTTCAAGACAACCCACAGAAAGACTAGGCCCATGCAAGACTCACTACCCCTGGGCATAAATAAAGGTTGAAAAGTAGGCAAAATGGTTGGAGGCCTAACAACAAAGCCTGCATTCAAAATGGCCACTTGCCTGCCAGCACATGGCCAGTGCCTGTAGCTGCACTCAAAATGGCCACCAGCCACATGGCCTGTCCCTCCCCATGAACACCCCCAAAAATCGAAAACCACTGCAAAATCAGCACAATCCCAATCCATCCATGCCCTCCATGATGTTTAAGTTCAAGACAGACCACAGAAAGACTAGGCCCATGCTAGACTCAAATACCCCTGGTGAAAAGGCCACAAGTACAGCCCCAAAAAACGAAATTCACTAAAAAATCACCACAATCCAATGCCATCCATGCCCTCCATGATGTTTACATTAAAGAGACCCCACAGAAAGACTCAGTCCATGCACCACTCACTACCCCTGGGCAAAAGGCCCCAACAGCAGCCAAAAAAATCGAAAAACACACTAAAATCAGCACAATCCCATGCCATCCATGCCCTCCATGATGTTCACATTAAAGAGACCCCTCAGAAAGACTCAGTCCACCCACCACAGAGTACCCCTGGGCAAAAGGCCCCAAAGCAGCCCAAAAATCGAAAATTCCAAAATTTTAGTTGCAGCAACTGTAATGCCCCAAACAAACTTACTTGTAAAATTTCTAATCCAACAATGATCCAAAGAAAGTCAAAAAGGCCTCAAATCCAAATATCCAGCAGCATCCACAAAAAGTAATCCTTCCAGCTCCAGATCCAAATGAAAAGTGACCAGGAGATGGACAAAGCACTGGGAGGAGCCTGCTGGACAGGAACAGGAAGTTGAAGACTGTGGGGCACTTCCTTCCTCCCACCCCCCTCCCCCCCTCCCCAAAATGGACTCCTCGCTAAAAAAGTGCAGGCAAATGTCAACCTAAGGAGTTATTCAGATAAAAATCATCATTTCAAGAAGGTTTATGCTGCTTGCTGGTGGATTTCTTGTGCAGAATTGCAAATTTTATATTTTCGTTTGTGCGAGATTCTTGCTGCTCGCCGCATCTCAAATCTCGCAATTGCGAAGTACCGCGAGACGTGATCTCGCCGTACTCGCGTTGACAAACTCTCGCTCGCAAGCCGCGATGACGTAATCGCGCTCGCCAAATCCCACGGGATCACACAGCAAGATCCAAAATGGCGCAGCACTCGCAAACTATCGAGAAAAACAACCCGGCAAACGATGATAAACGCCGCGCGCCGCAAAAATTGTATCACCAACGCCGCGCGCCGCAAAAAAAATCCGCTGCGTGCGAATTTGCGGATTTTGCGAGAAATTCGCAAATCTCGCGGATTGCGAATTTCCCGAAAATCCGCAAAATCCGCGAGCGTAACGGATTTTCCGCCCATGCTTACTAACAAGGAACTGGCTCAACAAAGTCAGCCTCGGGCAAGGGAGTCAGTTCGTTCAGGTCACGCAGAAGTCAGCTAAAGGTGTACGTGTCCCAAAAACTCATTCGGCCGCAGTCATCGGCCTATGTGAGGGCAACCACAAAATGGCTGCCGTACACAAAATGGAACCCGTAGGTTCGAACGAAATCCCTGAATACGTAGTGTTTCCATAGATCGATTATGATGAAAACACTCGTACATACTGCACTCATCATTTACGGTCCGCTGATACCAAAATCGTCTAGATACGACGACCTTTATTGAACGGGTTCAGAACTCACGGAACCTCAGATACACCAATTGAATTTATGTATCCATGAGTGTTTATCACTGAAACTTCTGCCTCGTATTTGTATCAACCAACTACCTCCTCGTGCTGGCACTTAATTTCACTTTGTGTTATTATTTCTTTGGTTCTTCTTTGTTTACACACCTGGGGTCTTCTGCTACGATATTCTCTACCTATACACTTTCAAAAATTAGTGTGTGGATCTTGTGATTATTGTGAAAAAAACTCGGTTTGGCTGAACCATATTACATACTGGCTTAATTATCATTCCTTCTTCCAAAATGTTTTTTTGACGTAACACTGATATATTTTTGATTTAGTCTTCACAGAAAATTCTGTGATATTTATAATTGTTTTGCTAAATAAGTTCCATGTGAATGCATATTTCAAGGATCATCGCTGCTACAGCAGAGGATGTCCCCAGTGGTCCGGAGGAGAGGCGACGGCAAATCTTGGCCAGCTGACCGGCATCTCTGCCATGACATGAGGGGCCAGCCTGCCGCCATTGACAATCTGTATGTCCAGACAACATCACCATCGAAGCCAAGGTCTCCCATGATGGCTCATAGGTCACACCTGCCAAGGAGGGATCACGGCTGATCCCAGGCTGCCATGCGCAATCCCAACCTGATCCCTGAGGCGGGGCCGCCATCACAACCCTATTCCATAGTCAGAAGACTCAGCACTAAAACCACAAAGCAGGGATGACTGCCATAATGCTGAGCAGCGCTTCCCCAAGCAGGTAACATGAGGCTGTGTCTAAAAGTCTGAAACATTGTATCTTGCCCTAGAACTGTGTAGCTAAACTGGTCCAGTGTCCTAGCCAAACTATTCTACGACTGAGCTAACCCACGGGTTCCCTGTATTTGAGTCATTTATCAAACAGACATAGCAGTGTACTTGCGAACAAATATACTGAGATTCCCCCATGGTCTAATCCTAATTTCTTGTGTGGCACAGCTCACAAAATTAAACAAATAACCTTCAAATTAGTACAGGGACGACAATATCTTTTCTTTCGTTAGATATATTTTATTTCTTTTTTTCGTTACAACCCATTTCGATTTGAAGAACCCTGTAATTGAGACCCATGTGTGTGTAGTAATACACGTTGTCATGTTACTAAAGTGCTTCTCTTTTAACAAGAAAAGCACTCAGCTGGAGAGTTTCTTATTGTGGCTGTTGGTCGTTTGTTGAGTTCGAAGATCTTGTGCCCCCACACTACCTCCCTGAGACGCCTCTGACTGCCCATCCTTGCTCACCTGAGAGTCAATATATAGAAAGAGTGTGGGCCCAGTTTCCAGAGCCATAGCAGGACGGACCCCAGTAGACCACCTCCCTCGTGGACGTCAATTCACCAAAATGCTAGGGATAGCGGAAGTGACTTCCCATGGCCCTTGACCTTCACTTTCACTCACATAGATACATGCCTATGCAAACACATGCATTTACACATACACACACACTCACACACACTCTGCCTACACAGGCACACGCATTCACACATACACACACTCTCTCGTACATAAACACACTGAAAACTGCAAGCACACATGCAACATACATACATATAAAAGCATTTTTTTTTACTACCGTAGCTACAAGGGAAAGTCATATATTAGTTATTTGTACTCCGTATTTTATTAAACTAATAGCAACTAATGTAATATCATTCACTATTAGTATAATAAATAGTTGACAGGATGAGTGAAGCTCCCACCAACGTCCATAAGGACGAGTTGCCTCTGATTTTACCACTGGTGAGCTAGAGGTCGCAAAGGCAGTGCCAGGGGTCCCAAAGTGCTTGCCAGGTGTTGCAAGAGCAACCCCAACCCTTAAATGACGTCCAGGGCCTCTCTGCCCACATTTGGACCGTGGTTGTCACTGGCTGCCAAGCCCCTGCTCAGTGACTGTGATATAAGCGTTCTTTTTGCAGTTGATATTCATAGAGCACGGGGTTACTGTGCTTGACCTCTTGCGGCTCTTTGATAGCACTTGTTTATCTCAGATATATTGAAGCATGCATGTTTGGTATGTATACCTCTTTGCCTTCCATCTCAGAGCCTGCTACTGTACAGTATTGCGTGGATGCTGTGGATGGCTGCAGGGCTAGTGGCCGCAGCTTCCCATGCAGAGCTAATCTCACCTGCAACCAGTGCTTTAAAGGGCCCGGTACTGTCCTGTACGGAGTACTGGCACTTTTGTTATTTTGAGAGGGAGAGTACCGGCACTTCTTATGAGAAATATAATACTTTTAATTGGAGAGTACAAGCACTTTTCAGAAACAGGCAGGTACTCTGGTACAGAGTACCTGCACTTCCATTTTTCCATTTCAATCACTGCCTACAACTATGCCACCATGACCCTGCACCTTGTTCTGCCCTCCCCGCTTCCACCTCAATGCATTCTGGAAACAACTCTCCAAGGGGCATATTATCAAGAACGGAGTTAAGATTATCAACGCTTTAGCGGCAGGAAACTGCCGCTAAAGCAGCGATAATGGGCTTTGATAATATGCCGTAGACTATAGAGAATTCCCATAGAAGCCCATGTTCACACCAGAAAATGGGCTTCTATTTGAATTCACAAGGGCATATTATCAACCCCATTATCGCTGCTTTAGCAGCAGTTTCCTGCCGCTAAAGCAGCGATAATTCTAACTCCGTTTCTTGATAATATGACCCCAAGATAATCTTCGGGGCACTAGCTAAAGCATCCACACCTAATCAGACACAGGTTATGGTCCCGGCCCTACAGACACAGCTTAGTTTTAGAATTTATATGGCTCAAACGTAGTGAGTAAACAAGGCCAGCCCAGGTCCAGAAATATGGAAATGTGGATTGAAAATTGGTGCATTCAGATGGGCCCAATGTGGACTCACATTACATTGATTCTAGGACAGTCCTATATGCCAGAGATTTTACCTTTTAAGCTTCCAAATGGCTACTACGTTATATAGATATAGAAATAGATTCTGGCTGTATTCAGAGCTTAAAGATCTATGGCTCTTACCTGTGGTCCAGTGACCCCTAGGGTACCACTACACCTACTATAGAGATCCACAACTTCTTAGAAAAATAAATAATATTAACATTAATCGAGAGTAAATAAAGCAAAATGTAAAACTGAACATTTTAAAATGTTATGTAAATCAGAAGGAATTTGAAATTGAAGGATAAAAATTAAGTTGGCATCCTCAGATTTATTTGTGGGAGCTTTGCACGTGCATCAAACAGGTAGTAAGTGCTATATGAATAAAATGTGAAATTTTCAATTTGCAATATAGTATGGAGGGTGGGTAGCTGCAATTGAATTTAGAATAGCTCCAATCTCCCAATTAAAATTAAAATGTTTATTTTTCTATATTTGTTTCAGAATTAAATTAAATATTGTAACATTTGTATGTTTATTTGATGAATACTTGGCTCCATATATTTGTGTATTGTTTTGAGGTTCAAATCTTTAAAACTGTTTAGGCTGGGGTTCCCGAATTCCAATACTGACTAAGTGGAGGTTCCCAGATTCAGATAATTATTGAGTCTCTAAATTCCAGTGATGGGTAAGTGAGGATTCACAGAAGTCAAAAGATTAAGAACCACTGATACAGACTAAGGGGCACATTTCAAAGAAGTTACACAATACAGCATTGCAACCAAGGTTACATCAACAAGCAAAGTGGCCACAGAGATCCCACAGAAGGTTCTCTGGAGTATAGGTTTTCATGAAACACATGAAATGCAGTTGCTTATGAAGAGAGATTCATTTATATGTTCTGCATATTTTTCAAGAGGTCATCTGCCCAGCACTTTAAGTTTCTAATAATGCATTTGGGAGACAATGGTGTTGCTCGGATATATATTTACCTTAAATATATGAAAAAAACAAGAGACATTTGGCAAAACAGGAGCAAGTTGGTTTAATTAAACGCTGTGGCCAGGAAAACCTGGACAGAATGCGTCTTTTTAAAATCTCTCAATGCACAAAGTTTTGGCTGTCAATTCATACAGTTCATGTTTTACAATAAAATGTTCTCTACATTCTAAAAAGAGCATCTTAGTCATATATCAATCACATGTGCACAAGGACACAGATGGCTCTCGACTTCGGGCAGAGCTAATATGGGCCTGTGGGCCAGTGTGTATCTGTCCAATTGCCCAGTTTGAGGGGAGTGTGTAATCGCTTTGTGTAGTATGCATGTCGTATCCTGATTGGTTGAGTTATCTACATGTAGTATCTAGCTTTGTGGTATGTCTGGGAAAGGCAAGCCTTTGGCCAAACTGGCTTTATTGGGGTCAATTTCCTCTGACTTGTTTGTGGTGCAACTATCTCTCTGTGGAATCAATCAGGGTTTCCCCTGGGTGCATGTTTGCCTATAATTTATGGGGGACCCCACCTGTGACCTGTTACTTGATAAGGGTGGGAAGGGGTCGCAAAACCTGCCTGACCACCTATATCTGCCTCAGGATTGAAGGGGAGGTCACCTTGGGTGAATCCAACAGCAATGAGGTGAGTTCCTTTGAACTCCTAAGAATAATATGGCAGCCAAAGGTATCATGTTTATCAACATTACTAACATTGTGCATATAGTTGTCAGCTTGCACAATTACATTGTTAGTTCGAGCGTAGCGATAGACCTCTTGTATACTTTAGTATACCTATTTGCTTACTTGAATATGTGGACACGAGTCAGACGCGCGCTTTTTCAGTCTCGGATTTGTCCTTGTGAGCGCGCTTTTGCTGCTGGCTGTTTGCTGTGAATGTGTGCGAGCGCTTTCGCTTTCGGTTATGTCCGTTCTGAGAGCTGCTCCTCGGCCCCATGTCCCGGTGAGTCGCGGCCCCTTTAGGGCTGGTTTTATTTTTTCTTCTCATTTCTCATCTTTCCCTCCTCTCCGGTGTCGCACAGCGTAAAGGGTGGAAGCCCGCCGGGTAGCTCGCAAAGTGGACAGGAGAGGTGCGCGAGCTCCAAACCCATTGCAGACAATGGCTGTGACCGAGCGCTTTAGGAGACATGGGCTGTGAACGCGCCCGTCTCCTCTCGCGCTCTGCCACGCTTTCACTTTTGCGATGGCACCACCACTCTCTACCCGGGTCCGACGCTTCCGCGCTACTCAGGGACAGCCGCCACTGCCTCATAGGCTCACCAGCGTTGCAGCTGCTGGCCATAACTAGACCTGTCATACTCTCAGCGCCGACTCCGGCATCCTGGGTGCCACTACCCGTCCTACTAACACTCAGAGCTCTCGCACAAGCTGCATGCTTACTGAAGCACCAACATCGGCGCCGAACTTCGGGTAAGAAGCATACATGCCCTGCGAACCAGAGGCTGAGTGCTAGCACAGTAATACAGTGATCCCCTGGGCGAGCAGTAGCTGCGGCTGCCTGCAGCCCATGCATGGCGTGCTCAGCTATGTTCACCGCAGTTCTGGTCTTCTGTGGCGTAATGGATAGGGCGGCTAACTTTCACGCTAATAAACGGGGTTCGACTCTGGTGGGAGGCTCAAACATGCTGTCATTCTGTGTCCGTCGGGAATGCAACTGGTGCTCATTTAAATCACTGCTACCTTCAAGTGGACTTCACGCTATATAAAACCACCCCGGAAATAAATCGTGCAAGACTGTTTTGGGAGGAGGGGACTGCAAATTCAATTTATTAATGTGCTTGTTAAAATCTATTCACTCTCCTCTAGAATGCAGAAAACTCAGAGAAGCACCCAAATACTGGTCACGTGACATGCTGTACCAAGCTCAGTATTTTAGGGCACAGTTTAAGGTACGCACTTCATTACAAAGGTTACCTCTTGCAAAGGCGTCCAAACTACGCTTTTCAGACGACAGCCCATTCAGAGCCCCCTCCCTTTTAATCCCAGTGAAAGCACCGATTAAAAACCATCCCTGTCCGTACCCTAACAAATAATTTTTTTACGCATTTAGTACAAGGACTGTGCTGTCGTTGCAAATCCTCGTCACGATGTTACCTCTTGTGCACAAATACAGACAGGATAAAAGTACCAGTCCTGTCAGTAGCTGGACCAATAACGCTGACTCAGACTTCCACAACATGACATTAAACAGGGCCACAGACTGAGCCCTAAATGACGCCACTAACTCGTCCTCCCCCTCTTCCCCGAGAAACCCGACACATCCAGACGTCCAAAGTACTTTCTCTTGTATAGTAGCAGACACAGAAGAAGAACACAAACGCGTGCACGCACACACATAGCATCACGGTTTGTTTTTCTGAAAACACGCTTATGTTTTCACAGGTCGGTAAGTGTAAATTAATCAGCTAAAAAGCGAGTGGCTGAATTTTACAGTGCAGCTTCCCTCATCCTCGAAATACCGAGCGTTGGTTCGAGCTAGCAGCAAGGTGTGTGCCTCAGCTCTCGCTCTGTTTACTCACCTACCAAGAGAAATGCTAGGCCCGGCACGCAAGCGAACATACAGAGGGCTTGTGATGTAAGACATTTACTTAAAGAGAGCACTCTGGTGCCCGCGGTTTACGTAGACGAGCATTACTAGGTTATTTCATCGGTTTACGTTAACAAGCTCCATGATGTCGTCAACAGGCGTGGTAAAAGTCAGAGTTGTAACAATAGCTTATCACTCTAGTGCTTTAAGGTTTTTGTTCAGACGTGCATTATTTATTACCCATAAGAAAAGTAAACATTTGAGAAAAAAGTGATCTTGCATGTAATTGCCTAAAAATAAATGTTATTGGTTTACAATCGAGTAAGACTAATCATTCAATTTGACCATTCCCAAGAATATCTACACACCACAGCCCTCTATCTATCTTTCAATCTATCTATCGCCCTCTATCTATCTATCTATCTATCTATCTATCTATCTATCTATCTATCTATCTATCTATCTATCTATCTATCTATTTATCTATCTATCTATCGCCCTCACTCTATCTATCGCCCTCACTCTATCTATCTATCGCCCTCACTCTATCTATCTATCGCCCTCACTCTATCTATCTATCGCCCTCACTCTATCTTTCGCCCTCACTCTATCCATCACCCTCACTCTATCTATCTATCTATCGCCCTCACTCTATCTATCGCCCTCACTCTCTATATATCGCCCTCACTCTCTATATATCGCCCTCACTCTCTATCTATCGCCCTCACTCTCTATCTACCGCCCTCACTCTCTATCTATCGCCCTCACTCTCTATCTATCGCCCTCACTCTCTATCTATCGCCCTCACTCTCTATCTATCTATCTATCTATCTATCTATCTATCTATCTATCTATCTATCTATCTATCTATCTATCTATCTATCTATCTATCTATCTATCTATCTATCTATTTATCTATCTATCTATCGCCCTCACTCTATCTATCGCCCTCACTCTATCTATCTATCGCCCTCACTCTATCTATCTATCGCCCTCACTCTATCTATCTATCGCCCTCACTCTATCTTTCGCCCTCACTCTATCCATCACCCTCACTCTATCTATCTATCTATCGCCCTCACTCTATCTATCGCCCTCACTCTCTATATATCGCCCTCACTCTCTATATATCGCCCTCACTCTCTATCTATCGCCCTCACTCTCTATCTACCGCCCTCACTCTCTATCTATCGCCCTCACTCTCTATCTATCGCCCTCACTCTCTATCTATCGCCCTCACTCTCTATCTATCGCCCTATCTATCTATCTATCTATCTATCTATCTATCTATCTATCTATCTATCTATCTATCTATCTATCTATCTATCTATCTATCTATCTATCTATCTATCTATCTATCTATCTATCGCCCTCACTCTCTATCTATCTATCGCCCTCACTCTATCTATCTATCGCCCTCACTCTATCTATCTATCGCCCTCACTCTATCTTTCGCCCTCACTCTATCTATCACCCTCACTCTATCTATCTATCTATCGCCCTCACTCTATCTATCGCCCTCACTCTCTATATATCGCCCTCACTCTCTATCTGTCGCCCTCACTCTCTATCTACCGCCCTCACTCTCTATCTATCGCCCTCACTCTCTATCTATCGCCCTCACTATCTATCTATCTATCTATCTATCTATCTATCTATCTATCTATCTATCTATCTATCTATCTATCTATCTATCTATCTATCTACCTATCTATCTATCTATCTATCTATCTATCTATCTATCTATCTATCTATCTATCTATCTATCTATCTATCTATCTATCTATCTATCTATCTATCGCCCTCACTCTCTATCGCCCTCACTCTCTATCGCCCTCACTCTCTATCTGTCGCCCTCACTCTCTATCTACCGCCCTCACTCTCTATCTATCGCCCTCACTCTCTATCTATCGCCCTCACTATCTATCTATCTATCTATCTATCTATCTATCTATCTATCTATCTATCTATCTATCTATCTATCTATCTATCTACCTATCTATCTATCTATCTATCTATCTATCTATCTATCTATCTATCTATCTATCTATCTATCGCCCTCACTCTCTATCGCCCTCACTCTCTATCGCCCTCACTCTCTATCGCCCTCACTCTCTATCTGTCGCCCTCACTCTCTATCTACCGCCCTCACTCTCTATCTATCGCCCTCACTCTCTATCTATCGCCCTCACTATCTATCTATCTATCTATCTATCTATCTATCTATCTATCTATCTATCTATCTATCTATCTATCTATCTATCTATCTATCTATCTACCTATCTATCTATCTATCTATCTATCTATCTATCTATCTATCTATCTATCTATCTATCTATCTATCTATCTATCTATCTATCGCCCTCACTCTCTATCGCCCTCACTCTCTATCGCCCTCACTCTCTATCGCCCTCACTCTCTATCGCCCTCACTCTCTATCGCCCTCACTCTCTATCGCCCTCACTCTCTATCGCCCTCACTCTCTATCTACCTAACTATCTATAGCCCTCACTCTCTATCTACCTAACTATCTATAGCCCTCACTCTCTATCTACCTAACTATCTATTGCCCTCACTCTCTATCTACCTAACTATCTATAGCCCTCACTCTCTATCTACCTAACTATCTATAGCCCTCACTCTCTATCGCCCTCACTCTCTATCTACCCATCAGCCTCACTCTCTATCTACCTCACTCTCTATCGCCCTCACTCTCTATCGCCCTCACTCTCTATCGCCCTCACTCTCTATCGCCCTCACTCTCTATCGCCCTCACTCTTTATCGCCCTCACTCTCTATCGACCTCACTCTCTATCTACCTAACTATCTATAGCCCTCACTCTCTATCTACCTAACTATCTATAGCCCTCACTCTCTATCTACCTAACTATCTATTGCCCTCACTCTCTATCTACCTAACTATCTATAGCCCTCACTCTCTATTGCGCTCACTCTATCAATCTATTGCCCTCACTCTATCTATCTATCTATCGCATCACCACAGCATCACCACAGAATCACTCAGGGGCACCACAACATCACTCAGGGGCACCACAACATCACTCAGCACCACCACAGCATCAATCTGTGCAACCATTCAACAACAACTGGATCACCTACCCTCCCACCACCCACCTCCCAGCTGACCCCTCCTCCCCGTCTACACATATATGGCGGCCGCTGCGAGGCCGCGCAGCGGACGCGCCGAAGGCACGCCTAAGGCAAGCCCGTCTGCGCCCGTCCGTGCCTGGACCCCGCCCAGTGCCAGGACCCCTGGCCCCCGTAGTCACCAGCCCACCCGCCGGACCTACGACGCCACCGAACTCTACGCACTCGACGCCGGTAGAATCCCAGGCTGCTATCGAGCCACCCCAAGACGCACCCACGGACCCTTCTGCTGGCACTCCTGCAAGTTCAACTGCAGTCGGACCTGCACCACACCAGCACCGACAAAGCCGAACTCCAGCAGCAACCACCTCAAGTGCATCCTGCTCAACACCCGCTCCATCCACAGACACACCGTCGAGCTCTGGAACCTGCTCGACACCACAGCCCCAGACATCGCCTTCCTCACGGAAACCTGGATGAACGCCTCCTCAGCGCCCGACATCGCCATCGCCATCCCGGACGGCTACAAGATCATCCGGAGGGACCGCATCAACCAGACAGGAGGAGGCATCGCCATCGTCCACAGGAACACCATCCGCATCACGACCAACACTGACGACAACCTCCACCCGCCGAACACCTGCACATCCCGGTCCACATCAACCCCAAGACCACCCTCCGCGGCACCCTCATCTACATACCCTCGGGACCACGCACACAATTCAGCGAAGACATCGCCGACTTCATCAGCCCACACGCCCTCCCCTCCGCTGACTACATCCTCCTCAGTGACCTCAACTTCCACCTGGAGAACAACAACGACCGCAACACCACCACCCTGCTGGACAACCTCGCCAACCTCGGACTCAAGCAACTGGTGACCACCCCCACCCACTACGCCGGACACACACTCGGCCCCGTCTTCTCATCCAGCAAGGACATCGCCTTCAGCCACGCCACCGAACTCCCCTGGACGGACCACAGCTGCTTCCACTTCAGCTTCAGAAGGACCTCGATCCACCACCACCAGCAACAGGTTGCACGCAGAAGCTGGAACAAGATCACAGCCAACCAGCTCGCAACCTACCTGAGCAGGAACCCTCCCACCATCGCAACAAACCCAAGCCAGGCGGCCACCAACCTCGCGAAGTGGATCAGCAACTGCGCGGACGACCTCGCCCCTCTAAAGACCCCGCCTAGCAGACCCGGCAGCAAGAAAGCCCCATGGTTCACCGACGACTCAAGAGCTCCAAGAAAAACTGCCGAGCCCTTGAGAAAGCCTGGCGCAGAGACCCAACACCGAACAACATGACTGCCCTCAAACTCGCCACCCGAAAACACCACCAACTGATCCACGCCACCAAGAAAACTGCATTCAAGGAACGACTGGACAACAACGCACACAACAGCAAGGAACTCTTCAACATCGTTAAAGAGCTCTCCAACCCCAACGCCGGAAACAACAACATCACCCCTTCGCAAGACCTCTGCAACTCCCTCGCCTCCTACTTCCACAACAAGATCGCGGACATACACAACAGCTTCAGCTCTCAACCGACGCACGCCGCGACTGAACCACCGCCCCCAACCACCACCCTCTGCGCCTGGACCCCGATCAGCACCGAAGACACCATCCGCACGATGAACTCCATCCACTCCGGATCTCCGACCGACCCCTGCCCTCACCACGTCTTCAACAAAGCTGACGCGGTCATCGCACCCCACCTACGGGACATCATCAACACCTCCTTCGACACCGCTACCTTCCCGGAGAGCTGGAAGCACACCGAACTCAGCGCCCTACTAAAGAAACCGTCAGCCGACCCCACCGACCTCAAGAACTACCGCCCCATCTCGCTGCTCCTGTTTTCTGCCAAAGTCATCGAGAAGACCGTCAACAAGCAGCTGGCCGCCTTCCTCGAGATGAACGGATCCCTCGACCTCTCGCAGTCTGGCTTTCGGGCCAACCACAGCACCGAGACCGCCCTGATCGCAGCTACCGATGACATCCGAGCCCTGCTCGACAACGGAGAAACAGCGGCCCTCATCCTCCTAGACCTCTCCGCGGCCTTCGACACTGTCTGCCACCATACCCTAGTACAAAAACAACAAGTGATGGACTGAATGTGGATCAATGTCACACACTCCCCCAGTCAAAAGATATGAGCCCAAATCCATTGTTTTTTTGCACTCCACACCACCCTGGGTTAGACAATGGCGATATGCAAATCAGCTCTGACCTTGTTGCCCCATGGGAACAGTCCAGTCCGAACTACAAAAGCCATGTCCTTCCCAGAACGGAATCAAGCATCCAAGGACCGGACCGGTTTCGAGGTAACACCTCTCATCAGCCTGGCTAGCTTGACTCCAAGTGGTGTGGAGTGCCTGGGACCCACGTCTGGGCATCCCCAGCGCACTTAGGGCGGCAATTGCAAAAACAACAAGTGATGGACTGAATGTGGATCAATGTCACACACTCCCCCAGTCAAAAGATCTGGGCCCAAATCCATCGTTTTTTTGCACTCCACACCACCCTGGGTTAGACAATGGCGATATGCAAATCAGCTCTGACCCTGTTGCCCCATGGGAACAGTCCAGTCCGAACTACAAAAGCCATGTCCTTCCCAGAACGGAATCAAGCATCCGAGGACCGGACCGGTTTCGAGGTAACACCTCTCATCAGCCCGGCTAGCTTGACTCCAAGTGGTGTGGAGTGCCTGGGACCCACGTCTGGGCATCCCCAGCGCACTTAGGGCGGCAATTGCAAAAACAACAAGTGATGGACTGAATGTGGATCAATGTCACACACTCCCCCAGTCAAAAGATCTGGGACCAAATTCATCATTTTTTTGCACTCCACACCACCCTGGGTTAGACAATGGCGATATGCAAATCAGCTCTGACCCTGTTGCCCCATGGGAACAGTCCAGTCCGAACTACAAAAGCCATGACTGTTCCCATGGGGCACAGGGTCAGAGCTGATTTGCATAAAGCCATTATCTAACCCAGGGTGGTGTGGAGTGCAAAAAACGATGGATTTAGGCCCAGATCCTTGTACTGGGGTGAATGTAAGACATTGATCTACATTCTGTCCATCAAATTGTTTTTTGTAATTTTCTCCCTGACTGTACTGGGGTAGCTCAGACGTGGGTCCCAGAGCCTCCACACCACTGGAGTCAAGCTAGCCGGGCTGATGAGAGGTGTTACCTCGAAACCGGTCCGGTCCTCGGATGCTTGATTCCGATCTGGGAAAGATATGGCTGTGTAGTTCGGACTGGACTGTTCCCATGGGGCACAGGGTCAGAGCTGATTTGCATAAAGCCATTATCTAACCCAGGGTGGTGTGGAGTGCAAAAAACGATGGATTTAGGCCCAGATCCTTGTACTGGGGTGAATGTAAGACATTGATCTACATTCTGTCCATCAAATAGTTTTTTGTAATTTTCTCCCTGAGTGTACTTGGGTAGCTCAGACGTGGGTCCCAGAGCCTCCACACCACTGGAGTCAAGCTAGCCGGGCTGATGAGAGGTGTTACCTCGAAACCGGTCCGGTCCTCGGATGCTTGATTCCGGTCTGGGAAAGATATGGCTGTGTAGTTCGGACTGGACTGTTCCCATGGGGCACAGGGTCAGAGCTGATTTGCATAGAGCCATTATCTAACCCAGGGTGGTGTGGAGTGCAAAAAACGATGGATTTAGGCCCAGATCCTTGTACTGGGGTGAATGTAAGACATTGATCTACATTCTGTCCATCAAATTGTTTTTTGTAATTTTCTCCCTGAGTGTACTGGGGTAGCTCAGACGTGGGTCCCAGAGCCTCCACACCACTGGAGTCAAGCTAGCCGGGCTGATGAGAGGTGTTACCTCGAAACCGGTCCGGTCCTCGGATGCTTGATTCTGGTCTGGGAAAGATATGGCTGTGTAGTTCGGACTGGACTGTTCCCATGGGGCACAGGGTCAGAGCTGATTTGCATAAAGCCATTATCTAACCCAGGGTGGTGTGGAGTGCAAAAAACGATGGATTTAGGCCCAGATCCTTGTACTGGGGTGAATGTAAGACATTGATCTACATTCTGTCCATCAAATTGTTTTTTGTAATTTGCTCCCTGAGTGTACTGGGGTAGCTCAGACGTGGGTCCCAGAGCCTCCACACCACTGGAGTCAAGCTAGCCGGGCTGATGAGAGGTGTTACCTCGAAACCGGTCTGGTCCTCGGATGCTTGATTCCGGTCTGGGAAAGATATGGCTGTGTAGTTCGGACTGGACTGTTCCCATGGGGCACAGGGTCAGAGCTGATTTGCATAAAGCCATTATCTAACCCAGGGTGGTGTGGAGTGCAAAAAAACGATGGATTTAGGCCCAGATCCTTGTACTGGGGTGAATGTAAGACATTGATCTACATTCTGTCCATCAAATTGTTTTTTGTAATTTTCTCCCTGAGTGTACTGGGGTAGCTCAGACGTGGGTCCCAGAGCCTCCACACCACTGGAGTCAAGCTAGCCGGGCTGATGAGAGGGGTTACCTCGAAACCAGTCCGGTCCTCGGATGCTTGATTCCGGTCTGGTAAAGATATGGCTGTGTAGTTCGGACTGGACTGTTCCCATGGGGCACAGGGTCAGAGCTGATTTGCATAAAGCCATTATCTAACCCAGGGTGGTGTGGAGTGCAAAAAACGATGGATTTAGGCCCAGATCCTTGTACTGGGGTGAATGTAAGACATTGATCTACATTCTGTCCATCAAATTGTTTTTTGTAATTTTCTCCCTGAGTGTACTGGCGTAGCTCAGACGTGGGTCCCAGAGCCTCCACACCACTGGAGTCAAGCTAGCCGGGCTGATGAGAGGTGTTACCTCGAAACCGGTCCGGTCCTCGGATGCTTGATTCCGGTCTGGGAAAGATATGGCTGTGTAGTTCGGACTGGACTGTTCCCATGGGGCACAGGGTCAGAGCTGATTTGCATAAAGCCATTATCTAACCCAGGGTGGTGTGGAGTGCAAAAAACGATGGATTTAGGCCCAGATCCTTGTACTTGGGTGAATGTAAGACATTGATCTACATTCTGTCCATCAAATTGTTTTTTGTAATTTTCTCCCTGAGTGTACTGGGGTAGCTCAGACGTGGGTCCCAGAGCCTCCACACCACTGGAGTCAAGCTAGCCGGGCT
The DNA here is from genome assembly GCF_964263255.1 of Lissotriton vulgaris. Taxonomy (NCBI): domain Eukaryota; kingdom Metazoa; phylum Chordata; class Amphibia; order Caudata; family Salamandridae; genus Lissotriton; species Lissotriton vulgaris. The sequence goes on along the minus strand of NC_141685.1, from coordinate 796,278,330 downwards.
GATGAGAGGTATTACCTCGAAACCGGTCCGGTCCTCGGATGCTTGATTCCGGTCTGGGAAAGATATGGCTGTGTAGTTCGGACTGGACTGTTCCCATGGGGCACAGGGTCAGAGCTGATTTGCATAAAGCCATTATCTAACCCAGGGTGGTGTGGAGTGCAAAGAACGATGGATTTAGGCCCAGATCCTTGTACTGTGGTGAATGTAAGACATTGATCTACATTCTGTCCATCAAATTGTTTTTTGTAACCATACCCTAGTACAGCGCTTCAGCAACGTCGGAATCCAGGAGAAGGCACTGGAATGGATCACCTCGTTCCTCGCCGGAAGGACGCAGAGAGTCCGCCTTCCCCCGTTCAGATCAGAAGCCACCGAAGTCATCTGCGGCGTTCCTCAAGGCTCCTCGCTCAGCCCAACCCTCTTCAACGTCTACATGAGCCCCCTCTGAGACATCGCTCGCCAACACAACCTCAACATCGTCTCCTACGCCAACGACATCCAGATGATCCTCTCCCTCACCAACGACCCCGCCACCGCCAGAGCCAACCTACACGAAGGGATGACAGACGTAACCAAGTGGATGATGAGCAGCCGCCTGAAACTGAACTCAGACAAGACGGAAGTCCTCATCCTGGGATCTTCACCCTCCGCCTGGGACGACTCCTGGTGGCCCCCCACCCTGGGCAGCGCACCCAAACCAACAGACCACGCACGTAACCTAGGCTTCATCCTGGACACCTCCCTCTCCATGACCAGACAAGTCAACGCCGTCTCCTCGTCATGCTTCAACATCCTGCGCATGCTACGTAAGATCTTCTGGTGGATCCCTGCCGAGACCAGGAAGACGGTCACCCAGGCCTTCGTCACCAGCCGTCTGGACTATGGCAACTCCCTCTACGCCGGAACCACTGCCAAACTCCAGAAGAGACTCCAGCGGATCCAGAACGCCTCAGCACGACTCATCCTGGACATCCCCCGTCGCAGCCACATCTCTGGACACCTGAGAGATCTGCACTGGCTCCCGGTCAACAAGAGAATCACCTTCCGTCTCCTCACCCACGCACACAAAGCCCTTCACAACCAAGGACCAGCATACCTCAACAGCCGCCTCAACTTCTACGCTCCCACACGCCAGCTTCGATCGACCAGCCACGCCCTCGCCGCCGTCCCCCGGATCCATAGAGCCACCGCAGGAGGAAGGTCCTTCTCCTACCTGGCCGCCAAGACTTGGAACTCTATCCCGACCCACCTCCGCCTGACCCAGGACCACCTCGCCTTCAGGAGGCAGCTCAAGACCTGGCTGTTCGAGCAGTAGCGGACCCCCCCTCCCCTAGCGCCTTGAGACCTCCGGGTGAGTAGTGCGCTATATAAATGCTGTGATTGATTGATTGATTGATCAAATAAGTCCTCTCAATGTTTCAAGCTTTATTACAAATGTCACAAAAAGATGTTAATATTTCACTTCTGTTCTTTGATTTTTGTCACAATAAAATACACTGAACATAATCTTCACAAAAGTTATTTACAAAAGTTAAAGCTATTGCCATTATAAATTACAATAACTTTTATTTAAGTATTAATTAATTAAAGAAATTAAAAGCCATTGTTATTTGTAATATCAATACATCTAAGTCACGTAAATACAACACATATTGCATTACAAATGCTATAGGTGTCACATTTGCGAAAGTTAAAACTATTGGCATTGTAAATGACAAAGCTATTAATTTCGCTATTTTCAAAACCAACACATAAATAAAATATTTATCATTTACAATACCAATAGCTCAAACTTTCCTAATGCGAGACCTATTGCATTGCAAATGCTTGTTTTTACTGGTGTTGTCAAAGGTATGTTTGCTTTGGTCTGAACGCGCATTGACATTGTTCTTATTGAAAGCAATAACATTGTCCTAAATGAATGGATTATGGGATAAATTGGTATCATTATTGCTGATGTCAGCGCTGCTGTGCGGGCACACGTTACGGTATACATTGACATTGCATTGACAGGCATTGACAAGCTTATGTGGGCACAGGCTGTGGGATATGTTCACATTGCATTTACTAATATTGCACTTGTCAGGCCTGCACATATCATCACATTCATTGGCATCAAATTCATCCATCCCAACAATGGGACAGGTCCTGGGGTGAATATCCTGGTTCTATTTTGAAAACATCTCACATGACACAAAGGCAAAGTCCAAGGGAGACAATTGACTTGAGCCAAGTTTGATCCTTGATTGGTTTCCCCCTTCTACTACTAAATAATCCTAGTTTTGACATCTTTACACTAGGACCGGTTGGGTACATGTGTGTACAACCTTTTAGTTTGTAGCCACCGTAACCTCTTCCATGCTTATGACGAGCGCGGCTCGTCATGAGGTACAGTGGAGCTGTGCTCATGACGAGCTGGGCTCGTCATAATGGTCGCGGTCCGCCCATGCGCAGTTGATTTCTCGCCTGTGCAGGAGAATCAATCAGTGGGCAGAGTCGTGACAAGCCCAGCTCATCATGAGCACAGCTCCACTGTGCCTCATGACGAGCTGGGCTCGTCACGAGCACCGCAGCACCGCGCCCCCCCCTGCGCCATGGGGGAATTACCCCCGCGGCAAAGGGGTTAAAAATACTTTACTTTTTATGTGCCTATGGTTTCCAAATGTCTCCTGTTTGTGGTGAGTGCTTTGTTGGAAGAGTGTTGAATTACGGTGTCACCTATGTGGGAGGTGTTTCGGTACTATGCATGAGTGACGAGAGTTGGTACTCCTAACTTGCCTTTGGTCGGCAAGCCTCAATCTGTGATAGTAGGAAGGGAAGTGAGAGACAGAACACAGGCACTTTGCATTAATTGATTGCCTAGAATGATTGACAAGGTCGCTACAGAATCCACCCTGGAGCAAGAGATAAGCGCCCCACAGCATGCCTTAGCTGGAATGAATAGCATCAGTCATAGCAATGCTCTGTATCTATGCTTAATTTGAGCAAGTGGTTTTCGGTGCTCGGCAGGCACTTATTTGGTTTCCGGTGCTCGGCACTGGCACTTAATTGTCAACAACGCACTTATGGTAGTCTGCCACATGGCAGCGCTGGTCCTTTAATTTAGGGAAGAGCAGAACAACGGTTGTTTATGAATACAATATGCATTACAAATTACCGATACCTGCCTCCCCAGCCATTCCTTCAGCTTTGAGGACCTGGAATGAAATAAACTCTTGCACTTGCAGAAAATAGAGATGGTTAGCAGTTGTTTAGGCAGCAATGACAGGGGGGGTGGGTGATGCAAGCTGCAGTGGCCTCCTGGTCAGGGACCTGACACTTACTTTACAAATTAGACTTGCACTGGAGGGCGTTCTAGACTAAGGAATAGTAGATTTACTATTCCAACACCTTCCCTACTGTACGTAGGCTGGAGTTGGAATAGTAAATTATACTAAATTATCCTAAGTCCAGCACTCTTCAGCACAAGTCGTGGTAACGACTTGCGTTGTAAAAGCTGCGTTGTGATGTACCGCGATCATTTTGATCGCGTTGTAACATCATACATCCACAGGGATGTATTGCATACAGCCAGCCACTGTAGTTGATCTAGAGTCCAACAATCAGGGCTGTGCTAGAGTTCTCAAGGTAAACATGCATAATTTCTACCCAATAGCAAGAGGAGAGTTCCCTACAGATATGGACTCAAGACAGACAGACAGGATAAATGGCCTATACGGCAGAGTAGTAGCTCAAAGCATGCACCGGTTACAGGAAGCCAACATAAATGCATTATATCCCACTACCCAGGAAAGACAGAGGAGCAGCCCTGGGCCTTCAATCAACCCAGGACGCCATCTTGCATTTCAGTTCAGGACGATAAACAGTAGCCTGCCAGCAAGCAGGAGGGAAATGGCGGCATAGTGACTGCCCTTTAATGAGGAGTGATAAAGTGAGCAAACTGCAGGCACGCACTGGTTACAGGCCGGCACATCCATAGGTTAGAGTCGTTCTTGCATGCCCACAAAGACTCAACAAAACGAGACGGGCAAACGTGGCGAGACACAGATCAGCGAGCTATGTCGCAATTCCATTTCATACAATTACATTCACCCCACAGCAGCTGAAAGGCCCGCCCGAGGAGCCCACCCAGGCCAGTGTTTTTTCCTTGGTATTCTTGGACTTATTGTTCTGTTTTTCAATTAAAAAAAGCATTTACAGTGCAAAGAATAAGGCTCTTTCAGATTAGCCACTCATGCACGAACCAGGGAAACTTAATGGCCCGGACTACTAATAAAAGCACACAGTTTTTAATGGCTTAATAATATATGAACTGCAATGCTTGTAAACCATTTCATATTTTTGCGAAGGTTTATTTGAAAGACTTAATTTGTCACACTCTACTCCTGGCCTTCTTTTTTTTTATTAAACTGGAGAATAGAAATATTATTTTTGGTTTGAAGATTTTATTTGATTTGTACCTACGGTTGCCACCTTCCTAAAAGAAAAAATATCACCCATCATATTTAGAGATTGTTGAAGCACAGGCGCTGGGACCTGATTAAGATTGTTTGTAAAATGCTATGTTTTTTTTTAAAAACTACAATTCTGTTTCTATTGTCTTTAATGATTTTGAAGGAACACTGATGGTTTTATTTGAAGTGCTCTTTTATATTTTAAATAGGGAAAATAAACAAGCCTGTAGAAGATGATTCCATTTTTTATTGGACTTGACAGAAAAATACTCACCATGTCTCTTAAAAATGGGCCAGGTGGTGAGCCTACGTGTACTTTGTAAACAATGCCCTGCTATTTCAAAGGTACTCCAATAGTTACTTAGGGGCCCGTTAGGATCACGGGCGGATCGCCACCACCAGCATGGTGGTGGCGATCCGCCCGTGATTCGACCCCACCGGCCACTCATTTTCCGCCACCATATTTCTATGGCGGGGGGGACTGCGGCGGACGGAAAGACCGTCCACCACTTTTCCGCCCGGTCAACGAGTTGACCGGGCGGAAAAGGGTTTAATATGGTGGCGGTGTCTGTTAGACACCGCCAGCCATATTAACATGGGTGCGCAAAGATGCCTTTCCGTGGCAGCAAAGGCATGCGGGAATAGACTGCGGGGGTCCGTTGCGGGCCGCAGGTACTCCGGGGATGGGGGGGGGGCACATGGGGGGTACCTATGGTACCCCCTTGCAGTACCATGAACAACATGGCAGGCACCACAAGGTGTCTGCCATGCACAACATGGCAGGCACCACGCGGTGTCTGCAATGCCTTCCTGGCATTGTGGCGGGCGGTGCTGAGTGCACCGCCCGCCACGATGACTGGACTGCAGGATGCACCCGCCACTGTGGCGGGGCATCCTAATTGCCCCCACGGGACCCCCGCCCTTATGGCGGGCGGTCCCATTTCTCGAATGGGAGGCGGACAGACAAAGTCCTCCCGCCATCCTAATGACGCCCAAAGTGTTTTGTGTTGAACATTCAGTAATATCTAGACCCAGATTCACAAAGGTTTTACATTGGGGTTGCTTTGCATTTTTGGTTCATTCCTGACGCAAAATGCATGTTGTGATTTACAAAGCCACACATATTTTAATTTGCATCGCTGTATGGGGCATTGTGCAAAAACCTGACGCAATTCAGCGCATAGCCTTGCCTTGTGTTACCTTGCATCAGGTGCGCATTTCATATGTTGTGCATGGACGTTTCAGTGCATCAGTGCATAATGAATGTAATGAGCACCCGACAGTGCGCCCATGTATTTTGATGCAATCCTGTATTTACTAAACTTGTAAACAAGGGTTTATGCCAAAATGGTGCACCTAACTGAGGTAGGGAGGAGAAATATTGTTATTTCTTCTCTTTTTTTCCTCTTTGCATGTTGCTGTATTCTGCAGCACACATACAAAAAGGAAATAGCCTCAACGGATAATTTCTGTGCCGGAAAGTATTCCTTCCTGCGCAAAAACTGTCCAGACCACAACGCAGGCACCATTGCTACAAGATAGAAGGGTACCTGCTTTGGCACTAGGCAGCTACAAGTGCGCCAGCGCAAGAAGAGAGAAGAATTCTGCAATATCTTTGAAAATATGGCGAAGCTCTGCTCTCTTCCTTTCAATTACTGCAGTGCAGCAACTTCACTTTCTGCAATCTGTTATGTGAAATCAGTGGCGTAACAACAGCCCCCAGTGGTACATGGGGGCCCCAACCTCCAAGGCCCCCCCCCCGCCCCCCCTGCACTGTGCACGGGCGGGCCTGAGAGCGACTAAGTCCAGAGCGTTGGTGAGCCTGAGAGCTCCAGACTATGTTTGGAGTGTGGGGGGCCTGAGAGTTTCTGACTAAGTCGATGCACTTTGCAAGGAGGCCCCCTCAAGTTTTGTTACGTCACTGTGTGAAATGTTAGTAAATATGCCCTGTAAAGTTTTAAAATGCAATGCAAATACATGCCAAAATTTGGGTACAGATTAGAGAGATATCATGAAAATAAAAATATCAAGGAGATTTCATTTCTCAATTAAGTTAAAGTGAAGAAAGTGTTAAGCCGGAGAAAGCTACAACATATTCGTTTTTTCTTAAAAAACAGCCTGAAATCATGTTGGATGTGAAAAAATTTCACATTGGATTTGAATCCTTAAAGTCGTTGTTACTTTTGCTGCTCCCACTTTTCACTGTTTGCAGCCACTTACCTTACAGTTGCGTGCTCTGAGGCTGAAGAGGCAGGGCCAGAGGAAGCCTGTAGGCTCCAGTGAACTTCAAGAGGCCATTCACGCCACCAGGGAGGTGTGTGGTGGGGGCAGTCCTCTTCAGCTCGGCTGCTGGGTGGCAAAGGCAAGGATCCGTCATCGGTGGCAAAGTGCCTGGCTTCGCCAATGGAGGAATTAAGCGGGGTTGCACACTAGACTGCTCAGTGGCAGCAGTGTTTGATTGGTCAAAAATTTAAATAATAAACAGAATTAGAGATGGGTAACAGTTAATTACGGGGATGTTTTTCATTCTGGCGTTCTGGGTGACATCGAATAGACACAAGAGTAAAGCTCGAGTTGCCACCCAGAGCCCCTAGGTATAAAACATCCCCGTAATTCACTTTTTGCCTATCAATAATTTATGTTATGAAGGACCCTCAACTCAAAATCATCTGTCATGGCTTCCAACCGCTATGCAGAGGCAAAGGAGTCGTAGGGATGCCATACATAACATTGGCCTAACTCCCTGTCCCAAATAAAAAAACAAAAAGACCCTGCCTCCTGCTGCCCTCCCCTACCACTCTCTCTGCTTTCCCTCCAGGAGCTCCTTGCTCTGGAAGGAAGGGTCGCCGCTTTCCAGCTCTGCTCCTATAGGCTCTCAGAGAGCCCAGCCCAGTAAACATGGACTTTCTTCATGATATGCAACAATCATTCATGCAAACAGCTCTCCATGAGAGCCATACATAATAAAAATAAGTGCTGGTGCACCATAAAGATTTTATATGACACTGCCCACCACCACTGCTGGCCCCTGTGCCACCAACTGCCAGGTCTGTCTTTCTATATTACTTGGCAAGTGATCTGCTGAGGCTGCATTCCTTACCTTAGCAAACTACTGCCTCACCACCCCAACTGGTACACCTCACACAATGCCTTCCTCCACTCACTGATTCTTACCTGCCAGGTACCAAACGAACCCCCTTTGCCCTTTTCATTGACAGATGCCCTCTGCAAGATGAACGGGATCTATGTAGTAGGTGCATTGACCTGCTGAGCAAGAACTCTGGGTTGCCGCATTTTGTTGCAGGTGTTAAAAATCTAGAACTTGGACACCAATTGCTAATGCAATTACAAAGCCTTTGTCTTTTGGAACTTTGACCTACGTTAACTTAACAAAACAAATTCCACTTAATCTGGCATTTTGTTGTCTCGTGGCATCTCTCTTTCATCTCCAGACCTTTCTCTACTTTATGGATGAAATTCCCTCTCTCAAGTTCCCCTCCACAATCTGTTTTTCTTCTGCACATTTGCCTCGCTTTATAGTTAATTTATTTCCTAGCCCTCAGTAAGATTATGCATTCTTTGCAATTAGTTGTAATTGATGGACTGACCTTCCGCACTCCTATGTGGCCACGTGCTGTGAGAGGCTCTGGCATGTAAGGGAGCGAGAGAGTGCTCTGGTAGAAGGAAAGAGGGCTACTCCTACGATAGAGGTGGCAGGGCTTTAAGTGTACCAGGTCCTGCCAGGTGTCAGACCCAGCAGTGCTTAGAAACATTCGTCCTCTATATACATCTCCTTAACTTTACTAGTAAAAAAGACTGATTTACCTCACTCACCACACTACATTAACTATAACTCGCCACTGTACCATACACTCTGTTTTCAGAAATTATGTCATTTGAGATGTCGTACGTGTTGGTATGAATACTATGACTTCACATGCTGTTAGTCATGTAACATGCATGGGTATAACCACTGCATGGAGATGGCACAATTCATAGTTAATGTAGGGTGGCGAGTGAGGTGACAAGATTGTGCACAAAAATGCTCAATTTATAGTAAATTGAAGGTGGTGCTTAAATTAGAAATTTAAGTTATAACTGGTGGTGTGTAAGTTATAAATTGAAATTATAACTATTGCTAATGTTTGTACACCTTAACTTAGGTCTGTACAGAAATAATAAATAAAGTCTTCCTACCTATAACTTATACTTAACCTTTGGTTTTTTTCATTACATTTAAATGTTTTTTTATTTTTTAATAAAAATGTGTTTCAAATCAAAGTGGTGCATGTCATTCAGTTGAGTGTTGCTAAGTAGAGTGTCATAGAGTATAGTGGAGTACAGCGTCATACAGTCTTGTATCATAGAGTACAGTGTCGTAGAGTGGAGTGGCATTTGATGGAGTTGGGCAGAGTGGAGAAATGTAGAGTGAAGTGGTGTAGAATGGAGTGACATTGAGTGGCGTGGCATAGTTCTCAGTGGCATAGCGTGAACAATGCAGAGTAGGGTGATGCAAGAAATGTCCTTTACTCCACATGCATTACAACGCATGTCATTAACCTACATGTTTTACTCCACAAAAACCTTCACAAAGCGGGCTTTACACCGCAATCCATTACAACGCATTCCCCATTACAGCGCCCAGGTGGAGTTAGAATAGTAAATGGCATTGTAATGGACAATGCTTTGTAATGGATTGCGTTGTAAAGCCCTGGGTTGTAAAAGTTTTTTCGGAGTAAAGAACGAGGGGTAATGATACAAGTTGTAAATGCGTGCGGAGTAAAGTGTCCTATTCGGGTGACGCACAGTAAAGTGGCGTATCGAAAAATGTTGGAAACTGTCATAGAGTGGAGCACACTGGAGTGACATAGAGTGTAGTAGAGTGGTGTAAAGTAGAGGTCGGTGATAAATGTTGCTACCCCTGTGGAGTTCACTGAGTTTTGGCCAATCCACATTACTCATGTTAAGTGGATTTCCGGCCAAAATCCGCCAACCGCTGCATGGCAGAGTTTTTTCGTTTGCGGCTCATTGATGGAAAGCTGGTAGGCGTTAGCGAGAACGGATATCCTCTAGCACGACTTTCCGGTGCTAGGAGGGCACTTAGGAAGATTTTATCAACAAGGGCGATCATAAATGTGCGCAGTGAGAAAGCTGCCACTCGAGTAGAAAATCTACCCGAGCTGCAGCAAAGAAGCAGTGCCCTCTGGCAAACTGTGTGGTGCCATTTGTGCAGATTTTGCAGAGCAGAATAAGCTCACGGCAAAAAACAAATCAGCACCAATAGCACTACATGCTGGTTTCCACCTGTTCGTGGAACTCCACAGAGTCTTGAGGAGTTTTCATGTAACTCCATGGATTTCAGCGGAGTGAAACTCTGCGAGTGCTTCCCACCCCTAGTTTAGAGTGGAGTGGGGTACAGTTGAGTAGTGTGTCATAGAGTAGAGTGGAGTAAAGTCCTTGGTGAGGGAGAGGATCAGCTGAGGGTCGTCGGCGTAGGAGATGATGCTGAGGTCGTGTAGTCTGGCGACGTGGGCGAGCGGGCCATGTAGATGTTGAACAACATCAGGCTGAGAGAAGATCCTTGGGGTACGCTGCAGATTATATTGGAGGCTTCGGAACGGAAAGAGGGGAGGCGGACTCTCTGGGTTATGCCGGCGAGGAAGGAGGTGGTCCATTCCAGGGCCTTGTCTCAGATTCCTGCTTTGTGGAGGCGTGTGCGTAGGGTGCGGTGGCAGACCGTGTCGAAGGCGGCTGAGAGGTCCAAGAGGATTAGGGCCGCGGTTTCGCCGTTGTCTAGCAGAGCCCTGATGTCATCGGTGACGGCGATGAGGGCAGTTTTGAAGCTGTGGTTGCTGCGGAACCCGGACTGGGATGGGTCCAGGATGTTATTCTCCTCGAGACAGCAGGTCAGCTGTTTGTTGACGGTTTTCTCGATGACCTTTGCCGGGAACGGGAGCAGGGAGATGAGCCGGAAGTTCTTGAGGTCCCTTGGATATGCATTGGGTTTCTTGAGCAGTGCGTTGATCTTGGCGTGCTTCCAGCTCTCTGGGAAGGTCGCGGTCTCGAAGAAGATGTTGATGGCCTTGCGGAGATGGGGTGCGTTGGTGGCACTGGCTTTGTTGAAGATGTGGTGTGGGCACGGGTCTGACGGGGAGCCGAAGTGGATGGTGTTCATGATTTTGATAGTGTCAACGTCGTTGATGTTCGTCCAGGTGAGCAGGTGGTCGTTGTAGGTGGTGGTCGTGGGATCTGAGGTGTCATTGGCTGTCCTGGTGGTCTGGTCATTGAAGCTGTCGTGGATGTCTGCAATCTTGGGATGGAAGAAGTTGGCCAGGGAGTTGCACAGTTCTTGGGATGGTGGGATGTCGGTGTTGGAGCTGGGGTTGGAGAGTTCCTTCGCCATGTTGAAGAGCTCTTTGCCGGTGTGTGCATTGTTGTCAAGGCGGTACTTGAAGGAGGTCCTGAGCTGCGTGGTTCTCTGGTGTCTGTTCGTGGTGCCATTTCTTGTCTAGTCTCCGGCAGGTTTGTTTGGGGGTCTGGAGGTCTGCGGAGAACCAGCTGGCGTTCTTGTTGGTGTGTCTGTTGGAGGATTTCTTGATCGGGGCGAGGGTGGTGGCACAGTTGTTGATCCAGAGTTTGAGGTTGTTGGCGGCAGAGTCTGGGTCGGTTGGGTCGGCGGGTGGGCTTCGGATGAGGGCGGTGTTCAGCTGGTCTTCAGTGACTTTACTCCAGCAGTGGCGGGGATCTGTTGGGTGCAGTGGTGCGTGGTGGGTTTCTGGAAGGTGAATGGGATGCAGTGATGGTCGGTCAAGTGGAGTTCAGTGGTGTGGCTGAGGAGACGTGGGAGCTTGGGGAGAAGATGGGATCAAGCGTGTGGTCGGCGGAGTGGGTGGGCTTTGAGATGAGTTTTCCTAGCCCGAGGTTGGTGAGGTTGTCTATCAGGGTGGTGGAGTTGGTGTTGTTGTTGTTCTCAAGGTGGAAGTTTAGGTCTCCGAGGAGGATGTAGTCCGTGGAGGTAAGGGGGTGCGTGCTGACGGAGTCGGCAATGGGGTCAGTAGATTAGGGTTTCTCTGAGGGTGGTGTTGGGATCGGTGTGGATCTGGAAATGCAGGTGTTTGGCGGTGCTGAGGGTATCGTTGTTGCTGGTTGAGACCGTGAGGGTGGACTTGTGGATGATGGTTATTCCCCCTCCTATTCTGTTGAAGCAGTCTCTGCAGATGATCTTGTAGCCGTCCGGAATGGCTATGGCGATGTCTGGTGCCGAGGAGTAGTTCATCCAGGTGTCTATCAGGAAGGCGACGTCCGTGGAGGGTGTGTCGAGCAGGTCCCAGAGTTCCATGGCGTGTTTGCGTGCGGGGCAGGTGTTCAGGAGTATGCATCTGAGGCCGTTGCGTCTTTTCTTGGCGGGTGGATTGGCGGGTCGGATGCTGGTGAAGCTGCAGTTCTGACAGGAGAAGGGTCCTTGGGTGCGTTTCAGGGCAGCCAGGAAGCATGTGTGAGATCATCCGGCGGTGAGTTCATGGAGGGTGCTGGCATCAAAGCGGAGGCCGGCATCGTGGCATTCGAGTGGGGGCCAGGGGGTCTGGCACTTGGTGTGGTCCAGGCGCGGACGGGCGCAGACAGGCACAGACGGGTTTGCCTTAGGGGCACCTTCGGCGTGCCAGCAGCGCACCCGCTGCATGTAGCCTCCATATAAGGGGAGTTGGGAGGGAGGAGCAGCTGGGAGGCGGGAGCAGGGGGTTGGGGCCGCAGGGATGCAGCGGCAGGTAAAGCGGGAAAAAACAGGTGAAGGATGGCGGGGAAACAGAAGGCAAAACGGGGCACTGAAAACTAGCAGGAGGATGTATAATAAAGGTCGAAAAAAGATTTTTGGACCTTTATTACACATCCGAATAAATTTCAAAATGGGGGGAGGGGAAGGGGACTCTCTGCCCCAGATGTAATAGGCCTAAAGCCGATCTGATACATATGCTGGCTACATGTCATACATTAGATAATATTAAACAAGAAATCTCCAACTTCCTATCTGAAATATTAGAAGTGAATATAGAGATCAGTACAGCAGAAATTATGTTGGGGGTGGATAGAGTTACCAGACCTATCGCCATGCAGGGACTCATTTATATTGCTATGGCAGTCTTAAGAATCTGTTTGACTTCCGCATGGCTGGATCAATACCCACCCACATTCAACAATGGCGGACGCGCTTCTTAGCTACATATAATCTTGAAATTGCCATTTATAGCCGGAAAGGTATCAAGAAGAAAATAAAGGGATTCAAAATTTGGGACCCAGTTAGATTATAGCTAGGGAGCCCAGTATAGATCAATAATGTAACCGAGATGTATTGAATTCGTCAGGAATGTAATGATGTTTTTTTGGGGTTTTTTTTGTTTTTTTTTACTCTTCTTATTCTTCAAAGCCTGTATTTCTCTATTTTTCTTTTTAATTTTTAATTTTTTAATTGTTATTTTTCAAATTGTTACCTGTACCAGGAGGAGGGGTCCCAAGGGGGGGGGGAGGGTGGGTCAACTGTGATGTAAAAAAAACCTCAGTAAAGACTTGTTGAAAAAAAAAAGAAAACTAGCAGGAGGGAGAAAAAAGGAAATTAGGCAAAGCAACAACAAGACAAGTACAATCAAAGCAGTACAGCAGTAATACAGAAAGACCAGTACAACCAAAAGCAATACAGCAGCTTCAGGGGCGACATGCCTGCGAGCAGGGACAAAGGTCACTCGCCCTCCCCTCCCCCCCGACTGGCAGTTAACGTTTGCAAATGTCTGCCGTTGTGCAGCCCTAGATATGGTGCGTTTTTGGAAACTTTTGATCCCTTGCAGTTAGAAGTTACATTTGTTGTTGATATCTGCAAATTGTTTTAGAAAGTGGTGGATTATGTGGCAAGTGTCATAAATCATTAATTATGCAGAAAACACAATAGTATCTCATAAATCCAATGGCCCTGGCAATTATCCACTTCTAAACATTAGTGGATAATCTGAATAAGCCTGTAAAGATGCTTCAAAACCCTGTACAGTTTAGCACATTATTTCTGATCAAACATGCTTTTAAATAGAACATTTGTCACAAATTGTCATGAAAGTATGTCCCCGGTAATCTCATCATGGTTTTTTGCGAATAGTTTTGAATCATCATTAGTACAATTTGACTACTCTACTTTTTGGTGTCCAGATCTGTGTTTTTTGGCTCAGTCTGACCCTGGGGGCTTGGGAGCTGCGATGTTCATAATTGGTACAGATAAGGTAGACCTTGGACAAATGTGCAAAGCATCATTTAGCGATTGCCAAGGGTCAGAGCTGCAACCCATGACTTTCTTCTTGTGACTAGGCCTGGGCAGATTTTGCTTAGTTCTACTCCGCAAAGAAGTGGAAAAACTCTGCTGCGCTCCGCGGAGTTCTGCCAACTGTGGAGTCTGTTGAGTCATGCTGCTCGCACTGATTTTTATTGCTGGGAGTTTGTATTGTGCTGTAAAATCAGCTCGAACAGCACTAAACATCGCGCCAGAGGGTGCGGCTGCTTTCTCCTGCTGGAGTAGAAATTATACTCGAGCGGCAGTTTCCTCAATGCGAGCGTCAGATTTCTCAACACAACCTGCCGCAACCAACCTCATTGAGAATTCTTGCAAGGAGGAAGTCTAGCATGCAACTTTTTCTTGCGAACGCTCAGCCACTTAACGCAGGCAAGCTACTCAAAAGAAGAAACTCTGCTCCGTTTCACTTCGTGGACTCTTTGGGAACTCCGTTCGGAGTGGGCAAAACTACACAAACTCCGCCAGCGGATCAGAATTCTTCGCCCACCCCTTCTTGTGACCCCTGGCACTGCTTTTGTGACGCGCGGCCTCAGAGGTCCCAAAGGTAGTGCCTGGAACAGAAGCCCTGTTTACTTTCCCTTGCACTGGGTGATGTGTTTGACTCTTGGGTGAGCCTAGGCACTTTGAGCTGCCTTGGCATGTGGGCCTGTGGGATGGGTCTAAGCTGGCTCTGTCTGGGTAGGAGACTGCTGCATTCCTGACGTCTTGAGGCAGCACTCCTGGCATAATGGGAGCACTCATGGTATATCATGGAACTACCTCAATGTACTTGTGTGTTGTAAAAATAGATTTATATGTGGCGCAGAAGCCTGCAGCGTTATTTTATTAATCCTACATTTAATGTTTAATCTTTCATTTATTGTTGTTTATTTAGTTCAGCGGTGCTGCTACTTTATTGCCATTAATTCAAAGGATTCGTGACCGCACTTTATCTAACATCAGTTTCAAAAAGTCATGCCATGCCACTTTCTCCATTTCACCTGCCTCTCAAGAACTGAGATGACGTCACTTCTACTACTCCTGGCATTTTGGTAAATGGATGTATATGGAAATGGATTTTCAGATTGTGTCTGCAGTAAAGGGTTTTTATTTCTGATCATGAGTAAACAGCTTGAGAAGGCTTTTCTTCTTTTCTGTTTCTTTTCTGTTTCTTGATTTCAGGGCTGGCAGTGTCCGGGCAAGTGAGGCATCAGTGAAGACCTGCATACTTGACAAGCAGTCGTCATCCATAAAGCCTGGAATAAAGCAGGCTGCCTGCACCCACACAGCCCAGGTGGAATTCAAACGGCCGGTTGTAAGGTGGAATTTCATTGGGCAGTTTGATGCGTGGCTGGGGGACCATGAAACTCACATCTGCTAATTTTATTTCACCTTCTAAAAAAGGCCAGAACAGACGTGGCATTGATAACCAGGCCTTTGGAAAAAAAATGATGAAATATGATAGGAGCGAAACAAGGGCAAAAGCTATCAAAATGGAAAACGTGTAAGGGAAAGCACAAGGGCAGGAATAAGGGGCACTTAAAATATAAATCTAATGATTTCCTGGTAACTGTAATATGCTAATGAGATCTGAATTTTTTAAGAACTCAGTTAGTATTCCCCTGCCTTTGAATTTGAAGAGAGGATGGATACGACTGTCCTGAAATAATGAATGCAGTGGCTTAAAAATTCCCTTTGCACTACTAAGTTCATCAGAAATCATAAATCCTGCTACTGGAATAAAAGCAATTTAATAAGTTAAATATGTCGATTTCATGCTGTTTAAAGGTGAAAATAACAAGGTCTATCTAACACAAGATTCCTACATCTTTTAAATGGCTATTTATTTTAATGCCATAGTTCAACAATGCTGCAGCGTACATGCAGTGTTCAATCAGGCAAGAAACGAAACAAAGGGCATCCCTATTAAGAATAATGGTGCTCAAGGTCAGACACAGAAAAGAAAACATGCTTCCCTCCCCTCGCACAAATGATCCACATACATGCTGAACATCGGGGACGGTAACAGGGTAAGAGCCACAACCTTCAGTTCAATAAAAGTGAAGCATAAGCATTGATTCGCAACATAATGTACTGTTAACATTAATTGAATTTAAATTGAGAAAATACACAACTTCTAATATATTTCCAACACGAATGCCTTTTACTAACTATAATCAGCTTGCACTAAAATGGCTGCTGCTAAGCGGAATTTTCTACTGAGCATGCGTCTGTCATGCCCATGTGACATGCTTGGTGGAAAAACCTTTGATTCTGCGCAATCAAACTAAGATGGCTGTTATGTGTCCTAATGTGCGAGAAAGCTTGCATCACTGCTTTGCTAAGCTGCTTGTTTTCGCTTAATATTTAATGCAATAGTATAAAATTAAATATTGGGAATAGAGTAGAAAGAAGTGGTATACAGTGCTTTCATTTATTCTTTGTTTCTAAAACTGTTTATTTTCTATTTTTACATGTTACCAAAATTACGGGCCTAACAGCCATATTCATGAACCTGAATTGCGCTCGCAAATGGCCAGATTCTGAGAATCTGGCCGTTTGCGAGTGCGATTTTTGCATTTGGGATTCATCATCCCAAATGCAAAAATCGCTATTTGCGAACTCGCATATTTGCGAGGAATTGGATTTAAGGAATCTCTAATAGAGATTCCTTAAATGCAATTCATCACCCTATTAGAAATTGCGAATTCGCAATATTTGGTCGCAATTTACCACGAAATCTGACTTTGTGGTAAATTGCGATAAACGAGTAAAAAGCACTTTTGTGCATTTTTTACTTTTGCATGTTGCACACACACATGTCCTCTGGACATGTGTGTGCGCAACACCTGTTCAAATGTACATTTTAGGGGTGCTACAGGGTGTCCTTTGGACACCCCTGGCACCCTTCAAATCGCAATCGTATTTGCGATTAGCAAATTGCTAATCGCAAATAAGGAATACTCCCCATTCATTCCTATGGGCCTTTTGGCCCATAGGAATGAATGGGGAGTTTTTTTTATTTGCGATTAGCAATTTGCTAATCGCAAATAAGGAATCAGTAGGAATCGCAATAATTTTTGCTTATCCTACATGAATCCCGTTTTGCGAGTCCTTAATAGCGAATCGCTATAATTCGCTATTAGGGCCTCGCAAAACGGGAGATTGATGAATATGGCTGTAAATGCTTTGCTGAACTCCATCTTTGGAGAAACTGCGCCCGTGCAACAAATGTCCTGAAGCCACAGAAGCTGTAGCCTTGAATCATGGCCAAGACGGACATGGAAGACGGAGAAGAGTGAACTCCTTGCCTTGCCAGAGGAAGCTGAATTGATTAAATTGTTTTAAAATGATTATTGATACATTTCACTACCGGGAGGAATAAAGAACATGGGTAGATAAAGTTATGGGAGGAAACAACTTGAATACATGATTGACAAGTTGATTCTAGAAAAGTATGGTGTGGTGGCTACTCCTCGTGCTTTGTCCAATAAAATTGTGGGATTCACACATTTGCAACATTTGGGGGTGGTACACTGACCTGAAAAATAGTATAACTAGGATAGGCTTAGTTAGTTAGATTGTCCGACTTGTCCGAATAGCTGACCCTGTCACTGAAGCAATGCACTCAATAGGTGATCGGGAGCAGAGTTGCTGGCGGAGCACTCTGTCAGAAGATTCAATAACCCAATCAGGGTTCTGGGGAGGATATCGATGACCCAATCGGCATTTGACTGTTAGATGCAGAGAGGGTTTACAACGCTGTTGTTTTGAACTTTAACTGTGGTGCAAGTCTTAGCCTGTGGTGGTCCTATCCTGATCCAATTTGGTTCGTAACCTGTCCTGATTGTGGCTTGCACCTGTTCTTTCCTGCTGGCACTTATACTTTGGGATTCTTATTCTTTGACTCAGCCTATGGCCAGGGTTGGTCATCACACCGTTCTAGGTAACTATAAAGTGTGGGTTTGTCATTGTACTGTTTTTCCCTTTTCTCTTACCCACCCTTTGTTTAAATGCTTAACAACATTTTCTCTCCAAATCATTTTGAAATGTTTATGTTTTAAAATCGTATAAACAAAAGGAATCCTCCTTGAAATGGCAGGGAAGTGTTCACCGCAGTGTTATGGGAACACTTAGTGTTTCTTAAAATACCCTCACACACCAAAAGGCCCCTTGGTGCCATGCTTCATCATAGGGGTCTTCGCGCCCCTCTAACGGGATGCGGCGTGCTGTGACCTACGACTACGCGGGAGCACTTTTAGTCTTTGACTATATGTGGTACATGTGAGTGGGTATGTTTATTATGTGAGTGGTGGGGTTTAGGTGAAGTAGTTAAAAAGTACCTGGCTCGTGGGTGTAGTAGAAACATTTTTTTATTCATGGCCCCGGGCTGGTACTATTAAAAGAAGTGAAGTGCGATGTGTGTATTGTCGTAATTATGGACAACACCTCATGTGTGTGTCAACATGTTTCGAAGGCAAAGCTCCTTCTTCAGGACAAGGGCACAACTTCCCCACCTTACTCACGTTTCACTAATGGTTTACAGATGTATTATTGTGATTAACAAAAGTGAAGAAAAAACTATAAATATGTGCAGGTATATATAGGCTATTATGTGCCTGCAGCGGTTCAGCTCAAGTAAATGCAATGTGCATAACCTGAGAAAAAAGAGAAAAGAAAATTATGGTCTCCCTTATCCAGGGTAGCTCAAACAGGAGCAGTCACCTGGAACAAACCATCCAGCTTAATTAGCCCTGTGGAAAAAACACTTACAAGACATACAACATAGATAACATATAACACACTCTTAAAAAGTGCAGAGGTTTCAATCATACTTAAGTAATTGTGCTTGCTTGCTTCATGAGCATTCAGAATGTCTAGGGGGTAACAGCTACTGTGCAGTCTAGAAGGAAGACGTGTAGGTTTCAAGGTGGTGCATTACTTACTTAGGCTGCCTCAATAATCCTGTTGTTACACATCATACACACAAACTCGGGAGAAGTTCTCCTCGGTCTAGCCCCACACGCTGCTCCGCTGGACTGAGGTTTGAGCCCAGGGCGTGCGGGATTTATACCCCGAGTGAACTGGTAATTGCTCGTTGAGAAATGCGTGTGAGCGCATGTCAAATCATGCTCATATTTGGGTAACCCAGTGTTCATTGAGCGCCCCTGAGCTAATTGAATGATTACTGTGCCTTCTATGGTCTGTCCGGTCGGGGAACGGCCCTGTATTCCAGCGTCCCGTTTTTGCGCATGCGCGGTTGTTGCTAGCTGCACTGCGCATGCGTGGAAAGGAGAAAGGCTTTCTCCGCGCATGTGTGTGTGGAAAAAGGTAGGGCCGATGCCGATTGAGAACCTTTTTCAGTATTGCCCAGCGCTAACCGCCTCTCATACCACTCGAATCTTTCAAACAAAGAGGCAGGCGCTGGAGACTGGAAGGCAGGAAACAGAAGTTTTATTCCGACGGAGCAGAACACGTCAACTCAGACAACAGGGTATCTTCTCGAGGTGCTCTAACCGCATCTCTGAGGCCTGGCCTCTTATACACAGGTTTTATGGCTTTATTGCATGAAACACATCTTTGTCAACACTTTGATGTACGGAAAGACATCCCACACACATTTACAGTAGAAGTCCCCACCCCGGTCACAACAGGTGATGATTGTTACGCAGCTGGACATTCTGTCGATTCCCGGAATGCATGTGGTTGATCGGATCTCATGGGGTGGGGGCTTTGATCAGTTGTGGATCCTTTGATGGGAAAGCTTCCTACTGTATGGGGTCAATAAACAGCATCCGCAGGGCCAGGTGGTGGCCTGGGAACGAGCAGGGCAATCGGGCACAGAGGAAAAGGGGTTTATCAAAGGATACGGGATCATGAAAGGAATGGAGGGAGGTGTTGAGCTGGGAACAGGATGGGGTTCCGAGGCAGGGTTGCGCTGAAGAGGGGTTTATGGCCCGGGCATGTAAGAGCGAGGGCTGTCAGCGTGCGGGGGATGCTTGCGAGGTTAGGAGAGAGGGAGAGACGCGCTGGCTATCGGCAGTGGGCAGAGAGGCCATGGCATTCAAAATGGCTGCCACTTACGCGCACGAATGAGCCTAAAAAGGGACAAGATGGCGGCGATAATGTTGATGTCGCAAACTAGATTTTAACAGTCCTCCCTTTTCAACATATCTAGCCAGCTTGTTTAATCAATATATATCTTCATCAAGTTCCTAACCTCGACATCGTACAATGCTCTCATGCGTTCTTTTTCGAAGTCCAGAGTCTTAGGGCAGATACAATTCGCCCATAGTGACACAGAGGCGGCAGGCATTGGATTCCTAGGCAGAACCCACATATCACAACAACAGGAATCAGTATAATCGTAAATAACCTCCACCCCCAGTCCTTCACAGTACTCCAGAACCATCCACCAAGCGACCATTCTTCTTGTTCCTGGTGAACTTCTGAGGAAAGTCTGTGGAGATGTTCGATGGCTTTGTACACTGAGGGTGAATTGTCCGGTATATAGGTGCAGCAGCTGGACACAATGATACGGCATGCTCCTCAACGATCCGCTAGAACCACATCTAGAACAAGGCGGTTCTGGAGAGCCACTAGGCGGACCGCTTGAAGCTCGGCTGTATTGTTCGTAAGGATGCCAGCTGTAATGTTCATCGTTGTTTCAACTGCCTGGGTCAAATGTCGGATGGCACGGCTGTTCGCCATCGGGCCCCAGAGTGGAACAAGTCCCTTCATTGCATCGAGGAACTGTGCTCCGGTGGAGTCGGCTTGCTCAATGTCCTTGGCTCGTTTCTGTCTGTGATGATTTGCTGGAGCCACATAGGTCGGAGGAAGGACGAAGGTGATATAACAGGTGCCCCCCCAGCCTTTGGGGAGCCAGGTGTAAGCCTTTGTACCACAAACAAAGTACATGTTCGGAGAGGAGACAAAAGAGGGTGGGTCAGTGGAGTCCAAAGTTCTGGTGATGCGGCAAGCGCTGCGGCCTACCAGCTGTGTCCCAAGCCCTTCGATGCACATAAGGCCTGTGGCGTTGATGACGGATAGGGCCACAGTCAGGGTGGCAGCTGTTCGTTTCCGGAGGTAGGAGAAGGTGGGTCTGGTCGGATTGTTAAACACCTGCATTTCAATCCGTTCTTTGACAGGGATGTCCATGTGGATAGAATCGTTGGATGTCTGTGGGCAGGAGTGTGCAGCAGTTTTCTTCGTTTTGTTCTGCCAGACCTCATGAAAGAAATGTGTCATAGTTCCGCTGGAGGTGGCATTATCCCTATAGCTTTCTTGCAAGAGGATCAGCCAAGCAAGGTAGGAGCCGTGAACTGAGAAGGGTGAAGGGATGAAGGGTATAGAATGTCCAGTGGCGTGGGGTAGCAACCCACAGATCCAGCAGTTGGTGGCATTGGTAGCAAGATTGTGATGGTGCAGCAGTTGCACAAAGGAGTTGTTCCAAAACTCCTTACGCCTTTCTCGGAGCTGGGATGAAAGAGAAATCAGATAATGTTCTTTCATTGTGGTAGGCTGTGCAGTGGTCAGGAATGTCTCATGAGCTGGTGCGCTCTCTTCCACAATCCAGAGGGTGGTCATGAGGAGGAGGCAAAAGAGAAGGGTGATAAAAAGTGCAATAGTCTTTGAACAGTAGATTTTGTCTTTGGGTTTCTGTAGCGAATTTTCGGATGTCCGGTTGCTTCCATCATCTTCGTGCCGGGTGCTTCCATCATCTTCTTATCAGGCGCTTCCATCATCTTCTTATCGGGCGCTTCCATCATCTTCAAGGGGGCTCAGTAGCGGGCAGAACCACAAACTTCGTCTGGCTTTCTCTCCTGACAGCCTTAGTAGTGTTAGGCCACCGCTCTGAGAATTACGACTTAGTCAGTGGTCTGCTTAGCCAAAGCTCCCTCCTTTTGTCGCAGGTTATACCCTTCTCTGGATGGCACAGTGGGGTCAGGAAATGTTGCTAATTCAAGTGTCTCTGTATCAGGATAGCAGTTCAGAGATGGCCGGTCTTTGTTCAGGAGCTCTTCCTGGGTGGCCACGTCTTCGGTCGTCGTCAGAGTCGAGGAGATCTTCTTACAGTGGTGTGCATGCACCCAGTTGCGCTTCCCCTCCACTCGAAGAGCTGTTCGGGTGGTGATTAAGACTTGCCAGGGGCCCGTCCACCGGGGTTCCAGACTCTTTGCAAGCTGGAAGTTCCGGATCAGCACGAAATCCCCAGGTTGGATGGTGTGCCCGGGACCCCTGGAAGCATCGGGAATGGCATGCAGCACCTGTTGGTGGATAACAGACAGTGTTTTAGTCAACTGGTACAAGTAATCAGACATTAGGACGTCCGGGACGTCATGAATGGATGTCGGTTTTGGTGCAGACCAGATGTTCATTGGCCGGCCGAAAACGACCTCGTAGGGTGTCAAGTGGTGTTTGGTGGGGGTGGAACGCATTGAGAGCAATGCCAGTGGGAGGGCGTCTGGCCATTTCAGTCCTGTAGTAGCCACTATTTTAGCTAACTTGAGTTTCAAGGTGGCGTTATGTCGTTCAACTAGTCCAGCAGATTGGGGGTGGAAGACTGCGTGGAACTTTTGTTTTACACCCAACCCCTTCAAGATGAGTTGGATAACTTCGGCTACGAAGTGGGGGCCATTGCCGCTCCACAAAATTCGACAAAGGCCGTAACGAGGGAAGAATTCCTTTAGTAGTACTTTTGCAGTGGCAATGGCAGTGTTGTCACGGGTTGGATAGGCTTCCACCCACTTGCTAAATGCGCACACCACAACGAGTACATACTTCAGGCCTTGGCATCTTTCTAGCTGGATGTAGTCCATCTGCAGGACTTCAAATGGATGATTGGGAACCCCAAACCCTCCCTGGGGTACTATAGTTCCTTTCCCAGGGTTGTGTTACAGGCATATCAAACATTGTTGGACCAAACGTTTGGCGAAGTCTGCGATCTTATCATTGTGCCAAACTTTGGAGACAAGCTCGGTCATAGGGGCTGATCCTATGTGTGCAGGGGAGTGTGCCATGGTCAGTAGGGGATCAGGTATGAATCGGGTAGTAACCATTTGTTTGTGTCTTTTGTCCGCCAGCAGCCTTCATCGTCTTTCAGTCCCACCCGTGCCCATTCAGTCAATTCGTGTTGTGAGCTAGCCATTTGGATGTCTCTAATAGTTTCCCTAGCGTCCGTCCATTTCTCTGCTTGTGACCTGGTCACGTACATGCGTGTCGTCGTCCTATTCTCAGCTGTGGTTCGGGCAGTGATGTCAGCCAGTGCATTCCCCTGTCCAATGATGTCTGTCACCTTTTTGTGTGCTTGGCATTTGATTACTGCAAGTTGTTTGGGAAGAAGGACTGCTTCAGTTAGGGCGGAGACTAGATCTCCGTGTAAGATGGTGGTGCCATGTGAGGTCAGGAATCCTCTCTCCTTCCAAAGGAGCCCAAAATGGTGAACCACCCCGAAGGCGTACTGGCTGTCGGTGTAAATGTTTGCTGTGGTTCCTGCTGCCCGGATACATGCTCGTGTGAGGGCAATCAGTTCTGCTGCCTGTGCAGATCGTTGTGTGATACGGGCTGTCTCTACTACAGTTCGGGCTGTGGTAACTGCATAAGCAGCTGAGGTGGTGCCATCTGGGAGTTTGATGCAAGAACTGTCCACCCATAGCTCTCCGTCAGGGTCAGGGAAAGCTGTGTCTCTGAGGTCGACCCTACTCCTAGTCTGTTCGTCCGTGAGGGTCACACAGTCATGTACAGGGGACACATTGGGATCGTTCTCTGGTAGGGGTAACAAAGTCGCTGGGTTCAGTGTGGTGCATCTTTTCAGGGTGATGTGGGGTGCAAGCAGAGTCAATTTGTATCCAGTCAGTTGTGCGCTCGTCAGGTGTTGCGTCTTAGTCTGGTTCAGGAGGGTGTCAACCGCATGGGGTACTAACACCGTGAGGGAGCTCGAGAGTACGATCCCCTCATGTTGTCATATAGAGATAGCAGCGGCAGCTACAGCTCAAAGGCAGGCAGGAAAAGCTCTGGCTACGGGATCAAGAGTGGCAGAGAAGTAAGCGCATGGGCGTTGCTTTGGGCCAATGGACTGGGTCAAGACAGACAAGGCACATCCCTCCCTTTCGTGGGTGTAGAGGGAGAAGGGCTTCGTGTAGTCCGGGGTTCCTAGGGCAGGGGCTGAGCAGAGGACATCTCTTAGTTCTATGAAGGAGGATTGGCATTCAGGGGTCCAAGTGAGTGGGAAGGGAACATCTTTAGCTAGCAGAGAAAGCAGCGGTTTCACGATGAGGCTGAAATCCAGCAACCACTGTCGGCAGAAGGAAGTGAGGCCTAGTAGGGAGCGGACTTGTTTCTGAGTCTTAGGGACAGAGGTCTCTAGAATGGTTTGGATTCGATCGGGAGTAAGTTTCCTTCCGTCTTTGGACAAAAGGTGGCCTAGGTAAGTGACCTGGGGTTGGCAGAATTGCAGCTTCTTTTTGGAGACCTTGTGGCCATTTTCCGCAAGGAAGTGCAGGAGTTGGATGGTGGCTGTGACTGCAAGTGGAGTGGTGTCGGCCACCAAAAGGATGTCATTGACGTATTGTATCAATACCACTCCATCTGGTAACTGGACTGCATCCAGTTGTCTCTTGAGGGCCTGACTGTAGATGCTGAGACTTTCAGTGTAGCCTTGGGGTGCTCGACAGAATCTTTACGAGCGGGCTTTCAGGGTGAAACCAAAGAGGTACCGGCTGTCTGGGTGGATGGGGATAGAGAAGAAAGCATTCTTTAGATCAATGACAGTGAAGGTGGTGGCAGTGGAAGGAATCAGGGTCAGAATAGTGGTGATGTCTGAGACCACGGGGTACTGAGGTACAACTACTTTGTTGACCTCTCGTAGGTCGATGATGAAGCGGTACGCTTTCTCATCTCCCTCTCCTTGCTTCTTTATGATGGGTAGGATAGGGCTGTTGCAAACATTGCTAACTACTTCCTCTACCACTCCTGCGTCTATCAGGGACTGAATAATCTTTACCAATGCCTTCTCGCCCTCGGGCGAAATCCGATATTGTGGAAGATTTTTTGGGAGTATTACGTCCTGTCGAACAGTTATGTGCACTGGGTCGATCATCATACGTCCTACGTCTGAGTCAGTTTTGGCCCACAGGTACGGAGGCAGTGTGCCAAGTAGGGACGAGTCGGCGTCAGTGATGGAAAACATGCGTCGGGAAGGACAAAGTCTGAGCAGAGCCGGGTTGTCGTACAGGAAGACCCGAACTCCATCTTGCGAACATCTAATCTAATAGTGGCAATGAAATGCTTTAGCAAGTCAAGTCCCATAATGGCGTCAGGGGTATTTGAAGAAAGCAAAAACGTTGTATCAGTGATGTTATTCTCTAAGTCAAAGGAGATTGGTGAGGACAAGGGGTTAGTGGAGGGCGTCCCATCGAAACCTATCGATGTTACAAGTGAGCCAGACAAGGGTGCCCTTGGAATCAGTCGTTTAGATAACGCACTACGTGTCGCGCCAGTGTCTACCAGAAATGGAGACTTCGTACCCAGGACCTTAGCGGTGACATAAGGACCTTGCTGGTCAATATAGAGCTCGACTGGATCCCTCCCTTGCCCTAGGCAGTCCTATGCGAAGTCATGGGTGTCGTCACAGTCAGACTGTTGGTACTGGTTCTGTCGGGGACGGTCAAATGTATTCGGTCTGCCTGATATGTCGTTATTCGCATCATTCGTGGACCCTCGTCCCTGTCCTCTATTTCTCGGTCCACCCGCTACGTCTTTGGGGTCCCTATTCTTATTCATCTCCAACAGAACCGGACACTGGGATTTCCAATGGCCGAATCCCTTGCAGAATGCACACTGGTCTTCGCTAATATCTTTACGTCCAACATAGGGTGCGGGAGTACGGTCTTTAGGGGGTGGATTCCTAGGGGCATTCGTCTGGTAATTTCCCTTGTACTGCTCCCGTCCTATAGTCACCCCTTGCAACTGTGCAATCATCACCCTCTCCTTCAAGTCCTTTTTCTTTTTCTCAGTCGCCCTATCATTTTCGTTTTTCTGATGTTCATAATATTGGGCCATCTGGAGGATAGCCGTGGGTTTGGAGGCTGCCCAACTACTCTCGCTGGCCTGCAGTTTCTGAGAAACCTCCTGCGACAGACCTTTGACATAATTCTGGACAAACAGATGGTGTCCGGTTGCAGTGGTCATGTCCTGGCCACTGTAATCGGAGAACACCGTTTCAAACCGGGAGAAGTATTCTGATAAGTCTTCCTGGGGTTTCTGCCGACAGGCCATCACTATCGACCAGTCTACTTTCTTTTCTGGGATCAGGGTTTTCAGTTTCTGCACAATTTTGTCCGGGAGTTCTAAAATAGATTTCAAAGGTCGAGTTGTGACCAGGTATGTCCGAACAGCTCAAGGTGGTCGACTTTCCGGATTTGCTTCCACACATCAGCTGGCAGACATAACCCGAAAAACAAATTGATGTCAGCTAGGGTCATAATTGTTGAACCTAGGGCTGTACCTAGTTCGGTATAGAAGGCAGTGGGGTTTTTACGTAAATCGGACAGAGACTTCCGGAACGTCAGAATATCTTGCCGATCCCATGGTTGGTAGACCCAGTTGTACACTACCCTCCCTCTTGCATCTTGGTGGTTGACGTCATCGTGTGTTCCCTGACCTCGTGGGGGAACCCAGTAGGGGGCAGCCACTGTTATTGGCATCATGGTGCTAGCTTGTTCTGTTCGTGGTTCGGTCGCTACAGGTGTCGTAGGTTTAGCTTCCAACCCTTGTTCAGTGAGGTGGCGGAAAACCTCAAGCGTTCGCATAAGGAGGTCCGTCACGTCACACTCGCCCTCATCCCCGATATCAACCTTTCTATACAGAGTCGTTGGGCTCTCGGGACATTTGTCTCGATATCGGTCCTCACACGCATTTAGGGCAGAATAACATAATCGTACAACAAAGTGCCGTCTGTGGCTCCCAGCATATGAGTTGAACATATCCAGGATGTGTTCCTCACTCTCCTTTCGTTCTACTAGTGTCCTTACTACCTTGTCGATCCCTGCTCGCTCATCTTTGCTTAACCTGTTCGTTCTTGTGGAATCTGTCTTTCGGGCCTCAGGGTCATCTAACATCGTTGCTTGTGCTGTATCTAGTACAAGGGGTTCGGCCGGCGCGGAGGCCATGGGGACCGAGGCCCTGGTACTACTCTCGCCTGTGCTTGGGGGCAGCGGGTGCTGCGCTAAAGGTTGGGAAGGGGCATATGGAGGGGGCATGTAGATTATCGGAGGACCTAATAAGAGATCATCGTTGGCTCGCTGTTTCGAGGGTAATTCAGGGTAGAGCGTAGAGGGTGTCCTGACAGGACACTGACTCGATGTTTAGGACTCTTGTTTCCATTTGGCTTCCTCTCTCTCCTTCATCTCTTCTTCTAATTTTCTAGCAGCTAGGTGAGCTGCTTTTTGTAGATCTTTCTCTAATCTAATTTCGTTTCTCTTTTTACGTTGTTCCGTTTCTTTGCGCTACATGCAGAGACTATCGAGCATAGTGGGCGTTGTCTTATTGTTACAAAGGGCTGTTTCTAGCGCGCTTATTTTATCTTCATCGAAGGATCCTATCAGTGGCCACTGACTTTTCTGATCCTTTTTCGTACATTTATGCCATAGTTTGCTATAGGCTATGGCGATTAATCCATGCTTCATGAACATGTCCTTATTAGGGGTGCCTTCCAGTGGAGATGGATGGTTCATCTTTAACAAGCGGTCCGGGCTGAACCAACTACCAATCAGTGGGGAGAAGATAGGCATGACAGATTACAACGGGGGACAAAGGTCCGCACTACCTATCCTTTCACTACTTGCAAAGACTAGACAGAATATTTCTATTCTTCGTTATTTGCAAGCAGAGAATATCTCAAAGAACCAATATCGAACAGTCAATGTTCGGACAATCAAACAATCAGTGGGGAGAAAGAATAGGCACAACGGATTACAACGGGGACAAAAGTCTGCGTTACCTACCTCTCACTATCTGCAAAGGAAGAGAGAATATTTCTATTCTTCCTCGTTTGTAGACTTAGAGAATCTCAAAAGAACAATCCTCGAACAAACAATGTTCGGGCAAACAATCAATCAGTGGGGGAGAAAATAGGCACGACGGGTTACAACGGGGGACAAAAGTCCGCGCTACCTACCCTTCACTACCTGCAAAGGAAGAGAGAATCTTTATTCTTCCTCGTTTGCAGACAGAGAATCTCCAAAAAGAACCAACAATTCGAAGAGTAATACTAGTATTTTCCAAACAATCAAACAATCATTTCGCAATTTGTCGTGTTACACGACCTTACCCGGACCGCATGGACAGTTTCTTGTTTTCCGAATCCAGCGCCCGATCGTCCTCTATTCTCCGTGACTGTTGCGGCACTCCTGATGGTTCCCAGTCAGGACCGTAGATCACTCGAGAGAGGTCTGTTCGGAACCAGTGAAGTTCGGATGATCGGCTGTCAGACAAGGGTCTATCGGACAGGAGCTCTCCCGATCATTGCAGTCGTTCACTCTGTCGCCAGGACCTCTCCCACTGGATCCACGTGTCACTGATGGGCCCCATTTGTGGAAAAAGGTAGGGCCGATGCCGATCGAGAACCTTTTTCAGTATTGCCCGGCGCTAACCGCCTCTCATACCACTCGAATCTTTCAAACAAAGAGGCAGGCGCTGGAGACTGGAAGGCAGGCTCGGTAATCCAAGCCTGTTGATAGTATTAAAGAAGGCTCCATTTGTAGTGATGCGAAGAGCACCTTAGATGGGAAAAGTTGTATGCTAGAAAAAGTTTTATGCTAAAAGGGCCTGTTGCCCATTGGAAATGGTACAGATTGCATCTTAGGTGAAAGGTGGTTTCGATGCAAAAGGGAGTTTAGCTCAGTGTAAGACCCAATGACTTGTATAGGAGGGAATAAGCGTAAATCCCTTTCAGCAAACAGGGTTGTGATCGGAGTGAGCTTTTTAAGGACAGGTAACTCTAAGTTATGGCAAAAGGCATACCAAGTCCATTCCAAGGATGTCAAGGGAAGGTCCTATTTAATTAGACAGTTGTCCCCAGGGTACATCATCATTTAATCCATTGTTTTGTGTACCCAGACGGAACACCCATCTCTGTTCCTTCTGAAAAAGGCCTGTTTCAGATGGCAATTGCTCGATCACAGTCCACTTTAAATCGTTTACACAGTGTTGAACATTCAGGTATTGTGTTGCCATCTTTGTTGTGCTTTTTTTACAACGGACATTACTTTTATGTTCATTCATACGTGTCTTGACTGCTCTAGTGGTCATCCCCACATATTCAAGGCCACACGGGCAGGTGATCAGGTAGACCATGTTTTTGCTATTGCAGTTCGTCATTCTGCGCTGCTCCCAGGTTGTGCCATTCCTGAAAGTTAGTCTAGTGCTTTTTTGTGTCAGGTGACAACTGCTGCAGTTCCCACAGGGGAAATGACCTTGGATAACTAAAGAGGGTTGTCTCGACTCTGACTGCTTTGGGGCGTGTGTGAACCAGAATGCCCTTCAAATTCCTGCCTCGTGATGTGCGAACATTGGTTTCTCAAGTTCTAAAGCCCCACTTGCTAGAATTCCCCAGTGCTTATTGACTATTTTCGAGATCTCATTGGACATGGTATTATATGTTGTGACACAGATTGGTCGTTTGACTTCCGATACCACTTGCTGTCTTTCCTCAAGTAGTGCCTCCCTGTTATTATTCTTAGCCCTCTTCATTGCTTGGTTGATTATCCGTACAGGGTACTGTCTCAATTTCAGTTTCTCTTTGAGATCAGAAGCTTGTGTTCTGAATTTTGTCACATCCGTGCAGTTCCGTCTCAAGCGGAGAAACTGACCATAGGGTAAATTCTCCCTGAGGTGTTGGGGGTGGAAGCTGAGAAACCTTAGGAGTCAGTTCCTCGCTGTTAGCTTAAAGTGTGTTGTCATTTTTAGCCTTCCACCCACAAGTTTTCTCCGCTGTAAATACTAGAGAAGTGAAAATAGAAACCTCTTCAGGTACGAGAAGTGCAACTGTAGTTACTCCAGAAGAAATTGAAAGATGGTCCTGAGAAATAGAAAAACCAAAATCACAGTCAAAGACATTGGATATTTTTAAATTAAGAGTTAAATTAGAAGAAATGATTTCTGGAAATGTGGGATTAGATCGACTGAAAGCATTAAATGAAGATGAATTGTTGTTTATATGTCGAAGTATTACTCAAAATACAAAAACATTATATAAAAATTAACGAGTTTAGCAGGTGAAATGGGGATTGACATTGGTAAATCAAAAGTGTTACAGAAACCATATCGAGCAGAATTTTCTGACAAAGATTTTGAAAATATGAATGTGTAAGGTTGTAAATTACAAATAAAAGAACTGTTATCATTGTTGCAAAAATGGGGTGACATAGACAGATGGAAAGCTAGATGATTAAAGGAAAAGTAAGAAGCTCAAGGGAATAGAACTGTATCAGAATATATGTTGAAAGAAACAGAAAAAGTGGAAAGGTTGTGTCCAATGAGAGAAGTACCAGGTGGAGGTTATGTCCATGTTCCATGGTCCCGACAAGATATAACTCAGAGAGAAACCCGCAGATTGGTACAGACAGGATGAGAGATTTGTAAAGGTTTCAAAAGTGTTATTAAAAGATCTAGATGGGTTATTCGCCTGTCGATTTACGGACAGAATGTAAAATTGCAGTAAACTGGCCAAATGATGAATATCCTAGAGACCCGAAAACAGTTGCACCATCAGACGAGGTGATGAGGAAGTATAATCAGGTTATACTATATTTGAAAGGGAAAGTACCTCCAAAAGAAACAGACAGGACTAGAATAGACAGAACTACTCATAATAAAGCTGAATCTGTGCATGCATATTATGAACGTCTTTTACATGTTTTTAAACAGTATAGTGGTTTAGAAAATATTGACACCAAAGATATGACGCATTTTATCTATCGGTTTGTGTCTGTATTAAGACCAGAAATTTCACAATGGATTAAGGATAATAAAATCTGTTGGCAGGCCAAATCTGTAGATAAAATACTGAAATATGCAAAATATTGTGAAGACGAATTGGATAATAAACGAAAAAATTTGGAAGAAAAAGTAATGTGGGCACAGGTAAAATTAGCAGAGCAACAAGAACTTCAATTGAAAAAAATTCAGACCCAAGGAGATGGAAATGGTAATAAACCTAAAGCTAAATTTAATCGAGAAGAGGCTAAAAAGAAATGTCCTTGTCATGGGTGAGGAAAGTTGGGGCATTGGAAGAACGAGTGTAAGGCTGTGCTAAATAATAATATTAATTTGAATCCACAGACGCAGAATGAGGTATTGAAAAAGCAGCAAAAACAGGTAATACAAAAAGGGACACAGTGACACCCCAATTTCTTTTCAGCAACTCATACTTTGATGAAGATAGTTTCTGACGGTGCCTGAGGGGGGAGGACGAGGAGTGCGTACTTGGTGCATCCTTGCAGGTAGATCAGTCAGGTCCATACATTGAGGGAAAAGTTGAAAGAAATGAGTTACCTTTTTGTTGGATTCTGGCGCTATCTCTTCTACTGTGAGAACAGCAGACATTCCAAACCTACCTCTCTCGGGAGAAGCAATCCAAGTAGTGGGCGTTTCTAATAAACAAATTAGTACCCCAGTTACAGAACCAATGGAAGTCAAAATAGGCAATTTTAAAGAAATGCACAAATTTGTTGTATGCGACTCCAGTCCTGTAAATCTATTAGGCAGGGATTTGTTGTTCAAATGAATTGCACTATCTTTTGTACACCAAATGGAGTTGAAATTCAAACTCCAGATGAAGATGGAATTTATAAAATTATGCTAGAAAAACAAGAAACTGAAAAACAAAAATTTACCATAGAAGACTTACCAAAAGAATTACAACATACAGTAGATCCTAAAGTGTGGGTTTTTCACAGGAAAAGATGTAGGATTAATGGCAAATGTTGACCCAGTAAAAGTGACAGTAAAAGAAGGTGCGGTTTATCCAAATATTTGACAGTACAAAATGAGCCTAGAAATAAAAGCAGGAGTCGCACTAGAAATAAACCGTCCAGTGGAAGCAGGAATTTTGCAGGAAATAATGAGCAGTCCATGTAATTCACCCATAATTAGCATCAAGAAACCGAGCGGAAAATACAGGGTCGTACAGGACCTCCACAAAGTTAATAAAATTGTCGTCCCATGTTGTCCAGTTGTGCCAAGCCCTGCTGTGATCCTGTATCAAATACCATGGGCAGCAAGCTGGTTCACAGTAATTGACCTTTGCCACACATTTTTCTCAATACCACTGCACCAGGATAGTAAGTATCTTTTCTCGTTAAAATTTGATGATCATTTCTATGTTTGGAATCGCGTCCCTCAGGGGTACACAGAAAGTCCATCGATCTTTAATCAGATCTTGAAAAAATGTCTTGAATCTTTGATATTGCCCGGACAATCAGTCCTTCTGCAGTATATAGATACCTACTGGTGGCATCTAAGAATCAAAAAGACTGTGTTACTGATACAATTGCTTTGTTGAATCATTTAGGAAAAGGTGGACACAAAGTATCACCTGAAAAGTTGCAGTATTGTACTACATCAGTGAAATATCTGGGGCACCAGATTGAGAGAGGTGTCAGAAGGGTTGCCTCTGAAAGAATCAGAATAATTAAAAACATGAATTTACCTCAAACACAGAAAGACATCAGAATGTTTCTTGGAGTTGTAGGTTACTGCAGGGAATTTATTGTGGGATTTGCAGTCCTAGCAAAACCTTTGATACAAATGACAAAGAAAAAAGCAAAGGACCCAGTAGAATGGGATGATGAAAGCATGTCATCTTTTCTAAAATTACGAGATTGTTTGTGTTCAGCTCCAGCATTAGGGATGCCTGACTATACAAAAGATTTTGCATTGTTTTGTGACACTCGAGACAATTGTGCACTTTCAGTTCTGACTCAGACTCATGGTCTAATGAGATGACCTGTTGCATATTTTTCCTCTACTCTGGATCCAGTGGCAGCAGCATTGCCAGGATGTCTAAAAGCAGTAGCAGCAACTTGTGCGAGTCTTGAGCAAAGTGAGTCCATTATCATGGGACATCCAGTACCAGTGTATGTCCCACATGCAATTGTGATTTTATTGACCAGGACTAAAACTCAGTATTTAACACCTAGTCGGCTGACTAATTATGAACGAATTCTTAAAGGTGAAGAGAATGTGACAATTGCTAGATGTAATATTCTGAACCCAGCAGCATTGCTACCTGAATCACAATTTGCAGAAGTCAAAAATGAAATCGAACATAATTGTATTGATGTTACAGAATATTGTACTAAACCACACCCAGACATAAGAGAAGAGCCACTAATAAATTCAGAACATAAACTATTTGTAGATGGTTCATGTATGCGACATGTGGAAGGAGGTTTGAGTGCTGCTTATGCAGTTTGCACTTTATATGGTCCAGTTAAAGCATCATATTTACCTGGAGTAAAATCTGCACAGGTAGCAGAATTATTTGCATTAACAAAAGCTTGTAAAATTGGGAAAAATCTATGGAGTTGTGCATGATTTTGGCCAACTCTGGATGCAAAGAGAGTTTCTGACTTCATCAGGTACTCCAAATAAAAATGGAAATTTTGTGAAAAATTTACTAAAAGCAATTCAATTACCAGAAACAGTAGCTGTGGTCAAGTGTGCTGCTCACCAATCTGGCAATGGCAAAGTGACAGCAGGTAACCGATATGCTGACCAACTAGCTCAATATTGTGCCAAGAATAAAATGGCAATTAACACAAAAATTGAACCAAAAAGCAACAGCTGCCAACTCATGTTGCTTGAGAAAGTGAAAACGTGGGAAGAAGTGAACGATTTTCAAAATGATGCAGAACCGGAAGAGAAGGAAGAGTGGGCAAAAATAGGATGTCAGAGAAGGGCTGAGGATGGTTTAATTGTTTACCTTGATGGGAGGCCTGTGTTGCCAAACTGTATGCTTGCTCCTAGGCTAGGATGTATCATGGTGATTCTCATCTAGGGAGAGAGGCTATGGTAAGACTATTCAGACAAACTTGGTTCAATGCAAAGTTCAGGAACGTTGCAGAGAGTCTGTGCCATAGGTGTTTGGTATGTCAACACATGAATCCTGGGAAAAGAACAGTGGTTTTGTCAGGAAAGATTGGAAAGGCAGAAGGTCCATTTATTCGACTTCAGATTGATTTCATTCAGTTACCCCCTTGCAGAGGAATGAAGTACGTTCTTGTCATTGTCTGCCTATTTTCAAAATGGGTGGAAGCTTACCCTACACATAGGAATGATAGCATCACAGGAGCCAAACTATCACTTAGAGAGCTTATACCACGTTTCGGTTTTCCAGTAGCGATTGAATCAGACTAAGGAAGACATTTTAATAATGAAATAATTGGTCTAATCTGTGAAGCATTTAAAATTGAGCAAAAGCTGCACTCTGCATACCGCCAAGAGGCTTCTGGAGTGGCAGAACAACTGAATGGTATAATCAAATCAAGATTGGGAAAGATTTATGAATCAACTCAATTAGACTGGCCAGATGCTTTACCTCTTGTTCTAATGGGACTCAGAAGCATTCCAGACAGAAAAACATGCTTAAGTCCTCATGAAATACTCATGGGAAGAGCGATGAGGCAGGCATGGGTGCCAGGACATAAGTTGATAAATATATCTGATGACTTAGTACTAGAGTACTGCAAAGAATTGGCTTACCAAGTGCATTCTATCTCTCACCAGGTTGGAGAAGACGCTGTCACCAGGCAAACAACGCCAGCACATGATCTGATTCCAGGTGACTGGGTTGTAATAGAAGAACATACACGAGAATCTTGTCTAGCTCCATGGTGGGGAAAACCAACACAAGTGATATTGGTTACCACTACAGCAGTAAAGTGTAAAGGAGTTCCGAATTGGATCCACGCGAGCCATACAAAAAGAGTGGCTGAACCTGATGAAAGTAAAGCTGAAGGTTGTGCAGCTGAGGGGTCTCAAAAAAGTGATTCCGAAGTAGTTGTTGATGATTGAAATTCCTGCAGATGTTGTGAGAAACAGAAGCCAGACCTATGTAGATAGGCAAAGTGATAGTGAGGATGAGACAGGAGTAGAAGAACGTACTCAGGTTACACAAATCAAAGTCAAAAGTAATTCTGAGGAGGAACAGATAAGGAAAGATCATTATACTCAGACATTCCAAATACCTGTCATAGTTCCAGAGTCTGAGAAGGTAAAAGGGCGAAATCTCAGGAAGAAGAAGAGCAAGAATCGAGATACCTGAGCAGGATCAGATAGATGTAGATAAATGAGTTCAGGAAGGAGAAAACAAACCAAATCAAAGTCAATTGCAGCACATACCTGAACAAGGCCAGATTAGTATCCAGGCAGAAGAAACAGAAGAAAGACCTGGACCAAGTCAGATAGAAAGGGATACAGATAACAGAGATATACAAATTGTGCCACAACTGAATGAAAACAAAAGAACAATTGAAGAATAACAAAGCATAGTGCCAGCTTAAAGATTCAAAAAGGAGATAATTGGCCTAGTTTTGTTAAGAAACTATAATTTCGTCTTAAACCAATAAATGAAGAACCAGAGCAAGTAAACAAAATATTAAGTAAAACTTAGCTTAACACAGAACAACCAAAAAGAAAAAGTCAGAGATTGAAAAGACTGAATAATAAGTTCAGAGGTCCTGAATGGACTTATGCCATCCTTGAAGATCTTGAAAAATTAGAACTGAGTGATGATGATGAATTAATTGATGAACCAACAGACGAAGAAGACCAACTTGAAGATTTCACAGGTTGAAATTCTGTGACAAAGTCTCAAAGAGGGGCTAAGTCTCCCTAATCGGAAAATGGCTGATCATACTGTTAATTGTAAACCGAAAAGAAATTGCTTAAAAACAAGCTGTAGAATATGCACATGTAGTATAGTAGTAGTACTTATAGTATGGTTAGGACTGACCGTAGCTATTCCTTATCTAATGAGTAAAAGTGAAAAGAATGATACTAACATTCATGAGAAGGTAGATGCACCTGAAACATTAGACACACATGGGAATATAGACAATGTTAGGCAGCAAAGAATAGAAGTAGAAGCATCAGATGAGGAAGGATTGCATTACGATAAAGTTAGAAATAGAACACATTTGAATGTATTTGCAAATCTATTAGTACACTATGTAGAGGCAATGGAAATAAGCGATTGCTACGTATGGATGGAGCTACCATTGTCTGTAGCGGAAGGCGTCACTTATCATCATTTGCCCCTGACCTATGGTATTTCATATAGTATTTTAGCTAGCTTATTTTACAAGAGAGGACCCTTACAATATTATTATTCTAATTTAGATGTGATTTTCAGTGAACTTCCTGTTCATTATAACCTGAAATCCGTACATAGTAAAGGTAACATAGCTAGTTATATGGGAGAAAATGTTCTAACAATAGGTACAATAGATATAGCTGAAGCACACAAGAATAATTTAACATGCATTTTACATGAAGAAGAGAAGATATTTTTTAATGTAGTTGAGAAAAGGAGAGAGGATTTCCAAAGAAAAGCTACAGTACAGAAAACAAAGATTCCTAAATGGGCAGAAAATAAAGAATACACCTTGAATGGCAAAAGTCATGCTGCTATGTTGCTGGACTTTGAAAAAAAAGGGAAACTCTGTCTCCACAGGTAGAGAACAAGTTATTATAACAATATATTCATTGGTTTCAGTGAATGTGAACATAATTATAAAATAATTGGGGGTTGGGGTTTCAAAGATGGAACTGAACCGGTGTTTCCTAGAATTTATTATATCTGTGGGAACAAAGCGTATTACAAATTGCCTGATCATTGGTATGGGAGTTGTTATTTTGGAATAGTATTCCCAAAAGTATACCATATAAATAGAACCACTGGAAGTAATGAAGACACTAATGGACTAATACGTAGTAAAAGAGCTAGTATAGCAGAAATTGTAGGTGACATATTTAGTGCATTGATACCTTCAGTGGGAGTGGTTTTAAATACTCAAAGAATTTGCAAATTATCGACAGTGGTAGATCGTTTATTGACAGACACTGCTGGAGGTTTCTTAATGATTATTACAGAATTAGTTGCGGTAAGATCAATGGTTTTACAAAATCGACTTGCTCTTGATACATTGTTGGCAAAAGAGGGCGGAGTCTGCAGAATGCTGAAACCGCAACATTGTTGCACTTACATACCTGACAAAAGTGTAGAACTGAAAGGGTATGTAAGGAATATTACAAATTTAGAAAAATAACTTAAACCACTGGAGGTTGATAGTACATGGAAAAGACTAACAGATGATCTTTTCTCTATAGGTAGTTGGTTTTCTGAAGTAGGGAAAAGTTTTATAGGTAAAATACTGATGCTAATGGTGGGAATAGCCTTAATGATTTTAGGGATAATGATTTGTTGTAGATGTCGCAAACATAAAAAGACATATGCAATCAATAAAAAGGGAAAGAAAAGAAATATCAATGAAATAGAATTAGAATATAATAGACATTTGTACAAAAAGGTGAAAGACCTCCATATGGAGAATTAAAAGAATATTTACAGAAAGTTTGAAGAAATTGAGATGGGTGAAGTGTTAAAGTTGGCATCTGTTTCATTAATTAGTGATGATATAAAATATCAACAAAGGGGATTGATGGAGCAAGGTTTCACACGTAAAGTGACTTGCTCATACTCAACCCTCTCGATAATAATACTAATGTACTAACTAACATGTTTTGTCTTATTAATATTGCATTACACGACATAGTATGCATCTAAGGGAAGCTTGCCAATTTGCTTTTACTAACTATAATCCGCTTGCACTAAAATGGCTGCTGCTACGTGGGATTTTCTACTGCACATGCGTCTGTCATGCCCACGTGACATGCTTGGTGGGAAAACTTTTGCTTCTGCGTAATAGAACTAAGATGGCTATTATGTGTCCTAATGTGCAAGAAGCTTGCATCGCTTTTTTGCTAAGCTGTTTGTTTTCACTTAATATTGAATGCAATAGTATTAGATAAAATAATGGGAATAGAGTAGAAAGAAGTGGTTTACAGTGCATTCATTTATTCTGTGTTTCTAAAACTGTTTATTTTCTATTTTTACATGTTACCAAAATTACGGGCCTAAATGCTTTGCTGAACTCCATCTTTGGAGAAACTGCGCCTGTGCGACAAATGTCTTGAAGCCACAAAAGCTGTAGCCTTGATTCATGGACAAGACGGACATGGAAGGCGGAGAAGAGTGAATTCCTTGCCTTGCCAGAGGAAGCTGAATTGATTAAATTGTTTTGAAATGATTATTGATACATTTCACTACCGGGAGGAATAAAGAACGTGGGTAGATAAAGTTATGGGAGGGAACGACTTGAATACATGATTGACAAGTTGCTTCTAGAAAAATATGGTGTGATGGCTACTCCTCGTTCTTTGCCCAATAAAATTGCGGGATTCACACATTTGCAACATTTGGGGGTGGTACACTGACCTGAAAAATAGTACAACTAGGGTAGGCTTAGTTAGTTATATTGTCTGACTTGTCCGAATAGCTGACCTGTCACTGACCCAACACACTCAATAGGTGATCGGGAGCAGAGTTGCTGGCGGAGCACTCTGTCAGAAGATTCGATAACCCAATTGGGGTTCTGGGGAGGAGATCGATGACCCAATCGGGGTTCGACTGTTAGCTGCAGAGAGGGTTTACAATGCTGGTGTTTGGAACTTTAACTGTGGTGCAAGTCTTATCCTTTGGTGGTCCTATCCTGATCCGATTTGGTCCGAAACCTGTCCTCATTCTGGCCTGCACCTGTTCTTTCCTGCTGGCACTTATACTTTGGGATTCTTATTCTTTGACTCAGCCTATGGCCAGGGTTGGTCATCACACCGTTCTAGGTAACTATAAAGTGTGGGTTTGTCATTGTACTGTTTTTCCCTTTCGCTTACCCACCCTTTGTCTAAATGCTTAACGGCATTTTCTCACCAAATCATTTTGAAATGTTTGTTTTAAAATCTGCATTAGTCTAAACAAAATAAGAAATACATTTGAGTTTTATGTTTTATAAGTTTCCAAAGATCTTACTTAGATAAAGATTTTAAACCTTTCCCTAGTTTGTGGTCATTTATAAAATGCTAAATGTTATTGTTGCTACCTATTTTCTCTCTAACTCCCTTGATCCTTTAGGACTATAGGTATCGGTGACTTGGATTGGTAAACTAAATGGTAAAAATGCAAACGGTAAAACCCCAATTGATTTGAGTGTAGGTTTACCTGTTTAATGTATATATAAACATATGGGCCCAGGTGAGTATGTTGAGCAGGTGAGCCTGCGCTCTATCACATGCATTACCTCTGCTTTGTTAATGGGAAGGAGCACTTACACTTCACAATCCTGCTCTTCGGTCTCACTTCAGCCCCCGGGCATTTACAAAGGTCAGGAATGTATGTATTCCAATACCTCAATGACTAACAGTTGAAGGCTGGCTCACCATAGTCAGTCGTTGACCACATGTGGATGACAATTTTGATACCGTCTTGTTCTTTCCTGGGCTTTTCTATCAATGTGCCAAAATCCCACCATCAGCCAGTGGATAGGATCCTTTAATGGAGGCATTGTGGACATAATGGTGCTCAAACGATTTTCATCCTTCCAGAGAATCTGTAACATTCAGAATATGACCATGATGTTTTAGGTTCAATCCTATATTCTGGCCTGGATGGTTCTGAGGCTTCTTGATCACTTGGCCTCTTGTACCCTGCTGGGGTATGATGCCCATGCTAGACTCAGAACTTGAGGTGCCTGTCGGACAACATCTATGTGTAGGACAAAGTTGCTGCGGGCCCTCAATGATGCTGATGCTTATGATAGGCCATTTTCCTTACTCCATGCAAAGCTTTCAGTGGTGATGGATGCATCGGCTGTTTAGGTCACCTACATGAGGTGGAGATCAGAGGCCTCTGGTCTGCACTGAAGTTAAGGCACCACACCAATCTGCTGGAGTTGAGTACCAGCTATCTGGCTCTCAAGGCCTTCCTACCTCCCATCAAGGGCAGCCCTATGCAAGTTGTGAGCGACAACTCCCCCGCCATGCAGTACAGCAACATATAGGGCATTGTGCAATCCTGTTTGCTGTGTCAGGAACCGCTGAGGTTATGGCACAGGGTGGACCTTCAGGACATTTCTCTGACTGTCACCCATCTGGCAGGATCTCAAAACAGCGAGGCAGATGACCTCAGTAGATGCCATCTCGTCCATCTAATCATCCACAAGTGGCATCTGAACCAGGAGGTAATTCAAGGCATATTTGCTCAGTGAGGAGTGGCTATATCTCTTTGCTACTTCCCAGAGCACTCATTTACAAGCCTATTGCACTCTAGAGCTTACACCTCAGGGTTGCCGGTCTTCAATCAGACTCTGGTCTTCATTTCATGTTTCTGCCTCCTGTTTCCTGGGTTCAGCTCATCCTTAGCTCATCCTGATAGCCCCAGACTAGGGTCGGAAGGTCTGGTACTCTGCCCTGCTGAGTCTGAGTGTCTGCTCCCTGCTCTACCTGTTAGGGCTGACTTGTTTTCCCAACAACAGGGCAGGCTTCTACACGGAATTTCCACAACTTATACCATCAATTGTGGAAATTGAGTGGAATCAGCTGAGTGGATCTGATATGTGTATTAGCGTGGTGGACATGATTTTGGTCACTCACTATTCACCCACAGTCAGCATAATCCGGCATAATATGGACAATGTGGCCTGGAGCACAGACCAATGGGTCGCGACACTTTAGGCGAAGCTTTGTGATACTCTTCTTGTATTGTCTTTCGTTTGGCAAGACTTTGTTGTCTACACTGTTAAAGGTTATTTACCAGCCTTTTTGGAATTTCTGCATGTGTCTGATCAGTTCTGTCAGTTCAAATCACTGGTTGTGATTTGTTTTTTAAGGGGTTTGCGTACGTTTCCTTTGGTTCCCTTTATTATGCTACAGTGCTGCAGACTTAACTTGGTCCTTATATTCTTGATAAGCATGCTCTTTTAGCATGCACAACTGAGAGGTTGCTGTAACTTTATGGACAACTTTCTCATGGCAGTCACTGCTGCCTGTTACAGCAGTTGACTGCAGGCACTGTCTGTGCAACAGCACCTTCTTTCTGTACAAGTTGATACTTAGGACTCGGACATTCTTTTCTCCTGAAAGATTTGCCACTCTTTCATGTGTTCAGATCATCATGCTTCCTTATTTCATCTCCCTGCCACACCCTTCTAAGGAGTTACAAAACAATGAGGGTAACCCAGACACGTCACTGGACCTGGGTAAACTACAGTACAAAAAGGGAGTGGTCCCAGTGAGTCCAAACTATAACATCAACATCACCTTTGAATAAATTACAATCAATATTTTTCATGTTAAACATATTTATTGATGTCGAATATGTATTTTTCATATTCAGCACATTTGTCTGTAAAATCATGAAGAGGTGCCCCGGAGGGAAGAGAGGGAAAGGTGCAGCAATGCGCGAAAGTGAAGGTTGGTGAGAAACTGAGGGCAGTGAGCAATATGTACATCCAAATCATAACTAGCTTATCCAGCCTTATCCAAGGCTAACATATTTACAAAACCATAATATTTGGAAAGATACAGTGAATCTATTACTGTCATGAATATACGGAAAACAAAAAGAAAGCCGTCGACCCAAACGTTGTGTGTAGGAAATTCTGGTCCTCACAATAGGGTCTTTATCAGGACCGCGGGGGTTACCCTAAGTCCACCAGTGCATGTAGTGGAGAAACTGACAATGATGGGCCCACAGGCTCCTGGGTCAGAGATGGATCAATTCTTTTGAAACGTTAATAGGTTAAATCATATCATTATTCTGTAGCGCTTTGGGCAGAATTAACCAAGATGCTCCATACTAATCTCAAAGGATTCACGTCCGTTGAATTTAGTCTTTCTATCTTTCCAAATATTATGGTTTTGTAAATATGTTAGCCTTGTATAAGGCTGGGAATCTCTGACAGAATATCGAGTGACAGGATATCGACAGACAAAATATCGACGCTGGAATATCGAAGGTAAGTATATCGACACCGTATCTACGACATGGTAAGTACAAAAATATTGCAAATAAAATATCGATGTTAAAAATATCGTAGTTAAAAATATCGGGTTTTTTTTGTTATTAAAAAAAATATATAAAGTAAATAATACTTGTATATAATTTAAATATGTTAAAATATTTTAGAATGTTTAAAATGAATAAATAATACATATTTATTGTAAAACATTTATTTAAAATTAAACATACAAAATGTAATATATATATAAATAATTATATTATTTATTATTTTTTATTATTTTAAAAGTATTAACAAATACTATAAATTACAAATACATCAACACTCATAAAATATTAACATACATAATAATAAATATTTATAATTAATACATAAAAACAATGAAATATACTTTCAATATTTGAAACATTAATTTAACACAACATTATGTAACATAATAAAAATATTATAAAATACATAAATGAATATAAATTATATTGGATAGCGTAAGACTAAAAATTACTATTCAAACTCCATAGGGTGCAACAGTAGGGAAAGTGTTGGATAGCGAATAGGTAAAAATTACTATTCCCACTCCAATGAGTGCAACAGTAGGGAAAGCGTTGGATAGCGTAAGAGTATAAATTACTA
This sequence comes from Lissotriton vulgaris, assembly GCF_964263255.1. Classification (NCBI taxonomy): domain Eukaryota; kingdom Metazoa; phylum Chordata; class Amphibia; order Caudata; family Salamandridae; genus Lissotriton; species Lissotriton vulgaris. The sequence goes on along the minus strand of NC_141685.1, from coordinate 796,235,803 downwards.
TTCCAACTCCAGTGAGTGCAACAGTAGGGAAAGCGTTGGATAGCGTAAGGGTAAAAATTACTATTCCAACTCCAAAGGGTGCAACAGTAGGGAAAGCGTTAGATAGTGTAGGGAGTAACATTACTATTCCCACTCCAGAGAGTGCATCCGTACGGAAAACTTTTGATAGCGGATGGGTAAAATATACTATTCCCACTCCAGTGAGTGCAACAGTAGGGAAAGCGTTGGATAGCGTACAGGTAAAAATTACTATTCCCACTCCAGTGAGTGCAACAAGATAAAAAGTGTTGGATAGTGTAGGGGGTAAAATTTACTATTCCCACTCCAGTGGGTGCAACAGTAGGAAAAGTGTTGGATAGTGTAGGGGGTAAAATTACTATTCCCACTCCAGTGGGCGCAACAGTAGAGAAAGCGTTGGATAGCGGGTAGGTAAAAATGACTATTCCCACTCCAATGAGTGCAACAGTAGGGAATGCGTTGGATAGTGTAGGGGATAAACTTATTATTCCCACTCCAGAGAGTGCAACAGTAGAGAAAGCGTTGGATAGCGGGTGGTTAAAAATTACTATTCCCACTCCAGTGAGTGCAATAGTAGAGAAAGCGTTGGATAGCGTACGGATAAAAATTACTATTCCCACTCCAGTCGGTGCAAAAGTAGGAAAAGTGTTGGATAGTGTAGGGGGTAAAATTATTATTCCCACTCCAGTGGGTGCAACAGTAGGGAAAGCGTTGGATAGCGGGTAAGTAAAAATGACTATTCCCACTCCAATGAGTGCAACAGAAGGGAATGCGTTGGATAGTGTAAGGGGTAAAATTTCTATTCCCACTCCAAAGAGTGCAACATTAGGGAAAGCGTTGGATAGCGGGTGGGTAAAAATTACTATTCCCACTCCAGTGAGTGCAACAGTAGGGAAAACGTTGGATAGCGTACGGGTAAAAATTACTATTCCCACTCCAGTGGGTGCAACAGTAGGGAAAGCGTTGGATAGTGTAGGGGGTAAAATTACTATTCCCACTCCAGAGAGTGCAACAATAGGGAAAGCTTTGGATAGCGTAGGGGGGAAAATTACTATTCCAACTCCAAAGGGTGCAACAGTAGGGAAAGCTTTGGATAGCGTAGGGGGAAAAATTACTATTCCAACTCCAAAGGGTACAACAGTAGGGAAAGCTTGTAATAACATAGATTGTTATTTTAACATACTTCTAAATAATGTTTATATTTGAAATAATGTATAATTAATTTGTCAAATACATCAACATCAATAAAAAACAAATACTAATAAATAAAACGATTTAAATTTGAATAATTAATTGAAAATAAATTAACAACAAACACCAATAATAATATTTATTAATTATTACTCACCAAACAATAAATATTACAAAATAAATTATTTATCATAACAATAAAATATTATTTTAATTTAAATCAATATTAAAAATTAAAATACATTATACAAATTAACATTTAAAAAAAATATGTTGAACAAATAATGAATTATTTTTTCTAAGCATTTAAAAAGATTTACAAACTAAATTACCAATTAATAATTATTTAATACATTAATTATCCATTACTAAAAATGTATAAATAAATAAATATTTACTATAAAATTACTTTCCACCGAATACCCCTAAAAAAGCACACAACAAACTCAGGTACTAAAACATATCATTGAATTAAAATGAACATTAATTACCAATTAATTAATTAATTTATCAATTAAATTAATTATTTGCCAGTTAATAATTCATTACAACATAAAATATACATACAAAAATATATAATTAATTACAATTAAATTACTTCCCACCCTATTCCCCTATAAACCTACAACCCGCTACAGTACTAAAACATAACATTTAAATGAAATTAACAATAATTACCAATTATGTAATTAATTTATCAATTAAAATAATTAATTGCTAATTAATAATTAATTACAAATTAAATTATACTTAAATATTTCATTAATTACAATTAATTTACTTCCCACCCTATTCTCCTATAAACCCACAACCCGCTCCGGTACTAAAATATAACATTTAATTTAAATTAACATTAATTACCAATTATATAATTAATAAATTAAATTAATTAATTTCCAATTATTAATTAATTACTAAATAAATTATACATAAATAAATATTTTATTAATTACAGTTAAATTACTGCCCACCCTATTCCCCCATAAACCCACAACCCGCTCTAGTACTAAAACATATAATTTTATTTATAAATACATTTATTAATATATACAATTAATACACATATAATATACATTATTTTAAATACTTAAATAAAACATATAACACATACATAATAAAATACAAAAAAATAATACAAATATCGATATTAGTGTCATCTAAATTAGTTACATCGATATATATGCTATCGATATTACTAACTTCGATAATACTAACATCGATATTAAGAATTTCGATATTACTTACCTTAGGGTCGATATTCTGTCCAACGATATTCTTGACATCGATATTCTACACCTTCGAAATTTAAAACACAATATTTTTGTAGTTCGAAATTTATAACTCGATATTTTGACTGTGTACCATAAGGCTGGATAGGCTATGATTTGGATGTACATGTTGCTCACTGCCCTCCCTCTCTCACCAACCTTTACTTTCGCACATTGCTGCACCTTTTCCTCCGTTCCCTCTTGGGGTACCTATTCACGATTTTACAGACAAATGTGCTGTTTTGAACATGAAAAATAAATGTTCGACATCAATAATTATGTTTAACATGAAAGAATATTGATTGTAATTTGTTTAAAGCTGATGTTGATGTTCATGTTTTAGTTTGTTCTCTCTGGGACCACTTCCTTTTTGTACCACAACCTTCTAAGGAGGCAAATATGTTTCACCAGTTTGCTCCAAAGGGGCTCTTAGCTTTTATATGTATCAGATTAAGGAACACTCAATGAATACCCATCTCTTTGTTGAATTTTCTGTTGCAAAGAAGAGAAAGGCATTTCACAAATCGAGCCTTTTGAGATGGATGCTCAGTATCAATACATGCCATACCTTGAGCAAGAAGAAGCCTCCTTAAGACCTTCAGACTCATTCCTTCAGAGCCATATCCGCCACTCATGATTTGGCTAGGGGCATATGCTAGGCTGCTACACGGGCATCTGTCCTTGCCTTCACCTGGTACTACTTTATCAACTTTCAGATCATCAGTGACCGTCATTCAACCCGCTGTATCCTACAGGACATTCTAATGTAAAATCCGCTCCCAAGACTACCAGAGAAGAGCATTATCAAAGGTAAGTAACGTGTTCTGCTGGTGAAACTGCATTAAATAACGTCAGATTGGTGATGGGAGGATCAAAACCATATACACATCCAGCACACATGCTGAAGATTTATTTTCTTCTTGTCTAACATAGGAACTTTTGATCCCCATCATTAAATGTGCATCCATCCACGGCAGGACAGGGTGTTGCCTCAGCTCTGCACTGACAGTAATTGATTTTGCACATGGACTGCTTAGAGTGCGTGGGTGATGTCTCTCTCTAGATATGCGGCTTCACAGAAGCTTGGTGCAGAGCAGTAAAGAGGTTAACTACTGCTGAGGCAACCTTCAGCACTTCTACTTTTTCTTCCCATACAGTGGTTTTATCTACTTAATGTTTGAATCAATAAAATTGTATTAGAATTTTTCTAATTTAGTTTTCTTCTGTAATAATTTTGAATTATTTTGCCTTTTTTGAGAATGTATGGATTTGGGGCATTCTGATTTTTGACTCCGGTGTGAATGAAGCATGCTTGAAGTTTAGTTATCACTAGTAGGTCTCTCCAAGGGATTTTCTCTTCTTGTAAATTATATTGGGCTTGAGATGTACAGAAAAGAGCTAGCAAGTTAAATTGCCCCTCACTTTTGTAAGCAGGGTGGATTGGGGAAACAAAAAGAAAACACAAAGGGAGAAATTAAAGTGATAGGATCACCCTCGAGGCTGGTTGCCTCAGGCCGATGACATGGAACCTGGGGACTGTTGTCTATCAAGATATCTGACCGGAGACTTACACCCAACTAGGATCCTCGCTGCTAATTGAATCTTGATACCCAGCCAAATATGGGCTGAGATGGAATCTCTCATTTACAAAGCAAACCTAAATGAATCAATATACAGAGGGAGGTGGAGGCAGTAAACAGAACGCCCAAGAAAGAGAGGACCGGCCACTGTTCCCATCATCAGAACTATCCAACGCTCAAGTCCTATCAGCGATTGAGCATTCTAAGCAGACATTAGAACACACAATGGATACAATATCTCTTGAGGTCAACCTATTGAGAGTAGACCTCCGCAAAGTGAATGAGCATTCCCTGGTCACAGAACAAAATGTGGCTAAATTAAGAAAAGAGGTGGAGGGGCACCAAACAACAGACCAAGCTCTCAACATTTAGTTTACACTATGCTTTCTTATTTTGGAGTGTTATGGGAAAGCACCAACTTTTACGTTTGTGTGGTATTTATCTGAGGGATGAGGGAAGCAGTTGGTTGGTTCATGCATGCAGAGGTTTACTTTTTCTTTGAGGTTCACATGAATGTGGTACATCACATGCACAAACATCTGTGTTGGATTGCAACACTATAAATGGTTGGCACGTGCATAGCTGCGTCGACCAGCCATTGCCCTACAATGATGGCTGGTACAGCCACTGAAACACTTATTATAGCCTCTAGGGGTTCTAGGGGCCTCAATGACAAAAAGTATTGAGTACACACTATAGGACTTGGCCCTTTTTGGCTAAAGTCCCTAAACTTTTTGCTTTCCCCTTAGACCTTTTTCTGACATAGCATTGCCAACTTAGATGCTTTGGACACCTTGCCACTGCTAAATAGTGTCAACGTGTAAGTGCTCCCTGTATAAAGTAATGGTAACTGGTTGTCCATGATTGGTATGTTTGCCTTACTAAGTGAAGTCCCTTGTAAAGTGCACTATGTGTGCCAGGGCTGGTAATGCAACTGCTACTAGTGGACCTGCAGCACTATTTGTGCCACCCACACAAGTAGCCTTAAAAAGGGAATTCAGACCTGCCATTGCAGGGCCAGCGCGCAGTTTGTTAAACTGCCATGTTGTTCTGTCAAGGGCATTCACTAGCCAGACCTTACCGTTCCCTTTCTTTGTACATCAGACACCCCTATGGTAGGTCTAGGGTACCCCCTGGACAGGGTGCAGTGCATGTGAAAGGAACAACATGTACTAAGGTGTGTGTCATGTCCTGACAGTGAAATAATCTCCATTTTTGTTTTTCACTGTTGAAAGGCCATCATGCCCATATGATAGAATAGGAAGGCTGTGTAATATGTTTCCAGCCTATCTTCCCAGGGTCTTAAGATGGAAAGGTGAAGTTTAGTATGCCTGAATTCACAATGTAATAACACATCTTTTTATGAAGGTGGTTTTTGCATTGTGTGTTCAGAAGCCACTCTTTTAGAAGTGGCTGAGTTTTGTGCTCTAACATTTCTGTGTCTCTCTCCCTGGCGGATTGACTGTCTGGATTTGAAAACGCTAGGATCTGGGGAATGTCTTGACCCAGGGGAGGAGGTGAGACAGCAACAGGGTGATCTGCTTCTGGAGTGTAGGGGGAGGAGAAGGCCTTAGAGGTGAAGAGGCCTGGGTTGCTGCTATAAAACAATTGCCTCATCTCCTGCTGAGTGATTGAGAATCCAGACCCCCACTAATCAAAGGAAGAGAGGTGTCACTGGCAGGGAGGCACCCAGAACTGGTTTGAACAGGGGTCAGTGCCCCTTGAAACACAAAGACTTCAAAGCCATTGAGGGGTATAACAATGAGAGCTGGAGCCCCTGTACTTTGGGGAATGGCTTGATCAAGTGTGAATAAGACTGGAGCTACTTTGTGGTCAAGAGGACCTTTGCCAAGGAAGAAACAACTGAAGAGACTGAAGGATAGGACTGACCCTTGCTGTGTGATCTGGGTCTGGCCTGCAGTTTGCTGTTTCAACCAAGCAAAGGTTAAAGGGACTTTGCTGTGTGCCGTGTCCTGAAGTAACTATCCCCAAGGGCCTGAGGTGAGCTAGCTCCCTGTTTGGAAACACAGGAACATAAAAGTTTCCAGGAGAGTCTCAGCGGTGCTGTGGGAGCGTGCCTGTTGCAGTCTGAGTCCCTCGTAAGAACTGCCTGTGATCGTGGGCGCCTGGTGTCCAAGTGAGTCTCAGTGACACTGTGTGCGTGTGCTTTGTGCAATCTGAGCCCCGTTGTGAGGATTGTCCAGCGACCATGTGCACCGGAATCCAAGTGAGTCTCATCGACGCTGTGAGCGTGTGCATTGTGCACTGTGAGAGCTTCGTGAGGATTTACCTTGTTATCGTGTGCACCGGAATCCAAGTGAGTCTCATTGACGCTGTGAGCGTGTGCGTTGTGCACTGTGAGTCCTTCGTGAGGACTTGCCTTGTTATCGTGTGCACCGGAATCCACGTGAGTCTCATCGCCGCTGTGTGAGGGTGCAATGTGCACCGGGAGACTTTCGTAAGGATTTGCTGTGTTATCATGTGCACCGGAGTCTCAAGGACGCTGTGCCTGTGATCTTCGTGCAGCCTGAGACCTGTGTGTGGAGTTCCCAGTGATCGTGCACCCGGAGTGAAGGAAGACTCAGGGACACAGTGTGCGCGCGCTTTGTGGCAGCCTGAGATCTTCGTAAGTGAAGTGGCCCATACCGGCAGTCCCGGAGGAGCTGAGTTGCCAACCCGAGCCACCGTTACCATTTCACTTGGAGGCCCAGCCGCTGGACGAGGAGAGTGGGTTTGCGCCCCCCATGTAATGTGTGTCGACTCCTGGGGCGCGGGCTCAGAGGGAGAAGCTCCTGGCCCCTCTCTTGGGTTGGCAGGGCGAGCCTGTGCTTTGGCTTGTGTCGCGGCCCGAATTGCCAAAGGGAGTGGCCGTACAGGGGCCGGAGTGCGAAGCTGCACTTTGGAATTACATCGTACTGTGTTGGGGCCAACTGTGAGAGGCTGACTGAAGGTCAGAAGAGGAGGTGGAGAGACCCCCTAAGGCCCGGTGAGTGTTGCCTGAGTGTACTACGTAGTATTCAATTTCTTAGAGCGGAGTACCTAACTGATGTATTACACATTGCAGCATTTCTATATAAAGAACTACTTGATTGTCGTATGACACATTTCCTTGTTCCTGCATAACAAACTACCTCATTAGCGTATTGCGCATTGCATTATTCCTTCAAAATGAGTTACCTTATTAGTGTATACGCATTGCCTTATTATTGCAGAATGACATATCTGGTGGTTGGATGACGCATTGCATTGTTTTACGATGTAAAGTGCCTGATTGTTGTATTACCTATTGCATTCTTTTCATTGCAGAGTCTCTGATTGCAATGGTACACATTACTGTATTTTTACATTGCAAAAGTACCTGATTCTAGCATTATGAACTGTATGACATGTGGTTAGGAGCACAGGAGAATGCATAGAAGTGCTCATTGACATCGCGAGAACTTACAAGGTCTGGCAGGCCTAACAACCGGCCAGGAGAAATATTACACAACGCATATGTTGGTTTTATATTGTGTGGTCTTATCGTATATCTTTTTACATAAAGTTTATACTTGTTTTATAAAACCCGTGTGGAGTCTACTTGTGGTGTCATCATTGCGTTATTGTGAGCATGGTTGTGAATACTTTACACATTTGCCTTGAAGATAAGCCTGGCTGCTCGTTCCAAGCTACCGAGGGGGTGAGCGGGGCCATCTAAGAAGGTGACCTTCCTTTCCTTGACGTTGGAACACAGGTCCCTACTTGGCCTAAGGTACCTACTTCAGCCAACCAGGGATCCCGGGTCTAACACACACCTATGTTCAACATCATTGAACTAAAGATTGCCATGTTACAGAAGACACACCTCACAGACGAGGAGACAGCTAAACTGAAAATGAAGTGTCAAGTACTCTTCAATCTACTCCTCCTACGCACGTGTTGGCTCGATAGGGATAGCCCCAGGGGTCACTTTCAGCACAGGTAAACTCACACTGACATAGAGGGTAGGTTTGTGTTGCTGCTTGGCTCCCAGATGAGGTAGAAATATGTCTGTTAAACTCCTAATTGCCCAACACTGATGATGATACCTTTAACTGGGCCCTCATGGAACTCATATTGTCATACAGAGATCTGACTCATACCTGGGCAGGGGATTTCAACTGCATCTTAGACTGAGACATGGGTAGGCAAGCCTCCCAGACACCATACAAAACTAGGAGTGACCACAGCACTATGAGAAGTAATGGAAAGACATGGGTATGTTGATGTCTGACAAACCATGCATCCGATGACTACTCGTGTTACTCATCTACCCATGACACTTACAGCAGGTTGGATTGTATTTTGGTAACCCGAGCCCTCTGCATTAAGACTCAAAAAGTGCATTATTCAAAATTCCTGTCTGATCACTCCCTCACACTGATAGTCTATGGGGGTGGCGGCCGATGTCAGCAGCCGTCTACTTGGAAAAGAGATCTTCAAACCGTGAGGAGAGCCCCCTTGGGGGTCCGTGGATGGTTTCCAAAGGGGGGGGGGGGGCGCAAAGGCCTCCACAATTACATGTAAATGAAGGTTGCCTGGAACTGCGTCCTTGTTCATTTGCCCAATTTTCAGTCTGTCTTCATTTACAGGCAGCCCTTGAAAGATGGATTAAAAAGAGTGGGAACAGTGATTCGAAGTGCTGTGAGCGGACGCCACTGAGTGTTAAGAATGTGGCTAAAAAGAAATAAATAAATAGTCTTTAGTATTATGAGGCAGATTTACAAGGCACTTGCGCCATGTTTATGCCGCTGTTGCGTGACGCAACGGAGGCGTAAACGTGGCGCATCCCTGCGACCCATTTACAACGCAACGCATCTAGGCAGATGCGTCACGTTGTAAAGCCCTGCGCCACAAGTGGGCGTTCCGGCACAGGGTGGGCGTTCCGGGGCAGGTGCGCCTCGCAAAAGTGCCGGCGTGAAATCTACAAGATTTCACTCAGGCACTTGTGCGACGCTGCTCCGTCAATTCCTTACGCCTGCTTGAAGCAGGCGTAAGGACTGACGCAGCATGTTAAGTATAGGGCACAACCCAGCATTGCTGGAGTCGCGTCGCGCTTGCGACGCGAATCCAGCGATGCGCCGCCCTTACGTTATGAGATGCGTCATGCATCTGCCTACCCTTGCGCCACGGCGCGCCGTATTGTAAATGCGGTGCATCCGCCGTGACGCAAGGGTAGTTTTGCGTGATGCATTTGTTCTGGCGCATCCCTGCTGATTTGCAGAGATGCGCCAGAACTCATAAATATGCCCCATAGTTTTTAGTAATAAGTAATCAGGCTGTACCTAATGCAAGCATTTTATAAGTCTCTCAATTATTCCAGAATTCAGTTGATAGCACCCCTGCATTATCTATCAAAAACAATACATCTTTGACACCATAAAGCTTTAAGCAGGGCCACTGGATTTATGTTGCAGGAAAGGACCAAATTATGCAGCAGCGTTGACTCAATTATGGAACAAGAAAAGGTAAATTATGTGGCGTAATGTGGCATATTTTGTGGTTAGCTTTACTTCATTTTACTTATGGTAACACTGTCAGGGGAAATATTATACCTCATTAGTAAGATTTTAACACCAAAATACAGTAATAAGCAACTGCAAGATGACCAAACAACCTTTTTGAAGGGCCTTCTACTGCTCTAGAACACATGTCGCCACATTTTAAGTAACTTTTGATCCGTTTGAGGTAAAATCAAATGTTTTTGTTAAAATCTGCAGATTATGCAGCAGAATGATGGATTATGTAGCAAATGTGGAAACCCATAACTATGCGGAAAACGCTGCTGCCTCAATAGCCTAGTGGCTCTGGCTTTAAGTCAATTAATGGCTGGTAAGAAAGGTTGTTTCTTCTTTAGCTCTCTGTACTACCACCCCACCCTTACTTTCAGGCAGAGATACTTGAAAGTCTGCATTAACCATTCAGGGACAGTTGTTTTTGTAAAATGTGATTCCAGGGGGTGACAAGGATGAGGCCAGCTGGGTTGCATTCAGATGCAGAGCACTGATCCTCTCAACCCTTAGGGCATCCGAGTAATGGATGTATGACGTTACAACGCAGGCTATTACAACGCCTGCCTTTACAACGCGGTTTTTACATCGCAATCCATTACAACGCATAGCGCTTTGGGGTGCTGGATAGTGAAAAGTTTAATTTACTATTCCAACACCAGTCCCCGTGGACACTAGGGAAGGTGTTGGATAGTAAATTAAACTTATTCCCTATCCTAGAGCACCCCACAGCGCAATGCGTTGTAATGGTTTGCGTTGTAATGACCGCGTTGTAATGGTAGTGCGTTGTAAAAGTTTTGTTGTAAAGGTTGTTCACCCCGAGTAATGGACCAGGAGAAAGAGGAAAAGAGCGAGATTCATGGATATTGTCAAATAGATGGCCCAGAAGAGGAAGCACTGTGTGGTGGCTCATGTCTATGTTTACAAATGGGCAAAGACCACTTCCTCAGAGAGATACCCCAAGGAAGGTGGCAATATAAGGAAGCTTTTTTTAAATGTAAAAAAGATGGTCCATCTATTAGTGCAGCAGGCAGTGTTGTCGGGTGTGTAATAGGGTGCTACTGCTCAATTACGGTTGTCTTACTATGAAGTTGAGTGGGGACACATTTTCCTTGTTAGCATTAGGGCCCAGGTTACCCTTGCTTCTTTTTAACACAAAGGGGCAGAAAGAATCAATTGTGCTGAAGGCACAGTACAGTGGCACCAGGGCCCAGAGGTATAAGGAGCCAACTAAGCCTTAATAATGGCTGTTTACTATCCTTCCTTGCTTGCATTAGGGCACACTGCACACTTGCCAGGGTTGATTTGGGACTCAACGCATTGACCATGGGATTTAAAAATGAAAGCAGTGGAGTCACCGTTGTTTGGCCTCAGAGAGATGGCAGAGCAGGGGGTGTGGCTAAATGGACAAAAAGCAGAGGCGACTTCCCTCTTTGCAAGGCAGTAGCTAGCATTAGTGAATACATTTCTGCAGTACTGGGGCCCAGGGGTTGGAGGGTCCCACTGCATCACAATTATGAAGTTCTCACTTTAAAAAAGGGGCATGGGAGCTTCTTTTCTTTTTTAGGACCAAGGGCAACGTTGCTGAAAAAGGGAGAAAATATGTGGGACCTTTTTTTCTCTGGAAAGGGCATGTTTCATGTGTGGAGTGATGGGCAGGCATGGTGGGGAAGAGTTGAAAGAGGCAGACGAGATCTCCTGCTCTTCTGGACTGCAGTTATCATTAGTGCAGCGCGTGTGGTTGCTCTGGCACACAGGAGCGCGAGGGGCTCACGGAACCTTAGTTATGGAGAGCAGTATTTTGGGGTTAATAAACTGTTTTTGTTAGATTCATTTGCTGTTTTATATATTTATGACCTATTGAAATGGTACTCCTGTAATGATCTCATAAACCCTGTCCTATGCACTCTGTCCTTTCTCTCCTGCTCATTCTCAGTTTGAACTTGTCCTGACTACGGCAAATTTAGAACAGCATTAAAAATGGCGCTGTTTTAGTTTGTAGATTTTGTGTCCAGACTTTGATAATGACCGTGTACGGAGATACCCCGGTTGGGGTGATTCGTGCATGTTATCAAATCAAATCATTCATTTATTCAGCCAATCCTTGCCATAACATTTCCAAAATGTTGCTTAGAGGGCTTGGAGCAAAAAACATGAAGACTTCTTGCTTGGAGACTGAATGCACAGTCCCTGAGTGACATAGTTTTCTGCACAAATGTTAAGGAAGACCTAGAAACATACCTAGAGCACAATTGAGGATCTACAGTCACAAAAACTACTGGGAGGGAGGCTCGGATGGCAGTGCTGATAGGGCAGTGTATGTTTTAGACATATGGCATCAGACACTACTTAAAACAAACTTTGACCCTACAGGAGATGTGGCTGGTACACTTGCTAGCACAGGAAGGCAAGGGCTCTGCACAGACAAGAACCCTCCTAGAAATCGCCACAATATAGCAGTGACAGGGGGTGCCTTTGATAAACACATGCTGAAAGAATAGCAGCAACAATTGGACAGGGAGGATATGCCAGGTTAATTGCTGGCCTGACTTTTCAAACGGAAGGCCCCTCCCCCTAATGCTATTCCTGAAGAAAGCCGATGGGACAGTTGGCGGTGACCCAGGCAACTATAAACAAGATGCTTGCTAGCAAACTATTGACACACTTGGGGTGAGGGAACCATTGTGGAATGAGAACATTCAGTACTACCTGTAGATACAGGGGATATCCCAGGGAGACAAGGTGGACTTGGAACTGGAGATGAACAGAGCTGAAGTATTGATCGCCATAATCAGGCTGCAGCACTGGAGCATGCTGGGGGGATGGATTCCAATCGGAATTCTGCAAATGTATGCTGACCTGCTAGTGGACAGACTATAAGGCTTAACAGGAGGCCCATCAAAAGACAACCATGAAGTACTGCATGCATGCAGGAATAGATATGGGACCAAAACTGGACTAGGATTCAAAGGAACTTGCCTCATAAATACCCTTGTCCATGCTAAACGTGAATACACAAGTGCTTTCTTTAATACTAGACAAGACTCATACCCAAAATGGGGACCATTGTACATGAGGAGCAATGCAGCTTTAGTCCGGGTTGCAGTACCCTGATGAATATCAGTTGCTTGTATTGCGTCATGGCCTGTATGAAGATCTCCTTGGTGGAAGGTGCCCTGGTGGTGCTTGATATTAAAAAGGCATTTGACTCCCTCAGTTGGAAGTAGATGTTCAAGGTCCTCACAAAGATGGGTTTTGATCCAAAACTGCTAAAGTAGATTAACCTCCTATACAGGAGTCTTACAGCATGAGTTAGATTGGGGTATATACTCTCACAATCCTCTCACAGAATGGACCCTTGTAAGGGGAATGAGGCAGGGATGTTCCCTGTTGCTGCTGCTCTTTGTGTAAGCAATGGAGCTCTTGGCTATAAGGCCACGACAAATGATGCAGCCTTGGAGGATGAGAGTAGGCGTTACCTTGCATGTAGTCTCCATATATGTGGACGGCCCCTGGTGTATCTGACCCGGCCCCAGGTTTCCAGCCCTGTTTTTCAGAAATTAGATCTCATTGCAGTGATCATTATCCCTCTGTATTAATAAGCAGAAGACCATGTTATACCCCTTGGTGGGCCTGGAAAAACTTACCAAACTTACCAAACTGATTTAAAAGATGTTTGGATGCAATGGGAACAAAATTAGTTCTGGTATCTTGGAATGTGGGTGACTCATACCACCATGATGTACCACCAACATAATGTGACAGGGCCTTGCAAGATTCAGGGCCTAAACAGCTTTCTGAAACAGGGTGCTGCTCTCTATAATGGGAAGAATGGCACTGGCAAAAATGGCGCAGTTACCCTGCTCTATATACATATTACAAAATGCCATGTACCCAATACCAAGCTCCACCTTTCAGAAAAAAGGTGGCCTTGTTTTGCTAGCATGGGGAGAAAATGCAGCAGAGTCTGATGGGAAGTGTTGAAGGTGGACAGTGAAAAGTGAGGACTGGGCCTTCCTAATCTGGAACTTCACTACATTGCCTCCAAGTTGAAGCACACAGCTAAGTGGTGTAATGAGACACCGAATTGGGAGCAAAGACTCCTTAGGGGTACCACAGAGGAGAGCAGTCTTCCAGTTTACCTAGTGAGAGTTGCAAACCAGCAGGCCAGTACTCCTTGGGTGGCTATGGCATGGGAGTGAGTAGTCATGTGGGTACTGAAGTGCCCACCTTTCAGCAGACCATTGGATCGGGAGGTGATGTTGCTGGCTGCTTGGAGAGAAGGAGATTGTTTAATGCTTGGTGATCTTTGACCGGGATATGTATTTTCATATTCAATGAAACTAGGGAGACATTTAGGGTTCCTGATAGATAATTCTTACAATTCCCAAAGCTGGCACAAACTTCTAGGGAAACTTGTACTAGCTTCCTCCGTACACCACAAACCTCCTCTACAATGGAGTTGCTCCTAGAGTATGGGAAGGGCTTGTTTAACATATTTACAAAGCACTAATGGATGATAGACCTTCAGTAACACTGAGAGGTCAGCAGTCTGGGGACAGAGAGTGATAGACCCCCCTGATAGACACAGTGGCCTAGAGCCTGTGCACAAGTTCAAGAGGTAGCCAGTAATGTTAGATTCAAGATGACACACTTCAACTTTCTACACCAAAGGTATCTCACCTAGGAATGACACCTGGTGTCCTGTCGATCTCGGACCAACTCCCACACTGACAGACCACGTCTGCAATCTCGGTATGATCCTGGACAGCAAAATCATCATCAAATGACAGATAAATGCAGTCTCCTCCGCTTGCTTGCACACACTCTGAATGCACTGATGAATCTTCAAATGGGCCCCCATCTGCATGAGAAAAACTGCCACTCAAGCACTAATCACCATTCCCTGGACTACGGCAACGCACTGTATGTAGAAACCACCACCAAACTCACAAGAGACTTCAGTCGATACAGATCTCAGCGGCCAGACTTATCCTCAACCTGCCCAAATAGTCCCACCTCCCCCCACACCTTAGGAAACTCCACTGGCTCCATGTCCCAAAAAATGGCAATTCAAGATTTTGACACACGTCTGCAAAGCTCTTCATGACCTGGACCAGCATGCATCAACCACGCATGAACTTCCAACAACCATCCAGAGACCTTCACTCTCCCTCCCTCGCCCAGACACTGCACATCCTCTGAAGCCACCCCAGAGGCTATTCCTTCTCCTTCCTCACCGCCAAGCCCTGGAACAGCCTTCCACATCTCCTCCGGACACCCCCTTGCTGGAGGAAATCAGGAAGAGACTCATGACCTGTTTTTTCGACTGAGCGTAGCAAACCCAGTGCCTGTATACCCTCACAGGTGAATAGATGTGCTTTACAAATACTGATTGATTTATTGATTGATTGGTCTGGCACCCATCAGAATACATATATCCAATCAGACCCCGTCCTATCCAAAATGTTCTGAGCAGGAGGACACCATTCTGCATATGACCTGAACATGTAACACACTGGTGGAATTCTGACAAGTAGTGGTGACTGCCTTAGTAGGCAATGTACTCTTGCAGCCTACACAGTGATGTCCCAAATCCAAACACGGGAAAAAACCACACAACACAAGGCCTTTTTCAGGCAAAACACTGCATAGGAATACACTGGTTATCACACAAGGGTCCCCATGTATTGAAGGGTTGTGAGGGTGTGTCAGAGTAGGCCCTGGCTGAAGAGCTCAGTTGAAAGGTGATCTGTACGGATGATGGGGAGGAGGGGGACGGAAGGGACTGGGTGTGGGATGTTAAACTAATTGATAGATAATCCTGTAATTGATGATGAGTGGATATGACCTGTGTAGTATGACCTGCCTGAACTTGGGAGGGTAAGGACTGCTCTGTGGGATGCCCTTCTGAGCTGCTGACTATTGAACTTCAATAGAGCAGAAAAAGAAGGGGTCCTACTGTGGGGACCCAGATCAGTCTGCAAAAAAAAAAGACTGCAATCATAAGAATAACCGAAAGGGGCTGAGGACTGGT
Source organism: Lissotriton vulgaris (assembly GCF_964263255.1). Lineage (NCBI taxonomy): Eukaryota > Metazoa > Chordata > Amphibia > Caudata > Salamandridae > Lissotriton > Lissotriton vulgaris. The sequence goes on along the minus strand of NC_141685.1, from coordinate 796,220,181 downwards.
GTGGACCCAAGATGGAAATGTATTAATGTTTATGTAACTTAGGTATGTTAGATGAAATCGATATGTGCATGAGCTGCTAATATTATTACTATTATTTGCAATCTTTTTGTTGATATTTGGAATGGTATTTGGAGTGAAAGAATGATTTGAATGAATGAATTAATTAATTATTTAATTTGATAAAGCGCACAAATCACTCTAACCGGGGTATCTCAGAGCACCGTCAGTACAGAAAGGTGAAAAACATATCTAATACAATGTCGTTTTAGAGCTTCTCTAAATAATTATAGTCAGGACAGGTTCTAACAAAAAATGGCAATTTCTTCCAGAGGGTGGGGGCCAAATAGGAGGTGGACTTTCCACCGCATCTAGATTGTCAAATTCGAGGGACTACCATTAACTCCTTCTCACTGGTTTGCAGATTCCTAGCAGGGTGTTATCATTTGAGCCTCTGACGTAGATACTCTACAACCTTTATCCAGTCAGGCTTATAGGTTAAGCAGCACTTTTTAAATGTTATCCTCTTCTTTACTGCCAACCAGTGAAGAGATTTTTAAAAGGGGAGTGTAAGCCTTTCTAGGCGGCAGATTACAAATCAGCCATGCTGCTGTGTTTTGCACAACCTGTAGTTTCAACAATAATGACTCATTGGCAGAAGCCAATAGTGCATTGCCATAATCCAGCCGGTTTACAAAAAGAGCTAGTACTAAGGTCTTCCTGGCAGATAAGGGAAGAAATGTTAATGCCTTCTTAAGTAAGCGTAGCATGTGGAAGCAGCTGCCCGTGATGGATGGAACTTGATCTTTCATTTTAAGTTCCTGATCTATCTTGACATCTAGATTTTTTACTAACTTGCTTGGGATGGGGGTCTTACCTAACCCGGCGCGCAACACCCATTGGACTCAAAGGGCTTAAGCCCCCCTGTTGTGTGTGGCAGCCCGGGATGAGACAGCTTCCCGGGCACACACACAGCTGCACCTGAGCACTTCACAGGTCTTTAAAAGAACATTTGCGTGTTAATGAGGCCTTGCTATTGTTTCACCCCTCAAGAAGTTATCCAACATCTACTTGACAATCATCTTCATACCAGCTGAAAAGCGATACTCTGCTTTGTCAAGATCTTCATCTAAGGACAAGACCAGCTGAATGTCATTGGCATAAAATATAAAACCCATATGCTCTGATGACTTTGGCAACATAAATGTTAAATAAAGTAGGGCTCAAGAATGACCCTTGAGGGACTCCTTTATCCACCACCCTGAGCTTGGCTTTGAAAGCTCCAAGCGAGACACCCTGCATTCTATCCTTCTAGAAGTCCTGGAATCAAGCCAGGGCAGAGCTGTCAATCCAGACTTCTTGAAGTCTTTGTAGTAACTTAGTATGGGACACAGTATCAAATGCTGCAGATAGGCCTAAGAGCACGAGCATGGGAGGTGTACCAATATCCAGCGAGCACCTAATGATGTCAGTCACTGCCACCAAGGCAGCTTCCCTGCTATGCTTTGGTCTTAAGCCTGATTGAGAAGGATCTAAGATTTTATTCACTTCAAGGTAATCAGTCAGTTGTTTTAGGCCTTCCAGCAGCTTGCCCAAACACGGGAGTTATGATATGGGTCTGTAGTTTGAAAGAATAGAAAGATCTAAATTGATCTTCTTTTGGATGGGTATGATCTACCCCCTTTACTAGGCTAAGGGGACTTTTCCTGATACGCTGGATAAATTGAATAATGCGCTTACTGTAGGTTTGGCTGGCCACAAGAGCTACAATCCTAGATGGATAAGGGTCCGTTGCAGAACCGGATTTCACCCTTTCAAGCTTATGTTGCACTTGTTCCAGATTGAGGGCTTGGAAATTATCCATCCTATAACCCCTAGAACTAGCAGGAGGGGTGTTGATTAAATCTTCAGTTGAGTGGTATGACTTATCTGTAAACTTTTGATAGATCAACTTGATCTTATTTTTAAAGTAGTCAGCCAGAGAATCATATAATTCCTGGGTGGCCTGAAGTGGCTGTAAGAATTTTAAAACGTTCCTTCGAGGGGTTATCTGCATGATCAATTTGGTTGCAAATGTACATTTTTGGGGGCTTTTTCAGGGGCCACTCCTCTATTAGGGTGGAGAAGCGCCGCCCCACTGCTTTTTCTCAGTGCAAGAAGCAGAAAATAAAATGGTATTTTAAATACTCTTCCATTTTCTGTTTCTCTGGCTGCGAGAAAGCAGAAGGCAAGGGTATGCCTGGGTGAGTTGGTCGGGTCGGGGAGGAGTAGCTTGTACCACTCTGAGTACCCTGACTGCTTTGGTTGGCCTGGGGCCGACCCAAGCAGTCATGCGCACTCTACATTTTCTCTATGTAGGCTGCATGCAGCCTACATAGAGAAAATGTCCTCTCTACAGGTGACCATCTGGAAGCTGTTTGAGACTCCACACCAATCACAATGCTGCCATTTCAGCGTTGTGATTGGCTTACAGGAGGGGACAGGAAAACACGGACCCGGCCCAGGAGGAGAGGCGGTGCGGGACCGGTCTGGTAAGTTTTATTTTACCCACCCCCCTCACGGTAATCCCTGCACGATAACCCCTGTGCGACCACCCCACCCGCGAGAATGGCTAGGCGCAACTTGCCTATTTTATATTACGATATATACCGAAAGTGCCTCCTTGAAGGAAACTTGATTATCTAGATCATAATTGTGCCACCATCATCTTCCTAACTTCTTACAGAGCGCTTTTCCAGCCTTAAGCTCTGTGGTACACCAGGGTGAAAAAGTATACAGCAAGGTATTTACACCAAGTTCTTAATGGTGAGATGCTATCAAAGGTTACATTCGTAGCAATCTGAAATTCTACAAGCATTTGGTTGACTTTGTGATCTTGCCTGATGATGGGGGAAACGAATACCTCTGAAAAGCAGTATGGAGAGATATGAGGCCAGCGTCCTGTGGCACCTTTGTTGTCAAGTTGTCTCAAGTCTGGTTTTCCACAGTTGGCATTCTGGAAACAGATCAAAGCATGATCAGTCCATGTAAAGAGAAGAGGTGGCCAGCCGATGTTCAAAAAGGTGTGTAAGACATTCATCAGTTCAATTTGTGGGGAGAAAACAACAACTAGCGTCTGTAGTTGTTTAACAAACAAGGCCAGACCATTGGCTCAATAACCTGAATGACACCTGTTAGGTTGAACAAATAGGAGATCTGCACAAACTAGATAACAGAAAAAATAAACCCACTAGACCACCACCTGGGCGACCTATCATTTCTGGCATTGGGTCCCTGCTGGAGCCTCTCTCCACCTTTGTTGATTTCTTCCTGAGACCTTTGGTGCGTGCTATGCCCACCTACCTTCAAGATACAAAGGACGTTCTGCGTTTACTGCCTGAAGTTGATTTCAACATCGATACTGACATATTGGTCAGTTTCGATGTTGAATCGCTTTGTATCCCTCAGGAGGAGACTCTGCTTACAGGAAGAGACTTACTGGAAACCCAAAATCTTGAAAGTATAACCCCTGTTAGCTTTATTATGGAGCTGGCCAGGATAGCCATGACGGAAATTGTTTTCCAATTCGCGGACTCACTATACCTTCAAACATCGGGTACCTCAATGGGGAGCGTCTTCGCCCCCAGTCTGGCAAATCTTTACGTTCATCACTTTGAGACACAGTCTGTACTTGACCGCAATAATCCGTTTTTCCCACAAACGATATTGTGGAAAAGATATATAGACGACGTCCTTGTAGTATGGCGTGGGGATACTACATCTATACTTGCATTCCAGAATTGGCTCAATGCCCAGAACCAATTCCTCAAATTCACCCTTGAGTATAGCGAGACAGAGCTTCCTTTTTTGGATATACTCATCTTTCCAAAAGATGGCTACTTGGCCAGCAGACTGTATCGTAAACCTATGGCAAGAAACTCGTTGCTTCAATTCCATAGTCACCATCCCCGCTCTCTGCGGGAGAATTTGCCCTTTGGGCAGTTTCTTAGGGTGCGTAGAAATTGTTCAGAAATGTGTGACTACGAAGATCTATCTAGGGACTTGAGCACTAAGCTGAGAAAATGGAACTACCCGAATGCTCTTATATGCAAGGCAAGAAAGAGGGCCTCTAACAACCATCGTGAGGCCTTACTTGCCCCACCAGTCGCGAAACCTCCTTTGAAGAATCTGACTTTTGTAACTACTTATAGTACTGCCTCCACACAAGTACAGAAAATAATCCGCAAAAATTGACGGATTTTGAACACTGCTGGAGTGACTATACCCCGTCCTTTGTTCGCCTTTAAGAGGAGTCAAAACCTGCGTGATGGTCTGGTACATACCAGGCCACGCTCTTTCCCACAGGATTCTATCACCACTTTGTGGAATCTACCATCAGTTCAGGGCCATTATCCCTGCGGTGGTTGTTCTGTGTGTCCTCAAACTGAGAAGACTTTAACAGTGGACATTGGTACAGCACGCCCTTGGATTCTGAAACATCATACTAACTGTAATAGCGAAAAGGTGATTTACATGATATCGTGTCCTTGTGCCCTTCGCTATATAGGAATGACCACGAGAAAAGTAAAGCTCAGGATACTAGAACACAAAAGCACTATTAGGCGAAACCGACAGGCAACACGCTTGACAAACCATTTCCTTAACATTAAGCACAATGTTGATGATTTTAAGTGGGTAGTACTCGAAAAACCCTTCATTCCCCAGCATGTCAGTGATGTTTCTCACTATCTGTTTGTGAAGGAACAAAAGTGGATTTTTAAACTGAATTGTGTCACTGGAGGGTTAAACGATGAGATCCCGTGGGTCCAAATTTGATGAAATTTGATGACCTTTACTGACAACTGTAGCAACCCTTATGGCTGCCTTAAATTATTGAAATCACTGTAGCTGTGAGTATCCAATTTCCATGGATTTAAATTTTACTCACAATAGCAATATATACAGTTTTATAAGAATTGGTGACTCTGTGGTGATTCTTTTTTGAAGCCCATTTATGAAGATTCTTTCCTTTTATGAGCGTTGCTGTTCATCAACAAACTAATGAGACGACGATAAATCGCTCTTTGCCTTTCCCAATTGATTTTCATTGGCAACTATCTACTTCTCATAGTATCTCATTGGGCCATTGCTTGAATACTTTTCCTCCGTAAGCCAACCAATAGCGAGCAGTAGCATCGCTGTTCAGGATCTATATTGGTTGTTTTCTTTTCTTTATCACGTCATCATATTTTGTGACAGTTCTTAATCTGAACATCGTTTCCATTCATAATGATTCTTTTCATAATCTTGCTTTTCAAACTTCGCTATCATGAAAACAATACACCATGATAAAACATGACCTTGTACGCCTCCTTGGGTTCTTATTTGACGATGGGGCTAATACTTCATCCCCATTGGCCAGCGCCATAACCAATAGCGAGTGTTTACACACACTGGAAACCAAGTAGAGGTCAATTTTCCATTGATGGACTCCTCGCGAGCAACTAGCATTTTCATAAACTTACTTTTCAAACTTCGCTATCATGAAAACAATAGACTACGACAAAACATGACCTTGTACGCCTCTTTGGGTTCTCATTGGATGACGGGGCTAATATTCCATCCCCATTGGCCAGCGCCATAACCAATAGCGAGGGTTTACACACGCTGTAAACCAATCAGAGGTCGCTTTTCCATTGATGGACTCTTCGCGAGCAACTACCATTAGTTCATCAACAAACTAATGAGACAACGATAAATCGCTCTTCCCCTTTCCCATTGATTTCCAATGGCAACTATCAACATTCCATAGTATCTCATTGGGCCATTGGGTGAATACTTCCCCTCACTACTAGTTATCCCCCGTAGGCCAACCAATAGCGAGCAGTAGCACCAATAGAGAGCAGTAGCATCACTGTTCACAATCCACATTGGTTGTTTTCTTTTTCATTCATAATGATTTTTTTTCGTGATCTTGCTTTTCAAACTTTGCTATTATGAAAACAATACACCACGATTAAACATGACCTTGTACGCTTCACTGGGTTCTCATTGGACGACGGGGCTAATACTTTATCCCCTTTGGCCAGAGCTATAACCAATAGCGAGTGTTTACACACGTTGTAAACCAATCAGAGGTCGCTTTTCCATTGACGGACTCCTCGCGAGCAACGTCTTGCTTACGGTCCGCTGGGATTCGATGAGAGTCCCACACATCGTGGGCGGTCTGTGTTTAATTGATGTTTCCTTTCAGGTCCGCCTAACCTGTATTTACAAGGATCCCCCTGTCCGTCTAGTTACCTTCCCCTCGACTCAGTAGGGGTGTGAGGCACCGACGGACAGGTGAGTGTGCTAGAGGCTACAAACAAAAGATACTTATACTCTTGCCTCTACTCTAGATTGTTACAGCTAGGTGGTTTACAATTTAATTAATGGCGGTTAGATATTTCATCTTGAGAACTTTGTTTTTAACAAGCTAAGTGACTAGAAACTAGTTATTTTGACTTGCAGTTCTCTTCTCATTGATCTGTTACCTAGTTTGTGCAGAACTCCTATTTGTTCAACCTAATAGGTATCATTCAGGTTATTGAGCCAATGGTCTGGCCTTGTTTGTTAAACAACTACAGACGCTAGTCGTCGTTTTGACCCCACAAATTGAACTGATGAATGTCTTACACCCCTTTTTGAACATCGGCTGGCCAGGCCAGCAAGGACTGTTGTTCTGTATTTCTGCCTCTCTAAAACATCAGGAGATCTATGAAATGGATCTATATCATACATAAGCTGATGTTATGATATTTTCTCCTTTTTCCAATTTCTTCAGAGCGGGCCTCATTACCTGAGCGAGCGCCAGGCGATGTGAGGCCACCCCCAAGCAAATTTTGGGTGAGTGATTATATAATTAACATTAACTGAACAATGACTCCGTGGCTACTATATGTCTCATTACATATATGTTGTTTTCATACTTACATAATTAGTATATGTGTCTGTCTTCACTATTTTGTGTTTTATGAGCGGAGCTTTTGTACACACCATGACTTCATTTCCTACCACAAAGTACACACACGTATGGTAGGTTCATTGCCTTTGCATGGTATGTACTTTTCATTGTACTTTTCACTAATCTTCACAGTTGCAGTAGTGTTACAATCGGTCCTGAAGAAAGCCTTTTTAAGCTGAAACATGTAGACCAACTAATTCATCTATGGATAGTAATATTTGTTTTAATCCATCCACACTCTGCTTTTAATCTTGTCATCATGGTGACCGCCTGAAGAGGGGGGGGCGTGGCTTGCAGCCGATGAGGACGGTGGCAGCCTAGCGAGGCTCCCGACTCTCCGCCCGATAATCTGCCCAAAAACATCCTTAATCAGACCTGGGACCCCCGTGAAACTCGGGGTGATCCCAGGTATCGAAATTTGGTCTGCTCCGATTCGATCGGTGTGCCGGTGGGGCCACGGAGTCCGGCACAAAATCGACCGTGGGAGTCCGCGACACGGAGGCACAAGATGGCGGCACCATTCAAGCTGACGACCGTGAAGTAACGACGGCCCCAGCTTCGAGGCTTGGCAGCAGGAAGGTGAAGGAGCCATAAGCGACTGGAAGGGAGGTTGGGGCTGGCTGTCGGACCCCTGACCCCTCCGTCACTGGGGAGACCGGCACGGCGCGCTGGGCGCAAGTGACTCCAAGGAGGCTCCACCCCCCCACGAAGGGGCAGCAAATTTACACCCCGGCTTCTGAGACCTGCCATCCCCCGGGTGCGCCGAAGTGCGGCCACGGATCCCGCCGGACGGCCTAAGCAGGAGAGGTCGGAAGCGACGTCCCCCTGGGACAAGTGCGATCTCCCGGCGGCCTAATCCCACTGTAACCAGCATATCGGAGGCGGCGGCAACGGGGCTACCGTGGATCAATGGCCTGGGCGGGAAGAGAGCCAGGTGGGGTCCGCTGGCCCCCCGGCGGAACAGACTGCGGCCGGCCTCACCCGGACGGTGCAGTGCATACCCTGAGGGCGGGCACTGGTGAGTGGGAACGCGCTGGGGGAGTGCCCTGACTGCCCACCCGAGTCACGATCCCAGCGGGGGTGCCTAGACTGACCCTCGGCCCCCGGACCGGCGTGGGATCCATGAAGAGGACGCCAAGCACCAGTCAGACGGAGCAGCAGGAGTGCGGTGCTCCAACGCGGGCGGCGCTCCCCCTTGCTGTGGGCCACTGAGTGGCGGGTGGCAGCCCATCCGACCTGCGGGCCTCTCGGTGCACCTTATGCACTGCGCGACTCCCCGGCTTCCGGGCCCGGTCTCGCTCTGGTCCGCAGAGACTGCCACAGGCTGGCAGTGACTGGGGTAACACTGAAGGGTTTGGGCCGGTGTCTGGGTCCTGCCACACAGCCTAGCAGACGGCAACTACTGCACTAGCTAAAGAGGATTGGCGGGGAGCGAGTACCACTGGCCTTATTGTGGACCTGGAGGGGAGCCTGGACTCAGGGAGTGACAGCGGCGCGGAGCGCAGGTGCGCCACTGCAGAGTGACGGGACGAAGTGGATTCCTCCCATCGCCTGGAAACACACTGGCGGGGAGCCCGCTGAGACTGAGCCGATAGTAACCTTATAATTAGTACGGGGTACGCACCCCTAGTTGCCTCACCGAGGAGTCGAATCAACGCAGCGGCGGAGGAGTAGCCCAGAGCCCAGCATAAGGCGGTTGCGCCAGTGAACTGTCCCAGTTGATACCGAGGGCTACAACGCTGAAGAGGTGCAGAGGGACCCTGCGAGAAGGAGAAATCATAGATAGCCTCTCCTGACAGGTGCCCGACAACTTGACCACTGCGAGGAGAGCCGGCCGCCCCTGCTTCTCCTTGTGGACCCGAGCCAGCACAGCAGGGGCAAGATGGGGAAGCCAAGGGGAGCAAAAGGAGAAGGAAGCCCCGCCACGGAAGCGCAGGAAGACACCACGCATGCCGCGACAGAGCTACAACAGATGCAGGACCGGATTCTAGAGGCGTTGCACCAAGACATTGTGCAGGTATCGACGGGGCTTGGACTCCTGCGGACTGATCACGGGAAGTTGGCAGAGAGGGTCAAGGAAGTGGAAGTCACCTTGAAAGAAGTAGTGCAGGCAAAAATATCAATGGAGGGGAGGCTCACAGATGCACTGGACCGCATACAAGCGTTGGAGAGGCGAGCGGAGGATGCGGAAAACCGCAGCCGGCGGAACAATGTACGCCTAGTGGGCCTCCCGGAGAAAAAGGAGGGCACGGATATGGTGGGTTACCTGACCGAATGGCTACAGACTGCAGTGGCCCCGGAGGGCCTTTCCCCCTTTTTCACACTGGAGAGGGCGCACCGGGTACCGGCCAGGCCCCCGAAGCCGGGCCTACCACCTTGCCCAGTGGTTATCAAACTGCTACACTACAAGGACAGAGACTGGCTATTGCAACGAGCCAGAGATGCGGGTCCTTTTCAGGTGGACAACAGCAGGGTCACGCTATTCCCGACTACACCTTCGAGACCCAAAGGATGCGTGCCCCATTCTTCTCCATCAAAAAGGAACTGCGCACCGAAGGCATACATTACTCGTTATTGTTCCCGGCCAGGCTCCGAGTAGTAATAGATGAGAAAGCTCTGTTCTTCCCAACTTCGGCAGATGCATGGGCCTGGTGGGATACTTATAAAGCAGGGACAGATGGAGCCCGGTTCAGAGCTGAGGAAGAGCGCCAGAAACAAACAGTGAGGACATCGAGGAGGCTCCGTGGGCGCAGGCAGGGGTCCAAAAAACAGACGGAATCCCAAACCGAAGGCGAACGGAGAGCAGCTCTGCAGGCGGTGAAGGATGTCTCGGGCCGGCGCTTACCCAGTCGGAAAGGGAATCGGGCTCGGAGGACCAGAAAACGGGCTCGGAGTCTGAGCTGTCGGAGCTGGGCGACACGAAGGGCCCGAAAGTCACGCCGCAGACGTCAGGTGAAATAATTGGACTTTGAGGCCTGGACATGGACGCCTGGAGACGGTGGCAGCGATTGATGGCGCCTTTCCGAACACCTGAGCAGACCGCTGTTAGCATGGAGCATCGTGAGTCATGATGCGTATTGCGGGGCGGGGGTATGGGGACTGTGACTGAAGTTACCAGAGGTTAGCTCACGCTCCACAGGGCCCATAAGACCTCCGTAGTTCAGGCTACGTGTTAGGAAGACTTAGGAGCACGTTTGCTCAACACAGTTTGGATGGGGACTACTCTACTGCAGTTAGGTCCTGTTCTGGGGGGGGGGACCTGGAGATGTTGGGGAATCTCAAGGCATAGTTTGGGGGGGGGAAGCGGGTTAAATGTTGGGGATGGGCGGGGACAGTGTCGACTCTGATGTCCGGAGTCTATTCATAGTTGAACTAAACCGACCACAATGGGACAATGGCTAATGCGGGATCATTAAAATGTGTGTCTTGGAATGTACGGGGATTGCATACGATGGCAAGGAGGCACAAGGTCCACTCTTACCTAGTCCGCAGGGGAGTACACATAGCGTTCCTGCAAGAAACTCATCTCACAAAGAAAGAGGGAATAGCGCTACAACGTCGATGGAGGGGGCACCTGTTTCACACCACGTATTCTGCCTTTGCTAGAGGGGTGTTAATTTGGATTAGAGCGGGCATTCCTTTCCAGGTGACTAGGCACATTATTGACCCGGACGGGAGATTTGTGGCAGTGGAGGGTACACTCAGAGGCCGGCACATAGTGCTCAGTAGCATATATGCTCCGAATGTTGACCACGCAACTTATTTTGCGCGGCTTTCCAGGGTCCTGGCCAGCTACCTCACAGGCCCTGTGCTGATGGGGGGGGACTTCAACTCCATTGAAAATACCTCTCTAGATAGATCGCACCCACCACTACATGCATCCCCGGTACATAGACTAGCAAGGAGCAGGTCAGAATGGCAGGGAAAGTGGGATTTGGCAGACGCCTGGCGGGTACAACATCCTACAGAGCGGGACTACTCGTTCTACTCCAGTCTACATGACCTCCACGTCCGCCTTGATACCTTCCTATGCTCTCGAGCGGTACTTCCGGCAGTGGCTCGGACTGAATACCTAGCGCGCACGATATCTGACCATAACCCCCTACTCCTAACACTAGACTGGATGAATGTCATCTCATGGATCCCGATGTGGCGGCTCCGGCCGGACACGCTGGACGACCCACCCTTCCGTGAAGCGCTAAGCAATAGCATCTTACAGTGCTTCGAAGAGAACCAGGGCTATAGAGTGGGACGCGTTCAAAGTGATAGTACGGGGTCATTGCATAGGGAAATTTGCAGGGGCACGCAGATCACTGTTAGATGACCTGGATAGAGCTGAGAAGAAACTTAGGGAGGCGGAACAAGAGCGCCCTAATCGCCCGGAGTTCCAGGGGTGGGTCAGTGCAGCGCGGGAAGCAGTGGCGGTAGAGATGGAGCGCCTTCGAAGCTTTGACTATAAAACGTATTTGACGAAGACTCTTGCTGAGGGAAACAAATCGGGAACACTCCTGGCTTGGCTTGCGAACCCCAGTAGGAGCAGTCAACCGATAATGACCCTGAAGGGGAGTGACGGCAGTACTCATAGCACTCATCCGGACGTCTTAGAATGTTTTCGATCCTACTATGAGAGGTTATACAAGAGTGCGATAGGGGACCAGGCGGCAGCAATAGATTCTTTTTTGAGCGACCTGCAGTTACCGCAACTAGATCGGGAACAGGCGGACGCCCTAGGCGGCCCAATAGAACTAGCAGAAATAAGAGGAGCGATAAAACGGATGGAGCGTAACAAAACGCCGGGGATAGACGGGTTACCCATTGAATTTTATGGGAAGTATCTGGATCAGTTGGCCCCGAGGCAGCAAGTGATCTACAATGAAGCCAAGAATAAGGGTAGACTCCCCCAATCAATGAGCGAAGCCATAATGATACCATTACTCAAACCACGAAGGGAACACACAGACCCAGCGTCCTACAGACCGTTATCAATGCTGACGACGGACTACAAAATTTTGAGTACGGTGCTGGCCACCAGACTGCTGACCCACATGCAGGACCTGGTCCACAGAGACCAATCAGGTTTTCTACCTACACGGAACACGACGCACAACATCCGTAGGCTCCTTAGATTGGTAGACGACCCGCCTCAGGCCGCGAGGACCCCCCTTGTACTGGCAGTCGACATCGAAAAACCTTTCGATAGCCTGGAATAGGCGTACCTCTATCGGGTACTGCAAGGTTTTGGTCTAGGCGACGGATATATAAGTTGGACGAAGGTGCTGTATTCATCAGCAAGAGCGAGGGTGAAAGTCGGACCTTTGGTGTCTGACCAATATGAAGTGAATCGGGGGACCAGACAGGGGTGTGCACTTTCTCCGCTGTTGTTTGCGCTCGTGGTGGAGCCCCTAGCGGCGATGGCTAGGAGGGGGGAGTATTACAACGGACTAGCATTCCGTGGGACCCGCCACTTTATATCATTGTATGCGGATGACCTTCTCCTCTTCCTAGAGGATGCTGAGATGGCAGTAGAAGGCGCAGAGAGGCTGCTGGCGCGCTTCGGCGACATTTCAGGCCTGCGGGTCAACTGGACAAAGACCTGCCTCTTCCCCCTGCGGAGGGGGGAGGTGCGCCCCCCAACCTGCCCGTTGCTTCGTTGGGAACCGAACTGCGTGAGCTACCTAGGGGTGCATATATACCACGACCCTGCAGACCTACTGGAAGGCAATATAGGGCATTGTATCCGTGCACTGCAGGGTAGTATGACCTTCTGGGCCTCCTTGCCTCTATCAGTGGCGGGCCGGGTGTCACTCCTAAAAATGATAGCCCTGCCGCGATTATTATATTTCTTCCGGACCCTCCAAGTATGGATTCCGGGAGCGACCTTTAAACGGCTGAAATCGATGGTTGTGTCCTTCTTATGGGGAACAGGCAGGCGAAGAATTGCGCTGGCAACACTGACCCGCCCGAAGGATGAGGGTGGCCTGTCGATCCCGGACTTCGAGTTATATTACCTAGCTGCACAACTGCAGTTCTTCACGCAGGAGGTTGCGAGGGTCTACCGGGGACCGGAGCAGGAGAGGGAGAATGGAATCCCCCGCCACGTCCTGGCTTACATTACACTGCAGCAAAGATTGATGCTCAGGGGACTGTCCCAAGAGGAGCGGACGCTCCGATTGTGCTGGAACCGCTCGCAAAAACGAGCTGGACCTGGACACCCGTACGCACCCGAGATACCGTTGGGTATGGTGACGGCACTCCCACATGAAGGAGACTGGTCGGGCCTGCAGCGGTGGGAGGATGCTGGTCTACAGTTGATAGGGGATCTCTACGATGACGGAGTACTAACTCCATACGAAACACTGCAGGAGCGATACGACCTCCCGAGGGGGGACTATCTACTACATGCGGCAGTGGTGAGCACCGTACAGGCGCACTGGGGGGAAGGACTGATCGAACCCTCAGCTACGCTAGCGGGCCAGTACACCATGATGGCGGCAGGCACATTTAAGGCGGTCACGTGCCTCTTTTCCAGAATGCATAGGGAAACCCTGCAACCACTCACGTCCTTAAAGAATAAATGGGAGGTAGACCTGCAAATGGAAATCCCAGATACGACATGGTCCCAATTGGTGCAAAGGGCTGGCAAGAGCACTAGGAATGCGCGCTTCCAACTAATACAGCTCTATATCATCCATAGGGCTTACCTTTCCCCGAACAAAATAGCTGCATACTTTGGAGCGGCAGACGCAGCGTGCCCCAGATGTAATCAGACAGGAGCAGACCTGGTGCACATGCTGAGGGGCTGCCCTCATTTGCAAGACTACTGGAGGTAGATAGGGATTACTCTGAACGAGGTAGCTCATAGAGACCTGCAGTACGACACCGCGGTCACCATTTTGCATTGGTTCCCACATACACGCAAGAACAAATTAGCAAGCAAATTCATCGACATGGGCCTGATTATAGCAAAGAAGGAGCTGACTAAAGGGTGGAAATCGAAATCGGGACCGACACACCGGAAGTGGCTGAACGAATTTTTGAAGTGGGCGACAGCGGAGAGCACGATCAGATACCAGCTGGCCCGCCGCGGCTCAGACGAGAGAGCGCAGGAGGCAGCAATGGCGTGGGAGATGTTAGTGCAGGCATTGAGGGATAGCACGGAGGAAGAAGATGGGGAGGAGGAAGAGATAGTGGATCCAGCGGCCCCAGCAGAGACCGTGAGGTTACCGGCTCCGGCACCAGACACACAAGCTCAGTAAACAATACACTGCACCTAAGTCCCACAGCGAAGACACACATCTCAACACCGGGTATAGACAATGACACTGGGGGGAGGGGGGGAGGTGAAGGGGGGGGGGGAAGACATCCCGGGTTTCGGTGGGGTACCAGCAACGTGCTTGATAAGGAACGATGGGATACGGGGAGAAAAGTTAGAAAAGCAGAGGGCAGACGGCTCCGTATGTGGATCACAGCAAGCAGTCCAACCACAGTGAACATCATGTTAATGAATGTCGCCGCCCGACCTCCGGGATGTGGGCTGAATGGCTGTGTGCAAAACATCCAGGAAGGGCTAAGTGGGTACTGAATCTGCCTAAGGAGATCCTACGGTGATTGATGTGTAAAGTATCTGATTCTGCAATAAAAATTGTTTAAAAAAAAAAAAAAATGGTGACCGCCTGAATAAAATTAACCACTAGGCACCATGCTAGTCAATTTTAAATCACCACTTTCTATTTAGCACACATTTTCTTTGAGCACTGCAACTTTTTCATCTCCCACAGCTCTTGATACACTGCTGTCTGGCTTTCCATCACTGGTGGATCCAATACTAGAAGTCGTCCTCACATTCTTCAATGGTGAGGTACCTAGTGGATACCAGTTTGTATTCTAAAATCCCAGATGATGATGTTCCGCCAACGGGTGGGCTGATGGGTTTACTTTTCCTATTCTTTGCTCTCCCACACTTATAGTTTACACATACACTCATCCAGTAGAAAACAGACACTTTTTAGCCACTATAGACCGATAGCACCCTTTTGTGTTTCTTACTAGCTAGATTAGGGGTAGGGTGCATATAGGTCTTTAATCTCTTATTCCCCTCAGACCCTTTTTTCACTGTTGTCTCTTGCATATTTGCAAGCCCCTATCACCAAAACGTGTTGGCTGTTTTTATGAACAAATTTTGGAATAAAAGAAGAATTTGATAAAGTAATAACGGAGTATGGGGCATATTCTCAAGGAGCTATCTCCGAGTTAACAGCACTTTATCGGAGCCAAAGTCGCGATAAAATTATCGCCCCATTCACAAGCAGGTGCTAATCGCCCATAGCACCAGTTTACCTGCGATAGCAGCCGCAATAAACATTGCCACAGATGACCCCTGCAACTACCGCTAATGAGATGCAGAGTAGGCGTTCCCAAGCAAAAGGCCACAACACCACTCTGCAACATTCTCAACAACCAGCCAGATTGGCGATAAGATCACAAAATATGCGATAAGGCGCATTAGCAGTAGGAAACGTACACCTGCTCTGACCTAGTATAAAGTCGGACCACAGCCTGCACCACAGAAGGGAGGCCAGCCCAGAGCCACACCCAGAGCCGGTCCTAGGCCTTCTGAGGCCCCGGGCAAAAGGGAAGATGTGAGGCCCCTCTAAGTGCCTTACTGCCTGCGCGAGTGCGCTTTTCCCGCATTTCATATCGGGCCCCCTGCTCTTCGGTCTACTCGGCTGGGCCGGCAGTGGGCCCCATGAGCGCGAGGCCCTGGGCAGCTGCCCATACCGCCCATGCCTAGGACCGGCCCTGGCCACACCTTGAAGAACAAAAGATGCCATGGAGCCACTGAAGATGCGGCCCGGACACCCAAGAGAGCCACAACACCCATCGCCACCACCCCCAGGACCAACCCCCTGTACCCCCACCGCCCCCAACCAACACCGAGGCAGAGCAGAAAAAGTCAGCGATCCTCCGAAAATGCACCAACCTCACAGACCCAACACCAGAGATTGTCATAGCCCACCACAGCACAAAAGATCAACCATCCTCCACATCCTGACCACCATTGCACACAAGCTGACAGTACCAACGCAGAGGACAACCAACATCCCACCGCAGACCAAGCTGCTGGCTGTGATGCACTTGTTGGCCACTGGGACCCTCCAACCAACATCTGCACGAGTTGGAGGAGTCACACAGCCAGCCCAATCCAAGTCCCTCACAACGGTCATGGATGACACCATCAGCTTGGTATCCCACTATCTATACTTCCCACACACTGCACAGGAACAGCTGGAGACCAAGCAAGACAAAATGCTACATCTGTCTTCCTGCACGTGTCAGGGGGCAATTTACTGCACACATGTCCTACTTGTGCCCCCTGGCAACACTGCACACAATAAGCGCAACAGAAAACGCACCTATCCCACCAATGTCCTGGCAATATTGGACCACTGGGGAATCCCCACCAACGTCGCCGCCAAACCCCCAGGCAGTGTGCATGAACCCTACACCTTCTGACAGTCCATCATCAACTTGCCCTACCAGGATGACACCCACGGAAATGCACTGCTCGTTGGGCAATACCAAATGAACAAACCACACAACTCAACTCCACAATCATGCAACTCACACCACAGGAAATGCACACGTCACAAGCTCACATACAACATGCACACCCGCCAGACACAACAGAACAACTTACTGTGGGAACCTGGCCAGCCATTTACATTAGCCATCAACGGCATGGCACCTCAGCCACACAATAGCAGGATGTGGGAAGAGGTGGGGACAAGGCAGTCCCTGGTTGTTACTCACCCTGTTGATGTTGTGTCAGGGCCTCTCGAGCTCTGTCTGTACTCCCTACTCCTTGCACCATCTCCACACTGATGTCTGTGGCCTGGGTTTCCTCCAGCTCCTCCTGGTGCGCAGGACTCTCAGCTCTTGTCGCCTTCCTGTTGGCAGCGGGTTTGTGGCTGGTTTAGGTTGTCACATCATGCAGTGGCGGTGCGTCCATTGGGGGCGTTGGGGCGTTGCCCCACTAGCCATGGACGACCCCACACGCCACAAATGCATTTAAAGGCTTTTTAAAAAATGCATTGATGTCTGATAATTAAATCATCTAGCGCACTGCGCTCTACCTGCCTGGAAAAGCCCGACAGAATCGGGCATCGTATAGGACGTGGGCCGTGGGGGGTGGGGCTGAGGGAGAGTGACAGGAGGAGGCAGTGCACAACAGTGCAGTCGGAGACTCAGAGTAGACAGCGCAACAATGCGCATGTAGAATCCAGGAGCCTTACACATTTCTACTTGCCTGCGCATGCGCATAGTAGTAGACCTTCCCTTCCCCCCCCTCTATGGTACTCGAGACACAGGGACTGCCAGGCAGGGACCAGGGGCCCCCGGTCTCCTAATGGGCAGATTGTATCCTGCTCGTAGCCCAATCCTGGCGCAGTGTTGCTGTTAACGCTGCGCCAGGATTGGCTGCTGCAGCAGGATGGTGGCGCGCGTGGGTGACTGTTGGCTGCTCTGCTTAGGGACCGCACTGTATGGCCAATCACCATATGGCTAATTCCAGCCATGTCGAGGTGATTGGTCATTTCTACACTGTCTGTCACGTTACCGTGCGTGGTGCACTGCTGCCTGGCACAACAACAAGTAGTAAAAAGAAAAGAAAGTGAAAGTAGTAAAGTACAGAGAATCACGAACGAACGAAGAAGAGTCTAGTCACAACAAGACAAGTGAGTAGAGAGAGTGACCACCAGCAGTCTGTCTGTTTATTCCAATCGAGTCGAGTCTCCAGTTCGTCGTCGTTGATTGTGTGACAGTGTAAACTAATTGCGAGCTGAGGGAGTCTCTAGTCTAGACTGTGCCACAGACTGTACGGGTCCGGACGGCCACACCACCCACCACCACCATGTAAGTTTTTTCCTGTGCCGCCACTCCAGCACTAGCACTGATGATAAGCCTGGTATAATAATGATAATGCATTCTAGTTTTTAATGTGACATGCATGCTGCCATGCTGTCACGCGCACTGACCTGCTGCTACCTACAGTCAGTCAGTCCCTCAGTCGTAGTGTACGATCATGGCCTCGCCGCTCGGCCTCGCCCTCTCCAATGCTCTGGACATGGGGACCGCAACAAGACCAGTGAGTAGAGAGTGACCACCAGCAGTAGTCTGTTCATTCCACTCGAGTCTCCAGTTCGTCTTCTTCGTTGGTTGTGTGTAAGTGCTGAGGGAGTGTCAGTGTCTAGAGTCTGACTGTGCCAAGACAGTGTGCCTGCCTACTACGGACGATCGGGTCCGGACCGCCACACACCACCCACCACCACTGTTGTGTCCCCGAGGGTCCGCCCCTGAGGTCCGGAGGGACGGACAAGTTGGTCATGTGACCGCCCTATAATAAAAAGAGGTCGAGCACGTGAGAGGGCGTTCAGAGACACGCGCCGACCGACCAAGCAACTTTATTTCCCAGTGTCTGGCTGAGTTTATTCTAGGGCCACGTGCTAGGCCTAGTCAGGGTTAGATGTCCCTTGAGCGCAGATCACACGACACAACAATTGGCGACGAGGGTGGTGATCGATTCCCCGCTCGGGGTGAGTGTGTGTGTCCCTGTTGGGGTGAGGCGGCTGCGGGCACTTCCACGTGTCCGCGGTGCTCGTGCCGTGCCACCACACACCCCCGCTCTGCCTGCCTGGAGGAAATACTCTGATCCCTGGCTCTCTTCAGGTGAGCAGCGCTGGCCTGCACCCATCTGCAGCGCGCAGGAGCGTGACTGGTCGCGCGAGGTGCGTCCGGCGCTCCGGCGGCCGCTGGATCACATCCCGGCTGCCCACGGACATTCTCCCGGGCGTCCATAGCGATGGCCAATATTCCGCCCATTGAGCCGTTTGTGGTGGAAGGGGCGCCGTCCACCCTCGCACCGAAGTGGAAAGAATGGGTGGACAGACTATTCATATTCTTTGAGGCCACCAAGGTCCACAAGGAGCAGAAGCGTGCCATGATCCTCCATCTTGGTGGCAAGGACATTCATTCCATCGCCCGCACCCTTACGGAAGCAACTCCCAAAACCCACCACACGCTCATAAACGCACTCAATGCGCACTTTGAACCCATGGCCAACCAAGACTATGAGCGGTTCATTTTCAGACAAGCACGGCAACTGCCAGAGGAATCGCTGGACGCCTATCACTCTCGGTTGAAGAAACTGGCACTAACGTGTGGATTTCAGGATGTCACGGAGGAAATCAGAGGCCAGATCATTCAGGGCTGCGCTTCTGCTAAACTGCGCGAGAGAATTCTAGAGGAGTCGGGGAAACCCCTCCCAGACATTCTTACGCTGGGCCGCACGAAGGAGCTGTCCAAGGCCAGGGCAGCCCACATGGAAGCAGCTCTGCAGGCCAATATGAAAGTGGAACCGGTGAACAAACTGCAGGTCCGCCCACAGCCCAAATGGGTGAAGCGAACAACAACTCCGCAGGGCGGAGCCTCGGCGCAATCATGCGGTTACTGTGGAGGCCCGAGACACCCGGCGCCAGAGTGTCCAGCACGGGGCAAGATATGCTCCGGGTGCGGAAAAATGAACCATTTTGAAAAGGTGTGTCGATCCAGAAAGTTCAGCAAGCCCCGCCAGACAGTACACGCGGTGGCGGAGCCTGAAGGCGCGGAAGGAGGACCCAGTAACAGTGACATGGATGACGACGAGGAGGAACGGTCCACACACAAGGTGCACATGATCGGCACTGCCACCCAACGCACAAGGACACTACCACAGTGCGCAATACAAGTAGCTGATCAGGACATCATGGCAACGGTGGACACGGGCGCCTCGATAAACCTGATGAGTGCGTCCCTCTACGGAGACATGGCTACTCCACCCAGCCTCCGCTCCACTCCGATCACCGTTTTTGCCTATGGCCAGGACGTGCCCCTCCGCATTCGAGGAAAGTTTAAAGCAGCAGTCCGGCACGGAGACAAGATCACGCGTGCCAACATCTTCGTGTCGGAGGAAGGCCAAGGTATGCTCCTGAGCTGCCGGACGGCAGAAGACCTGGGAGTGGTCTCTTTTGCGTTTGGGGTGCACGAGGAGTCAGTGCAACAACTGATCACCGACTTTTCGGACCTGTTCGAAGGGATCGGCCGATTCAAGGGTCGGGAAATACACCTGCACGTGGACCCCACTGTCCAACCGGTGGCCCTGCGACACCGGAGAGTCGCGTTTCATTTGAGGCCACTGGTCGAAGAAGAGCTACAGAAGTTGGAAGCAGCGGGCATCATTGAAAAGGTGTCCGGACCCACTCCCTGGGTATCGCCCATCGTAGTTACTCGGAAACCCAAGCAGCCGGGAGCGGTCCGGATATGCGTGGACATGCGCCTCCCCAATGCGGCCATCAAGAGGGAACGACACATCACCCCCACGATCGATGACCTGATCGGAGAGATGGCCGGGGCCCGTGGTTTTCCAAGTTGGACCTCAGGGCGGGGTACCATCAGCTCGTGTTAGACAAAGAGTCCCGGAACATCACGACGTTCTCCACTCACATCGGACTGCGCAGGTACACCAGACTGAGTTTCGGAATATCCAGTGCTGCCGAGGTGTTCCAAAACGTCATCCAGGAGCTCATCACTGGCATACCGGGGGTGATCAATGTCAGTGATGATATCATGGTGCACGCCAGGACAATTCCCGAGCACAACCAACGCTTGGCACAGGTGTTCCGCAGGCTCCGCAACGCTGGGCTCACTCTGCACCGAGACAAGTGTGAGTTTCTTCAAACCAAGCTGGGGTTCTTCGGCTACGTGTTCTCGGCCGATGGTGTTAACCCTGATCCGGACAAGGTCAAGGACATCAAAGATGCACCTCCGCCCACGACTGTCACGGAAGTCCGAAGCTTCCTCGGGATGGTGAACTACTGTGGTCGCTTCATAAGAGACCTGGCCAACCTGACCCTCCCTCTACGTGAGCTAACCAAAGATTCCACGCCATGGAACTGGGGACCGGAGCAGGAAAGGGCATTCCAGGACATCAAGAGTGCGCTGTCCAGCAACACCACGCTGGCATTTTTTGACCCCAGACATTTCACTCTTATTGCAGTGGATGCTGGACCGGCGGGATTGGGGGCTGTCCTGATGCAGAGGGCCCGAGATGAGATAGACTGGGCCCCCGTCGCCTTTGCCAGCCGGTCCCTCACGGACACAGAACAAAGGTACTCCCAAATTCAAAAAGAAGCCATCGCGATTCATTGGGGATGCCGGCACTTCCACCTGTATGTATACGGCAAACCATTCACAGTAGTAACGGACCACAAGCCACTGCTGTCCCTGTTCTCAGGTACCTCATCCAAACCACCCCCCAGAATTGAAAAGTGGATTTTGCAATTACAGGAGTACAACTGTGCCATAGAGTACCAGCCAGGGGCAAAGAATCCGGCGGATTATCTGTCACGACACCCCCGGGCGGCCACCCCAGAGGAAATGGAAGAAGCTGAAGAGACAGAGGCCTACGTGCGATGGGTCGTGGCCAGATCATGTCCGCGCCCCATATCCCTGGAAGAGGTGGTGAGCGCCACGGCTCAGGACGCCTGCATACAGCGGGCCAAAGATCTGCTCCGGACCGCCAACTGGCAGAAGGCCAGGGAGAGCTGGAAGGTACTCACACCCGAGGCCCAGAAAATCATGGACGGTCTGTACCACGTGAGGGCTGAACTGAACGAAGACGCGGCGGGGTGCCTCCTGCGAGGGCATCGTCTGGTGATCCCGACGGCCTTGACGAGCCGAGTGGTGCAGCTCGCGCATGTAGGGCACCAGGGAATGGTTAAGACAAAGGCCCGGCTGCGGACAAAGGTGTGGTTCCCGCTCATGGACGACATGGTGGAAACCGCGGTGCGCACATGCACGGCCTGCCAAACTACAGGCGACAGCCCCCGCGAAGCCCCCATCATCGTGGAGCCCAGGCCCCGAGGCCCTTGGGAAAGGGTCAGCATGGACTTTGGCAGCCTTCCGGATGGACGGCACACGCTAGTGATGATCGACGATCACTCCAAGTACCCGGAAGTCGAAATCATCACCAGCACCAGCGCCGACTGTGTGATTCCCAAGATAGAGAAAATCATTGCCACGCATGGAGCCATGAAAGAACTCAGAACGGACAATGGACCGCCCTTCCAGGGTCAAGACTTTGCAGATTATCTCTCGTCCCTGGGAACCCGTCACCGGCGCATCACCCCAAGGTGGCCCCAGGCCAATGGAGAGGCTGAGCGGTTCATGAGAACCTTAAACAAGGTAATCCGCATTGCACATGATAAAGGACAGTCCGTGGAGATGGCCATTTTCACTTTTCTCCGTAGCTACCGCCAAACCCCTCACTCTACAACGGGGGTAGCTCCTGCACACCTTCTCCTAGGGCGGGTAATCACGGACTCCATTCCTCATCACCCCCAGTGGGCCCCTGAACTGATAAAGGAGCAGACTGTAGAAATGAAGAGACGGGCTGCCTATGACCAGATCAGCAAGAAACGTAGGGCTGTGGCCCCCCACTTCAAAAGAGG
This sequence comes from Lissotriton vulgaris, assembly GCF_964263255.1. Taxonomy (NCBI): domain Eukaryota; kingdom Metazoa; phylum Chordata; class Amphibia; order Caudata; family Salamandridae; genus Lissotriton; species Lissotriton vulgaris. Next base: position 796,197,660 of record NC_141685.1, on the reverse strand, counting down.
TGACCTCGTGCTCATAAAAAATCGGGCCACTGGGGGCAAATTCAGACTCAGTTATGAAAGACGACCATGGCGAGTCAGTGGTGTGAAGGGCACCCGCATCACAGCTACTCGAGGACGAGACAAGGTGACTCGCAATGTGTCTCACTTCAAACTCTATCACCCGTCGAGCAGCGAGCCAAGGCGCCAGCAAGGCGAGAGAGAAACCGAAAGTGCAACTACGTTGCCGCCTGGTGAATCAACATCTCAGCCCGAGGTCAGGCCACGTGCAGAGCAGCCGGTTTCTAGTGAGGATGTGGGCGGAGACCCGGAGGCCCTGGATGAGGCCCCAGATCCGGAGGGGGCCGACAACGAGGCGCCAAGCCAAGAGGTGGAGGCTGGAACAGAGCCGATGACTCAGCGAGGGTCCCAGCGCCAGCTACGTGCCAACCCCACCCCCTCCAGCTGGCTGAGGGACTACTTTACGTAAGACTGTTCTCATTTTTACATGTGCCCACAATGTTTGAACTTAATGCGCTAGCATTTGCGAAAGACGCTGAAGGTATCGGTCCCGATGCTAATGAGACCATGGGCTCGATCAGACCATGTTTGCAATGTTGCAGTATGTTTTTGGTTTTGTTGTTTTTCTTGTTTTAGGAGGAATGTTGTGTCCCCGAGGGTCCGCCCCTGAGGTCCGGAGGGACGGACAAGTTGGTCATGTGACCGCCCTATAATAAAAAGAGGTCGAGCACGTGAGAGGGCGTTCAGACACACGCGCCGACCGACCAAGCAACTTTATTTCCCAGTGTCTGGCTGAGTTTATTCTAGGGCCACGTGCTAGGCCTAGTCAGGGTTAGATGTCCCTTGAGCGCAGATCACACGACACAACACACCACCACGTAAGAATTTTTTTTCCTGGTGCCGCAGTGCCGCCACTCCAGCACTAGCACTGATAAGCCTGGCATAATGATAATGCATTCTTTTTAATGTGACATGCATGCTGTCGCAAGCAAACTGTCGGCGATTATGGTGGTGAAACTGGAATGCACAGCCGAGATTGCTGCAGCCACAGCAGTCCATCCAGACGGCTGCTTGAGGCCCATGGAGTCTGTCTGATAATGTCCCTGCTACTTGGACAGGGTGCATCCATGTGGAGCCCAGCTCTGTCTCTGATATAATTTTAACGTGGAGCGCGGACATGGGCGCCAAGTGACGTCATGCCATGTGTGACACCTTCGGTGAGTCTGGGCTTTTTAGCCAGCAGCACTTAGAATGCTGGAATTTTTAGAATGATTCCTCTGTTAGCGGAAAACTACAAGTTCATGAATGCAACATGCTGTGGGTTAAAAAGTCGAAAGTATTGCTAATGACATGTGAGCCTTGGCAGTTAAGTAAGAGAGACGTCTATTAAGATTTCCAGGTTAGTGGGGGGTTGGGGAAGGGGCTGGAGCAGGACCTGCTGAGGAGAAGAGAGAAGGCACCAACTCCCCCTGACTCTCCCTCGGGGGGCAGGGCACACGCAAGCTGATGTTAAGATGGATGCTTGTATGTCACGTCATGCACCGGACTCTACCAGCTGAGCGTGCTTTGGTTACCCAGGGAGGGATACCTGTCTAATGAGACACCTGAGACACGGTGCGCCTGTGGCACGTGGAACTCTAAGAATGATGGGGGCAGGGGGAGGACAGTGAAAGAGAGCGGAGGAGCTGACTGAGGGCAGGCACAACGAGCGGGAGAGCAGGGAAACGCAGAGAGAGGAAGGGAGTAATGGAAGAGTGAGGAAGAAGAGAACAGGGATCGAAGAAAGGGGAGGGAAGAGGATGGATCAAGGGGGTGTGGGGAGGGGGGCAGGAAGAAAGTGAGGGGGAGACAGACGGGTGAGAGTGGGAAAGGGGGAATGAATGGGATAGACTAGTGGTGATGGGAGGAGGGCTAAGGAAGATAGATAGGAGAGGGACACAGGAACCACGAAAGGAAAGGACAGACAGAAAGGACAATGTTGTAATGTAAAAAAAAACGGCCCTGTAACCTATGTAGTATGCTGCTGGCCAAACGATTGGTAAATGGTTGCAAAGGATTGGGGTGGACGAAACGTGCCCAACTGTTGGCTTAAACTTTGTATCTGTCTTAGGGATCTATACTCACACAATATCCTAGCAAAGCTCTACCATGCACAACTTAATGGCTGAAATCCAAGAGCAGATCGAATGGAAGTGGTGACATCCAATGTCAGCCACATTCTGTGCCAGGCCACACTGGCCTTCCCTTGTCCATGCGGTCGACATGGCTTTGTGCTGTAGTTATCCCCTTGCACACACAACAAATGTGTTCTCTATGCTGCGTTACTTGAATAATGATTAAATCATCTGCACTTATGTGTACGCTGCCCTTAAGTCTGTGTTGCCATTAGGAAAATATTGCCATTAGCCAACAGTAGGCGGGACCTGAAATTAATTTAGTGCACTGTTATGTGAGCAGTTAATATTCCGTGAAACAACCGTGCCCTGCTCACCCTGTTCACTTAAATAGTGAGTGTGGCAAAGCAGGCCTTTTGGAAATGAAATAATGATGGCTATTCGTCTAAGAAAAAAAAATCTGTCACACTGAAGCCTGACATGAAAGATGTACGAAGCCCTTGGCTGTGAACTGAGGGAAGAGACTAGACCAGCGGGTCTTTGAGTGATGCTGGTCTTGTGCTGCTACAGACAATGCAATGGCACAGTGTGGTTTGCTTGATATTGCTAATTATAAACCCCCTAGGTGTGCTTCTATTACATATTGATGCACTAAGAATTAGTACACATTAGAGAGCTTTACATAATAACATTCTTGAAGCATATATTGTGGAGGAGTTTAAATACTGGAGTATTTTAAAAGGGGAAGCAAATATTTCACATACTCTAGGGAAGGATAGTATTACTTACACAGATTTACACAGCTAATCTGTGAAAATGCCTAAGTGGCATTGCAACCAACTGAGTCTGAGTATGTTAATGTGCCACTGTCTGCCACCACCGTGAAGCGCCGCAGCTGAAAGGCGAGCACAACAGGCCATAACACAGTGTTGATACCAATCATCCAATATCAATGATGGGCTTCTCTCCCAACCATATTATAAGTATCCTGCTACTATCTCCCCAGAGGGCTCCATCAAGTGTGATCTAATGTTTACCCTTGTAAAATGGACCGATGGTTTTGAAATAAAGAGATTGTCCTCTTAGTAGAGCATAGAAGTATGTTGTAGAGTGCTCCTGTAACAAGCATTGGAAATGCAATAGGTCTTGCATTAGAAAAGTTGGAGCTATTGGTCTTGTAAATGACAATTTTTTTATTTTTGTTTTGGTTTTGAAAATAGCTAAATTAATATCTTTGTCATTTACAATGCCAATAGTTATAACTTTCGCAAATGTGACACCTATAGCATTTGTAATGCAACATGATTTGTATTTACGTGACTTAGATGTATTTATATTACAAATAACAATGGCTTTTAATTTTTTAAGTAATTAATACTTAAATAAAAGTGATTGTAATTTATAATGGCAGTAGCTTAAACTTTTGTAAAAAACGTTTGTGAAGATTATGTTCAGTGTATTTTATTGTGACGAAAAGCCAAGAACAGAAGTGAAATATTAACATCTTTTTGTGACATTTGTAATAAATCTTGAAACATTGAGAGAACATAATTGAACCAGTTGTTGTTGAATGGTTGCACAGATTGATGCTGTGATGGCGCAGTGGTGCTGAGTGATGTTGTGGTGGTGCTGAGTGATGCTGTGGTGGTGCTTAGTGATGCTGTGGTGGTGCTGAGTGATGCTGTGGTGGTGCTGAGTGGGAGATGGGGAGAGGGAGAAAAAGGAGAGCATGGGGAGGGTAAAGAGAGAGAGAGAGAGGAGAGAGAGGGGGGAGAGATGAGAGAGAGAGGGGGAGAGAGAGACAGAGACGGGGAGAGAGGAGAGGGAAAGGGAGAGAGGGAGAGGGAAGTGAGGGAAAGGGAGACGGGGAGAGAGGAGAGGGAAGAGAGGGAAAGGGAGAGAGGGAGAGGGAAGTGAGGGAAAGGGAGAGAGAAAGTGAGAGAGGGTAGAGGGAGAGAGGGAGGGTAAGAAGAAAGGGGGAGGACGAGAGCAAATGACGGAGGGTGGAGAGAGGGGAGGGAGGGAGAGAGAGAGGAGAGCAGGCAGAGGGGGAGATGGGGAGAGGAAGAAAAAGGAGAGCAGGGGGAGGTAAAGAGGGAGAGAGGAGAGAGGGGTAGAGGAGAGAGAGAGGGAGAGGGTGAGAGGGGAGAGAGGAGAGAGGGAGAGGGAGAGGGAAGTGAGGGAAAGGGAGAGAGGTAGACGGAGAGAGGGAGAGTGAGAGAGTGAGGGGAGGGAGGGAGAGGGAGGACGAGAGGGAAGGAGGGAGAGGAGGGGAGATAGAAGGCAGAAACTGCCTGAGAAACAGACACAAAGAAGGAGTAAGAGAGAAAGGATGGCAGGCTTTGAGGAAGAAGAGTGCCGCAGACAGAGATCATGCGGTGAGAAACAGGAAGGGCAAAGGCAGATATGGAAGACAACGATCCACCGAGCAGGTCAAGCCACGGAGAGGCACAGGCATAGAGCAGGCAGAGCACGGGGAGAGGAGGGGCACAGAGAGACTGAAGGGCAGTGGCAGCTAGATTGTAGGTGCTATGAAAGAAGGAGATAGTGAGTCTGAAAAAGGTACGAGTGGGCCAGAGAGATTGCGAGAGAGAAAGACGAGAGCAGACAATATGAATGAAAGGGAGAGAAACAGTAAGACAAACTGGAGGGAGACAACAAGAAGTAGGGGAAAAATGAATGCATGTTGTCCAAAGGGGAGCGTTATGTAGGAGAGTAGGGTCTGCTTTCCTATGGTCACCCCATTTTTTTGCTTTTTGCTTTACTGGTTTACGACTTAGAAAAGCTGTGGTCCTTCTAATCAGACCCACAGCCCACCTGTTCTCTCTCTAAATTCACACAATGTACTTTAGGTGCATTGCCAATTGGGTATTGGGTCACTCTTGTGAGTCCCTGTATAGTGTAACATAGGTACCCAGGGCTAGGTGCACCAGGGGCTGCAGCTTGCTGGCCATTCAAATGAGCTGTTGCAGCTATATTGCTGTCATGCACAAGATATATGTATTTGTGCTGAAATTTGATATTGTTGCACCAAATCTTATACATTGTACTTTGACTATTGATAGGCTTCTTTCATATTGGTAAGGACAGCATCGGCAAGATGAATACGGTACAACAATTAATTACATGGTCATTCCATGCACGCCCACTGGAAGATAAACTACAGATAAAGAGGTTAGGACCTGATCGGCCTGACGTACAACTCCAACAAGTTACCCAGGACAGAGGAAAATCTTACAATCGTACATTCTCAAACACCTGGTACACAAAAGCTGATTGGCTTACAGGGTACCCTTCAAGAAACAGACTGTTCTACTTCCCCTGCTTGCTGTTTAATGGTGACTTTCCTTAGACAAGAGAAGGAGTGATAGACATGAAGCTTCTGTCTGAAAAAATAAAGAAGCATGCACACACAAGAAAGCATATGGAAAACGTTACAAGACTGGGAATGTTGGGAGACGCACCGATTGAGCACCACATAAGCGATGCATATCGCCAAACAATACAGAAACACAATGAAACAGTTGATAGGAATAGACACATACTATCAAAAATAATTGATTGCATTTGTTTCTGTGGTGCTTTCGAACTGGCATTGCAAGGCCATGATGAATCGGAAGGTTCCACAAATCCTGGAATATTCATGGGTCTTGTAGATTTAGTAGCAGGCATAGACAAGGAAATGGAAGCACATTTAGCAAGTGCTACAGTCTTTAAGGGCACTTCTAAAACGATACAAAATGAACTCCTGGAGTGTATGCTAGAAATAATGAGAAGCCATATTGTCCAAGAGTTGCAAAACACAGACTTTGTGGCTATTGAGGCTGATGACACCACTGATGTGGCCACACAAACGCAGTCCGTATTAGTCTTTCGGTACCTGGACAATGGCTATAATGTTGTGGAGAGGTTCTATGGTTTCACTCATTTAAAAACTCCACTGCAGAAACCATTACTGCAGCTATACTGTGTCAACTCAACTTCATTTTTCCAGAGCTGCAGCAAAGAACAAAAGTTATTGCACAAAGCTATGATGGTGCGTCCGTAATGAGTGGAAGCCATGGTGGCGTTCAGAAAAGAATTAGCGATGTCTACCCGAATGCTCATTATGTGCACTGTCACGCCCACCAACTTAATCTTATTATGCAACAGACAGTATCAAAGATCTCCGAGACACGAATTTTCTTTCAGGATGTAGGAGGCATGGCAGCATTCTTCTCACGTTCCCCAAAAAGAATGGAAGCACTTAAGGAGATTGTGGACAAAAGGGTTCCGAGGGGAGCCTCAACTCGTTGGAACTATAACATACGTACAGTCCAACTAATATTTCAATATAAGGAGGACCTTGTGCAATGTTTTGAAGCCATAGAAGCCAATGAAACCTTTGATTTCAAAAGTCACAGTGAAGCCCCTGGCTTTGCTAGAACACTAAAAGATAGGGAGTTTCAGTTCTTTCTGTTTTTATTTGAAAAGATAATGTCAAATGTCGAGACTTTATACAATCAGTTGCAAGGACGAGACGTAGATACAGTCTTTGTGAAAAGATGTACCTCAGACTTTGTCGCAAGCATAAACAAAGTGAGAGATGAGGTTGACAATTTAGACAGCCAACTGCCAGAGTCTTCAACTTTTTCAAACCACAGGAAAAACATCACCACTCTGGTCTAAAGTGCAAAAGAGATCTGTGACATTGTAATTGCGCAGGCACAAGAGCGTTTTGCTTTCACAAAACATTTGGGGAGTGCCGCATTATTGGAAAGTAAATACTTTAAAAATGTAATGAATCCTTCCCTGAGCATGCTCTGCATGAGGCTGTGGAAGCTTATCCGATGCTCAACCAAGAGGACCTGAAAAGTGAGTTGGCAGTAATGTACTCAATGCCTGTGTACCAGAAGGCCAAAGATGGCAGGTCTTTGCTGTCTTTAATTCATGAACTTAATATGGAAAAGACATTTACAGAGACAGTAGCTTTAATAAAAATCGTCATTACAACTCCTATGACAACCTCAGAGGCAGAACGATCTTTTTCCGCCTTAAAGAGGATTAAGACATTTCTGAGGAACACCATGCTTCAGGAAAGACTCAATGCGTTGGCAATGCTCTCTATAGAGAGCAAGCTTGTTCAAAATATTGCTGACTTTAGCGTTCAAGTAATTGAAAAATTTGCTGCGCTTAAAGACAGACGTGCTGAATTTAGATACAAAAAGTAAATATGTTGAATGATGATAGTTTGTGACCTGTTTAGTTGGTTCTTTTGTTGTTTGTAGTTTAAATCAAAAAAGTTGTTTGTTTTGTTGTTTGCAAAATCAATCTGTGAGGTTCTCAGCATTGTATCTTGAAGTCTGTTATGAAGCTCTGTTGTTATACTGAATAAGCAGCTACCTAGTATGTTATATTACAGCTCTTTAATAATGTAATACCTGCACTTTCACAATTGCTTTATTAACCTTCCTGCTTTCTCAAATTTGCTTGGAAATGCTCAATTTTTCCACTATTTTTTCAAAATTTTCTCGGGGGGAAATCCCACCGAACCCTCCTTGGGGGGTTTGGGCTCGCTCGCTACGCTCGCTCGCTACGGTGCAGTATGATTATCAGTTTCTGCCCCACCACTTTCAAATGTCACCAGCCGCCACTGACATCATGACAGCGCCTCTTGGCCTCCTAGATTGGCCTCCTCGGCACTTCAACTGCATTCCAGGTGGTCTATTTGTGGGTCAGTTGATGGTAGTGTTCTGTCACCTCTTTTATGCTGATCTGGTTTTGCTGCGGACTGCACCCTGTCTTCCTCTCCCTCTTTTCATTGGCCGTCCCCGTCGCTGTTGTTCCTTGCTGGTTGTCTGTGAGATGTGGGGTTTGCGTTGGCCTCTGTGCTCGGTCAGGGTGCATCCATGTTGCTACTCACTTTGGATTGTTTCTGGTGTGTTTTTTATGCAGTTTCTATGGTGCATGTTCCTGCCAGATGTGTGGGATTTGCAGGCCTGTCGATGGTTTGCGCTGTTTTTGTACCGCGATTGGCCTCATCGCAAGATTTTTTGTGTTAGCGTTTCGCATTTTTGCGGCGTGGCATTGATTTTCACGCGGACATTTGACACGTTATCTGAAGACTATCGCATGGTACCGCTGTGATGAGAATGCTGGGTTAACACGGTGTAATTTTCCAGCGATAGACTACGATGTTGGAAGTTGCATTAAGTAACTTTTGCAATGGTTATCACACGTTCTTGAGAATATGCCCCTATATGTATTGTGTTCAGAGCACCACCTATTGCTAAAAGCATCTTGGGAATCTGTAACCCGTAGCACCAAAAGGTGACATTTGCTGGAGATTTGTGCACGATCAACCTGATACGGTAGCAGAGATACAGTGATAGTGCTATCCACTTAAGTCCGTCACCTAGTTTTTTTTTTTTCTTCAAATTACTCAATGATGTGCCTGTTTCCCAGGACTGACTTGTGATTATGTGATTTTAATAAAAAGCAGGATACTGTATTCCATGTCAAGCTAAAATTCACATAGAACGTTCTAAGTATAAAGTCAAAAAACATTTATGAATTTTTACATTTATTAAGTGATTCTATATATAATATGTGTAATATTTTACATATGTATATTTCTGATTAATCCATTAGGTGAATGGCTAATGATACTGATTTATGGCACGTTCACTCACTCTCATCACAGACACAGTAAGTAACACTCTAGGACAAGAAATGCAACTAAGCCTTCATTTTGGACATCTAAAGGCTTGTTTTCAATGTCTGCATCATAGTGGTGCAGCATTCGTATATTAGCCAGAGAAAGTGAGTAACATACAATCATGTGCTGCATGCTGCACAGTGTGGTAAAACCTCAATGTGTGGTAATGCCAGAAGACACAAACCAGCCAGGTGGTGGCTCAAGTGACGAAGACGACGTGTCAGATGGTGTGCAGGTCCAACAACAGCAGGTTTAAAATGCTTCTGCCATAAGAGATTAGCTTACTTACAATGTTTATGTGTTATATATATATTTTTTAAAGTTTGTATGCCTTCATATGTTTAAAATTCCACTGCACAGAAAGTAAACAAACATATTTTTGTTTTGTACATCAAAACAAAATATATACTTTTTGAGTTCGAAAAATTACTAATGATCAACTAAAAAACAAATTTTCTTGGTCAACTAAAAATGCGTTTTGTAAATTTTCGTAACAAAATCTTGCTTGCTCTTTTTTCGAAGGTTTATCAGAGGGCCCAGAAATTGTGCTGCAGCAGATCTTCTTCCTGGTCTAACTGGTGAAACCTGCTGAAAAGTGTGTGAAGGTGAATGGCTGTAGTAGATCCCTCCAAGTGACATGTGTTGGTAAACTAAGGACTCTCTGCCATTTAGATGATCTAAAATCTGATTCGTTCCACTGATTTGGATCCGTTGTCCCTCATGACGCTGATTTGCTTTGTGTTTGCAAACCTGCCATATATGCTCCTAAGAGCCCTCTCAGATTCTGTGGCTATGGCAGCTGAGCAGACGTCATTTTCTCTTCTGTTGAATTCGATAGAACTTTGCGGAAGGTGCTGCCTGCTGTTACAATATGACCTCTCCATCAGTGTGCCTCTAATCTCACGTAAGCAGTCGCACACTTCCCTGGCTTGATGAAGAAGAACATTATCGGATTGTCAATTGCTCCAGCCGCTAGCTAATGGTAGCCCAAGTTTGAGTAACAGTGACAGATTGCTCAGAAGATGATGCTGCACTACTCGGTTGATCAGGTCTGAGAAGTGCCAATGGTGTTTGCTGTTGCTCAATGTTCTCCCTTTCTGTGCCCCATTCCTCATTAAAAGAGGCTCCTCCATTAGGGAGGAGAAGGGTCGCCCCACTAACTTAAATGCCCCCAGAAAAGCCCCAGAGATGAAAAATAAAAAGTAATAAAGTTAATTTATTGCCATTTAATTTTGCACTAACCCACGTCCCAAACTGAGTGTCAGGGCTGGTCCATTGCTACTGAACGCCAGCAGCAGGGAGAAGTAGTGCAAACTTTAAGCCTCTCAGACCCAGTAACTGGGGTGAGAGTAAGCCTAGGCCTTCAGTGCCCTTGGGATAGCTAAGAGAGGTCACTCCCTCTAATTCTGGAATTTCTCTCATGCTGGTTAAGAGCATATGAGCAGTGTCAGGATTGATTAGGGGATTTGGCTGGAACCAGCGCTGGAGCCTGAAAGAGAGAAGAACACCAGGGCTGGAGAGAGGAAGGCGTGTTGTGCATCAAGCAAGGTAAGTGACTATTCCTTACATGTAACACGCATGCACCCACACAACCACAACTCATATGCCCCTCCTCAACTCTCCATAGTTGCCAGCCACCACTGTTCCTCATGCTCTTAAGAACTTTAAAAAATAACTTCTTGCAGCTGATCCCAGTTGCCTAGGCTCAGTAGAGGCACATTTCAAGATGAGATTCCTGTTCTATATGTAAATCTGCATTTGTTCTTTTTTGAATGTTTTGTAAGTGTTGTACGGATTCTAGAATTTTCATCCTGGTCTCCTCCTCCTCCTCTACCATTTCCGTTGAAATAATGCATTAATTTTTACTATTTAAAAATAAACGCACATTGCTATATGTGATCATTGTGAATATTTTAAAGCATTAGATTAAAAATACACATTATAAATAGTAGATAATCAAATGTAATTAGTACAGACAAATATGTTTAGCAAGATTTAGATTATACACATCTCCACGTTAGTTCATCAATCATCTCCTATACAAGTGTGTATATATAAATTGTCTAAGAAGCACTTTTGGACACGTATATTTATCCATTTAATTATTTGCACTTTTCATAAAACATTAAAAAAAAGAACATTTATATTCTGAGAGAATATGTTAGGAGAATCCCGTTTAATGTAAAGCCACATTTCCTGATTCCCATAGTATTATATGATGCACTTGTGTCAAAGGTGCCATTTTAGGGTATATATTAATGTGACATATTGAATATACAAGTATAGTTATTGTGACTTCCTTGGCTCCTCAGTTTCTCCAATTTCAGAGGCTCCAGTGCTGCCCTCAATGCTGCTAAGATTTGCAATGGATTGTACTGCCTCTTCCTGGGGCTCCATTGTCAGGATTGGTGGTTATCCTCATCCTATGGCAAGGCAGTCTTCTCTGTGTTTTGAAAGGTCGTCTTAGGTTCTTCTTTTGAGGTCTTTAAACCTCTTCTTACAATCATTCACTGGCTATGGTTGGGTGAAAACTGAATTAACTTTGTTAGTAACTTTCAGCCACAGTCTTGTCCTCACTTATGGTGCTGCTTTTACCATGAGGGTTCCCATGAGGGGAACTTCTCTTTTGCAGTCTCTTAGTCCATAACCAGAAGCTCCCTCCTTGAAAATGTGTGCTTCCTGAATCTTTCTGAAGCAAATATCAAAACAATATGGATCTAAAATGTCTTCGGGTAAGATGATGACTGTGGACTCAAAAGCAAACGTTCCCTCTGAAAAATGAAGAGTAAATGGCTGGCAGTTGTGTACTGTACTCTGTGATGCTGGAAGTGGGTTACACTGCCAATTGACGGTCTCTGATCTCCTAGAACACATATTCCCGTGTTAGTCTCACAAAAATAGTGTATTTTCCTATGAATGTTGTGATTTTGTAGGCTCAGCATACTTTATGCAAGTGCGGTAAACCCACAGGTCCATAATTCTGGGTGCGAAATCATCCACATGCAGTTTTACCAGGTGTATTCCCAGTAAATCTGATACTGTGGGACACAGAAATAATACACATTTGTGTCTTCCTAGCCCAGATGTAAGACACTGTCATTTTATTACCTAGTACAGGTTTACTGTGTCCGGGAATAAAATAACTTGTAATGAGTACCATAGGGATCATGGGAACTGGCTGGAAAATAAGAATACTTACTACAAAATAGGTGGGGTTTGGGGAGGGGTAAGAATGGGTTTAGGGAGGGACATACTAATACAAACACACACCACCAAACAGTAAGATCATTATTACTCCCAAACTACAATTCAACAGTTACTACAGCCTAAAAGTTTACAAAATGCATTACAGCCCAGTCCTGCAGAATGTGTTGCAACACAAATGGCCACTCAAAAGTACTTCAACACATTGCCATAGAAAATAATCGAGAATGGGATAAACAATAACACCAAATATGAAATCATTTTAAAATAATTTGAATATTTTGACTTTCAAAATAGTTACATATAAAATTGATTTTCATATTACATGAACATATTCATATTTTATCATTAAAAAAACAATAATTTACTTATGAAAATTAGACTTTTACATATAATGAACATTTTTTATTATTTTAAAATAACTAAAAACATAACTTTCAATTAACATACCTAAACCGAAAATTACATTTTTAGATATTAGTAGGAAGGGTTTTTTTTTTTATTTTGTTTAAAAATGAATCTGTATACATCAAACTGATAGAGTCTAATTAATAAATTATTTAATTAACATCTAATTTGATGAGTTAATGTGCTATAATATTTTATTTTATTAGTTCTATGTCAATATTGACTAATTTAGCCGCTTTTGTTGCTGAAACTGGACTGCCAGACATGCCTGGATGGAGGGGGTGAAGAGGAGAATCTGTGCCTGATGCTGCTCATGCTCATTCTCACGCATAAAAGCGCGCCGTATACCCACGGCACGGGGACGCACCCGGGCGAAGTCCAAACCAAGGGCAGGCCTGTTCACGCTCGCCAAAGCCCAAAAGAGGCAGGGTTGGGCCCTGCCCTGCCGCAAGGTTAATTATTTCCTTGGATCTTCAATCAAGCGGGCTATACAGTGAAGGTGAGAGAACTCCAAATGATGGGTAAGCGGAAAGCCATAGCCCAAGCATCGGGAGCAGAAACGGTAAACAAGCTTGACTCTTTCTTGATTAGAGCTGCTAATGTCCTATCTCATGAAATTGAGCTCAGGGGGAGCTGCCTCTCCTTGGAGGAAGAAAGGAGACGCGGTCTGCTGTTTCAACCCACTCAATTTACTCAGCCCACTCAGCCCCCACACCTAGCAGTGATGGAGGAGGTGGAACTAACCACAAACCCTACTCAATCACTTCCTGTGAGTGCGACTGCTCCTCCACTTCTGGACTCCCCTTTGTCCTCTTTGCCTAACGAGTCCATTATCCACCTAGTAGTTGAGAGGAAAAGAGCTGGAGGGATGCAGAAGTCAAAATCTCTTAGGGGGTCTAGATCGAAAAAATCTGCCCAGGATTCAATGGTTCCACCTTCACTTCCTGCGAAAAAAGACTCTGTGGCAGAGACATGCGACAATATGATATTAAAACTGGGACAGATGGTCCTTACGATGCTAAATCCACTAAGCTCTGGACTGGGGAAGATTGAAGAAAAACTAGACGTAATCATCAATAGGGGCTTCACTTGTGGCCCATGTAGTAACCCCCGAGTTTTGTTTACCCTCCTCCTCTGGGACAAGCCACAGCACCTTTGGGTGGTGTCATTAGGGAGGACAAAGTTCAAATAAAGGTGATTCACTCTACCTGCTCAGCCCCCTCGATATCATCCAATGCTGCCCAGCCTACTCCCCCATTCCCTTGATTTAATCATTAGCAGGTAAAGACAGCAGTCCTAGGGGGGAAGCGGAGTGCCCATTCAGGAAGCTCAAGCTAACTTGCAAACAATATTGTTAAGCTAGAGGCCTGCAACCGTGGCAATCCCAAGCGTAGAGCGTCCATCTGTTGGCATGAAACAGTTGCACACATTAGACCTCCCCCAAGCTGCCATACCCAATGTCCTGGTCCGGGTCAAAGTACCCCCACTGAGTATGGGCCAAAGGGAGTCGACGGCCCAGTTAATGGCAAAAGCCTTACATTGGTTTAATAGCCATGTTATGGATTATGGCATGTGGGGTAACAGACTGGCCATGCATATTATTATGGCCAGAAGGGTGGGATGGGTGGGTCACTCTGCCAAAGAAACAAGTGGCAATTGTGTTGTTGTTAATTTTAATCATTGCCATGTGGTAAGAAACTTGTTGAGGGTCTACACAAATGCCCCCTGCTCAAAACACTGATCGTGGTCTCCACACTGGCACAATTTTATAGCCCTGTTTCACGTTCTCGATGGCTTAACTTACGAGCACCAAAAGATCTATTATGCTCGCCCCTACCAGTAGCTTGAGATCCTCCTAGTTTACCCATTCAGAGGTCGAGGTTTGAGTCACAGAACGCATTTGCCCCCCTAATTGACTTAGATTCTTGTGACTGACTGAACAAGGGAGGTGATTTTGGTGTCTCAACTAGTTCCATCGAGTCGCTATATACCCCAGTAATACCAGCAACTGAGGTTCGGTTGACATCAAAGGAGGGGGTGAAATTGTTAAGCCAATCAGTACCAACCTGAAAATAAGCAACTGAGAATACCGGCCCTTGTGGACCAGATAGGAAAACAGAATCAAGGGGTGCAAGTAGCTACATGGAACGTTGCGGGTCTCACAAAAAAGATGGCTAAAGCAGAGTGTCTTTCAATATTGCAGGATAGAGATATAATATGTTTCCAGGAAACAAAGGCCTCAGGTTCAATCATTTTAAATGGCTACCAAACCTTTCAAACCTCTGCAGTTTCTTCTTCGTCAGGCAGACCCAAAGGGGGTTTGGTAACCTTAATTTCCAACACCTTAGCTATTACATTTTAACACTCTTCCCCCTATTTTCATTTCCTAGCGTGCGTGGGAGTGAACCAGCATGCCTGGATAGTGATAAACTTTTATAACAATAACCTTACTGGGAGTATGTCATTGGTTGTAGACTCACTAGAAAAGGACCTGGAATCCTTTACTAGGGCTCTACCATTTAAAGACTTTTACATCATATGGTTAGGGGATTTCAATGTCCAACCTTGCCCTTTCTGTTTGGGAACTATTTGTGGTCTGGTAGATATGGACGGAGACCTTACGGCGCATTTTATGCATCATGACTATGGGAACACCCTAAACAGGTTTTTAGCCTCAAAGAAGTTAGAAGTTTATAATAAATCGTTCCTGTAGGTCTTGAAACAACTTTTTTTCAAGGCGAATCCCATTCGATCATAGACTTCATAGTTGCTTCTTCTATTTGCCTTAAAGAACATTGTCCTCTCCAACACCACTCCGTCCTATTTTAGTGACCATGCACTTTTATCCCTTGAGCTCTCCCGAGTTAGACCTTCTTCTTGCCACTCTGTGGGGGCACCCAAACCAATTTTAGCCCGGTTAAACGGCTACCAGTTCAAATGGGAAAACACTGATAATAAAAGAATCATACAACAGGTCATAGCTAATAAGTTGAATATGGTCATAAATTGCTTAGATCCAGATATCTCAATTGTAAATTTCCTAGACCTATTGAAGGAGATTAAATCATCCCTGACTAGGCCTAAAACTACTAAAGAGAGGCCAGAGACTCATTGGTTTGATCAGACCTGTTTGAGGTCTCTTCGAGATCTCCACAGGGCACTTAAATTGTTCCATATAAACCTGTGCCTAATCAAGGATTTAAGGGCATTGTACCGGAAAACCCCAAAAAAGAGGCTAAAATGAGTTAAAGGAAAAAGCTTGGGATAATCTGGCAAAGGCCGCAACCCTAAACAGTAGGAGGGAATTGTGGAGGGTAATAAATGCACCTTTCTTTAAGTTGGACTCAGAGCAAACATTGAACAATCATGTAGACGTGTGGGCCGCACATTTTGAAGGGATTTTTAGGGCTGGATTTGCATTGAGGGCTGATGCACCTGTTGCGCAAGATCTTTCAGGTTCCTCGATGACATTTACACTGGACGAAATAGGATCCGCCTTGACCAATTGTGGCCGTGCTGAAGCTCCTGGCCAAGATGGGGTCCCTATTAATTTTTTTTCTTGAACATCAAGATCTTTGGGCCCCATTGCTAACCATCGTATTTAATTAAGGATCTTAGAGGGGCCCCCTGCTTCATGGTGATCAAGCATCATTGTCCCAATTTTTCACTATGGGCGATAAATCCTCCCCCAGAACTACCGCCCCATTTCCCTTTTAGACTGTACAACTAAACAGTTGGGGGATGTGTTATTGAACAGATTAGACGAGTGTGCAAGGGGAAATAATATCTTAATGCGCACCCTAGGGCCACGCCCCTTTTCAGAGGCCACACCCTTCGCCCTGACTACAAAAGACGCTAAAGCCCAGCGTCATTCAGAAGATAACATCGCCTGAGGCGGAAGCCGGGAGCCTAACAAAGCGAGCACTTTCACTTTAAACATTTGAGAGTCACGATTGAAGTGTGTTGATTTTAAAAACTGAGAGTCACGATCGAAGTGTGTTGATTTAAAAAACTCACCGTACTGAAACTGAGTCTCCTGACTACACCCACGCAGCGGATCATAGCGCTGCCGAGGGAACTCCTACAAACAACTCTGGCCGCCATTACCTGCGCACCCTAGGGCCACGCCCCTTTTCAGAGGCCACGCCCCTCCTTCCCAACACCTACTCCCTATAAATCATGTGCATATTTCGAATGCACAGCGGGCGCGACGTTTGCGCACCGAAGGCGCACCTAAGGCAAGCCCGTCTGCGCCCGTCCGCGCCAGCTCCGTGCCTAGGGCCAGCCATGCTGTTAATCCTCAACCCGCGCAGAGACTAACATGGACCAGGTCACAGCTTCTAGACCTTGGTAAGAGATCTTGCACTCCCACTACTATATGCAACCTCCCTCTACTTAGCCCACCCCTGTACAAATGTCATAACTGCCAGTTCACTCTGTGCCCCTACTGGACTTTCCTCCAGGGCTCCACAACTGGCCGACCCTCTCCCATCAAAATTCACTCTATGGGATTGGTGAACTGTCGCTCCCTACCTTGTCACGCCAGTAATATTTGGTTACTACTATCCTCCACCTCCTGGGACGCATTACTTCTAACTGAGACTTGGATTAAAGACTCCTCCAACCCAGACATCTCTCTCGCCGTACCCACCGGCTACCGCTTCACTGGATTATGCCGTGAAGGCTCCAAAACAGGAGGAGGAATCGCAGTAATTTTAAAGAACCACCTGAAAATCACTTCTAGGAAAATCACGAATATAAAGCCCATTGAAGCATTATACTTCTCGGTCACGGACTCTACGACAGCCATTGCCTCAGGGATCTTGGTATACAACCCCCCGAACACCCCCCAATCTGCCATCTCTGAACTATTGGCAATCACCGCAGATCTCTCTATCAAACATCCCCACTTCATAGTACTGGGAGACTTCAACCTCTACGTTGATATAAGCAGCTGCAACCGCACCTCCTACTTCCTAGAATCCATGGAAAACCTAAATCTGACACAAAGAGTTAAGGGCCCCACTCATACTGCAGGACACACCCTTGACCTTATCTTTTCAAACCACGAAAAACTAAAAACCCTCCAAACCCTACCTCTGACAGGGTCTGACCATTTTCTAATCCCATTTAAGGTATCCTCAACTCAAATTGTCAAAAAGGAGTCTGCCATCAGAACACAAGGCAGAAAATGGCACAAGATATCATTTTCTACCCTAGAACAACAATATCATAACAGCCTCAACGAAGCGGTTCTCATATTTAGCAATGATCTCACGACTGCTATTGAGAAATTAGCCCCGTTACAAACCCTCACCTCCCGCAGACAAAAACCGTCAGCCCCTTGGTTCACTCAGGAACTAAGGGAACACAGAAGTAAGTGTAAAAAGATAGAACGACAGTGGCGGCAGGCCTATGACCCAGAAGCCAAAGCTCACTACAGACAAGTCCTCAAGGAGTTTCGCAAACTTAAACGCAACTCCATGAGCACCTATTTCGCTGATACCATTGCAAAGGCAAAAAACTCTTCCAAAACCCTCTTTAATATTGTTAAAGATTTTACCAATCCCAGTGCTATGACCACCTCAGTCCCCCCCTCACAAGCACTGAGTGAAAATTTATCAGACTTATTCGAAAAAAAAATATCCAACATTGCGGAAGCTATTCTTCAGAACGCTACCAATACCACCAAGGACCCTGTCATTATCAGCAAGCATGCATTTACCGCTTTCCATCCTCTTACTAAGGAGCATGCCCTGAACCTATTCGTGAAATGTAAATCAGGCTCTCCATTGAATCCAGCCCCGGCCTTAATTATGAACGAAATTGCCCCTCTAGTTATTGACCTCCTCCTCGAAATATGGAACTCTTCCCTACTCTCAGGTATGGTCCCTTCCGCTTGGAAACACGCTATGATTATCCCAAACCAAAAAAAGCAGGCATCGACCCCTCCTGCTTAAGCAATTACCGGCCAATCTCACTCCTGCCCAGGCCCGCTAAAGTGCTTGAGAAAGCAGTCCAAGAGCAACTATCCTACTACCTTGAATCCAACTCTTTGTTCCATGATTGCAAATCTGGATTCAGACCGGACTTTAGTACAGAGTCAGCTCTTCTTGAGGTATCCGAGTTGATTCGAGAATGCACGGACAGGGGAGAGGAGGCCATGTTGGTTCTCCTCGACCTATCCGCAGCATTCAATACCATTTCCCATGACACACTACTCGCTCGCCTGCAAGAGGTAGGTGTCAGCGGAACTCCCCTCACCTGGATCAAATCTTTCCTCACGAACAGATTCCAACAGGTGATGCTGGGTTCCTTCCTTTCTTCCAAGAAACCATTGATCTGGGGCGTTCCGCAAGGTTCTGCTCTCAGTCCGCTATTATTCAATGTGTATTTAAAACCACTAGCAAAAGTGATTGAATCATGGGGCGTCAAAGTATCCTTTTACGCCGACGACACCCAACTAGTGTTCTCCTTCAAAGACCACTCCGAAAAATCATTCCACAACTTTCGCCAATGCATGATGAACATTGCCTCTTGGATGTCGGCTAATAACTTAAAGCTTAATACGGACAAGACTGAGGTCCTATTTTTTAATCAGAAATCCCCCACACCCTCCACCCTCTGGTGGCCGACTGAGCTCAACCCTCCCCCGGACCCAGTTCAAGCTGCCCGTAACCTAGGCTTCCAATTTGACACTGCCTTCTCCTGCAAGACGCAAATCAATAAAGTCACCTCATCTTGCTTTGGAAAGCTTCGCATGATAAAAAAAATCATCCCATACCTGCCAATAGACTCTCGAAAAACAGTTGTCCATTCTCTCATCACAGCTCACTTGGACTACGCAAATAGTCTGTACGTAGGTGCCCCGGCGTACCTCATAAACCAACTACAGAGAGTCCAGAACGCAGCAGCCAGGCTGATCTGCAACATCCCTTACCGCCACTCTATTTCACCCCATCTGATCAAACTTCATTGGCTCCCAGTGAGACTCTGCATTCAATTTAAAGCCTTAATCCTGGCTTTTAGAGCTATTAATGATCGGTGTCCTTTTTACCTGCGCCATAGAATTAAACTCTCACAAGCCTCCCGAAACCTTAGATCCAACCATCTCCGCCTTATGATCTGCCCCCGTTTCCGCCTGGCCCGCACGGGAGGAAAAGGCTTTGCAGTGGCCACCTCGAAACTGTGGAACCAGCTTCCTACAGAACTAAGATTTTTGACGTCAGAACCCCTATTCCGAAAAAAACTCAAGACCTGGCTCTTTTCCCTCATCTAATTTATCTACTCCCTACATCCTCCCACTGACCCTTTGTGAGGTAATATCTTCAGCGCCGGGACACCTCCGTTGGAGGTAGCTGAGCGCTCTACAAACTACTAAATAAATAAATAATGCCAACTTAGTACACCTTTCAGAAGAGCCGAGGCACGATTGACCAATGTTTAAATCTTAGTTTGACTATCGCCAAGTATTCTACGTCAAAAGGAAGGCAAACCTACATGGCATTCATGGACCTAAGGGCAATCATGGCAGAAATGGGCATTGATCCCAGGTTAATAATCCCTATTCCCCAAATGTATTTACTAGCGACTTTGTGTGCCCGTTATGGAGGGGACGGGGAATGCACTAGACTCTTTCAGATTATGAGTGGAGTTAGACAAGGCTGCGTCCTTTCCCATTTTTATTCTCATTGTATACAAAGGGGGTGGAAGCCGCCTGAAAAAGATCTACTGTAGACACCCCTTCCTTTCCCCCAGCTGTACACCCGATACTGGCCCATGCGGATGATGCCGTCCTTACAGCCAGAACAGGCATAGCACTTCAGCATCTAATAAACGCCCATGTGAATTTCATGTCATCTCTGGACCTAAAAGTAAATTAATCAACAACCTTCGTTTTAGTGTCAGGATCACCCCCTTAAAAAAAGTTACCATCTTTTTATATTGGGACACGCAAATTAGCCATTGTGGGGACCATTCCTTATCTAGGAGTCGTTTTTGACAGCAAACAATCCTGTTTGCATATGGTGGGTAGCAGAGCGTTATCAATGGAGTGCACTTTGGGTGCAGTCTCTAACTTCTCAAAGAAACTGGGCTCAAAACTCTTAGCGACTGTAAAAACGATCTATAGCGCCAAAACAATCTTGACCACAACGTAAGGGGCAGTGGTGTGGGGTATTGCGGCAATAGCTTCCCTCCAGAAGATAGAAAATGCTTTTCTTAAGAGGGTTGCATCGCTCCCTCTCTCATTCCCCAATTATGTTACCCATTTAGAGCTGGATATGCCCTATCTCTCTGACTTGGAGAGACTAGCCCCGATTATGTTGTGGCTATCAATTAAGAAGAGAGACATAGTGGACCTTATCCAGTCCATCATTCAAAATTGCATTTCATTGGACAAAGCACATAAAATGTCTTGGTATGTAAAATCTACTTTGCACTCCCTAGTGTACATGAACTATACTTGAACCCGAGTTCCTGTTCACCTTTCCAAATAAGTGGCTAAAATAACTCTTTTTAACAAAGACAGCCTATGAGAGAAAGGAAGCTCATCTTACAAGTACGACAGTAAAACTTTACAATGTAACTCCACCTTTGACGAAGGGTGAATATTCGAATTTGGACTGTGTCAGAAACTTACACCATAGTTTTTTTTATCCTCTTAAGATTTCGTGCCAACTTAATACCGCTGATGCTGGGTATTCTTTTAATGATCTGTACCAGTGCCCATGTGATAATCTATCTGTAAAATCTGACCTTCAACTCTTTTTTTGTCACTTTCTCAAAGACCAGAGAACTAAATTAATTTTACCTCTTTTAGGGTGGCACAATTTTACCCACTGTCGTATTGCCTTATTTTTTCTTATGAAGCTTCACGATCCCTATGTTTCCTTTTCTGTAGCGAAAGAGGCATTTTTTATCATAGTCAATTGAATAACTTTTAAAGTAACTGTGCAAACAAGTGCCCAATATCTCAAGAAATTACACTTCTGAACTAGGATATGATATTGGATATGGAGTTGCATTAATTCACACACATTTTTTAAATGTATTTTAAGCAAAGTTTGGGCTTTTATTTTTAACTAATTATTAAATAATTAATTTACTAAATGGGAGTGTATCTCACCTAATGTCCCTATTGCTACTTTTCACGAAGCATCTGAGTTTAGCCTGAGAATCAATGCATTTTATAATATCGTTAACATGAAACCGTACAGAGCTGAGCTATGTATCACCCGTTTTATTTATTGGTTTTAAGTTAACTTTATTGTATTAAGAAAGCAGATGTATTCTTTTAATGTATACTTTTATGATCTATGTTATTAATTTAGATCGAATAAAGTTTATTGACTATGACTATGACTAATTTAATTTACACATTTGTTTTTCAATAAAAAATGTTTATTATGAATTAATAGGGTCTATTATTTTTCCATACACTTTCGGATAGGGATATCACAGCCCCAGAGGTGGAGAGCTCCGCCCTGAGCGAACAATTAGTAGTAGTAACTTTACACTTGTAAATTCAGTCTCATATTTCTCCAGCCCCTTATTTAAGGGGGTCCAGACATGCACATCTACACTTAGGTGTGAATCTACACTTGGAAATTGTAAATAGCAAAGAAACATAGTGCAGATTTACACCTACTTGCAAGGGTAAAAGTTACACTGAATCTACAGATGCAAATTTACCTTCGTGAATAAGACCCATATTTTCTAGCTCAATCAACATTCGGGTGTTAAACTGGTACTAATGAGTACAACATTTACCAGAAATTAGATTTGTGCAGAATGTTTCCTGTGAGATCTGGTGAATGTGCGGGCTTCCTATGAAACCTATGTGTATTACATCGTGTTGAGATCACTTTTGTAGCAATGTGCATTAAAATTACAAAATAGTGGAGTAAAACTGTTGCATTAGTAATTCAGAATGCCACATAATTTGTCTTGCCACAAAATGTAGTACCAGGTTTAATAAGATTTTGCCCCTGGGATGTGTCATTTTTTGGCACAGCCCGAAGCAAAATTTATTTTGGGATTAATAAAGCTGAGTAAAGCCCACTTTGGTGGCTTTGTAAAAAAAAAATTGTAATACAAGGCAGGGCATAGCGCTGCCTTGCTGGACCCTGTTCCAGGTAGGGTGTCTGTTTCTATATATCCACCTATGAATTTCAATGCAAACTCATATGTTTAAAGACTTGCAAACATGAGTTTGCACCAAAATGTTGCACATGCACTTGGCCTGGCCTAATGAGGAGAAATACCTTAATTTTGTTCTCGTGGTTTCCTCTCTGCATCTGTGCTGCATTCTGGCGCACACATACCAAGAGGAATAAGCCTCAATGTATCCTTTTTAATGCAGGAAGTAACACCTTCGGGAGCAAAAAAACGGGGGTAGCCTTAGTGACCCCGCTTCTTAAGGGCTAGTTCTATACTGAAAAACAGGAAACAACTGAAAAGCAGGAAAAAATACAGTTATTATTATATCTAATGATTACATCAATTAATCATAGACACAGCTCGAACATTTCGAGATCTTTCTTTTATTGGATCTCTCCAGTATACACATTTTATCCAGACTGATAAAAGAGTAGCTGTAAGTAGCGGTACTTAAAACATACAGTTTCACTTTATACAAAAAGACATAACAAAAGTCAATACAATGGCAAATCTGGTCCCTAAAAAGAAGACTCCTATTTTCCACACATCTACCTGTGGGAGGCTGTGCATACAGTTCCTGTACAATCACCCTAAGCGTAGTCTCTGGGGTCCGTGTGTATTAGCAGAGAAAAATCTTACATCTTAACGAGACACACAGGGATTTTAACCCCTTTGCCGCGGTGCGGGTCATGGGGGTGAGCGTGCCACCCCTGTGCTCACGACGGAACCACGCCGTCATGAGTCAGGGGCGGCCTGTGCTCATGACGGCATGGTTCCGTCACGGCCACGCCCGCTCATTAATTCGCCCGCACGGGCGGGGAATTAATGCTGCGTGGGAGGAGCGGCAGCCGCATGACTGTACCACACCATCATGAGCACACGCCGCCCGTGGCTCATGTCGGCTTGGTTCCGCCATAAGCACGGAACTGGTTAATACATTCAACAGTCTAGGCCTTCCAGAGACTTCAGAGATGGGGTATTGACGTGTTTCGGCCTATAGATTATAGGCCTCTTCAGGACATAATAAACAACGGTGTACCTATACAGGAAACATATACAAAGATGGATACACAATTTACACAGTTTACACATTAAGCCACAGTAGGGTACAGACAGATTGAAATGTCCCTCCTGTGAGAAACGAAATGCCAGGTGACTATATTAAAATTGTCATAGATGCCATGGTTACTGAAACACATCCAACCAGTGCTCCAAAAATAAGGAACAATGAAAGATATTCCTTGATAGTTACACCGCAGGAACGGGGAGTCAAACTATCTGGTAAGAGGCCTGGTCAGAGAGAAGGAAAAGCAGTCATCAAAGGATACCTACACCGACCGGGCTGGAATCATGCATCTAATTTCGAGGGCACCCAAATGACAGTTACGTTTAACACTTAAAGAGCCTGTCAACTTATGCCTCATGGGACTGCTCCCATGAGGCACAGGGTCAGACTGATTTGCATATGGCCATGTCTGAACTGGGGTGGCAGAGTGGGCTTAAAAACGGTGATGGATTAAACCCAGATCAGTTGACTGGGGGTGAGTGTTTGATTTGCTCAAACGCTACGTCCATCATCCCCTTTTGTATCACCTGGTTTGGTTCTAGGCACTCCAAAGTGCCCCAGTGCAAGAAGAGAGCTGGAGAGCCCCATATCTTTGTAAATATCTCTGCTTTTCACGAAGCGCGGCAACTATGCATGCTGACCTGCGCTGTGTGAATTCAGAGAACACTCTGGCCTTAGTCAACTCGCCTGCATAATTAATGAGTGTCACAGTTTGCAGACAATTGCATTGGCTTCACAAAATTAAAATTGGACGCATGCATATAGTATCCACCCATTTCAATTGCAAGCCGGAAATCTTTGCTATTCAGGTTTTAGTTTTTTTTTATCATGTCCCTGATTTGACTTTCCATGTTCCTATCCATATCAGAGACCGTGTGACATTACTTCCAGAGAAGTAATCAAAAGGGCTGACTGGTGTGCATCCCCTATTTATTTTCAGAACTTGAGATACCTACTTCTACTGTGCAATTTTTTTTACTTTAGCCTACAATTAATGATTGTTTTGCACAAACTGTCACTCTTCGCAAGTTAAACACAGAAAATACTGTAGCGCATCACTACCAATTTTCTGGGTTTCATTTATGAAGGAGAACCACAGATTACAATACCGTCTCCATTTTGTTCAATATAAACAGCACTTTGTGCACAATAAGTCGTGCCTTACGTTAGGGATGCATTTACGGCCGCTGACTCTTTCGTGTGCCGAGGAGCACGGGTTGCTGCGTTACCCACAGACCCTACTCCAGAGATGGGCAGCGGGTGGAGAGATTCTGCTGCCCCTTTGAAAGATACTAACATTCAGATGGAGTTCAGAGAGACACACAAATTCAATAACAGCGTGGGCACTCGTGCAGCCGGCCAGGAATGCTCTCGCCACCCACCCATGCCAGAAACAGATGTCTCCTGAGAAGCGAAAACAGTTCACCGATGCCCAGGGGCGCTCGCATTCTTTACTTTCATGCCATGTTATGAATATTTATGTAGAGCTGCAACATTTTTGGGTGCCCAAGCGTTTCCAGGGAACGAGAAGAAGAACACCATCCGAGACAGGAGCGTTTGTCTGACAGCGCCCGGAGGTAGAGAAAGGCGAAGACGAAGCAGGGCGGCGTCGAGTTTATTTTTAAAGCCCGGGAGGTTGTTTTCAAAGTTATCAATGTGTACGATTCCCTGTACCGTTCAAAAACCACTTGCTTAGACAAATATCTTCATATGAAAGCCAAATCATCTCATTTTAAAAGTGTGGACAATTCCAGCCCATGCAAAGACCTAACACAATGACATTACGGCAAAGATTTCTTTATCCTCACGTGGGGCAAAAGACAAAAAATAAACTTACGTATCTATCAGATAGTGTTGACTACCAAAAACACAATTTCTAGTAAAAAAGTAATAATAATAATAAAGGAACCCACAACCAGCCTATTTTATTACATTCTAACAGCTATTGACATCTCCCTCCCTTGTGACAGCTTCCCCTAAACTATGTATGCACTCCCCCCACAAGTCATTTACAGGAGATAACATATCCCCTACCCAAATGGTTGTCTAACTAAATCCCTTTAACTCCCTCTGATTCAACCATAAACACATGCGCCAAAGCAGGTAAGGGTTTCTTCTGAGAACACAAGACTAACCTCACTAACCAAAACCCTCTAAAGTAACCACTAATATTGTGTAACCTAAACGCCGGCTTTAGTTCTGGTGGAGCCCAGTGCAACAATGCTTGTTGGCGCCCCCCAATGACCACCAACGCCATGGATTCCCTCACTACCACCCTTTAACGATGCCCCTCAAGTCTCCATATCCACTCTCTATGAGATGCATTTATTCGTTTTATAGCACAACTCCTATCAATGTATGTTATTGTATTGTAATTGCAATTAAACACCTCTTACTACCACCGACGAGGCGCTAAAGTGCTTTTTCGGCAAGTAGCAAGCTACTCCGGAACCCAAAAGGATTCGTAGTGAAATATGAAATTAATTTGTGAAGTGGATATGTCAGTCTGCTATTCGGATTGAGAAGGATAGTGGAGGGATAGAAGAGGGAAAGGTTTGCATTTATATAGCACTTGCCACCTCTGATGAGGTGTTCAAGCACTTTTTGGTAGGTAGCACACCACTCAATTCTGGAACCCAAACAGGATTAGTGGGGAACTAGTCTACGGAAACATGAAATTAATTTGAGCAGTGGACATGTTAGTCTGTTATTTGGATTGAAAGGATAGGGAAGGGATGGACGAGGGAAGGGTTTGGGTTTATAGTGTGCTTGCTACCACTGAGGAGGTGTCGAAGCACTTTTTGGCAAGTAGCACGCTACTCTGGAACCCAAACAGGATTAGTGGGGAATTAGTGTAGGGAAATATTAAATGAATTTGAGCGGTGGAGATGTTTGTCTATAATTTGGATTGTAAAAGGATTGTGGAGGGATGGGTTTGCCTTTATGCAGAGCTTGCTTCCACCCTGATGAGGAATTGATGCGCTTTTTGGTGGGTTGCACATGACTCAAACCCAAACAGGGTTAGTGGGGAATCAGTATAGGGAAATATGAAATTAATTTGAGTTTCGGATATGTTAGTCTGTTATTTCAATTGAAAAGGAATAGTGGAGGGATAGAAGATGGAAGGGTCCTGGAAGATTTTTTTGTGGGGACTTCATGGTGGTAGGAAGAAGTTTGGGATGAGTAAAGGGGAGGTGGAGGGGGAAGAGTCAGAGGGAAGGGTTAAGACAGGCATATTTGGGAGATCTGAATAGTAAAAGAGGTATGAGATGATGCAAGGAGGGGTAGAGGAGGAAAGAGTCTAGAAATGGTTATTTTGGGGATCATAGTAGTGGTATGAGGTTTGAGATGAATGAGAGTGTGGTGAGGTAGAGGATATATTGCTCGAGGTATAGGGTGAGAAATGGGGTAAGGCATTGGAGGAATTAGTAGAATGAGGTTTGAGATCAGTCAAAGTGGAGGTAGAGGATATATTACAGAACTCCTTTCATAAACACTTGTGGAAGTTTGAGGACAGTGAGGGAGAACAAGGTATAGGCAGCCATTTTAGAACACACACAATAGCATAAAACAGAGCTGAAGGAAGGACTATGAGGGCACAAACTTTGGCAATCAGGATAACTACAACCCAACAAAGGCTGCACCCAAGATCTGTACCTCCCTTAAGTTAACAGATTAGCTACACTCTGAAAGGCGCAAGAACTTAGAACATCCCAGCAAACACCCCTGTGCACAAATCAGAACCACCAGGGAGCTTTCATTGAAAGCCCTAACCATCTTATGCTGCACAGTACCCTGCGACACTGCTGGCCTGTGTACAATAAATGATCCCAACCCCATCACTCATACATTTATCTATGCAACACCTGATCTCAGAAAGTCACATATATGCACCTATGGGCTACAGTTGTGTGGTTGTTTTAAAGTATTAAATAATTAAACCCTAAACCTAACAATAACATAGCAGTATACATGCCCCCGTATAGTTAGGAGCAATACCCTGCCTACCCTGTTCTATGATCACAGGACTCAGTGCCCCAAACCTGCTCACCCTTTGATCAGCAAAAATGCATATTTAGGTTAGTGCACAGAGCCCCAAATAGTTGGTCCCCAACAACCAGCTGATACCATGTTTTTACAAACAACCAACTGACAGCATGCTTGAATCATCATCCCCTTGATGACCATGACCACCGAACATACTGGGTAACAGATTTTCAAGACATTCCTGGAATTCTCAGCTACTGCCCATCCTTTCATTAGAATTGCGACCTGATGCCAAAGATATGACCCCTTTCAAGCCCCAACCACAACCCCTACCCGATACTGGTGACTTCTCTTCCCATTGTTCCATACCCCCTCCCACTCATGTTATGCTCGCCAGCCATACCTTCCCTTGGAGGCACACAGCTCTATATTCACATTTTCTTTGCAGTTTTGCCCTATTACTCCAGCTCCCTCACCTGTGTAGTTCTGTGCGAGGACTGCCCACTGCTGCCGGGACTGGCAGGTCCGTGGTGTCTCCTCTGCTGTGCGACACCCCAGCCTCCAGCTCCAGGTGGACCTCCATATTGAGTGGGGCTCCATCAGGACCCTCGGGTGAGTAGCCATGGGAGGCACAGGCGGGCGAAGTCAGCAACTGGTTCAGAGTTGGGGTGGCGGTGAGGAAACCCCTAGGAAGCGCTGTAGGTCTTCAGGTTAAGGCTTGGCGAAAGGGTAGCGCGAGTAGGCCTGGCCTGGGTAGGGCAGGTAGAAGGATTCAAGGGAGTTTGTGGTAGGGTGCGCCATACCCACTGGGCTTGTATGCCTCAGGTTCAAGGAGGCTGGTGGGTCAGTTGCTTTCTGGGGCAGCCGGCTTTGCTACGCCGGGAGGAGAGGACTCTTTTTTTTCGGGCCGCTCTCCGGCCCCCTGTCTGCGGCCACCTCCCCCAGCTCTCGGGTCCCCCACTTGGCTTTAGCTACAGCGGACTGCCGAGCTCCAACTAGGGGGCTGCGGCTAAGGCCGCTTGCATGGCCATCACAGTGGAGGTGGGGGGACTGCTCAGTGCACAAGGTGCCTGCTCCTGGCCAGGGCACATTCCCCCCACTGTCAGGGAAGGGAGCTCTGGAACACGAGAGATTATATACAAAACACACAATATCAACAAACTACCACAATAATACTGCACCACAACCTAAAAAGCAGCACAGTTCAAAAAAGCAACCCAACAATGTGGCATAAAGGGGAGCGTGGCCAGCAGGAGGCCGAAGGAGGCGGATACATAGCCCTGGGGAGCTCAGGCTTGGCCTTCGATAGCCTGATCTAATCTTGCTGCCCCGATGCCAAATAAGTTACCTAATTTCACTGCACTGTGCCTCCCTACATTAGGGGCATAGATCAGAAAAATGTCCTTAACCTCTTCACTACTTGCCCCCTTGCACCTACATTCATTTCTCCTTTTCACAGCGCATGTTTATCCCTCCTTTCCTTGCCACTTGTACTCCTCTCACCACCTCTACCTTCTCTTGATTGGACACCTTCCAGCTAGTTTCTAAATGGCATTGCATGTTTTTCCTGCCCTCTAGATGGATTGGATTGCACTATTTTGTCATTAGTCACTTTCCTTCAACCTTCTTCTGGAAGGATTGGGCAGATAAGGGATCATTAATGGTTTCACTGATAGTTCATTATGGCATTTTGGTTCCCTTCTCTGAACTTTCACAAATGTTAGATGTGCCTCCTCATCATATTACCAAATTTACTTACTTCAGTACCTTCTTCATTCTGCTTTCCATGTTATATTACCTTCTAATGTGGATTGTGGTATAAACACGGATACTACAGTGTATGCCAACACTTCCAATTTATATAAGTTGTCATTTTCTTTGGGATCTACTAGACTTAAATTCCCGATAGAATACTTGTCACAATCAGAATTAGGCTGTACTTGATCTGTAGATATCTGGGGAAAAAAGTGGTGGAAATCACATTCTGCTGCTGATTCTGCCAGTTTGATACAAAATCTTGTTTTCTTTAAAAATAGGATGTACTTTACCTCAGATAAATCATTCGACTTTGTCTTAGCTGGACAGCAGACTTGCTGGAGAGGTGATAGTTTTGATGGTTAGCATAAGCATATGTTTTTTTCTTGTGCCAATATTGTTGATTTTCGGAATATAGTATGGTTATCACTGGGGTTGTCTCACCCTTTTCCTTGCAAGAAATACCTTTAGGTGGTGTACAGGTTATTTGCTCTCATAATACATTGCTTGAAAAAAATGGTTTATCTATTAATAGCTATTCAGTTACAAGTTGTTACCTCCGATTTTAAAACAAAGGAAAATATTTCTGTTTAACTTTTGTTCAATTTAATGTTTCATAATCATGGATTAGATACATATAATTTGAATTCATTTTCATTAGCTATAAAGTGTGAACAATTAGGGTCACAAGATTCTAAAGGCCCGATTCACAAAGGTAAACTTAGTACAAATGTGTAATTTACACCTGAAGTTTAACTTTACACTGGAAGTCTAAGGGCCTTATTACGACTTTGGTGGTCTTCTAATGGGACTGCCACTGTGGCGGTCGCAGGAAGACCGCCAAGGCCATGGTGAGCCCACCTGCCGGATTATGAGTTTAATCTAGGGCGGGTGGGTGGGACGGCGGAAGTCTCACTGCGGAGTCGACTGTGTGAGACTCATAAGAGAGCCTTAACAGCATACTGCTGCAGTGAGAGTGCATGCAGCACGTTCCTGCACAGTGTGGCATACACCATGTAATGCATGCCACACCGTGCAGGAACTAGGGTGTTATTCCAGGGTGGTTCAACTTGTGCCCCCCGCAAGCACCCCCAAGCCTAGATTCGGCAGGCTGCATGTCTGCCACCCTTTTCATGGTGAGGTCCCTGCCACGAAAAGGGCAGTGGATATGCAGGTCATAATATGCTCTGCAGTACCGGCATCGGCACCTCCAACATATTCAGACCCCTTTATTCACAACCACTGCTATGGGATTCTGGATCCCGGCAGAGGATGCAGTCCCATCATAATATGGCAGGATGACCCGCCGTGGTGGTTGGACCTTCACCACGAGTACGGCGGTCCTGGGACCGCCGTACTCTTAATAATGCCCTTATTTAGACCGAAAGTCTAACTTAGACCAAAAGTCTAACTTTACCACATTTCAGTATTCATAAGGTAAGCTACTACTAGTAAATTTAGTACTATTAAAGTTGCCAGTAGTAAAGGTACTACTAGTAAAATTACTGATAGTAAAGTTACTAGTAGTAACATCTTTATGGATGCTGAAAAGTAGTAATGTTAGACTTTTGGTCTAACTTTACCTTTATGAATCAGGCCCTAACTATTTGTCTAAAAATCTATTCATTTTACTTATACAGTTTATAAATATTGTTTGCAGTGCTTGCTTGAATTTCTCAAATGTTTTCTAGGTATATCTTTTCGAATGTACTACCACCCATGTACTGTATGCACTAACATGGGCACCTTTCTTCACTGTCTTTATTATTTATTTTCTTTCTTTCTTTTTCTCTATCTTAACCTTCTCTTCATTCCTCTCTATTAAATAAAAATAAAAATGATATATCTCATTTTTAAACATTACTGTGCAATTTTCTACTTAAGAATAGGTCTCTCGGCCATGCCAAGACCGTTAATATGGCAGGCACTCTGTAGTTGAACTCCCGTCCATTCTAATATCCTGCACCATCCTAGAGCTCCAGGAGATCATTTATTCTGCCAAGCGGCAATTGTATGGCCCGGAACCCACCATGATCTCCTGGAATCCCTGTGACTTGGGGGTGGCCATGTATGTCTGGCAACGGTAGGGGCTAAATGGAGCCTACCATGTGTGTTGACCGGGCCCTGAGACCTTCCTTTTGTTGCAGGCCATCGGAGGCCTCATGGAGACCCTTGTGCTCCCTAGGGAAGCTGGTGGCCCTAGTGAACAGGCTCACCAGTGAAGGAGTACATATGTTCTGAACCTTGCCTGGTGCGAAGGACACTCGGAGAGGTGCCCTGGACTGTGTGGGGTTTGCCGCTTGTTCCTGAGTGTAGGAGACATGTCGGCTAGGACTCCCCAGGCCACTGATATGTGGATGGGGTACGACTCAGAAGCATGAGGCTCGCCCCCGAGTGCTGGGGAATATGCTTCTTAGGCCGTCTAGGGTGGATCCTGGGTGCAGTGACGTGGTGGTTGTCACTTGGCTGGCCTGGCTCTGACCAGGAGTGTACTAGCTGAACTGTGCAAAGTTCCACAAGTGGACTGACCGGAGCACATCCTACTGAGATGGGTCCTGGAGGGTAGTGCCCCCCCCCCCCGGACATTTGTGGAGCACCTCTTCCTTGGGGGCTCCATGAGAACTGACCAGGGTCACTGTCTTCTCGTCACCCAGCTGCTTGTATTGCCCCACCCCATGACTGGTTTGGGTCCCATTGAGCCAGGGGATCATGTGGGGCAATCGGGCTGGTATCCTAGACACACTGCTAGGGGGCTCCTGCCCTGCTGATAGCTTGGGTGGTTCATGGAGTTGACCCCATCCCTGAAATAAGTTGATGGGGACAGGCAGGCTGGGCATGGTGACTGTAGCTCACCCTCCTGACACCACACCAACCAGGTGGTTCAGCAGGCGGACCATGGGAAAGGACAAAGGGGCCAGACCCAGGCCATGATGGATAAGTACACTACACTAGTGCAAAGAAGACATGTAGGGGCCACAGCTCTGACATCAATAGGGACATCAATAGCAGAAAAGCTGGTCAAAGACTCAGATTTCTATGCTATCCTAGAGGCTATTTAGGCCTCACAGAGGCGGTTGAGAACCGCATAGGAAAGATGGGCAAGGATGTCACACTGCTCCACCAGGATCTTCATAACATGTCAATCTGGTCACTGGAGGACAATGTCACAACCCTCAAATCCACAGTCATTAAGCTCCTATCAGCCACCAAACAATATGAGAGATGGGCAGAGGATGCCGAAAACAAATCGAGGCACAGTAACCTATGGTTTGTGGGGATCCCAGAGAGGGCTAAAGAGGACAGCAAAGAGCACCTTCTAGAGTCCTGGCTGTAGACCTGCATGCCAGCAGAAGCCCTTTCCAAGTGGTTTGTGCTGGAGCAGGCCCACAGAACTCTGGCGCCTAAGCTCCCCCCACGGGGACTCCACCTGGATCAATTCTAGCCTGATTCAGGAACTATAGAGACAGGGACACAACACTTCAGGAACCCCGAAACCTCCGTAAACTGCCATATGAATCATACAGGGTCACAATCTTTCCGGATTATATGAAGATCGTGCAGGAGATACATAAATCCTTTGCTGATGTCAAACAAAAGCTCCGGGCGATGAACCTCCGTCATATGTTGATCTTACCTGCCACACTAAAATTGATATATGAGTCCTGAGTACACTTCTTTGAATCTCCGGAGGATGTCTGAGAGTGGGCAGCAGAGAAGTGGGCCCTTTCCTGTGGGCTCCATGTGATCTTGCCTCTGAGGCACCGAGAGATCTCACCTGGTTACCCCCTGACTGTTGCCTGACCGAGTAGGCACACCCACTCTTGGAAAGGAAGGATGCGCAGGCTCCATCCACTGACACTTCGGACACTGAAGCCTGTGTGGACTATTCTCCACCTTCTGTGGGCCACTGACCTCAATGTGGGTTCCCACAATCAGAGTGAGATATGCATGGAGGGGCTGTGCATCAGCTGTCTGGGGGTCCCTCCGGTAATTGGTTCACACTAACTTTTCCTGCTTCACTGCAGGTCTGAGGAAACCCCCTGAGACAGCTCCTACATTTACTTTGAGGGTTGTTGAGGGTGACAGATGCTTCAGAGAGGAATTATAGGGTGGCAGAAGCTGGTGGGTAAAGAGAAAATAAGTTCAAGTTTACTTAGTTGTTATTGTGTTCTTATTTCGGAATGCCTACACACACACATCCACTGAAACCAGTCATGTCCTTTTTATATTCCACAAGCGCACCCCACCAATTCACATACCTAGGGACGATCCAGGCTGTGGACTGGCACACTCATGCTGACTCCCTGAGAGACTGATAAGGCTGACATTAATTTTCTTTTGTGGAAAGCAACTGAGCTCCTAGACCATATTAAGCAAACAGCAGTCCTTCATTATGTGAAACAGATGGCCCAACAGTACTCTTGATTCAAGAAACCTACTTACTAGGCACCTAATGCTCATTCTTGGATATAACAGAGTGTGCCACACAGTTCTAACCAGGAGTCCAGGGTTGTGGCCATCCTCCTGTGTAAAATCATCCCCCTGACATTCACAAAGTTCCATCTGTACCCCCTTGGTAGATATGTTGGAGTGGAAGACCTCCTGGAAGGGAGAGAGCTTAATCTTCCACACTGTCTACATCCCCCCACAGGCCCCCAGTGGCACAATTGAGGTGTATTGACAGGTGCTGGCGAGGTTCCCCTGGGGCCGCGCAATCATGGTAGGTGACTTTAACGCCATATCCAATGCTAACATAGACACAATGGCAGGGCCATCTTCCCATAAGCGTACTACCACCAAAATGCTACAGAACTGGATCCATGCTTTGGGCTCTGTGATATCTGGAGAATGTGGCACCCCCAAGCCCACGAATACACTCACATTTTGGCAGCCCACCGGACCCTATTGTGTAATGACATTTTCCTCCTGCTTGCTCCAGAGGCGCTACAGATCGTCACGGTAGACATCCTTCACCATGACATCTCTGATCACTACCCGGTCCACCTCCATCTGGGCTACCTGGAGTCCACTAGACTGCCATTGAGGCAGGTCAGTGTATGGCACCTGAACGACCATGATTGCACCGACTTGCTAACTTCGGCGAGTGTGGCTTATTTCAAGGAGAACCAAGGGACGGTGACTTCTGCCTCCACGCTGTGGGATGAAAGTAAAGCCACAATCAAAGACCTAACCTAAGCATATGTCTGCATTAAAGAGAAGGCAAAGCAGCACCACATATCTGAGCTTGAAACTAAGATCCTGGCATTGTAGAGGCAATATGCCCTCGATCTTAGCCTCACCATGTGCCACCAGCTAGTTAGACAAGAGTTCTCTTCCTTAGCTGTCTCTTGATGACGTTTGCCAAGTCTGGACGTTTACCCCCCAGTGTGTCTATGAACATGGTAATAAGTCTGGTAAGCTCCTATACTGACAGGCCACTGCAGACCATGCAACTAGAATTGTACCGAAAATAATCGATCAGAAGGGTTGCCACGAAACCACTGCAATCCTAATCACATAGGCCTTGGCTGAATATTACTGGACCCTATATGCTCAATTTCCCTGGGCCCTAACAGAGCAAACAACCCCTTCCTCTTGTATACCCCTCTATCTGTACTCTAGAAGGCCCAGTGGAAGGCACTGGAGACACTCCTGACCCTAAATGAGGTGGAAAATGACCTATGTACAGTCTCCGAATGGCTTTCCGGTAAAAAACGTCAGCAAATTCTGAGATGTGTTGCCCCTCCATTTGCTCAACCTCTTTCTAGAGGTGATTGCGGTGGATGGTTCCCCCGGAGCTGGACCTGGCTTCTATAGTTCCAGATATTCAGCGTAGTCAATTTAGGAACGCAACCTGTTCCAACGGCTTGTTGGAATTTGCAAACAAGGTCTTCTAAGAGCCAACAATTTTGTAAATTTAAGACGGGATCAGAGCGATACTATGGTGAACAAAATATCGTCCTACAAAAATATTGTGACCTAAATATTGATTGCCAATATGCAGTGAATGCAAGTATATATAGATAAACAGAGTTTAACTTAACTTAATTCCACATCTGTGTAGCTTGACTATTTACACACAAATCAATTGGGTGCGAAGTAGGGGTTATGTTTTTTTAAGCGAGTAGGGGTGCAAGTTTACAGAAATCAGTGCAATTAGCAGCACAGTAATAGCGTTAAATCCTTCAGCACAGCTTCTGGATTTGGTTTGCTTCAGAATGAGATGTGTTTGAGGGCAAAGTCCTAACTTAAGACACAATAATAATTTAAGACAAAATCCTAATTTAAGACAAAATACTAATTTAAGACAAAATGCTAATTTGAGACAAAATACTAATTTAAAACAACATTTTAACTTAAGACAAAATACTAACTTTACTACTACTAAATGCCTTCTGTGAATACCAAAAGTAGTACGTTTAGGATTTTGTCTTAAATTAGTATTTTGTTTTAAATTAGGATTTTGTCTTAAATTAGGATTTTGTCTTAAATTTTAAGTATTGGTTTTAAGACAAAATCCTAATTTAAGATAAAATCCTAACTTAAGACAATCCTAACAGACAAATCCCAATTTAAGACAACATCCTAATTTAAAACAAAAACTAATTTAAGACAAAATCCTAATTTAAGGCAAAATCCTAATTTAAGACAAAATACTAACTTTACTTCTACTAAATGCCTTCTGTGAATATCAAAAGTAGAACGTTTAGGATTTTGTCTTAGATTAGTTCTGTGAATCGCCCCAAAGGGTGGTCACTTTTTGTTAGGCAGGCCGCACCTCCCCTACCCCACAGTAGACCCCCCCCCATAATACAACGTGTTCATCACTACGAATGTTGATAAAATTGCATGGCAAGAGGAATTTTTGCATTTAAAAAAAAAAGTATATTGCTGTTGGGTCAAACGTCATGTCCTATACAACATCAAACAGATGACCTTGATGCCAGTGTCAGGGGCATTGTTTTCTCTTTACTGCTGTAGTTCTAAAAAAACAAATGAACATTGGAAGGATCAAGACTGAACGAAATAGGGCAAGCCAGCTACCATGTGGCATATGGGCCATCAGTTTAGTATACAACAGTGGAGGCAACTGTGGCTCGGTTGTCAGAAACCTAGTAATTACCCACCAGGGCCGGACTCGGAAACACAAAACACAAAGCAGCCGTGCAAAAATGCTACAACCAGTATCTCCTCGTACTATCTCTCTCTTTCCATCCATTCTCTACCTCCTAACCACTCTCATTCCCCCTGTCTGATTGCGTTCTATTTAACTTCCCCTGCCCTCCCTTTCTCTCTCTCTTGAAGCCTCGGTCAGCTGGGGAAAGTGACAGAGCCAACAGGAGACCCCCCCCCCCCTCACCCTCACCGACCCTACACACTGGCTCCAAGGTCTTCAGCCCTCCAGGGAAATTCTCCATTGATTAGAAGGCCTGTCCTGCCCTGTTCCTCACCTCTAAATATTATTTATTATTTATGTATTTATTGTATTTCTTAAGCGCACTGTCACCTGACAGGCATCCTGGCGCTATCACTTTCAGAGACAAGCAAGTATAGGGCCACACTGCAGAAAACAATAAGATGGGCGAACTGGGGTTTTTGCTGAGCAAACCTTAAATGAGGCCCATAGAACTTAATGGAGTTAAATAACACTCCACATTAGATTGAAAAAGGATTTCCAAAGTGGGTCCAGGGAAATTCATGCCAGATTTTCAAGATAACCACATAATAGATAGACTTACCTGTTATAAATAAACATGGAGTTACATTTTCGGTATACCCACTTAAGGAATAGTTGCATAGAATGCATTGAAATTTAATTTATTTACATAGTCAGTCTTTAGTCTGAAAATTCAACATGTTTTCCACAATCTTAGCCCTACAATGGACAACCCTGCAGTAATGAGAATGGTGAATTAAATTAGAGAGAAAGATGACTTGCCTGCTCACATCTAAACGGGGGACACGTTAGGTAGGGTACAGGTATATGTCAGACCAGGAGCCATGGTGTGTGTATCTTTCCCACCAGGACTTCGCTGACTGGTGGAACCAGTGGAGAGGAAAGGTTTAATACACTTATATCACACACTGGGGGATATTCTCAATGAAGTGGCGGTCAGAGGCGTTAGCCTCCTTGGCTTAACGCCTCTCATCGCCACTTTGAAAATGCGAGGCTGCTCCCTATTCTCAAGAATGTGGTGCAACTTGGAGTTTCCCCCTGCGATGGCACTAAGTATCACAACTTAGTAACAATGAAGTCACCCTTGCACCAAAGTGCAAGGGTGTCTGCAAGCAGGGAGGTTTGTTTATGTGCAGGAAGGTGTCCCTTCCTGCACATAAACAAACCGAAAATGCCAGTTTGTAACTACATGTGTGCTGCTTCGTGCAGCACGCATGTAAGTTACAAAACAGCATTTTTAAAAAAGGTTTGTTATGTACAGGAAGAGACCCCTTCCTGTACATGAACAAACCCTGGCATTTTGCATTTTCCATGTGTGCTGCACTAGGCAGCACACATTGAAAATGCAAAAACGAGGAGAAATAAAGCATTTCTCCTTGTTTCCCCAACTTAAGACCAGGATTTTTCTGATCTTAAGTTCGGCGCTGCCACCAATTAAAGCCACCCTTGAGAATAGGTGGCAGCGTTGATCACAATGGGTGTTGCGGAGGAACGCCCACTGCAACACCCACTGCACTCCCTTTCACGCAAAATTTTGAGTAAAGGGGCCTGATTTTCTAGGCAGCGTTAAACCACTTAACGTGGCTTAAAGCCACGTTAAGTGGGTTAACGCTGCTTTGAGAATAAGGCACTGACCCTATCGCCACGGAACCTCCGAAAAAGTGACTTTCCTGTGGCGATAGGGGCAAGAGAATATGCCCCACTGTGTTATGTTGTGGGTATTCATATAGCCCTTTCCATACCCCCTCTTGGCACACTCATGCAGGGAGTGGGGGAACACAGGATAACACAGGCATTATGTATAAAGCTCTAAAATAAGTCCTATAGTTTTTCAAAGTCAATTAAAAAATGTGTACAAGGCCTAGTGCCAGAATCCAACTTAACATCTAACACCTATGTGCAGCTCTCCTCAGTTTTTTTCACACAAGATTCACACTCCACAAATGCCCAATTAGATGAAATTAAAGAAAATACAATTGTTGTTGAAATATGCTCTACTTTAGGAGCACTGGTGATGCTGGGTGTTTCTGTCATATTTTTCTGATAAAATGCCAGGGTGTTCTTAACACTGATTCATTTGACTGAAACCAGGGAAAAGCAAAGGCAATGTTTAATTTAAGAGTGGTTAAAAAAGGTTGCCCATTGTGTGAAGTTATCTCCTTCCATTTTAAATCCCTCCATGAATAATAGAACAGACAGTACACTAGAAATAAATGAGACAGACAGGCTCAAAACTAATGCACTATCCGGTCCACTGACGCCTAGTGCACTTAGCGTTGCAGGGGTAGACCTGGCGTATTCACTCGAATGCATTAGAATAAAGGCGAAAACGCCTCCATGAAATAGCAGGTAAAAATGGAGGTAAGAATAATATGTGCTCAATAGGAGCAACACATTGTCCATAATTAATTGCCTGTCATAAGCCCCTGCAGCTTTTGCTTGGAATGATGAAAGCCAACAAGTAGATGCTCCCTGTTGACAACATACATATCCACAGGCTGACTCTGAGGTTATAGTCATCAATGGGTTGCAAATATATTTGTGCTGTGCAGATAACCTCATACATTTTTAAAATGAAAGAAGGGAACTGAAAGGTCTACGGCGGGGGAGGGCATGAGATGCTTTATCATCCAAATAACAAAGTCCAGAATTACTGAATTAGGTAAAGAAAAGAACCAGAGGTTGATACAAGGCGTACCTCTCTAGTTATAAATGATCCAGAATGTTTCACAAAGGGGAATGTAATTCTATATTTATAGAAAGAACAAAACTTCTCAAAGGACAGAATACGTGGTTATTGCCAAAGGTGACAGAGAGCTTTTTTAAGTCAGCCTTTCCCTAAAGTAACAAACTTACATTTTTAGATAACATATTCTAGTTCATTTCTTTTGTTTCACATGGGATGAAGTAATTTGTGCACATGTTCTGCACACAATGTCTTAAGCAAGGATGGTGTTAAAATGTGCAAAAATGACAAACCAGGTGAAAAGTGTCAGTGTGAGTTGAATTGTAATTATCAGATGTGAGGCAAATACATGTTACAACATCCACAAGAGAGTCTGGGAAAAATATTATATATGACCTACTGTGCATCAGTTCCCCAAAACAACTATGTACACCACGCACTTGGTCAAAAAGCAGCTACCTTCAACCCTGTAACTCAAATGTACAGGACATCTTTCCTATTTAGGAAGACCCTCACCCACTCTGAGGTTGCTTGCTTCATCACTCTCACCATGAATTCAAGTCAGAGGTGTGGGCTACACATTCCTTGACTCAAACAAACTAAAGTAACTGAAAGAGCTCCTAGGAGTGCTTGATTGAATCAGAGTGGAATCCCTTTGAAATATGTCCCCAATAGGCAGACGTATTGCCTATTGGGACACCTCATACAGCTATTAGTCCACTATAAGGTAGTTTTAGCTCCCTGTGTCACAAGCCCTTTGCACTTTGCATACCTCGCCCATACCTGCTCTGGTGGTCAGACATGAATCCTCCCATGCCTATATGAAGAACTACAGAAGACTCATGATAAGTGTAGGACAACCACAGCACGTGGGCATGAGCCTTGATTTCCTTGCCATTGTAGACAACATATGCTTTGATGAGACTTGAAGGGCGCTGATCTGCCTCTTTTGCAGATCGCTGTCCTTTGGAAGAAGGAACATGCATGCCAAATAGCTGGCAGAGAAGTATGTGTTCTTGAAGATGGCTTTTTACTTTCCACTCCAGTACTCCAATGTGTTTTTGTTGTTTGAACATTTTGTGGACTCTGTCTTGCAGATGGCAGACAAAAAGATTAACATATTGAAGAAGGGACTTTTAGAGCCATGTTATTCTTCCCAGCAACAGTGTTCCAGCGTAGGAGTAGTTACTCTTGTTGCAATAAATGCTTCGGAAGCCAAAGTGGAGGCTCTACCCAAGCCGGATGCCAAATCAAAAACAGTACAGCCTGCATCTCGGCTCCCTTCCAGATTTTTCAAGCTATCAAACCCATCCATCCACATCATTGAACACTGCACAGACTGAGACATAAGTGTGGTGGGGTTCCGGATATCATTGCCAGAATATTTTTTTACATAAAAGTGGATCCTAAGTACACTCTACAAAAATAGCACTCCAGTTTGAGGACATTATAGAAAAACTACACCGAATGGGACAATATTTTTGGAAACGATAATGAGAAAAAATAGCACTCCATTGGAGGAAATTGTAGAAAATCTACACCGAATGGAACAATATTTTTGTAAACGATAATGAGAAAAAAAATATTTATGTCAGACGATATTGCTAAATAGGACATTCTGAAATGTGTTCAGTATAACAGTTGCAATGCTAATTTTTTTTGGCTGCAAAAATGCCACAGTAAACAAGTCTTCACCATTGGAAGACATGCACACTCTTTCTGTACTCTGTACCACTCTAAGAAAGTGGCTTCCTCTATTAAATTGTATGAGCAGATCTTGCTCCATAATGGTGCACCTGAACATTGCCGGAATCACAAGTTGACCAGAAGTAATGTTTATGACTACTGTCCATGCCCTGGGTAAGTCACTTAAAGCTGTGGTGACATTGGACCAGGTTTTGTTAATCATTAGTGTGGTCAGACTATTTTCACTGTATCAAGGAGTGTGCAGTCTTCTGACACCTCTTGTGTAAAGTCCTACTTTTAAATGGGCCCCAGAGCCTTGCACTGACATTCTATGTGCCTTTAGAGTGCATGCTTGTGCAGTGAGCGTGTGGCACATGTATGGTAGTATGAGTCTGTGTGCGGTGAGAGTCTGAGTACTGGGGCCAAGGAGATTCAATTTGGATGGCCCCTGCTTTAGCATATAAACACAACAGTGGTCCCTGGCAAGGAGATGAATGAATGAAAATGAATATAGACTCAGTCAGTTCTATATTAATGAAGAAATACCCAGCCGGGCAGAGGTCTTCAAAGTTTATATCTAAATCAGAATATGCAAAACAAAATAACACCTTCAACAAATCACGTGCGTGGGGCACAAGCCTGTACCCAACCACGACCATACACAGACAAAAACATACACAAAGGGCTTGTAAGGCAAAATCAACAGTCTCTGTAAGGTTCCAATTTTGGACAGAGAATTACTTATGGGTACCATTACATAGTTTTGTATTGAGAGTTCCACAAGTATATGGTACACAGTAGGTCCTTGCCAGGGACCACTGTTGTGTTTATATGATTAAGCTCCCCGAGGTCCCTCGCTGATACCAATTGGGGTCCCCTTGTTGTTTAAAATAGACCCTGCTTTAGCATGGCACAAGCTAGAGGTGGAAAACATCTTTCCAAGATAGTAGAAATGTATGTACTGCATTCCTGTAGCTGGAGACTCGAAACCTAGAAACTGAAGTGAAGACAGGACTACCCTCAGAAATTCAAGGAGGTCCTTGTTAGCAGAGGACTGCAGATTAGTTCTTCCTGAACACTGCCATTCGGTTGCTGATAGTTGTAAGACTACAGTTTCTGCTGTTCAAAAATGAGGATATTTCTAGTCATGGGTTTTCTCTGATTACTGCTTCGGGACGATTGATGACAGTCACCTGCCACCAGAGATGAAGGGCATAATCTGAAGTATGTACCTTCTGCTGTAGGAACAGAGGATGTACTTCAACTCTAAACACCTCAATTCCTCCTGAGTGAGAGAAGGGGCATGACTGGCCCTTTAGGATTAGAGACTGTCAAGTAGGAAAAACCTAGCACTTTCCTGTACCTGGGTTCTCATCATCAAAAAGGAGAACACTCCTAACATAAATAACAACCAGACAAAAAATGCAACTACAAGGGAGCCAAGCCAGAAACAACCCATGTGTAAAGAGGTCCCCCAGTATCCCTGAGCAGTTCTTGCTATGAACTGTGCCAAGCCTTTGAACTTGCCAAGGTTGTGTGTGTGGTTGGCATCCTGTTGTTTGCTATAGAGACTGGTGCTGCCACTTACAGCATCAAAGTTAGAGACTCGTCATTGCTGCAGAGACAAGAGCCCTAATCGGAGGCCACAACTGCCAACGGCCAAAGACACCCACTTACCGAGGACCAGAGTGGAGGCCAAAGTTGCCATCCAAGATCCAACATGGAGGCCGCTACTGCCAAATATGTATGTCGCTGTCTGAGTCATGTTGATTGTGCCCAGTCATCAAGTTCCAAGTGAGGTTAGAATTGCTGCCCCTACTGTTGAAGGTCTGCTGCTGCACAAGTGAGACTGCTGCACGTGCTCATCCTGAACCTCCAGACCCACCTCCACAGAGCACAGGTAACTGCAGGGCCAAAACTGTGAGTGAAATGAAAGACAAAGGGCCTGATTATGAGTTTGGCGGTCCGTGGACCTCCAAACTCCTAGTAGCGCGGTGGTGGCATCCCAGCCACTGCCACACTGGCAGCTCGACAGGCGTTTTACAACTTTGGCAGTCAGACTGCCATTGAACCACCGCAACCACCAAGGAACCGTGTTCCCTGGTGGTGGCTCGGCGGTCTGGGGCTCACAATATGCTGATGGTGCCACTGCAGCTCCGCCATGCATATTACGAGTTTCCTGACCGCCAGCTGCCTCATGGAAGTTCTTACTCCATGAAACTGCTGGCGGTCAGGAAACAAAGGGGGCCCTACAGGGCCCTCCTTGCCCAATCCATGTTGGTGCATGCAGGGGGCACATGTTGTGTCCCCCTGTGTGCATGCACCCCCAGTACCAGTACACCATGGACTTCACAGTTCATGCCATGCTGAAACACGCTGTGGCTGTCCCACCCCCCTGCCTGACCACGATTTCACTCGGAATGTGGAGGGTGGGCGGCGTTCAGGTTTGGTGGTGGGGGAGTGTGGCGACAGCGTACCGTCCCGCTCCCACACTGCCAAACTCATAGCCAGGCCCTAAGGAGGCA
Source organism: Lissotriton vulgaris (assembly GCF_964263255.1). NCBI lineage: Eukaryota > Metazoa > Chordata > Amphibia > Caudata > Salamandridae > Lissotriton > Lissotriton vulgaris. The sequence goes on along the minus strand of NC_141685.1, from coordinate 796,154,197 downwards.
AAAAGAAATCTGCCCTATGGACTTGAGACGTTTTACTTGACAAAGTTGACTTGGTCCACTGGTTTGCGCATCTTCATTTTGGGGTACTTTGAGTTAACTGTACCTATTCTTAATAAGTGCCTTATTCTGTGTTGCAAACCAGGGATTGTAGACACTAGGAAACTCAATTAGGGCGGAGAGTACGGACAGGTATTTGTGCCTCACTGAAGATCGCCAACAGGATAACAACCTGTGTTTAGGACTCATGTGTAGTATTACATGATGCTTTGTGAATGAAGTATATTAATGTACCAAAAGATAAGCACTGGGCCCGACAATACATCATTGGATATGTTGATTGACAATTGAGTTCTGAGCTCTTGCCCTCCCCACAACCTCCCTCAGACGCTTTTGACTTCTCTTCCTTGCAACGCTAAGAATAAAGTGCAGAAGGGGTGTACTTGGTCCAATCTGCAGAGCCATAGTAGGTTTAATCCCAGGACACACCAGTGACAAACAACCTGAACAACCACAGTTGGGGCCTATCAAACTGTCTGCCCTGTTGGCCCCCAAACAGGGTTTGACAGAGATAATTCCTGACAGAGTATTAAACAGCAAATGAAAAAGGACTCATTGTTTTTACAGCGTCTCTTGTTCAAGCACTCAAAATTCTAGCACCTTTTATTGGGCTGATTAAAAATAAATTATGATTCCAGATGACATTAAAAAATAACTTAATGGATTACAGCAGCTAAATCGGAGAGTCTAATGATGCACACTGAGACAGTTACATTCAGACCATTATGTGGGGAGATATAAAATACATTTTTCAGTGTCAAACACACATTTTTCATGATGGCTCTCTTTTCTATGCAAACATAAATTCTAGTGATAACTTTGTGGGTACATTTCTGTTTAGAAATAGGTTGCAAACACCGACTTTGTGGTACTGGCATTCCCTTGTCAAAATAAACCTTTGTTGCATCCGTTGGCCAATAGCCGTCGTGAGCACTACCTCCGTAGTTCTGCACACGTCTGTTGGCCGACGCGGCCGCGCCCAGGCAATGGAACACCCACACCACGGCGGAATTGCCGCTGCGGTTAAGGTGTTAATTCCTGCACTTTTTATTCAGGAAGATTGAGGCTGAGTAAGTGTTATTTACAGATGTCAGGAGTCAGTGCATTTAGGCCTAGATTTACACAGCCTTTGCGTTGCCCCTGGGTCACGAAAGGTGACGCTGGGCAATGCTTTGGCTTATTGGGAATTTTCAAAGCCACACAAGTCCTGATTTGCATGGCCTTGCGTGGTTTTGTAAAGAACTGTATGTAACACAAGGCAGCTGCTTGCTCTGCCTTACATTACATTTCAACTTGGGAGGTGTTCCATGGGTTGAGCATGGGCGCTCCCATGCATCCACCCAGGGTTTTTTATTGCATTCCCAGATGTACAAATACCTGTAAACCTGAGAATTTGTCAAAACGATACACTATCCTGAGTGAAGCGTAACGAGGAGAAAGATCTTTATTTCTCCTCATTATTTCCTTGTTCCATGTGTGCTTCAGTTTGCAGCTTGTGTGAAAAGAGGAAAATACCTCTAAGTATTGTTTTTGTGCAAGAAGGTGTCCCTTCCTAGACAAAAACAATCCTACCTGTAACGCAGGTTTCCTTGCATCATGGTGCATTGGCCCCAGGCTGCACACAATGCGCCCATACAAGGAGAGAGCAGAAGGCTCCATATCTTTGTAAATATGTAACACTTCTGCCCTCTTCCTTCCGCACAACTTTACTTGTTGCCCTACATTGAGTGAAAGTTTAGCAAATGTGCCCAGTATGTCTGCCCATGTATTTGGCCTGTGAAATGCTTCATAGTCAGGGGGATTTGGAAGCAGGCACCTGCTTTGGAATGCATACCTTCAGTAGAAATGTTGGAAATGCAAAATGGCACTCAGGAGTGTCTCACTTTTGTCTTGAATATAGATTGTTAGCATCCAAACTATTCATTAGAACTCCGAGGTGAAACTACAGAATAACACTGGAGAGTCAGCTGGAACACTGCTCACGCACATGGCAGTCTATTTTACTGACATGTATGAGGAAGATATTTTATAATTCACAGAAAGTTTGTTTCTATTTTTGCTTTCTAGAGCATTACCCATAATTTTAATGAAAATATGAAACCCCTTATTGTGTTCATTTACTGCAGCCTACTGTAAATGAAATTGTTTCAAATGCATTGTCCTCCAGGAGTGTTTTACTTTGCCAAAAATATAGAATGTTAGCATTCCAGATGTTCATTAGAAACCTGTGGTGAAGCTGCAATAGAATAATCACCTGACAGGCTGATGTTGCTATTGGAAGTATGTATTTTACTCAGGCTGTCTGGCATTTATCTCACATGGATTTGGAAGATATTTGTGAATTTAAAGAAAATGTGACCCCCATTTTCGCTTCTGGAGTGCCTTTCATAAATTCCATGCACAGATGATCATAGTAAACTGTTTTCTTTCAAACATGGTTAATCAAATCCCAGCTGAGGATTAGCTTTTTCATGGGTTAAAATCACCTTAAAATTTACCACAATTCCTACAATTAGTGGGATATCAACAACCATTGATTTATGTTGTGACTAAAGTCTGCTATTACGCTTTATTTAGACTCCTTTTTGAGCCCTCAATCCCAGGCACTCACTACAATGTATTTTAAAGGGACAACAAATCAGAGTCTTATCACCAAACACATCCTATAATACTTAATGAAATTACAGAGCCTAGCTATGAGAGTATGAAAACTGAACCAGTTAAGGCCAATCTGAGTAGACATTTGTTTGCTTAAGGCTAAATTACTTATTAAAGTTTGTTCACTGCTATGACTAAATTCATATCATGTGTCTGTCTGAGCATCCTTTCTGCAGAAAGGATGGAACAAAAATAGACAGTAGCATAACTGCTGCCTTCTGTCTTGATGCTCCATGGTGGGTGACATGCTTGAGTGCTTCAGGGTTCATTTCAAGGTGAGCCAGTTTGCTTTGCTGTACTAAGGTGCCTTTAGGGAAAGGGATAGATGGTACATGGGAGGTTGTTAGTAATTTGTCATTTTGTTTCCTTGCAAATCATTGCAGTTAGTGCTTAGATGTTTAGGAGGCTGCAGGTGGGGTACACTAGCACTCATATTTGAGTATGAGACTTATTTTCATCATTAGCCTTTGACCCAGAGTAATAGGCAAAAAGACTATAAAAGGGAGAAAAATAGGAACAGTGGCAAAGAGAAGGTGAGGATGAAAAAGAACCTGCACGTGTGGGATAAACAGACAAAATTAAGGTGGCGGAGGAAAGAGACATGAGATTGAATCAAGATTAGGAAATGCAGCTTGTTGTTTGGAAACCCATGAATCTTCCCTTTGTTGACATCTTCAGTTGTGATGGGTTTGTGTCAAATGACAGTCTTGTCTCAGAAATTCATAATGCAAGTGTATATCTTAATGTTATCTTTTGGCTTCTAAACGGATCCTAGCGTGACCCTGCTCTTCTTCTGCACAAATATTTTGGCCATGTGAAGATGATTGTTAGATCTGGGGGTCTCTAGTTGGCAGAGGTAGGTACCAATGTCCAAATAGAGACCCTTGCTTCTAGTCAGGATAAGAGGGATACGCTCTTTGGATCACCCCTGCTCACCCCCTTGCTAGCTTGGAACGAGCAGACAGGCTTATCAAAGGCAATGTGTGAAGTATTTGTACCAACACTCACAGTAACACAGTGAAAACACCACAAATGGACTCCACACCAGTTTAGAAAAATAAAGTATCTTTATCTAAACTACACAAGACAAAAACGAAAAAAATCCAACATACAGAGTTCAAGAATATGATTTTCAAAGAGTTCTAGGGTTTGCCTTAAAATAATCCACAGTTGCGCCACGTTTAGCCAAAAGTACCGTTAGATGCGACAAAAAGTTCCAAATGGAAGCTGCAGCGTTGAAAAACAAGTAATGTGTCACTCCTGAGACCCTGGGGAGGCGATGCGACAGCCCTGCTGAACGCAGCGGGTGTGTTGCGACGAATCCGGTCTGCATGGGGAGGGATGCGATACCGTGTATGGATTTCGGTGCACAGGATCCGTAGGAAGTGTCTCACAAAGGCACGATGCGACGATCTTCGGGATGGCGACAATCTCAGGTGCGGCGGTGATGCGCGGAGCAGCGTCGATCTTCTCCTCTCGCGGCCCCTTGATGCGATGGCTCTGCGACGATGCTCGCAGCTTGTGATGCAGTCCACAAGCAAGTGGTGCGGCGATCTCACCCAGCGATGACAGCCTCTACGACAATACACGCAGCAACAGGAATCTTCCCGCACCGGGCCAATGTGTTCCGCAAGCGAAGGATGCGAATGCTCTTGCAGCGGCAACAGGCACTGCGACAATCTCAATCTTCGCGGCAGTGGGAATTTCCTCGCACTGTCGCGGATGTGCTCCGCAAGCGAGCAATGCGTGAAAATTTGCAGATTGTCTTAGTTTCTCCTTGTCCAGCTTCCCAAACAGCAGGCCACAATGTCCAGAGGCCCCTCAGTCGGATTTAGCACTCTAGGAAGGGTGGAACTCTCTCAGCAGAGTTCAGGGGGGAAGCTGGGGGTGCAGTCCTTTTGTTCCTGGAACTTCTTAACCGGAGGCCAGCTCTCTTCAGGCCCTTGGAGATCTCCAAGATTCCAGGATGATCTAATTTTTCTGTAGACTGGGTAGCCCTTCTTATACCAGTCTTTCCTTTGTTCTCTAGAGGCAGAGAGGCCTTGATTTTGTCAGAACTAGTTCAGGTCAGTTCCTAAGCACTTTGTTTTTCTGTCTTCTCCTCTCCTTTCAGAGAGAGGGTCCTAGTCGTCAGCTGCCCATCAGGAGGTGGAGCCAGCGTTGTGGAAGGCAGGCACAGCCCTATTCAGGCCCATGTGCTATCCCCTCCCACCACTTAAGATGCAGATGCAGTCATTCAGCCTAGGGCTGACTCATCCACCCTCGTGGGGGCTCCCCAGCCACTGTCACTCACAAACCAGACAGTCAATTCACAAACAGGGCAAGGCACACAGAAAGGTTAGACAAGACAAGAGAACAGCCACTTTCTAAAAGTGCTGTTCTCAAACACAGGATTTAAAAACTATCCTGCCTTTAAGTTTCTATCTTGCTCCTATGGGAAGATATGCAGGTAAACATTATACTCAGCAATCCCCATTATAGCCTATGGGCAAGATAGCCCTCTCAATAGTGAAAAACGAAAATGGCTGTAATTCACTACCAGAGCATGTCACACACACCAGTACATGCTCTACCTTTCATATATACTGCACCCTGCCCAGGGGGACCTAGGGTCTTCTATAGGGGTTCCCAATGTGTACAGAAAGGGAAGGGTTAGGCCTGGCCAATGTGGATACTGGCCACGGCAGCATGGCAGTCAGCAGCTGCCCACAGGCACTGCGGCGGCAGGCCTGAGACACCATTTTAGGGCAACTCATGTGGGTGGCACAATCAGTACTGCAAGTCCACTAGTAGAATTTGAATCACCTACCCTGGCACACTCAGTGGACTTTACTAGGGACTTCCTGGTAATACAAATATGCCAATCACGATTAACCAATTACAATAACAATTTACTCAGGGAGCACTTGCACTTTGACACGGATCAGCAGTGGCAAAGTGCCCAAAGCAGCTAAACTAGCAAAAACGAAATCCAGCACAGCATCAAAAATACAGGAGGTAGAGGCAAAAAGACTGGGGAAACCACGCCAAAGATGCCAGGTCTAACAATGATAAACATAGTGATGATCAAGGGATTTTGGGCTTCTCTTTCTTCTAACTTGTCTACACTTTTTGAATTCTGTCCTGGACAATTGTTGTCTGTTGTCTTTTGCCCGTTGTAGCATACTGCATGGGGCAATTAATCATCCCACTTTCACCATTGGCTAACTTCAGTGTGGGTAATGGCATTCTGCTCTTTAACAAAATGGGCATCAGCATAAAAAGGTGCACCGTTAAGTGCCAGGGGCTATTGTCACAATGTGTACTTTTTTAGACAAAAGCAAAAACTTCAGCTTGCACTCAATGCTTTCTTTTTAACGTTGGTTAGGGCCAAGCAGCTTCCCAAACACTGGTATGGGTGTGCTCACACCTAATTGAATATCTGCATCATGTACATAATTCATTATTTGCTCATGTTTTCAATATCTAAAATGGCTACCTTTAGGTGCCCATGTGTCTGCATGCATGGGCTTTAATGGTTTTTACTTTATTAACCAACATTGACAGGTGGATCCCTATGCACATGCATGTGTGGGCAAAAGCACACATGGGCTGTAGAAAAAGGGTAGGGCTGATGTTGACCGAGAACTTTTTTCAGTATTGCCCGGCGCTAACCACCTCTCATACCACTCGAATCTTTCAAACAAAGAGGCAGGCGCTGGAGACTGGAAGGCAGGAAACAGAAGTTTTATTCCGACGGAGCAGAACACGTCAACTCAGACAACAGGGTATCTTCTCGAGGTGTTCTAACCGCATCTCTGAGGCCTGGCCTCTTATACACTAGTTTATTGCTTTATTGCATAAAACACATCTCTGTCAACACTTTGATGTACGGAAAGACATCCTCGGAATCCCCGCTTCAAGCCCGTTCCCACACACATTTACAGTAGAAGTCCCCACCCCGGTCACAACAGGTGATGATTGTCACGCAGCTGGGCATTCCGCTGATTCCCGGAATGCATGTGGTTGATCGGATCTCATGGGGTGGGGGCTTTGATCAGTTGTGGATCCCTTGATGGGGGAGCTTCCTACTGTATGGGGGCAATAAACAGCATCCGCAGGGCCAGGTGGCGGCCTGGGAACAAGCAGGACAATCGGGCACAGAGGAAAGGGGGTTTTATCAAAGGATACGGGATCATGAAAGGAATGGAGGGAGGTGTTGAGCTGGGAACAGGATGGGGTTCCGAGACAGGGTTGCCCTGGAGAGGGGTTTATGGCCCAAGCATGTGAGAGCGGGGGCTGTCAGCACGCTGGGGATGCCTGCGAGGTTAGGAGAGTGAGAGAGAGAAGCGCTGGCTATCGGCAGTGGGCAGAGAGGCCATGGCATTCAAAATGGCTGCCACTTACGCGCACGAATGGGCCTAAAAAGGGACAAGATGGCGCCGATAATGTTGATGTCGCAAACTAGATTTTAACAGGGCATCCATCTGTGAATGGTTTCACAAAAGTAAAACACATTCAAAGATGACCACTGTGAAATATAAAGGGCAAGGGCATGAAAAGGCAGCCATCTTTGATGCTTTTTGGTTAAGTTCATTACCAAAACCATTTCCAGATCGTCATGCATGCGTGTGCCTCTGTATGCATTCAAAGGCAAACATTTTGTGTTCGTTTTTGTGATAAAGTTTCACAAAAAATATTACAAAACAAAATAAGCACTAGGACAGCCAAAAGATTAGCAGATAGCGACAGCTTGCATTTTGTGGTTAGGGTTTCCTCTACCTCTAACCTCTTTTCTTTGATGAATGCTCTTGTTATGACTCACTCAGGGTATGGTAAGCCACTTAATATGCCCTTTTGACCATCCGCAAGGTCACTGGGCCCCTTGTATCCCTGGACCTGATTGCACTCCCCTTTTAAGCGCATTGCTTACCTCACATTGCTTCAGCTCACTGTTCACCTCACCTTGTTGTGCAGTGATTTGCACCCGAAGCATTAGCAAGGTGTCTGTACAGAGCAGGAGACACCACCATGATGTCACCCTCTATCTCTGAATAAGGGATGGAGCTTTTCTTTCTAAAAACTAAGCTATTAAGACTGTGGCAAAAAAGATCACTTTGCATATGTGTGCCACTAAAATCATATAAAAGCACTGTAATCAATTCACCTATATTTAGTATAACATTGTTATTGTCTGATAAGCATGCCTGTCAGCATCACATGCCCCATATGGTAGGACAAGAACCACATCATGAACATGCTAAACAACCACACACAGGCCCAGAACGGGTTCCACGTGCCGGTTTAGCTAAAACCACGCAATCTACAGAATATGCATCAACTCAGAAAATCTGTTAGTATATGATCTACAGATTATGCAGGTCAGACACATAAAGACGCAGCCACATCTCTGTCTTTACTGATATGTGCTGCAGGCAGAAACGTTATGCTAAAACAGGTGCATGGACCTGTTCTGAGCCAAAAGTGCACGTTTTCGTGATACAGCTTCAGCATCACTAAGTTCTATTTCTATTCATGTTGCCCTCGATTTCAAAATGAAACTCGGAAGTCATGGTGCAGAGACAAGGCCTGACACTTGCCAAAATAACCTAATCAAACCATGGTGACCATATTTATTGGAAACATAGTGAGCTGTGATTTTTTTTTCCCAAGACAGAAAATGCACTCAAACACTGAACTTTCACAGAACACAAAGTTAAAGTGCCTTGAGCAACTTCACACATGCCTGGTAGGAGCTCAGATCCCGCACTGCTTTGAAATAAACAAAGGCCACATGCATTGCAAAAATCAAAGCCTTGCATTCCTTGATCTGACTTCCAAAAAATCAAAAAATCCCTCAGCCATCCCAACAATGTAAAATAAATGTAATTCACAGTGTGAACTGCACAGGCAAATGGCCTAAAGCATCCTGCAGGTCCTGTAGCTTCTTCACTACCTCAGCTGCTTCTTAATTTAGCACACAGTTTGATTTCACCAAAGACTCATAGCTAACAGTATCAATTCCATAGCAGACTTCACCCTAATGCCCAGCAACACAGGCTGAGGCCAAGATCAAACGCTAATAACACATGTATTGGTTTATGTCCAATGCTTTCATGGTATCTTAAGAGAAAGATCAGGGCAGTGTAATATTGGCTTGCAATAACAGAGCACTAACCACCTCACAATATATAACTTATCTTGCAAGTAGACATTTGTTATTCAGTCAATCTTTGAAAATGTGTCTGAATAATAGAGCAGCAAGAAACTGTGCTAAATTCTCACCATTCATCTTTTATCTGCAGGAATCAAACCTTAATGAGGTGTAAACATAGATCCATCGATGGAAACCCGGAACATTAGATGGAAAGAGATTGTGGAAAAGAGTAATTTGCTGCTAGGCAATGGGACAGGCAGAGAGGAGAGAGAAATAAGTTACTTGTTAGAGCAAATTCAAGAAAAATATAGAAAGATGTGAATTAAAAGCAGGAAAGAAGGAAGGAAGAATTGACTGTGGAAATGAACAAAGGAAGAAAGAAAAAAAAAGCCACATTCTTCATAGGTAATCAAATCACACCATTATGATGCTTTTTACAGAATAAAACAGAGTAAACACTGATAAAAATGGATTTTCACAATTTTTCAAAACATTGAAAAACATTGAAAAAACCCACCAGAATTCTCAACAAATAGAAATTGAAAAACGGAAATAGGAAAACCTGTGTATAAAAAAGCAGCTGAGGTAGTAAAGAAACTTCAGAACCTTCAGGATGCCCTGGGATGTTCACCAGTGAAGTTCACACTCTGAATAACATTTATGTTACATTGCTGGGCCATGTCTGTGGGATTTTTTTAATTTGCAAACTTTGTGGTCATCAGGTGTTGGTTGGCAATGCAGCGTTGGGCTGTGGGTCATAAGCAGTGCATGTTGAATAAACTATAACTGGTGTACTTCAGTGGTTTTAGGTAGTTTTAACTTTAGTTCTTGTCTCAGTTCAACACCTACCTCTGATGCAAATTTAACCTTTGTTTTTTCTGTAAATTAGTGTAAGTTAAGGTCTTAATACCTAACCTAACTATAACCTCACTTAGGGGTCGGTTAGGATGGTGGTCGGAAAACCTTTCGGACTCACGTGGTAGTGGAAAGTAACCGTCCGCATGTACAGCGGAAAAATGAGCGGTCAGATTACGATGAACCGCCAGAGTAATCCGACCTGGAGCATGTGCAGCAGGTGAAAATCCGACCGCGGCGCTCGGATTTGATGCCGAAACACCTAAAACCGCCGCACGGCCAGTGAATTGACCGCATGTGAAATTAGGATACGATTGTGGTGACAGCAGAACAATCAGCTGTTTCCCGCGATCGCAACTATTGATGAATGGGAGAGCCGGTGGAAGGGCTGTTGTATTCCGACCGCCGCAGTCGCTCCGGAAGAGAAATGGCAGTCGATAATAAACACACAACAATGCTACCAAGTGTGGCCATTAATCTGGCTCGGCCCCAATAAACACCAAGCACACCCCAAAGACATCCCCATGGCAAGTAAAAAATACAAATCCCAGGTCAACCCACACTACACACCTGACATAAATACTCTATTTTGACCCACCCACATAGCTGGGTATAAAACTAGGTCCTTCCATGACCAGAATCCTTTGCACTACTCCATAACTGAAGGGCCCAACCCCACTGCACAAAGGAGAGGCAAATCTGCACACATCACAACCACACACACACCACACACGTCACCACCACCACCTTCAAAGCTGCACCTGTCACTCATTTGCACATCACACACCATGTCACAGAAGAAAATGCCCACATTCACTGACAATGAGTTGTCAGTGATGGTAGATGAGGTAATCAGAGTAGAACCACATTTGTTGGGAAACCTGGTCCAACAGACAACATTAGCCACCAAAAATGAAATGTGGGCAAGAATAGTCAACAAGGTCAATTCAGTAGGCACCATCCCGCGCTCCCAGAAAGAGATCAGGAAGAGGTGGAATGACCTCAAGACCAAGGTGAAAGAGCGTAACAACAAAAAACGTAAGCTGGCTCAGATGACTGGCAGTGGCCCTCCCATTCCACTATGAACATTTACCATATTGGAGGAGAAGGGGCTTGCCATACTGCATCCAGAGAGTCTCACAGGAATACCTGGGGAAATGGAGGCTGGTAAGTACCAACAAATAGCTATCATTACACTGCTATGTACTGTCTTGCACAACTACAAAGCGACATCTCCTAGGCCCAAATGCACTCATGTGAACCACACACTCCCCAACAAATGTCTCACTGATCCAACATTTACTCCCTCTGTTTCAACCCAAAGGGAGCTAGCAATATTTCCATGGGATCATGTGTACAGTCAACCAGCACTACAACTCCCACCAGGCCCCCTTGTTCCAAAGCTCAGCAGGATGGAACACTCCACCCCACACCCACAACCATGTGTCAGCCATTGCATTGCTCAGTTCAAACTTACAGGTAGGTAGCCATCTTAACAGGGAGGGGTGTTTGTGGGTGGGAAGCTAGCACTACAACTCCCACCAGGCCCCCTTGTCCTACAGCCCAGCAGGATGGAACACTCCCCACACCCAGGACCATGTGGAAGCCATTGCATTGCTCTCTTCAAACTTACAGGTAGGTAGCCATCTTAACAGGGAGGGGGTTTGTGATTGGGAAGCCAGCACTACGACTCTACCAGGCCCCCTTGTCCCAAAGCTCAGCAGGATGAAACACTCCAGCCCACACCCACAACCATGTGTCAGCCATTGCATTGCTGACTTCAAACTCACAGGGAGGCAGCCATCTTAACAGGGAGAAATGTTTATAGGTGGGGAGCCTGTACTACAACTCCCACCAGGCCTCGTTGTCCCATAGCCCAGCATGAAGGAACACTCCCCACACCCCACATCCATATGGCAGTCATTTCATTGCTCTCATCAAACTTACAGGTAGGTAGACATCTTAACAGGGAGGGGTGTTTGCGGGTGGGAAGCCAGCACTACAATTCCCACCAGGCCCCTTTGTCTCACAGCTCAACAGGATGGAACACTTCACACCTCACCCACAACCATGTGCCAGCAATGCATTGCTCACTTCAAACTCACATGGAGGCAGCCATCCTCAAAGGGAGGGGTGTTTGTGGGTGGTAAGTCTACACTACAGCTCCCACCAGGCCCCCTTGTCCCATAGTCCAGCAGGATGGAACACTACCCATATCCACAACCATGTGGCAGCCATTGCATTGCTCTCTTCAAACCTATAGGTAGGTAGCCTTCTCATGCTCTCTTATCCCATGCCTGAGCAGGATGGAACACTCCCCCAACCAAGAGACATGTGTAGCCTATTCCCTTCCGCTACTCAACTTCACAGGGAGGCAGCCATCTTAACAGGGAGGGGTGTTTGTGGGTGGGAAGCCAGCACTTCAACTCCCACCAGGCCCCCTTGTCCCAAAGCTCAGCAGGATGGAACACTCCACCCCACACCCACAACCATGTGTCAGCCATTGCATTGCTCACTTCAAACTCACAGGGAGGCAGCAATCTTAACAGGGAGGGATGTTTGTTGGTGGGAAGTCTACACTACAACTCCCTCCAGGCCCCCTTGCCCCATAGCCCAGCAGGATGAAACAGTCCCTGCACCCACAACCATGTGGCAGCCATTGTATTGCTCTTTTCAAACTTTCAGGTAGGTAGCCATCTTAATAGGGAGGGGTGTTTATGGGTGGGAAGCCAGCACTATAACTCATACCAGGCCCCCATGTCCCACAGCCCAGCAGGATGAAACACTCCCCACAACCATGTGGAAGCCATTGCATTGCTCTCTTCAAATCTACAGGTAGGTAGCAATCTTAACAGGTAGGGGGGTTTCTGGGTGGGAAGCCAGCACTACAATTCCCACCAGGCCCCTTTGTCTCACAGCTCAACAGGATGGAACACTTCACACCTCACCCACAACCGTGTGTCAGCAATGCATTGCTCACTTCAAACTCACATGGAGGCAGCCATCCTCAAAGGGAGGGGTGTTTGTGGGTGGTAAGTCTACACTACAGCTCCCACCAGGCCCCCTCGTCCCATAGTCCAGCAGGATGGAACACTACCCATATCCACAACCATGTGGCAGCCATTGCATTGCTCTCTTCAAACCTATAGGTAGGTAGCCTTCTCATGCTCTCTTATCCCATGCCTGAGCAGGATGGAACACTCCCCCAACCAAGAGACATGTGTAGCCTATTCCCTTCCGCTACTCAACTTCACAGGGAGGCAGCCATCTTAACAGGGAGGGGTGTTTGTGGGTGGAAGCCAGCACTTCAACTCCCACCAGGCCCCCTTGTCCCAAAGCTCAGCAGGATGGAACACTCCACCCCACACCCACAACCATGTGTCAGCCATTGCATTGCTCACTTCAAACTCACAGGGAGGCAGCAATCTTAACAGGGAGGGATGTTTGTTGGTGGGAAGTCTACACTACAACTCCCTCCAGGCCCCCTTGCCCCATAGCCCAGCAGGATGAAACAGTCCCTGCACCCACAACCATGTGGCAGCCATTGTATTGCTCTTTTCAAACTTACAGGTAGGTAGCCATCTTAATAGGGAGGGGTGTTTATGGGTGGGAAGCCAGCACTATAACTCATACCAGGCCCCCATGTCCCACAGCCCAGCAGGATGAAACACTCCCCACAACCATGTGGAAGCCATTGCATTGCTCTCTTCAAATGTACAGGTAGGTAGCCATCTTAACAGGGAGGGGGGTTTCTGGGTGGGAAGCCAGCACTCCAACTCCCACCAGGCCACCTTGTCCCAAAGTTCAGCAGGATGGTACACCCGCCACACCCAGAACCATGTGGCTGCTATTTCCCTCCACTGAGTCACTGAATAGGTAGGTAGATAGTGCATTCACCCTGCAATTCCTATAAAAATACATGGAGCCATATGACCACACCATCCCTCAAATGTCACCCAACCTGGCATAGATCCAATAGCCATTTCCAGTGTGCAAACATCTAAGTGTATGTAACTGTCACAGAAATTAAAGTTTGAACCACAAAGTCACATGTTGAAGAACACCAGGGCACAATCATGCACAGCATTGAATGCTATGTGTAAGTGCCATGGTGGCAGAGCATCAATACCACTATGAACACAAAACATGCATGGTCAGTTGGCAAAAGAAGGTAACGTACATGATATGACAAAGGTATGCATAAGATTACAATGGCTAGTGCTTGCTCAGATGTAATGTCTTCCATGCAGAGCAAACCAAAAAGACGCATCACATAAAGTTGATGTGCTGCAAGTTGTTAGGTGACGACATATCTTTGTAATCACACAATCTGTATGTAGAACATGGTATCATTTGACATGTCACACCATGGACAAGTAATGTAGGTATCTCCACATCATGTCATGATGTGCAGTACCTTGTAGCCATACAAAGTGATATCAATGTAAACTGTGTGGTGTATCACATGTAACATCCAAACATCTAACACCAAGCTTTTGGGGTGCACTTCAATGACCATTTCACCTCTGTTCAAAAGGAGATCTACAATTTACTGCTGCAGAAGACACCGACCTGCAGAGCCAGTCTCCACCCTCGGAACATGGACTCTCGGATGCAGACTCCCTACGTTTCTCAGATGAGGAGCAACAACCTGGCCCATCCAGACTGCCAGGGCGCACCATGTCCCAGGCCCCCACTTTCCCCACAACCACCACCTCAGCAACAGCAACCGTGCTGACCCCTGCTGCAACGACCTGTGCGGCCTCAACCACCACCAGTGCTGCCTGCAACACTCTCCCTGCCTCAGTGGATACAAACACCATCACACAATCAGAGGAAGGCAGGGAGAATCTGCGGGTGCATCAAGTGGCAACCCCACAGGTCCAGGACAGCAGGGTAGGTGGGAGGGCAACTGGGGGACACCATCAAGAGGACACTGGGACGGATGCCCTGGCTAACATCGCCAGAGTCCTTGGGGCATACAAACAAACCAGGGCTATATGGGCCAGGTTCTGGAAGAAGTGCGTGAGCTCCACCTGCTGCTGAGGTCCATGGAAAGGCGTATGGGCCAAATCGTGGACCTCATGGGGCAGCTTGTGGGTGTTCTGAGGGACAGTCATGCGGCCCAAAGGACAGCTCAACAACCCTCCAGTGGCCCGCAGGATGATACTCCCACCACCTCATCTGTGGCCACAGAGAGGGGTTAGCTGCAACAGGATGGCTCCTCAGATACCGCTGAGCCCGCAGGAGTGTCCCCCCCCTGGAAACCACAAAAGGGGCCATCCGAGAAACACTATGGGAGAATCAAGTGGCAAAGCACCATCCAAACGCCAGTCGCAGAGTGAGCCATGATGGCACCTCTGTTCACCTTGACATTGACTTTGTTGAATATCCTTACCCACACTGCCATCTTGATGGCAGGTGACTGTTGGACTGTGTCACCACATCAATGTGTTGACTACTCTATTGTCTTGTTTACCATCACTGAAAACTCATTAATTCACTTTGCACCATTTTTTGAAACATCACTTCTCTGTCACAAATATTCTTTTTAAATAAACACTCTTTACACACTTATGTCTTTGTGTCAGCTCCATGTTTATCACAGTATGTACAATGTTGACTCTGATTCCTATGTACCAGAAGCTCTGATTGTGACGAGGTATTGAGAGGCTGAAGGGACGTAGAAAGACAAAAGAGAATGACATTTACTTGTCAGATGATGGCATCACAGCCAGTACACAACACTAGTCATCAAGGTACACAAACCAGCACACATTACACTGAGAAACAATATCAACATAGATATCATGTGGCTGGTCATGACTACACTTTGCCACAAACATCAGCCATCAGCACGGAGCCAACAACAAGCAGCAGTCAAAAAGCTCCTCTAGGCCTTTTCATTACCATCAAAGACAGCAGACAATGGCACTGTTGTACAGTATCACTCACACTCAAGGGAAGTAGTGGTTGATGATTTGTGATGCAGGTCGACACCTTCCTCCTCTCCACTATCCTCATCACTGAACATGTGTGGGTTTGCAGTCAGGGGCATCTGCTGCTCATCATCGTCCTGGAGCAGGGGGATCTCTTTGTGCAAGGCCAGGTTGTGGAGCATGCAACTACAATCTGACACACCTTTTGGGGAGAGTACAGTGGTGCACCTCCGCTCTTGTACAGACACTGGAATCTAGACTTCAGAAGACCAAAAGTATGCTCCACCACGCACATGTCCTCCCATGGGCATAATTGTAGCGGACTTCACCCGGGGTCCTGGGGTTCCTCAGTGAGCTCAGCAACCAAGGCAGGTTGGGATATGCAGAGTCACCTAGGTGTGAGATACACAGACCAATCTTGTAATATAACTGTAGCTGAGGACAGCATGTCACACATACAGCATACTTCTTGACTCTGCATACTCACCCACAATCCACGCATGCTCTGGATGCAGATTTGCCATTAGCTGTGGTACGATGCTGTTACGCAGTATGTAGAAGTCATGTGCTGATCCAGGAAATCTGGTACAGACATGGGTGATTATCATATCAGCTTGACATACCACTTGCACATTAATGGAATGAAAATGCTTCCTGTTCCTGTGTACGTGCTCACATGCCTGTGGTGGAACCAGGCCAACATGTATGCAGTCAAAGGCGCCAACAAAATTAGGGATGTGGGCACGATCATAGAAACTACCCTTCACACCTGGCTATTCATATATCCTGGGAAAATGAATGTAGCAGTCCTTGTATGTCATCATAGCAGACAGGACATCACACAGCACCATGCTGAACAATGGTTGAGACATCCCACCTGCGCTGGACGCCGTGTACTGGAATAAACCAGTTGCAAAGAAATGCAGGGCCACCATCACCTTACATGTTTGTGTCAAAGCAGTCGGGTGGGTCTGCAAGGCCTCAGATTGGGCTCCAACTGACCACATAGGTCTTGAAGGGTAGGTCGATCCTAACGGAATTTATATATGATGTCCTCATCCTCCATGTCCACCAGCAATGTGAATGGACGATGCACATTTGGTTGCCTCCTCCATGAGTGTATAGTTCCAAACTATACACTCGTATAACAACTGAGACCCCCCCAGTCTTTATGCTGTCTAGGGGCACTAGACCTCTTCCGACTCCGAGTCACTGTCTTCTTGGTCCGATAGAGGATCATAAGGCTCACCCTGTACTTATTCCATGCCCCCCACAAAGCATTCCATTATTTAGGGCAACCCCTGTTACAATATATCACTCTCTCCGCAATCATGGCTGCATCCATGTCCTTGCTCCATGCTACTAGGGTCGGCACCTCCGTCCCCCCCATTTCCATGCTATGTTTCTTCTGGCAATCATCATGCCCAGTGTAACCCAGCTTTGCCCGATGCGCGTGAGGTCGTTAGGCTCCCAGACATTTAGTAAGCAGCGCTTAGGTTCCGGTAGTAATGAGACCCCCTCTACCTGTGAAATGGTCCGCATCACTTTAGCCCAGTATTGCGCTATCCTGGGGCAGTCCCATATGGTATGGTAAAAGCTACCCTCTTCTCCACAACCCCTCAGGCAATAGGGATCTTATGCAGGGTGTGTCTAGGAGCGATGTAGTATGCGTAATTGCACCAGCCTAAGTCTCGAGGGTATACCCACCTCCCTTGGGGATTATAGCGCTTCCTGCCACTCAGTGTCATCCATGTCGCCAAGATCATGGGTCCATTTATCCCTTAGGGGTCCCATTGGGTCAGGTAGGTTGTTTATGAGTTTGCGGTAGGTGAGAGATGTCGCCCTCTTCGGCATGTAGTCCGTTAAGAGTCTGTCTCCCAATGGGGACGCTTCCGGGACCTCTGAACCTGCCGGTAGCACTGCCATTAAGGCATTTCGTATTTGTGTGTACCTAAATCGTTCTGAGGGGGCCATCCCATATGTTTTTCGTAGCTGCTCGAAGAAGATCACCTCCCCCTTTCGCCACAGGTCGCCTACAGTCGATATCCCAATGGCGTCCCATTGGTCGAAACCCTTGCTTTGTCTGAGTTTACCCAGTTGTTTCATATCCCATAATGGTGTGAGTTGAGTCATAACGTCTCGCCATCCTAGTCGAGCCTGAGCGTATGCCACAGACCAAGGCTATGCTGCAGCGGTCCAAACCACGTCCCCACCAACTTTCTTTCATAAAATGGAGCCAACATATCCTCCAAGCCCAATTGTGCTCTGTCTGCCTGCAGTGCCAGGTCTGAACGTGGAAAGTGGACCCACTGGTTAATCACCTTCAGTTGCGCTGCCCAATAATAAAGTTGTACATCAGGGAGTGCTATTCCGCTATCATACCAGCTGCGCACCAGCTTTGTTTGTGCAATACGTGCCGGTTTATTGTTCCATAGCAATTTAGATACCTGCACTGCAATCGCCCTGAAATAGGAGGGTGCTACTGTATATGGTGTGTTTTCGAGAATGTATAAAAATCGAGGCAAAGCCATCATTTTAAAAAGCGCTGCCTTCCCCAATAAGGTTATCGGCAGCGCCTCCCAATGACGTACGTCTCGTTTGAGATGGTCGAGTGGCGGCTGTAGATTTTTGTCCTAAAAGATTCCCGGGTCGGTTGTGATGTGTACTCCTAAGTATTTGAATGAGTGTACCGTCACTTGCAGCGGGCATCTAGCAGGGAGACGCGGTGATGGGCCGCGCAGCACGTACATGGTGAACTTTGACCAATTAATAGTGTATCCTGATGCCCGACCATATGCTGTACAGACATCTAGAAGGGTGTTAATGGAGCGCGCGGGGGAGTACAGATATAACAGGATGTCATCAGCATAAAGTGAGATGCGGTCTTCCCAAGTGTCCGTCCACTTGAGACCTTTGATTGTTGGTTCCCACCTTACCCATGCCGCAAGTGGCTCCAGTACCAGGGCAAATAGTAGTGGCGAGAGCCTTGGCGCGCACCTCTTTCCAGAGGAAAGTCCACCGACATGTGGCCATTCGCGGCCACGTGTGCCATAGGTTTGCTATATAGCAACCGGACCCTTGAACAAAATTTTGGACCAAATCCCAAATGACACAATGTTGTGAATAAAAAGGGCCAGTGCACCATATCGAATACCATATGTGCATCTAAAGACAGCACCACCACCGGTTCCTGTAAGTATGCTGAGCGTGCGAGCACTCCATGCAACCTTCTAAGATTCATCGCTGTACTCCTGCCCGGCATAAAGCCGGATTGGTCTGGATGTATGAGGTTTGTCAGATGTGGTGTCAGTCGGAGCGCTAGCATTTTTGCGAGTATTTTAGCTTCAGCGTTAGTAAGAGAGATAGGCCTATACGAGGCACAGACATCTGCCGGTTTTCCGGGCTTTAAGATAGTCACTATGGTGGCCGTGCGTTGGTCCAGTGGCAGTTCCCCCGCCTGTAAACTGTCTGTGTACATGTTTAGCAAATGAGGCGCAATGATATCTGCAATTTTTTTGTACAATTCAATGGGCACACCGTTTGGCCCCACCGCTTTGCCTAGTTGTAGTGCCCGGATGGCTACCTGTATTTCTTCGACAGTCGGATAAGCCTCCAGCGTCTTCGCCTCTACTGGAGACAGCTTGGGCATGGCAAGGTCTTTGATAGAAGTCATCGCCTCATCTTTTGAAATGTCAGAGTTAGATGCATATACTGCTTGGAAGTGCTGCGCCAGTGTTTGCACTATTATGCGCGGGTCTGTTGATGGACTATCCCCCTGGTGTCTAGCTGTGCTATCCATCTGTCGTCCTTTTCCCGTTTATCTAGCCATGCCAACAGTTTTCCTGCCTTGTCGCCAATTTCGTATATTTTGTGTCGCGTGGACGTTAACCAGCTGCCTGGTTAGTTCTGTCAGGTGCTCTTTATAACGTTGCTGGGCAAGATATAAAGTATGGGCCGAGTCGTGGGTTGGGTCCTGATTGTGCTGTGCGTCCGCTATGGTCAATTCAGACTCTAGAGTTCGCAATTCCATTTGCCCCTCCTGCCTGTGTGCAGCTATGGACGCTAGAGCTTGTCCTCTGATTACTGTTTTAAAGGCTTCCCATAAAACAGTGGGGGAAGCAACTGATCCTTCATTTTCTTGAAAGTAACTTTTCGTCCCTTTCCGGATTCCCTTCCTAATCTTGCATATTTGGAGGTAGCCGGGGCGTATTGGGTAGATCCGCCTCCGCTGTTGTTGGCGAGTGGTGTACGTGAGTATTAATGGGGAATGATCTGAGATGACCCGTGGTCTGATCTCTACACTGTCCACCTGTAGAAGGCCACCCGTTGATCCCAGAAAGTAATCTATTCTTGAAAGGCTATTAGAACATTAGTATTAGAACATTAGAGTTGTAGGTGTATTGGCGTTCTGAGGGGTGGCATTTCCTCCATATATCTATCAATCCCAGCGCCTCAATGAAACTTTGTAGCCTTGTCATGTCGTTCGGAACCTGTCTTGGAGGAAATCTGTCCAGGGAATCACTTGCCACCGCGTTGAGGTCCCCACCTAAAAGCAACTCCCCAAATGGTAACCCTAGCAAGAACGCACTGAGATCTGGGAGGGCTATTGTGTGTAGTGCTGGGGGAATGTAAACTGAGACTATATTAAGGGTCTCCCCTCCCATTGCACGTGTATGGTGGCAAATCTTCCTGTGTTTTCAGACTTAACTTGTTTTATTATTAGGGGAATTTGTTTTTTTATTAATATGCCCACCCCTCTAGAGCTGGATGTGAATTTGGAGTGTACCACCATTTTGTACCCCCATCTATCCATTGCTTTTGTGGACGTACCCATAAGATGTGTCTCTTGCAGCAATACTACTGCTGGGCTTTCTTTTTTAATATATTGTAGGACTAGACCGCGTTTTATTTTGTCACCCAGTCCACGTACGTTCCATGTGAGCACCCTGAGGGATGGTATCATTGTGGTGGGCCCTCCCGCTATGTCACTCTGAATTTCGTCCCCCATTGTGGTAACCAATCAGTCCGGTAGTCTCAGTGGTGTGTGACAAAGTGGAACACCAGTGTGTCCCTGTGAACACTAGCACTGCATACTCATCGCCGCACAAAACAAATACATACAGTAAATTCAACAAACTAAAGAACAATCCCATCCCCTCCACCGCCCTCCCTGCCTCCCTGCCACGTGGACCCATAACTGCCCGCCACCCCAACTTAGCAGAGTGCTTAAATCCCCGTTCCCAAAACTTTACTGGCATGTGCTGGGGTGGGAAGTCCGAGGAAGACCATTCAATCCCCTAATCCCAGAGTTTTTATGTATCAACACTATCATCACAGTCATTAAAGCAAGTTGAAGTTAACACTGTTACCGTGCTTGAGTGGGCCAAGAAAATGTTAACTGAGTCTAACTGCCCCATATGGAGTCATCATTAGTGAAAAGTATTCAGTCTCCTGAGTCTTTCTGCGATTGTTCCTCATCCACTCCCTCCTGCTCCACGGCCCGAGTCTCCCTCTCGTACTTGATGTCTTCGCCCCTTCTGTGTCTTTCCAGGCTTATCTGCTGTCTGCCAACCCTCCAGCCAGGTAGTAGCTTCCACCAGCGTATCGAAGAACCAGGTTTTGTCCTCAGCTTCTACCCGGAGCCTCGCAGGGAAAAGTATGGAGTATGGTAGTGCGCTCGTTCTCAGCTCCTTCTTGACCTCGAGGAAGCTTCTGCGGCGTGTCGAGACAGCCGCTGTGTAATCTGGTGTCTTGACAGGCTTTTTGGCTCTATTTCGGAGTGATAAAGACTTTAAGCTTGCTCACATCTAGGATATGTATTCCTAGCTTGTGTTGGCTCTTTTAAGCCCTTT
Organism: Lissotriton vulgaris; assembly: GCF_964263255.1. Classification (NCBI taxonomy): domain Eukaryota; kingdom Metazoa; phylum Chordata; class Amphibia; order Caudata; family Salamandridae; genus Lissotriton; species Lissotriton vulgaris. The sequence goes on along the minus strand of NC_141685.1, from coordinate 796,132,700 downwards.
CTTCCAGACCTGTTATGTTATGTTATGTTAAATTGCGTTTGTATAGCGCTCGGCTACTCTAAAAGAGTGTCCCGGCGCTTTCCACAGGCAGCTCAAGTGTAGAACAACATAACAAGAAAAAGCAGACTCAAAAGAAAAAGAAACCCACCTAAGCAGAAAGCTTAAAAAGCCAGGTCTTCAGATTTTTCCTGAATTGAAGCAGATTGGGGATACTGCGTAGTGCCAACGGGAGCGAATTCCACAGCTGGGGGGCCTTGAGGCTGAAAGAGCGCCCCCCAATGCGGGCCTTCCTCACACGCGGAATCACAGCAGTGAAGAGGGATTCAGAACGAAGTGAACGGGCAGGGTGATAGAAAGCCAGTCTCTTCTGCAAATATCCGGCGCCTGAGCCAAACAGTGCTTTGTGCACCAGCGTCAGGGATTTAAACATGATCCGCTTCCGGATAGGCAACCAGTGGAGCGTCTGCAACAGCCCAGAAACTCGTGCTCGCCTGTGCAGACCAAAAATCGCACGGGCTGCAGAGTTCTGTGCCACCTGCAAGCGTTGGACCAAGTAATCCGGGAGGCCTAAGAAAAGGGCATTGGCATAGTCTAGCCTGGATCCGATGAGCGCCTGCACCGTAATCCGCCTGTGCTCCGCAGATAATAAAGGAAGGAACTTGCGGAGCATCTTCAGAATGCCGAAACAAGTGCCGGACAGGCCGAGAACGTGCGCTCTCAATGAGAGCTTGTTATCCAGCTTAACACCAAGGTTCTTGGCAACCAGAGAGGATTGTGCCGGGGGACACATGGCAGCCGGCCACCATTGCCACCACTCGGGGTCGGTGGCACAGCCGAAGAATAAAACCTCCGACTTACTGGAGTTGGCCTTCAGACTGTTCTGCTGGAACCATCCGAAAACCATGCCCAGGCACTCCCGAATTCTCTCCCCATCAAATGGCTGATCTTTGCCACATGTGAAGAGGAGTTGCGTGTCATCGGCGTAGGACACGATCTAGGCTCCGTAAGCCTCCACCGCAGCTGCCAGAGGGGACATAAAGATGTTAAACAACGTCGGGCTCAACACAGAACCCTGTGGAACCCCGACTCCCAATGGCGGCATCTCGGCGGAGCTCTGGGAAACCCAGATCGTCTGGCGGCGGCCATCCAAAAAAGATGTGAACCATTTGAGCACCGTCCCCCTTAGGCCGATGTCATAAAGCCTGGCGAGGAGCGCCTCGTGGGGGGTGGTGTCGAAGGCCGCTGACAGGTCCAACATGACTAACATGGCCTTGCCACCCACATCCAAGGTCTCCCTGATGATCTCTGAGACCTTCACCAACGCCGTTTCCGTACTGAAATTCGGACGGAAACCGTATTGGGATGGATGGAGCAGATTGTTGGATTCTAAGAAGCTCGACAAGACGCCATGGACATGTTTCTCAGTGATCTTCGCCAAAGCCGGGAGAAGTGAAATTGGCCTGTAATTGGCCAAAACCTCGGCATCAAGACCAGGCTTTTTCAGGAGGGGGATCACCATCGCCCTTTTCCAGGTGCGTGGGACACTCCCCTCCCTCAGGGAGGCATTGAGGATCGGGTTGACCAGAGGGTTCACCACCGACGCCATCCCAGCCAAGAATTTGGCAGGGCAAGGGTCAAGTGGCGAGCCAGATTTAAGACTGGCCAGCAGCGCCCGGGACGCATCACTGGAGACAGGTGGAAAGTCTACCAGCACTGCCGTCGACGTGGACGAAGCACCATGTCCTACCCCGGGGCCGCGACAACCCTCCTCCGAGCTCTCCAAGAAGGAGGCCTGAATCGCCTTGATCTTGTCGGTGAAACAAATGGCAAGGTCACACGCCCACGCATCTGGTGATACTGGCGGGGTGAGTAGGAGCTAGGGGACGTGAACTCCTTCACGATCGTGAAGATCTCCTTACAGGAGTTCGCCGACGCCTCAATCCTCCTGGCAAGGTATTCCCTCTTGGCACCAAGAATGTCACGGTGATAGGCCTTCACAGCCGACCTGTAGGCGAGTTTAGCCTCCCCGTCATATTGAAGGCGCCAGGCCCGCTCAGCAACCTTGCATTGGCTGCGAGCCACACGCAGCGCCTCCGTGAACCACGGCGCAGATTGCCGTATTGCCGTGGACCGAGGGGTTGCCATTGGGGCAAGATCGTCCAGCCTCTCGGTAAGCCACCGCTGCAAAGCCTCAGTGTCTCTTTCCGGATCCCCCGAGAGGTGACAAGGATGTTCCATGAGCGCCTGCTCCAACATATCAGGCATCACTCTGTGCAACGCTCTCGAGGCTGATCTAGGCACCGTGGGGGCGCAGTTGTCAGACCGCCCATTCTCCAACACGGAAAACCTAATCAGCCTGTGATCCGTCCAGAGCACCGGCCGCGTTTCAATGTCAACAATTGGGACTGACGAGAACACTTGATCGAGGGTATGCCCTTTCTCATGTGTAGGCCCTGACACAAACGGTGCCAGGCCAAGCGGAGATGTAATATCCAGCAATTTGATCCCATCTGGATCGTCCGGAACATCAAGATGGAAATTGAAATCGCCTGCCAGCACGCAGTGCTGTGCAGACAGCGCCAGCTCCGAAATGGCTGTCTGTAGGTCCTCCCAAAAAGAACCCACCGGGCCGGGTGGCCTGTAAACCAACAGCCCTTAAGCGCTTGACCCGGAGATAGTCTGAGCATAAATAGAAGAGGATAGCTGCTTTATATGATGATAGATCCCTTACTCTAATCCATCTATTGCCTATTGGCTTTGCCTTTCATTATGTTGCCTATAGTAGAGGTTGGATCCTGTGGTCCTGACTTTATATTACACATTGGTATGGTTTATGTAGGTACTCTGACAGAGCTAAGGGTTATTTCATCCTTCTCAGGCCTACAAGGCCCAGAACTAGAGAGACTCCATTTTGATAGAGCTGAGATGCTTCAAGGGGAAAGGTAATGTTTATAGTTAAGGCTGTTATGTGCTAGGGGAAAACCGGCCAGGACTGGTTCTTATCGGAAGAATGTGTTTGTCTCTTGGGCCCAGACGTAACAAGCAGATGGCCACTGCGGTTGCGCAGAGAGCTCTGGAGCTAGCACAGGAATTCGGTGGGAGGCAGCCCTCAGTTGGAAATTTCCATGAGGGGAGAGGAATCCATATCAGCGAAGTGCAGAAGAGGAGGTGTGTTCAGTTTGGTTCTTGAAGAGTGGAGAGTATGATATCTGCTGGAGCTGCAGAATACAGTGCAGTTCAATTGGTTTTCTGGAATGGAGAAAGAAGGCAGATGATTTCTGAAGCTGGAGAGAGACTATCAGAATGCATAAAAGCAGATGGAGGAGTTGAGGCTGTCAGCTGGAGCAATTGAGCCAGAGGCGTGGAGCTGTGGTGACGGAGGGAGAGACAGAGAGAGAGCCCTGATCCCACCAGAGACAGAGAGAAATCTTCCTTCTAATAGGTGAGGTAGTCTAAACTAGTCCACTTTACACTTACACCTTAATCTTGTCCTTATTCCCTACGCTATTGTATGTCTAATCCTTTTCTTTCAGCGGTGTGTTAAAGTTCCTGTTAGTTGTAGAGACCCCGCAGATTTGTGTATGTGCATTCTATTATTGTAATAAAGATACCCCAGTTCTTAGTGAACCAGTGTGCATGTGTTGTTCTTAAGATAGAGCTAACCTTTCTTCTAACCAGATGCTGTGTAGCAACTGATGGATCAAAAGGGAGTAGGAGCGCTTAAATCAGGGAATAACTCTTGCAGACAGTGTGTATATCTTTTGTCCTCACACAGTGGAGGTAACCTTGTCTCCTAGTCAGGTATTACTGTTTGAACAGATGCTACCCCTGATCAGGTAAGTGATAACTGAATAATTAGGGAGAGAGAGGAGCCCTGGAACTGAGGGATAAAGTATATACTAAGTAATTCGGCCATCCCATAATATTATTGTAGTAGCAAACCTTTAGTGGATAGTGAGAGAGACTTCCCAACATAGAGAGAGCTAAAGGTATTAATAGGAAAGTGGTCGTCATTGGTAAGTGGCGTTAGTGAGAGCACTGATTGTGGTCAGTGTGTAGATCCGCCGGATTGTGGCTCATGTTGTAAGTGAGTGAGCACCGGGGGGATACGGTGTTTAGGTCCGCCGGATTGTGGACCGGATAAAGAGAGTGAGCACTGAGGCTGCAGCTCAGTGTGTAAGGCACGCCGGATTGTGTGTCGAGTGAGCACTGAGGGTGAGCAGTGTGTATGGCATGCCAGATTGTGTGTCGAGTGAGCACTGATGGTAATCAGTGTGTAATGGTAAATAATCAGAACTGCCCCAGGGTAGATTAGTCTGGACCCCTGTGGTCGCGAGACTATGAGGTATGAGTGTGGTGTAGGGCATGGATGTCCTTAGTAATCAGTGAGTATTCTTAGTATCCCTATAGATTTAGTGGTGTTTCTGATGATATGAGCTTGTATATTGCGAGTTCCCCATCCTCAGGTAGGTACCCAGGTGCCTGGATAGATGGTCCTGAGGAGGGAGGTGGTTACGTTCCGGCTGGGTTGGAGGGGCTCTCAGGAGCTGATCCCATCTAGTCTGAGAACCCGGTCATTACATCTGGCGTAGTCGGCTGCTTACGAAGCCTGTGTGCCCTGGCCATGTGTTTGGATAGTTTCCCATAAGTTGTGGGGGAGTGCCCTAATCGCCAGTTACATCTGGCGTAGTCTTGCAGTTTATGAAGCCTGTGTGACCTATGGGCTTGGACAGTTGAGTTTCCCATGAGTTGTGGGGGAGTGCCCTGATCGCCAGTTACATCTGGCGTAGTCGGCTGCTTACGAAGCCTGTGTGCGCTGTATTTGTTTTTATCTTGATGGTTTGCACTTGGCACGAAAATTGGCCTATGGGCTTGAACAGTTGCAGTGTAATGTAATGTAATGTAAAGGCATTTATATAGCGCACTACTTACACGTAGGGTCCCAAGGCGCTTCGACCACTGCGAAACCCTTCCTGGCTTCCCTGAGAGATGGTCCCTTATTGGGTATCTCCAGGGTGAGACCAGGCATCCCCGGCGGTCTGGTGGGGCCGTTAGTGAAGATGAGGCAAGCTAATGCCCAGAGTTGCCGAGTGTGATCGCTGATCAGAGTGGGCACCGAGGCGAGAGAATTATCGAGTCCGCTGACCCTGGTCCAGAAACCTGCCGCGCCGGGAATCGAACCCTGGTCCCGGGCCGTCCTCTGCTCTCGGGTCTGCCGCCTCTAACCAGTGAGCCACACTACTACTACTGTAAGGAGATTGCAGTACATCATGGCATTTGACTTATGCAGGGTGGAAGAAACGCTTTTCATCTTGGTGTTTAAACTGTCAGGTTTGAAGGGTGACATTACATGAGGGAGCCAATTGCATCTTTGTGATGGTCCAATTGTACAAATGTGTGTGAAAAATGCTTTTAAATTGCCCATTAAATTGCTTGCTGCATCTGCTTACGCTGTGCAATGTGAAATGTGTTCAATGTAATATGACTTGTGGAGTTCCTTGTAAATAGCTCCTTGTAAATATGGCTTGTGAATAGCGCCATGTAAATGTGGCTTGTGAGGAGCATGTTCTCATTTTGACTTGCTGTGTTCCTTGTGAATTGCGCCTTGTATATATGCCTAGTGAAGAGCATGTCATTTTTTGGACTTGTTGACTTTTTTGTGAATATGGCTTGTAAATAGCGCCATGTAATTATGGCCTGTGAGGAGCGTGTTCTCATTTTGACTTGCTGTATTCATTGTGAATTGCGCCTTGAATATATTCCTTGTGAGGAGCATGTCATTTTTTGGACTTGTTGACTTTCTTGTAAATATGGCTTGTGAATAGCGCCATGAGGATATGGCTTGTACAGTGCATGTTATTGTTGCGTTAGGCAGGAGAGAGCTGGATCTCTTTCAAATGCTTGGGGGATTTGTTTTGTAGATGTGTGCACGTGTTATTTGAAAACGTGGAGTGATAAGTTCTTGAATTTCCCATGTACTGCTGTCATTGGGGAATGATTGTGCTTGAGCTGCCAAAGGGTTAATATCTTGAATTGTGACGGCAGTATTTATTTTAGCATGCTGTTTAACATGCGTGGTTATGTGAGCTGACACTAAAAGTCAGTGTTTGTTTAGATGAATGATGGTTTGATTTCACTTTCATTGGTTGCTGGTTTCTGCCTATGTGCTTTGTCAGCTTGCTGACAGCATGGTAACATCTTGTATGGAGAGTGAGCAGTGTTCATTTACATGTGCTACTTAATATGCATCCACAGACGTGTGGAGAATTATTTTTGAACGCATGATTTAAAATGAGTGAAATATTAAAGAGATGGCCCAGTTAGAGTGCACGCTACGGGCTGTTTTAATTAATTATTTCGTAGAGGGTTTTCCACCTAGAAAGGAATGTGCAAAACAGTGTTTTGGAATGATCACAGGTTGTGAATAATCAATCATACCCAACAGTGCACGGTAAAATGTGCTTTTAATTAGTGAAATGCAACCATGTGCTTTTAAAAAAAATGTGTTCTAGTATATATACATGATTATTATTTTTTCCAATGCAAGCTGCCCCTCAGAATAGCGTGTGAAAGTTGACCCACTCAGTTTGAAAAATGGCTATTTGAAAATTAATAATGTTGAATCTGGCCCTTTTTGATAGATAAAGTACAAATGCTTGCACACTAAATTATGACATGTTACCCCTTGTTTTACTTCTCATGTTATTTTCAAAATGGAAAATTAAATGCAATGTTGTTCTAATATTTTTCCCTTTCAGCAGTAGCTGTTTTTATAATAGATTTATTTCAAGATGCTAGCCTGTGACTTAGTTGCAATAAATATGTCCTTATTATTTATTGATTTTAGAATGCTTTTCATCACGTTTTAATTTTGCTTCGGTTAGTTAGAGAATAATGGTTAGCTCTCTGGCCTGGGAACAGATGTGTTTTGAGTTCCAAAGAATGTGTTTTTCGACCTTGAGTTAGCCTGGCTCCCAGAGAAAGCTGTTTTGTAAAGGGAGGGCCTTTCCCTCTTGGAGCGCCGAGCAGTGCCTGTCTTGTTATTATTGGCCATTCTCCCATTCTTTTCCGCGAAAGGTTGTTGGTATAAAGGGAGGGCTACGGTCCTCCAACTGACTCAGGCTTCCTTCGCATGTAGATTAAGGATGCTTGCAATTTGACCAAACCCTCTCTTCAGTAACTTGGCAGCTGTTCTCATCTCTCAGAGTTTTGAAAGGGTGGAGGAACCGCCCTGTGGGTGACATCACGAAGAAGGGGAAAGCAGTGTAGAGGAAAAAAAAAAAAACTTGATGAGCCGCGGAGAAATGTTTATGTAAGGGGGTGGGGGGGTCAAGTCGCTCTTCCTTGCTGTCGGCGCAGACAGCTTCATAGACTTCAGATAAGGGATCCTTGCACATGCAGAATAATTGGCAGACGCTTGGCCCTTGGAGTTAGATAAATACAGTAGGCCTGGGTGAGCTTCCCTGACTAGAGATTAGAGATGCTTGGACAGAATGGTTGGCAGCAGCCTTACTCCTGCAATGAGATCAGCACTTGGCAGTGATTCAAAATTACATCGCACTGTAGCTCGGCTCCTGCTTATTTTTTTTTTGGAGCGGATTCAAAACTCTGAGCGCGAACATCTTTCTGAAGGGAGGGGCTGTCTATCAGAGGATTCGGGAGTGACTAGGCCCCAGCCCTTCTGGTTGTGTATGACAAAATTGGATTTTGCCCAAACAAATTTAAAAGAATATGATTTAAATCATTCCTTGAATTCAGAATAATGTTTTTTCATTAATTAGGAGGTTTCTTTCGACAATATAAAGCACTTGGGGTGCTTTTTAAGTGGAAAATTTATTTTTGCTAGATTAATGATACTTGTTTTTTCGTTTCAGGTTGTTGGGTTGTGGTGTTTGGTGTGTGCGTCGGCCCACCCCCCTCCCACTCCCTTTGTTATTTTACTTTTTTGTTTTCATTTTTTTATGTTAGTTTGTTGTTTTTGAAAGATGGAACCAGACCGGATTGGTGGCGGATGGACGACGGAAGCTGGTAATTAATGACCAGATCGGAGGAAGTGCTTCCTTGGCACCGGATACAGATGAAGATGAAGGGTGGTGTCCTACACTGATGCCACAATTGACTGCCTTGAACCCCAAAAATTATGCTGAAGAACCCATCTTTATTTGGTTATAATTATGTTTCCAACAGAAGAAGTCATTTTTTCCCATATTTTTTATTTCAGATGGACATTTACATACAGGCCCCAATTGAACATTTCTCATGGTTTTGATGTTTATGCAGTACTATATTTTGCCTTTAGTATGCTATGCTATTACAGATTGACTTTACACTTGTTTATCTTTCACCTATTTCATAGTTTTCCTGTTTTCTGCAAAACAGTCTTGCCAATGAAAGAGATAGTAAGAAATGATGGTGCACACATGTGTTCCACAGTGTGATACAGTGAGGAACAAGGTGCTAACTGTTTTGGGCTTTTATATATTCACCAGATTTTGATAATTTTTTGATTTATTGCTTGATATGCATAGTGCTACACCAGCTATTTTGTAGGAATGGGGTTATCCTTATTTTCCTGTTATTACACTTTCACTTTGATTGATCAACTCTTAATTAGAACAGTGGGATTAGTTCTAAGGGTGGTTACCCTAAACTTTAAGTTATCCTAGAAGTTGTCTTTTAGTAAAGTTATGTCCTACATCTATTAGTAATGTTTGCCCAGACCTTGAGAACCGTTTGTCATGTTTATTTGTCAAATTTCACCAAATTCTTTCTTAAGTTGACCAAAGTTGGTAGGCCTCATTTAGGCCCATTGTTATTTTTATTCCACACACATGGCCCTACACCAATAGATTTCATGAGTTATCATTAGAAGTTTAAGTACATTTAGTTCTTAAGTTGACCAAAGTAGGTAGGCCTCATTTAGGCCCTTTGTTGTTTTATCATTAGAAGTTGAGGTACATTTAGTTCTTAAGTTGACCGAAGTAGGTAGGCCCCATTTAGGCCCCTTGCTGTTTTCATTCTACAAACATGTCCCTACATCAATAGATTTTATCAGTTATCACTAGAAGTTGAGGCACATTTAGTTCGAGGGTGCTTTGGTTGGTTTCTGTTGTTATCAGATCAATCTTGGTTATGTTTCAGCATTCAGGTCAAGGGTGCTTTGATTTGTTTTCAGTTGGTTGTTAGATTTGTATTCCCTACATCAAGTTTCAGCTGGAATTTCCTTAAGTTGTCATTTATTTTAGAGATTCTTTTGGTTTTTGGTTTTGTTGATAGATTATGTTGATGTTTGTTTACTTGGATGTTGTTGTTTATAGATGTTCGCAAGATAAAGTCTAAGGGTGTAATGTCTTGACAGGCTTTTTGGCTCTATTTCGGAGTGATAAAGACTTTAAGCTTGCTCACATCTAGGATATGTATTCCTAGCTTGTGTTGGCTCTTTTAAGCCCTTTCTTCCAGACCTAGAAGAGGATAGCTGCTTTATATGATGATAGATCCCTTACTCTAATCCATCTATTGCCTATTGGCTTTGCCTTTCATTATTTTGCCTATAGTAGAGGTTGGATCCTGTGGTCCTGACTTTATATTACACATTGGTATGGTTTATGTAGGTACTCTGACAGAGCTAAGGGTTATTTCATCCTTCTCAGGCCTACAAGGCCCAGAACTAGAGAGACTCCATTTTGATAGAGCTGAGATACTTCAAGGGGAAAGGTAATGTTTATAGTTAAGGCTGTTATGTGCTAGGGGAAAACCGGCCAGGTCTGCTTCTTATCGGAAGAATGTGTTTGTCTCTTGGGCCCAGACGTAACAAGCAGATGGCCACTGCGGTTGCGCAGAGAGCTCTGGAGCTAGCACAGGAATTCGGTGGGAGGCAGCCCTCTGTTGGAAATTTCCATGAGGGGAGAGGAATCCATATCAGCGAAGTGCAGAAGAGGAGGTGTGTTCAGTTTGGTTCTTGAAGAGTGGAGAGTATGATATCTGCTGGAGCTGCAGAATACAGTGCAGTTCTATTGGTTTTCTGGAATGGAGAAAGAAGGCAGATGATTTCTGAAGCTGGAGAGAGACTATCAGAATGCATAAAAGCAGATGGAGGAGTTGAGGCTGTCAGCTGGAGCAATTGAGCCAGAGGCGTGGAGCTGTGGTGACGGAGGGAGAGACAGAGAGAGAGCCCTGATCCCACCAGAGACAGAGAGAAATCTTCCTTCTAGTAGGTGAGGTAGTCTAAACTAGTCCACTTTACACTTACACCTTAATCTTGTCCTTATTCCCTAGGCTATTGTATGTCTAATCCTTTTCTTTCAGCGGTGTGTTAAAGTTCCTGTTAGTTGTAGAGACCCCGCAGGTAAGCATGGGCGAATTTTGCGAATCTCGCGTTCGCGAATTTTGCGGATTTGCGAACTCGCAATCCGCAAAATCCGCGAATTCCCGCGAATTTGCGGATTTTTTTTTTTTGTGTTCGCCCGTGTTTCTGCCAGTTCGCGAGGGTTTTTACAATTTCGCTATTTGCGAACTTACCTGTCGGGTCGCAAGTTTTGCGAACTTGTTGTTTCTACGTGTCCAGCCTGTTTGGGACACTCTTCTTCATCACTGCCACTCTCTGTCACTACTGCCACTCTCTGACTACTCATGCCACCCTCTGGCCCACCCATGCCACCCTCTGTTTCATCACCACACCCTCTGGTTGTCCAGTGTACATTATTTTCGGCAAAGCAAAGCACACCTTCCCTGCCTCAAGTGACCTGAATTAATTTGGGGCTGATTAATGTGTCACAGAATATTTTTTTAGCTGGCACCTGCTTCCTTAGTGCTTCCTGATTAGTGATCTTTTGCACTTGCTAAGTGCTTTCATTGTTGCAAAATTAGTTACAACACCTGCCCTGCCCCAACTGACAATAATGAATTAGGGGCTGATTAATGGATTTTAACTTCCAGCCTGGCTCCTGCTTGTCTCCCTTAGCTGTAATTCAGGACCTTTGTGGCATATGTGTAACTATTCTGAGGTTCAGAGCAGGGTCACATAATAGTTGCAACTGGCAACTGAACTCTGGAGGGGCCCCTCAGGAAGCACTACAGGAAATGGCTACTAATGATGAGCCTGAACTTTTGAACCTGGTAAGTAGTTTCAGTTTTAGCACTTATTCGCGGGGCGCGAAGTTGTACTGGGAAGCCGCGAACTCACGCGAACAGTGCGAGCAGTGCGAGCAAAATCCGCTGCTCGCGGATTTGCGGATTTTGCGGGAGATTCGCGAATCTCGCGGATTGCGAATTTCCCGAAAATCCGCAAAATCCACGAGCGAAACGGATTTTCCGCCCATGCTTAATTTGTGTATGTGCATTCTATTATTGTAATAACGATACCCCAGTTCTTAGTGAACCAGTGTGCATGTGTTGGTCTTAAGATAGAGCTAACCTTTCTTCTAACCAGATGCTGTGCAGCAACTGATGGATCAAAAGGGAGTAGGAGCGCTTAAATCAGGGAATAACTCTTGCAGACAGTGTGTATATCTTTTGTCCCCACACAGTGGAGGTAACCTTGTCTCCTAGTCAGGTATTACTGTTTGAACAGATGCTACCCCTGATCAGGTAAGTGATAACTGAATAATTAGGGAGAGAGAGGAGCCCTGGAACTGAGGGATAAAGTATATACTAAGTAATTCGGCCATCCCATAATAATATTGTAGTAGCAAACCTTTAGTGGATAGTGAGAGAGACTTCCCAACATAGAGAGAGCTAAAGGTATTCATAGGAAAGTGGTCATCATTGGTAAGTGGCGTTAGTGAGAGCACTGATTGTGGTCAGTGTGTAGATCCGCCGGATTGTGGACCGGATAAAGAGAGTGAGCACTGAGGCTGCAGCTCAGTGTGTAAGGCACGCCGGATTGTGTGTCGAGTGAGCACTGAGGGTAATCAGTGTGTAATGGTAAATAATCAGAACTGCCCCAGGGTAGATTAGTCTGGACCCCTGTGGTCGCGAGACTATGAGGTATGAGTGTGGTGTAGGGCATGGATGTCCTTAGTAATCAGTGAGTATTCTTAGTATCCCTATAGATTTAGTGGTGTTTCTGATGATATGAGCTTGTATATTGCGAGTTCCCCATCCTCAGGTAGGTACCCAGGTGCCTGGATAGATGGTCCTGAGGAGGGAGGTGGTTGCGTTCCGGCTGGGTTGGAGGGGCTCTCAGGAGCTGATCCCATCTAGTCTGAGAACCCGGTCGTTACATCTGGAAAGAATGAAATCTGAGAGTTCTGCACATGGATGGGTGGTGCCACCCTGGCCGTCTGGAGAATGGCATCTCGGTCGCGGAAATTGAAGATGCGGGCCAACACTGGACGCGGAGGGGCCCCCGGTTTCGGTCTACTACCCGGCACCCTATGAGCCCTCTCCACCGAAAAGAATGCTGAGAGTCCTTTAGGTTGCAGGCACGTTTTTATGAGGTCTTTGACATATAGGTCCATTGCAGGGCCCCCTTCCAATTCCGGAAGTCCCGTAATGCGCACATTATTGCGACAGGAGCGACCTTCCTGATCATCCAGTTTCTCCGTCATACGCTTATTTTCTGCCTCTAAGCGTGCTACCTTCTTTATCAGGGTTGCTGAATCCTTGGACAGGGTGGTCGTTACCTGCTCCTCCTCCGTCAACCTAGCTGACATTTTCTGAAAATCGGCTCTCAGGAACGTGACATCAGTTGAGATAGACCCCACCGTTGTTTGTACTTTGCTGAGGGCCTCCATTATATCTTCAAGCGTCACTTTGGGACCTCCTTCTCCCTCTTTTTGCTTCCTTTCTTGACCTTTAGCGTCCGGCAGTGGGGGGAAATCTTTAGCATATGCATATTTTTCCAGCTTGCTTTGCTGACTTAAGCGGGGGCCTCTGCCGCTCATTTTATCAGCTATTTTGGCGCTTACCCGCTGGAGCAGGGTACAGTAAGAATGGGTTGGGTGGGGGAGCCCCCTAGCAATAAGTTTGCCTTTAGTTTGTATTGTCACCTTTTTTTGTTGTAGCTGTGTCAACTTGAGGGTAGGCTGCTGCCTCCGTTGTGCGCGCCGTCCAGCTACGACTCAGGGGAGGGGGTGGGGGGGGAGTTTCACCGCTGACTACCGGTGAGCTTCCCTGACTCTCCGGAGCCTTTTCTGGGTTGCCGGGTAAATCGAGTCCCCGGCTGTTGCAGGTCGACCAGGCCCAATCTGTGTTCGGCGATATCTTCGCTCAGCAACCTCCGATTTTCAGCGTTGTTGGGTTGCTTCACTCTGCCGTGTTTTCCGCACCTTTCTAGCCGCTCTGGGTCCAATTTGAGATACGGATTATTGGTTGGATTAATCGGGGAGAGGTTCTCACCCTCGGAGCCCCGTTAGGCTGTGGCCATCTTGCTCGGCTGCTTAGCCACGCCCCCCCACATCTTATGTTTTGACTGACACAGCGCCAACAATGACTGGCCTTATACAACAGCTTACAGCCAAAGTCACATGCAGGGACACCTTGATCTAAAGTAGTTGTACACGTGTTCAGTATGTACATAGAGAGTACCCCCAATACAGATTTAGACTATGTGAATGTAAAATGGTACATTCCGACATCTTGTGTCACCAGCCCTGAGGGTAGTTGACACAGCCCATGTCTGAAACAGCAACACTGCTGGATTCTATGTAGCTGCTGTACCTGCCACACCTTCTTGCGTGAGTCAGACAGCGCACACATTGACAACACAATGAGCACAGTGTGTGCATAAAGATCAAGTATCAACATGATTTCAGCAATCTACACAGTGATATAGGCACATTATGTAGTCAGTCCATCATTACTGTGGGTTGTTTAGCCATTTCACACATTGACATGTTTACATATTTGAGAGTCCATCACACAACATATCTGTGTACATGCACAATAACATCATAAGTCACATGTGAGGGAGTACATGTCAATTCCTGTTATCCTGTGCACTGACATGGTATGTGTAGTCATCAGTGAGTTAAGTGTCACACTAGCATTGAATTTAACTATCTGGTGGCATGATTCATAGTAAGTGTCTACTGTTCAATGATGAGTACTGGCCATTGCCATTGCTACATCATGATGTGCCCATTGGTACCAATTTAAAGGTGTCAATTCGCTGTAGCGACGACCTGTCGCCCGCGGTGTGATGCCGCCAATGCCCATGCTTCTTCAGCCAATGGGAACCGTGATCGCGGTAGTGAAATACACTTTTGAAACCCCCGGTAGGCATGCTCCGCTACAGCGGGTTCGGTCATTGGGTACAATTGAAAGATGCATGATGTTATGTTTGTTATGTTATGTTTGGGTCTCTTTTATAGCGCATGGCTACCCCAGGGGGTGTCCCGGCGCTTTGGCAAAGAGAACTGTACTAAAGACAACACAACACAGCAGCTACTCAGAAGGCCAACAATGAGATCATGCAGAATAGAACCAAGTTTTCAGCTCCTTTCTGAAAGCAAGAAGACTATTTGACTTTCTTAAGGAGACAGGTAGCTCATTCCAGCAGCGCGAGGCCCAGTAACGGAAGGAGCGTCCTCCGATCCGGACCAGTTTAACCGGGGGAACGATGGCTTTGGCCAACAGGGCCGACCGGAGCGTCCTCCTCGGGACATAAAAAGCCAGGCGCTTCTCCATATACTTTGGGCCGATTGAGTGGAGGGCCTTGAAAGCCAGGGTCAACACCTTAAAGGTGATTCTTTTAACAATAGGCAGCCAGTGCAATCTCTTAAGTAGTTCCGAGGCTTTAGCCCTGAGTGGGAGACCAAAAATGGCTCTTGCAGCCGAGTTCTGCACAATCTGCAAATGGGTATCCACCACCTGGGCCCCGCGGTGTGACATCGCCAATGCCCATGCCCCTTCAGCCAATGGGAACTGCGATCGTGGTAGTGAAATACACTTTTGAATCCTGTGGTAGGCGTACTCCGCTACCGCGGTCCTGATCATTGGTTACATTTGAAAAAAGCTGACCAGGAACACCAATTGCATCAGCTGAGTACCACTGAAACAACCCCAGGGGGCTATATATGTCTGGGAGATAGCCACACATTTCCAATGCATCCAGACACTGCCGCCTTCATCCCCAACTGCTGCTGTTTCTGTCTCCTGGACCCAGTGATGGCGAGAACTGAGAACATCAGAGCCCGTCCCTTTACCACAGAGGAGCTGGTGGTACTGGTTGGACGAGGTGCTTTAACAGTATGGGAGGCTATATGGTGCTCCTGATGTAATGGTAAGTGTTGCAGAGTGAACGTTTGAGAGTGCAAAGAGTGCTCACATGATGCTGCTCTGCTGCAGTATGTGCCTGTGAGTGCAAGTTAATGTGCATGCATCCTCATTTGTGATACACCATGCTCCATATATGGCCTAGTAAATATTGCACTTGAGTATTAGGGAAGGATGGCAACACAGACATTTCTACACTCCTTCTTCAGCAATATCAATACAAACGTTGGTCTGAGACTGGGTAATGTAATTGTGTGATACACTGCGTAGCATGCTGACTTCAGGTAAATGGGGTGTGTAGCCTTATTTCCACAGATCCAGGTCTGCATTTAAGTACGGGAGGGACATGCAGTGTTTTTGCAGTCATATACTAACACTGCAGGTTTTGACAGTGGAAGTCTGAACAAACATTGCCTGTACTAATGGATGTCATAGTCCATGAGGTTTTCACATGCTCATTTGTGACATTACAAATGTTTTTTGTCCAGAGGGTACTGAAGGATGTGTGTGCAATGTTCATATTCCCCCCATGGATATGTATGCATTCTGCACAAGATTGAAATGCCTGAGTGTAACAATCTTGGTGGAAATTCACCTATGACACATCAGATTAATGTACTTCGGAAATATCATCCTTCCATTGTTGTCATTATGTGTTCTGACTCGCATGTGTAGGCACTGTTTGCCCTCTAATATTGAATATGCATGTGAATGTTCTGATGGCCCACGTTTAACCTCAGTGTGAGTCCACATGGCCTGCACAGATACTGCCCAATTTGACAAGGACCCATCAGTAAATGGACAGAGTGAAACATATGTGTTGTCTGCCACCCTATTTCTCAATGAGCTATCTTAGGCCTGAGGTTTGCACAAGACAGGCCTTGTGAGAAGAGTGTCAAAATGTAAGATCCTGTCCCTAAATGTGACCTCCATGACACAGGTAGCCATTCACAGGCCGAGGGGTCTGTAGTTTTGGACACAGTGAGTCTGCCCCAACACATCATTTCCAATGTATTCTATGTCTTGCTCATTCACATACTGCATCACAGATGAGGGCCTTCTTCACATTGCTTTCTGTGCTGGCATTCTGCATGTGTATGAGATGGCCACGTACTGTGTCCATCATCATACCTCCATACATTTCTATGAGATTATCTGATATAAATGTACTATGTGTCATTCTGTATGGCCTCTGCTCAACATTTCTTTATTAGTGTGCTGTTTTTTCATTCTCCTGTACTGACACGTTGGTACATAACACAGTGTCACTGAAACTTCCTCTTCTTGTCTCCCATGCCTGCAGCTTAAAGTCCACCAGTGTAAGGCCTTTTGGAGAGCCATTGCATGCAAGGTGCGGGCTCTGGGTCTCTCCAACTGATGGCACGCACACTGTCACAAGAGGTGGAATGACATCTGTCGGCTGAGCAGAAACGGGGATTATTCCTCGGACTGGAAGGTTGGCACGCAGGAGCATGACATCACTAATGGCCCGCATCTTGGCAGGGACACAGCCAGAACTGGATGGACGTTTGAGGGCCCATCAACAGCAAGTTGGGGGTGAGTATTCTGCGAAGGGTGACTTTGGATGTGAGTGACTGCATGTAACCCAAATCTGAGCCAGTGCGGTGCTCTGTGATGTTTCTAGTGTGATGCAATAGCTTCTAAATGGCCTCTGTGTTGAGTGCAGCTGTCATGCATTTTCGCTGCATGTACTTTCTCATGTATTTAATACAATGTCCCTTGACACTGCAAGATGGGATGTGGCCTTATGACATTTGCTGCATTATGGGTGTCATAGACATCACCAGGCAGGGAGCAGCAGTGTGCATCATCTTAGTGTGCTTTTGTCGATGTATGCAGTGCCTGATTTAGAAATTGTGAGAACTACACATCTGACACCAATGTACAACGGTTGTTGTGCTTCAAATAACAACATGGTGAATATCAGTAGCTTATGGCCATTGTAAAAGGACATTTTTGAGTCAGTATCTGTGTTGTTACCTTAAAGTGACTCCATATGTGACTGAGACAACATGTTGAGATGTATATTTATCTCACCTACAGGCATATAGGCTTACAAAGATCAGTATGTTAGGTTACAAGGAGGCACAGGCCAGCTATTTGGCTGTGTGAATGACACTTGTGCCAATAATGTCAACTATGCATGTTTCCATGCATCTTCTGAGTGTTGCATCAAGTTTGCACATGCAGGCTACACAGGGAGGTGGGCAACTTGGGGGTATCATATTTTATTTTTGTGCGTTGCTTGCATATGATGTTTGTGAGTATGACACTATACTGAACCTATGTCTCTGTCTATTGCAGCATCTACCGAGGGCATGGAAGAACAGGGGACGGACACCAGTGGTGAAGTATCTGGCTCAACTGCTACACATGAGCTCCTTGACACTGATTTGACCAGCGCCTCGGAGGGGGACAAGAGTGCCCTGGAAGAATCACGCCAAAAAAACACCAACATCAACATCATCTGACTCCAGCGGTGTCTCCTCACTGTTGGCCGGCACAGGGAGTTCAAAATCTGCTTCTTCTTCCACCACACATCGTCCAGTGCCACCCTCCCGGCTACTACCACAAGTGCTGTCCATGCCCTAGGAAGGGTAGAGTGTCCTTCCCCCAGGCACCGCTGTCCCTGTCTACCCTGCTGCCCTCAGTGTGGAGGCAGTGGACCTTTTGCACCAGCTCTGTGTGGGTCAGAAAACTCTCCTTAATGCCTTCCAGGATCATGACAAGAAGCTGGCTCAGGTAGTTGCTGTCATGGAGGGCATTCATTCTGACGTGGGTGGACTACACAGAACTGTCCAGTATTTGTACTCTACAGTGATGGCAGCCATTCAGCTGTCACAGTCTCCCAGTCCAGCTCCAGTCCCTTCAGCAACCACCCTGCCAGCGGCTTCACCTGACAAGAGTGCCCACCACACCACAGCCCTCAGGTGCCAAGTACTCCACATACAGCACACAACAGCAGCATTCCAAGCAGCCCAGAGAACAGACACCATCCCCAAAACCAAAAAACAGACACACAGGAGCGTATAGGCAAAAACCTTTCATGTGACACTCAGGGGCATCAGGCCAAGAAGCAGGCCTCAAGCTCACATTCATCTAAATCTCCCACATCCAAGGGCACTCCCATCCCCACACATGCTCCCAAATACAAACAGTTGCCCTGTCTGCTGTGGAGCTGATGCCTGCAAAGAGTCAGCACAAACAGCTCTCTAAGGCAGATTCACCCACAACGTCAACTCACCCCTACACCTGTGAAGCTGGGACAGGAGAGCAAAGTAGGGGGTTTACCTGGACAACCGGAGATGGAGGGGAAAAGGCAAGGCCACCCCAAGTGTTCCACCAGATCCAGCACATCCCCACACGGAGAGCCACCTGCACCTGATACACCATTGGTGGAGAGTGAGGCTGTTGTGCGCGCCCCACTTCCCACTCCTGCCAAGACAATTCTTGCCTATCGAATCCCCAAGAAGTGGAGACCCAGCCCTCCACATTCACCCTCACACACTGTGTCTAATGGCAGCATGCCTCCCCCTCCTCGTGCCACCATGCAACCCGGTCAAAGCAGCCCTTTGGCTCAGACAGCCACTGATGCCTCTTTCTCAGCTGGTACTCTCTCTCCCAGGTCCAGTCCTCCAACTGTCCCTGACAATCAGCCACCTCCAAGTTCAACTGACAGCCAAGTCTGAGGCATAGTCCCCCTCCCAAACCCATCTCTCCCACAGCGGTGCCTGGACTGCCTATTTGTATCCCCGGAGCTGTGTTGATTCCCATGGCAGTGTACGGTATTACCCATTCCCTGGGCAGTTTTTCATGCACATATGTACCTACTTTGAACCATGGACTGGCCAATGGCCTTACTGGTTGCCACTTTGGATGCCCATTCCCTGGGCATTTTCTCATGCACACATGTACATGCTTTGATTTTGTAGTGGCCAATGGCCTTGCTGTTTTCTACTTTTGATGCTTATCTGTGTATTATGTAAAAAGACAGTTACTCCTATTGTCTGCTTTGTCAATGTCCTTGCTAAATAAAAGGTGTATGTATGGGTATGGTTTCATGTGACAAATGCTCTGTATGCCTTTTTAACGTTGCCAATTGCTTATTTTACTTTTTCAGAGTTTGCCAGAGGTGACAGGCACTTTAGTTTTTCTTGACTCTGAGGCTTGAGGGTGAAATGATGGTTGTTTGGGATGATCTATTCTTATTATATTCATTCTATGGTGAGGTTTGCTAAATTGTAAACGTCGTGTTAGGATGCAATACCACAACAGAGGTGAATTCTATCCACAGGATTACTTGCGGGGTGGGCAGGGTCCATCATATCTGTTTGATCTTTCTTGGTGTGTGAACAGCAGTGTTGATGTGTGGTCATCTTGTGTAGGCATGTCTTCCTAGTCACATGAGTACATTTAAATATGTGAACTTGAGTGTTTATACAGTATTAATAGGCTATCATTGTCAGTAGTGTTAATGTGTGTGTGCCCCTGCAATGTGGACTGCACACATGTATGATCCAGGTAATGAGTGCCTGTGTGTTTCAATTGTCTGCCAAGTGCTTCGGATTGTGGGCACATGTAGGAGTTATAGGTTGGGCACTGTGCAGTGTGTTGGTGTGTCCTTGCACTCCTTGGGGACACCTACTTGTTGTTGCTGGCAGTTGTGAGTATGCAGAGTATGCGACTGCCAAGTCTGTGTTGTGTTTTGTTGATCAGCCATGTGTCTTGTTACTGTTTGTGCTCACTGTGCTGATCTGCTTGGACACACTGACATTATTTGTGGTTTTTATCATGCATTGCTGTCACTTGACCCATTTTTGGCTCTAGTATGGTATGTGGTATGTGGAGTCATGCCATCCCCTATATGTTTTTCTGATGCCTACACATTGTGAGTAACTCCTCTATGTGTTTGTGTACTGTACACTCCTCACCTGTCCATTACTGAAGTACACACCACTTCTATCTCATGTCTTCAACCTCATGGCTTGCCAGTGTGTGACCCTCCCCACCACTTGATAGTGTGACACCATACTGTCGGAGGCTGGTCTGTGTACAGGACCAATGTGCCACTCAGGACAGTTTCACAATTAGTTATGTGTTATTTTCTTCTAATATTTTGCAGTCATGGTTGCTCATGTGCAGTCCATATGTTTGAGCAGCACATTCCTCTAGTCATGCTGTTTGCATCGGGTTTCCTTGAGTTGTGCATCTGTGGGTGATGGGTATGCTGTATGTTTGTTTGCTTAGGTACTGCTACCCTTCCTGTGTGTGATGTTATGTTTGTGCTGTGATGATTTCTGTTGTGGGAGTTCATGGTGTGGCACTCAGATATGTGTGCTACTGGTTTGGTTTTGCACACTGCTTGGTGTGGATGCAGTGCTGTCAGTGTAAGTTGCCTTGTACTTGCCTGGTGTGCATCCCCCTGATGTCCAGCTGAGTTTGCAATGTGATGGATTGGTATGTGCATCTGTTGTGTTTTTGTTGTAGATGTATGCAGTGTTTGGCCTGTATTGGCTCTTTCTACTGACAGATGCTATGTGTATGTGTGATGTTGTATTTGCATGACATTGTGTGTGAGTAGTTTGTGCATTGTGATATATTCAGATGTGTGTTGCATGTGTAGTGTGCATTACTTGTGTGTCTGTCACATGCAGCAAGGTGGATTCCTGTTAATGACCTTGTTTTGAATGCACAATGGTTATTTGTCCTCCTATGTTTGACCTGTCACTTATGAGGATTGCGAATGTGCATGCTTGTGGTGCACTATGACACCATGTTCACTTGATGACTGGTGTGGTGTCTCTGTCTGTGTTAGCTGATTTATCCCATTGATCCCAGTTACTGTTCATGATTGGCTTTTGATGATGCACTTCTTGTTTGTGTTGGGGTGTGGTGTTTGTGGATTGGTCCAGAGTGACAATGTTGTGTATTCCTGTTCTGTCTAGGGTCACATTGTCTTTCCACTGTTTGGCTGCACATGTCTGGGCTTGTTTGACTTCTGTGGATGTTGTTTGCGAGCTTTTTGTTTGGCTATTGTTTTTGTGTCAGCAGTGGTTCAGGCATCCTTGAGTGTGAGTCTGATATGTGTGGATAAACCACTGGGAGTGTTATTGGTTGTCAGTGAACTCACAGGACATCATTTGCACCATTATGTGTGTTTCTCACAGGTGTTGAGTGTTGCAGAGGTGAGGTGGGTAGAGGAGGGGTATGTGTGAAGGTACTACTTGTCTTTGACAGTCAGGGAGTGTGACAATGAGCCGTGTGTGTTGTTCTGATGTCATGCACATGTCAAGTAAGTTGACATAGATGTTTGGCTGGTCACTGTATGACTTCAGACACTTCCTATAATTCCTGTGCCTATGCATGGCTTGCCTTGATGTATCCCTGAGTTGTTGCACTGAGGTCACTTTGGTTTAATTTCACTCACTGTGCCACCCATGTCTGATTTGATGGCCTATGGGTGGTGTGATGTGTTCCTTCTTTTGCATGTGATGTACACAGGCTATGTGGCTTGTTCCATGGTTTTCCAGCACTGTCCACTTCAATTTTGACTGGCCCATTTATTGTCCTCCATTGCTGCTGACCTATAGTATAAGTATGTGGCTGGGTGTCACTGTGGGGTGTCTGTGAGTGACTTGACAGGCATGGTGAACAGTTCAGTGGATTTTTATATGCAGTGTGAGTCTTCATTTTGTAATTATACTCTGCTTGCTTCACATCAGTGGAAGGTAGGTGTGAGGAGCAGGGTTGTCGAGCCCCTGAGCTTCTGTACAGGGTGTTCCTCTTCACCCCACCTTCCTAGTCAATCTCCCTTGTCCTTTGATGTGTGAGGTGCGAGCTCTTTCTACACCTAGCTGATTAATTGTGCTAGGGGCACAGGAGGAACACACAGCATGTGCCCAAATGGGTGTGTGATGCGTAGTGTGGGAAGGGTGAACGTGAGGCCCTGTGAATATGGCAGGACTGCCCATGCCTGGCGCAGGCCCTGCCTACTACATTGTGCACAGGTTTTCCTGCATCTTCACCGCTGCTGTGACTTTCCCGGGACATTGCAGTGATTTTGCGGTTGATGGGTGACCCGCCTGCGGTGATGTGGGTTTCTAACAGGTAGGACATGTGTGGGCACACTGAGGGATATGTTCCTGTCCCCACCAGAGTGTCTGATGTGGACAGGAACCGTATATCAGCACAGGAGTTGTGTGTTGTGGTTGTATGCAGAGTTGTATATTTGCTTATCTGCGGAGTTGTCCACAACGGTGTATTATTTGCTCGTAGTAGATGAGGTACAGCAGCGGAAATGCTTGAAGAGCTGGATCCATAGCAGTCAGGACGGGGTGGAGGGGACTGGGAGTCAGGTTTTGCTCTCCGCTGTTGTGCTTCTGCCGGCTCCGGGTTGGTCGATTCTCTGCTGCTGTGTGATGGGCTGTTTGCGGCATAGTGATTTGTACGGCGAACAGGACGTCATTCAGCACGGCGGTGTGTCTCTATTGGCTCCCTCCGCCGCAGTAAATTTCTGGCAGTTCATGTAACTCCGCAGTGGACGGAAAATGGGCTATGTTTGCCCATCATAATAATATGGCGGGCACGTGGACCACAGCTGGAATGCAGAAAAGGACATTTTCCGCCACCACCAGTACCGCAGATGTGCCTCCGTCCGCCATCCTAATGAGCCCCCTAGTTATTTCAGAAAATTTCTGTTTTTTTAAATCATATTCTAAATTGGCCTAGAACTCAACCATGTGCTGGCTGCCAACACTCGCTGAGCACAAAGTGTGTCTACCAAGATGTTGTTATTTTAAAATTAGGGAGCTGTTTAGTAACCAAGAGGATGGGAAGAGTTAGTAAACAAATGTGGAAAGGGGATGTTTACTTATGCAGATGCCTCTCTAACAATCTTTTGCCCCATTAAAAATACATTAGGCCTCAAATTACTAAAGACCCATACCTCTATGAAAGTGCCAAAATGGATGAATTATTTTTTGTATCATTTGTTGAATGGCACCAAAGATATTAAGAAAACAATAAATGCCTTTTCTATGTTGTTAGGGTAATGTATAGAGAAAATGTTACTTTAGAATCATATGCTCACAATGTATAGTGCTACAAATCACATGTTCTGCATACTCCTACAATCTAAAGTTGGACCTGGATGTTTGCAACTTGTATTTCTTTGAAGAAGTTCAAGTCACATGACCTGTTGTGATTCCACACTTTGTCCACGAATGCAACAGCACTGGCTCCACCTTCGATTGTTTTCCTGCTTAGTGGGCAAGTAGTGTAATCTGACTGTGGTGTCAATTGGTCAAAGATATAGGGCCTCTTTCACAATGCATCGATGTAGGGCAGCACCGCAGGTCTTTTTGCTGTGTTGCCCTATGGCAATTCAAAAGGCAGGAATGCAATGTATATATAAGATGCATCTTCCAGCCAGCGCCGGCACACAATTTGATGCTTAGCATCAAAGCTGAAACTCTTGCTTCATGGTGCAAGGGTGTCTGTGTTCTTCACAGGGTGGTTTTAGTACAGTAAGGGGCATCTTCCTACACAAAAACAATCCATGGAGGCTTTTTCCTCTTCCTATGTGTGCGGCAGAATGCAGCACAGCATATAAAGAGGGAAAAATGAGGAGAAATAGAGAAATTTCACCTTGTTACACCTCCCCTGGGGAGGTGTCCAGTTTTAAAGCATGCCAACCAGATCCTTGTAAATTTGGAAATGTGTCAAAACCCATGGGTGTTGCCTGTAAAAGCCCACAGCAATGCCTATGGAACTCCTCTTTGACGCAGTGTAAGGCAAAGCAGTAACCTGCGCTGCGTTGTCTTACACCATATCTACGAGGTAATGAAAAGCCATGCAAAGTGGCTTTGCGTGGCCTCGTAGATATGAGTCTGCACTTTACACCTCTGAAGAGTGTCATAAAAAGGGATGCACCAGTGGCGCAAGGAGCTTGTAAATAAGCCCCTCAGTGTGATGTGGATGGCCAAGGAAGTTAAAGTACATGCAGAACCACTATAATCATCTGTTATTTCTGGAAGGAGGTTGGGCACGTGTGAATCTACAGTACTGCACGCTATAACATATGGTTACAGAGCAAGATTTTCCGTTCTGTTCAGATGATAGAGATGTTTGAAGAAGTATTCCTGTGATTAGTCATTCAATGTCTGTTTATGCTGAAGGACATCAATGCAACCAGGTTTGGTGAAGGTGTTAGATATTGACCAAGTAGCAGACTTGCATATATCTGTTAAAGGAATGTTACAAAAAAGGCTAAGTTTGCATCTTTTTTGCAAGTAGAGTGGGCTCAAGGTGGCACAGGAGTGTGCGCTGAGCATAGGCATACCAATCTTGAATACACGTCACTATCGACCTGTTGATGCCTACTTTAAAGATGGCAGAACCACTGTGGGGTTTGATAAAGGCCATAAAAGGTTGAGAAGACTTTGCAAAGGGCTTAGCCCAATCAATGTAGTATATACATCCGCTTTTTTATGTTTGAAAGCTTTATTGAAGTAAAGTTGTCAATACAATAAGGTGACATCAGCAGAACAGCAAGAGAAGGGGAAATTATTGGAGAGATAAAACATAAGCAGCCGATGGCACAATGAAAAAATCAAAGCATTTTTGAATTTTAAGGGGGGGGAGGGGAGGAGAAGGGAAGGGAGGGAAATAAAACCATGATAATACAATACAAGAATGAAACAGAAATAAGCATAATGAATGTTGGCAATAAAGTACAGTAAATGCACAAATATCTAGCGAATATATGGAATAAGAACGTTAGAAAAACATGATTAAAGAAAAAAACTGCATTAGTGAAATTTAAAGCCTGTAACTACAAGCAGGAGTACAGATGTTCAAGGGGGCTTGAAATTATCAGAGGAAAGTGGAGAGTATTTCTTTTTGGCGGATTGATCCAAATATAGGGTAAGAGGTAACCAATACAGTTCAACATTGCGAGAAGGTTTGCAGGAGGATGCAAAAGCAACATCAAGTCTATGGGAATGACATAGTAGGTTCCACCAGCAAATTAAGGAAAGTTGGGTCAGAGACTTCCAATTAGAAGCAATATGTTGTAGTGCAAGGGCTAGCATAAGGTCAAAAAGACCATGTGAATGTGGGGGGAGGTCAAAAAACTCTGAAAGGCTACCCAAAAACACCAAAGAAGTAGAAAAGGGAATAGAGAGACTAAAAATACGGGAAATACGAGGCCATATCTGTGTCGAGAAAAGTCAAACTGAGTGACAGAGGAAGAAAAGATGAAAGAGATCCGCATTGGGAGCATTACAGGTCCAGCAGTTAGCAGAAGAAGAAGAAAGAAAACGAGAAAGAGAAAGGGGAGAAAGGTAGAGTCTATGGTAGAAGAAAAATAGGGATTGAGTGAGAGATGCAATACGGGAAGTCTTCAAGGATTTAGCCCAGAGTTTGTCCCAAAGAGAAGTCGGCAAGGAGTGACCTAAGTCTTTTTCCCAAGAGAGTTCCAGTTTTGATTTGGGGCGATCAGGACCAGGAGCTGAGAAGTATCGATAAATAAGAGAAGCTTTAGGAATAGTAGAAAGAATGGTAAGTAGAGAGGAAGATGATGCGGGTAATACATCAGAAATAAGAGAATAGTATCGATCAAGAACGATTTCCATAAGAATGAAGTATTTCTTTGCGAACGAGGAAGGACAGTGAAAATGGGATTGAAATTGAGGAAAGGAACAAGGAGATGAACCGTCAAAAAGATGGTGAACCCAGATGATACCCTTCGATCTCCACGAAGGCCAGGCAATAGATCTATTGCGTATTAAAATGAGTGAGTTATACCAAATGGGTAATAATAAGAAGGATTCCAGAGAAACAGAAACTGTGGATACCAAGGGCCGCAAAAGAGAAGAAGTGTGTTTGAATAATAGGGGATTAAGACATGGAGCCTTAGCGGTGAAGCGAATTACCTCCTGAAAAGAGTAAGGGAGCAATAATTCATGCTCACCAGAAAGCCAAAGGGGAGAAAAAGGGGAGATATCTTGTGATAACCAGCGAGAAGCTTGGCGAAGAGAGAAAGACTTATGATGAAGACGGAAGTCTGGAAAATTAACCCCACCATTTGATTTAGACTTACGAAGGGCTGAGAGAGATATTTGTGCTTTTTTCTGCTTCCAGAGAAACTTAGATAAAACAGAGTCAATACGACGGAAGTAGAGAGCTGGGATATGGATTGGGAGCATGGAAAGTAAATAGATTAAGATCGGAGCAATCATCATCTTGATGGAATCAAGACGACCCCACCAGGAAAGATATATAGAGGATTCCAAGAAGAGAGCAAAGAATCTATTCTAGAGATGACTGCATTCATGTTAAGTTGGATAGAGGATGAGATAGAGTTAGAGAAAAGAACACCAAGACACTTTATTTTCTTACTATTCCAAGCAAAGCCAGTGGAAGTAAAGAAATGTGGAAGGCAAAATTTAGTTATAGGAAGAATCTCCGTCTTATCCGAATTTATTTTATATCCAGGGAAAATTTCTCAAATTCATCTAATAAGGAAGGAACAGAGGTAACTGGATCTGAAATGAATAAAAGTATGTCATCCGCATAGGCAGATAGTTTAAGATGATGATCACCGTACGGAAAACCAGATATGGAGGGATTGTTATGAATAGAAGATATGAAGGGTTCAAGAGCTAAAATAAACAAAAGAGGTGAAAGAGGACAGCCCTGACGAACTCCACGTTTAAGTGTAAAAGGGGAAGTAAGTTGACCGTTGACGAGAACTGATGCCTTGGGCATAGAATATATTAAAGAAATATAAGAAATAAATTTAGGACCAAAGCCATGCCATTTCAGTGAAGCCATCAAAAAGGACCAGTCAACCCGATCAAAGGCTTTTTCAGCATCAACTGAGATAGCTGCAATGGGAATAGACAGAGAGGGGGCCTTACTTAGAACATTAAGGAGGAGTCTGGAGTTGTCTGAGGTAAGGTGGCCCTTAACAAAACCACATTGCTCTTTCCCAATGAGATGTGGCATGAGTGGGTCAAGGCGAAGAGCTAATAATTTAGCAAATATCTTATAGTCTACATTAACTAGAAATATTGGCCGATAATTCTAACAAAATTTGGGATCCCGACCCTCTTTAGGGATGAGGCATATGGTAGCATCTTGAAATGAGCCTTGGGCCAGACCGGCGGAACAAAAAGACTGAAAAAGAATAAGAAGTTTAGGTAAGAGGAGATCGGAAAAGTGTAAATAAAATTCAACTGGAAAGCCATCAGGCCCTGGAGTCTTGCCCTTGGTTAGAGAAGACAAAGCAGTGGATAACTCAGAAAGGGTAAGATCTGTATCAATGTCCGAGAAATTAAGTTGGGAAGTATCTGGTTTAGGCAAGTTCTCAAAATATGATTGGAGGAGATCTGGGGTAGGGGGATTTTCAGGAGAGTATAAAGACTCATAAAAAGATTGAAATTGCTCCAAAATTTCTTCATCTGTTTGTAAAAGGACATTAGAAGGGGAATAGATAGAGTCTATGATAGTTCGCTCTTTACGCGATTTTAGATAGTTAGCAAGTAATTTGCCCGATTTATTGCGACCTCCATAGTACCGTGCACTACTCCGAAGAAGAAAAGAAGAAGCTGTATCCGTAGTAAGCTTGTTAAATGCAATTTTAGCTTGAAGAAGGTCAGGAGACATATGATTTGGAGAGGAAGTGTAAAATTGAGGTTCTAATGACTTAATATGCGCAAGAGCAACCTTACGTTTTTGAAGGAGCTTTTTCTTTTTTTTAGAAACAAAGTCGATAATAAATCCGCGGGCTGTGGCCTTGAAAGAATCCCAAAGAACATGGGGAGGGGTATCAGGATCAGAATTAAGTTGGAAAAAGTCAGAGGTGAAAGAGCGAAAAGAGGAAGAAAAAAGAGGATCGGTGAGAAGAGAAGAATTAAAGCGCCAGCGAGAAGATTTAGGAATAGGAGGAAGAAGATCAAAAACAGTGATAATAGGAGCATGATCAGAGATAACAATAGGTTCAATAGAAGAGGATAAAAGATTTTGAGATAAAGAGGAGGAAAGAAAAATATAATCTAAACGAGAGAAAGAAGCATGTGGAGGAGAGAAAAAAGAAAAATCTATAGTGTCTGGGTGAGTGAGCCTCCATGAATCCACAAGATGAACCTGAGTAATAGTATCAAGAAACTGTTTATGGGGCTTGTGAGGGGTGAAACGAACAGAGGACTTACGATCTAAAAAAGGGTCGATAATCTGATTACAGTCTCCGCCTAATAAGAAAGAATCATCTTTGTGTTGGATACATTTTGCAGTAATCGAGGGCCAAAAAGAGGAGTCAAGGCATGTAGGGCCATAAACATTGAACAGAGTAATTGGGATAGCATTAATAAGCAATTTAGCTAGACCCTCATCATCCTTTTCTTCAAGAATTACTTTACATTTGAGACGTTTGTGAATCAAAATAGCAACACCATTCTTTTTATGAGAAGCTGGAGAAAACAAGACAGTACCAACCCATAGTCCTTTTAGTTTCATAGATTCAATATCTGAAAGGTGGGTTTCCTGAATGAGAACAATATCAGGATTGTAAGAGGAGAGGTGTGAAAGTACTCTCTGCCACTTAATAGGCTGGTTAAATCCTTTCACATTCCATGAAACAACTTGAAGATGAAAACATATTAAACTGTTCAAAATTGAAAAGTGCAAAAATATACTGTACAAGCAATAAGTCAAACCTTAAAGAATTAGAAAATAAGCGAACCATTAAAAGATTAGAAGGAAGAATAGGAGGAAGGAGAAGAAAAAAGGAAAGGGAAAGGAAAAAGAGGAAGGGAAAGGAAAGAGGGTCAGCAAAGGAAGGAGAAGAAAGAAAAGAAAGAAGGCTTAGAAGACAGTACAAATCTGTAAGGATGACTGTAAGAGACATACCTGAAGGGGGAAATACACAAAGGGAGGTGGGGAAGTGGTGATGCATTACAAGACGGGTAGACCAGGAACAGAAGCACAACCACACCGAGACCTCACAAAATCACAAAATTACAAAGGGTGGAACATGATGATGAAGGGAACAACCGATACATATCTGCATGGGGGAAGAAAGAAAATAATTAATACACCATGGAACATGTGACACACAGCATATAACCAAAGACAGGATATAAATATAAAAGAAGTCAAAAATAAGAAGACCAGTTGAGAACATGTTTCGAGGAGATACAAGAAAAAGAAGAAGGCCAAGTTGACAACGGGGAACCTTGAGCAGTAACAAAAGAATGAAAAAACCAAGAGAAGGATTAGATAGAAGTACAGAAGACCAGAGAAAACAATGAGAGATCATTACAAAAATACAACAATAACATGTCAGCCACTGTTTGAAGGAGAGGCTTCCATTCCCTCTTCACTCTGTAGAAGGAGGAAGTTTCGTAGTTCACCAGGATCTTGAAATGACCATGTCTTATTCCGATGAGTAACTCGGAAGGTACAAGGATGGAACAAGCCATATCATGCTCCAAGGGAGCGCAAAGAAGGGCGGAGAGCTAGAAATTCCTTACGCCTGGAGGCAGTAGCATTAGAAACGTCTTGAGACAGGTAGACTCGTTGACCCAGCCAAGATATTTGCCTCTTGGACCTTGCTGCCGAAAGAATTGAGAGAAGATCTGTGAACTTCAAAAAGAGAATAATAACACCACGAGGCTTTGTAGATGAAGTTGTTCGTGCTCCCAGTCTATGAGCTCTTTGAATACTGATGGAAGTAGAAGGAGGCATGTCTAGAAGTTTCGGGAGGAAGGAGGTAAAGAAATTCACTGGGTCCTCACCCTCAAGATTCTCTGGTAAACCATAAATACGAAGGTTGTTTCTTCTGTTGCGATTTTCCAAATGCTCCGTATGTTGCTGTAGAGAAAGGACAGTCTTTTCCAATGCTACAATGGGTTGCGTGTTGGATTGAACTTCAGGGATCTGTTGTTCAACTGAGGATATTCGAGCATTCATGGTCTCCCATTTATCTTTTAAAAGTTGCATATCCTTGCTTGTCTCTTCAATGAAAGGACGCATTGCACGAATTTCTTCCAAAATTTGATCAATGGAGGATGAAGAAGAGGATTTATCTGGTGTAGGAGAATCTTGTTTAGGTTGTTTGCTGGATGTAGCAGGAGGTGAGGATCTATTGGACAGCGATTGCCCCGAAGGGCAGCGCTGAGAAGAAGGAGTCGCCATCTTGGTAGATTGAATAGATGTAGATGCACCAGTTGAAGAGCTCACAGGGGTAATCACAGAGGGAGTAAAAACAAACTTAGATTTGCGTAACCTCACCATAGGAAGTCTGCACTCTAATCCATTGACTAATCTCAATGCTCTGAAAGGCAGTCAAAAGTGCGCGGAAAGCACAAGCTCCTGTAATTAAATTAAATGTGTCTCAGAGGGTCACCCAGTACAATTTAGGCCAATATTATTATACTGCAAGATGCTCCAGAAACGTAACACACTTAAATATCAATGAATAACTCCAGCAGGAAGAGAAATGTCAGCGTGTAAAGCCTCAGGAGTCCATAGCAGGGTGCACCAGAACACCTCCAGTGGGCCACCGGGATTGTGTATGTCATGAGATCCGGCAGTGCATATATTGAAAATAAAGTACTTCAAGGTGCAGCAGCATGGGGTTCGTCCCGAATATGGGTTCCATTTTGTTTGAGCCTCCATTTTGTCTTGCCATCACGCAGGCCGACGAATGTGGTCGAACGAATGAAGCGGCCTGGCCTTCATGTATTGGTATACATTAACAGGGTCTTTCTTGATTCCGAGGTGAATTGCAAGGATCTGATTCCTTCACCTGAAGCTGACCCTGCCGAGTCAATTTCCCTGGTTTGATCGTTGTCTGAGATTGCCAATCATTGTTCAGGACATCGTTAACTTTTAGTCTCCTTACACATGCCTTATCTTGCTCACTATCAGACATTGTTTCCTTTTCTATGTTCTTTATTACATGCATTGTGCTTTTCAATTATGGGTTTGTCCTGCTTGTGAAAATTGGATTTGGGACATTCCCAATGATTAACTTTGGGTTGGGACATTGCAAACTGAGCTTTTCGTCATGTGATACTTTGTTTGAGAATGTACCTCATTGGTTAACTTTTTGTGCAGTGGGAGTGTATGCTTGTAAATGTGAATATTGTGTATAAAAGGAGATGTCTTGCTCTATGAATTTGAGCAGTCTCCTGAAATACCCCCATGCTGTATTTCTAGGATCACTGTTACTGGCTGCAGCTAATAAACTTTGTCTCTGACGCCACCCAGAAGTATTCGTGTCTCTGTAAACCAAGACAGGTGAATCCGAAGACTTCGGGCGTGCCCCTGGCGCCGCTGGGTTCTAAAAGCCCAGTTCTTCAGTTGGCGCCCTAAGTAGGGCGACTTCAGCGGTACCGGTCCAAGCCCGAAGATTGTGAGGAGCTTCGTGAGGACATTCTGGAAGAGGGCCCCCACTTCATCGACCCCAGCATGTCGAATGTGGACTGAAGGTTTTTGCTACGAGGCTTCCCCTTTCCGACGGCTACGAAGGACTGCTGCCCTGACTGTCGCCCTGTCTTGGACCCTTTTGTGATGATTTGTAGAGCGCGTCGATAGACAGTCTTCTGGTGGCGTGACAAGACATTTTCGTTAAGTATAAGTGGGTCGCTCCAACCACTTGGTTTTGTTTCTTGGGTTCTTTGATTTGATTTTTGCAAATACCAAAGCCGAGGGGCTCGTACAATTGCGAGTATATCGTGTTAGATAACCCCTTGAAGTTTAAAGCTAGATTAGTGAGCGAGATGCCTGGTCTTAGCAAACTTAGGAATTTGTTTTGTTGTAGTTGCAACAGGGATTCCCGATTGGAGGACTCGTGTCTGATTCCTCCGGTTGGAACTCCGACTTATGAGCTCTATTCAAAGCATGGTGTGGGTCTCATTACATATAATGAAGTATGGGTCCGCTATACACGTAAAGATGGTGTCTTAAAATGGCCATAACATGGTAGTTTCGAATCAGATGTTTTAGATAATTTAGAAGTTGCGCTATTTAGGAAGAAAGCCCGGCCGGCGATGTTTGACTCTTTCTGCCTCTGGCGTAAGGAAGCCAAACAGCGAGAAATTAAGCAAGCTAAAAGAGATAGGAAAGATAAGAATATGTTGATAATGCAGGCTGCTAGGCAGTTTAAAGAAGATGAAGAAGATCGTGCGATTGAGGTGTCAGATAGACAACATTGCATGGCCATTGATAAGTGTTATCCGGCTTTGCCACCTCTTGTCCCGAATGTGACTAAGGACCGTGAAAAGGATCCCTTGATGTCGCATTTGTTGAGTACACCACCCCCTTATGTGCAGAGTGCTACGGCACCTCCGCAACCCCCAGTTACGCAAACCCCAATGGTTCAACCTCCTGCTGTGGTTCAGCCACCCGTTCTTCCACAGTTGGTTCTCTCTCCTCTGGCGCAGCCTTCTCTAGGGCCGCCAGCTTTGCCTCAAACTCCTTTGTCTTCTACTCCTTTGCCTTTAACTTCCTTTTCTACTCTCCCTATGTCTTTGTCTCCTCAGAACACTTTGTCTCCTGTCCTTATGTCGACTTCTTCTCCTTTAATGACTGAGACTGTTACTAGCCTTTTGTCTCCTCTTTTTGGGTCACTAAATATGACCCCAATTTCTGTGCGGAAACAAACGCGTAGTCAGCTCCCGAGTTCCGAGGAGCGGGCAGTGTTAGATCTCCTTGCTCGTAGATGGGTTTTAAATGCCTCTAGGTATGACCTGCAAGCGGTTATGGATGTTTTCCTACAGTGGGAAGCGCCAAAGCAAAGGTATGTTTTTGATGTTATGTGTATTTTCCTTCGTGAAGAGAGGGACGATGCTCAATTGGGACCGATTCCATCGGAGTTACTTATTGTTCAGTCCGACTTTGCTAAAGGGACGATAGTGGGTCCCGATGTTGAAGAAGCGGTAGAGACGCTTCCTGCGTTTAGGTGTAAACTTCCTTCTCAATCGTTGTTTGAACGAAGTGAAGCAGTATCCGATGAGAGAAGTTCCCCCTGTATGGAGAGAGGAAGTTGTGGCTAATGTTAATCAGGGTATTCAGGGAGTACCGGCTCATTTTCAGCGTGTTTAGGTACATGTTCCTTGGAAGAGAGCTGAAGTTCTGGCCCTTAAGCAGACTCTACCTGACCCCCGTAAGAATCCTGCGGGTTATTATAAAGAGTTGTCCCAGACAGTTGATGCGTGTGTGATGAATTTAGCCGATATAGATATGTTGTTGGGGAATGTAGTTTTTTTTTTTTTACCTCAAGGAAGGATATTCTAACAAAAAATCCGGGTACTTGTCAGACGAGAACTCTGGCACTGACAGCCGCAGAGGGTCTCCAAGTAGTGACTCTAGTGGAAGCACTACACCCAATAACAACCGCCAGCAACGTCGCCCAAACTGGAACCGAGGCTATCATCAAGGACCCATGTTCCAAGGACCACCCCAAATGCTGCTCCCGTGGCAATACCCTTTTTACCCGCAGGGGCCCCCACAATTCTACCCACTGAACCCCCCTTTTCACGACAGAGGTTGGGGCAGAGGAAAAGGGCGCAAGCGGGCGGTGTAAGAGGGGTGCAGTGGCAAGACCAGCCATCGACATCTGCCCCGATGGAAACCAGGAGTGTAACCAGGGGAAGGAGAGCCTAATAGTTAACCTCTCTAAGAGAGTACTCAATTCTACTGAAATGGGTATCCTTGAGAAGGGTTTGGGTTTCGTTCCTACCCCCACCCCAGACAACTTCACGGAAATGTGTGAGATTAAACAGCTTTTCCGCAAAGTACGCCTCAGGGCCTTCTTCCAAGATCAACCAGCAACTGACAAGACTGACACAGGGCTACGTAACCCCTCCACGTTCACCCCAACGGATGGGATGGTCCCACCCGAGGTGCTTACATTTGAGAGGGCAGTAATGAGGTCCCTGGAGAATAAACCACAGACCAGTAGTTTCAACAACCTGAGTAGAGCTGAAAGACAGGCAGTCTCAGCTTTGGGCAGCTACACCTCCATCGTCATTAAACAAGCCGACAAAGGGGGAGCCACGGTTATACAAGATGCCATTGACTATGACACAGAGTGTAAGCGCCAACTTGCCAACACCACCCACTACAGACCCCTACCGGCAGATCCGACCAGCAGGTTGACCACAGACATCTCTAGTCTGATCATTGAAGGCGAGACCAATGGCTGGATCTTGAAACATGAAGCGGAGTTCCTCCTGACGACGGACCCAGTGGTCCCTTACTTCTACACCTTGCCTAAGATTCACAAGGGTACCAGTCCTGTCCCAGGGAGACCTATTTTCTCTGGCATTGGCTCACTATTGGAGCCACTGTCTAAGTTCTGTGATGTATTCCTCCAGCCCATTGTGAAGAAAATACCCTCCTTTTTGCAGGACACAAGGGATGTCCTACGCCTTATTGACTCAATCGAAGGTAGAGAAGAAGTGGACCTCCTCCTCACGCTTGATGTGGAAGCATTGTATACGAATATTCCCCAAGCAGCCACACTAGAAGCAGTGGAATCTGCCTAAATGCAGGAGGATTGGTCCTCACCCACACCAATACCGTTCACCATGGCCTGCGCGAGCATCGCCCTGACAGAAAACTTTTTTCAATATGGATCACAGATGTACCATCAAATCAGGGGTACTTCAATGGGTTCAACCTTTGCTCCCAGCATTGCCTGTATCTATATGGCAGCCTTCGAGAACCAATTTATCTACCCAGAATCCAACCCCTTCGGATAACATCTTACATTATGGCGTTGCTACATAGACGACATCCTGATACTATGGAAAGGTGACCGCGATAGCTGCACCCAATTCTGCACATGGATCAACCAACAGAATCCATACCTTAAATTTACAGGCTCCATGTCTGAGACAGCCCTCCCCTTTCTTGACCTCACAATACGGCTGGGCCCAGCCGGTCTGAGCACTACCCTCTTCCGGAAGAGTACGGACAGAAACAGTCTTCTCTTGTTCAATAGCCATCACCCGAGAGCTCTACGCGAGAATCTACCCTTTGGCCAATTCCTGAGGGTACGTAGAAACTGCTCCTCTAGGGATGACTATAGACAAGAAGCTAATACCCTCCAACACAAACTGATGGATAGAGGGTACCCCACTAAACTGATACGTGACTCCAGCAAGAGAGCACTCAACAACCATAGGGAGGCCCTCCTTGAAGTACACCAGAAAGAGCGTGATGACCTAATTACTTGTGTCACCAGTTTTACCAGAAACTCCAACTTTATTAAAAAAACTGTGAACAAACACTGGGGCATCCTCAACTCAGGGGGCGCCGAGCTACCCAAACCGAGGTTCGCTTTTAAATGAACAGCCAACCTTAAAGACTCCCTGATACATACTCGCCCTAAGAAACAATACAGCAGTGGGCAGCAGACATTATGGCACCTCCCTCCCGTTGTTGGACACTACCCTTGTGGCGACTGCACAGTATGTCCCCAGTCCAGACAATGCAAAGAAATCAAACTCACTGATTCCTTCACGTGGAAACTCAACAGACACACCAACTGTCTCAGTACTAAATGTATCTACTTCCTGATTTGTCCTTGTGACAAATTCTATGTAGGTATGACCATGAGACAGGTGAAGCTCAGGATAACGGAGCACAAAAGCAACATACGGTGCTCCAGGACCCACACGAGATTGTATGAACACTAGCAACTTCGCAATCACTCTGCAGACAGCATCCAGTGGTTAGTGCTCGAGTCCCAACCAGCCATGTCCAGGCAGGCACTGTTTAGGCTGGAACAGAGATGGGTGCACCGCCTTCAGCTTGACACTGTAGGGCTCAACGATGCAGTCCCCTGGGCCACCGTCTCTAGATGACCTCCTAGCTAGCTCCTGTACCCATTCAGCTTATTAGTTACATACACCGGAGCTTGGCCCAGGCCATTGCATCACAGAGGGCCTATGTCCTACCCTTGATTCCCAAACGAGTTATCTCTACACGATGTCCCTCCAAGTACCTGACTGACCCGCTTTGTCTCTACCACGAGCATAATATCCCAGTGTCCATCAGGGAGTGTACTCTATCCCCAAGATCTGATGACTGGTCAAACAACCCCCCTTCCCCCAGCAGTCGCGCGGCCCTGCCACACGATAGGTTACCTTTATTAAGATCCAACACCCGCATAATATCCAGCTTGAGCAGCAATCCAGCGCCACACCAACCCCCAGCAGACTGTACATCCGACCTCTGCCAGCACCAGCGACCTTTCCAACATGGCCACCACGTTTGCCATCATTGCCTAGCAACAGCTCCAGTTCCTGGGCTCCCTGTGCGCATGCGCATGACGCGCGATAGGCGCCACCGCACCCGCGGCGCCTGGGGGAACTAGCGGTCAGCCTTCTTATAGATGGACACCACTGGGACACACCACCAGTTGCTCCGCACCCTGACCAGGTGCCGCAAGCGTGAGGGGTAGGTGTCTCCGCCGTCCCAGCGTCTGCACACAGGTAAGCTCTTTCCCTCTGCCCTCATGACCTGAGGCTCGCCTCAAACGCTGGCAGCACTACAGCCCAGGCGGTTGCGGGGGTGGCCCTCAGCCCCGTCCGGGCTCCCCGCCCACTTGCCACATTGCGGCCGGCGGTTCAGAGGAGGTAGGGAGCGCCCTCCTGTCCCCGGTCCCACTTACGCTCCTGAGGCTGTACTCTGGGGGTTGTTTCCTGCGCGGTGCCCGCTGCACTTCGGCGCTGTCTATACTTGCGCTCACGGCTTGTGAGCATACAGTGTTGCATGGTGCTGGGTGTGCGAGCTGTGCCCCGCGCTGGGAGCTCCTTTGATATGCAGACGCCCCACACGGACAGAGGTTCCGTCTCCCTGCCTACCCGATGACTGCACCCGTGGTATTGGGTCTATTAACCCTGGAGGTCCACTGAGTGCTCACACCTGCGCCCTCCACGTGGCTTTGCTCTGGCATGAGCCCGGTCCTCCCCATTCCCCCATTGGGGGAGCCTCGACTACCAGGCACTAGTCTACTACCCTGTATCCTTCTATACACAATTCATTCCTTCCCTTCCATACCCTGCAGGTACACCCACCAGACAGCGCTGGCCTTAGGGGAGCATACTGCGAGGCCCGTGTCACTCTCCCTTAGGGTAAGAACCTTCCTTTTCTTCTCCCAGGAATGGGTGCTGCATGGACAGATTCGGCTAGACACTTTAGATGAGTGTTTTCACTGCACTCCGGTTTCTCCAATGAGAGATAATAATCGCGCCATACCCAGACCGATTATGAAGGGAAATTCTCATCCACCCAGTACTCGGTATGAATGTTTTCCCTGCACGCCCCCCTCACACCCCCCACAGTGTGGAGAGCATTGACTAAAAGTCACCCTACATTATCTCAATGTATAATCACAATTTCGAGATATGACTTGACTCGCTCTCTTTTAATCTCTTTTTCCTCCTACCTTTAGGTCGTCTAACTAGAGCAGGACCCCTTGGCCCTCTTTGTACCCGACCCAGTGAGGTTGTATTTGCTTTTTACTTCTTGAATGAGCATTGTATCACCCTTCTTCACGTGTAGTACCTTGTTTTGGTCCTGACGAATCGCCGGTTGGCGAGAAACATGTTGACTACACCAGGGGGTTGAGTTAGTTTTCTGTACCCCTACACAGTTTCTAGCTCCCCTCTCACCCCTTTTAATCAGGGAATCAGCCACGTCAATAAAACCCACTGTGGACTGCTTACCCTGTTTTAATATTCACTCACTTTGCACCGACTACACTTCCTCTCTTTTTACTCACACACACCATCGGCAAGGAACAAAAGAACTCCGCCAAAAGGGTGCCTTTTGGCACTCCGTCAGACATTGCAGCGCCGGTCTGATGAGGAGCAGTGAGCCGATGATGAAACTGGACATCCTACAGTCAGGGTGTGTTTCACACCTAATGCTCTGGGTGTGTGAGGCTCTCTAGTTCCGACAAAGGAACCTCCCTAGTTCCTTGACTCTGCACGTCTTATTCCCTCTCCACACTGTAATACTGTCTTTGTATCCTTCTGTGTGCTCTGGTTGGGGAATGTAGTCCCTCAACCTTTATGGGCGAAGATCCGTCACGAGGATCATGCAGTAGAGTTAGGAGATACGTGGGTTAATATTGTTGCTGCAGATGGTCGTCAAGGTGGAGGGGCTAAACCTGAGCCTTTAGTTACAGAACTCCCTGGTAAGATTATTGCTTTAATGAAGACTTTGATGCCTCCTATGCGAGTGAATTGGGATAAGTTAGCAGCATGTAAGCAGAAGAAAGACGCAAGTGTGTCTGATTTCTTCACTAGGTTTGAAGAAACATTCATTGATCATAGTGGTCAAGATATGAGTACAGAAGGTGGCCAAAGGTTGTTTGTGGATAAGTTCGTCTATAATTTGCTCCCCGAGCTTTGTAAGAAGTTGAAGGGTTGTTTCTTCTTCGGCCCAGATATTGGCTGCTGCACAATATTACAAGAATAGAGATAAAGATGAGAAAGATAAAGCGGAGAAAAAGACTAAAGAATTGAAGACGAAGGTTCTTTTGCAGCAGGCGTATCCGCCTCGTTTTAATCAGCGTGAGTTTCAGCAACCTCCACAGTTTCAGAGATTGTTGCAGAAGCCCGAGTCTTTTCCGCAGCGAATTCCGGTAGGCCCTAATCAGTGCGCTTATTGTATGGAAGAGGGCCACTTCAAGCATAGTTGTCCGATTCTGCTACAACGTGCGAATGGTGCGTCTGTTGTGAGAGGTCGAGGTGTTCAGCAAGTCCCTCGGGGTAGAGGACGTGGCGTGTTCCCCCAGAATGGACGTTCCTTTCCCCCACAGAATTCTATGAATTTTTTTGATCAGCAGAATGCCGCGACTGATCTGTCGGCTCAATATTATGCTGATGATTACTATGTTGAGAGTGAGAATGCTGACTGTAATGATTGCTAGGACAGCCGTAGACAAAGAGAGGGAGTAGTGTCAGTTCCAGTAGACCAGAGTGGACCTTATGTTGAAGTGATTACATCAGGTGTGTCAGAACCTTTTCTTTTGGATACTGGTGCGGCAAAGAGTTCTATCATGTACTCTAAACTCCCTGGCGCACCTTTGTCTGGCATGACGAATGTTTCGGTAGGTTTTTCTGGCGCCCCAGTTCGTAACCCGGTTTCTTGCCCTTTGTCTCTTTCTGTTGGGCCTTGTGAATTGGAAGCACCTCTAATTCTTACAACAGGTTGTGGTGAGAATCTGTTGGGTTTGGACTTGTTGAAAAGATTGCATGCAACATTGTATTGTTCTCCTTCGGGAATACATATTACATTGGGTAAGAGAGTGATTTCTCCGATGTATTTGTCTAAAGATCGGCTTCCATTGGAATTGCGTTCTCTCCCTGATACTCTCTGGGCTACGGGTCCAAATGATGTTGGCCTTTTGCAGATTCCACCATACGTTGTTACCCTCAAGGCAAATGCTAAGTTGCCTCGTATTCCACAGTATCGAATCTCTAGTGATGGCGAGAGAGCTCTTTAAGCGATTATCTATGATTTGGTTGAGAAAGAATGTGATTGAAGAAACGAGAGGTAATGTGTGTAATAGTCCGGTTTTGCCTGTTCTTAAACATACTGACTCTTCTCAGCTACCTGTGTATCGGTTTGTGATCGACCTTCAAGAAGTGAACAAGATTGTTGTTCCGCAGTTTCCTGTTGTCCCTTACATTACTGCTTTGCTGACTATGATCCCTGCTTCGGCTGCCTGGTTTTCTGTGATAGATCTGAAGAATGCTTTCTTTAGTATTCCAATTGCTGAAGAGAGTAGAGATATTTTTGGCTTCTCTTTGGGAGGCCGAAGCTTCCGGTTTAAGCGTGCTCCTCAAAGTTATTGTGAGAGTCCATCCATCTATAGTCAGGCTTTAAAGACTCAGCTTGATTCTTTTGTTTTGCCTTCTGGTGCGACTCTTATCCAGTATGTGGATGATTTGTTGGTTGCTGCTGATGATGAAGAGACTTGTAAAGAAGCTACGCTTTCTTTGTTACGGCATTTGTCTGACCTTCATCATAAAGTGGCACTTTCGAAGTTGCAATATTGTCGCCAAGAAGTGACCTACTTAGGTCATCTCTTGTCGAAGGAGGGAAGACGATTGACCCCAGAGCGTATACAAGCGATTGCGCAAATGACTGTACCATCTACACAGAGAGAAGTCTGTGCTTTCTTGGGTATCACCTCATATTGTAGACAGTGGATTCGGAATTTTTCCTTATTAGCGAAACTTCTGTTGGCACTTACTCTTAAGGATACACCAAATCCTCTTCCTTGGTCTGATGAATGTCAGAAAGAGTTTTTCTGAATGGCGTGATGCGTTGTGTTCGGCTCCGGTGTTGGGTACCCCCGATTACAGTAAGCCTTTTACGCTGTACGTGCACGAGAGAGAAGGATGTGCGTTGTCAGTGTTGACCCAACAGTTTGGAGACAAGCAACGCCCATGTGCGTATTTCTCAGCTACGTTAGATCCAGTAGCTAAAGCATTGCCGAGTTGTTTGAGGGCTACAGCGGCAGCGGCTGTTTCTATCTGACAGTCTGCTGGTCTGGTATTGGATAATACATTGATTGTGATGGTCCCACATGCAGTGGATACGCTATTGAATAAGACAAGTACTCAGCACCTTACTAGTGCACGTTTGTCAGGTTATGAGTTGACACTTCTGGCGAGTCATGTGCATATAAAACGAT
The DNA here is from genome assembly GCF_964263255.1 of Lissotriton vulgaris. Classification (NCBI taxonomy): domain Eukaryota; kingdom Metazoa; phylum Chordata; class Amphibia; order Caudata; family Salamandridae; genus Lissotriton; species Lissotriton vulgaris. The sequence continues at coordinate 796,091,734 of NC_141685.1, read as the reverse complement.
GCAACATGTTGAATCCAGCTACGTTGTTGCCGATTTCTGTAGAGACAGATGTTCAGGAACAGCATGATTGCTTTCTTCGGACAGAGTAAGAAACGAAGGGTAGAATTGATCTGAAAGATACTCCTCTTTCGAATTCTGATGGTACCTTATGGGTAGACAGTTCATGCTTTAAGCTCCCGAATGGCGATACGACTGCAGCGTATGCGGTTATGACTTTGCACACGATTGTTGAAGCTGCACGTATTCCACAGAATTCAGCTCAAGCAGCAGAGTTGATTGCACTGACAAGAGCATGTGTGTTGTAGAAAGGAAAGAGAGTGACTGTGTACACTGATAGCCAATAGGCGTTTGGTGTTGCTCATAGTTTTGGACGTTTGTGGAGAGAGAGAGGATTTCTTACTTCTCATGGTACAAAGATTCAGCATGGACAGTTGGTGAATGAACTTCTTGAGTCACTTACTTTGCCGACATAAGTTGCGATTGTGAAATGCAGTGCACATAAGAAGGTTACGGATGATGTTGGTCGTGGTAATGCATTTGCGGATGAAGTAGCGAGAGAAACGGCGAAAGATGTGACGAGTCGAATGTATGTTGCAGGCCCTGCTAGATGGGTTCCGGAAAAAGGAATGTGTGAAGACACAATAGAGAGTGTGAAATCGATTCAGGCTGACGCTACTGAGAAAGAATTGAATGTGTGGAGAGAGACTACTGGAATGTTGGATTCGACTGGCTGTTGGATTGAGTTGTCAGAACACCAGCGATGGTTGTTGCCTGATGCGTATGTGCTTCCAGTGGTTACGATGGCACATGGATTGGCACACATCAGTTCGAAAGGGATATGTAAGTTGTTGGCTCCAGTATGGCAGAATGCTGGAATTCCAAAATGTACTGAGAATCTGGTGAAAGATTGTATGGTTTGTATGATGCATAATCCTGGTAAGGGAACCCCAACTCCAGCAGGTCATTTTGCTCCTCCAACGTATCCGTTTGAGGTTCTACAGTTGGACTTTATTCACATGGAGAGATGCAACAACCTAAAGTATGTCCTTGTGGTTGTTTGCACCTTTTCACGATGGATAGAGGCTTACCCTCTAAAGGATAATACTGCCTTATCTACAGCTAAGGTCTTATTGAAGGAGTTCTTCCCTAGATTTGGTTTGCCGAGAATGATATGGAGTGACAATGGAAGTGAATTTGTGGGCCAGATTATGAAGAAAGTGTGTGCAGGTTTGGGAATAAGGCAGAAGTTTCATGCTGCGAATCACCGCCAGTCAGCTGGTTTGGTTGAATGTTACAATGGCACCCTTAAGCTGAAGTTGGCTGAGATACAAGCGAGCTCTGGCCTAGCATGGCCCGATGCTTTGCCATTGGCACTTTTCTCAACGAGGACGACAGTACATTCTCGTGTGGGACTTAGCCCATACGAGATTGTATTTGGCCGCCCGGCCAATGTTTGGGGTGTGCAGAGGCCAAAGAAGTATAGTGACATCGAGTACCCTATGTTGGTTGACTATTTACATGATTTGACTGCTAAATTGCGTGTTCTTCACCAACAGGTGCACGATACCTTACCTTCAGCTTCCGTGGATGCAGGTCACGCGATTCAACCTGGGAATCGGGTCCTGGTCCGGAACTTCCAAAGGACGAAGAATCTCGAGCCCAGGTGGATCGGCCCTTTCCAAGTCCTTTTGGTGACTCGAACAGCCGTCAAGGTTTCCGGCAAGAAAAATTGGGTGCATGCCACCCACAGCAAGAAGCTTCCACTTCCCTTGCCATATGACCAATGCATTTCTGATGGTATTGCCGATTCTGAAAGCGAAAGAGTTGTGGAGTTTGTCCCCTTTAGTGATGCGCATTTGACATGGACTCAGTCGGAACGTGAGGATGATGAAGTTTTGCAAGAAGCTATGCCTCCGCCGATGAGACTTGACACTACAAATCCAGAGACACTGTTCCAGGATCAGACTGTTTCTGGTAAAGAGCGCTATAATCTGCGAAGCAGAAAGGACAAATAAAGATTACAAGTTTTTTTCTGGTGTTTTTGGGTGAACTATACTCTATCAGACAAGAGACTTTTTTTGTCTTTTTCTTTTTCGAACCACCATCCGGGTTCAGCTGCAGGGTCACGGTATAAGATCTTAAGGGGTGACCCGCGTATTGACACAAGGTCTGCGGTTCCGGGAGTGTCTAGGATGCCTGGACGCATGCTTAAGTGAAGAGGGAAAATTGCAGTGAGCAGCACGGTAGAGGATGGAGTCTTTTGTAATGGATAGAGTTGTTGAGAAAAATAATTTTAAAATGAGATTGTGTACATTGGTCCGTAACAAATGTTTTATTATATTGTGTTTTTTTGTGTTTTTAAGTATCACATTGGCTTGTGTTGGTTGGACTGTATATGCTACACCGTTGATATCTGCACCCACCATCCAACCCATGCTTTCTTCTACTACTGTTTCTTTGCACCAATTCTATACGTTGCCTGAACATGAACAGAAAAGACGATCAGAGTTTGTAAACAATTCATTTATACAGCTCCTGCATCAGCATCAGTTGGTAGTCAATACTATAAATTGTTGGGTATGTGGTCTTATGCCTCATTCGACAGATAGAGGTGTGCCATATCTGGTTTTGCCTTTTTCTTCCAATGGGTCTGTATGGGCTTTGCAGACTATGTTTATTTATGCGAATGAGGTATACCCTATGCGTTCCTTGAGAGACAACCCGAGCAATAGTGCTTTGATAAAGGGAATAGTAGATATGATCCGAGATATCGATGCATACAATGCTATCCCTAAGGATGAAGCGCAGGCATATATTGGTTGGAATGTCACTGGGTATAGCACTAGTTTGACAGAAAAGGAGAGACGAAAGAGGTCTCCCCCGATTTGGATCGTACCCCATCGAGGCCACTTTTGTTTACGAGGTAATGGTCGAAATCCGAGAGCTCAGCTAGGTGAGAGTGTGTGTGCTCAAACCTATGTTTATGCATCCCAGACTTCTCCTCCGTTTGTCCCAGCTAAAGGTACATATTTTGTATGCCACGATAGAGCCTATGCATGGTTGCCACCTGATTTTTCAGGCACATGTTATGTGGCGTTTTTGCTTCCCCCTACGTATACAGCTGCTATGGATTATCACAGAACAAGATATGTTAGGGGTGTCTTCGATCAGGAAGATACCGCAGCACAGGAAGTAGGAGATTTTTTCAAGGGTTTCGTACCCTTTTGGGGTCCTTTGGCCAATAGCAGACATATACGACAGCTTACGAGAGTGGTTGAGGCCACTATAAATTAAACTGCAGGTGCTCTTAGCAATATTACGGTGGAGCTCCAAGCTTATCGTGTTATGACATTGCAGAATCGTGTTGCGTTAGATGTCATACTTGCTGATCGTGGAGGGGTATGCAAATTGATCTAGTTGCTGTATTTACATACCAGATAATGCCCCAACAGTGTACCAAGCCATTTCCAGATTGCATAAGGTTTCTGAGTCTATTCATGTAGACGAAAGAAACTGGTCATTGATTGGATGGTTTTGGGAATTGTTGTCTAAATGGGGATGGAAAGTTCTGATTTTCTTTGGTATGGCTTTAGCTATTCTCTTCTCTTGTTGTCTTTGTATCCAGTGTGCTCCCGCCGTTTGTAGTCTTTGTGCTACTACGTGTGTGCGGAGACCTGTCTTGAGAGAAGTAGAGAGTAATAGGATGATGCTTCAGCAACACCTACATGGTCTCATGAAGATTGATATAGACCTAGATTCAGATTGACGTGACTTTAGGTTATTGCCTACGTAATGGCAAAAGGAGGGTCTGTGGTTCTGTGAAAACGGGCCTCGTTACGTAAGGTTATGGTTCCGTCAGGATTTTGGTGATGTCGAACCGTATTTGGTGGGTGCGGCTAATGTGGAGTGAATTCGTCACGTTAGCTAGCCAGTACATTACGTATTTGGAGATTCCGTCCCGAATATGGGTTCCATTTTGTTTGAGCCTCCATTTTGTCTTGCCATCACGCAGGCCGACGAATGTGGTCGAATGAATGAAGAGGCCTGGCCTTCATGTATTGGTATACATTAACAGGGTCTTTCTTGATTCCGAGGTGAATTGCAAGGATCTGATTCCTTCACCTGAAGCTGACCCTGCCGAGTCAATTTCCCTGGTTTGATCGTTGTCTGAGATTGCCAATCATTGTTCAGGACATCGTTAACTTTTAGTCTCCTTACACATGCCTTATCTTGCTCACTATCAGACATTGTTTCCTTTTCTATGTTCTTTATTACATGCATTGTGCTTTTCAATTATGGGTTTGTCCTGCTTGTGAAGGTTGGATTTGGGACATTTCCAATGATTAACTTTGGGTTGGGACATTGCAAACTGAGTTTTTCGTCATGTGATACTTTGTTTGAGAATGTACCTCATTGGTTAACTTTTTGCGCAGTGGGAGTGTATGCTTGTAAATGTGAATATTGTGTATAAAAGGAGATGTCTTGCTCTATGAATTTGAGCAGTCTCCTGAAATACCCCCATGCTGTATTTCTAGGATCACTGTTACTGGCTGCAGCTAATAAACTTTGTCTCTGACGCCACCCAGAAATATTCCGTGTCTCTGTAAACCAAGACAGGTGAATCCGAAGACTTCGGGCGTGCCCCTGGCGCCACTGGGTTCTAAAAGCCCAGTTCTTCACATCTACATGAGAGCAGCAGGAGTTTCCTCTATACTTTTAGCGTCATAGATTTAAAAAAAATTATCCTTGTGGAATGAGCATGCTCTACATACGTGCACACTAAAAATTGAGTTGTGTTCCTATTTTTTATTATATTATTATTATTTTTATTAATAAAATGTAACTTTAGGGTCTCAGCGAATGTTCCTCTCACTGACACTTAAATAGAGGAGTTAGTTTGTAAGGTATGTGCAGATGCAAATTTAATCTAGCCACCAAAAGGTGAAGATTAAGTAGGTTATTTATATTTTGGCAGAGTGAATTAATCTATCATACATTGGCAGAGCTCCCATTGTATGGGACTGACAGTTCCCATTTCCATTTCATGCCTTATTCCGAGGGCCCAGTTGTAGCACCAGTTTAACAGTGACTTAATGTGTGGCCCCTAAAGTTCACTACAGGGGTCACCAAGGATAGCTTGGGTACTGGTATTTTAAACATTGCAGATAATAAAAATGCATACAGGAAATAAGTAAGATGTATGTAATGGCCCATGCAGGCATGAGCAATATGGGTAATCACAGTTTTGGGTAATAGGCCCACTGGAATGATGCGAGTCTGAGGCTGCGTGGTTTTCCTCATTACTATGGTTTGTTGCATTTGCCATATAACTCATCATCTGCTGCATGAGCTAAAGATTTTAGCAAAACAAAATGTGTTTCTAATTCAGACAAAAATGTACAATAATCTAAATTACATTTGTTGCTGTGTATTGGAGGACCCAATTAAAAGGTTGACCAGTCACCTTTCTGTTGCTTTTTACTGTATTTGTATGTTAAACTGGTACAAATTAGGGCAGCCCCTGGCCGAGGCAGTGTTAATGTGTTAAAAAATGACAAAATTATGAAGTATTACTGTCAGAAAATGTGGCACAACCCGTTTCATAATTTGCCTTTTCTTGCCACATAATTTAGTCAATCCAGCCTCATAATTTGGTCCTTCAATGCTCTAATGGCCCTGGTAACAAATTGAAATTACTTGTTGAGGGGTTCACGCTCAGTGTACGAGATTCTGTCCCCTTTTCAATGCCTTCCCTTTAATTAAAATAAGTCACATGCCCCTACCGAACTCCTCCCCTTACTTTATTGTGTATGCAGGGGACACCACGCCTAAATGTAACTATGTGCAACAGGGCTACCTAGTTTTAAGCCTGCTTATATGTGACATATCATTGTTTGCAGCAACTAGACTTTACTATGGTGTAAAAGAAAATACATGAAGCACTTGTAACTATTTCAGTAAAGCTGGTTACTTTTGTTTTCAATGCTGTGCTTTTATCTATACTACTATTGAGGGAACACAAACCTTTTGGCAAAGTAAACTCGGGAACTACAGCGCCAATCCACACACCCAATACATTGTTGTAATCCTCAGGGTGTGCAGATGGACATAGGCTATAGAAAATTTAAAAAAAAGGTACATTTAAAAATATAACTTTAAAAAAAAAGTAGTGCCCTGAAAGTAGTGCCCTGAAAGTAGTGCCGGCCGCGACGCTGACGGCCACGACGTAGCGCCTGCCCCAACTTACGTGATGATGAGGAGGAGCGGCGGTGAAGTGATGAGCTCGGGGAGGAGCGGCGGCTCAGGTAAGGCTCTGGGATACGGGACGGGAGGGAGCCGGTGCGGGAGATTGGGCCGGAACAACTGCGGTAAGGCTCAGGGTCTGGGGGCAGCACTTCAGGCTTGCGTGCACTCCAGCCCCCGGCAGCCACGACATTGTCCGGGACACAGACAATTTCGTGGTGGGCGGGTGCCGGGGCGGGAGTGCACGCAAGCCTGAAATGCTGTCCCCAGCCCCCTTCTGCCCCGGGCAACGCTGGGGCGGGCTGCTAGTTGGTATATAGTTGTCAATTATTTTTAAACTATATTATTTTTAAACTATATGCATTGCATATTGCTTTTAACTTTGTCCTGACACATTTTTCAAAGCATGCAGAAGGCAAACAAAGAGCTCTGGTTTCCATCATTCAGATCCTTATTAATGGAAACATTGTGAAATCACTTGCAATGACTAACATTGAATGACTTATCCCTATGCTTTTCCCCTTATCAGTACATGCTTTAAACAGTTAATGTAAGAAGAAACACTTTCCCATGTGTTCTACCTCAGTCCTAATGACCACAGACTGATAACTTAAATAAACAAAGTCAGTACGGCCATGTTAAAATGAATACAGATTATTTCATATAAAGTTCTACTTAAGAATCAAGTGCAGGCCTTTGCAGAGTCTTAAAATGAGAAGAGTGGGCTGGCATTTTTCTCTGGGAAAGATAGCAACCCTGCCTCTACTCCAGTAAGTTCTGTGCTGCCTCTTCACTCTAAAACAAGCAATGCTCTATCGAGGACCCGCTCTCTCAGGACCCCCACTCCTCCCACTCCTGTAAGGTGGCTGACATTCTGGGACTGAAAAGAAACAAATACGTTTTTGTGCCTCTTTTGAGACCTGGGAACGTGCAGTTTCAGTTTCAGTTTAAGGCAGGCTGAACAAATCTGAAGAGATTTTTGAAATTATATCCAAACTCTCTAATCCAGATAGAGTCACACCACCTGTCCCCCTTCTCAGAATTTCTGCGATGCACTTAACACTGTTTTGTTGTTGAAAAGATTAAGAGTATTAAAGACAGCATCCCAATTAGATAATTTTCAAATGAGATCACACAGGAAGACAGGAACTCCTTCACCTTATCTACCTTCCCCTTTATCATCAAGAATTGCCTTTTGGAACCTGCTGACAAAGTACAATCAGTCTCACCAAATGATACTTGCCCCCCCCTAAAGTCCTAAAAACAATATTCATAAAAATAGCAAATCCTAGGCAACTGTGGGGTTCTTAAGGATATCAGGTACAGTGGCACACAAAAATTGTGAGCACGACAAATGTAGACTAATGCAGTGTACAGGAAAAATTAACAATAAAAGCATTGAAGTAAATATTATTCATTTATTATAAGGAATACATAACATAAATTTAAAAATGCACAACTCACAAGTGTTATTACAAATAATCACAAAAGTTTCAACATATATTATCCAGCATATTTAAAATCAATTAACATACATAAATAAAAACAGATACATTCATAAAATAAACAAGTGGGTTAATTAATAAGCTCAAGGGGGTCCCTTTCTTATATATTCTAAAAACAATATTCTCCAACTTTTCTGATCCAGACTTGTCCTTTCTCAGTCTTTCTCCCAGCCAAGTAACGGTACCGAGTTCGTTCAAAGAGGCTGTAGAGGTACCCCTCCAGAAGAAAGTCAGTGAGGATCCACTCACACTGAAAAATTACCACCCCCATTTCTCCATTACCCTTCTTGACAAAGGTACTGGATGCACGTGTGGCATGAAGCCTTAGTTCTTTTTTGGAGGGGTTCAAATTCCTATATCCCTGTCAGGCAGCCTTCTGCCCGGCTCATTCCACAGAATCAATCAAACTCTCAGTGATCGATGACATGCATGGGGAATGAAACAGGGGCCCCATCCAGGCACTGGTTCTCTTTGACCTCTTGGTGGCCATTGACACAGTCGACCATAATCCCCTGGTGGACCGTGTCGAGGACACAGGTTTGCAGGGCCCGATGCATGACTAGATTATCTTCTGGACTGATCTCAATCAATCCGTTTGATCTCTAGAAATTCAAAGTCCGGTTGGACTGTGGGGTATCACAAGGTTCCCCTCTTTCACCACATCTCTTCATTTTATACATACGTCCCCTAGTCCATACCCTCATAAATTTGAAGTGTACAATCTACAACTATGCAGATGACATGCAGCTGCTCTTTAGTATTGATAACTCCCTTGAGTCAAAAGAAAAATTTCAAAACACGATGCTCTTCATCCATGACTGGATGAACCACAACCATCTTAAACTAAACTCAGACAAATGGAAATTGTCAGCACTAAGAGTAAGCTTGACTATTGGAATGCATCATTCTGGCCTCCCGAGATGAGAGCTCCCCATCTCCCAAGAAATCTGTTAAAGATTTTGAAGTCTTTATTGGTGGCGAACTATCAATGAAGCTCCAACTCAGGGCACTGATCTCTTCCTGCTTCTTACTACTCCACAGAATTAGGAAAATTGCAAAGTTCCTTAATTCAGAGGCCCTCATTCAAGTTGTAAGTGCCCTGTTTGATTCCAGAATAGACTACTCCAACTCCCTTTAAGTGGGCCTTCCTAAGTGATCCTTAATAAACTTCAAATTGTTCAGAACCAGGCAGCCCAATTAGTATTTCAACAACCTAGACACTGCCATATTACACGCCAGATGAAAGATCTCCATTGGCTGCCTGTGGAACAAAGCACTATCTTTAAAACAGGATGCATTATTTTCAAAACTCTTGAAGGCAAAAGTCCTGCTTTTATTACATCTCGAATCCAGAAATACATCCCCAAAATGAACTTTGCGTTCTTCTCTCATGAACTACCTGTCGGTAACTAACTTAAGAAAAAAGAGAATGGTTGTCTCCACATTCTCAGTCATTACCTTCTACATCTGGAACTACATTCCTCTTGAGATCAGAACAACCTCAAGCTACATGAAATTTGGACAATCCCTTAAAAGATGGTTCTTCAGACATATGTATGATTAATTTCTCACTCAGCAGCATTGTGATCAGCTCCCCTTCACTCTGGCACCATGAAACCCCTTTGTGTATGTGCTCTTATTAAATTCCGGTAACATAACATGACAACTGCTGTAGAGGGGCACACACTGCAGAGACAAGCGATGGAGGCCCTCTTCGTGTAGAGAAGACTGGGGTCCTCCCCGCACTGCAGTGGCTGTGGGGTGGCTTTACACCCCCTGCATCAGAGAGACACAAAAATAGTGATGGTCACTTGTGGAAAGGGGTCTAGAAATGGTCTGCCGAGCAACAGATTGTCACTGTTCCACCAAAGCAGAGTGCAAAGCCAAGGATGTTAACAACACTAGATCCCTCCAATGCCTTCCACTTGTGCACAAGGCCTCGTGAGGCATTCCTGTAGAGGGTGCATGGGCAATCAGGAGTACAGTTTAATTTGCTATGCAGGAAGTGATAACTCCTAACAGCTTCATGGCATTTCAAACTGTACTTGGACAGTGTTAAAAAAAGAGACAGCAACTGCTGAATGTCATCATTCTCTGGTCATTGGGGTGTGCCTTTCTTGTCACTACTTTGAGGAATGACTAAAAGAAGGGCTAAATTTGATGCATCTGTAGATGCACTTTTCACTTTTTTGGTGAATCCTAGATTGTGAAGCAGAGAGACTGCTTTTTGAGTGTGTGCTAGGCATTGCAGATTCCTGCTGCTCTTGATCAGCCAGTCATCTAAATATGGAAACATGTGAATGGCATTTCTGCACAGACTTGCTACTACCACCTCTAAGAACTTTGAGAACATCCCTGGAGCTGTAATGGCTCTGAAGGATAACACTGCCAACTGGTAGCATCTTCCACGTACTGCAAAGGTACTGATGATGCATTGGTTAGATCGCAATATGAAAGTTTGAGGCTTTCAGATCCAGCGCTGACATGAAGTTGCCTTGGCACAGCAGGGGGATGGCATCTTGAGGAATGACCATGTGAAAACGTTCCAAGAAGATGAAGCTTTTCATTGGCTGATGGATGAGCATAGGCTTGGGGGAGCTGTCCTTTTTGGGGATTAAAAAATACAAGGAATATACCTGAACCTCTTCCTCCAAAAGGTGAAGGTGGTCTGAACGCAGTTCCTGGTGGTGGGGCGGGGTGCATGAATTTCAAGGGAGTAACCTTCCCACTCAGTGGAGAGTACCCAATGATCTAAGGTGGTGTTTACCCACTGATCTAGGAAGTGTCTCAGCCTCCCGGACAGGTGTTACGTGGTCGAGGGAGAGAAGGGAAGTCACTGCTACAGAGGAGACCCTTTTTGCGCTACCTTATGCATTTGCCATGCCCTTTCCTCTATAGGCCCTCTGTGGAAGGACATAGGTTGTTGGGAGTCCTGAAAAGACTTCTGGCAAGGCTGAATAGGCAGTCTCTCATTTCAGCCCCCTGGTTTGGAACCTCTCCTGGTTTGATGTTCCCCGAAAGCTTATGTGAGAATGGGAAACTGCAGGGCTCACGGGGAACTAGCTATGCCCATATCCTGCTTTATTGTTTGAGCGTCTGGTCCACCTGAGGGCCGAACAGATACTCATCATCAAAGGGTATGTTTAATAGGGATTATTGCACCTCAGGTCTAAACCCTGACACCCTAAGCTAGAAGTGTCTGCAGAGGAGGACGTTGGTGGTGATGCCCCTTGCTGCAGTGCCCTTGAGCATCTGTAATTTGTGTACTGTGCATTCAGTTTTGGACAAGGTTTGAACTTCAAAGTCTTCCCAGTGGAGTTTCACATGCACTGCGTTCTGAATTACTGCATGGTATGCAGAAGTGCCATCGAGTGAGGATGGTTTGGTTGGGTATGGCTAATCCTGTGGATCTATCACCAAATCCTCCCATGAAACCCCTAGTAGCCAGCAGAAGCCTCTCTTGATGCAAAAAGTTTTTTCCAGTTCATTTAGGGCTTTGGCCCCAGCCCTATGGAACTCTATTCCACTCGCTCCGTGCAGCACACATGATCATTGGGTATTTAGAAAACAGATTAAAACATCGCTGTTTTCATCCACCTAGCACCACAGTGTGTCCACATGATCCTTGGGCATTTAGAAACAGATGATACCTGGCTGTCTGGTCATCTGTCTAGCCTCACCTTCCCCAGCCATCCATCCGCTAGCGTTGGGACGCCCCCATGTTGGGGCAGCCATGCGCTATACCAATATATCTAACATAACATAACAGTTGCCAGTGATTTAATTACTGTAATTGTGCCTTCTGTGCATTCTGGCTTTCAATTACTCCGAGTATATCTAAAAATGCCTACATCTGAATGTTGGATACATCGATACAGTATCATAAATATAGATCTGAGCGCACACCTGTCTGAGTACATGAAAATATACCCTAAGGCTCACTAAATCAAATGAGCACATGTTAAAGAGTTGTATTCCCAAATGCGTTTCTGTATTGCATACACAGGTCCATCTTTACAAGCAGTAAATGGCAATTCAATTATGTTATGTTATTCGCATGTTTATAACGCACATTCAGCCAGCACAGTGACCTTCCAGATGGTTTTGGGGACACTCTCGCACACCCAGGTCTGATTTGACTTTGATGGTGTGTTACTTGTAATATGTCTTGGTCAGATTCTCGGTTACAAGGTTATTTCTTAATCATTGAGCTGTGGGAGTATGGTTTTGGGGCCTCGTTCATGGGTCTTCTTCTTCTTGCTGTGCTGCACAACGCCAATGTGAAAGGGTCGGAATGCAGCATATTTAAGAAATATAATGGATTCCTGTCCCTACCCCCTCACTGGCACACAATTTGCTGCCTAAAGCCAACGCAAGCACCCTTGCAAGGGTGTCAGCGTTGCATGCAGGATTGTTTTTGAGCTGGAAGGCGCACTGTAGTGAGGGCCGGGCCTTGTTGCACACATTGCTATGTTAGCATAGGTTTATTAGAAGTTTAAATGCTATTTTACCTTTCTGCTGCTTTTGCACATGACACTGCATATAACTGTTGTTGTAATTTAGGCTGTGCAAAATGCTTCACGTTAGATTGGCTTGTTTTCAGCATCCCTAGAGGCGGGCGGTCCCAATCCCTGCTACAATGGCGCCTGCCATCGTAATCAGCTCCTTATTTCCCTCACCTCCCTGCCTGTCTCATTTCCCAGGAGGCAAATTACTCTTTCCTGCAGTCCCTAAATTACCATTGCATTTCCAGGATGATCGTAAAAGGGTCTACATTTGCATTATATTCTGGGCACGATTAACAAAGGTAACATAGTTTTGAGTAAGTTTACACTTTTGAGTAAGTTTATTACTTTGTGGTATACACAAACTGCACTTTTCTAATAAAGTACATGTTTGTAGTAAGTCCAGAATTACAGATGGCCAACCACTGGTACTACAACATGCTGACATAGAAAATAATGGAGGTAAGGACTAACTATAAAAGTCTAGATTACTACAAAGTGCAAGTTACTATAAAAGTGCAGTTTGTGAATATGAAAATTAGTAAATATACTCAAAAGTGTAAATTACTACAAAAGTGCAGTTTGTGAATAGCACTTTGTAGTATGTTTTGTAATTCTACTGCAGCACTACAAAATGCAGTTTGTGAAACAGGCGCTAAGCACATAAATGATCAATAATGAATGGTGAGAATTTGACACACCTTCCTGCTACTCTATTGTTCAAACAAATTGACTGAATAAAGAATTGCTACTTACAACAGGAGATATATATTGTGAGGTGGCCAGTGCTCTGTTGTTCTAAGGGAGTGTCATGCTGCCCTGTTCTTTGTCTTGAGGTACCAAGAAATGACTGGGCGTTAGCTTAAAAAATGGGGTATTAGATCCTAATCTTGGCCTAATCATGCTCTATCTGGTCAGTGGAGAGAACTCTGCTAAGTAAAGAAAATGTTAGCTGTGGGTCATTGGTGACAGCAAACTGCAGGACACCTTGAGGGAGTGATCTTCAAACTGGGGAGGGGGGGGGGGGGCGCAAACAGTGCTTTGTTTCAAGCAGAAAAAATCAAGCAGCAGTAAGCAGCTCTGCAATGGGCCATCACTACATTTTTTAATATTTATATACTAGCTGGGAGTATGTATCAAAGGGGAAGGGACTCCAAATATTATTTAAAAACCCTACCCCTATTTCTAATGATCACACTGTGTATAATTGTATATGTTAGTAAGCCCTGCCTGACCAAAATAGTAGGTTTGACAATCATGTATTTGATTGGATTTCTGAAATGGTAACAGAACTTCACTGCAATGTTCAAAAAAGTCTAGACATATTTAAACCTTGCCAATTTAATAGAATAACTGTGGGACTTGATGATTTTTTTTTTACACTGGTGAGGTCACGGCATTAAAAGGTTTGACGCCCACTGACTTAAGGTGTTTGCCTGTACAATTCACACTGTGAATGACATTTATTTTACATTTTGAAAGTCAGCATGAGGACCACTAAGCTTTGATTTTACCATGCATGTGGGCCTTTGTTTATTTGAACCCAATCCTCTACCAGGCATGTGAGAGTCGCAAAGGACACTTTGACTTTATGTTCTCTTCAGAGTTTAAGTGCCTTTTCCATCTTGAGGGAAATAAAGAGCACAGCTCAATATATTTCCATTAGATTTAGTCACCCTACTGTGTACAGTTATTTGGGCAAGTGTCAGACTTTATTAATGCAGCATAAAGTCCAAGCTTCCTTATGATGCAGTAGGAGTGAAAGTGGAACTCGGTGGTCCTGGAGCTGTATTAAGAACATGTTCTACTTTGATAATCAGCGTTTAGAACAGCTCCCTCATCATCCGTTATCATTCTCCCTCAGTTACACAACCGTCATTCTCCCTGAAGGTAACACTCACAGTCATTCTCTCTCACAGAACTAACGTACGACATAATCCTGAACTTACTACTCATGGTATTCACAGAATGCACTTGCGACTGTCCTAAGTTAACGTCCACACTCGGGCCGGAATTTCCGCACCCGGAGTGTAAGCTCCACACGCGGAGTGTAAGTTCCACACTCGGAGCGGAATTTCCACCATCGGGTCGGAATCTTTGCTTCCTGGCCGGAATACCCACAATGCATCAGATATAGTCAATTAACACCAGATTTTGGGTATTCCAGCCCGGAAGCGGAGATTCCGGCCCGATGGTGGAACTTCCGCTTCGGGTGTCGTAAGTTAGTTCTGTGAATCGGGCCCAGTAACACTCACAGTCATTCTCCCTCACAGTAACACTCACAGTCATTCTTCCTCACAGTCATTCTCTCTCACAGAAACACTCACAGTCATTCTCACTCACAGTAACACTCACAGTCATTCTCTCTCACAGTAACACTCACAGTCATTCTCTCTCACAGTCATTCTCACTCACAGTAACACTCACAGTCATTCTCTCTCACAGTCATTCTCACTCACAGTAACACTCACAGTCATTCTCTCTCACAGTCATTCTCCCTCACAGTAACACTCACATTCATTCTTCCTCACAGTCATTCTCCCTCACAGAAACACTCACAGTCATTCTCCCTCAAAGATACACTCTCTGTGCACTCTGGAGTGTTGCATCCGCACCTTGAGTATTTTAGCAGCCTCCTGTTGTGCTGCAGCAGAACCCTGATAGTATAGGAGGCACTCTGGAGGGTAGAAGCAGCACTGTGAAAGTATTAACAGCACTCTGACCTACCAAAGCAGCACCCTCAGAGTATATTAGGCACTTTGGAGGATTAATGCAGCACTCTGAGAGCAATATCAGCACCCCGGTGTACTGGAGCAGCACCCTGATAGCGTAGTAGACACTCTAGGGTATTGATGCAGCTCCCTCATTGTAGAGTGGGTACTCTGGGCTGTTGAAGTAGCCCCCAAGCATATTATCAGTATCCTGTGGTACTAAAGCAGCACCATGATATTATATTAGGCACTCTGGAGATTTTCAGTTGGGCACTGATACTATGATAGGCATAATGGGGTGTAGAAGCAGCAGTGTGAGAGTATTAATAGTACTCTGGCATTCTGAAGCAGCACACTGATAGTATAGTAGGCATTGGAGAGTATCAAAACAACACCCTGATAGTATAGAAGGCACTCTGTAGTGTACTATTATCACCCATATAGCATTAGAAGCACCCAGGTGCACTGAAACAGCACCCATCTGGTAGTTTAGTAGGCCCGCTGGAATATAGAAGTGGCATTGTGTGAGTATCAACAGCACTCTGATGTACATAGGAAGCACCCTGAAGGCATAGTAGCCACTCGCACTTGCGAAAGCAGCATCCTGACATTATACCAGGCACCCTGGAGTGTAGAAGCAGCACTCTGATTGCATTAGCAACACCTAGGCTTTCTGAAGCAGCACGCTGATACCATAGTATGCCATCTAGAGTGTATTGACAGCACTCTTCCCACTGAAGCAGCACCCTGATAATATAGTAGGGACTCTGGAGTATTGAAGCATGACACTGATAGTATAGGAGGCACTATCTATGCAGCTACCCTTGGGCATCCCCGTGCTACGGAGTGTAGAAGCAGCACTATGAGCATATAGTTGGCACTCGAGTAGAAGCAGTACCTGGCATATGGAAGCAGCACCCAGATAAAATAATAGGCACTCCGAAGTAATGAAGCAGCATGCTCAAGGTATAGTAAGCACTCTGGAGTGTAGAAGCAGCGCTCTGATGATATAGTAGACACTCTGCAGTAGAAGCAGGATCTGGCATATGGAAGCAGCACCCTGATACTATAATAGGCACTCTGGAGCACTAAAGCAGCACTCTGATAATATATTAGGCACTCCAAAGTATTGAAGCAGCATGCTTCACATTATGACTTATATTCCAAGCAAACTTGTAAGACTGCCTTAACCAAATATCACTCACTTTGCAATACTGCCAAAACGGAATATGTTAATTCAACTATTCTTGAGGCACAAAATCGCCCTAAGGCACTTTTTAAGGTCGTACAGGAACTCTCGAGTGCATCATGTCAGCCCAAAGCTCCTTGTCTAGATGCTACACAATGTAACTCTCTGGCAGAATTTTTTATCTCCAAAATCAACACTATCTACACTGACTTTGGACAATCGATCCCTCCCCACCTTCCCTCTAATTTACCTGATCCAGTTACTTTCTGTGAACCTGAGGCATCAAAAGATATACACTCCATACCCTCACAGCAAATCAGTCTCCCTAAGGTATCTGATCCAGTGATTCTCTGTGAACCTGTGGCCTCAGAGGATACAACTCCGCACTTTCACAGCAGATCTGTACTTGGGAACCCCTTAATAGTACTACACTTCACGACATTATCAGCAACATCAAATCTGGTTCCCCACTGGATCCACTTCCCCCACAAATTTTAAAAATCCTGGACACTTCCTCTCTCAATCTAATCCTGGATCTACTTAACACCTCCCTCAGAGAAGCCAAGGTACCTTATGCATGGAAACATGCAATGATAGTGCCCTTATTAAAAAAGGCGAATGCCTACCCCAATAACCCATCTAATTTTCGCCCCATTTCACTCCTCCCGGTTTTTTAAACAATTCTGGAAAAACACATTAATACACAACTCACCCAACATGTTGAATCAAGGAACATTCTACATCCATCTCAATCAGGTTTTAGGTCCGGCTTCTCGACGGAATCTACTCTGTTGGGGGTTTCAGAAACCATTTGATGCCGAGTGGACAAAGGGGAAACCGTGGCACTCATTTTGCTTGATCTAAGCGCTGCATTTGACACGGTTTCCCATCCCATTCTTCTTAATGCCCTTAAGTCATCTGGCATCACCGGCTCAGCCCTCTACTGGCTTGCGAGCTTCCTTTCAGACCGTACTTTTCAAGTTTTCTCCTCCTCTTCAGCCTCTCAAATTTATAAATCTGTTTACGGTGCCCCCAGGGCTCATTCTGAGCCCCCTACTTTTTAATGTATAAGTTAGATCTTTGGCCACTATTGCGGAGCAAGCTGGGCTCACCATCTATTCCTATGCCGATGATTCTCAGATCATCTACTCTATCTCGACAGGACAACATTCCTCCCAATCTTCTCTCAGCGTAGGGCTTAGTAACATTGCCGCGTGGATGCATGAAAACAAACTAAAATTGAACGGGGGAAAACAGAGCTCCTTTTGTTCGGCCATAATACTACACTATGGGGGCCTCACCATTGGCCAACGCCAATGGGCACCCCCCCCGTTCCTTCTAGAACAGCATGAAATCTTGGCATCATTTTTGATGACCAGTTATCCATGAAGCATCACATGGTTAAAACCTCCTTGACTTACATCACTATCATCAAGTGGCTTAGGAAGATAATTTGGATGCTTCCGCAGGAGACACAGAAACCGTAGTCCAGGCCTTAATTACCTCTAGACTGGACTACGGCAACATTCTTCTCCTGGGGGCATGCAAAGAGGTTACTCGCAAATTACAGACAGTCCAGAATATGGCGGTCCGGCTGCTCTGTAAACTTCCTAACAAATCCTCGACTTCTTATTCTCTACGTAACCTGTATTGGCTCCGTATTGAGAATTGCACGAAATTCAAGGCCCTCTGTTTTATGCACAGAATTAAGGCTGGTTGGGCCCCACCCTATCTTAGCACCTTAGTTCACCAGTACTGTCCACCCCGCACTCTTCGTTCATCCAATCAACATAGGTTCCAGGTTCCCAGGGTCAAAAGAGCTAGAATGGGGGGTCGCTCATTCTCTTGCCTGACTCCTTCCCTTTGGAACTCTCTTCCCTTATCTTTGCGCACTGAATCTTGTTATCTCAAGTTTCGCAGAGAGGTTAAAACCTGGTTATTTAACCAATAACTGTCTCCCCATACTCTTTCAGCTGGCTCTCTCCCCTAATCTGGTCCCTAGCGCCGGGTAACCTTCGGGTAGCTGTGCGCTTTGCAAACTTAAATATAATAATAATAATGCTCATGGTATAGCAGGCACTCTGAAGTGTAGAAGCAGTGCTCTGATGATATAATAGACACTCTGCAGGAGAATCAGGACCTACCAAATGAAAGCAGCACGCTGATACTATAATAGGCCCTCTGGAGCACTAAAGCAGCACTCTGATGATATATTAGGCACTCCAAAGTATTGAAGCAGCATGCTCATGGTATAGTAGGCATTCTGGAGTGTAGAAGCAGAACTCTGATGATATAGTAGACACTCTGCAGGAAAAGCAGTGCCTTGCATATGGAAGCAGCATGCTAGTAGTATAATAGGCACTCTGGAGCACTAAAGCAGCACTCTGATAATATATTAGGCACTCCAAAGTATTGAAGCAGCATGCTCATGGTATAGTAGGCATTCTGGAGTGTAGAAGCAGAACTCTGATGATATAGTAGACACTCTGCAGGAGAAGCAGTGCCTTGCATATGGAAGCAGCATGCTAGTAGTATAATAGGCACTCTGGAGTACTGAAGTAGCACTCTGAGCGTATTAGCTTCACCCAGAGGACATAGTATGCACTCTCAAGTATTGAAGCAGTTCCCTAATAATATAATGTGCACTCTGGAGTTTAGAAGCAGCACTCTGAGAGTCTTAGTTTCACTCTGGCATACCGCGGTAGCACCTTAACACGTTGCCTGCGGCAGGAATTCCAGCGCAGTGCTGGACATTCCAATCGCGGGCGTGGTTGTGACGGAACCATGCCGTCATGAGCACAGCGCAACCGTGACTCATGACGGCATGGTTTCATCATGAGCATCGAAGGGGTTAAGAACATGTTATCTTTTAGAGATAGCCATACACTACAGGGCTGCAAATAGAGTTTGCTTGCATCTTACAGAATAAAGACCAAAAATGTGAACTACTTGGGACTGTTTCTGACAATGATAAAATCATTGTGTATTCTACTAAGATAAATATCCATATTTATTTCCAAAGATCCACAGCACTCAAAAATATCTGCTATAATATGAACAAACACCCATCACACAGTCTCATTTTGAGCCCAACCTATGTTACACTAGTAACTAATGTGTAATTTCTCTATGAGGAATATCACCCCAACCCACTCCAGGACTTCCCTCCCAATTACTCTACAAATAGAACATTGTCAGCTCTCACCTCTTAGAAGTTGCACAACACAGGAGAATACCTCTGACAATATTATGAGACCACCCCCATCTTCAATAACGCCTATGGAAGGATCATACACTCTGAAGCCACTACTGATGAGACTAATATCGATGTAACCTATTCAAGCTCTTCAGATATTATACAACAGACTTCTAAAAAATGCAAAGATAAAACCCCTGAGATCACAAGAATGCCAGCTACCTCAAGTCTACTAACCCTCTATCTCCTCCAAATCACTGCATAACCACACTTCCTCAGGACCACTCTTTTGCATAAGACCTCAAAAGTTAACACACCAACAGATAAAACAATCCACAAATTATTTCACCTGACTATTGCATATACAGATGCTGTTGAATCGCTGGCAGCCTAATTAGATTTAATCCTTTGCTCTCTGTTAGTAGAAATCTGTTAAGATGTTCTGAGAATATTTTTATCACTGAAGAATTCTGGTAACAACTATTATCCCGGAAACCAGAATTGGTCAAAGGGACTTGAAGACCTCTAAGAAATGAATACCGATCATAGGGAAATATTTATTTATGTAGTTATTTATTTATTTGCAAAGTTTTATATACAGCAAACATGACCCTTCAAGGTGTCAGAATATTGTATAAGTAGCACCCAGGTGGTACATTTAAGAACAAAAACTAGAGAAACAAAGAAGGGAACAAAACCACATATAAATACAGATACAATATATCAAAAACAACTTGGAAGGTCCATGATCCCGAGGAGTCGACATGAAAAAGATTAGGCTGAATCACTAAACATGACAAGTGAAGGAATCTGTTCATCAGAATCATTTTGACTTCCTTGTTGAAGACGGTAGAGGAGGGGTTTGTCCTGGTTCCAGGCGGTAGTGAGTTCCATATTCTAGGAGCTTGACCAGAGAAGGTGCAGTTGTACGTCTTTTTCTTTTTGAACTTCTGTGGCTTCAGCAGTAGAAAGTTAGGAGGTGAGCAACTACCTCCAGATAGTTCAGGTTTTTGGCCAGGTAGAAAGGTGTGTTATGGTGAAGGGCCTTGTGTGTCATGCAATCTATCTTCAACTGGATTCTGGCTTCAGCAGGAGCCATTTTAGATGGTTGAAGATCTCTGGGGAGTTCACAAACCTGTGCACATCGTCTTCTCTTATGCTACCACATTTCGGGCAGGCTACTTTGCCTCCTTTTCTAAACTTTGAAAGCCTCTGCGGGGTCCAATATGCCCTGTGGAAGGTGAAAAGATGATTTCTCCTCAGGTATGTTGGTTTAACTATTTTATACATCATAGACATAGATACTTGCCATTAGTGTTCCAGCAAGGTCTCCGGCAAGCATCTTTCCCACCGCTCAATTGGCAGAGTGAAAGCTCCCTCCTCCTGCTCGATCATCAGCCAGTACAAGATTGCGACTTTTTTCTTCGCAGCAATCCCTTGCATGAGTCGGTTTGAGGTCATTTTGCTCTCCTATTATCGAGCCAGGGGCTTGATACCAACTCTGTATTTGAAGGTACTTGAATCTAGAGATCTTTTGGTCTGACCTTTGTTTACACATTGTTTACACATTTCCCACAAAATGTATTATATTCTTCCATCTTATAATACCTGCCTCATGTAATGGAGCCACCAAGACATGTTTTGTCCATTCTGGAGAACCGGGAGAATCACAAATAGGGGCGAGTAGGCTAAAGTATGAAAGTTTTGAGACCTTTTTAATCTTGTACCATATCTCAGCCAGACCCTCTAAAATGTTTAGCCTGACCTTTTTGAAGTACTTGGGGTCTGCATATTCGTGTTTAATCTCCCCCTCCTCCCGCCTCCCAATTTCTGAGTCTGTGGCTCTATTTCAGAGCATTTTTCTATTCTTTAATAAGAATGCCCATGAGTAAAAAAGCAGATCTGGTAGTGCTGAACCACCTTTCTCCACCCTCTTTCTCAGTTTCTTCCACGCTATCCTTGGGCCTTTGGAGGACCAAATAAAACTGCTGATCTGACTTTACAAACCATTCCTTCTTGAAAGGCAGGGGAATTGTGTCAAAGAGAAAAGTAAGCTTGAGGAGAACTATAATTTTCACCAAGTTGACTCGGACGAATAAGGTGAGCGGAACTTGAGACCAATTTTTCAGTAGGCCGTCGACCTCTTTCTTAACTTTTTCAAAGTTTACTTTGGTTAAATTCATAATATTTTGAGGACTCATACCTCCCAGATATCTCATTCCCCATCTACTGACTTCATCCCCTACCTCCAAATTCTAGGTCATAATCTCTGTCTTATTTTTATTGATAGCCTGAGATCTTCCCAAAGTCTGTCGTCAGGGTCATAACACGGTTCAAGGTATTTTGTAAGTGGGTTGTATAGATCAGTATATAATCTGCGTATAGGTCTAATTTCTTGCTCCAGCCATTATATTGGAAATGTCTGGCTCTCTCCTAATTTTTCTGGCTAAGGTTTTGATATAAAGATTGAATAAAAGTGGTGACAGGGGGCAACCTTGCCTCGTGCCCCTGGTAATGCGAACAGGGTTTGTCAGAGAGCCATTGACCAATACTCTAGCTTCTGGTTCTGCGTAGAAACCTGCCAGAGCTCTGCAAAAATTTGGCTCAAGGTTTAAAGACTTCGCCACACCTTGATAGTAGGCCCAAGTAACCCGGTCAAAGGCCTTAGTGGCATCTAATAACACTACCGCAAGCAGGAGCTCACAGGCAGTGGATAGATCTACAGAACTGATCAGCGTGTAAGTAAGCGGACGGTATATTTTTACGTGGTCGGTAGCACATAGGAAGTAATGACCTCTGCTAACCGTTAGCAGGGGACATTGGTGGGAGGAACTGGCTCACTCACAGCCAATCTGAACCAAAGCCTCCCACTGCAACTAGCGGGCAAATGTTTGCTCTGGACACAAGTTTAATCCAGTCCCTCATTCTCTTTTCCCCCGAAAGAGTAGAAGAAGATTGAAGACTAAGAGAGGCTCGGAGCGGGCGGAGTGTATCGGTAGAATTGCTCCGTTGTGCTTTGAAGGGGTGTGACAGAGCCGCCTGCAAAGAAACAATGCTGCCAGCTCTTCAGTGTCTTTTCAATGTGTGTATTACTGTACACCCTGACCATTGGTACTGCGGTACTGCTATAATGTTTGTGCTTCAGCGGCAGCCGACGGAGGTAAAAATAAAGTACGTCTTAAAGTTTTGGAAACGCTGTTAAATATTTATGAAAACAGATTCCCAAGCCTTTTTTCAATCCCATTCCTATACATACTTTTCCTCTGAGAACCTTACATGCCTTAGAGGCCCCTGGCCACCCCTCTTTCCAGTAGTTTGAATAGATGGTCAAGTGTTCAAGCAAAATCTAGCCAATGGGAATACACTTCAGGGTTATTATGGTCTATGGTTTAAGGAGCAAGTTAATGAAAGCATATTTATGAATACACACTACCTCTCTAAGTTTGTAATCATATTCTTGAGGCCATGTTACTTTTTGGCAGAGTCAGCTCCGGTTCCCATCCCAGCACCTATGGGTGCCTGGTTTGTAATGTTCTCGCTTCAAAAATGTAAACCTTGGTTAGTTGCCCTGCTCTCAGCAGTCTGGTCAGTTCCACTCAGCTGCCAGATGGTAGCTATGGTAGAGGCTGCTGTAAGGAGTCAAGATATACCCAAACCCACTTTGATCATTTGTATTACTTTTGAAGAATGCAGAATAGTGCTTGTCTTGCAGTATGGGAGGCAGCCTGCTTTCTGTAATCTGGAAGGCAAGTTATGCCCTGAAGTACTAGCCTTGATGTGTCGTAAGCTACAGTAGTGTGCGGATAAATGTGCACGCAGACGGCATCCTACAGTGTGCTGTGCACTGATTGTGAGGTCGGTGTCTGCATGTAACATGCCTAAATCTGTAGCATAGCATGGCATGTATGAAGCGCACTAGTAGGGTGTCTCAACACACAATGACAGGCATTTATAGTGTAATGTGTATGTGTGAAGCACACCAGAAGGGTGTTTCGGCACGTAATGACAGATGTTTATTTGTTACCCAACCCAACTGTACTATTTTATAGACCTCGGGAGAATGAAAAGCTGAGTGAACCCAGCGGAATTTAAAACTGCCACCATCACAGATCCCTGCAGTGAATCCATCAGTCCACTGAGCCATTAGATCTGGCATGCCACAGTTAGATTGAGGGTTCCCACGCATGAACATGCGCCAGTCTGAACATTTAACCAAAAAGTAACTTGCAGGAGAACCTGTTGGGTTTATCGGAAATGTTGGCAAAATGAGGGGCGGGTCTCCAAATTAGAGGAACTGTGACGTCACATTGCATGCATGCTTCAAGAAGATTAGTGTGTGGTGAACCGTGCAGCATGTGGAGCACACAGAGTGCGAGATGTGTGTGATGGACTGTGTATGGTGAGAGAAAGCTAGTATGTTGTGTCCAGGACCTTGTGTGTGTTGTCCATCGCTAAGAGACCATGCAGTACTTTGTGGAACACGTGGCTATGGTGAGGCATAAAGCATTATACAGCTGTGCTGAGACAGGCAGTATGCGTTGAGACATGCATTACTATGCAGCCGTGGTGACTGAGACAGGCAGTGTGTGGTGAGAGTCTGATAGCTAAGCTAACACATGCCGCATGTAGTGAGATACAACGTGTGTGCCATTAATAACAGATGCTGTGCTCAAGACTGGGAGGCTGACGGCCCTGATGCAACCCTTGAGGCCAATAGCAGATTAGCTGCATTAAGCAAGCAGCCCCAAGTGGCGCGTAGCCGGTAAACATCGTTTACATCGCATGTGATACATCACATGCCAATAAAACGCTATTGTTACAAGGACCGAGTTGTTACATCGCAAACCATTACAATGCAAGTTGTTACAATGATTTGCTGTAGGGGGCAGGTGTTGGATTTAAGATCCAACACCTTCCCTACTGTTGCACAGACTGGAGTTGGAATAGTAAATTATACTATTCTATACTATACTACAGCAAGTCGTTGTAACGACTTGGGTTGTAATGGTATACGATGTAACAACACAGTTGTTGTAACAACTGCATTGTAATGGCATGCAATGTATTGCATGCATTGTAACGTGTCATATTCTGCATAGCCACCTGGGCTTCCATCGCAGTAGAAGGCTTGAGGCCTCTGAGGACTGAATCCTCTTGAGGGCAGCAGACCCTTTGCCGTCCTTCCATTTCCTCCCTCCAATAAGACTGTGTTTTCTTTTGACTCAGGGCCTACTCTGCCACCAGCGGAACTCCACAGAATTTTGCAGAGTTTTTCAGATAAAGGTTTTGAGCAGGGTGTTGAGTTCCTGGCCGATCCTTTGGTATCCGGGGTTGAAGATGTGGTGTGAGCATGAGTCAGTGTGAATTCCCAAGTGGATATATTTCATGGTGGAGGTGGTGCCCTGGGTGGAGAGGAGGTTCCAGGTGGTCAGTCTGTGGTTTGTGTCAGTTGCGGCTGCGGTGCCGTCGAGGAAGTCCATAGCTGTGGGTTGTGGTTTGAAGTTTCTGTATATTTTTTTTAATCTTGTTGTGCAATCATTATCAAGCTTAAATTGCTCCCTCTCCCAGTCTACTCCAGACTTAGATCAGCTTGTATCCTCTTTAAATTTCTGAAACTTGGCCCACTTTGCTGCTTAAGGAAGAAATGTACTATATCAGAGAAAGGCAGACATTTCTGGTATACAAATCATTTTGTGCTCGATAATACATGATGCAACAAGACCTCATAACTATGCCACTAACTCTCAGGGTTTGCTCACAAGTCATGCAACTTATAGAATTACAACAAACTTCAGATTTAAATGGAAAACCACTGACCCAGAATGACATCTATCTTCTACTGTATGTCATGTTATTCCTATGTTTCCCAATTGAATATCTATAGACGTAACCACTGTCTACTTCTTGGCATGTTTTGTAATATAAATATGTTATGTAATCATTCTGTAACTTGTATAGTGCAATGGTGCTTACCCTCTAAATTTCTCTGTAAAGTGCTCTGACATTCCCTCAGACAATGTTCATGCTATAAAATAAAACTACTAACTAAATAAAATAAAAAACAACAACTGAACACATTGAAGCAGCATCCTGACTGATATTATTGGCATCAACACAGCATTTTGAGAAGAAGCTGGCATAAGCGTCAACACTGTCATGTGAGGCGAACATCTAACAATACTGACACCATCATAACACTTGGGTATCACGCTGATGTTATTGGGAGTAAAGTGACATCTTAAACAGCACACTGTTGCCACTGACAGCATCCTCACATTACCGGCAACACTCTTTTATACTGAGCAGCGCCCTAGTTTCATCTTTTCATCATGTTGCTTGAAAAACACAAGGATGCTTTCAAGATGAAGCACTATATACATTTGATAATGATGATGTGAGTGGCAGAACCCTGATATCATTGCCAGTGCCTTGACCTTTTGAGTGGCGCTGTGATGAAACTGGGAATATCTGAGAAGATCAGTTCAATAGTCTTTATTCGGTCATAACAATGATCATAAAAACACAGAATTATACATTGTACATCATATAGGTTTTCAGATTCACAGATTATTAAGAAAACTTCACACATCAATTAAAACGTATCTAAAACATCATAAAATGCAATTTATGTACACTTTTAGCCAATTGTATAAAATTACATCTGGGTATATCAACCAACATCATATGTCACCATAATAGCACTAGCAGTGCCTGACATTTTGATCAGCACCCGATGTCTCTGGCAGCGCCCTGGTATATTGAGTATCCCCTTAATTGTGTAAACAAGACCCTTGTGTTTGGATAGGGAGTCCCTCCTGGGGTATTTCAATGTGTGTTTTATTGACATTTTATTGTTTTTCAATCTCTGTTGCAACAATGCTGGGTGATCAAAATCTGACGGTAATATGATGAATGGATGACAACCAATCACCTGTGTATGATCAGTAACTATAGAGATTAGAAAAAGTTTCCAAATGTAAATTGCTGCAGATGGACCTTTGTTACCATAGTCTGGAATTCACCTCGAGTTATCAGTCTCTGGCTATAGACCAGTACCCTGGATAATATTTGAGATCCCAGATTTAGGCTAAATATGTATGGTATGCCCAGATTTGGTCCCTTGCTCCCTGTGCCACTGGATTCAAGCTAGCCTGGCTGATGAGGGATGAAACCCCGAAACTGGTCCCAGGATGCTTGTTTCTGGTCCATGGAGGACTCTTCTTAGCACTTCGGGCTGGACTGTTCCCATGAGGAGCAGGGTCAAGACTGATTTGCATATGGCTGGGTCCAAACTGGGGTGACGTTTTGTGCAAAAGAACCATGGATTTTACCCAGATCTCTTGACTGGGGGGTCATTATTTGATTTATTCAGCATTCTGTCCATCATTTGTTGCTGCAGTATTACTTATCAAAGGCATCTCTACAAGCATTGTGGCGGGGCAATGATTGCTTTTTAGAGAGAGAGAGAGAAGGTACAATAATAATGTGTGTGCATTATGTTACAGTTGATGACGTTGTTACTATAACAATCATTCAGAGCACATCCTTGATTTATGAATCAATGAAGATAGTAAACATAGAAACGAGTATTGCAGATCATGGTTTCCTGGTATCTTTTAAAAAAGGTTTAATTTGTATTTCACCTCTAGGAAGTTCCAGAGTTTCAACCACCCACTGAGAGTCAGAAATACAGAGACTGTCACAAGGCATACCATATGTCATGACTCATGATAGAAACAGTGAGTTGCCTGAATACTTACGCTGTTCTGTTGCAATATTTGAAGTGCATTGCACTTTTGTAAACTTCTGTAAGATGTTAATAAGGAGCTACCTAAAAAACAAAGTTAATCCCAGCAGTAAGAACAGGCAGAGTCAAGACATCTACTGTTTCTGTTTCTCTGTGTTGTCCCCATTCACTTTCCTCGGTTTACTGCTGACCATAATAATGTATTTTGCATGATTGGCTGTATGTTCAGGGTAGAGAGGAGATTAACATCACTCTTGCTAGATCCAGATTGCAAGGATTTGCAAGATAATTCTCCTTATGATATGGATTGCTACTGAGATTTTTTCCCACTAGGCATAACTTTGCAACCTAAAAGGTTTATGCTCCGGAATACGTATTCACTTACATTTAATAGCCATATGTTTTTGTGAACTCACCTGCTCCTACATCCGTGAACCCAGGCATGGGGATCAGTGCAGGTGAGACTGCATGCACACCTACTACAAAGAGTCACTGTACAGAGAGGGTTCCAAGTCACACATCTCACCGGGCCCTGCCAACTATTACATGGGATCACTGATTTAGGAGCACAGAAGTTCCTGAGATTCATGACACGCTTTCTGCGGTTTCGCAACCAACTATATAAAGTCACAAAAACTACTACATGGGAAGATAATGGTGTCACTTTCAAAGGTCCAGAAGAAATGCCACTTGACCAAACTTGGCAGCATTTCGTGGAAACATGTTGACCACACCTTTCCATAGGTTGCCTTCAGCGAATAAATGGAATATTCATACTATGTATCTATAGGTAATTGTAATTTTCTCACTGCACCCATTACCCACTATCGCCACCCATGCACAACAACCCTACTGGGTCATGGGCAAGAAAAGATCTTCAACAGAGCCTCCTTTCTTGAGGGGCCCGCTGGGTATTGCACTTTCCACCCATCGTGAATGACGACCTGATGATGAAGCATGCCACCTAGCTGGTTGAGGGTCCGTGCAACCTGCTAAGGATACTTCCAGTGATATTTGTAAGAGAACAATAAATAGGAATCCCTTTCCTCTTTTTTTGTTTCCTCAACGTATTGAGAGGGGTTGTGCCATGCTCGGAGCTTTGTGGCCTGCCTGGGGCTTGTTTGGTCTATGTAGATCCGATCAGGCGGTAAATGTACGCTTCTGCCTTGGGGGGAGATTGGGAGAGGGTGTAGGGGAAGGAAGTGAAAGGTAAGCTCTGGCATTCTATGCTCCTCCTCCAGACAAAACAAAACAGGGAATACGGCTTGCCTGCTGCTGCAGTTAAACCCTCATGTGACTTTTATCGGAGAAAACACCATAGGCCAAATGTACAATGAAGTGACAGAATGAGGCGTTAGCCGTCATGGCTTAACGCCTCACTCCGCCACTGCTGAAACGCAAGGCTGCACCATATTTACAAGAATATGGAGCAGCCTTCCGTTTTCCCCTGTGATGGCGCTACACTTAGCAATGTAGTGCCAACGCAGGCACCCTGGTACCATAGTGCAAGGGTGTCTACGTGCAAGGAAAGATTGTTTATGTGTAGGAAGGTGCCCCTTCCTGAACATAAACAATCATAAATGCCATTTTGTCCCTTTCATGTGTGCTGCTTAATGCAGCACACATGAAAGTCACAATTTGGCATTTAAAAAAATAAGGGTTATGTACAGGACCTTCCTGTACATAAACAATGTAGCACAATCCAGCACAAGGCAGCACACATGGAAAAAGTGAAAACGAGTAGAAATAATGCATTTCTCCTCATTTCGCCAACCTAATCCAGGTTTTACCTGGTCTCTTTACTTTAGGCGCTGCCTCCTATATACGCTGCCCTTGTACATAGGGGGCAGCGTCAAAATCCAAGGGTGTTACAGCGGAATGCCCACCGCAACACCCACTGCCCACCCCTTTCACGCTAACCATAGCGTGAAAGGGTGCCTTATTCGCAAGGCAGCGTTAAGCCACAATAGTGGCTTAACACTGCCTTATAAATAAGGCTAAGCCCCTATTGCCACCACTTCGATAAAAGTGACGTTCTGGTGGCGATAGGGGGTTGTACATATGCCCCCCAGTGTGGGAACACCTGCCGCTCTGAATCAGGTAGAGTAGAATTCTGTACCACGTGACTCAAAATAAGGAACTTTTTGGTGTCTTCATTCAAGGAGACTTGTGATCGGGCGCCATCTTGGGTGTTGGGGGGCTCTCCCTGTTAGTTGGTGCCAATGTGAAAGCCGCGGGAAACGCCTCAGTGTAAAATATTAAGATTCTTAGGCGCATGATTCGCACAGGGAAGCCTGAACCAAGGTGTAGAGGCAGACTGAGAATGAGAAAAAAAGGAGAGAAACAAAGAAGGAAATGGCGAGCCCAATACAGAATGTCAGTCAGGAGGGGAAGAGAAAACCAGGGGAGAAGAAAGGGTGGCCAGAGCAAATGAGGAGGTGGGAAGCAGGAGGAAAGAGACCAGGGAAATGAGAGATGCAGAAGGCGATAGAGAAGAATGGGAATGAAAGTAATTGAGTGCAAAAGCCGAATGTGAGGTAAGCGGGGCGAGCAGAGTGCTTTTTTTCCAGCGCTTGTTCTCTGAGAATGATTGATGCCTCTGTGCTGGTTTCTCACTGGTTTAGAAAATTACAGACTGATTGCTTTAGTTCGCCACCATCCGAGTTACCTGTGCCAGATCCGCGGCTCCCTGCTTTTATTCCCTTCTTCCTTCCTGTCCTTAAGGTGGGCACTGTCGGCCACTCCAGATCGACAGGCCATTGAGCGGGCAGGAGCATGTTTACCTAGTCACTAACCTCTGCTATTGGGATCAAATATCCCACCCTAAGGTCGTTTATTGCAGGAGAGAAGTGAAGACATCCTGGCCAGGAGATGGTATAAGGAAGGAGGAATTGTAACAAGGTAGAAAGGGATAAAGTAGTGATGGGAGGAAGGAGTGACTGAGGATGGAAGCAACAGGGAGTGGAAGACGATAGAGAAAGATTCTGATCAGAGGATGGTATAAGGAAGGAAGGGGAGGGAGGAGAACAAGGAAGAAACGGAGGAAGTAAGGATTTGAGGCAGGAGGGACCAAGGATGGAAGCAAGCGGAAGTGAGAGAGTGAGTAGGAAACAATAGGGAGAGGTTTTGATCAGGGGATGGTGCAAGAAAGGCAGGGGGAGGGAGTAGAACAAGGAAGTGAGGGAGGAAGTAAAGATGGGAGAAGGAAGAGATTGAGGAAGGAAGCAAAAGGAAGGGAGGGAGGGAGTAGCAGAAAATAGGAAGAGAGCGTGGCGAGGGGATGGTATAAGGAAGGAATGGGAGTGGGAGTAGAACAAGAAAGCGATGAAGGAAGGAAGGATGGGATGAAGAAGGGATTGAGGAAGGAAGCAAGAGGAAAGGAGAGAGTGAGTAGGATACGATAAGGATAGAGCCGGATCAGAAGATGGTAGATTTTGAAAAGAAGGGACTGGGAGGAGATCAAGGAAATAAAGAAATTATGGATGGGAGAAAGGAAGGAGGGCCGAAAGAAGCCATACGAAGGAAGGGAGAAAGGGAGTAGAAAAAGAGAGAGATTCTTGTCAGTGAATATTATCAGAAAGGAAAGGAGGAGGGAGTACGACAAGGAAGAAAGTGAGGAAGGAGGGATGGAGAATGGAAGAAGAAAACCGGAGAGAGAGTAAGAGACGATAGGGAGAGATGCTGATCAAGAGATGGTTGATGTCTGCAAAGAAGAGATGGGGAGAAGGAGTAAAATAAGGAAAAGATAGAGAAAGTAAAGATGTAAGGGGGGAGGGTGGAGGGTGGAGGAAGGCTGAAGAGAGGTAGGGATGAAGGAAGTAAGAGACAATAGTAAGCGATTGTAGTGAGGAGATAGTATAAGAAAACAATCAAGAGAGGACGTACTACATACAAGAGAGGAATGAGATAAGGATAAGGAGGAATTAAGTACTGGAGGAGGAAGGGGAGAGA
The DNA here is from genome assembly GCF_964263255.1 of Lissotriton vulgaris. NCBI lineage: Eukaryota > Metazoa > Chordata > Amphibia > Caudata > Salamandridae > Lissotriton > Lissotriton vulgaris. Next base: position 796,060,687 of record NC_141685.1, on the reverse strand, counting down.
AAAGGATGGAGGAAGTTAGAGAAGAGAACGAGACATTCTGATCAGAGGATGGTGTAGAGAAGCAAGGACTGGGTCTGGGAAAACTTTAGAAGAAAGGAGGAAGTGATGGAGAAAGACGGGGAAGTAGAAGAAAAGAGGGAGGGGGAGGCACAAAAGAGGGGGCGCAAAGAATAAAAAAATGAGAAGAAGTTGTGAAGGGCGAAGGAGGAAAGAATGGCGATAAAAAGGGATAAAATGAGACAGCAGGGGGGGCGTGGCTAAGCAAGCCACGATGGCGGCTGTGTCTTGCTGAGGCTCCGCGATCGGGCTAGCATCCTGCCCATTACCTGTGATCGCCGGGAGCCTCAACTTCCACGCATATCACCTGTGCTGACCTGGGGCATCCCCCAAGCGACCTACAGAAGCAGCTGACGGACAGCACGCCCTGGAGAGTCTCCTACCGAAGCCGAGCGCCGATGTGAAAATGGCGGGCGCAGCCCCGTCTCCCGGACGCGGAACCCGCTAAGAGCCGACACCTTCAGCAACGGCCGCAGAAGATACTGCCAGCTGACGGCAGTGGGGAATCCCGGGGAAACTGTGGGTCCGACCCTCGAGGGTCCACCTTGGACGACGCTCAGTTCCGCCTCTACACCCCCGGTGCGCAAGATGGCGGCCGCCTGCACCAAGGCTCCGCAACCCCGGCGCTTTTACTGCATCGGAGGCCTGATCAGGCCGTGACACCGACCGACCCGCCACAGCGGACCACGAGGGGCCGGCGGAAGTGCCGCCAGAGCGGGGCTGTGCCTCCGGGGGCCCGCAACACTCCTCGAGGGCGGTGAGTGCCCCCCCCCCCCCCCGGAGCCCCGACACCGATGCCTGGCGGGACCCCCCCCACCTATACGAGGCCCTGCAGGGGTGCGCAGCCCACATAGCCACCGGACAGAGGGATCCGGAAAAGTTTACGTTGGGAGCTGGGTGGAGAGCCCGAGTGCCTGACCCTAACATGGCGCCCACCGAGGCCTAGGCGCCGGGAACGATACGAACCTCGCCCCCCCCTGGGCCGATACCACCTGCCCCAGCCGGCCGGACACTAACTCTGCAATATACATTAGCGAGGGAGAGGGCGCTCCCACGACCTCCTGGCGCCGGGCGCTACCGGCCCTGACGAGCCACCTCTGACACCCCGGGCCGGTGGGGAGCCCCACGTGGAACTGGAGAGGCCTTCCAACATCGGGATACCACCTACCCGAACGCGCAGCGAGGTGAGGGAGCCACCCCTGCGAGAGCTGGAACACCGAACGGAGCCCTCTTTCACCCCGGAGCCCCGGCTCCCAAGATGGCGGCCGCCACCCCGGAGCCCCGACGCCCCGAGGCTGTGTCTCTACCGGGAGCCTGACCGGCCCTCAAACCCAGACAGCTTGCCACCGCGGACTACAGGAGGACCGCCACTCGCACGGAGCTGAGCGCTCTGGAGGCCCCGCCACTACCATCGGTGAGTGCTGTACTGCCATTTCCCCTCCTGCTCCCTGAGGATCTCAGGTCTGCACCCCGGTGGCCCCCTCTTCACACCCACCCACGAGGACAGCCACAGAGCACGCTGTCACCCGACCGGAGCACCCAAGACTGAGCAGGCCTAACACCAGGAACAGCCACGAGTCCCGCTCTGGGGACGAGAGCATCCCACTTGCATTGGAGACATTGTCAGCGCCTCCCCCAGCTCACGCCACCCGACCTTGCCCTGCCGGTCAGCGTGGGCACTGGACCCCGCCCTGTGAGGTGCAGAGGCCCCCACACGATCGAATCCACCGGCCCGGTAACCGCATACCACCCTCGACGCCCTTGGTGGTGGCCCCCCCAGGGTGAAACGAGCCTCGCCTTGGACCCGGAGGAATCGGAGTGGTGACCCACTCACCCACCGATACCACGTGGCGACGACCTACCACCCGCAGGACACAAGACGACCGAGGGAAACCCCCCCCCCCCCCTCCTCCCCTCAGCAGCACCCATGGGGAAGCCGAGGAACACCCAGGGGACGGCAGTCCCAGAAACGGCTGTCGAGAAGATGCCCCAGACGAGGGCGTGGGCACAATCCAACACATCGCAAGCCGACCCTACGCTATCAACGAAGCTGGACCAGGTGCTGGCAGCAATAGAAATGTCTCGCCTATCGATGGAGGAGAGATTAGGCACCCTGGCAACAGACATTAGCCTGATCCGGGATGAGCACCGTAAACTGGCGGACAGAGTGAAGGAGGGTGAGCGGATCGTGACTGAATTGCAACCAACAGTGCAATCGCAGGCAGCGGATATGCAGGAGATCCTACGCCGCGTGGCGACCCTGGAGGAACGCACAGTGGATTTGGAAGGACGCTCGAGACGCTGCAACATTCGCGTCCTGGGCCTGCCGGAGGGGATAGAAAACTCAGACCCTCTGACCTACATGGAATCCTGGACTAAATCATTCACCCCGGACTATGACCGGTCGCCGTACTTCTCCATCGAGAGGGCACACAGGGTCCCGGCCCGGGCACCCAAACCTGGTCTTCCCCCGCGGCCTATGTTGGCCAAATTTCTGCACTTCCGGGACCGAGATGCGGTACTTCGTGCGGCCCGGACGGCGGGCCCCCTGCAGGTGGAGGACCAACACGTTATGGTGTTCCCAGACTATGCCAGGGAGATTCAACAACGTCGATCCACGTTTCTAGAAGTCAAGAGGCGCCTCCGCGCAAACGAACTTCAATATTCCCTGCTGTTCCCTGCCCGCCTCAAGGTGATCCACAAGGGGAAAGCCCTCTTCTTCGACACGGTGGCAGACGCACAGGACTGGACCGAATTTCACTGCCCGCTGCTCCCTAAGCCCGGACCCCGGAAGGCACACAATAATGACTCCAGACGGTCCAGGAGACGTGGCGCTAACCATGAGCGATCTGGCCACCCCAAGAGCCAGGCGTCCTCCCCAGCGGGCTCACCCGATCTCACCCAAATCATGCAGGAACGACGAGACGCCCTGCGGGCGGTCACTGAACTACATTCGTCACCCCCTGCTTCGGACTTGGAAGGTCAGCCACACCTATTCACCCCGGAGAAAGATCGAGACAGCGATGGAACCATGTCGGGATTTGGCCCGATCTCCTCCCCCCTTGCTGTGGCACGAACTCTGGACGCTGCCCTCACTAGCCAACCTGTCACTTCCTCGTGAACAACTGAACTGTCACCTGACATATCCTTTTCTTGATTGCCTGTGATGATGCGCGACGTCTAGAAGCCTAGACTGACCTACTAGATAATTGTACGCGCCAGCGAGCGATAGATATTTCTCCTACTAGAGCCCGACCCGCGCACAGGCCCAGCGAAGACACATGCTGCCACCCCCGCAAACTACTGTTGACTTTCTCCCCTAGTGGGACACTAGTTTGGATATGCCACCCCCAGTGACGTATCCTCAGTATTGGGACAGTTACCCACCCGAAGTTCTAGTTCCTGTTCACATCCCCAGTTCCCCCCCCACGTTTAAGGAAGCTTGGCGCGCAGGAGCATACACGACACACACACATAGGCGACACGCGGGAACTGTAGAGGGGCCCCTCCCCCAACCACATCACCCTAGCAATGGCTGTCCCCCACTCTGACATTAGTATCCTTACACTAAATGTACGGGGTCTACACACACCCAGCAAGCGCTATTCTGTATACTCCTACATACGGCGCATGTCGGCCAACATAGCGTTCTTACAAGAGACGCACATTAACGCTACTGAACTCATTCGCCTACAAGCCAAATGGCGAGGGACCATCTGCGCCACACAATATTCAGCCTTCGCACGCGGCGCATTAATCTGGGTGAGGCCTGGTACTCCCTTCCGGGCGCTCCGACGAGTAGTAGATAGGGAGGGCAGATACGCGCTACTGGAGGGAATTCTTGATGGGCAAGGGGTACTACTGGGCAGCATATACGCCCCTAATACAGATCAGGACCGGTTCTGGGATCACCTTACGGGCGTCCTGGCCCAGTTCACCACTATCCCGTGGATGCTGGGAGGCGACTTTAACTGCACACTAGACCCCTCACTGGACCGTTCACACCCTCCCCCCACGCACTCCCCGGCCCCTCGGCAGGCGGCCCTCTTCAGGGCATGGACCACACACTGGGCGCTCACTGATGCATGGCGACACCTACACCCACTGGCTCGCATTTACTCCTTCCACTCGATTCCACACAATCTTCGGGTCCGCCTAGACCGTTTCCTCTGCTCTGCTCCGATCCTCCCTAAGGTTACGTCTACAGATTATCTGGGACGGATCCTCTCAGATCATGATGCCCACATACTGCGGCTTACCTGGCGCCCCCCGCATCCACCGGTCCCCACCTGGCGCCTCCCCAGAGACTGCCTAACGGACCCGGTCTTCAGGGACGCGCACAAAACCAGCATAGGCGACTACTTTATGCACAACGAGAACACAGCGTCATCGGTACTAGTGGAGTGGGACGCGTATAAAGTGGTAGCGAGGGGAGAATGCATCAAACAGATAGTGGGGGTCCGCCGCACCTTAGAACGGTCGCTCTTACAGACGGAACAAACTCTAGCTGCTCTCACTAAACGGCCTGATGACTCGGAGGAACACGCCGTGCTCACAGCAGAGGCCAAAACGGAATACCAAACTGCCTGCGCTGACCTCCGTAAGTATAACTTCAGGGCATACGCCTCTCGGGTGCACAAAGACAGAGACAAAACCGGGGCTCTTCTGGCCTGGATGGCGAAGCAAGACACCGAAATCAAGCCGATCACGGACATTCTCAACCCGGAGGGTGTACTGGTGCAATCGCAAGCGGAGATTCTCCTAGCATTCCAAAGCCATTATACACGAGTATACGATGCCCCGACATGCTGTACCGCGTTTACCGTAGATCAGTTTCTGGACCCTCTGACGCTGCCCACGATATCGGATCCCGACAAGCGCACACTAGATTCCAGGATAATCCCCTCGGACATTACCCAAGCGATACGCGCCATGTCCCGAAATAAAGCACCAGGATTGGACGGCTTCCCACTAGAATACTACGCAACATTCTCTTCCCTGGTAGTTCCCCGTCTATCACGGGTGTTCGGGGCGTCACTCCACCTGGGGAAACTACCCCAGTCGCTACGGGAATCCGTGATTGTCACCTTTCTTAAGCCCCACAGAGATCCGCTTCACATGGGGTCATACCGACCTATCACACTCCTGTCGGCTGATTGTAAGATCCTGGGGAAGATCCTAGCTGATCGTTATGTGCAGGTCATACGCCCGCTGGTCCACCCCGACCAATGCGGCTTCGTTCCCGGGAGGAATACCTCCCAGAACCTCCGCCGAGTCTTCCATATCCAAGATCAGGTACGCGACAGATTTCCCCGCGCTGCCTGCCTCATTATGGACCTAGAGAAGGCGTTTGACACCCTCACCTGGCCCTACCTATTTTCGGTCCTGCGACGCCTTAATCTCGGCCCGACGCTCCTGGCATACACCCGCCTCCTATACACCGACCTCACTACTCGAGTTCGTATCGGGAAACGTATCTCGCCGGCGTTTGCAGTCCGACGAGGCACAAGACAAGGTTACCCCCTATCGCCCCTCCTGTTCGCGCTAGCGGTCGAGCCGCTGGCGGTTCGGCTGCGTCAGGAGGGGATGGACTGGGGAGTGCCGCTTGCAGACGGGACCCACTGTGTGTCCATGTACGCGGATGATCTCCTCATATAAGTCCGAGACATTGAAATGGACCTAACCCCCATAGGGGCCACATTGGCGGACTTTGCAACTGCCTCGGGTCTACAAGTCAACTGGGACAAGTCCACGGTTTACCCCCTACACCCGGACCTACCCCCCCCGAGACATAGACCTTGGACCGCATAGGCTTTCATGGTCCACGGAGGCTCCCCGATACCTCGGCGTCCGCTTATACCATTCTCCGGCGGACATCTTTGAGGGCAATCACCGCAAGGTGCTCGAGAATCTGCGCCCGACGGTCGCCTTCTGGAATAAGTTGCCACTGGCCCCGATTGGACGGATAGCCCTTGCTAAAATGGTGATGCTCCCCCGGCTCCTCTACCATTTCACAAACCTGCCGGTGATACCACCCAGATCCTTCTTCCGCGACGTTGATTCCCTCTTAGGACCTCTCATCTGGGGAGCAGGCCGCCACAGAGTCGCCCTGAAAACTCTTCAACTCCCCACCACACAGGGGGGACTCGGAGCTCCATCCTTCGAGGCATATTTCCTCGCAGCACAGCTCCAGTGGCTGTCCTACTGGACGGCGGACCGTTACCCTCAGGAGACGGTTACCCCTACCGGTAGAATCGTGACTCCGGAACTCACCCGTCTGCTCCTCCCGGGCACCAAGCCGCGGCGCACTTACCCCCTCCAGGTGACGATAGCGCGCCGATGTATGCTACGGATTCACCGGCTGTCTCCCGCTAGACCCCCATACTCCCCGCTGCTGCCGCTAATAGGCGGCCCCAAGCAGGATTCCTACTTTGCGGCCCCACTACTCGCCGACTGGTCCCGCTGTGGCATCACAGATCTAGAATCACTCTTCGAGGAGGGTCAGCTGAAACCGCTGGACCGCCTGGTCGCAGAATACGGGCTCCCCCCAGGCCAATTCCTCAGGTATAGGCAACTGCTCGATGGATCCCGACCCCATTTCAATCTCCAAAATGGCGAGCCAGACACGCATCCAGTAATACATACTATCCTACATATGGGGGTGGGTCGCCACCTGGTCACATGGCTATACAAATCCATCCGGGAACTCTCATTCACCCCCCTGACGACCCTGCGAGCCACTTGGGAGGAGGACATAGGCCGTGCTCTACACGACTCGGAGTGGACTAAAGCTCTTGAGGCCCCTAAGCGCGTTTCTAGAAATGCCCGCTTCAAAAATATTCAATATTATATATTACACAGGGCATATCTCACCCCAGCGCGATTACAGAAGTACTACCCCTCCACGCCATTCCTGTGCCCCAGATGCTGTTCCCCAGCTGCGAACTTCCGTCACATGTTTTGGGACTGTCCCAATCTCCAACCTTTCTGGCAGGGGGTGCACAACACACTACTGGAACTCACGGGTCTCACTACACTAGCCACCTGGGAATCCAGTGCATTAGGCATCCTCCACATCTCTAAACGTGAGCCGGTGCATAGACGCTTCGTGTCCTTAGCGCTCCTACTAGCCAATAGATGTATAACCATGCGCTGGCGATCCCCAGAGGGTCCCCCCATAGCACACTGGCAGGGGGCGGTTAACAAATGGGCGGCAGCGGAGGAAGACGCTTTAAGGGAAGAAGAAGCCAAAGGCGCGCGCAAGCTTCCCATCTCCATGGAATGGGCCATGCTCCTCCACAGCTTCCGCCAGTCCACGCAGGCTGGAGACCCGCCTGACCCTTCCCCTCCCCCCACCCGAGAAGACCAGTAGCCTTCACCTGAAGTGAGCCACCCCAGAATCGGACCCCAATAACCCCCTATATCCTAGGCAACCTCTCGCAGGTCCGGCCATCCCCCCCCCCCCCCCCCTCGACACCCGCCGCCATTATCTCCCGACTCAGACCCTGCTAGCGCCTACATGCTTCCCTCCCACAGTTTCGTTACCCCCCTGGTCACTGGTAACACTGCTGTGTGCACAGTACAGATCTAGATCTGGCGCTGTAACGGCATGAAAGTACCCATCTGATCTTATTCATCGCCCCTATGGCGATACCGTCCCATCACCTTTCAGCCTACAGGAGCCTTTACATGATTGTAATGCACTGATTCACCGAAGTCATGTTTATGTATACCAGTTTTATATAGCAAGAAAACGTTGCACACATAGCTGTGCGTGGCTGAATGTTGAAGCCACGCCGGCGGTCTGCTTCTTCTGTACTGAAATACTTTACTGCAACAATAAAAACAAATTTAAATTAAAAAAAAAATGAGACAGCAGGGAGGAAAGAGTGAATGAATAGGCGGAAAAAGGGACGAAAGAAGGAAGTCGGAAGGATGGAATAGTCAAAGGTAGAGGGAAGTTTATGAGTGAAAGAGGCGTAAGGGGAAAAAGAAAGGAGGGAGAGCGGGAGGTAAAAAAGAGGAACAGAGGTACTAGAGGGTGTGAGAAAGAGAAAAACAAGTGAGGGGATGAGAGAAACACGAGATAGAGGAGGGTGGAATAAAGGAACATAGAAAGGAAGCAAGGACTAAAAGAAGGGAGGATGAAAGGAAAGAAGGAGCATGGGAGTTTTTCAGGGATGGCGGAAAGGAAGGAACAAAAAAATGAAGACTTATTCGCGCCATTTGAACCATGAAATACCCGAAGTGTGCACTCATTGTTAATTACAATATCACATCACACTCCCATGCGCACAGAAAGGCGCGAAACGAATTAAGGGTTCGCAGCACATTAATCTTTGTTCCACGTCAAGTCTTAATTGATATCAAGGGACACAGTTCAGCTGAAAATAAATTGAGAAAATGGTGAGACAAGGAGCCAGAAAATGTGTGATCACCAGAATCTCAAAAATAGAAATACATTGTCTCTGTAAAGCGGATACACTAGGGGTGACTGCATGCTGAAGTCGTCAGAACCTCCATGTTGCATTATATACACACTCCACGTCTACACACCTAAATTTTCGTTTTCTTATTTTCTTAATAAAGGGATCAGATATTCATTTAGTAACTCAGAGCCGGACTTAAGGCTATATGTATCAAAATGCGATTCATCATATCATGCAAGGCCACTTTACGTGCTCCTGGGTGGCTATATAAAACAGGAGTAATGCAACATAGCGCAAATCGCTGTGTTCCTCTACCCTGGGTTGGCCTTCTATCGGCGTTGCGTGGGAGTTCCCATACAACTCCCATGGATTTTATTTTTAACGCATTCCCAGATTTACCATTACTGGAAGACCCGGGAATTCGCCAAAATGCTACGTCTTCCCAGGGGAGGTGAAACGAGGAGAAATAACTTTTATTTGTCCTCGTTTCTTCCTCTCTCTCCGTGTGCTGCATTCTGCAGCGCACATAGAAAGAGGAACAATGCATCAGGGAATGTTTTTGCACAGAAAGGTGTCCCTTCCTTCTTAAAAACAAGCCTGCATGCTACACAGGTGCAAGGGTGCCTGCGTTGGCACTAAGCAGCCCATTGTGCGACAGCACCGGGGAAACGCAGGAAAGTGTAGCATTGTGATCAATACAGCGCATTCATGCCCTTTTCTTGAAGCACAGCGAGGCAAGGTGACTTGCTGTGCTGCTCTGTGTTCATTTTGGATAAATGTGGACTCTCATGTTTATCCAGTGGTAGTCTATCATTTAGGGTGGTGGGGGACATTACATCCACCACCCTGATGAACTATTGCTCCCGCCACATTTAGAGCTCATCACCAGCCAAGCTGTGATCTCTGTACCATCAGAGGAACTGATGAAGAACCGCTGACATGGAGGTTTCCAGGCTCTGAGGGCCATTATTTCAATTTATCTGCACGTGACCGCCAGTTTTTTTATTGCAGTGACAGAAATCTGACATCCCTCCTAAATAGGGGGGGGCTATGTGAAACCAGTACCCTGACGGTCAGCACTCAGTCAGGCTATCAGACTAAACTTTGCATCAGTGGAGCCACAAGGGGGCATCACTGACATGAACCCGCAGTCCACCCGACTATTAATAGGGCAGGAGGACAAAGGGTTTGGTCCATAGGGTCCTCCATCACGTTTGTGAAAGAGTAGCCTGTCTGTCAAACTCTAAATCAGACCCTCAGTTCCAAAGTGCTTAATATTAGCACTCTGGGAAAAAAACACAGTTTTATCCGCTTTAGATGATACGCCATTTTTGCAAGTATTTTGAAAATGGTATAATGAATACAAGAAAGCACCTTGGGATGAGGTATAGGCACATTGGATACAGCAAGGGCCTGGGGAAGATTAGTAGATGATTTAAGGACACTTGACTCGGACTAGGCAATGGCGAACCTCTCGCGTTCCCCATCGCGTGAGAGAGAAGGGAACGGAATGAGGCAGAGAGTATAAGAAAAGGCAGCCACTTGCACTCTACTTTATGATACCTCAAGACTACGCCATAATCAAGCAGGGCAACCTATAACATATCTAAACGTCACTCAAACTGACACTCATCAATGAAGAGACTTACGGGGCGTGAGTGAGGGAGTTGGACCATTACCTTTATCAGTGAGGGGTCTGTGATAATGTAAGAATGTTTTTTACATAAGATGTACTGAAAGTCGATGTCTGAATTACACTTCATCAAAACCCCAATAAAACCTGTTAAAAAAATGAATACAAGAAAGCTCCTCTGAAATATTTGAAAAAGCTTTAGAAATCAGAAAATTAAGCATGATTCATTTAATCCTCATGTAATGAATATTCATGGCTAAGTATTGTTTGGGTATTTTTGTTGGTTTTTATACATTGCAAAAGTTTTTTTATTGGTTTCCCATAGAACATCGGAGAGCTCTACATGCAGATTAACATTAGGGGGCTGATTCTGATGCGGGTTGGAAATGCTTCCCAACCGAATCGGGTTAGAAATGGTTTCCGAACCACTCAGATCAGGAGAGTCTGACCGACCAAGTACGATGCATCCAGATGCTTCCAGATGCGATTTGGTTGAGCACATGTTCCTAACCGCATCATAATTGGGCACTGGGTTGCTCCCGATCCTATTTGGAAGGAGTAAATGCCATTAAGAGGGCTTCCTAACCGCATCAGAATCAGGCCTTGGGTGGGAATCCTTTCCAACCCGCATCAGAATCGGGCCCTAGGTGGAGACAGTAATAGCAGTCATGAGTTAAGGTGGAGTATTGCACGACGTAATATTAGGTAGAACTAAACATCAGTCTATAGTATCAGTGAGAGTCAACATGTTTTTATACTGCAAAGTGTTTTTCAGGTAGATGTTTTAAATTATTTTGAATTGTGGAAACTAGTTGCCATCCTAATTTCTAGGGGCAGTCCCTTCCTTATTTTAGGAGAATGAGGGAGGCAGGTTAGATATTTTTCTTGATGCAGGGAGTTGTTAGTCGAAGGGCTGATTTGGATCTATGATTCTTCTGTCCCACAGATACTGGTAATTTGGTTGAGAGGTGATGTGGGGCGTGTATTATTTCAAAGTCTTGTAGGTAGTATAGGCAGGCTTGACAAAACATCTGGGAGGTAAGAGTGGAGAATAAACTGTCTTTAGGACTGGGGTAATGTAGTCATTCTTCTTAGGCTCTGTTTACAAATTATGCAGAATTTTACCACACTCAGTAAATACTGTTATCCAGAGATGACATATTTACTGGGTGTGATAAGTGCCTCCTATTCAGAGGTTTCAACTTGGAAATAGGGCATAACATGCAGAATCGGTATTTAACACACCAAACAAAGTAGGTTTTCCCTTTTTTCTGGGACTTTTTTTCTGATACATTTTGGCAGGTTTGACTTCAAGGAATCTTTTAGGAGAAAACTTCACAGGGATTAGAATTAGCCTTTACTGGTAATCAGGGCATGGGTGCATGATATTAACCCTACTGCAGCACATAGAATGGCTTTTAGGTGGTCTTGGAGTCCAGCTGGAAGACGAGTGAGAAAGTTGTTTTGATATTGTAGATGTGCTAGGACTTGATTGACAGCTTCCTCCAAGTCTTCTTTTGAAATGAAATGTGTGACTTTAGTGAGGATGTGTGGTTAGAGGTAGGCAGTTTAAAGCATGTTTTTATGTGGCTACAAGGCATGGGTAACAACAGTGGGAGTGAGTCTAACTCTTTAGGGTCTCAAGACATTTGAATGCTGTGGTGGTCTGAGGCAATGATGTGAATTTAGTCCCAGTGTGGTATAATTTGATTTTCTCGTTCCGATCCACTTTTGGGTGGTTAACAGACATTGTTTGAAATGAGTAGCTGATTCTGTTCCCGATTTATGAAGATATATAGGATGTAGGTGTACAAGGTCAATAGGGTGTTTGGTTGTGGATGGTGTAAAAAGAGGATTTGTGTGGGGGTGCAGAACAGTTGGCAGCTCACGCACAGCCAGGACACCATCAGACGGTAGACTACGAAACGTAAAAAAGAAAAAACTAATATTCCATCTGTCACCCAGGATCTGGAACAACATGCAAATAGTATAAGTGTTGAAGGCATGCCTCTTTAAAGAATACTATGCAGCAACCATGCATTTCTGTTCAAAGAACCCAGCTACCTCTTCTATCACTCACTGACTGCACTTGTTATCTTTGACCCTGTACACCACTCCATTGACTTTAGGCTAGATTCACACTATACAAACACCACATGCATGCAGGGTGGGGGTGCACAGGGTGAGCTGAGGATATTTGTATTTCATTTATTGTAGTTTTATATAGGCACAAACAAGGTCTCAAAGGACTTCAGAGCAACAGAGTTATTTGCTACAATGGTTTAAGAGCTTGCATCATGCCTAACATAAGCAGCAATCATATAGGTGTTTACATAATATAAGGAACTGACAATAGTCTTTACAAGACATCATAGTAGCACAGGGTATCAAACAAACATAAACTTGCACATTGGATTTTATTAACAATGGTTCCATCCTATTGTGGCCGGTTAGACAGGAAGATTCAGTGCTAACGTTTGTTTGGTTTGCATCAGACATTGTGCGTATTTCTCAGTTTATGCTTGCGGTCATTTATATAAGTATAAGTTCTAATTTTTGTAACTTTTAATAAATACATTTTCAATCCTTTGTGAGTTTACACTGCCATTGAGAAATATTCATAGCTTCATTTTGTGAAACATTTTAGCAATTGAAGTTTACATGAAAAGGGCATTTGAGAACATTACTAGCCAAATGGATGTTTTAAGCCCAGAAGATCAGGTTTAAGTAAGGTGCATATTAAGGCCACATTGGTGGGCCAAGAGCTGTGTGGGAATGACCAAGGTACTTCTGAAGAAGGTGTATTTCGTTTTAAAGGATATTTAAAGTGGTTGAGAGAGTGGGCTAGGTTTGTAGAAAAGACTGGATCAGTCCAAGCTTAGGCACATGGCCTGACAAAGATTGTGACAAAGATGATCATTAAATGAAACATACCATGTGGTAGATGACTAGGTTTTATGATAGATACTTTGAAGTATTTAAGTGTAGGGCGTGCAAGGGAGTAGCCATTAAAATAACCCTCATCCATTTAAACTACAGGGTTGCCACTGAGCGAGCGAAGTGTGTGATCCTATCATTTCCAAGACGTTCCCCAAGAATTGCCCCACCCAGGAACGTTCCCTTTCTCTGCTTTTTCCTTTCTTTTTTTTTCTTTCCATTTGGATTCACCCCTGGATTCACAGTCAAAAGTTAAGAAGAGCCATAAAATTCAAGTTAATCTGTCCATCTGACATCCCAACTCAGAGGGTCATTAGGATGGCGGACGGACCTGCGTCCGTCCGCCACCCCCGAGGAAGAGGGACCGTCTATACGGGCAGCGGCAGTCCCTCCGTGCAAATTAGGATGTCACCACCACCCTGGCGGTCACATCCTGTTCCTCTAACCTTACGGGGGGTGCACCCGCCGCAAGGTAAAAAATGCATGTTTAACATTTACATGCACAAAGCGTCAGGCACCGCGCGGTGCCTTCCGATTTGTGCATGTAAAAGCTGGGGGGTACCATAGGTACCCCCATGTGCACCCCCACACCCCCGACACCCTGGGGGCCCGCAACGGGCCTCCAAACACCAAACCCGCCGTGGAAAAGCATGTTTCCGCATGAATCCTAATATGGCTGGCGGTGTCTGATAGACACCGCCACCATATTAGAGCTTTTCCGCCACGGGACCACGGCGGAAAAGCGGCAGACGGTCTTCACGTCCGCAGATGACCCCTCCTGCCATCCTAATCTGGTGGGGGGTCTTTGCAATCACCGCAGCGGTGAATCCGCATCCTCCGGGTCGGCAGTGGCTTCCGGCGGCCCGAAGGATGCGGATTCACCGCAATCCTAATCGGCCCCTCAGTTAGGTATAACAGGTGCTTTACTGGTCCTTGATGGATTGTTGCTGTTTTGTGGAAAGACATTACCCCAATAAGGAGCCATTAAAGAGAAAGCATGATGTGGTTGTTTTTAAGAGAGTAAGTGGGCTGTAGCACTGCAGGTAGCTTTGGGATGGACCACATGGATAAAGTTGTGGGTCAAGCTGGACACTACTTTTAATCTATTAGCTTTGACTGGCAGTATTAAACTAGATAGAACCACTCAGATCCCCTGGCTTTGTTATATACAATGGGTTTGCTCCAGTCTGGATATGCAAGAAATGTACAGCAAACCATCGTCGTCATCTTGTAAGGGCATTGTAAAGGCTCATTTTTATGCATTGTGTAAAAACACCAGAGTACTGAAGGAAAGTCAAAAATACATGTTGAATGAGCATCTGTTGATTAAGACCACGTTGATAATTGAACCTCATCTAATGTTGTAACCAATACACGACCCATATACTAGCACATGTGCCTCAGGCTCAAAACAATACATTATTTGGTCGCGTTCCCTAGACTGGGCCAGTATTTTGCCAATCAACCTGCATGCCAGTGGAACTCTAGCTCATCCCATCCAACTTTGCATTTTATGTTTTTTTTGTACACTTTAAATTTCATTTAGGAAACCCCATTTAATACTCTCCTTAAGCAAGCTAACTTTAAACAGTGTAGGCCCGCTTTGTTATTTTTCAATCACTATCCTCGGTTCCTACATGGCTGGCGATGGTTAAGTTAATAAAGTTTGCCATCAAATTGAGGAAAACACTTAGGAATTGATACAAGAGAATTTGTCTGATTTTGTGAACTCTGCAATTTTCACTACACCATTCTATTACATTATTGTACTGTTTGCGATAACCTTAAGATTGTTTTAATAAAGCTTTTATGGATGCCTTATAGATGTCAATTTTCTGTGAATCTTCAATGAACTATGTGATGTGTACTAAAGATTAGTAAATAGACCACTTACATTAAATTCTTTATGAATAATCATTTATTGAATATTTTTATACTGTATTTAACATGATTTAAGTGATAATATATTTTTTAATACTTCATTTTTTTATATTTAGTTAGTTGAATTTGATATGAAATGTTTTTTTTCACTTGGGATTTTGAATGGTGTATATGATTTCTCTAAAGTCTTAAAATTTGAATATTTTTCATATGAGGTTGGATTTGGAATATTGAGTATTATAGCTTCAAATTCCAACAATGTTCCTACTGTTGCTCAAGTTGGAGTGCTAATAGCAAATCTTACCCCTCCAGAGTCCAACACTTTCCCTACTGTTGCTCAGTTTTGATTGGGATTAGTAAATCTTATCCCTCCAGAGTTTAATACTTTTTCTACTGTTACTCAGGTTGGAGTCCAAAGTCCAACACTTTCTTTATTGTTGTTCAGGTTAGGGTGTTTTTTTCTCGTTTTTTAAAACTTTAGTTTGAATATAGTTATTATGGTATTTAGCATTCATTTTGAATATGTATTAGATTGGAGTTCGAATTATTATGGTATTGTTAAATACATTATTTGTTGTTTTATATATTTAGTTAGTCTTCAGTACATTTTAGTTTTAGTTATGCATATTTTTAATTTTTATTTATTTAATAATTACACTGTATATTTTAATTTGTTTTTTAAATAATGTAACTGTATATGTATGAATGTACATGTATATTTTTTATATGATTTAAACAATGATTGGTCCAATTATTTTTAATTATAAAATGTTTGTTTCGTATATATAAATATAATTTGTAAGTAATTGTGGTAAATTTTTGTGTATGTTTAAAGTTAAAAATCATTTACATATTTTTGAAATTATTACATGTATCTTTAGAGTTTGTTTTATATATTTTTTAATCTATTTTTTTAATGTTACATACTTTAAAATACCTAACTATTGTGATTGATAAGGACACTGGCCAGCATGGATAAAACAGGAGGTATCAATCTGAACTAAAATATGAAATAGTAAAGTATTACTTCCCAATGAGGGAGGTTTCCCATTTCAACTTAAAGCATTGCCTAAATGATAGCTTTATTACACTTTAAATTGGGTTTTTTTTTTATAGAAAAGACACAGCAGGAAGAGGATTTATGTGAGCTTTAACAGAATTTTGTCTCATGAGCTGTGCTTTGTATGTTTTTTTGCGCATTGATTGTCCTTTTGTACAATCTTTAGTCGGGTTGCACTTTTAGTATCATATTAATTTTTAGGTATTATATTGATTGAGTATGAACCTATTCATCTTTATTATGCAGCAAGTATAATGATTGTTGCATGGGATGAATTATATTGGGGTCTTTATATATGAATAGAAATGTGAAAAATGGCCATTAAGTTCCCATATGTCTCGAAATAATGAAAGGAATTTCTGTTGAGCGAATATCATGCATTTTGGCACTGATGGTTTGTTTTCCATGTCTATGATGTGTTGAACATATTTTTTTGGGTGGATGGGGACGGTTCCTCAACTTGAAAAAGGCTTCTGGGAAGCTTGAATGCGTCGTCACATGTCGGCAGCTGGAGTAATGCTTCCTTTCTCTATTAAGGACTTTGTTTTGTATACTTTAAAATATATATGCTAACATATGTAATAGCAAGTTTATAAAGTTGACATCTATGGTCTCCATATATTTGCATCAATATTTATGGCCTTGATATTATATCATAGAAGCCCCATCACAACAACTGCCGCTAAATGGCCTCTTTACCTCTGAATGTACCATGGATCTTTGAGGGCTATAAATCTACCATTGTATGCCCTATGCCATTCCAATTCCTTTGACATAATTTGCATCCTATTGCCCCACAATGCCACTGTGGTTCCCCTCTCTCTGAAAAACCATCCAAAAAGTTCAAAACACTCGAAGTAGTCCTTTCCCCCATAACTCTGTACTCTAGACAATTTGAAAACAAATGTGTAATCTTAGAATAATTTGTGATATTTCTTCCCAAATAAAAGTTTCTTACTTTCTTCCACTGACATTTTGGAAACTATTGCATAGTTACTGTGGTACTCCTCATGCACACACTCTGATTTCCTGCACGCACCTGACACTCTTTCACAGCTCATTGCTCAGGCAACCACTCGTCTTGACCTGATCCTCCTTGTGTGTCTCTTAAAAAATGTCTCTCTTAATGCCCTGATGGAATTATCCTGTCTCCACTTAGTACTGGGCCTCTGTTGACCCACAGTTCATCACTTGTTATCCAAAACTTGTTGCCTTTGTGTTCCTTTCCTCTTGGTCATTTTCCTCTAACCACCATTTCACTACCTCCATTTTAGTGCCATGTTCTAGTGTTTCCATCCATTAACTTTCTTTATGGCCCACTGTCCACTGAATAAAAATATTGAAGACAGACTCCTTTTTTTGGGATTATCATGTGTGGCAAATACCTCATATTCTGAGCTTGCACTTGGAAATGAGGCATAACATTCAGAATCAGTGTTTAACATATTAAATTCCGCATGTTTTGTCCTTTTTTTCTAGGCCTGTTCAATCAGTAATTGTTGGTAGGTTTGACCTGCCAGTAATTTTCAGGGGAGAACTGTGTGAGTCTGATACTTATCATGCAACTTGTGGTTGGAGTTTACACAGGGATCAGAACATAGCCATCAACTTGTAATGAGGATCTTTGTCCTTTGTTTCATGAACGCACCTCAATTTAAAAGTGTGCTGTTGTAGCTGGGAAACCCGTTTAAAAATCCTCAATGTGGATTTATTTTAAGCACCACATTAAGAGGTTTATGGTCAGATCAACAATTAGCACTCCCAGATATACCGCGAGTGCCCCATTTTTAATTTTACTATGTCTACTTTCAGAGCCCTTCTTCCATCAAATGCAGTGGCTGTGCTTTCCCCCATTCCTCTTGCATCGAAAAAGCAGCTAGACGAAATTGACATTCATCTATAGTGAGCACACTTTTTTCTGCTTACCATCCTGCCATGTACAGGCAACTTACCTGTATCTTCTTTCAACAGTTTCATCTAATCGTTTCAAATTTTACACTTTTTCATTATTTATATATTTCCAATATTCTCTATAAATTTGGAGTGAAAGTCTATTGGGTTGAAGAAAGATAAGATCTGGTCTTTATTGTGAGATTGTGTTATTTCTATTATTGTCATCGAAAGTCTTTCTATAGGATTTACAACCTTGATACCGATATCTTACTCATTTTTTATTCTGAACTTTCATTTTTCAAGTTTCACTGCCAACCTGTTCCTTTGAAACCTTCAAGACTCTCAACACTCTTCACTGACTCTCCAGTCTGCTGACATGATCCTGCAAAACCTCTTTCTGACACAAAAATATAATCTTAGAAAAGCAGTGCATCTGTCGGCCTGTACCAAGTTGGCGCTGAAAAACCAGTACAGCTCAGACTGGGCCAAATGGCAACCTGCAGAATCTGAACAACCATTCAGTTGGAGCAAACGTTGTCAGATCCTTTGAGTCAGAATATAACTTGGCTTGATGATAGGTGGAGCTAAATCCAAAGTGATCAATGTGTCTATACTACTTATACTTTACACTGATATTTAGTAGTGAGTGTCTGTCTTCTATCACACATCTGTTGAATCTCCTAGGGTCAAACCATAATCTTATATCACGTGTAGACTTTCATGAACTGCCTTGGGACCGAGTCACTCACTTGGTTCAAGCATGTCAATGTTCCCACCTTCATGCAACCTATTCAATTCTGTCTTCTCCCATTCCCTTTAGGACAAAATCCTTCCTCAGCATAACGTTATGTGCGAAACATCATCACTCTGTCCTGAATACTGCCTGTATTGTTGAATTCTTTTCTTTTCCAAGTGCCACTGCACATAACCTTTCATTGTTAGACTTGGGGATTAATATTGGGATCCTGTTTTATTCCCAAACATTTTGATTAGGCAACTCCAATAATTCACCATACTTCCCCAAATCTTCCTTCTCAGGAAATCTTTTCTGATTCAAACTGTCAATAGAATACCACTCATGTCCAGAAGACATAAGGGTTACTTTACTCAGCTCTGTTGTATCCTTTAGTGATTTATTATAAATGGCCTGCAAAATTAGAGTACTTTTGAATTGAAATCAGGGTCTGTTGTTTTCTCAATGCTAATATCCTCAATATTGACAATGTCCTTTTGACTCCTATATTAACCACCACCTACCACCATGACTACCTGTTCCAGCTCCCCATTCAATTCCTCAACAATTTGTGGGTCTTTTTTGTTGTACCTCCCATATATTTTGCATTATTTCATTTAATTAATTTTCCAGTCACATTTACAGTGCACCACCATAATAGCAACTCAACTTTCAAGTTAAAAAAAATGTCTCTTAATTCCAGATCACTAACTTCCTTCTCTCACTTTTGCTCCTGTCCACTCTTCCATTGTATTCACTCTTTGTGAAGAGTATACCATTTTACATTTGTCCTCTTCAGTTTCCTTCCAACATACATCATTGAATCTAGGGCAGGGTAAAATTTGAATTATGACGGAGTAATTGGAGTAATTTCAATAAATACGTACTGCTCTTGTGATGCGAAATTACCAAAAATACGCAATTATGGCAGATTGAGTAATTAAGGGTAATTTGGATCAGAAATCCTACTGCCGGAGCACTGGCACAACAAACTAAGAGAGAACAAGCAGCTGATGGCTTTTGCTGTTCATGTCTCTGCATGACATCCCCTCCAAGTGTACCTGGGTCCCAAACACTCAATACACAATCACTGATTCTCTTTTTAACCACAAGTTTCTTGAGTCGTGAAACAGATTCTCGAAAGTCTGACACACAACCTCTGGATCCAACTTGATAACCGAAATTCTCTTGAAGATACTCTGGTATCCAGAAAGATACCGGAGCAAATTTTTCCCTGTATATGTTTATGGTATTTCTATAGTGCAAACCTAGCCAAAAGACAGTTGAGTACTACCACTGTAACCACCCTGCCATATGTAGGGTCCCTGCTCATTTAACATTACTCGTTTAGTCTGGTTTCTCAAGTTAGCTGCAATTTTACTACTAGTTGGGCACAATGTTATTCACTAGGACTTCTATTTGACACTTTATTTTCTATGCAACTCTCAGGTGCATGTCACATTGAACTGTTGACACACATCAGGTCTTTTCTGCTAGAGGAACCTTAAAACACCTTCACTAGAGAAACACTAGAGGCAAACCCTAATTAGTGTAATGACCTGTATGCAGGCACAACTGAGAACCAGTAAAATTAGCTGCAGCTTCAGACGTTTGATGCTTGGCTTGGACGGCTAATGCCACACCTAAACCAGCACATATATCCCTGGTACTGAGATGCCAGCATTGACTTCCTTCCAGGACCCAAGTGAGGTGACTGCTCACAGAGCCTTGTAGGTAAAGGCCTCCAAATATCTGATGAACAGGATAGCTTCTTACTAACCAGCACTGCATTCTAGTGCAAAAAACTTCCTACAACGACTGAAGGCATGGGGCTAGAGTTGGAGGTAGAGAGCCTGTGCTACTCAAGTTAATAAAATCTGGATACCACCCAGAGGCCTTAAATGTACTGCATGACAAATGTTGAATATGCATCTTTTTCAGATTTTTCTGAAACCATACGTTTGGTTGAAGCTCTCGGAAGCCCTACGAGAGTTGAATCCACAAAAGACAAGGGCTTCCCTTGGAACCTCCAGGAACCTGGAGCAATCAACATATATAAAAGCTACAGTGCTCATTATTCAAATGCACACACAATGCAATTGAAGTATGTGAGCATATAGGAAAAAAAACAATATAAGATAAAGACTGATGTTGGTACAGAATCATTTATATGTATGGAGCACTCCTAATGTAGACCAAGGTTCCTCTGGTCTAATAATCCATTACTTCAATAGCCGTTCCATCCAAGATACCCCGGCACTTTAGAGCCTCCAGAATGTCACTTTTTTGAAGTTCCGGTGGTGCAATGTGCCACTTGCATATTTATAAGACCACGTAAATGGCATTTCATGGCCTTATAAATATGACCCTTTCACGCAGAAAACTGCGTGAAAGGGGCCTTCCATGGGTGTTGCTGGGTGAATTCCCAGCAACACCCATGGCTTTTTGACACTGCTGCAGATTTATGAGAAATCGTAAGTCTGAGGCAGTGCCATAAACTTACGCCTCCCGAGGGTAGGCGTAAGGGAGGCACAACAAGGAGAAAAATCTTTATTTCTCGTTGTTTTTCCTCTTTCTATGGCTTCCCTTCCGGCACAAAAATAATCATCCCTGCAACGCAGGCACCCTTGCACCATGGTAAAAAGGTACCTGCATTGGCGCAGGGCACCTATTGTGCGCAGGCATTCCTTCCTTTTTCTTTTGCCATAGGGCAGCGCAGCAGCAAGGTCTGATGCGCTGCCCTACGGCAAAAAAACCATAAATGAGACCCGCTGTCATTAGGCATTCCGCACAGACACTGACCACTGTGGTGCTGCGCTCAGCACACATTTCATCGGAAAAGTTGCCTAAAAGAGTACCAACGGCACCTTTCGAGGTATCATCCTAGGCACTTGTGCATGATGGTTAGCGTCCAATATCTAACAACTGAATGAAAATCGTTTGTCTTCGTGCAACCAGAGAGCAATTGTTGCTGTCATTTACGCGAATCCCTTCTGCTTCACGCGCATACTGTCAACTACTTTTGTACTGATGATGACCCCACAAATAAACTAAGGCAGAGACTAAGGGTGTGCACAATTCACGTGCATTGCTTTTGCGTAATTCCACGCAATTCCTGTGAAATTTTGCGGAAGTACACTCAATTACAAGAAATTCATCCTCAAGTTTTTGGCATGAGAATGCATCTCGTGGGAAGAAAATAGCTCGACAACTGAAGTGACATGAGCAACAAGCACTTGTGTTCTGGCTGTTCGCATGATTCCAGCACACTCGCTGTAAAATGTTGCCACAGATGTCTCATAATTACACAACATGCCTTAATGGTGTCATTTTTGAAACTTTGCATAAGAAGCATAACGTGAAATTCCTAAATTAAGCAAAGAACGTTGCTTAATTCGAATTTCACCAAGGCCTAGCAATGCAGTCGATGCAAAGGGCAATTAGACCAGAAAGATATTTGTCTATACCAGGCGTGCAGGATACATATACCATAGTTTTTTTTCAATATCATGTGTTGCCTCGTGTTGTTTTTTTGCTTTGCTTCTGTTTATTTAGGCTTTTTATGTAGGTTACTTGCACCGTGTGAGCACTTGGCAAAAAGTACTTCTTTGAAAAAGCTTTCACTTTTTAAACAAAGTACCCTACTCCAATTAAAAGTATAATTTCTTGTTCACAAATAAAGAACTCACCCTGACGTGTTTTTGATTAAAAGGACAGTTACTGTTGAGTTGAGATACCTATTTAGCTTAATGTGTTATTGAATCCTATAATGTATAGGAAAGCCATTGGATTTGAAAGCAGTGAACCAGCCCGATGATGATGTCTGTCTCAAGATGCAGTCTTTGTGGTCCTTCATGAGCGTGAGAGGGGACTAAGTCACAAATACATCAAGAGGCAGTAGGCAAAACCTTTGTTTTCTAAAAGTGACATCAGTTCTTCTTGTTAGCAGCAGGAGTACTGTACTGATTGTTACTTATGTTTTTTAGGATAAGTGTGCAGCATACAGTGGAGTAGCAAGGAAGGGCGGTGGGGCGGCGGTCCTCCCCAGGCGGTAGGAATTTTGGGGGAGGCGTCCTCCCCAGGCGGTAGGAATTTTGGGGGAGGCGTCCTCCCCAGGCGGTAGGAGTTTTGGGGGAGGCGGCCTCCCCTTGCTCTTACCTTCCGTCTCGGTCGGCAATAACAAGAACTTACACACTCACGCTCCTCAATGCGGCCGCCGCGGAGCAGCAAAATCAGGGACTACCATGGGTGGCCAGAGGGCTAGCTGCGCCACTGGCAGCATGCCACTGCCGTTGAGGTCAAGGGCGTGGTTAGTACTGCGGCAGATACAGTTGCACTGACGTATTGGGGATTAACTTTTCCTCTTTCCCAGTATGCCTGTCTTTTCCTATTATACACTTGAGGTCTCATTTACGAGGAAATATGCAGACTGGTGCCGCAAGCCTTTAAGCTCCGCTGAGCGGAGTAATTTTAAGGGCACTGGGATACACGGGGCAGATTTGCAATAACTGGCGCATCATGAGGCAAAAAGGGCACAGATGCGTGACGCATCTGTGCCGTAAAGGCGGTGCATTGCTGGAGTTGCGTTGCAAGCGCGACGCAGCTCCAGCAATGCTCGGGGTGGCCATATCTGTCCAATGCTGAGTCAAGCCTTTAGCCTGCTTCAAGCAGGTGCAGGGTTTTGACACAGCATTGGCCTAAAAGTGCCTGCGTGAAATCTTGTAGATTTCACGCAGGCACTTTTGCGAGCCGCACCTGACCCGGAATGCCCACCCTGCACCGGAACGCCCACATGTGGCGCAGGGTTTTACAACGTGACGCATCTGCCTAGATGCGTCACGTTGTAAATGGGTCGCAGGGATGCGCCACGTTTACGCCGCCGTTACATGACGCAACGGCGGCTTCAACGTGGCGCAAGTCCGACATAAATCTGCCCCACAGCATTTACAGCAATATGGCGCATCCCTTTGCTCTCTCCTGCACCAAAACAGCAGCCATGCACCAACGCAGGCACCTTTTCACCATGATGCAAGGGTGCCTGCGTTGCAGGGATGATTGTTGTTGTGAGTGGATTGACACAATCCTGCACAAAGCAAATCATTGATGGCGTTTCCCTCTTTCTAGGTGTGCCATGGAAAAAGGAAAAACCGAGGAGAAATAAAAGTCATTCTCCTTGTTGCACTACTCTTCAGCCTCCCCTGAGGAGATGTCGGATTCTGACTCATTACAAGGTTTATGAAATGATGTAAATCTGGGAATGCAGCAGAATCCATGGGTGTTTCATGGGAACACCCACAGCAACATGCATGACACACCCTTTCACGCAAAGTAATGCGTGAAAAGGGGCCATATTTACAAGGCCATGAGAAGTCAACCAGGGTGGTTTTGGATAGCCTTGCCAACCGACCTTGCCGATCGAGACGGAAGGTAAGAGCAAGGGGAGGCCTGCACACTGCGCCGCCGGTGCATCAAGAGAAATGATGCCCCAGCGGCGCAAGGAGCTTGTTAATAAGCCCCTTGATGTTATCCCACTTTGATAGCTTCCATGAGGGGTTGTGGCACACTCGTTACATCGCTTCTTTGGGGTTACCTATCCACTCCATGTGAGAGACACCAAAGTAATAAAGACCTAAGTTTATGTCACAAAGGCAATTAGTAAATAAAAATTCTTCACACAGACGGTACGAAATGAAAGACTGTAGCTACATGGGTAATATGTGCAGAAGAGACCCAGCATGAGCTTGCAGAACCTTGTATGTTCAGTTTCTAAAGTCTGGCTTTTAAAAACTGCAGGGTACCCCAGCCACAGCTTGTTACAGGCTGGAGAAGGGCCATTGGGGGACTACTTTTATTTTTTAATGTTTTCTTTTTTTGATCTGTGCGAGCAAGCAATGCTCTTTGTGCTACTTTCTCTTTGCCCTGGGACTTGCTAACTCTAAGATTAGGTTCAGATGGGACCACTCTAGAAAAGCAAGAGGCACGCACTTGTGCTGGGCCTGCATACTCCATCATTGAGTTATCTTTATTTTAAAATCCGAAGAGAATAGTTATACTGAATTTTAAAATTGTTCATCAAAACTCATTAGTCTGCTTTAGCTGCGTATGTTCAGTTGTATCTATTTTATTTATAAGCAGAATAATTAACGATGATTTTACAAATTAAAATCAGATTTAATTGTGCTTGTATAATTTGCTATAATTATGGACTTGTATTCATGAAAATGAGAGAAAAAGAAAAATGGAAACAAATAGACTCCAGCGTGTTTTGCTTCTATTACGCGTGTAAACTGGCGCAGATTCGAAAAAAAACATTTAGGTTTAAATTTAAAAGGAATAATTTGAGATCTATTTTTCTCTGCATAGCTTCTGATTTCATCGCTAAATCTGAGTGTTCTTCATTACAATTTTAGTTTTGGTCATTGGGTGTAAACGTAAGGCAGTCGATGCTACTCACGTTTTTAAGAAGTTATATGACTTGTGTTTTTTGTCGCCATTTATATTAGGGAGGTCGCTAGGCATGTGCTACGAAGATCCCTGCACAGAAAAAAGAAACCCACACATAGCCCAGGATTAGAAATTAATGGTAAGGCACATGTGGCAAGAAGCACACAATCTTCCAAAAGAACACATTAGTCAGACCACTTTGAATGCCTCAACAGTGCACACTATGCCATATATTTCGCTACTTTTACTGGAGAGCGTAAAATACAAGAGGCCCGCCTCTAAGGAGACCGGCCCAGAGATGTTGTACAACTCTGAGGCACCGGTCTAGATGAAAAATGAGAGGTCTCCTAACCAACTTTTGCAAGGAGACACCATCATTTCCCTTTACTTGATTGTTGCTCAGAAGTGCATGACACCACATGCTAAATCTCTTTTTTAGAGATCACTCTTTTCAAGTCTTCTCACACACCACTAAATCAAACTCAGTAGCCTTCACATCATGAGTACAGCAGGGCTTGATTCTCAGTCCTCTACTTTATCTTTATGTTAGCCCCTTGACGGGCATTGTGGAAAAATCTGGGTTGACCATCTTCTCTTACGCAGATGATACGCAGATAATGTTCTCTCTTTCATCTGTTCAGCATCAGGACCTTTCACTACTTCAGCTTGGACTGTGTAACATTTCTTTGTGGATGTCCATAAATGCTTTAAAGCTGAACTGCTCTAAGACGGAGGTCCTCGTGCTAGGGAGCAATCCCGAGCTTTGGGGAGCTAGCCATTGGCCTGCCACATTTGGACTTTTACTGGCTCCTGTCCCAAAGGTTAAGAACTTGGGTCTCACATTTGATATCAAGCTTGCTCTTGGAGCCCAAGTGTCTGGTGTCACCTCGGCTTGCTTTGCGGTTCTCAATTGGCTAAAGAAAATCCCCTGGCTAATTCCATATGCAGTCCAAAGAACCGTATTGCAGGCCTTGGTGATCTCCAGACTTGACTATGGTAATGTGCTGTATTTGGGTCCGCCGTCTCCAGCTCATTCAAAACGCGGTGGCCCGCATGCTTTTTCGGTTGCCTCGTCATGCCACTGTTTCCTTCTCTACTCCATCAACTTCACTGGCTCAATGTAAACAAACATTGAATTCAAGGCTGTAACATCTAGATAATGTAAGACGACGCCGATGTAGTAGGTATTCAAACAGCTTTATTAAAGTAGCTTCACAGGAAGCATCCATCCGCCTACGGTGGAAGATACCACGAAGGCCCTTTGCTATATGTTTCGAGCTCAGCATGCCTTGTACATACAAAGTCTTTTCAAGCCTTACCAACCCACTTGCAAACTGAGATTGGCCAGCCTTTCTCTTTTCTCAGTTCCTAGAGTGCAGCGGGCCCTTATGGGAGGCCGCTCATTCTCCTACCTTGGACCTAAATTGTGGAATTCCCTACTGCTGGAACTCAGGATCTGTTAGTCTCTCTTAGCCTTTCGTAAAAGCTGAAGACCTTTCTTCATAGTCAGGTTTAATTCCTCGCCCCCCAACAAACTTTAACCTTGCTTGTGCTGCTTAGCGCTGGGAAACCCTGTTGGGTAGCTGTGCGCTTTATGAATCTTTTAAATAAATAAAATAAATAACATCCAAGGGATCACATGTGTGTGACTATCAATGGCGCAGCTGTTGCAATGGACGAGGGCCCAGCATTCTGAAGGGCTCACTGAACCCTGCTTATTGTTGTGTGTGAGAATGACAGTAAGAGTAACGAGTAACTTTAAGGGAGAATGACAGTGCATGTTACTTTGAAGTAAAATGACTAAGTGTTACTGTGAAGGATAATGACAGTGAGTGTTACTACGAGGGAGAATCACAGTGAGCGTACCTGTGAAGCTGTGAGCGAGAGTGGCAGTGAGTGTTACTGTGTGTAAGACTTTATGAGTCACAGTTGTGACGTGGTTAGGATAGGCCTAGTTTGAAACACCGCCTTTTTACATGTTCATGTTTCTCAAGTTCCCTTTTTAGGTCTCGCCTGTCGATGCGCATGCGCATCGAGCAAGCGAGACTATGGGGGCTTATCCACTCTTTATCCACTGCAAGGAATCGTGGCGATTCCTTGCAGTGCCCGTGACTTTTAAGCTCAATGCACATGCGCATTGAGCTTAAAAGCGCGTGCACGTCCGTCTTGTTTTACCCGCTCCGCCCCCTCCCCTTCCCGCCGTGTCGCATTTCTCCTCCCCCCTCCCCTCTCCTCCGTCCGTCTTGTTTGTTTAATTTAACCCGCTCCGCCCCCTCCCCTTCCCGCCGTGTCGCATTTCTCCTCCCCCCTCCCCTCTCTTCCCTCCGTGCCGCACTCATTCCTTGCGATCTGGAGCAATGAGTGAATTTTAGAAGAACTTGTTTTAACGTTTCCTTCTAAATAGCGCTGATTATGTAGGCTCCTTTCACGGTGCTCTTAACGTGGTGTGCTCCAGCGTCTCACACGTCCGGTGACATCTCATCCGACGGTGTTCAAATCACACACACAGCAGAGTGTTCTCGTCTCGCGCTTCACGCGCCTCTCCTCGCGCTGTCTTTATACGCTTCCTACAGGATTCCAGTCACGTACAGCACATTGTTTCCAGCTTGTGCCTCACACGCCTCTGTTCGCGCTGCCTTTACACGCGCACAATAGAATGTCACGTACGACACATTGTTTCAAGCTTGAGCCTCTCGCGCCTCTGTCCACGTTGCTTCCACACGCGCACAATAGGATTTTTAAAAGATGCTACCAGCGAAACACTAAACAAACAACAATAAGCACTTCTCACAAACACTTTTACCTTGCTAAAATATAAATAGCGCTGATTATGTAGGCTCCTTTCACGGTGCTCTTAACGTGGTGTGCTCCAGCGTCTCACACGTCCGGTGACATCTCATCCGACGGTGTTCAAATCACACACACAGCAGAGTGTTCTCGTCTCGCGCTTCACGCGCCTCTCCTCGCGCTGTCTTTATACGCTTCCTACAGGATTCCAGTCACGTACAGCACATTGTTTCCAGCTTGTGCCTCACACGCCTCTGTTCGCGCTGCCTTTACACGCGCACAATAGAATGTCACGTACGACACATTGTTTCAAGCTTGAGCCTCTCGCGCCTCTGTCCATGTTGCTTCCACACGCGCACAATAGGATTTTTAAAAGATGCTACCAGCGAAACACTAAACAAACAACAGTAAGCACTTCTCACAAACACTTTTATCTTGCTAAAATAAGGTAAATAAATGTTGCTATACTGTTAACTTCAGCCGGAATTCAGCTACACAGTCAATAAATATTTGAAGGAATCCTAAAAGTCACAAAGTACACTGACCCACTTCCAATCCATGTAAGTTATCCAAAATGACTTCCTGCACGTCGGATTCTTTTCCGATGGGGGTCCTGCATCGCCAGTAATAAAACGAAGATCCTGTTCAAGTGAATTAAAGTAGCTTTATTCACAACCATCGGAGAGGCATGTGGCCACAGTCAAACGGCAGCTTCAACTGGTCATAGCTTCCCACACACACATTCTCAATCATGACAGAATAACATTCTTAACAGAGAATGTTAGAATTAAAGGCAAAGATACAACAACATGCATTTTTTAAGTCAACTTCATTTAATGCAGTGTTCTAATTTAGCTCTTGTAAGATACCCCAGGTGGCAATTATTTTGAAGTGTAAACTGGAGCGAGGCGACATTGGCCAGTGAAAGGAAATCTGGGCTCGAGTCCTGGCTTCCCCACTTGACTAATTTTTGGTGAACCTTCCCAAATTATTTTGCTTTATTGTTACTCATTTTACCTGAATTCCAAATGTGGGACTACCAAGGAGTAAATCCTAACTTGTGTATATTTCAAAAGGCCTTCACAGATAATAACAGCATTTACCATTATTGCAGTACTCACCCTCAACCCCTCACTCACCCTCAACCCCTCACTCACCCTCACTCTCACTCATCCTCACTCACCCTCAACCCCTCACCCTCACTCACCCTCACTCACCCTCAACCCCTCACCCTCACTCACCCTCACCCTCACTCACCCTCAACCCCTCACCCTCACCCTCACTCACCCTCAACCCCTCACCCTCATTCACTCACCCTCAACCCCTCACCCTCAACCCCTCACTCACCCTCACTCTCACTCAGCCTCAACTACTCCCCCTCACCCTCACTCACCCAAAACCCCTCACCCTCACTCACCCTCAACACCTCACTCACCCTCACCCTCACTCACCCTCACTCACCCTCACTCACCCTCACTCACCCTCAACCCCTCACCCTCACTCACCCTCACTCACCCTCACCCTCACCCTCGCTCACCCTCACCCACCCTCACCATCACACAGTGCAATAGTTCTCAGACCATTTCAGTTAGAGCTTTTAGAAATGTTTATGGCTTTTTTTATTTGTAATACTTTAGCATTGGCTACAGGAAACACAAATGCTAAACATTTACAAAAAAAAACCATAAACAATTCTAAAAGCACTAACTCTAATGGTGCGAGACCTATTGCATTTCCAATGCTTGTTCTTACACAGTGGCTTTTAACATACATTTGCTTATGTGTCTGTGCAGGATCATATTCTCTGAAGCTGCATTGCTTGCATTTCCACTTTGTAGACACACTCTCATGATAATGACACCTTGAACATTCAGCACTAGGGATAAAGTTTTGCGCAAATGTTAGTACTTATTGTTGTCCAGTAGGTGATAAATCTATCACATTAGGATAAGAAGTAGCAGCCTGACTGGGGCTTTGTCATTGCAGCATGGGTGTTGTCATTATATATACAGCAGTGCTTCCTTGTTAAGGTTAGTGGAGAATTTCACTGATACTGTGAGGTTGCTGCATGACGGAATTCCAGCCAAGCTGATTCCTGTATACCCCTGATGTCCAGCTTATGACCAAGATGGGAAGCCTGATGAAACTTACCCACAGGTAATGGCAAGTTAGACCACCCGACAGAGATTAGGCAGCTCACCGACCCCAGGCAAACAATGTTAGGAAGTGCTAGGTAGGAGTACACTATAATGCAGTACTGATAT
Organism: Lissotriton vulgaris; assembly: GCF_964263255.1. Taxonomy (NCBI): domain Eukaryota; kingdom Metazoa; phylum Chordata; class Amphibia; order Caudata; family Salamandridae; genus Lissotriton; species Lissotriton vulgaris. The sequence goes on along the minus strand of NC_141685.1, from coordinate 796,030,569 downwards.
GCCCACATATATTCACTGTTATAGCACAATAGTGGAATTGTTAATCTTTTTCATGATTTTCACTATTCTCATAATTATGCTCTTCTCTTTCATTCTACTGATTATCCCAGTGCACGTATTTTATAAAAGAATCACAATGCTTCAATAAATATTGAAAAGACCTACTAAGTATTTCTTGTTTTTTTCTTTGGATTTACATGGTTAACCAAACGAAGGGGTTCTAGATCTGTTACTACGATTTCCTTCGGGAGTCATGGTTATCATGTACAGAGGTTGCACACACATTTGTTACCCTGTAGGGTTAGTGGTGTAGATGGTGCACTGTTAGCTAACAGGACTATCGGCTAACATGCCCTCAGGGTGTGCGCGGAATCAGTCTGGCACAAACCTGACATTTATGCTGTCCAACAAACACACTGCTTTACTGGGAAGATATAAGCCATACGACATGGCGCTGCAAACATTTCAGCTTGGGTTCTTATTTAATGGATCGACTGAGTCGGTTTCTTTTGTATACCCAAAGACCCCTACTCACCTATTAACAGGAGACATCCTTAGAGTTAGGGAAAAAATCCTCCTCAGATAAGTAGATACATCTTAAGTATTGGCTATAGGTTGTTCAAGCTTGAACCTTTCTAAGGATCACCCCATAGTGGTACCCTCTCAGAATTAAATATATTCTTATGGCTAAACTGGCAGCGCTAAACATACCTGAAAACTGCAGATATGCAGCTACTCAGATACTGCTACAATGTGATCTCACACTTGCAGGTTGGGATGTTACCTTCATGGTTGAGGCTCATGAAGCATTTGGGAGAGAGGTATTCTATTCATGGGTTACATTCCCAGCAGCAAATGAAAACTCACTATTGTTTTCCACTTACACTGCAACTGACATTCCAAGAAACTATACAACTGACAAAGGTCTAAAAATACCATTAACTTTCCTTGAACACCAACATTGATTTGAAGGCACCCTACCAAACACTACAGAAGAAGTTAGACTAGGTCCTATTTCTAATTAGGGAATAATATGGTCAGTCTTAGCCGGTTGCACTTCACATCCAAACATAACTAATATGACAACATCACAATTTGGTAGATTATATAACAGTCTAGTCAGAATATATAGGAGTCGGACACAGTTCATTATGTGAACAATGACAGTAAATCCTGTGAGGGCTGCTCAAGCTGCACAACCACAGTTGGGCATGAGCAAACAAGCGATCAATGTAGTCATGGGTAAAGTTCCTGTCAGATGGAAGGAAATTCTGTTCTGAATTGCATAAAAAACAAGTAAGCTTGAAGCAGTTTTTCCCCATATGGGACCAGAGGAAAAACACAGATGTTTAACAATATGCTTGTCAATGGGGATGGCTCCCCCATGAGAGGACTGCACCACATGGGGTGTAGTTTTTGCTTCAGTATATACCAGAACTCATGGTACACCCTCATTAGCTGTTTTGCCAGAAGTGCTTAAACAGATTCAGGATGAGTACCGGTCAGCCCCATCCCTAGATTTGGGGATGAAACTGATGAAAAACATTTCTGCAATATCCGGTATTATATTAAGTAACATTAAGAGGGAAGCAGCAGCATTGGCTATACACCAGCGCATGAGGGATTTGGCTCCAGGAAGACAGGAGCGCAAATCACTGAACATTATCGAAGAAACCTGTGAAACAGTGGTAAGTGATCATTTGGGAGCCAGACACAGTAAACCACAGATAAAGAGTAATTCTGAAAAGGATAACTCTAAGCAAGCACCTCAATCTTCAAAGAGCAAGTGGGAAAATAGGAAAAATAAAGAAAAGACTAAATCACAGGACAGACTTCCTCAACAGGAGGCTACTGAAAGGAGCTATAATCTGCGTAACAGTGATTATATTAAAACACCTAGTGTACAGACTTAAGGCCACAATTATATCAACATTGCAATGATTACATAAATTATACTGAAGACACAAGGAGAACCAACATTATCTATTTTTGTTACAAAAGTAAGTTTTTATTCATAATCAATTAATTAGCAAAAAAAGTCATATCCTACTAAAATAACACCCCATTTATACTCATTCATTCATCTTCATTCATACAACATGTGACTAGCAATCAATTAAAAATTACAATTTTCTTTGTATCTAATGGTACAGTAATGACAATCAGTTTCTAATAATTATGAAGAAACAGTGTGGCACAACACTTGGTAGACTGTTGTATTCGACGCGCGTTTCAGCATAGAAGGTGTCTTTGTCAGGAAAAAGGGCCACTATTTGTCAAGGTTGGTTTTTGTAAAAAAAAGTACATGTATCGAATATCAGACACATGGTTCTCACTAACGGATAGATACTTTGCCACCATAATGGCATGCATTGATTATTGTTTGCAGTTAGAGACCTAAGGCAGTTAGTTAGTGTGAAATCACTAAAACAATTATGTGCATTCATCAGTGAGGAGTTGGCTAAAAGATAAAGATTATCGAAAAAACAGATTAGAAAATGAGAGGCAATGGCCACCACAATAATTAGACAGTTCCATATAGACTTTTGCACCCGGTTATCAGCTCAAGACTGGGTAACAGTGTTTAAGATACTTCTTTAAAAAGAAAAAGAACGAGAAAAAGAGGGGTAACCTTGTTTCTCGCAATGGGATGATCAAGTAGTAACTGTTACTGTTGAGAGCTGGGAGACATTTGTTGCATCCTAGCCATGGATGAAAATAAACTGTAAGGGCATAGAATGTCTTGTGTTAGTTTGTATTTTTTATTTTTTATGTTTTACTTCCTGCAGGTATGTTCAGCAATGAATTGTCTTAATACCTTGAAATTAGTCTCCAATATACATCAGTACTTCCACCTCCAACCCAGGGTAGAAATGCATCTAGAGTTCATCTTGATATATTTTATCCTTTTATTTTGCTGTAGGCAAAGTAGATTGAACAGGAAGTTTTACGTGTAGAGGATTAATCATGGTGACTTTAACTAAAAGCTACCTATGTGTATATATCTTATATTGATAATGCTCTTAATGTATTCAATATTATTATTTAGATATTTACATTTCAATATATCGACCCGCTAATACATGGATTTATCTGAAAATAGAGAAACTGATGGAAACAGGCCATAAGAATGGTGGCTTTTGCTCACAGCAGAAGAGAACATTACTTTCTATTTCTTGATGCTAATGTCAAAAAATACTTTATTTCGATCTTAATATATCCCACCTTTCTCTGGTGTTTTGTATTTTGGGAATCATTTATGAGGCCATCGGCACTGATATTCTATTGTCGACAAAAAGGGATAGTTCATATTATGTCCAGCCAGCCGGTTGAACTGAAATAAAAATGGTTTCGGTATGCTGCTTGTTTAAAGGTTAATCTCGTTCTATGTTTGCTGCAGTAAAGCTTTCTGCCCTCTAATTCATGCACGAGCAAACTGTGCTGAAGAGCTATAATCTGCGTAACAGTGATTATATTAAAACACCTGACAGGTATCAAGATACTAATACACATTCATCTCATTCCTTTCAGGAGTCATTTGAAAAACACACTGGAAGAGGTGGACAGTCAGAGCGCAGATCAGAGGAGTATGTGAAACCGAAGAAGGACTCACAATGCTCATCTGACTACATAATAAAAAAGACAGACAAACCTAAACAGTCAAACCCTCAATTGAAAAAGAAGAAGGTAAAGTGTCAAGAATGTTCCAGATATTAACTACTTCCATGCTCATGAGCTCGTCATGAGCCACTGTGCTCCGGTGCTCATGACGAGCTCAGCTTGTCATGAGCCGTGGGACGCTCGCATGCGGGGATAATTCCCCTGCTGTGCTGAGCGTTCCACGGGAACGGGTGTGGTCATGATGAGCTGAGCTCGTCATGAGCACAGGAGCGCCGTGCCTCATGACAAGCTCAGCTTGTCATGAGCATGCGGGCGCCATGCGCGCCCCCCTACCCCCCAGCACAGCAGGAAAATAACCCCCGCAGCGAAGGGGTTAAGGACATTGCGTCTGAGCAGGGAATGGGCTCTGACCATACAGAACAGTATGGCAGACGTCACAATAGTTTGCCGGAACATGATCGATTGACTAGTGGCAGTGACTTTGAGTTACTATATCCAAGTGGAAACACCGGATACGAGGGTAAGTGACCTGCATTGTTTATATGAAATGCAACTCCAATTGGAGGGGGATGTACTGAGATACATTAATGTTTTCTTTTGGGACAATTTGTCATTCGGCTACAATATTCTCTTGAATGAAAAGGATTGGCCACCTGAATTTGTAATGGATTGCCCAGAAGGAGAAACAGTAATTTTACTTGCCTTCTCCGATCTTGTCCCAGACTCAGCAAAAAATTCGAACTCTAAGGAGTAGGCGTTAGCGTTAGCTCCTGCATTATGTTGCAACCATGTGGGTGAGATGATGGATCCCCTTATCATGTACTACCTGTGAGTTGGATCCCACAACCTCAAAGACAATACCCCATTAAAAATGAGGCTAAAAAAACAAGTTGGCGAGATCCTCAAACAATTTGAATACCAAGGTGTAATAAAAAATTGCACCTCCCCCAGGAATACTCCTCCAGTTATGAAACCTGACCATTCATATTGTCTAGCATTATATTACAGACACCTGAACACAGCTACATGTACATTTGCTGTACAAAATGCACATAGCTTGCCAATAATAAACAATATAGTGGGGAAAAAATACAAAACCATATTATATATCTCAAATGAATTTTTCTGCTATAATATAGCGTATAAAAGCAGGTATTTGACCGCATTTAGCGCACTGGGTTCTCAGAAGCAGTACTGTTGATTACCATAGGGGTATAGGAACAGCCCCAGGTGGTTTTCAACACGGGTCACAGAACTTCTACAAGATTTTGACAACCAGGCATTGTCCTCAAGTGATGACATATATTTGATGAATGGTGACCTTTGCACACACTTGACAAGAGTAAATCGCATATTTCTGGGATTTGCTCACATGGGCTACAAATTAAATTTTAAGAAATCAAAAATAGCCCACCTTAATGCCCTATTCTTGGGATATGAGTTATCAAGTGAAGGAAAAAGCATTGCGACACACTTCTTGAGACCCTACGGGTATGTAGCGCGCTTTACAAATGCCATTGATTGATTGATTGATTCTTAGAGACGTGTGTGCTCTTACAAACACCAAGACATTAAATTGACTTCAATCTATATTGGGATTCTTAAATTTTGGCAGAATTTACAATCCAGAATATGCAGAATGGGGTAAACCATTACACAACTTGATTTGTTGAGACTTTTCAAGGACACACTTGACAACTGAACAGACACAGATCTTAAGATCAGTACAAGCAGACATGCTTGCTTCAAAACACTTAAACATGTGTAAACACAACAAACCTGGTGAGCTGTATAGTTGCGGGTCATTGGGGTATATCTAGGTTACATTCAATGAAGGTGACACTGTACCAATTGCATATCAATTACATTTATACACCAATGCAGAAATGCGTTTTGCACCAACAAAAAAGATACTGACGGTGGTACAGACTGCAGTGGTGAGAGAGAGAGCATTGGCTAAGGGGAAACAAATGATTGTCATGACTCCAGTGCCGGCCTTAGAAGCTGTCACAAAACCCAGCTTTCCCAAAGCAAATGCTATACACCCAAGAAGGATACAGTGGGCCAACTCTCTCACCACAACAGATGTAGACTGTAGATTTGAATATACCCTACAAACACAAGCATTCTTGCGGTACAAGAATGAATACCCTCTGCCTAATGAAGTCATGCCTCTTGATCAGTATGATTGCACCATCTATACTGATGGTTTTCCACAGCCTGCCTTGCAGAAAAAACTGCAATACTCGGCAGTGTGCACTGCTGCTAAGGGTAGAATGCAGGATGGTAAATTCCATCCAGAAAAAACCTACACACAGTCACTACGTGATTGCATAGCACAGCTGGCAGAACTCAGCTCTAATTCTGTCACTCGGGAATACGGCTCTCTGATTCTCACAAATCATAGTGTGTGATTTGTATTATTGTGCCCAGTCTTACAATGAGTATCTACACTTCTTGAGCCAGAATGGATTCAGAGATTCCAAAGAGTACACTATAAAGCACAAAATGCTTTGGGGACGGTTGGCTAAGTTGAGCAAATGCTTGTCATAGACTTATGTGATTCACACCTTGAGTCATCAATGTGTAGGATACACGTTGCAGGGAATTCCACAGCTTATGAAGCTGCACAGAGCAAACAGCTGCTGTCAATGCGATTACTCGTTCCAGTTCGAGGACAGGTAGAGACATTATGACGGCTGTCAAAACTGCATATGATGATGATACCCACTTGCCAAAAGGCTTTCCATCAAAGTACTCCTATCAGTGAAGTGCACAAAACATACCATTTGCTTATATTCCTGACGTAGGTGATAGAGTAATACCAAATTCAGATCCCAGGTTAGATTTAATCCTAGCAGCACTTGAGTGCCTAGCATCTGTAAACGTAGGGATGGCAGCTACAATTTCACTATTGCAGCAACGCAATTGGTGGCCAGGTCTATATAAACAGTGCAACATCTGCCAGCAGATGAAAGGTTCCACCATAGCACGTCCACCACAGACACCTCTATTGATCTCAAACAAGCCTCTCGCTTTTGTTTATCTGAACCAATGCAGCCCCTTACAATCACTTTTAAAGTTCACCAGCCGCCACCGTATTTGACTACTGAAAAATATGTTACTGCCTCCTATTTCCTTGCTTGTAATAGGATACATGGTACTATTTCTATACTATTTCTACATCACTTAAGGGTTTTTTTTTTCAGTGGAAACCGGAAACCACTAGATTTTGTTGTACTGTTATTGATTTGTAGCCCTCTGGTGCAAAGCAGTATGGATGCGGCCTTTACCTCTAAACACTTTTATGTGATGTATGCTCCTGTCATGAATCACTCAAGATATGATGAGATACTTAATATACCATGTTGTCTATTTGCAGGGTCCGTGGATGCCCTGTATTCCCTGGACTTAATTCAATTTCCCTTTGAGAGCATGACTGACTTCATAAGGCTTCAGATCACAGTGCACTGCACATATCTGTGTGGTAGCCAGCGGGTTTGCCTCTGAACTGTTTGCAGGGTTTCTGTAGTAGGCAAGAGTCACCATAATGGAGTCATCCTGCTCTCAGTGAAGATTTGCTTTCAGAAGCCCAATATATCAATATTATGTTAACAAAGATCAGTATGCATATATGCCTCTAGAATCAATATCTTCTGATAATGCTCCATAACTATCACACCTTTTATTAGGTTTACATTCTGATCAATGTTCATGCCAAAGTTTGAGTCTTACCACTTTTAAAGGTCACAAGCCGCCACTACCCTCAGGGTGCAGCCTCTACACTCCACAGTGCCTACTATGCTGATTTAATATGCAAAAGTGCCTATCGTACTATCAAGGTTATGTTTCAATATTCCAGATTGCCTACTACATGAACAGGGTGGCACTTTTGTATGCCAGGGTGCAACTAATACTCTCAGAGAGTTGCTTCGACATAACAGAGTGTCTAATATGCAATGAAGGTGCTATTTCGGTTTGCCTGGGTGGTGCTAATACTCTCAGAGTGCTGCTTCTATATTACAGAATGCCCACTATACTAAAAGTGTACTGCTTCTGTAGGCCCAGGAGCTGGTAATGCGATCAGGGTGCTGCTTCTATTCAGTCAGAGAGTTAAAAAGAATGTGTATTTAGACCAATTGGTCCTTAAACATATAAAAGCATCCACAAATACAAGCCCTTATATAAGGTTTATAAAAAATAAAACCTAACATGAAATTCCATAAAATACAGGATTCATTGATTGCTACACCTTTCTGTGCAATATTCATTTAATCTTATGCTTCTATTCTCCAGAGTGCATACTATAGGCGCTGCTTAAGGGGTGCCAGGTTACTGCTAGTGCTATCAAGGAGCTGCTTCTACAATCAACTGTGCCTACTATACTACCACTGTTCTGCTTCAGTATGCCCAGATGCTGCCAATGCTCTCAGTGTGCTGCTTCTATCCTCCTGAGGGCCTATGCTACCCTCAGGGCCCTGCTTTGGTAGGCTAGGGTGCTAGCAATACTATCAGGGTGCTGCTTCTACACTCCACAGTCACTACTATACTACTAGGGTGATGAATCAGCACGCTGCAATCATGGTGCTGCTTCAGTTGATTGAAGTGTGCAAAGAGTCTCAGGGTGCAGTTTCTACGCGCAGGAGTGCCTGCTGTATTATCAGGCTGCTGCCTTAATCCTCAAGAGGTACTACAATAGTATCAGGGTGCTGCTACATTATTCTGGAGTGCCTACTATGCAATCATAATGTTAAAATGATTTCTAAGTTAAAATGATTTCTAAAGGCACATAGCTGCCCCCAAAAGGGCGCTTCCTGGTGCTATTCACAGGTAAGACATCACAGTGGGAGAAAAAAAGCAAGCTACATTTATGGGGAGAAAGCCAGGTCTTTAGCTGCTTCCGAAAGCTTACGTGATTTTGACTTTTTCTTCAGTGGCATCTCCTCCACTAAGGCAGAGGAGTGTCGCCCAACTGTTTTTTTCAGCAGTATAAGAAAAAATTAAATGATAATAACTCAGTTATTGTCATATAATTTTTTTCTTTTTCGTGCACGGCAGCTTTGCGAGGCGAGGCATGGCGGGGCTGACAGAGCAGCCAAGGAGTGGTTTGCCCCCACTCCTAAGTGCTCATGACTGATTGGACAGCCCTCTTGGGCCGACTATAACATTCATGTGCACTTTCCCTCTTCTCCACCTGTATTACAGCCTGGGTGGAGAACATGCCCAGGACGCAGGCCCCATGCCCGAGCCGTGGCGTGCAGACCAATCACACTGTTGCTTTGCATCATTATGATTGGCTCAAGGGAGCCTTAGTGCTTCCAGGCTGCTTCCTGTTCCTGCAGCGGGAGGAGGAGAGACGCGACCAGGCGAAGCGGCAAGGAAGACGCGGCAAGCAGGTAAGTTGAATTTTTTTTATGTAACCTCAGTGACCCAGTTCCAGAAAGACTGGGGTAATGCTCTCCTGACTTTTTAGGATGTAGTCTGGTTTTAGTGGGTCATCTGGAAATGCTGATTTAACCAAATAGCACTTGTTACATCGCATAGAAATACCACGCATGCCTTTACAATGCAGGTATTACTACGCAATGTCAATTACAATGAGTACCATTACAACGCAAAATTTGACCACAACTATACCTTTACCACATATTCCATTTCAACGCCATGGCATGCGTGGTAAAGGTATACTCATGGTAAATGTTTGCAAGGTAAGTGACTCCAACCTACCCTACCCTACTCCCTAATGTATTTCCACTACACGAGTCTCCCCCAACCCCCAGTCCTCTCCCTACAATAACACTAGACTACCCTGCACAACCCTGGACACTACGCTAATTCCTAAAACACTACCCTACACTACACAAACACCACAATACTACCCTAAATACTAAAATTCTACTCACTGCATGGCCCTCTACCCCTGGCCTGCCCCTACACTCTAACACTACCCTGCACGACACCCGACACTACCCTAAACCCTAAAACACTACCCTGCCCTAAACAAACACCACAACACTACCCTAAACCCTAACACGCTATCCCCAGCATGAACCTCCCCCTTCCCCATCCTGTCCCTACACTCTAACACTACACTGCACGACCCCCCTACACTACCCTAAACCCTAAAACACTACCCTACACTACACAAACACAACACTACTCTAAACCCTAACACGCTACTCCAAGCACGACCCTCCCCCTTCCCCCTGTCCTGTCCCTACACTCTAGGACTACCCTGCCCGACCCCCCTACACTACCCTAAATCCTAAAACACTACCCTACACTACGCAAACACCACAACACTACCCTGAACCCTTAAACACTACCCTACACTCCGCAAACACCACAACACTACCCTAAACCCTAAAGCACTACCATACACTACATAAACACCACAACACTACCCTAAACCCTAAAACACCACCCCTACACTACACAAACATTACTACACTACTTCCACACTACAATAAACCCTTAAAAAGTAACCCCCACCCCAAGCACAATCCCCCTTACCTCTCTCTCCCCGTTGATCCTCTCTCCTGGTTCCAGCGTCGACAGAGGGGCAGTGCACGTCGTTGTGTGGAAACGGAACCACCCAGTTTTCTCACAACGATGTGGATAACCACTACATCGCATGCGTTTTAAAAGCGCAGGCAATATAATGGTTAGCGTTGTAATGGTAGTCGTTGTTACTTCGCATGCTTTATTACGCATGCGATGTAACAACTTGCGCGGTAACAGCCTCATTGTAATGGCTGTTTACCGATTTGACCTGGTGCATTAGAGTGGAGATAGAATCTTCATCCAGAAGCGCCACTTGGTCCAGAGCTGCCCATGGTGCGTAGTCAATCATTCTGGCAGAATAATCTGGGGGCATATTACCAAGGGCATTATTGCCGCATTAGCGGGACTTTTTCCCGCTAATGCGGCGATAATTTTATCGCCCTATTACCAAGCTGCTGCTAACACCAGTTAGCGACAGCTTGTAGGCGATAGCGGGCATTTAGGGGCTCACTTTGCATGTCATTACTGACATGCAAAGTGGGCGTGCCAAGATGTTAGCGACTGAAAACAGTCGCTAACATCTCTAACTCCTATTAACAACTTTTGGAAATATTCGCGCTAAGCGCGAATATCTCCAAAAGCCAACGCCTGCTAAAAGCAGTTCTTAGCCATGTTATCCAATGGAAGGTGGATAACAAGGCTAAGAGCATTGTCACGATAATGCATGAATATCGCTGATTTTTCAGCGATATTCATGCATTTCGCAGGATTTTTACAGCTTTTGAGATAAACCTTGATAATATCAAGGTATCTCAGCGGTAAAAATCCTCGGTGCTCGGCAATATTTTTTCCCGCTAACCAAGCAATAGCGATAATTATCGCTAGATAATTATCGCTATTGCTTGGTAATATGCCCCCTGGTTCTTCTGTTACATCACTCATTTGAAATTGGGAGTAAATGTCATTAACCTGATTGACAAAATGATCCTCAAGTTTGTTGCAGTGGCTGTTAGAAGCTTCCATCAGCCCGGACGTAACCTCTGGCTTGATCAGTTTGTTGACAATAGAAAAAATGTCTTTAGGGAAACTGCAGCTATTTTTGATTTTGATTTGATTTTTGGCGCGTGCCTTCTAAACCATTTTGTGATAGTCTTTAATAGCAACCATATATATATTTTTACTATGATGTCATAGGTTTTCCTCGAGGTGCGGCCAAGTCATTTGCAGTGCTACTTTTCTAGGATTAGTATTTAGCTGAACCAGGCAGTCGAAGGCTACTTCCTAGCTCTGCATGCCCTGATGGGAATAAAATGATCCAAGCCATGCTTTGGTTATTGACTCCACCTGTTCAATGTTGGAGTCTAACTGCCTCAATATAGCTAAAAAAAAAAAGTCAAGGGATTCAATTTATAGCACTGCCTTCAAATGGTAGAGGTGACACCGATGGCCTTATCAACTCTGGGGTTATCAATGGTCATAGGCACCAGGGAGTGAGCGGTCTGACCAGGTCACTGGGATAGGGATGATGCTTCAGTATGGCAGAGTGCTGCTGCAGTCCTCCAGAGAGCCTCTTACACTATCAATGCACTGCTTTAGTATCCCAGGATGCTGCTACATTACTCCAGAGTGCCAACTATACCATCTTTGTGATACTTCACTACACAAGGGTGCTGCTTCAGTCCTCCAGAGTGCCTCTGATACTATCAATGCCCTGCTTCAGTATGCCAGGGTGTTTCCAATGCTGCAGCGTCAATATGCCACCTTGCTGCTAATACTGTCAGGGTGCTGCAGTATTACCAGGGTCCTACTTCAGAGTGCCTCTGCGCTTCTTGCAATACCAGTGTGGTGTCCCAGTATTCCAGTACGGTGCCAATAGTTCACTGGTGTCGCTTAAGTTGAAAGCACTTCTTCTGTAATACTGAAAGTTCTGTGTGAGTAGAGAACATTGCCCTAGATTAGCCATATCTCCAGCTGTGATGATGAAGTAACACCACGCACATGACTACCTCCTCCACAAAGAAATGTCATTCACACTCCACACATGGTGCCATCATTATGTTCGCAGCCCATCGCCTCATGGAGACTTTTCTCTTCACCTCTACACAGAAGTGATCCTCATTATTCCATGGGATGAAATGGTCCATCCTTAATATACCAGGCAAACATTTGTTCACAGTAGCATAAACTCACGTAATTTCTGGCATTTCACGTTATACGTGACACACAAAATGTCTGAGACGCTGCCATTATGCCACGTTGCGTAAATAAGATGACGTCCGCTTAAAAATCCTATTGTAGTAGCAACATAAACAAGCATAACGCAAGCAACGTCTGTTCTCATCACATGCAATTTTGTGTTACTTTTTAGCAAAAACGACATCCTTGCATCCAAAATGGACGCTAGGATGCATTTCACGCTACAAAATGGTGCAACATTCGGGAATGGCCCATGCCAGAAGTAGAATGCCAGTCGTGCGCTTGATATGCCTAACACAACACAATTTCAGTTTAGGCATGTTAGAATTCCACTGAAATATTAGAAAATAGGTACAATATACTGAAATTTACATTCTACTAAGGATGAGTTTGTTTTTTTTGGTTTCATATTTGTTTATTCAAGTTTAACGGGGTACAAAACCATATCACCAGTGCACACTATTCAGTATAGAACAGTGGCAACCTGCAAAACCAGTAAATACATGGGTAAACATATAGACGTACCTGCCAACTTGAAGAACAATCTCATCGTGTGAGGAGGGGGTAAAGTCTTGAAAGGGGCAGGGCCTCGTGCCGAGAAGTACCTATGAGGCTCTATGAGGTATGTATAGATCACAACACCAGAGCCTGGGTGATTGATGAAAAGCAGGTTAACCGGGAGTGCAGGAGGAGACGGGGCAGCACAGAGGGGGTTCCACAGCCCTGGGAAAAAAGGTAGCGGAAAAACACAGGTGAGAGTAGGATAGATTGAAAGGCAAAAGAGAGAGAGAGAGAAGAGAGGAAGAAGGATGGAGAAGGGGCGGGAACCCAAAGATGGGCAGTGAAGGAGGGGGAGGTGAGGGGGGGGAAGGGGGGCCGGGTGTCCCAATGGCAGGCCTGTGGCAGTGACGGAAACTGTGAAATGACATAGATGAGTTTGTTTTTAAAGTAAAATCACTGGTAATTTCATTTATTTACATTGATTTGTGGTCCTTTCCTGTGTGTTTCTATGAGAGAAAGCAGATATCCCATATATTAATTTATATATTCATTCAGATTTTAAAAAAATATATCTTATGGAATGCTGACATCAAAATACAGTTTCAGTATTTATTAAAGTGAATGTGAGAGTGTGCTGAAGAATTTGCTACTCAGAGCAATTTGAAATGGGATGCTGAAGTGCAGTCTCTATTAGGAATGTATACATTAATTATTTCACACTGAGGTTTGTTTTAGGAAACAACAGAATTCTGCAGATACTTATCTGCCAGTGATAGAATCACATGCTTCTGATGGTTACGGAGTATTCCCCCAAGAAAAGATTAAAAAGGTATAAAATAACAGAACGTTTAAGACTCTGAAGTTTTGTATTTATACGTGGGTCCTATTAACCTTTCGTATTGCATTAAACCAATACTCTTCAACAGTGGTCGAAGTGGGGAAATAAAAGTAGGGGAACTGTGGGCAGAGAATCGGAGGGCGGGAAGAACCCGAGACTTGTGTCAGTGGGTGGAATCAGAGGTGTAGCCAGAAAGAGCAAAACATCCCAATTTTTACTTCTTGTTTGGCATTCCACTGACCAGTTACAGCTTATTACGTTATTTAATTCAACCAATGGATATACACGTTTATTTAAGGTTTAATATGAGTTATTGGCATTAAAATACATTCACAAAGTGGGGCATATTTCCAATCACAGAATGTCCCAAATACGCTTCAAATTGGAATCACAATTAACTTTGTCTCAGAGCCATGCAGTTTCTGTCATCAGCACTTCTTCTCCCTTATTCCACAATATAGTTCAAACATGAATGGCAAAATATCCCAGTTTGCAAATGTTTTCCACATAATTATGGCTCCACCATATTTGCCAAATAATACATCATCTGCTGCATAATCTGATGATTTTAACTTAAAAGTTGTTTGTAGCTCAAACGGATCAAAAGTTACCAAAAAAGTGACTTGTGTTGCTGCGAAGTGGAGGGCTCTATGCAAAGGTTGATTGATCACCTTTCTCACAGCTGAATTTATATGTTACACTGGTACTAATGAGGCAAAATCTTAGCAGTGACTGTGAATATAGCATGTTACAACGCAGGCTAATACATTGTGTTCTATTACAACACAGTTGTTGCAACAACCGCTTTGTTAGAACTCGATACCTTTACATAGCAAGTCATTAGATCGATGTGCTGTAGGGGGCACGCTGGATTTAGGAATGGTATAATTTACTATTCCAACTCCAGCATGCTCAACAGTAGGGAAGGTGTTGGAATAGTAAATTATACTATTTCTTAGGTTAGAGCGCCCCCCTGCAACAAGTCTTATGACTTACGATATAAAGGTATCGCTTTCTAACAATGCAGTCGTTGTAACGACCGCGTTGTAACGGCAGCATTGTAAACGCTGTTTCCCGCGACTGTTAGTATGTTAAGAAAGGTCAAAATAGAAAATGTTCCACATTACCCTGCAGCATTTTTTGGGTGTCAGAAATCAATGTGTATTTTTGCCTGGAAAGCTAAGAACATGAGAACAGGGCCCTGAAGGGACCCATTTTAATGTCCATTGTTTATATCCTTACAAAACGTAAGCGGTATAGTTTTAAAAGACCACGTACTTAAACTAAAAATGGAAAACAGCTGATATGGATCACATTAGTTTTCCACTCCATGCATAACCAGGTATTACAGTTCGTTCAGGAATGGTGCACTTCCCTACCCAGGGAAAACAATGTTGTTCAAAGATGAGAAAACAAAAGTAGCGCTTCATTGGCAAACTCCGTAAAGTGGTTCTAATATGTTTGGTAGTGAATAAAACCGATCTTTGCTACAACTCTGGCTTGCTTTATTTTTTTATTTATTTATTGTATTTTAAAGCCTTTTTTTTCTCTCCATCCCTAGGCTGCACTTTTGAATAGAAAAATGTCAGAAAAAGACAACATTTCCAGCAAAAGAGTTTCTTTCTTTTTTTGGATCCATTTCACAGTGGAACAGAATGAAGGAAAAGAGAAGAAAGATCATAAGAGCTGTTTGTTGAAATCACTGCTTTCGTTATGTGAGGACAAGTATAACAGAGACAGAAAGAGAGGAAAGAAGAGGAAGAACGAAAGAGAGGGGTGGGGGCAGCTGCCAGAAGCAGAGCAGGAGAAGTGGACACTGCCACTGTCTTCTCTGGGCAAGAAGGAAAAGACAGAGTCCTTTTCCTTCTCTGCCCACCCCGCCCATCCCCAAACGGCCATGAACAGCCGAGCCTTATCTATAGGACTAAGCTATTTCTGTTATCCTAGGACACATTTCTAAAATAAAAAAGCAGGGGAATGGTATCTATTAAATTTAAAAAGTAGGGGCACGTCGTGCCATACCGATCCCGCCCATTTCAACCACTCGTCTTCAAGCTTTTTTGCTGTGAGCTCCTTTTCAGAAAAAATACATTTGGACGCCCCTCCTCCAAGTGGCAAGATCTGCTAAAATGTCTGATGGTGAACATTGAGTACTGGATGTTAGAAGTTAAGGAGTGATTATTTAAAACCGAACCAAAAATGAGCTCCTCATCTATCACTAGAAAGACCACTAAACTCTTTGGTGCCCTTTTTCACCCTATCCATCTTCAAAAAGTCAAGAAGAGGTGGAAGCCCCTTCTTCGTTCAAATGACCAAGCTCTGGAACCGGACAGGCTCGACTTTAGAGCAGTGCAACCAGTGCCACTGCACCAGGCGCTGAGCATGGACCATTGTGTTTTAAAATAACTTATTGGTTTAAAAGCACCTGCTGCAGAGTTCCTTGTGTGTGCAGCAATTTTCAGGCAATGTCAAGATAACTCTGGTGGTTAATGTACCTACTGGAGAGATGAGGGTTTTGTCATCATAAAGTGGCACAGAGGCATGCAGACCACAGAATTGTATTTTATGTGGATTGCTCAGTGGGTTGCTGCTTTTGTCACAGAGCTCCATTTGTTACTAGCAGTTCATAAGTTACAATCCTAGTATAGTTCAGTGAGCTTTGAACTGTCATCAAATATCTGCATGGAACTGTATGGTATAAGTTGGAACGTTATGTTTTCTCCTCAGTCTTTCATTATATCTTTTCAAAAAGGTTTAGTTTGTGTAGAAATACATTTGTAATACAAGTGCAAACCCTAACCACTGTTATGTTTAAAATCCTAAGTTTGTGCTTCTCTGAATCAAGCACTCTCAAAATATATAGCCTTCTGGCGTCGATGACATGTTCCTCCTACACCTTGCAGTCACCTGTCTTATGTAATATTTACTATACACTGATTTACACACACATGATTCATTGTATCCGTATAATGTGTGTGTGTGTGTGATATAAAGTTCTCTGACACCCTATGCGGGGATGAGTAGCACTATAAAACAAATGAGATATATGTGAGAGAGGGGCTATGGAGGGATATGGGGCACTGTGGGGGACTGGTAGTGATGGGAATCAGTGGAGAAGGAGCTCATGGGAGGTGGCAGCAAAGATTGTATGAAGTAAGGTATAAATTAAACAATGCATTGAGGTTGGGTGCTACTCCT
Source organism: Lissotriton vulgaris (assembly GCF_964263255.1). NCBI lineage: Eukaryota > Metazoa > Chordata > Amphibia > Caudata > Salamandridae > Lissotriton > Lissotriton vulgaris. The sequence continues at coordinate 796,013,711 of NC_141685.1, read as the reverse complement.
ATAATTTGCTGCAGTGTAATTACGCAGAATTATAGTAAATTACATGGAATTATGTGAGGAGCATAACCCTACATTTAGCGCTAATTTCTTTGCCCAAAATGCACCCTTACATCCAAAATGAACCAGAGGAAGTATTTTGCGCTAGGAAAATAGCCCTAAATGCAACAGAACAGGAACAGCAGCAGTCTCTCGAGCTCTGTTCCTATGCTCTTCGGTAGGCATTTTTGCCCCAAATTTCTTCAAATTACACAAATGGGCGTAATCACATAATTTTCAGTAATTTCGTCAAAAGAATAATGCAAAAGCACCTAAATTAGTTTGATTAGTCTGGTGTAATTCAAATTTCACACAGACCTCAATAAAATACAGTGAGCAGCAGCAACACAAATCTACCTCACAGACAGAGCCGGTGCAGGAAGGGCAGCAAAATCCAAGCTAGACGGCAGTGCCTTCTTTTCTAACAGAAGATGCAGGCAGAGATGAGGGTGCAGTGCCCTTTACAGGGTCAAGAGTCCCTAACACTCTGTGCAGCAGAGAGGGTAGCAGCATGCGTCCTCCTGCCTCAACAGTGTATGATGGAGGGTGGGTGAGGGCAGGAGCCTGAACGAGGGTTGGGGCTGGGCCCTGCTGCCAGAGTCTGTCATCCCCCAGAATGCCTCTGTCATTACTCCGTGACCCTCTATAAGTAATCCACACCCTTTTCTATGAGCTCCTGGAGACTCACCGCATGTGTTAGTCATCTTCAGCCACCTGTTGAGAAGTTTCCCAGCATGCCCTCACAGATGATCCCTCAGATGCCTTTAGTTGGTCCACATTAATTCAGCCAGCTTTCACAGATACTCGCCTCGTCCTCAAATACACTCAAACAGCCCATAAAATCCCTCAGCCAGTTTTTAGGTCGAGCTAGAGTTGCGCATGCTTAGCATGCGGTCTAGCTCAACAACTATTGTTTTAGTTTCCTGGGAATCTGAGACAGCGTTCGGCCACGCGCCTCTGCTGTCTCAGATTTGTCCTCGTGATCTCGCTTTTCCTGCTGGCTGTTTGCTGTGTGTGCGCTGTTTCGCTTTCGGGTTTGTGTTTCTCAAGACGTGTAGTGCTGGGTGCAGACAGACATTCGCGTACACACCCCCTCCCCCCCACGGTCATCGGGCTCTTTTAACACACACACACGCATACATACACACGCATACACACACGCGCGCACACACAGACACACGCGCACACACATCCCCTCACACCCCACTCACCAGGTTTTTGTCGCGTGTCCCTCGTCAGCCAGCGGGTCATTCTTGTTAATAGGCGGGGGCCGCCGGGCTCTCCACGAGCACGGGAGCCCCGCTAGTTGCGATGCAAATCTTCCGGCGGGCACAGCAGCGCGGCTCCCGTCTGCTTCCTGTATTTGTCCGGCCCCGCCCCCGTCCCAACAAAGGTTGCCTGGCTTCCTGTTGAAGCCGGGCTGCGGCGGTGAGTTTGCTTGTTTAGTATTGTCGTGAAAACTCAACGATTTTATACTATGTCAACATCACCTTTACTTGTACAGGGTACGTTCGCCTTTGGATTTCTTGCAAGTGAAATTTACGATGTTTATTGTTAGCCAACTAAATGCCGCTCATTTTATCTACCTGTTCCCATGATGTCCAACATTAGTCTGCTGAGCCACCATACTTCGTACAGCGTTGTCTTGTGATCCTCAACATGCACCATTGATCACAGCTGTTAAAATATGTTGCTTCCAAGTTTGTTTGTTTTTTACAGTTTTTTTATATAGCGCAAACTTGACTCGAAGGATCAGAACACTTTACACGAGCACCAGTTGCTTTACATGAGGACACATTCCTTTTTGTTAGGCACGTGGAGATTACGTGATTTGCCCAGAATCACAGGATGTTGCGCGTCCTTGCCGAGCCTGGAACCCGGCTCCACAGATTTGAGGTCGACCGCCCTAGCCGTTATGCCAAATCCTCTCCGCCAATTGATTGGCTTTCATCTGGCTTACACTTGTGCTAATAGTTTTACATACACGATGCACAGGAAGAAATGTTTGATACAGATTTTCTGAACACAGACTAAAAAACCCAATTACCCATAGGACCGGCGAAGCAGTTTTGTGACAATAAACAGACGTATTGGTTTCCTGTCGCCGTTTATGTCCGTGTTACATTCAAGGCTGAATGTGTTTATTGGCTGTCCCCGGCCAGTTTATGAACCTTTAACTTTGACGCGCATCCGTGCGCTTGATTTGACAAAATGGATACATGAATTGTGTGTTCACATAGTGCTTCAGGCACGTTAGGTGCTATGGCCAAGTTCTGAGAGACAGACAAAAAGCAGTTTGTAATAGAAGTTAAATGTACAGATCACCCCAGAATGTACAACATTTAGCCATCCATGAATGTAACCTGAACAAGCCTGAATGCCATTGCCAGCAACTGCTTATGTCTCAAGAAAGATTTCATTATCTGTAGATCTGCCTAGATTACCTACCTGTCTAAAGACTCGGATATCTTCTTTCCACATCAGCTCTCGTCTTTACCCTTAACACACGTCCTTTAACTTGGTTGTCATGGAAAGGGAGTGCTGAGTGGACAGAGAAAGATTATGCTACAATAATGGTTTGGTTTCAGTTTGGTAATATCACATTCTAGCTCACAACATATAGTGACTCGCTATAGTTCATATTTGTGTTTTTCCACTTCATTTTCCTTAGTTCCTCTTTTCAAACTCTTGTTCTTTTTTCTGCCCTGTGTTCATGTTCAGCTGTTTTTTGTTCATCTGATTTCTCCCGTCATTCTTTTACTCTTATTTTATGTTATACATGTCATGTAAGTGCTCTGTTCTTTTCTCCCGTCATTCTTTTACTCTTATTTTATGTTCTACATGTCATGTAAGTGCTCTGTTCTCTGCAGTATTTCCTTTTATCTTTCAACCTTGTGTGTTTTTTGTTTTATTTTTTTTGTTGTTTTGTCTGCCCTCTGCTTTTACCTGATTTTCCAGCCCCATTTCTAGCTTAATTCTTCGTTCTTTTTTATCCTGTTTTGTTTTCCTGCTATTGCTTTCTCTTACCCCTTTCTCCTTTGTCACTTTCTTGCTCTGTACTTTTTGGTCCTCATCGCTCCCTGTTTTCCCTTTTCCCTCTTGGCCTGCATGGGTACAGAAAAACTGACAAGTACAGCAAGAATGATCTTTTAGAACATCTGCCTTTGAGCTTGTGCAGAGCTCTGTCCAAGGTGCACTCGTTAGAGAATTGCAATAGAAACGGGAGGAAAGAGATTATTACAGCCTTGTGCCGCACACCATCTGCCTATGCTCCTGTCCCTCTTACCTGTTCCTCTTAAACCATTGGATCTTTAGCCATGGGGGACGCCTCTTTGGGGATAGAGAACTGCATCTCGATGAGAGGTAGGGTTGCTGGCAGGGGTTCATAGGCAGAGACACCTACTGCTACAAGGCTGGTGTGAGGCAGGCAGTCACTCCAGCCCTGAAAACACTTTGATCAGCCTCCAGCCTCCTAAGAAATCCCCCGGTCCACTGCAGTCTAAAAACGGCCTTCCCTCATTCCTTCTGGCACTTTGTATATTATGTCATTGATAAAGAGAATATTTTCCCCTTTGTATTGTGACATAGTTTTTGAGTTGTACTGCTTATACAATGTGTGCAACCATTCAACAACACCTGGTTCAAATATGTTCTCTCAATGTTTCAAGCTTTATTACAAAGGTAACAAAAAGATGTTAATATTTCACTTCTGTTCTTGGATTTTCGTCACAATGGAATACACTGAACATAATCTTCACAAAAGTTATTAACAAAACTTTATGCTATTGCCATTATAAATTACAATAACTTTTATTTAAGTATTAATTATTGAAAAAAATGTAAAGCCTTTGTTATTTGTAATATCAATACATGTAAGTCACGTAAATACAACACATATTACATTACAAATGCTATAGGTGTCACATTTGCAAAAGTTATAACTATTGGCATTGCAAATGACAAAGCTATTAATTTTGCTATTTTCAAAAACAAAACATAAATAAAAAATGTGTCATTTACAATACCAATAGCTCAAACTTTCCTAATGCGAGACCTATTGCATTGCAAATGCTTGTTCTCAAACTGTCGACGGGCCGCAAGCTGATTTTTGGTGGGGAGGGAAAGTCCAAGCAATAAATAAAGATATCTTGGAATTCCACATTCATCTTGTCACATTTGCTGCAAAGACAGAAGTCAAACTTCCTGCTTATGTTTTTTAAAATGGGGATTGGTGTTTACAAACTCCTCTCACTTTGCAGTTGGAGAAAGAAAAGTAATATGAATTATGTGACAATCTTTCTGTGGTACAGGGGGTGGGAAAGGGAAGGCTATAGGATGTTATTTTTTGTAACACACAACAAAAGGAAAATATCTGTACATGAACTGCACACATTCAGCAGTTATGGTTTAAATCTTTTTATTGATTTCAGAACAGACAACAAAATCGTAAACACAACCCTCGGCTCACAGAATCATTTCAGTACAGACAACAAGTGTTGCAATAATCGTTATTGCATTAGTAAAGGCATGGAGCGGGTCCGTCAGAGCAAATAGTGAACAGTCCCAAGCACAGCGTTGCATTAAGAGGAGAAAAAAAGGGAAAAAAGAAAAGGAAAAACCCAACATTCCCACCGTCCATCCCCCCTCGTCCGCAAAACCACCCATAACAGGAAGGAGATAGGAAAATATGGGGCACAGCGAGGTTTATCGGAGTCCACAAATTTTGCGGGAAGAACTCTCTTGTGGTATTTGCGTGTCCGCTAGGCGCAATAGCCGTAAGTATCTAGGGCAGGTCAGCTCTATGAACTCTGTTACAAGCAACGTTAGGAAAGGGCGCCATAGCTAAGGAAACTCAGATCCCCTACCCGCCAGAGTGAGTGCTAGTTTCTGCATACCCAGCACCATCCTGAGTCTCTGTAGCAACTCAGAGTGCGGTAGAGGTTGGGATGATCGCCAGTGTGCAAGTATGTTCTGGGTAGCCGCCCCCAGAGAAATTGCGATTAGTCGTCCCCTTCGGGATTTAGCCGAATACATTAGTGGATTGGGTAGGCCTAAGAGTATATAGGCTGGGAAGCGTGGGAGTTGTGTGTCAAGGTGTGAATCTATTTCATCTAATATATGGGACCAGTATGGTTGAATGCGATCACAGCTCCACAAAAGATGTACTAGCATACCCACCTCCCTGCAGCCTTTCCAACACAGGGCACTCTGACGGGGATCAAATTGATGAAGACGCTCCGGCGTGTAGCACCAGTAGGTGACTACCTCGATCAATGTCTCGGTGAGGCCCACGTAGTACGCTGAATATCGAGCCCTGTGGTAGATACTGTCCCATTCTTTTTTTTTTTTTTAGCTTTATTTCGATTTGAGTCAAATCATAAAAGCAATACATTTAAAATCTCCCCCATATGATTTACAAAACACAAAATCGAATACATTACAGTAATTTAAGAAAAAACAACCCCTCTAGTCTTACGTAGTCTCAATGCGGCCTTTAGGAAACTTAAAGTACAACAGAGTGTAAAATTGTTAGAGGACATTTTTAAAAACAGCAATGCCACCCTAGCATGTTTGAACTTGAGTTTCCTAAGCAGATCTTTCAAATACAATCTCCTAGGTCCCGCATAAAATGAACATAGAAATATAAAATGTAGGGTGTCCTGCGGAGACCTATTGTCGCAGCCGCAGGGCCCTTTGTCTCTAAGATTTAAAGTAAAACCTTCCGGCACTGATAATAAAAAATGAATAAAATTAAATCTAAAACGGGTCATTAAAAACCTTTCATGTGAATTCACTACATGTACCAAATAGGGTTCTATGCCAACAGTGGTTTTCACCAAGATGTGCTCTCTTACAGTACGCTTAGTGAACTCCGCCTCCTCACACAGGGCCCCCATAGACGTGTGATGGAGGATCTTTATAATCTTCTTGTCACTATTCCTAATTGTTTCTGGGTTACTGTATAAATCCTCACAGCCCAATTTCAAAAATGAGGATTTAATGTAGCGTAGCCAGGGTATTTTGTGGCTGTAATCCAATTTTAGACAGTCCAGTAATACGTTTTTTGTCAGTCCCGACTCTTCGTTGTACCAACTTTTTAGCCAGCAAAGGAGAGGTCTCACAGCCACCAGATTTGAAATATAACTAGACCCCAGCTCTTCATGCGTACTAAAGGTCGGTGAGCTGCGTGGCACTTTTAGTAGACAATTCAAATAAATATTCTCCTCCACTTGGAGTTTACTTGTTTCAGAGAAACCCATACTTCACTGCCGTATAGGATAGCTGAACAACAAATAGAATTGTACAATTTTAAGATACGCCCAGGTGTCCAGTACCCCAGCCGTGTGGCATAGCTCTTAATCGACCCCTTGGCTCTAGACATTGTAATACACTTTTCATCAATTAAACTTCTAAAATTCAGCTTAGAGTCAAAGGTTATGCCTGAATATGTAAACATTTGTACTTCTCCTAAGACATGTGGACCTACTGTAAAATCAAACTGTCTGCATGGTTTTTTCCCTACCGCCATCACGTAGGATTTGGACAGATTAGTAGACATATCCAGATTAGCCATAAAGGTTGTAAACCCGTTGATTAAAATTTGCAATGCAGAGGGGGTACGGGCCAAAAGTACTGCGTCGTCCGCGTATAACAACACTGGTACTTTACGTGTGCCAATCCTTGGGACGTCTGTTGCAATGTTACTTAGAACAGAATACAAACCATTTATATATAAAACAAATAAAAAGGGTGCTAAAATACAGCCCTGCCGCACGCCGCTGGTACATTGAAAACTTTTAGTTATGTTCCCAGTTGGGGTGTATCTTACTGCGGCTATAGTATCAGTGTGAAGGGTATGAAGAATACCAATAAGAACAGGGTCAACCCCCATGTCACCGAGCTGAGCCCACAATTTGCTGCGATTCACACAATCGAACGCGGCTGAAAGGTCTATAAAGGCCAAAAGCAACGACTCCTTTTTAGCAATTGTAAGCTTAGCGCTAATTAAGTATAAGTTGAGGCACTGATCGACCCTGGACTTTCCTTTACGGAACCCATATTGCGTATCCGTAACCACCCCATTAGTTTCTGCCCAGTCCTTCAACCTGTTTAAAATCACCCCACCCAAGACCTTCATTGTTGCATCTATTAATGAGATGGGGCGATAACAGTGAGGACTGTCCCTGTCCCCTTTTTTAAAGATCGGCACAATGATTGCCGAGGACCATGATACTGGCATATCTATTCGAATGGCAGTATTTAAAATTCTAGTCAAAAGGGGGGTCCAGACCTCTAAGTTTATCCGATAAAGATCTGGTGGAATTCCATCTGGGCTCGGTGCTTTGTTGCAAGACAAGGCAACAATACCAGTTCTGACCTCTTCCATGGAGAAATACAGGGGATGATGACATCCCATGGGGACTGCCAGTTCCCGAAACGCCACCTGTGTCGTCGGGTGATTATAAAGTCCTTGAAAATACTCTTGCCATTCATCTGGTAAGATGACTGTGGATATATCGGGCTTATTAGGGTCAACAAAACATGGACTATTTATCACCTGCCAGAAACGTGTAGTATCACGCTGCTCGGCAGCCTCTATAAAATTTTCCCATGCAGCACGCTGTAAGTGTGCCCTGCGCTCCTTAAGGGCCATATTATATTTTTTTCGACATGCGACCACTCAGATCTTGTCTCTAGGAGATTCTTTCAAAGCCCCCTTAAGATTCTTTAACGCTTGGGAGCAAGAGTCATCAAACCATCTATGAGGGGATGAGGGAACTGAGGACACAGGGGCAGTAAGAAGATTACTGATCAACGTAGCAAGTGCCCCAAAAGAACTCATCAATTCCGAGCCCTCAACGGTGACATCTAGACAATTCCCAATATATACGCTTGACCATCTTTAAAAAGAGTGGTATTAAAGGTGGCGACATCCACTTGTGCCCACCTAATACGCCGCCCTTGGTCTATGGTCTAAAAAGTAGAGGCCCTCAGGTGACTAGTCAGAGGGGCAATACATGCAGCGGTTGAATTTGAATTAAAAAATTTCTAGAGAGCACGTACACCGAGCGGTTTCATGGCGCTATGCAATACTACATATCCATGAGGGACAGAAGGGCTGGGACCCCGGGGGAGGTTTTAAGAAGGAAAGGCTAGGGTGAACAGGAAAGTTTTAAGTTCCTTGCGAAAGAGTGAATATTGAGTGCATGATCTCAGATGGGCCGGGAGGGAGTTCCAAAATGCGGGAGCAAGAGTGAAGAATTTGGAACCTCCCCATTTTTTCCGTTTGAAGCGGGGGACTACAAGCAGTTGTTGGGTAGATGAACGTAGCTCCCTAGAGGGAGCATAAGGATGAATTTCAGAGGTGATGAAGGCGGGGTTGGGAGCAAAAAGACCAGAGGGTTCTGGTCACTATGTGGGCTACAGATAATACAACATTTTTTGATTCGACTGACCAATACGGATGTGACAAAAACAAAATCAATAAAAGAGTTAACGCCTCTCCCTTTAAATGTCGGGTTGATTAAACTGTCCCCACCAACAGAAATTGTTTCCATTAAGTTAACTTACCCAAAGGAATTCACAAGAGTAGTAAGCTCTAGGCCTGCCAGTGAATGATCCATATGCAGTCCCTTACGCACCGGGCATGAGTTCCAGTCACCCCGAGCAATCCCTGGATTCGGACACAAATGACAATTAAAGTCACCCATCAAAATTAACTCGGCTGAGCCTACATCCAAATCTACAATAGAGTTCATTCTTCTTCTGAGCTCCGAAAGCGAGTTACCGACATTACATTTGTGGTGGGCATTATAAAAATTTAGAATAAGTAGTTGTGTGGCACGGGTGGTCATTAAAATACCTTGTATTTCTGTAGAATTCCATAACAAGTCCTTCCATAAGCCTGCCAGGCCCAATTTTACAAAAACAATCAGTCCTCCCTTGGCCCTTCCATGAAGTGCTTTGGCAGCTGGTCTTGAGTATGACTTATTCCCTTCTATAAAGATATAATTCCCAGTCTCCCATGTCTCTTGAAGACAAATCACATCATATTCCCTTATCATGGTAAGCCAATGAACATCATTGATTTTACTTAGCAACCCAGCAATATTCCATGATATAAATTTGAGCCCGGACCCGGTATTTATAACCTCCCCATTAACTGGGGTCACACGCTTAGTAGTGCATGGGGTGTAACTTGTGTCTATACCTGCACATTGCCTCTCATGGCTTGTGTCTATTGATAAGCTTTTATTCCCTTTGCCACTTGTTAAGACTACTGGAACCGGGGAACAGCTCTCTACCCCAGTGGCCAGTCAGTCTATACCATCCGGGGTCTCCAGAGGGGCAAAATGGTTCACTTCATTAACCTGACAAAGCGGCCAGCCACCACCCCCTCTAAAGTTACCCAGATAGGCGGGTAGGCGGCCCACAGGCCTATAGAAAAAGGCCAGAGGGAGAGGTCTTATTTGAGTGTCGAATGATAAAAAGTTCTGTCCCATTCTTTATGTGTAAGGGCGTGGCCTAAGTCCCTCTCCCAGCGTGCCCGCCCCGCATTATACGTGTATATTGTGGTGAGCAATAGGTGTTTATAGAGGTCCGAGATATGCTTTTTATCAGTAGATGTAGTGAAAAGCCACTTCTCGTAAGCGTTCAGTAGTCGTTGAGTGCCTGGCTTAACTTGTGATTGAAGAGCCCAATGCCTAAGCTGCAAGTATGACAACCTCTCCGTCTCCGGGATACCATATTCCGTCTGGAGCCGTGGGAATGGGATAATTCCGCCCAGGGCAAACAGATGACCCAGCGGTCTGCAGGGGGTGGAGCGCCAATGCGTGAAGGCTCCAGGAGTTGTGCCCGGGTGGAACTCTGAGTTGTTGAATAGTGGTGTGAGGGGGAAAGGAAATGTCGTCAGTTCGTGAGTAGTGGCAGTGCGGTCCCAGGCCTCCAGTATGGTGCTTGTAATATGGGAGGCATAAAGATTAGGTGGCCTATGTGCTTTGCGGAGGAAGGGAAAGTCCTGTAGGGGCATGCTGGCTACCGCTTGATCCTGAAACAGCCAGTGCTTCTCGGATTCAAGATGGCTCCATTCAACTAAGTAGTGGAGCTGTGTGGCATAAAAGTAAAGTTGCAAGTCAGGGACCCCCACCCCACCCTGTTCAGGAGGCAGGATTGCTATGGTGTGCTTGAATCCGGGTTTGCGGCCTTGCCATATGAAGTCTGCTAAGTCTGATTGGGTTTGCTGAATACAGCCTGTCCGGGGACGCAAGGGAAGAGTCTGGAAGAGGTATAGGATTTGGGAAAGTACGGTCATCTTAATAGCCGCTATCCTGCCTAGCCAAGATAATGTGTGGTGTTTCCATTGGCCTAGTTCCTTGCGGATATGAGCTCGGAGCTTTCCATAGTTAGCGGCAATGGTGGCAGGGATGGAAGCACCCAGGTAAACTCCCAGGTAGTGTATAGTGGAGTTGGGCCATTGTATTGGGTGTTCTGCACGAATGTGGGCTAATGTGTGCGGTGTGAGGGAGATATCCAGGGCAGTCGATTTATCCATATTGATCTTAAACCCTGACACCTGTGCAAAGCCGTGTAATTCAATGTAAAGAGCCCTCAGCGCTTGGATTGGGTTAGAGAGGAAGAGTAGGACATCATCCGCGTAGAGACTGATGGTATGGATGTCCCTGCCAAACTTAATCCCAGATATGAGTGGGTGTTGCCGAATGCGTCATGCTAATGGCTCCATATAGAGCGCAAAGAGGAGGGGAAGAGGGGGCATTCCTGCCTCGTGCCTCTGCTGATGGGAAAGCGGGACGCTGTCTGGCCATTCACCCGAACCGTTGCGATAGGTGAGCGATAACAATTCAGTATACGCGTGCTCAGTTTGTCCCCAAAGCCAAATTTGAGGAGGACTTGCTCCAAGTAGGGCCAGTGCACCCTGTCGAAGGCCTTCTCTGCATCTATGGCCAATAGCATGTATTCCCCAGCGGTGCGAGAGGCCTTCTCTATGATTTGCAAAACCCTTTTGGTGGTATCACTAGTTTGTCTCTGCGGTATAAACCCTGCCTGGTCCGGTTCAACTAGTTGGGGTAGGTACGGCGCTAGGCAGGACGCCAAGATGCTTGTGTAAAACTTTATATCAATATTTAGGAGGGAGATAGGTCTGTAAGCGCTGCAAAGAGTCTTGTCCTTTCCAGGCTTAGGGATAACTACTACGGACGCCTCTAGCATCTCTCCTGGGATGGCCCCAATTTGAGCAAATGTGTTAAAGAGGTCACGTAGCAGGGGGGCGATTTAGCCACAAAGGGTTTTATAAAAAGCCGCGGAGTAGCCGTCTGGTCCCGGAGACTTCCCAAGCCGGAGGCGGGAGATTGCTGCGATAACCTCCTCTGTCCCTATATCTCTGTCCAGGTAATCAGCCTGCGCTGGGGAGAGCACGGGCAGTCGTGCGGCCTCTAAATAGTCACAGCTGTGAAGAGCGTCAAGGGAGTCGCTCGAGTACAAATTTGCGTAGAAGTCCCGAAAAGCTTCAGCTATGGCTGCATTCTCCGACGTGAGCTCGCCCCCAGAATCCCGAACAGCCTGCACTCCTTGGCGCGGTCGCGCTTTCCTTAGTTTAATGGCTAGCAGACGGCCACATCTATCTCCCCCCGTATAATAGGAGTGGCGGAGACGGAGGGCAGAGTACTCGGCCTTGTCCATAGCCAGCACGCAAGCTGTTTTCTTTCTGCGCAGGGTTGACACCAGGCCCTGCTGGAAACCGTGTGCTGATGCATCTGTTCTAGCTCCGCCACCCGCTTGGTCTGTTCTGCCTATTTTTGGCTGCGTTCCACATTGTTGGCAACGGATATAGCGATAAATTCCCTTTGTATGACCACTTTGAGGGCAGACCATTGTGTCGCCAGAGACGTGTCAGGGTTAGCATTCAGGGCCAAGAAGATCGTGATGGCTGTTTTAATTTGAATGACCGTGGATGCATGGTGCAATAGTGTGTCTCGCAAGCGCCAATGTCGCAGCGGCTGTCTAGCGTATGGAAGTTGGAAGGTGGCCATGACCGGGGAGTGGTCAGAGAGGGATGCAGTGAGGATCTCGGCGTCTATCACAAAGCTTGTAATGGGGCGGAGCTAAGAAAGTAGTCCAACCTAGCATACGTTTTATGCGCCGCACAGTAGTAAGTGTAAGCCCGGCTGTGTGGGTGGAAGTGTCGCCACATGTCCTTGAGCCCAAGTTCTCGGAGACGATCCAGGTCAGCCCGGGATAGAGCCCCGACTTGTGTTGCATGTTGACAAGAGCGATTCGTGACATTGTCGAAGACCATGTTGAAGTCCCCCCTAATAGCAGTCACCACTCGGAATTGGCCGTCGTCTCTGTGAGTGCTGTGTGAAAAATGTTTCCCTGCCCCTCTTTGGGAGCATAGACTGAGCCCACTATGAGGGAGGTCCCCGCCACCATGAACCGATATGTGAGTAAATGGCCTTTAATCTCGGCTTCCCTTTGAAGGATATTACCCTGAAAGGAGCGGGAGACCAAAATAGCCACCCCAGCCGACTTAGTGGAGCTAGAGGAAAATAGCTGCGTGGGGAATGCACGGGACTTCATCCTGTGGTGGTCCTTGGGGACGAGGTGGGTCTCTTGTAGAAGGCAAATATCAGCGGATGATTGCTCTAGATAGTGTAAGACTGCCCTTCGTTTAATCGGGTTGTTAAGACCACAAACATTGAGAGTAAGTATTCTAAGTGGTTTCTGAGGCATGTGGCATGTGAGAGTAGAGCTGGCTAACGCAGGCCCCAGGGGGGGGGCCCCTCGCTGGTCTTTTGCTAAAAGAGGAAGGGCATGGTATATGAGCAACGGGGCCTAGCATCAGGGCGGGGGGCGGAGGCGCACGAGGGAAACAACACCAAAATAAAGACCTCAAACATCTCACCCAGAAAAGGAACCCAACCAGCCCTAACCCAAAACTCGGCCAAACAAGAACAATCCCTGGAAAAGGTCAGTCGTCCTGAGACAACTGGAGTGACAACCAGTTGAGGTCCATCGTGTGGTCAGTGAAGAGGGACATCCTCCCCCTGCCGCCCCCCATAACCAGCCAGGATGCATCATGAGGGATCAACACGACGGGTATGCTTCAAAAACTTTAATTGTCTTCTGAGCCTTCCCCAGCGAGAGCCTCCGTAGCCGTGGCCAGGGTGTCCTGTTGGTTTCGGCAATTTCCGATGCTGGCGACCTCCTAGGGCGCCGTCTCCTGCCCTGCCGCTGCCAGCCCGATGGTGAAACCTCCGGACTCGGTCCCGAGTCCCGGACATCGTCCTCGTTGTTTGGCGGTGCCAGGCCCAGCAGCCGACAGGTCTCTGTCCAGGAACGAAGTTGGTGGAGTTTACCATTGTGCCGAAAGATGAGACGGAATGGGTACCCCCAAGAATACGAGGTCCCTTGTTGCCGCAGATGGTCAGTCACCGGATGGAATAGCCATCGTCGCTGCAGCGTGATCAACTCTAGATCGTGATACAAAACCAGGGAGTAACCTTGGAATGAGATAGGGTGGAGTATCCTTGCCTTGGAAAGGATAGCCTCTTTGGTCTTGAAATCCTGCACGCATACCAATATGTCCGCCGGCGGTGCATTGGGACTCTGAGGCGGGCCCACTTGGTGTGCCCTGTCCAGGACTACATCGGTTTCATGCGAGTCCCCAAGTATATGCTGAAAGAGGCAGGCGGTGAACGCGAACAGGTCTCTGGTGTCTGCGGGAGCGGTTTTCAATGTCCTCCAGCTGCATTTGCATATCTACATTCTGGTCTTGCAGCCTGATCACCTCCTGCTGAAGCGTTGTTAGATCCGTGACCATGGTGTTGTGTTTCTCTTCGAGTGTGGCCACCCTTTCCCCCACCCCGTCGACTTACCGGCATATTTCTTGAAGTTCTGTGGAAAATTCCGCCTTTACCGATTGGATATCCTCCCTGAGAGTGAGGAACAGCGACTCCAGAAAGGCCTTTGTGATGGGCTTGTCTCCAGAGGACGTGTGCTGCTTTGGCGTCTCAGCTGCCGGCGCTGTGGCAGCCATGTTGGGGAAGGACTGTGGGCAGCCAAAGATGTCTTTTTTGGGGTTTACCTTGGCATTCCTGGCTCTAGACATGCTCCAGTGCACCCCGCAAGTGCTCGTGAAAGCAGAGTCTAGACCTCAGCAGAGATCCAGATCCGCCCGGGTCTGTCCACAGAGGGCCGGAGCTGTCCAGAAAGGTGTGTGGTACCTATGTCCAGGCCCCAGAAAGCGAGCACCAGATTGCGGCACCAGGGTCCAGGAGTGGGTTCGAGGAGGTGAGTCTTGAAGCGACCCAAGTCATGAACCCGTGCTCATCCAAGTCGTCGGCCCACCTCCGCCACTCACGTTTGGTTAGTCACTCAGCCCGATTCCCTCAAAGGGTCCCCAGGCCACCAATGAGGATGTGCTCGATCACCACGTGAGGACTTCCTCTGTAGTCGGTAGAATCTGCAGCGGCTTCGCGTGAAAGCACTCCAAGTCTTACCCGCCCAAAAGCCACCGGGGCAGGATAAGCGGTAGGATCGGTTTGGGTATGGCCCACCAGGTACAGTGTCACGGTCGATGACACCGGCGAAGGGCGATGAGGGGGATCCAGCAGTTTCTCGTGTCCCAGGGGAGCGATGATTGCGAGCCCAGGCAGCTATGTCCACTGCATATCCACAACCCTCTCCGGGCTATTGACACCTCGCCTCTATGAGTGCCAGCGAACAGCCCTTCTCCACCACTAGCTGGCGCAGCTCCACTGAGCTCAGGCGACCTTCTGCTGTGGGCCGGGACGTGCCATGTGCCGGGGAGAGTCGCAGCGATCTAAGAGTCTGATGCAGGGGAGCAGCGCCCGCCCCGGGCCTGCCTCTTGGCCCCTTGGTCTCACCTCTGTCACCACCCCACCGGGGGTCCCAGGGTCGGCTTGCTGCTCACTGTGGGTCGGGGATCGGCGTGGTCCGGTCCGCTGGCAAAGGGGACTGGGCCCTCGGCAGTGGTGCACTTATGCCCTCTGAAGGGGCTGGTGGTCAGTCGTTCATATCGGCAGGGTAGCCCCTGGGCAACCACCCCGGTTCTTGTGGCTCAAGGATAGGATGGGCCTCACCCTAAGGGGGGCCGCTGGAGGTCACCGCTGGTAGCCTTTGCCACCGCTTATGAAGGGAGGGGCAACCGGGAGGCCGCAGTAGCACCGGGCGCTCCACCCAGCACTGCTGCCTCTCTGTGCTCTGGGTGTGTGGCGGGCTGGCGAAGCAAGACTGCCCCTTGCTGCGGCCGGGGAAGCAGGGGCCGGGCTGCAGGCAGCACTCAACCCGCACCAAGCAGCGAGCTCTGTTGGGCCTCCGCAGTGGCCGTGCGAGGCAGCCGGGCGCTCCCGAGGCAAGAAGCTCCGCCTTCCGCAGCTGCATTAGTGGAGTAGGCCGCGCCGCGCGGCTGGAGTTGTGGAGTAGGCCTCTCTGCATGTTCGGCCCCAGTGTCGCTGACGGGCCCCGCCATCTGTAGCCGTCTCCCAGCCGAGCCAGGTGCCGGACAGCAGGTAAGCCCCTCGATGGCCAGGAGGGAAGGTGCCGGCCTCGGCGGTCCGCCCCGCAGACCGCCGCGTTGTTGAGGCCTCCCGCGGACAGGGAAGCCGGGGCTGCCTCCCGAGTCACACGCGGGGTTGACTGCCGCAGCTCTCTCCAGTCCGTCCCCGGTCTCCAGACAGCCCCCGAGCCGTCCTCTAGACACCGCACCGGGACCCCTCACTCAACTGAGCCCCAGAGGGGCCGTGCTATGGTGATTCTGGAGGTGGCGGGCAGGAGCTCGAGAGGACACGTCCTATCCCACCGCCATCTTGGCCAAGCCCCCCCCCCCACATTCAGCAGTTAGAAAAGAAAAAATGGAGAAGTGTGATGAAACAAATATTTCAACAGGATCAAAATAAATCAAGACACATGATGATGCACAAATGATACATTTTCACTGAAATCCGATTTCCACCTATTGTCACTTGTTTGAAATATAGTTTTATTAGTAAAACGATACGTCTGCACACATTTAGTGGCCATTTTAATGGAAAATGTGCAGTCTGTAAATTACAGTACGCTACTGCAAGATGCGTTAGTTACATAAAAAATTAGCCCGCCTCTTGTTCGAGAAAGCCGGAAGGGTTGCAAAAGTTTGTCGGTTCTAAAAATTGGATCTTGGTTCAAAAAGTTTCAGAAGCACTGCCATAAGCCAACCATAAGAGATCCCAAGTTAGACTACAGCCATTCTCTAGCTAAATTTTGACTGATCTTAGAGAGCCTCTTCCAGTAATGAGACAACCATTATAATCCCTGAGCTGCCACCTATCTTTCACTAGCTCTCATTCACTCTCAGTTAGCCTTTAGATCCATTCTGCAAGTGCTTACGCCCACACGGTTGGTGCGCAGAGTCTCAAAAACTCCCTCCGGATGCTTCCCTCCTCCCATAGCTAGACTCAATGGTCACTCTACCCATCAAATGTCACACTGTTAGTCATCATTGGTCTAGAGAAAACCTATGCTGATCCCAAGAGATCCGTACCTAACCCTGAAAGCCCGGTATAAGATCCTCTCAATCTTTATTATAATCCTCACAGACCCTCAGCTGGTCCCAGACACTCATAAACCCTCGGCCCACATGGCCAGCCTTCCAGGCCCCTGAGATGGCCTCCATGAACTGCTAAAGTCAGTCATACAAGTGTGAACACTTCATAGCCTGTCCTCAGACTCTCTCTGCTGTCCCTTAGACATTTTCAGAACATATGTGATAACTCTCAGGTCCTCAGTGAGAGCCTAACAGACCCATGGCCACTCCCACAGAGTCCTTTAGACATCTTCATCTTGCTCCCAGAGCACCTTTCCCTGCCCCAGTAGCTTGTGTGATACCCAGCCAACCTGCCCTCAGCTCCCTAGTCCACTGAGCCTCGAGGCACCCGCATTCACAATGGAAGCAGACACTTTACTGAGTTGCAGCTCCGAGGGAACCTCTTTTTGCTTCAAGTAAAATCCAGACTGCAAGTCCTGCCCTATCACACAGTACATATAGTCTGCATCAGTAGAGTCTGGTGTCTCCGAAGAGTGGCGGGTGGGGGGCAAAGCAGGAGGGACGACACAAATAAAAGAAAAACATATCTGCTGCATCACCAGTTCACCACATCAAGCTCTTCTAAGCTCCTCTCCACTGCAGGCTCCCAGATTTCCCTGCGGCCAATCCTGACACTGCTCTCATGCTGCTGTTGGTAGCATTAAAGCAGCATCAGGATTGGCCTGCATGCTGTGAATTTGCACTCCCAGTTAGACTGGGAGCCTGTGCCTGCTGTCTCCAACCAGGCAATGCAGCTCCGGTTGGAGGCAGCTTCAGTGCGCAACTTGGTTTGGCCGCCCTGAGACGGACAGCCAAACCCACATGCGCACTGATACCAGAGCGAAATACGTCCTCTCATGCCTGCCCCCCTTCGATGGCCCTGCCCCCAAAACTCAGCAGCTAGAAAAAAAATAAAACAATAATAAACCTGGCCTATTATCGTTTTATTGTTCATGTTTTAATACATTTGCGCTTGTGTTACATTTAATTTGTTACTACAGTTTAACAGCAACATGACTGTGCCTTCCGCACGGCAGTGCCTGTATCTAGCAGGTCCAGGTTCAGATCCTGGCAGGATATCTCACTAGGTCCAGGCACTTGCTGCAGAGATCCTTGCATAGCCTTGAGTTCTTAATTTCAAGTCGTGGGGAATACTTCAGAACTTATGTGCCTGCTGTAAGCATCTGCATGTGATCTGTGTTGCATTAAATTGATTCCCTGCTGGGCTTCATTCTTCGGAGATTTATAAAATGAATTCCATGTTGGTTTGTAGCAATATTAAGTGTGTGTTTCGTGTACCATTTAAACTGTCATAGAGAGTGTCACTATGCTTTGTGCATATATGCAATGTCTTCATGACACATATATGCATAATGCCATTCACTAATATGCTCTATACAACAAAAATGCCAATGCTGCCTATCTCAATGCACTTTCTATTTTTTGTCTTACCTATGAATAGAACATTAAGTAAGCAATCCTCTGTTTTTCGAATAAATCTTTATTTTTATTTTGTTTTACTTCGTTAGAACTATTTTGGTGATTATTTCCAAAATTTTGAACATTTCAAAGAAACATATGACTTACAATACATGAAAAATGTATATACATTAAAACATCCCCTTCATATCATTCACACTAACTATCGTTCCAGATCACTGTGAAACACTCTCAAACGTACTCTCAATCACACCACTCTTATTTACAATCTCAAAAGCAATACTTTTTAGAAAAAATCCAATTTTCACAAAGCCAGTTCATATAAATTAGCATTAAACACAGTTCATTATTGTTTTAGTTCTTATGGCTGTACACAAAAAAAGGTCTACGCGTTTCGAACTCTTCTTAGTGTGGAGTTCTCATCAGGACCACATACTGCAAATGAAGAGGAGAGGAGACCTATGTTAAGTGTATACTTCTCAACATAACGGAAACTGCTCATTGGCTCAACAGCCACCTCCATGCATCTTACCTCTCTATTTGAAGGCAATCCAATTGTGCAATTCGTCTAGACCGCGTGCAGGACCACCTAAATGACATCCACATCCAAAAATTAACACATCGCTTTAATAAAAAGAAAGAAACAACCACTCACGGTTTCCGTGTTGTATTTCATACACACTCTGCCCTGTTAGAAAACATAAAGTGTGTTGTTGTAATGGCTCGTATGAAACGTTCTGACGGTTTAAGTGAGGTGTGCGCTGTCGCTTACCTAATGTGATTCTTTCTTGTGGCATAAATGGGCTGTTGGGATGGTGATCAAGTGGCGCACCTGAAAGAGTATGAAAATGGTATTAGTGTTTGGACACTCGTTGTGTCCGTATCATATTTTCACTGAATAGCACAGCCTCTACAGCACAGCATGTAACAACCGGTCACAGGGTGTAAAAACGTTTAAAGCTACCGACATCTCGCTCCTGTCTATAAGTGCAGGATCCTTCCTGTTCGAAACCGGGCATCCCCTGAATCTAACTAGTTTAGTTCTTTATCCGTAGGGGTCTCGCACACCTTAGTTGCGTCTTAATAACCGATGTATCCGGCTCCCTCTGCTCAAGGCGTAGCCAGTCTCTGCCTCGGAGTCTCCGGTGTCCTATTATATCCGGAACTGTGACTTCCGGGGAGCGCCATCTTGTAACGTTCAAACAAGTCACTTTGGTTTAAAAACTGTAACTTTTATAATACTCGTTGCTGTCAAACATTAAAAGTTCTGTTATTCGGTGTTAAATTCCATTATATAAAACCTCAGCCGGCGTTTGAATTCATATTGTCCGCCATTTTGGATTAGTATCAACAACTTCCACGAAGCGCCATCTTTGAATGTGCATACTAGTAATGTCTCGCTTAGATGGGTCGTTATCAAGCTCTATAGGTATGTCAGCTGCCCGCCATTGTGCAATCAATGTGACATATTCAAGTGTTCATCTCTAAATTCATGAATGTTGAAAATCCAGTCACTGCTAAGATGAATGTATGATATTCGAATCGCCTTACCTTAGGATAATTTATACATTTATACATTTCAGAAATTTCATTCAGACCTTCTGTCGCTGAGTTAAATTTAACAATCATCATTGCTTCTTGTCTAGAGAGTTTTGCCTCCAGATCGCCTCCCCTAGGGTCCTGTTCCACCTTGGCGATCACTGTCCATCGGAATTCATTTTCAGTAGGATTTTTCAGTTGCCAGTGATATACCAAAGGTGCATTTGGAACCTTCCTTTTTATTCTTGATTTGTGCTGTTGAATTCCTATTCTGATCTCTTGATTTGTTTTGCCGATATACAGCAGATTGCACGGGCATTTAATCCCATAGATCACATAGCGTGTTTTACAATTAGTAAACGCCTCGTGTTTCCACGTTGTTTCTTTATATGTAAAGATGGTGCCTTCTTCTGTACTGGCACAACAATTGCACCCACCACATTTATGGTGGCCCTGAATTGGTGGTAACCCCATCATAGTTCGTAAATTGGGTTGTTCTTTCACAGGTAGTGCTGCCCTGACAAGTCTGTTCGCTAGACTGGCCTCTTTCCGAAAAGCGAATAGAGGCGGTTTCTTTAGTTCTTCACTTAGATTTTTTATCAAGTGCCAATTTCTCTTGACTACCTTCTTCAACATATTAGAGTTGGGGCAATATGTTGTAACCAGTACCATTCTGTCCAGCTTTTTTTTAGCTTTTTTCTCCAATAGGCATTCGCGTGGCGTCCACCACGCTCTTTTCATAGACCGTCTTAATAACTTCTTTGGATATCCACGCTCGATCAAATTCGCAGTCAATTTTTCAGAATGTTTCATATATTCTTCTTTTAGTTGACAATTCCTACAGATCCGTAAGTATTGCCCGTAAGGGAGGTTCTCTTTCAGGCTCCGAGGGTGATTGCTGGAGAAATGTAGTGATCGATTCCGATCTGTTTCTTTAAGAAGAACTTAAAAATTTCCACATGTGGTTGAACAATAGAACGCATGAAATTAAATTCAGCCTTAATCACTCCAGAAATAAAGTGCCCTTCCTAGATGTTGAGATCTATCCATCGGAAAATAGAAACAGATCGGAATCGGTCTATGAAAAGAGCGTGGTGGACGCCACGCGAATGCCTATTGGAGAAAAAAGCTAAAAAAAATCTGGACAGAATGGTACTGGTTACAACATATTGCCCCAACTCTAATATGTTGAAGAAGGTAGTCAAGAGCAATTGGCACTTGATAAAAAATCTAAGTGAAGAACTAGAGAAACCGCCTCTATTCGCTTTTCGGAAAGAGGCCAGTCTAGCGAACAGACTTGTCAGGGCAGCACTACCTGTGAAAGAACAACCCACTTTACGAACTATGATGGAGTTACCACCAATTCAGGGCCACCATAAATGTGGTGGGTGCAATTGTTGTGCCAGTACAGAAGAAGGCACCATCTTTACGTATAAAGAAACAACGTGGAAACACGAGGCGTGTACTAATTGTAAAACACGCTATGTGATCTATGGGATTAAATGCCCGTGCAATCTGCTGTATATCGGCAAAACAAATCAAGAGATCAGAATACGAATTCAACAGCACAAATCAAGAATAAAAAGGAAGGTTCCAAATGCACCTTTGGTATATCACTGGCAACTGAAAAATCATACTGAAAATGAATTGCGATGGACAGTGATCGCCAAGGTGGAACAGGACCCTAGGGGAGGCGATCTGGAGGCAAAACTCTCTAGACAAGAAGCAATGATAATTGTTAAATTTAACTCAGCGACAGAAGGTCTGAATGAAATTTCTGAAATGTATAAATTATCCTAAGGTAAGGCGATTCGAATATCATACATTCATCTTAGCAATGACTGGATTTTCAACATTCATGAATTTAGAGATAAACACTTGAATATGTCACATTGATTGCACAATGGCGGGCAGCTGACATACCTATAGAGCTTGATAACGACACATCTAAGCGAGACATTACTAGTATGCACATTCAAAGATGGCGCTTCGTGGAAGTTGTTGATACCAATACAAAATGGCAGACAATATGAATTCAAACGCCGGCTGAGGTTTTATATACTGGAATTTAACACCGAATAACAGAACTTTTAATGTTTGACAGCAACGAGTATTATAAAAGTTAATGTTTTTAAACCAAAGTGACTTGTTTGCACGCTACAAGATGGCGCTCCCCGGAAGTCACAGTTCCGGATATAATAGGACACCGGAGACTCTGAGGTAGAGACTGGCTACGCCTTTAGCCGACGGAGCCGGATACATCGGTTATTAAGACGCAACTAAGGTGAGCGAGACACCTACGGATAAAGAACTAAACTAGTTAGATTCAGGGGATGCCCGGTTTCGAACAGGAAGGATCCTGCACTTATAGACAGGAGCAAGATGTCGGTAGCTTTAAACGTTTTTACACGCTGTGACCGATTGTTACATGCTGTGCTGTAGAGGCTGTGCTATTCAGTGAAAATATGATACGGACACAACGAGTGTCCAAACACCAACACCATTTTCATACTCTTTCAGGTGCGCCACTTGATCACCATCCCAACAGCCCATTTCTGCCACAAGAAAGAATCACATTAGGTAAGCGACAGCGCACACCTCATTTAAACCGTCAGAACGTTTCATACGAGCCATTACAAGAACACACTTTATGTTTTCTAACAGGGCAGAGTGTGTATGAAATACAACACGGAATGCGTGAGTGGTTGTTTCTTTCTTTTTATTAAAGCGATGTGTTCATGTTTGGATGTGGAAATACAGCTCTGCTGAGCTCTATGTTTAATGTCATTTAGGTGGCCCTGCGCCGCGGTCTAGATGAATTGCACAATTGAATTGCCTTCAAATAGAGAGGTAAGATGCATGGAGGTGGCTGTTGAGCCAATGAGCAGTTTCCATTATGGTGAGAAGTATACACTTAACATAGGTCTCCTCTCCTCTTCATTTGCAGTATGTGGTCCTGATGAGAACTCCACACTAAGAAGAGATCGAAACGCGTAGACCTTTTTTTGTGTACAGCCATAAGAACTAAAACAATAATGAACTGTGTTTAATGCTGATTTATATGAACAGTATAAATCTATGGCTTTGTCAAAAATTTGATTTTTTCTAAAAAGTATTGCTTTTGAGATTGTAAATAAGAGTGGTGTGATTGAGAGTACGTTTGAGAGAGTTCGACAGCGATCTGGAATGATAGTTAGTGTGAATGATATGAAGGGGATGTTTTAATGTATATAAAGTTTTCATGTATTGTAAGTCATATGTTTCTTTGAATTGTTCAAAATTTTGGAAATAATCACCAAAATAGTTCTAACGAAGTAAAACAAAATAAAAAGAAAGATTTATTCGAAAAAGAGAGGATTGCTTACTTAATGTTCTATTCATAGGTAAGACAAAAAATAGAAAGTGCATTGAGATAGGCAGCATTGGCATTTTTGTTGTATAGATTATAAGGCAGTGGTTTGGCCTTGCTGCTTGGGAGCCCATACCCGGTGGTGGTTAATAGTATTTACTAATATGCAACACATCTGCTCCTTCTGTAGTACTTCTGACACCACTGACTTTTTCCTCTAAAATAATGTTTTCATGGACCTCAGCAAGGCACAATGTTTTCTTATCCATGTCATAAGGGATCATTTTTAAGGGATGAGGCAGAAGTCTGCTTTGTTTCAGGCAGCGAGGTGTGCATGTAGTCCTGACACCCGCTCAGGTCCATCCTGGCTACAATTAACAAGTAGGCAGAGGCTCTTTTTAATTACTTTCTGCTCCACATTTACAGCCAGCACCGAGAGCACCGCAGCTGCTGGCAGCATGCACCAGGCACCTTATTTCTGTGGATCTCGCGCCCGCTGTGACATTAATCCGATCAAAAACAAAATCAAATTGTGTACCACAGTGTGGACGACAAGGGGATCTCCTTGGCACCCATGGGAATAGAGCTAAAAGTACATATGAACAGAATGAAAATGTATATTTTTTAATAGATAGGGCTTTAAAGAAGCACATGCAAGGGAAAAGAAATCTAGGACTATATGGGCGGATAATCTGAAATCATGGGATTGTAAACACTCCTGCAAAATGAACGTACGTGTTCACAGCTGAGCAAGCTATTCCAGAATTCTCACCTCCCATACTAGACATGAGAATGAGGCTTTACCCTTCAGAAATGAACTCAACTTGTCAGCATTGGTTTTAAATTGCGTCGTAAAGGCATGTGTGGTAAAGGCATTTGTGTGGTAAAGGCATATGCGTGGTAAAGATTTGCATGGTAAAGATTTGCGTGGTAAAGGCATGCGTGGTAAAGGCTTTTGCATGGTAATGGATGCATTTTAAAGGCATGCGTCGTAATTTCATTTATGGCTCCTTCACACATCCAGCGTGGGAAACCTCTTTTTCCACGCTGTCAGAACAACGCAATACCTTACCAAGCATCCTTTACCACACAAATGCTTTTACTACGTATGCCTTCACCACACATGACTTTACCACGAATATGCTTTTACCACCATCTGTTCACAAGATCAAATTATTTTGGGCCATATGTATCAAGGAACCATTTTGCGATTATGTAATAGCGATTTTTAAGAAATCGCTATTTCAGAATCGCAAAATGGTATGTATCAAGAAAAATGCTATTTTTTTGCAATTTCTTGATATTCCTTAATTGCGAATTCGCAAATTGCGAATTCGCAAATAAGGAATACTTCCCATTCATTTTTACGGGCTTCCTGGCCCATAGAAATGAAAGGGAAAATTGCGATTCGCAATTTGCTAATCGCAAATTGAGAATATTTCCAAGGGTGCAGGGGTGTCCAAAGGACACCCTGTTGTACCCCTGAAATAAGCATGGGTGCACACGTGGTGCACATACATGCCCTAAAGCAGAGGTCTTCAAACTTTTGTAGGTTGAGCCCCCCCAGCTGATTTTTTTTAGATGTTGAGCCCCCCCACCACCTGACAGAAATTTCTGGACTCGACCGCCACACGTACATTCCGGGCATATTCAGCTAATAACATTCAATACAATAAGAGTGTTTAGTAAACTGCAGGTTTGTGAGTGAGTGGGTGTGGTGAAATGACAGAGGCTCATTACACAGCTCAAAACACCACTTTCCAAGATAAAATGTGTGCAAATCTATTCTAGGTAGCAGTGCACACACTCATCTGCTCTAGGTAGAAGCAGAGACACTCATCTACTCTAGGCAGAGGTGGACACACCCATTTACTCTAGTTAGAAGTGGGCATACTAATCTACTCTAGGTAGAGGTGGAAACTCACATCCTTTCTAGGTAGCAGTGGCCACAGTTATCTACTCTAGGTAGCAGTAGCCACACTTATCTACAACGTCCCTAGGTATCAGTGGTTCTACCCACCTTTACCTCCTGCAATCATGAGCAAGCATGGTGGAAATTAATTTTATTTATGTAGAAAAATTCCATAGCAGAAACGCAATCCTGATGTGCACATTACACATGTGAAACTAATGGCAGCACTTCAGGTGTTGCCATCTGGGTCTTTTCAGAGTATTTATGGCCAGATAGCAGGAATCACACCACTGCTTTGCTTTCATTTTTGTAAACCGTCCTGGATGCCTTCGTCAAACTAACACCTCAATTTCCGCACTTCCCAAATCTAGCAAGAACTAAAGTTTAATTTTTTTTAATGATATTGCTGCGTTCCCTCATGTGCTGTTTTGTTAGGCACGGGGAGATTAAGTGATTTGCCCAGAATCACAGGATGTTCAGCTTCTTTGCCGAGACTCGAACTCTGGAAACTGTGTTGTCCTGGGAAGGGCTAACTCTTCCAGGAGGGGGTTAATTCATGGAGCTGAAATGCTTAAGCTGCAATGGGAGGCGAGGGGTCTCCTCTGCTAAAACCGAAAGCATGTCTGTTTGTTTGCTTTCAGTTTTAGCAGAGGAGACCCCTCGCCTCCCACTGCAGCTGAAGCATTTCAGCTCGGTGAATTAACCCCCTCCTGGGAGAGTTAATAAGACAAAAGAACGGGCTCGTCGTGCCCCATTGATCCCCCTCCCTCCCCCTTCCACATACCAAAATCCTCCAATAAGACTTGCAGGGACGGAGGGACACAGGGAACAAAGGTGAGATTGAAGTGGAGTGCGCGCCCCCCCTGGGAAGGTGTTGCGCCCCCCCAGGGGGGCACGCCCCACAGATTGAAGAACACTGCCCTAAAGGCATGTATGTGCGTCACATGGCACATTGAAAAACGCAAATATTTGCTTTTTTCAAGAAATTCGCACATTACCACCAACTTGAAGTTGGTGGTAATTTGCGATTCCTTCAAGCCAATTTGCATTTTTTTTGCTTCTTACATTGCATTTAAGGAATCGCAAAATTTGCGATTCCTTAAATACAATCGCAAAATAAGGAATCGCAAATTTTGCGATTCCTTATTTTGCCTTGATACATACCTTTTTGCCAAATTGCATTCACAAACGCCGATATTCGTCGAATTTCGGCGTTTGAGAATGGAATAATGCTTCATACATATGGCCCTTAATGCGTTGTAAACGCATGTGTAGTTAAGGCATATGCGTGGTAACGGAATTTGTGTGGTAATGGATGAATTGTAAAGGCATGCATGGTCATTCCATGCATGGTTCCGTCATAGATCAGCATGGGAAACCATGTTTCACACAGTCGAAACGATATAATACCTTTTCCACGCATCCAATATCACGAAAATGATTTAACCACGCATGCCTTTACCAGACATGCCTTTCCTACGAACATGGCTTTACCACACATGCCTTTACAACAAGATAAAAATATATAATGAGTTGTACGGGTATGCGAGGTAAAGGCATATATGTGGTAAAGGCATGTGTGGTAAAGGCATTTGCCTGGTAATAGATGCATTGTAAAGGTGTGCATGGTAATTTCATGCGTGGTTCCATCATACAGCCAGCACTGACCAAGAACATGGCTGATGCTACTACAGTTATGCTAAGACAATATTTCTAAATCCAATCCCACTCGAGAAAATAGCAGGCCTGGGTTAGTGTGCTCTGAGTTTTAGTAGATCTCAGCCACAACTAGGGAACTTTGGGAATTTTGGGATGGTTTTTTTTCTTGTCAATTTTTTTCATTTTATGGTCTCTAGACCTCCCACAGACCTATAGGGATGTGATGAAGATGAGCTACAGTCAATTCAAACTGATGACTATATGTTTGTGATCACTGTGCGCTTCCTTGACATCCATAGTCAAACACTATGATCAGTACGCCCAATAAAATATTATCCATTGATTTTATGCGTCCGTTGCTCATTTTTATAATACCAAAATGGCAGCTATTATGGAGAATAACAGCATTTCTTGCCCCCTTTAAGTGTCCCTTCTTTCACCTTGGTGCGTATATTTCTCTGGGGTTGACCGCCAGACAAAAGGTTTTCATATTGGTATCCCCAGAGCTGTTGTGAAGATGATAGATCCAACAAGGAGCAATGTCATATGACATTTTTACATGTGACCAATTTTTTTTAGCACAAAACTGAATGCAGCTCTACAATGGAGAAAGGCTCCCCTATCTCCCATGCAAATGTGCATTTTCTCTCTTTTTTTCTCCACAGTGAAATATTTTTTTGCCCATGGAGAAGCCACTCTCTCTTTTCCACCAAGGAGTTCACAGTATTTCCTTTTTCCTTCTCACCATGTAACGGATTTACTCTAGAACTGTGCAGGACTGACTCTTCAGCGCTTTCCCTCATGGGGAAACACTGGACTGGAGTTTGTGAATCCCCACAAACTGTTGTGTCCGTGAGTCTTCACAAATTCACATTGCAAAGTTCTACTTGATTTGCCCACTCCCCGCTGTTTGCATGGGGTTTACTTCTGCGTAACTATACACAGTTATGACAGCATACTATTACCTAGTATGCAATCTGAATATCCTTTTGTGGTTCCTTGACCTGTGTAAATCAAGCTATATTCATCTGTATATGACCAAAATGGCTTTGAATCAGGTTTTCTATGTTTAGGAAATAGTAGGCATGTTTTGCACAAGGTTTCAGCAGAGTAAGCATGTCAAATTAATGATAGCACAGTATCTTTGCAGTTCACAGCATAGGATCTGCACCTCTGACACAGACGAAATGTAAATGAGGGTAATTGGAGACACAAACACACTCAAAAGTGTAATCTCACTTGGGGTGAGAGCATGGTTCATGCGAGAATATGGTTCCCGCACTCCTTCTTGGTTGGGATAATTTGTCTACTACTTAACACTTTTCTTGGTGCAAACCAACACAGGAATATATGTCATGTCTATAAGCTGCCAGGGTTAAACGGGGCAGAAAATTTGCCTGGACACCAAAATAAAAGTGGCCCCCATTGGTGAATCAGATAGTGAAAAAGTTGCCAACCTTTGCAAGTTGGGCAGTTTTGAACTTGTAAAGAAGCGCTGTATAGAGATTTTGCAAGTATGGGAAACTAAATGTATGCGTGCTTACTGTAAGCAATGCTTGAGACAATATCAGAGAAATCAACATTAAAGAGCAGCCCACTAGACCATAAAACAGGCCCACAAACAGTAACAAAAAATACAGCCAAACACTGGCCTGTCAGACCGCCGGGGAGGTGCTGCCTGGCTGCCCTATAGGTCAGTCTGACACTCTAAACTGCTGCTCATGCTTTGGGCGTGTATGCTGAGTGTACACATAATGAACTTTAGCCATGCACCCCGCATCTCACTTTCCTGTACCCAGGACAGTAAATGTGTGTAACCTTTGCCTTCAGACATGTGTGCTCATGCATAGACTAACTTACGCCTTTACTGTCCCTATCCTGGAATAGCACATCACACACAGATGTACAAGACATTGGCTTTTTCTATTTTGGTCTTTGGCGTAGTGAATGAAACAAGGAAACCACTTACGGATAAGGAATAAGAAATAGGGATAAGGAAAACAAGACATAAAAAACACAAACTTAAGAGGCACCTAGCAGGTCTGAACATGAGTTACAATATATATGTGTATATATGGGAAAGGATCCTCCACCATGGTAAAAGAAAGTCATAGCACTCCAAGGTAGTTTAGGTTGCAAGGTTTAATCCATCAGAATGGAGGAAAAACACATCAATGCGTTTCGGCTTTGCCTAACCTTTGTCACGACGTTGATCGTCAGTTTCAAGGTGCATAATATACAAAGTGGAAAATGCAGTGAAGGGGTAAACAATGTAAAAGGACAAAGCCTGTGAGGATACATATCAACAAAATTTTGAAAGGGGCAAGTCTTCCATTGTCATCGCTCTGGTGACCAAACTACCAAAAGGTTTCATTCATGAAATAAAGCATGACTACAACTCAAAAACTAAAGTCAGTCAAGCACATGGCCTCCAAGTTGGCATACAATACATGAAGATGAAGTAAAAACCTGTCTATTTGATCTCATACAGTCATTTGAAGCACCAGTTGTCTCATGTAATCAACAGTAGCTAGTACCAAGACAGCCACGGTTATTCGTGCGCATAACAAATGTATCTAACATAACAAGATGGTAGTGAATAGCCATTATGAATGATGTTACACTGGGGATGGGGTCGCCGGGGTCAAAAGCATCCTGGGGAGGAGCCTGCATGTTGGCTGCATGTGGGGGCTTGGCTTCAGGGCCTGGCCACAACCTGGAACTTTACACGCGGCCCTTTGGTGAACAGCAGCAATAGTCTGCTGTTTACTTGACTCGGCACTAATATTCAGAATGGAAGTAACTAAGGTGTCTTGCACCGCTTAACTTTAGAAACACCTTCATTTTTTAAAGACATCTTACAGCAAACGTAAAAATATGATCAAGTCTCTTCAAAATTCAAAAAGGTGTATTTCATCAACATGCAGAACCTTTTCTCCTTAGTATATCTGATAATATCACTGCATTGAGAGTTTTGTTTAATGATAGTTTTCAAACATTAATTTAGAAACATTGATGCTTCCAGCGACCCTGACAACAATGCCAATAGTGAACTAAGAGGCAAGTCAGTCGTCATGTGCACCCTCTGGGTGGGATGGATTGCTATTACAAAGGGACACAAGAGAAGGAAAAGCAGGCAAAGTGGAAAAAAACAATTGCTTCGGATCACACAGTTCATTCAAGTGAGGAAGCAGGGATTGATCACAGGCTTACTGGTGGAGCATTGTGCAATTCAGCCACTACATTCTTCGCTTCCCCTACACCCACCTTACAAACCCCATATCACCCAACTGCTACCCTCGGTCACAAAACAAACCATACTTTCTTGCCCCTGGTAAAATGTTTGTGAGTACCCATGTTCTATGACGTCATTGATAATATAACTGCAACATTTGCTGTAAAATTATGAATGAAAAAACTGTATATGGCGCGGGCACGAGTTATAGTTACCTTAGGGAACGAGTTATAGTTACTTGAGATAACTATAACTGCTTAATTTGCATGGTATTGTGGGCATAGAATCTGAGCCTAACTATAACATCCCTTTAACCTTTTAACCTTTGTGTTTTTTAGTAAATGTCTAAGATTTTTTAAATCCTACTTCAAAACCATAATGTCCCTGTAACCTCTATTTTTTTCAGTGAATTTCTACCGTTTTTTATTGCTATTTCCAAACTATAACGTCCCTGTAATCTTTGTTGTTTCAGTGAGAGTATATATACATATATATCCGTTATGGACACTCACCTGAATAATGCCTGCTGGGATTAGAAGTCCATGAAACAACGGACGACAGCTGGAGGCAATCAATTACGGAACCAGGTACACTCCAGTTAAAGGGAGCGCCATGGAATGCCAAGGGAGGAGCGAGTGAAACATGCAGCAACTGGGTGTCTGACGAAGGCAAAAGCCGAAATGCATTATACCCGATGTTGCTGGTGAATTAAAGGCTGCCAAGAATCTCCCCACTGTGTCCTCTCGTCTTTTCTGTTGGAGGGACTTATTCGCACACATTCACGTGTTGGCCAGTTACACGTGCAAGAGGACCCGCCCCAGAAGTTTCCTGTTACAAATATTGGCAATCAAACTGAATTCGTCCAAGGTATTGGAAGTGGCAGGAACACCCTGAGATGAGTCATGTATGGGGACCGCTGCGGCTAGCAGTCCGTGACTTCACGGAGACGTGGGATCACTGAATCTACACGCCACGACCCATCGTTTGGATTCTAGTCTTCGGGTTGGAGCGGAAGGGGACTCGAGGCTGCCTCACACACCATTATTGCGAGTTTTTCTCGGCTGATACAAGCCATCTCCCCCCTTGCTGGGCACAAAAGTACTTACTGACTCCGTTATGGACACTCACCTGAATAATGCCTGCTGGGATTAGAAGTCCATGAAACAACGGACGACAGCTGGAGGCAATCAATTACGGAACCAGGTACACTCCAGTTAAAGGGAGCGCCATGGAATGCCAAGGGAGGAGCGAGTGAAACATGTAGCAACTGGGTGTCTGACGAAGGCAAAAGCCGAAATGCATTATACCCGATGTTGCTGGTGAATTAAAGGCTGCCAAGAATCTCCCCACTGTGTCCTCTCGTCTTTTCTGTTGGAGGGACTTATTCGCACACATTCACGTGTTGGCCAGTTACACGTGCAAGAGGACCCGCCCCAGAAGTTTCCTGTTACAAATATTCGCAATCAAACTGAATTCGTCCAAGGTATTGGAAGTGGCAGGAACACCCTGAGATGAGTCATGTATGGGGACCGCTGCGGCTAGCAGTCCGTGACTTCACGGAGACGTGGGATCACTGAATCTACACGCCATGACCCATCGTTTGGATTCTAGTCTTCGGGTTGGAGCGGAAGGGGACTCGAGGCTGCCTCACACACCATTATTGCGAGTTTTTCTCGGCTGATACAAGCCATCTCCCCCCTTGCTGGGCACAAAAGTACTTACTGACTCCGTTATGGACACTCACCTGAATAATGCCTGCTGGGATTAGAAGTCCATGAAACAACGGACGACAGCTGGAGGCAATCAATTACGGAACCAGGTACACTCCAGTTAAAGGGAGCGCCATGGAATGCCAAGGGAGGAGCGAGTGAAACATGCAGCAACTGGGTGTCTGACGAAGGCAAAAGCCGAAATGCATTATACCCGATGTTGCTGGTGAATTAAAGGCTGCCAAGAATCTCCCCACTGTGTCCTCTCGTCTTTTCTGTTGGAGGGACTTATTCGCACACATTCACGTGTTGGCCAGTTACACGTGCAAGAGGACCCGCCCCAGAAGTTTCCTGTTACAAATATTGGCAATCAAACTGAATTCGTCCAAGGTATTGGAAGTGGCAGGAACACCCTGAGATGAGTCATGTATGGGGACCGCTGCGGCTAGCAGTCCGTGACTTCACGGAGACATGGGATCACTGAATCTACACGCCACGACCCATCGTTTGGATTCTAGTCTTCGGGTTGGAGCGGAAGGGGACTCGAGGCTGCCTCACACACCATTATTGCGAGTTTTTCTCGGCTGATACAAGCCATCTCCCCCCTTGCTGGGCACAAAAGTACTTACTGACTCCGTTATGGACACTCACCTGAATAATGCCTGCTGGGATTAGAAGTCCATGAAACAACGGACGACAGCTGGAGGCAATCAATTACGGAACCAGGGACACTCCAGTTAAAGGGAGCGCCATGGAATGCCAAGGGAGGAGCGAGTGAAACATGCAGCAACTGGGTGTCTGACGAAGGCAAAAGCCGAAATGCATTATACCCGATGTTGCTGGTGAATTAAAGGCTGCCAAGAATCTCCCCACTGTGTCCTCTCGTCTTTTCTGTTGGAGGGACTTATTCGCACACATTCACGTGTTGGCCAGTTACACGTGCAAGAGGACCCGCCCCAGAAGTTTCCTGTTACAAATATTGGCAATCAAACTGAATTCGTCCAAGGTATTGGAAGTGGCAGGAACACCCTGAGATGAGTCATGTATGGGGACCGCTGCGGCTAGCAGTCCGTGACTTCACGGAGACGTGGGATCACTGAATCTACACGCCACGACCCATCGTTTGGATTCTAGTCTTCGGGTTGGAGCGGAAGGGGACTCGAGGCTGCCTCACACACCATTATTGCGAGTTTTTCTCGGCTGATACAAGCCATCTCCCCCCTTGCTGGGCACAAAAGTACTTACTGACTCCGTTATGGACACTCACCTGAATAATGCCTGCTGGGATTAGAAGTCCATGAAACAACGGACGACAGCTGGAGGCAATCAATTACGGAACCAGGTACACTCCAGTTAAAGGGAGCGCCATGGAATGCCAAGGGAGGAGCGAGTGAAACATGCAGCAACTGGGTGTCTGACGAAGGCAAAAGCCGAAATGCATTATACCCGATGTTGCTGGTGAATTAAAGGCTGCCAAGAATCTCCCCACTGTGTCCTCTCGTCTTTTCTGTTGGAGGGACTTATTCGCACACATTCACGTGTTGGCCAGTTACACGTGCAAGAGGACCCGCCCCAGAAGTTTCCTGTTACAAATATTGGCAATCAAACTGAATTCGTCCAAGGTATTGGAAGTGGCAGGAACACCCTGAGATGAGTCATGTATGGGGACCGCTGCGGCTAGCAGTCCGTGACTTCACGGAGACGTGGGATCACTGAATCTACACGCCACGACCCATCGTTTGGATTCTAGTCTTCGGGTTGGAGCGGAAGGGGACTCGAGGACGCCTCACACACCATTATTGCGAGTTTTTCTCGGCTGATACAAGCCATCTCCCCCCTTGCTGGGCACAAAAGTACTTACTGACTCCGTTATGGACACTCACCTGAATAATGCCTGCTGGGATTAGAAGTCCATGAAACAACGGACGACAGCTGGAGGCAATCAATTACGGAACCAGGTACACTCCAGTTAAAGGGAGCGCCATGGAATGCCAAGGGAGGAGCGAGGGAAACATGCAGCAACTGGGTGTCTGACGAAGGCAAAAGCCGAAATGCATTATACCCGATGTTGCTGGTGAATTAAAGGCTGCCAAGAATCTCCCCACTGTGTCCTCTCGTCTTTTCTGTTGGAGGGACTTATTTGCACACATTCACGTGTTGGCCAGTTACACGTGCAAGAGGACCCGCCCCAGAAGTTTCCTGTTACAAATATTGGCAATCAAACTGAATTCGTCCAAGGTATTGGAAGTGGCAGGAACACCCTGAGATGAGTCATGTATGGGGACCGCTGCGGCTAGCAGTCCGTGACTTCACGGAGACGTGGGATCACTGAATCTACACGCCACGACCCATCGTTTGGATTCTAGTCTTCGGGTTGGAGCGGAAGGGGACTCGAGGCTGCCTCACACACCATTATTGCGAGTTTTTCTCGGCTGATACAAGCCATCTCCCCCCTTGCTGGGCACAAAAGTACTTACTGACTCCGTTATGGACACTCACCTGAATAATGCCTGCTGGGATTAGAAGTCCATGAAACAACGGACGACAGCTGGAGGCAATCAATTACGGAACCAGGTACACTCCAGTTAAAGGGAGCGCCATGGAATGCCAAGGGAGGAGCGAGTGAAACATGCAGCAACTGGGTGTCTGACGAAGGCAAAAGCCGAAATGCATTATACCCGATGTTGCTGGTGAATTAAAGGCTGCCAAGAATCTCCCCACTGTGTCCTCTCGTCTTTTCTGTTGGAGGGACTTATTCGCACACATTCACGTGTTGGCCAGTTACACGTGCAAGAGGACCCGCCCCAGAAGTTTCCTGTTACAAATATTGGCAATCAAACTGAATTCGTCCAAGGTATTGGAAGTGGCAGGAACACCCTGAGATGAGTCATGTATGGGGACCGCTGCGGCTAGCAGTCCGTGACTTCACGGAGACGTGGGATCACTGAATCTACACGCCACGACCCATCGTTTGGATTCTAGTCTTCGGGTTGGAGCGGAAGGGGACTCGAGGCTGCCTCACACACCATTATTGCGAGTTTTTCTCGGCTGATACAAGCCATCTCCCCCCTTGCTGGGCACAAAAGTACTTACTGACTCCGTTATGGACACTCACCTGAATAATGCCTGCTGGGATTAGAAGTCCATGAAACAACGGACGACAGCTGGAGGCAATCAATTACGGAACCAGGTACACTCCAGTTAAAGGGAGCGCCATGGAATGCCAAGGGAGGAGCGAGTGAAACATGCAGCAACTGGGTGTCTGACGAAGGCAAAAGCCGAAATGCATTATACCCGATGTTGCTGGTGAATTAAAGGCTGCCAAGAATCTCCCCACTGTGTCCTCTCGTCTTTTCTGTTGGAGGGACTTATTCGCATATATATATATATATATATATATATATATATATATATATATATATATATATATATATATATATATATATATATATATATATATATATATATATATATATATATATATATATATATATATATATTCAAACAAACTCCTGGTAGTTACAGAGCTAATAAATCAGCTTGACACCAGAGCCGGGGCCCAAATGTTCGTTCTAAGTGCAAATATTTATTGGCACACGGAAAACCCAACGCGTTTCAAAGCTTTCGCCTCTTGCTCACGGGTAATGTGTAGTAGTGGCCATTCATTTTTTAAAGTGAAACATACATGATTAACGCGCACGTGATCAAACATAAACATAGAAAAGATACTTTGTTACAAACAATGTGTCAGTATCCTGTTATCGGGTTGCAAAGCAAAATACATATTCTAGTTTTATAGAGCTATTGGTGAAAATACACGAATACTTTTCACAGTTGCTAAAGAAACAATGTCTATAACGTGTGCCGTTTTAAACAAAATAATAAATTTCTTATAACAATTAAATTCATGCTGGTTTTGCGTGAAAGTAATCTATTGCAGTTCAGTTCATGAATCCGAATAAACAAAGATGTCTCGCCCCAGTGGGCACAGTGTATATAGTTCACCAATTCTTATGGTCGTGTCATAAAGTCCAAAATCAAGTTAGACGGTATCATGCCCAAGTGGGCTAGGTGTTTCCAAATATCTTGCATGTGTGCAGCATACCTACAGAATAAAAATTAGAGAAACAAAGTATCAGTGTTTTGCTATGCGTATCAGGTCACGTGAAAAAAATGTGCATATTAAAAACAGTCAGAATGGAATATATATACAGGAAAGTAGACATTGGATTTTAGTTTAAGATTGTAAGTGCACTGATAATTCTTCCCCTATGTTGTGCCCAAAGGGTTGCGTGGTGTTGTACCGGATGATGTATTTGGATTCCAGTTTGCGTAGTTCAAGTAACCTGTTGCCACCTCTCTCGTTTCTGTTGACACAGTCAATCACATAGAATTGTACAAGATTGGGATTTTGCTGATGCTCGGTCGCAAAGTGCCTTGCCACTGGGTACTGTGGATTTGCATTTTTAATGGCACGAAGATGCTCTAATGCCCGCAGTTTTGCTTTCTTGGTAGTCATACCAATATAAAACTTTTCGCATGGGCATTTGAGTGCATATACTGCATACTCGGTGTTACAACCTAGCATTTTTGTGATTTTATGCTCAGTCAGATCTTTGCAAATTTTAAGGCTCTTACATTTATGGCTGTTTTTACATGCCTTGCATTTAGTGCATGGAAAAAATCCACTCACTTGGGGGGATTTGACGGGGTACTGTAGTGTGGCCTTGCTTAAAGAGTCTTTTAAAGACCTTGCCTTCCTAAAGGTGAGTGCTGGAATCTCACTGAGTACCTCATTAAGGTCATGATCTAGTTTTAGGATACTCCAGTGTTTGTCCAGGCTCTTCCTAAGCTGCCACGTTTGGCTATCATAGCGGGTTATAAACCTGATCTGTTCAGATTCCTTTCTTTCTTTAGGAACTAATAGTTCGGACCTTTGCATAGTGTCAACCTTGGAAACAGCCTGTGTGATGACTTTGCCGCTGTACAACCTTTCCCTGAATCTGTTGCACATAGTGCTTTTTTCTGCCTCAAAATTTGCTTCAGTACTACAGTTCCGTTTAGCTCTGATAAGCTCTCCTAATGGAATGCTGCGTATTAATGATGGTGGATGGCAAATCTTGGCGTGGAGCAAACTGTTCCCAGCTGTTGGTTTCCGAAACAGGGAGCTGATTAATGACCCATTGACAATTTCTAGACTAACATCTAGAAATTCCAATTTGTTGGTACTCATGTGGCTAGTGAATTGAAGGTTCAATGAGTTGTCATTGAGGATGTTTTCAAACTCATTCGCTTGATCTAGGGTTCCCTTCCACACGCAAAAGATGTCATCGATGTAGCGTGCCCAGAGAACTACGTGGTCAGTGAAGTGGGAGATGTTATTCACCACTTGCTCCTCCCACCAGCCCAGATATAACCCCGCAAAGCTGGGGGCGAAGCAACTGCCCATCGAAGTCCCCCGGGTTTGCTGGTACATCTGTTTGTCAAAAATGAAAAAATTGTTTTTTAAACAAATCTCGATCATGTCTAGTAACATGTGCGTGTGGAAGAGATGGGAAACAGATCTTTTTCCCAAAAAATGTTTACAAGCATCAACTCCCTGATCATGGGGTATACAAGTATATAAACTTGTAACGTCAAAGCTGATAAGCCAGTATTCTTTTTGCCAAACCAGGCCACTGATGACTTTCAAAAAATCAGAGGTGTCCCTGATAAAAGACGGAAGGGACTGTACAAGAGGCTGTAGGAAATAATCGATATACCTCGAAGTATTTTCCAGCAGACTACCATTAGAAGAGACAATGGGCCTTCCTGGGGGCATTTCTAAGTTCTTGTGTAACTTTGGGAGTAGATATAGTGCAGGAATCCGAGGATATTTACACAATAAAAAATTATATTCATCATCCTCCAACAAACTTCTATCTCTCCAGTCACTCAGTTTAGAGAAGTACATTTCTTTTGAAGCGTTAAACTCATTCATGGTAGACATTCTGTAATTATCAGTGTTGTTTAACTGCATCGAACCCTCCTTCAAATATAAATCAAGGGGCCAGATGACTACATTGCCTCCTTTGTCTGAGTTTTTGATTACCACATCCGACCAATTCTGCATTTCTTTCAATGCCAAGTACTGCTTTTTCTTCAAGTTAAAATTAGAATGGGAACCTTGTTTCTCAATCTTTCTCATCTCATTAATCATTCCTGTTTCAAAACATTCAATGCAGTTGTTATTAATTTGTGGAACGAACAAGGATTTTGGTTTGAAATTACTCCCACTACTCGCCCCAATGTCAATGTCACTGTCCAACAAATTAAGGACTGGATTGTCTAGTACGTCCTCACAGCCTGCCAATTCTTGTACCACCTGTAATGTTTCTGCATCATTAATGCAAAGGGTACTTGCGCTGTCTTTATTTTCTTGTCTAAGACGTGGTCTGGAAGCAAACCATTTTTTAAGCTTTAACTTTCTGGTAAACTTAAACAGGTCAATGCGAGTTTCGGTAAAATTAAATTTTGCTGTCGGGCAAAAAGACAATCCTCGTGACAAGACATACAACTGTTCAGACGTTAAAACATGAGATGAGAGGTTTACCACTGTCTTGTTGTCCTGGCTCTTCATTTTTTCGCTTTCTTGCCCCTTGTTTGTACTCCCACGGGGCTTGCTGATTGCATTGCATTTGATAATCCTCCTCTTGCTCCTTTGCCTCCTCTTGCGCCTCTGCCACGACCTCTTGGCGGAGTTTGGCGTTCCCTGGAGAGAAGTACCACCTCGTTTAAAATACGGTCTTTTACATTTTGTGGTTCCATGTTTAAAGAGACATCACTTTCCACACTTTCTCCATCTGATTCATCAAGTGTGGTAATGCCTTCTATTGATGTCTCATTTTGAGCTGCCTGGTCATCTGCAGGTGGTTTAGTCTTTTTAGGTGTTTTTGTCGACACCCGAAGTGCTTCATATTTTTTGGCAAAGGTGAGGATTTGTCCCTTTTTGTAGTCGATCTCATCTCTTATAAATTTGCTTTGTTTTTTAGTTTTTATTTCCTCCTCCACTTTTTCCAGTCTCTTTTCCATCTTGCTCATTTCAGCAGTGAACTCACTTTCGGTAAGTTTTTCTTTCTGTTTTGATATCAGCTTTTCACTTTCAACGTTGAGCTCACCACATTCTTTCTCAGCATATTTCACTAGAATGTGGAGCATATTCATGGAACAGGAATGGTTATTAGTCATCCACTCGTTGATCAATTCGGGATTGGGCTTTTGGAAAGTAGGGATTATAAAAATCCGAAGACCTCGTGGAATGCGTCCGCATTCCACATATTTCGTGAGGGCAGCCGCCTCCCACCACTTAGATTGCTCCCGTTTGAGCACTTTCCATAGTGCCTCCCACAGCTTTTTAACATCATCCACCTTTGAGCTGGGTGGTAGCGTTTCATCGCTAGCATCAGTGCCTTTAGCTGTAAACAACTTTAAAGCCGCCTCTTTCCTCTTACTGTTCCGTGTATCTGCCATTGTAAAATATATCACAGCGCGCACTCGGCGTGTAGCTGCTAGCACTGAACTTGAAGCTGTGTGCCCTGAACCGCGCTGTAAAACGTCTTTAACACACGTTTGAAGAACTAACTTCCACGCGCTGACCGAGCTGGCAGACAGCCGTCCGCTGCACTCGTCAACACCAGCAAGATAGAATCCTCGCAGTTGAACAAACTTAGAAAGCTTCAGTTCCTTCGGCGGGCAGGAGCATTTTCAATGAAAATCCGACACACTCGTTTTAGCGTTTGACTCCCGCCTCTTTCCACAGCAGGCTCCCGGCGGGATCGCCACTTCCCGAAATAGTTCAAACAAACTCCTGGTAGTTACAGAGCTAATAAATCAGCATGACACCAGAGCCGGGGCCCAAATGTTCGTTCTAAGTGCAAATATTTATTGGCACACGGAAAACCCAACGCGTTTCAAAGCTTTCGCCTCTTGCTCACGGGTAATGTGTAGTAGTGGCCATTCATTTTTTAAAGTGAAACATACATGATTAACGCGCACGTGATCAAACATAAACATAGAAAAGATACTTTGTTACAAACAATGTGTCAGTATCCTGTTATCGGGTTGCAAAGCAAAATACATATTCTAGTTTTATAGAGCTATTGGTGAAAATACACGAATACTTTTCACAGTTGCTAAAGAAACAATGTCTATAACGTGTGCCGTTTTAAACAAAATAATACATTTCTTATAACAATTAAATTCATGCTGGTTTTGCGTGAAAGTAATCTATTGTAGTTCAGTTCATGAATGCGAATAAACAAAGATGTCTCGCCCCAGTGGGCACAGTGTATATAGTTCACCAATTCTTATGGTCGTGTCATAAAGTCCAAAATCAAGTTAGACGGTATCATGCCCAAGTGGGCTAGGTGTTTCCAAATATCTTGTATGTGTGCAGCATACCTACAGAATCAAAATTAGAGAAACAAAGTATCAGTGTTTTGGTATGCGTATCAGGTCACGTGAAAAAATGTGCATATTAAAAACAGTCAGAATGGAATATATATCACCCCACCAACAATAGTCAATCCCAACTGACAGATGAGGCTGCCTCCAAAAGGGAAAACAAGCAAACCATGATCAGCGTGTAAGTTTTGCAGAGCTTGCATGGAGTGTGCTTAGATATTGGCCAAGTTGTTAGGAAGAAAAGGAGAAAGAACAGTGAACAATGGCATACACACACTAAGAGCAAGTTGGAACCCAAGGAGTTGCCAGTGTCTCAAGTGGGAGTGTTCCTACGGATGCTGGGGTTCTCTGGGGTGGTCTGCACTAGCTCTGTGGCTGGATGGTTTGTTTCAAATGGACTCTGTAGCCAATGCAGGGAACAGCAACAAATGGGAACTTAAAAGACTTTCAGCACAAACCGGGTATCCCACAACCTTCGGTCCAAAGAGCGTTTTAAATTGGAAAACAATGGCAAATAACTTCAGGGCAACCTTTTTTTGTTATTAAAGAACCCCACGCACTCTAATAGTGACATGCTTCATCATTGGGTCTCATCCTCATGCCTTGTAAATGCCTAAACTCTATGGGGCAGATTTAAGTTGGTAATGCGCCACGTTTGCGTAACGCAACTGCGGCGTAAACGTGGCGCATCCCTACGACCCATTTACAACGTGACGCATCTAGGCAGATGCGTTACGTTGTAAAGCCCTGCGCCACTTGTGGGCGTTCCGGCGCAGAGTGGGGCGTTCCGGGGCAGGTGCGCCTCGCAAAAGTGGCTGAGCGAAATCTATAAGACTTCACTCAGTCACTTTCAGGCCAATGCTGCGTCAAAACCCTGCGCCTGCTTGAAGCAGGCGTAAGGCTTGACGCAGCATTGGACAGATAGGGCACCCCCGAGCCTTGCTGGAGCTGCGTCGCGCTTGCGACAAAACTCCAGCAATGCGCCACCTTTACGGCACAGATGCGTCACGCATCTGTGCCTTTTTTGCCCCATGGTGCGCCGCATTGTAAATGCGGCGCACCATGGGTAGCGGAGCAGCGGCGCTAAATAACTGCCGCATCCCTGGGGATGCGCCAATTATCATAACTCTGCCCCTATTTTTTTCCAGACCACGGACACCCTTTGTTAACGGGATACCCGACCTGTGTAA
This sequence comes from Lissotriton vulgaris, assembly GCF_964263255.1. NCBI lineage: Eukaryota > Metazoa > Chordata > Amphibia > Caudata > Salamandridae > Lissotriton > Lissotriton vulgaris. The sequence continues at coordinate 795,972,600 of NC_141685.1, read as the reverse complement.
CGAAACCTAATGGGGCCCCCCTGCAAGGTACATGGAGGGCCCCCGCTCTGGATTTAATACGGAGCCCCCAGGCCAGAGTACTGTGCTGAGGGGGCCTCCTGCAGCTCGGGGGTCCCCGGCACCGTGGGGGCCTGAGTTACGCCACTGGTGACACCTGGGTGTTCTTTAGGTATGTTTATCCCCCATAACAACCCAGAAGAAAAATATAATAACTGATCCCCGGAAACCGGTCGAGCCCATCCTGGTTTTAAGGACAAAATGATGAGTCAAGCCACTAGGAGAGTGAATGGGGTTCTTTAAATTTTGAGGGTCCACCTGACAAGGGTTATGATTGCACCTTAATGTGGTTGTCACCCACCCCAGATGATAATCCAATTTGTTTGCAACAATACAGTCACTGCCTGAAACCACCTACACAAATGAGCTTGTGCACCACAAAACTGAAGAAAATGCACACCAATAAATAGCATTTTCTTAAGACTATTGCAATAATTCGGTCAAATGACTTTTATTACCCATTCAGCTGACCTGGAATAGTTAAAGCACGCAGCAGTACTGTAAGATAACATTGCCCTCACAAATGAATACAGAAACTATGCTTCTTGCCTCATTCGAGGCTTTACCGTGGGTGAACATGAGCCCAGCCCTTCCTAGGCAGTGAGAGGCACCGCCGTCCACTGGGCCGTGTATTATGTATGGAATATCCATATGTTAATGATACTCTGAGATCCTGGGGCCAGGGGAGGGGGAGGGGCAGCTCCTCTGACTGGCTGCCTGCCTACCGTCTCGCTTTCTCCTTCGCAGTCCAGACCTGGCAGGGGATGGAAATTAGCACTGAAATGATTACAGCTCTTATTAAATAGCACTTGCCTCTAATTTACTTCTGTGAGGATGGAAGAACGGAGTGTAATTACCTACACAGGAAAGTCAGGCTGCCTGGAAGGAAGGTACAGAGGGGATGGGAGGGCATACACAGAGAGAGGCGCCTTGGAAATGGCGATAGCAGAGGCAGAGGGTGATGTGGGGACAGAGGCAGCAGGGGCGTGCATAAATAGTGCAGCAGGTGCAGTTGCACCCGGGCATGTAGACCTAGGGCCCTCTTAATCCCAGATATAGCTGTATTTTAATATTTGGTCCGAGACCCCATTTTCCTTCCTTGAACCAGGGCCAATGGCACCCTTACTACACCACCCAAGGGCATATGGACAGAGGGTGAGAGAAAGGAGACTGAGGGGGAAGAATGGGGTGATGGAGAAGAGGGAGACAGAGAGTGATGTTGCAAGGGAATACAGGAGTGATGCAAAAAACACTCACCAGTCTAGGGAAAGAGTGCAGGATAATCTATTCTGTAAAATTAAATACTCTGTTAATAGTTTCCGCTGAAGTGACTTTCGGCCACATGCATCATTGCAACCACTTGCGATTCCTAAATTGCGAAAATTAAGGAATCGTAAGTTAGAAATCGCAAACTGCAATGCATGAACAATTAGCATTTATTTTTGCGGTTCAGTATTTTTCCTTAATTGCGATTAACAATTTGCGAATCGCAATTAAGGAAAACCGTTCCCATTGATTCCTATGGGCCAAAAGGCCCATAGGAATGAATGGGAAGGCATTCACATTTTGCGAATTTCAAATTGCGATTCGCAAAATGTGAATGCAATTTCAAGAGTGCAGGGGGGGTCCAAAGAACCCCTCCCTGCACCCCTGAAATGTAATTTTAAATGCAATTTACACACACATGCCCAATGGCATGTGTGTGTGTGTAAATTAAAACTTTCAATTTGTGCATATTTGAAAGTTTTCGGTAAATTAGCATGAAGTTCAACTTCTTGCTAATTTACCACTTCCAAATTACGAATTTGCAATTAAAAAATGATCATGCATTGCATTTAAGAAATCTGAAATTGCGATTTCTTAAATGCAATCGCAATTTTAGAAATCGCAACATGGTTGCGATTCCTAAAATTGCGAAATGCATGATGCATTCCAAATTAGTCAATTGCATTCGCAAACGGCCGAAAATTGCGATTCGCACCGTTTGCGAATGCAATTGACTTTGATGCATGGGGGCAGTTATGTCTAGAATATTAACAAAACACTGACTTGGGCTGGTGACATCATCTATAACCTCATCAATGACGACATCAATGATATCACTTGTGACTTTACATTTGATACCTCCTGCAGATAAATAAAAAAATGCCCAAGTTAAATGCTTGGTAAGCTTCCACCTTCTTTCCTCCAGGTTCTTGTCCTCATATCAGCCTGATGCCCATCCTCATTATTGTCCTTATTTATTGTTATTAAAGAACCCCACCCACTCTAATAGTGACATTCTTCATCATTGGGTCTCATCCTCATGCCTTGTAAATGCATTAAAAAAATACTCTGCTAATAGTTTCCGCTGAAGTGACTTCATGTCTAGAATATTAAAACAACACTGACTTTGGCTGGTGACATCATCTACAACCTCATTGTAATCAATGACGGCATCACTTATATCACTTATGACTTTACATTTGACACCTCCTGCAGATAAATAAAAAAATGCCCAAGTTATATGCTTGGTAAGCGTCCTCCTTCTTTCTTCCAGGTTTTTGTCCTCATATCAGCCTGATGCCCATCCTCATTATTGTCCTGATTTTTGCTTTTTTGTTGAACCCTATTTTAGCTGGCTATAGAAATAGGTGCACTTTACCCCTGCTAACCAGTGGTAAAGTGTGTGTGCTCCTCCTTTCAACATTCTGAAATTGGTATACACTCACTGGCAAAATTAACTTACCCTTAAATCCCTGGTGTATTTACTGAATGTATAACGTTACAACGCATACATTTACAACGCATGCACTTACAGCGCAGTTTTTACATACAACATCCACTGCAATGCATTCCATTACATCGCATGACACAACATCCCATTTTAAAAAATGACTTTTAAAACTCATTCCATTACATCGCATACTAAATTTACAGCACATACCTTTACAACGCATACCATTACATTGCATTTAGGTAAGTGATGGATAGTGTAGGGGTAAAAACTACTATTCTAACTCCAGGGGGTGCAACAGTAGGGTAAGTGTTGGATAGTCTAGGGGTTAAAAATTACTATTCTAACTCCAAAGGTATGCGTTGTAAAGGTATGCATTGTAATGCCTGCGTTGAAGTGACATGCGATGTAGTGTCATGCGTTGTAATGGAATGTGTTGCAATGCCTGCATTGTAGTGTCATGCGTTGTAAACGATGTTGGGATGTAATGCCTGCGTTGTAAGTGTAGTGCGATGTGATGGTTGCGTTGTAAATGTTGTTTCCCGTATTTACTACCAAGGTGCACCCTGTACCTGTAAGTTACATTTCTCCAGTGGACTGCAGAATTCATGGTGCTATTTACTACAGTAACAATGTAAACATGGCTGCAGGTATGCCACCAGTAGCCTGGCTGTACAGTGATTAACTGCAAATTCACCCTATCAAAATAACACCTTTTACAGGCTAAAACTTTCCTTTTAAACATTTATAAGTCACCCCTAAGCAGGTCTTCTTGCCCATGAGGCGAGATGGATGGTTTCTAAAAGTAGGACATGTAAAAGGTTAATGTTAAACATGTCCTTACAGTTACTAGCACCTTAAAGCTTTTTCAATGCAGCCAGGCTGGGTGTTCCATAAGAAAACTTTGGGATGAAATATTACATACTAATACTGTATTTCAGGAATTGAACCAGCTAGAAAAATAATAAAACCACTATTTTTAATAGTTTTTAGAAATATAATTTAATGGTGAAGTTGGACCTTTTGTGACTATTACCGAAAAATAACGTTAACAAAGTTACCTGTGCCATGCCTGAAGTCCGTGGAAGCTAAATCTGACTGTTGCTCTCCCACTTCAGCCAGCCAGTAATTAGCATTTACATAGTGTGAATGAGGTGTGAACTTGCTCCAAAGAGAAAACAACACGCTAACCTGAATGGGCAGGAATGACTCATCTGAACCTGACAGAATTTGCAAGGGGATAAGGAGGAAATTCTTTGATAATAAAGTGTCAAATTCTGCTTGAATGTCACATCCTGTTTGCCAGGTCTGCTGGGGTTTTTCATATGACACTAGGAGTGCACTTCAAACAGGCCCCCCCTGTCACAAGCAAATGTTAGCCAGCACTTTTGCAGGGCCCTTTTGTTGTCCAATCACCCACTCAAGCCCCAGCCACAGTGGGTCTCTTTATGACATTATAATGTCACAGCCTGTCCGACGGATGTGCTTGGTTTACATGTAACAATTTGGGTGTGCTTCAAAGGGTGAAGGCTGGAGGACAATACAATGCTAGTGTATCCCATGTCTGGTTGCTGAAAGCTCAGCTTTGTTTTACCAGACTTCTGTCTTTGAGGGTCCACGGACTGCCTAAAACTGGATTTTGGTGTTAGAAGTGTGAGAGCACTGGGATTGCCATAGTGCACTCCCTGCACACATCCCCAACCATCAAAGCCCAAGTTTAGTGTGGCCAAAGACTGTCTTGAAAATGCCCAAAGTGGTTAGGGTTAGCCCCGGGAACCCTTACCTCATTGATTAGGGCATCCCTAAGGGTTATTCCCAAGCACTATCCTGTGCCAGGCTAAAAGTTGTATTTCAATGCTTATACTGCAGAAGACTCCTAAGCCTGAGGAGGGTCCGAAGAAGACTGAACCTGCTGACTGAAACCTGAGAAGAGCCCTGAAGGACAGGGGACCTACTCTGTCTCTTGTTGCCAAGCAAAGAAGTGGACTTCAGGGTTCATAAGACTGACCTCCTGTTCAAGGTACAGAGATCCAACAAGGTACAAGAGGCCTTTCCTGCAACTGTCCAGCTCATATGTGGCAACTGGGCTTGGACTGGACTCTACCTTACTCCAGCAATGGCTTCTCTGCTATGGCGTCAAAGGACAGCCAAACCCGCATGAGCACTAAAGCTGTCTTCAACCCGAGCTGCATTGCCAGGTTGGAGACAGCAAACAGAGACTCCCAGTCTCCCTGGGAGCACAAATGGAGTGCCCACAGACCAATCCTGACACTGCTCTCATGCTGTGAGCGAAACATCATGATTGGCCGCAGGGAATTCTGGAAGCCTGTCTGCAGAGAAGCAGAAGCGCATGATGCGGCTGGCTGAGGGTAAGTTTTTTTTTTTTTGCCCTAGTCCATTCCTCTCCCCTTCCACACCCTGCCCTGACACCAGCTGCCACTAGGGGAAGGACTGTGCACTCGTGCTTTTACAATGTTGTTCTTGAATCAAGCACAGAGTGTACAGAGGACACATGCTTTCACAGGGAACCTCAAAGAACACAGACCACAGCAGATGTCATGTGTCATGATTTCTTACTGCTTGCAATATGTAACAGCCTTTACAGTCGTACGGAATACCAAGAGCTCTGGCCCTCCCTTCACACCACTGGTAACACTAAACTCAAATTGCAGACCCACGGGGTGCTCATCTGCCTTGCACCATCATGCCATGGCGCACAGGATACAATCTGCGGAACGCAAGCTCGACAGCCACATGCGATACATAGGCATTTCTGATGGTGCCCAGCCCCAGACATGAAACACGGGAGTAAGGAACTGACAACCATACCCAGTACCTCACTGCCAAAGGTCGAGGGTCACAGGGGATAGAGGCAACTCTGGGGGGGAATGAGTCCCACAGAGGTCATAGCAGGAACACATATTCTGCATTACTGTGCGACCCCGACCGTCACAAACTGTGCCCCCTATTCATCAGAAGTAAATATGACATATTACATGCATGCATGTTAGAAAGGCATTTCTGTATTAGCCTGCCCCTCACTCGCTTTTGCTATCTCTATGACTCTCTCTCTCTCTCTCTCTGGCACTGTTTGGTTTCCTCTTTACATTTTAGTCTGTCTGTTTCTTTTTTCATCTTCCACTTATTTCTGATTCTCTCTCTCTATCTGCCTGTGTGTTTCATCAAGATTAAGCTTCGCACTGTTTTGTGTTTCAGACAGACTGCATTTAAAATGGCATGCAGATTTTGGTGCAAGTAAAAACACATGGCACATGAACTATGAAATGAGGCCTAGTCAAATGATTTTTAAAGGGGGCACTTTTGGTGCATTCAAAGTGAAGGAAATTAAATGAGGCCTGGTAAATGCTTTCTGTCTGAAATGATTGTGCTAAATTAACATGTGTTTTTGCAGTGTAGAGAAACTCGTGATTGCACTTTCCGTTTTAGCTTTGAGGATATCATGGAATGTGTTCTCTCTTCCCAGATCCTTTTCCTTGTAATCTACACTCCCTGTTCCTGTCTTAACCCCTTCAGGGGTCATGACGAGCTGAGCTCGTCATGAGGTATACCTCTAGGGTGCTCATGGCGAGCTGAGCTCGTCATGACCACACCCATTTACATTACGGTCCAGCACAGGGGAAGAATCTGCCAAGCAGCCAAGGTGTTAAGAGACTTTGGTTTTGTTGCATAGTTAGACAATGCATATTCAGTTCATAGCACATCTTCTTATAATGTGTATTAATTAACCATGCACCAACACTACACGCGGGGCAAACGCATTTTGCTTGAAAATCTATCTAAAACATTAGAACATGTTGTTATGAGTATGTATTAACAGTGTGCGCTTTGAAAATGTGCACTGGTGCATGTTTATGCTATGTTGTATATTGGACATTTTTGCATGTTCTGCACAAATGATAGAAAAGCTGCTTTAAACTAATAGCTTTTGCTAGGTAATAACTAATACAGGGTAATAGTATGGGGGAGGTAAATATAATGAGTTTTATTTAATAAATTAATACACTTTTGAGTTTGTTTTGTGTATGGGCCCAGAAAAAAATGGCTGCCTAATAATCCGCATTGGCTGAGAATTGTGCTGAAATGAGAGACGTATGCGCAGATTATGCCAGCTGCCTCAAGTGCAGTCATGGGTCAAGGCCACGGTGAACTGTACACTCCAGTCATCGTGCCAATGTACCAGTGTTTGTGAAAAAAAAGTAATCCCTGTATGTAATGTGAAAGGGAGACAGGAAATTGAGTGATACATTTAGTTGCAAGAAATGGTCTTACTGATACATGTTATGTATTTTGTTCTTAGCATTAATGCTTCCATTGTCAGAATTGGTATGAGTTGGATTTGCAATGAGAACAGGATGGTGAGACCCTCATGTCATCTATGCTAACCAATCACAGTGCGAGTTTCTATTGAAAACTGCAACATTATTAGTATAGTCAGCCAAGAATTAGAGTATCAAAAATGACCCCATAGGGGGCGTGTCAGCCTCAGAGCCTTAGAAGTCTTAGAGGGAGAAGAGGAGGAGAAGCAGATCAGACCAGACATCATATGGGTTAGGTAGGTGAACGTCGTGGGTGCAGCCTGGGAAGAGATTCCGTCCGAGGAGCGACAGATGCAGGTGGAGGTTCTTGCTCATATTTTTTTCAGAGTTTCCTTGCACGTCAATTTTTGGGAAGGCAGATCACATTCCTCTGAGGTCTTGTGAAGTGAGGGCAGCCTCTTTCAGATGAACAGACCATGGCAGAGAGTGCATCTGATGGTACAGGTTTTAGATTTAGATGCTAAAACTCTAAGTTTATGCTTTGACTAACTCACTAGTTTTGAAAAGATGTATTTGTCTTATGCATTTATTTCTCTTTATGGGAGATTTTTGCCAATTATTAATTATTGATTAGCCTTGCAAAACTCACTCTTGAATTATATTTTCCTGAACTCTTTAAATAATTCTGACTGACATTTGATGCCTCATTCCCTTCCTTTATGGAATCTTTGAATGCAACCTATAATATGTTATGTATTCATTCTGTTTTTCCTGTTTTCCAAATTCTGTAACCTGATTGATATTTGACTAATGAATAAAGGGTCAGATAAACTTAAATTTTAACTAAGAAAAGAAAACCCTTTAAAATTACTCACTACTCACTTTATTGGCTTAAACATTAATTGCGTTTTGATATTCCATTTTTACGTAAAGTCTCCTGAAGGTGATACACAGTGGCACCTTTTCAGCTGTAAAATAGAGGTAAATTAGGTTTTGCATTGAGAAATAACCGTGAAATTACAGCTGGATCAGTCTGTGTATACCCTTTGCATCTGGCTGTCTCTTGTTTCCTACCAACCCCTCCCTATCTGATTCTCTACACCACTCTGTTTCATTTCTGTTTCTCTCTTTCCTCCTGTCTCGACTTCTCTCTCTGTCTTTCCCCACTAGCTCTTCTGGTTGCCTTTGCCTCTCACTCTCTCTGCCTGCCTCTGTCTCCCCCAAATTTTACCTTTTCTTTCTCTTGTCACCTGTCACTATTTTTCCCTGCATGTATCCGTCTATCCAAATACCGGGAATATATATATATATATATATGTTAACTCTTTTTATTGAATAATACACAACAAACAGCAGTACTGTCAATGATATATTTTTGAATTTCAATTACCTATGCATGTTTAATGTTTCCATAAGTTCATAATGCTATTATGGTGTTTCTCATATGTGCACACATGTCTTTACCAAGCATGACTGATGAAACAAGTGTACATGTTAAATAAAATGGCATACGAGTAAATGTTATTAGCTTGCTAAATTCTTGGCTAGTCTGGGCATTTAGGGGCAGATTTACAAGCCCTTTGCGCCACTTTTGCGTCATTTTCCCCATGTTGAAAATGATGCAAATGTGGCGCAAGGGGCTTGTAAATCTGCCCCTTAGTGTTTTGCAAAAGTCATTCATGTGCCTTCAGGCTGCCCCATGGGCGGGTGCTGCCGTGCTCGTGCTGGGTACTAGACAGCATGAGACACAGGGAGATAATGTGATTTGCCTTACATCACACTATGTATTTTGGCCAAGTGTCGGAGCCAAGATTGTAGTAGTCCTGACCTCCGGTCACCATTGTCAGCAAGTTGGACTCCAAACCACGTTTCTAGCTTCTTTTGTATAATTGCTCTGTATTTTCTCGATGGCATCAATCCTTTGCCAGATCTCCTCTGCCTTCTTTTTAGTTTCACAATCCCATCAACGAATTACGAAGGCATGTTTTCCCTTCAGTGCCTGGCCATGCTGCCTCAATTATGGCTGTTTGCTCGCTCTCCATGTGAGCGCCACTGAGTCTTCACTAACTTCACCCGCACGGGCAGCGAGGGCACTTTTCACTAAGAATGTGTCATGTATTGTCAGTAGAAATCTTTATTTGCTTCCATGTAATGAGAAACGCATCTGTTTCCTAGATAACTAAATGAGTGCTGTGCTTTGTAATCATGTTTCGATGTATCTTCAGCGATTGGTCGCCTCACCAAATATTTAGGGTCCAGCCGACACTGCCTTATTCTCAGTGAGTCTTTAATTGCCTACCCTGAGGTCCTGCTGAGCCTCAGAAGTGTACTCGTGTGGGGAATTGTGGTTTAAAGGACTAAAGTCAGAAGGTGAAATCTTTTTGCCCAGGATGAACCTGTTTGGTGTATCTGAACAGTGGTCCATTGTGGTCAGTGTCTAATTGTTCTTAGGTCCTATTGTACCGTCACTATTGTCTTCTTTGCACTGTTGCCACTTTAACTTTAAAAATTCATACCTCCAGTTCCTCATTTTTCTAATTTTGCAATTTTGTTTATAAAATTTTGCTTTGTCTTTCTAACTCATTTTGGGATTGGTATTGTTTTGCACTTCAACTTTGTTCTAGTGCCCTCAACTGTAACTTCACCCTGTGGGTTACTGATCTACTGCCTTCCGAGGCCATCAAAAGATTTCAGGGAAACACTAACCACCAGGACTGGCTTACTGGCAAGCAGGTCGGCTAATTTCAATATTATTAGCAACCTTAACTTACATCTGGAAGCCATCCAAGTCAAAGAGATTGGCAATTTCTTTGGGGATCTCACTGCTTTTCAACTAACGCAATGCATCCCCAGTAGCACACACTCTGCAGGGCATCTGTTAGACCCCATTTTTACTAAACTACCTAAAAGTCAGTCAGCCCCTTCCTATGAGCTGGCCCGACCACCACCTCATTTTTATGACACTACAGGGTGTAGGCCCTCCTCAGGATGTCCCTTGGAAGCTCATCCTAAAACCCCCCTGGCACAAGCTAGAAGTCAGCCACCTTCGTAACCTCCTCCTCAGTCAGAGGCCGAACCTCCCAGACAACATGACAGCATTCAAATGGCAAACAGCATCCTGTCTGAATGGCTTACGCACTCCCTCAATACTTCCATCATTGCCAAATTGTCCCACAGCCGTAGAACCCAGTCCAGTCCGTGGTTTAATGAGAGTCTGACCGGGGCCAGTAAAACTTGCATGGCCCTTGAACGGGCGTGGAGACGGCAATATGACCTGGCCATTTAAAACACAATCTCGGGTGGCCTTCAAGAACTACCATAAATTTATCTGGAAAGCAGGAGCCAATTATTTTGGAGACAAAATTAAAAATAGCAGCAATCCAGCAAAATGCATCTTTTCCTTGTTAAAATATCTCAAAACTTCAGAGGAGCCCAATAAATCCTCCTTCACCTCCAACCATCAATGTGAGGCACTCGCCTCTTTCTTTCTTAAGAAGGTTGAGGTCATCTGCAAATCCCCCCAAGTGATTTCCTCCCCTTCATTTCTCAGACACATGCCCTGTGTCAAGGGATCCCACAGAGTTCCACCCTGAGCCCCATGTTTAATGTTTACATTCAACCCTAGCAGAAGTGGCCAAGGATAGGGGTCTAACTGTGGTCTTCGTAAAAGATGCTGTCAAGTTTTAAAACGACCTGATGTCCATCGCAGAATGGGTGTCATCCAACTCCCTACAATTGAATGCCAATAAATCTGAGATCCTTCTCTTAGGCAAAAGCACTCCCCTCTGTGGTGAACACTGGTGGCCATCCACCCTAGGATCACCACCTGTGCCGAAACAGACTGTAAAAAATCTGGACGTCTGGATTCACTCCGCCCTGACTTACCAGGTACAAACAAAGTCAGTAGCCGGAGTCTTCTTTGGACTCCTACACGGACTTAAACTATTGCTTGGATTCTTCAGCGTCAACACCAAGGGACATCATCCAAGGGACAATACTCTTGAAACAGGATTACGCCAGCTCTCTGTATCTGGGTGCCAACAAAGCAGGGATACATCGACTTCAAAGGGCACAAAATGCTACCATCCAGATGCTCTTTAGCCTACCAAAAGCTTGCTACCTTCAGTTTTCTGCGTAGGCTTCACTGGCTCCTAGTGAAGAATAGAATCAATTAAAAGTTCTGTGCATTTCTCACAAAATCCTGAATGCCTAAGTCCCATATATCCTAACCAATCTCCTCACGCCCTACATACCTAACTGCCAGTTACGCTCCTCTGGCCAACACCTGGCATGCAATCCTAGTGTCAGGAAAGCTTGGGCCGGAGGGTGTTCCTTTCGTGCCCTTGCTCCTAGACGCTGGAACGCCCTGCCTGCCAACATCAGAAATATCCAAGATCATTTGTCCTTCCAGAGAGCTATAAAAACCTATCTCTTTCCGAATTAACTTTCTTGCCTAGTTCTGTGATCCCCTGTTTCCCTGTCTGTCTTGGGATTATCGCTGGGACGCTATGCACTCCATAAATCCAATAACATAACATAGTACTGCATACATACTTTTCAAATTGTCTCTAAGCTATGTTTGTCTACTCTCCTACATGCAATGCAGGGTCTTTAAAGTGACTTTAAAGATTAACCCCGAAAAGGAGTGTAATCATTACTTGAGGTAGGTACTTCCCCCCTCAACTAATAACCCAATATGTTGATGGCCCTGGGTCTTCCTCCTTATCCTAGTCCTGCTCCTCCTGGTCTTATTAGTCCTCCTTCTTTTCTTCGTGCCATCCTTCTTATCACCCTGGTCTAAGTCCTCTTGTTTCAGTCCATCTCATGCAGGCCCTCTTCCTCTATACAGTCTATTTTCTCCTGGACCATCCATTAATTCTACTGATTCTCCTTCACTACTTCACTTTATCCTGTATGTCCTGCTCCTTCGTCCCCTCTTCCCCAATCAATCATTAACACATAAAAGAGACAGGTATAAAAAAACAGTTCAAACATTTGACACTGTTTACAACATTGGCAGCCATTACAACAAAGGGGAATATGACTTATGACCACTGAGTTGCCTGCATATATAATTTGGTTGGTTAATAAAATGGGCAATTCAAGTATGTGTAGCTTTTTCGACTTAACTAGAACATCTTTTAACATCTATTTTTTCAGTAAACATTTGGATGTGTTATGTAATGTTGATATACATCTGTCATTCTTTGGCACTCAGTGTGATTGTTAAACTACCTCTTGAACTAGGAGGTCACCCTGTTCCCGAACCTCACTGAGAATACGAACGCTATCCTCCCTCCAGCTTTTTCCCTAGTCAGCCTCTGTAAGGCTTTTCTTGGGATCATGGGTCAGTCTGGTGTTACTGTATCCTGTGTCGGTGTTGTCACTAACCACTCGTCTCTCAGAACTACCACTAGTATTGCATTCCAGTTAGATCAAAAAAACATTATGTGCAAACACCCATTCACCATCAAGAATGTGCAGCTTACATGCCAACTGCTTTGCAAATGGGTATGCAATTTGCAGTGAGACTTAGGTACTAATATGTTGTTTCACAAGTTGTGCATTTGTATGGGGATGAAAAGCGACCTGCTTAATGAATATTAATTAGGCAAGTTTCAATTTGTGACCTCTTCCGAAAGGTTGTGACTGAAGAGATGGTGGCTTGCAAGGGACAACAGACTATGATCATTAAATTTGCTTTCTCAAACGGGAATCCTTTTGATTTTTCAATTAATGGGACAGTGGGTGCTTTTAAAAATAGTTCCAATTTGGTAACACATTAGAAGAGCATCAATGATCCTCTTAACCAGTACCTGTTTCCCCCAAAATCGTCCACCTTGATTCCCCTTTAAAGTGTTGGTATGTGATCAATGATTTGCAATCACAATCTGGCCTCAAGTCATTGCCAGTTTCATTGTGAACCCCAAATATAATGAATGTAATTCTAAGTGGATCAGAAAGCTTCTTTTATGAGTCAGAAGACTTTATCATTTCATAACTTGCGCATTTCAAGACACTCTTTTGAAGTCCCAAACACTGTGATTTGGTGAATTTAGTGTTTGCAATTACAACATTACTTTCACATCAGCCTTTAGTTACTCCCTTTGGACATTTGACTATACATGGGAAATTAAGTTAAGTAGTCAACTTCGTAGTCCCCTGTGGAGGTGCTGTGGGTTTGAGATGCAGAGATATATCATGCCAAAGTAAATAGTACACAATAGAAGCCAAGCCTTACCAGTGCAATAATGCCTTAAAAGAGTAGAATCAATATTAAGGTAGAGAAAAGAAAAGAAAAGTAAAGATTATAATACATAGTGAAAAGATCATGGTGCTAGTAAGTACGACAGCCGAGGTGTTGTCCAAATGAAGTTTGTTAGAATTGCAACCTGTTGGACAGGCCACATGAAGGGCTCGCTCCCTCCCCGCACGACAGGGCCCGGGCACCGGCTCTCCAGGTGCTACCCACAGAAGCAACTCGCAAACCGTCCCCTACGGGACCCCTGCTCCCGGACATCTCTGTATTACCGGCCCGGGCCACCGTCAGCACCATTGCCCGGCCCGGCCGCCATCTTAGACACTGCACCACGAGGCCGCGTGGCCTCAGCTCGACCCCAACCCTGGGCCTGGCCAGGCCCCGACAGCCCGGCACCACCATCCACCCTGGAGGTGAACGGACCACTTGGCAGGTCAATGGGAGGAAGAAGTGTCGATGGCTCTCCCCCGCCAGGTGCCGATCGCCCCCAGCCTCCCCGGGCGCTGGCTCCACCCCCCTGCTGGGTGTCTGGACTCCCTCATCCCGGACCTCCCGACCTCCAAGTGCGAGGGTCCGGCCATCAAAGGGCGCCAGACCTATAACTGGGGCAGCTCCAGAGCAGGAGGGCAGTTGTATCCTGGAGTCGAGAGACACCGAGAAGAACTCATCCTTGATGGACTGCTGGCGCTGCCGCAGCCCTGCCTTGTGAACTGTCGTCCTGCCGCTGGCGCTGCCGCGGCCCTCTGCAATCTACCATCTTCGTTGGGACCTGCTGGCGCTGCCGCGACCGGTTGTAACTACCATCTTCGTTGGGACCTGCTGGCGCTACCGCGACCCGTTGTAACTACCATCTTCGCCGGGACCTGCTGGCGCTGCCGCGGACCGTTGCCACCTTCGACCGCTCCGGGATCTGCTGGCGCTGCCGCAACCCGTCCTTCAAGAACGCCGAGCTCGAGGATTGTGAGCTACCCATCATCTCATCGTAACTACCAGATTGGTAATAAGACTGTCCCGCTACCCCTTTCCCATCCAAGAGACTAAAATCGAGGGGACCCCTGAGTCCAGACCTCCTTGTACCATTCTACCGTACTTCTAGATTACTTATAAAGAACGTTAAATCTTATCCTTGTGTGGTGCCTATTCTGTGGGGGGGAAGTTACTTGTCAGTACGATCGCTGGAGACGGCTCTCCCCGGAGACCTCTCCCCTTGTCCTCGGCCGACCCTCCAGGTCCCGTCTAACATTGGTGGCCAGCGGCGCGATCCGAACTTACGCGTAATCGTACAGAGAGCAACTCACCCCACGACTAAACCACAATGCCGGCCCAAGAGAGCGGGTCTACAGAGAAATTCCAAATGGACAAGCTGGAGGAGTACAACCATCGAGAATTAAAACAATTTTGTATAGAACTGGGCATTGCTACCACCGGTCTGAGCACAAAAGAGGACTTTAAACATGCCCTAGAATCATGGGCAGAGGTAAACACCGCTGGTCCCCGGGACCAACACAGCGAAGCCCCGGAAACTAACCCCGCTCCTTCCGTGGAAAGGAGAGCAGGTCTCTCCCGGGAAGAGATCCAAGAGCGAGAGAAAACCAGACAGCATGAATTAGAGTTGGCACGGCTCAAAATGGATGGAGAACTAAAACTAGCGGAACAAAAATTGAACCTAGAACACTTACGGCTCCGAGAAGAGCGGGAGGAAAAACAAAGACAAAGAGAGCTTGAAGAAAAAAGACTGGCATATGAACACGAGCGCAAGCTAGCCGAAATAGAACTACGTAAGCAAGGCAAGGACCTGGGGGTGCCCGAGCGACCGCGCACCCCAGGAACTTCAGAATCAAAGGTCCACATTCCCAAAGATGTCGTCCGAGAGTTCTACCGAAACGACGACATACAGCAGTGGTTCAAGGCCTATGAGATCGCCATGTCCTCTCACCGGATCGATCGAAGTGACTGGGGAGCCGGTCTATGGGGGAGGTTCGTCAACGAAGGCCGTGATGCCCTGTTACAGCTCCCGGATCACCAAATGACGTCCTATGATCACATGAAGGCCGCCCTCCTCACTCGATATGGGCTGACACCCGAAATGTACCGCCAGAGGTTCCGCGACTGCACCCGAATCCCGGGTACAACTTGGGTGGAATATGTGAACTATTTCAGCCGAGCCCTCGAGGGGTGGATCAAGGGGAGCAACGTAACGACCTACGAGCAGCTTTTTAACCTTGTTGTGTGGGAGAACCTCTCCAATAACTGCTTTGTCGAGCTCAGGCAGCACCTCCTCAACAGTAAAATGACTGATCCACGGCAGCTCGCCGCCGAGGCTGACCGATGGGAGAGCACCCGAGTGGGCCGGGGTGGCCCGAACGAGCAGAACAGGAACAACCAAGGCCATCACCGCCCCCGAGGAGGAGGAGGAGGCCAGGGCCGGGGGAAAGACAACGTCCCGGCCGCTCCCGCCACCAGCACCCCGCCCCCGGCCAACAGGGGCAACCCCCCGATGCGCCCGGGGTTCAGAGCCAATGTCACGTGTCACCGATGCCAGCGAGTCGGTCACTACGCCAATGACCCGAACTGTCCACAGAACCAGACTCCGAGGCCCCGCCAGGTAGCGGCCGCCGCCCTCGGAGAAGAGCAAGTCTCCGAGGACCAGAAAGAGTACGAACACGAGCAACAAGAGTGGGAGCCGGCCGCCATGGTCCTGGCGTGCCTGGGGGGGAGAGACATGGTCCCGCGGGCTCCCCTACCCACCAACACCAGAAAGTATAGTCAGTGGGTGAGCATCAATGGGCGCAAGGCCGAAGCCCTACGTGACACAGGGGCCAGTGTGACGGCAGTCCGCTGTCACCTGGTGACCCCCGAGCAAATAATACCGAACATTCTCTGCCCCGTCGGGTCAGCCGACAATTCAGAGAGCATGTGTTGGATGGCCTGCGTCCCCTTCGAGTGGGGAGGATTATCCGGTATGCTGAAGGTGACGGTCCGCGATGATGCCCCCGTGGACTGTCTCCTGGGGAACGATCTCGAGAGTTCCCCATGGGCCGCCGTAGAAAGAAGAGAACACCTGGGGATGTTGGGCCTTCCGGACTGGGCGTGCGTAACCACCCGGTCCATGGCGGCCCGCACCATCCCCCGACCAGAAGAACCCGAATGGCCAGCACCTCCTCCCCCGATCGCTCCAGTGGGGGACGCCGACACCGTCGACCCCCCAGAACAAACCCAAGAAGAACTCGTTCAGCCCCAGGATCTCCCAGACCTGGCTCAGTGGCGTCAAGAAGGGGGACCCACACAGGAGCAATTCCGTCAAGAACAGAAGACATGTCCCTCCCTCGAGGGACTACGACAACAAGCCCTCGCCCAGAGCGCAGGAGATACCGCCGGGGCCCACTGGATCTATTGGGACAATGATCTATTGTACAGTGAACAGAGAATCGCCGAGTTGGGGGCCAGTCGAGTGTTAGTGGTGCCCCTCCGTTTTAGAGACTTCCTGCTGAACTTGGCCCACGATGTCCCCCTGGCCGGACACTTGGGTCAGGACAAAACCTACCACCGCCTGGTGACCCACTTTTACTGGCCCAAAATGAGAAATGACGTGCTCAACCACTGCCGCTCTTGTCCCACTTGTCAGGCCAGCGGGAAGAGCGGCCGCAAACTCAAGGCACCCCTGCAGCCCTTTCCAGTGGTTACCACCCCGTTCGAAAAAGTGGGAATAGACATTGTGGGGCCCCTGGACCCCCGAACAGCACAAGGACATCGTTTTATCCTGGTACTGGTGGACCATGCCACCCGCTATCCCGAGGCCACCCCCCTTCGAACTGTAACCGCACCGGTGGTCGGCCGAGCCTTAATGGGGATCTTCTCCCGAGTGGGCTTCCCCCGGGAAGTCGTCAGCGACAGAGGCACGAACTTCATTTCAAAATACATGAAATCCCTCTGGCAGCAGTGCGGGGTCACCTACCGATTCACAACCCCCTATCACCCACAGGGGAACGGACTGGTTGAGCGGTTCAACCGTACACTCAAGGGAATGATTATGGGGTTAGAAGAGCCCCTCCGCCGCCAGTGGGATGTGCTTCTCCCGTGCCTCCTCTTCGCCTACCGAGAAGTCCCTCAGAAGTCCCTCGGCTTCAGCCCCTTCGAACTCTTGTACGGGCACCCTGTTCGAGGGCCCCTCAGCCTAGTCAAGGAAGGTTGGGAGATGGCCCCCCTGAAAACCCCTCCAGACGTCTACAAGTACCTCCTGACCCTCCGCAATCAAACCAGGCGGTTCCGAGAAATCGCCAAAGCCAATCTTGAAGCCAGTCAGGAGGACATGAAGAAATGGTACGATCAGAACGCCTCCTCCATAGAGTTCGTACCTGGCCAGCAAGTATGGGTGATGTCCCCCACCGAACCTTGTGCCCTGCAAGATAAGTGGACGGGGCCCTTCAAGGTGGTCGAGCGCAAGAGCCCCGTCACCTATCTCATCGACATGGAATCATCCCGGAACCCCCTCCGGGTCCTCCACGCCAACAGACTCAAGCCTCACTTTGTGCGCTCGGAGCTCAGCCTATTGATGGCTACAGAGAGTGGGACAGAAGAAGACTCCGAGCCCCTCCCTGACCTACTGAGGACACGTGAGAAGGATGGTTCGGTAGACGGGTCCGGCTGTCAGAGGCCCTGACCTCAGAGCAACGCCAAGACTGTCGGGCGCTCCTGCTGCAGTTCGCAGCTCTCTTTTCCCTCACCCCAGGGGTCACCCCCTGGTGCCTCCACGACGTGGACACGGGGGACAGTCCCCCCATCAGACATTGGGCGTACCGCGTGCCAGATCGGGTACGTGCCTGCATCCAAGCTGAAGTCTCCAAGATGCTCACCCTCGGAGTCATCGAACCCTCGGACAGCCCCTGGGCCAGCCCAGTCGTACTGGTCCCCAAAGCTGCTACCCCCGGCACCACCCCTGAGCTCCGATTCTGTGTTGACTATCGGGGTCTGAACGCTGTCACCCGAACCGACGCTCACCCCATTCCCCGAGCAGATGAGCTGATCGACCGCATGGGGGCTGCCCGCTACCTCAGCATCTTCGACCTGACAGCGGGGTACTGGCAGATCGGCCTCACCCCCAGGGCCCAAGAACGATCCGCTTTCTCCACCCCGGATGGCCACTACCAATTCAAAGTGATGCCATTCGGCATGAAAAACGCTCCAGCCACTTTCCAGCGACTGGTGAACCAGGTATTGGCAGGCCTCGAAGACTTCAGCGCCGCCTACCTGGACGATATCGCAGTGTACAGCCGCCACTGGTCAGACCACCTCAACCACCTCCGAGAGGTCCTGCAGGCCCTCCAACAGGCCGGCCTCACAATCAAGGCCAGCAAATGCCAGATTGGCCAGGGGCCCGTGACCTACCTCGGACACCAAGTGGGGAGCGGTCTGGTGGCCCCCCTCCAGCTCAAGATCTCTGCCATCCAGTCCTGGCAACCACCCATCACCCAAACCGAGGTCCGAGCCTTCTTGGGGCTCACCGGCTACTACCGGCGGTTTTTGAAGGACTATGGCAGCATTGTGGGGCCCCTCAGGGCACTTACATCCAAGAACCAGCCAAAACGAGTCAACTGGACTCCTGACTGTCAAGCGGCCTTCGAGAAGCTGAAGGCCGCCATGTGCACCGCCCCTGTGCTCCAGGCTCCCGACTACAGCCGAGAGTTCATCGTCCAGACTGATGCCTCCGACCATGGCATTGGGGCCGTCCTCTCCCAACTGAACCCCAAGGGAGTCGACCAACCAGTGGCCTTCATCAGCAGGCGCCTACTGGACCGGAAACAGCGCTGGAGCACCATCGAGAGGGAGGCCTTCGCAGTAGTGTGGGCCCTCAAGAAGCTCCGGCCCTACCTCTTCGGTACCCACTTTCGGGTGCAAACAGATCATCGCCCCCTGCAAAGGTTAATGCAGATGCGGGGGGAGAATCCCAAGCTGTTGCGATGGTCCATCTCCCTGCAGGGGATGGACTTCACTGTGGAGCACCGCCCTGGCCAGGATCACGCCAACGCGGATGGCCTGTCACGCTTTTTCCGCCTCGACGAGGAAAGTCCCCAAGAAGATGGGTGACTCTCCCCGCCTTCAGCTGGGGGGGACGCATGTTGGACAGGCCACATGAAGGGCTCGCTCCCTCCCCGCACGACAGGGCCCGGGCACCGGCTCTCCAGGTGCTACCCACAGAAGCAACTCGCAAACCGTCCCCTACGGGACCCCTGCTCCCGGACATCTCTGTATTACCGGCCCGGGCCACCGTCAGCACCATTGCCGGGCCCGGCCGCCATCTTAGACACTGCACCACGAGGCCGCGTGGCCTCAGCTCGACCCCAACCCTGGGCCTGGCCAGGCCCCGACAGCCCGGCACCACCATCCACCCTGGAGGTGAACGGACCACTTGGCAGGTCAATGGGAGGAAGAAGTGTCGATGGCTCTCCCCCGCCAGGTGCCGATCGCCCCCAGCCTCCCCGGGCGCTGGCTCCACCCCCCTGCTGGGTGTCTGGACTCCCTCATCCCGGACCTCCCGACCTCCAAGTGCGAGGGTCCGGACATCAAAGGGCGCCAGACCTATAACTGGGGCAGCTCCAGAGCAGGAGGGCAGTTGTATCCTGGAGTCGAGAGACACCGAGAAGAACTCATCCTTGACGGACTGCTGGCACTGCCGCAGCCCTGCCTTGTGAACTGTCGTCCTGCCGCTGGCGCTGCCACGGCCCTCTGCAATCTACCATCTTCGTTGGGACCTGCTGGCGCTGCCGCGACCCGTTGTAACTACCATCTTCGTTGGGACCTGCTGGCGCTGCCGCAACCCGTTGTAACTACCATCTTCGCCGGGACCTGCTGGCCCTGCCGCGGACCGTTGCCACCTTCGACCGCTCCGGGATCTGCTGGCGCTGCCGCAACCCGTCCTTCAAGAACGCCGAGCTCGAAGATTGTGAGCTACCCATCATCTCATCGTAACTACCAGATTGGTAATAAGACTGTCCCGCTACCCCTTTCCCATCCAAGAGACTAGAATCGAGGGGACCCCTGAGTCCAGACCTCCTTGTACCATTCTACCGTACTTCTAGATTACTTATAAAGAACGTTAAATCTTATCCTTGTGTGGTGCCTATTCTGTGGGGGGGAAGTTACTTGTCTGTACGATCGCTGGAGACGGCTCTCCCCGGAGACCTCTCCCCTTGTCCTCGGCCGACCCTCCAGGTCCCGTCTAACACAACCTAACTCATAGATTTCGTGCCACATTGAGTCAATCATCCAATGTTATTTTATGGGGTTTCGTTTGTTTTCTCTCAGTAATCTCTGGCAGTATAATGTTTCTCAATCAAGGTCAGTGAATAGAACAGTGTTGCCAAATTGAAAGCAACAACGTACTAGGGTTGCTACACTATGTCTGTTCAGCTGTCTCAATGTTTCTGGTTGTAGGTACACATCAAATCAATGGGTCTGATACCCAGTGGGCAATTGTCCAGTTTTGTGGTCCAAAAATAATCTTTCATCCCAAACATTCAACAGAGGTCCAACAGAAGTAAAATAAAAGTGAAGAACTCAGAGTGCCCAGCGTCTCAGTACTCTGTTCAGTGGGGTTATTATCAGGGATGTACTAACTAGTCTACAGTCTGGTCACTGGTCAACGGAGATCAGTTAAGGACCAAACTGGTATCCAAGTCTATATTTTCAACAGTGCAGATGAAACAATGAGTCAGCACTGTGTGTCAGACATTAATAATCGGTATCTCAAACAGAAAAAGTTGTGGTCAAGATTGTCTTGAAGTGGGGACATCAACAGAATGGGGGCACTGACTAAGCATAAGAATTCAACCAGTTGTAACTGGAAACTCGAAAATAGGGTTGGACAAACTCCAAAACAGTATATCAAGACAGATGGTCCAAATTATTTCTGAATCAGGATGAAAGGCCACAGAGAATGGATCTAGCACCAACGAAAAAGAGTTTGACTCTCGGAAGTAAAAGGGGCTGGATAAAGTAAACTTTTGGTACGAGGAGGAAAATAGATGGTGCAGGCTCACTTCAACAAATACAGGAAGGTTTTCCTGCATTTCAGCATCCATGTGTGGTTCTTGAGTCGCTTCACTGACTCTCGCCAGCCTGGCTGCAAAGATCTAGGGATAGATTAGACCGTCAGATGTCTCACCTGGTGTAAGTCTTCCAAGCAGCCAGTGGTTGGTTCATCTTCATACTGGGGGGAGGAGCACTTAATCTTGTGGTTTTTCATAGATCCAAGGTGTCTCTAAATCCACTGCACATTTGAGGCCTCAAATGAAGGCCGCCAAACTGTCCCTATTAACAATGTCTCCCAACACTGATGTGATTGATTTATTCAAAGCCCATACAGATTACAAGATGCTTGTTGGAGGATGGGGGGTCAGTATTTATAGATGCATGGGTGGGATGTTTAGGGCAAATAAAGGCAATCTTACTCGTAAGTACCGAATCTGTTTATGATTTAACTGCAATACACTAGTGTTTTTTTTCATCTCTATGCCAGGTTATCAGCTTTACACCTGAAGTTACCTAATTTGATTTTGTAGTTACTTCAGCTACTTGCCCACCAGTGATGATGGGACATCTTAATAAGCTTATAGATCAGCTAAGTCCAAAAGCTCTAAGATAACCTGTTGCCTATTTGGTCAGTTTCATCCTTCATTGAGTATCAACACACAATAAAGTTCATATTTCTGATTTAGTATCAATTTATAATGTCAATGTATACCTCAGAATTACTCCTACTATCTAGCTGGACTGATTTGTGGATTTTGTTTGTACATTACTCTTGTGTCTCATTCATAAGAGAAGGCATTTAGCTACTCACTGCCTCAAATGTATCAGATGGCAATTTGTTACTCATTCTTTTGAATCCTTTAACCCCTTCGATGCTCATGACGGAACGGTTCCGTCATGAGCATCGGGTGAGCTGTGCTCATGACGGAACCGTTCGGTCATGACCACGCCCGTTTCCATTAGGGCTTAGCACCCAGCAGTAAATCGTACCGCACGGATGTGGTTAAATAGATGTATCCTAACTGGGAAACATCCTTTACCCTGCAGTCAGGACAACTACCTGCCCTACAACCAAACGTTCCTTTAGCTGCAAGTCGTCTTGCTTTAGGGGGGCATTGGTGGACTGGTGTTGGATTTTAAGTCCACAACCTTCCCTACGGTTGTGTAGACTGGAGTTGGAATAGTAATTTATACTGTTATAAAGTCAAGCGCCCCCTAAGGCAAGTCATTGTAAAGACTTGAGTGGTAAAGTAAAGCGTGGTAACTTCGCGGTTGGGGAAGTCACTGTGTTGTAAAGGCATGAGGGGTAAATGCGTCCAAGGTTCCATCATAAAACAATCTCACCCATGAAAATGAGCATGAGAATATGTTGTAAGCTAAATTTTGGTAGTTTAGAATTCATAGTCTGTGCTACGGAGCTTGCACAGTGTTTACTGATATACAGGAAAGATGACTTCAACATTATGTTTTCATAATGTGCTAATATTTGTTTTCCGAATTATTGTCTTGCTGTACACAGGGATACGTGTGCTCTTGTGAGAAATGAAGTCGTTGCTGAGTAATATTTTCAGACCTTGTGTGGTGGGCTACGGGATAAGCAGGGGCTACTGGGCCACAGCTGTGAGAGGTAGCGTTGTTTGCCTCCCGAGTTCCGTACTACTATGGCTCTTCAAACTCGGCGAAGTACAACCCCTTGAGCACTTGACTCTCGGTGGATGCAATGATGAGCAGTCACAGGCTTCTCAGGGAGGGTAGTGTAGGAGTACAACACGCTCAGTACTTAACAGACTACCAGCACTGCAATTGAGTGATTGTGCAGCCATGTGCTTATCTTTATAAATTGGAAGGTACTCAGCGACGGCTTGTGGAGGGAGTTACGGTGGGGCAGGAGGGTGGGGAGGGGGAGGGGCAGGGTGGAGGTTGCTAAAAACCGGCATATGGATAATTGCAGGTAAGTAAACAATTTAATTAATAAAACGAATTTCGTAGTGCGCCTTGCATCGCAAAATGCAATGCAGTGCGAGCTACGAAATTCGTTTTATTAATTAAATTGTTTACTTACCTGCAATTATCCATATGCCGGTTTTTAGCAACCTTCACCCTGCCCCTCCCCCTCCCCACCCTCCTGCCCCACCGTAACTCCCTCCACGAGCTGTCGCTGAAGGTCCTTTATTTCACGACATAACTCAATACTACACACAAAAGCGTGGGGTTAATATGTCCATGTAAGGCTGTCGCCCTTCCCGTCCCTGCTCCCTTCCACTCTCCTCTCTTTAGTCTAGGGTTGCCCTAGTGTGGGTAGTAGTGCAGGTGATGTAAAAGCATCCACTGTGCCACCCTTTTTCAAGAACCACTGCAGGCCTCGCTATGGCCTCCTGCCCTTCAGCTCATGTCCTTCCCTTGGTGAGGAGATAGCACCACAGACAGTCACTACATCGCTTTGACAAACTAGCAAGTGCCTTGAAGTAGCATCTTTCACTTCCTGCCGCGCAGTTGGCACATGATACACAATTGACAAGTGAAAGCTTCTTGCCACAATCTTAATTCCAGGGTTTTTTCACAGGTTTCTTCTTATGCGCCCTTACCGAAAACGTTTTCTTCAGTGTACAGAACAGATGACTCTGCAAACCCCAGCAGCAAAAAGAGAGGAAATTACTCAATTTTAATATTACCTTTCTGAAACTCTCCATAGGCAAAATTATCGCTGCTTTGAACAGCCACACTAGATCTATTTTTGAAAGCCTGGCAGATTCTGCGTTATTTACTGAAATATAGAAACTAACGGGATAATTTGTCATGCGCTCACAGAGACTAAGCAATAGATTTTAAACGAAAAGAAGGTATTGAGAGTGTTGTTTATAAACAAAATGGAAACGCATTTATTGCCACTGTTAAGTGAAAGTCAAACTACATTGAAACCATGTAAAGCTTCTATTTATAATTCAGGGAAGAACATATAAACCAGAGAAAGCCCGAGCCAAGAAATCTTTATTTTTCTTTGTTAAGAGAACTCAAGACTGAAAGTGAACTTTATAGTAATCTATATGAACAGAGCTATGCATTTTAGGATTTAGGGGGTCATTAGGATGGAGGATTTTCCGCATCCTCCGGGCCGGCGGAAGCCACCACCGGCCCGGAGGATGCGGAAAATCCTCTGCGGACCCACCAGGACCCACCGCCACATTAGGATGGCTGGTGGGTCATGGTTTAGGTCCGCAGCTTTTCCGCCGAGGCTGGCTTACAACCGCGGCGGAAAAGCACTAAAATGGTGAAGGTGTCTCTTAGACACCTTCAGCCAGATTAGGATGTGCATGAAAACATGCTTTTCCGCGGCGGCTTTTCCGCCGTGGAAAAGCATGTGTAACTGCACTGCAGGGGCCCATTGCGGGCCCCCTAGGTGTAGTGGGGGGTGGGGGGTGCACATGGGGGGTACCTATGGTACCCCCCTGCATTTGCGTGCACAATGCAGCAGGCACCGCGCGGTGCCTGCCGCTTTGTGCACGCAAATGCTGTGCATGCATTTTTAACATTGCTGCGGGTGCAGCTTGAAGCTCCACCCGCAGCAATGTTAAAAATAGAGGATGTGACCGCCACCCTGGCGGTCACATCCTAATCTGCACAGAGGGAACGCCGCAGCCCATGCGGACGTTCCCTCATGCTCTGGGGTCGCGGACGGACTCAAGTCTGTCCGCGATCCTAATGACCCCCATAGTTTGGTGTTAGTGAACTATGGCTAGGGTTAGGGTACCAGGGTGCTGTTTGAGAAGATGTTTATTTATATCAATCTAGCGTTGCTGATAAAGTGAAAATGCACATATCTTAAGCGAGTGTGTCATTTTAATGCTTATTGCTGGCTGCCCCTGCGTTATGTCATCCCCACAATATTGCTTAGTAGAGGTTTTACTTGTTATTACATACCTAAAATATTTCCACACTACTTGCAGACGTGTGTAATTTCACTTAAACTGCAGAACGGGCGATATTTACGGGATTAATATTACGATGTTGAACTGCCTGATTTTAGGTGGACGCATAGAAAATTACACAACCAACTCTCCTCCTCCAATTTCCTCCCTGTTTTGTCGCCACATTGATACTTTGAGCTTTTTTGCATCTTTTATGTGGAACTAAGACAGTGGCATGGCTACAATTGATTTTTAGGGTGGGGCCGGACTGGGAACAGAAACCCGCCCTGGCAAACTGCTCAGCCGGCCCCCCTGGGGTGAAGGGGAGTGCAGCTGAGCAGTTTCGGACGATTTTTGTTACAGGGGGCATTATTGCCGACCCCCGGTAACAGAAACGTCCCCCAGGGGCCCAAAACAGGCCCCCACCCTAGCGGCCCACCGGGGATACGCCCGGTGCCTGCTATGACCAGTCCGGCCCTGGGCACACCTTGTTTCACAGATTTATTTATTTATAAAGTTTTATATAGCGCAAACTTGATCCCGAAGGATATCAGATAACTTGTGGGGCTACCCACAAAGGGCATATGGCCGGGATGCCCGTCACCCCCTCCCAACACAATCCCCAAGGATGGGAAGTCGGACGCAGGCTTGAACTTTTGGAAGGCGGGAGGGAGTCACCCTCCCGGCCGTATTTATTAAAATATGAAACAAAATTTAAAACATTAAATAAAAGTTTCATAATCATGTACAATTTTACATTTATTACATTTCGATGAAGACATGTTCTTTGGCTAACCTTAACAGATCTCTAATACAAAGGTTTCCTAGCCGAGTCTAACATCCTGCAAATGCATACATTCTAAATTAAAATTGTACATCCTAGCATTAGGGGCCAACGGCAAGGTCTTAACCGGTGTCAGATCCCTACTACCAAAACTCTCACCCTCACGGTGTGAGTGGCGCATGGGCAGAGGACTGTACCCTCATTGCCAACTGTAATTTCCCTTGTCTTGGTGGGGGCCCCCTTTCCACTCGACGCCATCTTAAAGGTCGCCCGAGTTCCCGTGTGAGGTATCTGTAGGAAGGACAGCGTGGACTCCCCCCCCATCCCCACACTCTCTATCCGCCGTCGCGGATATCCGGCCCCCGGGAAATTAGTAGGAGGGGCATATAGCCGCCTCCTCCCCTGGGAGGGGCCTATGGCCGTCTCCCCTTAGACGACCCATCCTTAGTGGGTGCCGCCTCCCCGTGGGAGGGGCCAATGGCCGCCTCCCCCCGGGCGCTCCCATCCATTCTGGGTGGCGCCCCCCTCTCGGGACCTTGAAATTACTGCTCACCGATCATGACCTTACCGCCCGACCAAAAAATAAATACGACAGTTGTTCACCTACTAAGGAAGGAAAATATTCAGCATGTCTAATTGTATCAAGACTGTTTACTTCTAAAAGAAAAACAGTATCCTACAGACAGAAGGCACATCCTCAACCTAAACATTCATTTACTTTTATGCAGAGGAAAAAGGGCCTAACACAGCAAAACTTTATTACAAAACAAACATTGCCATAAGGGGCTGGTGGGTGGGTCAAAATTGCTGCTTGTTCCGTCGAGGGCTCACGAGCAACGTGTGGGTGCAGCCTTCAGAGCACAGGAACAAGAGGACGCTTCTTCGGATTCCCGCTCTATTTATTCTTCTGCGGGAGGGCGTGTACCCTCCTCCGGTACGCCTACTGGGCGTGGCCATCGGTGTAGGTGTCTAGGACAACCCCTCTTGGGCGGGAAAAGTCGTGCCCCGGCTACGCCGCTTCGGGCATACCAGCCGAGACACGCCCCCCGCCCAAAATGGTTTCCCGGGAGGATCGGGGCACCCAACCATACGTTCGGGGGGACCGAGTGGTCGCCCCTTTCCATATGGCCGGGATGCCCGTCACCCTCTCCCAACACAATCCCCAAGGATGGGAAGTCGGAAGCAGGCTTGAACTTTTGGAAGGCGGGAGGGAGTCACCCTCCCGGCCGTATTTATTAAAATATGAAACAAAATTTAAAACATTAAATAAAAGTTTCATAATCATGTACAATTTTACATTTATTACATTTCGATGAAGACATGTTCTTTGGCTAACCTTAACAGATCTCTAATACAAAGGTTTCCTAGCCGAGTCTAACATCCTGCAAATGCATACATTCTAAATTAAAATTGTACATCCTAGCATTAAGGGCCAACGGCAAGGTCTTAACCGGTGTCAGATCCCTACTACCAAAACTCTCGCCCTCACGGTGTGAGTGGCGCATGCGCAGAGGACTGTACCCTCATTGCCAACTGTAATTTCCCTTGTCTTGGTGGGGGCCCCCTTTCCACTCGACGCCATCTTAAAGGTCGCCCGAGTTCCCGTGTGAGGTATCTGTAGGAAGGACAGCGTGGACTCCCCCCCCCATCCCCACACTCTCTATCCGCCGTCGCGGATATCCGGCCCCCGGGAAATTAGTAGGAGGGGCATATAGCCGCCTCCTCCCCTGGGAGGGGCCTATGGCCGTCTCCCCTTAGGCGACCCATCCTTAGTGGGTGCCGCCTCCCCGTGGGAGGGGCCAATGGCCGCCTCCCCCCGGGCGCTCCCATCCATTCTGGGTGGCGCCCCCCTCTAGGGACCTTGAAATTACTGCTCACCGATCATGACCTTACCGCCACAGGCCGGATAGTTGACCGACTATCCGGCCCCCCCAACTCCTCCTAAAGGTCATGCTTCCTCAAACCCCTTAGCCATGCTATGAAGTCTCCTATGAGTAAAACATTCCCCTCCCGGTACAGGTGAACCCCATCATTCAGATACATGTGATCACCCCGAATACACCCATGAGGAATGCTATGCAACTGCGCAGAGCGAAACAATCTACCAATTTTATTGTTTACCTTCTTCACCGAATGGTTCAGTGCTGACACCGAAAGGCCCCCCCGCCATACTTTCCTGGGAATCATGTGGGACCAAGCAATCGTGCACCCCGGGATTCTTTTTGCCAACCAGCTAACAGCAGACAAGACTTGTTCAAACAACACTCGTCTACCCAGTGTCACCAAGTCATTGCCCCCCAGGTGTACTATGACTACAGATGGCGGTGACCTTTGCCGCCCTAAGAGACCCTCAACAAATGACTCGAATTGGTCAAAACAGAGCCCGCCCTTCCCATGGAAGGTCACTCTGTACCCGTATTCCCCAGCAGCGCGAGTCGCGTCACCTGCTTTGAATACGTCCCCGGCGCGCCTCACGTATGAGTGGCCCACGACCCATACCACTCTCTCTCTAGACGGTGATCCATTACCGCTGGTCTTCTGGTACTGGGTCGACTGCAAATTCCGCCCCGCGTGACAGGCTTGCGAAACTGTAATTCAAACAAAAGACAAGAAGCGTGAGTGCATGTCAATTGACTTTACAACATGTGCAATCGCACATACCTTCTGAAGCAATTCGAGGACCATCGTCCCAACTGTTTCACTTCATCCGCACTCTGACCCCTGGCCGTAGCCTCAGTAGCAGCCCCTATCCTAAAGGAGTGGGTCCCAAAATCGCACGGGTCCATGCCCGCAGCAGCGATTGTCAGTGCTAGCACCCTCTGGAACTGAAACCTCGTCAGTGGGGTGCCATCATTGTGCCTCAGCAAACTCCCCCCCCATGTAGCCTCCCTTAGTGCCAAGTATTCCTCTATACACCTTATCGGGCACGTGGGGGACCCTTGCACGCGCTGCACAACAACACTATTTCCTGTAGCCCCCTGGTCGGTCTTGGACCTGGCTATCGTGACTACCATCGAATCACCCCTAATTAGGATGTGATCCCTGCACAAGCCTCCCTCAACGTCTTTCTTATTCCTTGCGACCAGCTCGCTCACCCGCATAGCCCCATGGAATGCTAATGCGAAAGCTGCCCGGAATAGAACTGCTTCGAATTGGGAGGAGCATGTCACGACTAGTTTCGCCATGAGTAGGGACAACCTTTCTAAGCCAATCGGGCGCCTCTCATCTTGCTTGCGACCCTCGAGGCGCTGCCAGCCGCGAAGGGCTTTTTTCACCAAAAAGGAAACGGTTGGGTCTTTTATGCCATGCACCTGCGCCATGAATGAAATGGCCGCCCTATGCCTATTGACCGTTGCCGCTGATCGGCCTTCTCTGTGAAGTGCTACCAAGAACACCAGGAAGGATTCCTCCTGACCCCAGTTCTGATTCCCTGTCGGACCCAAAAATGTGCAATAGGAACGAAACGCTCCTTCGTATGCCTTCCTTGTCCTGGGGGCTAAGCTTGCTGCCACGAGGTCTTGTAATCCGGGGCACCGACTAGCCAAAGTGCTTCGGGGAATGGTGCCGCCACTAGGTCCGCTGTAGGTAGATAACCCCTGAACGCCTGCATATGTGAACGAGAGAGTGCATCAGCCGCATGATTCAGTACACCCGGCACATGTTTTGCCCTGAACTGTACATTCAGTCTCATGCAAAGCAGCACAACTTCTTTCAACAATCTCAAGATCCATTTGCAGCGTGCTGCCTGTTGGTTAATGCATTCGACAACAGTCATATTATCAGACCAAAATACCACAGAGCGGTCTCTGAAATCGTCTGGCCATGCCATCAGAGCAACAAAAATAGGGAATAGCTCCAGGAACCCAATGTTACTTGTGAGACCGCTGGAGTGCCACCACGCCGGCCATGTTTGCGCCGACCATCGGTTACCAAAAATGGCGCCAAATCCCACGCTCCCCGCCGAGTCCGTCCACAAACCTAGCTCGTCTGAAGATGCTGGCGGCTTGCTCCATACTACTCGACCGTTGAAGTCCGCCAGAAATGCCAACCAAATGCGCATATCCTGGCGAACCTCGGCAGACAGTCTCGTACGGTGGTGTCCTTCTTTAAGACCAACCATAGCTTGTGCAATAGAGCGTGAGAAGGGGCGGGCCATTGGTATAACTCTCAAGGCAAAGTTAAGCTGACCCACTGTTTGCTGTAACTGGTGCAGGGTCACTTTCTCCTTACTAAGGCATAGCTTCAGGGAAGCCCTAAATTTGGCTACCTTTCCCACCGGCAAACGGAAACATCCCTCCACAGAATCGAGCTCAATTCCCAGAAACTCCAGTGAAGTAGATGGTCCAACCGTCTTACCTGGTGCCAATGGGACACCAAACTCCCTCATGAGGATGCAGAAGTCATGTAGCGCCTGCGCACATTTTGTGTTGCTGGCTGCTCCCAAGAACAGGAAGTCATCTAGATAATGCATAACATGCCTATGCCCTGTGGCCTTGGTGAATGCCCACTCTAAAAAACAGCTGAACTTTTCAAAATAGGCACAAGAAATGGAGCAACCCATCGGCATGCATTTATCCATGTAATAACTCCCCTGGAATGCAAAACCTAGCAAGCGCTGATCCTGTGGGTGTACCGGGAGCAACCGGAACGCTGATTCGATATCTGATTTCGCCATCAGCGCCCCGGGGCCCAGGCGATTTAACATGGCAACTGCATCATCGAATGATGCGTACCGCACCGAACAGACTTCTGGGTCAATGGCCTCGTTCACCGAGGAACCCCTTGGAGCAGACAGGTTATGGATAAGCCTAAACTCCCCCGGGTCTTTCTTCGGGACCACCCCTAACGGGGAACAGATGAAATCCGCCACCGGTGGGCGATGAAAAGGCCCTGCCACTCGCCCGAAGCTGACTTCTTTTGCAATTTTTCTCTCTACCACACTTGGATTATGTTGCGCCGATAACTGGTTTTTACAAAAGGAGTCCCCTCGAAAATCCCCCGCCGGGATGTGGAAGCCGTGCAAGAATCCCTTCCTCAACACCCCAGCGGAGACATGATCAGGGTATTTGTTTTTACCAAGCAGTCATAGCCATGAGATCAACGGGTGTAGGCAATTGGTCACAACGATCTACCTCACTCCTGCTTGGACCCTCCCTTACCTCCCGCCCCGTTATTTTTTGATCTACATGAACTCTCCGGGTGTGAGGAATTCCCACAGCCCGCACACACATGCTTGAACCTACATGTTCCTTGCGGTCTGTTACAGTTGCCTCGATTGAAGCCCCAACTGACCCCCCGCTTTCCACCATTCCCGCCGGTTTTCGGCTGGTGATCGCCACCAGCGCCTGCTCGAAAGGGCACCGCGGGCTTTTGGCGGGAGACCCCTGACCCACTCCCGCCCGGCGAGGATGTACCTGCCGCCCCTGGCAGGAGCTGCTTATGCCATGAGACCGAGTCGAGGCAGTCCCATGTCAGAGAGGCATCATATTCTTTCGCTTTTCGGAATTTCATGTCATAACCTTTCCATTCCTCTCCCTCATACATTGCATAGAAATCCATAATACGAGTTTGATAGCAAGACAGTTCAGTTAATACCTCGGGTTTACGTTCCCCCATAACTGCAGTAAATATTGCAAAGTCCTTTGCCCAATTCGTTATCGTTTCATCCACCCTGAACTCCGCCATCTTGGCGCGCCACACGCTCGGGTGCCACAAATCTTTCTGGGTTTTAGCATACTCCATCTCGCGATGGCCAGTTAATAACGAAAACATATTGACATACTTGTCTCCCCATATTAACTCTTTTGTGGCCATAGGGATGTGCTGTGCCACCCTCTCCCGCCTTGAGGGCAATGAGCCCCCCCCCGCCATTGGCAAAGCGAGCTTACCCGGTTCGGTCGTTGTTCCGGCCGTTTTCTCGAGACCAACTGTAGGTCCTAACGGTGTCACCTGTGGGGAAACAAAAGGAAGATTCGCCTTTGCGGCATCTCTCGACTGCCGCAATTGCTGGATTAGTAGCTTGGCCTCTTCGGCCGTGTCTCCAGGCGCCTTGGCACCCCCTGCTTTTTTATTGAGCCATGCGGCCAACTGGGTGGCCAATTCAGGAGGCATATCCTCATCGTTAGCGGGGGTAATCACTACCGGGATCGGTTGACCCACGTCTGGGATTGGTACCGGGTCGTCTGCTGGTGTGACAGGGGTGGCCGGGGGTACCTCAGGGACCGGAACCTCCCCTGAAACCGCCCTCTTCTTGACCCGCTTCCCTCTACCCTCGGGGACCATTCCCGGCAAGGCTGGGCCTATTACCTTCTTAGGGTTACCAGGATTGCTCAGTGCAGCCAGTTGTTTTTTGACGTCTGCCAAACCTCGACCGATCGATGGGACTTGTCCGAGTTTCCGCTCCATGCCAGCCATTCGGTTCATCAACAGGCGTAGCACCTTATCCGTCTCAGAACCCTTTCCTGCTTTCTTGCCAGCCATGGTTTCGAGTATTCTGCTCCTAGCCGATCAACGAGGTCCTGGACTCTCCGACTCCGAATAACTGAAAGAGAAACAACAAGATTACAAGTTCTCAAAATTGCTGCTTGTTCCGTCGAGGGCTCACGAGCAACGAGTGGGTGCAGCCTCCAGAGCACAGGAACAAGAGGACGCTTCTTCGGATTCCCGCTCTATTTATTCTTCTGCGGGAGGGCGTGTACCCTCCTCCGGTACGCCTACTGGGCGTGGCCATCGGTGTAGGTGTCTAGGACAACCCCTCTTGGGCGGGAAAAGGCGCGCCCCGGCTACGCCGCTTCGGGCATACCAGCCGAGACACGCCCCCGCCCAAAATGGTTTCCCGGGAGGATCGGGGCACCCAACCATACGTTCGGGGGGACCGAGTGGTCGCCACTTTCCATGTGTGGTGCCCTCCCACATGCAACACAGAAAAGAGAACAAACAAAGCACCTTGTTATCCACACATTAATTTGTTCATGTACATTTTATTGCAAAGCAGCATTTTTTTCTTAAAATGTTTAGATGTGACTTTGTATGTATGTGGGTGCAAATATCTATATATCTACATTACAGTGTGGTAGTAGTCACTCCGATGTTATAGTTAGGATTTCCAGAGAAAGGAATTCCTCAGATTTTAGCTCCTTAATACCGTTGTCACCATTTAATAAATCTCCACGTAAAGTTGCAGACTTATTCTTTTTTCTACATTGGCTAATGATGCAAAGTTTTATGGTGATTAGTTAAGTGAGTGAAAAGAAAAAAAAGGGGGCCCAAAATACTTTTATCCACCAATGCAGTTTTTTTTAGATTTTTCAGACAGACATAGCGACAAAATGGGTGAAAGGATTTACATGAAATGTGGCAAGAATATAGAATATGGTGTGGTATGGGGCCTTGTTGGAATTGATCTGATTTGGTTCTATTGTTTTTAAATTGTAAGGGAGAAAAACAAAGAGGCATATTCTCAATAACGTGTGATAACCATCGCAAATTTAGCTTAATGCAACTTTGCATATCGCAGTATACTGCGAGAAAATAACACAGTCGTAACGTCCAATTCCCAACACGGCGGCACCATGCGATAGTAGCGGATGTATGACGTTACAACGCATGCTTTTACCACGCATGCCTTTACAACGCGGTTTTTACAACGCATGCCTTTACAACGCATAGTGCTTTGGGGCGCTGGATAGTGAATAGTTTAATTTACTATTCCAACTCCAGTCCCCGTGGATAGTAGGGAAGGTGTTGGATAGTACATTAAACCTATTCCCTATCCTAGAGCGCCCCCCAGCGCAATGCGTTGTAATGGTTTGCGTTGTAAAAGTTGCGTCGTAAAGGCACTGCGTGGTAAAAGTTGCGTTGTAAAGGATGTTCCCCGATAGTAGCATGATGACGCTCCAAATGACTGTGCAAAAGTCAACGCGACTAACAAAAAATGGGAAACACGAACACCAAAAAGGTTGCGATGCCCCAAAGTGCGATTCCAAATTCACCGAAAATCAGCTGCAGCCCTGCAATTCCCACGCGTCATGCATGAAAATGCCCTATAAAAGCCAAAACAAAAAAACAAACCAAAACCTATTCAAACTGCGAGGCACCATGGATGCACCCGGACCGAGTGCAGAGGACAAGCCGAACCCCACAAGCCCCACGGAGGACCAGCATGGAACCCCATGTTCGGGAAAGGTCAAGGAGAAGAGGAAGATGAAGACGGGGTCAGTCCGCTGGAAGACGGGATCATCGTCACGGAGGTGATAGAACACTACCAACAACTGTTCATCACCTCCACTGGTGCACAGGAAACCCAAACGGAAATATGGCAGACCATTGTCACCAACGTCATTGCAGTAGGATTGTCGAGGAGGTCAGTGGAGGAGGTCAAGAGGCGCTCGCATGATGTGCAAAGCCAGACCAAACAGAAACTCACCACTAACAGGAATGCAGCAACGGAGACTGGAGGTGGGAGTCCTGCACCACAGGGGGAGCTGAATGACCTGGAGGAAATAGTGGCCACAGTCACCATGTGGAGATTGTGGCAGGAGTCCAGGGCCTGGACACAGCATGTTATGACCTGACCCAACAGCAACAGGGTGAGTAACGACCAGGGACTGGGGGGACGGGGGAGATTGGCACAATGGCAAACATGCCTGATGATGTGTAGCACACTGCACATGCACAATGACTGTGGAACATGTCCCTGATACCCTTGGCACACTGCACCACACCAAGTAGTCCCTGTCCACCATGTGCACATATGACCCCCCTTCGAATACCCAACGACACGTGTGATGAATCCAGAAAAGCAGCGGCTGTGTGAGGCACACTGACTGATAGCATGGCAGCAGCCAAAATACATGACATGGTGCATGAATCAACATGGAGGTGGGCCAGTGTGGATCACATCTGTAAAGGAGCAGGTCACACTCTGACATATCTACGTGCACCCACAGCCCATGCCGTCCAATACACGCAGCAGACAAACAATGCACAAATAAATAAATCGTAAATCATACGTTCTTATATAGCGCCTTTCACCGTAAGGTCTCAAGGCGCTTGCTTTGGGAACCCGTTCTGGCCTTTCCCTGCGAGATTACCCCTACTGGGCATCCCCAAGGTGAAGACCAGGCATCCCATCGTGGTGGGCCGTAGTGGAGATTAAGCAAGCTATTGCCCAGAGTTGCAGAGTGTGAACCCATGATTCGAGTAGGCACCGAGGCAAAAATTATCGAGTCCGTGGACATTTTGAGCTCAAGGCCCTGCCGCGTCGGGGATTGAACCCTGGTCTGACTTCTGCATCAGGGACTGCCTCCTCTAACCGGTGAGCCACACTTCTTCACTTCACTTCACAAGGCCACAAAATCTGTCCAGTAGCACAAATGACCCAAGTCACAAACATGTCAGCCCCCGAAAAGCACACATTACAAAAGCACACCACATCAAAAGGACAAGGGTCCACGAAATCAGAGCTGCAGGGGCGACTACCCCATAATGCAGCACACATAGCAACCACAGTGCATCACCAATGATGGCAATGTGGGACAAAGTGCAACACCTACACCACAGGACAGAGGACATAACAGGTTTTGCTTGTGCGTAGTAACTGGCCACTCATATCTGGCATTGCCTGACACTGTGTGATGACAATGTATGGGTACTACCACACATCCGTCATGTACTCGAAAAATCCACGGTCTCCCATCAAATAGCCAGCTCCACCAAAACAGTCACTATGTGCATTGTCATGCAGTCTGTATGTAAACATCTGCAAAGCGGCAACATTAATGGGAACCTCTGTTAACCTGCATCTCCCCATAACATTGCAGGGGGATAAACAACACTTTCTGCAGAGCAGATCACAATACCCATCAGTGATAATGAAGAGGACAACCTGCACATATGTACAGACACCCTCCAACAGCTAATGGACAGACTCCGCACCCCACCCCCAGGAGCAAGGCAGCCCAGCTACCTCCAGGTGACCCCATCACCTGCACAGACCTCACAGCAGGAAACATACACCACCACAGCTGTCTCCCACGACCCCCACGAACAACACATGGAATTTCAACGCGGTGTGTTGGGTTGCCAGGTGGAGTTGGCTGATCAGCTGTGGGTGGGTTTTGAGCTTGTGGCAGCCATGGGTGTCTGCGTCCCATCAGGGACCACTTGCAGTCCCTAACGGACACACACTGTCCGCACCGTGCTCCACGACAATCCTTGGCCGACATCACTGGGGCCATCTCTTGGATACAAGAACTCTCTAGTCAGACAGGCACCAGCGATGACAGCACAGGGTTAGCACAGATGCGCATGACAATTGAGACCATGGAGCAGATGCTGGCTGGAAGTATGGCTGCCACGCCTGAACACCAGAGAGATGTAGCTGGGATCTTTCATGCCTTGCAGTTCATCGTCCTGCCATTGCTGCCACTGAGCCGCTCCCAGATGACTGCAGGGGGAACTTTGACACACACCTCTCCGACCCCTGATGTGTCAGTGGCACACAGTGATGCAGCCCTATCACCATCACACCATGATGTGTCTGTGGTACACAGTGATGCAGCCATTACCCCACCACACACACCGGACACACCGACACAGAGGTAGTATCAGAGGACTAAGATGCGGATGGTAATCACTCTGTGGGGAAGGAGGTAGTAGTATCCATCACCGCCATATGACCTGTCCCTGCCTGGTTCTGCCCTATGCATCAGGCCCTGGGACAACACCTTCCACTGACCCCCAGAACACTCTGCGACATACACCTGGACCCCGACATTGACTGCCATATCTTCACTGGTTGACAATTACACAGCATTCCTGCTGCGGACTGCACTATCCCTCTCCCAAATCATTTTTCAGTCCCCAAAGGACTCAGGTTGGCCCACCACTGGGCTCCCATGTACTGTGGGCTTGGCAAGGTCAAGTACAGCTCTAGTTCTGGATTTCACAAGAATGTGAATAAAACATTCATTTCATTTATAACTTTATTTCGATTTACAGAAAATCACAAAAGTTAAGACACATGTACATAGTATATATTAAAAAACAAAATGGAGCTACACATTATAGTTGAGAAGACTAATACAATATATCCAATCATGCACCTTGTCTATTCATTAAAATTTGTTTATGAATATATATAAAAGCTTTAAGAAGGTAAAAAAAAGGAAAAATAAACAATAAAAAAAACATGACGGATGTCCTTAAGTTGGTGCTCTGCATTTACAATAAATAGACTTTATCCAAGGGGGGTAATACATAATAAATGTTTAGACATTTAAGGGGGCTTATCTGGGGGTGGATCAATGCCTCTGCCTCTTCTCTTTCTAGCGGAGCACCCATACCCAGCTTAGATACTTGGCTACTGCAACCACAACCGGTCCAGCCACTGATGTTTTAAGGATTCATAGTGCCTCAAGGCTGGACCTAATGCCCATATTGGCACAGGTGGGTTTCAGCCACCAAGATCTTGGTTTGCTGTACGCGGGACAGACGAAAAAATATGACCCATTGTTTCTGTCATCTCCACACAGAATGGGCAGTTACTGGTTTGTGTGTTACCACACTTAGATACAAAATTATTGATATGGAGCGTGCCCACCCTGAACTGGTGGAATAACTTCCTATCGCGGGTTGATAAAATGATATCCCAGTACCCCTCATATTTTGACTCCTGCTTGAAGTCCAGGAAAACACCAGACAGAGAAGAGCTAGGGGAGGCCACAATGCATTTCATATTAACCATAGTCCAGTAAGCGGCTTTGAACTCGGGTTTTAATGGAAATATGCTTTCAGCTGGGGAACTCCACAAGTGGGCCAACCCCATCTCTGTAAGAATATTGTTGACACTCCTGAACCACCCCAGTTTCATGTTTACGTCCAAGTCCCTGGCTTCCATCAGAGCCTGGACATAATGGGTGAGTTCTGGGGTAACCAATAGTCTTCTCCAGTAGGCAACCCACCTGTAGTGTGCCACATACCTTATTTTAGGGCACCCTAGATCCAGAAACAGGGGGACTAGAGGGGTTGATTGGGGAAGACCAATTATAGAACATAGGAATTTATTCTGTGCCATAACTAGGCAGTCCACATTCGCATAACCCCACATCTCAGCCCCATAAAGTAACAAGGCACCAATTTTGGAGTTATAGAGCTGAAGCACGGGTACTATAGGTTTTATATGGGACTGTCTGTGTTCCTTCACTAAAGCTCCCGCGAGTTGTGCATGCCTAAAGGCTTGACAATTAACCTGTGGCTTCCAGCTTACCCTTCTATCGATTAGAATGCCCAGAAAAGAAAATATCTCAGTTTGTTCAAGAATTCCCTCGTTCATCCGGACGACACCATTAGCCTTTGGGGAGTTGGTCATGACCATGTACTTGGTCTTGTCAACATTGACAACAAGATCATGGTCCTGACAGAACTGCTCAAATCTGGACAGGGCACACTGAAGGCCCTGTTTGGTTTTAGAGAGTATAAGGGTGTCGTCGGCGAACATTAATAGCGGGATCCTAGTCCCCGCTAGGTTTGGAGCATTGGTAGGGAAGTCCTTGAAGTATTGAACCACCCTGTTTATGTATAAAGAAAAGAGAGTGGGAGCAAGGACACACCCTTGTCTCACCCCCCTTTCAACCGGAATTTTTTTTGTGGTGTTACCTGCTGCGTCCCATCTAACCAGGGAAAAGTTGTCAGTATATAATTTCACCACAAAGGCTAACAAGTCTGCCGGCATGCCTAGCCTTTTCAGTGTACACCACAGCTTGTTACGTGGGACCAAGTCAAACGCTGATTTGAGGTCCAGAAACGCTGCAAAGATGGTGCCCCTCCCTATAGTTACAGTGTGCTAATATATCAAAATAAACCTCATAACCTGGTCCACAGTACTTGTGCATTGCCGGAACCCTGCCTGGAGGTTTGAAAGAATAGCTTGTTCCTCAAACATTCAAAATCACACAGATGTGTCATGACTATGTTCACTCAAGTATGAACGTATGGATGTATGTATGAACAATGATTGCACAAGTATGTACACCCTGGTAAATGAAATCAATGCGCATGTTGAACCCTGAGTCACATGGCCAGTAGGATGACTGTGAAGGTGAGTACTAGCTGTGGCCTCATTGCACATGAACGACAATCTTGCAACCCACCAATGTAGGCACACCTCCATGTATTGAATAGGGCTGTGTGTAGGAATGACCAAATCGGTAGCAGGCCAGAAGTGGTGTCCTACATCACATGTGACAACAGAAGTTCACTTCGCATACCTTGTCACACTCATCTGTGTGGACACATTCTGTTTAGATTCATAGCATTGCTCCACATGGTCAGAGCTGGGACACCATAATCACATAGCTGGAGACACGTAAGTGCACAGACTGGCCAGCAACTATCCCACACACAGTGTTTGGCTCACAGAGGTGGAGCAGTCCAAAGGGACCCACCCCCCCTTGTATATGTGTCACTCAGTCCCTCCCTGTGTAGGGACGATGCTCGTTGTGGCACATGATTTTTAAATCTAATCAACACTCATCACAGTTGGACAGTAGTGAAGTTGCGTAGATTTTATTGCCATATATGTATAGGACAAGGCAACGGCCACAACATGCAGGGACATGCTTGAGACACTTACACGCAGCATGGGAACATGTCCAGGTGCAACACATGGGGAGGCAGAAATGTACACTAAATCATTACGGATGGCAACGTTCTCAGCCCACCTTGCCTTGCAGGACGAGTCAGGTGATGTTTGGCGTCTGCCCATTGCCCTGTGTGAGGGGACAAAACTCACAGCCCATGGGGTCTGCATAGTGCTGTGCTACCAGACTGCGCCGACTATCTGCTCTGCTGACAGTGATCAGGTGGAAGGGTCCAACAAAGTCACATGTTGTGCTGCATTGCCATGTGTGTACTCTCTCCCCAGCAGTATGTCTGAATTGGGAACGTTGCCAAACGATGCTGTGCTGCTCGGACCATGGAACTGCATCACCCTGCACAGGTGTGTGTACACACGCATAGTTCCATGCACATGCATTCAGAGTCCCGAAAAAAACAGTCATGTCAACTATTCTGGTGGGATATGTGAGCAATGCCCACGATGCAACAAGGTGTTGGGACCTGTGCTGTGGGTGACAATCTGATGTGGCTGCTGGAACGTAGTTCCTCCTCCATGAATGCCAGCGCAGCTACATGGGCAATGTATTCCAATAGTACGTTGTTGTCGGGTTCAAGGAACAACAGGGTGACCCAATCCATTAACTGGTCCAGGCAGATGTGCTCAGTCCATTCCGTTTCCCCAATCCGCAACACAGCCAAATAGGGTAGCGCCTCGATGTGGTCACTGCACACGAGGAGTTGTGCAATCTCCCATGCACAACTGCCAGCACATACGCCAAAGATCAGTGCATCCCATGCTCGGGTATCCCGGTGACACTCCTGTTCATGGGCCAACAGGGGGCGCACTGTCAGGTCATAATCCAATTCTGCTACCGTTGCATTGGATAGGCAGACCTCCATGGGACACTCAAATGTGCATGATCGACAGTGGAACCGTGGGTGGACGCAGGTGACGTAGGAAAGACTGTACCTGATTCGCAACACCGCCATTGGCAGTGATCCCAACAGATGAGGCATTTGTGCACAGTACAGTTCCATGTGACAGGGGTTGTGCATGTGCCCAGATTGCCTGCCATTGTGTTTGTTAGTCTCGTAGCACCAGCACTCCTCAGACAGGCGCCAGTTCTGTGGACGATATGCCGCTGTTCAGGGCAATGATTCATTTGTGTGTGCAACGTTTGGAAGTATGGGTAGTTTTTGACTAATGTGTCAAGGGTATCTCTTGCAGGTGTAGGTTGTGCAGGGACAAGTGTGTGTGGGGTGGGGGCACGTTGGTTTTTCATTAGCGCAGTTCGTGGTGTGGGAGTCATCGGAGGCTGGTTTGGTATCTCACTCAGGGGGTGCCAGCCGCATTCAGGACCAAGGTCGGAGGGTCGGTTAGCCTTCCGCCTCGTGCGTTGAGACAAAGGAGCTTTCATACCTAATTTTAGTCTGACTACTGCTTGCTTTTCTGAATTCTGATGTGGCCATCGTGCTGACTTTGATGCCAGGCCTGTGATTTGGGGTGCACCAAATCGGTTTGCATGAGCCAAGGGCCCGATTGGCTTTGCGCTCCTTGTTCAGTCTCTCTCTTTCGTTCCCTCTCTCTCTCTCTTTCTTTCTCTCCCTGTCCTTTGATGAGTGCCTGACACGCCTTCTTATCATTTATATTGTCTGGCGGGCTGTGACTCGCAGAATGTCCAGGGATGCCCCACCAGGACTCTTCATATTGGTTGTTTGGAGATGAATCAGTATGTGACATTTTCTTTGGTCTTTCAATAATGCATGAATGAATCAGGATTTCTGTACTCACATGTATGTTGATTGCTGTAATTGTGCGACATCAGGCGGGTGCATTTTTCATGTTTTCGGACCTTTGATGTGCAGTGTCTTGGTCCAGGGGAGGTGGGATGTGCCCGGGGTAGGACCCGGTGGGTGTGGGGGTTGGTCCAGGGGGTGGTGGCGGTGGGTGTTGTGGCCCTTTTGGGTGTCCAGCCCGCATGATAAGTGGCTCCATGGCATCTGTTGCCCTTCAGGTGTGGCTCTGGGCTGGGCTCCCTTTTGTGGTGCACGCTGTCATCTGACTTTGCACCAGGTCAGAGCAGGTGTTACTTTCCTGCTGCTAACGCGCCATATCGCATGTTTTGTGACCTTATCGCCGATATGGCTGGTCGTTGAGAATGTTGCGGATTGGTGTTGTCACGGCTTTTGGCACAGGAACGCCTACTCTGCATCTCATTAGTGATAGTTGACGGGGTCGTCTGTGGTGATGTTTTTTGTGGCTGCTATCACAGGTAGACTAGTGGTGTCGGCTGTTAGCGCCTGCTTGTGAATGGGGTGATGATTTTATCGCAACTTTGGCTGCGTTAAAGTGCTGTTAATTCAGCGATAACTCCTTGAGAATATGCCCCAGAGTGATATATTGGGCAGTGATATACCTTCATACCTTCACAGTATAGCAGCAGTCCATGGTGATGACGAAACACAATACTATTAGTTAATGAAAGCCCTTACAAAATTAGAATGACAGCGATTTTGTTTGGACCACACTTTGTATTGTTTCCGTATTTTAATGTGAAATCTAAGATATTAGTGTTTTTGAAAATTTTAGGGAGATGGGAAGCAGTTTAGCAAACTCTCTAGTGGCAGTGCAAAATATTTTTGTTGATGTATATTTTTTCAAGTTTGTAAAGTACTGCAGTACTGTTTGAAAGTATTGAGAAAGTACCTAGTACTTTTGAAATGCAAAAAACAAGTTAGAGAGGCAAGTAGAGGGGTGAGGTATCCAACACACTACCCTGCTCTACTCTACGACATACCACTCCACTCTACGCCACTCCACTCTATGCCTAATCACTCGAAGACCCTCTACAACACACTAGTCTATGAAATGCCACTCCACTCTACAATACACTACCCCACACTATGACATGCTACTCCAATCCATGACATGCTACTACACTATATTCTACTTCACTCACCTCCCCTCTGCTGTAAGGCACTCTACAACACACCACTCAATGATTCCCCACTTCACTCTGCCTACGACATGTCACTTCGCTCAACACCCCCACCCTACAGCACTCTCCTCTAAAAACACTCTATAAAATGTTAGCCTATGACACACCATTCCACTCTACACTATGATATGCCATTCCACCCTAGGCCACTCCACTTTATAACACTTTACTATACTGTATGACTCTCCACTCTATGCCACTCTACTTCAATCGACAACACTCTATGACCCGACACTCCACTACCATCTGTGACACCTCACTCCTCTCTATGACAAACCGCTCCATTCTACTATATACCACTCCACTTTATGACCCACCACATGACTCACGACTACACTCTAATTTTCAACCTGCCACTCCACTCTATGAAACTCTACTCCACTCTACCTCACTCTCTTCTACTCTACAATATACCACTCCACTCTATGACACTCTACTACACTCTAACCCACTCTCTTCTACTCTATGGCATACTACTCGACTCTATGACATGTCACTTTACTCCACTCTATGACACTACA
The DNA here is from genome assembly GCF_964263255.1 of Lissotriton vulgaris. NCBI lineage: Eukaryota > Metazoa > Chordata > Amphibia > Caudata > Salamandridae > Lissotriton > Lissotriton vulgaris. The sequence goes on along the minus strand of NC_141685.1, from coordinate 795,929,437 downwards.
CTCTATGCCATGCCACTTCACTCTATGATATGTCACTTGACTTTACAACATGTCACTCAACTCTATGCTACTCTACTCTGTGCCCTTTCACTGTAAGACCCTCTCCAACACATTACTCTATAATATGCTACTTCACTCTACTCTACAACATACCACTCCACTCTACGCCACTCCACTCTACAACACTCTACTTCACTGACCACAACTCCACTCTACAACACTCTAGGCCACTGTACGACAATCTCCTCCACTCTATTACATTCTATGCCTCTCTACTCCAGTCTACTCCACTCCACACAACTTCTTCTATGCCGCTCCACGCCACTTTACTCCTCTCTACTGCATAGCCCACTCTCCACTACATCCACTCTACTCCACTATTCCACTCTACACCACTTCATTGTTGTACTCCGGCAGCCCCACTCTAAAACATTAAAAACAATTGGTGATGTCCCTGCCCCTTCTAGGGACATCACCAAAAACAAAATATATGTAAATAGCCCCCCAGGGCATTATAGGGTGCTCCTTGAAGAAGCAGTGAATGATATATGAGCTGCTGTGGCTGCTTATTAATTATTCACTTTTTGGTTTTTTTAAATAGTTTATTCTGGGTGTCCCAGTGCCACACAGGACACCCACAGTTTTTTTATATAAGGGGCTTTGGGGGGAGCCCTAGGGCCCTCACAAGCCTGACGGCTCTCTGCGAGTGGCCATATGGACCTGCACAGGAGCCAACTTTATTTCTAATTTACGGGGTTCCCCGATGCCCAACTGGGGCTCAACAAACATTATTCTTTTCGGAGGTCACAAGGCCCTCAGGTCCCCCACAGCCCAGCTGGCTCCACTGCGTGCACCCTTTGCTCCATCCCTGTGGGAGCGATGTTCTTTGCTCCTGTGGGATGGGAGCAATTTAATACATTTCTCTGCCTGAGAGCGTGGGCAGGGTATTGTTTGGTTCTTTCTGGCAGCAAACACAAAGATGAACAAACAATCCTGCCAGGTGAATTTGCCTTTTGTTGGAGGCACTCGATACAGATTTATATCGCACCAGGGAGCCGCTGCAGTCAGTCACAAAGCAGTTCATGCTGCGACGCGTTTCGGGCCTTACGCCCCTCTTCCTGGCAGCAAACACAAAGATGAACAAACAATCCTGCCAGGTGAATCCCTCAATTAATTAGATTAGTCAAGGCACACCCTTGTGGGCCGACAGCTCACTCTCCGCCTGTTTGGTGCATCATGGGACTGGTAGTTTTTCATTCAAACCCCATGTGGGTCGCTTGTTAGGAAACAGGTAAGTTTGTGTGATACGAAGGCTACAGCATGCTCCCCCACAGTGCAAATCCATTACTCACGATGACGGATGCCCCAATAAACAGCCACAAACCTGCTGGCAATATCGCAATGGTGTTTTTTTAGAACTGGCAGGCGATTTGAAGGGTTTGCCCTTTGTGTATCTATATGTGATCAAGGCTGCAGGTCGGCGGCGGAAACGCGTTATTTTGACCTTGTTTTGCTAAAATAACTTCTTCACTTCAATTGGAGTCTGTGCCCAGGCATTTTTCCTTGTGGTGGACCCAGGGATTATTTGCTGATATATATATATATATATATATATATATATGCAAGCTCCAGGATGTGTCCATCAGTTTAGGTTTGCACTCGACCAACAGCAACAGAGAGTTGGACTCTCTTAAGGCACAGACGGTTGCCGCTTGAATCACTCCGTGCAGGTGTGCCTGACGCGTTTCGAAAGCTCCTCAGCTTTCTCTTCAGAGGCTTTCACGGAGATTCGCGCTCCCAATTTCACAATGCACGCCATCCAATGGGATGATGATGTTGGCTGAGCATTGTGGGAGCGGTAGTTCTTATGAATACAGATATGGACTCAGGCAGGGGGTACCGTCTTGATTCCCTGCTGTTACCCCACATGTTCGATGAGGTGTCTCCTCCTCGAGTGGTCCCCTTCTTTCGGGGAGGTGCAGAACCCCGCGGCAGGACGGCCGCGTTAATATGCAAGCTCCAGGATGTGTCCATCAGTTTAGGTTTGCACTCGACCAACAGCAACAGAGAGTTGGACTCTCTTAAGGCACAGACGGTTGCCGCTTGAATCACTCCGTGCAGGTGTGCCTGACGCGTTTCGAAAGCTCCTCAGCTTTCTCTTCAGAGGCTTTCACGGAGATTCGCGCTCCCAATTTCACAATGCACGCCATCCAATGGGATGATGATGTTGGCTGAGCATTGTGGGAGCGGTAGTTCTTATGAATACAGATATGGACTCAGGCAGGGGGTACCGTCTTGATTCCCTGCTGTTACCCCACATGTTCGATGAGGTGTCTCCTCCTCGAGTGGTCCCCTTCTTTCGGGGAGGTGCAGAACCCCGCGGCAGGACGGCCGCGTTAATATGCAAGCTCCAGGATGTGTCCATCAGTTTAGGTTTGCACTCGACCAACAGCAACAGAGAGTTGGACTCTCTTAAGGCACAGACGGTTGCCGCTTGAATCACTCCGTGCAGGTGTGCCTGACGCGTTTCGAAAGCTCCTCAGCTTTCTCTTCAGAGGCTTTCACGGAGATTCGCGCTCCCAATTTCACAATGCACGCCATCCAATGGGATGATGATGTTGGCTGAGCATTGTGGGAGCGGTAGTTCTTATGAATACAGATATGGACTCAGGCAGGGGGTACCGTCTTGATTCCCTGCTGTTACCCCACATGTTCGATGAGGTGTCTCCTCCTCGAGTGGTCCCCTTCTTTCGGGGAGGTGCAGAACCCCGCGGCAGGACGGCCGCGTTAATATGCAAGCTCCAGGATGTGTCCATCAGTTTAGGTTTGCACTCGACCAACAGCAACAGAGAGTTGGACTCTCTTAAGGCACAGACGGTTGCCGCTTGAATCACTCCGTGCAGGTGTGCCTGACGCGTTTCGAAAGCTCCTCAGCTTTCTCTTCAGAGGCTTTCACGGAGATTCGCGCTCCCAATTTCACAATGCACGCCATCCAATGGTATGATGATGTTGGCTGAGCATTGTGGGAGCGGTAGTTCTTATGAATACAGATATGGACTCAGGCAGGGGGTACCGTCTTGATTCCCTGCTGTTACCCCACATGTTCGATGAGGTGTCTCCTCCTCGAGTGGTCCCCTTCTTTCGGGGAGGTGCAGAACCCCGCGGCAGGACGGCCGCGTTAATATGCAAGCTCCAGGATGTGTCCATCAGTTTAGGTTTGCACTCGACCAACAGCAACAGAGAGTTGGACTCTCTTAAGGCACAGACGGTTGCCGCTTGAATCACTCCGTGCAGGTGTGCCTGACGCGTTTCGAAAGCTCCTCAGCTTTCTCTTCAGAGGCTTTCACGGAGATTCGCGCTCCCAATTTCACAATGCACGCCATCCAATGGGATGATGATGTTGGCTGAGCATTGTGGGAGCGGTAGTTCTTATGAATACAGAAATGGACTCAGGCAGGGGGTACCGTCTTGATTCCCTGCTGTTACCCCACATGTTCGATGAGGTGTCTCCTCCTCGAGTGGTCCCCTTCTTTCGGGGAGGTGCAGAACCCCGCGGCAGGACGGCCGCGTTAATATGCAAGCTCCAGGATGTGTCCATCAGTTTAGGTTTGCACTCGACCAACAACAACAGAGAGTTGGACTCTCTTAAGGCACAGACGGTTGCCGCTTGAATCACTCCGTGCAGGTGTGCCTGACGCGTTTCGAAAGCTCCTCAGCGTGCATTGTGAAATTGGGAGCGCGAATCTCCGTGAAAGCCTCTGAAGAGAAAGCTGAGGAGCTTTCGAAACGCGTCAGGCACACCTGCACGGAGTGATTCAAGCGGCAACCGTCTGTGCCTTAAGAGAGTCCAACTCTCTGTTGCTGTTGGTCGAGTGCAAACCTAAACTGATGGACACATCCTGGAGCTTGCATATTAACGCGGCCGTCCTGCCGCGGGGTTCTGCACCTCCCCGAAAGAAGGGGACCACTCGAGGAGGAGACACCTCATCGAACATGTGGGGTAACAGCAGGGAATCAAGACGGTACCCCCTGCCTGAGTCTATATCTCTATTCATAAGAACTACCGCTCCCACAATGCTCAGCCAACATCATCATCCCATTGGATGGCGTGCATTGTGAAATTGGGAGCGCGAATCTCCGTGAAAGCCTCTGAAGAGAAAGCTGAGGAGCTTTCGAAACGCGTCAGGCACACCTGCACGGAGTGATTCAAGCGGCAACCGTCTGTGCCTTAAGAGAGTCCAACTCTCTGTTGCTGTTGGTCGAGTGCAAACCTAAACTGATGGACACATCCTGGAGCTTGCATATTAACGCGGCCGTCCTGCCGCGGGGTTCTGCACCTCCCCGAAAGAAGGGGACCACTCGAGGAGGAGACACCTCATCGAACATGTGGGGTAACAGCAGGGAATCAAGACGGTACCCCCTGCCTGAGTCTATATCTGTATTCATAAGAACTACCGCTCCCACAATGCTCAGCCAACATCATCATCCCATTGGATGGCGTGCATTGTGAAATTGGGAGCGCGAATCTCCGTGAAAGCCTCTGAAGAGAAAGCTGAGGAGCTTTCGAAACGCGTCAGGCACACCTGCACGGAGTGATTCAAGCGGCAACCGTCTGTGCCTTAAGAGAGTCCAACTCTCTGTTGCTGTTGGTCGAGTGCAAACCTAAACTGATGGACACATCCTGGAGCTTGCATATTAACGCGGCCGTCCTGCCGCGGGGTTCTGCACCTCCCCGAAAGAAGGGGACCACTCGAGGAGGAGACACCTCATCGAACATGTGGGGTAACAGCAGGGAATCAAGACGGTACCCCCTGCCTGAGTCTATATCTGTATTCATAAGAACTACCGCTCCCACAATGCTCAGCCAACATCATCATCCCATTGGATGGCGTGCATTGTGAAATTGGGAGCGCGAATCTCCGTGAAAGCCTCTGAAGAGAAAGCTGAGGAGCTTTCGAAACGCGTCAGGCACACCTGCACGGAGTGATTCAAGCGGCAACCGTCTGTGCCTTAAGAGAGTCCAACTCTCTGTTGCTGTTGGTCGAGTGCAAACCTAAACTGATGGACACATCCTGGAGCTTGCATATTAACGCGGCCGTCCTGCCGCGGGGTTCTGCACCTCCCCGAAAGAAGGGGACCACTCGAGGAGGAGACACCTCATCGAACATGTGGGGTAACAGCAGGGAATCAAGACGGTACCCCCTGCCTGAGTCTATATCTGTATTCATAAGAACTACCGCTCCCACAATGCTCAGCCAACATCATCATCCCATTGGATGGCGTGCATTGTGAAATTGGGAGCGCGAATCTCCGTGAAAGCCTCTGAAGAGAAAGCTGAGGAGCTTTCGAAACGCGTCAGGCACACCTGCACGGAGTGATTCAAGCGGCAACCGTCTGTGCCTTAAGAGAGTCCAACTCTCTGTTGCTGTTGGTCGAGTGCAAACCTAAACTGATGGACACATCCTGGAGCTTGCATATTAACGCGGCCGTCCTGCCGCGGGGTTCTGCACCTCCCCGAAAGAAGGGGACCACTCGAGGAGGAGACACCTCATCGAACATGTGGGGTAACAGCAGGGAATCAAGACGGTACCCCCTGCCTGAGTCTATATCTGTATTCATAAGAACTACCGCTCCCACAATGCTCAGCCAACATCATCATCCCATTGGATGGCGTGCATTGTGAAATTGGGAGCGCGAATCTCCGTGAAAGCCTCTGAAGAGAAAGCTGAGGAGCTTTCGAAACGCGTCAGGCACACCTGCACGGAGTGATTCAAGCGGCAACCGTCTGTGCCTTAAGAGAGTCCAACTCTCTGTTGCTGTTGGTCGAGTGCAAACCTAAACTGATGGACACATCCTGGAGCTTGCATATTAACGCGGCCGTCCTGCCGCGGGGTTCTGCACCTCCCCGAAAGAAGGGGACCACTCGAGGAGGAGACACCTCATCGAACATGTGGGGTAACAGCAGGGAATCAAGACGGTACCCCCTGCCTGAGTCTATATCTGTATTCATAAGAACTACCGCTCCCACAATGCTCAGCCAACATCATCATCCCATTGGATGGCGTGCATTGTGAAATTGGGAGCGCGAATCTCCGTGAAAGCCTCTGAAGAGAAAGCTGAGGAGCTTTCGAAACGCGTCAGGCACACCTGCACGGAGTGATTCAAGCGGCAACCGTCTGTGCCTTAAGAGAGTCCAACTCTCTGTTGCTGTTGGTCGAGTGCAAACCTAAACTGATGGACACATCCTGGAGCTTGCATATTAACGCGGCCGTCCTGCCGCGGGGTTCTGCACCTCCCCGAAAGAAGGGGACCACTCGAGGAGGAGACACCTCATCGAACATGTGGGGTAACAGCAGGGAATCAAGACGGTACTCCCTGCCTGAGTCTATATCTGTATTCATAAGAACTACCGCTCCCACAATGCTCAGCCAACATCATCATCCCATTGGATGGCGTGCATTGTGAAATTGGGAGCGCGAATCTCCGTGAAAGCCTCTGAAGAGAAAGCTGAGGAGCTTTCGAAACGCGTCAGGCACACCTGCACGGAGTGATTCAAGCGGCAACCGTCTGTGCCTTAAGAGAGTCCAACTCTCTGTTGCTGTTGGTCGAGTGCAAACCTAAACTGATGGACACATCCTGGAGCTTGCATATTAACGCGGCCGTCCTGCCGCGGGGTTCTGCACCTCCCCGAAAGAAGGGGACCACTCGAGGAGGAGACACCTCATCGAACATGTGGGGTAACAGCAGGGAATCAAGACGGTACCCCCTGCCTGAGTCTATATCTGTATTCATAAGAACTACCGCTCCCACAATGCTCAGCCAACATCATCATCCCATTGGATGGCGTGCATTGTGAAATTGGGAGCGCGAATCTCCGTGAAAGCCTCTGAAGAGAAAGCTGAGGAGCTTTCGAAACGCGTCAGGCACACCTGCACGGAGTGATTCAAGCGGCAACCGTCTGTGCCTTAAGAGAGTCCAACTCTCTGTTGCTGTTGGTCGAGTGCAAACCTAAACTGATGGACACATCCTGGAGCTTGTATATATATATATATATATATATATATATATATATATATATATATATATATATATATATATATATATATATATATATATTCGGCTCTCAAATGCAGACCCCTGGTGCTCTCATCTCCGGTGTGCCGTACTCCTCAGCAGAGCCACGCCTTAATTTATTTCCCACACCTCTCGACAGAAGAAATGAGTACGCACTCACAAAGTTCTTTCTTTTCCCAAAGTTTAATTCGCAGTTGTTTCCAGCATATTAGCAAGTAAATCCGACGCGTTTCGCTACAAATGTGTAGCATGCTCACAGTTAATGTTATGATACTTCTGAGTTCCTCCTATTTCTATGGAGGCCCCGCCAAACATTCTATTCTCAATGCATCACTTCCTGTTTCACAATACCGAAAGTTACTTGGGAAATATAGTTTTTATGCATCATTTGACTAACAAATTCTGTTGACAAGTCTGGCATCATTTAGTCACAAATTATTCTCTATTTTTTTTATTTTTTCGTGTGTAGTGTATTATATTTACTCTGTGGTCTACATTTAAATATACTTAAGGGACATCCATATTTCTTTAAATGACCCATGGACAGCCAATTACAGATATTTTATAAAATTCGATAGATGTATCCGTATTGTATTGTTTACAAGTTTATTTCTTTCAAATAAAACATTTTGGCCCTCCAGTGGGCATTAGTATTTATTTAATTATTAACTGAGATCCTGACTCTTTATGGGAATTTCATTCTATATATTATTTGACAAGGAAGGTATTATACCTAATTTATTTTAATTATTTTACCACCAATTCATGCCCTCTAGTGGGTTAATTATAGCGAGGATTTTCCACAGTTCTTACGGATTCTATCATCAATTATAGTAATCATAATTAGGGCTCCCGGTTTTATGGTATTTATTTTTTTGCCATTTCCGTCTGTATTTATCCATATTTATTTTCCTGGCATTTTTTCTGTATTTATCCACATTTATTTTTGCCACAAGCAAAAGATGACGCTACAGCTGGTATTTTTCCACGTTTATTTAAATTGACAATGCAACGCGAGGAGCTTGTAAATAAGCCCCAATCTGTGATCTCTGTCGAAGGCCTGGAGGCAGGCAGGACACAGGTCATGTTGGGCCATTAGATTCCTGCTTGGGGAGAAAGGAAGATTGCTGTTGGGTAGAACTTAACCCCCACTCTTTGTTCCTGTTTAAAAGATTTAAGCCTATTGGCTTGAATTCCCATGATACAAACGTGCAGAGCTGCGTTCAGTGAATAACCACAGCGTCCGTTGAGATTGATGCAGACCCAGCGCGCGTTCATTAGCCCTGGGTCTGTGTGTCACTGGACGGCCGTGCTGCGCCTGGGACTACTCACTGGACTGGCGCAAGCCTAGAGGGATCCTATCACTGATACACCTTGACAAACCCCCGAATTATGGTAGCCTGCGGTGGCTCGTGGCTGAATTCATGAGCCTGCAGCCATTGCCTTGCAGAGAGACGCTGCTTTAGTAATTAATGGAGCCGTCCTCGCCACACTCCAAATTGGGACTCTGCTTACGGCCCTGGCCCAAGTAAGTAGCAGCTTCTGTAAGCTTCCCTCACTCTCCTTCCCTCACTCCCCTTCTCTCCCTCCCCTCACTCCCCTTCCCTCATTCTCTCACTCCCCTTCCCTCACTCACTCCCCTTCCCTCACTCCCCTTCTCGCCCTCGCCTCACTCCCCTTCCATCACTCCCCTTCTCTCCCTCCCCTCACTCCCCTTCCCTCATTCTCTCATTCCCCTTCCCTCACTTACTCCCCGTCCCTCACTCCCCTTCTCTCCCTCCCCTCCCCTCACTTCCCTTCCCTCATTCTCTCACTCCCCTTCCCTCACTCCCCTCCCCTCACTCCCTTTCCCTCTGTCTCCCTCCCTTTATCATCTGCTTGTGTGTCAGCCCAGGCTGCTTCCCGGGCACGCAGACACAGCCGCCCTGAGCACTTCACTGGTCTTTAAAAGACCATTTGCATGTTAATGGGGCTTTTGTATTTCACCTCTTTTTAGGCCCCCACAGAGCAGCAGAGTCTCCCAGAGTCGCGCTCCGCTCTGGTTGCAGACAGTCTTTAAAAAAAATGTTCAGCTCCATCCTGACATTGTTAGAATACATTAAAAACCTTTGACAGGGCAACATTTTCTGTGTGACACCCAATCTTATTTGTAAGGTGTTAGTGTGAATATTGGAGGCGTTGTTTAGAGCTCAATGAGGTTGTGTTATCTTTGCTGCATTGTGCGGCCAGCCATGAATGTCACCTGGGTAAAATAACTAAAATGTTTAATATCGGTTCCAAGCTCTGCAATACTCATCCCTTTGCCACCGCTCTGATCCGGCATTGCTGAAAAGCAGGAAACTTCTCAAAACTAAAAAGAAAAAGCAACAAAAAAAAGTTTTTGTTACGGCCTGTTCAGCTGCAGCGCCTTTAAGCTTCCGCACACGTGCGATTTATAAATAAAATGAACATCACATCATAATATTTTTAAAACAGAAAGGTAGACACAAGGTTCTCTTATGCACAGGATGATGGTGAATTATTTTAGCTGACAGTGTATGGTTGACTAAACGTTGCAATTCATTAACTGTTTTCACAGTTAGACAGTTCTTTTGGGCTCGTTATGAAACTGCAATGTCGATGTTGATCAATGGCTATGGGGACAGGTTAGAGGTCTCTGCAAAGCAATGTGGAAAATGTATTTGAAAACTTCTGTTCGAGGTTACAAGGGAAGTGCCCTTCAATTTCTGGTGCTCTGCTGCAGTTTTAAAATCTTCTTTTTCTAGTTGCTTAAATGGATGTAAATTCTAATACTTATATCCTGTCTTCCTATTATGCAGTGCTTTATTTTGCTTGTGAAAGTATCACTCATGGTAGCTGAAATGTCACTCTTATTTACATAGCAATCTGAAACATTGGCAGCTATGAAGTCTGTCCTAATCTGACTCTGGCAGGGGCTCTAAAAGAGGTAAAATAACAAAGCAGCCTCATTAACAAATAAATGGTCTTTCAAAGACCTGTGAAGTACTTGGGTGCGGCTGGCAGCTCTGTGTGCACAAGGGAAGCTGGGGAAGCTGTCACCTCTTAACCCTCTAAGTAAGGTGAGACACCAGACGGCAGCAAAGCAAAATACACTAGTATTTTCCCGTTTTTGATATATAAATACAGATAAAGGAAAACTTGTTTTCCGTCTGTATTTATATGTAAAAATCCGTAAAAACGGAAAACCGGGAGCCCTAATCATAATAAACTTTATATATTTGTTCATGGATGTCCCATTGATTTATACACCAGAAGAGAAACATGCCAGTTATTTCCGCTATTGCTTTATCATGAAGTTTGTATATATGTATTAAACACATTTCCAACCTTTTTTTTGTATTGCAAATTTTTTCATATTCTTACTATCCCTCTGTCCTTTTCCGATTTACTCAAACAGCCATACATCATTAATCCACATCATATTTACAAATGTACATACAGTTCCTCACTTTGGTTCAGACCCATCGGGGTCATTGTCCTGAAATTGAGTATTTGACGTGATTCTCTGCATCTCAAAGTTCTTTCTCTATCTCCACCCCTTTCATGTGGGATAATTGTTTCTAAGGCATAAAATTTCAACAATGTCCAATCCCCGTTGTGAGTGGTCTCCATGTGTTTCGCGACAGCATTACTTCTGTCCTTATTTACTGTCGCTCTTACATGCTCTAGAATTCTCTTTTTTAATTCATTCTTGGTACTTCCGATGTATTTGAGAAGACATGGACATTCTAACACATATACCACATGAGTACTTAAACATGTGATCAATTCCTTGATTTTCCATTTTTTGTTGTTTGGCATCAGTACTTCCTTTTTGTTTACTGCTATCTGGCACACCTTACAGTGCTGGCATTTGATAAAACCTTTTGTTTTCATCCATTGAATTCCTTTCTTTTTCTTGGTATGATCTTGATGATGACTATGTACTAGTCTATCTTTAAGGTTTTTAGCCCGTCTGAAGGTTACTTGTGGGTGTTTGTAACCTTCAGATGGGCTAAAAACCTTAAATAAGAGGAACATTGTCACCAACCCACTGGGGTAAAAAGTATCGTTTGGACTACCATTACCATAATGCATCATCGAGCACATGCTGAGTATGACACTAAGACACGCCCATTGGGGGCGGTATCTTTTAAATAAAGCAGGTGTTTCCAATCAAAGGTGGCTGTGTTTTACTGCAAGGCTCATGAACAAGGGGAAACCTGAAACGCGTAGAGCTGTATATTAAGACGGATGGTGAAAGGCAGAGTGTTGTGGAACCCGTGCTGGCAGAAGATATCCTCAGCAGTGGCCCCCTCACTTGTGGCAACCTGTTATGAATATTTTGAGCGGTCTTTGCCGGTGGCGAGGAGGTCCGCCTCATGGTTGCGGATCCCGGCACTGGACTTCTTTGTGCCATTGTGGAGCTGAGTTCTTCAAAAGCACAGGGGTTATGAATTTCCACGGATTCTGGTTTTAACCTCACGTCAACCCACTGGGGTGTTCATAGTACATAATTTGAACATTGTTACCAACCCACTGGGGTAAAAAGTATCGATTGGACTACCATTACCATAATACATCATCGAGCACATGCTGAGTATGACGCTAAGAGACGCCCATTGGGGGCGGAATCTTTTAAATAAAGCAGGTGTTTCCAATCAAAGGTGGCTGTGTTCTACTGCAAGGCTTGTGAACAAGGGGAAACTTGAAACGCGTAAAGCCATATATTAAGACGGATGGTGAAAGGCAGAGTGTTGTGGAACCCGTGTTGGCAGAAGATATCCTCAGCAGTTGCCCCCTAACTTGTGGCAACCTGTTTTGAATATATATATATATATATATATATATTTATCAATCACCTTTCCACATCCTCGTGAGCCAGGACACCACAGCAGCGGTGCACGCCAGGGTCCAAGGCAGCCCCGACTGAATTCCAACTCACCACGCAAACACTTGCACACGCACACTCCTTCTGCAAAGTAAGGCACAATTACAAAGTGCTTGGGAACAGTTTAATTCACGGTACCAAGGCGGAAAACCCAATGCGTTTCGGCATAAATCGCCTTGATCACGGGTAATTTTAGCACATTTTCTAATGATTACATAAACTTTCAAAGTTACGTACAATGTGCACAGTGGGAAACATAAAAAGTGGACAACAAAACAGTGTGCAGCACTTCTCATTTGTTATGGAATCGGCCATATTCTAATTGCAATTTGAACCTAATATACATACTTTTCTAAGTTAAAGGTAACAATTTCATTCCCTAATGACATGGGTATTGACAATTTAAACAGTTATAATAATAATGACCAAAAGTACTTAATTCTTACTTGATAGATCGTCAAAGTACAAAAGTTTATAATCTGTTTCCGTTTCCTAGCTTGTATTATTTATACAAAAGTCCATACATCAAAGCAGTTCTAATCCAAAGTAACCCGAACAGAATTGTAATCCACAAATGACAAAAACTAAAATTCTTTTGCCTCAAATGAGACATGCCTTTCTTCCCTTGCTCAATTAATACACTCTATATCAACCGCTCATTTTTTTAATATCTATTTTAAACATTGCAAGAGTATTCATCATCTCAATACAAGTGGTGAAATCAGTTCATACTTAATCGACTCCTCATTTTTCTTTACAGTTATTGCGCTTGTACTACCGAGAAATGACAGTATAATTATTTGAAAAATTAGTCTGAGGGCAAATAGCTGATTTGGTTTTGTGTATACCAGAGTACCTGCTTGTTTCTGAGAAGTGCCGGTACTCTCCAATTAAAAGTATTACATCTCTCTTGAGAAGTGCTGGTACTCTCCCTCTCAAAATAAAAAAGTGCTGGTACCCCGTACCCGAGAGTACCGGCCCGGGAAACTACGTTTACAACACATTCATTACATCGCACTACCATTACATAGCAGTCATTACATCGCAACATCCTTTACATCGCATGTCATTACAACGCAGCCATTACATTACACGTCACTACAACACGTCATTACAATGCATGTCACTACAATGCAGGCATTACATCGCAAGTAATTACAACGCATACCATTACAACACATAGTGCCCTTACACTATCCGACACTTACCCTACTGTTGCACTCACTGGAGTTAGAATAGTAATTTTTACCCCTACACTATCCAACACTTACCTTACTGTTGCACTCACTGGAGTTAGAACAGTAATTTTTACCCCATACACTATCCAACACTTACCCTACTGTTGCACTCACTGCGGTTAGAATAGTAATTATTACCGCTATGCTATCCAACACTTACCTTAAATGCAATGTAAAGGTATGCATTGCAATGGTATGCATTGCAAAGGTATAATGCGATGCAATGGAATGTGTTGTAAAGGTAGTTTCTGAAAATGCAATGTAATAGCATGCTATGTAAAAGAATGCGTTGTAAAGGATGTTGCGATGTAAAAACTGTGTTGTAAAGGCATGCATTGTAAATGCATGCGTTGTAACGTCATACATTCTACCGGCCCATTTAAAGCACTGGGTATGAGACTGCAGGGAGTGACAACGCTTGTGTGAGAGTGCTCCTGCTGGGGGTGGATGTGCTGTGTGTTAGAGTGCACTCGAAGCAATTAGGACGGAGCCCAAAGTTAAAGAACGCACCCTAGGGCTATGTTGGGCTAAGTGGCTTTACTGGTGACTAATCAGCACCGGCTTCTCTTCCTGCCCACCTCTGACCCCTTTCCTGCTATGCATGCCACGTTGACCTGAGGTCTTCACCACTAGCAAGAAGGGGGGAACGAGTGACTTGTGTCCTAACAGCTGGAGCATAAGTTGCGTTTCCAGGGCTGTTGGACAGGCCACGTGAAGGGCCGCTCCCCCTCTGCCCGACCGGGCCCGAGCCCGGCCCCTCAAGTGTCACACACCACCACTTCACGTTTTCCGTCCCCTCCGGGACCCTTGCCTCTGAACATATCGACCTCGTGGGCCCGATCCACTACCGGCCCGCGCCCCCAGCCTGGGCGCCATCTTGGACCCTCCACCACGAGGCCGCGTGGCTCCCGATCGACCCCAACCCTGGGCCTGGCCAGGCCTCAGACATCCCGGCACCACCATCCACCCAGGAGGTGAGCGGACTACTTGGCAGGTCAATGGGAGAAAGAGGTGTCGATGGCTCTCCCCCGCCAGGTACCGCTCGCCCACAACCTCCCCGGGCGCTGGCTCCACCCCCCTGCTGGGTGTCTGGACTCCTCCATCCCGGACCCCCCGACCTCCAAGTGCGAGGGTCCGGACATCAAAGGGCACCAGCCCTATAACTGGGGCAGCTCCAGAGCAGGAGGGCAGTTGTATCCTGGAGTCGAGAGACACAGAGAAGAACTCATCCTTGACGGGCTATTGGCGCTGCCGTAGCTCTGCCTTGCGAACTATCGTCCTGCCTGTTGGCGCTGCCGCAACCTTCGTAAACCTTCATCGTCGTCGGGACCTGCTGGCGTGGCCGCGGACCGTTTGTAACCACCATCTTCATCGGGACCTGCTGGCTCCGCCGCGGCCCGTCCATCTAGAACGCCGAGCTCGAGGATTGAGAGCTATTCCATCTATTGGTAACAAGACTGTCCCGCTACCCTTTTCCCAAATCCAGAGACCAGAATCGAGGGGACCCCTGAGTCCAGACCTCCTTGTACCATTTCACCGTACTTCAAGAATTGCTTATAAAGTATCGTTAAACCTTATCCTGGTGTGGTGTCCGTCTGTGGGGGGGAAGTTACTTGTCTGTACGATCGCTGGAGACGGCTCTCCCCGGAGACCTCTCCCCTTATCCTCGGCGGACCCTCCCGGTCCGTCTAACATTGGTGGCCAGCGGCGCGATCCGAATCACCGCATAATCGTACAGAAAGTAGCTCACCCCACGACGAAATCACGATGACAACCAAAGAAAGCGGATCCACCGAGAAATTTCAGATGGAGAAATTGGACGAGTACAGCCATCGTGAATTAAAACAATTCTGCATCGAACTAGGTATCGCTACCACCGGTCTAAGTACCAAAGACGATTTCAAGCATGCCCTAGAGTCCTGGGCAGAAACCGGGGCCGTCGGAACCACCGACCAAAGCATCGCAGCAGTAGAAAAAAACACCACGGCCCCCGAGGAGCAAAGAAAGGGTCTCTCGCAAGACGAGATCCAGGAACGAGAAAAAACACGGCTACATGAGCTAGAAATGGCCCGGCTCAAAATGGATGTTGAACTTAAGTTGGCCGAACAAAAACTGAGCTTAGAGCACCTGCGTCTCCGAGAAGAAAGAGAGGAAAAACAGAGACAAAGGGAGCTCGAGGAAAAGAGACTGGCATATGAGCACGAGCGCAAGTTAGCTGAGATAGACTTACGCAAGCAGAACAAAGAATTAGGGGTGCCCGAGCAACCCCCCACCCCAGGGACAACAGATAAGAAGGTACACATCCCCAAGGATGTCGTCCGAGAATACTTCCGAGAGGACGACATCCAGCAATGGTTCAAGGCCTACGAAATCGCTATGACCGCCCACCGGATCGATCGAAGCGACTGGGGAGCCGGTCTATGGGGGAGATTCCTCAATGAGGGCCGCGATGCCCTGCTACAGCTCCCGGACCACCAGATGACCTCCTATGACCACATGAAAGCTGCCCTCCTCACCCGCTATGGGCTCACACCCGAGATGTACCGTCAGAGGTTCCGAGACTGCACCCGCATCCCGGGTACAACTTGGGTGGACTACGTGAACTATTTTAGCCGAGCCTTCGAGGGCTGGATCAAAGGAAGCAATGTCACAACTTACGAACAACTATTCAATCTCATGGTGTGGGAGCATCTATCAAACAATTGCTTCATTGAGCTCCGGCAGCACCTCCTCGACAGCAAATTGACTGATCCACGGCAGTTCGCAGCCGAGGCTGACCGGTGGGAAATCACCAGAGTGGGTCGAAATGGATCCTATGAACAGAACCGGAACAACAACGGTCAGCACCGTCCCCGAGGAGGAGGAGGGGGCCAAGGACGAGGAAGAGACAACGCTCCGGTCGCCCCCGCTACCAGCACCACCCCCCCGGCCAACCGGGGCAGCACCCCGGCGCGACCGGGATACAGAGCCAATGTCACGTGTCACCGATGCCAACGAGTCGGCCACTATGCAAACGACCCAAATTGCCCGCAGTACCAGAGCCCAAGACCCCGCCAAGTGGCCGCTGCTGCTCTGGGGGAAGAACAGATCTCCGAGGAACAGGAAGAATATGAGCAAGAGCATCAAGAATGGGAGCCAGCCGCCATGGCTCTAGCATGCTTAGGGGGGAAAGACATGGTCCCGCGGGTCCCCCTACCCGCTAACACCCGGAAGTACAGCCAATGGGTGAGCATCAATGGACGCCAGGCCGAAGCTCTCCGCGACACCGGGGCCAGTGTAACAGCCGTCCGCTGTCACCTGGTGACCCCAGAACAGTTCCTACCAAACATTCTCTGCCCTGTCCGTTCAGCCGATAACTCGGAAAGTCTGTGCCGGATGGCCTGCGTCCCTTTCGAATGGGGAGGGGTCTCCGGCATGTTGAAAGTGACGGTCCGGGATGATGCCCCCGTGGACTGCCTCCTGGGAAATGACCTTGAAAGCTCTCCGTGGGCAGCCGTAGAACGAAGAGAACACCTGGGGATGTTGGGCATTCCGGACTGGGCGTGCGTCACCACCCGGTCCATGGCCACCCGTGCCAATCCCCGACCAGAGGAACCCGAATGGCCGGCGCCTCCTCCCCCAGTCGCCCCAGTCGAAGACACCGACCGTGCCGTCCCCCCAGAACCAGCTCAACCTCCGGACCTCGCTGGCCTCGACCAGTGGCATCAAGAGGGGGGGCCCACTCAGGAGCAGTTTCGACAAGAGCAGAAGACCTGCCCCTCCCTCGAGGGACTCCGCCAACAAGCCCTCGCCCAGAGCGCAGGGGATACCTCCGGAACGCATTGGATTTACTGGGACAATGATCTGCTATACAGTGAGCAAAGGATCGCGGAGCTGGGGGCCAGCCGAGTGCTAGTGGTACCCCTCCGTTTTAGAGACTTCTTGCTAAACCTGGCCCACGATGTCCCCCTGGCTGGACACCTGGGTCAAGATAAAACCTACAGCCGCCTAGTGACCCACTTCTTCTGGCCTAAAATGAGGAATGATGTACTCCAGCATTGCCGATCTTGCCCCACGTGCCAAGCCAGTGGGAAGAGCGGCCGCAAACTAAAAGCCCCCCTGCAACCATTTCCCGTGGTCACCACCCCGTTCGAGAGGGTCGGGATAGACATTGTGGGGCCCCTGGACCCCCGCACAGCACAAGGACATCGGTTCATCCTAGTACTGGTGGACCACGCCACCCGCTACCCCGAGGCTGTTCCCCTGCGAACTGTGACAGCCCCGGTAGTCGGCCGGGCCCTGATGGGGATCTTCTCCCGTGTGGGCTTCCCCCGAGAAGTCGTCAGCGACAGAGGCACGAACTTTATTTCTAAATATATGAAGTCCCTCTGGCAACAGTGTGGGGTCACCTACCGATTCACGACCCCCTATCACCCTCAAGGAAACGGACTCGTTGAGCGGTTCAACCGCACGCTCAAAGGGATGATTGGGGGGTTGGAAGAGCCCCTCCGTCGCCAGTGGGATGTGCTACTGCCGTGCCTCCTCTTCGCATATCGAGAAGTCCCCCAGAAGTCCCTCGGCTTCAGCCCGTTTGAACTGTTGTATGGACACCCCGTACGGGGGCCGCTCAGCCTAGTCAAGGAAGGCTGGGAAATGCCCCCTCTAAAGAACCCTCCAGATGTCTTCAAATACCTCCTCACCCTCCGCAACCAGACCCGACGGTTCAGAGAGCTGGCGAAAGCAAACTTGGAGGCCAGTCAAGAGGACATGAAAAAGTGGTATGACCAAAATGCCTCCTCCATCGAATTTGAACCCGGCCAACAAGTATGGGTGATGTCCCCCACCGAACCATGCGCCTTGCAAGACAGGTGGACGGGGCCCTTCAAAGTGGTCGAGCGCAAGGGTCCCGTCACCTATCTCATCGATATGGAATCTTCACGAAACCCCCTCCGAGTCCTCCACGCTAACAGACTGAAACCCCACTTTGTACGTTCAGAACTCAGCCTCCTGATGGCCACAGACAATGGAGCCGAAAGGGACTCCGAACCCCTCCCTGACCTCCTACGGACTCGGGAGAAAGATGGCTCTGTGGATGGGGTCCGACTCTCGGAGGCCCTCACCCTGGAACAACGCCAAGAATGTCGAGACCTTCTGTTGCAGTTCGCCGGCCTGTTTTCCCTCACCCCAGGTGTCACTTCCTGGTGTGTGCACGACGTGGACACGGGGGACAGCCCCCCTATCCGCCACCGAGCCTACCGCGTACCAGATCGGGTACGGGCCTGCATCCAGGAAGAAATAACCAAAATGCTCACGCTCGGGGTCATTGAGCCCTCAGACAGCCCCTGGGCCAGCCCAGTAGTACTGGTCCCCAAAGCAGCCCCTCCCGGCACCACACCGGAACTCCGGTTCTGCGTCGACTACCGGGGCTTGAATGCGGTCACTAAAACGGACGCACACCCCATCCCCCGGGCAGACGAGCTAATCGACCGCATGGGAGCTGCCCGCTACCTCAGTATTTTCGACCTGACGGCGGGCTATTGGCAGATCGGCCTCACACCCCGGGCCCAAGAACGATCTGCATTTTCCACTCCTGATGGCCATTATCATTTCAAGGTCATGCCCTTTGGCATGAAGAATGCTCCAGCAACATTTCAGCGGCTCGTCAATCAGGTCTTGGCCGGGCTCGAAGGATTCAGCGCCGCCTACCTAGACGACATCGCTGTGTACAGCCACCATTGGTCCGACCACCTCCACCACCTCCGAGCGGTGCTACAGGCCCTTCAGCGAGCTGGCCTCACGATCAAGGCCAGCAAATGCCAAATTGGCCAGGGGTCCGTAACCTACCTCGGACACCAGGTGGGAAGCGGCCTGGTGGCCCCTCTGCAGCTCAAGATTGCCGCCATCCAGTCCTGGCAGCCCCCCATCACCCAGACCGAGGTACGCGCCTTTCTGGGACTCACGGGCTATTACAGACGGTTCGTGAAAGACTATGGTACCATAGTGGGGCCCCTCACCGAACTCACGTCCAAAAATCAACCCAAGAAGGTCAACTGGACCCCAGATTGTCAAACAGCCTTCGAACAACTGAAGGCCGCCATGTGCTCCGCCCCTGTGCTCCAGGCCCCCGACTACAGCCGGGAATTCGTCGTCCAGACGGATGCCTCCGACCACGGCATTGGGGCGGTCCTGTCTCAATTGAACACCGAAGGCCTTGATCAGCCAGTGGCCTTCATCAGCAGGCGACTCCTACCTCGAGAACAACGCTGGAGCACCATCGAGAGGGAGGCCTTCGCTGTGGTATGGGCCCTCAAGAAGCTCCGGCCCTACCTCTTTGGCACACACTTCCGGGTGCAGACCGACCACCGACCCCTGCAGTGGCTGATGCAGATGCGGGGGGAGAACCCAAAACTACTACGTTGGTCCATCTCCCTACAAGGGATGGACTTCACTGTTGAACACCGGCCTGGGCCAGATCACGCCAACGCGGATGGCCTGTCCCGCTTTTTCCGCCTCGACGAGGAGAGTCCCCAAGAGGATGGGTGACTCTCCCCGCCTTCAGCTGGGGGGGACGCCTGTTGGACAGGCCACGTGAAGGGCCGCTCCCCCTCTGCCCGACCGGGCCCGAGCCCGGCCCCTCAAGTGTCACACACCACCACTTCACGTTTTCCGTCCCCTCCGGGACCCTTGCCTCTGAACATATCGACCTCGTGGGCCCGATCCACTACCGGCCCGCGCCCCCAGCCTGGGCGCCATCTTGGACCCTCCACCACGAGGCCGCGTGGCTCCCGATCGACCCCAACCCTGGGCCTGGCCAGGCCTCAGACATCCCGGCACCACCATCCACCCAGGAGGTGAGCGGACTACTTGGCAGGTCAATGGGAGAAAGAGGTGTCGATGGCTCTCCCCCGCCAGGTACCGCTCGCCCACAACCTCCCCGGGCGCTGGCTCCACCCCCCTGCTGGGTGTCTGGACTCCTCCATCCCGGACCCCCCGACCTCCAAGTGCGAGGGTCCGGACATCAAAGGGCACCAGCCCTATAACTGGGGCAGCTCCAGAGCAGGAGGGCAGTTGTATCCTAGAGTCGAGAGACGCAGAGAAGAACTCATCCTTGACGGGCTATTGGCGCTGCCGTAGCTCTGCCTTGCGAACTATCGTCCTGCCTGTTGGCGCTGCCGCAACCTTCGTAAACCTTCATCGTCGTCGGGACCTGCTGGCGTGGCCGCGGACCGTTTGTAACCACCATCTTCATCGGGACCTGCTGGCTCCGCCGCGGACTGTCACTTCCTTCATCCATCTCGGGACCTGCTGGCTCCGCCGCGGCCCGTCCATCTAGAACGCCGAGCTCGAGGATTGAGAGCTATTCCATCTATTGGTAACAAGACTGTCCCGCTACCCTTTTCCCAAATCCAGAGACCAGAATCGAGGGGACCCCTGAGTCCAGACCTCCTTGTACCATTTCACCGTACTTCAAGAATTGCTTATAAAGTATCGTTAAACCTTATCCTGGTGTGGTGTCCGTCTGTGGGGGGGAAGTTACTTGTCTGTACGATCGCTGGAGACGGCTCTCCCCGGATACCTCTCCCCTTATCCTCGGCCGACCCTCCCGGTCCGTCTAACAAGGGCTGTATCACAGTTCATGCAAAGAGGTACTGAAATCAATCAATGTCTCTACAATCCAGCACCTAAGAGTTTTATTGACTCACTGTCTCATTAAGCCGCACTGTTGTGCAGCGGCCTTTCTTGATGACAGCGACCCGGGCAAACCAAAATCTGGTGCCTGCCACAGTCACCCTTCTCCACTCCATCCCCATCCACCCCATCCCATTTGTTATCCTAGTGGGGGGGCCTTTTGCGCTCACCTTACTGGATCATGTGACACATTGGTCGGTTATTACTCACACCCCTTTCAGGGCAGGGCGTAGCAAGGCAATATCACAGTTGTTCAGGCCCACAACCGCCTGAAGGACTAACGGGGCACCGATGTAATTACTCCAGAACTCTCCCCTGAGGCTCCTGGAATTGGGCTCTGGCACCGTGTGAAGGGCATGTACAAAATAAACCTCAGAGTAAGATTACGAAACGGGAGGAAAACCGTGACTCCATCTGTACCCCAGCCGCATTCTCCACAATAGAATTCCGCCCAACCATTATCTTCTCTAAATCAAAGGTGTAACCTTGTGCCTGGCACTCTTCTTCTTGTATGGCGGAGCCAACAATCTGCTGCGCTTGAACACCGTAACACAAAACTGTGCTGCACAAACCGCAGCATGCATCCACCGGGCCCAAGGCCAAACTGATTTTGGCTCCAATTAAGTGCGCGCACCCCTGACGAGGACAGGGAGGCAGAGCACATGCAACATATTTGCACCATGCCAGGCGCAGTACCGTACCCACAGTGCTCCGATTACCAATCCTGGTATGCCCGCATAGCATCGCCATGCGCCGCTTGGGCCATGTGTCGTACAGCCCCTGTCCTGTGGCACTGCAGGAGGGCTACGGGTCCTCCTGACCGCCACAGTACAAACCACAGTCTAAACCGCAACTCCCTCCATGCAGCCAATGGCATACTGGCCCCTAGGCACTGCACAATGCTTGTTTGAAATTAAGTGGTAAAGAGGTTCACCCTATCTACAATGGCTTGAAACTCGTCTCTGAAAATAAAAGAATGAACATAATTGTCGAGTTCAGGTGGGAGGGTGCTTAAAGACACTCCTATCTACTATTTGACTCAGCTATGATACCTAGGGATACCTCTAGCTGGAATTTACAATGCGAAGCTCTATCCATGGTAAAGTGTAGAAAGGAACGCACTGTCATTTTCTTACTGTGTGCAATTGAAACCGTAATGTAATAAACAACTGACGAACTTCACACTGAGATTGGGGCAGCCAGCTCACACCAGAAAGGGTAGGTAGGATGGTCAAAATATTGTCCAGGCACCACACTGCTCTGCGAAAGTAACACCATTCGCCTAATGAATCAAACCCTTGCCTGGAGCTACCACACATAGCAGACAACGTGCTGCGCCCAGGGGTCCACAATATTAAATGCTGCAATGACCAATCTGCTTGGACCACCCTCTCCCCCTTACATTATTTAAGAAGGGGGGCCAGCGGAGAGTGCTGAATTTAACAGAACGTATCCGCCTCCCATCAGCCAAGCTGCTGACACCGTGTTGGAGTGCCAGGACCAATGCGCACAGTCTGTGCCAAGCCGGGGTGCATAATGCCCCATTCCATGAAAACTATTGCCTCCTCAATGAGTCCAATCTCCCGGGACCCTCTAATAAATCTGTTCATTCCAGAAGGGCCCACGCTATGGCAGTATGTAAACCTAGATCTAACTGGCCAATTGAACTAGGCAGGCTTCCTGCCATATCCCAAATACATTTATAGACATTACTCAATGCAGGCCGGCACCTGGGTCCGCATCTGGCTGGGAGGTAATGCTTGGATGATTACCATTGGCCTAGTTGCAGGGGGTCTGCACCAAACATAGTGCCAGGTCACTAAACTGAGTCTGATATCTTCAGGCAGGTTGCGAACACTCTGCTCCCTTGAGGCACAGATGAAACTCTGAACTCCGGCATGTACCCGATCCGGAGCAATGAATCTGAAAGGCAGCCGACGCTCAGTCCGGATCCCTGCTCTTGGGACGTGCCCCCGCCAGACCCGTTCTGCACAATAACAACAACGCACGCAGGCCTGTAGCACCATGTGCTGGACTAAGGCGTCGCTGACACTGCTTTGTGCCTCAGAAACTCACGGCTGGCCTGAACCAGCTGTTGCTGGGAGGGGAGGTGCCCAAACCCCGACTGCATGCTCATACACCCCAAGATGGCTACTGACTTAAGATGGATGGTGTCCACTTAGCAGGCGCGCAACACCCATTGGGCTCACGGGGCTTCAGCCCCCCCCCGTCGTGTGTGTCAGCCCCAGCTGACACAGCTTCGCGGGCTGGCGACCATCTAAATTGCAGCCGCACCGAGTACTGAACAGGTCTTTAAAGACCATTTACATGTAAATGGGGCTTTTGTTGTGTGGTCACCCCTTCTTACAGCCCCTCTGTCTCTGGTTTGAAGAATTAGCCCCCCAAAATATATTTTCAGCCGCCCCGAAATGTGGCTCTAGTTGCCCGCCTGCCACTTAGGCTCCTGCCCAAACTAAGTGCCACTACAAAGGGGTACCCGTGATCAGGACCATGCGCACACTTGCCCAACAGAGATCATCTGCCTACGGCCTCGCGATGGCAGGTCGGTCTAGTGCCGAAAACCTCCTCCAGCAATGAAGGCAACCCACCCCAAGGCCTGCTCCCCTACATTGGCCCTCGACACACCGACTCGCCATACTGCCCGTAGCGTGTACCCGGAACAATCGTGGACAATGCTCTGAAGCCACGGGCACCCGCCGGGCGGTAGCTAGGGAAAGGGATGGGGTAGTGAGGGAGAAGGTCCAGGAATGCGCAGGCAGCCAACACCAGAATGCCCCCAGTACAGAACCACTCTGTCTTGAGCAGAGCCCAACTCCAAGCCAGTTCAAGGCTAGTGCTAGTCGGCCCAGCCCATCCCTTGCGCACTGTAACTCTTCCCCCACAAATTCCGCAGGCAACCCACCAAACGAGACATGGGAAGTCCTACAACCCACGGCCAACCAGGCAGGCCGCGGTCCCAAAACAACCTGGACTTTGAACGTCCGCGACACCAGTGGGGGTCCACGCTCAAGACCGGGCTGACTCGGGGGGCCAAGCATCCACAACACACGACCCAGCTCAGCCGGGACACATCTACTGATCAGATGGCGATGCAAGGGGAGCGTCCCTAGTAATCTTGGGAAGTCATCGTACAAACCATCGCAGACTTAGGGGGTGAGTGCCGCTTTGCGTTCCTGGCCACATGGTACCATCCATTGCCCCCCTTTGGGGCCTGGCTGCTTAACCGCTACCAAGCGGTGCTACGAGGATAGCCAGCAATGCAGACACTTACAATACAATGCCTCCCTATTCGGCAGCATAGCTGTAGGGTTCCGGCTTGCGTGGTAGCATTCTAGCTTACCCGCGCTGCCGGAGTATGCCGGCGCTGACGTGTGACGTCAGACGCCGGGGAATATGAATAAAGAGGCGGGGCTACCGGACGGCAGTCGGAGCCACGTGTAAACTCAAACACCGGCTCCTGTATTCATTAGCGCTGCAGGGCCGCTAGGAATAGCGCAAGCTCCCAGAAACGCTACACTGGCGACGAGGGTCTATCAGAGCCCACCCTGCTGCATGCACGAGCCCCACTACTCGGCAGACGTTTGGTCACAGGGGTCAACAGTGCTCAGGCTGGCAACAGTCCTCAGAGGCCCTACGGTGGGGAAGGGACCCTGTGGTGAGCTGAAGCAACGCTCGCTAGACTGCAGCAATGCTCACCCCAGGTAAAAGGGGGAGTGCGAACTGCGCAAGACGCGGTCACACCACGCCACGAGGCAGCACAGACCTCGGAAGCACGTCAAGCTATCCTGACTCCGAGGTCAGGCGCCTGGTTGGCAGTTAGTGCTCAGGAGAAGACAGGAAGATGGGCAACACAAAGGAAGGCCACTACCGTCCCACGAAAGAGGAGACTGTCGAATAGCCCGCGCGGCTCGCTTAACACGTGCCAAGATGGCGTCAATTCCCGCCCTTGAACCATTCGTCGTCGATGGAACCCCATCGTCCCTGGCTCCACGCTGGAAGGACTGGGTCAATCGCCTCCAAATATATTTTGAGGGGGCAGGAATATCCCGGGAGAGGCGCATGGCCCTACTGCTCCACCTAGGTGGTAAGGACATCCACTGCATCTACAAGACATTAGTAGAAGCAACGCCAAAGACATATCACACAATACTCACTGCACTGAATGCACACTTTGAGCCAATGGCGAGCAAGGACTATGAGCGGTTCATTTTCCGCCAAGCAAAGCAAGAAGCCGAAGAGTCTTTAGATGCATTCCATGGCAGGCTGAAGGAACTGGCCAGCTCGTGTAGATACCGGGACGAACAAGAGGAAATCCGAGAACAGATCATCCAAGGCTGTTTCTCATCCAAACTCCGAGTCGCCATCCTCCAAGAAGATTACAAGCCCCTCGAGGTCATACTGAAACTAGGCCTCTCCAAGGAACTGTCTCAAGTGAGAGCCTCCCACATGGAAGCAGCCCTACACCGCCCCATCAAAACAGAACAAGTCAATACGGAGGAGAAGGCGAATGTAGTAAGGCCCAGAGCGAGGCCAAGCGGAGGAAAAAGGCAGCAGACAAGAAGAAGGAGTGTGGATATTGTGGAGGCCAGGCACACCGCATGCAGGATTGCCTGGCGAAAGGAAGGAAATGCAGCTCATGCGGGTGGATGAACCACTTCGCAGCAGTATGCAGGTCCATGAAAGCCAAGAAAAAGGCTGCGCACGCGGTACAGGATGAACGGGACAGTGAAGACATGGACGACAACACAGAAGACTACCCAGTGCATTATGTGTTCGCCATCGACCAGCCACAAAGGAAAAAACGCCGCCTCCCGAAGTGCCGCATCAAAATTCACCAACAAGAAGTAAGAGCCAGTAGCGACACAGGGGCGTCCATTGAGCTGATGGCCGCGAACCTGTACAACCAACTACGCGAAAGACCTCCCCTACGCGAGGCAAAGATCCGAGTATTCGCGTATGGACAGAAGACACCCATTCCCCTGATAGGGTGTTTCAAGATGGAACTGCAACACCAAGAGTCTACGGTACCCACCACCGTCTACGTCACGAAAGAAGGCAGCGGCATGCTTTTGAGTGGACAAAAGGGGGTGGTGATGGACGGAGCATCTGAATCAATCAAACACTCACACCCAGTCAAAAGATCTGGGTTTAATCTGTCGACAGGCAGCCGAAGATCTGAAGCTCATCTCTTTTGCCATGGCAGTGTTGGAGGAAGAGTTAGACACCATCATGGAGGAATTTGACGAAGTATTCAAAGGCATTGGATGCCTAAAAGGGAAAGAAGTATCCCTCCACATCGACCCGTCGGTCCAACCCGTTGCGCTGAGGCACAGGTGCATTGCATTCCACTTGAGGAAGAAAGTCGAGGAGGAATTGGACGAACTGGAGAGACAAGGTATCATAGAGAAAGTCAGTGGACCCACCCCCTGGGTATCCCCAATCGTAGTCGCCCGGAAACCAAAACAGCTGGGACAGGTCCCCATCTGTGTGGACATGCGTCTCCCTAATGCGGCAGTAAAGAGAGAGCGACACCTGACCCCCACAATAGACGATATCCTAGGGGAACTCAACGGAGCAAAATGGTTCTCAAAGGTGGATCTTCGTTCTGGCTATCATCAGCTACCGCTCCACCCCGACTCGAGGTACATAACCACCTTCTCCACACACGTCGGCCTCAGACGATATTGGCGCCTCAACTTTGGAATATCGAGTGCCGCAGAAGTATTTCAAAATACCATCTGAGAGGTCCTCAGTGGACTTCCAGTAGTCCTAAACGTGAGCGATGACCTGCTAATTTACGCCTCGTCAATTGAGGAACACCACCAGAGGCTGAGAGAAGTCCTCCAAAGGATTAAAGAATCCGGCCTAACCCTCCACCGAGAGAAGTGCCAATTCTTGCAGAACAAAATCAGCTTCTTCGGGTATACATTCTCGAGCCAAGGAGTGGCACCTGACCCAGACAAAGTGAAGGATGTCCAGGGAGCCCCGGCCCCAACGAATGTCTCGGCAGCGAGAAGCTTCTTGGGTATGGTGAACTTCTGTGGGCGCTTCATCCCTGACCTGTCCAACCTCACCAAACCCTTCAGGGAGCTGACAAAATCCGCCACCACATGGCAATGGGGCCCGGAACAAAAGAAAGCATTCCGAGACACGAAGGCAGCTTTGTCAGCGGACACCACCCTATCCTACTTCGACCCGTCCAAGCTCACTAATGTAGCCGTGGATGCCAGCCCATACGGCTTAGGAGCGGTGCTAGCTCAACTTCAGAGCAACGGAGAATGGGCGCCCATCGCCTATGAGAGCCGTTCCTTGACCGACATGGAGCAGAGGTACTCGAAGATCGAGAGAGAGACGATCGCCATCCATTGGGCCTGCCGACATTTTCATGTGTATGTGTATGGCCATTCCTTCACGATATCCACGGACCACAAGCCCCTCATACCCCTGTTCCAGGGCTCAGTGTCAAAGCCGCCACCCAGAATCGAGAAGTGGATACTCCAATTACAAGGGTACGATTAACGAGTGGAATACAAGCCAGGGTAAACGAATCCGGCGGACTACCTGTCGAGGCACCACCGAGAAGCCACACCAAAAGAGAGGGAGGAGGCTGAGGACACCGAGGAATACGTCCGGCTAGTAACAGAAAGATCGCGACCCCTACCCATGAGCTTAGCCGCCATCATTGAAGCCTCCCGAGGCGATGAGTGCCTTCAACTAGTCACAGATGCAGTCCGGTCAGGCAATTGGCGTCACATCCAAGACTCTCTAAGCAGGCGGACCCCGCAAGCCCGAATTGTCTATCCTGCAAATCAAGGAAGAACTGTCCCTCGACAGTTAAGGATGCCTGCTACGAGGCCCCGACTCGTTATGCCCGCTAGCCTAACACACCAGGCCGTGGAACTGGCGCACCGAGGACACCAGGGCATGGTGAAAACCAAGAGCAGGTTGAGAGCCAAGGTGTGGTTCCCCGGGATAAACGTCATAGTCGAGCAAACCATCAGAACCTGTAACTGGTGTCAAGCGGCGGGGCCGTCAGATCGTCCTCACCCCGTTGCGACTGAAGATAACCCTCAGAGACCGTGGGAATGTGTGAGCTCCGACTTTGGGCATCTCCCTGATGGACGCTATGCCTTGGTGATCATTGACGATTTCACGAAGTATCCGGAAGTAGAGATCGCAGGGAGCCAGACAGCCACGGAAGTGATTGCCAAATTCGAAAAGACTATCGCCACCCATGGCATCTTCGAAGTTGTCAAGACGGACAATGGGCCCCCGTTTCAGGGTCAAGAGTTTGCTGAATATCTAAAGAGCTGGGGAATCCACCTTCGCAAAATAACACCCCGCTGGGCCCATGCAAATGGGGAAGTGTAAAGGTTCATGCGCACCCTCAATAAGACCATTTGTATAGCGGTGGCAGACGGGTCACCACTGGAAAGAGCTATTTACCGCTTCCTGAGGGAGTACAGGATGACCCCACATGTCACGACGGAGGCAGCGCCAGGAACCGCAACAATGGGCAGGATAGTGAATGACACAATTCCAAACCACCCAACGTGGAAGCCGGCACAAGCCGATGAAGGGAGGACCCTAGCGAACCAAGCTCGCTCTAATGACCAAGCCAGCAAACGGCGAGGAGCCCGAGAATCCAACATACAATCCAGAGACCAGGTGTACGTTAGAGATCGTTACCCAGGAAGCAAATTCCGACTCCCGTTCGAACACCAACCGTGGACAGTCACTCGACGGACGGGCACCATGGTGTCTGCCCAGAGAGGAGCCAAAACCGTCACCAGAGACGTTTTGTTCTTTAAGAAAGCACACCCCAGTACACCAACTCATCCATGGCGGGCCCCCGAGCGGGCCAGCCCCAATCTGCCGAGTGAGGAAGAAGAGACAACCCTGTGTCTCTCAGAAGATGAGAACCAAGTGGATCAAGACACTCAATCCCTGCCCACCACCCCGTGGGGGGTGGCCAAGCTCTCTCTCACCAGCGGCGGGAGACAACACCCCAATCTGAATGACGCCGGAGGTGGTTCCATCACGAGGAGGTCAATCCAGATATGGGTTGCGAAGAAACCCCGCACCCTCCTCCCAGCTAGCCGATTATCTGGTGTGACAATCCCGAGTGTGGACACTGGCAGACTGGTAACAGATTCATTGTTGTTCTTTTATTATGTCTCTGATATTTTTATGTTTAATAAAGGTTAGAAGGAATGTAGTGTTCCAGTGCGCGTGGTAGCATTCTAGCTTACCCGCGCTGCCGTAGTGCACCGGGGAATATAAATAAAGAGGCGGAGCTACCGGACGGCAGTCGGAGCCACGTGTAAACTCAAACACCGGCTCCTGTATTCATTAGCGCCGCGGGGCCGCTAGGTATAGCGCAAGCTCCCAGAAACGCTACAATAGCCTCTGAGGCCCCTGTCAAGGCATGAGCCCCCAGATACCCTTCTTACGGGGCACCAGCTCCACCTCAGCAGTCCGCCCAGGCCTCCCACAAACAAGTAGGGCCTGGGCCCAAGTACATGTAGCTCTCCTGTCTCATCGCAGGCAGAACCAGAGTCAATCCGGCGGCCCCAATCCCCGGCTGACCCCAACTCCTGCATATGATCTGACCCGAAAACTAGGCATTCTCAACCACCAGATCCAAAACAAGGGGCCTGGCCGGCCCAGACAAAGGTCGCTTCCTGGACTCTTCAGGCCAACACTCCCAGCCGAATTCGACGACGCGACGAGGACAACCCCAGCTAACCTGCTCAGGCGGCGTTGTCCGTGCCCAGCTTGCACACACGCTAGACTGAGCCAGGAGCTGCTGCCCCTCGTAAAGAGGGCACCGGAAGCCAGGCAAGACATGCACCTACTTTCAAGGACAGCCATCGTTAGAGCTCACAATGTTTGACAGTTTCCCATGTTACCGCAACGATGTCCGTGGTAGCGGGGGCACGTCCCTCCAGACATGGCAAACAACACCAGGGCCTGTGATTCTCTTTAAGGCCACCAGCACCCTATTTAGTATGGGTAGTTGGTGATATAGCAGCAACAATCCCACAAACACACCAGTCTGCAAAACAACTCCGGACGCTCCAAGGTCCCCCCACGCTTGACATATGTTCAACCGGCACCCAAGCAACCTTACTCCACTAAGGGGGGCGTACCGCGCCACACAGCATAGTGCCCACACCACCATGCGCTCCCGCCCGTTTGTACAATACACAATTACAATTCCCACCCAAAGGAAACTCAGGAGACATATTTGTGGGAAAGAACTGCTGCAGGTTTATTTCATACAACACAGGTATGACGTTTATGGTGGGTCATCTTACGGGCGATCCAAAGCAGGCAGCCCCTCGCTGTCCCACATGCCTAAGGAGCCATCTTGCACGGCGAGTCGATGCTCTGACGGTGCAGCACATTACCATCTTCGTTATACTCCCGCCCCCCCCTGTCAGGGCGGAGCGGTGTGGCACTCCCCCGATCGGTTCAAGCCCCCCGACTGCCCGAAGGACTAACGGGGCACCGTCGCGGTTTCCCGGAACCTCCTTCGGCTCCTGGTCCTTGGCTCAGGCACCCTTACTGTGCCAGGCAGAGGTACCCTTACTGTACCCTTCTGCCGCAGAGGTACCCTTACTGTACCTGTCTGCTTCCAGATCGCCCTGTAACTCCCCCTGCAACACAAAGAAGACCATTACAACATTCTAAAACTTAGCTCCGTCGCTCTAGCCGCTGGGTCAGGGTTCAGGGTGGGAACAGCGCAGAGCCGCGGGTGAAACAGGGAAGGAAAGAGGCCGAGCTACGGCCGCCGAGGTATAAGTAGCAGGGTCGCCCCTCCCACAGGTAAGCCCTCCCCCTGGCCGGTGAGAGGTGGACGCGGGGAGGGGCGCCCCATAGGTTGGCTCGAGCTAGCCGGGTGGGACTAAAGCGCTGCCCCGCCCATGTTCCCCTGCGGGTCACGCGGTCAGCGGCAAGAGCGCAATTGTAACACTTGGTGGGGGGAGCCGGGGTATCTAGCACCAAAGACCGTACAAAGAAGGGCTAATAACTG
This sequence comes from Lissotriton vulgaris, assembly GCF_964263255.1. Classification (NCBI taxonomy): domain Eukaryota; kingdom Metazoa; phylum Chordata; class Amphibia; order Caudata; family Salamandridae; genus Lissotriton; species Lissotriton vulgaris. The sequence goes on along the minus strand of NC_141685.1, from coordinate 795,898,506 downwards.
CTCACCCGTAAAACTCCAACTATGTCTCCAATCCAAGCGCAACGCAGAACCAAGAGACGACCTGCAGACGGCGTGTCCGGTGCAAAAAGGACGCTAAGATGGCTGGGGGAGGCATAAATACCTCCCCATTTCCTATGCGTGCCTTAAGTGACGCGTCTGGTAAGGGGACTCCTCCTGGAGTCCTGCATTATAGTGGGGGCGGGGAAGTGCCCAAATGGCACTAAAGGGGCCGCCCATTTAGGGTGGCCCCCTGCGGGGGCCGTGGGCAGCCGCAGAGTAGCAGAAGCAGGAACATAAAGCTGGCCCAACCAGCCAAACATTTCAAGGACCCTCCTACCCCCACCCTATTTACCTCAAGGCCAATAAATATCTGTGAAATATGGGAAACTGCCTCTCTTCCAATTCTGCAAGGGGCCTTGTCATTTTGTGTTACGCCACTGGGCGGAAGTGCAGGTACTCACACTTTCAAACACTTGCCGTGCAGTGACGCTTCATTCAATGGAACAGCTGTTACAGTGGCACGAGGCCCAGGGCAACAGCAGTCCAGGCATACATACCTAGCTATAACCAGGGCTCAACGCGGGTGGAAGGCGTCCCCCCACTTATTTTACCGTAGCTCGATAACTGGAGCAAATAGAGTCACACATTCACTCTTTGGCCTCTCTAGGGTGAGATCGGAGCTCATTCAGAGCGCTGCTCACGTGCTGGCTTCTCTGATGCAATCGCATCTTAGGGGTGAGCCAGGTGAGGCAATACGTCTGATGGTGCAAGCCACCTTTCATGATGTCACTTCCTCGTGACGTCAGCGTCCCCCCCACTTCTTTTTTTAGGACTTGTGCCCTGTGTATAACTGGCTTTCACTACTCAAGCAGTGGGTGGAGGGGCATGTTTTCTTTGGCCTCTGGCCACCTTGTTGCACCACTGCTGTAGAGAGAGGGGTGTCGAGCGCTGCAATAGGCCGTTTCCAGGACCTGCTGAGCACTGCACTTATTTTATTCGGCCCATCAACTGTGGCAAGCTCAGAGAACTACACATATCTCGCAAATTACCTTTGCAGGGATGCACAGGGAACGAACCCCTGAGAAAGGCAAATGTGCTTCAACAAATGCCGAAACAATGCGTGCCCCTCTAACTGGCACAGTGAAATAAGCTGCTGTTCACTAAACCAACAGGTGGACTCCCAAGACCCCGCACTGTGAACCCAGAATAAGGGCTTGAAAATAGATGAAATGGGCGCACTGAAAGAGGTATGCCCTTTATTGCAAGAAGTATATGCCTGCCGTATTGCGGTCTGCTCAGGGCAACCGTCCATATCTTTCACACGCATGTATGGCCCATGAACTAGTTTATCCCCTCTCAACTTACCAACCATGATCCATCCCCTACGGACTCGAACTTGCCCCAGTTTCAAAGTGACCCTACTTTTCTTTTGTTCATCAGTTAAGAAGGAAACTCAATAAATGACGTTAAGCTTCATTTTGTGATGTTTTTACGATTAATGAAATCACAGATCAAGAATAAAAACTTGTCTGAGGTCTCTGTACAGTTAACAGGGTTGCCCAAGACAGCGAAAGTGCCTTGGTAGTCCTTCCTCTCTCTATGAAGTAGAAGCAAGCAGGAAAAAATGGCAAAACTAAGAGGGCCTGATGAGATTTCTTTGCGTAAAATATCAACGGGTGTGTGGGGATTCTGCTATCATAATTTTGAGTGTGTGTGTGTGTCTGCCTGTTTATCGTTGGGCGTGTGTTTGTGTAGATCCCCATAAAATCTTGGAAGCAAGAGCGAAGAGAAATGCATTTTATAAGTAGACTCTATGACATACCGGAAGCAGGAGAATGAATTACTACCAGTAAATATGTAGATATATATATGTGCATTCGTAAAAGCTTGGCTGACAGAATGTCGAGGACACAAATATTGGGATGCCAAAGATATTGTACCTAGAATACTGACTAAAAAATATTAAAAGGTAAATATACTTAGGTATGTGGAAATGTGCTATTCTTCAATACACATTGTAGTGAAGAATAGCAAACGCATGTGTAGAACTTCAAGGTACATCAATGAATTCTTAAATCTATACATCGATGTATCTTGATGCTATATATATCTATAATTAATTATACATAGATGTACCTCAAAGATACACATATCTTTAAGGTAAATTGCTGCGTATTTCTGAAATCTATATTTACCTACAGAAACGTAATTTCACAATATTTTTGAAGCTGATATTCTTGCTCCAGTATTTTTCTAGCACAATATTTCAAACGTAATAACTCCATAATTTGGTGGTTTACCATGTAGGACAATGAAAAGATAAGTACAAACAATTTGGATGTTCAAGTTGTCATACTTTCTGTTAGACGGACCGGGAGGGTCGGCCGAGATTATGGGGAGAGGTCTCCAGGGAGAGCCGTCTCCAACGACTGTACAGATAAGTAACTTCCCCCCCCCACAGACGGACACCACACAAGATTGAAGGTTAACGAGACTTTATAGGCAATTCTTAGGTTACGTTGATATGATACAAGGAGGTCTGGACTCAGGGGTCCCCTCGGTTCTGATCTCTGGTTGAGGAAAAGGGGTAGCGGGACAGTCTTAGTTGCCAATGGGTAAAATAGCTCTCAATCCTCGAGCTCGGCGTGTTTGCTGATCGGGCCGTGGAGGAGCCAAGCCGGTCCCGAGACGGACGAAGGATGATCGACGGGCCGTGGAGAAGCCAAGCAGGTCCCGGGATGGATGACGGGTGGTCGACGGGCCGTGGAGAAGCCAAGCAGGTCCCGATGCAGATGACGGTTACAACGGTCCGCGGCCTCGCCAGCAGATCCGGACGACGATGAAGGATGAAGGTTACGACGGCTGTGGCAGCGCCAACAGGCAGGACGATGGTGCACAGGACAGAGCTACGGCAGCGCCAGTAGTCCGTCCAGGATGAGTTCCTCTTTACGTCTCTCGACTCCAAGATACAACTGCCTTCCTGCTCTGGAGCTGCCCCAGTTATAGGGCTGGCGTGCTTTGATGTCCGGACCCTCGCACTTGGAGGTCGGGAGGTCCGGGATGAGGGAGTCCAGACACCCAGCAGGGGGGTGGAGCCAGCGCCCGGGGAGGCGATGGGCGAGCGGCACTGGCCGGGGGAGAGCCATCGACACCTCTTTCTCCCATTGACCTGCCAAGTAGCTCGCTCACCTCCTGGGTGGAGGGTGGTGCCGGAATGTCTGAGGCCGGGCTAGGCCCAGGGTTGAGGTCGATCGGGGGCCAAGCGGCCTCGTGATGAGGTGTCCAAGATGGCGGCCCAGGCTGAGCGCATGGGTCGGCAGTGGATCGGGCCCATGAGGTGATCATGTTCGAGGGCAGGTGTCCCTGAGGGGACGTAGGACGTACAATGGTGGTGTGTGGTGCTGGCGTGACTGGGCTCGGGCCTGGTCGAACCGGGGGAGAGCGGCCCGTCATGTGGCCTGTCCAACATGCGTCCCCCCCAGCTGAAGGCGGGGAGAGTTACCCATCCTCTTGGGGACTCTCTTCGTCGAGGCGGAAAAACCGGGACAGGCCATCCGCGTTGGCGTGGTCGGACCCAGGCCGGTGTTCAACCGTGAAGTCCATACCTTGCAAGGAGATGGACCAGCGTAGCAGTTTTGGGTTTTCCCCCCGCATATGCATCAACCACTGCAGGGGTCGGTGGTCAGTCTGCACCCGAAAGTGGGTGCCAAAAAGGTAGGGCCGGAGCTTCTTGAGGGCCCATACCACGGCGAAGGCTTCCCTTTCTATGGTGCTCCAGCGTTGTTCCCGTGGTAGGAGTCTCCGGCTGATGAAGGCCACCGGTTGATCAAGGCCTTCGGTGTTTACTTGGGACAGGACCGCCCCAATGCCCTGGTCGGAGGCGTCCGTCTGGACGACGAACTCCCGGCTGTAGTCTGGGGCCTGGAGCACAGGAGCGGAACACATGGCGGCCTTTAACTGTTCGAATGCCGCTTGACACTCTGGGGTCCAGTTCACTTTCTTGGGCTGATTTTTTGATGTGAGTTCGGTGAGAGGCCCCACGATGGTACCATAGTCTTTCACGAACCTTCGGTAGTAGCCCGTGAGGCCCAGGAAGGCTCGCACCTCAGTTTGAGTGATAGGGGGTTGCCAGTTCTGGATGGCGGCAATCTTCAGCTGTAGAGGGGCCACTAGGCCGCTTCCCACCTGGTGTCCGAGGTAGGTCACCGACCCTTGTCCAATTTGACATTTGCTGGCCTTGATCGTGAGGCCAGCTCGCTGAAGGGCTTGTAGTACTGCTTGGAGGTGGTGGAGGTGCTCGGTCCAATGGGGGCTGTACACAGCGATGTCGTCCAGGTAGGCGGCGCTGAACTCTTCGAGCCCCGCCAGGACCTGGTTGACGAGCCGTTGGAAAGTCGCTGGGGCATTTTTCATGCCGAAGGGCATGACCGTAAAATGATAGTGGCCATCGGGGGTGGAGAAGGCAGAACGTTCTTGTGCTCGGGATGTGAGGCCGATCTGCCAATAACCTGCCGTCAGGTCGAAGATGCTGAGGTAGCGGGCAGCGCCCATTCGGTCGACCAGTTCATCTGCCCGGGGGATGGGGTGTGCGTCCGTTCTGGTGACGTCATTCAGGCCCCGGTAGTCGACACAGAACCGGAGTTCTGGTGTGGTTCCGGGGGCGGCTGCTTTGGGGACCAGTACGACCGGGCTGGCCCATGGACTGTCTGAGGGCTCGATGACCCCGAGCGTGAGCATCTTAGCTACTTCCGCCTGGATGCAGGCCCGTACCCGATCAGGTACGCGGTAGGCCCGGTGGCGGATAGGAGGGCTGTCTCCGGTGTCCACATCGTGCACACACCAGGAAGTGACACCTGGGGTGAGGGAGAACAGACTGGCAAATCGTGATAGGAGGGCTTGGCACTCGTGGCGTTGTTCTCTGGTGAGGGTCTCCGAGAGTCGGACCCCATCCACGGAGCCGTCTTGCTCCTGGGTCCGCAAGAGGTCAGGGAGAGGTTCGGAGTCGTCTTCAACCCCATTGTCTGTGGCCATCAAGAGACTGAGTTCTGTTCGTGCAAAGTGGGGTTTCAGTCTGTTGGTGTGGAGGACTCGGAGCGGATTCCGGGTGGACTCCATATCGATCAGATAGGTGGCAGGACCCTTGCGCTCGATTACCTTGAAGGGTCCCGTCCATTTGTCTTGGAGAGCGCACGGTTCTGTGGGGGACATTACCCAGACCTGTTGCCCCGGCTCGAATTCAATGGATGAGGCGTTCTGGTCATACCATTTCTTCATGTCCTCTTGACTAGTCTCTAGGTTGGCTTTTGCTAGGTCTCTGAACCGTCGGGACTGGTTGCGGAGGGTGAGGAGGTACCGGAAGACATCGGGAGGACTCTTGGCCGGAGGCATCTCCCAGCCTTCTTTGATCAGGCTGAGTGGCCCCCGTACTGGGTGCCCATAGAGCAGCTCGAATGGGCTGAAGCCTAGGGACTTCTGTGGGACCTCCCGGTAGGCGAAGAGGAGGCACGGTAGCAGCACATCCCACTGGCGACGGAGGGGCTCTTCCAATCCCCCGATCATCCCTTTTAGCGTGCGATTGAACCGCTCAACAAGTCCGTTTCCTTGGGGGTGATAGGGGGTCGTGAAGCGGTAGGTGACCCCACACTGTTGCCAGAGGGACTTCATATATTTGGAAATAAAGTTTGTGCCCCTATCACTGACGACTTCTCGGGGGAACCCCACACGGGAGAAGATCCCCATCAGGGCCCGGCCGACCACTGGGGCTGTCACGGTCCGGAGAGGAATAGCCTCAGGGTAGCGGGTGGCGTGGTCCACTAGTACCAGGATGAAGCGGTGGCCTTGTCTTGTACGCGGGTCTAGGGGTCCCACAATGTCTATTCCGACCCTCTCAAATGGGGTCGTGACTACTGGAAAGGGTTGCAGGGGGGCCTTTAATTTGCGGCCGCTCTTCCCACTGGCTTGGCACGTGGGGCAAGATCGGCAATGCTGGTGCACATCGTTTCTCATTTTCGGCCAGAAGAAGTGGGTCACTAGGCGGCTGTAGGTTTTATCTTGTCCCAGGTGCCCTGCCAGGGGGACATCGTGGGCCAGATTTAGCAGGAAGTCTCTAAAGCGGAGGGGCACCACTAGTACTCGGTTGGCCCCCAGCTCGGCGATTCGTTGCTCGCTGTACAATAGGTCATTGTCCCAGTAGACCCAATGAGTTCCGGAGGTATCCCCTGCGCTTTGGGCGAGCGCTTGTTGTCGGAGTCCCTCAAGGGAGGGACAGGTCTTCTGCTCCTGACGAAATTGTTCTTGTGTGGGTCCCCCTTCTTGAGCCCACTGGTCAAGATTAGCAAGGTCGGAAGGTTGGGCAAGTTCGAGGGGGACACCATGGTCGGGGGTCTCGGCGGGGGCGACCGGGGGCGGTGGCGCCGGCCATTCTGGTTCTTCGGGGTGAGGGTTGGCACGGGCGGCCATGGACCGGGTGGTGACGCATGCCCAGTCTGGGACGCCCAACATCCCCAAGTGTTCTTTTCGCTCCACGGCTGCCCACGGGGAGCTTTCCAGGTCATTTCCGAGGAGGCAGTCCACGGGGGCGTCGTCTCGGACCGTTACCTTCAGCATGCCGGAGACCCCTCCCCACTCAAAGGGGACGCAGGCCATCCGACACAGACTCTCTGAGTTGTCGGCGGATCGCACAGGGCAGAGAATGTTCGGTAGATATTGTTCTGGGGTCACCAGATGACAGCGGACGGCTGTCACACTGGCCCCGGTGTCTCGAAGGGCTTCGGCCCGTTGTCCATTGATGCTCACCCATTGGCTGTACTTCTGGGTGTTAGCGGGTAGGGGGACCCGCGGGACCATGTCTCTTCCCCCTAAGCACGCGAGAGTCATGGCTGCTGGCTCCCACTCTTGATACTCTTGCTCGTCTGTTTCTTGTTCCTCGGAGATCTGTTCTTCCCCTAGTGCCGCGGCGGCCACCTGGCGGGGTCTTGGACTCTGATACTGCGGGCAGCTTGGGTCGTTTGCATAGTGGCCGACTCGTTGGCATCGGTGACATGTAACATTGGCTCTGTATCCCGGTCGCGCCGGGGTGCTGCCCCGGTTGGCCGGGGGGGTGGTGCTGGTAGTGGGGGCGGCCGGAGTGTTGTCTCTCCCTCGTCCTTGGCCCCCTCCTCCTCCTCTGGGTCGGGGGTGACCATTGTTGTTCCTGTTCTGCTCGTAGGACCCATTCCGGCCCACTCTGGTGATCTCCCACCGGTCAGCTTCGGCTGCGAGCTGCCGGGGATCGGTTAACTTGCTGTCGAGGAGGTGTTGGCGTAGTTCAATAAAGCAATTGTTGGACAGATGCTCCCATACCATCAGATTGAACAGCTGCTCGTAGGTCGTGACGTTGTTCCCTCTGATCCAGCCTTCGAAGGCTCTGCTAAAGTACGTTACATAGTCCACCCAAGTTGTACCTGGAATGCGTGTGCAGTCTCGGAACCGCTGACGGTACATCTCGGGCGTGAGGCCATAGCGGGTGAGGAGGGCCGCTTTCATATGGTCGTAGGAGGTCATCTGGTGGTCTGGGAGCTGTAACAGAGTATCGCGGCCCTCATTGAGGAATTTGCCCCATAGGCCGGCTCCCCAGTCGGCTCTATCGATCCGGTGCGCAGTCATCGCGATTTCATAGGCTTTAAACCATTGCTGGATGTCGTCTTCTCGAAAATATTCTCGGACCACATCCTTGGGGATGTGCACTTTTTTCTCCGTGGACCCTGGGGTGGACGGTCTGTCGGGCACCCCTAACTCTTTATTCTGTTTGCGCAGGTTGATCTCGGCTAGGTTCCGCTCGTGCTCGTACGTTAGTCTTTTTTCCTCGAGCTCCCTTTGCCTCTGTTTCTCCTCTCTTTCTTCTCGGAGGCGAAGGTGCTCTAAGTTTATTTTTTGCTCGGCCAATTTGAGTTCTATGTCCATCTTGAGTCGGGCCATTTCGAGTTCGTGTAGTCGGGCTTTTTCTCTTTCTTGGATCTCGTCTTGCGAGAGACTGGTTCTTTGCCCCTCAGGGCCCGTGCTGGTATTTTTCGCGGTGCTTTGCTCAGGGGCTTCGACATCCCCGGTCTCTGCCCAAGATTCTAGGGCATGCTTAAAATCGTCCTTGGTACTTAGTCCGGTGGTAGCGATACCTAGTTCGATGCAGAACTGCTTTAGTTCACGATGGCTGTATTCCTCGAGTTTTTCCATTTGGAACTTCTCAGTTGATCCGCTCTCTTTAGTCGACATTGTTGTTCGTTGTGGGGTGAGCTACTCTCTGTACGTTATGCGGTGATTCGGATCGCGCCGCTGGCCACCAATGTTAGACGGACCGGGAGGGTCGGCCGAGATTATGGGGAGAGGTCTCCAGGGAGAGCCGTCTCCAACGACTGTACAGATAAGTAACTTCCCCCCCCCACAGACGGACACCACACAAGATTGAAGGTTAACGAGACTTTATAGGCAATTCTTAGGTTACGTTGATATGATACAAGGAGGTCTGGACTCAGGGGTCCCCTCGGTTCTGATCTCTGGTTGAGGAAAAGGGGTAGCGGGACAGTCTTAGTTGCCAATGGGTAAAATAGCTCTCAATCCTCGAGCTCGGCGTGTTTGCTGATCGGGCCGTGGAGGAGCCAAGCCGGTCCCGAGACGGACGAAGGATGATCGACGGGCCGTGGAGAAGCCAAGCAGGTCCCGGGATGGATGACGGGTGGTCGACGGGCCGTGGAGAAGCCAAGCAGGTCCCGATGCAGATGACGGTTACAACGGTCCGCGGCCTCGCCAGCAGATCCGGACGACGATGAAGGATGAAGGTTACGACGGCTGTGGCAGCGCCAACAGGCAGGACGATGGTGCACAGGACAGAGCTACGGCAGCGCCAGTAGTCCGTCCAGGATGAGTTCCTCTTTACGTCTCTCGACTCCAAGATACAACTGCCTTCCTGCTCTGGAGCTGCCCCAGTTATAGGGCTGGCGTGCTTTGATGTCCGGACCCTCGCACTTGGAGGTCGGGAGGTCCGGGATGAGGGAGTCCAGACACCCAGCAGGGGGGTGGAGCCAGCGCCCGGGGAGGCGATGGGCGAGCGGCACTGGCCGGGGGAGAGCCATCGACACCTCTTTCTCCCATTGACCTGCCAAGTAGCTCGCTCACCTCCTGGGTGGAGGGTGGTGCCGGAATGTCTGAGGCCGGGCTAGGCCCAGGGTTGAGGTCGATCGGGGGCCAGGCGGCCTCGTGATGAGGTGTCCAAGATGGCGGCCCAGGCTGAGCGCATGGGTCGGCAGTGGATCGGGCCCATGAGGTGATCATGTTCGAGGGCAGGTGTCCCTGAGGGGACGTAGGACGTACAATGGTGGTGTGTGGTGCTGGCGTGACTGGGCTCGGGCCTGGTCGAACCGGGGGAGAGCGGCCCGTCATGTGGCCTGTCCAACACTTTCTATAAGGTCTTTTCTTTTCTTCTTCTAATACCTTGAGTCTCTAAGCTCTTTCTAAATCTACTTCACCTTATCCACTACTTCCTTACAACGTAATCATTCTTGCTCACCTATGGCATTTGTACCTTCCTGAAAACCCCTAACCCTTGACCTAAACTAGCCCTTCAGACTTCCCGCACCTCTTTGTAGAGGGACGAAAGTTGATGCAAAAAGTCAAAATCCCTCTCTGATCTTTCTCCTGCATCTACGCTTTGCCTGTGATCATTTACTTTCGATCAAATTAGGAACTATATTTCCAGACATTCTTTTCTTCTCCTGCCCTCACCCTTGTTGCCTATTTTAGACCCTTCTTCAGCTACTGTATCCTAACGATGCTGACCTTTCTGCTAAATAATCTCTTTCAGCCACAGTCTTGGCCAATTATTTTACTTCAAAGGAAGACACTCATCATCACTTCTCTCCATCCACTGTTCCCTCAGCAACAACCGACAGATGCAATGTTACATTTTCTTTTTTAGCTCTCATTACTGAACCTGAACTTCTTTCGCCATGTCAATCCCGCAGCCTCTTCCTGCTCCTAATTCTCTCCATTGCTCCTTCTCTTCTTTCCTATGTAACCAACCTATTTACTGTCACTGTCCTCAGCATATTTTCTTACTTACTTCAAACATGCAACTATTTTTGCATTTCTTAAAAATCCTTCTAACGTGTGTCCTATTTTTATCCTACAATTCCTCACAAAATTCTGGGAATGCGTTTTTAGCGGTCATCTGTTCCCTTGTCCCTAACTACCTCACTACTGCATGTTTTTCTAAATTGCTGTCTATTCTCATGGAAGTGGGGTAAAGACTGATCAAAGTGGCAGATCAACACTGTAAGGAAATGCCTCTTTTGGCATGTTCAGCCCCACATTTTTGGGCTGAAACTGCAGGGTTATCGACTCGAGAGCGCACTGAGGTCTGCTGACCAGACCTCAGTGCCAGTGTTCAATGAATGAATGAATGAATCAATCAATCAATCAATCAATCCATCAGGGTTTGTAAAGAGTGGCTACTCACCAGGTCTCAAGGCGCTGGTGGGGGGGGGCAGGAGGGGGGGGGACTGCTGGTCCCTGTGGTTGTAGGTTCATTTGAAGAGCCAGGTCTTGAGGTCCTTCTTGAATTGGGACAGTGGCGCAGATTGCATGAGGTGGAGGGGCTTGGCGACAAGGTAGGAAAATGAACTTCTACCGGTTCTGGTCTTCTAGATCCTGGGGACGGAGGTGAGGGTGAGTTGGGTGGAACGGAGTTGTCTGGCAAATATGTGGAATGCGAGGGGGTGGTTCAGGTATGCTGGTTCTTTGTCATGGAGAGCTTTGAAGGCATGTGTGAGGAGCTTAAAGGTGATTCCCTTGTTGAGTGGGAGCCAGTGGAGTTGTTGCATGATGTGGCTGCGGCGGGGTTTATCGAGGACCAGCCTGGCTGTGGCGTTTTGGACATTCTGTCATTTCTTAAGGTGTTTCTAGGTGACGCTGGCATGGAGAGCGTTGCCGTAGTTGAGTCTTCTGCTGATGAGTGCGTGGGTAATCGTCTTTTTGGACTATATGGGGACCCATCTGAATTTCTTTCGAAGTAGGCAGGTCATGTGGAAGCAGGCTGAGTAAACTGCATTGATTTGGCGGTACATTGTGAGCGATGAGTCCGGTGTGATGCTGTGGTTGTAAGCATGGTCAGTCGTGGTGAAAAAGGGTCTCAGAGCGGCTGGCTACCAATAGTCATTCATGTCTAAAGGAGCGGGTCCCAAGATGAGTACTTCGGTCTTGTCCGAGTTGAGCTTGAGGCAGCTATCTTTCATCCAGTTGGCAAAGGCCTTAATTCCATTGTGGAAGTTGGTTCTGGCGGTTGTGGCTTCATTGGTGAGGGAGAGGATTAGCTAGGTGTCGTCGGCGTAGGAGTCAATGTTGAGTCCATGGCTTCTGATAATAGCTGTGAGGGGGAGCCATGTTGACTTTGAAGAGGGTGGGGCTCAGGTCTCTGTAGGTTCTGAGAAGAACAGGGTTAGTTGGACTCTGTGAGTTCAGGCGGTGAGGAAGGAGTGGTTCTAGTTAAGGGCCTTGTCGCAAATGCCGACGACATGGAGTCTTGTGATTAGGGTACATGGGAGATGGTGTTAAAGGTGGCCAATACAACAAGTAGGATGAAGGCTGCGGTCTCACCCCGGTCTAGGTGGGAGCAGATGTCATCGGTGGAGGCCATGAATGTGGACCCTGTGCTATGGTTGCTTCGGAAGCCAAAGCAACCACAGCATCTTAAAATCTTTTAACCTGGTCAATGGTGGCCCAGAATAAATATGAATAGGGCCTTCCACTTAGACAGGTTTATGTCATTTTTGATTCTCTGCATTTGGGATCCCTTTTCTGAAAAACTCTTTCCACAAAAAAAACATGTGCCCCACCCTGAGTTCTAGCCTGTGCCAGGGTGTGTCAGCGGCCCAATGATGAAGCATGCCACTACCTAGTGGGTGAGGGCAATTAAAATAACCCTATGGGTTTTCCAGTAGGTTCTCCTTCCCAACATGTCATTTTATCTTTGACACTCTAAATACCTTATTGGGGTTATTAGCATTTTTTCATTTGTTCTTGGTCCATTTCCTTTGGTGAGTTCTAGAGTGAGTTTTTTGTAGAGCTAGGGAAGGCTCAATCTCTCTTACCCTCTAGTGTGTGTACGTTAACCTACTTGGGAGGCCCAAACCTCTCTTTTATTACATATAAGTCACCCCTTAGGTAGGCCCTAGGCTAGGCAGATTTATAGGCAGGGTGCATTGTATTTAAAAGGTGGGACGTATGCTTTTGAATTTTACATGTCCTGGTAGTGAAAAACTGCTATATTTGTTTTTCACTACTGCAAGGCCTAACTCTCCCATAGGTTAACAATGGTATTGCCTTAAAACATCTTTAAAGGGGTATGTTCCAATTGAGAAAAGATATAGATGTAGAGTTTAGTGTCTCTGGATTCACATCTTAAAATCACAACTCATGGTGAAGTCTGGATTTAAATTGGTAGTCTAAAAATGCCACTTTTAGAAAGTTAAACAAAGTACATGGTGCGTCATCACCCATCAATATGAAGCTGCACTGCTTTAGAGCAGTTAGCTCAGTAATCAGTAACCAATCGAGTGATCTAATCAATAGTCATCTTCATCGGTTTGTATCTCTCTTCCATTCAAAATTCAGATGGAGGCAAGTGCCCATCCGGGCTTCTTCCAAAAGCCTGGTAAAACATGTTTCAATTTGAGTAATTAGATTAAATATTCACCCAATGCATTTCGGACAACATGCCCTTTGTCAGGGGTAACTGGAATATAAAAATGGCTCATCAGACACCATATATACATTATTGAACCTTTCCAAGTCCATTACATATGCTCTGCATGCAGTAATGAGACACTTGTGGTGCCAAAAAGTGTGCGTGCCTCCTGCCAAGATTACAAATATAACCATGGTGTGTATATGTGCCTCAACACTGTTAAATCAATAAAGCACCAAAAAAGTGAATGAAAAACATGGATAAAAAAAAGTGAATGAAAAAAAATGAATGAAAAAAGTGGATGAAATAAACTTGAAGAGATGAGTAGCCAAGCCTTGTGTTGGGAACAAACACTGTGTGTGCAAAAACATGCATTGAACACTTACCTCAGTGATATTACAAGCGTCTGCTCTACTTTTCCTCTACTTCAAAACTGCAACTCTCAGTGAAGCCGCTTGTGAGTGAAAAGAGTCGTCCTTCTCTGTGCGCGACCGCAAACAAATGAGAGAATGTCTTTAGTGAGCGCCACACGTGCAACCTTTTAAAACATGCCATACATCTCTCGAACAACGTAAAAACAATAAGCCCCAAATGAATGCTCTTGGACTAACTTATAGGGATATTGTACTGAAAATGAATCGCGCTTTCGATACCTGTAGAGGAAATAATGACAAAAATACTAATCACAAAAAAAGTGAATTAAAACAATTCCATAATAGCAGCATTATGTTTTTTTTTTAAATAGAAATACAGCGCATGTGATGTTGTAGTGTAGTTCCTATATTCCCAAGGACTCTACTGACTATATTAGACTTAAGGTTTGCCAGCTAGCTCAGAGGTCACTAGAAACTTTCTCGAATAAACAAGGAGGAGTTTAACCTCCCTGGATAGACAAGAAGGGTTTAGCTTCCGACAACCATATAACATGACAACTTTGCTCCCTCAGAATAAGAGTATATCTCTAGAGTCATGTGAAAACAATGGACAGCTATTTCACTCAGTCAATTGTGCGTTCTTAGTTTCACCAGAGTGCAGAGAAGAGAGAGATGGGCGTTTTCAATAAAAGGTATAATTTATTGAGCAGTCTTCCTTCTCATGCAAGAGAAATGAATTGCCACAATTGCAATACTTAATATAAAGTAAAGTGCGTACAGTAAAAGGAGTATTATGAAATAATACTGTAAAAGCATTGATATGGTTTCTTAGCCACAAGACACTTTAAAATGGATAAAACACATACATACATATATACATTGACTAACGTACTCAACTGGTGCTTCTAAAATACGCCTACCCCGGTGTACCTGACCTAAGCCTAATACGTGGGAAGGAGTAAGTAAGTAGCAGTTTAAGTTAAGTTGGTTTTGCCAAGAATCTGATTCAAGAATTCTCTTTAAGGGTTTAGTCAGCACCGTACCTTGGGAATAGAATGCAGGAGTTCTGGTATCTCTCTTTCAGGACTCGATATCCCAGCAACCCACAAGGGTAGGCTGGAAACGCCGGAGCTGGATTTTCTCGGCTGGAGAAAAAGACAGCGTCTTTCTCAGCGCGTCAAAGAGGAGGGGCAGCGTCCGTGGGCTCTCGCATCAGCTGGGCTCTCGGCAAGTAGATAGCTGCTCTGCTCCAAAACCACCACCGTGTGTTTGCTTAAGGCAACGTTGGTATATTCATACCTGAAAGGTGCCGGGTTTGATGTAAGGTTGGACATAAGACGTCAATAAAGATGTCACTAAGAACTGGCCGTTCTTACAGTGCTCGCAGGAGTTCTATTACAAATCAAAACAAAGCAAACAGGGATTTCCCAGGTTGCTGGAAGTTTGGTGTGTCAAAAGAACTCGTTGTGCTTTCTAGGAATCCAAGGAAGTAGCTTCTGCCGTGCCTTGGACTGCAAGGGCTATTTACTTAAATATGGATCTGATTCCTATGCCATTATACGGATATTATTGATTATAGCGGTACAAGGGCATACAATAGCAGTATTGATTCAGGTTCCTAGATAAAAACATAATAATGTCAGAAACATAGTGAGTATTAGGCTTAATACAACCAGGTTATCCCAAATGGCCTCAGTGATGGTATTATTTGTATTTAAACTCGTGGGGTGCGGTCATCCAAAAGGGAAAATCACGTGTGAAAACCATAATCAAAGATACGTAGTCCGCACTTCTATTTTCAACAAATTTAGGACAATATTATATCATGCTCAAGGCAAATCTTTGCATGTGCGCTAGAAAAAGTGCTCTGTCCCATTAGCAAAAGTTGCAAATCAAACAAAGTACATGGTGCATCATCACGCATCAATATCAAGCCGCACTGCTTTTAGAAACTTAGCATTCATGACTTGATCCTATACACGACTGAGTTTGGTGACATCTGGGCTTTGTGTATTCCCTCTAGACAATATCACAAAGGGTACTGAAGTGTGACATTTGCATCCTTTTGGCCCATCACCAGTCTGATGGGCCTTCCTGAGGTAGATTAGGAGGGAGGCGTTGACACTTGTACCTAAATAGGGCTGTGCCTGTCCCCACACAAAGAGCTGCACACACCCCTGTAGTGAGTCTGGAGCCAAGGCAGGAAAGGCATAGACCTTGTGATCTTCAAAGGCATCTTTGAATTCCACCCCCACTTCAAAGGCACAACTGGGTATAGGTACTGGTCTGGACCCCTAACACCACCAAATCAGATCTTTGCTGGAACCAAGAACATTCTGCCTTGAAGAAGAGATGCTCTGCTGTAGGAGGGACTGATACTTTGCTAACTGCATTGCTGTGTTAGCCTGCTGCCTGCTGATTGCTGTGCTGTAGGAGGAACTGCCACTTTACTACCTCCTCTGCTGTGTTGGCCTGCTGCTCGCTGGTTCTTTATTGGGAGTGAGAAGGACTGGATCTGTTCTTTACATACTTGAACCCAAGTTTCTCATAGGGCTTGTTCGCTTGCCTCCTCTTCTCTGACATCTCAGAATTACAAAAGACTTCTTGCAACTCTGCTGGTGCTGATGGACTCTGCCATCGATGAGTCCTACCTTTCCTGAGCAGCCCCTCCTGTCTTTGGCCTCAGAAGTGAGTTCTGCAGCTATTTTTCTGCAAAAATAGACTTCTTTGTACTTACTGGAACCAACACAGTGCACTCGGATGCCGATGCAGTGCAGATTCAAGGACACCACGGGTCTTGACTCCGAGGTTCAAGGAGGATGCAGCGCCGGTTCGGAAATGCCCCTGTTAGGCTCGACTTTGATATAGTGTCGATCCTTTGACACCAACTGCGAGGCTTGACTCCGACACATCGGCCTGCTTGCGTTAATCATAACCAACATATTGAGTCTTCAATGTCGATGTTTGCTCCATACAAAGGGACTTTTTCAGCAAGCCCTGCATGGGTCCAGTAGCCAGGAAGCCCTCCAACGTGGTTGGCCTGAACTTTTTGAACTTTGGATTTACCCCAGTCTAGTGTGACATCAAATAACCTTTTAGTGCTATTGACTTCTAAGCACTGCTTTGGGATTTAATCTTAAGAAATTAATATCTCGATTTATAATAAATGGACTTTTGTAGTTTTGGTTTTGTTTTACTGAAATAAAAAGTCTCTATTTTTCTGAAATAGCGTGAAGTCTTTTTGTGGTGTTCTCACTGTGTTACTGTAATTTAAGTGTTGCACAACTATTTTACACATTGTCTCTTAAGTTAAGCCTGACTGCTCTGTGCCAAGCTATCGGAGGGTGAGCACAGGTTAATTTTGGTTGTGTATCTGACTTACCCTGACTAGGATTGTGGTCTCTAACCTGGACAGGGTGCAAACCTCTGCCAACTAGAGACCCAATTTCTAATAGTAGTTATATATAACACACACTTGACTCATGGGTATTAGAGCACTTTACAAGAGAATTAGATCATGTTACACATTTTTAGGTCTAGGGGAGATTAATTTATTTGACCAGCATCACATGCTGTTTAGACAAATCTTATACAAAGCTGGAGTTCAAACATTGTTCCCCAGTTTTAATGTTGGCAGCTCTAAACATTACGGCACATTACGCTATCCGTTGCCTTTGACATGATGTAAAATGAGATCCTCCTAGATGGTTTGAGGATGGTGGCGGGTGTACCATGTAGTGCTTTTGAATGGTTTAAATATTTTTGGGGCCATAGATCCACACAGTTAAAATGGGGTGTGAATCATGACAATACCTGGGGAATCCCTCATAGATGGCATGCTCTTCAAAGTTTACTGAAAGCACAACCGGCTCTGACAAAGTTAAGAGCTGTGGGCTTCTGAACATTTAGATTCAGTTTCCTCTGGGTAGAAATGTTGAGGAAGGCACATGTGAGCTGAACAAGGAGTTGAAGATGGTGTCGCTTAGGATGATAGACATTTGCTGATCTTTAACATAGAAATGTAGAGAAGATGGTGGTTGGTTCAAGCTCACAGATGGTGTTGCATGGGGGAAATGACTACATATTATGCATTGGTGACTATCATTAACTCTCCCTTGCAGTGCTATCTTTGGGCTTTGTAATGGATGGACAGCTGACTCTGAAGTAATAGGTCCCCATTTTGACGAGCACAAGTGGGGACTTTATCAGCTATGTGGCCAAATTGCGCACTTTTTTAGAAGAAAAAGACAATGAAGTATCACAAGCTATAATTGGAGAATGCTTGTATTATAATAACACCTTGTCTTATTGGTGCCCCCACCGGACAGACTTCCATAATGACGCGACTGATTGGTAGTGAACTAGTCATGCAATCTCTCTTCCCTTAATAAATTCACACTGACTATCACATCTTGGTTAAATACCAAAGTTCTTGGAACCCTGCATAGGGACAGTCCTACATACTAAAGATATAGGTTTGCTGCTTAGATGCTAGGAAAATAATTAGATCAGGGAATAATGGCTTTTGGAATGCCTTTCCTTATACTATTTTCAGGTTCAGATCTGTCCTGCTTTAAATCAGATCTAAAAAAATATATTTTATCAGCTCAATCCATTGCAATTCTAGTTTCTCTCACTTTGTCTCTCCAATGTATTGTTTCTTCACCTTTTGTTTTTATTACAGCACTGAAGTAAATGTTTATTTGTTAAAATGTTTTTAGAGACAATCGCTATCTAAATAACATAGAGTTGAAACAAAAGTCTAAATTTACTGATGGTTATGTGAATAAGTGCAGTGGCAAAGAAGGTTTTAAATAGTGTACCAGAACTCCTATGATCTTCGACTCTTTGGAATGCCATCCCAGTGATCTGCCATGAGCCATCTATGACCTGACATAAATCAGACTTATGCAACATCTACATTCTGTTGAGGCGGGAGAGTAAGCTCTAATATTTTTTTGAAGCTTATTCACCTCATCATCATACAGGTTTACATTTTTCTTGGAGTTTTTGAGTTTCTTGTTGGTAAATTGTTCATGCTAGCAAAAATCTCATTGCCATGTCACTGTACTAGCTTGACTATATTAGCATTGAGTTCTGATACCAGTTTCACTGAGTGAATCAGGGAATGTAGAGCCTTCTTGTCAATGTGTTGCAGATCTCTAGTGTAGTGTGGGAGCTGGTTTGACACATAGCCTCTACCTTGCAGTAGAGATTTGGAAAGGGATAAGGAGTTGGTCTGAACATTTGAATTGGAAGAGCTGTGCAACTTGAAGAAAGTCCTTTGTCTTGAAGGTCTGCTACAAAGTGGCACCTTTTTTGTAGGTGGGTAGATTCAATATTGGAACAAATTATTGTTCAGTGTAGATGAGTGGGTGTCATCATTTCCCCATTGGAGGTTGAAGTCACCAAGGAAAATGTGGTTGCATTAAAAGATGAGTTGGCTGGTGCCATATTCAATTAAATCTTCTAAGAAGTCATTTCTGCCCTTCTGATTGGGTGGTAAACAATGTTTAGTCTCAGAGGTTTCGGTATAATGTTTGCAAATGCAACCATGACACATTGGAAGATGGATAAATTAAGTGAGCTTTTCAGTTTACATTTGAGTGATACATTGTATGTGAGTGATTCGCCTCTTCCTACTTTCTTCTTGTCCTAGAGGTACTAAGATATCAAGTAACACATTGGAGTATGCCATAAGCCAGGTTGCAGTCAGAGATAGAGCTTTAAGGTCATAGTACTGATTGAGGACAGATATAGATGTGGCATATAAAAAGGCAGACTTGTAGCTGAGGAGGGCAGCACTAATGTGTTGGCTCATTAATATGATATAGTACATTTTGGAGTTTGCTTGGGCAGATAAATCTTACGTTCTGTTTTGTCATCTGATTCTTGAGATGGTATTGATATGATGTGGGGTTTTGAGAATGCTTTCAATTGGTGAGGTTTCTTTTCTGGGTATGAGTTTGAGTTTGAGTTGGGATTTGTAAAGCCCGTAGCTACCCTAGGGCATCCCAGCGCTGACATGACCTAAGTACCAGAGGGGAAAGTAGAATAATTGACAGGTTTATGGAAAGAGCCAGGTTTTTAGTTGCCTCCGAAAAGCCAGGAGGTTATGTTCTCTCCACATGGCAAGTGGGAGGGCGTTCCACAGTTTTGGGGCGTTGTAGGAGAACAAGCGCCCCCCTGATCGTGACTTTTTTATTCTGGGAATGCTTGCGAGGGAGAGGGAGTCAGATCGGAGTTGTTTTTTAGAATGGTGGGGTTTAACGAAGGGTCTCAGAATCGGGGGGCCTCTGCCTTGCATTATCTTATGCGAGATGAATAAGGTCTTAAAGGTAATCCTTTCTTTGACTGGGAGCCAGTGCAGGCTCTTAAGTGCTGGTCTAGCCAAGCATCTCGATTTGGTTCCAGTTAGGAGTCTGGCGGCAGCGTTCTGGGCGCATTGCAGTCTATAAATAACTGATGCCGGTGCCCCCAGGTATAGGACGTTGCCATAGTCCAGTCTGGAGTTTACCAACCCCTGCATCAGCAGTTTCCTTGATTGGAAGGGGATCAGGTGGAGGATTTTTCGCGCCATCCTAATGAGGCCAAAGCAGGTGCCCGAGGTTTTTCTGGCCTGAGTTTTGAAGCTAAGGTCTCGATCCAGCCAAATGCCAAGACTTTTGACTTCTGGTTTAGGGGTAGGAGGCGTTCCCATGCATGGCAGCCAAGAAAGGGATGGGGGGATTTTGTAAGGGTTCCCTAGGAGAAGTATCTCAGATTTTTCTCCGTTCAGTTTTAATCGAGATTCGCACATCCAATGGAAAACACTCTCGAGACAGTTTGCCACATTGTCTAGGCTATCGCTCCGCTGGTTAATAGAAACCACCAGCTGGGTGTCGTCGGCATGCATGACTGTTTTTATGCCAAACGGGGCGATAATGTCCTCTAAAGGGGACATGTAAACGTTAAAAAGTGTGGGGCTCAGGGAGGAGCCCTGGGGAACCCCACACTGAAGTGGCAGGGCTTTGGACACAGTGGAGCCATCTGACACTTGGAAGGTTCTTTCTTTCAGAAAGGACTTGATCCAGGACAGGGCGGAGTCGGGGGCTCCTATCAGACTTAGCCGGTGGATCAGGATGGCATGATCCACCGTGTCGAAGGCGGCACTTAGGTCGAGGAGGATCACTGCCACTGATCCTTTAGCGTCCATGATGGTTCTTGCCTCTTCGACCACGGCTAGCAGAGCAGTGTCCGTTCCCTGTCTAAACCCTGTCTGAGATTGGCGCAGGAGTTTATTGGCTCCGAGGAAATTGGAGAGTTGGTGGTTGACGATTCGTTCGGCCACTTTGCTGATAGCAGGAAGAAGAGAGATGGGTCTGAAGTTGGTTGGGTCCAAGGGATCAAGGTGGGGTTTCTTTAGAAGAGCTCTGACAGTGGCTTTCTTCCAGTCCGCAGGAACAGAGCCCAATCTGAAGGAGGTGTTAATGAGGTCAGTGAGAGGAGGGGCAACCGTGGAGGTGACCAATTTTAATTTGCTCATAGGAGCTGGGTCTGAAGGCGCACCACTTTTTACGGTTTTTAGGGTGGACAAAAATATCTCTGTGGTGATCTGGGGAAAGGTTCGGAGGCATGGGGCCTCAGGGCAGTGGGGGGGGGGGGGGGGGGGGCTGGGATTTGAAAGGAATTGGGACCAGGGAGTGAAGTCAGAATTTTGTCAATTTTTGCCGAAAAGAACTCAGCAAGCTGGTTACATCTGTTGCCCGAAGGGTCGGTGTGGGTAAGGGGTCTGGAATTTTGGTGAGTAAGCGTACTATGCGGTAAGTTTCTTTCGCAGAATTGGCTGCCGCTGATATCTTTTCCTCGAAGAAAGTTGCCTGTGTTTTTTTTATGCAGTTTTTATATTGCTTGATGGATGCCCTGTATTCATTTTTGCTTTCCGTCATCCATTTTTTTCTCCAGAGGCGCTCGAGTTTTTTACATTTCTTCCTGAGATTTCGTAATTCTTGGGTAATCAAGGGGATTTGGCTGTTTTCTTTATACTGGGGAGGGATTTGACTGGCAGGGTAACGTCGAGGGACTGGTTGATCCACTCATGTAGTTGAACATCTGCTCTGGAGGGGTCTGGGTCCAGTACTGGTAAGGTGGCAGAGAGTACTTGTGCCCAGGAGTTTATGTCCAGAGTTTTCCACGGACGGGAGGGTGCTTGGGGGGGGGTCTCTCAGGTGCCTCAGCCGAGAGTATTAGCCTAAAGGGGACTAAGAAGTGGTCTGACCATGGGATAGGGATGGGGCAATTTACCACTTGTAAGATTGGTGAATATGGGGTCCAATAAATGGCCCTTGTTGTGGGTGGGTTGGTTGCTTTGTAGTTCGAGACTTAGCGAGGCTAGGTCTGCTTTGAGATCCGCAGCTGTTTTATTGGAAAGGTCATCGAAGTGGAGATTCAAGTCTCGCAAGACCGTGAAGTTCGGGGATAAGCATGCGAGGGAGGAAACGGTGTCCATTAGGGAATCACAAAAACGACGTTGCAGTCCTGGTGGGCGATACACTAGTATCCCTGAGATGGTGGTAGAAGGGGGCCGGTGGATAGAGAAATGTAAATTTTTACAGTCCAAGATGGGGCTTTCTTTGAACTGGCAGGACAGGTAGTCTCGATATATAATCGCTATCCCACCTCCGATACCGGACGGTCTATTCTGGTGCTTTATAAGGTAACCAAGTGGGAGCGATTGAATGATATCTGGCTCCAAGTCTGCAGTGAGCCAAGTTTCTGTGAGGAAGAGTGCATCTATTTCCGAATCCTGTAGGAGTGAGTTAATTTCTATCTGGTGCTTCGGGAGGGATCTGCAATTAAGCAGGGCCATCCCGAGACAGGATGGTTTTGTGGGGAAGTGTGGGGTTAGCCTGTAGGTACAATTTGGACAGCTG
This sequence comes from Lissotriton vulgaris, assembly GCF_964263255.1. NCBI lineage: Eukaryota > Metazoa > Chordata > Amphibia > Caudata > Salamandridae > Lissotriton > Lissotriton vulgaris. The sequence continues at coordinate 795,876,508 of NC_141685.1, read as the reverse complement.
GAATGTCCTTCCTCTAGGGAAATAGTACAGCGACAGTGGGCGACCGAGAGATCCCCTAGCTTGTTCAGTGTTTCCTGGGTATATCTAAGGGGTAATGGAGTTGGCGGAGCAGAGGTTATGGGCTCTGGGCTTGGTCTGGCGCGGACGGGCGCAGACGGGCTTGCCTTAGGTAGGAGGTTGTTTAGGGGATCTGGGCATGGGGGCTGTGGAGATAGGCTCAGAGATGTGTGCGTTAGTAGAAGGGGCCAATGAGGGTGCTTTTTTAAATGGGTGAGAGACAGGGAGAATGTCTTTTGGAGAACTTGAATTTGCTCTGGTAGATCCTCCGGAGAGTAGACGTGTAATAGGAAAAATAAGAGGGTCTGTACTGCATTTACAGTTGCAAAAGGACATTTTGCATGTGAATCATAGATCAGGGTGGTTAAGTGGGGAGCCTATCCTTTTTCCGATTTTACTTGCTAAGTATGTCTCACAACAGTAGTAGTAGATTTAAGAGCTTGGGAAAACTGCACCTATGATAATTACTGAAGTACACTTCTGAAGGGATCTCGCACCATGTCAATATGCTGGTAAGCTTCTGATATAGTTATCCGCATTGCACACTTGTTCAATTTTGATCCAGTAGCCTAACATATGTACAGAGGGCACATGTTTCTGAATAATGATTGATGTAACAATGCTAAATTATGTAAACTCTGGTAGGGACATTCCAGCTCCTACATGACGTACACCATAAAAGTTTGAGTCTCTATATATTTTGACAGAATGGATAGTAGAGACCTCCTAATTTTAACAAGTATGGAGCACACCATACACATGATTGTACATATTATCAAACATTTGAGTATTGAAGAAAATAAGAACAATGATAATACTACCTAATATGGCTTACATTATGGAATGCTCACCTCTAATAGTGATGGTGTAATAATTTAAAAACACGCTGTTTAAAAACATGTTTGCAAAGATGTTGCTGCAACACATAGGTGTGCTTTTTACAACTCATGGAATTCGCAGAATCTTTTTTTCAATATGAAGGATTTTTGAGTTACAAATGGAAACAATGCACCTATTGGTACCTTTAATGCGTATCTATAAGGATCATCTCTTTTCTTATAGAATACCTGAAGTATAAATACCTATTGGAAATATATAAGTAGCACTAGCAGATACCATATTGTTGGAGATTACACTGTTATTCTTCTGGTTAGCTATAATGTGCAGGTGAGCCTAGAATATTTTCTTCTAACTAGACAGGTAGTTGTAACATATATCAATCTACCATCTTCTAGATACCGATGTATGAAGTTAATTATTAGGTCTAATTGAAGTTAAAGTAAAGAAAAACTGTACACTATGAATATCTACATATGCTATATTTGTGTAAGCCTATATTATTTGTCCTTCCTCTATAGGATTTTTATGATGGATATATATATAACTGAAACATGGTAATATATATGCAGACATCATATGAGATGTATAAAATATTGATCAAATTATGGCAAAAAGGAGTTGACCTCCACATATGAATACTGGGATGACTCAATTGGTTAACATAAATAATGCATTAACTGTTGGTAGATGGATTTATCTGAAATAAGTAGGCAATGACCTTGATTAGTGTTTCATTGTATGTGTTATTATTCTTTGGCATAATGATATATAGAATTATAATAATTGGACGAGTCATGATGGCTGAAAATGGTGCACTAACTTTGACATATTGAGTGATAACATCATTGTTGAACGTATTTTCTTACAACTGTATATTGTTTTTAATCTGATTTATTATTTATTCTTTGTATGAATGTTCTGATTGCAGCTCTGGAGAAGTTCATTTTGGACAAAGCGCATCGGCTACAAGCAATTATATATGAACTCAATAAACAATGGTTTATGATGCTAGTATTCATGTGCAGTAAATATGTATATGTAATGGACTACATTTAGGGGCTTGTATACTCCCTTTGAACAGTCTGCTTAGCATAACTTTCTATTTACAGTTGACTCGATAATGGCAGCAATTTTCGAGCTGCCATTTTGATTGTGCATATACATAAAAAAAAATTGGAGGTACAAAATTCATATGTCAGGTAGTACATATTGCTCCAATCACTAGTTGTAAATCATTTGTTTTATTGTTGTGTTGAGCTGTGGGTTTTGTGTTCTGTTTTGTCAGTTTGTTTGTTGTGGCCTGTTAAGTTTGTTGAGTATTTTTTTACTTGGTGTTGTGCGATTGTGTTATGCCATTCTCTCAGTAATTTCTTTGAAGATGTTAACAAATACTCCTACATTTCCAGACATAGGAGTTTCAGTGACAACCACTTGCCAATCTCTAAGGTGGTCAAATACCACTCAGGGCCAAACTAGGACCCAAAATGAGCCCTAGCAAAAATGTTCGAAACAGTCCCAAAATGCAGGAAGCTGAGCAAGAAATGAGGCCATGGCAGCTTTCTGGGCAGGGTCATGGCAGTAAATCAAGCTTTGAAAGCAGACCACTACCCTGGGGCCCACTGGGGAAATGTGAGAGAAGGTGAATGGTCTGTCCAGGCCTGAAACAGGCTGCATCAGGTCTTCAACTATTTTAAACACCAGCCAGACCAAAACGGTAGCGCATCGTCATTACATTAACGCTCCAACGTTCACTTGTGTGGTTCTTTGTATATATATCACACTAATCCAAGGTGGCTGCTGTCAAAAAAGATCACAATCCAAGTTGCCATGCGATCAAGAGGACTGGTCACTCCATAGGTGGTGCCAGTTCTAACCAGGTATTAAACAGCACTAATGTAGGACTCGGGCTGCTAATACAAGGGAGCCTCAAATGTCAAATCAGGTGTAAACAAGTTTTGTGCCTCATTCGACATTACACATCGAATTACACACTAACATATTTTACCAGCCATCTTTTGTGGTGGAAAAAAAACACAATTCCGAGCTCAAAATTCAAAACAATATGCTATATTACCACAATATCCCTCAATTCCAACAAGGAGACCTCAGAGCGAGGAGGTCAAACTGCACCAGACAAAAAGCAAAAGGTGCATTACTGGCATTTTCATGAGTAGATGCACTTCACTCAAACACTGCTGCCTTCGGGATGAAGTCATTTGTGTCTTCACAACTTATATACTTCTAATGTTAGCTAAACCGTCGCTAAACCATGGTAATTCTATGACCCTGTGCCTGCTATCATAACCCTTGTCTAATGATGATTTACAACTTGTTCTAGTGGTGTGCAAGTCCTGTGCAGTACGAGCAATTTTCAGGTGAACCATAGTGTTTAGCCTGTGTACTAAAGATATGTCTTCCCAAAAACGGAACTGTATTCATTGCACTACTATGTACTCTTAGTTTACTTCCAGGCAATTTGAACACTCACTTGTGGTGGGCACATCTTGACATGCTGTCCTCCTTGCAAGGGCTACAATAAGAGCAGTATGGTTGCAAATGTCATCAATGGCAGTGCTTCTTGGTTACAGTTGATGGGCCAAAATCTCAATAGGAGCTCAGAGGGAAAAAGGGAAAGGGTCGCCCTCCACTCAAACTTAGTAATACAACAAAAGACCCAGTCCCAGGGCGTCAAAGCATATCAGTGGCAAAATCAAGAGCAGTCACTATGTACTGCTACCTATTACTGTCCTCTACAATTTATAAGGGGACACTGCACTGTATTCCGCCCAAATTGGCATTTAAAAGGAACAGCCTATTCTCCTTGACAGCGACACAGAACAGCAAGTACTATGACCTATATAGGTCAAAGACAGGTGTCCACACCACCAGTGTTGTACTGAATTCTGCTTAGAAAAAATGTGTGAGAAACAAATGACACCTCACGGAAACACCACCAACGGGATAACTGGTATGTAATTTCAAGACAAGCCCCTGTCTCATAATCGGTAGTCACTTGATTCTCAAAAGAAAGTAAGAAGAAAGAAAAGAAGTGTCCAAAACAAACAACCAAAGATATGTGACAAACAGTGGAAAGCAGAAACATCTGCTAGCGACAAACATATAACGTAAACAAGTGCATAAAACACAGCATAAAATTCCCTTAACCAACTTTAATTAAAGGGAAGTGATTGTATGCTGCAGTACTAAAAAGGCTAGTAGCTATTCATGCATACCATTACCTATTACCAGTGCCGACATGTTTCACTGCCATATCAATTTAGGCAGTTTCATCAGGGCTGCACTTTTATGCCGTCACTCCACTTTTGGACACTCGTTCTGTGTAAACTGCCAAGGAAGAACAGGCATAAAGAACCAATTAAAAACATGTAAACCTACTGTTTATTAGCCGTATGTGAGAAATGGTGTATAACTCTTGTTTACCCAGAGTCAGCCTAGTTAATCATACCAGCCGCCCGGGGTTGAGAAGTATACAGGGGTACTCCAAATGTGAGTTCTTGCCTTCACTTAAACATTAAGCTTTCTGCTGATAGAGAAAGAAAAGTTTTTCACCAGTTTGTGAGAAACATAAGACCAGATCGACAGTCTTATTGATGTGTGGATCACAACTCAACATCAATTATTCACACTGAATGGTGGTATACATTCAGCATCATTCAACTCTTACAAAACAGTTTAATAAGGATAACTCCTCATAGCCTCTAGCTGTCAAAGTGCTTGGCAGGATGGGTAGCATACAACTGTCTGACTTGCTACGTAGAACCGTACTTCGCTGGTCATAGCGCGACTCCCTTTCTAATTAGACCAGTGCACGAATGCTGCCCTGCCCACCATGCCAAAAATCACAATGTTCGCTCGCTTTTCAATTTGACAATTACAAGAGTGCTGCCCTGTCCACAACACCGATATCGGCCGGGAACCAGACCCCCATGATACTCCTCACCGTGCGTTCACCATAAAGACGCTTTTACTCCTCCACAGCGTCTCTGGACACGGACGCGCTGAAGTAGCGGCATCAGGCGGTCTCCGCCCTCAAGCCCACGTCATGTGACTCGGGTGCCGTAGGCGGGGGCCATATTGGACTAGTCAAAGCGAACGCCGGGAAGTGGCTGTAGGTGCTCAGGCACGGAGATCTTGTTGTATGCACCTAAAACCTAACATGCGCCCACACCTAATGGCGATTTAATGTATTTACCAGGAACATTACTGGGGTACAACACATATCTTCCCCGGAAGATAATTACCATGATGTAAATGGCCGCCATCTTAGAATAGTATCATGGACATGTCAGACTTAGTACAAGGTATTTAATGATTACACCGCAGTGCTCGATGTGGCGGCTAACTTTGAATGTTTTGGATCTAAAATCTAGTAAAGTGTGTATAGTTGTCGGAGCAAATCCCAAACATAGTGATGTATGTATATAAGACATGCCTATAGCTATAAAGGTAGAACTCCATATATACAGGGTTCCTCAACCCTTCATGCCATGTAGACACTTAATTATGCATCTGTACAAAAGGAGAACATAGTATGTCCCACACCAATGAGGACATCCAACTCAGTATATACTATAGTCCCTCTATGTTAAATGTTAAAAGTTCAAAAGGCAGATACACTGAAGAAAAACAATCTATACCAGCCATCTCGAAAGTCCTCTTATGCCAACAGATAGGCGTAAATCATCCATGAGACCTAAACTGCAAGGGCAGGGAACAAGGACTGGACTGATAGAGGGGTCACAGTTTAACCCTATTCCATTCGATAATTTCATTTAGCCCAAGTTGGTCAGTTTTTTCGCTATAAATCCACTGTGCTTCCTTTGAGAGTAGAATGCTTTCCATGTTGTGGGGGTCCTTTTCACCTTTTCTAACACTGTCCAATTGAAGGTGTGTTTCTCTGTGAAACAGTGTTGTACCAGCTTTGTTGTTAATTTGCCAGTCCTAATGGTACTAAGATGTTCTTGTATTCTCACTTTAATTTTTCGGGATGTAAGTCCTTTATATTGTAACCCACATTGACAAGTCAATCTGTACACTACTTGAGTCGAGTTACAATTGCTGAACTGGTTAAGAAACCATTCCTTTCCAGATGTTAATGTCACACTTGTGCTCTTCTTGGTGAGTGGGCAAACGGAGCACGTCCCACAAGGATAATGGCCATTAGGAACCGCAGAGAATGAATTGGTTCTTTCAGTGGGGGCCCGGGAGTGTACAAGTTTGTCTTTTAAATTACATGCCCTCTTAAAGGCAAATCTAGGCGGTGGCATTTGAAATTCGTTATCAGATAGCAAGGACCAATGTTTCCGGATGGATTGTCTTATTTTGGTTGCCTTTGGATCATATGTCATGACGACCGGTACACATTCTTCTCTAGGTTTAACTATTTTTTCCAAAAGGGCACTCCTAGGTGTACTTGAAGCTCTTTTTTTAGCTTGTTTCACAGTCTTTGTTGGATAGTTCCTGTTGGTGAGCTTGGATGCCAATTCTTCCGATTGTTCCAGAAAGGTGTTAGTGGAGGAGCAGTTACGTCTGTATCTCAGAAACTGCCCCACGGGCAGGTTATCTCTCAACGCCCTAGGATGGAAAGAATTGTAGGACAGGAGAGAGTTCCTGTCAGTGGGCTTCTGGTGTACACAGGTGTTTATCTTGTTGTTACTGTACTCAATATCTAGATCCAGATAGACCGCCTTGTGTCTGTCATAGGTCCAGGTGAACTTGAGATTTGCATCTTGCACATTGAGCCAGTTAAGGAATTCAAGCAGATCTTCTTCCGTGCCTGACCAAATGCAGAGCCCGTCATCTATATATCTCTTCCAGAGACGGAGATTGCTCTGGAAGGGGTTGTTATTGTGATAGATGACGTGCTCCTCAAACTGCCCAACGTAAATACAGGCTAGACTGGGGGCCATAGTGGCCCCCATGGAAGTCCCCAAAACCTGGAGATAGAGCTGATTTTTATGGCTGAAGTAGTTTCCTGTGAGGGCCAGCTCAATACATTGGAGAACAAATGCCTGGGTGGTATCATAAAACCATTCCTGGTCAGCCAGGGCGCGGGCTGCTGCCACCAGCGCCGCGTCCTGGGGTATGCAAGTGTATAAAGATTCAATGTCAATAGTGACAAAGAATTCTTCCATTGGATCGTATTGGGTGTCCTCCAGAGTATTCAAAATGTCAGTGGTGTCTTTTACAAAAGATCTCTGGTTGACCACGGATTCTCTCAAAAAGAAATCAGCGTACTGGGAAAGCGGCTCTAGCACCGACTGAATCCCAGCAACAATGGGACGTCCCGGAGGTGGGCGTGTTGGTTTGTGGATTTTTGGGAGTATGTAAAAGGACGGAGTCCTGGAGTTGGTATTATCCAGGAACTCCGCCTCTTTTACAGAAATCCATTTCTTCTCCTTGGCTGTTCCTACCATCTCACGGATGGTTTTCAATAAGTCTTCCAAAGGATCCTTATTGAGAGGTTGGTAGTTGGTCCTTACACTCAAAAGATGCATCACTTCTGCATCGTAGTCAGCAGTGTTGAGCACAATCTGGTCTTATGTTTCTCACAAACTGGTGAAAAACTTTTCTTTCTCTATCAGCAGTCGCACTATGACCAGCGAAGTACGGTTCTACGTAGCAAGTCAGACAGTTGTATGCTACCCATCCTGCCAAGCACTTTGACAGCTAGAGGCTATGAGGAGTTATCCTTATTAAACTGTTTTGTAAGAGTTGAATGATGCTGAATGTATACCACCATTCAGTGTGAATAATTGATGAGGAGTTGTGATCCACACATCAATAAGACTGTCGATCTGGTCTTATGTTTCTCACAAACTGGTGAAAAACTTTTCTTTCTCTATGAGCAGAAAGCTTAATGTTTAAGTGAAGGCGAGAACTCACATTTGGAGTACCCCTGTATCCTTCTCAACCCCGGACGGCTGGTATGATTAACTAGGCTGACTCTGGGTAAACAAGAGTTATACACCATTTCTCACATACGGCTAATAAACAGTAGGTTTACATGTTTTTAATTGGTTCTTTATGCCTGTTCTTCCTTGGCAGTTCACATAGAACGAGTGTCCAAAAGTGGAGTGGCGGCATAAAAGTGCAGCCCTGATGAAACTGCCTAAATTGATATGGCAGTGAAACATGTCGGCACTGGTAATAGGTAATGGTATGCATGAATAGCTACCAGCCTTTTTAGTACTGCTGCATACAATCACTTCCCTTTAAATAAAGTTGGTTAAGGGAATTTTATGCTGTGTTTTATGCACTTGTTTACGTTATATGTTTGTCACTAGCAGATGTTTCTGCTTTCCACTGTTTGTCACATATCTTTGGTTGTTTGTTTTGGACACTTCTTTTCTTTCTTCTTACTTTCTTTTGAGAATCAAGTGACTACCGATGATGAGACAGGGGCTTGTCTGGAAATTACATACCAGTTACCCCGTTGGTGGTGTTTCCGTGAGGTGTCATTTGTTTCTCACACATTTTTTCTAAGCAGAATTCAGTCCAACACTGGTGGTGTGGACACCTGTCTTTGACCTATATAGATCATAGTACTTGCTGTTCTGTGTCGCTGTCAAGGAGAATAGGCTGTTCCTTTTAAATGCCAATTTGGGCGGAATACAGTGCAGTGTCCCCTTATAAATTGTAGAGGACAGTAATAGGTAGCAGTACATAGTGACTGCTCTTGATTTTGCCACTGATATGCTTTGACGCCCTGGGACTGGGTCTTTTGTTGTATTACTAAGTTTGAGTGGAGGGCGACCCTTTCCCTTTTTCCCTCTGAGCTCCTATTGAGATTTTGACTGTTGTGGACGGCTGATTAACCGTGAGAGCTTTGCATCCCCCTTTGTGGAGGATTGTGTGGAATTTTACTGTACATGTAAACCGTTTTTGTTAGCACCCGGCCACCGTTTCCATCTGCTGTAGATCTGGTGTATGTGATTCACGTGTATACACATCTGTGCGTTACTGTGGGGGTTAACTATTTGTATATCCCATACCAATGGATAAAAACTGCTTAGCTTTTATGGAGGAGCAGATAGCAGCTATCCTAGCGGGCCCTTCACTTTTACCAGACACTCCCTTACTAGGTACTACCACAGTGAGGGAAGAATGGGAAAAATTGAGTACCCTTAAGAAGAGACAGGTTAGAATTGCGAAACATGGGGCGCTTATAACTGAATATTACACCGCAGGAGCAGCCCCAGCCAGTCTCTTGGTGAGAATAGAACCCCGAATATTCCTTGATGATAGCAAGTTTAGACGTGACTGGAGTTTTATTGCAAATAAATGTACCAGGGATTGGCTGATTTTAAATATTAGCACGGCCAAAAGTCTAAGTGAAGAACTTCTAAAAGAAATTCTTGAATTGGAAGAAACAATACAAAGGGACACTACCCTTCTTGACACCAAGGATCAATTAAAGAGGATCCAGGACGACCTATCCGAATACAGAAATTATATGGTGACCCAGAAACTTAAGGGCTTTACCCGTAATTTGGAGAGGTTTACACATGAATGGGCATTCCCCTATGTGAAGGACGATTATTATTAGACGCCACAGGAACCCCAGTCTTTTGGGGGGCGACAAAGGGGCAGAGGAGCAAGACAACAAACAAGACGGACCCCAAGTCACTGGACTTTTGACAACACTTCCAGTGAAGAAGAAGAAGACACACCACAAGGCAATCGCGTGAGATTCAATCAGCAGACTCAGAGCAAGGAGGATCTGGGTGCTCTTTTGAGGTCTTTTTTGTCCCAAGGCCAAAGGAACAATCATCGTGGGGGAGGTCAGGTCGGGGGAAGAGGCAGAGGAAACCAACCCAATCAACCAAACCAGCAACGCCCACAATGGCAAACATTCTCTCCCAGGCTGACCCGCAGCAGAGGCAGGATTCAGAAGTAAGGAGTAACATCGTAGTCAATCTCTCTGATCATGTCCTCACAGGGAACGAGGAGAGAGTACTCAATAAAGGCCTTGGGTTCATTCCTACCTCTACCCATGATGCCTTTAAATGCAGGATTGAATTTCACGAAACGATGAGAAAAATTAAATTAAAAATTTTTTTCAAGGATAAGAAATCGTCTGAGAATACCCTTTATGGGACCAATCTGAGAAAACCTTCCACCTTCTGTCCACCAGCCTCATCTATTGGCCCTGAGGTAGTTGTGTTTGAGTCACTAGTCCTACAGAATATAGACAGAATAGAAAGAACTCAAAAACAGTTTGTACACAAAAGCATGTCAAAGGAAGACTGGGAAGCAGTCAAGAGCCTCCAAAAAATCATAACCTGACCATAAAGTCAGCAGACAAGGGTGGGGCGATTTTCCTGCTCAACACTGCTGACTACGATGCAGAAGTGATGCGTCTTTTGAGTGTAAGGACCAACTACCAACCTCCCAATAAGGATCCTTTGGAAGACTTATTGAAAACCATCCGTGAGATGGTAGGAACAGCCAAGGAGAAGAAATGGATTTCTGTAAAAGAGGCGGAGTTCCTGGTTAATACCAACTCCAGGACTCCGTCCTTTTACATACTCCCAAAAATCCACAAACCAACACGCCCGCCTTCGGGACGTCCCATTGTTGCTGGGATTCAATCGGTGCTAGAGCCTCTTTCCCAGTACGCTGATTTCTTTTTGAGAGAATCCGTGGTCAACCAGAGATCTTTTGTAAAAGACACCACTGACATTTTGAATACTCTGGAGGACACCCAATACGATCCAATTGAAGAATTCTTTGTCACTATTGACATTGAATCTTTATACACTTGCATACCCCAGGACGCAACGCTGGTGGCAGCAGCCCGCGCCCTGGGTGACCAGGAATGGTTTTATGATACCACCCAGGCATTTGTTCTCCAATGTATTGAGCTGGCCCTCACAGGAAACTACTTCAGCCATAAAAATCAGCTCTATCTCCAGGTTTTGGGGACTTCCATGGGGGCCACTATGGCCCCCAGTCTAGCCTGTATTTATGTTGGGCAGTTTGAGGAGCACGTCATCTATCACAATAACAACCCCTTCTAGAGCAATCTACATCTCTGGAAGAGATATATAGATGACGTGCTCTGCATTTGGTCAGGCACGGAAGAAGATCTGCTTGAATTCCTTAACTGGCTCAATGTGCAAGATGCAAATCTCAAGTTCACCTGGACCTATGACAGACACAAGGCGGTCTATCTGGATCTAGATATTGAGTACAGTAACAACAAGATAAACACCTGTGTACACCAGAAGCCCACTGACAGGAACTCTCTCCTGTCCTACAATTCTTTCCATCCTAGGGCGTTGAGGGATAACCTGCACGTGGGGCAGTTTCTGAGATACAGACGTAACTGCTCCTCCACTAACACCTTTCTGGAACAATCGGAAGAATTGGCATCCAAGCTCACCAACAGGAACTATCCAACAAAGACTGTGAAACAAGCTAAAAAAAGAGCTTTAAGTACACCTAGGAGTGCCCTTTTGGAAAAAATAGTTAAACCTAGAGAAGAATGTGTACCGGTCGTCATGACATACGATCCAATGGCAACCAAAATAAGACAATCCATCCGGAAACATTGGTCCTTGTCATCTGATAACGAATTCCAAATGCCACCGCCTAGATTTGCCTTTAAGAGGGCATGCAATTTGAAAGACAAACTTGTACCCTCCCAGGCCCCCACTGAAAGAACCAATTCAATCTCTACGGTTCCTAATGGCCATGATCCTTGTGGGACGTGCTCCGTTTGCCCACTCACCAAGAAGAGCACGAGTGTGACATTAACATCTGGAAAGGAATGGTTTCTTAACCAGTTCAGCAATTGTAACTCGACACAAGTAGTGTACAGATTGACTTGTCAATGTGGGTTACAATATATAGGACTTACATCCCGAAAAATTAAAGTGAGAATACAAGAACATCTTAGTACCATTAGGACTGGCAAATTAACAACAAAGCTGGTACAACACTGTTTCACAGAGAAACACACCTTCAATTGGACAGTGTTAGAAAAGGTGAAAGGGACCCCCCACAACATGGAAAGCATTCTACTCTCAAAGGAAGCACGGTGGATTTATAGCGAAAAAACTGACCAACTTGGGCTAAATGAAATTATCGAATGGAATAGGGTTAAACTGTGACCCCTCTATCAGTCCAGTACTTGTTCCCTGCCCTTGCAGTTTAGGTCTCATGGATGATTTACGCCTATCTGTTGGCATAAGAGGACTTTCGAGATGGCTGGTATAGATTGTTTTTCTTCAGTGTATCTGCCTTTTGAACTTTTAACATTTAACATAGAGGGACTATAGTATATACTGAGTTGGATGTCCTCATTGGTGTGGGACATACTGTTAGGAGAAGGGCCAACTTCCACGGGAGCGAAGAAGAATCCCTCCACCTCCAAGACACAGCAGCAGGAATGCGATAATAAAGTATACGACACTCCTGTCTACTGTCTCCTAAAAGTATGAGGGAATTTACCCAAGGAGTGTCCACCACTCTCCTCATACGAGGGGTAACAAATAGTAGAAAAAGGCGTCTCCGGGGATGGTCCAGGCTAGGAAACAAAGAGCAAGTTTATATATAGACACAATCCCTATGTTTACTGGAAACACAATAAAACATTGACAAATGTGCTCAATCATGGATCTTACCCCAAGTGTAGATCGGGCCAGCGTCAACGATGAGTCCAGACAACAGGGAGGGGTCCAAAAATAAAGGACTCACGAAGGACTCAACTCACCTCTGACGAAAATCAATTGGTAAGGAAAGGTGAGGTGAACCGGCCGGCTGACTAAAGGGGCCCAGTTCAGCAGAGCAATGACACCAAGCACCAAACAAACAAACAGAAAAGGAGCGAGGGGCACTGACAGGCTGCACAGGGGGGGCGAGTACAGCGGAGCAGCACCCACTCAGGGGATGAGACACCCGGCCCCTAGGAGGATAGGGCGGAGTGCTCCCTCACAAGAGGAAAACCAATAAAGATAGGGACAAACAAAGGAGTTACCAGAGGCAGTAAAACCAGGATATAGCAGAGAGTGAACCGAAAACGCCCGCAAAATGCGTGGGAAATAGCAGGGCGTCGCGTTCACTGGAAACGAAGCGGCGAGGAATACCGCTTTAACAAACAGACTCCACACGCACACTCACAGGGTAGAATACAAGTGGCAGAGGGTCAGGAATCAGGTAGCACAGCGTCTAGAAGACAGAGCTCCAGCGGAGCCCTCAAACGCCAGCAAACAACTCGAACAGGAACCAGGAAGTGGGAAGGGGGCGTGGTCACAGGGAAGTAAGCCAAGCAAAGATGGGAGGGCCTTGCTCCTCCTTATTCCACTCAGGGAGCGTCAGGAAAGTACGGGTTGTTGACGCTAAGGGGTCACAGTAAAGTGCAAGAACCAGAATGAAGCACACAAGGCAATGTCAATTCCTAACAGTACCCCTCCTTAAAGATCTATTCACAGGACCTGGCTTTGCGGGATGTAATCTGTGGAACTGTCGGATCAACCGTACTGCATGTATGTTTTCTGCAGGTTCCCAAGACCTTTCTTCCGGGGGATATCCCACCCAATCAATGAAGTACTGAAGTTTGCCTCGGATTCGTCTGGAGTTCAAGATTTTGTTTACTTCATATTCTGTCTCTCCGTCTATCTGTACTGGAGGGGGAGGGATTTCAGGGACAAGGGAAGGTATGTATTTTTTGATCAAGGAACTGTGGAACACAGGATGGATTTTCATACATGGGGGAAGCTGGAGTTTTAGTGTGACAGGGGAAAGTATTTCCTTTATGGTGTAGGGCCCTATGAAGCGAGGTTGGAACTTTTTCGACCCTTCCATTCTGAGGTTTTTTGTGGACAGCCACACCTTCTCTCCTATCACGTATGCTGGTTCTGTTCTACGATGTTTATCTGCTTGTCTTTTCATAGCTTCATTGGCTTTTTCTAGCTCTGTCTTGGCTGCTTCCCATGTGCTCTGTATGCGGGCATGTTGTTCCTCTAAAGCGGGTACTGTGTCATCAGGGGGTAGGACAATGGGGAGCATCCTAGGGTGTTGGGCTTGGACGAAGTAAAAGGGAGAGATCTTGGTGGCTGCATGACTAGAATTGTTATACGCAAATTCAGCTAAAGGGAGGGCTTGAACCCATGTAGCTGGAATAGTGGTTAACAAACACCGTAAAAACTGCTCTAGCGTTTGGTTAGTTCTCTCGGTTTGCCCATCTGTTTGGGGGTGATATGCGGTAGAAAGCCTGTGATCAATTCCCAACACCTCACACATTCCTCTCCAGAACTTAGAGACAAACTGGGGACCGCGGTCTGAAATGATAACTGTGGGCAGCCCATGTAATTTTACCACTGTGTCCAAAAAGACAGCCACTAGTTCTTTAGAGGAAGGTACTTTCTTGAGAGGAACGAAATGACTCATCTTGGACAACAGATCTACCACTACATAAATGGTGGTATAGCCCTGACATGGTGGTAAATCAGTCATAAAGTCCATACTAATAGTATGCCAGGGTGCAGGTGGTATGGCTATATGCTTTAACAGCCCTGTGGGGGCACAATGAGAAGCCTTTTGGCGGGCACATATCGCGCAAGCGTGTACATATTCCAAAACATCTTGAGACAATGAATCCCACCAAAAGCATCGGCGACATAAGTCAAGAGTCTTCCGCCCACCAGTATGGCCGGCCAAAGGGCTATTATGACACCATACAATGATTTTTTGTCTCAAGGGTGAAGCAGGCACAAACATCTTATTGTCATGGTAATAAATCCCATCTTTGATTGTGTGGAGAGGGTTTTGTAACCATTCTTCTGATGGATTGCGATTAGTAGGCCTTTGAGGTCCTCCAAAAGTGTGTGATCTTTCTCTCCCACCCCAAGGATCTTGTTTTCTGGGATGATGGGAAGTGGTTGTTCTCGGGTGGGATGGTCATCTATTCCTAGGCGGGATAATGCGTCTGCTTTCCCCTGTTGTGTGCCGGGCCTGTAAGTGATCACAAAATCATATTCACTAAAAAACAATAACCACCTCATCTGTCTGGGTGTGAGTGCTCGGGCTGATTTGAAGAATTGAAGATTTTTATGGTCGGAATAAATGGTGACCACATGAGGAGACCCTAACAAATGATGTCGCCATTCTTGAAAGGACAATTTGATGGCCAACAATTCACGCTCCCCTATAGTGTAGTTTCTTTCGGCAGGCAGCAAGGTCTTGGAAAAATATGCAATGGGATGCATTTGACCTGTTTCGGCGTCTCTTTGGGATAGTATACCTCCTACAGCATATTGTGAGGCATCAGCCTCCACATAAAAAGGTTGAGAGTTGTCTGCGTGCCGGAGAATAGGAGCTGAAGTAAACTTCTCTTTTAAGGAACAGAATGCTTGTTCTGCTTCCAATGTCCAGACAAATGGTACCCCTTTTTTCAATAGTCTTGTGATGGGGGAAACCGTGTCAGAAAACCGATCAATAAAGCGCCGATAAAAATTGGCGAATCCTAGAAAGGATTGTATTTCTCGGACTGAAGTGGGACTTTTCCATTGTGTCAACGCCTCAACTTTTTTGGGGTCCATTTGAAGGCCACCAGGTTTAATGGTAAACCCCAAGAAATCCACTTCTGAAGTATGAAAGGCGCTTTTGTCCAGTTTGGCATATAACTGATTCTCCTGTAACTTATGTAATACTTTTTGGACATGTTGCACATGTTCTGATTCGTTGTGGGAGAAGATAAGAATATCATCGATATATACTATAACGAAAACATCGATGTACTCTCTCAGAATGTCATTAATAAAATATTGGAATGCCGCCGGGGCATTGCATAACCCGAACGGCATTACACAATATTCATAGAGACCATATTTTGTGCGAAAGGCAGTTTTCCATTCGTCGCCCTGTTTTATCCTAATCAAATGGTAGGCACCCCTGAGATCAATTTTTGTGAATATTTTCGCCCCTTTTATCTGGTCTAGAAGGACAGGAATAAGAGGAAGAGGATACTTGTTTTTTATGGTTATCTTGTTTAGGGCTCTGTAGTCCAAGCACGCCCTGAGCCCGCCTTCCTTCTTATCGATAAAAAACAAAGGGGATGAAACAGGTGACGAGGAAGGTCGGATGAATCCTTTTGCAAGCATTTCATCCAGATAATTTTTTAGATATTCGTTTTCTGAAGGAGTCAAGGCATAAATGCGACTGCAGGGTAGGTCCGCACCGGGTATCAGGTCGATTCTACAATCATAGCTCCTGTGTGGAGGCATTTTGGTGGCTTCCTGCTCACTAAACACATTGGAATAGTCTGCATACTGATCCGGCAAACATGCGTCCACCGATGCTTGTACTGCACAAAATAACGGCAAGTCTGGTTCTCGGGCTTCTTGGTAACAGTGTTGCCTACAGAACGAAGAACTCAACGTAACCGTTCTCTTTTCCCAATCTATCGCAGGGTTGTGGATCTGCAACCAAGGGACCCCCAAGATGACACCAAAATTGGGGGCATCAATTAGGTCAAAAACAAGGTTCTCTGAGTGACCGTTATTGAACACGATAGTCAGTGGTGGAGTTTGATAACTAATCATTCCGGAGGATAACTCCGAACCATCCACTGCCCAAATGGATTCAGGCTGAGTTTTAGCTACAAAGGTAAGACCCAATTGTTTGGCTAGTTGGATGTCAAAAAAATTTCCTGTAGCTCCAGAATCTAATAGAACTGACATGGTATATTGCCTTTTTCCCAAATACGTGAGAGTAATGGGTACAATGAAATGCTTAACCACCAGGACTGGTTTAGAGGAGATCTGTGGATGTTTTGAGCTTAAGGAATCGATCTCTCTGTTCCTCAAGCTTTCTAGTTTTCCGAACTAGAAATACTGCTTACTGATTGTTTTGAGGTTTTAGGACGCACTGGACATTCTCTGGCGAAATGCCCTCCTTTACCACAGTAAAGACACAGGTTACGTTTCCTTCTTTTCTCTTTTTCCTCCGAGGATAGAGGCCCACGTATTCCCCCTATTTGCATGGGTTCAGGGGCGTCTTTTGATATGGGTTTCTCAGTTCGGTAGAAAACCGTCTTGGGCATAACAGTGCGATGCCTTTCTCCTTTTCTCTCATGCAATCTATGGTCTAATTTCACGACCAAATCAATAAAAGAAGCACAGTCCTCAGGGGGATTTACTATCTGGGAGAGTAGGTCTTTTATTTCCTCACATAGCCCCCTGTAAAACAAAGAGGTTCTCTTGTCTTCGGGCCAGTGGGTTTCGGCTACCAAGCGGTTGAATTGCGTTATATAAGAGAGCAAATCCTTCGAACCTTGTCGAAGGTTTAGTAACTCAGTGTCACTGGCTTGCATGTAGGCATGTTTAGCAAAAAGACTTCTCATTTTTTCTTTAAACTGATCAAGGTCATATAATATGGGATCGTTATTCTGTACAAGCGGCACAGCCCATTCTGCTGCATTCCCGACTAGATAGGATAGGATGAATGCTACCTTAGCCGAATCGTCCGGAAAAGCTGCAGCTTTGCACAAGAACTGGAGTTGGCATTGGTTCATGAAAACTTCGTATTTGGAACTATCCCCTGTGAACCTCTCGGGCATGGCTAAGGGCACAGGGTTAGGGGTGTTTACCGTGACTTGCACAGGGGAAGCTGTAGGATCAGTGCTGGCTCGTGGGTCTTGTTCTGTTTGGGACAGTGTAAATTTGGCAGGCTGGATATAACTTTTGCGGACTTTAGGGATGGTACCTGTTCTCAATTGCTGAACTTCTGCAACTAGTCTCTGGTTTTCTGTACCTAATCTTCCTACTTCTGTCTGCAGGACCACAAAAGCTGCCATTAAATCCTCCATGGATAGGGTCTGGGGGGCAGGGCCCGACGCCTCCATAGTGGTGTCGGGATTCATCCTCGCTCAGGGGAAGGATAATTCGTGGGCTTGGCTTTCTGTTAGGAGAAGGGCCAACTTCCACGGGAGCGAAGAAGAATCCCTCCACCTCCAAGACACAGCAGCAGGAATGCGATAATAAAGTATACGACACTCCTGTCTACTGTCTCCTAAAAGTATGAGGGAATTTACCCAAGGAGTGTCCACCACTCTCCTCATACGAGGGGTAACAAATAGTAGAAAAAGGCGTCTCCGGGGATGGTCCAGCCTAGGAAACAAAGAGCAAGTTTATATATAGACACAATCCCTATGTTTACTGGAAACACAATAAAACATTGACAAGTGTGCTCAATCATGGATCTTACCCCAAGTGTAGATCGGGCCAGCGTCAACGATGAGTCCAGACAACAGGAAGGGGTCCAAAAATAAAGGACTCACGAAGGACTCAACTCACCTCTGACGAAAATCAATTGGTAAGGAAAGGTGAGGTGAACCGGCCGGCTGACTAAAGGGGCCCAGTTCAGCAGAGCAATGACACCAAGCACCAAACAAACAAACAGAAAAGGAGCGAGGGGCACTGACAGGCTGCACAGGGGGGGCGAGTACAGCGGAGCAGCACCCACTCAGGGGATGAGACACCCGGCCCCTAGGAGGATAGGGCGGAGTGCTCGCTCACAAGAGGAAAACCAATAAAGATAGGGACAAACAAAGGAGTTACCAGAGGCAGTAAAACCAGGATATAGCAGAGAGTGAACCGAAAACGCCCGCAAAATGCGTGGGAAATAGCAGGGCGTCGCGTTCACTGGAAACGAAGCGGCGAGGAATACCGCTTTAACAAACAGACTCCACACGCACACTCACAGGGTAGAATACAAGTGGCAGAGGGTCAGGAATCAGGTAGCACAGCGTCTAGAAGACAGAGCTCCAGCGGAGCCCTCAAACGCCAGCAAACAACTCGAACAGGAACCAGGAAGTGGGAAGGGGGCGTGGTCACGGGGAAGTAAGCCAAGCAAAGATGGGAGGGCCTTGCTCCTCCTTATTCCACTCAGGGAGCGTCAGGAAAGTACGGGTTGTTGACGCTAAGGAGTCACAGTAAAGTGCAAGAACCAGAATGAAGCACACAAGGCAATGTCAATTCCTAACACATACTATGTTCTCCTTTTGTACAGATGCATAATTATGTGTCTACATGGCATGAAGGGTTGAGGAACCCTGTATATATGGAGTTCTACCTTTATAGCTATAGGCATGTCTTATATACATACATCACTATGTTTGGGATTTGCTCCGACAACTATACACACTTTACTAGATTTTAGATCCAAAACATTCGAAGTTAGCCGCCACATCGAGCACTGCGGTGTAATCATTAAATAGCTTGTACTAAGTAAGACATGTCCATGATACTATTCTAAGATGGCCGCCATTTACATCATGGTAATTATCTTCCGGGGTAGATATGTGTTGTACCCCAGTAATGTTCCTGGTAAATACATTAAATCGCCATTAGGTGTGGGCGCATGTTAGGTTATAGGTGCATACAACAAGATCTCCGTGCCTGAGCACCTACAGCCACTTCCCGGCGTTCGTTGTGACTAGTCCAATATGGCCGCCGCCTACGGCACCCGAGTCACATGACGTGGGCTTGAGGGCGGAGACCGCCTGATGCCGCTACTTCAACGCGTCCGTGTCCAGAGATGCTGTGGAGGAGTAAAAGCATCTTTATGGTGAACGCACGGTGGGGAGTATCATGGGGGTCTGGTTCCCGGCCGATATTGTTGTTGTGGACAGGGCAGCGCTCTTGTAATTGTCAAATTGAAAAGCGAGCGAACATTGTGATTTTTGGCATGGTGGGCAGGGCAGCATTCGTGCACTGGTCTAATTAGAAAGGGAGTCGCGCTATGACCAGCGAAGTACGGTTCTACGTAGCAAGTCAGACAGTGGTATGCTACCCATCCTGCCAAGCACTTTGACAGCTAGAGGCTATGAGGAGTTATCCTTATTAAACTGTTTTGTAAGAGTTGAATGATGCTGAATGTATACCACCATTCAGTGTGAATAATTGATGTTGAGTTGTGATCCACACATCAATAAGACTGTCGATCTGGTCTTATGTTTCTCACAAACTGGTGAAAAACTTTTCATCTCTATCAGCAGAAAGCTTAATGTTTAAGTGAAGGCGAGAACTCACATTTGGAGTACCCCTGTATCCTTCTCAACCCCGGGCGGCTGGTATGATTAACTAGGCTGACTCTGGGTAAACAAGAGTTATACACCATTTCTCACATACGGCTAATAAACAGTAGGTTTACATGTTTTTAATTGGTTCTTTATGCCTGTTCTTCCTTGGCAGTTTACACAGAATGAGTGTCCAAAAGTGGAATGGCGGCATAAAAGTGCAGCCCTGATGAAACTGCCTAAATTGATATGGTAGTGAAACATGTCGGCACTGGTAATAGGTAATGGTATGCATGAATAGCTACCAGCCTTTTTAGTACTGCAGCATACAATCACTTCCCTTTAAATAAAGTTGGTTAAGGGAATTTTATGCTGTGTTTTATGCACTTGTTTACGTTAGGTTTGTCACTAGCAGATGTTTCTGTTTTCCACTGTTTGTCACATATCTTTGGTTGTTTGTTTTGGACACTTCTTTTCTTTCTTCTTACTTTCTTTTGAGAATCAAGTGACTACCGATGATGAGACAGGGGCTTGTCTGGAAATTACATACCAGTTACCCCGTTGGTGGTGTTTCCGTGAGGTGTCATTTGTTTCTCACACATTTTTTCTAAGCAGAATTCAGTCCAACACTGGTGGTGTGGACACCTGTCTTTGACCTATATAGGTCATAGTACTTGCTGTTCTGTGTCGCTGTCAAGGAGAATAGGCTGTTCCTTTTAAATGCCAATTTGGGTGGAATACAGTGCAGTGTCCCCTTATAAATTGTAGAGGACAGTAATAGGTAGCAGTACATAGTGACTGCTCTTGATTCTACCACTGATATGCTTTGACGCCCTGGGACTGGTTCTTATGTTGTAATACAGTTGATGGGCACCAACAATCATTTCTGGGCAACAAAAAATATTTTTTATCATCGGATAATTACCCAGTGAGAGACATCTAAGAAGTTAACATTTTCTAAAAATATAAAAAATATATTGTGTGACGTAATTTGATTTATTGTTTAATTCTCTTTTTTGATGTATTGTTTAGATATTGCTATGTACTTTTCAATAAAAATATACAAAAAATGGAAGTGAAATGAATGGACAGGAATTGTAGGGTGGCGAAGAAAGAGGCATTCTTTGGTATTCCCAAACCCTGGCATTCAGCAGCGCTGGTGGCTGACTCCTCAGGACTGACTGATCAGGGGAAACAATCATTGAATAACAATTAATTATTTCTACATGTTGCCATTTAGATACCGGAGAGTTAACCAAACACTGACAGGCATCACATCTCAACAACAGTCAGCAGGCTGTTCTCCTTTATAAACCTGTGTAAAAGTCAATAGAAAAAGCTGCAGTTATTTACCGATAGTTTTCATAATAAATGGCATAGAAAGTAAAATAAGTAAAACCGCTTTTTAACCATTTAGGTCGTGGTTATATTTAAACAAAATTGATTCAGGCAAGAATTGAAATAACCAATGTCGACAACCGTTTGTTTTCAATCTTAACAGTTTGTTTTCAATCTTAACATTGAGCCATCTATCAAAACACCAATCGTGAAAACCCAATGGTGTTCAGTGGTGGCATCTGGCTGCCCGTCAACATGACTCGACAAATGTATTAAGAACTAGTGTTTTTAATTTGTTCCATAATTAATAGAAACCTGCAATTCCTTTAAAAAAACATGCGTCTCTAATTTCCTTAATACAGTCGAGTTGTGACATAGTAAGAAAGTGACTTTGCTGCTCAAGTAAAATAGGTTATTACAGTGGAATTGAGAAGTCATAATACCTGGTGCTGGGGCCAGCAGCCAAAGTGCAACACAAGTCAAAAGGCTTCAAAATGAAGTATTCAGCAAAAATTGTTTCTTTTTTCAAGCTATAGAACATTAAAAGATAAATAAATACAGTCTGTGTATGTTTCTAGGCATTTTTGGCTGCAACATTTTTTACTTTAAACTGATTCTAATACATTTTTTCAACATATTTCTAGCTGTTTTTGGTGTGTTTCATTTCAAACTGCATTTTCTATTTTTAGACTTCATGTCTGCAAACATTCTATCTCTTTTTTTATGAATCAGCAAGACACAAAGGGGTATATTCACAAGAATGTGTCCTAAACATCACCAATCAATACTAACACAACTTTACACATCGCAGCCTATCGCCGGGAAAATAAACCAGTGTCAACGTGGAATTCATAACAAAGCCGTACCATGCGATAGTCTACCGAAACCGCTGCCAATGTCAGCGATACAACCACCTTGGTGGAGAAAAAAACACAAACCTCAATGGGAAAAAACATGCGATGGGCCAAAGCGCAATGAGGAAATCAGCGATAAACAGCACCAGGCCTGCAATACACACATGGCAGGCGGGAGAAATCACTATAAAAGTAGAAAAAAACATTCAAACACAAACTGACCAATACCCAAGCCTCATGGAGGCAGCAGGAGCAGGCACAGAGGACAAGCGCAACCCCACAAACACCCCGGATGACCTGCCTGGGACCTCGGAGACAAGGAAGGGCAAGGACAAGAAGAAGAGGAAAATGAAGTTCATCCGCATGAAAACAGGATCCTAATAACGGAGGTGATGGAACACCATCAACAACTGTTCGTCCCATCCAACGTGTCATTGGGCAACAAAAATGAGATATGGCGGGACATCGTGGACAAGGTGAATGCCGTCGGAGAGCATAAGAGGTCAATGGATGAGGCCAAGAGGCGATGGATTGACATCAAGCGCAAGACCAAGGAAAAACTTGCAGCCAACCAGAAGGCAGCAATGCAGACTGGAGGTGGGAGCCCAGCGCCACAGCTCGTGCTGGATGACATGGAGGAGCTGGTGTCGGCAGTCATCAGTGTGGAGACTGTGGCCGGAGTCGGGGGAACGGACACTGCTCGTCAGGACACAACACAACCGCAACAGGGTGAGTGACCACCAGGTACTGGGGGGACGGGTGGAGATGGCCACAATGGCACGCATGCACAATCAAGCAGAGCACAGTGCACACCCACAATGACTCTGAGTCATGGCCCTGAACTACAGACTGTCACAATGTACAAAGCCATGCTGTCTGAATGTCAACATGTACCATGCCGCTACATACATGTGGAAACATTGTAATACACCGTCTCCCCTTCACATTGCAGAGGCACCATCAACACCTCCTGTACAGCAGTTCCAGCCACTCTTCACTGATGACGAGGAGGACACCCCCAGCATCGACATCCAAACCCTGCAACACATCATCGACATTATCCGCAACTCACCTCCAGGATCAGGGCAGCCCAGCTGCATCGAGGACACCCCACCCACTACCCAAACCATTCACCAGGAGGCACTCACAGCCCCGGCAGTCTCCCAAGACCCCCAGGAACAAACCATGGCCTTCTAACTCCATGTGCTGGGGGTCAGAGGGAGACAGCTGAGCAGGTGCGGGTGGGGTTTGGCCTCATGGCTACCAAACAGGGTTCGTGTCACCGGAAGCCTTGCGGCCCTCACAGGCCTACCACCACGTGGCGCTGACTGGTTTTGCAAAGGTTAGTGGCACCCGAAGCCTTGCAGCCATCACGGGCCTGCCACCACGTGGTGCTGACTGGCATTGCCCAGGGTTAGTGGCACAAGAAGCCTTGCGGCCGTCACAGGCCTACCACCACGTGGCCTTGACTGTCGTTGCACAGAGTTAGTGGTCCCGAAATGGCTGAGCGGGTGTGCAGCCTGCGTTGATGACGTGTGCACTGATGTGGTCTCCGCCATTAATGACTCAGGACTCAGCGTCCTGTGTGGGACCTGCTGGGCCGCGGTGCGGGCACGTATGATGTGGATCGTGCCATGGTGGCAGGGCCGGGCCCTGGAGCTTGGACGGGCACGTGGTGTGCCTACTGATGGACACACCGGTGTCAGCAGGTGAACAGTGGGCCTGTGTGCGCAGGGGCGGTGGTATCTCTCTCTCTACCTTCCTTTCCTTCTTTCTCTCTCACGCTCTCTCCCTTCCCCCTCTCTCTCTCTCTCCCTTCCTTTCCTTCTCTCTCTCTCTCACTCTCCCTCCCTTCCCTCTCTCTCTCTCTCTCTTCCTTTCCTTCCCCCTCTTTCTCTCTCTGGCTCACCTTCCTTCTCTGTGTCTCGCTTCTTTGATGTGGCATGACACACGTCCTGATTTTGTGTTTTATTTTCCAGGCTGTGACGTGGAGATTGTCCCCGACGGATCCTACATCAGTCTTCCGCATTGGTGTTTTTTGTTGTATTTCAATAAAGTTTTTGGTTGTTACTTCAGTGCTATATGACTGTTTCTTGTTCTTCTGGCCACACATGTGTGTATTTATTTGGCAATGTGCGTCATCATGCATTTTTTGTTGCTCTTGAGTCGTGAACGGTATGTGTATGTCTGTGGGGCAGTGGGGGGGGGGACTGGGGGTGTTGGCAGGGGATGTTGTGGCCCTCATGGGTATCGGAGCTGCCTGATCATTGTCTCCATGGCATCTGTGGGGCTTCAGGTGTGGCTCTTGGCTGGGCTCTCTTTCATGCTGTGGGTAGTTGTCCTGCTTAGCACCAGCAAAAGGCAGGTGTTAAATCCCTGGTGCTATCGCGGCTTATCACCTGTTTTTGTTGCGCTTAGCAGATCTGGCAGTTCGTTGTGAAAGTGGTGTTGTGGTTTTTTTCCTGTGTTTTTGCACTGAAATGCCTACTCTGCATCTCTTTAGGGTTAGTTGGTGGTGTCTACCGTGGGGATAAATTTTGGGGCAGTTATAGCGGGAATACTGGCAATGTCTGCAGTTTGCACCAGCTTGTGAATGGGGTGTTAAATCTATCTCCACTTTTGTTGTGCTAAGGTGGAGATAAATCAGAGTTAAGTCCTTGTGAATATCCACCCAAGTGGGCTATTCACAAAGCTACGTTTGCATATGGTTAAATCTACATCTGTAAATTTACTCTTACAGTTTGCAGTAAATGTACCACTTTTATCTATGCACCATGTATGAGTGTAAGTTTACTACAAAGTATAGACTTACATCTCTCCAGCCCCAAAACAGGAGGTGTAGCCAACTTTACAAGTGTAAAGTTACTATGGTAAAGTATAGGGAAATTTGAAAGCGTTTATTAAACTTTACAACATTTAGTAAAAATAATGTTATGCATAATATTATTTTAAATACATTTTATGTTTTTATTTTAAATATAGAGCGAATAAAAATAGGCTACAGCCCTATTACCTTAATTTTGAAAACAATAAATAATTATTTAAATACAATTCCTTAAGTTAAAATTATTTCGTTAGAAGTTTATTAAAGAAACAATCTCACCTCAGCTAAAATATTTTACTTACTTATGTATGCCAAATTAATTAAAGCTATGTTGAGAATTAATTTAAATGAATCTAATAATTTTTAAACAAAATAATAAAACTGTATGGGCCCGATCCACAGAATGAACTCAAGACTAAATCCTAAACTTACTACTATTTTGGTATTCACAGAATGCACTTATTACTTTTGGCATTCACGGAATGAACATACTACTATCGGGATTCACAGAATGAACTTACTACTTTCGGTATTCACAGAATATACTTACGACTACTAACTTTACGTCCGCCGCCGGGCTGTAATTTCTGCCGCCGGGCCGGAATTTACAGCTCTTTGGCGGATTTTACGATTCCGGCTCGTGATTTCCGCAATAGTGCCGTAATTTACAATTGTGGGCCGGAAATTCCGATTACGGGCCGGAAGATACGAATTTTGGCCGTTGGTCATGTTAGACAAGGGTAAACACCTGTCCAAGTGCCTACCATCCCCCACCATGGATCAGCTGATACACTGCAGCCAATCCCAGCCAACAGCTCCATTTTGGCATGGTGAATGTTGCCAGTGCCTACCATCCCCCTCCACGCCCCAGCTTAAGCCAATTAGCAATAATTGAGCAGCACTAGAAAACACATAAAAGCAGCACACATTGAAGGAACAGGTTTGTCCAAAGAGAGTTTGTGTCTACAATGCTCACAGTGCCACAGAAAATGGAAACGAGGAGAAAAAGGAACTTTACAGCAGAGGAGACCACCATGCTTGTGGAGTTCATAGTCAGGCACCACAAGCGCCTATATGGACTCCCACCCTACTGCACCAGTGGGGCACAGAAGGCAGAGCTATGGCAGCAGATAGCCACTGCTGTCTCAGCCTTGGGGGAGGAGAGGCGCACAGTACAGGATATAAAAAAAAAGTGGCAGGACGAAAGACAGAAGGTGAAGGAGAAATACTCCAGGATTGAACTAAGCAAGATCCTCCCTGCTGCATGCCCTGGACCCCGTATCCGGCTCACCCCACTGGAGGAGGATATCCTCACAACTATACACCCCAACTTGATCCATGGGCTGCCTGTCAGTGACGACCGCTACGTGGTACCAGGTAAGTGGAATGAAAAGAAAATGTACATGAAAAGATTGTCTGTGTCACTGTTATTGGTATTAAGGAACGTGTCCAAAGTCTATCAAAAAATATAGTCAGTCATCAACTCATGTGTTACCCTCTGTATGTAGCACCAAAAGTCCCAGAATCCTTTGCATTAGAAATGGCTAATCCCTCCCCCCCTTTTGAAAACATGGGCACAGTACTGCAGCTGTACATACACAACCCTGCAAATTCAATAACTGTTCATATTGACTGAAAATGTGCAATGCTATATGGAAATGATAAATAAAGTTAAAAATATAAAGTAACTATTGACAATTATTAACAAGGAAGCACCAGTACCAATGTGACATGCAATTCACTTGCGCAAACACGGATGCGTTGTGTTCAGATGGTGGTGCACTGTGGCGCAGGGATAGACAGATGTGTGTTGAATCTGATGGTGTGTAGGGGGGCTTCGCTGGAGTCGTGTCGCAAGAGCGAACCAACTCCAATAATGCCCATGCACTGCCCATACCTAACGTGCTGCGCCACTACTTACGTCTGCTTCAAGCAGGCGCAAGGTTGCGCCGCAGCGGCCTCTGAAAAGCGAATCTGCGAAACCTTGTAGATTTCACTGAATCACTTGTACGCGGCATATCCCAAAGGAATGCCCACCCTGGCTACAGCGAAGCTGATGCAGGTTCAATGTTGCGCAGAGCCTCACAATGTGACGCTTCCCCATAGAAGCGTCACGTTGCGAATAATTCTAAATGTGTTGTTTGTTGTACACCACCTTTGCGACACAGAAGTGATGCAACAGCAGTGTAAATCTTATTCAAGGGGCTTGTAAGCCAGCCACAAATTCTCCAAGAAGCACATCACCCTGTGCCAGCCTAAATCACAAAGTAGAAGGTGAGAGTATCATCAGATGTAAATATGTCATACACATATTCTGTTGTCTATTTTCCACTCTGCCACGTCATTACATCCCCAACACATCACTGCTCCTACCTGTCCCATCTGTGACAGTACTTCACAACACTGTTAGCACGCAGAAGATATGGGCAAATCCCCGAAAAGTACCACAAGCACATTACCCATTTGTTTACTTTTCTCTATTCTCACCCATTGACACATCCAGCCAGAGCACAGAAAACTGCAGTAGCAGAGGTCACCGCATCTAACGGGAGGAATCGGCAACGTACAGAGGAAGGCATGACAACCACACTAACTGGTAAGTCAAACTGGCCAGGAGATGGTCAAAGTGCATACATTGTCAGGAGATGACAGAAGGACACCTATGTAAGTCAACCAGTGATGCAAAATTTGCTTCATTACAATTGGAGTTGTTAATTGACATTCACCTTTACCATATGACATTTGTCAACAGCGAAAGACAAAATATAACATTTCTTGGCTCATCATACCTTTGTAATTGTGGCACACAACATGTATTTCACCAACAGACCCAGAACGGGGAAACCAATCCAGTAATCTAGGCCCACAACTAGTCAAAAGGGTGTACCCACTATATTGTAATAGTGTCTGTGGATCTAATCAAGACGTCTATTTGCACAGATATGGAAATGAAAAACAAACAGTGAGATACCAGTCTCTGTAGTATTGACAATGCATACACTGTCCAACTTCAAATCTTACCAACATACATTAAATTGCACAGTCCACACAGCTGGGCATGTACTGCGTACATTGGATGGATAATTCTCTGGGCATCAACAAAACACAACAGTGAACCTTACCTCTGAATTCGTAGGCATGTCATTGTGACATAGGTAGCATCAAGGTAGTGGGCCCATTCTAAGTGATATGCGGGTTCACTCCTTACATTATGTATGACACACTACTGCAACGGTGGTGCCCGCAACTGCTTGTTCTCGTCCTCTGTGCCAGAAATTGAATGCATCACATGTGGCAGCAGGAATGTAAAGTTGCAAAACACACTTATCAATGTAGGTACAATGCGGTCCTCCCAGAATCAAAGACGCACACTGACTTCTGCTACTAGGTTGGACTTGACATCTGTCCAGGGACCACACACTGCTGCGGTGCTGGGCCAAGGTAAGTCAACCTGGCTGAATGCTCATTAATTGTGCCTTACACCTCCATCGTATGTGTTCTACAACACTGTTGTCCTGCATCACAATATGCTCACATGGGACATTTGAACACATGGCCGATCAGACCCTGGTAGCAAATGAGAGGCTGACACAAAATGTATGCCAAGTGTGAGCAG
This sequence comes from Lissotriton vulgaris, assembly GCF_964263255.1. Taxonomy (NCBI): domain Eukaryota; kingdom Metazoa; phylum Chordata; class Amphibia; order Caudata; family Salamandridae; genus Lissotriton; species Lissotriton vulgaris. The sequence continues at coordinate 795,847,934 of NC_141685.1, read as the reverse complement.
AATGGACATGCAATAGAACAATGTGTCATATGAACTGACCAAAACACAACAGGCTTGCAATTCAATGATAGGATGAATCCCTAGCAAACTGTACATGGTCAACTCAAAATTAAATTGGTATGGCCGAGGCACACACTGGTGCCAGTTGTGTACCTTTCAGATGTGTGTAGGGGATGCTAAGGTGACTCTTCATGCAGTTACACCTGCAAAATGAATTGGCTGAAGAGCAACACGATAATCCAGTGCAGGCGGGAAGCCTCAAAGCTTTTCACCTCATCTGCAATGTGTGATCATAACCAAATGTTGTTTTCTGCTTGCCTCCCTTCTATCTTATTCACATATATAGGTGAGTGTTTGACATATGAGGTTTGGATGTCTGCTGCACAAGACACCATCCATTGTCATGTAAGTAGTACCATGATGTTGGAAATGGAGTATGGGAACAGAGAACACTCAAAGGATGGACATTAGTAATCTGTGTTCTCTCATTCACAAATGAGTTGTGTGAACTCATGGGTAGGGAAGCACAAATGGGCAACATAATGTCTCTGACAACTGCACATCTCACACATGAACTCCTTTCTGACTTGTTAACAGACAACATTACACAAATGATAAAAGTTAGTCTCAATGGTAAAGGTGAAATCAGTGTGATGCAGATGAGTCAGGGTCATGTGTCCTCTTCCTTGATATATCAGTAACCTTCTCATACAAGTTTGTCAGTTGTTGTGTCATCTTATTGATGTCAATGCTGCATGGATGTAACAGCTGTCAAATGCTGCTTGTGAGCAGGTGCCCACATGTAAAGTCAATGAGGTAAACATGCTGCACATCGTCCTTGATTATCCGCAAATGGTTAATGAGAATAACATGTTGGCTCATAGCTACAATCTGTCGTACTAAAATATGGACATGTATTTCTCATCACAGGTACTGACAGGATGAGACCACTGTAGTGGACAACATCTCGGGGGATGCATGACATCCTGGCTGCAGCTGTCAAGCCATTGCGCACCTGTCCTTCAGGTAAATCGGGCATGAGGTGTGTCACAAGCTTAGATTACTTAGCCATGACAGAGATCGAGATCCCCTTCTGCATGGAATCAACAGTTGTTGTTTACAAAGTGAAATACAAACCAGGAGTGTCACATATGCCTGTTTGTCAATTGGTGATGCAGATCATTGAGAATGTAGTTTCTACCCTCTACAGCTATGTCTACAACAACTATGAGGAGACAGGTGCAGCAGGATACACCAGGGGGAACGCGAAGGGACAGAGAGTTGTGGAGGGAGCTGGTGAGTTTGCTAGTATTATGTACATCTCTGTGTAACACCTCAGTGCTATGGTGTGAGCGGTCATTTGTGGTGGTACCCTAACCAGATCACATGATCCTCATCTGCTGATGCAAAGTACAGTTAAACAACCTTGGTGTTGCAGCACATGTAATACCTGGTCAATCACTAATACGGTTGCAACCTCTGTGTTTCAGATGATGCTGAGGGAGAGGCTGACAGACCGACAACCAATGCTGGCCGACAGGGAATCAGAGGGGAGAATCCCCTGATCCTCCAGGCAGTAATGTCAGCAGCAACTCATGCCCAAGAGGAGGCTCAAGACCATGAGGATGTTGACTTTGAGGAGGAGGATGAGCACATATCCATTGACTCCGGGGATGACGGTACTGACATCACAGCATCACATCCTCTGCCAAGCAACGCTCGTCTGCCTCCTCTCAAACAAACTCGGCATAAATCAAACCAGCCACGGCTCACACACATCCAATCACAGACATCACTCCTTCGCAGCCCTCATGTCCGTGACCGACATGGTGGTTCCCCTACCCACTCTACCCTACGCAGTGTATCCCTGCTATCCTCTCCATCATCTGTGGGAAGTACCAGCCCTGTTGTGGTACAGGTATCCCCTGGGCACCCTTCTCCTTGCCACAGTCTTCCACCTGCCACCCCCCCTGTTGTTTGACCTGCTCATTTTTTTCCTTGGCAGACAGCTGCAGAGGGCGCCTGCACGTGGCGGTTGTGGCCAGTGGGTGCGGGACTTCTTCCAACAGCAGACAGATGTGAGGCAGGACATTCGTGCCATAGGGGCTACCCTGTCAGACATGTCTGGGTCCCTGCAGGACATGGTCCAAATCCCTCAGGGGGTGGACAGGATGTGCCAAGCTTTGGATAGGATGGATAACACTTGGCAGTAAATGTCTGGAAATATGACTGACCTGATATCCATCCAAAGGGAAGAGAGTGCAAGACGCCATGCCTTGGCCATGAAGATGATTGTGGGCATGGTGAGAGTGATCCAAAGTCTACCTTCACGGCCAACGCAGGGAGGGGAACAATCATATTGGCCTGCAGGACACCACATCCACACACCTGTAACACCAACTGCACAGCACCACAGCCAAGGTACACAAACACAACAGCACCCTGAACAGGCACCCCCACCACCTACACAAACAACAACACCCTCTGGACAGTCACTCCCACCCCCCTACCACCTGTACAAACACCACCAATCTCTGGACAGTCACTCCCACCCCCCCACCACCTGCACAAACACCACCAACCTCTGGACAGTCACTTCCACCACCTGCACAACCAGCCCTTGTCCAGGTACAGACACCAAATGTGCAGACACCAGCTGCACCTGCACCTCTTGATCACCCTGTACAACACCCACATACACGAAGGCGACAAGCTCAACCTCATCCCTCACCGCGTTTATCACCCCCACTATTGTGGAAACGCAAACACGATCGCCAGTGACATTTACGTGGGCAATTTGTCTTGGGGTCCTTAGGTGTATCGTGAAAATAAAGACCTACAAAAGTAATATCCTGTTGTGTATCATGTCCTGTCTAATGATGTAGGCATGTGTGTGTGTGTGTATGTGTGTGTGTGAGACAGCTACAAGTGTAACACATCATAGCAACACGTTATTATGTGCATAGCATATGACTCAATAAATATGTGTCCATCTTTGAAAACAGACATTCAAAATGAAGTCAAACAAGTTAAACAAAGTAGAATTACTCAAAGATATTTATGTTGAAAAAAACTGACCGTCCGTTTGGAAGGAAGAAAGGAAAACAAATGATGATCTTAATGCAGAAGGAGAAGAGAACTTGGATTGGGGTGGGGCAAAACAAATATTATACATCAGGGAGCGTCAGGGAATCCAGTCTATTTACAAGCAGAAAAAGAAATCTTCGTCCAGAACCATGTCTCAGTCCAAAAGTCAAGTGTCTTTCTGGTCATCCTCCAAGACCACAATGTCTAGATACTCAGGGTCTGACACATCCACACGGCTGGCTTGTGCAGGAACAGGCACCACATGGGGACGTGACAAACAAGGAGTACGGGGGAAAATGTGTGGGGCAACGGACAGGGGGACACATTGACGGTGGTATGGGAAGGCATTTGTGAGACAAAAGATGACATGGCTGTGCTCATGGACTGCATGTGGATGCTGAGGTTGTCCATTGATCGTACAAGGTCCACTCGCATAGACCCACTTGTAGGAGCATGTGAGCGACCCTGTCAGTTTGACCCTCGTCCATCCAACCCAAGTCCCCTGGCACAGCCACAGGAGGAACAACACCGGGAGGGATCGGGGAGGGACAGAAAGGATGTGGTGCCTCTGGTCCAAAGCGGATTTGTTCGGCTTGGCGGCTACAAGGAGGGGGACAGATTTCAGGGGATCGAGCTGGAACCCCCAATGGCATGGGGGACTCTAGAGGTAGGGAGGGGCATGTGGCAGGCACAGATTGAATGTTGGCCTACCCCAGGGACACCTCTTCGTGACCCACGGGTGAAGAGTGTGTGGATGGTGAGCAGCTCTCCACCACATCATGGTCCATGGTGTCCGGTCCTTCCCCCACCCCTACAATGTCCACAGCCTCCACCCGGGACGTAGTACTAGAGTCTTGTTCTTCCTCATCCCGGGTGGGCGCAACCCCCTGGCCTGCAGATGTGGAGGGCCCCTCCTTCTCCTGTTTCTCGCTGGTGGAAAGAGGGTGTAGCCGCCGGCAAACTGATGTCCTCCTGCTCCGGACTTCTTCCTGCGTATCTGCTGTCTCACCAGCCGTGCCTGCAGTAGTGTAAGCAAAATACTGATGTGGTGGTTGTTTCATGCAGGACGATACACATACATGGATGAGCCAAGGTCAGATTTTTTTCTCCTCTGATCACACTTTACAGTTGTCAGGGGCCGATTTACAACTTCTGGCGCATCTGTGCTAATCGGCAGAGGTGTGCCAGAAGAGTTGCGATGCATCTGCCCACCAGTGCGCCACCCCTGAAGCACTGCATTTACAATGCGGCACACCGTGGTGCTTGGGTGGGCAGATGCGTGATGCATCCCTGGTGGAATAGCGGCACTTTGCTGGAGTGGCGTGGCAAGTGCGACCACACTCCAGCAAGGCTCGGGGTGCACAATCGCTGACATGCTGCGTCAATCCTTACACCTGCTTCAAGCAGGCGCAGAGTTTTGACGCAGCATGGCCCTAAAAGTGACTGAGTGAAATCTTGTAGATTTCATTCAGCCACTTTTAGGAGGCGTTCCTGCACCGGATGTGTTACGTTGTAATTACCCAGCAGCATGGTGCTTTGTTTGCTCCACCGCTGCATCACAAAAGTGACCCAAAGGTGGTGTCAAAGAGGCGCAAGTGCCTTGTAAATCTGCCCCTCAGTCTTTATGGACTTAATGGGGGTTGGGAGCACACTGCCTCACAGTCCCAGCACTGTTTGCCCCTTTGCATCCTGGTAAATGCAGTACACAGTTCAAACTTACTTCAAAATCATCTGTGGTTGCTAGAAATGCTGCCAAGTTCCTCACAGGTCACAGTTCCACTCACAGGCACACAGCAAACCCAGATGATTTTTCTTTGCTCTCTTAAACAGCTGCTCTCTACTGATGAAGCGCTCAAAACAGTAACACATGTCTAGAGATATACAGCAATGTCCGCACAAACTTTGGTAAATGATGCCAGATAAATTTGAAGTAAGTGTGTACTGCAGTTACCAGGATGCAAAGGGGCGAACTGTGCTGGGACTGTGAGGCAATGTGCTCCCAACCCCCATTCTGTTTATGAACTTACATTACATGTATGTTCACTGTCATATACAGAATTGAGTTTGACATGGACATCTCATGTGTATTATTGTGGCTTACGCAAAGGTATTGGCCAAACCTCAACCTTGGCATTCGTGTGATCTGTGTGTCCTGTCACTGCTACATGTGCATGTTCAAAAACCAGTCCACCGAATGAGAACATGAAGAGTCAAGATTTTAGAGATTCTTGTCATTGATATGGGTTTGCAGCTATTTAACTTCTCAGTGTCAGTGGACACACCTTTCAAATTTAGGAACACTTAAGAGTGATGCAAGGATCTCAAAGTCTGTCTTGACTCCATGGCACATGATGACCTGTCTCAATTGGAACCCAACTCCACAGGTGCAATGCAAATCACAACATCTAATAACCTATGGCCTGCCATGCGCACACTGGACAGTCTCTGTACCATTGCTCATCCAATGCACACATCAGTTATGATTTCCTTGGTTCAATGTTAGTGGTGCTGGCAGAGCAGAATTCAATATAAATACATGAGTGTGGCTCATTTACCCAGTTGTCATGAAGAAACTACAACCCACAAAATGCGCTCGGCCCTGTACAGTCCATATGCCACAGTGTGCTTCTTTAATCTTGGTAACTGCTGCTTGGACACGGTATTAGTGAATGGAGGCATGGGACACACAATGGTACAGCACTGTTTCACTCACATCATACTCCTAGACACATACTGCATATGGTGCACTTACTAGGTCTCTGCTGCTCATGCTCCTCCAGCTGAGCATGGAGGGTCAGCCAAGCTGCTCGCAGAACCTTCCTGTACAGTGGGGACAGGTGAGGACGATGCACATGCACATGGTGCTGGGAATACAGGCCAGCCAGCTCCGTAGCCTTGTGACGGGCCCAGCGCTTTAGGTCCTCCCAGCGCTTGCATCACGCCTTAGCACTCCTGGTGGACACTCCCACTGTACTGCAGCGCTCGGCGATGTTGGCCCACAGCCTGTCCCGGGCTGCAGTGCTCAGCTGGTGCTCAAGGTCCCCATATAGCTGAGGAAATTTCGCAAGCACCCCCTCCACCAAGATGTCCAATTCCCTTTCTGTAAAAGGGGGTGCTCTCTCCTCATACTCCTCAGACATTATGGGGAAATAAGTTTGTTGAGAGCAGCAGGATGCTTGAGGATCTGTTCAGTGATAGAGGATGACTCAGAGTGAACACAATATGGCTGCCAACTACTTCCTGTGATGTATTTCCTGTCTCTCACTTCCTGTATAACATTGTCTGGATGAAATGATGTGTTCCAGTTTATTTTCGGAATTTGCGGCCCGAAAACGTAGTTTCCGGTTCGTAGTTTACGCGCACGTGCATTACGGCGCGAAACCGGAACTTGCGATTTTGCGCCGGAACACATTATATCATACAGGAGAGGTTATACAGGAAGTGGGAGACAGGAAATACATCACAGGAAGTAATTGGCAGCCATTTTGAATTCATCATGGTCCATCCACAATCAGTAATCAAATCCACTGCCATCCTGTTGTTCTGTTGTAGTAAAAAGTGAAATTTCAGTGCAGGTGTGAATCATGCATATGTATCTAAAGGGGTACAGATCATTTCATGACATTTCTGCACAGGCAGGGGGCGCTGATATAACATCAGAGCCCTGTTTCATTTTCTCATACTTTGCATTATGGGACATGTAGTCCATATTGAGTGCTCAGTATCAGAGTTGTGTGATGTGTTACGTAACATTGGTGAAGAGCAGTGTGGATATGTCACAGACACATGGGGGAAGATTTACGAGTCCTGTATGCCACATTTGCGCCACAGCTGCGTCAATTTTGTGACGCAGAGCAAGGCCAACGACATGCTGTGGTTTATTTTCAAAGATGACGCATCTGGGAATTGTGTCATGTTGTAAGTCCCTGCGCCACATTTGAGCGTTCCTGCACAGGGGGGGTTCCAGCACAGGAACGCCTCCTAAAAGTGGCAGAGTGAAATCTAAAACATTTCACTCAGTCACTTTAATGGCCACGCTGCGTCAGAACCCTGCGCCTGCTTGTTGAAGGCGTAAGGATTGACGCAGCATTTTAGGCATAGGGTCACCGCTTGCCTTGCTGGAGCTGCATTGCGCTTGAAACTCAACTCCAGCAGTGCTTCACCTTTATGGCAGCATATGCGTCACGCTTCTGTCTATACTTGCCCCATGGCGCGCTGCATTGTAAATGCAGCGCATCCATGATGGCGCTAGGGGTGTCTGCTGTGAGGCACAATAACTGTGGCATCCCTGCTGATATGCAGGGATGCACCAGTTATTGTAGATCTGGCCCATGGTGCCTGATTCTCCCATGACATCATCACTCACATTCAGGGCCCATCGTTTGTGGTGAACTCCAATCTGTTGAGGTCACAGGCCTAAGTATGCAACCTTTTGTGAATTGGTGACCCATCCTTATGAGGTCCAGGTATGTCTCTCAGGACATGTATTGTTTGTCATCAGCGTGAATTGTTGGTTTTAGGGATGTCCACTACACTGATCGCTGACATGGGCACATGGCCTGAGGCACACTCCACCTTTTCACTACTGACAGCAGCTGTGATTTGCATGCAGTTCGTGTGGCTTGCAACTCGTCTCAGGGTGGGATTTATTGACACTGTTGTGTCTACCAAGTTTCATCATTGACAACAGAGAGCAAACCACATTTTGTCAATGACACTACAGGTTGCTCATGTGAAAAACTTGGCAACGAGCTGATCACGGACTTGCCCGCCCTGCGGTCGGTCATGTGCAATGGCCCGGTTCCCCAGATTCAGAGGTAGCCGAGGTTCCAGAGGCATGTGTAAGCCATGCGTTAAAGCAATGTTGTGCAAAACACTATAGGCTTATATAATCTTGCACACGACTTCGGGGGAGTACTGCAGCACACCCCCCTGTACAGTGGAGACATCTGAATTGCGACTTCAATAGCCCAAAAGTGCGCTCTATGATGGCTCTAGTCCGTATGTGTGCCCTATTGTACCTACGCTGAGGTACATTGTTTGCACGCCTGTAAGAGGTGAGGAGATGTGGGGAGAGTGCATACCCAGCGTCTCCTGAGGAGGGAAGAAAGGGCAGTTGTTAACATTTCCCTTTTTAACTTGCACAGAACATGATCTATACGTTCGTACATGCAGTGTCTGTTGGGCCATGATTCTCATTGTGCAATGGTTAATATTGGGGGGCATTCAGACATTTCAATGGCGCATATCCCTCATTTTTAGTGCTTGGTACTTACCCAGTAGCCGCATGTTGCCAAATTCTCCTGCAACCATACGCCGGGAAGAGGTGACATGCGGAATATGAAGTTGTCATGCGTACTGCCTTGAAACACTGCATGCACGTCGATGAACCTTCCACTGGCATCACAGACAGCTTGCACATTGATGGAATGCCATCTGTGTCTGTTGCAGAAGATGTGTGCAATGTGGCGGGGTGGCTGAATGGCCACATTGGTGCAGTCAATTGCACCCAGCACACGTGAGAAATGTGCAAGGAGATAAAAAATCTCTTGCTGCGGTTTGTCTCATGGCCAGTGTATGTGGCATTTGTATGTAGTTGGGAGCTCTAGCAGTGATGCATCTCAGTACCTGATGCAGGCACCGCGACTGGCTCTCCTGGGAAATGCCCACAAGGTCACTGGTGACCCTTTGGAATGACCCAGTGGCAAAGAACTGTAGGGCAGACAGGATCTTGAGATATGCTGGTATTGCATGTGAGCAGCAGGTCACAGAATCAAGTTCCTGCTCCCACTCACAGACCATATCCAAGATGACTTCTGGTGGGAAACGGTACTTGGCCCTTACATCTTGGCTGGTCATTCCAACTAGGTTGATCCTCTGCCTGAAAATCGTCTCAGCTCTCCTCCTCCTCCTCAAGTAGTTTTGCAGCATGGCAAGGGGCAGTGCTACAAACACATTCAGTGACATCCTGAAAAGGTTTGTTTGTGTCTGGTCTGCATTTATCCATGTTGGTGGGCTGGGATTGGCTGCAGTGGATCAGCTGATCCATGGTGGGGGATGGTAGGCACTTCAACAGGTGTTTACCCTTGTCTAACATGACCAACGGCCAAAATTTGTATCTTCCGGCCCGTAATCGGAATTTCCGGGCCGCAATCGTAAATTATGGCACTATTGCGGAAATCACGAGCCGGAATCGTAAAATCCGCCAAAGACCCATAAATTCCGGCCCAGCGGTGGAAATTACGGCCTGGCGGCCTACGTAAAGTTAGTAGTCGTAAGTATATTCTGTGAATACCGAAAGTAGTAAGTTCATTCTGTGAATCCCGAAAGTAGTAAGTTCATTCTGTGAATGCCAAAAGTAGTAAGTGCATTCTGTGAATTCCAAAATAGTAGTAAGTTTAGGATTTAGTCTTAAGTTCATTCTGTGAATCGGGCCCTATGTATTTTTACCTTAAAATGGTTATTAAAATATTTTGTAATATAATAAAATATATATTTATATTTAAATTAAATGTATATATATATTTTTCAAAAGCTTAAATACTTTGGGGCTTTTTTACAAGCCCCTTGCACCGCCAGTACATCACTTTTTGTGATGCACTGGTGGTGCAACCTGCTGTCCCATATTTGCAAGGACATGTAAAACCACCCTGCATGGTTTTTCGTGTCCTTGTAAATATGTCTTCTTTACACTTAACCCTTTGCGGGAAAGGGGCGTGCCATGTGTGTTTTTGTGGGTGTTCCCACGGAACACCAATGGCTTCTGCACATTTCCAGATTCAAGAGATATCGTAAACCTGGTGTCAGAATGCTATGCTTCCTCAGGAGAGGTGAAGGGAGGCGCGACGAGGAGAAATGGTTTAGTTTCTCCTTGTTTTTATCTTCTTTCTATGCGTGCTGCATTCTGTAGCACGCAGGGACACCTTAAGGATCAGGGATCTTAAGGATTTTGGGGTCCCCGGGCCAAACTTATTTTGGGACCCCTCGTTGAGAATAATTTTGAATTTATTATCCAAGTTCAGCTCTTTCATGCCCTCTTTGGCCAGGTCACGGACACTGCACAGGTACACTGGGCCAAATGTAAAATGTGTTTACAATTAATATTCAGGGATAGTGATGTATGTTTCACTATTGTAACACAGCAGCAGCTCACTAATATAACTGCAGATAATCTCTGTGACACCCTGCAATTTCTTATATGTAAGATCCTGTTATTATCTAAAAGAGTCTTTTTTATGGATATTGCATGCAACATACGCACAACATTTCTCTGCAAATTGTCTGTAATACACTCTCACACATCACCCACATTAAAAACAAATTAAAGGAAAAAAACGGTATTTAAAATAATTAATTTAAGAATTATTCAAGTTCACCAGGGCAACACTCTGCAGAACAGAGCTGGCCTTATCAGGGGGGCCACCCTGAAAGGTTGGGGCTCTGGGCCAGAGCCCGCTTTGCCCATACCTTAAAACGTCTCTGCCAGCACTCATGGGTGCCTGCGTTGAGCGGAATAATTGTTTATGTGTAGGAAGGTGTCCCTTCCTGCACATAAACAATCACTGAAATAAGCTGGTTTTCAACTTCTATATAGAAGGTTAAAAACACCTTTTCAGATTATTTATGTGCAGGAATAGACACCTTCCTACACATAAACAATTATTCCGCTCAACGCAGGCACCCTTGCACCATGGTGCAAGGGTGTCTGCATGGCAGCAAACTGTTCACCAGTGCAAGGGAGAGCAAATGGACCCGTCATATCATTGTAGATATGACGCATCCCTGTGCAGTCAAATGGCTTGTGGCACTGCGCTTCGTTAATTCCTTGTAAATGCGGCTCTTAATTTTGAATATTTTTCCTATGGCGTGTTATTTGAAGTCAGTGCCTCAATTATTTTCGATGGTTAAGTGTTGATGTACCAGTGGGTAGCCTGTCGCTGGACCTATACTAGGTCGGAGCTAGACTACATTTACAACTTTAATGGGTCCTTTTTCACTGTAGTAACTTTAGAAGTGCTATTTATGAATGGAAATGGGGCTATTCGTGTGTGGATGGGACCATGTCCCTCCTTAAACCCCTTCATATCCCTCCCTAAACCACTCCTTACTCCTCCATAAACCCCTTCAATTTAATAGTAAGCATTCCCATTTCCAAAAGACTCCCCCCGTCCATCTCACATTTACTACCACAAAGTATGCATACGTGAGCGGGGATCTCTGCACTCGTGGTGGAGATCTCCGCATATAAGAGATAGGAGAGATGGAGGGGGAGATCTCTGCACATATATTACGGAATAGCATTTTGTAGCATATATTAGTAGTACTACTACAAAATGTTGTTTGTGCATAGGCCCCAACGAATTTAAGTGGTTTGTAGGAGCATGTATTATAAGGAATAAAATACTGTCCATCGTACATTAAAAAGACATAGCAAGTCACCTTAGAGTTCCATTACCTTATAAAGGAACAGGGACTCAAGCTTCATTCCTCTATATGATACCAGAACTCCTTGATAACACAATATCTTTATAAAGTACAGCAGGGGCTCATTTGGGGACCGTACTAAGCGTACATCACTAGCAAGCGCACTTAAGCTAACACTCTGATTACTAATTCTATTGTTCCTGAGGGTGTTGGCTAGGAGCATGGAGCAGCACTGTGCCCCATGTTTTGAATGCTTTTTCTTTTCTGCTTTCTTTATTTATGTGCACAAATGCACAACTACTTTATCTCTGTTTGTATGGGAGGGTGCTAGGGAAATAAACCAATCCTGGCATTGTGACAGCCCTGTGGGTTATTCGATGCTATGCCTGCACTTATCCCCCACATTCCATTGTACACTGACACCATGGACTGTTACCTGTATTTCATATCATATTGCATTTATTTATGTCTGTACCGGTACTGTGTATCGCTCTATGCTCTCTATTTTGACTATGACTGTATAATACTGGAAAATAAAGTTAAAAAAAAAAGTACAGCAGGGGCTAAATTACCCCATATCTCCTTCCTCCTCAAACAGAAAATGGCCAAATCAGATATAGCCCACACCATCTTTAAACCATTATCCTCTTATTGGTTCATCGGTCACAGGTATTGAAAGAAGCTCAGCATCATAAAATGCTGAGTAATAAGCAAATGTCCTGAACATCCAGAACAAAATTGGTGAAGCAGCTAGGCGGCGTTATTAGGTTTTTGCTGGGTAAAAGTGTGTCATTGATTACTGAAGTTATAACAAGAAGTTAATGAAGTATGCTGAGAAGATGAATCTTCATACCCAGACAGCAGCTTGAACCTTTGTGAGGTCATGTTTGCTAAGACTGGAACATTAGAACAAACAACAGTCCATGTTCTGAGTTGAAAGTAAAAGGCCTTTAGAGATGTTCAGTATAGGCATCGGAGATCTGTGCTAGATTTTCAGGATATCCACATAAGGTAAATTTATATTCAGAAACGCAAAATGGAAATCATTTACGTAGTCAATGGACCTGCATTCAGCACTCCCACTCAAAAATTGATACAGTGACGTAGCGCTAAATAATGTGGTCCCCATAAAGAATGTGATAAGAGCCCCCTGAGTCTGTTATATTATGAGACCCGTCAGCCTTAGGGTGATCTTCTCCTAAACTTTTTGCCTTACTGTTCCATTTTTGCTGATCTTGTTTTGTTGACCATAAGACTCTGTGCACTTTACCACTGATAACCTGTGCTAAAGTGTGCGCTCACTCCATAAATCATGGTAATATTGGCTTACACCCAATTGGCATATTTAATTTTGCTTATAAGTTCTTAGTGCAGTGTTAATGCATTTACCCAAGGCCTATAAATTAAATGCTACTAGTGGGCCTGCAAAACACACAAGATGATGGATGGAATGTTGCACAATGGCAAAACATTCACCCCCCAGTCACAGATCTGGGTTTAGTCCATCATTATTTTGCTCACCAAGCCACCCCAGTTCAGATGTGTCTATATGCAAATCAGTCTTGACCCGGTGCCTCATGGGAACAGTCAAGACCGAAATGCCTGGCTGATGACGGCTGATAGCCAGAAACCCGTCCTAGGATGCTTGATTCCAGTCCAGGGAGGCACAGGGTGAAGGCTGATTTGCATATGGCCATGTCTGAACTGGGGTGATGTGGAGTGCAAAAAAAGATGGATTTAGGCCTAGATCTCTGTACTGTGGTGAATGTATGACATTGTTCTGCATTTTGTCCATCAACTTTTGCATTTGTCACCCCGAGTGGGACGGGTATGCTCAGACGTGAGTCCCATGCTCTCCACACCACTGGAGTCAAGCTATCCTGGCTGATGACAGCTAATAACCAGAAACCGGTCCTAGGATGCTTGATTCTGGTCCAGGGAAGACATGGCTTGGCAGTTCAGGCTGGACTGTACCCATGAGGCACAAGGTCAAGACTGATTTGCATGTGGCCATGTCTGAACTGAGGTGGTGTGGAGTGCAAAAAACTATGGATTTAGGTCCAGATCTCTGTACTGGGGTGAATGTATGACATTGTTCTACATTCTGTCCATCAACTGTTGTTTTTGCATTTGTAACCCCGAGTGGGATGGGTATACTCAGACGTGAGTCCTGTGCTCTCCACTCCACTGCAGTCAAGCTATCCTGGCTGATGACGGCTGATAGCCAGAAACCAGTCCTCGGATGCTTAATTCCGGTCCAAAGGAGGTCATGGCTTGCAGTTCGGGATGGACTGTTCCAATGAGGCACAGGGTAAAGGCTGATTTGGATATGGCCATGTCTGAACTGGGGTTGTGTGGAGTGCAAAATAGCAATGGATTTAGGCCCAGGTCTCTGTACTGGGGTGAATGTATGACATTGTTCTGCATTCTGTCCATCAACTATTGTTTTTGCACTAGTGGGCCTTCAGCACTGATTATGGCACCCATTTAAGTAGCCATTTCAAGGATGTTTCAGGCCTGCCATTGCAGACTGGGTGGGAAGATTTAATCTGCCATTTCGACTTAGCAAAATAAACCTTTTTGCCAAACCCAAACCTTCCTTCTTAATATATATACGTTACCCCTAGGGTAGGCTCTGAACAGCTTATAGGTCATAGTGCAGTGTATTTAAAAACGTGGACATGTACTTTTAAGCTTTATATGTCCTGGTAGTGAAAAACTCTTACATTAATTTTTCACTACTGCATGGCCTACCTTTCCCTTAAGATAACAGTGTGTCACCTTATTACATTTGATGAGTGCTTTTTATTGGGAGCAGCTGTAAATGTTAAATTTGGAGTCTAAAGAATTGTAATTAAGAACCTTCTTTAATGGTAAAGTCGGATTGCAAGTCAAAACTCTGAAAATGCCACTATTAGAATGTAACAAGGAAATGGATAACCCAGTCATCCCTTGTGGGCTTGGATGATAAAGTTATTAAGGTAAAAGTGGCTACAAGGGACATATTCATAAAATTTGTTTTGAGTACCTTTATCTTAAATTATGTGACATCTAATGACACCTAATAGAGTAGCTCAATTCAGTTTAAACAAAGTCGATCAGCAAATAAATCACAACAACTGGGTGTTTAAAAAAAATCATAAAATGTATATTTCAAAGAACATGAAAATGTGGGTACAGAAACAACAACAGAAAAATCATCAAACATACACTGACACCAAAAGACATATAAATCAGACAAGCAAAAATATCCTGGTAATAATGTATGAATACCCGTCTTCACTAAGGGCCTCATTAGGATGGCGGACGGACCTGTGTCCGTCCGCCACCCCCGAGGTCTGCAAGGGCAGCGGCGGTCCCCCCATGCCAATTAGGATGTGACGCCACCCTGCGGAAAACCGCTGCGGAAAAGCATGTTTACACATGCTTCCTAATTTGGCTGACGGTGTCTTGCAGACACTGCACCAAATAGCCCTCCAAAACCCACGGATCAGCGGCGGACGGATCTGCCGTCCACGGCTGGTCCCACCGCAATCCCACCGCCATCCTAATCTGGCGGTGGGTGTTTTCTGTGGCCGCGGTGGTGAATCCGCATTCTCAAGGCCGGCGGTGGCTTCCGCCGGCCCGGAGGATGCAGATTCACCGCCATCCTAATGAGGCCCTAAGTAAGGGGATTAGATTGTCCTATGAATCCTTGATTTTCCAATCTATTTGGAACTTGTACCATGACCCTGATAGTCTCCGCATTTTTTTGTCATAATCATTTGAGTCCTGCAGCCTATATCCTGAGGCACATGACTAAATGTAGCTGGCAGTTGGTCTCTGTGTATTGCTTCCAGACAGTGAGACAAAAAGAAAATCTGTGTTGGCAGGATGGGCCAACTCAGAGTTGGCGAGGATGAGGAGCTTTCACCAACCAATCTTTCACGTCACAAAGGCTATGCCCTATCACACTCACAAAGAGTTTGACACTGGCAATTTGTGTCCCCAGACAAGCTGGGGCCAGGGCAGGGAGGCAGGAAATTTCAAACAACTGAGTGTGGAAACTTCCAGAACCTTCTCCTACTGTAAAGCTGACACCAAGTACAGCAAGTATAAATGTTGGATCCTCAGACCCACCTCTATAGTACACCTCTGGGCCTGTGAATACTAAAGAAGAAGGACTGGTGTGCCGCTCTACTGCCAGAAGGACTGCTACTCTGTGGCCTGACTATTCTGTTTCCTGCTGCCTGCTGCCCTGCTTGCTGAATAGGAAGACTGGACCTGCACCCTTCATCTCAGGCTTAAGTGACTCCAGGGGTCTGACTGACCTCCAGTTCTGAGCTACAGGGATATCACAAGTTCAGAGCCATCCCTTCATCTGCCCAGTTGACCGGCAACTGGACCTGGATGAGCCCTGCTGGCCTCTGCTAAAGTGGGTTCCTGATCCCCAAGAAGTGCTCCTCAGATCTTGGACCCTTGATGTGGTATCAATTGAGATTCCCCTTCAAAAAAAGTAGATATCATCAAGTTTTGGGCACTTTGCACCGCGAATGGACCTGTCGCACCCAAGCCGACCGCCATCACGAAGCTCCGGTGAACTAGACTCTTCATGCTACAGTGACCGCGAACGACAACCAGCAACTCAAGATCTGCATTTTGTGCCACAGCAGAAATAGTGAACATTGACCGCCAACGTGAATCGACAGCAACAACCATCGGGGATGCCTGACAGGACCGTTGTACTCCAGCAATGAACACATGCAAAAAACCCAGCTAGCCCTTCATGCTACATTGTCGACCATCCGCAGCGTTTTCCCTCATCCTCACATCCCCCTCCGCCAGAAATGGAACTCTTTGCGCTGGACTTTTGAAGGTAACTTTTTCAGCTGGACTAACCTGGTCCTTGTAGCTGGCCCACTCTCCATCATGGTCAGCCTGCACTTCTGACTTATACTTGGTCTCACAGGACTAGATAACCGCAAGTAGCGCTTTTTGCTATTTGGCCCTATTCTGACCTTAAATCCTTTAAATTAAATATCTCAGGTTCTACTGATTGAAGTTTTGTTGTTTTGGTCTCAAATAATGTATTACATTTAACTCTATATTTCCAAATGGGTGTGGGTTGGTTCTTGTGTTGTGTTTTCACTTTACTACTGTTTGATATGCTGCATAAATACTTTGCACAATACGTCTAAGTTAAGCCTGACTGCTTTTGTGCCAAGCTATAGGAGGGTTAAGCACATGTTAATTTGGGGTATGCTTGTGTTTTACCCTGACAAGAAGTGTGGTTGCTACTTGAGAAGGGTTTCACCCCCCCAACCAGTAACCCAATTTCCTAAACATATTTTAAATATATTCATGGGTCTTTGGTTTAATGGGGGCCCCTCAAAAAGCTGGGTCCCCCTGAAGGGTTTGTGGCCCCAACTGCATCGCTAGGACTATAGGGGCCTGCATGGGAGACAGCCTTTACAATGCAGTGTTTACAATGGTGTGCATTTACCATGTATCATTTACCATGCAGTGCCTTTATCTTGCATTGCCTTTACCATGCATGCTTCTCCCATGAATATACCTTTACTACACATGCCCTAACAAGGAAAGGTAAGTATATTTAAGTAAGTAGGTAAGTGTGTAGGTATATATATATATATATATATATTTTTTTTTTCAAGGAAAGAGTATGTTGCACTCAGGAAATCAGATTCAGTGTCTTTATTTTAAATTCACCATTAAGTCTCCATCTGTGAGTCACACCGATGCGTTTCAGCCACAAAGACCTTGCTCACGGTCCGTTTTAGTGTTCAATTCAACAATGTACATTAATTCCAGCCGTCTGAGGGCAGTCTCCCTGTCTCTCACCCCCCCTCATTTTAGGTTCAATTCTATCTATGGCAAAGAAACTGAGAAAGGCACTAGATTTGTTGGGAGATAGTGCAAACTGTCTTTCAATAGGGTAGTATCTATCCTCATGGATGAGGGCCCTCATGTGGTCCAACACACTTTTCTTTACTGGATGGATTGTAATCCCCACATACGAAGAATTCAAAGGACATGTGAGCACATATAAGGAAAAACAGAATTGCACAAAAGAGTTTCAATATTTCCCTCCTTCCTGTGAGAGGTGAGATGTATTTGCATACCTGTTTGCAGTTACTGCAAGCGTTTCATTTCTTGCAAGGTAGAAAACCCTTCCTGATATTTGTCAGCCAGGTTCTGTCACTTTGTATATCATTGGTTAACAGCCTATCCCTGAGACTGGTACTTCATCTATAGGTGACTTGAGAGTGTATGTTCAAGACCCCATGGAGGCTTTCCTCATTATGCAGAATTTTCCATTGTTTCCATAGGATTTTCTAAACCTCTATGGACTTGTATGTAGGAATGACTCTAAATGATTCAATGTCTTTGACCTGATCAGCGGTAGTTCTTGGAGTGAGTAGTTGGTGGCTAAGCGTGCCTTTAGCTTTTGCAAGGGCTGTCTGTAACATGTTTTCTCAGTATCCCCTTTCCTCAATCTCCCCAGCATCACCTCACGCTTTCTCAGGAAACCCTACTAAATACTGCAATTCCTTCTGGTTCTGAGCAGTTCTCCATGTGGGATGCTCTGAATGAGAGCTCTAAGATGACTGCCAGTGGTGTGGAGTACCATATTGCAAGCTGTGCTTTTTCTGTGTAAATAGGTAGTAACCCAATTGTTCTCTACCTTGACAGTTACATCAAGGAAGGTAATGGCTGTATCGCTCATCTCACATGTGAATTTAAGATTCAATTCATTCGGATTGAGTTAATCCACTAATCTCAGTGCTTCATGTCCACCATTCTAAATAATGAAGAGATCATTGATGAAGCCGAGCCATAACTCTAAATGTGTACTGAACGCTTCCTTAGGACTCACCACCTGTTCCTCTCACCATCCTAGGAACAGATTAGCAAAGTTTGGGGCAAAGCATGTGCCCATGGTGGTCTGCTGTTTTTGTCTAAAGAATTTATTGTCAAATGTGAAATTGTGTTTTAGGCATATTTGATTCATTTCAATGATCATTTCTGTATGGAAAAGCTGTGAAAGAGATCTAGCTTTGGGAAAGTGGCTTTATGCTTCTACACCTGCCCTATGGCTTGTGCAGGTGTATTGGCTGCGCATGTCAAGAATGATGAACAGGAAGTCAGGCTCCCAATGTATGCCGTTTATCCTGTTCAGAAAATCTTTTATGTCCTGAATGTGAGAGGGCAGGGAGCTTACAAAGGGGCATAAAACAAAGTCCATATACTTTGATATATTTTCTAAAAGTGAGCCTATGAAGGACACAATTGACCGACTTGAAGTATTAGTGGTGCTTTTGGGAATTTTAGGAAGTAAGGAATTTTAGGATATTTGCACATTAGGAACTTGTACTCATCTGATTCCAGTAATCCTTGCTCCCTCCAACCCAGTAGCTTATCCCAGTAAATTTGGTTTGTACTTGCAATAACACCTCTTTGTACAATCACATAGCATTCTGAGTCATTCAACTGCCTGTACCCTTCTTTCAAATACATGATTTTAAATGAAATACTAACATTTCCCCCTTTGTCCGAAGATCTGATAACACTGTTTTTGTCCAATTGAAGACTTGTTATCCCTGCTCTTTTGTTCATATTGATATTGTCTCTAGGCTGATGGCCAGATGGAAAAGTATCAGTAAATTGACCATTGGTAATATTTATGTATTGATTACACTGAATGAATTGGATCCCAGTGAGGGGGTGGGAGGAGAAAAATATTTGATTTGGACATTGATCTGGGTTTAAAACTAAATCTACATACACACCGACTGTACCCTTTGACTCTTTTGATGCCTTTGAATCAGTCACTATGGAAAATCTAAAAAAATGGACAAAAAGAAATAGAATTCCCAGATACAAATTGCACAGAAGCAATCACAATATGTTGAGTTGTCAAGAGGGCAGGGAAGCAGATGAAAGAATTGGTCTCACAGAAAGGGAGCTAAATGTTTAGCAGCTCTTTGTCTGTAAGAACAATGCTGGCTCCAGCAGGAGGTGGGGAACTGGCAAGGATTGTGGGGGCATTGAGGCTCCCCCCATGGTCCCCAAGGATGGTGATGGTGACCTGGGTGGGATCCAGGGCACTCACAATGAAGCGGCTGGGCACTGAGAGATGAGGTCCTCAGACCGATATTGGCCTGGGCTGAGCTGCAGGGAAACAGATGAAAGATTACTCCCACATACAGGGAGCTGTGTATTTAGCAGTTTCCTGTGTGCATGTGCAATGCCGGCCCCGTGCAATGCCAGCAGGGACCGCGGTGGCATTCAGGCTCCCCTTGTGGTCCCTATCAAAGCGCACTGGGTAACCTGGGTGGGGCAAAGGCACCCACGTAGACATAACCTGGTCCCGGTGATAGGGTCATGGGGCCAAAAATCAGCCTGGGGAGGGGGCCACGCAGCCTCCCTCCCAATATTTTTTGATAAAGGGCACAGAGGGAGGTGGTTGTCTCCAGGGCCGAAGTGTCCATGCGGCCCCCCTGCTTATTTTACAAAGTAGCCGCAGGGAGGTGGTGGTCCCTGAGGCATGGTAAAGTCCCAAGAGGGGGGTCCACATGCCCCTCGCCATTGATAAAATAAAGTCTCAAAGAGGTGGTGGTCCCCGAGGCTCCCAAGAGCTCTAGGAGGGGGCTCCGTGTGCCCCTCTCCTTTTTAGGTCTCACCTAGCAGTGCGCATGTGCTGCTCTGCGAGGCTTGTTGTAAGGGGCTTCAGAAAGCTCACCACACGCATACTCGTGCATTTGGGCCTATTGCTTGCGGTTATTCGCACAGGCGCCATGTGTTTTGAATTACCATGCCCAGACGCTTGCGTGATAATTCAAAACACATTGCTCCGTGTGGCGCTCGTGAATGCACTACTCTCCTGCTTGTTTCATTTGGACTACACAACATTGTTATGATAACATGCACATGATGTGTCCTAGTTTATGCTGATAATTTTACCAACAGTGCACCGCGCTTATGCAAATGACTCCCTAAGGTTGCTAGTTTATGCTGATAATTTTACCAACAGTGCACCGCGCTTATGCAAATGCCTCCCTAAGGTTGCAGCACATGTGCTTTCCAAATTACAAATTTGAATTGTACATTCTTTCTGTATAACAATTGAATAGTGTGACGTTCTCCTTTTGCCAACAATCACCATTACAGTAGATTATAAAGTGTAAAAGAATGATCCGTTAGTCTGGTCTGGGGCTCCGAGTGGACAAGGCCAGAGCACTGTTGTATGTTTGACAGTCATACTTCCGTATGTGGTTGTAATCCTTTCCTTGAGGGCTGGTGTGTGGCCCAGAAATAATATTTTCCCACGGATAATGTTAAGGTATTCTCTTCCTTCGCGTCACTGATCATTCACACTTGTTTTTCGGTTTGTTGTGATTTCCATTCAGGGGCTCACATGTTGTTATTGTTGACTTAGTAACTAGAGTCGCTGTTGTGCAGATGAGTTGTATTTGAAAGTGAAGCCCAATTAGCTTTACACATCTGCGTTTTTCAGTGTGGGATTAACACGTCCAGCACCCACCGATGTTGTTCAGTTATCAAAATGTGACTTCGTTTCAACGACAAGTCAGATCCCTCTTTAAATGAAAAGAATGCAGATTGCATGACAATGTGAGCACCAGAAAAAAGTTATGTCGTGAGCTGTCCACCACACAAGGCTGTCACTGAAGATTTGATATGCTTTATGCATAGTGCACTGCTCTCCATTACTGAAAAGGCACGAGCTACTAGATGCAGCCAAGTACACTGCCCACACTCGGAAGTGCTGCTCTGAAAGTGCACCATGCTGACGTCACGTGCCGTGGAGCAGGATGTACCACTGTTAGAGTAGATTGGTGAGGACTGGGCTCTCCCCAGCATTCCCTTCTGACCCCTGGTAGCTCTTTCCTCTTTCTACCGCCACTAAGGGCAAAGATAGGTAGAGCTACAAGCAAAGCATGCACATACATCATCCCTGCGCCATGTAAATTTTCTTTCATGCAAAGTAGTTGGAGTAAACACCCTGTTTTCTGGAAATATATAACACTACAGGCACTTACTTATTAGACCCTAGATAGCAAAAGGAAGTCATATATCTTTTTTTAAATATTTTGCAGTTGTCAGCAGACATGGGCACATGTTTTTGGAAATCAAATCTAGGCTTTAAATATTAGCAAAAGTGTAAAATCGCATCACATGCAAATAAGGGAGTGTTTTTTTCATTCTGCTCTGGCAACATGGTAGCCGAATACTCAAGAGATGCACGCAGACTGCAGCAACATGTCTGAATTTACACATGTCTCAAATGATATAGAGAGTGGTCATCCATGAGCCACATCGAGAAAGGGCGAATAGTGGTAAAGTAAATCATGTCCAATGCTGAAAATATGACACAACTTCTCTTTAGGGATGGAGTGGTGTGGGCCAATAGTGCTCAGCTATTATTTCTAAATATAAAGCTTGGGGTCCTTTCACCTCTGCAATGGGGATCACGGTTGCAGAGGAAAGCAGTGCTAGGGCCTCCAAGGAAGAAACAAAGGAGCGGGAGGGGTAACATGCTGCTACTCATGCACAATTACACTAAGGGTGAAAAGCATAGTGCCAATATCTGCAACACTTTTCAGTTCTCGTACAGCAACCACAAGACACCTTCTTATTTTTCGTACAGCAAAATACATGAATAAACCACACAACACCTTTTTAGTGGAGAAAATTGCTGCAGGTTTATTTGCATAACAAATATGCCTACATGGTGGGTTATCTTACGGGCGATCCAAGGGCAGGCAGCCCCTCGCCGCCTGCCTGATGAGCCAAATTACACCGTGGAAGTAAGATTTATCAAGCCCACCTTACTTCCTCTCACCCAGTTATCTGTGTATAGCACGTGTTGGAGTATGTCCATCGCATTCAGCCAGTCACCACCCTAGGTAACGCCTTGCCCTTCCAAACTTCTGCTAGTATACCAGGGAGCAGACAGGACAGTGTGAACCAGATGGGAACCATATGTATAAATACCTGCCCTTTTTGAATAGTGGGAATGCCAAGTGTTCTTTAATACTTTGTAGCCCATTTGTGCTTAACCCAGGGGTTTCCCCACTCTTATGGACCATAGCACACTCATTGGATGACAACTTCCGCAACCTGCATGGTTGCCAGCCAAGGCTATAGGACGGGAGAATTTTCCCGTGTTATTGTTACCCAACTCAATGGTACTTGTTTCATCGTTCTCAGAAGGATGAACTGCAAAGAGGACCCCGCAGCAGTCAAGAGGCTGCACAGTGGGTGGGGGAAGGTATTTATACCCTTGTCCTCCCCCACCCTGAAAGTGACGCAGCTGACTGACCCCCTGGTCCCTAGACCAGAGAGCCTGGTATGCTGAAGCCTGCGCCTTCCTGTGGCACTAAGATGGCTGCCCTGTTGGGAGGTCCTCCAACGTGGCCTCCCGGGCACCCTGGCAAAAAGGCAGGCTTCCACGATCCACTACCAGTTATTTAAATTTCTTATCTCTAAGGAACGGCCATCTTCTCCAAAACATGGCTTTTCTCCAGACAACCTTATTTTCAAGAGAGTAATTTGTAGAGAGAATCACTTTGTCTCTCTCCTCTCTACATAGGAGGGCAAACTAGCAAACACGGACCACTTTCAATATAGCAGGCACACGCTGTCTCGTTCTCGTTTTACAGTGCAATGTAAATTTGTTATAACTACTTAAATTAATGAAAAACAAACTAATTTAATCATGCATCCCAAAATGTGTCTGTTTGCTTTGCAAACATTTTTGTCTATTTAGGAAAAGCGTGCACATGCTTCACGAAGCTTTTTAGGTTTTGCCTGGCGAAAGCTGCGCTCTGCGCAGCTTTTTCGCGCAGGCGAAAACCTGATGAGAACTGTAGTGTGGCTTTGGGTCGGCCCTCGTCATTCATTGGCTGGCTCCATAAATGGAGCCTAGCCATTGGACGAGGGGCCTGTCCGTCAATGCCGGACCAGACACGGGGGCGTTCCCGACATTCTTTGGCTTTTGCCGACGTCACGCGACGCCGGGAACGCCCCCGATTCTGGTCCGGCATTGCCGGGACCTGCCTTTGCAGACGTGTCGGGTTTCTTTGTCTGTGGCGGAACAAATTGCAGGTAAGCGATGGTGTCTTTTGTAATATAAATGACTGTCTCTTTTGAATGCCCCAGCCGAAATGTTTAATGACGTTTTTTTTTTTGTTGTTCTCTGCAGGTTGCCGGGACCTGCCTTTGCTGACGTGTCGGGTTTCTTTGTCTGTGGCGGAACAAATTGCAGGTAAGCGATGGTGTCTTTTGTAATATAAATGACTGTCTTTTTTGAATGCCCCAGCCGAAATGTTTAATCACGTATTTTTTGTTGTTGTTCTCTGCAGGTATTTTGCGACGGCCCGGTGGGGGTAACAATTTCCGGTCGGGATCCTTGGCTCGCTGTCTGTCTCCATCTCCGTGGTCCAAGGGATTTCTTGCAGGTAAGCGATGGGGTCTTTTGTAATATAAATGACTGTCTTTTTTGAATGCCCCAGCCGAAATGTTTAATCACGTATTTTTTGTTGTTGTTCTCTGCAGGTATTTTGCGACGGCCCGGTGGGGGTAACAATTTCCGGTCGGGATCCTTGGCTCGCTGTCTGTCTCCGTCTCCGTGGTCCAAGGGATTTCTTGCAGGTAAGCGATGGGGTCTTTTGTAATATAAATGACTGTCTTTTTTGAATGCCCCAGCCGAAATGTTTAATCACGTATTTTTTGTTGTTGTTCTCTGCAGGTATTTTGCGACGGCCCGGTGGGGGTAACAATTTCCGGTCGTGATCCTTGGCTCGCTGTCTGTCTCCGTCTCCGTGGTCCAAGGGATTTCTTGCAGGTAAGCGATGGGGTCTTTTGTAATATAAATTACTGTCTTTTTTGAATGCCCCAGCCGAAATGTTTAATCACGTATTTTTTGTTGTTGTTCTCTGCAGGTATTTTGCGACGGCCCGGTGGGGGTAACAATTTCCGGTCGGGATCCTTGGCTCGCTGTCTGTCTCCGTCTCCGTGGTCCAAGGGATTTCTTGCAGGTAAGCGATGGGGTCTTTTGTAATATAAATGACTGTCTTTTTTGAATGCCCCAGCCGAAATGTTTAATCACGTATTTTTTGTTGTTGTTCTCTGCAGGTATTTTGCGACGGCCCGGTGGGGGTAACAATTTCCGGTCGGGATCCTTGGCTCGCTGTCTGTCTCCGTCTCCGTGGTCCAAGGGATTTCTTGCAGGTAAGCGATGGGGTCTTTTGTAATATAAATGACTGTCTTTTTTGAATGCCCCAGCCGAAATGTTTAATCACGTATTTTTTGTTGTTGTTCTCTGCAGGTATTTTGCGACGGCCCGGTGGGGGTAACAATTTCCGGTCGGGATCCTTGGCTCGCTGTCTGTCTCCGTCTCCGTGGTCCAAGGGATTTCTTGCAGGTAAGCGATGGGGTCTTTTGTAATATAAATGACTGTCTTTTTTGAATGCCCCAGCCGAAATGTTTAATCACGTATTTTTTGTTGTTGTTCTCTGCAGGTATTTTGCGACGGCCCGGTGGGGGTAACAATTTCCGGTCGGGATCCTTGGCTCGCTGTCTGTCTCCGTCTCCGTGGTCCAAGGGATTTCTTGCAGGTAAGCGATGGGGTCTTTTGTAATATAAATGACTGTCTTTTTTGAATGCCCCAGCCGAAATGTTTAATCACGTATTTTTTGTTGTTGTTCTCTGCAGGTATTTTGCGACGGCCCGGTGGGGGTAACAATTTCCGGTCGGGATCCTTGGCTCGCTGTCTGTCTCCTGGTCTCCTCCGTGGCGTGACGACTTGCAGGTAAGCGATGGTGTGTTTTGTAATAGTGTTTTCGTGTCGGGTACCCAATTTACATTTTCATGTAATACTTATTTTGTTTACAAGTCTTTAGCCTATTTGTTTTATATATTTTGCGCCTGTTCTCTCTAATGTTTCCGTGTCGGGTCTCCTCCGTGGCGTGACGACTTGCAGGTAAGCGATGGTGTGTTTTTTAATTTACATTTTTATGTCACTGTAATTTCTTTTATGTGTTCAGCCTATTGTGTTTTTATTGTAATGTATTTATTTTTTGGGCCTGTTCTCTCTAATGTTTCCGTGTCGGGTCTCCTTCGTGGCGTGACGACTTGCAGGTAAGCGATGGTGTGTTTTGTAATTAATAAATGACTGTCTCTTTTCAATGACTGTGAGTTTTTGTAACTTTGTAAAGCTTTTTTTAGAATTAATTTATCTCACTTTCTTTGCAGGTATTTTTCGGCGTCGCGGCGTGGTCCCGGTTTCTGGGCGTGGTCACGGTTTCCGGTCGCCATTTTGTCTTTGGATTCTTGGCTCGCTCGGTGTCTGTCTCCGTGGTACGATGGATTTCAGGTATGCGATTTACATTTTTATGTCATTGTAATTTCTTTTATATGTGTTCAGTCTATTTTGTTTATATTGTAATGTATTTATTTTTGGGGCCTGTTCTCTATAGTGTTTTTGTGTCGGGTCTCCTTCGTGGCGTGACGACTTGCAGGTAAGCGATGGTGTGTTTTTGTAATTTACATTTTTATGTCATTGTAATTTTTTATATGTGTTCAGCCTCTTGTGTTTATATTGTAATGTAGTTATTTTTTGGGCCTGTTCTCTCTAATGTTTCCGTGTCGGGTCTCCTTCGTGGCGTGACGACTTACAGGTAAGCGATGGTGTGTTTTGTAATTAATAAATGACTGTCTCTTTTCAATGACTGTGAGTTTTTGTAACTTTGAAAAGCGTTTTTTAGAATTAATTTATCTAACTTTCTTTGCAGGTATTTTTCGGCGTCGCGGCGTGGTCCCGGTTTCTGGGCGTGGTCACGGTTTCCGGTCGCCATTTTGTCTTTGGATTCTTGGCTCGCTCGGTGTCTGTCTCCGTGGTACGATGGATTTCAGGTATGCGATTTACATTTTTATGTCATTGTAATTTATTTTATATGTGTTCAGTCTATTTTGTTTATATTGTAATGTATTTATTTTTGGGGCCTGTTCTCTATAGTGTTTTTGTGTCGGGTCTCCTTCGTGGCGTGACGACTTGCAGGTAAGCGATGGTGTGTTTTTGTAATTTACATTTTTATGTCATTGTAATTTTTTATATGTGTTCAGCCTCTTGTGTTTATATTGTAATGTAGTTATTTTTTGGGCCTGTTCTCTCTAATGTTTCCGTGTCGGGTCTCCTTCGTGGCGTGACGACTTACAGGTAAGCGATGGTGTGTTTTGTAATTAATAAATGACTGTCTCTTTTCAATGACTGTGAGTTTTTGTAACTTTGAAAAGCGTTTTTTAGAATTAATTTATCTAACTTTCTTTGCAGGTATTTTTCGGCGTCGCGGCGTGGTCCCGGTTTCTGGGCGTGGTCACGGTTTCCGGTCGCCATTTTGTCTTTGGATTCTTGGCTCGCTCGGTGTCTGTCTCCGTGGTACGATGGATTTCAGGTATGCGATTTACATTTTTATGTCATTGTAATTTATTTTATATGTGTTCAGTCTATTTTGTTTATATTGTAATGTATTTATTTTTGGGGCCAGTTCTCTATAGTGTTTTTGTGTCGGGTCTCCTTCGTGGCGTGACGACTTGCAGGTAAGCGATGGTGTGTTTTTGTAATTTACATTTTTATGTCATTGTAATTTTTTATAGGTGTTCAGCCTCTTGTGTTTATATTGTAATGTAGTTATTTTTTTGGCCGGTTCTCTCTAATGTTTCCGTGTCGGGTCTCCTTTGTGGCGTGACGACTTGCAGGTAAGCGATGGTGTGTTTTGTAATTAATAAATGACTGTCTCTTTTCAATGACTGTGAGTTTTTGTAACTTTGTAAAGCTTTTTTTAGAATTAATTTATCTCACTTTCTTTGCAGGTATTTTTCGGCGTCGCGGCGTGGTCCCGGTTTCTGGGCGTGGTCACGGTTCCGGTCGCCATTTTGTCTTTGGATTCTTGCCTCGCTCGGTGTCTGTCTCCGTGGTACGATGGATTTCAGGTATGCGATTTACATTTTTATGTCATTGTAATTTATTTTATATGTGTTCAGTCTATTTTGTTTATATTGTAATGTATTTATTTTTGGGGCCTATTCTCTATAGTGTTTTTGTGTCGGGTCTCCTTCGTGGCGTGACGACTTGCAGGTAAGCGATGGTGTGTTTTTGTAATTTACATTTTTATGTCATTGTAATTTTTTATAGGTGTTCAGCCTCTTGTGTTTATATTGTAATGTAGTTATTTTTTGGGCCGGTTCTCTCTAATGTTTCCGTGTCGGGTCTCCTTCGTGGCGTGACGACTTACAGGTAAGCGATGGTGTGTTTTGTAATTAATAAATGACTGTCTCTTTTCAATGACTGTGAGTTTTTGTAACTTTGTAAAGCTTTTTTTAGAATTAATATATATAACTTTCTTTGCAGGTATTTTTCGGCGTCGCGGCGTGGTCCCGGTTTCTGGGCGTGGTCACGGTTTCCGGTCGCCATTTTGTCTTTGCATTCTTGGCTCGCTCGGTGTCTGTCTCCGTGGTACGATGGATTTCAGGTACGCGATTTACATTTGTATGTAATTGTAATTTGTTTTATGTGTTCTACTTTTTATAACTTTGGAAAGTGTTTTAGAAATTAATTTATCTCAGTTTCTTTGCAGGTATTTGTCGGCGGTGCTGCGTGGTAACGGTTTCCGGTCGCCATTTTGTCTTTGGATTCTTGGCTCGCTCGGTGTCTGTCTCCGTGGTACGATGGATTTCAGGTATGCGATTTACATTTTTATGTCATTGTAATTTATTTTATATGTATTCAGTCTATTTTGTTTATATTGTAATGTATTTATTTTTGGGGCCTGTTCTCTCTAGTGTTTTTGTGTCGGGTCTCCTTCGTGGCGTGACGACTTGCAGGTAAGCGATGGTGTGTTTTTGTAATTTACATTTTTATGTCATTGTAATTTTTTATATGTGTTCAGCCTCTTGTGTTTATATTGTAATGTAGTTATTTTTTGGGCCGGTTCTCTCTAATGTTTCCGTGTCGGGTCTCCTTCGTGGCGTGACGACTTACAGGTAAGCGATGGTGTGTTTTGTAATTAATAAATGACTGTCTCTTTTCAATGACTGTGAGTTTTTGTAACTTTGTAAAGCTTTTTTTAGAATTAATTTATCTCACTTTCTTTGCAGGTATTTTTCGGCGTCGCGGCGTGGTCCCGGTTTCTGGGCGTGGTCACGGTTTCCGGTCGCCATTTTGTCTTTGGATTCTTGGCTCGCTCGGTGTCTGTCTCCGTGGTACGATGGATTTCAGGTATGCGATTTACATTTTGATGTCATTGTAATTTCTTTTATATGTGTTCAGTCTATTTTGTTTATATTGTAATGTATTTATTTTTTGGGCCTGTTTTCTCTAGTGTTTTTGTGTCGGGTCTCCTTCGTGGCGTGACGACTTGCAGGTAAGCGATGGTGTGTTTTGTAATAGTGTTTTCGTGTCGGGTACGCAATTTACATTTTCATGTAATACTTATTTTGTTTACAAGTGTTTTGCCTATTGCTTTTATATATTTTGCGCCTGTTCTCTCGAATGTTTCCGTGTCGGGTCTCCTTCGTGGCGTGACGACTTGTAGGTAAGCGATGGTGTGTTTTGTAATTAATAAATGACTGTCTCTTTTCAATGACTGTGAGTTTTTGCAACTTTGAAAAGCGTTTTTTCGAATTAATTTATCTAACTTTTTTTGCAGGTATTTGTCGGCGGTGCTGCGTGGTAACGGTTTCCGGTCGCCATTTTGTCTTTGCATTCTTGGCTCGCTCGGTGTCTGTCTCCGTGGTACGATGGATTTCAGGTACGCGATTTACATTTGTATGTAATTGTAATTTGTTTTATGTGTTGTAGTTTTTATAACTTTGGAAAGTGTTTTAGAAATTAATATATATAACTTTCTTTGCAGGTATTTTTCGGCGTCGCGGCGTGGTCCCGGTTTCTGGGCGTGGTCACGGTTTCCGGTCGCCATTTTGTCTTTGGATTCTTGGCTCGCTCGGTGTCTGTCTCCGTGGTACGATGGATTTCAGGTATGCGATTTACATTTTTATGTCATTGTAATTTCTTTTATATGTGTTCAGTCTATTTTGTTTATATTGTAATGTATTTATTTTTGGGGCCTGTTCTCTCTAGTGTTTTTGTGTCGGGTCTCCTTCGTGGCGTGACGACTTGCAGGTAAGCGCGTGTAGCCTGCCGTGACGTGTCGGGTTTCCTTCCCCGTGGACGAACGACTTTAAGGTAAGCGCTGTGGTCATGTATTAGTGCGACTCGGTGTAGATAGATTCGAATGTAATTTGTATTTTCTTACAGGTGTTGTAGATTGTAACGTAACAGGTGTTCGGGCTATTTGGTTTATCTTCTTCTAATGTTTCTTTTTTGGCCTGTTCTCTCTAGTGTTTCCGTGTCGGGTCTCATCCGTGGCGTGACGACTTGCAGGTAAGCGATGTGTTTTGTAACTAAACAATTACTGTCACTTTCGAATACCCGCAGTGTTTTTTTACGTTTCAAAAGTAATTTCTGACTTCATTTCTTTTCCTTTATTTGCGGGAATCTGTCGGCGGCGTGGTGGGGGTAACTATTTCCGTTAGCCATTTTGTTTTGTCATCTTTGACTCGCTGTCTTCGTGGTGCAAGGACTTTCAGGTAGGTGATTTTGATTTTTTTCCAAAGTAATAAGTGTAGCTCATGTGTTTTTGTTCGCCATTTTGTCTGGTGATCTTGCCCTGACTATTCAGGTAAGTGCGACTCGTAGTACATACTTTGTTATGTAATTACTGTTTTGTTACAGGTAACTTCATGCTCCTTTGCTTATAATCTTGGAATATATTTTTGTTTTGCAGCTCTCTCGTGTTTCCTTTATATGTTCGGACGTTGCCTCCGTGCGCTTTGTTCGTGGTGCAAGTAAGCTATTTAACATGTTCGATATTAATCTCTCTTTTCGGCTTCTTTTTTAGGTACGTACTTTCGTATCGCCTCAGCTGCTTGGTGCCTTTGCTGGTGTCTTTTGTGATCTTTGGCTCGCTGTCTTCATGGTGCAAGGCTTTTCATGTAAGAGATTGAATAGATTTTGTCTTTTGTAAAATAAAACTGTTTTGTTTCTTTGAATGCTCTATATTTTTTAATACATCTATTTTCTTTTCCTTGCAGGTATTGGACGGATGGGTGGCACTCGTAATTCTATTATGCTTACTTTAATAGTTATTTTATATCGTGTGCTTTCTGTGTAGGGAATTATTGCAAAGAGCTATCGTGTTTTTCTACTTTAACAAAATAAAATTCACCAGCACTTCTTTTTGTATTTGCAGGCAGCGTGGCGCCAACTCGTCTACCACTAAGCTTTGATATTCAAGATCGGCAAAAGTCGCACATAGCCACTAAGTACTCTAACGAGTCACAGCATCCACGACCTTTTCATTCGGCTAGACAGCCTCCTATCGGCAATTTACATATGTCGAGACAGCAACATCCTAAACAACATCTCACCTACATGTTCTTAACAACAAACTTTGCAAGTCTTTTGTTATTTAATGAACTAACTGCGTTTTTTGTCTTCCACAGTATGTAAAGGACTACAGCCACGGAAAGAAACATTTCTTCGAGCGAGCTCAGAAGGTATACTTCGAGACAGTGGACTGGAGCCTCTCTCGATTTTTCGACCGATCTCAGGAGGTATACTTCGAGACAGCGGACTGGAGCCTTTCGACATAAACTGTAAGTTACTTGCCTGTCTGTGAAAGTAATTTGTCCTTTTGAGCAGCGGTATTACGACCACATTTTTAGGTTTTACACGCGCAAACAAAGCAGTAATAATATGAATCACTTTAGAATTAAATTGTGTTGCCTATACGTTTGTCCAATTTCACCATGTTTTTGTTTAATGCGTTTGAGTTCTTTTTGGTACATCGCCAATAGGTACATTTACGATATAAATTTTGTCGCATGTCTCCTTTATTCATGAACTTTTCAAATTCAAACAAATGCTTACATTGTAAGGACCTCTGTTTATTCAAATTCGCCATTATGTACATTTTGGATGCCTTGTTTGTGCGATGCCACATTTTATTTAATATGCTCAAATCGTAGGGCTGAGAGTTAGCTGAGCACAAGCATGTGTTTGTCGCAACACTAGATTTAGTCAGAGCATGAAGGCCCGTTACATTTACTGAGAGCATAAAGAACAGTTAGGATAAGGTGAGACACGACGACTTTCAGTGCAAAGTTATACATCGGCAAACTGCATAAAGGAGGAAAATGTTTGCGCATGTAAGTTTAGCCCTTTCTGTGAAAGTAATTTGTCCCCTTTTTTATTTAATATGCTCAAATCGTAGGGCTGAGAGTTAGATGAGCACAAGCATGTGTTTGTCGCAACACTAGATTTAGTCATTGCATGAAAGCCCGTTACATTTACTGAGAGCATAAAGAACAGTTAGGATAAGGTGAGACACGACGACTTTCAGTGCAAAGTTATACATCGGCAAACTGAGCATTTAGGAGGAAAATGTTTGCGCATGTAAGTTTCGCCCTTTCTGTGAAAGTCATTTGTCCCAGATTTTATTTAATATGCTCCAATCGTAGGGCTGAGAGTTAGCTGAGCACAAGCATGTGTTTGTCGCAACACTAGATTTAGTCAGAGCATGAAGGCCCGTTACATTTACTGAGAGCATAAAGAACAGTTAGGATAAGGTGAGACACGACGACTTTCAGTGCAAAGTTATACATCGGCAAACTGTGCATTTAGGATGAAAATGTTTGCGCATGTAAGTTTAGGCCTTTCTGTGAAAGTAATCTGTTCTTTTGAGCAGCGGTATTACGAGCACATTTTTCAGTTTTTATATGCGCAAACAAATCAGTAATAATACGTATCACTTTAGATTTAAATTGTTTTGCATATACATTTGGCCAATTTCCCCATGTTTTTGTTTAATGCCTTTGAGTTCTTTTTCATACATCGCCAATAGGTACATTTACGATATAAATGTTTGCAAACTGTGCATTTAGGATGAAAATGTTTGCGCATGTAAGTATGCCTTTCTGTGAAACTAATTTGCAGTAAGAATACGTATCACTTTACAATTAAATTGTGTTGCATATACATTTGGCCAATTTCACCATGTTTTTGGTTAATCCATTTCAGTTCTTTAGGTAAGACTAATCTTTCACACACACATATATATATATATGTTCAGTTACAACTTTAGTTCACAAACTGCTTTGCACGATGCGAGAAATTAAATAAAACACTGACAACATTCCTTGTTTTATTTTCACTACGTGCATGCGCGGATTTCTATATTTTTAAAGGCACATACAAACCAGTAACGTGACGCAAATAATTGCCATACTATTACATTAGAACGCATTAATCGCTAATACGCAAAGCTTTAGCTAAGATTCAATTTGCACAGTTTGCATGAGAAAATAACTGCT
The DNA here is from genome assembly GCF_964263255.1 of Lissotriton vulgaris. Taxonomy (NCBI): domain Eukaryota; kingdom Metazoa; phylum Chordata; class Amphibia; order Caudata; family Salamandridae; genus Lissotriton; species Lissotriton vulgaris. Next base: position 795,814,970 of record NC_141685.1, on the reverse strand, counting down.
TTTTTTGCCTGCACTCATAATATTTTGCTAATGCTATTTTTGTTTTATAGGGTCAAAAAGTAGACGTTTGTTGCAACTGACCCATCAACTACACAATTTGAAATTCGTTATATAAACACGGTATGTTAATACTTTATTTATTTTACTTAATACATTTCTTTTTTTAATAATTGCTGTCTGTACTGAGCATTCTTTGCTGTATAGTTATACACAAAATTTCGCTCATAAAGCACATCTTATGCTTTTGTACAAGCGCTGCACTGGTGAAGTTGTAGTCAGCAGAGAAGGAAAACTTATAACCAACACTTTTTTTACAGGTCCCTGTAGGAAATGCTTTGACTCATTTACCACACGCAATATACATAGATCTCTTTCTTTCCTGCCTTCCATTTCAATTTCTTTCTTGCCTTTCTTTATGTCTCTCTTCTGCATTTACTCTGCATCTCCTTCACAATTTTACATTCACTGTCCTTTCTTTCACTCTCGCATTATTCTTCTCTCCTTTTCTCCTACTTTCTCTTTCTTTTGCTCTCCCTCTCTCTCCTGCATCCTCACTCTTCTGCCCTCACCCTATATATTCATCCCCACCTTCTTTACAGGTCCCGCCAGCAAATGCTTACATACTAAGCTAGCACATGCAACATACATACATCTCACTCTCTTGACTTCCAGTTCAATTTTGCATTCTTGCCTTTATCTCTTTTGCATTTACTCTGCATCTCCTTTCCCATTTTGCCATCAGTCTTTCTCTTTTATTTACTCCTGCTCTATTCTTCCCTCACTATTACACCTACTTTCTTTCTTCTTCTCTTCTCCCTCTTTTTTTCATGCCCTCTCTTATACCTTCTCTCCTGTTTTAATCTTCTTTCCTTCTATCATGCACACTTTCTTTTACTCCCTCTCTATTCAGCTCTCACTTTTACCCATCCTTTCCTTCTCTCTCCTGCTCTCTATTTCTTGCGTCCTCCCCCTTCTGCTTGCTATCTCCCGACTTATCTATTATGCTTATCTCTTTTACCTTCTCTTTTCCTATTCCTTCTATCCTTATTTCTCTCACCCTCTTGATATCTTAACATTTTGCCCCTCTCTTCTTCCATACACTTTCCACCACTCCTTCTTTCTCTCCTCCTTATATCTCGCTCTTTTGTATTCCTTCTTTATTTCTCTCAATTTTGCCCACTCTATCCATCTTACTTTCACACTCTTGTGCTTTTCTTCTTTATCTACACTTTTTCACATTCTTTTGTCAAAATCTAGTTCCTCCCGTTCTCTCTTGCACTCTCTCTTCCTTTTTTCAATTACTTTATCGCTCTCCTCTATATCTCTCTCATTTCTGCTCTCTCTCTTCCCTCTCTCTCCTGACCCCTATTCCAGCTGCTCTCTCCTTCCTTCTTGCTCCCTCTCTATTATGCTTCACTCTTTATCTATCTATCATACTTCTATTTCCTGCACTCTCTTCCTTCTTTATCTTTGTCGTCTTTTCACTTCTTTGCGTTCTCTCCTTATCAAGCTTCTCTTTAACTTGCACTGTTCCTCATCCTTTCTTTATCCTTTTTTATTTTCACTCCTTTTCTTTTTGCCTATCCTCCCCTCTTTCTTTCCATCTCTCTCTCTTCTTCCTGACCTCTATCTCTTTCTACCTTGCTACTTTATAGTCTTTACTACTATACTAGTTACTCTATAATACATAGTGCTTCTAATTCTCTATTTACAACTTCTAATATACTTCACACAAATGTCCTCACTCTTTACAATATTTTGCTAACAATAGATTTTACTTTTACAGGACAAAAAATTTGCCATTTGGTGCAACTGCCCCATCGAGGACACATCTTTCAAATTCGTTCATTCAACACGGTACGTTCATACTTAAAACTTATTTTACTTTTGACATTTTTGTGGGTAGTACTTCCTGTCTGTACTGGGCATTCTTTGCTGGATAGTTATACACAAAAGTTTGCCTCATAAACAACATTTAATTTAGTTTGGAGATGAAAGCTGCACTGGTGAGGTCGTAATCAGGAGAGAGGTCAAAGCTAAAGGAAAACTTATAACTAAGACTTTGTTCTTCCTGTCTGTACTGGGCATTCTTTGCTGGACAGTTATACACAAAAGTTTGCCTAATAAACAACATTTAATTTAGTTTGGAGATGAAAGCTGCACTGGTGAGGTCGTAATCAGGAGAGAGGTCAAAAGTAAAGGAAAACTTATAACTAAGACTTTGTTCACAGGTCCCTGCACACACCCTATATCTTCTTCCACATCCTGCAGCAAATGCTTATATACTGAGACAGCACATGCAACATACATAATCTCCCTCTCTTGCCTTCCCTTTCAATTTTGCATTCTTGCCTTTCCTCTCTCTTGCATTTACTCTGCATCTCCTTCATGATTTTGCCACCAGTCTTTCTATTTTATTTACTCCTGCTCTATTCTTCCCTCACTTTCTCCTACTTTCCTTCTTTCTTTTCCTCTCCCTCTTTTGCATCCCTTGTCTTCTACACTCTCTCTTTTCACTCCTTTTCTTTTTGCCTATCCTCCCCTCTTTCTTTCCATCTCTCTCTCTTCTTCCTGACATTTATCTCTTTCTACCTTGCTACTTTATAGTCTTTACTACTATACTAGTTACTCTAATACATAGTGCTTCAATTCTCTATTTACAACTTCTAATATACTTCAGACAAATGTCCTCACTCTTTTCAATCTTTTGCTAACAGTATATTTTACTTTTACAGGACAAAAAATTTGCCATTTGGTGCAACTGCCCCATCGAGGACACATCTTTCAAATTCGTTCATTCAACACGGTACGTTCATACTTAAAACTTATTTTACTTTAGACATTTTTTTGGGTAGTACTTCCTGTCTGTACTGGGCATTCTTTGCTAGATAGTTATACACAAAAGTTTGCCTCATAAACAACATTTAATTTAGTTTGGAGATGAAAGCAGCACTGGTGAGGTCGTAATCAGGAGAGAGGTCAAAGCTAAAGGAAAACTTATAACTAAGACTTTGTTCTTCCTGTCTGTACTGGGCATTCTTTGCTGGATAGTTATACACAAAAGTTTGCCTCATAAACAACATTTAATTTAGTTTGGAGATGAAAGCTGCACTGGTGAGGTCGTAATCAAGAGAGAGGTCAAACCTAAAGGAAAACTTATAACCAAGACTTTGTTCATACGTCTCTGCACACACCCTATATCTTCTTCCACATCCTGCAGCAAATGCTTAGATACTGAGACAGCACATGCAACATACATACATCTCCTTCTCTTGCCTTCCCTTTCAATTTTGCATTCTTGCCTTTCCTCTCTCTTGCATTTACTCTGCATCTCCTTCATGATTTTGCCAGCAGTCTTTCTATTTTATTTACTCCTGCTCTATTCTTCCCTCACTTTCTCCTACTTTCCTTCTTTCTTTTCCTCTCCCTCTTTTGCATCCTTTCTCTTCTACACTCTCTCTCCTGTATTCCCCTCTTCTCTTTCTTTCTATCATGCACTTTCTTTTACTCACTCTATTCTGCTCTCACTTTTACTCCTCCTTACCTTCTCTCTCATGCTCTTTCTATCTTGCGTCTCGGCTTGCTCTCTCCTTACTTATGCTTGCTCTCTCCCTACTTATCTATTATGCTTATCTCTCCTTCCCTCTCTTTTCCTATTCCTTCTATCTTTATCTCTCTCCCTCTTGCTCTCTTACCTTTTGCCCCTCTCTTCTTCTTGCATACCCTTTCATCTCTCTCCTTTCTTTCTCTACTTCCTAGATCTAGCTGTCTCTTGAATTCATTCTTTATCTCTCTATTTCCTGCGTCCTTTCTCCTTTCTGCTTGCTCTCTCCCTCCTTTTCTATCATGCTTATCTCTCCTGCCCTCTCTTTTCCTATTCCTTCTATCTTTATCTCTCTCCCTCTTGCTCTCTTACCTTTTGACCCTCTTCTTCTTGCATACCCTTTCCATCTCTCTCCTTTCTTTCTCTACTTCCTAGATCTAGCTGTCTCTTGAATTCATTCTTTATCTCTCTATTTCCTGCGTCCTTTCTCCTTTCTGCTTCCTCTCTCCCTTTTCTATCATGCTTATCTCTCCTGCCATCTCTTTTCCTATTCCTTCTATCTTTATCTCTCTCCCGCATGCTCTTACCTTTTGCCCCTCTCTTCTTCTTGCATACCCTTTCCATCTCTCTCCTTTCTTTCTCTCCTCCTTATGTCGCTATCTTGTATTCCTTCTTTATTTCTCTTTATTTTGCCCACTCCATCTTACATTCACACTCTTGTGCTTTTCTTCATCTACACTCTCTCACCTTCTTTCTTCCATCACAATCTGTTTCCTCCTGCTCTCTTTATCGCTCTCCTATATATCTCTCTCCTTGCTGCTCTCTCCTTCTCCCTCCTACCCCCTATTCCAACTGCTCTCTCTTTCCTTCTTGCTCCCACTCGATTATGCTTCTCTTTTTATCTCCCTCCTTTCTGCTCTTTTCTCTTTGCCATCAATCTCCCTCTTGCACCCTCTTCCAACTGCTCCATTCTTACTTATTTCTTGCTCATGCCCTCCTTCCCACCCTCTCTTTACCTCATGCATTTTCTCTCTCTCCCTTGCTCTCCCTTTTGCCCTCTCTCTTACTTTCACTTTCTATCTCCTTCCCTATCTTGTTCTCCATTTCCATCTTGCACTCCTTCTCTTTCTTGCCCTCTGACTCCATTCTGCACTCTCTTCTCTCTTCTCTCTCCTTTTTGCTCTTTTTTCTCTCTCCTGCACCCTATTCCATCTCCTCTCTCTCCTTCCTTCTTCCTCCCTCTCTATCATGATTCTTTTTGTATCTCCCTTCTGCTATTTTCCCTTTGCCATCACTCTCCCTCTTGCCCCCTCTTCCAACTGCTCCCTTCTTAATTCTTTCTTGCTCATGCACACCCTCCCTTTAACTCCTGCTTTCTCTCTTTCTTGCTCTTCCTTTTGCACTCTGTGACTTTCACTTTCTATCTCCTTCCCTATCTTGTTCTGGCTTTCCATCTTGCACTCCTTCTATTTTTTGCCCTATGCCTCCATTCTGCAGTCTTTTCCCCTTTCTACGTTCTGTCTCATGATCTCCATTTATCTTGCATCCTCTTTACTTCCTTATCTATCATACTTCTATCTCCTGCACTCTCTTCCTCTTTCTCTATCTTCTTTTTACCTCCTCTCTGCGTACTCCGTTCTTTTTTTGCACTCTCTCTTCCTTTTTTTAAATTACTTCTTTATTCTTTCTTCTCTATATATCTCTCCTTTCTGCTCTCTTCCTTCTTCTTCCTGCCCCCTATTCCATCTGCTCTCTCCTTTCTTCTTGCTCCTTTTCTATCTATCATGCTTCTCTGTCCTGCACTCTCCTTCTTTTCTAATACTCTCCGTGTTCCTCTTCCTCCCTATCTTTCATTCTTCTCTCTATCTCTTTTATGCTTTCTTTTCTCTCTACCATCCCTCTCTCCTGCACCCTCTTCCATCTGCTCTCTCTCCCTCCCTCCTTGCTCATGCCCTACTTCTTACTCTTCCTTTACCTTCTGCCTTCCTCCTCTTTCTTCTTACTCCTGCGTATTATCTCCTTCCTGCCTTCACTCTCCATCTCTGTCCTCAAAAGACACCATCTCTTACCTGCAAGAAATCCCTTGTACCATGGAGACGGAGACAGACAGCGAGCCAAGGATACAGACCGGAAATTGTTACCCCCACCGTGCCGTCGCCAAATACCTGCAGAGAACAACAAAAAAAAATACGTCAATAAACATTTCGGCTGGGGCATTCAAAAGAGACAGTCATTTATATTACAAAAGACACCATCGCTTACCTGCAATTTGTTCCGCCACAGACAAAGAAACCTGATACGTCATCAAAGGCAGGTCCCGGCAATGCCGGGCCAGAATGGGGGGCGTTCCCGGCGTCGCGTGACGTCGGCAAAAGCCAAAGAATCTCGAACGCCCCTGAGTCTGCTCTAAATTGACGGACAGGCCCCTCGTCCAATGGCTAGGCTCAATTTATGGAGCCAGCCAATGAATGACGAGGGCCGACCCAAACTCACACTACAGTTCTCATTAGGTTTTGGCCTGCGCAAAAAAGCTGCTCCCTTTGCGCCCTGCGTCCTTTCTCCTTTCTGCTTGCTCTCTCCATCCTTTTCTATCATGCTTATCTCTCCTGCCCTCTCTTCCTATTCCTTCTATCTTTATCTCTCTCCCTCTTGCTCTCTTACCTTTTGCCCCTCTCTTCTTCTTGCATACCCTTTCCATCTCTCTCCTTTCTTTCTCTGCTCCTTATGTCGCTATCTTGTATTCCTTCTTTATTTCTCTTTATTTTGCCCACTCCATCTTATATTCACACTCTTGTGCTTTTCTTCATCTACCCTCTCACCTTCTTTCTTCCATCACAATCTGTTTCCTCCCGTTCTCTTTATCGCTCTCCTATATATCTCTCTCCTTTCTGCTCTCTACTCCTTCTCCCTCTTGCCCCCTATTCCAACTGCTCTCTTTCCTTCTTGCTCCCACTCGATCATGCTTCTCTTTTTATCTCCCTCCTTTCTGCTCTTTTCTCTTTGCCATCAATCTCCCTCTTGCCCCCTCTTCCAACTGCTCCTTTACTTATTTCTTGCTCATGCCCTCCTTCCCACCCTCTCTTTACATCATGCATTTTCTCTCTCTCCCTTGCTCTCCCTTTTGCCCTCTCTCTTACTTTCACTTTCTATCTCCTTCCCTATCTTGTGCTACATTTCCATCTTGCACTCCTTCTCTTTCTTGCCCTCTGACTCCATTCTGCACTCTCTTCTCTTTTCTCTCTCCTTTTTGCTCTCTTTCTTCTTACTCTTGACCCCTATTCCATCTGCTCTCTCTCCTTCCTTCTTCCTCCCTCTCTATCATGATTCTTTTTTTATCTCCCTTCTGCTATTTTCCCTTTGCCATCACTCTCCCTCTTGCCCCCTCTTCCAACTGCTCCCTTCCTAATTCTTTCTTGCTCATGCACACCCTCCCTTTAACTCCTGCTTTCTCTCTCTTTCTTGCTCTTCCTTTTGCACTCTGTGACTTTCACTCTCTATCTCCTTCCCTATCTTGTTCTGCCTTTCCATCTTGCACTCCTTATATTTTTTGCCCTCTGCCTCCATTCTGCAGTCTTTTCCCCCTTTCTACGTTCTCTCTCATGATCTCCATTTATCTTGCATCCTCTCTACTTCCTTATCTATCATACTTCTATCTCCGGCACTCTCTTCCTCTTTCTTACTTATCTTTCTCTATCTTCTTTTCACCTCCTCTCTGCATACTCCGTTCTTTCTTGGCACTCTCTCTTCCTTTTTTTAATTACTTCTTTATTCATTCTTCTCTATATATCTCTCCTTTATGCTCTCTTCCTTCTTCCTGCCCCCTATTCCATCCGCTCTCTCCTTTCTTCTAGCTCCTTTTCTATCTATTATGCTTCTCTGTCCTGCACTCTCCTTTTTCTTTTCTTTTCCTCTTTCTAATACTCTCCGTGTTCCTCTTCCTCCCTATCTATCATTCTTCTCTCTATCTCCTTTATGCTTTCTTTTCTCTCTACCATCCCTCTCTCCTGCACCCTCTTCCATCTGCTCTCTCTCCCTCCCTCTTGCTCATGCCCTACTTCTTACTCTTCCTTTACCTTCTGTCTTTCTTCTTACTCCTGCGTCTTATCTCCTTCCTGCCTTCACTCTCCATCTCTGTCCTCATCTTGTCTTCTCTTTCTATCTTGCACTCTTTGGCTCACTGTCTCAGTCTCCATGGTGCAAGGACCCCCATAGAGAGAGATGTAGATGGAGGGCAGTAAGAAGAGAGCAGTTGGAAGAGGGGGCAAGAGGAAGAGTGATGGCAAAGGGAAAAAAAAGCAGAAAGGAGAGGGAGATAAAGAATAAGGATAGATAAGGCAAGAGAGAGAGTATGCAGAGAGTGAGCAATAGAAAAAACAGATAAAAAAGAGAAAGTTAAAAGGATAAAAGAGGGAGCAAGTGCAAGAGAAAAATAGTACATAGGGAGGAAGAGAAAAAAAAGACAAAAAGAAACGTAAGGGTAGAATGAAGTCAAAAAATCCTTTTCAAACTTAAAAAAAAATCCGGTCATTCAAAAGAGACAGTCATTTATTTGTTACAAAACACATCGCTTACCTGAAAGTTGATACGCCAAGGAGGAGACCCAACACGGAAACACTAGAGAGAACAGCCCAAAAAAAAAACATATTATAAGAATATAAACAAAATAGTTAAACACCTGTAAGAGAAATACTAATTACATTACAATTTAAAACGCGTACCTGAAATCCCTTGTGCCATGGAGACAGCGAGCCATGGATCCCAAGACAAAATGCCGACCGGAAATAGTTACTATCTTGCACTCTTTGTTTCCTATCTTCTCGCTCCATTGTACCCTTACTTTTCGTCTTCCCTCTCTCTTCCTCCCTCTCTTCCTCCCTATCTACTATTCTTCTCTCTTGCACATTCTCCCTGTTTTATCCCTTTAACTTTCTCTTTTCTATCTTTTATCTGTTTTTTCCTCTTGCTCACTCTCTGCATCCACTCTTTCTCTCCTTCCTTATCTATCATTATTCTCTTTATCTCCCTCTCCGCTTTTTTCCCATTTGCTATCACTCTTCCTCTTGCCCACTCTTCCAACTGCTCTCTTCTTTACTGCCCTCCATCTACATCTCTCTCTATGGGGGTCCTTGCACCATGGACACTGAGACAGCGAGCCAAAGATCTCAAGACAAAATGGCAACTAGAAATACTTGGCCAACCCTGCTGTCAAATACTGCAACAAAAGAAAAATAAATTTAGTCACATTCGGCGCATTCAAAGTGACAGTATTATCAGCTTTACAAAACACAAAATTGCTTACCTGAAAGTCTTTACACCACTGAGCTGGGCCTCTTGCTCCTGCACCTTCTTCCATCCATTCCTCCTTCTTGCTCATGCCCTACATCCTACCCTCCCTTTTTCTCTCTCTCTCATGTCCTCTCTCCTTCCTGCCTTCACTCTCTATCTACGTCTCCATCTTGTCTTCACTTTCTATCTTGCACTTTTTACTTGCTATCTTCTCACTCCATTCTGCACTTACTTTTCTTCTTGCTTTCTAGCTCTCTTGATCTCTCTTATGTGTCTTCTCTCTTCATCAACACTTTCTAGCTACTTTGTGTGCTTTACACACATTTTTCCACTTCACTTTACAAAGTTAGTGTGAGCATCCCTATAAGGCTATATAGATATATAGATGATGTTAACTATAGTGTTTATTTAGGAACACTATGCAACAACTATGGAACACCCTGGACAAACGCAATGACTTATATTTACAACTAATTGTGTGAAAGTTTTATATGTTTGTCTGTTATTTCTTTTACAGGTGCACAAACACTCCGCAATTAGGAGTATTTTTGGAATGAGCAATTGCTCTTCCCCCTTTTTTATGCACTAAATCCTTTTTTTGATATTTTCACTTTCACGCCCCCAGGTCAGGGTGGGCGATTAGAGAGTCCATACCGCCGGGGTATAATTCTGTCATTATAAATGCCTAAGTAAATGTAAACAACTGTAAAAGATGAAACATGTTGACTGACTAATTAGTATTTTAAATTAACAAATCCATTACCTTGGGCATTAAATTCAGACACATAACTCTTTCATTTGTGTACTAAGCATCAAGAATTATAGATTTGTACTTACACATTAGGCAGTTTTACTTATAAAACTCACAACATGCCTTTTTCACAAAACCTGCTCCGCAGTCTTCTGGCGTCGTAGCACACCAAAGAGGCATTCGGCCTCTTTGGTGGGGCCCAATGATGAAGCATGACACTGACTAGGTCGGTGTGTGAGGGCTTTCTTTTCCACCTAAAGTGAGTGTGCAATTCCCCAGTTGCATCACTCAGTCTCTGTGGCAATTTCAGATTTATTTAACGTATCTTCTCTTGTTTATTTAGATTTAACAGGGGATTAAGTGTTCCTTAATCTCACTACCTCTCCTATTGTTCTTTTGTACTTGCTTAAAATTACAAACAATGCATCTAATACACTCTTTACAACTTCTAATAAAATTCACATCGTGTAATTTACATTTCTATATTTTTTTAGCTTCCTTTCTACACCTCTATATCCTCTCTCTTCCTTATCATACTTCTCTCTTTTCCTTTCTCTTCATCTTTCCACTACTCTCAATATTGCCTATCCACCCCTCTTTATTAACATCTCTTCTTCCTGCCCTCCATCTCTCTCTATCTTGCTCACTTTATCCTCCTTACTACTATACTTTACTAGTTACTCTATACTACATACACTTCTAATACTCGATTTACGACTACTAATATGCTTCATCACTCAGTCCACACACATACTACACATACAACTTCTACACATAGTCTTAAAGTATGTACTACATATACACTTTGTACACACAATTTCTACACATATGCCTTTGTACATATACGTTTGCCACTCATTACACATGCACTCTTTACACATGCACTCTTTACACATGCACTCTTTACACATGCACTCTTTACACATGCACTCTTTACACATGCACTCTTTACACATGCACTCTTTACACATGCACTCTTTACACATGCACTCTAGTCACAATGTTTCAAAAACCTATATCAACATACAATACAATACACTATATAGTATTAAATATAACTTACTGTATACACTATTTAATACTATTAATTAATTACAATTAAAAAACTTTTTGCTAAAATTTTTAAAATTTTTAAAATACTAACAATGATTAGGAGTATCGAGCCGCTTTTAATATATTAATATGTAAACTCAATATTAATGCTTGTTTCATTCTTCCTTAGATTGCCAATTGATTGAATAAGATCAGACGTTCATAATTGTTTGACACAACATCAGTGAAAACATCATCACGGTAAAAGTATCTATTTTGCTTCTGTATTGACTTGTAAGTATAGAAATAGCAAGGAAAAAAATAAGACACATATATCAACACACACATATATATATATATATATATATATATATATATATATATATATATATATATATATATATATATATATATATATATATATATATATATATATATATATATATATTGTATATACTTATAATTAGGAAATATCATATAGAAGATTTCCATAGGTAACATTAATCTTAAGAAAAAAAATTAGTTAACAAAAAAGTAAAACGAATTGCTTTTTATTTTGCTACCAGCTCCAACTATAAAACAAGTCAAAAACAACAATAGAGTGGATTTAGAGAAAAAAAACTAGACCTAATCATATATATAATTAGTTATAAAAAAAAATTATATATATATTTATATACTTACCATTGAAAATTATTTCTTTTATAAAGACAATTGCTAATTGTTTGGAAATATATACAATTAGAAGTATGTTTTTTAAATAAGCTATCAACCTGTAACTTGGAATATATTTAACAGTAAAATAACTATATATATACATATAAATATATACATATATATATATATATATATATACGCTAATAGTATAACTTATAGCTAGTACATCACTAAAATTGTAAAAAAGATACATCTAAAGCTGCTACCTAAAATACAAAGCAAAAAAATAGTGTTAAATTAATTGCCTTGCATTATAGTTAACTACAAAACAAATATAAATTAGCAATAGATATATATATATATATATATATATAGATTAAATAAGAGAGAGAGAACGAAAAAAGACTCACGTATAACAAAAAAATCTAGCAATACTGTAGCGATATCAAATTATTTCATAAATTAGCTTAGCTAAGATGCAAATACTAGCAGCAGATTATCATCAAGGTCATGACAAATTTACATGCAATTCTAGAGGTTATCAATGCTTGCCAAATAGTACTTTTGCAATTATACACAACTATTACAAAGATGCACATACATGGACTAAAGAAGACTTGCATTACATTATGAAATTAGGTGATGCTTTATATATAGATATGCATTTACTTAATAGCGAACAACTTAGGCATCCAGATGAGTTACCAAATTTTATTGAACACAATACTACTATCTATTCTCTTAAACTTAAAGAACCTTATTATGGAGACATATTACAACAATGTGACCCTTCGTTTCCAAATCTCAACAAAATATTAAAACCTGCACTTGATTCCAACTCCGGTGTTATACTTTGCATGGAAATTTATGTTATTTCCATTTTTAAGAAAAATGATTCGTACTTTGTATTTGACTCACATAGTCGTGATAACACTGGAATGCCTCATCCAAATGGAACATGTATTACTATACAGTTCAGATTTGAAAAACTTCTAGAGTACATCACAAATCTGGCACAGTATCTTAAGAAACCAAACATGAATTGTGTGCCGTATGAATTAACTCCAATACAAATAAGTACGATTACAAAAGAATCACTTCAAAAAGCAATGGTGCGTCATGAAAAAAATAAGAATGCAGTAGCACCGAAAAATTTTTATGTGTATTCTACTAAAGGTAGTGAAAATTTTTTCACACAAGCATTTGAAATGCGTATAGAAAATGCCAAAAAAATCATTCAGAGATGTCAATCTAAAAAAAATACTTTTTTGAATAAGGAACAGCCATTAGCATCTTTAGATAATACTCCTAGTACTAGTACGTATTCCTGTGCAATTCTCACTACAACAGGGCCTAATAATCTATCTAAAAACAACAGCAAGCAGATCAGCACAACACAATATACTAATACACCAGAAGAGACTACTCCTACTGACACATATGCAAGTATACTTATGAAAACACTTAAGAGCAACACAGAAAGACAACATATTAATAGCACACACATAAATGTACAACAAACAATACCAGCAAGTAATTTAAATACCAACACATATTCTACTAATGTAATTAATAGCACAAACATAAATGTACAACAAACAATATACACAAGTAATTTACATACAAACACATATTCAAGTGATTACTATAATACATATAAACTTATTACTGGAAGTAATGACAGTTTACTTCATGATAATATACACAATAGCACATTGCACAACAAGGAAAGTAGCACAAATAATACCAATATAGATTCAAATATTTTAACACAAACACCACAAGAAATTCCCTTTTTACATAACACACATCCACAGGAAAAAAATACACATAGTGATAAAAGTATTCACTATACACATTGTCTTCAAAATAGTATATTTGCTATTCTAAAGAACTACTGTAAACCAGCATATATTTGGGATAGTGTAGACTTGCACTGTATTATGAATCTTGGAGATGCTTTGTACACTGAAATGCACTCTGTCGATGAACAAGATTGTATGCAACCTCTAAAGTTACCAAATTACATAGTTAGCAATGACATAATCTATTCTACAAAGCTCAAAAAATGCTTTAGCGAAGAACTAACAAAATCAGCACAAACTTTACATAGTAAATTTATATCTGCATTAACTTCTACAATTAATTCACAAACTGGTGTATTGATCTCTATAGGTAGATATATAATTTCAGTCTTCAAAACTATACATACATACTCTCTATTTGATTCACATAGCCAAAATGAAAATGCAATACAACATCCTAATGGAACATGTATTGCTATCCAAATTGACTCTATTAATCTTATTATAGAATACATCCTAAAGTTAGGCAATAGAGAACAAATTACTAATTCTGAGAGTATTACTTTAGATTTAACTACAGTGAACATAACAACAATTAGCAAAAAAGGATTACACCAAACACAACGGAATCATAAACAAGGAAATGTAAAGTCTAGAAAAAGCATATATGTTCATACGACACATATATCTATAAATGCATTAGGGGAAATTCCTTCAAATAACTTACAAGTAGAAAATACAATAATAAACACGCAAAACAGCAATAGTCAGGACAATAGACTGCATGTAACAGAAGACAGTTATTTAGCTTCACACATAGCTCTTAACAATACTGAAATAATAAACACATTAACAGCTGATGTTGAATCACTAATTCAACAAACCAATATAGAAATTCAAGAAATAAACAGTAATAGAAAAAGAAAACGGACACAAAACAAAGAGAATGAACCTAATCATAGACATATAGCAGGTCAAACAACAAATGAGATAATTAGGATATTTCAGGAAGAAATACGATATGGACCTGAGTACACTTGCACTATTTGCAATCAACTATGGCATAAGCAAAGTCTTCAAAATACACACAGTATTAGTAAGAGAGCTAAATTCATAGAATGTAACATTAGCAAATACAGAACAAATGAGATATGCAGAACATGTTACACATATATATCTAAAGACAAAATACCTCCATGTTCAGTATATAATGGGATGACATTTCCTGATATCCCAGCAGTCTTACACTTGCATAACTTAGAAGAAAGATTAGTATCACCAAGAATACCTTTTTTACAAATTAGAACATTACCACGTGGATTCCAAAAATCTCTATCAGGTGCAGTAGTAAATGTCCCTGCAGACGTTATGACAACAGTAACTGTTTTACCAAGGCAAATTAATGATAACATGACAATTCCAATAAAATTAAAAAGGAAATTAAGTTATAAATCTTATACCCATTATGAAAATGTTAGACCAAACAAAGTTAAACATGCAGCTTTATATTTAGCCACTACAAGCACTTTGTTTCAAGAATATGGAATCACTATTAATAAAGATTGGGATTATACAACACAAGATATACATTCTTGTGATGAGACTTCAGATACAAGTAATACGTCAGATTCCTCAGACAACATTCCAGCAGGAAATTTAGATACTATGTTAGATAATGAAACTATTACTACAGAAACAAATAATATTTTAAGTTTAGCACCTGCAGAATATAACACACCAAGAGGCCTGTATGAAGACAAAGATTCTGAATATTTGGCATTCCCAACTATATTTTGCGGAAAACGAAGGCCGACTAATGAAGAAAGGCATGTCCCAATACATTACAGCACAATCTGTCAATCAGAAGTAAGAAGTAATGATCTAAGAGTAGCAAAGTGTGTTACTAATCTTTTCTTTAAATTAAAAACATTACACATTAAACAATTACAGAGCAAAATATTTATATCTCTTAGGAAATACTTTAATAATGGAAACATTATAACTGCCAAAGACATAAAGAATAAATTAGATACAATTTTACAGTATAATGAAGGATACAAAATACTTAAAACTATCCGTAGTTCACCACCATATTGGGAGCAATGCAAAAAAGACCTCTTTGCTACGATTAGACAATTAGGATTACCAACATTTTTTTTAACTTTATCTGCTGCAGAAACGAAATGGTATCACTTAATTAACATATTATTACGTACAGAAAAGAGACCAGAATGCACAAAAGAAGAATTTAAAAATATGTCATGGGAAACAAAATGCAAATTAATACAGCAAAATCCCATTACATGTGCAAGACATTTTGACTTCCAAGTTCGGAAATTATTTAATTCTATTTTATTGCATGAAAGTAATCCGATTGGCAAAATTATTGATTACTTTTATAGAGTGGAATTCCAACAACGGGGATCACCACATATACATGCTATAATATGGATAGAAAATGCTCCACTATATGAAACTTCTGATAGAAATGAAGTCACTACTTTCATAAATAAGTATGTTACATGTGCAAAAACACAAGAACCAGATATAGAGTCTTTACTACCTCTACAAAGACACGGCCATACCAAAATCTGCCGTATCAAACATAAAAGAACATGCAAATATCATTATCCCAGATATCCAATGCCTGAAACTTTTATACTAGAACCAATAGAGCTAGACAAAACAAATAACGAGCTCTTACAGCAAATTGAACTAATACATCTAACTATAAACAGCCAAGAATTTTCAAATTATACTTTTGAGCAGTTTTTACATTCAATGAACATAGATCTAAAACAATATACTTTATGTATACAATCTATTATACAAAAAAATACTATTTTCTTAAAAAGGACACCAGCTGAATGCTTTATAAATAACTACAATCCAACTATTTTGAAAGCATGGCAAGCAAACATAGATATACAATACATCTTAGATGCATATGCATGTGCTGTGTATATTGTTTCATACATTAGTAAATCACAGCGAGGAATGAGCAAACTAATTGCCCAAGCTGCTAAAGAAGTACATGCCAATCCAAGTATTAAAGAACAACTTAAGCATATAGGGAACAAATTCTTAAACTGTACAGAAATAAGTGCCCAAGAAGCAGCATATCTAATACTACAAATTCCTTTACGGAAAAGTTCAAGATCTTTTGTATTTATCAATACAAGTCCTAATGAAAAGCGTACATACTTATTAAAAGACATCGAAACTATCAATTCTTTACCAGATGAGTCTTGTAAAATACAATATGATAATATTATAGTCAGGTATAGTAAACGCCCTGTAAAATTAGAAACATGTACATTAGCTGACTATGCATCTATGTATAATGAAAAGAAAAAATGTAAAGGAAAAGAAGAAACAGGCCATGACAATTTCCTTATTGAAAATAACTTTCATAGCTCAGATGACGAAGAACTTGAGATAAATTTAGTAGACGAAACAAACTGCATAAAAAGAAAAAAAGCAAGAGTAATTCGCTATTGCAGATTTAACATCAAAAATGACTCAGAAAATTACTATAGAGAATTGCTCATGCTTTTTTACCCATGGCGAAATGAACATAATATAATTAATAACAAGGAAACTTATTATGAACGCTATCTAGAACTTAAAAATGCAGTTGATTCGAACCATAATAAATATAATAAACATAATAAACAACTAACAACTAATAGCAATGAAACTAGTATTTTAGATACATTGCTACCACCAATAGATACAGAAGAAGATAACACCATATTCCATGAAGTGCAAAATAATGAAAACCCATTGTATGACCTATCATTTGATTTAGGGATTAGAAGTACAAGTAGAGAAGAATCACTAAGCAATAACATAATGCCAAAAGAACAATATGATAGTATAATGCAAAATCTAACAGCAGAACAACTTAACTTTATATATCATCATTTGCATTGGGTTAAAACAAGAGAAACACCATGCTACACATTTTGTACAGGTGGTGCAGGAGTAGGCAAAAGTTTCCTTATAACAGCACTTTACCAAACATTAGTACGTTATTACAATACAAAAGCAGGAGAAAACCCAGATAACATATATGTATTGCTTACAGCTCCAACTGGCAAAGCAGCACATAACATTCAAGGCCAAACACTACATAGTACTTTTAAAATACCTATTTCACAAACACTAACTCATAGACAGCTAACTCATGAGAATAGAAGCACACTACAAGGTCAGCTAATGCATCTTAAATTGCTAATAATTGATGAAATATCAATGGTAGGGGCTAATGTATTCAACTTTATACATAATAGATTGCAAGAGATAAAAATGTCTGATCTCCCTTTTGGCGGAATATCTATTTTAGCAATTGGAGACTTTTACCAATTGAAGCCAGTTTTTGACCCATACATATTTGACAACCCAAAACATTCATATAGGCCAGTAAGTACTAATTTATGGCAGACACATTTCAAGTTATTTGAGTTGACTAAAATAATGAGACAACAAAATGACTTGCCATTTGCTCAACTACTAAACAGATTAAGAGAAGGGAAACAAACAAATGAAGATATTATACAGATAAAAACACGAGAAATAGAGCCACCTGAAAACATTAGCAAAACGATCCCTTACATTATGGGAACTAACAATGAAGTCAATAGCATAAATAATGCAGTTTTATTAGAACATATAACACATTACCCAGTTTACACAGCTACAGCAATAGATACAGTTGCAGCAGACTTAAGTGAAGCAGTAAAAAAAAAAATACTCCAACACTTGCCCACAGATTCTACTAAAACAATGAGCCTGCCATCAATATTACATATTGCATTGCAATTAAGATATGATTTAACTAACAATATAAATGTCAATGATGGTTTAACAAATGGTGCAACAGGTATAGTAGAATTTGTAGAAACTATCAATAACAGCCCAAATGTAATTTGGATTAATTTTGATAAAGAAACAGTAGGCAAATTAACAAGACAAGAAAACAAACACATATATCACAGTAATATTTTGCCTCATTGGACACCCATTCATGCTATTACACGGCATTTCCAATATACACAGAAATTTATAACTATTATACGCAAACAATTCCCATTGCGACAATCATCTGCAAGAACTATACATAGAACACAAGGAGAAACAATTGAGCCCATTTACATTCACTTTAACAACAGTAAAGTACATCATCTGCATTATGTAGCTTTAAGCAGAGCTAAATCTTTAGACAACATATACATTAGAAACTTTCAGCAAGACAAAATAGCTGTACATCCAAAAGTGCATGAAGAAATGACACGTTTAAGAACACACATGCAATTACAAATATCAGTACCACAATTAGATAGCTATAGACAACAGTGTAATATAATTGTCCATAACATACGGTCCTTGCAAAGAAATTACACTGCTATTAAATCAGACAAAAATATCATGAACAGTGATATTATATGCCTCACTGAAATCAACACAACTAGAAAAGCAGGTAAGAATACGTTCTTAATAGAACAATATCACCTAGTATTATTTGATAAATTTCACAACCAGCACACAAAGCATGGTATTGCCATTTACTACAAAAAAAACATGCTTTTATCGCCAATATATCAAACACAACACGAAATTGACTTTTTATTTTTCACTCAGCATCTTAATGATTCTGAATACTTATTTATTATACTGTACAAACCACCACATGTACTTTTGCAGACATTATTACAAGTTTTAAGTAGCATAATTAACTTGTATCCAAATTCGAAATATGTCATCATGGGAGACTTCAATATAGATTTAACACAAATGTCACCAAACAGAACTTTGCTATTAGAATATATGCTGCAGCAATTTCAATGCCAGCAAAAAATACAACAATACACAACAGACTACAATTCTACACTAGATCACATCTATACTAATGACAACATCATGCACTACGGTACATTAGAATCATATTATAGTGATCACAAAGCATTATGGGTGGCAGTTTAAAATGCAACCACTTCATTAACATGCTATTTTATTACAGGTAATAGCAAAAGGGGAAAAATTTATGCTCAGAATGTGTACTAACATTTTCTCTCATTTCAGATGATTTCCATACAAGACCTCAAAAAAATGAAACATGAAGACAACAAACCTTACCAAAAAACAATCCGAGCCAACGTAATAAAATGTTCGACAAAAACAAACTATACAAATGCTAAACAAGAGAACAAAGTCATGTATCATCTAGCTCTAGCTGATGAAAGTAGTTGCATTAAAGCAACGTGCTACAATGAGCCATTTTACCAGCAAACTAAAGAAGGACAAGCTATTATGATTCGCAATTTCTTAGCCAAAAACAATGTGATTATCATCACGAAACAAACGAAACTATCACGCATGATGCCCTTATCTATACCTCAAGAAATAATACAGGAGGCAGAATATATCCTACAACCCCCTGCTCCACCAATATCACCGATAAAAACAGTTAAAGCAGCTTCACTACGCTCATTAATGAGCATTTCTGGGACTATTGCTGAGGTAAGCTTATAAAAAAAAAAAAATTATCACACTCACCCTTTTACACGCACACTATATACCAAAAACTCTTGCACACAATACTTACCCCTTTGACAAACTCTCACTCTTTGACAGACTCTCTCTCTATGACAGACTCTCCCTCTTTGACAGACTCTCCCTCTTTGACAGACTCTCTCTCTCTTTGACAGACTCTCTCGCTCTTTGACAGACTCTCTCTCTGACAGACTCTCTCTCTCTTTGACAGACTCTCTCTCTCTTTGACAGACTCTCTCTTTGACAGACTCTCTCTCTCTTTGACAGACTCTCTCTCTTGACAGACTCTCTCTTACTAACTCTCTCTCTTTGACTCTCTCTTTGACTCTCTCTTTGACTCTCTCTTTGACTCTCTCTCTATTTGACAGACTCTCTCTCTCTTTGACAGACTCTCTCTCTCTTTGACAGACTCTCTCTCTCTTTGACAGACTCTCTCTCTCTTTGACAGACTCTCTCTCTCTTTGACAGACTCTCTCTCTCTTTGACAGACTCTTTGACAGACTCTTTGACAGACTCTCTTTGACAGACTCTCTTTGACAGACTCTCTTTGACAGACTCTCTCTCTTTGACAGACTCTCTCTTTGACAGACTCTCTCTCTCTTTGACAGACTCTCTCTCTCTTTGACAGACTCTCTCTTTGACAGACTCTCTCACTCTTTGACAGACTCTCTCTCTTTGACAGACTCTCTCTCTCTTTGACAGACTCTCTCTCTCTTTGACAGACTCTCTCTCTTTAACAACTCTCTCTCTCTTTGACAGACTCTCTCTCTCTTTGACAGACTCTCTCTCTCTTTGAGCAGACTCTCTCTCTTTTACAGACTCTCTCTCTTTGACTCTCTCTTTGACTCTCTCTTTGACTCTCTCTTTGACTCTCTTTGACTCTCTCTTTGACTCCCTCTCTTTGACAGACTCTCTCTCTCTTTGACAGACTCTCTCTCTCTTTGACAGACTCTCTCTCTCTTTGACAGACACTCTCTCTCTCTTTGACAGACTCTCTCTCTCTTTGACAGACTCTCTCTTTCTTTGACAGACTCTCTTTCTTTGACAGACTCTCTTTGACTCACTCTCTCTCTTTGACAGACTCTCTTTGACAGACTCTCTCTCTTTGACAGACTCTCTCTCTTTGACAGACTCTCTCTCTTTGACAGACTCTCTCTCTCTTTGACAGACTCTCTCTCTCTTTGACAGACTCTCTCTCTCTTTGACAGACTCTCTCTCTCTTTGACAGACTCTCTCTTTGACAGACTCTCTCTCTCTTTGACAGACTCTCTCTCTTTGACAGACTCTCTCTCTCTCTTTGACACTCTCTCTCTCTTTGACAGACTCTCTTTCTTTGACAGACTCTCTCTCTTTGACTATCTCTCTTTGACTCTCTCTTTGACAGACTCTCTCTCTTTGACAGACTCTCTTTGACAGACTGTCTCTCTTTGACAGACTGTCTCTCTTTGACAGACTGTCTCTCTTTGACAGACTGTCTCTCTTTGACAGACTGTCTCTCTTTGACAGACTGTCTCTTTGACAAACTCTCTCTCTTTGACAAACTCTCTCTCTCTTTGACAGACTCTCTCTCTCTTTGACAGACTCTCTCTTTGACAGACTCTCTCTCTCTTTGACAGACTCTCTCTCTTTGACAGACTCTCTCTCTCTTTGACAGACTCTCTCTCTCTTTGACAGACTCTCTCTCTCTTTGACAGACTCTCTCTCTCTTTGACAGACTCTCTCTCTCTTTGACAGACTCTCTCTCTTTTTGACAGACTCTCTCTCTCTTTGACAGACTCTCTCTCTCTTTGACAGACTCTCTCTCTTTGACAGACTCTCTCTAATTTCTATTACCAATTTTGTCTTACAGGAAGAAGAAACAAAAACAATTGTTATTGCTGGACAAGATACAAAACTTAAATCAATAACTGTGAAAGATACAACGGACTCAGTAAAAATAACTCTTTGGAGAGATGCCACAGACTTTCCCATAGAAATTGGATCCTACATAAAGATGACGCACCTGACAGTGCATGAATTTAACAGCAATAAAATGTTAAACACAACAAGAAATACACAATTTCAAGTAAGTACAAATTATGAAAATATTAATAACTTGCTCTACTACTCAATCTATACTATCTACTTTTTAAAACACCATCAAACTCTATATTCACTAATTACAATTCACTCAAACTCTCTCTTCTAATACTCTCTATCTAAATCGATTAAGCTATACTATGTATTCTACTAATCACTACTATAAAACTCACTAATACTCTCCACTAATAAATCTACTACTCAATCTTAACTACTCTCTCTTTATTACTCACACCATAAAAAAACACTATTACAAAAAAATAACATTCACTATTTCAAAATAACTTACTAATAATGCCCAACTATCACTTACAAATATAACTTTAATACTAACACTTAAGTACACAATTTTTGGTAGTTTTCAAATTAACTTTATACTACTACGCTAATAACTTCAATACTACAAAAATAATTAACAATGCACTCAAAATCATACACACTCTACTAATAACTCAGTCTACTCACACTGCACTATTAACTATAATCACTATTTACAATACTATTCTAAAACACAAAACTAAACCTACTACTCACTATTTATTAAAACGTATTTTTACTAAAGTAGCTATAACATTACAAAACAGTCTCTAATCCTCTATTATACACACTATATTATACCGTTTCACTATATGTACTCACATCTATCCTTAAACTATCTTCACTACTTATTAACATTATTTAAGCCTGCATATAACAAGAAATTTTTCCGTAGGTCAACACAAGAAAAGAAATAAAAGAACTTCATAAATATGAAATTAACTAAATTCTTTTTCCTTCACAGAAAATACAACCACCAGAAGAAGAAATAAATATGACTATATATGGGCTAGAAACTGCGAATCAGGAACACAGTACACTAAATGTACATATTGATAATGCCGAAAATTTACAATCTGTAGAAATAAATAACAATATTCTACTGGACTTCTTCAATATACCACCCGACATTGACGACATTCAAGAAGCTCTAATGCCAATCTTGCCAAAAAATGTAAATGTAATATTTCAAAATGGATACATACTAAAAATACATGAGTTGTAAAAAACAACACAATACTTTACTGTAAATAAAAGTACAAAAAGAAGATATTCAAATTATGTTTCTGTAAAAAGGCTAAAAATACAGTATTTTAATTAAAGTTTAATTTGCTTTCAAACAATACTAAATATATTTACTTAAATAAAATTTTTAAAGCTTTTTATCTTGTCTTTGCATTATTATTTACAGAGTACATAAGATATGTTAACCCCTTCGCTGCTAGGCCTTTTCCCCTCCTGTGCTAAGCCCTTTTTTGGCGATTTGGGGTAGTGCGCGCTTAGGCCCTTGTAACTTTTTGACCACATAAGGTATCCACGCCAAATTTGCGTCCTTTTCTTCCAACATCATGTGGATTCTAAAGGTGCCCAGGGTTTGTGGATTACCTTGGAGGGGTCCCAGAAATTAACCAAAATATAGTGATTTTTTTGTTTTTTTCAGAAAAATGGGAAAAACGGCCTGCAAATGAAAGCCTCTGGGTTTTTCCCTGAAAATGTTATCAAAAAAGGGTTTGTGGGGCTGAAATCTCCATTTTCTCAGCTTTTAGGAAATTACAGTCTTTTGTCAGAGAACCGACATTTTTCACACAGTTTTGGCATTTTTCTGGGACATAGCCTATTTTTGCTATTTTTAGAGCTTTCCACCTCCTTCCAGTTAATGGTAGAAATGAGTTTGAAAGCAATAATGGATCCTAGAAAGCTGTACATTTTCAAAAAGTAGACAAAATTCTGAATTCAGAAAGGGGTCATTTGTCTAAATCCATGAAGGTTTCTTTATAGAAACTAACAGTTAAATATTGGAATAATTGAAAATTTGTTGAAAAAAACAGCCTTTTGTCTCAACGTTTTCACCTATAACTTTTTCTAGTTTTGACAGCTCTTAGAAGGCAATATACCGTTACATCCGTTAGACCTTCCTGGTTGTGGGGATATATAGGACTTGTAGTTTCACCAAGAACCAGACGAACCCAGATCCAAAAACTGAGCAGCAACTTGCAATGGTATTTTTTCATTTACTGGGTATAGAGCACTTTGTCTTGGAAAATGTATACATGGAAAAATCTGTATGAAAGACACCTATGTATTTCTGAATTGGGTACAAAATATAGAGTTCAGAAACAGTATATTATTGCTAATTTTCAAAATTGGGAATACTCATACTAGCATGAGAATTATTGGTCATTTTTCAAAATTATTTTTTTTTTACACAATGTCTTTCATTGAAATGGAGAAATGCGCAAAAGCTCAATTGGTAATAACAGTTGATTTACAAATCTGAATTACCCCAAGTCTCCCGATAAAAATGGTACCTCACTTGTGTGGGTCGCCCTTGTGCCTGCGACAGGAAACGGCGCAAAATGCAAAGTGGTGACACCTAAATTTTGCAGTTACAAATTGACCCTTTTTTAGCAAAGTGCCTACCTGTAGTTTTTGCACCCTGGCTCTGCCGGCACCTAGGGAAACCTAGCAAACCTATACATTTTTGAAAAGTAAACACCCAGGGGAATTCAGGATGGGGTGACTTGACTGCCTACCACCAGGTCTTGTTACCCAGAATCCCTTGCAAACCTACGAATTTGACAAAAAAAACACATTTTCCTCACATTTCTGTGGAGGAAAGTTCTGGAATCTGCTTGGATCAACAAATTTCCACCCACCCAGTGTTCCCCCAGGTCTCCCGAAAACAATGGTACCTCACTTGCGTGGGTAGGCATAGTGGCTGCGACACGAAACAGCGCAAAACGCAACGTGGTCGCACCTCAATTTCCCAGTGAAATCTTGCGCTCTTTGGACAAAGAGACTACCTTTTGTTTTTGAGCCCTAGCTCTGCCAGCACTTAGGGAAACCTAGCAAACCTATACATTTTTGAAAAGTAGACACCAAGGGGAATTCAGGATGGGGTCACTCGACTGCCTACCCCCAGGTTCTCTTACCCAGAATCCCTTGCAAAGCTAAGAAATTGGAAAAAAAACGCATTTTCCTCACATTTCTGTGGTGGAAAGTTCCGGAATCTGCGTGGATCAACAAATTTCCACCCACCCAGCGTTCCCCCAGGTCTCCCGAGAAAAATGGTACCTCACTTGCCTGGGTAGGCATAGTGGCTGCGACAGGAAACAGTGCAAAACGCAACGTGGTCACAACTCAATTTTTCAGTGAAATTGTGCACGTTTTGGGCAAAGAGACTACCTTTTGTTTTTGAACCCTAGCTCTGCCGGCACCTAGGGAAACCTAGCAAACCTATACATTTTTGAAAAGTAGACACCCAGGGGAATTCAGGATGGGGTCACTCGACTGCCTACCCCCAGGTTCTCTTACCCAGAATCCCTTGCAAAGCTAAGAAATTGGAAAAAAAAACGCATTTTCCTCACATTTCTGTGGTGGAAAGTTCCGGAATCTGCGTGGATCAACAAATTTCCACCCACCCAGCGTTCCCCCAGGTCTCCCGAGAAAAATGGTACCTCACTTGCCTGGGTAGGCATAGTGGCTGCGACAGGAAACAGTGCAAAACGCAACGTGGTCACAACTCAATTTTTCAGTGAAATTGTGCACGTTTTGGGCAAAGAGACTACCTTTTGTTTTTGAACCCTAGCTCTGCCGGCACCTAGGGAAACCTAGCAAACCTATACATTTTTGAAAAGTAGACACCCAGGGGAATTCAGGATGGGGTCACTCGACTGCCTACCCCCAGGTTCTCTTACCCAGAATCCCTTGCAAAGCTAAGAAATTGGAAAAAAAAACGCATTTTCCTCACATTTCTGTGGTGGAAAGTTCCGGAATCTGCGTGCATCAACAAATTTCCACCCACCCAGCGTTCCCCCAGGTCTCCCGAGAAAAATGGTACCTCACTTGCCTGGGTAGGCATAGTGGCTGCGACAGGAAACAGTGCAAAACGCAACGTGGTCACAACTCAATTTTTCAGTGAAATTGTGCACGTTTTGGGCAAAGAGACTACCTTTTGTTTTTGAACCCTAGCTCTGCCGGCACCTAGGGAAACCTAGCAAACCTATACATTTTTGAAAAGTAGACACCCAGGGGAATTCAGGATAGGGTCACTCGACTGCCTACCCCCAGGTTCTCTTACCCAGAATCCCTTGCAAAGCTAAGAAATTGGAAAAAAAAACGCATTTTCCTCACATTTCTGTGGTGGAAAGTTCCGGAATCTGCGTGCATCAACAAATTTCCACCCACCCAGCGTTCCCCCAGGTCTCCCGAGAAAAATGGTACCTCACTTGCCTGGGTAGGCATAGTGGCTGCGACAGGAAACAGTGCAAAACGCAACGTGGTCACAACTCAATTTTTCAGTGAAATTGTGCACGTTTTGGGCAAAGAGACTACCTTTTGTTTTTGAACCCTAGCTCTGCCGGCACCTAGGGAAACCTAGCAAACCTATACATTTTTGAAAAGTAGACACCCAGGGAAATTCAGGATGGGGTCACTCGACTGCCTACCCCCAGGTTCTCTTACCCAGAATCCCTTGCAAAGCTAAGAAATTGTAAAAAAAAACGCATTTTCCTCACATTTCTGTGGTGGAAAGTTCCGGAATCTGCGTGGATCAACAAATTTCCACCCACCCAGCGTTCCCCCAGGTCTCCCGAGAAAAATGGTACCTCACTTGCCTGGGTAGGCATAGTGGCTGCGACAGGAAACAGTGCAAAACGCAACGTGGTCACAACTCAATTTTTCAGTGAAATTGTGCACGTTTTGGGCAAAGAGACTACCTTTTGTTTTTGAACCCTAGCTCTGCCGGCACCTAGGGAAACCTAGCAAACCTATACATTATTGAAAAGTAGACACGCAGGGGAATTCAGGATGGGGTCACTCGACTGCCTACCCCCAGGTTCTCTTACCCAGAATCCCTTGCAAAGCTAAGAAATTGGAAAAAAAAAACGCATTTTCCTCACATTTCTGTGGTGGAAAGTTCCGGAATCTGCGTGCATCAACAAATTTCCACCCACCCAGCGTTCCCCCAGGTCTCCCGAGAAAAATGGTACCTCACTTGCCTGGGTAGGCATAGTGGCTGCGACAGGAAACAGTGCAAAACGCAACATGGTCACAACTCAATTTTTCAGTGAAATTGTGCACGTTTTGGGCAAAGAGACTACCTTTTGTTTTTGAACCCTAGCTCTGCCGGCACCTAGGGAAACCTAGCAAACCTATACATTTTTGAAAAGTAGACACCCAGGGGAATTCAGGATGGGGTCACTCGACTGCCTACCCCCAGGTTCTCTTACCCAGAATCCCTTGCAAAGCTAAGAAATTGGAAAAAAAAACGCATTTTCCTCACATTTCTGTGGTGGAAAGTTCCGGAATCTGCGTGCATCAACAAATTTCCACCCACCCAGCGTTTCCCCAGGTCTCCCGAGAAAAATGGTACCTCACTTGCCTGGGTAGGCATAGTGGCTGCGACAGGAAACAGTGCAAAACGCAACGTGGTCACAACTCAATTTTTCAGTGAAATTGTGCACGTTTTGGGCAAAGAGACTACCTTTTGTTTTTGAACCCTAGCTCTGCCGGCACCTAGGGAAACCTAGCAAACCTATACATTTTTGAAAAGTAGACACCCAGGGGAATTCAGTATGGGGTCACTCGACTGCCTACCCCCAGGTTCTCTTACCCAGAATCCCTTGCAAAGCTAAGAAATTGGAAAAAAAAACGCATTTTCCTCACATTTCTGTGGTGGAAAGTTCCAGAATCTGCGTGGATCAACAAATTTCCACCCACCCAGCGTTCCCCCAGGTCTCCCGAGAAAAATGGTACCTCACTTGCCTGGGTAGGCATAGTGGCTGCGACAGGAAACAGTGCAAAACGCAACGTGGTCACAACTCAATTTTTCAGTGAAATTGTGCACGTTTTGGGCAAAGAGACTACCTTTTGTTTTTGAACCCTAGCTCTGCCGGCACCTAGGGAAACCTAGCAAACCTATACATTTTTGAAAAGTAGACACCCAGGGGAATTCAGGATGGGGTCACTCGACTGCCTACCCCCAGGTTCTCTTACCCAGAATCCCTTGCAAAGCTAAGAAATTGGAAAAAAAAACGCATTTTCCTCACATTTCTGTGGTGGAAAGTTCCGGAATCTGCGTGGATCAACAAATTTCCACCCACCCAGCGTTCCCCCAGGTCTCCCGAGAAAAATGGTACCTCACTTGCCTGGGTAGGCATAGTGGCTGCGACAGGAAACAGTGCAAAACGCAACGTGGTCACAACTCAATTTTTCAGTGAAATTGTGCACGTTTTGGGCAAAGAGACTACCTTTTGTTTTTGAACCCTAGCTCTGCCGGCACCTAGGGAAACCTAGCAAACCTATACATTTTTGAAAAGTAGACACCCAGGGGAATTCAGGATGGGGTCACTCGACTGCCTACCCCCAGGTTCTCTTACCCAGAATCCCTTGCAAAGCTAAGAAATTGGAAAAAAAAACGCATTTTCCTCACATTTCTGTGGTGGAAAGTTCCGGAATCTGCGTGCATCAACGAATTTCCACCCACCCAGCGTTCCCCCAGGTCTCCCGAGAAAAATGGTACCTCACTTGCCTGGGTAGGCATAGTGGCTGCGACAGGAAACAGTGCAAAACGCAACGTGGTCACAACTCAATTTTTCAGTGAAATTGTGCACGTTTTGGGCAAAGAGACTACCTTTTGTTTTTGAACCCTAGCTCTGCCGGCACCTAGGGAAACCTAGCAAACCTATACATTTTTGAAAAGTAGACACCCAGGGGAATTCAGGATGGGGTCACTCGACTGCCTACCCCCAGGTTCTCTTACCCAGAATCCCTTGCAAAGCTAAGAAATTGGAAAAAAAAACGCATTTTCCTCACATTTCTGTGGTGGAAAGTTCCGGAATCTGCGTGGATCAACAAATTTCCACCCACCCAGCGTTCCCCCAGGTCTCCCGAGAAAAATGGTACCTCACTTGCCTGGGTAGGCATAGTGGCTGCGAAAGGAAATGGTTCAAATTGTACGGTGGTGAATTTACAATACCAAATTGCAAAACAACCTTGATTTTGGGGGGGGGGGCACCTGAGTTTTTGGCCCGGGGCTCGGTGGTATTCTTTGGAAAGTACAAAACCCAAACAGTTCTGAAAAGTAGACCCCCGGGGGAGTCCAGGGAGGTATGGCATGCGTGGGTCCCCAAACGTTTTCCTACCAAGAACACCTTGCAAACCTTAAAATTAGGTAAAATAATCACTTTTTCAAACTTTTTTGCGTGGAATCACCGTGCCGGCAAAAATGTCCTACCACCCAGCGCTCCCCTTGTTCTCCCGAGTAAAAGGATACCTCACTTGTATGGGTGCCCCAAAGCAGAACAGGCCAAAAACGAATGTTGAAAAAAGTAGTATTTCAGTGTAACAAATTAAGCCCCCCTGCCTTAGTCACAGGCCTTTGGCCCACCCACACAAGTGAGGTATCATTTTACTCGGGAGAACAAGGGGAACGCAGGGTGGTAGGACATTTGTGCCGACACGGCGATCCCACGCAAAAATGTATGGAAAACTGTTTTTTTAACCTAAATTTGTGGTTTGCAGGGATTTCTGGGTAGGAAAACATTGGGGGACCCACGCATTCCATACCTCCCTGGACTCCCCCGGGTGTCTAGTTTTCAGAAC
Organism: Lissotriton vulgaris; assembly: GCF_964263255.1. Taxonomy (NCBI): domain Eukaryota; kingdom Metazoa; phylum Chordata; class Amphibia; order Caudata; family Salamandridae; genus Lissotriton; species Lissotriton vulgaris. Next base: position 795,785,620 of record NC_141685.1, on the reverse strand, counting down.
TGTTTGGGTTTGGTAGTTTCCAAAGATGCCCGCCGAGCCCCGGTCCAAAAACTCAGCCCCCCCCCCCCAAAAAAGAAGGTAATCTTGCTATTGGTTATTGTAATGTCTCCACCGTACGATTTGGACCTTTTCCTGTTGCAGCCACTATGCCTACCCACGCAAGTGAGGTACCATTTTTATCGGGAGACCTGGGGGAACGCTGGGTGGGAGGAAATTTGTGTGAGCCCAGTGATGCCACGCTTTCCCACACAAAAAAAGTGTGTCAAAACTGATTTTTCCATCAAAAATTGAGGTTTGCAAGGGATTCTGGGTAAAGGAACGTTGGAGGATCCACGCAAGCCATACCTCCTTGGAAGCCCCCGGGTGTCTACTTTTCAGAAATGTGTGGGTTTGGTAGGTTTCCCTAAATGGCCGTCTCGCACGGGGCCAAAAACCCAGGTAACCCCTCTTGCAAAAGCTGGTGGTATTGAATGTCAATCCCACCAGCTTTTGAAAGAGGGGTTACCTGGGTTTTTGGCCCCTTGCGAGACGGCCATGTAGGAAAACCTACCAAACCCACACATTTCTGAAAAGTAGACACCCGGGGGCTTCCAAGGAGGTATGGCTTGCGTGGATCCTCCAACGTTCCTTTACCCAGAATCCCTTGCAAACCTCAATTTTTGATGGAAAAATCAGTTTTGACACACTTTTTTTGTGTGGGAAAGCGTGGCATCACTGGGCTCACACAAATTTCCTCCCACCCAGCGTTCCCCCAGGTCTCCCGATAAAAATGGTACCTCACTTGCGTGGGTAGGCATAGTGGCTGCAACAGGAAACGGTTCAAATTGTACGGTGGAGACATTACAATAACCAATAGCAAGATTACCTTCTTTTTTGGGGGGGGGGGACTGAGTTTTTGGACCGGGGCTCGGCGGGCATCTTTGGAAACTACCAAACCCAAACAGTTCTGAAAACTAGACACCCGGGGGAGTCCAGGGAGGTATGGAATGCGTGGGTCCCCCAATGTTTTCCTACCCAGAAATCCCTGCAAACCACAAATTTAGGTTAAAAAAACAGTTTTCCATACATTTTTGCGTGGGATCCCCGTGTCAGCACAAATGTCCTACCACCCTGCGTTTCCCTTGTTCTCCCGAGTAAAATGATACCTCACTTGTGTGGGTGGGCCAAAGGCCTGTGACTAAGGCAGGGGGGCTTAATTTGTTACACTGAAATACTATTTTTTTCAACATTCGTTTTTGGCCTGTTCTGCTTTGGGGCACCCATACAAGTGAGGTATCCTTTTACTCGGGAGAACAAGGGGAGCGCTTGGTGGTAGGACATTTTTGCCGGCACGGTGATTCCACGCAAAAAAGTTTGAAAAAGTGATTATTTTACCTAATTTTAAGGTTTGCAAGGTGTTCTTGGTAGGAAAACGTTTGGGGACCCACGCATGCCATACCTCCCTGGACTCCCCCGGGGGTCTACTTTTCAGAACTGTTTGGGTTTTGTACTTTCCAAAGAATACCACCGAGCTCCGGGCCAAAAACTCAGGTGCCCCCCCCCCAAAATCAAGGTTGTTTTGCAATTTGGTATTGTAAATTCACCACCGTACAATTTGAACCATTTCCTTTCGCAGCCACTATACCTACCCACGCAAGTGAGGTACCATTTTTATCGGGAGACCTGGGGGAACGTTGGGTGGGAGGAAATTTGTGTGAGCCCAGTGACGCCACGCTTTCCCACACAAAAAAAGTGTGAAAAAACTGACTTTTTCTGCAAAAATTGAGGTTTGCAAGGGATTCTGGGTAAAGGAACGTTGGAGGATCCACGCAAACCATACCTCCTTGGAAGCCCCCGGGTGTCTACTTTTCATAAATGTGTGGGTTTGGTAGGTTTTCCTACATGGCCGTCTCGCAAGGGGCCAAAAACCCAGGTAACCCCTCTTTCAAAAGCTGGTGGTATTGAATGTCAATCCCACCAGCTTTTGCAAGAGGGGTTACCTGGGTTTTTGGCCCCGTGCGAGACGGCCATTTAGGGAAACCTACCAAACCCACACATTTCTGAAAAGTAGACACCCGGGGGCTTCCAAGGAGGTATGGCTTGCGTGGATCCTCCAACGTTCCTTTACCCAGAATCCCTTGCAAACCTCAATTTTAGCTTAAAAAAATCCTTTTTTGTCAAACTTTTTTGCATGGGAAAGCGTGGCATCACTGGGCTCACACAAATTTCCTCCCACCCAGCGTTCCCCCAGGTCTCCCGATAAAAATGGTACCTCACTTGCGTGGGTAGGCATAGTGGCTGCAACAGGAAACGGTTCAAATTGTACGGTGGAGAATTAAGTTTTCAATGTGAGAGCGTGTGATTCAAGGAAATTGTGACAGACAATTTCAAGTTTGCAGGAGATTCTGGATAAAAATCAACAATAGAATTCACCAGAAAGACATGACCATATACTTCCATGGTTTAACAATAATAACTAATTTTAGTAAGTTATTTATGGCTATAATGTACACCGTAACAGAGTTACTCAAAAGTCAAACATTCAAGGCACGGCTAACTATTCCTCAAAGACACACACATACAGGTTGGATTTGGCACGAGGGCGAGTGATGGTTCAGTACATAAAATTTAATTAACAAGATATTTCAAAAAATGAAATGCTCTGTCAATAAATAAATGCATAAAAACCGAACCAGTGACTCGCGACTCGTGAGCTGTAAAGCCACGACAAGGCACCAACCGTTTTACAGGCCATTCACGCGCCTTTCATACCTGATACAAACCAGACCATTGACACCATCCGGAAAGAACAGCAACACATTACAACAATCACAATAAGGGACAAGGTACACCCTACTTCAGAAAGAGATAAAAGACAAACATTACTGCACAGCCATCAAATCCGCAAGCACACACACATTCTGGTTGGATTTGGCACGAGGGTGAGTGATGATTCTGTACATACAATTGTATTTGCAAGTAATTTCAAAAAAATGAAATACACTGCGTATAATTGAAAGTATGATAAACTGAACCACTGACTCACAGCTCGTGAGCTGTAAAGCCACGTCAAGGCACCAACCTCTTTACAGGCCATTCATACACCTTTCGTACGTGTGACACATACAAAACATTCACACCGCCAGCCGCGGACCCATCACATTTCAACACTCACACCAGCAGACAGCGCCATTCAAGGGCCCATCACTTTCACACGCCCACATTTCTGACATTTCAACAACACAAAATGATGGACTGCGTGGAGTGTCACTCACCTAGCAGTGTGTGTAGTGACCAAAGTAACTACTCACACACCGCCAGCCGAGCGCCAGTCCACCGACACCACCACCCAAGCACCAGACCATGCACACCACTAGCCAAACACCACTCAGCGCACACCGACAGCCAAGTACCACTCCACACACACCACCAGCCAAGCAACACACCACGCACACTGCAAGCCAAGCGGCACTCCACACACAACGCCAGCCAAGCACCCCTCCGTGCACAGACAGCCAAGTACCACTCCACACACACCGCCAGCCAAGCGCCACTCCACGCGCACCACCATCCAAGCACCGGACCATGCACACCGCCAGCCAAGTAGCACTCCATGCACACCACCAGCCAAGCGCCACTCCACACACACCACCAGCCAAGCACCACTCCACACACACCACCAGCCAAGCGCAACTCCACACACACCGCCAGCCAAGCACCACTTCGTGCACAGACAGCCAAGTATCACTCCACGCACACCACCAGCCAAGCGCCACTCCACGCACACCACCAGCCAAGCGCCACTCCACGCACACCACCAGCCAAGGACAAATCCAAACACAACACCAGGCAAGCGCAAGAGCACGCACACGGCCAACAAAACACCAGACCACGCACACCGCCAGACAAGCACCAGTCCACAGACACCAGCAGCCAAGCGCCAAACCATGCACACCGTCAGACAATGGACACTACACGCAAACCAACATCATACTTTAGTTTTTTTTGAAAATAAAAGAAAAACAAAAACAAATTGCAAATTGATACAAATCTACTAACTCAACAACTACACTAAAAAGACTACACAAATGCAAACTTTGAAACTGAACAATAAGACCAACCAGTTCACTTTACCACTCATTGATACTCCCAAAAATTCGTTTGCGTGTGGTACAATCTATAACAAGCAGGTACACACAGCCCGGGGTTTGAAGGGCAGTCAGGGCAGTACATACGAACCTCCTTCCGCAAACCTCTTCGCCAACAGACTCTACATCTCCGACTGGGAAAGTCTTTTGAGGTTGTAGGAGGAATTTGACCAGGAAAATGGCGATCTTTCAATCTGGCAATATCCTCCACCACTCCAACTCTAGGAACACTTGCCTGTTCAACTAAAACAAGGCTGCCTATTACAGACTCCTGAAACTTTTCAAAAGTAATCTTTGACTGGGGACAAGATTTCTGGAATACAACAAAAGCATTAAAGGTTGCCAAGTGGAAAAGATGGATAGCCAACTTCTTGTACCAAATGTAAGCCTTACGAAGAGCAGCATACGGTTCCAACCTCTGATCTACTCTGTCAACACCACCCATGTACTTATTGTAGTGCATTATGCACACAGGTTTGCGCACTTCTGCAACCTGACCCCAAACAGTCACCGGTTCAGTGCTTTCATCATGTATTGTAGTCAACATGTAGACATCTCTCCTGTCTGAAAACTTCACAGCTAGAAGCTCCTCACAACGCAATGCACTACACTGTCCCCGAGCAAGCTTCTGACACACAAGTTCTTTTGGGAAACCTTTACGGTTTGAGCGGATTGTGCCACAAGCAACAGTGTCCACTTTGCCCAATTCCCTGAACAACCGCACACCAGTGTAGAAGTTATCGACATACAAATGATGGCCTTTGTTAAAAAATCCACGACCAAGTTCCCACACAATTTTCTCAGTCACTCCAAAAGTCGACGGACAACCAGGGGGGTTAATCCTGGATTCCTTACCAGTGTACACCCTGAAATTAGAGACATATCCAGTCTCACTGTCACACAGCATATACAGCTTGATTCCATAGCGTGCCCTCTTACTAGGAATGTATTGCCGAAATACCAAGCGGCCTTTGAACAACAGCAAAGACTCGTCCACTGCAATTTCTTTCCCAGGATAAAAGATCTCAGAAAATCGATCAACGAAATGATCAATGACAGGCCGAATCTTGAAAAGACGGTCACAATCAGGGTGATCTCGTGGCAAAGCAAGACTATTGTCAACAAAATGCATCATCCGAAGCAGAAGCAAATACCGATCACGACTCATGACTGCCGGAAATATAGCTGTAGCCATCAAGGGACTAGTAGACCAATATGAAGCCATTGATGGTTTCCTAAGCAAGCCCATCAAAAAAGTTAAACCCAAAAACTTTTTCATCTCCTCCAAATTTGTGGGAGTCCACCGGGTAGCTCTAGCGTGGGGCTTAAGGCTGGCACTGTTCACCCTCAAAAAATTTTCAGCATACAAATTAGTCTGCTCTACAATCTCTGCCACAAACACATCATCCATAAACAACTTGAAAAAATCAATAGGCAAAAAGTTTTCTGTGTTCACCCTACACCCTGGAACACCAGTAAATTCAGGCAATGCCGGCTGCACCATGCCTGGTGCAACCCAGAGGTCAGAACTTTCAACATCAAGTCTTGCAGCCGCAGGCTGCCGCCCAGCTGCCTCTCGTCTCACTGCACCAACTGGAATACTAGCAACCCCAGGCTGCAGCCCAGATGTCTCTTGCCGCACTATTGGCACAGGAATGTCCTCCGCAACCACAGACACAACAATGTCCTCTGCAACCACAGGCGCAGCAACGTCCTCCGCAACCACAGGCACATCATCCACACCAAAAGTAGCTTCATCAGCACTCAGAGTGTCTTCATCATCAGATGAAGCCATGCGTAGAGAAAACTCACTACCTGAATCTTCACCTCCCACCTCTGGTTCAGAATCAGAGTCAGACTCTGGACCATGGTCAGAGGAAGAATCAAAAAGCAATCCAACAACTTGCTGAGCAGTAATCCGGCGGCTAGCCATTATCCTTACAAATAAAGGAGTCTGCACAAACAACTCAACAACCCCAACACTGCGCAAAGTAAGATAAAAAATGTAAGCCTTTTTCAAAAAAAACTAATTTTGAAAATATATACAATTCACTTACAAGACACAACTACACTCACCAGCACCTACTCTGCAAAGACACAGCAAAGAGGCAACGATATCCCACTAGAAAGAAGAAGAAAAAAAACTTACATCTACAGAAGGACACATCAAAAACAAATGCAAAACATGTTTTACAATCACAACAAACAGAAACCAAACATACTCATATTTTACTACACACTTTGCAAAAAAATACAATCACAGTACAATTGAACAAAAAAGAGGTCTCTTACCAAACACATACAACTACAGAAACAGCAGAACAACAGAACCACCAGTAACGGAACCGCACACTGCAACACTCTAAAGAGAAAAAAAAACAATACACATTAGAAGAAACAAAAACAACACACATTACAACAGGCTATGTCACAAATGGGGGGTCTGTCCCCAAGGGGGGGAGATTATAAATCATTATAAACGTGGGCCCCCTGGAAGCAACTCTACGGAGGGCAGAGAGCCCAAATAAAGACACGGCAGAACATACTTTTGAAATGGGCACAAGGAAGCAACCCTTGGCCAAGTGGTCGCTCCCTATAAAAAAAAAAACCCTGAAGTCTAGTGGGCTTTTCTACCCCCCCTGGATCCATAAACGGTAAAAAAAGTTGAGGGGGGGGCAGAACAGTCTACAATATTTATAATGCCCCCTGGAAGCGACCCTTCCCCAAGGGGTCGCTTCCTTTTCAAAATACAAACAAATCCCTGGTGACTAGTGGGCTTTTCTGCCCCCCCCCTGGGTGCAGATCGGCCAAAAAATGGCCAATCTGCCCCAGGGGGGGCAGAAAAGTCTGAAAAATTATTTATCCCCCTAAGGAAGCGACCCTTGCCCAAGGGGTCGCTTCCTTTATAAATATACATTATTCCCTGGTGTCTAGTGGGCTTTTCTGCCCCCCCTGGGTCCAGATGCGGCCCAAAAAACGGCCAATCTGCCCCCAGGGGGGGCAGAAAAGTCTAAAAAAAATATTATGGCCACTAGGAAGCGACCCTTCCCCAAGGGGTCGCTTCCTTTTCATATAAAAACAAATCCCTGGTGACTAGTGGGCTTTTCTGCTCCCCCTGGGTGCAGATCGGCCGAAAAAACGGCCGATCTGCCCCAGGGGGGGCAGAAAAGTCTGAAAAATATTCTATGCCCCTAAAGAAGCGACCCTTGCCCAAGGGGTCGCTTCCTTTATAAATAAAAATCAATCCCTGGTGTCTAGTGGGCTTTTCTGCCCCCCCTGGGTCCAGATGCGGCCCAAAAAACGGCCGATCTGCCCCAGGGGGGGGCAGAAAAGTCTGAAAAATTATTTTCCCCCAAAAGGAAGCGACCCTTGCCCAAGGGGTCGCTTCCGATTTCAAAAAAAAAGTAATCCCTGGCTCTAGTGGGCTTTTCTGCCCACCCTGGGTGTAGATCGGCCAAAAAAACGGCCGATCTGCCCCAGGGGGGGCAGAAAAGTCTGAATAATATTATGGCCGCCAAAGGAAGCGACCCTTGCCCAAGGGGTCGCTTCCTGCACAAAAACATATGCCCAAAATCACTCCCTGGTGTCTAGTGGGGCATTCCTGGTGCACGATCGCGACGCTGTGCGCGATCGTGCACCAGGAATGCCCTGCATTGGGACATCAGGGGAGAGGAAACACAGTTTCCTCCCCCCCGATGCCTCAAGGCACCGAAAACCGGCCCCCCCGCCCCACCGGAGCACCAAACACTCACCTTGCTCCTGGACGCGCTGGAAACAAATGGCTTCCAGCGCGTCCAGCGCTTCCTGATGACGTCGGCGCGCGCTGTGCGCGCTGACGTCACCAGGAAGCGTGGGGGGGCCAGTGGGTGGCAGCGGAAGGTCTTCCGCTGCCACCCCTGCAAAAACAAATGTGATCCCTGCACAAGGGGGGGAGCGCCAGCGCTCCCCCCCAGGGCTGTACTGATGACGGAGCGGTTCCGTCATCAGCACAGCCCAACCGATGCTGATGACGGAACCGCTCCGTCATCAGCATCGAAGGGGTTAATGGACAATTTTACTTTAAAAAGACTACAACAAATGCAATTATTCTATAGCAAATTGAGCAAAATGCAAAAATGTTACTGTGCACACTTTTTTTTTTACAGAAGCTACACCACATGCACTCATTCGATGTTATGTAGCAAATTCATCTGTCTTATACCTTGTGAAAAAATGGTAACATAAAAACATATCCAACGTTCATTGGAAATGCTACTCCCATGATAATGCTCATACGCCCACATTTTCATCCATCCACCCATCATTCATCCCACCACCTTTTCATACATCATTCATACATGCAACATTTTCTCCATCCATACATCCATCTAACATTCAATTCTCCCAAATATACATCCATCCACACACCCTTTCATCAACTATCATTCATCCACTTACCTTTTCACACATCCATCCATGCAACTTTTTATTTAGCCTTTCATCCTCCTATCCATACATCCTTCATCCATCCACGCTATCATCTATACATCCATACGCCCACCCTTTCTCCATCCACACATCATTCATCGCATCCACCCATCATTCACCACAGCACCTTTTCACACATACATACATCATTCATACATGCAAGTTTTAGCCATCCATACATCCAGCCATGTTTTCTTCCATCCATACTTCATCCGTCCACACTTTTATTCATCCATCCACACTTGCATCTTTCTATCCATACATCCATCCTTTTCACATCCACCCTTCAATTCATACACCCACCTACATTTGCACACATCCATCATTCATGCAACATTTTTATTAATACATCCATCTACCATTTATTATACTAACAATACATCCATCCACACTTTCAGTTTCCCATCCATACATCCATCTTTACACATACACACTTCTATCCATCCACTCATCATTTGTCCAACAGCATTTTCACCAATCCATCAATCATTCGTCCATGCAACATTTTTCACATCTATCTTAAAAATTAATTCCCCAATCTATACACACATCAACGCATCCATCCAGCCACACAATACTTATCCACCTACATTTTCACTCATACATCATACATCCATGCAACATTTTAACTATCCATCCTTTCATTTTTCCATCCATCCATCCTACATGCTTCATCCATTCAATGATTCATCTATACATCAATACACACACACTTTCATCCATCCACCCATCATTCATCACACCACCTTTTCACACCTCCATACATCATTCATCCATTCAACATTTTATACATCCATACATCCACCTTTTATTACATCCGTCCTTCTTCCGTCCACCCTTTCATCATTCCACGCATCCTTTCATCCATTCACACTTTCAACAATACATCCTGCATCCAACCACACTTTCATCCTTCCATCCATACATCCATCCTTTACACATCCACACACCTTTTCACACATCCATCATTCATCCATGCGACATTTTATACATCAATCTTCAAATTATTCGAAAGTTATGGGATTGTTCAAACTAGTAAAGTCACTATGCAATATAGTTCCTATGCATAGTTCTGTGGCATCCTCAAATGCCTTATTGATGTTTTACAACAAAACGTGGAATCAGATTCTAAGACCTTGACTTCATTGTATATGTTGTTTAAAGAAGTTTCTAAGCAACTGCCTGCATCCATCTAACAGTGCCTTGTCCAAAATATATTTTCATAAGTTGAAAAAAAGGACACAATACTTTACTGTAAATGGAAGTAAAAACAAAAAAAATTCAAATTAGGGTTCATAAAAAATGAAACAGTATTTATTAAATTTTATTTTGCTTTCATACAATAATAGTAAATATATTTACTTAAATAACATTTTCAAACATTATCTTGTCTGTGCATTATTAGTTACAAAATTCATAAAATATGTTACTGTGCAAATTTAGTTGAAAGAAACGATAACAAATGCACTCATTCTATGTTCTATAGCAAATTGAGGAAAATGCACAAAATGTTACTGTGCACAATATTCTTTTTTTTAAAGAAGCTGGAACATGCAATCATTCTATGTTCTGTAGCAAATTCATCTGTCTTATTCCTTTTTAAAGAATGGGAAAATAAAAACATATCCCACATTCATTAGAACTGCTACTCACGTGATAATGCTCATACGCCCACACTTACATCCAGCCACCCATCATTCATCCCACCACCTTTTCATACATCATTCATCCATGCAATATTTTATCCAACCATACATCCAGCCACGTTTTATTCCATTCATCCACCCTATTATCCTACAAGACATCCTTTCATCCACACTTTCATTCATCCATCCACACTTGCATCTTTCCATCCATACTTTCTCAGCCACACTTCAATACATCCAACCATCATACAGCCACCTACAATTTCACACATCCATTCATCATTCATGCAACATTTTTATTAATACATCTATCTAACATTTCATTCTAATGACAATAGATTCACACACTTTCAGCTTTACATCCATACATCCATCCTTGAAACATCCACCCTCCCATCCATCCACTCATCATTCGGCCACCCACCTTTTCAACAATACATCATTCATCCATGCAACAGATTCAACATCCATCTGGAAATTTCAGTCTCCAATGTATATACACATCAACGCATCCATCCAGCAACACATCATTTAGCATCCTACATTTTCACACATACATCATACATCCATGCAACATTTTAACTATTCATACTTTCACTCTACCATCCATCCTACGTTTCATCTATACATCCATCCACCCACACTTTCATCCACCCACCCATCATTCATCACAACACATTTTCATACATCAATACATCATTCATCCATGCAACATTTTATACATCCATACATCCACCTTTTCTTACATCCGTCCTTCCGACCACCCTTTTATCCTTCAATGCATCCTTTCATACACACTTTTATTCATCCATCTTTCATCCAGCCACACTTCCACATTTCCATACATCCATCCTTTACTCATCCACCCTTCAATCCATACACCCATCATACAGCCACATAAATTTCAACACATCCATCCATCACATTCATCTACCATTTCATTCTACTAACAATACATCCATCCACACTTTCAGCTTTCCATCCATACATCATTTACACATCCACCCTTCTATCCATTCACTCATCATTTGTCCAACAACTTTCTCAACTATCCATCAATCATTCATCCATGCAACATTTTCTACATTCATCTTAAAATTTCATTCCACAATCTATACACACATCAACACATCCATCCAGCCACACATTATTTATCCACCTAGCTTTTCACACATGCATCATACATCCATGCAACTTTAACTATCCATCCTTTCATTCTTCCACCCATCCTTCATACATCCTTCATACATCCATCATTTCATCTATACATCAATTCACCCACACTTTCATCCATCCACCCATCATTCATCACACCACCTTTTCACACATCCATACATCATTCATCCATGCAACATTTTATACATCCATACAACTACATTTTCTTTTATCCGTCCTTCCGTCCAACATTTCATCCATTCACACTTTCAACAATCCATCCTGCATCCATCCACACTTTCATCCTTCCATACATCCATCCATCCTTTACACATCCACACACCTTTTCACACATCCATCATTCATCCATGCAACATTTTATACATCAATCTTCAAATTCTTCAGAAGTTATGGTTTTTTCAAACTAGTAAAGTCACTGTGCAATATTGTACTTATGCATGGTTCGGTGTGACATTCTCAAGTGCCTTATTGATGTTTTCCAACAATACATGCAATCGCATTCTAAGACCTTCACATCATTGTATATGTTGTTTAAAGAAGTTTCGAAGCAGCTGCCTGCATCCATCTAAAAGTGGCTTGTACAAGATATATTTCCATAAGTTGAAAAAAAGTACACAAAACTTTACTGTAAATGGAACTAAAAAAACATAACTAAATTACGTTTCATACAAAATGTAAAAGTATTTTCAGTACAGTTTAATTTGCTTACATACAATAATAAATATATTTACTTAAATAAAAAATTTCAACCTTATCTTGTCTTTGCATTATTATTTACAAACAACATAAATGTTACTATGCAAATTTAGTTTAACAAAAATACAACAAATGCACTCATTCTATGTTCTATAGCAGAGTGGAGCTTCAGAGTGGAGCTTCAGAGTGGAGCTTCAGAGTGGAGCTTCAGAGTGCAGAGTGTCAAGAGCAATGCCAATAGCTCTAACTTTAACAAAGGCAAAACCATTGCATTGTAAATGCTTGTTATAGGTCTCGCCTAGAAATGCTTCCAAACACTGCGAGGCAGAGACTCTTCCCTCCCCCAGCCTTCTCAGTCCGCTTCCACAGAAGTCGACCAGCGCCAGAGCAAATGCATCGCAAATGCTGGTATTGGAAAAGGTTTAAAGGGTTGGAAAGGGAGTGTGTGGACACATTGGTTAATCTGTTTCTTGTCGGAGGAGAGAGACAGCTACCAGCAGGAGGGAGGGGTTACAGAAGAAGGCGGAATAGTTTCTTGTGAAAGGAGATGCATAGCTGCAAAGAATGCTATCACCCTCCTTAACTGCATTTGGGAACATCAACATTCAGTGAATTTCCATAAATCACTGGATGCGAAGCTTCCTACTGAGACATGAACCTACTTTAGAAGCTGCAAAGTAGTTTGGTATTTACAAACCCACATCTGGTATTTTCGGTGTACATTTTAGTGTCTCTGACATCAAAAGTTACTGTCTAATAGAAGAAAAATGAAAACGTCATCCATGTTTAATGTAAAAGTTTAAATAAATAAGCAAATACTTTTAGCAAAGTTACAAACGCGCGATTGAATGAAGAGTGTATCTGCTTGTATTTTTAAACTCACATTTTGCAGATCATTTGTGCAAACTGAAAGGCAGGGATACTTGTACTTTAGGTATAAAAACGATCTGGAAGGAAAATACTGTAAGAGTTTAGCAAACGAAAGAGAGACGTGTGTGTCATCGGTGGCTTTGTGCATGTTAAAAGTCAGGGTGTCTTTGTGTTGTTTGCTAAACTTTTACAGTCTTTGCATTCTACGTCAAGTTTACACCTAGTGAAAAAGTACCCGCTTGTTTCTTTAAAGTTTTACATTTATGGGTGCGTTTGTGTGCATTAAAACGCTGTGTGTCTCTCTTCTAATTGTTTTTTGGGGAATGTGCTTTACAGCGCATCTCTAAAGCAGTCAGTCTTTTTGTCCTTATTTACATTTTTTAATTGCAAACCTTATGTATGTAGGGATAATGTTTAAACACGCATTGGCATAACCAATAGGTCTCGCCTTTGGGACCTTATAAGTGTTTAGACATGCAACAGTTGATGTTGTTGCACAATGATATTGTACTGCATAACTAAATACTTATAAGGTTCCAAAGGTGAGACCTATTGGCTATGCCAATGTTTGTTTAGCATGCACCCACTAATACACTTATGTACCCACTCACCAATGCACTAACACACTCACTCACCTACTGACAGACCGCCTCAGACACTCATGCACCCACTTACAGATCCATTCAAGCCCTCACGCACCCTCTCACATACACAGACCCACTGAGAGACTCTACACACACTCACAGACCAACTCAGAAACTCATATACCCACTCACAGGCCCACTCAGGCACTCATGCACCCACTCACAGACCCATTTAGAGATTCACACACCCACTCAGAGTCTCATGCACCAACTCACACATCCACTGAGACACTCACACACCCACTCACAGCCCCTTCAGACACTCATGTTCCCATTCTCAGATCCACTCAGAGACGCATGCACCCTCTCACATACCTACTCAGAAATCCATACAGCCACTGACTGACTCACTCAGATCCTCACTCACCCACTCACTCACCTTCTCACAGACCCACTCAGACACTCAGGCACCCACTCTAAGACCCACTCAGACACTCATGCATCTAGTTACACACCCACTCAGATACACATACCCACTCCCAGACCCACTCAGACAGTCACACACACACTCACAGATCCACACAGGCAATCACACCCAACTCTCACAGTCATGTACCCACTCATACAATCACTCACACAACCACTCACAGACCAATATAGTCATTCACACACCCATAAAACCACTCATATACCCACTCAGAGACTCATAAAGCCACTCACAAACCCACTCACCTACTTATACAGCTGCTCACACACCCATTCTCAAAGGTTGCAGGTTACGGTTAAAAAATAAAATATAAAAAACTTTGAACTTCCCTGAAAAAACAAAGGTTACAGGTACATTATAGTTAGGGAATAGAATTTAAAAACCTTAGAAATTCATTGAAAAAAACTAAGGTTACAGGGACGTTATAGTTAGTCTCAGATTTCACTCGAACAACACCAGTGAAATGCAGGCATTATAGTTATCTGAGTTAGCTATGACTTAAGCCCCTACACTGCTTATGACCACACATATTATATCACTTATGACATGGAAATTGACATCACTGATGGAATCACTGATGACCTCATCCGCTGTTGAACTTGATCCTTTTTGCCGGGTTATCCCCACACCTTTTTGCTTCTTCCTCCTATTGATTACTGACCTGTTGTTGGTTTTAGGACTCTGGGCACTTTAGCACTGATCGGCACTTTACCACTTCTGATCAGTGCTAAAGTGCATATGCTCTCTGTGTAAATTGTTATTATGATTGGTTCTCCATGATTGGCATATTTGATTTATTGGTCAGTCTCTAGTAAAGTGCACTGAGTGTGCTGGGCTAGTAAATCAAATACTACTACTGGGCTTGTAGCACTGATTGTACCACCCACATGAGTAGCCCTGAAAATATATCTCATGCCTGCCACTGCAGTGCCTGTGCGCAGTTTGCTAACTGCCATGTCGATTTGGCAAGTGCACCCACTTGCCAGGCCCTAACCTTCCCTTTTCTTACATGTCAGTCTCAAGGTGGCCCTGTGGGATAAGTGCACTGTATGTAAAAGGTAGGACATATACTGGTATCTGTGACATGTCCTGATAGTGAAATACAGCCAATTTCGGTTTTAACTATGGAAAGGCTATCTTGCCCCATAGGACAGAATGGGTAATGCTTTGTAACATTTTACAAGCATATATTCCCACAGGGATAAGATTGAAAAATAAAGTTGTTTTTTAAATTGTGCGTTTAAAAATGCCACTTAGGCATTTTCTTGTTTAACCATTCTGTGTGCCTCTGCCTGTTTGCGTATTGGCTGTCTGTTTTTGGAGTGACAAGGGCTGGGGAGGTGCATTCTCTCAGACAGCCACCTGGGGGTTGAAGTATGTCCTGCCTTTCCTGAATGAGTCAGGGCTGGGCTGAAAAGACCTGAGCTACATTCAGAGTAGGGGGAGGAGTTCTCACTAGCACGTCAATAGGCCCAGTCTGCATTTAGAGTGGTGGGAGGAGATTTCCCTTACACCTGAATAGGTCATGTCTGCCTTACACAATGGTGTCTCCACCTACTACTGGGCAGCAGCACCAGAGAGGACAGATCTGGTTTGGATTGGGCTCAGAGACTCTTGCACAAAGAGAACAAATACATTTTGGGGTATAAGTATTAGACCTAAAACCCCTGAAGTTTAGACTACTTTTACAATCAAGAGGGACCTTTGCTGAGGAGAAGAGCTGGAGAAACTGAGGAGAAGTACTGTCCTTGCTGTGTGGCTGGGGTTGGCCTGGAGTTGCTGTTTCTGCCAAAGAAAAGAGAAGGTCTTTGCTGTCTGCTGTGTCCTCTGCTTGAAGAAAGTCTCCAAGGGCTTGAGTAGATCTTGCATCCTGTTTTGAAGTCTTAGGAACACGAAGACTTCACCCCCAGCTCTCCTGAACTTCCTTGCTGGAAGTTCTAACCTGCCAGGAGTGCCTGTGACTGTGTGGGGCCTCTGGAGGTTGTTTCTGCTGCTGGGAGATGGAAAGCAACGCAACAAACAAGGAGGTCGATGCATCGCTCTTCTGGTGACAGTTTTCTGATGCAACGCCATGGTGTGAGAAGAATCTCCCCACTTCACCTCACCGCTGAAACCAACGCAGTGCCGGTCACAAATGCAAGAATCAACGCATCGAGGGATCGTGGCTGAAAAGGTTGACGCAGCACCGCTCACCGCATCGTTCGCAGACGCATCCTGGATCCCTGTGCCGCCAGTTTTTCCGATGCATCACCCGCGGATCGGAGTCATCTCAGATTCGATGCATCGCTTCCCCCTACAGACCGGACTCGATGCATTGCTCCCATGTGTACAGCAGAACTGTTGCATCGCATCCACGAATGTCTCAGAAATGACACATCTCTTTGTTTTTCAATGCTTCTCATTGCTGTGGCTGTTTGGCTTGGTGAACTTTGTCGCAACAACCATTACTTTGCAAGAAATCACACATCAATAGTTTTCTATGAACTCAGTTGCTTTAACCTTTTGAAAGACATTTTTCTTAATACTTGTATGTTGGACTTTTGTGGTTTTGGTCTTGTTAAGTTTAGATAAAGATACTTTATTTTCTAAACCAGTGTGGTGTTCATTTGTGGTGTTATCTCTATGTTGGTACCAATACTTTACACATTGCCTTTGGGATAAGAATGTCTGCTTGTGACTCGCTTAACCATACACCTACTCACAGAGCCACTCTCACCCATACAGTCAGTCAGAGTCACTTGCTCCTCCATATAGCCACTCACATGCCCATTCACTCACAATATAGCTACTCACACAACCAGTCACTCATCCATACAGCCTCTCAACAGAGCCACTCACACAACAACTTACCTACCCATTCACATATCCATTCAATCATTCACACATCTACTCACTAACCATTACAGCCACTCATATAGTCAGTATCCAATACAGTCACTCCCACACTCAGTAAACCTAACACCCCTCAAACAGCAACCCACTCACCCACACACCCACTCACACATCCAGTCAATCACCCATACAGCCACCCACACAGCTACTCACTCAGCCACTAACTCACCCATTCAGCTTCTCACACACTCACTTATTCACCTGCACATCTACTCACACACCCACTTATGCACACATAGAACCACTCACACACCCAAACAGTCATTAACACACCCAATCACACATGGATACACACAGTCACACACCCACTTACAAAATATACATTAGAAATAGCTTCACTCATTAGTAGTATACAAAGTATACTAATTTAAGTTTTGTAGTACCTTAGTACATATATTTAACCCTCATAAACTTTTAGAAAACACTAACAATCACCGGATGATGTCATTAGTGATGTTATTTGAGATGTTATCAGTGATGTCACTGAGTGATGTAATGTGTGAGGTCATAAGCAGTGTATTGCGGGGGTGTAAGTTATAGTTAGCTCAGGCATATGCCAGCTGAATTTGACTGGTTTTGTACCAGCGAAATCAGAACCTAGCTATAACATCCCCTTAACCCTTGTTTTTTTTTTTAAATACGTTTTGTAGGGGTTTTTCTTAATTCTATTTCCTAACTATAACGTCCCTGTAACCTTTGTTTAATGGAGTTGTGACAAATCGGTTGCAGGAAGTCTTTTGTGTCCCTGAGACTTCTTAACAGGAGGCAAGCACACACAAGCCATTGGAGAAACGTCTCAAGCAGGATACACAACAAAGTCCAGACCTTGTCCTCTCCAAAGCAAAAGCAGCAACTACAGGTCAATCCAATAAAGCAGCACACAGCTCAGGGACAGTACTCCTCCTCATAGCTCTTCTCCTTGGCAGAGTCTTGTCTTGATCTAGAAGTGTTCTAAAGTTCTGGGGGTTTAGGCCTATACTCATATCCCTTTTTCCATTTGAAGACTTTGTTCAGAAGGTCACTCTTGCTCAGTAAAAACACTTCTGTCCTCCCTGGTCCAGCCACACTACAGAGATGGAGACAGTATTGTGCAGGGCAGCCACATCCTATTTCAGGTGCTAGTGACAACACCACCCACCAGTCAAACCCAGGATGCGCTATCAGCATATGCAGGGCACACCTCATCTGAGAATTTACAGGGGATTTGTGGCCACATTTTTAAAAAACTGAAAAGAAGAGTGGGCTCCAATGCTTCTTTCTTAAAACCCCTCGGGTGGGCCAGGGCCGGGAAGTTGACATGTCCCCCCTTAACTAATATATGCGACCATGGGGGATAGGGTCTACAGGGCAATAATAGGCTAAGGGAGGGGATGCAGGCCCCCACCCCTTTCAATATGTAAGAAGGGGCCTGGGAATGGGGTCCTAGAGTCTACTGAGGTTCGTGGAGTGGGGCCAAGTGTCCCACCTCCCTTTTAAAATACATAGGATCCCGGGGGATGGGGTCACCGGTGCCCAAGAAGACCCGGGGAGGGAGTGAAAGCCACCCACTCCTGTTTAATTATATTTGGCACCGAGGGATGTGGCTCCTAGAGCCTAAAGGTCAATCCTACACTACATGGCAAAGGATGAACCCATTACCATGGACCGCCAAAGATCGTGTGCAGAGTGGGGGTGGCTGTCTGCAGGGTTTGAGGTCCGACCCTGTGGTCAACCCCCTGCCACAAATCACCAAAATCCGTGGGGGCGGATGTCTACAGGGCCTGTCCAAACCCACCGCACACAGCCAAAGGATGTGCACAGCATGGGGCTGGCTGCATGCACTGAGGGGTGGCCACAGGGCCTATCCACGGGCCAGGTCTTGTGGCCAAGCTGCCATTGCGCACAGCCAATACCGTGCATAACATGGGGTTTGCTGCATGCAGAGAATTGTCCTCATGGACTGGCTGCAGCCAACCCCCACCATGCAAGACCTTCGGTGGGGGCTTGGATTTACATATGGTAATACATTATTACGTTATAAAACATAGAAATTCTCTGAAGAAAAAGGTTAAAGTAACATTATAGTTAAGTGAAATGTTCAGTAACAATGTAACGTTAAACTCTAAAAACAACAGAAATTCACCAATTATAGTCATAGTTATCTCAAGAAACTATGGCTCATGCCCAAAGGTGACTATAACCCGCGCCCTCGCCATGCAGTGCTAATTACGCACCATGTTACATCACTCCTGACATCTTCTGTGATAATATCACTGGGACATTTTAAATGAAATTATTGCTGAGAAGTCTGTGTATAGTGGAGGCGCGAGCTACAGTTGCTGTAACTTTGTATAATTTTACCGAAATTATGCAAATGATACAGAGTCCACAATCTAATCTACCTTTTTAAAGCATCTACTTCCTACAACATCCTCTTGGACAAGGATAAACTCCTGACTAACCCCATTCTAATAATGCATTTATTACAAATACTTCTGTGGAGTAAAAAAATATACATTGTTTAATTTTATTTTTGTCCATTATGCTACACATAAAAAATAGACGGTCTCACAGGAAGTTTTTTTTTACAGTTTCCAGAGGCAATAAAAAGAGCCATAGTTTTACCTAATGTTCACTGCTGAAGATATGCTAACACCTGTCACGCAAATAAGAGAAAGGTCACCTCTGCTGGGGGGAGGTATTTTCGTGACCTGCTCTTTGTGTAGAGGTCATAGGACAGATTCACAGAGACAAAGACCAACACCTACTAATATCAAGGTGTGTTTAGGATGTGCTCGTACAAACAAAACAATACTCTTACTTTGTTGAAACACAATGTTACTTAAGCTATCTATATGAACTGGAAAACTCCAGAGGAGCCTCCTCCATTTGAGCAGAGGAGTATCGCCCCGCTTAAAAATCCCATCAAAGCCCCAAGATTACCATTTTATTTTTCATCCTCCCATCCTGAACCGAGCATCAGTACGGGGCGGGCCTCTGCTGAATGACAGCAGCAGGGAGGAGGGTGGGCTGTTTCTGCACTTTTCAAAGTGAACATGTCCCTTTGTAGGGCCGTTTGAGACTACCAGCAAGACATGCGCACTGTGAAACCTCTAACCCAGCTGTCTTAAAACAGTGTAGGCCTCCATGGCGCTGTGGAGCGCTGAGTGAGGCCGCTTCCTCCAATCAGAGCACTGCTCTCATGCTGGCGAGAGCAGCGCCGTGATTGGTCAAGGAAGTTTCCTGGTAGCAGAGCTGGAGTCGAGCTCGAGTCGCAAGAGGTCGGGAGCAGGAGGTCCTTTTCTAAGGTAAGTTTACTTTTATTATAGTTTACATTTATTTTTGCATGTGCGCCCATTTATTTTATGTTTTTGAATTGTATTTGTTCGTGCACGGCCATCCCCCTTTCCATTGATGCCATCCGCTACTGTAAAACCCTGCAGCTCTGCTTATCACAGAGACTCATCACCTTTATCATATCTCCCCATTCTGGTGAGTACCACTTGTTACCTTTCAGGATAGCTGGCTTTAGTGTTAGCTGTAACAGTGTGCCTATGTTTGCTGTTGCCCCCCATGATCTCCTTCATCACTGTTTCCCTCACTATCACACTCCAATGATGCCCCTAATCTTTCCTTAGCCCATGTTGTGAGGTGGTCGACGGCTTTTCGAACCCAATTATTGGGGTTCATCTTCAGGACTTACTTACAGTTCTTACTAAACACATGATTGAATTCTTTAAACTAACTCACGTGGTTCTTAATTAAAATAGCGTTCGTGAAGCCCCTGACTCCCGCCTGGGATCTTTGCCCCTAGAAACTACCCAATTGTTTCGGATTGGTTTCTGCATATACAAATCACTTTGAATTTAATTGTCCCCAACCGGCACCTTTTTTCGGAAATAATTTCCTTTCATCACTGCCAGCTCCCTCATAACCCTACTTGCTCACTATTGTCCTGAAGATGAACCCCAACAATTGGGTTTGAAACTCCGTTGACCACCCCATAACATGAATTCCTCATAATTTGTACAAATCATTAACGGAATTCTATTGTATTGTTGTCAATTCGACTACTTTTTAAAATCCACTCTCACTATTTCACATCACGCTTTTTAGGTCGATCCTTCGCAGCGCTCATGCGCTACAAAGAAAAACGACCTTTTCCGAGGGCTTAGGCTTTTCAGCCAAGCATGTGCACGCGTTCCATTGCCTTCAATGGCAACGTGTGCACGTCACGAGATTAACTCGCGGGAGCGCGCGGCCCATCTGGTCGCAATTATCGCTCCCGCGAGTGAATCCCTCCCCCCTGCTGCAGCGCGAGTGGCGCGCTTTTTTCTTTATTTAAATGCAGATGATGGCTTTCACGGCCGAACGGCAGTCACAACCTTACAAGCCAAGCGTTTGCATCTTGCAATGAAAGAAAAGAGCCGTAGGCAAACTCTTGCTTTAAAGGGTGAGATAAGCCCCCACTCCACCCACCCCAGCTATACCTAGATAAGAGGGTCTTGAAACTGATAACATGGCCAGGACAAGATCCCTCTTGCCTTGCACCTGAAGAGCATATTTTTATTAGCTCCAGAGTCCAGACAGGCATGCTCGAGGCTCCAACAGTGCGTTGCCTCATAGCTAACTCCATATATCGGGACCCTAAATGTCCAACCCTGGGTTTGGAAGCCCGGGGCTCCAGAATCAGGCTTTTCAGAGGGATATTGTTGAGGCTCCCGAGGGTCAAGGGCTCTTTAAAGGCCCGGCCTCAACTGACAGTCAGTCCGAGTCTACCTCGCGCTCTGGGCTCCCTGAAGCAGCCGCCGGTCCTAGACAGAATCTCCATGATCCAAAGGCCCCGCACTCGCCTCTGAAGATATGTTGTCCGAGGCTCCCACGTAGCCTTCAGTCACCATATGACCTCCCCCCGCCCTCGCTGTTACGCAGGGTGAGGGTCGAGGTCGAGGCCCTTCGCTCGGTGATACTTACAGTATATTTACAAGGCCATCTGTGGCTGTTGATCAGTGAATGCCAGTACGTGCATGATCATTCACTACCTGGAGTAAATAATTAATTAATTATCAGGAGCATTGCCGCGCACCTGGAACCCGAGGTGCTGGCTTGTGGCTCTGTTACGGCCCTTCAGCCACCATGATCCGCGGACCATGTGCTCCAACGCACGCTCAGAAGCGCCTGTCCTGTCCTGAGGCACACAGGGATCCGTCTGTCAGCCTCGAGGTGCTCGGGCGTTCTGTCACTGCCCCTAGGTGCTTAGGAGTCTCCCCCTCAGCCTGCGGTTGTCTGGGGGTTTGCCGTCACCAGTCAGCCCAGCGCAGAGCCATTCATAGGATTGTCCACGATCCTCAGCCTGTACCTGCCCGTGAGCCCCAGAGTCGGTCCCTGTCTTGACGTTTTGCTTGCTCCGCGGTGTCCCGTTTCACCCTCCCATAGCACTTCCCACGCACAGAGGCCTGCCGATGACCCTGCACTCCGAGGTTATCTGCAGCTGTCTCTGGTTTCAGCAGTGTGGAGTTCAGGTGCCTTTCCTGCCTCTCTTTTTCTCGGCTGCAAGTGGCCCTGGGTCTGTCCTACGTCGAGCTCTTGAGTATCATGAGTTCCCCTCCCGGTTCTGCCAAGAGGTGTCAGGCCATTGATGGCTAGTGAAGTCTGAAAGTAGTGGGGCCCAAAAACGATTATTTTTTTCTGAGCGAAAGTAATAAAGTAGGAGGAGGGGGTCTCCCAAGAGATTTTTTTAAATGGAGTAAATGGTGGATGTCCCAGCACAGTTTCTTTAATAAAAGTGCAATTCCCTTTACAGGCATTTTTAAAGGTTTTCCGAACAAACCTGACTGCTCCAGACCAACGGGCATCAGGTGAGAGACCTACCTGCATGTAGAAAACTGAGACTTGGGGGCCCGTTAGGATGGCGGGCGGATCGCCCCCGCCAGGCTGGCGGTAGCCACCGCCGGCCTGGCAGGGGCTATCTGCCCTCCATCCTACCCTGAATGACCCCCTGCCATATTAGCATGGCTGGGGTACCGTGTTCGACGGAAAGACCGTCCGCAGCTTTCCGCCCCGGTCGCCTTGCGGCCGTGGTGGAAAAGGGTTTATATGGTGGCGGTGTCTATTATACACCGCCAGCCATATTACGATGGGCATTTGTGAATGCCTTTCCATGGCGGCAATGCCGCCACGGAAAGGCATGCGGAGTCCCCCTGTGGGGGCCCATTGCGGGCCCTCAGGGACTCCGGGGGTTGGGGGTGCACATGGAGGGTACCTATGGTACCCCCCTGCATTTCAATGCACGACATGACAGGCACCTCGCGGTGCCTGTCATGTTGTGCATTGAAATGCACAACGTGCATTTTTAGCATTGCGGCGGGCGGTGCTGAAAGCACCGCCCGCCGCAATGCTAAAAATGCGGGAAGCGCCCGCCACTGTGGCGGGCGCATCCTAATATGTACAATGGGACCCCCGCCCTTATGGCTGGTGGTCCCAATCACTGGTAGGATGACGGGCGGACAAAGTCCGCCCGTCATCCTAATGGGGGCCTTGGTGCCTGCTGCAGCTTCATTAAACCGGCATATATCAGGGTTACCAAATGGCCAAAGGCCCACCTATAAATTGTTGTTCAAGTTTATTAACATTTAACGAGAACAGGTTAACTACCACAGGAAGTCAATCATTTTGCAGGAGGCAGAAACAAGTTCTGTAGAAAACGTCAAATAAAAAATAAAAGCGGAAAATGAAGGAATGTGTTAGAATCATAAAGATCAGCGACATTGTAAATAAAGTAGGGAGAACGTTTGAAAACCAGCCAAAGGCACACAACCCCTTTTAGAAGATAGTTGAAATTGATAATTTCGGCTTTTTGGGTGTGATTGATACCTGTAACCATAGGGCGGCTTAACGTAAGTTATTCATTTCTTCCTTATTCGCATCGCTAAAGGTGCTTTTAGCAGCACGTCTTCAGTGATTTCGTCTGCCTCCTCGAGCCATTTAAGTATTGACAAATACAACTCTACTGGTATGGTCAGACTCTGTGCTGATCGCCCAGTGGAAGCAGAAGCATACATCTTTAACTTTTAAAAAGGGACCAAAGGAGTGCCCTACTGAAACAGGTACATAAGGGCAACACAAAAGAGAATAAAGGCAGTAAAAGGGGACTATTCTGATTTCCAAGGCGGTCAAGTGGGAAATCTGGGAATGAAAAGCGAGATTCCTGCCACAACAAGCAAAATTATGCGCTACCCTGCTCTGTCTACACTGATAACATTTTTCTTGTCGAATCTGCTGAAATCACTCCGTCTCCCGCCCCCCCCCCCCCCCGGTAAATCCCAATTTCATTTATCACTCGTCTAACCTGTGAAGTTTCTCTTTATAACTTAGTTGCTCAAATGACACACTTCCTCAGTAATTTTGCTTATATATAAGGTTCTGTGAGATACTTAAATCATTATTATAAATAATATTTAGGAAAGTCTCTTCTTGCCTCACTTTCCTTACTATTGCCACGTGCTCGAAAGGCCTGTTCACAAACCGTGCAGGAACGGAATAAAGCTACAGTGCCCTCAGGCTGCCAGTATTTATTTCTTAACTTAGTAAATTGCTCTACATAGATCGAGTTGGCAAAAGATCACGCCATGAACAGATCTGTGAAACCCACATTAAACAGTGCAATAAAAGGTGGTGGAAGGGAGCATCATCGTACCACCTGGAGGGGAGGTTCTGAGCAAGAGTCGAAAAGTGAAAAGCTAATGAGGTGGACGAATATCAAAACGTGGGATTCAAAGCCGGTGCACAGACAGCACTCTGGCGGCTCTTGGTACAGAACGTGAATTTTGGGAGAGAAGTGCCCAGCACAGACCACTGACCACTTGTGTGAATAAGCATTGGCATGGCCAATAGGTCTCGCTTTTGGGACCTTATAAATATTTAGTTATGCAGCACAATATCCTTGGTGCAACAACATCAACTGTTGCACGGCTAAACACTTATAAGGTCCCAAAAGCGAGACCTATTGGCTATGCCAATGCTTGTTTATTATGTGAGCACTCTACAATTAATTTTGTGTGAATAAATACCTGTCATCTATTTGACCTACCAGAACCTCCTCAGACTCTGTCATTAGCTCCCTACTTAATTGATTTCTCCCCTTTTTAAAAAATGAGTGCCCTTTTTTGGGCCACCCCTCTTGCTTTTGGACCTTTTAGGCCACACTTGAAGAGCTGATCTTTAAATATTCCCTATCACCCCAGGTTCACATATTGGGGTACCCTTGTCTCCCAAAACCTCCTGATGTAAAGCAGCACATACCACAAGTTTGTTACTTTAGTGCTACTGCCCAATGCAATTCGGGATTTGCACTGGAAAGTAAGCCTCAAAACAAAACTCTGCACCAGGTTTGCATCGAACAAAGTGTATGTAAATCCACCCCATAAACGTAACACAATGATTAAGGTATTAAACTAATAAAATTATATTGCTACAGCATGAAGCGCTTTTTAACAACCTTAGCAAAACACAAGATTGACTGAAAAAAATAAGGTACTAAACGTAAACGTAAACGTAAACGTAACCAATAACGTAACATAACATGACACAATGTAACATAAGTAACAGTTATCCGGGTTAGAAAGGAATATATATTTAAGGTGCAAAATGTGTGGTCATGCACTCATCATGGGAAGGGCTTAATCCCGTGGAATGCTCATACAATTATACCCTTGTGTGGTGTTTTCTTATCAATACAAATCAATCAAGTTTATAAAACTATTTTATAAATTGGATTTTTTTAATTCCTTGGTCTATCTAAGAAGACATTCACATTGCAATTCAGAGTGATCCTCTTTATTTTACAAAGTGTTCTTTGCTGATGACATACTTTTATATATGACAAATGCATTTTAGAGGAACAAGCAATCTCCTTAAAGGATTTGCACTTTATTATTACAGTAATGATGGAACCTGAGCATCTGTACAGACAGAACCTGGACATGTGATGAACCACACTGTGCAAAAAGAGCAAATATACATTAGGATATGTAGAGACGTCAGAAACTGCAATAATAATTTCCTTCTCATCAATCAAATTTAATTTGATTACAATCCTCTTGAAAGCATTTCAAGTAAGGCTAAGGATGTAACCCAGGACATACAATATGCAGCCCACACAATTATTTCCCAGGCAGAAAAACTGTCCGTCAGTGTATATTAGACAGGACTTGAACATAAACTGCATTAACTCACTGAATATAATGTTGAAGAAAAAAAAATGAATATATAAAGGAATCCTCATAAGGCACACCCATTATTTAACAAGTGTGTGTAGTGGACATAACTGAATGAAGGGATATGTAATAATAGGAATATTAAGCCACACAATGTAGCTACTTGCAAAAAGTGGAGTTTACACTTAAGCTCTCGGATTGCGTCCCGCAACAGCAAAATCCCAGTACTAAATGCCAGCTGGGCTTGGTAAGTGTCACACATTTTACAACTACAGACCACAGTAAAGAAGATTACATTCTGCTAGCAGATTACGTTAAACCACTATTTTCTCAATCATGCATAATACCAGGATAGCCATTGTGACGCAAAGAAGTAATGTTTTATTGATGTGATCCCTTTGGCATTACAGCAACCGTTACTGACCGCATGAACCTTACAAATACGACAACTATATCTTGAAAACCTTTCCCATGGTATACTCTGCTTCTGACATAAGATATCTCTTTAAAATAAATATGTATTTTCTATATTAATTAAATACTTTCTCTGGCACATTTTACTTCATTCCTATCATTCTCATTGAGGGGTCCTGATAAAATTAATGTGGAGACAAATATTTATGAAATATTAGCCACCAAAATATTTCTCTACTTGCCCTGAAAAGGACCTAAAGGACATGACGCTCCACCATAGGTAAAACACATCTGGGCTGAAGCACCACATCAAATAATATAAGTCAAGGGCATGACAAATGTAATATCTAAATCAATGCACTTTGATATGATATGAAAGGGTATTGGACACAAATGGGGGATTCAATTCAATAGGGTATTGGACAAAAATGGTGAATTTACTTTAAAAAATATGGGGCTATCAAATAATAGCCCATTGAGTTCAGAACAAAGATATTGTGCAGCACTCTTTTTTTGAACATTTGAGAAACATGGAACTTAAATTAGATTCATCTGCTAATCCTTCAAACTAACAGCAAGTAACAAGAGCAGAAAGGTGGAAAATAATATTAGCCTCTGAGTAATTGGTATGCATTTTCTGTGACCTAAAAAGTCACTTCTGATAATCAATTAAATCACTGAGAGCAATGTATGATTATGTATGCATTTATGGATATAGGTTATTTATAAAGGAGACTAAAACTGCTTCAGAGCTTTTGCCAGCTTGAGACAAGACATATGAAAATAAGCATGAAAAGGAAAATAGTAGCAAGTGAGATGCCTGCATAAGTGGTTTAGGAAGACAACGCTTAAATCAAGAGAACATTTTCTGGAATTGATATTGGTATTCTTACATCCATAGGGTTGAATATCAGAATATGGTCTAAAGAAATAGCATCTGACTTAAATGTTGTTTACAAAAATTTTTTCCAATTTTGTGTAGATGTTTTGTGGTTATGTATGGCTCACATAGAAAGCCTCTATCTTTTTTTCAGTTTCTCAATGTTATAACTCACTTCTGTGCGACGTAGCAATGGTTGATAACAAAACTTGTTACCCACTGTTGCTATGTCATAAAGGACTTCCAGCCCAGGGTGACAGGCCCCCATGGGAGCATAGCAACATCACAAACCAAAATGATGGGCAGATTATTGAAACAAGGATTCTCAGTCACAGATCTGGGTTTAATCCATTGTTATTTTGTTTGCCACATCACCCCAGTGTAGACCGAGTCATATGCAAAGCAGTCTTGAGCCTACTCCCCATGAGAACAGTCCAGCCTGAACTGCCAATCAAGGCCCTCCCTAGACCGTAAGCAGGCCTCCTGGGACTGATTTCAGGGTATCTGTTAGACCTGGCATCATTAGCGTGAGTCTCCTTCCATTTTTGATGGATTGCCTCCTCTGTTTTGAAAAGTTTTGCTGGATTTATGCTTTGGGCACTGTGCCCCTGCTAATCAGTGCCACAGTGCAAGTGCTCCCTATGTTAAATTAATGTACTAATTGGTTATTCCATGATGGGGCTATTTGATTTATCTGTCAGCCCATGGTACAGTGCACCATGTGTGCCCAGGGCTGGTAAATCAAATGCTGCTGGTGGGCTTACGAATGCCAGTGCTGGACTCAATTTAGTCCTTTTAAATAGACCAATGGTACGAATGAAACATACCAATGTGCTTTTTACTAGCGTCACTTATTTATTTTAGCCATTTATAATCACTAGTACAAATATTTTCATTCTTTTTCACAGAACAATATTTTTGTGAATATACACATTATATACAAAAACAAACAATTTTTCAAAATACACACACATTTTTACAAATTTACAAAATGACATCACATCCACATCATCCTTTCTCTCTCCAGTCAATCAACTTACATACACACTCATACTCAATAAACCTATTGAAAAAGGGGCCCTCTGTCATAAGAATACTTTCTCATATAGCGTCATAAATCATGTTAGTCAGTTCATGGAATCAAAATAGTGAGAAAAAGCTCAGTCAGGATTTAATCCTATCTTGTCCTAACAAGGTTTTTGAACTGTTAGCCAATGACAAAGAGCCAGAAATGGTTGACGCATTTCGAATCCCCTATTATGGGATTCTCCTCAGGACCAAAAGGTTTCTATAAAGACAAAAACAAACAAGTAGCCAAAATTAGATCCCCTAATGAGCGGTATTCAAAAACACTTAGACAACCACCAGCCAAATTACGCCTACCTTATTAATCCTGTACAACTGATGTCTCTTTTGGGAGGTGGAGGGAGTTATTTCAAGTGTGCTGTAATTACAAACATAGTGACGACATCCACATGTTACATATACTGAACAACACTGGTAGTCCATACGTTGAAGTGTGTTATAACAATACCCAGAAGGACTGACCTGTTAGGGTTGTGACTGAAACGGGGGTTCCTGTAAAAAGGTTTTAAAAGCACTCGTCAGAAACAGTAATTCAGTCATTTGTGGAAAACATAAGTCATGTATTCCGCTGGCATCGGCTTCTTACCCGGTTTGCAGCTTTCTCGGTCCCCGCCGGGACTCGATGTAGTTATCGCTGTGTCCGTCCGCGATAAAGCTAGTCGTTTGTGTCTCGTCAAAAATCCCTGTTAGAAAAATGAGTAGCGGTGACATAATGGTTATTCGTACCATTGGTCTATTTAAAAGGACTAAATTGAGTCCAGCACTGGCATTCGTGTTGTTGTTTACGTAGATTTGACTTAGCCTTGCTGGTGATGAGTCTAGACCCTGTTTTGTTTTCCGGCTGGTGGGCTTACAGCACTGGTTGTGCCACCCACAGAAGCAGCTTGTTAAGTGTGTCTCAGGCCCGCCATTGCAAGGTCTGCGTGCAGTCTAGCACTGCTATGTCGACTTGGGCAAGTGCACCCACTTGCCAGTCCCTAAACCTTCCCTTTGCTTCATATTAGACACCCCTATGGTAGGCCCAAGGGCAGGGTGCATTGTAAGTTTAACACCTTAGCTGCTTCGCAAATATCCCTCCCCAGTGCTGCGCTGTCCATTGGAACTAGTGCTGAATGGACGTCCAATGGTCGTGCGCAGCACTGGGGAGGTAGCGCTCGTGACGACCGTTGGCCGTCAGCAGCGCTTAAAAGGTTAAGGTAGGGCATGCTCTGATGTGTGTAGCATGTTCTAATAGTGAATTACAGCCATTTTCGTTTTTCACTATTGAAGGCTATCTGTTCTCATAGGCCAGAATGGGCAGTTAGAATATTACATGCTTATAATCCTAACTGACTCAGGGAACACAGTAGAAATTCGAATTTAGTATGCCTGAACTTGGAATAATGAAATACATCTTTTAGTAAAGTTTATTTTAATATTCTGTGTTTGCAAATACCACTTTTAGAAACCAGGTGTTTGCTTGCCTAACCATTTGAGCCTGCCTCTGCTAGGTTGTGTATTCCTTGTCTGGGTTTGTGAGTGACAGGGCAGGGGAATTCCAGGAGACAGGTTGGGGGAGCCCAGTGGTGAATAGAGAGATCTGCATCTAGATGGGAGGGAGGAGTTGCACCTGGGACCTGAATAGGGCTGGGCCTTCCCTCTACAATGCTGGCTCCACCTCCTGTTGCTTGTCTGATGTCTCTGCCCTGCACAGTGAAAGGAAGAAGAGAGTCATGTAAACAAAGCGCTCAGGAACTGGTTTGGACTAGGCAGAGGCATGACGCCATCGAGAGAGTCGCCATCGGATTGCCGGAGAAGCGCGTTGCAGGGCCTGTCACGGCTCCAAAGTACAGAGTCATCGCAAGGCTGCCAGGGCGTCATTGCATCATCATCGCATCGCCGCATCAAGTCGCCATCTTCTCGCATCGCAACAGGATCATCGCATCGCATCAAGGCGCCATCTTGCGCACCGCAACGGGCCCGCAAGCCGCGAATCTACGCATCACCTCTGCACCGGTAAGGCTCACGACAAGTCCCCTACTCTGCACAAGCATTGAGGAAGGACGCAACCGTTCTCCCGGGTCACGGAACACACGCATCTCCCCTTTTGCGAGCCTTTTGTTCACTTTGCGTTACGCATCCAGGTACTTTGTTGAGAACTTTGTTGCATTTACCAGCAACTTGAACTAAGAGACTTTAATCATCTTTTAAGTAATCTTAAGTGTAGTATTGTGGATTTATGTTGTTTGTGGTCTTCTGTTTAAGTCTATATAAAGAATACTTATTTTTATAAAACCTGTGTTGTGTCCATCTGTAGTGTTTTCACTGCATTACTGTGTATATTCACAAACGCTTAACACGCTGCCTCTGAGATAAGCCTGTCTCATCGTGCCATGCTACCAAGAGGGTGAGCATGGGTTATTAAGGAGGGTAATCTCCTTATCCTGAATTAGAAGTCAGGGTCCCTATTTGGACAAAGGTGAATACCATTGCCAACTAGAGACCCCCAGATCTAACAGCATCACTCCTCATCAGCCTGGCGAGCTGAAATCCAGGGGTGCAGTGAACAAGGGACTCACATCTGGGCATACCTGTATCTCCTTGGAAGCATGCCAGTGCAGCACTGCATGTCTGGTGTTACTGAAAGCAGAAAGCACAGTTGCAGGACGAGGAAGGAAGGTACAGAAGGCGGCATGGTCAGTTAATGATGGGAGGTTCGTTTTTTCAAAAAATTGGAGCAGGGAGTAGAGGCTATGTTATGTATGGCTGTCCAATGACTCCTCTCTGTAACAGTTGTAAGCAGGGGCAGATGATTTGGGGGTACATGCATAACATAAAATGATAGATGGGTAAAAAGTGAATTACATGGATGTTTCTCATGTTAGGGTTCTGAGTCACATCATAGACAACTGGAGCTTCGCTCTCTTTGTCTACTTGGTGTCACTTAGTATCCCTTGGTGAAAAACATCCCCATAATTCACTGATACCCATCTATAATTCTATATATTAACTCCAGTAAGGTGGTATAATTTATAATTTACATGTAGGACCCACTATTTATAACAGGTGATATTCTGATTCTGATATTTGGTACCACACCACCATGAAGAGTTATAATTGTTCCCAAGATGCCACTCAAATAGTGGGTCCTCTGTTCTAGAATGGAGAAGTGGAGGACAAAGATGTGTATCCGCCCCAAGTTTTGGGTTACAGTGATGTACCCGCAGTTCTGGAAATAAACGCCATACAGTCAGGGTCCGAGCATATAAATAAACAACACACCAACATCAGCCCTGCCCTTCTGCAAGCACAGACACCCACAACTGGTATTGACAAGGAGAATTATTTGTTTGCACTTTTGCATGGTGAGAACATTCTCTCAAGCTTTTAAGATAAAAAGAATAGATGCGGCATTGACAACAGCGCAAGCTTCCCCTGGCAGATAGAGGCAGTTACTGCAAATGCAGCAGTGTGGTTGCCCATATACACTGGACAAGAAGCCAATTATTATGATCAATTTACCCCATATTATACTACAGACATCTTAAAAACCCAGCTGCATCATCTTCAAAGCCATGACATGGCATCCCTGCCTACCTGGCTTGAATCTTCCCCACCTCTTGTGGCTCTCAGCACTCCCCCTGCCAGGACACCATCAGAGTGGAGATGAAGAAATGCCAAAAATAAAGGAGAACTACCCCCCAAGCTGCACCAATTTACGAAGGAGCTGACGACCCAACTCTTATAAACTAGCTACCCTCCAATCGATTTGCGGACTTTTTTTTTAAACACCGAGGCTCTCTCAACGCTGATGTTTGCCACGGGGTGAATGTCTCTTATTAAAAAACTGGCATTTCAACACTATACAAGCTCAACATCCTTAGCTTCTACTTGGTTACTACATTAGTGACAGCTTCACTGCAAATGTTATTAATGGAAAGCATTGCTTTGGCTGGCTTATCTTGCATTAGATCACAGAAAGAGAATATTCAGTTGACCGTACTCTGCATTGTATTACGTTATATTCCTGTAATTGCTTCATTGTGATCTAGACCAAATTACTTTGATTTCTTACTGTACTAGGTGGAGAAGTGTGGCTCACCGGTTAGAGGTGGCAGTCCCTGATGCAGAGGTCAGACCCCGGACCAGGGTTCAATCCCCAACGTGGCAGGGCCTTGAGCTCGATAATTCTCGCCTCGGTGCCTACTCGAATCGTGGATTCACACTCTGCAACTCTGGGCAATAACTTGCTTAATCTCCACTATGGCCCCACCGCGATGGGATGCCTGGTCTTCACCTTGGGGATGCCCAGTAGGGGTAATCTCGCAGGGAAAGGCCAGGACGGGTTCCCAAAGCAAGCGCCTTGAGACCTTACGGTGAAAGGCGCTATATAAGAACGTATTATTTACGATTACTTATGTTCTAGATTTCAGAGTATTGCTCACTTGTTCTATTACGAGCAAAGAGTTTAATTAGTCTTGTGGCAGATTTCTGCCGCTAAAGCGGCGATAATTTTAACGCCGTGCTTGATAATATGCCCCCTAGTTTTACTTCTAGCTCAATGTCTCGGCCTCCCTATGCTGAAATTTCATTTTGCTGCTTGAGCTGTGAAAAAGGCAGTGTATGCCCGTGCATGTTTAATTCAACCAATATTACATGTTATTCTATAACAATTTACAAGGTTTACATCGATATTGTAAACTTACATTTTAGAACCCTTCAAGAATGTTGCGCTTTCGTTGTAATGGGTTGGCTGATGCTGCAATATTTAAGGAAAGTTATCAATTCAAGATGGCTTTTAATAAACCATCAAATAGCATAGAAGCTGTCACTCTGCATTCAAGGGGATCAGTGCACCATGTTTGCATCAATAGGCAATGTGACATGATGCATTCTATGACTGTATGTGAAAAATGTCAAGTCCATGCCTGATCAGTTCCCTTCTCCTTTAACATCACTCTAATGGTTTTCCCTCAGTACTAAAAGCATAAAAACCGTGGTTACCCAGCATGAGACTATGATACAGACATGTGATGGTTTAGACCCTTTACTGCGATAGAGATACTCGGTTATTTATAACAGATGCAACAAATTATCATATTTATCAAAAGAGAGTGTTAGAACAAATGCATAAATTAAAAAAAAGGTTTCATTTGATGTCATTCAAAGTTACCATAACCAGGCCTTGAGCTGACATGACTGGGCCTCAGAAAGCCTGTACTGACATGCACTTCTGTAATTACAAAATAAAAGGCTGTTTTATTCTGCAGTTTGAAAAGCCTGCCGGTGTTCTTTTTCATTAACAGAAAACTAGTGAAAATAGACTCTATTTTGCGGTGCTATGTTGAAACAAAATATTTTTTTCGTAGCTATGGAGGAAGCTGTGTTCTAACAGTACTCACTCTTTCAACACATCAAGGATTTTTCCTGTTTCTGCAGATGACTCTGAAAGAATGTGTGCAAAGATGTCCTTTCATTCTCCTGTTTTTAAATTAATTATGCATTATGAAGGTGTTTGAAGCAGTGTAACAACTTGAGTATGGGGGCAGATTTACAAGCCCCTTGCGCTGCCAGGACGTCACTTTTTGTGATGCTCTGGCAGCACATTTCTTTGCCCCATATTTACAAGGAAAGGAAAAGCCTCCCTGTGCGGCTTTTCCTAACCTTGTAAATATTGCCCCTTTACACGCAGCACTTTGCATGAAAAGGAGCGTTCCATGGGTGGCAACACCCATGGAACCAGACACATTTACAGATTTACGAGAAATCGTAAACCTGGAAATGCGTCAGTTTGCTACGCTACCCCAGGGGTGCCATAGCCAGGCGCAACGAGGAGAAATATTTTAATTTCTCCTAGTTTTTAGGTCGAGGACTGCATCGCACTGCATAGCAGTGTGGTCAGAGCTCTGAGATTTAATGTTTCTTAGTTAGGGGGCTTGAACCCGCCCCTCTTCTCCATTGGCTGGCCTCGTAAATGCTGGCCAGCCATTGGAGGAGAGGGGCATCACTCCCTTTAAGCCCTGTCTTTTTTGGATTCTGGGGTGTGTTTTTTGCGTTCTTTCTCACCGTGACGTCATCCGTCACCCAACAAAAAACACGCCCCCCAGTCTAAAAAGGACGGGGATTATCTGCAGCTGCTGCCACCATTTTGCTTGAGAGAGAGGGCCACGCGATCCAGGGCTACGATGGGGCAGACGGGTGCACCCCAAAACTAACGACTATCGTTTTGAGCAGGGGGCAGAGCGTTTCTGAATTATTAAAGATTTTCTGTTTGGAATCGGGGCGTCGAAAGCCAACATGAAGCAGAAGCCGGAGATGGAGTTCGTCAAACCTTTGAAGTGGAGGTGCTGGTACCAGCTATGCGCCCTGGACGAGGCGCTGAACCCCGCCTGCGAGGCCGAGCTGGGGGTGAGTGGGGGCAGCGCCCTTCTTTACTTCTCTCTGCCGCACAATGCAGCGCTTTTTCATATGTTCCATTTATTACTTTTTTACATATTTTTACTTTCTTCATATTGTAAACGGGTTAATTGTGTTCAGAAATCTAAGGCTCTTCATGCGTCAGGATAATAACAAACCCTGATATCTAGAGATATTTACCCAGATATTTTATTTTACTTTCTTTTGTCCAGCGTAGTACTTGTTCAAAATTGTGACGAGCAGGACATGCAAAACAGCGTGGTGATTAATTCTTTTGTGTCATGAAGATCCCTAACGACGCAGCTCAATCACTTTATACACTAACATTACTCCTGCCCTCTCTGACAACTCTCTAAACCGTTCCTGTTTATTTGGCTCCTGCTACTTCCCAGGAAGCACGAAAAGGGGTTAAACTGCAGTCGAACTAGGAGGTCCGAGGTCTAATCTCGGTGTATTTAGTCGCATTGTGTGATCCTGGGCACAGTGGTTATCTCCCTCTACATCAGCGAGCTTGAGGGGCTCCTAGAGGCGGTCACGATCGTACTAGCGCTCCCCAGCACAGGCCACTCGTCAGAAATCCATGCTTGTGTTCTTATTGCATTTAGGCTACCACGATGAGGCGGAGGCCACGTCATCATGGACACGGGGCTCCTGCCCCGGCTTTGCTTTTGCAAAGCTTTGTCAGCCGCCTTAGTCGGAATGAGGGCTGGAAATGGTGGCCCTGATAACAAGGAGCCACTATAAACCAGAGTTGGATAATACGGAGTGATGTCTCTCATAACAACGGTTAGCTACCTTTTTTAAGGCGCCATATAAAATCACTTTATGAATGATTACCATCCGATGCTTGCCACTTTTACTAATTGTTTATTTTAATATAGTTCTTATTTTTTATAATGTTAGTGCATCCCCGCCTGCACACATTGTCGCGCAGATATAGTAAAAGTGTTGCTCTAAACTTAAAAATAAAAGGTAACTCGTGGCTTAAATAAAGAGTGCAGGCGGCCCGCTGAGTATGGGCGCAGAGTCCCAGGCAGGCGTGACCTGGACTGAACCTCTATTATAGACTATTCGCCCCTACTCTCAGAGGAGGTGTCTGGAGCTGAACCCCATACTCTGAGCTGTAGGCACACTCCCAGCCGGAGGTTCATGGAAAGAAGTACTCGGAGCTGCATTCCGTGCCTGCAAGTGGTACTCATTCTTCCTGATAGAGGCACTTTGGCTTGCACCCGCCCTAGACGGCAGAGGTACTCTGAGTGGTACTCAGAGCTGCAGGAACAACCCCAGGGAGAGTTAGATCGAGTGCACACATACTCACAGTGTGTTACCTTGAGCGGCACCATTACTCCCAATGAAAGTTACTCCGAGATGCACCCACACTTCTAGGGAAGGTACCTGGAGCTGCACCCTTACTTCCAGGGAGTATAACTCCGAGTGCACCCATACTACAAGGGTGGCATCTTGAGCTGTATCCTTACTCCCAGGGACTGTTATTGCGAGATGCACCCATACTTCTAGGGATGGTACCTTGAGCTGCATCCTTACTTCCAGGGAGTCTAACTTTGAGTGCACCCATACTTCTAGTAGTGGTACCTTGAGCTGCACCCTGACTTCCAGGGAGTATAACTCAGAGTGCACCCATACTTCAAGGGTGCTACCTTGAGCTGCACCTATACTCCCAGGGAGTATAACTCCGCGTGCACCCATACTTCAAGGGTGGTACCTTGAGCTGCACCCATACTCCCAGAAAGTATAACTCTGCGTGCACCCATACTTCAAGGGTGCTACCTTGAGCTGTATCCTTACTCCAAGGGACTGTTACTGCGAGATACACCCATACTTCTAGGCATGGTACCTTGAGCTGCACCCTTACTTCCAGGGAGTATAACTCTGAGTGCACCCATACTTCTAAGGGTGGTACTTTGAGCTGCACCCTGACTTCCAGGGAGTACAACCCAGAGTGCGCCCATACTTCGAGGGTAGCACCTTGAGCTGCACCCATATCCCCAAGGAGTGCATCAGTACTTCTGGGTCAGCACTCATCCTTACATGGACTATTACTCTGGGTATACCCATACTTCAAGGGTGGTACCTGGGAAGCACATGTACCATATGCTAAGGTGCAGAGCAGGGTTTGCGACACGATGAAAGAATTTGTGAGTCTGACTTTCCTATATACATTTTATGGGGTGTTTGGCGCTCAATGTCCTGGGCACTTGTGATTTGTTTGTCCTGCCATGCTGCACACTCCATTAGAGACACAGTATACCATTACACATTGTACTTGCTTGCAGGTGGATTTTCTGACCACAAAATGTGTTCTTGCTCGATGTTGCATTAGAATGGAAGCAGACCCTTTGCATTTTAACAATGGTTAGTTGGCATGCACAAAACATGACATTTCCACATGTTAGAGAATATATTTATGGACCGGAGTTAATGGCCAAAAAATTATATATTTGAAGATTCCGTTTTTTCAGCTGATGTGGACAGAGCATCCTGCTCAGACGGTGCTGTTGTGTGCTACATGGTATTGACACTCTTCACACAGCCACATCGGGTGATGAGACATTTTTGCACGATGAACAGCCATGTGATTTGGAACATCTTACAGGTAGCTTTCCAGGTCATGGGTGGTAGCTCTGCACTGTTGTAACTCAGTACGGTGTTTTCAGCTTCCATGGGAAGCAGCATCGGGTGCTTTTGGTGGTTCTGTTGGGGTTGTTAACTGTAGTTCCTGAGCTGCTTTGACAAAGTCAACTCTCAAAAGCCACGCCCAACCTTAATGGCTCATGCCCAAACCCTATAGGATCACACTTTCAAAACATTACAAGTTTGCCAGGCCTTTGTAGGCCAGTGCACCTTCCTGTCTCTCTCACACTCTCTCTCACACTCTCTCTCTCTCTCACACACTCTCTCTCTCTCTCACACTCTCTCTCACACACTCTCTCTCTCTCACACTCACTCTCTCTCACACTCTCTCACACACTCTCTCACACTCTCTCTCACACTCTCTCTCTCACACACACTCTCTCTCTCACACACACTCTCTCTCTCTTACACACACTCTCTCTCTCTCTCACACACACTCTCTACTACTTAACATTACTCACTCATATTTAGTCACTCTATACTACTCACTCTTTACTACTGAAACAAAAAATACACTTTGTATATGTAAGGGTGTGGCTGTGCATGTAAATGTGTGTGGCTCTAGGACTCTTTACTACTCACTTTCTCACTATTTAATACTCACTCTTTCACTTTTTACTACTCGCTCTCTAATACTCTCTTTACTAATAACTCTCTCCTACTCACTATCAACTACTCACTCTACTACTCTACTACTTACTCTGTGTGTGGGTGCTAATGCAATAGGTCTCGCATATGCAAGCGGTTAAGCTATTGGCAATATAAATGACAATGTCATTTATTTATGCTTTTAAAAAAAAGAAATGTCATGAGCAATGCCAATAGCTCTACCTTTAATAATGCTGAGACCATTGCATTGTAAATGCTTGTTTCCTCTTTCAATGCGTGCTGCATTCTACATCAAGCATTGAAAGAGGAAAATGCCTGTAGTGATTGTTTTTGTGTGGAAAGGTGCCCTTTCCTGCACAAAAACAATCTCCCATGGCGCAGGCATCCTTGCACCATGGTGCAAGGGTGCCTGCCCTGGCACATGGCAGTTGTTTGTGCGCCAGCGCAGGAGAGAGAACAGGAATGCGACGTGTCATTGTAGATATGTTGAATTCCTGTGCTCTGAAAATTCAGTAGATTGGCGCAGCCAAACGGCTTGCGGTGCGGCGTTGCAGTACTTTCTTGTAGATCTGCCCCAATGTGTTTATGAAAATCTTTTGGTGGGTGCCATCATTATATCATTTTACACGTCATGTGCATGCATATAAAAACTGCCCTTTCTGGGATGTGTGCCAGATCTTTTGGTTGCTTCTAAAAAGACAGACTCTTTGACAGTCTGTTATTTGATTCATACTGAGAAACTCTTTTGAGAGTGTTTTGCCTATTCTTCAAAGGAATACTTTATGTCAATTCTCTTGCTGACTTTGCAATTTAAGATATTTAACAAATCTTTGATCACTTTAACGAAGGCAGACTCTATGATATCTGTCACTTGATCTTATACTTAGACAGGTACCCCTGGTGGGGCTTGGTACCCCCGAGGGATCCAGTATTTGGGAGGACTTGGGGCTTGATATCCCTGGAGAACCTACAGCTTAGTACCCCCACATAACACACTCCTCAGTACCCCTGGGGAGCCTAGGGTCTCGTCCCCTCGTGGGAGCCCATATTTGGACCCCAGGGGACCCACTACTCTGAACCCTAGAGGGAAATAGGACTTGGTACCCATTGGACCAATATTCAGTACCCCTGGAGGCACTGTATCCCTGGGGTACATAGGGCTTGATACCCCTGAAAGACCCACTACTCCTGGGGGACTTAGGACTCAGTACCCCACAGACCTACGGTCCAGTACCACTGTGGGACCTAGGGTTCAGTATCCCTGGGGAACCACAGTCTTGGTACCACAAGGGAACCCGCTTATCGGTACCCCTGGAGAACCTAGGGCTTGGTACTCCTAGAGGACCCAAAATTCAATCCCTTGGGGGCTCAAGGACTCAGTAACCTAGTATACTCTAATACCAGAGGACCTAGTCCTTAGTAGCCACAGAGAACCCACTACTCTGTACCTCAGTGAACTCTAGGGCTTAGTACACCTGGGGCACCTTGGGCACGCTACCCCAGTGGACCTATGTTTCAGGGCCTCTGGGGACCTAGGGATTGGTACAGCCAGCTAACCTACTACACAAGACCCCCGGGGCACCCAATTATCAATATCCCTGGGGGTCCCCAGGCTCTCTACCCATGGGAAACCTAGGGCTGGGTACCCCCTAGGTGACCCCCTATACAGTCCCAATAGGGGAATGGTGATTGCTGGTTAATTTTGTAAGTCTTGATTCATCATAGAATTTGCAACATTATTTCTGAAGAATAGGATTCCATGGGGCATATGTACAAAGAGTTAACACCACCAGAACATCACTTTATTCGACGTTCTGGTGGCATTAACTCCTTCACCTTATTTACATGGCTTAACGCCACCTTATAAATATGCCCCTATTCACGTAGCACTGAGAGTGAAAGGGTTGAGTAATGTGTGTTGCAGTGGGTGTTCCATTGTAACACCAATTTCTTTTTGAATAAGACCCAAACTATCTGGTCTTAAACAGGCGATACAAGGAGAAATTCATAGCAACTACTTTCAGCACTACATAAATAAGTATTAGCGTGGCATATCAATTCACAACAACAGTAGTGCGCAAAGAACAATGTCCAATTCCAGGGTATATTTTTCTTAATGAGATTTTCTTGCTTATTTTTCACAGGTCGGATTTCTTTACATTCCACATATCATAGCCTCCTAGCCAACGCGTTTCGTCTCCAACGAGACTTCTTCAGGGCTATTGAAAAGTTACACATATATATATAGTCCTTTCAAAAAGGGGGTGGGGTCACACACCACTCACTCACCAGCGGGGTCGCCCCTAAGGACTATGGTCAGTGTAGTTTAGTATTCCGCGATGTATCCATCTTCGCCATCCCTGGACACGTGTTTCGGGGTATTTACCCCTCATCAGCAGGGAATAGGCCATCTTCTTATCTTCTGGGGTTGCCGGTGGCTGCCAAATATTGCCAGGTCTAGTACCACACGGGCGCGCGGGTGCGGGGTCCCAGGCTCGTCAGCCCGCTTAAACATTTCAAAAAGGGGGTGGGGTCGCACACCACTCACTCACCAGCGGGGTCGCCCCTAAGGACTATGGTCAGTGTAGTTTAGTATTCCGCGATGTATCCATCTTCGCCATCCCTGGACACGTGTTTCGGGGTATTTACCCCTCATCAGCAGGGAATAGGCCATCTTCTTATCTTCTGGGGTTGCCGGTGGCTGCCAAATATTGCCAGGTCTAGTACCACACGGGCGCGCGGGTGCGGGGTCCCAGGCTCGTCAGCCCGCTTAAACATTTCAAAAAGGGGGTGGGGTCGCACACCACTCACTCACCAGCGGGGTCGCCCCTAAGGACTATGGTCAGTGTAGTTTAGTATTCCGCGATGTATCCATCTTCGCCATCCCTGGACACGTGTTTCGGGGTATTTACCCCTCATCAGCAGGGAATAGGCCATCTTCTTATCTTCTGGGGTTGCCGGTGGCTGCCAAATATTGCCAGGTCTAGTACCACACGGGCGCGCGGGTGCGGGGTCCCAGGCTCGTCAGCCCGCTTAAACATTTCAAAAAGGGGGTGGGGTCGCACACCACTCACTCACCAGCGGGGCCGCCCCTAAGGACTATGGTCAGTGTAGTTTAGTATTCCGCGATGTATCCATCTTCGCCATCCCTGGACACGTGTTTCGGGGTATTTACCCCTCATCAGCAGGGAATAGGCCATCTTCTTATCTTCTGGGGTTGCCGGTGGCTGCCAAATATTGCCAGGTCTAGTACCACACGGGCGCGCGGGTGCGGGGTCCCAGGCTCGTCAGCCCGCTTAAACATTTCAAAAAGGGGGTGGGGTCGCACACCACTCACTCACCAGCGGGGTCGCCCCTAAGGACTATGGTGAGTGTAGTTTAGTATTCCGCGATGTATCCATCTTCGCCATCCCTGGACACGTGTTTCGGGGTATTTACCCCTCATCAGCAGGGAATAGGCCATCTTCTTATCTTCTGGGGTTGCCGGTGGCTGCCAAATATTGCCAGGTCTAGTACCACACGGGCGCGCGGGTGCGGGGTCCCAGGCTCGTCAGCCCGCTTAAACATTTCAAAAAGGGGGTGGGGTCGCACACCACTCACTCACCAGCGGGGTCGCCCCTAAGGACTATGGTCAGTGTTGTTTAGTATTCCGCGATGTATTCATCTTTGCCATCCCTGGACACGTGTTTCGGGGTATTTACCCCTCATCAGCAGGGAATAGGCCATCTTCTTATCTTCTGGGGTTGCCGGTGGCTGCCAAATATTGCCAGGTCTAGTACCACACGGGCGCGCGGGTGCGGGGTCCCAGGCTCGTCAGCCCGCTTAAACATTTCAAAAAGGGGGTGGGGTCGCACACCACTCACTCACCAGCGGGGTCGCCCCTAAGGACTATGGTCAGTGTAGTTTAGTATTCCGCGATGTATCCATCTTCGCCATCCCTGGACACGTGTTTCGGGGTATTTACCCCTCATCAGCAGGGAATAGGCCATCTTCTTATCTTCTGGGGTTGCCGGTGGCTGCCAAATATTGCCAGGTCTAGTACCACACGGGCGCGCGGGTGCGGGGTCCCAGGCTCGTCAGCCCGCTTAAACATTTCAAAAAGGGGGTGGGGTCGCACACCACTCACTCACCAGCGGGGTCGCCCCTAAGGACTATGGTCAGTGTAGTTTAGTATTCCGCGATGTATCCATCTTCGCCATCCCTGGACACGTGTTTCGGGGTATTTACCCCTCATCAGCAGGGAATAGGCCATCTTCTTATCTTCTGGGGTTGCCGGTGGCTGCCAAATATTGCCAGGTCTAGTACCACACGGGCGCGCGGGTGCGGGGTCCCAGGCTCGTCAGCCCGCTTAAACATTTCAAAAAGGGGGTGGGGTCGCACACCACTCACTCACCAGCGGGGTCGCCGCTAAGGACTATGGTCAGTGTAGTTTAGTATTCCGCGATGTATCCATCTTCGCCATCCCTGGACACGTGTTTCGGGGTATTTACCCCTCATCAGCAGGGAATAGGCCATCTTCTTATCTTCTGGGGTTGCCGGTGGCTGCCAAATATTGCCAGGTCTAGTACCACACGGGCGCGCGGGTGCGGGGTCCCAGGCTCGTCAGCCCGCTTAAACATTTCAAAAAGGGGGTGGGGTCGCACACCACTCACTCACCAGCGGGGTCGCCCCTAAGGACTATGGTCAGTGTAGTTTAGTATTCCGCGATGTATCCATCTTCGCCATCCCTGGACACGTGTTTCGGGGTATTTACCCCTCATCAGCAGGGAATAGGCCATCTTCTTATCTTCTGGGGTTGCCGGTGGCTGCCAAATATTGCCAGGTCTAGTACCACACGGGCGCGCGGGTGCGGGGTCCCAGGCTCGTCAGCCCGCTTAAACATTTCAAAAAGGGGGTGGGGTCGCACACCACTCACTCACCAGCGGGGTCGCCCCTAAGGACTATGGTCAGTGTAGTTTAGTATTCCGCGATGTATCCATCTTCGCCATCCCTGGACACGTGTTTCGGGGTATTTACCCCTCATCAGCAGGGAATAGGCCATCTTCTTATCTTCTGGGGTTGCCGGTGGCTGCCAAATATTGCCAGGTCTAGTACCACACGGGCGCGCGGGTGCGGGGTCCCAGGCTCGTCAGCCCGCTTAAACATTTCAAAAAGGGGGTGGGGTCGCACACCACTCACTCACCAGCGGGGTCGCCCCTAAGGACTATGGTGAGTGTAGTTTAGTATTCCGCGATGTATCCATCTTCGCCATCCCTGGACACGTGTTTCGGGGTATTTACCCCTCATCAGCAGGGAATAGGCCATCTTCTTATCTTCTGGGGTTGCCGGTGGCTGCCAAATATTGCCAGGTCTAGTACCACACGGGCGCGCGGGTGCGGGGTCCCAGGCTCGTCAGCCCGCTTAAACATTTCAAAAAGGGGGTGGGGTCGCACACCACTCACTCACCAGCGGGGTCGCCCCTAAGGACTATGGTCAGTGTTGTTTAGTATTCCGCGATGTATTCATCTTTGCCATCCCTGGACACGTGTTTCGGGGTA
The DNA here is from genome assembly GCF_964263255.1 of Lissotriton vulgaris. NCBI lineage: Eukaryota > Metazoa > Chordata > Amphibia > Caudata > Salamandridae > Lissotriton > Lissotriton vulgaris. Next base: position 795,741,907 of record NC_141685.1, on the reverse strand, counting down.
TTTACCCCTCATCAGCAGGGAATAGGCCATCTTCTTATCTTCTGGGGTTGCCGGTGGCTGCCAAATATTGCCAGGTCTAGTACCACACGGGCGCGCGGGTGCGGGGTCCCAGGCTCGTCAGCCCGCTTAAACATTTCAAAAAGGGGGTGGGGTCGCACACCACTCACTCACCAGCGGGGTCGCCCCTAAGGACTATGGTCAGTGTAGTTTAGTATTCCGCGATGTATCCATCTTCGCCATCCCTGGACACGTGTTTCGGGGTATTTACCCCTCATCAGCAGGGAATAGGCCATCTTCTTATCTTCTGGGGTTGCCGGTGGCTGCCAAATATTGCCAGGTCTAGTACCACACGGGCGCGCGGGTGCGGGGTCCCAGGCTCGTCAGCCCGCTTAAACATTTCAAAAAGGGGGTGGGGTCGCACACCACTCACTCACCAGCGGGGTCGCCCCTAAGGACTATGGTCAGTGTAGTTTAGTATTCCGCGATGTATCCATCTTCGCCATCCCTGGACACGTGTTTCGGGGTATTTACCCCTCATCAGCAGGGAATAGGCCATCTTCTTATCTTCTGGGGTTGCCGGTGGCTGCCAAATATTGCCAGGTCTAGTACCACACGGGCGCGCGGGTGCGGGGTCCCAGGCTCGTCAGCCCGCTTAAACATTTCAAAAAGGGGGTGGGGTCGCACACCACTCACTCACCAGCGGGGTCGCCGCTAAGGACTATGGTCAGTGTAGTTTAGTATTCCGCGATGTATCCATCTTCGCCATCCCTGGACACGTGTTTCGGGGTATTTACCCCTCATCAGCAGGGAATAGGCCATCTTCTTATCTTCTGGGGTTGCCGGTGGCTGCCAAATATTGCCAGGTCTAGTACCACACGGGCGCGCGGGTGCGGGGTCCCAGGCTCGTCAGCCCGCTTAAACATTTCAAAAAGGGGGTGGGGTCGCACACCACTCACTCACCAGCGGGGTCGCCCCTAAGGACTATGGTCAGTGTAGTTTAGTATTCCGCGATGTATCCATCTTCGCCATCCCTGGACACGTGTTTCGGGGTATTTACCCCTCATCAGCAGGGAATAGGCCATCTTCTTATCTTCTGGGGTTGCCGGTGGCTGCCAAATATTGCCAGGTCTAGTACCACACGGGCGCGCGGGTGCAGGGTCCCAGGCTCGTCAGCCCGCTTAAACATTTCAAAAAGAGGGTGGGGTCGCACACCACTCACTCACCAGCGGGGTCGCCCCTAAGGACTATGGTCAGTGTAGTTTAGTATTCCGCGATGTATCCATCTTCGCCATCCCTGGACACGTGTTTCGGGGTATTTACCCCTCATCAGCAGGGAATAGGCCATCTTCTTATCTTCTGGGGTTGCCGGTGGCTGCCAAATATTGCCAGGTCTAGTACCACACGGGCGCGCGGGTGCGGGGTCCCAGGCTCGTCAGCCCGCTTAAACATTTAAAAAAGGGGGTGGGGTCGCACACCACTCACTCACCAGCGGGGTCGCCCCTAAGGACTATGGTCAGTGTAGTTTAGTATTCCGCGATGTATCCATCTTCGCCATCCCTGGACACGTGTTTCGGGGTATTTACCCCTCATCAGCAGGGAATAGGCCATCTTCTTATCTTCTGGGGTTGCCGGTGGCTGCCAAATATTGCCAGGTCTAGTACCACACGGGCGCGCGGGTGCGGGGTCCCAGGCTCGTCAGCCCGCTTAAACATTTCAAAAAGGGGGTGGGGTCGCACACCACTCACTCACCAGCGGGGTCGCCCCTAAGGACTATGGTCAGTGTAGTTTAGTATTCCGCGATGTATCCATCTTCGCCATCCCTGGACACTTGTTTCGGGGTATTTACCCCTCATCAGCAGGGAATAGGCCATCTTCTTATCTTCTGGGGTTGCCGGTGGCTGCCAAATATTGCCAGGTCTAGTACCACACGGGCGCGCGGGTGCGGGGTCCCAGGCTCGTCAGCCCGCTTAAACATTTCAAAAAGGGGGTGGGGTCGCACACCACTCACTCACCCGCGGGGTCGCCCCTAAGGACTATGGTCAGTGTAGTTTAGTATTCCGCGATGTATCCATCTTCGCCATCCCTGGACACGTGTTTCGGGGTATTTACCCCTCATCAGCAGGGAATAGGCCATCTTCTTATCTTCTGGGGTTGCCGGTGGCTGCCAAATATTGCCAGGTCTAGTACCACACGGGCGCGCGGGTGCGGGGTCCCAGGCTCGTCAGCCCGCTTAAACATTTCAAAAAGGGGGTGGGGTCGCACACCACTCACTCACCAGCGGGGTCGCCCCTAAGGACTATGGTCAGTGTAGTTTAGTATTCCGCGATGTATCCATCTTCGCCATCCCTGGACACGTGTTTCGGGGTATTTACCCCTCATCAGCAGGGAATAGGCCATCTTCTTATCTTCTGGGGTTGCCGGTGGCTGCCAAATATTGCCAGGTCTAGTACCACATCAGCGAAGATAGCAAGATCGAAAGATGATGCATCGCGAACACTCTACTACAATGACCAGAGTCCTTAGGGGCAACTTCCGCCGGTGTGTGAGTAGTGTGCGACCCCACCCCCTTTTTATATATATAGTCCTAATGCCTTTTTTTTTAAAAAGGGATTTTGTTCCAACATTCATCAAAGAATGAGACATACATATTTTACAAAAGACAAGAAACCTTTACATCTTTACAAACATGTATACAATTATTTACACCCAACTATGTCCTATTCACAATATTTATAGAGTATGTATCAATCAAGAACCTTATCTCATAAAGCACAGTCAGAAAAATTGTCATATTTAGGTCATAAAGTAACATTCAATTAATAGCTGTTTCGTGAACCAGTTAAAAAGTCACAATTTATAGAAGCCATAACATGATTAAAACGAATCATTAGAAAAGCAGAGAGAGAGACTCCTTTTCACAGTTTTAGTTATAATGATATGCATACTATACCTTAAATGTATTGTAGGCAACGTATTCCATTTAAAGATCATAAGGTTCAGATCCAGAGGTCCTGGGATGTATATCAATCAAACAATTCTCTACAAAAAACGAATAAAAATACGACATGTAACGCAAAACATCCCCGTCATTTATGTATGTTCCAGATGTATGTTTGTTTTTGTGGCATATTAGTAGATTATTTCTATTCAAATTATATTTAATCATTCTGTCTCCCTGTGCCACATTTCCTACAATTCTTGAGTTCAAATAAAAAAATAAAAAAAATAATTGGGCACGGTATAACTGGCTCAAAGAGCACTCTACAATAAAATGTGGAAACCAAAGGGAATGGGGTCAATATGCCCATCTCTACATCCGTGTAGATGAAGTGAAACGGTAGCAGCCATCTTAATAAGAAAATGAAATTTGTTTTTCATATCAGTTATCATCACAAAATCAAGCACGGCTTAAGTGCCTCTGAGAGCGCTCTACGATAAACTGCTGTAAACTAAATAGATAGAGCACTGTTCACAATTACTCTTAAGCCTCAGCATCTCATGACCCCTAAAGTTGTGTACAATAGGCCAACTAATACCTGTTCCCATTTGTTGGTTCACCTGTCAAGCAACCCCACTTCTGAGTTTCTTTATATTATATATATACATGGTGGCGCAATCATGTGCAGCGCATGACCAGAAAGACGTGTAATTTACGCAATGTCAAAAGTTCTAGTTAGTTTAAGTCATAAAATAATAATAAACACTAAACTATAAAAATCAGTCTCCTGTTGAAAACCGCTTCTGTATTTTTTACAGGTCATCACTCAAACAAATACTGCATGTGCCTGAAATATCATGTAAATAGAGTATATTAGTTTTAATAAATTAAACCATCAAGCCAAGCTTTCTTGTGCAGAAAAATAGCATTTGAGCTACTTATGCTGTCATCTCAGCAATTTTTAACCGCGTAAATCAATACTGTCCCAAGCTCGATTGTGACAGGGGCGGCCATCTTTAGAGACATGATCCCACCATTATTCTATGTTCACCCATCTATATGTTCTGAATATGACCAATACCTTGTCTCATTTATCCTAAAAAAATAAAAGCAAATAACTGTTTGGTCCACATCGTGTTATTTAACTAAAGCATTGCACATTATCGTAAAATTTAAATGAACCAAATTTGGCGGTCTCTAAAAGCTTGATACTGAGGCAAAATATTCCCTTGCATTTAAACTCACCAAAATCAGCATGATAACCGACCTTGTGTGTTGTCAGGATAATTTTTTCAAAACCGTGCATTCATAAATCTCGCAATTTTAAGCTCCCAAACCGGAAAAGAATTTGTCATGTGACCAAAGCCATTTTATTTGAAGACGGGGACGGTCGATCGTAGCAAGCCGATTCACGGTTTTGGACCCTAATCAGAAAAGGGCCATCTGAAAATAATTGCCTCATTGGAAGGAACGACCAAAATATAAGATGACCATTTCCAGAGCATATGCCATGAATATATGATAAATATATGCTGTCATTTTCAAGCAGACTCTTTTAAAGAGGTCTGAACCATCGTCCATACCAGATCGAATATTTCCCACGGAAGCCTCTATTACTTTTTAATCATAAGATAGACTCTTTTAAACAAGAATGAGCTATCTCCAATACAAACTTGGATACACCACACCGAGGCTTCTATATTTTTAATTATAAGTCCGCATACTAAGGCTGGTCTCACAAGTTTTTGCTGACCGCAATCCCCTTCAATGAAAAAACGAAAAAATGGTGTTAATGGGGTGTCATTGCCCATTTACGTAGGTGATTGCATGAAAACCTTCGACATAAGAAAGCGTGCACAACAATAGAGGTCTTGATAAAGATGGACTAATAAGATAAAAAACCATCGAAACGCGTTGACGCTACATTTTGATACACTATCCTGTCTTTTAGCACTGGTGAAAGAAGGCTAATTGCAGATGGCATATTCCCAGGCTTGTAATATTGTGTTAAGACGGAGGTGTAGAATGTTAAGACCAATTTTTCTGTCCAGCTGTTAGTGTTTTACTCTTGTTGTTTTACGCCTAGAGAGATTGATTTTTAATGTGTTTATATCTCTTTTTTTTTTAAAGAAATTGTATCTGTGCCATGAATTGTATGAATTAATGTTTTTTTAATTATAATATTTTGTATACAAACAAACAATAAATACATGTGATATATTTTTTATATATTATCTTGCTTTCCCTTTTATATATGGTCCAATGGAAGTAGGTGTGGATATGAAATATACATGAGTGTGAGATGTGTGAACATTGAGGTCTATCTTGCATAGGATTTACCCCAAGGGATCTTCTTTCTTTCACCAAAGCCACTACATTCATGTATAATGCACTGCACAAAACAGCGCGGACATGTTGGAACGATTCTCGACTCAGATCAACGCCGTTCTCCGTAGTCCCTGGACATAATAATTGCAATGTTTCAGCGAGAGGATGGCGAGCTCGCTATCTTCGTACAACAAACCATTTCAATATAAAAAAAAATTCAAATCTATTCCGTTATGAAGTGTCACAGAATTTAATTTGTGTAAAATGACCCGGACCATGCTAAAATTTGACGGCAATGTCCGGTGAAACAGATCGACACACATTGATCATCTAATACAGCGTTCTCTCCAGATTTATATCTTCATTACTCCATTTTAAAATTACTGTTAAATGTGAATAGATCGCTGTGTGGTGTCCCTAATAAGACTGACATTTGGCGGCCATATTGGAAGTACCAGATATCATCGCATAATTACAATTGCATATATAATTCCCTATGATTAAAGAGCGCATAAAGGATACACTCTTTTATGGATCCCATAAATGCTACATTTTATTGTAACCAGGCATATTCCTATGTGTTCAGTTTTAAAATTTCAAAATTCCTCTTTAAATGCTCCATGATCTTGAAAGATGTTAAACATTATACCATTTTCATTTCAAAAGCTGTTTCACTTATCTATGATTCATCACCCTATACATATATATGTCCGTAGACCTTAAACAATTTACAGAAAATAATGAGATGTTCCTATCTTTGGGGGAGTATAGAGGGTAGTACTCCCTGGTTTTGTGCACTAAAATCAACAACTAGACACAATTCATTTGTTGTGTGCGGGTCTAATCAGCTTCTACCCTCAGGTTTTGTTGTTTATGATACAAGGAGAAATGCTTATTTCCCTCATATTCTGCTCTTTCCATGTGTCCTGCTTTCTACAGCACCAGGAGAAACAGCAAAATACCTGTAAAGATTCTTTATGTGCAAGAAGGTGTCCCTTACTGCACATAAACAATCTCCCCTGAAGCGCAGGCATCCTTGCACAATGGTGCAAGTGTGTCTGCGCTGGCGCTAGGCAACTTCTTTGGCACCAGCGCTAGGTAAACGCAGAAGTGTGCCATATTTTTGTAAATTTGACGCATCCTTGTGTTTAAAAAATGTTGAAGCGCGTTCTTAGCAATTTTGGAGTAAGACTGTGCTCCAACATTTTATTGTAAATACCCCTTCACATTTCCTAAAAGGACATATACTCTATCTTTCAATTCACAGAATTCACCATTTTTTAGAGATGATGTATTATCTCTTATGAAAGTATGTCACAAAAAAAAATCAACTTTACAATAACATGACATTGTCAACTTGGACCTCAGTATGAGTCTCTTAGAACAAAACTTGTAACTTCCCCTTCCTCGCTATCACCATTACTAAGAATTCTGGTAATGCCAGGAGGTGGAGAAATAACAGATTCCTGTTTGGTGGGGAATAGTGTACAGCAATTCGTGTGTAAGGGCCAATTCCCTTGCATTTCCGCAGCTGCTAAAAATTCCTAGGCTGAGGTAAAAATCAGTGATTTATAAAACGAGGACAATGAATTCAATAATCGTTCTGTATTTCTATGTGCGATTATCAGTGCTTAAAATGTAAAAGAATGAGTGCCAGGGGCTAAAGTTTTACTCAGAAGTCAGGTACTTTTGAACATTGGGTTGCCTAATTCTAAAGCTGTGTAGTACTGATTCCACCTCATGCCTCATTAATCCACCACCAGACACTTCCTGCCTTTTTATCTCACTCTTGCAGGTTGTTTTCTCCCTTTGTCACTGTCTTTTCATCTTGAACTTAAGAGACCCCTTCAGTGTGCTAAAAAACCTAACAAGATTGCGTACTTCTTGTAGACGTGCTTTTTTTTCAAAATTCCAGAATTTATTGAATTTGCCATCTCTGCAGCCTGAGTGCATAACGTCTTTAAATAATCCCTGCCTTTATTTTATTATGTTCATTTGCATAGCATGTATATACACGTGTATAATATTTCATACGATGCAAATTATTAGATGGTCCCACATGGGCATTTGTGTACTGCCAAAAACATTGACTGCTTTCCATGGAGGGACATATAGGTTGGCAGTTAAGGATAACAAAACTGGCCATGAGAAACACTGTTTCCAGCCTCACAGATTGCATGTACCAATTACTTTATGCAGAGGAGCAACTCTCCTTGTAGTCAGGAGGTATGTTCAATGCACTTTTACCCTATTGCACACATTTAACTCAGCCTTATTTGATAGACCAAATACACATGAAAAATGCCATTACATAAACCATAAATGCAAAGTATAATATGCTATTCATTATTATTGTTACTATATTGTGATTCATTGCCTTTCTCCACACCCAACAATGGTAATAAATTGTATATTAGAGTGTGCACATCTGCACAAATACTATGGGGCCTATTTATAACCCGGTTTGCGTCGCTCTTGCACCACGCAATGTGGTGCAAAAGCAACACAGACCTTAAGTCAGATTTTTGAAGCCACACAAAGCCACTTTGCATTGCTCGGAGTGTTTTGGAAAATCTGGAGTAGCGCATCGCAGTGTAAATCGCTGTGTTGCGTTACTCTGCCCTTGAAGGTGTTCTATGGGTGCTGCGTAGGTTTTCCTATGCAACTCCCATGGATTTTTACACATCCCCAGATTTATTAGAACCTGTAAACCTGGGAATGTGTCAAAATCTTGCACCTTCCCAGGGAAGGCGTAGCAATGTTAAATATCTCTATTTCTCCTAGTGTCTTCCTCTTTCTATGCATGCTGCATTCTGAAGCACATATAGAAAGAGGAATATGCATCCCAGGTTTGTTTAGAGCAGGAGGGTGCCCCTTCCTGCACAAGAACAATACTGCATGCAGCGCAGTCACCATTGCACCATGGTGTAAGAGTGCCTGCAATTGCGCTAGGCAGCCCATTGTGCGCCAGCGCATGGGAAAGGACAGGAATGTGCAGATATTCCATTAAACTCGGTACATGCCTGCCCTTTCCCTGTAATGCAGCGCAGCAAGTGTAAAAGGGTGACTAGACAACCAGTGACCAAAGACCCTTTTGTGTTGCCCGGCGGTGTCGCCTCTATTACCCACAGAATATTAATCAATGAAGAAGCAGGCGCTGGAGACTGAAAGGCAGGAAACGAGGGTTTATTCTCTCCGGAGGAGAACACATCAATTCGGACAGCAAGTATCGTCACGAGGTGCTCTAACCGCATCTCTGAGGCCTGGCCTCTTATACGCAGGTTTATTGCTTTATTACATGAAACACATATTTGTCAATACTTTGATGTACGGAAAAGCATCCTAGGAATCCCCGCTTCAAGCCCGTTCCCACACATTTACAGTTGAAATCCCCACCTCGGTCACAACAGGTGATGATTATCGCGCAGCTGGACATTCCGCCGATTCACGGGATGTGTGGAGTTGATCGGATCTCATGGGGTGAAGGGTGTTTGATCGACTCGAGGGTCCTTTGATAGGGGGAAGCTTCCTACTGTACGGGGGTGTGATAAACAGTATCCGCAGGGCCAGGTGGCGGCCTGGGAACAAGGGAGACAAACGGGTGCACAGGAAAAGGGGGTTTGTATCAAAGGACTTGGGACCATGAAAGGGATGAAGGGAGGTGTCGCGCTGGGGACAGGATGGGATTCCGAGGCAGGGCTGCGCTGAAGAGGGGTTTATGACCTGAGTCATATGGGAGCAGGAGGGGGTTGTCAGCGTGCAGGGGATGCCTGCGAGGTTAGGAGAGAGAGAGAGGCGCTGGCTATCAGCGAGGGCAGGGAGGCCATGGTGCTCAAAATGGCTGCCGCTTACGCGCAAGGCATGTGGGAGCGGGAGTGATCAGTGCGTGGGGGTGTTTGTGAGGGTGAAGAGCCGTGCTGGGGGTCAGGGGTGTGCAGAGGATGGTTCTGATCAAGGCAGCTGAAATGGCGGGGGGTGTACGATAAAAAGTGTGGCATCGGAGAAAAGGGCAAGATGGCGCAGATAATGTTCACCAAACCGTATTAATTTTCCACAGTCCTCCCTTTAACATATCCAAGACATCTTGCTGGTCTATTTCCTATCTATGTCTACTGCGGTGGTCATAAGTAAGGAAGTGAAAAACCCAGGCGAAGGAACTGTACATAAACATCACATTTTAAAATCTTTTCATCTTAGTGGGCGGGCTCATTGTTAAGCTCGTTGCAGGAAAGTCACAGTAATGCAATATCAGACAAAAATTATGTAGTGAGAGCGTTGGGTACAGATCATAGATGCTTATAGTCATTCGGAATAGGAACTGATAGGTTACCACGAAAGTAAGTTCTTTTTGTACTCGGTTGGAGCATAGTCAATTCAATGGCGGTTGGGAGAGAAATGAGACATAGTAAAAACAATAATCGGGGTTTCCAGTGTCTTGTGGTCGTGGACCATCATTAGTGAGTTCTCAGCATTCTTTGTCATCTTCTGTTGGCACTGTTGAGCACCTGCATTACAATTCGTTCTTTAGTAGGGATGTCCATGTGGGTTGAGCCGTTGGAGGTCTGCGGGCAGGAGTGTGTCTTTGTTTCGTTTGCCAGACCTCGTGGGAGAGATACGTTACGGTCTTGGAGCAGGTGCATTTTCTTCCATAACCCAGAGCATGGTCATTAGGAGGAGACAGAAAAGGATTGTGATGAAGAGTGCAATTGTCTTTGAGCTGTGGAGTCTGTCTGTCCTTGGGGCTCTGTAGTGGGTATTTCCTGTTGCTTCCATCATCTTCAAGGTGCTCGGTAGCGGGCAGAACCACAGACTTCGTTTAGCTTCTCTTTGGGGTGACCCTTGGTGGTGTTTAGGTCACCGTTCTGAGATTTAACACAGTTCGTGGTCTACTTAGTCGGAGCTCCCTCCCTTTTGGCGCAGGAAATACCCTTCTCTGGATGGCACAGTAGGATTTAGAGGATGTTGAAAGTTCAGGTGGAGGGAGGGGGGTGTGCGAGTAGTCCTTATGGTAGGTCGGAGGAGGAGGGGATGGAGCAGGGCCAGATCAGGAACAGACCAGGGGGACGGAAAATTTAGACAGGCGGGTCCATAACCAGGTTCAGAGAGCGGGGACTTTTCGGCACATGTCGATCGTAAAGCAGGGGCCTCAGGTCAGCCCTTTCCTTTCATTCTGTCAGAAACAGTGCCTCGTCCTGCGACTCCTTACTGTTGCGGTCTCGCCTTGGCCAATGTCGCTGAGGTTCCACGATCTGCAGTCAGGCCGCGTGCTCCCACATCCGGTCTCTTTCTCCTCCGACAGTGGTACCCTTAAATGAGTTTGAAAAGACAGTCTTTAGAGATCTTGCAGAGGAAGGTAATCACAGAAATCTATATCTCTCCCAACACTAAGCAACTGGGTGAGCATCCGTTACATTGAGGTTTTGCAGCCAACGTGTAAATAATCGGTGATAGGTTTGCTGGGTTCCCTACAGCTTTCCTTCGTGACTATGTCTTTGGCGTTCTGTTGGTACTACATTCATTGTCGTGGAACGAAGTCTGATACTTATTTATTGCATTTTATCACAGTCACGTCAATTCTTCTGGCAGAGACCCACTTTCCTAGTACGAGTTCTAAGGAGCTTATGCCGTCCTTCAGGGCTTTGTATTTTACGAAAAAGTGCAACATGCTATTCACCATGGTCTGATAGGTATCTTTCTGAGGAATGAACATAGGCTAAACGATTTTTCATTATATCAATGCATCCTATCTTTCGACTAAACAGTTTACTTTCAACAGGGTTTTCTTGCAACAAGTTCTTTCATTTTTTGACTTAATTCTAACTTCGCAAACATTATTCTAAATTCTACATAGTTTCTTACAACCTGGCTACTTTATTTAAAAAAACTCGGGGCTTGCGATGACTATTCAACTCATCCTTGGGGTGAGCGAGGTCTAACGGAAAACAACTAGGAATATAACGAACTGGGGCAAGGGACATTTTTCAAACCTTCGTCCAGGGCAGCTGATACAAAACTGGGGGTATTCTGGGAAAACGGGGATGTCTCGATCACTTTTTCTGTTTGGGTATTGAGATAACTTCGGGACGGGGAAGGTCGCGTTTACCAGAAACATTTTTATCATGGATGCCACTGACAAGTAGTTCCCTGAAAATGGACCAGATTAGAGAACCTTAGTCGTCATACCTGTCCCTTTCTTTTCGGCCAATCTAGGTTTCATCAATAATTAGCAGAAAAGGAGAGGTAGTAACGTGGTATCGATGTAATTTTTATTTAAGACAAATTTGTGCAAATACTTGTGGTATTTGGAGCCAATCAGGTGGTGCACCAGGGGTAGTGGTTCGCCAATTAGGTGCCAGTCGCTAGGAAGAGTGAAAGTGTGGAGGAGAGAGAGAGAGAGAGAGAGAGAGAGAGTGAGAGAGAGTGAGAGAGAGATAGAGAGAGACAGATAGAGAGAGAGAGAGAGAGAGAGAGAGATCAATAATAGGCTAAACAGTACACGTGTGACATGGAGAGTGGCCGTGTACTATTTAGGCTATTCAGTGCATTACCCAACATGAGACATTTCGGGTCTGTGTTAGAATGTAGAAAGCATGCAGTTTGGGACGGTAGAGCATTAGGCCGGGTATATAAGGACATGCATTGAGTTGGGTGTTCTTAGGTGCCATCTTGCAGCGTAGGTCCGCTTCGTGTATCGGACATGGCGTGGCTCCAGATCTTTACTATACCCTAGTCGTGATTCCAATGTAACCTGTAGAGGGAGAAAAAGGAAGAAAGGGAGGGGGAACAACATTCGAGCATATCAAAGATACGGGCACGAAAGTTCTTTACTTACCACATACTCGTCTTATCTCCTCGGGATATAATCCCTAGGGCCATGGTTTCCGATGTCAAGGGGGCGGGCAGTGTGATAGGTTGTTCATGGGGGGGGGTCCGAGGGTGGCATTATAGATCGTGTGTAGGGAAACGCTAAAAAGAAATCAGAGGCGCCTAGCGCGAGGTATCTGGTTTGTAGATGTATCCAGCTATCGGGATCCTTAAATCACTCCCAACGCTGTGATGTTCTAAGGCATATCAGTTCTTCGGCCAACCCTGTCCCTTAGTACCTTCGAGCATCATACCTTTATAACATTCTAACATTCATACCGCTTCGCTTTTACCCATTCTCAGAAGTCGAGGTCCTTCTTCATGCGTTAGTTCCTGAGCTTAGTCGCATATTTGGAGGCAGCGTATCATACCTTAGATTCGATCATCAATCTGGGGCCGAACAGCCATTTTCTAATAACCTTAAAAAGAGAGCAAAAACGGTTGCGCACAAAATAGCCCTCCCGCCAATTCCCACATTTACAAAAGTATGCGATACCTGTTCATAGTTTGGAAAACCTTTATTTGCATAATCGTTCAGTAAGCAAATATGTGAGTGCAATCGTATTTGGCCGGACACGGCGTTGGCTGAAGCACATACAGTAGGGGGCTATTTTGCAGCATTTTAAAAACATTGAAAAGCGTCTACTTAGTTATTTGCAAGAAACTAAAAACGTCTATTAATGATTGAGGGATCAGGGGGTATTTATTTCATAAATTGAAACACAGTCAGACTAATTGTAATCACATTTCCTAGATGTATACCGTGGGCGTGCGTCATAAGCTACGTTATGTATCGGCTACAATAAATATCATAATAAATCGTACATTGAAATCAACATTTTAACGGGTTCCTTTCAAATGTTCGCCAAGTGAACCCTCCTCCCTTTTTCGTCAAATGTACAAAGGTTCACATACATATCTCAGAACATCAAGTCTTGTTAGCCAAGGAACACCACGAGGTGTTCGTAAGTTCCTATTGATACCGGCGCCATTTTGGGCGATGTCGGGTTGGTTGCACCAGAATCCCTTTCGGCAGTTCAAAAACCTGTGCTAACAGAGGGGCTGGTAATGTGGACCGTCAATCAAAAGGGGAGGGAGGTAGAATCTTCCTTACCGGGTCACGTTGAGGTTCAGCCGGAACTTACTCGAATCCGTTAGCCCACAATATGTTTGGATGATTCAGACTGAAGCTGGTGCTGACACGAGAGCACCACCATCTTGTGGTTATGTCGTGGTAATTCCATTAGTGATCAAGGCAGTTGTTCCCCACCGGAAGCCTGTGGATGCCGAGGGCTTCTGCGACTCTGGTAGAATCTTCAAAGCTGTGGGGATGTTGTCGGAGGTGGGGGCTCGTGCCCAGGCGGGCAAGCGCCCGAGTTGCAATACCGGACAAAGTTACTCCAGCGGCCTAGACCCGCTTTCCAGGGGGCCCAGACGCCATTTTGAGACCCTGCAGCAGCCGCCCTTCGTCGTGTCTTCAAGAGTGGAAGAGACTTCTTGGGGCGAAAAAAAATGGAACACCGTGCCGTTGGAGCAGGACATTGGCTCGGGGCGCTAGGATGCAGCTGTGGCGCCTCTACCTGGGGAGGTGAGGGAGGCTCGTTCGCGCCGCCTCCCTCTCCCAGTGCACCCCACGCCGTTCCTTCGAATCAGGGGTGCACATGATGACCACCCTACACCCCTGACTCGGCGAGTACTCTGGAGGACCATTGCATGTCCGGTGCTGCGCAAGTATGCCCGTCAGACATTGGATGTTCTGTGTTGCGCAAATAGGTCCGTCGGACATGGTATGTTCTGTGCTGCGCAGGTATATCCGTTGCCCGGCTGGAGGATTTCGGCGCCGGGCCGGGGCTGGGAAGCCTCCTACCTGTGGAGGTGGAAGAGGCTCGTCCGCGTCGCCTCTTCCTCCCAGCCCACCCTGCACCAGTTCAGTGGAGGAATTTGCGATGGCCGGACCAGGAGATACGAGGGAGGGGGTCATCTGCATCCGCCCCCTCCCTACTCGTGGCCCGGGGGACGCCGCCCCAGGAAGGAGAGGATGGGGAGACCATTTCAGGCCAGGCCCGAGGAGCCTCCTGTACATTCTCGCCGGCGTCCTCTTTGGTCTATGGCTGTCGGCAGGACCCCGCCCCACACGTGCTGTGTGCTTCACCTTCCGGATGGGCGGGACCGGTGACTTGTTGCATTTTGGGAACTTCCGGAGTGGACGTAATATGTTCTGTATTGTTCCTATTAGTACAGTTTTACTTTAAAGAATGTTTTACTAGTTTTTCTATTTATCGTTGGTCGTGTGTTATCTTTATTGTAATTAAATCTTAAATTATATAACAGAGACTTGGCTTCCTTGAATCCTTTTACTACGAGAACCTCATTACAGTGGGGGTAGGTATTTATGCCTGGGTAATGGGGGCGGGGTATCCACGAGCACAGATTTTCTTGCATGGGGGGTTGTCTATGCAGGCCTGTAATTGCTTTTGTTTTTCAGAGTGGGGGGGAGAGTAATCAGTCCCAGAACTCCAACATGTCGTTGAAATTGGTCTGACGAAATCTGTGCCATCGGGCATAATCAAACGTTGTAGTCCTATCTGTCCTGTCCGTGTTAGTCTGATTCGTCTTTGTCTCGCGCCTTTTCCCTTTCTGCCGGCCTGTTATTTCTGTCGGCCCTCCGCTCTTACCTATGTTCCGTAGAGTCGGGCATTGGGCTTTCCAGTGCCCGAGTCTTTTACAAAAAGCACATTGGTTTTGCCTTAAGTCTGTTCGCCCTGCGCGTAGTGTCGGGGGGTTACTTTCGGGTCGTTGTGTCTCGGGTTTGTCCTGTCGGTACGTCCCTATACACCGTTCCCTTTTTGTGCCTAATCCTTGGAACTGTGTCGGCGCTGCCCCTTCCTTTTGCCTATCAGACGCTTGGAAGGTCGTCTGTCGCGTTTCTTTACCTACTCTGACTTCGTCTCTTTCCTTTCGTTGCATTGCTTCTTTGCGCCACATACCGAGACTGTCGAGCATACTAGGCGTTGTCTTGCTACTACGAAGGGCTATTTCTAACGTCTCTATTTTGTCAAGATCGAAGGATCCTACCAGTGGCCACTGTTTCTCTTGATTTGCTTTGGTATACTTGTGCCATAGCTTACTATAGGCTATGGTAATTAATCCATACTTTGTGAACATTTCTTTATTAGGGGTGCCTTCCAGCGGAGCTAGATGGTCCACCTCTAATAAACGGTCCGGGCTGAACCAGCTATCAATCAGTGGGGAGAAGACAGGCATGACCGGTCACAATGGGGACAATAGTCAGCACTACCTATCTTATCACTGTGTGCAAAGACTAGACAGAATATTTCTATTCTACGTTGTTTGCAGGCAGTGAATACCTCAAGAACCAATATCAGACAGTTAATGTTTGGTCAATAAAATGGTCAATAAAATGGTCAATGGGGAGAATAAGTAGGCCCGCAAAGGTCTGCGTTACCTACCCTTTCACTATCTGCAAAGAGGGAACCTATTCTTTCCTGTTTGCAGACAGAGAATCTCCAGAAAACAATCCGTAACAGTTAATCAATGGGGAGGGGCAATTGATCAGTGGGGGAGAAAGATAGGCACGACGGGTGCGTTACCTATCCTTCACTGTTTGCAAAGGGAGAGCCAGTTGTTTCTCTGTTTGCCGACAGCGAAACTCCAAATAAATTAACAAAGAGTAATACTAGTATTTTTTTACAATCAATCAAACAATTTCTTAATTCGTCGTGTCTACACGACCTTACCCGGACCGCATGGACAGTTTCTTGTCTTCCGAATCCAGCGCCCGATCGTCCTCTTTTCTTCGTATTCCTCGCGGCACTCCTGATGGTTCCCAGTCAGGACCGTAGATCACTCGAGAGAGGTCTGTTCGGAACCAGTGAAGTTCGGATGATCGGCTGTCAGACGAGGGTCTATCGGACAGGGTACCTCCCGATCGTTGCAGTCGTTCACTCTGTCGTCAGGACCTCTCCCACTGGATCTACGAGTCGCTGATGGGCCCCACGCTTGGGACGCCAATTGTAAAAGGGTGACTAGACAACCAGTGACCAAAGACCCTTTTGTGTTGCCCGGCGGTGTCGCCTCTATTACCCACAGAATATTAATCAATGAAGAAGCAGGCGCTGGAGACTGAAAGGCTGGAAACGAGGGTTTATTCTCTCCGGAGGAGAACACATCAATTCGGACAGCAAGTATCGTCACAAGGTGCTCTAACCGCATCTCTGAGGCCTGGCCTCTTATACGCAGGTTTATTGCTTTATTACATGAAACACATATTTGTCAATACTTTGATGTACGGAAAAGCATCCTAGGAATCCCCGCTTCAAGCCCGTTCCCACACATTTACAGTTGAAGTCCCCACCTCGGTCACAACAGGTGATGATTATCGCGCAGCTGGACATTCCGCCGATTCACGGGATGTGTGGAGTTGATTGGATCTCATGGGGTGAAGGGTGTTCGATCGACTCGAGGGTCCTTTGATAGGGGGAAGCTTCCTACTGTACGGGGGTGTGATAAACAGTATCCGCAGGGCCAGGTGGTGGCCTGGGAACAAGGGAGACAAACGGGTGCACAGGAAAAGGGGGTTTGTATCAAAGGACTTGGGACCATGAAAGGGATGAAGGGAGGTGTCGCGCTGGGGACAGGATGGGATTCCGAGGCAGGGCTGCGCTGAAGAGGGGTTTATGACCTGAGGCATATGGGAGCAGGAGGGGGTTGTCAGCGTGCAGGGGATGCCTGCGAGGTTAGGAGAGAGAGAGAGGCGCTGGCTATCAGCGAGGGCAGGGAGGCCATGGTGCTCAAAATGGCTGCCGCTTACGCGCAAGGCATGTGGGAGCGGGAGTGATCAGTGCGTGGGGGTGTTTGTGAGGGTGAAGAGCCGTGCTGGGGGTCAGGGGTGTGCAGAGGATGGTTCTGATCAAGGCAGCTGAAATGGCGGGGGGGTGTACGATAAAAAGTGTGGCATCGGAGAAAAGGGCAAGATGGCGCAGATAATGTTCACCAAACCGTATTAATTTTCCACACAAGCACTATGTCAACATCACCCCCACCCCACTGCCCCACCGCGCTTACCTGCAGGAGCCGCGACTGACTGTGAGTAAGTAATGCTACGTTTTCCTTCCCTCGACAACAGAAATAACCAGTGCATCAAGTGGACTGGGTCCCTTTGCGTCTCAGAACCGGCAGTAATTAAAAGTGGACATTGAAACGGTCCCTATCGAACCCTCGTTCATTGCCTTATTTGTAATGACAAAAACACTGATCGAATTCTAAACATGGAATCTAAAAACGGTGAGTAATGTCAGCGATTTAGTTCTTGTTTATATTTTACATGTTTTACTTAATGATGCATACCATATGAGTGTTCGCTGTTGCGTTACTGTATATTTTGTATAGCATATTACACTTGATATTGCATACATTGAACTGCGCTGCCACTAGGTGTCTATAATGGGCCACCGTTGAGAGCTCTGATGCTGAGGTTGCAAGGCAGAGCGAGTTTTGCTCTATGCGTGTCAGTGGGTCAAAAAGGTGCTCAGAATGTAAGTTCTTCCAATCCTTGGCCTCTCTGCAGAACACACACAGAGCAATGGTCACATATTCCAGTCGCAATTGTGATTGTGTGTAAATGGTTGTCAATGAGGTACAAAGCTGTCAAAGTATAAAAAATAAAATTTATTGCTTTCAGGGGAGGAAGTGCATGGTGTGTTTGAGGGGTGGCTGGGGTGGGCGCTAGAGAGCCCGGAGCAAGATGGCCGGACATTAGTGCAGCTCTGCTGGTCAGGATTTTGAAAGAAGGGGACCCCTACTGCTAATGCATTCACTACTTGTAGGGAATAATATGAAATCTATTTTGTAAAGCAATTAGTAGTGAACTTAATTAATAAGCCAGAAACCTCAAGGAAACCTTACAATTAAACAAAATTATTGTGACATGTACAAAACTGAACAAATTATTTGTGAATAAATTGATTTTTTTGATTTTATTTCAATTATTTTCTTCATATTTGTTAAACATTTCTTATATAAAAATACATATTTTGCATTAAAAAGTCAATCACATATATATTATATATATTTCAGAAGATATATGAAAACATACTAAACCACAATGACAAAAAAGAAGAAAAAAGAAAAGAGTTAAACAAATGACAATGATCTTAAGTGGGGCTAGTGGAGTAAGCAAAATGTATTGTATGTATTTAGAAATGTTTAACAAATATGAAGAAAAATAATTGAAATAAAATCAAAAAAATCAATTTATTCACAAATAATTTGTTCAGTTTTGTACATGTCACAATAATTTTGTTTAATTGTAAGGTTTCCTTGAGGTTTCTGGCTTATTAATTAAGTTCACTACTAGTTGCTTTACAAAATAGCTCTGCTGGTCAGGGCCCAAAATCCTTACATTATCCTACCTTCTTCGGATCCATCCTGCAGTCTGCCGCGGTGGAAGAGTCCTCCCTGACTGAGAGCGATCGCTTGCTGTGTCTATCGTAGAAATTGGAGCACCATACACGCAGTTACTGGCCTTGCAAGGATCGGGCCTGGGCCTCTTATAAAATCAACAATGGTGGTGTGAGTCTTGAGCCCGCATCAGTGACCCAGCGAGTCGCGCTGCTGCTTGACAGATGGCGAAGCGCTTATCTCTGGCTTGCGGAGTGGGGTGCTGAGAAGAGCGCGGGAGCCGGCTGTGCGGGCAGTCTCGAACCGCGGAGAAGAAGACGACCTTGGTGCCTCTGTCACAGCCTTGGTATAGCAGGTGAGTGTGCGGTGGCGGGGCCCTTGTGCTGGCATTCCTGGCGGCTGCCGTCGGCACTGGGTGTTGGGCTGCCGCACGGCTCGTGAAAATGAGCGGCGGTGTCGGTCGCCGGCACTGCTCACAGAACTTACTCCCATCTATTTGTGAGCGCCCGCCCAGCTGGTGAAGAGCAGCAGATATGCACAGCGTGGACAGCAAGGCTGGTGGTGCTAAGAGTTTACGATGCTGCGGTGAGCCTGCCATTTTGTGCCTCGATCTCGAAAGCGGAACCCGGTGGAAATGACGGCACTTTGCATCCTTCCCTGAACACCTGCTGTGCGGAGGACGCTATCCTCACACTCTGAGGCTTGAATGCAGGGTTGAACATTGTATGTGCTTTATTTGTTACCCAGTTTCGAACACTGTTGCGGTGGACGCCATTTTGTCTCCGGGGACAGCCCCATTGCACAGGTGTATGGTGAGCCTCCAAAGGTGTATGGTTTAACCTGGTGACAGATTCTCGGGCTGGACTGAGTACGTACTTGCTCCTACATTAATTGGCAGTGCTCGCAGCGCCTTGAATAGTCTTGGCTTGTGGGCCAGCCTCTCTTACTCATTTCCTGCTACAGATATCACCGCTGCATCTTGCATTTATATCTCGACGCTGTGTGTGGCTTGACAGGGGCTCGGTCCTAGTATGCTGGCATTGCCATTGGCTCTTTTCTGCCACCTATACCATATCTCATTGCACAAATGGGTAAGCCTGATAAGCAGGTACAGCCCAAGTTGACATTTGAATCAAAGCGCCTAAAAAAAAAGCCCTACAAATCATGTCAGACACTGAGACTGATGTGGAGGCCGCTGGAACCAGCAAACTTGAGGGGATGATGCTGGCGATGCAGCAAAGCTTGCAGACCATTGATGGCAAAATTGACATGCTCAATTTGTATATGGACAATATGGCGTCCAAACTAGACAAACATGTGGCGCTCCTCACTGAAGCCGAGCAACGAATGTCTAACTCGGAGGACAAGGTGGAGGACATCACAAAATCGTGCGCGCAGATGGAGAAGGGGTGATAAATGCAAAAAACGAAGACTTGGAAGCCAGATCTAGACGCAATAAACTGTGCATTATTGGTGTTCCCGAGTCCACAAATATTGTGAAAATGCTGAATGTGGAAGACATGCTAAAGACGCTGTTTGGTGCGGAAAGTTTTTCCACGATGCTGTTGGTGGAGCGGCAACATCGGTCCCTTGCGCCGGTCCCGGTCCAGGGGGCCCCTCCCCGCCCGATCATAGCTAAACTCCTCAATTATAGAGATCGGGATGTGGCGCTCCGGATGGCGAGGGAAATGGGCACTAAAAATATCAGGGCACGGGGATACAGCTCTTTACGGATTTCACAACAGCGGTCCAACAGGACAGGTGGGAATTTCAACCGGTTAAAAAGAAGCTGTAAGCACTTGAAATTCAATACGCAATGCTCTACCCGGCCCGGCTCAAGATACAGCATGGCAGCAAACCAAGAATCCTCACGACTCCAAAGGACGCTATGCACTTCATAAAACAACTTGAGCGCAAATCCTCAGCGATGGCAGTGCCACTCGTTTTTTCCCTCATATTTTGGTGCCCTTCTGCCCTCTGTTCCACTCGTTTTCCCCTCATTTTTGTGCCTTTCTGCCCTCTGTTCCACTCGCTTTTCCCTCATTTTTGTGCCTTTCTGCCCTCTGTTCCACTCGTTTTCCCCTTGTTTTTGTGCCTTTCTGACCTCTGTTCCACTCGTTTATTTTTCCCTCGTTTTTTGGTGCCCTTCTGCCTTCTGTTCCACTCGTTTTTTGTGCTCTTCTGCTCTCTATTCCACTTGTTTTTTTTGCTCTTCTGTCCTCTGTTCCACTCGTTTTTTGTGCCCTTCTGCCCTCTGTTCCACTCATTTTTTGTGCTCTTCTGCCCTCTGTTCCACTCGTTTTGTGCTCTTCTGCCCTCTGTTCCACTCGTTTTTTGTGCCCTTCTGCCCTCTGTTCCACTTGTTTTCCCTATTTTGTTTTGTATCTTGTGCCCGTCAATATTGTCTTATTCCCCCTTTAATTACCGGTTTCTGCGCTCTGTCCCTCGCTGTTTTGCATCCTGTGCCCGTTAAAATTGTTTAGTTCTCTCCTCAATTACTGTTTTTTGTGCCCTGTCCCCCGGCCTGTGCCTGCCTTCTCCCACGCCCGCTCACCCCCTGCCCTCTCGCCAGTCCCGCTTCCTGCCGCTGCGTCCCTTGCGGCCGGCCCCCCCGCTCCCATTCGCCCGTCCCCCTCACCCAGCTGCTCCTCCCTCCCACCTCCCCTTCTTATGGCGGCTGCTACACAACAGTGAGAGCGACCCTTGACCCTGCACCCAGGCAAGTCACTCCCCATGCCGCGTAGCTCCATCGGTCTGCGCCTGTGCTTCCACCTAGCTGCTGCTGAGTTCGAGGCCCGCCTGGTAGGCCCCGATCTGCTCTGTCCCTCTCTGATTTGTATCTTGTGGCCATTAATACTGTCTAATTCTCTCTTTAATTACTGGTTTTGTTCTCTGTCCATCACTGTTTTGTTTTGTATCTTGTGCCCGTCAATATTGTCTTATTCCCCCTCTAATTACTGGTTTCTGCGTTCTGTCCCTCGCTGTTTTGCATCCTGTGCCCATTAAAATTGTTTAATTCTCTGCTCAATTACTGTTTTTTGTGCCCTGTGCCCCGGCCTGTGCCTGCCTTCTCCTGCGCCCACTCACCCCCTGCCCCCTGGCCAGTCCTACTTCCCGCTGCTGCGTCCCCTGCGGCCCCCCCAGCTTCCATTCGCCCGTCCCCCCACCCAGCTGCTCCCCCCTTCTACCTCCCCTTCTTATGGCAGCCGTTACACAGCTGCACCGAAGGTGCGCCAATGGCAAGCCCGTCTGCGCCCGTCCGTGCCTGAACCGCGCCCAGTGCCAGAACCACTCGACCCCGAAGACACCTCAACATCCGACTGTACTACGACGCCAGCATCCTCAACCCCGGACGAGAGCACACCTGCTACCGGGCCACCCAGAAGCGCACCCAAGGGCCCTTCACCTGCCGTAACTGCAGCTTTACCAGCATCCGATCCGCAAAACCACCTACCAACAAACCCAACTACCTGAGATGCATCCTCCTCAACACTCGCTCCGTCCGCAAACACGCCGTCGAACTCTGGGACCTCCTCGACTCAAATGCCCCTGACGTCGCCTTCCTGACGGAGACCTGGCTGAACCCCGCCTCAGCACCCGACATCGCCATAGCCATCCCGGAAGGCTACAAGATTGCCCGCAGAGACCGCACTAACGGAGTAGAAGGTGGAATTGCCATCGTCCACATGAACACCCTCAGAGTCTCGACCAACACCAACGACACCCTCAGCACCGCCGAACACCTGCACTTCCAGATCCACACCAACCCCACCCGCACCCTCAGAGGAACCCTCCTCTACAGACCCCCTTGACCCAGACCACAGTTCAGCGACTCCATCGCCGACCTCATCAGCATCCACACCCTTGCCTCCACAGACTACATCCTACTCGGGGACCTGAACTTCCACCTCGAGAACAACAACGACGTCAACTCAGCCACCCTGATCGACAACCTCTCCAACCTCGGACTCAGACAGCTTGTGACAACACCCACCCACGCCGCCGGTCACACACTGACCCCATCTTCTCTGCAAGCCCCCATGTCTCCTTAAACCACACCACCAAACCCCACTGGTCCGACCACCACTGCGTCCATTTCACCTTCAGGAAGCACACCACCGCACCCAATAGATGCCTCGTCACTGCTGGGGCAAAGTCACTAAAGAGCAGCTAGTCACCACCCTCGCCCAGAGCCCACCAGCTGACCCCACCGAACCCAACACCGCCGCCCTCAACCTCCGACAGTAGATCGACGACTGCGCCAACACTCTCGCTGCGCTCAAGACATCCTCCAACAGCCACACCAGCAACAAAGCCACCTGGTTCACTGAAGACCTCCAAGCCTCCAAGCCTCCAAGCGTACATGCCGGAAATTGGAGAAGAACTGGCTCCGCGAACGATCACCAGACAAATACACAGCACTCAAGAACGCCACCATCAGACACCATCAACTCATCAGAACCGCCAAGAGGACCGCTTTCAAGGACCGTCTGGATAACAATGCACACAACAGCAAAGAGCTCTTCAGCATCGTGAAGGAACTCTCCAACCCCAGCTCCAACACTAACGGCATCCCCTCTTCGCAGGACCTGTTGCTTCAACGCCAAGAGTCCCCCGCCAACAACGGAGACCTCCACCCCCGCGACCACCAGCCGCCTGATCAACATCAACGAGGATGACACCATTAAGATCATGAATTCTGTCCATTCCGGATCCCCGTCTGACCCATACCCACACCACGTCTTCAACAAAGCCAGCACAATCATTGCTCCCCATCTCCGGAAAGCTATCAACATCTCTTTCAAGACAGCAACCTTCCTGGAGAGCTGGAAGCACGCCGAGATCAACGCCTTACTCAAGAAGCCCAAGGCAGACCCCAAGGACCTCAAGAACTTCTGTCCCATCTCCCTGCTCCCGTTCCCGGCGAAGGTCACCGAGAAAATCGTCAACAAACAACTGACCCGCTACCTTGAGGACAGCAACATCCTGGACCCATTCCAGTCCGGTTTCCGCAGCAAACACAGCCACGAAACCGCCCTCATCGCCGCCACTGATGACATCAGCACCCTGCTCGACAACGGGGAAACAGCAGCCCTCCTGGACCTGTCAGCCGCCTTCGACGCGGTCTGCCACCGCACACTACGAACACGCCTACACAGCGCCGGGATCCAAGAGAAGGCCCTGGACTGGACCACATCCTTCCTCTCTGGCAGAACTCAGTGCGTCCGCCTCCCACCCTTCCGCTCCACCGCCACCAAGATCATCTGCGGCGTACCCCAGGGCTCTTCCCTAAGCCCAACGCTGTTCAACATCTACATGGCACCCCACGTAGCCAGACAGCACGACCTCAACATCATCTCCTACGACACCCAGCTGATAATCTCCCTCACCAAAGACCCTCACACCACCAAAACCAACCTCCACAAAGTAATGAAGGCCGTCGCCGAATGGATGAAGAACAGCCGACTGAAGTTGAACTCGGAAAAGATGGAGGCCCTCATCCTCGGGTCCACCCCTTCAGCCTGGGACGAATCCTGGTGGCTGACATCACTGAGAACAGCCCGACACCCACCGACCACGCACGCAACCTGGGGGTCATCCTCGACTTCACCCTCTCCATGTCTAAACAGGTCAACGCCGTCTCCTCTTCCTGCTTCAACACCCTCTGAATGCTCAGCAGGATCTTCAAGTGGATCCCCACCGAAACGAGAAGAACAGTCACCTAGGCCCTCATCACCAGCAGGCTGGACTACAGAAATGCCCTCTACACAGAAACGTCAACCAAGCTCCTGAGACGGCTGCAATGCATACAGAACGCCTTGGCGCGACTGATCCTCGACATCCCCCGCCGCAGCCACACCACACCCCACCTGAAAGACCTACACTGGCTCCCCGTCAACAAGAGGATAACCTTCAAGCTCCTCATCCACGCACACAAGGCCCTCCACAACACCGGCCCAGTGTACCTCAACAGACGACTTAGCTTCTACACCCCTACCCGCAAGCTCCGCTCCGCTCCGCCGGCCTCACCCTCGCCACAGACCCCCGCATCCGAAGAACGACCGCCGGTGGCAGATCCTTCTCCCACCTCGCCGCCAAGACCTGGAACATAGCCCCACCAACCTACGGCAGACCCAAGATCTACTGGCCTTCAGAAGACTTCTCAAGACCTGGCTCTTCGATCAGTAGCAGCACCCCTCCCCCTCCCCCCCCCCACCCCCCAGCGCCTTGAGACCCTCACGGGTATGTAGCGCGCTTTACAAATGTCCTGATTGATTGAGAGGTGGACAATGAGGATTGATGAAGCCGCAAGGTCCTCGTGAACTACATCTGTAGCTTGGATGTGCTGCAGTAAGAGGCAGCTGCTATAATATGCAATACCTATCTGTTGTTCTATATTGTAGATGCATATCAGGGGTGTGGGCCTACATCATGCCACAACCAACTGGCTAAGATCTGCACTCATGATTCTGGGATTGTAAGTCAAAACAAGGATTGGTCCTAGTATCTTTTTAATCTTTTCTTTTGCTAGTTGAACCAGTGCTACGTTATAGATAGTGTCCTTCGCTCCTTGATACACAGGTTTTTGTTGATATTGCAATGTTGCATTTGATGTATGATCTGCTGATGTTATCCATGCTCTAAACTGTAGAAATTGGAGGCACATGGACACATTGCCGCTGACTGTGGGCTGATAATGAATGCCGTTGAGTCTTTTGAGTATACTACAGTTTTGATACAGTATATTACAGTTTAATAGACCGAAGGGGAATATAACCATGGCCCTGACACCCCTGCATACCAACGTGGGGGCACTTGGGCTACTAGTGGTCTCCCCAAGCAGTTCCATTTTTGTTCCTTGGGTTTGAGCTGGTTAGCTGCATAAGGTGGACTGGGGGGGTTGTTTCATTGTGTTTTTTATGATGGGGCTGCTGGGCATAATTTGGATGCCTGAGTGGGTGGGGGGGTTGAATGGGGGTTTGTTTATATGTATTACTATGTGGTTCAGAATACAACATGCCAGGCAGAATGTGTTATACAGATTGCATGCACTGACACAATGTGATATGATAACGGAGACTAATGTAAATGATGACTGAGGTAGGCAAGCTTACATGGATAACGTGGAATGTCAGGGGCCTTAATAGTCCGAAAAAAACGAGGCAAGTGCTCGCCTACCTAGATAGGCATAATGTACAAGTGGAGATTCTGCAAGAGAATCATCTGACTAAGCAGACAGCCGAGAAGGTGGCCACAAAGTGGGCTGAGGTTAAGTGAGCTTCCAGCTATTCATCCTATGCAAAGGGTGTCATGATTTTAATAAGGAAAGGTTACCCCTTCCTGGCGACACATGTGGAAGTAGACACTAATGTCAGGTATATCTTTGTGCAGGGGAAGCTGTGTGGCATGTCATTGACTCTGCTTAACCTATACGGTCCTAATGTTGATGACCCTGATTTTTATGAGGATGTCTGGAATAGGGTCTACCAATTGCCGCTAGCTCCCATTGTATGTGGGGGGGATCTTAATGTGTTTCTAGATCTACAAATGGATCGTTAATCCAAGGCAGACCCTGTAGTCAAGAAAGTTTCCCAGGCAGTTAAAGATGATATCCAGACACTGTATCTTATAGATGTTTGAAGGCTGAGACACCCAGAGTAGAGGGAGGGTATGTTTCATTCTTATGCGCAACATTCTTGGTCATGGCTGGACTATAGGTTAGTTATAGACAAGGTGAATTCACTAATCACTAAAGCCCACCATTTACCTAGAACGCTCTCTGATCATTCCCCATCCCTGATTCAAATGAATATACCTACTTACACGCCAACCAAATTTCAGTGGAGGCTACAGGCCTCGCCATTGAAAGATCAGGTGTTCCGGGAGGGGGTGCGTGAAGCTATCACTAAGTTTTTTTGACAAAACACTGGCTCAGTTGATAGTTTGGGCATGCTATGGGAAGCGTTCAAAGTTACGCTTCGGGGGGTATAGGATTGCAGGCAGGAGTATTAAAATTGATACGGGGATCTATGAAGCACTTAGAGCAGGACCTGATAGCTCTTGAACGCCAGTATGACACAACATCAGATGCTCAGATCCTGGCGTCAATCAGGTCGAAAGTTACTGAGTACAACGACCTAGCAGACTCAGAGATTAAGCACTTGTCACGCCGTTGGACGGCCAGGTATTATGGCGAGGGCGGATGGCCAGGCAGGGCTCTAGCGGAAAAAATCAAAGGACCCTGGGCAAAAAATAGAATGATACAATCTATTGTGGATGGGGACAATAGGCATTGCGATACTGCAGGTATCCTCACAACTTTTGTACAATATTATACAGACATGTATCAAGTTAGGCAGACAGCGGGGGAAGAGGAGATAGCTCAATATCTTGAAGACATTGCCTTGGTGTGGCTTTCCAAGGGGCAACAGGACTTTTTAATGCTGTTGTGTACCATTTTAGGACCCTATTGTAATTTTCCCGATTCATGTCCATAAATAGGTCTAAATCACTATGTCCTTATATAGGCATAGGAATCATAACCATATTTAGACATAGCTCATGTAGTCCAAATACGGCAGGGCTACTTCCACTAGTTCTGAAAATCTACAACGATTTCTTGGAAAACTCAGCTTCAGCAGCTAGGGACTTGCCCTTGCTTGAGATTTGACTTGTCCAAGAACTTATGGAGTTTTCAAAGAACTGAGACTCTTTTATGACATTATTATGTCCACCTTTACTTCAAACTCGGCAACTTCAAGGTATAAATAGGCCCACACTTGCCTTAGTAAATACACGGTGGTTTGGAGCAGTTCAACTATCTACTTGCCCGACGCATTCTGCTACTGCAAGTGCTGAAGGAAGCCGACCCTCCAGCAGACGCACTGAGAGAGACGCTGTCTTTTCTCCTGCCGAGAAATCCAGCTCCAGTGTTTCCAAGCTCCCCCTGCGGGGTGTTGGGAAATCGAGTTCTGGGCCTGAACTTCTTCATTCCAAATCAAGGTACGGAGCTTATTAGACCCTAAGAGAAATCTTGGACAGATTCTTGGCAAAAGAATACTATATTTATTATACACCTCACTTACTTCTTCCCTCGTACTAGGCTTAGGTTAGGTACATCGGGGTAGGCGTATTTTAGAAGCACCAGTTGAGTACTTTTAGCCTCTGGTATTTATGTATGTATTTATTTATGGTTTAGGAACCATACAATGCTCTTACAGTATTATTCTATTCTACTATTTTTACTGTATGCATTATATTTTACAACCAGTTTAACGATTGTAGCAGTTCATTTCTTATGCTTGAGAAAGAAGACTGTTCAATAAATCCTTTTATTGAAAACTCCCGTCTATCTATTTTCTCTGCACCTCTGGTGAAACGAAGCATGCACGATTGACTGAGTAAAATATCTATCTATTGTTTCCACTACTCTGAAGATCAGTTTTATCTTGGGGAAACAAAGTTGTCATGTTTATGGGGTTGTCAGAAACAAATCCCTTCTTGTTTATTCAAGAAAGTTTCTAGTGACCTATGAGCTATCTGGCACTCACAATTAAGTCTAAAATATTTGATAGAGACCTAGTAGACATAAGTCTTACATCACATCTATAGGATGTATTATTCCAATGTGCAGAGCCTATTGGGAATATAGGAACTACACTACATGGCGCCCAACGTTTGGTAAGGCACTAATTTAATGATAGATACTAGAGTAACTCAGTCGTGCTTTTATCTCATAAAAACTCCAACAGACGTCTCTAGTGGGTTAAAGGATAAAAATATCCGCCATAAACTGAGTAGGACGAAAAATCCTATGTATTAGTTTTGGTTTTGTTCAACGTTGAAGGATACAGTGTTCTAAAATATTGTGCACCTTATCTTTATTTCCTTGAAACTTGCTCTGCAAAACTTCTTAAACAAAATGTCAGACGATGACAATCCTGGGGGCAGTGGAATTGCAGTAAATGCAAACCAACCAGGTTTTGACACTACAGGTTTCCGACATGACGATGCGGATGCTATAAACATCCCGGAAAATGTGCGGAAAGCCATAGCTATAAAGCTTATAGAAAATGGCCTATCAGCAAGAGGTGGTAGAGTCATATTTTTCATTTCGGAACCTAACTGGTTCCTTCTTCATGGGCTGATCTTCTTGACTTTATGTATGATGCACCAAGAATCACTAGGAAACCATATCGCTTTAGGCGTAACATAAAGCGTGATATACTGATTTCCACTAGTTCGGGCGTTCACCTGTCATTTCAAACAATGTCTCGATGTAATCAAACTGTCCGAGACAGTTTGATTACATCGAGACTAGTAGAAATCAGTATATCGCGCCGACAGAGGACTTGAGTTCAATGGAGTCTTTTTGTTACGCCTAAAGTGATATGGTTTCCTAGTGATTCTTGGTGCATCATACATAATGTCAAGAAGATCATCCCCTGAAGAAGGAACCAGTTAGGTTCCGAAATGCATTGGGCATCATCTATGAAATTGTTTAACTGATCAATGTATAATGTATTATGATTAATGTATAATCGCAACATTGACAAAGGATTTACTTTAACTGATTTGATTGTCATGTACAGAGTTATGAAAAATTATGATTTTGATTGTTAAAACAAATGATGAAAATATAACTGTATGAACATAAACATTGTGTTTATTTTGAATATAAGCAATAGGGGTTCTAAAACCAGGTGAACAGTGTGCGACTCACTCAAGCCACGCAGCTTGTGATTAGTGTTGAACTTAAGATAACAAGGGGTGACAACCCTTGCCAGTCGCAGCACCATAAGACTAATCTGAATAAGGGAGAATTAAATAGATCAAGTTTATGAGTGTGATAGAGCGCGCAGGTCACCCAACTATAAATTTTACCAATACTCACCTGGGCCCATAATTCAATTACACATTTTACTTAATCAGGTAAACCACACTCTACTATCAGTCTATTTTATTCCACAAATTCCTATACCATTGACTTACCAATCCTTGTCACTGGTAACTATGACCTCATGGATCAGGGAGTTAGTTTTAAAGAAGGCAGTCAATAATACAATAACATTTGCACTCACGTAATAACCACAGACTCGGGAAAGGTTTAAACTCTTTATCTAATCATCATCAAAGGTCATGATCCACAGATTGAAAGCAATAAAACTATCAATAACCAAGATTAGAAATAATGTATAACTATGCAAAAGATATATTAGGCCAACCATTTAGCGAATTGAAATAAAGGGAAGGTAAGAACAGGTAACATGCTATTTTTGAAAAACAGATTTTCACCACTTTACTAAAGGAGGGTAAAGAAGAGGAACATACTAAACCAACAGCTTTCACAATTATCAACGGTTGGGAAAAAAGGAACACAATATGAAATGACGAAACCAAATTTGAGCATACAGCTATAGGGAAGGTAAAAATTGGAACATGCTATTAAAATCAGATAATCAAGCTTAACTACTTAAAGAGAGGGTGAAGAGAAGGAACAATTATGCAATCAAACTATGAGGAGGGTAAGAAAAGGGAACACGCTAATAGACAGCAAAACACAAATTTTATCTTTTACCAAGGAAAGGGTAAGAAAAGGAACATATGCAAAAAACGATTTTAGCAATGTAGGGAGGGTAAAGTAAAGGACGCAAATTATACTAACAATTACCCACACTGATTTATATTTACCTAGAATGGTGTGAAGACCAACCCTGGCCACGGGCCAGTTGAAAGGACAGAAGAGCCCCAAAAGTTGCAGCGCCAGTAGGCCAGCAGGTGCAGTACAGGAATCAAGACAGGAAACCCCAGATTTGGATCAGGGCCGCACCACCAAAGGTTAAGACCAGCACCCGCAGTTCAGTTGCAATGCCTGCGCTACTTCCTCTCTGCAAGGAATCAGCCAAAACCCGAATGGGTTACAGCATTCACCAGCAAAGTGCTTCACCAGCACTTCAACTTCCCAGAACCCCGATTGGGTCAGGGAACCTCCCGACAGAGTGCTCCGCAGCCCTCTGCTCTTAGTCGCTTATTGAGTGCGTTGGGTAAGTGACAGGTCAGCTATTCGGACAAGTCGGACAAATTATCTAGCTAAGCCTACTCTAGTTGTACTATTTTTCAGGGCAGTGTACCACCCCCCAATGTTGCAAGTGTAAGGATCCCCAATTTTGATTGGACAAAGGAGGAGGACAGGTCATCACACCACCTATATTCTTTAGACTTCAGTGTTGAATATGCATTTTTCCCGTTCCAGCCTCATCAATTTCTTTTCACATGACAACTGCATTTTCACCTAACAATGGTTGTTCTATTGACAAATACATTGTATGCAATTTGCCTTCTTCTAGTGGGGTCAGATGTGAGCTTCCCATGCACATCTTGGCTGTGACTGCCTTCTGGCTCTGGTTCAATGCCAAAGGGTTCATCTTCTTGCTGCAGTCTGTCATGGGCAGAAGGATTTTCAAAATGGAGTAATAGCACCTCCCAGGCCCAAAGAATACGATATATGAAAAGTAGAAGAGAAACAGTTTTAGAACACGGAATAAATGAATACACTGTATACCATAAATTTCTACACTATACCCATTACTTTATAATAGACTATAGAATTAGGATTAGGCAGAACGAACAGCTTAGCAAAAGCAGCAGTGCAAGCTTCTCGCATGTGAGAACACAGAGCAGCCATATTAGCACTAGTGCGCAGATGCGACAGTTTCCCTCCAAAGCTGCGAGTACGTCATGTCACGTGGGTATGGCAGACGCATGCGCAGACGAAATTCCTGCATAGCAGCAGCCATTTTAAATGCAAGCGTATTAGGATTAGTGAAACACATAAGCAAGCTTCACTCGGACACCCGATGTCAATATAAAAAGGGGTAAATTTGAAAGTCAAACATGTTGATTACATAGTTGGGGTTATTCAAGGTCCATGAATTCAAGCAAGTCGCTTCTCGTGCGAATCCTTGCTCCATCAAGTGCACCCCACATCCTCAATAGTTTAGAAGAGATCATTATGCCAGCCTTCTCTAATCATATTCCTATTCATAAAAAATACACCTATGCCAAAAAATGGGCTGTGGCTTAGGCTCCAGCATTATATAAAAATCATGTGGAATGGGATGAGGACTCTCCTCACTATAAAATCCAGTTAAAAAATCAACCTACTGCTCAGAGGCAGTATCCAGTAATGCAGGAAGCTAAAAAACAAGTTAGGGAGATCTTAGATCAACTTGAATACCAGGGGGTGATTGAAACATGCACCTCGTCCATGAACAATCCTTTGTTTCCTGTCTCCAAACCAGACAATACATGTTGTCTAGTTTTGGACTACAGACATTTAAACTCTTGTTGCAAAACATTTGCAGTGCAAAATGCACACAGTGCAGCACTGATGAATAACATTGTGCGCAAAAAATACAAAACGACATTACATATTTCAAACGGTTTCGTCTGTCAAAATATTGCACCAGAAAGCAGGTACTTAACCACTTTCTCAACAATGGGAACACATCGTCAATGTTGCCGTCTCCCCCAAGGATTCAATAATAGTCCAGGGTTATTTTCAGCTAGAGTAACAGAGTTACTACAAATGTATGATGATGAGGCATTATCTTATGTTGATGACATCTGTCTTACAGACGATGACTTGGATGTGCACTTGAAAAGAGTGAACACCATAATACTTGGGTTCGCTTCTGAAGGGTACAAGTTCAATTTAAAAAAATCAAGAATTGCCCACCTCAATGTCCTTTTCTTAGGATACGAACTTTCAAGTGAAGGCAAAAGTCTGGCAGCCAACTTTTTAGAGCAACCTCCAAAAACGCTGAAAAACTTACAGTCAATTCTAGGTTTCCTGAATTTTGGAAGAACTTACATTCTAAATTACGCAGAAAGGGTTAAACCTCTCTACGAATTAATCCAACCTGATTACAAACCTACTAATTGGAATCAAAAACACACAGAAATTTTGCGTTCAGTGCAAACAGACATGTTAGCAACAAAACATTTAAAAACACATGACAATGTATGCAACTTGTAATCCGAATTATCCCAGGGAGATGCGGATTCACATACCTAACCTTTAATGAAGGTGAAAAGGTACCAATAGCTTACAAGTCCCACTTGTACACACAAGCTGAAATAAAATTCACGTCAACAGAAAAAATTCTGACAGCGGTTCAAACTGCAGTGGCAAGAGAAAGAGCACTCGCGCAGGGTAAACGCATAAAAATCATTACTCCT
Source organism: Lissotriton vulgaris (assembly GCF_964263255.1). Classification (NCBI taxonomy): domain Eukaryota; kingdom Metazoa; phylum Chordata; class Amphibia; order Caudata; family Salamandridae; genus Lissotriton; species Lissotriton vulgaris. Next base: position 795,709,116 of record NC_141685.1, on the reverse strand, counting down.
GTACCTGCCTTAGAGGCAGTGACAAAAGCAAGCATTCCAAATGCAAAAGCTTTACATCCAAGATGGATACAATGGGTTAATTCTCTTGCTGCGACAGACGTTGAATACGTTTTCGATCCTTACTTGAAAACTCATGAATTTCTACAATACGAACAAGAATGTCCTCTGCCCACTGAGATTCTGCCTCTAGAACATTATGGATGTATAATATATACAGACGGATCAGCACAGCCCGCAACTGGGGGAAAACAAGCTTATAGTGCTGCGTGCGCGATTGTTAAAGGTCACTGGCGTGATGGTAAGTTCAGACCTATGGTCACAAAAACTCAATCTCTCGCAGACTGTACAGCTCAGCGAGCTGAACTCCAAGCTTTCAAGATGGCACTGGAAAATACAGATCGCGAATTCCCCACACTCATAGTGTGCGATTCGTATTACTGCGTCCAGTCTTACAATGATTATCTGCAGAACTGAGTTCAAAATGGTTTTAAAGACGCAAAAGGTGGCACAATCAAGCATAAAATGCTTTGGTAACAAGTAGTTCTTTTACAGAAAGAACTACAAAAGACTCACATGATCCATACACTGAGTCATCAGCGTGATGGCGTTCACGTTGAAGGGAATTCATTGGCTGATGAAGCCGCGAAGGCAGCTGTGCAAACGGCTTCCATAGTTATAATCACTCGTTCAAAAACAAAAATAGACGGTGAAACCATGCTCGCTGTCAATGCCATGAGCAAAGGCAGTGGAGCTGCGTTACCTCTAAATTATCCACTCGAGTATACATACATAATTGATGCAAACTGTGTTCCTTTTGCTCGAATCCCTGGAGTGGGGGATAGGGGAATTCCAAATAGGAACCGCAGAGGTGCTCTGATTCACGAAGCACATATGGGAGAGGGTCTGATACATCAAGGGATCTCAAAATCTCTATTAGAATTAGAAGAGATGTACTAGTGGCCAGGGATGAAAGCTCACATATACGAATTCGGAATTAATTGCCATGACTGTTACAAATATTACAGCTTGGAGCACCACCAGATTCCTGACTACAGCGTAGCCAACCCGGTACAGACACCACTGTTAGATAGCATTAGACTATCCACGCTCAAATGTGCCTATGGACAAAAGCGGTCCCACAAACACTAGGACAAGATTCATCTGGATGTGGCCTCAGCGCACGGCTGACGCCCGAACTGTTATAAAAGATTTGCGAGTCTTTATCGGCATATCAGCAATCGGCACGCTGCATTCTGACCAGGGTCCTGCGTTTAACTCCAAAGCTTACAAGGAGGCCATGACCAATTGGGGTGTTGCATTGCGATTTTCAAATCCATTCCATCCTGAGGGAAATTTGGTTGTAGAGAGAAAAAACTGTGACATAAAGCAATCTATAACAGCTAGGTATTAGGTTCAGGTGATGGGTGGGTCAAACATCTAATAAGTGTCCAACGTAGTCTTAATAACCTGCCAATAAATTCTCTGGGTGGAATCACTCCATATGAAATCCTTTTTGGTACTAGAATGTTGGTTGAAGATCTCGATCGTCATACTTCAGTGGTGGAACAAAAACCCTTTGATATCAAAGATCGTTTGGCTGTTTTACAGGACTTAAATGAAACAAGAAGAAGTCTAAGCAACACCAGCGAAAAGCCAACGACCACTGAAGAAAAACCACCTGTCCCAGCAAGACCTGTCTGGATTCCAAAGATTGGGGATCTGGTCAGAGAAAAAATAGCGGACAAGAAGTAATTTGGGCCTTCCTACAGAAAAACGGTACCTGTACTAGCAGTCCACGGATCAAGAACAGTGTTACTACCGCCCCTTGCTGGAAGAAAGGAGAACCAGTCTGTATCAATTGACCTGGTAAAACCACACCATGTGGCCGATAATAAGTAGTAGGCCCAGTGGACTCTCAAGATGTAGCAGACAATCAAATCTTGCTACTATCCAAGAGGTTCAAAATGAAAGACTCAACACCTTTGAAGAATCTGCAGTGAGAAAAGAAGGACTATGCAACAAAGCCATGGAACTTGTGCCTCTTGAAACCCAAAAACCAGTTCGTCAAGAAACTCCCGTCTACAAAGATGGAGCATCTGACTATACGAATATGTCAAGGGAACAAGCAACTCCAGCGATTTCAAATAATCTGGATGCAATACCAACAATTGACAGAACTGCCTCTGGCTGTTTCATCAACTTTGATAACTTTCCTGAGGATCCCAGTGAACCTGAAACAACGCCAGCTAATAAAACTTTCAAGGAAGAATTAATGGAACTTTGTCACCAGCTTGAAAATACATATCTGGTTTCACCATGGGTTACATTTTGGATTTTGTTAGGTGTACTTTTTCTCCTACTATGGCTGATTCTCGTTTTAAGTTTGGGAAAGCTGATAGATGGAAAATAGAGTAAAATGGACACAGCAAGTAAGAACATCAACTTGCTCCTGAAGCCACACAAATCATCTCATCGTGAAAAATAAGACTTGTCATCAGTGAACATCACAGCGGTTCCTCTACCCGGTGGAATAGCATGGGATACAACTGATTATGACATTTATGGCCCTGTCGAGCTGCTGAAAATTCCACACCAATTTAAGGTTTCCTTGAGTGACTTTGTTTCACCAAACACATTTTCTGATGATTGGGACTTTGAAACTGTTAATAAAATGATGGCAGACTTAGAAATGTCAGCAAAATTTACAAAACATGAATACTTAGAAGGTTCATCAAATTATGAAGAAATGTATTGTTTTAATCGTTTTGGTCATCATTATTTGCACAAATCTGCAAACCCTAGAAATGTTTTGACTTATAATCAATGGGAACATTGTCCAACACCTCCAAAAGGTAGCTCTAAAACATTCTATAGAAAATGTCCATACTTTACAAGTTTTAATGTCACAACCCCAGAAAGCTTTTACTTTAAAAATGGTAATAAGACAGGCATGAAAAGTATGTTGACTAATACTAAACAGATCTATTCTATGCTCAATTGTCCACATTAGGCTTTGACTTTTGGAAAGACAACATTGAGACAAAAACAGTTTGGGGCACAAAAGACTGGCAGGTACGGGTTTAGAAGCATTATTCAGAGCCTGCATCATCCCAGAACAAATGATGTTTTTAAATGACACTGTTCAACAGACATCTTGTCTTGGCCTTGCTAAGATAAAAGATTTAAACAAACCGTCCATACCTAAATCCACACCGGATAGTAATAGAACTACAGATGAGGAGGAAGACGTAAACTATATTTTACAACAGAACAGAACTAATCCTGATTGGAAAAAGTGGTTAATCTGGCCCACAGACACGAATATCTGTCAAAATAGATTCCTGAACAAGACACAAGAGTTTACACTAACTCAGCCAGATCCAAGATATGTCCAGAGACAACATCTAGGGATAATAACAACTTACAGTGTAGGAAAACTATGCCTTGAATGGCTACAGAAATCCACAATTCCAGAAATAAAACAACACTTATCTTTGCTTAAAAATGGTGTTGACTTAAGAGACTTCTTACTTGGACCTCGTAATCCACGTCGTAAATGTTTCATATACGCCGGTATATACGCTGCTTATAATGAAGCATGGAAAGTCACGCAAATGGAAACCGCTGAAAGAATACGAGAAATTGATCGTATTAATTGAGAGAAAGCACTCTCTGTAGTTGACAATGGGTTAACAAATCTGTCGTCAATAATTTATTCTTTGGACAGCATTGTATCCTCTGCCATAGACATAATGAACAGGACTTGCTAATGTTACAACATGGCCATTCTCAATTACGTTCTATAATGCTGTTAGGCTGGACGTTACAAAACCTTCGTTCTGGCTATGTGCCTTGGCGTCTAATCAACACTACGTCATTGTTTACTGTATTTAACCTTACAGATAAACAAATCTCTTTGGCACAGAGGGTGGCAGACTATATGGTGCTGAGCATAGAAAAACTTGAGAGATTACCATTGACCGTTTCTGAGAAACCAACAGTTGAATGGATAATACATGGCACCATCATGATACCAGTGACAATTTTCCAGTTTCCGTATTGCTTAAAACACATACCAGCAGGACTGTATGAAAGGTTGGGTAAAGAATACATTAAGTCGACCTGGGATTTACCATACACACACAAATGTTGTAGTGGGGGAAAGGAGGTATTTCTTAGTGGTAAAAATTTTAAAACTCACTAAGCCGTACACTGTTGTGTCAAGCTATTAATTTACACGGAGCCTGCGAGGGTTCTTCCAATAAACTTTCTTGCCACCTGCAGGGTTCGCCCACAGCGGTGATAGATCCAATTTTTAGGCAGCTTTCCAATGGTAGCTATATTATGTTAAATGACCACAGCTGCTGTGGAATGATGCCAGGAATAGCCTATCTCGTTAGTGTGTCACGCAGGGTCACTTGTTGTATGCAAGTATTGTTTCCTAAAACTAAGACAGACGGGGAGTCGCAGCTATGGCCTTCACTGAACATCTCTTCTATACGAATTGATACTTTAAGCAGAATGAAATCCATTCTTTTACAAAAAACTGTGCCACTGACCTCGTCCAGAGAGACGTATGATCTGCAAGTTGCAAGGACTTCTGCAGAGATACAGGCATTAATATCAACAAACTGCCCAATACATTGCGCAGAAATGTTAGGTCGTATCTTAAACATGTCTGATACCAGTGGTATTGTACATATATTTAAGGCGATTTTTTCGGGACTGTTAGCACCCTTTGAAGCAGTCCTGGGCATTTTTCCTAACTTTATACACTCTGTGTTCGGCGGCCTGCCTCTCATCTTAGAACTCGTAGCAGGGATACTATTTTTGTTCCTTCTGCCCCGATATGGCAAGTCCAGTCACCAACGATACCCAGATTACCATGGAAAATACTCTTCTGGTTCTGGCGATGCAGTACCGTGAACGCATAACACAGATCCTTGGCTTGGCTCATTTGAGAGATCTGAATACCACACCGTTCCTGTCATTCAGACCAATCTGGCAAGATTGCATCTTACCTGTTCTAAGATGCCTGCTTTGTGGAGAGGAATGCGTGTTAAATATCTGTCTAACACTACCATCGGCAATGCCAACGGATGTTGGCGCATTACTGGGTCCGGTAACGGCTCATGTGTTGTGTTGCCCCCAACGGCTACCAATCCTGATGACGGCATTCATTGAGATCTCACCTGCACATCCAGCTGAAGGTGAGATACGTGGACCAACAGGCACACAGGTACCATCTGCTATGAACATTGCTAACGCTGCTGACGCTGACGGCGATGCTTCACATCTGTGTACAATTGATCTTCTTAATGAAGTGGTTCAACTTTCATCTACAGTGGTAGATGATTTCTTTGCCAGCCTAGACGATTTAATGTTTTCTCCTGACACTGAGAATAACTTTTGAAATTAGCACACAGCGTTCTATGAACTCTGAATTCGACCTTCGCTTTTTCATAACAAAGGCTTCTAAGTTTGGAACTCTATTTCACTACGATTTAATTAGATTTTTTTTCAATACCTTTCATAAACTTAACTTTGGCACAAAGTAATCTGCTTAAAGTAGAACTATTCTTAGAGAACAAGAATTCTTTGAATACTTCCTTGGAACAATTTTGACCTTATCTACAAACTACCACAGTTTATATACTTTGCTATGAGATGGTCTCGATTTTTTTTTTCTGTAACTAAGAGCCATTTCATGAATGTAATCTCATGATTGATTGGGTTAGCATTTCCCATATTATAATGACATCACTTCCTTTTTAATGTGTACTATGCAAATGCTTATTTTTCCATGTGCAACCATATAAAATGCATTTTATGTGAATATTTGGGGGTTGTAAACACATGCTCTAGATTATACATTTTAGTGCTTGATCTTAGATGAACATGATAACGTGGAGTGGGTGTTGTGTACCATTTTAGGAATCTATTGTAATTTTCCCCATTCATGTCCTTATATAGGTATAAGAGTCATAACCATATTTAGACATAGCTCATGCAGTCCAAATACGGCAGGGCTACTTCCACTAGTTCCGAAAATCTACAATGATTTCTTGGAAAACTCAGCTTCAGCAGCTAGGGACTTCCCCTTGCTCGAGAACTGACTTGTCCAAGAACTCATGGAGTTTTCAAAGAACTGAGACTCTTTTATGACGTTATTTTGTCCACCTTTATGTCAAACTCAGCAACTTCAAGGTATAAATATGCCCACACTTGCCTTGGCAAACACACGGTGGTTTGGAGCAGTTTGACTATCTACTTGCCTGACGCATCCTGCTACTGCAAGTGCCGAAGGAAGCTGACCCTCCAGCAGACGCACTGAGAGAGACGCAGTCTTTTCTCTTGCCGAGAAATCCAGCTCCAGTGTTTCCAAGCTCCCCTTGCGGGGTGTAGGGAAATCGAGTCCTGAGCCTGACCTTCTTCATTACAAATCAAGGTACGGAGCTGATTAGACCCGACGAGAAATCTTGGACAGATTCTTGGCAAAAGAATACTATATTTATTCTACACCTCCATTACTTCTTCCCTCGTACTAAGCTTAGGTTAGGTACATCGGAGTAGGCGTATTTTAGAAGCACCAGTTGAGTATTTTTAGCCTCTGTTATTTATGTATGTATTTCTTTATGGTTTAGGAAGCATACAATGCACTTACAGTATTTTTTTATTCTACTCTTTCTACTGTAAGCATTATATTTTACAACCAGTTTTACGATTGAAGCAGTTAATTTCTTATGCTTGAGAAAGAAGACTGTTCAATAAATCCTTTTATTGAAAACGCCCGTCTATCTATTTTCCCTGCACCTCTGGTGAAACAAAGCATGCACGATTGACTGAGTAAAATATCTATCTATTGTTTCCACGACTCTGAAGATCAGTTTTATCTTGGGGAAACAAAGTTGTCATGTTTATGCGGTTGTCAGAAACGAATCCCTTCTTGTTTATTCTAGAAAGTTTCTAGTGACCTCTGAGCTAGCTGGCACTCACAATTAAGTCTAATATATTCGATAGAGACCTAGGAGACATAAGTCCTACGTCACATCGATAGGATATATTATTCGAATGCACAGAGCCTATTGGGAATATAGGAACTACACTACAATGCATCCTATCACGACTGGAGGAATCCGAGATGCGATTAGTGCTTTGCCCAATGGAAAAGCTACGGGCACAGACGGGCTCCCTGCGGAGTTTTATAAGGAGTATGCGGATCTAATGGTACCGCAACTGCATGCCATGTTTTAAGATGCCTATGAACAACAGATATTACCAGGCACACTTCGGAAGCCATTGATTGTTGCCTTGTTGAAGCCAGGTAAGAACTCTGACAAGTGTGAGTCCTATCGTCATTATCCTTAATGAATACGGATGTCAAAATACTTGCAAAGGTCCTGGCCATGAGGTTGCAGTTGTTGTTGCCCGTCATGGTATTGCCGGACCAGTCAGGTTTTGTTCCGGCATGATCCACGGCCCACAACTTGCATACGCTATTTACGGTCCAGCATTTTCTAGAGCCCACCTTGCCGGCTGCGGCGATCCTTTTAGACGCTGCAAAGGCTTTTAATTCCAACTCCTGGCGGTATATGATAGCGGTACTACATCGTATGGGGGTCCCCTATAGTTACACTAATTGGATTAAGTTACTGTATGAACAGCCCGTGGCTCGGGTGGGGGTGAATGGTAGGACATCTGACCCCTTCCCAATTAGGCGTGGGACACGACAGGGCTGTCCACTGTCTCCCTTACTTTTTGCGCTAGTGCTGGAACCTTTGGCTTGTATATTATGACATGCCAAGGCGGCATTGCGCTTTCACGAAAGACCATTAGCCGTGTCTATGTACGCTGATGATATGGTTTTATATGTGCGGGAACCAGCAGCGTACATAGAGCAGCTTATCAGGGAATACCTAAGATTTGAATGGCACTCCGGTTTAGTTATCAATTGGAATAAATCAGTGGTGTTCTCTTTGACAGCGTCCACACAGCACTTTGAGATAGAGTTCCCTTTATTGTGGAGTGAAGATCCTGGTAAATATTTAGGTGTGTGGATACACAGGGATCCACAATGTCTACTCAGCTAAAACTACGGCACTGCGAATACCCGGCTTGAGGAACAGGTCGCTCTTTGGATGCGTCTACCCTTAACCTTTTCAGACTGGGTTGGGTAGCCTTGCTTAAAATTGTAGTCCTGCCCAAATTTTCATACTACTTCACTACTATACCCATAGTGCTGAAGTCTCATTTTTTATCACAATTAGCAGATTATTGATCACTCTGGTTTGGGGGGGGGAGAAACCGCGCGTTAGCTGGGATGTCCTGACATGCCCCTATGAGAGGGGAAGATTTAAGGTGCTTGACATACATCTATATTACTTATGTTCACAAGCGCAGTATGCTTTTTATTGGCAGAGTGCGCCTCCCTTCATGCCACATGTAGCGGTTGAAGCTGGGGCAGTGCGGCCGGTACCATTGCAGGCAAAGATTGTTAATAGCACATCTGTTTTTGAAAAAGGCGAAATAGATACAGTGCAATGTACAGCGCATGCTTGGAGGGAACTTGGGAAACGTGCTGCGAGACTGCCACTATATGCACCATCCATGCCGGTTCTGCACCATGATGGGATATCAGTGTCTAGGGAACCTGGCTCACTCAAAGTATTACATGAGGCAGGGATACATTCTATGGGGGATGTTTACGCTGCTGGCAAATTTATTGGCATACAGGCTGTTGGACCCGGCCCTTTTGGCATGTTCACCCCGAGACTTTTTACTTTTTCCTAGCCTGTTTCTGGAACCTGGTGGTGGTGATTTTAGGCCTCTGCACACTTTTTCACTGTGGTACAGTGTAAAGTGCTTGAGCTCTCTGTGTATGTGTGGTGAGTGACCTGCCCTCCCATAGGAATGAATGGGGAATATGTATGCCCATGGTAGTTCCTGATGTGTGGGGAGTGCAGCAGGGGCGAATTTGGTATGAGAGAACTCGTGAGACTGAATGCTGCGAAATGGTATATGCGGCATGATTGTGTCTAGTCTAGAAGTGCCACTTTTAGAAGTTGGCATATTTGTGTAATTTGTGTCTGGCGTGTAATTGGCTGGTGAGCCTGGCCCAGGAGTGCCTGGGACTGCTTGTGGATTGACTGTCTGGTTTGAGGATGGCAGGGGCTGGGGAGCCCCAGGAGGTTGTCTGAGTCCACCTGTGGATGAAAGGCTGCATCTGCTGCCAGGGAAGTGGGAGGAGATGGCACCTGGGAGTGACTAGGGCTGTGCCTGCCTGACCACAATGCTGGCTCCACCTCCCGCTGGGCGACTGTCACCTCTGTCCCTGACACTGAAGAGAGTTCCCTAAAACCAGTTCTTGCTGGTTCTCACACTGCCTGCACAAAGACTTCAAAGACTTTTCTCTGTATAAGAAAGGGCTGTGTCCCCTTCCAAAATGTTCTTGTTTTCTAACTTGAATCCTGCCAGGGGCGTGCTGCTGCTTGGGCCCAGGGGAATCCCTGGGCCCTGCCCAGCCCCTGGATACTTGATGGACCTGGAAGCCTTGTCCTGTGATGTCCTGCATTCCTGGGAGGACCTTGTGGCTGGACTTTTTGCTTCTATAGCGCCTAGGAGCGCTTAATTTTTGCCCAAGCGCCTAGGAGCGCTTTATCTTTCCCCTGTAGCGCTTGGGAGTGCTGTGATCGCAGCAATTACGGTGAGCACCAGTGTTTGGTTTTTAGCAGGTGTTCGGCAGCCCCGTGCTCTTGCACGTACTGAACATGCAGTTTTATTTATGTGCCTCTCGCACGTGATTTATACACACGCCGTTGTGAATACCGCGGAGGAATTTAACCTTGGTCCCCGCCACTGACTAATACTTCACACACAGAACGATAAGGAGGAAACGGCATGGCGACCGGCGTTCTCCGCTCTACCTTCTAACAATAGGTACCATCGTAATTATACTGACCACTGAAAGGATCTAGACACAGCCTTACCGTCAGATGAGACAAAGAACTGATCTTCTGTTATATTGAATATCTGCGGCTCACAGCCCCTCGTGAGCAATTGGACCACGAGACCATACCGCCTTTTCACGAAGATCTACTACAATGAAAGAGCCCTGAGGAGAATCTGCGATTCTTTACAGATTCGAAACGCGTCGGCAATCGGCAGATAGGCACTATAAATTATCTGCCCCTGAATGGATTATTCAGTATCTCTGAATTGACTGCTAAACAAAAAATTCAATTCTTGTTGCCATTCTTTCACTTTGTGGTTTTTGTAGTGGTTTGCAATTTCGCAAAGAGTAATTATTTGTGGACACAATTGCTATTTTCTTTTGTAAAAGAAGTTTGTGCATAATTGTTTGTTTAACTGTATATATGTTAATTGTATAGTAGTTGTAAATAGGTGTTATTGTGTTTTGTAAATTTTTGTAAAGTGTTCTTCTCGCCTTTAAAATAGGTCAATACCACTAAAATAAGTTCAAAAGGGCTAAATAAAATTACCCTTACAAACAATTGATTCATTTTTGTTTGTTGTCTCAAAATGTTCAGAGACTAAACAGTTGAGAGGGCTAGCAACTTTCTTTCTTGTGATCGCCCCTCTAGCGCTGGGAGCGCTTTGGTTGCTGGGGCCGGTGCCCACCCGGCCTCTTTGGTATGCTGTGGCTGCGTGGTTGCCGCTATTTTATTATTTAATTCGAGGGAGCCCACCCCTCAGCATTTACGGAGTAAAAAGCACCGCCGTCGCCCGGAGAGCTCGAAGGAGGCGCTGCGCCCGCCTCCCTACTGAGGGCCGCGCTGCCATTGGCGGCCCTCAAAACCGGAAGTCAGGCGGGCCCGGCCGTGACGAAGGCGGGGCCTGCCATGAGGGGAAGTGCTGTGGGAAAACAGAGAAGCAGCATGGCGGCGGGTTCACAGGGCTCCCGTGAGCTGAGGGAGCCCTGCAGCGAGAAGAGGAGAAGCTGACCGGAAGGCCGCCAGCCGGAGGAAGAGGCAACTGGTTTCTCGCGGCCCGGGGCTCCGGTGAGTCATGGAGAAGCCCCAGGGCCGCCACCGAGTGGAGGGGATGTAGCGCGAGTGGTGCGGGGCTCCCATGTGCTGGAGGGAGCCCCGGGAGGAGACGTGCAGCCGGTCGTCTTGCAGAGGGGGGCGGGAGGCGCCATGCCGTGCCTGCCCCTCCGCGCTGCTCGCCGGAGATGTCCGCCGCCAAGAGAGAGAGACCGGAGATGCCTGCCTGCCTGCCCCGCCTGCCAGAATGAAGAGGCCGGCTAGAGCGATACCACGGGGTTCCCAGGCTGAGAGGAAAGCCCCACAGAAGAAGTGCGGTTGCCCGGAGGAGCCCCCGCCAGGAGAAGGACAGCCCGGTGAGTAGAAAGGCTGGGGGGCTCCGTGGGGCTACGGTAGGTGCCTGTTCCAGGCACAGTGACGGTAAAGAGCTGCTCCATTTGGCAGCGGGCCGCTCCAGCAGGGGCATGATGATTTTAGGAGCTGCTGAGTTCCGCCATGGCAGGGATATATTCAGGGCGGCCCCAGATGGCAGTGGGCCGCCCCAACGTTATGTCAATGGTCCCTGAGGCCTGTGTCCCCCCCCCCCCAGTTGTTTTGAGAGCCACAGAGGCTCTAGGGGGGCACATTGTTGTTTTAGCGAGCCAGTGAGGCTCCCTACCCCTATTCTTGTTCTAGAGCCACACAGGCTCCTGGGGGCAGTGGGCATTGTCGGGCCATGAGAAAGTCAGAGCCTGTGTGGCTCCAGCAGTAGGCGCAGTTGGTGCCTAAGGGTCAGTGAGGACCCTGTCACAGTTTGAAGTTCCCAGCTGCCCAGCAATTAGTGGGCAGCTGCACCGTTTAGGTCTTGGGATGTTCCCAGGTGCCCAGCAAATAGTGGGCACCTGCAACGTTTAGGTGTTGTGACTGGCGCTGCAAGGCAGCGCGCCCTGACATTTGGACACAGGGCGTCTGAGCCCCAACAAGGCCAGTTGGCCTAGGGACTGCCACAGGTGGTGGCTTATGTAAGTTTTGCGCAATGGTATGGTTATTGCACCTCTGAATGTGTTTTCTTGCATCATGTGTTATTCCTGCACCTCTGAATGTTTTTAGGCATCATGTGTCTTCCTTTTCCCTGCGCTGCACCTCTGAATGTTTTGGGCATCAGGTGTCTTCTTGCGCTGCACCTCTGAATGTATTTTATTGCATCATGTGCTTTGTTCTGAACACCGCTGAATGTGTAGGTTTATGCATCATGTGTTTCCCTTGTCTTACACCTCTGAATGTTTTTAGGCATCATGTGTTTTTCCTTTACTACTCCTCTGAATGTGTTTCATGCATCATGGGTAATGTGTTCTTGTTTATACCCCTAAATGTATTTTATTCTTAGGTGGTGGTGTTTTGCCTAGTATAGTTATACTAGAGAGGTTATGTGTCCATGCGTGATCTAGGCCTATGGTTATTAGTATTGCGTAGTGTGTACCTACCTTTACCAGTAGTTACTGGTTGCGATTTATAACTGTTATCTTGTGCTATACTTATTCTATTTCTAAAAGTGTTGATTCTGACAGTGGCCCATGTGGCCCTGTCCTGTACATAATCCCTTGTGAATATTGCCCGTGCCAGTTGGCACAATGTACATGTGTGATTTCTATCTGATGTGTTTTGACAATACAAAAGTTATTTTATAATAACCTTGTGTGGAGTTCCTTTTGTGGTGTGCCTAGTATGTTGTTGCTGTTGTGTGCTGGCGCAAATGCTTTACACATTGCCTCCGAGTTTAGCCTTACTGCTCGTGCCAAGCTACCAGGGGGTGAACAGGGGTTATCTTGGCGTGTGACTCCCTTGCCCTGACTAGAATGGTGGTTTCTGCCTGGCTTTGACGTCAGCCTTAGCCCACCAGAAATAGCCAGTTCCAGTTCTAGCACAGACGTTTGTAGGCGGGCACACTAGGCCTGTCATGGCGATGTTTATATACAGTCGCATTGGGGCCTGTGGGAAGATGGAATGATGTGCTGCCACAACCGCTCACAGAAGATGAATGGGAGTCCTGCTGTAGATTAAAAGGTCAATATGCGTCTAATGGCAATTTGAGATTAATTCAATATAAGTATCTTCATCAAATGTATTATACGCCATTGCAGCTCCATAAATATGGGCTTAGGGCCTCGCCCTGTTGTAGACGCTGTGGGGCGTAAAGTGCTGATTTCTGTCATCTGTCCTGGAATTGTCTGAGCGTAACGGACTTCAGGGACAAAGTTACAGAGGGTCTGGGGGAAATGGTTGGTGAGCCTGTACCCTGTAATATGACTGTCTGCCTCCTGGGAAACATGTTGAAGCTTAAGTCTACTAATCGAAAACTGGTTGCCATGGAACTACTGTTGGCGCGACGCAGAGTCTCAATTTACTGGGATGGCTGACCTGCGGACCAGATGGCACAATGGCTTAAAGATGTTGCTTATAGCCCTGACCAATTGTTCTTTTATGGGGAAGAATTGCCAAACGCCTCTAGACCATGAGACTTTTGGGGCCCGTTCACTGGATATGTATTAGCTCACACCCCAAGTGCCTAATATACTCTTGTTTACTACCTCTTTTAATACTGAAGTGTAATTTGTCATTTCACTGTATGAAATTGGGATATATCTGACTGTCATATTGTTGTCATGTATTGCCACAGTGTATTCTGTTCTACGTGCAAAATAATTCATTCTGACTATTGTTGTTCTTAACCGAAAACTTTATACATAAAAAAAAAGTACATGCGCGCTGTCTGTACTGTTGGTTCTTAGATTAGTCTGGTCTGTGAATAACATTTAATCAGTATTATTTGTGACTTCAAGTAATGGTTTATCAGATAGTGAAGAATGGAATATGTTAGATTCAAGCAAACTTCTTAATTGACACGTAAAATGGAGAAACGAAGAATGACACGCGGTTATGGAATAATAGGTGATTTACTGGTCGTGTGGAAGGCACACACATGGACATGTCTCCGTTTCACAGAGGCATCATAACGTCCATAGAAGCTTGTTCTCACTGTACCAAAAAGGACCACTTACTGATTAATAGAACCCATGGGCGGCGCCTTGTGTGCTATTTATTCCATTGGCAGCTGAAGGCTGTACGATGAGCCATACAGATCAAATGCAAATGCGGTAGTGCTGTCTCGTCTGCCCTTTACATTTGCCTGAAAATGGACTTTTTCTTCCAACGTATGGAGGGCATTGTGGAAGCTCGTAATGAGACAATACATATTATAAAAAATCCTGGAGACGCATGGTAAACTTCTGGAAAGATTTAGGGTTAGGGCAGGTGTCGCATGGCACAGATGGTCAGGTGCTTCCATGGTACACATCATCCGGTGCCCCCTACCGTAAAAGTGGCTAGGTCTGAGTCGTGTACGTATTGCTCGATTTGTGGGCATGGCTTCCTGTACGTCTGTTGGTTTTTTGATCGGGGAAAGGTAGCAGTTGTGGTATTCATAGCATTCAAAGGCTAAGCCTTGTTGCCTTTGTAAGTGTCCCCTGATTGCAGTAGACTCTGTGCACGCCTTATCTCAGCTGAGGTCAACGGCTCATCTCTGAGATCGTTTCCCACCAAGATCGGTGCTCTTGTTCAAAATGAAATTGGCAGGTGGTGGGAGGCATCAGAGGTACGGAGAGAAACAGGCTGGGTGAATTTTGAGAATCTCGCGTTCGCGAATTTTGAGGATTTGCGAACTCGCAATCCGCAAAATCCGCGAATTCTAGCGAATTTGCGGATTTTTTTTTTTTGTGTTCGCAAGGATTTCTGCCAGTTCGCGGGGGTTTCGTACCAGTTCGCAATTGCGAACTTACATTTCGGCACGCAACGGTCGCGATTATGTTGTTTCTACGTCTGGTTCATCATCACAGGTTCCCAGCACCCTCTGTTTCACCACTGCAACCCTCTGTTACATCAATGCCACCCTCTGGTTCATCATCACTGTAGATTATGGGGGGGAAAAGCAAGCACACCAGCCCTGCTTCAACTGACATAAATTAATTTGGGGTTAATTTATTAATGTGTCCCTGTTTTAAAATTCCAGTCTGGCACCTGCTTCCTTATCTGTAATTTGCTTTCTGTTGCAGTGCATTTTTTTTCCCCAGGACCTTTGTGGCCTACTTGTAGCTATTCTATGAGCCTGCTGTGAGGGTCAGAGCAGGGTCATACAATTGTTGCAACTAGCAACTGAATTCTGGAGGGGCCCCAGTCAGGAAGCACTACAGGGAATTGTTACTAATGATGAGTTTGAACTCTTGCACCTGCCGAGTGCTTTCAGTTTTGCAAAACACGTTTTACTGCAATTTCGCGGGATTTGCGGGGAGCGAACACTCGCGAGATCGGATTCGGAAGCCGCGAATTCGTGCGAATATGCAATTTGTTTTTTTGCGGCGTGTTAGTTGGCAAGGTTTTGTGCGTTTTTGCGAGCCGCTCGTAGCGCAAGGCGCGAAGTTACCCTCGCGGTCGTTAAAGGGCGCGGCCATCTTGTTTGCCTGACGTATTTCCGTTTCCGGGCGCGAAGTGTAATCTCGCAAAGTCTGCGGCTTGCCAGTACAGTTTCGCGCGTGTTCGCAAGGAAAATCTCGCGCGAACTTACCCGCGCGGTCGTGAACGGGCGCGGCCATCTTGTTTCTCATTCATTGCTATGGTTCTGGGCATGGTCTTTGTATCCTCTCTAAATCTCTGCCATCCTTTGCTTGTTTGAAGTTTTTTTTGATCTATTTTACTTATTATCTATCCCTCTATTTTTCTAGCCCTATATTTTTGTGTTTACTGCTACTTTTGGTTAATTTTAAACTACTTTTTTAAACTCTTTTCTTTTCTTCTCTTCCCTATTCTATTTTCTTTATTCCTTTCCGCCCAGACCATGGTGAAGGGAGCCGGGAAGCATCCCGAGAAGGGGAAGGGTCCCGCACCACGTGTCCGGCTCCCGTGCGGGCGTTTGAGGGGGGAGGAGGTCGTACCCAGGGAGATCTTTACCCCGGAGGAGGTGGGCCAACTCATTTTTTATGTTCAGCGCCGCCTCCCCAGGACCATCATGGGAGGCGGCAAGATCAGTGCCGGGTACGGGGCCCGGGAGCGCCGGAAGCGGTGGGAGAAGGTGTGCCAGGCCATTTACCACCACTCTCGGGTCTGGCGCACCTACAACCAGGCCACCCACCGCTGAACGGATGTCCTGACCCGTGAGCGAGATCTGCTCGACCTCCTTGGCCTTGAGATCCCCGGGCTTGGTGAGTAGTAGTAGCTATTTCTTTACTTCAATGTTTTCTCCTGCTGTGTTATTATATTGCAAATTTTTGTTTTTTACCAAGAGCAATAATGCTGCTCATTACATTGTAGGTAAATTATATTTCAAAATCTTCTGTGCATTTCCGGTACACTGCTCTCCTTCTTCTCAGTAGTGTTGCTACTATGCTTATTTGTTTTAGATTTTGTGTTCATTTCATTGGCCTGTGAAATTATGTATGAGTGTAGTTTAAAGAACTGCGTAATGCTACACACTAAGGTTCAGATTTTTAATTACCGGCGCATCCCTGCAAAGTAGCAGGGATGCGCCAGTAATTGTGCGTCACGCCACCATCACCCATGGTGCGCCGTATTTACAATGCGGCGCACCATGGGCCCAAAACGTCACCAAAGCGTTATGCATCTGTGCCGTAAAGGCGGCGCATTGCTGGAGTTGCGCGCAACGATGGTGCAGCTCCATCAATGCTCTGGGGTGCCCTATCTCCCCAATGCTGCGTCAAGCCGTACGTCTGCTTCAAGCAGGCGCAGGGTTTGAGTCACGCATCATTGTCCTCAAAGTGACTGATTGAAATCTTATAGATTTCCCTCAGCCACTTTTAGGATGCGTTCCTGCGCAGGAACGCCCTCCCTTGCGCCGGATTGCCCCCTATTGGCGCAGGGCTTTACAACGTGATGCATCTCACATATGCGTCACGTTGTTAATATACGCCGCACCATTGCGCCTCTTTTGTGCTGCCGCTGCGTCACAAAAGTCACGCAACAATGGAGCAAAAGAGCCGCAAGGGGCTTCTAAATCAGCCCCTACAGACTCAAGTCCAGTCCTTCCTTTGTACACATGGCGATAAGAAGAAATAGTGGTGGTGGATTGATAGTTTGAGTATTTTAATGACTGGTTAATGTAGTAGGAAACTTTAGTGTTGTCGCTGATCTTCAATCACGATGGACTTTGGCTGTCACTTCGCGTGCTGCGGACTGCTGCCTGCCAATCCTAGGCAAACCTTTTTAGTACTTTGTTTAGTGAGTTACATAAGGTAATTTCCAATTCGACGGTCCGCAAATCAAGCAATACTAAAGTAATAACGTAGTCGACCACATGAGATTGGTCAATAATATATCCCGTGGAGTAGTTGTCTATTTGCTATTTCGCAAAAATATTTTGTTAGTTCTTTTGAAATGTTTGATTTGGTTGACAAATATCATCCATGTTTTCTGTTTTTCTTTCTTTCATGTTGTACATCAGCTTCCCCCAGGGGCAAGAGGAGGACACAGGAGGAGGAGGAGGGTGCTGTTGACGATGCAGGCCAGGACCGGGCAGGCGAGGGCTCCTTTGCTGGCCCCAGTAAGTTTTAATTTTAATATAGAGTACTTATTTTTTCCTAGCGTTCCTCATTCGATTTTTTCTAAATCGTCTTTGATCTCCTTGTAGACAGGATCTAAATTCTTATCCTGCCTCGACTATGACTCCGTGTGGTATTACTAGATTATTCTTATTAGTCTGTCTGTGTAGCTAACTAAGATTGCACATTTGGCATTTCCATTGGACTCCCATTCTAGTCAGCAATAGCTCTATGCACTGAGTGCAGTCCTCTGGAATTGTCCATAATGTCTTTTCAAGTATTCTAAATGTTTATGCTTTGACAATTGCCAACAATAAAAAGGTGAATGACCACCAAGAAAGAATAAGATACTACTTTACTTTTGGTTTGGATAGGAGGACAATCCATTGTACTACTGTTGCAGGGACAAATCTGCACAA
Source organism: Lissotriton vulgaris (assembly GCF_964263255.1). NCBI lineage: Eukaryota > Metazoa > Chordata > Amphibia > Caudata > Salamandridae > Lissotriton > Lissotriton vulgaris. Next base: position 795,691,110 of record NC_141685.1, on the reverse strand, counting down.
ACAGAACTATGGACACTAAATAATGCATTGCTTAGCTTATCAATTATAATAGGTGCTGTTAGACTTTCCACATACCTCAGTGATAACAGACTTTGTAGTTGAACCTCCAATCTCCTTACTGACTAGATAGTGTGGCAGAGTCATTTAGCTCCCAAAGTCACCGATGGCAGAGGCACGGACTCATGCTTGCAAAAATTCCAAAACCTTTAGCTCATCCACTCTAGTCTGGAGGACCAAAAACCACAGAGTCTATTTAAGTTTAAAAGCTTTATTAAAAGTAAACACATTTATTAAAATCAAGTTTGTCATAAAAGTAAACGTTTAACTGAAAATGGAAAAGTGCTTAGTGCTGAGCGATTAATTGGACACATTTCTTGCTGTCGAGCCGAGCTCTCACCTGGTTTGAACTTGATCCTGCTCGTGTTCTTAGAAGTCAAGCTTCTGTCTGTTAGGAGAAAAAGTGGTGCGTGTTAAAAATAAAAAGCAAGCATTCATCAGTTGTGCCAAAAAGTGCAGCAAGACAACAGCCTTCCCTGGAAAATGGGACATTTTTACTTTAGAGTAGACAGTTGAGGAAATATAAATTTTATGGTCAAGATTGTGTTCCCTAGCGTGTACCCCACCGACTCCATGTACCAGCTTAAAGTGCATGTATCTTCCCTCCTGTGCCAGTTACGAAGACGCAAATACATTTGCGTCCAACGTCAACATGTCCTCTTTTAGACCCACCCTGAATGGGTTGAATAGTCCGTTCCTAAGTATGCTATGCCAACGTCTTTTTGTAGTGTACCTTACACATTTTTCAGCTCTGGCAAAGTAGGCCCTGAATTTCTGCCATCGAGCCATTTTTCTGGCTTCTGACTCTAAAATCCTCAGCCCCGGCTGCCTCTGTACCCGTGAACTCTGACTTACTTCTAGCGCGGCCCACCGTGCTCAGCTCAGCCTGCTGCCTGCCAAGACTGACTATAACCTTCGAGTTATCTGTTCCGCTCCTCGAAAATACATTCCTGCCTGCTAGCTTCAGTAAACATCTCCCTCATCTGTAGAGCAAAGGGCCAACCTGTCTCCGTGCAAGTAATTCATAGCCTCTGTTACCATGCTCCCATGGAAGGCCCATGCCCCCACGCTCCTCATGCAGACACTCAGGCGCTTATACACGCACTCACAGTCAGTATAGATTAGCTTCTGCCCCAGAGACCTTTCCCTCCAGATAGTATGGTTCCCAAACATCAGATATCAGATATGATAGAAGTACAAGTTGATCTGACATGCCAGACTTCTGTCTCTTTCCGTCAGTGTAAATGTCAAGTTTCCTGCACCCTCCTGTCTCACGTCAATCACACGTCATGCAGCTGCGCGCGCATCCAAGTTTCCGATTTCTGCTGACATTGCAACATTTCTGTTAGTGCCACCCCTTCTGTGACACCTATCTGGTGACGTTTCTAGCACACACGCCTAGTTCACGCCTTCTGATTACGTATTGCTAACACGTGGATACTGTTATCTTGTCTTCTCTCAGCTGTTACGCCTACCACATGCTTTTCTATGACAATGAATTAAGTATATAAGCTATGTACTGTCAATAAAATGTGGTGCGCACTCTTCTATCCCTTCCTGAACCCTGTGTGGTTGCGGGAACATGATAGCTAAGCTATGACCATTCCTTTTTAAGGAATAAAACCCCTAAGAACTCTAACACCACGGACTCTGCCTCCTTCTTTTCCGATTGAGTTATTATTGATTAAGTACTTACCTGCATAGAAATTATGATCGTAAATTAAATATTTACCACATTTTGGCGCCCGAATAGGGACCCCTCCCCCACCTCACGCGCCGGTTGGTGCATTGCAAGCTCTGTACCCTGCCATCAGCTTGACGGAAACTACGCGTACCGGCAGGATTTCCTGCATCTCCCTCTGGCCCACGGAGGTGGCGAAGACTGCGATCAGTACCCAGACGAGGCGGTGAGGAGTGCGGAGGATCCCGACCAGAGCCCAGCCGAAGGAAGCAAGGTCCGAGGTGTCAAGAGGCCCACCAGTTTCCCGAAGTTTTCCGAAGTTTTCCGAAGTTAAGCCGAGTCCAGTCCAGTCGAGTTTTCCGAGGCCTTCCGATTTCCGTGCTTCCCGGTGAGTACCATTGCTGGGTCGTATCAAGACGGGTTTGGGTACACAAGTCCGGTCTGCACTGTTTTTAGGCAGTGTATCTGTGCTGTTTAGCAGTACATCTGTAATTTCAAGTTTCTGCACTGTTTTTAGGCAGTGTATCTGTGCTGTTTAGCAGTACATCTGTAATTTCAAGTTTCTGCACTGTTTTTAGACAGTGTATCTGTGCTGTTTAGCAGTACTTCAGTAAAAAGGGGTAGTGATATATGTTTTAAATGTTTTTTTTATGTGATTAATGTCGTGGTGTGAGTGTGATTGTCTTTTTTTGTGCATTATTGTGCGTTCTTGTATAAATAGCTGAATTCAGTATTAAGTAGGTAAGATCGAGTTTTCAGTACTAAGTAGAAACAAGATGCCGTTTTTCAACAAGCTAAAGCAGATAGGAACTAGGAAAGGGATACTGGAGGAAGAAATCCCTATTCCCCCTAGGGACACTCCAGGTAATTTCATGTACCACAAACATGGCTTAGATGCCATATTGTATCTAGATTTATGGGCCGATTACACAAAGCATCTAGACGAGAGACACAGATGGCCAGTTACTGGAACATGGGATGCTGAGTGCATCATGAAGGTAGAAGAAGCACTATGGAAAAAGAAAGCCAGACAATCTCAGAAAGACGCCATAGAGTTTTGGCGTAAGGAATCACATAAGCGTGCTGAAAAAGCACTACGTAGAGAAGACAGACTTAGAGAATCAGATAAAGCTCAAGAAAACGAATTAGTTACTGAAGGGATCCGAGTAAAAACAGAACAAGTAGACCGTGCACGAAATAACCTCGTAAACGGTATGTATCTCGCGGCCGAGGGTTCGCCTGAGGCCATTTCAAAAATACCGAAAAATCTGCCGCCACCATTAGTGCCAACTAAAGTAAATCACAGGACCACTAAAGACATATTCCTGAATTCCAACCTAGAAGATGTAGCACCCGCTTACACCAATCTGCCTGTCCGCACCCTGCCTAACGACAGGGATGGGGGTGGTAACCCGCCCCAAGATCATATTCCGTCAGTTCCACAACAGATTCCTCCAGCTCCACCACTTCCCGCAGTTAAAATAGATCTACCGAAACAACGTCTACCTGACGTTACCAAAGGACAAATTCAAGTTCAGATACAGACTCCTCAGAGAGATAATGCCCAAGCTTCCGCTTCAGGAGGTGCGACAGGGGGTTTTCACACCCCACCATTGACACACAGAGTAAACCTTAGGGATATGCAGAGTCCTCTCATGTTCAAGTCGCCCCGTCTTGACATACTCAAAGAAAAACATTCAGTTTGCAGATATGATCCAGTACCCGGCAAAAACGACAGAATGATGATGGCCTCACTACGGTTAAGATCTGCTACTGATTTCCTGCTGTTATTTTCAGGGATGAAGGAGCGCCTAGATAGAATATATCAGTTCATTCAGACTGGTAAAGACCCTGACAGTGTTAAGGACGCCATGGAGCGTCAGAAAGTTGACGTTCAAGCACAGATACTACGTTTTTTCATAAATTGCCTAATAAGAGAAAGAGATAGGCCTGAGACAGATCAGAGCGAGTTAGATGCACTAAACAAGTGGGGTCAAAATATATCTGAAGGAAAACATGATAAGGGGGCTTGCATAGCCAGTATGTACAAGAAAATAAGAAAAGCAGTGATAGAGATGCACGAAAAAGAGAATGAAAGGGCCTCCTCCGAGGAGGAGGAAGAACTCGAAGAAACAGAAAATACTACAGATACTATAGCGTATGTAGGTAAGGGAACTTACCTTAGGAAAGGTATCCGTCCAGAAAGCAAGAAAGTTTTTCTCTCTGCCTTAACTAACCCGAATTCTTCTGAACATCAGTTCCAGGAGACTGATAAAAGACTCCGAGACCGAGTAGGGTACCACATACTGAATTCAATGGATGAACAGGAACTAGCGCGGTCAGCCATATTATGGGCTGAAAATCCAGATATGTATAATGATGACACCGTAGCACAGACATTCCTGAACCTCTCCCCAGACGAGCAGAAATTAGCAGGTGTATACATGATGCAGCACCTCCTCACGAAATACAGAAATAAACATTCCGATCCAGGTCCCTTACACGAAACTCTAGAAGCACTACTCATGGATAGATGGAGAGGTCTAAGTACCAAGTTAATACAGATAATTCTAGAACAGCGACATAGATATGACACTTTTGCAAGCTCTGAATACGCCCCCGCTCCACCCCCAGAAAGAAAAATGTATCGTATGGAATGCCTGAGTGGCATTGAAAGTCAGAACCCCTTACGAGAAGTACACCCAGTTATGGGTGCGGATCATCTCTTGAAACGCGTGTATGTACACACGCCACTGACTAAGTTAGAACTGTTAGAAATGAAGAAACTAGTACCGAGCCATGATAAAGACCCTGCAGGTTTCCACCGAGAGCTTAAAGACATGTTACTGATGGGGGATTACACATATGAAGATATCATGAAAATGTTAAAGGTACTGCTGCCTACGGGCATATACGAGAAACTCAAGGAAAAGGAATGGGAGGTGGGAGAGAAAAAGATTGCATGGGCAGAAATAGAAGACGAAGAAAGCAAGCGTGTCCCAGGGGTAGGCCTCGGGGACAAAACTAAAGCATTACCAGGTTTAATAGTACAGGTTCTGCCAAGATTACTAACAACTAGAAAAGAAGACTGGGATGCCATCTCAGCATGTAAACAGAAACCAGATGAAGATACTAGTGATTTTTATTCAAGATTCGAGAAATGTTTTATTATTAATAGTGGTCTCAAACCAAGTAGCGAATCGTACCCGCATCTTTTTGTATCAAAGCTAGTCGAGAATTCCCTGTTAGCAGTTAAAAACCGTGTGTACAAGGTCGAGAGTACATGGCAAGCAAATACGCCATCACAGATGTTACAAATGTTACAATACCATCAGAATAGAATTAGAGAAGAACAAGATCAGGAACAGAAACGTATGAAAGACACAAAAATGAAAATGTTAGTAGCCCAGTCGGTACATACCGACGGAAATAGGAAAGGTACGAATCAGACAAATCATTCCGCAGGTCCTGTTAAAGGGACGTGCAATTATTGCAAGCAACCAGGTCACTATGTACATGAATGCCCGGTTCTGAAACACAATATAGCAACAGGTAAAACTAAAGAGAGACCGCATCCACCAAGACAAGATCAGGTTCAGCAACAGACTCCACAGAATGTACAGACCTCACAGAACACACAGCCTATGCATGCTTCATCCCATACAGCACAGACAGTAGCGGTATCTCAGCCACAGCCTCTTGCCGCGACTCAGCAAGTTTCCCAACAAATGTACCAGTATGCCCAATCTGCTTACCCCGATTATCAGCGATACACATGAAACAGCCTAGAGAGGGAATTGGGCTTGCCTCTTATTGAAATTCCTGTAGATCAAGAAGGTCCTTATGTACACAGTCAAGTATTGGGAAAGGATAGAAAGTTTTTAATTGACACAGGGGCAAGCCGTACCACAATCAGCCATGATGAAGTTCCAGGGGCACCCCTCTCAGGCTCACAGAATGTTTCCCTTGGTTTTTCAGGACAGCCCATTATAAATGAAGTATCAGAACCAGTCCCCCTGGCTGTGGGTCCATTATCACGTATTACAGACTTGTTACTTACGAAATCATGTCCAGAAAATCTGTTAGGAATTAAAACATTGAAGGCTCTAGGAGCTATAATATGCTGTTCCCCGGAGGGAGTTAGACTTTTTCTGCGGGATTTCAAGGGTCATTATGTTGTACGAGAATTCGATGTCAGATTGAAAAATGTACCAGATCACCTGTGGGCAACAGGCCCAACTGATGTAGGTTGTATGCATATTACACCATACCGTGTTACACTCAAGACAGGAGTAGTTCTACCACGAATCAGACAATACAAGTTACCACCCGATGCTGTAGTGGCTTTACTGAAAATCATTGAAGAGCTTATTGCCCAAGGAGTGGTCGTAGAGACTGACTCCAATATCTGTAATTCACCCATCATTCCGATTCTTAAACGTACAGATCCCAATGCACCGCCAGTATATCGACTGGTGATTGATCTTCGAGAGCTAAATAAATGTATTGTACCACAATACCCTGTGGTCCCCGATATCTCTTCTCTATTGACTACTATTGATTCAGAGGCAACGTTCTTTACTGTAATTGACCTCAAGAACGCCTTCTTTAGTGTACCTATTGATCCAGAGAGCCAATATCTCTTCGGATTCAGTTTAAATGGACGAAGTTTCAAATTTTCCCGCGCACCTCAAGGATTCACAGAAAGCCCCAGCATCTATAGTCAAGCACTGAAAAGACAACTAGATTGTATTCAAATGCCAGTTAACACCGCTTTACTGCAATACGTCGATGATCTGCTGATCACCGCACAAAGTGAGCCCGAATGTGAACAAGCATCACTGACAGTTTTACATTACTTGGCCGACAAGGGACACAAGGTGTCTCCTTCGAAGCTACAATTCTGTGGTCAGCAAGTTGTGTACTTGGGTCACTTGCTGTCCAAAGTGGGGAGACAGCTCACTCCCGATCGCATTCAGTTAATTGTAAATATGCCACAACCCCAGACACAAAAGGAAGTGCGGGCCTTCATAGGCCTCACCTCGTACTGCAGACAATGGATTCCTCAATATGCATTTCTAGCTAAACCACTCATCCAGTTAACAACACAGGAGGCAGCGACTTCGATTGTCCTCCCTTGGACTCAGGAACATACACAAGCCTTTGAGGAACTAAAGAAAGCATTATGCCAAGCACCAGTTTTAGCAACGCCATGTTACAGTAAGCCGTTTACACTTTTTGTTACAGAACGTGATGGTACAGCATTGTCTGTCCTCACCCAAGATCAAGCAGGTTCATATAAGCCTTGCGCTTATTTTTCAAGTACATTGGATTCAGTAGCCCAGGCACTCCCTGCGTGCTTAAAGTCTGTAGCAGCAACAGCATTAGCAATCAGACAAAGTGATTCAATTGTCCTAGGGCATCAGTTAACAGTACAAGTTCCACATTCTGTAGAGGTTCTTTTAAACAGAACCCAGACTCAACACTTGACTATAGCACGACTGACAGGTTATGAATTGACGCTATTCCAGCCTCACATAGAAATCCGACGTTGCAGCATCCTGAACCCCGCAACATTGTTACCTACAATTATGACAGATCCAGCCCCGCATGATTGTATAGGAATCATTAATGCAGTTACAAAGCCTCGACGAGACTTAACAGATGTTCCACTGACAAATCCAGACCTGACACTTTATGTGGATGGTTCATGTATGCGAACAAGTACAGGAGAATTAGTGGCCGCCTATGCAGTGACCACTGAAACCGAAGTAAAAGAAACACATCGTATTGACACACTGTCCGCTCAAGCGGCAGAGCTTATTGCTCTGACACGAGCCTGTATTCTAGCCAAGAACAGAAATGTCAACATATACACTGATTCCCGTTATGCGTTCGGAGTTGTACACGACTTCGGCATGTTATGGCAAGAACGAGGTTTTCTGACCTCTCATGGTGCCAAGATTCAACATGGTCCCCTCATTCAAGCACTGTTAGAAGCAATACATCTGCCTTCAGGCATATCCGTCATGAAGTGTAAAGCACATACTAAAGTTACAGATTCTGTTTCCCAGGGTAACGACCTGGCAGACCAGACAGCAAAACATACAGCACTGACTAACACTCAGACAACTGACATGACAAAGACAATAGGACCGACAAATTGTATGACAGTCAGGGATCCCACAATAGATGTAATCGATATTCAGGCACATGCTACTCCAGATGAAATAAAGAAATGGACTGAACTAGGAGGGATTCAAACAGAACAAGGTTGGATGACGAAGGGAAAATCTACATGGTTTCTCCCTGACTCTATGGTTCAAGTCATGGTTAATACAGCACATAGTCCAGCCCACCTAGGAGAAAAAGCAATGCTAGACAGTTTACAAAATCTTTGGAGCAATAAACACTTACGAGCAGCAGCAAAACAGAAAGTGCGTACTTGCATGATCTGTTGTCAGTTCAATCCAGGTAAAAGCGTCCCTGTAGAGCAAGGTGGATTTCATCCTCCCGATCACCCTTTTGAAGTCCTCCAGATGGATTATATCCAGATGGACCGTTGTCGAGGATTCAAATATGTCCTCGTAATTGTTTGTGCACTGTCCCGTTGGACCGAAGCATACCCCGTCCCAGATTATACTGCTCCGACCACTGCCAGGCAGCTGGTTCGTGAATTTTTCCCACGGTACGGCTTGCCTCGTATCGTGTACTCAGATAACGGTCAGCCATTCTCATCTGAATTAATGAAGCAGGTTTCCCTATTGCTAGGATACCAGTGGAGATTCCATTGTGTCCGACATCCCGAAGCCGCAGGCCTTGTTGAGAGGCATAACCAGACATTAAAGACACGCCTTGCAAAAATATGTAAAGAGAAAGGGGTCGACTGGATAGTCGCCCTGCCCGTGGCACTATTCTACATGAGGATGGTTGCCCATTCAAGATCAGGACTATCCCCGTACGAAGTGGTCTTTGGTAGACCACCGAATATGTGGGGGACGCCCATTCCGAAAAAGATCACTGATGTTGATAGTAACATGTTAACAGATTATCTTGCCTCCTTGATGTCTGCACTCCAATCATGTCGTTCACAGGTTGCCGCAGCTTTCCCTGACAACACCGATGTAAAGCCGCATGATGTCCGTCCTGGTGACACAGTATTAGTACGGAACTTCGACAGAAAGAGTCCGCTGGAGCCCCGCTGGAAGGAGCCAAAGACCGTCCTTCTTACAACGAGGACCGCAGTGAAGCTGGAAGGCAGAAAGGGGTGGGTCCACACGAGCCATATCAAGAAATACAATGAACTGAAACCAGATCCAGGCTCGTCCACCCCCACCAAAGACTGTATCAAAACTAGTGACTTTAAAACTTCCGAACGAGAGAAAACTCCCCAAGAGGAGTACCGTATGAAGCTCCGATCTAGCAAGTCAGACAGTTTAATTGTTTAAGTCCTCCCCTAGGTGAATCGGTTAAATAGTTTCTGACATGTACCCCCTAGATCGAGATAGAGAGAGAGAAAGACAACTAAAGAAACGTACATATTGCAAATCACTACGTAGTCACTGTATGGTGACATTATTAATTATGTTTTTTCTAAGTGTTCTGATAATCATTGCGAGCATCTTGCTCCCCATCTATTACCCTATTTTCAAGCGTGAACAATCTGCTTATAATGTCTCTGCTGAACATTCTTTTAGTAAGCTACCTCCACATGAACTTTCTTACAGACTTGCGCTGCGCAACAACACATTCATTAGTATGTTACATCATTCCCATCAGACTAACAATGCTACAAACTGCTGGATATGTGGCCGACTCCCTCCCTACCAGAAATACAAGGGAGCTCTGCCCCTCTTTCCGTACCCGTTCACTCACAATGGCTCCTGCGGTGCCTGGTTTAGAATAATAAATTCCGTAGATCCTGATATTGCTGTTTTCAAAGGGAGCTGGGTTTGGGGAAACTTGAACTTAGTTCTGCTTAATGCCTGTTATCCTGACAAGAAGGGACTCCCCATTAGAATAGGAACTGATCTAGAAAACGAAGTTTATGGACTAGGTAATTACACAATTAACCTTATGATCCTTACAGTTGAATCCGAACCTGCTCCAGTTCTGCCCGCTATGTCAGTACTACCAGTCACTGGTGAATTATGTGTCAGCAAGAAAGGTTCAGTACACTTAGGCCATAGTAAATGTACTATTGTGGTCGAATTCAGTGATCAAGGCAAGTCTTCTTTTAGAGCTACCCGTCATTCCTATTTTGTTTGTGGTCATACCGCATACATACGCTTACCTCCAGATTGGGATGGTACCTGTTACATTGCATTCCTTCTGCCACCTGTTTTTCTAGCTCCTCCTGACTATCACAGAAATACGAATCTAGCAAAGAATAGACTCAGAAGAGATATCTCACTTGTCGACTACACAGAGACGGCATGGGAACAGTACACTGATTTTAATAAAGGATTCTTTTTCTTTTTAGGACCTGTTCAGAATAGTAAACTGATACGCAGATTAACTAGAACCCTTGAAGCAGTAGTGAATGAAACTGCCTCCGCCTTAGGTAACTTAACAGAAGAGCAGTCCGCTATGCGGGTTGTTGTTCTTCAGAATCGTCTTGTTATTGACGTCATCTTGGCAGACAGAGGCGGAGCCTGTAAGGTCATCGGGTCAAGTTGCTGTATTTTCATTCCCCAAAACGCACCATCTGTATATCAAGCTATTACACGTCTTCATAAAATTGCAAATCTGATACATCAGAATCCAGGCACCTGGACTTGGTCCGGTTGGTTCTGGACAACATTAACCGCTTGGGGATGGAAGATCCTATCCTTCCTAGGCATTGGCCTAGTCCTAGTATTCGGTTGCTGCCTATGCCTACAGTGTGGGCCAGCGATTTGTGGACTGTGTGCCACATCATGCATTGAACATTCTAGTTTACTCTCAAAACGTGAAAGAAAGAAAGAAGAGCAAATGATGTTACAAGAACAAACTGATCGATTCATGAGGATCGATATATCATGAAGGGTCCGTAGGGAACAAGGAGGGAATGAGGAAATATAAATTTTATGGTCAAGATTGTGTTCCCTAGCGTGTACCCCACCGACTCCATGTACCAGCTTAAAGTGCATGTATCTTCCCTCCTGTGCCAGTTACGAAGACGCAAATACATTTGCGTCCAACGTCAACATGTCCTCTTTTAGACCCACCCTGAATGGGTTGAATAGTCCGTTCCTAAGTATGCTATGCCAACGTCTTTTTGTAGTGTACCTTACACGTTTTTCAGCTCTGGCAAAGTAGGCCCTGAATTTCTGCCATCGAGCCATTTTTCTGGCTTCTGACTCTAAAATCCTCAGCCCCGGCTGCCTCTGTACACGTGAACTCTGACTTACTTCTAGCGCGGCCCACCGTGCTCAGCTCAGCCTGCTGCCTGCCAAGACTGACTATAACCTTCGAGTTATCTGTTCCGCTCCTCGAAAATACATTCCTGCCTGCTAGCTTCAGTAAACATCTCCCTCATCTGTAGAGCAAAGGGCCAACCTGTCTCCGTGCAAGTAATTCATAGCCTCTGTTACCATGCTCCCATGGAAGGCCCATGCCCCCACGCTCCTCATGCAGACACTCAGGCGCTTATACACGCACTCACAGTCAGTATAGATTAGCTTCTGCCCCAGAGACCTTTCCCTCCAGATAGTATGGTTCCCAAACATCAGATATCAGATATGATAGAAGTACAAGTTGATCTGACATGCCAGACTTCTGTCTCTTTCCGTCAGTGTAAATGTCAAGTTTCCTGCACCCTCCTGTCTCACGTCAATCACACGTCATGCAGCTGCGCGCGCATCCAAGTTTCCGATTTCTGCTGACATTGCAACATTTCTGTTAGTGCCACCCCTTCTGTGACACCTATCTGGTGACGTTTCTAGCACACACGCCTAGTTCACGCCTTCTGATTACGTATTGCTAACACGTGGATACTGTTATCTTGTCTTCTCTCAGCTGTTACGCCTACCACATGCTTTTCTATGACAATGAATTAAGTATATAAGCTATGTACTGTCAATAAAATGTGGTGCGCACTCTTCTATCCCTTCCTGAACCCTGTGTGGTTGCGGGAACATGATAGCTAAGCTATGACCATTCCTTTTTAAGGAATAAAACCCCTAAGAACTCTAACACCACGGACTCTGCCTCCTTCTTTTCCGATTGAGTTATTATTGATTAAGTACTTACCTGCATAGAAATTATGATCGTAAATTAAATATTTACCACACAGTCATAAATTATTACATTGTATACTGTTTTTTTCACATTTCTTTCTTCCTCCTAGACCAAATAATATATAGTAGTGAGTGGTGTATTCTAACATTATTAAATGTACTTTGTAGGTGGAACATCTGGAGACGGGGCCAGCGCGGAGGTGGTGGCGGCATTGGACGAGGAGGACAACTCTGGGGAGGAGGCGGTGCAAGTGCCGGACAAGGACATGCCTGTGAGGGTTCACACGGTGGTGGCGGGCAGAGGTAAGTTATACATTCCTTACTCATTGAGATTGAAGACTGCAGAGTGTGCTTTCTGCACGGGTGTATTACAAATAAACCAGGTAGTAGCCTCCTCTAAATGTACTTCGACTTAGCTGTGAAGTTTTTGGTGAGAAGAATCCCAATCAGATCTGAGGTGAACTTGATGGATGGGATGAACGAAAAGCGAAAGAAGGGTGTAAGTAAGTGTGGAAGGACGAGAAATGTAATGATGACTGGCAAAGAAGAATGATATGTTTTTGCTTGGTCCCCGAGGTGGCTGGGAAGGAAAGAATATGGTATGGTGCATGGCTGGGTGAATGATGAAGCAAGGATGGGTGGAAGGAGAACAGCCTGGGTGGGTGAGACAGAAACTGTATGTGTGCATATACTTTGAATGGATGGATGCCTGGATCATTCATGGTACTATCTGACTCTTAGATAGCATATGTGTATCAAGGGAGAGTAGACGGTCACTGGATGAACTAAGTGTTACTTTGAAGAGCATGTAGCACCGCACCCGCACGTCCGTTCCAGTGTAGGAAAGGCAAGGAAAAGAAGTGGTAATGTTGTCCAAATACTACAATGAATAGTAGCAGTAGTTTGTATTGCAACTGCAAGCACAGCATATATCCGGTTATTACGGTGGACACTCCCTACCTCTCTTAATAACTTTAGTTTAGTAGTAGTACGTCATTCATGTGTGGGGGTATCACTGTTCACTCAATAATAAGCAAAGCACCTAAAGTCATCCCATATGTCATCAAATACATTCCATGTGAAGTGATAGATAATCAGATAATTTAGCTTCTTCATTTTCCTTTTCTAATACTCATTTGCACTGTAGGGTGAAAGCTAAATTAATTAAGCAGTAGCCCTTTTAACAGAGTATTCTCAGTGCCACCCGTAATACAAAAGTAAGAGCTTCACCACCTGCATGTACTGGACCGGTACAGTAACGCAAGTCTGTCTCACTCACCATGGTGTGCGTCTGTGTTTCTCGGGTGCAAGTTCACTGCGCTGGCATTATGCCGGCTTGCATAAGATAACGTACCAATTTTCCTAAACAAGAGAGAAGAAGAAGAATAAGACTGGTGTACTGTCATAGTCGACTGTAATGGAAGTCCATAGTGCTCGTAGAATTTGTTCCTTAAACTCCCACTAATGTTAGAGCAAGGATGAAGAAGTGGGAGGTTAGATAGATACTGTCCTCAATAGTTATGTACTGTGCTTTCAATTTGCTACTTGTACTGTGACAACTTTCTGCTCAATCATTTTGTGTTAATCTTAAGGAGCATTGGTTACAGACTATGTCTTTCTTTCTTCATGTAGTTGCTCCTTCCAAATCCAAGACACCATCAAGGAGGAAGGAGCTGGCTTGAATGGCCCGGCAACGGAGGCTGGATGCCACTGTCGCGGAATATCGGCGGCTGGTGGCCCTGGAGGAGGAGGAGTCGCAGTCTGGTACAACAACAACGTCCACTGGGACAGCTGCATCCTCCTCCGTGCGGGCTGCCAGCCAGCGCAGTGCTCCAGCGGTACGGAACCGGGCTACCAAAGCCAAACGCCACCGCCGAGCAGCAAAGAAAGCAGCTGCCCCTCACAGGATTTGCAAGGCACACCGGCGCCGCTTATCCCTCAGACTGTCCTACCTGGAGCAGGAGGTCCTGAACTATAAGAACTTGGTGGAGGGCCTCCGCTTCGAACATGCCACCCTCCGCAAGGAGCATGATGCCCTGGCTGCTAAATCCAACAGCACCCTGCCATAGTGTCCCTTGCCCCTTTTTTAGAGACTTTTGGGGGGTGGGAATTGGGAGTTGGGTTTTTGGGGACTTTTGAAGGACAATCTTTGGGGTTAGGGAGGGTCTTGCGGGAGATTATTTTGTTAGGGCTATAAAAATATACTTTTTGAAACTTTATCTGACCATACCTGTTTTTTACTGCTTTTGAGTCTGGTGGGTGGGGGTTTAACAGTAAGTTTGTTTTCCTGAATAGTCCTAGGACTTTGGTAGTACTACCGTCAATCTCTCGTATCTCCTAATACTCCGTTATACTACCTCCAACCAAACGCCTATCTTACCTGTAATTTCTGTTTGCAAGTAGGGCTAGGCCCAGGGCTGGCTCCACGGGAAACAGCGAATAAGGTTGGCAATCCTGGGCGGATAAAATTTCCTCATAGCGGTGGTACTAGTGGTGTGACACAGTGGCAGTTTCATGCCTATGAAAAAAAAGAAAATGAAATCTGGTTTGTCCTCCTGAGCAATACAACGGTACAATAGAGAATATAGCAGGTGACAGAAGTACACTAGAACAGTGCCACATTGTAGCCTAACAAATGGTAAAGTATAACTACTAATTCGGTTGAAGTTCTTTGACATTAGCCATGGGTCTTTGTCAAGCAGAGTAAGAATATATCCTCGGATTTCTTCACCAGCCTGTTGCTATCACCTTATCCTCCCCAGCAAGTGTGTGGATTTATTGCTGTAATTTAGTCACACATCAATCAAAACCACACAGCCCGGGGGAAAAAATGGATGGGTACGGGGGTTTTTGGGAAAGGTTTTGGGAGACAAGAAAAAATAGCACAGCATGGACAAACAATTGTGAACATAAACAAATCTTTGGGTACAAACCTATCCATCAATCTTTGAAAGTGCATGCACTACTGCATGCATGTCAGTGAAAAGTAAGTAGTACTTTCGACAACTGTGGAAGAAAGAATGCGACAGTACAGGGCGTGTGTGGAAATATTGATAACTATATTCAACATAAGGTCTCTGTAGCCAGATACCTGAGAGCCTTGCTGGTCACTATAAATCCATTCACAACACTCAATGGGGTTGGTCTGGAAGGTATAGTAGATAGAAAAGGAGAAATTGCTTTTTTTCTAGGTGTCCCCTCACTCACCAGGGTTGCCCCTTGGTGACATGCTTCATCATTGGGGCCATCCCAGTCCGCTACGGGCTGGGGCGTGCTGCGACTTGCGAATTACGTAGGAGCACTTACAAATGACTATGTGTGGTGCAGATGTGATAGTGAAGTGGACTAAGTGATGTGTTAAGGGATCAATTTAGAAGCAGAGAGAGATCCAAGAAATGCAGTCACAGTCTTAGAAAAACACAATGGATACTGTATCTGTATGTTGTTGTAGTTGTCCTGTTGAAATTGGTAAGTAAGTTGCATGCAGAAAAATATCCTCTTATTAGCGGCACTCCTCCATTGCAGCTGACGCTTCGTCCATCGATGTTGGTCACCAGAAGACACCCTGTAAAAAAAGCACAGCATGGACAAACAATTGAACATAAACAAATCTTTGGGTACAAACCTATCCATCAATCTTTGAAAGTGCATGCACTACTGCATGCATGTCAGTGAAAAGTAAGTAGTACTTTCGACAACTGTGGAAGAAAGAATGCGACAGTACAGGGCGTGTGTGGAATTATTGATAACTATATTCAACATAAGGTCTCTGTTGCCAGATACCTGAGAGCCTTGCTGGTCACTATAAATCCATTCACAACACTCAATGGGGTTGGTCTGGAAGGTATAGTAGATAGAAACGGAGAAATTGCTCTTTTTGTAGGTGTCCCCTCACTCACCAGGGTTGTCCCTTGGTGACATGGTTCATCATTGGGGCCATCCCAGTCCTCTACGGGCTGGGGCGTGCAGCAACTTGCAAATTACGTAGGAGCACTTACAAATGACTATGTGTGGTGCAGATGTGATAGTGGAGTGGACTAAGTGATGTGTTAAGGGATCAATTTAGAAGCAGAGAGAGATCCAAGAAATGCAGTCACAGTCATAGAAAAACACAAAGGATACTGTATCTGTATGTTGTTGTAGTTGTCCTGTTGAATTTGGTAAGTAAGTTGCATGCAGAAAAAAAATCCTCTCATTAGCGGCACTCCTCCATTGCAGCTGACGCTTCGTCCATCAATGTTGGTGACCAGAAGACACCCTGTCCACTGCCTGCCTGATGCTGAATTGTGGCTCGCTAATGTGAAGCCTGACTCCATCCTTTTTTCCCCATTGCACAGACTGAAACCCGGCCTGTAATTATTCAACGAAAAACAGGAAGTGATATAATATTACAACACCACTGATAAATAAATATAAGGTATGTAGGCTGTGGAGTGCAAAAAGTCACACTTTGATTTTCCTAGTAGACAGTACAATATTTTTGAAAGTACGTACTCTGTCTGAGTCACCTTTTGAAGGATAAATAAGTATGGGCAAATTAATGTAGCGGATCTTTCCCCTCAAGCTAGGTGTACTGTAAACTGTGTTTTAGAACAAAATTAGATCTTCCCAGCAGTGCTCCCACCCAGACCCTTACTAAAGCCAGTCGCAAAAATGTAGACGACCCCCAATCAAATCTCAAAAAACGAGGCCTAGCAGAAAACTGGTGACAAAACGTACTTTGAAAGTAAAAGTAGGCCCAAGTACCCCCTTACCCACCGTGGATTGCATTCAAACCACTTGCAAGCAACCAAGCAAAAGTATCCATAGCCAGCATCGCTCCAAGCCTCGAAAACCCCCCACCCAAACACATGCAATAGAAATACTGCTAACTCTAACGAACCCTAAGTTAAGAATAGTGGCAAAGGCTTTCTTTAACTATGCCAAATCCCCCCTTTCCCACCATGGATTTTCTTCAAATGAGTTGCAACCAAAATTACACATTCTCACGAGTGCTCTAAGACCCCAGAACTCAGTTGCAAAAATCTAGAACACCCCGAAACACATGCAATCCTGCTGCTAGGGCTAACCCTAACCTAACCTAACCTAACCCTAAGTTACAAAAAGTGCCAAAAGGCTTTTCCGCGAGGATTTTGTCCCAACCACTTCTACCCGGTATTAGACCTTCCCAGGAATGGCCCAAGACCCGCCAACCCACCCGCCAAAAAGCATAACACCCCCAAACAGGCCAAAAGCAACATCTCCTACTTACAATATTTCTCGGCCTTCGGTCCAAACGCGCTGCGTAGCTAGGCCATAAGTCCGGTTTGCCACCACGGATTTCCTGAAAAGCAAATGCAATCAAGATTAGAGTGTCCCAGCAGTGCTCACGGACCCCGAAACTCACCCACAAACAGACGGAACCCCCCCTAAGAGCACCTCAAAGGCAAGCAAGTCATCAAAAACACAAAAATATTCCGCCTGGGATTTGGTCCAAACCACTTTTATCCAGTATTAGAGCTTCCCAGCAATGGCCCCAGCGCCGTCAACCCAGGAGAAAACGAGTAGAAGACCCCCAAACAGCCAAAGAGCAAAAGTACAAAAATGGGGACTTAGTCATTTTTTTCCAAATTTCCCAAATCACTCCGCGCGCGCTCTGCAGCTAGGCCCTAACTCCCCTCTGCCACCATGGATTTGCTTCAAACCTCTTGCAAAGTAAAGTATCCATAGCCAGCAGTGCTCCCAGACCCCGAAACCCACCCACAAACACCAGGAAGCCCCCCAAACAGGCCCCCGAAAACGCTACATTGAGCAAAATGTCAGAAATAGCAACAACAAAAATCGGCGTGGATTTTGTCCCAACCACTTCTACCCGGTATTAGACCTTCCGAGGAATGGCCCAAGACCCGCCAACCCACCCGCCAAAAAGCATAACACCCCCAAACAGGCCAAAAGCAACATCTACTTACAATATTTCTCGGCCTTCGGTCCAAATGCGCTGCGTAGCTAGGCCATAAGTCCGGTTTGCCACCACGGATTTCCTGAAAAGCAAATGCAATCAAGATTAGAGTGTCCCAGCAGTGCTCACGGACCCCGAAACTCACCCACAAACAGACGGAACCTCCCCTAAGAGCACCTCAAAGGCAAGCAAGTCATCAAAAACACAAAAAAAATTCCGCCTGGGATTTGGTCCAAACCCCTTTTATCCGGTATTAGAGCTTCCCAGCAATGGCCCCAGCGCCGTCAACCCAGGAGAAATCGAGTAGAAGACCCCCAAACAGCCAAAGAGCAAAAGTACAAAAATGGGGACTTAGTCATTTTTTTCCAAATTTCCCAAATCACTACGCGCGCGCTCTGCAGCTAGGCCCTAACTCCCCTCTGCCACCATGGATTTGCTTCAAACCTCTTGCAAAGTAAAGTATCCATAGCCAGCAGTGCTCCCAGACCCCGAACCCCACCCACAAAAACCAGGAAGCCCCCCAAACAGGCCCCCGAAAACGCTATATTGAGCAAAATGTCAGAAATAGCACACAAAAAAATCGGCGTGGATTTTGTCCCAAGCACTTCTACCCGGTATTAGACCTTCCCAGGAATGGCCCAAGACCCGCCAGCCCACCCGCCAAAAAGCATAACACCCCCAAACAGGCCAAAAGCAACATCTCCTACTTACAATATTTCTCGGCCTTCGGTCCAAACGCGCTGCGTAGCTAGGCCATAAGTCCGGTTTGCCACCACGGATTTCCTGAAAAGCAAATGCAATCAAGATTAGAGTGTCCCAGCAGTGCTCACGGACCCCGAAACTCACCCACAAACAGACGGAACCCCCCCTAAGAGCACCTCAAAGGCAAGCAAGTCATCAAAAACACAAAAAAAATTCCGCCTGGGATTTGGTCCAAACCACTTTTATCCGGTATTAGAGCTTCCCAGCAATGGCCCCAGCGCCGTCAACTCACCTGCAAAGAGGTAGAACAACACCCCCACAAGTGCTGAGTCTTTCTTCATTGGGCGTAAACCAGCCCTCTGCTTTGATGGAAATAGGAGTCTGGAGGAGGACGATAGAGGAGCATGTTCTTCTGAACTTGTGAACCTGAGGAATGCAGACTGCGGCACCTTCAAATCAATTAGCAAACAAGTGAAGACAGTTCTGCTGATGGGCTTGTTTTTGTGATTATCTGATTAAAGTTTGAATTATATTAACTGTGCACACCAAAGAAAGACAGACACACAGGAATAAAAGTGAATAAGGACGAAAAAGAAAGTTAGTGATTCGTTGTCTCATTTTCAGGGCTCGGTATCACGGTCCGTGAATAAGAATAAGGCTTCGTCATCATACTCTGCGAATTCAGGCAGGGTGAAGTCAGTGTCACCTGACAGAGTAGAAATTCCCTCATCTATGTTGCTGTCCACCTCGTCTTCATCCGGCGCGCTTTCTCGTACTCTGAAATCTGGTGGTATGAGGTGCTGATTCATCTTGATCATTGTTAACCTCTCCACATTTTTGGGCGAGAGGCGGCTCCGTTTGGAAGTTACAATGCCACCAGCAGCACTGAAAACACGTTCAGAAGACACGCTTGCGAGTGGGCAAGACAAGTAGTTTAAAGCCAGGTTGGTGAGCTGTGGCCACAATTCTTTTTTCCTATGCCAATACGCCAATGGGTCAGCATTAACATAGACCTCTGTTGAGTCATTCAGATAGTCCTTGACCATCGAATCAAGGTTCTCCTCCAAGGTTCCTCCTCTTTGCTTAGCTGTTGCTGTGACCTTTTGAGAACCAAACCCAAGCCGAGCTAGCCAATCCTCTTCAGCCTCCAATGTTACTGTTGCGTCTAGTGGTGCAGATGATCCGGTTGCCGGTCTCTTTAACGGCTGAGAGGTCACTTGTGCCGCAGCCACAGGTGCAGAAGAGGATTGTTGTGACTGGGGATGGCCTGCTGATGCTGATGTACTGCCTTCTCCTTCAATTTGCTGCCGTTCTCTTTCAAACCTCTTGGCTGAGGAGGCTATCCACCGTTTGTAACTTGTAACATCTTCATCAGCAAAAGGAAAGAATGCTTGGCCTGCCAGCGCCTTTTTGTAGCGTGGATCCAGAATAGTAGCACAAATGTAATGCTGGTCTGAGTGGATCATTTTAAGACGTTCATCACCTTGTAGGTGCTCTAATAATTTCTCAGCCAGAACAAAAGAGTCTTGGTTTTTTTGATCTTTTTGAAACACAGAACACACCTCCTTCAGTTGGTGCTCCAGCATGTACAACAATGGGATAGCTTTTCCCAAATTACAGTCCTCCTTGCTGACTGCACGCGTGAAGAACTCAAAAGGACGAAGCATGCGTGTCAGGCTTTTAACTATGTTCCATTGCGCCGCACCCATCCTCAGGTCCTCCTTCTGAGCTGTACCCTGTGTTAAGAAATAGTGATCGAGTACCGTATACTGCTCATACAGACGCTCAAGCATGTAGAAGGTTGAGTTCCAACGTGTTACCACCTCCTGGATGAGTGCTTTCACTGGCATTTGACGTTGATATAGCAGGCTCCTCAGCTGCTTCCGGGCCTTAAAAGAATGGCTGAAATGGTTGCACATTTTTCGGCAGGTGTCCAATACTCTGTACGCTGCACTGTCTTTATTACCCAAGAATTTTTGGACAACCAGGTTTATACAGTGCGCCAAACACGGCACTCTGAAATAGTCACCCAGCTTCATGGCCTTAACTATATTGGCGCCATTGTCCGTGGAAACATAACCAACCTGGCGTTTTTTTGGGGACAGCCAGTTAAGGACCTTTGTGTTAAAGACATCCAAAATGTTTTCTGCTGTGTGACGTTTCTCCAAACCAAACATGGCTAGTGTTGCATGTTTCCGAGCAGCTTTAAAAACAATGTCCGGGTCAACACCTGTGTTTAGCTTTGCTTTAGCCCCTGAAAAAAGAAACCCAGTGTGCAGTGATGCACATGTAATCAGCGCCTGCGCCACTGGTCCACATGTCTGTTGTCAGATGTATAGTGTGAACAGCACTCTTCTGCAAAGCTGCCCCAATCACCTCCAGAACATCTTCATGTAGTGCTGGAACCGCAACTCGGGCAAAATAGAACCGGCTAGGAACCTTCCATTTAGGGCAGAGCGCTGCCACTAATTCTAGAAAACCAACCCCTTCTACAAAAGAAAAAGGGAGAAGGTCCAGAGCTAGCATTTTAGCCAGCTTAGTGTTATACAGACGCGTCAGTGGGTGGTTGCGTTCATATTGCGCTTCTGTAAACAACATCTTTTTAATGTTGCCCTGGACCAAGGATTTACAGGATGATGATGATATCTTCGACCCAGTTACGCTCGCTGATGAACTTTTGCGCATTGGTGTCTCACTCTCTCCCACACTCTTAGTGTGGCTCACATGGGGTGTGCTGCTGACAGTGGTACTGGGTGTAAGTGAAGGGTTTGACACGTCTTCTTCCTCCTCGTCATCATCAGATGAAACAGCATTACGTGCAATTCGGGCTTCCTTGATCGCCTGTAGGTGCGCAAACCATTTGACAGCGTGCTTTCTTTCAAGATGACCTCTCTGGCCTCCGGTACGATAGTTGGAACCAAACTTACCACGACTAACTCGAAGCTTACACATGCTACAAATGGCTACGTTTTCATTTTTGGGGCAAACACTAAAGAAGTCCCAAACTGCAGACTTGAAATGTCTTTGGGGGCCGGAGGAGGCAGCGATACTGGTGGTGGTGGTCCTGCTGCTAATGCCAGATGAAGTGGAGGATGTGGATTGCCGAACTTCAGTACGTTTTGCACTTTCACCACCACTAATTGAGGTCGAGGTGGATGGAGGTCCCTTCTTGCGAGAAATAAATATGGAAGCGGTAGGTGTTGGTGTACTAGTTAACTCCAAATCTAATGATTGTTGTGTTTCCATTTCCATTGCCTCCTCGTCGACATCATCATCACGCTCAGCAGCTTCTCGGGATAGGGTCAAAATGTCTCTTTGCTGCATGCCCGCTGGGGCTGCAGTGACCTTTATGATGACTGGCTCGTCGTCATCGTGAGAGGCTTCACCAGCAGCAGTATCCGTCACTTCTTGTTGAGCCTCATCACACTCCATAGCTATGAGTTTGTCGGCGACCTTCCTTTTACGCTTAGGTACCTTTCTCAGATCATGGTGTGCCTCACTCTCAGACTGCCGTGATGATGGTTCCCAATCTTCATCCAGAATGGGATCATCAGAAGGAGGTGGGCTTGAAGAAGATGTAGACACCAACCTTGATCTTTTCCTTGCTAGGGATGTGGAAGACAATGAATGATCATCAGGAGGAGGAGTTGCTTCCAATGATACTTCGGCTTGATTGTCGATTTCCTGATGTGCCCCTACTTCGGGAGGAACAACTATTGTGGGCACTTGTGACCCTCCATGCACCTCTGCTTGCGCTGTCTCTCCTTCCACATGTACTTGGGCTTGTACTTGCACATGGTGTTGTTGTTGCGGCTGTGGTTGTTCAACACTTGTCAGATGAGTTACAACAATCTGTGTTGATTCAGGGACATTGCTGCTACTTTCTTGCGATGAGCCAACATCACTGGTCGATGGTGATTGGAGAAGTACACTGACTGCCTCTGAAGCACTCAAGGGCTTTGACTTAAGTTGGCGTGGTGGTAGAGGCACTGAACCCAATGGAGCGGGGGTGCTGCTCCCAGCTTGGTCCCCAGCAGATCCTGCTGCTGCTGCAGGCGTACTTTTTTTTTTGCTCCCAAAAAACGTGGCGGCCGGCACACCAGCCTCCTTGGTAACTTGCTTCTTCTGCTCCTTACTAGCAACTTTCTTGCTAGAGGAGCTACGGAGACCTTTTTTTGGGGCCATCTTCTTCAGAGCAGGTCAGACAGCAGGCCGCAGTTGCACGAATTGTAGAGTTGTCTGAGGCCAGACGTGACGTCGCGTGACGTTATGCTGCACACACACACCGCTGCAGGACTTCTTCCTGGCACTGGTGGTTCTCTTGAGTCTTGTGCACCTAAAAACAATGGAAGACAGAGGAACATCAGTTCAGTTATACACCCCCAAAAAATCGAAAAAAAAACCAGAAAAATTCGCACAATCCCATGCCCTCCATGATGCTTAAATTCAAGACACCCCACAGAAAGACTAGGCACATGCAACACTCACTAGTCACTACCCCTGGTGAAAAGGCCACTACAACAGGCCAAAACACGAAAATCACAGAAAAATCAGCACAATCCCATGCCATGATGTTTAAATTCAAGACAACCCACAGAAAGACTAGGCACATGCACCACTCACTACCCCTGGGCATAATGGATGAAAGCTAGGCAAAATGGGTGCAGGCCTGAGAACACTCCCTGCATTCAAAATGGCCCCCTCCATCACAGCACATGGCCAGGGCCTGTAGCAGCACTCAAAATGGCCCCCAACCACATGGCCTGTCCATCCACAACAGGCCCAAAAAACGAAAATCACAGAAAAATCAG
The DNA here is from genome assembly GCF_964263255.1 of Lissotriton vulgaris. NCBI lineage: Eukaryota > Metazoa > Chordata > Amphibia > Caudata > Salamandridae > Lissotriton > Lissotriton vulgaris. The sequence goes on along the minus strand of NC_141685.1, from coordinate 795,667,701 downwards.
CACAATCCCATGCCATGATGTTTAAATTCAAGACAACCCACAGAAAGACTAGGCACATGCACCGCTCACTACCCCTGGGCCCTGGGCATAATGGATGAAAGCTAGGCAAAATGGGTGCAGGCCTGAGAACACTCCCTGCATTCAAAATGGCCCCCTCCATCACAGCACATGGCCAGGGCCTGTAGCAGCACTCAAAATGGCCCCCAACCACATGGCCTGTCCATCCACAACAGGCCCAAAAAACGACAATCACTGAAAAATCACCACAATCCCATGCCATGATGTTTAAATTCAAGACAACCCACAGAAAGACTAGGCACATGCACCACTCACTACCCCTGGGCCCTGGGCATAATGGATGAAAGCTAGGCAAAATGGGTGCAGGCCTGAGAACACTCCCTGCATTCAAAATGGCCCCCTCCATCACAGCACATGGCCAGGGCCTGTAGCAGCACTCAAAATGGCCCCCAACCACATGGCCTGTCCATCCACAACAGGCCCAAAAAACGAAAATCACTGAAAAATCAGCACAATCCCATGCCATGATGCTTAAGTAAAAGACAACCCACAGAAAGACTAGGCACATGCACCACTCACTACCCCTGGGCATAATGGATGAAAGCTAGGCAAAATGGGTGCAGGCCTGAGAACACTCCATGCATTCAAAATGGCCCCCTCCATCACAGCACATGGCCAGGGCCTGTAGCAGCACTCAAAATGGCCCCCAACCACATAGCCTGTCCATCCACAACAGGCCCTAAAAACGAAAATCACAGAAAAATCAGCACAATCCCATGCCATGATCCAGCCCCTCCATGATATTTAAATTCAAGACAACCCACAGAAAGACTAGGCACATGCACCACTCACTACCCCTGGGCCCTGGGCATAATGGATGAAAGCTAGGCAAAATGGGAGCAGGCCTGAGAACACTCCATGCATTCAAAATGGCCCCCTCCATCACAGCACATGGCCAGGGCCTGTAGCAGCACTCAAAATGGCCCCCAACCACATAGCCTGTCCATCCACAACAGGCCCAAAAAACGAAAATCACAGAAAAATCAGCACAATCCCACGCCATGATCCAGCCCCTCCATGATGTTTAAATTCAAGACAACCCACAGAAAGACTAGGCACATGCACCACTCACTACCCCTGGGCCCTGGGCATAATGGATGAAAGCTAGGCAAAATGGGTGCAGGCCTGAGAACACTCCATGCATTCAAAATGGCCCCCTCCATCACAGCACATGGCCAGGGCCTGTAGCAGCACTCAAAATGGCCCCCAACCACATGGCCTGTCCATCCACAACAGGCCCAAAAAACGAAAATCACAGAAAAATCAGCACAATCCCATGCCATGATGTTTAAATTCAAGACAACCCACAGAAAGACTAGGCACATGCACCACTCACTACCCCTGGGCCCTGGGCATAATGGATGAAAGCTAGGCAAAATGGGTGCAAGCCTGAGAACACTCCATGCATTCAAAATGGCCCCCTCCATCACAGCACATGGCCAGGGCCTGTAGCAGCACTCAAAATGGCCCCCAACCACATAGCCTGACTATCCACAACAGGCCCAAAAAATGAAAATCACAGAAAAATCAGCACCATCCCATGCCATGATCCAGCCCCTCCATGATGTTTAAATTCAAGACAACACACAGAAAGACTAGGCACATGCACCACTCACTACCCCTGGGCCCTGGGCATAATGGATGAAAGCTAGGCAAAATGGGTGCAGGCCTGAGAACACTCCATGCATTCAAAATGGCCCCCTCCATCACAGCACATGGCCAGGGCCTGTAGCAGCACTCAAAATGGCCCCCAACCACATGGCCTGTCCATCCACAACAGGCCCAAAAAACGAAAATCACTGAAAAATCACCACAATCCCATGCCATGATGTTTATATTCAAGACAACCCACAGAAAGACTAGGCACATGCACCACTCACTACCCCTGGGGCCTGGGCATAATGGATGAAAGCTAGGCAAAATGGGTGCAGGTCTGAGAACACTCCATGCATTCAAAATGGCCCCCTCCATCACAGCACATGGCCAGGGCCTGTAGCAGCACTCAAAATGGCCCCCAACCACATGGCCTGTCCATCCACAACAGGCCCAAAAAACGACAATCACAGAAAAATCAGCACAATCCCATGCCATGATGTTTAAATTCAAGACAACCCACAGAAAGACTAGGCACATGCACCACTCACTACCCCTGGGCCCTGGGCATAATGGATGAAAGCTAGGCAAAATGGGTGCAGGCCTGAGAACACTCCATGCATTCCAAATGGCCCCCTCCATCACAGCACATGGCCAGGGCCTGTAGCAGCACTCAAAATGGCCCCCAACCACATAGCCGGTCCATCCACAACAGGCCCAAAAAACGAAAATCACAGAAAAATCAGCACAATCCCATGCCATGATCCAGCCCCTCCATGATGTTTAAATTCAAGACAACCCACAGAAAAACTAGGCACATGCACCACTCACTACCCCGGGTGAAAAGGCCACAACAGGCCAAAAAAACGAAAATCACAGAAAAATCAGCACAATCCCAAGCCACCCAGCCCCTCCATGATGTTTAAATTCAAAACACCCCACAGAAAGACTCAGTGCACCCACCACTGAGTACCCCTGGGCAAAAGGCCCCAAAACAGCCCAAAAAATCGAAAATTCCAAAATTGTACTTGCAGCAACTGTAATGCCCCAAACAAACTTACTTGTGAAATTTCTAATCCAAAAGTGATCCAAAGAAAGTCAAAAAGGCCTCAAATCCAAATATCCAGCAGCATCCACAAAAAGTAATCCTTCCCGCTCCAGATCCAAATGAAAAGTGACCAGGAGATGGACAAAGCACTGGGAGGAGCCTGCTGGACAGGAACAGGAAGTTGAAGACTGTGGGGCACTTCCTTCCTCCCACCCCCCCTCCCCAAAATGGACTCCTCGCAAAAAAAGTGCAGGCAAATGTCAACCTAAGGAGTTATTCAGATAAAAATCAGCATTTCAAGAAGGTTTATGCTGCTTGCTGGTGGATTTCTTGTGCAGAATTGCAAATTTTATATTTTCGCGTGTGCGAGATTGTTGCTGCTCGCCGCATCTCAAAGCTCGCAATTGCGAAGTACCGCGATACGTGATCACGGCGTACTCGTGTCGTTGGCAAGCCGCGATTACGTAATCGCGCTTGCCAAATTCCCGCGGGATCCCGCAGCAAGATCCAAAATGGCGCAGCACTCGCAAAATATCAAGAAAAGTAACTCGGCAAACGATGATAAACGCCGCGCGCCGCAAAATTGTATCACCAAGAAAAAAAAAATCCGCTACGTGCAAATTTGCGGATTTTGCAGGAAATTCGCAAATCTCGCGGATTGCGAATTTACCGAAAATCCGCAAAATCCGCGAGCGTAACGGATTTTCCGCCCATACTTAGTTCTGTGGCAGGTTCAACCTGCCATCTCCTTTCTCCCAATACTAAAAAAGAAAATTGTTCGAAAGACATCAGTTTTAATCGTATTTGATACAAAGGCTTGCATTCAGGTAGGACAGTTGGAGGCAGTTCTGCCTAGAGGTGGCTGTTTCTAACCTTGGGCGAAGGACTTCACTACGGCCACGGAGTGGGTGTAGTGTTGCCTACTTCACCCTTTGCAAAGTAGGCGTAGCAGGCAACACTACGCCCACTCCGTGGGCGTAGTAAAGTTATGCCCGCCCGCGCATGCACATTTCTCGTGAGAAATGCGCATGTGCAGGCGGCCGCGCATGCGCATTGATATCCAAGACGGCGGCGCGATTAGAAGAGGGAGCCCCGGACGCAGCGGACAAGGTAAGTGCTTTTCATTTCCTTTTGTAAGGCTATTTAAAAAAAATAAGGTATGGAGGGGAGGGGGACAGGCAGCGCGTAATGGGGCTACGTGAAGTGCGTAGGTGGCCGTAGTTTTTCGCCCACTTTGCGTAGCTTCGCGTAGCCCCACTACGCATACTACGTCCAGGGTTAGTTGTTTCCCCTGCAAACATGCAACCTTTTGTCTTGTGTCAAAACCTTTTCGCAACTTAAAGAGACGTTTGCGAATTCACAGTGAGTGACTGGGAGAGGCATAACTGCCTGTGTAAGTACTGGCTTGTGTGCGCGCTAATGCGTTATGTGTCCTGCTGTGCTGGCATCTGTGCATGTTTGTGCGATTTATTAGAAACATAAGTCGTAGTCTTCTGAGCGAGTTCACGCTGAAATAAAAACTCACGCGTACCTCGCATTTATTTATTTAATCGTTACATTTTTATTTATTTATTTATTTATTCGATTTGAAGCTTATAATGCGCACGGCTACCCCCAACGGGCGTGTCCCGGCGCTACAGACAAGGAGCAACAGGAGAGGTCAGGCGCAGCTAAAGATTGGAAAACACCCAAGTTTTCAGTTTGCTTCGAAACAGTGGTTCCGATGTAATGAGCCGGAGGCCCAGTGGGAGGCTGTTCCAGAGTTTTGCGGTCACCACGGCAAAGGCTCTACCCCTGTTTTAGAACGGCGAAAGCGAGGGGTACAGAGAAGGCGGAGATGATTCGATCTGAGAGCTCGGGTAGAGTGGACAGGTTTTAGCCTATTTCTCAGACTGAAGGCAAAGACCAGCGCATTGAATTGAATGCGACAGGTAACTGGCAGCCAGTGTAGCTTCAACAAGTATGGAGTAATAGAATGGCGATAAGGAGTGTTACAAATCAGCCTGGCTGTAGCATTCTGCACAATCTGCAGCCGCTTGATCAGGTAAGCTGGAGTACCTACATACAAGCTGTTAGAATAGTCTAGGTGAGAAGTGATTAAGGCATGTATGACAGTCCTCCAAGAGTCAAGGGAAAGAAAAGGTAGAATTTTCCTGATCATGCGGAGTTTACCAAAGCAGGCTGCGGTGACTTTATTAATTTGGGTTTTGCAAGACAGATCGTTGTCGAATTGAAAGCCCAAATTACGAGCTGCTTGTACTGGTACCGGAGGGGGGTTTAACTCCGATGGCCACCAAAATATAGAGGGAATTGGAGAACTTTGATTGAAGAATAAGACCTCGGTCTTATCTGTATTGAGTTTGAGGGTGTTAGAAGTCATCCAAGAGGAGATGTTAATAAGGCAGTGTCGAAAGTTGGTCAGGCTGCCGTCAGAGTGATCTCTAAAGGAGAACACAAGCTGAGTGTCATCGGCTCTAAGAGATCACTCTGACCCCCCAGGATTCAACCACTTCCGCCAGGGGAGTGAGGTAAATGTTAAAGAAAAGAGGACTAAGTGCGGAGCCCTGCGGGACACCGCAAAGGAATTTTTTTTCTTTGGAAACAAAAGGCCGGAGGAAGACCTGCTGTGATCTACCCATCAGAAAAGATCTGAATCAGGCCAGAGGAGTACCCCCAATACCAATTTTACACAGTCTATCTAATAGGATGTCATGGGAAACGGTATTGAACGCCGCGGACAGGTCGAGGAGGAACAACATGGCCTCCTTGCCCGCATCCACGTATTCCCGAATGGTCTCAGACACTTCAAGTAGTGCGGACTCTGTGTTAAAGCCAGGTCTAAAACCGGACTGGGAGTCATGAAGGAGATGTTTAGATTCAAGATAATCGGCTAATTGCTCCTGCACCACTTTCTCGAGGATTTTTGCTGACTTGGGGAGGAGCCATATAGGCCGACAGTTGCTGAACAGTGAAGGGTCGGCGTCTGCCTTCTTCAGGATAGGAATCAGCATAGCCTGCTTCCATGCAGTGGGGAACCGACCTGAGAGTAGGGAAGTATTCCAGATAGAAAGAAGCGGGCTGATCACAAGAGGGACAAGACTGCATAATACCTGTGCTAGAGCCAGGTCAAGAGGGGACCCAGATTTGCATCGGTGTAAAATTGTCAAAGCGGACTCCATAGATAGGCTTTTAAATGAGTCAAACGCCACCTCTTGAGAGGCTATAGGGTCAAGCGAGGGGAGAACACAATCCTGATTGAATGTGGATGAGATATTAGTGATTTTATCATGGAAAAAGTCTGAGAGACCATCACAAAGATCTTGACTAGGGGCAATCGGGCAGGACAAGGCTGTAGGATTAGAGAATTCCTTAATAATATTAAATAAAGTCTTTGATGAATTTTCAGCAGCATTGATTTTCTTAACAAAATAATACCTCATGGTGGCACGCTTAAGTTTGTGAAAGTTCTTTAGGGCAGTTCCATAGATAGTTTTAGTGACAGAATCATACTTCAGTCGCCCATTACGTTCCAATTTTTTACATCTGCTCCTTTCCTCACGTAATGCCGTAGAGAACCAAGGCGCAGACGGCTTCGATCTTAAAAAAGCTAGCGGTAGCATCGGAGCAATAAGGTCAATAGAAGAGGAAAGACAGGTGTTAAAATTGGATACGTCTGAATTCAGATCGTTAGAGGGCTGCCCTATCAATTTAGTAAAGATGAGTTCCAGGGCATTACAAGTAACCTTGTGCCACTTTCTACCATGGTCCCTGACTTTTGATGAAACGCCAGATGGCTGGAGCACGGTCAGCTTAAACGGGGCCAAGTAGTGATCAGACCAGGTGAGAGGTAAAGACGGAAGAGTTACATTGGTTTGACGACGGAGTCGTGTTTTCCTAGTGCACTCCAATTACGTTTTATGATGACTCCACTTCAAAAGGTAGTAAAATATAATTTATATCCCTTTCATAACTTGAGGATACTGGAGTCTAGACACTGAAGGGATATGTGGATAACAACATGTACAAGTTCATGTGGTTTGATACACTCAGCCATTTTGTTTTCAGCATTTTGTAAATGAAATACCATTTGGCCTAAGTCCGGCGGCAGGTTTGTGGTGACACAGCATTAGCCATGCACTACACCAACAAAGTCTGCTGCATACTAATGGGGTTAGAAACAGTTGCCGGTTTAGATTCGGCTGACTTGCTGTAGCCCATTGGTGCGGTTGCATATGCCTTGCAAGACACTTTATCCTGTGACTCAGGGAGCAGTTGTTGCATCAGTACACTGTTACATAGTATCATGTGTAGTAGTGTAGGTTTTAGCCTGTCAGTGGGCCAATACATTGGCGGATGATCTATTTTCATGTTTGCCTGCAGTTTCACGAGGCCAGGGTGCTTAAGTTAGGAACAAGAAGAGAGTTTCAGGGATAGGGCGGACTGGGGAGCCACTCTCTGAATAGAAAGTAAGGGACCTTCAGCAATCTGGATCTTGATCCTAGGGGGTAATGACCCGGCTCGCCTGGGACAAAGGTTTTAGCTGAGTCCGGGGGCAGGCGAGTTTACAGGGCATGACCTTCCTAGTGGGCTGAGGGGGAGGACAGATAGTTGGGCAACTATGCTGTCCTGTGGGGATAAGGTCATGATTGGTAAGCATAGTCTTCGGTCCTTAGCAGTCAGAACCATGTAACTCCAGGGGCAGTGCCAGCTGGTAGGTAGGCTGTTGGAGTGTGGGGGCCGGGGGAGACACTCTTCCCAGTAGGCCTGTGGCCACCCTCGCACGGGCAGGCGCATCAGGTCACAAGTATGCAGAATTTTGCAGCCCCGTTTATGGAGTTTAAGGCACAGGGCGTAGGGTGGGCCTAGGGGAGAATCTCCGTCCAATAAGCTGTACCCCCTGCTCAAGCCTACTCCGGCGGAGTAATTTGTAGTTTGCTGGGATCTAGAGACTGCCAGTCGTTTTGTTTCGTTTCAAAAGCTTTATTCGATTATTTCACAAAACAATCATAAAAGCATACAGAATATATGCAACATACATTCCTCCAAATACACTCTAGTTCCAATATCACTAAAAAAATACCAGTTAAAAAGAGGAAAACATTGATAAAAATGTGAACATGATGCAGTTCATAATAATTAAAAGAACAGCTTGGAAGATTAAAAGACCATACTTTTCCTAACGGCCATTGATTTCAGGATAAATGTAGCTGTGAAGAAACAGATATCAGAATCCTCTAGGGAAAACAGTAAGCTCATTGCTGATTTTATCGTTGTTACAGCCTTTTTTTTAAATAAAGGTTTCAAGTAAGCAATTCGAAGGTGCAAATAAAGATTACAAATAAATAAGAAGTGTACAATGATCTGTTTAGTAACCTTGTCACAAGGGCAGGGTGAGGAAGGATGATTTCTCATACGAGGGAACGCCACCAAATGGTGAACGATTCCTAATCGTAATCTAGTGAGGACAAACTGGTGGGATGGTCTAATAACTATCCTCAGATAATTTTGAAAGCCAGGTGTCACCACATTGGAATAGTAAAATTGTGACGTAATTAGCAACATGTTAGCATTTCTCTGTAATTGTGCTTTCTTACTCAAATAACGGCACTTTACCTCTTTCTTGGGGATATCGGATAAACTGTCAGGGTCAGCCTGGACGTCTAGATTAAATACATCTCTAGCTGTTGCCGCCACATAATGAATCCATGGGATCGGTGAGCATTTATCTAGGAGAAGGCAGTCACTAATAATACTCCTGGTAAAACCAGTTTCTTCCTTCATCCAGATTGCTCTCCATACCATCAAGGGCCTTAGGGTGATTATGTCAGACAAATACTCCAACCCCAATTCCTGGTGTGTTATCTCAGTTGAGGCTGATTTGGGTAAGCATAACAATTTTTTAATAAAACAATTTTCCTCCACCTGTAGATCCACATGATGACTATACCCCGAAACACCGGATCCATATAATGCGATTGAGACAGATCTGCAGCAGTAGATGTTCAGCATATCATGGATACGACGGTCCCCAAGCTTAGTCGCAAATTTAAAAATTCCATGGGCACTTTTAGACATTTTGGCCTTCACATTAATTAACTCTTGGGACCACATGCCATTACTGCTAAACGTAATACCTAAATAGCAGAATTTCTTTACGATTTCTATTTTCTTATCCTCTATATAAAATGGTTTCAACTTCATCATTTTCTTCCCACACTGCATAATAAAAGTTTTTCAGCCAGATTCATGAAGCATTTTTGCGGGCGCAAACGGTGCGAATCGCAGAATTCGTCCGTTTGCGCCCGCAAAAATTGCATTAGAAATTCATCATTGGGTCATGTACTCGCAAATTGAAAAATCGCAAAAAATTGCGATTTTTCAAATTGCGATCACATTTAAGGAATCTCAATTTGAGATTCCTAAAATGATATTCATGACCCAATATAAAATTGCGAATTCGCTATTTTTGGACGCAATTTACCGCGAGGTCAAACCTCGCGGTAAATTGCGAAAACTCAGAAAAATGCATTTAAATGCATTTTTCTGAGTTGCATGTTACACACACACATGTCCTTTGGACATGTGTGTGTGCAACACCTGTGTCAGATTTCATTTGAGGGGTGCTACAGGGTGTCCTGTGGACACCCCTGCACCCTTCAAATCGCAATCTTATTTGCGATTAGCTAATTGCTAATCGCAAATAAGGAATACTCCCCATTCATTCCTATGGGCCTTTTGGCCCATAGGAATGAATGGCGAGTTATTCCTTATTTGCGATTAGCAATTTGCTAATCGCAAATAAGGAATCAGTAGGAATCGCATTTCATTATGCGATTCCTACATGAATGCCGTTTTGCGAGCCCCTAATAGCGAATCGCTATGATTCGCTATTAGGGGCTCGCAAAACGGCCCGTTGATGAATCAGGCGGTTCGTATTTTTAATTTTTAACTTCCTACCCTTGATGAATCCCGCAAACTTGTCCATTAACCTTTGCAGGCCACAAGGAGTTCTAGATAAGAGCACCGAATCATCGGCATAAAGCAGAACGGGAATAGCCAGACCATCTGCTTGTGGGGCATCAGAATTGACCTGCTTAAGTTCGGTGTCAATTGCGTTGATAAAGAGGGAGAAAAGAAGGGGCGCAAGTACGCACCCTTGTCTTATGCCCAGATTAACTCTGATGCTATCCGTACATTCTCCCCCTTGGCCATATCTTATGCGGGCAGATAATTTTGAGTATAATCTGGCCAAGAAATAAATAATTCCAGGAGGAGCGCCTTGCTCTAACATGGTTGACCATAACAGTGCATGATCAACATGATCAAACGCGCTACTAAGGTCCGTGAAACAGAGGAACAACGAACCCTTCTTGGCGCGCGTATACTTTCCTATTAGGAGGTCTAAATTTATGCACTGTTCTATAGTTCCCAGGCCTTTACGAAACCCAAATTGGGACTGCGCAAGGGTGCCACCAGCTTCCGCCCATTCCTCTAACCTGGCCAGCAGTACTCGACTCATCGTTTTAAGTGATGAGTCTAAAAGGGAGATAGGTCGGTAGTTCTTTGCATCCAACCTATCTCCCTTTTTATATATTGGGATAATTAAAGATTCACAACAAATATGTGGGGTGCTTTCCCCAACTACCGCATTAAAAACCTTGGTCAAGACGGGGCCCCATAATTTTATATCGGCCTTATACAGGTCGATCGGCACCCCATCAGGACCTGGGGCTTTCCCACCCTTACTACATCTAATGGCAAGCTCTACCTCTGAAACAGTAATGCCTAGTGGGATGGTAGGCCATTGTTCGGCCACCATGGTCATTGAATCGCCCACCCCTTCCGGGTCAAAAATGCTCGTAAAATGTGAGACCCAGCACTCCTCACTAACTTGAGCAGTAAGGACTGGCGTGTTATCGCTCTTAAGGAAGGGGCAGTTAACAGTGTCCCAAAAAAGTTTACTGTCTGGGAGTTCGACAGCCCTGGCCAGCTTATCCCATGCTTCCTCCTGCAATTCATGTTTCCTGCGCTTTATCTGCCCTTTATAAGCAACCCTTAGGTTTTTAATAATCAGCCTATCTCTGTGCCTGCTAGCTAAGGCCTTCTTTAACTTCCGCAGTGACTCAGAACAAGCGGTGTCAAACCATCCAGTCCTCGGTTTCTTATTACTAGACTTAGTGATGGTCATAATATTACCAATTAGGGCATTGATCTTGCTAAAACTTATCAAAATGTCCCTCGAGTCAGTATTCACATCCAAGCAACAATGGAGGTTTGGCAAGCAGGCCGCCACAATTTTAGTCAATAGGTTTTCAGAATTGTCTCCCCTCCATTTAATCCTGTAGCCATTTGGTCTGCTTGGGACAATATCAGTAACCAACGTTTTACCTGCTAGTACTTTATTGCCCCAGATTGTTAATACCAATGTGACACAGTTATGGTCACTCATCGCAAGGTCCAATACGACTGGAGTATCACAAAACCCACTGATGTTGTCTGAGATCAACACATGATCAATAACTGTAGTGGCGTTTCTCCCAGTGAATGTAGGGACAATGTTGCCCTCACGATCCTTTGCAGCTTGTAAAGTAACTAGATCATATTTTGTTAAAACTGAGTTCAACGACTCTCCATACACGCTGTGAGTGAAATGTAAACAACCATCACCATTCTCATCATTGAAACCACATACATTGCTTAATGATAATGAACACATTTGAACATTAAAATCCCCCCCAGATGAATACAAAATTAACATGATTAGCCCGGCAGATCTTGTCCATAGCCTTCTCCAATTCATTAACTGCAGTCGGGCGTAATGGGTCCGGTAGGCTGTTATAATAATTGATCAATAAAACGTTACTGCCATTTTTGTGACACAACCATAACAGTTGGGAAAGACATCCAACCTTCTCGTGTAAAATAACTTGCACAGGGAGGTTAATAGACAGCAGAATCAGGAGACCACCTCTAGCTCTGCCCATGGTCGATCCTTGGGCAGGTAGATTAAACAAGACAAATCCTTGGTAACTTATGTCTTCCACACTCCATGTCTCTTGGAAGCAGAGGATGTCATAACTATCCACAATGTCTCTCCAACCCAAAGACCCTATTTTACTATTCCAGCCTGCGATATTCCAACAGGCAAATTTATACCCTCTCTGACCTTTAGCTTGTTCCAATTTGGGGATTCTTATCATTTCACTGGAAACATCATCTCTAGCCCCCGAGTGTGCTAGGTTGGGGTTTAAACTATCATTCCCTGTCATAGGGAGGCTAAGTTGACCTCTTAACTCACCCTCGTTCACATCCTCCTGCATACCTGGATCTATACTACCTTTTGGGTCGCAAACCTCCGTAAGATTAGCCTCTGATTGGCTTAATAGTTCTAGTTGTTCTGGAGGGACCCTTACCACCCCTTCCTGGTCCTGATGCATCCCTATCTTTTGCGATGAGCTCAGTCAATCTACCGCCTCGAGACAATTAAAACGATTATAGCCAAGGAACATGTTCGGTATGTACATAGGATCTGGCCTATTCCATGGCATACGATCCGGTCTATTCCACGTCCCCCTATTCACTCCCCTCCTTGCTACTCTTGTCCATTCAACAGGATTTCCCTTATCTGCCTCAGCATAGTAGGGTGGGTAAAAGAAGGTTAGTGGTAATGTCTGGATGATACTATCCGTTCCTTGGTTTAACCAAGCACATATGTGAGAGACAGTTCTAGGGTCTCTAAAGGTGACCACTATACAGTCACCTTCTATACTTTTAACTGTTTTTCCAATCCATGGGGTCCTCCTAACCATTACAATCTCACTCATCATATGGGAAGGCAGGGGCCTATTCAGATTGAGCCAGTTAGCTACCTTGTTTTTGAGTGAGACAACGTTTTTTTTCACTTTCTCTCCCAAAGTAGGCACACCCACTAAAATATCTACTAGGGGATTAGCTTCAGGGGGCAAATCAGGTGTTAGTGTACTCCCCATCCTACTATTGGTTGCTATTCCCTTGTCTTTGAGCGGGGCAGCTAGTTTTTTAGATGTAACCTGGTCTACCTCCAGGGGCCCGGTAGTTATACCACAGCAAGGCTGGGGAGCAATATTGGGAATAGCTGGGATATTACTTGCAGGCTGATGACCATTTGACATTCTACCGTCTTCTGTTGAGGGAAGGATGGACTGCTGACTAAGTGCGACCTCCTTCACCCTAGATTTAGAACTGCCTGGTAGGTTTTTACCTGCTTGGTGCCACTTTTGGCCTGGTTTGTCGGGCTGGCTATTTGTCTTGGCAGCCAGGATCGGTTGATTCACCCTAAGACCATTACCCGATCCTAGGCCCAATACGTTGGTTAGGGGGATTTTTCTATTAGCCATACCACTTTGCATGTTATCCAGTTTATGTGAATTTCCTAAGACCTGCTTCTCAATCTGGTCTAATTTGGAGGCAATCATCCTAGTTCTCTCCAATAATGGAAGCATCAGTGATTTGACCAAGATTTCGATTTTTCCCAACAGACCACCATCGTCATCAACAATACATGAGGGGGATTCATAAATAACGTCTATTGGAGCCATTAGCGGGCTAGGGGGATGGACAACAGCTAATGGGGTCAGAGTGATACTACTGTTTTTCTTCTGTATTTTAGCAGGCCCACCCTTGGAGGCACCACCCCCTCTTTTCCTTTTATTATGTATTGGAACAATCAATGGTACCTGATTCTGTGCTATTTGAGGAAAACTATGTACCAAAACAGGATTAGATACCTCTGTAACGCTACCATTACTAGAACCCAAGCTTAAAGGAGATAGATAGGCTATGGAGCAGTCCTCAACATTAGAGTCAGCGGCAACTACCTGCTTGGGGCTAGTACCACAGCCTAACTGACTCGGAGGTACAGGGGATACTACAGTCCCAAACGCACCTAACGACGAGCGCTTTCCTGTAATTAAATCCAAGGATAAGCGCTTCTCAGTGTGTGCTATTTCCTTTTCAATAATTATAGTTGCCCTTTTAAAAAATTGATCCAGGGTACCAGTAACCAGGCCTCCAGAGGAAGAAAGCGTAACATTTCTATCTTTTCCTGAACGCAAAGGCATAATGACTTCCTTATCAGCATGAAACACACTTATATGAGATATGTCTTAAGGATGGTTATCTTGACTACGTCAACAAAATACAAATCATCAAGGAGTCAATGAATGGGAAATAACCGTTGAAAGAGGGCTGGCCCGGCCTGGCCTTGTTCGTCCTTGGCGCGGATGGTGGGGTGCCTTTATAGGAGGAGGACGGGAAGAGAACACAGGTGCGGCAGGTCACTCAGCCGCAAAGCACTGTGGTCGTCGCAGTCCCGCGATGCAACAATGCCCCCAGATCGGCGTTTCTCCCAGCAGCCAAAGTAGGTACGTCCTGGAGGGGGAGGAAGCAAGGGTTTCAACTGGCACTATGTCCCAGCTGCGAGCGGCTCCCACGGAGCGGGGGCCGCGAGTCGTTTAGTAAGCACCAGTGGGAGGAGGCGGGAAGAGAACACAGGTGCGGCAGGTCACTCAGCCGCAAGCACTGTGGTCGTCGCAGTCCCGCAATGCAACAATGCCCCCCTTGGCGTTTCTCCCAGCAGCCAAAGTAGGTACGTCCTGGAGGGGGAGGAAGCAAGGGTTTCAACTGGCGCTATGTCCCAACTGCGAGTGGCACCCGCGGAGTGGGGGGTGCGAGTCGTTTAGTAAGCACCAGTGGGAGGAAGCGGGAAGAGGACACAGGTGCGTCAGGTCACTCAGCCGCAAAGCACTGTGGTCGTCGCAGTCCCGCGATGCAACAATGCCCCCAGATCGGCGTTTCTCCCAGCAGCCAAAGTAGGTACGTCCTGGAGGGGGAGGAAGCAAGGGTTTCAACTGGCACTATGTCCCAGCTGCGAGCGGCTCCCACGGAGCGGGGGCCGCGAGTCGTTTAGTAAGCACCAGTGGGAGGAGGCGGGAAGAGAACACAGGTGCGGCAGGTCACTCAGCCGCAAGCACTGTGGTCGTCGCAGTCCCGCAATGCAACAATGCCCCCCTTGGCGTTTCTCCCAGCAGCCAAAGTAGGTACGTCCTGGAGGGGGAGGAAGCAAGGGTTTCAACTGGCGCTATGTCCCAACTGCGAGTGGCACCCGCGGAGTGGGGGGTGCGAGTCGTTTAGTAAGCACCAGTGGGAGGAAGCGGGAAGAGGACACAGGTGCGTCAGGTCACTCAGCCGCAAAGCACTGTGGTCGTCGCAGTCCCGCGATGCAACAATGCCCCCAGATCGGCGTTTCTCCCAGCAGCCAAAGTAGGTACGTCCTGGAGGGGGAGGAAGCAAGGGTTTCAACTGGCGCTATGTCCCAACTGCCAGTCATTTACCTTGCCATAGGCTCTAGAGGGGACACACAGAAAGTGAATATATGCATTGTTAGATTTACATTAGGAGTGTTGTGTGTATTAGAATTTAAGGCTAGCCATGTTACATGATCTGTCTAACAATGTATCCGGACTTTCTGCATAATTGTACATAATGTGAATAAATAATGTTTTTTAATTTTGTAATAAATACGGCCGGGGGTTACACCTCCTAATCCAAAAGTTGGTGGGGTCTTATTAATTGCCTTGAAGGAGGGAGGGAGACCCCATCCATACAAGGGCTGTGGGTACAAAAGGTAAATAGGGGACTCGGGAGTACCAGGCCATATAGACAAGGCCGAGCGCTATAATAGCATGCGCCGCCATTATG
The DNA here is from genome assembly GCF_964263255.1 of Lissotriton vulgaris. Taxonomy (NCBI): domain Eukaryota; kingdom Metazoa; phylum Chordata; class Amphibia; order Caudata; family Salamandridae; genus Lissotriton; species Lissotriton vulgaris. Next base: position 795,652,244 of record NC_141685.1, on the reverse strand, counting down.
GCGGTTGCACCGGTCCCCGGGGGCAAGGAGGAGGAGGTAGGAGCACTCCCACCTCCACTGAGGGTCCAATTTGGCGGCATACAGAGGGGCATGAACCGGAAGCACTAAAGTGCTTCCGGTTCATGAGGACGCCCAACTGAACTTTGGGGTCTGACCGGTTTAGACCGGCCTGGCCCGTGCTTCCCCTTAAAAGGGGGTGGGGGAGTAAAACAGTCTCTTGTTCTTTTGTTCCCCCACAGGCACAGCACCCGGGCCACCAGCGGCCCATAATTTGTTTTCCCCACCCACCATCCCCTAAGGCAGGCATTTTTTTAAAAATATGTTTCTCGGAAATGTATTTGCTTGGTTCTTTTAAACTTTCATTACAGGTATCTCCGGAGATAAGATTGAATGTAAATATGATGGTTTGGTGAATTTGTAATAAAAGTGTCGATATTTGTAATTTTGTCAGTACAGGGTTTTAATGCAGAGTTATGTGGTTGAAATGTGTAACAGTTAATAAAATCTTAGAACATGAAATTTGGTTTCAGGCAATAATGTCGTATTTAGTTGTGTGTGTCTCTGGTCAGGCAATAAGATCATGATTGGTAAGCATAGTCTTCGGTTCTTAGCGGTCAGAACCATGTAACTCCAGGGACAGTGGCAGCCGGTAGGTAGGCTGTGGGGTGCGGGGGCCAGGAGAGACGCTCTTCTCAGTCGGCCTGTGGCCACCCTCGCACGCGCATGTGCATCAGGGCGCAAGTATGCTGAATTTTGCAGGCCCTGTTTATGGAGTTTAAGGCACAGGGCGTAGGGGGGGCCTGGGGGAGAATCTCTGTCCGATAAGCTGTACCCCCTAGTAGTAATTTGTAGTTTGCTGGGATCTAGAGACTGACAGTCATTTACCTTGCCGTAGGCTCTAGAGGGGACACGCAGACAGTGAATATATGCATTGTTAGATTTACGGTAGGAAGGACGTATGTATTAGAGTTTGAGGTTAGCCACCTTACATGATCTGTCTAACAATGTATCTAGACTTTCTTTTTTTTAAATTATTTTATTTAATTGGTTCACGGCATAAATACATCATAGATCATAAATACAGCAAAATACAAACAGAGAATAGCTTAATTCATTCATAACAAAAACCATATTATCCGTTATATACGAAGCATACATAAAAAATTATAATCTCAATGAAATTAAATGGCATTCTCAATCTTCATAATAGTCTGAAAAAGCCCCCCAGATTTTCAGTCCAATTTTTTTCCTTTTCCTAGACCCAGAAACTGAAAAAAGACCCCACTCCAATTTATATAATTTATACAATCGTGCTCGCCATTGCTGAAATAGTGGTGGATTTTCCTGAAGCCACTCTGTAGCAATACATATCCGTGCTACAGTCATAGTAAAAAAAATGAAATAACGAAAACAATATAATCCATCAGCACGGTTGTCTTTAGTAATCTTCCCCAGCACCAACATGGAGGGAGTAATCGTCACGCGAACATTGAGCACTAAAGACATAAACTTTTCAATATCTAGTATAAACACCCTTAATCTGGGACAAGAAAAGAAAATATGTAAACTATCTGCATGATCGGCTTTACACCGAAAACATTTTCCATCAAAACCATCTCCCCATTTTGACATTTGTTGCGGTGTGTAATATAAATCAAATAGGGTTTTGAAGAACTGTGCCTTTAAATTAGCTGACATTAAAACTTCTTTTGAGAGCGAAATGAGATCTTCCACATCAACCTCAGTATCCGCTAAAGTATCGGCCCATTTTGCCCTTATTCTCTCCAAATCGTCTGGTTTCTCCTCCACAAACATTCTATACAAAGTACCAATCTTCACCTGGCGACCTATTCCCTCAACAACTTGATGCTTTTGTAAGCTTAGTTTTTGTCTCATGAGAAAATCCCTAATTTGTAGAAATTTAAAAAAATAACTTCTGGGTAAACCGAACTGCTCACTCAGTTCCACAAATGATTTGCACTTGCCATCCTCCAAAAAGAAATCCCCCAAACATGTCACCCCCTTTTTTTGCCATTTCAAGGCCATTCCATCCAAAAATATAGTAGGCAATAATCTTGAAGTGGTAAAGGGAGTGTAATACGCCAACTTCCCAATACCGATAGTACGAGTCAGCCATTTCCAAGTCTTATGGGCTCCTATCAATACTTTAAACCGGGTCCGCTTGTAATAATTACCATCTATTTCAATAAAAAAGCTTTGTCTCACTTGTGGTCCCATCAAAATCTCAAATATAGATGGGTGATTGTACATGGGTTCCGTTGATTCCCCTGTTGTCAACACTCTCATTCTTAATAAAAAAACAAACTATATAATAAAGAAAAAAATCGGGTACTCCTAACCCTCCCCTTTCAAATGGTAGCATCAAAAATGTCATAGCCCGTCTTGGTTTCCCAGGGCTCCAAATACATTTTCCACATAATGATTGTAAAGCCTGTAGTTTGGGTTTTGAAAATTCCAAGGGTATTGAACGGAACAAATAGAGCACTTTAGGTAAAACATTCATTTTTATAACATTGGTCCGTCCAATAATGGTCAGGAATAAACGATCCCATCTCTCAAGAGAAACCTTAATTTTATCGTATACATTATTCCAATTTACATCAACCAGTTCAAACATATTTGTCTTGATCCGTATCCCAAGGTAAGTAACCTCCCCCACCACTCTCTCATCCTCCCAAGTTATGGCTTCTGAGCATAAGATCTGAGTCTTTGATGCATTAAGTTTATAACCAGTTATGGTTCCGAATTCTTTCGCCAGCCTCTCAATCTCTAAAATAGCAGTGTCTGGTCTGTCTGTAACCACCGCTATATCAACCGCGTAAGCGAACACCGAAAAACAAAAATCAGATACTATAAAGGGAGGAATTAAGGGGTTCTGACTTAATTTTTCTATAAACGGGTTAATGTATAAAGCAAATAATAACGGAGAACATGGGTAGCCTTGGCGAGTCCCTCTAGTAATGTTAAAAGAATCAGAGAGCGCTCCCAGGGCCAAAATGTTAGCCGTAGGTTTAACATATAAAGATTTAATAGCATTAATGTATTTCTGTCCAAAACCCATTTTGGCCATTAATATCCACAAATACTCCCAGCACACCCGGTCAAACGCTTTTTCTGCGTCTAACAGAAAAAGCGCCAACTTCCGTTTGTTTACAGCCGCCATATCAAACAACGTAATTACTTTATTGATATGATCCACAGTTCCTCTTTTAGGGATAACCCCATGTTGATATCACGAAACTAGAAATGATACAACTTTGGATAATCGATTGGCCAAAATCTTTGAATAAATCTTATTATCCACATTCAATAACGATATAGGACGATAAGATCCAACATTGTCCACAGGTTTACCTTTTTTACAAAAGACCGCAATAATTGCATCAGACCAAGTGGTGGGTGGGTTCCCCTGTTGTGCTACCAGTATTACATGGAGCAATTTGTCCTTTAAAGTATTGAAGAACATTTTATATACCTCAGCCGGTATTCTATCGGGTCCAGCGGCTTTACCAACTGCAAGACTCTTCACTGCTATCTCTAGCTCTGACATAGTTATTGGTAAGTCCAGTTCTTCCGCCATTAGGGGTTCTAAAACTTTCAAACCGACCAGCATTGTATCGTACCATTGCATATTTAAATCTAAGCTATCCCTAGAATAAAGTACAGCATAAAAACTTTGAAATATTCGAAGAATACGTTCTGGTTCTGAGTGCGATTTACCCTGAGCATCTATCATTGAACTGATATTCCGAGCTGTCTGCTTCATTCATAGTCTTACCGCCAAAGTTTTGCCTATTTTTTCCCCAAATTCATAGCTTAACATTTTGGATGTTAAAAATCTCCTAGCAATTTCCATGTCCCAGAAGCCAAGAATATTAGTTCTGGCCTTAGCCACCTCATTTTCGACCTCACAAAGCTCTTTTTTACCCTGAGCAACTTCCCTAGTTAACAAAATCTCTGCTTTAACCAAGAGCTCATATAGTTTGTCAAGTTCTTTTTTTAATCTTTTACGTTGCCAAGATGAGAAACTAATGCACTCTCCCCGGAAACCCGCTTTAAAAGTATCCCAGACTGTACCAGTGTTAGCCGTACCATGATTATTAATAAAAAAAGATTGAATCCAACTTTGCATATGTGTTTTAAATTCTTCATTCAGCCCTAATTTCCGATCATAAGAAAAATTAGGTGGTACTGTCCTCTTCGCTGGACTCTGTATTTCAATCACTATGGGGGAGTGATCAGAAGTAATTCTAGGATAAATTCTAATATTAGTTCCTTCCAACAAATATTCTGGGACAAAAAAATAATCTAGTCTGACTAATTTTTTATGGGGATGTGAATAAAAAGTAAATCCATTATCCCCCTCACGAAGCTTTCCCCAAACATCAATTAGGCCTTGATCTTATAATAAGTTAACAAGAGCTTTATACACTCTCGGTTTACGGCCTTTATAATTTCCATGCCCCTCCAGTAAAGCATTGTTAGACAAATCTATATTCATATCCCCACAAATCACTATCGGCTGTGGAAAATTAACTAACTCCAAATTAATTTCAACCAGCGGGGCAGTGTCCTCCAGATTAGCTCCATAAACAGTAGCCAGCGTTATTTGCCTACCCCCACTTTTACACTCTACAATAGCCCAAAGCCCATTTTTGTCCAATAGCTACCCCCCTTATCATACTGGTCTGTCTAGAAGCAGCAACTAATATAAATCCCAAATCTTTTAGCACCTCCCTTTTTGACCACGGAATGTGAGTTTCCTGAATACATACAACATCAGGTTGAATATATTTCAATTCTGCGGCTATTTTATGTCTTTTCGTTGGGTTGTTCAGTCCACATACATTCATTGAACAGATTCTTAAACCTTTTCCCACCATTTTAAATCAAAATATCCAGCCATAACTAAGCCGTAAACAAAGACAAAAATAAGTAATGCGGAACCCTTCTTTTCAAATATCCTTTTAACCACCTTTTTTCCATGTGTTTTGCCGTGAACTCTTTTTTTACCCTTTTTTACACCCCCCCGTGACCCCTTTCCCCACCCAACCTCCCTCTTCCATCTCACCCACCCTTGCCCACCCTGCCCTTCTCCCTTCATAGAGGCTTTAGGTCTTATGGTCCTGTGATGCATGTTTGCCCCAACAGCCCCCTGCCGTCCCCCTACAGAGCTTTCACATCATTAGTAAAACATAATCCCCCTATTCGGGTGAAAAACGCCTGAGCAAACTAATATATCAAAATTAAGCATATGATAATTCAATTCTTTTCAATATCTCTCTGCAATTACATTTACGTCATCAAAAATTCTTTGGCAGCAATTTCAGTCATGAAAAATCTAGTGCGATCCTTACGAATGACTTTAAGCTTCGCAGGAAACATTAAATATGCCTGCGCAGCTTTTCCTTGAAATTGTGATATAAGCTGTTTTAGCTGCCATCTAGTCTCAACAGATTGTTTGCAGAGATCAGGTCTTACAAAAAACTCACAGCCTAGAGCCTTACATTTCTTATCTGGACGTGCATTCAAAAATAATACCTCGCGAGCCTGGAAACTGTTGAAAGCCACTATTATAGCTCGTGGTTTCTGATCTCGTGTATTAGCTCTGAAAGGGAATCTATGGGCCCTTTCCACCTCCCGATCGCAATCCCATTTCTCAGCCTCTGGCACTGCATCTTTCAAAAGTGAGACTATAAAACCACGTGTGTCAGACCCTTCGTTCCCCTCCTCAATCTGCAAAAATCTCAAATTATTCCTCCAAGATCTATTCTCAATGTCTACAAGCTTCCAGTTAACATCTTCCTTGGTCGCCATGTGCATTTCTATAGTCTTTCGTTGTTGCGCCACCTCATCTTCTAATGAGGAAATGCGTGATTCAGCCTCAGTAGCTCTAGTCAGAAATTCAGTGTTTGATTTTACCAGCCTCCTCACGGAGTTTTGCAACTTTTTACAAGAATTCTGTACCCTCAGACTATCCTCACGCGTTTCCTCTCTATGCTGTATCATGGTTTGATAAATCAATCCCAGGGAAATATCCTCCATTTCTGAATCCAAATCAATGGGGCCCACATCAGCATTCCAAGTCTCTTCTCTCTCTTTGCCACTCATGTTCAAACGAAGCTTGCGAACCGTACTAAGGTCTGTGCCATCTTTCTCCATGACTTCATTCAAGCTACTGTGCCCACTTTCTTCCTCTAAGCAGCCATCCTCCATGCTCATACGTGTAGCATATAATTCTGCTAAATCCTCGGAGGAGGACATAGAGTGCTCTGAGAGGGAAAAGAAATTCGCCGAATCTGTTTCTCCCCCAGTGAGTATTGCTGTATCAACGTTACTCAATAAGTTCACTTCAACATCGCTCTGCATAGAGGAAGTAGTGGGGAGACTATCGTCACAGTGAGGAGAATTATTAGGCGTATTTAAAGATGATGGCAAAGCCAATGAAGTTCCCTCTGAACTAGCAACGCTGTTTAAATTCTCAGCTATACTCAGCTCTTTTCTCTTTTCAAGTTGTCCAGAGCCGGGGGTGGAGACGGAGGTTGAGGCAGGGATTACTTGAACTGACAGTCTTTTGAACAGCCTCAGCTCCTGGCCCCCCGACCACTTTTGGCGGTTTTAACTTCATCTTCCCTGCATCCTTGTTTTTGGCTCCTGAAAACATGTCCGGAATCTTCTTATGCGCACCAACTACCTCCCCCTCCCTATCCGATAGCGCTGCAACTTCTACTTCTACGTTATTACTCACTGTGGGAGGGGGGTCACAGTTGTAACTGACACCAACGCTGCTCTTGATGCGGGAGTAATTAACGCCGTCTCCGCTCCATTTGGATTCTCCATGGCAGCGCCCTGCCCCCGGGCTCTCCTTCCTTTTGGTCCCATGTCTGCACTCGATACTGCAAACCGCTCTGACCGCCGGCTGCTCAGCTCGCCGCCGCTCTCCGAACTGCCTTGCTCCACTCGCAGGCAGCGCGCCTTCCAGGTGTGCTGAATCAGAAGCCGAATCAGGTGCTGCCGGAAAGACGCCCAGCGTCCAGCGTGTCGGATCCAGGTCGATAACTCCGTCACAACTCGAAACTGAATCATGGAAATACATTTTCAGTGCTTCCCGCTACTGATAGACTTAATGGCTCTATATAGCTCGTAGCTTAAGCTTGCTCGGTTCCTGTTTGCACCGTAATTCCTTCGACCCCGAGAGGTCCGGCAGGAGCAGCAAACTCACGCGTCCAGTGCGGACGCCATCTTGCCTCATGTATCCAGACTTTCTGCGTAATTGTACATAATGTGAATAAATAATCTTTTCTAATTTTGTAATAAATACGGCCGGGGGGTTACACCCCCTAATCCAAAAGTCGGTGTGGTCTTATTAACTGCCTTGAAGGAGGGAGGGAGACCCCATCCGTACAAGGGCTGCGGGTACAAAAGGTAAATAGGGGACTCAGGGAGTACCAGGCCATATAACGTAGCGTGAACATAAAAGGAAAGAGTGCCAAACTCTGAAGACCACTACCCCTTCCACAGGCCTCAGTTACGTTTAATTCACAGTCCCTCAATTTCAGCATTGAAACACTCTGAATACTAATTATTTGCAATAAAATCATTGTGGTTACTCATTCAGCTTAAACAGCTCACAGCCATTGACAAAGCCAATAGTCGGTGCTATTTTTTTGTATGTGTCTGTTGTGTTATATTTCTGAATGCATTAACAGAAAGCTCTTGAAGAACTAAAATGTCAGTTGGGTGACACACTAGGGGAATCACAGAAATGTAGTTTACATGTTTAAACCACGCCCCTAATTATGCAGACGTGCCCCTTTAAGGCACCTGTCACTTTTACATTCCACTTACAGCCCTGGTAATAACATAGCAAGGGATTTGAATTTTCACAGAGTAGTACTAATAAATGTGAATCTGCGTTATTGCAGTGTGTCTAATAACATGTTGTATTGCATTTTTACTGTCATTGAATAAATATAGCTGAGGTTGTGTGTGTGACGTCATTTCCTGTAACATCACTGGCTTGGTTAATTAAAACCCAAGCCCTCGTCTACAGTAAAAGACTGTAGAGAACAAACGCTTTGCCTGCATTTAGATATCCATCCAGCCTTAGTTATGATGTCGTGTTCAAACAAACCTGCATTTTCCTTCCTTTGTTTGCGTGAACACGTATTTGTTTGAGGTCACTTTAACCCAATTAGGTTTTCTTTTTCTGAGGGTGATCCATTTTCTTTTTCACCCGCCATGGAACTATTTTTAATCACAGCTCTGCTTTCCCTTTTCGCGCCCGATAGCGGCTTAATTAATTACCTCAGCCTCTCCAATCGAAGCGCCTCTCGTGACGGCCTTGTATAAAGGGAAGCAGCTGAAAGCAGCCGGGACTAGGCGGGAAACTCTGATTAAAGTCTGCTGCCAGGGTACTGGCGGCCATGTTAATTAATCTGCTACCACAGGCTAGGGACAGCCAGAAGCAAGGAGGAAGGTGGAGGAGAGAGAGAAGCATGGGAGAGAGGGAAAAGGCAGGGAATAGAATGGGAAAAGTACAATGAAAAAGAAAGCGGAGAGAAAAAGGACAGGAAAAAGGGAGGGAAAGAGAGAAAAAAGAAAGGAAGAAAGAGTGCAAGTGAACTAAATTACCATAAAGAAAGAAAAAGCATTGGCAAAGCCAATAGGTCTCTCATGTTACTGCCAATTAACTTTGGCAATGCTTTTTACCAGTGCTGTTCGTCATCCGCAAAAACAAAACAAATGATTCTCATCGTATTGCTGATGCTGCACAGAAGCAACAAAATTAATAATAAAAAAATAAAGTGCAATAAAGGTTACGCAAGCAGGTGTCAAAATGCTGGATCATGACTCTACCAGAGTGACAGCGTCACTGCGTGTGCATTTGCACACAAATGTGATGATATGTTAGCTATTTTGTTTTCTTGTTTTAATTGACTGTCCTAAGACGGGGGAGAACTGCTAAGTACTACACAGTAATGCTCTCCCCGGGCTGGGCTAAAAGCAGTGGCGTAGCAAGGGGGGGCTGTTCACCCTGTGCGGCATAGGTTTTGGGGGCAGTAGGCTCTCCGCTTTTCCCTGCTGTCTCGGGATGGCACACCCAACTCTTCAATGCGGCTGTCGTGGTGACAATCAGAGTAATCTTGTCAGCACCCCCCCCCCACCCCGCTCTTGAATGCGGCTGCCGTGGGATGGCAAATGCAGGGACTGCCGCAGATGGCCAAAGGGCGAGCTATGCCACTGGCTAAAATAAAAATAAACAAGCATTGGAAATGCAATAGGTCTCGCATTAGGAAAGTTTGAGCGATTGGTATTGTAAATTACACTTTTTTTAATTTAGGTGTTGGTTTTGAAAATAGCAAAATTAATAGCTTTGTCAGTTACAATGTCAATAGTTTTAACTTTCGCAAATGTGACACCTATAGCATTTGTAATGCAATGTGTGTTGTATTTACGTGACTTAGATGTATTGATATTACAAATAACAATGGCTTTTAATTTTGTAAATCATTAATACTTAAATAAAAGTTATTGTAATTTATAATGGCAATACCTTAAACGTTTGTAAATAACGTTTGTGAAGATTATGTTCAGTGTATTTTATTGTGACGAAAAAATCCAAGAACATTGCATTTGCACCTACACACACACAGCCACACACACACACACACACACACACACATATAGATATGTTGGTGGTGGTGGATCTGGGGGATATGGTGGTGGTGGATGCGGTGGTGGATGTGGTGGTGGTGGTGGTAGTGGTGGATGTGGTGTTGGCGGATGTGGTGTTGGTGGATGCGGTGGTGGTGGATGCGGTGGTGGTGGTGGATGTGGTGGTGGATGCGGTGGTGGATGTGGTGGTGGTGGATGCGGTGGTGGTGGAAGTGGTGGTGGATGTGTTGGATGTGGTGGTGGATGTGGTGGTGGTGGGTGTAGTGGTGTATATGGTGGATGTGGTGTTGGTGGATGCGGTGGTGGTGGTGGATGTGGTGGTAGTGGTGGATGCGGTGGTGGATGTGGTGGTGGATGTGGTGGTGGTGGATGCGGTGGTGGTGGAAGTGGTGGTGGATGTGTTGGATGTGGTGGTGGATGTGGTGGTGGTGGATGTGGTGAAAGTGGTGGTGGATGTGGTGGTGGTGGTGGATGCAGTGGATGTGGCGGTGGATGTCATGGTGGATGTGGAGGTGATGCTGGATGTGGTGGTGGATGTGGTGGTGATGGTGGATGTGGTGGTGGATGTGGTGGTGGATGTGGTGGTGATGGTGGATGTGGTGGTGGATACGGTGGATGTGGTGGTGGTGGATGCGGTGGTGGTGGTGGATGCAGTGGTGGTGGATGGGGTGGTGGTGGTGGTGGATGGGGTGGTGGATGTAGTGGTGGTGGGTGTGGTGGGTGTGGTTAAAGTGTTGGTGGATGTGGTGGTGGATGTGGTGGTGGTGGATGTGGTGGTGGTGGAAGTGGTGGTGGATGTGTTGGATGTGGTGGTGGATGTGGTGGTGGTGGGTGTGGTGGTGTATGTGGTGGATGTGGTGTTGGTGGATGCGGTGGTGGTGGTGGATGTGGTGGTGGTGTTGGATGCGGTGGTGGATGTGGAGGTGGATGCGGTGGTGGTGGATGCAGTGGTGGTGGAAGTGGTGGTGGATATGTTGGATGTGGTGGTGGATGTGGTGGTGGTGGATGTGGTGAAAGTGGTGGTGGATGTGGTGGTGGTGGTGGATGTGGTGGTGGATGCGGTGGATGTGGCGGTGGATGTAATGTTGGATGTGGAGGTGATGCTGGATGTGGTGGTGGATGTGGTGGTGATGGTGGATGTGGTGGTGGATGTGGTGGTGGATGTGGTGGTGGATCTGGTGGTGGTGGTGGATGTGGTGGTGGATGCGGTGGTGGTGGTGGATGCAGTGGTGGTGGATGGGGTGGTGGTGGATGGGGTGGTGGATGTAGTGGTGGTGGGTGTGGTAGGTGTGGTTAAAGTGTTGGTGGATGTGGTGGTGGATGTGGTGGTGGTGGATGCGGTGGTGGTGGTGAATGTGGTGTTGGTGGTGGATGCGGTGGTGGATGTAGTGGTGGTGGAAGTGGTGGTGGACGTGTTAGATGTGGTGGTGGATGTGGTGGTGGTGGATGTGGTGAAAGTGGTGGTGGATGTGGTGGTGGTGGTGGATGTGGTGGTGGTGGTGGATGTGGTGGTGGTGGTGGATGTGGTGGTGGATGTGGCGGTGGATGTCATGGTGGATGTGGAGGTGATGGTGGATGTGGTGGTGGATGTGGTGGTGGTGGATGCAGTGGATGTGGTGGTGGTGGTGGTGGATGCGGTAGTGGTGGTGGATGCAGTGTTGGTGGCGGATGGGGTGTTGGTGGTGGTGGATGGGGTGGTGGTGGTGGATGGGGTGGTGGATGTAGTGGTGGTGGGTGTGGTGGATGTGGTGGTGGTGGGTGTGGTGAAAGTGGTGGTGGATGTGGTGGTGGATGTGGTGGTGTATGTGGTGGTGGTGGATGCGGTGGTGGATGTGGTGGTGGATGTGGTGTTGGTGGATGCGGTGGTGGTGGTGGATGTGGTGGTGGTGGTGGATGTGGTGGTGGTGGTGGATGCGGTGGTGGATGCGGTGGTGGTGGTGGTAAATGCGGTGGTGGTGGAAGTGGTGGTGGATGTGTTGGATGTGGTGGTGGATGTGGTGGTGGATGTGGTGGTGGGTGTGGATGTGGTGGTGGACGTGATGGTGGTGGATGCGATGGTGGATGCGGTGGTGGTGGAAGTGTTGGATGTGGTGGTGGATGTGGTGGTGGATGTGGAGGTGGTGGTGGATGTGGTGGTGGTGGATGTGGTGAAAGTGGTGGTGGATGTGGTGGTTGATGTGGTGGTGGTGGTGGATGTGGTGGTGGTGGATGCGGTGGATGTGGATGTGGTGGTGGATGTGGTGGTGGATGTCATGGTGGATGTGGAGGTGATGGTGGATGTGGTGGTGGATGTGGTGGTGGGGGTGGTGGTGGTAGTTGCAGTGGATGTGGTGGTGGTGGATGCGGTGGTGGTGGTGGATGTAGTGGTGGTGGTGGATGGGGTGGTGGTGATGGATGGGGTGGTGGATGTAGTGGTGGTGGGTGTGGTGGATGTGGTGGTGGTGGGTGTGGTGAAAGTGGTGGTGGATGTGGTGGTGTATGTGGTGGTGGATGTGGTGGTGGTGGATGTGGTGGTGGATGTGGTGGTGGTGGTGGATGTGGTGTTGGTGGATGCGGTGTTGGTGGTGGATGTGGTGGTGGTGGATTAGGTGTTGGATGTGGTGGTGGTGGTGGATGCGGTGGTGGTGGTAGTAGTGGTGGATGTGTTGGATGTGGTGGTGGATGTGGTGGTGGTGGGTGAGGTGGTGTATGTGGTGGATGTGGTGTTGGTGGATGCGGTGGTGGTGGTGGATGTGGTGGTGGTGTTGGATGTGGTGGTGGATGTGGTGGTGGTGGATGCGGTGGTGGTGGAAGTGGTGGTGGAAGTGTTGGATGTGGTGGTGGATGTGGTGGTGGTGGATGTGGTGAAAGTGGTGGTGGATGTGGTGGTGGTGGTGGATGTGGTGGATGTGGTGGTGGATGTCATGGTGGATGTGGAGGTGATGCTGGATGTGGTGGTGGATGTGGTGGTGATGGTGGATGTGGTGGTGGATGTGGTGGTGGATGTGGTGGTGGATGTGGTGGTGATGGTGGATGTGGTGGTGGATGTGGTGGTGGTGGATGCGGTGGTGGTGGTGGATGCAGTGGTGTTGTGGATGGGGTGGTGGTGGATGGGGTGGAGGATGTAGTGGTGGTGGGTGTGGTGGGTGTGGTTAAAGTGTTGGTGGATGTGGTGGTGGATGTGGTGGTGGTGGATGCGGTGGTGGTGGTGAATGTGGTGTTGGTGGTGGATGCGGTGGTGGATGTAGTGGTGGTGGAAGTGGTGGTAGATGTGTTAGATGTGGTGGTGGATGTGGTGGTGGTGGATGTGGTGAAAGTGGTGGTGGATGTGGTAGTGGTGGTGGATGTGGTGGTTTTGGTGGATGTGGTGGATGTGGTGGTGGATGTGGCGGTGGATGTCATGGTGGATGTGGAGGTGATGGTGGATGTGGTGGTGGATGTGATGGTGGATGTGGTGGTGGTGGATGCAGTGGATGTGGTGGTGGTGGTGGTGGATGCGGTGGTGGTGGTGGATGCAGTGGTGGTGGTGGATGGGGTGTTGGTGGTGGTGGATGGGGTGGTGGTGGTGGATAGGGTGGTGGATGTAGTGGTGGTGGGTGTGGTGGATGTGGTGGTGGTGGGTGTGGTGAAAGTGGTGGTGGATGTGGTGGTGGATGTGGTGGTGGATGTGGTGGTGGTGGATGCGGTGGTGGATGTGGTGGTGGATGTGGTGTTGGTGGATGCGGTGGTGGTGGTGGATGTGGTGGTGGTGGATGCGGTGGTGAATGCGGTGGTGGTGGTGGTGGATGCGGTGGTGGTGGAAGTGGTGGTGGATGTGTTGGATGTGGTGGTGGATGTGGTGGTGGATGTGGTGGATGTGGTGTTGGGTGTGGATGTGGTGGTGGATGTGGTGGTGGTGGATGCGATGGTGGATGCGGTGGTGGTGGAAGTGTTGGATGTGGTGGTGGATGTGGTGGTGGATGTGGAGGTGGTGGTGGATGTGGTGGTGGTGGATGTGGTGAAAGTGGTGGTGGATGTGGTGGTGGTGGATGCGGTGGATGTGGATGTGGTGGTGGATGTGGTGGTGGATGTCATGGTGGATGTGGAGGTGATGATGGATGTGGTGGTGGATGTGGTGGTGGGGGTGTTGGTGGTGGATGCAGTGGATGTGGTGGTGGTGGATGCGGTGGTGGTGGTGGATGCAGTGGTGGTGGTGGATGGGGTGGGGGTGGTGGATGGGGTGGTGGATGTAGTGGTGGTGGGTGTGGTGGATGTGGTGGTGGTGGGTGTGGTGAAAGAGGTGGTGGATGTGGTGGTGGATGTGGTGGTGTATGTGGTGGTGGTGGATGCGGTGTGGATGTGGTGGTGGTGGTGGATGTGGTGTTGGTGGATGCGGTGTTGGTGGTGGATGTGGTGGTGGTGGATTAGGTGTTGGATGTGGTGGTGGTGGTGGATGCGGTGGTGGTGGTAGTGGTGGTGGATGTGTTGGATGTGGTGGTGGATGTGGTGGTGGTGGTCGTGGTGGTGGATGTGGTGGTGGATGTGGTGGTGGTGATGGTGGATGTGGTGGTGGATGTGGTGGTGGATGTGGTGGTGGATGTGGTGACGGATGTGGTGGTGATGGTGGATGTGGTGGTGGATGCGGTGGATGTGGTGGTGGTGGATGCGGTGGTGGTGGTGGATGCAGTGGTGGTGGATGGGGTGGTGGTGGATGGGGTGGAGGATGTAGTGGTGGTGGGTGTGGTGGGTGTGGTTAAAGTGTTGGTGGATGTGGTGGTGGATGTGGTGGTGGTGGATGCGGTGGTGGTGGTGAATGTGGTGTTGGTGGTGGATGCGGTGGTGGATGTAGTGGTGGTGGAAGTGGATGTGTTAGATGTGGTGGTGGATGTGGTGGTGGTGGATGTGGTGAAAGTGGTGGTGGATGTGGTGGAGGTGGTGGATGTGGTGGTGGTGGTGGATGTGGTGGATGTGGTGGTGGATGTGGCGGTGGATGTCATGGTGGATGTGGAGGTGATGGTGGATGTGGTGGTGGATGTGATGGTGGATGTGGTGGTGGTGGATGCAGTGGATGTGGTGGTGGTGGTGGTGGATGCAGTCGTGGTGGTGGATGCAGTGGTGGTGGTGGATGGGGTGTTGGTGGTGGTGGATGGGGTGGTGGTGGTGGATCGGGTGGTAGATGTAGTGGTGGTGGGTGTGGTGGATGTGGTGGTGGTGGGTGTGGTGAAAGTGGTGGTGGATGTGGTGGTGGATGTGGTGGTGTATGTGGTGGTGGTGGATGCGGTGGTGGATGTGGTGGTGGATGTGGTGTTGGTGGATGCGGTGGTGGTGGTGGATGTGGTGGTGGTGGATGCGGTGGTGAATGCGGTGGTGGTGGTGGTGGTGGATGCGGTGGTGGTGGAAATGGTGGTGGATGTGTTGGATGTGGTGGTGGATGTGGTGGATGTGGTGTTGGGTGTGGATGTGGTGGTGGATGTGGTGGTGGTGGATGCGATGGTGGATGCGGTGGTGGTGGAAGTGTTGGATGTGGTGGTGGATGTGGAGGTGGTGGTGGATGTGGTGGTGGTGGATGTGGTGACAGTGGTGGTGGATGTGGTGGTGGTGGTGGATGTGGTGGTGGTGGATGCGGTGGATGTGGATGTGGTGGTGGATGTGGTGGTGGATGTCATGGTGGATGTGGAGGTGATGATGGATGTGGTGGTGGATGTGGTGGTGTGGGTGGTAGATGCAGTGGATGTGGTGGTGGTGGATGCGGTGGTGGTGGTGGATGCAGTGATGGTGGTGGATGGGGTGGTGGTGGTGGATGGGGTGGTGGATGTAGTGGTGGTGGGTGTGGTGGATGTGGTGGTGGTGGGTGTGGTGAAAGAGGTGGTGGATGTGGTGGTGGATGTGGTGGTGTATGTGGTGGTGGTGGATGCGGTGTGGATGTGGTGGTGGTGGTGGATGTGGTGTTGGTGGATGCGGTGTTGGTGGTGGATGTGGTGGTGGTGGATTAGGTGTTGGATGTGGTGGTGGTGGTGGATGTGGTGGTGGTGGTAGTGGTGGTGGATGTGTTGGATGTGGTGGTGGATGTGGTGGTGGTGGGTGTGGTGGTGGATGTGGTGGTGGATGTGGTGGTGGTGGTGGTGGATGTGGTGTTGGTGGATGCGGTGGATGTGGTGGTGGTGGATGCGGTGGTGGATGTGGTGGTGGTGGAAGTGGTGGTGGACGTGTTAGATGTGGTGGTGGATGTGGTGAAAGTGGTGGTGGACGTGTTAGATGTGGTGAAAGTGGTGGTGGATGTGGTGGTGGATGTGGTGGTGGTGGATGTGGTGAAAGTGGTGGTGGATGTGGTGGTGGTGGTGGATGTGGTGGTGGTGGTGGATGTGGTGGATGTGGTCGATGTGGTCGATGTGGTGGTGGATGTGGCGGTGGATGTGGTGGTGGATGTGGTGGTGGTGGATGCAGTGGATGTGGTGGTGGTGGTGGTGGATGCGGTGGTGGAGGTGGATGCAGTGTTGGTGGTGGATGGGTTGTTGGTGGTGGTGGATGGGGTGGTGGTGGTGGATGGGGTGGTGGATGTAGTGGTGGTGGGTGTGGTGGATGTGGTGGTGGTGGGTGTGGTGAAAGTGGTGGTGGATGTGGTGGTGGATGTGGTGGTGGATGTGGTGGTGGTGGATGCGGTGGTGGATGTGGTGGTGGATGTGGTGTTGGTGGATGCGGTGGTGGTGGTGGATGTGGTGGTGGTGGATGCGGTGGTGTATGCGGTGGTGGTGGTGGTGGTTGCGGTGGTGGTGGAAGTGGTGGTGGATGTGTTGGATGTGGTGGTGGATGTGGTGGTGGATGTGGTGGATGTGGTGGTGGGTGTGGATGTGGTGGTGGATGTGATGGTGGTGGATGCAATGGTGGATGCGGTGGTGGTGGAAGTGGTGGATGTGGTGGTGGATGTGGAGGTGGTGGTGGATGTGGTGGTGGTGGATGTGGTGAAAGTGGTGGTGGATGTGGTGGTGGATGTGGTGGTGGTGGTGGATGTGGTGGTGGTGGATGCGGTGGATGTGGATGTGGTGGTGGATGTGGTGGTGGATGTCATGGTGGATGTGGAGGTGATGGTGGATGTGGTGGTGGATGTGGTGGTAAGGGTGGTGGTGGTGGATGCAGTGGATGTGGTGGTGGTGGATGCGGTGGTGGTGGTGGATGTAGTGGTGGTGGTGGATGGGGTGGTGGTGGTGGATGGGGTGGTGGATGTAGTGGTGGTGGGTGTGGTGGATGTGGTGGTGGTGGGTGTGGTGAAAGTGGTGGTGGATGTGGTGGTGTATGTGGTGGTGTATGTGGTGGTGGTGGATGCGGTGGTGGATGTGGTGGTGGTGGTGGATGTGGTGTTGGTGGATGCGGTGTTGGTGGTGGATGTGGTGGTGGTGGATTAGGTGTTGGATGTGGTGGTGGTGGTGGATGCGGTGGTGGTGGTGGATGTGTTGGATGTGGTGGTGGATGTGGTGGTGGTGGGTGTGGTGGTGTATGTGGTGGTGTATGTGGTGGATGTGGTGTTGGTGGATGCGGTGGTGGTGGTGGATGTGGTGGTGGTGTTGGATGTGGTGGTGGATGTGGTGGTGGATGTGGTGGTGGTGAATGCGGTGGTGGTGCAAGTGGTGGTGGATGTGTTGGATGTGGTGGTGGATGTGGTGGTGGTGGATGTGGTGAAAGTGGTGGTGGATGTGGTGGTGGTGGTGGATGTGGTGGTGGATGCAGTGGATGTGGTGGTGGATGTCATGGTGGATGTGGAGGTGATGCTGGATGTGGTGGTGGATGTGGTGGTGATGGTGGATGTGGTGGTGGATGTGGTGGTGGATGTGGTGGTGGATGTGGTGGTGATGGTGGATGTGGTGGTGGATGCGGTGGATGTGGTGGTGGTGGATGCGGTGGTGGTGGTGGATGCAGTGGTGGTGGATGGGGTGGTGGTGGATGGGGTGGAGGATGTAGTGGTGGTGGGTGTGGTGGGTGTGGTTAAAGTGTTGGTGGATGTGGTGGTGGTGGATGCGGTGGTGGTGGTGAATGTGGTGTTGGTGGTGGATGCGGTGGTGGATGTAGTGGTGGTGGAAGTGGTGGTGGATGTGTTAGATGTGGTGGTGGATGTGGTGGTGGTGGATGTGGTGAAAGTGGTGGTGGATGTGGTGGAGGTGGTGGATGTGGTGGTGGTGGTGGATGTGGTGGATGTGGTGGTGGATGTGGCGGTGGATGTCATGGTGGATGTGGAGGTGATGGTGGATGTGGTGGTGGTGGATTAGGTGTTAGATGTGGTGGTGGTGGTGGATGCGGTGGTGGTGGTAGTGGTGGTGGATGTGTTGGATGTGGTGGTGGATGTGGTGGTGGTGGGTGTGGTGGTGGATGTGGTGGTGGATGTGGTGGTGGTGGTGGTGGATGTGGTGTTGGTGGATGCGGTGGATGTGGTGGTGGTGGATGCGGTGGTGGATGTGGTGGTGGACGTGTTAGATGTGGTGGTGGATGTGGTGAAAGTGGTGGTGGACGTGTTAGGTGTGGTGAAAGTGGTGGTGGATGTGGTGGTGGATGTGGTGGTGGTGGATGTGGTGAAAGTGGTGGTGGATGTGGTGGTGGTGGTGGATGTGGTGGTGGTGGTGGATGTGGTGGATGTGGTGAATGTGGTCGATGTGGTGGTGGATGTGGCGGTGGATGTGGTGGTGGATGTGGTGGTGGTGGATGCAGTGGATGTGGTGGTGGTGGTGGTGGATGCGGTGGTGGAGGTGGATGCAGTGTTGGTGGTGGATGGGTTGTTGGTGGTGGTGGATGGGGTGGTGGTGGTGGATGGGGTGGTGGATGTAGTGGTGGTGGGTGTGGTGGATGTGGTGGTGGTGGGTGTGGTGAAAGTGGTGATGGATGTGGTGGTGGATGTGGTGGTGGATGTGGTGGTGGTGGATGCGGTGGTGGATGTGGTGGTGGATGTGGTGTTGGTGGATGCGGTGGTGGTGGTGGATGTGGTGGTGGTGGATGCGGTGGTGTATGCGGTGGTGGTGGTTGCGGTGGTGGTGGAAGTGGTGGTGGATGTGTTGGATGTGGTGGTGGATGTGGTGGTGGATGTGGTGGATGTGGTGGTGGGTGTGGATGTGGTGGTGGATGTGATGGTGGTGGATGCAATGGTGGATGCGGTGGTGGTGGAAGTGGTGGATGTGGTGGTGGATGTGGAGGTGGTGGTGGATGTGGTGGTGGTGGATGTGGTTAAAGTGGTGGTGGATGTGGTGGTGGTGGTGGATGTGGTGGTGGTGGATGCGGTGGATGTGGATGTGGTGGTGGATGTGGTGGTGGATGTCATGGTGGATGTGGAGGTGATGGTGGATGTGGTGGTGGATGTGGTGGTAAGGGTGGTGGATGTGGATGCAGTGGATGTGGTGGTGGTGGATGCGGTGGTGGTGGTGGATGTAGTGGTGGTGGTGGATGGGGTGGTGGTGGTGGATGGGGTGGTAGATGTAGTGGTGGTGGGTGTGGTGGATGTGGTGGTGGTGGGTGTGGTGAAAGTGGTGGTGGATGTGGTGGTGTATGTGGTGGTGTATGTGGTGGTGGTGGATGCGGTGGTGGATGTGGTGGTGGTGGTGGATGTGGTGTTGGTGGATGCGGTGTTGGTGGTGGATGTGGTGGTGGTGGATTATGTGTTGGATGTGGTGGTGGTGGTGGATGCGGTGGTGGTGGTGGATGTGTTGGATGTGGTGGTGGATGTGGTGGTGGTGGGTGTGGTGGTGTATGTGGTGGTGTATGTGGTGGATGTGGTGTTGGTGGATGGGGTGGTGGTGGTGGATGTGGTGGTGGTGTTGGATGTGGTGGTGAATGTAGTGGTGGTGGGTGTGGTGGATGTGGTGGTGGTGGGTGTGGTGAAAGTGGTGGTGGATGTGGTGGTGTATGTGGTGGTGGATGTGGTGGTGGTGGATGTGGTGGTGGATGTGGTGGTGGTGGTGGATGTGGTGTTGGTGGATGCGGTGTTGGTGGTGGATGTGGTGGTGGTGGATTAGGTGTTGGATGTGGTGGTGGTGGTGGATGCGGTGGTGGTGGTAGTAGTGGTGGATGTGTTGGATGTGGTGGTGGATGTGGTGGTGGTGGGTGAGGTGGTGTATGTGGTGGATGTGGTGTTGGTGGATGCGGTGGTGGTGGTGGATGTGGTGGTGGTGTTGGATGTGGTGGTGGATGTGGTGGTGGTGGATGTGGTGGTGGTGGAAGTGGTGGTGGAAGTGTTGGATGTGGTGGTGGATGTGGTGGTGGTGGATGTGGTGAAAGTGGTGGTGGATGTGGTGGTGGTGGTGGATGTGGTGGTGGATGTGGTGGATGTGGTGGTGGATGTCATGGTGGATGTGGAGGTGATGCTGGATGTGGTGGTGGATGTGGTGGTGATGGTGGATGTGGTGGTGGATGTGGTGGTGGATGTGGTGGTGGATGTGGTGGTGATGGTGGATGTGGTGGTGGATGCGGTGGATGTGGTGGTGGTGGATGCGGTGGTGGTGGTGGATGCAGTGGTGTTGTGGATGGGGTGGTGGTGGATGGGGTGGAGGATGTAGTGGTGGTGGGTGTGGTGGGTGTGGTTAAAGTGTTGGTGGATGTGGTGGTGGATGTGGTGGTGGTGGATGCGGTGGTGGTGGTGAATGTGGTGTTGGTGGTGGATGCGGTGGTGGATGTAGTGGTGGTGGAAGTGGTGGTAGATGTGTTAGATGTGGTGGTGGATGTGGTGGTGGTGGATGTGGTGAAAGTGGTGGTGGATGTGGTAGTGGTGGTGGATGTGGTGGTTTTGGTGGATGTGGTGGATGTGGTGGTGGATGTGGCGGTGGATGTCATGGTGGATGTGGAGGTGATGGTGGATGTGGTGGTGGATGTGATGGTGGATGTGGTGGTGGTGGATGCAGTGGATGTGGTGGTGGTGGTGGTGGATGCGGTGGTGGTGGTGGATGCAGTGGTGGTGGTGGATGGGGTGTTGGTGGTGGTGGATGGGGTGGTGGTGGTGGATAGGGTGGTGGATGTAGTGGTGGTGGGTGTGGTGGATGTGGTGGTGGTGGGTGTGGTGAAAGTGGTGGTGGATGTGGTGGTGGATGTGGTGGTGTATGTGGTGGTGGTGGATGCGGTGGTGGATGTGGTGGTGGATGTGGTGTTGGTGGATGCGGTGGTGGTGGGGGATGTGGTGGTGGTGGATGCGGTGGTGAATGCGGTGGTGGTGGTGGTGGATGCGGTGGTGGTGGAAGTGGTGGTGGATGTGTTGGATGTGGTGGTGGATGTGGTGGTGGATGTGGTGGATGTGGTGTTGGGTGTGGATGTGGTGGTGGATGTGGTGGTGGTGGATGCGATGGTGGATGCGGTGGTGGTGGAAGTGTTGGATGTGGTGGTGGATGTGGTGGTGGATGTGGAGGTGGTGGTGGATGTGGTGGTGGTGGATGTGGTGAAAGTGGTGGTGGATGTGGTGGTGGATGTGGTGGTGGTGGTGGATGTGGTGGTGGTGGATGCGGTGGATGTGGATGTGGTGGTGGATGTGGTGGTGGATGTCATGGTGGATGTGGAGGTGATGATGGATGTGGTGGTGGATGTGGTGGTGGGGGTGGTGGTGGTGGATGCAGTGGATGTGGTGGTGGTGGATGCGGTGGTGGTGGTGGATGCAGTGGTGGTGGTGGATGGGGTGGGGGTGGTGGATGGGGTGGTGGATGTAGTGGTGGTGGGTGTGGTGGATGTGGTGGTGGTGGGTGTGGTGAAAGAGGTGGTGGATGTGGTGGTGGATGTGGTGGTGTATGTGGTGGTGGTGGATGCGGTGTGGATGTGGTGGTGGTGGTGGATGTGGTGTTGGTGGATGCGGTGTTGGTGGGGGATGTGGTGGTGGTGGATTAGGTGTTGGATGTGGTGGTGGTGGTGGATGCGGTGGTGGTGGTAGTGGTGGTGGATGTGTTGGATGTGGTGGTGGATGTGGTGGTGGTGGTCGTGGTGGTGGATGTGGTGGTGGATGTGGTGGTGGTGATGGTGGATGTGGTGGTGGATGTGGTGGTGGATGTGGTGGTGGATGTGGTGGTGGATGTGGTGGTGATGGTGGATGTGGTGGTGGATGCGGTGGATGTGGTGGTGGTGGATGCGGTGGTGGTGGTGGATGCAGTGGTGGTGGATGGGGTGGTGGTGGATGGGGTGGAGGATGTAGTGGTGGTGGGTGTGGTGGGTGTGGTTAAAGTGTTGGTGGATGTGGTGGTGGATGTGGTGGTGGTGGATGCGGTGGTGGTGGTGAATGTGGTGTTGGTGGTGGATGCGGTGGTGGATGTAGTGGTGGTGGAAGTGGATGTGTTAGATGTGGTGGTGGATGTGGTGGTGGTGGATGTGGTGAAAGTGGTGGTGGATGTGGTGGAGGTGGTGGATGTGGTGGTGGTGGTGGATGTGGTGGATGTGGTGGTGGATGTGGCGGTGGATGTCATGGTGGATGTAGAGGTGATGGTGGATGTGGTGGTGGATGTGATGGTGGATGTGGTGGTGGTGGATGCAGTGGATGTGGTGGTGGTGGTGGTGGATGCAGTCGTGGTGGTGGATGCAGTGGTGGTGGTGGATGGGGTGTTGGTGGTGGTGGATGGGGTGGTGGTGGTGGATCGGGTGGTAGATGTAGTGGTGGTGGGTGTGGTGGATGTGGTGGTGGTGGGTGTGGTGAAAGTGGTGGTGGATGTGGTGGTGGATGTGGTGGTGTATGTGGTGGTGGTGGATGCGGTGGTGGATGTGGTGGTGGATGTGGTGTTGGTGGATGCGGTGGTGGTTGTGGATGTGGTGGTGGTGGATGCGGTGGTGAATGCGGTGGTGGTGGTGGTGGTGGATGCGGTGGTGGTGGAAATGGTGGTGGATGTGTTGGATGTGGTGGTGGATGTGGTGGTGGATGTGGTGGATGTGGTGTTGGGTGTGGATGTGGTGGTGGATGTGGTGGTGGTGGATGCGATGGTGGATGCGGTGGTGGTGGAAGTGTTGGATGTGGTGGTGGATGTGGTGGTGGATGTGGAGGTGGTGGTGGATGTGGTGGTGGTGGATGTGGTGATAGTGGTGGTGGATGTGGTGGTGGTGGTGGATGTGGTGGTGGTGGATGCGGTGGATGTGGATGTGGTGGTGGATGTGGTGGTGGATGTCATGGTGGATGTGGAGGTGATGATGGATGTGGTGGTGGATGTGGTGGTGGGGGTGGTGGTGGTAGATGCAGTGGATGTGGTGGTGGTGGATGCGGTGGTGGTGGTGGATGCAGTGATGGTGGTGGATGGGGTGGTGGTGGTGGATGGGGTGGTGGATGTAGTGGTGGTGGGTGTGGTGGATGTGGTGGTGGTGGGTGTGGTGAAAGAGGTGGTGGATGTGGTGGTGGATGTGGTGGTGTATGTGGTGGTGGTGGATGCGGTGTGGATGTGGTGGTGGTGGTGGATGTGGTGTTGGTGGATGCGGTGTTGGTGGTGGATGTGGTGGTGGTGGATTAGGTGTTGGATGTGGTGGTGGTGGTGGATGCGGTGGTGGTGGTAGTGGTGGTGGATGTGTTGGATGTGGTGGTGGATGTGGTGGTGGTGGGTGTGGTGGTGGATGTGGTGGTGGATGTGGTGGTGGTGGTGGTGGATGTGGTGTTGGTGGATGCGGTGGATGTGGTGGTGGTGGATGCGGTGGTGGATGTGGTGGTGGTGGAAGTGGTGGTGGACGTGTTAGATGTGGTGGTGGATGTGGTGAAAGTGGTGGTGGACGTGTTAGATGTGGTGAAAGTGGTGGTGGATGTGGTGGTGGATGTGGTGGTGGTGGATGTGGTGAAAGTGGTGGTGGATGTGGTGGTGGTGGTGGATGTGGTGGTGGTGGTGGATGTGGTGGATGTGGTGGATGTGGTCGATGTGGTGGTGGATGTGGCGGTGGATGTGGTGGTGGATGTGGTGGTGGTGGATGCAGTGGATGTGGTGGTGGTGGTGGTGGATGCGGTGGTGGAGGTGGATGCAGTGTTGGTGGTGGATGGGGTGTTGGTGGTGGTGGATGGGGTGGTGGTGGTGGATGGGGTGGTGGATGTAGTGGTGGTGGGTGTGGTGGATGTGGTGGTGGTGGGTGTGGTGAAAGTGGTGGTGGATGTGGTGGTGGATGTGGTGGTGGATGTGGTGGTGGTGGATGCGGTGGTGGATGTGGTGGTGGATGTGGTGTTGGTGGATGCGGTGGTGGTGGTGGATGTGGTGGTGGTGGATGCGGTGGTGTATGCGGTGGTGGTGGTGGTGGTTGCGGTGGTGGTGGAAGTGGTGGTGGATGAGTTGGATGTGGTGGTGGATGTGGTGGTGGATGTGGTGGATGTGGTGGTGGGTGTGGATGTGGTGGTGGATGTGATGGTGGTGGATGCAATGGGGGATGCGGTGGTGGTGGAAGTGGTGGATGTGGTGGTGGATGTGGAGGTGGTGGTGGATGTGGTGGTGGTGGATGTGGTGAAAGTGGTGGTGGATGTGGTGGTGGATGTGGTGGTGGTGGTGGATGTGGTGGCGGTGGATGTGGATGTGGTGGTGGATGTGGTGGTGGATGTCATGGTGGATGTGGAGGTGATGGTGGATGTGGTGGTGGATGTGGTGGTAAGGGTGGTGGTGGTGGATGCAGTGGATGTGGTGGTGGTGGATGCGGTGGTGGTGGTGGATGTAGTGGTGGTGGTGGATGGGGTGGTGGTGGTGGATGGGGTGGTGGATGTAGTGGTGGTGGGTGTGGTGGATGTGGTGGTGGTGGGTGTGGTGAAAGTGGTGGTGGATGTGGTGGTGTATGTGGTGGTGTATGTGGTGGTGGTGGATGCGGTGGTGGATGTGGTGGTGGTGGTGGATGTGGTGTTGGTGGATGCGGTGTTGGTGGTGGATGTGGTGGTGGTGGATTAGGTGTTGGATGTGGTGGTGGTGGTGGATGCGGTGGTGGTGGTGGATGTGTTGGATGTGGTGGTGGATGTGGTGGTGGTGGGTGTGGTGGTGTATGTGGTGGTGTATGTGGTGGATGTGGTGTTGGTGGATGCGGTGGTGGTGGTGGATGTGGTGGTGGTGTTGGATGTGGTGGTGGATGTGGTGGTGGATGTGGTGGTGGTGGATGCGGTGGTGGTGCAAGTGGTGGTGGATGTGTTGGATGTGGTGGTGGATGTGGTGGTGGTGGATGTGGTGAAAGTGGTGGTGGATGTGGTGGTGGTGGTGGATGTGGTGGTGGATGCAGTGGATGTGGTGGTGGATGTCATGGTGGATGTGGAGGTGATGCTGGATGTGGTGGTGGATGTGGTGGTGATGGTGGATGTGGTGGTGGATGTGGTGGTGGATGTGGTGGTGATGGTGGATGTGGTGGTGGATGCGGTGGATGTGGTGGTGGTGGATGCGGTGGTGGTGGTGGATGCAGTGGTGGTGGATGGGGTGGTGGTGGATGGGGTGGAGGATGTAGTGGTGGTGGGTGTGGTGGGTGTGGTTAAAGTGTTGGTGGATGTGGTGGTGGTGGATGCGGTGGTGGTGGTGAATGTGGTGTTGGTGGTGGATGCGGTGGTGGATGTAGTGGTGGTGGAAGTGGTGGTGGATGTGTTAGATGTGGTGGTGGATGTGGTGGTGGTGGATTTGGTGAAAGTGGTGGTGGATGTGGTGGAGGTGGTGGATGTGGTGGTGGTGGTGGATGTGGTGGATGTGGTGGTGGATGTGGCGGTGGATGTCATGGTGGATGTGGAGGTGATGGTGGATGTGGTGGTGGTGGATTAGGTGTTGGATGTGGTGGTGGTGGTGGATGCGGTGGTGGTGGTAGTGGTGGTGGATGTGTTGGATGTGGTGGTGGATGTGGTGGTGGTGGGTGTGGTGGTGGATGTGGTGGTGGATGTGGTGGTGGTGGTGGTGGATGTGGTGTTGGTGGATGCGGTGGATGTGGTGGTGGTGGATGCGGTGGTGGATGTGGTGGTGGTGGAAGTGGTGGTGGACGTGTTAGATGTGGTGGTAGATGTGGTGAAAGTGGTGGTGGACGTGTTAGATGTGGTGAAAGTGGTGGTGGATGTGGTGGTGGATGTGGTGGTGGTGGATGTGGTGAAAGTGGTGGTGGATGTGGTGGTGGTGGTGGATGTGGTGGTGGTGGTGGATGTGGTGGATGTGGTGAATGTGGTCGATGTGGTGGTGGATGTGGCGGTGGATGTGGTGGTGGATGTGGTGGTGGTGGATGCAGTGGATGTGGTGGTGGTGGTGGTGGATGCGGTGGTGGAGGTGGATGCAGTGTTGGTGGTGGATGGGGTGTTGGTGGTGGTGGATGGGGTGGTGGTGGTGGATGGGGTGGTGGATGTAGTGGTGGTGGGTGTGGTGGATGTGGTGGTGGTGGGTGTGGTGAAAGTGGTGGTGGATGTTGTGGTGGTGGTGGATGCGGTGGTGGATGTGGTGGTGGATGTGGTGTTGGTGGATGCGGTGGTGGTGGATGCGGTGGTGGTGGTGGATGTGGTGGTGGTGGATGCGGTGGTGTATGCGGTGGTGGTGGTTGCGGTGGTGGTGGAAGTAGTGGTGGATGTGTTGGATGTGGTGGTGGATGTGGTGGATGTGGTGGTGGGTGTGGATGTGGTGGTGGATGTGGTGGTGGTGGATGCGGTGGTGTATGCGGTGGTGGTGGTGGTGGTTGCGGTGGTGGTGGAAGTGGTGGTGGATGTGTTGGATGTGGTGGTGGATGTGGTGGTGGATGTGGTGGATGTGGTGGTGGGTGTGGATGTGGTGGTGGATGTGATGGTGGTGGATGCAATGGTGGATGCGGTGGTGGTGGAAGTGGTGGATGTGGTGGTGGATGTGGAGGTGGTGGTGGATGTGGTGGTGGTGGATGTGGTGAAAGTGGTGGTGGATGTGGTGGTGGATGTGGTGGTGGTGGTGGATGTGGTGGTGGTGGATGCGGTGGATGTGGATGTGGTGGTGGATGTGGTGGTGGATGTCATGGTGGATGTGGAGGTGATGGTGGATGTGGTGGTGGATGTGGTGGTAAGGGTGGTGGTGGTGGATGCAGTGGATGTGGTGGTGGTGGATGCGGTGGTGGTGGTGGATGTAGTGGTGGTGGTGGATGGGGTGGTGGTGGTGGATGGGGTGGTGGATGTAGTGGTGGTGGGTGTGGTGGATGTGGTGGTGGTGGGTGTGGTGAAAGTGGTGGTGGATGTGGTGGTGTATGTGGTGGTGTATGTGGTGGTGGTGGATGCGGTGGTGGATGTGGTGGTGGTGGTGGATGTGGTGTTGGTGGATGCGGTGTTGGTGGTGGATGTGGTGGTGGTGGATTAGGTGTTGGATGTGGTGGTGGTGGTGGATGCGGTGGTGGTGGTGGATGTGTTGGATGTGGTGGTGGATGTGGTGGTGGTGGGTGTGGTGGTGTATGTGGTGGTGTATGTGGTGGATGTGGTGTTGGTGGATGCGGTGGTGGTGGTGGATGTGGTGGTGGTGTTGGATGTGGTGGTGGATGTGGTGGTGGATGTGGTGGTGGTGAATGCGGTGGTGGTGCAAGTGGTGGTGGATGTGTTGGATGTGGTGGTGGATGTGGTGGTGGTGGATGTGGTGAAAGTGGTGGTGGATGTGGTGGTGGTGGTGGATGTGGTGGTGGATGCAGTGGATGTGGTGGTGGATGTCATGGTGGATGTGGAGGTGATGCTGGATGTGGTGGTGGATGTGGTGGTGATGGTGGATGTGGTGGTGGATGTGGTGGTGGATGTGGTGGTGGATGTGGTGGTGATGGTGGATGTGGTGGTGGATGCGGTGGATGTGGTGGTGGTGGATGCGGTGGTGGTGGTGGATGCAGTGGTGGTGGATGGGGTGGTGGTGGATGGGGTGGAGGATGTAGTGGTGGTGGGTGTGGTGGGTGTGGTTAAAGTGTTGGTGGATGTGGTGGTGGTGGATGCGGTGGTGGTGGTGAATGTGGTGTTGGTGGTGGATGCGGTGGTGGATGTAGTGGTGGTGGAAGTGGTGGTGGATGTGTTAGATGTGGTGGTGGATGTGGTGGTGGTGGATGTGGTGAAAGTGGTGGTGGATGTGGTGGAGGTGGTGGATGTGGTGGTGGTGGTGGATGTGGTGGATGTGGTGGTGGATGTGGCGGTGGATGTCATGGTGGATGTGGAGGTGATGGTGGATGTGGTGGTGGTGGATTAGGTGTTAGATGTGGTGGTGGTGGTGGATGCGGTGGTGGTGGTAGTGGTGGTGGATGTGTTGGATGTGGTGGTGGATGTGGTGGTGGTGGGTGTGGTGGTGGATGTGGTGGTGGATGTGGTGGTGGTGGTGGTGGATGTGGTGTTGGTGGATGCGGTGGATGTGGTGGTGGTGGATGCGGTGGTGGATGTGGTGGTGGACGTGTTAGATGTGGTGGTGGATGTGGTGAAAGTGGTGGTGGACGTGTTAGGTGTGGTGAAAGTGGTGGTGGATGTGGTGGTGGATGTGGTGGTGGTGGATGTGGTGAAAGTGGTGGTGGATGTGGTGGTGGTGGTGGATGTGGTGGTGGTGGTGGATGTGGTGGATGTGGTGAATGTGGTCGATGTGGTGGTGGATGTGGCGGTGGATGTGGTGGTGGATGTGGTGGTGGTGGATGCAGTGGATGTGGTGGTGGTGGTGGTGGATGCGGTGGTGGAGGTGGATGCAGTGTTGGTGGTGGATGGGTTGTTGGTGGTGGTGGATGGGGTGGTGGTGGTGGATGGGGTGGTGGATGTAGTGGTGGTGGGTGTGGTGGATGTGGTGGTGGTGGGTGTGGTGAAAGTGGTGATGGATGTGGTGGTGGATGTGGTGGTGGATGTGGTGGTGGTGGATGCGGTGGTGGATGTGGTGGTGGATGTGGTGTTGGTGGATGCGGTGGTGGTGGTGGATGTGGTGGTGGTGGATGCGGTGGTGTATGCGGTGGTGGTGGTTGCGGTGGTGGTGGAAGTGGTGGTGGATGTGTTGGATGTGGTGGTGGATGTGGTGGTGGATGTGGTGGATGTGGTGGTGGGTGTGGATGTGGTGGTGGATGTGATGGTGGTGGATGCAATGGTGGATGCGGTGGTGGTGGAAGTGGTGGATGTGGTGGTGGATGTGGAGGTGGTGGTGGATGTGGTGGTGGTGGATGTGGTTAAAGTGGTGGTGGATGTGGTGGTGGTGGTGGATGTGGTGGTGGTGGATGCGGTGGATGTGGATGTGGTGGTGGATGTGGTGGTGGATGTCATGGTGGATGTGGAGGTGATGGTGGATGTGGTGGTGGATGTGGTGGTAAGGGTGGTGGATGTGGATGCAGTGGATGTGGTGGTGGTGGATGCGGTGGTGGTGGTGGATGTAGTGGTGGTGGTGGATGGGGTGGTGGTGATGGATGGGGTGGTGGATGTAGTGGTGGTGGGTGTGGTGGATGTGGTGGTGGTGGGTGTGGTGAAAGTGGTGGTGGATGTGGTGGTGTATGTGGTGGTGGATGTGGTGGTGGTGGATGTGGTGGTGGATGTGGTGGTGGTGGTGGATGTGGTGTTGGTGGATGCGGTGTTGGTGGTGGATGTGGTGGTGGTGGATTAGGGGTTGGATGTGGTGGTGGTGGTGGATGCGGTGGTGGTGGTAGTAGTGGTGGATGTGTTGGATGTGGTGGTGGATGTGGTGGTGGTGGGTGAGGTGGTGTATGTGGTGGATGTGGTGTTGGTGGATGCGGTGGTGGTGGTGGATGTGGTGGTGGTGTTGGATGTGGTGGTGGATGTGGTGGTGGTGGATGCGGTGGTGGTGGAAGTGGTGGTGGAAGTGTTGGATGTGGTGGTGGATGTGGTGGTGTTGGATGTGGTGAAAGTGGTGGTGGATGTGGTGGTGGTGGTGGATGTGGTGGTGGATGTGGTGGATGTGGTGGTGGATGTCATGGTGGATGTGGAGGTGATGCTGGATGTGGTGGTGGATGTGGTGGTGATGGTGGATGTGGTGGTGGATGTGGTGGTGGATGTGGTGGTGGATGTGGTGGTGATGGTGGATGTGGTGGTGGATGCGGTGGATGTGGTGGTGGTGGATGCGGTGGTGGTGGTGGATGCAGTGGTGTTGTGGATGGGGTGGTGGTGGATGGGGTGGAGGATGTAGTGGTGGTGGGTGTGGTGGGTGTGGTTAAAGTGTTGGTGGATGTGGTGGTGGATGTGGTGGTGGTGGATGCGGTGGTGGTGGTGAATGTGGTGTTGGTGGTGGATGCGGTGGTGGATGTAGTGGTGGTGGAAGTGGTGGTAGATGTGTTAGATGTGGTGGTGGATGTGGTGGTGGTGGATGTGGTGAAAGTGGTGGTGGATGTGGTAGTGGTGGTGGATGTGGTGGTTTTGGTGGATGTGGTGGATGTGGTGGTGGATGTGGCGGTGGATGTCATGGTGGATGTGGAGGTGATGGTGGATGTGGTGGTGGATGTGATGGTGGATGTGGTGGTGGTGGATGCAGTGGATGTGGTGGTGGTGGTGGTGGATGCGGTGGTGGTGGTGGATGCAGTGGTGGTGGTGGATGGGGTGTTGGTGGTGGTGGATGGGGTGGTGGTGGTGGATAGGGTGGGGGATGTAGTGGTGGTGGGTGTGGTGGATGTGGTGGTGGTGGGTGTGGTGAAAGTGGTGGTGGATGTGGTGGTGGATGTGGTGGTGTATGTGGTGGTGGTGGATGCGGTGGTGGATGTGGTGGTGGATGTGGTGTTGGTGGATGCGGTGGTGGTGGGGGATGTGGTGGTGGTGGATGCGGTGGTGAATGCGGTGGTGGTGGTGGTGGATGCGGTGGTGGTGGAAGTGGTGGTGGATGTGTTGGATGTGGTGGTGGATGTGGTGGTGGATGTGGTGGATGTGGTGTTGGGTGTGGATGTGGTGGTGGATGTGGTGGTGGTGGATGCGATGGTGGATGCGGTGGTGGTGGAAGTGTTGGATGTGGTGGTGGATGTGGTGGTGGATGTGGAGGTGGTGGTGGATGTGGTGGTGGTGGATGTGGTGAAAGTGGTGGTGGATGTGGTGGTGGATGTGGTGGTGGTGGTGGATGTGGTGGTGGTGGATGCGGTGGATGTGGATGTGGTGGTGGATGTGGTGGTGGATGTCATGGTGGATGTGGAGGTGATGATGGATGTGGTGGTGGATGTGGTGGTGGGGGTGGTGGTGGTGGATGCAGTGGATGTGGTGGTGGTGGATGCGGTGGTGGTGGTGGATGCAGTGGTGGTGGTGGATGGGGTGGGGGTGGTGGATGGGGTGGTGGATGTAGTGGTGGTGGGTGTGGTGGATGTGGTGGTGGTGGGTGTGGTGAAAGAGGTGGTGGATGTGGTGGTGGATGTGGTGGTGTATGTGGTGGTGGTGGATGCGGTGTGGATGTGGTGGTGGTGGTGGATGTGGTGTTGGTGGATGCGGTGTTGGTGGGGGATGTGGTGGTGGTGGATTAGGTGTTGGATGTGGTGGTGGTGGTGGATGCGGTGGTGGTGGTAGTGGTGGTGGATGTGTTGGATGTGGTGGTGGATGTGGTGGTGGTGGTCGTGGTGGTGGATGTGGTGGTGGATGTGGTGGTGGTGATGGTGGATGTGGTGGTGGATGTGGTGGTGGATGTGGTGGTGGATGTGGTGGTGATGGTGGATGTGGTGGTGGATGCGGTGGATGTGGTGGTGGTGGATGCGGTGGTGGTGGTGGATGCAGTGGTGGTGGATGGGGTGGTGGTGGATGGGGTGGAGGATGTAGTGGTGGTGGGTGTGGTGGGTGTGGTTAAAGTGTTGGTGGATGTGGTGGTGGATGTGGTGGTGGTGGATGCGGTGGTGGTGGTGAATGTGGTGTTGGTGGTGGATGCGGTGGTGGATGTAGTGGTGGTGGAAGTGGATGTGTTAGATGTGGTGGTGGATGTGGTGGTGGTGGATGTGGTGAAAGTGGTGGTGGATGTGGTGGAGGTGGTGGATGTGGTGGTGGTGGTGGATGTGGTGGATGTGGTGGTGGATGTGGCGGTGGATGTCATGGTGGATGTAGAGGTGATGGTGGATGTGGTGGTGGATGTGATGGTGGATGTGGTGGTGGTGGATGCAGTGGATGTGGTGGTGGTGGTGGTGGATGCAGTCGTGGTGGTGGATGCAGTGGTGGTGGTGGATGGGGTGTTGGTGGTGGTGGATGGGGTGGTGGTGGTGGATCGGGTGGTAGATGTAGTGGTGGTGGGTGTGGTGGATGTGGTGGTGGTGGGTGTGGTGAAAGTGGTGGTGGATGTGGTGGTGGATGTGGTGGTGTATGTGGTGGTGGTGGATGCGGTGGTGGATGTGGTGGTGGATGTGGTGTTGGTGGATGCGGTGGTGGTGGTGGATGTGGTGGTGGTGGATGCGGTGGTGAATGCGGTGGTGGTGGTGGTGGTGGATGCGGTGGTGGAGGAAATGGTGGTGGATGTGTTGGATGTGGTGGTGCATGTGGTGGTGGATGTGGTGGATGTGGTGTTGGGTGTGGATGTGGTGGTGGATGTGGTGGTGGTGGATGCGATGGTGGATGCGGTGGTGGTGGAAGTGTTGGATGTGGTGGTGGATGTGGTGGTGGATGTGGAGGTGGTGGTGGATGTGGTGGTGGTGGATGTGGTGATAGTGGTGGTGGATGTGGTGGTGGTGGTGGATGTGGTGGTGGTGGATGCGGTGGATGTGGATGTGGTGGTGGATGTGGTGGTGGATGTCATGGTGGATGTGGAGGTGATGATGGATGTGGTGGTGGATGTGGTGGTGGGGGTGGTGGTGGTAGATGCAGTGGATGTGGTGGTGGTGGATGCGGTGGTGGTGGTGGATGCAGTGATGGTGGTGGATGGGGTGGTGGTGGTGGATGGGGTGGTGGATGTAGTGGTGGTGGGTGTGGTGGATGTGGTGGTGGTGGGTGTGGTGAAAGAGGTGGTGGATGTGGTGGTGGATGTGGTGGTGTATGTGGTGGTGGTGGATGCGGTGTGGATGTGGTGGTGGTGGTGGATGTGGTGTTGGTGGATGCGGTGTTGGTGGTGGATGTGGTGGTGGTGGATTAGGTGTTGGATGTGGTGGTGGTGGTGGATGCGGTGGTGGTGGTAGTGGTGGTGGATGTGTTGGATGTGGTGGTGGTGGGTGTGGTGGTGGATGTGGTGGTGGATGTGGTGGTGGTGGTGGTGGATGTGGTGTTGGTGGATGCGGTGGATGTGGTGGTGGTGGATGCGGTGGTGGATGTGGTGGTGGTGGAAGTGGTGGTGGACGTGTTAGATGTGGTGGTGGATGTGGTGAAAGTGGTGGTGGACGTGTTAGATGTGGTGAAAGTGGTGGTGGATGTGGTGGTGGATGTGGTGGTGGTGGATGTGGTGAAAGTGGTGGTGGATGTGGTGGTGGTGGTGGATGTGGTGGTGGTGGTGGATGTGGTGGATGTGGTGGATGTGGTCGATGTGGTGGTGGATGTGGCGGTGGATGTGGTGGTGGATGTGGTGGTGGTGGATGCAGTGGATGTGGTGGTGGTGGTGGTGGATGCGGTGGTGGAGGTGGATGCAGTGTTGGTGGTGGATGGGGTGTTGGTGGATGGGGTGGTGGTGGTGGATGGGGTGGTGGATGTAGTGGTGGTGGGTGTGGTGGATGTGGTGGTGGTGGGTGTGGTGAAAGTGGTGGTGGATGTGGTGGTGGATGTGGTGGTGGATGTGGTGGTGGTGGATGCGGTGGTGGATGTGGTGGTGGATGTGGTGTTGGTGGATGCGGTGGTGGTGGTGGATGTGGTGGTGGTGGATGCGGTGGTGGTGGATGCGGTGGTGTATGCGGTGGTGGTGGTGGTGGTTGCGGTGGTGGTGGAAGTGGTGGTGGATGTGTTGGATGTGGTGGTGGATGTGGTGGTGGATGTGGTGGTGGATGTGGTGGATGTGGTGGTGGGTGTGGATGTGGTGGTGGATGTGATGGTGGTGGATGCAATGGGGGATGCGGTGGTGGTGGAAGTGGTGGATGTGGTGGTGGATGTGGAGGTGGTGGTGGATGTGGTGGTGGTGGATGTGGTGAAAGTGGTGGTGGATGTGGTGGTGGATGTGGTGGTGGTGGTGGTGGATGCGGTGGATGTGGATGTGGTGGTGGATGTGGTGGTGGATGTCATGGTGGATGTGGAGGTGATGGTGGATGTGGTGGTGGATGTGGTGGTAAGGGTGGTGGTGGTGGATGCAGTGGATGTGGTGGTGGTGGATGCGGTGGTGGTGGTGGATGTAGTGGTGGTGGTGGATGGGGTGGTGGTGGTGGATGGGGTGGTGGATGTAGTGGTGGTGGGTGTGGTGGATGTGGTGGTGGTGGGTGTGGTGAAAGTGGTGGTGGATGTGGTGGTGTATGTGGTGGTGTATGTGGTGGTGGTGGATGCGGTGGTGGATGTGGTGGTGGTGGTGGATGTGGTGTTGGTGGATGCGGTGTTGGTGGTGGATGTGGTGGTGGTGGATTAGGTGTTGGATGTGGTGGTGGTGGTGGATGCGGTGGTGGTGGTGGATGTGTTGGATGTGGTGGTGGATGTGGTGGTGGTGGGTGTGGTGGTGTATGTGGTGGTGTATGTGGTGGATGTGGTGTTGGTGGATGCGGTGGTGGTGGTGGATGTGGTGGTGGTGTTGGATGTGGTGGTGGATGTGGTGGTGGATGTGGTGGTGGTGGATGCGGTGGTGGTGCAAGTGGTGGTGGATGTGTTGGATGTGGTGGTGGATGTGGTGGTGGTGGATGTGGTGAAAGTGGTGGTGGATGTGGTGGTGGTGGTGGATGTGGTGGTGGATGCAGTGGATGTGGTGGTGGATGTCATGGTGGATGTGGAGGTGATGCTGGATGTGGTGGTGGATGTGGTGGTGATGGTGGATGTGGTGGTGGATGTGGTGGTGATGGTGGATGTGGTGGTGGATGCGGTGGATGTGGTGGTGGTGGATGCGGTGGTGGTGGTGGATGCAGTGGTGGTGGATGGGGTGGTGGTGGATGGGGTGGAGGATGTAGTGGTGGTGGGTGTGGTGGGTGTGGTTAAAGTGTTGGTGGATGTGGTGGTGGTGGATGTGGTGGTGGTGGTGAATGTGGTGTTGGTGGTGGATGCGGTGGTGGATGTAGTGGTGGTGGAAGTGGTGGTGGATGTGTTAGATGTGGTGGTGGATGTGGTGAAAGTGGTGGTGGATGTGGTGGAGGTGGTGGATGTGGTGGTGGTAGATGTGGTGGATGTGGTGGTGGATGTGGCGGTGGATGTCATGGTGGATGTGGAGGTGATGGTGGATGTGGTGGTGGTGGATTAGGTGTTGGATGTGGTGGTGGTGGTGGATGCGGTGGTGGTGGTAGTGGTGGTGGATGTGTTGGATGTGGTGGTGGATGTGGTGGTGGTGGGTGTGGTGGTGGATGTGGTGGTGGATGTGGTGGTGGTGGTGGTGGATGTGGTGTTGGTGGATGCGGTGGATGTGGTGGTGGTGGATGCGGTGGTGGATGTGGTGGTGGTGGAAGTGGTGGTGGACGTGTTAGATGTGGTGGTAGATGTGGTGAAAGTGGTGGTGGACGTGTTAGATGTGGTGAAAGTGGTGGTGGATGTGGTGGTGGATGTGGTGGTGGTGGATGTGGTGAAAGTGGTGGTGGATGTGGTGGTGGTGGTGGATGTGGTGGTGGTGGTGGATGTGGTGGATGTGGTGAATGTGGTCGATGTGGTGGTGGATGTGGCGGTGGATGTGGTGGTGGATGTGGTGGTGGTGGATGCAGTGGATGTGGTGGTGGTGGTGGTGGATGCGGTGGTGGAGGTGGATGCAGTGTTGGTGGTGGATGGGGTGTTGGTGGTGGTGGATGGGGTGGTGGTGGTGGATGGGGTGGTGGATGTAGTGGTGGTGGGTGTGGTGGATGTGGTGGTGGTGGGTGTGGTGAAAGTGGTGGTGGATGTTGTGGTGGTGGTGGATGCGGTGGTGGATGTGGTGGTGGATGTGGTGTTGGTGGATGTGGTGGTGGTGGATACGGTGGTGGTGGTGGATGTGGTGGTGGTGGATGCGGTGGTGTATGCGGTGGTGGTGGTTGCGGTGGTGGTGGAAGTGGTGGTGGATGTGTTGGATGTGGTGGTGGATGTGGTGGTGGATGTGGTGGATGTGGTGGTGGGTGTGGATGTGGTGGTGGATGTGATGGTGGTGGATGCAATGGTGGATGCGGTGGTGGTGGAAGTGGTGGATGTGGTGGTGGATGTGGAGGTGGTGGTGGATGTGGTGGTGGTGGATGTGGTGAAAGTGGTGGTGGATGTGGTGGTGGATGTGGTGGTGGTGGTGGATGTGGTGGTGGTGGATGCGGTGGATGTGGATGTGGTGGTGGATGTCATGGTGGATGTGATGGTGATGGTGGATGTGGTGGTGGATGTGGTGGTAAGGGTGGTGGTGGTGGATGCAGTGGATGTGGTGGTGGTGGATGCGGTGGTGGTGGTGGATGTAGTGGTGGTGGTGGATGGGGTGGTGGTGGTGGATGGGGTGGTGGATGTAGTGGTGGTGGGTGTGGTGGATGTGGTGGTGGTGGGTGTGGTGAAAGTGGTGGTGGATGTGGTGGTGTATGTGGTGGTGTATGTGGTGGTGGTGGATGCGGTGGTGGATGTGGTGGTGGTGGTGGATGTGGTGTTGGTGGATGCGGTGTTGGTGGTGGATGTGGTGGTGGTGGATTAGGTGTTGGATGTGGTGGTGGTGGTGGATGCGGTGGTGGTGGTGGATGTGTTGGATGTGGTGGTGGATGTGGTGGTGGTGGGTGTGGTGGTGTATGTGGTGGTGTATGTGGTGGATGTGGTGTTGGTGGATGCGGTGGTGGTGGTGGATGTGGTGGTGGTGTTGGATGTGGTGGTGGATGTGGTGGTGGATGTGGTGGTGGTGGATGCGGTGGTGGTGGAAGTGGTGGTGGATGTGTTGGATGTGGTGGTGGATGTGGTGGTGGTGGATGTGGTGAAAGTGGTGGTGGATGTGGTGGTGGTGGTGGATGTGGTGGTGGATGCAGTGGATGTGGTGGTGGATGTCATGGTGGATGTGGAGGTGATGCTGGATGTGGTGGTGGATGTGGTGGTGATGGTGGATGTGGTGGTGGATGTGGTGGTGGATGTGGTGGTGATGGTGGATGTGGTGGTGGATGCGGTGGATGTGGTGGTGGTGGATGCGGTGGTGGTGGTGGATGCAGTGGTGGTGGATGGGGTGGTGGTGGATGGGGTGGAGGATGTAGTGGTGGTGGGTGTGGTGGGTGTGGTTAAAGTGTTGGTGGATGTGGTGGTGGTGGATGCGGTGGTGATGGTGAATGTGGTGTTGGTGGTGGATGCGGTGGTGGATGTAGTGGTGGTGGAAGTGGTGGTGGATGTGTTAGATGTGGTGGTGGATGTGGTGGTGGTGGATGTGGTGAAAGTGGTGGTGGATGTGGTGGAGGTGGTGGATGTGGTGGTGGTGGTGGATGTGGTGGATGTGGTGGTGGATGTGGCAGTGGATGTCATGGTGGATGTGGAGGTGATGGTGGATGTGGTGGTGGATGTGATGGTGGATGTGGTGGTGGTGGATGCAGTGGATGTGGTGGTGGTGGTGGATGCGGTGGTGGTGGTGGATGCAGTGGTGGTGGTGGATGGGGTGTTGGTGGTGGTGGATGGGGTGGTGGTGGTGGATTGGGTGGTGGATGTAGTGGTGGTGGGTGTGGTGGATGTGGTGGTGGTGGGTGTGGTGAAAGTGGTGGTGGATGTGGTGGTGTATGTGGTGGTGGTGGATGCGGTGGTGGATGTGGTGGTGGATGTGGTGTTGGTGGATGCGGTGGTGGTGGTGGATGTGGTGGTGGTGGATGCGGTGGTGAATGCGGTGGTGGTGGTGGTGGATGCGGTGGTGGTGGAAATGGTGGTGGATGTGGTGGTGGATGTGGTGGTGGATGTGGTGGATGTGGTGTTGGGTGTGGATGTGGTGGTGGATGTGGTGGTGGTGGATGCGATGGTGGATGCAGTGGTGGTGGAAGTGTTGGATGTGGTGGTGGATGTGGTGGTGGATGTGGAGGTGGTGGTGGATGTGTGGTGAAAGTGGTGGTGGATGTGGTGGTGGTGGTGGATGTGGTGGTGGTGGATGCCGTGGATGTGGATGTGGTGGTGGATGTGGTGGTGGATGTCATGGTGGATGTGGAGGTGATGATTGATGTGGTGGTGGATGTGGAGGTGGGGGTGGTGGTGGTGGATGCAGTGGATGTGGTGGTGGTGGATGCGGTGGTGGTGGTGGATGCAGTGATGGTGGTGGATGGGGTGGTGGTGGTGGATGGGGTGGTGGATGTAGTGGTGGTGGGTGTGGTGGATGTGGTGGTGGATGTGGTGGTGTATGTGGTGGTGGTGGATGCGGTGTGGATGTGGTGGTGGTGGTGGATGTGGTGTTGGTGGATGCGGTGTTGGTGGTGGATGTGGTGGTGGTGGATTAGGTGTTGGATGTGGTGGTGGTGGTGGATGCGGTGGTGGTGGTAGTGGTGGTGGATGTGTTGGATGTGGTGGTGGATGTGGTGGTGGTGGGTGTGGTGGTGGATGTGGTGGTGGATGTGGTGGTGGTGGTGGTGGATGTGGTGTTGGTGGATGCGGTGAATGTGGTGGTGGTGGATGCGGTGGTGGATGTGGTGGTGGTGGAAGTGGTGGTGGACGTGTTAGATGTGGTGGTGGATGTGGTGAAAGTGGTGGTGGACGTGTTAGATGTGGTGGTGGATGTGGTGAAAGTGGTGGTGGATGTGGTGGTGGATGTGGTGGTGGTGGATGCGGTGGATGTGGATGTGGTGGATGTGGCGGTGGATGTCATGGTGGATGTGGAGGTGATGGTGGATGTGGTGGTGGATGTGGTTGTGGATGGTGTTGTGGATGTGGTAGTGGTGGTGGATGCAGTGGATGTGGTGGTGGTGGTGCGGTGGTGGTGGTGGATGCAGTGGTGGTGGTGGATGGGGTGTTGGTGGTGGTGGATGCAGTGGTGGTGGTGGATGGGGTGGTGGTGGTGGATGGGGTGGTGGATGTAGTGGTGGTGGGTGTGGTGGATGTGGTGGTGGTGGGTGTGGTGAAAGTGGTGGTGGATGTGGTGGTGGAAGTGGTGGTGTATGTGGTGGTGGTGGATGCGGTGGTGGATGTGGTGGTGGTGGTGGATGTGGTGTTGGTGGATGCTGTGGTGGTGGTGGATGTGGTGGTGGTGGATGCGGTGGTGGTGGTGGATGTGGTGGTGGTGGATGCGGTGGTGGATGCGGTGGTGGTGGTGGATG
Source organism: Lissotriton vulgaris (assembly GCF_964263255.1). NCBI lineage: Eukaryota > Metazoa > Chordata > Amphibia > Caudata > Salamandridae > Lissotriton > Lissotriton vulgaris. Next base: position 795,613,547 of record NC_141685.1, on the reverse strand, counting down.
TGTTGGATGTGGTGGTGGATGTGGTGGTGGTGGGTGTGGTGGTGGATGTGGTGGTGTATGTGGTGGTGGTGGATGCGGTGTGGATGTGATGGTGGTGGTGGATGTGGTGTTGGTGGATGCGGTGTTGGTGGTGGATGTGGTGGTGGTGGATTAGGTGTTGGATGTGGTGGTGGTGGTGGATGCGGTTGTGGTGGTAGTGGTGGTGGATGTGTTGGATGTAGTGGTGGATGTGGTGGTGGTGGGTGTGGTGGTGGATGTGGTGGTGGTGGATGTGGTGTTGGTGGATGCGGTGGATGTGGTGGTGGTGGATGCGGTGTTGGTGGATGCGGTGGTGGTGGTGGATGTGGTGGTGGTGGATGCGGTGGTGAATGCGGTGGTGGTGGTGGTGGATGCGGTGGTGGTGGAAATGGTGGTGGATGTGTTGGATGTGGTGGTGGATGTGGTGGTGGATGTGGTGGATGTGGTGTTGGGTGTGGATGTGGTGGTGGATGTGGTGGTGGTGGATGCGGTGGTGGTGGAAGTGTTGGATGTGGTGGTGGATGTGGTGGTGGATGTGGAGGTGGTGGTGGATGTGGTGGTGGTGGATGTGGTGACAGTGGTGGAGGATGTGGTGGTGGTGGTGGATGTGGTGGTGGTGGATGCGGTGGATGTGGATGTGGTGGTGGATGTGGTGGTGGATGTCATGGTGGATGTGGAGGTGATGATGGATGTGGTGGTGGATGTGGTGGTGGGGGTGGTGGTGGTGGATGCAGTGGATGTGGTGGTGGTGGATGCGGTGGTGGTGGTGGATGCAGTGATGGTGGTGGATGGGGTGGTGGTGGTGGATGGGGTGGTGGATGTAGTGGTGGTGGGTGTGGTGGATGTGGTGGTGGTGGGTGTGGTGAAAGAGGTGGTGGATGTGGTGGTGGATGTGGTGGTGTATGTGGTGGTGGTGGATGCGGTGTGGATGTGGTGGTGGTGGTGGTGGATGTGGTGTTGGTGGTGGATGTGGTGTTGGTGGATGCGGTGTTGGTGGTGGATGTGGTGGTGGTGGATTAGGTGTTGGATGTGGTGGTGGTGGTGGATGCGGTGGTGGTGGTAGTGGTGGTGGATGTGTTGGATGTGGTGGTGGATGTGGTGGTGGTGGGTGTGGTGGTGGATGTGGTGGTGGATGTGGTGGTGGTGGTGGTGGATGTGGTGTTGGTGGATGTGGTGGATGTGGTGGTGGTGGATGCGGTGGTGGATGTGGTTTGGTGGAAGTGGTGGTGGACGTGTTAGATGTGGTGGTGGATGTGGTGAAAGTGGTGGTGGACGTGTTAGATGTGGTGGTGGATGTGGTGAAAGTGGTGGTGGATGTGGTGGTGGTGGATGTGGTGAAAGTGGTGGTGGATGTGGTGGTGGTGGTGGATGTGGTGGTGGTGGTGGATGTGGTGGATGTGGTCGATGTGGTCGATGTAGTGGTGGATGTGGCGGTGGATGTGGTGGTGGATGTGGTGGTGGTGGATGCAGTGGATGTGGTGGTGGTGGTGGTGGATGCGGTGGTGGAGGTGGATGCAGTGTTGGTGGTGGATGGGGTGTTGGTGGTGGTTGATGGGGTGGTGGTGGTGGATGGGGTGGTGGATGTAGTGGTGGTGGGTGTGGTGGATGTGGTGGTGGTGGGTGTGGTGAAAGTGGTGGTGGATGTGGTGGTGGATGTGGTGGTGGATGTGGTGGTGGTGGATGCGGTGGTGGATGTGGTGGTGGATGTGGTGTTGGTGGATGCGGTGGTGGTGGTGGATGTGGTGGTGGTGGATGCGGTGGTGTATGCGGTGGTGGTGGTGGTGGTTGCGGTGGTGGTGGAAGTGGTGGTGGATGTGTTGGATGTGGTGGTGGATGTGGTGGTGGATGTGGTGGATGTGGTGGTGGGTGTGGATGTGGTGGTGGATGTGATGGTGGTGGATGTAATGGTGGATGCGGTGGTGGTGGAAGTGGTGGATGTGGTGGTGGATGTGGAGGTGGTGGTGGATGTGGTGGTGGTGGATGTGGTGAAAGTGGTGGTGGATGTGGTCGTGGATGTGGTGGTGGTGGTGGATGTGGTGGTGGTGGATGCGGTGGATGTGGATGTGGTGGTGGATGTGGTGGTGGATGTCATGGTGGATGTGGAGGTGATGGTGGATGTGGTGGTGGATGTGGTGGTAAGGGTGGTGGTGGTGGATGCAGTGGATGTGGTGGTGGTGGATGTGGTGGTGGTGGTGGATGTAGTGGTGGTGGTGGATGGGGTGGTGGTGGTGGTGGATGGGGTGGTGGATGTAGTGGTGGTGGGTGTGGTGGATGTGGTGGTGGTGGGTGTGGTGAAAGTGGTGGTGGATGTGGTGGTGTATGTGGTGGTGTATGTGGTGGTGGTGGATGCGGTGGTGGAAGTGGTGGTGGTGGTGGATGTGGTGTTGGTGGATGCGGTGTTGGTGGTGGATGTGGTGGTGGTGGATTAGGTGTTGGATGTGGTGGTGGTGGTGGATGCGGTGGTGGTGGTGGATGTGTTGGATGTGGTGGTGGATGTGGTGGTGGTGGGTGTGGTGGTGTATGTGGTGGTGTATGTGGTGGATGTGGTGTTGGTGGATGCGGTGGTGGTGGTGGATGTGGTGGTGGTGTTGGATGTGGTGGTGGATGTGGTGGTGGATGTGGTGGTGGTGGATGCGGTGGTGGTGGAAGTGGTGGTGGATGTGTTGGATGTGGTGGTGGATGTGGTGGTTGTGGATGTGGTGAAAGTGGTGGTGGATGTGGTGGTGGTGGTGGATGTGGTGGTGGATGCAGTGGATGTGGTGGTGGATGTCATGGTGGATGTGGAGGTGATGCTGGATGTGGTGGTGGATGTGGTGATGATGGTGGATGTGGTGGTGGATGTGGTGGTGGATGTGGTGGTGATGGTGGATGTGGTGGTGGATGCGGTGGATGTGGTGGTGGTGGATGCGGTAGTGGTGGTGGATGCAGTGGTGGTGGATGGGGTGGTGGTGGATGGGGTGGAGGATGTAGTGGTGGTGGGTGTGGTGGGTGTGGTTAAAGTGTTGGTGGATGTGGTGGTGGATGTGGTGGTGGTGGATGCGGTGGTGGTGGTGAATGTGGTGTTGGTGGTGGATGCGGTGGTGGATGTAGTGGTGGTGGAAGTGGTGGTGGATGTGTTAGATGTGGTGGTGGATGTGGTGGTGGTGGATGTGGTGAAAGTGGTGGTGGATGTGGTGGAGGTGGTGGATGTGGTGGTGGTGGTGGATGTGGTGGATGTGGTGGTGGATGTGGCGGTGGATGTCATGGTGGATGTGGAGGTGATGGTGGATGTGGTGGTGGATGTGATGGTGGATGTGGTGGTGGTGGATGCAGTGGATGTGGTGGTGGTGGTGGATGCGGTGGTGGTGGTGGATGCAGTGGTGGTGGTGGATGGGGTGTTGGTGGTGGTGGATGGGGTGGTAGTGGTGGATTGGGTGGTGGATGTAGTGGTGGTGGGTGTGGTGAATGTGGTGGTGGTGGGTGTGGTGAAAGTGGTGGTGGATGTGGTGGTGGATGTGGTGGTGTATGTGGTGGTGGTGGATGCGGTGGTGGATGTGGTGGTGGATGTGGTGTTGGTGGATGCGGTGGTGGTGGTGGATGTGGTGGTGGTGGATGCGGTGGTGAATGCGGTGGTGGTGGTGGTGGATGCGGTGGTGGTGGAAATGGTGGTGGATGTGTTGGATGTGGTGGTGGATGTGGTGGTGGATGTGGTGGATGTGGTGTTGGGTGTGGATGTGGTGGTGGATGTGGTGGTGGTGGATGCGATGGTGGATGCGGTGGTGGTGGAAGTGTTGGATGTGGTGGTGGATGTGGTGGTGGATGTGGAGGTGGTGGTGGTGGATGCGGTGGTGTATGCGGTGGTGGTGGTGGTGGTTGCGGTGGTGGTGGAAGTGGTGGTGGATGTGTTGGATGTGGTGGTGGATGTGGTGGTGGATGTGGTGGATGTGGTGGTGGGTGTGGATGTGGTGGTGGATGTGATGGTGGTGGATGTAATGGTGGATGCGGTGGTGGTGGAAGTGGTGGATGTGGTGGTGGATGTGGAGGTGGTGGTGGATGTGGTGGTGGTGGATGTGGTGAAAGTGGTGGTGGATGTGGTCGTGGATGTGGTGGTGGTGGTGGATGTGGTGGTGGTGGATGCGGTGGATGTGGATGTGGTGGTGGATGTGGTGGTGGATGTCATGGTGGATGTGGAGGTGATGGTGGATGTGGTGGTGGATGTGGTGGTAAGGGTGGTGGTGGTGGATGCAGTGGATGTGGTGGTGGTGGATGCGGTGGTGGTGGTGGATGTAGTGGTGGTGGTGGATGGGGTGGTGGTGGTGGTGGATGGGGTGGTGGATGTAGTGGTGGTGGGTGTGGTGGATGTGGTGGTGGTGGGTGTGGTGAAAGTGGTGGTGGATGTGGTGGTGTATGTGGTGGTGTATGTGGTGGTGGTGGATGCGGTGGTGGAAGTGGTGGTGGTGGTGGATGTGGTGTTGGTGGATGCGGTGTTGGTGGTGGATGTGGTGGTGGTGGATTAGGTGTTGGATGTGGTGGTGGTGGTGGATGCGGTGGTGGTGGTGGATGTGTTGGATGTGGTGGTGGATGTGGTGGTGGTGGGTGTGGTGGTGTATGTGGTGGTGTATGTGGTGGATGTGGTGTTGGTGGATGCGGTGGTGGTGGTGGATGTGGTGGTGGTGTTGGATGTGGTGGTGGATGTGGTGGTGGATGTGGTGGTGGTGGATGCGGTGGTGGTGGAAGTGGTGGTGGATGTGTTGGATGTGGTGGTGGATGTGGTGGTTGTGGATGTGGTGAAAGTGGTGGTGGATGTGGTGGTGGTGGTGGATGTGGTGGTGGATGCAGTGGATGTGGTGGTGGATGTCATGGTGGATGTGGAGGTGATGCTGGATGTGGTGGTGGATGTGGTGATGATGGTGGATGTGGTGGTGGATGTGGTGGTGGATGTGGTGGTGATGGTGGATGTGGTGGTGGATGCGGTGGATGTGGTGGTGGTGGATGCGGTAGTGGTGGTGGATGCAGTGGTGGTGGATGGGGTGGTGGTGGATGGGGTGGAGGATGTAGTGGTGGTGGGTGTGGTGGGTGTGGTTAAAGTGTTGGTGGATGTGGTGGTGGATGTGGTGGTGGTGGATGCGGTGGTGGTGGTGAATGTGGTGTTGGTGGTGGATGCGGTGGTGGATGTAGTGGTGGTGGAAGTGGTGGTGGATGTGTTAGATGTGGTGGTGGATGTGGTGGTGGTGGATGTGGTGAAAGTGGTGGTGGATGTGGTGGAGGTGGTGGATGTGGTGGTGGTGGTGGATGTGGTGGATGTGGTGGTGGATGTGGCGGTGGATGTCATGGTGGATGTGGAGGTGATGGTGGATGTGGTGGTGGATGTGATGGTGGATGTGGTGGTGGTGGATGCAGTGGATGTGGTGGTGGTGGTGGATGCGGTGGTGGTGGTGGATGCAGTGGTGGTGGTGGATGGGGTGTTGGTGGTGGTGGATGGGGTGGTGGTGGTGGATTGGGTGGTGGATGTAGTGGTGGTGGGTGTGGTGAATGCGGTGGTGGTGGGTGTGGTGAAAGTGGTGGTGGATGTGGTGGTGGATGTGGTGGTGTATGTGGTGGTGGTGGATGCGGTGGTGGATGTGGTGGTGGATGTGGTGTTGGTGGATGCGGTGGTGGTGGTGGATGTGGTGGTGGTGGATGCGGTGGTGAATGCGGTGGTGGTGGTGGTGGATGCGGTGGTGGTGGAAATGGTGGTGGATGTGTTGGATGTGGTGGTGGATGTGGTGGTGGATGTGGTGGATGTGGTGTTGGGTGTGGATGTGGTGGTGGATGTGGTGGTGGTGGATGCGATGGTGGATGCGGTGGTGGTGGAAGTGTTGGATGTGGTGGTGGATGTGGTGGTGGATGTGGAGGTGGTGGTGGATGTGGTGGTGGTGGATGTGGTGAAAGTGGTGGTGGATGTGGTGGTGGTGGTGGATGTGGTGGTGGTGGATGCCGTGGATGTGGATGTGGTGGTGGATGTGGTGGTGGATGTCATGGTGGATGTGGAGGTGATGATGGATGTGGTGGTGGATGTGGAGGTGGGGGTGGTGGTGGTGGATGCAGTGGATGTGGTGGTGGTGGATGCGGTGGTGGTGGTGGATGGGGTGGTGGTGGTGGATGGGGTGGTGGATGTAGTGGTGGTGGGTGTGGTGGATGTGGTGGTGGATGTGGTGGTGTATGTGGTGGTGGTGGATGCGGTGTGGATGTGGTGGTGGTGGTGGATGTGGTGTTGGTGGATGCGGTGTTGGTGGTGGATGTGGTGGTGGTGGATTAGGTGTTGGATGTGGTGGTGGTGGTGGATGCGGTGGTGGTGGTAGTGGTGGTGGATGTGTTGGATGTGGTGGTGGATGTGGTGGTGGTGGGTGTGGTGGTGGATGTGGTGGTGGATGTGGTGGTGGTGGATGTGGTGTTGGTGGATGCGGTGAATGTGGTGGTGGTGGATGCGGTGGTGGATGTGGTGGTGGTGGAAGTGGTGGTGGACGTGTTAGATGTGGTGGTGGATGTGGTGAAAGTGGTGGTGGACGTGTTAGATGTGGTGGTGGATGTGGTGAAAGTGGTGGTGGATGTGGTGGTGGATGTGGTGGTGGTGGATGCGGTGGATGTGGATGTGGTGGATGTGGCGGTGGATGTCATGGTGGATGTGGAGGTGATGGTGGATGTGGTGGTGGATGTGGTTGTGGATGGTGTTGTGGATGTGGTAGTGGTGGTGGATGCAGTGGATGTGGTGGTGGTGGTGCGGTGGTGGTGGTGGATGCAGTGGTGGTGGTGGATGGGGTGTTGGTGGTGGTGGATGCAGTGGTGGTGGTGGATGGGGTGGTGGTGGTGGATGGGGTGGTGGATGTAGTGGTGGTGGGTGTGGTGGATGTGGTGGTGGTGGGTGTGGTGAAAGTGGTGGTGGATGTGGTGGTGGAAGTGGTGGTGTATGTGGTGGTGGTGGATGCGGTGGTGGATGTGGTGGTGGTGGTGTATGTGGTGTTGGTGGATGCTGTGGTGGTGGTGGATGTGGTGGTGGTGGATGCGGTGGTGGTGGTGGATGTGGTGGTGGTGGATGCGGTGGTGGATGCGGTGGTGGATGTGTTGGATGTGGTGGTGGATGTGGTGGTGGTGGGTGTGGTGGTGGGTGTGGTGGTGTATGTGGTGGTGGTGGATGCGGTGTGGATGTGGTGGTGGTGGTGGATGTGGTGTTGGTGGATGCGGTGTTGGTGGTGGATGTGGTGGTGGTGGATTAGGTGTTGGATGTGGTGGTGGTGGTGGATGCGGTGGTGGTGGTAGTGGTGGTGGATGTGTTGGATGTAGTGGTGGATGTGGTGGTGGTGGGTGTGGTGGTGGATGTGGTGGTGGATGTGGTGGTTGTGGATGTGGTGTTGGTGGATGCGGTGGATGTGGTGGTGGTGGATGCGGTGGTGGATGTGGTGGTGGTGGAAGTGGTGGTGGACGTGTTAGATGTGGTGGTGGATGTGGTGAAAGTGGTGGTGGACGTGTTAGATGTGGTGGTGGATGTGGTGAAAGTGGTGGTGGATGTGGTGGTGGATGTGGTGGTGGTGGATGCGGAGGATGTGGATGTTGTGGATGTGGCGGTGGATGTCATGGTGGATGTGGAGGTGATGGTGGATGTGGTGGTGGATGTGGTTGTGGATGGTGTTGTGGATGTGGTAGTGGTGGTGGATGCAGTGGATGTGGTGGTGGTGGATGCGGTGGTGGTGGTGGATGCAGTGGTGGTGGTGGGTGGGGTGTTGGTGGTGGTGGATGCAGTGGTGGTGGTGGATGGGGTGGTGGTGGTGGATGGGGTGGTGGATGTAGTGGTGGTGGGTGTGGTGGATGTGGTGGTGGTGGGTGTGGTGAAAGTGGTGGTGGATGTGGTGGCGGAAGTGGTGGTGTATGTGGTGGTGGTGGATGCGGTGGTGGATGTGGTGGTGGTGGTGGATGTGGTGTTGGTGGATGCGGTGGTGGTGGTGAATGTGGTGGTGGTGGATGCGGTGGTGGTGGTGGATGTGGTGGTGGTGGATGCGGTGGTGGATGCGGTGGTGGTGGTGTATGTGTTGGATGTGGTGGTGGATGTGGTGGTGGTGGGTGTGGTGGTGGATGTGGTGGTGGTGGTGGTGGATGTGGTGGTGGATGTGGCGGTGGATGTCATGGTGGATGTGGAGGTGATAGTGGATGTGGTGGTGGATGTGGTGGTGATGGTGGATGTGGTGGTGGATGCAGTGGATGTGGTGGTGGATGCGGTGGATGCGGTGGTGGTGGTGGATGCAGTGGTGGTGGTGGATGGGGTGGTGGTTGGGGTGGTGGATGTAGTGGTGGTGGGTGTGGTGGATGTGGTGATGGTGGTGGTGGGTGTGGTGGATGTGGTGGTGGATGTGGATGTGGCGGTGGATGTGGCGGTAGATGTGGCGGTGGATGTGGCGGTGGATGTCGTGGTGGATGTGGTGGTGCATGTGGATTTGATGGTGGATGTGGTGGTGGTGGATGTGGTGATGGTGGATGCGGTGGTGGTGGTGGATGCCGTGGTGGTGGTGGATGGGGTGGTGGTGGATGGGGTGGTGGATGTAGTGGTGGTGGGTGTGGTGGATGTGGTGGCTGTGGATGTGGCGGTGGATGTGGCGGTGGATGTGGCGGTGGATGTGGCGGTGGATGTGGTGGTGCATGTGGTGGTGCATGTGGAGGTGGATTTGGAGTTGATGGTGGATGTGGTGGTGGATGTGGTGATGGTGCATGCGTTGGTGGTGGTGGATGCGGTGGTGGTGGTGGATGGGGTGGTGGTGGATGTAGTTGTGGTGGGTGTGGTGGATGTGGTGGTGGTGGGTGTGTTGGTGGATGTGTTGGTGGATGTGGCGGTGGATGCGGCGTGGATGTGGCAGTGGATGTGGCGGTGGATGTGGAGGTGGATTTGGCGGTGGATGTGATGGTGGATGTGGTGGTGCATGTGGAGGTGGATTTGGAGTTGATGGTGGATGTGGTGGTGGTGGATGTGGTGATGGTGGATGCGGTGGTGGTGGTGGATGCGGTGGTGGTGGTGGATGGGGTGGTGGTGGATGGGGTGGTGGATGTAGTGGTGGTGGGTGTGGTGGTGGTGGATGCGGTGGTGGATGTGGTGGTGGTGGTGGATGTGGTGTTGGTGGATGCGGTGTTGGTGGTGGATGTGGTGGTGGTGGATTAGGTGTTGGATGTGGTGGTGGTGGTGGATGCGGTGGTGGTGGTAGTGGTGGTGGATGTGTTGGATGTGGTGGTGGATGTGGTGGTGGTGGGTGTGGTGGTGGATGTGGTGGTGGATGTGGTGGTGGTGGTGGTGGGTGTGGTGTTGGTGGATGCGGTGGATGTGGTGGTGGTGGATGCGGTGTTGGATGGGGTGGTGGTGGAAGTGGTGGTGGACGTGTTAGATGTGGTGGTGGATGTGGTGAAAGTGGTGGTGGACGTGTTAGATGTGGTGGTGGATGTGGTGAAAGTGGTGGTGGATGTAGTGGTGGATGTGGTGGTGGTGGATGCGGTGGATGTGAATGTGGTGGATGTGGCGGTGGATGTCATGGTGGATGTGGAGGTGATGGTGGATGTGGTGGTGGATGTGGTTGTGGATGTGGTTGTGGATGTGGTAGTGGTGGTGGATGCAGTGGATGTGGTGGTGGATGCGGTGGTGGTGGTGGATGCAGTGGTGGTGGTGGATGGGGTGTTGGTGGTGGTGGATGCAGTGGTGGTGGTGGATGGGGTGGTGGATGTAGTGGTGGTGGGTGTGGTGGATGTGGTGGTGGTGGGTGTGGTGAAAGTGGTGGTGGATGTGGTGGTGGAAGTGGTGGTGTATGTGGTGGTGGTGGATGCGGTGGTGGATGTGGTGGTGGTGGTGGATGTGGTGTTGGTGGATGCGGTGGTGGATGTGGTGGTGGTGGATGCAGTGGTGGATGCGGTGGTGGTGGTGGATGTGTTGGATGTGGCGGTGGATGTGGTGGTGGTGGGTGTGGTGGTGGATGTGGTGGTGGTGGTGGATGTGGTGGTGGATGTGGCGGTGGATGTCATGGTGGATGTAGAGGTGATAGTGGATGTGGTGGTGGATGTGGTGGTGATGGTGGATGTGGTGGTGGATGCAGTGGATGTGGTGGTGGATGCGGTGGATGCGGTGGTGGTGGTGGATGCAGGGGTGGTGGTGGATGGGGTGGTGGTGGTGGATGGGGTGGTGGATTGGGTGGTGGATGTAGTGGTGGTGGGTGTGGTGGATGTGGTGATGGTGGTGTTGGGTGTGGTGGATGTGGTGGTGGATGTGGCTGTGGATGTGGTGGTGGATGTGGCGGTGGATGTGGCGGTGGATGTGGCGGTGGATGTGGAGGTGGATTTGGAGTTGATGGTGGATGTGGTGGATGTGGTGATGGTGGATGCGGTGGTGGTGGTGGATGCTATGGTGGTGGTAGATGGGGTGGTGGTGGATGGGGTGGTGGATGTAGTGGTGGTGGGTGTGGTGGATGTGGTGGCTGTGGATGTGGCAGTGGATGTGGCGGTGGATGTGGTGGTGGATGTGGCGGTGGATGTGGTGGTGCATGTGGTGGTGCATGTGGAGGTGGATTTGGAGTTGATGGTGGATGTGGTGGTGGTGGATGTGGTGATGGTGGATGCGGTGGTGGTGGTGGATGCGGTGGTGGTGGTGGATGGGGTGGTGGTGGATGGGGTGGTGGATGTAGTGGTGGTGGGTGTGGTGGATGTGGTGGTGGTGGGTGTGTTGGTGGATGTGTTGGTGGATGTGGCGGTGGATGTGGCGGTGGATGTGGCGGTGGATGTGGCAGTGGATGTGGCGGTGGATGTGGCAGTGGATGTGGAGGTGGATGTGGCGGTGGATGTGATGGTGGATGTGGTGGTGCATGTGGAGGTGGATTTGGAGTTGATGGTGGATGTGGTGGTGGTGGATGTGGTGATGGTGGATGCGGTGGTGGTGGTGGATGGGGTGGTGGTGGATGGGGTGGTGGATGTAGTGGTGGTGGGTGTGGTGGATGTGGTGGTGGTGGGTGTGTTGGTGGATGTGGCGGTGGATGTGGATGTGGTGGTGGATGTGATGGTAGATGTGATGGTGGATGTGGTGGTGGATGTGGTGGTGGATGTGGTGTTGGATTACATTGAACCCGCATGCATCAAGTGCAGATTATACAATATAAAATAATGATTTATTTTGCGCTGACTCGCAACCTTAACCAGCCATGATCATTTAGAAATAAATAAGACTATCAACTTAGCTGTGTGAATACAGCACATTCTACAGCCGATTAATAAAAAGTCACCAACACAACTAAATAAAGAGCATGAAAAGACAAATAAGAAAGCTGGTGAAAAAGAAAACACATTGCCCAAAAAATAGTGCTTCTGCAAACTGCATATATTGTGCAAAAAGAAACGGAGCATTACTGACAAAGACCAATAACTTACTTAACAATTCTTTTAAGCTAAAGAAATCCATTGCAGCGCACGTTCAGTGACTAAAAATTGAAATCAAAGCAACCACATTCATCCATCAAAAGAACAGCTCAAGAAGGCTGTATGGTGGGCATTGTAAATAAAACGTGCACTTTACACGGCCGGCCGGCCGTGAAACTGAAAGCACGGCCAACTAAATAAAGAGCATGAAAAGACAAATAAGAAAGCTGGTGAAAAAGAAAACACATTGCCCAAAAAATAGTGCTTCTGCAAATGCGACACGGCGGGCAGGGGAGGGGGCGGAGCGGGGAGAGCGGCATGAGGGTGTGAAGCAGCAGGGGCCTGAGACGCGGTCGCCTTTTATGTGGTAATGCGAGGCAAGCGGCTGGTGGCATTGTGCACGCACTTTCACATGCACTGCAAGAAATCGCCTGGGAATCGCCTGATCTCTGTAAGCTCTGTTTAAGCCGCTATATATCGAGCTCCCGCTCAATGCACATGCGCATTGAGATAGGTCGCTCGACCTAAAAATGAGTCCCCTGAATGTAAGTAGTGGAAAAGTACAAGTCATCCAGTCAAAAAGATGGTTAAGATATGCTAGAGGGGGAAATAAACAGAAGAAAATGAAGGAAAGTTGTGGAATAAGAAACAAGTAAATGAGATTAACAAGAAAGCCAACCAACATTAAGCAAAGGTGGGCAGACCCAAAACCCACTGTAAGTATTGGTATTGTTTACAATAGGTCTTGGACAACAGTTAAATAAAAGCTGTTTGTTGGCAAGTCTTAGAAAGTAGTTTTTTGGATGTAAGTAATGGAAAAATACAAATCATCCAATCAAAAGGATGATGAAGTTATGCTCTGGGGAAGGGATAAACATGAGAAGAGGAAGAAAAACCATCAAGTAAGAAGCAAGCAAATGAGATTGACAAGAAAGTCAATCAAAGGTAAGCAGTGGAATGACCCAAGGCCACCTGCAAGTAATGGTATTGTTCACAATGGGAGCTTGACAACAGATAGTTAAAAGCTTTCTGTAGTGATACCAAAAAAAGGGGAAGGCAATAGCTTTAGATAAAAAAGTAGAGTAGTACAGCATGAAGAGCCAGAAAGAAAAGAGAAGAGTAAGAGAAGGTCAATGAAAACAGCAAGAAATAAGAATATATACAAAGAAATCCAAAGAAATTTAAATTAAGGAGGCTTAAATATAGAGAAAGGAGGAGAAAAAGAAGACAAGAGGATAGTGAGGCAAAAAAAAGAGAAGGAAGAGAATAAATCCATTACAAAGAAAGGACCAGAAAGTGTGAGCAGGCGGAGGAAAGAAAGACTGCATGTCCAGCGTGGTTTTAAGAGGAAGTCAATGAGAAATAAATACTCTGAATAAATCTGCCTGGATTGGAGCCAACAAGATTAGCTCCTTAAGTGAAGGCAGAACTGATGTTTAGGCAGGATTTTGTAAGCAGTTTTGGTCAGCGGGCTTTGAATTTATCTCTGACAAATTAAAATGTAAAATACTGCCAACACTCATTAATTACAGAGGACAAATTGTCCCCTTGAGAAATTGGAAATAAGGGGTCTGGCCGGGTCCTGCAAGATGTGTGAGGCCAAAGGATGTACATTCTGGAAGGGTGCACCACAGAGAACTTGTTCAAATAAATACAAATGAATCAAAAAGGGAGAGCGTGAAGTCAAGGGAAATCTAAAAGGAGGCAAGGGATCAGCCAACACTGAAGGATGAAGCTAGCAGAGAAAGAAAATAACAAATAATGAAAATATTATGTAGATATCTTATTATATAGCACATTGAAATTAAAATGCATTATATAGCACATTGAGCTGCACATAAACCAGGAATGAACTGGGTACGAGCAGGGGTTAATTTGTAACAGAATAACGACCGGGTCTCTCGTCAGGAGGCTGCTTGCACCAGCCCATTTCTCCTGTTAGCGCCGCCTAAGCCAGAACCAACTACTAAGCATGAAAGTGGGGAGAGGGTGTGGTGTAATGTCCAGAGCTGCCGACTTCGGAGCTGGGGTACCAGGCTCGAGTCTCAGCGTTGCTCAACATCCTGTGATTTTGGGCAAATCACCTAAAATCCCCCGCATACCATAAATGAATGTGTCCTTAACTGGTGCTCATGAAAAGCGCCAGTGTTGATGATTAGGTGCCGGTGTTGGGCACCACAAACCAGCTACTCAAATTAAGCACTGGGTATGAGCGAGTTAGAAGTGCATTGGGAGAGAGTTAAGAGGAGGAAGTGATGAGAGAGCTGTACGTGACAAAAAGATGGAATGGATATGTTAGATTTGGCTGAGGGAAAGCCGAGTGGTGGCAGATTTACTAAGATTTGTGCAATGCAACAGATTGATAAAATTAGCAAAAAGACATATTTAATGTAACTTCATGTTTATGTGTCGTGAGGCACTGGCATGGCAAATGCAAACGCAAATATTGCTATGCCTGCATAACACGAAATGCCATCTAACATTGCGCCAGGAGGTAAAAACTATTGACAGGGTCAGAATGGGGCAGATAATAGGCCCAGGCACCAAAATAAATTAGACCCCCCCCCCCAGAAAATTTGATAGCTAAAAGAGGCCCACATTTGTAAATCAGGGCAATTTTGAATTTGAAAAGACAAGTTGTGTAGGTGTTTTGCAAGGTATGTGAGACTACATGCATTTGTGCTTCCTGCAGGCAATGTTTCGGTAATATCAGAGGAAACAATAGCGCACCAGACCATAAGCAGGCTCACAAACAACCCAAAAAGGATCCCTCACTGACCAGTCAGACCAGCCTCTCACACTACCAGATTGTCTCACAGGCCAGTCTGAGCCTGGCTACTAAGCAGTATCTTTTGTGACTTTTGTACTCAAGATATACCCTTAAGTAGACATGTCTTCTCCACACCTCTCTCCATGGGTAAATTACAAAATACATAGGGCCTCATTTATGAAAAGTGACGCATCGCTGCGTGAAAACAGCGACGCGTCACTTTTCACTGCGCTCTCCCTGCAACACTAACGATGCGTCATATTTACAGTATGATGCATCATGTCGCAAGGAGTTACAGATACGTCAGTATTTCTGACGCATCTGTATGGCGCAAAAGTGACGCATTGCTGGAGTCTGTCACAAAAGTGACGCAACTCCAGCAATGTGTCCTTTCACATGGGAAAAGCCCCATGTGAAAGGGCTTGCGTCAGTCTTACGCCTGCTGTGAGGCAAGCGTAAGGTATTGACGCATTTGTGTCCTAGAAGTGGTGCAGTGAAATCTTATAGATTTCACTGCGTCACTTCTACGACCCTTTCTTGCGCTGGAACGCCCCCTGCATATATAATACCTGGTGCAGGTATAATGTGGCGCAGGGGTTTACAAAGTGACACATCTACCTAGATGCGTCACTTTGTAAATATGGTGCAACAAGGCACATTTTTTACGTTGCTGGTGCGTCACAAAAAGTGACGCACCGGTGGCGTATAAGTGACGCACGCCCTCATAAATGAGGCCCATATTCTTTTTGGAAATGTTACACAAATTATGCATTAGAGATTCACCCTACATCTTCCACCTCAACCGTTGCTCGTTGTTTAGACCTATTATATACTTTTGCATCAGTATTTCTTGCAACGCTAGTTTGCTCCACTTTCCATGACTTTAGGCGGTAAGGGTTTGTATGGATTCCTATTCATGTTTGTGATGTTCCCAGCCCACTGGGCCCACATTGAATGCATTAACCCCTTCAGTGCTGCGCGAATTCCGCTGCGGTGCTGAAGGTTCTAAAGAACCAATAGAACCATGACGGAACGGTTCCGTCATAAGCATGGAAGGGGTTAACAGGAGGTTTCTCACTGTACAACACAATGCCGTTTAGTACAGCACTCATGCAGACTGTCACAGCAAAAACAAAATGTGAGCAAAAGTTGATCAATGCTATTGCTTGTGTTGCTTTGACGCTCTCAAACGCCCACGCAAAACTTGAGTAAATCTGAGACTTAGTGACGCATGTCTACTGAGTGGATCACGAGCGAATGTGTTAGGGTAATTGTGAGTAATTATGGGCTTCAGAGTGAATGTGTTGAAAGACACCTGGGATTGATGGAGTTAGGAGTGATCAATGAGTGAGCTTTTAGGATAAATCACATCCAAATATGCAGGACATTTCGTAGGTATTGTCAATCTCAATGGAAAATGTAGAGACAATTAAGCCACTAAAACAATGGGATTCATGAATGTTATGGCAGTATAAGTAGATGTTGTACTTCAAAATCATGTGACTTTATAGGATGTAATATTTGAAAATTTGAAACGTAAGGCTGCGCCATATTTAAAAGAATATGGTGCATCCTTGCGTTTCCCCCTGCATTGGTGCTACACTTAGCAGCCTAACACCAATGCAGGCCCCCTTGCACCAGAGTGCAAGGGAGTCTGAGTGCAGGTGAAGATTGATAATGTTCAGGGAGGTATCCCTTTCTGCACATAAACAATCTTAAAATGCCGTTTTGCCATTTCTACTTGTGCTTCTTAATGCAGCACACATGGAGGTTACAAAATGTCTTTCTGTACATAAACAATCGAAGGTGTTTTGCTTTTTCCATGTGTGCTGCACATGCAGCATACATGGAAAAAGCAAAAATGAGGAGAAATAAAGCATTTCTCCTTGTTTCTCCAGGTTAAGATCAGGTTATCCCTGGTCCTAATTTTGACTCTGCCTCCTATTTACGCCAACCTTGAAAATAGGGGGCAGCGTCAAAATCAATGGGTGTTGTTGTGGAACGCCCACCGCAACACCCATTGCCCTCCCCTTTCTCGCTACGCATAGGGGTCCTTATTTACAAGGCAATGTTAAGCCACGTTAAGTGGCTTAACGCTGCCTTGTAAATAAGACGAAGCACATATCACCATCACGTCTCTGAAAGTGATGTTGTGATGGCGATAGGGGCTTGTACATATGCCCCTATTGCCTATATGCAACATAGTGTGTTGAACATCCAAGGCTGTCAAAGGAGTTGGCAGAGGGCGTGGAGCTCCAATAGAATATGACACAGCTAATAGGATACAAAAAAGTTCAAAGCTCAGTTATGGTGGAGAGAGGGTGGAAGGGCCGGAGTGGGCATACCGGGCATCGGTCGTTTCCCCAGGAGGCTGGAAGGGTAGGGGCCGTTTTGCAGGGGTGGGGGCCGGTTTTGTTACTGGGGGTCGGTTTTGCAGCAGCAGCAGCAGCAGTATTATTGGTCTCCAGTAACAAAAGCAACAAGCAAGCGTTTCCAGCCTCCCAGGGCCAGGCAGTGCTTCCCCAGGGGCTGGTCCGAGAAAATTGCCAGGGCTGCTTTGGGTTCCCAGTCCGGCCTCGGAGGTGGGACTGTCACAATACAGTGCTCAAAATATCCACCTGCAACTATATTGAGTGCTCAATATCAACTTCCACTATTTCATCAAGGTAAGTAGATGTGGAGTTAAAAATAGTAAATCTATACTTTCCTATATATTCTTATATTGATAAGATAGAGGTGGTTAACATTGCCGCAGTGCACTCAATCTTCCAGACCATGATACTGTGACATGCAACCTCCAGTCAGAGGTATTTTGATTAAAAAGCTAAAAGCCTTGCTTAGCGTTTGGCTGAGCACAGTCAGCGAATGCACCAGGTTTACACAAGTGGGGCCACCATTGGTGTAAACCTTTGACCTGCCAGCACATCTACCAAAGGGTCACCAGGTCACACCCTTTTGAGAGCGAGACTACAGTCATTCATTTACCTTGCCCTAGCGGACTCGGTCATGGAAAACTCCGAATAGCCCCCAGGCACATGGGGAAAATGTGCTTCCTGTCAGGACCATGAGGCTTATTTAGAAGCCCCTTGTTCCGCCGGTTTCTTACTTTTTCCCATATTAACAGTGACGCACCATTAGCACAAAGGGCTTGTAAATAAGCTCCCATGTTTTTTGATCATAGAAAATAAGCTCCTGCTTCCAGCAGCTCGGAAGTACCCTCCATGATGGCAGGGATCTCTACATAGACTCACGGTCTTGACCTCCGCGCCCCTGGTGGACCAGCAGACCATCTGCCAGGGTCCAAATAAGGCCACAAGCGTTTCTTTTCACAAAGGAAGCGTTGCCAAATGAAGACAAGGAAGCACACAGATCACCAGAAGATCTTAGCAATTTCTTGGGACAAGATACCACCGTAAACACAATTTTAGCGCTTACACATCAAGGTGCTACAAAGTAATTAGCATACTTAGCAGAATATTCTGCTCATCGTCGGCTAACCATGAGATATCTTGAGTCTCTTTTATTGTATTTATTATGGGCTGTTTCAAAATTACAGTGAATGAGGCAGAGGTGTTGACAGGATGCTACCGTGTATCAATTTTGCTCTGATGCGCTTGCCCCCTGCTACAGTTTTCTCATTGGCTCGTCATGTGATTCTAAAACATTGAGTGGGTTTGTGCTCAAGTGTATGTTAGTTTGCAAAACATCAATTAAAATTAAAGTCACCAAAAAATACAGCCAAAATGAACAAGTGCCCCAACCAAGTGTCCCAACAAAGAAAACGGTGATGGTCTCAAAGGATATCTCCTCATGTTAAGAGTGTCAGTGTCCTGTTAGGGGTTTGCCAGTCGTCTGTTAGCCAAGCAGCAAGTTCCCTAATCCAGTTGAAGAGAGGAAACTTAGAGCTAATAACAGTTCTCTTAATAATCAATGCTTTTCATTGAGGACGACAGGTGTGCGGTCAGAATGGCATCCAATGCAAGTCCCCCACTTGCCTCACTTTTTACGGGTCCGTAAGCTCAGAACTAACCAATTGCAGTTAGGTTTTCATTTGGTGGGATCACCCATAGGATCCGGGCCACTTGACATTGGACGCTCCTGGACTCACCAGCGCCCGATTTGAAACTGGGGATTGAGGCTTCTATTGAAAATCCTTATGCTACTTTGATTCAAGATACTGGCTGTCCTAATACAACACTGACACATGTTTCTGTAATCAGGTCAACCAGCCAAAGCCAACAGGAAAGTTCTGGAATGAAGATAAAAGACTTCTTTGTTCAACCCATGCTGGAAATAGACAGATGCAGGTTAAGAGTTATTTTGGAGATAGGGCTGGATGGGTGATGCTAATGCAGGGTCACTGTTAATAGCTCTGGAATGCTCTTCAAAAGCCCTTTAGCTGCAAGGTCCTCATGGCTGCTGGGGGCCCATATCTTGGGAGCTGCATTTGCCTAAGCTTTATTTTAACACGCATTCACTTCAGGCTTTTAATGCTCTGTGTTAGTTTGTTTTATAGTTTGCATAGTGGGGAGTAATCTTCACAAAACATTCCAAAATGAAAGCTCATCGACCTCAGCACCTTCCTAGAAAGCTGCTGGGTTATCCATCCAGCAGAGGATGAGAAAAAAGAGGGTTCCCCAAACACAAAATCCCCATGCATTTTCCATGGTGTTCTTTAGACAAGGCTTCAGCAAACACTGCTGAACGGAATTACACCAAATTCATCAAGAAGCTAGATCTTAGTTCATATTCACAGATTGTGCTCGTTTGTAATTTGGTGTAAATCAGTTCAGAAATTTTTGAGATGTTAAGAGTAAAAATATAATTGTATATTTTGGCAGTCGGGCTCGTGGGAGTCTCGGAGATTCTCGTGAGAGCGCCAATTTAAAAATAGGTTGAGAAGTACTATGGTAGTTACTCCCCACTATGTAAACTATGAAACAAACTAGTACACTCATTAGATGATCTCATTAGTGATGTCATCAACGATGTCATTTGAGATAACAAATCAACGTCATTTGAGATGTCATTAGTGATGTAATAAATGATGTAGAAAATGTCATGAGTGATGTCATATGTGAGGTCATAAGAAGTACATGGTGGGGAACTATAACTGGTGAACTTATGTTTTTTTTGTTAAAACATTAATGTTGTCACTGAGAAATTTACCTAACCATACCAGCACTTTAACCTTTGTTTTTTAAGTGATATATATGTATGTATATAATAATAAATGTATGTATATAATATATATATATATATATTACATATGTTGGATTTTGTTTTTGTTTTTTATTTTACAGAGTGGCTGTCTCCACTGTGTAGTTATAGTTAGTTCATCAACAATGCATTAGGAAGACCATTTTTTGTTTTGCTAATAGGTTTGCAACTGTTAAAGAATCTTCATGACAACGTTAAAAAAATAACCTCCCCCTCAGCTCATTGAAAGTTTTGGGTGGCGATCCATCCCTCTAAATCCAAGACAAAGGGGCGGTCACAAAATGTGTTTTTCCCATGCAATTTCCCATAAGACAATATAGACACAAATCCCTAAAAAATGCAAATGGGGCTTTGCGGGGGGTGGCCGACCGGAGGGAAGCTCGCCCCCCTGGGAATTTGGGGCCCCGGGAGAAAGGGTGGGGGGAAGGATTAGCCGGTGGACAGGAAGGGTGATTGGGCTGGTTGGGCTAGTCCGGGGGAATTGGGCTGCTTTGGGCTCCTTTTGGGCTAGGACCTTTAAGAGCGGCCATTTTGGGTCACTGTGCACCATTTCGTGGGACAGTGACCCAGCAGCCGGGGGGCAGATTAATCGTTGTAGTGATTTAAGTGCGGTGGTGTTTGTAGCAGGTTACTGTGGTTTGTGGGGGGGCAGCATTGGTGTAGGGCGACAGTAGCGAGCGTCGGGGGCCTCCGGGACTTGTGTGCGCAGGGTCGAGTGGTGGAACGGAGGACGTAGAGGCGGCAGTGCGGACGGTGGGAGAGGCTTTACCTGGTGGCAGCATGGCGGCGGATGCGATGGCGGATCCCCGTGTGCGCGAGGCGTTTCGGTGAGTGGGGTCAGGGGAGAGGGGGTAGCGGGGGTGGGTCACGGGGGTGCGGGCTTGTGGGGTTCGGGGTGGGCGCGTGTGGCGGCCGGGGTAATGCGGGGGGCTAGGGGTGGGGGGCGACCGGCGCGGCGGGGATGGCATTCGGCGGCATGGGGGAGTGGTGCACCAGGAGTGTGGGGGGGCGAAGGGGGTGACTTTGCCTCGGCATGCTGGACTTCCCCGCTTTTTTCTTTGCAGGAGCAGTTGGCAAGGGGCTCGGGTGAGCAGCATGCAGCTCCAACCCACCGAGAGGATGAGCCGGCTCTGCCTAGTACGGGCGGTCGCGCTCCAACGAGGGACCATGTACGTGCTGACAGCGGATGGCAGGGCCATAGGTCTCCAACACCCCCCTCCCGATGGGTCAAGCCAGCCGCCGGGGGACGGGGATGGAGTAACAATTTGGCAGGCTACTCAGATCACCAAGCAGAGTGTAGGAGGAGGGGGAGTGTGGATTTGGGGATACTGATGACGGCTTGCAGGGACAAGGCAGGTTTGAGCAGGGTGCACACAGGAGGGGTCTTGGCAGAAAGAGATGGAGGTGGAGAGATGGAGTCAGAGGAGGAGGGGGAGCTTCGGGAGGGGGAGGGGGAAGCGAGTAATGCTGTTGGCAGTGTTTTACAGGTACGCCCCCGGCAGACGGTGCCGCGAGTGACGGCCCCCCCAGCGGAACTGGTTAGGCGGCGGGATCCGGTGAGGATGCCAGCCTTGACGCCAGGTAAGACCGGTGCACGGTTGGGGAGTGGCTTGGGCGGGCCTCATGGAGGCCAGGCGGCTGGGGGTGCAGATGGCGGATGCCAGGTGTCGGTGGGGATGGATGCTGGGGGAGGGGATGAGGTGAGATTGGTGAAGGGCAGGTATGTGATGGATGCCGGGGTGTGTACGGAGGCAGGTGACGCGGCGTCGGTGAGCACGGGAGAGGCGGCGATGTCCGGAGGGTCAGCAGCGTCCAGCGTCGGGGCAAAGGAGAGCTGTGAGGTGCCGGTCAGGAAGCTGCCGTACATGGGGGTAGCGAAGCCACTGGGGGCGCATTTGTCACTGGCAACTAAAGAGAAGATCTGGAAGGGGGAGTACATGGAGATTTTGAAGTTGCTCCACAGGGAGTTGATGGCCAAAGAGGGGTCGAAGGAGGAGGAGCAGGAGTTAGCCAGGCGACCTAAGGTGCCGGTTACCATTGAGAATTGGTCGGCAGCTTTCCTGATATATGCCAGTGTGTACTGCGAAAAGTACCCCGACAGGGCGGTCGCACTGCTCAAGTATATGGACGTGGTGCGGCGGGCGCAAGTGACGTACGGAGGTAATGCTTGGTCACATTACGATGAAGATTTTCGGGCGCGCATGGCATCGGATCCGGAGGCAAAGTGGGGAGAGTTGGATGCAGACCTGTACCAGCAGACGATGAGTGGGGCAAAATTTGGCCGCACCATCTACACGGCCAGTGGGTTGCCGCTGGCGCCGCCCCCCTTTTCAGCCCACCCCACCCGTGGGCGGGTGGGGGCGGGGGACGCCGGGAGTACTCACAGCATCGGGGCCTGCTGGGACTTCAACAGAGGTTCCTGTCTCCGGCAAGGCGTGCCGTTTCCGGCACGAATGCTCCAAGTGCGGGAGGCGTCACCCGGTGGTGCGCTGCTGGGGGTTTGGGGGAGGCCCCGCACAGGGTCAGCAACCGGCGGCCATGCCCAGTGGTGGGAGAGGGGGCGGCAGGGGGGGGAGTACCTTGGGAAAAGGCTCATACACCGGTTAGGCTGGACCGACTTGAACCGCTTTTGACGGCTTATCCGCGGGCGAACGATGCGGCCGTGCTGCGTCGGGGTTTCAGGGAGGGTTTCCGGTTGGGCTACGAGGGTCCGCGGATCGCTCGGTGGGCAGAGAACCTGAAGTCCGTGAACGCGCACAGAGGTATCGTCCGGGAGAAGCTTTTCAAGGAGGTGAAGGAAGGGAGGATGGCTGGGCCTTTTGAGGAGGCGCCGTTGCCGGATTTGATAATTTCACCAATTGGGGTGGTCCCAAAAAAAGAGCCGGGTCAATTTCGGTTGATTCAACATCTCTCATGGCCTGAGGGTACGTCGGTGAACAGCTTTATATCAGCAGAGTTGGCGTCGGTGTCGTACTCGTCCGTGGACGTCGCGAGGAGGTTGGTGACGACGGCAGGTCGGGGGGCGCTCATGGCAAAATGCGATGTAAAATCGGCGTTTCGGTTGCTGCCGGTACATCCGGCGGATCATCACTTGCTGGGGATCCAGTTTGACGGCTTCATTTTCATAGATAGAGCGCTTCTCATGGGGTGCTCTGTGTCGTGTGCGTTGTTTGAGAGATTCAGCTCCTTCTTGCAGAGGGTTTTTTCTTGGCGCACAGGCTCTGAGGCGATGACGCATTACCTGGACGACTTCTTCCTGGTGGGTCG
This sequence comes from Lissotriton vulgaris, assembly GCF_964263255.1. NCBI lineage: Eukaryota > Metazoa > Chordata > Amphibia > Caudata > Salamandridae > Lissotriton > Lissotriton vulgaris. The sequence goes on along the minus strand of NC_141685.1, from coordinate 795,590,884 downwards.
GCCCGGTTCGACGGACTGCCAGCAGCGACTGGACAGTTTTACGGACCTGATGGGTTACCTAGGGGTTCCTTTGGCGCCAGAGAAGACTCAAGGTCCCAGCACGGTGCTGTCGTTCCTCGGGATAGAGCTCGACTCAGCGGCCATGGAAGCACGCCTACCGGAGGAAAAGCGGGTGGTGATGGTGGACCTGGTGAAGGGCATGTTGGCCAGGCAAAAGGTGACGGTGCGGGAGGTGCAGGTGTTGCTGGGTCATTTGAACTTCGCGTGCCGCGTGGCGCGAGCGGGGCGGACCTTTTGTCGTCGACTAGAGTTGGCCTTGTCCGGGTTGACACTGCCCCATCATCATGTACGCCTATCGGTGGGCTCGATAGAGGACCTGAGCATGTGGCTGGCTTTTCTGGGGCATTTCAATGGAGTGCCCATGGCGCCCCCGGAGGACTGGGAGTGGGACGTGACAATGTCATCGGACGCGGTGGGAGTAGGAGGTTTTGGCCTCTACTGGGCAGGCAGATGGTGCGCGGAGCAATGGCCGGAGCAGTGGCAGGTGGGGGGTAGGAGCATTGCGTTCCTGGAGCTGTTCCCGTTGGTGGTGGCCGTGACAGTGTGGGCGCAGGAGTTGGTGCACAAGCGTGTTTTGTTCAAGGTGGACAATATGTCGGTGGTGTAGGTGGTGAACCGGCAGTCCGCAAGGGAGCCCCAGGTGCTGAAGTTGATGCGCGTTTTCGTCTTGAGGTGTTTGGAGCATGATATTTTGTTCCAGGCTCCACATGTGCCGGGAGTGGACAATGACATTGCAGATGCTTTGTCTCGTTCACAGTGGCAGAAGTTCCATGGGCTAGCCACGGAGGCAGTGGAGGACAAGACACAGGTGCCGGAGGAACTGTGGTTGGTGGGAGAGCGCGGGTCGTTCAGTTGGTGAAGTCGTCCCTGGCAGCGTCCACGTGGAGGAGTTATGAGCAGGCTTGGCTGGAGTTTCTACGTTTTGGAGCGGTAAGGCAGCGCGGCAAGTGGCGTCGGGAGGAGCAGGTGGTGCGGTTCATGCTGGGTTTGATGGACAAAGGACTGGCGAGAGTGACGATCGCAGGGAAACTGGCAGGGGTGGCCTTCATGGGCAAGCTCTGGTGGGGTTATGCACCTTCGGCGGGAGAGTTGGGGGGGCGTCTTCTGGAGGGTTGGGAGTGGGAGAAAGGGGCACGGGTGCGGCAGAGACGGCCAATTACGGAGGCGATGTTGGAGGGTTTGGTGTGCCGTTTACCGGTAGTGTGCAGGGACCAGACGGAGACGGTGTTGTTTTCCACGCTGATGTCATGGATGTTTTTTGGAGCCTTCCGGGTGTCGGAGTTGGTGGGGTTGAAAGGACGCCCGGGTTTGACCTGGGGGGAGGTGGAGTTGCGCGGCCGGGAGGTAGCGGTGCGGCTGCGACGGTCCAAGACAGATCAGCGTGGGGAGGGTACTTGGGTGGTGTTGGGTCCCGGGGGATCGGAGGCGGTGTGTCCGGCGGAATGGGGGAGAAGGCTGGCGGCCGGACGGGTGAAGGATGGTGCAGAGGTCTTTGGCAGGGGAGAGGTTGGTCGTGTGACAGCTGCGCAGTTGTTGTGGGTCCTGCGGCACGCCCTACGGTCTATGGGTGAGGACCCGAAGGAATTTGGGACGCATTCCTTTCGCATTGGGGCGGCGACGGAGGCGGCGCAAAAGGGTTGGGGGAAAGAGGAGATTAAGAAGCTGGGACGCTGGAAATCAGACTGCTATAGGACATATGTCAGGATGCGGGGGGAAGGTGTGGAGTAGACTTGAAGTTTGGGCTCACTGCTTACATATGTATCTTTGCAGGTGTGGTGGCGGGGCCTACTGCGGCAGCGATGAGCATATACGTGGTGGGCCATTCCTTTGTAAAGAGAGCGGAGAGGGCCGAATGGGAGAAACAAAGGAACCTCAATTTGGAATTGGATGAGCAGTTGTTTAGGTGTCATTGGAGGGGAAAAGGGGGCATGCGTTGGCACGAGTTGGTGCCGGTTTTGAACAATGGTGTGCGGGGGGGGGGGGTCTGTCCGGATGTGGTAGTCATCCACTTGGGTGAAAATGATTTGGTGCAGTGTAAGTGACTGGCACTGGTGAAACAAATGAAGAGGGATTTGCTGGAGATCAGGAGACAGTGGGCTGGGTGTTATGTCATTTGGTTGGAATTCATCCCTAGGAGGTGCTGGAGAGGGGCGGAGAGACCAGGGGCTATTGACAAGACCCGGAGGAAAATTAACAGGGAGATGCGGGCCTTTTGTGAGAAGGAAGGATTGGGTAGAATGGAGCACCCAGAGCTGAGGTATTGGGCGGTATACTTTTTCATGGAGGATGGAGTGCATTTATCAAGATATGGGATGGAGCTCTATATTGTGCAGCTGAAGGAGGCAGTGGATCGGGCCGTGGGGGTGCACAGGTATCCAAAGGTGCAGGGGCCCTAGGGGGGGGTCGAAAGCTGTATGGGGCTTTCGAGTGGCGCTTTTTCCTAGTTAAAAGGGGGGGGGGTAGGTTAGGAGGAATGAGTTTTCCTGGCAGAGAGGGAGGGAGTGTACATATGGCAGGTGTTTAAACAGTTGAGGCAGGCGTTTGGGTAATTGGTACTGATGTTTATGTTGTTGGCGGGTAACTGCTTAGGGGTGGGGGTGGGGGGTTTGGTCAAGTATATGTTTATTTAGTTAGGCCTAGTTTTGTACGGCAAAGGCCAAGGATGTGGTATATTTTCAGGATGCACCTGTTTCCCAATAAAGCGGCCTTTATCACACCTTATATCTGTCTCCGGTCGGTTTTTCCCCTCCCCGTCTCCCGATGGGCCCCAAACGCTCTAAGTTTTAAAATGTCCCAAAATGTTGGTGACATTACAGACATCTACTGCATCTTTTTGCACACGTGTATGACTATTAACATTAAAACTAACTACCATATAAAAACAATATGCCTTCCCATGTGGCACCATGTCTTAGAAGTTTTGTAACAGAATTCCTAGTATTGGGATGATTGGTGCATCGTCTCAAAGGATGACAGACTGGGCCAGCCAACCAGGATTCAAACCTGCGACTGGAAGGATATCCATGTCTCGAAAACTGGTAAGCAGAATCCATGAGGTGTTTTTACTAATAGGGGTTATTTTACTTATAAAACTAGATTATAGGGCAAAATAAAAACAAACCAACAAAAAAACAACATAAAAGATTTTAAGAGTACCCTCCACAGCAAAGAATGGATCAAAAACACAAGCAAGTATTTCTTTATCTGTACTCAAAATGTAAACTCTAAATTCTTTAATAAATAACAACGACAGAAGCACATGGGTGGCCCTGTGAAGGGTGAAGTTGAGGTGAATCAATTGGGAACAAAGATAACACAATATGTCAAAGTCATTAATTCGCCAGAACTGACAGCCTCGCCTTTCAATAGGCACCCACGCGTGTTTTTAGAAATAATGTGTGAAAAGCCCTGTGCAATAACAAACAACGATGTGCTGTGAAAAGGAAGCAAATGTAGGGGGATGGGGGGGATCTGTAACACGCTAAGGGTGTGATATATTTTTCAGGCGTGAAATAAAGCGCCTGATAATAGCGGCTGCTTCACTTCGACATATCTGTTTTTATAGCTTAAAGAGAGCGAAGGCTCGTTCTTTTCTCGACCGACAACAGCATGTCTTCTGTTGTGTTTGTTGCATGGAAGGAGACATACCATAACGTGTATTTGTAAAGCACACGTTCACCCAGGGATATTGGCGTTGAATAACAGATGTTTATTGTCAGGAGCGGCCCGTGCAGGTAAGAGCAGTGAGGCTGAGTTGGGTGGTATTCGACAGGCGACCACAAAGGAAAATGAAATAAATAATGAATAATCCCTTGTCTGTCAAAATAGGAAATGTTTAGTGTGTGGTAGAGAGGTAAAGAGATGGAGGTAGGGGGGAAAAATGTAGAGAGAAGCAGAGGTATACAGTTCTCCAAGGGATGAGGTACAGAGAGATAATACAGAAAAAGAGGTGATTAAAAAGAGCTAAAGGCAGCAAGGGCTAGACGTAAAACAAAGAGATGCAAAGTAGAAAAAGAAAAATGAGAAAAGGTATAGAAAAATGGGTCGGGTAAAGAGAGTAGTAGGGAAGGTAGAAAGGTAGAGAGAAAGGTGAAGGGTAAAAAGAGAAATGGGGTGTGGATGGGTGAGTGGAAATGGAGAAGAAGGTCCAGAGAGAGGGGGGCGGGTGTGCGTCTGTGTGTCTGTATGGGTGTGCGTGCCAGTGTCTGTGTGTGAGGAGGATTTAATGATAAAGAAAAACAGGTAGTGGGAGAGAAAGAGAACTAGAGGCAGCCAGAATGGAATGGGATGTTATAGAGGTGAAGCAAAGGGTACAGAGGTAGAACTAGAGAAAGAGGAGATGGGGAGGTGATGTAGTTAACTAATGTTGAGGTAAATTGGAAGATTAAGTAGTGAGATTGACAACGGAGGGGTATGCAGAGGTGAGGTACTGAGGGAGCTGTGAGGTAGAGAGACACATTTGATAGAGGTGAGAGGAGATGGGTGAGAAAAGGCAGAGAGAGAGGCAGATGTAGGTAACATGGGAGAGAGACAGAGAGGTGATGGTAAGATAGAGATGAGATTTTTTTGAGAAGTGAAGTAGGAGGAGGAAAGATGGAAAGCGCACCGGGAGAAGGATGAGGTACAGAGAGTCTCCAGGTAGAGAGAGGTGCTCGAGAGGGATATAGATATAGGAACAGAGAGGGGCAAGATAATGATGGGGAGCTGTAGAAAGAGGTGATTGAGGTATATTGAGTATATTGAGAGTGACGTGAGATAGACAAAGGTGAGGATAGAGCCAGAGGCTGAGAGAGAGGGTTAAGGTAGAAGAGATAAGGAAGTAAGGAGAGAGAAATGAGAGAGAGAGATTAACTTTTTATTTGATTGCTATCAACTCCCTTAAACAGCGAGGGTTACACAGGGTAGACCAGGCATGACCACTACGGGGCAGATTAATTTTTAACACAATCATGGAGGCCAAAGGCCTTTCTGCTCAGATCTTTAGGCTGAACCTAATTACTGTGCTGAGGTGTTGCATTTCCAAGCTCTCTCGTGAACCACACGACTCTGTAGCAAACTGCGGCAAAAGGGCATAGCTAGCCCATGGCAACATTTTAATTACACAAGGGAAATTTACAAAACTCCTGATTTTTGTTTTACTCAAAATTCATTACATTTATCACAATTTTACATTCCCAGATTTTACAAATTTTTTCCCATCAAAGGTTGATTCACGCAGAAATCGTCTCACTGAGAGACATTTTCTTCTTGTACTAGTCTCCTGTCAGTATCTCTCAAGACTTTTTTTCAAGAAATACACTTGCATAAAAAAAAAGTCACAGGAGACACCACTAAACCATATGTCATAATGAAAGTGTAATTTCTTGACACTCTCTTGGAATACTTGCGTTTAAAAGGCACACGTGGTTGGCACCGCGTTGTTTATGCTGTTTCCCGTAATTAACAAGCTTCAAGTGCTGTTCAAATTCAATAATAACCCTACATTTCCACACTTGCTAGACATTCAAATCATATTGATTATAAAATCGGTGGGCACGATTCACCAAAGAAAGTATAAATGCAGGGGCAGAGATCCATTTGTGTGTATTCCGACACTTTTTTCCATTTTGTACACTTTCCAGATAGTATTTATTTGTCTAGATGTCTGTGCGAATAGTAGCTTTCCAAGCATATTATAGAAATGTCATGTGTCATAATCCAGAGCTTTCACTTGTCCTATATGTAATTTGAAACATTATACAATTATACATTGAGAAAATGCAGCTCCATTAAAAAAAAAAATCCTCGCTGGAGTAAACATTTTCTTCCTATGGTGAAATATCTTACCCTATATCTCATCCAAGTTGTCAGGCGAAACTATCCCTTTGAAATCCTAGAATAGTAGGTACTCAAACCCTTTCCAGGATCAAAGCTCAGACCACTCCCAGAGTTGGAAAGGGTCGGATAGGAGTTTTTGAATGTTCACAAACTCACAAGCTTATGGGCGTTCACAAACTTAGATTTTCCAAACAGGTATACATGGACATTTTTAGCCGTGTTTGCATGTGATTGGTCAGTGGCGTAACGAAACTTGAGGGGGCACCCCTGAAAAGTGCATGTCAGCAGGTTATTGCATAAGCTATCAACAGTCCATGTGGCAGTATTAACTATGGAGTGGCATTGAAGGCGAGGGCAAGAGGGGGCCACGCTCCCCAGATGCATAGTTTGAGAACCCCCCCCCGTGCCCCACCAACACCACGGCTTATATGTTGATCAAAAATAAATGACCCTGACCTAAGACTTGACGAATGGGGGGATGGAAATAAGATATAATGGGTCTTTACCAAACGGATGCTGAATTCTGTCCACATCCAGGTGGAAACAAAACAAGTATGGGGCTGATTTACAAGCCCCGTGCAACAACTTTACGCTGCTTTTGCGTCACTTCTGTGACACAGCGGCATCGTAAACATTGCCCCACGTTGCGACATATTTACAACGTGACGCATCTAGGGAGATGCGTCACGTTGTAAAGCCCTGCACTACATTATACCTGAGTCAGGTATAATGTATGCAGAGTGGGCGTTCCGACATAAGAAAGCCACGTAAAAGTGACACAGTGAAATCTGCAAGATTTCACTGAGTCTCTTTTACGACGCCAGCTTGAAGCAGGCGTAAGGAGTGACGCAGCATAATGGAAATAGACAGTCCGAAGCATTGCTGGAGTTGCATCGTGCTTGCAACACGACTCCAGCAATGGGTTGGCTTTACGCCAATAGATGCGTCACGCATCTGTCCATCCTTGAGCCATGGTGCGCCGCATTGTAAATGCAAAGCATTCATGGTGGCACAAGGGTGTTTTTACGTCACGCTAATTAACTGACACATCTCTGCTAATGTGCAGAGATGCGTCAGCTCTTGTAAATCTGCCTCTATGTTTTTAGAGTATGGCACAGAAAAAGAGGTGATATCGTAGAGCAGGTTGAAAGGGAGTATTTGAGACTAATTATACCCTAGCTTTAAACTCATCAGAGAAATGGACACACTGTAGGGCACTGGGTGTCATGATTTGCCAATCGCACCTGTGAGAGTTTTGGGGTACCACTTACATGAAGGGCTAACAGATGTTTCCTGAGAACTGAGCCATGGGAACCGGTGTGAAGGATGGGTAGGACTGTTGACTTGGGCAGCTGTGCAGTGTGCATGAAAAGTCAGGCTTCATAGAGCTGCCATCCGAACTCTAGGAAGTCTAATCACTGGACATATTCTTCAGCAATAAACCCTCCTGAGTGTTCAAAGTTACATAAAGAGGCCCTTTTCAGTAACTCAGAAGCACAGCCAAGCTGTGAGTGATGCCGGGGTACTCATACTTGAGAGTTCCTGGCGGTAACACCCTGTAATTAACATTACTTGCATTTTAATGTATTTGGGCTAGATGGACGACGAGAATAAGCATGAGCAAACGGGTTAGCGACCCGTTTGCACATGCTAATTCTGGTAGGTCCACGTACAAACACTATTTTGCGAGTCGCAAAAAATTTGCGACTCGCAAAATAGTGTTTTGCGACTTGCTATTAGGAAGGGGCCTACTCTTCCTAATAGCGAGTCACAAGCCATGTAACAATGTTTTGCAACCGTAATTGCAGTCGCAAAACACTCACAAATTACCATCCTCTTCAAGAAGGTGGTAATGCAGTCGCAAATGGGGACCTCTATCCCTTTGTGACTGGCTCTGAAATATTTTTTAAGGGCAGGCAGTGATCCCAGGGACCCCTACCTGTCCTTAAAAAATGAAACGAAAATGTTTCATATTTTTTTTAATGCATCCTGTTTTCCTTTAGGGAAACGGGCTGTTTTAAAAAAAAAAGAACTGCCTTATTGACAAGCAGTCCCGGACATGGAGGTCTGAGCCCAGCAGGCCACCATCCCTGGGAGGGCCAGCCATTCCCAAAGGGGGCGCAAATTGCGAGTGGCTCATTATTGTTCATGAGCCTCGCATTTTGCAACCCCATTGGGAATCGCAATCAGTGTCTCTGACACTGTGTACATTGTAAATTGCGCATCGCAATTTGTGACTCACAATTGAGAAAAAATTGTGAGGTGCAATTTACAGGGGGTGTACATCTGGCCCTAAATGTTTATAGACCTTGGGGGTCAAATATGTGTCTTTCATAGCGCTATAATCATTCAATGCCATTGTTACCACCTTTGATAGCTCTCATTTTATTGACCCTGAGAAGCCAAGATAGTCAGCCTTCAAAGAGACAGGCGGTGGTTGCGAAAGGCGCACCAGCTATTTGTGACCTGTCTTTGATTTTGCGATGCAACCTAGGTACTGATATGTCATACCACAAAATATTCAGTTCCAATCTGTGTACCTCTGTGATTGGCTACCAGATACAGTGCTCTTGGAGAGTAAGGAGCAGCAGGCCAATTGCCGCAGTCTGTCCATACGTCAGCCTTACAACCACTCTTCTTGTTCAGGTCAGGCAGCCATGATCTAGACATGCACTAAGTGTACAGGGGTCCCTTGAGTGAGCTGCAGACCTGTGCCCAGCCATGCAACTATTTTACAATGGCGCCAGCAAGCTGCCAGCGCCGTTGTAAAATAGTTAAAAAGTTAGCTTGCACAGGAAGCACTTAGATAAAATAAAGCAGCACCTGCTTCGTTTTATCTAGTGGTTCCTGTGCAAGCTAACTTTGTAACTATTTTACAACGGCGCTGGCAGCTTGCTGGCGCCATTGTAAAATAGTTGCATGAGTGGGGGTTCAACTTTTGAACCCGTTACGTTCGTGGATTTTTTTTTGCGGATTTTGCGGGAAATCCGCAAAATTCGCGGATTGCGGATTTCCCAGAAATCCGCAAAATCCGCAAGCGTAACGGATTTCCCGCTCACACTTAGGCAGGATATTGACCAGTCACTTTTCTTGAGGGCCGTAAATTACTGGCACTCATTGAGCAACATGGGGGGAGGCAGTAAACACAAAGGCAGCATGTCAGGAGTACACCCACTACTCCAACTATTCCCATCAGTATTTTCCAGCCCCACAAGGAGAAAACACCCCAGAGCCACCCTTGTAATGACCATGTCCCATTATCCTGATGAAGTTCAGTCGCTAATCTATGGAGTTTCTGCACTGCTAAGTTAACTGTCGGGGCTGAGTCAGGAATATACACACAGCAGGGCGTCCCGATGACGCGGCAAGCTCCGCCCCTATCAGCAAGGATGACGTCTAACACCATCCTATTTTGGATTGTAAATAATCTCATAGCCTGCATCTCAACAGACATATTAGCAGCAATGTCTGCTTCAGTATTAACCACTTTCTCCATCACCCTCGACAACCTACGGATGGCCCTACTGTTAAATATCGGACCCCAAAAAGGCAAGAGGCCCTTAGAGAAATCTGTCCATTGTTGTAAAGAGGTGTCAGTCTGATCTACGTCGTCAACTTGAAGTGCCCTCCTTTTACGCTGCTCTGGCGAGCTGGTAAACCTACGGTGAGTCTTATGATAGTCAGAAGGTGCCACATACACAGGTGGGAGCAAATAAGCTAGATAACAGACTCCACTCCAACCCTCAGGCAGCCACAGATACCCATTGTCCCCGCACACGAAATAAATATTGGGAGGCGTAACTAGAGAAGGACTAAGGGGCAGGCGTATTGATGCTGTCACGTTACAGGAACTGTTCCCAACCTTTATAGGACCCCTTCCGGCGATACAAAGAACGGTGATGGTCCTACAACTGCTAAGGGCACCAAAGACTTATTGCTACCATTCCCTTTTGGCGGGTGTCTATAGGACAGAGAGGAATTTAACTGTAGGAAACTCTCTCTAACTTTGTCAGTGTCATTGAGAGTCAAGAATCGTCCTACTTTCTTTTCACATGTCTCCAAAAATGTTTGGTCGAAACGTCCATCAGTATACAACCGCCCAAGGGAAGAAGTGGGCATGGGGCGTACCCACATTGTCATAGTAGATCCTCTGTCTGATAGTCGGGGAGATAGGAAATCCGGCTGTTGAAAATATTTGACCATGCCAATCAAAGTGTACCACCCCACACAACTATTCACTGGTGTCAAGGGAAGTGCTAAAAATCTATCCTTTTTGTAAGCAGCTGAGGGCAACAATCCACAAACCCAGCAATCTGTCACATTATATACTGCATGAGCATGATATAGAGTCTTAATAAAAACATTATCTTGGTAACCTTTTCGCAAACTTTGTTCACCATAATCAACAGTAATCATGTTATGTTCGGGAATAGCAGAAGGTGTGGGGGTGAACACATGTACAGGATAAGCTTTGTCCAGAAAAAACAATATTCCAAGAGTCACAAGGAAAGCAATGAGCAATATTACGATGACCACTATTTTCCCTTTGCGTGATAAGGCCAACCATGGGGAATCAGGCTCGGGTCTACGAGGAGCCGCAAAAGGCTGCTCCTCATCGGGGACGGGACGACCAAAGGGATACATTTCTTGTACCAAAAATCAAAACCCAAAAATAAGGAAGAAAAACTAAACTAGAAAAAAAATAGTCCCAGGCACTCCCAAAACCGGCCAGAGGAGTTCTTCAACCCTTAAAAGGGATCTTCGTCCCTGTGTCCGTTAAAGCCTCACAGGTAGACTTCTATTGTTCATTCCCTAATCCCTCGTTGGAGTTGCACTGCTGCCACAACTCAGGAGCACTAATCTGGGCCCAGGCACCACTCTAATGTCTCGTAAAACAGAATCTTCGGCCAAACACCAGGGCTCTTACTAGTCCATCCCTATCACTAGTCTTCTTCTGTGAAATATTGTCCACTCCGCCACCTGTTCAGTGCCCTATCTAAGCCCTTCTTCCAGTGTTTAGTCCCTTATGCCTATCTCCTTTCTCGGCCGCAGATTATAGCGAGTGCTCCCTCGCACTTCAGGATCTGCGAACAAAATGGGGGTATCTTTGGCAAATGTTGCATCCGCCGATGCCTGATCACTATTCTCAACGGGAGGTTTGGAGCTTGCAACAGCTTCTTTCTTTCTCTTTACTGCACTCGGCTCCCCTCCCCTCAGTGAGGCATCAGAGAAAGGAGTGTATCTTGGTATCTCCTCACACTCCTGGTCAGCAACACCATCTCTCACCCATTTGTCATATGGTACTGGTAGCGGGACCTTCTTCACATGCGACGCATGGGTCCACGCCTTCCGACCCTCAACTCGAAGTGCGGTACGTGTCGTTAGGAGCACTTGCCTCGGCTCCGACCATCTGGGCTCCAGACAGGATTTCCGCTGATATCTTTTGATCACTACCCAATCTCCGGGTAGGATGGAGTGTCCGGGCCCCTCCGGCAACGGCTTCAGGGTGTCTGCTACCTGTTGATGAATAGAACGAAGATGTAAATGTAAATGTAAATGTAGGTATACTTATATAGCGCAACCTGTCACCCAAAGGGCATCCTGGCGCTTGCCTATGGAACCCGTCGTGGTATTCCCCTGTGAGAGGCCCCGGCAGGGTGTCCACAGGGTGAAAGCCAGGCATCCCGCCGCGAGGGGCCATCATGGAGATTAAGCAAGCTATTGCCCAGAGTTGCAGAGTGAGACCCCGTGAGTCGAGTAGGCACCGGAGCGAGAATTGTCGAGGCCGTGGAATTTTGAGCCCGAGACCCGCCGAGGCAGGGAATCGAACCCTGGTCCACGGTCGATCCCAGCTTCCGGGTCTGCCGCCTCTAACCAATGAGCCACACTTCTCCCTGAAGATCTGTAGTCAAAGCATACAAGTAGTCTATCAACAGAGGATACTCAATTTTGGAAAAACATTTAGGTCTTGGTACTCCCCACACGTTGGCAGGACGGCCAAATATCACCTCGTGAGGGGAGATACCCGTTTTGGAGTTAACTGTCACTCTGGTAGAAAGCAAGGCTAAGGGAAGGGCATCTGGCCAACGGAGTCCTGTACTCTCCGATATTTTGGCCATTTTCAACTTCAATGTTCCATTAAATCTCTCTACAAGTCCCGCGGCCTGAGGGTGTTGGGCCGCGTGGAACTTTTGGGAAATCTGCAGTCCCTTACATATCGGCTTCATCAATTCAGCATTAAAGGATGTGCCATTATCACTCCAGATCACTCTAGGCAAGCCATATCTGGAGAAATATTCCTTAATCAACATCTTGGCTGCGGAAATGGCCGTGCAATCTTTTGTTGGAAATGCCTCCACCCATCTGCTAAAAGAGCATACAACCACCAGGACGTATTTGAGGTTATTAACCCTTTCCATTTCAATATAATCCATCTGAATCACCTCGAAAGGGAAAGAAGGGGGTGCGAAATTGCCCACTGGGACGGGTGTTCCTTTTCCTGGATTGTGCCTCAAACATACCATACATTGTTGTACTAAATGAGTCGCCACTTTAGGGATATTTTTATTGCTCCACACTGGGTCCAATAATTTGCATATACCCTTAGCACTAATATGTGCTGGCCCATGAGCCATTGTCACCACCGGGAGGACATATGCGTTTGGGAGTAACCATCGTCTTTTATCGGTCACATCTGTCCAACATTCATCAGAATCCAATCGCCCCCCACCATCTTTCCATGACCTCAATTCATCCTCAGTCGCCTTTTCTTGTATGTTCTTTACACTCTGTACAGTATCTGTAAACATGTTAACGTCTGGTACCCATCTAGCTGGTCCTGCTACAAACATTCGTGGGAGTTTCGTCCTCGCAGTCTCTTTTGCTGTTTGGTCCGCGAATGCGTTACCCCGTCCCACATCATCCACCACTGCCTTATGCGCACTACACTTTATCACGGCCAGTCGTCTGGGTAACGTCAATGCTGTAAGCAGTCGTAATATCAGTGGGCTGTGCTGTATCTTTTGTCCATGTGATGTCAAAAACCCCGGTTCTGCCCACAGTCGCCCGTAACTATGAGCCACGCCAAAGGCGTATTGGCTGTCAGTATAGATATTCACATCTAGTCCTTCACTCAATTCGCACGCTCGCAACAAAGCTATTATTTCTGCAGCCTGGGCCGAATGATAGGGGATCCTAGAAGTCTCCACTACTGTCTGTAATGTCGTAACTGCGTATGCTGCCGTCGATGTACCGTCTGCAAGTTTAAAACAAGACCCATCAACATACAGCTCCCCGTCAGGATCATCTAAGGGTGTATCAGTCAAGTCAATTCTCCCTTTCGTCTCCTCCTCTGTCCGAAACAAACAATTGTGTATTTCATCGTCTTTTGTATCTGTTGGGATGGGTAGCAACGTGGCTGGGTTCAGAGTGGCACACCTCCTTATCGTGACATGGGGTGCGAAAAGTGTCATTTCATAACCAGTAAGACGAGCACTAGTTAAGTGCTGCGTCTGCGTTCTGTTCAATAGAATGTCCACAGCATGCGGTACCATTACTGTGAGGTCTGAACCCAGGACGAGCCCTGCCGATTGTCTAATAGAGACCGCAGCAGCCGATGTGGCCCGCAGACAGCTCGGTAGCGCTCTTGCCACATTGTCGAGCATCGCAGAGAAATAGGCACAAGGTCTCTGCTTCCCCCCAAAGCATTGTGTTAGGACAGACAACGCGCAACCTTCCACCTCGTGTACATAAAGCACAAAAGGCTTCTGGTAATCAGGTGTTCCCAAAACCGGTGCAGAACATAAAGCAGATTTTAGTGACTCAAAAGCTTCCTGACATGCGGGGGTCCAGGGTAGGGGTTCGCGCACCTCTTTAGTAGTCAGATACAGTAGGGGTTTTGTTAGTAAGGCATAGTTGGGTATCCACTGGCGACAATACGAGGTTATGCCCAAGAACGCGCGCACCTCTCGCTGCGTGTTAGGTACAGCCATGTTAGTTATCGCTTTTATGCGCTCCGGTGTCAACCTCCTCCCCTCCTTCGAAAGGAGATGACCTAAGTATGTTACCTCCGTTCGACAATATTGGAACTTAGGAAGGGACACTTTGTGGCCCTTATGTGCCAAATGATGTAACAATTTAACCGTAGCATCCCGACAACCGTCCTCGGTGTCCGATGCTATGAGAATATCATCCACATATTGTAACATAACATTGCCTGCGGGTAGTTCCAAGTCGTCCAATTGAGCTTTTAATGCCTGACTATAAACGCTGGAACTCTCCGTATATCCTTGGGGAATTCTCTTAAATCTAAAACTTCGGCCAGCCAATGAGAATCCGAAGAGATAACGGCTATCCTCATGTACTGGAATACTGAAGAAAGCATTCTTCAGATCCAGAACAGAAAAATATTTAGCCGATGGGGGAATCATTGTCAGTATTGTTGTAATATCAGAAACCACTGGGTATTGGGGCTCCACCACCTTGTTAATGTGGCGTAAATCAATCACAAATCTATAGACATCGGGTGTATCATCTTTGGCATCAGGTGACCGTCTTTTAAGAATCGGGAGGATAGGGCTATTACATATGTTAGAGTCCGTTTCCTCCACGACTCCTGACAGAATCAAATCCTGTATTATCTGTAATAGGGCCTTTTCGCCATCCCTAGATATCCTGTATTGGGGTATTCTGGGCAATTGGGCTCCCACCTTAACCTTAATTGTCACAGGGGCAATATCCATTTTTCCCACATCCGTATCACTGTTGGCCCATAAGCTCTCTGGGACCCCTTCAAATTCAGGCGGTAGAGGCTCATCTTTGGAAAAACATTGCTGCGCGCGCGCAACGGTAGGACCCAATGTAAGGTACACACCGTCCGGGGAACAATAAATGGTGGCATGCAACCTCTTCAGTAAGTCTAAACCCAACAAATTCTCGCCACAGTTGGAAGTCAACAGAAAAGGGGAATCAACAGTGAAAGGGCCAATCGTAAGAGTGAGTGGTTTAGAGATGGGGCTAATCACCGGAGTACCTGAGAACCCCACGGAGATATTATTCTTGCCAGACAGAGCCGCCCCTGGGACCTGAGAACGAGCCACTGAACTTTTCATAGCACCCGTATCTACTAAAAATTTCTGTTTGGACCCTGACAAATCTGCAGTCACATAGGGTCCTGGTTGATCAATTTCCACAGAAACTGGTCCCTCGCTCTGTCCTACGCTGTCCTAGTTATGGGAGAATCCTGTCAAATCATCCATTGTATAATCATCGTTGTAGTACTGTCCATCTCCCCTCTGAAAATGTTGTCTATCTTTATTGCCATCGAAACAATTTCCTCCTTGTCTCCCCACACCGTCAGACTGCCCATCATGTCTTCGAGAATCACCTCGGCCCCACCCTCTGCCATGGCCAGCATTCGACTGAAACTCAGGACAATACCTCCACCAATGTCCCTCCTGTTTACATTTTGCACATTGATTCGGTCCCAATCGCTCCCTGTTGTCACCCCTGCCATAACCGCTGCCCCCTCGTCCCGCTGCCGCAGGCGAAGCACCTCTTCCTCGACCTCTGGATACCTGTTGTAACAAAACCCTCGTCTTCAAATCCTTGGCCTTCTTTTCCTGCTTGTCCTTACTCTCATTTTCCCTGTGTTCATAATACTGAGCCATGCTTAGGATGCCAGAGGGAGTGGACGTCGTCCACGTACTCTCCGACACCTGTAACCTTGCCGATATTTCCGGTAACAAGTTCATTACGAACCTGTTAACGAAAAGTCGTAACCCTCCGTCCTGTGACATATCCTGTCCACTGAAGTCCATAAACGTTTCCTCAAACCTGGTAAAGAAATCAGAAACAGCTTCATCCTTCTTCTGTCTACAGGCTGTCAACTTATCCCAGTCTACTTTCTTCGGGGGAATGAGAGAGTGCATATACTTAATAATCCGCCCCGGCAATGCCAAAATCTCCGCTTTCGGCTTCTCCCCTGGCTTACGTCCCTTGTCCCAATCCTGCAATTCGTCCATGTACCACCTAGCTCCTCTGTATGATCAGTACCCTTCACCTGCCTCCACACGTCCACCGGGACAAATAGTCCAAAAAATAATTCAATATCCGCTAAAGTCATAACAGTCGAGGATGCGGCTTCTGTCAATTCCTTATAATAGGCAGTCTGATTTTTTCTGGAATCTGGTAGCTGAGCCTTCAAAGCTAACACTTTACTCCTTTTCCACGGTGTATATACCCACTGCTCCTGAAAATGGGCGTCTAAGCGCGCTCTAGTGATAGCATGCGTGACCGGATCTACCACTTCGGGGGCCTCAGGGTGAAAAATAGGGTGCACCTCACGCATTGGATGTATCCCAGGAAAATGGGGTGAACCTGCAGAGGGTAATTCATTTCTATACTGTAATATGGATTTTAAACTTCGCATCACCTCCCGTTCCCCAGTGTTAGTCCTATAAGCTCTATTTTTTATGTCCTGTAGAGTCGCGGGAGCTACTCCTCCATACCCCTGCTCCCATAGCGCTATCAACGTGTTCGACATGTGCCACAAAGCATGCTGTTGCATTAAAGGTTCAAAATCTTTCATTGTGGACCAAATGTCTTCAAACGAATAAATGTTATTCCTGGCCCACTGACAAGCTTGAATGGCCACCACTGTTTTTTCGTCTAAGCCAACTGTAGAACGCGTAAGCAATTTCCGCACTTGGGAAAGCAACCCACCCCCCATACCTCTATTCGGTGTCAACAACTCCTGACTGGGGGTAGCGCTAGCAGAGACGGCAGGGAGTGCTGGGAGAAACTGGGAGGGAGCGGGTGAGCTTGCCGTAAACAAAGAAACAAGGGATGCCGGCAATGATGGGGAGGTAGAAGACGCTGCGCCAGACGGGTGTGGCGCACTTGCTTGTGGGTCCGAGACCCCTCCGGAGGAAGCCGGAACAGGCAATGCGGGATACAGTGGCTGTGGGGCATAAGGGGGAGGGGGTCAGGCATTTAAAACATCCTCCATCTCATCCTGTTCATCCTCTCGCACCACATAACTTTTATTTTCCCTCAACCTACAAAGCCTATCTGCGCGCTCGATGCGTTGCTCATTCTCATTCTTTGTATGTTCCCTCGCTTTCTGTGCCATCGTCTGCGCCGCCTTCTTCTGAGCCACCTTCTCCTCTCTCAATTGACGTTCTCTAACTTCCTTCTGCCACATCCGTAATGAATCAAACATGCTCTGACGACTACGCCTAGCAAACAATTTGTCTTGTAAATAATCTAATTTAGCCACATCGAAAGAACCTGTCAGGGGCCACTGCAAATCCACATTGTCTTTAGTATATCGGTGCCATAAAGTACCAAACAAAATCGGAGGCAATCCATGTTTCACATACATATCAAAATTAGGAGGGCCCTCCACCGGGGCGGGTTGGCTTTCGGCCAGTCTAGAATCCGATACACGACAGCAGCAGCCGAAACACCGCAACTTACTGAAGCACGGCATCTTTACAACAATGCAATTACACCTTCTCACAAATTCCTTTACCTCTGTTCACTAGCCTCTAACGCATCCACACACATATGGTATACATTAAATTCAAAAACACACATACATCCTATACATCAAAATCCTGCCAAACACGTGTTACCAAAATGGGACAAGGCCGGTCGACCAAGTCCTGGGGAACCTGGACCCTACCGCAGACCGAACAGTACACTACCTGTTCTGAGGATGGAGGACACATCCGCTACCCGGATGGCACTACAGATCGCTGCTCACTTTACCACAGGGGACCCAGGGCTCACTCCCGCTGAACCGCCACCTTAGGGGTTCGGGTGAGTTCCGGAGCCTACCCGCAATGAGCCACACCTCCACCACAGTACCACCCAGTCGGATGACCACAAACAAATGTCCTCCCAACCTCCGTTAAGTCTGTCAGAGCACCACTCGCACTCTGAGTTCCCCGGAGCACACTAGCCCCAGGAGCGCACCGGCTCCTCAAACCATTAGAGACACCCCAGTCTCTCAGAGCACTCCAGCTCCTTCAAACAACAGGCGGACCACTCACCTTCCGTATGCGGTACCGACCTCTACAGTTCTCCACCTCCGGCTGCCAAGACCAACACGGTCAGTTCCAGGTTCTGCCTTCCGGACCCCGGCGTAAGATCCGGACCGGGACCTCTCCCGATCAGCAAGGTGGGGCAGCGCTGCGAGAACCAAGCTCGGCATCAAAGTGGGTACCCAGACCCACCGTGCCGACCAGAGGGTCCCCGGTCTTCTGCTACCCACCTACCGGTGAGAAAGATCCTTATCGCGGGGTCCCTATTCGGGCGCCATCTGATAAGTGTGGCTTAAATCCACCCGAGTGACTTACCACACTCACCTATAGTTACTCAGTAAGAAGTCAGCCGGACAGTGGAGAAGAATGAACAAGGTAATTTTATTAGGCCACAAACTCCCATATGAGAGGGCCCTGTCCGACCTCACCCCTAAGAGTGCGCCGAGAGGACTAACTCATATCATCACATCAATACATTATAACATGGTACAGTGAAGTAAAACACGCCCCTTCTGGAAAATTACTGGACCCCAGAGAGAGGAACAATGGCATCATACAAGAGGCATCTGCACCTGCAAAGGCAACATTGGCTATCTCTGCCCAAGGCCGCGGAGCCGGGCCTCAGCGTCTCTGGTGCATGAGAACACTACTGATAAGGAACTTGTTAGTTTCGGCCACAGCTAGCTGAGAAACGAAAACTGCTGCATTAGGGATTTTCTTATTCCTACGGGAGGGGTGGATGAGCGAATGCGACTCGCAGACACAGAGGAATACTCAAAATGGAGGCACACAAGCTAAGCTAAGGAAACTGAATATCACCACACGTATAAATGAATAATCACATGAGCAATAAAAATAACGTAAGAGCATAAGCAAATACTTCATTAGTTAGACACATGATGCTAACTTGCATATGTAAACGTCAATGGGCGGGGCATCGAAAATGAAACCTATCGCCGTGACCTCCTCAGCCTGGCAAAAGTGCCTGGAGCCACTTCTCCTCATGATGCTTCAGACCTGGGCACTTCCATTTTAAATTTTAAGCCCAGAAGTGCCAAGTGCTGAGTGTCAGTCAGTGACACCCCATCATGAAGTGGGTGTCAGCAATACCTAATGAATCCATCCCACTCTGTGAGGAGAAAGGGACTACTGCCTACCCTCATTGGCTGACTGAGGGAAGGCACCCATCCGAACCCTACTGGGACCTCCTTGGCTTTTTACATTCTGTGTTCGAAAATACCACTTTTAGAAAGTAGGTATTTTCTTACTTAGCCATCCAGTGTGCATCTGCTAGGATGTGTATTGACTGCCTGGCTTTGGAGTGACACAGGCTGGGGATGTGCAGTGACTCCAGAGAGTCTGGATGAGTCAGCGCTAAGCTGAATAGGCCTGGTCAGCATTTGGAGTGATGGGAGAAGTAGCACCTGCTCCTGAATAGAGCTGTGCCTGCCTTCCACAATGATGGCTCGACCCCCCTGTGGTGTGTCTGGAGCCAGGGCTCACACTGATAATGGAGGTTGTTGTGCACTTGCAAAGTGCCCCCCAGAACTGGTTTGGACTGGGCTTAGAGAGATTTACTGTATAAAAAGAGAGGCCCAGACCCCAGACTTTTAGATCACTGCTGAACTAAGGAATCTGCCAGGAAGAAGGACCGGGAAAGCCTGAAGAGGAGTATTGCCCCTGTGCAATGTGGTGTTGGGGTTGGCCTGCTGTGCAGATGCAAGAACCCACACATCATCATGGATCGTCGCATCGCGGCGCCAAGTCTGTCGCATTATTGGGGGACGCAGTAAGAAATCGACGCATCATTTCCCATGCAGTAAGAAACCGACGCTTCACCTACTCTCTGGTAGGAACTAACGCATCACCTCTCCTGCGCAGCCATAAGGAACCAATGCATAACCTCCCCCAAAGCAACAAACTGATGTATCACCTACCCTGAGTGTAAGGAACCCACACATCACCTTCCCTGCGACCCTTTTTCTTTGTGTATGCGACGCATCCAAGGTACTATGTGTGAAAAATGTTGCATTAGCAATTTGCTTTTAATTGTACTATTTCTACCATTTGAAAGTCATATTTTTATTACTGAATTGCGGATTTTTGTTGTTTGGTCTTGCTTGGTTTAAATAAAGATCACCTATTTTTCTAATCTAGTGTGATGTCTATTTGTAGTGTTTTGACTGTATTACTGTATGTGTTCACAAATGCTTTGCACACTGCTTCTGAGATAAGCCTGTCTGCTCGTGCAAAGCTACCAAGGGGGTGAGCAGGGTTTATTTTAGAAGTGCATCCCCCTTACCCTGACAAGAAGCAAGGGTCCCTATTTGGGCAAATGTACCTACCTCCGCCAACTAGAGACCCCCATTTCTAACAATTACCAATATAAGATGCAGAACTGAAATGGCTTTTTACTTGCAAGAAGTTACAGAATATATTGTAAAAAATAGTTTTAAATGGTATTTTAATGGACGGGAAGGAATGGCAGCTTCTGTGTTGCATGTTATCATGTGTTAATTAGTACTTACTGAAATATATGTAAAGGCTTTACATATTGGAATAACAGGTGTATTTCACAATTTTATATAGCGCTTTATTAACCTACTTGCTTTCTCAAATTTTCTTGAAAATGCACCATTTGCCCACTCTTTTTCCAAATGTTTGCAGGGAGAACCCCCTGAATCCTCTTTATGACGGTCAGCTCACTCGCTACCAGCCACTCATCCTAAACTTTTACACCCTCACCCTTTTCAAATGCCACCAGCCGCCACTGTGTAAATGCAAGAGATGTCTGCTAGGACAGCAGCCATCTCGGGGTTTGTTTGGTGAAGTACCTCGCCATGGCCGGAAAAAAGTACTCCACCACGGGGACGGTATTAAAACCAACCTCCAAACTCTGAACCAGGCACTTAGTTTTCTTCCATTGAATTAATTAGACGAACACACCTGATGTCAATGAACTGTAGGTTTAAAGCCCCGGAGTGACTTTATAACATATTATTACTTGTTTAAACTTTTGGTCCTTTGTCTTTCATCAAACAGACTTTGAAAACAACATATTAAAATCAAATCAAATAATCAATCAAATTTAAAGTATTTTATAGAATAAAATGTCTTCATGGTTTCATTAAAGTTCACATACATGTTAGCTAAATTATGTTAATGAGGTACACATTACGCACTACTATAAATATAATGCAGGTTAGTAAGATCTATGTTGGTTTTGTCATCTAAGGATGGTATATATCAGAATGGTTGCCAAAGAAGAAGCTTTATCAGAATTTGCTGATTTCAGCATGGAAAAGGGGTCTGTAATGTTTTTGATAAATCATGCAAGTATGAAGGGGACTGTGCTTTACTAGAGAAGACATTTCAGGTGGCCCACTGATATTCATTTCATTCAGTCTAGCAATGCACTGGTGATATTCTTTCCTCCGAGTCCAAGACATCCCTGATACAGTCCTCACAGACAAGATTTAATTCTGTTCTGAAAAAAACCTGTTCCTCCTACACTGCACCCATACCCAGAAGCCACAGTCCACAAGAAAAGGGAGGAACTCCCACTTCACTTTCTGGTATTTACACAAGCAACATTCTGAAACAAGGATAAAAAGCCAAATATAATCAATCCCTAACTCCAGGAAGGACGGTGGTATAAAAGACTTTGGGGCAGATTTATGAGTTCTGGCGCATCTCTGCAAATCAGCAGGGATGAGCCAGAACTGATGCGTCACGCAATTCCCTCCTTGCGGCACCACAGATGCGCCACATTTACAATGCGGCGTACCATGGTGCAAGGAAGGGCAGATGCGTGACGCATCTTGTGGTGTACGGGCGGCGCATTGCTGGAGTAGCGTCGCAAGTGCGACGCAACTCCTGCAATGTACAGAGGCCACCCATACATAACATGGTGCGTCACTCCTTACGCCTGCTTCAAGCAGGCGTAAGGATTTGACGCAGCAGCCTCGTAAAACTGACTAAGTGAAATCTTGTAGATTTCACTGCGTCAGTTTTACGGGGCTTTCCTACGAGGGAACACCCACCCTGCGACAGAACGCCCACATGAAACCAGACGCAGGTTTCATCTGGCGCAGGGCTTTACAATGTGACGCATCTGCCTAGATGCGTCACGTTGTAAATAGGGTGCAGGGATGCGCCACGTTTCCGCGCCGTTGCATCACGCAACGGCGGTGTAAACGTGGCGCAAGTCCGTCATAAATCTGCCCCTGTATTTGGGAAGACTTGGACTCAGAGTAATGAAGATTAACGGTAAGTAACCCGAGCATTAACTCCTTGACCAACTTCTCTGATCCAGTCCTCACAAAGCAGATAATACCAAGCATAATCCTTTCATTATATTTCAAGACTTCAGCATCATGATGCAATCATCAACTGACGTATGCAACCTGATATTTAATAACAGATAGCTTCTCTTTTGGAAAAAAAACCTTCACACTTTCACACGGTGTGTATTAAGCCTGTGAAGTAGAAGGCAACACATGAGCTCCAAAAGAAGTAGAAAACTCTTCACCCAAGTGAACTCTACAGTGTGAAAAGAAAGTATGTGGAGACTTCCACGTAACCTCACAATAAATGCATATAACACTACCATTAAAAGAAGTACAGGAGTTCGACATTCCCCTTGTTGATCTACCCTCCACCTGATGTGCGAGAAAGATCATAACTCATGATTATGGTAAACTTGATCCATCTAGATAGAGTCGCTGTGGAAGAATGTGAACCCTTATTAGAAAATCCAGAAGTCACAAAGAGTCCACTTTTCAGAAAGATGTTTTGTCCAAGTAAATTGAGAGGGCCCTATGGACATTTAAAGTATGGAGCTGTTGCTCCTCAGCCAAGGGGAGAGCCAGATGAAGCACTGGGAGAACAATGCCTTGTGAGCAATGGAAAGGAGTTGAAATTTGGGTAAGAAGGCGGTCCTGGGGCAAAGCACCACTTTATCAGTAAGAAAGTGAATGAATGGAAAACCTGCAAGCATAGCTCCTAACTCATCCACTTTCCTTCCTGAACAAATTGTCACCAGGAATACCACCTTGTGTGTCATGAATTTCAAACCCACTGAATCTAGTGGCTCAAAATGAGGGCTAGTCAATACCTGAAGAACCAAGGGCAAATCCCAGGGTGGAAAGGGGGAGTGAATGGCTGAATGCCGCTGAAAGAAACTGCATAATAATCTGAAAGCCAAAGGGGCAAGCCCAGACATCACCTACCACTAAACAGCTTGAGTTGCAGCCATTGAGCCCAGTGTAAACCATTAACCCCAGGAGACACTCTCATACAAAATGCAAGATCTTTATGGGTTCACAGAGAGTCATATGTAGTGGTGCGGGAAGGAGATACTGCTGGATAGAGTCTGCTACAACAACCCTGTGCTAATGGAATCAGACATTCAGCAGGCAAACGACCAAGTTCAGGCTGAGTGACGTCTAGAAGAGGATCTACTGGCTCAAAGGAGATGACTGTAGAGAAAACACCCACGGAAGGGAGATCGTTAGCTGAGTAGCAAGAGAAACCAAGGCTTCCCTGACCACCCGGTACCACCAACAGAACTCTAGTCTGATCCTCTCAAATTTTCTGCAGAACTTCAGGAATCAAAGGGAATAGTGGGAAGCAGTAGGGCATTTGGTTTCATTGCAAAGAGGTCCAGCCATGGAAGACCAAACCTCAGATATCTCCTGAAACACTGGTTGTGAGAGACAAAGGGATATTGATGAGGGAAATCTCCTGCTGAGCTGGTTGCAAGCCCTTTTGTATCCCTCCCCAGAAGAAACAGTGCTGTCAGAGAGCGGAGGTTGAGCTTTGACCAGGAACAAATCTCCCTGGGGGGAAAAAAGAGAAATTGAACCATCCATATCTGTTGATTTATGTAGGCTCTCACCACCTGGTTGTCTGTTTGAAAGCAGACTAACTGATGCTTGATCAGGGGAAGAAAGAATGATAGATTCATCCATTGAGCCTTAAACATACTATCAGCGTACTTAAAACAAGAAGGTCTGGATCTAAACAAAGAAAAAACCAAAGTGGTCCGTCTAGTAGACCCAAAAAAACTTAGATACACATGGACGTACAACGGGACGAAGGTGAATGAACAAGGTTCGTATAAATACCTTGGAGTTACAATTTCCCAGGGAGCAAAACAACTGAGCATATAACTGCAGTACGCGCAAAAGCCCAAAGCCTAATTTTTGCTTATCGGTTGCTAAAAACAAAAATGAACTGTCCGAACCACAATCACCGCCTGAAGGTTATGTCGGCACAAATTTTACCATCCTTGTCTTACGGTCTCGTCACCTGGTGTGGCAAGGAAATAGACCTACTAAATGAGCTTCAAACCAAAATCTATAAAGCAGTTTTTAACAATCCAAAGTGTGCTTCAGCCCCGCAAGTTAGGCTGGAATTTGGTCTACAAAACCAGAAATATAGGAGCATGAGCGGCTTCGTAAAACTGTGTCACAAGTTAAGATCAGCAGACCCGGATTCAATGGATTGGTTAAACTGGGAAGCTATAAAAAATCAAGGAGTGAAGGGAACCCTGTGCCCTTAGGGAAAACATCTGAAAATCTGTGTAAAAGAGCTGGGGTTGGAAGGCACATGGGAGTCCGTGATGGACAATGCAACCATAAGTAGATTAGCCAACAAGGCAGCAAGGATGAAATCTTTTCAAGATGACAAAGCGTCACTTCTCAAACGGCGACATGGTTGGACCATAATCAACTCCTTTAAAGCTGGACTACCGCATGCATACTTATCCTCTCATTTCAATGTGCATTTAAAAAGAGCCTTCACAGACTATAAGATGGGGATGCACATTTCGAAGGATCTAGCACCATCCTGGAAAGGTAACTACCAGACGGAGAGTTGTAGACTATGTGGATACAAAACAGAATCACTAGCTCACTTTTTGTGTGTTTGTCCGGCTCTCCTGGCACAACGTCGTCGATTCTTAAAACAGATCTGCAACGAGTTAAAAATCCGCACCTGCAGGCAAATGGTAACTTGTTGGCTGGGAGGGAGTTCAAATATTTTGGCTTGCCGGGGAATAAAATTCTTGGCAGAAGTGAAAAAATGCCTGAGTCTTGTGGAACAAGGACAGGGCTAATGAAGCGGGTCACCAATGCTGCCTCGATCCTATTGACTGGTAAATTCTGCACTACTCACGTAATAACATTTTGACCCTAAAGCCTGCGGGAGTATCCCCGGATGAAATTTTTAAAACTGTGTTACATTATTTTAACAAAGGAGTAGTCTAATTTTTCAGCAAGCATTTTGTCTTTTGTATTATAAAATTATTATGTGGAAATTGTAATGATTTTAATTAATTATGCAATAAATCTTTTTGACTTTGACTTTGATAGATCCATCTTCACTGCAGCAAGCTCTCTTCAGTTGGATGAGTAATGGGACTTCTGGGTCAACCATCATACCTGAGGCGTGACTGTTCTGAGAACTGCCCCCTCCCCAACACTTCTTGCTGGTATCTGTAGATATAAATAGTAAGAGAGCTGAACCAATTATCTGATGGTTGGCTGGAGTGAACCACCACTGGAGATCCTACTGTATTTGCAGGGCTAGTGGAATCAAAGCCTCATAATTTTGTAATAGGGGATTCCAATTACTCAGGACATGATGAACTAATGGATACAGGTGGTGGCGGCTCCAGGGAACAACGGCTAGAGTTGAGGCCAGCTCCCCAAGGCTACTGAGCCAAAGTCTTGCTGAGGCTTAATGTTTTCTCAGTAGTTCTGATAAATGAAAAAACACCTTATTTCTCCTTTCTGGAGAGAGAAACACTTCACCTTCCTTCATGTAAAATAGAGCCCCGATGAACTGTAGCGCCTGAGCTCGATGCTGGGAGGAATTTAACAGATTTAGCCAGAAATCGAAGTCTTAAAGGAGATTGCAGACTTCTGATACATTCTTTTTTGCCTTTGATAAAGAGGAAGAACTGATTAACCAGTCATTGAGATAAGGGTATAAACGGATAATTTGATTATGCAAAATACCCACCAATGGAGCTTGGAGGTATGTAAAAACCATTGGGGCTGAAGTCAACCCAAAGGAAGGACTCAAAACTGGTAATGATGGTTTCCTACTGACAACCGTTGAAATCTCTGTTGCACTATCGGCACATGTAAGTATGCATCCCGCCTATCCATAGATGTTAGCTTATTCCCCTTTTTCAGCAAACAAAGTATGTTTTGTAGGGTAATCATTTTGAAAGAATTGTTGGTCCAAATGCTTGTTGAGCTCTTTGAGTCTACAACCAGACGATAATCTCCTAAGGGCTTTTGCAGCAAGAAGAGGATTGAATATTAGCATTGGCATTCTTTTGGGGAGAACCCAGAATGACGGCTGCTTTGAACAACAATTTGTGGAGTCTATCCAATGCAGCACCTGCTTCTATGGATCCTTAGGGAGATGAGAGGTCTGTAACATACAGAAGGAAGCTCTACAAATTGCAGATGGTACCCTTCGGTCCCCACTTTTACTGCCCCAGATCTGGATCTGATTGTTCCCAAATATCCTTGAAATACAACAGCCATCCCCCACTGGAAGGTCAATTTGGTAGTCATGCTTTTGGAGGATTTGAGGGTTGGATTTGACAGTGGAGTCCTGGAACTGGGATTGGTCAGGATGTGGGGCCCTCCAAGCCACAACCCCTTCCTCGAAAGGACTGAGACACATCCCTAAAAGCAGCAGACGGAAAGACCCTCTTGTAGATGAAACCTCTACCCCTAGAAAATGGAGCCACTGGAGTAACACCTGTTCTATTCTCAATTATCCTCTTTATCATATCCGCTAATTGTTGTCTAAGGAGCCTGGAACCTTCAAATGGTAACTTCATCAAGGTTGATTTCTGTGGTGAGTTGGTTTTCCATGCCCTCTTCCAGAGGTGGTGACAAGCAGAAAGTTCTGCCCCGGAGCGGCTGATGAGGCAGACATATTATCGAATGGTACATCTGATTAAAAAAATCACTTGATGTTCCTTGAGGTTAAGGACGGAGGAATAGTCTAGGCCCCTCAAAGATGTGGTCAGCCAAAACTTGGAAATCTTCATAAGTGACTGTACTGTGTTGAAAGTATACGTATTTGCTCTAACGGCAAAGTTGGAAGCAGTATATGATCTCTTTATTACACTTTTCACTTTCTTGTCAAAAGCATTGAGGGACAATACATCCTATGCAATGATGTTACCCTGAGAGAAGAGGCCTGCCATAAGATTATCCACTTTCACTACAGCTGGAAATGTGGCTGGGAATTTATCAATGGGATACCGTCTAGCCAAGAACTGAGGATCGGAAGACTGGTCAACATCCTTCCTTTTGTGGACCAGTACCCATCTAACAGCTGCATGCAAGGCAACAGACTCTGGTCTGAAGTACTGTGACAAAAAATCCTAATAATTCAATGAAGGCACTGGGGTGGGCAAGTTAAGAATTTCCTCTCAAAAGCTGGCACAAGAAAGGTTAGTTCCTTGGAACCTCCTTTCACCTTCCCCTCCATATCAGCTGCAGGATCATCACCATCTTGCCTCCTAGGAATCTTTGGTGGTGGAGGACTCTCCCTGGCTCTAAAGGCTGCCTCCACTGCCTTCTTAATAATTTGTTGAATGGAGGCCATAGATAGAACTAGCGAAGAGGGACCTGGCGCCTCTTCCATCACCTACTCCATGGTAAGGCTGGAGTTGTGCTATATATAGAGAAGGTTTTTGCAAATTAAGATGAAAATGCCGACAGAAAGCACTTGCAGTAAATACTGCAGCAGCAGAGCAAAGTAAGTGGCCAAAACTTCCTGTTTCGGCTGATTTCTTAGCAGCCAGTTCTCTCACTGCAACACTTGAGAGAGGCTGAGGGGGATGAGCCATGTTGGGACGGGCAATGGCTATGAAATTTAATAAATTCCTTTAGATCAGAGGTCTTCAAAATGTTGGGTGCCGAGACCGCCCTGTCAACATTTTCAGCCGTAAGGACCCACTCCTGACAAACATTTCTAAACCTGTAGGCAGGGCTACTGGAATTATGAGGCAGGTGAGGACCAAATTACATGACAGGTTTGAAAAATTGTGTAGGAAGTACATTTAAATAATGTTATGTGGTGCTGCATTATTTTGGGATAGAATTGTTTTATTATTTTGACATTTTTTGCACACAGTAACACTGAGGAAAGATTTCACCCCATCAGTACCAGTTAATAACCAAAATACAGCAATTAACAACAGAAAGATGTCTAGTCAACCTTTGTGATGTTCCTTCCACTCCGCAGGAATACGTTCTGTCACATTAGAAGCTCACCCGGCCCTGGCCGGGAGCAGCAGGGATCCCTTAAAACCCTGGTGGTCTTGTGCAGATCTAAGCAATTTACCCATGCCGCTTTCCTCTCACCCCTCCCTTCCATTTATCTCTCCTCTACCAATCCCGGATCCCTCTCTCACTTTGCAGGCCATTATTTTTCACCCCTTTTTACAACTTCTGAACTCTCCCCATTCAACTTCTCACTTCACCCTTAATCACCTCTTGCCATTCTGTCTTTTCACTTCCCTCATCTCTTACAGTTTCTCACATTTATCTCATGGCCTCTCTAGCCACGTCACCTCCCATGTCCATCTGCACTTCTGATTCACCTCAAGTTTCTCCATTCAAATTGTTGTCTATTTGTATCTTACACCTCTCCAGTTTCCCCACTCATCTTTCACATCTCTATTTTGCTCTTCCGAACCAATGTCCCTCTCACCTGTTACCTCAGCACCAGTGCTTAATTTGAGCAAGTGGTTTCCGGTGCTCCGCACTGGCACCTTATTGTGCACACTGGCACTATGATTGTCTGCCACATGGTGGCTCTGTCTGTGTAATTTAGAGATGAGCCGAACAGCTGTTTATTGATTCAATAAACATTAAAAATGATAAACTCCTGACATCCATGCCATTCTTATAGCTTTGGGAGCTTGAAATAGTCACACTTGTACAAGTGTTATGGTTGGTAGTTGCATAGGTATTGTCATTGGCCGCACAGTCAAGGCAATTGGTGGGTGGTTAAAGCTGCAGTGCCTATTGGTGAGGTCCCTGGCACATGTTTATTACAAATTAAACACTGCTTAGCACCCACCACAGTAGTCCCTCTCTTCCCCTATCGCTGCTGTCCCTCACCCATGTCGCATCAAATTACTTTTTAGGTCACAGATCATCTCTCAGCTATCTTCTCTCACAGTTTGACAGTAGCCCTCCTCTGTGCCCTTAACTTTCCCTCACACTAACTTCTTGTGTCCGCACTTCCCTTCGGCACTTCACATTTCTCCTCATCCCTGACCTCTTCAATCAAATTCTCTTACTCCCTTGCTGTCCTTTCTCATCATCTCATCTTTCCTCACCGAGCACATGCGTTTGGACCCCTATGCTTCTCTTGGCCTGTGCCACTCTGCTTATTGTTCGCTAATTCAGGAAGGCACGAATTGTCTGTCTTGCTGTTTTGGTGCAGGCCACACAGTTATGGAGTGTGCACCCTCCTTTGCTTTGCTCCACCACAAATCTATTATCCTTTAGGAAGATATAAAAACCTGGCTCTCTGCTCTGTAGGTGCCCCATTTGGCTGGTTCACCTTCCTCTTCTGTGTTTTTCTCATTTGCCTTCAGGCAACCGATGGCTATTAGCCCCAGGACACCTTTTGGTAACAGTAGCGCACTACAAATGTAAATAATAATAGTAATATGCAGAAGCAGGGGAGTCACTAGACCCTAACTTCGCAGGGGGCCTACACTCCCAGGCAGGGCTGGTCCTAGATCTGGTCCCACACGGTGCAACAGTCTTTCTTGGTGCCCAATCCCCCGTTTCCTCCTTCTCCATAAATTCCCTTACGACCACTCACCAACAATGCACCTCATCTCTCTGTAGCACCTTTCTGACTAACATTTTTTTTATAGTGCTACTAATAGTTTACCTTTGTTGTTGTTGTATAGCTTTATTTCGAAATATTTCATTTCATAAAAGCATTACAGTAAAAATCAAAGTGAGCATAAAAACAGTTATACATCAAAACTGAGAAAATCTCAGAAAGGGTACTAAAAATATACGACCTAGTAGATAACAACCTTTCTAAAAACATTTATGCAAGTATAAAATTATCAATTTCTGATAGGAATAGTGGTGAAGGGACACATACAAAAAGCAGTTAGGCCACTGGAATGTAGATTGGTATCCTTACTGGAGGATCTTTCTCCTCGCGGTTCTTATCCTCCAAGCCCACCCCAGAAATTTTGCCAGGCCACAAGCAAACAGTGGATGAGGGTCTGATCTTAACAACTGTAAGGCCTCCAAATGTGACCGAGTGCCCAGCCTCGCGCAGAGCGGTTTCAACCATCTGCGACGGGGAGCAGCATAGGCTGGGCATTCGAACAACAGATGGGGAATATATTCATCCCTAGTTGTACAGAAAGGGCAAGTTTCCACGGTTTGCCATGGTGGTTTCCATTTAGCTGTCCTTGTGCCTAAGGGCAAAACCCCGGCCCTAAATTTGAAATACAACGCCCTATCTGATGGATTCAAAATCACATCAAGGTAGGGTTCTCTGAAGGGGCGGGATTTGGTAACCAAAAACTCCTCAGCTGATCTGCACAGATTCGGTTGGGTCGCTCTCTCGTTATCCACCCACAACCAGAATATTTTCTTTAAGAGCTGTTTGGGTGGCGAAGATCTACTGGCCCAAGCATCATCCAGGCCTAAGTCACAAAGGAGGCGCTTTACACCAAGGAGCCAACCGATCTTATGCCAGCCCGGGGTTGAAAGAAGTTCACTTAGTGCATCCGCATAGCTTGAAAGTTCAGGGACATTCCATATACGGGCCCACAGAAGGAGGGGACGTAGCTTGGCCTGATCGGCTATGGATCGTGTTCCTGTATCGAGTAGAAGGGGTAGAGTGGGAGAGCTATGGGGGAGCCGCATTAAATCTTTGTGGAACTTATTCTCCAGATGGGATAGAGTATCAGATTTCTGGGTGCCCCACAATTCAGCCCCATATAATGCCGCACTCACAGCCTTTGCCTTGTAGATGTCGAGTATCACCCCGATTGGTTTAAGGGGTGAGGCGCGATGCTCTTTTAGGAGAGCGCCCGTAACCCTCCTGTATGTCAAGATGGATTTTTGATGATGCGCCTTCCAAGACATGGTATCACAAAGTCTGATTCCTAAATAATCGAATTCCCTGACCCTTTCTAAAGGTACTGCGTCTATAGATGGCGGGTAGACTGTCTTCCTGGGGGGATTCAGCACAAGGAACTTGGTTTTATTGATGTTAATAGCCAAGCCCCTTGCGTCACAGAAGCCCTGGAACCTCGATAACAGAGTTTGGAGGCCCTTCGGGGATTTCGAAATCAACAGGGTGTCGTCTGCGAACAGGAGCGTTGGTATCTTTCTGCCCGCCAGGGAGGGAGCATCTGCTGATAGTTGGAGAAGGTGCTCTACCACTCCGTTTAGATATAGAGAAAACAGAGTGGGAGCTAGCACACCCCTGGCGGACGCCCCTGTCAACAGGAATCCGGGATGTTTTTTGGCCCTGCTGCCCCCATCTAATTTGGGCAAAATTGCTTTCGTGGAATTTGATAGTTAGGGCTAACAAATACGCGGGCATGCCCATACCCTCAAGTACAGCCCACAGTTGGTTGCGTGGAACAAGGTCAAAGGCAGTCCGTAAATCGATGAAAGCGAGATACAGACTGCCCTTGCCCAGTTTGACCACTTTCCAATAAAGCATTAGGAAACGGAATGTCTGCTCAATCGTGCCGGTTCCAGATCTGAAGCCGGCCTGAAAGTCAGACAAAACCTTCATTTCCTCGGCCCACTGCAAGATCCTACCCAAAACTACCTTCCCTGCTGCCTTCTGGGTGGAATCAAGCAGACTTATGGGTCGGTAGTTGGCCGGATCGTCCCTGCAGCCCTTTTTAAAAATGGGGACAACTTCCGCACCCCTCCAAGAATCCGGGA
This sequence comes from Lissotriton vulgaris, assembly GCF_964263255.1. Lineage (NCBI taxonomy): Eukaryota > Metazoa > Chordata > Amphibia > Caudata > Salamandridae > Lissotriton > Lissotriton vulgaris. Next base: position 795,558,969 of record NC_141685.1, on the reverse strand, counting down.
AACCGCCACCCACCATTGCCTCATTCAGGAGTTTAGCAATGTATAGGCTCCAAACCTCTACGTTGCTACGAAGCAAGTCACCGGGAACTCCATCTGGGCCTGCCGCCTTGTTGGGGACGATGCACTTGATTGCTATCTCCACCTCCCTAACTGAAAAAGTGGGGCCAGGATGAGAGCTATCAGCTGACACTATATAACTAGTACTCCCACTTGGACCCAGTACCCCCAAGGAGTTGGAGTAGAGTTTAGAAAAGTGGGCCAACCAAACCTCCCCTGTAATATTACATGTAAGCAGGGAGTCAACAGGCCTGTCTCTACCTCTAATCAGAGCCCAGAAGGCCCTTGAGTCCTTTCTAGAGCCAGCCTCCATTAAATCACTCCAGAAGTTAGTTTCGTGAGTGACCTTTGCCGCAACTTGAGTCTTCTTGTAGTTTTTTCTAGCTAGTGAAATCAAAGCCGGGTCTTTAGCACTGACCGCCACGATTAGCTCACTTTTTGCTTGGCGGCAAGCGTGGGTGTACCATTGATCTCTACCCCTAGTCTCGTTTCTCCACTTGGACCCCCCCCTCCCCTGAGGAACCAGAAAAAGATTGCTAAGCGATACAATAGTCTCCACAAATGGCACGAGGATAGGAGTGTCAGAGTCCTGCGTGCCAGCGATACACTTAGCTTCCATCATTAAGGACTGTACTTGGGCCATTCTTGTAACATCAGAAGCAACCTTAGCCCACTTCAGTCGCCTCCCGCAATTAGATGGAACAACTTCGTGGGATGATTTCCAGGTTGGCCGGGATAATGCTGTGGCCCCTAGATCCCACGGGAGAGCAAGCGAGAGGATCAAAGGATTGTGGTCGCTATCCGTGGATTGTTGGACAACCATATCAAGGACATATTCCCACAGGTTGTAGTTTAGCAGCACGTAGTCGATTCTGGAGGTGTGTCCAGTCCTGTTAAATGTGTGTGCACCCCCAGTATCAGACTTGCAACGGCCATTGGTGGCTCTGAGGGCGTTTTCCAAGCAAAGTGCGTTAATATCAATGGCATTCTGTGTCCATTTCTTGATGGGGTCGAGAGCAAGCAAGGGAATGCCTCTCTTGGCATCGTCCTCCCATGTGTCCAAAATGTCATCACTGGCCAGAGGCTCGAAACAACAATTAAAATCCCCGGCCAGGATAGTGAAGGAGTCAATATTGCAGCCAGTTAGCTCCTCTTCAACTCCAGTTAGAGACAGGGGGCTCGAGTTCCCCGCCCTGGCCCCCCTTAAGTATAGATTGAAAAGCTCTAGGGTCTTACCCCCCGGGCATTGAATAGTGAGTCTCAAAAGATCTGGGGATGGTGAATTTATGTGTTTTACAGTAAGCCCCAGCGATACACTAACCCAGATGAGAAGGCCGCCAGAAGGACGGCCTTTACTGCCTTTGGACCTGGAGGCCGGCACAGAGTAGGTGGTAAAGCCGACCCTGTGCACGGGCTCCAGGCACCAAGTTTCTTGTAAAAGGCAGATCCCAAAAGGCTCCATAAAGGAGATCCAATCAGGATTGTCAAAATTCCGGGCAAGCCCTGCCACATTCCAGCTTAAGATTTTAAGCTGGGGAACACCTGTCAAGGTCTTGCCAGACTGTGGCTCAGAAACTGGAGAGATGACATGGATATCATCGACCCTGGGAGATTGGAGAAAAGCTGCAGGTGGCGAGACATCGGGGGCAATCAGGTTTAAGGCTAGGGTAGAAGTAGGAGGACAAACAGCTGAGGAAGGGTGCACCAGATCCTGTATAAGGGGGGCCTGGATTAAGGACCGGGTAGGAGGGGAAGTACTAATCACACCCACGGTAGCCGCCAAGGATGATCTCCCCGTCTCCAATACGAGACCATTGGGGTTGCTTAGTAGTGCTGTTGCTGGAAGCGTTAGGAGTCAATCGACATCCTCCAGGCTGCCAAACCTATATGAGGTTACATCTCCAGGCCAACCACTGTTTGGGTTAAACGCAGTGGGGAAGCATCCCCAACTAGGCTGTTGGGGGGCTGTAGGCCAAGAACCCCCCTGCGGACATACAGCACGGGGGGGATAGAAGAATGACAAAGGCCTCGGGGCAATAGAGGAACCCCAATCTTGGTTCCCAGGAGACCAGATGTGCCTGGCCGTATACACATCATCAAAAGTTACGACTATACAGTCACCGGGGGTCGATTTCCTCGTGGTGCCCACCCATGGAACTCTTCGTGTCGTTAGGACTCTACTCCTCCTACCATTGGGGATAGGTCTATAAGTGTTAAGCCAATGCATAACTTTATTGCGTAGGGAATGCTGGTCTTCGTATTGGCCATTCTCCAATTCCGGGACACTAATAGTTTACTCACACTCAGTTCTGTGATCTGCATGGTACACGCTCTTTGTAGCAGGCACATTAACCCTCGGCACTCTGTAGATGACAAGAGTGGCCATGTGAGTGCACGGTGAGCGATGCAACAGTGTGAGAGTAGGAAAAGAGGAGTGACTGCAGGGTGAGTGAGGTGACCATATGAATTTGGGTACGGATGTAAGTGCAGAGTGGGATGAATGAATGCATAGTTAATGATGGACTTGTTTGAGTGAGTTGCAAATTGAGCAGTGAGGGGGCAGGTGAATGAGGTGTCACATGAGTGCAGGATTATTGCAGATGAGTAGTTTGACTACAGGGTGCAGTACAGGGTGAATAACGCGAGTGCATTGTGAATGCAGAGTGATCACTGTGAGTGCAGGATGAGAGGGTGAATGATGTGATTGCGTGGTGATCAGTGAGGGTGCATTGTGATCGCTGTGAGTGCAGGGGCAGCGTGAAAGTGAAGTGCGAGAATGAAAAGTGAGTTCTCTGAATGCAGGGTGCATTCCCAGACACTTGAAGTAACTCAGCATGTTATTGACGGCAGCGTAGGGTTTAAGATATAAGTTAAAACTATTGCTATTATGGCATTAATCAGGGATCGAGGGTGGAGGAAATCAATAATATGCTGAACCTGCAACACACTTCCAGTCCTATGGTTAGGGTTGCTTGCTCATTATTTTGATGTACAAAAATAAGCAGTCACCTAAAGCTGGATATTTCAGCACACATCTGTGCGTACTTCAAACAGCAAATAAAAATAGAAAGCACTTTTAATTGTGTTCTAGGGCTGCCTCAATGATCCATGCCTGATAATTAAAGGGAATAAAGACAGAAAAGTCACATTACGAATGAATGTATAGGATTTTATTTACTATCCTATTTAGTGTCAAGAGGAGGCCTTTGCAGGCTCTTTAAACATCAAATGGCTGGCAACCTTACTTTATATTTCTTTTCATGAAATGCATTCTCACACTACTGCAGTAAATGTAAAATACAACTTTAAGGAACAGGCAGAGTGGGGGCCCAGGGGGTACTGGAACTAGAAAAAAAAACGAAATCTCAGTAACCAGTTTTACAAAAAGCATGTAAATATGCAAATGGTCTTTAACGACCTGTGAAAAACTCAGGTGTGCTGGGCTGTGCTGGAGATAAGACTGCAGATACAGCCCAGCGGAGCCCACAGCAGCTTGAGCGGAGATACACTACAGGGAGGAGGGGGGCCGAATCCCTTGTAGTCCTATGGGCCTGGGCAGAAGTGTGACAGGGAATGTGCGACCCCCTTTCCATCACTCCATGACCCCCCTGGGGTCGCACCCCACACTTTGAAGACCCCTGCTTTAGATACATATGCTTGACCTGGGTGACTGCTAGAGCGAGTCCCAGTCAGACGGCAACAAGCGGTTACTGGCTTATGTCCCGCCTGCTATAGCTAGATGTTAGGACAAACCTGCAGAAAGCTAAAAAAGCAAGTCTTCAAAACAAAAACAGCAAAAGTGAAAACAAAAACATAACAAAATCAAAGATAAAGTTACCTGCATCAGCTACAGAGTCAGGTACAGAAAGAAAATAACAGGAAGTGAAGTGGTAGTTCCTCCTTTTTCTAGTGGCTGCTGGGTAGTGGTGACCATGTTGGAGGAACTATTTTCTGGTCAGCTAGGGAACAGGTTCTTCGGAATTGAGAAAAATCTTGCATGTGAGGACTGGATCATCCAGGAATTGTCCTGTGTGAAGGATTACTTCCTCTGATTCCTCAGACAAAAGGTAAATCATTGATTGTTTAGTGTTCAGTGGCTTGAGATCTTTACCAGAGGCCATATAGACCACAAAAAAACAAATACTGGAAACTGTCTGCAATGAAATGTAGGTGCGATGCCATGTACCAAATTAATTTAGACCTAAATACGCACAGGGATGGGAATAAACAGGGATACTAGAATCACTTTGATACCCTTCACAGTGCTCTTGTAACCACTGTTCTAAGGGATTAGTTTCTGGGCAGGAACCACTTAGGGAAGGCTATAAGATACTGATATATAAATATATCTGTTTCTGAACATGATGGAGCTTGTAGGATAAATGTGGGATCAACTATCAACCTATGTTCAGCAGCTAATAACATTAACCCAAAATAATCTTACCAACCCCAAAGGACCGTGTGCTCATCATTCACTGTTAGTTACCTCCTTACACCATTGGCTACCACCATCCATAGCCTCTGGAGGATGTTTTCCATTGCTCCCCTCCCGCATCTCCTCTATTTACTTTTCCTGACAAGCCTTTTGTTTCAATCTGAGTGCTATCATGCGTTGTCGTCCATCTTCTTATCTCCATTAGTTCTCTCACTACAATTGTTTTGGTTAGTGGTAGATGGCACACATGCTAAGGATCTCTCAATGGCCTCCAGATAGAGGTATGTATTAACAGCTGTCAATACTGCGCTTGTGTAGTGTGCTTGAAAGTTCAGCCATAGGTCTTGAAATTTATAATTAGGGCTCCCGGTTTTATGGTATTTATTCTTTTGACATTTCCGTCTGTATTTTGGGTTTTATGGAAAAACGAAACGGAAATTAGATTATTTACATATTTATTTAACTAGTAAATATGCGCTCATGATTGTATGCCTACTAGGTTTCAATGCTGTAAACACGCACAGAAGATAACTCAATGTGCTTATAAGAAAATATGCAAATTTCAGTATCAACCTTGTGCATATCTACTGCTGTTAAAGCCTCTTTACTAAAATCCCTTTCTTTTTTAGCCCCCTTACCTATCAATCCACATAGCTATATGCCTGGTAGTCATGGCAGATAGTATTTAGAATTAATCAAAAAGCAATTTAATTTTCGTTTTTATCCAGATTTAAAAATAAATACAGAGAAGAAAATACATGTTTTATGTCTGTATTTATTTGTAGAAATCAGTAAAAACGGAAAACAGGGAGCCTTATCTAAATTCAATTTTTGAAGTGTCATTAGATGGTGTTAATGAAAGCGCAAAGAAAAGGAAATTACTGATGCTTTTTTATCAATAACAACTGCCTGTCCCTTCTTATTTTGTGCTTTTTACAGAGAAAGGGCCCAGATTCACTAACATTTTGCATTGAGAATGCATCACTTTTTTGACGCAGTTTAGACGTTAAATGTATTTCAGGATTTACCAAGCTACGCAAAGCCTAATTCGAATGGCTTTGCATTGCTTAAAAAAAAAAGTTAACATCTCGCTGTGGGTAGGCCTTCTCTGGGTGGAGCATGGGTGTTCCCTTTCATCTACCAAGAGATTTTGACACAAAGCCATATTTACTAAAGTCTGTAAACCTGGGTTTGTACCAAAATGATGCACCCACCAGGGGCTGGGGTAACAAGGAAAAATATCTTTATTTCATGCATTGAAGAATATGCCCCTAAGAGTAGTTTTTTGCGGAATACTATTTATTCCTGCACAAACTGTTCCAACGACAACTCAGGCACCCACTAGGCAGCCACAAATGTACCAGCATAATGAGACGGGAAACTGTCGTTACACTGCAAGTGTAACAATGCATGCCATTACCCCGCATGCCGTTGCAACGCAAAAGGTGTGTAGCAGGGGGTAGAAGGTGTTGGATTTAACTCCAACACCTTCCCTACTGTTGCACACTCTGGAGTTGAAATAATAAATTAAACTGTTCCAACTTCCAGCGCACCCCTGACAGTAAGTGGGGGTAAAGATTTGCGTTGCAACAGCATACGGGGTAATGGCCTGCGCTGTAACGTCATACAACCTAATGAGAGAGCACCACTACGCCATATCTCAGAAGGTACAGCTAATTTATTCTCTCTCCATTTCACTCGGTTTAGGGGAGCAAGTTCCCTTGCTGCCGCTGCGTTACATTGCGTGAAAGGTTTGTAAATGTGACCCTAAGTACAACCATCACGTTTCTATTTCAGGAATTCTGTCTCAAATTTATGAATGCATGCATGGGCAGACACTTACCTGTAAACACATTGTTTGTGTATGTTTGTCAATCGCCTTTTGAGCTACATCACTTGCATTAGCCCAAACAGAAGTTAATAGGGATCAATACGTTCCCTCTTGGAGGAACAACATAATTTACAATGTACCACTCTCCTCAGAGGCTTGCTAAAAGCCCATTAAAACTGCAAAAGTGCCCTTGGAGAAAATTAGACATTTGAACTCCTTCAAACTGATATTGGCATTTACTTTCCACTTGAAACACATTTTGATTGCTCCACACTTTTTTTAGCCATCAATAGCTAAAGCAACTTCAATAGGTGTCGCCGTTCGGCACATTAATGGAAGGGTGACATTATTTCAATGTGCAGTTACTATTTGCACTTTGACCACGGATGCCTTCAAATGATTACAAAGTGTGATACAGCCTCTATCTAATCAAACAAATCTAATGTTAAAAGTAGAGGTCAGAGAAATTGAGAAGATGTGTCCATTGAAATACGAGCAGCGGAGTTGCAGCCATTGTGTTTCCCAGTTGCAGGCTCGCCAACTCACACAGTGCCACTGTGTGACAAGGGATATCAACTTCCATCACACGGCCACCCGGTGAGTGTCCGATATCAAACAGTGGTAAGGAAACAAGCTGAAAATCACTGTAGACAGAGCATTTCCAGCTCGATTTCGGAGGCTTTGAACTTCCAACGTTCATCAAGGAGTGTGAACACACCCCAGGACATTGGCACCAGCCTCAGCAAGCTTTTTCTGTTTTTAGGTCGAGCCTGGGCAGCACATGTGCTGCTCTGCGAGGCATGCAGTTCCTGGATACAGGCTTTAAGCACTGCCCATCTTTTCAATTGGTTTCCTCCTACTGTTGTTTGTAAATCGTTGCTTGTGATTGGTCAATAGGCTTAGGAGTCCCTCCTCTTGTACTTTCAGAACCTCCCATGAGGACTGCCCTTGTTGCATGTGCTTTTACACTTCACATTATTTCCCAAACTTTAAGTGCACTCTTTATTAGGTTGACCTGCCTCTGCTCATGTTCCTGCCATGAAACCTTCATGGCCACTTCATTTTTCAGTGCCCGCTGTGCTGCTCGTAATTTCCCTGTGCCCTTTCCCACAACACTGCACCCCTCTCACAACAGAGCATGCCCACTCTTCACTGTCGCGAGTTTGTAAGAGAATCCCATGTTTGTTAGGGCTCGCCTGCTGATGCGCTCAAGGGTATAGCTGGCGAGCTATATTGTGGCTTAAACATAGTTTAACCATCTCGGCGATTTGTTGCAGTGCCCGAGAGCGTGTGCACATCAAAGCCACCAGCCTCCTCAGGCATCTCAAACTTCCCCCAGCCGGCATTTCTACTCCCCTAATTATTCACTGCACGGCCGGCCGGCACATCAAAGGCTGCTGCTCCCGGCTCCTATTCTTCCCTTCTTGCCTCTCCTCGCCCCCCCTTCCCACCACAGCAATGCCGAGGGCTTGTTTATATTGCAGCCTAACCATCTCGCACGCTGCTCTTGAACCAATAACCGTTGTTGGTCATGATATAATTAAACTGATCAAATTTCTTAAAGCCTTTAAAAAGCTTTGTTAAAAGGGTCGGAAGCTGGGCAAACGAGGTCTAACTTTCTGCATTGAACTTTTAAAGAAACAAAATGATTTTATACTTAAATTCCTGCTTTTAACTGCTTATCGTAAAATTGCGCTTTTGCTACTTGTTTTAAATTGTTATCGTTTTAAGTAACTAAACAATAAACATTACTTTACTTTACTTTACGCTCTAATTATTTTATCAGGGCCACACGAATTTTATAAAGTCTTTTGCTGGCATTTTCGTTTTATGCTAATTGCTATTTTACACCTTTCACATGCTGGCGATTTGCTGCAAAGGAATACATTCATCCTGAATCCCGTTACTAGAGCTTTCGCCTCTTCTGCTATATATGGGTTTTAGTTGAATTTCATTGATCTCTTTTACTAATGATTTATAAAAAGTGCCACCCACCACACAGCTCCATCTACACAGCTCCACCGATGCACCCACCACACAGCTCCACCGATGCACCCATCACACAGCTCCACCGATGCACCCACCACACAGCTCCACTGAGGCACCCACACACAGCTCCACAGATGCACCCACCACACAGCTCCACCGATGCACCCACCACACAGCTCCACTGATGCACCTACCACCAAGCTCCACCGATGCACCCACCTCACAGCTCCACTGAGGCACCCACACACAGCTCCACAGATGCACCCACCACACAGCTCCACAGATGCACTGACCACACAGCTCCACAGATGCACCCAGCTCCACCCAGCTCCACCGATGCACCCACCACACAGCTCCACTGATGCACCCACCACCCAGCTCCACCGATGCACCCACCACACAGCTCCACTGACACAGCTCCACCGATGCACCCACCACACAGCTCCACCGATGCACCCACCACACAGCTCCACTGATGCAACCACCACACAGCTCCACCGACACAGCTCCACCGATGCACCCACCACAGAGCTCCACAGATGACCCCACCACAAAGCTCCACTGATGCACCCAAGACACAGCTCCACCGAGGCCCCCACCACACAGCTCCACTGAGGCACCCACCGCACAGCTCCACCGATACACCCACCACACAGCTCCACCTATGCACCCACCACACAGCTCCACCGAGGCACCCACCACACAGCTCAACAGATGCACCCACCACACAGCTCCACAGAGGCACCCACCACACAGCTCCACAGATGCACCCACCACACAGCTCCACCGAAGCACCCACCACACAGCTCCACCGATGCACCCACCACACAGCTCCACCGAGGCACCCACCACACAGCTCCACCGAGGCACCCACCACCCAGCTCCACCGATGCACCCACCACACAGCTCCACCGACACAGCTCCACAATGCACCCACCACACAGCTCCACCGATGCAACCACCACACAGCTCCACCGACACAGCTCCACCGATGCACCCACCACACAGCTCCACTGATGCAACCATCACACAGCTCCACCGACACAGATCAACCGATGCACCAACCACAGAGCTCCACAGATGTCCTCACCACACAGCTCCACCGATGCACCCACCACACAGCTCCACCGAGGCACCCGCCACAAAGCTCCACAGAGGTACCTACCGCACAGTTCCACCAATGCACCCACCACAAAGCTCCACCTATACACCCACCAAACAGCTCCACCGAGGCACCCACCACACAGCTCAACAGATGCACCCGCCACACAGCTCCAAAGAGGCACCCACCACACAGCTCCACAGATGCACCCACCACACAGCTCCACAGATGCACCCACCACACAACTCCACAGATGCACCCACCACACAGCTCCACCGATGCACCCACCACACAGCTCCACCGATACACCCACCACACAGCTCCACCGATGCACCCACCACACAGCTCCACCGAGGCACCCACAACACAGCTCCACAGATGCACCCACCACACAGCTCCACAGATGCACCCACCACACAGTTCCACCAATGCACCCACCACACAGCTCCACCGATGCACCCACCACACAGCTCCACCGATGCACCAACCACACAGCTCCACCGAGGCACCCACCACACAGCTCCACCGATTCACCCACCACACAGCTCCACCGATGCACCCACCACACAGCTCCAGCGACGCAGCCACCACACAGCTCCACAGACACAGCTCCACGATGCACCCACCACACAGCTCCACCGATGCACCCACCACACAGCTCCACCAACACAGCTCCACTGATGCACCCACCACACAGTTCCACCGATGCACCCACCACACAGCTCCACCGATGCACCCACCACACAGCTCCACCAAGGCCCCCAACACACAGCTCCACAGATGCACCCACCACAGAGCTCCACAGATGCACCCACCACACAGCTCCACAGATGCACCCACCACACAGATCCACATATGCACCCACCACACAGCTCCACCAATGCACCCACCACCCAGCTCCACAGATGCACCCACCACAGCTCCACAGATGCACCCACCACCCAGCTCTACCGATGCACCCATCACACAGCTCCACTGATGCACCCAGCTCCACCGATGCACCCACCACACAGCTCCACCGACACAGCTCCACCGATACACCCACCACACAGCTCCACTGATGCAACCACCACACAGCTCCACCGACACAGCTCCACTGATGCACCCACCACAGAGCTCCACAGATGACCCCACCACACAGCTCCACTGATGCACCTAAGACACAGCTCCACAGATGCACCCACCACACAGATCCACTGATGCACTTACCACACAGCTCCACAGATGCACCCACCACCCAGCTCCACCGATGCACCCACCACACAGCTCCACTGATGCACCCACCTCCCAGCTCCACCGATGCACCCACCACACAGCTCCATCGATGCTCCAACTAAGCTCCACCAATGCACCCACCACACAGCTCCACCAATGCACCCACTAAGCTCCACCAATGCACCCACCACACAGCTTCATCGATGCACCCACCACAGAGCTCCACTGAGGCACCCACCACACAGCTCCACCGATGCACCCACCACACAGCTCCACCGATGCACCCACCACACAGCTCCACCTACACAGCTCCACCGATGCACCCACCACACAGCTTCACCGATGCACCCACCGCACAGTTCCACCGAGGCACGCACCACACAGCCTCACCAATGCACCCACCACACAGCTCCACCGATGCACCCACCACACAGCTCCACCTACACAGCTCCACCGATGCACCCACCACACAGCTCCACTGATGCAACCATCACACAGCTCCACCGACACAGCTCCACCGATGCACCCACCACAGAGCTCCACAGATGCCCCCACCACACAGCTCCACCGATGCATCCACCACACAGCTCCACGAGGCACCCACCACACAGTTCCACCGATGCACCCACCACAAAGCTCCACCTATGCACCCACCACACAGCTCCACCGAGGCACCCACCACACAACTCCACAGATGCACCCACCACACAGCTCCACAGAGGCACCCACCACACAGCTCCACAGATGCACCCACCACACAGCTCCACAGATGCACCCACCACACAGCTCCACCGATGCACCCACCACACAGCTCCACTGATACACCCACCACACAGCTCCACCAATGCACCCACCACACAGCTCCACCGATGCACCCACCACACAGCTCCACCGAGGCACCCACCACACAGCTCCACAGATGCACCCACCACACAGCTCCACAGATGCACCCACCACACAGCTCCACCGATGCACCCACCACACAGCTCCACCGATGCACCCACCACACAGCTCCACCGATGTACCCACCACACAGCTCCACCGAGGCACCCACCACACAGCTCCACCGATTCACCCACCACACAGATCCACCGATGCACCCACCACACAGCTCCAGCGACGCAGCACCCACACAGCTCCACAGACACAGCTCCACGGATGCACCCACCACACAGCTCCAGTAATGCACCCACCACACAGCTCCACCAATGCACCCACCACACAGTTCCACCGATGCACCCACCACACAGCTCCACCGATGCACCCACCACACAGCTCCACTGAGGCACCCACCACACAGCTCCACAGATGCACCCACCACACAGCTCCACAGATGCACCTACCACACAGCTCCACAGATGCACCCACCACACAGCTCCACCGATGCACCCACCACACAGCTCCACAGATGCACCCACCACACAGCTCCACAGATGCACCCACCACACAGCTCCACAGATGCACCCACCACCCAGCTCCACAGATGCACCCACCACACAGCTCCACAGATGCACCCACCACAGCTCCACAGATGCACCCACCACCCAGCTCTACCAATGCACCCACCACACAGCTCCACTGATGCACCCACCACCAAGCTCCACCGATACACCCACCACACAGCTCCACTGACACAGCTCCACCAATGCACCCACCACACAGCTCCACTGATGCAACCACCACACAGCTCCACCGACACAGCTCCACCGATGCACCCACCACACAGCTCCACTGATGCAACCACCACCCAGCTCCACCGACACAGCTCCACCGATGCACCCACCACAGGGCTCCACAGATGACCCCACCACACAGCTCCACTGATGCACCTAAGACACAGCTCCACAGATGCACCCACCACACAGCTCCACTGATACCCCCTCCTCCCAGCTCCACCGATGCACCCACCACACAGCTCCACCAATGATCCAACTAAGCTCCACCAATGCACCCACCACACAGCTCCACCAATGAACCCACTAAGCTCCACCGATGCACCCACCACACAGCTTCACCGATGCACCCACCACAGAGCTCCACTGAGGCACCCACCACACAGCTCCACCGATGCACCCACCACACAGCTCCACCAATGCACCCACCGCACAGCTCCACTGATGCACCCACCACCAAGCTCCACCGATACACCCACCACACAGCTCCACCGACACAGCTCCACCAATGCACCCACCACACAGCTCCACTGATGCAACCACCACACAGCTCCACCGACACAGCTCCACCGATGCACCCACCACACAGCTCCACTGATGCAACCACCACCCAGCTCCACCGACACAGCTCCACCGATGCACCCACCACAGAGCTCCACAGATGACCCCACCACACAGCTCCACTGATGCACCTAAGACACAGCTCCACAGATGCACCCACCACACAGCTCCACTGGTACCCCCTCCTCCCAGCTCCACCGATGCACCCACCACACAGCTCCACCAATGATCCAACTAAGCTCCACCAATGCACCCACCACACAGCTCCACCAATGAACCCACTAAGCTCCACCGATGCACCCACCACACAGCTTCACCGATGCACCCACCACAGAGCTCCACTGAGGCACCCACCACACAGCTCCACCGATGCACCCACCACACAGCTCCACCAATGCACCCACCACACAGCTCCACCGATGCACCCACCACACAGCTCAACCTACACAGCTCCACCGATGCACCCACCACACAGCTCCACCGATGCACCCACCTCACAGTTCCTCCGAGGCACCCACCACACAGCTCCACCAATGCACCCACCAGACAGCTCCACCGATGCACCCACCACATAGCTCCACCTACACAGCTCCACCGATGCACCCACCACACAGCTCCACGGATGCACCCACCACACAGCTCCACAGATGCACTGACCACACAGCTCCACAGATGCACCCAGCTCCACCCAGCTCCACCGATGCACCCACCACACAGCTCCACTGATGCACCCACCACCCAGCTCCACCGATGCACCCACCACACAGCTCCACTGACACAGCTCCACCGATGCACCCACCACACAGCTCCACCGATGCACCCACCACACAGCTCCACTGATGCAACCACCACACAGCTCCACCGACACAGCTCCACCGATGCACCCACCACAGAGCTCCACAGATGACCCCACCACAAAGCTCCACTGATGCACCCAAGACACAGCTCCACCGAGACCCCCACCACACAGCTCCACTGAGGCACCCACCGCACAGCTCCACCGATACACCCACCACACAGCTCCACCTATGCACCCACCACACAGCTCCACCGAGGCACCCACCACACAGCTCAACAGATGCACCCACCACACAGCTCCACAGAGGCACCCACCACACAGCTCCACAGATGCACCCACCACACAGCTCCACCGAAGCACCCACCACACAGCTCCACCGATGCACCCACCACACAGCTCCACCGAGGCACCCACCACACAGCTCCACCGAGGCACCCACCACCCAGCTCCACCGATGCACCCACCACACAGCTCCACCGACACAGCTCCACAATGCACCCACCACACAGCTCCACCGATGCAACCACCACACAGCTCCACCGACACAGCTCCACCGATGCACCCACCACACAGCTCCACTGATGCAACCATCACACAGCTCCACCGACACAGCTCAACCGATGCACCAACCACAGAGCTCCACAGATGTCCTCACCACACAGCTCCACCGATGCACCCACCACACAGCTCCACCGAGGCACCCGCCACAAAGCTCCACAGAGGTACCTACCGCACAGTTCCACCAATGCACCCACCACAAAGCTCCACCTATACACCCACCAAACAGCTCCACCGAGGCACCCACCACACAGCTCAACAGATGCACCCGCCACACAGCTCCAAAGAGGCACCCACCACACAGCTCCACAGATGCACCCACCACACAGCTCCACAGATGCACCCACCACACAACTCCACAGATGCACCCACCACACAGCTCCACCGATGCACCCACCACACAGCTCCACCGATACACCCACCACACAGCTCCACCGATGCACCCACCACACAGCTCCACCGAGGCACCCACAACACAGCTCCACAGATGCACCCACCACACAGCTCCACAGATGCACCCACCACACAGTTCCACCAATGCACCCACCACACAGCTCCACCGATGCACCCACCACACAGCTCCACCGATGCACCAACCACACAGCTCCACCGAGGCACCCACCACACAGCTCCACCGATTCACCCACCACACAGCTCCACCGATGCACCCACCACACAGCTCCAGCGACGCAGCCACCACACAGCTCCACAGACACAGCTCCACGATGCACCCACCACACAGCTCCACCGATGCACCCACCACACAGCTCCACCAACACAGCTCCACTGATGCACCCACCACACAGTTCCACCGATGCACCCACCACACAGCTCCACCGATGCACCCACCACACAGCTCCACCAAGGCCCCCAACACACAGCTCCACAGATGCACCCACCACAGAGCTCCACAGATGCACCCACCACACAGCTCCACAGATGCACCCACCACACAGATCCACATATGCACCCACCACACAGCTCCACCAATGCACCCACCACCCAGCTCCACAGATGCACCCACCACAGCTCCACAGATGCACCCACCACCCAGCTCTACCGATGCACCCATCACACAGCTCCACTGATGCACCCAGCTCCACCGATGCACCCACCACACAGCTCCACCGACACAGCTCCACCGATACACCCACCACACAGCTCCACTGATGCAACCACCACACAGCTCCACCGACACAGCTCCACTGATGCACCCACCACAGAGCTCCACAGATGACCCCACCACACAGCTCCACTGATGCACCTAAGACACAGCTCCACAGATGCACCCACCACACAGATCCACTGATGCACTTACCACACAGCTCCACAGATGCACCCACCACCCAGCTCCACCGATGCACCCACCACACAGCTCCACTGATGCACCCACCTCCCAGCTCCACCGATGCACCCACCACACAGCTCCATCGATGCTCCAACTAAGCTCCACCAATGCACCCACCACACAGCTCCACCAATGCACCCACTAAGCTCCACCAATGCACCCACCACACAGCTTCATCGATGCACCCACCACAGAGCTCCACTGAGGCACCCACCACACAGCTCCACCGATGCACCCACCACACAGCTCCACCGATGCACCCACCACACAGCTCCACCTACACAGCTCCACCGATGCACCCACCACACAGCTTCACCGATGCACCCACCGCACAGTTCCACCGAGGCACGCACCACACAGCCTCACCAATGCACCCACCACACAGCTCCACCGATGCACCCACCACACAGCTCCACCTACACAGCTCCACCGATGCACCCACCACACAGCTCCACTGATGCAACCATCACACAGCTCCACCGACACAGCTCCACCGATGCACCCACCACAGAGCTCCACAGATGCCCCCACCACACAGCTCCACCGATGCATCCACCACACAGCTCCACGAGGCACCCACCACACAGTTCCACCGATGCACCCACCACAAAGCTCCACCTATGCACCCACCACACAGCTCCACCGAGGCACCCACCACACAACTCCACAGATGCACCCACCACACAGCTCCACAGAGGCACCCACCACACAGCTCCACAGATGCACCCACCACACAGCTCCACAGATGCACCCACCACACAGCTCCACCGATGCACCCACCACACAGCTCCACTGATACACCCACCACACAGCTCCACCAATGCACCCACCACACAGCTCCACCGATGCACCCACCACACAGCTCCACCGAGGCACCCACCACACAGCTCCACAGATGCACCCACCACACAGCTCCACAGATGCACCCACCACACAGCTCCACCGATGCACCCACCACACAGCTCCACCGATGCACCCACCACACAGCTCCACCGATGTACCCACCACACAGCTCCACCGAGGCACCCACCACACAGCTCCACCGATTCACCCACCACACAGATCCACCGATGCACCCACCACACAGCTCCAGCGACGCAGCACCCACACAGCTCCACAGACACAGCTCCACGGATGCACCCACCACACAGCTCCAGTAATGCACCCACCACACAGCTCCACCAATGCACCCACCACACAGTTCCACCGATGCACCCACCACACAGCTCCACCGATGCACCCACCACACAGCTCCACTGAGGCACCCACCACACAGCTCCACAGATGCACCCACCACACAGCTCCACAGATGCACCTACCACACAGCTCCACAGATGCACCCACCACACAGCTCCACCGATGCACCCACCACACAGCTCCACAGATGCACCCACCACACAGCTCCACAGATGCACCCACCACACAGCTCCACAGATGCACCCACCACCCAGCTCCACAGATGCACCCACCACACAGCTCCACAGATGCACCCACCACAGCTCCACAGATGCACCCACCACCCAGCTCTACCAATGCACCCACCACACAGCTCCACTGATGCACCCACCACCAAGCTCCACCGATACACCCACCACACAGCTCCACTGACACAGCTCCACCAATGCACCCACCACACAGCTCCACTGATGCAACCACCACACAGCTCCACCGACACAGCTCCACCGATGCACCCACCACACAGCTCCACTGATGCAACCACCACCCAGCTCCACCGACACAGCTCCACCGATGCACCCACCACAGGGCTCCACAGATGACCCCACCACACAGCTCCACTGATGCACCTAAGACACAGCTCCACAGATGCACCCACCACACAGCTCCACTGATACCCCCTCCTCCCAGCTCCACCGATGCACCCACCACACAGCTCCACCAATGATCCAACTAAGCTCCACCAATGCACCCACCACACAGCTCCACCAATGAACCCACTAAGCTCCACCGATGCACCCACCACACAGCTTCACCGATGCACCCACCACAGAGCTCCACTGAGGCACCCACCACACAGCTCCACCGATGCACCCACCACACAGCTCCACCAATGCACCCACCGCACAGCTCCACTGATGCACCCACCACCAAGCTCCACCGATACACCCACCACACAGCTCCACCGACACAGCTCCACCAATGCACCCACCACACAGCTCCACTGATGCAACCACCACACAGCTCCACCGACACAGCTCCACCGATGCACCCACCACACAGCTCCACTGATGCAACCACCACCCAGCTCCACCGACACAGCTCCACCGATGCACCCACCACAGAGCTCCACAGATGACCCCACCACACAGCTCCACTGATGCACCTAAGACACAGCTCCACAGATGCACCCACCACACAGCTCCACTGATACCCCCTCCTCCCAGCTCCACCGATGCACCCACCACACAGCTCCACCAATGATCCAACTAAGCTCCACCAATGCACCCACCACACAGCTCCACCAATGAACCCACTAAGCTCCACCGATGCACCCACCACACAGCTTCACCGATGCACCCACCACAGAGCTCCACTGAGGCACCCACCACACAGCTCCACCGATGCACCCACCACACAGCTCCACCAATGCACCCACCACACAGCTCAACCTACACAGCTCCACCGATGCACCCACCACACAGCTCCACCGATGCACCCACCTCACAGTTCCTCCGAGGCACCCACCACACAGCTCCACCAATGCACCCACCAGACAGCTCCACCGATGCACCCACCACATAGCTCCACCTACACAGCTCCACCGATGCACCCACCACACAGCTCCACGGATGCACCCACCGCACAGCTCCACGGATGCACCCACCACACAGCTCCACGGATGCACCCACCACACAGCTCCACTTATCCACCCACCACACAGCTCCACCGATGCAGCCACCACACAGCTCCACCGACACAGCTCCACCGATGCACCCATCATCCAGCTCCACGGATGCACCCACCACACAGCTCCACCGACACAGCTCCACCGATGCACCCACCACACAGCTCCACCTACACAGCTCCACCGATGCACCCACCACACAGCTCCACCGATGCACCCACCACACAGCTCCACCAAGGCACCCACCACACAGCTCCACTGATGCACCCACCACACAGCTCCACCGATGCACTCACCACACAGCTCCACCGAGGCACCCACTATACAGCTCCACCAAGGCACCCACCACACAGCTCCACTGATGCACCCACCACACAGCTCCACCGATGCACTCACCACACAGCTCCACCGAGGCACCCACTATACAGCTCCACCAAGGCACCCACCACACAGCTCCACCGATGCACTCACCACACAGCTCCACCGAGGCACCCACTATACAGCTCCACCAAGGCACCCACCACACAGCTCCACAGATACACCCACCACACAGCTCCACAGATGCATCCACCACACAGCTCCACAGATGCACCCACCACACAGCTCCACAGAAGCACCCACCACACAGCTCAACCGATGCACCCACCACACAGCTAGGCCGATGCACCCACCACACAGCTCCGCTGAGGCACCCACCACACAGCTCCACCAATGCACCCACTAAGCTCCACCGATGCACCCACCACACAGCTCCACCAATGCACCCACCACACAGATCCACTGATGCACCCACCACCCAGCTCCACCGATGCACCCACCTCACAGCTCCACCTACACAGCTCCACCGATGCACCCACCACCCAGCTCCACCGACACAGCTCCACCGATGCACCCACCACACAGCTCCGCCGAGGCACCCACCACACAGCTCCACCGATTTACCCACCACACAGCTGCACTGATGCACCAACTAAGCTCCACCGATGCACCCACCACACAGCTCCACCAATGTACCCACTAAGCTCCACCGATGCACCCACCACACAGCTCCACCGAAGCACCCACCACACAGCTCCACCTATGCACCCACCACACAGCTCCACTGGTGCACCCACCACCCAGCTCCACCGATGCACCCACCACACAGCTCCACCTACACAGCTCCACCGATGAACCCACCACACAGCTCCACCGATGCACCCACCACACAGCTCCACTGACACAGCTCCACCGATGCACCCATCACACAGCTCCACTGATGCACCCACCACAGAGCTCCACCGATGCACCCACCACACAGCTCCACCGATGCTCCAACTAAGCTCCACCAATGCACCCACTAAGCTCCACCGATGCACCCACCACACAGCTCCACCGAGGCACCCACCACACAGCTCCACCGATGCACCCACCACACAGCTCCACCACTGCACCCACCACACAGCTGCACCGATGCACCCACCACACAGCTCCACCTACACAGCTCCACCGATGCACCCACCACACAGCTCCACCAATGCACCCACCACACAGCTCCACCGAGGCACCCACCACACAGCTCCACCGATGCACCAACCACACAGCTCCACTGATGCAGCCACCACACAGCTCCACCGACACAGCTCCACCAATGCACCCACCACCCAGCTCCACCAATGCACCCACCACACAGCTCCACCGATGCAGCTCCACCTCTGCACCCACCACACAGCTCCACTGATGCTCCCACCACACAGCTCCACCGAGGCACCCACCACACAGCTCCACCATGGCACCCACCTCAAAGCTCCACCGATGCACCCAGCACACAGCTCCACCGGGGCACCCACCACACAGCTCCACAGATGCACCCACCACACAGCTCCACAGATGCACCCACCACACAGCTCCACAGATGCACCCACCACACAGCTCCGCCGATGCACCCACAACACAGCTCCGCCGATGCACCCACCACACAGCTCTGCCGATGCACCCACCACACAGCTCTGCCGAGGCACCCACCACACAGCTCCACCGATGCACCCACCACACAGCTCCACCGATGCTCCAACTAAGCTCCACCAATACACCCAGCAAACAGCTCCACCAATGCACCCACTAAGCTCCACCGATGCACACACCACTCAGCGCAACCACAGCATCACTCAGCGCAACCACATCATCACTGGTTCAAATATGTTCTTTCAATGTTTCAAGCTGTTTTCAAGCTTTCACGCTTTATTACAAATCACAAAAAGATGTTCATATTTCACTTCTGTTCTTGGATTTTCGTCACAATAAAAAACACTGAACATAGGGCCAGATGTATCAAGGCTTTTGCGACTCGCAAAGGCCAAAATTCACAGAATTTCGGCCTTTGCGACTCGCAAACGGCCGTTTCGCGATTTTTGATATGTATAAAAAAATCGCAATTTAAGGAATCGCAATTATTTGCGATTCCTTATTTTGCCATAGCATTTAAGGAATCGCAAATTTTGCGATTCCTTAAATGATATGTATGACACATTTTTGGTTTGCAAATTTGTGTTAAGAAATCGCAATTTACCACCAACTTGTAGTTGGTGGTAATTTGCGATTTCTTTTAAAAATGCACTAATTGGCATTTGTAAGGGTGGCATGTGACACTCATACATGCCCGTAGGGCATGTATGTGTGCCACATGCACACACATGTAGATTTGAGGGGTGCAGCAGGGTGTCTTTGAGACACCCCTGCACCCTTGAAATAATTCTCAAATTGCGATTAGCAAATTGCGAATTCGCAATTTGAGAATTATTGCACTATCATTCCTATGGGCCTCCTGGCCCATAGGATTGCATTGGAAATTATTCTTTATTTGCGAATTCGCAAAATGCGAATTCGCAAATAAAGAATAATAAGGAATCGCAAAAAAATTGCGATTTTGTACATACATACCGTTTTGCGAATTCTAAAGAGCGATTCGCAAAAAATCGCTATTTAGGATTCGCAAAACGGTATCTTGATACATCTGGCCCATAATCTTCACAAAAGTTATTTACAAAAGTTTAAGCTATTGCCATTACAAATTAAATAAATTATTTAAGTATTAATTATTTAAAAATATTAAAAGGCATTGTTATTTGTAATATCAATACATCTAAGTCACGTAAATAAAAAACATGTTGCATTACAAATGCTATAGGTGTCACATTTGCGAAAGTTATAACTATTGGCATTGTAAATGACAAAGCTATTAATTTAGCTATTTAAAAAAAAAAACATTAATAAAAAAAATTCATTTATAAGACCAATAGCTCAAACTTTCCTAATGCGAGCCCTATTGCATTTCCAATGCTTGTTTTTTTTATTATAATCTATCTCCCATGTATGCATCAACAAACATGCTATGGAGCACCAGCCTCAGCAGACTGCGTTCATCAATGGAAGTCAATTTCCATGAATGAAAGAGCATTGTGCCCATTATCGAGCCAGGACTTATGACCTCAGATGTAGGTCAACCGACACCAAGTAGAATGTCACACACTCTACTCATGAGGAGGAATCAAGTAAACATGCCATCGGGTGCGCCTTCTAATAATCACATCCAGCGCAGTGCAGGTTTGGCTGGACACAGCAGTGAGCTCCACAACCTCCCTTGGAAATAAACCGCTTGGGGTCGCGTTACCTTACCCCTGGGCCAGAAGTTGGCAGGGGCATGTACAACACCCCACCCAGGTCGCTGCTTCTTCAGACTCATGGTGGTGCTTCTTCGGCGCCAGCTGTGCCGTCCAGCCCGTCACTGCTTATAAGGCAGCAAAATCCCTAGTATGTGTTTGTTCCCTTGCACCACGGCCTTCCTTCTGGAGACAGGACACCGCTACAAATCTCAGTCACACCATCGCTGCTCCATCCACCAGCCGCTGAGAGGAGGGCTTCACCGCTGCCTCCTAAAAGGTATTTAAAATTCAAGTGCTTTTAAAGACGGGTTTCTACATTATAAGTAAAACCTTTCCCTTACAACGCCAGTACCTCTAACTCTAAAAAGATGCGAGACCTATTGCATTGCAAATGCCTGTTTGTTTTTGGAGGAGGGTGGTTGGGGGTGGGGCGGGGGCAAAAGTGCCTCTTAGATACTTTTCGCCATGAGGCCCTCCCCCCTCCATGGCCCTGACTCCTCCTCACACAGTGACATTTTAGTTTTAGTTAGCTGGTCTGCAGGTGATTGTAGGAAAATACAACTTCCCTGCAGACTTTTGACCTGTCCTTGTAGGGCAGTACTTCCAGTAGCAGGAATGTATGGGGGGGGGCAAAGCTTAACTACATCAGCCTGCTGCAAAGTCAGGGACCTATACACTTCTTCATGCAGTGTGAAGTTCCTCGATTCACCCAGACTACATAAGTCATTCAAAGCACACCCACTCCTAGTAAAAAATCTGTATAGCAACAACATTTTTAAACACGTAAATAGGATTCTTACCTCGTAATTAAAGTTGCTTTATAATTTACCATAAACTGGTGCCGAAAACTGTGAGGTCCAATAATAAATATTTATGTCCAGGATGGCCACACTTGTAGGATATTTGTAGCCACCCACTACTAAGGGATTGTTGTGCTGTCTACACAAGAATAGTGCACTAAAGCCGCTATAACTCTACATTACTACTTTTCTACATCCATAGTATTACTTTTAGAAAGTGTGCAATCCAGTCTGCCAAAATCAAGAACATTACCAAAGAAAGACAGCAAAAATGTTGCCAAATATGCAATAATACCACATAATTGCAGCAATATGCCATGTTAAAGAAATATCATTATCATCAGGAAATCTCGCTACATCATGCTAAATGTTCAACAATACCATATAAAGAATACCATGTAATGTGTCAAATCCACTGCATTAGCATAGAAATACTGCAGGAATGCTCTAAATTGCCGGGGCTTACCTAGGAAAGCTGCACTACTGTGTCAATTCTCAACATTATAGTATAAAGATAGAATTTTATTCTGCCACATTGGTGATGGTACAAAATATTGAGAAGAGAATGTTGAATAACTTAAACATCAAAGCCAAAATAACGAGGACCAACATATCAGGACGTAGACATAAATAGGTAAGTACAGGTTAACGGCACTTAATTTCACATACACTAACCTTGACAATTTATGTATACGTATATCTACATATAAGTGAAATTAAGTGTCATTAAGCTATACTTACCAATGTATACCTTCCGCTTGATATGTTGGTCCTCGTTATTTTGGCTATGATATTAAAGTTATTCAATATTCCCTACTCAGGGCCCGATTCACAGAACTAACTTAAGACAAAATCCTAAACTTACTACTAATGGTATTCACAGAAGTTAGGATTTTGTCTTAAGTTTGTCTTAAGACAAACTTAAGACAGACTTAAGAAAGACTTAAGACTGACTTAAGACAGACTTGTCTTAAGTCTGTCTAAGTCTGTCTTAAGTTTGTCTTAAGACAAACTTAAGACAAAATCCTAACTTCTGTGAATACCATTGGTAGTAAGTTTAGGATTTTGTCTTAAGTTAGTTCTATGAATTGGGCCCTCAATATTTTGTATTATATATATAGTCCACTCGTGGTGAAGAAGACGCAGGCTTTTCAGGAGCTGTTTACTTCAAAACACTTGGCATGACATGTATATATATTTTATTTTATTTTTTCACTGAAAAAAAGATAGGTTTCAGGGGCATTATAGTTAGTTGGACATTTCACTCGTATAAAACCAAAGAAATTTGCCCGTTATAGTTAGTTCAGCTAACTATAACTCGAACCCCCGCAATGCACTGCTGATGACGTCATATATTACATCACTCATGACATGGTCAGTGACATCACTGATGACATCTCAAATGACATCACTGATGACATCATCCATGTGATGATTTGATGCATCTTCTCACACCCTAATAAAACCTTTGATACACCCACTCTAAATTACAGACTGCCATTCTCAAAACCATAGACACTCCAACACCAATACTACATACACACTCACTGATTCTTAGCTTTACACACACATCCACTCACTCACCCATACAGTCACTCATACTTATGGTCACTCAGTACATATGCATTCATACACCTATATAGACACTCACACACCGCCACTGATCCATAGAGGTACTCACACACCTAGTCCGTCATACAAATAATTAATCACACTGCCATTTACTCACCTATACAGTGATTTACACACCAGCTCAATTACTCATACAAATACTAGCACATTCTTACGCTCTTCTACAATCACTGATACAAGCACACACTCATCCATACAGTCACTCTCAGAATCACAAACTCTCACTTATAGCCATTTATATACTCTAACACACATATATATTGCCTTTCACATATGTAGTTACTCACACATGTACGTACCACTGAGATATACATTCACTCACTAACACACCCATACACACACTCACACTCACCTACCCATACAGTCCATCACAGATGCACTCTTGAAACCATGCACCCAGTGAATCACCCACTCACACATCTATGCACAGAGTAAAACACACCCTACCCACACAAACACTCAGGTACCCATACAGATACTCAGACAACCAATCAATAACCCATATAGAAACTCATGTAGCTATTCGCAAACCCATGCAGCCCCTTACACAACAACAGACAGACGGATACAGACATTCACACAGTTTAGTCACTAACCAATGCTTTCAGTAGGATATGTTTAATCACTCACTTATAGACTCAGTCATGCACCTTCTAAATCATCCATTCAGACACTTATTGCCTACTCATTCTTCAATACGCCTTTCCCTATATATATTAAACATATTGAAACTTTACAGAAACGCACAGTCACTGGATGATGTCATCAGTGATATCATTTGAGATGTCATCAGTGATGTCATGAGTGATGTCACTGACCATGTAATGAATGATGTAATATGTGACGTCATGAGCAGTGCATTGCGGGGGTGTGAGTTATAGTTAGCTGAACTAACTATAACGGGGGAATTTCTTTGGTTTTGTATGAGTGAAATGTCCAACTAACTATAACGACCCTGAAACCTATGGTTTTTTCGGTGAATCTCCAAGGTTTTTTAAATGCTAATTTCTAACTATAACGTGCCTGAAACCTATGGTTTTTTCAGTCAATATAAATATATATACATTATATTTCCCTGATCGGCGAAAGTTTGGATTCACACAGCTATAAAAAGAACTCAAATATGGCAAAACAACATCTGATTGTTACAAATAAGAAGTATCCTACAATAATGGATTTTAAAGACATTAAAGACATTAATTAATTTGAGATGTCATCAGTGATGTCACTGACCATGTCATGAATGATGTAATATGTGACATCATCAGCAGTGGATTGCGGGTGCGCGAAATATAGTTAGTACAACTAACTATATAGGAGCAATTTCAATGGTTTTGTATGAGTGAAATGACCAGCTAACTATAACACCCCTAAAACTTATAGTTTTTTGAGTGAATTTTAAAGGTTTTTTAAATGCTAATTCCTAACTATATAAGGCCTGAAACCTATGGTTTTTTCAGTGAATTTCAAAGGTTTTTTAAATGCTAATTCCTAACTATATAAGGCCTGAAACCTATTGTTTTTTCAGTGAATTTGCAAGGTTTTTTTAAATGCTAATTCCTAACTATATAAGGCCTGAAACCTGTGTTTTTTTTCAGTGAATTTCAAAGGTTTTTTTAATGCTAATTCCTAACCATATAAGACATGAAAGCCCACCAGGAATCTCCAGTATGCGCCAGGGGACTGCATTGCAGAGAGGTGTAATGAAGCCACGCCCCTTTTTACACCTCTCTGCAATGCAGCCCCCGGGCGTGTTTGCAGAGGGGGAACTAATTCCCCTTGCATACTGGGGGTCCCTGGGGGCCAACTAGCCCACCTTGAACCTGCAGTATGCGCCAGGGGGCTGTATTGCAGAGAGGTGTAATGAGGCCACACCCTTTTTTACACCTCTCTGCAACGCAGCTCCCATGCATGTTTGAAGAGGGGGAACTAATTCCCCTTGCATACTGGAGGCCAACTAGCCCACCTGGAACCTCCAGTATGCGCCAAGGGGCTGCATTGCACAGAGGTGTAATGAGGCTATGCCCCTTGTTACACCTCTCTGCAACGCAGCCCCTGGCGCGTTTGCAGAGGGTGAACTAATTCCCTTGCATACTGGGGGTCCCTGGGGGCCAACTAGCCCACCAGGAGCCTCCAGTATGCGCCAGGGGGCTGCATTGCAGAGAGGTGTAATGAGGCTACACCCTTTTTTACACCTCTCTGCAATGCAGCCCCGTGCATGTTTGAAGAGGGGGAACTAATTCCCCTTGCATACTGGGGGTCCCTGGGGGACAACTAGCCCACCAGGAGCCTCCAGTATGCGCCAGGGGGCTGTGTTGCTTTGCCCCGGAGGGCGGTGGTCCCCGGGGCAGTGTGGGGGGGATTGGGCACCCCCTCACACTTCTTTATCACTATGCCCCCGCGATTTGGTCCCCCTGGGTGTAATTTTAAAAAAAACATACCGGGTTTAAAAAGAAAAAAAAAATGGTCTTGGGGGTCCTTGTGGGACCACCTTAATACCCTAGGGGGTCAGGATGTTTCTACCCTGTCCCCTTTTTGTGTTCTACACATTTGTTTTTCTGCTTTCTTGTGCCTCAGTCTAATGAGCACAAGATTGCTGCCAACACTTCCTGGTTTGGAGTGTTGAGAGCCAATAAGCATGCAGCTTTCTCGGAAAGGTACGCGCACCGTCCGCGTACGTACGCGGACCCGTGCGCGCACCTTACGCGCACCCCGCGATTTTTTGAAAAAAACCATTTTTTTTTTGCCTTGGGGGGTCCTAGTGGGACCCCCTGAGCAGGCCTAGGTGGTCAGGGTGCTTCTACCCTGCCCCCTTTTTGAGTTCTACATGTTTGTTTTTCTGCTTTCTTGTGCCTCAGTCTACCGAGGCACAAGATGGCTGCCAACAATTTCTGTTTTGGAGTGTTGACAGACATTGGCAGCCAATCAGCATGCAGCTCGCGCACGCGAAGGTCCGCGCACATCCCCGCACGTATATATAAATATATATATATTATAGCTAGCTGGACATTTTACTCATACAAAACCATTGAACTTCCCCGTTATAGTTAGTTGTACTCACTATAATTCGCGCGCCCGCAATCCACTGCTGATGATGTCACATATTACATCATTCATGACATGGTCAGCGACATCACTGATGACATCACTGATGACATCATCCAGTGAATGCGGTTTGCTTTGATATTTAAATATGTATTATAAATACACTACTTTGCATTGAAGAATGAGTGGATATATAAATATAAATGTGTGGATAGTGGATTTAGTAACAGTGTCATTGATTGTTTCCTTGACTAATTTGTAGAGTCTCACTATAATTAATGTGTAGTTACTAAACTGTGTGAAAGTCTTTATTGCTTTGTCTTAATTGCTATGTTAAAGACTATATTTGTTATTGGTTTCTTAACTGAGTATTTATATGGGTAAATTAACGTCTATGTGGTTTGGTGGGGGGTGTGTGATTGCCAAAAAATGTGTGAATATTTCATTCAGTAGGTATAGTAGGTTAAGACTACATGTTACAACAGTTGTTTCAGTGAGTGTATATGTTTATGGGTGTGGTGGTGATGAAATATTTCTCTCCATGGTACATCTCCATTAAACTTGAAAAAAAAGGCAGTGTATGTGACAGTTATATCTAATTAAGTGTGCCTAAGACTTAGTGATTGTATGAGTCACTATATGGATAACTGTATACTTGTAATAGTGATTTTTTAACACACTAAGTGTGAGTTACTTTCTATATAAATAGATGAAGTGGTGTTTGTATAAGTGTGTAGGTGAGTAAATATAAGTATAATCAATTGATTGCATAAGTCAGAAAGATGTCTTTATAAGTGAATACAATGTGTGCTGGTGTGTAATGTTGAAATAGGCGTATAAGTGTATTTGATAGTGTTCTGTTGATTATTCACTGCATATAACACTGAATCTATAGGTAAGTGATTAGATGTGTGTTTAGTACTATGAATAACTGAGTGGGTGTTTAGAAATTTCTATTGGTGTGTCAATGGTTTCAAATATGGCACTTTCTATTTTACAGTGAGTGATGAAAGATTATACTAGTGTGTGATGAGGTGTATTTGATTGTCACGTGGATGATGTCATCAGTGATGTCATTTGAGATGTCATCAATGATGTCATCAGTGATGTCACTGACCATGTCATCAATGATGCACTTTTTGTGACGTTCCGGTGGCGCAGAAGACTGAGTGATATTCATCAGGCAGGACTAAGCCACTTTTTGTCGCGTAATCCTGCCTGATAAATATCAGTCCCTTTAACGAAGTGTCCTGCGTTAAAGGGGTGTGCAATGGGTGTTGCTGGGGGCGTTCCCAGCAGCATCCATGGACTTGAGTAATTTATAGCATCCTCAAAGTCAGTCTTTCAAAAATTCCAAAGTATAGGACATGATAATCCAAATCCAAATGTTTCTCAAGAAAAGTCAACGATTGAAAATGACTTTTCTTGAGAAACATTTGGATTTGGATTAACATGTCCTATACTTTGGAATTTTTCAAAGACTGACTTTGAGGATGCTATAAATTACTCAAGTCTGCCCGAATTGTTTGGGTAAAATTGATACCTAGTCACTTTGAATAAGAATGTACTTTCGTCTCGTCTAACATTTGGAAGAAATAACTAGTTATATGACAACAGGATACCGACATAACTTGAAGGAAATAAGAACGCCCTGAAGAAGTTCTGTTGTACAGAACGAAACGCGTCGGCTGGCTGTGGTACATAAACTTAAGGAAAATAAAAGCATTTGAATATACACCAAGATTCAGCGCTTCAATAAGGACTCTAAGTGATATGATTTGATTGGACTTGTTGTGCAAGTGGTGCTGTGCCAAACTTTGGAATATTCTCCACTACTCTCCACTACTCCACTACTCTCTAATACTCACTCTCTACTACTCATTCTCTACTACTCTCTATCTACTACTCACTCCCTACTGCTCACTATCTACTACTCCATACTACTCACTCTCTACTACTCTCTACTCTCTACTACTCACTCTCTACTACTCTCTCTACTACTCACTCTTTACTACTCACTCTCTACTACTCTCTACTACTCACTCTCTACTTCTCACTCTCTACTACTCTCTACTACTCACTCTCTACTACTCTCTCGCTACTACTCTCTACTACTCTCTACTACTCACTCTCTACTACTCTCTCTACTACTCTCTACTACTCACTCTCTACTACTCACTCTACTACTCACTCTCTACTACTCTCTACTACTCACTCTCTACTACTCTCTCTCTACTACTCTCTACTATTCACTCTACTACTCACTCTCTACTACTCTCTACTATTCTCTCTCTCTCTGCTACTCACTCTCTACTACTCTCTACTACTCACTCTCTACTACTCACTCTCTACTACTCTCTACTACTCACTCTTTACTACTCTCTACTACTCACTCTCTACTGCTCTCTACTACTCACTCTAATACTCACTCTCTACTACTCACTCTCTACTACTCACTCTCTACTACTCTCTACTACTCACTCTACTACTCTCTACTACTCACTCTCTGCTACTCTCTCTACTGCTCTCTATTACTCTCTACTACTCACTTTCTACTCTTTATTACTCACTCTCTACTCTCTACCTCTCTACCTCTCTCTACTAGTCTCTACCTCTCTACCTCTACCTCTCTACCTCTACCTCTCTACCTTTCTCTACACGCAAACATATACACATATATGTATGCATATATATGCATATGCATTTAAATATATGTATGTGTGTATATATGTATACATACATATATAAACATATATAATCTGCATATCTATATAAATACAAATATAAATGCATGCATACATATACATATATGCATACATATGCATGTTATTTACATGAAAGTTTGAAAAACACTAATAAAAGCAAAGCTAAAAAGCCACCTCATTACAAACAGAATGGCTTTAACTTAAAAGAGGGCGAGATATATTGCATTTTCAATGCTTGTTTACTTTGGTTCCCTCAAGAAGGCATTCAGATGTGTCACATATTTGCCATAAATTCTGAATGTTAGCTCTCTAGTTCCTCATTAGATCACTGTAGTAAAGCTACTCCTCACCAGGGAAGTCTGCTGCTGGTATTCAAAGTGCATGTTTCAGTCTGCATGTCAGAATTTTTTTAATGAAATAGAAGAGGATTTGAGAAGTCACTCAAAACGTGCCCTAATTTTTCTTTCTGAAGCACTAATCATACTTTCTATAGCAAAATATACCCCCTCATTTTGTTCCTTTTTAAATTAAATGTTTTCAGACTTACCACTTCATTCCAATTAAGATGGCTTCTGGTGTGCCATACTTTTGTCATAAGTAAGACTGTTAGCGCTCTAGTTGTTCTTTAGAACACTCTGGGACATTCTGTCATTGGGCTATACTTGGGCTACATCTGGGTGATATTGGGCTACATTTGGGCTCTTTTGTCTCTTGTGGCCATCTTGGGAGACTGCATGTCAGAATTTTTAATGAAATAGAAGAGGATTTGAGAAGTCACTCAAAATGTGGCCTAATTTTTCTTTCTGCAGCACTAATCATACTTTCTAAGGCAAAATATACCCCCTCATTTTGTTCCTTTTTATTAAATTAAATGTTTTAAGAGTTACCACTTTATTCCAATCAAGATGGCTTCAGGTGTGCCATACCTTTGTAATAAGTAGGACGGTTAGCGCTCTAGTTGTTCTTTAGAACACTCTAGGAGGCTGCAGTAGAACAAAAAGGAATCAACTGACAGTCTCTGTCCTTGTTGGATGTACATGTTTTACTGAGAATGTCAGACTTCATTCTCACATGACTGAGAAAGATAATGTGAATTTACAGAAAATATGCTTTCAGTTTAGCTTATAGATCCCCTTCCAAACCACTGTGGGAAAAGGATTAGATAATAGTTTTCTTTCAAACATGATCCATGATATCCCAGCAGAAGGCTTTTTCACATGGTAAAATCACCTTAGAACACACCACAATTCCTAAAATGAGTATGGTACCATCAACAAATGATTTATAATGTAACTAAAGTCCTAAAACCTTTTATTAACTGCACTGCTTTTTAATGAGGTGCTATCATGTATATTGGTCCCAAGATGGCTGCCAACACTTCTTGGATGAAGTGCTGACAGCCAATCAGATCTCACGATGAGATGTGTGGTTAGGCTCCGCCCAGATATACATATATATTTTTCCTTTTGATTTTTTCAGGAACTACTTCAGGAATTTACACCATTTAAGCAAAAGGCCGATCTGCGAACCGAACTCTACCTCTCTGCCAAATTTGGTGTAATTCCGTTCAGCCGTTCGGGCTGTAGTCGTGTCTAATCATCCTATGGAAAATAACATGGGGAAAACACGTTTTGGGACCCCCCTTTTATCTCAGCCCCCACTTGACGAATTCCCCCAAAACTTTCAGGGAAGGAGCGGAGCGGGCCATCTTCTTTGAGAAATTTGCGAAGATTCATCAACCAGCGCCAAAGTTATTCCCAATAGAATGTTGTGGATTTCCTGTGGAAACTAGGTCCTAACTATATATACTTACTGGTGACCGCCAGTAGGTAATATCTATATATATACATACATACCTATATATATATTCACTGAAAAAAACATAGGTTTCAGGGGCGTTATACTTTGTTGCAAAATCATCCTGTACCCTCCACTTTTTCAGATGGGTACTGGTGGTAACTGACTCTGACTAATCAGTCCTAGAGCCAGTGCTATGCTAAAAGACACTTAGAATAAAGTTAAATCACCTACTTTCACTAGGGAACATTATGCGTTGGGGTACCCCTGTTATTAGCATGACCTCCTCTGTAAGCCCCTAGTTTATAATAGGGCAGGGGGATTAAAATTACCTCTTAAAACCCGCCACAGGGCGCGTTTGCACACTGGTAAAGGAAGGGGGTCTGAGCTGACGTGTGCAAACACGTCCTGTGGCTGTTTTCATTTGGGGATAAAGTCCCCTTGAATCCTGAGTGTTCCTTGGGTACAACTATCCCACCAGGTATCTCCAGTTAGCACCACAGAGCTGCATTGCACAGAGGTGTAAAAATGGGCACGGCCTGGACCACCTCTCTGCAACGCAGCACAGTGGCGCTTACTGGATGCACCTGGTGGACTAGTAGGCCCCCATGGGCCCTCAGGATTGAAGGGGAATTATTTCCCAAACTTAAAACGCGCCATAGGGCGTGTTTGCACACGTCACCTCAGGCCCCGTCCCCTCCCTACCCCACTGTGTAAACACGCCCTGTGGCCGTTTTAAGTTGGGAGAGTAACTCCCCTTGAATCCTGAGGGTCCCTAGGGGCAAATTAGCCCACTAGGTATGTCCAGTAAGCACCATTGAAGAGAGGTGTAAAAAGGGGCACAGCCTGCACCACCTCTCTGCAATGCAGCACAGTGGTGCTTACTGGAAGCACCTGGTGAGCTAGTTGGCCCCCAGGGTCCCTCAGGATTGAAGGGGAATTATTTCCCCAACTTACAACGACACCATAGGGTGGGTTTGCACACTTCACCTCAGGCCCCGTCCCCTCCCTTCCCCACTGTGTAAACACGCCCTGTGGCCGTTTTAGGTTGGGAGAGTAACTCCCCTTGAATCCTGAGGGTCCCTAGGGGCAAATTAGCCCACTAGGTATGTCCAGTAAGCACCATTGCAGAGAGGTGTAAAAAGGGGCACAGCCTGCACCACCTCTCTGCAATGCAGCACAGTGGTGCTTACTGGAAGCACCTGGTGAGCTAGTTGGCCCCCAGGGTCCCTGAGGATTGAAGGGGAATTATTTCCCCAACTTAAAACGACACCACAGGGTGGGTTTGCACACTTCACCTCAGGCCCGTCCCCTCCCTTCACCAATGTGTAAATGTGCCCTGAGCCCATTCTAAGTTGAGAGATTAAGTCTCCTTGAATCGTATGGGTCCCTAGGGTCAAACAAGCCCACCATGTACCTCCAGTAAGAGCCACAGAGCTGCGTTCCAGAGAGGTGTAAAAAGGGGCGTTGCCTCTGAACACATGTCTGCAACGCAGCTCCCTGGCGCATACTGGAGATACCTGTTGGGCTAGTTGGCCCTCAGGGACCCTCAGTATTAAAAGAGAGTTAATCCCCCAACTTAAAATGTGCCATGGGTCGCGTTTGCACAGTGGTGAAGGAAGGTGGCATGGCCTGAAGTGACATGTCTGCAAACACACTATGTGGCGTGATTTAAGTTGGTGAATTAATTCCTCCTCAATCCTGAGGTTCCCCGGTGGCCAACTAGCCCACCAGGTACCTCCAGTATGCGCCAGCGAGCTGCGTTGCAGAGAGGTGTTCAGAGGCCACGTCCCTTTTTACAACACTCTGCAACGCAGCTCTGTGGTGCTTACTGGAGGTACCTGGTGGGCTAGTTGGCCCCCAGGGGACCTCAGGATTGAAGAGGAATTAATTCCCCAACTTAAACCGTGCCACAAGGTGTTTTTGCTCACATGTCAACTCAGGCCCCGCCCCCTCTCTTCACCACTGTGCAAACGCGCCCCGTGGCGCTTTTTAAGTTGAGGTATTAACTCCCCTTGAATACTGGTTGTCCCTGGGGTACAACTAGCCCGCTAGCTACCTCCATTAAGCGCCACAGAGCTGCTTTGCAGAGAGGTGTAAAAAGGGGTGTGGCCTCAGAACACCTCTCTGCAACGCAGCCCCCTGGCGCATACTGGAGGTTCCTGGTGGGCTAGTTGGCCCTCAGGGACCCCCAATATTCAAGGGGAATTTGTTCCCCATCTGCAAACGCTCCAGAGGACGCGGTTGCAGAGTGCTCAAAGGAGGGGGCATGGACTCCGGCGCGGTGCCGTTTTTTTTTTAAGAAGGGGGCTGTGCGGACCCCCTTCTTTTCCAAATATTGTTGGCCCTGGGGACCTCATCCCCAGGGCCTGCCTCCAACTTATTATTATTTTTTTTAATTTTGGGAAGGCGGCTGCGTGGCCCCCCTCCCGAGGCCAAAATCTGCCCCCGGGACCCCATCTCCCGGGGCATGCCCATATTGTTTATATAAAAAATATTTTGAGTGGGGCCTCCTTAGGCCATGTATGGCCCTGGGAACCCCATCCCCCGGGGCCGGCCTTTGTGCTTATTTTATTTATTTTTTTAATTTTGGGGAGTGGCAGCATGGCCCCCCTCCCGGGACACTTGTAGCCACGGGGATCCCATCCCCGGGGCTGTCCCTCTCCATTGGGGACAATGGGGGGGTCCCCAATCCCCCCATGATCCTGCCGGCTCCCCGCATCCCTCGGGAGCCGGCATTGCTTTTCCACATGGGGAGCTGCTAGGATGCAGCTCCCCGTGTGGAAAAGCGATTTGGTTTGAATTTTGAAAGAGAGAGCAGGTTTTCCTGCTCTCGCTTTCAAAATTCAAACCAAGTTTGCTATGGCAAACTACAGTGCCCCGGGGGTAGGCACCCTGGGACACTACAGGAGCTGGCCCTAGGGGGTGGTGGTCCCCAGGGCCACGAGAAGGCTCCAGGAGGGGGGGGCCTGTGGTCCCCGGGGCTGGGGGGGCTTGAGCCCCCCACACAGGGTATTTTTTTTTTAAAGCCCCGGGGGTGGCGGTCACCTGGGCTGTGGGGGGCCGTGAGCCCATGCCATTCTTTTCTTAAAGCCCAGGGGGGTGGCATCCCTTGGGCTTGGGGGGGCCTTGAGCCCCCCACCCATATATTTATTTACCCCGTGGGTGGCTGAACCCCCCATATACTTTTAAAGGCCCCGGGGGTGGTGGTCCCCAGTGCTTGGGGGGGCTTTGAGCCCCCCACCTATTAGTTTTCTAAGCCCTGGGGCGGCGGTCCCCGGGTTGGCGGGACCTGAGAGCCCCCCGCACATAATTTTAAAAAGCCCGGGGGTGGTGGTCCCCGGGGCTGGGATGGCCTGAGAACCCCCCGCACATAATTGAAAAAAGCCCCGGGGGTGGCGGTCCCCGGGGCTGGGATGCCCCTCTGGGCCCCCCTTTACATAAACAGTATTGCCCCTGGGATTTGATCCCCCTGGGGGCTAATTACCAAGGGGCATCGTTTTTTTATCAGGGGGATCCGCACACCCTGCGCGGATTTTGTCGATCTTTTTTTAATTTTTTTTTTGGCCCTGGGGGACCTTGTGGGACCCCCTGAGCAAGCCTAGGGGGTCAGGGTGTTTCTACCCTGCCCCCTTTTTGCGTTTTTTGCATTTCTTTTCTGCTTTCTTGTGCCTTGGTTCTACCGAGGCACAAGACGGCTGCCAACACTTCCTAGTTTGGAGTGTTGACAGCCAATTAGCATACAGCTTGTCATCGGGAGGGTGCGCGGATCCTACGCGGCCATAGATATATATATGATTTTATGTTTGATTTTCTCAGGAACTACTGAACGGATTTACACCATTTAACAAAAAGGCACGAGTCTGAACTGAGGACTACCTCTTTGACAAATTTGGTGTAATTCCGTTCAGCAGTTCTGGCTGTACCTGCGGCTAAAGGTTCCAATGGGAAATTGCATAGGGAAAGCACGTTTTGGAACCCCCTTCTTTCTCAGCCCCCGCTTGACGAATCACCCCCAAACTTCCAGGACAGGAGTGGACCGGAGCACCTCACGAGTTTTGGGAATTTCGTGAAGATTCGTCTACCGGCGCCAAAGTTATTGGGAATAGAATGTTGCAGATTTCTTATGGAAAATTGGTCCTAACTATAACTACCTACTGGCGACCACCAGTAGGTAATATATATATATATAAAAAAATTTAAAAAAAACTCAACCTTGCTTCCTAATATGGCAGACAAGTCAAGAAATCACCAGATAAGGGCGAGTGAGCTACTCAATG
The DNA here is from genome assembly GCF_964263255.1 of Lissotriton vulgaris. Classification (NCBI taxonomy): domain Eukaryota; kingdom Metazoa; phylum Chordata; class Amphibia; order Caudata; family Salamandridae; genus Lissotriton; species Lissotriton vulgaris. The sequence goes on along the minus strand of NC_141685.1, from coordinate 795,522,638 downwards.
ACGACAATACCCCTACAACAAGCACAATACCCCTACAACAAGCACAAACATAAGAGGAAATGTGGGGGGCAAGGAGAAGGAGAACAGAACAGTTTTGAACATTCTGAGGGAGTTACAGCAACAAAACATTTTGGAAATTAACAAATGGTGGGAGAAAACAACATTGGAAAAATACATAGAGCATAAAAGAGTTCCTCGGGCCTCAAAATACTCATTATGCCCATCCTGAATGATCTAGACCCAGATTTAATCAAACTGTGGCAAACCGATACAAATGAATGCTCCTTCAAACTCATGAGGACGCTCATTATACATGGCGAAAGAAAACTGGAAAAAATTACAAGTGTAATTGAGGCACTAGAATTGAAACTATCGAATATTCCTGTCTCAGAAAAAAATAAAGAGTCAATTGAGAACATGGAGAAGAAGGTAGCTAAACATGAGATGGAAGTGGAAAAACGAAAAGCCAACAAATTCATGAGAGATAGGCTGGACTATGCAAACGGACGGATTTACACATTTGCTCGCAAATATGATACTTTAAGGAGTCGGGTAGTGATGGACAAAAGTGCAGGAACAGAGAACACGGATGTGGTTGATAGCTCAGAAATCAGTTCAGCTGATGAAGAAACAACAACTATGCCATTGGATTTTCGCGGGGAGATGCAACTGGCCCAGATGATCACGCGACAGAGGGGAAGAGGCAGAGCAAACACGTGGGGGAGAGAACAATTAAAGCCCCAAACAAAACAACAACCAGAAGGGGCAGAAGGAAGAACAAGGTCAAAGAGAGGCAAAGGAAAACAAAAGTAACACTAAAGAAAAGGACAATAACCACTGATAACATAGTCATCAATTTATCAAGCAAAAAGCTATAAGACATGCACCTCAAATTACTAAATAGAGGATTATCCTATTGCCCAAATAAGAACATTGACGTACCTAACGCTCGCATCGACCTATATAAGTTCTGTCGGAAAGTTAAACTGAGAAACTATTTCTCTGAGAAGAAACATCGGAAACCAGAATGCCCATTGGAAAAAAGTAATCTGTCCTCGATTACCCAAAAGGATTTACCAGCCATGAGGTCTCTAACATCAAGTGGGGAAACCTCACTATCTAGTCGAGAAGAAAGTGAGAACTCACTTCAACTGGACATTGAGTCTTGTAATCAATCTGGCATACCCACAAACAGTGGGGGTGAAAGTGGATTGAGGAAACAATCACGATTCTGCCCACCGTTACCACCACGGAATAAAGTTGATCTTTTCCACTAAATAATGGTGGAAGAAATAACGAGAATCTCTGGAAAATTTGCCAGCAACAAAGATGAAGTATGGAGTAGAAATAATCTCTCGCCTGTGAGCATGGCGCAAATATAACGGAATATAAATTGCAAAATGATAGGACAGAGAAAATCAGGGACCACATAACGTGTGAATCAAAACATGTGGTCTACAGGCTTGTATGTCCTTGTGGAAAGTCCTACATAGAAAGCACCATAAATAAACTAAAACTAAGGATCCTCCAACACCTACGTGCGATCAAGACCGAGGACCCCAATTACCCCATGGCCAAACATTTTGCTGATTGTCATCAAAGCAACCCCAATCTATTGAAATACTCAGGGATTAAGCTCAGTAAACCATCAGAGAGAGGGGGAGATCGTACATTACAACTACGCAAACTTGAATCAAGACTGATCCTGGGGATGGGAACAGAGTATCCATATGGACACAACCAAGACGCTGAACTGTTTGTACATCTGTAAATACATGATAAAAAGAATCCAGTTAAAAAATCTAAAAAATCTCGAACTCCAATATCTTGGGGCTATCTGTATATATCTGCATGTAGGTGAGAATATGTTGAAAAGTAGCGGTGAAGTCGCCAGATGAACATTGAATGAATTGACACACAAAAAAGAGCATGATGATTAAAAGATGAATGGGTTATCTTGACTGTGATGTAATATGTAAATAGATGGAGTTGATCTGAAACAGGAGTCCCTTAAATTGATATATTTTGCTAAAACATAAAAATTTACTTTACAATATGGACTGCAAATAGTTCAAGGAAAAAAGAATGAATTTCAAACCAGGACTCCAATTGAGGATACAGAAATCTGTAAATAATGTACATAGTCGCCGAGAATTGTAAATTTCTTGTAAGAACAAACCAAAAAATCTTTCCCGGTGGAGAACACAGAATATTGTATATAATGTACATAGGCATCAAGAAATAAAAACCCTGACAAGAACAACCAATTTTTGAAGAAAACGATGAAAAAAGGACATGATAAAAAAAAATATATATTTTTTTGAAATATTTTTTTGAAATATATATTTTTTTTCCTTTTTTGCATCTTCACTGGTACTTTACTGTGAGTTAAATGTTTCTAGTCTGTATCCATAACATGCAGATAATAATGAAATGTTAGCATTCAAAATAATTTAACACTTACATGTACTTTACTGTGATGTTTTATATTAAGAAAATGGCGACCTCCATTTTGCCATAGATTGTGAGCAAGGTTGACAATCTAGAGAAATAATGGAAAGGGAAGAGGGTACCTGCACTAAGCACTTTAAAAATGGTCTAGACTCCAGGGACTCTATGGTCCAGTGGAAGGCTAGGAGTAGCCTAAACGCATAGGCCGTCCAATTTACTGCACGGAAACTTTTGCACATGGTGTGTAAAATAAAATAATTTTGAAAAAACATACCTGCTTGGGGGATGAAGAGGCGAGAGGATATATATATATATATATATATATATATATATATATATATATATATATATATGTGTGTGTGTGTAAGTGTATGTATGTGTGTGTTTACTTTGGCAGTATGTTTTGACTATGATATCCTGGCCATTCAATTTTCCCTTCTCATTATTGCAGACTACAACCAAATCATTGTACTAGCAACACTGCAATGTGATCTGCAAGATCAACAAACTTATAAGAAGAAGACTGACCTTTATAAAAAAAACATTGCTATAGGTATACTGCACCACAGTGTGCCAGATCAACAGTATGCTGAATGCCCAGCATTATCTTACAGATCTTAGTGGATATGTTGCAGTTCTGCTATCTCCCTTTCACGCAACGAAGCTCAGCAAGTTCTCTTGCTTGTTTGATTTGCAGAAAGGATCTGCGATCATCACTTTTGGTTTTTGACAATAATTCCAGATTCGTAACAATAATATTTCCAGATTTGTAAAGTGCGACTTATCACCCCTAAAGGGATCTAGGCACTGGGGGCCGACGGTGGGATAAAGTGAGCAATATCCAAGAGTCATGTGATGCTGAGCTGAGCTGCCGCCGGCGATCGAACCGCAAGCCCCGTGCTCCGGAGTCAGCCGCTGTTGCCGCTTTAACACACCTCACCCTTTGTAGTGTTCCCTATCAGTGGCGTCACTAGGGGGGTGCGGGGGGTGCGGACCGCACCGGGTGACACCCTCACATGGGGGTGACACCATCTGGTTGCGCCCCCCGCCCCCCAGCAGGCCTCTGTACATGGCACCCCCTGCACCGCACCCGAAGGCCTCGGAGAGACTCGATCCGCTTTAAAAACAAAAGCGAACCGAGATATTTTCTCACCTATTCGAATTAAAATGTTCTCATTAGATAAAGTTTGAAAAGTGTAGTAATGAGGGGCCCCCGCCATTTATATGGAAAAAGACACAGTGCTAAAGAGGGAGGGGGGGCGGGGAGGGGGGGGGGTATTAACCGCTTGGAAATTAGCTTTTACTTTAGCTGTTACATATCGTTACATTCTCACGTCTACAAACTCGCTGGTGCCTTGTACACAGATTTCTTTTTGCATCTTGAAAAGCTTTAAAAGAGAAACCACATGAAAGCGGCAGAGAGTGTGTTTAATGTGCGAGAGAGAGGGAGCTAGAGGGGGTAAGAAGACAGAGAGAGAGAGAGAGAGAGTTAGAGTGAGAAAGACCGAGAGAGAGGGAGCTAGAGTGAGAAAGACAGAGAGAGAGGGAGCTAGAGTGAGAAAGACAGAGAGAGGGAGACAGAGGTAGCTAGAGGAAGTAAGACAGAGAGAGAGAGAGAGGGAGCTAGACAGAGAGAGGGAGCTAGAGGGAGTATGATAGAGAGAGAGGGAGCTAGAGGGAGCAAGATAGAGAGAGAGGGAGCAAGACAGAGAGAGAGGGAGCTAGAGGGAATAAGAGAGAGGGAGGTAGAGGGAGCAAGACAGAGAGAGAGGGCGCTAGAGGGAGTAAGACAGAGAGAGAGGGAGCTAGAGGGAGTAAGACAGAGAGAGAGGGAGACAGAGGGAGCTAGAGGGAGTAAGACAGAGAGAGAGAGAGGGAGCTAGACAGAGACAGAGGAAGCTAGAGGGAGTAAGACAAAGAGAGAGGGAGCTCGAGGGAGCTAGACAGAGAGAGGGAGCTTGAGGGAGCTAGACAGAGAGAGGGAGCTAGAGGGAGTAAGACAGAGAGAGAGGGAGCTAGAGGAAGCTAGACAGAGAGAGGGAGCTAGAGGGAGTAAGACAGAGAGAGAGGGAGATAGAGGAAGCTAGACAGAGAGAGGGAGCTAGAGGGAGTAAGACAGAGAGAGAGGGAGTCAGAGGGGGCTAGAGGGAGCAAGACAGAGAGAGGGAGCTAGACAGTGAGAGGGAGCTAGAGGGAGTAAGAGAGAGAGAGAGAGAGGGAGCGAAAGGGAGTAAGACAGAGAGAGAGGGAGCTAGAGGGAGTAAGAGAGAGAGAGGGAGCTAGAGGGTGGAAGACAGAGCGAGGAGCTAGAGGGAGTACGACAGAGAGAGAGGGAGCTAGAGGGAGTAAGACAGAGAGAGAGGGAGCTAGAGGAAGTAAGACCGAGAGAGAGGGAGACAGAGGGAGCTAGAGGGAGCAAGAGAGAGGGAGCTAGAGGGAGCTAGACAGAGAGAGGGAGCTAGAGGGAGTAAGACAGAGAGAGAGGGAGCTAGAGAGAATAAGACAGCGAGAGAGGGAGCTAGACAGAGAGAGGGAGCTAGAGGGAGTAAGATAGAGAGAGAGGGAGCTACAGGGAGCTAGAGCGAGCAAGACAGAGAGAGAGAGAGCTAGAGGGAGTAAGAGAGAGAGAGGGAGCTAGAGGGAGCAAGACAGAGAGAGGGAGCTAGAGGGACCAAACCGGAGAGAGAGGGAGCTAGAGGGAGTAAGACAGAGAGAGAGGGAGCTAGGCGGAGCAAGACAGATAGAGAGGGAGCTAGAGGGAGCAAGACAGAGAGGGAGCTATAGGGAGTAAGAGAGAGGGAGCTAGAGGGAATAAGACAGAGAGAGAGGGAGCTATAGGGAGCAAGACAGAGAGAGGGGGGGCTAGAGGGAGTAAGAGAGAGAGAGAGGGAGATAGAGGGAGTAAGAAAGAGGGGGCTAGAGGGAGTAAGACAGAGAGAGAGGAAGCTAGAGGGAGTAAGGCAGAGAGAGGGAGCTAGAGGGAGCAAGACAGAGAGAGAGGGAGCTAGAGGGAGTAAGAGAGAGAGAGGGAGCTAGAGGGAGTAAGAGAGAGAGCGGGAGCTAGAGGGAGTAAGAGCGAGAGTGGGAGCTAGAGAGAGTAAGACAGAGAGAGGGAGCTAGAGGGAGTAAGACAGAGAGAGAGGGAGCAAGAGGGAGTAAGACAGAGAGAGAGGGAGCTAGAAGGAGTAAGAGAGGGAGAGAGGGAGCTAGAGGGAGCAAGACAGAGAGAGGGAGCTAGAGGGAGTAAGACAGAGAGAGAGGGAGCTAGAGGGCGTAAGGCAGAGAGGGAGGGAGCTAGAGGGAGTAAGACAGAGAGAGAGAGGGAGCTAGAGGGAGTAAGACAGAGAGAGGGAGCTATACAGAAAGAGGGAGCTAGAGGGAGTAAGACAGTACCTAGCACCGTACATTTCCGACAGAGGTAGTCCATGCGGTAAGTCGTGAGGGGGTGACACCATGAGTTACCCGCACCGGGTGACACCAACACCAGTGACGCCACTGTTCCCTATCTACTGTTAATGCTAGGGACACCGTACTGCAGTTTATCTCATCCACTCTTCATCAATGGAAAGCACCAATGTAGTGTAAACAATCCTCCTCTTTACCTCCATCTTCGCCATAGGAATACAAGAGTGTTTAGTAGCAAATATGCAGTAATTCAACAGGAATACAGTTCTTAGGTGTACCAAGTGGCCAGAGGATTTGCAGGTCAATAATGCACTACGGTGTTCCAAAGCAACAAGTCTACCAATAGTTTTATCTGATTATTATGTGCCATTCCTGTAGCATTATGTTAAGAATGCTGCACTATGATCTTCCAAATCTATATTACCAAATTAATATGGCAATATAGTGGGCCAAACAGACCGCATCAGCACAGCAAAACAGCGCTATAGTTTCACACATACAGCATTAGCAAGCGAATATTGCACTAATGTGTTGTGAATCTACAGTTTAACAAAAGAATGCTGCACTACAATCTGGCAAACCTACAGTTTTACCATGGGGTACTGCACTATAGTGTGCCAGATCTAAAGCATTAGAGAAGGAGGGGTGCAGCAGGGTGTGCCAGATCTAAAGCATTACCAGAGGAGCTGGGTACAACAATGTGGCAGGTCTAAAGCATTACCAACGGCGCTGGGTACAGCAATGTGGCAGGTCTAAAGCATTACCAAAGGAGCTGGGTACAACAATGTGGCAGGTCTAAAGCATTACCAACGGAGCTGGGTACAGCAATGTGGCAGGTCTAAAGCATTACCAACGGAGCTGGGTACAGCAATGTGGCAGGTCTAAAGCATTACCAACGGAGCTGGGTACAGCAATGTGGCAGGTCTAAAGCATTACCAACGGAGCTGGGTACAGCAATGTGGCAGGTCTAAAGCATTACCAACGGAGCTGTGCACTTTAGTGTGCCAGGTCTGAAGCATGAGAGAAGGAGGGGTGCAGCAGAGTGTGCCAGATCTAAAGCATTACCAAAGGTGCTGGGCGCAACAATGTGGCAGGTCTAAAGCCTTTTCAAAGTAGCTGTGCACTATAGTGTGCCAGATCTAAAGCATTACCAAAGGTGCTGGGCGCAACAATGTGGCAGGTCTAAAGCCTTTTCAAAGTAGCTGTGCACTATAGTGTGCCAGATCTAAAGCATTACAAAAGGAGCTGTGCACTATAGTGTGCCGATCTAAAGCATTAGAGAAGGAGCTCTGCACTATAGTGTGCCCTTCAAAACCATTACGAAAAGAGCTGTGCAGTATAGTGTGACAAATGTAAAGCATTACCACGGGTACACTGCACCCCTGCGGGCAGAGACCGTCGTCATGCCAAATGTCTACTGCACTAACAGGCGGCAAACATACAGAATGGCCGTGTGCACAGTGCACTCTGGTGAGCAGAACCCAGAGCCTCCGCCCAGGTGTTGCTGTTCGAGCCAGTCCTACCGCAGAGCGCCCGGATTTCAGCCTGGACGATGACCATTGCTCATACAGCATCCGCAGCAATCTATCCATATTTTCGCGGTAGTTTGTACCCCATAAATCTCGGCTAATCAGGTCCCCTTGACAGAGCGGAGCTTTAATAAGTCCGGGGCTGGGATTGATGGTGCAGCCGGCAGGGTGAGGGGAGCGGGCTGCACCAATCAGGGGCCTTTGTGAGCCCGCTCCGAAAACAAACGCTCTCCGGCTCACATCCCCGCCTCTCTCGCTCCCTGGTGTCCCAGATTCCAGCCGTAGGACACGCGCGCTGCTCTGCCAGGGCACCCAGCCCTAACCTGCAGCACTCCTATTCTGTTACAGAAATTCACACACAGCTCATTCAATGCACCTCAGCCCTGACCTGCAACGCTCCTGTTCTGTTACATGGACCCCCTCCTCCCCACCCGTCCCAACAGCTCATTGAATGCACCTCACTCCTAACCTGCATCACTCTGTCTGCTCTGTTACAGGAACTCACCCACAGCTCAGTCAATGCACCTCACTCCTAACCTGCATCAATCCTTCTGCTCCGTTACAGGAACTCACCCACAGCTTAGTCAATGCACCTCACTCCTAACCTGCATCACTCCTTCTGCTCTGTTACAGCTCAGTCAATGCACCTCACTCCTAACCTGCATCACTCCTTCTGCTCTGTTACAGGAACTCACCCACAGCTCAGTCAATGTACCTCAGCCCTGACCTGCAACACTCATTCTGTTCTGTTACAGGAACTCATCCACAGCTCAGTCAATGCACCTCACTCCTAACCTGCATCAATCATTCTGCTCCGTTACAGGAACTCACCCACAGCTCAGTCAATGCACCTCAGCCTTGACCTGCAACACTCCTTGTATTCTGTTACAGGAACTCACCCACAGCTCAGTCAATGCACCTCACTCCTAACCTGCATCAATCCTTCTGCTCCGTTACAGGAACTCACCCACAGCTCAGTCAATGCACCTCACTCCTAACCTGCATCACTCCTTCTGCTCTGTTACAGGGACTCACCCACAGCTCAGTCAATGCACCTCACTCCTAACCTGCATCACTCCTTCTACTCTTTTATAGGAACTCACCCACAGCTCAGTCAATGCACCACAGCCCTGGCCTGCAGCACTCATTCTGTTCTGTTACAGGAACTCACCCACAGCTCAGTCAATGCACCTCACTCCTAATCTGCATCACTCCTTTTGCTCTGTTATAGAAACTCACCCACAGCTCAGTCAATGCACCTCAGCCCTGGCCTGCAGCACTCCTTCTGTTTTGTTACAGGGACTCACCCACAGCTCAGTCAATGCACCTCAGCCCTGACCTGCAACACTCATTCTGTTCTGTTCCAGGAACTCACGCACAGCTCAGTCAATGCACCTCACTCCTAACCTGCATCACTCCTTCTGCTCTGTTACAGGAACTCACCCACAGCTCAGTCAATGCACCTCACTCCTAATCTGCATCACTCCTTTTGCTCTGTTATAGAAACTCACCCACAGCTCAGTCAATGCACCTCAGCCCTGGCCTGCAGCACTCCTTCTGTTTTGTTACAGGGACTCACCCACAGCTCAGTCAATGCACCTCAGCCCTGACCTGCAGCACTCATTCTGTTCTGTTACAGGAACTCACCGACAGCGCAGTCAATGCACCTCACTCCTAACCTGCATCACTCTTTCTGCTCTGTTACAGGAACTCACCCACAGCTCAGTCAATGCACCTCGCTCCTAATCTGCATCACTCCTTTTGCTCTGTTACAGGAATTCACCCACAGCTCAGTCAATGCACCTCAGCCCTGACCTGCAGCATTCCTTCTGTTCTGTTACAGGAACTCACCCACATATCAGTCAATGCACCTCACTCCTAACCTGCATCACTCCTTCTGCTCTGTTACAGGAACTCACCACCAGCGCAGTCAATGCACCTCACTCCTAACCTGCATCACTCCTTCTGCTCTGTTACAGGAACTCACCCACAGCTCAGTCAATGCACCTCACTCCTAACCTGCATCACTCCTTCTGCTCTGTTACAGGAACTCACCCACAGCTCAGTCAATGCACCTCGGCTCTGACCTGCAGCATTCCTTCTGTTCTCTTACAGGAACTCACCCACAGCTCAGTCAATGCACCTCAGCCCTGACCTGCAGCATTCCTTCTGTTCTGTTACAGGAACTCACCGACAGCGCAGTCAATGCACCTCACTCCTAACCTGCATCACTCTTTCTGCTCTGTTACAGGAACTCACCCACAGCTCAGTCAATGCACCTCGCTCCTAATCTGCATCACTCCTTTTGCTCTGTTACAGGAATTCACCCACAGCTCAGTCAATGCACCTCAGCCCTGACCTGCAGCATTCCTTCTGTTCTGTTACAGGAACTCACCCACATATCAGTCAATGCACCTCACTCCTAACCTGCATCACTCCTTCTGCTCTGTTACAGGAACTCACCACCAGCGCAGTCAATGCACCTCACTCCTAACCTGCATCACTCCTTCTGCTCTGTTACAGGAACTCACCCACAGCTCAGTCAATGCACCTCACTCCTAACCTGCATCACTCCTTCTGCTCTGTTACAGGAACTCACCCACAGCTCAGTCAATGCACCTCGGCTCTGACCTGCAGCATTCCTTCTGTTCTCTTACAGGAACTCACCCACAGCTCAGTCAATGCACCTCAGCCCTGACCTGCAGCATTCCTTCTGTTCTGTTACAGGAACTCACCGACAGCGCAGTCAATGCACCTCACTCCTAACCTGCATCACTCTTTCTGCTCTGTTACAGGAACTCACCCACAGCTCAGTCAATGCACCTCGCTCCTAATCTGCATCACTCCTTTTGCTCTGTTACAGGAATTCACCCACAGCTCAGTCAATGCACCTCAGCCCTGACCTGCAGCATTCCTTCTGTTCTGGTACAGGAACTCACCCACAGCTCAGTCAATGCACCTCACTCCTAACCTGCATCACTCCTTCTGCTCTGTTACAGGAACTCACCACCAGCGCAGTCAATGCACCTCACTCCTAACCTGCATCACTCCTTCTGCTCTGTTACAGGAACTCACCCACAGCTCAGTCAATGCACCTCACTCCTAACCTGCATCACTCCTTCTGCTCTGTTACAGGAACTCACCCACAGCTCAGTCAATGCACCTCGGCTCTGACCTGCAGCATTCCTTCTGTTCTCTTACAGGAACTCACCCACAGCTCAGTCAATGCACCTCACTCCTAACCTGCATCACTCCATCTGCTCTGTTACAGGAACTCACCCACAGGTCAGTCAATGCACCTCACTCCTAACCTGCATCACTCCTTCTGCTCTGTTACAGGAACTCACCCACAGCTCAGTCAATGCACCTCGGCCCTGACCTGCATCACTCCTTCTGCTGAGTTACAGGAGCTCACCCACAGCTCAGTCAATGCACCTCAGCCCTGACCTGCAGCACTCCTTCTGTTTTGTTACAGGGACTCACCCACAGCTCAGTGAATGCACCTCAGTTCTGACCTGCAGCACTCATTCTGTTCTGTTACAGGGACTCACCCACAGCTCAGTCAATGCACCTCAGCCCTGACCTGCAGCGCTCATGTCGTTCTGTTGCAGGAACTCACCCACAGCTCAGTCAATGCACCTCACTCCTAACCTGCATCACACCTTCTACTCTGTTATAGGAACTCACCCACAGCTCAGTCAATGCACCACAGTTCTGACCTGCAGCACTCATTCTGTTCTGTTACAGGGACTCACCCACAGCTCAGTCAATGCACCTCAGCCATGACCTGCAGCACTCATTCTGTTCTGTTACAGGGACTCACCCACAGCTCAGTCAATGCAGCTCACTCCTAACCTGCATCGCTCCTTCTGTTCTGTTACAGGAACTCATCCCCAGCTCAGTCAATGCACCTCAGCCCTGGCCTGCAGCACTACTTCTGTTTTGTTACAGGGACTCACCCACAGCTCAGTCAATGCACCTCAGTTCTGACCTGCAGCACTCATTCTGTTCTGTTACAGGAACTCACCCACAGCTCAGTCAATGCACCTCAGCCCTGGCCTGCAGCACTCCTTCTGTTTTGTTACAGGGACTCACCCACAGCTCAGTCAATGCACCTCAGCCCTGACCTGCAACACTCATTCTGTTCTGTTCCAGGAACTCACGCACAGCTCAGTCAATGCACCTCACTCCTAACCTGCATCACTCCTTCTGCTCTGTTACAGGAACTCACCCACAGCTCAGTCAATGCACCTCACTCCTAATCTGCATCACTCCTTTTGCTCTGTTATAGAAACTCACCCACAGCTCAGTCAATGCACCTCAGCCCTGGCCTGCAGCACTCCTTCTGTTTTGTTACAGGGACTCACCCACAGCTCAGTCAATGCACCTCAGCCCTGACCTGCAGCACTCATTCTGTTCTGTTACAGGAACTCACCGACAGCGCAGTCAATGCACCTCACTCCTAACCTGCATCACTCTTTCTGCTCTGTTACAGGAACTCACCCACAGCTCAGTCAATGCACCTCGCTCCTAATCTGCATCACTCCTTTTGCTCTGTTACAGGAATTCACCCACAGCTCAGTCAATGCACCTCAGCCCTGACCTGCAGCATTCCTTCTGTTCTGTTACAGGAACTCACCCACATATCAGTCAATGCACCTCACTCCTAACCTGCATCACTCCTTCTGCTCTGTTACAGGAACTCACCACCAGCGCAGTCAATGCACCTCACTCCTAACCTGCATCACTCCTTCTGCTCTGTTACAGGAACTCACCCACAGCTCAGTCAATGCACCTCACTCCTAACCTGCATCACTCCTTCTGCTCTGTTACAGGAACTCACCCACAGCTCAGTCAATGCACCTCGGCTCTGACCTGCAGCATTCCTTCTGTTCTCTTACAGGAACTCACCCACAGCTCAGTCAATGCACCTCAGCCCTGACCTGCAGCATTCCTTCTGTTCTGTTACAGGAACTCACCGACAGCGCAGTCAATGCACCTCACTCCTAACCTGCATCACTCTTTCTGCTCTGTTACAGGAACTCACCCACAGCTCAGTCAATGCACCTCGCTCCTAATCTGCATCACTCCTTTTGCTCTGTTACAGGAATTCACCCACAGCTCAGTCAATGCACCTCAGCCCTGACCTGCAGCATTCCTTCTGTTCTGTTACAGGAACTCACCCACATATCAGTCAATGCACCTCACTCCTAACCTGCATCACTCCTTCTGCTCTGTTACAGGAACTCACCACCAGCGCAGTCAATGCACCTCACTCCTAACCTGCATCACTCCTTCTGCTCTGTTACAGGAACTCACCCACAGCTCAGTCAATGCACCTCACTCCTAACCTGCATCACTCCTTCTGCTCTGTTACAGGAACTCACCCACAGCTCAGTCAATGCACCTCGGCTCTGACCTGCAGCATTCCTTCTGTTCTCTTACAGGAACTCACCCACAGCTCAGTCAATGCACCTCAGCCCTGACCTGCAGCATTCCTTCTGTTCTGTTACAGGAACTCACCGACAGCGCAGTCAATGCACCTCACTCCTAACCTGCATCACTCTTTCTGCTCTGTTACAGGAAATCACCCACAGCTCAGTCAATGCACCTCGCTCCTAATCTGCATCACTCCTTTTGCTCTGTTACAGGAATTCACCCACAGCTCAGTCAATGCACCTCAGCCCTGACCTGCAGCATTCCTTCTGTTCTGGTACAGGAACTCACCCACAGCTCAGTCAATGCACCTCACTCCTAACCTGCATCACTCCTTCTGCTCTGTTACAGGAACTCACCACCAGCGCAGTCAATGCACCTCACTCCTAACCTGCATCACTCCTTCTGCTCTGTTACAGGAACTCACCCACAGCTCAGTCAATGCACCTCACTCCTAACCTGCATCACTCCTTCTGCTCTGTTACAGGAACTCACCCACAGCTCAGTCAATGCACCTCGGCTCTGACCTGCAGCATTCCTTCTGTTCTCTTACAGGAACTCACCCACAGCTCAGTCAATGTACCTCACTCCTAACCTGCATCACTCCATCTGCTCTGTTACAGGAACTCACCCACAGGTCAGTCAATGCACCTCACTCCTAACCTGCATCACTCCTTCTGCTCTGTTACAGGAACTCACCCACAGCTCAGTCAATGCACCTCGGCCCTGACCTGCATCACTCCTTCTGCTGAGTTACAGGAGCTCACCCACAGCTCAGTCAATGCACCTCAGCCCTGACCTGCAGCACTCCTTCTGTTTTGTTACAGGGACTCACCCACAGCTCAGTGAATGCACCTCAGTTCTGACCTGCAGCACTCATTCTGTTCTGTTACAGGGACTCACCCACAGCTCAGTCAATGCACCTCAGCCCTGACCTGCAGCGCTCATGTCGTTCTGTTGCAGGAACTCACCCACAGCTCAGTCAATGCACCTCACTCCTAACCTGCATCACACCTTCTACTCTGTTATAGGAACTCACCCACAGCTCAGTCAATGCACCACAGTTCTGACCTGCAGCACTCATTCTGTTCTGTTACAGGGACTCACCCACAGCTCAGTCAATGCACCTCAGCCATGACCTGCAGCACTCATTCTGTTCTGTTACAGGGACTCACCCACAGCTCAGTCAATGCAGCTCACTCCTAACCTGCATCGCTCCTTCTGTTCTGTTACAGGAACTCATCCCCAGCTCAGTCAATGCACCTCAGCCCTGGCCTGCAGCACTACTTCTGTTTTGTTACAGGGACTCACCCACAGCTCAGTCAATGCACCTCAGCCCTGACCTGCAGCATTCCTTCTGTTCTGTTACAGGAACTCATCCACAGCTCAGTCAATGCACCTCACTCCTAACCTGCATCAATCCTTCTGCTCCGTTACAGTAACTCACCCACAGCTCAGTCAATGCACATCACTCCTAACCTGCATCACTCCTTCTGCTCTGTTACAGGGACTCACCCACAGCTCAGTCAATGCACCTCACTCCTAACCTGCATCACTCCTTCTGCTCTGTTACAGGAACTCACCCACAGCTCAGTCAATGCACCTCGGCCCTGACCTGCATCACTCCTTCTGCTGAGTTACAGGAACTCACCCACAGCTCAGTCAATGCACCTCAGCCCTGACCTGCAGCACTCCTTCTGTTTTGTTACAGGGACTCACCCACAGCTCAGTGAATGCACCTCAGTTCTGACCTGCAGCACTCATTCTGTTCTGTTACAGGGACTCACCCACAGCTCAGTCAATGCACCTCAGCCCTGACCTGCAGCGCTCATGTCGTTCTGTTGCAGGAACTCACCCACAGCTCAGTCAATGCACCTCACTCCTAACCTGCATCACACCTTCTACTCTGTTATAGGAACTCACCCACAGCTCAGTCAATGCACCACAGTTCTGACCTGCAGCACTCATTCTGTTCTGTTACAGGGACTCACCCACAGCTCAGTCAATGCACCTCAGCCATGACCTGCAGCACTCATTCTGTTCTGTTACAGGGACTCACCCACAGCTCAGTCAATGCAGCTCACTCCTAACCTGCATCGCTCCTTCTGTTCTGTTACAGGAACTCATCCCCAGCTCAGTCAATGCACCTCAGCCCTGGCCTGCAGCACTACTTCTGTTTTGTTACAGGGACTCACCCACAGCTCAGTCAATGCACCTCAGTTCTGACCTGCAGCACTCATTGTGTTCTGTTACAGGAACTCACCCACAGCTCAGTCAATGCACCTCAGCCCTGACCTGCAGCATTCCTTCTGTTCTGTTACAGGAACTCATCCACAGCTCAGTCAATACACCTCACTCCTAACCTGCATCAATCCTTCTGCTCCGTTACAGTAACTCACCCACAGCTCAGTCAATGCACATCACTCCTAACCTGCATCACTCCTTCTGCTCTGTTACAGGGACTCACCCACAGCTCAGTCAATGCACCTCACTCCTAACCTGCATCACTCCTTCTGCTCTGTTACAGGAACTCACCCACAGCTCAGTCAATGTACCTCAACCCTGACCTGCAACACTCATTCTGTTCTGTTACAGGAACTCACCCACAGCTCAGTCAATGTATCTCGGCCCTGACCTGCAGCGCTCCTTCTGTTTTGTTACAGGAACTCACCCACAGCTCAGTCAATGCACCTCAGCCCTGACCTGCAACACTCATTCTGTTCTGTTCCAGGAACTCACGCACAGCTCAGTCAATGCACCTCACTCCTAACCTGCATCACTCCTGCTCTGTTACAGGAACTCACCCACAGCTCAGTCAATGCACCTCACTCCTAATCTGCATCACTCCTTTTGCTCTGTTATAGGAACTCACCCACAGCTCAGTCAATGCACCTCAGCCCTGGCCTGCAGCACTCCTTCTGTTTTGTTACAGGGACTCACCCACAGCTCAGTCAGTGCACCTCAGTTCTGACCTGCAGCACTCATTCTGTTCTGTTACAGGAAATCACCCACAGCTCAGTCAATGCACCTCAGCCCTGACCTGCAGCATTCCTTCTGTTCTGTTACAGGAACTCACCCACAGCTCAGTCAATGCACCTCAGCCCTGACCTGCAGCGCTCATGTCGTTCTGTTGCAGGAACTCACCCACAGCTCAGTCAATGCACCTCACTCCTAACCTGCACCACACCTTCTACTCTGTTATAGGAACTCACCCACAGCTCAGTCAATGCACCACAGTTCTGACCTGCAGCACTCATTCTGTTCTGTTACAGGGACTCACCCACAGCTCAGTCAATGCACCTCAGCCCTGACCTGCAGCACTCATTCTGTTCTGTTACAGGGACTCACCCACAGCTCAGTCAATGCAGCTCACTCCTAACCTGCATCGCTCCTTCTGTTCTGTTACAGGAACTCATCCCCAGCTCAGTCAATGCACCTCAGCCCTGGCCTGCAGCACTACTTCTGTTTTGTTACAGGGACTCACCCACAGCTCAGTCAATGCACCTCAGTTCTGACCTGCAGCACTCATTCTGTTCTGTTACAGGAACTCACCCACAGCTCAGTCAATGCACCTCAGCCCTGACCTGCAGCATTCCTTCTGTTCTGTTACAGGAACTCATCCATAGCTCAGTCAATGCACCTCACTCCTAACCTGCATCACTCCTTCTGCTCTGTTACTGGAACTCACCCACAGCTCACTCAATGCACCTCACTCCTAACCTGCATCACTCCTTCTGCTCTGTTACAGGAACTCACCCACAGCTCAGTCAATGCACCTCGGCTCTGACTTGCAGCATTCCTTCTGTTCTGGTACAGGAACTCACCCACAGCTCATTCAATGCACCTCAGTCCTGACCTGCAGCACTCATTCTGTTCTGTTACAGGGACTCACCCACAACTCAGTCAATGCATCTTAGCCCTGACCTGCATCACTCATTCTGCTCTGTTATAGGAACTCACCCACAGCTCAGTCAATGCACCTCAGCCCTGGCCTGCAGCACTCCTTCTGTTTTGTTACAGGGACTCGCCCACAGCTCAGTCAATGCACCTCAGTTCTGACCTGCAGCACTCATTCTGTTCTGTTACAGGAACTCACCCATAGCTCAGTCAATGCACCTCAGCCCTGACCTGCAGCATTCCTTCTGTTCTGCTCCATGAACTCACCCACAGCGCAGTCAATGCACCTCACTCCTAACCTGCATCACTCCTTCTGCTGTTACAGGAACTCACCCACAGCTCAGTCAATGCACCTCGGCTCTGACCTGCAGCATTCCTTCTGTTCTGGTACAGGAACTCACCCACAGCTCAGTCAATGCACCTCACTCCTAACCTGCATCACTCCATCTGCTCTGTTACAGGAACTCACCCACAGGTCAGTCAATGCACCTCACTCCTAACCTGCATTACTCCTTCTGCTCTGTTACAGGAACTCACCCACAGGTCAGTCAATGCACCTCGGCCCTGACCTGCATCACTCCTTCTGCTGTGTTACAGGAACTCACCCACAGCTCAGTCAATGCACCTCAGCCCTGACCTGCAGCACTCCTTCTGTTTTGTTACAGGGACTCACCCACAGCTCAGTCAATGCACCTCAGTTCTGACCTGCAGCACTCATTCTGTTCTGTTACAGGGACTGACCCACAGCTCAGTCAATGCACCTCAGCCCTGACCTGCAGCGCTCATGTCGTTCTGTTGCAGGAACTCACCCACAGCTCAGTCAATGCACCTCACTCCTAACCTGCACCACACCTTCTACTCTGTTATAGGAACTCACCCACAGCTCAGTCAATGCAGCTCACTCCTAACCTGCATCGCTCCTTCTGTTCTGTTACAGGAACTCATCCCCAGCTCAGTCAATGCACCTCAGCCCTGGCCTGCAGCACTACTTCTGTTTTGTTACAGGGACTCACCCACAGCTCAGTCAATGCACCTCAGTTCTGACCTGCAGCACTCATTCTGTTCTGTTACAGGAACTCACCCACAGCTCAGTCAATGCACCTCAGCCCTGACCTGCAGCATTCCTTCTGTTCTGTTACAGGAACTCATCCATAGCTCAGTCAATGCACCTCACTCCTAACCAGCATCACTCCTTCTGCTCTGTTACTGGAACTCACCCACAGCTCACTCAATGCACCTCACTCCTAACCTGCATCACTCCTTTCGCTCTGTTACAGGAACTCACCCACAGCTCAGTCAATGCACCTCAGCCCTGACCTGCAGCACTCCTTCTGTTTTGCTACAGGGTCTCACGCACAGCTCATTCAATGCACCTCAGTTCTGACCTGCAGCACATATTTTGTTCTGTTACAGGAACTCACCCACAGCTCAGTTAATGCACCTCAGCCCTGACCTGCAGCATTCCTTCTGTTTTGTTACAGGGACTCACCCACAGCTCAGTCAATGCAGCTCACTCCTAACCTGCATCGCTCCTTCTGTTCTGTTACAGTAACTCACCCACAGTTCAGTCAGTGCACGTCAGCCCTGACCTGCAGCATTCCTTCTGTTTTGTTACAGGGACACACCCACAGCTCAGTCAATGCACCTCAGCCCTGACCTGCAGCACTCATTCTGTTTTGTTACAGGGACTCACCCACAGCTCAGTCAATGCACCTCAGCTCTGACCTGCAGCACTCATTCTGTTCTGTTACAGGAACTCACCCACAGCTCAGTCAATGCACCTCAGCCCTGAATTGCAGCATTCCCTCTGTTTTGTTACAGGGACTCGCCCACAGCTCAGTCAATGTACCTCACTCCTAACCTGCAGCACTCATTCTGTTCTGTTACAGGAACTCACCCACAGCTCAGTCAATGCACCTCAGCCCTGACCTGCAGCAATCCTTCTGTTTTGTTACAGGGACTCACCCACAGCTCAGTCAATGCACCTCACTCCTAACATGCAGCACTCCTTCTGTTCTGTTACAGGAACTCATCCACAGCTCAGTCAATGCGCCTCAGCCCTGACCTGCAGCACTCCTTCTGTTTTGTTACAAGGACTCACCCACAGCTATGTCAATCACCTCATTTCTGACCAGCAGCACTCATTCTGCTCTGTTACAGGGACTCACCCACAGCTCAGTCAATACACCTCACTCCTAATCTGCAGCACTCATTCTGCTCTGTTACAGGGACTCACCCACAGCTCAGTCAATGCACCTCGGCCCTGCAGTACTCCTGTTCTGTTACAGGAACTCATCCACAGCTCAGTCACTGCACCACAGCCCTGACCTGCAGCACTCCTTCTGTTTTGTTAAAGGACTCACCCACAGCTCAGTCAATGCACCTCAGTTCTGACCTGCAGCACTCATTCTGTTCTGTTACAGGAACTCACCCACAGCTCAGTCAATGCACCTCAGCCCTGACCTGCAGCATTCCTTCCGTTATGTTACAGGAACTCACCCACAGCTCAGTCAATGCACCTCACTCCTAACCTGCAGCACTCATTCTGCTCTGTTACAGGGACTCACCCACAGCTCAGTCAATGCACCTCTTTTCTGACCTGCAGCACTCCTTCTGTTCTGTTACAGGAACTCATCCACAGCTCAGTCAATGCACCACAGCCCTGACCTGCAGCACTCCTTCTGTTTTGTTAAAGGACTCACCCACAGCTCAGTCAATGCACCTCAGTTCTGACCTGCAGCACTCATTCTGTTCTGTTACAGGAACTCACCCACAGCTCAGTCAATGCACCTCAGCCCTGACCTGCAGCATTCCTTCCGTTATGTTACAGGAACTCACCCACAGCTCAGTCAATGCACCTCACTCCTAACCTGCAGCACTCATTCTGCTCTGTTACAGGGACTCACCCACAGCTCAGTCAATGCACCTCTTTTCTGACCTGCAGCACTCCTTCTGTTCTGTTACAGGAACTCATCCACAGCTCAGTCAATGCACCACAGCCCTGACCTGCAGCACTCCTTCTGTTTTGTTAAAGGACTCACCCACAGCTCAGTCAATGCACCTCAGCCATGACCTGCAGCATTCCTTCTGTTTTGTTACAGGGACTCACCCACAGCTCAGTCAATGCACCTCAGTTCTACCTCAGTACCTCTGATATCCCAGCCGAGGGCACTGGCCCAGCCTTTACAGCACCCCAGTCTTGTATCATTTCAGTAGAGAGGCCCCTAGGGCTCTGCTTATGCACCTGAGTCCGAACCAGCAGCACACCCGCTGTGATGCTCCCAGGGACCAGACACAGCTCTGCCTGGGCTTGTCATGCCTACTCTGTAGCACCCCCACTGCACTGTCATAGTAAGGAAACTTGGGCCTAAGGATAGAAATATTTGGAGTGCTCCTGTTTAGAACAGCATTGAATTGTATTACCCATTGGTTGCTAATTAAACTCTTGTTGGACAGGCCACATGAAGGGCCGCTCTCCCCCGGCCCAACCAGGCCTGAGCCCAGTCCCGCAAGTACCACACACCACCATTGCACGTCCTCCGTCCCCTCAGGGACCCCTGCCCTCGAGCCTGCCGACCTCGAGGGTCCGATCCACTGCCGACCTCGAGGGTCCGATCCACTGCCGGCCCACGCGCCCAGCCTGGGGCGCCATCTTGGACACTCCACCACGAGGCCGCCTGGCCCCCGATCGACCTCAACCCTGGGCCTGGCCCGGCCTCAGACATTCCGGCACCACCCTCCACCCAGGAGGTGAGCGGGCTACTTGGCAAGTCAATGGGAGAAAGAGGTGCCGATGGCTCTCCCCCACCAAGTGCCGCTCGCCCATCGCCTCCCCGGGCGCTGGCTCCACCCCCCTGCTGGGTGTCTGGACTCCCCCATCCCGGACCTCCCGACCTCCAAGTGCGAGGGTCCGGACATCAAAGCACGCCAGCCCTATAACTGGGGCAGCTCCAGAGCAGGAAGGCAGTTGTATCTTGGAGTCGAGAGACGTAAAGAGGAACTCATCCTGGACGGACTACTGGCGCTGCCGTAGCTCTGTCCTGTGCACCATCGTCCTGCCTGTTGGCGCTGCCACAGCCGTCGTAACCTTCATCCTTCATCGTCGTCGGGATCTGCTGGCGTGGCCGCGGACCGTTGTAACCGTCATCTTCTACCGGGACCTGCAGGCTCCGCCGCGGACCGTCGTCCTTCCTTCATCCATCTCGGGACCTGCTTGGCTCCTCCACGGCCCGATCATCTAGAACGCCGAGCTCGAGGATTGAGAGCTATTTTGTACTCATTGGTAACTAAGACTGTCCCGCTACCCCTTTCCTAAACCAGAGACTAGAACCGAGGGGACCCCTGAGTCCAGACCTCCTTGTATCCATCATCGTAACCTAAGAATTGCATATAAAGTCTCGTTAACCTTCAACCTTGTGTGGTGTCCGTCTGTGGGGGGAAAGTTACTTATCTGTACAGTCGTTGGAGACGGCTCTCCCTGGAGACCTATCCCCGTAACCTCGGCCGACCCTCCCGGTCCGTCTAACATTGGTGGCCAGCGGCGCGATCCGAATCACCGCATAAACGTACAGAGAGTAGCTCACCCCACGACGAAGTCACAATGACCACGAAAGAGAGCGGATCAACCGAGAAATTCCAAATGGAGAAATTGGAGGAGTACAACCATCGTGAACTTAAACAATTCTGCATCGAACTGGGTATCGCTACCACCGGACTGAGTACCAAGGACGATTTTAAGCATGCCCTAGAATCTTGGGCAGAAACCGGGGCTGCCGGAACCCCTGATCAAAGCACCGTAGAAAAAACGACCACGGCCCCGGAAGGGCAAAGAACGGGTCTCTCGCAAGGCGAGATCCAGGAAAGAGAAAGGACCCGACTACACGAACTAGAAATGGCCCGACTTAAAATGGACGTTGAACTTAAGTTGGCCGAACAAAAAATCAACTTAGAGCACCTGCGTCTCCGAGAAGAAAGAGAGGAGAAACAGAGACAAAGGGAGCTCGAGGAAAAAAAACTAGCGTACGAACACGAACGAAACCTAGCCGAGATCAACCTACGCAAGCAGAATAAAGAAGCAGGGGTACCCGAGCGACCCCCCACCTCAGGGGCCACAGACAAAAAGGTACACATCCCCAAGGATGTTGTCCGAGAATACTTCAGAGAGGACGACATCCAGCAATGGTTTAAAGCCTATGAAATCGCTATGACTGCACACCGGATCGATAGAAGCGACTGGGGAGCCGGTCTCTGGGGAAGATTCCTCAATGAGGGCCGCGACACCCTACTACAGCTCCCGGACCACCAGATGACCTCCTACGACCATATGAAAGCGGCCCTCCTCACCCGCTATGGTCTCACACCCGAGATGTACCGTCAGAGGTTCCGAGACTGCACCCGCATCCCGGGTACAACTTGGGTGGACTATGTAACATACTTTAGCCGAGCCTTCGAGGGCTGGATCCGAGGAAGCAACGTCACGACCTACGAGCAACTATTTAACCTGATGGTATGGGAGCATCTGTCGAACAATTGCTTCATTGAACTCCGCCAACACCTCCTCGACAGCAAGTTAACGGATCCCCGGCAGCTCGCAGCCGAAGCTGACCGGTGGGAGATCACCAGAGTGGGCCGGAATGGGTCCTACGAACAGAACCGGAACAACAATGGTCAGCACCGACCCAGAGGAGGAGGAGGGGGCCAAGGGCGAGGAAGAGACAACGCCCCGGTCGCCCCCGCTACCAACACCACCCCCCCGGCCAACCGGGGCAGCACCCCAGCGCGACCGGGGTACAGAGCCAATGTCACGTGTCACCGATGTCAACGAGTCGGCCACTATGCGAACGACCCAAACTGCCCGCAGTACCAGAGCCCAAGACCCCGCCAAGTGGCCGCTGCAGCCCTAGGGGAAGAACAGATCTCCGAGGAACAGGAAGAGTACGAACAAGAGCATCAAGAGTGGGAGCCAGCCGCCATGACTCTAGCCTGCTTAGGGGGGAAAGACATGGTCCCGCGGGTCCCCCTACCCGCTAACACCCAGAAGTACAGCCAATGGGTGAGCATCAATGGACACCAGGCCGAAGCCCTTCGTGACACCGGGGCCAGTGTAACAGCCGTCCGCTGTCACCTGGTGGCCCCAGAACAGTATCTACCGAACATTCTCTGCCCTGTACGATCAGCCGATAACTCGGAGAGCCTGTGTCGGATGGCCTGCGTCCCCTTCGAATGGGGGGGGGTCTCCGGCATGTTGAAAGTGACGGTCCGAGACGATGCCCCCGTAGACTGCCTCCTGGGCAATGACCTGGAAAGCTCTCCGTGGGCCGCCGTGGAGCGAAAGGAACACCTGGGGATGTTGGGCGTCCCAGACTGGGCGTGCGTCACCACCCGTTCCATGGCCGCCCGTGCCAACCACCAGCCAGAAGAACCCGAATGGCCGGCGCCACCGCCTCCGGTCGCCCCAGCCGAAAACACCGACCGTAACATTCCCGCCGAACCAGCTCAACCTACCGACCTCGCTAACCTCGACCAGTGGCCTCAAGAAGGGGGGCCCACGCAAGAACAATTTCGCAAAGAACAGAAGACCTGTCCCTCCCTCGAGGGACTCCGCCAGCAAGCGCTCGCCCAAAGCGCAGGGGATACCCCCGGAACTCATTGGGTCTACTGGGACAATGATCTGCTGTACAGCGAGCAAAGAATCGCCGAGCTGGGGAGCAACCGAGTACTAGTGGTACCCCTCCGTTTCAGAGACTTCCTGTTAAACCTGGCCCACGATGTCCCCCTGGCAGGACATCTGGGACAAGATAAAACCTACAGTCGCCTAGTGACCCACTTCTTCTGGCCCAAAATGAGAAACGATGTGCACCAGCATTGCCGATCTTGCCCCACGTGCCAAGCCAGTGGGAAGAGCGGCCGCAAACTAAAGGCTCCCCTGCAACCTTTTCCCGTGGTCACTACCCCGTTTGAGAGAGTCGGAATAGACATTGTGGGGCCCTTGGACCCACGCACAAAACAAGGACATCGATTCATCCTGGTGCTAGTGGACCACGCCACCCGCTACCCTGAGGCTGTTCCTCTGCGAACTGTGACAGCCCCGGTGGTCGGCCGGGCCCTGATGGGGATCTTCTCCCGTGTGGGCTTCCCCCGAGAAGTCGTCAGCGACAGAGGCACGAACTTTATTTCCAAATACATGAAGTCCCTCTGGCAACAGTGCGGGGTCACCTACAGATTCACAACCCCCTATCACCCTCAAGGGAACGGACTCGTTGAGCGGTTCAACCGCACGCTGAAGGGAATGATCGGGGGGTTGGAAGAGCCCCTCCGTCGCCAGTGGGATGTGCTGCTGCCGTGCCTCCTCTTCGCATATCGAGAAGTCCCCCAGAAATCCCTGGGCTTCAGCCCATTTGAACTGCTATATGGACACCCAGTGCGAGGGCCGCTCAGTCTCGTCAAAGAAGGCTGGGAGATGCCTCCGCTAAAGAACCCTCCAGAAGTCTTCCGGTACCTCCTCACCCTCCGCAACCAGACCCGGCGGTTCAGAGAACTAGCGAAGGCCAACCTAGAGGCCAGTCAAGAGGACATGAAAAAATGGTATGACCAGAATGCCTCATCCATTGAATTCGAACCTGGCCAACAGGTATGGGTGATGTCCCCCACTGAGCCATGCGCCCTGCAAGACAAATGGACGGGGCCCTTCAAAGTAATAGAGCGCAAGGGTCCTGCCACTTATCTCATCGACATGGAATCCTCCCGGAACCCTCTCCGGGTCCTCCACGCTAACAGACTAAAGCCCCACTTTGTGCGAACAGAGCTCAGCCTCCTGATGGCCACAGACACTGGGGTTGAAGAAGACTCCGAGCCTCTCCCTGACCTCCTCCGGACTCAAGAGCAAGACGGCTCCGTGGATGGGGTCCGGCTCTCAGAGGCCCTCACCAGAGAACAACGCCAGGAGTGTCAAGCCCTCCTATCACAGTTCGCCAGCCTGTTCTCCCTCACCCCGGGTGTCACTTCCTGGTGTGTGCACGATGTGGATACCGGGGACAGCCCCCCTATCCGCCACCGGGCCTACCGCGTGCCAGACCGGGTACGGGCCTGCATCCAGGAAGAAATAGCCAAGATGCTCACGATCGGGGTCATCGAGCCCTCAGACAGTCCCTGGGCCAGCCCTGTCGTACTGGTCCCCAAAGCAGCTGCCCCCGGCACCACACCCGAACTCCGGTTCTGCGTCGACTACCGGGGCTTGAATGCGGTCACCAGAACAGACGCGCACCCCATCCCCCGGGCAGATGAACTAGTCGACCGAATGGGAGCTGCCCGCTACCTCAGCATCTTCGACTTGACAGCAGGCTATTGGCAGATCGGCCTCACACCCCGGGCGCAAGAACGTTCTGCCTTCTCCACCCCCGATGGCCATTACCATTTCACGGTCATGCCCTTCGGCATGAAGAATGCCCCAGCAACATTCCAACGGCTCGTCAATCAGGTCCTGGCGGGGCTCGAAGGATTCAGCGCCGCCTACCTAGACGACATCGCTGTATACAGCCACCATTGGACCGAGCACCTCCACCACCTCCGAGCAGTGCTGCAAGCCCTTCAGCGAGCTGGCCTCACGATCAAGGCCAGCAAGTGTCAAATTGGGCAAGGGTCTGTAACCTACCTCGGACACCAGGTGGGAAGCGGCCTAGTGGCCCCGCTACAGCTGAAAATTACCGCCATCCAGGCCTGGCAGCCCCCCATCACCCAAACCGAGGTACGAGCCTTCCTGGGCCTCCCGGGCTACTACCGAAGGTTCGTAAAAGACTATGGTACCATAGTGGGGCCCCTCACAGAACTCACGTCAAAGAACCAGCCCAAGAAAGTCACCTGGACCCCAGAGTGTCAAACTGCATTTGAACAATTAAAGGCCGCCATGTGTTCCGCCCCTGTGCTCCAGGCCCCAGACTACAGCCGGGAGTTCGTCGTCCAGACGGACGCCTCCGACCAGGGCATTGGGGCAGTCCTGTCTCAAGTGAACACCGAAGGCCTTGATCAACCGGTGGCCTTCATCAGCCGGAGACTCCTACCACGGGAGCAACGCTGGAGCACCATAGAGAGGGAAGCCTTCGCTGTGGTATGGGCCCTCAAGAAGCTCCGGCCCTACCTTTTCGGCACCCACTTTCGGGTGCAGACCGACCACCGACCCCTGCAATGGCTGATGCATATGCGAGGGGAGAACCCAAAGTTGCTACGCTGGTCCATCTCCTTGCAAGGTATGGACTTCACAGTCGAACACCGGCCTGGGCCAGATCACGCCAACGCGGATGGCCTGTCCCGGTTTTTCCGCCTCGACGAGGAGAGTCCCCAAGAGGATGGGTAACTCTCCCCGCCTTCAGCTGGGGGGGACGCATGTTGGACAGGTCACATGAAGGGCCGCTCTCCCCCGGCCCAACCAGGCCTGAGCCCAGTCCCGCAAGTACCACACACCACCATTGCACGTCCTCCGTCCCCTCAGGGACCCCTGCCCTCGAGCCTGCCGACCTCGAGGGTCCGATCCACTGCCGACCTCGAGGGTCCGATCCACTGCCGGCCCACGCGCCCAGCCTGGGGCGCCATCTTGGACACTCCACCACGAGGCCGCCTGGCCCCCGATCGACCTCAACCCTGGGCCTGGCCCGGCCTCAGACATTCCGGCACCACCCTCCACCCAGGAGGTGAGCGGGCTACTTGGCAAGTCAATGGGAGAAAGAGGTGCCGATGGCTCTCCCCCACCAAGTGCCGCTCGCCCATCGCCTCCCCGGGCGCTGGCTCCACCCCCCTGCTGGGTGTCTGGACTCCCCCATCCCGGACCTCCCGACCTCCAAGTGCGAGGGTCCGGACATCAAAGCACGCCAGCCCTATAACTGGGGCAGCTCCAGAGCAGGAAGGCAGTTGTATCTTGGAGTCGAGAGACGTAAAGAGGAACTCATCCTGGACGGACTACTGGCGCTGCCGTAGCTCTGTCCTGTGCACCATCGTCCTGCCTGTTGGCGCTGCCACAGCCGTCGTAACCTTCATCCTTCATCGTCGTCGGGATCTGCTGGCGTGGCCGCGGACCGTTGTAACCGTCATCTTCTACCGGGACCTGCAGGCTCCGCCGCGGACCGTCGTCCTTCCTTCATCCATCTCGGGACCTGCTTGGCTCCTCCACGGCCCGATCATCTAGAACGCCGAGCTCGAGGATTGAGAGCTATTTTGTACTCATTGGTAACTAAGACTGTCCCGCTACCCCTTTCCTAAACCAGAGACTAGAACCGAGGGGACCCCTGAGTCCAGACCTCCTTGTATCCATCATCGTAACCTAAGAATTGCATATAAAGTCTCGTTAACCTTCAACCTTGTGTGGTGTCCGTCTGTGGGGGGAAAGTTACTTATCTGTACAGTCGTTGGAGACGGCTCTCCCTGGAGACCTCTCCCCGTAACCTCGGCCGACCCTCCCGGTCCGTCTAACAACTCTTATGTTGCCAGCAATATTGTTTTACACATAAAAGGTTATAATACTAAAGTGAAAGCTCACCTTCCCAGGGGCCCCTGGGCTGGTGGGGGCCCTGGGCAATTGCTCACTTTGTACATGCTTAAAAACGCATCTGCCCCACTATTTCTTTGCTGGAGTGCCCCACAGTTGTGTCATTTCACCCTCACCAGGACGTGCAGTGCAGTGCCCCTCTCAATGCCAGTGCTGGCACTCGTGCAGTCTTTAGCAAGACACCTTAAACGTGCACCGCACTCCGTCCTGTACATTGAGGAAAACTGGCTACACTGGAGAGGTAGAAGAAGATCGAATTGTGTATCTCACACATGCAGCGTCTGCAATAAGGGACACACCTGCATCCTGGACATGAACTGTATGCAGCGCCAGGGAGACGATTAAACGCCTGCATTAGTGGATGCAATTATGGCTTGACTGCATCCTGGACAGGAAGGGGATGCAGTGAGGGGCAGGTAGGTACGCTGGGCAAGCACTGGCTGCAGCGAGGAGCAGACTGTATGCACTGGGCCTGCACGGGTGCAGTGAGGAGCAGACTGTATGCCGCTGGCCGCGCGACCCGAAGGGGAGATAACGCGAGACAGCGTCTTAGTGACACATGCCTCGCGAACATAACGTCAGCAGCGCGACAGTCAGGGTGCCGCCCCCTTTGGGGGGTGGCCAATGCAGGGCAAGCATGTAAGGTGGTGGGCGGTCCTAGGGCCTTTATCTAGGCCAGCCTGTTGCAGTACTTCCTCTTTGCCGCGTGTGCAATCGTTGGTGCTGCGAGGAGATGCTTCAGCAGCGGGAGGAGGAGGCGGTGATAGCAGCTAG
Source organism: Lissotriton vulgaris (assembly GCF_964263255.1). Taxonomy (NCBI): domain Eukaryota; kingdom Metazoa; phylum Chordata; class Amphibia; order Caudata; family Salamandridae; genus Lissotriton; species Lissotriton vulgaris. The sequence goes on along the minus strand of NC_141685.1, from coordinate 795,494,612 downwards.
TGCGCGTTTGTAATATGAGGATTGCATTTTATCGGTCTTTCTGCACAAGCCCTAGTAGACGCGTTTAAAATGAAAGTTTGTAAAGTAACCCAGATTGAAAACCAAACTGTTTGTTGAAGGCATAGGTATCTCCAGGGTCGGCCGCGCGGTTAGGTTACCCAGAGCAACAGCTGCCCTCCTCTGGGCACGCACAAGAGTGTCGACGGCTGAGGCAGGCCTGAGAGCAGCATGCAGGGCCTTTCCGGCAGCAACGCCAAACGTAGGCACAGCCAGGGCTCCCGAGGTAGGGGCCGGTCCTGCCCTTGTAATGCATCCCCGCAATGAGGTCTGTCGCCACATTAGAGTCTATTGCGAAGGGTGAGGATGCGGTTACCAGGGTCGCCGTTGGTGCTGCGATGCAAGTTTCGAGCCGCTTATGTTTTGGAAGTGCGTTCGGAGGGGTACTTGAACAAAACGGAATGAAGATCTTCGTTGTAGTGCCTTTGTTCTGCGGCGGCTGTGCGTGTTGACATGTTTTATAGTGTACTACCCGCGTTACCCAGGATGTGTGATCTTGGGGCCAGAGCTGACTAATCTGGGCGCCGGCCCCACATGTGTGCTTCCCATCTAAGTCTTCGGCTCACCCCTGTATATGCAATGAACGTGACCTAATGTAACTGGTGTTCATTTAAAGAGCGCTAAATGAAACATCCAGAAAAGAGCATGGAGGTAAAAGTAACGCCTTGAAATAGTGAAATACAAAGAATACCGATTGACTGGCCGGTTTGTGAAAGTGAAACGAGAAAAAACGCTTAATTATGTGCTTGCGCACAGTGTTCTTCATTATCGCATGCATATGAAAGCACGTTGAAAGGTGGGTTCAGATTACAAGTTGTACAAACACCTGTTTGTGACTAGATAAAACTGCGTTTTCAATTTCTGTAAAGACTGGGTCCTGTACAGGGTTTAGAAGAGTGACCCTATTAAGCGTGCACCATTCGAGAACTATCACCCTTGATACATTCAAGAATTGAGTTCTTTAAGGATGGGTGTAGCCTACACACTGGATGTTCCGAATTCCTTGCACACCTCCCAGGGTGTATAAAGCCAGCATACAAGGGACCATGTTACAGAAACATTTCTCCGTTGCAAATGAGAAGAGGGAACATTTTGTTGCTTGTCTCTTAGCAAATGGTATTTTCCCGGGGGCAAACCATAGCCAAACTAGTTTTAGGCTGTTCTTGCTGTTTCTACATAAGACAAATGTAGGCATATATCTTTATTCACTTTGCTTCATTTTCTTATTCGATGAGTAGCAAACCTAGTGCAAATTTGGTTTTCCCTGCTTTTAGAAATGGTTACTTCTGGACTAGCACGTGTGTCTTAATCTGTTTTACTGATTGTTAATGATTTATAAGCAATACATGTATTACATATGCTTTTTACAATTCGTTTCCTCCATTTTTACGTGGTGCAACATTTTTTCTGTAGAAAGAACTAGAGCAAAAACTGTTGGCTCCATTCCTTATTAGAAAAGCAACTAATACTGTGAAATTGATTTGAGTTCGTTGCACCAGTGCACCGCGTCAGAAACATGGCCCCCTATAACATACAGCGTTTCTACTTCAAGCTTGGTGAAGTTCAACGTGTGGATTGATAGGATCCTTTGGACTATTTCTGCATGAGCTTAGACTGCCTGTGTCCTGTGTGTGATAGGAGTACCATGGAGAGGTACATAATATTTGTGAGGCTATCCTATGCAGGAGATTATACAAATGCGAATTTTGTGTACTTCTGGTCCTGTGTCTGTATCGCAATATGGAGAATGGTTTGTCTTGCCCTAAGCTCATTTAGGATAGGATCGCTATTTTGCACGAGGTTGTTGAATTTTAAAAAAGAGTCCCTCGCCCCACCAAAGATATAATGAAATATAGTTTTTGTGGTGTGTTCAATACATGCCAGAGAAACTTGAAAGAGTGGTATCATTATATATTTAAATCATACTGTTGTTAGATTTAAATATCTCCTTGTGTGGATCGCGAGCGCGCAATAAACAACATCTTCCTGTTCATAGCCGATTTGTGACTCCAGTCAGTTTCAGGCACATTTGGGCTTTGGGGGGCGTCGGGTGTAAGTCTCTGCAGGCGACTAAGTTAATGTCATTCACCTCCCGGGCACTCCAGCACAATCGGGCTCTTGTCGGGTTTGTTTCTCAGAGCTTAGGCACCGTGAATTTACCGCTCTTAAATTGGGTGTTATTTCCGGGCCGCTGTAGCGCCGGCGTGTTACGTTCACACACTTCTGAGTGCTTGAAGGCTCCGGGGTAAGACGAGCGCTTCTTAGGCAGCAGGTGCTACAATGCATGCTCGTGTTTTTAAACCGCGTGCACATTGCATCTAGTTCAATGCAACGGCAACCCTGAGGGGCAAACGTTACCCTGCCTGCATCTTTCACCACAAAGCTCTTGCGGTTTGCGGGGTGTCCAACGGGCGTGACACAAGCACGTCCCCACTTTACAGAGATTCAGCATCTTATTCATTTAGCAATTTTAGGGTGATCATAAGCAGAGGCACTTGTGCTTGACAGACAACTACAAAAGCATACTCCTAGCAGAACACTGGAACGCTACCTATTCATGCAAGAACACATTAGCACGCGCCGGGGATGTTGCAGTAGGTTGGTTGTACGATACAGCATCATTTAAAATTGAGGTTGGAGGGTTGAACTGAGAGTTTGTGATTAGAAACTTTTTGAAACGAGTTCAAGGTTTGTATTAGTTTTGAGGAGCTTGGTTCAGCCGCAACCAGTGGTCGGTTTTGTCTCACTTTTATTTCGTATTCGAAGAGAGTGTAGATGGTATTGTAACAGCTACCATTTGCCGCAGTTTACACACTTTTTATTCCTATAAAATAGGGTTGTGAAACAGCAGCTTACTGGTTTGCCTTGTACAGGGACGGTTTTTGGTTTTCAAGAACATTGTAGCGCATTTGCCGTATAATAGAGGTACATGCATGTACTGTGGAGCCCGGTTGGTGCACAGTGAACAACATCGGTGGTGTGGCCTGCGCAGGTGGGATGGTTTGGAAAACAAATGACAGTTCGGCGTTTGGAGGTCAGGGAGCAGCCAAGTACAGGTATGAGGCTAGTTCAGGCAGCAGCAGTCTTAGCAAAACTGGTAAGTAATGCCTTGCCCTTTCATGGATACGGGTTTCAATGAGGCTGCTAGTGTTTATTAAAGTATGTTTAGTGATGCATGCAGTTGATAAGTGCACGTTGTATGTGATCGCCAACACAAAGGGGAACACTATTATGGTGCACATATTGATTGAAATGTGCATCAATAGCACGACAATTTGCGAAATTTACTGGCCTAGTCAGTGCCAGCCCCTGCAAGGGAACATTCGAGCAGCTGTACTGTGCTACTGTGTACAATTGCATTTTGCTCAATCAGGCATGTGGGCCATGCGCACATCCGCTGCATCGTAGTGAGGGAGAGTGGACTGCCTGAGCGTTAAAACTGATGGGCTTTCACGGTGACCTATCTCCAAAGGTTCTTATTCGTATTCGTTTCCGGTTATCTGTTAAAGTTAATCGACAAACGAACAACACGGTAGCAGCGCGGTGCTACGATATGTGTGCGGTTACCCAGTGAACAGGTCTTGGGTTGGCGCCATCCAAGATGTTGTAACACGTTCTTGCCCTAGCGTTACCGATGCTTAGAATTTTAGGTAAATACATTACAGCGCAGCGCTGTTGTGCACAGTGAACAACACTTTCCACGTTTCAGGTAGAAAAGAAGGCGGAGGACATTATGTGAAAGACGGGGTGGGGTATAAGCAAAGTATCATTCTCATGGAGCGCATTAAGGGAGCATTGGAACTAGGTCAGCGTCGTGTTTGGTAACAGTAATGTTTGGCGATGGTGGTGCCCAATTATTCTGGCACTCAGGAGGTCAATGGAACTAGGATGTGTCGCACATAGGAACACAAAAAATGTGGCACGGGACGGACTCGCCTGTCGAATCCGACCCCGGGTGCCAAGGATGTAGGGCAGAGGTGAATATTCTTCCAGCACGCCTTGTTTGCAGCTACGCGCACGACCCCAGCGGGAGGCATACGATTTCACCCTGATGTTGTACATACGCATACTGAGGGGGGCATGCGTGGACACACACACACACACGCTTGGGTGCATCATTTTCATTAGTTAAAGTGTTTTCGGCACTTCACGATAATTCTACCACTATTGCACGCTTTTGAGCTTAAACTTGGGTGTGTGTTGGGTTAGGGGCTTCGGGGAGTTTGAAACGGGAGGGGTTTATTTCAGAAGGGGTGTCTCCTAGTCGACGAATAACACGGATTGGGATGAATTTTAACAACATGTTGAATTCCGTGCGGTCAACCCCTTCATTAGCAAAAACACAGCACCTCTTCCCCTAAAAATGCAATAATGCAGCACTTCGCGCTCTACTACAGGAGCCGAGCAGCCTCCATTCCAGCCCTAGGATATAGCACTGCCAGTGTCTGTCCACTATTTGTGATCACCAGGGATTGTGTAAGTAAAAACAGTAGCGTGGGGTACATATGCTCTCGAACACGGATCCTGCCGTGTTTGATAAGCAAGGTTGAAGGATAAGCCATGCTCCTAAAACACGAAACTGGTAAAGTCATAACGGCATAGCAAGTGGCTCACCATAGTGTTGATTCAACAACAATAGCTGCTTGTACAATTTGGGTTGATTCTTGTGATGAACTCCCTATAGTAGCCTTGTGACAACTTAGCTTGCCAACGGAAGATTCCTGACATGCAATTTTCATGGCAACCAGAGGCTGCTGCAATTCTATCAATAAAGCAGAGCGACAAGGGGAGAAAGCAGTGATACAATAGTACTGCAAAGGTGGGTGGCTGGAGGAAGAGGCATGCGTTGGCATCAATAGTAGAGAGAGCATAGGTATTCAGCAAACCAAGCATTCAGCGGCACTGGTAGCAGGCTTCTACAGGGACTACGGGGCTCTCTGCACGTATTTACAGATTCCTGTTGGAATGCCAATATCCCATGGGTGGTTTCATCGGGTAGAGCAGTTGACCGGATACACCAAAGCCAAATAGGGTATTTAATCACAACCAAAATGCGAGGTTGACATTTATGCACCAAGGTACATTCACACTACAGAGGCCTTTTGATTATGAGGAGAGCAGTTTCCACACGGTGTAGACTCAGGTAACATGAGATAGGTGGGGTACTATAGTCACCACATAAGTGTTGCGGTACATCCATGGAACGTGATCCCTGTAATGGTCAAAGGGTGGAGAAAGGAGTGTTTATTGGTGTAGTTGCCCTAAATAACGGGGAATAAGCACAGATTTAATGTTACTATGACATGTGCCCCAAGTGTGCCCAAGTACTGTAGGCAGCTGCTGACATCGGCTCGCAGGTAACAGGGGAGTAACCACAAGGGTAGGTTGTTTCCCTAAATGCTGGATATATGTCTGCGCCACGCATACGCACTCTGGGATTGGGATTATTCCAAGGGCTGTCCCAAACCATGGTCTCCTTAGAGTCATTGAGGGTCAAATGGGAGTAATTGCTGGAATGGGTCCCCTCAGCCTCATGTTTAGAGCCAAAGAATTGTACTGTCTTGGTGGTCTCAGAGATTGCCGGAGATACTGTGTGAGGAGAGACATCAGGACCAGCTTTAGAAGTGGTGGTGCCCAGTGTGACCATCTTCGTTGGGTCCTTCCAGACGCGAACCCTCAATTTACCGGTGCTCACCCAGTGGTAGCTTAACAAACTTAAAGGTAATGGTTAAGTTAACTTACCCATTGCAGACATTTTCGGCGTTCCTTCGGTCCTATACAAATGCACTCGAGAGAATCACGTTATGGTCATTGTTGCCTTGCCGTTCCTAGGAATCTTCAGGCAGTTTGCAAAGCGCCACAGTTTGAGTTTTAAATGCAAGCACAAATCCAAATGTGTCCATACTAGCACATGTATCCTAGAAGGCACGGCTGGACTAGGCAGTAACGCACAACACTTCAGGGGTACACACAGGACGTTTTGACATGTTAATGCAATGTCATTCAACCAAACGGGCAGCAGTCCGAGATAGCACCCCTCCTTAGAGTATATTTGCCCTGATTTAGTCCGGGTCCGATGTCACTGTAAGTACGAGTTTATGTATACATTGAGAATGCATCCATTGGAGCAAGCTGGTGGTACATACATGGCAGAGTGTGCAGTAGGTGACATCGAGGCACAGTGATTGGTACGTTATGTGGCAGGTCAGGCTCAGGCAGAGCTGTAAGTATGGCAAATTGGAATTGTCATTAGGACGCCAGTCGAAACTGCCCATGAGCAGGTTTCATCAAGGAAGCAATAGATGATAGTAAAGATTCTGGACACCGAGTGCTTGAGCAGGCGGCACAGCCCCCTGTCCTGTCCCACGATAAAAATCATTATGCAATGGCGGTTTTAACAAGCACGCCATCCTGTGTAAGGAATGGGAATTATGATAGAGGTACCCAAAAAGGCTTAGTAGTGAGGAGAGACTAATTCAATCACCCAAATGCAAAGGTCACTGTCAGGCTCGGAGCGACAGAGAGCGAGATGAAGTAGCTAAGTGGGTGGGGGGGCTCTGTCATCGACGGGGGCCTCCTCCAGAGCTGTGGCGGAGTACAGGGCGATCTGGAAGCAGATGGACAGTAAGGGTACCTCTGCGGCAGAAGGAGACAGCAATACCTCTGCCTGGCACAGTAGGGGTGCCCGAGCCAAGAACCTGGAGCCGAGGGGGTTCCAGGAAACAACGTCGGCGCCCCGTTAGTCCTTCGGGCGGTCGGGGGGCCTAAACCGACCGGGGGTGTGCCTCATCGCTCCGCCCCGACAGGGGGGGCGGGAGTAAACGAGAACTATTAAAGTATTGCACCGTCAAGAGCATCGACTTACCGTGCAAATTGGCTAATTAGGCAGGCGGGTCAGCGAGGGGCTGCCGTCTTGGATCGCCTGTAAGATGACCCACCTATCTGCTATTTGTATGCAAATAAACCTGCATCACCGTTTTCCCACAATTATGTCTCATGAGTCTTCTTGGTTGTGAATGTATTGGGTACAAGTGGAGCGAGCGATGGCGGTGTGGGCACTATGCCGCTGGCCGCGCGACCCGAAGGGGAGATAACGCGAGACAGCGTCTTAGTGACACATGCCTCGCGAACATAACGTCAGCAGCGCGACAGTCAGGGTGCCGCCCCCTTTGGGGGGTGGCCAATGCAGGGCAAGCATGTAAGGTGGTGGGCGGTCCTAGGGCCTTTATCTAGGCCAGCCTGTTGCAGTACTTCCTCTTTGCCGCCGCGGTTCATCGGGACTACTCTGCGCTGTTCCCGCCCTGGCCCAGACCCAGCGGCAGAGCAGCGGGTTGGTGTGAACAATTAATGGTCTGTTTTGTGTTGCAGGCGGAGTCACAGGGCGATCTGGAAGCAGATGGACAGTAAGGGTACCTCTGCGGCAGAAGGAGACAGCAATACCTCTGCCTGGCACAGTAGGGGTGCCCGAGCCAAGAACCTGGAGCCGAGGGGGTTCCAGGAAACAACGTCGGCGCCCCGTTAGTCCTTCGGGCGGTCGGGGGGCCTAAACCGACCGGGGGTGTGCCTCATCGCTCCGCCCCGACAGGGGGGGCGGGAGTAAACGAGAACTATTAAAGTATTGCACCGTCAAGAGCATCGACTTACCGTGCAAATTGGCTAATTAGGCAGGCGGGTCAGCGAGGGGCTGCCGTCTTGGATCGCCTGTAAGATGACCCACCTATCTGCTATTTGTATGCAAATAAACCTGCATCACCGTTTTCCCACAATTATGTCTCATGAGTCTTCTTGGTTGTGAATGTATTGGGTACAAGTGGAGCGAGCGATGGCGGTGTGGGCACTATGCGCTGGGCATGCCCGGGTGCAGTGAGGGGTGAATGTATATCCTGGGAGACAATGGATACAATGTGAGGCAGACTGCGTGCACTGGGCAGGCAGTGGATGCAGTGAGGGAAGAATGTATATCTGGGAGGCAATAGATGCAATGTATGTCAGTGTGTTGTACTGCCCAGCTAGTGCATGCAGTGAGGGGCAGAATGTGGGCAATGGGCATGCAGTGTATGCAGTGAAGGAGGAATGTGTGCACTCGGCATGCACTGGTTGCAGTGAGGGGAGATTGTATATCCTGGGTGGCAGTGGATGCAATGTGTGTCAGACTGTTGTACTGCCCAGTCAGTGGATGCAGTGAGGGGCGAAGTAAACTGGGTGAAATGAGCGTGGAATGGGTGCAGTGAGGTAAGAATATTTATCTTGGGAAGCCGTGGATGCAATGTACGGCAGGCTGTGTGCACTGGGCATGCAGTGGCTACAGTGAGGGGCAAATTGTGTGCTCTTTGTATGCAACGTGGCGGCCAAACTGTGTGCATTGGGCATGCATTGGATGCATTGTGGGAAACTTTCCAGGTATTGGATGCAATAAGCCACAAACAGTGTACATTGTCCAAGCAGTGGATGCAGTGTGTGCAGAAATGTGTATCCTGGGAGGCAGTGGATGCTGTAATGGGTAGAGTCTGCCTCCAGGGGGCCAGAGGAAGCAGTGAGGAGCACACTGTGTATTCTGGGCGGGCAGAGGGCGACGTTTGTCTATACTGTGTATCCTGGACAGGAACTGGATGCAGAAAGGAGGGCAATGTGTAAACTCTACATGGAGTGTGTTCAAGGAGGGGCAGAATCTTTCCTGGGCAGGTATTCTAAGGTCCTGCAGGGGCAGAGCACATACATGCCTTTCCCTTTCTATCACAATCTAAAGGAATCTGATGAGGAAGCTGCCCACAGGCCGAAGTACATTATCTATTGTCTAACTTCTCTCGTAAGATCAGTAACAAATTGGCCCAGTGCCCTGAGGGGGCGGCGCCTTTTGTAACGTCGGGTAGCTCAACATGTCAGGCGTGCTGTTCGATGTGGAGGTAGGGTTGGACAAGGGGAGAGAAGGGCAGATGTAGTCTTTATAGTTTTTAAAATGGTATGAACTTAACAGCTCGTGACGGAGTTGGCTTGGGCAAATTTGTAATTATGCAGCAGCGTCTCTTCCGCTATGGCAGAGGAGCGTCGCCCCACTGCTTTTCAGCAGCGTAAAAAGGAAAAATAAATAATAATAACTCGCTGGTATTATAATTTTATTTTTCCTGGCTGAAGCCAGTTTTTGGGCGGGCAGGGCTTGGCTGTCGTCACAGCCATCAGGGGGAGGAGCGGTGAGTGCACTTAGATGTCAATGACGGTTTTGCTGACCGTCTTGGGCCGCCCAAACAGTCATGCGCACTTTGCATGTTCTCCACCGGGCTGTGATGACAGCTTGGGTGGAGATCACGCACAGGCTTGCAGTCGACCAAAGACGACTTTGCTGTCACGGTGACAGCAGTGTTGTGATTGGCTTAGGGGAGCCTGTGTGCTTCCGGGAAGAGAAGTGAGGACAGATGACGGAGGAAGACAGCGGCCTTTGAAATGTAAGTGAATTTTAATTTTTTATCTCTCGCCCACCTGCCACCGCTGTTATGTATCAGCCGCCACTGAAATTACGCCTGTGTGATTTCCGTAATTTCAAGACTTTTGTGTCACACCTGCTAAGCGAAATCCCCCAAATTACAACATTATACCACATCACATAATTACACTGCAGTACACGGCAAAACTATAGCACAAGAGCGCAGGCACGACACAAACAACCAGAACGCGAGCATCAGTAATATGTGGCAATTGTGGGGTTTTTTCACACTTTTTAGCTTGAAAATGTGTCCTCACATCAAAAATTGATACGGGGACATACTTCAAGTTAAAGCATAGAAAATATAACGCTATCAGAATATCAATGACAAAATAACGACCGGCCGAATTATGTCTAAATTCTGAACTACCAGGATCCTGTGTAGGTAAGTATATGTAGGTACGTATACATTTACTATTAACATCTCATCTATGCATCTTCAAAGTCTTTATATATGTCATATCATCAACATAAACATATGTGGAGTTAAAGATAATAATCCTATACTTGCCAAAATATATACTCACCTTAACAATAGTCTGGTAGTCAATGTTTTGGCTATGATATTTTGGCAGGTGAATATTTAAATTTCAATATTCTCATAGTAGACCAAAACTTGACTTGGGGGGGAAGTGGAATATAGCAGGGCGCAACATGGATTAATAGTCTAAGGATGGTATTCAAAGGTCTCTAAAAGCAAAATGACACCAATAGGTTTTTTATCTTATGCCTGAAAATAAGGGAATCTTCTGTTATTTCCAGAGATAAAGAGAATATTCCATAGTTTGGTTACACTCACGAATATGGCTCTGCCACTGCATTTGGTTTGTTTTAATTTTGGAACATTAAATACTAGCTGATTTTTATATTGTAGGTTTCTCAAGAGGGACGTTTTTAAAAATGCTTTCATTAAAAGGACACCCCCAAGGTTAAGGTACTGAATAAGAAATATGGTGTACTGCTTCAGCCTTCAGCCTGGTGCACCTAGTGCAGACCAGAACATTGTGCCTTATCACATCAAATGCATTGTTCCTATTGGAAGCACAAAGGGACCAGCACATTAGTGAAAGGCAGACCAATTCTTTGAAGCCACTGGTACACTTTTTACTGGAGGTGGAGACACATTTTTTTTTTATTTATTTGCATTTTTATATAGATGAAATATTACCCAAAGGTGCCAGAGCACTTTGCAGAGAAAATATGTTATTACATGGATAGGTTAAGAGGGTTGAAAAATGAACAAGTGTTACCAAATATAGGGCCAGATGTAAAAGGCTTGTGACCAGAAAAATGTTTTTTCAAATGTGCAAAATGTGAATCAGTATCTTGTTACCGAATCTAGGGGCCGATTAGGATCGCGGACGGACCTGCGTCCATCCGCGACCCCTGAGGTGGAGGGAACGTCCGCAGGGGCTGCGGCGTTCCCTCCAGTGCAATTAGGATGTGACCGCCACCCTGGCGGTCACATTCTCAATATTTAACATTGCGGCAGGTGCTGCTTGAAGCAGCACCCGCCGCAAGGTTAAATATGCATGTTTCGCATTTGCATGCACAAAGCGGCAGGCACCGCGCGGTGCCTGCCGCTTTGTGCATGCAAATGCAGGGGGGTACCATAGGTACCCACCCATGTGCACCCCCCACCCCACGTCACCCTGGGGGCCCGCTACGGGTCCCCAAAGTAAACACTGTATGCCTTTTCACGGCGGAGAAGCCGCAGCGGAAAGGCATTAGTTCTGCCCCATCCTAATATGGCTGGTGGTGTCTGTCAGACACCGCCTCCATATTAGAGCTGTTTCCCCGCGGTCGCCTTACAACCGCGGCGGAAAAGCGGCGAACTGTCTTCCTGACCCCCTAGCCATCCTAATCTGGCGGGGGGTCTTTGAAGGCTCCGCAGCGGTTTTTCCGCTTTACCACCAGTTTAAAACTGGTTTTCACCCATTTCCAAAGGGGATGGGGTCTCCAAGGGACCTCTTCCCTTTTGAGAATATAAATAAAATATTTTTAGGAGAAGAGAGTGGTCCCATAGACCATTACCTACTCTCAAAAAATGAAACTTCATTGTTTGATTTGCTTTATTTTAAATTCATCTAATTTTCCTTTAAGGAAAATGGGCTGCATTAAGACAAAACGATAGCTTTATTAAAAAGCTATCACAGACATGGTGGTCCGCTGACCTCAAAAGGTCACCATTCTGTGATGACTTTGATTAATAATGGGTGGCAAACTGAGACCCACGTCATTAATATTCATGAGGAAGGTCAATTGTGACCTACTAGGAATCCCTTTATAAAACTCAATGAGTTTCAGACATTGGGAATACTGATTTATTTCCCAATTCAGATTCGGAGAGAATTGCAATTAGGAAATTGGTATTCCTAATGTTTGCACATCTGGCCCATAGTTACCTAAGCACCAGAATTACATAAATTACGTATGGATGCAAGTTCTACAGTAGCTATGTTCAGTAAGTATGGATAGTAAGCATCTGATGAAGTGGAGGTAGTGCAGATCTGTGCCAAGAGAGCAGCATGTTCAAAATGGGGTGTGGGAATTGATTGCAATGTATTAACTAAAGTATTGTTGAAGGAGGAGGGCTTTCAGTTCTGTTTTGAAGGACACCTGTGAGATAGAAGTGCAAAAGTTTGGAGGTAGTGAGTTCCAGATTTTGGTTGCGCTAATAGAAGGATTGTGCTAGCGATTGTTCCCTTTTAATGGTCAGGGGTTCTAGCACCAATACATTGGCATTTCACGATGGTCTAGAACCTCCCGAAAGCTTGAGCTTGTCTGCCAAATAATGGAGACTGGATGTACGTAAGGCCTTATCGGAGATGCAAGCACCTTTGTATATGGCCTTGGCTTCAATAGGCAACCAAGGGTGAGGGATCAGCATAGGAGTGATGTGGTCATTCCTTTTGGCTCATAGATGAAGAATTATGCAGAGTGTAGAATCTATTTCAGGGGCGTGAGATTGGCTTTAAGAGGGTCCGTTTTAGAGGAAGTTACAATAGTTGATTCAGAAGAGAACCAGTGTATGAGGGAGAGATTTTAGATCTTGTTCTGGAATGTAGCAGTGGATTCTCCAAAGAAGATGCAGTTGGTAGTATGCATTCCTGGCCATTGTGCTGATTTGAGACTGTAAGTTGAGCTTCTTGTCTAGGATGACTCCTACCGATTTAGCACTATCAACAATGGTGGGTTTACTGTTGAGGATAGTATGTGTGTCAATCCATTACTGTAATGGAAAAGTACATTCCAAGGTGGAGATAAGGAGAAATTCATTTTTGTCAGAGTTCAGTTTAAGGTGATATGAAGTCATCCAGTTTTGTCAGAGTTTAGGTTGATGATTAGGTGCAAGATGTCATTTGGTGGGGAGAACTTTAGATATAGTTGTGTTTTATCTGCACATAGATGATAAAAAATCCCTGTTATCATAAGGAAGACTCCCAGTGGGTCGATTTACAGGTTGAAAAGGGTCAGGGTAAAGATAGATCCTTGGGGGAACCCCTTGTTCAACCACCATCGGCACTGAAAGACAGCCATCTATTTTTATCCTCTGCGATATGCCCATGAGGAATGATTCAAACCATTTCAGGACACGCCATCAATGCCCAATCGATTTCTCCGGCATGTCTAGGAGCGGGTGATGGTTGACTGTGTCACAGGTTGATGACAGGTAGAGAATAAACAGGAGGCAGGAGTTGCCTAAGTCTATGATACGAAGTGCATCATTGACCACCTGAAGTAAAGCTGTTTCTGTGTTGTAGCTCTGATTGAAATCAGATTGGCATTCATCTAAGAGGGTATTATCTTTGATGTGCTGGGTGAGCTGCTCTGCTGCACACCTTTCAATAATTTTTGCAAGGTAAGGTAGGTTGGAGATCGGGCAATAGTTGTTGGTCATTAGAATCTGTGGAGGGTATTTGATTTTTATGAGCAGGTGTTCCTTTGTAATGGTATTTAAATGTTTGCCAGGTGTCTTTGGATTTGCACATCGGTGGAGCTTGGATGTCTTGGTGTAGAAAGGGTTTTACTTTGGAGTTGAAGACCTCTAGAAGTTCTGTATTCTTCAGTGGGACAACATATATAGTGGATGCGGAGGCACTGTTGCCAGTTTTGAGCAGATCCTAGAGTTGCTTCGGACAGTTCTTGACTGAGTCCAGGGGGTATCTAAAGTAATTGGATTTCTCACGAACGATATGTCTTTTGTACATGGACCTTACTTTCCTGAGACATTGGAGATTAGTGGTGGGGGATGAGTTTCTCCATTTCATCTCTATTATTTTTGAGGCTTTCCTTTCCTCGTATAAGGCCTTGTTTGACCCACAGGGCAAATGGTTTAGGCATTTCTTCTTAATTTGAAGTGGAGCAACCTTATCAAGCAGGTCAGAGAGACATTCAAGACTGTTGGAGGTCAGGTCATTGACATCAGTGATGGAGTTAATGGGAGATAGCATTTTATGGGCAGTGTTGCCAAGTCTAAGTTCTTGGTATCACAAAACCAAGTAATTACCCTTTTAGTTTGGCCCGTTGTCATGGATTGAGATAGTCGGAAGGTGAAGGAAATAAGGATATGGTTGGACCAGTCTACTGATATGGGTCAATCCACTGGGAGCAGGTCTTCTTTGGAGATACTTAGCTTGAGTATGAAACATTTTGTATGTGTTGGCTTTAGATTATGTTGGATCACATCATTGTCAGAGAAACTGGAGGCAAATAGATACACTGCACCGTGGTGCCCCAGTGAAGATTAAAATCTCCCAGATAGATAACTTTGTTGTTTTGTGTTATTTGTTCATTAACAAGGTCAATGTCAACGAAGGCTTTGTTGTCTGTTGGTGTGTGGTAGATTGTATTTATTCTGAAAAGAGAATTGTGTTGTGCGCAGATATCCAGAGTGAGACATTGGAATGTGGAGAAGAGCCAATGGGTATCTTCTTGCACTGCAGTCTGACAATGGCTGCAACGCCTCCCCCGACTCTGCCTACCCTGTTCTTCCTGATGACGGAAAGATGAAATAGAAGATAAGAAGTGTTACGGAACGTGTCATTGAGCCAGGTCTCAGTGAGAATTAAGAGATCGAGGTTGTAGTGTTTAATGGTGTCTGAGATTTCCAGCTTATGCTTCTTTGTAGATCTGCAGTTGTGGAGCACGCAGCATAGAGCAGAGGTAACTAATTTGGTGTGAAGGGTGTTAAGGATTTTGGGTATGATGGGAATAATTTGAGAGAGAGGATGCCGACCTCAATCTCAAAGGAAAGACATACCGCCTGATTCATCAAGCTTTTTTGCGCTCGCAAAGGGCCAGATTCTGAGAATCTGGCCCTTTGCGAGAGCGATTTTTGCATTTGGGATTCAGCATCCCAAATGTAAAAATCGCTAATTGCGATCTCGCAATTTTGCGAGGAATTACATTTAAGGAATCTCTATTTGAGATTCCTTAAATGCAATTCATCATCCTATTTTTTTTTGCGAATTCGCAATTTCTAGGTGCAATTTACCGGGAGGTCAGACCTCGTGGTAAATAGCGAAAACTCAGAAAAATGCATTTAAATGCATTTTTCTGAGTTGCATGTTACACACACACATGTCCTTTGGACATGTGTGTGTGCAACACCTGTGTAAAATTTCATTTGAGGGGTGCTACAGGGTGTCCTGTGGACACCCCTGGCACCCTTCAAATCGCTATCTTATTTGCGATTAGCAAATTGCTAATCGCAAATAAGGAATACTCCCCATTCATTCCTATGGGCCTTTTGACCCATAGGAATGAATGGGGAGTTATTCCTTATTTGCGATTAGCAATTAGCTAATCGCAAATAAGGAATTGTAAGGAATCGCATTTTTTTTGCATATTCCTACATGAATCCCGTTTTGCGAGTCCTTAATAGTGATTCGCTATGAATCGCTATTAGGGGTTCGCAAAACGGGAGTATGATGAATCAGGCTGTAATTCTCCTTGCAGGCTTTAATATTGGGTGACTACATCTGCCTGAAGAGGGATGCCTAAGGGCTCGCTAAGACCCCTGCCCCCCTTACAAAGGGTGCTCTCAGCGGGTTGTCTAATGTGTCTCACTTTTATATAGAGTACAGTCTATGTGCCTCGTGATGGCCTTTTGCCTCTGTCCACATCTGTAATATAGCACGGGTACAAGAGCAAAATATTCCCTCATTTGCATGTGGTCAAGCCCCCTTGCAAAAGAGGACACACTTCTTGAGACTTTACCAGCACACAATCCATAAATGTCTGCTGCCCCTTCTGTACTACTATAGAACTCTGGGGTGCAAGAAATGGGTGCAATCGCATGTTGCCCCCCTGGCTACTATGTATAATAAGACCCCAGGAAGCACTGTGAAGTGGACACAGTGATTTATGTAGTATACTCCTTAGCTGAGATCCAATGAAGGATCTTTTGTACTGTTGTCACTGGATTGCATAATGGTAGACCATCGAAGTGCGCATACTGCCACCTTCTGGAGACATTGCACTCCCAAAGCACATAAATTACACATTTCTAAATATCTGCTAGTTGGCAAAATTTAAGAACGAAATAACTACTGCCGAAATTGCTCGTACTTGAGGAAAGTTTAAGAAATGAAAAATGTTCTTCCATAGTCGTAGGTGGTAAAATCGAGAACTTGCAACAGACGATATGTGATCCCTTATAGAAAGTTTGTGGCCCATCTGTATCCCTAGGTTTTTAACCTTTGTGATAAGTATAGAATAGTTGTCCCAAAGCGGTTGAGCATATTTCTTTAGGAGGTGCACCTATCATCATTAATCTGCTTTATTGTGATTTTGTTTACGGTGGTTGACAAGATCCAACTTTCAATCTTTTTTTCTTAATGGATTGGATTTCTAAAACAGCACAGTACACCTCGCAGCCTAATATATGAACCTGACTTAACAGTAGAATCATATGTAGAATATACATTCAGGCAATCCATTCTTGCCCACACATCAATTCTCACATCTATCACTTTCTGTTTCCAGGTTGAAGTGGTTCTAACAAGGACGGATGGCCCTGAGAGCGGGGGTGGGTGAGGGTGTGCAGGAGGGTGCTAGTAAAAAGCAATGATCCTGCTTTTGTTACAGGGGGCTTACAAAACTGCCCCCGGTGGCCACAAAACCTGCCCCCAATGCCCGGTGACCACTACGGCCAGTCCGGCCCTGATGTCTATATGTTCATCAAGGACTCTAGATAGGGTTGCCTTCACCTTATGCCAAGCATTGAGAATTTTAGCATATTTCCAGATGACATGAAACCAATTCTGTAATCCTCCACACATTAAGCATATTTCGGGGATCAATTCACATAATTTTCCAAAGTCTATTCGGTAAAATAATAGGATCTATGGAGAAATGTGATCTGGCTCATTTCCAGACATTCTGATATGGTAAGTTCACACACAGCTGTGCTAGCCTGAACCCACTCCTAGTCTTCCTGCGACCAAATATCTGTCTTTCACACCTGTTGTAAGGCACACATTTTTCTGGGGGCGTTTACAGACAGAGAGTGATATAGTTGAGATATTAAAAGACACACAATTGATGGACGGAATGCAGAACAAATCAAAACATTCACCCCCCCCCCAGTCAAGACATCTGGGTTGAATCCATAATTCTTTTGCTCACCGTGCCACCCCAGTTTAGACCTGGCCTTCTGCAAATCAATCCTGAACCTGTGCCTCATGGGAACAGTCCAGCCAAAATTGCCAAGCCTGGTCCTCCCTGGAATAGAAACACGCATCCTAGGACCGGTTTCAGGGTTTTACTCCTCATCAGCCAGGATAGCTTAAATCCAGTGGCAGAGTGAGCCCAGGACCCACGTCTGGGCATACCAGGCGAACTTTGGGCCAGAAAGCAAAAGACACAACTAATGGACGGAATGCAGAGCAAATCAAAACATTCAACCCCAGTCAAGAGATCTAGGCTAAATCTATCATTCTTTTGCTCCCAATGCCACCCCAGTTTAGACCTGGCCATATGCAAATCAGTCCTGATCCTGTGCCTCATGGGAACAGTCCAGCCCGAACTGCAAAGCCAGGTGCTCCCTGGAACAGAAACAAGTAGCCTAGGTCCGGTTTCGGGGTTTCACACCTCATCAGCCAGGATAGCTTAAATCCAGTGGCACTGTGAGCCCAGGACCCACGCCTGGGCATACCAGGCGAACTTAGCGTGAGAAAGCAAAAGACACACAACTGATGGACGGAATGCAGAACAAATCAAAACATTGACCCCCAGTCCAGAGATCTGGGTTAAATCCATCATTCTTTTGCTCACAAAGCCACCCCAGTTTAGACCTGGCCATATGACTGAGATGGCTGCTAAGTAGGAGCTCTCTGCTAGAGCTCCTGGTTTGGGGATAACCAAAGTGGTTTAAATCCCACAGCAAAACCCCAACAGCCTTCGGCAATCCATCTGCCTGCCTCCCAATTACCTTCAGCAACACTTAGGACCGTATTGAAAGTAAGTCAGCTTACCCCCAAAAGGAGCAACTCCAGCACGTATTCGACTCTCCTGCCTTGCCACCATGGACCTGTAATGGCCTCGGGATCCACACTGCATGCAGGACTGCGACGGGACCGCAACATCACCAAAATCCTGTGGCGTTGAAGGACTTTGATCGCGATGGATGTGTGCGACTTGGAGAGGGCTGATCGATTGCACTAGCGAGTGGAACCATCGATCACCCCTGTTCGTCCCATCTGAGGCAACGGAGGACGTGCTGCAACCTGACTGGTCGGTGCCCTCAAGGACTACGCTGGCCCTGGCCCCCTGGAGCCTAGCCTCCGGTGGGGTGCGGAGGTGTACACCCTAGGCTGCGCTGTTCAGCGTAGGTGCAGATTCGGACTGGCCGCTGGCTAATTCACACACATCGAGATGGGGAGTCAGGATACAGCCTGCCTGACTTTAAAATGGCGGCCTCCGCTGACTAAACAGACCTTTAGTGGTGTAATACAAGACAGACAACAGTCAGAAACATTAGTCCCCCTTTCTATGTCGATTAACACAGCTGCCTCCGTATGCCTGCCTTATTACCCCAGCCATCTCGAGTAGAGGATTGCCCCCTCTGAAAACATCTAATCTATCTCCAAAATGGAAGCTACCAGGAAATGGCAAGTGAAAGAGGACTATGCACGGAAATAGTAAACAACACTCAGATATTACATGAGATTAGACAACTAAGACGGCGGCCACCTGGGAAAATTAATTGAATAGTACTTTTGCCATATGCCCTACCCAAATGGTATAGAATTAAATTCTATGCTAATTAAGGAAAACTCCCAAACAATCACAAACCTAAGGTACAAAAAGAAAGCAAACACCAATGGATTAGCACTGGGCTCCGCCGGAGACAGACAGTGACATCTAAGCGATGTTAAAACATTTAGCAAATATGGCCGGAAGCAATTTAGAATCAGCAGGCATAAACGCTCACGTCATAAAGTACCCAACTGAACTATCCAAGAATGCAGCGAAAAAATTCAAACACAATCTAATGAGAAAAAACCCAGACAAGCTGACCTCTGACCCCTCATTTAATCTAGACAAAGGCATTATTGTAAATGACCTGATATTTTTTTTACCAGAAAAACGGCTAAATGGCGCAATGTCATTACGAAGATGCTCAACATAAAAACTATAAGCAATACCCCACATGGTACAAAATTAGTGATCATACCGTCACCAAGACTAAGAACAGATCTATGCATAACTATTTACAAGAACGGAATTGTGCTTATACAAGCAGCCAACAATGAACTAGAAAAGTTCGACAACCTGTTTTCAACCATAAAAGAGTGTGTAGATAACTCAAGGTATCAACAACACCAGAATACACAAGCATCCACCCTATATACCACCAATACTACCACCACAGACATCATAATACAGAGAGACCCTCAAGAACCACAACATACAATGCTGCCACGAAACGCAACCTTGACAGCAGGCACATTGAACAGAAAAGGATACAGAGACAACAGAAAAATCTATATTATATGCTAATACAGCCCAGACGCCATCACAAGGGGAAGAACCAATGCCTCTCCACCATGATTTGACCTCTTCCACACATAGGCCATTCAACAGGAACCGCCATCCAGAAATAAATGATATGGAGGATATCACCCCTTCAATACCCCCCTCTACAACAGCACAAATTGCATCTATGACATTACGAAACTCGTATCCCCAGAGCTTGGTATCAAGATCTCAGGACACAGGAAGCGCAGCTCACATCGCACATGGAAGAGGCACAGACAACAGAACTAATGGCAAAATGAGGAACTCGGGAAAAATCACAGATCTAATACACGGGGACACAAACAACAAATCCCGAAATAGGCAGATGCGTTCTCCTAATACGTCACCCCAGACTCAGAGAGAAATTGGAGAAATCGAAGCTCTAAAAACACAAGTGGGAAAGTTGTTGCATGACATTCTAAGCGCACTGCAAGCTATGGAAAAAATACTCGAAATATCTGTAAGCACTCACTCCAAAGTCGAGCACATCTAAAAATGTGAGCATAATTCACAAGGAAAGAGTAGTGACACAGCCATGTCATTATCAAATAGGCATAATTGACCAAACAGAAATCTTAAATACTTAACAGAAGATGAAACCTTAACCTTACTCCGGTCATATGAGTCTAAAGACAGCAGCAGAGGTGAGGAAATTCAAACAGTCCCGATCGATCCTAATAGAACATCCTGGCCTAAGAAGAGGATAGTAAAATTATTTGAGAGAGACCCCTTGAACCAGGGGAATAGGGTACTTTTAGACAGTAAAATCAAAAAATTCCCTTGGCGAGATTACTAGAAAATGAAGCCCAAATGTTAGTATTGAACACTACTCTTGAGCAATCATGACAAAACATATATATAAAAATTGTTTGATATGTATTTGTATGTTAAAAACATGAACAGTACACATTAAAAACAAATCAATGTTCCACAGATATTATCTGCAGAATCTTCACCATCATAATTCATCTAAAATTGTTGTACACTACACAGATTCTCATGCTTCACCTGTAATTGTGAACATAAGAGGTCGACCTAAATAAAGACAGTACCATATGCAAATTATCAATTTAAAAACACAAGAAAAAGGGGAGAGACGAACAAAGAAAGTACAATTTGTCATAAAGATTTGCACATCAAGTATTTAAATTAAAAAACTCAATCCTGGACACACTTGACTTTTGTAATACACAGGATGAGCTTGATTACTCAATTGTGCACTTTGTTGAGCGTCGACGCGTTTCTATGGCTTATCTTTCAACAGTATGCCATCTTTGTCAAGACTGAGAGTATGGTGTCTCCTATTTTACGGCACTGGGTGGTTGCCTTGTAGTAAAAGAACCTGTTGGTAAACATACTACAATCAGTATTATTCACAGAGTTTGTAGGGTCACATTTGTCAAATTTAGAACTTATCCATTGACACTCTATAGACTATCATTTATTATCTTATTAAATATATGCAGACCATGGTTCATCCACTGACACCAATTATGCTGCTTTCACATCTCTATATTTGTCAGCATATGCTCAACGTGGCATTTAGATCATATTACTTTGCCTCCTAAATTTCATCATATGTTGAGTCACATAACATGCATAATACTGATCTCATCTCATCTTTACAGTGCTTTGACAGGTATATATGTCCCATACTACCATGTGCGATTCAAAAGTCACATTGGAGAACACAATCAGGGAGATCCTATCTTCCTAAATTTGTGATATATTATCCCTTAAACGTGGCTCACCACCATCTTGGGCCCATTAACTCGATTTTTGCGTAGATATCAATTGGTTACCTTATTTCATATATCTTCCGCAATCCTTATAATTTATCGATATCTGTCTCATAATCTGTGAAGGATCTGTAAATTAAGGTGATTCATTTAAAAAAAGGAAGAATTCTTTTAATCAAAGTTTTAGTCTATCTCTCACAACATAATTCCTACATTCAAGTTCTTTGTTTTACCTGAGGGCCTTTTTTTGATAATGCTGGCACCCTCACACCTGTTTCCGGATTACACACGTTAAAATATCTGTAGAGAACATTTTTTAGTTGGCTATTTTATTCTCTTTACATGAGTAACCTGCTCGCAACCTATTTGCATTTGTTGTTCTTAATCTTTACTATTTTTGCATTTTACCTACTTATAGGTAAAATGCAAAAATAGTGAAGATTAAGAACAACAAATGCAAATAGGTTGCGAGCAGGTTACTCATGTAAAGAGAATAAAATAGCCGATTTTCTTTTCATATATACCTGTCAAAGCACTGTAAAGATGAGATGAGATCAGTATTATGCATGGTATGTGACTCAATATATGATGAAATTTAGGAGGCAAAGTAATATGATCTAAATGCCACGTTGAGCATATGCTGACAAATATAGAGATGTGAAAGCAGCATAATTGGTGTCAGTGGATGAACCATGGTCTGCATATATTTAATAAGATAATAAATGATAGTCTATAGAGTGTCAATGGATAAGTTGTAAATGTGATAAATGTGACCCTGCGAACTCTGTGAATAATACTGATTGTAGTATGTTTACCAACAGGTTCTTTTACTACAAGGCAACCACCCAGTTCCATAAAATAGGAGAGACCATACTCTCAGTCTTGACAAAGATGGCATACTATTGAAAGATAAGCCATCGAAACACGTCGACACTCAGCAAAGTGCACAATCGAGTAATCGAGCTCATCCTGTGTATTACAAGAGTCAAGTGTGTCCAGGATTGAGTTTTTGAATTTAAATACTTGATGTGCAAATCTTTATGACAAATTGTACTGTCTTTGTTCGTCTCTCCCCTTTTTCTTGTCTTTTTAAATTGATAATTTGCATCTGTCTTTATTTAGGTCGACCTCTTATGTTCACAATTACAGGTGAAGCATGAGAATCTGTGTAGTGTACAACAATTTTAGATGAATTATGATTGTGACGATTCTGCAGATAATATCTGTGGAATATTGATTTGTTTTTAATGTGTACTGTTCATGTTTTTAACATATAAATAAATTTCAAAAATTTTTATATATATGTTTTGTCATGATTGCTCAAAAGTAGTATTCAATACTAACATTTGGGCTTCATTTTCTAGTAATCTCGCCAAGGGAATTTTTTGATTTTACTGTCTAAGAAGAGGAAACTCAATCTTACCAACCTACAACAAGTCAAGCTAACCGCTAACTCTCAAGAGCTGAACCCTAGTAGCTCAGGGAAACCACTGATATGCCTACTGCTCAACTGTCTGTGCACAGAAAAACATGCCTCAGACATCGCTGCCCTCATCATTAACCAGGAAATTGATGTGGCAATCCTAACAGAAACATGGCTTACGGAATCCTCTTCCCCTTTCATGGATCTACTGGTGCCCCCTCATTATAATGTTGTGAGATTAGACAGACTGAAAAAGACAGGAGGCGGTATAGCATGCATTCACTGTTCGGGTATAGAGGTCAGCCAAATACTATCCGACCCACTCGAATCCTGTGAATACCTCAATCTCAGTATATGATCTGCAGACAATCAGGGGTGCAACCTGCATGCGCTTTACAACCCACCAGGCAATAATACTACTTTCATAGACCAGCTAATGGAGATCATCACGGCTAACTCTAACACTCACTCTAATGACATATTCCTAGGTGATTTTATTTACACTGGGACGACAATAATGACAGACAGGTCAACGCACTTAAAGACATTTTAACTGATCTAAACCTTGCCCAAGCCTGCACATAGCCAACACATTCGAAAGGGGCAACTTTAGACTGGATAATCTCGAGAAACAAAGATATCACAGTACACTCAATTGTTCCATGCGACTGGTCAGATCACCATGCCATAACCTTCTTGATACCAACCTTGAAAAAAAACAAGACCACACAGCCTATCAAACTCAAAAAGTGGACTCGGGACACCAAAGACCCTAATATTGAGCTACTAGTAGAAAGATGTGAGAAGGACCTAAATCCGCCTAACAACTTGCTGAATGTGAGCGAACTAACAGACTACTACACTACATCAGTGTCGAATATTGTCAACTCCACTATGCCACTAAAACTGAAAAGAGTCACAGAGAAAGATAAAAACCCATGGTTTAATGGGACACTGAATGAAGATAGGCGGAAACTGAGACTTGCAGAAAGAAAATGGAGACAGCACCCATTATCCCCCCAGCTTAAATCTCTCAGAAAAATCAGAAACGTGTACAACTAAAAGGTCCTTAACTCCAAAAAGGAATTCTTTAGATCGGAACTGGACAATGCCAAAAACAGACCGCAAAAACTATTCGAGATCTTAAAGCAACAATCCAATAAGTTGTCCAAATCTGCCCAAGAAACTACTAAAACGCAACTGAGCTGCGATGAATTCGCAACATTCTTCATCGACAAGGCCAACGCGCTAGAAAGAGAGCTCAGGATGGCAGCCGACAACCTTCCCAGCCAACCACCCACACTGAACATTGCTACCAAGACAAACGATCATGATAGGGTGAAAAACAAGGCACAATGGGCAACCTTCAAGCAATATGACCAGAATACTGTGGTACTGAAAATTCTGGACCCTGCTATAATGTGGTACCGAAGCCCAACACTCGTGTCGAAAATATCATCATATCATGACGAATTTGGTATCGGCAGACCGGTAATGATTAAGACATTATACCTATGCATTTGTGTTATGATCAAGTGATGCAATCACCTTAAAATCGTAGTTTCTGTCTTGAACCCTCGGGTTCCATTTTGTGAGCGGCATCCATCTTGTGGTTGCCCTTACATAGTCAATTGACCAAGGCCGAATTCGATCTGAAAGGACACGTACACCTTTGCTGACTCCTCTGTGACCTGGGCGAGCTGACTCCACTGCCTCAAGCCAAACCTGTTCGGGCAGTCCCCATCCCAATGGCCGAGCGAGATTAGCATCAAGGCACAACATGTCATAAACCATTCACCGCATACAAGCAATGGCTAATCACACACACACCTGTCCCTGTTTCTTCTTTATGACTAGTTTTACAAGGAGGAGCTGCCCGATTTTATTGGGGGTTCATCGATATCTGATAGAAGTTCTGGACCTTGCTGGGTAATCTATCACGAACTGGACAAACCAAAATATGGGCTTGCCGTCATGACTCTGCTTTTTCTTTGTTGTGAAAATATGTATATGGTTGAACCGTAAAACAAAGAATTTTTGCCTGAAGCTTATATTTTTGTATAAAAGGAAGAGGCTAGTTCTGTAAAAACGAGCAGTCTCCTGAGAACATACATGCGCTTCATGCTGTTGTACTTCTAGGACACCTGTTACTGGTTGCAGCCAATAAACTCGATCCTTGACATCACCTAGAAGACTCTGTGTTTCTGTGGTCCAAAACAGGAAGAACTCAAAAGGTCTTTGGGTGTCCCCCTGGCACCGCCGGGTCCCTAAAAACCCGGTACCTCAGTTGGCGCCCAACTCGGGGCGGTATCAAGCCGTGTCGGTCCAAGCCAGATGTTCGTGAGGAGCTTCGTGTGAAAATTCCAGAGGACGGCCAGCCACTTCAGCGACCACTGTATGTCGACGTGGTTCCGAAGGTCTTTGCTGCGAGGTTCCCTGCGTCCCGACGGCTACGAAGGACTGCTGCCCTGACTATCGCCCTGTTTTGGACCTATTGATGCTTGGTAGAGCGAAACGATAGACGAGTCTTCTAGTGACGTCATCGATCATCAATACTTCAGTTAAGTATAAGTGGAGCGTCTCCCAGTCCTTAGTTTGATTCTTAGTTTTGGTATCCTTGAGATACGCTTTGATTTGGAACTTACAAGCGCCAAAGCCGAGGGACTCGTGTATTCAGGAGACGATCGTATTCGATAATCCTTTGAAGTTTGAAGCTAGACCAGTGAGCGAAGATGCCTGGTCTTAGCAGACTTGGAAACTTGTTTTGTCTTGGTTGTAGTAGGGACTCCCAATTAGAGGATTCGTGTCCGGTTCCTCCGATTGGAACTCCAACATATGAGCTCTATGTGAAGCATGGCGTAGGCCCTATCACATATAAAGAAGTGTGGATCCGATACATCAGAAACGATGGTGTTTTAAAATGGCCTCAATATGGTAGCTTTGATACAGAGATCTTAGATAATCTAGAGGTGAAACTTTTCAAGAAGAAAGCCCGGCCGGCGATGTTTGACTCCTTTCGCCTATGGCGCAAGGAAGCCAAACAGAAAGAAATGAAATTAGCGAAGAAAAATAAAAGAGGTATGTCAATGGTACAAGCTGCCGTTGCATTCAGGGATAATGAGGAAGAACAAGAAAATGAACAAACGCTTAGAAGTAGGAAGTTAGCAGTAGATAAATGCTACCCAGTTTTGCCACGTAAAGGACAAGGATCAAAAGAGACACCTGAGAAGGATCCTTTAATGTCCCATCTACTGAGTTCTCCACCTCCATATGCGCAAAGTGCTACAGCACTGCAACAACCTTTAGTTGTACAACCTCCTATTGTTGGACAACAGGTTCTAATACAATCACCAGCTCCTCTTCAGCTGGTTTCTACTCCTCCGGCGCAGCCCTCTCAAGGGCCGCCGCCTTTGCTACATACTCCATCTGCCTTTTCTACGACTTCGCCTACCGCTCCAACTGCTTATCCTAATACTCCTTCTGCTATTGCCTCGACTTCTACTTTACATCAACCTGTTTTTTCTGGCGTATCTGCCTTTCCGCCAGTTTCTCCTTCTGTTCGACAGAGAGTGGCAAATACTGCCACTGGTCTTTTCTCACCTTTCTTTGGGTCGCCTAAGACGACCCCTAACACAGAACATAGACAGTTGTGGAGTCGACTGCCTGACTATCACAAGAGAGAAGTACTGAATGAGTTAGCGCGTAAATGGGTTACCAATACTGTAAAGTATGACGTTCAGTCCGTTATGGAAGTCTTCCGTCAGTGGGAAACATCTACACAGAGATATGTTTTTGAACAAATGTGTGTATTTCTTTGTGAGGATTTGGAAGGCAATGATCCAGTATACGACATGCCTGAATTATTCTGTGTACGGTTCAAGTTCGCAGAAGGCATGATTGTGGGTGCCGATGTTGAACAAGCGATTGAGATTTTGTTGTCTTATAGGAGTAAGGGAAGCAATTCTAGATCACTGTCCGAGCATGAAATGCCAGGTAGGAAAAAGGCGCGACAGTACCCCATGAGAGAGGTTCCTCCAGTTTGGAGGGAAGGTGATGCAAATGCGAATCCAGCAATTCCACTGCATTTCCAGCGTGTATGGGTACATGTTCCCTGGAAAAGATCTGAGGTTTTAGCGCTCAAGCAGACATTGCCTGATCCCCGTAAAAATCCTGCAGGGTATTATAAGGAGTTATCACAGACTGCCAGCTCATGTATCATGAATTTAGCCGATGTAGACATGTTGTTTGGAAATGTTGTTCCACAGCCTTTATGGGGAAAGATTTGTCATGCAGATCATGATCAAGAGTTAGGTGGTACATGGGTTAATATTGCTGCTGCTGATGCTAGACAAGTTGCTGGCTCTAAGCCCGAGCCTTTGGTAGCAGAACTTCCTGGTAGAATTATCACATATATGAAGACTTTAATGCCCGAATTCCGTGTGAATTGGGACAAGTTGTCTGCGTGCAAACAGAAGAAAGATGAAAATGTGTCTGACTTTTTCACGAGGTTTGAAGAGACTTTCGTTGATCATAGTGGTCAGGATATGGCTACTGAGGGTGGCCAAAGATTGTTTGTAGACAAATGTGTACATAATTTGCTTCCTGAACTATGTAATAAGTTGAAAGACTCAGAGAGTGCATGGGCTGTTTCCACGTCAGCGCAGATTTTAGCCACAGCCCAGTACTACGAAAATAGGCACAAAGATGAGCTAGAGAAGGCAGATAAAAAGACTAAAGAATTGAAAACTAAAGTCCTTCTGCAGCAAGCTTATCCACCTCGTAATAATAATCAGCAAGATTATCATCAACCCCAGCAGTATTCGAGAAACTTGCAAAGAAACGAGTCTTCTCAACAGCGTTTACCATATGGTTCGAATCAGTGTGCGTATTGCAAGGAAAAGGGTCATTTCAAGAGTAATTGTCCCGCTTTGTTACGGCGTATGAATGGTGTCTCTGGTGCAAGAGGGCGAGGTGTTCAACAGGCTCCTAGAGGTAGGGGCCGTGGAAATTTCACCCAGAATGCTCCTTCTTTTCCGCCTCAGAAATCTATGAATAGTTTTGACCAACAGAATAATGCGTTTTCCATGGCAGCTCAGTACTATGCTGATGACTACTATGCAGAGAACGAGAATGAGGGTAATGATTGCTAGGACAGCCATGGACAAAGAGAGGGAGTTGTTTCAGTTCCAGTAGATCAGAATGGACCTTATGTTGAGGTGATTACATCAGGTGTGTCAGAGCCTTTTCTGTTGGATACTGGTGCTACAAAGAGTTCTATTATGCACTCAAAACTTCCTGGCGCACCTTTGTCTGGCGAAATTAATGTTTCAGTAGGTTTTTCTGGCGCCCCGGTTAGAAACCCGATCTCTAGTCCTATGTCCCTTTCTGTTGGGCCATGTGAATTAGAAGCACCCCTCATTCTTACAACAGGTTGTGGTGAAAACTTGTTGGGATTGGATCTGTTAAAGAGATTATATGCGACTTTGTACTGTTCTCCTTCAGGAGTACAACTTACACTGGGTAAGAAAGTGGTTTCTCCAATGTATTTGTCGAGGGAAACACTTCCAACAGAATTGTCTTCTCTTCCAGATATACTTTGGGCCACTGGCTCTAATGATGTGGGTCTTTTGGAAATAGCACCATATGTTATAACATTGAAAGCCAATGTTAGGTTGCCACGTATTCCCCAATACAAGATCTCTAGCGAAGGTGAAAAGGCGTTGTTAGCAATCATTTATGATCTGATTGAGAAAGATGTCATTGAAGAGACAACAGGCAACATTTGTAATAGTCCTGTTCTGCCGGTTTTAAAGCGTACTGATCCTTCCCATCCACCTGTCTATAGGTTCGTGATTGATCTTAGAGAAGTGAACAAGATTGTTGTGCCACAGTTTCCAGTTGTTCCCGATATTACTGCCCTATTGACTATGATTCCAGCTTCAGCCACTTGGTTCTCGGTGATTGATTTGAAGAACGCTTTCTTCAGCATCCCGATTGCCGAGGAGAGCAGGGATATTTTTGGCTTCAATTTAGGAGGCCGAAGCTTCCGCTTCAAACGCGCTCCTCAGGGCTACTGTGAAAGTCCATCAATATTCAGTCCGGCTCTGAAATCACAGCTTGACACGATTGTTTTACCTGATGGCGCGACCCTTATTCAGTACGTAGACGATTTACTGGTATCTGCAGATACTGAGGAGATTTGCAAGCAAGCCACTTTGTCATTGTTGCGTCATTTATGTGATATGAAGCACAAAGTCTCTCTTTCAAAACTGCTATTTTGTCGACAAGAAGTGACCTACTTAGGTCACATCTTATCGAAGGAGGGAAGGAAGCTGACCCCAGAGAGAATTCAGGCAATTGCAAAATTGAGTGTCCCAAGGACACAGAGAGAAGTGCGTGCTTTCTTGGGCATTACATCATATTGCAGACAATGGATACCGAATTTCTCTTTGGTGGCCAAACCTTTGGTGGCATTAACTTGCAAGGATACACCGAAACCCATTCCGTGGTCTGAAGAGTGTCAGAGAAGCTTTCACGAATTACGTGATGCGTTGTGTTCGGCTCCTGTGTTGGGTACCCCCGACTACAGTAAGCCTTTTACATTATATGTCCACGAGAAGGAAGGTTGTGCATTATCAGTCCTGACACAGTCCTTTGGGGGCAAACAGCGTCCATGCGCGTACTTTTCAGCGACTTTAGATCCGGTAGCTAAGGCATTGCCAAGTTGCTTGAGGGCCACTGCGGCAGCAGCTGTCTGTATTCGACAGTCTGCTGGGTTAGTAATGAATAATACACTAATAGTTATGGTCCCACATGCAGTAGACATTTTGTTAAACAGAACAAGGGTACAGCACTTAACTAGTGCTCGACTGTCAAGTTATGAGCTGACACTGTTAGCGAGTCACGTACACATAAAGAGGTGTGATACACTCAACCCAGCCACGTTATTGCCCATTCCAGTAGAGACAGATGAGGTCGAACAACATGACTGCTGCTTTAGGACAGAAGAAGAGACAAAAGGGAGAGTAGACTTGCAGGACACTCCTCTTCCTGAATGTAATGATACCTTATGGGTTGATGGTTCGTGTTTCAAGTTGCCGAATGGTGATACAACTGCAGCGTACGCTGTTACGACGTTGCATACGATTGTTGAAGCTGCACGTATCCCACACAATTCTGCGCAAGCAGCAGAGTTGATTGCACTTACAAGAGCATGTGTGTTGGCAAAAGGAAAACGAGTGAATGTGTACACAGACAGCCAGTACGCCTTTGGCGTAGCTCACAGTTTTGGACGATTGTGGCGTGAACGTGGGTTACTGACATCGCATGGTACAAAGATCCAACATGGTCAGCTAGTGAATGAGCTTCTCGAGTCACTGACCCCTGCCACTACAAGTTGCGATTGTGAAATGCAGTGCACACAAAAAGGTGACGGATGATGTTGGTCGTGGGAATGCATTTGCAGATGAAGTTGCAAAAGAAACTGTAAGGAATGTAATGAGTCGAATGTATGTTGCAGGCCCTGCGAGATGGATTGGTGATGTTGGCATGTGCGAAGACACGATTGAGAGTGTGAAATCCATCCAATCCGAAGCCACAGAGAAAGAGGTGAATGAATGGAGAGAAAGCAAGGGTAAATTGGATGTGAATGGTTGTTGGGTCGAATTGTCAGAGCATCAGAGATGGCTGTTACCCGATGCGTACGTGCTTGCAGTGGTGATAATGGCTCATGGAATGGCTCACATCAGTGTGAAAGGGATCTGTAAGTTGTTGGCTCCAGCATGGCAGAATAGTGGAATCCCTAAATGTGCAGAGAATGTGGTCAAGAACTGTATGGTGTGTCAGAAGTACAATCCTGGTAGGGGAACCCCAACTCCAGCTGGTCATTTTGCGCCTCCAACGTATCCGTTCGAGGTTTTGCAGCTAGATTTCATCCACATGGAAAGGTGCAACAATCTGAAATACGTACTCGTTGTTGTTTGTGCCTTTTCCAGGTGGGTGGAGGCGTATCCCCTTAAGGACAATACTGCCTTGTCCACAGCGAAAGCCCTTGTCAAAGAGTTCTTCCCTAGGTTTGGAATGCCTAGAATGGTCTGGAGTGATAATGGGAGTGAATTCGTGGGACGAGTGATGAAGAGAGTGTGTGAAGGGCTAGGCATACATCAGAAGTTCCACGCTGCAAATCACCCCCAATCAGCTGGATTAGTAGAGTGCTATAACGGCACTCTTAAATTGAAACTGGCCAAGATCCAAGCAAGCACAGGCCTTAAATGGCCTGACGCCCTACCTTTAGCGCTCCTATCGACAAGGATGACTGTTCACTCTAGAGTGGGACTTAGTCCACATGAAATTGTGTTCGGCCGCCCAGCCAACATATGGGGAGTGCCAAGGCCCACAAGGTTCAGTGAAATAGAGCATCCTGTACTGCTTGACTATCTGTGCGAATTGACGACTAAATCGCGTGTTTTACACCAACAGGTCCACAGTTCCTCCCCGCCAGCGTCTGATGATCCAGGCCACGCAATTGAACCTGGCACCTGGGTCCTGGTGCGCAAATTCCAGCGAACCAAGAACGAGCAGCCTCGCTGGTCCGGACCCTTCCAAGTGTTGCTGGCTACCCGCTCTGCAGTACGTGTCCACGGCAAGAAGAACTGGGTGCACGGCGCCCATTGTAAAAGGGTCCCGTTACCTCTGCCTTATGACCGGTGGGTCCAGGAGGGAATTGCTGACTCTGAGGCTGAGACTGTGCCTCGCTTCTTACCCTTCAGTGATGCACGTTTCAAAGGAACTACTACTGAAAAGGAGAGCGATAACATTCTACAAGAAGCTGTGCCTCCGTCAATTCGATTGAACACTACTGAGCCTGAACTCCTGTTTCTAGACCACACAGCACCTGGTCGAAACCGTTATAACTTGAGGCCGAGACCTATGACTATTGACAAATAAACAAGCTTTTTTCTTTTTGATTGTGCAGCTCTCTCATCCAGGAAACTTGCTCTTTTTTGATTTTCGAACCGTCATCCGGTTCTGCTGCTAGGGTCGCGGTTGCCACAGTCTTTGGAGTGCAGCTGGAGACGGTTAGGTCGACAGTTCTGGTTGGTCTAAGGGAGTTGCTCTAAACTGGCAGAAGCACTCCTTAGCAGAATCAATCTCCCACCGCGGGCAGCAACTTAGAGGATGGAGTTTCCCAAGATGGAGAGACCTGCCAGATCAACGAACTTTGAAACGAGAATATGCACTGTGATGGCGAAAAAACAATTTTTAATAATATGCATCCTTATGTTGTGTAGTATAATGATGTTTTTGGTGGGCTACGCTTTATTCACCTTTCGAGTATCATTTGTACACACCACACAGCCCACACCTCCTCCTACTGTTTCCCCACACTCCTTTCACCCTCTCCCTGAACACGAGTCTGCCAGAAGATTGGAATTCGTAAATAACTCATTGGTCCAGCTCCTACACCAGCACCAGTCTGTAATGAACACGACGAATTGTTGGGTATGTGGACTTATGCCACACACGACAGATAAGGGTATCCCATACTTTGTCCTGCCATTTAGCTACTATGGTTCTCTGTGGGCATTTCAAACCATGTTCCTATTTGCCATAGAACCATATCCCCCGCGTCCCACAGGAAGAAACTCGAGCAACAAGGCACTAGTGGCAGGAATCAGAAATATGAGCAGAGATATTGACACATATAGAACAATTCCCAAAGATGAATTTAAGGCGTACAGTAGATGGAATATAACTAAATATGGAATTTCCTTGAGTGAGAGCCAGCAAGCAAAGAAATCCTCCCCAATCTGGATAGTACCCCATCAAGGTCACCTATGTCTGCAGGGAAATGGCAACAACCCTAGAGCTCAGTTAGGGAAGAGTGTCTGTACTGAAACTTATGTTTTCCCGTCTCAGACCTCCCCTTCATTCCTAGCAGCTAAGGGTACCTACTTCGTCTGCCATGATAGAGCATATACATGGTTGCCCCCTGACTTTTTGGGCACATGTTTTGTCTCGTTCCTGTTGCCACCCACCTACACGGTCGAGGCAGATTATCATCGGACAAGGACAGTTAGGGGTGTTGTGAGTAAAGACGACACTGCGGAACAGGAGTTTGGAGATTTCGCAAAAGGTTTTCTGCCGTTTTGGGGGCCTATGGTGAACAGCAGGAACATTCGCAAATTGACGAGGGCAGTTGAATCCGCCGTGATTGAAACGGCTGGTGCCCTTAGTAACTTGACTGCGGAGCTCCAGTCGGACCGCCTTATGACTCTTCAGAACAGGGTTGCCCTAGATGTCATACTTGCAGACTGTGGTGGGGTATGTAAAGTGATCCAATCCAGTTGCTGCATTTTCATCCCAGATAATGCTCCGACAGTATACCAGGCCATCTCCGAACTGCATAAGATTTCTGAATCCATTCACGTGGACAAAGGAAACTGGTCCTTAATGGGGTGGTTCTGGGAACTGATATCTGCCTGGGGATGGAAAACTCTGATATTCATTGGGATGATCTTAGCCATTCTGTTCATGTTCTGCCTGTGTGTGCAGTGCGCTCCTGCAATATGTGGCCTCTGTGCTACATCATGTGTAAGGAAGCCTGTGTCAAAGGATGAACTAAGTAACAGAATGATGCTACAACAGCATCTCAATGACTTTATGTACACAGGCCTGGATTCAGATTAGCATGAGTATAGGTTATTGCCTATATAAGGGCAAAAGGAGAGTCTGTGGTACTGAAAATTCTGGACCCTGCTATAATGTGGTACCGAAGCCCAACACTCATGTCGAAAATATCATCATATCATGACGAATTTGGTATCGGCAGACCGGTAATGATTAAGACATTATACCTATGCATTTGCGTCATGATCAAGTGATGCAATCACCTTAAAATCGTAGTTTCTGTCTTGAACCCTCTGGTTCCATTTTGTGAGCGGCATCCATCTTGTGGTTGCCCTTACATAGTCAATTGACCAAGGCCGAATTCGATCTGAAAGGACACGTACACCTTTGCTGACTCCTCTGTGACCTGGGCGAGGTGACTCCACTGCCTCAAGCCAAACCTGTTCGGGCAGTCCCCATCCCAATGGCCGAGCGAGATTAGCATCAAGGCACAACATGTCATAAACCATTCACCGCATACAAGCAATGGCTAATCACACACACACCTGTCCCTGTTTCTTCTTTATGACTAGTTTAACAAGGAGGAGGTGCCCGATTTTATTGGGGGTTCATCGATATCTGATGGAAGTTCTGGACCTTGCTGGGTAATCTATCACGAACTGGACAAACCAAAATATGGGCTTGCCATCATGACTCTGCTTTTTCTTTGTTGTGAAAATATGTATATGGTTGAACCGTAAAACAAAGAATTTTTGCCTGAAGCTTATATTTTTGTATAAAAGGAAGAGGCTAGTTCTGTAAAAACTAGCAGTCTCCTGAGAACATACATGCACTTCATGCTGTTGTACTTCTAGAACACCTGTTACTGGTTGCAGCCAATAAACACGATCCTTGACATCACCTATAAGACTCTGTGTTTCTGTGGTCCAAAACAGGAAGAACTCAAGAGGTCTTTGGGTGTCCCCCTGGCACCGCCGGGCCCCTAAAAACCCGGTACCTCAATACCATTGCTAAAACTCTCTCGGATATCAAACCTAACAACCACTACAATGACCCACTCCCCGCTAAATGCCTAAAAAGAATCAGCCACATTGTCGTGCCAATATGGACAAAAATAATAAATGCCTTACTATCTCAAGGGATCCTTCCAGAATGCCTAAAAACAGGTCAAGTACTCCCCATTATCAAAAAACCTACAGCAGACCCGGCAGAACCTAACAACCTTCGCCCAGTAACCAATATTCTATTACTTGCCAAACTAATTGAGAAGTGTGTGCAAAATCAACTGAGCCATCACATCGCTAACTTCAAGCTGCTGGACGACTACCAATCGGGATTCAGAACAGGCCACAGTACGGAAACAGCGTTCCTACATAAAGTGGATGATGCGCTACAGGCCCTGGATCACAATCAAACATGTCCACTAGTCCTTCTTGACCTGTTGTCTGCATTTGACACAGTAAATCATGAAAAACTACTAGCCAGGCTTCATGACAGGATGGGTCTATCTGGAAATGTGCTGAACTGGTTTGAATCCTTCCTTCAGAATAGAACTCAAAGATTCCTGGTCAACCAGACACTATCCCCATCATGCCCGAATTCAATTGGAGTCCCTCAAGGATCCACACTATCTCCATCACTATTCAACCTGTATGTAGAACCCATAACAGAAATCTCCCGAGACGCAAACATATCCTATCACATGTACGTGCACGACACTCAGATCTACATCAAGATCGCGTCACTGGAAGACATCAAGCTAATGAATGAGGCCTTAAAAGTATCATTACACTGGTTAACTAGCAATCATCTGAAACTAAACGCACAAAAAACAGAATTCCTATTAATTTCACCACCAAAGAACCACACAAAAGTGAATGAATGGACCAAACTGATAACAGCACTAAACTGCACCCCTATTCTAGTTGACTCAGCAAAATTGCTAGGAATCACACTGGATAAGAACCTAGACATGAAAGCCCACATCAAATCAATGGCAAAAAGTGCCCGGTGTCACTTGAACTATATTAGAAAAGTGATTCCATTCATTTCTATGGCAGACCTCAAACTGGCAGTCCAATCCTTAGTTATCTCAAGGATTGAATATGGATGTACAACTTTAGCAGGTCTACCAAAAATGTCCGCAGCACCACTAAAAGCATGTCTCAATGCGGCCGCAAGACTCATCACCGGATCTAGGAAATACGATCATATCTTCCCACACCTGCAATCGTTAAGCTGGTTACCATACTAAGCCAGAATTCAAATTAACCCGGCATGTATTACCCACAAAGCGCTCCACTACAAAACACCAAGGTACTTAGCCCAGAAAATTGAGCTGTCAGGGGGAAGCAGACCAGCCAGGAGTGCCAGGGAGCTGTTGCTGACACCGCCCATCTTTCGGAAGAAGAAAACATATAACAGAGCTTTCTCCGGAGCAGCCCCGGGAATCTGGAACTCACTCCCACCAAACATTAGGAAAATTCCAAACATGGCAACATTCAAGAGGGAAGCAAAGATCTTTCTAGTGAGCAAGTTCCTTCCGTAGGCAAAACGGTTCATCAACAACACAGTGATATAGGTGTTACAAAGCATGTTAAGATAAGTCACCAGTTATGCTGAGAATAATCTTCAACGGTACTGTACTACCTGGGACTCGTTTTTGATGTAGAAATCACGGAAAAAGACACATCAGAACCATTCGTATAGAAATACTGTTACACCTGTACAATAATCGGTCCAAAAATAGTTATTTGAAACTGAGAAGATAGACATGTACAGTAATATTATATATATTTAGGTTAATGCTGCTATACAAGCTGTATCTCAAACCTACCTCATTTCCATGTGAAACGCTATGCTATACTAACTGTATCCCAATCCTACCTCAGGTAACTGTAAAGTGCTCTGATACCCTAGGGTCACGTCCGCGCTATATAAAACTCTATAAATAAATAAATAAATAAAAGTCCTGACCCTGTGCCACATGGGAACAGTCCAGCCCAAACTGCCAAGCCAGGTCCTCCCTGGAACGGAAACAAGCATCCTAGGACCGGTTTTGGTGAGCCCAGACATGGGTCCCGGGCTCACTGTGCTCATCTCAGACAGCACCTCCATGTGGTGGACTTTCATTAGAGCCGGTGCTGACAATTAAGTGCCTGTTCCGAGCACCGGAAACCACTGGCTCAAATTATACACTGAATTTTATTCTGCCAGCCAAATCGCCTATGTCCTGCACCAGCAGTGCAACACTGCATTTGCAGGATCAGGGAGGAATTGGGAACTTGAGAGCCAAAGAGGTACTTCAATATACTTACTCCTTCAAGAAACAGCAGTTCCTAAAAGATTGAAGGGACACTTCTAGTGCCAAAACCTCAATTGTTTGTAACTGGGAGTTTTAAGGCTGCATAGTATAAAACTAAATCATCAATGCCTAATCCATCCTCACATGTGAATGGGATTCTTTTTCTCCATGAGATCTTTGGAGACTTCCGTTCCCACAAGAGCTTTTGGGACAAGTCCATAAATGGTGTTGAAGAATTGTTCAAATATTTTGTGGAGATAATTCTGGGCCACATTTACATTTTGGATAGAGTGATCATTTTAAAAAGTGCAACTTGATCCATGGTGTCAATGGGGAGGACATCCCAAGCATAGATCCCTCCACAGGACATTCAAAAGGGAGACCATATTAAGGTCACAAATTAACAATGGGTCGAAAGAAGCGTGTACCCCCAGATATTTACAGGTGTGACTTACCCTGTGTAGTGGCGAAGTTCACTCTCTCACGAGTTCCTCCTCTCATTTACTGCTGAATCATCCCAATGTACCTGAAGACAAGATGCCTCCCCATATAGATCCAGCATTTTCATCAATCACTCCCCAGTCCTTAGAGTATATTTAAGAAGCAGGCGCATGCCAACAGCTTACAGTTCCACTCTCTGCCTTAGCTGCTCTTCCCATTCAAATCCCTGCATCGACGAACAATAATGATAACAGGCAGCCCTGCCTCACACCTCGTTCTATTGGAAAGGGTTGTGACAGTGCATCTTTAGCGCCTACCTTTGACCAAGATGCCTGAAAAAAAGAGGCCAAATTTCATGTTTCCTGTAAGAATTCCCAGGCCAATGAATGCAAAGCCTTTTGGAAATCAGATAGCGTAGGGGCATGCTAAGATCTTCCAACAGTCAACGTTGACGAGGTAATGTTCAAAACTAGTTGTACTTCTCAGCAGGGGCGGCTCCTCCGCTAAGGTGGAGGAATGTCGCACCACTGTACTGTGAGCAGGTCAAAAATAAAAAATAAAATGATAATAACTCATTGTTCTTATAATTTTATTTTTCCATCGTTGATCAGGGAGAAGTGGTGGCACTCTCTAAGTGTGCATGACTGTTTTGCTGACCGTCTTGGGTAGGCCAAACAGTCATGCGCACTTTGCATGTTCTCCACCAGGCTGTATTGTACAGCCTAGCTGGAGACCATGCACAGCCTCCCAGTTCCTCTCTGAGCGCCGAACCACTGTGACCAGACCAATCACGACAATGCTATCAGCAGCTTCGTGGTTAACTATGGGATTCTGGGAGCCTGGGTGCTTTCTGCCCCTGGAGTCCTGAAAGAGGGCGAAGAGGACAGGCAGGTGGCGGCAGGCAGGCAGGTAAGTGATATTTTAATTTTGTTTCATTCCCTCACCTCTCACCTCCCCCTGCGACCCACCCCGCCACCGCCATTAAGTAGCAGTCACCACTACTTCTCAGGTGGAAGAAGTGAAGTGAACAATGAATTAGCAATCAGTAGTATAATTATAATGAGTAAGAGTCCATGGCTTATGTAGAGTCATCTGAAGATATTAAAGGGGAGAGGTGGAACCCCACAGTCTGCAGAACTCTGCAGGTCATCGGGTACCATTTTGATGAATAAGGGCTAAGATTTAAAGCTCGACATCCACCTGCCACAAAAGAATCAAGCAAAGTTCAACACTGTGTCAAGATAAGCCGTATTGGCCTAGCCTGTGGCGCAGTATAATATGACTCAAAGGGGTATATTATCAAAGGCAGTATCACCACTTTAGCGGCACTTTTTGCTGCTAAAGCGGCGATATTCTTATCACCCTATTAACAAGGTAGTGCTAACATGCATCAGCGCACGTTAGAAGCGGGTCTTCTAACGCTACGCATCTTAGCGATATACATCGCTAATGAGATGCAAAGTAGGCGTTCCTTACAATTACTTCATTGAAAAACATCGCAAACACAACTTCGCTGTATTATCAGCGCTGCCCCAGACCCGCATAGCTATGAGAAAGGCAGGCTAAGCCCCCATTAACGCATGATCCTAATGCCTGAATAAAACCTGACTTACCATTATTGCCTATTGGAGGTGGATTGTATGGTTAAGTACACACTCCCTTATTACCAAGCTTTTCATTGGCGCTGTGAAATCATCGCTGGATTTCACATGCTAATGAGGATTATCACAGTCTATCGCTGGATTGCACTTCGCCTGTTCTCAAAGCATTGCTAATACGCTGCTAACACGGCGATGTAATTTAGCGATAGAGGGTGATAATGTAAAACGCGCTTAGAGCTTTATCGCAGTTTGTAGATAATATTCCCCAAAGTGTTGTAAACCACAGCGAGGTCCAACCACACCATCATCCATAATCATCCATAATTGCTGTGGTGACCCCTTCAGCGCAATGACATGGATGAAAGCCAGCTGGATGGTCATCAAGTGTTTCATTTTTTTTGCAGTTCCATATTGCGCAAACTTGGCCCAAGGGCATTGGAGAGCTTTACATGAGCACTTGATTCAATAACACATTCTTTTTTTCAATTTATGTAGGTACGGGTAGATTAAGGGCCCAATTTATATGTTGTTGGTGTATACTCTGTTGCGATGGTGACGGAGTATACACACCGCCAACACAATGGTCCGCCGCCAGATTTAATTGCAGTCGGACAATAGGTTCAGCTACGGCGGTGAATACTATATGACTGCTGTAGCCAAACCTCTCCAATGGCTCGACGGACTAAGGGCCATCAGAACAATGGCTATATGTCCAACCACGCAATCAGAATGGGGGACATGAAGCCATTTTTTTACTGCCCATCACCGCCAGACAAATCCTAGCAATGAGGGAATGTAAAAAGCAAATATTGTCCCCCCCCCCCCCCCCCCCCCCGCTATGGGAGATGACTCCTATGGTAGGGGGAGCATTACTTTTTTTATTTTCCATTAAAAAAATCTCGTTTCGGGATTTTCTTTTTGAAAAGAAAAACAGAAAATTATTTGGTACAGCGTTGCTTCATGCTGAGGCATCCCTACACCAAAAAGCAAAATGTATTGACAGGAACTGCGATGATGGCGGTTTCAGCTAATGCATTATAAATGACTGCCTGCTTGGCAGAAATTTCAGAACTCGACAGGTGCCCCCTCCATCATGGATACGAAGTCATTTACTCTGTCCCCGTGGCAAAAAAAAGCTGGACTGTCCATCAATATATAAATTTGGCCCCAGGGGATTCGCCCAGAATCACAAGATGGTGAGCTGTCGCCGTGATTCAAACCTGGTTACACAGTAAGAAAGTCGGTAGCTCTGGCCCTAACAACACATCTCCTCCCCCCAATCTATCGCTTCAACATGAGCCTGAAGTTGAGCTGACACACTGTAGTGTAGCAATTTTGATAGACACCACAAATTTCATTTCGATCTGTGCTATTTCTGGCTCGGTTCCTACCAATCTGTCATTTTTTAAGTAAAGACAACCAAAAGTAATACACATGCTTCATTTAAAGAATAGAAAATGCATTCCATCAAAACACAACTATAGCTAAAGAAATAGAAAATGGAAATGATCGAAAAGGGAGTAGTGTTGACAATTAGGGTCGGTAATTTAGTTGGAATAATTTTCGGTGCTTTCCTATCAGGTGCCATTTTTCTATTCTTTAAATAAGGTGGGCTGCTATAAAACCAAATAAAGCACAGTCGGCGGCATGCATCTTTGTCAGAAATAGATTGGAAAATGGCAGAGGCAGCCACCGCATCGGAGAATTTCAATCCCGTCAAAATGTCAGGATTGTGAAATGTGCATTATTCAAGAAACAATTTGCACAGGTGCAGACATCCTTCCACACACCGACATTTTCCCCTGGAGTCTTTAATAGCCACAGCCCCCTAAACTCACAGTGGACCTGCCCTTTCGACACAACCCTGGCCTCTTGTCTAAGCGCTGACTTTAGCCAAGCCACAGTTTTTCACTGCATTTTGATTTCTTCTACAAAAATATATCAGGGGCGGCTTTAGGCATGTGCAAGCTGTGCACCTGCACAGGGCCACCAAACCCCAGGGGCCACCACACCAATATATATCCTTAATACTATAATCCTCTGAGGATGGATAC
The DNA here is from genome assembly GCF_964263255.1 of Lissotriton vulgaris. Classification (NCBI taxonomy): domain Eukaryota; kingdom Metazoa; phylum Chordata; class Amphibia; order Caudata; family Salamandridae; genus Lissotriton; species Lissotriton vulgaris. Next base: position 795,453,860 of record NC_141685.1, on the reverse strand, counting down.
ATATTTGCGTGGCGGCCCCTGGCAGGGATTTGGTGGCTTTCGGCTCTGTTCAACTTCCAAACACCCTGACCTCCCCCCTCTTCACTGGCCTTCGTGCTCCACCTGGACCCCCTCTACCTGGGCCCCCTACCTACGCTCCCTGCCCAGGGCCGCCATGAGCCTAGAGCCGCCCCTGCTATTTTCCTCTCTGAATTGTACCTTCCGACAATTCAGAAAGGAAATGAGTCAGAGAATGAATCCGAGCTCTGATTCATTCTCGCAGTGTGTCCTCCTCTGTCCATCTACCAGGGTGGCATTTGAGGTCCCTCTCCCCGTTTCCCTGGCTGGGACCTAAAGTTCTGGGAGTCACCTCTGTTGAAATTGCAACTTCTTCCCCTCCTTGGCCCTGAAAAGAGCATACCCGTGCCTCGACTTTTCACAAGTTTTAATGTCCTTTCGAGACACAGGACGGCTACCTCCTTTCAGCAGAGTACACAAGGATTCTGCAAACAGGACTGTAAAGATCTTTCTGGTGCGAAGTGTAGTCTGCCCTGAGCCAATGCTAATGGATTTTACATTGCGAAAGTGAAAGAATTTCGGGGCATATTAGCAAGAACCTCGTTAAAATTATCGCCGTTTTAGCGGCAGGAAACTCAATAATGGGCTTGCTAATATGCGTTATAGAATTCCAATAGAAGCCAAGGTTAGATGTGCAGGACATCTAACCTGGACTTCTATTGGAATTCTATAACACATATTAGCAAATCCATTATTGCTGTTTTAGCGGCAGTTTCCTGCCGCTAAAATGGCGATAATTTTAACAAGGTTTTTGCTAATATGCCCCTTCGTTTCCCGGGGATTTGATTGATAAAAAAAAATAACATTGGAGGGAATTCTACCTTTAGAGTTAAAATCATTATGTGTGTACCAGTTTGGAGAAACCAATGTCTGACCAATAAATGTTCTTCATGGGGAGTGCCTCATTTTGAAGGCCTGTGTTTAATTACAAAAAATTGCTTTATAAGAATAGCAATAGCTATCTATGAATGTTCTGTGGAAGATTCCATATTACATGTCCTGAAGAATGTGGTTGTGACTTAATAAGGATTAGAGACCTTTTTAATACTTTAGGGTCGATTTCAATGTCGTTCGGAAGGGCTCCAAATCGGATTTGGCAAACACAAACCCTTGTTTCCGACCGAATCACACTTCCCAACAACCGAGTATGATGTCTGAATACAGGTAGGGTTGTCCGAATTGGTTCCGAAAGTCATTTGAACAGGACGCGTCTTTCAGAGCTGAATCGTACAGCTCTATGGACTCAGTTTCCGAGCGAGCAAGTAGGATGACTGATTCTGACAGCCTTTCCGATTTGGTTTCCCCGGAACGAGTCGGATGTAGGAATCTGTCTTTGGAGGCCCCCTTCACCCAGGGCCTTCCGAATCGGGCCCATGGGGGTACACAAGGGACCCCCCTTTCCAACCATGCACATTGTGGCAGGCACCATGGGGTGCCCGCCACAGGGTGCAAGGTGTTTTCCAACTACTCCTTTCTTCAATGGGAGCCTGTGTTTTTGTTCGGAACACAAGCTCCTATTGAAGTCAATGGGAGTCTGACCGAATCATATCCGGAGGCATCCAGATACATCCAAATCGCTCGGTCGGACTCCCCCGATCCGAGTCATCTGGAAAACATTCCGGAGCCATTTCAGTAGGAATGCTTTATGAACGAGATCGGAATCGGGCCCTAAGTGATGATTAATGAGAGAGTCATAAAAAGCCAATGAGGTATGTGAGTTTTGTAGATGATCTTGCTGTTTGTGTATGCAATTTTTGTCTTTTTATGAACGCATTAATATATTTTTTAATGTGATAGTAAATTTGATATATGTTTGTAAGTTTTTATATTTTCGTGCTTTGAGCACAGTTTGAACAGTTTATCTCTTATTTTAGCAACGTGTGCCTTGTAGAACCCACAGGAGTCTCTGTATGTGTTTTGTTGTCTTTGAAGACCCCGTTCCCCTTGGGGTAGGGGGGCACTCTTATTCTTTTGAACATGCCAAACTAGGGTAAAAATAGGGTAGAAATCTCAAGTCAGTGTTCTAGGGAATATTGTCTGGGCAGTACTCAGGCACTGCACAGTAGTGTAGAGAAGAAAGTATTTCTGGGCTCCTGGTCTGGTGTCCTTGACTGTCAGCTCCCCTGCCAGGCTGGGAATAAACCGGAAGCACTGTATCCTCCTAGAAATCTTGCTTGCAAATTCCTTTAACTGAAAGATACTGCGTAATGATCAGGGAACGGGGTACTGTAGATATCCCTAGTGTAGAGTGATACATGGAAGAGCAATGTACAGGTCGGCATCATGAAGAGGAGGAGCTCTGCAGGAGGGAATGGGCTCCTACATCACCCAGTATTGTGTGGAGCCAAGGGGAATACCCAGCCTGTCAAGAAGCTTGGCATGCCCACTTTGTCCCTGAAACCCCATGCGCTCCTGGTCACCCCATTAGCTTGATCATCTCTCTGAAACCTCGGAGCACTCCTGCATCTACTGCACAGCATTAACAGTCTTGAAACTAATACCCTCAAATGTCCCAGCACTACGCTCCTCTTGGACCTGGGATTCTTGCGCACAGGAACTTGGTTGCATCCTTAGTAACCTACTAGATTCATGTTTTTGTACTTCCTTTGTGTCCCTGTCCACTTCCAGTGGTGGCTGGCACGGAACGGGGGTGGCGGGGCGGCGGTGGGGGCTAAGGAGGTTTAAAAAAAGTTGTAAAAAACGTACCGACTTGCCTGTACCCTCTCATCCCACCATCGTTGCTCCAGTCCTGGCCAGAAAAGAATAGGAAGGACCCAGGCTTAGGCTCCCCTGAGCCAATCACAACACTGCAATGCAGCATTGTGATTGGTCTGAGCATCATGGTTCAGCACTCAGCCAGGGAATGGGAACCTGGGCATGTTTTCCACCCAGGTTGCAATGCATCCTGGGTGGAGAACATGCAAAGTGCACATGACTGTTTGACCAGCACCAGACGACCAACCAGTCTTGCACACTTGCAGTGTGCTACCACTCCTCCTCCTGCTCCTCTGTCACCAGAGTAGCCCGCCACGCTCACAATGCTGCAGCAGCAGGAAAAAATAAAATGAAATTAAATTTTAAAAAATACCATTTTGTTTTCTCTTTATTTTACTTCTGCAAAGCAGTGGGGCGCCGCTCCTCCGGCTTAGCTGAGGAGCAGCCACTGTCCACTTCTCCCATGGATCATGACTATTTTGTGAATGAGCTCTCAAGCCCCATTTGGGTGCAAGGTGCATTGACCAGCCCACCTCTCAAGAGCAGCACATCAGATGCTCCTGACATTCAATCAGGGGTGTGGCCTCCTTCCTGTGCACCATTACCTGTACGGGGCAGCTTCTTTTTAATGCAGATTTATATAGCGCTAAATTTACCCGAAGGTATTGGAGCGCTTTACATGAGCACCGGTTAAGTTACACAAGAACACATTCAAGCACGGGGAGATTAAGTGATTTCACCAGAATCACAGGATGGGGACGCAACCCGAGGCTCGAACCTCTGTTTCCAGCACCAAAGTCGGCAATCTAGCCGGCGGACCGCATCCTCTCCCCCTCTTCATAACTGACTTATGAGTTAGCCCAGCCTAAATTGCATTCAGTGGCCAAGCAAGCATACATGCAAGAGAACGGGCAGGATTCTCAGGAAACCGAGTAAGCCCCAATCAGGGCAAGGCACTGGGGCAGACTAGCGAATTAGAGTGGGACTTGCTGGTGGGTATCCTAGAGGGATCACTCACATGGCCATGTAAAGCAACACTGAGGTCCCCAAAGTATGGCAGAAACTTGTTGCTGTTACCTGATGCATATTGACTATGATGCTATGTATCATTTGTGCAATGATCCATTAGCAGGTATTCTGTACATTAAGGGGCACATGCATCAACAGAAATTGCATTCGCAAACAGAGCGAATCGCTAAAATTTGCCGTTTGAGAATGCAATTTCTGTTTTTGGTATGCATCATTTTTTTTCATATTTAAGAATCGCAATTGGCTTTGCAATTCCTTATTTTTTTGCAAACGGGATTGCGAGTTTTCCTAAATTGGCAAAAATAAGGATTTCTTAAAAAAATTGCGAAAAGCGGTATGCATGAAAATTCGCTATTTGCAATTTCCATAGAAATCGCTATTAAGAATTCCTAAATTTAGAAGAAGTGTGAGCAGGTGCTATTTTTTTTTCTTAAACAGAAACATGTGCAATTGATTTGGCAACTACGAAAGGGGTTTCACAGACCCTCAGGAACTCTTCCAGAATGGCAGCAGTGATTGGGCTGGCACGTAGGTGGCGTTTGAGAGCAGCAGGGAGGAGGAGAAGAATACTGAATGAAAGAATATTTAGATTGCGCATCACTTTGTTTGGGCAGACACAGGCAGACATATATGATAAGTATAGGCTTAATGCAGACTCAATTTTAGATCTGATAGCAGAATTAGACCCCATATCGCAGAGGCAAACAGCTAGGACTCAAGCCATACCCACCCATGTACAGGTGTTATGTTGTCTTCATCTTCTAGCCTCTGGCTCCTCCCAAGGTGTCATTGCTGTTGCTGGGGGGGTTTCACAGAGTGCATTGTCTAGATTTGTTAGAGACTTTCTTAATGCAATGCTACATAGAATAAACCATCACATAAAGTTCCCTACAACTCAGCAGGAGTTGCTGCAGACTAAATTAGACTTTTACAACATGGCACATTTCCCACATGTAATAGGATGTGTAGATGGAACTCATGTTCCCAATTGTCCCCCTTCTGCTAATGAATATATTTTCAGAAATAGGAAAAATTATCATTCCTTAAATATTCAAACAATCTGCAATGCAAAAGGAATCATCACTGACTTAGTTGCCAGTTATCCAGGGAGTGCTCATGACTCCTACATTTTTAAACATAGTGCCATCCATGCTCGCCTGCTTGCTGGAGAATTTGGAGATGGATATTTACTAGGTAAATGCAATTATTCAATGTGAAAAGTATTTAAATGTCATGCTCTTGCATGTAATTGATACTCATTTCCAACTTGTATTTTAAAACTTAGGAGAGAGTGCATATGGTGTGAGGTGATACATACTCACACCTTACCTGACTCCAAATACCCACAAAGAACAGCAATACAACCATGCCCATATCTCAACCCGCAGTATCATAGAGAGGACTTTTGGTGTCATGAAGTCTAGGTTCCGCATACTGCATAAGACTGGTGGAGCATTGCAATACGGTCCGGATGTCTGCTGCAAAATAGTTGCAACATGCGCAATCCTGCACAACATAGCTACTAGGAGAGGCCTTGAACTTGATATGGAGGATATGCTTCCAAATATTGACAACCAGCCTCAACAACCCCGGCCAAGATTACATGGACCTGACGCAGCAGAAGGGAGGAGAAAAAGGGAAGAAATCACTCAACACTATTTTTGACAAAAGGTGAGTTTAAGGTAATGTGTTTAACATTTATTTTGAATTTGACAAATGATGGAGGAGCTTGGCACTTCAAAAAACAATACTGCTTGTAATTTGAAGACAAAAATAAAGTGAAAACAAACTTCAGTCAAGGTGTGAGTTTCAGAATTACATGAAATCATGACAATATTAGCAAATTAATAATGAAAATCATTTCTTCCTTCCACGCAAACCTAAAGCTTTGGTTTTGACATTCTCAGAATTGTTTGGTTTTCCTGTACTCATGTCTTGACCTCTTGCACTACGGCGTTCTGGCAAATCTTTAGGTTTAATTTTGTCATTGCTTACATCATAATCTATGTTTGGACCCCCTTCATCAGATTTGTTAAGGTTTTCTTTAGGCTGCATCTCAGTAGCAGCACTTCTCATAGACAGCATACCATCACAGAGTACCCCACAACATTGCCGAATGTCCTTTTGAATGGAAATTGTATGTTTCATTAGTCGTGCATTGCTGGTAGTAACTCTATTTAATGCCCTGGCATATGTGTGCATGCTCATTATTGACCTCATGTGTCTATTGCAATTTGCAATCTTCTGGCCTTCCATTCCATGACAAATATTCTCCAATGCACTTGCTATGCGGTCAAAATTTTCACATGAGGCCTTATGTGCACCTTCAATCACTTTTGTTAGTGTTGTAAAATTTTTGTTCATTGCAGTAATATTTTCACTGATATCACCGAGTTTCCCCTTCATAATTCTCATGCCCTTCCCTTGCAGACGCTGCACTTTCAATAATTTTAATTCTACAACACATGCAAGGGTGTTATCGTCTATGGAGTCACTTTGACTTGTGGACCTTGGCCTTCTCCTGAAGAATTTTTGAAGTCTTTTGCGCCGACTTGACTGTTTATTAGTATTGTCAGGAATTGCAGCAATTTCCTTTTCTACTTTAGGGACATTATTTTCTTCCTCAGTGTCTGAGTTCAGAAGCTGGCGCACTCTCTTCCTACCTTGCAATGTGTGCACAGGTGTTGAAGATATTTTTGACTGTGGGTCAAATGTGTCCTGCAAATCCATGTTGGTTTCTTCTGAAACATTTATTTCTGTTTCCTTATCAACATCTACAAATGATAAAGTGCATTCAGTATATGTTTGATTTGAACTAACATGTTTTAATGTTCAATAAAATGCACATTTCTTTACCAATAAAATGTATAAATGCAAGCATTTTAAGAATTCCTTTTGTGATGTTTCATTTCATAATTTAAAACATGAAATTTTAAGAACCTTTTGAAAATCATGTTGAAAACTACATATCCCATGATGCACTGCTTCCTTCAATAAAATGCCTTTTTAACTGCCATAAGCCAAAGCAAAGTGTCCTATTCTTAAAGGGGTTTCAACATGAGCTTTACTACTATGTGTAATAACATCTTGCAGACCAAGGACATGAAAATTAAGATTTATCCAATTTACAATGTACACATACCTTGTGAAGTGCCAGCATGCTCAGATGTGTCTATCTGAATCACTCCAATCACTGCTTCAGTCACAAGCGCGCCCTCAACCAAATCCTCAAGGGGGGTAGTTGGTGTGTCCTTGGGAGGGCCTCCACCAGTTTTCTTTGCACTTTTAATCCTTGTCGCAAACCTTTCTTTTGCGCGAGAGCGTAAGTCATACCACCTTTTTTGCAGGTTGGTGATATCTCGGTGGGCAACCCCCACAGCATTTACCTTGGCTTGAATGGCCAGCCAATGTTTTCTTTTGACTGCTTCTGGGACCTTCAAAGACAATTTTCCAAAAAGCTCTTCCTGCCTCTGAGAGACCTCCTCTATTAATATCTGCAACTCCTGCTCACTGAACTTCATCTTCCTTTTTGTAGCACGAAGGTCTTGACTTCCAACTTCTGATTCCATTTCTCCCTTAGCAGCTCTCAAAAAACAGTCCTCCTTGTGCAGCAAACAAAGCTGTACTGACCAACTGCCACTCTCTAGTTCAAACTAGGTCTCAGGTGCATTCAATTAGTGTGTAGGCTTCCTGGGTGTGTCCTCAATCCAATGCATCAAAATGCGAATTCGCAATTTTGCGATTTTTTTGCAAATTCGTAAAATGCAAATTCGCAAAAAAATCGCAATTTATTTGCTTTTCGCAAAAAAATGCAATTTTTTGCGATTCCTTAACTCAACTAAAAAAAAAGATGCATCCCGTTTTGCGATTCGCAAGTTGCGATTCCTTAAAAATCGCAATTTACGATTCGCAAAACGGAACAATGATGCATGTGCCCCTAAGTTCTGAGTCTCGAGCTTATATCACCTCCCTGAGTAATCTTTTGACCGTAGATATCCAGAGGGTCAAGTGCTAAAGTGGTATATTTGGTGTCTAGTTTTCGGTCTAATAGCGGAAGACTAATAGCCTGCCCCCAGGGTAGGTGGCATGATTCACACACACCTCACTATCAGCCGCCTCAGTTCTACGTGTAGGCTGCAAGAAGCAAAGCTGGCACTGGAAACCTACAGGTGAAGGTGTGGGAGATGGTGGCTGTGAATGGTTCAAGAATGCAATTGTCCTGTGCGCCTTTCATCTATGCCCTTCAAAATGCCCTTTTTAGCCTCAATTATACCTTAACGAGCATTTATTTTGTCCCAGCAGCTTAGTGCAGTATGTCCGGAACCTCCACACGTAATAAACACCCCCCATAACCCACTAATTCACTCTCATGAAAGCCTGCACCCCCTGCAGACCTTTAAAGCTAAAGATCATGCACCTCAATAATCTGATTTATCACTTCTTCAAATGAGGTGTCACTCTGAAGCTCTCTTTTAGAGCAGAGCAGCAGCTGCAATAAAAGGGCTTAGAGGGCAAAGACGGGGGAACGGATGGAAATGTCCCTTACAAGGTTTTGTGAGTGCGCACCAGTGCTTTGACTTACCCTAATGCAAGTCTCTATGAAGCCTCATTTACAAGACACTGCCGCTGCGCAGCACCGCAAGCATTTTGGCTGCGCCACACTACGGCACTTCAAAGCACAGGAATGCGTCATGTTTACAATAATATGTTGCATCCCTGTGCTTTCCCCTGCGCTAGTGCTCAATTGGCTGCCATGCGCCAAAGCAAGTATCCTTCCACCATGGTGCAAGGATGCCTGCGTCACGGGGATGGTTGTTTATGTGCAGGAAGGTGTTCCTTCCTGTTCATAAACAACCTGAAGTGGCATCTGTCAGCTTCTATGTGTGCTTCATTAGTACACATATAAGTTACATAACGTCATTTTTTTAATGGTTGTTTACATGCAGGTAGGGACACCTTCCTGCACATAAACAATCACATGAGGTGATTTCCTTGTTAAATGTGTGCTACAGAATGCAGTACACATGGAAAGAGGAGAAAAAACAAGGAGAAATGAATGCATTTCTGCTTGTTGCACCATCCTATGCCTCCCCTGGTGAGACGTATCATTCAAACGCATTTCCAGGTTTACAATTTCTCGTAAATTTAGAAATGTGTCAGGTTCCATGGGTGTTGCATGAGAACACCCACAGCAACACCAATTGAACGCCCCTTTCATGCAAAGTGCTGCTTGTAAAGGGGCCCTATTTACAAGGACAGGAAAAGCAATGCAGGATGGCTTTTCATGTCCTTAAAAATATGGGGCAGGAAAAAGCGCCGCCGGTGTGTCACAATTAGTGGTGCACCGTGGCGCAAGGGGCTTGTAAATAAGCCACTACTGTGGGTTTTTTTCTGTCTTCAGCACAAACAGATATCATACATGCATGTTGAGGGTCATTTACTGTAATTTGTAAATTAATGATAGCGGGGCTCTGTCGTCATGAGTTGCCCACCAAGGGCCTCATTCATGAAAAGGGTTGCATCGCTGGGCAAACACAGCAATGCGTCACTTTTCATAGCGCCATCCTTGTGACACCATGGATGTGCTATATTTACACTAAGGTGTTCCATGTCACAAGGATTGACCAGATACATCAGGGATCCTGAGTATCTGGTAGCGCAATATTGCTGGAGTGTGTCAGTAAACTGACACAACTTCAGCAATGATGTCATTACATTTGGGTGAGTCCCATGTAAAAGGCCCTGTGTCACTCCTTATGCCTGCTTGAGACAGGCGTGCTAATTGTGACACAGTCAAGTCATAGGAGTGGTGCAGTGAAATCTCATAGATTTCACAGTGTCACTTCTACGAGGCTTTTTTACATGGAAGCGCCCACCCTGCATACATTATACCTGATGCAAGTATAATGTAGCGCAGGGCTTTAAAAAGTGACTCATCTGCCTAGATGCGTCACTTTTAAACAGGGTGCAGTCTGGCGCATGTTTTACTCCTCCACAGTGTCACAAAAAGTGCAAGCCCTCAAAAAAAGGGCCTATGTGTGCCTTCATGCTCAAAACGGGCTATTGAACCTCTGTCAGATGACATGAGCTTGGCAGTAGTGGCAGTGTATGTTTTCAGTCATAGTTGCATTGGCAGCCTTTTTTCTTGTTCTGAGCGAGTAGCTCAATGACCTTAACCCTTTCAAGTTCTGCCTCAATCTTATGTGAACAGCTCCCTTGCTACATCCAGTGTTCCTGGATAGTAAATGCATGTGGTATAGGTAGGTAGGTGATAGTATGTACAGGTGTAGGTAAGAGACATCAATAACCAAATGAGAGAAAACCTTCTGAACCCTGTATCACAGGTTGAAAAGCCTTTTGGTATCCCAAGTGCTCCTGCAATATTTTATTTAAAGGAACCTTTCGGCTGATTAAAAAAATTCAAAGGACGTGAATGGAAAACAATTATTCCTACGCCTCTATTTAGACTTGATGTTGCAACTGGCTTTTACATGACAATCTTGTCACCCATCTTTCCTCAGGACTTGCCATGCCCTATATCAAATTCAACCACCTACACAGGCATACCATGCCCTCACACATCCGTAAGTACAATACCCGATTTCTTGGCTCGGTATATTAGTATTTTATGGGGAGGTAAGCGTCAGCCTGAGAGGCGAGCATTGTGTGTATTGTTAGCTTTCTTGCGACCTTTATATCGCAGCAGACACTGAAGTGTAGGAGGATTGGGACAGAGCTCCCCTTAGATGTATACAAGGGACTTTTTGCTCAGTTCTGTCGTTTGCAATGTTTAATTTGTAAAAAACATACGTGCCATGGCTCTCGTCAGGAGGCCACTGCAGCTTGCACCACATATTGCCAATGCAACTACTAATCCTGACACTCGTGCAAGTGTGACAATTCGGACTATTTCAGGCCTCCAAAGCTATAAGAATGGCTTGGGTCGCACGTAATAGTCGTTTTGAATGTATACTGATTTAATATTTAACTGTTGCTATGGTCATCTCTAAATTAGCCAGACAGTGCCACCTTGTGGCAGACTGTCACAAGCTCCGGTGTTGACAATTAAGTGCCAGTGCCGAGCACCAGAAACCACCAGCTTAAACTAAGCACTGGTCATTTGTTCCTTCCTGGAGCACTCTCCTTAGGCTAGATCCAGATAGCAATCTTATCTGAAGTGCAGAGTTGGCCTTAGTCAGGGCCTGATTCATTTGTTCCCTTTGGGAGCTGCACCCAGACGGCTGATGGGCGTCTCCTCTTTGCGCTTATGTTCTCTCAGCACAGACTCCATTCATCACCTCCTGTTCCCTGGCATCACCTGGAGACAAATACTGTGTCTGCACTGGCAAAAGAGGGATAGCCGAAGTGTATGAAGCATCTCAAACTAGTTTCAGAACTGCATACGTGGAATGCACAAGCACTGCCTGAGAAACAAGTGCAAGAGAAAGACTGAAGCTGTCAGGTAGTGTAACAGGACTTCTCATTGACCAGTTTAGGCAATACCGTGCAGAGTGTTGGGGAAACATCTGAGAACCAGGGCTGGTGTTCTTGACACCTAGCCTCTCACAGGTGAGGGGACATCACCTGACCCCCAAAAATCTGCAGCTATCTACTGTAAGAAGATGTGAGTCTGCATTGGTAAAGGAGTCTGCCTGACCTGCTCAGAGAAGAGCCCGGAAGGCACCACTTCAAGAAGAGTCTGCCTATATGAAGAAGCCCAGCTGCCTGGAGAAGAAGCTGCCTAGGAAAGCAGACTCATACCAAGAAGAACATAATAGGCGCTAACCAGAGCTATGTGAGCCTCCTGCTCCTGCAGTGAGTGTCCCCTTTTACCTTCATTGCGCCTCAAGATGTTTCCTGCCCCCACAGTGAACTGTAAGCAATCAGGTTGGTGGACAGCATGGACAAATGGAGGAACATTGAAGGACCAAATACTAGCATTATGAAAGCAGGTTTCCCTGTGCCTCCTGCTCAAGTTGCATTGCACTGGAGTGCAACCGCATTTCATAGTCGCAGCCAAGAACTGAACTGTGCTCAAGAAGTGTGTGTTACTAAAAAGACATTACAGACCGCTGACTCAGGCTTTTACTTTGGGTCAACTGTGCTGGTCCATGCATCCTGTGACTTTGGGACCACCTCCTTTCACTGTGTCTTGAAGATCCCAGAGCTAAGGCTCATGTAGCCAAGCTTCAGTCAACCTGCAGACCAGTGCTTAATTTGAGCGGGTGTTTTCCAGTGTTCGGCACCAGCACTTAATTGTCAACACCAGGGCTGGAGCAGTCTGCCACATGGTAATGCTGTCTCTCTAATTTAAAGTTAAGCACAGCGGTTGTTTAATAATTCAATATACATAACAAATTACTCTTGACTGCCACCCAAGTCATTCTTATAGCTTTGGGAGCCTGGAATACACTGAATTGTCACACTTTTAGGAGTGTGATGGTTAGTAACTGTGTTGGTACTGTCATTGGAGGCGCTGGGAGGAGAAATGTGTGGTGTAAGCTGCAGTGGTCTCCTTACGAGAGCCCTGGCACTTAAGTTTTTTACAAATTAAGCACTGCCACATATTCATATGAAGTTCCCTCAAGATCTATGGATGGGCTCTGCAGCTGTGTTTGGGTTGGGTTTTGCTCTGAATGTGAAACACATCCTTAACTGCAATCCCTCCTCTGTGCAACTGCAGACTCTTTGGAACAGCCACTTGTGACTGGAGGAAGTCACTTAAACTTGGAGGAAGTGACCTTGCAATCGTGGGCTGCTGCAGCATCCCAGGTGAAACAGTGGCCCGTATCTCCCTTGAGAGCGAGAGACACTGCCTGCATTATAGCCAGGCTGAGAAAACCACTCGGTTAAGCCTCCCACCCTAACACTCACCTCTGGGTCGGGGAACCAAGAAGCTCTTACTCCTCCACTGTGAGCCTGCCCCTGCCAGTTTTCCCTGTTTGATAGTCTTGCATTGCCTTACCTGTAGCATCGCCTCGATGGACCCTGCATCTCTAGACCATCATTGTATGCTCTAATAAGTAGTTTCGCATTAAAGGACTTTCTTTTTTGAATAATAAATAAAAATAAACATCAAAGCACTGGCATGACATTCCCTTATTGAATGATATTGTGTTGTTTGTTGAGATCTGATTTTCTGACCCCCACACCACTTCAACGGGAAAGCCTTGGACTGCTCGCCTCGCCACCCTGAGAGTCAAGTGCTAAAAGGATGTACTTGGTGCTTAGGTATCAGTGTTCCTAGTAGGCCAGTCCCCTGGACATTAGTGATAAACAGACTCATCCCCCTTAGTTGAGGCCCTGTGTGCACTGGGACCACCGAAATGGAAGTGAACTGTGCAAAAAATCTTACATTGTAGCCCAACTTCATCCCAAGATGCTCCTGGTGAACAAAATGGCTGCCATCCTTCTTGTAGGCTGCTAAACAACATTTGTTCACCAACAAACTCAAACTTGCCCTCATCTGAGTGTCTCCCTATTCCCACTCAGCTCATCTACCTTATCATTTGGGGCTCCAAGGGTCAGCTTTGAGGGTCTAAGCTCCACAAAGAAGACAGGATTCCCTACCTTCAGAGGCAGGATGTCCACTCTATTGAATGTGGCAGTCTCTTTTCCTCTTTTGACTTTCCTGTAAACACACAGGGTTTCCAAGCGTTCTTACGTGCCTGAAAAACAGCATGATGGAGCCATACAACATTTCTAAGCAAACAAATGTAGTTATGTTGCCAGCTGCTTTTCTTGTATTTTCTAGCCGATGACCCCTGGCATTGACTTTCAGTATTCTCTGGCACTGAACATATTTACATCTGCTCTTGTGGCCAATTGCCTCTGGCACAGTGATGGGCCTGGTTGGTGTTACCAGGTCAATGAGGCAATTGCTTCCTGATGAAACATCCCATTAAATCTCATTCATGTTCTACGTTGATATATTTTTTTTTAAGGGGCCACTGAGACCAAACTGCCTCATGATATTTGGAATTTATATTTGAGCACAATAAACAATCTGGTGCAGGTGTGGGTGTTAAAATATATATACAGGGCCCGATTCACAGAATGAACTTAAGGATCAATCCTAAACTTACTACTATTTTGGTATTCACAGAATGCACTTACTACTTTTGGCATTCACAGAAATAACTTACTACTTTTGGTATTCACAGAAGTTAGGATTTTGTCTTAAGTCTGTCTTAAGTCTGTCTTAAGACAAATTTAAGACAAAATCCTAACTTCTGTGAATACCAAAAGTAGTAAGTGCATTCTGTGAATACCAAAATAGTAGTAAGTTTAGGATTGAGTCTTAAATTCATTCTGTGAATCGGGCCCACAGTTATTTTCTATACATACACTTGTCGAGGTTGTGCTGAAAATAATAATTTTCCTGCGAACAGTGAAGGCTGCGTTTACCTTAGGCATGGGCGTAAAATCCGTTCCGCTCGCGGATTTTGCGGATTTTCGGTAAATCCGCAATCCGCGAGATTCGCGGATTTCCCGCAAAATCCGCAAATCCGCGCGCTGCTTTTTTTTGCTTGTGTTCGCACTGCTCACGGCCCGCGGCGCGGGCAGCAACAATCTTGCACTCGCGAAATTACAAAAAAAAATAAAAATGGCGGAGGAGTGAAGGAAGGAAGTGGCCCAGTCTCCAACTTCCTGTTCCTGTCCAGCAAGTTCCTCCCATTGGGGAGGGGTGAAGGAAGTGCCCCAGTCTCCAACTTCCTGTTCCTGTTTCCTTTCCTGGCCATTTTGGATTCGATCTTGACTGGGAAGGATTACCTTTTGTGGATGCTGCTGGATATTTGGATTTGAGGCCTTTTGGATTCAAAATTTGATTTCACAAGTAAGTTGATAAGTTGATGTTGTTTGTGGTGATTTTTGTGTGTGTTTTTCGACTTTTGGGGTGGTGTTGGGGGCTGGCTATGTTGGTGGTGGGCCATTTGTATTACTTTTGGATTCGAAATTTGATTTCACAAATAAGTTGATAAGTTGATTTTCTTTGTGGTGATTTTTGTGTGTGTTTTCCGACTTTTGGGGTGGTTTGGGGGATTTTGCGGGTGTTTTGCCGCGTTCGCGTCGTGAAGCAACAATCTCGCACTCGCTAAATTGCAAAAAGTGCAATTCTGCACCAGAAAACCACCAGCAGGCAGCATAAACCTTCTGAAACTTGATGGATGGCATTGGATTGTGGTGATTTGTGTTGTCTTTTTTGACTTTTTGGAGTAGGGGTTGGGGGCTGGCTATGTTGGGTGGGGCCATTTTGAGGCACGGTCCTCCTGGCCATGTGGATGGGGGTCAAGCGGCCATTTTGAAGGCAGGCAGTGAGCTTTGTGCCATAGGCTGCCCTGCACCCATTTTTCCTTGCTTTCACCCCTTGTGCCCAGGTTGAGTCAGTGGTACATGAAACTACAAGCCTCTCTGTGGGCTCTCTTGGATCAATGTTAAATTCCTGTTTCCCAAAAATGTAGCAATTCTTATTTTTGATATTTCCATATTGTGGTGTGCACGTGTGTATTCGAAATTTGATTTCACAAGTAAGTTGATAAGTTGATTTTCTTTGTGGTGATTTTTGTGTGTGTTTTCCGACTTTTGCGGTTGTTTTGGTGATTTAGCGGGTGTTTTGCCGCGTTCGCGTCGTGAAGCAACAATCTCGCACTCGCTAAATTGCAAAAAGTGCAATTCTGCACCAGAAAACCACCTGCAGGCAGCATAAACCTTCTGAAACTTGATGGATGGCATTGGATTGTGGTGATTTGTGTTGTCTTTTTGGACTTTTTGGAGTAGGGGTTGGGGGCTGGCTATGTTGGGTGGGGCCATTTTGAGGCATGGTACTCCTGGCCATGTGGATGGGGGTCAAGCGGCCATTTTGAAGGCAGGCAGTGAGCTTTGTGCCATAGGCCTGCACCCATTTTTCCTTGCTTTCACCCCTTGTGCCCAGGTTGAGTCCGTGGTACATGAAACTACAAGCCTCTCTGTGGGCTCTCTTGGATCAATGTTAAATTCCTGTTTCCCAAAAATTTAGCAATTCTTATTTTTGATATTTCCATATTGTGGTGTGTATTCGAAATTTGATTTCACAAATAAGTTGATAAGTTGATTTTCTTTGTGGTGATTTTTGTGTGTGTTTTCCGACTTTTGCGGTTGTTTTGGTGATTTAGCGGGTGTTTTGCCACGTTCGCGTCGTGAAGCAACAATCTCGCACTCGCGAAATTTTAAAAAGTGCAATTCTGCACCAGAAAACCACCTGCAGGCAGCATAAACCTTCTGAAACTTGATGGATGGCATTGGATTGTGGTGATTTGTGTTGTCTTTTTTGACTTTTTGGAGTAGGGGTTGGGGGCTGGCTATGTTGGGTGGGGCCATTTTGAGGCATGGTCTTCCTGGCCATGTGGATGGGGGTCAAGCGGCCATTTTGAAGGCAGGCAGTGAGCTTTGTGCCATAGGCCTGCACCCATTTTTCCTTGCTTTCACCCATTGTGCCCAGGTTGAGTCAGTGGTACATGAAACTACAAGCCTCTCTGTGGGCTCTCTTGGATCAATGTTAAATTCCTGTTTCCCAAAAATTTAGCAATTCTTATTTTTGATATTTCCATATTGTGGTGTGCACGTGTGTATTCGAAATTTGATTTCACAAGTAAGTTGATAAGTTGATTTTCTTTGTGGTGATTTTTGTGTGTGTTTTCCGACTTTTGCGGTTGTTTTGGTGATTTAGCGGGTGTTTTGCCACGTTCGCGTCGTGAAGCAACAATCTCGCACTCGCGAAATTACAAAAAGTGCAATTCTGCACCAGAAAACCACCTGCAGGCAGCATAAACCTTCTGAAACTTGATGGATGGCATTGGATTGTGGTGATTTGTGTTGTCTTTTTTGACTTTTTGGAGTAGGGGTTGGGGGCTGGCTATGTTGGGTGGGGCCATTTTGAGGCATGGTCCTCCTGGCCATGTGGATGGGGGTCAAGCAGCCATTTTGAAGGCAGGCAGTGAGCTTTGTGCCATAGGCTGCCCTGCACCCATTTTTCTTTGCTTTCACCCATTGTGCCCAGGTTGAGTCAGTGGTACATGAAACTACAAGCCTCTCTGTGGGCTCTCTTGGATCAATGTTGAATTCCTGTTTCCCAAAAATGTAGCAATTCTTATTTTTGATATTTCAATATTGTGGTGTGCACGTGTGTATTCATAAATGCCTACTTGCAAACTATTAATTGAAGGCCGAGAAGGGGAAGGCCGAGAAGGGGAAGGCCGAGAAGGGGAAGGCCGAGAAGGGGAAGGCCGAGAAGGAGAAGGCCGAGAAGGAGAAGGCCGAGAAGGAGAAGGCCGAGAAGGAGAAGGCCGAGAAGGAGAGGTCCATGGAGAGTTGCAAGTAGAGGTCAGTGAAGAGGGCCATGTAGCGGCGCATGGAGCGGTGCAAGTGGCCACAATGGTTGTTCTTCCCGAAGTCGGGGCACAGGAGGAAATTGACTTTGGACCCGGGGTATCAAGTCAGGAAGACGAAGCCACTCCTCCTGATGATTCATTTTCTCCCAGCTCCCCAGCAAGGAAAAGATCAAGGAGGGTGTGTAGAAGTTCCTCTTCAAGCCCCGCTCCCTCAGATGATCTGGATCAAGATTGGCAACCATCTCCGACGTCTGAGAGGGAGGCACACCATGAGCTGATAAAGGTATCAAATGTTAAAAGGAAGGGACCCGGAAAGCTCATACTTATGGATCCGAACGTCGGACTTGATGAAGTGGTGCATTCTGATGTTGATGAACAGGATGACAGCAATGACCTAGTCATCACACACGTCATTCCAGCCACACCGGCCATGCAGCAGACAGACATTTATACCCTATCCCGACGTCATGCTGAGCGTGACCCTGGCGATGTGGCACTGGTAGCACCACCAACCCAGTCATGTAGTACAAGTTCACCAAAACCTACAGCTCCCATATTTTCTCCCCAGAGGGGAACTCCATCCAGCTCGACTCCCTCAAGTAGGGTTGCTGCAATAATTGCACAACCCAGTAGATGTCTGCAAGGCTCATCCACCACTGCTTCATCTGGCATTGGCAGTATCATCACCTCGTGCGGCAAAACCAGAAGTTTCCAGTCCCCAGTTTGGATCTATTTTAGTGTCCATGCAAAGCATGATAACCTAGCCGTTTGTTCCATTTGTACGACTACAGTTAGCCGCGGTAAGATTGGTACCAACTATGGTACCGGAGGCCAGATAGGTCATCTTGAAAGAAGGCACGCTGTAGAATGGTTTGCGCACCTAGCAAACATCAAGGCAAAGGAATCCCAAAGGGCAAGTGGCCAAAATAAACCCGTACTAGGTGTTTCATCTGAAGATGACGGGGAGGTAGAAGAAGCGTCAGATATTTATCCGGGCGCACCCAGTACCCCTGGCAGCACCACACCCTCCGGAACACATAGGAGGCACACTGAGAGTCTGGGAGACACACCAATGCGGAAATTGTCAACACTGAGCAGAAGTGGATCGAAGAAGGCATCAGCATCATCCATTAAACTTGTCCAGCGCAGCATTACAGACATGTTCTCCTCAGATGGGCCATTTCAACGCAACCACCCAATTGTGCGCCTGTATAACACTAAGCTGGCTAAAATGCTAGCGGTGGACCTTCTCCCTTTTTCGTTTGTCGAAGGTGTGGGTTTTCTTGAACTCGTGGCAACACTGGCCCCTAAATGGAAGGTTCCTAGCCGGTTCTATTTTGCCAGGGTTGCTGTTCCAGCACTACATAAAGAGGTGCTTGAGTTGGTTGGGGCAGCTTTGCAGAAGAGTGCTGTTCACACTATACACCTGACAACAGA
The DNA here is from genome assembly GCF_964263255.1 of Lissotriton vulgaris. NCBI lineage: Eukaryota > Metazoa > Chordata > Amphibia > Caudata > Salamandridae > Lissotriton > Lissotriton vulgaris. The sequence continues at coordinate 795,435,255 of NC_141685.1, read as the reverse complement.
CATGTGGACCAGTTGCCAAGCCCTTGATTACATGTGCATCACTGCACACTGGGTCTCTTTTTCAGGGGTTGCAAAACGGATAAATGCAGGTGGTGACTTGGTCGACATTTTTAAGGGTGCTCGTAAACATGCAACATTAGCCATGTTTGGCATGGAGAAAACTCATACTGCAGACAACATTTTGCATGACTTTAACAAAAAGGTCTTGCAATGGCTGCCCAAAAGAAATTGCAAGGTTGGTTATGTTTCTACTGATAATGGCAGCAATGTAGTTAAGGCCATGGCGGACGGTGACTATTTCAGAGTGCCGTGTTTGGCGCACTGTATGAACCTTGTCGTGCAAAAGTTCTTGAAAAAAGAACCTGCAGTCGACAAAATACTGACCATCTGCAGAAGAATATGCACACATTTCAACCATTCTTTTAAGGCCCGGAAGGAGCTGAGGCGCCAGCTAAATGTACGTAGAATGCCAGTGAAAGCACTTATCCAGGAGGTGGCAACACGTTGGAACTCAACCTTCTACATGCTTGAGCGTCTGCATGAGCTGTTTCCAGTAGTCAATGAGTATTTCTACAACCTGGGTGGTGATACGACAGAAATGATGCTAGCGGTGGAGCAATGGCAGCTAGTTAAAAGCCTGACAGACATGCTTCGTCCTTTTGAGGTCTTCACGCGTGAAGTCAGCAGGGAGGACTGTTCTTTGAGCAAAGCTATCCCATTGTTGCTGAAGCTCGAGCACCAAGTCAAGGTGGTGTCTTCAGAATTAAAGGATGCGGGAAAGAATGAAGCATATGAGTTGGCGCAGAGATTATTACAACGCCTAGTTAGCAATAAACGGCTTGTAAATATCAAGAAACAACAGCACTACATTTGTGCTACTATTCTGGATCCACGTTACAGAAAGCCATTGTTAGGAAAAGTATTAATTCCTTTTGAAACTTCAGATGTTACAGAGTACAAAGGTTGGCTAGCTCGGTCAGCCATTCGTTTTGAAAGAGAGAGGAAGGTAACTGTAGGAGAAGACAGTACTAGTGAATCAGCAGGCCAACAGGCGTCGGATAAAAGCACTTCTGTGCCTGTGGCAGAAGTGAGTGTCTTTTCCTCTGAGCCGTTAACCACACCAGCAACCGTATCATCTGCACCAGGCACAGGCGATATGTCTGAAGAGGATTGGCTAAGTCAGCTAGGGTTTGCTTGTCCCAGAAAGGACACAGAAGTGCAAAGTACAGGAATGCGGGAGAACATTGCTTCAATGGTGCAGGCCTACCTGGATGACTCAACAGCGGTCAATATTACTGAGGACCCATTGGCGTATTGGCATGGGAAAAGAAACATATGGCGAGAGCTCACCAACCTGGCTATCAATTACTTGTCTTGCCCACTCGCAAGTGTGTCTTCAGAACGTGTTTTTAGTTCTGCTGGTGGCATTGTGACTTCCAAAAGGTCCCGCCTCTTGCCCGCAAATGTGGAGCGGCTCACCATGATAAAGATGAACCAGCACTTCATACCACCAGATTACAAAGTACGAGAATGCACGCAGGAAGAAGAGGACACCGACCTACCTGAGGAAAGTTCTCCTCAGTTACCACAAGTACTACCGACTGAATTTGCAGAGTATGAGGACGAGTTCATTTTCCCTGACACCGAGTTCTGAAAATGAGTCAATGATTCATTAACTTTATTTTTAGTCCGACTCCTTATTCACTTTTATTCCTGTGTGTCTGTCTTTCTTTGTTTACCAAGTGCTTGATCCCATTCACAACAAAACTGTAATCACCCAATCAAAGAACAAGCCCATCAGCAGAACTGTCTTGATTTTGATGCCGCAGCATTCATCAGGTTCACAAGTTAGTTGCCAAGAACTCAGTCCTGGTCGTCTATCCTCCTCCTCCAGACTCACCCTATCCATTTCCCGTAATGCTGATGCCTGGATTCCGCACAATGAAGAAACTTACGTTGACGAGTCCCCTAAAGAGGTACTGGAAGTAGTGAGTCCTCATTTAAATAAATTTTTCTAAGTGTGGCTTTTTTCCCGGATTTGCTTTTTGGCTGTTTGGGGGGTGTCAAACTTGTTTGCGCTTGGGTTTATGGGTCTTGGCTGGGCCATTGCTGGCAAGGTCTATTAAGGGATGAAATTGGTTAGGAGGAAATGGGAGGTGAAAACGTTTAGGCGTTATTGCTCACTTGCCTGTCTTAGGGGTGCTGTCTGTGGGGCTTCTAGGGTTTTGGGGTCTGTGAGCCCAGCTGGCACATTTCGAATGTTGATTGCTTTTGTTTTGCAGAAAATCCACGCCGGGAAACTCCAGTTGGGGTCCTGCTGCAGAACGCTTTAGGACACTGTGAATTCCAGGTGGAGACAGCCCTCAACAAACACAAATTACAGGTAAGATAAGCGTTTGGATGGGAGGTAGTATAATGGAGTATTAGGAGGAGAGGCGAGAGAGTGACAGTGGTACTACTAGTAAACTCCTAGGACTCTTGATTTAGGAAACTTTGTGACAGGCATTTAACTTTGGAAAACATTTGGCCAATTACAGGTTGCTTTTGTTTTGCAGAAAATCCACGCCGGGAAACTCCAGTTGGGGCCCTGCTGCAGAACGCTTTAGGACACTGTGAATTCCAGGTGGAGACAGCCCTCAACAAACACAAATTACAGGTAAGATAAGCGTTTGGATGGGAGGTAGTATAATGGAGTATTAGGAGGAGAGGCGAGAGAGTGACAGTGGTACTACTAGTAAACTCCTAGGACTCTTGATTTAGGAAACTTTGTGACAGGCATTTAACTTTGGAAAACATTTGGCCAATTACAGGTTGCTTTTGTTTTGCAGAAAATCCACGCCGGGAAACTCCAGTTGGGGCCCTGCTGCAGAACGCTTTAGGACACTGTGAATTCCAGGTGGAGACAGCCCTCAACAAACACAAATTAGAGGTAAGATAAGCGTTTGGATGGGAGGTAGTATAATGGAGTATTAGGAGGAGAGGCGAGAGAGTGACAGTGGTACTACTAGTAAACTCCTAGGACTCTTGATTTAGGAAACTCTGTGACAGGCATTTAACTTTGGAAAACATTTGGCCAATTACAGGTTGCTTTTGTTTTGCAGAAAATCCATGCCGGGAAACTCCAGTTGGGGCCCTGCTGCAGAACGCTTTAGGACACTGTGAATTCCAGGTGGAGACAGCACTCAAACACAAATTAGAGGTAAGATAAGCGTTTGGATGGGAGGTAGTATAATGGAGTATTAGGAGGAGAGGCGAGAGAGTGACAGTGGTACTACTAGTAAACTCCTAGGACTCTTGATTTAGGAAACTCTGTGACAGGCATTTAACTTTGGAAAACATTTGGCCAATTACAGGTTGCTTTTGTTTTGCAGAAAATCCACGCCGGGAAACTCCAGTTGGGGCCCTGCTGCAGAACGCTTTAGGACACTGTGAATTCCAGGTGGAGACAGCCCTCAACAAACACAAATTAGAGGTAAGATAAGCGTTTGGATGGGAGGTAGTATAATGGAGTATTAGGAGGAGAGGCAAGAGAGTGACAGTGGTACTACTAGTAAACTCCTAGGACTCTTGATTTAGGAAACTCTGTGACAGGCATTTAACTTTGGAAAACATTTGGCCAATTACAGGTTGCTTTTGTTTTGCAGAAAATCCATGCCGGGAAACTCCAGTTGGGGCCCTGCTGCAGAACGCTTTAGGACACTGTGAATTCCAGGTGGAGACAGCCCTCAACAAACACAAATTACAGGTAAGATAAGCGTTTGGATGGGAGGTAGTATAATGGAGTATTAGGAGGAGAGGCGAGAGAGTGACAGTGGTACTACTACTAAACTCCTAGGACTCTTGATTTAGGAAACTCTGTGACAGGCATTTAACTTTGGAAAACATTTGGCCAATTACAGGTGAATCAACACGATGACAGTGTTCCGTAAAACAAACTTACTGCAAAACCACCACCCACCAGGCTCAAAAGTAGTAAAAAACAGCTATGCTCAGATAAAGTTTGAAAAAGTATATTTTTATATCCCTAACAAAATAAACTCCCGCAAGACCCTCCCTAACCCCAACAAATAAATAGTCCATCAAAAGTCCCCAAAAACCCCAACTCCCAATTCCCACCCCCCAAAAGTCTCTAAAAAAGGGGCAAGGGACACTCTACGGATGCAGGTTGTTGAATTTGGCCTCCAGGGCATCAAACTTCTCCTGGATGATGGCTTGATCTAAACGGAGGCCCTCCACCAGATTATGATACTCCTTCCATCTCTGGACCTCCGCCTCTAGGTTGGACACTCTGCGGAGTGCAAGGCACAAGCGAGCCTTTACAGTACTGTGAGGAGGTGCAGCCTTTGCTGCTCGGCGGTGGCGTCTTCCAGCACGGCTCCGGTTGGCTGGAGCACTGCGCTTACCGGCAGAACGTGGGGTCACGGAGGAGGATGCAGAAGATGTTACACTGGAGTGCGTGTCGTCCCCCTCCATTTCCACCAGCCGGCGATATTGCGCAACAGTGGCATCTAGCCTCAGTTGCCGGGCAAGTACAGCCCGCATACTCCTGCTCGGTTTTGATGTTTTAGAATTACCAACTATAAGAAGAAAGAAAAACATAATCTGTAACGAATGCTCTTTAAGAATATGATTAACACAAAATGATTCAGCAGGAAGTTGTGTCACAGTACAACTAGCAACTAGCCAGCGCAGTACAAAACTATTGAGGCCAGTATCATGGGCGTCCGCATGGAGGGGCAAGGGGGGGCGCTTGAATCACCATTTCCCTTCCCACAACTCACTTGTATCCTTGGTTTGGTGCTCTTTCATATGAAAGAGATCTGGCAGAAGTGAGTGACTTTTCCTCTGAGCCGTTAACCACACCAGCAACCGTATCATCTGCACCAGGCCCAGGCGATATGTCTCTATCTCTCTCTCTGTCTCCCTCTGTCTCCCTCTACCTCGCTGTCTCTCTCTCTCTGTCTCCCTCCCTCACCCTCCCTCTGGCTCCCTCCCTCTCTCTCTCCTTCTGTCTTCCTCTCTCTCTGCCTCTATCTGTCTGTCGGTCCCAGCCTGCTGTAATTACCATATTGTAATTTGTCACTGGTCCAGCACTGGATATACATCATATGCTATCTAAGAGTCAGATAGTACCATGATCCAGCTTACCTGTACTCCACACCACCGCTGCCTGCTTCCTCACAGTCTGATTGTCCACTTGCGCCGCATCCTCCCCAGAGTCGTCCTCAGACTCAGAGTCGATGACGATCACGTCCGAGCTGGCCCCGCCACCAGCTGTTCCACCTAAAAAATATATTTAAGACTGTTAGATTACACCACTCACTAGTATTTGGTCTAGGAATGAAGAAATTTGAAAACAGAAAAAATAATTGACTGTCTACTCTAGTCTAAAGTAAAAATGTCCCTCCTTCCAGGGAAGGCTGTTGTCTTGCTGCACTTTTTTGTCACAATTGATGAATGCTTGCTTAATTTTAACACACATCTTTTTTCTCTGAACAGACAGACGCTGGACTTCTACGGACAAGAGCAACATCAACTAAACCAGGTGAAAGCTCGGCTCGACCACAAGACATGTGTTCCATTACTCATCAACTCAGCACCAAGCACTTTTCCTTTTCCAGCTAACTTTATTTTAATATATGTGTTTACTTTTACTTTTTTTAATAAAGCTTTTAAACTTGAATAGACTCTGTGGTTTTTGGTCCTCCAAGCTAGAGTGACTGAGCGAAAGGTTTTGTAATTTTTGCAAGGAGGAGTCCGTGCCGCTGACACTACCAAGTTTATACTATAGTATACAGTGTGCTAAACACGCCACTCTGAAATATTATTACTCTGGTCTTTGGTGTCCATAGTAAGGTTTGTGGAGAATTGTCCCTGCAACAGTAGTATTATTGATTTTGCTCCTATCTAAACACTGTTTCGAAAAATTTAAATTAGGAACGCTTGGACAACAATAGGTCCTCTATATTTAAATGAAAACTTACTGGGGCCAGCAAAGGAGCACTCGCCGCCCTGGCCTGCATCATCCTCCTCCTTTGGAGCCACTGCATCCGCTGTTTCTGTCCGCTTGCCCCTGGGCGGACCTGACGTACAACATGAAAGAAAGAACAGAAAAAATTGATGATTGCTGCTTGTCGATGTCCTTGTCAACCAAATCAAACATTTAGAAAGAACAAGGACCAACTATTTTAGCCAAAAAGAGGGCTACAAAGGAAGGACTGCACCTGAGCCTCTACTCAGTCATTTAGGACAATGATGCGTCACTGAAACCCTGCGCCTGCATGAAGCAGGCTTACGGCTTGACGCAGCATTGCTGGAGCTGCGCCATCGTTGCAACGCAACTCCATCAATGAGCCGCCTTTACGGCACCGATGCGTAACGCTTCGGTGACGTTTTGGCACCATGGCGTGCCGCATTGAAAATACGGCGCACCATGGGTGGTGCTGGCGTGCCTCACACTTTGCAGGGATGCACAGGTAATTGCTAATCTGACACTTAGGGGCATACTTACGAGTTCTGGGCTGCACACCTCCAGAGGTGCACCAGAACAAAATGCGTAACTCAAAACTAACCTTGCGTCACGGCAGATGCGCCGCAATTACAATGCGGCAAACCCTGGCGCAAGGGTAGGCAGATGCGTGATGCATCTCGTGACGAAAGAGGGGCGCATCTCTAGAGTCGCGTCGCAGGCGCGATGCAACTATAGCAATGCTCAGGGATGCCCAATACTCAACATACCGCATCAGTCCTTACGCCTGCTTCAAGCAAGCAGGCATAAAGAATTGACGTAGCAGCGTCGCGGAAGTGCCTGCGTTAAATCTTGTAGATTTCACGCAGGCACTTTTGCGAGGCGCACATCTGCCTGACCGCCACCCCCCCCTCCCCCTGCGTGGGAACGCACCCATTGTGGCGCAGGCCCAGGTCTTAACGTGGCGCATCTCCTTAGAAGCATCACGTTGTACATGACTCGCTGTGCGTCAGGTAAGGCAGCGTAAACGTGGCGCAAGGGGCTTGTAAATCTGCCCCTTTGTGTCTAGCATTACGCAGTTCTGTAAAGTACACTCATACATTACTCAGCCCAATTAAATGAACACAAAATAGAAAACAAATAAGCAGTGGCACCGCCACAGAGAAAGAGAGCAGTGCACCTGAAATGCACAGAAGATTTTGAAATTTTAATTTAGCTCTCCTATCAATGTAATCAGCAGCATTATTGCTCTTTGTAAAAAAGTTAAAGCAAACATTTGCAATATTAACACACAGAGCAGGAGAAAAAACAGAGTAGTGAGTGATGAAAAAATTGCTACTACTACTCACCAAGCCCGGGGACCTCCACTCCCAGCAGATCGAGCAGGTCGTGCTCCCGCTCCAGAATATCGGTCAAGCGGTGGGTCACCTGATTATAGGTGCGCTGGACCCCCGTGATCTTAAAAAGGGCCCGGCACACCTGCCCCCACCGCTTCCGACGCTCCTGGCTGTTGGTATAACCGGCAGCAATCCTGCCGCCTGCTGCGATGGTCCTCGGGAGACGGCGCTGCACAAAATAAACGAGTGTGCCCAACTCCTCAGGGCTGAAGATCTCCCTGGGCACCACCATTTCCGCCCTCAAGCGGCCACACGGGAGCCGGGCACGGGCTGCGGTGCCCGGCTTGGGCAGCTTGACAGCTGTCTTCACCATGTTCTGGGCAGGTAAGGAGATAAAATGAAAAAGAATAGGAGTAGAGAAGAAGGAAATAAAAGTTTAAAAAGTACTTGAAAAGTAAACAAAAGTAGCCTAAAACACAAAAATATAGACCTAGAAAACAAGAGGGATAGAAAAGAAGTTTAATAGATCAAAAACAAAATAAAATAAGCAAAGGATGGCAGAGATATACAGAGGATAGAAACACCATGCCCAGACACATAGGAATGAATGAAAAACAAGATGGCGGCCGATCACGTGAGCGTAAGTAGGTTCGCACGCGATTTCTCTCGCGAACTCGTCCGAACTTGTATTCGCAAGGCGCTCATCGCGCAAGACTACACATAGCGGGCGGAAACGGAAATACGTCACGCAAACAAAATGGCGGCGCCCGTAAACCTTGGGGTAACTCGCACGAGTTCGCGGCTTACACGATCGATTTCGCACGACGCCGCGCCTCGCGAATAGTGCGAAATTACCGAAAAACGAGTTTTGCAAAAGGAAAAGCTATGAGCAGGTGCAAAAGTTCAACCTCATCATTTGTAACCATTCCCTGTAGTGCTTCCTGAAGGGGCCCTCCAGAATTCGGTTAGGTTCCTGTTAATAAAAAAATTACATTGCAACAAACAGGAAAAGGAAAGGAAAGGGAGCAGACAAGCAGGTGCCAGCCTTCATTAATGTCAGTTGGGGCAGGGCAGGTGTTGTTGTAATTTAATTATGCAAAACATAAGGCACTTAGCAGGTGTGCTTTGCTTTGCCACAATAATGTACACTCACTGGTCAACCAGAGGGTGCTGTGATGACACCGAGGGTGGCATGGGTGTGACAGCCAGAGGGTGGCATGGGTGAACCAGAGTGCCAGTGTTGACAGAGGATGGCAGTGCTTTGTTTGCCCCAATAATGTACACTGGTGAACCAGAGGGTGCTGTGATGACACAGAGGGTGACATGGGTGAGGCAGAGGGTGGCATGGGTGAACAAAGAGAGTGCCAGTGGTGACAGAGGGTGGCAGTGATGAAGAAAGGCTTGCAAACAGGCTGGGCACGTAGAAACAACAAGTTCGCAAAACTGGCGACCTGACAAGTAAGTTCGCAATTTGCGAAATTGCACAAAACCCTCGCGAACTTGCAGAAACCCGTGCGAACACCCAAAAAAAAAAATCCGCAAAATCCGCGAGGATTCGCGGATTTTGCGGATTTTCGCAATCCGCAAATCCGCAAATTCGCGGATTGCGAATCCGCAAAATCCGCCCATGCCTAGTTTACCTAGGGGTGGCTGAAAATAGTCAATAGAGTTTTAATAGTAAACTAAAACGCTAACATCCTTTACTGATGGCAGCTTTCATCACATTTAAAGCACTGTGCCCCGATTAGCCTTTAATGTTTCGGAGGTCGATAACATGGGTATGAACTAGTTTGAAAGTGACAAGGATTCTTCGAAACCACTGGGCTTTGGTGACAAACGATATGTAGTAATAGTTTTGTATTATTGTAGGCAGAAGGTGTGATCAGTTTAGATCACAGTGGATCCTGTTTGGACAGATAATATTTAACAAGCCCATCCTGATTTGCCCCTTGGAGCACCCCAGGACTACAGTTGAGTAGAGTAGAGTCGAGTAGAGTCGAGTAGAGTTCAGTAGAGTACAGTAGAGTAGGGTAGGTATATTTATCTGTCTGATGAGCAGCATTCAAAAGAGGAAGACAATGGGGTGTTTGGGGCTTGATTGCTAACTACAGAGACATGCTATGCTGCAAGGCCTGCATTTACACAACGCAGCAAAACAAATTGCTACACTGAGTCTAATGGACAGAGTGGGAATGTGCCATATTTACTAACATATGGCATATTCCTGCTCTCTCTCTCTGCACTGGCACGTCTGGGCTGCCAAGGGCCAACGCAGGCACCCTTACGCCATTGCACATGGGTGCATTACTTACAGGCAGTTTTTGTGCCGCAATGGGAAAATTCCTGCATTAAACAAATTCTCAGAGGTATGTTCCTCGTTCTGTGTGTTCTGCAGAATGCAGGACACGTAGAAAGAGGAAATAACAAGGAGAAAAAAAGCTATTTCTATTCCTTTCGCCACATCTGGGAATGCGTAGCATTTTGATATATTCCCAAGTTTACTAGTCTTACGAAATCTGAGAATGCGCCAAAAACCATTGGTGGATACTAGAGATCACTCACACTCCACCCATGGGATGCCTTCAATGAATGCAGCACACCTAGAAAGAGGAAATAATGAGGAGAAATAAAGATACTTCTCCTTGTTATGCCTCACCTGGGAAGACGTAGCATTTTAACGCATTCCCAGGTTTACTAGTCTCAGTAAATTTGGAAATGCGCAGAAAACCATGGGTGGGTGTGTGGGAACACCCACGCTCCACTTATAGAACACCTTCCGAATGCAGAGTAACGCAAGGCAGCAACTTGCGCTCTCTTGCATTACTCCAAATTCACTAAGCACCCAGCTCTGGTTACCCCCCCCCCCCCCCTTGTCTATGTGGCCAACAATAGTAGTGCAAATATAGCTCAGGTGCAAATAGAATCACCCCCAATATGGTGTTCACAGAGTCCCAACAAGGCCCTTGCTAATGGAAATAGCACTCTCAAGCTTGTTTTGGATGGCTATGCCCTTGGACACAACACTCCACCTGAGATAGGGCCTAGCCTTTATGCTCTACTCTGTTTGTGATGCATGCATACACAGCGACCAGGGACTCATGTTTGGACACACCCTTCCTGCAAGGATGAACCCACCAATACAACAAAAAGCACTATGGATGGAAATGCATCAGTAAATCTTAAACGCTGAAAAGCCCACTCAGTACCATTCCATTCCATCCATTTAGGGTAGACTGTGCTCTTAAAGGAGGAACCAACCATAAGCAAATGATGTCTGGTCCTACCTCAAAGGACAGTCAAGCCTGAGTTTTTATACCACAGATTGTATATGTGCGGGAAGGGACACCTTCCTGCACATCGACAATCCTCACTTAGAAAGAGGAAACAAAGTGGATATATAAAGATATTTCTTCTAGTTCCGCCTCCCCTGGAGAGGCATAGCATTTTGACGCATTCCCATGTTTACCAGTGTTGGTAAATCTGGGAATAAGCCAAAATCCATGGTTGGATACGTGGGAACACCCAAGCTCCACCCATGGAACGCCTTCCCAGTGCAGAGTAACTCACAACAGTGGCTTGTGCTGCTTTATTTTACTTCAGATGTATCAAGCCGTGCAAGGTGGCCTTGCGTGGCTTGATAATTCATGCTTTTGTATTGTGTCACCCTTGTGCCACCTTGTGTGGGGCAAGGGCGATGCAACCCATTGATAAATATGCCCCAGGGTCTTGACTGGCGTATAGGGAGGGAAACATCCTTTACGACGCAACTTTTACCACGCAGTACCTTTACAACGCAGGTTTTTCAATGCAAGTCATTACAACGACTTGCGCTGGGGGGCGCTCTAGGATAGGTAATAGTTTAATTTACTATCCAACACCTTCCCTACTATCTACGGGACTGGAGTTGGAATAGTAAATTAAACTATTCACTATCCAGCGCCCCCAACGCAAGTCGTTGTAACGACTTGCGTTGAAAAACCTGCGTTGTAAAGGCATGCGCGGTAAAAGCATGCGTTGTAACAACGTAGATTCATATAGGGACTATGGAGCAATCAGGGGGTGCCCAATGGGCTTGTCTGACAGGTCAGTGTGTGAGACAATTTTTTGGCTGTTTGTTGGTCTGTTTTATGATTTCCTTGAAATTAAAACAAACAGTGCCTGAAGAATGCTCAAATTAATGCAGTCTTCCATACCTGCACAGCGTGTTTTTGCAAGTTCAAAACTGCCCCAACTTGAGAAAATTGGGAATTTCTTTTACTAATTAATTCACTGACAGGGCCCACTTTTATTTTGGTGCCTGGGCCTTTTTTGCTGTCCTATTCCGACTCTGGCTAGAGATTTCTTGAATTTAGGTTAATCCCCAAACTCAGAAGTGGTCTCCATCTGAGTAATCGTTGGTGACTCCAAGCTGCTGCCAGGGAGAGTCATCAAAGGAGGTCTGACATGAGGGAATTTCATCCCTTTAAAATAGTTTTTGGTTTTGCACATCTTCTATTGGGCTATGGTCCAGAGAATAGTCAGGAGGCCCAATACATACATTTGAAAAGGGGTCCTCTTTATCTTCAGCCAGCCTCAGAGCAAAGATGAGCAGACCAGTGCCTAATTTGTAAAAAAAGTAAGTTCCTGGGCTACTGTCGGGAGGCCACTGAAGCCACTGAAGCTTGCACCACACAGTGCCCCTTCCAGCTATCAATGACAGTGCAAGCACAGCTACTATCACACTCTTACAAGTGTGACAAGTCATACTATTCCAGGCCCCCAAAGCAACAAGAGTGGCTTGGGAGGCAGGCATTAGTAATTGTAAATGTAAATTCAACTAATGAGTAGCTTTTATTGCGCTAAATTAACCATACAGCACCACCATGTGGCAGACTGTCATAAGCAATGGTGCTAGCAATTAGGTGCCAGTGCCGAGCACCGGAAACTACCGGCTCAAATTAAGCACTGATGTGCACTTGCAGGCAGCAAGAAAGTGCTAGCTGGGTAGCTGTGGCAGTCCCTGCAGGCATGTCTGCTGCTGTGAGTGAGGAGGCAGACATGCATCACACACTGCACGCAGTTGCACTCCAGGTCTCCACACCGGCTAGTCTACTGCTCTAGAGAACCCATGCCTGCCCGTCACTGGTGGCTTCTGTAGAGAGGGTCAGAAGGGGCCCGTGACCCAGCTCCATTTGTCCTGACCCTCTTGTGCCCCACAACCACAGCTGCTGAACAGGAACAACAGACACTACAACTTCACACACATCAATTTGTCCAACTACCTTTCATTGTAATGCAGTGTTATTTGCTTAAAATGTTGAAATCTGACTTTGTATGTGTATGACTATGTATCTATAAATGAATATATATACACATACACATAGGCAAAGTCAGATTTAAATATTTTCATAAATATATATATATGTAAATGTAGGTGTACTTATATAGCGCAACCTGTCACCCAAAGGGCATCCTGGCGCTTGCTTAGGGAACCCGTCCTGGTATTCCCCTGTGAGAAGCCCCAGCTGGGTGTCCACAGGGTGAAAGCCAGGCATCCCGCCACGAGGGGCCGTTGTGGAGATTAAGCAAGCTATTGCCCAGAGTTGCAGAGTGAGACCCCGTGAGTCGAGTAGGCACCGGAGCGAGAATTGTCGAGGCCGTGGAATTTTGAGCCCGAGACCCACTGAGGTGGGAATCGAACCCTGGTCCACGGTCGATCCCAGCTTCCGGGTCTGCCGCCTCTAACCACTGAGCCACACTTCTCCATATATATATATGGCCCCACCAGTTTCGCCTGTGGCTCAAAGTGTGCACCCTCTAACATCCACTTCTAGAGACGCCTCTGCGCTCACCCCTGCCTCCCAAGCCCTGAAGAAATGTCACTTTAATAGAGCGAAGCTATTTTGGCCGGCGCTATCTCCCGGAGAATAGCAGCCTTTTAAATGCATTTCTGATCAGCACCAGTGCCCATATTTTACAAGGGCTGGGAAATTAATTTCTGTTATCCTGTACAGGCAGGCGATCCATTGCCCTCAGACTCTCTCTCAGAGGGGGGTCATAAATCTGGGCTGCCAGAGTCTCGGCTGCTGATGTGCAGGTATCCCAGAGCATACCTGCACAGAAACAGCTCTTTGTATTACAGGCACCCCACATTACCAGTCCGGCGGGGGCCACCGGACACTCCTGGGTGGTGGAGCCCAAAAAAGAATACGTTCAGTGATAGGGTTTGGCCCAATTTTATGCCAACCTACGAAGGTGATGGGTTTTAGGCTCTGTCTATTTCTGTATATTGGCCCATCTGTCTTTTTATATCTGAAGGGCCCAATTTACAAAGACATTTATTGCTCCGATCCTATGTTTATGACTGAAAATAGCTCTATTTACACCTGTCGGGAGTACACCAAAGGATCACTGGATTGGCTATATGGTTTTACTGTTACATAACTGTACCCCATGACTGCATTACATTACACTGTCGAAAACTCCATTCAAGGAGTGTGGAGTGAGAAGATAAGAACCTAGACCGAAGCTCAGATCAAAATCGAAAATAGTCATATGGAATCCGGTTCAGAACTTCAGGATGATACTAGGATCCTGCTAGCCAAGTGGCAATGTGGATTCTGACTCATAAGTCATTCTTCAGAGTGTGAGGGGTCTGCAACCTTTTCTGTACTAAGAGCTACTTATGTTCAATGGAATGCATTGAGAGCTAATAATATTATTACTGTTGTATAGTTTAAAGTTTTTTATATGTATGTTAATTCAACCAAGCAAAAGCTATCTAATTTAAAAAGTTGGGCTGCACATAGGTGAGCTATTCAGAGGTAGCTGGAGAGCTACAGTAGGTCACAAGCTACTGGTTGGAGATCCTGGTCAGACAGTGAATGTAAAACTACTGACACCACACAATTAACTTTTGTCTTATCAGTGTACACTTGGATGGATACGCCCTCCCTCCGGGTAGAGTACCAAGCATCTACCTACAGATAGAAAACATGGAACTCTGCAGTTCCCCTCATGCATCTCTGAATATGGTCGGAAGCAGGCATAGCAGCACCTAAGGTGTGATTACAAATAAGGTTATATTAGGCGCAACAGAAGTGTGGTTGATCGCAACCTAGCGCCAGTACTCCTGTCCGCCCCATCGCACGACACACTCTCCAACCCCCCTGTGTCTGGCCTCCTAATTAACTGCTGCTCTGCAGTTAAGCATGCTGCCGATATTGCAAATCTCATACTGAGCCAAAACCTTGACTTAGCAAGCCTAACTGAATCATGGCTCAATTAATTCTCATCTCCATGTCTGGACCTCCTAGTCCCTCCTAACTACACTATTGCAAGGCTGGATAGGCAATGTAGCAAAAAAGGGAGAGGCATAGCCTGCATTTACCGTTCTAACCTCCTTGTCACGGAACTCCTGGCAGATACCACAGAATCCTGTGAATACCTCGTACTATCCATATGCAGCAACACCACTCGACTGTGCAATCTGTACATCTTTTACCACCCCCAGGCACAAATGACGCCTTTGCTGACCACCTCATGGAACTCGTCACAGCCAAGGTTTCCTCCAACTCCAAAGACATTTTCCTTGGAGATTTCAACCTGCACTGGAATGACCCAAAAGATCTTCATGTCAATGCCATCAAAGATCTCCTAGCCGACCAAGCCCTAACTCAAGTCTGGTCGCCCCCTACACACTCAAAAGGCAACACTCTAGACTGGACCATTGCTAAGGAATCAACAGTCAAGCTTATCGCTATAGACCCTTGTGACTGGTCTGACCACCACGCTATCACTTTCCTACTGCCTGACACCCTCAACACAAGAGCACAGCGGCAGGTGATTCCTAAATTCTGGGTTAGAGACGCCAAGAACCTCGATCCCAGGGAACTAGCAGCTTGCTGCAAGTTGGAACTCCCCCCTCCATATCACCACTCTGTCAACAACCTCAATGATCATTACTATGTGGCTATAACTAACATTCTTGATGACCTTGCCCGCTAAAACTAAAAATATCCCAAATCAAAGACAGAAACCCTTGGTTCAATGGGTCACTCAACAGCGAGAGGAAATCCCTCCGGCAGTCAGAAAGAACCTGGAGACAGCACCCCTCAGCCGCACAGCTAAAACTCCTCCGCAGGCCAGAAATGCCTACACCAGAAACATCCTCTGCTCAAAAAAATAATTCTTCAGATCCGAACTGGGGAATGCCAAGAACAAACCCCACAAACTCTTCGAACTGGTCAAACACCAAACAAACTGGCCAAAAGGAGCGGCTATAACCAGTGAGACACAGCATTTGTGTCTAGGCAGATGTGTTACTTTGTAAAGCCCTGTGCTACATAATAACTGCAATGTGGGTAGGGCTGGCGCACAGCGTATTTTGAGAGAAGGTTTTCCTTAGTTTTGAGGTGCTATACAGGTAATGTCAGGCGTCCCTCGACATCTATTGTAACAGTATAGAAGTGTGGGGCCAGTGGACCACTGGTCCCATCCTTGTATGCACACTATAAGTCCTCTATGGGTCACAGAGGATTCACGGAGTTTGGGTGATAGTTTCAATAGTAGGTTTATTCATCAAAAATTTCTTTGATTTCAATAAAGGTTCAATAACATTGTTCATTTGCACCATGTGATACAATCCTTTATCTACATCCAATGCATTTCGGGGTTATCGTGCACCCCTTCATCAGGGAAAGGACACTGTAATCAAAAACATAAACAACATAAACAATATCCCAATGGAACGTTTGTTCATAAACATCAAAAACATAAGCAAGGTCAAGATAAAATTCAGGGTGGACGGGAAAGGTAAGTGGCATTTATAGGGTTCACCTTAATGAAACCCAAAAGTCCCGTGAAAAAAACTAAGAGCATATGATGTGGAACTATGCTTACGTGTATCACGTTTATCGTTGCACATAGTTCTAAAAATCAAGCGTAAGGAGAAAGTGCGTTAGTCATCAGCTCGTGGTGCGGGAGTTTAACAACTATGAAGTTTGTTTCGAGTGCTCACGGGGTTAGACTAACCTGTGAATTGTTAGTAAGTTGCTCCGTTCGTGAACGCGGGTCCGGGCGGAAACGCCATTGGCCGCGTTTCATACCATTTAAAAAAGAACCGGGTCACGTGTGGTATCCGGAGAAGAATGGGAGTGTTCTTAGGTTTAAAGGGACCAGGGAACGTGATCATATGCTCGAGTGAGATCAAAAGCATGGTACGGGTGAAGGGTTCGCGTTACGGTAGTGAAGTAGATCCTATATTGAGGGGTGAAAAATAAAGGAACAGTCAGGTGAATAAGTGATGTGCACATCAATACAAAGAAATTAGTTAGTGAGTGGTAAGCTGAGGGAAACAAAGAACTGTAAGCATAATAAAACGATAATGTTGAGAAAGGTAAACAAGGGTACGTGATCCTTTAGTTACGCAGTAACTACTGACTCAGTCCATTGGCAACTTTAAAGATAACAAGAGAGTTCAATTCTGTCGTTAAGCCCGAGTGGCTTCTGTGTTGACAATCTTTGAATCCATGTATTTTCTCTTTGAAGAAGGAATTTGGTATTGTCTCTACCTTCACATTTGACGTTTGTTTCCAATATGGTAAACTTCAATTTGGGAAATGTTATGTTTTTCTTCGTGAAAGTTTACCGCCATTGCAGATTTGGTATTTTTGAGGAGAATGTTAGATTTGTGTTCTGTAAGTCCGGTTTTGATTTTGCGTTCTCTCTTCTCAATGTATAGTTTTCCACATGGACATTTTAAAGCATAGATGACATTGCTGGTGTCACATGTGGCGTTGACCTGAAGTTTTATTTTGTGACCTTTCATTGGGTGGTTAATTGTGTTCCCTCGGATGATGCTGTTACAGTTTCCACAATTGAAACATGGTTTGGTGCCAGAGTAGTTTATGGATGTACGTGGTTTATGTTGTACTAATTCTCCAAGGTTGCGTGATCTGGTGAACGCAAATAATGGGGGTTCCATGAAAATCTGGTTAAAATCTGGTTCCAGATTCAGTAGTGGCCAGTGTTGGTGAATAATCCTTTTAAACTTGATGGTAGCGGTAGAAAACTTTGAGACGACCACAGTGCGGGTCTGTTGTTTCTTAACATTGGGTTGTAACAGTTTTTGTCTTTCTATGTTCTTGATCCTCTGTGTGGAATCTTTAATGATGTTGTCGGGGTATCCTCTATTTCGAAATTTAACAGCAATTTCTTGGATCCGTTCTATAGCTTTTTCTCTTGTTATCTTTAAAGTTGCCAATGGACTGAGTCAGTAGTTACTGCGTAACTAAAGGATCACGTACCCTTGTTTACCTTTCTCAACATTATCGTTTTATTATGCTTACAGTTCTTTGTTTCCCTCAGCTTACCACTCACTAACTAATTTCTTTGTATTGATGTGCACATCACTTATTCACCTGACTGTTCCTTTATTTTTCACCCCACAATATAGGATCTACTTCACTACCGTAACGCGAACCCTTCACCCGTACCATGCTTTTGATCTCACTCGAGCATATGATCACGTTCCCTGGTCCCTTTAAACCTAAGAACACTCCCATTCTTCTCCGGATACCACACGTGACCCGGTTCTTTTTTAAATGGTATGAAACGCGGCCGATGGCGTTTCCGCCCGGACCCGCGTTCACGAACGGAGCAACTTACTAACAATTCACAGGTTAGTCTAACCCCGTGAGCACTCGAAACAAACTTCATAGTTGTTAAACTCCCGCACCACGAGCTGATGACTAACGCACTTTTCCTTACGCTTGATTTTTAGAACTATGTGCAACGATAAACGTGATACACGTAAGCATAGTTCCACATCATATGCTCTTAGTTTTTTTCACAGGACTTTTGGGTTTCATTAAGGTGAACCCTATAAATGCCACTTACCTTTCCCGTCCACCCTGAATTTTATCTTGACCTTGCTTATGTTTTTGATGTTTATGAACAAACGTTCCATTGGGATATTGTTTATGTTGTTTATGTTTTTGATTACAGTGTCCTTTCCCTGATGAAGGGGTGCACGATAACCCCGAAATGCATTGGATGTAGATAAAGGATTGTATCACATGGTGCAAATGAACAATGTTATTGAACCTTTATTGAAATCAAAGAAATTTTTGATGAATAAACCTACTATTGAAACTATCACCCAAACTCCGTGAATCCTCTGTGACCCATAGAGGACTTATAGTGTGCATACAAGGATGGGACCAGTGGTCCACTGGCCCCACACTTCTATACTGCTACATAATAACTGCACCAGGTATAATGTATGCAGGGTGGGCATTTCCCTGCAAAAAAGCCTTGCAGTAGTTGTGCAGTGAAATCTATGAAATTTGATTGCTCCACTTCTAGGACGCCAGTTTGTCAAATCTTTACGCCTGCTTGAAGAAGGAGTGACGCTGAAGGACTCATTGCTGGCGTTGCATCTGTTTTCAGACAGACTCCAGCAATGTGCCAATTTTGCGCCCTTAGATATGTCAGGAATACTGGCATATCTGTAAATCCTTACGACATGGAAATCCATACAGTAAATACGGTGCATCAATGGTGTTGTAAGGATGGTGCTATGAAAAGTGTCACATTGCGGGTTTCCCCCAGCGATGCAACACTTTTCATAAATGAGGCCTCAAGAGTTTAATTTTACTAATAGTAATTTTACGATTGCAGAGGCACTGCACGTAAAAAGATAGGCCCGCCCTATCTTTTTACGTGCGGAGCCCTCTGCCTGGACTGCAGAGTTTCGCAATCATAAAGTTACTACTAGCAAAATTAAACTTGTAGTTTATGAATACCAAAGAAATAATAAACTTACACAAAAGATTTTCTTTTGAATCAATCCCTTTGTTTTCAGACTTATGAGAATGGGCTTCTCCACAGGACTTCCTTACTATAGAAGTTGTGTGCCAAGCCGGAATTGGTACCCATTCAGAGTGTTCATCAACTATTCTGATGTTTGGATGTGCTATTATGTAGCTGCATGCTGAGGAACAGGAGTCTGCTCCGGGTGATTTAGACGAATCCCCAAATATTTCCAATCCTGAACTACCAACCAAGTCAATGGTTTATTTAGGTCATGAGAAATAATGCTGCAGCTTTCCAGTCTAGAAATCCTGTTTCACAACAGCAAAGAATATAGCTGTATACTGACCCTGATGAGCCAGAAGAGGATGCAGGAGACATTATATCCAAGGCTCCGATCTGCAGGCAATGTTGCAACCAATGGGGAAGGCAAGTTTGTGCGTGAGAGGGGGTGTAAGTTTTTTCACAGGGCACAGGCACCAGCCAGGGTATCCTACGAGGGCCAGCATTCAACGATAGCTGTGATAGTTTTCCCTTTTTTTGTTCAATAACATTTGCAATTTTCCTTCAGCTCATGATTTTTTAAAATGTGTGATTTTGTTTTTAAATCTGTCAGAATGGTATTGGATTTCTGTATGCAAAATGACAACTGCGTGGTTGCACGTTTATGGTAATTTGCAAGTTTAACATGTTGAAAATGATTTTTAACATTTTTCTTGCAATTTTTCCACGCCTCTACAGTCATATCAAAGCCTTCTTGTGATTTCATGACAAGATGATCATCAAGCTGCTGCTTCTCTCTCTGAAAAATATTACAAGATGGCGGATTTCTTTTTTATCCCTTTTATCAGCCAACCACACTTTGAAAAATGTAAATGTGAATGAGAGAATGTGCAATTTTCTGAATTTGCAAGTTTAACAACACTATATGCAAAGGGTTAACCCTTTTTACGCACACCTGGTCCCTTTTTGTAACTCTATTTTCTCAAAAAATGCTGGAGGGATTTACGCCACGCCACAAAAAGAACCTTTTCTGAATACAGTTCTACATCAGTAGCGGCTCGCAAAGGTAAACGCGGTGAGCCGGTGAAGCGGGGCACGGCGCAGGGGGATAGTGGAATTCGGCATACAACGGTATAGTCAAAAGTAAATAAATAAAACCACTTACCTCTGACTCGGCGACGCGGCAAGCGGAAAGTAAGTAGTTTCATTTATTTATTTATTTACTTTTGACTGTCCCGTCGTATGTTAAATTCCACTAACCCAGCCCAGCCCGCCCCGCTTCACCGCCCCATCGCGTATACCTGTGCGAGCTGCCACTGTTCTACATTCATGCCATGTTTGGCATAAAGCTGTTCAGCAGCTTATGTTGTTGATTTAATCAGCATTTCCAATGAGAACTAACATAGAAAATGCGTATTTTTTTACCCCAGATCTTAACTTTTTTTCCCCTTCAAAAATTGCATGAATATTGGCATGTTAAACCTTGACTGCTATGCTAAGTGAGTGCCAAATTGTGTGCAGATCCATCCATGGGGACCATAGTTATACACAAATCAAAAACACCTTTTTATTGGAATGCTGTCCTGATCCATAACTATGTCGTGGTGACACCTCTGTGTAAAATATATAAATTACAAAGAGTGGTCACAGCTTTATAGTTAGGATTTATGCAAAACATGGCTTGCATAAAAGCACCATTTTTCCAAATTTGCAATGTTGAAAGAATTTGAGGATATCGAAATTTGAGATTTCGGTGAAAATCGAGAATGTTAATATTAAAAATAAAACAAGCAAATCAATCAAGACTATGGTCGGGTAAAGGCCCTGGTAGGTTGCACAGGTTGATGGATGCCCGGTCTGATCACAGGTTAGGTCTGTGTCAGATCCCTGCTGTACACAGTGAAAGGCATTGTGCAGCGCAGAGTGGATACGGTTGACAGCCGTATGTCAATAAAAAAAGAGGGGCAGATTTATAAGAAACTGCCGCATCAATAGAGATGCGTCAGTTTCCCTGCGCCAGCCTGCGATACCCTTGCGCCACCATGGATGCGCCATATTTACAATATGGCGCACCATGGCCTAAGGATTGATAGATGCGCCTGAAATACGGACGCATCTGTTGGCCCAAAAGTCACTAATTGCTGGAGTCGTGTCGCAAGCACCAAGCAACTCCAGCAATGCATGTTGAGGTCTATTTTTATTGTAGTGCGTCACACCTTGTGCCTGCTTTAAGCAGGCGTAAGGTTTTGACACAGTGGCATCCTAGAAGTGGCGCTGTAAAATCTTGTAGATTTCACTGCGTCACTTTTACAAAGCTTTTCTGCGTGGGAACGCCCACCCTGCATACATTATACCAGACGCAGGTATAATTTGACGCAGGGCTTTACAACGTGACGCTTCTCCCTAGATGCGTCACATTGTAAATTGGCTGCATTGTTTGTGCCGCCATTGCGTCAAAAAAAGTGATGCAATAGCAGTGCAAGGAGGCGCAAGGGGCTAGTAAATTTGCCCCAGAAATTCCCTGAAAACAAACCATTAAATGTTAGTTATGGTTCAGCAAGCACAAAACCTACAACCAATAAAATCCACCAGTTAGAATAAGAACCATCACTCACAGCACCCACCATGTTTTGTTTTTGATAGACAGCTTTTTTTTTATAGAGCTTTGGCGAACAGGTGCTTTGAGCATGTTGAGGCATTGGCAAAGAGGTGTTTTTAGTTTGGGAAGGGGCTTAAGTTATAGTGTGGGTTGTGCCAAACAAGGTGCACGTTGCAATTTCTGTACCTCTGAGTATGTTCATCGGTAATCTTGTGCCACCACCAATGTAGTGCTAGCACAATGTAACATAAATTATGTTACTAGTTCGTCATCCAGTGCTTAAATTTAGAGTTGGGCTTGTTGCGCCCTGTTTGCTTTTGCTGCCTGTCGCTGTCTTTGTGCCCTTGAGACCGGGATAGCAAAGGGCATGCCAGGGTTGGGCTTGTTGAGCCCTGTTTGCTTTTGCTGCCTGTCGCTGCCTTTGTGCCCTTGAGACCAGGGATAACAAAGGGCATGCCTGAGTTGGGCTTGTTGAGCCCTGTTTGCTTTTGCTATCTGTCATTGTCTTTGTGCCCTTGAGACCAGGGATAGCAAAGGGCATGCCAGATTTGGGCTTGTTGAGCCCTGTTTGCTTTTGCTGCCTGTCGCTGTCTTTGTGCCCTTGAGACCAGGGATAGCAAAGGGCAGGCCAGGGTTGGGCTTCTTGAGCCCTGTTTGCTCTTGCTATCTGTCATTGTCTTTGTGCCCTTGAGACCAGGGATAACAAAGGGCATGCCAGATTTGAGCTTGTTGAGCCCTGTTTGCTTTTGCTGCCTGTCGCTGTCTTTGTGCCCTTGAGACTGGGATAGCAAAGGACATGCCGGGGTTGGGCTTGTTGAGCCCTGTTTGCTTTTGCTGCCTGTCATTCTCTTTGTGCCCTTGAGACCAGGGATAGCAAAGGGCATGCCAGGGTTGGGCTTGTTGAGCCCTGTTTGCTTTTGCTATCTGTCATTGTCTTTGTGCCCTTGAGACCAGGGATAGCAAAGGGCATGCCAGAGTTTGGCTTGTTGAGCCCTGTTTGCTTTTGCTGCCTGTCACTGTCTTTGTGCCCTTGAGACCAGGGATAGCAAAGGGCATGCAAGAGTTGGGATTGTTGAGCCCTGTTTGCTTTTGCTGCCTGTCGCTGTCTTTGTGCCCTTGAGACTGGGATAGCAAAGGGCATGCCAGGGTTGGGCTTGTTGAGCCCTGTTTTCTTTTGCTGCCTGTCATTCTCTTTGTGCCCTTGAGACCAGGGATAGCAAAGGGCATGCCAAAGTTGGGCTTGTTGAGCCCTATTTGCTTGTGCTGCCTGTCGCTGTCTTTGTGCCCTTGAGACCAGAGAAAGCAAAGGGCATGCCAGAGTTGGGCTTGTTGAGCCCTGTTTGCTTTTGCTGCCTGTCGCTGTCTTTGTGCCCTTGAGACCAGGGATAGCAATGGGCAGGCCAGAGGTCGGCTTGTTGAGCCCTGTTTGCTTTTGCTGCCTGTCGCTGTCTTTGTGCCCTTGAGACCAGGGACAGCAAAGGGCATGCAAGAGTTGGGATTGTTGAGCCCTGTTTGCTTTTGCTGCCTGTCGCTGTCTTTGTGCCCTTGAGACCGGGATAGCAAAGGGCATGCCAGGGTTGGGCTTGTTGAGCCTTGTTTGCTTTTGCTGCCTGTCATTCTCTTTGTGCCCTTGAGACCAGGGATAGCAAAGGGCATGCCAGGGTTGGCCTTGTTGAGCCCTGTTTGCTTTTGCTGCCTGTCATTCTTTTTGTGCCCTTGAGACCAGGGATAGCAAAGGGCATGCCAAAGTTGGGCTTGTTGAGCCCTGTTTGCTTTTGCTGCCTGTCACTGTCTTTGTGCCCTTGAGACCAGAGAAAGCAAAGGGCATGCCAGAGTTGGGCTTGTCGAGCCCTGTTTGCTTTTGCTGCCTGTCGCTGTCTTTGTGCCCTTAAGACCAGGGATAGCAAAGGGCAGGCCAGAGTTGGGCTTGTTGAGCCCTGTTTGCTTGTGCTGCCTGTCGCTGTCTTTGTGCCCTTGAGACCAGGCATAGCAAAGGGCATGCCAGGGTTGGGCTTGTTGAGCCCTGTTTGCTTTTGCTATCTGTCATTGTCTTTGTGCCCTTGAGACCAGGCATAGCAAAGGGCATGCCAGAGTTGGGCTTGTTGAGCCCTGTTTGCTTTTGCTGCCTGTCGCTGAGACCAGGGAAGAGAGGTTAGGATCTTCTAGTTGGGAGAGAGTTAGCAGAAACTCTCCAGGAATTCTGTATTTCTCTCCTAAGCTCCACAGGCAACTAGTCTGTGAAAAGAGAGACAGTCAGATTGCCTGATCTCCTATAAACCACCAGGGAAGTCCATGAAATCCCCATGTGGCAGATCTTGCTCAGAAGATGTGCTTATGGACAAAGCAGAACATGTTTTGTCAACCTTGGATAGACCTGTTTACCACAGAGGACAATGCTTCTCTTCAGAGGTTTTGCTTCCTGGTTCTTCTAACTCAGAGGGCATAGGCAACAGATGATCTACTGATTCCTTAGCCCCAATAATTTCTGTATGCCTTTTTGACTTTCCTGCTATATCCAGAGTTTTTCAGAAACTTCAGGACAAGGACAGCAAGGTGTTGACTGTGGTGTGCTGTTGGCCCAAATGTTAATGGTGCCCTCTTCCAGTCCAATTAGCAGACTTCCCTCTTGGATCATTCCCTTTGTTCTATCTCTTCTGGTTGTCCCATTCCTGTCCCAACTATCTCTGTCATCATTGTCTAGGGGTCTGACTTTCAGAAAGGTAGTCATTAGAGGTTAGAGGATGTTCATCGGAGCTAGGTTTATGTATCCAGCAATCTAGGAGACCAAAAACTCTCAAAGTCTATGCTAGACAATGACAGCATTTTGAAAAAGAAGGGTACAAGTCCCAAGGCTACATGCATCCTTGTGTAATCTGTCTCAGTCTTTGGAAATTTTGGGAGGTGTATTTCTTTTAGTCCTAGGGGAGTCAGCTTTGAAAAGGCAATGGACAGCCAATAAGACCTTTATAGGCAAAGCTGAGTTAGCTGTAGATACATTAGTTGCAAGGCTCAGCTACTTTCTGAAATGCTCTGTTGTCCACTCTCCTATCCCTACCTGGGTTTGGTATTAGTCCTACCGCCTTAAAAGATCCGCCTTTCGAACCTCTTCACACGCTAGAGCTCAAGTTCCTGCTTATTAAAATTCTATTTCTAATACCATGTGCTGTGGTTATAGGATTGAAGAATGGGGCCACTTTTGGTTGAAGAAACCTAGATATGGTGGTCTTGTGTCATTCCATGTTTCCAACCTAAGGTTCCTATTATTGTCAGGCTTTTCCTTTTCCTAGCTTTTGTCCTAACTTTCAACACCCAACAATAGAATTAGAACTGTAAGGTCCCATATAATCTTGCAGTTCAAAGTCCCAATGTTGCTGACTGCCTGAAACGCCAGTCCAACACTGGATGGTACTCAAAATCAAGACCCAAGTGAAGATTCACCTCATTGAATTCTCTATAGAAGTGCTAGTGTTATTATTATCAGCAGTATGAATATGTTCCTTCTATTAGTAGTTGTAGTACTATCAGTAGGAAATGATCTCAATTGCTATCAATGTTATTACTGTTAATATTATCATCAATACAACTATGAATATATGTATTGTTATTATTATTATAATATTGTTATTGTTATTATTGTTGTAATTATTATTATTGTTATTTTACATTGCTTTTCTTATTAGTGGCAGTATTTATAAGAAAGTGAGTTATTAGTTGCAAAGGATGTTAGTCTTTCATAAATGAAAAGTCCGCAACCTTCCCTTCACTGGAAACCAAGGACCCCATTGTGGCACTTAACTCCCTCAGGGTAGCAAAGCTGAGCAGTCCAAGATCTACTCAGGGGAGGAGGTGTGGGTTAGTGCTGCAGTTCGCTGGTATGCACAAACACTCAATAAATAATTTCCTTGTCAGTGATTTTCTAAAAATGACACACGCACTCCTTATACTATGCCTTAATTTACAAACGTGCAATTGGGTAGGTGGAAAAGCTTAGGTGATGCTCTGAGAACAGTTCACACCCCCAGCAAGCCCGGAACCCTACAATCACTATAACCCCACCTAGACTAGACACAATATAAGGGGGTGTCAATATGTAAATTGATACTTGTATAGCGCAGTACTCACCCGCAAGGGTCTCAAGGTGCTTGTACAAATATCGCTGTGGAACCCAGCCTGGCTTTCCCTGTGAGGCGTCCACTCCTGGGCACCCCCAAGGTGGAGGCCAGGCATCCTTAGCGTTGTGGGGGCCGTTGTGGATATTAAGCAAGCTATTGCCCAGAGTTGCAGAGTGGGACCCATGATTAGACTAGGCACCAAGGTAAGAATTATCAGGTCCGTGGAATTTTGAGCCCAAGACCCGCCGAGGCGGGGAATTGAACCCTGGGACCGGGCTAGAACTCTGCATCAGGGTCTGCCGCTCTAATCTTTGAGCCACACTTCTCCACAGCTGATCATCACAATGACAGGCCTACTGGCTTTGTCAGTGTGTCACCCCATTGTTAACAGATACACATATTGCATAAAATGAATGCAACTCCTTTGGTATCCCACTGCTGCGCTACTCAGCCCGCTCACGGCCCGTCAGACACTACTCTTGTGCCTGTGCTGGAGCTGACACATCTTTACTCCTGTCTGCATTCTCTAGGGGCAGGCGATGGTGTGGTGCGCACCCCCTAACATGGGTACAGGGAGCAAGGATGCAAACCATGAAGACGAGGTGCGTGGTGGCACTCACTGTCCTGGGCCATAGATGCCCCCTCATAATTGTAGTTTAAAAAAATGAGGATGATTCGACCCCTTGGGCCTTGACCATTCCAATTGGAATTTCGGTCAGTTATCCCACCCAGCCCCAATGGGACCAGGTTTTTGCCTTTTTTTCTCTAGCCCATTGGGACCAATTTCAATGCGATAAGTGTTGTTTCACTCCTGGTGGCAAGCTTAGCCACAAGCAGCATTTTTGTAGGCACCCTGACGTCTTAATTTGTCTTTTACTCCTGCAGCTTGGTTTTCTGCACCAGCTGCTGGATGTGTCTTCTGTATGGGCTCCTGACACCTGCCTTTGTCCAGGGGCTTCTTCTACAGCACCTCTGTAGCTTACCAGCAGAGTACCCCCGCCCTCCGCACTCCCCAAGCCATGGTTTTGGCCATCTTGCACTGCACCTGTGTGTCAGCAGTGTAATCAATTGCCCCATCTCCTGATGGAGGTCACCCTTCTGAAGGGCCAGTCCACAAAAGTTCCAGGGGAACCCTCTAGTGTCCCCTCATTCAGGTTCAATGGAGTCAGGTGCCTGTTAACAGTTAATTAGCACATGCAGATTTCCTACCACCCCTTCATTTCCCAGGACCTGGGCCAAGCACTGACAAAAACGGTTCTATTGTGTGGGGAGGCCTTTTATCCTCCTGCTGCTCAGCAGAGTAACTGTGCCCGATTGGGGAGTGTGGGGTGGAAAAAAGGCAATGAATTTGCTTATGAACTGAGCCATGGAAATATGACAATTCTCCAAGTGACCTAAGGAGTGCAGTTATGATGAAAGTGACTGCGGTTCTTCAGTCGGGGTTGATGTTTACCCTACTATTAATACATGACTAGTCTCTTCAGGCCAACGTAGGGTGAAACTGTGCTATGCAACAGATTTTGTCCATAAAATGAATACATCAGGGGAAACAGCCATTACAATGCAGGCTAAGCCACGTGTGCTGTTTCCCCACAAGCAGGACTGCGTTTGCCTTACCCATGCATATGCGTGGTTAAGGCAGTGTGCGGACTAGATGCTGGGATGGGCAGGCACAGGAAGGATCGGGAGAGAACGCAGGCTGGTAAGTGGGTCTGGGATTTGGGGAAAGTGGGGGTAGTTTTTAAGGTTTGGGGTAGTTTTTAGCGCCCCTGAGGGTCAGGTTGTTTTCAGGGCTTGGAGGGGGGTCACAGTTGATTTTTGTGGGTCGGGGTCAGGGTAGTTTTTAGGGGTCGGGGTACTTTATAGGGCTCGTTGGTGGGGGGTTGTGGTAATTCTTAGGGCTATGAGGGAGTTGAGGTCGTTTTTAGAGCTCGGGGTTCAGGTGATGTTTAGGGCTCGGGGGCATCAGGTTTTTAGGGCTCAGGAGTGGGTCGGGATAGTGTTCAAGGACGGGGGGCAGGGTAGTTTTTAGGACTTAGGAGGGTTTGGGGTAGTTTTTATGGCTCAGGGCAGGGAGGTTGGGGCGTGATTTACCACACATCCCTTTACCAGTCATGCCTTTACCACAAAATTGCCTGCTAAAGGCATGTGTGGTAAAGGAATGTGTTGTTCAGGCGCATTTGTTGTTCGGGCAGCGTTGTAGAGAGATGCATGGTTTTGCCATGTGTGCCTCTGTCATACAACCGTAAATCAGAAAACCACACAGAGTTTTCAGTAATAATTACAGATGTACACTATGGATGCCCATCCACATTATAAGGCTTGCCTCAGGTCAGCAGAAATTCCTGATAGGCCCCTTTTGCAACAGCAAATACTGGGCTGAATTAGGTAGTGGCTTCAGCAGTGTCATCTTAAGGACTTTGGGTGCCCACCAATCAATATTTTGGGGGCCCCGATTTGGCACAACTTTGAATTTCATCACATATTCGATGGTAATTTGCGCCTTGTATGGCTAACAATATTGAATTATA
This sequence comes from Lissotriton vulgaris, assembly GCF_964263255.1. Lineage (NCBI taxonomy): Eukaryota > Metazoa > Chordata > Amphibia > Caudata > Salamandridae > Lissotriton > Lissotriton vulgaris. The sequence goes on along the minus strand of NC_141685.1, from coordinate 795,406,912 downwards.
TGTTAAAAGTTAAGTTACAAAAAAAAACAGAAGTGAACTACAGAGAAAGTTCACTTTCCCAGGAGTCCCTTGGAAGGTGGAGGCCCTGGGCAAGTGGCCATTTCGCCGATGCCTTAAAACGTTTCTGGGTCTCACACCCTCAGCCTAAAAAGGTGTGCACATACATGTGCATCCAGCCTAGAGCCTCTTACCCTAGATGCACAGCAGCAGCCTTATCTTAAAAGGAAGGCCCTGGCGGTTTGCACTGACTTTACAGTGAGACTCAGTTAGCGAGACTCACTCACACACAGTAAAAGTTCAAAACCTGGTAGTCAAAAAATTGAAATCCCGGAAGATCAAATGGATGGAACCCAATTGCTACAATAGGTACAGTAATCTTTTGAATTAACACTTTTAGTATCAATATTTGTGTTATCACGACTAGCCCGAGTTGTAGAGATGCTGTAATATTGCTAATATTAATAATACCAAAGAATATTATTATTATTTAGCATTCAAATATTTTTGAGCTCATGAGAAATGATAGGTCTAATGTGAGATTTAGCTCTAAAAGGGAATTATTATATATAAAGACAGTTGATTCCGGCAGGAGGTGGGTGTGTCCATTTCTAGGCAAAAGCTGCAGTCTGGTTGAATATTTGCCAGGAGCGATTGGTGGTGACTTCTGCTTGCAGATAGTTCCACCTGGCAGATCTTATGCCAATTAAGTACTTGCAGCCTGGTAGCTAGACGTGGCCACATTTAATTGGCTCTCCTATTACTGCCTTATACTAATGGTTATATGGCATTATATTCCAAATGGTGAGAGGGTACCCTAGAGGAGTGTCTCTGAGATGGATCCACCTATGGCAGCACATCACACAGCTTCCCTACACCTAGCAGAAATATTTCTGCCTGGTGATCCAGAGGACAGTCACTCAGAATTGACCAACAGACAGAAAAAGTGTCCAGTTTGCTCTTTTTCCTGTCTAATCAGGAGGAATTTAATAATTTTATGTAGTTTCTATCTGACCAGACATTACTGCCCAAAATATCAAAATTATTTTGCACAAAATTTAACAGTATTATACTGTACTGGAGCCTATTCTAACTCTGAATATTTGACATCAGCATGATCTATGTACTCAATTATATATTCATGCAATGTTCTTGGACCCTTACATGAGTGACATGGTTAGCTCTGCTGTGACAATCTGGAAGGTTTTGATTCCTCACACAAGCAGTCGCGGGCCTCATATTCAAGTAGCCAAGACTAAATACAAGGAAATATTGAATATTGTGGCCACTAACCTATCTGTCACTTAGAACGTAAGGGTACGCTCAGTGAAGCGCTATAAACTTTAATGTAGATTTTCTTAGCAATCTTTAATGGAAAGTCTTACTTTTTTTTTAAAGACATGGACGCGAGTATTATCATTACTTTCCTTTCTTTGTTGAGATGTGCTGCCAAAATAACAACAACTACATTTCCCATGTTTCAGTGGGAAAAAGGGCCAATGGAAAAAAGTAGCAGACCAATGAGGCAACCTATGAATGGTGTTGGCTGGGAGCAGCAGGTCCTCCTTTCCTGTAGCAATTGAATAACTAGGAATAATGGAACATGGGGACAATAACTACAACAATGCAGACAGCGGGGAGGAGCCAAGATGGCGACCGGAGCGGACGTGTAGGCTCTCGGCTCCGCCGGCCCTTGAATCCCGCATCAGAATCCTGCTCGATATCCTGAATTAAATCGCCGGCGGGAGGAGCGGTATGACATGCTGACTTTGCCAGCGTTCCTCCGGGTCCCCCGTCTGCCCGGGGACCGAAGATATCCCGCATTTGCCTAGCTGCCCTGGACCCCAGCGTACATCGGAGCGCGCCGCCGGACCTCAGGGGCTTTGTGACGACCGGGCTGTTCGCTCGGAACTGGAGTGTGGGGAGCGCCGCCTTTGCCTGGGACACAGAATGTCCGGCACAATCTGCCAGGGGTTTATCGCACGAAGCCAGTGTAGCGCGAGTGTGGGGCGAGGACGAGCCGGGTGAGTGACTCATTTGTATGGCGCTGACGGAGTGCTGCGTGGACCCCGCTGCAGCTCCTGCCCGGCATCGGCGAGCCCCCCCCCCCCTCCGCCATGGCTAACCAGCAACGTCGATGCGGTTCCCTGGAATAACTGCTGACCGTGAGACGACTCTGAAGGCACCGAGGGCTTGCCTTGTTATCGGTAGTGCCTCGCTAACCCTTCACCCCCCCTGTTCTAAAACTGGACCGCTGGCAAGATGGCGATGCCTATTTACTTGCAACGGGGGGAGGGTTGCCTGTTCTCGCCCTGGGACTGCTATCCCACGCCCGCACTGGGAGCCAGATCGGATGCATCCTCCCTGGATTTGGAGTTAACGGAACCACAGCCTGTGCGGTCTTATGGAGGCATTGTTGCTGCCCTGGGGGAACTACGATCGGCGCTGGAACATGGCTACCGCATCCTGGGCGAGAAGCTTGAAGCAATTGAGATCGATCTGGGGCGGGAGCGGAAGGTCTGTCCCCCACAACGTTTGGATTTGCCCTCGCAGCTGGCTGACTGGGATAAAATGTCACCGGGGGCTCGCAGCACTATTGTTGCTGTTATTACTGGCAACTGTAGCAGCTCAAGGCTACCCATCGGACTGGTTGGTGCTACTTTGTTTCCCTCTTGTCCCGAGTCTGCATTACTGCCCTGCTCAACATCGCCACTGCTTTGGGCACCAGACACATGGCCTCTCGCCCTTTCGCTTGCTTTGTACTTTGGGGTTTCATTCTCCCCGCTGTGGAATCTTTGCCATTTGGAAGTACCGGTGGGACTTTTGACCGATTACGGGGAACTCCTTGGAGGCTGGCGACATCCATCTTGTGCTCAAGTCCCTCCTCCTCTCCCATTGCGGCCATCTTGTCTCTTTGTTTCCGAAGGGATTGCCTTTCCACGGGGGGTGGGTATGGGGGGACATCCAAGATCGGGCCAGGGCTAGCTGGTTTCTCAGGTGGAATTGACGCACCGGCGGGCGGGGACTCGGTTGGGACTGCTTTCTGTCCGATTTGTTCACGCATTTAGTAATGACTCTCCCCATTTGCAGTATTGCTTGCTATTTCCACTGTGTTGATGATACATGGGGTTGGGGATGTCTACGGGGCCGGTGGAGACCGGGAGGGCGTGGAACTGACCTCCTCTCAACCTGTCTTTTCTTATGGGAGTTATAGAATAGAGAATTCTTTTCTTACTCTCTATATTCAGATGTTATGATTCTTCCTTTTTCTTTATTCCTCTGCTTTCTTGTCCTATATTTCGGGTTTATTGGGCGACAGACACACTGCTGGGGGGGGGGTAGGCCGTAGCCTCTGCATGCGTGTAGGGTGGGGGATGGGGGATGGGATTTTACTTTCTGGTTTCAGTTTCTATGGTGCCTTGTATTTTTCTTTGTTTTGTCTCTCTTTCCTTATTCTATCTTCGGTCTGTGTCTGTTGTAGAAGTGGGGTGGGTGGAGGCGGACACGGATAGGATGTTAGCCGTGTAACTCCTGTTGTATAAGTCTTGAGCTGCCAGGCTGACACGAGGGACTTGACTAATGGGTGACTTAATTGCGTGGTAAGTTTGCTGATGCAGCCACTTCACGCCTGCACGGACTCTATTCTCTTAGCTTTCTGTTTATATAAAATTAAAAAGTCGAATCTTAATAGTTGCTCCTAAAATGTAAAACAAACCTTCATCACTCCTGAGGCACGGTATCACATGTTTTACAGCGTAACTTTTAAATGCTTGCATGTCATACTGAGGTGTTACTGTGTCACCGTATTGCTTGCTCTGTTGCTACGTACGTACCCGTGGCCGGCCTGGTGGTTGTGGGCCCGTATTTGTACTTTGCCTAATGCACAATAAAGGTTTACAAAAATTTAAAAAAAAAAAAAAACAATGCAGACAGCCATGAGTAAACAATTCTGAAGTAAGGCCCATAAAGAGAAGAACTGGACAATTCAACATAGGAGCAAGGTTTGACTCTGAGCCGATGATGTAAGAACAGGTGTTGAAGAAACAGAATGGGATGAAGAGATGTCTTTAATATCCTCGGTGATGACCTCAGATTTAGATGATGGAAGGTAAAACTTCAGAATGTACTGAAAGAAAATAACAGAGCATAACTGAGTTACGTTGGCATACAGGTGGGATAATGCTCGCCTCCGTGTCCCTAATAAAATCAAGACTTTTATTCATGAATTACTAGGAATATCTACTTGTAATTACAAGACCCCAGGTTCTTATTTTGCTTGCTTACAGCATAGCAACAACCGAATTGGCCATTTGAGGACTGCTTTACAGTAAAAGGTTCAGAGAATGGACACAATCAACCAGTCCACTAATCTGAGAATGTCATCATGGCTAGTTCGGCCCTGAAGGCCTTTGAATCCATAGTCCTTCAAGTAGATTGGAACCCGTTGAAATTGGTTTCAATTCTAGCAAGATTCATAACTCATCTAGCCCAGTGATCTAAGGCTAAAGAAGAAAGAGGAATGTGAGGTTTCTAAAAGAAATCGAGAGCTGAGGCCAAGAGTATGTTCTCAGAACTTTGGCTTTTTCAAGCAACGCCTACACAGTTTGGGTTGCTGGCAAAATATTAAATCAGTCCAAGAGCCTGATTTAAAATTTGACCGAAGGGTTGCACCATCATAAACATGGTAGATATCCTGTCCGACGTATTACAAGTGCATTATATCCCAACTCACTTATCCTAATATGGACAGGATATCTGTCACGTTTGTGACTGTGTATTCCATACACTATACTCTAAATTAGGCCCTTTGGTATTCTGCAGATATTGAAAGAGATATCAGAAGGTGTACATTGAGTTGAAGAAGGTCTTAACATTTTAAAGAGGCTTTAGAAAAAACACATACAATCATTGTAAATTTAGGAGGCTACAATATGAGATAAGGATGAATTATGAGGCCAATAAACTAGCAGATATTGAATTAAATTAAATTAATATCCTACATTTCCCTATATTTAAGGACAGGCTGACTAGGAAAACATACAGCCTTTAGAATTCGACAGACAAGGGGATGGTCTCCAATGGGAAACATCCTTTACAACGCAACTTTTACAACGCAGTGCCTTTACGACGCAACTTTTACAACGCATTGCGCTGGGGGGCGCTCTAGGATAGGGAATAAGTTTAATTTACTATCCAACACCTTCCCTAGTGTCCACGGAGACTGGAGTTGGAATAGTAAATTAAACTGTTCACTATCCAGCACCCCAAAGCGCTATGCATTGTAAAGGTCTGCGATGTAAAAACTGCATTGTAAAGGCATGCATGGTAAAAGCATGCGTTGTAACGTCATACATCCGTCTCCAATGGGTCTTCTATCATCTCTAATGAGCTACCTTGAGATAGCTGAGCTGTAGGTGTTGACTGTTTTATAGGCTTTTCCCTAAGAATCTAAAAAGGCCTGAAAATGAACCACTAGCACAACGTCCACTGAAAAGAGATTGGAACCCCCACTCAGGTACCAGCTAATCCAAGCCCAAGCCTGTTGAATGAGCTGAGCAGCTTCTGATGAAATGACTGGGGTTCCCCAAGCTGACCATAAAGTTTCCAAGCTAGGAGAATCAGGGATTGGTTGAAAACTAAATTGTGATTCTGATCCTGGGAAATGAGAAGATTGGGAAAGGATGGGTGGGATCTGAATTTGAAAATCAGACAAGTGCAACAGCTCTGGGAACAAGACTTGGGCTTGCCAGAAAGGAATCACTAATTCTAGAGCTGGCTTGCAATGACACATCTGAGCTAGTACTATGGAAATCATGGTAAAGGTTTGAAACGTGTAACTGAGGTATTGAGACCAGCCTTGTAAAAAGGCATATGTGGCTATAACCTGAGGATCTGGCCTCTAACTGAAGATCAGAGAAAAGTGTGAGTTAAACAGGAAGTGAAGATGTCTACGGAGTCTTGGAGAACATAATTTTAATATAAATGGGTGGAAACACCAATCAATGAAATCCTGGAGATTCCTTGAGCACTAGTTGGCCTTTGTGTCGAGGTTTCCTGGAAGATATTCTACTTGGATAGAGAGCGTCCTTCGTAGCAAAATTTTAAAAATGTGTGACTAACTCCAGTAAGGGTTTGGATCATGTGCTTCCTTAATGGTTCATATATTTCAGGGACACTCAAAGAATAGCCCGGGGGCTGCTGGCAGCCCTCCTGGCCTTTACATGTGGCCTCAGGACTGCTGTTTACTCTACTTAGCATTGATGTTCAACAAGTTGTATACATTAACTAAAGTAAAAACGAAAGGCAAAGAATGTTTCCTGCACCACATATCTTTAGAAACACCTTCATTTTTAAAGACATAGTACAACAATCATCTAAAAATATGATACTCTTCAAAATGTATAAACAAGCATTTACAATGCAATGGTCTCGGCATTATTAAAGGTAGAGCTATTGGCGTTGCTCATGACATGTTTTTTTTATCATAAATAAATGGCATTGTAATTTACATTGCCAATAGCTTAATTGTTAAATAAATGGCATTGTCATTTACGATGCCAATAGCTTAATCACTCGCAAATGCATGACCGATTGCATTTACACCCACACAGAGCCACACACACAAAGCCACCCACACACACATACAGAGCCACCCACACAGAGCCACACACACACACACAGAGCCACACACACACACACACAGAGCTACACACACACAGAGCCCCCCCCCCACACACACACACACACAGAGCCCCACACACACACAGAGCCCTACACACACCCAGAGCCCCACACACACCCAGAGCCACATACACACCCAGAGCCACATACACACCCAGAGCCACACACACACCCAGAGCCACACACACACCCAGAGCCACATACACAGCCAGAGCCATACACACCCAGAGCCACATACACACCCAGAGCCACATACACACACAGAGCCACATACACACACAGGAGAGCAAGCACAGCGAGGGGGCAGGGAAACAACTCCGCTTCTCTGATCCATTTGTGACTCAACACCTTCACTTCTCCTACCACACAGCGCCTTGAGGCAGCACAGCGGTGTGCAATTGTATTCATGAATTCATGTCACTCACAGCTTGGAGGCAAGGCTGTGAAGCGTTTTGTGGCCCTATGTTTTTCATAACTCTCTCTCCCAAGTAGCAGACCGACCTGTTCCCAGTGAATGCTGGGTGTCTCTGTGTAAACATGCGGCGTCTCTTAGCCTCTGAGATTCTGTGTCCCTGGCCGTCATGTGGCGACGACGCCTCGTTTCCCTCACTCGCCTGCCAATGTTCCCGCCTGTCCGTCGTGCTTCTGGCAGAGCGGGCAAGGTTTGCGGGGAGGGGGTGAAATACCGGTAAGGGGTAGGCTAGGGCAAGAGCAGGGAGTAGAGGGGCGCCCGGCTAAATTGGTACGGGGTACGAGAGTAGGGGGAGAGTGAAGGGGAGAGGTTATACCAGGGAGTGACGAGAGTGTTGCGAATGGGAGGTCGGGAGACAGCTGGAAAGGAACGAGTCCTGTCGCACTCTGATGGGGGTTTGTTGACAACAGTGTGATGAGAGTGCAGGGGACCAGCAAGGGAAAATGCGAGAAAGGGGGTTGGGAGGTTGCCCGGGCCCCACAGTGAACTTGGGGTAAAAAGAGAGAGGCGAGATAAAAGATTAGGATGAGATAGCACACTCTCAGATTGTGATAGTGCGAGGAGAGACAAACAGAGAGAAACAGGAAGGACAGGGGACGAGCAGAAAGTGACGGTGTGCTGTCAAAGTGTGGTGGAAGTAAAGAGAGGGAGAGAGAAAGAAGAGGGGGAGAGCAGAGAGCGCGATGGTGTCAAAGTGTGGGAGGAGTTGAAAGAAGTGAGGAAGAGGAGATGAAAGGAGGGAGAACCGTCGCAGAGGGTGAGGGGAAGTCAAGGCAGAGGATAGCGGGGAGAGAGGCCGCGCTCACAACGTGTTACAAGAGATTAGGAGAGGGGAGCGGGAGCTACATTAAAAGCACAAGACGGGCGAAGGGTGCCAGTTAGCCCGTGATGGGTTAATGGGTGAGGAGGGACAGTGGGAGAGCAGGGGAGGGAAGGATGGAGATGATTCATGCTGCAATAGTGGCAGAGGAAAGTGAGGAGGGGGCCCGGGGAGCGCGTGGAGAGAGGGCGCTCTCTAAGTGTCACAGTGTGAAGAAAGTGAGGGAGAGTCGCGGAGTCGCGGGTGACGCCTCGAAGTGTGCCAAGGGGTGCAGTGAGCATAGCCTGAGAGGGCGGCTCGGGGCTCCCTAGTGCATTGCGCCTCGAAGTGTGCCAAGAGGTGCAGTGGGTGCCAGGGACGGCTCGGGACTCCATTAGCAGCCGGTTCGCTCTCCATCCCCGACCACGAGCCTCCATCTGACTGACTGAGTGTGAGCCGGGTTTACAGTAAACAATCCCGAGCGGTGGCTTTCAATCTGCAGCACTTTCCCAGCGGGGCCCTTGACTCACCGCCGTCTAATAAAGCATTTTACGTGGGAAAGGTGTAGTAATAAATGTGCATTCCCAAATGTTTTGCTGCAGTACAAAAGTCACATCGCATGCTACCAACATATTAGAGCTTGATCGTTGGAATCGTGCCGAATAACTTCATTTACAAACTTTGCCACATACTGGCTTCATCCCCCCCTTTCATGGCACATCTGGCGGTCGAGGACGGCTACATGGCAACCATCGGGCTATCTCTACTCGGATTCTAAGATTGTAGACCGTGATCCACCCACGGTTGACTGTACAATACTTGCCTGGAGGCGCTTAGCGGAAGCCATGGGAACACCGTTCCTATACTCGCCACTCATGACACTACCACATAACCCACGGCTTAGTATAACTTGTGAGGAAATAGGCCGTAAAATGCTCACAAGACTGGCACTCCAAACATGGGGTGACCTATATTTTCAGGGCAGCTTCCGCACATCACCACAATTCTTTGGAGAGGAATCCCCCTCAGTCATGAATACGTTTCTATATGTGCGACTAAGGCAGAATGTTAAAGCGGTCACCCCCGCCTTCCCGGATGAACCAGACACAGTACCGCCCCTTCATTCTCTACTCCAGTCAGACGCCCCGAAACAGGTTGTCTCCATGCTCTACAAGCATACACAGGCAACCCCATCCCCTCCCTCCCTTAGAGCGAGATGTGACTGGGACTGTGACCCAAACGCCCCAATGTCAGACGAGCAATGGGAAGAGAGCTGCGCACACACTACTGCAGTGACAGGTAACACACGCCTCAGACTGGTACATTATAAATTTCTGCACCGTCTTTATTATACCCCGGCCAAGCTGCACCGCTTTCGACTCCGGGATGATGACCGGTGTTTGCGTTGTGGGGCCGAAGGAGCGGATTTTTTCCACCTCGCGTGGACGTGCCACACTTTGGCGGCTTTCTGGGAGGAAGTGTTTACAGCCATGTCAGATATGGTTGGAGCGAGTGTGCCACCCTGCCCGAAGGTCACATTGCTGGGGCAGACATGCCCTGCATTGAAGGCACACCGTCATTTTTTTGCGCTGACCCTTCTCCTTGCGAAACGACATGTGGCATGCCGTTGGGGACGCGGACGAGCACCCAAGTTTAAGGATTGGCTGACTACAATGACTACATGGCAAGACCAACTGCACAATTACGCGGAGCTTCTCCCCCACAAATCAAGACCCAAGGACGTATGGGGTCCGCTTACTGCGTACCTTCTCCGACTACAAGCCAGTACTCAGCCGGACGATGACACGCCACACCAGGGGGATGCTCCTTTAATACCAGATACTGCACCTCACACCTAATGCATAACACTCGTGGAATCCACCCCAGTACGTATGCCTTACCTGTCACGTGTAATGCTACCTGCGCTCCTACACACTGGAACACCTGTTCTACATTCATTAGCATCCACTGTACACCTATGATGTCAGAGATCTACATTTCATTTCAACTATATAGGTTGAAAGCATGACGAAATCATGACACTCCTTGCTGTTTAGCTAGTTAATTGCGCTCCCCCTAGCCCAATGAGTGTAGATTTAGCATGATGTATTAATAGACACGTTTAGTCTAATCATTATCTAACCATCAGTCACACCCCCCCTTTTCCTCCTCCCCGCGTTATTAGGATTTCTCCACTAGGTGCAGAAGGAATCAGTTCAAGGCCCATATAGTCAGGATAGGGCTGCTGCTACGACTTAACGTCCCGCACCTAGAGGTCTCCCTTTTTTTCCACATACGCGGCGAGGTGGGTACATAGAGGGAGGAACAGTCAGCACTAGACCCACCAGGTTGTCGGATTACATAGTTAAATTGAAGTTGAACACAAAAAAACCCCAAAAAGTTGAGAAACCTCAGGCATTCTCTGTCCTATGTACATCCTTATCTCCATCATTACTGAATGCACCCTCACGCAGCTCCCAATAGCCTTTAACGCGGCCGGCCCTAATGGGTTGTAGGCGACTTGCTGTGTCAGACATGTGTTTCCTCAGTAAGAGACATGTATCAAGGATACTGTTGTAGCTGCCGGCCTGACTTTACAGGTTGTAGGCGAAAAGGCTGTGTAATTTACAATTGCCTCAATAAAGGTTTTCCCCAAAAAAAAAAAGTGGAAAAAGACACATTTTAACACAAGATTACTTCAAATGCAAAAAAAATTAAATTAAAAAAAACTTCATTTACCACTGTCCTAGAAGGAGTAGCACGGTAATAAGTTCTATGTTTTTCAGTGTGTTTTACGATGTAGAATTAGGTTTAACGTCCAGTAGTGATCATGCCTAACCATGCTGGAAATGTTGACGCAATGAAAGATTTAACATGGATTTAAAGCGCCTAATGGTACTCGTTCTGGTGGCGAAATAATTTAAACCTAATAATGGAAACTCCTTGTCTTACTTCAGCGGCACCGAGCCAGCATGCTTGTGCGTGATTTTGTTGAATGTCTCGGATGTCCTTCTTTTTGCGGCGCTGAGTCTCGGAGGCAACTGTCAGCAATAGGACAACGGACACACAGAGCACCAAAGGAAATGCGAGACGAGCAGACATCTTCCAGAGTGGAATAACGGGATCTACAGACCCGAGAGCCTCGATAGGCTCGAAAGACCTCAGAACAGTGGAAGTAAGTATTCATAGGCTGCAGGCAGACGCGGACTCTCATAGGTTGTATTGGAGCCCTCATCAAAGTGAGGAGTTTTGGAATAGGCTGAGAAGAAGGCGGGATTTGTAGTCCATTCTACAATAAAAGCTGTGTGGCCACGTCATACTTCAGAATAATCTCTTTGGTGCCCCCGGAGGACATATACCCTCTTATTCGTTCCCTGATGAGTTTTGGTGTCGAGACTGATACAAGGCTGTCAGCATGTTTGTCTTCTATAATAGATAAATCGGAGATTGTGAAAGCTTGGGTCTCCTTAAGCGCTAAACACAGAATGAACAAGACCGAACATCGGAGCTGTTCCTCACAACAAAAAACCCAAAAAAATGGCTGCCGCAAGCTTCCGAAATTTTCGGAATCGGGGGCGTGTTTTGGCATTCTGAGTGACAGATGACGTCACAGGTGGAAAGAACGCCAAAAACACGCCCCCGAATCCGAAAGAGACAGGGCTTGATTGGAGTGATGCCCCTCTCCTCCAATGGCTGGCCTCCGTTTAGGAAGCCAGCCAATGGAGGACAGATGGAGGACAGAGGTGGGTTCAAGCCCCGTACTCAAAAACATAAAATCTCTGACCAGAGACTGCGCAAGCGCAGCCTTTAGGTCCTCGACCTAAAAATGATTTCATTAGCATGTGTAAGCATTTCATCGCAGTGCAGCAGATTATATTAATTAAATGCCAGGTATTTATTAATAGTGATATGAACATGAACTTAGAAACATTCATACCTTCCCTGCACTGACAGCAATGCCATTAGTGAAGTTAGAGGCCAGATTAACATTATAGTTAATTAAATTAAACACAAGAGGTTTTGTACAGCACACATCCTGAGCTTATGTATTTCAAGGTAATTGCATACGTGATAATGAACAAAAGGAGGCAACGTATAATAAAAAAAACTGCCTAGGTTCACACAACTTAGTCAAGGGATTGATATGATTCTTCTAGAGACTAAGGGGCAGATTTACTATTTGTTCATGCAGCGCAGTGTAGCAGCCGCAAATGTTGCGTTACATGAGAAGGAGAGAGCAGGAGAGTGCCAAATTTACTAAAATATGGCACTTTTCTCCCCTTTCCCTAGCGCAAGTGCTGAAATCAGCTGCTGTGCGCCACAGAGACACCTTTGCGCTATGGTGCAAGGGTGTCTCCATAAGTCTAGTTTAGGTTTTGTACTGGAAGGGTAACCTTCCAGTACAAAATAAAAGGGTGTCTCCGTGAGTCTAGAATAGGTTTTGTACTGGAAGGATACCCTTCCAGTACAAAATACCATGTTAGATTAACTTTAGCCCTTCCCCCTCTTTGTATGTGTGCTGTAAAAGTGCAGCACATGTACAAAGTCGGAAAGGGAAGGAGAAATGGAAGCATTTCTCCTTCCTTGTGCCTACTTCAAAAGGGCGCTGTTTTCTGATGCTAAACCGTCTACTTTATTTAGTAAATAGGATTTAGCATCAGAAACCTTGGTTGGTTGCGTGGGAGCCCTCATGCTCCACCCATGGCACGCCCCTTGTTACTAAGTAATGCAAAGCTGTGCTATGCGCTATGTTACTTTCATGTTTTTTTACAGCGCTAATCAAATTGAGCGCTGGAAAGTAAACCAAGATTTTGCACCGATTTGCATCACTATTGTGATGTAAACACCACATATCGACTTAGTAAATCTCTCCCAAAGGGCTTAGTTTAGAGGGCAGTATGGAATTATATAACTCCACCCCTCACTGTGCTCACCATGCACATGCTTCACATCGCCTTTTCCCACATTCCAGACCCCCCATCCTGCTGGCATCCATGCAGCCCTCAGTGACATCTCAGGCCATACTCTTTGGCCACCTGGGAAAATGCTTGCGAGTACCCATGATATGTCGGACTGCCATCAAATTGTCAATGCGTCTGAGGGTTTTGATGAAGCTCTGGGTCACAAGGGAGCCTTCAAGCATCAGTAAACAATTTATTTACAGATATGATCCTGCTTGGACCACGTATCCCTAGTTGAGAACTAGTTATATCTTGTGCCCCAGCTGGACAGGCTTGCATCAGATGTCAGTAATAGTTCTGGAGTGCAAGAGAAAATCAAAATTTTATTCTAGGCGTCTAGGTAGTCTAGCACTATAAGTTCCGAGAAGGATGTTTGATCTCAAAAGATGGCATCTGAATAAGGCAGTTCCCTGCAAAGATGATGGACTTTTAGCCTTTGCAGTGCAGGTAATGGAGAGTACTGGGATTGAAGATGCCAGTAGACCCACCAAATGGGCCCTCAGAGATACCATGGATATATTGTGTACAAGAAGGATCTGAAGAAGACTGTGGACCTCCTGGAAAACTGGAGATTTCTGGTCCTCTAAAACATATAAGGAGCTTGGAAGGACAAGAACATATTGAAAAAGAGAATTGGAATAACCCTGGGCAGTGTTTGTCAGACAGTCACAAGGGTTCGTTGTGATGTTTAGCCATGCCCAAAGAAAAGGAGATAAATCACCACTTTTGAAGATGGCCTGAAAGGAAATGACTCACCTGTAGATTGACTGTCAGTTAGTGACAGGATCCTCAGTTCCTGTAACCTCTGCCTCTTTGAGGAAAGAACTGGGGTTTAAAATTCTGTCTGTGGTTGTAGGAACCTCTTATTTGGGAGTTGCCTCTTAAACAGCAGCAGCGGGAAAACTGGTTCCACCCTCTGCAGGTCTTGCTAGATAGATGAGAGCCTAAGATACTTCTAAGAAATAACTGAGCCGCATAAAAGGAAGCAAATATTGACACACATTTGCTCAGATAGTTTATGAAGGAATACAACAATCAATTGGCTTACAGATCAGTTTCCTTTGTCACCACATTTTCCATCTTTAAATCTACCTTTAACCCGTTGCGTGCTCGTGACGGAACCGCTCCGTCACGAGCCTCGGGCGGGCTGTGCTGGTGACGGAACGGTTCCGTCACGGCCCGCTCGCCGCGCCAGTGCGGGCCTGATTTTGCGCCTGCGCGGCGCGTTCTATTAAGCGGACGGGGCCGTGACGGAACAGTTCCGTCACAAACACAGCCCACCGAGGCCTGTGATGGAGCGGTTCCGTCACGAGTAAGGGAGCGCCGCGCGGCCCCCCTCACCCTTAGCACTGCGGCGGAATAGCCGCCGCAGCTAAGGGGTTAATAGAAGGTTCATCCTTCTTTCTTGGGCCAATGAGGTGTTTACTTCGCGTAGTAGGTATACTGCTTTCTGGGCCCAATTAGTTGTGGTAGTTGAATAGATGTTCGAGCCTTCCTTCCTGACTCCCACAGTGCTATCCAGAATTCGTGTAAGAGGGCCAATTATAGTCAATAATTTATCCCAGCAATTCGACCGGGCACAATCTACCCCTTTCTGGGCTGCCCCAAACTTTTGGCATTGCTGTGATATTATTGGGTATAAAGTGGGTAGGGTCATTCAGACCACAGTCTACTGTGCATTTGCTTGCCTAAATCCAATGCCACCCTACAGGAGACATAGCGGGCAATTTGGTCTTTGTATCATTTGGGTGAAATGTAGAGGTCGACTAGAACACTCTCTCACCGGCACCATTCAAAACTGAAACTTTGGAGACGTTAAAGGAAATATTTTGAGCAGTGTGGGAAGATATGCACCTCTTGTCCCAGAGTCCAAATCAGAATGAATCATCTGGATCACTCGTGATATAATTTTCACCATCTGTATTATAGGGATTATTGTTATGATCCATGTCACTTAGGTGCACTACATCAATCAACAATTGAGTGTTTTCTGCCATGAGGACCTTGAGGATAAATCTCCTTTGTCAAAGGCAATTGGTCTGTTCCCACTAGAACCTCTGAAGCTTGTTGAGAATTGGAGGTGGCTGACAACATTTTATGACCCAAAGGAGTACGTATGTCAAGGAAAAACCAGTAGGTTTTATTTGAAAGCCCTCACCCACCAACCTAGTTGAGGGCATGCTTCATCATCGGGCCCCACCACAGTGGCACCTAACGTGCCCCGGGTGTGCTTCGACGCCAGGTTACTGCGGAGCTGGTATAATTGCTGAGTGTGCAATGTGGTGAGTGTGAAGGTGAAGGCCACTCACTTGACTGCTGTTTCCATTGTAAGGATACCGGACTCGCTGTGTTGCTCCCCGCGTTGCCAGAAGAGAAGGACTGCCAAGATCTCCGTGTTCCGCTCTGCTGCCTCCCCGGGGACTCGCTGGTGTGAGCGAGAGCTGCTGTCTGCTGCTCTGACCGTCGCTCCCAGCTTGAGTCTCCAGGGTTGAGGCAAGGGCGTAATTAAGGACTACATCTAGCCCGGGGGACTGCGAGGACCAGCAACCCCTGCCTGGAGCAGCTGCTGCCTCTTCCCCCAGGCGACACGCCCACGGACACGCCCACCGGCGAAATCACTACATTAATTCGTGACACCCGCTTCGCGGGCGCCACTCACTTGACTGCTGTTTCCATTGTAAGGATACCGGACTCGCTGTGTTGCTTCCCGCGTTGCCAGAAGAGAAGGACTGCCAAGATCTCCGTGTTCCGCTCTGCTGCCTCCCCGGGGACTCGCTGGTGTGAGCGAGAGCTGCTGTCTGCTGCTCTGACCGTCGCTCCCAGCTTGAGTCTCCAGGGTTGAGGCAAGGGCGTAATTAAGGACTACATCTAGCCCGGGGGACTGCGAGGACCAGCAACCCCTGCCTGGAGCAGCTGCTGCCTCTTCCCCCAGGCGACACGCCCACGGACACGCCCACCGGCGAAATCACTACATTAATTCGTGACACCCGCTTCGCGGGCGCCACTCACTTGACTGCTGTTTCCATTGTAAGGATACCGGACTCGCTGTGTTGCTTCCCGCGTTGCCAGAAGAGAAGGACTGCCAAGATCTCCGTGTTCCGCTCTGCTGCCTCCCCGGGGACTCGCTGGTGTGAGCGAGAGCTGCTGTCTGCTGCTCTGACCGTCGCTCCCAGCTTGAGTCTCCAGGGTTGAGGCAAGGGCGTAATTAAGGACTACATCTAGCCCGGGGGACTGCGAGGACCAGCAACCCCTGCCTGGAGCAGCTGCTGCCTCTTCCCCCAGGCGACACGCCCACGGACACGCCCACCGGCTACACGCATAAAGCATCTTGTGGACTCACGCGACGCGGGACGCGCGCGGGACCAAGCGCGGGACTAAGCCCGGACAAAGGGCGGGCCGTCTGTGGCCGTCCGGGGTCGACCGAGGACGGGACGGGTCACCCCTTTTACATCGACTACAGGAGACTGAGCCCACCTGTTTACTTGTCCACAATACCCCTCAATGATGGCTCTGAAAAAATTGCGCTCAAGAACAATTTATATGAAACGCATGGGTACAGATGCAGCCATTAGAAAATCTGTGGATAAATCATTGAAACCTGGCCAAATTACCAACACACCCGCAATAACCAAATACTTTTCTACTCTTTCAGAGAAAAATCACTCATCACCTCGAACATCGGTAGAAGAAAATAAACATATTTCTATCTCTACCGATAGTGAACGTCAGTCAGAATTATTAGCTGTACTAGGGAACAATAATCAAGAATCATCTAATCCAGAGTTAAATCAGCCGAAAAATTCGCCCTCGGAAAAGTATTCCCAACTGATCCTAGAAATGTCGCAAATAACACCTATTAGACAACAGGAGAACAAATCAGCTAATGAGGTCTCCGAAGAGCAGAAATTAACGTCTTCGCTAGGAAAAAAACAACCATTCACTAGTTCCCCAGATAAATCACCCAATCTGTTCACTAATCAATCCAATCTTACAAATCTTTATTTACCTAACGCGACCCTTCCAGCTGCCTTTCCACCCCTGTCTAAAATACTCTTCTCCCTTCAAGACATTCTGGAATCAGTTCTCACACATCTCGGCCAAATCTTAGCCAACTCAGATGACACATTGGACGTCCAAATAGGCATTCTCAAACATCTGGTGGAAGAAAAAAAGAAAAAAGAGTCACCCAAAGCCTCTTCTGTGGAACCAGAAACGGTCAGCCAGGTACCATCTGAAGCTGGTTGCAAAAAAAGTTCAAGATCTCAAAAAATGCAAAGTGTAAGTACGCAAACATCAGATGCGAAAATAAAGGAGAGTGAATTTAAGAATTTGCAATCTAAGGAAAACTTACCCTTAATCTTCTCTCTAAAAAAGCTTTTCAGTGAAGAAAAGGAAAACACTTCTGAAAATAGTCTCAAAAACTATCCCATCTTTTCTAATAAAGAAACTGAGATTGGCTATGGTAAGATATCCACCGAAAATAATATACATTTTTCGAATGATAGCAAAGACAATGAAACCAAACAGACAGGAAAAATCGAAAAAATCACTGATGTGAAAGAAAATATGGGCAAGAAAAAGCGAGGACGTCCCCTGAGAAGAATCCATAAGAAAAAAGGGAACAAACTCAAATTTCAAAAACATACTTATGCTAACTTGGAGATCACTCCACCGACTAAAATAACTACGCCGACGAAGCCTTTGAATCCTAATGCAGAGGAATATTGCCAGTCAATAGTAAGAAAACCACTAGAGCAAAATATTGTCAATCCAAAAAATCTACAAGACCACATAACTAGGCAGTGGGACAGAACAACATCAAAACTCTTAACTATCGAGGAACTCTTTCCAACAGATAATATCCCGCTCAATCGAGGAAGAATAGTTCAGCTATTGCAAGAAATTCCTTCCTTGATTTCTCTGACAAGTAGAGAAATAGACCTAGTAAGCTTTCCAAAAATAGAAAATACTCAATTCGCACAAGTGTCATTCTTCTCTTCAGTTCTCCCGGGTATAATCATGAGAGAAAAAGAAATCCTACAAAAACACGGATATGATGTAATCTCAATTTCAGACATCAAAACCAACTTGCAAAATTCCGTAGTAACTAAACAACATCTCACTGATAAAATACCTAACATAGAAAGGGATGAACGTACACCAAACTATAGGAGGAAAGACAAATTAAAAATACAAGTAAGGCAAGGCGAAAGGTCGGTGTGGTCAAGGAACATTAATCCAAAAGAGGATGAAGATTACCAACAATCTTGGTCGTGGTTACCTGAAGCATTAAACGGCAACAAAATGGACAATTTACATCAACGTCAGGTTTAACAAAGGTCTGAAAATATCCCTATGGAATATGGCCGGGAAAACTCACAATAAAATGAAAGGTGTAACAAAAGATAATCCAGATATTTTAGCGTTACAGGAAACATGGTCTACCACCTCCTTTACGCAAAAAGGATATTACGTCTACGACAACCCAGCAAAAGAATCTAAAAGGGGTCACGCGAAAGGAGGTATGGCAATCCTACTAAAAGAAGACTATAGCTGGTCACAAGAAAGTATTGATACATATTCGCACAATCTACAATGTATCAAAATTCAACTCAGATTACAGCCTACTGACACTTATAAGAAAATATTACTCTTCAACATTTATGCACCTCCAAGTAAAAAACATGACTCCTTATTCGATCATCTCTTAGAAACTATATCCAACATCCTTGAAGATCAACATCATTTACCGTATATTTTGATGGGTGACTTAAACGCCAAAATATCAAATAGCGAAATAAAGAAATGGTCATCGTTATTTAAGGAGGAATCACTGGAAATAGCACTCCCGCAACTTCCGAAAGGAGTGAAGTCTGACAAAAGAGGAAGCCTGTTATTATCGTTTCTCCCAAGTATAAATGGGATAATCCTAAACGGAAATATCAATGGAGATAAGCCAGCTTCATTCACAAGACAAGGAAATGGTGTCTCCTCCATCTTAGACTACTTTATATGTGAGAATGAGCTAAGAGAACAAATTTCCGACTTGTCTGTCAAGTTTAACGATGAAAGTGATCATGCCACTCTCTGCTTAACAACACTCTGGATGCCACCAATCACTTATCAGACCGACCCAATATTCAGTAAGCCCATAATAGAAGTAAATCCAGTCCAGCGTCGGATTTATTGGGAGGCGGAAAACTTGGACTATTTGAAAGTATTAATCACACAATTCCAATTGTTAACCAATATTTACTCTGAAGATCCTATCAAAAACTATGAAATTGTACTACATGAACTCAAAAATGCAATACAACGCAAATTAAAACAGGACAGACCAGCACAAAGAAAGTGCGTTAGCAAGTACAAAAATTGCAATCAGCCAACGGTTAAAATGCTAAACAGGATGATTCGGGCTCAGTACCTGTGTAAAACACCATTATATAAAGCTGAAATAAACAAATTAAAGAACCAAATCCGTAGGCAACGTGCCAGACAGGAAAGGTTGACACAGGATCGTAACTGGATGGATATCCAAATAGCAGCAAGGCAATGTAACCAACGAAAATACTGGTCCTTGATTGCAAAGATGACGGGAACTAAAAAGAAGCTCAAAGCAATTCCCGTCCCAGAAGAAGATTGGGCCACATTTTTAAAGGATCTGTATAAATCCAACATGAAGGGTAAGGCGAGAAACGCATTTGAACAAAAAAAGGAAAACAACGACACAAAACTCTCCAGGGCCTCGGCAGCGTCAATTGCCTTGAATATCAAAAAGGCAAGAAGTACGGGTGCATCCGGTCCTGACCAGATCCCGATAAAGGTTTATCAAGCCGACTATAAAGCTTGGGGCCAGATGCTAGCGCCACTATTTAATCACATATTCGACTCTGGGAACATTCCAAACTCGTGGAAAGGAAGCACAATAATTCCTATCTATAAAAAAGGAAAAAGGACTATTGCTGGCAATTATAGACAAATTGCCTTAATGGATTCTGGCGGAAAGATCTTTGCGGCTGAAATTCTTGACCGGTTAAAGCTTTGGGCTTTTTCAAATGGGCTAATCCCCATGTTCCAAGCCGGGTTCCGATCGCACCACTCGGTTACGGATAATATAGCTATCTTTCAATTTCTATTAGATAAATACGTAACCGGGAAATCGCAAACAATATATGCAGCCTTCATCGACTACTCAACAGCATTCGACAGGGTCGATAGACCGACATTATGGTCGAAACTGAGAAAAATGGGTATCCCAGAGCCTCTATTGCAACTAATTGTGAACTTACATAGCAATACCTGGTGCCGTGTCCAAATGGGGGGCGAGAGGGGCATGTCAAAAATAATACATACGTCTAATGGCCTAAAGCAAGGGTGTCTGTTGGCCCCGATTTTATTTTCTCTCTACCTGAGCGACCTGCCGTCGCATTTACAACAAGGGCAAAGCACCCCACCGAAAATGGCATCTCATCCGATACATTGTTTACTTTATGCGGACGATATCGTTTTGTTTGATCTGACACCCTTTGGTCTCCAAAATCTCTTGGACACTTTATACAAATACTCGAAAGATCATTTTCTAACTCCAAACATAAATAAAACTAAAGTAGTTTCATTTACAAAAAAGAAGAAAGAAGTGAGGTTCCAATGGAAACTGGGATGCGAGATCTTGGAACAGACTAAGGAATATACTTATCTTGGAAGAATCTTTGTGCATAACTTGAGTAACAGGAAGCAAATCACCCATCTAAAAAGGAAATGTGACCTACACGCAGGCGCAATATCACGCCTGTATAGGAAGATTGGAAGTAGGCACTTCTCAGCATTAATAAAAATATACAGAGCCAAAATATCTCCGGTTCTATCTTACGCCTCAGAACATATTCCCCTAAAACAATGGAGTTACATGGATACAAATGAAGGGAAAACATTAAAAAAACTACTGAAAGTTTCCAACTCAACACCTGTACAGGCCCTAAGGCTCGAATGTACGATCACCAGCGCATTTGCAATATCAATAGCAAGCCTCATAAGGTGGGCCTATAACCTTCTGCATGCTAAGGCGGGTACCCTACGACATCTGCTGAAAATTGAGATCTTTAGAGAGGATGCCATCAACTCTACTTTTGTGAAAAACCTGGGAGAGGCGTTCAGTCTAGCAAAAATTAACGCAGAAATGTTATCCTCTTGGACACCCGCACAACTCAAACTATTCTTAAAAACATTTTCACCAAAATTAAGTTATGAGTTAGATTATTTACATTGTACTAAACTATCCCTGTACAAACCTTATGCTGGCTCCCAAGAATATAAGTTAAAATTGCCATATCTGGAATACACTCTTACCCATGGCGTAAGGCGTACGATTATGATGTTACGTCTGGGTATTCTCCCTTTGTTATCTTTTACCTCCACCTGGAAACCAAACAGTTCCTCTCAATGTGACCTGTGTTCGGGGGGTAAACAGAACTTAGAACACATGCTCTTCGTATGTCCAAATAAAGCCGTTGTTACTGCTAGGGTAACATGCCTAGAACCAATATATCGGTCCTGCAGGATCACGAAAGCAAGGGATTTCATATTCATGTGTGCTAATCCACCTAACGAATATGTTTGTAATAAGATTTATAAATTTTTTAAAATAACACTGAAAATGTTTTAAATTATATGCAAATGTACTATGTATTATCCTTTTAATGATTTTGTGGTCCTCGAAAGAGTACCGAAACAAAATAAACTTTTGACTTTGACTTTGACTTTGACTTTGGTGAAGATTAAAAAGCCATACAAAAATCCCAGCACCCGAGGGTAAAAACTATTTTAATGAAACTGGGTATCTGTTGGCAAGTTAAAAGGCAGACGGACACAGTGGAGTATGGATTATGACCTCCAGTGTCCTGTGTGGTCTACATGTTTCAGCCTGGCCTTTCTTAATTTTGAAACAGGCTTTCCTCAGGACCAAGTGAGTATGTGTGGGGTTATAAAATTAATTTACAGTGAGTGTATTCAGGATTTTATGTGTAGCACGCACTAAGGTGCTATATGGGTGAGAAGGGGATTCCCTCTCGCTTTGCTACATATAACATAGAGGGGGAGACATACAGACGTACAGGGTAGAGTCATATTAGCATATTATTGCAAAAAACAGTCGTCATTCCACCGTCTTGTAAGGTGAGTGAGCGAACTATACATGGCTAAAGTGTGGTCTTGTCAGTGGCAAGACTCATGTGATAGTTATCTAGAAGCCGGTTGCAGTGGTGATCTAGAAAACGGAAATGCCAATGTGAGGTTCAGGTAAGTGAAAGAAATTCAATTATTGTCCTCACACAGTATTTAGCTGATCAAAGCCTCCTTGGGTCGCCTGGCAGAGAAAAAGACCCTGAAAGAAGGTGGTATTGGTTTTACATAATTATCCGACCTGTAAGGGAAAACCTCAACACCTTACCCCCACAGTAGCTGTAGTGCGCAGCCTCAATTACTCACGAAACTATCGATCTGGTTCCTCCTTGGACCTGTAATCCTTCTGCGGCGCCCGGATGTGAAAGAGGGCTGGCCGAGCATGTTTATTTAAAGGTTCCGTAATTGGCTGCACCTGGGTCAGGGTAGAAACAGAGGGAGGGGTGCCGCGCCGAAAGCGCCATGTCATGCGCGCTCTGCGCATGCGTTCAGCGAGTAGCGGTCCCTATCCGGCGCATGCGCCTACCGGTAGTGCCACTCCGCGCATGCGCGGGTAGGTAGAAGCTAAGTGAGGCTACCGCGCATGCGTGGGAGTTGCCGCGCATGCGTGGAAGAGTGTATCAGCGCTCCTGATAGCGCTAGTATGTATTAAAACCCTTTATAAAGAGCAAAAAGTGTCAAAAAGGAATGATATGGACACTAGATAGAAGCAATTGGATGTATGGGATATTTAAGATTGAGGAGGATAAATGTGAGAGGATTGGACTATGCACAGAATGGAGAGGGAAAGGAAGCCTCATATATTAAATATTAAGCGAATTCCATGGTATGGAGTCGTTAAGCCCCTCAGTATGGGTGGATAGGCGGTAAATCCAACGTTGTTCTTTTTGGAGGAGAAAACTTTCATTGTTTTCAGTTATGGGGAATTGTTCAATCACAGTCCAAGCGAAATCATTTGGGGTGTGATTGTGGGACAAGAAGTGGTCAGTAAGTCTGCTTATATTTTTGCCACATCGGATGGTGCTACGATGTTCAGTCATTCTTGTCCGTACCTTTCGGGTAGTCATACCTACGTACTGTAGGCCACATCTGCATGTCATGAGGTACACCAGGTTAGAGGAATTGCAGTTGGTAAACTGGCGTTGTGTCCATACCTTGCCTGGTTCTAGGTCCAGGGTTTTGGAGGGGGATGTAAGGTGGCACACACTGCAATTATTGCACGGTTGGTGTCCCGTAAGTTTTGGTAATCCCCAAGCATTGAGGATGGTGTTGTCGTTAGTGGCACGGTTCGGTCTGGGTCTGGTATGTACTAGGGAGTCTTTTAGATTCTTCGCCCTTTTGTATGCGAATCTGGGTTTTTCCCAGTTTCGGTTGCCTGAGTTGATAATCTTCCAGTTCCTGGTGATTATGTTGGAAACCTGATTAGACACGGTATTGTAAGTAGTGACGCATGTCAGAGTGGGTTCTTCAGGGGGCCTTGTTGTTGCCTCAAGCAGAGATTCTCTATTTTGGTTCCGAGCCCTCTTGCAGGTAGTGTTCAGGATCCTGGTGGGGTATCCCCTATCTTCCAATTTATGGATCAAACTGGCTGACTGTTGTTTGTAGTCTTGAATTCGGCTGCAGTTGCGTCTTAGTCGTAAGAACTGACCATAAGGGAGATTTTCCCGTAGAGGTCTAGGGTGGAAGCTGTCAAACCTCAAAAGTGAGTTCCTTGATGTGGGTTTGTGGTAAGTTGTGGTTGTCAAGCCGTCCATGTCTGCCTTGATGTTGAGGTCCAGGAAGGCCAATTCAGAAGCACTGCTAGTGCAGGTAAACCTCAGGTAGTTGTCACGGGTATTGAGCCACATGAGGAATTGATCCAGGGATTCCTGATTTCCTTCCCAGATAACCAGGATGTCGTCGATATATCGACGCCACATACTGATGTTGGCTGTGTAGGGATTGTTCACAGATTGTATGTGTGTTTTTTCAAAATGGGCTACATAAAGACCAGCTATGCTGGGAGCGAAAACGCTCCCCATGCTCGTGCCATTAGTCTGTAGGTACAGCTTGCCCTCGTACTCGAAATAGTTGTCTTTTAATGCCAGAGTGGCACATTCCATTATAAAGCTGCGTGGAGTGTGATGGTTCCAAACAGTTCCCGTTAAGACTTCCTCCAGTACTTCCAGTGTGGCATCCTGCGGTAAGCTAGTGTAGAGGCTCTCAATATCTAATCCGACAAGGAGTTGGGTTTCCGGGTTGTAGTTGGTTTCTTTGATTACATTGATAAGATGTTTCGTATCCTTGATGTAGGATGGTGTGAGTTGTACCAATGGATTCAAGAAAAAGTCGCAAAAGCGTGACAAGGGCTCTAGGAGTGATTGATTCCCAGACACAATTGGTCTACCCGGTGGTGGGGTTACTCCTTTGTGTATCTTCGGGAGAGTGTAGAAATATGGGATTTTGGCATTTTTGCAGCAGAGGTAGTCGGCCTCCTGTTTTGAGATGTGTTCTGCGTCCCTAGCATTTTTCACCAAGATCTGTATCCTCATGCTGAGTTCCTCGGTGGGGTCTTTTCTGAGTGGTCTGTAATTCCTGGTATCGCTGAGTAGTCTGAGACATTCAGTGTCATAATCTGTTTTGTCCATGAGCACGATACCTCCCCCCTTGTCGGCGGGTTTTATGACAAGGGCAGGGTTAGCCTGCAGGCGTCTTATCGTGTCACGCTCCCGGTAGGACAGATTGTTAAAGGTGTTTTTTTCTTGTATATTCTCGACCTCAGTGTAGACCGCCTGTTCAAAGGCAGCAATTTCGACAGGTATACTAGCAGGTGGAGGGATCAAGGCAGACATGGACGGCTTGACAACCACAACTTACCACAAACCCACATCAAGGAACTCACTTTTGAGGTTTGACAGCTTCCACCCTAGACCTCTACGGGAAAATCTCCCTTATGGTCAGTTCTTACGACTAAGACGCAACTGCAGCCGAATTCAAGACTACAAACAACAGTCAGCCAGTTTGATCCATAAATTGGAAGATAGGGGATACCCCACCAGGATCCTGAACACTACCTGCAAGAGGGCTCGGAACCAAAATAGAGAATCTCTGCTTGAGGCAACAACAAGGCCCCCTGAAGAACCCACTCTGACATGCGTCACTACTTACAATACCGTGTCTAATCACCTTTAACAATCTGTCCTACCGGGAGCGTGACACGATAAGACGCCTGCAGGCTAACCCTGCCCTTGTCATAAAACCCGCCGACAAGGGGGGAGGTATCGTGCTCATGGACAAAACAGATTATGACACTGAATGTCTCAGACAACTCAGCGATACCAGGAATTACAGACCACTCAGAAAAGACCCCACCGAGGAACTCAGCATGAGGATACAGATCTTGGTGAAAAATGCTAGGGACGCAGAACACATCTCAAAACAGGAGGCCGACTACCTCTGCTGCAAAAATGCCAAAATCCCATATTTCTACACTCTCCCGAAGATACACAAAGGAGTAACCCCACCACCGGGTAGACCAATTGTGTCTGGGAATCAATCACTCCTAGAGCCCTTGTCACGCTTTTGCGACTTTTTCTTGAATCCATTGGTACAACTCACACCATCCTACATCAAGGATACGAAACATCTTATCAATGTAATCAAAGAAACCAACTACAACCCGGAAACCCAACTCCTTGTCGGATTAGATATTGAGAGCCTCTACACTAGCTTACCGCAGGATGCCACACTGGAAGTACTGGAGGAAGTCTTAACGGGAACTGTTTGGAACCATCACACTCCACGCAGCTTTATAATGGAATGTGCCACTCTGGCATTAAAAGACAACTATTTCGAGTACGAGGGCAAGCTGTACCTACAGACTAATGGCACGAGCATGGGGAGCGTTTTCGCTCCCAGCATAGCTGGTCTTTATGTAGCCCATTTTGAAAAAACACACATACAATCTGTGAACAATCCCTACACAGCCAACATCAGTATGTGGCGTCGATATATCGACGACATCCTGGTTATCTGGGAAGGAAATCAGGAATCCCTGGATCAATTCCTCATGTGGCTCAATACCCGTGACAACTACCTGAGGTTTACCTGCACTAGCAGTGCTTCTGAATTGGCCTTCCTGGACCTCAACATCAAGGCAGACATGGACGGCTTGACAACCACAACTTACCACAAACCCACATCAAGGAACTCACTTTTGAGGTTTGACAGCTTCCACCCTAGACCTCTACGGGAAAATCTCCCTTATGGTCAGTTCTTACGACTAAGACGCAACTGCAGCCGAATTCAAGACTACAAACAACAGTCAGCCAGTTTGATCCATAAATTGGAAGATAGGGGATACCCCACCAGGATCCTGAACACTACTTGCAAGAGGGCTCGGAACCAAAATAGAGAATCTCTGCTTGAGGCAACAACAAGGCCCCCTAAAGAACCCACTCTGACATGCGTCACTACTTACAATACCGTGTCTAATCAGGTTTCCAACATAATCACCAGGAACTGGAAGATTATCAACTCAGGCAACCGAAACTGGGAAAAACCCAGATTCGCATACAAAAGGGCGAAGAATCTAAAAGACTCCCTAGTACATACCAGGCCCAGACCGAACCGTGCCACTAACGACAACACCATCCTCAATGCTTGGGGATTACCAAAACTTACGGGACACCAACCGTGCAATAATTGCAGTGTGTGCCACCTTACATCCCCCTCCAAAACCCTGGACCTAGAACCAGGCAAGGTATGGACACAACGCCAGTTTACCAACTGCAATTCCTCTAACCTGGTGTACCTCATGACATGCAGATGTGGCCTACGGTACGTAGGTATGACTACCCAAAAGGTACGGACAAGAATGACTGAACATCGTAGCACCATCCGATGTGGCAAAAATATAAGCAGACTTACTGACCACTTCTTGTCCCACAATCACACCCCAAATGATTTCGCTTGGACTGTGATTGAACAATTCCCCATAACTGAAAACAATGAAAGTTTTCTCCTCCAAAAAGAACAACGTTGGATTTACCGCCTATCCACCCATACTGAGGGGCTTAACGACTCCATACCATGGAATTCGCTTAATATTTAATATATGAGGCTTCCTTTCCCTCTCCATTCTGTGCATAGTCCAATCCTCTCACATTTATCCTCCTCAATCTTAAATATCCCATACATCCAATTGCTTCTATCTAGTGTCCATATCATTCCTTTTTGACACTTTTTGCTCTTTATAAAGGGTTTTAATACATACTAGCGCTATCAGGAGCGCTGATACACTCTTCCACGCATGCGCGGCAACTCCCACGCATGCGCGGTAGCCTCACTTAGCTTCTACCTACCCGCGCATGCGCGGAGTGGCACTACCGGTAGGCGCATGCGCCGGATAGGGACCGCTACTCGCTGAACGCATGCGCAGAGCGCGCATGACATGGCGCTTTCGGCGCGGCACCCCTCCCTCTGTTTCTACCCTGACCCAGGTGCAGCCAATTACGGAACCTTTAAATAAACATGCTCGGCCAAAACCTAGCTAGTCTCTCTTGATTTTGGATATATAAAAGCGGGGATTCAGACTAGCTTATCTAGTCCTCCCTCTCTCCTTTGATTTAGTAACATTTTATGACCAACATGAAGCAGATCAGAAGACCTACCCAAGGCATTATCTAAAACAATAGTAATAAGCTTTTTAGGTTTATTACATTGCGGTTCCTGTAACTGGTGGCACTTTCTGCATTGAATATGATAAATAATGATTCAATTGAATGCTATAAGGCTGGAACATTAAATGATGTAAACAAAACTAAAAAAACAATTGTCATTAAAGAGCTAACTCCCTCTACATAAACCTATAGTTCTTCACAAAGCCAGGAGATTCCACCATTAAGAGGGTGAGGTGGCATCTGAAGACTGCCCACCTTAGTGCTGCATCGAAAGTGATGCGCTCCCACAAGAGAAAGGAAAATCCAGGCAATGCGGACAGAAGAGCGCTCAGTGTCCAACATGAGCTCTAGGAAAGTGGAGGCCTAGTTTTAGAAAAGTCAAGATGGCTGGTGTTCCGAGCCTGCTGACAGAATTGTGGTGAGGGAGTAGTGGATGGTCAGGAATGAAAAGGGCTGCATAATAAGCACAAGGTCACGGTCAAGACAACTGAAGAAATAAACATTAGGGGTAATGAGCTTAAAACGGGATTCTGTAAATTAAAACATAATAGAATAGACAATAACAAACAATTAATCAGAGAAAGTGTTTTTCTTGACTGTAAGCAGCAACATAAAAGCCCTTGTTACTCTAACCCAATAGCACTCATAAACTTCCTTAATGCTGATTGGTCTACTATTTTTTTTATTTCATTGATTGTTTCATTCCATAGAAACATGGTAAATGTACTTGTTATTTTCTTAGCTTCTGTTGTGATTAAAGGAGAAAAGGTAAACAGAGTAGGGGCCTCAAGTTTTGTGATAAAATTGTGGATGACTACTGGTTAGGCAAGATGGCTGGGTGGAAGTGATCCACATCGGCTTGGCTGCCACTGTACCTGTTCCGAGCGGAATATGAGGCTCAGCTCCACAGCAGCACCTGGGAGCAGTGACCACTCATCTTAGATCAGGTCCAGAAGGCGATTGCAGCCCCCAATGGCAGAGATTTATGGTTGAATGGAGGCACTGGACCAGACACCCGGTGGCAGCTAAAATGGCGGCACAGGAGCACGTCTATTGACTCTGTAGGACGATGGTTCCCGAGGTACGCTTGTTGCTCCAGGTGGAACCCGTGCCATAACGGGGTCCGGCGGCGAACTGAATCCAACCTGGGGGAAGTGAGTTACCCACACCTGAACTCATCCGGCAGTAGCTTAGTTGAGAAGGGGCTGCAACATGCACAGCCTTGAAGAGGTGGACCCTCGACATTGCTGGATCCCTGGAGATGTGAGAGTTGGGCTCAAGCTCAAACGCAGGTGCCCGAGGACAGTGGGTGTGGATCCCATAGAGGGCTTGTTGGTTGGTGGTGGAGGGCCCAGGGTGCAGCCATGTAATCCTTTAAATGGAACCAACCGAGCACTTGGAGGCGCTTATGCAGGGAATCGACGGGACAAATTTAGTGCTTTCTGCTGCAGATACACAAAGCTTCACTCCTCCTGACTTTGAAATGGCATCCAGCGCGGGGAGTGTCTAACTTGAGCTGGAGAGAGGGCACCCTCTCATACAATGAGGTCGCCTCCTTGGTGGGGAAGAGTGCATCAGCTGGCGTGCAATTTCAGAGTCGACAGTGCGGACTGACCCAGGTAAAGAAAATGTGAATCGGGGGTGGTGAACCACCTCTATGCCACCAAAAAAGACTGCAAACAGAGTTTCCAGTTACTTTTCCTCCACGGAGCAGACGGATAGTCTGGAATCCAGGGAAACTCACCAAGAAGGATCTCTGGCATCTCTCAGAGAGTTTATAATTGAACTTTGCACGGAACTCAGGATGGACATGATTGCCTCAATGGATCAGTTCAAAGCAGACCTTACAGATCGCATGGCCACCATCTAACAGGATGTAGAATCCATCGGTACTAGGTTACTCGAGGTGGACATCAAATCTCTGTAAACTGACAAATGTGTGTCAGTTGCTCTCTGCAAGGTACAAGATCTCCGAGCTCAACTACAGATGGCCCTGCTGAAGATCTAAGATTTGGAAAACAGTTCTAGAAGGGATAACATCAGAATTCAGGACCTAGAAGAAGGGACAGAGCGGTCTGACCTGGAGGCCTTTTTGAGGGCCTGTTGGCGGAGTTCCTGGTGATGAGGCAGAGGAAAATCAAGATCGAGAAAGCCCGGTGTGTGGGAAGACAGGCACCCAGAGAGCAATGACACACCTGTGATATCCTCGT
Source organism: Lissotriton vulgaris (assembly GCF_964263255.1). Taxonomy (NCBI): domain Eukaryota; kingdom Metazoa; phylum Chordata; class Amphibia; order Caudata; family Salamandridae; genus Lissotriton; species Lissotriton vulgaris. Next base: position 795,376,955 of record NC_141685.1, on the reverse strand, counting down.
CAAGCTACACTCAGTCAAGATAAAGGAGGCCATATTCCAAGCAGCTACGAAAAAGGATACAAACCCCTTCCAAGGTTTTCCCTGCACACTATATCTAGATCTGGCACAATCAACCTTGCTGCGCCGGTGACTGAAAAGCTAAGACAGGACAGCATCAGATATCATTGGGCTTCCCTGTTTGGTCTAGCCTTTGAGTTTAACAATAAAGCACGCCATATCACTGAACTGGTAGAGGCTAAGGCATATCCTAGGAATACCACACCACAAGTCAACGGATTACCAGGGTGCCACACAATAAGGCAACGTTGAGTCAGTAGGAGCTATCTGTGGTGAACCCAACTCAGGGAGAGGAACGCAAAGAAATTACAGGAAGGAGGTGAGGTTCCGTGACGATTTGAACCCGTGTTTTCAATATTGTCGGAAATACATAATATTGGTATCAGCGAACCGCAAATGATCCATTTAGCATATCCTGGTGTTTTTCGCTACGCTACGAGCAAGAGCACTCCTGTTATGAACACATTTCTGATCTACCCACGGCATCCATCTTAGATTATGGTCGCCATTTTGTGTTTCTTGCCCTCACATACGCAATAACCTCTGACCACTTCATTTCGATTAAGGACACGTAGCCTTAGCCGGAGATTCACCTTTCTAGTGACACGTGCACCTTGGAACAGAACACGCTGTAGCTGCATGACTCGACAAAGGCTACCTCCTCTGCCCGAGGCCAGTCCTGCTAAACTGGTCTTCGTGTCCATTGTCCTGATCACGATTAGGCGGCCGAAGCTGGTAGCCTTGCCCATTTACAACCCACAAACATCCCTTATCCTACTTTTCTATCTTCTGCACCTGGCTCTGCTCCCTTCCTTCTGGGCCTTTATTAGGGGGAGGTAACGAAATTTACGATGAGGCGGTCCGGGTCTTGAATGAAAAGTTGACATGAGATTATGATGGAAAAGTGGGAACCCCTCGTTCGTAATGTTTTGACATCAGATATTGTCGACGATTCCTGTGTACACCAAATATTTATTGTTTATGACACAAACCTTTGGGAATGTACTAGCATGTGAAGAATTCGCCTAAAGGCCAAAATTTCGTATATAAGGAGCAACCCTCTTTGTACAAATCGAACAGGCTCCTAGTTACTGCCCATGCGTAGTTTCTGTGACTTCTGTGTCCCTGCAGTAATAAACCTTTGGTCTTTGACGCCACCATCGAGAAGCCCGTGTTTCTGTTCATTTGTGCACCAAGGCAGGTGGAACTCCGGGGTCTTTGGGTGTTGTTCCCTGACACCTCTGGACGGAACCAAAAAGTCCAGAACTCCAATTGGCGCCCAACGTGGGGCGACGTCATTCGGTACCGGTCCAAAAGCCTGAAGAGTTCGAGAAGCTTCGTGTGAAGATTCCTGAGGGAGGCGCCCCACTTCATCGATCCCGGCATATCGCAAAAGTGGCCCGACGTTCTCTTCCACGAGGGTTCCCGTTCAGGACGGCTGCAGTGGGCCGTTGCCTTGACCGTCGCCCTGTCTTGGACCCGAGGTGCAGTCCTTAGTACGGCGAAACGTGACGGGTTTCTCCTTGGTGACGTCTACAGTGCCTCAGTTAAGTATTTAGTGATAGCTAGCTGGTTACTTTGTGAGGGTTGTTAAAATCCTTGATCGGTTCTTGGTTTGGTTTGGTTTCGTAAGATTATCACTGGTTGTTCTGGTTACGATAATCTATTTGGTTTAGTTTGGGTATCGATACATCAGTTCGTTTTGGTAGGCCTAAGTTCTTGGTTCGAGTGCACATATCTGTTTTGTGTTTTGTTTGTTTTGTGTTCCGGACTGAAAAATGGTAAGTCGGAGAAATTGTATGTTGTCTTGTTTTGGTTGCAACAGTGACTCACGATTGGAGGACTCATGTCTGGTTCCTCCGATTGGGACTCCCCTATATGACTTATATTGTAAACATGGTGTAGGTCCTATATCTTATAATGAGGTGTGGGTCCGATATACTGAGAAAGATGGTGTCCTTAGTTGGCCACTACATGGTAGTTTTGAACCTGAAATTCTTGATAATTTAGAAGCGAAATTGTTTAGGAAGAAAGCCCGGCCGGCAATGTTTGATTCTTTCCGTTACTGGCGAAAGGAATCCAAACAAAGAGAAATGAAAAGGTTAAAGAAAGAACAAAAAGAGCAAGAAGAGTTGACTCTGGAGCAAGCGGCTAAACAGCTGCAAGTGAACGAGTGTGAGAAGGCCATAGAGGTGGCCATTAGAGAGCATAATTTAGCGATTGACAAGTGCTATCCTGCCTTGCCATCAAAAACAGCTAAGATACTGGAGGATTCAGAAAACGATCCTCTGCTGTCTTATTTGTTACGGTCACCTCCACCGTATGCACAAGGTGCTACGGCTCCACCTTTACCGAATGTTCAATTGCCGGTTGCTGGACAACCTGGTGTTCCTGCTCCTGCCCCTCAGAATCAAGCTCCTGTACCCCCTGTGATCAATGTAAATGTTCCTACGGCTCCTCCTCCTCCTGGATTGCCGACTTCTATACCTGTATCTGTCTCGCTTACACCTACTGTTCCACAAACTATCTTCCTTGATACTTCTACTGTTCCGTTATCTGTTCCTACCTCTACTGTATTCTCTGCTTCTGCGAGTGTGTTGACTCCACTTTCTGTTCGTCGGAGAATCACTGATTCTGTATCTAACATTCTGTCTCCTTTCTATAAAACTCTAATTAAGACTCCTACTTCCGACTCTGTTCAGAGGCGTAGTCAGCTTCCAAGTACTGAGGAACGGGGAATTTTAGATTCCACGGCTCTCAGATGGATTTCGAAGAGTAGGAGATATAGTACGAGAGATGTGCTAGACACGTTTATGCAGTGGAAAGAACCAACGCAACGGTATGTCTTTGACGAGATGTGCTCGTTGTTACGTGAGGAGATAGAAGAAGACGATGTTGAATCAAATCTAGAAGACTTAATTAAGGTTCAGAAAGAGTTTGCTGCAGGAATGATAGTGGGTGAAAATATAGAAGAAGCGATGGAACTGATTTTAAGTTATAGGAATGATCCATCACTTCGTTCACCTAGAGATTTAGAGAAAAGTAAAATGAAGTTAAGTCGCCAATATCCAATGAGGGAGGTTCCTCCAATTTGGCGCGAAGCTGTGCAAGCTGACGCACCGAATAATATTGCAGCCGCTCCAGCGCAATTCCAAAGAGTGTGGATACACATTCCGTGGAAGCGAGCAGAAGTGCTAGCAGTGAAGCAGGCCTTACCAGACCCGCGTAAGAATCCTGCTGGATACTATAAGGAATTAACACAGACAGTTGAGGCTTGTATAATGAACTTAGCAGACATCGATATGTTATTTGGCAATGTAGTTCCGCAACCAGTGTGGGCTAAAATTCGTAGAGAGGATCATCAAGTTGCCTTAGGTGGTGATTGGGCAGCTATCACTGCAGCGGATGGTCAGCAAGTAGGTGGTGCAAAACCCGAACCTCTAATTGCTAACCTTCCAGGTAGAATAATAGACTTAATGAAGACTCTGATGCCCGCATTGCGTGTTAATTGGGACAAGTTATCAGCATGCAGGCAGAAGAAAGACGAAAGTGTCTCCGACTTCTTCACGAGGTTCGAAGAAACTTTTGTAGATCACAGTGGTCAGGATATGAGCACAGAAGGAGGACAAAGACTGTTTGTCGATAAATTAGTGCATAATTTGTTACCTGAGTTATGCAATAAATTAAAGGATTCAGAGAGTGCGTGGGCTGTTTCCACAACTGCGCAAATACTTGCGACTGCACAGTACTACGAAAATAGGGATAAAGAGGAAAAGGAAAAATCAGAGAAGAAAACGAAGGATTTAAAGACTAAAGTTCTTTTGCAGCAGGCGTATCCGCCTCGCACGAATCAGACTAATGTGCAACAGGGTTCATATCAAAGGACAGATTATAGTTCGACGAGGCCTCAATATCAGTGGAACCAATGCGCGTACTGTAAGAAAGAGGGTCACTATAAAAATGAATGTCCGTTCTTAGCGCAAAATAATGCTGCAGCAGCTCAGAGAGGTCGTGGTGGTTCTATGCAGAATTCTAGAGGTCGAGGACGAGGTGCTATGCCTCCACAAACGAATGATCGTCCTTCTAACCACTTTGATCAACGAAATGGACAATCTACCCAGCAAAATAGATCTCAACAGTATCTTGTTGAAGATTATTGTGAAGTGGATGAGGGATTCCAGCAAAATGGGTACTAGGACAGCCATGGACAGAGAGAGGGAGTAGTATCAGTTCCAGTAGATCAGAGTGGGCCTTATGTCGCAGTAGCAACATCAGGTGTAGTCGAACCGTTTCTGTTGGATACTGGTGCAGCAAAAAGTTCTATCATTCATGCGAAACTCCCTGGCGCACCTTTGTCTGGCTCAACAAATGTCTCTGTAGGTTTTTCAGGCGCCCCTGTTTACAACCCGATATCTGGTCCTTTGTCTATTTCTGTTGGACCGTGTCACTTGAAAGCACCTCTGATTTTGACGACAGGTTGTAATGAAAATCTGCTTGGTTTAGATTTGTTAAAACGACTATATGCGACATTGTACTGTTCTCCGGAAGGAGTACAGCTTACATTGGGTAAAAATATTACTTCTCCGATGTACTTGTCAATGGATGCACTCCCGCCAGAGCTACGCTCACTCCCTGATTCTCTTTGGGCGACTGGTCCTAATGATGTAGGCCTTTTAGAAATACCACCATATGTAGTAACTTTGAAAGCAAATGTCAAATTTCCAAGAATTCCTCAATACAAAATCTCTACTGAAGGTGAATGTGCACTTTTATTGATTGTGCAAGATTTGATTAAGAAAGGTGTGGTTGAGGAAACAAGAGGAAATGTCTGTAACAGTCCTGTACTACCGATTTTGAAACGAACTGATCCTACAAAACCTCCAGTTTATAGGTTTGTCATCGATCTTAGAGAAGTTAATAAGATTGTAGTTCCGCAGTTTCCTGTAGTTCCAGACATTACTGCCTTGTTAACACTGATTCCTGCTACAGCCACTTGGTTCTCAGTCATCGACTTGAAGAATGCCTTTTTCAGCATTCCGATAGCCGAGGAAAGCAGAGATATTTTCGGCTTCTGTCTAGGAGGTCGAAGTTTCAGATTTAAACGCGCTCCACAAGGCTACTGTGAGAGCCCATCCATTTACAGTCAAGCATTAAAAAGCCAGTTAGATTCCTTTGTCCTTCCTCCAGGTTCTGCTCTAGTACAGTATGTAGACGATCTTCTAGTGGCTGCCGATGACAAGGAAACTTGCAAAGCAGCTACGATTTCGTTATTACATCATTTGTCTAATTTGAACCATAAGGTATCACCTTCTAAAATGCAATACTGCTGCCAAGAAGTGACCTACCTAGGTCATCTCTTGTCAAAGGAGGGAAGGAAGTTGACCCCAGAGAGAATAAAAGCAATTACACAGATGAGTATTCCACGCACACAGAGAGAAGTACGTGCCTTCCTAGGTATTACCTCTTACTGTAGGCAGTGGATCCCAAATTTTTCTCTTTTAGCAAAACCATTGGTAGCTTTGACTGGGAAAAATGTTCCGAGTCCGGTGCCATGGTCTGATGAATGCCAAGAAAGTTTTACTGAATTACGAAAAGCATTGTGTTCAGCTCCTGTATTGGATACACCTGATTACAGCAAGCCATTTACGCTCTATGTTCATGAGAGAGAAGGTTGCGCGTTGAGTGTTCTGACACAGAAGTTTGGTGATAAACAACACCCTTGTGCGTATTTTTCATCAACATTAGATCCGGTAGCTAGAGCGTTGCCTAGTTGTTTGAGAGCTACAGCGGCAGCTGCGGCTTCCATTCGACAATCTGCTGGTTTGGTGATGAACAATATGCTAGTGGTCATGGTTCCTCATGCGGTGGATACACTCATGAATCGAACGAAGACACAACACCTTACCAGTGCGAGACTATCTGGTTACGAGTTGACATTACTAGCGAGTCATATTCAGATCAAAAGATGTAATGTATTGAATCCAGCAACGCTGTTGCCGACTGATCAAGAGTCGAGTGATTCCGAGCCACATGATTGTTGTTTTAAAACGGAGGAAGAGACAAAAGGACGCATCGACTTAAAGGATACTCCGTTAGCTGATCCAGATGGTACGCTGTATGTGGACGGGTCATGTTTTAAGTTGGAGAATGGTGATGTGACTGCTGCTTACGCGGTAACGACTTTGAAGACGATTGTGGAGACTGCAAGAGTGAGTCAGAATTCTGCCCAAGCTGCAGAATTAATAGCTCTAACAAGCGCGTGTGTTTTAGCTAAGGGAAAGAGAGTGAATGTGTTCACAGATAATCAGTACGCATTTGGCGTGGCCCATAGTTTTGGCCGTTTGTGGAGAGAAAGAGGTTTCATTACGTCCCATGGGACTAAGATTCAACATGGTCAGCTAGTTAACGACTTGTTAGAATCTCTAACCTTGCCGACTGAAGTTGCGATTGTAAAGTGCAGTGCTCATAAAGCAATCACAGATGATGTTGGTCGTGGGAATGCTTTTGCTGATGGAACTGCTAAACAGACAGCTAGAGACACGATGAGCAGAATGTATGTTGCTACGTCCGCAAGATGGATTGCTGAGTCTGGAATGTGTGAGGATACTATGGAAAGCGTGAAAGAGATTCAGAGAGAAGCAACTGAGGAAGAAAAACGTGTATGGAAAGAAAGTACGGGCAAATTAGATTCGAATGGGTGTTGGATTGATTTGACAGAACAGCAGCGATGGATGTTGCCTGACGCGTATGTGCTTGCAGTGGTGACAATGGCGCATGGAGTAGCGCATATAAGTTCTAAGGGAATTTGTAAGATGTTGGCTCCGGTCTGGAAGAATGATGGGATCAGTAAATGTGCAGAGAGAGTGGTGAAAAATTGTATGGTATGCCTGATGCATAATCCTGGCAAGGGAACTCCAACTCCAGCTGGTCACTTCGCTCCTCCTTCCTGCCCCTTTGAAGTGATTCAGTTAGACTTCATTCACATGGATCGCTGTAATAATTTGAAATACGTCCTGGTGGTAGTCTGTGCTTTTTCCAGGTGGATCGAAGCATATCCACTAAAGGACAATACTGCCCTATCAACTGCCAAGATTCTTCTCAAAGAATATTTCCCTAGATTTGGAATGCCACGGATTGTATGGTCAGATAACGGAAGTGAGTTTATAGGGAAAGTTATGCAGAGTGTGTGTGCCGGCTTAGGTCTGAAACAAAAGTTCCATAGTGCGAACCATCCCCAGTCTGCTGGTTTAGTAGAGGGTTACAATGGCACCCTCAAGCTGAAATTAGCTAAAATACAAGCATCCACAGGTTTAGCCTGGCCAGACGCCCTTCCTCTGGCTTTGTTATCAACGAGAGCAACTGTACATTCTAGAGTGGGGCTTAGCCCTTACGAAATCGTTTTTGGCCGCCCGGCAAATATTTGGGGTGTGCCAAGGCCTAAAAAGTTTTGTTCTCTAGAATATCCTATGTTGATAGACTACCTTTACGACTTGACTGCTAAATTGAGTCTTATTCATCAACAGGTTTTCGATGCTTTGCCAAAGCCTCCGGAGAGTCCAGGGCATCAGCTGAAACCAGGCGAGTTTGTGGTTATCAGAAACTTCGCGAGGACGAAGAACCTTCAGCCGAGATTTGTCGGCCCCTTCCAAATCCTACTTGCAACGAGGACAGCGGTTCGTGTGGCTGGACGCAAGCACTGGGTGCACGCATCCCATGTAAAGCGTGTGCCTTTGCCACTTCCTTACGACGACTGGGTGAAGAAGGGAATTGGTTCCTCCGAATTTGAAAGTACGCCAAAATTCATCCCTTTCAGCGATGCCGAATTGATCACTGACACTCCAAGCTCTGACTCTCCTTCGGAAAAGACTCCTTTGAACTCTGAACATTTGTGCCCTGCATCAGAAAAAACTCTGTCATCTGCGAACTTGAAGATTGCAACAGCTACCAGTGAAACGCTATTTACCGATCAGACAGTACCTGCAAAACAGAGATATAACTTACGAAACCGTAAAATGGACAAATAAAGCAGGCAACTGCCTATTGTGATATTTTGAAATTTTGAACTTTTGCCTTCAGCCAGGAAGTTTGCTATTGTTTTTTTGTTTTTAAAATTGCCCTGCCGTCTGGGTAGCCGTAGGGTCGTGGCTGTGTGCCTAGTTGAATCTGCAGGGGTCTGACGCAAGGTCGATCCTTCTGTTGGTTCTGGGAACTCCCAGGGCTGGTAGAGGCATTTTCATCTACGTACACATCATCAGTGGTCGCGAGCGGATTGTAGAAGATGGAGCTTCCTGCGCTGCAACGAGAAAATGTGATTTATGTTCGCAGAAACAGACTTTATAGAATTCTTCACAGCAAATGCTTTTTGATGCAATGTGCCATTACATTCTTGATTGTTTTGATAACGTTGGTGGGTGGAATCGTTTTCAGTATAAATTGGATTTTTGTGCCAGTTACTACAGTACCTCCCCTTGATCATGCTACTTCTACTGTTTCTTCTATACACTCTTTTCATTCGTTTCCCGAACATGAGCAAGCCCGACGCTCAGAGTTCATTAACAACACTTTTGTACAGCTCTTGCACCAACACCAACTGGTAGTTAACTCTACAGACTGCTGGGTGTGTGGCTTGATACCCCACACTATGGATAAAGGTATTCCTTATCTGGTTTTGCCTTTTAGCTACAATGGATCATTTCAGGCCCTTCAAACCATCTTTGCTTATGCCCTTGAGACCTATCCTCCACGTCCACCACGTTCCACTAAATATAACTCTGCCAACAAAGCTTTAGTCCAGGGAATTATTGACATGGTCAAGGACGTCAATAATACTCCATCATACCCTAGAGACGAATTACGAGTGTATTTAAGTTGGAATACTTCAGAGTATCGCCTTAGTTTAGGAGAAAGCAAGCGCAAAAGCTCAACTCCAATCTGGGTCGTACCTCACCGAGGTCAGGTCTGTTTGCAAGGGAATGGGAGAAATCCGAGAGCTCAGCTAGGGAGGAGTGAGTGCGTAGAGACTTATGTGTTTCCGGCTAACTCTTCCCCTGCCTTCCTTACTGCTAGGGGTACCTACTTCATCTGTCGAGATAGAGCTTATACATGGTTGCCTGTCGACTTTTCAGGATCATGCTATATTGCTCGATTGTTGCCTCCGACATACACTGCTTCATCGGATTTCCACAGAACAAGAGTAGCGAGAGGTGTCTTCAGCAAGGAAGATACTGCTGGTCAGGAAGCTGGAGACTTCTTCAAAGGCTTCCTTCCGTTTTGGGGGCCTATGGCCAATAGTAGAAACATACGTCAGCTAACACGGGTAGTTGAATCTACTATTACCGAAACTGCTGGTGCCCTTAGCAATTTGACAGCTGAGCTTCAGGCGGATAGACTCATGACGTTACAGAACCGTATGGTTCTAGACGTTATACTTGCAGATCGAGGTGGGGTATGCAGAATGATCCAATCGAGCTGCTGTGTCTTTATTCCTAATAATGCTCCAACAGTCTATGAGGCGATCTCTAAGCTACACAAGATTTCCGACTCTATTCACGTAGACAAGGGAAACTGGTCCTTCATGGAGTGGTTTTGGACTCTGATCTCAGCGTGGGGATGGAAGGTTCTAACGGTCATTGGTGTCATCTTAGTATTCCTATTCTCATGTTGCCTGATTATCCAGTGTGGTCCTGCCCTGTGTAGTCTTTGTGCTGCAACTTGTTTTAGGAAACCACCTGCGTTTGGAGAAAAGGCACGAGAAAGGATGATGATACAACAACATGTCACTGACCTGATGAGCATAGAATTAGATTCTGACATAGACTGAGTAATTGCCTATGTAAGGGCAAAAGGAGGGTCTGAGGTTCCGTGACGATTTGAACCCGTGTTTTCAATATTGTCGGAAATACATAATATTGGTATCAGCGAACCGCAAATGATCCATTTAGCATATCCTGGTGTTTTTCGCTACGCTACGAGCAAGAGCACTCCTGTTATGAACACATTTCTGATCTACCCACGGCATCCATCTTAGATTATGGTCGCCATTTTGTGTTTCTTGCCCTCACATACGCAATAACCTCTGACCACTTCATTTCGATTAAGGACACGTAGCCTTAGCCGGAGATTCACCTTTCTAGTGACACGTGCACCTTGGAACAGAACACGCTGTAGCTGCATGACTCGACAAAGGCTACCTCCTCTGCCCGAGGCCAGTCCTGCTAAACTGGTCTTCGTGTCCATTGTCCTGATCACGATTAGGCGGCCGAAGCTGGTAGCCTTGCCCATTTACAACCCACAAACATCCCTTATCCTACTTTTCTATCTTCTGCACCTGGCTCTGCTCCCTTCCTTCTGGGCCTTTATTAGGGGGAGGTAACGAAATTTACGATGAGGCGGTCCGGGTCTTGAATGAAAAGTTGACATGAGATTATGATGGAAAAGTGGGAACCCCTCGTTCGTAATGTTTTGACATCAGATATTGTCGACGATTCCTGTGTACACCAAATATTTATTGTTTATGACACAAACCTTTGGGAATGTACTAGCATGTGAAGAATTCGCCTAAAGGCCAAAATTTCGTATATAAGGAGCAACCCTCTTTGTACAAATCGAACAGGCTCCTAGTTACTGCCCATGCGTAGTTTCTGTGACTTCTGTGTCCCTGCAGTAATAAACCTTTGGTCTTTGACGCCACCATCGAGAAGCCCGTGTTTCTGTTCATTTGTGCACCAAGGCAGGTGGAACTCCGGGGTCTTTGGGTGTTGTTCCCTGACACCTCTGGACGGAACCAAAAAGTCCAGAACTCCAGAGGGTGACCCACATTAACTTGTCCAGGGATGGCCAAACGGTATGCTTTTGAGGGCTATGTCGGAGAGGCCAGCGGCTTGAGGGGGGTTGGGGGGGTCGGGGGTCTGATTGCTGACTGGGAGCACAGGACTTTAAGAGATCCCATGGGGTCGGTGGCCCTGCCCGTTCTTACAAACTGCACTCAAATGAAGAGAGAGGTGCTTCAATGTTTAACTGCTATCAACTGACCGTGGTGGCGGGCTCTGACCAAGGCGTCCGCTAACACACATTCTTCTCGTGTTCAACACTTCCAAGTGGGACTGAATGTTCCACAGATGTCGCCAGGATTTTGTTTTAGTTTCAAGGAGTTTTTTGTTGGGGGTTCAAGGGATGGCTCGCACTACGAAATACAGAAAAGCTGTCACAACATCATGTGATGGGTAGATGTCTGCTGCCGGGATCAGGTGAGGGGAGGAGGTTTGCTGGAGGGAGAAGCCAGCCTCACGGTGCTGAGGGCTCAGAGGGGTGGGGAGAGCCCAACAGGAGGGGAGTGAAATAGATTAACATGATTACTGTAGCTTCCTGGAATGTGAACAATCTGAACTCACCACTTAAGCACCAGAAGGCCTAGAAATATCTGTTAGACTACCAGTTTGATGTGGTGGCGCTGCAAGAAATGCATCCTAAATGGCTAGACGACCATAGGTGAAACACAGAAGTTACCTCCTGGTCTATTAATCATCCTCGGGAATGAAACAGAAAGGGGTTGCACTGTTGTTCCACTCTGCCACAAAATTTTAACTGGAGGGAGTCAAGACGGATAAAGAAGGGAGAGTGGTCATAGTAAAGGGTAGACTAAGGGGAAACATATGGACATTTGTATCGGCTTAAATACCAAATGCCAATCAACTTGCCTTCATCTCTACTTTGTTAGCCATGGTGGCAGGGTTTGCAGAGTGCCACATTGTACTCATGGGGGACTTTAATCTTACATGGCACTCTGGCCTTGATAGTACCCACTCACACCGTGCCCCCACTAGAGCTTCTCCAAAGTATATCAGATGCACTCATGACTAGATTATGCTTTTCTCAGTCAGAGTCTCTTAGGGGCCTTATGAGAGGTGAAAATCCACCTCATCACAATCTAGGACCACACCCCGCTATCTGCTTGTCTTGCGTGGGTGGCTCATGCATCCAAGTTCTTGAGGTGGTTCTGTCCCGCTTCCCTAACTCACAACTGACACTTCTGTGATGAGTTGAGAGTGGCATTCAAGGAATACTTTCAAATGAATAGTCCACAAGATACCTCCCCCTCAAATAACTGGGACTCCTTCAAGGCGATCTTGAGAGGTAAATGTCTGGAACTCAATTCTACCTTGAATGAGCAAAGGGCGAGGGAGCAGATAGCCTTGGAGGTAGAGCTCAAGGAGGTGGAACAGTTAGACAAGCAAACACCCACATGCACTCTTCAACGTAAACTCACTGTGCTGAAAGGGAAAATGAGTGCAATTTACACCAACAGAGCAGAACTCACACTCCTATGTCTGCGTTGACTTTCCTATGAGCATGGGAATAAAGTAGGGCCGTATTTAGCGAGGCAACTCAGGGAGAGCAGAGAAAAGGAATACATAGGTGGTATTGGTGACACGGGGGTAATATCGAACACTCGATGGGGCTAAAGCCAGGTTATTTGGGACATTTTATGACGAGCTGTATCAAGCCGACAATGTACACAGTGCAGCCCGAACAGAATACCTTGACTCGGTCGATCTCATACAGTTACGTCTGAGCAGAATGCTCTCCTGGGAGCACCCATAACTGACAAAGAAGCGCAGCTAGTAATTGCGGCATTCAAATCCCATAAATCCCCAGGGCCTGATGGCTTGACAGCTAATTTCCATAGAACATTTGCCTCAGAGATCACATATCTGACCCACCTCTTTAATTCTACAGCTGCTGGGACAGCGATCACTCCATCGATGAGTGACGCCCTGCTAACAATAATACCAAAAGCAGTGAAGAATTTGTAACTCTGTTCCTTGTAGTGGCCGATAGCATTACTAAATTTAGATGAAAAACTTGTATGTGATTTCACACAACAAAAAGATTGTTGAGGTAAAAGAATGCGGATGACTGGTTTTATAGCAGTTATATTTGAATAGTATGCTCTTAATAAAGTTACCAGTGTCAATCTCTCTTAAAGTTGATTAAACCCTTTTAAGGCAACACTCATTGAATTTTTTTTATTTTTCTAGCACTACCACTTGTGTCTTCCACAAACAACTCACCATAAATGTCATACATAAATATACACATATATAGATGATGGTTAGTTCCAACCTCTAATTTTCAAATGAAACCTAAAGATCTGCTTCTTCTTGCAGCAGCCAAATACTTTAGCTTTGTTTTTGTGCATTTGAAATAACAGGGTTAGCCTATTGTAGGTCTTAAATATAGTGAACTCTTCCTATAAGCTCATATGGATTCTACCCATGAAGACCATGCCACCTGCATTCAGATTCAAAGGTACGTCGACACCAACTAAGTTATGTGTACACAAATTAACTTTAGTCAAACTACTACTAAGTCTGTCATGCTCAAAAGAAAGAGTGGATGTGCCACAAAACAGCCTTGCTTCATTTTAATTTCCATCAATATTTTTGGCAAATGCATGATCTCCCCGCTCAGTGTCGGCCTCAAGATGGTAAGTGCAAAGCGAAGATTAAATGAGGTAGGCAGGGATCTATTTAAACATTGTGCAGCTTATTTTCATTCCACTTTATTAAATTATTCTTTTGTTAAACATAGGGAAGAGGAATATGAATGCCTCGCGTTTTTGCTCATAAATAACCTGGAGGCAAAACACAAAGCAATTGAGAATTGAAAACAATTCTTCAACTCCTTCATAGTGAAATCTTTGTGCTTTCCAAATATTCAACAACATCCCTTCATCCCAATTTTTTTTTTTACCAGGTAGGTGAGTTAAAAAAGTGCATAATTAATAAGGGTGGGTGGCAAACTCCGCTCCACCGGTGGAGGTCGTGGTGATGGAGCAAGGACTCGTAGAGAAGAGACTTGCTCTGAGCAATCCACTTGTTTAACCAACTAATAAGTTATTAATCATGTTTGTGAATAACTAATATGCACCACATTGAACACGTGGGATAGTGAAGCTTGCTTATGAATGTATTAATGCGTATAACAATGAAGACGTACTAATACCACTCTAAATGGGGAAACTGTTGTGCGCATGCGTCAACTGCATCTACGCAGTATGAAAAGTTATTGCTTGGTGGAAAATTCTGGCGCATGAGAAGAAGATACTAAAATAGAGTCTTGAAGACTCGCGTGCATGGCATCTGCTTGTTTGAACTAAATCGAGTGGTTTTACTAATGCTAATGTGGGAAAAGACATACATAAATAAACTGGATTAGAGTATAGGTGGGTGGTATACAGTGCGACCATTTTATTTGTGAAAGTAACATCTGTCTTTTGACTTTATCACTAGTGCGTATTTGGGCCTCTCTTGCATAGCCGGATTGAATGAGTGATGCAAAGTCCATGCATGCCCAATGAGTAAAGCCATGAAGGCCATGACAGACCTATTGAAAGGAAGCCAAAATCAAGTGTTACAAACGTGGGAACGGATGGTGAAGAGTTCAACGAAGAAGACACCTATTCAGAATGTTATTAAAATTGTTGCAAGAGTAAAGCAAAGGTGAATGAGTACTACATTTATGAATAAAAATTGAGGGGATGGGTTTGCAAACAATAGTTGAACTGATTTTAATGACATGTAAGCAGGGTGGGATGGAGCTTCCCCCTTGCCTGACCAATCAGATTTAGTGTTTTTATGATATTGAAACTTTAGTGGGTGGAATATTCAGAACGAAAGGTATAATTAAGATAGCTTTAGTTAGTTAGTCAGATGAAGAATTGCTGAATGCAGACTCAGACTGAGATGCTGCAGGGAGAGATGCTGTGAGATGTTGAGGAAGAACCGAATGCAGAACTTGAAGCAGAGCTTTCTATCCTAATTAATTGGGTTAGAGCTGAAGATTATGGAAAAATCTCGAGGAGGAAGAGAGTGTCAGAGAGGGGTGTGGCGTAACCGCCGGTATTGTAGAGAAGTCAACTATCCTGTCCTGATTCCTATCCTGAAGTCTTTGTCTCCTGCCCCATCCCTTTGGCCAGGGGGTTGGTCTTTCACACCATCCTTGGTAACTATTATTTTTGGTTATTTGTTGATATCCATTTCTCTCTGTCCTCTCCCTTTCCGACATCAGTTGATTGCATGAGTCAGAGATAAATGTATTTTGAAATGATGCCCATGCATTAATTTAGACAAAAATTTAAACATTTCCTGGGTCTGTGGTTATTTACATTGAATAAAAGAACAGTTAGTTTCATGTAATTTTTCACCATTAACTAGTTTAACTAATGGTTCATTGACCAGAGGAAAGTACTTTTTAATCAGTGAAAGGTTAGTTAGGAATATTAAATAACTAATCCTGAACACTGTGGAAATTACAAACTTGACCCCAGAGGTTTACATGCTGTGAGTTTATGGGCCCAGGTGAGTATATGATAGTGGAGTATCTGTTGTTGGTGGACCGCTGGATCAGTGGAGTTTTGTCAGCGGAGATTTCGGCAAAGACTCCGCTGACCACCGGGTAAAATAATTTACCCACGTCAGCATGATGGGAAGAGGGTACCATAATAGATGCAGAGGCCTTTGCCAAGAAATAGCCCCGCCTTCTGCCCAAACCTATTGGAAGGACTCCTGGTCAGCTGCATGACGGAACCACACATGCCATTATATCACATACCTTAAGAAAGCAGTCTTTCCCACGACGTGTCTTTAACATGCATACCTTTACAACGAATTTCGCTGTAAAGGCATGATTGGTAAAGGCATATGCATTGTAAAAATTACATCCCAGCCCCCCCACACCATGAGCCCTAAAGTCCAGGCCTCAGCCCTAAAACTGACCCCAACCCCAGCCCTTAAAACGCCTAGGCCCCCACCCGGAACCCTGAAACTGGCCCCAGCACTAAAAACAATCCCAACCCCAGCTCTAAAAACACCCTAGCCCCCCACTCTGAGCCCTAACCTCCCCCAACCCTAAAATCTACCCAACCCCCCCCGCCCTGAACCCTAAAACCTGGACCCCAGCCCTGCTATCTACCCGACCTCAGCCCTTAAAACACCCTAGCGCCCCCACCCTGAGCCCTAAAACTGCCCCCAGCACTAAAGTCTACCCGACGCACCCACCCTAAGTCCTAAAACACAGCCCCAAGACCTACTCACCAAGCTGCATCCCGAACCTTCCTGTTCCTTCCATTCTCATCAATTCAGTAAATAATTTGTTCTGTGAATGTTACTTGCGCCACACGATGGGCGTTCTCCATTTCATACCTAGAGAACCATTCCGCATACCATGCTCAGTGGTAGAAGTGATGCATTGTAAAAATCCATGTGATTTCACTCAAACCAAATTACTTATCCTACTGGTGAACCCTAACAAACCACATAGGATGAGGTTGTAGCATGCCCCTGTAGTCACACACTATAAAGAGTTAATTCATCAGTATAAGAGTGTAGTGGAGACCCATATAAGGAAAACTACAAGGAAAGTGAGAGGGAGTGTATCCCTTGGCCTTTTGATTCAAGGTCTCTCTTCCCTCCCTGCGAGTAAGGCCCCTGCATCAGGTTTGTTGGCTTATCATTTCCTTTTTTCCCCTACCTGTATTCTATTTACTATGACATTGGAACACACTTTTCTAATACAGTCTAAATGAGTGACAGGTTTGAGGTGTCTTTGAAATGAAACAAGCTTCCTTGAAAATGAGACATAAAAGGGAGTCTTGTTATGACTTCAAATATCTCCCCTTAATGCTTTTCTTCAGGAAGTGAGGGACCATTATTTCACAGAAATTTGGTTGCGCTGTAGAGGCTCCCAGCAAATAGCGATTTGGACCAGAGACTTGATAAACTTCGGATTGGTTTATTGAAGTATGTTTTTTTGTACACTTGGAAATTCATTGAGTCCCATTCTATTTTAAGCAGCACTTTTCACCTCACAGCTATGGAAACTGATAGGGCCTTATTCTGAGTATTTGTATTATTTGTACTGAAAGTTGCTAACTTCAAGAGCCCTTTGATTTTTTTTCTTTTTATCACTTCACTCATGCATGATCTTTTATCCGTAAATAAATATCTTTTCATTTGGCTTACCACTTGGACAAAACTCCCGTAATAAATAATTTGATTTTTCCTTTTTCTTTGGTGTAAGGATTTTTTAATCAAACAAATTTCCTTTGTCTGAAAGCAGGATGAGCGAGTTATACTTTTCTCTTTTTAATGAAGTGTGTGTCAACAACTATCCAAAAAATGTAATGTAACTTTCATCGAGTTCTCTCAAATTTTCACTTTTAAGTAACTCAGTTTAGCTGGTACCGAAATTAACTGTGATTGGCCTACATTTTTGATTACTTCAAACCTCTTGAATGGTAATGGATGACTTGCTGTGAATTAGCTTTTGGAAATCTTCTAGTTGAAGAACATGAATTCAAGAATTCCTTTAAAGAAAAGTTGACATTTAGTTCAATCATTCTTTGGTCTTGATTATTGGCACGCTTAATGTTCTATTCATAATGGTTGCAAGTTAGTGATCTTGTTCCTCAACAAATAGACAGATATTGATACCTTACCGATGAGGATCCAAAATTTACAACTCAGGATAACAGAATTTAAATTAAAAAAACTAAGCGGTGTGAAGAAATGCACAGAGTGAAAAGACAAACATTATCGTTTAAAGACGATAACATACATTGCTCTTGATTCCAGTTTATGTACTACTATAAGGACAAACTTCACAACAAAATGGGTAAAAGGAACACAAGGAGGGCAAACTCATCTGTTACTTGAAATCTCAAAAACCTAAAATGAAACAAGACTCTAAGCGAAACCCTTGCTTGTCTAGCCCCAGATCAGATGATGAAATCATTGCCCAAAATACATCAGATTCAACTACGATCTATTATCTTTTAGAAATTATTTGAAGACTCTTCTGAATACATCTCCCAGAATAACTGACTCTTACCTTATCCTTGGCACTACTTCTAATGTACCATTTGCTGTAATTGTTGTACTTATTATGGGAAGCACTGCCTATGTAACTAAGCTGGCACACAAAAAAATTGCCTGTGATGATAACCATAACACTCAAGTACAATGGCATCATCAAGTCTATTATTGTTATAAGAATTATCCACAATTGTCTTTTTCCCTCATTACTTGTGGTAATTAAGCATCGACTTCCAATTAATACGTACTTTCCACCTTGTAAGTACTACTTGTTAACCACACTTCTGATCACAAGTGAATGTCCAATTCAATTAATCTTGCTTCAGCCTTTTAGCTGTCTGTTGTTGAAGATCTATTATTGAAAATATTAATACTTCACAGTGGGCTTTGGCCCAGCCTATTGCTTATCACTGTTTTTTTCCTTGTCAACTTCGTTTGATTACCTTTTATTCATTAACTTTCCTTCTTTTTGTGTTTTTCGCTTCTCTCAATGTCTTTGCCATCCTTTTGATTGGATTACTTGGAGCCTTCCACTGCTCATATTTAGGGACCTACAGTTTTTTTCCTTTCAGCACTCCATGGTAGTGCATATGTTTACTTACTCTCTCCCTCCTGTGCTGCTTCAACCCTCATATACCTCCCTCTTGTGTGCTCCATATTGTTTTCATCTCCGAAGCTCCTCTTTTGCTTTCCCATCCCAGCTTTTTACTTTTTTTTAACTGGAGAGGTGTAGAGTGGAGTATCGAAAGGTAAAGGAACATAGAGATGTACAATTGTGGGTGTAAGTAACTAAAGTGTCAATTGAGAAGGCAGAAAGGTTGATAGCAACATAAATAAGAAGCTGGGTGCTCGTGTTAAATGTAGGAAAGCACATTCCACGTCAGGAATAGTACTGAAGTTAGAACACTAATCTGTCCCTCTTCCTCGTCTAAGGTAACCTTTGCCAACATTTGTTAGACTGGAGTTAGACTAGTAAATCTGACCGCCCCCTACTATCCACAACAAATGTATTCCTTATCCCTAATGATTGTAATTAGACTAGTGCAGGAAGAGGTGCCGCGTCAGAGGGGGCTCGTCCAATGACCCGCGCTGGGATTGGCTCAGCGCTCACCCCTTTGCCAAAGACGCCAGAGCAACGGTACCGCTGGGAGCCCCTACGAAGTGGCGGCCTCCGCCTTCCCCACACATTCAGGTTAGTCAGCGCGGGGAAAGGGAGCCGCGGGTGGCACCAGGGAACAGAGTTCATCCACACGGGGTGGAGGCCTTGAGAGGAGCCTACCGGCAGCGGCAGCGTGCGGGGACTGTTCTCTGTGCGCAAAGAGGAGGCAGCAGGGGCTTGAGTAAAGTTTTGGAGTTCCGGTTCAAAAAGTCACCGGCAGCATTATCACACTCGCTGCAGTACTGGGACACAAAGACTACCTGATGATTTGGAACTAAGTAGTGTGCTTCTCAGAAGACAAGTGAAATATCGCTGAACACAACTTTACCAGGCATCGTTTTTGTTTGATTACAATAGAACCACTTTTCTTTTCATCAGCAACAGAAGTTATTATGTATCTTGGCCTTGCCTAAATTCTAGATAAAGATTATATTTTTTTATAGGTACCTGTGTGGTGTCCTTATGTGGTGTGTCAAAGTGTTATTGTGGGTGTTGGTGCAAAATACTTTACGCATTGCCTTGGGGATAAGCCTGCCTGCTCGTGCCAAGCTACCAAGGGGGTGAGCAGGGGTTATCTACAGAGTGTACCCCTTTACCCTGACTAGAAGTAAGGGTCCCTATTTGTTCAAAGGTACTCACCTTTGTCAACTGGAGACCCCCCATTAATCCTATATTTTTTGGGATATTTACAGCATGTTTAATTTAAAAGTATATATTTTTATTTATTTTGTTTCTTTCTATTATTTTTCTATTCTTTTCTTTTCTTAATTGATTTTTCTGTTTTGCGTTTTAAAATGTTGTGAAGGATAACGTATTGTCAAAATATTATATTAATGGATTTATAAATTGTAAATATGTTATTATATTTTTGAATTTTTAAGAATCAATCTTTAAAATTGTTTTTATTATTATTAGTATGTGGAAGTAGTATCACATCTCAAAATAATTTTTATTTGTGTTATTAATTTATACTATCAAATATTAACATATTATTTAGAAAATTGATTTATACGATTTTTTTAAAGGTTTCTGTATTGTAAGAATTTTTTAATTAATAAATTGAAGATTAAGGGGGTTATTAGGATGTCGGGCGGATTGCCTCCGCCAGGCTGGCGTTAGCCACCGCCGGCCTGGTGGAGGCAATCCGCCCGACATCCATTGCCCAATTCCCCCCGCCATATTAGGATGGCGGGGGGGACCGCGGCGGTGAAAAACACCGCCCGCCTGTTTTCCGCCACTGTCGCCTTGCGGCCGGGGCGGAAAATGTTTAATATGGTGTAGGTGTCTGTTAGACACCGCCAGCCATATTACGATGGGCATTTTGGCAAGCCTTTCCGTGGCGGCAATGCCGCCACGGAAAGGCAGGCGGTGTTTGCTTTGGGGGGCTGCCACGGAAAGGCAGGCGGTGTTTACTTTGGGGGCCCCCTGCGGGCCCCCCTGGTGAAGGCCAAGGTGTTTGTTGCAAAGGGGGGGGACCAGCATACACCAAGCAGCAGGCACCGCGGGGTGCCTATCGCTTCGTGTATGCAAATGCGTGCATTTCATTTTAAGATTGTGGCGGGCAGTACAGTGAGCACTGCCCGCTACAATGTTAAAATGAGGATTGCGCCCGCCACAGGGGGGAGCGCATCCTAATGCACATTTCAGGCCCCCCGCCCTTAAGGTGGGTGGTCCCGTTTCCCAATAGGGTGGCGGGCGGGCAAAGCCCGCCCGCCATCCTAATGAGCCCCTAAGTGTTTTTAAAGTTATATTTTTAAATCCATTCGTTTTTAAAAATATAATTTACCTTTTATTTTGAAGTATTATTATGTTAATTCCAATAACATACATATACTTACCAGTAAATGTTGATATTTTTTACTACAGTGTTTACCCCCTTCACAGCGGGGGTAATTCCCCCGCTGTGCTGGGGGGCGGGGGGCACGCACAGCGCCCCCATGCTCATGACGAGCTCAGCTCGTCATGAAGCACAGTGCTCGTCTGCTCATGACGAGATAAGCTCGTAACGGCCACACCCGTTTTCGTGGAACATTCAGCACAGCAGGGGAATTATCTCCACGTGTGAGGGTTACACGGCTCATGACGAGCTCAGCTCGTCATGAGCACATGAGCACCGTGCCTCATGACGAGCTGAGCTCTAGCAAGATGCCTGGCCCTGGTTCAGCTCAAGGTCCTCTTGGACCCTCAAGCCAAAAATGAGCCAAGCTTTCATGTGATTTCTGCATGCCACACAAACCCAACAAATTAGTGGCCTTTTGTGTAAAAAAGGAGACAAATAGAAACGGTGATCTAGTGGCTGAATTGCACAATGTGAAATTAGAAAACCTGTGTTAAATTTCGGCATCCCCACTTGACCAAATTGTGTTATCCTAGACAAATATTTTGCTTCATCAAGACACTTTTTTCCTCATTATCACTTGTTAGTGCACCTTCAAATACATAAGTTGCACTGTACAAACACCCTGTTGTAGTTGATTTATTAGACTATAATGTTGCTCCATGCATAATAAACCGGACAACATATAGGGAATACATGACAACTGGCTCTAGTGACATTGTCTTCATGGCAGGGGCTGGGGGTACAAATGTTTCTAACTTCATGTTAAAAACTATCACTTTTTATAAATTCCTCTCAATACAGTAATGCAATCTGTTGTACAATGGTGAAAATGTTCTACATTTTAAAGAAATGCACTTTTCTTGAATGTGGAAGAGACTTTATTATGTTCTATATGAAATGCTGCTGGATTTACATACCAAATATTTTCAAGGCTTGGCTCCTAGAGCTAAGCCAGACCCTTGGAGTGTCTCTAGTTCGGCCCTTCATGTTAATTTGTTGGCTCTCCCACACCTAAACACTGAATTGATTGGCATTTATTGAAAGTAATCTTTTTAAAAAAAAAAAAGATTAAAAGGCCGATTACGATGTCGTCAGAAAAGCATTCCGACCGAATTCGGTTCCGGAATGCTATCCGAACAACTCGGATCTGGGGAGTCCACCCGAGCGATTTTGATGCATCGGGATGCTTCCGGATACACAGGCTCCCATTGAAGGGAGAGGTATTTGAGGAAAACCGTGCCACCTGTGGCGGGCATACCGTGGTGCCTGCTGCACGGTCTATGGCCGCAAGGGGGGGTTCCATGGCTACTAACACAGACCAGATTCGGAGGGCCCCTGGTGAAGGGGGGCCTGCTACAGAACCCCAGAGTCAGATTCCGACAGCCAATTCATTTTGGAAGAACCGATTTGAAAAGTCTGTGCGAATCTGACGTCCTAATCGCTCGGCTGGACACGCACTCCTTGGACCGCTACGACTCGGCACTGACTGACTCGGTTACTCCCAATGCCTTTGGGAACTGAGTGGGACAGTTCGCACGCTTCCTAACCATCGTAATGGCTCTTTGGGAAACGTGTCCAAGTTGGTCGGAAAAGCGGGCTCCAAAACAGATTCGACAGAATCCAATGCCGTTCAGAGAATTTCCTGACAACATCGTAATCGACCCCTTAGTGTTTAGTTATTCAATTATTGCTATTCAGTTAGCGATGGTGTTAGAAATGGGGGTCTCTAGTTGGCAGAGGTAGGTACCTTTGTCCAAATAGGAACCCTTGCTTCTAGTCAGGATAAGAGGGATACGCACTTTAGATAACCCCCTTGGTAGCTTGGCATGAGCAGACAGGCTTATCCCAAAGGCAATATGTAAAGTATTTGTACCAACACTCATAGTAACACAGCGATACCACCACAAGTGGACACCACACAGATTTAGAAAAATAAAGTATCTTTATCTAAACTTAACAAGACCAAAACTACAAAAATGCAACATACAAATCGTGAGAAAAATGACTTTAAAAAGGTTGTAGCAACTGAATACATAGAAAACTATGGATCCATGATTTCTTGCAAAGTAGCTGTTGTTGCGACGACTCCGATCTGCGGGTGATGCATCGGTGAAAACTTGCGGCACATGGGCAATGCGTTGAAATCCGGGATACGTCGGTGAACAATGCAGCGGTGCAAGCAGCGCTGCGTCAACGTTTTCAGTCGCAATTCCTCCATGCATTGTTTCTTGCAGCAGCGACAAGATGCTGCGTAGGTTTCAGCAGCGGCGCAGCGGTGCAGGGAGATTCTTCTCGCACCACAGCGTTGCATCGGAAAACTTTCACCAGAAGAGTGATGCATTGACTTCCTTATTTGTTTTTTTTTTTTAATTTAAGAATTTTATATAGCGCTGGCCAGACCCGAAGGTATCGGAGCGCTTTACAACATTTTTCAAGTGACTGTTGGGAATACACAGAATTGTAACAGTAAATATAGCATAAGTCACATGGCATTCAAATGTAGAGAAGTAGTAGTCATAGTCGAATGGGGGACAAGGGTGAGGTGCAAGGGGAGTGGGCTTGACAGAGTTTGTTCTTATCCAAGTTATTGGATCTGTATTGTATGGGTCCTTTGTCAGGTCATGAGCGCTCTATTGAGGAAAAGCACTTTGAGTTGGCTTTTGAATTTTTTAAAGGAAGGGTTAGTCCTGATGTGTACTGGGATGGCATTCAATATTTTCAGTGCATTTCCAGAGAAAGAGTGAGATAAGGTTTTTTGTTTTTTGTTTGCAGGTTTTCGGAGGGATAGAGTGTTGGTGCTCCTGAGATTTCTTGTCAGCCCTGCTTTCTTGAGTTTGGCGGCTAGATAGGTGGGTTTGCCAGTGTGCAGAGCTTTGTGAGTAGACAAGCAGTTCTTAAGTTGGCGCGCATTTCTATGGGGAGCCACTTTAGCAATTTGAGAGCGGGAGAGATGTGTTCAAATTTCTTTACTCCGGTCACCATTCTAGCTGCTGCATTTAGGGTTGATCTGAGAGGTTCAAGGTGAGACTTTGTCATGCCTGTGACTTTGTCATGGCGTTCCCGTAGTCTAATCTGGATAGCACGAGGGGTTGGGTGGCTTGCTTGAGGTCTTCTGGAGGGATGAAGGGTTTTATTTTGTTCAGTAGTTTTAAGTTGATGAAAGCACATCTTGCTGTGTTCTTGATGTATTTGACCATGTCAAGGTTGGGGTCCAGGGTGATTCCCAGCGATTTCACAGAGTCTGCTGGGATGAACAGAAGTGTGGCTCACTGGTTAGAGGAGGCAGACCTGGAAGCAGAGGTCAGCCCGGGACCAGGGTTCAATTCCTGGCTTGGCGGGCTCTAGAGTCCTAAAATGTCCATGGACTCGACAATTCTCGCTCCGGTGTCTACTCGATTCACGGGTTCACACTCTGCGACTCTGGGCAATAGCTTGCTTAATCTCCACAACGGCCCCTCGCGGCGGGATACCTTGCGGATACCCTGCCGGGGTTATCTCACAGGGGAATACCAGGACGGGTTCCCTAAGCAAGCGATTAGAGACCGGTTGGTGATTTGCGCTATATAAATTCCTGTACATTTACATTTACATGAGGGTGCAGTTGAGAGCATCAATAGACTTTATCCATTCCATGATTTGGGAGGACTTCTCTTTGTTGGCTATGAGGAGGATTTCCGTTTTGTCATGGTTGAGATTCAGATTGTTTTGGGACAGCCATTTTTGGACTTCTATTAGGGTGTCATTGAGTCTTTGTATGTCTGCTGTGGTTGAGGTTTCAATTGGATCTGAGTGTCATCTGCATAGAGGTGGAAGGGTATGTTGGCTTTTTTGAGGATGGTGGAGAGTGGCTCCATGTAAATGTTGAACAGTGCGCGGGGGAGAACTGATCCTTGTGGAACGCCTTTGTTTATGGGGTGTAGGTCACACATGAAGTTTCTGATTTTTATTCTTTGGGAGAGGTTTTGCAGGAAGAAGGTGAACCATTGTAGTACTACCCCTTCTGCTCCTACCCGTTCTCGGAGCACGTTGATGAGTAGTTTGTGATCAACCGTGTCGAAGGCCGCCGAAAGATCCAGGAGTATAAGTAGGCAGCTGTGGTCATTGTCAAGTGATTTGTGGACATCATCAATGATTGATTGAGTTGATTTGATTTGGAGCTTGTATAGCGCATGCTGTCACCCTACGGGTATCCTGGTGCTTCAGACTGATAAAATGACCAGAGTGGAAGCAGGTCACAGCAGAGAGAAAAAGAACAGGGATTTAGGCCTGGGGATGGAGCCAGGTTTTTAGGTTCCTGCGAAACTCTAGAAGGGAGTTGAATTGTCTGAGGCTCTGGGGGAGTTCATTCCACAGATGGGCACCAACCACACTAAAACCCTTCCTCCCAACCTAGACAGTTTAAATCTAGGGATCGTCAGTAGGCCGGCACTGGAGCCGCGAAGCTGCCTTATGGGTTGATACCATGTAAACCTTCCCTGCAAAGGAACAGGACCTAGCTCATGCACCGCTCTAAAAACCAAATAGAGGGATTTAAAAAGAACCCTTTCCCTTATAGGCAACCAGTGTAGCTCTCTAAGAGCCAAGGTTATAGATGAGCTCCGTTGCCTACCAAGGGCCAGTTTAGCTGCTGCAGACTAGATTCTTTGCAACCCCTGAAAGATGTATAGCGGGCCCCCAAATACAGGGAATTGCAATAGTCCAGCCTGCTTCCCACTGTACTTCTCACCACGGGTGAGCATGACTCTTTGGGTAGTAGAGGGAGTATTTTACGTAACATCCGAATTAAGGCAAAGCGGTCTTATTTGCCTGTGATTCCATCTGGAGATTGTCATCTATCATCACCCCCAGATTACATACCTTACTGGACGGGGTTAGTGGTTCCTCCTCGGGAGTAAGTCTAAACTCAGTTGGAAATTGTCTAAGCACCCTGCCGGAGGAGCAGTATACCACCTCCGTCTTTCCACTGTTAAATTGCAAAAGGTTTCTTCTGAGCCAGTCAGTCGTCCGCCGCATGCTTGCTGGAACTTGTCCAGAGATAATGCATGGTCACCTTCTAAAGAAAAAGCCAGTTGCGTGTCATCGGCATAGTTGACTAGGCAGACTCCAGAAGACTTTATAATGGGGAGCAGCGCCTGCAGATAAACATTAAAAAGGATAGGACTAATCGAAGATCCCTGCGGCACCCCATGGGGGACTGGAGATTTAGTAGAGGGGAACGGTGCTAAAGTTACCACCTGCTGTCGTCCCAGTAAATATGGCTGGAGCCATTGTAATGCCCGACCTTTCACTCCCATCTTCTTCAGTCTTTCCACTAAAATGGGATGGTTCACCGTGTCGAATGCGGCTGACATATCGAGAAGCACTAAAACAGTGGCATTCCCGTTGTCGGCTCGCATGCACAAATTATCCAGCATAGTGGCCAGAGCCGTCTCGGTCCCATGACTTGGGCGAAAACCAAACTGATCCTCATCAAGTAGATGATTCTCTTCCAATAAGCACGACAGTGACCTGCTGACTGCTTTTTCTAGAATTTTCGCCGGGTAAGGTAGGAGAGAGATGGGCCTAAAGTTTGCCGGTGTTGACGGGTCCAGAAAAGGCTTTTTTATCAGTGGAGTCACCACCGCCAATTTCCAGCATTCCAGGACCGTTCCTTGCTCCAGGGACTGATTACGTATCTGCCTCAGCCAAGGAAAGGTGTTTCGCCCAGCTGACTTCCACATATTATGGGGGAAAGGATCAAGGGGGGAGCCTGAGGATACACTATCCACCAAGCTGTCAAAAACAGCTTCTGTTCAAATCTGAAAATTATCCAAAGATACAGGCTGTTGTTGAACTTCCTCTATCCGTTGTTCAGGATTAAGTTGTTCAGCATTGTTAGTACTGTGGAGAGTATCCACGATTTTTGAAATCTTATCCTGGAAATGTAGAGCGATTTTGTCACATAATTTTTGGGATGCTGCCACTTTATTTTCCATACATATAGGGGAGGAAAGGTCCTTGATAATTTTAAAAAGTGCTTTAATCCCCTTAGGCGCTTGTATGATTGAACTGACATAGAAATCCGCCTTAGCCTTAAGAATACGCTCTTTATATAGTAGTTTTATCAATCTTAGATCTTTTTTATCTTCCTCATTATAGCACTTTCTCCATTTCCTTTCCGCCTTCTTGCGGAGCATGCAGAGCTGTTTCAGCTCCTCATTATACCAAGGAGATGTAATTTTGCTCCTGTTTTTTATTTCCTTTATAGGGATTACTTGGTCCAGGATGTCAGTTATATGGCCAGTAAAAACGTTATAGTTTTCTTCTACCGTCCTTGTAGGTACAAAGTATGTAACAACATATGGGGCAAATATTTATTTATTTATTTATTATTTATTAAGCAATTTGTAATGCGCAGACTAAACCCGAAGGTATCAAGGCGCCTATCCAAATCAAATCAAAAAACAGAAAATATACAGAAAATGGAGTGCCACTAATGCAGAATGCCACTAGGGGTAAGCAAGTATGAAAAGATGGGTCTTGAGCGCAGACCTAAACGCTTGCAGAGAGGGGCTAGATTTTACTTCTAGAGGGAGGGCATTCCACCACTTGGGTGCCAAAAAGGAAAAGGCCCTACCTCCCCATCTTACTTTTCTGACACGAGGTACAGAAAGGAGGAGTTTGTGACCGGAGCGAAGATTTCTACTAGGGTTGTGCCGAGAGAGAATGGATCCCAAACTTGTGGGGTTGGGTTTAGCAAGAGCTTTGTACACCAGGCACAGGGATTTGAAACGGATCCGGTATTCAACGGGGAGCCAGTGCAGTTGTTTTCGGGCTTCAGTGGCAGAGGCACGCTTGGGTAGGTCAAGGGCAAATCTCGCTGCTGCGTTCTGGACCACCTGCAAGCGCTGTAGATGACTCTTGTTCAACCCTGCATACAGCGCATTGCAGTAGTCCAGACGCGAGCCCAAGAAGGCAACAGCAAGTTGCTTTCTTGCCTGGGGTGACAGGAAGTGCCTGATTTTCCTCAGTGTGTGAATAATCCCCCAGCAGGTCGAAACAGTCCTGTTGACCTGTTGGCACATACTGAGGTTGGGGTCGATCATAACTCCCAGGTTTTTGGCTGACTGGGTGGGCTCGGGACATGCACCCAGCGAGTCCGGCCACCATTCCGCCGACCAGGTCGATTCCTTTCCACCAAAAACCATCACCTCTGTCTTCTCCCCATTCAGCTTGAGTGAATTGTGGATCATCCACTGGCCAACTGCCTCCATGCAAGATCTAAAGTTTGCGGCAGTTGACGTAGCTGGCTGGGAGAGAGAGACTAGGATCTGGGTGTCGTCCGCATAGGACACTACCTCCATCCCAAAAGATCTAATAAGTCTGGCAAGGGGGGTCACGTAGATATTAAAAAGGGTAGGGCTAAGCGCTGACCCTTGAGGGACCCCACATTGCACAGACAGGGATGGAGATAGGAATGAGCCCAGCATTGTCCTTTGTTCTCTGTGTTCGAGAAAGGAGGAAAGAAGTCCCAAAGCAGACCCGCAGACACCAATTTCCCTAAGGCGAGATGTTAATACCGCAGGAGAAAGGGTGTCGAAGGCCGCAGTAAGGTCTAACAGGATCAGGAGGGAGGTCTGACCCTCATCAACTCTGGTGCGGATGGTATCCAGCACTATGGTGAGGGCAGACTCGGTGCTATGTTCCCTCCTGAACCCATGCTGGGAAAGATCCAAACAGCCCGAACTCTCCACAAATGCCGCCAGATGTTTATTTAAATAGGCTTCAAGCATCTTTGCGGGAGCCGGGAGCAGTGAAATGGGGCGAAAGTTCTTTAGCACCCCGGGATCCAGAGAAGGCTTTTTAAGCAAAGGTTTTACAACAGCATTTTTCCACTGTTGGGGAAAAATGCCTTCCTTCATTGCTCTGTTCATGATGTCAACCAGAGGAGGAAGGAGAGATTCTCTGCACTGCTTGAGGATCTTTAGCGGGCAGGCATCCAGCGGAGAGCCAGATTTAGTTTTATCGAGCAGGATTTCAAGATCCTGACTGGAAAGAGGAGGAAAGGAGGTCAATTCCTGAGGCGGAGAGGATACCGCAACGCTGGGTTCAGAGAGGACAGGCAGCAGAGGGACGGTGGTAAGGGATTTTTGGACCTCCAGAGCAGTGTAAATGTCAGCGATTTTAGACTGGAAAAAGGCCGCTATCTTATTGCACAGGTCCTGGGAGGCAACCACAGGATCCGGTGTCTGGAGTGTCGTGAGGGAATCGACAATCCTGAATAGATCTCTAGGAGATGACACTGAGGAGGTGAGTGCCGTGAAGTATTCCTGCTTGGTTTTAATGACTTCGAGTTTATAATTTTTAAGCAAGATCCTATGGGCTTCTCTATCTTTAGAGGCCCCGCTCGAGTGCCATGCGCGCTCCTGTCTTCTTACTTCCTGTCTCCGAAACCGGAGTTGTTCGGAGAACCAGGGGGCGGAGGGTCTCTTCCTTGCAGAATAACAGGGCCTTACAGGAGCAAGCTCCTCCATGGCTTCAGCAATGGTACTTTCAAATAGAGAGACCGCAGTGGAGGTATCTGCTTCCCGAGGGATGGACAGCCTAGTGGTCCATGGGAGGAAGGAATCTTCCCTGATCTTTTTAAGATTCCTTCGCACTTCCGTGGTGCTAGCGGCCCTTGTAATATAGCCCTGTGCGGGATACAGCAGGTTGAAGGGAACGGCCAGATGGTCCGACCAGGAGAGGGGAAAAGGGCTAGCAACTGTCAGTCTAGGATCGTTAGAAAAGATGCCGTCAAGGGTGTGGCCCGCTCGATGGGTGGGACCCTTCACCAACTGGGTGAGTCCGCAGGCTGACATAGTTTCTACCAAGGAAATCGTGTCGTGGGCCTCCAGTAGCTCCAGGTGAAAATCAAAATCACCTAGGATGGTCAGATTTTGTAGACCAAAATAGGGTTCCAAGACCTGCATCAGTTTCAACCCAAAGCCTGCTCGTGGACCAGGGGGGCGGTATATCAAGATTCCATTGAATGCTGGGTTAGCAGAATCCGAGAGGGAGAAATATAACACCTGAAATGTGTCCTTAGTATTAGAAAGGGGTATGATGTGACAATGAAATATGTCCCGATAAAGAATAGCCAGTCCACCGCCCACACGGCCTGATCTGTCCAAGCGAGTAAGGCAGTAGCCCTCAGGGACCGCTTCAACTAGGTCAGGACCGGAAGAGTCTTTGGCCCAGGTCTCGGTGACAAAGACCCAGGAAGGAGTCTTATCTAAGACCAATTCCTTAAAAGCGACGTTGTTTTTAATAAGCGAGCGGGCATTAAGAAGGAGACCGGCCTCGCTAGGATATTTCGATGTAGGTAGAGGGCAGGGTGCCGAAGGGCCAGAGGCAGGAGTGAGTGAAGGCTCATCCGTCAGAGTCATGAAGCAAGCACAGCTAGTGCAGGTCAGATAATCCTCAGGTCTGTAACGATGAGAGCACGGGGCAGGGGAGGGCTTCAGCCGCAGCATCTCACCTGCAGAGTATTTCAGAACAGGGGCGTCTGTATTGTAGAGGCCAGTAGTCCAGCCGTCCGGCCCGTCCTCAGCGCGGACGGGCGCAGACGGGCAGGACTCTGGCACGACTCCGGCGCAGATCCGGCGCTCCCGCTGATCGCGTCCGCTGCGCGGAGTCATCACTGCCCGTTTTTATGGCGCCAGAAATCGCGTCACAATTGGCTGCCTGACCTAAGATGGCCGCCAAAACCGGTGCTCTGCTCTCGGCGTCAATACTCGGCCGAGAGCAGGTCCGGTTCGAAAATCAGGGGTTCTGTTGCAATGAGGCGCAAGGGGGCTCAACAGGGGGGTCACAAGCACCTATTACAGTCAGGTGCAAAGAAAATACACTTTCCACGTTTTCGATCGATAAAATCAATTTAAAATTTTTCAAAGAGCTAGAGAGCTAGAGAGACCTCCCGGCTT
Source organism: Lissotriton vulgaris (assembly GCF_964263255.1). NCBI lineage: Eukaryota > Metazoa > Chordata > Amphibia > Caudata > Salamandridae > Lissotriton > Lissotriton vulgaris. The sequence continues at coordinate 795,346,082 of NC_141685.1, read as the reverse complement.
CCGCCTCAAGAGGGTGAGAGATGCGTGAAGGTAAAATTACCAGCTCCTTCCTCCGCGTCCCTTTTATGGCGCCAGAAATCGCGTCACAATTGGCTGCCTGACCTAAGACAGGAGTTCTAATCTTATCTAGTTTTGCCCATTCCCTACCTCTCCTGTAGGACCTTTGCTGACCAACACTATTCCCAGAATGTAACATCCCAATGCTAAAATGAACGAGATAATGGTCAGACCAATTCTGAGGCACTATATTTAGTATCCTAGTTGTGGACTGGTTGGAAAATACCAGATCAAGAATATGCCCCCCTTGGTGTGTTGAGCTTTCCATCAGCTGGGAGAGATTCAAATTTGTACATGTATGCCTCAAATCTCGCAATTGGCTACTGACATTCCAGTCTTCCCAAAGATTGAAATCTCCTAATATAAGCATACTGGAGTGTGCCAGTGTAAGATTAGTGATGGTATCAAAGAGATTTTGGTAATGTGTCTATAACACATCGACCCGCGTTGAGGACCCACGTCTTTCTCGCCTCCCCAGCACTCACCGGTTTAGTGTAGTGTCTTTGTTTTTTTTTTCTTTTTTATTAACAAATCAGAAAACAGTGGTGGTCATCACAATCCGAAAATACAGTAATTACAGTTGCACCTTAGGAAAAGTCAAAGCATACATATCGTTTACATTTTGGAATATCCATTGCAGTTCATCGCTAATCGGCTAACAGTGCAAGTGGCTCGTCAACCGGAGTAATCTGGGGGGCTCACATATGTTACCCCTGTATTCGTTCCACTTAGTCCATACCTCAACCTATTTCCAAGCCACATACACTGTTTTCTCCTGGAGCATGCACCAGTCCATGTCCGTTTTCCATGAGCCAAGTTTCGGAGGCACCACAGCCCCCCATAGCCTAGCAATGTTTCTTTCTGCAATTGCAAATCCCAGTGTAGCCCAAAGCCTCCGCCAAGGTGACAGGTCTGTGGGCTCCCAAGTATTCAATAGGCACCTCTTTGCCTCCACTCGGAGCTCCACCTCCCACACCTCTTGCATACATCTATGTAACCGGTGCCAGTAAGCCTGAAGCACTGGGCACTCCCATAGTATGTAGAAGTAGGTCCCAACCTCTCCGCACCCCCTCCTGCAGAGCCCATCCTCACTACGGCCCATCCTGTAGTGTCTTTGTTGTTGTCAGGTGATTGAAGGTCCTCATCGGTGGTCTGGGATGGAGGGTTGTGGGTCGGCGAGTTTCTTTGGAGTTTTTCCTTCAGTCGAAGAGGCGGCATCAGTGGTGGAGCCTCTCTCTAGAACCGGCGAACTTCTTGGAGGCGGCAGCATCTGGAAATGGACGCTCGTCGTTCATTCCCCCAGCCCACTCTCTGAATATTTGTCATTCTTCATGGCTCCCGGCCGTTCAAGCCTGATGACGGTGTAATCCGCTGGTCGTTCCTCCGGGGCGTTAGTTTACGACCTGGTGGTAGCGAAGTGCGGATCTTCGAGCACTGCTGTCTCCTGCAGTGCACACACCGTATGGATCTCTTGGCTGATGACTTTGAAACTTTCCGGTAAGAACCATATGCTGATCTGCTTGATTCGTAATTCTTTTTCGTTGTTCTTGCATGGGGAGGGCACAAGGATTTCCACTAATTAGTGATCGTGGTGTGTGGAGCTCCGGATCAGAGTTCTTTCCCTGTGAGAACCTCCAGAGACCCAACACAGTCACCGGCACTCCTGCCAGGTCAGAACTCCCAGCAAGGAAGTTCAGGGGAGCTGGGGGTGAGGTCTTTGTGTTCCTGAGACTTCCAAACAGGAGGCAAGCTCTACTCAAGCCCTTGGAGACTTTCCTGAAGCAGGGGACACAGCACACAGAAAAGTCCTCTCCTTTCTTTGGCAGAAACAGTAACTGCAGGCAAACCCCAGGCAAGAGCGGTACTTCTCAGTTTCTCCAGGTCTTCTCCTCAGCAAAGGTTCCCCTTAATTCCAGAAGTAGTCTAAAGTTCAGGGGTTTTAGGTCTAATACTTATACCCCAAAATGTCTTTATTCTCTTTGTGCAGGGGTCTCTGAGCCCAGTCCAAACTAGTTCTGTACTCTCTTGAGCAGCTGCCCGGCAGGAGGTGGAGACAGCATTGTGTAATGCAGACAGGCCCTATTCAGGTGCAAGGGAAATCTCCTCCCACCACTCTACATGCAGACCGGGCCTATTCATGTGCTAGTTAGAACTCCTCTCCCTACTCTGAATGCACCCAGGTCTATTCATCCCAGCCCTGACTCATTCAGGAAAGGCAAGACACAAATCAACCCCTCATCTCCCGGTGGCTGTCTGAGAGAATGTACCTCCCCAGCCCCTGTCACTCCAAAACCAGACAGTCAATACACAAATTGCCAGAGACACACAGAATGGTTAGCCAATAAAATGCCTGCTTTCTAAAAGTGGCATTTTCAAACACACAATTTAAAAAACATCTTTAGGAAAATATGTGTTATTAAATTCTGAGTTCAGGGAGCCTAAACTTTATTTTTCAATCTTATCCCTATGGGACGATATGCGTGTGAAATGTTACAAAGCATTCCCCATTCTGTCCTATGCTGCAAGATAGCCTTTCAATAGTAAAACGTTACATTTGCTGTATTTCACTATCAGGACATGTCCCACACACCAGTACATGTCCTACCTTTCACATACTCTGCACCCTGCAAACAGGGGTACCTTGGGCCTACCTTTGGGGTTACTGGCATGTAAGAAAAGGGAAGGATAGGTCCTGGCAAGTGGGTGCACTGGCCAAGTCAACATGGCAGTTAACAACTGCGCACAGACACTGCAGTGGCAGGTCTAAATTACTGCTTGAGAACTACTCCTGTGGGTGGCAAAATCAGTGCTGCAGGCCCACTAGTAGTATTTGATTTACCAGCCACGGCCCACTCAGTGCACTTTACTAGGGACTGACCAGTAAATCAAATATGCCAATCAGGGAGAACCAATCATAATAACAATTTGCACAGAGAGCATATGCACTTAAGCACTGATCAGCAGTGGTAAAATGTCCATGCCATCACCTTCCTCCTGCCCAGCACCCACAAATCATGGACATCTCAACCTGTGATTCCCAAACGATGGGTTAGGGACACCAACAACCTCGATCACAAGAAACTGGCAGCGCCTTGTGAGTCTGACCCCCCTCCCTCCCCCCCCCAGTGCACATCGGTCACCAACCTAGTGGACCATTCATCCTCCACCATATCCGACATTCTCGATGACCTGGCACCCCTAAAATTAGAAAGAACCCAGATCAAGGACAGAAATCCCTGGTTCAGCGGATCCCTCAACAAGGAGAGGAGATCCTTTCAACAGACGGAACAAATCTGGAAACAATACCCATCTGCAGCACATCTAAAACTTCTTCAACAGACCAGAAATGCCTACAATAAGAAAATCCTTAACACAAAAAAAGATTTTTTCAGAATCGAGCTGGAGAACGCCCAAAATCGATCTCGCAAGCTGTTCGACTTGGTCAAACACCAATCCAACAAGCTAGCGAAAACCACCAAAGAAACACCTAAACCCCTAATATCAAGCGAGGAATCTCCTTTTTCTTCTGTGACAAAATCTCTGCCCTACGAAATGAACTTAAATCCGCAACCCTCCACCAAAATCAAAATCAGCCAGCTCCACCTCTTCCCTCCGCGTTGTCCTCCTTAACCTCACCCAAAAACCTAGAGCACTGGTCCAACTTTAAAATCTATGATGATCACGCTATCTTGAGAATTCTTGCCTCCTTAAAACCAAACAATCACTTTAATGATCCTCTCCCCTCTAACTGCCTAGCAGCCGCCTCTCAGGCTATCATCCCTTCCTGGACCACAATAATCAACGCCTCCCTCCTACAGGGCTCAATTCCTGATTCGCTCAAGACTGGCCAAGTTGTCCCCATCTTAAAAAACCCCACGCTGGACCCTGCCTCCGCTGAGAACTATAGACCCATATCCAACATCCCACTCCTTGCCAAAGTCCTGGAAAAATGTGTGCAACAGCAGCTAAGCCTTCACATCAACAACTTTCACCTGCTAGATGACTTCCAATCTGGTTTCAGACCTGGGCACAGCACGGAAACCACCATCCTCCACATTGTTGATGACGCCCTCCAAGCCCTAGACCTAGTCAAAACCTGTCTCCTAATCCTTCTAGACCAACCTGTGATTCCCAAACGATGGGTTAGGGACACCAACAACCTCGATCACAAGAAACTGGCAGCGCCTTGTGAGTCTGACCCCCCTCCCTCCCCCCCCCCAGTGCACATCGGTCACCAACCTAGTGGACCATTCATCCTCCACCATATCCGACATTCTCGATGACCTGGCACCCCTAAAATTAGAAAGAACCCAGATCAAGGACAGAAATCCCTGGTTCAGCGGATCCCTCAACAAGGAGAGGAGATCCTTTCAACAGACGGAACAAATCTGGAAACAATACCCATCTGCAGCACATCTAAAACTTCTTCGACAGACCAGAAATGCCTACAATAAGAAAATCCTTAACACAAAAAAAGATTTTTTCAGAATCGAGCTGGAGAACGCCCAAAATCGATCTCGCAAGCTGTTCGACTTGGTCAAACACCAATCCAACAAGCTAGCGAAAACCACCAAAGAAACACCTAAACCCCTAATATCAAGCGAGGAATCTCCTTTTTCTTCTGTGACAAAATCTCTGCCCTACGAAATGAACTTAAATCCGCAACCCTCCACCAAAATCAAAATCAGCCAGCTCCACCTCTTCCCTCCGCGTTGTCCTCCTTAACCTCACCCAAAAACCTAGAGCACTGGTCCAACTTTAAAATCTATGATGATCACGCTATCTTGAGAATTCTTGCCTCCTTAAAACCAAACAATCACTTTAATGATCCTCTCCCCTCTAACTGCCTAGCAGCCGCCTCTCAGGCTATCATCCCTTCCTGGACCACAATAATCAACGCCTCCCTCCTACAGGGCTCAATTCCTGATTCGCTCAAGACTGGCCAAGTTGTCCCCATCTTAAAAAACCCCACGCTGGACCCTGCCTCCGCTGAGAACTATAGACCCATATCCAACATCCCACTCCTTGCCAAAGTCCTGGAAAAATGTGTGCAACAGCAGCTAAGCCTTCACATCAACAACTTTCACCTGCTAGATGACTTCCAATCTGGTTTCAGACCTGGGCACAGCACGGAAACCACCATCCTCCACATTGTTGATGACGCCCTCCAAGCCCTAGACCTAGTCAAAACCTGTCTCCTAATCCTTCTAGACCTCTCCTCCACCTTTGATAAGGTGAATCACGAAATTCTCCTAGAACGCCTCAAACTCAGGATGGGATTGGATGGCACTGTCCTTGAATGGTTTAGATCCTTCCTCCAAAACCCCTCACAGAGAGTCCTCATCAATGGTGATCTCTCCGCCCCTCTCCGGTTTCTGTTGTTGTCCCCCAATGATCAACCCTCTCCCCCACCCTCTTCAACTTTTACCTTGAACCTCTCACCAAGGTGCTTCGTGTTGCCAACATCTCCTACCTTATGTACGCCGACAATACACAGGTCTACACAAAAATCTCTTCCTCTAAGGACATTCTCTCCCTAAATGAGGCCCTGAAACTGACAGTCCATTGGCTCACTGCCAACCAGCTGAAACTCAACGCAAATAAAACAGAATTTCTCTGATCTCTCCTCCCAAACCCAATCCAGACATTCAGGAATGGATCAAGACCATCACGGCACTAAACTGCCTCCTACCAATGTTGACTCGGCGAAATCCCTTGGTATAATCCTTGACGGCAGCCTAAATATGCAAGGCCATAAACACTATGGCCAAAACGGCTAGATTCCACATGAGCTACCTAAGAAACCTAAAACCCTTCCTCGATGTGTCCGACCTTAAAACAGCAACCCAGGCACTAGTCATTTCCAGACTTGAATATGGATGCTCTACTCTTTCAGGGCTACCCAGAAACTCTCTGGCCCCTTTGAAAGCCTGCCTCCACACTACCGCCAGACTAGTAACGGGCTCAAAAAATTTGACCACATCTCTCCCCACCTCAAAGTTCTGAACTGGCTTCACCTAGAGGCCAGAATAAAATGTAAACCAGCATGCATTACTCACAAAGCTCTATACTTGAATTCCCCTACATTTCTCTCACAAAAACTTGTGATATCCGGAGGAGCCAGAAACTCCAGATCTGCCAAAGACCTGCTGCTGCAACCAGCACGCTTTCAGAACAAAAAAACCCACAATCAGGCCTTCTCTGGGGCCGCACCAAGAATCTGGAACTCTCTTCCACCCTCCATCAGAAGACTTCCGTCCTTGGCACACTTTAAGAAGGAGACCAAAACGTTTATAATGGGAAAATACCTCATCTAATGAATACTTTTCAATCACCTCATTGACTTGTTTCACCCTCTTCCTCAGCAATATCCACGACCTCCTCGGATGATACGTTTTTATGCACTCCGGGGCATCCTCCCAAGAGCTGAGACTGCGTGTATATTATACCTACCTGCTTTACATTTTACCTGCTTTAATTTTTATCCCACATGTAGCTTGGACCTTTGATGGCGTGCACCTCCTGTAAAATGCAGCCCCTTGTATTTTTTATCTTCCTGCTTTAATGTTATCCCATATGTAGCTTGGACTTAAGACTACGTGCTCCTCCCGTACAATGTATCTCTAGCTTTCCCAATGTGATCCCTCCCATCCTTATGCTTGGTTCGCACTCTATAAAACTATAAAATAAATCAATAAATAATAAACAATAGGTCAGGAAAAAATAGGAGGAAGAAGCAAAAGGTGTGCGGATAACCCTGCAAAAAGGGCCAAGTCCGACAGATGGTATATGGAGTTCAGTAAATACACTTATCACTCCTTAAATCAAATTGATACTACAAGGTGTTAAGTTGTGCTTTTCTGTTTGGAATCTTTCCACAGACACTGAAGATCAAACACAGTGAAAGACAGGCATGCCTGAAGTCATGCTGCAATTTGCAAGTGTCCCTTTGAAGAGGTGTAACCCAAGGAGCAAACTCTGTGGGGGCTCTAAGGCTGCTTTGCTTTTTGTAAATTATTTAATTGGAGTTATTGAGGCGTTGAGCCTCTCCTAAAATCGATTGTTTTTTCTAAGCAGCCTAGCCTGCAGTAACATTATCATAAATTAGAATCTCCTGCCTTCCATTACTCTTTTGGCTCAGATCGACTTCACGCGAAGGTTTCCGCCCCATGCCGTGGCTTCTGTTACTAAACCCCAGTGTGAGGAGGTTTGGCTGTAATTGACCATGGCACCCCTTCTCCAAACCTGAAGTTTACCCAACATGTGGTTTAAACGCGATCAGATTGTTACCCATAAGATTCATTCTGCCTTTTTTGAAGAGCTGGTCCAAATAGTATTAGGCTTTTGGCATTTGCAGATCATTTCATGTCTTGATCTGAGTAGAATTACGTTGACTTGTAAATTTGTGTGCCACATAGTGTTTGAGATATCTTGGTAAGAGGAAGGTATGGTGAAGAGGAGTGATTGCAGGATGGGCACATAGTTCCTAATTGCATCGTTCCGTTTAAGGGCCTGGCCGACAGGTAGTCGGCAGTTCCGACCAGTATGGAGGCATTTGGAAACATGCCTTTTGGCATTGAGGCTTGTGCTGCAACCCGGAAAAGGGCCGCAGCAGAAGCCCCAATGACAAAAGGCATGTTTTTAAACGTCCCTGCACCCTGTGGCAAGCACCTTACAGTCCCTGCCACATGGGGCATGGATGTTTGTGGGGGCACCTGTGGTAACCCCCTGGCCTCATAGATGTTTGTTCGGGCACCTGTGGTAACCCCCTGGCCTCATAGGTGAGGCAGCGGAGGGATGGGGGCCCTGCTAGGGGTTCCCAAAGTCCAATTCCGACAGCCTTTCAATGGCGGTCAGACCGTCATTGAAAGCTGGTCAGAAAGGGCCATTGTAATCCCTACAGTGGTGCTTGAGCAGGCACCGCCCTCATTGTAAGGATTACATTCCAACCGCAGCAGACTATCCCTCACCCATGCTGTCAGACCAACCGCATTGTAATGTAGCGGTCTGACCTCTACTTCAGATGTCGGTGAGACCGACACCGAAGTGCCATCGGTGTCGGTCCCACCTACATCCTAATGAGCCCCTTAGTGTCTGAGATATGTTGGAGCATAGAGTGTTTGAGACATTTTGGCAATGGGAAAGGTTACAGCGAAGGGGAATGATTATAGAATGGGGCCCATGAAACGTGGCAATAAATGAACTTGGCCAGAATATGCCACCTGAGTACACAGCTAATGCGGGCACTAGTAGTGACCAAAAGGGCAAGTGCAGTTTTATTTGTCAGCATGGTAATGATGTAGATATGGGGTGGTATTTGGGCAATGATAGATGTACTACCAGCAGTACATTTTAAGGAAGTGGGAAGTTTACTTGGAATGTTTAACCTCATTTGTAAATACAGTAGAGAGGAGAAAGAAAGGGAAAAGGGAATGTCCAGTAGGATGATGCTCACAACAAATATAAGAAACCACAGTGTGGAGTGAATATGTGGTATCATTTATAAACAAGACAGTTCATTCGACAAAGCCTGGAATATGTTGGGTTTGGGATATCGCTTGTGAATAAACAAGTTTGATTGCCAAGTTTGTCTAATGTACAGTTTGGGATGATTTGAAACATTACGCGGTTGCCAAATGAGTTTTCTAAGACTATGAGCAGACCCTTAGAAAATTTCATAGCGTTGGTTATGCACGGAAATTGGTTAACTATCGAGAGTGGATGGAACAAATCCATTCCTGCAAAAAATGTATAAACATGAGATGTTTTGAGATTCTACATGAAGGTAATATCGGTTGTTCCAATAGATGGATTCATTAAATAGTTGTGGGCTCGTTTTCACTGTGGTAATGGTTGGTTTTCCTTCTACCAAAAGTTTAAATATGAATGTGTATTATATGGGTTGTGGAAAAGTTCAAGAATGATTATTGTAAGTAAGATCTACTTGCAAAATAATTGATGAGATAGTAAACTGGATATGCATAATTGAAAATTTGATACTAACGAAAAGGACAAATGATATTGAGAGAGTTGAAATTTTGCACTAAGTTTGATGTTCATGGGGAATTGAATTGAGGAGCTATATAACACATTATTTTTAGGGTATACCAGCAGTATCATGTTTGTACAATAGAAAAAGCATTTTAATAGTTTTACTGTAAATACAGTGACTCATTTTATAGTACTGTGTATGTATATATTTTTATATTAAAGGCCCTGATGAAGTCCTGAAGCAAGGACAAACCGTGTTGGCTGGATCATCATGAATATTTTGATCAAGAGATTTTGATGGAATTACAAAATGAATTAATAAAGAAGTAATACAATTCCAGAGTGTAATCATTTTCTCATTTGGACGACTGGAGAGTGGACATGATCCCTGAGCATCATTTTGGAGAATAAATGAACTTTGAGTTAATGAGACTTTTTAAAGATTGGAATTGCCCTTCCAAAAACTAGTATAAAGCTTGTGGAGAAATGCAAACAAATGTAAATGGAATAATGTGCACATTTTGTAAAGTGGTGATATACCTCATAAGTGATTGCAGGTTTTATTAGATTTGCATGTAGCTAATCCGCTCAGAGGACTGCGCAGTTATGAATAATTAGATGTAATCATTTTAGTGAATTGAATTTGCATGTCCAATAAGAAGTAAATATGTTATTATAGACAAAGTACTTTTTCGGCTGATCAATCACTTTAGAGGCTGATTTTAGGCGAGGCTTAACACCTTAATTACCATAATTTAAAAATGTTCGTCAGGATATGGAGCTTTAAAGAGATTCAGCCATGAGCTGCATGGCTTCAGAGAGACGAGTTCAGTCTACCACTGCTGAAGCTTCAGTTTCCACTCCAAATGATATGAGGACACAGCTTCCCTGTCCCCCACAGTTCACCCATGAGGCGCTCAGCTCACCCCCTCCCCCACCCGCATTGGCCCCTCCCGAGCGCTTCTTTATCTTTTTAATTACCCTCCTCTCTCTGGTAGTGACAGAAATGGGCACAGCGCGCATTAACATTTTGCTGACTGTTGCTGGTGTTTCCAGAGTCCTTTTCTCCCCACGAGGTGTCATCCTGTCTGCAGCACAAGCTGCTGCTCACAGCTCCGCTTTCAGCTCGATTTTAATTGCTCCCAGTCGCCTTCCTTACCTTCCTGCTGAATGGTTTGCGTTATTTCTTTGATTTTCCTTTTTTACCCTGTCCTTTTCGTTTGCCCCTTTTGTTCTCCATTCTCTCCATGCAATCTAGTTGTAACCACTTCTGCCTTTTCTCTTTCTTCAGTTTTTTTATTCCTGTTTCTTTCTCCTCTCTTTCTTCTCTTCACTTTTTATTCGTTCTCTTTTCACAATTCTCTCTTCTAACATTTATATTCGTTCGATTCTTTTGACTGCTTTCTCTTTTGTGTTCACCTCTTGCACAGTCTCAGTCTGTCTCGCAGTCTGTATGTTTTCTTCCTCTTTTTTAGTTTGCCTCCCTCTTTCCTTTTGCTTTCTCCTTCTCTCTGCCTCTTTTTCTTATACTTCTATTCCCTCTTGCTTTCTTTCATTTACTTTGTTGTCCTGATTCTATTTTATTGGTTCTTAATTTACTTCGATCTTTTTTCGGTTTACACTTTTTGGCAATGGTATTTTTTCTTGCCTTTCCACTGACTTTCGATGTTTCTTCTTTTCCTTGCTTTGTTTTCCTCGTTCTCCCTTTCCTTGCTTTGTTTCCATTTTTTCAGTGTTGCTCTTTCACATGTTTATCTTCATGGAGGAAAATAATGGATTGACGCAAAGCACACCATTTAATTTGGTGCAACAAGATTTAACAAATTGAGTGAATTACGTCCGTAGGTACATAGAGGAAATTGCTGTTGAGAAATGGGACATAGAGACAATCATAAAACATGAAGCCATGCAGAGAAAACGCATGGGTAGCCTTTTTGTTTTAGGGTTTTGAGGGCAATAGAGGAGACGCTAAAACGTTTTCAGAGCTCAAAGTTATTCTAGAGTTGCTTTGAGGTTATCTCAAGGTCAGAAAAGAAGTTTGGATGGCCAGCCATGGTTCATTTCATGGCTGTGTGATCAACTCTAAGAGCTTGAAGTTGTCTCAAGGGCTTTGCTGGCAGGCAGGGTGGGGTTTAATGTCCGTGAGAGCTGGATCAGGGAGGGACTGAGGGTCATCGGCTGAGGGCCAGCGAAGGCTGGGAGCCAGCACAGGGTTTTGATGGTGGATTATTGGTTTCTGAGGCCTGGGCAAAGACTGACTATGTCTTAGGCCTGGCAGAGAATCTCTCGTGGTGACTGAGGACTAGATTATGGGTATCTGAGATCTAACCTGTGGTTTGCTAGAGTTCGTTCATGGACATTATGGGTTGTCTCAGGGCCTGTGAGGGCCAGATGAGGATTTAGAGAGAAGAATTATGTAACATGAGAGACAACCAAGGGTGCCTGAGAGGACATTTCCTATTACAATGGCAAATGAAGGACCCTCTTAGGTGCTGGCTAATGGAAACAGTGCAGCATGGAGACCCCTAAAGGCCTATTCAAGTCTAAGGGACTAGGCAGTCTATAGAATGACACAGAGGGCTGTCTGAGGAGACCAACGAGGTGACTGAGACCCCTGCAGCAGCCCCATCCACCAGAGGCGTTTTAAGGCATGGGTCAAGTGGGCTCTGGCCTGGGGCCCCCGCTTTTTGGGAGGGGCCCTGATAGAGTCATCTCTCATCTGCAGAGAATCTTAACCTGATGACCTTAAAAAATTGTTAAACACTTGTTTTAAATGCTGTTTTCCTTTAATGTATTTTTATTGTGGGTAATGTGTTGGAGTCTATTAAAGACATTTTTCTGAGAAACGTTGTGTTTATGTTTCATGCAACATTCATAAAAAAAATTCTTTGGGATCAAAATAGTACCTCACATATTAGAAATGGGAGGGGGTCAGAGAGAATATTTGCAAGCTGCTGCTGTTTTATGAATTTGAACGTGTCACTTTTCCGGAATATTAGTTGTACACACATTTAGAATTTGGACCAGTGCTTCTGTGCACTGTCTGTGACCTGGCCAAATAGGTCCTGAAAGAGCTAAAATTGGATCATAAATTCAAACATGTTCCAAACAGTCCCCCCCAAAATAGGTTTGGCCCTGGGCCCCTACAATCATCATGATGTCCCTGGCAGCCACTCTCCAGGCTGCATAGCTCTGGGAAGAGGGGAACCTTTAAGTAGGCCCCTGCTCCTGCCCTTTCTTAGGCGCACACTGTCGAGGGCAGATGGCCCTGCAGCAGAGCCCTATACCCCCACATAAGAATGCATAGCATACCTTAGGGCCAGGAAGGCCCCATCGCAGGATGTGTGCGGGGTTCTGCTTTCTGTTGGCGTTGATATACACCTGTTCTAGTGATGAAGTTTGCTTGTGTTTGCGGTTGCACCTGCTCTACCTGTTTTGTGTACAAGAGAAGCTTGCACTGCTGTACCTGTTTTGTACTTGAAGGGAAGCTTGAGCATTGCTGCTTGCTCTCTGCCTGTACTTTGTGGCTAAACCTTGAATCGATCGCTTCTCCCTGTGATGTGTCTGTTCAGTGAGAGTGAGGGAAGCTTGCATTGACCCTGCTGCCTATGCTTTAAAGTTTTATGTTTGAAGGGCGAGGTGGGGGCATGAATATCAAGTCTGCTCAGCTATCTTTATCTTTAGCCAGAAGCAAATACCCCTTGATCTCTGACATGCCATGAAAGCAGTGTTTAATATTCATCGTTAAACACTGTAGCAGGCTGTGTTACTCAGGGGTTTAACCAATTAGCTTTAATAGGGGGGCGGGGGGAGCCTAAATGTGAAGACTACTACTCTAACCTATTCTTCTTTCACCGTTCCATTAATTGCTTTACCACTCGCTCTAACCATCTGACCTACAATATCTCTCTCCTTCCTCCCCACTCTGAGCGAACTAAACATTAATTCTGCTTGTTTCAAGACATAAACATATTCCCGGTCTCCCTATTAGCAGACCTAATATGTGAAGTGGTTCTCTGCAAACAGCTACTCCAGTTATTCCAGCTTGCAGCCGAAGTCCTCTGAACAACGATGCTGATAGATTCAAGCATTAACTAATAAGCGCAACTGGGGCTTTTAGACAAACAGCGATGAATCTCTCGTCTTAAATTAGCAACAAAGATATGGGGACTGCTGCTGGGTGAGGCAGGTGGCAGGGGGGCTATTTCCCTCTCTCTCTCTCTTTCTCTCTGTAACTCATCAATAATCCTCTTTGAAACATTAGCATGCACCTGAAGCGCTCCGGTTTTCCAGTTGCAATAGGAATGTTGGGTAACGCATTAGCATGGACCTTCGCCGATTGTCGTAAATTTAAATGTACAGGGTCTCATTTACAAGTCCATTGTGCCGCTGGTGCGTCACTTTTTTGACGCACGGGCAGTGCAATGAACTTGCCCCTATTTACAAGGCCACGTAAAGTCACCCTGCAAGACTTTTCATGCCCTTGTAAATATGGGCCCCTGTCACACATTACTCTGCGTGGAAGGGGCGTTCGATGGGTGTTCTCACGCAACAGCCATGGAACCTGACACTATCCCAGATTTACAACCTTTTGTAAAGCTGAGAATGCCTCAGAATCCTGTGCTTCCGCAGGGGACGAGTAGTAGTGGTGGCTCAACGACTAGAAATACTTTTAATTCTCCTCGTTTTGTCCGCATTCTGCAGCATGCATAGAAAAAGGAAAATTCCATCAATTATTGTTTTTATACAGGAAGTTGTTCCTTCCAGCACAAAAACAATCCTCCCCTTTGACACATAGCTGTGCAGCAGGAACGATTGCTGCGCTGCCATGCAGCAAAATAGAGTAACCAAGGCCCACAGTTTTCATGTGGCTCGTTATAGAGGCGTTTACCCTTTTTCTAACTTTTAGTCAAATACTGAGTCAAGGGTACATAGATAAAGTCACTTTCCCAGGAACACAAAACAGCCTCCCTTATGAGATACCCAAAAAGGTATCCCCAAGGTGAAACCGTGCCATGCCACTATGAGTGGTCTGGGGTTTTCTGGCTGGAAAGTATCAGATCTGGGAACACCAGATCAGAACCAAGAACAAAATCAATGCAGATAGAATCTCCTAAGGTACCACAATGGTTTACCACCGACCTCAAAAAACAAAAACTTGAGCTGCACCAAATCGAGAGAAAATGGAGATTAAGAAACTCAATTGAAGACAGGGAACAATTTGCCACCGCCCGAAGAGAGTATAAAAAAGCCATCTTGACCACTAAAACTGCTTATTTCTCTTCAAAATTACTCAATGCCCACAACAAATCCAAAGAAATCTTCAAAATAGTGAACGACTTATGTAACAACGCCAGAACCTCGCCTACTCAGATCCTCACTCAAGAACTCTGTAATTCCCTGAAGGATTTATTTCTGGACAAAATCTTTTCCATTAAAGCTAGTCTCTAGTAACCAATGCATATTAGACACCCTCCAACCCATTTGTCCTAAAGAACTTATGACCCGTGTCAAATTGGGATCACCCGATGACTGCTGTCCCCCGCACGCCTAAAAAGAGATATTTACCATCTTGCCTCAGAGCGTGCTTCCTTTTCTCAATGAATCACATGCCTAAGGCAAGGTTCCCAGCGCCTTTAAGCATGTGACGGTAGCAACCCTGTCAACTACCACCCTATTTCTCTCCTCCCTTTCCTGGCAAAAATACTAGAGGCCCATGTAGCCAGGTGTGTGTCTAGCTTCATTGAATGCTTGGATTATCTAGAGCTAAACAAAGCTTGTTTCCACCCGGCGCATTCAACGGAGGCTGTGATCCTTGCAGTGTTGAACACTCTCAGAGCAAACGCAGATAGGGGCGACCATCAAGCACTGGTGCTCCTTGATTTGTCGGCCACTTTCAACACGGTCGACCACACCATCCTGTTGAACCGTGTCGAGCAAGCGGGCCTGCGTGGACCTGCACTTGGTTGGATTGAATCCTTCCATGTCGACGCACTCAAGCTGTAAGGCTTGGGAATTTCACTGCCCCCAAGCTCACCTCCACCTGTGGGGTCCCACAGGGTTCCTCTCTGTCCCCGCTGCTCTTCAATTTTTAATTAAGACCGCTAATTCATTCATTAAAAAACAGAAACATCACTATCTTCAACTATGCTGACGATCTTCAGATCATATTCCCACTCAGCTCCTCTAATGCCGCAAGCGAGTTCCAATCAACCATGCTTAACATCCAGCGCTGGATGGATGTGAACCACCTGAAACTCAATCCGGGCAAGACGGAGCTGGTTCTGCCTGGGAATAGCAAGAATAGCTAGGGCATGCATTTCTGGCCGGTAGAACTCGGGCCTCCCCCCACCCCTTCTTCCTCTGTGAAAAGCCTAGGGGTTATCATCAACACCGACCTCTCGCTTCGTGGACAGGTGGGTGCCGTGATCTCCTCCAGTGTCCACCAACTATGGAAAATTAGGAAAATCGCACACCTGCTGACTTATTCAGCTTTAACACAGGTGGTGCTGGCCCTCATACTCTCACGGCTCGAATTCTCAAATTCCATTAATCTCGGTCTGCCTGTTGGTCTACGATAGCCCAACGAGTAGCCTTCAAGACTGGTTGCCTAGCCTTTAAGGCTTTTCACGGCAAAAGTCCCAGATTCATCAGCAGTATGATAACCAAGTATATTCCTCTGTGCAGTCTCCGTTCAGCCCACCTCTTCCTGCTAACTACTTCATCTTTCAGACGGAAACGACAGGGAGGGTGTTGTTTCTCTCACTTGGCCCCCAGACTCTGGAATTCCTTTCCCTTGGCACTCAGAAGTTGCGAAAACCTTCTTAGTTTCAGGAAGGCTTTAAAAACATGGTTATTAGAACAAGATTATATCTAGTAACTCAGTCTTCAGTTTTAGCACCATGAAACCTAAGGGTGTACGCGTGCTCTACAAGTGTTTACTAACATAACACTGACAAGATACAGAAGATACAGAAGAAGTAATACCACATCTATCAGTGACCTAAGGACAAAGCTTCAGACAACTCAGGAGAGATACCAGTGGCCCAAGACGAATACCCAGTTTCCGGATAGCCCATAGCAGGTCCATAGTTGCTCCAGAGTATGTAACATGGGGCTCACGGTCCAACCTCCATACGCAGCTCAGCTCAGCACCCTGTGACTCTGGGCAATATCTCACTTAATCTACCCGACAGCCCACAGCCCCTTGAGACCCCTAGGTGTGATTTGTTTGTGCTTTACAAATACCGGAAATATATTGATTACAATGACCTGCGACAGCATTGCAAACTAAGTATATAATTACTATTCCTAATCCCACTTCTACTTATTTTATAAACCAGGAGTAGGTGGAGATACGATTATTTATTTTATACTTACTGTTAGACTTGGCATCTTTGGCACGGTTTTCCCTGACATTTTTGCACCTACCTCATGTATTTTTTATGCTGTGCTGGATTTCGATTTTGCTGGCGTAGATGCTTTGGGCACTTTGCCACTGCTGATCAGTGTCAAAGTGCAAGTGCTTCCTTTGTAAATTGTTAGTACAGTTGGTTGTCCCTGAGTGTGCTAGGGCCTGTCAATCAAATGCTACTAGTGGACCTGCAGCACTGATTGTGCCACCCACATGAGTAGCTCTGAAACGGTATCTCGGACCTGCCACTGCATTGTCTGCGTGCAGTTTTAAACTGCCATGTCGACCTGGAAAGTGCACCCACTTGCCAGGCCCTCACCTTCCCTTTTCTTACATGTCAGGTACCGCTATGGTAGGCCCAAGGTACCCCCCTGCGCAGAGTGCAGTGTATGTGAAAGGTAGTACATGTACTGGTGTGTGTGACATGTCCTGATAGTGAAATACTGTCACTTTCGTTTTTCACTATTGAAAGGCTATCTGTCCCATAGGATAGAATAGGAGGTACTTTGTAACATCTTACAAGTATAACTTCCCACTGGGACACGATTGAGAAATAAAGTTTAGGCTCTCTGAACTCAGAATTTAATAACACATATTGTAGTAAAGGTCTTTTTTTATTATATGTTAGAAAATGCCACTTGTAGAAAGTAAAATGCAGAAATTATCGAATGCACTCCTAGTCTTTTATTACCCCCATAGATGGCCAAAGAAAGCTCAAAGGCAATTCCCGGTATTGACAAAAGCCAGTAATACCGGCAGTGCATCTTGAGGCTGGCATGACGGAGCACCAGTTATCCACAGTTTTAAACATGTGCTATTGGGGTTAAGCACTTTCAAGTTTGCACACCAAGCCATGGCCTTTGAGCTTTCTTTAGCCATCTATGGTAGTAATAAATTGCTAGGAGTGCATTCAATCCTTTCTGCGTTATATTATATATTTTGACCCCTTCAATCGGTTGCACCCAAATTAAGTACTGAATAAGTAGTACTACGCCATCTTGGAGGCCATCTGGGAACCACACGACACATGGAATTTGTCAGTTGAAATCCTTTTGAAATTCTTTTGAAAATATGAACTATCTAATGGTCAGCATTACTTTATTTACTTTTTCAGGACAAGGCTAGTTTCCTAAAACACATGTTCGTTTTTCACACAGAGTGATATATTTATGATCATGTTTTCTTCACAGTTTAATTTATGTTTATTGCAAATTTGCATGCTTTATTCTTTTGCAGCAAGGAGTTTAAATGATGAATTGTAGTTATTTTTTATAGGTGCCCATTGTGCAGGTTGTGGCTTTAAGTGGAGATTAGTATTTTTTCTACTTCATGTTGTGTGTTGTGGTTGTTGATCACTGTCACGGGGTATGTTTGAATCTCATGTTTACAATGTCAGTTAAAGCGGCCAGACCGTGGGCCATGATGCTGTTTCACTTACAATTGGATCATTTATATTGTTGCGATATGAGTTTATTTTTTATTTTCACTGCTTGGTTTACATCACTTATGATTTAATTTTGCACGGGGGAAATAAGATTGAATATTTTCCTGCCATTAGTGTGGTTTGTGCTGTCTAGAAGTGCAATTGTTTTTTCTGTAATAAGTGCTAGTTTAAACTTACAGGTGCTTTAGGCTAACAAGATGGGTCTTTTATATTATATGGTGATTTTATGTTTATAAGATGTAATTTCGGTGGTTTTATGTTTAAAAGATGCTATTACATTATACTGATGATCTTCAGTTTCTTATCATAGCTACCCCTGAAGAAGGGCTTTTAACCCGAAATGTATTGGGTGAATGTTCGCATTCTGACCCAGGAATAAAAGTGTATTCGAATGTGAGACAGAAAAATACCTGGATGGGCATTTCTTCAACATTAAAAGCTTGAATTAACTTCACCTCTGCTTGAATTTCGCTAAAATTGGACAACAATGGATTACTTTGGATTACTGGCTGTATACTGGATTCAAAGCGTGATAATACCGGCTTTTGCCAATACCGGCAGTGCATCTTGAGGCTGCCGCGAAAGTAGACATTTTCTTGTTTAACCATTCTGTATGCCTCTGCCTGTTTGTGGATTGACTGTCTGGTTTTGAAGAGATAGGGGCTGGGGGTGTGCCTTCACTGTTGATAGCCACTGGAGGTGGGGGGTGAGGTGTGCCTGGTCCTTCCTGGATGACTCAGAGCTGAGCTAAATAGACCTTGGCTGAATTTAGGGTAGTGGGAGAAGTTTTCCTTGCACCTGAATAGGACCTGTCTCCCTTGCACAATAATGTGTCTCCACCCCCTTTGGTCTTACTAGACTGGGCTCAGAGACCCTTGCACAAAGAGTACAAAGACAAAATTGGGTATTAGTAGTAGCCCTTAAACCCCGGAACTTTAGATTACTTCTGGACTCAAGAGGAACCTTTGCCAAGAAGAGCTGAAGAGCTAAGAGGAGGAGTACTGCCCCTTTGCTCTGTGCTGTGCGGGGTTGGCCTGCAGTTACTGTTTCTGCCAAGGAAAGGACAAAGACTGGAACTTTGCTGTGAACCTGCTTGACGAAGATCTCCAAAGGCCTGTGCGTGCTGGCCTCCTCTTCTGAAGTCTCAGGGACACAAAGACTTCACTCCCGGCTCCTCTGAACTCTGTCGCTGAGAGTTCTGACCTTACAGGAGGTGCCTAGTCCAGTTGTGGGCCTCGTGAGGTTGTCCCTGCTGCTGGGAGCTGGAAGAAAAGAAGAACTGAGGAAATCAATGCATCGCTTTTCTTGCAGCTGTTTTTACGACACAGCAGCGCTGTGCAAGAAGAATTTTCACACATCGCCGCACCGCTGCAGAACCGACGCAGCGCCTATCGCGACTGCAAGAACTGAGCATCAAGGGATCGTGGCTAAAGAAACTGATGCAGCGCCGCTTGACGTAGCCACATTGATCGCTAACTTATTCTGGATTTCCATGTATCACACCTATGCAGTAAGTCTTCATGACGCATCACCTGTGGACCAGAACCATCTTGGAGTTGACACATCACTTCCCCCTACAGACTTGATTCAATGCATCACTTCTCCTACGTACAGCAGAACTGATGCATTGCCTCCTTCGACGGAAGTGTTCTTTATGGCTCCATGGTTCCTGCTCCCAGCTTCACCTGCAGGTATTACTGGCTTTGAGTGCCTGGGGGCGGAGTAATATCTATGACAGAGCCTGGCTTGGGCCTAGCCACGCCTACAGTCCAATTTAGCTGCTGCACCTGTAGTTTTGAAGAGATTTTTGGTGTTTTCTTCACTAATTACATAATTTCTCTCACATTTTGAGGTTGTTTTCTTCACTTTATTATTTTTACGTGTTGTTGAGCATTTTTTCCCCTCAGAATGGATTCCAAGAATTCAACTACTAATGAAAGGAAGCAGCAGGTTTCTCCTCCTCCAACCAAATCTAAGGTGGTAGAATCCTCAGAACCTTCTCTTGCACTAATTTTGGAGGAAATTAAAGCGTTGCATCTAAATACTGATACTATTGCCTCAGAAGTCAAAAACGTCCGTAAAGATATGGCCTCTATGTCAATGAAGGTTTCGGATAATGCCATTAAAATTCAAGATAACAAAAATAAACTTGACGCTTTCACACCTTTAATGGACAAAATAGTTCCAATGCATACTCAACTGTTGGACATGGAAAATCGTAATAGGCAATACAACCTTCGTATTTTTCATTTGCCTGAGGATGTGCTAGGGACAAATTGTCGATTATATCTTGAATCTCTTCTACCTGGTCTTTTAAATATTAAATTCGCAGAAAAAATTGAGATTGACAAAGCCCATAGAGTCCCTTCACATCGGAATACTCCACATACTAAACCCAGGCAAATGATATTCAAGGTCCTGCGTCATCATCATCTGGTTCTCATTCGAAAAGCTGCGAGAGAAATTCCTTAATTATTGGTGAATGGAACCAAAATCTTTATTCACCAGGATTTTGCTAAAGAAACTGTGGCTATTCGTAGAGAGTTTTCTTCCCTTTGTCCGCAGCTGAGAAGCCTTGGTTTCAAATGTGGACTATTTGATCCTTCTACGATGCGTGTGTGGAAAGACAATGTCTCCAAATCTTTCCAACGACCTGAAGATCTTCGGCTGTTTCTTGACCAGCAAGCTCCTCCATCCATGGACACTCATGATCCTAATACTTGAATTCGTCTAGTCTGACTTCACTTGTCACATCTTTGCATAATCTTATATTGACGGGCTTGAACAGTTTCTGGCCATACTTGTGGAACGGGTGTGCGTTTCTTTGCCTCTATTTATGTTTCTTGTTTGTTCCTTCCTCTTTCTTTTCTGTTCCCCCCTTTCATATTTTCTATATAGAGTTACTCCTTTAACATGGCTATTTCTTCCTTCTTCTTGTTCTGATTCCTTTCTTTCCTTCCTTCTAAGTCTTAATGGCTAATATTCATAATATTAAAATTGTTTCTCTTAATGTAAAGGGTTTGAGACATCCAATAAAACGTACGAACATTCTAGATTATCTAGGTAGTTGCAAAGCTGATATTTGTTTTGTTCAAGAAACACATGTTGAAGATAAGATCTTACAGTACATGAATAAAAAATGGGTAGATACTATTGTCTCCTCACCTGCCAAAGGTAAGAAAAATGGGGTCGCTATTTTCTTTGCTAAAAGATTACATTGTCAAATTCTTAGTAAGATTTCAGATTCTGAAGGGAGATATATTATAGTTAAAATCAAAATTCATGACTCTATTTTCTTTTTGTTTAATATTTATGGCCCTACAGCAGACGATCCAGTATTTTGGGCTACAATTACTACTGAAGTTTTAAAGTTGGGAAACGTTCCATTGATTGTTGGAGGAGATTTTAATGTTATTGCTGACCCATTGCTAGACAGGTTATCTACCACTCGATTTCGACCGTCCAGAGTTTTCCATGCCTTTAAAGCTTTTCTTCATACCACCAAATTAGCTGACATTTGGAGATTACACTTTCCCACTGATAAAGATTTTTTTTTCTCCAACCCTCATAATTCCCATTCCAGAATTGATTATTTTTTGCTTTCCCCTTCTCTTATTCAATCTGCAGCTAATCCTATTATTGGTACTATTGATATCTCAGACCATGCCTTGATTTCTTTTGTTTTGAATATTTCGTCCACTTTTGCTAAACAATCTAGATGGCGTATGAATACTGGCATTGTCCTCAATGCCACTCACAAGCCTAAATTGTTACAAGCGATTCAGGATCATTTTATGTTCAATCTGGAAGACTCTACGTCTATTGTTAATAGATGGGATGCGTTTAAAGCTTACATTAGAGGTTCCATGATTTCTATTATGGACCATGAGAATAAACAATTTAATTCTAACATCAAACTTCTTGAGAAGCAAATAGCTAAATTTGAGCGTTTATTTATTACTTCCAATAATCCTCAATATAAACTTAAACT
Organism: Lissotriton vulgaris; assembly: GCF_964263255.1. NCBI lineage: Eukaryota > Metazoa > Chordata > Amphibia > Caudata > Salamandridae > Lissotriton > Lissotriton vulgaris. The sequence goes on along the minus strand of NC_141685.1, from coordinate 795,324,185 downwards.
ACAAAAACTTAGATACGAGTTTAATGGTATCCTTAGTCCTAGGGCTGGGGTCCAACTCTCTAAATCCAAAGCTAGATTTCGCTTTAATTCCAATAGGTCTGGGAAACTCCTTGCAAATTATTTGCGTATTAAGAGGGATAAAACACAAATTACCTCCATTCGGGGCCCTCAAGGGAAAGTTGCACTTTCCCATAGTGATATTGTTCAGGAATTTTTACACTTTTACTCCAACTTATATACCAAACCAGATCTTTGTGATAATTCTTTAATTGATGCTTTTTTAAACACATCTCATTTACCTCACATTTCTCCTTCTGACAGACTTGGGTTAGATTCACCAATTACTACTGATGAAATCCTGAATGCCATCAAATGATTGTATGATTGAACGACTACTGCCTAAACAACGAATTCCTTAACCACGAAAGCTAAACAACGAGCAATGCTAAATAACTACATTTTTAACCACGAGTTCCTAAACCACGAAATATATTTAAATGGTTCAATACCCATTTTCACCACTATGTTCTTTTTAATCAGCATATTTTTGTCTTTTTTAATAAAATAAATATAATAGTAGATGACGCTTTGCCCCCGACGTACTGCCAAGCTAGAAGGATGAAAGCAGACTTTAGCCCCGTGCTCGTCATAGCCCGCCAACATGGTGGCTACAATACAGAGTCAATCATGCCAGGGGGCGAGAAGCATGTCAGTTCAGGGGCGCCCTTTACCCACTGACCACACAACATCCTCACATAGCACCGGTCCTGGTTGCCTGCTGAGTGTGTCATACAAGGGGGTGAAGAGCATTACAGTTCTTAGGGTGAGGGGGTGGATTGGACACTGTACCTACTCACCAAACCTCCAGCACCAAAGCAAATGCATTTCCTGTGATGCTATACTCCGGAGGTGCTGCCAAGCTGAGAGGATGAAGCCAGGCTGCAACCCTGCGCTCGTCAAAGCATTTCCGTATAAATAATAGAAGCATGTCAGGTCAGGGGGCGAAGAGCCGAAAGACACACGGGCGCGCTGTACCCAATAACCCAATCACAAGCACAAGAGCATTACCTGCGACGCTATGCTGTAAGGATGAAAGCAGGGTTCTGCCCTGCAATACTTAGCCCGCGTGGTTTTCTAAATGCTGCCAAGCTATATGAATGACACACGGGCGAGCTGTACCCTGTATTTTGTACTTCCAATGAAGGAATGCATTTCCTGTAATGTCTACTTTACATCCGCTTTGGATGTCTAGGTTTTTGAGGGTGGTGAGTTTCGAGGTGAAAGTCTCCTGCAATTCTCCATGTTGCGAAAGAGCATTACAGTTCTTGGGTGGGGGGGGGGTACTGTGCCTAGTCACCAAACCTCCAGCACCAAAGCAAAAGCATTCCCTGTGACGTTATCCTGCCAAGCGGAAAGGATGAAGCCAGGCTGCAACCCCGCGCTTATCAAACCCCGTCAACCTTGTGGCTGCATTTCCGTGTAAATACTAGAAGGGGCCAGAAGCATGTCAGGCCAGGAGATGAAGAGTCAGATCAGGGGGTGAAGAGTCACACGGGCGCCCTGTGCCAGCATGAAAGCAAACGTATAAGTATTCCCTGTGACGGATGAAGGCAGTCTGCAGCCCAGCAATACATACCCAAGAAATATGATATAACTTTTCGTGGTTTATGTAAGTAGTTGTTTAGGATTACGTTGTTAACTGAATGATCGTTGTTCGGGATTCGTGGTTCAGGTAATTCGTTGTTCAAACTTCGCTGTTTAGGATGTTTCCCCCATCAAATAGCTCCCAAAGAATAAATCTCCAGGTCCTGATGGCATCCCTGCTGAATTTTATAAAGAATTCCAATCTCATCTATTGCCTCATTTATACCAATTTTTTTCGCATTTTGGTTCCTCAGGTACCATTTCGGGCTCTTTTTCAGAAGCCTTAATTATTGTACTCCCTAAACCTGATAAAGATCCTACCCTTGTCTCTAATTACCGTCCCATTTCTTTAATTAATCAAGATTGTAAATTATATGCTAAAATCCTTGCCTCTAGATTAGTTCCTATCCTCCATTCCATTATTCACCCAGATCAATCTGGTTTTATGAAGAATAGATACTACGCTAACAACACTAGAACATTATTACATGTCATTGAACAGAGTTCTACACTCCTTGTCCCTGCTGGTGTTATGGCTTTGGATGCAGAGAAAGCCTTTGATAAAATCCATTGGCAGTTTTTATTTAAAACTTTATTATCTTTTAATTTTGGCCCCTCTTTTATTCGTATGGTTTCGGCTTTATATCATGCTCCCACTGCCCGATTGTTTATTAATGGTCAAACTTCTACCCAATTTTCCCTTTTTAGAGGCACACGTCAGGGATGTCCCCTTTCCCCTCTCTTATTTTTATTAGGAATAGAGCCTTTTCTTAATTTCATACGTAGGTGTGAGGATATTCAGGGCATCACCATCAAAGATGCTACTGTTAAAACTTTAGCATATGCTGATGATGTGTTATTATTTATTAGCAATCCTATTTCGTCTGTTCCATTTTTACTTGACATTATTTCCAAATATTCAGCTGTCTCAGGGTATAAATTAAATGTTAGTAAAACTGAGTTTTTCCCTTTAAATATGCTTTGTACTCCCGATATGTTACCTTCACCTGAAACTTCTAAATGGTCTTCCCTTCATCTTTCATGGTGGGGGAGAATGGAATCTATAAAAATGAATATTGCCCCTAAAATTTTTTATTCTCTTGCAATGATACCCACTCAATTCCCGCTCAAATTTTATAAAGATATTGATAAACTATTGTCCAAATTTCTTTGGAATAATAAACCTCCTCATATTGCTTATAAAACATTGAAGATTCCTAAATGCCAAGTTGGTTTTGCCCTCCCGTATTTTTATCTATACCATAAGGCTTTTATCTTAAAACAGAATTCGTTGTGGTTTAATATTTCACCTGTTATTAAACCTCCTATCTGGTTTCATATCGAAAAATCACTTGTAAAACCTTTTCCACTACCCTCCTTGTTAACTATGTCTCATACCTCTAAGGTTGTACATTACTCGTCCATAATCAAAGCATCAAGATTAATTTTTAATGATTTGGACTCTAATTTTGCCTCAGCCTTTACTCTCTACGGTACATTTGTCACTATGGCACAGTGCTTTAATACAATTAAATAGAAATGTCACTTTTTGGTCCTCATGGATTGAAAAGGGCATTTTCTAACTTAAAGATGTTTTTTCTGATGGTGCATTTATTTCCTTTGCTCAGCTCCAATTAAATTTCAGCCTGCCAAAGTCCGATTTGCTAAAATACCAATTTTTGTGTAACTCCATTTTAGACTCCTTCCCAAATGGTACTCCATCTATGTCCTCAGCTGATTTTTTTATTTACCTCAATACTGTTTCTGTATCTTCTAAGGCAGTTTCTGTATTTTATAAAAAACTTACCTCTTCATTAGGTTCCAACATTGATGTAATTTCGGTGTGGCTTTACCAGCGGAGGCCCGGCGATGCCTCCTCAATATTTGGGGCCCAAATGACTACAGTGTTGCCCAGACCCGTTGGGTCACCCTGGGCAACATGGTGGCCAAGAGAGACATCGCTCAGAAGTGGGGTGCGCTTGTTCCTCCCTCGCTCAGCTTGTGGGAAACCAACATGGACTGGTGCATGCTGCGTGAGAAGACAGTGTACGTGGCCAGGGGCAAGCCCAGAATGTGGAGGTCTGTGTGGGGAGCTTGGAACTCGTACCGCGGTGATATTTGTGCGCCCCCAGTGGAGATGGAATCTGATGTCCAGCTGTCCCCATAGTGCCCCCTTACCCGTGGTTCCATGCTGTTTATCCTGTTGTGAAACTCCCGACACGACCCATTGTTGCTAATAGTATTGTGAGCAGTTTAGGGTGTGTAGCCCTTGACCTCTCCCCGCGATGCAAACCCACTGTCTAAGATCCGTCCTCAGCCTATTTTCTTCTTTCTTTCCTTTTTCTTTCTTGTTTCTCATACTTCCTTTCCTAGCCTATGCGGCTTTCTTATTCCATGGTTTATTTATTCTTGAGTTTTGTTCTATTTGAAAATTAAACCTGATTGCTTCTGCTAACAGTTTGGTACACGAATTTACCTACTACCTCAATGCTGCCTGGCCTCCGGGATGTATGGCTGAATAGCGGTGTATTTTTATACAAATAAAGGTTTTCCAAAAAAAAAAAAAAAAAAAAACATTGATGTAATTTCAACTTTTTGGAATGCTGAACTTTCCTTTTCCCTATCTATTGACTCTTGGTCATTAATTTGGACCAATAGTATTTCTGGATGGTTACCAGTTTCACTTTATCAAACTAATGCTTACATTTTGTTTAATTCTTTATGGACCCAACTCCGTTTATTTTGTGCTAAATTATTACCATCAGACCTCTGTTGGCACTGTAAATTAAATCCTGGATCTTTAGGTCACATGTTATTTGATTGTCCTGTTATTATGAAATTTTGGTCTGAAGTTTGGAATGTAATATTGAAAATGTTGCCTATTTCTGATCTGCATTCTTACAAATTATTAATTTGCAAATCAGTTGTTTTGTCACACCCTCTTGAAGATGCTGAGGCAAAGTTATTTATTTTTTTGGTTTCAGCTGCGTTAAAATCAATTACTTTTTGTTGGAAGGATGCTACTTCTCTTTCAGTGCATGCTTGGTGGTCTTGGATTATCTTTACAAGAAGAGGTGCTCAATTAACGTTACAAGGTGTTCATCATAATTCTATGCATTTTCAATCTTTTTGGTCTCCTATTGATTCATATTTTAGGTTGTGACTCATGTTTATCACTGCTACTGTCTTATTTATTGATTAGCTTAATATTGGTAACTCTATTTATTAACTTTATTATGCTATGAAATGTTCTACTCCTTTCCCTTCTTCCCTTCCCCTCGTTCCTTCCCTTCCTGTTTTTGGTTTATCCTTTGGTTGACTATTGTACTTGCCATTGTACTTTTTTATGACTGCTTATTTATTATTGTTCTTATTCAATTGCTTGTAATTTATTGATATGACTTGTATTTTTCTGTTTTGTCTCTTTGTGTCTTTTCTCTGCTAAAATTCAATAAGATCCTTTTGAACTAAAAAAAAAAAAAAAAAGAACTGATGCATTGCCTCCTCAAGGTCTCAGGAACTGAGGCATCTCTGTGTTTCTCGACGCTTCCCATCTCTACTGCTGTTTGGCCGTGTGAATTTTGACTCATCCACAGGTACTTTGTGTAGAATCACGCTTCTAGAGTTTTCTATGCACCCAGTTACATGAACCCTTTCAAAAGTCATATTCTTATTACATGTCTGTTGGATTTTGGTTGTTTTGGTCTTGTTGAGTATAGATTAAGATACTTTATTTTTCTTAACTGGTGTGGTGTCCATTTGTGGTGTTATTACTATATTACTGTGTGTTTTGAGTACTAATACTTTACACATTGCCTTTGGGATAGGTCTGTCTGCTCGTGCCAAGCTACCCAGGTGGTGAGCAGAGGTTATCTAAAGTGTGTATCTTCCTTACCCTGACTAGAATCAAGGAGCCCTATTTGGACAAAGGTACCTACCTCTGTCAACTAGAGACCCCATTTCCAACACTTACCTTGTGATAAAATGGTAGGTGATGCCTTATTATTGTAGGTTGAAATTACATAGCTCAATATATTAACCTACAACCCTTTGCGATGACAAGGGAAACTTACATACATTTTTTTTTTACTTTTTAAATGTAAGTATCCCTCATTATTCGTCTGTAGACTCCACCCCCCCACACCGCTCTTATCTGCATGGGCTGCTCCGGAAAAGCCCAAGACATTACTCTTCTATTTGCTTTGTTTTCCGTAAATTGGCAGGATATGCCCAGATGCGGGTCCCTTTCTCACTTTGCCACTGGATTCCAGCTAGCCTGGCTGATGAGGGGTGTTACCCTGAAACCGGTCCCAGGATGCTTGTGTCTGGTCCAGGGAAGACCTGGCTTGGCAGTTGGAGCTGGACTGTTTCCATGAGGAACAGGGTCAAGACTAGTTTGCACATGGCTTAGTCTGAACTGGGGCGGTGAAGTTAGCTAAAGAACAATGATGGATTAAACCCATATATGTGACTGGGGGTGAGTGTCTGAAAAGTTTCAGTGTTACATCCATTATCTCCTTGTGTTTGCTTTGTTTTCCCTAAGTTGGCAGGGTATGCCCAGATGTGGGTCCCTTGCTCACTTTGCCACTGGATTCAAGCTAGCCTGGCTCATGAGGGGCGTTACCCAAAAACCGGTCCCAGGATGCTTGTTTCCGGTCCAGGGAAGACCTGGCTTTGCGGTTCGGGCTGGACTGTTTCCATGAAGAACAGGGTCAGACTGATCTGCATATGGCTGGGTCTGAATTGGGGTGGCAGAGCGAGCTAAAGAATGATGATGGATTCAACCCAGATCTGTGACTGGGGTGAGTATCTGAACAGTTTCATTGCTCAATCCATCATCTCCTTGTGTTTGCTTTAATTGCCTTAAGTTGACAGGGTATGCCCAGACGGGGGTCCCTTGCTCACTTTGCCACTGGATTCAAGCTAACCTGGCTGATGGGGGGTGTTACCCCAAATCCAGTCCCAAGATGCTTGTTTCCGGTCCAGGGAAGACCAGGCTTGGCAGTTTGAAGTGGACTGTTCCCAAGAGGAACAGGGTCAAGACTGATTTGCATATGGCTGGGTCTGAACTGTGGTGGCGAAGTGAGCTAAGGAACGATGATGGATTCAACCCAGAACTGTGACTGGGGGTGAGTGTCTGAATGGTTTCAGTGTTCTGTCAACCATCTCCTTGTGTTTGCTTTGTTTGCCCTAATTTGGCAGGGTATGCCCAGACATGGGTCCCTTGCTCACGTTGCCACTGTATTCAAGGTAGCCCGGCAGATGTGGTGTGTTACCCCAAAACCAGTCCCAGGATGCTTGTTTCCGGTCCATGGAAGACTTGGCTTGGCAGTTCGGGCTGGACTGTTCCCATGAGGAACAGAGTCAAGACTGATTTGCATATGGCTGGGTCTGAACTGGGGTGGCGAAGTGAGCTAACGCACGATGATGGATTCAACCCAGATCTGGGGCTGGGGCTGGGACTGTGTCTGAAAAGTTTCAGTGCTCATTCTATCATCTCCTTGTGTTTGTTCTTGTGTGGAGAAGTGTGGCTCAATGATTAGAGCGGCAGACCCTGATGCAGAGGTCTACCCCGGGACCAGTGTTCAATTCCCCGCCTCGGCGGGTCTTGGGCTCAAAATTCCACGGACCTGATAATTCTCTTCTCGGTGCCTATTCCAATCATGGAGTCCCACTCTGCAACTCTGGGCAATAGCTTGCTTAATCTCCGCAACGGCCCCCACAACGCTAAGGATGCCTGGCCTCCACCTTGGGGGTGCCCAGGAGTGGATGCCTCACAGGGAAAGCCAGGATGGGTTCCACAGCGGTATTCATACAAGCGCCTTGAGACCCTTGTGGGTGAGTAGTGCGCTATACAAGTATCAATCAATTCTTATATATTGCCACATACAACATCATAATGTAGCCCTGCTTTGTGTTGTATGCTTACATATTACTGGTCAAAGGCAACCATATACAGAGACTAGGGCTACTATATACCTCGCTTGCAAGTGTGTGATTGATGGGTGGACGATGCTCAACTTCAAAAGTCAGATGACCATTTACAGGAAGTAATGCACCAATCATCCACATATGACATATTGGCACCACCACAACACATGTTCACAGACCTTGTCTGTGAGTGTGTGACTGATTAGTGGACAGAGCATGCAGCTGGTGATTTTGTGGACCTATGATACAATGAGAAGAACGTAACTCTACCTACAAAACTCCACTACAACTAACCTGCCTGCTCTTCAGCTTCCCCAGGAAGTAAATACACTGAACAAGATGAATATTTTGGATAAGTGCATGTTACATGCTAAAAGCAACTGATTGCCACCCCCATAATGGGAAGTAGATCACAAGAAATAGGCAGAAGTGTGGCAAAGAGCCTCAAAGAACATGAGAAAAGGCATGCTAAGAACGACCCAAGGTGCAGAAGAAATGAACGAGGCATTGGTCAGGATTAGCAAAACGATAGGCCACTTTATGGTCTATTTAAGTTTTGGCCAATGTCACCATTCTCCTTTGTAGATGCATGAGACTTTGCATGAGGACAGAGTCAGTAGGGTTGTCAGGGCGCCACTTTCATTGGTAATCTACAGAAAAACTGATAAAATTACAGCAATTACTTCTGTTTATTAATTTTATATGATTGACTTTGTTGAACATGCTTAGACATCTGCTCTGTTTAGGTGCATCCTCAGGGATTTCTTCTTGTGTTCTTTGGTCCAGTTGGACGACAGTTGTTATTGTGGCTGGCTTACTGCAACCATTGGATCTGTGAAGAAACAGTAGTTCATCTATTGATGAAAAAAACAATAATTTTCTCTACTTTCCATTTATTGCTACATCACTTACCTCTTCATTTCTTCGTGCTCAGCTCAGCACTCAGTCAGTCTTCAAGGGCATTTGTTGTAGGTAGGTAGCCATTCTCATCTTCATCGGAGTTTCCCACCTCGCTTTGAAGACCTCTCTTGATGGCCATCCTATGCAACATGATGCATGTAGCGGTTAATACATAGAAAGCCATAGGGTCATACTGGAGGACATCCTGACTTGATCCTGACTAATAAGGTACTGATTGATGGAGGCATATAAATCACAATTTTAAGATGCTGATAGTGCACTCTACTAGAAGCCTTGTCCTGCGATGTGGTGTAGCACTGCTGATTTGTATGAATTGGGTTTAGAAGGGCATCATGATTCACACCCTCATGTCACAAGGATTATCAGATGTAAGGGTTTGAGGTGCAGGTCAGGTGTTTCTCCCTCTCAGAATCACAGCTGAGTAACTTGTATTTGGCAGGCTCTTACAAAGGTGAGAACTATTCAATACTTTCCTGCTTGAAAACAATCTGCGGTACCTTCTATGCCTGAACACGTATCATCACATGCACTGCCAGATCTCTATGTAGCTATGTCTGTGATGAGGTGCTTGGCAAGTGATACTGCTGACACATTTACTAACATTTTTGCACCTTGTTTCTGGTGCAAAATCTTTATTTTGAATCTACTTTCAACCACAAATTTGTTTTGAACTGAAAAGCAGCCTGAAAGTAACGCAAAGCATTGATTTGGGAAGCCTTGCATTCATTTACGTCAAGAAGCATTTCATTGGAGGTACATGGGCACTCCCAGACAAATACCCATGGGTTTTGACACAAAGTCCTACCTACTAACAATAGAAGACAGGGGTTTGCGCCAATAAAACACGTCTTTTTGAGATTGGCATTCTTTTCGAGAAATGCTTTGCATTCAGTGAAAGTTGGGGTTTGAAGCCATCAAGGCTCATGCCATTGTCACTCTTAAGGGTAAACATTATGTATATTTTGATTATTTGAAGTATGTCTTGTTGTGTGCAATGCCAGCTTTGTATTTTATCATTGATTACTAGTCTTGTTTGTGTTGTTGTTTATCGTCCAGCTGTTTTCCCTTAACCTCTTGAGCGCGGCCGTAATTCTGCACTGCGGGTGCGGTCATAACGGCAGGGAGCCGTCATCAGCACACGAGCACTGTGTGCCATGACGGCTCCCGGCCGTCATCAGCATGGAAGGGGTTAAGGTATTTTATGGCCCTTTTTTAAACTCAACCGTTTGATTCTCTCTTATTTCTCAACTCTTTGTTCTGCCCAAGCTCTTTGGTCCACAGCTTTAGTTTTGCAGAAGGAGCAGGGGCGGCTCCTCCGCTAAGGTGAAGAAGTGTCTCCCCCCCCCAATTTTTTTTTTTATTTAAATGTTATTATTTTATTTTTTAATTATTGGCTATGTAAAGGAGTGGGGGAGGCGATGCTGCGCTTCAGACAGAGCAGGGGGAGGAGTGGTGGCACTCTCCTAAGTGCACATGAGGGTTTGGCCAGCTGTCTCGGGCCAGCCAAACTGTCAGGCGCACTTGGCATGTTTTCCACCGGGCTGTGTTGAACAGCCAGTGGAGAACATTCCCAACCTCTCAGTCCCTCTCTGAGTGCCGAACCATGGCACTCAGACCAATCACAAAGCTGCTGTAAGGCAGCATTGTGATTTGTCAGGGGAGTCGGGAGCTTTGGTGCTTCCTGTTTCGTCAATCAAAGTGGAAGAGGACAGAGGAAAGGCGGAAGGTAAGTGATTTTTTTTCTTTTCCCCCCTCCTGCACTAAAACAATCCTGCCTGTGTTAGTATGCGTCTTTTCTTACTTTTTCACAAATATCTGAAGGTAGGATTTCCTACTCCTCTTTAACCCTGTACTCCCTGTGACATTCCAGATGGCTTTCACAGGGAGAGGAGAAATCAAACCACATCGTAGGAAAATAATAACTGATAAAATATGACAAGACATGCGTTTATGGTTGTATTTTCTGGATTCTTATAACAAAGTGCTGACATGGCTGCAAAAGACCTAGGGGTCTATTTACTAAGATTTAATGCCGCGCTTGCATAACAAAAGTGACTCAAAACGACGGTAAATATTTTTTACTAATTTTCTTTCCAGTGTAAACTTGTTTAGCACTGGAAAACACTCAAAAGTAGTGCAAAGCAGCGCATAGCTCTGCTTTGCATTGCTTAGCGCCAAAGGGGGCGTACAATAGGTTTGGCATGGGCGTTCCCATGAAACCACCCATGGTTTCTGACGCTAAACCCTATTTACTTTAAAAAGTAGACAGGGTTTAGCATGAGGAAATAGCACTCATTTAAAATAGGCGCTATGAAGGAAAAATCCTTTAACTTCTCCTTCCTTTTTCTGACTTTTTATGTGTGCTGTACTGTCCAGCACACATACAAAGTGGGAAAACTATTAAAGTTCGGTTGAGCATAGAATTTTGTACTGGAAGGCTATCCTTCCAGTAGAAAGCCTCTGCTAAAATGACGCAGACATCCTTGCACCATGGTCCAAAGGTGTGTGTGTGACGCTCAGAAACTAATTTCAACGCTGGCAATAGGGAGAGGGGTGGAGAGTTCCATATTTATGTAAATATGGAGCTCGCAACGCAGCAGAGCTTGTTTGCCTGCTGCATTGTATGAGATTTACTACTCTGGCCCGTGGACGGTAGAAATACGAACACATCAGGTTCTAATGGTCTTGGCTCATACTTGAGAGAACTATGGTGTGTAGAGAGATGACAAATAGGTGGAAATGGAGAATACTAGGAATAGAATTCCTGGATTATCTTCCAGGGATGCTGGTAGTGTGGCTACAGGAGAGTAAGCAGAACGAAAAACGGGTGGCATTCATGTTGGGCAATGACACGATGCTGCAAGTCATCAACAGGGTGTCCACCAGTGATCTTGTAACTGTAGACTGCACTGGTGTTACAATGCATGCAGTGGATTGTGTTGTTACAACTAGACGCATGCATGGTTTGCAGAATGAGGTCACTGTTACTCTACCCCATTCCCATTGGTCGAGATTCTGAGGGTTGACAGTGGAAGGGGGACTGTAGGGAAAGCTCATCCCCAAAGGCATGAGGATGCTAGTATTGTAAGATCTCTACAACTGACAGAAAGTTATTTTGCCCGTTCCACGAGCAGCAGGTAGGGCAAAAAAGTATCTATGGTGGAGGAAAGAGGGGGAAAAACAGATGGACCGATCTGCCTGGAGACAGGTTGTGTTGTCTTTTGTAAATCCTGGATTGAAAATATTTTTTTCTCAGTGAAGATTACCATAAAAAGGACAAGGATAGCGTGCTACGGAAAATACTTCTAGGGCTATGAACAAAATGGGGGATAGTTTGAGAGATGCATTCTGGAAGGGTGGGCTGGAGAGAGACTGGTGGCTGGATAAAAGTTAGTCCATTACAGCTAAGGTTGTAAAAGGAGTGTTGAAACACAGGAGAGTTGTGTGCATCTCCAGCTGGAATGCTGGGCTGTACATACCTATGTTTACTATATTACTTTTCTGAGGTTTGGGCTGGTTCACACGTGCAAATAACATACAAGTGGCCTTTGTTATATCATCATGATGGGGAGCCCACCTTTCCCTGGATGTCTTTAGTAAAGGTGCTGAAAGACTGGTGGAGCAGGCTGTAAGAATTGGGGAATAGTAAGAACATCTCAGGTATTTTTTTTGGTGGTGAAGAGAGAAAGAGCACAGAGTGCAACAAGGGGGATTAGCTGGGAACAGTGGCTTAGCTAGGCCTTTTGCAGCCCGTGGCGGTCCCAGCCTTTGCCGCCCCATGGTGGCTGTTGGAGCGGGGGGGCTGGCGAGCAAAACCTGCGTTTGCCGCCCCGCGCTGCCGCAGGTAAGAGCTCCCCCCTTGCTACGCCGCTGGCTGGGACTGTGGTAAACAAAGAACTGTTGGTGAATCTAGCAGAGAGCGAGATATGGTGCCACCTGTGCATAGTGCAAGAGGAATCAAAAGAATAGAAGGGGCAGAAGATTAGAGAAACAGTGGAGAATCTATGAAGGCTGCAGCCTGAGCCTACTGCGGGCAGCTGGAAAGGAAGATGGAAGGGAGTAACATTGTATGGAAACAGTAAAGTGAAAGTTCAGAGTTAAAGATGTTAATAATGTTTGGCCTTAAGTGGGCGGGGTAGAGATTTAAGGGGTGGGAAGGTAATTGGGGAATTGGAATGGAAGACTTACTGAATGTTGTTCAGTCAATTTAGAACGTGCAGCTTAGGCGAAGGATGACATATTTGTGAACTCAACTTGCTTCCTAATAAAGAGGCCTTTTTCACCTAAGGTCAGAAGTGACTTTAGTCCTTATCCCTAAGCAATGGTTCTCACTAGATTTTGAGCTGAATGAGTCAGTTTGCAATTCGTAATCACTAGGTGGCAGGCCAGCCAACGTATTGGGGCTCTCGCAGAGATAGAATATGCTTTAGTAATTTATTTGCGACAGTGTGCTCGAAAATGTACCACCAGCTACATACCATACCCGTACCACAGTCCTGTTGAATGGGCATTGCTCATTTGCTACACTTGTTCTTTGTGTGTCCCTTGGACTTTTCACTGTCCCAATGACTCAAGTATCATTGATGGCAGCACCCCCGCCTCTGAGAATTGTTCCAGGACCAGTGTCTTCTCATCCGTGACAGCCTGAGCCTTGTTCACTTTGGCACTCGAAAGTAAGAATTAAAAAAAAACAGCAGAAAAGCTTCTGCTATGTACCCAATCTTCAGGGTCTTTTCGACCATTTCTCATGCAAACAAGGGGCCCCTGCCTTAGCTTCTGTTATCTGGTGTTTCAGTTTCAATCATGTGATTCTTTCCACTGCCAATGTGATTAAAATGTGCAAAAGTAATGAGATTACCAGATGTGTTAGCATTATATATGGTATAAAGTACCCTTGGCGTACATTCTAAAGAAATTGCAAGTCACCTAGGAGCATCGTGACCATATAAGAATTCCTTTTGAAGGTAATGGAACTCCGAGGTAACCATATACCTTATAATGTGAGGCAGGAGGTACTTTTATTTCTAATAATACATGGCCACACTTTCATCCTCCCCACAAACCACTGAAATCCTTGGTGTGGTGCTCTTTCATAAGAAAGAGATGGGATGTTTATAAGAATGCAATTAGAATTTCTAGTGTAAAACTAAATACCTTAATAGCATTTAGATATCTGTTACAAAAAGATATTACAAGTCAGATTTTTTTTCAAAACGTGTTGCTAAAAATGCTTAGAAAAATGCAGAGAGGCATAAAAAAGGCTAACTGGAACATCCGGCTAACTGGCCCATTTTCGAAATACCCGTTATGTTGCCTCAGGCAGTAAACTTCCACGGTCAGTATTCCACAGCAGGGAAGGGTTAACTACCCCGTTAAAAAAGAAGACAAACAAACCCACACGTATTTGTAGAAGTGCGAGCGCACAGGAAGTCGATAGAGATTGCATAGTTCATCACGGCGCCGAGCTGGAGACAGCCTTCTGACACCTGCTTGGTTGTTGTAAATGCGAAGCCCCATTTCCTGATTTATTGGCCGGGCTGGTGAAGCGCGCGCTTTGCCTTTAAGTTGCGTGTTCCTTCCACCTAGGGTGACCAGAATTTTGAAGCCAAAAACCGGGACATTTCACAAAAATAGAAGAGGGACTACCATTTTACTTCAAACGATGAGAGCGCTTCTCAGCAGAGAATTACAGAACAGGCAGTAAGAACATACATAACATGCAATTTTTAAGCTCAGTAGCTTGCCTGTTAATTAAATAGCTTTCTTGAAACAACTGCTAACTATCCCTGCTTTGTAAAACATAAAAAACACCTCCCACCGTTTTCAGTCGACCCTCTCCAAAAACAGGGACATGAACTAAATTTCTTGAAATTTGCTGGGATATCTGGTTAAAAACAGGGACCGTCCTGGCAAAACAGGGACGCCTGGTCACCCTACTTCCACCTGACACGAAGTAACGCATCGAGTGACGGCGTGGAGCGGTACATGACAGGAAACTTGACGGCCGGGGCAGTCTGTACGTGTTCTGCGGGAGAAGCGCGCGTTCTCTTCCGTAAGGCACGCCTGAAGACAGGCTCTGCTGGTATAACGGATATTGGTGACCTTGGAGGGCACGCAAGGTCATTGACATTGGAGAGACAGTTCATCTCTGAAGTGCTCAGCAGGGCTCCGCGGGCCGAGGCGGTGTCTGTCAAGGGGCGGGCAGGTCACTGAGCAGATGTCAAGGAGAAGTGGGCTGAGAAATTAATTCTCTGCCTGTCCTGCTCCATCTTTCAGTCTAAAAAAAAGCTGAAGTGCCCTTCGGTTAGGAGAAGACACAAAGGACAGAATGAACGTCCTTCAAACATCTAAATCTGTCTGCCAGCTAGCAGGATACAGAGAACACAAAGGGGGAGATTTTCAAAACTTTTGCGCTGGTTAAGCATCACAAAAGTGACGCTAACCAGCGCAAATTTATTTTGTTGCTATTTTGCACTGGAAAGCACCCTCTAAGTAGCGCAAAGCAGCGGGAAGCACTTCTTTGCATTACTTTGCGCCGAGTGGGCATTACATGGGTGGTACATGGGCTTTCACAATCAACCACCCCTGCCTTTTGACGCCAAACCATATTTACAAGGATTTGTAAACATGGTTTTGCGCCAAAAGTTAACACCCCTTCAAAGGAGGCGCTAACAGGAGAAATGCTTTCATTGCTCTGTGCTTTTCCGACTTTCCATGCATGCTGCACTGTGCTGCACGAATGCAAAGTGGGAAAAGCTTTGCATCGTGCTTAGCATAGTATTCTGTACAGGAAGGGTACACTTCCTGTAAAAAACCTATGCTACACTCATGCACACACCCTAGCGCTGCGGCGCTAAGGTGTGTGCTTGGCGCACAACAGCTGAAATCAGTGCCGGCGCAAGGGAAAGGGGAGGAGACAGCTTTATCTTTGAAGATATGGCGCTCTCCTGCTCCCTCCCTGTCGCACAACGCACTGCATGGCTTTTTTTAAAATCTCCCCCAAAGAGTCTGCGTGTCCGCTTGTGAGAAACAAATCATAGCTGCATCACATTGTCTGCAGTCTGTGGGAGTCTGGGGCGCAGCTCCGGGGGAGAGGTTTTGAGTGCATCCCTCCCTTCCCCTAATAAATACGTTTTGGTAAGGGTAGTTGGGTCCAGGGCCCTCCAGTTGGGTCTGCAAGTGTCTGTGGGTGGTGTGGCGCGGCCTGAGGGGGATTAGGGACCAGTGCAGCGCTGAAAAAAACACACACCACTCACTAGAACTATATTGGGTGAGAGACCCTGAGCAATCTCCTGCCCTTTATTTATAACCTCGGGACGAGCCCGCCCGAGGAGTGCTTGCTTCGATAAAATGCATGGGAGAGCCCGGATGGCTCTCTATAGTCGGGTTTCCACTTGGATTATCAGCCCTCAAAGCACAGGCACCTCCCTCCAAAAAACTTTGAAGCCCTTGTATACACCCACCCCTTCTCTTCCCTCATCACAGAAGGGACCAGGAATACTCGAATGATTAGCACCAATTGAGAACAGAAGACTCTTATGTGACGCAGAGAATCCTTTAAAAGTGTACACCCTCTTCATCGTTTCCTCGCTCATAAACGTTGACAATCTATTTTTGTTCAGGTGCTTTGTGGCTTACAGCAAATTACATTATAAAATGATGTGATGTGAAAGGAGAGTAGAGTAATTAGCAGTGGTCAACTGCCAAGTTTCTTGCTTGAGAGGTGGGTGCATTGGAAATATATATATAATTATTTATAATGATCTACTGATGGTTACCAGTAGATAGTTATAGTTAGGACCTATTATCCATAGGAAAATCGCAACATTATATTCCCAATAACTTTGGCGCCAATTGACGATTCTTTGCGAAATTTTCAAAACTCGTGGGGCGCTCCGGTCTTGAAAGTTTCGGGGTGATTCATCAAGCAGGGGCCGAGAAAAAAGGGGGGTCCTAAAACATGTTTTCCCAATGCAATTTCCCATAGAAAACTTTAGACAGGGCTAGAGTCCGAACTGCTGAACGGAATTACACCAAATTTGGCAAAAAGGTAGCTCTTGTTGTTAAATGGTGTAAATCTGTTCAGTAGTTGCTGAGAGAATCAAAATTAAAAAAGTTTCGATATCTATGGCCGCGCAGGATCCGTGCACCCTCCTGAACACAAGCTTTATGCTAATTGGCTGTCAACACTCCAAACCAGGAAGTGTTGGCAGCCATCTTGTGCCTCGGCAGAACCGAGGCACAAGAAATCAGTAAAACAAATGTGCAAAACACGAAAAGGGGGCAGGGTACAAACACCTGCCTAGGCCTGCTTAAAATTCGGCAAAATCCGCGGAGGATATGAGGATCCGGACGGAAAAAAACCGAAGGGTGGCCTCCCATGCTTCGTTAATATTTAGCCCCCGGGTGGGCCAAATCCCGGGGGCAATATTTGTATTGTGATGGGGGCCCAAAGGGGCCCCCCTGCCCCGTGGACCGCCCCCCCTGTGCTTTTCAAAAATATGTGCGGGGGGCTCACAGCCCCTCCAGCCCTGGGGACCGCCACCCACTGGGCCTTCTAAAAGAAATGGGTGGGAAGGCTCAAAGGCACCCCCAAGCCCCGGGGACCGCCACCCCCGGGGCTTTTTGAAAATATTTGTGGGGGCTCTCAGCCCTTTCCAGCCCAGGGGGCTGCCACCCCCCGGGCTTCCAAAATAAATGGGTGGGGGGGCTCAAAGACCCCCCCAAGCCCTGGGGACCGCCTCCCCTGGGGCTTTTTGAAAATATTTGCGGGGGTCTCATGGCTCCCGCAGCCCCGGGGACCTCCATGCCTTTGATTATTAATGTGGGGGGCATCCAAGCCCCCCCAAGCCCCAGGAACCGCCACCCCCAGGGCTCTAATTAATTAATTGGAAGCAGGGGCACACGACCCCCCACTGTCCCGGGGACCGCCACGCCCGGGGCTTTCTAAAACAAATAAATATTCCTGTGTGGGGGAGCTTGAGCCCCCGCCACATGCCTCGGGGACCTCTGGGGGCCAACTAGCCCACCAGGTGCTTCCAGTAAGCGCCACTGTGCTGCGTTGCAGAGATGTGGTCCAGGCCGTGCCCCTTTTTACACCTCTCTGCAACGCAGCTCTGTGGCGCTTACTGGATGTACCTAGTGGGCTAGTTTGACCCTAGGGACCCTCAGGATTCAAGGGGACTTAATCTCCCAACTTAAAAAGGCCACAGGGCATCTTTACACAGTGGTGGAGGGAGGGGACAGGGCCTGAGGTGACGTGTGCAAATACATCCAGTGGCGCGTTTTCAGTTGGGGATATAATTCCCCTTCAATCCTGAGGGCCTCTGGCGGCCAATTAGCCCACCAGGTGCTTCCAGTATGCGCCACTGCGCTGCGTTGCAGAGATGTGGTCCAGGCTGTGCCCCTTATTTCTCCTCTCTGCAACTCAACTCTATGGCGCTTACTGGAGGTACCTAGTTGGCCAGTTGGACCCTAGGAACCATCAGGATTCAAGGGGACTTAATCTCCCAACTTAAAATGGCCACAGGGCGTATTTACACAGTGGTGAAGGGAGGGGACCGGGCCTGAGGTGACGTGTGCAAACACGCACTGTGGCACGTTTTAAGTTGGGGAAATAATTCCCCTTCAATCCTGAGGGCCACTGGAAGCCAACTAGCCCACTAGGTGCTTCCATTAAGCGCCACTGCGCTGCATTGCAGAGAGGTGATCCAGGCTGTGGACCTTTCTACATCACTCTGCAACACAGCTCTGTGGCGCTAACTGGAGGTACCTAGTGGGCTAGTTGGACCCTAGGGACCCTCAGCATTCAAGGGGACTCAATCTCCCAAATTAAAACGGCAACAGAGCATGTTTACACAGTGGTGAAGGGAGGGGACAGGGCCTGAGGTGACATATGTGCAATCACGCCCTGTGGGGGGATTAATTCCTCTTCAATCCATATCTATCCATTTATTCTTCCATCGACCTTGAGATATACATATATAAAACATGTTTAATTTTCAGAAAAACACACATTCACTGGATGATGTCATCAGGAATGTCATCAGTGATGATATTTGAGATGTCAAAAGTGATGTCACTGACCATGTCATGAGTGATGTAATATGTGACGTCATCAGCAGTGCACTGCGGGCGCGCGAGTTATAGTTAGCTGAACTAACTATAACAGGGGGAATTTCAATGGTTTTGTATGAGTAAAATGTCCAACTAACTATAACGCCCCTGAAACCTATGTTTTTTTCAGTGAATATATAATATATATATATATGTGTACTTTTTCCCAAATGTAAATCTGGAAGACAGGATTATTTGGCTTTAAAGGGAAAGTAAATACAACTTCTCTTTTTCTTCATGAAACCCATTCCGTGAAATGTTGGAAGTTAAATATTTTCTATTTCTGGAGGGCAAAATGGTGGACTAGGCAGTGTGTTATTCGCCGATAGGCTCCTGTGTCCTAAATCCAAATTACATCTTCTTTTCACGTGCCTTCTCTTGACGATCTGTCTTGTAATCTAATTTCAAATGCACACTACATGCAGATTTCTATCTTATGTATTGCACTAAATTCTCAGGTGCTCTTACTGACATACAAATATACTTTCCTTAGTTCTGCAGGTCATGTGAGTTGGGTTCACACTATTTTAAAAACCTCAAAGTAAACATTTTGAGGTCTCACACATGGACATATAGATCCACACCAAGGGCATTAGCCCGCAACGCTATCTTACTGCCATTGGAATCGGCAATCTCCATAGATTATGTAGATCTCTGCAGCAGATACTCAACCTCTTGAATTATCTATTTGGAACTTGTGCTTGCAATTTGTATGTAAATCAGTTTCTGTACCATGTAGTAAACTTGAAAACCTTTTTAAAGGTTTTTTGTACAATTCACAAACTTCCCCAAAGATTCTAAGAAGACAGACAAAATGAAAGCACATGGTTCTCCCTTGCACTTGTTCAAAGTAAACTAGAAGTGTGTTGAGTGACTGTGGGGACAACTTTATGATTCAGTGCTATAGTTATGCTTCTAAACTAATGGTGCATGGGGTTCAAATTAGGTCTGCTAACACTCAGAGCAGAGCAGTAGTGCATCCTACACTGCTAAATAAAAGTTCAACATCATTACTAGACTCAAATGCTCCCAAGCCACTCCGCAAGCCTGTCTACCTCTTGAAATAATCTGCAATGAGTTATCAGTTTTTTTCATATCCAAAGTACCTACATTTTGAGAAGGTAGGGATGGTGCATCAGAGATGGAGTCAAAGAAAACTGTAAATATATTCAAACTATCCTTTATTCCATAAGTTAGTTCCTTAAAATTTGCACCACAGCCAACGCATTTCGTTCGGTTGAACTTTGTCAGGCTCTGTATTAAACATAGATTAGATCATACAGCGAATCCCAGCATATATGCAAACAGTCACCGAATATAAATATCCATTTCCCCTCCTCCAGAGGTATAATCATAGGGGTAACAATTGCCCCCATATGTATATTGCAATGGTGTGTGCCAAAATAATAGCCCACCGTCCTGTATAACTCGGACACGATCCAAAAGCCGGTCGACTTTCGGAACCGCCATTGTAATAGGCCCCATAGTCTTTATGGGGTAGGTCTAAAAGTTTCCCAAGTCTAATCAGTTGCTTGACCCTTTCTATACATGATTTCACCACGTAAATACTACTGTACTAGTTGGTTAACCTGTTTTAGATGACCTGAGAAGAAAGTTGATGATGTTCCTATAGCATTACTCAGCTGGATGGTTCTCACTGGCTCTGGATGAATAGCGCCTACATTGTAAACATCCTGCTATTCACTGATGAATGTTGGCAGCATTCGGAAAATGAAACCAGTCTAAAACAGAGGCTTTACTGCCAACCAGAGCATCGTCTTTATGACATTGTTCCAGCTAGCCTTTTCTGATGGGCCTTTGCACTGCTCGCGTGGAAGTGAGTACTCTGGGGCTGACTATCAACAGAAGGGCGGTGAGTTCAGCGTGTTTCCAGTCTTCCGGGAAGGTGGCGGAGTTGAAGGAGCAGTTGATGACGTCTCGGAGGTGCGGTGCTATGACAGAGTCTGCTTTGTTGAAGATGTGGTGAGGACATGGGTCTGTGGGGGATCCTGAGTGGATGGAATTCATCAGGCGGATTGTGTCCTCAGTGGAGATTGGGTTCCAGTCGTTAAGGGTGTTCACGGGGGGAGAATGTTCAGCAAATGGTAGGGTGGGTTGGTTTCCGGGTTGGTTGTCGAAGCTGTTGTGGATGTCTGCAATCTTGTTGTGGAAGAATGAGGCTAGGGAGTCGCAGAGGGCTTGAGAGGGGGTGATGTCGTTGGAGTTGGCCGAGGGATTGGAAAATTCCTTGACGATGTTGAAAAGTTCCTTGCTGTTGTGGGCGTTGTTGTCAAGTCGATCCTTGAATGCTGTTTTCTTGGCCTTACGGATTAGTTGGTGGTGAGTGCGGGTGGCGTTTTTGAAGGCGTCCTTGGTGCTAGTGGTTGGGTCTTTTTTCCAGGCCTTTTCAAGGGAGCGGCAGAGTTTCTTGGACTTCTTAAGATCATCGTTGAACCATGAGGCCTTTTTGCTGCCAGGTTTGCTTTGACGTTTTTTCAGTGGTGCTAAGGTGTCGGCGGTGTTGGATAACCATAGGGTGAGGTTGGCGGCGGCTTCGTTTGCGTTAGAAGAGTGGGCTGGGGTGTTTAGAAGGAGCGATGCGGAGATCTGGTCCGTGGTGATTTTGTTCCAGTTTCTTTGCAGAGTTGGTTGGAGGTGGTTGGTGGGTTTTGGTTTGTTGTAGGTGAAGTGAACGCAGCTGTGGTCAGTCCAGAGGAGATCCGTAGTGTGGCTGAAGGATACATGATTGCTGGAGGTGAAGATGGGGTTGAGTGTGTGACCTGCGATGTGGGTGGGGGAAGTGACTAGTTGTTTAAGTCCGAGGTTGGCGAGGTTGTCTAAGAGGGTGGCGGTGTTGCGGTCGTTGTTCTTTTCAAGGTGAAAGTTGAGGTCTCCCAGAAGGATGTAGTCTTTGGAGGGGAGCGCGTGTGGGGTGATGAAGTCTGTGATGTCTTCACTGAATTTTGCGCGGGTCCTGGTGGTCTGTAGAGGAGGGTGCCTCTGAGTGTGGTCTTGGGGTCGATGTGGATCTGGAAGTGAAGGTGTTCAGAGTTAGCGAGGTTGGCGTCAGAGCTGGTTGAGATGCGGATTGATTTCTTATGGACGATAGCGATTCCTCCTCCTGTGTGGCTGGTACGGTCCTTGCGAGTGATCTTATAGTCTTCAGGGATGGCAATGGTGATGTCTGGGGCGGAGGAAGCGTTCATCCAAGTTTCTGTTAGGAAGGCGACGTCTGGAGAAATGGTGTCTAGTAGATTCCATAGGTCAGTGGCGTGTCTGTGGACCGATCGAGTGTTGAGAAGGATGCACTGTAGGTGGTTGGGGTCGGGAATCTGTGTTGTTGTCGTAGCGGAGATGTTGTCGGTGCCGATTAATTTGCAGGAGTAGCAAGAGAAAGGTCCATGGGTGTGTCCAGGGGCGGCTTGGACGCAGTTGGGGGCGCGACCGGGGTTAAGGGCTAGGAGGGTGGCGGCATCGTAGGTAATGCGGGGGGGCTGGGAGGGACGGGGGCCAGGGGGTATGGCGCTGGGCGCGGTCCAGGCGCGGACGGGCGTAGACGGGCTTACCTTTGGCGCACCTTCTGCGTGGCCGTAGCGCGTGGGGACATTGGCCATAAATGGATGTTGGAGGGGGCGGAGCGTGGGAGGGGCAGCAGCTGGGAGGCGGTGGCGGGAGGAGGGGCGGACCAGGGGAAAACAAACAACAAAATGGAGGGTCAAAGGCTAATGGAGCCAGGGGCAGCAAATACACTACAGCGCCGAGTGTGCAGGACAATTGCAAGTAAATACACAAGCCTCAATGTACCAAAATCAATTCAGCCAGCCTCAGCAAGGTCGCGCTAGCAATTAATTAATTAAATAGAGAAATGCGGCGCTGCGCGAGCAAAGCGCTTCTAGGCTGCGAGGGTCAGACAAATATGCAAATACAGTTGAAAATGCTTGTTCACAAAACGATACCGCCAGGAGACAGAGCGAGGCAGCTGCAGTTCAGCTGGAGCGTGGGGGAGCAACCGATCTGGAAGAAGGTCCAGGCGATCACCTGGTCATCATCCCTCTGACTGGCTCCTCTTACTTTCCCCGGCCCGCTATATTCTGAATAGATGTCAGTCACGGTGATGGCTACTCCGCCAAGCGCACCCCACTGCTCAAAAGAAAAAATAAAATGGTAATAATATATTGTTATTATCATTTTATTTTTCCTATTGAAGTCAGGGCGGGGCTGGCCAGAGCAGGGGCTGAAGTGGTTTGCACTCCTTAAGTGGACATTACTGCTAGGCTGTCCCTCTTGGGCTGGCCACACAGTCATGGGCACGTTGCATGTTCCCAACCAGACAGCATTCACAGCCAGGTGAGGAACATGCAAAGCCTCCCAGTCACCGTCTGAGCGCCAAATTAAGGTGCTCAGACAAATCACAACGCTGCATTGCTGCTTTGTGATAGACTTAGGGGAGCCTGGGAGCCCTGATGCTTTCTTGCCGCTTTCTGCTGTCGTCAGAGATAGAATGAAGGGGGAGGACTGAGGAGAGGCAGCTGGCCGGCCCAGGTAAGTTGTTTTTTTTAAATGTCCTTTTCCCCACCCCCACCCACCAGTCCCATCCGGTAGCAGCCGCTACTGGTCAGTCACCTATCCCACCACCAGTGTTCAGCGTATTTTCCATTGGATACACATTGCAATGGTTGGACATTATCTATTCCACTCCCGAAGAAAAATAACTAAGATATGCACCCTATAAGTTATGTGTTAATTTCTGAGGTAATAGAGCACCTGGTAAATACTGCACCTGTTAAATATCTATCTGTTCCAAATTCTGTGAATCAGACTTGATTAAAACACAGCCATTATGCATTCTTCCCTTCCAGAGTAGCAAAACTCAACATATGCTCTATTATTCTCAAACAAATTCTGTAAAAATGTACCTGGTGGAATTTGTGCTAGTAAAAAAGTGTAGTAATAAAGTACAAGCTGTCATCCCAATTAGTTGGCATGCTCTTGTTTGCACTGTAATCGTATTTAATGGCCTCGTGGAATGAGGACCAAAGGTCTTAATCAGAATCCATGCAGGGATTTCATTGTGCTTAACATTAATAGAAGTGAGCTTTCTGTAAATGTGCAAACTAAGCACAATTTCAATGCAATTTAGATATCCTTTAATCACTGTTAATCCAGCTTCCCTCTGATCTTAGAAATTCAAATATATTCAGCAGTGTTTATTATTAGCTTTCTTTGTTTATGTCTACAATAGGAAGATATAAGATATGCAATGTTTACAGACTGGAAGTCAACACCAATCAAAATTCATACACATTTGCCATCTAAATCAATCTCTTTGCCTGCACTGGGCATGATATAAACAATGGAGTGTTTATAGTTATCTGTTTTTACAAGAATACAGTAGAAATATCGCACATTTTAGGCTGGGCTTGTGTCCAAGCCTATGTATCTCATGCAAATAGTGCAGTATTTACAGACTGTCTTTCTGTGTCCATACATTCTGCACATGTAACGAATTCTGCAGTGCCTATATCCTATGAGGGCCTGCACATTATACAAATGATACAAACTGTGCAATGGTTACAGTCTGTGCTTAATTTGTGTTGATGGCTGCAGATGGTGGGCACCAGCACTCATCTTTTGGGAATGGTACTTGTTGGACTTGGCCCTTTTGCAGGTTCACCCTGAAACTTTTTGCATTTTCCTAGCCTGTTTCTGTAACCTGGTGTTGGTGATTTTAGACCTCTGCGCACTTTTTCACTGTGGTCTAGCGTAAAGTGTGTGCGCTCTCTGTGTATGTGTGGTGAGAGTGGTCTGCCCTCCCATAGGAATGCATGGGGATATGTGTGTCCATGGTAGTTCCTGATGTGTGGGGAGTGCAGGGTCGAGTTTGGTATGTGCAAACTCGTGAGATTAAATGCTGTGCGATGTTGTGTGCAGGTTTATTGTGTCTAGTGGAGATGTGCCACTTCTAGAAGTTGGCATGTCTGGACAGTAAATGTGAATTGATGGACTGGCTTGTGATTGGCTGGAGCTGGCTGGTGTGCCTGGCTCCAGGAGTCAGGATGGGTATGCCCGGTGGTGAATGGGGAGATCTGCATGATGATGGCAGGGAGAGTTGCACCTGGGACCTGAATAGGGCTGGGTCTTCCCTCCACAATGCTGGCTCTACCCCCTGTGGTGTGTCTGATGTCCCTGGCCTGTCCTGTGAATAGGGAGAGGGGCTGAGCAAAACAAACTGCTGCAGAACCAGTTGCATCTGGTTTACCCCTTGCCTGCACCTTTGGAGACAAAGGATTTCTGTGTATAAGAAGGGCTGCGACCCCATGAAATATGTTCTTGTTCTCCTACTTGAATTTACCAGGGGCGTGCTGCTGCTGGGGCCCAGGAGAAGGCTTGCCTCCTTGGGCCCTGCCCTGCCCATGGATTCCAGATGGACTGCTAGTAGGCCTGGGACTTTGGGGCAGCCCCAGCACCTTATGGTTGCTGGCTTTGTTTTTGAAATGCCCCTGGGTCTCTCTCTGCGCTCTGGAGCACTCTGCGCAAATTCTCTGGGGCGCTGGAGCTTCGCTGCCCCAGGGCTGCAGAACAATTAGGAGGGAGCCTATCCCTCATTGACATTTTTTTTCGGTGGTCACAAATGCGGGTGCCCACCCGCTTATTTTTATGTAAATTGCGGATGCCCACCCCGCACGGCCACTGTGTTTATTTTATTTAAAATACGGGTGTCCACCCCGCGTTTTGCCGCTATTGAAATCACCGCGGCGGCCCGAGTCAGGGACAGGGCGGATGTCAGGAAACACTGTGCCTGGAGGCGGGCGGCACTTCCGGTTTTGTGAGGGAAATCCAGCGCACGCCTCCGCTGCCGCCTGGGAAGCTGCCCGGAAATGAAGAGGTGGTGGTGGGGGGCTCCCGTGAGCTGGGAGAGCCCCGCAGGTATGGAGATGGTGGTGGAGGGGGCCCGAGGCACATTGCCGGTGCCTGCCCCCACCGCACACGAAGAAGAGTGAGGAGGATGCAGCATAGAGCCTCGCTAGCTCCTCTCTTGAACCCCGGTCCCGAGATGGGGGATTGGGTGAAAACACTGCACCTGACGAGGAAGGCAGCGTGGTGAGCAGGGCTCCCGTGATCAGGAGGGAGCCCCGCTGGAAGCCGAGTAGCGGCACAAGGAGGAGCCCCCTTGCGCCGGAGCCCGAAAAGTGAAGGCTGGGCAGGGGGTATGGCAGTCTCATTCCCCGAGCGGCCCCGGATGGCAGCGGGCTGCTCCCACACCATGGGGGCATGTTTTGTTTCAGGAGCCAGTGCGCTCCCTGGGGGCTAGAGATTTTTAGAGCCAGCGGGTTCCAACGATGGACATGTTTATTTACAGAGCCTAGTTGGCTCCAAAGTGTTGCCTGTTGATTTCTAGAGCCCAGGTGGCTCCATCCTTTGGCGCAGTTTGTCCTAGGGGCCAGTGAGGGCCCATGCCACAGTTTTGTGTTTACAGCTGTCCAGCAAGTAGTGGGCAGCTGCACCGTTTAGGTATTTCCTTTCAGGGGACATGTTCTTTGGAATCTAGAAGTGGGTCACTCTCCTTCGCCCTACCTTGGCCTCCACAGCTGTGCAGCATTTAGTGCCAGCTGCATCGTTTAGGTCTCCCAGTTATTGTTCTCAGCTGCCCAGCAAGTAGTGGGCAGCTGCAATATTTAGGTTTGCGTAGATGGCGCACCCCTGACTGGCTCTGCAATAGCAGCGCGCCCTGACATTCTGGACACAGGGCATTTGAGCCCCTTTGGAGATGGCCAGTTGGCCAGGGGGACTGGTAGATGTATAGGGCGCAAGGCCCTAATGTGATTTATGTGCTGAAGTGATTGTGGTGCTAGGCAATGTAATGCATTTAGTATGCTTTACGCACCCTGTGTTTGATACCTCTAGATATTGTTTAGGCTTATGAGTTTGTTTTACCTATTTAGGTTTGTGTTAGTGAGATTATACTTCACTGTGTGATTTACGCCCCTAAATGTGAGTTATACTTAGGAGGTAGGGTCTAATGTGTTTAGACTAGTGAGGAGATTGCATAATGTGTTTATGCAGGTGAGGTTGGCGCAGGATGAAAATCGCGCCTGATGTGACTATGCATAATGTAAAGTTATGTTACAGGTTGAGGTGGAGTACAGTGAATACCAGTGGCTACTGGATGTAGGTTTATGATCTATTTTTACTTGTACTAATGTCTGCTAAGTGTTGATCCTGGCAGTGGCCCGCATGGCCCTGTCCTGTGTAAATAATCCCTTGTGAATATTGCCTGTGCCAGTTGGCACAGTGTATGTTATGTGTTTACTATTCTAATGTGTTATGAGAATACAAAGGCTATTTTTATATAACCTTGTGAGGAGTTCCTTTTGTAGTGTGCCTGAGATGTTGTTGCTGTGTGCGTACGCAAATGCTTTACACATTGCCTCCGGGATAAGCCTTACAGCTCGTTCCAAGCTACCAAGGGGGTGAGCAGGGGTTATCTTTGGCGTGTAACTCCCTTGCCCTGACTAGAGTGGTGGTTTCTGCCTGGCTTTGGCGCAAGCCTTAGTCAACCAGAAATCACATTTCTAACATTGGTGATCAGCGGTGAGGATTAGGACTTGTGTTTGCGCAGTACTACAGCGACAACTGGCTACATTACAAAACTCTGCATTTTAGATAGTCACATGTTGGGGATTATTGTTTTTTATTTTGTTTTTCCTCGAGTGTCATTTTTAAATGGTGTTTCCTGCACTTTTATGTTTAGTGGCAGAAGAGAGAAAATGACAGGGCGGGACGCCAGTAGGTGGGGAGGTTCCCATAGATAGGGAGTGCCTTGCTGGGTCTAGTGCCCAATCCCTGTTCCTGTCCCCAGAGATGTGGGTAGATAGGAGAGAGGGAGTGTGGAGGAGAAATGGCTAGCTCGCGAGGGTTGATTATCGCCTGAGGGTAGTGTGTGTGTCTAGATTCCCCAGTACGTCGGGAGCCAGTGGTAGCAGCAAAAATGTGTCCAGTGCGTGAAGTCCCATTCCCAGTTCCCAGAGTATGGTGCCTAATGCTCAGTAAGAGGGGTACAGGTTGAGAGTCAGGGGCAGTGAGGAACTGTCTCACCAGTCTGGAGGGGGCGTGTGGATGAGTGGTGTGTTGCACTAGAGGAGTTGGTGTGAGTTCTTTTGGTGATAAGGAGCTTGCACGGGAGGTGTACCTCTGGTGGTGTGCAGGAGGTCCTGCAGAGGCACTGGACGAGTGAATGTGAGTTCTTTGTCTGATAAGAAGCTTGCACAGAAGGTGGACCTCTGGCGGTGTTCTAGAGGTCTTGGAGAGACATTGGGGAGTGATTCCAAAAGGAGTGGCTTGTGTATCTTCTGGTCCTGTGTGGGGGAAGAGGTTCATGTGTAGCCCAGCTAGGTCCCAGTAGAATAAGAAGGGTGTAGGGGCCCACGTCCTGTCTCTGAGGAGAAGGCGTGGGAGGGACTGCATGTCTCAATGTGCCCGAAACCCTGTCTCAGGGCCTGGAGGGTTCCCTAAGGGAGCGCCAGGTCGGGGGCCTACGCTGTACTGGCAGGTCATTTGAGGAGGATCTTCCTGTGTCTAGAGGACGGGGAGTGTCTGTAACCAGAACTCCAGCGGTCCTGGTGTTGGGCAGTACCGCTCCTAAGTGGAGGGTGCAGAAGTCCTGGTTGAGGGGTAAGAGGGGGACAACCAACCCCAGTGGAAAAGCCAGTTGGTCCGGGGCCAGCCAGAAGGGCTGAGCCATCGATAAGTGACTATGGTGACGTCACTTCTGTTCTGAGAGACAGGCAGACTGTCACACGACACATTAGTGATATGTCACCCTCAAGGGGGGGCATGCGTGCTCCCTGTGAAGTCCTGGTTCGCTGGGCATTTGACCGCCCAGAGTGCTTGACCATTTGTGGGGCCTCTGGAGGTTGTTTCCCGAGGAGGGGAAGGCCAGGTTCGGGTTGTAGCCTGACCTGGAAGGCAGGGCATCTGTAACCAGTGTCCTGGCCAGGTTGCCTTCTAGGGGTACCCCAGTGAACACAGGAATGACCCATCTGAAAGGAGAGGGAACCTGTGTTTTCCAGAAGGGGAGGTGCAGGCCTCGCTGGGATCCATAGGGTTCCTGGCTGACTATTGTAGTACTACCCTGAGAGCAGGTGCGGCCCATCTTAAAGGAGGGGGCCCCTGCTCTACAGTGGGAGGGTGCCGAACTCTGGAAGGGGGCGCAGAGGGAGGGAGTCCTCGCCTCTGATCCTGGTGCATCCGGTGATTGTAGATCCCAGGCGGTTGACCAGTGATGGAGAGAGGTCCTGAACTGGTGGGAGAGTTGTGTTCTGGAGGGAGCTTCCCTGGGAGGGTGCGGAACCCCAGAAGTAGAGGTAGGGTGGGACATTCTTGCCTGTGACCTCTGGTCAGCCTGAGGGTGCGGACCCTAGGTTGAAGGATCAGTGGTAGTTTGGAACTACACTGAGAAGGAGAGTGGAAAATGGCTATTCTGTGCCAGGGGTTACTGTCCCCCACTCTGTGGATTGGTCAGGACCGGTGACATCTGGATGGCCTAGGGCCTGGTCCTGGCCGTGGACAACTAGAGAGTACCAGTATGGTATCCTAGTTGGGCTGGAGAGTTCTTGTTTAGAGGAAACCATGTGGGTTTAGAGTGGCGTCGAACCAGAGGGTGTCTCTGCCGTGCGGGCCCGCGTCCGTGTTCTATCGCCCAAAGCAGGGAAGCCCATCTAGGGAGTTATTGGTCTGCCCTGCATTTTGGCTGGAAGGGGGTTGTGTTGGACTTGGCCCTTTTGGCAGGTTCACCCTGAAACTTTTTGCATTTTCCTAACCTGTTTCTGTAACCTGGTGTTGGTGATTTTAGGCCTCTGCACACTTTTTCACTGTGGTCCAGTGTAAAGTGCGTGCGGTCTCTGTGTATGTGTGATGAGAGTGGCCTGACCTCCCATAGGAATGCATGGGGATATGTGTGTCCATGGTAGTTCCTGATGTGTGGGGAGTGCAGGGTCGAGTTTGGTATGTGCGAACTCGTGAGATTCAATGCTGCGATGATGTGTGCAGATTTATTGTGTCTAGTAGAGAAGTTCCACTTCTAGAAGTTGGCATGTTTGGGCAGTAAATGTGAATTGACTGTCTGGCTTGTGATTGGCTGGAGCTGGCTGGTGTGCCTGGCTCCTGGAGTCAGGATGGGTCTGCCCGGTGGTGAATGGGGAGCTCTGCATGTTTATGGCAGGGAGGAGTTGCACCTGGGACCTCAATAGGGCTGGGCCTTCCCTCCACAATGCTGGCTCCACCCCCTGTGGTGTGTCTGATTTCCCTGGCCTGTCCTGTGAATAGGGAGAGGGGCTGAGCAAAACAACGTGTCAGGATTCGCAGTCATTGCGCCTACCTAACGCCTAAGGACTACAACTCCCATGAGCCTCCTGTAGTGGGAGGTACTTATTGACTTCACGCGCTACAGCATATGCGCGTTATTCTGTTTGCTTCCTGTTTTCTTGCCGGCGTCTCGAGGAGCCGGTCTCTCTGTTCTCTGAGCTCCCAGGACGGATTCAAGCTTTTCCTGCGCCAGGATACTCAGAGTTGGTGTTTACCGGCGCGGCTGCGCCATCTACATTAAGCGGACGCAGTGTGTTTGGTTGCCACGCGTTGCCGTTTTTTGGATCTAATTTCCCTGTTGTATTCCGGATACTTGGTGTATTCCTGCGTGGCTGCGCTTATGAAGTAAAACGGAACGCTGTGTGTCGACGGACCACCCGTTACCGTTTAGAAAACCGTTTGCCTTGTGAACTTAGTACAGCGGAGCAATGTGTGTTTGCTGACCACTTGCTACCGTGATACCTTGGTTATCCTTTCTTTGTGTTTGTACTGTGGAGTACTGTGGTGGCTACTACGTTCTACCGTGTGCATACAGAACTACATGTGGTGAAATACACTTGGATATACAGGAATATGATGATACAATATTCCATGAACATACTCCGTGGAGCAGAAAGATTAAAGAGCTGTTCTACACTCTTGTTAATCCCTATTATTTATTTGAGTACTTTCAAGTCCATCCTAATGAAAGAAACAGTGTTTCCTTCTTTCCGGGGTTGAGAACTTGGCTTGTGTATTTAAGTTATAAGTTTTCTGAAGTGCTGTCTGTGTGCTGGTTCCCCTGATGAAGGTGTGTTTATGATCCTTCAGATACTTCCGCATAGCGAGAATTTATGAGAGTAGTTGTTACATCAGATGCATTGCTTAATATTGTCTTCTATGTTTGTGTCATTTCAGAGCCTTACATCCCAGCAGTTCCTTCCCTTTCCCTTTTTTCCCTCGCCTAATGGTTCAAACCCCCTGTATATTAAGGTCAGGGTGTTGGTAACATTTGGAGGTGGACCCCTATGAGCTTCAACCGGATCCTGTGGAGCGTATTCCTGACACAAAGTGCTCCAGAACCAGTTGCATCTGGGTCACCCCTTGCCTGCACCTTTGGAGACAAAGGATTTCTGAGTATAAAAAGGAGCTGCAACCCCCATGAAATATGTTCTTGTTCTCCTACTTGAATCTACCAGGGGCGTGCTGCTGCTGGGGCCCAGGGGAAGGCTTTTCTCCCTGGGCCCTGCCCTGCCCCTGGATACCTGATGGACTGCTAGTAGCCCTGGGACTTTGGTGATGCCCCAGCCCCTTGTGGGTGTTGGCTTTGTTTTTGAAATGCCCCTGGGTCTCCCTCTGTGCCCTGGAGCGCTCTGGGCAAATTCTCTGGGGCGCTGGAGCTTCATTGATGTTTTTTTCAGTGGTCACAAATGTGGGTGCCCACCCAGCTTATTTTTATGTAAATTGCGGGTGCCCGCTGTCTTTATTTTATTTAAAATACGGGTGCCCACCCTGCGTTTTGCCGCTATTGAAATCACTGTGACGGCCCGAGTCAGGGACAGGGCGGAAGTCAAGGAACACTGTGCCTGGCGGCGGGCGGGACTTCTGGTTTTGTGAGGGAAGACCCGCGCACGCCGCCGCCGCCGCCGCCTGGGAAGCTGCCCGGAATTGAAGAGGTGGTGGTGCGGGGCTCCCATGAGCTGGGAGAGCCCCGCAGGTATGGAGACGGCAGCGGAGAGGGCCCAAGGCACATTGCCGGTGCCTGCCCCTACCGCAGGAGTGAGGAGGTTGCAGCATGGAGCCTCACTAGCTCCTCCCTTGGAGCCCCGGTCCTGAGATGGGGGACCGGGTGAAAACACTGCACTGATGAGGAAGGCAGCGTGGTGAGCAGGGCTCCTGTGACCGGAAGGGAACCCCACTGGAAACCGAGTACCGGCACAAGGAGGAGCCCCCCTGCGCCGGAGCCCGGTAAGTGAAGGCTAGGCAGTGGGTAAGGCAGTCTCATTCCCCGAGCGGCCCCAGGTGGCAGCGGGCCGCTCTCACACCTTGGGGGCATGTTTTGTTTCAGGAGCCAGTTCGCTCCCTGGGGGCTAGAGATTTTTAGAGCCTGCAGGCTCCAACGATGGGCATGTTTATTTACAGAGCCTAGGTGGTTCCAACGTGTTCCCTGTTGATTTCTAGAGCCCAGGTGGCTCCAACCTTTGGCGCATTTCATCCTAAGGGCTAGTGAGGACCCATGCCACAGATTTGCGTTTACAGCTGCCCAGCAAGTAGTGGGCAGCTGCACCGTTTAGGTATTTCCTTTCAGGGGATATGTTCTTTGGAATCTAGGAGTGGGTCGCACTCCTTCGCCCTACCATGTCCTCCACAGCTGCGCAGCACTTAGTGCCAGCTGCATAGTTTAGGCCTCCCAGTTATTGTTCTCAGCTGCCCAGCAAGTAGTGGGCAGCTGCAATGTTTAGGTTTGCCCAAATGGCGCACCCCTGACTGGCGCAGCAGTGGCAGTGCGCCCTGACATTCTGGACACAGGGCATTCGAGCCCCTTTGGAGATGGCCAGTTGGCCAGGTGGACTGATAGATGTATAGGGCACAAGTAAGGGTGGGCGTAAAATCTATTTCGCGGGCGAATTTGCGGATTTTCCGCGATTTCGCGATCCGCGAATCTCGCGAAATCGCGGTAAAATCCGCGAATCAGCGGGGACGAATTTTCAGCCAAGCAAGGGTTACAGCAGCAGGTGCAAAAGTTGAACCTAATTTCTTTGTAACTTTTTACAAAAGGGTTACAAACAAATTAACTTCAACTTGGACACCTGCTGCTAATTGCTTCCTGGCGCCTCGTTGCCTACTTGCAACTATTCTCTGACCCTGCTCTGACCCTTGAAGCAGGGTCAGAGAATAGTTACAAGTAGGCAATGAGGCACCTGTCCAAGGAATTAAACCTCATCAGGAAGCACTTACAGATATAAAAAACAGGAAGAAGGGAGAGGATGGTAAATACACCCATTTTGAGTTGTCAGGAGGGGTTAAACTAAAAGAGACCTTTACAGCACAATTTTCATATGCATTTTGCTAAAAATAAAAAGCTGTATGTTCTCTAGGGGCAACTCAGGAATCTGGCCCTTCAGGGATCCGGCCTCTCTTTCTGTCTCTCGTTCTCTCTCTCCCTCTCTCTTTCCCTCTCTTTCTCTCTCTTTCTATCTATCTATCTATCTCTCTCTCCCTCTCCCATAAACGACTGCATGGGTAACTTCGCTATGCAAGCGGCTCGCGAAGACGCAAAAAGCCCCGCGAACACGCAAAAAACCCCGCGAATACGCAAAAAACCCCGCAAACACGCAAAAAACCTAAAATCCGCAAATTCGCACGAATTCGCGAATTTTGCGGATCTCGAATTTGCAAATCCGCAAATTCGCGGATCACGAATTCGCAAAATTCGCCCATGCTTAGGCGCAAGGCTCTAATGTGATTTATGTACTGAAGTGATTGTGGTGCTAGGCAATGTAATGCATTTAGTATGTTTTACGCACCCTGTTTTTGATACCTCTAGATATGGTTTAGGCTTTTGAGTTTGTTTTACCTATTTAGGTTTATGTTACTGAGATTGTACTTCATTGTGTGATTTACGCCCCTAAATGTGAGTTATACTTAGGAGGTCTTGTCTAATGTGTTTAGACTAGTGAGGAGATTGCATACTGTGTTTATGCAGGTGAGGTTGGCGCAGGATGTAATTCGCACCTGCTGTGAATGTGCATAATGTAAAGTTATGTTACAGGTTGAGGTAGAATACAGTGATTACCAGTGGCTACTGGTTGTAGGTTTATGATCTATGTTTACTTGTTCAAACTGTAATGACCTGGTCCAATTGAGGCACTATTCTTAATTCCTTTAATGGATGTACAATGCGTTGAAGTAATTTTTTCAACTAACTCCCCTATCTCAAAGTTTCTCGGGGTAGAATGTACATCACGTGATGTACTTTCTACCCCGAGGACCTTTAAGATAGGGGAGTTAGTTGAAAAAATTATTTCAACGTATTGTACATCCATTAAAGGAATTAAGAATAGTGCCTCAATTGGAACAGGTCATTACAGTTTGAATGATTTTGTGAGTGGAGGGCGACCTGGGTCCTTTCTCCCCCTCTGTGCTCCTTTTTGTGTTGACTATTTTTACTTGTACCAATTTCTGCTAAGTGTTGATCCTGACAGTGGCCCACATGGCCCTGTCCTGTGTAAATAATCCCTTGTGAATATTGCCCGGCCAGTTGGCACAGTGTATGTTATGTGTTTACTATTCTAATGTGTTTTGAGAATACAAAGGCTATTTTCATATAACCTTGTGTGGAGTTCCTTTTGTTGTGTGCCTGGGATGTTGTTGCTGTGTGCATGCGCAAATGCTTTACACATTGCCTCAGGGATAAGCCTGACTGCTCATGCCAAGCTACCAAGGGGGTGAGCAGGGTTTATCTTTGGCGTGTAACTCCCTTGCCCTGACTAGAGTGGTGGTTTCTGCCTGGCTTTGGCGCAAGCCTTAGCCAACCTGAAATCCCATTTCTAGCAGGACTTCACCATCAAACTATGACCCTGAGCATGACAGAGAAAGGCAGAAATAGAAGAAAGAAGAAGGGAGAGAAAGAGACTGGATGTATTAAGATTCCCATTAAGAAATCATAAATTGCATCAAATAATGATTTGCAATTTGAGATATCTTAATAGGAACCTACTACAATGCATTCAGTGGAACTGGGTGCAGTTTACACACCCTCTGCCGAATGCATTGGTATTTTGTTAGTTAACCTATGTAATAAAAAGTAGTAGTGGGTCAACATTAGCCCTATCTCATAAATATGCACGAGGTAGGCTACAAATTGAGATCCTCTGTGAATGGGTCAAGTCATAGGCTTTGTGGCTCTCTCAGGTGGAAGACAGCCTATACAACAGGGCCATTACATCCTTTACTACACATGTTTTTACCACACATATACCATTACCACGCATATACCTTTGCCACGCATGCCTTCTCAACAAAATAGTAAAATGGTAAATATATATGAAGCAAGAGCTTGTAAATATATATATATATATATATATATTTATAGATAGATAGATAGATAGATAGATAGATAGATAGATAGATAGATAGATAGATAGATAGATAGATTTATTTTCATAAAAAAACAAAGGTTAGAGGGACATTATAGTTAGGAAATTGAATTTAAAAAACCCTAAACATTCACAAAAAACACATAAGTTACAGGTTCTTTATCCAGTCACAGTAGGTGTTGCCACTACTTTCTAATACCAGTAAGTGAAGTAAGCAAGTAAAGCTGCTGTGCTGCATTGCATGAACTGGTTAGAGCAGAACAGCGCCACATTTACTAAGAAGTGGCGCGGTTCTGCTCTCTTGCTGCGTTGGTACCTATTTGGCAGCCACACGCCAACACTGGCACCCTTGGGCTATAGGGTGTTTGCATTGTGGTAAGCAAGTTTTCATGGAGGAAGCAGTCCCTTCCTGTATAAACACTTGAATGTGTGCTGTGGAATTTGCTACACATGTAAAGTGGAGAAATGAGTAGAAATTAAAGCATTTCCCCTCGTTATACCTGCCTCAGTGATGTGCGGGATTTTGGCACAAATCCCTGTGTACAGGTCTTTGTTGATAGGGATTTGCATCAAAACACATGGGTGGTTGCAGGGAAATTCCCATTCACCGCCTATGGAACGCCCACTTGATACAAAGCCATTTGCATTCGCTTTTTTTGAGCTACAATCCAACGCAATTCACAATTTGCGTTGGATTGTCAGTCTCACCAGTAGACTTTGCGTTGGGTCTGTGTTAAAAAAGTTTCAAAGATTCAAAATCTTTGTAAATCTAGGCCTGTGTCTGTTTTTGTTGGCTATTGTGTGCAGCATATTTTCACTATTCTATGCAAAACCAGTAGGTCCCTTTGAGATTGTTGGATAGATTACAGCTTCCAATGAGTGCTTCTTATGTTTTTCCTTTCATTGTTGTTTGCTATTTCTTACAAAGTTTCTTCTATGGTGCCTCTTTGGATCACTGACATAATATTCATCACAACAATATGGTGATACAGAAATATCGAATCAAAATTATTGATTTAAAAAATATAGTCTCCATATACATATTAATGATAAATACAAAAATATTGAGAAAATAATATATTTTTTCACACTAATATTGTTAAAACACACACACAAATATTATTTTAAATATGCTCTGGGTAGTTCCCAAGTTTAGGTGGAGAGCAGCTCCGGTATAGAGCTCCCTCAACACCAGCGACACTCTAAATTTGTAACCTCAAATGTGTGTTTTTCTTCCAAAATCTTTAAGCATAGGATTACCACAGTGTCACCCACTCCGAGATAGAAAGGGACAAAGTCTTTTGCCATTTTTACAGTAAAGTTTTTAAGCATAGGATTAGCAACGTGCCATCCATGCCAAGATGTAAAATGACAAAAGCCTTTTAACACTCCAGGCACAGTATTCCTGCTTTGGATTGGTAAAATACCAATCAAGCCAACCTGAAATGAACTAAAGCAACCCCTGACACATGTTTTGCTATCATTATAGCTTTTCAGAGGTTTAGCTTCGTCCAAACACAAGGGAGCACCCAGTATAAGTTCAAGCATTGACAAAAGCTGGTGAGGCTGAAACGTTTACTTTTGAATTGATCACAGAAAAGCCTCCGCAAGTAGTATCACCCATCACAGAAGGGAGCAGCAGATTTGGCGACTTTTGGAAACACACACACACATATATGTATATATGTATATATATAAACACACACACACATATATGTATATATATAAATGTTAACATATGTATTTATATTATATATATATATATATATATATATATATATATATATATATATATACATATGTAAATACTGACTTAGTGTATATAGATAGATGGATTATAAAAATATATATTTTTGTAATGCATTTTTATGTGTATATAGATTTGTATATATATGATATAATATTTGTATATATATATTTTTTGATAGCTTTTTGCAATGTGGTTATAATGAATAATCTTGGATATTGAGCGTTTCGATTGACAAATTCAATTATGAATGAATCCATGATGAAATGTACCTTATACCGTTGGAGGAATAATGAATTTGAATTGAATACGTTGGGCACTTGCCCTCAATTCTGTTTTGTTCCATTTAACCTTTACTATTTCCGCTTCCTGCACTAGCTTTGCTTTATTTGAAATAGTATATGATGCACATGTCACTTTAAGTACAATGCCGCACCTACTTTCTTGAATATTTAAGACCCTTGTTTGTTTCAACCCACGTCATGTGATCAAGCCTCGTTTGGGAGGTGAAACGCGTTATGGCGGATGGCTGGTGTGATTAAGAAATAATTCACCGAAAAATTTGGCACAAATTCTTGGCTCACTCTCGTTATTCTTGAGAATCTGTTGAAGAATGGCGTTTTCGTAATATATATATATATATATATATATATATATATTCACTGAAAAAACCATAGGTTTCACACATGTTATAGTTACTTGGACATTTCACTCATACAAAACCATTGAAATTCCCCCGTTATAGTTAGTTCAGCTAACTATAACTCGCGCGCCCGCAATGCACTGCTGATGACGTCACATATTACATCACTCATGATATGGTCAGTGACATCACGCATGAAATCACTGATGACATCTCAAATGACATCACTGATGACATCATCCAGTGAACGTGTGTCTTTCTGAAAAATTAATATCAAAGTCAAAAAGTTTTATTTTGTGTTGGTACTCGACAGAGGACCACAAAATTATACATTTTACACACATTAAAAGAAATTCAATTTTTTAAAATAAGGGTAGAAAGGATTTTAAAAATTTGTAAAGATTATAACAAACGAATTCGTTCGGAGGTTGCTTACACAAAAACATAAGTTCTCTCACCATTGTGATTCTACAAGAACGGTAAATAGGGTCCAGGTATCTTGCACGAGCTGTAGTTACTTTATGATTTGGACATACGAATAGTACATGCTCAAGATTCTGAACACCCCCTTCACACAATGTACATATTGGAGATCCTCCCGGAAGCCATTTTGAAGTATATGCTGATACAGGTAGGATGCCCAATCGAAGCATGGTGATGGCCCTCCTTGCGCCGTGCGTCACGGTGAACCCGATATAAGACTGGCTTTGTTTGTATTCTAGTAAGTCAACGAAGGGTTTGTAAATAGCTAGTTTGTTACAATGTTGGGAGTCCAGCTCATAGCTCAATTTTGGGGTGAAACATTTTAAGAACAGTTTTACTTGCGCTGATGACCAAATGAGCAATATGTCTGGGCTTATACTTGCCATACGAAATGCAACAGTCATGTTCTCTAGAAAGGTTTGCTTTTTGTTGTCCGACCCAAAAGTCTCTTTATTCAGCAACGATTTTAAGGTATTCTCTTTTGCATGTAGTAGATTATAGGCCCACCTAATTACGTTGGCAATTGCTGTAGCATAAGAGCTTGTGATTGATAGTTCTAATCTCAGTGCTTGAACAGGTACGGCGTCTGAGACTTTCATAATCCTTCTTAGGATTTTTCCTTCTTTGCGATCCATAAAGGCACATTGCTTTATGGGGATGTACTCCGTCGCATAGGATAATACAGGTGATATTTTTACTCTGTAAATTTTTATCATTGAGGAAAAATGCCTATTCCCTGTGGCACTGTAGAGTCTCTGGAGTGCTGCGGCGTGTATTTCGGATTTCCTTTGTAGATTTTTTATCTGTGTTATGTTTGTTAAATTCTTCGAAAGGATCCTGCCGAGGTAGGGATATTCGTTAACCTCTTCAATCTTTTCTCCTCCTATCCTCCAGCTGTATTTGGCGCTTTGTTTCCTCCCCGAGAAGGCTACCACTTTTGTTTTCTTTATGTTTGGTACTAAGTAGTTTTCTTTGGAATAATTATGCAAAATATCCAATGAGCTTTGTAATCTGAAAGGAGTAAGGTCTAACAACACTATGTCATCAGCGTAGAGCAATGCATGTATGTTTTGCTTAGCGATTTTAGGAGGTAAACTGGAGCCTAGTTGCAGGTGATATGGCAAGTCACTTAAATAAAGGGAGAATAGAATCGGGGCTAGAAGGCACCCTTGTTTTAGTCCATTCTCAGTTTTGATTCTTTTTGTTATTCCTTTTTCTCCCCCCATTTGGACTTGACACCAAGTATTGGTATGTAAGTTTACTATGGTTTGTAGCAGTTGTTCATGAATTCCAAGCCTCCTTAATTTTCTCCATAATGTTGGTCGATCTACCCGATCGAACGCCGTGGAATAGTCTATGAATGCTGCGTAGACGACCTGGGTTTTTCGGGTTACATATTTATCTAGAATGACCTGAATAACTGCGATATTGTCTGTTACGGAGTGTTCAGGTCTAAAACCTGCTTGGAACATGGGTATCAGACCTAACGAGAAAGCCCATTCTTTTAGGCGATCTAGTACTTCTGCTGCAAATACTTTTCCTACGGCGTCCATGAGTGCTATTTGGCGGTAGTTCCCTGCTTGAATTCTGCTTCCCTTTTTGTGAATGGGGATGATAATGCTCCCCTGCCACGATTTAGGTACTTGTCCAGTATCAAAGATGTAATTAAAGAGGGGGTATAACAACTGGCTCCATTCCTTTGGGTCGGCTTGCAACACCTTGATCGGGATCTGGTCCGGGCCAGAGGCGCCAGTGCTTCTTGCTTTACGAATATTCAGTTCAACGGATATAGCTGTGGTTTTAGTTATTGAACGTTTATCTTTTTCTATGATATTACCCTCGCTATTTTCATATGGTTTTAATAAATTTGCTTTGTAGAGATCTGTCAAATAAATTTCCCAGTCGTTCGGGGGGACCGGTATAGTTTGCAGTTTCTTTTTTGCTCCAGTTATTTTTGCGATTAGAAACCAATATTTGCGCTGATTATATTTTTTCGCTGCTATCTGAATGTCGACCCAGTTGCGATCTTGTAAGGCTTTATTATTACTTTGTTTCTCGCGTCTCAATTGATTTTTTAGTTTATTTATTTCCTTCTTCGTGGAGGGCGAGGAATTCATATATTGGGCACGTATAAGTTTATTTAACTTTTTCTTTAATTCAGGGTTCTTGAAAGTGCGCTTGTTTTTGTCTTTTTTCTTGCTATTACCTACTGTACCCTCTATTACCATATTTAAAATGAAGTTTTTAATATCCTTGATAATAGATTCAAAATTTTCGATAGGATTTTCCGAGT
Source organism: Lissotriton vulgaris (assembly GCF_964263255.1). Lineage (NCBI taxonomy): Eukaryota > Metazoa > Chordata > Amphibia > Caudata > Salamandridae > Lissotriton > Lissotriton vulgaris. The sequence continues at coordinate 795,283,965 of NC_141685.1, read as the reverse complement.
ATGTTTTTGCTAAAAATTGTGAATGATCAATCAATGTTGAGATTTTATCCAGAGTCGAAGAGTTCCAGAAGATGCATCTCTGTTCACTTTTTATCATAATAGTGCTTTTATGATATATAATGTGACAGGCTGGAGAGGATTTGGGTATCCAATCTGTGGTTAAATGCATTAATGCATGATCACTCTCTTGCAGCGACGGCTCGTGGAGGGAGTTACGGTGGGGCAGGAGGACGGGGAGGGGGAGGGGCAGGGCGGAGGTTGCTAAAAACCGGCATATGGATAATTGCAGGTAAGTAAACAATTTAATTAATAAAACGAATTTCGTATCTCGCACTGCATTGCATTTTGCGATGCAAGGCGCACTACGAAATTCGTTTTATTAATTAAATTGTTTACTTACCTGCAATTATCCATATGCCGGTTTTTAGCAACCTCCACCCTGCCCCTCCCCCTCCCCACCCTCCTGCCCCACCGTAACTCCCTCCACGAGCCGTCGCTGCTCTCTTGACTAAACTGGGTGAGCAAATGTGTAATTGTATCCAGCAGATCCATACTGCTAATGATGTAGTCTAGAATGGATAGGGACCCGTTACCCCGTCTAGTGTAATTTGCCGGGATATCCCCTTCCGTATTGCCGTTCAATATTACCCCATTTAGATTCGTCAACGCTGGTATTAGCAATTTACCTCTTTTGTCAGATAGTATACCCTCAGGAAAGTGTGGAATTGTAGTTTCCATGGATTCTTCTAAGAATAGTTTTGCCCATTTATTGATTTCAGTGTTGGAGATTTTGCTATTAAAATCTCCCACAATTAAAAAGGACAAATAAAGATGGTCTTCTGTTATCTTCCTGATATTTTCCATGATATCTAAGAATATAGTATCCAGTTTTTTGCCTGGTGGGGCATATACGTTGAAGAGGAGGATTGCCTTTAGGGGAGCTGTGCTGTGTATTTTTACGGAGATTTTGATGCACTGTAAATTTTCTAATTTATTATCTACTATTTCCTGCTCCCACAAATATTCTTCCCTCAGTAATATAGCCAGACCACCTTTAGCGTGACCTCGTTTGGTAGGTATTGCAGGGATTTCATATACATAATAACCTTTATGAGTGAAGGGTTCAGTCGCCCACGTCTCTTGTAGAATCAGGATATCAGGCAGATTACTCGTGGCTACAGACAATGTATTCTTAGTTCTACCGGCGATATTCCAAGATGTGATTTTTAAACCAGTGCTAAACAGATTGTTGTAAAGTGGTCTTAACTTTGTGGCTGTTCAAAGTCTCCGAAATCCAAGCCCAGGACTTTATACTGTTGCTATTGTCCGATTCTTTTGGAACATGGTACCAGACAGCCCTTTGTCCTTTATCCACCTGAATTTTTATATTTTCTTGTCCTGTAAAGTGTGATCCTGAGTACGTGGTTCCTGGGTCTCTGGTCACATCAAAATTTCGCTGGAATTTTTTGACATGTGAATTTGAGATTGCTCGTATTTGGTCATTGTACCAAATTGGAATTTTATTAACCATTGGTTCCACTCTTTCAACTACATCATATCCATGTTTATGTAGTGTCTCCTTTTCGTTGAGTATTATCCCTGGAAGAACTGATGACCAGAATGTTACCGTCACTAGTTTGATATTGTCTTTTTTGGGAAAGATCACTAGGTCAAGTTCGTTGCTGGTCATTGATTGTAAAGGCCTTATGTGATGTAAAAGATCTATAATCCTTCCTCTATTAAGTGGAGCTGAGTCGGTAGGGAAAAGTTCCTCAAATTGGAGGATTTTAGAGTATGATTCTTCTCCCTTTTGTCTGGGCCTGTTGTTATCTTCCCTTGAATTTTTAATACTTTGAACTGATTGCATGGAAAGTCTGATTGGAACGTACTCTTCTGCTCTTGGGTCCAAGTGTGGCGGCTTTTCTTCAAGATTTTTGTTAATAATTTCTAGCTTTTCAATGTTTTGAGGCTTTGTTATGTCATCAAGTTGTTCCTCTTCGAGTTTATGTATAGGGACTGATTTTTGAAATTTTAGTTTACGGGTTTTCTTTTTTTGAATCCTTCTTTCTAATTTTTTCCTCCTTCCTCCTTTTTTATTTTCCGTTTTCTTATTATCTATCATTTCTCCATTTCCATGGCTTGATATATCTTTTGTGTGTGTTTCCTGAGTATCTTGTTCAGAATCATATTTGGATTTATTTATTGCACTTGTTTTTGTAAATATTGGGAATTGTTTTACTTTTTGTTGATGTTTTTCTGTGAATAATTTTTTTAGAGAATATATTACTGAATCTTTTGAGTTATCCGACTTCTGATTTTGTTGTATTTGGGTATCTGTTGTTTGAGTACCAAACTCACGTTTTATTTGATTTTTTAGTTTATTTATTTCCTTCTTCGTGGAGGGCGAGGAATTCATATATTGGGCACGTATAAGTTTATTTAACTTTTTCTTTAATTCAGGGTTCTTGAAAGTGCGCTTGTTTTTGTCTTTTTTCTTGCTATTACCTACTGTACCCTCTATTACCATATTTAAAATGAAGTTTTTAATATCCTTGATAATAGATTCAAAATTTTCGATAGGATTTTCCGAGTATGTTTTTGCTAAAAATTGTGAATGATCAATCAATGTTGAGATTTTATCCAGAGTCGAAGAGTTCCAGAAGATGCATCTCTGTTCACTTTTTATCATAATAGTGCTTTTATGATATATAATGTGACAGGCTGGAGAGGATTTGGGTATCCAATCTGTGGTTAAATGCATTAATGCATGATCACTCTCTTGCAGCGACGGCTCGTGGAGGGAGTTACGGTGGGGCAGGAGGACGGGGAGGGGGAGGGGCAGGGCGGAGGTTGCTAAAAACCGGCATATGGATAATTGCAGGTAAGTAAACAATTTAATTAATAAAACGAATTTCGTATCTCGCACTGCATTGCATTTTGCGATGCAAGGCGCACTACGAAATTCGTTTTATTAATTAAATTGTTTACTTACCTGCAATTATCCATATGCCGGTTTTTAGCAACCTCCACCCTGCCCCTCCCCCTCCCCACCCTCCTGCCCCACCGTAACTCCCTCCACGAGCCGTCGCTGCTCTCTTGACTAAACTGGGTGAGCAAATGTGTAATTGTATCCAGCAGATCCATACTGCTAATGATGTAGTCTAGAATGGATAGGGACCCGTTACCCCGTCTAGTGTAATTTGCCGGGATATCCCCTTCCGTATTGCCGTTCAATATTACCCCATTTAGATTCGTCAACGCTGGTATTAGCAATTTACCTCTTTTGTCAGATAGTATACCCTCAGGAAAGTGTGGAATTGTAGTTTCCATGGATTCTTCTAAGAATAGTTTTGCCCATTTATTGATTTCAGTGTTGGAGATTTTGCTATTAAAATCTCCCACAATTAAAAAGGACAAATAAAGATGGTCTTCTGTTATCTTCCTGATATTTTCCATGATATCTAAGAATATAGTATCCAGTTTTTTGCCTGGTGGGGCATATACGTTGAAGAGGAGGATTGCCTTTAGGGGAGCTGTGCTGTGTATTTTTACGGAGATTTTGATGCACTGTAAATTTTCTAATTTATTATCTACTATTTCCTGCTCCCACAAATATTCTTCCCTCAGTAATATAGCCAGACCACCTTTAGCGTGACCTCGTTTGGTAGGTATTGCAGGGATTTCATATACATAATAACCTTTATGAGTGAAGGGTTCAGTCGCACACGTCTCTTGTAGAATCAGGATATCAGGCAGATTACTCGTGGCTACAGACAATGTATTCTTAGTTCTACCGGCGATATTCCAAGATGTGATTTTTAAACCAGTGCTAAACAGATTGTTGTAAAGTGGTCTTAACTTTGTGGCTGTTCAAAGTCTCCGAAATCCAAGCCCAGGACTTTATACTGTTGCTATTGTCCGATTCTTTTGGAACATGGTACCAGACAGCCCTTTGTCCTTTATCCACCTGAATTTTTATATTTTCTTGTCCTGTAAAGTGTGATCCTGAGTACGTGGTTCCTGGGTCTCTGGTCACATCAAAATTTCGCTGGAATTTTTTGACATGTGAATTTGAGATTGCTCGTATTTGGTCATTGTACCAAATTGGAATTTTATTAACCATTGGTTCCACTCTTTCAACTACATCATATCCATGTTTATGTAGTGTCTCCTTTTCGTTGAGTATTATCCCTGGAAGAACTGATGACCAGAATGTTACCGTCACTAGTTTGATATTGTCTTTTTTGGGAAAGATCACTAGGTCAAGTTCGTTGCTGGTCATTGATTGTAAAGGCCTTATGTGATGTAAAAGATCTATAATCCTTCCTCTATTAAGTGGAGCTGAGTCGGTAGGGAAAAGTTCCTCAAATTGGAGGATTTTAGAGTATGATTCTTCTCCCTTTTGTCTGGGCCTGTTGTTATCTTCCCTTGAATTTTTAATACTTTGAACTGATTGCATGGAAAGTCTGATTGGAACGTACTCTTCTGCTCTTGGGTCCAAGTGTGGCGGCTTTTCTTCAAGATTTTTGTTAATAATTTCTAGCTTTTCAATGTTTTGAGGCTTTGTTATGTCATCAAGTTGTTCCTCTTCGAGTTTATATATAGTGACTGATTTTTTAAATTTTAGTTTACGGGTTTTCTTTTTTTGAAATCCTTCTTTCTAATTTTTTCCTCCTTCCTCCTTTTTTATTTTCCGTTTTCTTATTATCTATCATTTCTCCATTTCCATGGCTTGATATATCTTTTGTGTGTGTTTCCTGAGTATCTTGTTCAGAATCATATTTGGATTTATTTATTGCACTTGTTTTTGTAAATATTGGGAATTGTTTTACTTTTTGTTGATGTTTTTCTGTGAATAATTTTTTTAGAGAATATATTACTGAATCTTTTGAGTTATCCGACTTCTGATTTTGTTGTATTTGGGTATCTGTTGTTTGAGTACCAAACTCACGTTTTATTTTCTCATGATCTTTGTTATGGTCTTTTGAAATGTCCTTTTGCACGTGTTTGGTTTTAGTTAACGGATCACTTTTCTCTGTTTCGGAAGAATCTTTTTTCCTTTTTTCTTCAACTAGATGTTTTAATATCCCAATTTGAACATCCAAGGTTTGATCGGAGTTTTCTAAGATGTTTCCCAAGAAAGAGAGAACTGATTCCAAAATTTCTTGAAGCGAAAACAGAGCCTTAGACATTGGTGTAGCTGTATTAATGATATTATTATTATTTTTGAGATTAAAGGGGTCCAACGAAAGGTCGAGTGAGACAATTTGAGGAGGTATTTTTTGCTGAATACTATTGTTTGACCCAAGTTCTGACTTTTGTGTCATTAAGTTTGATTTGTTAATGCATGATTCCTCGTGTAGCGGTGAGCTCCCACTATTTTTTATAGGAGTTGAGGTTTTTAAATGAGTCAATTCGTGATCCGAGTTTTGAAGATCTTTTGGGGTGCAGAATAATTTGTTACTTGAATCGGGCTCCAAGTGACACAGTTTTTGTTGTTGACTAAGTATCGTTGAGGTACTTTCTACTGCTCTAGTGGTTACTGATGAATTTAGAGTTATTTCTTTTCCTGTTGTGGGTATTTCTTGTTCCTCTCTAACTGTAAGAGTGGAGAAATATGTACTGATTGCCGGCGTGTGAGTTATACGACCATGTTTTATAGCTTAATCAGAGGATTTCCGTACAGCATTCCCCGTACCCATTCTTTTCAGAAATATTGTACGGGATCGCAGTTTTTTAAAACCCATTTCTTATCCAATTGTCGGTACTATTTGATTTCTATATCGCTTGATTCGCCAAGAGTAAGATGAAAGTGGTATTGCTATTGGGAGATTCTTGGCGTTCCCCTACCACCCTTCTCTTCACTCGCAATGTGTGTGATAAGTCAAATTTTATGACCAATTTTCTACAGGAGAAGACCTTACTCGCGTACATCCACAGAGATATCCAAGTTGGTGCGTAGGTGGAAGAGGGAGTGGCCCGTCCCGTCCTCGTACGTCCCCGGACGGCCACAGACGGTCCCGCCCTTGTCCCGGGCTTCTCCCGGCGCTCCCGCGCGCTCATGCGCAGCGGGACACTCAAGTTAAAGATATACTGCCTGAGCAGGAAGGGGAGGAGCCTGCAGGGAGAGCGTCCTAGCTGCTGGCAATTGGGAGTTGTGGGCGCTCCTGGGACTTGGAGTCCTGCGCCCACAACACGCTCGCAGCCCTGCAGGTCTCAGTGCCCAGAAGATGACTGTAGGCAGTGGCGCTGTGCAGGGGTGGCCTCCGGCGAAGCGGGACCCACGCAGCGGGTACCGCGAGCTGTTGAAGGAGGGAGGCAGAAAGGATCAACAAAAGCGGCAACACAGCAAGCCCTTCGTCTCGTCAGCAGCAAAGAGGCAGTAGAATCCGCCGATGTAGGTGAGGAAGCGACTTTTCTCTGTGTTCACAAGCCAGGGGAGGAGCCTGCAGGGAGAGCGTCCCAGCTGCTGGCAATTGGGAGTTGTGGGCGCTCCTGGGACTTGGAGTCCTGCACCCACAACACAATCGCAGCCCTGCAGGTCTCAGTGCCCAGAAGATGACTGTAGGCAGTGGCGCTGTGAAGGGGTGGCCTCCGGCGAAGCGGGACCCGCGCAGCGGGTACCGCGAGCTGTTGAAGGAGGGAGGCAGAAAGGATCAACAAAAGCGGCAACACAGCAAGCCCTGCGTCTCGTCAGCAGCAAAGAGGCAGTAGAAATTAATATGTTTTATATATGTATATCTAAAGGTCGATGGAAGAATAAATGTGCAAATAAGTGCCTGAATGGATGTTTCTTTTTTAAACATGATTGTATAACTGACTTATTAAGTGTATCTGTGTAAATATGTAAATATCTGTATCAGTGTCTCACTTTGTGTATAAGTGGCTGCATGGGTTGGTGACTAGCTACATGAGTGTCGATATGGGTTATTAGTTGGTTTTTAGAGTATCAGTATGATTGTCTGTATGGTTTGGTGGGGGTATTACTTACCGCATAGATGCATGAAGGGGTGACTCACTGTTTGTATGTGTTTTGAAGACAGCATGTGTGAAGGAGTGCATGTGTGAGTATGTGTGTGAGTAACTCTATAGATGAGTGTCAGTGTGTAATAAGATGTATAGGTGTGTGAGTACATATGATGAGTGAGTACATGTATGAGTGCCTATATATAACTGTTAGTGAATGACTGGACGTGTATGTAGATTTTTGAATTACTGAATAGGTTGTTCTAACTGGAATTTTAGTTTCTATTTTTGAATGTGTGTATCAAGGGTTATATTACGCTGAGAGGAGGTCTGCCACTCTTTCACAAGGATGATGTCATCAGTGATGTCATTTGAGATGTCATCAGTGATGTCATGAGTGATGTCACTGACCTGATGTAATATGTGACGTCATCAGTAGTGCATTGCGGGCGCGCGAGTTATAGTTAGCTGAACTAACTATAACGGGGGAATTTCAATGGTTTTGTATGAGTGAAATGTCCAGCTAACTATAACAAGTGTGAAACCTATGGTTTTTTCAGTGAATTTGCAAGGTTTTTTAAATGCTAATTCCTAACTATAACGTGGCTGAAACCTATGGTTTTTTTAGTGAATTTCAGAGGTTTTTTAAATGCTAATTCCTAACTATAACGTGGCTGAAGCATATAGATTTTTCAGTGAATTTCAAAGGTTTTGTAAATGATAATTTTTAAATGTATTAATTGTTATATTTTGTTATACTGATTTACTACATTGTTTTAAACTATTTATTTTTAGATATTTTATTTTTTAAATTACATTACATATTTTTAATATAAATTGAAAAAAAATGTTTTTACACCTCTCTGCAACACAGCCCCCTGGCGCGTTTGCAGAGGGGGAACTAATTCCCCTTGCATTCTGGTGGTCCCTGAGTGCCAACTAGCCCACCAGGAACCTCCAGTGTGTGCCATGGGGCTGCATTGCAGAGAGGTGTTATGAGGCCACGCCCCTTTTTACACCTCTCTGCAACGCAGCCCCTGGGCACGTTTGCAGAGGGGGAACTAATTTCCCTTGCATACTGGGGGTCCCTTGGGGCCAACTTGCCCACCAGGAACCTCTAGTATGGGCCAGGGGGCTGTGTTGCAGAGAGGTGTAATGAACCACGCCCCTTTTTACACCTCTCTGCAACGCAGCCCCCTGGCGCGTTTGCAGAGGGGGAAATAATTCCCCTTGCATACTGAGGGTCCCTGGGGGCCAACTAGCCCACCAGGAGCCTCCAGTATATGCTAGGGGGCTGCGTTGCTTTGCCCCGGGGGTGGCGGTCCCCGGGGCAGTGTGTTTGGGCGGGATTGGGGCCCCCCACACTTATCTTTCACTATGCCCCCGGGATTTGCTCCCCCCTGGGGGAAATTTGAAAAAAAACAGACCGGGTTTTTTTCTGCCTTGGTGTCCTTTTGGGACCACCTGAGCACGCCTAGGGGGTCAGGGTGTTTCTACCCTGCCCCCTTTTTGTGTTCTACACATTTTTTTTTCTGCTTTCTTGTGCCTCGGTGTACCGAGCACAAGATGGCTGCCAACACTTCCTGGTTTAGAGTGTTGACAGTTAATGAGCTTGCAGCTCGTGCTCGGAAAGGTACGCTTACGTAAGCGTACGGTACACGAACAGGTCCGCTTACGAACGTGTACGCCGCAATTTTTGTAAAAAAAAAAATGGGGGCCTTGGGGGTCCTTGTGGGACCCCCTGAGCAGGCCTAGCCGGTCAGGGTGCTTCTACCCTGCCCCCTTTTTGAGTTCTACAAGATGGCTGCCAACAATTTCTGGTTTGGAGTGTTGACAGACAGTTGACAGCCAATCAGCATGCAGCTCGTGCTCGGAAAGGTACGAGTAACATTAAAAATATATTTGACATTATATTAAAATGTTGGTGTTTTTTTTTTATTTACTACTATCAAAAGCACATTTATATATCTATATATAAAACATAAGATTAACTAGTCCCACTCCAGTGTGTGCAACAGTAGGGAAAGCGCTGGACTTTGAAGGGATTAAATGTACTATTCCCACTCCAGTTTGTTCAACAGTAGGGAAAATGTTGGATTTCAGATGGATACATTTACTATTTGCACTCCAGTCTGTGCAACAGTAGGGAAAGTGTTGAACTTCAGAGGGATAACATTTACTATTCCTGATTCAGTCTGTGCAACAGTATGGAAAGTGTTGGACTTTGGAGGGCTAGCAATTATTATTCCCAGTCCAGTCTGTGCAACAGTATGGAAAGTACTACACTTCAAACACATAATATATATGAAGCATAACCCTTATAATATATAACAAATATAAAACTTTTGATATGAACTTTATTTATGAATGAACAATATGTATATATAAAAATAAAAACCAATTAACATGATTGCTAAACAATTTAAAAATATGAATTTTACATTTTTTTATTTATTTAATACTTAATTAACTTACCACACTACACCCCCACAATCCTAGAAGCCCACACTTAAATATTAACACTAAATACATGTAACATAGTTAATAATCACTTACATTTAATTAATAATAAATTGTTGATTAATTAGTAATTAACTTCTCACCCAATACCCCTATACACCCAGCAGCCAGCACCTAATATATAACTTAAAAATACAATTATCACACAATTTACAAAATTCATTAAAGAAGTAACAATAAATTGTTAATTAATTGCTCATTAATTAATACTTAATTACCTTCCCACCATATACAACTACAAACCCAACAGCCCGCAACTAATATATAACTTAGAAAAATAATTATTACACAATGTGCATATTTATTAATCAATTTAATAATAAATTAGTAATTAATGGTTAATGAATTATTACTTAATTAACTCCCCATGGTAAACTCTGCAAACCCAGCAGCACGCACATTATATAACTTAAAAAAAATAGAACTATTACTCAATCAGTGGACGCACGTGCATTCAGCTTTGGCTGAATCGATTACAAAAGGTCCTCTCCCTCGCTAGCAGCGCATGCGCTGCTTTGGCCCGGTGAGACCTAAAAAGGGCTCTACTTGCCGCTTGCAGGTCACACTTAATCCACTACTAATGCCTTTGTGGTTTATATCCTGCTTGTGTTTTTTTGCAAGACATCCACCTGGTTGACACCACAAAACATTACCAAGCACTGCAGTTCGGACATCCTAACCCATCATCAAACCATGGTCAGCCAGATGGTGTTAAGGATTTTGTTCCAGGCATCTGCATCAACCGCACACTAGTCTCTGTTTCCGAAGGACCCTGCTTTAAGAGTCTGTGCCAATATGTATCTACAGCCACAAATGCCACAAATGGAAAATGCTACTTAACCTCTAGCTTCTTTTCATAATGTGTAGTGCTGTAGATTGACATGTGCCAATCCTCCTACTCGGAAACCTGTATCATTTGCAGATCTTTTGCTTTCAACTATTATCTCAAATTAGAGAGGTGGAGGAAATGGCACCCATACCTCCCTCCACAAACAACTAGTATATTCTCTGGTGCTGCCCCTAAAATATGGAACTCTCTTCCTCCGTATGTACGCAGACTCTCCACGACGACGGCTTTCAAACTGGAAGCCAAAAGATTCCTAATGAGCAAATTCTTACCATAAGGGGTGGAGGCACTCATAAGGCGGTTGCTCTTGGTTTCTATCTCCATGGCACAACTAACAGTCACCGATCGCCTCTTCTGCATAATATTATACTCTACACGTGTACCACTGTGTACTGTTTATTCTTTTTTTTCACAATTGCTGTGCACATTTCATTTTTGTCTTCTCTTCCAACCTATTGTAAAGCGCTCTGATATCCTTTGGGATCTTGTTCGCGCTATATAAAACGTTATAAATAAATAAATAAATACAATTAACATAATCAATGAAATACTTAATAATAATGTAATAGCAAATCAATAATAATTTTTAATTATACTTAATTCACCTCACACCCCACAATCCTACAAATCTAGTAAACTACTGCAACAATATAAATTACTATTAGCAATTAAATAAAAAATTATAAAACATTTAAATTACAAACTATATTTATAAATATTAATAATAATTATAAAAATAATAATAATAACACATAAAATTGATATATGAACTAACTCACATAATTATTGAAAATTATATTTAAAACCGCAATATTCTTGAATTTGATGTAACGGACCTGAAACATTTAGATTCTTGACAACGGTATTTCTGCATCACAATAATTTATTTTCTTATGTATTTCATACTCGATATTCAAAACTCAATATTTTGTCCAAATACTACCTCTTTAGGATCTTTTTAAACGGTTTGAAGTTAGCAACAGCTGGCTCAACAAGTGCATTATTTGTTTCAACCAGGCCAATTTAATTATAGTTATCTGATATAGCCGTATCGAATCTGTTTTTACAGATACCAGTTGGAGACTCTTTTTAAATATCAGACCATTACCCTATAAACAGTGCCACTGAGATTATAGGATAATTGAAGAGCAAACTGTGTGGCACAGTTGACTAATTTATGCACCAAGAAAAGGCAAATTATGCAGCCTTATGCTGTAATCTGTGCAGGACTGTCTCACAATATTGTCCTTTTAACACACATTAATTCTGTCTGGGCAAACACATTGGTGCTAATTGAACACTAAACCCGGGAGAATTTGTTTTTAAACTGACATAATCTTTCATATTATTGGCATTCCTTTTTATGCTAGTTACATGAATTTCGCAAAATCAACGCAAGCCAATTAAAAAAAATTGTGTTTTTTTTCGGCGGTATGAAATGTATCTTTGTGTCCAAAAATTGACACAATGATTAATTTTCACTTGAAAATGGAGATTTGAATTCCAGATTTGCATTTCGTGTAATTTACCCTAAAAATTGCATAATTACACAAAAGAAAATTACACAAATTTCACCCCCCCCCCCGATTAAACACCTGAGTACAGCTATTAAAAGTTGATCACTTAACCTTAGCAAATGGTCTGTTCTGCATGTGACCCTTTGTGGCACTTTTCATTTTGTACCTTTTGAGTAAGAAACATTTTTTTGTTGAAATCTTCAAATTTTGCAGATGATGGTGGATTATGTGGCGAGTGCGGTTACTCCATAAATATGCAGAAAGTGGCACAACCTACAAGAGGAGCAATCCAATTCTCTGCATCTTATGCAATATTATCACAAGTGAGTGACCACCGCCCGTCCTCACAAGTGGATGGACCATTCACTCTCACCTTTTGCTAAACAAGAAGAGTGTCTGTCAGGCTGAGCAAAGGGCAGCCTGACATATCCTTTTTTGTTCAGGTCAGGCAGCCAGGAGCAAGACATGAGCCTCACTTCCTGGCCTGAACTTTGCCAGACTGAAGGTGGCACAGCTCTTGTGGGCTTGACTTCTTCAGCCTGGTAAAGCACCTCAAGGCCCTCTCCCTTGTGATGAGGGAGAGCACCATTGATAGCCTTGGGCCTGGGAACTTCAGTTTTAAGCCCTTAAGTGGCTAGGGCAAAGTGCCTATCAATGACACTTTGTCACAGAGTGGAGTATCGTCAGCAACTCTAACTGCCCCCATCCCACTCTGTGACGAAGTAGGGACTGCTGCCTCCCCTCATTAGCTGACCATGAGAGAAGGAGGCAGTCGCAACCCTCCTGGGACCTCCAGGACTTCGATTCTCGAGATCTGCAGCCGTTAAGTGTTTTGTTATTGTTTGGTGCATGCATGATGCATGTATGAATATTTGGGAGTGAGTGTTGTGAATGGATGCGTGTGTGTGCGCACATTTCTGAAAGCAAGGGTGTGAGTGAGTATATATGTGTTCATGTGAGGCCCACCCACCCCCTTCCCTGCTAAAATGTGTGACCACCACTGCAGGTGAGACTTAAACCCCTTGGTACAAGAATTACTACAGTTCTCCAATCTTCTGCTATTTACTCTAACTAATGTATACTTAAGCTCTTTCGCAGTATTTACTTTGCCTTTTGTTCCTTCATGCCTACTAAACAGGTACAAGCCACTTTGGGAATCCATCTCCATGGCAACCTTCAGGAATCTGTAATTTCACTTCCTAGGAAGAGGCATCCAATCAAATGCTTAGAGGGAAAATTCTTGTGGGTTGGCTGCTTTTGGTCCTCACCTTTCAGAATCTCCTTATACATTACAAGCACGTGTTCACCAAGAGCAAAACACTTTTTATGTGTCTTAAATGAACAGCAACTTGCTCTTTACACCATTGTGTGTCACCGTATTGAATACCACTACATCATCTGAGTGTAGACTCCCATTTTGAAAGTATTTCATTAAAGGAAGGGGCTGTCCCAAAAATAACACTACAGGACTTGGGGGAATTGGTGGGGGCATTACGAATGGGTCGAGGATGATGGGTGAAAAGGAGTTGAGAGAACTATGCTGTGCAAGAATTGATGGGTACGGGTACCCAGCGAGATCCTGCAACATGTGTGTATTGCATTACATTTTTTTCTAACAAAACCTCAATAAAACGTAAGTATGAAAAAGAAAATGTATTTAATTGGAAATATAGTACCCATAATGTAGTGGGAGTATACCCTTTACACTTTGATTCGACCAGGTTATAATCGGAGCTAAAGATATTTTTTTCCTAAAGAACAGAATTTCCCAAGCGGCCATTTTAAACATATAGAACCGCAGTAAGACATTTTAAAACTACTTATGCAAAAAAAGTCACATGCATAAAAGATCATGTATGTAAAATGTAAAGTAGTTGCTCAATCATAGCATTTAGAAGATGATAAAAAAGATTAATCGTGTGCTCGTCAATTGACCCCCTGTTGTCTCTTATCCATGAGGGTTAGTGTATTCCAAAATGACAGAACTGAGCTGCAGGCTGAATTTGAATACATATACTATGTCAGTGCAGAAACCAGAAGCCAGACTCTGCATTGTGTAATACAAGTATATCTGGAGTTGTCCCAACATATGGTGAGATCTTAATTCTAGAGGATCTTAGCGATGGCAAGCCTTGTATATGTGCTGCTGCATATGACGTGTCCGGTATCCAATGGGGTTCCTCCATCAGGTATATATGGGGCATTCCATTCCAGGAATAAACAGGTGTTCCAGTTCCATGGGACATGAAACCCATCTACATGCTTCCCACTCTACTCCTACACCTGTCTTCTTTTTGCTTTCGCTGAAGTCTTTGGTTCCCAGAATCGCCACGGGTCTCTGTGAAATCCGTTTCTTGCAGTACAACAGAATGAGAACGTGTAGAGTTGAGTAGAAGATTCTTTATTCAGAAGGAGAAACTCCAGCTTCTCTTCAAACCCAAACATTGTACGTATTAAATGGAGCATACTAATATAGGAAAGGTGGGGCATATTACCAAGCAATAGCGATAATTATCGCTATTGCTTGGTTAGAGACAAAAATTTACCGCTGAGCTGCGGTGATTTGTATCGCAGATAAACCTTGGTTTACCAAGGTTTATCGCAAATGCGATAAAAATCGGCCGCAATGCATGAATATCGCTGAAAAGTCAGCGATATTCATGCATTACCAAGCTAATGCTCTTAGCCTTGTTATCCACCTCCCATTGGATAACATGGCTAAGAACTGCTCAGGGCAGGTGTTAGCTTTTGGAGATATACGCGCTTAGCGCGAATATCTCCAAAAGTTGGTATTAGGAGATAGCGATGTTAGCGACTGTTTCCAGTCGCTAACATCTTGGCACGCCCACTTTGCATGTCATTAGTGATAAATATCACTGACATGCAAAGTGGGGCCCAAGATGGTCGCTATCTCCTACTAGCTGTCGCTAACTGGTGTTAGCGACAGCTAGGTAATAAGGAGATAATTTTATCTCCGCTTTCTTGGCTTTTAAAGCCAAAAAAGCGGAGATAAACCCCCTTGATAAAATGCCCCGGTATGTCTAACACAAACAAATAATAATTAAAGAGAACAAGTGAAATGACACAATACCATACACCTTTCCCCCTAAATAACAGATAGAAGAAAATAGCTGAAATAATTTCAAGTACTTGACTGTTACACCACATAGAAGAAGAAGACAAAAAGAAAATACAAAAACGTATTCCAATTTCCAATATCCTAGTCTGCCTCATGGACCATCACTCTATTGAGATTCCATATACACCCATCATCCAACTTCACAGCCTTCTGGAACATTGTAACCACTTGGTGAGGTTTACTATAATGCGAGACATTACATGAATTTTTGGGCAATTTGATTCTCACCACATCTCCCACTTTAACAGTAAGTAGATGATTTGATACCTTGACTCAGGTTATACCATTCTTTTATTTTGTCTGCAGACATTTCTCTTGATCGTCCCTACTTGACTAAGTGCCCGATTTATATTCTGGCAGACAGAGTATTCTCCATTGGCCTGGTGGAGGGCGTTACGTCTTCCAGTCCGAGACTACGCTGTCCACCAGATTTATAAATGAATGACTACCTGGCGATCGTTCCTAAAGGTATTGGCAGGAACTACTGTCACAGCGGTCCCCGTCAATACATTTTACTGTTTGCTGCAGGGCAGCGTCAGAAGGACGCAGCCCTGTAGCAAACCATATTCTTTTTTTCTTTTCAAAAAGAAAAACAGTAATGCTCTCTCACCATGGGAGGATTCTCCCATGGTGAAGAGAGCATTAGATGGTTTAACTGTTCCTTACCGCCAGGTTTTACATGTCAGTAAGGAACAGTAAAATGTGACACATGTCCACCCATCTAATTTGGGTGGGCGGATATGTAGCCATTTCTCCAATGGCCCTTACTCCCCAGGGCAGTCAGAGGAGATTTATCACAGCAGAGAGTAGTCTATACTGTGATTAACCCTAACGTCCGCCCACATGTAAATTTGGCCAGCGTATACTACATTGGCAGGGAGGAAATTGTATCGCCATTGTGATGGAGTACCCTCTCCACCAATATATAAATCAGGACCTCAGTCTTCAAAGCAAAGAGATTTTTCACTATAAGCACCTATCCAAGGAGGACACATTTTTATACATGGTTTCCGATTCCTGGAGCGTTCAAAAGGAATTTTTCCCAGTAGCCGTACTGTGGCCATCCTAACCACTCCTTTTTAACTAGCAATCTACATGTTTCCTTCATGGTTCAATTAAATCTCTTCACCATCAGTTGGTTTCGGCATGGTACCAGGCACAACCCTCATGAGCAATGTCCATCTCCCCCAGAAATCTTTCTATCACTTTTGAGGTCAGTTGCACACCATTGTCAGTTAGTATACTCTTGGGATTGCCTTCTCATGAGAACACATCTTGATGACAGATAAGGTCGAAATATCACTCACTTAAGGCCACCACGACAATATATACATTAACACTAATATATATTTAGACTAGCAGCCCGTCCCGACGTTGTCCGGGTATGAATTGCTGCCAGCCAGTAGTATATTGTTTTGTAGGATTTTGTTTTGATAGCATTTCTTATCTGTGACAGGCCTGTGAAATGCTCCGATTCACAGTGCACTGCGGATGCACTTAAGAGTGCGCGTTCAGTAGTGTGTGAGCTCGAGTTTCCCTACTTTATTTTTCCTTGCAATATTATATAGCGCAAACTCGACAACATGGCATGAGCACAATTTACATTACAGAAGAACACATTAATTTGTGGTTGGCACGGGGAGACAAAGCGATTTGCCTGGAATCACAGGATGTTGAGCTGATGCCGAGATTCGAACGTAGCTCCCCAGCTCTAAAGTTCGCAATTCTAGAACTTGTGGCGGTAGGTGTGTCGAAAAGTGTATGTAGGTGCTGGCCTGTGCATTTTTCAAATGGGTGGTGAAAAAATATGAGTATGTTGCTGGAGATGTGGGCTGCCGTGCCACCAATGTACTTACCGGGGGAGGGTAAACACCCATTATTCTGCAACTTTCTTTCCGCTTACTACCATCACTCCGCATACTTTCATTACGAAAGTACCATGACTCTGCAATGCCAGTATAACGCATGGCATTACATTTTATATGCTTTTACCACGCATACATTTACAACGAAATGGTAAAAGCATGTTTTTTAAAAATGTTTGGATAAGGTAAGTATGGTTATAGGGGTATATGTTTTGGGGTCCTGAGGTATATGTTTTGGGATGTTTGAGTATTTTAAGGGTTCAGATATAGTTTTGGGTTATGGGGTACAGGGGAGGTTTTAGGGTTTAGCGATAGGTATGGGGTTGGGGTACAGGGGTATTTTTAGGGTTCAGGGCTAGGTTTGGGTTTTGGGGTATAGGGGTATTTTTAGGGTTCAGGGGTAGGTTTGGGTTTTGGGGTACAGGGGTATTTTAATGGTTCAGGGCAAGGTTTGGGTTTTGGGGTACAGGGGTACTTTTAGGGTTTAGGGCTAGGTTTGGGTTTTGGGGTTCAGGGGTATTTTAGGGTTCAGGGGTAGGTTTGGGTTTTGGGGTACAGGGTTATTTTTAGGGTTCAGGGCTATGTTTGGGTTTTGGGGTACAGGGGTATTTTTAGGGTTCAGGGGTAGGTTTGGGTTTTGGGGTACAGGGGTATTTTAAGGGTTCAGAGCTAGGTTTGGGTTTTGGGGTACAGGGGAATTTTAGGGTTCAGGGGTAGGTTTGGGTTTTGGGGTACAGTGGTATTTTTAGGGTTCAGGGCTAGGTTTGGGTTTTGGGGTACAGGGATATATTTAGGGTTCTGGGGTAGGTTTGGGTTTTGAGGTACAGGGGTATTTATAGAGTTCAGGGCTAGGTTTGGGTTTTAGGGTACAGGGGTATTTTTAGGGTTTAGGGATAGGTTTGGGTTTCGGGGTACAGGGTATATTTATAGGGTTAAGATGGGTTAGTGTTTAAGGGTGTTGGGGTATTTTAAGGAGTAAGGGTGGGTTATGATTATGGGGTGCAGGGGTATTTAAATGGAGATGGGTGAGATTAGCACACGATATGAGACATGGCATGAAGGGCGGAACGTACCACACGCCCCCAGCGTTTGTCACGCCCCCAGCACATGCCCCCAGCACAACGCAGACACGCCCACAAGGGACTACTTTGCTGGCACGGTTCTTTTACCTTTTAAAAGTATATGGTGGGCATCTGCATAGCCTATGTCCTTCTGTGCAACTGCCCTTTCCAACGCTATATTGGGTGTTGTGATTGGTGCTGTGGTTCTTGAGATTACCCGCTTCAAAGGTTTGGGCTCTCTCTTTATTATATTTGTACTAGCAGCCCGTCCCGACGTTGTCCGGGTATGAATTGCTGCCGGCCAGTAGTATATTGTTTTGCAGGATTTCGTTTTGATAGCATTTCTTATCTGTGAGAGGCCTGTGAAAAGCTTTGATTCACAGTGCACTGCTGATGCACTTAAGAGTGCGCGTTCAGTAGTGTGTGAACTCAAGTTTCCCTACTTTATTTTTCCTTGCAATATTATATAGCGCGAACTCGACAACATGGCATGAGCACAATTTACATTACAGAAGAACACATTCATTTGTGGTAGGCATGGGGAGACAAAGCGATTTGCCTGGAATCACAGGATGTTGAGCTGATGCCGAGATTCGAACGTAGCTCCCCAGCTCTAAAGTTCGCATTCTAGAACTTGTGGCGGGAGGTGTGTCTAAAAGTGTATATCGGTGCTGGCCATCAATGAGAGAGACCTGTGCATTTTTCAAATGGGTGCTGAAAAAACATGAGTATGTTGCTGGAGATGTGGGCCGCTTTGCCACCAATGTATCTACCGGGGGAGGGTAAACACCCATTATTCCGCAAATTTCTTTCCGCATACCATCACTCCGCATACTTTCATTACAAAAGTACCATAACTCCGCGATGCCATTATAACGCATGGCATTACATTTTATGTGCTTTTACCACGCATACATTTACAACGAATTTCGTTGTAAATGCATGAATGGTAAAAACATGTTTTCTTAAATGTTTGGATAAGGTAAGTATGGGTATAGGGGTATATGTTTTGGGGTACTGAGGTATATGTTTTTGGGGTGTTTGGGTATTTTAAGGGTTCAAATATAGTTTTGGGTTATGGGGTACAAGGGTAGTTGTAGGGTTTAGGGATAGGTATGGGTTTTGGGGTACATGGGTATTTTTAGGGTTCAGGGCTAGGTTTGGGTTTTGGGGTATAGGGGTATTTTTAGGGTTCAGGGGTAGGTTTGGGTTTTGGGGTACATGGGTATTTTAAGGGTTCAGAGCTAGGTTTGGGTTTTGGGGTACAGAGGTATTTTTAGGGTTCAGGCGTAGGTTTGGGTTTTGGGGTTCAGGGTTATTTTTAGGGTTCAGGGCTAGGTTTGGGTTTTGGGGTACAGGGGTATTTTTAGGGTTCAGGGGTAGGTTTGGGTTTTGGGGTACAGGGGTATTTTAGGGTTCAAGGGTAGGTTTGGGTTTTGGGGTACAGTGGTATTTTTAGGGTTCAGGGCTAGGTTTGGGTTTTGGGGTACAGGGGTAGTTTTAGGGTTCAGGGGTATGTTTAGGTTTTGAGGTACCGGGTTATTTATAGGGTTCAGGGCTAGGTTTGGGTTTTGGTGTACAGGGGTATTTTTAGGGTTCAGGGGTAGGTTTGGGTTTTGGGGTACGGGGTATTTTCAGGGTTCAGAGCTAGGTTTGGGTTTTGGGGTACAGAGGTATTTTTAGGGTTCAGGGCTAGGCTTGGGTTTTGGGGTACAGGGGTATTTTAGGGTTCAGGGGTAGGTTTGGTTTTTGGGGTACAGGGTTATTTTTAGGGTTCAGGGCTAGGTTTGGGTTTTGGGGTACAGGGGTATTTTTAGGGTTCAGGGGTAGGTTTGGGTTTTGGGGTGCAGGGGTATTTTAAGGGTTCAGGGCTAGGTTTGGGTTTTGGGGTACAGGGGTATTTTAGGGTTCAGGGGTAGGTTTGGGTTTTGGGGTACAGTGGTATTTTTAGGGTTCAGGGCTAGATTTGGGTTTTGGGGTACAGGGGTATTTTTAGGGTTCAGGGGTAGGTTTGGGTTTTGAGGTACAGGGTTATTTATAGGGTTCAGGGCTAGGTTTGGGTTTTGGTGTACAGGGGTATTTTTAGGGTTTAGGGATAGGTTTGGGTTTTGGGGTACAGGGTATATTTATAGGGTTAAGATGGGTTAATGTTTAAAGGTGTTGGGGCATTTTAAGGAGTAAGGGTGTAAGGGTGGGTTATGATTATGGGGTTTAGGGGTATTTAAAGGGAGCAAGGTGGGATTAGCACACAATATGAGACATGGCATGAAGGGCGGAACGTACCACATGCCCCCAGCGTTTGTCACGCCCCAGTACACGCCCACAGCACAACGCAGACACGCTCACAAGGGACTACTTTGCTGGCATTGTTCTTTTACCTTTTAAATGTATATGGTGGGCGTCTGCATAGCCTATGGCCTTCTGCTGCAACTGCCCTTTCCAACGCTGTATTGGGTGTTGTGATTGGTTCTGTGGTTCTTGAGATTACCCGCCTCAAGGGTTTGGGCTCTCTCTTCAATATATTAGTATGGATGGATGTACTTACCAAAGTCAAAGGTCCTGCAATGTCCAATGCCACTTCATCCCACACTTCAGAGGCATTGTCACAGAAACTATAAGCGGTGTCCCAGGTTTCTGAACCTTGTCACTTACCTACATTCACATTTCTGATTCTTCTTTCTACCTGAAAATCCATTCCTGGCCACCAGTAAATCACTCTTAATCTCTCCTTAGTCTTGCATATATCCTGGTGACCCCCGTGAGCTAGTTGCACTAGGCAATCCTTAACCCCCTGAGGAGGTACCAATCTACTTCCCCTCAGCAAAAGACCCTTCGCAACTGACAATTCATAAAAAAACATTTTCAAATCCTGGAACACTGTTATATTGTCTAATAAAGCGAGTTCACATACTTTCTTCAAAATGCCATCCTTTTCTAGCTCATTCCAACGACTCCTCTTTGGTAACAGATACATCAGTGATAACACAAACTTTAAACTCTTCTCCCTTTTACCACCACTCACCTGCCTGCTGATCATTGTGTGTAATATCAACCAGATGTAACAAGCAATTAGCAAATTTGTTCTCAACACTCAGCACATATAAAATTACAAAGTGATACTCCTGCAAGGCCACCATCCACTTACAAATCCTGGAAGAGACACGGTGCTAACCTTTTTTGCCAAAACCCTCTTGTAGAGATTTGTGCTTAGACTGTATCAAGAACTTAACACTCGATAGAAATTGTTTACATTTCATGATTACCCAAAATACAACAACGACTTCCTTCTCCATGGTGGAATGCCCAATTCTTGCTCCCTTTAAAGACCTAGAAGCAAACGCTATGGTTATTTCAACACCCTTCTGAACCTACTTCAACATCACACTTAGATCGTTATCATTCGTCACAATCCAGCAAGGCAAGCCAGGTACAAAACACTTCAAAGATTGGGCAGAAACTCGTAGGCAGAAGGAGAAGTGGGGTTCTCATGGGACGCGTTTAGGCCGCACCTGTAAGTGGGCCAAATACTAGCACTGAACAACTCACAAATGTGCCTTGAGAAAGAATGGCAACATAGTGAACCCAACCGACAGCAAGGACAAGCGGCCGAGGACCCCAATCCAGACTGTTCTTCCACACAGAAGCGAATAACTGCACAGGCTTACTGCCGGGTCCTGGGGGTGCACAGCTGGAGCGCCGCAGTGTGCGGCTGGCCCCCCAGGGAATGTGAGAACAAGTGTTCACATCTAGCACGAGTCATTGTACTATCCAAACAGAGAAGACACTGGGCAGCAATGTCGGAATCCTGGCCAAGGTGGGCTGATTACCAGCCACCAGAATACCCCCATATCACTGATGACCCACGTGGTCCGCAGGCAGTGCTGCTGGCCATGGAGAGCACCAGGAAGAGCGGAGCAGGCCTACACCGTCAAAGGACAGACAGACACCCAGCAGTCTAAGCTAGTATTTGCCCAGCGCAGACCACCCAAGAGCACAGAGACTACAAAGGAAGACCATCGGAAAGTGGGAGCCAGCGAGTCGACCTCAACAGAACCAGTAAAGATGTTCAAAGACCTAAAGCAATCCCTCACCGCAATTGACCATAAAATTGACTCTCTTGCAGACTGGCTAGACAAGCTGAAAGATAAATTAACCAGCCACGATTGACGTATTGAACAACTGGAACAACGCACCGCTCAACTGGACAATGAGGTAAACGTACATGAGAAATTGCTCAGCATGGAGAAGGTGCTAGAAGTGATCCGGAATAAAAGCGAAGACTTGCAAGCCAGGTCCAGGTAGAATAATCTATGTATTCTCGGAATACCGGTGTCCACCTCCATGACCCGAGTAGAAGATTATGTTGAAGAAATGTTGAGGTCTCTATGCAATGAATCACTATCCATCGTCTGCATAGATGAAAGAGCTCACAGATCATTGGGCCCGAGACCTCCACCAGCACCCCCCCAAGCTGATCATTGCCCATCTGTAGAAGAACTAGAGGGACAGATACACTGTATTCTGGATGGTGAGGTATCCGCGTAAAGTATGTTACCTCGAGAACACTGTTTCATTCTACCCTGACTTCACATTGGGGGTGCAGGCAGCCAGGCGTGAGTTTCTGCCGGTGAAAAGAATGCTTCAAAGGCAAGAAATCAAATACTCGCTCCTCTACCTCTCAAAAACTGTGCATCTTTTATGCAGGCAAGACTTCGCACTTCTGCTATGCAAAACTTGCTTCCCAATATTTCACGCTACCATTAGTAAGGTGATCCTGGGTAACATTAGGGCTAAGATAAAGGAGTTTGTGGAACCTGCCGAGAGGGAATCTCCATTTTTGGGAAAAGAAGCCCAAGCGAGAAGATATGGAGAGGGGGATCGCTCAGGCAGGACTCTTGCAGGGCTACTACAGAAGCCCTGGGCTAGCAACTACATTATTATTATTGTTATTATTATTATTATTATTATTATTATTATTATTATTATTATTATTATTATTATTATGAGTTTTGTATAGCGCCTGGTTACCGATAGGCATCCCAGCTCTTCTAGAACATAACACTGCTAAAAAATGAAGAGATTAAATGGAAAACAAGAAAGTTTTTAAAAGTTTACGGAAGCGAAGCAGACTAGCTTCCGATCGAAGTTGTAGGGGCAGTGAGTTCCACAGGGAGGCCACATTTATTGAGAACCTTCTGCCACCAGTTCTAGCCTTTTTTCACCTGCCAACCTGGAGGAGATGTTGATTGTCAGAGCGGAGGGAACGAGAGGCCTTGTAAGGCTGGACCATCTCCTCAAGAATAGGAGGGCCTACCCCGTGCAGAACTTTGTGGGCAATACAAAGGGACTTGAATTTCACCCTGTCCCTCACAGGGAGCCAGTGCAGTGCCCTCAACGCCGGGCGGGCAGATTGACGCCTGGGGAGACCCGTCAAAAGCCTGGCAGCCGCGTTCTGCACTTGCTGCAGTTTATTCAGGGTGGATTCGGGCGCGCCCAGGAATAACGCTTTGCTGAAATCCAGCCGCGAGATGATAAGTCCCTGGATGAGAAGCCTTCAAGTCGCCACTGGGAGCAGAGGCAGAATCTTCTGGGCTGAGCGGAGCAGGCCAAAGCACACGCCAGCGGTCTTTTTGGCATGGGTTTTAAACGATAGGTCCTGCTCCAGCCACACCCCCAGGCTCTTGATCTCCTGCTTGGGGGGGGGGGGTACCGGTCCCAGACAGTCTGGCCAGCTGCTGGGGGACAGCGATGGAAAAGAGTTCCCCAGCAGCATCAACTCCGTCTTGGAGCCATTTAACTTTAGGGCTGAGCTGCACATCCACGTGTAGATCTTCTCAAGACACGCGTGCAGCCTGTCGGGATGGTGCGCCGACTGGGAGAGGCCTACCACCAGCTGCGTATCATCAGCATAACTGATGATTTTAATACCCAGCGGCAGTACCACACTCTCCAGGGGGGTCATGTAAACGTTGAATAAGGTAGGGCTCAATGAAGAGCCCTGTGGCACATCACACTGGAGAGGGGTTGAAGATGATTTTTCATGGCCTTCCCACACCTCAAATGTACGGCCTTCCAAGAAGGAAGCGAACCATTTGAGGGCCAGACCCGTGACCCCCACCCCCGACAGCCGTTGGAGAAGCACCTGATGGTCCACGGTGTCGAAAGCAGCACTGAGGTCCAGGAGGATCACTGCCACTGATCCCCCCGAATCCAGCATGCTCCTTGCATTCTCCACGACCGCCAGCAGGGTGGTGTCAGTCCCCTGGCCGGGACGAAAACCCGTTTGGGAATCGCCCAGGAGGGAATTGGCCTTCAAGAAGTCCGAGAGGCGGCTATTCACCAGCTTCTCGGCCACCTTACTAATACCCGGCAGCAACGAAATAGGTCGAAAGTTGGCAAGGTCGGCGGGATCGAGATTAGGCTTTTTCAAAAGGGCCTTAACCACTGCCCCTTTCCAACTAGGGGGTACTACCCCTTGGGCGAGGGACAGATTTATCAAGTCCGTCACAGGGCCGCCAATTGTAGAAGACACCTGTTTGAGATATTTGATCGGTGCTGGGTCTTTCGGGGAGCCACTCTTCATAGACCTCAGAACCGCCAGGACTTCCTCCATCGTGACTGGACCTAGAGAGGCCAGCTCCACCGATTGCGTTTTAAGTTGAGAGCTGGAATTATCATCCGAAGAAGTGACCTCACCTAGCCGGGGAAGGGAAGCCAGTATGTTATCAAGTCTGCTTTTGAAAAAAGAGGCCAGTTCTGTGCATTTTTTGCGAGGGTCCTCGTGAAGAACCTGAGGTACGGGGGCATGCAGTAGCTCCTTAATGACCCTGAAAGACTCTTTAGAAGAGTTGGCCGCAGTGCCTATGCGCTCTTCAAAGAATCCTGCTTTTGCCACTCGAATAGCGGATTTATACCTGCTCAGAGCCGCACGATATTCTTTGCGACTCGCCTCACTCCACTCTCTCCTCCAGGACCGCTCTAGCCTCTTACATCCCTTCCTCAGGGTTCTCAATTCCAGCGAATACCAAGGTGCGGAGCCCACTCTCTTCCCTCTCGTAAGTTGTTTCTTTTTGGGTAGGAGAGTGTCCAGAGAATCTACGAGCCAGGTATGTATATTTGCGTCAGCGACTATCGGGTCGACTCCCTGAGGAGGCTGCGCGGCCTCCAGGTATGCCGCCCAAGTGTCGACTGGGAGCCTCGACCAGGCTCTCTCCAGGGTGTGAACTCTTGGGACCACCGCAACAGGACTGTCAAATTGCCAAGTCGCGGACACCAAAAAATGGTCTGTCCAAGGCAGGGCAATAGCCGAAGATGGAGTAAGATGGTCCAAGTTAGAGAGTATAGGGTCGAGCAGGTGGCCTTTCTCATGGGTAACACCTGAGTTGACTAAGTTGATTCCAAACGATTTAAGGTCGTCGAGCAGGTCGACTCCCGCAACATTGGTAGGGTCATCAAGATGGATATTAAAATCCCGAGAACGACAAAGTTGGCAGTTGAAGAGGCAAGAAGAGCAGTAACTTCTAAAAGAGAGTTAGGGAAGCTGCCCAGGGGTCCAGGAGGGCGGTAGATCAACAAGCCTACCAGAGATACTGTGGGTGATAACCGAAGGGAGAACTGTAAGCTCTCACAATCAGTCACCCCTCCGTTCTGGATCTTACAAGTGAGCGTGTCTCTGTAAAGAACAGCAATTCCTCCTCCCCTCCCTTTCGGTCTGTCAAGGTGAAGTATATGAAAGCCCGGAGGGAGTGCTCTGACCATATCAGGGCCAGAGCTGGGGGAGAGCCAGGTCTCAGTAAGAAACAGCACATCGAGCTCATGGTCCAGAATAAGTGAATTAATTTCAATGACATGGCTCGGCAAGGACCGGCAATTTAGTAAGGCCATGGAAAGAACGGATTTCACCGCCACTGAATTATGGCCGGAAGGACAGGCTCTACACGGTAAAAATGGAATGGTTCCCGCCTGTGCAAAGCTACAGATAGTAGGGTGGGGCGGACGTAAGGCGATGAGAGCGTCCCTCCCATATTGGAGCCTGGTGAAAGAAGGCGCCAGAGAGTCGAGCATGGTGACAGGCCCTGGGACTCCGGCGCAGGTCCGGCGCGTCCGCTGATCGCGTCCGCTGCGCGGAACCATGACCGTCTGTTTTTATAGCGCTGTCGATGGCCTCAGTTAGCTAGCCCGACCCAAGATGGCCGCCAAAACCGGCGCCCAGCGCTCTCGGCGTCAATACTCGGCCGAGAGCGGGACCGGAGCTGTAAGGATGGGGCAGAAGTGATTTCTAGGCGCTACTGAGCGCTGGGGGGTCCCAAACACCTATTAAATCAGGTGTAGTAAATTACAAAATAGCGAACAACAAATGTTTAAAAACACAGTTTAAAATCAGGGAAAGACAAGAGAGCTCCCGGCTTCCGCCTCAGGAGGGGAAAGGTGCATGACATGCTCCTCAATTCTAATAATGATGAGGTGGTGGGACAGGCGGTGATCCAGTCAACAATGACCTCCTTTTACTCATCGCTTTATGCGGCGAGGCAAGTAGATATCCCTTAAACTATTTATTTATCTCAATTCATCTGCTGTGGCTCAGAGATGGGCACCGGAAATATTTCGATGAACCCCCCTGGGAAGACGAAGTGATCTGGATCATTCACGCCCTACCTGGGGATAAGATGCCCGGTCTCGATATCCTATCAGCAGATTTGTAAATAATATGCAGCCCTGCTTGCACTGCGCCTAATCAACATCTATGAAGAGGCGATGCAGAGGGGCGAGCTCCCCCCGTCTCTCTGTGAGGCACTCATTATAACGATATTGAAGCCGGGTAAAGACCCTATGAAGTGCAACTCTTATAGGCCATTGTCCATGATCAACCTGGACAACAAAATCCTTGCTAAACTTATTGCATCAAGACTTCTCCCACTCCTACCCAGTATAATGCGACCGGATCAGTGCAGCTTTGTCTCCAGATGAGCCACATCCCATAATTTGTGCACCTTCTTTGCAACAAGGCAAAAACCCCTCACTTCCGGTGGCGGTGATTTTCCTGGATGCCACTAAGACATTAGATCCTTTCGACTGGCCCTACCTGTTTGCGCTCCTGGCTGGGCCATAAACCCAACTTCCTTAAACTGATTGTGGTTCTGTACACTAAGCCTACAGCCTGAATCCCATTGAATGGGGTGAACTGTCCTCCATTCTTGGTGACCCGGGGCATCCAGCAAGGATGTCCGTTTTCCAAAATTATTTTTGCTATAGCAACAGAAAAAAGATATTTGGGTGTTGGATGCACTCAGTTGCTAGTAGTAAGCTTCACAATATCAGGATGCTCATAGGGATAAAGGTGATGTCCATCCAACCATCACCAGATATGTAGACCAAGTCCACACACACCAGATATGTAGACCAAGTCCACACAAATTCGTATTTTTGCTATAGCTATGGAGCCCCTAGCAGCCCAACTCAGGAATCATCATGTAGGCCGCAAGATAGCCTTCCGTCCATGGGTGATTCTCGTATCTATATAAGCAGATGATGTAACCTTGTATGTTAAGCACCCTGGAAAAAAACTTGATCCCCTGATCCAGGAATTCACGTGGTTCGGAAGTCTTTCGGGTGTGTGCATTACCTGGAGCAAATCAATAATATTTCCGCTAACGCAGGACGTGGAGCGATTCCAGTCAGAGTTCCCCCTTAGATGGGCTGATGGTCCAGTGAGTTATTTGGGGATTTGGCTTAGCTAGGATGTAGAAGGAATGTGGAGATCTAACTATGTTAGGCTTATAGAGCGGTTGAAGAATCACTTGCCAAGGTGGGAGAAGCTGCCATTGTGTCTGACGGGATGCGTGGTGATAGCCAAGATGGTGATCCTTCCCAAGTTCTTGTACTTGTTCATCAACCTCTTGATCCTCCTTAGTAGCGCCTTCAAGCACAGATTATGATCAAATTTAATATCCCTTACATGGGCTGGTAAGCAACCCCGGATTTCCTGGGAAACACTACAGCTACCCTTTGAGCAGGGCAGACTGGGTTCACCTGATATGGAGCTTTACTATCTTTGCGCACAAGCCCAGTTTAGCTTCTACTGGATCTATCCTACACAATTTATGTCACACACTGCGACAAAACACATTCAAGAGGCACCAAAGCCGTTAGCCACAATTCTCTATGAATTTCAGACCAGACCTCGTACTAGTGTGGATATGACAGGCTGTAAGGTCTGGGCCTGGCACAGGCTGCGACTTAGCGCGTGACTTGAAATGCTATGCACTCCTTCCATACCGCTAGCTAGAAACCCAATGCTATCATTCACAGCTGATGTGGGGGTATGCTCCAGGCTAAAAAAAGCTCGGACTGACCACGATGGGAGACGCATTCTCCGGGAATGCCTTTGTGGAACATGATATTGTGCTTGGCAAGGTGAGATGGGCGCGCTGGACAGACTGATGTACTATCAGCCTCTTGGGGCCCAGCGTTCACGCTTTGCCTGCTTTCCGGCAACGCCCCCCACATTTCAGGTGCTAGAGGACTTTCCGACTAACTCTTCCCCTCGTAGACTAATCACCCCCCTCTATGCAGAGATGCAGCGCACTGCCCCAGTTTGTGTTCATGTACCTGGAGTGCGGCAGGATTGAGAGGATCAGTTAGGCATACCCATAAGCGAGAAATGGTGGAGGTTCTGCTGCGCACAGGCCTGTGAGCTATCCCCAAACTTCAGGCTGCGCCTAATTCATTTTAAGTTTCCACACAGACTTTACACAAAGTCTGGGTGGTTGCAGAGAGTTGGCTTGAGAAGAGGAGGGTTGCGAAAGATTCTGGGCATGCCCGGCATCCTTTCTGCACCTGGCCTGGGACTGCCCCGACATCCGCAGATACTGGGAAACTATTTCTGAAGTGCGGGAGGTGATGCTGCAGCTCTACTTGGAATGTTCCCCTATGATTGGATTGCTGGAATTTGTGAGCAGAGTGCATGTGGAGAATAGGAAACTAGCTAGGCTCCTGCTGCTTGCAAAGCATGGAAAAGCGATGTGCTGGGCCCGCCAGCACGTCCCGTGCGGGCTGACTGGCTTAAAGATGCCACATTCTGCAGCAGACAACTGTCCACATACTGGGAACTCATGCCAGCACAGACACGCCCCAGAGATATTTGGGAACCCCTGCAGATACATTTCCTACCCCTCCTGGCCTGATATCTGTTAACAGGATTTAGGATTGCTTCCCCTCTTATTCTCTTTCCCTGTTATTCTCTTTCTTTTCCTCTTCTTCACTTCTCTTCTTCTTGTTTCCTCTTCTCCCTCTAGCTCCCATTCACTCCTTCCTAGTTATATCAGCTGTTAGAATGCTTCAAAATAAGGAAAATTGATGTTAGCGGCCCTGGCGATGGGCGAAAGTTGTTCCAACTTGTCAGACGTTAGCTCATAACTTAACAATATGATGTCATTGATGCCATCACTAAACAGGTACAACAGGTAACTGAGTTTCTATAAAATGTTTTTTTTTTTAAAGATAGCGCAGAAGATAGACATAGCTTCAGATAAAGAAACTTTATTTGGCAGTCCTCACTCCACACAAATTGGATACATTTTCTGAGTAACTTGTAAATGGCTGACAATCGGCTAGCAACATTTGAAACAAACCTAGCATAAAATTCTGTCATCTCTAAAAATGCTTGAACTTCTTCTTTCCTGGTGGGTGGAGGTAAATCAGATATCATTTTAATCACATCATCTTTAGGCTTGATACCTTCCTTTGAAACAGCATGTCCTAAGTACGAAATCTCAGGACAACAAAACTTGCACCTCCCAATATTAAGTGTTATGCCGTTCTTGCTAAAGGTCCTCAACACTTCCTTGACAGTGCTCAAGTGTACCTCAATGGAGGGGTTAAAAATCAAAACATCATCCTGAAAGAAGTTCTCACCTGACCTACCGCCTCAGATATGTGTCATGAGTCTCCTCAACCCAGATGCAGCTGAACAGAGACCGAATGGCATCCTGTTGAAATGACAGACCCCCAAATGGTGTTATGAAAGAAGTAAGATCTTTTGGGTCGTCACAAAGTTTGACCTGATGATAGGCAGAAGTCAAGTCAAGCATTGTGGAAAACTTGACCCTTTAGACTTATCATCTCCATTATATTAGGTAAGTGAAACCTATCTTCTACGACTTCTTTGTTCAGATGTGTAAAGTCAATACATAACCTGATGTCACCCAAGGTTTTGGTGGCAACCACCAATGGCATCACCCACTGAGTAGCTTCAACAAGCTCAGTTATGCCTTTAGTATCCAATCTGCACAATTCTTTTTTAACAGCAACTTGCAGACTCAATAGAATGTTTCTGACTAAGCATGAGCGAATTTTGCGGATCTCGCGTTCGCGAATTTTGCGGATTTGCGGATTCGCAATCCGCAAAATCCGCGAATTCCCGCGAATTTGCGGATTTTTTTTTTTTTTTGTGTTCGCCCGTGTTTCTGCCAGTTCGCGAGGGTTTTGTACACTTTCGCAAATTGCGAACTTACCTGTCGGGTCGCAAGTTTCGCGAACTTGTTGTTTCTACGTGTCCAGCCTGTTTGGGACACTCTTCTTCATCACTGCCACTCTCTGTCACCACTGCCACTCTCTGACTACTCATGCCACCCTCTGGCCCACCCATGCCACCCTCTGTTTCATCACCACACCCTCTGGTTGTCCAGTGTACATTATTTTCGGCAAAGCAAAGCACACCTTCCCTGCCTCAAGTGACCTGAATTAATTTGGGGCTGATTAATGTGTCACAGAATATTTTTTTAGCTGGCACCTGCTTCCTTAGTGCGCCCTGATTAGTGATCTTTTGCACTTGCTAAGTGCTTTCATTGTTGCAAAATTAGTTACAACACCTGCCCTGCCCCAACTGACAATAATGAATTAGGGGCTGATTAATGGATTTTAACTTCCAGCCTGGCTCCTGCTTGTCTCCCTTAGCTGTAATTCAGGACCTTTGTGGCATATGTGTAACTATTCTGAGGTTCAGAGCAGGGTCACATAATAGTTTCAACTGGCAACTGAACTCTGGAGGGGCCCCTCAGGAAGCACTACAGGAAATGGCTACTAATGATGAGCCTGAACTTTTGAACCTGGTAAGTAGTTACTTTCAGTTTTGCTAAAATCGTATTTCTGCAATTTTGCACTTATTCGCGGGGCGCGAACTCACGCGAACTCACGCGAACAGTGCGAGCAGTGTGAGCAAAATCCGCTGCTCGCGGATTTGCGGATTTTGCGGGAGATTCGCAAATCTCGCGGATTGCGGATTTCCCGAAAATCCGCAAAATCCGCGAGCGGAACGGATTTTCCGCCCATGCCTATTTCTGACCTTGCAAGATATGAGCTTGGCATTATCCTTTAACTTAATGAGATGAATGTATCCCTCAATACATACTACTATGTAAGAAAAAAAACATGAGGAAAGCCCTGTTGTAACATGTGGGGTAAGGTATTCACTTTTCTGGCATGAACTTGAGGGTCACAATTGTGGGCCAGGTCAATACCCAACAGTTTTTGATGGAGTCAATTAATAACAGTATCCCCCTTGACGTACATTCCCTGAAGCAAGATTTCCAGAAATTCCAAGTAGCCAATAGATCTAGCCCCATAACTATGCAGAGTGACATCAGGTTCACACCGCTTAACCTTCCCTTGAAAGAGAAAGGCATAGTCTCACTCAGAAATTAATATAAGTTTGGCACCAGAATCCATCATTATGGACACTCTAAAGCCATTTACAGTTACGGAATTTAAAGAATAATCACATTTGACATTAGGAACACAGTTCCCACCACTGATTATTTGTAGAACAAACTCATTATCATCCACATTGACCTCATGTATCCTTTTTTTGACTGTGCAAGATTTACAGCATTTAGCAAAATGATTTTTTATCTCGCAAAGTTTGCATAACACTTTAGCCGTGGGACAATCCTTAAAATTGGCCATATGATTAGGTTTGCCAAACCTAAAGCATGCATTCTTAGACTTAGGCTATAAAAAAAACTGTTTTTGTTTTAGGAAGAAACAGAACGAACAGAAGAACTCTACTCTTTGTTTTTCTGTGATTTGCGTTTGCATAACATCCAATGTTCAATCTGTTTGGCAGATAAAATGACTTCATTGAGAGTAGGATCACTTTTGGACCAAAGATCTTCTCTTATTCTGTCAAATTTTCATTCCAACATAACTTGATCTTGAACACGCTCTTCAGTATTTACCCCAAAATTGCATGAGGAAGCTAATTTGTGAAGAGCTGACACAAATTCCTTGACAGATTATTCCTCAACCTGATTCTTTGTGCCAAAGTAAAAGCGTTGTAATATAATAGAGACTTTAGGAAGGCAATGGTTGTCCAATTTCTTAATGGGAAGCAAAAACTCATTCAAAGAAGCATCAGATTCATCTTAACTTGTTACATCAGGAAGAGTATCGAAAATGTCTTGTCTTTCAGCTACCAGACAATATATTAACATGGAAGCATTATTTTCTGATGAAAAATTTCAATCCAATTCCTTTAAATAATTCATTAAAACATTTTTTCATTTTCACCAAGGTAATACACGCTCACCAGGAAAAATTAAGAAAGGCGGAGGGCTAATATTTTGCATGGCAAAAGCAAAGACCAAACCAAAAGAATTGTAACAAGAGGAAATACAAATGAAGAAATAAAAAGAAAAAATCCACCAAAAATAAGAAATTCACTCTGGTACTTGGTTAAGTACCCAAAATCCACCTGTAAAAGAACGATATTAGTAAAATGTAATATTAGAGATGAGCTGTCATACTGCAGAGCGTCTCAATACAGTAAATTAGGAGAAATTTCTTTAGGGGAAAGGCTCAGGGAGGCAGAACATCAGGTAGGAGGCTCACACCACAATACCAAAGAGTGGAGAATTCTCACAGTGACACTTTCAAACTAAAGAGAAATAAAAAAGGAAAATCCATGGGGATGTCAGCAGAGAAACATCCAGGTACGTAGACTGATTTCAGCCTTGTAATGCAGCGTTGGCAATCCTGAGGCGCAATGAAGTAAGTGAGAAAGTGAGCGAAGCATGAATAAATGCACGCTCAGGAAGCTTCATGAGGAGTCAGCAGTAAGTTCACAAGGCTGCACAGTCAAACCAACTCAACAGCATAGCAACAGAAAATGTACGCTCACTAGGCCGCATGAGAAGGATCAAGCAGTAAGTTCACGGGGCTGCTCAGTAGGCCTCGGCGGTGTACTTCGCTCCGTTCACAGAGTTTGCAGAGTTTTCTGCACTTCGCACTCCGCGGAGTTCGCAGAGTGCAGAAAACTCAGCTTCGCGATGTGCAGCTAAGTTTTTTCCCCGCTCGCAATCGCAAGTGGTCAGTTTGCGATCACAACTGTAAGTTCACGAGCCCGAGCTGCCGCTAGGGTAGAATTTCTACCTGAGCGGCAGGAACACCAGCATAAACTGCAGCTCGCACTGCACTCCGCCACTCACAGGAACTTTTCAGAGTGTTTTTTGTAACTCCCTGGCCTGCTGCTCAGTCGAATAAACTCACACGCGTACCACAAGACAATGCATGCTTCCAAAGCTGAACGAGAGGCGAAAGGTGGCACAATCATGAGACAGGACAGTTCGTACTATTTTCCTAAAAGTAAATGAGATACTGACAGAAAATGGGGCATGCAGGGTAGAAAAAAGCCCATATTAAGTACACGAGGCAGTCTAGTAGATACTCTTCTCGACAAAATGTAGGAGTTGTTCAAAACAAGAAGTCAGAGGGCAGAGTGAAGAGAAACCAATGAAGCAGAAAACAAACTGTATCCAAATGACATTAGTGTCCAAAAACAAATGACAGCACCTTTAGCCTAGGAAACTAAATGAAGTAGAAGTTTCCAAGGATGAAGAGTGATGAAGAATTATCTTAAAGTGTTGAAGTTTTTCCTAGCTGCAGTGGATTCAAAGAAAACTTGTTTCCAATGTGAAATCTATTTCATGCAGTACAACAAAATGAGAACAAGCAGAGTTGATTAGAGGCTTCTTTATTCAGTAGGAGAAACTCCAGCCCAGAAGGACGATGTCCACTAGACAACTGCTATCACAGCCTCCCTTCAAACCCAAACATTCTACATTCTAAATGGAGCATACCAATATAAGAAAGGTGTGTCTAACACAAACATATAATAATTCAAGAGAACAACTGAAATGACACAATACCCTAGTCTCACTGGCTCCTAGCACCACACTAATTCTGGGCACCCAGTCTTGGCACTCTGTCCCAAGCTGCCACATGGTGGCTACTTAAAAAATTGAGTGCGAGGAAAAATGCTCCATGCTAGGCCACTGACTCCATTAGTAGTATGTCCTTCTTGGCCACCAGGGCATACTCGGAGATCATCAGAAGGTGAAACTGGATTACTGTAATTCTCTTTATGTAGGTATGCATGCCTACACCATAGCCAGACTGGAACACATCCAGAATACGGCAGGACGTCCCACTCTTAGGCAGATATGTACAAGGAAGTGGCAGAGTAAGGCGTTAGCCGTCATGGCTTAACGCCTCATTCCACCACTTCAGAAACGAAAGGCTGCACCCTATTTACAAGAATAGGGTGCATCCTTGCTTTTCCCTCAGTGCTGGCGCTACACTTAGCAGTGTAGCGCCAACGCAGACACCCTTGCACCATAGTGCAAGGGTGTCTGCGTGCAGGGGAGGATTGTTTATGCGTAGGAAGGTGTCCCTTACTTCACATAAACAATCCTGAAATGCCATTTTGTCACTTTCATGTGTGATGCTTTATGCAGCACACATTAGAGTCACAAATTGTATTTTTTGTTAGATTGTGTATGTACAGGAAGAGAGGCCTTCCTGAACATAAACAATCCATTGTATTTGCTTTTTGCATGTGTGCTGCGCAAGGCAGCATAAATGGTAAAAGCAAAAACGAGGAGAAATAATGCATTTCTCCTCATTTTGCCAAGTTAAGACCAGGTTTTCCTTAGTCTTAATTTTGGTGCTGCCTTCTATGTACGCTGCCCTTGTACATAGGAGGCAGCGTCAAAGTCAATGGGCGTTGCAGTGGAAGACCACCGCACCACCCCAGCCCACCCCTTTCACGCTAGGCATAGCGTGAAAGGGGGCCTTATTTACCATTCAAATATCAAAGAGAGAGAGAGGACTAGGTAGCTAGTCCGTATCCCCAGGGTATATATATGTACTCAAGAGAGGACTAGCCTATTTAGTGCGTGATACAAGACTCAAGACTGTATGGAGAAGAAAAACAGGGAAACTGTTTAGTTTCCTTAAGAAGCCCTCACCCACCAACCTAGTTGGTGGCATGCTTCATCATCGGGCCCACCCAGTGACACTGAGTGTGTCCCGGGTGTGCTTTAACACCTGTATTACAGCGGAAAAGTGACAGTGGAGTGAAGGTGACATTTAAAAGCTATCCAGTGGTCCCAATACCCAAGGGGGTTTCCTTTAATATCTGAGCCTCAGATGAAGCATGCCACTAACTAGGATGGTGGGTGAGAACTTCATAAGGAAACCAAACAGTTTCCCTGTTTTTCTTCTCTATACAGTCCTGAGTCCTGTATCACGCACTAAATAGGCTAGTCATCTCTTGATTATATATGGCCTTATTTACAAGGCAGCATTAAGCCACTTCAAGTTCTTACGCTGCCTTGTAAATAAGGCCAAGCCCCTATCGCCACCACAACATTGATAAAAGTAATGCTGTGGTGGCGATAGGGGATTGTACATATGCCCCTTAGTTTGAACAGATTGTCTAGAATTTCTTCTCAGTTTAAATTCCTTCATTGGCTTCTGGTTCAAACACATCTGTATCTTTAAGACCGTGTGCCTTTCTCACAAACCTCTCTATGCTTCCACTAACTACATCAACTCACATTTTACTCGGAATAAGCCCACAAGGGATCTTTGCTCCAGCTCAGCCTCTCTCTTCAGGAGCCCAGATTCGGAGGTGGCTATGCTCTGTATGTCATCAGTTGTGGAAACATGGAACTCACTTCCCCATGGTCTAATATTTACCTACAGCTCTACAAGCTTCTGCAAACAACTGAAAAATTCATATTTTCTCATCCGAAATCATTTCCCTACTGCTCCATCCATCAGCTCCAGGACAACTTCTTCCTGGGTATATGCGTACTGTACAAATATTCTACTCATTCATAATTCATTCATGTAGATTTATGTGCAAATGGCTCTTTGGTTGTGTCTTAGCTGTTGCTGTGTTCCTGCTTACTTTCTAGTATTTTGCTTAGCAGCTCATTCTCTAATGCAAAGCACCTTCCCTGCAAATGCTGGCTAAAGTCCCCAGCCTACAATGCGCCTGAAACCATCTGCACCCTCCATTCTGTCTTATTAACTAACTACCATGTTGTCACTTTGTTAAAATGCCTCAAGATTGCCACCTAGACCCTCAAACCTGATTTGAATGCAACTTTCAATAGGACTCTCTGGTGTGGCAGCACTGCTCCTCACAGAAAAAAATCTCTTTACCAACAGATGGTCATCCCTAATTGCATCACCCTAAAAAGAATATTCAGATGTCCCTACAAGGTCTGAACATACTTTATTCCCAACTTTTCTGCCTCACTTACCTCTCCAAATAGTTTGTCATTGTAGCTTTGCCCTAAGGAGTCTTGAATCCATTGTCATTGAATGCAGCTTAATTACCAAAAAGGTAATGTTGCTGAGTGGCCATTCTGTCTTTCATGGGTAGGTAGCATCCTCAATTCAGTACTCAAACTTTGAGGGTTCTCAAATGCATCACGCATTCTATTGTTTGACTATTGTCCATGAAGATCAAAATCATCCACATAATATCTTATCTTCTCTGACAACCACCAAAGACCTATTGCAGAAAGCAACTAAAATGCTCAAACAATGCACAAGGCAAAGAATATCCAAAAGGGAAAGCGTTATCATCGTAAATGTGCTCTCAAAACTGAATATCCTGCCACTATAAATCCTGCAGATGCACAAGCAAAAGGCTCAAATCAATTTTAATGTCACTATAATTGGTTAACCCTATTCTACAATCCTTCACAATTCTTATCACATTACCCAGGCTCATGTAACGGACTGTTTGGTCCTTTACCACAACAGAATTTTTTAACCACAGCTCTTCTCTCAAAGGCAGATGAGGAAATATCTTGAACGTATTAAATAACTCAAACAAGGGTGGCACTCTCAGATCACCCAAAGGCAGGCTAGTTGAGCTTACTACACTCCTTCCCACTTCCTCAATCTGTACCTCCTCCTTTTCACCACCTCTGGCATAACTCGTGTGGAACCCCTATTTTCCACCTATCGACACTCCCTCGGCACCGGACAATCTTGCTAACACCCATGCTCGAACCCATTCCCTCGCACTGCCGCCACTTCCCTGTTTGGGTAAAACCAGCCAATATTTTAAAAAGTCTACCTAAGCTGATGTGCGAGTCCCTAACTCTATCATGCTGCTCAGGCACGCAGCACACCAGGTTGACCAAAGCACTATGCTTTTAGGAGCTCCGCTGTACATTTTGAAGTCTCATGTCGAAACTTGCAGAATTCCCTGTCATGCATCCACTTTATGTACACCGATGAAGCTCTTCTTATCTGAGCCTGACTTCATGACAACACCCCCATCAACATTTTTGAGGCTCCAAAGGACAAACTGATATGGTACAGGAAACCTACTTGCCTTGTTTCTTGCCACAGCCCGCCATGTTGGTGCCATCCAACGGAGCCACCAATTCATAAGCAACTCATAACATCCTGGTTATCTCCCATTCTGGTTCTAACCTGTTCATCATACTGCACCCAGGCTAATGTTCAAAAATGACCTTGGCTTTTCTAATGCCAAATTCCCCCTCCATATGGGGTAACCACCACCTCCATTGACCGCCACTATCTACCTCTGTCCCATTCTGCTCACCCGCTTGTGGCCCCAGTACGTCATCCATTCTGACCCCCCATTCTTCCATGCTTTTGCCCTCTTCATTCGTTCCTCATGTCTTAGCAGCTTTACTCCCTTATAACTCCTCAAGCCCCTGCTCTATAGAACTCTCTTTCACTATAGCCTGAGACCTGTTCTGTTGCTTCTCATCATGTCATCATCAGCAATACCCCCATCAGATACTCTTAAATTACACCTACCTAGCTCTCACCTGATGCCAACACCCCTGTGGCCTACGTACCTCAACCAAACTTTCCGACCCTTCGGGAGTGCAAGCAAAAGAGGAAACTGTGCTCTGCACACCTTCATCTCAGCAATCCTTTATCCACAACCCCTACTCATGGAATAAAAAGACACATTAGAAAAGCGAGGTGGCAAACAGACATTAGCCACTTTTCAAATGCAGCCCACGTTAGCTATATGAGGTCAAGAAATATACACTCAATACATTTGTGTGCTACATGTCAATGTCAATATAAGTGCAAAAATATTAAGTATGTAAAAAGCGCCATCAGTCCATACCAGGGCCGGACTGGTGGTAGCGGGCACTAGGCATTTCCCCGGTGGGCCAACAGGGTGGGGGCAGTTTTGTACCCCTGTGGTGCCAATTTTGTACCAGGGTTGGGTTTGCAGCATATCTGCAATATCGGCCTCCTGTAACAAAACCAGCTGCAGTGTTTCCCGTTTCTCGACTCAATTGCCAGGGCGGGTTAGCATTCCAAGCCCGGCTATGATCCATACCCTGGAAGCTGAAGGAATAACAAGAGAGTAGAGGAGGTAGGACATGCTCTGAATCAGGAGTGAAAGGAGAGATGAGCAGAGGAGTTAGGATCTGCAGTCACTGTGACAGAGAACAGGCACTGAGCGGCCAGGCTCTGAAGTAAAAATAGCAGGAAAGAAGTGTAGCGTTCTAACAGGCTACAAGCCGGTGCCATATGGGTACTGCGTCAGAGGCTCCATTTGGTGGTCATTAGGAGCATATGTTTTGGGCTCCAGGCATTTTATTCCACCAGACATTTCCCAGTGGCTGGAGTCCTTGGAGGTCTGTTTTGAAAGGTTAATTGCAAGAGGCACAGGAAGGCTTCGAAAGAGACAGAAATGGAGGGAAGGGTGAGAGAAAGTCATCAGAAAGGGAGCAGAAAGAGAGAGAAAGAGAGAAGGAAAGAGAATTGATGGATGGAAAGAGAGAGATTGTGCAAGGAGACATAGGGAAGTTTGAGCATTTTGCCACGGCTCCTTTTGGCTCCCCATTTTGGTCCTATTGGGCTCCGTAAGTCTGTCTGTGCCTTTTTCTGCCCTTCTTTTAGCCAGAGACCTTGTAATTAGTAATGTTTTGCAAGCTTTTGAGTCTTGATATATGTCCTTACCTCCCTTTTTTGTCTCCAATTGTGCACTTGGGACACTAGTATGTAAAGGGTGTACTTTCCCTATTTGAGCCATGGCGCACCTTCAAGCACAGTGTTCAAACAGGGAAACTGTGCCCTATTAGGTTGAATGTGCTGCCCTCAGGGCAGCTGCAAACTTGTGTTGCCCTGGAGGCAGAGCATTCAAGTGAAATACGGAGCAGCTGCTTCAAAGCCACACTGTGTTTCACTGTGCAGGAGGCATCCTTCTGCACTATAAAGAGAGGAGAGAGATCTCCTGGAGGCAGGAGCAGTGAGTGACCTCACCTGTCTGCAGAGTGCTGCCATTGAGGGGCATACTGACAGTGGGCCTCCTTTTTGTGGCTCACTGTCAGTGCCCCACCTGACAGTTTCTTTCCCTCGGCACCCGCATCCATATCATGGCGAGGGCGGAGAGGTAAAGAGATTCCTTCCATTGCAAGGGACCATGCCCCCATGGAAATGAGGGAACACCCTCTCGAGATAGCACTAGAGCTACATGCGTACCAGCACTATCTGTATTACAGTAGAGGCCCCACAAGAGTCTCCCATCTGTAATACCAAAGTGCCCCAGGAGTGCACAAGGCAGGCACAAAAACATGTAGCGCTTCTGTAATATGGGCCCAGGTATGTATATTACTTTGCCATTGCTTGACCGGCCTCTCTGCCTTTTTCAGTCTACGAATTATAGTTACTGTCCCTCGAAGCACCTGTTAATGATTGCCTGTGTTTGGGATTTTTTTCGGTTAAACACTTGGAGAAGTGAGAAGCATTAGGTTAGAACCGTCTGCTTTCCAAAACATTCAATTACAATCACTAGAGAGGGTCATCCTTGTTTTCTAAATCCTAAAAAGCATTATACGGCTGATACATGTTGACTACAGATGTATGGGGCCACTACATCCCTTTAACATTGCACTGTTTTTAACCTTGCCACAGGACCAACCGATTAAAAAGAAAATTAGGATCTGGCAGGCATTTTTGACATAGGAAAACACTAAAAAAAAAAGTCCAAGTGCACCGCTTACAAACATATTAACCCCGGCCACCCATACTAGGTGAGAGGGGCGTGAATCCGATGATGAAGCAAGCCAGGGGTGGTACATGTGGGTGAGGATCCAACAATATATCCTATAAGGTGTATAAATCACACCGAATTACCTGGGTGATGATCTCACACTTTGATGCAATATACATTAGGCCACGCAACACTCTTGCAGATACATTTTTTTTTCTCCTTTTGTTGCATCTCGGTCCCCTAATGTTGTTTTGTCTCTCTCTGCCTCTTCACTTTTCTTTTCACAAACTCATTCTCAGAATGCAGCCAGAGCCCTGTAATAATGCCATTATGTGACTATGCTGATTTCTGCAATATTATTGATTCGCCACATTGTCCATTGTCAACTGCATGATTGGTAGAATTCATCAAAAAGGGTTCTAGCACAAGCAGCTCAAAAGATACTGCTAAAAGGAACCACATGTTGTGGAGTGCAGTGGAGTCCCTTTGCAGAGGTTAACTGGTTCAACCTTCAGTTGACAATTGCTGTAATCAGTTGTTAAAATAGTACTAAAGAACTCTGTGTTCCTGACAGTAGTTATGTGTGTCTGAATGGCAAAACAGTGAAATAATACGGCCACACTGTTTGCTATATCATGCTGCATAACTTGCCTTTTCTTGGCACATAATTTACTCAACCTTGCTGCATAATTGTGTCCTTCATTGATGCATAATTCCAGTAGCTTTGAGTAGCATCCTTTTTTAATCTTTTTTCATGCCTCTACCCCTCCTTTACGCACCTCCTCTCACCACCCTTCATCACCCCCTTCATTTTAACAACCTCTCTTGATCCCTAATACACCGTCTGTCCTCTCCATCCCCAGTCACAACATAAAACTCGCTCTCTCTTCCGTACCCCTCCGATCCTTTCAACCTATTCCCTTCTTTCTATCATCTTTCTATACATTATGTCTTCCTCCCTCTTCAAATAATGCAATTCGGGGACCAGCAGCCTCTACTCCCATTCGCCGTGTCGAGGTGTACCTTAAGTCTAAGAGAGGGGGGTTTAGGGCGAAGAAGCACGTGACGCGTCAGCAGCTAAGGCGGGAAAGCTGCTTATTCAGCCGCGCGCGCGCCCCAGGAGAGGTCAGTGTCACTTTCGAAGACATCTTCTCACTGAATGCCCCACGGATAGGAGCGTCTGACATTTGCCAAACAATACGGCTTGTGTGTGAACAGCGATGCGCAGGCAGGCCGGTGTCCGCCGGGCACAGTCCTGCTATTGTTTCCCACCAAACCTCGCTAGCAGCTCACTCTGTCAAGGCCTCCAGGAGGCGGCTTTGTTATTTTCTGAAATACAAATAAAACAGTTCCGTGAGGGGCTTCCTTGTGGCTTCTCTGATCACTGGAGTCAACCACAGCAAATGCATCATTTAGACGGCCACCGGACCCGTAGTTTATCACTATGCCAAGTATTTTTATGTTGGGGTGGTATAAAAACTAACTAATATCAACAAAAGTGTTATTTTTCCCCATTAAACTTAAAACGGCAAATAGAAGCCAAAAATTACGTCAGAAGTAATTTTACAGGCATTTACACTATTACAAAATCAACATTAAAGAAAAAAGGCAGAATTGCTAGTTTAAAAGATACAATGAATTTTACATACATTCTTATTCATGGGGCAGGCACGCCCTCCTTTGCTCATCATATGCCATCTGCCCCTTTCTATCCCAAAACTTACCTCCCAAAATGCAAATACGCACACATCTGGGGCCTCATTTATGAGGCCGTGCGTCACTTTTACGCCGCCGGTGCGTCACTTTATGTGACGCACCAGCAACGTAAAAAATGTGTCTTGTTGCACCATATTTACAAAGTGACGCATCTAGGTAGATGCGTCACTTTGTAAACCCCTGCGCCACATTATACCTGCGCCAGGTATAATGTATGCAAGGGGGGGGCGTTTTGACGCAAGAAATGGTCATGGAAGTGACGCTGTGAAATCTATAAGATTTGACTGCACCACTTCTAGGACACAAATGCGCCAATTTCTTACATCTGCCTCACAGCAGGCGTAAGACTGACGCAGGCCCTTTCACATGGGGCTTGCTACATGTGAAAGGACACATTGCTGGAGTTGCGTCACTTTTGTGACACACTCCAGCAATGCGTCACTTTTGAACAATACAGATACGTCAGAAATACTGACGTATCTGTAACTCCTTGCACAATGATGCATCAAACTGTAAATATGACGCATCATTGGTGTCGCAAGGAGGGTGCAATGAAAAGTGACGCATCGCTGTTTTCACGCAGCGATGCGTCACTTTTCATAAATGAGGCCCCTGATGCTTCTGGCCACTGTAACACATGCAAATCAAAGCAGAGATCAGCCCCTCTCCGTCAAAGGGGACAGGCTTTTTTTTACCACCATAAAACAACGAGCATTTGCAATGCAATAGGGCTCGTATTTGCGGGAGTTGAAGTTATTGGCATTGACAATGCCTTTTAGTGATCAGTTTTGATAATTAACACATAAATAAAAGGCATTGTCATTTACAATGCCAATGCTGAAACTCTTGTAAATGGGAGACCAATTTCATTTCAAAGAAGCAGCCGCCATTGTCCCGGGCTGCTTGGAAAGTGAATGCATGAATGGTGCGCTGAATGTTGCAGGTAACCATGTGGGGCCTGCAGTAGGAGAAACTCATTAAAGAAAACAGTGCATACAGACTAAATAAAGACAACAGAAGTAAAAGGGTCAGTCCTCATGGGAGGTTACAAATGAAGACAAGGTGGTACTAAGGAGGGACTAACAAGCCTATTAAAGAATCAGAAGCCAGCATTTACTAAGGCCAATGACACAATCCAATGAAAAATATAGGCGGAGAGTGGGTGGAGCTTCAAGTCCATTCCCGAATACAGCATGCCTCGCAGAGCAGCGTTTGCACTGCCCAGGCTCGACATAAACATGACTCGTCCCCAAGATATTCGGGCCCCTACCTAATAGGACAATATTTACTATCACTTACTTCACTGTGTATCGCAAAACCACATCTCTGCTTGTATAGAAAATATATAATTTGGTGTAATCAATATAATAACATTTGACAAATGTAATTCCAATAATTTAATTTCAACATGGTACACAAATAAAATAAATCTTAAAGACCCATTTTCTCTATTTCTCTAGAATAGACCACACTTTCTCTTTGTAGTTCTTCTTCCATGGTGAAATTCCCAATTATTTATAAAATGATGTATACTAATATTATAAGTTTTTACTTTCACCCAGAGACATCGGCTGTTGGCGAAAATCTGTGCTAAAATGAGAAACTACTGCAGGAACCAGACATTAAACTAATGACTGCCCTGATAGTTCCTACTTTTATTCAAGGGGAACTTAGGGTTGCTTCTGGATTCCTTGAGGAGGAATACTTAATCTAATCAAATCCAAGGACATTTTCTTGTGGACCTATGTAATTATCATCTTCCAAAGAATGAAACTTAGGGAAAGCTCTGTGCACTAGGAAAACCTTTTGTGTCACCTATTTTCCACAGAAAACCTGATTTTGGTTCTATATGGGAAGTAATGATGCTTAGTGTCTTCATCACTTAGCATGATGTTTCGAACTATAGTACAAAATCTATTAGATGCTGAACCTGAACTCTTTAACAATTGCTAATACACTTTTTTTGTTTTTGTTTAAACCTTTATTCAAAAAATCAGGAGATACATGCGCAGGCCCACAACCACCATGGCCGGCTGCAAAGACAATCAATAGGAGCAGGAGAAAATTAGGCCAATCAACAATCAGGATATTGCAAGGTATGCCAGACGTGGCTGTGAGGTTCGCAACACAGGATATGAGGTTTTCATTTTTAAATTGTAGAAGAAGAGTAGGGGCTGCAACATCAAGGACATGACACCTTACATGAGAAATACACAAAAGAGACAAGGGGGACGTACCCCATTTACAGTCGGATATAGGCTATGGCTACGGCAACTATGTAATCTAGGCAGCCGCGGCGGTATGACTGAGCGATAAGCAATATTACAGAAAGCAACATTTCTAAGTATCACCCCAGAGAGCCCACCCCCCAAGAACAGAGAAACAGAGGCCTGTTGAGATGCCAGAAAAAGAGGAAAGGTGCAAGACCAAGAGACAGCCAATCCTACTAAAGAGGAAAGAACCCTCCCAAAGCCAGAAAAGAGCGATAGGGACCATAGAACAAAACAAACTAAAATAACAAACCCCCCCACACCCGCCACCGTGCACCCCTGTAATGGCTACGGCCTAACCCACTAACAGCGTGCCTGTCGCCCCGGAACTGCCCCACAGAAGGGAAAAAGTACAAGAAGTGGAGGAGGAGAGAAACAGACACACTCCGGGACACCCGGTACCCCCCGCCGGCAGTGACCTCCCCAAGGCACAATCATCGTCAATCAAAGCAACATTCGGCATTATCACGGAGAGGACAGTCACCAATAAGAAACCCCCCACCCCACCCCAGGCCCAGTGAGATACTCGGTGCAGTCCCGGCAAAAGTTGATTGAGCAATCCCAGGAAGGTAGAAGTCAACCCTGCAAATATCACGGGGAGACCTATCGCCAAAGTCACAACAAATGCAGTCAGAGAGAGCGTCTCAGGTAGTCCAAAGCAGTGGCGAGGAGCAAAAACAACTCAAAGTCGGAATCAGCCCTGACCAGTGCGAAT
The DNA here is from genome assembly GCF_964263255.1 of Lissotriton vulgaris. Lineage (NCBI taxonomy): Eukaryota > Metazoa > Chordata > Amphibia > Caudata > Salamandridae > Lissotriton > Lissotriton vulgaris. The sequence goes on along the minus strand of NC_141685.1, from coordinate 795,238,998 downwards.
CCGTTCCGGAGCACGCTCCAACCAAGCCACAGCCGACCAGAGGCAGACAAAACGTCCACAACAGTCCGATGCACTAAAGATGGAACAAAGTCCGGACACAAAATGGCGGCCTCCGTTGTACAGACGGGCCGGGACGAAGAAAAATGGCAGTCCTCTTCGACAGGACCCTGAGACTCGGCATTGATGATCAGAACCTCCAGCGATGATACTTCATCGGATAGTAGACATGAAGGGAAGACCAGGCACTGTAGCGGGTGAAGGAGAAGTGAGGCCGACTCCCAAAGGAGCGAAGTCGGGCTGCCGCTCAGGCACCTTAAAATGGCGGGTCAAATCGCTCTACTGGACCAAAAAAATGATGTTCAGGTTTTGCAGCGTCAGTGGCCGGTCGCGAGCAGACATCATCCAGCTTTGCCGCCAGTGAGACATATGCGACGGTGCATTGTGAGCGGAGTGCCCCAATCGCTGCCATTACGGAACTTAATGAATGTGTGTTATCTATCCCCTCCATCCCGGGGCTCAAAGGACGGAGGGAGACACAATCTCCAGCCCACATCGCCGGGCTCTGGGCACACATTCAAGCGATCTCAACAACAGGGGCGCCCCGGACTGGCACGCTCAACACAGTCACCGGCCGTGGGTGCAGCCCGTCAGCCCCCGGACCGGGAAACGAGGGTCAGGCACACAGCCCCCAGCCACGGTGCAGGAGGATCGCAGCACGTCACAATGTCTCTTCTCCGGCACCATCCATCAACAAGGTCACAAGTCGAAAGTGGAAAGAATTATTCGAATCCGGAAGACCGGCCACAATCTCGTTCCCACAGCCGATGTTGATCAGTTCCCACTCGAACAGTTCAGAAATCGAGGTCCCGGCGGCAGCCCAGGAGTAGGCCGAAAATGGAACACGACATAACTCCGTCACTGAATAAGGTAGGAGGTCCGGGACGGCACCGATTGCATCAGGTAACCTTCATACATCCAGGCATAGGGCGTGGGTGGAGGATGAACAACAGGGTAGACGAGCCGCCGGCGGAGGTCGGCGGAGCCGGGAGCTTATGCGGCCATCTTGGTTCGGGGTGTAGCTCCTCCCCTACACTTTTTTTTAAAGATCAGAGTAAACTACTAAGATGTCAGCCATGAATACCTTCTAGTACTGAAAGCAAAACTTCCTGCAATACACCCTCAGAGAGGTGAGACACCTGACCAGCAACATCCCATGGCAGAATAAGCTAATCTACTGATGGTCACTGGTTTCAGTTGCCCCTCAATCCTTATTCTACACTGAACATTCATGTGATGGAATTATTCAAGCAGCATTCAAGCTGACAGCCTTCTCAGTGCTACGCTTGGCCAGCTCAAACAAATCCTGTCACACTAGTGTTCAAGAGCCTGCCTCTCAATCACTCCAGCTACCAGAATGCAGCAATCTTCTTAGATAATAAGCAATGCATAGCATATTCCTGCTATGCAAGGAGAGGAGCCAATGAGTCTCTGAACAAAGGTGATCCCTGGCAATTTCTGAGCTCTGACTGCCTTCTGGTGCTAATCTGACTGAAGCTCTTGTCAGCTCTGCTTGACCTCTAAAGAACAATGGGCCTTAGTTAGACCCTGGCAGATAGCCCACCCGGGTCATCAAGGTGGTGGAGGGTGCATGACCTTCACCAGCCTGGTGGAGTGCAATCCACCCTATTTAGAGATTCAAGCCTGTCTGTCACAATTTGTTAAGCAGTAAAAGGAGACATCCCACAGCAGATGCATTTAGAGCACTGAGAGTTTGCTTAGTGGGTACCATATTCAAAGTGCCCGCTCTACAAACTTTTTTGTTCAGCGAAAACAAACTCTCAAAGAGAATTCGTTTTTTAGAACAAACAAAATGGCCCCAACATGCAGGGAGTTTTTTTTCTGTGCACATGGGGGAATTTAACATCTTCCCTGTTAGTGTCTGCTAGGCACTGTATGGCCAAACATGGGCAGGTAAAATGAGTGATGCTCCTCATGCTCTCAGTAGGGCGGGGTGGTTCACTGTGAATCAATTGTCATGTGTCAAACAGAAAGCTGGTTCAAGGAGTAATGTCAGCAGAGCCAGTGGACACTTCCTAATGGTGACCCAACAGTTCCCCTGACTGCAAATGGAGCAGAGATCTCCAGGTTTGGTGGGGTGGGATGACGGCTAGAATATGGCATTTCTTCTGCTGAGCCAAACATTAAACCCTAAATGAGAGCCCTCTGACTTCATCCAACTCAAGCTCTAAAATACTCAGGTACAGTAAGATCCAACATTCAATTCAGCTGTCTTTCAACAAACAATGAGAACATGTACTCTGTAAACCATGGGGCTTATGTGCAAGCCCATTGCACCGCCAAAGGTTCACTTTTATTGATACACAGGCAGTGCAATGGCCTTCCCCATATTTACAAGGCCATGTCACACATTTTAAGGCATGCACAAAGTGGGCTCTGGCCAAGGGCTCCACCTTTCAAAGGGGTCCTCTGATAGAGCCAGCTCTGTTTGGCAGAGAGTCTTGCCCTGATTACCTTGAAAAATTCTTAAACAGATTGTTTTATATACCGTTTTCCTTTAATTTATTTTTAATATGGGTTATGAGTGAGAGTCTATTAGAGACATTTTGCAGAGAAATGTGCTTATGTTTCATGTAACATCCAATAAAAGATTCTTTTAGGTTAAAACAGGATCTCACATACAAGAAATGGGAGGGTGTCTGAGATTATTTGCTGTAATATTAGTGAGCTGCGGCTGTGTTACAATATTGAAAAATGAGTCACTATCCTGAATATTAGATGCAAACACATTTAAAATTTGGAGAAGTGTACCTGTGCACTGTCAGTGACCAGGCCAAACAGGGCATGAAAGATCTGAAACAGGATCATAAATTCAAAGCTGTTCCGAACAGGGGCGCCCAAAATAAGTTTGGCCCAAGGCCCCGAAAATCCTCAAGATGTGCCTGGGCCATGTGAAGTCACCCTGTATGACTTTTCATTGCCTTGTAAATATGTTTCTGTTAGACCTGGCACCATTGGGGTGGGTCTCCCTTCCATTTTTGCTGTTGCTACATGTATTTTTGCTGGTGTTGTATGCTTTGTGCACTGTGCCACTGCTATCCAGTTCCACAGTGCAAGTGCTCCCTATTGTAAATTAATGTACTAATCAGCGGTTCCATGTTTGGCTATTTGGTATACTTGTCAGACCCTAGTCTAGTGTACTGAGTGTGCCCAGGGCGTGTAAATCCAAATGCTGCTGGTGGGCCTAAAGCACTGGTTGTGCCACCCACAGAAGCAGCCTTGTAAAATGTGTCTAAGGTCTGTCATTGCAGAGCCTGCGTGCAGTCTGGTACTGTCATGCTGATTGGGCAAGTGAACCCACTTGCCAGTCCCTAAACCTTCCCTTTTCTTCATATCAGTCACCCCTATTGGAGGCCCAAGGACAGGGTGCATTGAAAGTATAAGGTAGGACAAGCCCTGGTGTGTGTGGCATGTCCTAATAGTGAATTACAGCCATTTTCATTTTTCACTATTGCAAGGCTACCTGTTCTCCGTAGGCCAGAATGGGCTGTTAGAGTTATTACATTTTATAATCCTAACTGTCTCAGAGAAGATGGTAGAAATTCGAGTTTAGTATGCCTGATCATTTAGTGAAGTTTATTTTAATATTCTGTGTTTGCAAATACCACTTTTAGAAAGTAGGTATTTGCTTGTCTACCCATTCAAACCTGCCTCTGCTAGGTTGTGTATTCCTATGTCTGGTTTTGAGAGTGACAGGGCTGGGGAATTCCAGGAGACAAGCTGAGTCACCCAGTGGCGAATAGAGAGATCTGCATCTAGATGGGAGGGAGGAGTTGCACCTGAACCTTGAATAGGGCTGTGCCTGCCTTCCACAATGCTGGCTCCACCCCCGGGAGAGCGGCTGTTGTCTCTGCCCTGCACTCTGAAAGAAGAGAAGGAGTCCTGTAAACAAAGTGCTCCAGGACTGTACTCGCCTTCCACCATGCTGGCTCCACCTCCTGTGGGGCGTCTGATGTGCCTGCCCTACACTGTGAAAGGAAAGGAGAAGTCTGGTAAACAGAGTGCTTCAAAACTGGTTTGGACTGGGTAAAGGCCCCTCTTCCCTCAGAGAACAAAGGGTTTTGGGGTATAAGTATTGGGACCCTGATCCCATGAAATAAGATCACTTTGGACTACAAGAAGAAACCTTTACTGAGGAGAGGAACCTGAAGAAACTGAGGAGAGACTATTCCCAAGCTGAATAGCTGCTTGGGGGATTGGCCTGCAGTGGTTGCCTTACTGCCAAAGGGAGGAGAAAGGAACTTTGTGTACTTTGCTTTCAACTCGTGAAGGATCTCCAAGGGCTTGGAAAAGAGCTTGCCTCCTGCTGAAGTCTCAGGGACAACAGACTAGGCATGGGCGGAAAATCCGTTCCGCTCGCGGATTTTGCGGATTTTCGGGAAATCCGCAATCCGCAAGATTTGCGAATTTCCTGAAAAATCCGCAAATCCGCGAGCAGCGGATTTTGCTCGCACTGCTCGCACTGTTCGCGTGAGTTCGCGCCCCGCGAATAAGTGCGAAATTGCAGAAATACGATTTTAGCAAAACTGAAAGTAACTACTTACCAGGTTCAAAAGTTCAGGCTCATCATTAGTAGCCATTTCCTGTAGTGCTTCCTGAGGGGCCCCTCCAGAGTTCAGTTGCCAGTTGCAACTATTATGTGACCCTGCTCTGAACCTCAGAATAGTTACACATATGCCACAAAGGTCCTGAATTACAGCTAAGGGAGACAAGCAGGAGCCAGGCTGGAAGTTAAAATCCATTAATCAGCCCCTAATTCATTATTGTCAGTTGGGGCAGGGCAGGTGTTGTAACTAATTTTGCAACAATGAAAGCACTTAGCAAGTGCAAAAGATCACTAATCAGGGCGCACTAAGGAAGCAGGTGCCAGCTAAAAAAATATTCTGTGACACATTAATCAGCCCCAAATTAATTCAGGTCACTTGAGGCAGGGAAGGTGTGCTTTGCTTTGCCAAAAATAATGTACACTGGACAACCAGAGGGTGTGGTGATGAAACAGAGGGTGGCATGGGTGGGCCAGAGGGTGGCATGAGTAGTCAGAGAGTGGCAGTGGTGACAGAGAGTGGCAGTGATGAAGAAGAGTGTCCCAAACAGGTTGGACACGTAGAAACAACAAGTTCGCAAAACTTGCGACCCGACAGGTAAGTTCGCAAATTGCGAAATTGTAAAAACCCTCGCGAACTGGCAGAAACACGGGCGAACACAAAAAAAAAAAAAATTCGCGGGAATTCGCGGATTTTGCGGATTGAGAGTTTGCAAATCCGCAAATTCGCGGATTGCCAATCCGCAAAATCCGCTCATGCTTACAACAGACTTCGCCCCCCTAGCTCCCCAGAGTTCTTGTGGAAGTGCTTGCTGCTGTTTTGGGCCTTCTGAGGATCTGCGTGTCGCAAGGAGCTTGAAGCGCGACTCAACGAGAAGAAGCATGTTGCTGTGCCTGTCGTCGCAACTCTGAAGGAGGGAGTCGCTGCCGGAACTGTCACACTGCACGGCATTGGAGAGAAGTGTGCCGCAACGAAGAGGAAGCACGTCGCCGTCGCTGCTACTGCCGTCGCAACTCCGAAGAAGGAGGGTGTCGCCGCTGTAGTTGTCGCACTGCACCGCATCAGGAGAAGAATCTCGCAACGAGGTCGGAGCGTGTCGCCGTCGCTGTGCCTGCTGTCGCAACTCCGAAGCAGAAGGGTGTCGCCGCTGGAACTGTCGCATTGCACCGCATCGACCAAGAGCACCTCGCATCCCCGAGAAGCGCGCCGCCGTCATAGCTGCTGCCGTTGCATCTTGGATGTTGCAGCTGTGGTTGTCGCATTGAGCAGAAGCTTCACGCATCGTGGAGAAGAGCGTCGCTGGAGCTGTTGCTGTATCATCATAAGGGTGTCGCCGCTGCAGTCCACATATCGAACTGAGAGCTACTCGCATCCCCGAGAAGTGTGCCGCCTCTGGAAGATCCTCACGTCTTTATTTCTCTATATCTGAACTTTGCCGCATTTCCCATCGCTGCGGCATTGCTTGTTGTGAAAGCGCAACACAACTTACAGTACATTGACGCAAAGTGTCGCATTTAAGAACTGAACTGAACTTAGCTTAAATCTACCATCTTAATGTAATCATAGTGTGTATTTTTGTCGTTTGTGGTCTTGTGGTAACTCTATATAAAGTCTACTTATATTTTATATAAAACCTGTGTGGTGTCCATTTGTAGTGTTGTCACTGGGTTACTGTATTTGGTCACAACTGCTTAACTTACAACGCCTCTGAAATAAGCCTTGACTGCTCGCGCCACGCAGCCTAGAGGGTGAGCAGGGGTTATTGTGTGTAATCCCCTTGTCCTGACTAGAGGAGAGGGTCCCTATTTGTCACAAGTACCTACCTGTGCCAACTAGAGACCCAAAATCTAACAGTTTCCTTTTCACGCATAACTCTGCATAAAAGGGCCGTTCCATGGGCGTTGCTGTGGGTGTTCCCATGCAGCATCCATGGAACTTGACGCATTCCCAGATTTACATTTTGTAAACCTGGGAATGGTTCAGAATCCAGCCCCTTCCCAAGAGAGGCGTAAGGAGGAGCAAGGAGGAGAAATACTTTTATTTTTCCTAGTTTTTTCTCTTTCTAAGCGTGCTGCATTCTGTAGCATGCATAGACAGAGGAAAATTCCTTTAATGATTGGTTTTGTGCTGGAAGGTGTCCCTTCCTGCACAAAAACAATCATCCCCTCAGCGCAGGCACCAGTGCAAAATGACGCATGGGTGTCTGTGCTGGCGCACGGCTGCTGTTTGTGTACCAGCGCAGAGGGGGAAGGACAGGAATGGGCTGTATTTTGTAGATGTGGCATATCCCTGCCCTTTTATTTTGACTCATGGCAGCGCAGCAGGAGGGCTTGCTGTGCTGCTGCACATCAAAATATTGCATTCCACATGTGCTCAGCATAGCTTGAATGACCTCTCCTGTGTAGCATCCTAGCATACGGCTATGTAGTCTCTACTATGATTATATATGTAGGGAAATGTATTCATTTATTGCTAACAAAATGATCCCAAAGCCACTGTCATTACTCTTCCTTTATACAGCATAGTGATATAGGCTCCATACCTTTTACAGTGACAAGATGGCTCCAAGAGATTCCACTGGTAGCCCCATCTGCAGTGATCCGAAGGCTGCAAGTTCAAACCCTAAAGAGGCAGGCTCAGCCTTCCATACATCTGCGGCTGGTAACGTGGGGTCAATAGACGAATAGTAGCATATGTTGTTTACTGATCTTAGAAATAGCAGCAGTGTGGTATGATGCGCTATGATAAACAAATGGTTATTACCCAACTGAGTGCTACAGTGAACATCTCACTTAGAAAGATGAAGGTGGAGAGGACCTTGTTGGATTCAAAACTGTTACCTGCAGTTCTCCTAACCAACCACCAGTCAGACTATTAAAAGACGTTGTCAGCAGGGGCCTCGGCAAACCCCTGGGTGGACCATGGCACCTAATTAGTTGGGGTTTGGTGGTTGTGTGTTAAGGCTTCTCTTAGACATGGTGAGATTTGGTCATGCTCAATCAAGCGCAGTGTTAGTGTTGCATCTGTGTGGCGAGGCAGTTTATATACAGGTTTGGTGTCGAGCATAAGACAGGTTAGTAAGCCTGGTACCTCATTTGTAGTTGCAAAGCACTCTACAGTTTTCTGTTTGGAGTACTCCTCATGTGGTGCTGCCAAACGCAACTTGGCTATCATCAAAGTTCACGGTTTAAAGGGATCCTATACAAAGATGGAGTTCTTAGACTTCCATGTTAAAAAAAAATACTCTGGCAGAGTGGAGGGCTGATCTGGACTGGTGCCAGTGGGCAGAGGAAGTGATATACTAAAGTTGAGGCTGCCCAAAAAAGTGGGAGAAGATATGGGGCCCTTGACGGAACTACTGGGGTGAATCTCTGGAAACGTATGGGCACTTGGAGCTAGGCACAGATAAATCTGGCCCTGGTTAGCCGGGGAGAGGGTGTACACACTGCTACTGAACCAAGTGCCAATGTATAGTACATTTTTACCCATGAGATTAGATGGAGCCTCCGAGTTGTGTAGCACTTAAATTGGGCTGTACTTGTATACCCACATTGTACTTTCAGTATATGTGCTGTATGATGAGCTGTTTTAAAATAATAAGTTGTTAAATAAAATATAACCTGGGACTCAATTTACAGGAAGTGATGCATCACTACGATGCATCAAAATCACTTATGAAATGCTACACTTTTTTTTGTGACATGGATGCGATATATTTATGGTATAGCACACCATGTCATAAGCTGCAAGCTACGTCAAAAACAACTGATGCTGGAGCCGGCGTTATATGAAAAAGAAACAATTGATGGACGGAATGCTGGACAATGCAAACATTCACCCACAGTCACAAGGATCTCAGTTGAATCCATCATTCTTTTGCTCACCACACCACCCCAGTTTGTACCCAGCCATATGCAAATCAGCATTGATCCTGTTCCTTGTGGGAACAGTCCAGCCTGAACTGCCAGGCCAGGTCCTCCCTGGACCGGAAACAAGCATCCTGGGACCGGTTTCTGGGCATCACCCTTCATCAGCCAGGCTATTTTGAATCCAGTGGCACTGCAAAAACTGAAGCAACAGCTGTAAAAGAGTTATAATGCAGAATAGTGTCTCGTAACGTGAACCAAACAACCTTAGCCCCACTTTTTACTGCATGAAATGTGAATAATAATGGATAAAAATCAACGCAAATTAAAAAAAAAGAGTTCACTGAAGGCAGACATGGACCACGGAGAAGAGAACAGAAGCCATGACAACAACCCCAACAACCCCAGCACCAGCAAGGATGACCAGGCAGACTACCTTTGGAAAATTTAGTGAGGAGGAGACTAAGATCTGATCACTGAGGTGACAGACCACCAACACCAGCTGTTTGTCACCTCAAAATGGACATTATCAAAGAAAGAAGCCATATGGCAGTTCATACTGGCCAAGGTCAACAGTGTGGGGCAAGCAAAGAGGACAGTGACCGACTTGAAGAAACGCTGGCATGACATAACGAGCAGGACGAAGGAGAAAATGGCAAACAACCTGAAGGCAGCAATGCAAACCTGAGGAGGAAGGCCAGTGCCCCAGGAGGAGCTCCATTACTAAGAGGAGTGGTTGGCAGCTGTCATTCCGGAGGAGTTGGTGGCAGGACTTCCAGGACAAGACTATGCAATGCATGAGGAACAACAAGACCTACATGGTAAGTAGCAAGAAGAGGCAATGTGGAGAAAAAGGTCCTGTTGTGAAGTCCAGCTTGCTAAGTACCAGAGCTTCACTGTGCCGCATGCAGGGTGAAGGGCAGGTATGTGGGTCATGTACTGTTAAGCACCATATATATATATATATATATATGTCAGTCACACTGGCCAGTTCCAAGTTGCACATCTCTCTTAAGCTATGGCATGTCATTCATTTCCATGTGTGAAGTGCAGCACCAGTATACAGTCACGTCCGTTAACAGCCACTTGTAGTTGTGTGTACAACATGAGTCACCAGAACTACAAGTCCCACAATACCAAGCAAAAATACATGAGACCTCAGTCACAAGAGGTCTGTGCTGCTGTGAACCTCACTTTTCATAACTCTCTGGTGGTGCTGGTCCCTCAATCATATTTGTGTTGTGACGCTAAACCACCTTGCTTGGCTTTGAATGGCCTCATAGGTATGGATTAAGGCAAAGCAGTGCAAAGCACTACCTTGCCTTACTCTACACCTATGTGGCTCAGAGTGGCCTCCATTTGATGGGTGTCAAGAAAAGTGATGTTATGGGTGGACACTAGGCTTGTAATAAGCACCAGGGTGTGGGTGTGAATGTACGTAATGCACACCAGAAGACCTTGTCTGTTGAAATAAAACATGGTGGGGCTTATTGATAAGTAGATTGCGCCACTGGTGCGCCACTATTTGTGACACACCGGTGAGGTAGTAGCTGGCCATATTTACACGACCACGTAAAGCAACCCTGTGTGGCTTTTAAAGGCCTGGTTAATATGGCCCCTATCACCATTACTCTGCGTGGAAGGGACATTCCAATGGTGTTGCTGTGGTTATTCCAAACATCCATGCAATCTCGATGCACTCCCATATTTACAGGGTCTTGTTAAACTGGGAGTGTGTCAAATTCACATGTCTCCCCAGGGGAAGCAAAAGGAAGGGACTACAAGGAAAAATACCTTTGTTTCTCCTTGTTTTCCCTTGTTTTAGTGATGCATTCAGCAGCACACTAAGGAAGAGGAAAACACCTCTCATGATTGCATTTGGGCATGAAGGTCTCTCTTCCTTCACAAAAACAATCACCCCTACAACACAGACACCCTGGCACCATGGTGCAAGGGTGCCTGCATTAGTGCATGACAGCCATTTATGCACCAGCGCAGGGGAAAAGGACAGGAATGCGCCCTATTTCATAGATAGTGTGCAACCCTGCCCTTTTCCTTTGGCGTGGGGCAGAGCAGTAAGAATCCTTGTGGCTCTGCCTTGTGCCAATACATCATCAGTGAGGCCCAGTGTGTGGCCCTGGGGTCCGCTGTTAGTGCAGTGCTTTGTAGGTGCTGGTTGAGCACATATAAGTGCCAGTGAAGACATTGCATAGGAAGTATGTAAGAAGCATGTCCTGCTGTGTATGACAGTGTCACACTGGTTGTAGTTGGGTAGGCATGACAGAGAGTAGCCCATTGGGCACTACATCCTACATGAGTTGTGGCCTTGGTTGAAGATGTAACATGTGGCAGGAGGGATTCTGGAGGCAAAGTGTCTCACCATGCCGCATATGTCAAAGTCAGAGGATGTGAAACAGGGATCAGTCAATGTATAGGTAGAACTAGTTTTCCACCACAAAGCCCTTGATTAAGAGATGGTAGGAGGCTTAGGTGAATGGCCCCAGTTGGGTGGGAAACCTGGCTAGGCACATGTCACTAATTCCAGCACTACTACCATGTGGGGTTCTCACTGACCCACAGCCCACAAACACAGGCAGCCACATCAGTCCAGTGGATATTGTCACGCACATTGTTGGTGTTATAGGCACATGAGACTCAATGTAGGAACAGGGTTACATCAGTGTGTGGCAGTAACTTGTGTCCCTGGTCCAAAATAGGAAGTGCCAGAGAAGACAAGTACATGTCCAAGTGAGGGGCCCTGACTCAAACAAAGTGTGATACTCTGAAGGTAAACTACTCTTCCAATGATGAAATGTGGTGAGTATCCGTGCTAGCAATCTACATGGTTTTACTCAGCCCATCTCCACAGAGTTGCTATACTGTTTTCACTGCCCACTTAAATGGAGTCAAGTGTGTGTATACTTAAATCACAATAAAGTAGCAGTCCCAAGAGTTCTTGGTCTGTCTCACTGGGCATAGGATCGAAATGCTGTGTATCCAGCCAATTTCAAAATAAACACTCTTTCTCCTTCTTTTCCGTCTTGTTTTTATGTTTCCAATGTGTTGAATTCACACAATGTTTCTTCATATGCATATCAAAATAAATACTTAATTTCCCATAATGCATTGACATCCATGCATTATGGGAAATAAAATATTTACTTTGAAATTGGCTGGATACACAGCATTTCGAACCTGTGCCCAGGGAGACAGACCAAGGACTCTTGGGACTGCTACTTTATTGTTCATTAATACATTCCTGAGTGGGGAGTGATTCCCCGGAGCATGGCCTACAGTTGTAACTTTTGGATAATAAACCAGCAGTGCACGATCTACACTAATAGCTCATATACTTAAATCACATCACAATCCACTACTCAGAAAACTATCCTAAGAACATGGCCTTCCACAATCCTGCACAATCCTGCAGTGTATAAAGGTCTGAAGCTTTTGTAGAGGACAAGTGTGAAACACAGACCCCCTGGCCACATGAATGCACTATGTGCATGCAAGACACTACAACAAGCCGGAGCGCTGTGGTCTACGGTGAGAAAGGCAGTCTGCAGGGTCAAAACTAATTAATTTCCCAATCCACATCACTTCCACACAAGCGAAGACCTGAGTACTGGTCACAGGGAATGCTGGCTCCTTGGGGCTTATGGTGCAATGATAGTAGTTGTGTCAATACATCCAAATTCTTGGGACATATTCACTAGCCAAGTGCGCTGTTGTAGATTCACTTATAAAGATGTTGCTGCAACACACTGGCCTTACACATATCTAGAAGGCCACATAAAGTCACCTAGCACTGCTCTTCATGTCTGCATAGACATGGAGAGAGGCAATGTAGCGCAAGTTGCTGATTGCCTCATGCTACAATGGGGAGGCATGCCATAGGGCTCATGGTGGGTGTTCCCAGGGAACAGTAATGGCATGTAAGACATTCCTAGATGTATAACATGCTGTAAACCTGGAAATACGTTACTATCTGACAGCTCCCCGAGAGGAACAAAAGGAGCCATCAAATCATTTCACCGCAAACTTGCATCTTCCTATGTCTGCTGCCTTCAGCAGTACAAACAGAAAGAGGAAATAGCCTCCATATCTTGTCAGGATTGTGCGGGTTTGGTCAGGATGGTGCTCCTACCTGCACAAACAACAACCATGGTGCAAGGGTGCCTGCTTTGGAGCATGGCAGCCATTTGTTCACAAGCACTGTGGAAGAGGACAGGAATGTACAGTGTCTAATAGATTTTGGACATACATGCCCTATTCTGTTTGATGTAGGTCTGCACGGCAGGATGCTTGAAATGCTTGAAATGCTGACCAATGCCATTAACTCAAAAAGGAGGCCATGATTGACAAGGAGCTCCATCAACATAAATCTTTTCCATTCCAGAGGAAGAAACACCTACTCCTGACCAGCTGCATGTCCTGCAAGTGGATCCTGTGGAGAACTGCCAAGCCTCAATCAAGAGACCCTCCAAGATATCTTCGACTCCATCCAAACACACTCTCCGGTCACAAGAAGGGCCAACAGCATTGTGCGGTCTCCACATGATCTGCATTTCGCACACCAATACCACCTGCCAGCCCACCCCCTAGCACAGGACTCTGAGGACCCTCAAACAAAATTCCAATAATGTGTGGTAGGAGTGTAGTGTGAGCTGGTAGATGAGCTGCTGGGTGCGATTGAGACCATGGTGGGTACCCTGCAAGGAGTTCGTAGGTACCTCAGCTTCAATAAGGACACCTCAGAGACCATAAGAGGCATCCAATCTCTGCTCTGTAGCTTGGACCGGACCCTGGCTGACATTGCTGGTAAAATAGGGCCACAGCATGAGCAAATGCCCTGCCAAAGTGGCACCCGCGAGGTTGCAAATACGCTGGGGGCAATCCAGACCATGCTGGAGTCCATAGAGCGGAAGAGTGTCTACCACCGCGATGTTGCTGCTGAGCTAGAAAACAAGAAGGTCCTTCTCAGTGCTTGGTTGCCTTACTTGGTGCAGCTAAATGCTGCTGGGAATCAGGGGTCCACATCTTAAGCCCCTGATGTGTGTGTTCCTGCGTCGGCCCTGGGACTTTCAACACTACCCTCATGTGATGCACCACAGACATCAGAGGAGGAAGATGTGGACTTCTGTTTTTGCAAATAAAAACTGCCTGGTAGCATGTCTCTGTGCCACATTGCCAGTTTTTTCAATGCCCTGTGCTTATTCCCATGCCAGTGTACCTCTCAGCAGGTACTGTCCTTCATTTGCTTGCCTACCTGTTGATCTCATCCATGTGTGGACTCTCTATATGGACTTTCTTTCATAATGGCACTTGGATCTTCCTCCTCACTGGAAAATTTCACTCCTCAACATGTCCCATGACATGTATCCCCCATGGACTGTGTCTGGACATCCAATTGCTTACTAACTATTTTGGGGTTGTTGGCCCAAGGACTGCCAGTTGCTCATTGGTTGATGTGTAAAGAAATCTAGTTTCACTCATCAGCATGTTGTATTTTTAGCCATGAGTGGAATAAGTAGTCCATGGTGGATGTGCTGACTCTCAAGGCCCTATCTGACATCTAAAGTATAACATGGGTCTGAGATCCAGGTTTAAATATGCACTGTGAGTGCAAAATAGTAAAAGTGATCCCCAACTACTACAAACTATAAAAGGTGTAATCCAGGGTTAAATGCGTAAAGTGCAACAATAGTCAATCAGGTGGCTCATACAACCATACATACTAGCCAGAAAACAACAGTGATGCTACTACAATTTGGTGCTAGGTAGCATGTGTAAGTGACTGCCATCAGTGTGGCACCAAACACATCCTAGATTAGTCACAATGATTTTACTTTATCATCCATAGAAAACATGTTGCATCAGGTACACACACAGTGCAACGTTACATTAATACCTGTTTTGGCATGTGCGTCCATTCACAGCAAGAGTGTCACTTGTATATCCCTTAAGTGACTCCATTGCAGATTTCTAAATTTTGACTCCTTAGTTGCTCCACCTACTAATACACGTATACAAACACTGGCAGCAACTCCCACAGCATGTGCAACCTAAGTAGATGTCACAACTGACAAGCATGAAATAAGTAATCAATTGTAAAACTGTAAACAGGGTTTATTTAAAACACTATTGATGTAAAATTCCAAAAACTATAAACTACACTAATCTTACATACATATAAACTATACCTAAACTGTTGCAATCTAACTGACCTACACTGTCCTAACTTAAAACTAACCTAACCTAACCTAAATAATATTAACTGAATCTACTCTACGCATATATCACAACAGACGGGTTAAACATCAACCCCTCACCCCCCTTATAACACAATTGCACATGAAATTAACATCAACTAGAGCTATATACAAACTACCTATACGTGAACAGCTAAACAAAACAAAACAAATTCTAAAAACACAGCCTAAACATCAAACCCCACCCACATATAAAACTACCCACCCATGTCCTCACCTAAAAACAGATCACTAATAAAACTATATTAAAACACTATAATTAAACTCACATACCACTATAATACTAACTATCCTAACCTAAATTAAAAATCTTTACTATAACATTTATAAGAAAAGGGAAGGCATAGAAGTTTGAGCGAGAGCCTACATCTGTTGCTCTATGCTATCCATAGCCTGCTGCAAACTCTCTTCTATCTACAGCAGTGTCATCAGCTGCAATTGGACTCTGGCCAACTTGAAGTTCATGTCCTGTTGACCCTTCTGAAACTGCTTCACCATGTCCATTAATTGCTGGGGTTGTGTGCTGCCACTGCTGGTGGGGTAGAGGAGGTTCTGGTTAGTGTGTCAGAGGAGGGTTCGGGTAGTGGGGCAGAGGAGGTTCTGAGTAGTGGGGCAGAGGAGTATCCTGCAACAGGCCCTGGAATGCCACAATGTCCGTTCCCTGCAGGACGGCTGGTTCTTGCCCTCTTCGGGACTTCAAGTCCCTGAGCTGGTGCCATTCAGCACCCTGCTGCCCTGGCTGTCTCACAGGCCTCCATCATTTGCCTTCAGGCCTTTCTCTCCTTCCCGATATATCGATACCTTTCCAGCTCGATCCGAAAAGCCTTTCCCTCTGCTGGGGTCATATTGGCTATTGGACAGGAAGGACACATGAATCAGACAAAGCTTATTTGTCAAACTTGACCACATTTACATGCATCATTCACTATTAGTAGCACAAGAGACATGCGCTGCCTACCACACATACATCTATGTAACGTAAAATGACCAACCACAATGAGAAGCATGTTCTTCACCTAAGATAATGGTAAATCACCAAGGTTGTGGCTGTGTGGGTACTGGAAAGGCCAGTGACAGACCTATTTGCCATGTAGTCATGTGCATATGGGGACAGATATTGGTATATACTGCTATGTACACATGGAATGGTACACATAGTCCATCTATGTGCTCCCTGGGGTATACCATGACACATGCCAGAGGGCACAATTTAGGGTCAAACAGCTAAGTGAAATGAGTGAGGTTTAGCAAGTACACGTATCGTGACCCAGCAATGCTTCACTGTTATGGTATATAAACAGGCCACACACAGCAGCATAGATAAACTTAGTGCCAGGTATATGAAACATGAACAGATTGTGGTGAACTATCTCAAAAACTGACCTGTTGTAATTCTTTTTATAGAGATTGACACTTGGCCAGTATACCATGGATCACCTATTGAAAACTAAACAAGAACATGTGCTCCATGACATACCCAATAATCTGTTTCAACTTGCCTGTAACGATTGTTACCGAGAAGCACATCAACTCATACTTCATCCATGTGATGGATGTGTACATGCATGCCATAGAGTGCATATTATTGAGTGTTTAGAGCTATATCTGTCAGGTATATTGCAAGAAATTGTTAAATAAAGGGGAATCCAGGTGATAACATATGAATGCCTACAGCATTTTGAGTTATGTGTGATTTCCTCTATCCTGACAACACAGTGCATACATGCCTGTGGGGCTTTACACATTGGCCTTATGTCTCACCAAATCTTACAAACTAATGCGAAATATCCCTGAGCCTGCGACATCCAGCTCCTTTCTGCCCTGGAGTATTGGAAGTTTGGTGTGGGATATGTGTTACACCCCAACCACACCTATGGCTTGGCAAATATATGACTTGGGCCCACATACTATGTCAGGGAGTTCACAGCCTAGACCATGCAACATTTGAGTGACATACTTGGGGTAACATTTTGGCAATTTTGGACCACTGTGTGGGTGACAGATATTAAAGTCAAAGACCATCACTTCTTTTGAAGCAGTTGATGGTACATGTGTCATAAGTCTTTACACCATGGCTGACACAATAGTAGCACAGCATATTAGGAAGCATACATCATGTGGGCATGCAGAAATTGCTAATTATTCCAGATGGCAATTTGGGCCAGTCATTAGCACATGTAACTTTATCCTCCTCCTGTCATGAATCTACATGTACAGTGCACCTCAACTCCGCAGACTGAGGATGCCCATGCACATCTCACAGCAAGCCATTTCAGCAAACACTCACAATTGTTACAGATCACAGTAACAATGGGGTGGCACTCACTGATAGTATGGGTATTACTGAATATCGCAACCTGTGCACAGGTAAATGGGTTTGGTCCACCTACAAGACAAAATCATGGCATAAAGCTCTGTAAATGTTGAACATTTACAATGTGTACATATGACGCACAGTACATTGTCTTCACAAATTCCTGGTATTGTCTGTATGTGGAACTTGTAGCACAAGGCACAGTTGGAATGCCCTCATGATGGACAAATGTATGCCATGTTTCAGTGTATTCAGATAATAGCAGGCACATCATATATGTGGTGCAGAGTGCAGCCAATGTACACGACCAGCCTAGATTGTGACATGGTGCTAGGTTGACCAGCTTTGATGCCTTTATGAACCATTCAAATGTATTTTCCACAATCTGCATAGCCAACAATACTGGAGCCTTCTCCAGTTCATACGTAAACTTTACCAGCCTACACACATTAGACTATAGCCATGCTTGTTTGTCTCCTTCACTTAGCTCATTCCATGTGACTAGTATACTGTAAATGAGCAATGTTCAATCACAGCCTACACAGGATCATACAGGTATGAGAATAAAGATATGTAACAGAGACAGATGTATGACTATTTTGGAGGGACACAGGCACCCTGTCCAACCTGTGGCCTGATGACATGTGAGTGCACTCCCATGCATCAAATATGTGTGGTGAATCACAGAGTTTAGAGTCAATAATGACCTAGCAGCCCAGGTGACACTACTCCCTTCACTATGCGTGGTCTGTCCTACCTCACCTATGGGCCTCCCCTGACCTGCATGGTCTCCTTTGCTTTTATGATGCCCTTATGAGCAGGCCCCTTTGTCATGTTGAGGGCCTCATTTACAATATTTTGATGAACAGCAGTGCAGCAAGCCTTCCTGTTGTGCTGCCATGTCTCAAAGAAATGGGCAGGAATGTGTTGTATTTACAAAATAAATGGTGCATTCCTGTCCTTTTCCTCTGTGCTGGTACATAATGGGCTGCCATGCATCAACGCAGGCACCCTTGTGTCATGGTGCTAGGGTGTCTGCGTTGTGGGGGTGCTTTTTTTGTGCAGGAAGAGACATCTTCCAGCATAAAAACAATCATGAGAGGTATTTTCCTCTTCTATGTGTGCTGCAGAATGCTACACACATAGAAAAAGGAAAAAAGAGGAGAAATAAAGGTATTTCGCCTCGCTGCACCTCCATTGCGACACTCCTGGGGAGGCGTAGGAATCTGACGCATTTCCAGGTTTACGAAACCTTGTAAATCTGATAATGCGTCAGGTTCCATGGATTTCACATGGAAAATCCTGAGCAACACCCAGAGTAATGCATGAAAAGGGGTCATATTTACAAGGCACACAGGGTGGCTATGCGTGACCTTGTGAAGATGGGCAGGCACACTGCACCGCTGGTGCATCAAAAAAAGTGACGCATCAGCGGCACAATGGGCTTCTGAAGAAGCCCCTCAGTGTCTGTAATTTAGTTAACGCGTATCATGTTCACATTATTTAGCAACAAGCGAACAAATAGAAGCTCATGGTATATGGGAACTTAGTAACATGACCTCTAAATTCTAGGACCAGAAGATCAAGTAAATCCTGCTCCTGGTTCACATGTTAGCCCACTGGTGCTTGTATTGTCTGAGGTTCCCATCCACACCACACAGTCTTTGCATTTGGAAACACACCTTTCCCCACTGGTGCCGCCTCTCCTTGGTTGGGTACCCCAGTAGCACCCTGCCTCCACTTCCTCACAAGTTCAGCAGGTATTTGACAATCAGCCACAGCTGGCCCCCAAACTGCTCCTGTGTCAGGTTCCTGGCCCTGCTCAACATCTCCCTACACCCACAAGTAACCCTAATCCCAATTGCAAATAAACCAATACCCCTTCTCCCTACAGCTATAACTAATAACCCCTATTTAGACAGACACCCCATAATACACTACACAAAGCAACACAAAATACAAAAACAGGGCAAATATGACAATTTATGGACAGGACACAGAACACACAGACAACTAAAGGACCAGAAAACACCACCAAACTCGCGATTTTCTGTGTGGATGTGACACGTTTTCGACATCTGCGTCATTTTTCCAATTAACAGCATGTTTTATTTCTGATGCTTCGCTAGACAAATGTTCAAGTCGCTGGTTACACTATGGGTAAAGCATTGTTTTTGACACTGTGCCCTCTATGCATAGATTTCAGCAGATGCTCTTTCCACTAATGCATCACATTTAGTAGTAAAGCGTCTGTTTACCTACAAATGCTTAACACAAACAATGCCTCAACAGGTAATATTTATTAGGCTAATAAACATACATGCACATATACTTGCAAAAAAGAAAGGAACAGGGAGACTCTAGGGTAAAGGTATGTGCCAGGGGCACTATATATTCAAAACAACATGCAATGGGAAAAACAGAAGAAGCAATAGTATCAGCACTGTTTTCAGTGAATGTGGGTGTAACCTGAAAGAAACTTTGTGCACATAAGTGCTTGTGACATATTAGGTGGACGGCGCAAATGGGAAGTGATGCTTGGATTTAAGCAAATGCTCTTTCCACTCATGCATCACATTTAGTAGTAATCTGTTTACCGACAAAAGCGCCACATTCAATACATGAAAGTCACCTTTCATGTCACCTTTCATGCCCTTGTGTCATTTTTCTTTGTCCAATGTCACTTTTAATGGTCATGCATGACTTTCCAAGCCACAAATTAATGTTTCCTACAGAAAAGTCACCTTTCATGCCATTGAGTCACTTTTTTTTAGTCCAGTGTCAGTGTTAATGGTCATGTGTGACCTTCCATGCCAAATGGCATGCTTACTACAGAAAAGTCACCTTTCATTCTATTGAGTCATGGTCATGCATAACAAGAGTCACATAGAGTAAAGTCACCTTTCATTCTATTGAGTCCTTTGTACTAGTCAAATGTCACTTTTAATGTTCATGCATGATCTTGCATGGCAAAAAAGTGACATTTCCTACAGAAAAGCCACATTTCATTCCATTGAATCATTTTTCTAGTCCAATGTCACTTTAATGGTCATGCATGACTTTGCATGCCAAAAAGTCACGTATACTACAGAAAAGTCACCTTTCATTCCACTGAATCATTTTTCCTAGTCCTATATCACTTTTAATGGCCATGCATAACTTTGTATGACAAAGAGTCATATTGAGTAGAGCCATATTTCATTCCCTTGAGTCATTTTTCCTAGTCCAATGTCACTTTTAGTAGTTTTGCATTACTTTCCATGCCAAAGAGTCACATTTACTACAGAAAATTTACCTTTCATATGATAGTGTCACTTTTCATAGTATAGTGTAATATTTCCTACTAGCGTGCCACCTTCCCTAATAAAACATGTTCCTTTACTAACACAGAGCTTTGGAATTGGTCAAGGCACAAGAGACACACAACACTTGACACAGAGCATTGTTTTAGGGGTGTTGTAGGGGGGTTGTTGATGCCTGGCATTCGATCTGATTGTACACTTATGCGGGTTACTTCTAGTTGACAGAATGTTGTGGACATTGATATTTCCTGACATAAACATAGAGACAAGTAATAATTTCAAACATTTATAATCATGTTGAAACTTTCATTCATGTTGTTTCATAGTCCATTTATAAACAGGCTTCAGGTAAAACAAGACCCCTGACCTGACTGTTGCTGTGGGCGCTGCTGCTCAGGTAGGTGTTGAGGCCCTCCTCCACCCTGAGGCTCCTGCCTGTGCCTCATCCCTGGTGGTCCAGTGGGAAAGCCTTGCTCTTCTGCTGCCCATTGTTGTCTGAGTCTGTCTTTGTGCCACTTTTCTGTTTTTTGTCTCTTTTGTGCCCGTGCCTGTCTTTGTGCCACTTTTCAGTTTTTTGTCTCTTTTGTGCCTGTCTCTGTCTTTGTGACAATTTTCTGTTTTTGTCTCTTTTTTGCCTGTGTCTGCCTTTGTGCCACTTTCCTGCTTTTCCGTCTCTTTTGTGCCTGTGTCTGTGCCATTTTCTGTTATTCTGTCCCCTTCTGCCTGTTTTCTGCCTCCTCTCTGTCCTTGATTGTGCCTGTAATTGTACCTGTTTCTCTCCTTAGCCATTCCTGTCTCTGTACCCTTCCCTCCGCTGCTGCCCCCGCTGCCCCTACCCCCTGCCGGTTTCCCGTTCCGGCCTCCCAGCTGCGCTTCCCTCCCCCTCCTCTACTTAATGGCAGCCTCGCAGCTGAAGCACACAGCGGGCGAGCCACCCACTCTCCGAAGGCACGCCAAAGGCAAGCCCATCTGCACCCGTCCAAAACCCCACAGCAGCCAGCACCAGGAACCCTGGATCTACTACATTCTACTGCTACAACTCCACTTTCCGCCTCGCACTCAACCCCAGAAGAAACAACAACTGCCAGAGATCAACTCAGAACACCACCGCCCAGGAGGAGGACTCGCCATAGCACACAAGAGCTCCCTCCGACTCTCCAGCACAAGTGACCCCCTCTCCAACACAGAGCATCTCAACTTCCAGATCCAAACCAGCCCCAGAACCACGCTGCGTGGGACCCTCGTCTACAGACCCCCCCAGGCCTCGTGCCTCCTCCGCAACCACCATTGCCGACAACGTCACACCCCACGCAATCGCCTCCACGGACTACATTCTCATCGGAGACCTAAACTTCCACCTCGACAACCGCAGCGACCCTGACTCCACCACCCTCTTTGACAACCTCTACAACCTCGAACTGAAGCAGCTAATTACCACCCCCACCCACAGAGCCAGACACACTCTAGACACCATCATTGCAGGAGGGACAAACCTTCCCTTCAGCCACACTACGCAGCCCCTCTGTACAGACCAGCCATGTGTGCACTTCACCTTCAACACCACCACCGCACCCAAACCCGCCCGCGCCTGCCATGAAGGAACTGGAGCAGATCACAGAGGAACACCTCAACACAACCCTCATCCAATGCCCCCCGTCCGCCACAACCAACGCCAACTCCACAGCGAAAGAGCTACACTGCTGGATCTCCAGCTACGAAGACAAGCTCGCACCCCTCCACCACCCTAGCAAACAATGCTCCCCGAAGGCCGCCTGGTTGACCACCAATCTTCAAGAAGCCAGGCGCTCCTGCAGATGCCTCAAGTAACTCTGGCGGAACAAGAAAATCCACCTACAGAAAAGCTATGAATGAATACTGCCAACTCATAAGAGCCACCAAGCGGACCTTTATCAAGAACAAAATCCTCATCAATGCAAGTAATTCAAAAGAACTCTTCAACATCATACAGCAGTTCACCAAACCCCCAGCGAAGCCACGGATGTTACACCATCCCAGGACCTCTGCAATAAGCTAAGGTCCTACTTCCACCGGAATATCAAGGCCCTCTACGACAACTTCAGTGAACAGACTCCAGACACCACCCCACTCTCAACCACCGACAACCAGCCGACCATCACCACCTGAAAACCTGCTACCACTGAAGACACCACCAAGACCATGAAGAACACCCACCCAGGAGCCCCCACGGACCCATGCCTACCACACATCTACCATAGAATCCCGCCGTCATAGCACCCAAACTAGGCCGGACCAATAATGCCTCCCTCGAATCCAGCATCTTCCCCGACGACTAGAAGCGGGCAGAGGTCAAGCCCCTTCTCAAAAAACCCTCGGCCGACCCGACAGACCTGAAAAACTACCAGACCATCTCTCCCCTTCCCTTCACCGCCAAAGTCACGGAGAGATTTGTCAACACCCAGCTGACTACCTTCATCGAAGAGAACGCCATACTATACTCTTCCCAGTCCGGATTTCACAGCAACCATAGCACTGAGACCGCCCTCCTCGCTGCCACCGATGACATCCGCATGCTACTCGACCAGGGCCACACTGCGGTCCTCATCCTACTAGACCTCTCCGCAGCCTTTGACACTGTCTCACACAGCACGCTCACAGCCAGACTCTACGACGCCGGTATACAAGGAACCACCCTCGACTAGATCCGCTCCTTTCTCTCCAGCAGAACCCAATGGATCAGACTCCTTCCCTTCCTCTCCAAACCCACAGAGATCAATTGTGGAGTACCCCAAGAACTTTCTCTCAGCCCCATGCTCTTCAACATCTACAAGGTCCCCCTCGCCGCCATGGTCAGACAGCATGGGCTCAGCATAGTATCCTACGCCGACGACACCCAGCTCATCCTCTCCCTCACAAAAAAATCCCAAAGACACCAGACTCTGTTTCCAGGAAGGAATGAAGGACGTTGCAGCCTGGATAAACAACAGCTGCCTGAAGCTCAACTCGGAGAAGACAGAAGTCCTCATCCTTGGACCCTCCTCCACCACCTGGGACAACACCTGGTGGCGTCCCGCCCTCGGAAATCCACCCATTCCAACAGTTCACACCCCAAACTTCTGCACCATTCTTGACTCCTCCCTCACCATGACCCGCCAGATCAACCCTGTTGCCTCCACCTGCTTCAACTCCCTCCATATCCTCTGCAAGACCTTAAAGTGGATCCCCCCCTGAATGCAGAAAGTCCGTCATCCACTCACTCATAACCAGCAGACTGGACTACGGCAACACCCTCTACGCCGGCATTAACAAAACCCTGCTACACAAGCTCCAAACTATCCAGAACACCACAGCCAGACTCGTCCTCGAACCCCACATCATGAGCACATGACCCAGCACCTGCAAGACCTCCACTGGCTCCCTGACGAGAAGAGAGTAACCTTCAAGATACTCACCCACGCCTACAAATCACTCCACAACATCGGACCCAAATACCTTAACAAGACAGTAATCTTCCACGTACCTCTGCTCTGCTGACCTCACCCTGGTAGAGACCCCACACATTCGCAGAACCAGAACAGGCAGAAGAGCCTTCTCCTAGGTCGCAGCAAAGGCCTGGAACCAGTCAACATCAGATGCTCCCCTACACTGCACACCGTCAGGAAGTGCCTCAAGACCTGGCTCTTCGACTGATCCAGAGCTGCACCCCCCCCCCTCCCCTCACCCCTCAGCACCTTGAGACCCTCACAGGTGAGTAGCACGCTATACAAATCCCTGATTGAGTGATTGATTGATTGAAATGTGCATAATGTGTGCATGTCTCTGATTGCCTGCAGCTATATTCTGGATGTCTTGAGAACTGGCATCCTCCTTTTCATCATCATCCTCCATCGGGTCCTAAAGTTGTAGGTCACTGTACCAGGGGACATTAGTCTGCAAACAAATGTTTGTTTGCAGTCGAAGAGCCAGTAGAGCAATCTACCCCCCGAAATGTCATGGCAGCGGAACCTGGCCTTCAGCAGTCCAAAGTTTCTTTTGAAGGTGTTCCTGGTCCTTCTGATAACTTCGTTATAGGACTTCTCCGGGATCGGTATAGGGTGGAGGGTGGTGCATGGGATGTCATGACCCACGGCTAGATGCCATATCCCTGGTCAGCTGAAAGTAAAGCAAAAGGACAACTGTCAATACTTTAAAAAACTGTTGCTGATACATGGCAGGCCATGTGTGTTATGTGTAGTTACATTGCAATACATATTTCTAACATTGTTTTCATAATATGTGTTAGTCATTCAGTTGTTGATAGGTTGACACTTTTCTCATCCATTACTCTGTTATAGCAAATGCTGAACATGGGTTGTTGGATCATATACTTCTACATCATGACTGTGATGTTGATGCTGTTATTTTCTGCGATGTCTATTTGAAGTAGCTTGTGAACACTCAATGTTATGTGCTCACACAACATGTGTGGACCTGCTGATTGTAGTACATATTTGGGTACTTGGTCCTCTGCAGGTAGATGTTGCCATGGGAGACATACACCTTACACTAGCACATGCATATGTCCATGGTTAACCATAGATGGGGGTATTCGGATATATGACATGCCTGATGAACCATGGAAGGGGAATATAGACACCCCACATCCCCCATGGAAATACTCCCTTAACACATGGATGCTACACTGCATTTGAACCTGCAATGCACTGCTTTGTCCCCTTCCACCATTAAACGGAACCCATAGTGGCTTTATGTGTCTTGACATTCTTACATACATGGTGTGTGAGTCAGCCACACCCCTCTTACTTCAGTTCCTATCGGCATCAACAGACACAGTCATGGGGATTATGTCACCAATTTCTATCTGTTAGTGAGTGTGTTAGGTATTAGAGTTTAGCTTACCTACAAGTAGGCTATTCCCATATTGTTCATTCTGGAATCGGTCATTGATGATGCTGTTCCCGAATATTTAGGCATCATGCACTTTTCCAGGGTATTTGGCCAGCACATTGGTGAAGAGGACTTGATGGTCCAGAATGGCCAGGACCATGGTCAGGGGTCGAGTGTCACAGAAAAATGCCTCTCTGATGCACGAAGGAAGAAGATGGTTTAGGGGGTACTACACCACCCAAAAAGGGATTTATTACCCATGAAGACACTGAAACAGGAGGCTATACTTATTGCTATTTAAAAGTCACACAAGTTTGGAAAGCACAAACCTGATCAAGTCCATAGAGGATGAAACACGTTGGATGGGCTGATTTTGTGTATTGAAAAATCAATAAAAGTTGGATACTGGACACATTCTTAAGACTCCTGACATATGAATCTCATTTTGTGTTCATCATTGTTACATTTGTTAACAATGGATTGCCTGGATTTGGACCTGAAACAAAACAATATAGTGGGTGCCCATTTTCCAATTGTTGTTATGTTCATTAATTGTACTAAATTAACTTCCCACCCTATACCTCTACAAAACTAGCACCCACTACCACACCATAAAATACTACTAGCAATTAAAATATTATAAATCACTCAAAACTACATACCATATTAAAAAAAAGATTCATAACAATTATACAACAATAATTACACACAATTGATATATAAACTAAAACACATAAAAATACTTAAAAATCTATATATTTTTTAACTATTTTTTAAAAAACAATATTAATAGCAGCAATATTCTTGACAATTATATTACTTACCATATAAAAATCGATATTCTTGAGAATGATATTTCTGTATCAAGATATTTTTATATTAAAATATAATTTTTGCTGATATGTTTGTAACTCGATACTGAGAACTCTATTAACAGAAGATGCCACAGATTAACCCGCATGTACATGGCTGTCTGGAGAAATTGTGTTTTTGCATAAGAGAAGCTAAAAACATAAGTGATTTTACTCTGTATGATTTGCTGGGAGCAGATGGGCTATAAAGACCACTGGTGTGCCTATTCAAGCCAAGGATATTCCAACTGTAATCCAATGGCTACATTACTTCCCTATCTGGTTGCCAAATATGACACCTAACCATATATTCCAACAAAAACAACATTTATTGAAGGGGCTTTCCGATGAATGATGTCGAAATAGGTCTCAAAACCCTATCTGATTACATCAAGCAAAGTGATTGCTAGAAGCCCAGGACTGGGAAAAGAGACGTGTTTTCTCCGCACTCGACCCTCCCATAAAATCCTATCCTCAAAGGGCTAAATTATGAGAATTTGGAAGAGCTATGGCGCAGTGGTGCAAATCGCCGCGCCACTGCTCCATCGAAGCTCGCGCTGCCCGCCCGCTAGATTACGACTTATTCGTAGACTGGTAGGCGGGTGGCATGACAGTTCCAATTGTGGGGCCCTTTAAAAAGTGGCAGTGCCTTCTAAAAAGGCACCGCAATGGGAACACCTCACAAAGTTCCTCCACAACATGGACTCATAATTCCATGCCCTGCAGGATCCTATGTGCATGCACACAGGGGGAACAGGTTATGCCCCCCCCCTGTGTGCATTCACATATGTATGAGGCACAGGGGGGCCCAGTAGGGCCCCCTTTGCTTCCTCCCCATCAGGCTTTTTCCACCACCATGAAAAGCCTGGCAGAGAGGAAACTTGTAATATGCATGGTGGGACCCTGCTGGTCCCGCCCAGCATATTGTGGTCTCTGACTGCCACACCTACACCAGGGAACGGTGGTTCTGTGGTGGAGCTGGGGGTTCCTAGTGTGGTCCGACTAACCAAGTCGTAATTTGGTGGTCGAACCATGGTTGCGGTAGTGGCTGAATCCACCACTGCTGCGTCAACACCGCCAGACTCGTTATCTGTCCCAAAGTATGTTCTGTTAGCATCACAAAAACATAATTGGGTGGAAAGAATGGTTGATGTCTCTAAAATAGCATTACAGTAGTAAATTATTGTGCAGAATGGTCCTTGGTAATAGTGTGGTTTTACCGTCATACATTTGAAAAGATTGAGAGACAGAGAAAGAGAGAGAGGAACAGATTTCAACTGGAGCCTGCTGAAAGATGGGCAATTAACAGCACCTATAACCCTCAGCAGATGGCATTAACAGTTGTTAACACCTTAACAGAGGGCAAGACACTTAATTAACAGCTTTATTCTATTCTGAAAAAGGGAGCCAAATATAGATTTCATTCACAGTTTTTAACATTCAATGGTATCAGATCCCCATTCCAAAATGTATAGAACACATCTGGGATAAAATACCCCTAATAAGGAAATTACAAGCCACTGAGGAGTTATGTTACCATTTAGAAGCTGAGGTCCTTTTTAAGGTCATGGAACTCTGAGGTGACTTACAATAGCCTAATAACCTTTTAATGTAAGACAGAGGGTATTGAATTCCTTACAATACATAATCACACCATCAGCCTTCCCACAAACCGATTATATCCTTGGTGCCTTGCTCTTTGATATGGAAGGGACAGTATAGTTTCCCTGTGGTCTGGTGTGCGGTTCTTTGGCAGTCCCATGGTAGTACCTATTAGAAAGGCACTGTAAAGGTAGCACCAAAGCCCGTTCCTGCACTACATGGGCTGTGCAGTACATGCCATGCAGGAAAAGGGTTGCATTGACACACAGGGGCACACCATGTGTGCCACCTGCATGTATATCCAAGCCCATAGGAAACAGGGGACCATGTCGGGTCCCCTTAGTTTCCTACTGGCCACATTTTCAAGGCGTGAGCCCCGCCATGAGACCAGTGGTGGTGAGGAAAATCATAATATGCTTGGCGGTGCTGCAGCAGCACTGTTAAGCATATTGCAGCCTCAGATTGCCATGCCAGAACCTGGGATCGCGGATCCCCGGCGGTTACGGTTGTCCCATGGGGGTCCTACCGCCTTAGGGGTCGATTACAATGCTGTACGGAAAGGGTCTGAACAAGATTCGGATTTGGCGAATCCAATTCGGACCCTATGTTTCCAACCGAATCGGACACCTTTCCGGACAACCAATTACAATGCAAGAAAACCGTTCGGTCTGTCCAATACGGTTCCGAACAGCATTCAGACAGAACGAGTCGTTCGGAGCCGATTCGTACAGCTCTGTGGACACGGTTTCCGAACGAGCGATTATGATGTCAGATTCAGACAGCCTTTCTAAATCAATTGTTCCAACTTGTATTGGCTGTCAGAATCTGAATTTAGGGGCCGCAGCAGGCCCCCCTTCACCCGGGGCCTTCCAAAGGGGGCCCGTTGTAGTACCCATGGGAACCCCCTTCCCAACCATGCACAGTGTGGCAGGCACCAAGGGATGACCACTACAGGCTGCACAATTTTCCCCAACCTCCCCTTTCTTCAATGGGAGCCAGTGTATTCGGTCAGAAGACAGGCTCCCATTGAAGTCAAAGGGAGTCTGACCGCATCGTATCCGGTAGCATACGGATGCATCGTAATCAGTCGGTCGTACTCGCAGAACCCAATTTGTTTGGAAATGTTTCCGAAACTGATTCAGTTGGAAGAGTTTCCTAACGAGATCGTAATCAGCCCCTAAGTCGTAATACGGCAGGCTGACTGCCAGTGCAGCGGTCCCCGACCACCACTGTTCCTCCATCAGAGGCTTAGCAGTCCGATAGACCGCCAAACTCATAATTAGGCCTATAGTAATTTGCCGGTCAGAATCAGTTTAATGTAAGTTATATTTAATAAATGATGTACCTCAGAATGTGTAAAAGCATAGAGAGAGATGATATTGTGCCTGTAAATGACTAATAGTGTGCAAATAATAAATATGTGTCTTTTATTAACTCATTTCTCTTGACCACTGATCACTTTAGAACAACAAATCAGAGGAAAGGAAGGCCAGTTCTCATTTTCTTTTGTTAAACTGCAGTGTAATTATGTTCTGTGACCTGCCTTTCATCATGGATGATAACTATGACAAGAAGTAGTATGACATCACAACTGAATTGTTATAACTTTTTACAGTTGAGCAGCTATGTCATTTCCTTATTACAGGTAACTAGAAAAATCACAACTCTACTGTAATAAGATTACACACACGCTTTTAAACAGGCATTGCAGGTTCAAATGATAGCTCACGCAGCGATGTTGAACTTATACTCAGGCGCGGTGCGTCCATTGGGGCGTAGGGGCGTAGCCCCACTAAGCCTGGACGCACTGTGACAAGAGCACAGCAGCACACTGAAAATATTTTTGGCATTGCACAATTATAAGCACCGCAGCACAGCGCTTCCCGCCGGGAATCCGGGACACACCTGATTGAATCCGGAGTGCGCAGTGGGTGGGGCTGGCTGGTCTGCTGCAGCTTGAGTGACAGTCCACATTCAGCTGCAGCAGGCCAGCAGCAGTACTGCGCATGTGAATTTTTGGGCTGTAACTAGCCCGAGCATGCGCGTTCCTACCTGATTGAAGTTCCCCTTAGAGAGGGACCAAAGGGGGTGCTGCTTTAGCCGGGCTGCAGCCCCCGGGGTTGCAAAGGAAGACTGGGCGAGTAGTCTGTGTGCCCCCCTAGCCATTCCTGATGGCTGGTCCACCGCGCAGAAGGGCAGGCAATCCATTATTGGATGCCACGCGTGGGTGGTGGCACACTGCCTCAGAAGCACTGCATATGGCCAATCACTGTGTGACTTCATATGAAGCCATGCAGTGATTGGCCATGTCGGGACGAGCGCCATGACGTTCTCAGTTTCTAGTCTAGGGGCTCGCCTCGTGCACAGGCAGCAGGCATCCAACTTCACTCCCAGGCCCGGCCGCCTCACCGTCACGACACGCTGTGCCTGTGTTGTTGTTGTGTCGTGTATACACACACAGGCCTGCTCTGCGTGTAGTTACACAGACATTCATGGACTCGGTGTAGATGGATCCAATCCGATCCATCCTGCTGAGTGCTGAATGAGTCTGACCTGCTCCAGTCATGGGCCTCGTGGTGACGGTGTAGATCCGATCCGATCGATCTCCTTCTGACGTGCTCCAGTGTGAAAAAGTAAGACTAAGAGTGAGTGATTAGTGATAGTGTATGGAAACAAATCATCAGAGTACCATATTGGACATTTTTGTATCGGGCTGCTGCACCTTTGGTAATTAGTGGGCTTCGCAATTTTTACAGGCCTGCAAGAATTGAATTTGTTAACGTGTAAACACTTCATATCGCAGTGCCTCTTGTTGTATCTTGGTAACAGTCTCAGTGTTCTGTATGTGTATGACATGTTCACTGGATTCTAGAGTGTAGAATCCAGGGAACAGATCAGAGGAGAACTGTTGCTGAATGAAGACGGACCCTGTATGCCTTTGGGGTTGTATTACTGAATAAAACGTATACTTCTACAATCAACCACTGCTTCTTCATAACTTAACAGTGGCCACGAGGATGGGATCCAGTTGATGAAGACTTGTTGAAGATTTTTGACACTACAACCCCTTTGGGCAATCAACTCTCCTTTCCTGATTTGAAAGCGCTTGGACTTGTAAGGTACCTTGATGAAAGTTTGAACCTTGTTAAGTTTAAACCTTATGAAACATTTTTCGTTCCGATCTGACGATTTATGTCAGTTCGAGGGGCACTAGGGTTAGTGAAATTGCTAAGTGTTTAACCTTAATGAGGAAAATTATCGCCGTTTAGTCAGAGAACTATACTTTGTGATCGATTTTTTTTCCCCGCTTTTGTGAGCAAATTCTGCCAGGAAATATACATTTTTGAATGTTTTGTGGAGTTCGTTACCTTGTTTATCTTTAAAGTTGGTAGCACAAGCCTTGACATCATGCCTTCTGACTCGCGTTGGAATTTTCTGTCAGAAGAAGTGTCCTGGCAACTTTCTGTTCTGGCGGTGGAAATAAACAATGGATACGATCGTGATGACGTCTACACGCATTGCGTAAAACTTCATCATGCAACGTAATACATCATTGCGTTTTTGACGTATGCCGGCCATTTTATGGTAATTATCTCCATGGAAACACCTGCAATCATTGTCTAAAGACGCGAAGATACAAATTAGTTAAAGAAATAAAAGTGTACGTTTCGCGGATGCGCACGGCTGCTCATATTTCCAATCCCCAAATTACATTAACATTTTGATGATATTTACCACAACAAGCGTATATTTCTAACATTTTGATGATATTTACCGCAACAACGTCTGGAACTGCTTAGACTACGGTGACAACTTTTATTATTTTTATTAACATATTCAGACAACGGTGATTAATTTATTTTTATTAATTTATTATTTTTCACATATTATTGAATGAACGTGCTTATTTTTTTATTATTAATTATCAGAGTTAATATGGATGTATCATCTTCTGTTGTAGCTCCTCCCAAGTTCCTGCAAAGCCCTGGTCCTCCTTCTATGAATTGGGAGGATTGGTCTGCATCATTTGAAACCTACCTAGAAGCTATTGGTGGCGATTTATTTTTACCCTCTAGAAAATTAGCTTTATTGAAGCATAATTTAGGTGCTGAAGGTAGAAAAGTTTTGAAAACTTTACCTAAAACTACTCGTGTTGTTTCTACAGTTCTTGACACTGTTGATGAAAGTAGTGAAACTAGTGAGACTAGTTCCAATGATACATCTGTAGATGTATATGCTGAAGCTTTAAAAGCTTTAGAGGAAAACTATGGAAGAAAGACTAGCATTGTTGTTGAGAGACACAAATTCTTTTCTAGAACACAATTAGCTGGGGAAAATGTACAACAGTATGTAGCTTGTCTAAAAACTTTAGCCATTTCTTGCAAATTCAGGGATTTACATGAGGAAATAATTAGAGATCAATGTATCAATCTAATTAAAAACATTAAGATTCAAGAACGTTTACTTGAACTTAAAAATCCCTCCCTACAGAAAACGGTTGACACAGCCAGAAGAATGGAAAACACGTCACATTATGTTAACGAGCTGGGTTCAGTGCAACCGAAAGAAAAAGATGAATCTAATGTTAATGTGGTAAATAGCAGTAAAAAGACAGAATATAAAAGTGAAAACAAAGATCCAAAAGTTAATGCTAACAAGGGTCAAGCTAATACAAGTAAACATATTTGTTTTAGATGCGGGAGTACAAAGCATACTGCGGATTTTAACAAGTGTCCTGCAATTAAAGTCACATGCATGAAATGTAAAAAATTAGGCCAGTTTGCTAAATGGTGTAGGACTGGTGATAAAGGAAACTGGAAGCGTTCCGTCAATGTTGTTGAACCTCAATTTGATGAGGAAGATGAAGAAAATGATGAGAATGATATTGAAGTTATGGTTGTATATGATGACACTGTGAATGATATTTCTGAAGAATATCAACCTCCTAAGTGTGATGTGTTAGTAAATCGTGATGTTATGGCACTTTTGGGCAGACTCGTGCTCGCCCTATACTATCATTGACAAAAGCATGTGGGAAAACTGGAGTAAAACGACTTTGACATCTCCTGATGTACGACCTAAAGGTTATTTTGGCATAAAGTTACCCATGTTAGGATATTTTGATGCTCAATTAACTTTTAAGGGTAGGTCCTGTTTGAGCAAAGTTTATGTAGTTGAGCATGGGAGAGCTTTACTAGGATGGAAGGACCAAATGAATTTGAAGATTATATTAAATCCCAATCATCCCGATCAGGTGTTGTTAACCAATGATATTCCTTCATCTAGGGGGGGAATCCGTGTTTCCCAAGTTATTTAGCAAAGAATTAGGATGTTTAGTCAAATTCGAACATAAGATTATTCTTAAAGAAGATAGTATACCAACTGTTCATAAAGTAAGAAATGTGCCATTTGCGTTACGGAGTTTACTAAAGGAGGAGTTAAACAGGTTGTGTGAGGCCAAGGTAATAGAACCTATAGAAGCTTCTGAATGGCTTAGTCCCATTGTTCTAGCGCGGAAACTCAACTGCAAAATTAGACTGTGTGTGGATCTGAGAGCTCTAAATCGGAATATATGGATTGATCGTTATCCATTACCACACATTAATGAGATGATATCTAGTATCAAAGATGCCATGTATTTTTCGTCAATTGACTTATCCACTGCATATCATCAAATCAAATTACATGCAGAATCTAGGCATTTAACATCATTCATAACGCCTGAAGGTGCCTTCCAGTATCTTAGAATGCCATTCTGATTAGCATCCGCCTCCTCTGTTTTTCAGAGACTCATGTGTAGTATTTTGAAAGATGTAGTCAACGTGAGAGTATTCCAAGACAATGTACTGACCTGGGGTAAAGATTTAACAACTCATGATAAGGAAGTACATCAAGTTCTATTTAAACTACAAGAACCTGGATTAACAGTATGTGCTGAAAAATGTAAATTTGGCGTGAGACAAATTGATTATCTAGGGCAAACAATTTCTAATGAGGGGGTGAAACCTAAAATGAAGTTATTAGATGCAATTGAAAAGGCTCCTCATCCGACCAACAAAGATCAGCTACGATCCTTTTTAGGACTCGCAGAATATTATTCCACACTTTGCTGATAAGGTACATGAATTAAGGTTGTTGATGAAAAAAGGTACTTCCTTTGATTGGTCTACTGTGTGTCAACATGCATTTGAAAATATCAAATTAGATATTGCAAAAGCAATTGCCCTAAAACCGTATGATCCTAGTCATGTCTCTATAATTGTAGTTGATGCCAGTGCATACGGGTTAAGCGCTGTTCTTATGCAAAGGAACAAAGGAACTGAGCGGATCATAGCCTTTGCTTCTCGCATGCTCAAAGGTGCTGAACCCTCTTACTCAGTGATTGAAAAAGAGGTCTTAGCGTGTTGGTGGGGCGTAGACCATTTCAAAACATTTATTTGGGGAACAGCATTTGAATTAAGGACAGATCACAGGCCACTCATTGACATTTTCACTACAAGGAGTGCATCTAGAGCTACACCTAGAATAGCAAAGTGGGTGTACAGATTACAAGAATATAACTTTCAGATAAATTATGTCCCAGGTCACAAGAACATCAGTGCAGACTGTTTGTCCCGTCTTCCTTTGCCTTGCGATAACGATGAAATACAAGAAGACAGAGACGAATGGTTAGTTGCCAGTATTGAGGAGTCATGCAATAATGCAATAAGTGAACAAGAATGGATTCAAGCTGTAGCTAAGGATGGTATGTTACAACAAGTAATTAACAATTTGCATGTAGGTGTGAATGCACCGTCTATGGATGAGTGTTCTTGCTGATTACAAAATGGTTTGGTCTGAATTATCCTTTTCTGATGGTATTCTTAGAAGAGGTGAGAGATTAGTGGTACCTTTAATTTTACGTGACAGGATGTTGTGTTTATTACATGAAGGTCAGAGTGGTATGACCAGTAAGAAAAGGAGAGCGAGGAATGACTTCTGGTGGGTAGGTATGGACAAAGACATCGATAGGTGTGTTCGTAGTTGTTTAGCATGTATGTGCAGTGATAAATCACATAAATCTCAGGAAACTACCATATCGGCAACCTCTTTCCCTGATAAACCTTGGGATAAAGTTGCTATAGAGATTTGTGGTCCATTTCATGGAAAGGGTATTGAGAACAAATATGCCATAGTTTTAATGGATTTTCACACCAAATGGCCAGAAGTTGCATTTGTAAGGGACATCAAAGACTCTAACAGGATTGAGTTTTTTGAAGAAATTTTTCATAGAGTGGGGTATCCAAGTATCATTTTATCACACAACGGTCCACAGTTTGTGGCGGAAGAATTTTCTGCATATCTTAATAAGGTATGTGTGAAACACGTCAATACTTCTGTTTATAACCCAAGAGAAAACGGTTTAGTGGAAATGTTTAACCGAGTATTAAGAGAGTGCATACAACTAGCTAGTAATAATGATGATAACTGCAAGATTGCAGTCAAGGAGATGCTATGGTGTTATAGGAATACTCCCCACACAGCAACAGGGGAGTCTCCTTTTTCTTTATTGAAGGGGCGTGTGGCTGGGTCTAAAGTAAAACCTACTTGGATGTCTCAGAAAGTCACAAAAGCATTTGATGCAAGAGAAATGTTGAGTAGAGTACAAGCATATCAGAATAAATATGTTCATAATCATTTCATTTCAAAAATCTTTATTTCGGTAAAATTTTTACCATAAAAGAAGTTTACAACATTCATTAAAAATTTGTAAAAATGGGAATTTATACTGTATACAATCAAACGTTATCGTTAAAAAGCA
Organism: Lissotriton vulgaris; assembly: GCF_964263255.1. Classification (NCBI taxonomy): domain Eukaryota; kingdom Metazoa; phylum Chordata; class Amphibia; order Caudata; family Salamandridae; genus Lissotriton; species Lissotriton vulgaris. The sequence goes on along the minus strand of NC_141685.1, from coordinate 795,203,502 downwards.
GAGTTCCTTGTTACAATGTCATGTCCTTGGTACATTAAGGTCAGTGGCCAGCCCTGAGACATTTTCTTCTCAGAAACCAGATAGCACCCAGGTATTTGGCCACTGCAAAAACAATATAGTCCGTCAGATTTGATTTCAGAACTCTGAAGGCAGCCAAACACTCCACAAATCCCAGATTTCTGCATAGGGGAACTATCCATTTCTTACGAATCTCTCGGTAGGCCGGGCAAAAAAAGAGTATGTGGAGTTCAGACTCGTCGGACGTTCTACATGCTGGGCAGATACTGGCTGATTGTTCACTCCATTTGCTTGTGAGAGCTCGAATAGGGAGAGACCCATGCCTCCACTGCAAGTATAGTTTCCTAAGCAAAGGAGGATACAGTTTATCTAGAGTTGGTTCAAAGTTGTAGGTATCCTTAAAGCATATAAAAGAGTCAGTCAATGAGCCAGGTTTTTGGTGGTTTAAAAGTTCCATTAATTTACTGTCATGATATGCCTTAGCTAATTTCTTTTTGGGAATAAGTGGGCAAGTGGCTAAAGGATCAGACCACATCTTCGAGAGTCCCAGACCCTCCAGTTCTGATTTAATAAATTTGAGCCACTTAATTTTCCCAGCATTGGGCATAGTGAGCACCTCCTGTAATCCCTGTCTGTAGCGGGTCAATTCTGGGGTTGCCCACAGCCTGCGCCAGTAAGCCAGAGGACGAAAAGCCAGTTCTTCGTCTAGTGGTTGCAGCCCCAGGTCCAACCTCAGAGGGACAAGGGGCGTACTAGAGGGGAGTCCTACAACCCTCCGAATAAATTTGTTCTCCTCTTTCACCAGATCTAGTGTTCCTACATGGCCCCAAAGTTCACACCCATACATGGCAGCCCCCCTTGCCTGTACCTTGTAATTCTGTATGGGAGGACCTATGGGCCTGATCGATGATTTGTTATTCGCCAGAAGATTCATGATGCCCCCCGAGTATTGGATCAATTTAAGGAGTGCTTTCTCCTGATGCGTATCCCAGGACAATCTATCGTTTAACATGACACCAAGATACTCAAAAGTTTTCACCCTCTCAAGTCTGCTCTGTCCAATTTTGGGGCTAAAGCGGAATTTCGGCGGGGGGTTGAAGACCATAAATTTGGTCTTTGAGGTGTTAATTTCTAAACCATGATCCTCACAGAAGTCTGCAAAACCATCAAGAACACGCTGGATGCCCGTTGCGGACTTTGAAAGCAACAGGGTGTCATCGGCGAACATGATAGCCGGCACCCTAACACCAGCTAGTTTGGGAGCGTCAGAGTTGACAACCCCGTTTAGGTGAGAGATAACCCCGTTGACGTAGAGGCAAAACAGGGTTGGTGCAAGCACACAACCCTGTCTTACCCCCCTGTCAACGGGGAACCTATTAGACAGTGCCCCCACCTTGCCACACCTCACCTGTGCAAAATTGGCACTGTGAAGACGAGCAATCATCTCCAGCAAACCCTCAGGGACACCCAATTTGGCCAGCACCTCCCAAAGCTTTTTTCGGGGGACCAGGTCAAAGGCCGCCCTCAGGTCCACGAATACAGTATAGAGGCTGCCACCCTCCAACTGCACCGTTTTCCAAAAAATGAGGACAAGCCGGAAGACCTGGTCTGTGGTTGAGACCTTCTCCCTAAAGCCAGCTTGGAAAGGACTCAGGATATCACATTCCGTCATCCAATCCAGCAGGCGGTTCAACAACAGCCTGGCAAACAGTTTTTGTGAGACGTCTATCAGGCTTATTGGCCTGTAGTTGACTGGGAGCAGAGGTGATCCCTTCTTAAAGATTGGGACTATCTCTGCCCCCAGCCAAATTGAGGGGATTGGCATGCCATTCAAGATTGAATTGAACAGCACCCTGAGGTACGGGGCCCAGATTTTAACTTCGTGTTTGTATAGGTCCCCAGGCAACCTATCAAGACCTGGCGCCTTTTCAGCAGCCAGGCCCGTGATTGCCATACTAACTTCTGCCAAAGTGAATCCATCCATGGGGGCTACACTTTCGATGGGTTGGTGCATTATATCTTCTGATGGAGTCACCAGTTGGTCCCTATTATGTGATTTATACAGGGTTTTAAAATGTTCCTCCCAAACAGAGGGTGCTATGTTTGCTTCTACTGCCGCTAGGGGTTAAGCTGAGCCATGCTTAACGATTTGCCAGAAAGTTCGGGCATCTCGTGATGCAAGGGCGGCTGTCATTTCGGACCAGTTTCCCTCATCCATTCTATTTTGGCACTGCGAAGGGTTGACTTATAAGCCAATCGCTTTTCCCTGATCTTACTTGGAATATCTCGTATTTTAAGGGACTCTAGTAATATGGCTTTTGCTCTCCTGCAGGAAGCGTTGAACCATGTGACTCTTTTCTGCTTAGGCTTCTTCGGCCTAGCCACAGGGTTCAGCACTTCTGCCAAGTTGGTGCATAGCTCAGAATGAATAGCACCAAGCGCATTGAACTGTGCGGAATTAAGAAGCAAAGGAATAGGTAGCTCTGCTTTTTCTAAAGCGGAGGGCTCGGTGTCATCGACTGGGTGATGCATGCAAACCTCAACCTTTTCTAGAGCAGGGACGACTAGCGCATACAGCCTTTGAATGTTGGACGGGTTTTCCAGCAATTTTGGCCATTTAATTCTGCGTCTATTGCTGGATAATGCTAAATCTACCTGATGTGATAAATTTTCTTCTGCCAGAGCCGTGTGTGACCCCTGAATCTCAAATCTCAGTGAAGGTAGATTATGGTCACTGTCGGACCTTGCAATTATTCCAAAGTCCCTCACTTTATCCCAATCCCTCGCTGAGACCAGGATGTAGTCAATACGTGACTGATGTCCAGGTCTGTTGAAGGTGTATTTTGGTGGGATGTCCCCTTTGATCCGCCCATTGCAAGCCCTCAGCGAGTGGCAGAGCGTGAAAGATGTTATTTGGGTGGCGAGTGGTGTCCAAGCCTTTATGGGGGGGCCCACCAAAGTGGGGATGTCCCAAAGTTCATCCTCTTCACTTGTTATACCTGCCAGATGGTCCGGGAGAGGTTCATACTGGGTATTAAAGTCTCCGCCAACAATTACAGAAGAGCAGAGAGTAGTGGAGTCTAGGAACAACGCTAGATCCTCGATTGAACCCGAGGTGGCTGCTATCCCAACCGCTCTCGAATATACATTGATCAATGTTACTTTTACACCACATGGCCATTCCAGAGATACACACTGGAAATCTGCTGAATTAGTTTCCAGTTTTGTAGCCCTACAACCGAGATGGGAACCCACCCAAATCAAAAGGCCCCCTGATGGTCGACTCTTTCCACCCCATTTTGCCTGAATCTCAAAGGAAGCATATCCTGCACGGGGGTATTTTTCCCTGGCCCACGTTTCTTGAAATAGGCATATATCATGCCCTTCAATAAGTTCCCCCCACTCAGGAGAATCTAATTTATTGGCCAGCCCGGCGACATTCCAGGAGAGTATGGATATTACTCCAGGAGCCTCCGACGTATCAGTGGTAGCTAGAGTCAGAGAGCACTTACGTAAGACGGATTGGCCTTGCTGGGTGGAGGGGGGTATGACTGGTGGCACTAACTTTGTTTTCGGCATAACCTCAAAAGAGAGGTTGTCCTTATCACTCGGATCTAATTTAGTCTTATCCGAGTTGTAGGTTTTATCCTTGGTTGGCTTAGGTGTTATAGATGCCCTACCCTTATGCCTGCCTTCCCCTGCAGTTTGATTATAATTTCCCAGCTGATGTTGTAGTGGGGGAGAAACAAATCGGCCCAATTGGGATTTTAGTGTGGTAAAAGCTGGTCGGCCCAAGGGATAGATGAGACAACTGGATAAGTCAGGTACTGGTGGAGTGGTAGTCGGCCTGTATGGAAGTCAATCCACTTCCTTGAGGCACCCATATCTATTAAAAGTCGGTGCCCCGGTCCACCCACCATGTGTGTCTGACCAATAATTAGGTAACCCTCCCCGGCCACCTTTTCTCTCCGGGATCCAGCTCCAGTTCCCTCCTAAGTTCGGATATGAATGAGGTGGATAGAAATAAGTAAGGGGTCTAGATGCTATAGGTGAATTTACACTAATGTAATTCCAGGGGTATATGAAATGCGCAGTGTTGGAATTCTCAGATGAGACAATTACGCAATCGCCAGTAATGGACTTATGTGAGGTGCCGACCCAGGGGACCCGGCGCACCATGAGGATTTTACTCCTCAGGTGGTTCGGTATTGGCCTGTTGACATTAAGCCAGTGGATTACTTTGTTCTTTAGTGAACCAAAGTCTTCCTGCTGATGGTAAGTCAGTTCCGGCACCCCTGTCAGCACAACTACATAGGGTCTTACCTCAGGGGGAAGATCGACATAACCCCTGTAGTGGTTTTTGTTAGTGTTTACTCTCTGGGTGGTAGGATAGTTGTTGTTATGACCAGTGACCCTCGGGATAGCCGCTTCTATCAGGGGTGATACAAGATGACCTGCCGTAGCTGGCGGGGGTGGTAAAATATCAACCGCCGGCTGATTTATAACTGCCGCTACCCTGTTGGCAGAAGTATGTGTAGTAGCCTTATGCCGAGGTTTTGGGATTGGTTTAACATTCGGGGCAACAATAGGGGTAGCAGCAGCCGGTGTTTTAACAACAGGTAACAATGTGGTGTTAATAGTTCCCGGTGGTTTAACCTTCGGGGCAACAGAAGGGGTAGCAGCAACTGATGTTTTAACAACAGGTAATGATGTGGTGTTAATGGTTCCCGGTAAACAAGTTGGTTTATTGTCATGCATGCTGATGGTTGCTAGGTTCAAAATGCTTTTTTCCGTCTCCAGCAACTGAGTTTCTATGCTTGAAAGTCTCACTTCGAGGGGGGTTAGCAGTTTTTTAGTGTTTCCCACACAATTGTTAAAAATTCCACATCCTTCCCTTTTATAGTACAAAATGGAACCCCACTACTTTCACTTTCTATTACAAGATTATCATTTTCATGTGTACCCGCCGATTGTACAGAGCTGGGTTCTAATCTTAGTTCGGGTGGGTATGTACTACTCGCTTGAAGGGGATCTGGGGGTACCTGGAGTGGTGTCTGGGTGGGTAACTGAGCCTTCGCTACCTTGGCTTTTTTTCTTGAATATGCCGATGTATTATTACGTTTCCTTTTGTTATATAGCCCTTTTTGTGGGGTATGAGAATTCCCCCCGCCCAGTTCCAAGGATTTAGGGATTGGTGCCGTTTCTAATGGGGCCCCCTCAACCTCATTCTCCGGCCCGACTGCCCCTCCCAATGGAAATCTTAGAGTATTAGTGGATGCAAGTGGGGACCCCCCTTAGATGTAGATAGCGTGACTGCTAGTGGCTGGTGGATGTCTGCCTGTGTTACAATCAGGGTAGGAACAGGACCAATTGGGCGATCAGGTGTTTTAGCGAAGGCAATATGCCCTAAGGAGGATTTTTTGGCCGCAGCAAGCTCCTGGGATAGCCTCCTTGCTGCATCTAGTTCGATGGATACTCTGTGCTGCATTTTTGTAATCTCCGTATCAATAGCTGTATGGGTCCTGGTGATAAAATCATCTAGTGTCCCATTTTTCAGCTTGCTCTTGGCTGCCCTGCTTCTATACTCACGGGTTGTCATAGTACTTGGTCAGGGTGTTCAACAGACAGTGCGAGTGTTGTAGAGGGTTAGGGCCAGAGAGAATGGCCCAGTCCAGTCTCTTCCAGCCTCTAACGGCCTCAAACGGCCCGCTCTTTGCCCGGTCTTCGCCCGCTCTTCCGTCCGCACGCGTCCCACGTTCGCGTCGGGAGGCTGGGCTAAATAGGAGGAGGGGGGCGGGAAGAGGCACCAGGTGCGCGGGATGATCTTGCGCAAGCGCTCCTGGTCCTCGCAGTCCCGCTCCCGGTATCAGGGCTCTGTTTCCGCAGTGCAGGTGATGACCGAGCACACGGGCTCCCAGGTCGCAGGCAAGTTCTCCAAGGATGGTGATTTTAAAAGCGGGAGGCAAAGGGTCCACAGCACGACTGCGAGAGGCACCTCATAATCATAATATCAAAGTCAAGAGTTCTCCAAGGTTATTTATAGTGGGAGAATGGGTACGTACACATCAAATAGGAAATCAGAAACCAGGGTTTTCCAAATGGTCTAAACCCAAACAAATTATTCACACAGAAGGCAATATTGTGAAATTGGATGATGGCAAACGTTGGAATATAAGAAGTATAACAAGATGTAATGATTTAGAATGTAAACACATTTTGAGTCAGAAATTGACGAATAATGATGCCAAAGCATCAATTGAGAAAATGGAAGAGGAATCTATTTGTCCTAAATCAAAAGTTAAAGTATCAATTGGTAATATGAAAGAGAAATCTATTCGTCTTAAATCAAAACCAATCTGGATGAAAGATTATAAATGTACGTAAATTTAGGTCTATTTAAATTGTTAGAATTATCAATTTGCAACATCACATTTCTATATATACTGTTTTACTTGGTCATATAATTTCTATTTTATTTTAGTCTTTTGTTATTGTATAAAAGAAGATATGTTGTATCTTGGTAACAGTCTCAGTGTTCTGTATGTGTATGACATGTTCACTGGATTCTGGAGTGTAAAATCCAGGGAACAGATCAGAGGAGAACTGTTGCTGAATGAAGAAGGACCCTGTATGCCTTTGGGGTTGTATTACTGAATAAAACTTATTCTTCTACAATCAACCATTGCTTATTCATAACTTAACACCTCTATTAGCAAGGGATAATCCCGGAGAAAGAAACGCAGCAAAATATTAATTTCAAAGTCAGACCGGACAGTTTCACGCTCGTCTGCAGGTCATACGACCTGTTATATTAGAGCTTCACAGGGCCGGGCTGAAAAACAAAAGCAATCCTGGCAGAAAACGTTCAAAGCAACCCTCTTTTCCTTCCATAAAATATTTCCATTCATAAACTCAGTCCCCTCTATCGCTTATCGGAAATGCCCAATGGGATAAATGGCCAATCGGGCCCGGAGGCTTAGTTCAGAGTAATCGACTGGGGAGGGGGGAAGAAATGTAGTGGGGGGGAACATGGAGCTGATAAGGAGGTGGTGGGTAGGGGAATGTATGGCTGTGGATAAGGACTCTGATGCATTCAAGCTGGACTTTCTTCTGTTAGATAACAGACTGGATAGTGGATACCCTTTGCAGAATCATTAGTCAATTGTTTGAAACCACTATATAGAGCAACCGTCAAAAGTACCCACTCTGATTTACGAACATGTGTAACATTCGCCCATATTTACAATGGTTAGTGTTTTTTATGCTTTTTCTCTATCTTACTTGTTTCAGTATACACGAGAATCAAATATCACTCTTTATTATAGTTCTAACATGTGGCAACTCGTATTGTTATATATTCCACAATTTCAGCTTTTGAGAAACGTACCTTGTAGTATTACAAATAAGTATGGGCGGAAAATCCGTTACGCTCGCGGATTTTACGGATTTTCGGTAAATTCGCAATCCGCGAAATTTGCGAATTTCCCGCAAAATCCGCAAATTCGCACGCAGCGGATTTTTTTTTTCTTGGTGATAAAATGTTGCGGCGCGCGGCGTTTATCATCGTTTGCCGAGTTACTTTCTTGATATTTTGCGAGTGCTGCGCCATTTTGGATCTTGCTGCGGGATCCCGCGGGAATTTGGCAAGCGCGATTACGTAATCGCGGCTTGCCAACTTTTACAGCGAGCGTTTGTCAACGCGAGTACGCCGTGATCACGTATCGCGGTACTTCGCAATTGCGAGCTTTGAGATGTGGCGAGCAGCAACAATCTCGCTCACGCGAAAATATAAAATTCGCAATTCTGCACAAGAAATCCACCAGCAAGCAGCATAAACCTTCTTGAAATGATGATTTTTATCCGAATAACTCCTTAGGGTGACATTTGTCTGCACTTTTTTTCGAGGAGTCCATTTTGGGGAGGGGGGGGGGGTGGGAGGAAGGAAGTGCCCCACAGTCTTGAACTTCCTGTTCCTGTCCAGCAGGCTCCTCCCAGTGCTTTGTCCATCTCCTGGTCACTTTTCATTTGGATCTGGAGCTGGAAGGATTACTTTTTGTGGATGCTGCTGGATATTTGGATTTGAGGCCTTTTTGACTTTCTTTGGATCACTTTTGGATTAGAAATTTCACAAGTAAGTTTGTTTGGGGCATTACAGTTGCTGCAAGTACAATTTTGGAATTTTCGATTTTTGGGCCCTTTTGCCCAGGGGTACTCAGTGGTGGGTGCACTGAGTCTTTCTGTGGGGTGTTTTGAATTTAAACATCATGGAGGGGCTGGGTGGCTTGGGATTGTGCTGATTTTTCTGTGATTTTCGTTTTTTTGGCCTGTTGTGGCCTTTTCACCCGGGGTAGTGAGTGGTGCATGTGCCTAGTCTTTCTGTGGGTTGTCTTGAATTTAAACATCATGGAGGGGCTGGATCATGGCATGGGATTGTGCTGATTTTTCTGTGATTTTCGTTTTTTGGGCCTGTTGTGGATTTATTTATTTATTTATTTATTTGCTTGTAAAGCGCCTGAGTGAATTCCCGAAGCGATATCTCTGCGCTGTTGCTTGCAATTTTTGGGCGGTTTACTGTGTGAATTAAAGCTGAAGAGGGAGATTGGATGAAATCTATGGCCAGGTAAAGAGGTAGGTTTTCAGTTTTTTCCTAAATGGTTCTGGATTCCTGATCTGTTTCAGTTCGATGGGTAGGGAGTTCCAGAGGATGGGTCCTTTATAAGACAGGGCTCGGCCTCCCTGTCTGGCTCTTCTTATCTTTGGGACCTGTAGCAGTAGATGGTTGCTAGAACGTAGTGTACGTCCAGGGATGTATGGTACAAATTTTTCTTTTAAATATTTGGGGCTAGTACCATACAAGCATCTGTTTATCATGTTACAGATTTTAAATTTGATGCGCTGCTTTACAGGAAGCCAGTGAAGTTGGCGAAGTAAAGGGCGGGAAGGCGTTCTGGGGGGGGCATTGAGGGCCAGTCTAGCTGCTGTATTTTGGACAACCTGAAGTTTATCTAGTTGTTCTTCATTCGCCGATAAGTATAGTCCGTTGCAGTAGTCCATTCTGCCTATTATAAGAGTTTGGATAAGAGTTTTTCTGTGGTTATCTGGCAGAAATGGAAAGACACGTCTCAGAAGCCCCACCACATGGAGGCAGGCACCTGCCACTTGTGTGGTGTGCTCTTTGAGCAGGAGCGCCTGGTCTAGCTTGACGCCAAGGTTTTTCGCTATTGGTTTAGGGTTAGGGACAGGGCCTAACTCCAGGGGCCACCATTCTGGGGACCAAAGAAGAGTCGCCCCTCCAAACAGCATGACCTCGGTTTTGGACACATTGCATTGAAGAAAATTTTTAGCCATCCAATGTGCTACTGTTCTCATCCCATTAGCAAATGAAGATAGAATTGCTGGTGTGAGAGTTTGAAAAGGAAACAGAAGCTGGGTGTCATCAGCGTATGACACCGGAGTGAATCCGAAAGATCTTATCAGATTTGCTAAGGGGGCCACATAAATGTTGAAAAGCGTGGGGCTAAGGCATGAGCCCTGTGGCACTCCCTTAGTTAGCACTCTTGATGGAGAGGAGTGAGAGCCCAGTCTGACACCTTGGGTACGGCCAGAGAGAAAGCTTTGCAGCCATGAAAGAGCCTTTCCTCCTACCCCCACATCACTCAATCTTTCGAGAAGAAGTTCATGTGATGGACAGGCTATGTGGTTGGGGGCCATTTTGAGTGCTGCTACAGGCCCTGGCCATGTGCTGTGATGGAGGGGGCCATTTTGAATGTAGGGAGTGTTCTCAGGCCTGCACCCATTTTGCCTAGCTTTCATCCATTATGCCCAGGGCCCAGGGGTAGTGAATGGTGCATGTGCCTAGTCTTTCTGTGGGTTTTCTTGAATTTAAACATCATGGCATGGGATTGTGCTGATTTTTCTGTGATTTTCGTTTTTTGGGCCTGTTGTGGATGGACAGGCCATGTGGTTGGGGGCCATTTTGAGTGCTGCTACAAGCCCTGGCCATGTGCTGTGATGGAGGGGGCCATTTTGAATGTAGGGAGTGTTCTCAGGCCTGCACCCATTTTGCCTAGCTTTCATCCATTATGCCCAGGGCCCAGGGGTAGTGAGTGGTGCATGTGCCTAGTCTTTCTGTGGGTTTCCTTGAATTTAAACATCATGGCATGGGATTGTGGTGATTTTTCTGTGATTTTCGTTTTTTGGGCCTGTTGTGGATGGACAGGCCATGCGGTTGGGGGCCATTTTGAGTGCTGCTACAGGCCCTGGCCATGTGCTGTGATGGAGGGGGCCATTTTGAATGCAGGGAGTGTTCTCAGGCCTGCACCCATTTTGCCTAGCTTTCGTCCATTATGCCCAGGGCCCAGGGGTAGTGAGTGGTGCATGTGCCTAGTCTTTCTGTGGGTTGTCTTGAATATAAACATCATGGCATGGGATTGTGGTGATTTTTCAGTGATTTTCGTTTTTTGGGCCTGTTGTGGATGGACAGGCCATGTGGTTGGGGGCCATTTTGAGTGCTGCTACAGGCCCTGGCCATGTGCTGTGATGGAGGGGGCCATTTTGAATGTAGGGAGTGTTCTCAGGCCTGCACCCATTTTGCATAGCTTTCATCCAATATGCCCAGGGCCCAGGGGTAGTGAGTGGTGCATGTGCCTAGTCTTTCTGTGGGTTGTCTTGAATTTAAACATCATGGCATGGGATTGTGCTGATTTTTCTGTGATTTTCGTTTTTGGGCCTGTTGTGGATGGACAGGCCATGTGGTTGGGGGCCATTTTGAGTGCTGCTACAGGCCCTGGCCATGTGCTGTGATGGAGGGGGCCATTTTGAATGCAGGGAGTGTTCTCAGGCCTGCAGCCATTTTGCCTAGCTTTCATCCATTATGCCCAGGGCCCAGGGGTAGTGAGTGGTGCATGTGCCTAGTCTTTCTGTGGGTTGTCTTGAATTTAAACATCATGGCATGGGATTGTGCTGATTTTTCTGTGATTTTCGTTTTTTGGGCCTGTTGTGGATGGACAGGCCATGTGGTTGGGGGCCATTTTGAGTGCTGCTACAGGCCCTGGCCATGTGCTGTGATGGAGGGGGCCATTTTGAATGCAGGGAGTGTTCTCAGGCCTGCACCCATTTTGCCTAGCTTTCATCCAATATGCCCAGGGGCCAGGGGTAGTGAGTGGTGCATGTGCCTAGTCTTTCTGTGGGTTGTCTTGAATTTAAACATCATGGCATGGGATTGTGCTGATTTTTCTGTGATTTTCGTTTTTTGGGCCTGTTGTGGATGGACAGGCTATGTGGTTGTGGGCCATTTTGAGTGCTGCTACAGGCCCTGGCCATGTGCTGTGATGGAGGGGGCCATTTTGAATGTAGGGAGTGTTCTCAGGCCTGCACCCATTTTTCCTAGCTTTCATCCATTATGCCCAGGGCCCAGGGGTAGTGAGTGGTGCATGTGCCTAGTCTTTCTGTGGGTTTTCTTGAATTTAAACATCATGGCATGGGATTATGGTGATTTTTCTGTGATTTTCGTTTTTTGGGCCTGTTGTGGATGGACAGGCCATGTGGCTGGGGGCCATTTTGAGTGCTGCTGCAGGCCCTGGCCATGTGCTGTGATGGAGGGGGCCATTTTGAATGCAGGGAGTGTTCTCAGGCCTGCACCCATTTTGCCTAGCTTTCATCCATTATGCCCAGGGCCCAGGGATAGTGAGTGGTGCATGTGCCTAGTCTTTCTGTGGGTTGTCTTGAATATAAACATCATGGCATGGGATTGTGGTGATTTTTCAGTGATTTTCGTTTTTTGGGCCTGTTGTGGATGGACATGCCATGTGGTTGGGGGCCATTTTGAGTGCTGCTACAGGCCCTGGCCAAGTGCTGTGATGGAGGGGGCCATTTTGAATGTAGGGAGTGTTCTCAGGCCTGCACCCATTTTGCATAGCTTTCATCCAATATGCCCAGGGCCCAGGGGTAGTGAGTGGTGCATGTGCCTAGTCTTTCTGTGGGTTGTCTTGAATTTAAACATCATGGCATGGGATTGTGCTGTTTTTTCTGTGATTTTCGTTTTTTGGGCCTGTTGTGGATGGACAGGCCATGTGGTTGGGGGCCATTTTGAGTGCTGCTACAGGCCCTGGCCATGTGCTGTGATGGAGGGGGCCATTTTGAATGCAGGGAGTGTTCTCAGGTCTGCACCCATTTTGCCTAGCTTTCATCCATTATGCCCAGGGCCCAGGGGTAGTGAGTGGTGCATGTGCCTAGTCTTTCTGTGGGTTGTCTTGAATTTAAACATCATGGCATGGGATTGTGCTGATTTTTCTGTGATTTTCGTTTTTTGGGCCTGTTGTGGATGGACAGGCCATGTGGTTGGGGGCCATTTTGAGTGCTGCTACAGGCCCTGGCCATGTGCTGTGATGGAGGGGGCCATTTTGAATGCAGGGGGTGTTCTCAGGCCTGCACCCATTTTGCCTAGCTTTCATCCATTATGCCCAGGGCCCAGGGGTAGTGAGTGGTGCATGTGCCTAGTCTTTCTGTGGGTTGTCTTGAATTTAAACATCATGGCATGGGATTGTGCTGATTTTTCTGTGATTTTCGTTTTTTGGGCCTGTTGTGGATGGACAGGCCATGTGGTTGGGGGGCATTTTGAGTGCTGCTACAGGCCCTGGCCATGTGCTGTGATGGAGGGGGCCATTTTGAATGCAGGGAGTGTTCTCAGGCCTGCACCCATTTTGCCTAGCTTTCATCCAATATGCCCAGGGCCCAGGGGTAGTGAGTGGTGCATGTGCCTAGTCTTTCTGTGGGTTGTCTTGAATTTAAACATCATGGCATGGGATTGTGCTGATTTTTCTGTGATTTTCGTTTTTTGGGCCTGTTGTGGATGGACAGGCCATGTGGCTGGGGGCCATTTTGAGTGCTGCTACAGGCCCTGGCCATGTGCTGTGATGGAGGGGGCCATTTTGAATGCAGGGAGTGTTCTCAGTCCTGCACCCATTTTGCCTAGCTTTCATCCATCATGCCCAGGGCCCAGGGGTAGTGAGTGGTGCATGTGCCTAGTCTTTCTGTGGGTTGTCTTGAATTTAAACATCATGGCATGGGATTGTGCTGATTTTTCTGTGATTTTCGTTTTTTGGGCCTGTTGTGGATGGACAGGCCATGTGGTTGGGAGCCATTCTGAGTGCTGCTACAGGCCCTGGCCATGTGCTGTGATGGAGGATGCCATTTTGAATGCAGGGAGTGTTCTCAGGCCTGCACCCATTTTGCCTAGCTTTCATCCATTATGCCCAGGGCCCAGGGGTAGTGAGTGGTGCATGTGCCTAGTCTTTCTGTGGGTTGTCTTGAATTTAAACATCATGGCATGGGATTGTGCTGTTTTTCTGTGATTTTCGTTTTTTGGGCCTGTTGTGGATGGACAGGCCATGTGGTTGGGGCCATTTTGAATGCTGCTACAGGCCCTGGCCATGTGCTGTGATGGAGAGGGCCATTTTGAATGTAGGGAGTGTTCTCAGGCCTGCACCCATTTTGCCTAGCTTTCATCCATTATGCCCAGGGCCCAGGGGTAGTGAGTGGTGCATGTGCCTAGTCTTTCTGTGGGTTGTCTTGAATTTAAACAACATGGCATGGGATTGTGCTGATTTTTCTGTGAATTTCGTTTTTTGGCCTGTTGTAGTGGCCTTTTCACCAGGGGTAGTGACTAGTGAGTGTTGCATGTGCCTAGTCTTTCTGTGGGTTGTCTTGAATTTAAACATCATGGCATGGGATTGTGCTGATTTTTTCTGTGATTTTCGTTTTTTGGGCCTGTTGTGGATGGACAGGCTATGTGGTTGTGGGCCATTTTGAGTGCTGCTACAGGCCCTGGCCATGTGCTGTGATGGAGGGGGCCATTTTGAATGTAGGGAGTGTTCTCAGGCCTGCACCCATTTTTCCTAGCTTTCATCCATTATGCCCAGGGCCCAGGGGTAGTGAGTGGTGCATGTGCCTAGTCTTTCTGTGGGTTTTCTTGAATTTAAACATCATGGCATGGGATTATGGTGATTTTTCTGTGATTTTCGTTTTTTGGGCCTGTTGTGGATGGACAGGCCATGTGGTTGGGGGCCATTTTGAGTGCTGCTGCAGGCCCTGGCCATGTGCTGTGATGGAGGGGGCCTTTTTGAATGCAGGGAGTGTTCTCAGGCCTGCACCCATTTTGCCTAGCTTTCATCCATTATGCCCAGGGCCCAGGGATAGTGAGTGGTGCATGTGCCTAGTCTTTCTGTGGGTTGTCTTGAATATAAACATCATGGCATGGGATTGTGGTGATTTTTCAGTGATTTTCGTTTTTTGGGCCTGTTGTGGATGGACATGCCATGTGGTTGGGGGCCATTTTGAGTGCTGCTACAGGCCCTGGCCATGTGCTGTGATGGAGGGGGCCATTTTGAATGTAGGGAGTGTTCTCAGGCCTGCACCCATTTTGCATAGCTTTCATCCAATATGCCCAGGGCCCAGGGGTAGTGAGTGGTGCATGTGCCTAGTCTTTCTGTGGGTTGTCTTGAATTTAAACATCATGGCATGGGATTGTGCTGTTTTTTCTGTGATTTTCGTTTTTTGGGCCTGTTGTGGATGGACAGGCCATGTGGTTGGGGGCCATTTTGAGTGCTGCTACAGGCCCTGGCCATGTGCTGTGATGGAGGGGGCCATTTTGAATGCAGGGAGTGTTCTCAGGTCTGCACCCATTTTGCCTAGCTTTCATCCATTATGCCCAGGGCCCAGGGGTAGTGAGTGGTGCATGTGCCTAGTCTTTCTGTGGGTTGTCTTGAATTTAAACATCATGGCATGGGATTGTGCTGATTTTTCTGTGATTTTCGTTTTTTGGGCCTGTTGTGGATGGACAGGCCATGTGGTTGGGGGCCATTTTGAGTGCTGCTACAGGCCCTGGCCATGTGCTGTGATGGAGGGGGCCATTTTGAATGCAGGGAGTGTTCTCAGGCCTGCACCCATTTTGCCTAGCTTACATCCATTATGCCCAGGGCCCAGGGGTAGTGAGTGGTGCATGTGCCTAGTCTTTCTGTGGGTTGTCTTGAATTTAAACATCATGGCATGGGATTGTGCTGATTTTTCTGTGATTTTCGTTTTTTGGGCCTGTTGTGGATGGACAGGCCATGTGGTTGGGGGGCATTTTGAGTGCTGCTACAGGCCCTGGCCATGTGCTGTGATGGAGGGGGCCATTTTGAATGCAGGGAGTGTTCTCAGGCCTGCACCCATTTTGCCTAGCTTTCATCCAATATGCCCAGGGCCCAGGGGTAGTGAGTGGTGCATGTGCCTAGTCTTTCTGTCGGTTGTATTGAATTTAAACATCATGGCATGGGATTGTGCTGATTTTTCTGTGATTTTCGTTTTTTGGGCCTGTTGTGGATGGACAGGCCATGTGGCTGGGGGCCATTTTGAGTGCTGCTACAGGCCCTGGCCATGTGCTGTGATGGAGGGGGCCATTTTGAATGCAGGGAGTGTTCTCAGTCCTGCACCCATTTTGCCTAGCTTTCATCCATCATGCCCAGGGCCCAGGGGTAGTGAGTGGTGCATGTGCCTAGTCTTTCTGTGGGTTGTCTTGAATTTAAACATCATGGCATGGGATTGTGCTGATTTTTCTGTGATTTTCGTTTTTTGGGCCTGTTGTGGATGGACAGGCCATGTGGTTGGGGGCCATTTTGAGTGCTGCTACAGGCCCTGGCCATGTGCTGTGATGGAGGGTGCCATTTTGAATGCAGGGAGTGTTCTCAGGCCTGCACCCATTTTGCCTAGCTTTCATCCATTATGCCCAGGGCCCAGGGGTAGTGAGTGGTGCATGTGCCTAGTCTTTCTGTGGGTTGTCTTGAATTTAAACATCATGGCTTGGGATTGTGCTGATTTTTCTGTGATTTTCGTTTTTTGG
The DNA here is from genome assembly GCF_964263255.1 of Lissotriton vulgaris. Lineage (NCBI taxonomy): Eukaryota > Metazoa > Chordata > Amphibia > Caudata > Salamandridae > Lissotriton > Lissotriton vulgaris. The sequence continues at coordinate 795,187,607 of NC_141685.1, read as the reverse complement.
GCCTGTTGTGGATGGACAGGCCATGTGGTTGGGGGCCATTTTGAGTGCTGCTACAGGCCCTGGCCATGTGCTGTGATGGAGAGGGCCATTTTGAATGTAGGGAGTGTTCTCAGGCCTGCACCCATTTTGCCTAGCTTTCATCCATTATGCCCAGGGCCCAGGGGTAGTGAGTGGTGCATGTGCCTAGTCTTTCTGTGGGTTGTCTTGAATTTAAACAACATGGCATGGGATTGTGCTGATTTTTCTGTGAATTTCGTTTTTTGGCCTGTTGTAGTGGCCTTTTCACCAGGGGTAGTGACTAGTGAGTGTTGCATGTGCCTAGTCTTTCTGTGGGGTGTCTTGAATTTAAGCATCATGGAGGGCATGGGATTGTGCTGATTTTTCTGTTTTTTTCGATTTTTTGGGGGGTGTATAACTGAACTGATGTTCCTCTTTCTTCCATTGTTTTTAGGTGCACAAGACTCAAGAGAACCACCAGTGCCAGGAAGAAGTCCTGCAGCGGTGTGTGTGTGCAGCATAACGTCACGCGACGTCACGTCTGGCCTCAGACACCTCTACAATTCATGCAACTGCGGCCTGCTGTCTGACCTGCTCTGAAGAAGATGGCCCCAAAAAAAGGTCTCCGTAGCTCCTCTAGCAAGAAAGTTGCTAGTAAGGAGCAGAAGAAGCAAGTTACCAAGGAGGCTGGTGTGCCGGCCGCCGCGTTCTTTGGGAGCAAAAAAAAAAGTACGCCTGCAGCAGCAGCAGGATCTGCTGGGGACCAAGCTGGGAGCAGCACCCCCGCTCCGGTGCACAGACAAAATATCGACTCCAAAATATCGAATGGACAAAATATCGAGTTAAAAATATCGATATTAATAAAATATCGATAACAAAAATATCGTTGGTCAAAATATCGATTAAAATAGTGATAAAAAAATATCGAGTACAAAAATATCGACAAAATATACATAAATAGTCAAAGTAAAAAATTTCAATAATATGTAGAAAAAAGGTTAAAAATTTTTTTAAAAATGTATTAATAGTAATATAAATTGTAGTTAATGTTTAGGAGCGGGATGTTGGGTTAATAGGGGATAAGGGTCGGGAGTAATTTAATAATAATTAATTAATTAATATATGTTTGTAAATATTTTTTATTAATAATTAATTGGTAATTTTTTACATATTTTAAAATTAGTAATTAATTGGTAATTAAATAATATTAATGAGTTAATTACATTAATTAGAGTAATTTATTTATATATATTATTTTTAGTTATTGTTAATTAATTATTTGGGAAAAATAATATTAATTATTAAATTAAATTAATTACAGCTAATGTGCTAATATATTTACTTTATTGTTATTGTTAATTAATAATTAATTGGTATTTAAATAATAATAATTAATTTTGGGTAAAGGAGTATTTTTAGGGTTCAGGGTCAGTTTTCAGTTTTTGGGTAAAGGGGTATTTTAAGGGTTCAGGGTCAGTTTTCAGTTTTTGGGTACAGGGGTATTTTTAGGGTTCAGGGTCAGTTTTCAGTTTTTGGGTAAAGGGGTATTTTTAGGGTTCAGTGTCAGTTTTCAGTTTTTGGGTAAAGGGGTATTTTTAGGGTTCAGGGTCAGTTTTCAGTTTTTGGGTAAAGGGGTATTTTTAGGGTTCAGGGTCAGTTTTCAGTTTTTGGGTAAAGGGGTATTTTTAGGGTTCAGGGTCAGTTTTGGGTTTTTGGGTAAAGGGGTATTTTTAGGGTTCAGGGTCAGTTTTCCCTACTGTTGCACCCACTGGAGTGGGAATAGTAATTTTAACCCCTACGCTATCCAACGCTTTCCCTACGCTTGCACTCTTTGGAGTGGGAATAGTATTTTTTACACTTCTGGTATCGTACAGTAATATAATAGTATCTTATTTAATTATAGTATGTTACTATATATATATGTTTTAACAAATAAGATTGTAAATTTTCTTTTTATTATTTTCATTTATTATTTAATTATTATAAGTTAATGTAAGTATTTTAAGTATATTTTAGTAATAAAATTTTAATATTAATTTAATTTAACACTGTTTTTAATAAAGTCAATATTTTTTACAACTATATTATTGTAAACGATATTTTGTACTCGATATTTTTGTACTTACCTGTTTGTAGATACAAACTCGATATTTTGACTGTCGATATTTTGTCCACGATATTTTTGCAAGTCGATATTTTGTCCCTCGATATTATTTCAGTGATACCCCCGCTCCATTGGGTTCAGTGCCTCCACCACCACGCCAACTTAAGTCAAAGCCCTTGAGTGCTTCAGAGGCAGTCAGTGTACTTCTCCAATCACCATCGACCAGTGATGTTGGCTCATCGCAAGAAAGTAGCAGCAATGTCCCTGAATCAACACAGGTTGTTGTAACTCATCTGACAAGTGTTGAACAACCACAGCCGCAACAACAACACCATGTGCAAGTACAAACCCAAGTACATGTGGAAGGAGAGGCAGCGCAAGGAGATGCGCAAGCAGAGGTGCATGGAGGGTCACAAGTGCCCACAATAGTTGTTCCTCCCGAAGTAGGGGCACATCAGGAAATCGACAATCAAGCCGAGGTATCATTGGAAGCCACTCCTCCTGATGATCATTCATTGTCTTCCACATCCCTAGCAAGGAAAAGATCAAGGTTGGTGTCTACATCTTCTTCAAGCCCACCTCCTTCTGATGATCCCATTCTGGATGAAGATTGGGAACCATCATCACGGCACTCTGAGAGTGAGGCACACCATGATCTGACAAAGGTACCTAAGCGTAAAAGGAAGGTTGTCGAAAAACTCATAGCTATGGAGTGTGATGAGGCTCAACAAGAAGTGACGGATACTGCTGCTGGTGAAGCCTCTCACGATGACGATGAGCCAGTCATCATAAAGGTCACTGCAGCCCCAGCGGGCATTCAGCAAAGAGACATTTTGACCCTATCCCGAGAAGCTGCTGAGAGTGATGATGATGTCGACGAGGAGGCAATGGAAATGGAAACACAACAATCATTAGATTTGGAGTTAACTAGTACACCAACACCTACCGCTTCCATATTTCTTTCTCGCAAGAAGGGACCTCCAGCCACCTCGACCTCAATTAGTGGTGGTGAAAGTGCAAAACGTACTGAAGTTCGGCAATCCACATCCTCCACTTCATCTGGCATTAGCAGCAGGACCACCACCACCAGTATCGCCGCCTCCTCCGGCCCCCAAAGACATTTCAAGTCTCCAGTTTGGGACTTCTTTAGTGTTTGCCCAAAAAAAAAACATTTGTAGCATTTGTAAGCTTCGAGTTAGTCGTGGTAAGTTTGGTACCAACTATGGTACCGGAGGCCAGAGAGGTCATCTTAAGAGAACGCACACTGCCCAATGGCTTGCGCACCTAGATGCGGTCAAGGAAGCCCGAATTGCACGTAATGAAAATGTTGATTTTTCATCTGATGATGACGAGGAGGAAGAAGACGATTCAAACACTTCACTTACACCCAGTACCCCTGTCAGCAGCACGCCCCATGTGAGCCACACTAAGAGTGTGGGAGAGAGTGAGACATCAATGCGAAAAAGTTCATCAGCGAGCGTAACTGGGTCGAAGATATCATCATCATCATCCCGTAAATCCTTGGTCCGGGGCAACATTAAAAAGATGTTGTTTACAGAAGCGCAATATGAACGCAACCACCCACTGACGCGTCTGTATAACACTAAGCTGGCTAAAATGCTAGCTCTGGACCTTCTCCCTTTTTCTTTTGTAGAAGGGGTTGGTTTTCTAGAATTAGTGGCAGCGCTCTGCCCTAAATGGAAGGTTCCTAGCCGGTTCTATTTTGCCCGAGTTGCGGTTCCAGCACTACATGAAGATGTTCTGAAGGTGATTGGGGCAGCTTTGCAGAAGAGTGCTGTTCACACTATACATCTGACAACAGACATGTGGACCAGTGGCGCAGGCGCTGATTACATGTGCATCACTGCACACTGGTTCTCTTTTTCAGGGGATAAAGCAAAGCTAAACACAGGTGTTGACCCGGACATTGTTTTTAAAGCTGATCGGAAACATGCAACACTAGCCATGTTTGGTTTGGAGAAACGTCACACAGAAGAAAACATTTTGGATGTCTTTAACACAAAGGTCCTTAACTGGCTGTCCCCAAAAAAACGCCAGGTTGGTTATGTTTCCACGGACAATGGCGCCAATATAGTTAAGGCCATGAAGCTGGGTGACTATTTCAGAGTGCTGTGTTTGGCGCACTGTATAAACCTGGTTGTCCAAAAATTCTTGGGTAATAAAGACAGTGCAGCGTACAGAGTAGTGGACACCTGCCGAAAAATGTGCAACCATTTCAGCCATTCTTTTAAGGCCCGAAAGCAGCTGAGGAGCCTGCTATATGAACGTCAAATGCCAGTGAAAGCACTCATCCAGGAGGTGGTAACACGTTGGAACTCAACCTTCTACATGCTTGAGCGTCTGTATGAGCAGTATACGGTACTCGATCACTATTTCTTAACACAGGGTACAGCTCAGAAGGAGGACCTGAGGATGTGTGAGGCGCAATGGAACATAGTTAAAAGCCTGACACGCATGCTTCGTCCTTTTGAGTTCTTCACGCGTGCAGTCAGCAAGGAGGACTGTAATTTGGGAAAAGCTATCCCATTGTTGTACATGCTGGAGCACCAACTGAAGGAGGTGTGTTCTGTGTTTGAAAAAGATGAAAAAAACCAAGACTCTTTTGTTCTGGCTGAGAAATTATTAGGGGAAACTGGGGAAGGCTTGTGTCCTGTCACTGTCCGGCCTGGACCACACTTATGAAATAAACAAAAACAGAAGCCGGGCAGCTAGCGTCTCTGCAATAATGCGCAACCTAGTATAAACAATTGCTAGGCTGGACAACCATTTGTGTTGAATCACTTTTTTTGTTTTATAAAAGATTATGAAACAAGTTTTTAAGCATCAAAAGATACACCACAACATTTGCAAAGATTCACAAATACATTCAATAAACCGAAAAAGACAAATCAAAACAAGTATTCAAAATAAAACAATTGTGAAAAACAATTAACATGGACAACTGCACAATGCCTCAAACTAATCAATCATTGAGGCACCAATCCTGAATATAAACTGAACAAGTGGACTAGCGAAATGAAATAACAGCCTACTTGTTACAACCTACACAAGATACACAGTCAATTTATCACGCGGTGCTGTAAATAGGAATAACACAGGAACTAAGCAACAATGTGGAAATGTGTTAATTATATTCCTATTACGCCCTAGTTATTTAGTATCTTGGAGGTACAAGACGTCGACGCGTTTCGAACCCAATCACGATTAACGGGTTCTCCTCAGGACATGGACTGGGGGGTCGTTGTCACTGTGAAGTAATTAAAAAATGGTATCAATGGAGAGCTAGCTAACATAAACTCCTCGCTAGGACTTGAACACTCTAAAAACGTAAAGGTACCTTCTTTGCAGGGGGGCAGGTCACTCCCTGTAAATGAGATAGTATAGAGATCTCAGTTACAAACCGTCATGCAATCTCCCTATTGTGCTGCACTTATGTATTATTAAGTACCAAACGTACCTCAATGTTGTGGAAGCTTGAAAGAGAAGGGGGTGCCGGCGCACCTTGTATTGTTCGATATACGGGTTTAAAAGCCTAAAGAAAGCGAGATGACTTCTTAATATAGCCCATTATGACTCAGCGTTGTAAGAAAGTTAGAGCATGTTGAATCCTACCTTCGTTCGTAGGCACTTAAGTCCTCGCTGCGCGCGTGTAAAGGCGGCAGCCACCGCTCTGGCTTACAAGCTGGAAAGACACAGAGCGGGCGATTTAGGGAATTGTCAATTTTAACTCGCTCAATGTAAACAATGTCTCTCTCGGGAAACTTACTTCTATGTAGATAGAAGAAGCGCTGCAGGCCGGCACCCGACTGAATCAGGAAAACAACTCGGAACCCAGGGGGCGTGTCTACCTGTATTTGACTCCGCACGAGTCCTGGTGTTACTTGGGAATTGTAGTTCGAGTTGAAGTAGCTGTGAAATTTGGATACAAAAATAAGGTGCAACGAAGGGCTCGTGTTGAAATGTGCAGGAAGGTGGAAAACCTATTCCCACGCGATGTCTTTGGTGAGCATTAATTACAAAATTTACCAAAAATTAATGCACAATGGGCACATGAGCTGCAGCAAGCGGACGCAGATTCTCGCTGCGGACAGAATATTTACAGGTTGCTGAATTTGTTTACATCATTCAATCCAGACATGGCAGTGTTAAATTTTAGAATGAGGTAAGCCTCTTTTTGTGCCAGTCGTGCATCGGGGTCCCCACCTGCCCCCGGAATATTCTTAATACTTGCTAGGATCATCCATTTGAGGTCATTGACCGAATGGTCTTCCTTCAGAAAATGAGACACCAGAGGTGCTGTCAAAACTTTGTTATTTATCCTAGATCTGTGTTGGATGATGCGTTGGCGCACTTCTTGGGTCGTTTTGCCTATATAGACTTTTCCACAAGGGCACGTGATGGCATAAACTGCGTATTTTGTCTTGCAGTTTGTGAAATCCTCGTGTCGCCAATGTTTTTTACCATCCGTGAAATGGGTTCCTTCCGTCGTCAGGCTGCACACCGAACATGTGCCACACTTGTGGTGTCCCTTTACTGGGCCCATATTGAAAAGGGTTCTCTGTGTTTCTCTTCTGGTTGTCCCCTGGGTGGACGAGATCTGTTGTCCAATGCTTCAATTTTTCCTCAGAGCAAACAGAGGTTTGCCAATATCAGGTAGAATTTCCTCAACCAGGTGCCAATTGCTCCGGATGATTTTCTGCACCGGGGTGGTGTGGGGTCCGAAGGTGGATACACATACCATCCGTTCCATTTGTGGTTTCACCCGTTTCTGCAAAAGATGTTCCCGGGGTGTCCATCTTGCCCTCTTCATGGAGTGTTTCAAGAGTTTGGCCGGATAGCCTCTCGCCTTCAGTTTGTTGGTGAGTGCTTCCCCATGGGTGGTAAAGTCTTCTGTTCTTGAACAATTCCTTCTCACCCTAAGGAATTGGCCATAGGGGAGATTGTTCTTTAAGCTTTTGGGGTGGAAACTTCTGTAATGTAGGGAATTGTTCTTGTCAGTTTTTTTCTGGAACAGTGTCGACTTCAGGCCTTCGGGCGTGGATTTGATCTCTACATCCAGAAATGGCATAGTTCTGCAATCGTACGCCAGACTGAATTTGATATCGGGACTGCGGTTGTTCAGCCAGTCATGGAATTCTTCTAGAGACTGTGGTGTACCATTCCAGATACACCACACATCATCTATATACCTTAGCCATTGCCCTATATGGGCTCTGTGCGGGTTGTTATTATACACAAATTTCTCCTCATATTGGGCCATGTATAGTATTGCCATCTCCGGAGCAAAGGGACACCCCATCGCTGATCCCTTAATTTGCAAAAACATTTCATCCTCAAACACAAAGAAGTTCTTTTTGAGGGCAAGGGATGCAAGGTTCACGATCAGATCAGTCGGGACTCTATGGGGGCGAGGTCTGGAGTCAAGATACATTTCGATGACATCCACGCCGTCCTGCTGTGGAATTTGAGTATATAAGGACGAAACGTCCATTGTCACCAGGAGTTGAGTACTTGGATCGAATTCCAATCCTTCCACCTTATTTAAAAAATCCATGGTATCCCGAAGGAACGACGGGACTTCGATGACAAATTCTTTCAAGAACACATCCACAAACTTAGAAATTGGCTCCAACACTGAGTCACATCCCGAAACTATCGGTCGACCTGGTGGTATATTTGGGTCTTTGTGTACTTTGGGGAGAAAGTACAGATGTGGAGTACGGGGAAAGCGCTTGACTAGGAATTCTGCTTCTTTAGGGCCAATGATACCATTCTCTCTGGCTTCTTTCACCATCTGGGAGATTTCGTGGGTGATTTCTGCCGTCGGATCTTGTGTAATACGGCGATACCAATTAGGATTGTACACGTGGCTCCTTCCTTCGGTTTTGTATAGTTCTTTGGACCACAGAACCACTGCCCCTCCTTTGTCCGCCGGTCTGATTACGGCTTCCTGCTGATTTTTCAATGCATCAATGGCTTGTCTTTGGTCTTTAGAGAGATTTGCTGGTATAAATCGTCTCTTATTCTCCAACACATTGAGTGAGGATAACACTTTTTGTTCAAAGGTGATGATGTTCCTAGCCATGTTGTTGCTCGGTGGACAAAAGGACGATTTATTTCTGAGACCGGAAACCTCAACTTGTGGCTGATTCGAAGCATCTTTAAAGAACCACCTGAGTCGTATTTTTCTGAAGAATTCGATCACTTCCAATTTCACTTTGGTGAAATCTAGACGTGTATCCGGTACGAATGAAAGACCTAGCTGCAACAGTTCCTCCTCTGCTTTGGTCAAGATTTTGTTAGAAATGTTGATGATGGAGGAATCATTTATGACTTGTAGTTCCGCTTGCGCGTGGACATTTCCCATTGTGGCTGTTTGAATTTGCTCCGCTGCTGCTGTGGGCCTTGCCCTAAAAAAGGCCTCTTCTGTTGGTTCCTGTTAGATGATCCTTCCCCCGGATCGGATTCAGCTGATGACTCTGAAGAGGAGGTTTCCGAAAATGTGACAAATCTTTTCTTGTATCTGCCTTGATATGAATTAAGGTATCTAGTAGACTCAGACCGGGTGTAAAAATCTTCTTTGAGATATGGATACACAGTTTCCAAGTTGAATGACTTTTTATCCTTTTCAAATTTCGATGTTTTGAAGTTTATTGTGTTATCCTTAAATGTTATTATCTCCTTCTCGATCTTTTCTAGAAGTAATTTTGCTTCCGATTCTGTATGATTATCCTTGATATTCTGTAGTTCTTCTTCAATTTCCTCAATTTCTTTTTGGCAGATTCTGTGGGCTGTTTCCACTGTGTGCACCATGAGATCTCTACTGCACTTGGTACTAATACATGAGAAATTATTAGAGCACCTACAAGGTGATGAACGTCTTAAAATGATCCACTCAAACCAGCATTACATTTGTGCTACTATTCTGGATCCACGCTACAAAAAGGCGCTGGCAGGCCAAGCATTCTTTCCTTTTGCTGATGAAGATGTTACAAAGTACAAACAGTGGATAGCCTCCTCAGCCAAGAGGTTTGAAAGAGAACGGCAGCAAATTGAAGGAGAAGGCAGTACATCAGCATCAGCAGGCCATCCCCAGTCACAACAATCCTCTTCTGCACCTGTGGCTGCGGCACAAGTGACCTCTCAGCCGTTAAAGAGACCGGCAACTGGATCATCTGCACCACCAGACACAACAGTAACATTGGAGGCTGAAGAGGATTGGCTAGCTCGGCTTGGGTTTGGCTCTCAAAAGGTCACAGCAACAGCTAAGCAAAGTGGAGGAACCTTGGAGGAGAACCTTGATTCGATGGTCAAGGACTATCTGAATGACTCAACAGAGGTCTATGTTAATGGCGTATTGGCATGGGAATAAAGAATTGTGGCCACAGCTCACCAACCCGGCTTTAAACTACTTGTCTTGCCCACTCGCAAGCATGTCTTCTGAACGTGTTTTCAGTGCTGCTGGTGGCATTGTAACTTCCAAACTGAGCCGCCTCTCACCCAAAAATATGGAGAGGTTAACAATGATCAAGATGAATCAGCACCTCATACCACCAGATTTCAGAGTACGAGAAAGTGCGCCGGATGAAGAGGAGGTGGCCAGCAACATAGATGAGGGAATTTCTTCTCTGTCAGGTGACACTGAGCTCACCCTGCCTGAATTCGCAGAGTATGATGACGAAGCCTTATTCTCATTCATGGACCGTGATACCGAGTCCTGAAAATGAGACAACGAATCAATAACTTTCTTTTTCGTCCTTATTCACTTTTATTCCTGTGTGTCTGTCTTACTTTGTTGTGCACAGTTAATATAATTCAAACTTTAATCAGATAATCACAAAAACAAGCCCATCAGCAGAACTGTCTTCACTTGTTTGCTAATTGATTTGAAGGTGCCGCAGTCTGCATTCCTCAGGTTCACAAGTTCAGAAGAACATGCTCCTCTATCCTCCTCCTCCAGACTCTTATTTCCATCAAAGCAGAGGGCTGGTTTACGCCCAATGAAGAAAGACTCAGCACTTGTGGGGGTGTTGTTCTACCTCTTTGCAGGTGAGTTGACAGCTCTGGGGCCATTGCTGGGAAGGTCTAATACCGGATAAAAGTCGTTTGGACCAAATCCGAGGCGGAATTTTTTTTGTGTTTTTGCTGACTTGCTTGCCTTTGAGGTGCTCTTAGGGGGGGGTTCCGTCTGTTTGTGGGTGAGTTTCGGGGTCTGTCAGCACTGCTGGGACACTCTAATCTTGATTGCATTTGCTTTTCAGGAAATCCGTTGTGGCAAACCGGACTTATGGCCTAGCTACGCAGCGCGTTTGGACCGAAGGCCGAGAAATATTGTAAGTAGGAGATGTTGCTTTTGGCCTGTTTGGGGGTGTTGTGCTTTTTGGCGGGTGGGTTGGCGGGTCTTGGGCCATTCCTGGGAAGGTCTAATACCGGGTAGAAGTGGTTGGGACAAAATCCAGACCGATTTTTTTTTGCTATTTCTGACATTTTGCTCAATGTAGCGTTTTCGGGGGCCTGTTTGGGGGGCTTCCTGGTGTTTATGGGTGGGTTTCGGGGTCTGGGAGCACTGCTGGCTATGGATCCTTTACTTTGCAAGAGGTTTGAAGCAAATCCATGGTGGCAGAGGGGAGTTAGGGCCTAGCTGCAGAGCGCGCGCGGAGTGATTTGGGAAATTTGGGAAAAAATGAATGTGCCCATTTTTGTACTTTTGCTCTTTGGCTGTTTGGGGGTCTTCTACTCGTTTTCTCCTGGGTTGACGGCTCTGGGGCCATTGCTGGGAAGCTCTAATACCGGATAAAAGTCGTTTGGACCAAATCCGAGGCGGAATTTTTTTTGTGTTTTTGCTGACTTGCTTGCCTTTGAGGTGCTCTTAGGGGGGGTTCCGTCTGTTTGTGGGTGAGTTTCGGGGTCTGTCAGCACTGCTGGGACACTCTAATCTTGATTGCATTTGCTTTTCAGGAAATCCGTGGTGGCAAACCGGACTTATGGCCTAGCTACGCTGCGCGTTTGGACCGAAGGCCGAGAAATATTGTAAGTAGGAGATGTTGCTTTTGGCCTGTTTGGGGGTGTTATGCTTTTTGGCGGGTGGGTTGGCGGGTCTTGGGCCATTCCTGGGAAGGTCTAATACCAGGTAGAAGTGGTTGGGACAAAATCCACGCCGATTTTTTTGTTGCTATTTCTGACATTTTGCTCAATGTAGCGTTTTCGGGGGCCTGTTTGGGGGGCTTTCTGGTGTTTGTGGGTGGGTTTTGGGGTCTGGGAGCACTGCTGGCTATGGATACTTTACTTTGCAAGAGGTTTGAAGCAAATCCATGGTGGCAGAGGGGAGTTAGGGCCTAGCTGCAGAGCGCGCGCGGAGGGATTTGGGAAATTTGGAAAAAAATGACTAAGTCCCCATTTTTGTACTTTTGCTCTTTGGCTGTTTGGGGGTCTTCTACTCGTTTTCTCCTGGGTTGACGGCTCTGGGGCCATTGCTGGGAAGCTCTAATACCGGATAAAAGTGGTTTGGACCAAATCCCAGGCTGAATTTTTTTTGTGTTTTTGATGACTTGCTTGCCTTTGAGGTGCTCTTAGGGGGGGTTCCGTCTGTTTGTGGGTGAGTTTCAGGGTCCGTGAGCACTGCTGGGACACTCTAATCTTGATTGCATTTGCTTTTCAGGAAATCCGTGATGGCAAACAGGACTTATGGCCTAGCTACGCTGCGCGTTTGGACCGAAGGCTGAGAAATATTGTAAGTAGGAGATGTTGCTTTTGGCCTGTATGGGGGTGTTATGCTTTTTGGCGGGTGGGTTGGCGGGTCTTGGGCCATTCCTGGGAAGGTCTAATACCGGGTAGAAGTGGTTGGGACAAAATCCACGCAGATTTTTTTTGTTGCTATTTCTGACATTTTGCTCAATGTAGCGTTTTCGGGGGCCTGTTTGGGGGGCTTCCTGGTGTTTGTGGGTGGGTTTCGGGGTCTGGGAGCACTGCTGGCTATGGATACTTTACTTTGCAAGAGGTTTGAAGCAAATCCATGGTGGCAAAGGGGAGTTAGGGCCTAGCTGCAGAGCGCGCGCGGAGTGATTTGGGAAATTTGGAAAAAAATGACTAAGTCCCCATTTTTGTACTTTTGCTCTTTGGCTGTTTGGGGGTCTTCTACTCGTTTTCTCCTGGGTTGACGGCTCTGGGGCCATTGCTGGGAAGCTCTAATACCGGATAAAAGTGGTTTGGACCAAATCCCAGGCGGAATTTTTTTTCTGTTTTTGCTGACTTGCTTGCCTTTGAGGTGCTCTTAGGGGGGGTTCCGTCTGTTTGTGGGTGAGTTTCGGGGTCCGTGAGCACTGCTGGGACACTCTAATCTTGATTGCATTTGCTTTTCAGGAAATCCGTGGTGGCAAACCGGACTTATGGCCTAGCTACGCAGCGCGTTTGGACCGAAGGCCGAGAAATATTGTAAGTAGGAGATGTTGCTTTTGGCCTGTTTGGGGGTGTTATGCTTTTTGGTGGGTGGGTTGGCGGGTCTTGGGCCATTCCTGGGAAGGTCTAATACCGGGTGGAAGTGGTGGGGACAAAATCCACGCCGAAAAGTCTTTTGGCACTTTTTGTAACTTAGGGTTCGTTAGCCTAGCAGCAGGATTGCATGTATTTCGGGGTGTTCTACATTTTTGCAACTGAGTTCTGGGGTCTTAGAGCACTCGTGAGAATGTGTAATTTTGGCTGCAAGTCATTTGAAGAAAATCCATGGTGGGAAAGGGGGGATTTGGCATAGTTAAAGAAAGCCTTTGCCACTATTCTTAACTTAGGGTTCGTTAGGGTTAGCAGTATTTCGATTGCATGTGTTTGGGTGGGGGGGTTTTCGAGTCTTGGAGCGATGCTGGCTATGGATACTTTTGTTTGGTTGCTTGCAAGTGGTTTGAATGCAATCCACGGTGGGTAAGGGGGTATTTGGGCCTACTTTTACTTTCAAAGTACGTTTTGTCACCAGTTTTCTGCTAGGCCTCGTTTTTTGCGATTTGATTGGGGGTCTTCTACATTTTTGCGACTGGCTTTAGTAAGGGTCTGGGTGGGAGCACTGCTGGGAAGATCTAATTTTGTTCTAAAACACAGTTTACAGTACACCTAGCTTGAAGGGAAAGATCCGCTACATTAATTTGCCCATACTTATTTATCCTTCAAAAGGTGACTCAGACAGAGTACGCACTGTCAAAAATATTGTACTGTCTACTAGGAAAATCAAAGTGTGAGTTTTTGCACTCCACAGCCTACATACCTTATATTTATTTATCAGTGGTGTTGTAATATTATATCACTTCCTGTTTTTCGTTGAATAATTACAGGCCGAGTTTCAGTCTGTGCAATGGGGAAAAAAGGATGGAGTCAGGCTTCACATTAGCGAGCCGCAATTCAGCATCCGCCAGGCAGGGAGTGGACAGGGTGTCTTCTGGTCACCAACATTGATGGACGAAGCGTCAGATGGAATGGAGGAGTGCCGCTAATAAGAGGATTTTTTTTCTGCATGCAACTTACTTACCAAATTCAACAGGACAACTACAACAACATACAGATACAGTATCCATTGTGTTTTTCTAGGACTGTGACTGCATTTCTTGGATCTCTCTCTGCTTCTAAATTGATCCTTTAACACATCACTTAGTCCACTCCACTATCACATCTGCACCACACATAGTCATTTGTAAGTGCTCCTACGTAATTCGCAAGTCGCAGCACGCCCCAGCCCGTAGAGGACTGGGATGGCCCCAATGATGAAGCATGTCACCAAGGGGCAACCCTGGTGAGTGAGGGGACACCTAGAAAAAGAGCAATTTCTCCTTTTCTATCTACTATACCTTCCAGACCAACCCCATTGAGTGTTGTGAATGGATTTATAGTGACCAGCAAGGCTCTCAGGTATCTGGCAACAGAGACCTTATGTTGAATATAGTTATCAATAATTCCACACACACCCTGTACTGTCTCATTCTTTCTCCCACAGTTGTCGAAAGTACTACTTACTTTTCACTGGCATGCATGCACTAGTGCATGCACTTTCAAAGATTGATGGATAGGTTTGTACCCAAAGATTTGTTTATCTTCAATTGCTTGTCCATGCTGTGCTATTTTTTCTTGTCTCCCAAAAACCCCCGTACCCATCCATTTTTCAAACCCTAACCCTCTTCCCCCGGGCTGTGTGGTTTTGATTGATGTGTGACTAAATTACAGCAATAAATCCACACACTTGCTGGGGAGGATAAGGTGATAGCAACAGGCTGGTGAAGGAATCCGAGGATATATTCTTACTCTGCTTGACAAAGACCCATGGCTAATGTCAAAGAACTTCAACCGAATTAGTAGTTATACTTTACCATTTGTTAGGCTACAATGTGGCACTGTTCTAGTGTACTGTCACCTGCTATATTCTCTATTGTACCGTTGTATTGCTCAGGAGGACAAACCATATTTCATTTTCTTTTTTTTCATAGGCATGCAACTGCCACTGTGTCACACCACTAGTACCACCGCTATGAGGAAATTTTATCCGCCCAGGATCGCCAACCTTATTCGCTGTTTCCCCTGGAGCCAGCCCTGGGTCTAGCCCTACTTTAAAACACAAATTACAGGTAAGATAAGCGTTTGGTGGGAGGGAGTACAATGGAGTATTAGGAGAGAAGAGAGACTGACGGTAGTACTACTAAAGTCCTAGGACTCTTGAATTCACTTCACTTACTCTGTGAGAGGCACTTAGTGTTGAAAACATTTGGGCATTTACACTTAAAGGAAGAAAATGGAACTAAACTTTCAGGAAAACAAAGTTTCTGTTAAACCCCCACCCACCAGGCAAGCAGTAAAAAACAGGTATGCTCAGATAAAGTTTGAAAAAGTATATTTATATCCCTAACAAAATAATCTCCCGCAAGACCCTCCCTAACCCCAACGGTTGTCCTTTAAAAGTCCCAAACCCAACTCCCGATTCCCACCCCCCAAAAGTCTCTAAAAAAGGGGCAAGGGACACTATGGGTGGATGCTGTTTACTTTTTGGGCCAGGGCATCATACTCCTGGCGGAGCAAGGCGTACTCTACTCGGAGCCCCTCCAACACGTTTGTGAAGTGGTGGAGCTCCTGCTGAAGGCGGGACACCCTCAGGGTACTGCGGCGCAGGCGTGCCTTGCAGTTACAATGGCTGTGAGAGGCAGCTGTTGTCCTTGCTGCTCGGCGGTGGCGTTTGGCTTTGGCAGCCCGGCTCAGTCTGGCTGGAGCACTGTGCTGGGTGGCAGCCCGTGGGGGCACGGAGGCCGATGCAGACGACGTTGTTGTTGTGGTCGACTGCACACTTTCGTCGTCCTCCAGGGCCACCAGCCGCCGATATTCTGCAACAGTGGCAGCGATCCTCCGTTGCCGGGCCGCTCTAGCCAGCTCCTTCCTCCTTGTTTGTTTGGAAGGAGCATCTATATGAAGAAAGAAAGACATAGTCTGTAACCAATGCTCTTTAAGATTAACTCAATCATTCAGCAGAAATTTGTGTTGCAGTACAACTAGCAACTTGCAAGTGCATTACATAACTATTGAGGCCAGTATCTATCTAACCTCCCACTTCTTCATCCTTGCTCTAACATTAGTGGGAGTTTAAGGAACAAATTCTACGAGCACTATGGACTTCCATTGGAGTCGACTATGAAAGTACACCAGTCTTATTCTTCTTCTTGTCTCTTGTTTAGGAAAATTGGTACGTTATCTTCTGCAAGCCGGCATAATGCCAGCGCAGTGAACTTGCACCCGAGAAAAAGAGACGCACGCCATGATGAGTGACCTAGACTTGCGTTACTGTACCGGTCCAGTACATGCAGGTGGTGAATCTCTTACTTTTCTATTACGGGTGGCACTGAGAATACTCTGTTACAAGGGCTACTGCTTAATTAATTTAACTTTCACCCTACAATGCAAATGAGTACTAGAAATGGAAAAATGAAGAAGATAAATAATCTGATTATCTATCACTTCACATGGGATGTTTTTGCTTACATATGGGATGACTTTAGGTGCTTTGCTTTTTATTGAGTGACCAGTGATACATCCACACATGAATGACTGAGTACTACTAAACTTATTAAGAGAGGTAGGGAGTGGCCACCGTAATAACCGGATCTATGCTGTGCTTGCAATACAAACTACTGCTACTATTGATGGTAGTATTTGGACAAAATTACAACTTCTTTTCCTTGCCTTTCCTACACTGGAACGGACGTGCGGGTGCTGTGTTACATGCTCTTCAAAGTTACACTTAGTTCATCCACTGACCGTCTACTCTCTCTAGATCATGGGTACTCACAAACTTTCTCTCAGGGGCTAAATTTACAGTGTAGTTTGTGGCCTAGGGCCGCACTGGTGGGGGCGGAGTCAGAGGGGGTGGGGCTAAAGCAAAACGAAAACTTGTGACCATGAGTTTGCACACAGGTCCCTGCAGCAGATGCCTTCATCCACTGAGCCACCAGACCCAGCATTTACATACATCTCTCTCCCTCCTGCTCTCCCTCCTGCCCTCCCTCTCCATCTCTCTCTCCCTCCTGCCCTCCCTCTCCCTCCCCCTCTGTCATCTCACTGTGTGTGTGTCTGTCTGTGTCAGCCTTCAGCCCGGGCTGAGACAGCTTCCTCAACGCGCACACACAGACAGCCACACCAAAGTACTTAACAGGTCTTTAAAAGACCATTAACATATTATTGAGGCTTTCTTTGTTGTAGTGCCCCTGCATCTCCACCCTGACAATCACTGCTTGCCCGGCCCCACAGAGCAGAGGCTTTGTTCTATTTCACCTCTTTGTGGCCCTGCATCTCCACTCTGCTCTGTGGGGGCCGGGGGAGCAGTGATTGTCAGAGTGGAGATGCAGGGGCTCTAACAGGTGAAATACAACAAAGCCTCTGCTCTGTGGGGGCCGGGGGAGCAGTGATTGTCTGCAAGGTCTGCGCACCGCCAAGGAAGGCTTGCCGGGCCGCCACCGGCCCGCGGGCCGTACTATCAGTACCCCTGCTCTAGATACACATATGCTATCTAAGAGTCAGATAGTAGCATGATCCAGGGTATATTATGGACACATACAGTTTCTGTGTCACCCACCCAGGCTGTTGTCCTTCCACCAATCATTGCTTCATCATTCACCCAGCCATGCATCTCATATTCTTTCCTTCCCAGCCACGTCTTCAATCTCAATAAGTAAGGAATATATAAGAGCTTACCTCTGCCCGCCACCACCACCATCTGAACTCTCACAGCCGGCACTGGAACCGCCGCATCCTCCTCTGAGGAATTGCCCTCCGCCTCCGTGTCGAGCACCACCCCCTCCGCGTTGGCCCCGCCACCAGATGTTCCACCTACAAAGTACATTTAAGAATGTTAGAATAAACCACTCACTAGTATTTGGTCTAGGAATGAAGACATGTGAAAACAATGTAATTTGTGACTGTGTACTCTAAAGTAAAAAAATGTCCCTTTTTACAGGGAAGGGTGTTGTCTTGCTGCACTTTTTGGCACAACTGATGAAGGCTGGCTTTTTAACACGCACCATTTTTCTCCACACAGACAGAAAATGGACTTCTAACAACAAGATCAAGTTGAAACAAGGTGAGAGCTCGGCTCGACCACAAGAAATGTCTTCAATTAATCGTCAGCACTAACCACTTTTCCAGTCTCAGTTAAACGTTTAGTTTTTTTATTATGACTTCATTTTAATAAATGTGTTTACTTTTTATAAAGCTTTTAAACTTAAATAGACTCTGTGTTTTTTGGTCCAGACTAGAGTGACTGAGCGAAAGGTTTTGCAATTTTTGCAACCATGAGTCCGTACCTCTGACACTTCTTGACTCTGACTCCGTACTCTTGATCTACGTTGGATAATCATCATTGGGGATCAATCATGGATGAATTCGGGAGGTAAATGACTGTGCCACACTATGTAGTCACTCAGTAAGGACATTGGGGGTTCAAAGTCTGTTATCACAGAGGTATGTGGAAACTCTAACAGCGCCTATTATAATTGATAAGCAATGCACTATTTATTGTCCATAGTTGTTTCTGCAGAAGAATTGTCCCCTCAACAGTAGTGGTATGGATTGTCCTCCTATCCAAACCAAAAGGTAGTATCTTATTCTTTCTTGGTGGTCATTCACATTTTATAGTTGGGAATTTTCAAAGCAGATAGAACACTTCAAAAGACATTATGGACAATCCCAGAGGACTGCACTGCACTAAGTTGATAGAGCTATTGCTGACTAGAATGGGAGTTTCGCCAACCGTGCAATCTTAGTTAGCTACACAGACAGACTAATAAGAATAATCTAGTAATACCACAGGGAGTCATAGTAGAGGCAGGATAAGAATTTAGATACAGTCTACAAGAAGATCAAAGACGATTTTGAAAAAATCAAATGAGGAACGCTAGGAAAAATAGGTAATAGTCTAAAATGAAAATTTACTGGGGCCAGCAAAGGAGCCCTCGCCTGCCCGATCCTGGCCCTGTTCAACAGCATCCGCCGCCGCCTGCTGCTCCTGTGTCCCCTCGCCCCTGGGGGGAGCTGACGTACAACATGAAAGAAAGAACAGAAAACATGGATGATTGTTGCTTGTCAATGTCAACCAAATCAAACATTTCAAAACAACAATAACAAAATATTTCCGCAAAATTATATTGATTTGGGTAAGTTTTCATTGATTTGCGGACCTGCGACTTCGAAAGTCACGTAACTCACTAAACAAAGTACTGAAAGGTTCACCTAGGACTGGCAGGCAGCAGTCCGCAGGCAAGACGCAAAGTGACAGACAAACTCCATTGTGATTTCAGTCACATCAGTGACAACACTAACAGTTGCCTGCTACATAACCAGTCATTTAAATAGTCAAACTATCAATCCACCGCCACTATTTTTCTTATTGTCAGGGGTACAAAGGAAGGGGCAGATTTAAGCCACTTGCGGCTCTTTTGCTCCGTTCTTGCGTGACTTTTGTGACGCAGCAGCTAAACAAAAGAGGCGCCATGGTGCGGCGTATAATATTATAACAACGTGACGCATTTGGGAGATGCATCCCGTTATAAAGCCCTGCGCCATCAGGGGGCGTTCCGGCGCAAGGGAGGGCATTCCTGCGCTGGAACACATCCTAAAAGTGGCTGAGGGAAATCTACAAAATTTCAATCAGTCACCTTTAGGACAATGATGCATCACACAAACCCTGCACCTGCTTGAAGCAGACGTACGGCTTGACCCAGCATTGGGTAGATAGGGTACCCCAGAGCATTGCTGGAGCTGCGCCATCGTTGCGACGCAACTCCAGCAGTAAAGCTTCGGTGACGTTTTGGGCCCATGGTGCGCCGCATTGCAAATACGGCGCACCATGTTTGGTGGTGGTAGCGGGCCGCACAATTACTGGCGCATCCCTGCTACTATGCAGGGATGCGACGGTAATTGCAATTCTGCCCCTTAGGGGCATACTTACTTACGCGTTCTGGCGCATCTCCAGAGATGCGCCAGATCAAATGCGTCACGCAAAACTACCCTTGCGACACGGCAGATGCGCCTCATTTACAATGCGGCGCACCCTGGCGCAAGGGTAGGCACTTGCGTGACGCATCTCGTCACGTAAGAGCGGCGCATCGCTGGAGTCACGTCGCCAACGCAATGCAACTCCAGGAAGGCTCAGGGCCACCCAATACTTAACATGCTGTGTCAGTCCTTACGCCTGCTGCAAGCAGGCATAAGGAATTGAATTGACGTAGCAGCGTCGCAGAAGTGCCTGCGTTAAATCTTGTAGATTTCACGCAGGCACTTTTGCGAGGCGCACAGCCGCAGGACCGCCCACTCTGAATACTAGGAACGCAGCCATTGTGGCGCAGGCCCATGGCTTTATAACGTGACGCATCTCCCTAGATGCGTCACGCTGTAAATGACTCGCAGGGATGCGCCACGTTTACGCCGCTGTTGCGTCACGCAAGGCAACGTAAACGTGGCGCAAGGGGCTTGTAAATGTAATCTGCCCCCTAGTGTCTAGCATTACGCAGTTCTGTAAAGTACACTCATACATAATTGTTACTCAGGCCAATGAGACCACAAAATAGAAAACAAATAAGCATAGTAGCAATGCCACTGAGAAGGAGAGCAGTGCACCTGAAATGCACAGAAGATTTTGAAATATAATTTAACTACAATGTAATCGTCAGCAGCATTATTGGCTTGCTCCATGTAAAAAACAAATATTTGCAATACAACAACACAGAGCAGGAGAAAACATAGTAGTGAGTGATGAAATAGCTACTACTACTCACCAAGCCCGGGGATCTCCAAGCCGAGCTGGTCCAGCAGGTCGTGCTCCCTGTCCAGGACGTCCGTCCAGCGGTGGGTGACCTGGCTGTAGGTGCGCTGGACCCCGGAGAGTTGGGACATGGCCGCCTCCCGCGATGGTCCTGGGCAGGCGGCGCTGGACGAAGTAGACCAGCGCGCCCACTTCCTCCGGGCTGAAGATCTCCCGTCGGGTCACCTGCTCCCCCCTCAATCGCCCGCATGCTGTCCTGGCACGGGGTCCAGGACTCCTCCTCCCCGCCGCCGCTGCGTCCCTCAAGTGCCTGGGCAGCTTCACGGCGCCTGGCTTCACCATGGTCTGGGCAGGTAAGGTAGGAAGTAGAAAATTAAGAAGGAATAGGATAGGGAAGAAGAAAAGAAAAGAGTTTAAAAAGTAGTTTAAAAGTAAACAAAAATAGCAGAAAAGACAAAAATATACAGCTAGGAAAAGAGAGGGATAGATAAGAAGCAAAATCGTTTGAAAAAAACTGAAAACAAGCAAAGGATGGCAAAGATAGCAAGAGGATAAAAACCATGCCCAGACACATGAAATGAATGAAAAACAAGATGGCCGCCCGTTCACGAGCGCGAAAGTAAGTTTGCACGCAATTTTCCTCGCGATCTCGTGCGAACTTGTACTCGCAATGCGCTTACCTCGCGAGATTATACTTAGCGGGCGGAAACGGAAATACGTCACGCAAACAAAAAGGCCGCGCCGGTACTCGACCTTGGGGTAAATTCGCATGTTGCGCTGCAAGCGGCTCGCGAATACTGCAAAAAAACTTGCGAAATAACACGCTGCAAAAAAAATATAAAGCTCATTCGCACGAATTGGCGGCTTCCGCGGTCGGTTTCGCACGACGCCGAGCCTCGCAAATAGCACGAAATTACCGAAGAACGATTTTTGCAAAAGCAAAACAAATGAGCAGGTGCAAAAGGTCAATCTCATGATTTGTAACGATTCCCTGTTGTGCTTCCTGAGGGGGCCCTCCAGAATTTGGTTGCCTGCTTGCAACAATTGTGTGACCCTGCTATGACCTTAACTGTATGCCACAAAGGTCCTGACTCCTGATTTACAGCTAAGGGAGAAGACAAGCAGGTGCCAGGCTGGAACTTCAAATTCAGTGACACATTAATTAGCCCCTAATTCATTATTGTCAGTTGGGGCAGGGCAGGTGTTGTTAATAAACTAACCCCAAATTAATTCATGTCAGTTGAAGCAGTGCAGGTGTGCTTGCTTTTCCCCCCCATCTTCTACAGTGATGATGTAACAGAGGGTGGCATTGATGTAACAGAGGGTGGCATGGGTCAAAGAGAGGGTGGCAGTGGTGAAACAGAGGGTGCCGGGAGGCTGTGATGATGAACCAGACGTAGAAACAACATAGTCGCGACCGTTGCGAGCCGATAAGTAAGTTCGCAACCAAATCCTCGCGAACTGGCAGAAACACTTGCGAACACAAAAAAAAAAAATGCGCAAATTCGCGGGAATTTGCGGATTTTGCGGATTGCGAGTTCGCAAATTTCGCGAACGCGAGATTTGCAAAATTCGCCCATACTTAATTACAAAACCGGGCTTCATTATAGCTCAGTAGACTATGGAGATTGGAAGACAGGTGTACCTTTCTCAAGGCTTTGAGTGCCAATCTTTAGTGGTTTTACTTCACTATGTAGATCAGTTTTATTTGGTCAAACAATTTACAACTCGTGTTCAGCAGTGGCTCACAAACCAAGATCCTGACCAAACAAATCGTATATTCCTCAAGCTGTGAAAATGCAATTACAGTTTTATTTCTTTATGTTCGGTACTACTAATAGATTGGACGTAAATTCATAGGGAAGCACGCTGCACCCACCCAAAGACACACAGAAAATAAATCAAAGCAACTTGTTGGATTAATCAAGGAAGCACTAAAAGTAGGTAAAGGCCCTAAAAATGTGTGCCACTTCAACCAACATAAATTAACCTGCACACCTTTCAGACGCATCACGAAGGCTACAATTTTACCTTCACCGCCCATCTCCCACACCATACTAGAGAAACAAAATCTGAAAAGAGCCTCCTCCAACCTCTCACAGCATAGGATGCATCTTTGACAACCAGGCTGTCTAAACAAAAAGTTATCTCCCTCTCTCACATCAGTCATCATTGTAGAATACACCACACTCGAGTGAAAGGCCAATGAAGGGGAACATGTAAAGATGGGCTGAGGGCCAATGTGCTATTATTATAGGGGTAGGAGATGCTGCTTGCCTGTGAGAAGTTAGCAGTGGGAGGACCCGGGTTCTTTTCAACTTCTAGGTGGAACTGCTCTGGTCTTTTTTAGGGCTCCCCCGCTGATGCGCTCAAGCGCATAGCTGGCGAGCTATATTGTGGCTTAAACAGAGTTTAACCATCTCGGCAATTTGTTGCAGTGACCGAGAGCGCGTGCACATCAAAGCCACCAGCCTCCTCAGGCATCTCAAGCTTCCCCCAGCCGGCATTTCTCCTCCCCTAATTATTCACTACACGGCCGGCACATCAAAGGCTGCTGCTCCCGGCCCCTATTCTTCCCTTCTTGCCTACCCCCGTCCCCCCTTCCCACCACAGCAATGTCGAGGGCTTGTTTATATTGCAGCCTAACCATCTCGCACACTGCTCTTGAAACAATAACCGTTGTTGGTCATGATATAATTAAACGCTCTAATTATTTTATCATGGCCACACAGAATGTTATAAAGTCTTTTGCTGGCATTTTCGTTTTATGCTGATTGCTATTTTACACCTTTCACCTGCTGGCGATTTGCTTCAAAGGAATACATTCATCCTGAATCCCGTTACTAGAGCTTTCTCCTCTTCTGCTATATATGGGTTTTAGTTGAATTTCATTGATCTCTTTTACTAATGATTTATAAAAAGTGCCACCAACCACACAACTCCACCTACACAGCTCCACAAATTCACCCACCACACAGCTCCACCGATGCACCCACCACACAGTTCCACCAAGGCACCCACCACACAGCTCCACCGATGCACCCACCACACAGCACCACCGAGGCAACCACCACCCAGCTCCACCGATGCACCCACCACCCAGCTCCACCGATGCACCCACCACACAGCTCCACCGATGCACCCACCACCCAGATCCACCGATGCACCCACCAAACAGCTCCACCGACACAGCTCCACCGAAGCATCCACCACACAGCTCCACTGATGCAACCACCACACAGCTCCACCGACACAGCTCCACCGATGTACCCACCACACAGCTCCACTGATGCAACCACCGCACAGTGCCACCAACACAGCTCCACCGATGCACCCACCACAGATCTCCACAGATGACCCCAACACACAGCTCCACTGATGCACCCAAGACACCGCTCCATCGAGGCACCCACCACACAGCTCCACTGAGGCACCTACCACACAGTTCCACCGATACACCCACCACACAGCTCCACCTATGCACCCACCACACAGCTCCACCAAGGCACCCACCACACAGCTCAACAGATGCACCCACCACAGAGCTCCACAGAGGCACCCACGACACAGCTCCACAGATGCACCCATCATACAGCTCCAACGAAGCACCCACCACACAGCTCCACCGATGCACCCACCACACAGCTCCACCGATGCACCCACCACACAGCTCCACCGAGGCACCCACCTCACAGCTCCACCGATGCACCCACCACACAGCTTCACCAATGCACCCACCACACAGCTCCAGCGATGCAGCCACCACAGAGCTCCACCGACACAGCTCCACCAATGCACCCACCACACAGCTCCACCGATGCACCCACCACACAGCTCTACCGATACACTCACCACACAGCTCCACATATGCACCCACCACACAGCTCCACAAATGCACCCACCACACAGCTCCACAAATGCCCCCACCACACAGATCCACAAATGCAACCACCACACAGCTCCACCGATGCACCCACCACACAGCTCCACCGAGGCACCCACCACTAAGCTCCACTGAGGCACCCACCACCCAGCTCCACCGATGCACCCACCACACAGCTCCACAGACACAGCTCCACGATGCACCCACCACACAGCTACCCAGATGCCCCACCACACAGCTCCACCAATGCACCCACCACACAGCTCCACCGAGGCACCCACCACACAGCTCCACCGAGGCACCTACCACACAGCTCGACCGATGCACCCACCACACAGCTCCACCTATGCACCCACCACACGGCTCCACCGATGCAACCACCACCCATATCCACCGATGCACCCACCAAACAGCTTCACCGACACAGCTCCACCGAAGCATCCACCACACAGCTCCACTGATGCAACCACCACACAGCTCCACCGACACAGCTCCACCGATGCAGCCACCACACAGCTCCACTGATGCAACCACCACAATGCGCCACCGACACAGCTCCACCGATGCACCCACCACAGATCTCCACAGATGACCCCACCACACAGCTCCACTGATGCACCCAAGACACTGCTCCATCGAGGCATCCACCACACAGCTCCACCGAGGCACCTACCACACAGTTCCACCGATACACCCACCACACAGCTCCACCTATGCACCCACCACACAGCTCCACCGAGGCACCCACCACACAGCTCAACTGATGCACCCACCACGGAGCTCCACAGAGGCACCCACGACACAGCTCCACAGATGCACCCACCATACAGCTCCAACGAAGTACCCACCACACAGCTCCACCGATGCACCCACCAGACAGCTCCACCGATGCACCCACCACACAGCTCCACCGAGGCACCCACCTCACAGCTCCACCGATGCACCAACGACACAGCGTCACCAATGCACCCACCATACAGCTCCAACGAAGCACCCACCACACAGCTCCACCGATGCACCCACCATGCAGCTCCACCGATGCACCCACCACACAGCTCCACCGAGGCACCCACCTCACAGCTCCACCGATGCACCCACCACACAGCTTCACCAATGCACCCACCACACAGCTCCAGCGATGCAGCCACCACAGAGCTCCACCGACACAGCTCCACCAATGCACCCACCACACAGCTCCACCGATGCACCCACCACACAGCTCTACCGATACACCCACCACCCAGCTCCACAGATGCACCCACCACACAGTTCCACAAATGCACCCACCACACAGCTCCACAAATGCCCCCACCACACAGCTCCACAAATGCACCCACCACACAGCTCCACCGATGCACCCACCACAC
Organism: Lissotriton vulgaris; assembly: GCF_964263255.1. Lineage (NCBI taxonomy): Eukaryota > Metazoa > Chordata > Amphibia > Caudata > Salamandridae > Lissotriton > Lissotriton vulgaris. The sequence continues at coordinate 795,161,967 of NC_141685.1, read as the reverse complement.
AGCTCCACTGAGGCACCCACCACAAAGCTCCACTGAGGCACCCACCACCCAGCTCCACCGATGCACCCACCACACAGCTCCACTGACACAGCTCCACCGATGCACCCACCACACAGCTCCACTGATGCAACTACCACACAACTCCACAGACACAGCTCCACCGATGCACCCACCACACAGCTCCACAGATGCCCCCACCACACAGCTCCACCAATGCACCAACTCAGAGCTCCACCGAGGCACCCACCACACAGCTCCACTGAGGCACCTACCACACAGCTCAACCGATGCAACCACCACACAGCTCCATCTATGCACCCACCACACAGCTCCACCGATGCAACCACCACCCAGATCCACCGATGCACCCACCAAACAGCTTCACCGACACAGCTCCACCGAAGCATCCACCACACAGCTCCACTGATGCAACCACCACACAGCTCCACCGACACAGCTCCACCGATGCACCCACCACACAGCTCCACTGATGCAACCACCACACAGCGCCACCGACACAGCTCCACCGATGCACCCACCACAGATCTCCACAGATGACCCCACCACACAGCTCCACTGATGCACCCAAGACACCGCTCCATCGAGGCACCCACCACACCGCTCCACTGAGGCACCTACCACACAGTTCCACCGATACACCTACCACACAGCTCCACCTATGCACCCACCACACAGCTCCACCGAGGCACCCACCACACAGCTCAACTGATGCACCCACCACAGAGCTCCACAGAGGCACCCACGACACAGCTCCACAGATGCACCCACCATACAGCTCCAATGAAGCACCCACCACACAGCTCCACCGATGCACCCACCAGACAGCTCCACCGATGCACCCACCACACAGCTCCACCGAGGCACCCACCTCACAGCTCCACCGATGCACCCACGACACAGCTTCACCAATGCACCCACCACACAGCTCCAGCGATGCAGCCACCACAGAGCTCCACCGACACACCTCCACCAATGCACCCACCACACAGCTCCACCGATGCACCCACCACCCAGATCCACCGATGCACCCACTAAACAGCTCCACCGACACAGCTCCACCGAACCATCCACCACACAGCTCCACTGATGCAACCACCACACAGCTCCACCGACACAGCTCCACCGATGTACCCACCACACAGCTCCACTGATGCAACCACCGCACAGTGCCACCGACACAGCTCCACCGATGCACCCACCACAGATCTCCACAGATGACCCCAACACACAGCTCCACTGATGCACCCAAGACACCGCTCCATCGAGGCACCCACCACACAGCTCCACTGAGGCACCTACCACACAGTTCCACCGATACACCCACCACACAGCTCCACCTATGCACCCACCACACAGCTCCACCAAGGCACCCACCACACAGCTCAACAGATGCACCCACCACAGAGCTCCACAGAGGCACCCACGACACAGCTCCACAGATGCACCCATCATACAGCTCCAACGAAGCACCCACCACACAGCTCCACCGATGCACCCACCACACAGCTCCACCGATGCACCCACCACACAGCTCCACCGAGGCACCCACCTCACAGCTCCACCGATGCACCCACCACACAGCTTCACCAATGCACCCACCACACAGCTCCAGCGATGCAGCCACCACAGAGCTCCACCGACACAGCTCCACCAATGCACCCACCACACAGCTCCACCGATGCACCCACCACACAGCTCTACCGATACATTCACCACACAGCTCCACATATGCACCCACCACACAGCTCCACAAATGCACCCACCACACAGCTCCACAAATGCCCCCACCACACAGATCCACAAATGCAACCACCACACAGCTCCACCGATGCACCCACCACACAGCTCCACCGAGGCACCCACCACAAAGCTCCACTGAGGCACCCACCACCCAGCTCCACCGATGCACCCACCACACAGCTCCACAGACACAGCTCCACCGATGCACCCACCACACAGCTACACAGATGCCCCACCACACAGCTCCACCAATGCACCCACCACACAGCTCCACCGAGGCACCCACCACACAGCTCCACCGAGGCACCTACCACACAGCTCGACCGATGCACCCACCACACAGCTCCACCTATGCACCCACCACACAGCTCCACCGATGCAACCACCACCCATATCCACCGATGCACCCACCAAACAGCTTCACCGACACAGCTCCACCGAAGCATCCACCACACAGCTCCACTGATGCAACCACCACACAGCTCCACCGACACAGCTCCACCGATGCAGCCACCACACAGCTCCACTGATGCAACCACCACAATGCGCCACCGACACAGCTCCACCGATGCACCCACTACAGATCTCCACAGATGACCCCACCACACAGCTCCACTGATGCACCCAAGACACTGCTCCATCGAGGCATCCACCACACAGCTCCACCGAGGCACCTACCACACAGTTCCACCGATACACTCACCACACAGCTCCACCTATGCACCCACCACACAGCTCCACCGAGGCACCCACCACACAGCTCAACTGATGCACCCACCACAGAGCTCCACAGAGGCACCCACGACACAGCTCCACAGATGCACCCACCATACAGCTCCAACGAAGTACCCACCACACAGCTCCACCGATGCACCCACCAGACAGCTCCACCGATGCACCCACCACAGAGCTCCACCGAGGCACCCACCTCACAGCTCCACCGATGCACCAACGACACAGCTTCACCAATGCACCCACCATACAGCTCCAACGAAGCACCCACCACACAGCTCTACCGATGCACCCACCATGCAGCTCCACCGATGCACCCACCACACAGCTCCACAGAGGCACCCACCTCACAGCTCCACCGATGCACCCACCACACAGCTTCACCAATGCACCCACCACACAGCTCCAGCGATGCAGCCACCACAGAGCTCCACCGACACAGCTCCACCAATGCACCCACCACACAGCTCCACCGATGCACCCACCACACAGCTCTACCGATACCCCCACCACCCTGCTCCACAGATGCACCCACCACACAGTTCCACAAATGCACCCACCACACAGCTCCACAAATGCCCCCACCACACAGCTCCACAAATGCACCCACCACACAGCTCCACCGATGCACCCACCACACAGCTCCACTGAGGCACCCACCACAAAGCTCCACTGAGGCACCCACCACCCAGCTCCACCGATGCACCCACCACACAGCTCCACTGACACAGCTCCACCGATGCACCAACCACACAGCTCCACTGATGCAACTACCACACAACTCCACAGACACAGCTCCACCGATGCACCCACCACACAGCTCCACAGATGCCCCCACCACACAGCTCCACCAATGCACCAACTCAGAGCTCCACCGAGGCACCCACCACACAGCTCCACTGAGGCACCTACCACACAGCTCAACCGATGCAACCACCACACAGCTCCACCTATGCACCCACCACACAGCTCCACCGATGCAACCACCACCCAGATCCACCGATGCACCCACCAAACAGCTTCACCGACACAGCTCCACCGAAGCATCCACCACACAGCTCCACTGATGCAACCACCACACAGCTCCACCGACACAGCTCCACCGATGCACCCACCACACAGCTCCACTGATGCAACCACCACACAGCGCCACCGACACAGCTCCACCGATGGACCCATCACAGATCTCCACAGATGACCCCACCACACAGCTCCACTGATGCACCCAAGACACCGCTCCATCAAGGCACCCACCACACCGCTCCACTGAGGCACCTACCACACAGTTCCACCGATACACCTACCACACAGCTCCACCTATGCACCCACCACACAGCTCCACCGAGGCACCCACCACACAGCTCAACTGATGCACCCACCACAGAGCTCCACAGAGGCACCCACGACACAGCTCCACAGATGCACCCACCATACAGCTCCAACGAAGCACCCACCACACAGCTCCACCGATGCACCCACCAGACAGCTCCACCGATGCACCCACCACACAGCTCCACCGAGGCACCCACATCACAGCTCCACCGATGCACCCACGACACAGCTTCACCAATGCACCCACCACACAGCTCCAGCGATGCAGCCACCACAGAGCTCCACCGACACACCTCCACCAATGCACCCACCACACAGCTCTACCGATGCACCCACCACACAGCTCCACAGATGCACCCACCACACAGCTCCACAAATGCACCCACCACACAGCTTCACAAATGCCCCCACCACACAGCTCCACCAATGCACCCACCACACAGCTCCACCGATGCACCCACCAAACAGCTCCAGCGAGGCACCCACCACAAAGCTCCACTGAGGCACCCACCACCCAGCTCCACCGATGCACCCACCACACAGCTCCACTGACACAGCTCCACCGATGCACCCACCACACAGCTCCACTGATGCAACTACCACACAGCTCCACAGACACAGCTCCACCGATGCACCCACCACACAGCTCCACAGATGCCCCCACCACACAGCTCCACCGATGCACCCACCACACAGCTCCACCGAGGCACCCACCACACAACTCCACCGAGGCACCTACCATACAGCTCGACCGATGCACCCACCACACAGCTCCACCTATGCACCCACCACACAGCTCCACCGAGGCACCCACCACACAGCTCAACATAGGCACCCACCACACAGCTCCAGAGAGGCACCCACCACACAGCTCCACAGATGCACCCACCACACAGCTCCACCGATGAACCCACTACACAGCTCAACCGAGGCACCCACCACACAGCTCCACCGATGCACCCACCACACAGCTCCACCGATGCACCCACTACACAGCTCCAGCAAAACAGCCACCACACAGCTCCACCGACACAGCTCCACCGATGCACCAACCGCACAGCTCCACCGATGCACCCACCACACAGCTCCACAAACACAGCTCCACCGATGCTCCCACCACACAGCTCCAACAATGCACCCAAGACACAGCTCCACCGATGCACCCACCACACAGCTCCACCGAGGCACCTACCACACAGCTCCACCGATACACCCACCATACAGCTCCACCTATGCACCCACTGCACAGCTCCACCGAGGCACCCACCACACAGCTCAACAGATGCACCCACTACACAGCTGCACAGAGGCACCCACCAAACAGCTCCACAGATGCACCCACCACACAGCTCCAATGAAGCACCCACCACACAGCTCCACCGATGCACCCACCACACAGCTCCACTGATGCACCCACCACACAGCTCCACCGAGGCACCCACCACACAGCTCCACCGATTCACCCACCACACAGCTTCAACGATGCACCCACCACACAGCTCCAGCGATGCAGCCACCACAGAGCTCCACCGACACAGCTCCACCAATGCACCCACCACACAGCTCCACCGATGCATCCACCACACAGCTCCACCGAGGCACCCACCACACAGCTCCACCGATGCACCCACCACACAGCTCCACCGAGGCACCCACCACACAGCTCCACCGAGGCACCCACCACACAGCTCCACCGAGGAACCCACCACACAGCTCCACCGATACACCCACCACACAGCTCCACAGATGCACCCATCACACAGCTCCACAGATGCACCTACCACACAGCTCCACAGATGCCCCCCCACACAGCTCCACAGATGCCCCCACCACACAGCTCCACCGATGCACCCACCACACAGCTCCACCGATGCACCCACCACACAGCTTCACCGAGGCACCCACCACCCAGCTTCACCGAGGCACCCACCACCCAGCTCCACTGATGCACCCACCACACAGCTCCACCGACACAGCTCCACCGATGCACCCACCACACAGCTCCACTGATGCAAACACCACACAGCTCCACTGACACAGCTCCACCGATGCACCCAACACACAGCTCCACAGATGCCCCACCACACAGCTCCACTGATGCACCCACCACACAGCTCCACCGAGGCACCCACCACACAGCTCCACCGATGCACCCACCACACAGCTCTACCGATGCACCCACCACACAGCTCCACGAGGCACCCACCACACAGCTCAACAAAGGCACCCACCACACAGCTCCACAGAGGCACCCACCACACAGCTCCACAGATGCACCCACCACACAGCTCCACAGATGCACCCACCACACAGCTCCACTGATGCACCCACCACACAGCTCCACCGATGCACCCCCCATACAGCTCTACCGATGCACCCACCACACAGCTCCACTGAGGCACCCACCACACAGCTCCACTGATGCACTCACCACACAGCTCCAGCGACACAGCCACCACACAGCTCCACCGACACAGCTCCGCCGATGCACCCACCATACAGTCCACCGATGCACCCACCACACAGCTCCACCAACACAGCTCCACCGATGCACCCACCACACAGCTCCACCGATGCACCCACCACACAGCTCCACCGATGCACCCACCACACAGCTCCACCGATGCACCCACCACACAGCTCCACCGAGGCACCCCGCACACAGCTCCACAGATGCACCCACTACACAGCTCCACAGATGCACCCACCACACAGCTCCACCGATGCACCCACCGCCCAGCTCCACCGATGCACCCACCACACAGCTCCACAGATGCACCCACCATCCAGCTCTATTGATGCACCCACCACACAGCTCCACTGATGCACCCATCACCCAGCTCCACCGATGCACCCATCACACAGCTCCACTGACACAGCTCCACCGATGCACCCACAACACAGCTCCACTGATGCAACCACCACACAGCTCCACCAACACAGCTCCACCGATGGACCCACCACACAGCTCCACTGATGCAACCACCACACAGCTCCACCGACACAGCTCCACCGATGCACCCCCCACAGAGCTCCACAGATGCACCCACCACCCAGCTCCACCGATGCACCCACCACACAGCTCCACCGACACAGCTCCACCAATGCACCCACCCACACAGCTCCACTGATGCACCCACCACACAGCTCCACTGATGCACCCAAGACACAGCTCCACCGAGGCACCCACCACACAGCTCCACTGATGCACCCACCACACAGCTCCACTGACACAGCTCCACCGATGCACCCACCACACAGCTTCGCCGAGGCACCCACCACACAGGTCCACCGATGTACCCACCACACAGCTCCACTGATGCACCAACTAAGCTCCACCGATGCACCCACCACACAGCTCCACCAATGCACCCACTAAGCTCCACTGATGCACCCACCACACGCTTCACCGATGCACCCACCACACAGCTCCACTGATGCACCCACCACCCAGCTCCACCGATGCACCCACCACCCAGCTCCACCTACACAGCACCACTGATGCACCCACCACCCAGCTCCACCGATGCACCCACCACACAGCTCCACCGACACAGCTCCACCAATGCACCCACCACACAGCTCCACTTATGCACCCACCACAGAGCTCCACCGATGCACCCACCACACAGCTCCACCGATACTCCAACTAAGTTCCACCAATGCACCCACCACACAGCTCCACCAATGCACCCACTAAGCTCCACCGATGCAGCCACCACACAGCTTCACCGATGCACCCACCGCAGAGCTCCACCGAGGCACCCAGCACACAGCTCCACCGATGCACCCACCACACAGCTCCACCCCTGCACCCACCACACAGCTCCACCGATGCACCCACCACACATCTCCACCTACACAGCTCCACTGATGCACCCACGACACAGCTCCACTAATGCACCCACCAAACAGCTCCACCGAGGCACCCACCACACAGCTCCACCGAGTTACCCACCACACAGCTCCACCGATGCAGCCACCACACAGCTCTACCGATGCAGCTCTACTGATGCACCCACCACCCAGCTCCACCGTTGCACCCACCACACAGCTCCACTGACACAGCTCCACCTATACACCCACCACACAGCTCCACCGATGCACCCACCACACAGCTCCACCGAGGCACCCACTACACAGCTCCACAGAGGCACCCACCATACAGCTCTACCAAGGCACCCACCCCAAAGCTCCACCGATGCCCCCAGCAGACAGCTCCACCGAGGTACCCAGCACACAGCTTCACAGATGCACCCACCACACAGCTCCACAGATGCACCCACCACACAGCTCCACAGATGCACCCACCACACAGCTCCACCGAAGCACCCATCACACAGCTCCACCGATGCACCCACCACACAGCTCTGCCAATGCACCCACCACACAGCTCCATCGATGCACCCACCACACAGCTCCAACGATGCTCTAACTAAGCTCCACCAATGCACCCACCAAACAGCTCCACCAATGCACCCACAAAGCTCCACCGATGCACACACCACTCAGAGCAACCACAGCATCACTCAGCGCAACCACAGCATCACTCAGCACCACCACAGGTGGTGCTGAGTGATGATGACAATGGTGATGACAATGTACATGATGACAATGTACATTGTGACTGTTTGTGAGGAGATGCCTATTTGATGTTGGACAGTGGACATTTGTACTACATCACATATGTGAGGTTGTACTCGTACATTGTCATCTCACAGTTTTTTCCTCTGCTTTTATGGTGCGTTTTTCCGCATGACGCATGGGAATTGCAGGCCTGTCACTGGTTATTGCTGATTTTGTATCACAGTTTGGACATCGCTGCTTTTTTCGCGTTCATGTTGTGAATTTTTACGGCGTCACGTTAATTTTAACGCGTTTATTTGCCACGTTATCATGAGACTATTGCATGGCACCGACATGTTGAGAGTACAACGTTAACACAGCATTATTTTTCCTTGATGGACTGCGATGTGAAGAGTTGCGTTAAGCTAATTATGCGATAACTATCACACGTTCTTGAGAATATCCCCATAGTGTGTTGTGCTGCCACTGAATGTGTGGTCTATTTTCTGCCACTACCCCTGCTGTCTTCCCTACCTAGTCAGCATGCTGCCCCTGTCACCTTCCGCCCATCCCTCAAGTATACAAATGCATGGCCCTATCTCATCCCTCCTCCCTTCATGGTCTTTTGTGGTTCCACTGCCTCTCCTCCCTGCCTGCCCTCCGTGGTTAGCTTTGTCTACTTGACCCTGCCTCCTCCCTCTGCCCTCTGTTGTCCGAGTCCATGCTCATACCCTCTCAGTCCAGCCCTGTGGGGTAGGTTGGGGTGGCAATGCCCCTCCCTCCTGTCCTCCATGGTTCATAGTGTTGCCACAGCCTTTGTCACCTCTCCTGAATGATTAGTTTGCGGCCCCTGCCTACTTCCCTCCTGCCCTCCACGGTCCTTTGCTCTGCCCCCGCCCCTTCCACCTGCCATGCAGGGTATGTTGTGCTACAGCTGCCACTCTGCCTTGCCTGATTGCGAGCTTTCTGCTCCTCCCCCACATCCTTCTTCGTGCCCTCCGTTGTCCAAGTCAATGCCTCTGCAACCTCCCTCCTCTAAGTGTTTTAATAAACAACTAGAGTGTTTACGCTCTGTATATGTGACAAACGTATGGCATGCCTGAAGTCATCTTGATGGAATAAAAACTGTAAAACCTAAAGCATTTCCTTTAAAAATTAATAAAATTAGGGATTTGTTTCATTGAAATTATGGATAGTGTTCTAGAAAGGTAAAATGAGTACACGTTTTCTGCGATCTCAAATAGTGAAAAAGGGCTTTTAAACTAGTTGCTATTTTTATGTGGTTTTTTTATCCAATTGATCACTTTATTATTTGTTGCACAAGTTACAATACATGGCAAAATTTTGGAACAGGAAAGAGGAAGACAGTGGAAACATAACAAAGGTATTTATTTTCCCCATTAACTAACATCGAACCACAGAAAATTTTAGGCAGGAGAAACTATTTAGAGCTTTAAAAATCGGGAGTCTCCCGCCTATATCGGGTCTTTTTTCAGGTATGTGTAACCCAAGCTTTTTGCACACATCTATTATTGGGCTATATTTAGGCTACATTTTGGGGATAGGGTATATTTGGGCTCTGTTTCCTCAGTCAGTCATCGTATGAGACTTTTTTTTAGTTATCAAACTCCTTCATTTCTTCATTTATGGCAATATCCAGTATTCTGTCCATGTTTATTTTAATTATCAGCAAGGGGTCATAAAGGCCTCTCTTCAGTACATTTTAAGGAGTTTTCTTCTACCATTTACTGTTTAAGTATGTACTAATAAGCAGGAAAAAATAGATCTGGGGATAAGAGGGGCCCTACAGCCATGGCCTCACCTCAACCTGATGGGCATACACAACTGATTATGACCAGCATCCTGCTTCATATGTGGAGTGATGTCCCTCCTTCTCTCCTCTCACAATGTATTGACACTGAACTATTTTGTCTGATGCTCGGTGGAGCTACCTGGTTTAGCTATAGGGGAGATGGGATGTGGATTCCCTCCTTGGTCGTCACCTACCCAGTCGGTCTTTAGACAGGCTTCCTTTCGTCTCTCCCTGTTGTCTCTTCCCTTATGCCCCCTTTCTCACTTCCCCTGCCCCCTCACCTTCTTTTCTCACTCATTTCTCTCCAAATTGTATTGCCTATTTGTTGATGTATTGTGTAATTGTTGATCTTTTACTGTTACATTGTTGATTCTCATGTAAAGCGCTCTAATACCTTTGGGTCAGATGTATGATGTTACAACGCATACTTTTACAACGCATACCATTACAACACATTTTTTACAACGCAACATCCATTACAACGCATTCCATTACAACGCATGCCATTACAACGAATTTTTAAAAATTACCTTTACAACGCATTCCATTACAACACATACTTCCTTTACAACGCATACCATTACAATGCATACCATTACATTGCATGTATGGTAAGTATTGGATAGTGTAGGGGTAAAAATTATTATTCTAACTCCAGGGGTTGCAACAGTAGGGTAAGTGTTGGATAGTGTTGGGGTAAAAATTACTATTCTAACTCCAGGGGGTGCAAAAGTAGGGTAAGTGTTGGATAGTGTAGGGATTAAAATTACTATTCTAACTCCAGGGGGTGCAACAGTAGGGTAAGTGTTGGATAGTGTAGGGGTTAAAATTACTATTCTAACTCCAGGGGGTGCAACAGTAGGGTAAGTGTTGGATAGTGTAGGGGTAAAAATTACTATTCTAACTCCAGGGGTGCAACAGTAGGGCAAGTGTTGGATAGTGTAGGGGTTAAAATTACTATTCTAACTCCAGGGGGTGCAACAGTAGGATAAGTGTTGGATAGTGTAGGGGTTAAAATTACTATTCTAACTCCAGGGGGGCAACAGTAGGGTAAGTGTTGGATAGTGTAAGGGTACTATGCGTTGTAATGGTATGCGTTGTAATGACTGCGTTGTAATGACATGCGTTGTAGTGGTATGCGTTGTAGTGTCATGCGTTGTAATGGTTGCGATGTAATGGCATGCGTTGTAATGGATGTTGCGTTGTAAAAGTTTCATTGTAATGGTAGTGCATTGTAAAAGTTGCGTTGTAAAGGTTGTTTCCCCTTTGGGTCTAGCCAACGCTATATAAAACTCTTTAAATAAATAAAATAAAAAATAAATAAACATTCATTTTTTGTGATCAACAATCTGTGTGCTCTGCGGAGAGGCCAAGGATTGCATGTGAATTTAGCCTGAACTCCTTGTTAACTCACTTGCAGGCAGCTAACGTGAGAATTGTGCACTGTCCTTAGCCTCAGGGCTCTCAATCGTGCCAGTCATGAACACTCCCCCACAATCTGAACTCCTGGAGTCGACTCAGTTCACAATATGTATTGTACAACAGGCATGTGTAGCATGGAAATAAAACTACAGAAACAAACGTCTGGAAATATTCTTAGGGATGAAGTAAAACATGAATAATGTAAAGTTAAACTGCTTTGCAGGCATGCATTGCCTTTGGTATTTTACAGTCATGGTTGAGGATTCGATCAGTGCTTTTGCCTTTAAAGCTATAAATAAACACATCTATAACTCACGTCCTCACCATGCACTGCTAAATTCCCCAAATAATACTTCACTCATGACATGTTACAGGACATCATTTATAACATCACTACAACATTTGAAATAACATCATTGATTACAACACTGTGCATGGGGGGCGGGGTTATATTTACCTCAGGGAACAAGTAATAGTTGCTAAAGGTAACTATAGCTGGTGAACTGCAGTGTCTTTTAAAGAAAAAAACATTACGTTGTTACTAACATTTAGATATAAATATGTCACTTAAACTTTTTTTAACATTGAATATATACCTATATAAATACACACACACACACACACATATTCACTGAACAAACAAAGGTTAAAGTCATGTTAGATTTAGGGTAGGTGCCAAGTCCTTAAACTATGATAAGAAAAACCCAAAGTGTTAATGAAACAAATAACTATTATGTGATGCTATAGTTGGGTGTTGAAAGGAGACAAAAGCTAATTGTAAAAAAACAAACAAAAACACTGCGATATGCTAGGTATAGTTTAGTGAAGTAACTTTAACTCACCCTCCTTTCTGCATGTGCTGCCTTTGACTTCACACAATAAATCAATAATGCCATGTTTAATGACATCGTTGATAATATCATGCCCTGGCAGGGCGGCTCCGGCGAAATGGGCACGGAGAACCTCATTTTAAAAGCCACACATTTAGCAAGAAGACACTGGCATCCCATTTCAAGAATTTCAAGTGTTCTATTTCTTTTAGTAGTAAGCAGCAGTTCACTTCCCAAACCTTACGCGTTTTAACTTTCTCTGGAGTCCTGATCACAGGTGAGCTTTCTCCTAACTTTTCAAAATGACCATGTGATTCCCCTTCATCCAACCACCTTTTTATTCAGTGCTTTTCGGTCGTGTTATTTGTATTATTTATGGAGTGCCCATTTCGCCTGAGCTGCCCTGCCAGGGTTTGGGGCCCTCTCACAAAGGTTATTTGCGTGGATCTGACTCAAGGGAGCCTGACCCTCCCTCCTCCCCAAAACAAAAGAAGACAGGATTGTCAAACAAGAAATCGGACAGGAGAAGGGCAAGGAAGCAAAAAGGAGCACTTGCTTCCTGCTTGCCGATTTGAAGGTATTCAATTGCATAAATGGAAAAGTAGAAGCAATAGCAGGAGCCACCATGTATGTAGCTTATTTTATTGTGCACTGGGACTAATAAATGAATACAAAGAATGGGCACTCAATACAGATATATATATATATATATATATATATATATATATATATATATATATATATATATATATATATATATATATATATATATATATATATATATATATATATATATATATATGTATATTACCTACTGGCGGTCGCCAGTAGGTATATATAGTTAGGATTTTTTTGAATAGGGATTTCTGAAAATTCTATGTTGAAGAACTTTGGCGTTGATGGACGGAATTGGCTGAAATTTTCAGGAAAATGGCACATTTTGTTTCTGAGCGTCCCCTGGAAGTTTGGGGGGGGTTCGTCAAGCGGGGGCCGAGAAGAAAGGGGGTCCCAAAACATGTTTTTAACATTGAGTTTTCCATAGGGCGGTTGGACTCACTTTTAGCTCGAACGGCTGAATGGATTTCCACAAAACTTGTGCGAAATTGTAGGGACTGGTAGCCCGATGTGCCTTTGCTATGTCTCAAGATATATGCTCCAGTGGTTTTTACGAAAATTAACTTTGAAAAATATATATTGGGCTACATTGGGCTATATATATGTTAGAGCCCAAATGTAGCCCAATGTAGCCCAATGTAGCCCAATGTAGCCCAAAGATGGCCACCAGAGACAAAAAAAACAAATGTAGCCCAAATATCAGCCAAATGTAGCCCAACTATAGCCCAGTGACAGAATGTCCCAGAGTGTTCTGAAGAACAAGTAGAGCGCTAACAGTCTTACTTAAGACAAAAGTATGGCACACCTGAAGTCATCTTGATTGGAATAAAGTGTTAACACTTAAAACATTTAATTTGCAAAGGAACAAAATGAGGGGTTTCATTTTGCCATAGAAATGTTATATATATATATATATATATATATATATATATATATATATATATATATATATATATATATATATATATATATATATATATATATATATATATATATATATATATATATATATATATACACACATATATATATATATATATATATATATATATATATATATATATATATATATATATATATATGTATTACCTACTGGCGGTCGCCAGTAGGTATATATAGTTAGGATTTTTTCTCTATGGGATTTTTGAAAATTCTATGTCTAATAACTTTGGCGTTTGTGGACGGAATTGGCTGAAATTTTCAGGAAAATGGAACATTTTGTTTCTGAGCAGCCCCTGACAATTTGGGGGGGTTTCATCAAGGGGGGGCCGAGAAAAAAGGGGGGTCCCAAAACACGTTTTTCCCATGTTAATTTCCATAGGGCGGTTGGCCTCACTTTTAGCTCGAACGGCTGAATGGATTTGCACGAAACTTGGCAAAATTGTAGGGACTGTTAGCCCGATGTGCCTTTGCTAGGTCTCAATATATGTGCTCCAGTGGATTTTGAGTAATTTAGGTTAAAAAAAAGATATATATCTGGGCGGAGCCTAACCACACATCCGATCTGATTGGCTGTCAGCACTTCATCCAAGAAGTGTTGGCAGCCATCTTGGGACCAATATACATGATAGCACCTCATTAAAAAGCATTGTAGTTAATAGAGGGTTTTAGGACTTTAGTTACATTATAAATCATTTGTTGATGGTACCATACTCGTTTTAGGAATTGTGGTAGGTTCTAAGGTGATTTTACCATGTGAAAAAACCTTCTGCTGTGATATCATGAATATTGTTTGAAAGAAAACTAATATCTCATGATTTTCCCACAGTGGTTTGGAAGGGGATCTATAAGCTAAACTGAAAGCATATTTTCTGTAAATTCACATTATCTTTCTCAGTCATGTGAAAATGAAGTCTGACATTCTCAGTAAAACATGTACATCCAACAAGGACAGAGACTGTCAGTTGATTCCTTTGTGTTCTACTGCAGCCTCCTAGAGTGTTCTAAAGAACAACTAGAGCGCTAACAGTCCTATTTATTACAAGGTATGGCACACCTGAAGCCATCTTGATTGGAATAAAGTGGTAACTCTTAAAACATTTAATTTAAAAAGAAACAACATGAGGGGGTATATTTTGCCATAGAAAGTATGATTGGTGCTGCAGAATGAAAAATTAGGGCACATTTTGAGTAACTTCTCAAATCCTTTTCTATTTCATTAAAACATTCTGACATGCAGTCTCCCAAAATGGCCACCAGAGACAAAAGAGCCCAAATGTAGCCCAAATATCACCCAGATGTAGCCCAAGTATAGCCCAATGACAGAATGTCCCAGAGTGTTCTAAAGAACAACTAGAGCGCTAACAGTCCTACTTATTACAAAGGTATGGCACACCTGAAGCCATCTTGATTGGAATAAAGTGGTAACTCTTAAAACATTTAATTTAAAAAGAAACAACATGAGGGGGTATATTTTGCCATAGAAAGTATGATTAGTGCTGCAGAATGAAAAATTAGGGCACATTTTGAGTGACTTCTCAAATCCTTTTCTATTTCATTAAAACATTCTGACATGCAGTCTCCCAAAATGGCCACCAGAGACAAAAGAGCCCAAATGTAGCCCAAATATCACCCAGATGTAGCCCAAGTATAGCCCAATGACAGAATGTCCCAGAGTGTTCTAAAGAACAACTAGAGCGCTAACAGTCCTACTTATTACAAAGGTATAGCACACCTGGAGCCATCGTGATGGGAATAAAGTGGTAACTCTTAAAACATTTAATTTAAAAAGGAACAAAATGAGAGGGTATATTATGCAATAGAAGGTATTATTAGTGCTGCAGAAAGAAAAATTAGGGCACATTTTGAGTGACTTTTCAAATCCTCTTCTATTTCATTAAAAAATTCTGACATGCAGTCTCCCAAAATGGCCACCAGAGACAAAAGAGCCCAAATGTAGCCCAAATATCACCCAGATGTAGCCCAAGTATAGCCCAATGACAGAATGTCCCAGAGTGTTCTAAAGAACAACTAGAGCGCTAACAGTCCTACTTATTACAAAGGTATGGCACACCTGAAGCCATCTTGATTGGAATAAAGTGGTAACTCTTAAAACATTTAATTTAAAAAGAAACAACATGAGGGGGTATATTTTGCCATAGAAAGTATGATTAGTGCTGCAGAATGAAAAATTAGGGCACATTTTGAGTGACTTCTCAAATCCTTTTCTATTTCATTAAAACATTCTGACATGCAGTCTCCCAAAATGGCCACCAGAGACAAAAGAGCCCAAATGTAGCCCAAATATCACCCAGATGTAGCCCAAGTATAGCCCAATGACAGAATGTCCCAGAGTGTTCTAAAGAACAACTAGAGCGCTAACAGTCCTACTTATTACAAAGGTATAGCACACCTGGAGCCATCGTGATGGGAATAAAGTGGTAACTCTTAAAACATTTAATTTAAAAAGGAACAAAATGAGAGGGTATATTATGCAATAGAAGGTATTATTAGTGCTGCAGAAAGAAAAATTAGGGCACATTTTGAGTGACTTTTCAAATCCTCTTCTATTTCATTAAAAAATTCTGACATGCAGTCTCCCAAAATGGCCACCAGAGACAAAAGAGCCCAAATGTAGCCCAAATATCACCCAGATGTAGCCCAAGTATAGCCCAATGACAGAATGTCCCAGAGTGTTCTAAAGAACAACTAGAGCGCTAACAGTCCTACTTATTACAAAGGTATGGCACACCTGAAGCCATCTTGATTGGAATAAAGTGGTAACTCTTAAAACATTTAATTTAAAAAGGAACAAAATGAGGGGGTATATTTTGCCATATGAATTATGATTAGTGCTGCAGAAAGAAAAATTAGGGCACATTTTGAGTGACTTCTCAAACCCTCTTTAATTTCATTAAAAAATTCTGACATACAGTCTCCCAAGATGGCCACCAGAGACAAAAGAGCCTAAATGTAGCCCAAATATCACCCAGATGTACCCCAAGTATAGCCCAATGACAGAATGTCCCAGAGTGTTCTAAAGAACAACTAGAGCGCTAACAGTCTTACTTATGACAAAAGTATGGCACACCAGAAGCCATCTTGATTGGAATGAAGTGGTAAGTCTGAAAACACTCAATTTAAAAAGGAACAACATGAGGGGGTTAATTTTGCCATAGAAAGTATGATTAGTGCTTCAGAAAGAAAAATTAGGGATCATTTTGAGTGACTTCTCAAATCCTCTTCTATTTCATTAAAAAAATTCTGATATGCAGACTGAAACATGCACTTTGAATACCAGCAGCAGACGTCCCTGGTGAGCAGTAGCTTTACTACAGTGATCTAATGTGCAACTAGAGTGCTAACATTCAGAATTTATGGCAAATGTGTGACACATCTGAATGCCTTCTTGATGGAACCAAAGTAAACAAGCATTGAAAATGCAATAGATCTCGCCCTCGTTTAAGTTAAAGCCATTCTGTTTGTAATGAGGTGGCTTTTTAGCTTTGCTTTTATTAGTGTTTTTTCAACTTTCATGTAAATAACATGCATCTGTATGCATATAAGTATATGTATGCATGCATTTATGTTTGTATTTATGTAGATATACAGATGATATATGTTTATATATGTATGTATATATATATATATTCACCGAAAAAACCATAGGCTATAGACCATATATAGTTAGGAATTAGCATTTACAAAACCTTGAAAATTCACTGAAAAAAACATAGGTTATAGACCATATATAGTTAGGAATTCGCATTTACAAAACCTTATTTTACTCACACAAAACCATTGAAATTCCATATATAGTTAGTTGCACTAACTATATATCGCGCACCCGCAATCCACTGCTGATGATGTCACATATCACATCATTCATGACATGGTCAGTGACATCACTGATGACATCACTGATGACATCTCAAATGACATCACTGATGACATCACTGATGACAACATCCAGTGACTGTCTGTTTCTGTAAAGTTAAAATATGTCTTACATATTGAAGAATGAGTGGATGTATAAGTGTCTGGATGAAGGATTTAGTAGGTGCATGACTGACTGTATGAGTGAGTGATTAAATGTGTCTCACTGAGTGCATGGGTTAGTGACTAAACTGTCTTAATTTGTGCATCATTATGTCTGTTGTTCTGTAAACTGTTGCATGTGTTGATAAGTAGCTATATGAGTAACTATATGGGATATTGATTGGTTGCCCAAGTATTTGTATGGGAGACTGAGTGTGTGTGTGGGTGGCTGGGAGGTGTATGACTCTGTGCATAGATGTGTGAGCAGTTGATTCACTAGATGTATGGTTTCAAAAGTGCATGTGGAAACAGCTGTATGGGCGGTTGACTGTGTGCATGAGTGTATTGGTGAGTGAATGGATATCTCAGTGCTACATGTCAAAGTAAGTACATATGTAAAACACAGTACATGTGAGAGTTGACATATATAAATAACTGTGCATAAGAGCCAGTGAATGTGTGAGTGGCTGTATGGATCATTGTGAACTTGTATCAGGGATTGTATAGGAGAGTAAATATGTGTTAGTATATGTTTGAATAAGTAAAGTTTGTATAACTGTATAGTTGAGGAAATGGAGGTGTGATTGATTCTTTGCATGACTGACTAGGTGTGTGAGTAACTCCATGGATGAGTGACAGTCTGTGAGTGTCTGTTTACACTGATTGTATCTAAGGTTATATTAGAGTCTGAAGAGGTTCATCGTATTATCACATGAATGATATCATCAGTGATGTGATCAGTAATGTCAAATGAGATGTCATCAGTGGTGTCATCAGTGATGTCATTTGAGATGTCATCAGTGATGTCATTTGAGATGTCATCAGTGATGTCATCAGTGATGTCACTGACCATGTCATGAATGATGTAATATGTGACATCATCAGCAGTGGATTGCGGGTGCGCGATATATAGTTAGTGCAACTAACTATATATGGAATTTCAATGGTTTTGTGTGAGTAAAATAAGGTTTTGTAAATGCGAATTCCTAACTATATATGGTCTATAACCTATGGTTTTTTCAGTGAATATATATATGTATATATATATGTATATATATATATATTACCTACTGGCGGTCGCCAGTAGGTATATATAATTAGGATTTTTTTGAATAGGGATTTCTGAAAATTCTATGTTGAAGAACTTTGGCGTTGATGGACGGAATTGGCTGAAATTTTCAGGAAAATGGCACATTTTGTTTCTGAGCGTCCCCTGAAAGTTTGGGGGGGTCGTCAAGCGGGGGCCGAGAAAAAAAGGGGGGTCCCAAAACATGTTTTTAACATTGAGTTTTCTATAGGGCAGTTGGACTCACTTTTAGCTCGAACGGCTGAATGGATTTCTATGAAACTTGGCAAAATTGTAGAGACTGTTTGCCCGATGTGCCTTTGCTAGGTCTCAAGATATGTGCTCCAGTGGATTTTGAGAAATTAACTTTCTAAAAAATATATATATCTGTGACAGCGTCCCGGTTAGCGCCCCGGTTCGCGTACCAGACGCGTAACGGAACTTCGCGAGGAGAAGCGGATTGGCTCTCTGGTGACTCTCAACATTCTAAACAGTCCGGAGCGGCCGCCATTTTGTCTCTCGGTAGGATCGAGAGACAAGAGGTGGAAATAAACGAAGGGGAAATGAATGAAAGGGGCAAGGCAGACCCCTCCTGACCCCCTAGGATTGATGTGGGGGCTATTAAAGGGCCCTGCGGGGCAAAAAAATAAAATAATTTTTTTTTTCGATTTTTCGCGGTGGAAGCGATACCCGGTACGCGAACCGGGTAGCTCACCGGTAGCGTAACGGGAGTCCGCCATCTTGTGTTTCGGACGAATTTAGTCACAAGATGGAGGATAAACAATGTTGGGAATGGGTATAAGGGGGCAGGGGAGACATATCCTGAACCCCTAGGTTTTCTGAGGGTGGCTGAGGAGGCACGTATATGTAAAAAAACAAAACCTTTTTTTTTCAAATTTTCGCACGGTTAGCGCCCGGTCCGCGCACCGGGTAGCGTTCCAGAAAGCGTAACAAGGGGAAAACCAAGGGAAATAGTAAAATAATATTTTAGAGTGCTTTGAGGTAGGGTAGCTCTGAATAGAGCTGTTTGGTTGTGTGGGTGATATAAGTACCAACATGTAGGTACCAATGAAGAGTCTAAAATTCAATGTACACCGTCTCCTCTGTAGATATTTTGTATATTCTAATATGGGTTATTTAAATGCAAATGTGTGGAAAAGCACTTCATGCTTTAAAGCAATTGTATTTTTGAACTGATTGTTCTTTCCTCTTAGTCCTCCTCTTTGGTTTTTTTCCCCACACTCTTCTTCAGCATGATAGTTGATAAATTCGTTCCCTCAAAAAATGTATATACATAAAAAAATTATATTAAATACATATAAAATATATTTTTCCTTTAAAAGAAGAATACATTTTACAGCTTTTGATATTTGCTATTAAAAAACCATTGTAATTCATTGAAAAAACCATAGGTTATAAACCATATATAGTTAGGAATTAGCATTTACAAAACCTTGAAAATTCATTGAAAAACCCATAGGGTGTAGAACATATATAGTTAGGAATTAGCATTTACAAAACCTTATTTTACTCACACAAAACCATTGAAATTCGCATATATAGTTAGGTGCACTAACTATATATCGCGCACCCGCAATCCACTGCTGATCATGTCACATATTACATCATTCATGACATGGTCAGTGACATCACTGATGACATCACTGATGGCATCTCAAATGACATCACTGATGACATCACTGATGACAACATCCAGTGACTGTATGTTTCTGTAAAGTTAAAATATGTCTTACATATTGAAGAATGAGTGGATGTATAAGTGTCTGGATGAAGGATTTAGTAGGTGCATGACTGACTGTATGAGTGAGTGATTAAATGTGTCTCACTGAGTGCATGGGTTAGTGACTAAACTGTCTTAATTTGTGCATCATTATGTCAGTTGTTCTGTAAACTGCTGCATGTGTTGATCAGTAGCTATTTGAGTAAATATATGGGGTTTTGATTGGTTGCCCAAGTATTTGTATGGGAGACTGAGTGTGTATGTGGGTGGCTGGGAGGTGTATGACTCTGTGCATAGATGTGTGAGCAGTTGATTCACTAGATGCATGGGTTCAAAAGTGCATGTGGAAACAGCTGTATGGGCGGTTGACTGTGTGCATGAGTGTATTGGTGAGTGAATGGATATCTCAGTGCTACATGTCAAAGTAAGTACATATGTAAAACACAGTACATGTGAGAGTTGGCATATATAAATAACTGTGCATAAGAGCCAGTGAATGTGTGAGTGACTGTATGGATCATTGCGAACTTGTATTAGGGATTGTATAAGAGAGTAAATATGTGTTAGTATATGTTTGAATAAGTAAGGTGTGTATAACTGTATAGTTGAGGAAATGGAGGTGTGATTGATGCTTTGCATGACTGACTAGGTGTGTGAGTAACTCCATGGATGAGTGACAGTCTGTGAGTGTCTGTTTACACTGAGTGTATCTAAGGTTATATTAGAGTCTGAAGAAGTTCATCGTATTATCACATGAATGATGTCATCAGTGATGTGATCAGTAATGTCAAATGAGATGTCATCAGTGATGTCATCAGTGATGTCATTTGAGATGTCATCAGTGATGTCATCAGTGATGTCATTTGAGATGTCATCAGTGATGTCATCAGTGATGTCACTGACCATGTCATGAATGATGTAATATGTGACATGATCAGCAGTGGATTGTGGGTGCGCGATATATAGTTAGTGCAACTAACTATATATGCGAATTTCAATGGTTTTGTGTGAGTAAAATAAGGTTTTGTAAATGCTAATTCCTAACTATATATGGTCTACAACCTATGTTTTTTTCAGTGAATATATATATATATACACACAATCAATCAATCAATCAAAGACATTTCTAGAGCGCACTACATACCCGTAGGGTCTCAAGGCGCTGGGGGTAGGGGGGGTGCCGCTACTGCTCGAACAGCCAGGTCTTCAGCTTCTTCCTGAAGGAGAGGTGGTCTTGGGTCAGGCGCAGGTCGGTCGGGAGGGAGTTCCAGGTCTTGGCGGCCAGGTAGGAGAAGGACCTTCCTCCTGTCGTCGCTCTTCGGATGCGGGGGACCGTGGCGAGGGCGTGGTTGGCTGAACGGAGGTGGCCTGCCCGTCCTGGCGTTGTCCGGGTATGAATTGCTGCCGGCCAGTAGTATATTGTTTTGTAGGATTTTGTTTTGATAGTATTTCTTATCTGTGACAGGCCTGTGAAACGCTCCGATTCACAGTGCACTGCTGATGCACTTAAGAGTGCGCGTTCAGTAGTGTGTGAACTCGAGTTTCCCTACTTTATTTTTCCTTGAAATATTATATAGCGCGAACTCGGCAACATGGCATGAGCACGATTTGCATTACAGAAGAACACATTCATTTGTGGTAGGCGCGGGAGACAAAGCGATTTGCCTGGAATCACAGGATGTTGAGTTGATGCCGAGATTCGAATGTAGCTCCCCAGCTCTAAAATTCGAAATTCTAGAACTTGTGGCGGGAGGTGTGTCTAAAAGTGTATGTCGGTGTTGGCCATCAATGAGAGAGACCTGTGCATTTTTGAAATCGGTGGTGCATGAATTGTAAAAGCATGTTTTTTTTAATGTTTGGCTAAGGTAAGTATAGGTATAGGGGTATATGTTTTGGGGTTCTGAGGTATATGTTTTGGTGTGTTTGGGTATTTTAAGGGTTCAGATATAGTTTTGGGTTATGGGGTACAGGGGTAGTTTTAGGGTTTAGGGATAGGTATGGGTTTTGGGGGACAGGGGTATTTTTAGGGTTCAGGGCTAGGTTTGGGTTTTGGGGTATAGGGGTATTTTTAGGGTTATGGGGTAGGATTGGGTTTTGGGGTACAGAGGTATTTTAAGGGATCAGGGCTTGGTTTGGGTTTTTGGGGTACTGTGGTATTTTTAGTGTTCAGGGCTAGGTTTGGGTTTTGGGGTACTGGGGTATTTTATGGTTCAGGGGTAGGTTTGGGTTTTGGGGTACAGGGTAATTTTTATGGTTCAGGGCTAGGTTTGGGTTTTGGGGTACAGCGGTATTTTTAGGGTTCCGGGATAGATTTGGGTTTTGGGGTACAGGGGTATTTTAAGGGTTCAGGGCTAGGTTTGGGTTTTGGGGTACAGGGGTATTTTAAGGTTCAGGGCTAGGTTTGGGTTTTGGGGTACAGGGGTATTTTTAGGGTTCAGAGGTAGGTTTGGGTTTTGAGGTACAGGGGTATTTATAGGGTTCAGGGCTAGGTTTGGGTTTTGGGATACAGGGGTATTTTTAGGGTTTAGGGATAGGTTTGGGTTATGGGGTACAGGGTATATTTATAGGGTTAAGATGGGTTAGTGTTTAAGGGTGTTGGGGTATTTTAAGGAGTAAGGGTGGGTTATGATTATGGGGTGCAGGGGTATTTAAAGGGAGCAGGGTGGACACCCGGATCTGGAATGTACAGAACATGGGAAGAAAAAACAATGACATTTTGGGCACAACGCTCGCTTTTTTTTCCGTAATCCCGTGCCCCGCACACGCCCACGCCCCCAGCACACGCCCACAGCACATGATATGAGACATGGAATGAAGGGCGGAACGTACCACATGCCCCCAGCGTTTGTCACGTCCCCAGCACACGCCCACAGCACAACGCAGACACGCCCACAAGGGATTACTTTGCTGGCACGGTTCTTTTACCTTTTAAATGTATATGGTGGGTGTCTGCATAGCCTGTGTCCTTCTGCTGCAGCTGCCCTTTAAAACGCTGTATTGGGTGTTGTGATTGGTGCTGTGGTTCCTGAGATTACCCGCCTCAAAGGTTTGGGCTCTCTCTTTATTATATTAGTATAGATATATGTATATAAAACATATATATATATATAAAAAAAAAAATATATATATATATATATATACACATATGTATGTAAATTCACGTGAAAAAACAGGTTTCAGGGGTGTTATAGTTAGCTGGACATTTCACTCGTACAAAACCATAGAAATTCCTCCGTTATAGTTAGTTCTGCTAACTATAACTTGTGTGCCTGCAATGCACTGCGGATGATGTCACATATTACATCATTCATCACATGGTCAGTGACATTACTGATGACCTCTCAAATGACATAACTGATGACATCACTGATTACAACATCCAGTGAATGTGGTTTAGTTTGAAATTTAAATATGTATTATTTATGTACCAATCTGTCTTGAAGATTGAGTGGATAAATAACTGTCTGGATGGAGGATTTAGTAGCTGTCTGACTGTCTGTTTAAGTGAGTAATTAAAAGTGTCTCACTTAATTTTACAAAAAACAAAGTGTCTCACTTAATACATGGATTAGTAACTAAACTATGTGAATGTGTGCATCACTGTCTCTGTTGTATAGCATGCTGCATCAGTTGGTCACTAACTACATGAGTGTGTATATTAGTTATTGATTAGTTGGGTGAGAATTTGTATAGGACACTGAGTTTGTGTGTGGTTGGATGGGGTGTGTGTAACTCTATGCATAGATGTGTTAATGGTTGATTAACTAGGTGTATTGGTTTAAGAGTGCATATGGAAACAGTTGTTTGGGTGACTATGGGCCATATGTATCAAAATCTGCATTTGCGAATCTCAAATAGCGATTTTTTGCGAATCGCTATTTGGGAAACGCAAAATGCTATGTATGTAGGATTAGCAATAAATTATGCGAATCCTACATATTTCCTAATTGTGAATCTCAAATTGCGATTCGCAATTAAGGAATACGTCCCCATTCATTCCTATGGGCCTAGAGGCCCATAGGAATGAATGGGAAGACATTTCAATTTGCGATTAGCAATTAGCGAATCGCAAATTGAAAATGCAATTTCAAGGGTGCAAGGGTGTCAAAAGGATACCCTGTTGCACCCCTGAAATAAGCATAGGTGCACATGTGGCGCACATACATGCCCTAAGGGCATGTATGTGCTGCAAATAGCACTTTGTAAAATTGCAAAAAAGAGCATTTTTCAAAGAAATCGCAAAATTCTGCGAATTTCGGCAGTTGCGATCACAATTTTGCTCGATACATATGGCCCTGAGTGTATTTATTTGTGTGTTGGTGAGCAAATATATGTTTTATGTATTAAATCTTTTATTGAGCATAGGCAAACAAAATGCACCTCCGAGATATTTGTAGGGGCCGTCACCACTCCGGGGAGGCCTAAGTCAGCAACCCCGCTGACCCCCATCACAAGGCCAGCGGGCATATCGTCCGTTAACACAGCAAGCCGCCTACAACCCAACTGGGCCGGCCGCGTCATAAGAGGTGCTACAACGGTGCAAGCTGAGCAGTACTAGTGCAACCTGAGGGAACAAAGAACTGTAAACAACCCCCCTACCCTTCCCACCCCAACCCTCCCCTCTCCTTGTCCATTTCCGGAGGTAATCTATCGGTTGTGGTCTATCATTAACGGTCAAGTGGTGCTACGTGCGCAGGGCCTGTGCGCTTACGGGCGCGTGTCTTGGGTTCTGGGAGAGGTGTTTCTGCTAGGCGTAGCAGACGCAGGTAGCGTGGGCAGCTCACCTCACGAAATTCCCCGGTAAGCAGGGCGAGGAATGGTCGCCAGAGTTCCGCAAAGTCCGCTCCCCTCCCTGCTGCTGCCAGTGATAGTTTCTCCATTCCCAGGATCGCCCAGAGCCGGTGGAGCCACCCCAATTGCTGCGGAGCCTGAACTGCTCTCCAGTGGGCCACAATGTTTTGGACCGCTGCCCCAAGCGCAAGCGCGATCAAACGTCCCCTCCAGGACTTCAGAGGGTACATGAGGGCGTTTGGGAGGCCTAGAATAATGTATGCTGGGAAGCGCGGCAGTTGTGTGTCTAGATGTGCGTCTATAAGGTCCAGGATAGGGTCCCAATAGGGGCGCAGCGCCTCACAGCTCCATAGCAAGTGTTCCAGTGTCCCTAGTTCCCAGCACCCCCTCCAGCATCTGTCGCTTACTCGGGCATCCCAGTGGTGTAGTCTCTCAGGGGTGTGGTACCAGTATGTGGCTACTTTAGTTAGTGTCTCGGTGAGCCCGGTGTGGTGCGCCGAGTGTCTGGCCCTGTGGTACACCCCCTCCCATTCTTTCCTAGTGAGCTGCCGCCCTAGGTCCCTTTCCCACCTGACTTGGCCCGCGTTGTACGTGTGCGCCTGAGTGAGAAGTAGCTGCTGATAAAGGTCCGAAATCAATTTCTTGTCCGAGGTGCGCGTCAGCAGCCACCTTTCGTAGGGCGTGAGGTGCCGTTGGGCCCCGGGCTGGATCGAGGGGTGGTGCACCCAATGGCGCACCTGCAGGTACTGCAGGCGTTCCGATTCGGCCACGCCGTAGTCCGCCTTGACCTGCTGGAACGGGAGGACCCCCTTGAGGTCGAACATGTGTCCCGCCGCTCTACAGGGCGTCGTCCGCCACGTCGTGAATGCTCCGGCATCCAAGCCCGGCGAGAAGTCCGGATTCTCAAAGATGGGGGTCATAGGCGAGGGGAAGGTGGTCAGTCCCTTGGCCACGGCCACTCTGTCCCACACTCGTAGGGCGGTGCTTGTGATTTCAGAGGCGTACAGGTTAGGGGGTCGGTGTCGGCGTGGCAGGAAAGGCACGCCTTGGAGGGTACGGCCGGCCACCGCCTGGTCCTGGAAGAGCCAGTGTTTGCCGGACTCCAGTTGAAACCATTCCACGAAAGTGCGCAGCTGCGCTGCCTGGAAGTACAGGGTGAGGTCGGGCACACCGACCCCCCCGTTCGCTGGGGGCAGAGTGGCGAGAGTGTGCTTAAACCTAGGGCGCCGGCCGTTCCAAATGAACCGCGACAATTCCGATTGAGTTTGCTGAAGCCAACCCTTCGGGGGATTCAAGGGGAGCGTCTGAAACAGATACAAGATCTGCGGTAGCAGTGTCATTTTAACTGCGGCAATTCTGCCTAGCCATGACAATGTGAGCGGCTTCCAACGCCGGAGCTGCTCCCGGAGTTTGAGTGTGAGTGCCTCATAATTGACTCGCGCAGTACCCCGGACAGTAGGAGCCAGGCGAACGCCCAGGTACGGGACGGCTGCATCTGACCATTGTATTTTGAATTCTGACTTAATCTCGGCCACCACGTCTGGGCTTAGGGAGATGTTCAGGGCTTCAGATTTGGCTTCATTGATTTTAAAACCCGAAGCCAGGGCAAAGGTGTGAAGCTCCACAAAGAGAGCACGCAGGGATTGCATCGGGTCGGTAAGGGACAGCAAGACGTCGTCAGCGTACAGGCTGATCTTATGCGTGTCGGCACCAAATTTGATACCAGATATGAGTGCATGCTGCCGCACTCTCTGAGCCATCGGCTCCATATATAGTGCGAATAGGAGCGGCGACAGAGGGCAGCCCTGGCGCGTGCCTCTGCCAATGTCGAATCTCGGGGAGGTATTTCCGTTCACCCTTACCGCGGCATTGGGCCTGCGGTAGCAGTTGAAGATGCGATGGCGGAGTTTCTCCCCAAATCCGAAGTGGCGGAGGGCCTGATCGAGGTATGGCCAATGCACTCTGTCGAATGCTTTCTCCGCATCGATGGTGAGGAGCATGCAGCCCGGCTTAGTGCGCGACCCGGCCTCAATGAGGTGCAGCACCCGCCTGGTGTTGTCGCTGGTCTGCCGTTGGGGGATAAAGCCCGCCTGGTCGGGGTCTATCAGCTGCTGCATATATGGTGTGATGCGGCTCGCTAGTATGCCAGTGTAGAGCTTCAAGTCTACGTTCAGCAGCGAGATGGGTCTGTATGAACCGCAGGCCGCCGGGTCACGGCCCGGTTTGGGAATAACAGAGATAGACGCCTCTAGCAGGTCCGGGTGTATGGCACCAGGCTTGTCGAATGTATTAAACAGGTCGCGCAAGAGGGGGGCAAGCTGCTGGCAGAAGGTCTTGTAAAACGCCGCAGTATAGCCGTCGGGTCCCGGGGATTTCCCCACTTTGAGGCGGGCAATAGCAGAGATGACCTCCTCCAGGCCTATGGGCCGCTCCAGAAAGTCCACTTGGGCTTGGGTGAGGGTGGGGAGCTCTGAGCCCTGCAAGTAGGCCGGGCCGGCATTGGGGTCCAGGTGGTCCGCGTCGTAGAGCGCCGCATAAAAGTTGCCGAAGGCCGCCGCAATCGCCGCGTCCTCCGTAATCTGGCCGCCATTAGCCGACAGGAGAGAGCGCACTTGTTGCTGTTGGGTTTGCGCCCGTAGTCTGCTCGCCAGAAGCCTCCCGCAACGGTCGCCTCCGGTGTAGTAGACGTGTTTGAGGCGCATAGCGGCGTATTCCGCCACGTCCTGATCCAAGGCCGCCAACATTTTCCGCTCGGCGCACAATTGTCGCCATGCCCTGGCCGCCCCTGTGCGTTGGTGCATCTGTTCCAGTTCCGTCACCCGTTGGGTAAGCTCGGCACGCTTCAGCGCCCTTTCCTTGTTGTTGGCCGTGGCTATGGAGATGAGTTCCCCGCGTAGGACCGCTTTGAGGGCCGCCCACTGGGTGGCCTTCGTGGTGTCATCATTGGTGTTGTGTTCCAAAAAGTGGTCAATCGCGGCCGTGAGTCGGGTCTGGGTGTCAGGCAGCTGCAAGAGGCCATCTCGCAGCCTCCAGTGTCGTTGTGGAGCCGGCATGGCTCCCACACGAAGCGTCGCTACCACTGGGGAGTGATCCGAAAGTGCGGCCGGTAGTAACTCCACTCCCTCGACCTGTAGCGCCAGTTGAGAGGAGCCCAGAAAATAATCCAGTCTCGCATAAGTCTTGTGTGCCGCCGAGTAATACGTATAGGCAGTCGTCTGGGGGTGTGTGTGTCGCCATAAATCGGTGAGGCCCAAATCTGCTATGTGTGCATGTCCTGCCGCTGTGAGCGCCCCCACCCCGGATCTCTGGCCTGAGCGGTCCGCCGTGTTATGAAATACAATGTTGAGGTCTCCACCCAGCAGCAAGTGAGTGTGTGTAGTGGATGTAGCGGTCTCTAGAGCCGTATGTAAGAATCTTTCCTGCCCCTCATTCGGGCCGTAGACAGAACCCACCAGCAAGGTATGGCCTGCAATCTGGAAGCTATAAAGTAGAAGCCGCCCTTTAATTTCGGCCTCTTTCTGGAGGACCCTCCCCTCGAATGATTTGGCCACTAGGATCGCCACCCCGGCTGCCTTCTTCAGGGAGGAGGAGAAGAACTGCCATGGAAAAGCGCGTGATTTGAGTCTGTGCTGGTCGCTGCGCACAAGGTGTGTTTCTTGGAGGAGGCAGATATCCGCCTTGGAGCGCTCGAGACAGGATAGTATCGCCCTGCGTTTGTTCGGACTGTTGAGACCCCGCACATTAAGCGTGAGCACTGTTAGGTGTCGTGGCATGTCTGGGATAATAAGAAAGATGCCAATCCCCACCCGGAGGCCGTGGCTGCGGGCCAACGGACCGTGGAAGACACTGTGCTGGGAGTCCTATCGGCTCCATCCGCGGCATCAGAACCCCCTGGACAAGGAGAGCCCCCCCGCCCCTCCCCCCTCTCCCCCCAACTCCCCCCCAACCCCAACTGCCCCCCCATTCCCTGCTCAACCGGAGCAACCCCCCCACCCGGATCCCCCTCACCCTTGGTGCAAACCCTTCCCGTCCAACACCCCTTACCCGTATCACATCCCAACCCTCCTCCCCAACTGGCAAAGAAATG
Source organism: Lissotriton vulgaris (assembly GCF_964263255.1). NCBI lineage: Eukaryota > Metazoa > Chordata > Amphibia > Caudata > Salamandridae > Lissotriton > Lissotriton vulgaris. The sequence goes on along the minus strand of NC_141685.1, from coordinate 795,132,234 downwards.
TGGTCCAACATTGTCCCAGGTCCAGGCACGTGGCCGCTGGACCCGTGGTAAAGTAAGTCCGTAGAATGGGAGCAGTGGCGACGTCGCAAGCAGGTCGGCCCACCCTTAGCACTCCGCCGTAGGTGAAGAGTCAGAGTCATCATCAGGGAAGGCCAAAGAGCGCTCTGCTCTCGCCCCCGCCGCCGGACTAGATTACCCCAACCCAACCATGCCTTGTGGAACTAGTGCGTCGCTCTCCCAGCGGTCAGCCATTGTTCGCTTGCACCAGACCCTGCGCCACTGTCTCCACCGCAGCCCTCTGCCCCTCCTCTATCTCAGTAGCTGCGGGGCGTCTCGGCCTGCGTCTGCGCCGTTGCTGTTGCCAGCAACCTGGGGCAACCTCATTAGGGGCCCTTTCTCCCGGTGACCCGTCGTCGACCACCGGCTCGTCCATGCCCAGTACGCGGCAGGCGTCCCTGAGGGTACGCGGCTGATGAAGGACATTGCCGAGCCGAAACACCAGGCGGAAGGGGTTCCCCCAGCTGTAGGAAATGTTGCGCTGTCTCAGTTCCGCCGTCACTGGTCGAAAGGTGCGCCGCTTCTCCAGGGTAAGCGCAGCCAGGTCCTGGTATAACGTCGGGGAATGGTCGCCAAAGGTGATTCTCTCCATGTGGCGCGCCTTGCTCAGGATCTCCTCTTTTGTCCTGAAGTCCTGCACGCACACCAGGATGTCCGGCGGGTGCGTTGCGTCGGCCCTCGGCGGACCCGTCCGGTGGGCCCTGTCCAGTCGCAGGGGGGCGTCCGCCTGTCGGCCCAAAATGTGGTTGAAGAGACCCTGTGTGAACCGAAAGAGGTCTTCCGTGTCCGGGGACAGTTTCACTCCTCGGATCCTGATATTATGCCGCCGGGAGCGGTTCTCCAGGTCCTCGGCGTGTGTCTGGAGATCCACCTGTTGGTCATGTATGCGGGCCAGTTCCTGTCTTAGGGCCTCTATTTCGGTGTCTCGTGCGTCGCTCTTCGTTTCCAGGTCTGCCACTCTCTCCCGTATGGCATCGGTGTCGCGGCGGACCTCTTTGATCTCGTCTTGGAGCTCCTTCTTTAGGGCGTGGATGTCTTCCCTCAGGCCGATGAACAGGGACTCCAGAAAGGACCGCGTGACCGGAGCCTCGGGATCCGCTCCCCCAGGGGGCGACGTGGCCACCGTTTTCTTTTCTGTGTCTCCCCGGGGATTGGACACCGCGGGGCCATTCCGCTTCCCCATGGTGGGGGGGGTGAAGAGATCCTTTATGGTGCGGTCCTTCTTGGATCTCCTGCCAGACATGCCTCCCCAGGGCCCCCAGCCGCGCCCGCCGATTTCTCCTTCTGCCAGCCGCAGGTCGACCCCTAGGCCTCGTGGGCGCCGCTCCAGGCCCGGGACGACCAGCGCTACTTGAGTGACGCCTCCGTGTCCCTCCTTGTCTGCTGCCTCCCTGTCGAGTGATGTAATGTTGCTGCCCCCCGAAGCCGCAGCCGCGCTCAGCGGGGGCCGCGTGATGGGCGCGGGGACGCCGGGTCCAACGGCGAGGGAGGAAGCGCGGGCCAGGCCGGGCGGGCAGCCGCCCAAGATGGCGCCCGCGGCTCACCGCGTAGCACTGTCCAGAGGGTGAGAGCGCGGCAGGTCCGCAGAGGCCTCTTCGCGGCAAGGGGGCCCGCTCACCTCCGTGCGGGCCGAGGTTGCTGGAGCGAGGCTATCAGTGCTGGTGTCCCCAGAGTCAGCGCCGCCGAGGCGGGCAGAGCAAGGGTCCCTTACGTTCCCACCACGTGCGTGGGTCCCCGCGGATCTCCTTGGCCGCCCCTCGGGCCGACGGGCCACCACCTCCCTCGCTGAGCGTCTAGGCGCGCAGGTCCAGCCACTGATTGGGGCAGTGTTGCAGGCGGGGACCGGCGGCGGCGGGGGGCCACGCAGTCAGGCCCAGCGCAGGCGGGTCGTGGTCCCGGCCGCCTCTGACTGCCGCCTCGCCGCGCCGCTAGTGGTCTCGCTCGTGGGGGTGCCGGCCGGATTCCTCTATCTCCCGATGGCCCCTCGTCAATGGGAGGTCCGCTGGGCCGGGGGTGGTGGGGGGGCGCCCGTCTACCCCCGCTCCTCACCTCCGTGTCTCGGGCTCTTTCGCCCGTCCCCCAGGCAGGTTCCGCCGATGACCTCCACCAGCAAGGTGCTCCGCCGAGCAGCAGGGCGGTGTGGCGAGCCCGCAGAAGCCCCCGACAAGGGACCACGGGGGCCTCGCGCTCAGCAGCGCGGGCCGGGCTCGCCGTCACAGCAGCCGCCGGGCACAGGAACGCTCGAGTCGGCGTGTAGGCTCCGCCTCCCGCGGCCTCGATGTCCTGCAGCGCTCCCCTCAGGCCCTCAGCGCCGCCAAATCTCCGGGCCGGGTCAGCCGGGGCTCCACGCCGGGAACCGGCAGCACAACCGTCCTGCACCCCCCCGCCGCAATGCCGGCCTCAGGCCCGCCGAGGAAGTGCTCGGTTCAGGGCATTTGCTATAAATAATGCTGAAATTAACGGCCGGCGGCGGGAGCTTCGATAGAGCACGTCTGCTCACTCCGCCATCTTGGCCACGCCCCCCCAAATATATGTTTTAGTTGTACATCTTCAACAAAGTAAAAAAATAAAAGGCATTGTATGTGAGAGTTGGTGTATATAAATAAGTATATATAAGAGTCAGTGATTGTGAGAGTAACTATATGAATGAGTATATAATTCTAATATTGATTTTGTAACATATTAACTATGAGTTACTATGTGTTTGAATAAATGAAGTGTTGTGTGTATAATTGTGTAAGTGAGTAAATGTAAGTGTGATTAATTTTTTTCATGAGTGAGTAGGACGACTGCATAACCGACTAAAAGATGACTGCTGATGTGTCAATGTCTATATATGTGTATTAGTGACAGCCTGTATAAGTGATTCTGTTGTTGAATGGGTAATTGTGTGTGTAGACTTAGGAATCAGTGAGTGGGTATTTAGCAACTGGTATTGGTGTGTCAGTAGTTTCAGATATGGTACTCTGTATTTTACAGTGAGTGATGAAAGGTTATACTAGTGCATGATGAGGTGTATCAGATTGTCGCATGGCTGATGTCATCAGTGATGTCATTTGAGATGTCATCAGTGATGTCACTGACCATGTCGTGAATGATGTAATATGTAACATCATCAGCAGTGCATTGCGGGCGCGCGAGCTATAGTTAGCAGAACTAACTGTAACTGAGGAATTTCTATGGTTTTCTACGAGTGAAATGTCCAGCTAACTATAACACCCCTGAAACCTATGTTTTTTCTGTGAATTTCTAAAGTTTTTTAAAAGCTAATTTCTAACTATAACGCCTCTGAAACCTATGGTTTTTTCCGTCAATTTCAAAGCTTTCTTAAATGCTAATTTCTAACTATAACTTCTCTGAAACCTATTGTTTTTTCAGTGAATTTCAAAGGTTTTTTAAATGCTAATTTTTAAGTGTAATCGTAGTTATACCTATTTTAGTGTGCTGATTTTCTACAGTTTTTTAACTGTTTATTTATAAATATTTTATTCATTAAATAACATTATGTATTTTTCTGAAAATTGCCCAAAAAAAAACTTTATTTCAAACTGAAATATTGTTTAATTTTTTTGTTTTATTTTAATATATTTATATTATTTTATTTTTTCCCAAAAAAATTTGGGAGTTGCGCACCCAAAGCGTACACATCACTGTGGGTGCGGATTCTAGCCACCATTTTAGAAAAGTCGTGAAGGATCCGCGTACGGTGTGCGACGGCTGCGTGTTTTTCAGTTACATCATATACATTTTATATAACATGATGTGTGCGATTGGTATGCGACCAGTCCATGACTCCTGCTCCAGCGCATTTGTGGCACATGCGCATTACGGTACGCGATGCTTGCACAGTGGCGGGTCCCGCTGGGGCGCGCTCGGTGCACGACTCCTGCAAAAAAATTATGTTCTAAAATGATTTGTATGTGTCTGTAATATACATGTTAGCGCAAGAGATTATCTAAGATATTCATAAAAATTATATATTTGTACTTACAATAAACTTATATTATTTTTAAATATATTTTTCGTGAAGCCACGTTGGGTGCGTGCTACTGGAGCGCAGAGTGCGCGGATCCCATGTGACCTAAAAAAAAAAGGATTTAATTGGTTCATATAATTTCCCAATGTAACTATTGAAGGACCCCACCCATTTTAAACATTCTTGTTGGAGCATCTTTAGAGAGACATCTCTTTTCCTACAAGAACCCTTTTGGCTTGTTGTTTTTGGTGTTTTTCAAAAAATAACAAACAAAATGGCATCTGGCAGCAGCAGTAGCAGGAGGAAGTATCTACTGAAGAAGAATTCTTGCAGGAGGCACCACATCCACTGAGGTCGGAATCTGTTGGGTGGAAATTTTTCACTTTTCCACCTGGAGAGAAGAAAGAAAATGCGAGAAAGGTGACGTGCAAAATTTGTGACTGAGTCCTGTCAAGAGGCAGTGAAAAAAAATACTCTTGTGGCACTGCTTCTATGTACAAGCATCACCGGACTACACAACCTCTCAATCTTGCTTGGGAGGAAATGAGGCAAGCTGCTTTGAACCCCTCACCTGCTGTGGCAAGTACGTCTGGAGCATCCTCAGGAACACCTGCAATGGACATTAGGACAGAATTCGCCTTTCTCAATCAACAATGCTTGAAGTGTAAGAAACCTATTTGCTTCGGTGAGCAGTTGGTGGAAGCAGTTTGTGCTGCGTAACGCAACCATCGTTATACATTTTTTTGTTTTTGTTTTTGGAATGATAAGTAATTCCAAAAGTTTCCTGTTTTATTCGTTCTTTTTTTTGTTCATTTTTTGAAAAAACACAAAAAAATAAAAAAACTGTTACAAAAAAAGTTTTTATCAGAACTACCTTATCTGGTTAAAGAAAGAACGATAATTGCAAGGTAATGTGTGAAAGTTTGTTTGAATATATGTATACAGTATGATTGACTGAAATAATGCATTAGTAGTGTATGGTGAATTTATAGGTGAAGATTTATGAGGAAGTACTGCAGCGTGACACTGCAAGTTCTTTAGCTGCACTGCACTGTGGCACTTCCGAAGCACAGGTATGTGACATATGTACATGAATATGTTGTAACTCTGTGCTTCCCTCTGCACTGCTCCACAAACTGCAGCCATGCGGTGACACAGGCACCCTTGCACCATGGTGCAAGGATGTCTGTGTCGTGCGAAGATTGTTTTTGTGCAGGAAGGGACGCCTTACTGCACAAAAACAATCAGTAACGGTAATTTCCTCTTCAATGTATGCTCTGGAATGCAGTATGCATTGAAAGAGGAAAAAATGAGGAGAAATTAAAACAATTATCCTCGTTTCGCCTTGCTACAACAACTCTAGGATGGCGCAGCATTCACACACATCTCCAGATTTACGATTTCTCATAAATATGGAGATATGTCTTGTTCTATGGGTGTTGCGTGGGAACACCCACAGCAACACCTATGGAACGTCCCTTCAATGCAAAGTTCTGTCTGAGAAGGGGTCGTATTTACAAGGAGAGGAAAAACCACAAAGGGTGACTTTTCCTCTCTGTGTAATGAAGGAGTGCCTGGCGCCATCACTACGTTACAAAAAGTGACGTACTGGTGGCGCAGGGTGCGTGCAAATCTGCCCCATAAGTGCTTAGGTACTGGCAGACTGATACAATAAGAACATACTACTGGATGAGTGACTGAAGAATTGCATGAGTCTGACAGGAGGTATCATACGCTGCATGGGTACTTCTTCAGTATTTAATGGAGTGGACCAATAGTACCTGCTTAGAGATTTGTAGGGATTATGCACAGAATATTTTATGTGTACTTGTGTTGGTGCCTAGGTCATTTTATAAGAATACCACTAGTAACTGGAATGATGACAGTGATGCAAACAGAGTAAACACTTAATTTATAAGTGCGTACGTATTGGTGGAGTGATAGGATACATAGATAATGGTAGATAAGTGAGTAAAGAAGTGCATGGGACAGACTGGATGACTCCTACACTGCATGAGTACTAACTGGGTGTTTAGACGAGTGTATCAATAGTATGTAGCTAGTTAGAGGTCTGCTTGGATATTGCAGAAAATATTATAGCTGTACTTGTGTTAGTAGCTAGGCCATTCCATAAGTTCATGACTAGTAACTAGAATAATTACAGTATTACAAACAGAGTGTATAATGAATTTATAAGTGCTTAGGTATTGGTGGAGTAATAGGATAAGTAGATAGTGCTGGATGGGTGATTGGAGAAATGCATGGGACAGACAGGAGGATTCCTGCACTGCATAGGTACTAACTGGGTATTTAGAAGAGCATATCGATAGTTTGTAGCTGGTTAGAGGTCTGCATGCATAGTGTACAAAATATTGTACCTGCACTTGTGTTAGTGGCTAGGACATTCCTTAAGTATATGACTAATAACTGGAGTAATTTCAGTGCTGCAAAGAGAGTGCATGCTACATTTATTAGTGCTTAGGTATTTACAGAGTGATAGGATACGTAGCTAGTGCTGGATGGTTGAATGGAGAAGTGCATGGGACAGACAGAAGGATTCCTAGACTGCATGGGTACTAACTGAGTATTTAAAAGACTGTATCAATGCTATGTAGCTGATTAGAGGTCTGCATGCATAGTGCACACGATATTGTAGCTGTACTAGCTTTACTGATTAGGCCATTCGTTAGGTACATGACTAGTAACTAGAATAATTTCAGTGCTACGAAGAGAGTACATGTTGAATTTATAAGTGCTTAGGTATTGCGGAGTGATAGGATACATAGATAGTGCTGGATGGGTGATTGGAAAAATACATGGCACAGACAGAAGGATTCCAACACTACATAGGTATTACCTGGGTATTTAGAAGAGCGTATTAATAGTATGTACCTTGCTAGAGATCTGCATGGATAGTGTACAAAACATTGTACCTGTACTTGGGTTAGTGGGTAGGCCATTCCTTAAGTGTATGACTAATAACTGGAGTAATTTCTTTGCTGCAAAGAGAGTGCATGCTATATTTATAAGTACTTAGGTATTGGTAGGGTGATAGGATACCTACATAGTGCTGGATGGGTGAATGGACGAGTGCAAGGGACAGACAGAAGAATTCCAAGACTGCATAGGTACTAACTGAGTATTTAAAAGACTGTATCAATGCTATATAGCGGATTAGAGGTCTGCTTGCATAGTGCACAGAATATTGTAGCTGTACTAATATTGGTGTGTCTATGATTTCGAGAATGGTAGTCTGCATTTTAGGGTATGAGGAGGTGCATCAGATGATCAGGTGGATGATGTCATCAGTGATGTCATTTCAGATGTCATCAGTGATGTCATCAGTGATGTCACTGACCATGTCATGAGTGATGTAATATGTGACGTCGTCAGCAGTGCATTGCAGGGGTGTGAGTTATAGTTAGTACAACTAACTATAACGGACGAATTTCTCTTGTTTTGTACAAGTGAAATGTTCAACTAACTATGACGTCCAAGGAACTTGTGGTTTTTTCAGTGAATTCCTGAGGTTTTTTAAATGCTAATTTCGAACGATAATGGCCCTGAAACTTGTGGCTTTTTCAGTGAATTTTATATATATGTATTTAATCTCCTCTCACTCTTACAAGGAAGGAATCAGCACTCAGGTTGTAGTTTGAAAGTATTTAATCTGCAAAGGACGTGCTCCACGCATTTCGGCTCGCCCAAACCTTGATAACGATACAAAACGTCACTGTAGCATCCTTATTTAAATGAACAAATGCCTCCAGTTGCCAACATTAACAAAGGACTACATATTACTTTAATCCAAAAATCTGGCGGCCATATTGGGCTGGTCACGATGTGAAAATTCAGGAATTGATACAATAAAGAAAAGAAAAGAAAACAAGTGTTAATATGCACACAATGTCATTTCAGCATATCTTGCCCGTTGACCGCCATACCTGTATATTCTTCAAGGTAACTTATTGATAATAAACATACTTAGGATTGCAAATATCAACATAAACAATGGACTACACATTACTTTAAAGTGAAAGGCTATCTGCCATATTAATCTGGGCACGTTGCGTCTTATAATGGTTCTTACACAAAAGAAAAGAAAAAAAAGGGGCGTTAATACACACACACTATCCCTAAATAAAGTTCTAGAGATTATAGTTCCATTATATTTACAGCTCATTTGAGATGTCATTAGTGATGTCATGAGTGATGTAACTGACCATGTCCTGAATGAGTCAGGTTTCAGCCTTGATCGCGCCTGCCGAACATTGAACTACAATACCCATGATCCTTTGAGCCGCATCCAGGAAGTACTTCTACCATCCGTACTAAGCATGGGTGTAAAATCCGTTCCGCTCGCGGATTTTGCGGATTTTCGGTAAATTCGCAATCCGCGAGATTCGCGAATTTCCCGCAAAATCCGCAAATTCGCACGCAGCGGATTTTTTTTTTCTTGGTGATACAATTTTGCGGCGCGCGGCGTTTACTTACCGTCATTCATCGTTTGGCGAGTTATTTTTCTTGATATTTTGCGAGTGCTGCGCCATTTTGGATCTTGATGCGGGATCCCGCGAGAATTTGGCAAGCGTGATTACGTAATCGCGGCTTGCCAACTTGTACAGCGAGAGTTTGTCAACGCGAGTACGCCGTGATCACGTATCGCGGTACTTCGAAATTGCGAGCTTGGAGATGCGGAGCAGCAACAATCTCGCACTCGCGAAAATACAAAATTTGCAATTCTGCACAAGAAATCCACCAGCAAGAAGCATAAACCTTCTGGAAATGATGATTTTTATCTGAATAACTCCTCAGGTTGACATTTGCCTGCACTTTTTTTTGCGAGGAGTCCATTTTGGGGAGGGGGGGGGTGGGAGGAAGGAAGTATCCCACAGTCTTCAACGTCCTGTTCCTGTCCAGCAGGCTCCTCCCAGTGCTTTGTCCATCTCCTGGTCACTTTTCATTTGGATCTGGAGCTGGAAGGATTACTTTTTGTGGATGCTGCTGGATATTTGGATTTGAGGCCATTTTGACTTTCTTTGGATCACTTTTGGATTAGAAATTTCACAAGTAAGTATGTTTGGGGCATTACAGTTGCTGCAACTACAATTTTGGAATTTTCGATTTTTGGGCTGTTTTGGGGCCTTTTGCCCAGGGGTACTCAGTGGTGGGTGCACTGAGTCTTTCTGTGGGGTGTTTTGAATTTAAACATCACGGAGGGGCTGGATGGCTTGGGATTGTGCTGATTTTTCTGTGATTTTCGTTTTTTTGGCCTGTTGTGGCCTTTTCACCAGGGGTAGTTGACAGGCCATGTGGTTGGGGGCCATTTTGAGTGCTGCTACAGGCCCTGGCCATGTGCTGTGAGGGAGGGAGGGGGCCATTTTGAATGCAGGCAGTGTTCTCAGGCCTGCACCCATTTTCCCTAGCTTTCATCCATTATGCCCAGGGGTAGTGAGTGGTGCATGGGCCTAGTCTTTCTGTGGGTTGTCTTGAATTTAAACATCATGGAGGGGCTGGATGGCTTGGGATTGTGCTGATTTTTCTGTGATTTTCATTTTTTTGGCCTGTTGTGGACAGGCCATGTGGTTGGGGGCCATTTTGAGTGCTGCTACAGGCCCTGGCCATGTGCTGTGAGGGAGGGGGCCATTTTGAATGCAGGCAGTGTTCTCAGGCCTGCACCCATTTTGCCTAGCTTTCATCCATTATGCCCAGGGGTAGTGAGTGGTGCATGGGCCTAGTCTTTCTGTGGGTTGTCTTGAATTTAAACATCATGGAGGGGCTGGATGGCTTGGGATTGTGCTGATTTTTCTGTGATTTTCGTTTTTTTGGCCTGTTGTGGACAGGCCATGTGGTTGGGGGCCATTTTGAGTGCTGCTACAGGCCCTGGCCATGTGCTGTGAGGGAGGGGCCATTTTGAATGCAGGCAGTGTTCTCAGGCCTGCACCCATTTTGCCTAGCTTTCATCCATTATGCCCAGGGGTAGTGAGTGGTGCATGGGCCTAGTCTTTCTGTGGGTTGTCTTGAATTTAAACATCATGGAGGGGCTGGATGGCTTGGGATTGTGCTGATTTTTCTGTGATTTTCGTTTTTTTGGCCTGTTGTGGACAGGCCATGTGGTTGGGGGCCATTTTGAGTGCTGCTACAGGCCCTGGCCATGTGCTGTGAGGGAGGGGGCCATTTTGAATGCAGGCAGTGTTCTTAGGCCTGCACCCATTTTGCCTAGCTTTCATCTATTATGCCCAGGGGTAGTGAGTGGTGCATGGGCCTAGTCTTTCTGTGGGTTGTCTTGAATTTAAACATCATGGAGGGGCTGGATGGCTTGGGATTGTGCTGATTTTTCTGTGATTTTCATTTTTTTGGCCTGTTGTGGACAGGCCATGTGGTTGGGGGCCATTTTGAGTGCTGCTACAGGCCCTGGCCATGTGCTGTGAGGGAGGGGGCCATTTTGAATGCAGGCAGTGTTCTCAGGCCTGCACCCATTTTGCCTAGCTTTCATCCATTATGCCCAGGGGTAGTGAGTGGCGCATGGGCCTAGTCTTTCTATGGGTTGTCTTGAATTTAAACATCATGGAGGGGGTGGATGGCTTGGGAGTGTGCTGATTTTTCTGTGATTTTCGTTTTTTTGGCCTGTTGTGGACAGGCCATGTGGTTGGGGGCCATTTTGAGTGCTGCTACAGGCCCTGGCCATGTGCTGGGAGGGAGGGGGGCATTTTGAATGCAGGCAGTGTTCTCAGGCCTGCACCCATTTTGCCTAGCTTTCATCCATTATGCCCAGGGGTAATGAGTGGTGCATGGGCCTAGCCTTTCTGTGGGTTGTCTTGAATTTAAACATCATGGAGGGGCTGGATAGCTTGGGATTGTGCTGATTTTTATGTGATTTTCGTTTTTTTGGCCTGTTGTTGCCTTTTCACCAGGGGTAGTGAGTGGTGCATGTGCCTATTCTTTCTGTGGGTTGTCTTGAATTTAAACATTATGGAGGGGCTGGATGGCTCGGGATTGTGCTGATTTTTATGTGATTTTCGTTTTTTTGGCCTGTTGTGGACAGGCCATGTGGTTGGGGGCCATTTTGAGTGCTGCTACAGGCCCTGGCCATGTGCTGGGAGGGAGGGGGCTATTTTGAATGCAGGCAGTGTTCTCAGGCCTGCACCCATTTTGCCTAGCTTTCATCCATTATGCCCAGGGGTAGTGAGTGGTGCATGGGCCTAGTCTTTCTGTGGGTTGTCTTGAATTTAAACATTATGGAGGGGCTGGATGGCTTGGGATTGTGCTGATTTTTCTGTGATTTTCGTTTTTTTGGCCTGTTATGGCCTTTTCACCAGGGGTAGTGAGTGGTGCATGTGCCTAGTCTTTCTGTGGGGTGTCTTGAATTTAAACATCATGGAGGGCATGAGATTGTGCTGATTTTTCTGTTTTTTCTCGATTTTTTTGGGGTGTATAACTGAACTGATGTTCCTCTGTCTTCCATTGCTTTTAGGTGCACAAGACTCAAGAGAACCACCAGTGCCAGGAAGAAGTCCTGCAGCGGTGTGTGTGTGCAGCATAACGTCATGCAACGTCACGTCTGGCCACAGACAACTCTGCAACTCGTGCAACTGCGGCCTGCTGTTCTGACCTGCTCTGGAGAAGATGGCCCCGAAAAAATTTCTCCGTAGCTCCTCTAGCAAGAAAGTTGCCAGTAAGGGAGCAGAAAAAGCAAGTTACCAAGGAGGCTGGTGTGCCGGCCGCCGCGTTTTTTGGGAGTAAAAAAAAAAGTACGCCTGCAGCAGCAGCGGGATCTGCTGGGGACCAAGCTGGGAGCAGCACCCCCGCTCCATTGGGCTCAGTGCCTCCACCACCACGCCAACTTAAGTCAAAGCCCTTCAGTGCTGCACAGGCAGTCAGTGTACTTCTTCAATCACCATCGACCAGTGATGTTGGCTCATCGCAAGAAAGTAGCAGCAATGTCCCTGAATCAACACAGGTTGTTGTAACTCATCTGAACAACCACAGCAGCAACAACAACCACATGTGCAAGTACAAGCCCAAGTACATGTGGAAGGAGAGGCAGCGCAAGGAGATGCGCAAGCAGAGGTGCATGTAGGGTCACAAGTGCCCACAATAGTTGTTCCTCCCGAAGTAGGGGCACATCAGGAAATCGACAATCAAACCGAGGTATCATTTGAGGAAGCCACTCCTCCTGATAATCATTCATTGTCTTCCACATCCCTAGCAAGGAAAAGATCAAGGGGGGTGTCTACATCTTCTTCAAGCCCACCTCCTTCTGATGATATGGATCAAACTTGGGAACCACCACTGCGGTCTGAGAGTGAGGCACACCATGATCTGACAAAGGTACCTAAGCGTAAAAGGAAGGTCCTCGAAAAACTCATAGCTATGGAGTGTGATGAGGCTCAACAAGAAGTGACGGATACTGCTGCTGATGAAGCCTCTCACGACGACGAGCCAGTCATCATAAAGGTCACTGCAGCCCCAGCGGGCATGCAGCAAAAAGACATATTGACCCTAGCCCGAGAAGCTGCTGCGCGTGATGATGTTGTCGACGAGGAGGCAATGGAAGAAACACCACAATCATTGGAGTTAACTAGTACACCAACACCTACCGCTTCCATATTTCTTAGTCGCCAGAATGGACCTCCATCCACCTCGACCTCAATTAGTGGTGGTGAAAGTGCAAAACGTACTGAAGTTCGGCAATCCACATCCTCCACTTCATCTGGCATTAGCAGCAGGACCACCACCACCAGTATCGCCGCCTCCTCCGGCCCCCAAAGACATTTCAAGTCCGCAGTTTGGGATTTCTTTAGTGTTTCCACAAAAAAGGAAAACCTCGCCATTTGTAGCATTTGTAAGTTTGCAGTTAGTTGTGGTAAGTTTGGTTCCAACTATGGTACCGGAGGCCAGAGAGGTCATCTTGAAAGAAAGCACGCTGTCCAATGGTTTGCGCACCTACAGGCGATCAAGGAAGCCCGAATTGCACTTAATGCTGTTTCATCTGATGATGACGAGGAGGAAGAAGACGTGTCAAACACTTCACTTACACCCAGTACCCCTGTCAGCAGCACACCCCATGTGAGCCACACTAAGAGTGTGGGAGAGAGTGAGACACCAATGCGCAAAAGTTCATCAGCGAGCGTAACTGGGTCGAAGATATCATCATCATCCCGTAAATCCTTGGTCCAGGGCAACATTAAAAAGATGTTGTTTACAGAAGCGCAATATGAACGCAACCACCCACTGACGCGTCTGTATAACACTAAGCTGGCTAAAATGCTAGCTCCGGACCTTCTCCATTTTTCTTTTGTAGAAGGGGTTGGTTTTCTAGAATTAGTGGCAGCGCTCTGCCCTAAATGGAAGGTTCCTAGCCGGTTCTATTTTGCCAGAGTTGCGGTTCCAGCACTACATGAAGATGTGCTGGAGGTGATTGGGGCAGCTTTGCAGAAGAGTGCTGTTCACACTATACATCTGACAACAGACATGTGGACCAGTGGCGCAGGCGCTGATTACATGTGCATCACTGCACACTGGGTCTCTTTTTCAGGGGTTAAAGCAAAGCTAAACGCAGGTGTTGACCCGGACCAAGTTTTCAGAGCTGCTCGGAAACATGCAACACTAGCCATGTTTGGTTTGGAGAAACGTCACACAGCACAAAACATTTTGGATGAGTTTAACACAAAGGTCCTTGACTGGCTGTCCCCAAAATAACGCCAGATTGGTTATGTTTCCACGGATAATGGCGCCAATGTAGTTAAGGCCATGGAGCTGGGTCACTATTTCAGAGTGCCGTGTTTGGCGCACTGTATAAACCTGGTTGTCAAAAAATTCTTGAGTGATAAAGAGAGTCCAGCGTATGAGGTAGTGGAGACCTGCCGAAAAATGCGCAACCATTTCAGCCATTCTTTTAAGGCCCGGAAGCATCTGAGGAGCCTGCTACATGACCGTCGAATGCCAGTGAAAGCACTCATCCAGGAGGTGGTAACACGTTGGAACTCAACCTTCTACATGCTTGAGCATCTGTATGAGCAGTATACGGTACTCGATCAATATTTCTTAACACAGGGTACAGCTCAGAAGGACCTGAGGATGGGTGCGGAGCAATGGCACATAGTTAAAAGCCTGACACGCATGCTTCGTGCTTTTGAGGTCTTCACGCGTGCAGTCAGCAAGGAGGACTGTAATTTGGGAAAAGCTATCCCATTGTTGTACATGCTGGAGCACCAACTGAAGGAGGTGTGTTCTGTGTTTCAAAAAGATGAAAAAAACAAAGACCCTTTTGTTTTGGCGGACAAATTATTAGAGCGCCTACGTGGTGATGAACGTCTTAAAATGATCCACTCAGAATAGCATTACATTTGTGCTACTATTCTGGATCCACGCTACAAAAAGGCGCTGGCAGGCCAAGCATTCTTTCCTTTTGATGATGAACATGTTCCAAATTACAAACGTTGGCTAGCCTTGTCAGCCAAGAGGTTTGAAAGAGAACGGCAGAAAATTGAAGGAAAAGACAGTACATCAGCATCAGCAGGCCATACCCAGTCAAAACAATCCACTTCTGCACCTGTGGCTGTGGCACAAGTGACCTCTCAGCCGTTAAAGACACCGGCAACCGGATCATCTGCACCAGAAACAACAGAAACATTGGAGGCTGAAGAGGATTGGCTGGCTCGGCTTGGGTTTGGTTCTCAAAAGGTCACAGGCACAGCAACAGCTAAGCAAAGTGGAGGAACCTTGGATGAGGACCTTGAGTCGATGGTGAAGGACTATCTGAATGACTCAACAGAGGTCTATGTTAATGCTGACCAATTGGCGTATTGGCATGGGAAAAAAGAATTGTGGCCACAGCTCTCCAACCTGGCTTTAAACTACTTGTCTTGCCCACTCGCAAGCGTGTCTTCTGAACGTGTTTTCAGTGCTGCTGGTGCGATTGTAACTCCCAAACAGAGCCGCCTCTTGCCCAAAAATGTGGAGAGGTTAACAATGATCAAGATGAATCAGCACCTCATACCACCAGATTACAAAGTACGAGAAAGCACGCCGGATGAAGACGAGGTGGAAGGCAACGTAGATGAGGGAATTTCTACTCTGTCAGGTGACACTGAGCTCACCCTGTCTGAATTCGCAGAGTATGAAGACGAAGCCTTATTCTTATTCCTGGACCTTAACACAGAGCCCTGAAAATGAGACAATGAATCAATAACTTTCTTTTTCGTCCTTATTCACTTTCATTCCTGTGTGTCTGTCTTTCTTTGTTGTGCACAGTTAATATAATTCAAACTTTAATCACCTAATCACAAAAACAAGCCCATCAGCAGAACTGTCTTCACTTGTTTGCTTATTGATTTGAAGGTGCCGTAGTCTGCATTCCTCAGGTTCACAAGTTCAGAAGAACATGCTCCTCTATCCTCCTCCTCCAGACTCCTATTTCCATCAAAGCAGAGGGCTGGATTACGCCCAATGAAGAAAGACTCAGCACTTGTGGGGGTGTTCTACTTCTTTGCGGGTGAGTTGACGGCTCTGGGGCCATTGCTGGGAAGCTCCAATACCGGATAAAAGTGGTTTGGACCAAATCGGAGGCGGAATTTTTTGTGTGTTTTTGCTGACTTGCTTGCCTTTGAGGTGCTCTTTGGGGGGTTCCGGCTGTTTGTGGGTGAGTTTCGGGGTCTGGGAGCACTGCTGGGACAGTCTAATCTTGATTGCATTTGCTTTTCAGGAAATCCGTTGTGGTAAACCGGAGTTATGGCCTAGCTACACAGCGCGTTTGGACCGAAGGCAGAGAAATATTGTAAGTATGAGATTTTGCTTTTGGGCTGTTTGGGGGTGTTGAGATTTTTGGCGGGTGGGTTGGCGGGTCTTGGGGCATTCCTGGGAAGGTCTAATATCGGATAGAAGTGGTTGGGACAAAATCCACGCTGATTTTTTTTGTGCTATTTCTGACGTTTTGCTCAATGTAGCGTTTTTGGGGGCCTGTTTGGGGGGCTTCCTGGTGTTTGTGGGTGGGTTTCGGGGTCTGGGAGCACTGCTGGGACACTCTAATCTTGATTGCATTTGCTTTTCAGGAAATCCGTGGTGGTAAACTGGAGTTATGGCCTAGCTACACAGGGCGTTTGGACCGAAGGCCGAGAAATATTGTAAGTATGAGATTTTGCTTTTGGGCTGTTTGGGGGTGTTGAGATTTTTGGCGGGTGGGTTGGCGGGTCTTGGGGCATTCCTGGGAAGGTCTAATACCGGATAGAAGTGGTTGGCACAAAATCCATAAGGAAAAGCCTTTTGGCACTTTTTGTAACTTAGGGTTCGTTAGGGTTAGCCCTAGCAGCAGGATTGCACGTGTTTTGGGGTGTTCTAGATTTTTGCAACTGAGTTCTGGGGTCTTAGAGCACTCGTGAGAATGTGTAATTTTGGTTGCAAGTCATTTGAAGAAGATCCATGGTAGGAAAGGGGGGATTTGGCATAGTTAAACAAAGCCTCTGCCACTATTCTTAACTTAGGGCTCGTTAGGGTTAGCAGTATTTCTATTGCATGTGTTTGGGTGGGGGGGGGGTTTCGAGTCTTGGAGCGATGCTGGCTATGGATACTTTTGCTTGCTTGCAAGTGGTTTGAATACAATCCACGGTGGGTAAGGGGGTATTTTGGCCTACTTTTACTTTCGAAATACGTTTTGTCACCAGTTTTCTGCTAGGCCTCGTTTTTTGAGATCTGATTGGGGGTCTTCTACATTTTTGCAACTGGCTTTAGTAAGGGTCTGGGTGGAAGCACTGCTGGTAAGGTCTAATTTTGCTCTAAAACACAGTTTACAGTACACCTAGCTTGAGGGGAAAGATCCGCTAAATTAATTCGCCCATACTTATTTATCCTTGAAAAGGTGACTCAGACAGAGTACGCACTTTCAAAAATGTTGTACTGTCTATTAGGAAAATCAAAGTGTGACTTTTTGCACTACACAGCGTACATACCTTAAATTTATTTATCACTGCTGTTTTTCGTTCAATAATTACAGGCCGGGTTTCAGTCTGCAATGGGGAAAAAAGGATGGAGTCAGGCTTCACATTAGCGAGCCGCAATTCAGCATCCGCCAGGCAGGCAGTGTACAGGGTGTCTTCTGGTCACCAACATTGATGGACGAAGCGTCAGCAGGAATGGAGGAGTGCCGCTAATAAGAGGAATTGTTTGCTGCATGCAACTTACTTACCAAATTCAACAGGACAACTACAACAACACAGATACAGTATCCATTATTTTATTCAATGAGTGTGTGTGACTGCATTTCTTGGATCTCTCTCTGCTTCTAAATTGATCCCTACAGCCATTCTATATGTTTTACTTCGGCTATTTTTTTAACCTAATTTAATGTAGCCCTGTACTGTCGCATTCTGGCATTCACGGTTGTCGAAAGTACTACTTACTTTTCTGTAACAATGCATTCAGTAGTGCATGCACTTCCTTTATGTCACGTAAAAGATTTATGGTTAGCTTTGTAACTAAAAATTTCTTTATGTTCAATTATTGTTTGTCCATGCTGTGCTTTTTTTTTTTCTCTCAACAAAACCTACCCAAAAAGAAACCCCCATTCCTATCCATTTTACAAACCCTAACCCTCTTCCCCCGGGTTGTGTGGTTTTGCTTGATGTGTGACTAACTGACATCAATAATTCCACACACTTGCTGGGGAGGATAAGGTCATAGCAACAGGCTGGTGAAGGAATCCGAGGATATATTCTAGACTTACTCAGCTTCAGTACTATTTCTTGTAGTATTAGCCAATGTCAAAGAAATCCTACGCAAGTACAAGTTATACTATAAATACTTTACCATTTGTTAGGCTACATTGTGGCACTGTTGTAGTCTAGTGTACTGTCACCTGCTATATTCTCTATCGTACCGTTGTAATGCTACAGTAAGGACAAACCAGGTTTCATTTTCTTTTTTTCCATAGGCATGCAACTGCCACTGGGTAGTATAGGCATTTATATAGCGCACTACTTACCAGGAGGGTCCCAAGGCGCTTCGACCGCTGCGAAACCCTTCCTGGCTTCCCTGAGAGATGGTCCCCCTAATGGGTATCTCCAGGGTGAGACCAGGCATCCCCGGCGGTCTGGTGGGGCCGTTAGCGAAGATGAGGCAAGCTAATGCCCAGAGTTGCCGAGTGTGATCGCTGATCAGAGTGGGCACCGAGGCGAGAGAATTATCGAGTCCGCTGACCCTGGTCCAGAAACCTGCCGCGCCGGGAATCAAACCCTGGTCCAGGGCCGTCCTCTGCTCTCGGGTCTGCCGCCTCTAACCAGTGAGCCACACTACTTTCACACCACTAGTACCACCGCAATGAGGAGGAAATTTCATCCGCCCTGGATTGCCAACCTTATTCGCTGTTTCCCGTGTAGCCAGCCCTGGGCCTAGCCCTACTTTCAAACACAAATTACAGGTAAGATAAGCGTTTGGTTGGAGGTAGTATAATGGAGTATTAGGAGAGACGAGAGATTGACGGTAGTACTACTAAAGTCCTAGGACTATTCAGGAAAACAAACTTACTGTTAAACCCCCACCCACCAGACTCAAAAGCAGTAAAAAACAGGTATGGTCAGATAAAGTTTCAAAAAGTATATTTTTATAGCCCTAACAAAATAATCTCCCGCAAGACCCTCCCTAACCCCAACGATTGTCCTTCAAAAGTCCCCCAAAAACCCAACTCCCAATTCCCACCCCCCAAAAGTCTCTAAAAAAGGGGCAAGGGACACTAAGGCAGGGTGCTGTTGACTTTAGCAGCCAGGGCATCATGCTCCATGCAGAGGGTGGCATGTTCGAAGCGGAGGCCCTCCACCAAATTCTTATAGTTATGGACCTCCTGCTCCAGGTACGAAACTCTGAGGTTTAAGCGGCGCCTTGCAAATCCTGCGGGAATTTGGTGAGCGCGATTATGTCATCGCGGTTTGCCAACTTGCACAGCGAGAGTTTGTCAACGCGAGTACGCCGTGATCACGTATCGCGGCTCTTCGCAATTGCGACCTTGTAGATGCAGCGAGCAGCAACAATCTCGCACTCGCGAAAATACAAACTTTGCAATTCTGCACAAGAAATCCACCAGCAAGCAGCATAAACCTTCTGGAAATGATGATTTTATCTGAATAACTCCTCAGGTTGACATTTGCCTGCACTTTCTTTTGCAAGGAGTCCATTTTGGGGAGGGGGGGGGGGAGGAAGTGCCCCACAGACTCCAACTTCCTGTTCCTGTCCAGCAGGCTCCTCCCAGTGCTTTGTCCATCTCCTGGTCACTTTTCATTTGGATCTGGAGCTGGAAGGATTATTTTTTGTGGATGCTGCTGTAAATTTGGATTTGAGGCCTTTTTGACTTTCTTTGGATCACTTTTGGATTAGAAATTTCACAAGTAAGTTTGTTTGGGGCATTACAGTTGCTGCAACTACAGTTTTGGGATTTTCGATTTTGGGGCTGTTTTGGGGCCTTTTGCCCAGGGGTACTCAGTGGTGGGTGGACTGAGTCTTTCTGTGGGGTGTCTTGAATTTAAACATCATGGAGGGGCTGGATGGCTTGGGATTGTTCTGATTTTTCAGTGATTTTCACAATCCCTGGGAGATTTCGCTCACTACCTTTTTTTTGCCAGGCAGGCAGTGGATGGGGTGTATTCTGGTCACCAACATTGATGGACTGAGCGTCAGATGGAATGGAGGAGTCCCGCTAATAAGAGGAATGGTTGGATGGATGCAACTTCCCAAATTCAACAGGACAACTACAACAACATACATACAGTAGTATTGCTTCTTTTCTAATTTTTAAGTAATGGTTATGACCGTGAACTTCTATGAGTGTGACTCTGCATTTCTTTGATCTCTGCTTCTAAATTCATCCCTCCAGCCATTGTATAGGTTTTACTTCTGCTATTTTCCAAGCTAAATTAATGTACAAAGTGTTTCTCAGACTGCAGAGATATGCAAGTTAAAAAGCATAACAATTAATGCAGCCCTGTACTGTTGCATTCTTTCTTCCACAGTTGTCGAAAGTACTACTTACTTTTCACTGATATGCATGCAGTAGTGCGTGCACTTTCAAAGATTGATGGATAGGTTTGTACCCAAAGATTTGTTTATGTTCAATTGTTTGTCCATGCTGTGCTATTTTTTCTTGTCTCCCAAAACCTTTCCCAAAAACCCTGTACCCATCCATTTTTCAAACCCTAACCCTCTTCCCCCGGGCTGTGTGGTTTTGATTGATGTGTGACTAAATTACAGCAATAAATCCACACACTTGCTGGGGAGGATAAGGTGATAGCAACAGGCTGGTGAAGAAATCCGAGGATATATTCTTACTCTGCTTGACAAAGACCCATGGCTAATGTCAAAGAACTTCAACCGAATTAGCAGTTATACTTTACCATTTGTTAGGCTACAATGTGGCACTGTTCTAATGTACTGTCACCTGCTATATTCTCTATTGTACCGTTGTAATGCTCAGGACAAACCAGATTTCATTTTCTTTTTTTTCATAGGCATGCAACTGCCACTGTGTCACACCACTAGTACCACCTCAATGAGGACATTTCATCCGCCCAGGATTGCCAACCTTATTCGCTGTTTTCCTTGGAGCCAGCCCTGGGCCTAGCCCTACTTTGAAACACAAATTACAGGTAAGATAAGCGTTTGGTGGGAGGGAGTATAATGGATTATTAGGAGAGACGAGAGACTGACGGTAGTACTAATAAAGTCCTAGGACTCTTGAATTCACTTCACTTACTCTGTGAGAGGCACTTAGTGTTGAAAACATTTGGGCATTTACACTTAAAGGAAGAAAATGGAACTAAACTTTCAGGAAAACAAAGTTACTGTTAAACCACTACCCACCAGGCAAGCAGTAAAAAACAGGTATGCTCAGATAAAGTTTGAAAAAGTATATTTATATCCCTAACAAAATAATCTCCTGCAAGACCCTCCCTAACCCCAATGGTTGTCCTTTAAAAGTCCCAAACCCAACTCCCGATTCCCACCCCCCAAAAGTCTCTAAAAAAGGGGCAAGGGACACTATGGGTGGATGCTGTTGACTTTTTGGGCCACGGCGTCAAACTCCTCGCGGAGCAAGGCGTGCTCTAAGCGGAGCCCCTCCAACACGGTAGTAAAGTGGTGGAGCTCCTGCTGAAGGCGGGACACCCTCAGGGTACTGCGGCGCAGGCGTGCCTTGCAGTTGCAATGGCTGTGAGAGGCAGCTGTTGTCCTTGCTGCTCGGGGTCGGCGTTTGGCTTTGGCAGCCCGGCTCGATCTGGCTGGAGCACTGTGCTGGGTGGCAGCCCGTGGGGGCACGGAGGCCGATGCAGCCGACGTTGTTGTCGTGGTCGGCTGCGCACTTTCGTCGTCCTCCAGGGCCACCAGCCGCCGATATTCAGCAACAGTGGCATCGATCCTCCGTTGCCGGGCCGCTCTAGCCAGCTCCTTCCTCCTTGTTGGTTTGGAAGGAGCATCTATATGAAGAAAGAAAGACATAATCTGTAACCAATGCTCTTTAAGATTAACTCAATCATTCAGCCGAAATTTGTGTTACAGTACAACTAGCAACTTGCAAGCGCATTACATAACTATTGAGGCCAGTATCTATCTAACCTCCCACTTCTTCATCCTTGCTCTAACATTAGTGGGAGTTTAAGGAACAAATTCTACGAGCACTATGGACTTCCATTGGAGTCGACTATGAAAGTACACCAGTCTTATTCTTCTTCTTGTCTCTTGTTTAGGAAAATTGGTACGTTATCTTCTGCAAGCCGGCATAATGCCAGCGCAGTGAACTTGCACCCGAGAAAAAGAGACGCACGCCATGATGAGTGACCTAGACTTGCGTTACTGTACCGGTCCAGTACATGCAGGTGGTGAAGCTCTTACTTTTCTATTACGGGTGGCACTGAGAATACTCTGTTACAAGGACTACTGCTTAATTAATTTAACTTTCACCCTACAGTGCAAATGAGTGCTAGAAATGGAAAATGAAGAAGATAAATAATCTGATTATCTATCACTTCACATGGGATGTTTTTGCTTACATATGGGATGACTTTAGGTGCTTTGCTTTTTATTGAGTGACCAGTGATACATCCACACATGAATGACTGAGTACTACTAAACTTATTAAGAGAGGTAGGGAGTGGCCACCGTAATAACCGGATCTATGCTGTGCTTGCAATACAAACTACTACTACTATTGATGGTAGTATTTGGACAAAATTACAACTTCTTTTCCTTGCCTTTCCTACACTGGAACAGACGTGCGTGTGCAGTGTTACATGCTCTTCAAAGTTACACTTAGTTCATCCACTGACCGTCTACTTTCTCTAGATAATGGGTTCTCACAAACTTTCTCTCGGGAGCTAAATTCACAGTGTAGTTTGTGGCCGAGGGCCGCACTGGTGGGGGCGGAGTCAGAGGGGGGGGGGGCTAAAGCAAAACGAAAACTTGTGACCATGAGGTTGCACACAGGTCCCTGCAGCAGATGCCTTCATCCACTGAGCCACCAGACCCAGCATTTACATACATCTCTCTCCCTCCTGCTCTCCCTCCTGCCCTCCCTCTCCATCTCTCTCTCCCTCCTGCCCTCCCTCTCCCTCCCCCTCTGTCATCTCACTGTGTGTGTGTCTGTCTGTGTCAGCCTTCAGCCCGGGCTGAGACAGCTTCCTCAACGGGCACACACAGACAGCCACACCAAAGTACTTAACAGGTCTTTAAAAGACCATTAACATATTATTGAGGCTTTGTTTGTTGTAGCGCCCCTGCGTCTCCACCCTGACAATCACTGCTCGCCCGGCCCCACAGAGCAGAGACTTTGTTCTATTTCACCTCTTTGTGGCCCTGCATCTCCACTCTGCTCTGTGGGGGCCGGGGGAGCAGTGATTGTCAGAGTGGAGATGCAGGGGCGCTAACAGGTGAAATACAACAAAGCCTCTGCTCTGTGGGGGCCGGGGGAGCAGTGATTGTCTGCAAGGTCTGCGCACCACCAAGGAAGGCTTGCCGGGCCGCCACCGGCCCGCGGGCCGTACTATGAGTACCCCTGCTCTAGATACACATATGCTATCTAAGATTCAGATAGTAGCATGATCCAGGCATCCATCTATTCAAAGTATATGGACACATACAGTTTCTGTGTCACCCACCCAGGCTGTTGTCCTTCCACCCATCATTGCATCATCATTCACCCAGCCATGCTTCTCATATTCTTTCCTTCCCAGCCACGTCTTCAATCTCAATAAGTAAGGAATATATAAGAGCGTCCCTCTGCCCGCCACCACCACCGTCTCAACTCTCACAGCCAGCACTACAGCCGCCGCCTCCTCCCCTGAAGAAGTGCCCTCCGCCTCCGTGTCGAGCACCACCACCTCCGCGCTGGCCCCGCCACCAGATGTTCCACCCACAAAGTACATTTAAGAATGTTAGAATAAACCACTCACTAGTATTTGGTCTAGGAATGAAGACATGTGAAAACAATGTAATTTGTGACTGTGTACTCTAAAGTTAAAAAAAATGTCCCTTTTTCCAGGGAAGGGTGTTGTCTTGCTGCACTTTTTGGCACAACTGATGAAGGCTGGCTTTTTACCACGCACCATTTTTCTCCACACAGACAGAAGATGGACTTCTAACAACAAGATCAAGTTGAAACCAGGTGAGAGCTCGGCTCGACCACAAGAAATGTCTTCAATTAATCGTCAGCACTAACCACTTTTCCATTATCAGTTAAACATTTAGTTTTATTATGACTTCATTTTAATAAATGTGTTTACTTTTAATAAAGCTTTTAAACTTAAATAGACTCTGTGTTTTTTGGTCCAGACTAGAGTGACTGAGCGAAAGGTTTTGCAATTTTTGCAAGCATGAGTCCGTGCCTCTGACACTTCTTGACTCTGACTCCGTACTCTTGAGCTGCGTTGGATAATCATCATTGGGGATCAATCATCGATGAATTCAGGAGGTAAATGACTGTGCCACACTATGTAGTCAGTCAGTAAGGACATTGGGGGTTCAAAGTCTGTTATCACAGAGGTATGTGCAAACTCTAACAGCGCCTATTATAATTGATAAGCAATGCACTATTTATTGTCCATAGTTCTGTTTCTGCAGAAGAATTGTCCCCACAACAGTAGTGGTATGGCTTGTCCTCCTATCCAAACCAAAAGGTAGTATCTTATTCTTTCTTGGTGGTCATTCACATTTTATAGTTGGGAATTTTCAAAGCAGATAGAACACTTCAAAAGACATTATGGACAATCCCAGAGGACTGCACTAAGTTGATAGAGCTATTGCTGACTAGAATGGGAGTTTCGCCAACCGTGCAATCTTAGTTAGCTACACAGACAGACTAATAAGAATAATCTAGTAATACCACAGGGAGTCATAGTAGAGGCAGGATAAGAATTTAGATACAGTCTACAAGAAGATCAAAGACGATTTTGAAAAAAACAAATGAGGAACGCTAGGAAAAATAGGTACTAGTCTAAAATGAAAACTTACTGGGGCCAGCAAAGGAGCCCTCGCCTGCCCGATCCTGGCCCTGTTCAACAGCATCCGCCGCCGCCTGCTGCTCCTGTGTCCCCTCACCCCTGGGGGGAGCTGACATACAACATGAAAGAAAGAACAGAAAACATGGATGATTGTTGCTTGTCAATGTCAACCAAATCAAACATTTCAAAACAACAATAACAAAATATTTCCGCGAAATTATATTGATTAGGGTTAGTTTTCATTGATTTGCGGACCTGCGACTTCGAAAGTCACGTAACTCACTAAACAAAGTACTGAAAGGTTCACCTAGGACTGGCAGGCAGCAGTCCGCAGGCAAGACGCAAAGTGACAGACAAACTCCATTGTGATTTCAGTCAGATCAGTGACAACACTAACAGTTGCCTGCTACATAACCAGTCATTTAAATAGTCAAACTATCAATCCACTGCCACTATTTTTCTTATTGTCAGGGGTACAAAGGAAGGGGCAGATTTAAGCCCCTTGCGGCTCTTTTGCTCCGTTCTTGCGTGACTTTTGTGACGCAGCAGCTGAACAAAAGAGGCGCCATGGTGCGGCGTATAATATTATAACAACGTGACGCATTTGGGAGATGCATCCCGTTATAAAGCCCTGCGCCATCAGGGGGGGTTCCGGCGCAAGGGAGGGCATTCCTGTGCTAGAACACATCCTAAAAGTTGCTGAGGGAAATCTACAAAATTTCAATTAGTCACCTTTAGGACAATGATGTGTCACACAAACCCTGCACCTGCTTGAAGCAGACGTACGGCTTGACCCGCATTGGGGAGATAGGGTACCCCAGAGCATTGCTGGAGCTGCGCCATTGTTGCGACGCAACTCCAGCAGTAAAGCTTCGGTGACGTTTTGGGCCCATGGTGTGCCGCATTGCAAATACGGCGCACCATGTTTGGTGGTGGTAGCGGGCCGCACAATTACTGGCGCATCCCTGCTACTTTGCAGGGATGCGACGGTAATTGCAATTCTGCCCCTTAGGGGCATACTTACTTACGCGTTCTGGCGCATCTCCAGAGATGCGCCAGATCAAATGCGTCACGCAAACCTACCCTTGCGACACGGCAGATGCGCCTCATTTACAATGCGGCGTGCCCTGGCGCAAGGGTAGGCACTTGCGTGACGCATCTCGTCACGTAAGAGCGGCGCATCGCTGGAGTCACGTCGCCATCGCAATGCAACTCCAGTAATGCTCAGGGCCACCCAATACTTAACATGCTGTGTCAGTCCTTACGCCTGTCCTTAGGCACTTTTACGAGGCGCACAGCCGCCGGACCGCCCACCCTGCGTACTAGGAACGCACCCATTGTGGCACAGACCCATGGCTTTATAACGTGACGCATCTCCCTAGATGCGTCACGCTGTAAATGACTCGCAGGGATGCGCCACGTTTACGCCGCTGTTGCGTCACGCAAGGCAACGTAAACATGGCGCAAGGGGCTTGTAAATGTAATTTGCCCCCTAGTGTCTAGCATTACGCAGTTCTGTAAAGTACACTCATACACAATAGTTACTCAGGCCAATGAGACCACAAAATAGAAAACAAATAAGCATAGTAGCAACGCCACTGAGAAGGAGAGCAGTGCACCTGAAATGCACAGAAGATTTTGAAATATAATTTAACTACAATGTAATCGTCAGCAGCATTCAGTCTCTTTCACAGGTATATTGATCTATAGGCCACCTGGTTCCAGAGCTAATTTTGTTTCGAACATTCTGAGAATCCTTGAACCCTATTTTGGAAAACCCTCTATCACCATTCTAGGTGACCTCAATTTCCATCTTGATGAGCTACATTCTAAGGACACTCAGTCACTGGTTGATTCACTTGGATCCTGCGATCTTAGCCAGCTTGTCACTAGTGCTACCCACTCAGCAGGTCACATTCTTGACGGGGTATTCTCTAATGACCCAAGGCTTTCCAGCGGCACTCCTCTGCCGCTGGTGTGGACTGATCATTTTGCGGTTCCTCTTCATCTAGCTTTCTCTACTTCCAATTCCACTACGAAGGGGACTACCCCTTTCGTTTCTAGGAGAAATCTCAGAAATCTCACCAACGATGCTTTTGCTCCTTTTGTCCCTACACCCGAGGCTCTTTCCTTAAAAGATGCGGATGTGGCAGCACAAGCTGTGCATGATTCCATCTTGAATGCTGTGGAAAAACTTGCCCCCGCATCTCTGCGGTATGTAGCCCGGAGGAAACCATCAGCTCCATGGTTCTCGGACCATCTTAGATTATTAAGACAGGGTTGCAGAAGCAGTGAGAGGAGGTGGAGGAAATCCTGGGATCCAATTGATAGGGAGGCTCACAAGTCTGCTCTACGGGAGTATAAGCAGAAAGTGATACTGGAGAAGCAGAAATACTTTGCCAATCTTACTAGTTCACTCACTTCCCCCAGGGAGCTTTTTAAAATTGCGGACTCATTATGCTCCCTCCAACTTCCAGACCCCGTAGTCAGCTCTCAACGTCTGTGTGACGATATTGCAGACTTTTTTCATAAAAAGATCTTTGATATTCATACTTCCTTAGAAGTACAACGTCTCTCCCTGACTGAAAACAACCCCCCAGGCATTAGCCTCCTGGAGTCACCTGATACAGCCCCTTCGAGCTCTCTGTCCGATTTTCCACCTATGTCTCTGGAGGGGTTAAACCTTCTCTTAGACAAGACCAAATCCTCCTCCCCTCTTGACCCACTGCCTCTTAATAAACTAAAGGAGTGTAGGAACAGCCTTCTTCCCCTTTTACTTGAGGTGATGAACAAGGCAATTGCCCAAGGCACTTTTCCATTAGTATGGAAGAAGGCAATTGTGAAGCCGCTTCTCAAGAAGCCTTCACTTGATCCTGGTCTATTGAAACATTTTAGACCCATTTCCCTGCTCCCTGCACCTGCAAAAATTTTAGAAGCTCATCTGAATCGCCACCTATCTTCCTTCCTCGAAGCTTCAGAGTACCTGGACATTACCCAGCATGGATTCCGAAAACATCATAGCACAGAATCTGCCCTCACCTTCGTAGTCGACAACATCCGACGCAAGGTTGATGTTGGACAAACAACTGTTCTGGTGCTATTGGACCTCACGGCCGCGTTTGACACTCTGTCTCCAGCCATTTTAACATCTCGGCTTAGGGAGGCAGGTGTCACTGGTTCGGCCCTGAGCCTCCTCAATTCCTTTCTCCTAGATAGGGAACAGAGAGTGATGCTCGGCAACCACCTCTCCCCAGCAAAGTCTTTGCAATGTGGGGTGCCACAGGGGTCGGCATTAAGTCCGACCCTATTCAACATCTACGTGGCCCCCCTTGCTAGGCTTGTAAGATCGCTGGGGATGGAGGTGGTATCATACGCCGACGACACCCAGATTATGATTTCACTCACCCAGTCCTCTGTCATAACATCTGCCTCTAGCTTCAGGTCCTGTATGCAACATGTTGCAGGCTGGATGGTTACCAACTCCCTGAAGCTAAATGGCGACAAGACTGAGGTCTTGGTCTTCGGGAAGGACCAAGATATCTGGTCGAGTGAGTGGTGGCCTCCCTCTCTTGGTACTTGCCCCACTCCCGTTCAATCCGCCAAAAATCTGGGTGTGGTGTTTGATACATCACTCTCGATGTCTCTACAGGTGAATCGGACTGTTTCGACCTGCTGGGGCGTGATCAGGACACTCAACAGAATTCGCCGCTACTTGTCTCCTCAAGCACGTAAGCAGATTGCAGTTGCCCTTGTTGGTTCCAGGTTGGATTACTGTAACTCTCTCTACATGGAAGCCAACAAGGGCCTTATACATCGACTGCAAGTAGTGCAGAACGCTGCCGCACGTTTTGTCCTGGATCTTCCCAGGTCTTCCTCTGCTACTGCTGCGAGGAGAGACCTTCACTGGCTGCCTATCCAGCACAGAATTTATTTTAAAATTCTGTGTCTGACCTACAGAGCTCTCGAGGATGGACCTAAAGGCGCTATCAGCTCCCTGCTTACCCGCTATCACCCTCCAAGGTGTTTACGCTCTTCTGGACAACTCCAACTTGTCGTCCCCCGTTTTAAGCTCTCCAGATGGGGAGCTAGGGCCTTCTCCGTCGCTGCTCCACAGCTTTGGAACATCCTGCCGACAGAGATTAAGACGCTATCCTCTCTGGCGCTGTTCAAAAAGGCCCTAAAAACATGG
The DNA here is from genome assembly GCF_964263255.1 of Lissotriton vulgaris. Taxonomy (NCBI): domain Eukaryota; kingdom Metazoa; phylum Chordata; class Amphibia; order Caudata; family Salamandridae; genus Lissotriton; species Lissotriton vulgaris. The sequence continues at coordinate 795,103,541 of NC_141685.1, read as the reverse complement.
TGTTTGTCCAGAGCCTATACAGGTTGAGCTGCAGAGTTCCTTTGTTATGAGCTGTTTTTGGAATTAGGCGCCTTGATGCCCATTGGGCTAAGTCCGCGCATGACAAGATCCCCTTTATTATTATTATTATTATTATTATTATTGGCTTGCTCCATGTAAAAAACAAATATTTGCAATACAACAACACAGAGCAGGAGAAAACATAGTAGTGAGTGATGAAATAGCTACTACTACTCACCAAGCCCGGGGATCTCCAAGCCGAGCTGGTCCAGCAGGTCGCGCTCCCGGTCCAGGCGGTCCGTCCAGCGGTGGGTGGCCTGGCTGTAGGTGCGCTGGACCCCGGAGAGTTGGGACATGGCCCAGCACACCTTCTGCCACCGCTTCCGGCGCTCCCGGATGTTGTAGCCGGCCGCGATCCTGCCGCCTCCCGCGATGGTCCTCGGCAGGCGGCGCTGGACGAAGAAGACCAGAGCGCCCACTTCCTCCGGGCTGAAGATCTCCCGTCGCGTCACCTGCTCCCCCCTCAATCGCCCGCATGCTGTCCTGGCACGGGGTCCAGGACTCCTCCTCCCCGCCACCGCTGCGACCCTCAAGTGCCTGGGCAGCTTCACGGCGCCTGGCTTCACCATGGTCTGGGCAGGTAAGGTATGAAGTAGAAAATTAAGAAGGAATAGGATAGGGAAGAAGAAAAGAAAAGAGTTTAAAAAAGTAGTTTAAGAGTAAACAAAAATAGCAGAAAAGACAAAAATATACAGCTAGGAAAAGAGAGGAATAGATAAGAAGCAAAATCGTTCGAAAAAAAAAATGAAAACAAGCAAAGGATGGCAAAGATTGCAAGAGGATAAACACCATGCCCAGACACAGGAAATGAATGAAAAACAAGATGGCCGCCCGTTCACAAGCGCGAAAGTAAGTTCGCACGCGATTTTCCTCGCGATCTTGCGCGAACTTGTACTCGCAATGCGCTTACTTCGCGAGATTATACATAGCGGGCAGAAACGGAAATATGTCACGCAAACAAAATGGCCGCGCCCGTACTCGACCTTGGGGTAAATTTGCGTGTTGCGCTGCAAGCGGCTCGCGAATACTGCAAAAAACATCGCAAAATAACACGCCGCAAAAAAATATAAAGCTCATTCGCACGAATTGGCGGCTTCCCCGGTCGGTTTCGCACGACGCCGAACCTCGCAAATAGCGCGAAATTACCGAAAAACGATTTTTGCAAAAGCAAAACCAATGAGCAGGTGCAAAAGGTCAATCTCATGATTTGTAACAATTTCCTGTAGTGCTTCCTGAGGGGGCTCTCCAGAATTCGGTTGCCTACTTGCAACTATTGTGTGACCCTGCTCTGACCCTTACTGTATGCCACAAAGGTCCTGATTTACAGCTAAGGGAGCAGACAAGTAGGTGCCAGGATGAAACTTCAAATTCAGTGACACATTAATTAGCCCCTAATTTGTTATTGTCAGTTGGAGCAGGGCAGGTGTTGTTTACAAATTTTGCAAAGCTTAAAGCACTTAGCAGGTGCAAACGTTCAAGCACATCATTAATCAGGAAGCACTAAGGAAGCAGGTGCCAGCTAAAATTATGTGACACATTAATCAGTCCCAAATTCATTCAGGTCACTTGAGGCAGGGAAGGTGTGCTATGGTTTGCCACAATAATGTACACTGGTCAACCAGAGGGTGCTGTGATGAAACAGAGGGTGCCATGGGTGAGCCAGAGGGTAGCATGGGTGAAGCAGAGAGTGGCAGTGGTGACAGAGGGTGGCAGTGATGAAGAAACAGGCTGGACACGTACAAACAACAAGTTCGCGAAACGTGCAACCCGATAAGTAAGTTCGCGTTTGCAAAATTGCACAAAAATCCTCACGAACTGGTGCGAACAGGTTCTAAAAAAAAAATCCGCAAATCCGCGGCAATCCGCGGATTTTGCGGATTGCAAGTTCACAAATTCGCAAAATTCGCGAACGCCAGATTCACAAAATTCGCCCATGCTTAATCCGTAGATGCCTCTCATTGCGTGTTATTCCTGTTGGTATCCTGGTTGTCCATGCTGTTCTTCCTTGGTGTCCTCCATGCGGGGGAGTTTCCTGCTGTCGGCGGTTCCTGGTTACAGTAGGAATTCCGCCTCTGGTCCGTTGTCCACGGAGCGATTCTAGCTAGCAGCGCTGCCGTTTCAAAGACTGTTTTTTCTGGAACATGGTATTTAGCGCTACGCGTTGCCGGGATACTCGTCATGGTCCGGGAGCATTGCGGAGGAGCGTTCTCGTGTTCTGGAATGGTTTGTATTTTTCCCCCAAAAGCTTATTCAGACTACAATTGACCCGGTGCTGGTTCTGTGATTGCAGAGTGTAGCGGTGAGGTTACTGCACACTACCGTATATACTGTATTGTTTGTTTCTATTTGGAGATACAGGGAAGGAAGCGGAGCAGTGTAGTGGACACAACTACGCGCTACCGTATTCTGTAATTTGTTTATTTACTTCTATCATCTAAGACATTGAGGATAAAGGGAAGGAAGCGGAGCGCTGTGGTGGACACAACTACGTGCTACCGTATTCTGTGGCTGTTCATTTCAAAAGTATTTCAAAAGTATTATTTAACTAAAGTATCCTATCTTCCAATCGGGATCGGAGTGTTGTGGTTCTTTCTTCCTACGCACTGCCGTATCTATGGATAAATACTACGGAGATTCTTAGTTAATTGGAAAGAAGGGAACTGATATTATAAGCTGTTTTCTTTCCAGCATTGCCTTCCAGATTCCTCTTTATACATTACCTCCACTCCTATTGTTGGTATGTGTCCGGTTTTGGGTTAGGCATATACATAAGACCCTCTTAGTAATTTGCAGATGTTTATTGAATCTTGTTTGTACTCCAAGCAGGTATCCAAGGTAGGGAGTGGAGCGTGGTTAATGGCAGTCCGCCTGATGTTTTTGAGTTGCTATATGCAGGTATATAGGTTTCCTTTAGCAATCAATTATGAGAGTAGTCTATTGCCATTTGTCTAATGTTTTATGAAGATATCTTTTGCCATTTCAGGTTTTTTCTCCTTTTCCCTGCTGGCTCTTCCCTTCCCTTCCTTTTTTAATTTCTCTTATTTTCCCTCACCTAATGGCTCAAATACTTTGTGTATTGACTTCAAAGTGTTTGTGACGTTTGGGGGTGGACCATTGTATACTACAACCGGATTCCGTGGAGTGAAATCTGACACTGAGGTCATTAGCAGTACATTGCGGGTGCGTAAGTTATAGTTAGCTCAGGTAACTATAACTGCTGAATTTCACTGGTTGTGTATGAGTGAAATCTGAATCTAACTATACCGTCCCTGTAATCTTTGCTTTTTTTTAGCAAATTTCAAGTTTTTTTAGATGTTAAGTAAGATGCATATCAGAATAGATGGTGGGGGTTGGAAGCAGGGCCTGGCATTGTGATGTCCCCACCCAAGCTTGCTGCCTCTGCCTTCCCCCTCCTAGCCATTCATTGTCCAAGTCCATGTCCCTGCTCCCTTTGTACAGTCCTGTGTGGCCGGTGTTCTGCCACTGGCCTTCCCGCCTTCTCTGAACAATTAGCTTGCTGCCCCATCCACCTCCTCCCTATCCTGTGTTGTCTGAATCCATGGACTAGCCTCCTCCCTCTTGCCATGCATGATCTGATGTGCTGCCACTGCCCTCTATTTAGCATGATGTACCAGTCCACTCCTCCTGCCCCCCATTGCCCAATTCTATGCCCCATCATTGACCTGCTGCTTAGCCTCTGTGCTTAGCTTGCTGCCCCTATTCTCCTTCCCCGTGCCCTCTGATGTCTGTGTGCATGCCCCAGCTCCATCCTTTTTGCCCACCATGTTCCATGGACCTGCCACTCCTATCTCCTCTGAGTGTTCTGTTGAGCTGCCACTCCCCTGCCACCTGCCTAGCATTGTCAGAAGACTGTAAACTGTCACTGCCACCTCCACCTTGCCTGTCCACCTTCCATGCCCCTATCCCTTTCCTCCTGTCCTCCATGGTCCATTTTACTGCCTCACCCTTCTGCCTTCCCTGGTCTGTTGTGCTGCAACTTCTCCTCTTGCCTGTCCCGCGCGGTCTGTTGTGAGGCCCCTTCCCCTGAACTCCCTTGTCTGTGCCCAGGTCCGGACCCTCTATGGTCCTTTGTGCATGCCCCTGCACCCTCCTTCTTGCCCATCATAGCCATTGTGCTGCCACTAACCCTCCCGCTTGCCATACATGGTCTTCTGTGCTGCCACGGCCCCTCCCACCTTCCCTGTGTGGTCAGCTTGCTGCCCCTGACCCCCTCCCACCTTCCCTCCATGGTCTGTGTGTATGCCATTGTAGTCTCACTGTTGCTCTCCATGGTCTGTCTTGCTTCTAGGACCCATCATGCTTGACCTCCATGGTCATCTTGCTACTCCTGCCCTGCCCCCTTGCCCCCTTGCCCCCAGCCCTCTGTTTCCATGTGCAGACCCCTATTCCCTCCCTCCTGGCTTGTCTCTTCCATTACAATGCCCCTGATCCGTCCCTCCTGCCCTTTATGGTCTGTTATGCTGCAGCTTCCTCTCCTGTCTGTCCATTATGGTCAGCTAGCTACCATTGCCTGTTTCCTTCTGTTGTCTGTTGCCCATGTTCCTTTCCCCTTCCTATTGCTTTCTATGGATTGTTGTGCTGCACTCCCGTCCCGCATGCCGTGTGTGGTGTATTGAGCTGCTGCAAACCCTCATGCCTGCCCTGTAGGGTCAGTTTGGTGCACCTCTCCATGTCCCTCCTGTCCTCTGTTATCCGAGTCCATGTCCCTACCCCAATTCCTTCTGCCTTCCATGATCCAATCTACCATACTTGCTTACATTTTGAACTTGGTAAGAGGGAGATTTTGAAAAATACTGTGGTATTGATTTTCCCCGTACTTTGAAAAAGAGGAGATTGTAGACAGGAGACAGATCAAAGAAAGCCCATTTGGGCTTAAAAACATTGGACGTTTCCTGGCTGAATCAGGTCTGCTGGTTGTACTAGCACTGCCTCTTTCTTCTGCTCACAATGGTCTATTATATTGCCACAGCCTCTCTTGCCAGTCCTGTATTGTTGGTTTGTTGCCACTGCCCCCCTTTCCACTGCCCTCCATAGTCTGTTGTACTGCCACTGCCCTTCCTGCCTGCCCAGTGTCGTCAAATTGTTGCCTCTGCACCCTCCTACCTGCCTTTAATTTTCAGAGTCCGTGCCCCTGGCCTCTGCCTCTCAATAGTATCCTAATGAACAACTAGATTGCTAACATTCTATATTTATTACAAAAATGTGGACCGCCTGAAATCATCTTGATATAATCAAAACTGTAATACCTAGAACATTTCCTTTAGAAATTACATATATGAGAGGGTCTTATTTGCATCAAAATTATGGTTAGTGCTCTAAAAAACTAAAATGAGGACATATTTTCTGAGTTTGCAAATAGTGACAAAGCACTTTTAAATTATTTGTTATCTTTATGTTTTTTATCCAGTTGACCACTTGATTAAATGTTGCACTTAGGGAAGAGGATGTGGTGTTACTTCCAGAGCTGCAGACTTTGCAACTGGGGAACCAACTTGGAGTTTCTGCTTATTTATGTATTTATTTATTTATTATCGGTTTTATATAGCGCCCGGTTACCCTGGAGCATCCCTGCGCTTTTGCCACCAACCAGAATAAGAAATAGCAGAAACGGAGAGAAAATTAACAGAAGAGGAGGGTCTTAAGTTGTTTTCGGAAGCGCAAGAGACACGGTTCAGCGCGCAAACCTATGGGGAGAGCGTTCCAGAGGGTGGAAACGTTGACAGAAAATCTCCTTCCTCCTGAGCGGGCCTTTTTTACCCTGGGGACGAAAGACAGGTGTTGATAGTCTGAGCGTAAAGTTCTGCTCGCTTTGTACGGGATCACCATCTTCTGAAGGATGGGGGGGCCTTTGCCTTGCAAGATTTTGTGTGCAAGGCATAGGGATTTAAATTTCACTCTTTCCCGTATTGGCAGACAGTGTAATGCCCTCAATGCTGGTTTAGCGGAGCAGGACATGGGGATGTTATAGAGTGTTCGTGCTGCCGCATTTTGAACTTGTTGGAGTCTGTTCAGAGTGCTCTCAGGAGCCCCAAGGTAGATCGCATTGTTAAAATCCAGCCTGGACATAATCAGACTCTGGATCAGGAGCTTTCTCGATGGGAAAGGGATGAGGGGCAGTATCTTGCGAACTGATCTGAGGAGACCAAATCAGACACCCGCTAGTTTGGATGCCTGGGTTCTGAGGGAGAGATCTCGTTCCATCCAGATGCCCAGGCTCTTGATCTCATCCTTAGGTTCAGGAAGACACCCTAGACAACTGGGCCAGGCTAAGCTGGAAAGGGAGGGATTTTTAGGTCCCATCTCCATGATCTCAGTCTTCATCTCAGCTCGACATTCTGTGATTCTGCTCAAATCACTTAATCTCCCCATGTCTACAACCAAAATGAATTTGTTCTTGTGTGATGTAACCAATGCTCATGTAAAGCACTCCAATACCTGACAAGTCTGCACTATATAAAACTGCAAAAACACAAAAAATAAAAAAGTGTTTTGCACACCTCTGTCATTGGGCTATATGTGGGCTACATCTGGGTGATATTTGTGCTACATTTGGGCTCTTTTGTCTCTGGTGGCCATCTTGGGAGATTTATTTGTTATGAAGCTTCTAATTTCCTCATTTACAGCAGTCTCCTCAGTAGGAAATGCTTTCAGTTTTTTAATTTGATTCCAACAAGAAGGTATTCAGATATGTCACACATTTGCCATAAATTCTGAATGTTAGCACTCTAGTTGCTCATTAGATCACTGTAGTAAAGCTACTGCTCACCACAGACGTCTGCTGCTGGTATTAAAAGTGCATGTTTCAGTCTGCATGTCAGAATTTTTTAATGAAATGGAAGAGGATTTGAAAAGTCAAAATGTGCCCTAATTTTTCTTTCTGCAGCACTAATCATAATATCTATGGCAAAATGAACCCCTAATTTTGTTCCTTCGCAAATTAAATGTTTTAAGTGTTACCACTTTTTTCCAATCGAGATGGCTTCAGGTGTGCCATACCTTTGTCATAAGTAAGACTGTTAGCGCTCTAGTTGTTCTTTAGAACACTCTGGGACATTCTGTCATTGGGCTATACTTGGGCTACATCTGGGTGATATTTGTGCTACATTTGGGTTCTTTTGTCTCTGGTGGCCCTCTTGGGAGACTTATTTGTTATGAAGTTTCCTAGTTTCCTTATTTACTACAGTCTCCTCAGTAGGAAATACTTTCAGATTTTTACTTTGATTCCATCAAGAAGGAATTCAGATGTGTCACACATTTGCCATAAAATCTGAATGTTAGCACTCTAGTTGCCTATTAGATCACTGTAGTAAAGCTACTGCTCACCAGGGAAGTCTGCTGCTGGTATTGAAAGTGCATGTTTCAGTCTGCATGTCAGAATGTTTTAATGAAATAGAAGAGGATTTGAGAAGTCACTCAAAATGTGCCCTCATTTTTCTTTCTGCAGCACTAATCATACTTTCTATGGCAAAATATTCCCCCTACTTTTGTTCCTTTTCAAATGAAATGTTTTAAGAGTTGCCACTTTATTCCAATCAAGATGGCTTCAGGTGTGCAATACGTTTGTCATAAGTTAGACTGTTAGCGCTCTAGTTGTTCTTTAGAACACTCTGAGAAGTGGCAGTAGATCACAAAGGAATCAACGGGTAGTCTCTGCCCTTGTTGCATGTACAGGTTTTACTGAGAATGTTAGACTTCATTCTCACATGACTGAGAAAGATAATGTTAATTTACAGAAAATATGTTCTCAGTTGAGCTTTTTGATCACCTTCCAAACCTCTGTGGGAAAAGCATGATAAAATAGTTTTCTCTCAAACATGATTAATGATATTCTAGGAGAAGGCTTTTATACAAGGTAAAATCATCTTAGAACACACCACAATTCCTAAAATGAGTATGGTACCATCAACAAATGATTTATAATGTAACTAAAGTCTTAAAACCTTCTATTAACTGCAATGCTTTTTAATGAGGTGCTATCATGTATATTGGTCTCAAGATGGCTGCCAACACTTCTTGGATGATGTGCTGACAACCAATCAGATCTCACGGTGAGATGTGTGGTTAGGCTCCACACAGATATATATATTTCTTTTTCCGTTAATATTTTAAAAACTACTGAACGGATTTACACCATTTAACAAAAAGGGCTCTTTCTGAACCAAGGGCTACCTTTTTGCTAAATGTTGTGTAATTTCGTTCAGCAGTTCGGGCTGTAGCCTTGTCTAAAGTTTCCTATGGAAAATTGCATGGAGAAAACACATTTTTGAACCTTCCTTTATTCTCAGCTTCCGTTTGCCAAATCACCCCGAAACTTTCAAGATAGGAGTGGACTGGATCGGTCTATAAGTTTTGAAAATTTCGAGAAGATTCGTCAATCGGCGCCAAAGTTATTGGGAATAGAATGTTGCGATTTTCCTATGGTAACTAGGTCCAAACTATAACTACCTACTGGTGACCCCCAGTAGGTAATATATATATATATATATATATATATAAACAACTTTTAGCTTTAGGTCTCTCCTTCTGTCCTGAAAGCTCCTTTAATTATGCCACCACATGAGTTGACATCTACAAGAGTGTTCGAAAGCTTAAGTTACAAAAATATTTTAGGCAATCCAAATGGTCAAAACCAGGGGCCCCAAACAAAACCGATGTTGATACTCTAATACAGGAGGAAGTATGTACAACAACGCTCAATAGAGATTCAGAAGGCCTGCTGGTCGATGTACTGCAAGATTTATTGAAGGAAGGAGACACTTGGATGACAAGTGAAGACAGTTTGTTGTCTCCCGTAAATATTCAAAAAGCAAGTCAAACACCATTCAGGCCTCACTCAACTTTTTACCCCATGATGTTAAAAGATTTGATAGATATTTTCCATGAGCAAGTCGTCAATGATTTAAAAAATCTCAATCAAAAGGTTCAAAGTTTAAAGACAGGTGGAAGCACATGGAGCAAAGATACAAATGCACCAAAAAACAAAAGAGAACTGCAGTACCAGCAACTCATGACGAAACTTAATAATAATGGTGATATAGTTGTGTGATGTGCGGATAAGGGTGGGCACGTGGTCCTATGGAAACACAAGGACTACACCAATGAGGCCATGACCCTACTCAATGATTCTATTTGTATGGTCGAAGCAACAAGCACATTTTGAATTCTATCCATGGGGCAAACAATATGAAATTGGCGGCTTGAAAGGACACCGGGCTAATATCTATGGATGAATGGAAGTATTTGAGGAACAACACTCCGACAACTCCGGTACTTTACTTCATTCCCAAAATTCATAAAAACGCAAAAAAGTCATCAGGGAGGCCCAACATCTCCGTCTGGAACATCATTTTTGAAAAAACATCAATCTATATTGACTTCTTACTCCAGGAACATGTTCAAAAATTGGCATCATATATCAGAGACACAGTGATTGTTTGGAGAAGGTGTGTGATTTTCAGTGGAACAATGATTATCTATTAATCACACTTGATATGACCTCCTTATATACCTCCATTAGACACAAGGATGGTCTTAGAGCTTTACAGTGTTATCTAACACGCAGAGGTTCGAATTATACTGAGCATACCAATATGTTAATGAACATAGTGGAAAGCTGTCTAACAAACAATATCTTTATGTTCCAGAATGCTTATTTCCAGCAGGCTAGAGGTGTTTCCATGGGAGCCAGCTACTCCCCCAGCTATGCATGTTTGCATATGGGCTGGTGGGAGGAGCTGGTTTTCATGAAGGAACATGGTGATGCTATGAGTAACCATGTTATGGCATGGTGGAGGTTCATTGATGACCTCTTCCTGGTTTGGCATGGTACACAGGATGAAGCGGAGGATTTAGTTTCTTATATTAACAGAAATCAGCTCAATTTAAATTTTAGTGCCTATATTCGTAACAAAACAGTGAATTTTCTGGACATTGAAGTATACGTTAAATGTGACAAACTGGAAACCAAATGTCATAGAAAACCAACAGCTGGCAATGCCATTTTGCATGCCACTAGTGCCCATCCTGAGCACCTGGTACAAAGTATACCTTATGGCAAGCTGTTGAGCCTGAAATAGATTTGCAGTAATGATCAGGACCTACATAAGGCACAAGATGAATGACTAAGCAGACTCAGGGAGAGAGGGTAGAGTAAAAAATGTTTGGAAAATGCCCTTACAAAAAGCAACCAGAATTCAGATTGTCCCTTCTTAAATCCAAAACGAAGGTGAAGGAGATTTCAGATACACCGGAAACATTCAGATTTATTTTAAAATATAACCGACATGAGAAAAATAATAAAGAGAAATTGACACCTGGTAAAACAGGATCCTGTTATTGGTTCCCTAGTCTCTAAACAATCTTCCATATCATATAGAAGGGGCAAGTCCATGAAGGATAAATTGGTCAAAAATTACCTAGGTGGTCCTCCAACGATGAATACATGGCTAGCTCAAGGAATGAGGTTCCATAAATGTGAAATCTGTAAAGCGTGCCAACACGGGGTATCAATGATGGGATACAAGACAGAATTTGGGGAACAAACCATAATGATTGACAAAGCATTAAATTGCAAGACTGACCATGTGGTGTATGTGCTGGAGTGCCCTTGCAAATTGAAATATGTAGGCAGTACCATCTTACAAGGCCACAAAAGGGTGCTTCAGCACATACGAGCCATCAGGAACAATGACACCGCATAACTGGTGGCTTGCCACTTCAATGAAAAACATGCAAGCAATCCCAAGGAATTGCAATACTATTTAATAGACTGCATTCCAATCACCAAAAGGGGAGGAGATCGAGAAAGGGCACATTGGAGATGCTATACATTTTAAATCTTGATACTAAGCACCCCAAAGGGTTAAATGCCACAGAAGAATTGCATGCTAATTTATACAACTAGAATATTCAGGGTTCTGATTTTCTAAATGAAACACAAATAAAAATAAAAAGATCTATTTTTGGACTGATACAATTAAAATCTTTCTACCTTTATTGATTTGGTTCATAAACAAATGTATTTAAACACATATTCGATAAATCTCCCTCCCCCTTTTCTCTCTAACAAAGAACCTCTAATAATATAGTTTTAAACATCCCTGCTGCCCAATCCATCCCTATCGTTTTAATTTTATTTATTTAGTCTTTCCACAGTTGAGATATATTAGTTTGCACAACACAACTCACTTTTTTGCACAGGGTTTCAAGCTTTAATAACTTTGGTTATTTATTAACGGAATTAGGAATTATAGAGCGAACATGGTGAAGGTCAATAAAGCTATCATTTTCTTCATTACCAGTACTTATTCAAGTATACTTTCATGTATTGAAGCCATACTTTGGTATTAAAACCGAGACATCGATCAGCTAACAAATGTGATGTATTTTTAATGATATTTATGTGTCTATATATTTGTATTCATTTATATATTTATATATTTCTTCACATAGTTTGGCAGCTTTGACAAATTGCATTCATGCATATATTTATTTTTAACTCATATACTGTATCAACAACTATGAACACAGTGGAGAAACTGTGGCAGAGTACATGATTGGGGCTACCAATCTCATGTACTGTGACATTCCGTTATTATTCTTTTTCAGAAAATAATCACATGGTATCAAATAAAAAAAAAGTGTAATGCATTTAGGAAACTGTCATCACTAGCAGCGCGTCATGTGATCAAGTCCCCCTTGAGGGACAAAACGCGTCACGGCTGCGGTTTCATTTTTTGGAATTTAAATAAAAAACAGCAATCGACAGAATTTGGTGGTCCTCGCTCTTTCTTTGTGCCTAGAACAAAACGGCCGAACGAGAAGGACTTGGTTTGGATATATATATTTAATATTAATAATTAAAACTGAGGGTTTTAATTATTATTTGCCAATGGTGATGAATTATTAGTGCCCACTTTGGGCTTCATGAAATCAGATGGTATTTATGATGGTTGTCCATTATATTAATTCAATCTAGCGACTGTGCAAATCAGGAGACTAATCCATTTCTTGTCTGCACTATGTTGATGGGCCTTGTATCACTATATCAGCTACAAAGTGAGTTGGAGGAAGGGGTTATTGGGATTGCATTTTTCCACCTTTCCTCTTGTTGCTATTACGATTTGAAAATATTTATTTATTATTTTGTCGAGGGAGCCCTACATGGATGTTCCCCTATTGCTTAGATTTCTAAACAGTATTTTATTGTACATAGTAATCTTGCCGTATTTTGCACAGAACACTTTTCATTTTCATGCCTCTCATTGTCATTGTATTTGAAATGTCAATTTCCATTGGTGCACTGTCACTTTAAAAGCCCGTCTGTAATGCACGTAGTATGTCATGTGATCAAGCTTTGTGAGGAACCGAAACGCGTCATGGCGGATGCGCTGGGCACAATAAAACCACTTTAAACTTTGCACCAGCAAATTCTGGGTCTACTCTTCGGCATTCCTGCCTGCCAAGGGCTTGTGTGTGTTGGTGACGATTCTTCGTGTATCTCGGCACCAAACGCTTCAACGGTACGATTCGGATCCCTCCCCGCATTGGGCGACATGGCAGGAAGCAGCTGGCTCGGATTTTCCGGAACCCAGAGTGACGTTACACCAGTGTGGAGCAAGCCACAAGAAGCCCCTGAAAGCTGCCGATTGACCGCCTGGGTAGGTGAAGTCAGCACGTCCTGTGCCGGTTGTCCAGAGCGGTGTTTTGGCATTCTGTCCCAGGTAGGATTCCTGCGGAACTTTCAGTGGGGAGTGTGCACGGCGCTGGGAAGGACATTGTGCTGAGTCCCAGCGGCCGTTGTTTTCGAGTGCAACTTGATATTGCAGATAGCATAGCGCCCTAAACAATGTCCGCCGACGTACTATGTAGCCGAGCGGAGGCTGCAGATACTCTGTTTACTGATTCCCCAGCTGGGGGATCAACTACCACGATAAAAGCCAGCCTCAACACCGGTAGCCCCAGCACGAGAGACTTGTTCAGAAAATTAGAGCGACTCATGTGCTCTGAACAGTCTAAGTGGTGGGAGCACCGGTCTTTGTCGAGATATTTGCAAGTTGGACGAGTACCAAGGGGGCTGCGTATCACCCTAGCCCCCAGCTATGACAACCCAGATCCCGCTATGTTGGCAGAGTGGGCGGAGTCCAACTTAGAGTCTTCAAGCAAACTTATGAATATTTTGGTGAAATACGCCGAAAGCGATCGGGCCGAACTACAAGTGGAAATTGATGCCTTGGCATGCAAAATTTCTACATTGGAAATAACTGATCAAATAAAGAAGATGAGGGACGAAATTATGTTTAGATTAAACAAGGATGAAGAGGCCATCATGAAAAGAAATTTGAGAGAGACAGAGCTGATTATCAGAATGGGCAAGTTTTCACATTTGCTCGCCGATATGAGGAAGTTAAAGCGAGAGCAAGAGTGAGTAGACCAGCTCTGTGACCAGCCAGTGAAACTACGGTTACATCAATATCAGCTTCTGACTTTAGTTCAGCAGCCAAAAGTGATCTCGAGGGGGACACGATTAGGGATTCAAGTTTGGGGTTCATCAAGCTCTCACTGGCCCAAGAAGTCAACTATTTGTGCCAGGACCGCCGAGAGACACTGAGGCCACGAAAACCTATTGGCACAAAAGGCAAAGAGCAAACTTCAAGTGCAGCCAGCGACGCAAGTGCCATGCCCGCAAACAAGAACGGAGGCCAGCAGGGATAGCGGGGTCGCTGGAAACGATTCCAGAAACGGAATGGGGAACAACAGAAACCCCAAAATCAGTAATTAATCTAACTGATTTAAAACTGACTGCGGGAGAAATATCGGTCTTAGGTTTAGGACTGTTGTACTGTCCTCCTTGCAATTTAAACTATGCAGATTCTAGAATGGACATCTACAGATTCACCCGCAAATTGAAGCTCAGTAAGTTTTCCGGCTGCAACCAAGAAACTTTCTTTAAACCGACTGCAAAAAACTATTTACTCTCTTTTCAGAGTTTCCACCCACGTCCACTAAGGGAAAACCTCCCTTACAGCCAGTTTCTAAGACTTTGGAGAAATTGCAGCAAAACCGAAGAATTAAAAAAACAAGCAGATGACCTATGTGATAAGTTGAAAGATCGTAACTATTCATTCAGAATTATCAACAAATGTAACAAGAGAGCAAGAAACCAGAATAGAGACAGTCTGCTTGAAACTGCCCAAAGATCTTCTGAACAAGACCAACTGACATGTGTCACAACATATAGTACAGCGTCCAACAATGTGAAAAAAATAATCACCAAAAACTGGAGGATCCTGACTTCTGCCAATTTGACCTGGCCAAAACCGAGGTTTGTGAATAAAAGGACACATAATCTAAAAGATATACTAGTTCATACTAGACCACCACCCAAAAAACAAGGTACTGAAATCCCGCGTTTATGGGACCACGCCCCGGTCTGAGGGCATTTCCCATGTGAAAATTGTTCAGTTTGCGCCCTCACAAGCGCTGTAAAAACTATACAACTACTACCTAATTTGAATTGGACAATGAGAAATCATACAAATTGCAACACAAGCCACGTGATCTACATGATCACCTGTCCATGCACCATGCGCTACATCGGCATGACGTGCCGAAAAGTGAAGAAAAGAATATGCAAACATAGAAGTAATGTCAAATGCAGGAAGAGCACTACTAAAATGAGTAACCACTACACAGAGGCAGGTCACACAATTGCAGACCTACAATGGATGGTTTTGGAAACACTCATGGTAAAAAACAACAACGCAGAAAAAATCCTGTTTGAGAAGGAGCAAAGATGGGTGCACAGATTAAAAACTGACACACAATGACTCAATGATCACATTCCTTGGCTGAGCCTGAATAATTGATGAACTTCTCAAAAGACAACTGATGAGTTTCTCAAAATAGAATGACGAATGTGTTTAATTAAGTGGAGACGGTTGCATCCAATGTCCCCCCCCCTTTTTTGATTGGTCACAGTCATATAAAAATAGATTTTTTCGACTCAGATGGGAAATATAAACGGCAATGCCCTCAATAGAGTTAACAACAAAAATGATCTACACATATTAACAAGGACCATCCATCTCCGAAATTCGAGCCACGTTCGCCTAAATGAGTCTGGCGCTTTAATTCACACCACTAAATCCATCATATCCCTTGTTTAATTAACACAGGTTTTTAAATCACTTGTCTAATAAAAATAATCTGTCCCCTTTTTTATTAATCAATTTTTTAATAACTTTATCGAGTATCCGAAAAAACATTCGGTGGGCTATGGACGCATAGTCTTCCTTCAGTTTCCATTCCGATCCAGTATCGTTATAAACCTACACCCGGAAGCAGAACCAAACATCCGGGTTTTGAAGAGGAAGAGTCAGCACAAGTCGTGCTCACCACGAGACCGCAGGTACTGGAGGAACCATCACGCCAGCAAAAAAACTGTAAAGTATTTGTTTTTTTTACTAAACATGCCACTTTTTCTAAACTTTAATTAGCAGGCCTCCCACAATCCCTCGGACCCGTTGAGGCATCAAATTGCACCGCGTAAGGTATGTGGGGGGGCATTTTTGAATACCGGCGGCTGAATGCGGTAGTAAAAATAAATCCACATTAATGGCCCAACATTACTCTGGCCAAATAAAATCGTACAGGCAGCCCTAACCCGCATGAATTTAAACCCGTGTTTACTGTCAATATTACCATCAGCATTGCGAGAGTGAGTGAGTGCGAACCTTGAACATAACAATAAGATTACAAACGTTTTCCATTCTGTAATCAAGTGAGAATGGACGGGCACAGTGAGCTTTTTCACTCACATTGAAAGGATGAGAATGGAAGTATGGGTGTATTGAGGACCTTATTTGGAACACATTCCCGCATTTTTTAATTCCGGCGGCTGAATGCGGTCGTAAAAATAAATCAGCATTAATGGCGCAACATTACTCTGGCCAAATAAAATCGTACAGGCAGTGGAGAAGTGTGGCTCAGGGGTTAGAGGTGGCAAACTTGGAGCTTGAGTTCGGCCCTGGACCAGGGTTCAATTCCCCGCCTCGGCGGGTCTTGGGCTCAATAATTCCACGGACTCGTTAATTCTCGCTCCGGTGCCTTCTCGACTCACAGGTTCACACTCTGCGACTCTGGGCAATAGCTTGCTTAATCTCCACATCGGCCCCTCGCGGTGGGATGCCTGGCTTTCACCTTGTGGATACCCTGCCAGGGTTATCTCACAGGGGAATACTAGGACGGGTTCCCTAAGCAAGCGCGGAGATGCCCCAGGGTAAGTCATGCGCTATATAAGCTTCATACATTTACATTACATTTACATTTACTTAACCCGCATGAATTTAAACCTGTGTTTACTACCAATATTACCATCAGCATTGCGAGAGTGAGTGAGTGCGAATTTGAATATAACAATAAGATAACAAACGTTTTCCATTCTGTAATCAAGTGAGAATGGACGGGCACAGTGAGCTTTTTCACTCACATTGAAAGGATGCGAATGGAAGCATGGGTGTATTGAGGACCTTATTTGTAACACATTCCCGCTTATACCACCATGACCTGTGCTAAACAAATTGCTTTGCCAGTATTGTTAATGTTATAATACAGAGTTGAGGCATCTAACAGAATAGGCAGAGTCATGTTGTCCTTATGAGATAAAATAGAGTGAGAGAGTGAACCTTTGCCATTTGATGGCTGTGTGGTTTGACAAAGTATTGCCATTTTCCAGTTGCTGTAACCTGAAAGGAAAACGCTTTCCTATATGTGTCCTTAAACCCCTACCCTTCCTCCTCCCCTTCCCTCTTGTTTCTTGTATTCACAGGTACTTACAAGACCTTACTAAGATTAAGATTAATACATCTTGTTCTTTCACGTTGCTCCTTGCAAATAAAATCTCTTTCTAGGACGTCACTTGGGGAGACACCAATGATCTCTGATCACACTGTACGCTGGTCCTGAAGAAAGCCCACCTGACACACATGTGCAAACAAGGGCTGAAACATGTCGACCTTTTTAAGTATACTAGCTCAAAACAGTGCGTGAGAGTCCTAAATACTCTTTGAAACGCACGCCAAATATTTTTACTTCCATCTCGAATCCAGACCAATTATAATCACATTCTGGCTGTACGAGATTTTTATAGATTTTGCCCTTATAACACATCACTGATCACTACTGTCTTAACCAGGGGTACTCCTCCGGGTGGAGGCTGCAAAATCACTAACCCGATGATGATGCAGACACGTGTTCGATAGGCAGAGAACCAAGATATACCACCCACACCATTCTTAAGACATGTGTATGAGGGTTTTTTAATTAGGACACGTCGAAAAAATGCATACCTAGGTTATGAAGGACAAGTGATCCTTTTCCCTATTGATTTTTTGCATATTGAGTTCAAGGAAGCTGAACGGATAACACCTTTCTTCTCCCTCCCTTCTTGATGATTTAGCACTTTATCAAATGGCAGCCAGTGATCAAGGAAGGATTGCATCTGAAATGAATAAGGCGGAATTTTTCTGTTGGAGTGCCAATTGGGAAAAATCAATTATGTCACCAATGGTAAACAACAGAGGAAGGGGAAGAGGACGTGGAAGCACACGCAGAAACAGACAAGAAGAGGCAAACGGAAGCGTGGAACAAGGTTTTGGCGCAAATCGGGTGGGAAAGATGACCAGGAGCATGCGGCAGAAATGGAATTATTAGACCAAGAACAGGATAAAACTCTGATAAGTCAAGATCAAGAGTTACAGGTGATCAACCTATCTTCAAAAATCCTCACAGAATTGGAACTAAAACTATTAAAACGGGGTATGAACTTTTGCCCAACCAACAAAATAGATCTAGCGGAAACACGAATAGATCTATATAAATATGTGCGTAAAATCAAACTGGCAAAACTATTCGAGGCCATCTTGGCGGTAAAACGGGACGCTCGGCGGCGCCATTTCGGTCAGCGGACTAGTGTTCCCGGGACACGCAGGACAACTACTTAAAGTGGCCATACAAACGCGCAGCGGGAGTGCCCGTCGCGCGCCGGAGTCACGCCAGAGTCCAGCCCGTCTGCGCCCGTCCGCGCTAAGGACGGGATAATGGACGGGAATTATGGGGAGATTCGCAGTCCGGAGGTAGGCATACAAGCAATTTTTAAATATACTATTCAAGATATGCGTGCCTATAAACCATCTCAATTACCATGCCATTTCTCTTGTCCTCCTGAGGTGCTTCACCTCTCTCCATGCTTTGGCTGCTTTCTCAGTCGGGGTGGGTTGTTGACTGACGACCCCCCCAGATCCTTACTCCCTGTTCACCTATCGTGTACCACCAGTCACTTGAAGGAAAGTGGTTTTCTCATCAATGCAAGATCTTTGGTGAGAAACAATTTCACTTTCAATGACTTTGTCTCTGCGAGAAGGCCCACCTGGGTGTTTATAACGGAAACCTGTGCCTCTGACCATTCTGGCCCTGACCTGGTAGATGCGACTCCGGAGGGATATGCGCAGGCTAGGTTGGACAGAGTTGGGCGCAGAGGAGGTGGACTGAGAATTCTATATAAGACTTCCCATTCCTGTTGCATCTTGGAATTGTCTGGTCCTTCTGACCTCTTCCAAGCCCTTCACTTTTCAATTGGTCTCCCTAGGGCCTCCCCTTTTGTGGGTATACTGATTTACTGGCCCCCAGGTCCTAGAACTGATTTTAGCCACTCTCTGCTTAACATCTTGCAACCCTATTTTGGTTGCGCTCAACTAACGGTCCTGGGTGACCTAAACTTCCATTTGGATGATGCTACTTCCAGAGACTCTTCTATTCTTTTGGATTCCCTATCCGCCCATGGTCTCCAACAGTTGGTTAAATCTCCTACTCACCAGGCGGGTCACATCCTGGATGGGGTTTTTTCGAATGATCCTGGGTTACTGATAGGTCTTCCTATTCCACTGAGCTGGTCGGACCATTTGGCTGTCCCTTTTGAACGTCAGGTTGCCCCCTGCAATCCTAAGCAGGCAGGCCCTAGTAAACTTGTACCTAGAAGAGACTTTAGGACGGTCACCAATGCCTCTCTTGCCCCTCTGATTCAGATATCCGCCATCAGCTCAGCCAAAGATGTTAACATAGCCACGGCTGAATTGACGAGTGCTGTCACGACGGCAGTGGATGTGCTGGCCCCTGCAACCTTGCGCTACTCTGCTCGGAAGAGACTTTCTGCTCCGTGGTTTTCGGAGCCTTTAAGACTCTTGAAGCAGTGGTGCAGGAGGCAGGAAAGGCTTTGGCGGGTTAGATGGAATCCCCTAGAGAGGGAGAAACACAAATCTCTCTTTAAGGAGTACAAGGCGGAGGTTATTAGGGTGAAACAGGAATATTTCGCCAACCTTACGACTACTCTCACCTCCCTGAGAGATCTTTTTAAAATCGTTGACTCCCTTTGTACTTTGCAGATGCCTGATCCCACATTATGTTCGCAAGCTCTCTGTGATCAAATCGCAGGATTTTTTCATACGAAAATAGCAGACATCCACTCGGCCCTTGAATCACAAAAGGCTCTAATACCTCCTCCTTCTCCCTGTGCTGTTCTTTCCCCTCTTGAAGTTGATGTTCCTGCCACCACTGTGAGTCTATCTATGTTTCCTCTGCTCTCATTCAGGATCTTGACTTGCTTTTAAGCAAGTTGAGGTCAGGGTCTCCTTTAGATCCCTGTTCTCTTAAAGTTCTGAAGGACTGCAGAGATACCCTACTACCCCCGCTCTTAGACATCATGAATAGAGCAATGAGGGATGGTCTTTTTCCCGGCCAATGGAAGAGATCTGTAGTTAAGCCCCTACTTAAGAAGCCCACACTAGACCCTGATGTGCTCAAGAACTTCCGCCCTATCTCCCTGCTCCAGCCCCTGCCAAGATGCTGGAGTCCCATCTAAACAAGCATCTGGCGGCGTTCTTGGACATCTCGGGTCAGTTAGATCAGTCCCAACATGGTTTCAGGAGAGCTCACAGCACTGAGACGGCCCTGACGATTGTGCTTGATGACATCCGCACTGAGGTCGATCAGGGTCATTCCTCCCTGCTGATCCTTTTAGATCTGACAGCCGCCTTTGATACCCTGTCTCCCTCCATTTTAACATCTCGTCTGAGGGAGATAGGGGTAGAGGGCATGGCCTTGATCTTGCTGGCCTCCTTTTTGAATCAGAGGGAGCAAAGGGTCAAGCTGGGAGACTCTCTATCTCCTCCCACTCCTGTGCAATGTGGGGTCCCCCAGGGGTCGGCATTAAGTCTGACCCTGTTCAACATCTATGTGGCCCCACTTACCAGGTTGGTGAGATCGTATGGGATGGAGATAGTCTCCTATGCTGATGACACACAGATCTTGGTGTCCCTCCCTCGCTCGGTGCACGCTCCCATCCATAACTTTAGAAGTTGTATGGAGGCGGTTGCTGAGTGGATGATTAACAACTCACTCAAACTGAACGGGGAGAAGACCGAAGTTCTGATCTTTGGTGGTAACGTCAACATCTGGACGGCCGAATGGTGGCCGCCCTCGCTGGGAACCTGCCCTACTCCTACAGATTCTGCTAAGAATCTGGGAGTAATTTTGGACCTTGAGCTCTCAATGCCACAGCAGGTTAATAGAACAGTAGCTACCTGTTGGGGCATTATTAAAATTCTTCGCAAAATCAAGCACTGCTTGTCCCCGCAGGCTCGTAAGCAGGTCGTCGTTGCACTTGTTGCTTCGCGACTTGACTATTGTAATGCCCTTTACGCTGGGGCCAACAAAGGTCTTTTGCAGCGCCTCCAGACAGTACAGAACGTGGCGGCCAAATTTGTACTGGACGCCCCGAGACTATCCTCCGCCACGGCGGCCAGGAAAACCTTACACTGGCTCCCTATTGAGTCTAGAATTGCCTTTAAGACTCTCTGTATGACCTATGGGGCGCTTATTGGTAAGGGGGCTGAGGGTGTGAGGAAATTGTTGCATCCTTACGCTCCGGAGAGAGCTCTCCGATCCTCAACCAAGAGTCTGTTGGTTGTTCCCCGTGTTCGCAGAACCATATGGGGTGGGAGGGCGTTTTCAACAATAGCCCCCAAACTATGGAATAGCCTGCCGCTTGGAATTAAAACCCAGACATCAGTCCAGAACTTTCGGAAAGCCCTAAAAACGTGGCTATTCTCCAAGGCGTATCCGTAGTGCTTGTTATCTGGCTTATTTTGATCTTTTTCTTTAGGCGCCTTGATACCTCCGGGCTTAGTTGCGCGGTACAAGACCTCCTCCATTCCATTCCAGACAATCCTAATATGGCAAAACACAAAAAGGACATAAATTATCCGGAGATGGATTTACCAGCACGGGATGCAGAACACTTCATTAACCTTATGGAACTAGACAAAGACCCACAACATAGTGGAAGAGAGCTACACTCCTATTGTGCACAAATGGGAGTGGGTACCTCTCAAAAAAGGCCGCAATCTAAGTTTTATCCACAATTGCCACCGGGAAACAGAATTGATATGTTTCATGAGTGCGTAATAAAGGATGTTTATCAATTGCTAACACAAAATAATAAAGACAACCTCATGAGTGAAGAACGTAATGCTTTGAACAATTTAAAAAAAGATGATACCATTGAAATAAAAACGGCTGACAAGGGAGGAAATGTCATCATCCTGGATAAAGATGCATACATGCGAGAGGCACACTCCCAACTTCGCAATAAGGAATATTATGAAAAACTAAAATCTAACCCTATGACAAGATGGAAGGAAGAACTGGATGTGAAACTTGACAATTGGCTCAAATTGAACATAATCGATGAAGATGAATGTAAATATTTAAAAACACCTTACCTGAAGATGGAAACAATTTTCTTTCTTCCAAAAATTCATAAACACCCCACTAAACCACCAGGGGGACCGATAATCTCAGCTAAAGGGGCACTGCTAGAACCGGTGGCGAATTACTTTGATGTCCTCCTACTACCATATGTAAAAGGACTAACTTCATACATTCAAGACATGGGCGACCTGCTGAGACGACTGCAAGAAACTCCGTGGCAATCACATACAAACTGATCACAATGGATGTGATATCGTTATATTCAAACATCCAGAAGAAAATTGGATTAAAGGCATGCAAACATTTTCTGATGGACAGAAATATCCAATTCTCTGACCACAACGATATGCTTCTGGAAATGATCGCATTGTGTCTGGAACAAAATTTATTTATGTTCGGGGAATAAATCTATCACCAATCTAAAGGAACCGCCATGGGTTTTTCCTTTAGTCCATCGTACGCATGCCTAACTATTGGGTTATGGGAGCAAACCTGGGCTTGGAATCATGAAAATGACCATTTCGTAGCCAAAACCATAGCATGGTGAAGATATATTGGCGATCTGCTACTGATTTTGGATGGAACAAAGGAAGAATTTGAACATTACTTCAACAAGTTGAATGAGTATGACTTCGGTCTCAAATTTACATATGAAATGACTGATCAAAGATTGGGGTTTCTGGACACCGAAATCTTCATCGAAAACAATCAGGTACATATAATGCTGCACCGCAAAAGTACAGCCACGAATGCGGTACTTCATGCTCAAAGTTTCCATCAATCCAGTCTAATTAAGAATATACCTTATGGGGAGTTCCTCAGAATAAAGAGAATTTTCTCAAGGGAGGAAGATTGGAAAAACCAGCAGAAACAAGCAACAGCAAGATTTGAGAAATGAAAATACAACCCTGCAAGCGTTAAAGTTGCTCTGAATCGAACCCTGTCAGTGAACAGAACAGAACTATTAAAAGAGAACCAAGTGGCCTAAGCTGATGACAAAAAAATAAGAGTCATTACTACACATGCCACGGCCAATCAACAAATCTTTTTTTTTGAAAACTTTTTTATTCACAGCACAAGCAGACGTACATTTCAAAAGAAAATTATAATACATAAATTCCTTGAAAACATAATCAAATAGAAAATAGGCAAATAGATTTACAGTATATTAAAGAAAAAATACATCAGTTTTTTCTGCACCAAATAGGCTCTGACCATGAAAGAAATAGGAACTGTTCACAAATCTCGTACTGCAAAAATTAAGTCATTCATTCGTGAATAGGGAGCAGATTACGCCAAATTTTATCAACTTTCTTCAAAGAACCAATCCCTCGAATTTTGGCAGTTGAAAATTCCATATCGTATATCTCGTTTACCAGAAGCCACCATTCGGTTACCAATGGTGGTTTATCTGAGATCCAAGCCCTAGCAATTATCAGTCTTGCACAAGAAATTAGAATAAACATGAGGTCCTTATAAGTGGCAGTATTTGGTTGTATTCCCAAAAGTATCATCTCAGCAGATAATTTACCAAAGAACATTTTATTCAGTTTCAGAACTTTTTTTATTTCATCCCAAAATGTTTGGAGAGCCGGGCATGAAAAAATTATATGTACTATATCTGCTGCTAGTAGATCACATTTTGGGCATTTTATACGTTCGGATAATGCATTATTCCCTGACCACTTAAAGAAGTGAAGCGGCGTGTAGTATAGCAGGCATACAGTCTTGTAAGATTGAAGTTTTAAGCTAGAAGAATTAGTTAAAGAGTTACTGTTATGAAGAAAAGTGGAAATGTTATTTGAAGAGATGGGCATTCCTAAGGTAGTAGTCCATTTCTGTGCGATTTTGATGCAATCATCAGGTTTAGATTGACAAAGACATTTGTACCCCTGGCTAATTATATCACTATTTGTTTCCCCGTAAATGCAGATCCATATTTCTGAATCTAAGATTTCCCTTAGTTTCATTTTATTCATAAAGAAATCACGTATCTGTGTATACTTGAAAAGACCATTTGCAGGTAGATTATAAAGTGTTCTTAAGGTATCAAATGTTAAAAAACCTGATGATCCGTATAAGTCGGAAAGGTGGTTTATGCCGAGGTTAGCCCATGTTCTAACTATTGGATCGCTAAAAATCTCAGGTAAGCCCGGATTATACCACATGCTTAGCTTTGGGTGAAAGAATGTAGTTGTATTAATAGCCATAATGGTATACCATATATGGACTACATCTTTAGCGGTCTTAAACTTCACTCGTTTGAAGTAGTTTGGGTCATTGCTTCTAGCTAAAAATTGTACAGAGTTTGCTCCTAGCATAAAGTGGTGCTAAAAATAAGGGTAGTTAGAAGAAAAAAGGCTGCGTATCCGACCCAGGAAAGAAGCGTAAAAGTAAAATTTAAAGTCCGGGAAGTCGAGGCCACCCTTAGTAGCTGTTAGTTTGAGAAGAGACAGAGCTCTGCGATCTATTTTGTAGCCCCAAATGTAGCTTCCTAGAATACCATCCAGTTTTTAAAAAAATAAGTTGTTAACATAGAGCAGGATCGACCTGAACAAATACAAAAATTTTGGCAAAATGTTCATTTTTATAAGATTGATTCGTCCTATTAAATTTAAGGGAACCTTATGCCATTTGTTAAGGGTCCCTGTTGTCTCCTTCAATAAAGTATCGTAGTTTAGGGCTATAATTTGTTTTAAGTTAGATGTTATTTTAATACCCAAGTAGTTCGCAGTGTGGCAAACCCCCAAAACTGGGGCCGGAAGCTTGTAGTTAACAACGATCTGCGTTTTGTTTAAATTTAATTTGTGTCCCAAAACCAAGCCGAATTCGTCAGCTTCCTTAATGATCCCTGCTATGGCTTTAGGTACGTTGGTTGTATAAATTGCCAGATCGTCTGCGTAAGCAGTAATTTTGAGGGAGTTATTACCATGCGTAAATGGGATAATACATTCTTGGGTCAGAATTGAATTAATAAAAGGCTCCATTGCAAGAGCAAACAAAAGGGATGACAGGGGACACCCTTGACGTGTGCCTCTTAAAACCGGGAAACTATCACAAATTGAATTGGCATAACCTATTTTTGCGTTGGGTGAATCATACATGGCTTGAATCCTGGTAAGAAACTGTTTCCCAAAGCCCATCCTCCTTAATAAAGCCCAAAGATAATCCCACCCCACTCGGTCGATTGCTTTTTCTGCATCTAATAATACCATACCGAGTTTGGAGGAATTAGTATTGGCAACGTCAAATGCAGTAATAGCAGTGTTAACATGTGTTGTCGTGTCTCTACCCATCACAAAACCGTGCTGATGTTGACTAACTAATTTAGGCATTAGCGGGGCTAATCTCATGGCTAGTAACTTTGAGTAAACCTTAGAATCAGTGTTTATCAAAGAGATGGGCCAAGAAGACCCACACTCCACAGGTGATTTATCCTTCTTTAAAAAAAATATTATTTTGGCAGTTTTCCATGAGTTAGGGATTTTGCCTGTGTTTCTAATTTGATTAATCACTGAGCAGAGTGTAGGTAGCCGTTCCTCGCTGCAGCATTTATAAATTTCCATTGGAGGTGTATCATCCCCAGCGGATTTCCCCTGTGGGAGAGAAGAAATAGCCATTTGTATTTCGGATAGTGAAAAATGTCCTTCGAGTGGTTCCATTAAGTCAGATTCCCTATCTAGTGACCAATTCTTAGTTAGGTATCTTTGCATGTTCTCTTCAGTAGGAGTAGTTTCAGGTGTGTAGAGGTTACTATAGTATGTTACGAACTGTTGTAATATCTGTTCTGGTTGATTGTAGCTAATCCCGTCTGCCCCTGTAATGTTTTTTATCATAGAATTGGCCCTGTCTTCAGCAACCTTATACGCAAGAATTTTGCCGACTCTATCACCACTTTCGTATTGAGACTGTTTGTATTTATGTAGTTTCGAGCTTGCTTTTTCTCTTAAAAAAGTTTTAATTTTAGACTGAAGGGTAGTCAGTTTTAGTTTCAGTAAAGGTTTATTTTTCGAAATTCGCCCCCCTAAGTTCTCTTGTATGATAGCCTCGGCCAGGTGTTCTTCCAGTGCCCTTATTCTAGAGGTCATTTCCAAGGTCTCATCTTTTCGTTCTTTATTTTGTCTCATAATAAATTGCTGTGCAAACCCTCTGATGCTCGCTTTACATGCATCCCATACATAAATGAGGTGTGTTGAATCTGAGTTAAATTCGAAGAATTCTTTAATATGTTTCTTCAGTTGAGAAACGAAAAAAGTATCTATTAGCAAGTACCTTGGAAAAGAAAATAACCTGGCAGCCGGTTTAGGAGATAGTATATTGAACCATAGTATAATGGGATTATGGTCCGAAGTTACTTTTGGACAGATCTCCATTTTACTGCCCTCTAAAACCCGATCTGTCGTCCATGCCACATCTATGCGGGAGCACATTGGGTGGGGGGCAGAGTAGTATGTATAACCAGCAAGTGTCGGATATAGGTTCCTCCAGGCATCTTTTAAATTATGAATGTGCGATAGCTCTAAAATAGCTGCCCTGGTTTTACGCATACGCTGCGATGGATTCGTCTTGGCCGTGTCCTTTGTGTAGTTCATAACGCAATTGAAGTCTCCCATCATTATTATGTCTCCTTCCCAGTCCAAAAGTTCAATATTAAGACGATCAAAAACCCCTGCATCATCAATGTTTGATCCGTACAAGGCACATAGTACATATTTTGCATTCATTAAATTAAATTGTGCTAATGCCCATCTGCCGGCTTTGTCTGCAGCAGTTCTAAGTACCTCTATCTTGAAAGTTTTCTTCTTAAGCATAGCGACACCCCTAATTGGTACATTCGAAGAGGTACAAGTAATCAGTTCATATCCCCCTTGCTCCATCATCTTACGATCCTGAAATCGGATGTGAGTCTCATTTAAAAGGGCAAAGTGAGGGTTATACATTTTCAATTCTTCGAAGACCAACTGTCTTTTAATTCTGTTGTTGAGACCTGAAACGTTCCATGCTAGACAATTTATTTGATACATTTGTTCAATTTTAACCTCTGTAAGCAGTGCCTATTACATTTATTATTCAAGTCTGTACATGTGATTGTGCTTGTGCTGTCGCTTTCACCCTTGTTACCCCTACCCCTTCCCCCTCTTCCCTCTTCCCTTGAGCTTCTCCCCCTGCTCTAGGGGCCCCACCCCAAGTACCTACCCGGAAGCCTCCCTCTATCTTCTGCTGCCGTTGTAAGGGCAGCTGACCAGAGATGTCTCCCCACAATCTCCCCCTCCGTATTAAACTCGTATACAAGATCCCAGCCCATCCCGACCCAACAGAAAATTTTTAAAAAACGAAGTGGTTATTCGTAACTTACAAATTCTAGGTTTCTGTAAGATTAAATACCTAGATTTAAGTGTCCATTTTTGCCAAAAGTTGCTCTGCGTCTTTAACATCATTGAAAATATAAGTGTGCCCTGCATTTGTAACTTTAAGACTCGCAGGTTCTTGGAGTTATGCTGTAGCCCCCCTAGACTTGAAAGAATCTATCAGTTTCCGCAGCCCCCATCTTTTGTCCATTGTAGCCTTGCTAAGGTCTGATTTAGCAAAGAAAGTTATATTATCGCAAGTCACCGGTGTATTTGGTCGAGCTTTCAATGAAATTGCCTGTCTTAGCAGGTAGTTGCCGAAGTAAGCCAGAATTGGTCGAGGGTATTTGCTCTCTTTATTCTTGGAAATAATCGGTATTCTATGTACCCGTTGGAGTTGGCAATCCCAGTCCCAGTCACCCAGGTCTGGGAATGCATTTTTAAAAAGTCGGATCAGGTAGGCCCTAGCGTCGGAGCCTTCAGTCCCTTCGGGGATTCCAGAAATTCTTAGATTCTGGCGCCTCTGTCGATTTTCAAGATCCTCGACTTTGTTCTTCAATGTCTCTATGTCTTCCTTATGTTCTACTGTAGAGGCAGTAGAAGTGGCCAGTGTTTCCTCAACGTCAACTACTCTCTGCTGTAGTTCTTCAACATCTTTAGTGACTCCACTTAGCTTGTTAGTGACTTCCTGTAGACAGTTATGTATCTTACAATTGTCCTCCTTTAGTTGGCGAAAGTGTTGTTGAGACTCTTCGTGATGGACCATTAATGTTTTTAAGATTAAATCCAGAGATGAAGAAGAAGTCTCAGTTTGAGAAGGTATAGGAGAGAATATAAGAGATGTAATAGGAGATGTAATGGGTGTAGCCATAGTAGCAGATGTGACCGGTAATGCAGTTGCCTGGTTGCTTAAAGTAGTAGGTATAAACACTACAGGTGTGACGTCCGTAGAGACCATAGTGATAGGTGACAGATTGGATATTGAATTTGGAGCTGATTCTGAACTTGGTGAGTCCCCTTTGCGAGGAGGGGTCTGAAAAGTATAGTCTTGTAAGTTGTTGTCAGCTTCTATGGGGTAGTTTCCTGGTAGTACTATAGACAACTTTTGAGAGCCCCCTTTAACCTGCATCCACTTAAGTAAGGGGCGTTGGTCTTTGATTATACTCCCTCCTGTAGATCCTGTAGCAGTTGAGAGTAAAGTTGTAAGCAATGTAGCTGTTTCTTTAGTCTTCCCTTTCTTAGATCTTCCTTTTCCTTTCCCCTTTCTTTTAGTGACAGCAGATTTCTCTTTTCTTGTTTGGGCTCGGACATTCTCAGTTCGTCTGCCTATCCCATCCTCCACTCCTTCCTCCATTCACAATTGGCTCAAATTGAACATAATCGATGAAGATGAATGTAAATATTTAAAAACACCTTACCTGAAGATGGAAACAATTTTCTTTCTTCCAAAAATTCATAAACACCCCACTAAACCACCAGGGGGACCGATAGGCTCAGCTAAAGGGGCACTGCTAGAACCGGTGGCGAATTACTTTGATGTCCTCCTACTACCATATGTAAAAGGACTAACTTCATACATTCAAGACATGGGCGACCTGCTGAGACGACTGCAAGAAACTCCGTGGCAATCACATACAAACTGATCACAATGGATGTGATATCGTTATATTCAAACATCCAGAAGAAAATTGGATTAAAGGCATGCAAACATTTTCTGATGGACAGAAATATCCAATTCTCTGACCACAACGATATGCTTCTGGAAATGATCGCATTGTGTCTGGAACAAAATTTATTTATGTTAGAGAATAAATCTATCACCAATCTAAAGGAACCGCCATGGGTTTTTCCTTTAGTCCATCGTACGCATGCCTAACTATGGGGTTATGGGAGCAAACCTGGGCTTGGAATCATGAAAATGACCATTTCGTAGCCAAAACCATAGCATGGTGAAGATATATTGGCGATCTGCTACTGATTTTGGATGGAACAAAGGAAGAATTTGAACATTACTTCAACAAGTTGAATGAGTATGACTTCGGTCTCAAATTTACATATGAAATGACTGATCAAAGATTGGGGTTTCTGGACACCGAAATCTTCATCGAAAACAATCAGGTACATATAATGCTGCACCGCAAAAGTACAGCCACGAATGCGGTACTTCATGCTCAAAGTTTCCATCAATCCAGTCTAATTAAGAATATACCTTATGGGGAGTTCCTCAGAATAAAGAGAATTTTCTCAAGGGAGGAAGATTGGAAAAACCAGCAGAAACAAGCAACAGCAAGATTTGAGAAATGAAAATACAACCCTGCAAGCGTTAAAGTTGCTCTGAATCGAACCCTGTCAGTGAACAGAACAGAACTATTAAAAGAGAACCAAGTGGCCTAAGCTGATGACAAAAAAATAAGAGTCATTACTACACATGCCAAAGCCAATCAACAAATCTTTTTTTTTGAAAACTTTTTTATTGACAGCACAAGCAGACGTACATTTCAAAAGAAAATTATAATACATAAATTCCTTGAAAACATAATCAAATAGAAAATAGGCAAATAGATTTACAGTATATTAAAGAAAAAATACATCAGTTTTTTCTGCACCAAATAGGCTCTGACCATGAAAGAAATAGGAACTGTTCACAAATCTCGTACTGCAAAAATTAAGTCATTCATTCGTGAATAGGGAGCAGATTACGCCAAATTTTATCAACTTTCTTCAAAGAACCAATCCCTCGAATTTTGGCAGTTGAAAATTCCATATCGTATATCTCGTTTACCAGAAGCCACCATTCGGTTACCAATGGTGGTTTATCTGAGATCCAAGCCCTAGCAATTATCAGTCTTGCACAAGAAATTAGAATAAACATGAGGTCCTTATAAGTGGCAGTATTTGGTTGTATTCCCAAAAGTATCATCTCAGCAGATAATTTACCAAAGAACATTTTATTCAGTTTCAGAACTTTTTTTATTTCATCCCAAAATGTTTGGAGAGCCGGGCATGAAAAAATTATATGTACTATATCTGCTGCTAGTAGATCACATTTTGGGCATTTTATACGTTCGGATAATGCATTATTCCCTGACCACTTAAAGAAGTGAAGCGGCGTGTAGTATAGCAGGCATACAGTCTTGTAAGATTGAAGTTTTAAGCTAGAAGAATTAGTTAAAGAGTTACTGTTATGAAGAAAAGTGGAAATGTTATTTGAAGAGATGGGCATTCCTAAGGTAGTAGTCCATTTCTGTGCGATTTTGATGCAATCATCAGGTTTAGATTGACAAAGACATTTGTACCCCAGGCTAATTATATCACTATTTGTTTCCCCGTAAATGCAGATCCATATTTCTGAATCTAAGATTTCCCTTAGTTTCATTTTATTCATAAAGAAATCACGTATCTGTGTATACTTGAAAAGACCATTTGCAGGTAGATTATAAAGTGTTCTTAAGGTATCAAATGTTAAAAAACCTGATGATCCGTATAAGTCGGAAAGGTGGTTTATGCCGAGGTTAGCCCTTGTTCTAACTATTGGATCGCTAAAAATCTCAGGTAAGCCCGGATTATACCACATGCTTAGCTTTGGGTGAAAGAATGTAGTTGTATTAATAGCCATAATGGTATACCATATATGGACTACATCTTTAGCGGTCTTAAACTTCACTCGTTTGAAGTAGTTTGGGTCATTGCTTCTAGCTAAAAATTGTACAGAGTTTGCTCCTAGCATAAATTGGTGCTACAAATAAGGGTAGTTAGAAGAAAAAAGGCTGCGTATCCGACCCAGGAAAGAAGCGTAAAAGTAAAATTTAAAGTCCGGGAAGTCGAGGCCACCCTTAGTAGCTGTTAGTTTGAGAAGAGACAGAGCTCTGCGATTTATTTTGTAGCCCCAAATGTAGCTTCCTAGAATACCATCCAGTTTTTAAAAAAATAAGTTGTTAACATAGAGCAGGATCGACCTGAACAAATACAAAAATTTTGGCAAAATGTTCATTTTTATAAGATTGATTCGTCCTATTAAATTTAAGGGAACCTTATGCCATTTGTTAAGGGTCCCTGTTGTCTCCTTCAATAAAGTATCGTAGTTTAGGGCTATAATTTGTTTTAAGTTAGATGTTATTTTAATACCCAAGTAGTTCGCAGTGTGGCAAACCCCCAAAACTGGGGCCGGAAGCTTGTAGTTAACAACGATCTGCGTTTTGTTTAAATTTAATTTGTATCCCAAAACCAAGCCGAATTCGTCAGCTTCCTTAATGATCCCTGCTATGGCTTTAGGTACGTTGGTTGTATAAATTGCCAGATCGTCTGCGTAAGCAGTAATTTTGAGGGAGTTATTACCATGCGTAAATGGGATAATACATTCTTGGGTCAGAATTGAATTAATAAAAGGCTCCATTGCAAGAGCAAACAAAAGGGATGACAGGGGACACCCTTGACGTGTGCCTCTTAAAACCGGGAAACTATCACAAATTGAATTGGCATAACCTATTTTTGCGTTGGGTGAATCATACATGGCTTGAATCCTGGTAAGAAACTGTTTCCCAAAGCCCATCCTCCTTAATAAAGCCTAAAGATAATCCCACCCCACTCGGTCGAAGGCTTTTTCTACATCTAATAATACCATACCGAGTTGGGAGGAATTAGTATTGGCAACGTCAAATGCAGTAATAGCAGTGTTAACATGTGTTGTCGTGTCTCTACCCATCACAAAACCGTGCTGATGTTGACTAACTAATTTAGGCATTAGCGGGGCTAATCTCATGGCTAGTAACTTTGAGTAAACCTTAGAATCAGTGTTTATCAAAGAGATGGGCCGAGAAGACCCACACTCCACAGGTGATTTATCCTTCTTTAAAAAAAATATTATTTTGGCAGTTTTCCATGAGTTAGGGATTTTGCCTGTGTTTCTAATTTGATTAATCACTGAGCAGAGTGTAGGTAGCAGTTCCTCGCTGCAGCATTTATAAATTTCCATTGGAGGTCTATCATCCCCAGCGGATTTCCCCTGTGGGAGAGAAGAAATAGCCATTTGTATTTCGGATAGTGAAAAATGTCCTTCGAGTGGTTCCATTAAGTCAGATTCCCTATCTAGTGACCAATTCTTAGTTAGGTATCTTTGCATGTTCTCTTCAGTAGGAGTAGTTTCAGGTGTGTAGAGGTTACTATAGTATGTTACGAACTGTTGTAATATCTGTTCTGGTTGATTGTAGCTAATCCCGTCCGCCCCTGTAATGTTTTTTATCATAGAATTGGCCCTGTCTTCAGCAACCTTATACGCAAGAATTTTGCCGACTCTATCACCACTTTCGTATTGAGACTGTTTGTATTTATGTAGTTTCGAGCTTGCTTTTTCTCTTTAAAAAGTTTTAATTTTAGACTGAAGGGTAGTCAGTTTTAGTTTCAGTAAAGGTTTATTTTTCGAAATTCGCCCCCCTAAGTTCTCTTGTATGATAGCCTTGGCCAGGTGTTCTTCCAGTGCCCTTATTCTAGAGGTCATTTCCAAGGTCTCATCTTTTCGTTCTTTATTTTGTCTCATAATAAATTGCTGTGCAAACCCTCTGATGCTCGCTTTACATGCATCCCATACATAAATGAGGTGTGTTGAATCTGAGTTAAATTCGAAGAATTCTTTAATATGTTTCTTCAGTTGAGAAACGAAAAAAGTATCTATTAGCAAGTACCTTGGAAAAGAAAATAACCTGGCAGCCGGTTTAGGAGATAGTATATTGAACCATAGTATAATGGGATTATGGTCCGAAGTTACTTTTGGACAGATCTCCATTTTACTGCCCTCTAAAACCCGATCTGTCGTCCATGCCACATCTATGCGGGAGCACATTGGGTGGGGGGCAGAGTAGTATGTATAACCAGCAAGTGTCGGATATAGGTTCCTCCAGGCATCTTTTAAATTATGAATGCGCGATAGCTCTAAAATAGCTGCCCTGGTTTTACGCATACGCTGTGATGGATTCGTCTTGGCCGTGTCCTTTGTGTAGTTCATAACGCAATTGAAGTCTCCCATCATTATTATGTCTCCTTCCCAGTCCAAAAGTTCAATATTAAGACGATCAAAAACCCCTGCATCATCAATGTTTGATCCGTACAAGGCACATAGTACATATTTTGCATTCATTAAATTAAATTGTGCTAATGCCCATCTGCCGGCTTTGTCTGCAGCAGTTCTAAGTACCTCTATCTTGAAAGTTTTCTTCTTAAGTATAGCGACACCCCTAATTGGTACATTCGAAGAGGTACAAGTAATCAGTTCATATCCCCCTTGCTCCATCATCTTACGATCCTGAAATCGGATGTGAGTCTCATTTAAAAGGGCAAAGTGAGGGTTATACATTTTCAATTCTTCGAAGACCAACTGTCTTTTAATTCTGTTGTTGAGACCTGAAACGTTCCATGCTAGACAATTTATTTGATACATTTGTTCAATTTTAACCTCTGTAAGCAGTGCCTATTACATTTATTATTCAAGTCTGTACATGTGATTGTGCTTGTGCTGTCGCTTTCACCCTTGTTACCCCTACCCCCTCCCCCTCTTCCCTCTCCCCTTGAGCTTCTCCCCCTGCTCTAGGGGCCCCACCCCAAGTACCTACCCGGAAGCCTCCCTCTATCTTCTGCTGCCGTTGTAAGGGCAGCTGACCAGAGATGTCTCCCCACAATCTCCCCCTCCGTATTAAACTCGTATACAAGATCCCAGCCCATCCCGACCCAACAGAAAAATTTTAAAAAACGAAGTGGTTATTCGTAACTTACAAATTCTAGGTTTCTGTAAGATTAAATACCTAGATTTAAGTGTCCTTTTTTGCCAAAAGTTGCTCTGCGTCTTTAACATCATTGAAAATATAAGTGTGCCCTGCATTTGTAACTTTAAGACTCGCAGGTTCTTGGAGTTATGCTGTAGCCCCCCTAGACTTGAAAGAATCTATCAGTTTCCGCAGCCCCCATCTTTTGTCCATTGTAGCCTTGCTAAGGTCTGATTTATCAAAGAAAGTTATATTATCGCAAGTCACCGGTGTATTTGGTCGAGCTTTCAATGAAATTGCCTGTCTTAGCAGGTAGTTGCCGAAGTAAGCCAGAATTGGTCGAGGGTATTTGCTCTCTTTATTCTTGGAAATAATCGGTATTCTATGTACCCGTTGGAGTTGGCAATCCCAGTCCCAGTCACACAGGTCTGGTAATGCATTTTTAAAAAGTCGGATAAGGTAGGCCCTAGCGTCGGAGCCTTCAGTCCCTTCGGGGATTCCAGAAATTCTTAGATTCTGGCGCCTCTGTCGATTTTCAAGATCCTCGACTTTGTTCTTCAATGTCTCTATGTCTTCCTTATGTTCTACTGTAGAGGCAGTAGAAGTGGCCAGTGTTTCCTCGACGTCAACTACTCTCTGCTGTAGTTCTTCAACATCTTTAGTGACTCCATTTAGCTTGTTAGTGACTTCCTGTAGACAGTTATGTATCTTACAATTGTCCTCCTTTAGTTGGCGAAAGTGTTGTTGAGACTCTTCGTGATGGACCATTAATGTTTTTAAGATTAAATCCAGAGATGAAGAAGAAGTCTCAGTTTGAGAAGGGATAGGAGAGAATATAAGAGATGTAACAGGAGATGTAATGGGTGTAGCCATAGTAGCAGATGTGACCGGTAATGCAGTTGCCTGGTTGCTTAAAGTAGTAGGTATAAACACTACAGGTGTGACGTCCGTAGAGACCATAGTGATAGGTGACAGATTGGATATTGAATTTGGAGCTGATTCTGAACTTGGTAAGTCCCCTTTGCGAGGAGGGGTCTGAAAAGTATAGTCTTGTAAGTTGTTGTCAGCTTCTATGGGGTAGTTTCCTGGTAGTACTATAGACAACTTTTGAGAGCCCCCTTTAACCTGCATCCACTTAAGTAAGGGGCGTTGGTCTTTGATTATATTCCCTCCTGTAGATCCTGTAGCAGTTGAGAGTAAAGTTGTAAGCAATGTAGCTGTTTCTTTAGTCTTCCCTTTCTTAGCTCTTCCTTTTCCTTTCCCCTTTCTTTTAGTGACAGCAGATTTCTCTTTTCTTGTTTGGGCTCGGACATACTCAGTTCGTCTGCCTATCCCATCCTCCACTCCTTCCTCCATTCCATCCTTTCCTTCGACAAGCTCCTCATACTCATCGTCGTTAGAATTATGTTCCTGTA
The DNA here is from genome assembly GCF_964263255.1 of Lissotriton vulgaris. Lineage (NCBI taxonomy): Eukaryota > Metazoa > Chordata > Amphibia > Caudata > Salamandridae > Lissotriton > Lissotriton vulgaris. The sequence goes on along the minus strand of NC_141685.1, from coordinate 795,068,120 downwards.
TTGAGTTAGACTCAGTATCCCCCATGTCGTTATCGGTATTGGAACTTTTCACTTCTATAGTTGTATTTGGTGGTGGCGCCAATATCTGTGCTTGTAGATGCACATATGTAGGTTTAGGAGTTAGCAGAGTGGCTATGGGAGACGTATCGGTTTGTAAAGGTACATTGATATCGGGTACGTCAGCGTCAGCGCAGTATCAGTATTCAGCTCTATCTCAGCTCCCCCATTGGAAGCCTCAGAGACCCCAAGAGGTCCAGTTGTAGTACTCAGCATAGATTGCGTAGATTGCGCGGATTGCGCAGATGTTACCTTGTTTGAATTACTCTCCGCTGATGAGTTACAGTCTGACTCCCCCCTTACGGTACATCATTATTTAGTCCTTGTTGAGTAGCCTTGCTACTAATGTTACCAGTTTTTTTGGTCTTATCATTAGCCTTATCTGCAGAGATATCGTCCTCTTTTATTTTGGTTTTGGTTTTTTATTTGAACAAAGTCACTTTCTCCTTTACATTCAAAGTAGTAGGGGGGAGGTTAAGCAGTGGTTTACCAGCTTGGAGCTCCTGTTGATGAAGGGAAGATGTAAGTGCCACCACTGCAGGTGAAATGGGTCTGAGCGGCTGCGGCTTCATCTATTCCTCTCCTCGATTCTTCTGACCCCTCCTTCAGGGGAGTACCTTTCAGCAGGGCTTTATTCTGTCTTGTATTTTTTGGAGCCATGAGAGCCATAAGGGTATGCCTTTGCGCCCGTTCGTCTTATCTAGCCTAGTCCTAGTTGTGTAGGCAGAGTCACCTTGGCAATCACTTTTGGCAATCAACCAAGACCAAGCCTCGCCGGCAGTCTTTTGCGGGTGCAGGTGCTGTTGCTGGTGCCGGTGCCGGTGCTGGGTGCTGAGTGGGGCTGAATGAAGCTAGAAGGAACAGCAAAGCACTCCTTGAATCGTTTGAATCACGGGTCTCTGATCCAGTAATCAATAGTCAGTAGCCAGTAACAAGTACCCCCCCTGGTAATACACTAACAGGTACGGGTACAAGCAGAGGTAACTATCTTTTGAATTTTTTCAGGAGCTTTTCAGAGGAAGCGGTGCTATTAAAAAGCACTGATTTGAGGCTTTGGAGCTTTGCAGTAGCCGCGTGGTAAACTCAGTAAACTCAGTAGAAACTGTTCAGAGCACCCCCCGGCAACATCGCTGCTTCTCTGCTCCTCACCTCTTTCCAACTTGCAGTTTGTTTCGCCCAGTCTCGGTCTCGGTCTCAGTGCAATCTTCAGCGCCTCAGCTTCTCGACTCTGTTCTTGCTGCGTCTCGTTGCAGCCGCAAGCCGTGCGCTGTAACCCCGAAAGCCGCAGCTGCAGTCCGCAGTCCTCAGTCCACCCTGCCGTCCACCCAGCTGAGCTCAGCTGAGTCGAGCAGTAGCAGGGGTTGGCTGTAGGTAGCGGTAGCAGGTATTGGTAAACGCCAAGCTGCACAGATCGCCAAACAGACACCCGGTAAGCTAAAGACTCCGCTGGGTCACTCGGGCTGGATCACTCAGTCTCAGCACCCGGCTACCACATTTCTTTCACGGTCGAACTGTTGGGTTGGTGTGCTGTTAGTCACACAGGAGGGAGATCTCTGTGGGAGGACCTCACTGCAGCGGCTTCAATCCGCCATCTTGCTTCCTACACTCTCTGGGCCAATGAACAAATCATGAAAATCTTAAGAAAGAATTGGCACATACTGCACATGGATTCAACAACATCAGGAATTGTAGGAGACCATCCAAGCATAACCTATAGAACAGCAAGGAATCTAAGGGGCCAGTTAATTCACAGCCATATTCTACAACAAATGAAACCTGAAACTTGGTTAAAACCGAAGGGCTTCTACAAATGTTCAAATTGTAAAGTGTGCTGCATTGCTCAAAACACCAAAGAAATCACAATGGCCAATAAAGGAAAATGGAAAATTCAACAACTTATCAACTGCAAAAGCCAATTCGTCATCTACATCATTGAGTGCCCGTGTTCTCTCAGCAGCACGAAATGCAAATTAAAGAAGCGCATATTGGAACATGTTCGTGCTACCATAAACACTGACAGGAGCAACGCAGTTGCCAAACATATGGAGAAGGAACATGGATGCAACTGGAAGGAACTCAAATGTTATGCTGTAGAAAGTGTTGGAACACACCCCAGAGGGGGGGATCGTGTAAGGATCAGGAGGCAGAAAGAATCAAAACATATCATGAACTTCCGTTGCCTGAGCCCCCATGGATTAAATCAGGATGAAGAATTACATTACCACCTTTGAACCGTCAAAAAAAAATTCCTAGTCGGAATTGAATCATGGAACGTAAAGAACTGACCTCCTTCAGGATTTTAAAAGGAATTTTTATTTTATATTTTTTTCTCACTAATATTGTTTTTATTTAGCACTTTCTTTGACTTAAGTACACAGGGGGGGACTAGATACAATTTGGGCACAGACTGGTATAATTTCCGTATAACAAAGACATATAAGACAAGTGGCCTTGGATATTGCACTATAAGGCCCACTGGAGGGCATAATTTGAACAAGCAGTGACAATATGATTAGGTTTTTTTGTATAATGATGTGCAAAAGGGAAAAAACTCAGAAAATGGAGGTCAAGTCCTCTTGACAGCACAAGATGATAGAAAGTGCATTAGAAGACATAGAATAGAATTTTGCACATAGCATTATAAGGAATAAATAGAAAGGTCACGCCCACTAGAGGGCATGTATGGTGATAATCGTTGTTTAAAAAGGACAATTGACCATGTAGAACGATGCAGAATAACCAATGAATGAAAATTTGCCGTGAACTAAATCTCCCAGAACACAATTTTAAAAATGTGGTGATTACTAGTCCTGTGAGCAAGGTCTCTGTAGTGACCGAAACGCGTAAGGTGATGCTGGCTTGCTGTGAAATAAATCGAATTAATCATCAAAACTGACTGTGGATATTGTGGTGTAGCCTGGGAGTGCACGAAGATAACTGCCCCACGGGGAAACAGAATACGATTAAAAAGCGGCTTGGTCCTGCCGCACTTCGTTTGCACCGCCATAGAGCACCCGGAGGCCTTCATGTGGACCATGCAGGGTTAAAATATAGATATATATATATTATATATATATATATATGTATATATATATATATATATATATATATATATATATATATATATATATATACTGGAGGGTTTGAAACACGAACAGCCGTTCGGACCGCAAGCCCCAGAATGCAGCAACAAAAAAGAAGGTATTTCACATAGCTGTGCCATCGGAGGAAGTGAAAAATAAGTTAAAAACATCGGGCTGTGGAACTTATGGCATGTTCTTTTGGTGCAGGACATTTCTTTGAAAAAGTTTCCATGGGGAAACGAAACGCGTCAGAACAAGTCCCAATCCTGCTGTCCCCTTTAAATAAATTGGCTAAAAAGTGAAGTAACGTGTGCGGCTCAGTTTCTTTCCGCAAGGGGAGATGTTGTGAACATTAATATCGGCGTGGTTCCGCCGAAGAGCAAACGCACCGCCACAAGAGCGCCGACGCTCTCCCAACTTGAACCCAAGCGCAGACCCGACAAAACGGATCGGGAGAGTGGTGCCACCGAGGACTGGACCTCGGCATTGGTCCTAAGTCAGTCTCAAAAGCAGGCTGACATGGGGGAACTTCTTGCCAAGAAAGCGGTTTTACTGAGCAACAGGATTTAATTCACCACCCACTGGAGGGTTTGAAACACGAACAGCCGTTCGGACCGCAAGCCCCAGAATGCAGCAACAAAAAAGAAGGTATTTCACATAGCTGTGCCATCGGAGGAAGTGAAAAATAAGTTAAAAACATCGGGCTGTGGAACTTATGGCATGTTCTTTTGGTGCAGGACATTTCTTTGAAAAAGTTTCCATGGGGAAACGAAACGCGTCAAAACAAGTCCCAATCCTGCTGTCCCCTTTAAATAAATTGGCTAAAAAGTGAAGTAACGTGTGCGGCTCAGTTTCTTTCCGCAAGGGGAGATGTTGTGAACATTAATATCGGCGTGGTTCCGCCGAAGAGCAAACGCACCGCCACAAGAGCGCCGACGCTCTCCCAACTTGAACCCAAGCGCAGACCCGACAAAACGGATCGGGAGAGTGGTGCCACCGAGGACTGGACCTCGGCATTGGTCCTAAGTCAGTCTCAAAAGCAGGCTGACATGGGGGAACTTCTTGCCAAGAAAGCGGTTTTACTGAGCAACAGGATTTAATTCACCACCCACTGGAGGGTTTGAAACACGAACAGCCGTTCGGACCGCAAGCCCCAGAATGCAGCAACAAAAAAGAAGGTATTTCACATAGCTGTGCCATCGGAGGAAGTGAAAAATAAGTTAAAAACATCGGGCTGTGGAACTTATGGCATGTTCTTTTGGTGAAGGACATTTCTTTGAAAAAGTTTCCATGGGGAAACGAAACGCGTCAGAACAAGTCCCAATCCTGCTGTCCCCTTTAAATAAATTGGCTAAAAAGTGAAGTAACGTGTGCGGCTCAGTTTCTTTCCGCAAGGGGAGATGTTGTGAACATTAATATCGGCGTGGTTCCGCCGAAGAGCAAACGCACCGCCACAAGAGCGCCGACGCTCTCCCAACTTGAACCCAAGCGCAGACCCGACAAAACGGATCGGGAGAGTGGTGCCACCGAGGACTGGACCTCGGCATTGGTCCTAAGTCAGTCTCAAAAGCAGGCTGACATGGGGGAACTTCTTGCCAAGAAAGCGGTTTTACTGAGCAACAGGATTTAATTTACCACCCACTGGAGGGTTTGAAACACGAACAGCCGTTCGGACCGCAAGCCCCAGAATGCAGCAACAAAAAAGAAGGTATTTCACATAGCTGTGCCATCGGAGGAAGTGAAAAATAAGTTAAAAACATCGGGCTGTGGAACTTATGGCATGTTCTTTTGGTGCAGGACATTTCTTTGAAAAAGTTTCCATGGGGAAACGAAACGCGTCAGAACAAGTCCCAATCCTGCTGTCCCCTTTAAATAAATTGGCTAAAAAGTGAAGTAACGTGTGCGGCTCAGTTTCTTTCCGCAAGGGGAGATGTTGTGAACATTAATATCGGCGTGGTTCCGCCGAAGAGCAAACGCACCGCCACAAGAGCGCCGACGCTCTCCCAACTTGAACCCAAGCGCAGACCCGACAAAACGGATCGGGAGAGTGGTGCCACCGAGGACTGGACCTCGGCATTGGTCCTAAGTCAGTCTCAAAAGCAGGCTGACATGGGGGAACTTCTTGCCAAGAAAGCGGTTTTACTGAGCAACAGGATTTAATTCACCACCCACTGGAGGGTTTGAAACACGAACAGCCGTTCGGACCGCAAGCCCCAGAATGCAGCAACAAAAAAGAAGGTATTTCACATAGCTGTGCCATCGGAGGAAGTGAAAAATAAGTTAAAAACATCGGGCTGTGGAACTTATGGCATGTTCTTTTGGTGCAGGACATTTCTTTGAAAAAGTTCCCATGGGGAAACGAAACGCGTCAGAACAAGTCCCAATCCTGCTGTCCCCTTTAAATAAATTGGCTAAAAAGTGAAGTAACGTGTGCGGCTCAGTTTCTTTCCGCAAGGGGAGATGTTGTGAACATTAATATCGGCGTGGTTCCGCCGAAGAGCAAACGCACCGCCACAAGAGCGCCGACGCTCTCCCAACTTGAACCCAAGCGCAGACCCGACAAAACGGATCGGGAGAGTGGTGCCACCGAGGACTGGACCTCGGCATTGGTCCTAAGTCAGTCTCAAAAGCAGGCTGACATGGGGGAACTTCTTGCCAAGAAAGCGGTTTTACTGAGCAACAGGATTTAATTCACCACCCACTGGAGGGTTTGAAACACGAACAGCCGTTCGGACCGCAAGCCCCAGAATGCAGCAACAAAAAAGAAGGTATTTCACATAGCTGTGCCATCGGAGGAAGTGAAAAATAAGTTAAAAACATCGGGCTGTGGAACTTATGGCATGTTCTTTTGGTGCAGGACATTTCTTTGAAAAAGTTTCCATGGGGAAACGAAACGCGTCAGAACAAGTCCCAATCCTGCTGTCCCCTTTAAATAAATTGGCTAAAAAGTGAAGTAACGTGTGCGGCTCAGTTTCTTTCCGCAAGGGGAGATGTTGTGAACATATATATATATATATATATATTATACTGGTGGTCAACAGTAGGTAGTTATAGTTAGGGCCTGATTACGATGGCGTGGAGACCACCACCGACAGGCTGTCGGTCTCCACGTCATCAGAACAGAGATCACCGTCCCCCATATTATAATGGCTTTTGGAAGGGTAGTGATGGAGCAACGTTTTATACGTACAGAAACTTGCTTGTATTCAGCCCTCTCGAAATAACCTATAACTAATTAATCAACATGTTCTGTTTACTAATATTTGCATTACACAACACATTTAGTATCTAGAGGAAGGTAATGCACCTGCTATTGCTTCAACTAAACTTAGTTTGTTCTGCTTAACTATTAAAGCCATAGTATAATTAAAGTAATGGGGTTAGAGTAGAGGTAAGTGGTATACAGTGCATTCATTTATTTTTGTATTCTAATATGTCTTTTCTTTGACTTTGTTATTAGCTTTTATTTGGGCCTAAGAGTGACACAAACTCCATATTGAAAAAGCTGCGCCCAGAAAACCCTGAAGTCACTGACATTGAATGACTGCCAATACTCATCTTACCCACAATGTTCATGGGAAACTGACCATTTGACCTCAGGAGAGGAAGAAATGTGAACTGTAACAAATACAATGTATACCAAATGCAACCAATATTGCTGGGTGGAATAAAAGTGCATGGGAAAATAAATTATGGGCGGTAACTTGATCAATATAATTCAATGAGAAATTACCTCATCTTTGTATGGTGTGATGACCTCTCCTCGTCTTTCTGAACAATCACTGAAGGGGAACACATAGATTTGCAACATTTAGGGGTGGTACATTGCCCTGGAAATGGTATACCCAAGGTAGGCTTAGTTAGAGAAATTGTACGACTTGCCCGATTATCTGACCTGTCACTGACCCAACGCATGCTATAGGAGATCAAGAGCAGAGGTGCTGGCGGAGCACTCTGTCAGAAGAATCGAGATTTGCTGAGGGAGAATTATCGATTACCCAATCGGGGTATCAGAATTTGGCGTAGAGAGAGGGGTGCGACGCTGGCGTTGTACTAGTGGAGGTTACCTGTCCTGATCTACACCTGTCCTGTCCTGATTAGTCAGGAGCCTTATCTTTGCCCCAGCTCATGGCCAGGATTGTTCCTCGCACCATTTTAGGTAAATATAATCCATGTAGTATGTCCTTGTGCTATTTCCCTTTCTCACCCTTCCCAGGTACCAATGTCTTAAGGTGTTACTGTAATTTCTTGCAAACTTTATGCGCTAATAATCATTTTCTTACTTGTAAAATTTATGGTCACTGTATTGTGGCCACTGACTCAAAAAACCTTGCATAGATAAAGTGTTTAAAACTTCTCCAGAGTCTGTGATTATTTCAGGAAAGGTAAATTATTAAATTACTGCTTGATATGCTAACTCCCTTTTTGATCCCTAGGACTTATAACATAGGTGACAAGGATTGGTAAGTCATGGTGTATAGGTATAAGTCCTGAAATATAAAATTCTGATAGGCAGGAAATAGAAGCAGGATTAACGGTTCGAAGGTGTGAATGTTTAAGGGCCCAGGTGAGTAAGATTTATTGAGCTGGCAATCCCGCGCGCCATCAGTAGCGGTCGGAAACTCCGACCGCCGCGGTTCCGACAGGCGGTCTGTATCTCACTGCCTGTCTAACCTCCCTGTAGTCCCAGAATGGTGGCGGGGCCTGTCAGGCACCGCTGTAGGGATTACAATATCCCTTACTGTAAGTCATTCTGCGGCAGTCAACCCACCGCAAAACGGCAGGCAGAAATGGATTTGGGGTCCATAACGGGCCGCCCTAGCCCCTTCATCCAGGGAAATAGACACTGGGGGGCACGGTGCCCCCCTACATATCCCTACACCATGTGGTAGGCACCACATGGTGGTTGCCACATGGTGCAGGGATAATGTTGGGGTGTCTGTTTTGTCTTGTGGCAGGTTGTCACGATCGCGTTGCAACCGCACTTCACTTCCCTGTAGGCCAAGAGCCAAGAACTACCACTCCTATGAGCCTCCACGACGCGAGCGGGATCTCGCGAGAGGAAGCATAAATGGAAGTTCCAGCCCGAGCTCGGCGTTGGGAATTCCAGTCTGAATGCCAGGATTGCCTGCTTCATAGATATGTTTCTTCCCCGTGGTGCGGTAACGGTGCTCTGTACCGTTTGGAGTTTATGTTTACAGTTGTTGGATGCTGACTCGGTCGGTATTGCCGGCCGACGGGGAAGTGGATGTTTTGAGATCCACAAAGTCAATTCCCCTATTATTTTGATATTCGTACTGTCCACAGACAAGCCTTGTTTTGCCTCTTTCACGCTGGGAACTACACCTGTCTATATAAGAAGTATTATATCGGACTCCATGATCCCTGATCTTTTGGTGTATCTCCTAGGAATTATTTCCTTTGCACTTATCCAGTATTGATGTGACAGTGGTACAGTTGCTTGTGTGTTTTGTGTATTAACCTTCTGTCTATGACTCCTTTATTTAACAGGGGTTCCCCTTGAGTGGTAATGGCTACACTCTACCCCTGTGATTCGATTAGGAGTTTAGACATGGATATGTTCAATGCTAAATAGGGTGATTCTCTCGGGACCTGGTTGTGTCTTGTATGTGTGTAGATATTTATGTTCACATGTTGCATTCCTTTTGGATTTATGCAGTGATACATCAGAAATTCACAGCTCTGTCAGGCAGCTCTGCACATCAGCAAATACGTATTTTCCTTTACAGGTATAAGGAACTTGACAGGTACAATATATGGTGTAAGGAAATTTCTGATGCATATCAAGTGAGTTAGTGTTCTTATAGTCTACCATTTCTTTGTGTCTTTCAGATCTCCCTCCCCGCTGTTCCCTTCCTTTCCTTCCCCCCCTCCATTCCCTCTTCCCCCGCTTGATCCTCCCAACGCTCTGTGCTATCACGGCAATCCAGGCGTTGGTTAGATCTAGAGGTGGACATACTAAGCAACAAACCGATCCTGAGGACAGACTCTTAACACAGGTGCTGCAGAGCGCAGCACCCGCTGCAATACAAAACATGGGCAATGGAACTGCCACGGTGGCGGTCGCATTGTAAATTGCCCTGTGGGACTGCCACCTTGTAGGTGGGTGCTCCCAAATACGATACGATAACGGATGGACTGAAGTCCGTCCATCATCGTAATGACCCCCTAAGTATCCATAGGAAGAGTGTTTTCTGTTTTGCTAATAACTTTGGCACTGTTTGAGGAATCTTCACGAAATTTTCAGGTGGTGTCTGGAAAGTTTCAGGGTGAAACCATCAAACAGGGGCCAAGAAATAGAGGGGCCCCAAAACACCTTTTCCCTATGCAATTTCCCATAGGGATTTTAGACACGACTACAGCCCAAACCACTGAATGGACTTATGGCAAATTTGGCAGAAACCTCGATCTCGGTGCAAAAATAGTTTTTTTGGTAATTTAGTGTCAATCTGTTCAATAGTTTTGAAGTTACTCAAGTAAAAAGATTTATGTATATCTAGAGACGGAGATCCTCTGTGAATCCATGGATGGACGCACCAACAGCACTGCCGTGATTGGCAACTTGAGAAGAAAGTTGCGGAAACCATTTTGTGCATTGGGACTCATTTACCATCCGGGAAATAAAATGTAAAAGTGATAGAAGGGGTGAGGGTAGAGGTACAGTGACCTAGTGGTACTAATGAAAGGGTGTAAGGAACTCCTCATGGGTAAGAAATTGTCTAAAATGTTTTTAGTGCAAGAGAATCCATGGATCCACCTGGATCCGCCCAGATCCACAAATTCACCCAAATTAACTGACCTAGATCCCAATACAAAAAAACACATACACCCACTCACAGACCCACACAGCCACTCGCCACACACTTACACACCCACTCTCACACCCACTTACAGACCCACACAACCGCTCACACACAATACAGCCACACACACACCCACTCACAGACCCACAAAACCACTCATACACCCACTCCCAGACCCACTCACAAACCCACTTATAAATCCACCCAACCACTTACACACCCATATAGCCAGTCTCACACAGTCACTCACAAAGCCATTCACATTCACACACACAGGCAGTGATACCCTTATAGAAATTGCTATAGCATATGTTTGTATTAAATGTGTTGTTTTGGTATTTAATGTCTGCGATATAACCGGCAGACCGCTTATTTATCCGAGAATTCACAACGGATCCGAGGAACTATAAAATGAGTTTGAAGAAAGACTTGATGCATTGCATTTATAGAAAGACTACATAAGTTACCTAACCTTACTTTTTTAATCTTTAGTGTTAAAATATATATTAAGAATGGAGCCTGGGTTGTGAAGACGACGGGGTGGGAGGTGGGGAAGTGGGAGCTAAAGCCCTTTTAGCCCAATGGGCTCATGGGTAACGGTATCAAAAAATTTGGATGTAAGACCCATCAGCATTGCCACAACAAATGGAAGAATGGCAAGGCACTCTGTTGCAGTGATGAAAAGATTTCATTCCAAAGGTGACGCAGTACGACTCCCGAAGAGCCTTTATCAAGTGCCATCTCAGTGCTGCATAGAAAATGATATAGTGCATTCCATGAACACAAACAACAGATTTTGCAGTTAAAAACAACAAAATGAACGCAACTGGGTTCCGACCAAAATATTCACAATTCATGCAGTCATTCAAAATATTATACTGCACCAATTTGTACAGAATTGAGTCAAAAGAAAAATAATGATATATATTTTTCTGGTGTGCTCCTTCAAAATAAATGCAATTACTTTTGGCGGATGCCACTTGTCGTTTCTATCTTGGCAAGTCTCCCATGCCACCAAACTGTAAGTGACCCCCAAGTGTATATTCAGCACCACCCATGCATGCCCGTTTCTTGTAAAAAAAAAAAAATCCTGACATAGAATCCTTTGCCAAATTCTAGGCTGGAAATATCGAGAGTGGGGTGAGGAAATGTAAAGATAGCTTGGCCGATGCCAAAACAATGGCTTTGCTGCTAAGGACAAGGCACAAGCAGGGCATCAGCTGAAACAGAGCCTTCAGCATGGGTACACTTGGCCCGGGGCTATATATCATGAAGAAGCTCTGGGATTTGCGAGAGGTTTGTGGCACAAACCCTTGCTTGACTTTGGTCTCTCTCAATCAAGGGCCAGGTGGTGTAACCTTTGCCATTAAATCGGTGGTGGCTGGCATTTACCGGCGGTGTGGGCGGCGGGGTCGGGAAGGGAGATTTCAAGCAAGACGGCCATATTTATTCATGTTGAGGCAACTTATTTGGTTAATACCACTAGAATGCACCAGATACTGGATCTGCCATGTTTCCTATTTCCGTACAGTATATTTTTTTAAACTATGAAACAGGTAAGTTTGTTGACTCGGACCCAGCAAAACTTTCTGACATAAACACAGTTAATAAATAAATGAAGATTTGGACCCAGATTTAGAAACATTTTACACTCCGATTGCTTCACAAAAGGGAAGAGCTGCTTTGGGTCAAGTGGGCGTTACATTGGTGGTACATGGGCGCTCCCATCAACCACCCATACCTTTTGATGCAAACCCTATCTCAGTTTGGCTTTCGTAAAGGCCACGGTACTGAGACTGTGCCAATAAAAGCAACAGAGGATTTAAGAATCATCCTCGATCAAGGAGGAACGGCTGTTCTTATACTGCTGGATTTAGCAGCAGCTTTTGACACGGTCGATCACACTATCTTGATCGACGGTGTCTCACACATGGGCATTCATCAGACAGCCAAAGGTTTATTATCCCCCTTTCTTACCGACCGTACTCAATCGGTAAATATCGGCCCCTTTAACTCCTCTCATTTAGCCCTCCCGTGTGGTGTTCCCCAAGGATCATCTTTAAGTCCGACACTCTTTAATATCTATGTGTCTGACTTAGCTAAAGTCATCAAATCACACAGGATGGGACTCACATCCTAGGCCGATGACACCCAACTGGTGCTCAATGTACACAATGACGGTGAAATAGTAGCAGCTAAATTTAAGAAGGGCATGCATGCCATCAGAAGTTGGATGACCACAAGTTGAACTCTGAGAAAACAGAGGTCATGATACTCGGTAATCTACTTCCTACATGGTCCACCAGTTGGTGGCCTTCGTCACAAGGCCCTCCTCCAGTACCTGTCACCAAACTCCGAAACCTGGGTGTCATATTTGATGACAGGTTTTCCATTGCATCTCTTGCAAATACTGTGGTATCATCGTCATTCTTCAAGCTGCGAATGATAAAAAAGCGACTACCATTCTTACCCCTAAATGCAGGGAAAACACTGGTCAGCACTCTAGTAATGTCTACCATCGATTATTGTAATGCTCTTCTTATGAATGCCCAAAATAAAGTCATTAGCAGACTTCAACATGTTCAAAACTCCACGGCCAGAATGCTATCTGGAACCCCGAAATGAAAATCCATTTTGCACCTTAAAACTTGGATATTCGACAAGTAACTCCCCACCCTTCTTCAAGCGCCTTGAGACCCTCCGGGTATGTAGCGCGCTATATAAATTCTTTGACATGACTTGACTTGACTTGACATCATTCGTCGTTATCATTGGCTTCCTGTGAGAAACCGCATAAAGTTCAAGGCTCTGTGTATTGCCTATAAGGCATCTCGCAAAGCTGGTCCCCTCTTCCTCAACAATGCCTTAGAAGCATATGCTCCCTCTAGAGACCTCCGGTCCTCCACGGCTAATCTCCTCATGGTCCCCCACACAAGAACTGTTACCTGGGGAGATAGATGCTTTACCATGGCTACGGCAAAACCCTGGAACACCCTCCCAGCAGAAATTAGATCCAGACAATTTCTATTGGTCTTTAGAAAAAAGACAAAAACCTGGTTATTCAACCAGTAGACGGAAGACAAGAAACTGGTTATTCAGCCGGTAGCTCCCTGTTATATGGCACAAGTCCACAATACTTTAGCGCCGAGACACCATGTAAATACATACAATATTAGTGGACAGGGTTTCGCTCCAAAAAATAACACCTCTCTGAACAGGCGTTAAAAAGGAGAAATGCTTTTATTTCTCCTAATGCTACCCACTTTGACTGTGTGCTATACTGTAAGCAAACATCCAAAGTGGCAAAAGTTTAAAAGTTAGTATATGCATAGTATTTTGTACTGGAAGGGTCCCTTCTAGTACAAAACCTAAGCTAGACTCATGTACACACCCTTGCACTATGCCTGGATCTCTGCAGCCTGATTGTGCTACTCCACTAGGGAGAGGGGAGGGGAGTGTCATATCTCTGTAGATGTGGTGCTGTCCTTCTCTCTCCCTCTCACGCAACGCAGCAAAGCATTTTGGGTGTCGTGCTGCATTGTGTGTAAGTGTTATAACTCTAAGCCGAAGTATGAAACACACCAGAAATAATGGTAGTCAGCAATAATTTAATAGCCCAGAAAGTGCATAGAACATGCTTTGCCTTCTGCCACTGCCTATATGTTATGGATTTTGCCATGTGCGCTGAAGATTTATAGCCTATGTTGTTCCAAAGCCCTCTGAAGCAGATGAAAGGCAGCATATTGGTGGTTTATAAAACAACTATGTGAATAACTACAGATTCTTTCCACGGCCCTACTGGAGGGTTCACCTGTGTATGCCATCCCTCTGTGCTGAGCACAGCATACTGTTGGTGTACTCTGCTGGTGAGCCACATAACTGCCCTAGAGCTCACGAGATATAAAAGGGAAGAGTTAGATGTGTTAATGAGACACAAGCAAAAGCTTTTAACACATTATCATTAAACTGCAAAGTCTCACCCTAGTTAATTCCACTCTGTTAGCACCATGCAGATTTTTCTCCCTTCGCTCCCATTCTGCTATGATCTGGCTGTCATCCAAAGCTCTCTTTCTTCCTCTGATAACTCTTCTGCTCTCTCTGCTTTTTTGCTCTTTTGCTCTCTCTCTCTCTCTCTCTCTCTGCTCTGTTTCTTTCTCTTTCACTTTCGATGATTTTCTCTAACTCTGCCCTTTTCTTCCCTACTTCCCCCCTATTGCCCACTCTATTTCAACTGCTTTCCCCCACTTTCTTCTTTCTCTTTCTTTTTGTTTCTCTATACTTCTTTTGCTCTCCCTTCTCTCCTTCTTTCTCTGTATCTCTCTCTCACGTTTTCTTTCTCTGCTATCATTCTATCGCCCTCTTTCCAAAACCTTTCAATTTTTTCTTTCCCTCTCACAGTCTACCTCTCGCCCTTACTCTGCCTCTCTAGCTTTTTTCCTCTACTGTCCTACCACTCTCTTTTTCACTTGATCCCTCCTTACCTTTACTCTGGCTTTACTCTGTCAATCTCAATAACTTGGTGCCACTGTCACACTAAAGTCTTTCCATTCTTCCTCCCTTTCCATACTTCTTTATTGCTCCCTTTTTAAGTCTTGCAAACAAAACAGGTGATGGACCGAATGTGGATCAATGTCACACATTCAACCCAGTCAAAAGATCTGGGCCCTAATCCATCGTTTTTTTGCACTCCACACCACCCTGGGTTAGACAATGGCGATATGCAAATCAGCTCTGACCCTGTGCCCCATGGGAACAGTCCAGTCCGAACTACAAAAGCCATGTCCTTCCCAGAACGGAATCAAGCATCGGAGGACCGGACCGGTTTCGAGGTAACACCTCTCATCAGCCCGCTAGCTTGACTCCAGTGGTGTGGAGTGCCTGGGACCCACGTCTGAGCATCCCCAGAGCACTTATGGCGGTATTGCAAACAAAACAGGTGATGGACCGAATGTGGATCATGTCACACATTCAACCCAGTCAAAAGATCTGGGCCCAAATCCATCGTTTTTTTGCACTCCAAACCACCCTGGGTTAGACAATGGCGATATGCAAATCAGCTCTGACCCTGTGCCCCATGGGAACAGTCCAGTCCGAACTACAAAAGCCATGTCCTTCCCAGAACGGAATCAAGCATCCGAGGACCGGACCGGTTTCGAGGTAACACCTCTCATCAGCCCGGCTAGCTTGACTCCAGTGGTGTGGAGTGCCTGGGACCCACGTCTGAGCATCCCCAGAGCACTTATGGCGGTATTGCAAACAAAACAGGTGATGGACCGAATGTGGATCAATGTCACACATTCAACCCAGTCAAAAGATCTGGGCCCAAATCCATCGTTTTTTTGCACTCCACACCACCCTGGGTTAGACAATGGCGATATGCAAATCAGCTCTGACCCTGTGCCCCATGGGAACAGTCCAGTCCGAACTACAAAAGCCATGTCCTTCCCAGAACGGAATCAAGCATCCGAGGACCGGACCGGTTTCAAAGTAACACCTCTCATCAGCCCGGCTAGCTTGACTCCAGTGGTGTGGAGTGCCTGGGACCCACGTCTGAGCATCCCCAGAGCACTTATGGCGGTATTGCAAACAAAACAGGTGATGGACCGAATGTGGATCAATGTCACACATTCAACCCAGTCAAAAGTTCTGGGCCCAAATCCATCGTTTTTTTGCACTCCACACCACCCTGGGTTAGACAATGGTGATATGCAAATCAGCTCAGACCCTGTGCCCCATGGGAACAGTCCAGTCCGAACTACAAAAGCCACGTCCTTCCCAGAACGGAATCAAGCATCCGAGGACCGGACCGGTTTCGAGGTAACACCTCTCATCAGCCCGGCTAGCTTGACTCCAGTGGTGTGGAGTGCCTGGGACCCACGTCTGAGCATCCCCAGAGCACTTATGGCGGTATTGCAAACAAAACAGGTGATGGACCGAATGTGGATCAATGTCAAACATTCAACCCAGTCAAAAGATCTGGGCCCAAATCCATCGTTTTTTTGCACTCCACACCACCCTGGGTTAGACAATGGCGATATGCAAATCAGCTCTGACCCTGTGCCCCATGGGAACAGTCCAGTCCGAACTACAAAAGCCATGTCCTTCCCAGAACGGAATCAAGCATCCGAGGACCTGACCGGTTTCGAGGTAACACCTCTCATCAGCCCGGCTAGCTTGACTCCAGTGGTGTGGAGTGTCTGGGACCCACGTCTGAGCATCCCCAGAGCACTTATGGCGGTATTGCAAACAAAACAGGTGATGGACCGAATGTGGATCAATGTCACACATTCAACCCAGTCAAAAGATCGGGGCCCAAATCCATCGTTTTTGTGCACTCCACACCACCCTGGGTTAGACAATGGCGATATGCAAATCAGCTCTGACCCTGTGCCCCATGGGAACAGTCCAGTCCGAACTACAAAAGCCATGTCCTTCCCAGAACGGAATCAAGCATCCGAGGACCGGTCCTCGGATGCTTGATTCCGTTCTGGGAAGGACATGGCTTTTGTAGTTCGGACTGGACTGTTCCCATGGGGCACAGGGTCAGAGCTGATTTGCATAATGCCATTGTCTAACCCAGGGTGGTGTGGAGTGCAAAGAAACGATGGATTTGGCCCAGATCTTTGGACTGGGGTGAATGTGTGACATTGATCCACATTCTGTCCATCACTTGTTTTGTTTGCCCTTTTTAAGTCTGGCATGATAGGAAAGCTGTTGCCAGACCATATGTGAGCAACAGAAAAGAGCCTTAACAGGCCCTATTGAGAGGGGAGCTTTGGCTCTACCAAAATGTTGATTGACTCGAGTAATGGTTTTTTAAAGAGCGAAAGTTTGGTGCTTCAACTGAAAAAGTGTGTTTGTATTGCACTTTTTGCTTTGTTGGAAAGCTAATGCAACAAGACTGGTTGGTTATGATGACAAGCCAGTGAACAAGGCTATAGGTCTGACCTGTTTATTATGAAAAGATGCGACAAAGGCAGTAAGCCTGTCGTATTTATTGTGAAAAGGATATGTTTAAGATAATAGGCCTTTAAGGGTGGTTGTCATTACACTGTGTTAAAGAGTGTAGTTAGATATGATGTGACATGGAATCTCAGAGATTACCATAGTAGCAATGGTTTTGATGCTGGTTACCCCTCTCACAAACACTTGGATTTGAATATTTCAGATTTGATAGTACTGTTAAGCTATTTTCACTGTTCGGCGTAGAACTGTTCTGTAAAGTTACGACTAAGGTGGTAAGTCTGACAGACTTATTTTAGAAAACATTTGATAAAGCCAATAGGCTTTTATGAGTGGTTCATTAGTGCACTGTGTTGAATGCTGTAGACTGAGATTTTGTGACATGGAATGTCACAGATTAAGGGCCTAATTACGATGGTGGTCGGACATTTCAGTGGAATGGAAATGACTGACATCTAGTCGGCAGTTCCACCCGACAAATTAAGATGTGACCGCTGTGTAGGCGGTCAGAAACATCCCCTTTTCCATGGCGGCTCGTGTTGCGGCCAAGAAAAAGGCCACAGCCATGTGGTGCCTGGCACACAGTGCATGGATGTTTGGAGATGCACCACAGGTGCCTATGGTCCTCATTGCAGAGGCCCAGAGGGAATAGGGGCCCAGCTAGGGGCCCCCAGGGACAGCCTTTTAATGGCGGTTGCACCGCCATGGAAAGGTTGTCGGGAAAGGGACATTGTAATCCCTACGGTGGTTAGACAGCTATGCTGGATGGTGGTCAGACTGCAACATATGGCCTGTAGGTGACGGTCAAACCGCCATACTAATCAGGCCCTAAGTTAGTGAGCAAGGGTTTTTTGGTGTTCCTAGCCTCTCAGATAAACCCTTAGTGCAGTGCTTACTTCATAAAAAGGTAAATTCCACAGCCCTTCTCGGAAGTCAACTGCTCCTTTTACCACCCATTGCCGCTACCTTCAGTGCCAATGACAGTAACAACACAACTACTAACCATCGCACTTCTACAAATATGACAATCCAGACTATTAAATGCCACCAAAAGCTATTATAAAGGCATGACTGAGAGGTATTATTCATTTTTAATGTACTTTGAATTATTAAGTACTGTTGCTGTGCTCATATTAAAATTAGATAGACTGCTGCACCAAGTGGTGGACTGTCATTCGGGCCAGAGCTGAGAATTAAGTGCCAGTGCAGAGCACTGGAAACCAAGTACTCATGTTAAGCACTGCCTTGGTGTAAAAGATTTGCACTCTGATAATCCTTGTACAGCTTTCTGAGGAGGGGTTGGATATTGCTTTGTTAAATTTTAATTTTATTTTATATGTCCTTGTAATTTTTCTGACTGTTTGCCTGATGGTTGCCTTGTGAGAAAGCTTATGTTCACTATAATAGGCCTGCGTTGGAAATGGTTATTTGCCAATTATAAAGGCTATAGGCCTCATTTTTTATTAGATATCATTATGTCTGATAAGAAAGTACAACAAGCACAGGAGGTGTGACTCCTTTATTGTGCAAATGATATGTTAAAGCCAATAGGTCTTTAAGGGCGGACTGGTATTGCACTGTGTTAAAGCCTGTTGTGAGGTATTTTATAACATGGGATCTCACAAATTATTTTGGTACACAAGGATTTTGGTGTTGTTTACTTCCTTTGACAAGCACTGGGGGTTGATGATTTGCACTGTGATAATCCTGGTTAGATTTTTTTCAGCTGGTCTGGCAGGTGCAGTTGTCTGCTAGGCCCTTGTAGTAAACAAATAAAGAATTCAACTTAGTTATAGATACATAGAGGGTCTTTGAGTCAGCCCTGTTCTGTCTGTCAAGTGTCATTCACATTCTGCTTCTTCTCATCCCAGCAAACTGCATGGGACAATTGGGTGGCCTATTTACGCAATTGGTTCTATTGTCATGTGAGTGATGACATTTTCCATGTTTACCCCTTTTCCTGAAAATGAGAGTGCTTAAGTGCCTGGGCTGTTGGTCCAAACATTTAGGGTTCATTACGATGGCGGGTGGACTGATGTCGCGTCGCGGTGCTGGGACCTCCCGCCAGACATGCTGAGGTCCCACCTCTGCAATTAGGATGCGCCTGCCATACTGGCGGGCGCATCCAACATTGCGGACGGAAATGCCATGCTGTGAATTTCCCTGCACTACGTGGCAGGCACCACGCGGTGCCTGCGACGCAGTGCAGGGAAATGCCCAGTGCAAGCCTCAACGGACCCCTTAATCCAGCCTCTGCCTGTGTTTTCGTGGTGGGATGACCGCCGTGAAAAAACTGGCGGAAAGGGATATCCTAGTTTCAATACTGGCCTGTGTTCTGGTTCCACAAGACGAGCAGAAAAAGACTGCCTTGCGGAACCGTGGTGGACCGACTTTCCGTCCGCCAGGGACAGATTGGGATTCCCACTGCCATCATAATTCGGCGGTTGCAATATCCTGTGTGATGGCGGAAGGACCGCTACCGCCGGCCCTGCGGTGGCGACCCTTCCGCCATCCTAATGATCCTCTTAGTTTTTCTATTTTTCATTTAGGGTCCCCTTTCATTTCTTTCCCTCTTCTTTTCCCTTTTTTATTTTGGAGCATTTTACAGCTCACTAGGCCCCTCACTTTAATATTATTCTTTTAATGTCCCTTGCATATGCTTGTTGAGTTTTGTTGTCTATTTCATTGAGAATGGGTATATAGGTTGATGCAAGAATGAGTCAGTGGGTGAATCAATTAATGTATGAGTGCATGAATGAGTGACAGAATATTGGTTGTATGATATTGTGAACAAAAATATCAACTGACATGAATATCGTCAAAAATATTATTTACAAAATGATTGTGTTGATATATTTATAATGAAAATTACAAAACTATTGTCAAAAATATTCTGATTGAGAATGTCAAGCAAAAAATTGTAAGAATATGTTTAAAAAAATATATATATATATTATATTCACTGAAAAAAACATAGGTTTCACACCAGTTATAGTTAGGAATTAGCATTTAAAAAACCTATTAAAAACCATAGGTTTCAGGCCAGTTATAGTTAGCTGGAAATTTTACTGACATAAAACTATTGAAATTCCCACGTTATAGTTAGTTGGACTCACTATAACTTGTGCGCCTGCAATGCACTGCTGATGACGTCACATATTACATCACTCATGACATGGTCAGTGACATCACTCATGACATCACTGATGACACCATCCTTGTGACAGACTGACAGACCTTCTTTCAGTGTAATGTAACCCTTGAAACACATATTCAAAAATAGAAACTAACATTTTCAAAAAATGGAGTTACCCATACCAGTTACAACAACCAATTCAGTAATTCCACCATCTATATACACATCCATTCATTCAGCAACAGTTCTATATAGTCCCGGGGCGCGTAGCGTAAGCACGTCGGGTCATGTGACCTAAAAATAACACTTTTTATTGGTTCAGGACAGTTTTGGTTTCCAAATGATGAAAGCGCTGGTCATGTGACCTGAAAATAATACTTTTCATTGGTTCAGGACAGTTTTGTTTTCCAAATGATGAAAGCCCCACCTTTTTTCCTCATTCTCACTTTGTACTTTGAGTGAAGAAGACCTGTTTCCAGAGCTATTACTACCTATTTGTACTCAGAAATGGCTACAGTAGCAGCAGCAGTAGGAGCATCTCAGCCACCACCACCACCAAGAGGACCACCACAACACCACAGTGGTGGAGATGAAGAAGAGGAGGAGGAGGAGAGGAGGGGGTTCCTGCCTGAAGATACTACCCCATATAAGCCAAAGGAGCACATTATCTGGGAGTTTTTTTCAATCCCAAAGGACCTCAAGAAAGTAAATGCGCCAAAGGTTACTTGTTTAATCTGTGGCACTGTACTTTCCAGTGGGAACCCTAACAAATAGTACTCTTTTGGCAATAACACCATGATTCGCCACATGCAACGCCTGCACCCTAACAACTATGCTGCGGCAGAGGTCCGAGAAATGACCAGAAACCCTCCCCAATCTTCTCCCAGCACCTCCAAAAGAAAGCAACCCACTCCATTGGGTCAAGAGACAAGGGAGATGGTCCCAAACATACAAACCCAGTTTGGAAAATACAAAATCGTTTGTATTTTTTGTGGTAAAACAATTACCTATGGTGAGCAAAGCATTAAACTCATCAACCGCGCTGATGACAACCACATTTGTCCCCAAAAACTTAATTTTTTCCAGATTTTTTTTGCTCCAGTTGAGCCGTTTACAATTCCCTGTTTTTTGTTTGTCCCCATAAAAATAACAAAAAATATATAAAATTGTTCATAAAAGCCAAAAAAAGTACAAAATGTTCATAAAAACAATAAAAAAATATAAAACAACAAAAAGAAGAAAAAAACAGTTCTTTTTAGAACTACCTCCAATTTATAAAAAAGGCTACATTTTTTATAAACTCTGTCATTCTTTTTTCCCCATGGTACGCTCCCCGGTGCGCGTACCGGGCGCTCCCCCCGCGCAAATCGAAAAAAAAAGAATTTGCCCCGCGGGGCCCTTTTATGGCCCCCACATCAAACTTAGGGGGTCAGGGGGGGTCTAATCTGCCCCCTTTTGGTTAATTCCCCCTTTGTTTTTGCCACCTCTTGTGTCTCGATCCTACCGAGACACAAGATGGCGGCCACTCCAGACTGTTTGGAATGTTTACAGACACCCGAGAGCGATTCAGCTTTCCGCGCGCGAACTCGCGTAGCGGGGCGCGCTTATAGATATATATTTTTTTTTTAACCTAAATTATTCAAAATCCACTGAAGCACATATCTTGAGATATAGCAAAGGCACATCGGGATACCAGTCCCTACAATTTTGCCAAGTTTGGTGGAAATCCATTCAGCCGTTCGGGCTAAAAGTGAGTCCAACCGCCCTATGGAAATTAACATGGGGAAAACACGTTTTGGGACCCCCTTTTATCTCGGCCCCCGCTTGACAAATCCCCCCCAAACTTTCAGGGAAGCAGCGGAGTGCCGCGAGGCAAATTTGAGGAAAATTTCAGGCAGATCCCTCAACCGGTGCCAAAGTTATTCCCAATAGAATGTTGCGGATTCCCTATACAAAATAATCTTAACTATAACTACCTACTTGCGACCGCCAGTAGGTAATATATATAAATGTTAAAGTCATTTGTTTAAAATAAACATGGAGTGGTGGAGGGTGTACTGTCATTTAGAGAGAGCACATTTTCCATTGACATCTCTTCTTGGCATTAACATTTGCATCAGGCCTGCAGTTATTCTGCTCAGTCTATATGGCACACAAACAACACATGGAAATGTGTTTTGGGTGCATATTTATCACATAAGTAAAGTGGCTCAGTTTGTTTTGATCTTATTAAAATCTTTGGTTTCATCACACTTCAGAATTATGGAATAACAAATCTCTCATTTACAACTATATATTTTTCCAATTTGTGACTTGGTGTGTATTCAGTAGACATTTAGGGGCCGATTATGATGGCGGACGGACCTGAGTCCGTCCGCCACCATAGAGAAGGAGGGACCGTCCGCAGGGGCAGCGGCGGTCCCTCCATGCAGATTAGGATGTGACCGCCAGGGTGGCAGTCACATCCTCTATTTTTAACATTGCGGCGGGTGCAGCTTCAAGCTGCACCTGCAGCAATGTTAAAAATGCATGTATTACATTTACATGCACAAAGAGGCAGGCACCGCGCGGTGCCTGCTGCTTTGTGCATGTAAATGTTGGGGGGTACCATAGGTACCCCCCACCCCCCGACACCCCGGGGGCCCCCAACGGGCCCCCAAAAGCCAAAGTCCACATGCTTTTCCACGGCGGAAAAGCCGCCGCGGAAAAGCATGTCTCTGTGCAAATCCTAATTTGGCTGACGGTGTCTTGCAGACACCGTCACCAAATAGCCCTCCCCTCCCCGCGGATCAGTGGCAGACGGACCTGCAGTCCGCCGCTGGTCCATCTGCAATCCCACCGCCATCCTACTCTGGCGGTGGGTGTTCTATGTGGCTGCAGAGGTGAATCCGCATACTCCGGGACGGCGGTGGCTTCCGCCGGCCCGAAGTATGCGGATTCACCGCAATCATAATGAGGCCCTTGATCTTTACTTGCTGCTGATATATTTCGAAATATATGCAAAGTTCATTTACAAGTATTCCAATTTTGCTGTGTCTTCAAATAAATTGTAAACTGCAGCGTTCTCATTTCACACATTCTGTACCCCAGGAGTATTGTCACTTGCTGCAAAATTCACAAGTACCGGTCTCTGTGTTAAACAAATTATAAACATTGGGGCATATTAGCAAGAACCTCGTTAAAATTATCGCAGTTTTAGCGGAAGGAAACGGCCGCTAAAACGGCGATAATGGGCTTGCTAATATGCGTTATAGAATTCCAATAGAAGCCCAGGTTAAATGTGCAGGACATCTAACCAGGTCTTCTATTGGAAATTCTATAACGCATATTAGCAAGCCTATTATCGCCATTTTAGCAGCAGTTTGATGCCGCTAAAACAGCGATAGTTTTAACGATGTTCTTGCTAATATGCCCCATAGTTTGCCAGAAGACAATGCTGCAATTCAACTGCTTTCTTTGAGTGCACAGCAAATGCTACAAGAGTAAAACAAAATGAAAGGCATATTTATTAATCACTCTGCTTTTTGAAGCCCTATAAGGATGTTCTGTGACTGCTGCAGCACCTAACGCACCCCCAGTTTAACAACCCTCCGATTACCACTTGAGTGTAAGCAACAGTAGAGAAAGTGTTGGACTTCGAAGGGATACATTTATTTTTACCACTACAGTCTAAACAACAAAAGGAAAAACATTGGACGGAGGGGTAGATTTACTATTCTCGCTCCAGTCTAAACAACAGTAGGGAAAGTGCTAAATTTCGGAAGGGTTAAAATTATTCTTTTCACTCCAGTCTAAACATGCGTAGTGAAAGTGTTTGGACTTTGGAAGGGATAGATTTACTTTACCCTTTTGGTCAAAGCAACAATAGGGAAAGCGTTTGACTTCGGTGGAGTTGGATTTTACTCTTCCCACTCCAATCTAGGCAACAGGTGGGCAAGCATTGGACTTTGGGTGGTTGTTTTTACTATTCAACTAAGCAACATTAGGGCAATTATTGGATTTCGGAAGGATTAGATTTACAATTCCCACTCCAGTTTAAACATCAGTAGGGAAATATTGGATTTCAGAGGGGTTACATTTACTATTCCCACTCCAGTGTAAGCAGCAGTAGGTGAATGTGTTGGACTTCAGAGAAGGCAGATTTGCTCTGCAGTCTAAAAAACAGAAATGAGAATTTTAGCTTTCGGAGGGGTTACATTTACTAATATAGGGAAAGTGTTGGACTTCAGAGGAGTCAAATTTACTATTCCCATTCCAGTATGGGAAAGTTCTGGACTAAATAAACAATTCCAACTCATATTTGGTTTCTGGAAAACATTTGCATACATAAAAACAGTACATTTTAATTCATATTTTATTTAAATGAAAGCATACTATATAAACTTTAAAAATACAAATGAGGTCAAAATAAATAAATACCGTAAATTTAAGTTCACTTCCCTCCCAACAACCCAAAAAAACACAAACACCCCAAAAAAGAATAAATCAAATAATGTTTAAATGAATATATTACCTGAATAAAACAATTACAATTAAATAAATACAAAATAAAAAATATATTTTACAAATAGTATCATAAATTAATACATACTCCACATAGAACAAATCATTTACATAAATGAACAATTAAACAAATACTAAAATTAATAATCAATTAAAAAATAATTAAGATTAACAAATACTTTAAACAGATATATAATTTCAGTAACGTTTCAACCTATGCCCCAGCAAACCCTACAGCCCATTGCTAAAATATCATTTTCTAAAATTATCATAAAAGTTAAAATATGCATTATAGTTTGCAAATGGAATTTAAGAAACAAAATAACAATTAAATATTTTACAAAAATATATATTTTTAATATGTAATCTGCAATAAAAGATACATTAAAATTAAATGAATTATAACTTTATTAAATCTCCTCCCCATTCCTCTACAAACCCAACCCACTATGAACATATACATTATTTAAAATCAATATTTAAAATATATGTTAAAATTAAGAAAATGAATCTTAACGATTAAAATAATGTTTATATTTGATTGCATATTTAATAAATAATAAAAAAAGTACATGGAAAATCAATTAATTAACAACTTGCAACTACATAATAAATTACTAAGTGAGTAAAACCTTGCAATTACACATATAAAACTATAAATTATATTTTAAATTACTTATAGCAAATATACGAACAATACTAACACCTAAAATTAATATACTTACTAATATATTGAATGAAAAAACAATTTTAATCACAACTATATTAATGTAAACAATATTTAATACAATAATATCTGTGAAACAATTTTTATTTAAAAACATGATATTCTTATCTTACAATGTTTTTGCATGTTACTAATGTCAGACAATATATTTCCTCCGTTTTCCTGGTTTTGTACACCAGAACGGGAGTATGTCTGACAAATCCATGAAAAAAGCCCTGGACTGGATCCGCTCCTTACTCACTGGTCGAACACAGCTTGTCAAACTACCACTGTTCCTCTCAGAGCCCTCAGTGATCAGCTGCGGAGTGGCCCAGGGCTCCTCCTTGAGCACCACTCTCTTCAACGTCTACATGGCCCCACTCGCAGTCATAGTCAGGAACCATGGGCTCAACATCGTCTCTTACGCTGATGACACCCAGTTGATCCTCTCTCTCACCAATGAAGGCAGAGCCGCCAGAAACAACTTCCACGACTCACCAGACACCTGCGCTCCACCCAACTGGCCTCCCCACCATCCCACAAATCCACAAGACCAGGACCGGAGAAAGATCCTTCTCCTACCTATCGCCAAGACCTGAAACACCCTGCCTCTCCACCTCAGGCAAGTCCCGTTGCTGACCCAATTCAGGAAGGATCTCAAGACCTGACTCTTCGAATGAACTCCAGCACCCAGATGGATCAGCAGCCCCCCCCCCGCCAGCACCTTGAGACCCTCACAGGTGAGTAGTCTCTCTATATAAACCATGATTGATTGATTGAGTGACAAAGCACTTTTGTTTAAAAGCAAGACCTACTGGCATTGCGAATTGTTGCATGTTCTTTGCCCCACCACTTTCCCCACTTCCTTCTGCACCTATATCTTCTCTAACTTTTGCTTCTGTCATCTCTGTATCACTCTGTGCCTTTCTAATTTTGATGATGGCTCTCTCCAGTACCCTTGTCCTCAGTACCCTAGGTAAAGAACATGGCTTGCTGCTGAATAGAACAGAAGTACCCTGCCAGGGTGGATAGCTAGGTCCCAAGGGGGGGGATACTAAAGATAATGGGGGTGGTGACAACGGGCTACATATCAGAGACAACAGTAAATCACACAAATTCAGTACATCTTGGTTATGAAAAGAGGATATGTTTATTAATACAGCAGTGGCTCAGACATGAGTCCATGTGCAAAATTCAGGGCAAATGTGAAAAAGTAGATAAAACATTAGATATAAAACAAGTCAAAAATTGATCTTCACAGAGAACAATCCAAGGTTCATGTCCCACACACTTCCACAAACATTCATTCAACAGACAGATCATCGGGGTACATATGGGCCTACAGGGAATGAGTTTATAAGCTGCTAGGACTGGAATAACATGGAGGCAGAACAATGTGGGCAGGATGTTTTTACAGCAACTACACTAGAGGCCATCCATGTAGATCACGCCAACGCGCGTTTCGATGCGAAGCCTATTTAGGCTGCACCTTCATCAGGGCGACGTGGACCAGGGGGTGGGAACATGTACACTGTAAATAAAAGAGGAGGTTAATTACAATCGAGTCTTTCTAGTAGGTACATCTTTAATAATAATATATTTAACATTTCAAGGATATATTTAACATGGGTGGCATAATAACGAGACATTTTTCATATATAGGGACATAGATATAAAATTCAGATACAAATGGTATAAAAAACAATTCAAAGGCATTCAAATATTTGATTAAATGCGGTACGTGTGTATGCTCTGAATATGAGGTCACTCTGGGTATTGAGGTTCTTCCTCAATGAGAAGAACACATGGGGCAAGGCAAGGATAAGCCCCACAATATATATACTGTATAGGCAGGGAACCAGTGCACTAGCAAACATACAGTCAGTCACAACACGAGACAGTTTAGGCTTTAAAGATAAGAAATATATGTGCCTAATTTCAAAAGCCCGCTTTAGGTCAGAGAATCAGGGCTGAGTGGTTGTAAGAGGGTTATCCAGATATCAAAGGTATGCCTGCTTACTAGGGACGGGTAATGCCCAATGGGGACATGAGCGGCTTAGGTAGATATGGCGGTGGCTGGAGAGACAATTAAATGAAAAACTTACCTCTATACACATGGGGGAAATCTAAGGTGCGATGGGCTTCAAGGACATCACACAGAGGCTCTCTGCGTAGATGGGTGGATGATTCTCAAAGTACAAGGGTCTAAACTGGGAGAATCCCAGTCAGAGTTTTTTTTCCAGAAGTAGGTGGATTCGTAGCAGAGGGTGTCCCAGGAGTTCTATAGATGAAAATACAATAGGGTTTAGATCACATGACGACAGAGAAATGGACATCAGAGTATCCTCGCGAATTGGCAAATGGGGTGGGAACATAGATGGTAGGACAATAGGGTTTAATTCGCATGAAGCCAGAGAGATGGACATCTGGGTATTCCCGCAATTATGTAAGGGAAGGGGGGGTGGGAAAACACAGATGGGGTAGGCAGAATTACCTTGTGGGGCATAGAGTATCCTGGCGATATTCTTCTTCTTTTAAATGGGACATTAACTGGATCACGTGGATCTTAAAACGAAGGGGGGGGGAGAGAGAACCATCGGCTGTGATGAAGGTTTTAAACACCTGGTGATGCACATAAAAATAATAAAGAAAAAGAACACAGAACAATCTAGTTACGTGGGATGTTTAGCAGATCAGTGATAGGTTTGGGGAGTAGGCGGGGCGGGTAACATGTTTACCTAGAGAAGTCACACCCGTGACTGAGGAGTCCCGCTTCGGTATGGACGAATTCTCAGAGGTATCAGGCGGGAGGGACATCAAATATATAAATAGTTCAAAATCAGGTTTCGGTTTACCGAGGAGGTTAACTCAGTCTTAAGATCGCCGGTAGTCGGAGGGGGTTCTGTCAAGGTTAAAAAGACAGGCAAATATTCGATGTACATCGGTAACCGATCAGGTTACAGGGGGGCAGGATCTCTACAAAGTATGCTCTTACCCCGGGGTGACGATGCAGGCGGCCGCTTAAGTCGGTCAATGTCTCTAGCTAGTCCACAGTCGGGCGTGGATCCTGGAATGTAGGCAACGTCTACGGCATCACCGGCGGGGAAGGGGCAGGGAATAACAGGGAGGATCTGTGGGGAGGGAGCAGAACAATATTTAGGATATAGTGGGGTCAAAAAAAGAGGGAAAAAGCCAGAGCGCCGAAGTCAGGCTAAGGGTTTCCAATGTTTACCTGGATCCTCGTTATCAGTGGGAGCCGCGCGGCAACGTCCTCTCTCGGGAAGAGGAGGGCGAGAGAATGCCGGATGCCGGCGGCAGCTTTTTAAAGAGTGATTAAGGAGCCCAATTGGGTGTACAGGGGAAGTACGATACGCGAAAGCGGTCAAGACACATTTTGAGGTCATTTCCTCAGGATGGAGTGGAGTAGTTACTACCACAGACGAAGGACTGATGAATTGGGCATTCTCAACGTGGCGGCCATCTTTAGACAGGCAAACGATCAAAAATAGGGAAGTCATAATTCAAGGAAAAGAGGTCAGAATAAGTGATTCTGGATAAGGATCAAGGCATCGAACGGGTCCTCTAAAGATGAATCATAGGTAGATTCAAAAGAGGAAAATCACAAGTCGGGTTTTGTTTTACCCAGTTACTCATCTTATATGTAGAAATCGAATATATAGAGATGGCGATTTAGGGGTATATGAGTGCCCAGAGAGAACGGGGCTGTTGGTGGGCAGGTAACCCCATGACCAGAGAGTGACTGAGGTTTGAAGGGGAAAATTAATTCTCCAGGAAGCCAAAGGACGGGAGGATCATAAATAAAGTCAGGTCTATAGATGGCGGCATGAAATTCATAGAATAGCATTGGACCATGGGCATTCCTCATTGAGGCCCTTGGATACTGAATTAAATATGATAAAGAACATGGCTTGCACTGAAGACCTGTGTCCGGTGCCGATTCCTTCAAACTATGCATGACTTGGTGTGCTACCATGCCTTACATGTACTGCAAACTGGATGTGGCCTTCGTACCTATCTTGCGTCCAGTACATATTCTAGTTCTTTTCTTTTAACTGCATAAACCTAAAAAGTCATGTTCTGTTGCATTACCAACTTTCGACAAAGTCTCCAACCAGGTCAGCAAGATTGTCAAAAAACACTGGAGCATACTAAACAGTGGTGATCTAAATATCCCAAAACCCATGTTCAGCCATCGTAGAGGAATGAACCTGAAAGACTATCTGGTACATACTCGACCTAAACCAGTGATCAATACTAACAGACTACAACCTCTACCGAATGGCCATTACCCATGTAACAACTGCAGTGTTTGCCATCTAACTGCAGTGACAAAGTCAGTTACTTTTAACAACAACACCACATGGCAATTAAAACACTTTTCCAATTGCAATACAAGTGGGGTGGTATATCTGATCACTTGCACGTGCAATTTACATTATGTGGGCATGACCACAAGAAAGGTCAGCACTCGAATTGTTGAGCATAGAAGCAACATACGTTGTAAGAAATCCACCACACGCATGACTAACCACTTTATTGAGAAGAATCACACACCAAATGACATGAGATGGGTAGTCCTTGAGTGTGTGGTAAATAAAGACAACATTGAAAAAACTCTCCACGAACGAGAGCAACGCTGGGTTTTCAGATTAAAGACAGATACAAGTGGGTTGAATGACGACATACCTTGGGGTGTCTTCAATCGTTGAAATATAACATCCTGAAACTAATGTACCTGAATCCTAGAGCTGAAAAATAACTTTCATGAAAAATAACATTCTAAAACTATAATGCCCCTAAAACCATTATAGAAAAACATGATTAAAACAATACTTCTCAAACTCCATTTTTTCACTCCATCCTTGGTTTATATGTTATATATCATAAACCATATCAACTAATCCTGTGGTAACTTTTTTGTCCACGTTTTCTTCAATCCCTATTTGTGAAGAATGCCCATTGTTTCATTTTTATTCTTTGTTTTTATTATAACATTACCCCAAACGTTGTGTTTTCTAAAAAGCCGGTTCGATAATAAGGGCGAGTAACAAACGGCATGGAAGAAAGACGCATGTGACGCTCGTTTGCATCCATCTAAGATGGCCGCCTGAGCGCGACGGTCTAGTTCCAACCCGGAAATCGAAACAAACAAAAACCAAACCCGCGGACCACATTGCAAGATGCGGTCCGAGGGGAAGCTGATAGGTAACACGGCGCGGGTTGCTGATTAGGAAGTAAGTGTATCTGACCTAACCGCCAAGAGAGGGTAGCGAGTACTAGACCTCTAACTAAGTGATATATGTAAAAGACGCTCGATCACTAACCACGTCTTCTACAACCCTAAAAATCCTTCTAGCATTGTTTTCCACCGAGGCAATACCGCCCCCCTAAGAGACCATGATGTGCTATTAAGCGCCAACAAAAGTAAATATTCAAACGTTTCCTTTGGTTGTGTGTTAAATGTGTGTCCACTGTTTTATGTATAGTCACTTCCGTTTGTCTTTTTCCACGTTAAGTTCACTTGTTGGGCATCTGGCGAACAGACACCGGATCTGAAAGTATGCACGCACCAATATGGTGAAACCACACCATATAGTCTGTATGCATATATGTGCATGTATCAAAAACGTGCATGTTTGTGAAGGACGAAAAAAGTCCCCGATCTCGGCAGAGATAGGGGCGAGGTGTTTTTTAATTGTTCTTTATTCATTCTTTTACAGGTTCACCATTGAACTATACATTCGCCTTAAAAGTCAAGCGTATGTATGTAGAACCACGTGTGTACCGAATAGGGACAACGTTAATCACTGTAAATATATGTTGCACTAATAAATTCCTAACTTTAGGTTTTTTAGGAGTGGTACAATACAGGGCTGGTCCCTGTATGGTCCTGAAGAAACGCTGGGGGTAGCGTGAAACATGTTGACCAAATACTGAACCCAACTACATTATTGGTTGGTACACAGTATAACCCCATTTTTAACATACTGGTCTAGGAGCAGAATAAAACATTGAGGCCCACTAGCACAGTATTTTTAAACACACACACACCCATCCACTCCACTTCACATTCCTTACACCACACATAGTCCTTCACTACTCAGTGCTCCTACGTAGCTCGCAAGTCGTAGCACGCCCCTTTTCGTAGAGAACTGGGAGGACCCCGATGATGAAGCATGTCACCGTGAGGAAACTCCGGTGAGTGAGGGGACTATAAGAAAGACATTTTTTCTTTCTTGTTGGGCTACACTTAAGATAGTATCTGGAAGTTAGCCACCACACGAGACAGGTCCCTGAACCCAGATATTGGGCTCTTTTTTGCTACATTAATCTCTTTAGGAGGATG
The DNA here is from genome assembly GCF_964263255.1 of Lissotriton vulgaris. Classification (NCBI taxonomy): domain Eukaryota; kingdom Metazoa; phylum Chordata; class Amphibia; order Caudata; family Salamandridae; genus Lissotriton; species Lissotriton vulgaris. The sequence continues at coordinate 795,036,481 of NC_141685.1, read as the reverse complement.
ACCTGTTCTTAAGTACCTCCTTCTCCCCCCTTTTTTTGTACATGTTAATAGCAACCCGTTGGTTGCGGGAATAATATTATTCTTGGACAGTTTTTCAAACACCTGTCCTATGAGAACAGTAACACACACCACTGACCCAACCTTGAGAAACTAAGAACAATGGCGGAGATTACAGGCCTCTCATTCTCAGAGGAAGAAATTGAGAGAGTAATGGCGTCCATACTACCACACACGGGGGCACCAAATAGAGACAACAGAGACAATGGGGATTCCAATCAATGCTGGGATGAAATAACGGAACTAAAAAGAACACAGATAAAGACATTAATCCATGGAGTTATGATGGCGGAATATCTCAAAATCAGTGCTGCACCAAGAGGTCTAATTGTCAGAAATGAACCCTTCATTTTTCAAAATGATAAACAATTTAAAAAAGATTGGTCATTGATTTCATGGCATTGTACCAGGGACTGGCTGGTCTTGATAATAAAGACGGCAGCGCGTTTATCTGAAACATTAAAAGAAGAGATACAGGCCCTAGAAATACGCCTTAAATCTTTCCAGTCACCTGCTGATCTTAAAAAAAGACTTGATGAACTAAACAAAAGCATGACAGACTTTGAGATTAGTCTCAAGGATACCAAGTACATCAAATTGGATAAAGACAAAAAAAGCTTTTCTCATGAAAAAGTCTATCCATACATACGAGAGGACTATAAACCTAGTAACAGGAATCCTGGATATAATACAGACAGCGATGGATCTGACAGTGGATCTGAGAATTCCAATTCTCCTAAATATTACAACTACCCAACAAATAGAAAACAAAGAAGGGGTAGAGGAAACTCAGGTAGAAATCGAGGAAACCAACCACAGATGTGGCCATCTTACCAGCCACCTTTCGGCCCCCCGCCTCCTTTCTTTTATGGGCCGCAACAGTTTCCACCAATGTATCCACAACAACCTTTCCAAAATTGGAACTCCCACCAGGGCAATCCAAACCGCCCTTTTTTAGGGAGAGGCCAGACGACCCAGAGAACAAAAACGAAAACAGCTCAGCAGGTACAATGGGCCCAACCCGTGGAAACAACGGGACGACACACACGCAGCAAGGGGCCACCGGAACCCACGACGAGCAACCACTAGATCTAGTGGTCAACCTATCCTCTATATCTCTGACAGAAGTCCAGATTGGAATATTAAATAAAGGATTAGGTTTTGTCCCAACTCCAGTAACTGATAAATTTAAACTATGTTGTGAACTAAAGGAATTCATGAGGAAATTGAAACTCCAGGTCTTTTTCAAAGACAAAGATAAGACAATTACCAGAGAAACGGACACAGGTTTGAAGAAAAGTTCAACTTTTGTCCCGCCGTCTCACAATTTACCAGTCGAATTGCTAGCTTTTGAGAAAGCTGTAATGAAAGATGTAAAAGACCTTGACCCCAATACCATCAAGGTGTTCAAAAACACTACTAAATTGGAATTTGAAGCAATCCATGAACTATCAAATAACAAGACAATCACAATAAAACCGGCGGACAAGGGAGGAGCAATTGTCCTACAGGACTCTGTAAAGTATAGACAAGAATGCCTACGTCTACTTGCAGACGCAAGGAACTATATTGTGATCAAGGAAGACCCGACTGAAAGACTACGGATCTGCATTGCACACCTCATTGAGGAGAGCACAGTAAATGACTGGATGGACAAAAAAGAAGCTGATTTCTTAGTAAATTCAAAACCTACAATCCCATACTTCTACACGATCCCAAAGATCCATAAAGACATGGAGCAACCACCCGGGAGACCGATAGTGTCCGGAATAGGCTCCATTCTAGAGCCCCTGTCTAAGTATGCTGATGCCTTCCTTCGCCCAATAGTTCAAAAAACAGATACGTATCTCAAAGATACAAAGGATGTACTATGTCTATTGAAGGAGATCAATTTTGACCCCACATCTAATATTTTAATAAGCCTAGATGTGGAGAGTCTTTACACTAGTTTACCGCACAAGGAAACTTTGGAAATCCTGGAAGAGGTGCTATTTGAAGAAGACTGGAAATATCATACACCAAGACATATAGTGCTTGAGTGTTGCCGTCTAGCCCTCACAGAGAATTTTTTCCGTTTTGAGGAAACTTTGTACCGCCAACAACATGGGACCAGCATGGGCAGCACCTTTGCGCCGAGCGTAGCGGGATTGTATGTCCATCAGCTTGAGAAAAAGAAAATTCTGACCATCAACAATCCGTATACTAACCACATAATAATGTGGAAGCGTTATATAGACGACATTCTGTTGATTTGGAAAGGCGAGGAAGAGGAGGCCATGAGTTTTTGCTCCTGGCTAAACGAACAAGATCCTTTTCTTAAATTCACAAACACCATGAGCAGGAACCATTTGGTGTTTCTGGATCTAAACATCAGGGCAAATGATGAAACCCTATCAACTACCACTCACCATAAACCGACTTCAAGGAATTGCCTTTTAAGCTACAACAGTTTCCACCCCAGACATCTAAAAGAAAACCTCCCGTTTGGACAATTCCTACGGTTGAGAAGAAACTGTTCAGACAAATCAGACTACTTAGTACAAGCAGAAGAACTAAGTAAAAAATTACAACAACGAAATTACCCAAAGAAAGTAATAAAAGTAGCCTGTAAAAGAGCGAGCAATAATAATAGGGATGCCCTCCTGGAACCAAAGGTACAAAAACCCTCAACCAACGAAAGACCCATCTGCATCACAACTTTCGACAAAGTCTCCAACCAGGTCAGCAAGATTGTCAAAAAACACTGGAGCATACTAAACAGTGGTGATCTAAATATCCCAAAACCCATGTTCAGCCATCGTAGAGGAATGAACCTGAAAGACTATCTGGTACATACTCGACCTAAACCAGTGATCAATACTAACAGACTACAACCTCTACCGAATGGCCATTACCCATGTAACAACTGCAGTGTTTGCCATCTAACTGCAGTGACAAAGTCAGTTACTTTTAACAACAACACCACATGGCAATTAAAACACTTTTCCAATTGCAATACAAGTGGGGTGGTATATCTGATCACTTGCACGTGCAATTTACATTATGTGGGCATGACCACAAGAAAGGTCAGCACTCGAATTGTTGAGCATAGAAGCAACATACGTTGTAAGAAATCCACCACACGCATGACTAACCACTTTATTGAGAAGAATCACACACCAAATGACATGAGATGGGTAGTCCTTGAGTGTGTGGTAAATAAAGACAACATTGAAAAAACTCTCCACGAACGAGAGCAACGCTGGGTTTTCAGATTAAAGACAGATACAAGTGGGTTGAATGACGACATACCTTGGGGTGTCTTCAATCGTTGAAATATAACATCCTGAAACTAATGTACCTGAATCCTAGAGCTGAAAAATAACTTTCATGAAAAATAACATTCTAAAACTATAATGCCCCTAAAACCATTATAGAAAAACATGATTAAAACAATACTTCTCAAACTCCATTTTTTCACTCCATCCTTGGTTTATATGTTATATATCATAAACCATATCAACTAATCCTGTGGTAACTTTTTTGTCCACGTTTTCTTCAATCCCTATTTGTGAAGAATGCCCATTGTTTCATTTTTATTCTTTGTTTTTATTATAACATTACCCCAAACGTTGTGTTTTCTAAAAAGCCGGTTCGATAATAAGGGCGAGTAACAAACGGCATGGAAGAAAGACGCATGTGACGCTCGTTTGCATCCATCTAAGATGGCCGCCTGAGCGCGACGGTCTAGTTCCAACCCGGAAATCGAAACAAACAAAAACCAAACCCGCGGACCACATTGCAAGATGCGGTCCGAGGGGAAGCTGATAGGTAACACGGCGCGGGTTGCTGATTAGGAAGTAAGTGTATCTGACCTAACCGCCAAGAGAGGGTAGCGAGTACTAGACCTCTAACTAAGTGATATATGTAAAAGACGCTCGATCACTAACCACGTCTTCTACAACCCTAAAAATCCTTCTAGCATTGTTTTCCACCGAGGCAATACCGCCCCCCTAAGAGACCATGATGTGCTATTAAGCGCCAACAAAAGTAAATATTCAAACGTTTCCTTTGGTTGTGTGTTAAATGTGTGTCCACTGTTTTATGTATAGTCACTTCCGTTTGTCTTTTTCCACGTTAAGTTCACTTGTTGGGCATCTGGCGAACAGACACCGGATCTGAAAGTATGCACGCACCAATATGGTGAAACCACACCATATAGTCTGTATGCATATATGTGCATGTATCAAAAACGTGCATGTTTGTGAAGGACGAAAAAAGTCCCCGATCTCGGCAGAGATAGGGGCGAGGTGTTTTTTAATTGTTCTTTATTCATTCTTTTACAGGTTCACCATTGAACTATACATTCGCCTTAAAAGTCAAGCGTATGTATGTAGAACCACGTGTGTACCGAATAGGGACAACGTTAATCACTGTAAATATATGTTGCACTAATAAATTCCTAACTTTAGGTTTTTTAGGAGTGGTACAATACAGGGCTGGTCCCTGTATGGTCCTGAAGAAACGCTGGGGGTAGCGTGAAACATGTTGACCAAATACTGAACCCAACTACATTATTGGTTGGTACACAGTATAACCCCATTTTTAACATACTGGTCTAGGAGCAGAATAAAACATTGAGGCCCACTAGCACAGTATTTTTAAACACACACACACCCATCCACTCCACTTCACATTCCTTACACCACACATAGTCCTTCACTACTCAGTGCTCCTACGTAGCTCGCAAGTCGTAGCACGCCCCTTTTCGTAGAGAACTGGGAGGACCCCGATGATGAAGCATGTCACCGTGAGGAAACTCCGGTGAGTGAGGGGACTATAAGAAAGACATTTTTTCTTTCTTGTTGGGCTACACTTAAGATAGTATCTGGAAGTTAGCCACCACACGAGACAGGTCCCTGAACCCAGATATTGGGCTCTTTTTTGCTACATTAATCTCTTTAGGAGGATGACCTGTTCTTAAGTACCTCCTTCTCCCCCCTTTTTTTGTACCTGTTGCATTACCAGCCTGCTTGTGAATTTAGAATTGTCATTTTCATTCAATTCAGCCCTAAGTGATAGGTCCTCTCATATGCGTACGCGTCCATTGTAACAGGTATGTTGCTCAGCGAAAAGTGCGAATAGATGCCATTGACCTTCTCGACAAAGAAGTCTGCTATTTTGTTACAGTAGTTATTAGAAGCCCCAATAGGCTCAGCAGATGTTACTGGTTTCATTAAACTATTGACAAGGGAAAATATTTATTTCGCCTGATTCATACTGTTGCGAATGTTATTAAAAATGAACTCAATACAAGCTTTCCTGACCATTTTGTGGTAGGTTTTTACAGCTCTAATGTATTGTACTTATGCAAGAGTGCCATATGTCTTCCTCCAAGCATGCTCAAGCACTTTACAGCATTTTTTTCTGTAACAAGAGTTCCATTAAACCATATGGCCAAGGGATTCTTTTTGTGGGCCTGACCTTGAGGAGCACGAATCAAAATGTAAATAGCCGAAGTAAGCCAAAGCTTTAATTTGGCTTCAGAGGCTTCCACTTTGGAATCTAACTGGGGGCTATTAGTCTAGATGTAATTACCAAAATCCAGTACATCCAGTCTTTGCTGCCGTTTTTTTATGATAGTATTGGCAACAGTGGTGTTTTCTGCTATGCGAGGTTAATGTTTATGGGTATCATTCAATGGTCTGTCCAGGTCTTGGGCCAAGGAGTGGATACACATAAATTGCATAGATTAGAGAAGACTGGGGGGAATATGTCCAAGGAGTTAACGCCGCCGTAGCGTCAATTCTTTTACATTACAGCAGCTTTTTTGTATAGCCTTATTTACAAGTTGCCACAGTTTTCTGGTGAAAACGTGATTTTTTAAAATCTCCACTTCTGTTAGAGATAGTTAACAAAAACGAGATGCAAGGTAGGCGTTCCTGTGCAAAAACTGCTATAAACCCACATCGTGATATTTACAAGGAATTGCTTGTATGGTGCAAAAGCAATAAAACTGCCTCTAACAGCAGTTATAGGCAGTTTTTTAAGATCAGAAAATAGCTGGTCTTAAAAATGGTGCAAATACTTGGGGCCTCATTTCAGAAGGTTTTGGTGCTGGACAGTGCTCCAAGGAATGTTGCTGCTCTGCCCTGTGACAAAACTACAGGGCAGGAATGCGCACCATGAATAAGATAGGGTGTATTCCTGGGCCTCATTCATTTTTATTTTTTTTTATTTGTTTTTATTGCAGAATTAGAAACAAGATCACAAAATAAGTCAACCAGTACACTTATGTTATCATAAAGCATAAATAAAAATAATAGTAAATTCGTACACAGCCAATTAGCCCACGACCCGGAGGCCGGGCGGCGCATCAAGTCGTATGCCCAGCAAAGATGTCACAGTGGTCACCCCATAGGAGTGTCTGGCTAACAACACCATTTAGTATCTGCATTTTACCCCCCTAAATTCCCACCCCCCCCTCTACACCAGCAAGCATGCCCAGGCGCCCTATGTGGGTGATATCGGAATTGTAACACCTGGACCTGTTCGTTCCTGTCAGTGGACGTCTATGGTATCTGTTCCAGGGTATTGCTATTGTTGCCCCCCCCCGGCAACCTGCTTTACCCCTCTCGGGGACCCACTGCTGTGTACCCAGCCCTAGGTTTCAACCACGGGTATCTTCCATAACATTGCCTCGGTGCCTAATAACCCCCCCCCCCCCAACTGCTGCTGATGTGGGCATAGTTATTCTGTATTGATAATGGAGCACGCTTCAAATCAGGTATTGCCTTTGTTCTTTCAAGCCTCATGGAGTCCTAGTTGTTCAATGTACCTACTCTTCATCTTCTACCATGTAGTCACGCAACGCTTGAACTATCATCTCCCATGCTCTCGCCATCTCCAAGCTTTTATCATTGTCAGTCCTGGCAGCCTGTCGCATTCTGAGCACACTTTCACACCCGGACCATTTCAGCAGCTCATTCATCCACCTCCTCACAGATGGACCCTCCTTGGACTTCCAGTGCCAGGTAATCTCTCTTTGAGCCAGCATGAGCCCTAGATCAATGAATTTGCTTGTGATTTTTGTGTTCTTTGTGTGAGGGAACCAAAGCAGCAAGCACGCCGCCATGTCAAAGTCCACCTCCCTGTCAGTAACCACGTTCAGGAGTTCTCCCACTTCCGGCCAATACGTCCCTAATTTCGGACAGCCCCACAGCAGGTGATCCAGGTCAACCTCAGGGGCCAGGCACCTCGGGCACATCGCGTCATGTACCCGAAAGTATCGCTCAATCCTTTCCGGGGTCTGGTAGGCCCTGTGTAGGACAAAAAAGTGTACCTGCTGGAAACGTGCATTCCTGGTCCCCTTCCATGTCCGTTTCAATATATGGCCCCACACCGTGTTCGGTATGGGCTTACCTATACTGTCCTCCCATTTCGCCTTTAGCGCCTGTAGTGGTTCCAGTCCCTCATTTAACATCCTATTATGGAGGCAGGTCACCGCTTTAAAAGTGCCCGCAGCCATCACCACATACTGGCAGGCCATGGTCGTTTCCGGCTCAACTAGCCCTCCCTTCCAGTGCTTTTGCATCGCCGCAACCACTGCCGCATGCAGAAGAAAATTCCCGTCTGGCAGGCCAAACTGTTCCTGCAACGTCTGAAAGGGGACCAACGTTCCATCTATGTAGAAGTCCCCCACCATCTGTAAGCCCAACTCCTCCCATTCTGATAACGGGGACCAATCACCCCCATGCGGCAGAGCGGTCAGCATTCCCAGTGGTATCTCTGGTGCATACGGCCGGGCTCTCTTCGCTCTCTTCAGACTTCTTTGCCAACACAGCCTGATAGTCGTTTCCTCCATTGTAAGGTCCCTCATATCTAGTTTCTGTTGCATAACTATGTAGGACAAGACATGGCGTTGAATACCAGTCCCTCGTTCGTGATCTAGTCCCCTGAACTCTTTGGCGATGTGTTGCGTGAGTATTTGGAGTTGTGCTGCCAAATTATATAATTCAAAGTCGGGGACTGCCATCCCCCCCTCGAGTTTGGGTCTAATCAAAGTGTTCAATGCCACCCTGCGTCGCCCTTGACCCCAAAGGAAGTCAGTTACCATCATCCTCAGTTCTTTAAAGACCCGCTGAGGGATCCATATCGGCAGGGTACGGAAGTAATAAAGCAACCGTGGGAGCGCCACAGTTTTCAATAGTGCCACTCGACCCAACAACGAGAGAGGGAGGGAGGCCCAAAAAGATATTCAACCTCTCAATGCGTGCACGCAACGCACTATATTACCCTCCAACAGACTCGGGCCTCATGGTAGATGCGGACACCTAGATAAGTGAAGCAAGATGGCTCCCAGACCACCTCCAGCGCGAGAGGGGGACACGGTGCGCCTGCCCGCAGCGGAAAGATACAGGTTTTAGTCCAGTTCACCTTAAGGCCCGACAACTGGCCAAATCTGGATAACATGCCCACTGCTCCCTCCAGGGCCCGTTCTGCGTCCGCTAGGTATAATAACAGATCATCCGCATACAGTGATATGTAATGCGAATCCTCGCCCTGCTTGATCCCCTGGTACATGGCCCCCGACCTTGCCTGTGCCGCCAGTGGTTCCATCGCCAGTGCGAACAACAGGGGGACAGCGAGCACCCCTGCCTCGTCCCTCTACGCACTGGATAATCTGAGGATATAATCGATCCTAGTCGTACCCTCGCTGTGGCCGATGAATACAGCACTCTTGTCCATCTCCCAAATCCCTCTCCTATACCGAACTTCACCGACACCTCATCCAGGTATGTCCACTCAAGGCTTTCAAAAGCTTTTTCAATATCAACCGATAAAACTGCAGGTTCTTGATCTGTGTCCCCAGCACTATCTAATATCCGGATCAATCGGCGTATGTTCATTGACGTGTTCCTAGTAGGAATAAACCCTGCCTGGTCCCCATTCACTAGTCTAGTCATATGTGGTAGCAGTCTAGTGGCTAGAATACGGCTTAAGATCTTATAGTCCACCGTTAGCATAGACAAGGGACGATAAGACGTAACATCGGATGCCTCTCTGCCAGGTTTCAGTAGTTAAACAACAGGGGGTGGTGATGGACAGAGTTTCTGAATTAAGCAGAATACTCTCACCCAGTCAAGAGATCAGGGCTTAATCCAACACCGTTTTTTAGCTCACTGCACCATCCCAGCTCAGAACCTGGCTATATGCAAATTAGTCTGTCCCTGGCCCAGTGCATCATGGGAACAGGGCAAACCAAACTACCAAGCCAATTCTTTCACTGGTAAGGAAACAAGCTACGGGGGACCGGTTTCTGGCATTTCAGCCGTCTTCGGCCCGGCTTGCTTGAATCCTGATGGTGCAATGAGCAAGGGACTCACGTCTGAGTATACCCTTCCACGCTTATGGTGGACAAAATAATTAAACAACAGGGGGTGGCGATGGACAGAGTTTCTGAATTAAGCAGAATACTCTCACCCAGTCAAGAGATCAGGGCTTAATCCAACACCGTTTTTTAGCTCACTGCACCATCCCAGCTCAGAACCAGGCTATATGCAAATTAGTCTGTCCCTGGCCCAGTGCATCATGGGAACAGGGCAAACCAAACTACCAAGCCAATTCTTTCACTGGTAAGGAAACAAGCTACCGGGGACCGGTTTCTGGCATTTCAGCCGTCTTCGGCCCGGCTTGCTTGAATCCTGATGGTGCAATGAGCAAGGGACTCACGTCTGAGTATACCCTTCCACGCTTATGGTGGACAAAATAATTAAACAACAGGGGGTGGTGATGGACAGAGTTTCTGAATTAAGCAGAATACTCTCACCCAGTCAAGAGATCAGGGCTTAATCCAACACCGTTTTTTAGCTCACTGCACCATCCCAGCTCAGAACCTGGCTATATGCAAATTAGTCTGTCCCTGGCCCAGTGCATCATGGGAACAGGGCAAACCAAACTACCAAGCCAATTCTTTCACTGGTAAGGAAACAAGCTACCGGGGACCGGTTTCTGGCATTTCAGCCGTCTTCGGCCCGGCTTGCTTGAATCCTGATGGTGCAATGAGCAAGGGACTCACGTCTGAGTATACCCTTCCACGCTTTTGGTGGACAAAATAATTAAACAACAGGGGGTGGTGATGGACAGAGTTTCTGAATTAAGCAGAATACTCTCACCCAGTCAAGAGATCAGGGCTTAATCCAACACCGTTTTTAGCTCATTGCACCATCCCAGCTCAGAACCTGGCTATATGCAAATTAGTCTGTCCCTGGCCCAGTGCATCATGGGAACAGGGCAAACCAAACTACCAAGCCAATTCTTTCACTGGTAAGGAAACAAGCTACCGGGGACCGGTTTCTGGCATTTCAGCCGTCTTCGGCCCGGCTTGCTTGAATCCTGATGGTGCAATGAGCAAGGGACTCACGTCTGAGTGTACCCTTCCACGCTTATGGTGGACAAAATAATTAAACAACGGTGTTGGATTAAGCCCTGATCTCTTGACTGGGTGAGAGTATTCTGCTTATTTCAGAAACTCTGTCCATCACCACCCCCTGTTGTTTAATTATTTTGTCCACCATAAGCGTGGAAGGGTATACTCAGACGTGAGTCCCTTGCTCATTGCACCATCAGGATTCAAGCAAGCCGGGCCGAAGACGGCTGAAATGCCAGAAACCGGTCCCCGGTAGCTTGTTTCCTTCCCAGTGAAAGAATTGGCTTGGTAGTTTGGTTTGCCCTGTTCCCATGATGCACTGGGCCAGGGACAGACTAATTTGCATATAGCCAGGTTCTGTAGCTGAGATGGTGCAGTGAGCTAAAAAACGGTGTTGGATTAAGCCCTGATCTCTTGACTGGGTGAGAGTATTCTGCTTATTTCAGAAACTCTGTCCATCACCACCCCCTGTTGTTTAATCATTTTGTCCACCATAAGCGTGGAAGGGTATACTCAGACGTGAGTCCCTTGCTCATTGCACCATCAAGATTCAAGCATGCCGGTCCGAAGACGGCTGAAATGCCAGAAACCGGTCCCCGGTAGCTTGTTTCCTTCCCAGTGAAAGAATTGGCTTGGTAGTTTGGTTTGCCCTGTTCCCATGATGCACTGGGCCAGGGACAGACTAATTTGCATATAGCCAGGTTCTGTAGCTGGGATGGTGCAGTGAGCTAAAAAACGGTGTTGGATTAAGCCCTGATCTCTTGACTGGGTGAGAGTATTCTGCTTATTTCAGAAACTCTGTCCATCACCACCCCCTGTTGTTTAATTATTTTGTCCTCCATAAGCGTGGAAGGGTATACTCAGACGTGAGTCCCTTGCTCATTGCACCATCAGGATTCAAGCAAGCCGGGCCGAAGACGGCTGAAATGCCAGAAACTGGTCCCCGGTAGCTTGTTTCCTTCCCAGTGAAAGAATTGGCTTGGTAGTTTGGTTTGCCCTGTTCCCATGATGCACTGGGCCAGGGACAGACTAATTTGCATATAGCCAGGCTCTGTAGCAGGGATGGTGCAGTGAGCTAAAAAACGGTGTTGGATTAAGCCCTGATCTCTTGACTGGGTGAGAGTATTCTGCTTATTTCAGAAACTCTGTCCATCACCACCCCCTGTTGTTTAATTATTTTGTCCACCATAAGCGTGGAAGGGTATACTCAGACGTGAGTCCCTTGCTCATTGCACAATCAGGATTTAAGCAAGCCGGGCCGAAGACGGCTGAAATGCCAGAAACCGGTCCCCGGTAGCTTGTTTCCTTCCCAGTGAAAGAATTGGCTTGGTAGTTTGGTTTGCCCTGTTCCCATGATGCACTGGGCCAGGGACAGACTAATTTGCATATAGCCAGGTTCTGTAGCTGGGATGGTGCAGTGAGCTAAAAAACGGTGTTGGATTAAGCCCTGATCGCTTGACTGGGTGAGAGTATTCTGCTTATTTCAGAAACTCTGTCCATCACCACCCCCTGTTGTTTAAAGGTTTCAGTAGTGGCACCACTAGCGCCTCCCTCATTGATTTGGGCAAGTACCCCAACATTCTGGCTTCAGAGTACACCACCAATAGTCTGGGCGCTAAAATATCAATATATTTCAGGTAGAATTCAATCGGCAGGCCATCCACCCCAGGCGTTTTATTTCTTGCCATCTGTTTAATGGCCACTCTAATCTCCAATAACGTTACAGGCCCTCCCAGGTCCTTCGCTTCCTCGTCATCCAGCACTGGCAGTGGGATAGAGTCCAAGTATTCACTTATTTCAGAGACCTCCACCCCCAGTTGGCATGCATACAACTTTGTGTAGTAAGACTGGAAGCGCGCCAGAACCGCCACCTGCGCGTATACTATTTCCCCTGTCTCTGTTCTTATGCTCATGACCAGGCAACCTCTAGTGTCTGGGTTGGCAAGCCTAGCAAGGAGTGTACCCACTTTATCTCTCTCTGCATGTGTCTTGATGGTGTATTGCTTATAATCATAGCACCGCAGCCGTTCCGTTTCAGTCGCCACTACTTCCTTAGCCTCAAGTAACCGCTCCTGTAAATCCGGTCGCTCAGGCCTACGCTGTTCCAGTTCCCTCAACGCATCCTCTGCTTTCGCTAGAGCAGTCAAGACTGATGTCCTTGCATTCAAGAACCTGCCCATGCATACGCCTCTCACCACCACCTTCATCGCATCCCATTCTATCGATCTCGCAGTAGCTGAACCCTCATTCTCCTCGAAATAGCGTTCAATGCCCTGTTGGACCATGTCACTAAATACCAGATCCTCCAATGTATCAGGCCGCAGCCTCCATGTTGGAACTGCTGATCTCCCCCGCTGCCACTGCACTAACACTAACAAGGGATTGTGATCCGAGATAGTCCTAGTCAAGTATTCCGTGTGAGTTACCACGGCAGCTAGGGGGCCACTACACAAGACAGAGTCTATTCTGATGTGTAACGCATGCAGGGCTGAAAAAAAGGAATAATCCCTAGTGTCAGGATGTTGCTCCCTCCACACATCTATCAATCCCCAACTCTCCTGCCATTCCTTCCTGTGTGTGGCCAACCTACGCACTGGGGAGTCGGCCAAAGGTGGGTGCGACCTAATAAGTGTCACATCAGTGATTGAATTGAAGTCACCTCCTAGGATGATGGGGCCCGCCAGGAAATAGGCCAGCGAACTCGTTAGACCATCGAAAAAATGGGCCTGATCGACATTAGGGGTGTATACACTACAGCTGGACTCCTGAGGCGAAAAGCCAGGAGCTTGATATTTGCTTTTAAAAATCTTGTGTAATATGTTTGTTTTAAAACTATCTACTTACTCGCACTTTCTGGCTCCTCCACAAACAGCGCGCTGACGCTGCAACGAAGCACCTGATCCGGGTCGCCAGTCTCGAGGGTGAGGTGTGCCACGTGACACGCCCCCTCGGTCGGCCACGCCCCCTCAAAATGCTACAAATAGTGCGCGCAGCGCCCATAGCGCGTCACTACAGCTGGACTCCTGAGGCGAAAAGCCGGGAGCTTGATATTTGCTTTTAAAAATCTTGTGTAATACTTTGTTTGTTTTAAAACTATCTACTTACTCGCACTTTCTGGCTCCTCCACAAACAGCGCGCTGACGCTGCAACGAAGCACCTGATCCGGGTCGCCAGTCTCGAGGGTGAGGTGTGCCACGTGACATGCCCCCTCGGTCGGCCACGCCCCCTCAAAACGCTACAAATAGTGCGCGCAGCGCCCATAGCGCGTCACTACAGCTGGACTCCTGAGGCGAAAAGCCGGGAGCTTGATATTTGCTTTTAAAAATCTTGTGTAATACTTTGTTTGTTTTAAAACTATCTACTTACTCGCACTTTCTGGCTCCTCCACAAACAGCGCGCTGACGCTGCAACGAAGCACCTGATCCGGGTCGCCAGTCTCGAGGGTGAGGTGTGCCACGTGACACGCCCCCTCGGTCGGCCACGCCCCCCTCAATAAAACCACCTGACAAATCTGCACAAATTATGTGCCTTGGGAGGAAGCGCAGCGGACGAGCGCAGCGGGCGCGACGATTGCGCGCCGAAGGCGTGCCTAAGGCAAGCCCGTCTGCGCCCGTCCGCGACTGGCCGGGGCTAGGGGCTTGTCACTCTGCCCCGCGTGTCATCTATTCCCCGAACCAATTGCGAAACCTCCAGGGACCTTGGCCTATTATGGCCTCAACACTCTCCCGTATCTCCTCCCATGGACTCTCCCCCACCACCACCACCCTTATTCCCCCTCCCGCTGTTGGGACCCCCTTCCCGCCCTGTTGCACTGTCCCCCAATCAACTCTTAAAACACTTAAAGTTTTCTATCTTAACACCCAGTCGGCTGTCGCCCATGCGCATGAGCTCTCGGTCCTGCTAGATCTCCATGCCCCAGATCTCCTTTTCCTCACGGAGACTTGGTTCTGCGATGACTCCCTCCCCGCCCTTCTATCCACCCTACCGGCCACTTACTACGCCCTTAGGGCGGATCGCCCTCACGGCAAAGCTGGGGGCGGTGTAGCGGTCATCGCACGTACCGACCTACCTTTCCAAACTTTATCTATGCCCAACATCGCGACCTCTGAATTTTTGGTGATTCGTACCACCTCCATTTCTCCTCCTCTGACCTGTTTTCTTACCTACCGTCCTCCTCAACCCCCGCTACAATTCCTCTCTGACTTTCTGGATGTCCTGGCCACAATTACAATTAATAACTCCTCCATTCTGCTTCTTGGAGATTTTAACTTCTGGCCATCTGACCCTGCAGAATGTCCATCCTCCAAGGAATTCTCTGAAACTCTCCACTCCCTTAACTTTACATCTTTTGTTCAATCACCCACCCACATCAAAGGTCACACGCTCGATCAGATCTGGTCCCTGAATTGCCCTGTGGAATCCCTATCAATCACGCCCTGCCCTTGGTCTGATCATCACTTGATCTCCTTTTCTCTTCCCATTCTCCCCCCTACCAAGCCCCCTTGCCCCAAAAACACCTGGGTCCGATCATGGAGTCGAGTTAACCCAGACAGTTTCTCTCTCCTTCTTAGTTCCTCCATTCCCTCCCTGCACGGCCTTTCCACCTCCTCCCAGGTGGATGCCATAGATAAATGGCTCTCCTCTGGCCGCGACTCCGTTGCCCCGCTCAAACGCATTACCTCCAAACGGGAGAAGGACGCCAATCGATGGTTTACCGTCGAGCTTAAAACCATCAAACTAAAAGTACGTCGCGCAGAACGGGCTTGGAGAAGAAACTATTGCCCCATTCTGAAATTGGAGTATACCAACACTCTTACCCAATATAAAAAAGCCATCTTGGAGGCTAAAACATCATACTTCTCCTCTAAAATCCTAGCTGCGGAAAACCAGACCAAGGAGATATTTACAATCGTTCACGACCTGGCATTCTCGGATAGAACAACCCTCAAGCCTGCCCCGTCTGAAGAACTCTGCCTCTCCTTGAATGACTATTTTATCAACAAAATTACCACCATCAAGGCCAACATTCCCCCTCCCTCCCCTTCCTTTGTGGACCCTCAATGCCCCCCTCCCAAGGGCGAACTCACCACCTTTCCGCCCATCACTAGAGAAAGTTTGGCCACCCTAGTGCCTTTGGTCAAGTCTGGTTCTCCTCTTGACCCTTGCCCGGCCCATATTCTCCGTCACATCTTTGTTACCTGCCCGGACCCCCCCCTCCATCTTCTAAATAGCTCCCTTGCCCAAGGTGTAGTTCCCAATTCTTTGAAGTCGGCGGTAATTGTGCCCATTTTAAAGAAACCTGGGGCTGATCCTTCTGTCCCCGCCAATTTCCGCCCCATCTCCCTCTTGCCATTTCTGGCTAAGGTACTCGAGCGTCATGTCACCCGCGCTCTGAGTTCCTTTGTGGAGACGTATGGAGTCCTTGCCCCCCGCCAGGCCGGTTTCCGCCCCGCGCACTCCACGGAGTCCGTTGTCATTTCGGTCCTGGACAACCTCAGGGAGGGTATGGACACCAATCAGCACCAGGTTCTTGTGCTCCTAGATCTTTCAGCCGCCTTTGACACGGTTGACCATACCATCTTGTTGTCCCGTGTCAAGGCGGCGGGGATCGGGGGGACCGCCCTGGTCTGGTTGTCCTCTTTCCTGAGTGACCGCACCCAGGCTGTCCGTCTGGGTGATTTTACGGCGGACGTCCGGGGAGTGCAGTGCGGGGTTCCCCAGGGTTCTTCCCTCTCCCCCCTCTTGTTCAATCTCTATCTTGCCCCCCTCATCTTTTCCCTTCAACAGATGGAGGTCGCCGTATTTAATTATGCGGATGACCTCCAGCTTGTTTTCAATCTATCCTCTTCTCCCTCCTCTGTGCTAAATTTTCAATCTGTCATGCTTCACATCAGGGACTGGATGAACCACAACCACCTTAAACTCAACCCTGATAAGACCGAGTTGGTGTTGACGGGTGGTTCATCCAGCCCCTGGTCCTCCCTCTTCTGGCCCCCCTCTCTTGGTACTTCTCCTGCTCCCTCCTCCTCTGTTAAAACCCTGGGTATAAAAATCAATTCGCAACTCACCCTTCACTCCCAGGTTAGCTCCGTGGTATCTTCCTCTTTTCTTTCCCTGCGAACTATTCGCCGAGTGTCTCGCTTCTTCACCTTTTCTGCTCTCAAGCTTATAATCCTGGCCATGGTGATATCCCGCCTGGATTACGGCAATGCTTTATATGCCGGCATCCCCGCCTACAGCTTGCGGCGTCTACAACAGATCCAGAACCAGGCGGCCCGCCTGGTCTTCAATCTCCCTAAATTCCACCACTCTTCCCCCCTCTTGAAATCACTACACTGGCTCCCTGTGGGCGCCAGGGTCCAATTTAAGCTTGCAACTACGACCTTTCTAGCGCGACTTGGATTGGCTCCGGCCTTTATCTCGTCCGAGATTACTCCATACGTTTCTACTCGGGAACTTCGCTCGTCTTCCCAATCCCTCCTCACTGTTCCCCGTTTCCGGAGAAAGAAGTGGGGAGGATCTAAATTCGCCACCCTTGCCCCTACCCTTTGGAACTCCCTTCCCCTTGAACTCCGGACCATTACACAGTACCCTCAATTCCGTAAGCACCTTAAGACTTATCTGTTCAAAAAGTCCTTTAACTAACTTTCCCCCACCCCTCTCTGCCTACTAGCTTTGGATCCAGTTAGAGTCAGCGCCAAGAAACCGCTGGTATACGTGCGCTATAGAAATAATTTTAAATCAAATCAAATCAAATCATAAAACCACATCCCTACCATATAACCTCCCCTCCACCACCACATATCTACCCTCAGGGTCCACCAGCTGGTTCGTAGCCTGGAATGGTATCCCCGCCCTTATCCATATCAGCACCCCTCTAGCAAACGCCGAATACGTGGTGCCAAACAACTGACCACGCCATCTCTTCTGCAGTGCAGTGCATTCTTGCTTGGTTAAATGATTATCTTGTAACATTGCAATCTGGACGCCACGCCTCACCAGATAAGCATGTACCTTGTGGCGTCTCACCATTGTTCGGAGTCCCCAGACATTCCATGTTAGGCATTTCAGATTAGGTAACGTCCCCATAGTAGTCATCTCCGTACCGTTTTAAAAGCAACCAGTTGTTTCCCACATCATTGCAGTTGTATCCCCCCATCAAAACTACCGAAAAAACTCCCCAAACCCCACTCCCCAGGACAGGACCTAATAACCCAGCTTCAGCCCTGTTCCAAACCTGTAACACAGCACACATTAGACTAATCTGTGGTCGCCACCACAGAAGGCCTTAAGGGCCGCAAGAGGGTGAGTTAGCGCCAACCCAGGGCAGGCAGAGCCCCCACCCCGCGCCCTCGATCCCATACTGCATTTGCAGCACCATACCTGCCAGCCTGCCAAACACCAGGAGAGCCTGCCCCAGTAGAAGTAACTGAATTGTTCAGCCCTCTCAATTGTCACTCATTAAAGAGTCCATCTGATGTCTGCGGGGTGACCGCTGGTCCCTTCGAGCTCTCAGCTTCCGATACTTCTTCTTCAGATTTTCCTCCATCTTCGTCAGAGTCCGACCCCACCGATGCCTTCTCTTGTTGCGACCTCGTAATACTCGCTGTTGCAGCTAACGCTCCTTTCCTGTCCGCCGCCATCTGAACATCTCGCATCGCTCTTTTGAGTTTATTTCGTTTGCGGATACGCTGTGATTTTCGGATCTGGATCGGTTTATGTCTCTCCCTCTGACTTTTGCCATTGCGGTCCGTTCCGGCGCGATATAACTCGAGCCACGACCATGCTTCATCCGGGGTCTGAAAGAATTGAGTGTTCCCATCTAGGATCACTCGTAACTTGGCCGGAAAAAGCAAGGAGTATTGGATCCCTTCCTCCCTCAGTTCTTTTTTCACGGTCAGGAAGGACGCTCTGTTCTTCTGGACCTCCTGTGTATAGTCCGGGAAGACCGTGACCCGGCTATTGTCCACTTGTAAGGGGCCCAGTGAGCACGCCCTCTGTATCAGCAGGTCCCGATCCTTGTAATGTAAGAGTTTCACCACCATCGGCCTAGGCGGCCGGCCCTGCATAGGTGGGCGAGCTGGGACCCTGTGTGCTCGCTCCAGGGAAAAGAAAGGAGAGAGACCCTCCGGCGCCACCACCGTTTTGAACCAGTTCTCCATATAGGCCACAGCATCATCCCCGTCAATTGTTTCCGGAAGGCCTTACACCCTCACGTTGTTCCTCCGATTACGACTTTCGGCATCCTCTGCCCGTCTCTCCAGTGTGGCTAGGCGGCTAAGGATATCTGTCAATTTGTGTTCCGCGGTCACTACCGCCGGTTTCAGCTCCTGAAGTAGTTGTTCATTCTCCTTTACTCTGTCCGAGAGCTTAGCATGGTCCGCCCTCAAGAGACCCAGCCCCGTGGCGACCTGTGCTATGTCTTGGTGCAATGACTCCTTAGTCGCGGTTATTGCCTCCAATATGTTGTCCAGTCGCTGATTCAGCCTCCGCTCCTGCTCCGTTACTTCCGGGGGGGTATGGGCCACGCCATCTCGGGCTAGCGTGGTCGTGTCTTCTCGACCGTGTTCCATGGTGAGATCTCCACCAGCAGCAGCCATCTTGGCTGCCTCGTGCGTCGCCATATGGTCACCTTAGGTGCTTCACCAGGCCTCGCGCCCTCCGTCACGGGAGCCTCGCCCTCTGCTCTCCGACCTCGTTCGAGCGTCTCAACAGTTCCACTCAGCAGCAAGCTCCCACGATGGTCCCGGCAGCCACTGGAGACCGGGGTCGCAGGCCGATGGTGGGCCGCCCCTCACCCGGCCGCCATGTCAGGGAGCGGGGGGGGGATGGGCGCTGCGTCTGTCGTGTACCAGGCCGATAGGAGCCCCTCACGCCTCTAGTCCCTCTCTGAGGTCCCGTTCAGTCGGACCCCCGCTCCCCGCGCCCTGTTGGCAATTGTTTGACATCCGGTTCAGTTCTGACCCGCCTCGCGAGCAGTCTCTGCCGCCTCCGTGCGCCGCCATTTTCTTCATTCTCGGCTCGGCACCTCCGGCCTCCGGGATCGGGTCTCAGCACTACGTACGGTCTCCTGCTGGCCCCCAGCTGCTCTCCACTGCTTCTCCAATACTTCGTACGGGGAAACCGCCCCTCAGGGAGCGCCGATGGTGTATTTATCAGGAGAATTAGCGGGATCAGGCGCGGAGCTGCAAGCTTACGCCGCCATCCTGATCGGCGTCCAAGCCACGCCCCCTTCCTGGGCCTCATTCATGACAACAAAACAGCGTTGCAACACTTTTCACTACTCCTTTTTTGCGACAGCATGGATACACTGTATTTACTGTACAGCGCTTCATGTCTCAATTAGTGACAGATACATCTGGAATCCTGACGTATCTGTCAGCACAAAAGTCACGCTTTTCAACAGTTGTGGCACAAGCATGAAGCAACTCCAGCAATGCATGGGACCAGCCTATCCCTCTGGCACTGTGTCACCCTTACAGCTGCCATGAGGCAGGCGTAAGGTACTTACGGAATGGCGTCCTACAATTGTTGCAGTGAAACCTGATGGATTTCACTGCGCTACTCCTATGAGGCGTTGAGTGGAAATGCCCACCTGCATACATAATACCTGATGCAGGTATAATGTGGCACAGAGCTTCACAAGATCACGCATATGCCAAGACGCGTCACTTTGCAAATAGGGCACAACGTGGTGCAAGAATCATGCTGCAAGTACGTCAAGGAAATGACGCATCGGCGGGGTGAAACTGTCAGAAGGGGCTCATGAATAAGCCCCACTGCCCGCCACTGCAGCAACCCTTGCGCCTTGGTGCACGGCTGACTATTTTGCAGAGTTGATTGATGTTGTGGCTCCACCTCTTCTCGAGACGTCTGCAGGTGGGGCTGGACTAGTGGAGGGTGGGAGTGAACCACTTGGCCTTCTTGGAGTGTTAGTTGCATGGTCTTTTCTTGAGGGTAGCCGGGGTGTTGGAACAGTTGGAGATCCATCGGTAGAGGTTGTGTGCTGCGATGTTGGTGTCTGTAAGTGTTGGCGGAATGGTGGTGCTGAGGGAGTTGATGGAAAGCTATTCGTGGCCTTGATCCAGCCGTGATGGGGGCAATGATGGCAATGGTGTACGGTGGTCGTGGTGAAGACATGATGTAAACAGTGATGGACGGTACAGGAGAGTCCTGTGGTGAGGCTTGAGTTGAAGTTCCCCTCGGTGGAGAAGACAGGCTCCAACTAACTGTGTGTCAGGCTATGTGGGTTACTATGATGACTAGCTGCTTGAGTCTGATGTTGGAGAGGTTCCCCTAGAGGGGGGTGTTGGTCTGGTCACTAGGGTTGTTCAGGTGGAACTTGAGGTCTCTTAGTAGGATGTAGTCAGTGGATGGGAGAGCCTGGGGTGTGATGAGGTCCACAATGGCATTGGTGAATAAAGGTTCATGGCCCGGGAGGGGCCTGTAGATGAGGGTGGGTGAATAAATAGTATCCACAGGAAGGGTTGTTTAGTGTAAAGGGGATCGGCGTTTTTCTTGCCCACTGATTATTGTTCAGTGGATGCACGCATCGATAGATCCCAGATAGGGTTATTGACCCCTCTACTTTGAATCTTGACATCACACTTGGATGTATTATACTTTTTATAGCGGAGCTCTTGGAATTTCACAGCAGTAACGATTGTACCTCCAATCAACTAAGACCCAAAACGGGTTGGAATTATCACTGAGTTTGGGATTATCCATACCATCTATTAGGACTTGGCCCTGAAGAGTCAGAGTTGACTGTACTCTGATGAAACACGTGTCGGCTGGTGTCTATGCGAATAATAATTAAAACAACAAGAAAAGACGTGGCTATTTCTTGTCTATCTGTTCTCTATATGTACATATGATATGTTGTAACTTTATGTGTGCACAGGTTATTGGTCTTTAATGTGCGCATAACTGCTTTGGGCGGCCTGAGTTGGCCGACCAGTCATTGCACACTTGAATAGGCATACCACTCCCCCCTGCCCGGCTCCATGGGTAGTGCAGCCCCACCTGACCTCTGACCCTCTGGGTCGGTCACCCCACGCACCGCGCACACTCCTCGTGAGTGAGCCCAGGCTGCTCCCCTTCCTGCCAAGTGCCGCCACTGCCCGCAGCTGTGATCCCGGTTCCCGCTGAGTGTCGCCACTGCCCGCAGCTGTGATCCTGGATCCTCGCTAGCGCTGCGATTGTATTTTCGTGCTTTTCACGTTTGCATTCTTCCTGTGTAATTTGCCCCTTGTTTGATTTTTGTCTAATTTCTTGTCTGTATTTTCCCTCTGCCCCGTGTTGTTTATTTTCCGCTGTTGTGCCCTCCCCTGTCGCGCCCAGCCCCTGCCGCGCTTTCCCGCCACCTCCCTGCTCCCCGCTGCTGCTGCCCCCTGGGGCCCCGCCCCCTTCCCTCGATCGCCCTTCCCATTCGCCGCCCCGCTCCCGCCTCCCAGCTGCTCCGCCCTCGCTCCGCCCTCGCTCCGCCCCCCCACTCTCCACATACGGCAGAGAGGCAAACACGCAGCATTGACGCGCAGCGGACGCTCCCTAAGCACGCCGACGGCGCGCCAAAGGCAAGCCCGTCTGCGCCCGTCCGCGCCTGGCCCACGCCCAGCGCCTGAACCCCTGGTCTCCGCAGACCACAGCCCACCCGCCGGATCTACGATGCCTCCGAACTCAACGCACTCAACATCGGCCGGATCCCCGGTTGCTACCGAGCCACCCCGAGACGCACCCAGGGACCCTTCAGCTGCCACTCCTGCAAGTTCTCCTGCATCCGGACCTGCACCGCACCCGCACCCACCACGCCGAGCACCAGCAGCAACCACCTGAAGTGCATCCTGCTCAACACCCGCTCCATCCACAGACACGCCGTAGAGCTCTGGAACCTGCTCGACACAACATCACCAGACGTCGCCTTCCTCACGGAAACCTGGATAAACGCCTTCTCAGCGCCCGACATCGCCATCGCCATCCCGGAAGGATACAAGATCACCCGGAGGGACCGCGGAAATCAGACCGGAGGAGGCATCGCCATCGTCCACAGGAAAACCATCCGCATCACAACCAGCACCGATGACATCCTCACAACCGCCGAACACCTGCACTTCCAGATCCACACCGACCCCAAGACCACCCTCAGAGGCACCCTCATCTACAGACCCCCGGGACCACGCACACATTTCTGCGAAGACATCGCCGACTTCATCAGCCCGCACGCCCTCCCCTCCGTTGACTACATCCTCCTCGGGGACCTCAACTTCCAACTGGAGAACAACAACGACCGCAACACCACCACCCTGCTGGACAACCTCGCCAACCTCGGTCTCAAGCAGCTGGTGAACACCCCCACCCACTAGGCCGGACACACACTGGACCCCGTCTTCTCATCCAGCAAGAACATCGCCTTCAGCCACACCACTGGACTCCACTGGACGGACCACAGCTGCATCCACTTCAGCTTCAGAAAGAACACGACCCACCACCACCAGCAGCAGGTGGCACGCAGAAGCTGGAACAAGATCACTGCCGACCAGCTTGCCGCATCCCTGAGCCAGGACCCCCCCACCAGCTCAGCGAACCCCAGCCAGGCCGCCAACAACCTCACGAAATGGATCATCAACTGCACAGACGACCTCGCCCCTCTGAGGACCCCGCCTGGCAGACCCGGCAGCAAGAAGGCCCCATGGTTCACCGACGAACTCAAGAGCTCTAAGAAGAACTGCAGAGCTCTTGAGAAAGCCTGGCGCAGAGCCCCAACGCCTGACAACATGGCCACCCTCAAGCTCGCCACCCGAAAACACCATCAACTGATCCACACCACCAAGAAAACAGCATTCAAGGAACGACTGGACAACAACGCTCACAACAACAAGGAACTCCTCAACATCGTCAAAGAGCTCTCCAACCCCAACGCCGGAAACAACGACATCACCCCATCACAAGACCTCTGCAACTCCCTCGCCTCCTACTTCCACAACAAGATCGCTGACATACACAACAGCTTCAGCCTACCGACGCACCCCAGGACCGCACCAACGCCCCCACCACCAACCTCCGCGCCTGGACCCCGATCAGCACCGAAGACACCATCCGCACGATGAACTCCATCCACTCCGGATCTCCAACCGACCCCTGCCCTCACCACATCTTCAACAAGGCCGACGCTGTCATCGCACCCCACCTGCGGGACATCATCAACACCTCCTTTGACACCGCTACCTTCCCGGAGAGCTGGAAACACGCCAAACTCAGTGCTCTACTGAAAAAACTATCAGCGGACCCCACCGATCTCAAAAACTACCGCCCCATCTCGCTCCTCCCGTTTCCGGCCAAAGTCATCGAGAAGACCGTCAACAAGCAGCTGGCCGCCTTCCTCAAGACGAACGGATCCCTCGACCTTTCGCAGTCTGGCTTCCGGGCCAACCACAGCACCGAGACCGCGCTCATCGCAGCCACTGACGACATCCGAGCCCTGCTCGACAACGGGGAAACCGCGCCCCTCATCCTCCTGGACCTCTCCGCGGCATTCGACACTGTCTGCCACCGCACCCTAGTGCAGCGCCTCAGCAATGCCGGAATCCAGGAGAAGGCACTGGAATGGACCATCTCCTTCCTCACCGGGAGGACACAGAGAGTCCACCTCCCCCCGTTCATTTCAGAAGCCACCGAAGTCATCTGCGGCGTCCCTCAAGGCTCCTCGCTCAGCCCCACCCTCTTCAATGTCTACATGAGCCCCCTTGCAGCCATCGCACGCCAGCACAACCTCAACATCATCTCCTACGCCGACGACACCCAGCTGATCCTCTCCCTCACCAACGACCCCGCCACCGCCAGAGCCAACCTACATGAAGGGATGAAAGACGTAGCCGAGTGGATGAAGAACAGCCGCCTGAAACTGAACTCAGACAAGACGGAAGTACTCATCCTGGGCTCCTCGCCCTCCGCCTGGGACGACTCCTGGTGGCCACCCGCCCTGGGCAGCGCACCCAAACCAATACATATATGGTTTGATAACCATATCGTTTTCAAAAATAAGCCACCTGTATAATGTGGAGTATACTTTTATGGGGGTAGGATAGACTTTATTAGCGAAGGTGGGAATAGGCAAAATAGAGAAAGATGTGGTTTTTAATAATATCCTATATGACCTGTAGTTTAAAGTATTGCTACATTAAGAGAGAAAACAAATGTTGTTAAACCAAATCAAAACGTAGCAATGACCGAGGTTCCCAGAATTTATATAAAAAGGGGGAACTTAGGTTGAACAAAGATGATATAAATGTATGAAGATGTACTTACAGAGTTTCAAAGAGTCCAGGACTCACAGTTAGGTGTGGCGTGGATATAAAAGGTCAGTCGGTAAAGGCAGCTTCTTAAGATCTGGAGGTGTAATATGATTAACAACGACAATGAAAATAGTCATAATACGTATCATTACAGAATTAAGATAACTTGAGGCATATTCGATCCTGTAAATGAAGGAGGATTTAAACTGTACATAGGATGAGCTGCATAATAAGTCAGCTATAGGTGTAAATATAGCAGACTGATAGGTAGTAATATCACTGTTAACCCTGTTGGTGTATAGATGACTATGAACTTGTGCAGTAGTGTGGCTCACTGGTTAGAGGCGGCAGACCCGAGAGCAGAGGACGGCCCGGGACCAGGGTTCGATTCCCGACGCGGCAGGTTTCTGGACCAGGGTCAGCGGACTCGATAATTCTCTCGCCTCGGTGCCCACTCTGATCAGCGATCACACTCGGCAACTCTGGCATAAGCTTGCCTCATCTGCACTAACGGCCCCACCAGACCGCCGGGGATGCCTGGTCTCACCCTGGAGATACCCATTAAGGGACCATCTCTCAGGGAAGCCAGGAAGGGTTTCGCAGCGGTCGAAGCGCGGAGATACTCCTCCGGGAGTCGATCCTAGCGCTATATAAACTTGCAATTAATTAATTAATTAATTAACTATGAACATGGATAGGGTCATACTGCAATGAGAGTAAGAGGCCTAATAAAATTACCTTGAGATGTGGAACGATGTAGTCCTTTAGCTTGTCATATGATGTTATGACATCAGAGAAAAGGAGGTGGTAGAACAGTATAGTGGAGGTAGCTTAGATTCAGATCGTTATTTGTGTTGACATTTGTAGAACCTAAAATAAAATAAGATATCATGGACCAGATATAGTTTGCATGTATAACTGACTCTCCATATAAGTGAAAGGGTGCATTATCAATATATAGTTACCTCCACGAGGATAACTTCCAGTGAGTAGATGGTAAGATGATGAGAGCAATAGTAAAGGAAACGAGTATTTATCTAGGGATGTAAGATAAGAGGGTTTAGTATGTAATGATGCAATATATTGCATCTATAGCGCGATTAAGTATGGTGTCTAATATTACCTCCACAAGTTGATAAAATATCCGGAGGCGAGCAATAATGATGTATAATTGTTAGCACGAATATTTTGTATCCACCTAGGGATGAATAGCGAAATAGAATTAAGTAGTAAACATATTTGTGCAGGGAAATCGAAAGAAATTCAATTTTACTAAAACAACAAGTTGGAAATTTACCTAAAGATAAAGTAGAAAAGATGTCCCAGGAGCGGAAAATACTATGGAGGATGATCTGGTCATAGCATCGCCTAAGAATAACGTATATAAAGATAAGAGTTTCCGTATCTCTATATTGTGTTTAGCTTAGCAGAATTGAAACGCCAAATCAAACATACTTATTAACAGAAATATCTTTCACATTTGATTGGAGAAGAGGATAAGCATATCGGTGTAGCTATGCTATGAAATAACACATATAGTATAGCATATCTAGCATTTATAAAAAAGAGAGTTGCCATATCTCTATATAGTGATTAGCTAAGCATAATTAAAGAAATAACACATAGTATAGCATATCTAGCATTTATAAAAAAGAGAGTTGCCATATCTCTATATAGTGATTAGCTAAGCATAATTAGCCGGCCGAAACAAACATACTTAATAGTAGGAAGATATTTCACATATGATTTAGGAAGAAGGTAAGCATATAGATATAACTATGCTGTGAAATAGCGCATTTGGTGTAGCATGAGTATATATAAATAACCGAGCTAGATTAAGCATGACTTCTAAAGTTTCATCTTGAACAGACTCACCCGTGAGGTTTGATGAAAATAGTGACGCTCCTGGTAGAAAAGGACTGGTAGCAGTACTCGACCGCCAAAAGACCACACACCGGTATGCTAGAATACAAGCAACCGTGTGATAGGAAGCAGCCGCTTTATAAATGGTAGATGATTGGATGGAAATACTGGGAGTGGAAATCGAGGAAGGACTTGTTCGTGCTAGGTCACAGTGATTTAAATAGAAGAAGGACTTGTAAAGTAAAATAAAATAAAATAAAGAAAAGACTGTTCTATGTCTAATGGCAACATGAGGCAATGTCAATGGTAGACATAAGATACAGGGTTAGGTTAGACGAAAGACTAATATGTGGCAGAAACAATACTAATAAACGATCCTAGTAGAAAATTGAAAAGATGCGAAGATGAATAGAACTTGATTTCTAAAATTACAAAGATGACAGATGACTTTAATGAGCAGAAAAAGTAATAATTTGTGACGATAAATAGCAGAACACAAATTATTCAAGAAGTACTGGGAGTGGAAATCGAGAAAGGACTTGTTCGTGCTAGGTCACAGTGATTAAAATAGAAGAAGGACTTGTAAAGTAAAAACAAATAAAGTAAAGAAAGGACTGTTCTATGTCTAATGGCAACATGAGGCGATATCAATGGTAGACATAAGATACAGGGTTAGGTTAGAAGAAAGACTAATGTGTGGCGGAAATAATACTAGTCAACAATCCTAGTAGAAAATTGAAAAAATGCGAGGATGAATAGAACTTGATTTCTAGAATTACAAAGATGACAGATGACTTTAATGAGCAGAAAAAGTAATAATTTGTGACGATAAATAGCAGAACACAAATTATTCAAGAAGCAATAATACCTGTAGGTGCTGTTTTAAGTAATAGAATTGAATAAACAAAGGAATACTATAGAGGCGCTAACCTAGTTCTTAAGTAGGGTTGAAAAAAGAGGATCTGTTGTAATAGTCTTAATTTTTTTGGGTCATGACCGGAGGAATCTGATAATTAAAGGGCGAAAAAAGTAGGTAGGATAGCAAATAGTTAATACTACATAGGGGAATAGTTCCTCCTCATATGTAAAGGTGGCTTATTTCACATGTGTCGTATAGTCATGTCTATATATAAAGGGCCAACTCTTTTATTAAGCTTTAAGTATATATCTTTCAGAGTGTGTATCAAATAATCGCTTGGTCCCAAGGGATTTCGGAATTAAGTCCATTATTTACCGTGTCAAACATGAAAATGTGATATACTTCCCGTTTTTTTCTAATTTTATCACAGCAGAGCCCTGCAGTTGGTACAATTTTTTCCAATATATACCAACGTATATCATCTGGAGAATGTTGTTTTTCCAGATAATGACTTACTAGTGGTGCAGCCATTTTTTGTGTGCGGATTGCCGATCTATGTTCGGTTAATCTAGTATTCATAGATCGCGAAGTATCACCCACGTATGCTTTTTCGCATGGGCACAGAAGTATGTAAATCAAATTTTTGCTTTTGCAGTTTGTCATCCCTTTATTTTGAATGGTAATTCCGTGATGGCTAAATGATTCATTTTCTATGGCCAAGGGACATGATTTACATGTTCCGCATTTGTAGTTACCATGAATAGGCTGTAGGTCTCTAATGTTCAACTGAAGAGGTGGTTTCGTTTTAGGCATACGTGACCTTACTATTAGGTCTTTCAGATTTTTATTTTTTCGATAGGCAAACATAGGTTTTTGTATTGCCTCAGTAGATGGTTTATTGATGTTTAACAAGTGCCAGTGTGAACAGACAATCTGTCTGATTCTGTCATTAAGAATGGAATGTCTAGTGACAAATACCAGATTTTGTTCAGAAGTGTTGGAATTGCCTGACAGTAGGTGTTGCCTGTCGTAAAAGCGGGCTCGTTTGTATGCATCCCGAATGATACGATGAGGATATCCACGATTCTTGAATTTGATCTTCATATCTTCTGCTCTTAGGTCGTAATCACTGAGTTTGGTGCAATTACGACGTAATCGCAGAAATTGTCCAAAAGGGATTGCATTTTTTTGAGTTGTGGGATGAAAACTAGAGTGGTGCAAGATGGTATTGCGTGCAGTGGGTTTAGTATATAAATCCACATATAATTGCATTCCCTCACGTTTGATCATAATGTCGAGGAACTCGATCTGATCGTTGCTGACATGTGATGTAAATCGAAGATTTTCATCACAAAGGTTTAGCCATTGTATAAATTCAGACAGAATTTGAAGATCATCATTCCATATAAAGACGATATCGTCAATATAACGTGACCAACAAAGGACAGTCTCGAAAAAGGGGGCCTCCTCTTTGAAAATGTACTGGTATTCAAAGTGAGCTACATAAATGTTCGCTATAGTAGGAGCACAGGACGCTCCCATGCTTACCCCTTTTACTTGTTTGTATAGGTCATTTCTGAATTCAAAAATATTTTCTTTAAGGATAATCGCTAAGCAATCAACAATGAACTTGCTATTGCAATCAACTTGGTAGGCTTCAATGAACCAGGTTACTGAATAGCACCTTCATATGGAATGTTGGAATAAAGATTTTCAACATCCAGTGTTACTAGCCATTGGGTCTGTGCATTATAAGGGGTGCCTTCTAAGAGGTTGATTACCTGACTGGTATCTTTGATGTAACCTGGTATTAGCTGGACGTAAGGGCGCAAAATTGCGTCTAGGTATTTCGATATGGGCTCAGTAACAGAGCCAATAGTGTTGACAATCGGTCTAAGTGGGGGATTGCCTACATCTTTATGTACTTTGGGGGTACCATAGATGCATGCTAATTTTGGTGAATCTAGATTAAGGTATTCATATTCTTTGCGACAAATGATGTCATCATTATAAGCTTTGTAGGTGAGTTTTTCAATTTTAAATTTAGTTGCATTAGTTGTATTCTTAGTAATTTTTACATAGAACCTGTTGTCATTAAGCATGTTTTCCATTTTTTCAATGTAGTTATTTGTATCAAGGATCGCTATTCCGCCCCCTTTATCACAACATTTAACAGTCAGTTTAGTGTTGTTTTTCAAACATTCGATAGCTTGATACTCATCTAAGGGAACGTTGAAAGGTGTTCTGGGTACATATTTAGTGGCCTGTATGAAGTTGTTATATACTACTTTTTCAAATATGGCCACTTCAGGTGGTATTTGATCCAAGGTTGGACGTATGCCTAAAACGAAACCACCTCTTCAGTTGAACATTAGAGACCTACAGCCTATTCATGGTAACTACAAATGCGGAACATGTAAATCATGTCCCTTGGCCATAGAAAATGAATCATTTAGCCATCACGGAATTACCATTCAAAATAAAGGGATGACAAACTGCAAAAGCAAAAATTTGATTTACATACTTCTGTGCCCATGCGAAAAAGCATACGTGGGTGAGACTTCGCGATCTATGAATACTAGATTAACCGAACATAGATTGGCAATCCTCACACAAAAAATGGCTGCACCACTAGTAAGTCATTATCTGGAAAAACAACATTCTCCAGATGATATACGTTGGTATATATTGGAAAAAATTGTACCAACTGCAGGGCTCTGCTGTGATAAAATTAGAAAAAAACGGGAAGTATATCACATTTTCATGTTTGACACGGTAAATAATGGACTTAATTCCGAAATCCCTTGGGACCAAGCGATTATTTGATACACACTCTGAAAGATATATACTTAAAGCTTAATAAAAGAGTTGGCCCTTTATATATAGACATGACTATACGACACATGTGAAATAAGCCACCTTTACATATGAGGAGGAACTATTCCCCTATGTAGTATTAACTATTTGCTATCCTACCTACTTTTTTCGCCCTTTAATTATCAGATTCCTCCTGTCATGACCCAAAAAAATTAAGACTATTACACCAGATCCTCTTTTTTCAACCCTACTTAAGAACTAGGTTAGCGCCTCTATAGTATTCCTTTGTTTATTCAATTCTATTACTTAAAACAGCACCTACAGGTATTATTGCTTCTTGAATAATTTGTGTTCTGCTATTTATCGTCACAAATTATTACTTTTTCTGCTCATTAAAGTCATCTGTCATCTTTGTAATTCTAGAAATCAAGTTCTATTCATCCTCGCATTTTTTCAATTTTCTACTAGGATTGTTGACTAGTATTATTTCCGCCACACATTAGTCTTTCTTCTAACCTAACCCTGTATCTTATGTCTACAATTGATATCGCCTCATTTTGCCATTAGACATAGAACAGTCCTTTCTTTACTTTATTTGTTTTTACTTTACAAGTCCTTCTTCTATTTTAATCACTGTGACCTAGCACGAACAAGTCCTTTCTCGATTTCCACTCCCAGTACTTCTTGAATAATTTGTGTTCTGCTATTTATCGTCACAAATTATTACTTTTTCTGCTCATTAAAGTCATCTGTCATCTTTGTAATTTTAGAAATCAAGTTCTATTCATCTTCGCATCTTTTCAATTTTCTACTAGGATCGTTTATTAGTATTGTTTCTGCCACATATTAGTCTTTCGTCTAACCTAACCCTGTATCTTATGTCTACCATTGACATTGCCTCATGTTGCCATTAGACATAGAACAGTCTTTTCTTTATTTTATTTGATTTTACTTTACAAGTCCTTCTTCTATTTAAATCACTGTGACCTAGCACGAACAAGTCCTTCCTCGATTTCCACTCCCAGTATTTCCATCCAATCATCTACCATTTATAAAGCGGCTGCTTCCTATCACACGGTTGCTTGCATTCTAGCATACCGGTGTGTGGTCTTTTGGCGGTCGAGTACTGCTACCAGTCCTTTTCTACCAGGAGCGTCACTATTTTCATCAAACCTCACGGGTGAGTCTGTTCAAGATGAAACTTTAGAAGTCATGCTTAATCTAGCTCGGTTATTTATATATACTCATGCTACACCAAATGCGCTATTTCACAGCATAGTTATATCTATATGCTTACCTTCTTCCTAAATCATATGTGAAATATCTTCCTACTATTAAGTATGTTTGTTTCGGCCGGCTAATTATGCTTAGCTAATCACTATATAGAGATATGGCAACTCTCTTTTTTATAAATGCTAGATATGCTATACTATGTGTTATTTCTTTAATTATGCTTAGCTAATCACTATATAGAGATATGGCAACTCTCTTTTGTATAAATGCTAGATATGCTATACTATATGTGTTATTTCATAGCATAGCTACACCGATATGCTTATCCTCTTCTCCAATCAAATGTGAAAGATATTTCTGTTAATAAGTATGTTTGATTTGGCGTTTCAATTCTGCTAAGCTAAACACAATATAGAGATACGGCAACTCTTATCTTTATATACGTTATTCTTAGGCGATGCTATGACCAGATCATCCTCCATAGTATTTTCCGCTCCTGGGACATCTTTTCTACTTTATCTTTAGGTAAATTTCCAACTTGTTGTTTTAGTAAAATTGAATTTCTTTCGATTTCCCTGCACAAATATGTTTACTACTTAATTCTATTTCGCTATTCATCCCTAGGTGGATACAAAATATTCGTGCTAACAATTATACATCATTATTGCTCGCCTCCGGATATTTTATCAACTTGTGGAGGTAATATTAGACACCATACTTAATCGCGCTATAGATGCAATATATTGCATCATTACATACTAAACCCTCTTATCTTACATCCCTAGATAAATACTCGTTTCCTTCACTATTGCTCTCATCATCTTACCATCTACTCACTGGAAGTTATCCTCGTGGAGGTAACTATATATTGATAATGCACCCTTTCACTTATATGGAGAGTCAAATATACATGCAAACTATATCTGGTCCATGATATCTTATTTTATTTTAGGTTCTACAAATGTCAACACAAATAACGATCTGAATCTAAGCTACCTCCACTATACTGTTCTACCACCTCCTTTTCTCTGATGTCATAACATCATATGACAAGCTATAGGACTACATCGTTCCACATCTCAAGGTAATTTTATTAGGCCTCTTACTCTCATTGCAGTATGACCCTATCCATGTTCATAGTTCATAGTCATCTATACACCAACAGGGTTAACAGTGATATTACTACCTATCAGTCTGCTATATTTACACCTATAGCTGACTTATTATGCAGCTCATCCTATGTACAGTTTAAATCCTCCTTCATTTACAGGATCGAATATGCCTCAAGTTATCTTAATTCTGTAATGATACGTATTATGACTATTTTCATTGTCGTTGTTAATCATATTACACCTCCAGATCTTAAGAAGCTGCCTTTACCGACTGACCTTTTATATCCACGCCACACCTAACTGTGAGTCCTGGACTCTTTGAAACTCTGTAAGTACATCTTCATACATTTATATCATCTTTGTTCAACCTAAGTTCCCCCTTTTTATATAAATTCTGGGAACCTCGGTCATTGCTACGTTTTGATTTGGTTTAACAACATTTGTTTTCTCTCTTAATGTAGCAATACTTTAAACTACAGGTCATATAGGATATTATTAAAAACCACATCTTTCTCTATTTTGCCTATTCCCACCTTCGCTAATAAAGTCTATCCTACCCCCATAAAAGTATACTCCACATTATACAGGTGGCTTATTTTTGAAAACTATATGGTTATCAAACAATATATGTATTGCTTTAAGAAAGTAACCTGTACCCTTGACTTATCAATATTTTGTCTATTATGGAATGCAATTTATGAATTGAAGTTCAAGATTAATATACTCAAATAATGTCTATCATTTTGATGTCAAGTAAAACAATTTTATGACAACCAACAGGTAAAACTTTACCATCTATATGATCTGAAATGTATAATCAAATAATGTCTATCAATTAATGTAAAACTAAAAGAGATCTAAGGTAATCAACAGGTAAAGGGCTAACTATTAACATGCTCTAAAGTGTATAAACATGTCAATACTGTAATGTATAAAATTTTCCGTGTATACAAGAAATGTTACATCCTTGTAAAATCACTATACCTTGAAGTAGTACAAGTGTAAATGAAAAGAATCTCTACCACTATGATGACACACCTATACTGCCCTCTATGATTTGCTATAACTGTAAATAACATGTATGTCTGTCCTAAGTCCACTGTATATAATAAGGTTGTCGCCATTATAAAACTGTAAGAAATGTAAATAATTTGTATATATGTTTTTTTTATGTATTGTACATAATATGTCTGTGTTTGTAAATTTCATCCATATATCTTTTTATTGCTTATAGAACAATAGACGGGCACCTGAAGAAGGCTCAAGAGCCGAAACGCGCGTAGTGGTGTCTACCGCTTTGCCTTCATCACTGTATATATGTTTCATGTCTATTGATTTTGTATTTTCTCCTTTGTATTTTTTAATTCAAGACTATATAAAATTTAAACACATAATCACTTATAAAAACTATATATATTTAAAAAAAAAAAAAAAAAAACAGTAGAAAACAAAAGAAAAATAGTCAACAACAATAAACAATAAAGCAATATCAGAAATTATTTTGCTCATTGGTTTCTGTACACAAGTGGACTTATTATACTGTTTCATTCTAGGTTTTTATTTACAAAAAACCGTAAATTGTATTATCTAATCAATGTCTGTCACTTTGCTATAGACCTTTCCTAACTCTGTTTCTTCCCTATGTATAGCAAGTGCTACTATATTATATAGGGGTCCCCTTTTTCCAAATATTCAGCGCACCCAAACCAACAGACCACGCACGCAACCTGGGCTTCATCCTGGACTCCTCCCTCTCCATGACCAGACAAGTCAACGCCGTCTCCTCATCGTGCTTCAACATCTTGCGCATGCTACGCAAGATCTTCCGGTGGATCCCCACCGAGACCAGGAAGACGGTCACCCAGGCCCTCGTCACCAGCTGACTGGACTACGGCAACTCGCTCTACGCCGGAACCACTGCCAAACTCCAGAAGAGACTCCAGCGGATCCAGAACGCCTCAGCAAGACTCATCCTCGACATCCCCCGACACAGCCACATCTCCGGACACCTGAGAGACCTGCACTGGCTCCCGGTCAACAAGAGAATCACCTTCCGCCTCCTCACCCACGCACACAAAGCCCTACACAACCAAGGACCAGGATACCTCAACGACCGCCTCAACTTCTACACCCCCACCCGCCAGGTTCGATCGACCAGCCACGCCCTCGCCTCCGTCCTCCGCATCCGAAGAGCCACCACAGGAGGAAGGTCCTTCTCCTACCTGGCCGCCAAGACATGGAAGTCCCTCCCGACCCATCTCCGCCGGACCCAGGACCACCTCGCCTTCAGGAAGCAGCTCAAGACCTGGCTGTTCGAGCAGTAGCGGACCACCCTTCCCCAAGCGCCTTGAGACCCTACGGGTGAGTAGTGCACTATATAAATGCCTTGATTGATTGATTGCCCGCAAAGGAAACATAGCCTGAGTACATCAGTAAGTTATCATCATGTTATGTTTCCTCTTTTTGCACTGCTTGAAAGCAATGAGGTGACGCTCTTCTGCCACAGCGGATGAGCCACCACTGAGGGTGCATCACCCACAGGTGCTAGGCCTGGGCCCAACTCGACCCTCCCGGCATCCTCCGCTACACGTCCTTCTTCTCCTCACCTGGGCATTGACACTGTGGCACAATCTACTGCACTCTCTCCAAATCTGTGACTCAGCCAACAGGAGCCTCAGCCAGGCGGGATTTCAAAAGCCAGGGTACAGCAGTCGGCGCCAAGTCCACTGGGGTACCTTCGGATGCAGGTGATGCAACAGGGCCCCCTTAGGCATGAATTTGCAGCGCCCACGCCGCACAAGTTCAGTGCAGCTCAGGGGCCTCACCCTCCACAGCGTCCGGCCAGCGCAACATCCTCCGGCCTATGATACAGAGGGTGTTGCCCAGCATTGCTTATCTCCTCCGTGCACCCCGGTGTAGTGGTGGTGCATGGTGTGCGATGCAGACCTCCCAACGTTCGTGTGCAGGTGCGCCTCTACTGTTCACAGCTCCAAGGGGCACCAGGTGGTCTTCTCACACAGGTCAGCAACGTGTCTCCATGCGACCTGGCAGACTTCACCATCAGGTAAAGATGATCCCCAGTACCTCAATGTCTACCACCACATGCCAGCAACTCCACAGCACCCCTGCATCCCACTCTGGGGCCCAGACGCAGGCTCAGCGAGGCCTTTGGGCCTCAGGGACCATCAGCGCTTTCAAGGTTTTGGATGCCATGATGTTGCAAGGAGTGCACAATGATATGTGATGCATCACTGGTATTGCCCAGCGAAGCCAGAGCAGGTCCATCAGAGGCAAGTGCTCTTATCCTACCCTGCGGCCGCGGTAAAACAACTTTTGTTTGGGCCTAAACCACATTTGTTGCATTTGTAAACCTCTTTCCTCATGACCCAAAAGTTTAGATAAACATTGGGGCATATTCAAAAAGAAGTGACAGAGCGGGGCATTAGCCTTCTTGGCTTAACGCTCTGCTCCCCCACTTCTGCACCATATTTACAGCAATACAGTGCAGGGCTGCACCATATTTACAACAATGCATTGCAGCCCTGCGTTTCTCCCTGAGCTGGTGCTAATTTCAGCTGCCTAGTGCCAATGTAGGCACCCTTGTACTATAGAGCAAGAGTGCCTGCGTTGGGGGGGTAATGATTGTGTATGTGCAGGAAGGTGTCTCTTTCTGCACATAAACAATCTTAAATGGTGATTTGTAACTTCTATGTGTGTTGCAGTGTGCAGCACACATAAAAGTTGCAAATCATCATTTGTTTAATGATTGTTTATATGCAAGAAGGGACACCTTCCTAAACATAAACAATCATTAATGCTGTTTTGCTATTTTTATGTGTGCTGCCAGTGGTGGCTA
This sequence comes from Lissotriton vulgaris, assembly GCF_964263255.1. NCBI lineage: Eukaryota > Metazoa > Chordata > Amphibia > Caudata > Salamandridae > Lissotriton > Lissotriton vulgaris. The sequence goes on along the minus strand of NC_141685.1, from coordinate 794,999,985 downwards.
GTGAGATCTGAAAGTGGTGTGGCATAAAAAATTATTGTACTGCACTGCAGCTAGCGAGCCCAAACAACCTACGGAGTATTCTCCCCCAAGAAAATTTTGCAAAAAGAGTGGACAAAAGCATTTTCAAGCAAATTTGAGAAAGCAGGAAGGTTAAAAAAGCAATTGTTAATTGCCTTGCTATTTCCCGGTCAAGTAGCACCACACCCCTGTACATCTCCCTACTATGCTCATTGCCTTGCTATTTCCCTGTCAAACACCAGCACAACCTTGTATGTCTCTCTTCTATGTTCATCGCCTTCCAGGTGTATGCGTTAATTTTATAATTTGTATATGGTTTGCAGGTGTATAAGACTACTCAATAACTATTCCTGTCATTATCTACAAGGTTATTCTCTGTGTAAGGTTTACTAGTAACTAATTATAAATCTCCAATAACTATCGGTTTCTTGCACTTAACTATAAGATTACATAAAGTATAAATCTTCCTGGTGTATAGCTGTAGGATTATACTTTGTGTAACACTTCTTGATGCCTAAATGGGAGACTTGACTTTGTGTAAGTCTTTCTGGTGTATAATTATAATACTACAGGTTGTGTAGGAGACTCTAATGTATCACTTTAGTATTAGACTTGATGTGCAACTTCTCGATTAAAAACCATATAGCTAAACAGTTAATAAAACAAATCTTGATTTCGTATTTGCCAATATTATGAAAAGTAGGGTGCATGCTGTTGCATCAACTCTGTTTCTAAGAACTAAAGAAATTATGTAAACATAGTGATATTAAATGCATTGTGTTAACAAATTTAAGAAGCAACGGGTTACTTCGGTTTTGACCCAGCACTGTGTAATCAGAGAGGGTAATTCAAAATCTATTCAAGGATTTTGAAGTTTCGACATATGATAACTCATCCTAGCAAGCATAGCACAACAGAATAGCAAAACAAAGCAAAGCATATCATAGCATAATTTAACGAAGCCCAACAAAATAACATACCACAACCCAGTAATGCACACTGTGACTTAAAATAGCATAGGTTAATGTGACATGTCACAACACATTAACATAACAAATGACTCGGCATAGCATAACACATCATGGTATAGTTTAAGTAACTTATCATAGCACAGCATGGCATGGCTTAAAGCAGCATAACAAAATGTCACATAATATACCATCTCAACATAAAGCACAACTCAACAGAACACAACCCAACATAAGAGAAACCGGCACCTGATTCAGCTTACATTTCCTGATGTTTTAACCACAAGTAACTGCGAGGTCGAATTCAGCACACATCTTGCGTTTTCCCGGCCCTAAATAAATGTTGTGAAGTCAGAGAGTATCCACTATGGGGGCATTAGTGTTGACACAGTACACATCACCGTGGATGTTGGTAATAGACGATAACGTGTTAACAGCGAGCAGGCAGCGGCTTTTAAAGGGAGTTTGGGGAGAGTTGGAGTATTACCATGTGGCATGTGTGTGTTAACAAATAATAAAATAACTGCGTCAACATTAAGCAGACACTCATACCAAGACCAACAACTGGATCTGAATGTGAATAACCATAGAAATGTATGAATCCAATATATTTAATGCAACCATTTTGTCCTCAAACATTAGCTTTCCAGTTTATACAAATACACATACTTTGCTATCAGAAACGGCGGGGAAATGTGTGCCTAAGTGCCTAAGATCCTGTTGGTGGAATTTAATTTTCTCACCTATGTCTTTCACTAAATAGTTTTGAAAAAGCCATTCAGTAAGACCAAATTATGGGGCTCATTAGGATGGTGGACGGAAGTGCCTCTGCAGCCCCGGAGCATGCGGAACATGCCTATTCTGCGTCCGCCCGTCGCGGACACTCCGTCCGCCAGATCAGGATAGGAAAGATTGGCCAAAATCTGTCCGCGCCGGAAGATCACGCTCCGCCGCCCAACTACACCCGACCACGCGGCGGACGTAACCAATCCAGAGACTCCGCCGTACGGACTGACGTCTAGGACCGTCCTCCAAATCAAGATGGCGGAAAATACACATAAAAGCGCTGCGGAAAAACAACCTGCCTGAACACTGCGGATGTCCCACAGCGAACATACCCACCAAGAGCCGCTCGCCGACATGGACCCAGCACTACACGCTTACCCGATACACTTCGCGATCCACCACGTCCTAGTCTTGGCCCACCATCGAGGACGACGCAGGTAGGCTACAAACCATTCGCTGTCTGGAGAGGAGTACCTGCAAGGGCCGTGACGTAGGGAGGGGGGAGTGACATGTATCTGAAACCACTGATTCGTGTGGAGGGGAGCACCTACAAGGGTCGTGACGTAGGGAGGGGGAAGTGACATGTATCTAAACCCACTGACTTGAAGTAAATACAAATACACACCAGCATCACACACACAGGAATAACTCCGACAAACCACGACACATGATTGACAAGTTTATTTACACATAACTGGGGTAACATCACCGTGTAGGCTTGAGCATGGGCATAGTGGACACCAGAGCAGGTACATCAGAGGCACAACATGAGAAGGGCTAAGTGCACCAACAGTCCATTGCACTGAAAAGGTCCATCAGAGCCAGCACATGAGAGGGCATACAGCAGTATCAGAACAGCAACAGGGCATTGTGGACACAAGAGCAGGTCCATCAGAGGCACTACATGAGAGGGCACAATGCAGTATCAGAACAGCAACAGGGCATTGTGGACACCAGAGCAGGTCCATCAGAGGCAGTACATGAGAGGGCATACAGCAGTATCAGAACAGCAACAGGGCATTGTGGACACCAGAGCAGGTCCATCAGAGGCACTACATGAGAGGGGCTAAGTGCACCAACAGTCCATGGAAAGGCACAGGTCCATCAGAGGCAGCACATGAGAGGGGCTAAGTTCACCAACAGTCCATTGCACTGAAAAGGTCCATCAGAGGCAGCACATGAGAGGGCATACAGCAGTATCAGAACAGCAACAGGGCATTGTGGACACCAGAGCAGGTCCATCAGAGGCACTACATGAGAGGGGCTAAGTGCACCAACAGTCCATGGCAAGGCACAGGTCCATCAGAGGCAGCACATGAGAGGGGCTAAGTGCACCAACAGTCCATTGCACTGAAAAGGTCCATCAGAGGCAGCACATGAGAGGGCATTCAGCAGTATCAGAACAGCAACAGGGCATTGTGGACACCAGAGCAGGTACATCAGAGGCAATACATGAGAGGGCACAATGCAGTATCAGAACAGCAACAGGGCATTGTGGACACCAGAGCAGGTACATCAGAGGCAGTACATGATGAGAGGGGCTAAGTGCACCAACAGTCCATGGCAAGGCACAGGTCCATCAGAGGCAGTACATGAGAGGGCATACAGCAGTATCAGAACAGCAACAGGGCAGTGCGGACACCAGAGCAGGTACATCAGAGGCAGCACATGAGAGGGCAGACAACAGTATCAGAACAGCAACAGGGCATTGTGGACACCAGAGCAGGTACATCAGAGGCAGCACATGAGAGGGCATACAGCAGTATCAGAACAGCAACAGGGCATTGTGGACACCAGAGCAGGTCCATCAGAGGCAGTACATGAGAGGGCATACAGCAGTATCAGAACAGCAACAGGGCAGTGTGGACACCAGAGCAGGTATATCAGAGGCAGTACATGAGAGGGGCTAAGTGCACCAACAGTCCATGGCAAGGCACAGGTCCATCAGAGGCAGTACATGAGAGGGCATACAGCAGTATCAGAACAGCAACAGGGCAGTGCGGACACCAGAGCAGGTACATCAGAGGCAGCACATGAGAGGGCATACAGCAGTATCAGAACAGCAACAGGGCATTGTGGACACCAGAGCAGGTACATCAGAGGCAGCACATGAGAGGGCATACAGCAGTATCAGAACAGCAACAGGGCATTGTGGACACCAGAGCAGGTCCATCAGAGGCAGTACATGAGAGGGCAGACAACAGTATCAGAATAGCAACAGGGCATAGTGGACACCAGAGCAGGTCCATCAGAGGCAGTACATGAGAGGGCACAATGCAGTATCTGAGGCACCACAAGTACGAATCACAATGAACCCGTCCCAAGGACCACAGCAGTGGAAGACTGTTTACAATGGACAATGTACACACCATGTCCAATGACATGTGAGTGAAGTCAACAGCACCTCACATCACACTATCAGGTGGATTGCGTGAAGTACCCGCATCGGACACACTGCCAGCACCAGAAACTGGAGTGTGAGACACAGCCACGGCTCGAGTGACTGGCACATGCGCCACAGACCCAGACACACTGCCAGCACCACAAACAGGAGTGTGACACACGGCCACAGATGTAGTGACTGACATGTGAGCCACAGACCCAGACACACTTCCAGCACCTGATACAGGAGTGTGAGACACAGCCACAGCCCGAGTGACTGACACATGGGCCACAGACCCAGATACACTGGCAGCACCACAAACAGGAGTGTGAGACACAGCCACAGCCTGAGTGACTGACACATGGGCCACAGACCCAGATACACTGGCAGCACCACAAACAGGAGTGTGAGACACAGCCACAGCCCGAGTGACTGACACATGGGCCACAGACCCAGACACACTGCCAGCACCAGTAATAGGAGAGGGCACAACTGATACAGTGCTACTACATGATGCATGACAGCAAACAACAGACACAGTGCCACTATCTGACACATGCAAGTCAACTGCAGCTGCGCCACTGGGACCACTGAAATGATGAGCCACAGGGCTGTATGGGCCAGGAGGCAGGGTGGCTCTGGGAGCGGGGGATAGTTGCAATTGACTGACATCGGGGTGGGCATGTGTCAATGCTGTGTGTCTACGTTTCTTGGGAATATGTGACTGCACCCTGGACAGGACAGGACTGGCAAGTGGGTCGGACTGAAAAGAAATATCACCCACCATGGGTGGTTCATCTGCTGCTGGGGTAATGCTCTCTGGGGACGTGCTGGAGCCTGCTTGTCGTTTGCTGTGTGGCTGCCTTCTGGCCTCTGCAACATGTGTCATGGGGGATGCTACTACAGGGTCCACCTGCCTCCGCTCCTGATGGGCCCTGATGGGAGTGGAGGTAAGGGGTGACTCCACCGCGGAGACATCTGTATTCCGTTCCCTCAACAACAGCAGCCTCAGTGCATCAAGGGGTAATGTATGCCTGTCCTTGATAGCGCCACTGTCCATGGGAGATGCCTTGTCCCTTGGATGTTCCATTTCCGTAGGAGGAATGTTGTCTGTGGACCTTCCCTGTTCCCTGGATGGTGCCCTGTTCCTGGCAGCAGACTTGTCGTCTGTGGTGTACCTATCCCCAGAACACACCTTCTCCCTGTGTGTATCCCTGCCCTTGGGAGTGTCCGTGCTCTTCTTAGGTGCGTTTGTCTTTTGACTGTCCTTGTCCTTGCCCTTGGTAGTGGCTCCTTCCTTCCTAGTCTCCCTGCCCTTGAGAGTGGCTCCTTCCATCCTAGTGTCCCTGCCCTTGGGAGTGGCACCTTCCTTCCTAGTCTCCCTGCCCTTGGGAGTGGGTCCTTCCTTCCTAGTGTCCCTGCCCTTGGGAGTGGCACCTTCCTTCCTAGTCTCCCTGCCCTTGGGAGTGGGTCCTTCCTTCCCAGTCTCCCTGCCCTTGGGAGTGCCTCCTTCCTTCCTAGTATCCCTGCCCTTGGGAGTGGCTCCTTCCTTCCTAGTCTCCCTGTCCTTGGGAGTGGCTCCTTCCTTCCTAGTCTCCCTGTCCTTGGGAGTGGCTCCTTCCTTCCTAGTCTCCCTGTCCTTGGGAGTGGCTCCTTCCTTCCTAGTGTCCCTGTCCTTGGGAGTGGCTCCTTCCTTCCTAGTGTCCCTGTCCCTGGGAGTGTCCCTGCTCTCATGAGGTGCCTTCGTCTTCTGACTGTCCTTGTCCAAGGTAGTGTCCATGGAACTAGGAGTGAGCCTTGCCTTGGGAGTACCTTTTGTGTGGGATGCCCGTGCAGCATGTGAAGCCATTTCACCCAACCCCTCTTGTGGATCCCGTGTGTGTACTCCAGTGTATCTGACGTTGTCTTTGTGAACACATTTTGCTGACCTAGGGGATGGTGTCTGAGCCCTCCGTGCCTTGACGTGCTGGCTGACGCTGCTTCTAGTGCAATAACCTGTATTTGAGTCCTGGTCAGAATATTCACTCCCCCCTGAGACATCCAGTGTTGTAGATGGGGGAACAGAAGTAGCACCCAGTCCATGCGACTGTACAATGGCAGACGACACACTGGTAGCCAATGACTACACTGTCCTATGTAGACCAGCCAGATCGCCATGCATCCCTTCCATGAATGCCACCACCTGCTCCAACTTCCTATCGTGGTCTTGGAAAGCATTTATCATATTGGTCTGTCCCACACACAGCTGTCCAGCAGATCAACAGCCTCAGCACAAAGAGCATTTTGGCTCACCGAGGCTGGGGCAGCGGTGCCGACACCGAACGCCACTCTGCTCCCCCTACTCCTGCGTGCACGAACAGTACATGGTGCAGTTGGCGCCAGGGTGGGCCCTGTGTGCTGTGTCCCGACCGAAGGTGTTGATTGCCCACTCCCAGTCTGTGACAACAGTGCTGACTCACCAACACTGTCGGAAGATGCTGACGATGTTGTCTCCACATGCGAGTCTTCAGGGACGATCCTGTCCCCCTCTCCGGCGCTGGCCTCTTCTGTGTCAGTCTGCGTGTGCGCGACCTCAGATCCGGATGCATTACCTTCAATCATCTCCTCCGTCTGTGGCTGAGTGCCCTCTGCCAATGCTGAAATGCACAGGAAATTGGTGTAAGTCATGGGCACACTCACGTACAGTACTGCTACGGAATCCCTAATGCCATTGATGACAAAGTACATCAATCCCCCAACCTGCACACGGGCCACCCCTACCAGTCATCCTCACAGGAAATAAGTGGTGTTGGCCGTCCAACATGTACAGCATGCGGACAGGGCATGAGCACGTACATCTGCACACCAGTCTTGCCATGGGGTGACGGAGCACTACAGCATGTGCATCAACACTCAACTGCTTAGCGAGTTGCGTGTCAACATGCCGGACCTGGACGTGACATTTCACTGCGCCAATGTCACCAACATGCCATTGCAACGAGACACACGCTACACGGAAGTCACTAATGTGTCTGGGCAACAATACATGCATTGCACTCACAAGCAACATACACTGACAGTATGCTTACCGCTACGTTGCTGTTCATCCACACGCAGCCGCTCGGACAGGTCAGGATGCGTCACAGCAATGATACGGTGCATGAGAGGGGTCATTGAGCGTCGAGCCAGACGTGGCGTTCTTGGAATCATCCCTAGTGTCACTTCCGCTACATTCTTGCTCAGCCTGGAAATGTCGTCCCAGCGTTTGCAGCAGTGTGTATGTGGTCTATTGGACACCCCCACTGCCCGAACATCACGTGCAATGCTCCTCCCCACGTCCTTGCGAAGGTGCAGCTTGACCTACCATGATGGGAGACAAAAGGGTGCAAGTCAGTGGACAGTTGGCCAGTCACACAGATAGGGGCAACACGTATCTCTCAGCAGCCATGCACATTTCGACTAATGTGTTGGTCCCACATCACACCACCAAGATTTCAGAGCCCAGGTGTAATGGACCACCTCATGCACACCAACATGTCCCCCACTGCACTTACCACCTGTCCGGGTGCGCCGTACAGGCGTCCGAAGTTGCAGAGCACACCGTCCACGAGGAAATCCAGCTCCGCGGCGGTGAAGGGACGAGACCGGATCTCTTTGACTCTCGACATGGCAAGTTCACGGAGTATGGCACTAGAGCGGCAGTCGGTGGTCAGCTCCGCAGCAGCAGGTGGAGGTGATGGTCACAGGCAGCAGTCGGTGGTCAGCTCCGCAGCAGCAGGTGGAGGTGATGGTCACAGGCAGCAGTCGGTGGTCAGCTCCGCAGCAGCAGGTGGAGGTGATGGTCACAGGCAGCAGTCGGTGGTCAGCTCTGCAGCAGCAGGTGGAGGTGATGGTCACAGGCAGCAGTCGGTGGTCATCGTAGAATGTGTGCTTTTGCACATCACACATATATAGGGCCCTGAGGCCATGTCAGTGGCATACGGCGCCAGCCATTGGTCAGCCCTGGATGCGTGTTTGGAAATGGGCCAATGACTGGCCCTGGTGTTGCGGTGCAAAGCATACGCTACATTCGATTGGGCATACGCGGGCCTTGTTCACACTTCCCATTGGCTGCACGTGCACAGACCGTCATGGTCACACACCGGCACCCGCATGTGGAAGCTTCCGGGACGGATGCTTCTCTTGCTACAATGTTCAATCACTGGTGCCAACATGGCGGGGCACGTATTCGGCGGGGGAGGTGCAGGCCAACACATCCATTAGCTGATGTCAATGGACATGTCAGGTCATGACCCCCCTTACAGTCACATTGCATCATCCACAGCCCGCCCAGCCGGGCCCAGGACCGCCGTGCCGGCCATGTCAACCACCGCCGCGCCAGGCCCCGTCCATCACCGCCGTGCCAGGCCCTGTCCACCACCGCCGTGCCAGGCCGCGTCCACTACCGCCGTGCCGGCCATGTCAACCACCGCCGTGCCAGGCCCCGTCCACCACCGCCATGCCAGGCCCCGTCCACCACCGCCGTGCCAGGCCCCGTCCACTACCGCCATGCCGGCCATGTCAACCACCGCCGTGCCATGCCCCGTCCACTACCGCCGTGCCGGCCATGTCAACCACCGCCGTGCGAGGCCCCGTCCACCACCGCCGTGCCAGGCCCCGTCCACTACGGGGCATGGCATGGCGGTGGTTGAAAGGCCGGCACAGCGGTAGTGGACGGGGCCTGGCACGGTGGTGGTTGACATGGCTGGCACGGCGGTGGTTGACATGGCCGGCACGGCGGTAGTGGACGGGGCCTGGCACGGCGGTGGTTGACATGGCCGGCACGGCGGTAGTGGACGGGGCCTGGCACGGCGGTGGTGGACGGGGCCTGGCACAGCGGTGGTGGACCGGGCCTGGCACGGTGGTGGTTGACATGGCCGGCACGGCGGTCCTGGGCCGGGCTGGGCCGGCAGGGGTAGGGTGGATGATGCAATGTCACTGTAAGGGGGGTCATGACCTGCCATGTCCATTGACATCAGCTAATGGATGTGTTGGCCTGCACCTCCCCCGCCGAATACGTGCCCCGCCATGTTGGTGCCAGTGATTGAACATTGTTGCAAGTGAAGCATTCGTCCCGGAGCCTAGCACATGCAGTTGCCAGTGTGTGACCGTGACGGACCGTGCACATGCAGCCAATGGGAAGAGGGAACGCGGGCCGCGTATGCCCAGTCGTAAACAGCGGAAGCACTGCACCGCCATGGCGGCGCCAATGATTGTATCTTTTCTGACGATGCACCTTGTTCTATTGTCTACAGTTGCCTGATGACGGTTGTGTGCGTGATTGCGTGACTCCACATGTCATGCTCTATCCCATGTGTGTCCATACCATGGCCATCGGTGTGCCACAAATGTGCATCACATGTGCATGTCGACATCGGGTATTTCCCTACACAAGTTTCTAGTACCTCACATCTACACAGTAGATCCCGGATGTATCGGCACATTCTGATTCAGTTGTCAGTGAGTGGTATATGTGAGATAATGACTATGGTGGGGGTACACATGTGTTCAGTGCATGTGTGTTGCCTATTGTGTCACCATGCATGTGATGTACGAATGCCCACCATTATTGGTGTTGCCATTGGTGCATGATGAAATGGTGTGTGTGTATCTTTTCGTTTGTGTGCATGCACTTGCATGTGTGTATGTGATGTGGCGCCTACACATTTGGGTCATGTCACATGTCTTGTTGGCAGTAATGTTGACCTGAGACAAAGTAGCATTGCACATGTTGAGACACATCATGTTGCTAGTGGCTGCACATTGTTGCTACTTCAATCCATGTTGTAGTGACAATCAGAGATGTCACACATATGACAATTATACACTGCATTTTACGTGTTGGTAGAGTTCGTTGACATGTGAGTGAGTTGCACAGACATGCGTTGTATGTGAATCGACTTCCACTCCATCTACTCCCACACAGGAGGGCTCCAAATGTCCATCGCCCATACACTGTGCTGGAGGATATGGTTGACGAGGAGGTGATCAGGAAATTCCGGCTGGATCGACGTCGATTGATGGAGCTTCTGAACCAACTGTCTCCTCACCTGCAGCTGCGAAGAACCTATCCAGGTTCCATTACACCCACGGCAAAGGTGATGGCGGCACTCCACTTTTTTGCTATAGGCACCTTTCAGTACACAGTTGGACATGCCGGGGGGATGTCACAGTCCATGTTCAGCATGGTACTTCGGAATGTACCGAGAGCCATGATGCTGTACAAGCATGACTACATTCATTTCCCACAGGCGGCAGAGTTGGCAGCGGTCAAAGCAGACTTCTATGCACTGGGTCGGATACCACACGTTGTGGGTACCATTGATGGCACGCATATCGCTATCATTCCACCACGGGCACATGAGCAGGTGTATAGGAATCGGAAGCACTTCCATTCCCTCAACGTGCAGGTGGTGTGCCAGGCCGACAACATAATATCACATGTGTGTGCAAGATTTCCAGGCTCTGCACATGACGCCCACATCATGCAGAGCAGCATTGTCCCCCAACTGATGGCAAATCTGCGTCCGGCACAAGCGTGGCTTGTTGGTGAGTATGCTGTGGTGACAGGAGTGATATCTGTGTGGCATGGTGTGCCCACCAATTCTGCTTGTGATGTTTCTGTCTCTCTCTCTCTTCCACCAACATAGGCGACTCGGCTTACCCAAACAGGCCTTGGCTGCTGAGTCCCATACGCAATCCAACTACAGCGGGAGAAATGCGATACAATGATGCCCATGGAAGGACACGTCGAGTGGTAGAACGTACATTTGGCCTGTTGAAGTCTAGGTTTCGGTGCCTGGATAAGACTGGAGGGGCCCTGCCTTACTCACCAGGCAAAGTATGCAGGATCGTGATTGCCTGCTGCATGCTCCACAACCTGGCTGTGCGCAATAACATTGAACTGTTCTTGGACCCTGATGAACAGCAAGTTCCTCGCCCTCCCGACCCACCCATGTCGACTGATGAGGATAGTGGTGAGGAGGAAGGTGTGGACCAGAGGCGCCAGCTCATTGATCGCTACTTCCCTTGAATGTGAGTGTGCTCCTCTTGTGCTGGTTGTGTATGCCCTGTGTATGTTTGCTGGTGTTGTGTCATTGTGGTGTGCATCATCTGTGTGTTCTGCAATGTGATGTATGCATGTGTGTGTGTGTGTGTTTATTTATTTGGACATGCAAGTCTCCATGATGTGTGTACTCTCATCCAATCATGTTGTGATGAGTGTGGTTTGTGGAATGTTGCACTGCAGTGTGTTGTGATGAGTGTGAATCTGTTTCCTGACGTGTCTTTGCGGTTTCTATATTTCCCTAGGTCACTCCCGCTGCGGCATGATTCTGTACGACTTGGATCCCTGAACCTGGAAAAGTCTGTTTTTGATGCAATCATGTGAATAAACATGGAGGCAACACATCATTGAGTGAGTAAGTGGTATTTATTTACAGATTGTGCATTGGTGTTGGTGCATATTTACAAATGAGTGAAGGGGTGGGAGAGTGTGAGTTAAAGGTAATGGCAGATGAAATGTCCGTGCTGACACCACATAGGGTGGTGTCTGCCTAGTGCAGCAGGCCTGTGCCAATGATTGGCTAGGTGGGACAGGATAGTTGGCAGGGTGAATGGCTGGCTCAGGTAGTGTGACAGTCATTGTCGGCTCCTCTTGGAGCGTGTGGAAGAAGAATTCACACTGCTCTCGCCCACTTCCAGCCTCGGACGGCCCCTCCGTCTTTGAGGCGGGACGGAGTCAGCTGGGGGCGCAGGCTGATCTGGTTCCACATCCGTCACCAGGGGCGCAGGTGGCGGTGGTGTTGCTGCCCGTGGCGTTGTTTGAGGGGGGGTGGGGAGGGTGGTGTTCGCGGCTATCCATCCCATCCACATGGTTGTGTTCTGGGACATGATGTCTACTATTTGGCCAAGCCGCCTCTCAATGGCCCCCAACATTTTGGTGTTCTCAACAGAGTCCTGGTGGGCACGATCTGCCTGTGCCTGACCACGTTCATAGGTTTCCTGGACCCTGGCTAGGGCTTCCAATGACTGTGCCACGGCATTGGGTGGGTGTCCTTCCTCAGAACGTCGTTGCGTTGTGCTCCTGCCTGCCTGATGTGGCCTTGCCTCTCTGGTTTGCCGCACACTGTCCCTGCGTGGCTGGGATGGGGCAGGCCCGGCGTCGTGAGGTGGGTTAGGCAGGGTGGCAGGGGCAGGAGTGGTGGTACTGGTGGTGGTGGAGGTGGTGGTGGTGGTGCTGGTGGTGGCTGTGCAGGTCACAGTGGCCGGTGTGGTGGGAATAGCAGAGGCCGTAGTAGTCGGTGCTGGTATCACCTGGGAGCCAGATGGCCCTGGCTGCCTGCTTGTGCCCACACCATCCTCCGCACCGGAGCTGGCTGTGCAATCGTCCCCAGAGAGTCCTGAGTGAGGCGAGTCTGGAGGCCGGGTGGTGGTTCCACCTGTGAGATTACGATCACCTGCAAAACAAAATTGTGAAGATGAGTACTGTGGGCATTACGTGTTATTTTCATATTGTTGACTATTCAGTCGCCACTCGCACTCACCCCACCCTACCACCACCACCATCCCTATGGACATGGGGGCCTGTTGGGAGTTGGACTAGTGATCTCTCACACACCCCACCCTCCCACCACCGCCATCCCTATGGACATGGGGGCCTGTTGGGAGTTGGACTAGTGACCTCTCACACACCCCACCCTACCACCACCGCCATCCCTATGGACATGGGGGCCTGTTGGGAGTTGTAGTGCCGTCCTCTCACACACCCCACCCACCACCACTGCCATCCCTATGGACATGGGGGCCTGTTGGGATTTGTAGTGCCGTCCTCTCACACACCCCACTGTACCACCACCGCCATCCCTATGGACATGGGGGCCTGTTGGGAGTTGGACTAGTGACCTCTCACACACCCTACCCACCACCACCGCCATCCCTATGGACATGGGGGCCTGTTGGGAGTTGGACTAGTGACCTCTCACACACCCCACCCTACCACCACCGCCATCCCTATGGACATGGGGGCCTGTTGGGAGTTGTAGTGCCGTCCTCTCACACACCCCACCCACCACCACCGCCATCCCTATGGACATGGGGGCCTGTTGGGAGTTGTACTAGTGACCTCTCACACACCCCACCCACCACCACCGCCATCCCTATGGACATGGGGGCCTGTTGGGAGTTGGACTAGTGACCTCTCACACACCCCACCCTACCACCACCGCCATCCTTATGGACATGGGGGCCTGTTGGGCGTTGTAGTGCCGTCCTCTCACACACCCTACCCACCACCACCGCCATCCCTATGGACATGGGGTCCTGTTGGGAGTTGGACTAGTGACCTCTCACACACCCCACCCTACCACCACCGCCATCCCTATGGACATGGGGGCCTGTTGGAGTGGTTTAGACGTTGGTGAGTATGTGGACTGCATGCATGGGTTGGGGTCTGGGAGATGTGTCTTCTGAGTTGTGTGAGGCACACAATGCCGTTGTGCTTGTGGTGCTTGGTTTGTACTTACCAGCCTCTTCTCCATCCTCAATTCCTTCAAGGATCTCTGGGTGCAGAATGCTCAGCACCTTGTCCTCCCAGTCGGTGTAGGGTAAGGGCTCCGGGGGGGTTCCACCGCCAGTGTGATTTGCCCGGAGATGGTTTTTTGCACAGATGGATTTGACTAGGGTTTTGAGGTCATGCCACCGCCTCTGAATCTCCTGCTTGGTCCTCGGCACGGTCCCAGACGCATTCACCCTGGTGACTATCCGGTCCCACATGTAGTTTTTCCTGGCTACGCTGGTCTGCTGCACTAGGGCCCCGAATAAGTGGGGTTCTACACTGATGATTTCATCCACCATTACCTTTAACTCGGTGTCTGTGAATTTGGGGTTCTTTTTTGGTGCCATGGTGTGTAGTGCTCGGGGTGTGGGTTTGAGTGAGTTGGGAGGTGCAGGTGTGTGGTGTGTAGGAATGGTGTGGTGGGTCTTTGTGTAGTGGGTGTGTTTGGGTGTTGGTTATGTGTAATATATTGGTGTTTGCTGTATGTTCTCTGGTGTCTCTTGCTAGCAGCTATGCTGTGATGCAGAGGATTTCGGGAGTGGGTGGGAGTTATTTTATAGTCTGTGTCTTGGTCCTGTCTGAATGGTTATTGGCAGTCAGGTGCTAGGTGGGTGTGTTGACTGGTGTGCATTATGTGGTACTTGGGGGTGGGTCATTGTGTCTTGTGATTGGTTTTGATGTTTCAGGTGGGTGGTCGTTCATTTTCCTGTGTTTGGTAATAACTTCCGTCGCACTGTTTGGCATTGGTTTGACGGTAGGGATGTTGTTCGTGTTGGCCTTCCGCTGTGGAGCACGGTTTCTCGTTGCATTGGTACCGCAGCGGACGTGGATCGCGGTGGCTACCGGGGTACTTGCGGAGTTATCCTAATTGCGGACACGGACACTACGCAGGTATAGCGGGAGAAGTGGATGTTCTCGCGGTCATGTGCGTACGCGGCGGTCGGTGTTTTTTCGGTTCCGTCCGCTTGCGGCGGTCTCAGGTGTACTCCGACCGCCGCGGACGGGGTTTGGTGAGCTCCGTCCGCCGCGATCGGTGTTTCATTCATATATTATCCTAATCGCTATTGCGGTTTATCCGCGGACCGGTCCGGAGTATCTTGCCACCTTCCTCGGCGGGCGGAACAAGTTTGCGTCCGCGATCCTAATCGACCCCTATGTACGCTCACACGGATATCTCAAACTAGGGCTCACTTCACCTTAGGGTCCCTAGGTCTCTCGTTATGAGAGGCCTAGTGTGATTTTGAGCAGGACTGAGATTCCGGGCCTGGAGTTACTGGGCCTGCAAACTGAAAAGTTAGTAATTCTAGAAAACACTGTTACCACCTCCACTCCACCACTGCACAGCTGGGCGAGTTAACACCCCTCCTCCCTTGCTCCCTCTGCCCCCCCCAACCAACCAAGCCACAAACACCTGAATCCCAACCCCAGTAGCTCCTCTCCGAGCTGCAATGTACCACCTGCTCCAGTCAAATATAAACTGTAGTGGAAAAGGGCCAGGAAGGAGTATCGGTGGAAAGGATCTGGTAAAACCTGTTCCACTGGTTAATTCTCATTGCAAGATCACTATCTCTGCTACAAGGATGCCGGATGTAATTGAAGATTTCCAACAACTTCATTCCCCAAAAGCCAGTGTCCTTGCACCTGTATCCACCACCTTACTCGGAATGTTTGTAGTAGGATTAGCTCAGATCAGGGCTTTAAGTGGGATGAGAAAACTGGAGGTTCTCTCAAAGGGGTGTGGCCAATGTAATTAAGGGTGTGGCTTAAAACAGGTAAGCTAAAAATCTGTGCTTGGCATAGTGTGCCGCCTGACTTGTATTTTGCTGTTTCTGTGATTGAATCCAGATATATGACACAACAAGTAACATCATACCTACTACAAGTCAGGAGTATTGGCTTTGTCCATGGTTGTTAGTTGCATAAGATAAATAAACAACAACTATGTCTTGTATATAATATTCAAAAAGCTTCCACTTAAAGCCTTGGTGACACCACGACAATGTTGTTTCTCCTGCGTTTTGAAAAGAGAAGGGAAATCCAGAGAGAAAATTACTCTTTTTAACGGATTTCCCTTCCCGTACAACACTCACCTGGCATGACGTCATGGCGTAACAGGGCCTGTCTTCACTGCAGTCCTGAAAAAAACGGACTTCCTGTTCCAGCGCACAAAACAGAGCCTGACAGTGAACCCGTTTCGAGGCCCCCTTTAAAAAAACTGCCGGTGCTCAGCACCGGTGAGACCAGGCCCACTTAAAGCCCTGTCTCAGACTGTCACTGGTTTACGTTACTGCAGGTAAGCACAAGCTTTTTTAAATAGACTCATCGCAGCCAAGTAAAGGGGTCTCTAATTGCACAAATGCGTTTACCAACTCGCATCGCAGGCCGAACTAAGCAAAACACAACAAGTTGTCTCTTCACAGTACACTTCTATCTGCATTAGGAATCATTTATGTACAAGGTGATCACCATTATTTTGTAAAACTCAAACAAACACTTGAACGCTTTCCATCGTCCGTGCGACCTATAGAAAAGATATATAAGTTAATTCTGTGTGCTATGTGTAATTTTATTCTCTAGTTTCCAATGTATTATGTTCTGAGCTTTGTGCTTTATCCTTGGCCACCCTCTGCTTGTGTACCTTTCCATGGCAAGCATTTTTGAAAATTTGCTTAACCATAGCTTCGCACTATTTTCAGGCTCGGGCTCCACTCTACAATATAAGACGCTTAGCAAGAGCTCTCCGGGGGATTATAAATGTGCCCCTCTGAGTCTGAGAGGCACCTCACAGAAACTTGATATGAGGAACTAAGGAAATGTGATCAGGTCCTGGTGTCTAGAAACATCAGTAAATCTTTCAAGGCTTACGCTAAAAGCTCGGTGAGTAGTAAAAGGGCAGCGTCCATATTTTTTTGGTTGTTAAGCATATGTCAAAGATCCCACGTCACCTTCTGAAGCAGCCTACATAGAGAAAAGGGGAGAGTGTGCATGACTGAGTTGGTCCGCCCTTGCGGCGACCAAACAGTCAGTACCCGCAACAGCCACTCCACCCCTGCCCTTGAAAAGGACCGCCCACCCGCCCGCCCCCAACCAGGCACTCCAGGCACTTCTGCTTTCTCGCAGTGTGAGAAGCAGAAACATAAAATGGTAGTTTTACTATTTTATGTTTCTGCTTCTCGCAGTGCGTGAAAGCAGTGGGGTGACGCCCCCACGCCCCTATGGAGGAGCCAGCACTGCACATACAGCACATTTTGAAACAGCAAAAACGATGAGAAATGAAACATTTCTCCTCGTTGCGCCAGGTAAGACCTGGTTTTCCCTGGTCTTTAATTTTGACGCTGACTCCTATTTACGCCACCGTAGTAAATGAAGGCAGTGTCAAAATCAATGGATGTTGTGGTGGAACGCCCATCGCAATACCCATTGCCCTCCCCTTTCATGCTAAGTATAGCGTGAAAGGGTGCCTTATTTACAAGGCGGCGTGGCTTAACACTGCCTTTGTAAGTAAAGTGAAGCCCTTATCGCCACAGGAACGTCTTTAAAAGTTATTTTCCTGTGGCGATAGGGGCTTGTAAATATGCCCCATTGTGTGGGACTTGGCTTAAGGAAAGTAGCTGGGATGGCAAGTAAACTATCCTACTTCTCATGGAAGAAACAGAGTTCCTGTCCCCTGGCATAGTCCCAGCATGGACAGGAGCAGACAGGCTTGTCTTCAGGGCGTCCGCGCATCAGTGCCCTTTTTATACTCATTGAATCGAGTCTGCAGTAGCATGTGGCCGCCAACTAGACCGCTAACAGAAATTAACTGCCAGCTTCTCCAAAATGGCAGACCTAAGGAAGACCAGTCTTTTCACACACACCCCTGTTCGGCCCAACTCTACCTGATTCAAATTCAAATGCAGCACAAATATACAGATATTTTGAAAACACAGATGACACACTTAAAATAACATCTTTCAGAAAAAAAAGAGGAAAAGGCCCCAGTAAACTGCTAGTATGTTACTAATACCAATAGAAATGGTAACACATCTGTAAGCAAGTGTAGTATTAGGTGGTGTAGGGACAAGTCCTCACTATGTAATACTAGCACAATACCCCAAAGATGGACCTTGGATTCACACTAACAAATCCTTAGCTTAGGCATAATAGTGTGGCAAAGAGCAGTCAGGCTTTACTAGAGGAACATGTTTTAATAATTTCAGAGTACCAACATGAACGATAAGGAATTGAGGCGACTTGAGAGAAATCTGACACCAATTTCTGAAAATAGAGTGTATTTTTATCTTAATTTAGACACCGAAATGAATGGGAATGCCTACATACCTACCACCAGAGTTATACATTTTATAAATAATAGAAAATGAATGCAAAATAATGCAGACATGTTTAACATTGGGGTTAATGGGAACAAACACTAGTGAAAGTCGTTTACGTGAAGGTCAAATTGGTTTGTACACTTGCAGGGTAAAGGTGATGCGGGTCCCAGGACCAAGCCACGACAGTCAGTTCAGCTTTACCTGGCCTGTGGAGTCTGGATGAAGAGTTGTCCTGGCTTCCCTGGCCAGTATTTCTTCAGTTCCTGAGCATTGTTTTACCTGCGGTTTGCAAGGGATTAGTCCCTCTAGTCCAAGGGAGCCTGAGTTTGCTTTTGCCTCTCTTAGGGTCCCTCAGTCTGGGGGAACCCACCTTTAGCCTAGGACAAGCCTCGTTCCTATAGTTCCAAGAAGTGTTTCCACAGGTTCAGAGTATCTTTCTCTATGTTTGTTCCTGTTGTTGATAACACATGTCCTATCTGTGGCCTATTTGATGCAATATGGATCAGAGCTAAGGTGGTGGTGTCAGGGGTGTCCTGTAAATCCTAGATTTAGGGGAGTTAGGAGTGTGGGAGCAAGTAGCCAATAGGCTGTTACTCGGCAACATTTGTTCACACATATACCTGACTGCTTTGCGGTTTCCGGCATGGCTACACACCATTTCTAGACCTGGTCTGCTCTTGATGTGTTATGTGTTCAAAAACGGCCCCCAAACTTGCAGCGCACCGAGGATTTCCCGGTGCCCGCTATGGCTAGCCGGGGCCTAGTTTGGGTGCAAATGTGCCTGGGGATGGGGAAGCGCTCTTTTCTCCACTGGGAGTCCGTCTTAATGCATATCAGAGGGTGTGTAGCCCTTGAAGCTCACCGCCTTGATGTGCCACTTCTCTAGCCTGCTTGGGAGGTGGGTGGTGTGGTCTCCTTCCTGTCCAGGGCTTTGTTCCTGATTCCTGGGAGTGATCACACTGCCAGGCAAGAGATCAGAATTCTGTCTTGACTGCAACAAATGACAGAAGTGCAGATCTTTAAGCCAGAGCACAGAGAAGCTGGGGCAACCAGGTGGGCGACCTCAAAGGTAGCCACCAGGGTGCATGCCAAATTACCCAGGACACAAGGTTTATGTCACGGGTAAAAAGGCACATTGTTTGATACCAAACATGAAACATTTCTACGGTACCATAAAAGAGCTTCCAACCTCAAAAAGGCCAGGTGGCAGATCATGTTATCATATGGAACACCAACACTTATAGTTGTTTCCTATTGGGAATGCCACTATAGGGACATCTAGGCTTATATGACGTATATTAGAAAGAGTGTATTGACTATGCCACACCTGGTGAGGGCCAGTAGACTTCAAGCAGTTTGCACTGCTCTTGCAGTCTTCAATGGCAGGCCTGCTATTAATAGTTTACTTGGGTCACTCATGATGGCATAAAACCGTGCTGCAGCCGTGGGAATCCTTACCACTTATGCCCTGGGTACCCCTGGTACCATATACTAGGGACTTATAAGGGGGGTAAACTCCCTGCCAATTGGGGTAACTAATTCACACATTACAGTTCTCCAAAGTTTCTCCACAGTTTTCCAAAAAGAGCACAGGCTCTAGGGCCTGGTCAGCAATGCAATGCAAACATACAGATTGAACTGGTGGCCCCACCAAAATGGCCGACTTAAGGAAGACCAGTCTTTTCACACACGCCCCTGCGCGCCCAACTATCCCTCATTCCAATTAACCCCGCCTGAAATTGCTTCCCTAAAGGACCTTTGCATTCAAGTTAATTCAGGCTCTCCTCAGGATCCACTTAGGACAGATCTTATTTTAAAGAATCAAGATTTTATGCTCTCATCCTTGCCAACCTTGCTTTGACTTTCGCTATGATACACAGTGCACAGAAACATGCTAAAATAATGTCTCTATTGAAGAAACCTTCCATTGATCCGGCCAAACCAGAAAACGATCGCCCTATCTCGCTCTTACCCGTTTTAGCTAAAGTAGAAGAGAAACAAGCTAATAACTTACTGACAAAGTTTTTAGTGGAGAATCAAATTCTGGATGCCACCCAAAATGGCTTTAGGCCTTCTCACAACACAAAATCTGCACTCATAGGGGTGTCGGAGGCACTTCGAAATTCGTCAGATTGAAGCAACTTATTGGCTCTTATTCTTTTAGATCTGAGCACCGCTTTTGACACCGTCTCACATAAGGTGCTCCTCCGGTGACTACAAGATAATTCTGGCTCTCTTTAATTTTAGTAAGAAACTAGGGGTGAAAACCTATGCGAATTGTTCAACACCTATGCATCAAAATTGGTGGCAATACCCACTTATGGGCAGCTATTTGGGGAATGGTGGATGCCTATGAGATACAGCGTGTCGCGGATGCTTTTAAAAAAAAAGATTGCAGTTCCACGCAGTTAGCAGTTCCAATGTCATGGGTCAAAATGAGCTGGGATTTCCCTATATCATAGACATAATTATGTTAACTCCACTGTTGCTTTGGCATTGGATCTGGAGAAGGGACACCATACTGCTAAAGCAACAAACACTGGAGGCTGTCTAAAATTACACTTAGCTCTAGAAATAATATGGATTTCTTACATTAAGAGGACTCTAGAGCAATTGTTTAGTACCCCAAACTCATGTTGGGTACTCAGTAATATGAAGCTGAAGGAGACATTTTTAGCTAAAGCTACGTCTAAAAAAATGGAGGCTATCAGGAATACAGCTGCAGTTATTTATTTTAGTACACTCCCTTGTTATCTTGGTTTGCAACCATATCTGTCCACAATCCAGAACTTGCAGCACTGCTTTATGCTTTCAAGATTCCGCCTCAATTACTTACCGTTAATATTGTATTTTCCTGCTTGTGGGAGCTAGAGCCGTGTCCATGTGATGGAACCTCTGCCCAAACCAATTTGCACATCATGGTCCTTTGTATATTTTATAGATCCCCTAGGAACAAATGTATAATGCCACTCATGAGAAAGTGTATTATCAGACAGTGCAGAACAGCTCTTTCCTTCCTGCTACTGCTTAAAGGCCCTCTGATATGTCAGGCTGTTGCATCTTACATATGGTAGTGCCTAGCTCTCAGAAGACGTGCACTGCACTGTTATAAAGGGTTACTGCAGTGGATGCTAATGAAGGTGCACTTACTTTGTATCAACAATTTAACCACATGCGTGCGGCGGTTATTTTTGCGCTGTGCAGCTTTCTTCTAAAAGCCGCGTTACTTGACGAGCTGAGCTCGTCATCCGCACACGACCACCGTGGCTGATGACGAGCTGAGCTCGTCATCAGTAGCGAAGGGGTTAAAGAAACGTATGCACTTTATTTATATGTATTTTTTTGGGATCACTGACAAAATATAGAATACAAAAATATAGAATACTAAAAATATCGAAATAAAAATATAGAAAGCAAAAACATCGAAGTCCTATCTACAAACAGGTAAGTACAAAAATATTGAATAATAAATATTGAGAAAAATATATAGTTAGTCAAAATATCGATTTTTTTAAATGCCTTAAAAGTAATTTAAGATTAATGAAATAATAACTATAATTAGTCAGTCAAAATTATGTTTATTATGACCGTAGTCTTTAAACAAACAAGCAGTGAGCATAACACACTAAGAGGGGTGTATACAGTAAAACCTATACTTATTTTTAAAAAAGTTATTCTTTAAAACAATTCTACATTTCATTTCCAAAATTACAAAGTCCAGTTATAAAATACTAGTCACCTCTAAAAGTTACAAATGCCTTAAAACGTGTTATAAAAATTTAAAATCCTATTCACTTTTCTCACCATCCTAACAGTTTCGGTCAATAAAACTTCATACAGAACTACATTTTTCCCTAGGTTCTCAGTACCTCTGGGTCACCTTTAAAAATTTCCCTAGGGCAATTGCGATGTCAATGGAGGGTGCTTCTGTTAGGAGGCTGGCTGCCTGCGTCCTTGTTTTAATTCCATATTTTAGGAAAACTGGGCGCAGCCATAGTTTTCTCTGTTCAAGGAGAAACAGGCAGTCCAACAGAATGTGCAGCCAGTCACACTTAGTTCTCAGGTTACACTTGCAGCGGCCTTCTTGATCTAGGAATGTGACTTTGAGCTCTTTATTTATTATCCACGGGTTAATCCCAATTCGACACCTCAGGATCTCTTGCCTAAACCCGCGGTTAGGTAGTCTATCAAGGTAGGGGAACCAGTTTCCGTTGGGCCAAGCCTTTAGCATATGCGCCACTGATTTTTTGTTTGTTAAATAGCCTAAATCAATTGCTTTAGAAACTTCACTCCCCCTTTGTTTCAGCTCCCCTTTGGTACTTAGGACCTGCAACGTTTCCTGGTCCCAATCAATCTCTAGTGAGTTGCAGATTCCTTTCAATTTGTCCCTGCAAACATTTGCCCATTTTAACTCACTTCTCAGTATTTCATTGCGACACCAATATGCGACTTTTTGGCTCTCGGGGTCTTCCAATCTCTTCCAAAATCTAATCACGGCCATCTGGGTTTGTATTTTCCAGGATTTTGAGGCTATTTCTAACCTGATGGCTTGTGTCATTGAAGATCGAGGAAGGGATAAGAGTCTTTTTAAGCAATTTCCCTCTATCACGTCCCAGGACCCTTTACCGCTCAAATAAAGGATCTCTGCGCCATATAAAATTTGGGAGAGTATCATTGCTTCGAAGGCTCTCAGCATAGGTCGGTGTGACATCTCTCCATACACCCCATTAAACCTTTTTAACCCACATATGGAGGAGAGTGCCTTAGCTTTTTGGGTATCCAGATGGGAGTTCCAATTTAAAACTCTATCGAACCACAAACCCAGATATCGATATTCATTAACCGTCTCCAGTTTGAGGTCGCCTATATACCAGGAAAATTTACTTATCTTTTTCCCGAAGCATAGGGTTTTAGTTTTGTCTACATTGATTGTTAGGAATTTTCTGTCACAATATGTTTTGAAGGCGTTAAGCTTCCTTTGTAGGCCCCTCTCGGTCTGGTCTACTATCACCAGATCGTCTGCGTACAATAGGCAGGGTATTTTATTGCCATCCATTTTGGGGCTGGCGCTGCCCTCCACCTCTAAATGTGCCGGGAGATCTGACAGGAAGATTGAGAAGAGCTGTGGGGCCAGCACACAGCCTTGTCTTAATCCATTCTCTATGGGTATTTTTGGTGTTAAGGATCCGACCTTATCCTTAATTACTTACCCCCAGTTTTCCCTGTGGAGTTCTTTTATTATAGTGAGTAGATCATTGGGAATCTTCAGCCTCTCTAATAACTCCCATAGGCAGGCCCGATCCACTGAATCAAAGGCAGCTCTGAAGTCGACAAAACAGCAGCATAATTTGCCGTTCTGTTCCGTCGACTTCTTCGCCATCGCCCATAGTGCAAATCCGTGGTCTATTGTAGAATGGCCTGCTCTGAATCCCCCCTGTTCTGTGGGTATTATTTGAAACTCATCTACCCATACATTCAATTGTTTTAACAAAATTTTAGAGAACACTTTCTCGCCTATATCTAGCAGATTGATTAGCCGATAGTTTTGTGGCTCTTCCTTGCTCCCTTTCTTATGAATTGGCCTAATTATTGCCCCCTTCCAAGTTGGTGGCATTACCCCTTCTTTTAGGACTACCTGGAACATCTTGGCAAGAAATCTTGCCCACCATTTTACCTCGGATTTCAAAATTATAGCAGGAAGATTGTCCGGGCCTGCTGCCCGAGTTAACTTAAGTTCCCTTATTGTGCGCTCGACGTAGTCTTCATTAAATTGTAGTAATAGGTCATCTGAGATTTCTTGCCATACTTTATGCTCTACCTCCTCTCTAGAAGCCCTTGCCCCATACAGTTTCCCTATGTACCCTTCCCATGCAGCCTCACTCACCACACAGTTCAAGTCTCCATCTGGTGTTCCCGCTACCGACTTTACTAATCTCCAAAATTGCCTTAGGTTTTTATCCTCTATGGCTTCTAGTAGTTCTAGCCAGCACTTTTCTTTATAAACCCTTTTTGCGTTAGTTACCATTATCTTAAATTCTTTTTTCAGCTTGGCTAGCTGTGCCTGTCTCTCAGATGTAAAGTTCTTTTTTTGTCTTCTTTGTGTTGCGCGTATCTCCTTTTTCTTATTTTGGCACTCCACAGAAAACCCTTTACATTGATTTATTTGTTTAGCCATTGTGCGATGGTTCCCTTTTAACTTTATCTTTAGGCATTGGACCACCTCTTCTAGTTTCCCTATGAACCATTCCAATTTCTTATTCTCACAGTTTTCCGGTGCTAATTTAATTTGCAGGGCCTTCAATTTTTCCATATATTCTTCAGTTAGGCGTGTCGTCACCCGTTTGGGATATTCAACCTCCTGGGTGATCACCCTTTCTCTCTGTAGTTCACTTCCCCCTACCATTGATATATACAGGAGTTTATGATCACTCACAGCTTTTTGTTCTAACCTAAACTCCCTGATCTGGGTGAAATTCCAGGCCTGCAGGAATATATAATCTATTGGGCATTTCTGTTGCCCTTGGATGAATGTCTTTCCTGCTGGGGAGTCTGTCTCCGTTCTCCCATTTACGCAATGAAAGCCTCTCCCTCCTAGGGTGTGAACAAGATCGAGATCTTGTTTCGAAATTTCCCCATCTGGGAACTTAGCCGGGTTTATTCCATACACCTCTAACTGTTCCCTATTCCATTGGTCTGCTTTTTTTGGATTTAGTTTATGGTTAAAATCCCCCATTATCATTATTGACTCTGCGGGATATTTTTCTAAAAAACTGTCTACATCCTCTTTGAAGTACTTCATTTCCCTTTCATATTCCTCCCCGTTATCCCACTGCATGTATACATTCATTAAAATCAACATTTTATATTTCTGATCCACCTTCATGAGTTCAATTCTGCAAGCTTGTGCCCATTTGCATTTTGTATTCAACAATTTAAAATCCCTCATCGCTTTTGTTGATATCAAAGTCAGCAGCCCCCCCGAGGGCCGTCCATGGTTTTTCTTTATGGCTGACTGCTGTATCTGAGCGTATCCGTCAAATGTAGGGGTGTTGTCGCATAACCAGGTCTCTTGCAGGCAGGCAATGTCCACTTTATTTATGACTTCCTTTATATACTCACGTTTTTGCTCATTGCCTATCCCATTTATATTCCAGGTTAAGAGACCTAAATCTTGCGACCCCCCTCCATCCTATTCGACGTCACTCAAATCGCCTTCTTCCTCCATATCCAACAAATTACTTGGGTTGCCTTCTTCCATAGGATTACTATGGGTCGACCAGTTGCCCCATGAGGAGTCGTTCCTTGTGTTATTTATTACGACATTCAGGCGGCTTAGATCCTTCTCCGTTTCTCTACAGAGGATTACTTGCCTCTTCTGGAGCCCGGCATGGTGATTTAGGAAGTTTTTATCTTTGGAGGTTTTTATTTCCCTCTCTGGGATGATCCTTATTCCCTGTTGAGTTATCTCAATTGAGGCTTTCAGGATTGCCCTTTTTACTAGGCCTGAGTGGAGGGTAATTTTTGTTATCTCCTTTCCATACCTGTTTTCTACAAAACCAACATGCTGTAGATCTTTAGTACCAATCCCTCTCAAGCTGTCGCATTTTTGAAATGCGGACAGGATCCGTGCCCTATTTAGGGGACCTGGATTTCCTGTCGGCTTCTCTTTCCTCCCGGGAGGTATTGGGTCCAGAAATAACCAATTGTTCTTATCCCTCTCAGATAGATACGTGTTTGTTACCAGCGCCTGTTGAGAGTCGATTGGTCTCCCCGTTTGCCGTCCGTTCCTTCTCTCATTGGGATCTTCATGTACCTGAGGTCTTACTGACCTTTGAACTATAACTTGTTCATCCCTATGCCTTACTTTCTGTTTCGTCGTACGGAAGGAAGGGATGGTCTCGATTGCCTCCTTGCCTCTCTGCGATTTCCTTTGTACCCTCGGGGTCCTTGGGGACTTTGGGTCTTTTGTCTCTACTTGCGTGGGTCTAATTGTTGTAAAAGTTGGTGCTGATGCATTCAGGCCTGACTGAGTCACCCCCGACACTGTTTCCTTCCCTTTTTTCTTCCCTACTTGGTTCAATTTCCTGTTTTTTCCAGACCTGGTCGTGGTCCCACGTTAAGCATGAGCGAATTTTGCGGATCTCGCGTTCGCGAATTTTGCGGATTTGCGGATTCGCAATCCGCAAAATCCGCGAATTCCCGGATTTTTTTTTTTATGTGTTCGCCCGTGTTTCTGCCAGTTCGCGAGGGTTTTGTACACTTTCGCAAATTGCGAACTTACCTGTCGGGTCGCAAGTTTCACGAACTTGTTGTTTCTACGTGTCCAGCCTGTTTGGGACACTCTTCTTCATCACTGCCACTCTCTGTCACCACTGCCACTCTCTGACTACTCATGCCACCCTCTGGCCCACCCATGCCACCCTCTGTTTCATCACCACACCCTCTGGTTGTCCAGTGTACATTATTTTCGGCAAAGCAAAGCACACCTTCCCTGCCTCAAGTGACCTGAATTAATTTGGGGCTGATTAATGTGTCACAGAATATTTTTTTAGCTGGCACCTGCTTCCTTAGTGCGCCCTGATTAGTGATCTTTTGCACTTGCTAAGTGCTTTCATTGTTGCAAAATTAGTTACAACACCTGCCCTGCCCCAACTGACAATAATGAATTAGGGGCTGATTAATGGATTTTAACTTCCAGCCTGGCTCCTGCTTGTCTCCCTTAGCTGTAATTCAGGACCTTTGTGGCATATGTGTAACTATTCTGAGGTTCAGAGCAGGGTCACATAATAGTTTCAACTGGCAACTGAACTCTGGAGGGGCCCCTCAGGAAGCACTACAGGAAATGGCTACTAATGATGAGCCTGAACTTTTGAACCTGGTAAGTAGTTACTTTCAGTTTTGCTAAAATCGTATTTCTGCAATTTTGCACTTATTCGCGGGGCGCGAACTCACGCGAACTCACGCGAACAGTGCGAGCAGTGCGAGCAAAATCCGCTGCTCGCGGATTTGCGGATTTTGCGGGAGATTCGCAAATCTCGCGGATTGCGGATTTCCCGAAAATCCGCAAAATCCGCGAGCGGAACGGATTTTCCGCCCATGCCTATCCCACGTGTGACATACCCCCCGCGCCTTTTTATCAACATAGGTCTTCTTGATATATATACGTTGTCTGCAGACTCATCTGCCTCCTTTGCTGTTTGTTTTGCGGGTTGGGGGTCACTTCCCAGGGATACACTACTTTCTTCTTCTATTATTACCATGTCACTTTTCTCCCTTGACGGGGTTAAATTCATAGACATTTCCTTGAATGGCATTTTGCTCTTTATTTCTCCTAGTTCTTCTTCTATTTTCTTTAGGTGTTGTTTTTGAGCTTTCATCAGACCATTATTTGAGAGACTCACTTCCAGGATTCCTTGTAATGCCTTCTGGAGTAACAAGATTACCTCTATCAGCGAAGATGTAGGCGTTTCCGAGATCGATGAATCCTGTATTGTGTTTCTGGCAGGATTTACTGGGTTGCCAGACCTTTTGCTCTCATGATGCATTGATGATTTTTGCAATTGATAGAGCTGCTGGAATTGATCTGGCGCGCCTCCCCAGATAGCACTCTGGTTCTGCTCTTCATTTCCCCTAGGGTCTTCGTTTCTTAGTGACAGCTGAGAGAACAGTTTGGGAGATGATGATAGTCGAGGCGCCGAGATTTAGTCATTTAAGCTTTGAAGAGTTAGATTTATAGTAATGTGGTTCTCCCCCTCCTCTTTGCTGTCCGGTCTCGCCTCTTCGTGGTTTCCTCCCTTTTCTAGCTGTCTTCGACTTTTGTCCGGTTTGCCGGGGTTTCCATCAATTTCCCCGACAATTTCTAATATTTCTTCATCTATTTCTGATGTAATCGCTGGGTTCAATGATTTATAGTGTTTCCCCACGAACTCCTTTATGGACTTTGTCACTCCCGTGTTCTCTTTCTGTTTGTTATTCGTTTGATTGCCACCTCTTTTTGCCTTCTGTGCATTCTTCGCTACTTTTTTAACTTTTCTTTTCTTTCTTTTACCCTTACTATTGTCCGGGGATGATGCTTGACTTTCTTGGCTCTCTTCCAGAGATTTTGAGCCCTCCGTTATTTTACTCCTCCCTTGTTCGTCCCCTGTACGTAAGTTTGTCCCTCTTTTGGGGACCATTGCTGGGTACAAGAGCTGTTGTGTAAATGAAGGTGTTACACTTAATTATTAAATTTCTCTATTTCACGTTAATCACTTACCTCTGTTCTGCCTAGGTGCCTTCCGCCAGCTTTCCTTCCGCTGTTCTTGCCACACTTGCCCTTTCTGTCGTATTTTAATGGACCTCCTGCTTCACAGTAGCTCCAGGCTTCTTTGAACCTATGCTTTTAGTTACTTTGTTCTTCCTTGCTGCCTTACTGCCTTTAGGACTCCTCCCTTACAGAATTGTGGACTCCTATTTCCCTGTTTCCCTGTTTCCCTGCTGGCTCTGCTGGCTCTGCTGGCTCTGCTGGTTACTACTCCAGCTCCAGCTAAATGTCCGAGTCAGCTTTGGGTCAGAGGGGTACTATGGAGTGCCAGCGCTGTGTAGAAGTTAGCGCTGAAGGGTGGATTGCGCTAAATTAAGGCTGGCTAATTGGAGCTCATGGACGATAGTCCGCTGCCGCTTCCCTAGAGTCCCTCTTTCGTGACTCTTGCCTTGACTCTTGGCGGCTCACCGGCTCGCGTCTCCTCCCCCCCCCGCGGGCTCCGCAGTGTACTCAGGCGGGGGACAGAGTTTCTAGCGGTGCGCTCTTTTTCCCGCTTTCCCGCAAGCAAGCCGCTTGCCGCTTACCGCTGGTGAATTGAGAGTGGTCGTCCAGCGGCGGTTGTACTGCTGTGAGTGCGGGCACTGCCTCCGTACTCTCTCTGTGACTCCGTCGCTCTCCGTGGCTCTCCTGCTCCTGCTTGGCTTCTGCTCGACTGCTTCGGTCTGGCGAGGGCGTGGCGTGGCGTGGCTCAGGCTAGGCTAGGCTAGGCGAACAGAGGTTGTCTATAACTATAATTAACTAAAACATACTTAAACATACTTAAATAACTTTAAAAGTATTAAATAATTAATTTAACTAAAAAAATAAACATACAATTTATTTTTTTAACACATATATATATATATTAACATAAAAAATAATTAATAATATACAACATTTTTACTGTAGGATAGCGGTAGGGTAAAATTTACTATCACCACTCCAGCAACTGTAACAGTAGGGTAAAAGTTGGATAGTGTAGGGGTAAAAATGACTATTCCCACTCCAGTGAGTGCAACAGTAGGGAAAGCGTTGGATAGCGTAGGGGTAAAAATTACTATTCTCACTCCAGTGAGTGCAACAGTAGGGAAAGCGTTGAATAGCGTAGGGGTAAAAATGACTATTCCCACTCCAGAGAGTGCGCCAGTAGGGAAAGCGTTGGAAAGCGTAGGGGTAAACATTACTATTCCCACTCCAGACAGTGAACAATAGGGAAAGTGTTGGATAGCGTAGGGGTAAAAATTACTATTCCCAATCCAGAGAGTGCAACAGTAGGAAAAGCGTTGGATAGTGTAGGGGTAAACATTACTATTCCCACTCCAGAGGGTGCAATAGTAGGGAAAGCGTTGCATAGCGTAGGGGTAAAAATTATTATTCCCACTCCAGAGAGTGCAACAGTAGGGAAAGCGTTGGATAGCGTAGGGGTAAAAATTACGATTCCCACTCCAGTGAGTGCAACAGTAGGGAAAGCGTTGGATAGCGTAGGGGTAAAAATTACTATTCCCACTCCAGAGAGTGCAATAGTAGGAAAAGCGTTGGATAGCGTAGGGGTATACATTACTATTCCCACTCCAGACAGTGCAACAGTAGGGAAAGCGTTGGATAGCATAGGGGTAAAAATTACTATTCCCACTCCAGTGAGTGCAAAAGTAGGGAAAGTAAATACTTCATATATTAATAAAAATACATTAAATATTATTACTAATAAAAAATAATTAAAAGTAATTACCAATTTAATATAATATAATAATTAATCAATTAAAAACAAATGAAAAATAATTATTAAAATTCATTACCTATTAATACAAATTAGCAATTAACAATTAATTAATTAGCAATTAAAAACTTAATTGCCAAATAATTCAAAATAAATACCAATAAATAAATTAAATATTTATTAATTACAATTAAATTACTTCTCACCCTATTCCCCTGTAAGCCCACAAGCCGCTACTGGAAATACATTTATAAAATTAACATAATTATCAATTAATCAATTAAGTAAAATTAATTGCCAATTAAAATTTAATAATTACCAATTAAAAATGAATTAACAATTAATTCAAAATAAATACCAATAAATGCATTTAAATATTTAATTAATTATAATTAAATTACTTCCCACCCTTTTCCCCTATAAACCCACAACCCGCTACAGAATAAAATTACGCAAAAATTAAATAACATAACATTAATTACTTAAAATAAATGATAAAATAAATATACACTTTTCACACATATGCTAACATACAAAACACTTAAAAAAAATTGATATTATTAAAAATTCGATATATTTAACACCTATATTATATACTTCGATATTTTGACTTTCTATATTTATGAAAATCGATATTAAATTACTTACCTTAAATTCAATATTTTTGTTTACTATATTCTGTCCATTCGATATTCGTCCATTCTATATTTTCACTTCGATATTAGTGCTATTCTATATTTTTGATTCAAAATTTTGTCTGTATACCATTTTTTTGGGTGTTTATATGTTTTGGTAGTACATTCTGT
The DNA here is from genome assembly GCF_964263255.1 of Lissotriton vulgaris. NCBI lineage: Eukaryota > Metazoa > Chordata > Amphibia > Caudata > Salamandridae > Lissotriton > Lissotriton vulgaris. The sequence goes on along the minus strand of NC_141685.1, from coordinate 794,969,138 downwards.
TCTCTCAGTGTTGCTGTTCTCAAGTCAATTTTAATGCTCATGTAGATTGTAATGGATTTTAAATTAATTTTATGGTCTACTTGTATGTTTCAAGACAGGTATTTTATTATCACATTTTAGCATCTGGCCTATGTTCTATGATCCTGTCATTGATTAGTGAGTCCCTTCCTCATTTTGAGGGGGGGAAGGATTGGAATTATGATGTTTCATTTCTAAATGTACTTATATGCTACAGAAAAGCAGCAAAATAAAGTTTACTGACTGACTTATTATTGACTGACGACATGACACAGGGATAACAGGGACTGCTTTGTCCTAGTTCTCTTTTTTATATTTAATAGACTGCTCTTTCCAAGTAATATCCCGTCTGTTTACATCGCTACAGAAAATTCTAAAACATGGCGTCTACAAGGGCTCCTGCTGGAAAGACACACCCAGACTTGGGGAAACTACTGGTGGCCGGATGTTCTTGAGCATCCTCCCACGATCTAACTGGTCATAAAGAACTAAGGCATATGGATGGACAACACTCTCCGTTTCGAGACCCAAGTCGATCACTAGTGGGTACCTCCTTTGGTCTTTTGAGAGGACTTAGGACCTTCTTAAGAGTTTGATGGTCTGACCGTGTAGGACTGTGTCCGCCCCTACCAGCAGCCCACAGTGCTAGCAGTCCAAAGACTGCCATATTCCAAGTTGACCAGGGGGCCAGCGGTGTGTAGGTGGGGATATTTCTGCGGGTGGTGAGTACTTTTCACAAATATGTCAATCACTGTGTTTGCATTTCAGCTGCACGTGTCGGATGCACACATATACATGTTATATATGTGGAAAGGTACCATAAACCTCTTACCGGGCTTAACCCCATATGTTGGCAGTCCTGGCAATGGGTATATGGTTCGAAAAGGACTCACCTGGAGATCGCCGCAAACAGGGTAATAATCCTAGAGGTGAAGATCCTGCTGTGAAGGAGGGACCTGGAGAAAGGAATCCATGTCGGAATGCACCTCAAATCCTTCATCATCGCCACCGTAAAGCAGGCGGTCGGACCGCAGCAGTCTGATTGTGGGTCAGGCAACTTGTAATACCCATGACCCTACAGCTCCCCTGTACCACCCTATGGCAGCTGCCTTTCCCCAACCGTGGAACCGACAGTGTGCTGGCGGTCTCGGCGGTCCAGCAGCGGTCTTCACAAAGCCGTTCCGCCCCACCTCATGAAACAGCAGGACTCTGGTCCTCTTTTAGGGTGATTAACATAACCTGAATGTTATCATTGCCCATGTCAATACCAATGGAGTTACAGTCCAGTATATTCGAGATGAAGACACAAAGGTCCCCATCTGCCTTGCCCCCATGTTTACCTTTAATAGCATTTACATGGAAAGTAAGATACCCTGGAAAAACAGGCGGCTCAAGAGCTAAGTTTCTTGAGTACATATGAAGTCATTCTGGGCAGGAAAAGATCAAGAATCCACATCTTGCAATATCTCAGACAGGCTTGCAACATTCCAGGATAACAGAGAAAAGAGTTGCATGTTAGTTTGAGATGACATGACAAAGGCAGAGAAAAAAACTTTAAAAATCCTCTGAATGGGTGTGATCTCACATCTCATTGCTACCTCTGTGATGTTGATCCTTGGTTAAGGGTTGTTGCCAACCAGCCCCAATACTCCTCGAGCTGCTGGGATTGGAAAACATGTTTTGGGAAAGAGGCGTGTCTTACTGATCCCTTTGTACAATTTATTACTACATCATTGAATACCTGTAGAGGCTTGGATGCACCCATATGATTTTTTTTCAAACTGTCAGGTTTTGTTATTTGTATGTGAGATACCTATAGAAGTATTTCTAAATGGGCCAAGATACCCAACTTGAGTGAGCATGGGTAAAATGATCCCCCAACACAGTTGTGTGTCCTTGTTTATCATGACCCTTTCAAAATCATCTTCGCTCCTCTATGAGACTCTCACAGACTCTTTGTCAGGAATCACAAATCCCATGACACCATATCATCTGAGGCAACTGGATGGAGCTCTGGTAAGTGATTTCAAAGTTTTGAATATTTCCTCTAGTGTGTCTTGTTGCCCCCTTGTCTTCTATTCTGGAATGAAGAGACGTATGTGGCTCGGTAGTGCTCCATAGATCTTGCCGGCGATCTGAGGGACTAGTGTTGGCTCTCCAAGGAGAGTAGGAGGTAAGCGTGCGGGAGTGGGTCTCCAGAGGGAGCAAAGCTATCCATGATGTCACTAGATGCTTAACTCTGCCTACTTCTGCATGGTTCAGCTCTTCACAGACTTGAGTTTCCTTAGGTAAGAAGTCAGTGGTTGTAATTTACAGATGACTGGCGGTTCGCCAGATGATAATGGTAATGTGGTGGCTTGCCAAGTTGTGAATCAGCAGCGGCCTGGAATTCCTGGGTACCTTTTGAATATGCAGTACCTTTTCTACATGCTGAAATTGATTGTGAGCAGGGCCAGACTGGCCGTAGCAGGCACCGGGCGTTTTCCCGTGGGTCGGAAAGGTGCGGCCAGTTTTGGACCGGTGGGGGCCTTTTTGCTATTGGGGGCCGGTGTTACACCAGTGCTGCAATATAGGCCCCTTGTGGGAAAAATGCAGCCACAGTGTTTCTGTGTTTCCCACCAGCTCCCCCAACCCGACCCCCAGGGGCCAGCAGGACGTAATTGCCAGAGCTGATTTGCATTCCCAGTTTTGCCCTGACTGTGAGGCTGATGCAGCTTGTGGGTCAGCTGTTGCAGAGTTAGGGGGAGTTTGAACAATGTCGGAATACAGGGGATTGGTGAGTAAAGGCTGTGTAAAGTGAGAGGAATTGGAGAGGTAGAGGGGAGAGTGGCACCCACAGCACTTAGTAGAATAAAAAGTGACGTCCACTTTACTGCTTTTTTTTTTTTTTTACACTTTTATAAATTGCAAACTTGATCCAAATCGGGTATCAAAGCGCTTTACATAGCACCAGTTACGTTACATGAGGGCACACATTCATTTTTGTTAGGCACGGGGAGATTAAGTGATTTGCCCAGAATCACAGGATGTTCAGCGTCATTGCCATGACTCGAAACCAGTTCCCCAGATATGAGGTTGGGTACACAGACAAAATATCGAGTTTTAAATTTCGATATACAATTATATCGAAGTTTAAATATCGATGGGACATAATATAGAAGGTAAGTAATATCGACAGTCTTAATATCGATATTAGTATGATATTAGTAATATCGAAGTTTTAAATATCGATGTCAATAATATCGAAATAAATAATTTCGATGTTACTAATATCAATTTTTAAATACATTTTGTGTATATTATATTGTATTTATTATGTTTTATTATTTATTTTTAATGTAATTTAATTAAATATTGTCTTTTAGTACTGTAGCGGGTTGTGGGTTTATAGGGGAATAGGGTGGGAAGTAATTTAATTATGTTAAATTAATTATTAATTAGTAGGAATTATTAATTAATTATTTGAGAATTAATTTTTAATTAATTTTAATTAATTGATTAATTGATAAATATGTTCTGTAGTGGGTTATGGGTTTATAGGGGAATAGGGTGGGAAGTAATTTAATAATAATTAATTAATTAATATATGTTTGTAAATATTTTTAATTAATAATTAATTGGTAATTAATTAATATTAATTAGTTAATTAAATAATATAATTTTGTACATATTTTTCATTATTAATTAGTTGGTAATTAATTAATATTAATTAGTTAATTACATTAATTAGAGTAATTTTTTATATATATAATTTTATGTTATTCTTAATTAATTAATTGGGGAAAAAATATTAATTATTAAATTAAATTAATTACAGCTAATGTGCTAATATATTTACTTTATTGTTATTGTTAATTAATAATTAATTGGTAATTAAATAATATTAATTAATTTTGGGTAAAGGAGTATTTTTAGGGTTCAGGGTCAGTTTTGGGTTTTTGGGTAAAGGGGTATTTTTAGGGTTCAGGGTCAGTTTTCAGTTCTTGGATAAAGGGGTATTTTTAGGGTTCAGGGTCAGTTTTCAGTTTTTGGGTAAAGGGGTATTTTTAGGGTTCAGGGTCAGTTTTCAGTTTTTGGGTAAAGGGGTATTTTTAGGGTTCAGGGTCAGTTTTCAGTTCTTGGGTAAAGGGGTATTTTTTGGGTTCAGCGTCAGTTTTCAGTTCTTGGGTAAAGGGGTATTTTTTGGGTTCAGGGTCAGTTTTCAGTTTTTGGGTAAAGGGGTATTTTTAGGGTTCAGGGTCAGTTTTGGGTTTTTGGGTAAAGGGGTATTTTTAGCGTTCAGGGTCAGTTTTGGGTTTTTGGGGTACAGGGATATTTTTAGGGTTCAGGGTCAGTTTTGGGTTTTTGGGGTACAGGCGAACAGGGTAAAAATAAAATAAATTTAAATTAAATCAATTAAATGAAATAAAAAAAAAAAAAATTACATTAAATTATTAAGTGTTTAATTTATTTTAAATGTATATGTATTAGTTTTAATTTTTTAATTATGTTTTAATATTTTTATTTAATATTTGTAAAATTATATGTATTTTAAAATTATTTTTACATTATTATTAATACATTTTAAAAAACGATATTTTTAATTTCGATATTTTTGTACTACGATATTATTTTTTCGATATTTTTGTACTTACCTTTATGAAGATATGACTCCGATATTTTTGATTTCGATATTTTTGTGCCGATATTTTTGTATGTAGATATATTGTCTGTCGATATTATGTCAGACATTCATGAGGTTGACTGCCCTAGCCATTAGGCCAACTCCTCTCCCCTGCTTTGAAAGTTGTGTAAACCTTGGTGTTAGTTCTTGAAGCTGTGAGAGAACTTCACAGAGCTACAGACACAGAGCCTTCGAGCTCTTATGCAGCTCTTTCTTCTGTTTCCTTGTCATAGGTTTGAAGACCCCAATAGGCTCTGCAGAGGGATTTATACTATACAGGGGTTTAATTGACATCCACAGGTTGTTCCTAGAAGGGGGAATAGCCAGAGACCTTAGACCGTGATGCCCTTCTACGTCAGACTGGGGCTTAATTGTAACGGGTGTTCCTACAGAAAGCTACTCTAGGTCCCCTCAAAGGGGCCTGGTGTCTGATTGTAAAACTGGTATAGTGCTAAGACTTCTCAGACTTTCCACCAAGACACCAATTAGAGTTGGCAAGCCTGCCAATATGTCAATGAAGAAACAACAATTGCATGATATCTGTGTAGATCTTGTATCAGCTAATGCAGCTGTAATAGCTTTACTCTTGCCAGCAGAAAAAGGATTTGGGTCGCGGAAGAAAAGTGGAGAACCAGACACAAGTGAAAGGGAACTATCTTTTTTTTGCTTTGAAAGTCAAGCACTTTGTAATCATTGAACACCTTCTACCTTGTTCATGGTCTCAAAAGCATTTGGCCCAACACACAAAATACCCAACATCCAACTGGGGGAAGGGGGGAAGAATTACACTAATGGGGGCTTTACACATTTTCCAGGAGAGACCTTTGCCCTCCTGTGACACAGAAAAGGAGTTCTATGCCATTGGACTAGAATTCGACTGCCACCAACCATAGGTTGGTATGAGTGAGAGTACACTTTGCATGCACTCATCTCCATTGGAGCCTAGACTTCACTGCCGAAGATCCCTTCACCTGCATGAAATACCCCCCAGTGGGCATACTTGATTTCACTAGGTAAAAAGTATAAGGCATGCTAGATATCATCAAAGGAAGACATGGTGGGAGGCTTTAAGAACCAGTGGGTACTTTGCCTTCTACTTATAGGACTTTTTAACAACATGTTGCATATTTCTAGGGACTTACATAATACTCAAAAATCCTCTGGGGCATGTATGTGTATACCTGAAAGAATCTGCCTGGAAATTCTTATAAAAATTGTAAGTAGGGAATATATGATAGAGCCTATATAATCGGTTTGTCCTTTGCATGCAAGCACCCTGGTGGATCTTTCCACTTCCTCAAAATAGGCTTGCTTGCACATCAAAAAATATGCTTCTTCTCTTGTGGTAATAACACATTTGAGTAGATCCCTGGGGAAAGCAACCAGTACCACTCTTTTTCCCTTAGATGTCTTTTTCCAAAACCAAATGCATGTCACCTCCTATTTGTACCTATGCCTAAGATGCAGAGAGGTTGATTACCTCCACCAGGATTCCTAAATAATTCCGGACTTGGTTCTCTTCTAGAACCTTTATCCAGTGCTTTAAGTGGGATGAAAAAGGTGGATGCATGTGGTCTCTAAAGGATGCGGCAAATGTTTTTCAAGTGGCAGGTCCTATGTAAATAAGGATGTGATACAAAACTTGTGAACTACAATCCTGTGATTGGCACAGCTTGCCATGTATGCATGCATGTATGTGTGTATGTAATTCTATAGCACAAACGTAGCCAAAAGGCAATGGAGTGCTGGACAGGGTCAAAGACAAGCATAAAGCCAATGAATGGTAGGACAGATAGCTGGTTTATCGATGGTTAATGCATTTTGGTGCACTGTTCTTTAAAGAAGTGTGCCTTCAACTCTTTCCTAAATTGAAGCAGCATTGGGGTGGTCCTGACAGACAGGGGCATGTTGTTCCAGTTGCTAGGTGCAGAGAGAAAAGGCCTGCTTCCTTGTTTTTTCTTTTTTAAATTTTTTGGTCTGCAGTCTGATAGTGGCCTTGCTGCGGGTCTGCAGAGAACCACCAAAAATGTGTGCTTGTCTGTAAAAAAAATCAGGGGTGCTCGAAATAATGACTTTGTAAATGATGAAACTCGTTTTGAAGATGGTGTGGACGGGCAAGTGGAGCCAATGTATTTCCATCGGGATGGGTGCGATGTGATCCTTTTTTTTCAGGCCCTGTATAAAATGTGCGGCTGCATGTAGGATGCCCATAAGGGTGCCAATGGGATTTCTGGCAGGCCATGGAGCAGGGTGTTACCACCATCCAGATGTGAGTATGAGGATTTAAACAGCAGTTCTGATGTTGCTTTCTAGTTCAAGTTCAGAGATTTGTATAGCGCGCTACTCACCCATAGGGTCTCAAGGCGCTTGTGGGAGGGGGTGCATTATTTATCGAATAGCCAGGTTTTAAGTTCCTTTCTGAAGGAAATGTGGTTCTGTGTGAGGCGGAGGTAAGTGGGGAGAGAGTTCCAGGTCTTGGCCGCCAGGTAGGAGAAAGATCTTCCTCCCATGGTGGATCTGTGGATGCGCGGAACTGCGGCAAGTGCTTGGTTGGAGGATCTTAGTTGGCGGGTGGGTGTGTAGAAGGACATTCGTGTGTTGAGGCATTCGGGTCCTAGTTTGTAGAGGGCCTTGTGGGCGTGGGTGAGGAGACGGAACGTTATTCTCTTGTTGACGGGAAGCCAGTGGAGGTCTTTCAGGTGGCCGGTGATGTGAGCTTGGCGAGGGATGTCCAATATGAGTCTGGCAGATGCTTTTTTTATGCGTTGGAGTTTTTTCTGTAATTTGGCTGTGGTTCTGGCGTAGAGGGTGTTTCCATAGTCCAGTCGGCTAGTGACCAGTGCGTGGGTTACCGTCTTTCTTGTTTCGGTGGGGATCCAACGGAAGATTTTTTTGAGCATACGGAGTACGTTGAAGCAAGAGGATGAGACGGCGTTAGCTTGTCTGGTCATCGAGAGGGAGGAGTCGAGGATGAAGCCCAGGTTGCGTGCGTGGTCTGTGGGTATGGGTGCTGTGCCCAGGGCCGATGGCCACCAAGAGTCATCCCAGGCAGAGGGTGAAGATCCTAGGATGAGAACTTCCGTTTTGTCTGAGTTAAGTTTTAGGCGGCTGTTTTTCATCCATTCGGCTACTTCTTTCATGCCTTCGTGAAGATTGGTTTTGGCGGTGTTAGGGTCTTTGGTGAGGGAAAGGATCAGCTGGGTGTCGTCTGCGTAGGAGATGATGTTGAGGTTGTGTTGTCGCGCAATGGATGCGAGGGGACTCATGTAAACGTTGAAGAGGGTGGGACTGAGTGATGATCCTTGTGGGACTCCGCAGGTGACTTCGGTGGCCTCTGATTTGAATGGGGGGTGTAGGACTCTCTGGGTTCTTCCGGCGAGGAACGAGATGATCCAGTCCAAGGCTTTTCCTTGTATTCTGACGTTGCTGAGGCGATGTATGAGGGTGCTATGGCAGACTGTGTCGAAGGCGGCGGAGAGGTCGAGTAGGATGAGGGCAACTGTTTCTCCGTTGTCCAGGAGCGTTCGGATGTCATCTGTCGCTGCGATGAGGGCGGTTTCAGTGCTGTGTTTGGCTCGAAAGCCGGACTGTGAGGGGTCGAGGAGGTTGTTGGATTCAAGGAAGGCGGCGAGCTGGCTATTAACGGCTTTCTCAATGACTTTGGCCAGGAAAGGGAGGAGGGAAATGGGGCGGTAGTTCTTCAGTTCAGAGGGGTCAGCTGTGGGTTTCTTCAGGAGGGCACTGAGTTCGGCGTGTTTCCAGCTTTCGGGGAAGGTAGCGGAGTTGAAGGAGCAGTTGATGATATCACGGAGATGGGGTGCGATGATGAAGTCTGCTTTGTTGAAGATGTGGTGGGGACAGGGGTCGGTTGGTGAACCTGAATGGATGGAGTTCATTAGGCGGATGGTGTCTTCAGTGGTGATTGGGTTCCAGGCGCTGAGGTTGTTAGAGATCGGTTCGGGATTGGAAATGGGTGGGGTGGGCTGTTCTTTCGAGATGTTCTTAAAGCTGTTATGTATGTCGGTGATTTTGTTGTAGAAGAAAGAGGATAACGAGTCGCAGAGGTCTTTGGAGGGAGTAATGTCGTTTGAGGCTGCGGTGGGGTTGGTAAATTCTTTGACGATGTTGAATAGTTCCTTGCTGTTGTGGGCGTTGTTGTCGAGTCGATCCTTGAGTACTGATTTCTTGGTGGATCGGATCAATTGGTGGTGTTTGCGGGTGGCTGCCTTGAAGGAGGTCAGGTTGTCAGTGGTTGGCTTTTTTCTCCAGGTTTTTTCGAGACTACGACATAGTTTCTTGGAATTCTTAAGGTCATCGTTGAACCTGCGGGCCTTTTTGCTACTTTGTTTGATCTGGTGGTTTTTTAGGGGTGCTAGTTGGTCAGCACTATGAGTGATCCATTGTTTGAGTTTGGTGGCAGCTTCGTTTGGGTCCGATGAGAGGGTTGGAGGGTTTTGGTTGAGCGATGTGAGGAGTTGGTCGGTGGTGATTTTGTTCCAGTTTCTTCGAGGAGCAGGTTGTGGGGGGTTGTGAGTCGTAGTAGTTTTGTAGCTGAAGTGAACAGTTTCACTTTCCTTAGAAGAGAGAGCTGGTACCAGGTCTTCTTAGTTGTTTTTATGGGAAGGGACCCCTTGAAGGTAAAGTCAGTGTGCCCAGTGAATCTAAGTGACTTGGCATTGGGTGAAAGTTGGATTCCGAAGCTATCATGGTTCAAGTCTTTGAGCCAGGGGTGTATTGTTTCCTGTTTGTTGTTCTTGGCAAGTAGCAGTAATTATGTCTTGTTTGGGTTGAGCTTCAGTTAGGCACTGGACATGCAGTTCTTGATGATGTGCAGGCCGTGTTGACTCATTGGATGTCTTAAGCAGAGGGACTTTTAACTATACTTGTCTGTGATCATCATGTTGTTGAATCTTGATTCTGTTATCTGTGAGTAGATCACGTAGCAGTTCGATGTAGATGTTGACTTGAACGGGGGGTAGTATGGACTCTTGGGGAATTTTGCAGGTGACAGTAATCTTTTTTGCCCATGAGAACAAACTGATGCTGGTTGGATAGGTATAAGCAGAACCAATGACAGATGTTGCCCATGAATCACATTAGAGACTCCATGGTGCATATGAGGGTGGGAAGGTCGACTGTGTCAAAGGCACAACTGACCAGTAATTTGGTGACTCTGTGTGCTTTCTGTTAGTGCAACAAAACACATCGCACTTCCTTGATTTTTATTCAGTTAGAGAAATGAGTAAAAATAATGACATTGTTGTAAATAATTGGTGCTTTAGGTATCTATTTTTCACATCTTAAAATCAATTTGTTCTTTATGAGATCATTTCTTGGTGTCTTATTAGAAACTATATGCAGACCCTACATACTCACAAAAAAACTGTTGGAACGGAAAAAGACCCTGTATGGTAACAAACATGCACCTTAATGAATGATGACATTGATTGGATCCCTTTAGCCACCTTGGCTAAACTAGAGTTGCCAACCTTATGTAACTTACCCATCAACCACTAACAAAGAGGAGGTGGATAAGCAAATTCTAACTTACCCTTGTAGCTATGCTGTAAATGCCTCTGTCTTGCTTTTGCCTATCATTTAATACAGCTCCCACATGGTGGCTCAACACTCGGAAAAGCAGGAGACATACACTGGACCTTTGGAAAAGGGTTTCATTTTACAAAATGCAAGGACTCTCTCTTTTAGAATAAGGATTGGGGTTTTATTTTACACAATTCTCTCTAACAAAAAGGCTTTCCCAGATGCCAAATGCAGAGCATTAGAGTACACAAAGATAGATATATATATCATGTGATCAAGGCCGGGGCAACCTGGCTGAAACGCGTCATGTTGTGACTTAATGGAATAAAAATTTGCACTTTATAAAATTTCCTTTGTGGTGGTCCGTTCCTGATGGTGAAGCGACGTGGAGGTTTTTGTTTGCTCACAGAAGGACTTGGTTCCCATGTATATATATATATATATATATATATATATATATATATATATATATATATATACAAGCAATAATATAACAGCTAAATGCATGAATAATACTGATGAATAAACAAGCAGCAAATAATATGAGCTAAGACTCAAGCAAATATACTGGACGTCCTGCAGGAGATCAGAAGGATATATATATACATCAAATGATTACTTTGGATGTGCACCTCAACTCACTCACATATCACAAAGAAAGCACCTCAAATGATCAGTGCCACTGGCCTAACATCACAATGGCACTAGTCAAAACTCAATCCTTCACCTGGTGCAAACACTGCATCTCAGCCCACTCCTGACTGGGGAAGTTAAACTGCCGTGGTTGAGAGCCTCAGCAACCAGGGTTCCATGCTCCGAAGAAGACGCGTCCATCCCCGTTCGGATTCTAAACTCCTGGTTTCTAAGTCAATAGCCCTCAGCTTTATAATCTCAAAACACACTAGAAGGTTCGAGAGAGATCCCCCCCCCCCCCCCCCCCCCCCCCCCACCAGAGGAATCATACCAGAACTGGCCAGACTCCAATCTTGCATGTTCTAGCCTTTATCTTGACGAAGCTCACAAAGCCTACCGGGTACATTAAACAATCTCTCACAAAAACAATCCTTGAACGTGATTAACCCAAACAACTTGCAAGCGCTGCTGTGCACACAGAAAAAGCTGAAGCAAGGCAGAGTCAGAATTCAGGATGATATTAGGCCATATCAAAGCCAATAGGAAGAACTTCATATTTCTCATCAATGTACAACACAATGCACATTTGTGCACACACTACTTATAGATTCACATACTTAATCTCTCAATGTCCTATAGCATCACATACTTCATCTCTCAATGTACAAAACTGAGCACATTCATGCATCACTGCACATCGAGACCACAAAGTTCATTCCACATCTCTCTCTCCCTCTCATGCTTTCAATTGCACATCCCACACGTTCTGTTCTTGGCAAGGCTGTCCTACTCCATGACAGCTACCACTGAAAGACAGCAAGATTACAAGAAATAAACCTGTAAGAGAAGCAAGGCATATTCAGGACTTGTACAGTCAGGCTATGATAAATAACCTAACTAAGTCAGTCAAAATAATGGTAGTCAAAGGTCATCACAGGGTGTCAGACCACAAGAGTGCATCTAGCACTACAGCCTCCTAAGAAATTAATTAATAAAAATACATAATTGCATAGTTATAATAACATATTATTGGGTTCTGGGCTGTAACCGTTGCAAGCGCCAATGATTGTGGTTGTTAGAACTTGCGCTATTGGGAGAAGTGGACCCAGGAAGATACTTTAACCCTATTTTACCAAAGAATAAAAGTTTTTAAACATTTTTTATAATAAGCTCTTCTCACTAGGCTATTCAAAGTGACAACCCCAATAAGGTTCTGTTAAAAAGTAATTTAATATTCATAAACTCAAAAAAAACAAATCCATCAGATTTCCGTTTTTATCATCCTGTGCTAACAAGCAATTCAAAGTGCAAAAGTATGAATTAAGGTGCCAAACAAAGTGCATAGTGGTTACATTTTCCCTTCCTTGCGTCTTGACTTTCTGTCCTCAGAGGGAGCAATGTCCTCAGTATGTATGTTTTGCTTCCTCAAACAAGTGCAGGAACTAGTTCACAAAGCACAGAGTGTCTCTCAAGATTGTAAATCCCAACATGTTATGGCACATTTCAGTCAGCCATGTGCAGTGGCGTAGGAAGGTCAGGTGGTACCTGGTGCGGAACATTTCTTGTCACCTCCTTCACATAATGGCAAAAATATGTGTTTAAAACACATATTTTTGCAATTTTGTCACCACCTCAGTGATGACACCCAGGGTGGCCCGCACCCACCGCACCCCCTTCCTACGCCACTGACCACTTGGTTTTTCAGGTTGAAGGGATTTCTAATGGCCCTCACACTCTATGTAATTGGGGTGTACTTCCTTTGACCTACGACTCCACTTTTTCCTGGAATGCAAATTTGCAAGCCGGCTACACTAGTGGCAAACCACCACTTCCATCTTGTAATGGAGGAGGGTCCAAAAATATTCAGGCTACCTCAGCCCATCAGATAATGGTTATTCGTAGATTGGTCCAGGTGGTTGTCAAAATGTGAAATGATCAACAGTAGGAATAGACTCTCGACCAATCAGATTCATTTTAAGTTTTCAAACTTTAGACTCGACCTTGCCTGTTAGAGTTTGCCATCTGAACTCTCAACATTCCACATCATCATTTTTTTCTTTTTTCGAATTTCTCAATAATAACAGAACTATCATGCACCCCAACAAAAAAATAATTTAATTCTTTCCCAAGCTCCATTTTCATGTCAAGGTTGATATAAGTCTGCCAAGCAGTTTTTCTGTAGCAGAGAGAAATAATTTCTTTAGGGGTATAAATTTATTTGTTTATTTATTTATTTATTTATACCATTTATAGAGCGCACTGATACCAACCGGTGTCCTGGCGCTAAAGTGGTAGCTCCCTGGGATTATAATCTTGGATCTAGCTCGAGAATAGCCAAGTTTTCAGACTTTTTCGGAATGCCAGAAGGTTGGCACTCTGCTTCAGGGCTAAAGGAAGAGCATTCCAGGCCAGCGCTGCCCCTCTCACAAAGCTTGGGCCCCCCGAACGCACCTTTCTAATGCGGGCGATCTTTATCAGCCCCAGGTTAGCCGATCTTAATTGTCTTTCCGGAGTATACAATTGGAAGACATGTTGGAGGAATTTTGGGTCTCTTCCATGGAGTGCTTTGTAAACAATGCATAGGGCCTTAAACCTGATCCGCTTCCGCACCGGGACCCAATGCAGCTTAACCAACTCCCTGGAAACGGGGGCGAATTTCGGCAGGCCAAGAATAAGACGGGACGCCACATTTTGCAGTATCTGCAGCTTATTAAGCAGCCCCTGGTGAGCTTCAAGCAGTAGACTGTTACAGTAATCGAGGCAGGAAAGCACCAGGGATGACACCACAGTCTTTCTACTCCATACTGGTAAGAAGGGAAGGATTTTCCTGATAATTTTCAGGGTCCAATGAATGGATGATGAAAGCGCATTCACTTGGGGTTTGTAGGAGAGTTGGTCATCAATAATTACTCCTAAATTCTTCACCTTTATCAGGGGGGAGGGGGGGTACCCATATCTTCCGGCCACCATTCCGGGCTCCAAAGATTGTTTTTCTGCCCAAAAAGTAGCACCTCTGTTTTAGAGGAATTCAATTTTAAGCAACTTTTTCCCATCCATATGCTGACTGCTTTCATACAGCCTTGAAACCTGGCAGCAACTCCTAGGTTTTTTCCCGGGAGCAATGATACCACAATCTGGGTATCATCCGCATACGATGTTAGCTCGAACCCGTAGGATCTGATCACCGGGGCAAGAGAGGAAATATAAAGGTTGAATAAGGTGGGGCTTAGGGAGGATCCCTGAGGGACCCCCCCAGGGAGTTTAAAAGGTTTTGACTTGAAATCTCCCATTGCCACCACCTGAACCCTGTTCCTCAGAAAGGCTTTCAAAATGCTCAGTGCCTTCCCCTGAATTCCGCAGTCTTCTAAACGATCCACCAACACCTTGTGGTGGACCGTGTCGAAGGCCGCGGATAAGTCGAGAAAAATCAGAACAGCTTGTCCTCCTGCATCAAGAGCCATCCTAACCTCTTCCGTAGATTTGATCAGGGCGGTCTCAGTACTGTGCCCTTCCCTGAACCCATGCTGGGCTAGGTCCAGGCCCTGTGTTGTGCGCAGGAAGGCAGATAGTTGGAGGTTCATGGCCTTCTCGATTATTTTGGCAGGGAGCGGCAGTCTGGCAATGGGCCTGTACCTGTTTGGATCAGCAATATCCAGTGTGGGCTTCTTGAGGAAAGGAAGGATGGAGGCCCGTTTCCAGCATCTAGGAAAGTCACCCACCTCAAACATCTAGTTAAACAGCCCAGTTAGAGTGTCTGCAATTGGGCGGGCTGCCAGCTTTGCTACTGCCACCGGACAAGGGTCCAAGGGGGAGCCCGAGTTAGTGGGTTGCAATAAACTAAGGATGTCTGTAGTAAGTACTGGGGAAAACGCCAAAAATTTCTCTTCTTGAAGAATACTCCCAGGAGACCTGTGGGAGTCCTCTCGAAGGCTCAAGGCGACCTGTGGCTCAAGAGAGGTGAAGATGGCCTGTACTTTGTTATGAAAGAAATTAGCTAAAGACTCACAAAGTTCTAAACTAGGAGGAACGGTCACTGGCTTAGGGGTAGCTAAGCCAGCAACGGTGTCAAAGAGTTCTCTAGAAGAGTTCTTTGCCCTCTCAATCTGATCTGTAAAATATGTAGTCTTAGCCTGCCTTATAAGATCCTTATACATCCTAAGTGCAGCTTTCAATCTGGCCTTGTCTGTATCATTATAGTTGGAGAGCCAGGTGCGCTCCAGCTTCTTGCAGACAATTTTGGCATCTCTAAGCTCATCTGTAAACCATGGGGCTGAGGGGGCCGATCTCGTTGAGCGGCATACTTTTGGCGGGGCTAGCGTGCGACAGGCCTGATCGATCCATTCCGTATACCTAGCCGCCGCTTTGTTCACATCTATTGGCAACATAGAGCTAGAAGACACCAGTAGCTCCTCAAGAGCAGTGCCCTCCAGTTTTTTCCAGGGCCTGCAAGTCATTACTGTGTTCCCGTCGGGCGTAGATTTACACACAGGGGGGCTGACGATGTTGAACAGCACCAGAGCATGGTCTGTCCAGGCCATAGGTTCGACCTTTTCAAATGTTATGTCAGAATTGTTAGCAAAGATTCCGTCTAGCGTGTGTCCCGCCAGATGTGTCGCTCCCTTTACCAACTGAGTAAGTCCTACTCCGTGCATTGCTTCACATAATGTGAGCGTATCAGGATCAGTGCTGTCCTCTAGGTAAAAATTAAAGTCGCCTAGGGCTATAAAAGAGTTTGCGCATAGGGCTTCCTCAAGAATATTATTCATCTCTTCGAGAAACCTGGCCCTTGCCCCAGGAGGCCTGTAAAGAAGACACCCTTTAATGGCCTGATGATCAGATAACTGAAGCTTAAATCCCATGGCTTCACATGTTTTAAGCACCATAGGGTGAAAGGACCCTTGGATAGAGGCCTGATAGATAATAGCCAGGCCCCCTCCCCTTTTCCCTGGCCTATCCAGAGTAAAATTCAAATAGTTGGGTGGGGTTGCTTTGGCCAGGTCTGGCCCAGAGGCTGCATCAGTCCAGGTCTCTGTGATGATGGCAATTTTTATGTTTCTGTCCTGAATGAGTTCCGCACACTCGACACTATGTTTTACTAAGGATCTTGCATTAATCAGGAGGCAGCTGGTGTTAAGCTCTCAGAGAATCTCTTTCAGAGAAAAGGTCCTATGAAGGGACCGGATCCGCTCCCACATAAGCACAGGGGGAGGTATCAAGCAGGATAAACAATGATGCGGTCTTACCTGGCCATCGATATCTGGTCTATAAATAGTACATCCCTCTATAACAGTGCTCGGCTCTGGTCATGGCTGAAGACCCGTCGGGGCGGGATTCCCAAGCAGTGTGGTCCAGGGGTTGTGGCACTAGGCGCGGGTCCGGCGCGGATGGGCAAGCTAGACCGCCGACCTGTCCTACCCCCAAGATGGCGGTTCCCTGTGCCCCCTACCGCAACAGTGCTTAATCGGCTGTGCGGGGGGTCGGGACGTGTTTGCAAGCAGATATGTGTCTCCAACAAATAATAATTACCAAGGGTGAACAGCAAATGTAAAATTACTTGCGATGCGCAATTTTTAAAAAAATGATTCTGCAGGGCTCATAAAAACATATAACGCTGGAGCGTTAATCCTAAATCCTAGTCCCCAGGCTTTCCGCCTCAGGGGAGTACCAACCTAAATGATGACTTTGAAGACCCCCTCTTTAACTGGTGTTCCCGATAAAAAAAAAAACAGCACTTTTTGCAGATGTCACCCCACTGTTTGTTCCCATTTGGACTTCTAGATGCTGGTTTTTTACAGTGCACTGAAGCCTGCTAACCAGGCTCCAGTGCCAGTGCTCTCTATCTAAAAGTGACATGTGTAATTGGCATCCCCAATTGACAGAGGCCGTACCTCCTTAAAAGTCCCTGGTAAGTGGTACTGTGGTACCTAGGGCATGGGTGGTAAAGGGGTACTCAGGGCCTGCAGCACAGGCTGTGACCCAAGAGTGACACAGGCAAACACTTTGTCCTCATCATGTGTGAAAGAGTCACAGCACTGCTCTTGAGTATATGTCAGTCACCCCAAGAGAATGTCCCTTGTGCCAGGAGGCAGGGTGCAGTATATTAAGAGTATAGACATGTAAGTGCAAGCTTAAATGTCTCTATTGTGGTTTCACCACTAAAGTACACTAAAAGTGACAGGTGTTCCATAGTATAACATGGAACTTTCATCCAGGCATACCCAGGTTGCTAGCTCCCTTATGGTACAATTTAAATATGTTGACTTGGTGTCAAATAACACACCTTCTATTCCCTGACATGGATCTGGTGCCAAGGGAAGATTGGCATGCGTCCAGGTGCCCACTTAGTTGTTGCCCACCTGATTACTCTAGCTGATGTGCTTTGGTTGGGAATTGTCTACTAGCTCCCACACCCCTAACTCCCCTTAATCTAGGATTATAAGGGACTCCCTGATACCCGAACCTCAGAACTGAACCATCTACTTCAAATATGGATCAAGAGGAGACCTGTGTCACAGGCAACGGGACCTTTCCCACCAGCACAAAGCAAAAGAGGGATTTTGCATCCTTGAGGCAACAGACTTGGAACTGAGTGAACAACCCTTGTCTTTGGCCAAAACTTGACAATCCTGAAGTGAGGGACCCCTATGGAAGTCATAATTACCCTCAGAGTTCCTTGAATTGGTGGGACCAGTTCCCTGCAAAGGGCAGGTAAAATGACGCTCTGCAACTTAAAAATCACTGGCCATCAGGCCCTCTGAGGAATCGCCCAAAAGTTAATGATGAAGTGCATTCTGGGAGTTGTAGTCTGGCGTTCACTTAAGTTACAAGCTACTACCACACTGCCCTAGACAGCAGGACATCAAAGTTCCTTTTCCTTACTATTACAACTTGATTGTTGGTTACCAGTCGGGTAACTAACCCCTGAACTCGACACTACATCAAAAGGGCACTTCACAACACCTGCGACCAACATCAGCAATTACCCTGCTCTTGTGTATTTGCATCCCCTTTATGGTGGCATCGTCCCTATGGGAAAGCAGCTTGGGCAGGACTCCCATTTAACCCGTTCCATGCTGGTGACGGAACCACTCTGTCACCAGCCTCGGATGCGCTGTGCTGGTGACGAAGCGATTCCGTCACGGCCCGCCCGGCACGCCTGCGCGGCAGCGATTTTGCGCCTGCGCGGCGCGTTCTGTTGAGAGGGCGGGGTCGTGACGGAACCGCTCCGTCACAAGCACAGCGCGCCCGAGGCTCGTGACGGAGCGGTTCCGTCACGAGCATGGGAGCGCCACGCGTTCCCCCCCTTCCCCCTAGCGCTGCGGTGGAATTACCACCGCAGCCAAGGGTTTAAAGACCACTGACAGCCAGGACAACCACTACACCCAAACTCCATGGACTTGGTCAAATTGAACTGACTGTTGGGCCCAAGACCTGTGACCCCAAGAACCAACCCTGCAAGGGTGGACCGTAACTTGACCCCTAAGTGACCGATTGTCACTAGCAGATTTTCCCATTGACCGCAATGTTAAATGTCTGCACTTTTAAATGCAATTATTTTCTATTGCTGTGAAAATCCATAACTCTGGTTATATGTATGATATTTAGTTCATTTGATGTCTAAATGTACATTAAAACAAACTTTTGTTTAATGAATTGTTCTGTATTTTTCTCGTCTTGTCAATTACTTATGAACCCTTACGATACTATAAAATACTTAGCACATGTTCCCCAGTAATGCCTGACTACTATTTGCCACACTACAAGAACTGAGCTACGGATTGTTGCTGTGAATCCAAGGTTCATCTTTGAGGCATTGTGATAATATTGCATGATAAGGGTGCACATACATCCCACATAACTTTCAACTTTCCCACATTCCTCTTGATCAGTCTTCACAAACTTTTGAAGTTTGATTCATAGATAAATTGACTACATTTTTACTGCAAATTCTTTGATTTTGGGAAAAGTTATTAGGTATTTAAAATGCTTTTGCTATGGTCTAAGCATCACAACCATAACGCGAGAATGACTATCACCACATAAGTAATATATTTAAATGAGTGAAAAAACTTTAGTTGAAGTGGCAATAACCCGATGCCCTGCAACCTCTACACTTAGCCAGTTAAGTTACCCCTTGAATCTTAAGTGCCACCCTGCTACTCAACTTATGATCCCATCCATGGTGTTACAGATGAAATCATCAATGCCATCGCCAATGAGATGTGCATGACATCTTTTATGGTAATATACAGCACTGCCATAATTGATGTTGTTTCCGGTTCCCTGCTGTGGAACTCTTGCCTTCACAGCAGGTCTAATTATCCTCACTATTCACAAGATACTCTTTATCAGTCACTACAGCATAGAATCGGTCACAAATCACACATTAGGCACTTTATCTTCGATAAAATAACAAGAGGGGTATGAGTGAGTGAAAGAGTGCGTGAATATAATACTCCAAACCTGCTCACACCAAGTCCTGATCAGAGAGCGAAAGGCTTGCAATCTCCAGAGAGTGCCTGGTGTGATGCTTTGTATATGTGAACGCATTATGCAATGCAGTCTAATAACAAACCACATTTGCCAGCAGTCCTCTCATGTTGTCTGAAAATGGCGGCGGACATCTTGGGTTAATGGGTATAACTTACCTCATGCTTCACTACACCCTTGCTGGGCAATCATGCTACAATGTTGCACCAGGTAATACTCCACTACTTGGATTCAGGATTTGTTTAACAAACTGAATTACTTAATTGAGAGTTTGCTGAAGAACAGTTTGTGTATACGGAATTCTGAAAGGCCAAGTCTTGTAGAGATACAAACTCTGAGCGATTTAAAACATTTGACTTTGAAAATTGCTTAAGACCTTTGGCACTTAAATTTGGGATTGGATCTTGTGAAGGAACAATGAGAATTCTTATGTCAAGATACTGTTTCACATATTAAGAGTTCTCCGTAAATTATACATGTATTGCTGCCAATAGGAACCACAGAAAATGAATGCCTGTAATAGAGCATTTACATAACATTTTAATTGAAATGCATTTAACCCGTTGCACGCTGATGACAGAACCGCTCCGTCATCAGCTGCGGGTGCGCTGTGCTGATGACGGAGCGGTTCTGTCATGGCCCGCTCGCCGCTCATGCGCGGCGCGAATTTCGCGCCTGCGCTGAACGTTCTATTGAGCGGGGCGGGCCATGACGGAACCGCTCCGTCATCAGCACAGCTCAACTGAGGCTGGTGACGGAGTGGCTCCGTCACCAGCATGCGGCCGCCGCGTGGCCGCCCCGCCCCCTTAGCGCTGCAGCGGAATAGCCGCCGCAGCGAAGGGGTTAATGGATGTGCAGAAGCTAAAACGCGTAAAATAAAATAAAAGTAAATGTTTAGAAAAACTAAAAATGTACCCTGCTGCCACACTTAAACGCATTAGGCCTTAGCTTTAATGCAATATTGAATGGTGCTTACTTAGAAAATGTTAGCATAGGAACTTTGATAAAATTTGATAATGACGAAAAGAGGTAACAAGAACGTGTCCACTTAACCCTCACTAAAAGATGCCTTCATACTAAGTTTAACATTTTATAACATTATTCCCATCTTTTCTAGAAATGTTTTGGATTAAAATAAGCAATGTATTGTTAAAGTTTGATTAAAAGTTTAATTTAAGTGGAATGATGTGCAACTTCATATGAAGAGTCAGCTGTATTCTTTCAATTGTGACCCCTTGAAGTAAACCATATTTCCTTTTCAGGTTATGTCAAGGTGTAATGCTTTATTACTTACCGGTAATCTTCATTACTCCGGGTCCCATTGTTATGTTATGTTATGTTATGTTAATATTGTTTTTATAGCGCACGGCTGCCCCAGCCAATGGGCGTCCTGGCGCTTAGACAGGTACTATAACATAACACACAAAAGGAAAAAGAAAAGGGGGGCGGCTACTCGGAAGCGGGGAACATTCATTACTATGTGGAGATAACCATCTCCCGACAGAAAAAAAGAATCAGAAGAATGCTGGGACACTAACCCCGCCCCTCCCACCGGGAGTACATAAGGGGGTACTTACCCAGCATTCCGCCTGAATAACCAAGCCCAAAACAGGAAGGCCGGCCATACGGGAGGGAGGGGGGGGGTGTATGAATGGGACGAGGACGAGGACAACGGGACTCGGAGTAATGAAGATTACCGGTAAGTAATAGAGCATTACCCCCAGGTCCCTTATGTCCTTGTCCCATTCATTACTATGTGGAGAATACCAAAGCAGAAAAAGCCGGCCTTCCCAAACAAAACAGAAGCTAACCCAGGAAAACACGCCAAGGCAACAACCGCAGGAAGCAAAAGGCAGAACCGACGAAACCCTGGGAAGAGCCCCTGACAAGAGGGAGCCCCACCAATCCAGGACGCACCCAACAAAACAAAGGGAGAACATCCAGATGACCAGACCGACAACCACAGAGGTCAACCAGCCCACAGCAGGAACACCCCACAGCCAACCAGAGAAGGGGAGAGCACGGAAGACAAGAAGAAATCAACAGCCGGGAGGCCACCCAAAGAGAAAGGCAAAGAGCCACCAGGCCAGCAAGCCAGAACCAGGCAACAGGAGCAAAACCCAGGCACAGAGAACCCACGTCAGCCAAACCCAGGCCCCGGAATGAAAGAAACACCCTGGGGACAAGAGGGCCATAGAAACGCGAAGCCCCAACCAACAATAACCAAAGTCCTCCCCGAGAAAAAAAGGACCAAGAAGACCACCAAGGCCAGGACCAAACCAGAATAGAAGGTAAGTGAACGACCCAACCCCAGTAAGACCAAAGAACAAACCCCCGGAACCTCACAATAGAGCAGCAGGCCTCAAGAGAAAATGGCCAGCAGCAGCCGACAGGCCACCAGCACCCAGCCCGGAAGGCGAGACATAGCCCACGGACAGGGAAAGAGGGAAAATCAAGGCACCCGGGAAGGAAGAACAAATCTCAGAAGCCAACCCACCAAACCCCGAGAGATGAGGAAACAAGGCACCAAGGGAACCAGTACCTCCAGGAAACCCGAGCAGCAAGAACCCACAAGGGCAACCAACCAGGACAAAGAGACCTGGAAAAATAAAGAGGAAAAGGGAACAGAGGAACCACAGGAACACCGGAACACAGCTCCAGCAAAACACCCCAACCCCAAACTGGAGGAAATCGGAGCAGGAAGCCACAGCCCAAAGAATACACACCCTGAACACCAGAGGAGAGCAACCGGACGGACAAATGACCCAAGACCACAGCAAGGGAACCCAAAGGGAGCCAACACAACCACAGCAAAGCCCAACCAGGAACAGGCCAGGCAGAGATAACTCCAAACAGCCCAAGCAGAAGGCCAGGTCAGTAACACAGAGGCCAGCGAGACCGAGGGCCAACAACCCCCAGAAGTCCCAAAGGAGCGGGACAGGCCTGAACAACACAGCAAGGAACCCCAATCCCCCTGGGGAGAGGAAACACAAGATCAGCCCGACCACAGAAGCAACAGCAGCCAGGGAGGAAAGCACAAGGAAACCAAACCCCACAGCCCGGAAGACTCATGGCAGGGCACGCGCAGGGGATAAACCCCTAGGGCACAAAACGTCAACCGACGACACAGCTGAGAAGCCAAAGCCGAAGCCAAGCAACCTGCATGACCAGAAGGACCCGAAGGCCCAACCTAAAACCGGGGGGAGGCCAAAGAAGGGAAGACCCCAGCAGAGCACAGGCCAGAGAGCAAACAGCCCAGGCACCGCCCAAATGAAACCCAAGAGGAGGCAAGCAGGGAAAACAGGAGAGGGTGATAGACCCAAACAGGCGCAACCAGAACCAAGAGGGCACAACAACAGGAACACACCACACCTGCAAGGACCGGAACCCGACAGCAGAGGGACCAGCCACCCCAGAAGCAGAAAAGACACCCATAAAGAAGTGAAAGGCCACCCAACAAACTCCCAACACACCCCCATCAGGCAGGCCAGGACTGCAGTAAGAGCCCACCCAGGCAACCCTGAACAGGTCGTACCAAACAGAAACCAGCAGACCAGCAAAGAAAAGGAGCCAACAGGAAGGAAGGCCGAAGGCAACAGGCAACCACAAGAAGCTACTGCTGAAGGACAAGCAGAAGCAGCCGCAAGCCTGCAGACCAGGAGCGACCCAAACACGGCCTTCGGAATGACAGGAGTCCAAGGAAAAGCACAGCCAACAGCCAAGAGGCCAAACACAAGACACCCCAGGGGAAGCCAAAATTCACCAAGGCACCAGAGCAGATGAGGTGCCTAGAACACCACGCAGCATTAAGGGTCAGAGAGGACCGACCAGGGCAAACCAAGCACACCGGCAAGGGAGACAGACCCCGAAAGGAGGCCAGACCGACAGCACAGCGCCCACCAAGAACCAGCAGCCCGGGGAAGCAAAAAAAAGAGGAACAACCTCATCCAGAAACCCAAGCTGGTGACCCCACCCAGGAGAGAAGCTATCCCCAGGGAGGAAAGGCCACAGGCAAATAAAACAGAGGCCAGGACCGCAACAGCCAGGTCCAGGACACAGCCAAGGAGCTCCAGCACCAAGCCGGAATGTCAGGGCCAGGAAGAACAATGCAGAAGCGCAGGCAAGGACAACATGGAAAGGGACCATGAGAGGCAGAACCGCAGCAGGATGACCGAGACAAAAACTGGCACCTCAGCCACAGGCACATCATCCAGGATAAGCCACAGGTAGAGAACCACAGAGGCACCGGAGCCCTGAGCACCACTCCAGAGACACAGGGAAGGCCAAGTCCAGGCCAGGGTAGAGAAATCCCCAAGGAAAGGATTAAAAAAAAACACCAGAGAGGGACCGCAGCATACAGGAGGAGAGGCAGCTACAAACACGCACCTCCCCCCTCAAACCCGGAACGGGGAAACCAGAGCACCCACCGGAATACGAAGGCCACAGCCCCTGCAAACCCGGAGAGGAGGCCGGGAAACCAAGGAACAATGCCCCTACCCCGACAGACAGCCCAAGGCAGCCACGAAGGCAATACCAGAACCGAGAAGAAAGAGCACAGTCCCGAAGTCCAAGGAGAAGAACGCAGTGCAAATCCACCTAACGAGAAACACAACTGCAACAGCGCCTGTGCCTTTGGCACAATACAGGACCCGAGGAGAGCCCAACAACAGGCCCCAGCCCCGGATGAGCCTGCCAAACATGAGGAAAAGGCAGCAGCCCAAGGAACAGGAAGCAAAAAACACTGCCCATCCACAGCATCACATAAACATGGGAGATCAAGTGACAAGCCCAGAAGCACATGATCCCGAAGCAAGAGCACCGTTCGGTGCACAAATAAGGGACAACAGGCCCCAAGACAGTAGCATCATGAATCCCAACACCAAAGGAGCCGCCGGAAACACAGCGTCCCTCAGGCAGTACAGGAGGCAGTAATCAGACCAGCCATGTTGCAGTCCCTCACCAACAAGAACAAGGTGCATGATAAGGGGCACAGCCCCTCAGAGTAAGGATGAGAAAGGGAACATATTATTAAATGCATGTTCTTGAAGCTCTGTGCATAGTAATGACTCCCATAACTTGCTGTCATTTCTTTCACGGCTCCAGGCTGCCATCCTGAGGACAGAAGCGGGGAAGTAGCTCAGTTGTAGAGCACATGTCATGCAGGTGAGGCACCGGGCCCAAACCCTGACATCTCCAGGAGACACCGTTGCACATAGTGGCTTAATCCAGAAGCCCAACCTGCCATCGTGTGGGAGAGAAAACTGAAAATGACGTACAGAAGAAACATTGAATGAGGAGCTGAAATAAACAGCACACAAGTGCACGAGCTCCACTACACATGTCCATGGTCACGAGCTCTCAAAGTCTGCACGAGCTTGTCTCACAATGGAATCATCATAATGAAGAAGATACAATCCACGGCAACATTAAAGGAGCAATCCCCGGCACCTCCAGACTCATTGCCATGCACAGCGAGGCCCCGGGTACCCATACGGAGGCAGAAAGCAAGGCTAGTACCCGTACAAGGGGAACAAGCAGGGCGAACATCGGAAACAAAACACCGCTATGCGGGACTTACCCGGAGTGGGGGCTGGAACAGAAAAAAGGTCTCCACTCCAACACCCAGCTCCGGAAATCCACAGGTACATTAAGTGCAGTGCGTCTTCTACCCGGCCAGGCCACAGAAAGAGGCGCTCAGCAACCCGTAAGTGACCAGGAGGCGGCGCACCAGCCGCAAAGGGCCGGTAACCAGGATTCCCAGCCAGGAACAG
This sequence comes from Lissotriton vulgaris, assembly GCF_964263255.1. Taxonomy (NCBI): domain Eukaryota; kingdom Metazoa; phylum Chordata; class Amphibia; order Caudata; family Salamandridae; genus Lissotriton; species Lissotriton vulgaris. The sequence continues at coordinate 794,944,022 of NC_141685.1, read as the reverse complement.
CCCTGACTCCCAGCAAGCCCAGCAGGCCGGGAGGCAGACCAACAGTAACCCCGCCCGCGAAGCCAGGCAGCCGGGCGGGGGGGAGGAGAGAAGAAGCGCACGCCACCCCAGCCCAGCAGGAGCAGCACCAGCATCCAAGACCATTCTATCGACAGACAGAAAAAAAGAATAGGCGGAATGCTGGGTAAGTACCCCTTATGTACACCCGGTGGGAGGGGCAAGGTTAGTGTCCCAGCATTCTTCTGATCCTTTTTTCTGTCGGGAGATGGTTATCTCCACATAGTAGTGATGAATGGGACGAGGGCATAAGGAACCTGGGGGTAATGTTCATATTTTCCTGATGAGTGTTTCATCCTCTGCATGACTTCCTTTAGTTTGAAGGATATCCCATTATAAGTGTACGTGGAAAAGCTCTACACACAGCTGAGCTGGACAGCGTTCGATATTAGTTGAAACAATTCACGGCAAAATGTTTAGGTTCTTTGTCCTAAGGGAGATCTGGAGAGATGTGATCGGTTCACAGACGAGCCTTGTACAGTGATTGGACGAAAGGAGACAGAGGACATCTATTGTTGCAGATACTAACGCTAGGTGTTGTTTATATAAGTGTGTGTTTCTAGACCAGTTCAGATCAGATGCTGCTGACTGATTCTCCCTATCTGACTTCTCTCTTGTTGACTCACTAATTGCAGACTATGGTCCACTGAATTTCTTGAACTTCTCTTCACAAGACATTTCTTTTGATTTCTCTTATAGCTTTAAATGTATTAACCGAAGTTGTATGCTTGCTCTCACAGCCCAGAGTTCTTTATGAATTCTAATTGACTCTCTGCTCAATTATTTTAGAATTGTGATTTCTCTCTTTTATGGAACACACTTAATATTGATGTATGCTTAAACAATTGATACTAACCTTATTTGATATTGATGATGCATTAAATTGCCAAATAAAGAATTTACTAAAGATACTCTAATAAAACTCTTTAAAACACTATTAAATCTCTTAATTTACTCACACCAAATATTGATTACGCCTAATTAATGACTGTATTGATTGATAATTAGAGTCTCTCCCCTCGCAACAACGGCCAAGGTCCGTTGGCAAGAGCGAATGACGATTAGTCTGAAATCATAGTAAACCAGAAGTTTAATGTATCCAATTCTCGCTCCCACACCTATTAATTACTTTTTTTGCAGTGGCACAAGAGCCAAGTAGAAGTTAAGCTATTGTCCTTATAGAGCATAGTCAAGAAGCTTGAGGTAGGTATTTTATCAATAGGAAAGAAGTTGATGAACATATATGAAGACACTCAACCATTTTATACTTCAGTTTCAGGCAGAACAAGTTTTATATAAGAACAAAGACAGATGGATACACAGAACTATAGCAAGGTATATCCTTTCACTGTTAGAAAAATATGCAGGACTGTCATAGAAGGTTACTAAACAACATTCCGGTGTCTTTAGATTCCAACGTGAACTTGCAGTTGTCACTGCCAGAAGAAGTGACGAGTCAGAGTGGGTCTGTCAAAAGTCTGTTTTTGCTCTTCTTTCATCCACCTTTCCCTATTTCTACCACTGGAGCTCATATTTTCTTACTATGTGGTCATTGGTGCATACGGTGAGAGACGAAAGAGAATATTGATCCGACTGGATCTAGAGAACAATGTTAATTCTTTCTGGCAGCACCATACCCTTATTGCCTATGGCATAGGGTACGTCCTACTCCCATGACATATTATGTGCACTGTACATACTGGGCTTAGTAGACAGAGATAAGAGTCAGTGCCTTTGATGTAAGAGGCATAGAGCATTGCTTTGCATACATCTTTGTGTGTAAGGGTTCTACTATGCACAGAGGTTTGGGGTCAAAATATCATGTGATATGTCAGAAGGAAATTATACTGTATCCACTACTTCGGCCTGCCAATACATTGTAAGGAAAGCGTATAATAGCCATTACTTTTTCTACTTACACTAACCTCCAATGGTAAGTGTAATGAACTGACAGTAGTAATTATATACTTACCTTATAATGTAGTGGTGGGTTGCTGTAATGGATATGCAATTATTGTAGGTCAATATTATCCGCCTTGATATAATAATATTCAACTGTGAATACAACTGTGCCACACCCTGCGTGCTGTACATACTGGGCCTGGATCACCCTGAATTTGGCTGTAGTAATGAGCATGGAGCACAACCTTCAGCCATGCCTTGTTTGAACCACATACAGTGCCTAGCCGATACGTGAAGCAATGCTGTTTGCACTGCACATCCTAGGCTGTCTACACAGAGAATGGTGTACAGCAATGCATCCCCAGCAGTTTTGCCGGTGAGCAGTACATGAAGAGCTTGGCTTACAGCCATGCATTATGCACAGCACAGACAAGGTGTACAACGCATAGCATGCAGCCATGCCACTGTTAGAGTATGCAAAATTTGTACAGCCCCATATGCATCGGTATAGTAAAATACATAATATAGTGTCATCTGTGGATACAGGAGGAGTTCCTCTAATTTTGTGTATCCTCCACAAAGCTCATTTTTACTTTTCTTGGACACTCAGAGTTTGGAGTTTTACTGTGAAGTTTTGATTCCCTGATCTCTAAAGTCAGCTGAACAAACCAAGAGTTGTAAGCTGTATGTAGGCCTCTAATACCATTGGGATTGTTTAGACCCAGGCAGGCGGTCTACCACGTCAACAGCAATGCTTAATTTTTAAAACCTAGGGGCCCATTAGAATGTCGAGTGGATCGCCACGGCCCGCATGGCGGTCCCGATCCGCCCAACATTCTGTCCTGCCTGCATGCAAATTCCCCCGTGATATTACTATGGCGGGGGGGCCCGGGCGGTCGGAAAGACTGTCTGTCGGTTTTCCGCCCGGTCGACTCATTGACCGGACGGAAAAGGTTTTAATATAGAGGCGGTGTCTGGTAGAAACCGCGATCCATATTAAGATACACCGCCACGGAAAGGCATGTGGTCTTCAATATTGGGGGCCCGTAGCGCCCCCCCCCTAGGGATTCAGGGGGGTGGGGGGTGCACAGGGGGGGGACCTATGGTACCCCCCTGCATTTCATAAGATGTGCATGAGCCACAAGGATGGTGGCCATTTACAGATGTCAATTTAGGAGGGCCACTGTCTTTCATGATTCTTGGTCTACTGTGGACCAAAATGTCTTTTAAGTTGCGTCTTAAGATCGTGTGAATCCACCAGTAAAAACAAAACAATCAAATTCTCGAATGGCACGACATGGGAACACCGTGGTTTCACGAACTGCAACAGCAGAAATGTTGTCTACCTTATCACTTGCCCATGTGCCAAAGAATACATTGGATTGACTTTCAGACCAGTCAAGATTCGTATTGGTGAACATCGAAGCAACATACATTGCAAAAAAACCACGACTAACCATGGGCCATGGTATTCAAGATTTTCAGTGGACAGTGGTTGAATCAATAAAATTCGAGAAAGAACTCCTCGAAAAAGAGCAAATATGGGTGTTTCGTCTTGGGACACACATCACAGGGCTGAATGATGACATACCCTGGGCCCAACTGAGCCAGTAACAACTTCTATCAGGAGATCAAAACCCTATAAGAATTGGTTGTGGTCTCCCCAACTTGAAATAGTCACACTAGTTACAGGCTGTTTGCACTCTGCATGCCACTGTAGAGTAATGATTAATTGCACTATGATCTGTCTCTACTTTGCACTCGCATGTGTTAGCTTGCCGCTATAATCACACAGCGAATGTTCCGAGTTAGGGCCCATTGTGTTCCTTACCCTACATCAGTATTGATTACCTGTTTGCAAAAATATGGGCCTGTATGTGTTCCCTACCCCACATTATGATTCATTGTCTTTTGGCCCCATAATACGTATTGACGTGAGGCTTGATACTGGATCCATGAGGCAACCCTCCAGACCTGATCCAACTACACAACTGAATATCAGGTTCCTCCATTTTGTGTTTTATAGGCAAGATGTCCGCCCTCTATTTTCGAATCCTGATTCACCTCCCGTAGCACATACAGGTATCTCTACATTAACAGACCCGCAGTCAATTGCCAAGTTATCTGGCCTATAGATTTCACAACCAGTTCGGTTTCACCACTGGCCTCTCCAAGATGGCGCCCGTGTTTTTGATCCTTGATACCGTTCCAAGATGGCTCCCATCTCCGTCCCCGGTCCTGAGCTTACACCGCTCCAGTGTTCAGCTCAATCAGCCGCCCTTTCCCGCTACAGGTGCTAGTAATATTCCAATTGACTCTAGTATATAACCGCATGCACCTCTCCTTCCTCTCACACCACGGAAGTCGCGGATGAGGGAGGATGCGAGGACTGCTCTTGAACTAGTAAGTACGGCATAGCCGCTTTAGGGAGCCTCATGCCTCGACTTTCAACACCTGCTACCATGACCTTACTCTAAACCATGGCATGCCCTACTTTTATTTCACTTTACCAACAGATGGAAGTTCCATGTACCCCTCTTCCAGTCCGGCTCATGGGGCACTGACTCCTATTTATTCCAGTATGTATTTAGTCCTTAGCCCTTTTTAATTTTACAGTTCACCATGGACTTGTACAGAACTTTACGATATAGAGAGTGTGTTTTATGTTAAATGTTGGTTTTGTCTTGTATTGTTTTTTCCTTACACCTACAGGTCACAGCACCTAAGTGTATTTTACCGGCAAATCGCAAAGTCACCTTATGTCACCAACTTTTCTTCCTCAGGTGATATATGAACGGGCATTGGGACGCGCAGTAAATACTTACGTGCTCTATCTTTCTCTTTGCAGGCTCACGATTCAGAAATACTTACAGGGCTATAACTGTTCAATATTGAATGCCATTTTGCAGTTGTATTATAATCTATTTTCCATTCACCTGTATATACACATAGCACATATTGTTGCCAACCTTAGTGAGTGACAGAGGGATCTTACCCCTTCCTGACGAAGAGGCAGTCAGCGTCGAAACATGTTGACAACACCAGGAGAACTAGCCCATTGTTAAGCTAGATTGTCTCCGCCACACTATTTTTAACGGTACCAGCCTATGACTAATAAATAATTTTTTGCATTCATAAGGCCAGGTATTCTTTTAAATCTCACTTTTCTGTATCACTCCTGACCCTACTCACACTCACTCAATACACTTCACATAGCACTTACAATATTTAAGTGCTTCAGGGTAGTCGCTAGTCGTAGCACGCCCTGTCCCGCAGCGGGGCGGGAAGACCCCGATGATGAAGCATGATACCAAGGGCCCTTTTGGTGTGTGAGGGGTATTTTAACAAATACTGTGTATGCCTGATATACTCTGGCTCACAGAATACCTTCTAGAGGTGGACCTTGTTGTTTATTTATACCATTAACTGGAGGAGGGTGCACCCACCGAAGTGCTTTTTAGCACTACCTCTTCACTCCCCCTTTTGATTCTTTGTTCTATTCAGAAGAACAGCTATACGCCACTGTAGTGAAATGTCAGCTATGTTGCCATTTTTGGTCTATGCCAAGTTGGCTGGCCCATGCCCGTAAAGTTACAGCACATAGTTTTTTTATTTTGTTTTTTTTTTAAGCCTGCTTGGCTGCCTATGGCCCTGTAAAATACATATTTTCAATCATTTATCTAGCCCTGCAGGGAAAAATAAAGTCCTACTAGGCATATTTCATAATTGTATTTGTTAATTAGCCTTTCAGGGGAGGATAGACGAGCATGAAGTTATATGTTTAAGGGAAAGATAAAGATGCTTAGCTATGCGCAGGCGCTGTCGGATTCCCCCCCCCCCCACCTTGTAGCCGATACTGCAAATCTCAACTGAGTTCCTAGAATGTGAGCAGATCTACACTCATGCTATGCTTCAGCTAGGACACCAGAAACAAGGGTCTTGCTAGGAGTGCAAGAGTGATCACGTGCCTGCACTCCTATTTGAGCACGGAGCTGCATTTAATTGAAAAAATAAGGAATTTGTTAATCTACATGAGATCCAGCTTACAGTTTACTCTCGGTTAATTCGAAAGTGGTTCTGTCGGGTAGAAACAAAAATAATTTACAACTGCTATTTAATGCAATCAAAGAATCAAAGAATCCCCTCTGGAAACACAAAATTAAACACTTGTTATATATTTGTACATATCGATTGCATTGGATTGTACCGTCACTGTATATATTTCTTTACTACGTGATGACTATTCACCATTTTTTTTTCTTTTTATCCTCATTTGCATGCATAGCTCCAATCTATCAAAACCAAGAGAAAAGACCACCACAGAGCAAAGAGGCTATTCACCATTGTCACACTTTTGAACTTTAAATCTATCTTGACAGTCATTGTACTTACTGTATGGAACATCAATTTGAATGAATTTAATTCAGATAAATACAAAGTACAACGAATTGCGCACAGGTCTCTTTTTCATTCAGTGTAAGGGCCTGTTCTTTTGTTTCCAGAGGGGATTCTTTGATTCTTTGATTGCATGAAACAGCAGTTGTAAATTATTTATGTTTCTACCCGACAGAACCACTTTCTAATTAACCATTAATTACCCAGGTTCTGAGGGACACAGGGTCACCCCCTTTTTTCTTAATAATTACAGTTTACTCTCAGCAAATCTTGGTAGCCTGTAGCAGCTGTGGCCCATGCAGGTAAGAGCGGTGGAGCCGGGTTGGGGGAGGATTCGACAGACGACCACTGGTGCTAAATTTAGCTGCCTAACTCCAACGCAGGCACCTTGCACCATAGTGCAAGAGTGCCTGCGTAAGGGAATGATTGACTTATTTTATTGTGTTTTAGACAGCCCAAGCATGCATCCTGCACACAGTTGATGTGGTGAGTCTACTCTGTGATAATCCTGTGGTGGGAGCATCCTATGCCCTTGGATTCGATGGGTAATCATCCATGTAGGAGATATTTACATGTGTGTGAAGTATCAGAAAATAACATAAAGGGCTATTCCTACCAATAGCCCCAATCCCATTACCAAATAAACGGATGTATGTCGTTACAACGCATACTTTTACTCCGCGTACCATTACAACGCGGTATTTACAACGCATACCGCTACAACGCATAGCGCTTTGGGGTGCTGGATAGTGGTAAGTATAATTTACTATTCTAACTCCAGTCCTCGTGGACCCTAGGGAAGGTGTTGGATAGTAAATTAAACTTACCTCTTATCCTAGAGCGCCCCCCAGCGCAATGCGTTGTAACGGTATGCGTTGTAATGCCCGCGTTGTAGTGGTAGTGCGGAGTAAAAGATGCGTTGTAACGGGTGAATACCCAAATAAACAGTCAGTTGGCAGTGAAGAAAGTTCAATCATTTATTAAGCAAAAATATTCTGTAGAGGAGCCTCTCCAACCCTCACCCATCAGGTGCGCGGAGAAGACTGTTGGCTTGAATTCAAACATGAGCTTATATACTTTTCGGTTCAACACATATAATCACAGTAAAGGAAAAACACCAGTTGTCCCTCGGGCTCCAGGGAAGGAGCATATATGGCACACATGATTAGTTCAAAGCTTAACTATTTATTACTGGGAAGGTCAAGAGGGGTGACTCCCTTTTGTCTTGGTGCCCAGGAGTGTAGGCACGGCGCCTCCAGGAATGCGCTTATCGCACCCAAAGCCAGATGCAACCTTGAGTCTCAGGACAGTCGAGTAGACAGCCTACGTTCAGCTGCTCCCAGTAATTCAGATGAGCTGGGGCTTGACAACTGCTGGAGACTAACACGTGATCACAGCCCGTGTTTGAGCATAGGGTCAGAAAATAGCGTCTGTATGGTTCTCGGCCTACTCTGTTAGCAATAGATACGCAAAGAGCGAATAAACATTTCCCCCCTGCAAGCGCATATAAAATATGTACATATAGTTTTAGCAAAAGAGGGTACATATAGATGCATCATGCTAACATAATATAGGACCAATACTCCTTATGCATGGGAAATCTTTTTTTTATACCTCAGAACGGCCCTTTTAGCATGATGTAGCTAACTAAAACAGCTCAATCTTCAAATATTCCCTCATCAATCATCATTAAATCTTTGAGCTCCTGCTGAACTAACTGAGCCTTTACTGTGGCTGGGGATGGACCAGCCACGGAGGAGGTGAGTTTAGTTGCGCTATAAGAGCAACATGCAGGTCCACATTGTACACAAAGGCAGCACGTGAATATGATACCGGCTATACATGCCACCACTATCAGAATTTTCCATCCCCATGAAGACAACAGACCCCAGAACCAACCAGAGAGGGACCATGTACCAGTCTCTACATGTATTTCGGAAGCCAAACAGAGGATGATGAATCTGGTGAAACAGGGGTACTGCAAGCCTCTCATTCGATTGTAGGGACAACAGATTCTGGGGCGATCACTTGTGCTGATGACAGAGCCCCTTCCGAGCCTGGAACCCCTTCTCCAACTACCTGCGCATCAGAAAAAGGGACAAAACGAGGAACTCGCTCACTTTCCTGGGTGAGAACCCTTTCCTGGATTCGCTGATCATATGGAAGCAGGAGGGGTAGTTTTTTCAGATGTGACACATGGAACCAGTGTCGCTTGCCGTTCACCTTTACCGCCGTCCGCGTGGCCAACAAGACTTGAAACGGTATAGACCAACGGGGATCCAAGCTGGATTTTCGCTGATAATTACGGACCAGAACCCACTGTCCTGGCTCCAAGCGATGTCCGGGACCCTCCGGCAGGGGCTGCAAAACTGCTGAGACCTGTTGATGAATGGAACGGAGATCTTTAGTCAAAGCATACAGATAGTCTGTCAACATAGGATACTCTACATCATGAAATGTTCTGGGTCTCGGACACCCCAAACATTAGCAGGGCGCCCAAAAATGACCTCATACGGAGATGAGTCAGAACGGGAATGTGGGGAAACCCGTATTGACAATTATGCCAGTGGTAGAGCATCTGGCCACTTCAATCTGGTACTTTCTTGAATTTTTGCCAATTTGAGCTTCAGTATCCCATTATACTTCCCGGCCAACCCAGCGGACTGGGGGTGCCGAGCCACATGGAATTTCTGGTTAATCTGTAGTCCATTACAAATATGACTGATGAATTCTGCATTAAAGTGTCCCCCGTTATCACTCCAGATCACCTGAGGCAATCCATAGTGTGGGAAGTATTCCTTTACCAACGCCTTTGCCGTGGCCAAAGCAGTATTTTCTTTGGTCGGGTAGGCTTCCACCCATTTACTGAAAGCGCACACCATGACCAGGACATACTTCAAATTATTCACGCGCTCCAATAGGATATAATCCATTTGGAGCGCATCAAAAGGCAAAGATGGTGGTGCAAAGTTTCCACTCAGAACAGGCTCCCTGCCCCCAGGAGTATATCGTAAGCACGCCATGCAATATTGCACCAAATGAGCAGCAGTCCTTGGAATATTGGGATTATACCATACAGGATCTAATAATGCACAAATACCCTTTGCCCCAATATGAGCTGAACCATGTGCCATTGTCACCACCGCATTCACTAATGCTTTAGGCAACAACCATTGCTGTTTTTCTGTCAAATCAATCCCACAATCCTCTGCATCTAATTTCCTCACTTTCTCTTTCCAGTGAGCCAGCTCAATAGAGGTAGCTTCTTTCTGTATTTCTCGGACCTCTCCATGGTGTTATTAAGCATCTCTGTTTCAGCCACCCACCTAGCAGAGCTAGTCACAAACATTGAGGTCACTTTGGAATTTGGCAGTTTCCTTGGCTACTTGATCAGCATAGGCATTACCTTCACCCACTGCATTAACCACTGCCTTGTGTGCACTGCATTGAACTACAGCCACCATCTCTGGTAACGTCAATGCTGTCAGCAATCGCAAAATCAAGGGGCCATGCTGCATTCACAGACCATGGGAAGTGAGAAAACCTCTTACGGCCCAAAGCTGGCCAAAACTATGAGCCACGTCGAAGGCGTACTGGCTGTCGGTGTAAATATTTACTCTCAAACCTTCACTTATCTCACAGGCCCGAAGCAATGCCACTAACTCAGCTGCCTGTGCTAATTGATAGAGTACTAGAGAAGCCTCAACTACAGTGTGAAGAGTAGTTAACGCATATGCAGCAGTTGTCGTGCCATCTGGTAATTTGAAACAAGAGCCATCAACATACAACTCCCCTTGAGGGTCAGATAGAGGATTGTCTGTCAGGTCTACCCGTCCCTTCGTCTCTTCCTCCGTCCGAAATATACAATCGTGAACATCATTGTTCCTTTTGTTCGAAGGGAGGGGTAGTAACGTGGCAGGGTTCAGAGTGGCACAACGTTTAATCTTAATGTGGGGAGCAAACAAAGTCAATTTGTAACCTGTAAGACGAGCACTCGTAAGGTGCTGGGTCTTCGTTTTGTTCAATAATGTATCCACAGCGTGCGGTACCATCACTGTGAGATCAGTATTCAGAACCTACCCTTCTGACTGTCGAATAGCCACTGCGACTGCAGCAGTAGCCCTTAAACAGCTAGGGTGTGCTCTGGCGACGTTATCCAACACTGCCGAGAAATAGGCACAAGGTCTCTGCTTACCACCAAATCCTTGTGTTAACACAGAAAGCGAGCAACCGTCCACCTCGTGTACATAAAGCAAAAAAGATTTTTGGTAGTCAGGAGTACCAAAAAAGGGTGCAGAGCAAAGCGCAGATTTCAAAGAGTCAAATGGCATTTTGGCAAGCATCAGTCCAGGGTAAAGGTTCATGCACATCTTTAGTGGTTAAATACAGGAGAGGTTTAGTGAGAAGGGAAAAATTAGGGATCCATTGGCGACAGTAAGAAGTTATGCCGAGAAATGCCCGAACATCACCCTGAGTACGAGGTACAGACAAATTAAAAATGGTAGTCACACGCTCAGGGGTTAGTCTCCTTCCCTCTTTCGACAGTAGATAACCTAGGTAGGTCACCTCCTGTCGACAATATTGGAATTTAGAAAGAGATACTTTATTGCCATTAGCCACCAAATGAGACAATAATTGTACAGTGGCTTCCTTACAACCCTCCTCAGTATCAGAGGCCACTAACAGATCATCAACATATTGCAAAAGCACATTACCAGGGGGTAGGACCAAATCATCCAACAATGTCTTCAAAGCTTGACTATAAATACTAGGACTCTTCGTGTACCCCTGGGGAGCGCGACAAAACCGGAAACTGCGACCAGATAATGAGAACCCGAAAATATGACGGCTATCAGGATGTATAGGAATGCTAAAAAAAGCATTCTTTAAATCGATCACAGAAAATTTATTTAGCTGTGGGAGGAATAATAGTGAGAATAGTAGTGATGTCAGAAACCACAGGGTATTGGGGCACCACTTTTTTATTAATTTCATGCAAATCAATTACAAAACGATAAGTATCAACATAGTCAGGATCACATCCTACAGGGGCATTTTTTAAGATCGGTAGAATGGGGCTGTTGCATATATTAGCAGCCGTCTCCTCCACCACACCCCTTTTGATTAAATCTTGTATGATGGAGAGCAAAGCTTTCTCGCCCTCCGGAGAAATTTTGTACTGAGGTATACGTGGAAGCCGAGCATTTTGCTTCCAAGTAATAAAAACGGATCGAATCCTTAATAATCCTACATCTGTGTCTCCAGTGGCCCACACGTTGCTGGGATAGCAGCAAACTCAGGAGCGAGGGCTTCATTTTTGGTGAAACACTGCAAAGTATGCTTGCCAAGGGGATTGATAGTCAAATACACACCATCAGGTGAACAATAAATTTTTGCATGTAATTTCTTCAACAAATTGAAGCCCAATAAATTTTCCACACAATGGGAAGTCAAAAGAAACCTGGAGGCTACCGTTATTGGACCAATTGTAAACGGCATAGGTTTGGAAATGGGGCTCACCACCGGAATTCCCGAGAATCCCACCAAAACATTATTTTGCTTGGACAGAGCAGCCCCTGGGACCAGAGAACGAGAAATAGAACTATTCATCGCACCTGTATCAACTAAAACAATTTCAGATGTCCCCATCAAATGCGACTTTACATAAGGACCATGCTGATCAACGGGTACTGACACCTGGACCCCACTCTGTCCTTGGACGTCTTATGGATAGGCATACCCTTCAGTTGCATCCATCGCACAGTCCTCATTCTAATACTGCCTACCTCTCGGATTATTGAAGTAATTCTTTTCTGATCTGACGTGCGTCGCCTCCTATTGTCGCATATCACTGCGATCCACACCACCTCGACCTCTTCCTCCTCCTCTCATAGCCTCATTCTGAGCCAGCAACAATGGACACTGAAATCGCCAATGCCCTTCCTCCTTACAATAAGCGCACTGGTTTCTTCCCAAAACAACAGCATGCCCTCCGCCTCGTCGAGGTTCCCGCCCCCTCGGGACGAACCCTCTACCACCACTCTCTCTGCCTCGTCCTCGCACAACTTATTGTAACAACACCTGTGTCTTAAGATCTTTCATTTTCCATTCCGTCTTATCCTTACTCTCATTTTCTCTATGTTAGTAATATTGGGCCATACTCAATATTACCGAAGGCGTAGACGTGGTCCAGGTACTTTCAGCGGCTTGTAGCCACGCAGAAACGTCCGGTAACAAATTAGTCACAAAACGATTAACAAATAATTGTATACCGCCTTCCAATGAAAAATCCTGTCCACTAAAATCAATGAACACATCTTCAAATCTAGTGAAGAAATCGGAAACGCTTTTGTCTTTCTTCTGCTTACATGCTGTCAATTTATCCCAATCCACCTTACGAGGCGGAATTAAGGAATGCATGTAAGTAATAATACGTCCAGGTAACGCCAATAGTTTGGGTTTTGGTTTATCACCAGGCCTACGTTCTTTATCCCAATCTTTTATCTGTTCCCATGTTCCACCTAACTCCTGAACATGGTCCTGGTCATGCACCTGACGCCATACATCAACAGGGACTAACAACGCAAAAAATATCTGTATGTCAGCTAGGGTCATAACGGTTGAGGAAGCCGCTTCTGTGAGTTCTCTATAATAAGCCGTGAGAGGACTTCACTCCTCTTCCAGGGAGTGTAAACCCATTGTTTCTGCACTTGTGCCTCTACACGAGTTCTAGGTACCTCATCTTGATAATTTTTTTATTCCGGTATTTCAGGATGAAAGATAGGATGGTCTTCTCGCATAGGGTGCTGAGAGTCCTATGAGGAACATTTTTGGTGCATCCGCCCTCGATAACTTAATAAAACCTCAACATTTTTGTACACTTCTTCTGGTCTACGTTCAGACTTATGAGCCCTGTCCCGAATATCATACATCACTTGGGGGGCCATCCTTCCTGCAAAACACTGTTGCCATAAAGTAAGAAGACATGTGTTTCAGGGCATGTTGCTGCATAACAGGCTCAAAGTCTCGAAGCGTGCTCCATATATCAGTTACAGTATAAATAGGCTGTCGCATCCACTGGGAGGACTGATTTTCAATCATCTGTTTCTCGTTTAATCCTACAGTCGAACGAGTAAACAACTTTCGTGTGTCGAAATCTCTCGGAGCACGAGCTGGAGTTGAAACAGCTAAGGATGGGGTTGTGCTTGTGGAATGGGACGCCCATGCAAGGGTAGGGGGAGACAAAACAGCTGTTGACATAACCGAAGATGGCAATGTAACAGACCATAAGGTAGCCATCTCAGACACAGAGGGAGATAAAACAGAGCACGTTTCCGGAGAGACAGGGGAAGAGGAAACAATAGGGGCAGAGGCTGAAGGGACCTGTACTGGAGCTGGGGAACAATGGGATATATATGTTGTGAAGCATAAGGTGGAGGGGGACGAGCATCCAATAAATCCTCCATTTCATCCTCCGCTTCAGTCCTAGCCACAGAGGTCTTATCAACTTGCAATCTAAATTGCCTATCTGCACAATCAATCCCCTGTTCGATTTGAGCTTTATTACAAGCAATGGCTTTCTGCGTAATCGTCTCACCCCCCCTACATTCTGCATACTTTCTCCTCCTGTATACGTCTACGCTTTGCTTCCTTCTGCCATAGGTTTAGGGAATCAAACATTGACTGTCGACTACGTTTAGAAAACAATCGATCCTGCAGAAAATTTATCTTTTTCTCATCAAAAGACCTGGTTAAGGGCCACTGCAACTCTATATTATCCTTAGTATATTTATGCCATAGTGTATTAAACAAGAGAGGTGTAATATCATGCTTTACATACATATCGTAACTCGGGCTGCTCTCAAGCGTGGCAGGTTGACTTTCAGCCAAGCGCGTATCATTAGGGCGGCAACAACATCCAAAACAAATCAATTTGCTAACACGCGGCATAATGATTATTGTCACATATTCCTCATTAAATCATAAAAACATACTTCCAAACATGGCCATGTTCAAACATTCACAACATATTCAACCTAACTCTTATTCAAACAAACACAGAACAATATTATATGTACATACAAAGATATTCAAAATTACATGTCTCTTTTCTGTCTTTCCAAAGAAAGAACAGAGCTCGTCGACTCCTGTTCATGGAGAATCAATCAATTCAGATTCCAGACCAACAGATACCAAAATCAAGCAGTCCAAAGACTACCGAGAGACCGTCAGACAGGTATAACCACAGACTGTCCTACAGCCCATCCTGCAGTCTTCCTGGTTCACCCTTCGGACTATTCTGACTAAGCCTGCTTCCTTAGCAACACTTCAGATATGTCCCCAAGGCTACCCAGGTACAACCACAAGCCTTTCCGAGACCAGTCCGTCTGGGTGCGCACCACACAAGCCACACCAGCGCATCCGATCAGCGTCTCTATTGCTCACAAAACAAGTCCGTGGAGCGTCTCCCCGTGCAGCCACAATGCTGCCCCATCAGAACCCCAACATTCTCCATGGTACACAGACCACCAAATCCTACACAATTAACTGCCCCAAAAGCACTGATCAACAGTGCGTTCCAAAAGACATCAAAAACAATCCACTCACCTGGTGCACACAGGTACAATTGCGTATTCTCCACTGCCAACTCCTGAAGGCCAACACGGTCAGTTCCAGGGTTACGCCCGTAGGACTCGGGCGAAGGGTCACTTGCAGCTGGGGCACTCTGATCGCGAGAGCGGAGTAAGGCAAAAAAAATTTGGTCCGTCCACCCGCTCGACCAGAGCTCCCCTTCTTTGTCCTTTCTACCCAGTTACGGGGAGGACGACCCTATCATGGAGAGTCGCCAACTGAAGTACCAAAAAATAACATAAAGGGCTATACCTACCAATAGCCCCAATCCCATTACCAAATAATCAGTCAGTTGGCAGTGAAGAAAGTTCAACCATTTATTGAGTAAAAATACTCTATAGAGGAGCCTCTCCAACCCTCACCCATCAGGTGCGTGGAGAAGACTGTTGACTTGTATTCAAACAGGAGGTTATATACTTTTCGGTTCAACACATATAATCACAGTAAAGGAAAAACGCCAGTTGGCCCTCGGGCTCCAGGGAAGGACCATAAATGGCACACATGATTAGTTCAAAGCTTAACTATTTATTACTGGGAAGGTCAGGAGGGGTGACTCCCTTGTGTCTTGGGGCCCCGGGAGTGTAGGCACGGCGCCTCCAAGAATGCACTTATCGCACTCAAAGCCAGATGCGACCTTGAGTCTCAGGACAGTCGAGTAGACAGCTTATGTTTAGCTGCTCCCAGTAATTCAGATGAGCTGGGGCTTGACAACTGCCGTAGACTAACACGTGATCATAGCCCGTGTTCAAGCATAGGTTCAGAAAATGGCGTCTGTATGGTTCTCGGCCTACTCTGTTAGCAATAGATATGCAAAGAGCGAATAAACTTTTCACCCCTGCAAGCGCATATACAATGTATACATATAGTTTTAGAGGGTATGTATAGATGCATCATGCTAACATAATATAGGTCCGATACTCCTTATGCATGGGAAATCTATTTTTTATCCCTCATGTGGTCTACTGTCTGTGAGAGAGTGTCTGCACTGTTGTCCGTACCAGTATTCTCATTTAACACAGTGGGGCATATTTACAATAGAAGTGGTGGAGGGCTGCGTTAGCCTTCTTGGCTTAACACCACACTCTGAAACTTCTGAAATGCAGGGCTGCACCATATGTGTGCTTCCTAATGCAACACACATAGAAGGTGCAAAACGTACTTTTTTTAATGGTCGTTTATGGGCAGGAAGGGACACCTTCCTGCATGTAAATAATCAATGGCATTTTGCAGTTTCTATGTTGTTGCACAACGCAGCACACATGGAAACAGCAAAAACAAGAAAAAAATAGAAAATTCTCCCCATTGTGCTAGAGTAAGATCAAGTTTCCCTTGGTCTTAATTTTAGTGCTGCCCTATATTTATGCCACCCTTGTAAATATGGGGAAGCGTCAAAATCAATGGGTGTTGCTGTGGGACGCCCACCACAACACCCATTGCCCGCCCCTTTCACGCTGAGTATAACGTGAAAGGGTGCCTTATTTATAAGGCAGTGTTAAGCCACGTTAAGTAGCTTAACGCTGCTTGCAAATAAGGCGAAGCCCTTATTGCCACCACATCATTGGTAAAAGTGACGTTGTAGTGGCGATAGAGGCTTGTACCCTACTGTTCATAAAAAAGGAAAAAGAACAAACTGTTTAATATGCCTTTAAAGAACGACATCATATTGTTTGTGAAGGGAATTTATATAGTCATACAATAGGTATACTGTTATATAATGACATTTAAATAACAGGGAAAAAGGTTGGGGTTCTGTTCCTCAAGGTCCTTAATGGTGAATGAGTTGGTCCACACGTGTTCTCTCCTGGAGGTTGTTGGGGACAGAGGGTGTGAAGGGTTGGTACCAATAATGTATAATTCATTTGAGAAATTCAACCTTATTTCAGCATGTTTGCTCTTTCTGAATTCTGATACCTTGGGCCTATTCTGTGCATCATGCCAGGATCTTGGCTGTGATTCTCTACACCACCAAGGGACAGCAGTACTTTAAAATATTTTAGACTCTCACTTTGCCGAAACCATACCACCATAAATTGTTATACGGGTTGGTCTTCAAGTCTCTGGTCGGTCACTGTATGTAATTGCCCTTTGTGTACACAGATTGTCCCCTACTCCACTTTTCCATCGTGGGGACTCTGTCTGACAGCCAGTGAATCGGTTTGCAGCACCCTGCTCTAGAGACACAAGGTTAGTGGTATCCATTGTTGCTGTTGCTTAATGGGTTTAGTCCTGTGCTTTCAAGGGAAGCATTTAAAACATTTAATTCAGATTCCTTGTGTGGTTTTCAGTAGTTAATAGTAGGGAGGTGTGAGCAGAGCCCTCCTCAGTCTGCCCCGAAACCGATCCTAGGATGCTTGTTTCTGGTCCAGGGAGGATCTGGCCTGGCAGTTCAGGCTGTACTGCTCCCATGAAGCACAGGGTCAAGACTGATTTGCATATGGCTGGGTCCAAACTGGGGTGGCGTGGTGAGCAAAAGAACGATGGATTAAACACACATCCTTGTGACTGGGGGTGAATGTTTGCATTGTTCAGCATTCCGTCCATCATTTGTTCCTTTTGCTTAGTGCAGGACAGTTTCAGGATAGCAGGCAGCGAGGCGATCATCCTCTCACTCAAATATACCATACTTTTTCATTCACTATCGGTGGGTAGGGAAGTTGGAAATATATAATAAGTCTCTGGACCACCATGGGCCCGCAGACCTCTACAGCCCTTACCCCAGGATGGAAACGACACAGGAGGACTGGGGGGGGGCTCTGGACTGGAGTGGCAGGCTCAGGTCTGCCTCTGTAGCCGGCCCCTCTGGCTTAGGTTTTACTGACAGCGGACAGAGAAGATCATTACGAACCATGGCGGGTAAGGAGCCGGGGTCATTTTGAAGTGCTATAATTTTGAATACAAGGATTAAAATGATTACAATGGTATGCTCAAACTTTTGCCATTGCGCGTCATGTCATTTAAAAACATCCTTACTTGAAGTAAACAAACGGGCAGTTATTGGTTAGTAATACATGTGCAGATAGTGATTGACACTTATTTTAATATTAACCTATTTAACAGCCGCGGCCGGCAGTTGGAGTACCTGCAGGGCGGTGATGTGCAGGGCCGTACTGGGAACCACAACCGGCCCTGGCAAAGTGCTCGGCCGGCCCTCCCTCCCCACTCGGGGGAGTTGGAGCTGCCGCCGAGCTCTTTGCCGGGGCCGGTTTTCAGCCGATTTTAGTACAGAGCCGATTTTGCAGCTATGCTGCAAAAACGGCCCTGTAACAAAAACGGCCCCGAGGGGTCCAAACCGGGCCCCAACCAATGCGGCGCACCGGGGGGATTGCCCGTGCCCGCTATGGCCAGTCCGGCCCTGGTGACGTGGGGAGAGGGAGGAGCAGGGTGGGTGGTAGTAATATATGGATTATGGAGCTTCCCAGGTAAGTAACATTTAAATAAATAAAACGAATTTGTTGAGTGCACTGCATCCCCAAATGCAATGCAGTGCGTGCAACAAAATTCCTTTTATTTAAATGTTTACTTACCTGTAAAAATCCGTAGTCCATACATTACTACCCCCCACCCTGCCCCTCCCCCTCCCCACGTCACCGCCCTGCAGGTACTCCCACTGTCGGCCGTGGCTGCTGTTTAACATATCGGCCTAGGAGAGACCATATTGACACTGGCCAGCGGCGTTATTGGGTTTTCGTGCCTCTCCCCTGGCCAGGGTCGCCAGCTGCTCCTTATTGCTTGTTTAGCATTGTTATGTACACCAAATACCCCATTTAAGACAACAGCTCTACCTCTGAATGAATACGGCTAGCAGTCCGTTATTTCCTACACAGCAACTACATGACCAGTTCGGCAGGCAAACCCCTATGTATGTATGGTTATTATCAGAGTACATTTAAAGGGAACTGCTGTTTGGCGTGGCGGGTCGTTTTCCTTGACACCAGTGGGACGTTATGAGATAATAATGCCTCAAATCCTGAAAACCAGTTCGTGGTCTAGAGAGCTATAAATACATTTTAAAAGAAAAACCTAGTTTTTGATGCGTGCATTTATCATCGATGGGCAACTTAAAAAAGAATGTTATTAAAGTAATAATTAACAGTATGTTCAACAAACTGGACCATTATACAGGGCACAGTAACCTAGCAGATATCCTAGGGAATCATTTATTTTCCAAACACCGTTATGTTTATCTTTATAAAATGATATATTTGACCCACCGCGAGTTGTATTTGGTCATTGTCGTTTTTTAGTTTGCAGACAAACACCATTCTGATTTGATTTGATTTGATTTATTTGTACAGTTACTTAGGCCTGGCACAATTTTTCTTGCTCTGTTACCGGAACGCACATTAATTGTGGTTCTGCAATTATAGAACATTATAAATATATTTTAGGTGTAATCTGCAGCTTTTTTACAGCGCAGTGAAAGTGAGAAAAGTGCAGTGGAAGTGAGAAATGTGCAGTGAAAGTGAGGAAAGCACAGTGAAAGTGTGAAAAGTGCAGTGGAAGTGAGAAATTTGCAGTGAAAGTGAGGAAAGCACAGTGAAAGTGAGAAAAGCTTATATGGGACATGGGATCGGTGTTCAGTATCAGTATATAAAGCTTTATTCGATTTTCGTAAAATCATAAAAACACAACACATACATATAAAACATCACAATTAATAAATGCTTACATATGAGATTAACAGTTAAAAAACAACAATTGTAATAATCATGTCTTAAAAATTCATTCAAGTACAATACAATATGAAATGGAATTTGTGCTGACCAACACAATAGGCATAGAGGGACCCAAAAAATGTTTTACCGCATGGTTTTCCGCAGCAACATGACAGATCTTAAAAAACAAGATACCGCAAAAATCACGTGCTCGTCTTCAAGTTTTAACAGTCTTAAGAAGGCAGGCCTACAATTTCTTACACCCCAACGGTTTAAAAGAGGTTTTAGATAGGATTTTCTGGGGGTGGAATAGAAAGAGCAAAAAAACATTAAATGCAAATTAGATTGAAATGCGATATTGTCACACAAACATGTCAGTTTCAATGAAGACCAGTTGTTCATCTCCGGTACAGAAACCATACGAAAGAAAGTCCCAAGACGGAGACGAGTCAAAAGCATTCTGTGATACGGGCTGGGGTCCACTTTTAGATACATTTGCATGCCTTCGTTAGGGGTGATTTCTTGAAAATTTAAGATGGTGTGTTTGTTCTTTTCAGCATTCCATCTCAAAGTTTCCAGATGGGAGGTCAGTGTTTTTTTGAGAGCTGATCTAGATACGCCCTCCAGGGTCCTAGGTTTTACATAATAATCTGGGAGGCCTATCTCACTAAGTACAGATCTTACGTACGACAACCAACGGAAATTTGCAACCCCATCCAGGGCCAGGCAATCCTCCAGGAGGTCCCTGTTAAAACTGGCTTCCCTTGTTGTCCATACCTTGTGCCATAAGAGGATTGGGGCCATCTTAATTATGTCGCCCAAATGCTTAACTCCAGTCTCTATGTGCGTCATAAATGAAGACGAGGTTTTTGGTACACCTAGAAGGTAGCTGATGAATTGGTTCTCACAGCTCTGCAAAGATTGATCCTTCTCGATGCCCCAAAGTCCCGCCCCATAGGTGGCTGTGGACACGCACTTCGCCTGATATATTTGTACCAGTTCTTTAATTGGTTTACCACCCACTCTGTTAGAAAAAGCGCGTAAGGCGCCTATGGTGTGAATGAAGGCCAGTTTCCTTGCTTCAATCGCCTGTTTCCAACGACATTTCCTGTCAAACAGTATGCCCAGGTAGCAGAACTTATCTACGATGGCTATATTCTGTTTGTCCAGGAACACGTTACATGGCACCCTACTGCGCTTGTTGGTGCAGGCATGTTAAAAGTCTTCGAAATGTTCACTTTCAGCCCTCTATCCTGCATAAAGCCTGCAAATTTAGTCACTGCCCTCTGCAGTCCCACTTGGGTCTGGGACATTATGGCCGCGTCATCGGCGTACAAGAGGATTGGCGCCGGTAAACCTTTCATGGTAGGGTAATCATTTTGAAAGAGAGAGAGGTATTGGCCCACTGAGTTTATATAGTAAGTGAATAGCCTGGGGGCTAGGATACACCCTTGCCTAACCCCTCTTGACAGGGCGAATTTGTCGGTACATTCGCCCTGCTTGCCAAATCTCACTCTTGCCCCACAGTTATGATACAGTTCTCTGATGAAGGTAATTAAGCGTGCATCAATGCCCATCTCGGCCAATGTTGACCATAACAAAGAATGGTCCACGCAATCAAAAGCAGAACTTAAATCAACAAAAGTTATAAAAAGTGACCCACCTCTAGCCTGCGTGTATTTAGCACATAAAAGAGCCAGATTTAAACACTGCTCAGCAGTCCCTATACCCTTCCTAAATCCATATTGGAGATGTGAGACTACATTGTGTTCCTCCTCCCACTCCTGAAGTCTCTTTAAAATAATCCTCCCTGCTAATTTCATGAGACCATCTAATAGGGATATTGGCCTATAGCAGGTTGGGTCGTCACGCCTGCCCTTTTTAAAAATGGGAACCACTATTGCATCCGACCAAGATTCTATAAACCCCTTTTGGTTGCCCTTATTCAACACATTTGTGAGCAGAGGGGCCCAGAAATCTGGTTCAGCTTTGTACACATCTACCGGGGTACAATCTGGCCCTGGTGCTTTACCTGATGCACTGTCCCTGATTGCATCCTGCATTTCCCCTACTGTAAAAGTTATGTCAATCGGGAATGGACAGGCTCGGGGATGGGTCTCTCTCCTACTATCTATGGTTTGTGGGACAGTTGGAACCTGCCCTGTCGGAGTGATAGTGTCAGCTGGCTTTATGTCCATATATAACTGCCTAAAGTGTGTGAGCCATCTGTCACCTGTTATTGCCAGATCTATTTTATTACCGCTATTATTCGGTTGGTACAAAGACTTGACCAGTCTCCAGAACTTGGTGGTATTTTTCTGGGCGGATGCTTCTCTTAGTGTGACCCATGCTTGCTTTTTTAAGGCCTGGGTTCTTTCTTTTAATGCGCATTTATATACTTGCCTAGCACTACGAATTGTGTGGGGGTCCCTAGGTTTGAGGGCCAAAACTTTTTTGAGGGCTTTTAGAGCTTTTGTGCACTTCCCATCAAACCACCCTTCTCTAGGTGAGTGGTTTTTATTCGCTGCCCGGGTCAGCAAGTTTTTTATCCGCTGTTGGATGTTGGCAAAGGCGGTCATGACGGAAGAGGAGTCCGCCTGTTCCTCTAGGCAGAGATTAACATCATTTACGGAATCGGAGAGTAGCTTTTTCAAAAACACACCGGGTACAATCTTCTCCCATTTCACCACGTAGCCATTAGTTTTGGATAGATCAATCCTATAGGGATACGTGAGAAGGGTAGGATTTTTAGCATTATGCTCCTTTGTTTTTACGCTGATGGAAAGGGGGTAGTGGTCACTAAATACGTCCTTGCCGACCACCCACGAGGTCAGGATTCCGGAATTGGCAGTAGATATCAAAATAAAATCAATAATTGAATTACAATCTCTACCAAAAAAGGTTGGCTCAAACTGCACGGGTGCGGGACAAAACTGGTTGGCAAAGCAGAGATCAAATTTAAAAACAAATGGGTTTAACAACATCCCCCTCTTTGTGTGCACAAAATGAGTTGGGTTTTCCTCACCAAAATCTGCAATGCCACACAAAGGAGAATCGGATTGTGGGCAAATCGAACAGTTAAAATCCCCTGCCCACATTATTATTGCCCCCTTAAGATGATCCACAATATGTGACAACAGACACGATATATGTGACATGGTGGACTCCAAATCAATATCAGCCATATTATTATAAAAGTTCAACAGTACAATATTCTCTAATGAGCCCCACTTAAAGAGTAAAATTTGAAAGTGGGTGCTAGAGAAGAATTTGTGAATCTTAACCTTTGCGGATGTTGAGACATAGACACAAAGTCCCCCCTTGCTGTGACCCTGGGCTGATAGTATGGCAGGGGAGTGAAAAGTTTGGTACCCCAGAAGATGTACTTCATCACAACACCAGGTTTCTTGGAAACATAAGATGTCGTGCATGTGAATAACATTTAGCCAAGCTTTGTTGGAGGCCTTACTGGCTAGTCCCGCCACATTCCATGAAAGAAGTGAGTTAGAGGCAGGAACATTACTGGTGGGTCCACGAGTGCGGCCTAGGTTCACACAGGGTATATCTAGTTGTTGTGTTCTGGTGGTAAGGGTATGGGAAGGGCTCAAGGAATTGGAAGTGGAACCGTTATGCAGGGACTGTTGAAACTGTGAATGATCAAGTAGCCGGAGTTCACTCAAGGAATCCATCCCCGCCACTGTTCTGCCACAGTAGCTCTTAAGATGGTTTTTAAGCGGGCTAGATGACGAGAAGTGGGCAGAGGTGCGGTGGCTGGTCTGCGGGCCCACAGAAGATTTTTCTATGTTAATTGACTTGTGGAGTCATTCATTATCATCTAAGCCTCAGAGCGGGTGGTAGAAGTTGGACAGGGGTATATTCCAGAAATCTTTTGGGTTGTGAAGACATGGATCACCCCAATAGATGTTAGGGTTATGAGGGTTTCTCGGTGGTATTGGTATCTGACTGGGCTGCAACCGGAAATCATTAGTGTTTTCAAAGGGATTCTGATCCCTTAATGTCCTCGCATGAGCTAAGCTATCTGGGGCGGAAGGTCTATACGGAAATGGGGCAAAAGAGTTCAAATGGTAGGGGAGGGAAGTATTATGGCCCGTGTGATATTTGTGAGATGTAGGTGTGGTAAGACCACCAGGGGCTTTTGGGCGACCATAGCTATCGGGATGGTAGAATCTGGACTGGGCTGGCGGTTTTCTCAGCATAGCCTCAGGGTAAAAATAGCTTAGGTTATGAGTTGAAATTCCCCACTCCCCCGTTCCAGGGTACCAGTCGCTAATATATGAGACCAATCTGTGATCCTTGAAGTTAACTAAGATCACGTCGCCTTCTATATCCTTGGGTCTACTGCCTACCCAATGGCATCGCCTGGCCGAGACGATATCACCATTCAGGTGTGGCGGAAGTGGTCTGTTTCTCCTCAGCCAGTAGATAACCTTGTTTTTTAAATTGGCCTGATGTTCACGGTTACCTTCTGGCGGGGGTGGCACTCCTGTGAGGGCTATAACAAAATTTAGGCATTCAGGGGGCAGATCTACGGTATTCCTTATTCTTCTATTTGATTGATGTGGAGCGGTAGGAGAGGGTTTTGAGTTAGTTCTATTGTTGGGATGCGTACTATGGGGCCTTATAGAGGTATGGGGTTTTTCTGCGGTCGTGGGCTTTTCCAATGCAGTGGTTTTAATATTGCTATTATTACTATTTTTGGCATGTGGTATAGAACTTTGGGAGGGTTTTGATGGGCCGACTGTGGATGGTACGGTTGCCTTGGGGGTACCAGTCACTGTCTTATGTGTTTTGGGTTCTTTAGTAGGCTGTGTTGAAGTTCTAGGGGCATTCGATTTCGGGCAAGATAACCCCATTTGTCCTTGTAAGATTTTTTCAACACTCTCCCCTAATCTTTTGATCCTTTCAGTAAGAGGAAGGATCAATGCCTTGATGAGACAATCAATCTCCTCCAATAACCCCGCATAGCTAGGTACCGAGATGGAGCTGGAAGTCATCTCTTTTGCGAGGTCTACAACCCCACCCTTGTTTGGGATAGTAAATATAGTGTTTGACACTTGATTAGGAGACACGGCTCTCTTTTTAATTGTAAGCTTCTTTCTTCGCTTCCTTGGTGGGGAGCCAGAAGAGATTTTACTAGAAGGGGTTTTGAGACTTTTGGTGGTGTCCCTAAGCGGTGGTAATAGAGGCTGGCCCTCAGAAGTACACTTGGTATGGTGGTCAAGTTCGATTGGTGTGAACACGGGAGATGGAATGCCTGAATCATAAAGGAGAGCTGGTTCTGCAAAAGGAGTGCTTAGGTCTATTGTCTGAGTATCAGATACCTGGGAGTAAATGGAGTCCGAGATAATGATAATGTCATTCTGTGCAGGGGGATTAGTCTGGAAAATGAGGGGGATATCTTCTATGGGAGGGGAAGTATTAACATGTTCTAATGATGTGGTTAAATCCATTGGGGATGAAAGAGATGTTGTATTTGCGTCCAAGGGTTGAAGAGGTCTTAATTTCAACTTATCAATAGAAAGACGTCGACCCGCCCGTTTCTCAGCCAGAATGAGCTCCCGGTCTACATCAGTCTTAATTTTGGCAAAAAATTTGTCCAAAGGTCCTAGCAGAGGAGACCCTTGTATGGCCGGTGCCTGAGTTATCTCCGAGGTAGACATCACTAGGGGCGAAAAAGGGCGTGTAAAGCAAGAAGCAAGAAAGAAACACTTAATGAGTGAGTTGCAATGGCAGGGAGAGCAAAGAGAGTGGGCCCGGCCCGGCCTCTGTCGGCCCCGGACGGCCACAGACGGTCCCGCCCTTGTCCCGGGCTTCTCCCGGCGCCCCCCCCCCGCGCGCTCCCACGCAGCGGGAAAGATACTTCCTCTTTGTAGCTATGCAAATGGCCACCGAGAGGGCGGGGCCGGCAGGGAGAGCAGCCCAGCTGGACAAGGGCGCGCGGGGACTCCTGGTCCTTGGAGTCCGCCGCTCTCGCTCGCAGCCCTGCCGGTCAGTGCAGGTGAGTCCCATTGCAGTGTCTTTCAGGCCGCTACAGTCCGCGAAGCGGGACCCGCGAATCGGGTCCGGCGAGGCGTGGCGGCTGCAGCAGGCTTTCCCAAAAGTGCTTGAGTGCGTGGAAGGGCTCGGCGTTTGTGGAGGCAGTGTTCAATATGATGTTATTTACTATTTCATTAACCTGTTGCAAATTGTCTTTTTTTTTTTAGATGAGTATTGATGTCTGCAGGCTCCTCTGGCAGAAATGAGTGCCTTTGGATGGGCTATGCACATTTAAAGGGCTGAGGGGGTTGAAAGTGATGCACGTTTATTTGTAGTTCTGAGGTATGATGGAGACAAGGATTTTAAAAGTATTTAAACAAGAGGAGCAGGCAAGAGAACTGGTTTGGGTGGCTTCCTCTTCAAGCACCTCTCTATGCAGTTCTGTAGACACAGCTTTGTGTGGGGTGATGCTTTTCACAGCAGGATAGTCTCCAGCCTGGAGCACCCACAACAGAGGCACAAAGAGGCGGGAATCATTTGATTCTGGGGAGGACCAGCCACAAAGACAGTGATCAGGAAAGAAAGAAAAAGGCTGGTCTCACCTAAAGGATGCTTTTCACCCTGAACAACTATCTGCAGCCCCTCCTCCCCACCATCTACCAAGTGACAGTGCACCTAATTGAGTTTCTATAGGAGCCTTGTCTCTTTTGTCCTCACCTGTGGAGTGGAGAAGTGTGGCTCAGGGGTTAGAGGCGGCAGACCCGGAAGCTGAGATCGGTCCTGGACCAGTGTTCAATTCCCCGCCTCGGCGGGTCTTGGGCTCAAAAATTCCACAGGCTTGATAATTCTTGTTCCGGTGCCTACTCGACTCACGGGTTCACACTCTGCGACTCTGGGCAATAGCTTGCTTAATCTCCACTACGGCCCCTCGCGGCGGGGTGCCTGGCTTTCACCTTGTGGATACCCTGCTGGGGTTATCTCACAGGGGAATACGAGGACGGGTTCCCAAGGCAAGCTCCTTGATGTCTTTGGGTGATACGTGCGCTATATAAATCGCAATACAATACATACCTCACTGTCTGTCTCCTCCCTCCTGCATCCTGATACACCTCCGCTGTCTGTGAAAACAACTTCACCACCACCCTGTGCACAGAAACGTCTGGGGCATCCAAATGGAACCCACAGGCCACTCAGCCAGTGATAAATTAACTATTTCTTAGTGTGTGAGGAAAAAAAACCTCCTATTTACAGAAGTGAAGGAAGACATTTAAATAAAAACGTCTCTATTTCTACGCCAGCTCCCCTTGTGCAGCGTACATACCCTGTACCAAGGGTAGGATACTCCAGACTATGCCTAAGAGGGCTGTCCAGGCTTGGCTCACAACAGGCTAGGGCTCTTAGGGGCATATTTACGAGCCCCTATCACCACCACAACGTCACTATTTTGGCGGTTTGTGGTGGCGACAGGGGCTTCGTCTTATTTACAATGCAGTGTTAAGCCACTTAACCCGTTTACTGCGGCACAAATTCAGCCGCGGTGCAGACGTTCTACTAGGTGGGCGGGCTGCGTTGGCCAACAGACGTGTTGGGCACTACCGAGGTAGTGCTCATGATGGCCGTTGGCCACGCGCGCACACATGGGGTTAACGTGGCTTAACGCTGCTTTGTAAATAAGGCACCCGTTCACAATATACTTAGCTTGAGAGCAGAGTGCATAGGGCGTTGCAGAGGGCATTCCACTGCAACACCCATTGATTTTGACACTGCCCAATTTTTACAAGGGTAGCGTAAATATGGGGTAGCGTCAAAATTATGACCAGGGAATACCTGGTCTTATCCTGGTGAAACGAAGAGAAATGTTTAATTTCTCCTAAATGCAGCATACATGGAAACAGCAAAGCGCCATTGATTGTTTATGTGCAGTAAGTTGTCCCTTCCTGCACATAAACAATCATTAAAAAATTGTGTTTTGCAACTTCTATGTGTGCTGCATTAAGCAACACACATAGAAGTTACAAAATGCCATTTAAATATTGTTTATGTGCAGAAAGAGACACCTTGTGGCACATACACAATCTTACTCTGCAATGCAGGCACCCTTGCACCAGGTACAAGGGTGCCGGTGTTGGTGCCAGGCAGCTACATTTAGTGCAAAGCAGGGAGAAACACAGGTCTGCACCACATTGTTGTAGATCTGGTGCGGCCCTGCGTTCCAGAAGTGGCAGAGCGCTGCGTTAAGCCAAGGAGGCTCATGCCCTGCTCCATCACTTCCATCATAAATATGCCACTGAACGCCTTAACCGCAGCGGTTTCTCCGCCACGGTGTGAGCGTTCTAATGAGTAAGCGGGGCTCCGTTGGCCAACGGTAGTGCTCAGAGCACGGAAGGGGTTAATGTCTGAATTAGGTATTTACTGGGAATCACATGTTTAAGCTGTCTGCCCCAGATATGAAGCACTATGTATAATTTTACTCTACAGTTTACATTCTTGGACTACTTGCTAACTCAGAAACCCTTCTCCCTCTATACTCCCAAACCATGCATGTAAAATGGACATTGATTTACTCTCGCTTAATTCCTCTCCATTCTTCCTTCAGAGTGTCCCTCGTCTTACCTTCCATCCTCCGCATGTTTCTGTTTCTGACAATAGTCCTCTCAGTCTCATGCTGACTGCCTCAATCCTTCTTATTGTAATTTTGATATTGGCTGATACCTCATTTCATAGATCACAATCTCTTGTCTTTAAATTCCTATTCCTGTAAACTAACATTAACTAATCTCTGCAAGCCTATCTATCCCACCAACCATTCAGCTGAAACAACATAGCCCCCAGTAATGATCGCACCTAACTGGTATTATTATATCACAAAGTACCTGGAGTGAATGGATGCAACTTTTCTTGAGAACACACAACTAATCCCAATAACCAACAATAACCATTGGATTAACCACTAACCTAGGGTTCCGAAGAAGCGTGCTACCTGCAGTAAAGCGGTACAACGCCTCATCAGGGGTAGTGAGTGCTATATAAATTCAATTACAATTACAATTGTTTGTGTGAACAAAAACAATTGCTAATGGTGATTTGTAACTCCTATGTGTGCTGCATTGTGAAGCACACATAGAAGTTACAAATCACCATTTTTGTAATGATTGCATATGTTCAGGAAGGGACACCTTCCTGCACATAAAGAATCAGTCATGGTGATTTACTGTTTCTATATGTGCTGCACAAAGCAGTACACATAGAAACAGCAAAAACGAGTAGAAATTAAACATTTCTCCTTGTTTTGCCATGTTAAGATCAGGTTTTTTTATGGCCCAGTCCCATATTTACTCTACCCTTGTAAATTGGGGGCAGCAGCAAATTCAATGGGTGTTAAGACGGAACACCCACCGCAATACCCATTACCTGCCCCTTTCACACTAAGTGTAACATGAAAGGGGGTCTAATTTACATATTTACACTTATTGTGGCTTAATGCTGCCTTGTAAATAAGGCGAAGGGATGATCAGCACAGGATCGTCACAAAAAGTGGTGTTCCTGTGGCGATAAGCCCTTGTAAATATGCCCATTTGTCTCTCTTCTGTAACCAGACCCTGTTTCCTGCAGTTTGTGTGACCTCTAGATTCAATTAATAACTTTACTACTAAGTATATCTCCTTGAATACCCTGTCATTGCCAAGCTTATCTGGCACTAGCCACAGTATATGAAGGCCATTCTTTTTCCGAGGTGGACTTCGCTTGGCATACAGTAGCCCTCCCTTGCACATGATGCCTGACTTGGCAAAGGGTGGGCATTCGTTGCAGACAGAGCACATTCCATGAATGTAGTCATGATCCCTTGCATGTTGTGGGCATCCCAGACACATTGGGATGATCCATGCTATATGGCAACCCTTGGCATATGGACCACCCTTGGCATACAATGAACATTCTTGGCATGAGGTCGACAACCTTGGCATGTGACTGGTATCTGGAATGTGCCATGGGCTTCCCTGCCAAGAATATCCCTCACATGATAGTGCCATATGCATGTATGCAAGTGAATCTGAGCCTATAAAGGTGTTGCTGTGACTATTAGGTGCTTTTTGTACAAGTGGAACAACAGTGAATGAAAGTATTTTATGCAAATCACAAGTGGATTTGGGAATAAAAATGAGTGTACTCTAGAACTTTGAAGACAAAATGGTTACATTTTCATAAAATAACAAACTGGTATTTAGGGAGAAAACACATGTATTTGATAAAAATGAAATACTGGATGTTCGAGACAAAACCACTATAATATGGAAACTGGGATTGTTGGAACCGGAATGTCGCCTGCATGGTAAATGGGCATGTTTTCCTGCCCTGACCTGAGTGCCAGTGTGATCTTACTTTTTAGTTTGACACTGGTCTCACGCTAATCTGAGTCTGAATACAGTGGCCTCCTAGGACTGTTCCTGGTTACGAGAGGTCCTGGACTTATCCTGCGACCTGGGAGGGTGCACTAGGTGTGCCCTCACCTTTGACAAGGGACTACTTTATCTGGTATGAGTTCAGTACATAGGTAGCTGGTGGCAGCGCTACAGAGGATTGCTGAATTCCCATCCATGTAAAGTTGTGCTTCTATGTGTTTGCCTAGTTTTTTGCAATAACATCCCAACTGTGTTTAAGGCATGTGGTTGTATGTGTGTGTTTGTCATTTGTGTGTGTGTGTGTGTGTGCGTGGGTATGGGTGTGTGTGTGTGTGTGTATGTGTGTGGACAGTGCAGAGCATGCATGATGTGTGAATAAGCCAGAGTAATGGAGGCCAGAGAGATTCATTTTCGATGTCCCTGGCCTGGCATAGAGCAAGATGGAGGGAGACGACTATACTCCCAGACAGTGGAAGTGTATTCCTTATTTTACTATCGGTGGAGGGAGGAGACCTGGACACTGAAGTGAGGTGACTGGAGGAGGTTCTGTGAGGCCTTTCGGCTAGAAAGAAGCTGCTGATTATTTTGTTTGAACACTGCCATTTTGGGGGTGGTAAGGGTGCGTGGTAGGACTGCTGACTCGTTGTGAAGGCTGAGGAAGGCCTTAGGTGGGGCATACATGTTTGTCCTTTCATGAATAATCCTTCAGTTGGGCTGATGACAGCCAGGTGCAGAAACCTCACACCTCTCTGTACAACTTCTTTGGGTGCTCCAGGATGGAGACAACCCTGCTTGAAGAAGTGTCACTCTACACAAAGACCGTCTGGAAAATTGCCTGGAAAGGACTACCCCAAACCAGTTCTACAGTTTGAGACAGTGGGCACACACCTCTTGCTGAATGTTGTATATAAAAGTGGAATCAAAACTGCCCAGCTATGTTCCAGTTACAAGTCCTTTATGACAGAGGAAGGGAGTGCTCCACAGAGTACTCAAACAGCTACTGTGCCACCAAGACTGGTGTCTGTCTGCCAGCCAGTCTCCTAGAGACAACACTTGAACACTAGATATATTGCTGGAGGGACGCACTGTGTACCTATTCTGAAGTGCCTAGAAGCCTGCATCCCTGCTTCCTGAGAGAAGGGAGAAGTCTGCTTGGCCCTGCAGAAAGAGAGTCAGTCCTGGAAGGATCAAGGTCCAATATGTCCCAAGTAGCTGCGAGCCTTCAACTACCAATTTGCTGAAAGCCTGTGTGTGGTTATGTCTACTGAAATGCTGAAAGCCCATTTGGGGGCCACACCTGCTGTCCAGTTGCCCTGGATGGGGGCTATAACTGCGGATGGCAGATGAACCCACCTGGGACGGCTCCTACCAATGGTCTGGTCAGGATTGCATCTTCTTCAGGGCTGCCAATCTTCAGTCATGGCAGAGTTGCTCCATCCAGACCATCACAAAAGAAAGGCTGTCTGGGTTTGCCGCAGAACTCAACCCAAAACTGCAGGTGCACCAATGCTCTTCACAACCCTTTGTCAGGTTGAATAACAAAAGTCACTAAATACAGCTAAGCTTAACCTTCTGCTAGCTATGGTAGAGAGCAAACATTCTTTACTTTAGAGGCATTTTATAAAGTTTGTATCCAGTGCTTAAACAGTAATAAAGTCAAAACACCTCACAAGAAAAAAAAATCCCAAGCCAATTTAGAGGACTAGAGACTATTTTATTCAATAAAATGGCACCAAAATTACAACAATCCGATACAGGAAACCAGATATAAGAATCTGATTTAAAATATAATCCCTAAGTGTTAAGGGCCAACCACAGGCACATGGTTGTACTTGACAGATATTAAGGAGAAACTTAAGGTTGACCATGATGGAGCACGAGTTGGATGCAGAGACCAGGTTTGTCCCAGTCAAAAAGTTGCCTTCACACTGGGAAACTTTATTGGAGGTAGAAAGCCTGCAACAGTGCAAGGCAGCAGGATATAGCCGAGAATTAGCTCGTCAACCATGGAGAGAGGACATGGTCTCTGTGAAACCATCAATGAAGGCAAGAAAAGCTCAGAGTGGGAAAAGTTCAGGTTTTTCACCCAAGAAGTCTTCTGCGCAATTCGATCCCCTTTGACAATGTCGCCAGTAAAGTGTTGTAGTTTTGGACTTAAAAACTTTACTGGAAGTCAGATTTCTTCAGCGTTGCCAGGCTGCAGGCTTTAGCCAAAGAGGCCTCAATGCTGATAGATTCCGTCATCGACAGGTCCTGCTAAAAAGAATTTACTGCTGCTAAGAAGAATGCAGCTGGAGCTATGATGAGCTTAGGCGCAGCGGCAATGCACATTCATTGCATAATATGAGCAGGCTGATCCCTGTCTCTCTGTGGTTCTCCAGGCAAAAAGTTGTCAAAAGGTTTATATGTCCCAGGTTTTAGAGTTTGGCGGGGAAAAGTACACTTTGACCACGGCCAAGGTTCCAGGACCTTGGGGCTAACACTGGGAAGTCAAGATTCACTCCAGCAAAGACCAGCAGGAGAGTCAGGTCAAGATGGAACTTGTCAGCTGTTGAATGCAAGAAAAAGGCCTCTTTGAAGTTTTTGTTTCGCCGTAGCTCAAACAGGAGGTCAGCCTTAGGAGCCATGGAGTCACTTCCGGTGTCCTGGGCACAAGGAAAGCAGCTCCAGTTTTCTGAGGACTTCAGACAGCGGGGCAGTCCTCTTCCTAATCTTCCTCAGGTCCAGCAGTGTTCTGAGGATGGTACTATGGGTGCCATATCTACACCTGGCATCAGCCTGTGGGTAAAAGCAACTCCTGACCACTCCCTAACTGATGGGGTAAAAGCTCGCAAGGGTAACCCTACCTACCTTCCACTTTTGCAGCACTTCCTGTGTATTTTACTGTAAACTATCCCACAGTGTCCCTTCTCTCCCTAAATCTATCATGCAGAGCCTTTATTCCCCTTGTCAGAGTTACCACTGCCCACCCAGAGGTGTGGGTATGGGAATGGGCAGCTCCTTCTTTGTGCTGACTCTTAACCAGTTCAGGGGCAGCTCCCCCTCTCACAGAGATTGGTGGTAGCATGACTAGAAGGACAATAGAGGCGACAGGCTCAGGTGTGAGCTACATCTGCTTATAACACTGCAAGCCTCCTTTGAAGTTAATCAAGTGCCTTTGCGCAGCTCCCAGGCCATCCTGCTAAGGCAAGGACAACCCCTGCCCACATGCAAGGCCCTTTGTCATTGTCTTGGGAGCAATTCACACCTCACTTCAAGGTAGCCATCAGCTGCCTGGTGACAGTTGGAATCGTTACTGAAAGGCCTTGGATGCTTTTGGCAGCCAAAAGGTAATTTTTCTAAAATACCTTTTCCTTAGTAGTTAGATAAAATTCAATCTTATTATCACATTGAATTCTGTCTAACTATTAAAAAGAGTCTGCTCGACCTGGCATCTTTGGCATGCTGCTCCTCTGGGTTTTTTTGCTTCTAACCTCCTATTTTTGATTGTGTGGTGCATTTTATTTTTGCTGGTTTTAGACCTCAGGGCACTTTACCACTGCTGAAAAGTGCTAAAGTGCATATGCTCTAAATTACAATTATGATTCGTTATCCATGATTGGCAAATTTGATTTACTGGTATTGCCTAGTAAAGTCCACTGTGTGTGCCAAGGGCCTGTAATTCAAATGCTACTATTGGGCCTGCAGCACGGATTGTGCCACCTACATGAGTAGACATGCGACCATGTCTTAGGCCTGCCACAGTAGGTCTGTGTGTGAAGTTTGGTACTGCCATGTTGATCTGGCAAATGCACCCACTTTCCAGGCCCAAACCTTTCCTTTTTCTACATGGAAGGCACCCCTGAGGTAGGCCCAAGGTAGCCCCATTGGCAGGGTGCAGTGTATGTGAAAGATAGGACATGTACTGGTGCGTTTTACATGTCCCGATAGTGGAATACTGCCAATTTCGTTTTTCACAATTGCAAGGACTATCTCTCTCATAGGTCATCATTGGAGCTGCCTTGTAACCTCTTACAAGTGTAACTTTCAATTGGGAAGAGATAGGGATTCGGAGTTTGGGGTTCCTGAACTCTTTTTCAATTTAAAAAGACATCTTTTAGTGAAGTTGGTTTTAAATTGCGTGTTTGAAAATGCCACTTTTAGAAAGGGGGCATTTTCTTGCTTTACCATTCTGTGCCTCTACCTGCCTGTGGAATCCACATACGGTTTAAAATGACATTTGGGCAGTTTGTGCATTCACTCTAGACAGTCACACAAAGGGAGCTAAGGTATGCCCTGCATATCCTGGTGGCCTATCTCCAGGATGATGGGTCTTCCTGAGCTAGAGTGGTGGGAGGAGTTGTCACTGACACCAGAATACGGCTGTGTCTGTCCTCACACAAAGCTGTCTCCAACCCCATGTAGTGTGTCTGGAGCCAGGTTAGCAAACGTCAGAGCTTGTGCACTAGAAACACTTTCCTTTAAAGTTTGCCTTTTTCAAATGCAGAAACTGGTAAAAGTACTGGAGCTGTGACACCATAACTTCAGAACACTTTTGGACTAAGAGGAAATTCTGCCAAGAAGAAAAGCTGGAAAAGCTGTAAGAGGAGAACTGTCCCTCTGCTGTTTGCTGTGTTGGGCTGGCCTGATGCTTGCTGCTTCTGTCTTGGAGAGGGAAAGGCCTGGGCTTTGCTTTCTGTTTCTTGCTTGCCAAGGTTCTCCAAGAACTTGTGTGTGTTTGCCTCCTGTTAAGAAGTCTCAGAGCATCAAAGACTTCATCTGCAACCCCCTGAACTCCTCTCCTGTGAGTTCTGAGCTGCCAAGTGTGGCCAATTCCAGTTCCGTGTCCTTGGAGGTGGTTTTGCTGCAAAGAAGCCCAAAAGTCCAAGCATCGACCTTCAGCGCCTGTTTTTCCTGTCGCAGTCTTGCCGTGCAGTTGAAAAACCAATGCATCGCCGCGGTGCGGCCGAAGAATCGACACAGCGCCAGCCGCACAGCTGAAAAGATCACCGCAGCCCAAGTCCTGAGAACCGTGTCTCCAATGTCCGAGTCCAAAGCAGGCCCTGCAGTGCAGCTGAAGAAATTGAAGCATCACCTGCTCGCAGCAGGGAAATCAATGCAGTGCCTGTTTTGCACCCACCGCAACAACACCAGTGCATCCGTATTTTTAACACATTGCACCGGGGCATCAAGATCTCCATCAACGTAGCCTAGCTGTAGGGAACCGAGGCCGTGTGTCCAGAAACCGACGAATCACATGCCCTCGCAGCGAGGAATCGACACATCACTTCCCCTGTCAGTAAGGAATCGGCTCGTCAGCTCCCCTGCCAGGCAGTAAGGGATCGACGCATCACCTCCCCTGGCAGTAAGGAATAAACGGATCACCTCCACTGTGAGTAAGGAATCGATGCACCGCTTTGTTTTCCGCTACTTCATATCCCCTGCGTCTGTTTCCTTCTTTGATTTTGATGCATCCGAGATGCTTTGTCATAAAAGGGACACATCCATTGTTTCCTATGGACTGAACTGTTTCGAACCTTTTAAAAGTTATATCTTTGCTTTGTAAGTTGCATTTTTGCTGTTTTGATCTTGTTTGATTCAGAAATATAGTGATTATTTTTTTTTAATTGTGTGGTGTCTTTTTGTAGTGTTTTCACTGTGCTGCTATGTATGAATGTACAAATGCCTAACACATTGCATCTGTAATAAGCCTGACTGCTCTAGCCAAGCTACCAAGGGGGTCATCAGGGGTTATCTTAGCTGCGTAATCTCCTTACCCTGACTAAAATAAGGGTCCCAACTTGGACAGGGTGCAAGCCACCACCAACTAGAGATCCCCATTTCTGACAGACTCCTTAAAATAATTTTCTAGGTTTTACCAAACCAACATTTGCATAATAAAGTGGAATATTGTAATCAAGGGTTTTCTGCAACCAGCCTTGCCACTGTGAAAATAGCTTTAAGGCTTTTCCACTGTTAGGGCATGTATTACATTAACCTTGTATATGTCCTACTTTTGAATATGATTTATCTGCTTTAGGAGTGACGTATTAATGTTTAAAAGGAAGGTAAAAGCCTGCTAAAAGGGATTTATTTTGGCTGGTTGTATTGGCATTTTTAAACTGTGTTACCAGGCAACAAGGTCAAGAATGGGGTTGGGTTTTACTGTGTCACTGCAGTGGTGCTGCTGCCCACTGGTGACATTTAATTTACAGGGCCAGGGTACACTTTGCCTGCTATACTAGGGACTTATAGGTAAGTTAAATGTGCCAATCAGGTGTATATCAATGTCATCATGTTTGAAAGGGGAGCACAAGCACTTTAGCTCCGGTTAGCAGAGGTAAAGAGCACAGGGCCAATAAAAACATAGTAGAGGCAAAAAACTGAGGGAACGCCGTACAAAAGATAGTCATTTCCAACAGCAGGCCTAAAACAACCTTAGAAGATCTCTTCCATCCATCGACGGAGTGAAGCTTGAGACTCAACACACTATGAGCTGTGGATGATTAAACTGTACCTAACTGTTTTGTTTTGACAAGTTTACAGAGTCATAGTAGGACGAGCCCTGTACCTCAGTGGTAAACAACCTCAACTCCTATGCAGGGCCGACTTTAGGGCGGAGTGGCAGGTGCAGCCCCACCTAGCACTGAACCCAGAGGGATGGAGGCACTTTGGGTAGAAATAACTTATTCATTTCAAAGCAGCTGCTGAAGAGTTCCTTGTGTGTCCAGCAGTTTCCTGGCAACTGAAAGAAAATGTTCAGTGGCGGCTCCTGTGCTAAGGCAGAGGACCCTCGCCCCATTGCGATTTCGGCAGGGAAAAATAGAAAATGATAATAACAGGACGTTATTCTCATTTTATTTTTCTATACCGGTTTTGGGGCAGGGCTAGGCTCCGACCCCAGAACAGGGAAGGAGTGGTTTGCACTTCTCTAAGTGCACATGACGGTTTGGTCGGCCCTCTTGGGCCGGCCAAGCCGTCATGTACTCTTGGCATTTTCTCCAATAAGCAGTGTTGCACAGCCCCATGGAGAACATGCCCGGGCTCCCAGGCACTGCCTGAGCGTCCAAACAGGACGCTCAGACCAATCAATGGCTGGGAGAGTCCGGAAGCCTGGGTGCTTCTGGTGCTTCCAGCAGACCTTCATGCGGCGGCGAGAGAGGCAGCACAGCAGAGAAGGTAGGTTTATTTATTTATTTTAATCCACACACCCCCTCCTGCCTCACCACCCCATTCTGAGGCAGCTGCCACTAAAAATGTCAGATAACTCTGTTGATTAATGGTCCTGCTGAAGAGAGATCAGAGTTTTGACTATTGGCAGCTTTACACAAAAGGTAGCGCAGAGGATTAATGTGCCTGCTGCAAAGACTGTGTGCCATGCAGCTGTATTTTATGTGGATCTCAGAGTGGGTTGCTGCTTTTGTCACAGACATACTTTTGTTACTTGTAGTTCATAAGTTAAAATACGTATATAAACGGTGACCTATGAACTGCCAAACAGCTGCATGTAAACTGCACGATATAGGTTAGCGCGTTATGTATTGCCAGAGCCTTTCATTATCCTAATGTTGCTGTAAAGGGTTAGTTTGGAAAGAAATGCATTCTTATGAGTAAAGCCATCCCCAACCACTGTGGTATGTTTTAAAGTCTGTGTTTGTGTTTCTCCAGACCAACACTTAAAATACAATACCTACTACTATGGAAGACACCTTGTAATCCTCCTTGTCTTATGTAACATTTTCTATAGACTTATTTACTCATCCTTTGTCTCCATATAATGTGTGCATGAGGTAATGTGTTCCAAAACCTTACACTGGTATGATAACGCCATAAAATAAATGAAAAGCATGTGAAAGAGGGGTTATGGAGAGAAGAGGGGCCACATTGGGGGGTATTAGTGAGGGAATCCATGGCGAAGGAGGTCATATCATTGGGGTGTGGGGGGGCAAAAACGATTCTCCATCACTAAAGCCAGCCCTGCTCCTACTGTTAAGGCCCCGTGGCAGTGGCGGCTCTCCCATTGGGGCATGGGGGCGTTGCCCCACTGCTTTCTCGCTGTGCGAGAAGGCAGAAACATAAATGGTAATAACTAGCCTTTTATGTTTCTGCCTAATCGCACCGCGAGAAAGCAGAAGTGCCTGATTGGGGGTGGGCGGTCCTGCTCGAGGGCAAGGGGGAGTGGCTTGCCCACTGTTGTGCATACTGACTGTTTGGTCGGCCCTAAGGCCGACCAAACAGTCAGTATGCACAACAGTGGGCAAGCCACTTCCCCCTGCCCTCGAGCAGGACAACCCATTCTCCCTTTTTAGGTCTCGCCTGTCGATGCGCATGCGCATCGAGCTTGCGAGACTATGGGGGCTTATCCACTCTTGAACCAACTTGCAAGGAATCGTGGCGATTCCTTGCAGTGCCCGTGACTTTTAAGCTTAATGCGCATGCGCATTGAGCTTAAAAGCGCGTGCACATCAGTTCCGTCAGCCGCACTTCGCATTTCTCCTCCCCCCTCCCCTTATCTGCCTTCCCTCCGTCTGTTCCCTCTCCCCGCTCCGCCCCCTACCCTGCCCGCCGTGTCGCATTTCTCCTCCCCCTCCCCTTCTCTCTCTTCCCTCCGTCTTCTTTAGACTCGTCTGCAGCTCCCGTGTACCGAAAACGCGGTTCCCACAGCTCAGTGAGGCATTTAAAAATGTAAAAAAAGGGAAAAAAACATGATTCGCACCCT
The DNA here is from genome assembly GCF_964263255.1 of Lissotriton vulgaris. Taxonomy (NCBI): domain Eukaryota; kingdom Metazoa; phylum Chordata; class Amphibia; order Caudata; family Salamandridae; genus Lissotriton; species Lissotriton vulgaris. The sequence continues at coordinate 794,905,287 of NC_141685.1, read as the reverse complement.
GTCTTCAGATTAACTAAGGTTTCCACGGGTATTAATTTGAGTGATGTACAGGTGCTAAAACGACAGAAGAAATCGACTTTCCAGTTTCCTGCTTTAAAGGTTTTTACCGCTGAAATCGACAAGCCTCAGCCGCACTCCAGGCCCCCGCTCCGCCCCCTCCCCTGCCTGCCGTGTAGCATTTCTCCTCCCCCCTCCCCTTATCTGCCTTCCCTCCGTCTGTTCCCTCTCCCCGCTCCGCCCCCTCCCCTGCCCGCCGTGTCGCATTTCTCCTCCCCCTCCCCTTCTCTCTCTTCCCTCCGTCTTCTTTAGACTCGTCTGCAGCTCCCGTGTAACGAAAACGCGGTTCCCACAGCTCAGTGAGGCATTTAAAAATGTAAAAAAAGGGAAAAAAACATGATTCGCACCCTGTCTTCAGATTAACTAAGGTTTCCACGGGTATTAATTTGAGTGATGTACAGGTGCTAAAACGACAGAAGAAATCGACTTTCCAGTTTCCTGCTTTAAAGGTTTTTACCGCTGAAATCGACAAGCAGCATCAAAATCAGTTCGCTCCATTTCTCATTAATGTATTCTCTGGAGGGTGGCCTGGCTGGTGCCAAGCGCTCTTGGATTTGAAGCAAAGCCAAATCAAATAATATAGCATGACCTGGCTTTGCTTCAAATCCTTCTGCCACGTGAAACCAGGCGAAAACAAGGGTGGAAGCTGTATTTCGCTTCCTATACCTATAGCTGAAGTGTGATTTATGACATCACTCATCTTACAGGCCTTACCCTACGGTGGGTGTCTGTACTTCAGAGTTTCTCGTGTAGGGTTTACCTTGAGGACGAATTCCCGACTATACATGACAGTCGCACCTTTGCACAATGGAGCAAGGCTGAGCATCATCAAAACTCTGTGCATGTAGATCAAGGAAGACATCATGGATGGTCCACCCTCAACCCCTCACCCTCACTCACCCTCAACCCCTCACCCTCACTCACCCTCAACCCCTCACCCTCACTCACCCTCAACCCCTCACCCTCAACCCCCCTCACCCTCACTCACCCTCAACCCCTCACCCTCACTCACCCTCAACCCCTCACCCTCACTCACCCTCAACCCCTCACCCTCACTCACCCTCACTCACCCTCACCCTCACTCACCCTCACCCTCACTCACCCTCACTCACCCTCACTCACCCTCACTCACCCTCAACCCCTCAACCCCTCACCCTCACCCGCTCAACCCCTCACCCTCACCCTCACTCACCCTCACTCACCCTCACCCTCACTCACCCTCACCCTCACTCACCCTCAACCACTCACCCTCACTCACCCTAAACCCCTCACCCTCACTCACCCTCAACCCCTCACCCTCACTCTCACTCATCCTCACTCACCCTCACCCTCACTCACCCTCACTCACCCTCACCCTCACTCACCCTCACCCTCACTCACCCTCAACCCCTCACCATCACTCACCCTCAACCCCTCACCCTCACTCTCACTCATCCTCACTCACCCTCAACCCCCCACCCTCACCCTCACTCACCCTCACCCACCCTCAACCCCTCACCCTAACTCACCCTCACCCTCACTCACCCTCAACCCCTCACCCTCACTCACCCTCAACCCCTCACCCTCACTCACCCTCACCCTCACTCACCCTCACCCTCACTCACCCTCAACCCCTGACCCGCACTCACCCTCAACCCCTCACCCTCACTCACCCTCAACCCCTCACCCTCACTCACCCTCACCCTCACTCGCCCTCACTCGCCCTCACTCGCCCTCACTCGCCCTCACTCACCCTCACTCGCCCTCACTCACCCTCACTCACCCTCACTCACCCTCACTCACCCTCAACCCCTCACCCTCACTCACCCTCAACCCCTCACCCTCAACCCCTCACTCACCCTCACTCACTCACCCTCACTCACCCTCAACCCCTCACCCTCAACCCCTCACAACACATATTGTGTTACAATAGGTGTCACATTTGCGAAAGATAAAACTATTGGCATTGTAAATAACAAAGCTATTAATTCGCTATTTTCAAAACAAGCACATAAATAAAAAATGTGTCCTTTACAATACCAATAGCTCAAACTTTCCTAATGCGAGACCTATTGCATTCCTGTGCTTCTCTCCCCTGCTGCACTCTCCTGCTCTCTAGAGATGTGGCCTAACGACCAGAGCTGCCATCTATGTCACGTAAATACAAAACATGATGCATTCAAAATGCTATAGGTGTCACATTCGCGAAAGTTATAACTATTGGCGTTGTAAATGACAAAGCTATCAATTTAGCTATTTGAAAAACCAACAAATAAATAAAATATTTGTCATTTACAAGACCAATAGCTCCAACTTTTCTAATGCGAGACCTATTGCATTTCCAATGCTTGTTCTCTATGTGGGCTGCTGTGCAGCAGCCTACATAGATAAAATGGCTCGGGTGGGGCGCGCTCTGCTGCGCCTCACCAATCACAATGCTGCCATTGCAGCGTTGTGATTGGCGGAGGGGAGGGAGGGAGGCTGCCTGCTGGCTGATGACGATGCAGGAATTAAATTCGGAAAAGGCAGGATGGCGGGAGTCGGACCGTGGACCCATCCAGACAGCGGCGCTGGACGGTAAGTTAAGTTTGATATTATTTTATATATATTTTTAATTAAACAAAGCCTCCCCCCACCCCCTTCCCCGACATTACCCTATTTCCACCCCCTCTCCCCCACCCGCCTGTTATGCCAGCCGTGACTGCAGTTACCATAAGCAAATAAATGTTAATAAATTAGCCGGTGACTCGCAAGATAAGAGCTCCATTAAGTTGGTCAATTGAAACCATTTTCGTCTTTATTTCCTTTGTTCCTTTATTCCTCACTGCCCCGCCTCAAACAAATTCGAAGCGCTAAGGTTAAGGTACATAGTAAAATGCTTGTCCGAAAAGCGTGATCAATTTTCTTCAGACAAGTCTGCCTCCGATAGCTACTTTCATGCATCACTGGAAAGCTTCACTGCTCTGCTGTAATAGAAATCTGCGCTTGTACTTCAGGGTTCCTTCGGACACTGAAGAGTCATGTTTTCACACTAGGCTTCACGAGTCGTAGCTTGCGAGCTCAGCATGCACTGGGACTATGTTTGTGCCACACAGTTGCCGCGGTGGTGCTTAGCCCTGAGTCAGCCTGCCTGAACTCTGTTGTAATAGAAGATCTGCAGCTGGCGCACAACAGTGTGGTGTGCCGGCAGTATTGCACCACTCATGCAGGCAGGCTATGGGACACGCAAAAATTATTCTCGGGCATCAGCTCCTTGGTTTACACCCGCATTGGCCGCGAAACGACGGCAATGCAAGAAAGAGGAAAGAGTATGGCGTCGCCACTATGATCTGTTGTCCAGTGAGGTATATAGAAAATCTTTCAAGACCTATCACAGAGACATCACTCTGGAAAAGAAGTTCTACTTTGCTAAGAGAATTGAGGCAGCTACCAACGCTAGCAAAGAAATGTTCTCAATAGTAAGGGAATTTACTTCACCTACCTCGAGTACTCCCAATGGCTCTCACTCGGAGTTATGGGTTGCCCAACTGGCCGATTTCTTTGCCAGCAAAATTAAAAACATCCAGGCTTCTTTTCCGCTTTCTGGTGTCACCACTGTTTCCTGCGCTACTCTTCTCTCTCCTCCTGGGGCTGCGATGGACACTATTCTCTCAAGCTTTTCTCCCCTCTCTCTCGCAGCCTCCTCGGACCTTCTCTCCAAACTAAAATCAGGCTCCCCTCTGGACCCCTGCCCGGCCAAATTCCTTGCCAAAATTGCGTAAGGGATCAACCCTCTCATCAACCCTGTGCTTAATTTATCGCTTAGCACAGGAGTCGTCCCACTGGCCTGGAAGAAGGCCCTTATTTTACCACTTTTGAAGACGCCTAATCTCGATCCTATAGTCCATGCCAATTACCGGCCTTTTTCTCTCCTTCCAGCTTTTGCCAAGGTTGTGGAGAAGCACGTTCATTCGTCTCTCACCAATTTCTTGGAGACCAATAACATCTTGCACCACACTCAGTCAGGTTTTCGTACAAACATGAGCATGGAAACCGCTCTGCTGGAAGTTACGGAGGTAATTAAGGAGGTTCTGGACGCTGGGGGAAAGGTGTTGCTGGTGATGCTAGATCTGTCGGCGGCTTTCAACACCGTCCCCCACAGCCGTCTCCTTTTAAGACTCTGGGAGATAGGTCTGCGGGGGCCGGTGTATAGCTGGTTTGAGTCCTTTCTGGCTGACCGCCATCAGACGGTCTGGGCCCCTCTGCACTCAGCCGTAGTGCCGCCATTGGAGGTAGGAGTTCCGCACGGCTCAATTTTGAGGCCTACCCTTTTTAACATCTATTTGGCCCTCTGGCGGCACTTGCGGAGTCCTATGGGGCACGGATCGTCTCGTACGCAGATGACACCCAGCTCCTTTTTTCCTGTGATAGGAACTCAGACTTTGATGGTGAGAGCATTAGAGGCTGTCTGGGGGCTGTCTTTGATTGGTTTCAACTCAACAACCTTAAGTGCAACTCGGATAAGTCCGAGGTGTTGTTCTTTGGCTGCCCCTCTGACCTGAGATGGAAGTCTTGGTGGCCAGTAGCCATGTTTCCACCCTCTGTTGCCTCATCCGACGCCAAGAATCTTGGAGTGAAGGTAGACGACGGTCTTACCCTAAAGCCACAGATTCTAGGCCTAGTGGGCAAATGTTTCGGACTTCTAAAAATGCTCAGGAAATTCCTGCCTCTGCTCTCTTTTGCCCACAGAAAAATAACTGTCCAGGCACTGATAGGATCACGACTGGACTACACCAATATTTTATACCTCGACCTTCCCGAATTCCTGTTAACACGACTGCAAATTGTGCAGAACTCTGCTGCACGAGCTGTGTTTGGCCTGCATCGTAGATCCAGTGCTAAAGACCTTTTAAATGCCCTGCATTGGCTTCCAATCAGGAAGCGCATTATTTTCAAGGCTCTTACTTTGGCCTTTAAGGCACTTCATGGTTCGGGGACCATCTACATTAGGAAGCGTTTAGACTTCTATCAGCCATCGAGGCTGCTCAGGTCATCTTCTCTGACCTTGGCCTCTGTCCCGGCAATCAGACGTGCTCGCATTGGAGGCCGTTCCTTCAAACGCCTGGCGCCACAACTGTGGAATGCCCTACCATTGTCGTTAAGGCTGAATGTCAATCTCTTAGCGTTTAGGAAAGACCTCAAGTCGTGGCTGTTTGTTCAGTAAGCTTTGTCTCCTCTGGTACGCTCCTTCTTGGGTTTTTTAGCGCCGGGACACTCTTCTGAGTAGCTGAGCGCTATACAAAACATGTATTAACATAACATAACATAACATAACATAACATGCCTTGTGAGGAGAAGGGTTGATATGAGGATAGATGATTGTAAGTGAAAAGCGTATAGCCTGGGATACCGAGGGGCAGATTTACAAGCCCCCTGCGCCTCTTTTACGCTGCCATTACGTCACTTTTCTGACGCAGTGGCGGCGCAAAGCCAGCGCCATGCTGTGGGGTATTTACAACACGACACATCTGGGTGAGGCGTCACATTGTAAAGCCCTGCGCCACATGTAGGCGTTCCGGTGCAGGGGGGGGGCGTTCCGGCGCAGGAACGCCTCCTAAAAGTGGCTTCGTGAAATCTACAGGCCATGTTGCGTCAAATCCTGCGCCTGCTTGAAGCAGGCAAAGGGTTGACGCAGCATTTTAAGGAATAGGGCACCCCCGAGCCTTGCTGGAGCTGCGTCGCGCTTGCGACACAACTCCAGCAATGCACCGCTTTTACGGCAGCAGATGCATCACGCATCTGTTCATTTTTGCCCCATGGTGCCCCGCATTGTAAATGCGGCGCATTCATGGTGACGCACAATAACTGGCGCATCCCTGCTGATATGCATGGATGCACCAGTTATTGTAAATCTGCCCCCTGATAGGGAATGGGAGATTTCACATGCCACTGTTAAACCATCAACACTGTGCAGAAATGAGATGGATCAGTATTTGAAACAATATGTGACTATAGCTGAACCATGAATGTGTTTACATTTGCTGTAAAACTAAAAGCCAGAAAGTTACAGTAAAAGATGAATTGTGAGATACAATTTTGCCTGACATTTTTGGTTTAGAGGCGACAAATATAAATCGATTTTAAATAACGTTAGTATTGGCACTATTCAGTGTCAGTGGAACTGAAGATGTATGCAAATGACACTGGGGAAAAGTTTATTTTTTGTGTGTTAACTTTGTGTTATTTAGGTTGTCAATGATTTATGCAGCAGTGACGTTAGCATGTTGAACTAAGAAATATGAAGTATTGTGATCATGAAAATTATGCTAGGTAATAGAAAAACCGTCTCCGGTTATATTTATGGAAACATAATTTTACTTTACCTCCATATTTATATTTATAGTATCCTAAAGATATGTTACTGACCATAGGTGAACGCAGAGATTAACTTTCATAGAATTAAAAGACAATATATGGATTTAAAGCACACCAGTGTAATGATTAATTGGGGAATTTGGAAAACATAGGAATTGTGTTCATAGGCTAATGGGTTCATTGTACATATTTTAATATGATACCTAAGTGTAACATTTTGTAGTGTTTTGTTCCACTGATTCTTATTCTCTACTTTGTGTGTATTATAGTGCTGCATTCATGTAGCTCTCTTTGACTGTGCTTACTTCCTGGGAGTCCACATTTAGAGCTGTTTCCTCAGGCTATTAATCTCAGGATTACACACATTATGGTGTTATGTCACGTGTTATATTAGACACGTAACACGTGGCAGTGTTTGTTCGTGGCTGTGGGCCTCTAGTTAATCACTGGAGTCTGTCAGCACCCTTCAATGACTTGATAACATGAGGACGTTTGATCTTGCACACTTGTTACAGTTTGGCGTGGCAGTTTACGCCCCACTACTTTAAAAGTACACCAACAGCCATTGCCCAGACCCCCCTGCCTTCCCCATGCCCCCCACCCACCTCCAAGATCCCAACTCCCCACCCCCGAACGGGGTCTGACAGGCATCATTTACCAAATTGAAAAACGATGTCTAAACATTGGAAAATGGCTAATATCTGGTGAAACGTTGACATTTTATTAGTTTGTGATATAATTTTCCTGTATACCAAAAGGACAAGCGGTTGTAGGAGGCAGTTTTTTTTAAAGGAAAATCGTGTTATAAAATGCACCATGAGGCATGATTTGTTTGTAAAAGTCTTTCAAATGGAGAACCCCCCTTTACCCAGTGGCGGCTCGCCGAGGGGGTGCTGGGGAGGGGCAAGGGGGGGAGTGGAGTCCGACATACCACGGACAATAGTAAGGTAAGTAATTAAATAAATAAAACAATTTACCTTGCGCACGCTGCATTGCCAACTTTACCCTTTGTCAAACTGAAGGGTCGGGGAAGGTCTCGCTTAGGCAGAATTTAGACGACGGATTTAAGCGCTGCCAGTTTGAATTTCCACTCAAGTCTGCCCCCCCCCCCCCCCCCCTGCATGGGCATTCGTTAATATACCAGAAGAGAGTGCATTTAATCGGATATCACATTGTGGAGCTCCCTGCAGTTATTTGTGTACATTCACTGTGCCTATGTGTCTCCTAACCCCTTTCTTCGGCACAGTAAGTGCCGTTTAGTGAATCGATTTTCTCTCCAGACTGAATCTGTCTCGGTCCCTGGCATCCAGAACCGTCAGACGGCTCTCATGCGAAGAAGGAAGGCCTTCGACCAGGCTCCCAGGCAAAGCCGCGGCTTCAATGATTCATGCGCGCGCGGCCGCGCCGACCCACGCGCCGCCTGGGAAAGACTCGTTTCCCGCTCGCGGCTGCTCCATCAGCGGCGCGAGGAGCGAGGAGCCAGGGTAAGCTAGCACAGGGCAACAGAGGATTTAAGAGGGAGCAGGGACTCATTTGAGTCCCTGAGGTGCAGAAATGGGGCTCTGCGTCAGCTCCCTCAAACCCAGGCCTGAAAAAAACGCCCTCCCCAGCCCCTCTGTAGAGGCATCTCTCTCCAGGCCCCTGCATACTCGGCCACTCTCAAAGTGCCGTCACGAGGGAGTGCGAATGGAGCGAGACACCCTGGACCCCTCCCTCAAAAAGGCGACGCACTGCAGCTCACAACAAACAATTTGTGATTCATGGCTCACAACAGCACTAGGAACGCAACTCCTTAAGTCATGTTATGATTTTAGCCACTGGAAAGAAATGTTTTAATGGGCACGGTGAAACAAGTTTGAGGGAGTCTTCCCCCACTCCTGTTTTTTTTAAAATAGCATCTTCTACATTACAGCACACTTTTTTTTATTAAATGCCTAGATGCTTGTTATAAATGTGAATAGTTTCCTGTTTGGTGCTGGCACTGATACTTCATGTCATTGTTGAGGTGCATTGCCAGAGCTGCGTGTGAGTCTTCGGTGTAGAATTGTAAATTGTCTTCCAATCTAAGGTGTGATATCAAGGGTGCTAGAAGTCTGGATTGGGGTGCAGTGACTTTGTGGGCCCATTTGTCAGCTATGTGGGGGTGCAAAAGAGGCCGTGTGTTGATGATTTGTGAAGGCTATTGTATGCAGCAGCTTTATGGTACCACCATATTTGCTGATAAGAGTTGACAAATTGCAATTAAAGGATTCCAATTACCTTTTTGGTAGAGGAAAGGGAGCAGACGCATCCAGAGATCAGAACATAATTTTACCTGGAGCTTTGCAAAATATTGGCCTGGGGCTCTTCTAACTGACATTACATTCCAGTCAGGATAGGGGAGATTATTTGGGGTATCCGGGGTCGTGCTTGGGAGGAGGCCAAGGTATATGTGAGCAGGTGAAGGAGAGAGATACGAGGTGAGATTGGGAGGGGAAAAGTCCAAGCATTTGAGTAGATGTAAATGAAAGAGTAAATGGAAGAGAACTAGAGTCTCAGAAGAGGGACTAAGGGGCATATTTACAATAGAAGTGACGGAGAGTGGTGTGAGCCTCCTTGGCTAAACGCTGTGCTCCGCCACTTCTGAAATGCAGGGTTGCACCATATTTACAACAATATGGTGCAGCCCTGTGTTTCCCCATGCCCTGGTGCTAAATTTAGCTGCCTAGCGCCAACGCAGGCACCCTTGCACCATAGTGCAAGGGTGTCTGCGTCGCAGGGGAAGGTTGTTTATTTAGAAGAAGGTGTCTGTCATTTTTTAAATGATTGTTTATGTGCAGGAAGAGACACCTTCCTGCACATAAACAATCAATGGCGTTTTCCCTGTTTGCTGCACAACGCAGCATACATGGAAACAGCAAAAACGAGGAGAAATAAAAAAATTCTCCTTGTTTTGCCATGGTAAGACCAGGTTTTCCCTGGTCTTTTGTCTCTGCCCCATATTTACGCCACCCTTGTAAATATGGGGCACCGTCAAAATCAATGGGTGTTGAGGTGGAACACCCACCACAACACCCATTGCCCTCCCCTTTCCCGCTTTCTATAGCGTGAAAGGGGGCCTTATTTACAAGGAAGCGTTAAGCCACTTTAAATGGCTCAACGCTGCCATGTAAATAAGGCGCAGACCCTATTGCCACCTCAACGTCCAAAACAGTAACAATGTGGTGGCAATAGGAGCTTGTAAATATGCCGCTAGGTGCTGAGTGTAAGATGTGCAGGAAAGAGAAGGAGGAGCCGGGTGAGATGCAGGTTTTGGGGAGAAGGAAAGGGGGCGTGAGACAGGGTGGCATGCATGAAGATTATAGTCGAAGAAGCAAAATGATGAAGTATAAACAACTTATTTTGAAAGAAATCTAAATCTGCCATATAGCATGAGCAAAATTGGTCGTGGGGGCCCCACCAGTTATTTTAATCTCATATTCCACTAAAGTCTGTGACAACCCTGCTCTAGCCCTAACCCTTTCAAGGCAAGGATTCTCGTATATGCAGGTTCACCCATACGTACACTTTTCATTATATTTTTTTCCACCCTCTTTCTGCAAGACCCCACTCTGTACACCATTCCACCCCTCCATACAGGGCTTCCTTGCCACTCCCAGCCTCTCTTTCCAAGGTCTTTCTCTGTACCTCTTCTGACTCACTTGTAGATGCTCTCTCTCCTTACGACTTCTCAACCATCTTTACAAGCAATATCTACGTACATCATCATATGTGTCCCTTTATGGGTACCCTACCACTGCTCCTCCCCGGCCCTCTCTTCAATACATCTTATCTTGTTGCTCCTCATCCCTCTCTAAAAGGTTTCTATCCAATGGTGATGCACGAAGGCGCACTGCTCACATTAATGCAGGAGTTCCACTGTAGCAGCACTTCTGTTTGCTGTCCACAAGCAGGAAAAGGAAGGACTTCCTTCCTGCTCATGTAACGCAACTCCAACCAATCCCGGAGCTGCTCTCACGCTGTGAGAGGAGCTCCAGTATTGGTGATAGCAGGCTCACCCAGCACTCAATTTGAGGCTGGGCGCCTGTGCCAACAATCCCCAGGCCTTTACACAGCCTTTGGATTGCTGGGTCTGCAGTGCATGTCGGGATCGCCGTCGCACTGTAGACCAGTGCTGTAATCCTGCATTTGCAGGATTCAGCCCACCCTCACATTGTACACAGCGCGAGCCGGTGAGGTGGTAAATAAATAAAATTGCATTGATTTGCCATTTTATTTATTTGTGTTTGCCTGCTGCGCTCGCAGCAGGCGGGGCGAACCTCCTCCGCTCTTGAGGAGGAGCCGCACTGCTTCTATCCCCTATTCCGTCCAACACTTTCCTGCAAATCGTCTCTCATGACTCCTTCTCTTCAATGCCTTTATTTACAAGGCCCATTACCTTTTGTGTAAGCCTTACACTTACTCCTTCCGAACGCTGTACAAAGCTTCGCTCAGTAATCCTTCCCACCTCTCTACAAGGCTTATCACTTTACTCCTTTCCACTTTTCTCTGTAAGAAATAACTTCAAACTACTCCCTACCCCTCCCTACAATAACTTGCTTCTTACTCTCTTCCGCTGCTCTCTACAAGGATGAGCTCTTTACTTCCTCCCAACTCTCTCTAAAAGACCTTGCTTCATACTCCTTCCCACCTCTTTCGACAAGGCTTATCTCTTTACTCCTACCCATAGCTCTCTACATGGCCTTGTATCGTACTCCTTCTTAATTCTCTCTACAAAGCTTAGCTCTTTAATCCTTCAACTTCGCAATTTGGAAATCACAAACACTCATGTACACATGACACATTTTGCGATTCCCATTGGGTCGCAAATAGAGCTACCTCATTAATATTAATGAGGTAGGTCCCGCTTTGCGACCCATTGGGAACGGCCTGCACTCACAGGCATGGTGGCCTGTTGGGAACATCAGACTACAATGTTTGTGATTGCTTTTTAGAAAAAACTATTCTTTTTGTAATGCAGCCTGTTTTCCTTAATGAAAAACGGGATGCATTTTAAAAAAAAAAAGAAAAGCTACTTTTTCATTTTTTAAGATTCATCAGTGGTCCATGGGACCACTGCCTGCTTTTAAAAAATGTTGGCACCCACATTCACAAAGGCGAAGGGGTCCCTGAGGTCCCCTTCCCATTTGCGAATGGGTTACCACCAACTTGCGAATTTTTTGCGACCGCATTTCAAGTCGCTAAACATTCCTACATAACTGTGCGACTGGCCATTAGGAAGGGGCGCCCTTAACATGCCCCTTCTTAATAGTGACTCACAAGCCCTATTTTGCGAGTCAGCAATAGGTTATCGGGTTGGTATATGGCATTAAGCATTTGCCCAGTCGCAAACGGCCTGATGGACCATTTGCGAGGGTGGAAATGCTTTGTACATCTCGTCCCTTGTAACTTGCTCTTCCCCTTTCCCAGTAAAGAGTTTTGGTTTACTCCTACCACCTTTCACGCTAAGGCCTCTCATTATTGCTTCTCTTCTCTCTCTGTGAGGCTACTCTCCTTAATCCTTTTAAATATTGAAGCCATAATATCAACCGGTCACAATATCGTGACCAGAATATATATGCGGTGTACACCTGTTACAACGCATTTGTTACAACGCACTACTGTTACAACGCAACTTTTACAACGCATACCATTACAACGCATTGCGCTGGGGGGCGCTCTAGGATAGGGAATAAGTATAATTTACTATCCAACACCTTCCCTAGGGTCCACGGGGACTGGAGTTAGAATAGTAAATTATACTTACCACTATCCAGCACCTCAAAGCGCTATGCGTTGTAATGGTATGCGTTGTAATGGTCGCGTTGTAACGGTAGGTAGTTGTAATAGTATGCGTTGTAACATGGTACATCCTATATATGCATGTTTCTTCAAGGTACGTAGATGTGGAGTTAAGAATACTAAATGTATACCTCCCTCTGTGCACTTACCTATTTATGGTCACGCTATTGTGAGCCGTCAATATCTTCAATATCTTGTCTTTGATACTCCCTACTATAATCCTTTCCATTCTGGTATTCATTCAAAGTCTTTCCAGCTCACACCTTCCTATCCCTTTCTCGCAGTTCTTTTCTCTTTGCTCCTCCCCACTTCATCCAAACATGACCTCTTGTATTACTCCTCTCCACCCATGCAATGGGTAAATATGAGTGAATATTGAAAAGGAAGATGGGTGAAGAATGGAAGGAGGCAGGCATTGAATAGATGTAACAGTGGTTGAATAATTAAAGTAGGCAGGTGGCTAAAGGGAGAAACAAGAGGTGAAGTATTGAAGGAGAGAGGCATTGAACTGAAGCCAACATCAATCAATCAAACATTTTTTAAAGTGCTGCAAATCATCTGTGACGGTCTCAGGGTGCTGGAGATGCTGGTTGGTGCATGGTGGTTTATTCATTTGAGCATCCAGGTCTTGAGTCTTTTCCTGAATTGCTGGATCGAGAAAACAGTCCTGAGGTGTAGGGGGAGGTTGTTCCAAGCCTTGATCGTTGTGGGACTTGGCCCTTCTTGGCTAAAGTTCCCTAAACTTTTTGCTTTTCCCCTAGACCTTTTTAGGTCTTGACCTAAAGCATTGCTTTAGCAATGTTTGTTTGTCGAGATTTCTAGTAGGCGGTCCGAAAAGTCTGCCAAAACGGCGGATTAGACACAGTTCATGTGATATATGCGCGTGCACAAACCAGCCACGTCACAAACCACCATTTGTCTGTGCCTCGAAACAGACTTCAAAGGCTGCCGCTCCCCCTCTCCCCCCATCAGCATTTGTCTGTGCCTCGCATCAGACTTCAAAGGCTGCCGCTCCCCCATCAGATGGTCTTACGCGCTACATCCCTTTCCTTCACACTCTGTCACATCCTTAGCTGAGCTTCACCTCACCCCTTCCTCTGCCCTGCCCCACCCACCTCCTCTGCCCACCCTCCAACTCCAACTCCACCCTCCAACTCCACCCTCCAAATCCAACTCCACCCTCCAACTTCAACTCTACCCTCCAACTCCACCCTCCAACTCCACCCTCCAATTCCACCCTCCAACTCCACCCTCCAACTCCACCCATCAACTCCAACTCCACCCTCCAACTCTACCCTCCAACTCCAACTCCACCCTCCAACTCCACCCTCCAACTCCACCCGCCAACTCCAACTCCACCCTCCAACTCTACCCTCCAACTCCAACTCCACCCTCCAACTCCAACTTCACCCTCTAACTCCACCCTCCAACTCCACCCTCCAACTCCAACTCCACCCTCCAACTCCAACTCCACCTTCCAACTCCAATTCCACCCTCCAACTCCAATTCCACCCTCCAACTCCAATTCCACCCTCCAACTCCACCCTCCAACTCCAACTGCACACTCCAACTCCACCCTCCAACTCCACCCTCCTACTCCACCCTCCATCACCACCCTCCAACTCCAACTCCACCCTCCAACTCCAACTCTCCAACTCCACCCTCCAACTCCACCCTCCAACTCCATCCTCCAACTTCACCCTTCAACTCCACCCTCCAACTCCAACTACACCCTCCACCCTCCAACTCCAACTCCACCCTCCAACTCCAATTCCAGCTCCACCCTCCAACTTCAACTCCACCCTCCAACTCTACCCTCCAACTCCACCCTCCAACTCCACCCTCCAACTCCAACTCCACCCTCCAACTCCACCCTCCAACTCCACCCTCCAACTCCAACTCTACCCTCCAACTCCACCCTCCAACTCCAACTCTACCCTCCAACTCCACCCTCCAACTCCACCCTCCAACTCCACCCTCCAACTCCACCTTCCACCCTCCAACTCCACCCTCCAACTCTACCCTCCAACTCCAACCTCCAACTACAACTCCACCCTCCAACTCCACCCTCCAACTCCACCTCCACCCTCCAACTCCACCCTCCAACTCCACCCTCCAACTCCAACTCTACCCTCCAACTCCACCCTCCATCACTCAGAAACACCACCACATCACTCAGGGACACCACCACATCACTCAGGGGCACCACCACATCACTCAGGGGCACCACTCAGGGGCACCACCACAGCACTCAGGGACACAACCACATCACTCGGGGACACCACTACATCACTCGGGGACACCACCACATCACTCGGGGACACCACCACATCACTGGGGACACCACCGCATCACTGGGGACACCACCACATCACTCGGGAACACCACCACATCACTCGGGAACACCACCATATCATTCAGGGGCACCACCACATCATTCAGGAGCACCACCACATCACTCAGGGGCACCACCTCATCACTCGGGGACACCACCATGTCACTCGGGGACACCACCCCATCACTCGGGGACACCATCACATCACTTGGGGACACCACCACATCACCCGGGGACACCACCACATCACTCAGGGACACCACCACATCACTCGGGACACCACCACATCACTTGGGAACACCACCACATCACTCGGGGACACCACCACAACACTCGGGGACACCACCACATCACTCTGGGACACCACCACATCACTCTGGGACACCACCACATCACTCGGGGACACCACCACATCAGTCGGGGACACCACCACATCACTAAGGAACACCACCACATCACTCGGGGACACCACCACATCACTCTAATACACCACTACATGACTCAGCCCAACCACATCATCACTCAGCACCACAACAACAATGTCCTTGCTTGCTACCAACAAGCATTGCCATAGCCAATAGAACTTGCATTAGGAAAGTGTAAGCTATTGGCTTTGTGAATAACGATGCTATTAATTTATATATTTTCAAAGCCAACACATATTAAAAAAATGTGTCATTTACAATACCAATAGCTCACAATTTCCTAATGCGAGACCTATTGCATTGTAAATGCTTGTTTCTGACATGTGTTGCCAACTTAGATGCTTTGGATACTTTGCCACTGCTAAACAGTGTCAAAGTGCAAGTGCTCCCTGTGTAGAGTGTAATGGAGATTGGCTGTCCACTATAGGTATGTTTGCTTTACTAGTAAAGTCCCTAGTAAAGCACACTATGTGTGCCAGGGCTGGTAATGCAAATGCTACTGGTGGGGCTGAAGCACTTATTGTGCCACCCAGTCACGAGCCTTGAGAAGGGAACTCAGGCCTGCTATTGCAGGGCCTGCGCGCAGTTTCCTAAACTGCCATGTTGCTCTGGTAAGTGCACCCGCTTACCATACCCTTCCCTTCCATTTCCATACACATCAGGCACGCCTATGAAAGGCCATCTTTCCCATTACTATAGAATGGAAAGGCTGTGTAATGTATTTGCCAGCCTATCTTCCCAAAGGCTTAAGATGGAAAGGTGAAGTTTAGTATGCCTGAACTCACGCTGCAATAACCCATCTTTTTCTAAATATGGTTTTTGCATTATGTGTTTGTAAGCCACTCTTTCAGAAGTGGCTGGGTTTCTGTTCTTTAACCATTTATGTGTGTCTCTGCCTGGCTGTGGATTGACTGGCTGGATTTGAAAGTGATAGGATTGTTATGGTTTTATCTAGGACCCTAATTAAATATTTCATATTTAGTAATAGCCAATGCAAACCAAATGTGGCAAGGCTACTTCCTTAGACTCCTAGAAAGCACAACGAGTTCTTACAACATACCAAACCTCCAGCAACCTGGGAATTCCCCGTGCTTTTGTTTTGATTTGTCCTAGAACTCCTGCGAGCACTAAAAGAACGACCAGTTCTTAGTGACATATTTTTATTGACGTCTTATGTCCAACCTTACGTTAAACACAGCACCTTCCAGGTATAAATATACCAGCGTTTGCCTTAAGCAACACACGGTGGTGTGGAGCAGAGCGGCTATCTACTTATCCAAAGCCCAGCTGATGCGAGTGCCGAAGGAAGCCGTCCCTCCCACTTGACGCACTGAGAAAGACGCTGTCTTTTTCTCCTGCAGAGAAAATCCAGCTCCGGTGTTTCCAGCCACCCTTGCGGGTTACTAGGAGATCGAGCCCTGAGAGCGAGATACAAGACCTCCTCCATTCTAAAACCAAGGTACGGAGCTGATGAGATCCCTAGAGAATTCTTGAGTCAAAATCTTGACAAAAACTAGCTTAACTTAAACTGCAACTCATTTACTCCTTCCGACATACTAGGCTTAGGTTAGGTACACTGGGGTGGGCGTATCTTAGAAGCACCAGTTGAGTACGTTTAGTCAAACTTTTATCATTGTATGTAACTGTATATATTTTATACCTTTTAAGTATCATATGGCTCAGAAACCATATCAATGCTTTTACAGTATTATTTCATAATACTCCTTTTACTGTACGCACTTTACTTTATAACAAGTATTGCAATTGTGGCAATTCATTTCTCTTGCATGAGAAAGAAGACTGCTCAATAAATAACACCTTTTATTGAAAACGCCCATCTCTCTATTTCTCTGCACTCTGGTGAAACTAAGTATGCACAACTGGCTGAGTGAAAAAGCTATCTTTTGTTTTCCCACGACTCTGGAGATATACTCCTAATTCTGGGGGAGCAAAGTTATCATGTTTATGCGGTTGTCAGAAGCTGAATCCCTTCTTGTCTAATCAGGGAAGTTCACTCCTCCCTGTTCATTCGAGAAAGTTTCTAGTGACCTCTGAGCTAGCTGGCAAACCTAAATTAAGTCTAACATATTCAATAGAGACCTAGTCGACCTCAGTCCTACGTCTAAACTATAGTTTATGTTATTCCAATGCACAGAGCCTATTGGGAAAATAGGAACTACACTACAGGATCTGGGGAATGTCTTGACCCAGGGGAAGAGGTGAGACAGCACAGGCTGACCTGCATCTGGAGTGTGTAGGGGGGGAGTAGGCCTAGAGGTGAAGAGGCCTGGGCTGGTGCTATAAAACAATTGTCCCATCTCCTGCTGAGTGATTGAGAATCCAGACCCCCACTAATCAAAGGAATAAGGTATCACTGGTAGGGAGGCACCTAGAACTGGTTTGAGCAGGTGTCAGTGCCCCCTGTAGCACAAAGACTTCAAAGATATTGAGGGGTATAACTATGGGAGCTGAAGCCCCTGAACTTTGGAGAATGGCTTGATCAAGTGTGAACAAGACTGGAGCTACTTTGTGGATCAAGAGGAACTTTTGCCAAGGAAGAAGCAACTGAAGAGACTGTTTGATAGGACTGCTCTTGCTATGTGATCTGGGGCTGGCCTGCAGTTTGCTGTTTCAACTAAGACAAGGCTGTAGGGACTTCGCTGTATGCTGTGTCGCCCTGCTTGAAGGACTTTGCTGTGTGCTGTGTCCTGAAGTAACTATCCCCAAGGGCTGAGCTGGCTCCCTCAGAGAAGACTCTCAGATACGCTGTGGGTGCGTGTGCTCTGTCTAGCCTTAGACCTTTGCACGTCGTGCCCTGTGATCTTGGGCACTCGGAGTTCCAAACGAGACTCAGACACGCAGTGTGCATGTGCTCTGTTTAGCCTGAGTCCTTCGAGATGATCGTCCTGTGAATGTGTGTACCGGGAAGCCAAGTAAGTCTCAGCGACGCACTGTGTGTGTGTTGGGGGGTCAGAATATCTTTTTATAAACATATACTTGTTTTTCTATGAAACTCGTGTGGAGTCTATTTGCGGTGTCATCATTGGATTGCCGTGAGCGTAATTGCAAATACTTTACACATTGGCCTTGAAGCTAAGCCTGGCTGCTTGTGCCAAGCTACCAAGGGCGTGGAGCAGGGCTATCTTTAGAGGCGACCTGTCTTTTCCCTAACGTTGGGACTCGCGGGTCCCCGTTTGGCCTACAGTATCTACCTGAGCCAACCAGGGATCCTGGGAATTCTAAGAATCGCCAAGTGTGAGAAAGCGCGTCTTCCAATGTTGGTATGGTGGATTCAGTGAGTATCTGTGAGTAAGAGGGAAGCAGATTGTACGTGTCTGTTGATTGGTGGAAGGTCAAACGTTTGATGATGTATGCTAGTCCTTCGTTGTGCAGGGCTTTGAATGCATGGGTCAACATCTTGAACTGGCATCTCTTCTGGATCAGGAGCTAGTATACTTTCTTAAAGTTGGGTGGTATGTGGATTCTTCTGGGGAGGTTGAGGATGAGTCTTGTCGCTTAGTTTTGTATTGTCTGTAGTCTCTACAGGAGGCGTGTTCCTGTAATCCTGCCTGCTTGTGACAAGGGCCCACATGACGATCCTTTTGGTGTTTAATGGGAGTCACATGAAGATAATGCGGAACATGCATAGGGTGTGGAAGCAGGTGGATGAGTTTTTGTTAAGCTGTTTCTTCATAGATAGCTTGTTGTCCGGAAGAATGCCGAGGTTGCGGGCTTGGTCTGTCAGGGCGGGGGCTGGGGTGTGCCGAGGTCCCCGAGCCACCATCCGTCGTTCCATGGTGAGGTGTTGTTCCCAAAGATGAAGACTTCTGTCTTGTCCATGTTTAGTTTGAGACAATTGTCCTTCATCCAGTCAGCGATGTTCATTACATATGTGTGGAATATGGCTCTTGTGGTGGCGGGGTCTTCTTACAGTGAGAGGATGAGTTGGGGTATTGTCAGCGTAGGAGATATTGTTGAGTCCATTCAATCTCATGGTGTTGGCCAGGGGGGGTTGTGTAGGTGTTGAAGAGTTGGGACTGAGGGACGATCCTTGGGGGATGCCACAGACGATCTTCTTGGGCTCCAAGGGGAACTGTGGCAAATGGATTCTCTGGGTTCTTCTTGTGAGGTATGAGGCAATCCATTTGAGGGCATCTCCATGGATTTCGATGTGGTGGAGTCTGTTGATCAGGATGTGAAGGTAGATGGTGTCAAAAGCATATGATAGTCCAGGATGATGAGGGCTGCTGTTTCACGGCTGTCCAGGAGTGCCCTGATGTCATTGGTGGCTGCAATCAGGCCAGTCTTGGTGCTGTGGTTGCCTCAATATCAAGATTTGGAGGATTCTAGGAAGTTGTTGTGTTTCAGGTGTTTGGTGAGTTGCTGGTTGATAGCTTGAGAATCTTTGTTGGAAAGGAGAGCAGTGAGACGGGCTTGTAGTTCTTCAGATTTGCTGGATCGGTGGATTTTTTTTCAATAGGGGCCTCCCTTCAGCATGTTTCCTGTCCTCAGGGAAGGAGGCCGAGGATATGGAGGTGTTCATGACTTTCCTGAGATCGTCACCAATTGTGTTGCTTCCGAGGTTTAAGGCGTGGTGGAGACAGGAGTCCATGGGTGCTCCTGTGTGCACAGAGTTCATGATTGAGATTGTGGCTTAAGTGGTAAGAAAGACCCAGTGGGTGAGCAGGTGTTTGGGGATTGTGTCTATGGGTGTGAGCAGGTTGATACTGTCAGCGGCAGGGGGTTGGGGTTCAAAGTTCTCATAGATAGCTGAGATCTTATTGAGGAAGAAGTCAGCTAGGGTGTCACGCAGTTCTTGGGTGGGTGTAATGTCATTCTCAGTTGCCGCAGGTTTGGAGAACCCCTTTATGATGGTGAAGAGTTCCCTGCTGTGGTTTGTGTTAGCCTCAATGCGTTCTGCTAGGACCTTCTTTGTTGTTTCTTCCAGGAGGCAGGGATACTGGTTGAGTGCTGTATTGGAGGTGGTATGCAGGGCTGGACTCGCCGTAGCAGGCGTTTTCTCAGTGGGCCAGTAGGGTGGGAGCCAGTTTTGGAGCATTGGAGTCAGTTGTTACTGGGGGACGGTTTTGCAGCAGTGCTGCAATATCGGCCCCCTGTAACAAAAGCAGCAGCAGTGTTTCCCACCAACAATCCTCCTCTTTAATTGCCAGGACTGGCTTGCGTTCTCAGTCCGGCTGTGGTGGTATGGTCTTCCGTCTTTTTGCTGATGCGTCGCTTCCTTTCTAGTTGCTGGCAGTTGCACTTGCATGGCTGAAAAATGGAAGGAGGCAGGCATTGAATGAAAGTAACGATGAACAAAGAATGGAAGGAGACAAGCATTTAATATAAGTAACCATGGCTGAAGAATAAAAGGAGCCAGGCAATGAATGGAAGGAATGAAGGGTTAAGTATGGATGGAGGCAGGTGTTGAATGGAAATAATGATGGGTGAAGGATGGGAGGATATAGGTGTTGAACGGAAGTAACAATGGGTGAAAAATGGCAGGAGGGATTTGTCAAATTGAAGTAAAAATGAGTGAAAATTGGAAAGAGGGCAGTCTAAAATGTAAGTAACTGTGGAAATGGGTGAAGGCTTTCATCCAATGGACGTAAAAATAGAGAACTGAAAGAGGAAGACGCTGAATGGAAGTAAAGATGGTGAATAGTAGCAGGAAGCAGGCGTGAAATGTGACTAAAGAGTAGTGCAAATTGGGAGGTGTTGAATGGATGTGGGAACTCTTTCTGGAGTCCAAGTGCAGACAAGGATTACTTGGACCAGACTGTAACAATGAGGGCCATTTACCTATTTATATGTCCTTGGGTTTTCCTTGCTATTGAGCCAAAACTAAGAACTTTACAGCAACTCTAGCACTTGATCCTGAGCGAAGTAGTGTCAAGCAGTGCAAGGTTAATCCAGGGAGGTGGTGTGTAGTTAGAGACTCAGAACTCAATAAAGCACTTAAGTCTAATTAATAAATCATTGTCCAGTCAATGTTTTTACTTAGGAGAAAAAGTTCTTTACCTCTACCACACTGCGCAATACTGGGCACAAATGTTCAGAGGACAATATCACACTATACAATAAATGAGGTAATTGCTGGCAGCGTTAGGGGCAGTCAGGCTGGCTTAAGCTGCTCCTGTGAGACAGGTATCCCTATCTTCTGTACAAATCCCAACCCATGTCTTCAGAGGGGGAAAGAATGATGGTTGTTGTTTGGGTTTCCCGTCCACTGCTCCTGAATAAATAGCAGTTGATGGTGCGTAATGATTTTCAAAAAGAGCTCTCAAGGGCGTGTCCAGATCTTTGCACTTTACCTTACTGGGTGTCTTTTAGTCTCTGTAGGACGAGCCTACGGCTGCTGGTGTAGGTGCTGATCCAGTGTCATTCACATGGCAACCAAGCGAGATCATGTTGAATCTGCCTCAGCCCACCTGACACCACCAGGGTCTCAAGTCAGCCTATTCCTAGGTAATGGGAGATCCTGTGAATATGTGCACACCTTCATTGAGAGAAAGTGTGGCAACAGAGCAACCGGAGAAGAAGGAAGGCAAACTCTACTAGATATGATCCAGTGAATCTTCACTGGGGTAACAAAAACTAGTTAGGCAAAGAACCCATCCCTTGTCAAAGGGGATCCAATGAATATTGAAGCCACTGTCGTTCACGGTAACTGGTCAAGAGCCAAAAGTGTTGAGGCACTGTTGTTCTCTCTCTTGTGATCACCAACTGCAGTCCGAACAGCACAGTCACTATGACTCTCTTCCAAGGTGGCCTGTGGTTGTGTTAGCACACATTGCACTCAGCCACCTCAGGAGCTCCGGTTTCTCTGGCACACTTCAGGATAACTAACATCTCAAGGTATGACCAGCTGACTCAGCAGTGCTCTTTCTTCCCTGGGCCGCAGCACACAGCTTTAAGTTCTTCCTGCCTCAGCTGCTCACAGGTCTGTTTGTTTCTAAGCCGGGTCTTCCTCATGCTAGGGGACCTCCAGTATTTCTTCTCAGCAGTCAGTGAGCTCCTTCCCTCATGGCAGCACTCTTCCTGACAAGTTGCAGAACCTCCAGATTCCTGATGGTGAACCTTGTGGAGGGTTGTTGACTGCAGTGACTCCAACTATGGATCACAGGGTTTCTAAGTCCCCACTTGTGTGAGACCCTAGGTTCTGGTAGAGGGAAATCTTCACACCTTATCTAGTTGTTTTGACCCTCTATTTAGTTTACGTTTTCAGACAGTGATTGTGTCTTCCAAAGGTCCAGCTGTCAAACCAGTTATGGCAGGCCGTTCTTGCCTTTGACTTATTCCTCCCAGACTGGTCCAACCATAGTCTTTGTTGATTCCATAATAGCAGGAAGGGTGGTGGCACTGCGAGTCTCCTGTTAGGAGATGCCCAAAACAAGAGCAGAAAAAAGGAAGAGACTTAGCTCAAGTGGGTTAAGAGGATTAACAATTGGGGTAAAACATCTAGGGAACAAAGGAGCAGGAAAGGACAGGAGCTTTACCTACATTTCAGAAGGACCCTCTATTTCAAACCCTCCAGGCCCTAGAGTCAGGTGCACCAGTAAGGCTTCAGAAATGTTTTGGGAGAGCCCTGCAATCTCCATCTGCTATCTAGCAATCTCCCTCTAATCCTCCATCATACGCTTCACTTACACACCTTACTACAAGTGCATCATGTATGGACACAGGTGGTTTACACATTACAAATGGATGAAGCGAAGAATCCCTTTGCAAGGATAATGGTGGATCTCTGTGAACAGCAGAATCTCTTAGGCTGGTCTCCCTGCACAGGTGCAGGTAAAAAGGCCTGTTCTGTCATTACTGTTCTGCCATTACAATCTTTCTACTGCCACTGCTGTCAGTCCTGCACACCCTAGTGAGCGGACAGCAGACAGGCTCATAAAGTATGGATGCACACAGTGGGGTATAGTTACAAGAGGATAGCGCCACCAGAACATCACTTTCAGCAACATTCTGGTTGCGCTATGCCCTTCTCCATATTTACAATGCGGTGCTAAGCCACTTTCATTGTAAATACTGCCCCTTTACATGCTGCACTTTGCATGAAAGGGGTATGCAATGACTGTTGCTGTGGGCATTACACCACAACATCCATTGCATGTTGATGCTGCCCTAGGTTTACAAGGATGTGTAAATCTGAGGCAGCACCAAAAACTAACACCATGCAATAACAGGTATTAGAATGGTGCAACAAGGAGAAATACTTTTATTTCTCCTCGTTTTTGCTGTTTCTATGTGTGCTGCATTCTGCAGCACAAAGTGGGCACCCTTGCACTATGGTGCAAGGGTGCCTGCGTTGGGCTAGGCAGCTAATTTTAGTGCCAGTGCTAGGGAAAACACAGGGGTGCGTCATATTGTTGTAAAAACGGCTCCTCCCTGCGTTTTGGAAATGTCGGATTGCGGCACTGCCACAGCTCCACACTCCGACATTTCCTTGTAAATATGCCCCAGTGTCTCTCAAGACCACAGAGCCCAGGTCTGGGCCGCAGTGTGTTTTACAGTGGGTCTTCAGGGTACATCCATGAGTGCTATGTGCACTGAGGTCCAATTAAAGATCAACAAAGACCCAGGTTCTTGCTGTTGTTAAGGTCAGGGTGGGGGTACACTCTCTACAGAGCCACAACTGGGAACAACAGTGAAAATAAAGCTGAGTCAGTGCGGAAAAGAGAGGAGGCAGGTGTGGCATGGAAGTAAAGATGGCTAAAGGATGGGAGGTGGGGGTCACTGGATAGAAATTGAGATCTATCTGACGTGCTTTGCAAATCTCTAGCATATCACCCCTTTGCCTTTACATATTACTCTGACCCTGGGGAGAGCAAGAGAAAGGAAAGGAGGAGGGCATTGGAGAAAAGCATGGTAGAGAGGTAGAAAGTGAAAAAAGGACAGAATGGGAGTAAACAAGGGAGAGCGAGAACAGGAGTGAACGAGATCTGGACTGGAAATACCTGCAGAAGAAAATGTCACCTGTTTAGAGTTGCCATCAAGAATGAAGATAGCTAATTTTCAACTCTCTTACACAGCCTCTCTCCCATCCCACCTCTCGCTAGAAGCCTCTTTTGCTCCATTTCTTAGAGGGCTAATCACAACCACTGTGCTACACATTTCCTGATTACTCCAAGCACTTTGATATAGTGAATATATCCATCCTGTGGGCAAAATTAAGCATGATGGGGGTGCCGATCTCACTGCAACAATAATAATCAAATTATATTGTTAAAAAACTACACGTCATTGTAAAACATATATTTCCGCCAAAGCTAGGGATGGCCACCATCATGCATAGCAGAACTTATTTTGATGACACAGTATTATATGACTAAACACCAAGTGGTAATAAACTATCCCTCAATGTCATTTCAACACGCGCTGAGAGTAACTCGCTTATGATACGTAAGAATAAAACATAGATCTGGATATTTGGCAAGAAGCCCAACTCACCATAAATATTGCACATGGCAAGGTAAACCAAAGAGAGTAAAACGGGGCATGCATCTAAAACTTTGGGTGGACTAACATTTAAAGGGACCACCCTGTGAGTGATATCGCAATAGAACTCAAAACCCCAGCAGACATCATAAAATAAAGAAATGTTCTAGAATGTTCATTGGTGGTGACTTGTAGTAATGCAGGACTTAGTAAATACATTGGGGTTTTTTCTCTTCACCAGTTGTCTGCTTTAAGATCCACATACAAATACAGCAAACAATGTTCTGTGGCAATGGGTGGTGTCTGAAAGAGATTTGATGGACAGTAAAGCCCTCAAAACAAATATTGTACCACTATTAGTTTATGGGGTAGCAATGTGGCTGCCAGATAAGAGGCCGTTTGTAGAAACCATTGAGGTTGGAGCAGCGTAATTTTAGCTCCATACTTACACATCACAGAAGTGCAATATTTACGTGCACTTAGCGTCATATATTCTGTATGTCCAATTTTATTAATGACAAGTGAAGTATTCAACTATATTGCTGAATTGGAATTACTGTAGAAACTAGAGATTCATAAATGTGTGCACATTAATGTTTTGCTTAACCATGATCAAAATGCAGTTCTAATACATTCGTACACTTATGTCTTACGTTATATTGCATTTATTTGCACATGTATTTCAAAATGTAAGCATGAACATTTACTTAAGTTACAATTACATTGCTGCATTTAATTTGAAGTTATATATGCATATGTAACCTTGTAATTGAAGTGTACATTTTAGTGTTAACCATCCTAACTTAACGAGGCCTGAATTTCCAATTTTAAAGCTTCATTAGCTAGAGAAAGGAGTATCATGTATTAGTGAGAGCAAGGTCTGAGAAGAAAATCTTGGCAGAGACGTGAAGAGCTAATGAATTGGGCAAGTTGTCCATTCGTCATATATCAGCTACAGTATTCTACCGAAGGTCATGTGAGTATCCAGGTTTCTTGGGATGAGAAGATTTGGATATCTTGCCACTGTGCAGGTGAAGTGCAATTTCATTTATTCCTGGAACGGTGCAATGAGGATTGAACTATGAGAATACATCTGTATGTTTTAAGTAATGTATGCTCTGTTAGTGTTTAGACTTTGAGAAGCACAGAACTCTCTGCTTGACCTATCCTTGAGTGTGTAAGCTATATGCCAGGCGAACAAATAGAGCCACATTTCGGGGGAGCTGAAAAAGATTCCCGGGGAGGGGGCTAATTCTTCCAGCCATAGGCAGAGTGGCTCTAAGAAGGGGTGAAAACAGAACAAAAGCCTCATTAACAAGTAAATGGTCTTTTAAAGACCTGTGAAGTACTCGGTGTGGCTGCAAATAAACGGTCACCAACCCGCGAAGCTGTCTCAGCCCTGATGAGGTGACATTAAGACTTTGCCATTTGAACATATGTGGCTGTGCTTGATGCTGCTGAAGTTGATTTACCTTATTGACTAACGCCTGTTTGAATTCTATATCCAAGCGATGCTTAATTTTCATTGATTTGAATTGACTACTGACTTGTAATGAACCCACTTGACTTCAGTTACCGACTCCTTGTCCTTACTGTGTGGCCGAATGGGTTACACAAGTTGAATTGTTTCGTTGAATGCTAACTCCGTTTACTCCTCAGTCAACCACAAAGGTCCGTGGCATGGAAATTCTAACTGCGTGTCAATGCGCCATCAAGATAAAAATTCTATGAATGTATTTCCATCTTCATAAATCGACCCCAAAAGAATTAATTAAGGTTGAATTTAATTTCACTGTGTGCACAAACAAGTCTTAGTACAAATACTTGTCATCTTTTAAAATCTTCTGAAAATATACACAGTATTATGTCATCAATATACAATGATGCACACATACCGTATTTTAGAGAGGGAGTGGAATAAAGTACTAAACCGTGGTGATTTATATATATATATATATATATATATATTCACTGAAAAAAACCATAGGTTTCACACACGTTATAGTTAGGAATTGGCATTTTAAAAACCTTTGAAATTCTCTGAAAAAACCATAGGTTTCACACCAGTTATAGTTAGCTGGTCATTTTACTCATACAAAATCTATGAAATTCCCCTGTTATAGTTAGTTCAGCTAACTATAACTCGCGCGCCCGCAATGCACTGCTGATGATGTCACATATTACATCACTCATGACATGGTCAGTGACATCACTCATGACATCACTGATGACATCTCAATTGACATCCCTGATGACATCACTGATGACATCATCCAGTGAATGTGTCTCTTTCTGAAAAAGAAATAAATCTTTTTTATATATGTATATCTAAAGGTCGATGGAAGATTGAATGGGTAAATAAGTCTCTAAATGGATGTTTTTCTTTTGTAAAATTGATTGAATAATTGACTTATTAAGTATATCTTAGTGAATAGGTGTATTAGTGAGTAATCTTTAAATATTTAAATATCTGTATCAGTGTCTCACTTTGTATTTAAGTGGCTTCATGGGGTGGTGAGTAGCTACATGAGTGTGTATATGGGTTATTAGTTGTTTTTTTAAGTATCAGAATGAGTGTCTGTATGGTTCGGTGGGGAGTATTACTTAGCGCACAGATGCATGAATGACTGACTCACTGTTTGTATGTGTTTTGAAGACAGCATGTGTGCAGGACTGTATAGGTGGATGAGTGTGTGTATCGGTGTGTTAGTGAGTGAATGACTGTCTCAAAAGTATCT
Source organism: Lissotriton vulgaris (assembly GCF_964263255.1). Lineage (NCBI taxonomy): Eukaryota > Metazoa > Chordata > Amphibia > Caudata > Salamandridae > Lissotriton > Lissotriton vulgaris. Next base: position 794,878,135 of record NC_141685.1, on the reverse strand, counting down.
TTATGAGTAACTTAGTTAAGAAATAAGAGAGGTACCCCTTGTAAAGCGTCAAGGGAAGTAGGGTAATTTACCAAACAAAAAAGAATATTTCCCTAGACCATCAATTTGTAGAAACACAATATTATAACATAGTACAACAGTTGAATTTATGTATAAAAATCAAACATTTATTATTAAAAATACATTTTATAATTAAAAACATGAGAAGTCATATACATATTAGATTCACAATACAAGAAAATGCAGAGACATTAAATACCCGTACAAAACACAATTAATAACAAGTAACAATTATGACCAGCATAATTCAAGCGACAGAAAAGGTTGTATGACTTAGAATTTATCAATACTGTTTGTACATCCAATGTACTATTTGGCAACACAATGTCATACACATTCATATAATTAATGTTTGGCAAAAGCGTGCTTCATTAGATTGTACAGATGTATGCGTCGACGCGTTTCGATGGCTTGTATTTTTTCACACATCTTTTTCAAGACAATTTCATTTTATCTGTCACTGTGGGTTTTTTTTTCTTTCCCTACAAAGATAGAGAGTATTCGAATCAACAAATCCATAGTACATATTAAATAGCAATTATACACTGTTTTTACTATAAGACTGTACAGAGACCTTCTTGTGACACTATTATCACTTGTTCATTTAAACATGGTCGTTCTAATACAGGAAACATCTAATGATTTCATCATCATGATCAATGACAATCTTATTGTTGGACATTGATAGGTTTTCCATGTGATGTTATTAACTCCAAAGAACTATAAACTTACAGTCTTTCATCAACTGTATTTGACCTTGGCTGTCGGGTTCACTATTATGGTTACCGTGGCTGTCGTGCTCACTATTATGATTACCTTGGCATTTGTTTAATTGTTATGCTTTTTAACTATTTGGCGGACTAACAATACCTACAGTGGTACCTCAATAGACTCGCAGTCCTTTACCTTGACAGAAGAATTGTTTCAAATATCCGCTAATTGTCACTCTATCTTTGACTCGTGAGATCTAAATGTTAAATGAAAACAGAGTTTGTTGGTAAGATTTCTTAATGTTAACACTACAATTGTACGGTGGGTATTAAAGGGAAAAGCTCACCTTGTGAGAGTTTATTTAAGACCTCTCAAGTTGATGTTAAAAATTATATGGTATAATTAAATGCCCGCTGACGAATATTCCAATCAGGGATGACTAGTGTGCTGCTTATACCAATCTGTAGTGGGATAAGAACACAATAGTACGACATGAAATATTAAGTGGAAAGGTTTTGCCGAATCATATTAATTAAACCTGTATTGCTTTTACCTTGTTACTGGTCTGATAAAGTTACGAAGTCTCAGGGTCCCTTTCAAGAATTCCGCTATTTGCCGGATTCCGCCCTCTGTGTCACCCGGTAAGGAAGATACTCTGGTGTAGTTGACACTCGTACTATAAAATTAAAATAAAAAATGAGTATGAAGAATGTTCTAAATGCGATATCTAGTTAGCCTACATGAGATCGAACTCGGAGACCTAATCTACTGCGTTCTGTCAGTATCGCTCACCTTATGTATGTAGCGTCTTCTAATTCGACCCTGCTCCGTGTTGTCATGACTCAGGGTTTGCCACATTATCGGCATTTAAACTTTTGGGAACTACTCAGCGATTGGTTGCCCTCTAGCTTAATTATGTAAATCCTGTCCCTTAGTTCACTCTGTGGTCCGCCCTGTTTATGATTGGTGGTGTCTCCCTAGGTTAGTGCCTGGTTCCTGATTGGGAAAAGCTTCAGGGACCTTGATCCAATAGCCTAATGTTTAGTGGTCCAATGAGACTCGTCCTTGCTCCCTAAACGTTGTTGGCTCGAGCTAGGATTGATGCTAATCGTGTAGCATTTAAGCTGATCTTGCATAGGCCTGCTAGCGTCTCGTGTTACTTTGTTGTCCGGGCGATAGTAGTATCGTTAACACTCCCGCAACTCACGTATATGTAAATTGTACTCGAGCGCCAGAAAACCCTTATGGGGGGCTGAAGAATGTGCGAACCTCTGGTAAATATCAATGCCAATACTATCTGTGGGCAATTATTGTATGTTCTCCCTAAGTAACATAGTAATGTCTAAAACTGTCGATAATAATATCGCTGAAGACATCACTGATCGCGTGGGAAAAAGATTGTATAAGCCGTTATGTATCAGTAAAAGTATAAATCGATATGGGGGAGAACTTGTAGTCGGAATTCCTCAATGATATATTCAGTTTCTAAAAACTTCTCGTACATATTACCACAAATGTAGATTGTTATTATTACTAGTTGCTGTATGGTTGGAGGCAATTGCTATAATTATTTCAGATTATATTATTCTAGCCCAGTCTGAGTAACTACATATGTTTTAAACTAGTTTATGTGAGTATTGATGTATATAAATGAATATATGTGAGAGCGGGAGATTGTAAGAGTTCCTGTATAAATAAGTATGTGTTTCTATAAGTGATTGTTTTAGAGAGTAAGTATGTGTAAGATTCTGTAGAAATTTGTGTAGTGGTGGGTGTATAGCTGTATATGCAAGTAAATGGATGTTTGATAGTTTATTTGCATATGTGAGTAACTCTATAGATGAGTGTCGGTGTGTAATAAGAATGATGTATAGGTGTATGAGTACATATGATGAGTGAGTGCATGTATGAGTGTCTGTATAGAACTGTTAGTGAACGACTGGATATGTATGTAGATTTCAGAGTTACTAAATAGGATGTTCTAACTGGAATTGGTATCTCAATTTTTTTGAAAATGTTACTTTCTGTTTTTGATCGTGTGTATCAAAGGTTATATTACGGTGAGAGGAGGTCTGCCACAAGGATGATGTCATCAGGGTTGTCATTTGAGATGTCATCAGTGATGTCATGAGTGATGTCACTGACCATGTCATTAGTGATGTAATATGTGACGTCATCAGCAGTGCATTGCGGGCGCGCGAGTTATAGTTAGCTGAACTAACTATAACAGGGGAATTTCATAGGTTTTGTATGAGTAAAGTGACCAGCTAACTATAACTGGTGTGAAACCTATGTTTTTGTCAGTGAATTTCAAAGGTTTTTAAAATGCTAATTCCTAACTATAACGTGTGGGGAACCTATGGTTTTTTCAGTGAATTTGCAAGATTTTTTAAATGCTAATTCCTAACTATAATGTGGCTGAAACCTATGGTTTTTTAAGTGAATTTCAAAGGTTTTTTTAAATGGTAATTCCTAACTATAACGTGGCTGAAACCTATGGTTTTTTCAGTGAATTTCAATGGTTTTGTAAATGATAGTTTTTAAATGTAATAATTGTTTATACTGATTTACTACATTATTATAAAATATTTATTTTTAGATAAATTATTTTTTAAATTACATTAAAAAAATGTTTGTACACCTCTCTGCAACGTAGCCCCCTGGCATGTTTGCAGAAGGGGAACTAATTCCCCTTGCATACTGGGGGTCCATGGGGGCCAACTAGCCCACCTGGAACCTCCAGTATGCGCCTGGAGGCTGCATTGCAGAAATGTGTAATTAGGTCACACCCTTTTTTACACCTCTCTACAACGCAGCCCCCGGGCATGTTTGCAGAGGGGGAACTAATTCTCCTTGCATACTGGGGATCCCTGGGGGCCAACTAGCCCACCAGGAGCCTCCAGTATGCGCCAGGGGGCTGTGTTGCTTTGCTCCAGGGGGCAGCAGTCCCCGGGGCAGTGTGGGGGGGGATTGGGGACCCCCCACACTTCTTTATCACTATGCCCTCGCGATTTTATCCCCCCGGGGAATAATTTTTAAAAAAACAGACCGGGGTTAAAAAAATAAATAAATTGCCTTTTTTGTCCTTGTGGGACCAACTGGGCAGGCCTAAGGGGTCATGGTGTGTCTACCCTGCCCCCTTTTTTTGTTCTACACATTTGTTTTTCTGCTTTCTTGTGCCTCGGTCTACCTAGCACAAGATGGATGCCAACACTTCCTGGTTAGAAGTGTTGACAGCCAATGAGCATGCTACTTTCTCGGGAAGGCTTGCTGATTGGCTCCCACTGTCTGTCAACACTCCAAACCAGGAAGTGTTGGCAGCCATCTTGTGACTCGGTAGAACCAAGGCACAAGAAAGCAGCGAAACAAAGGTGGAAAACACGCAAAGGGAGCAGGGTAGAAGCACCCTGACCCCTTGGCCTGCTCAGGGGGTCCCACAAGGACCCCCAAGGCCCAAATTTTTTTTATTATTTTTGGGGGAAAATCACGGGGTACTCGCACCGTACGCGTACCTAAGCACGGTGCGCGTACCCCGCGATTTTCCCCCCAAACAACATTTTTGGGGGGGCTTGGGAGTCCTTGTGGGACCCCTGAGCAGGCCTAGGGGGTCAGGGTGCTTCTACCCTGCACCCTTTTTGAGTTCTACATGTTTGTTTTTCTGCTTTCCTGTGCCTTAGTCTACCGAGGCACAAGATGGCTGCCAACAATTTCTGTTTTGGAGTGTACATAGCTAAATAGTGCCTGAAGAATATGCAGGAGCTTTAAGAGACGAAACTGAAGAAATCCTGGTCCTCGCTAGGTCGCACGAGCTATCCGATGTTCGAACGACAGCAATGGAGGCAGCGCTCAATCAACACGCAGAAACACCCATCAGCGTAAAAGCAGAGCGGGTTGACGCTGTTCGCACAATGACTCGGGGTGGGCGAGGATGGTGGCCCACCAGAACAACACGACGCATGCCTTCCGGATACTGTGGGCGAGAGGAACATAACCCGGACGGATGCCCGGCAAGAGGTAAGACATGCACCAATTGCGGAGTCCCCAACCATTTTGCAAGCGTGTGTCGAGGGAGCGCCCGAGGAAAAGGCAGCGCAGGAAGGAGAACACTAACAGGTGCCGTGAGACATCTAGCACTGGAAGAGCCGTCAATGTCAAAATCAGCAAAGACTCCCCCTCCCCGGCACCCACACTTAGATGACTCATCAACAGAAGACGATGAAGAGTGCTACTTTGTGTCATTTGCAAATGACCTGAAGAAAAGACGAAGGCCACAACCGAAATGCAACATTGAAATTGATGGGTTGTCGGTAACTGGCCTGATAGACACAGGAGCGACTGTCAATGTGATGGGCCTACAACACTACATGAGCCTAAATCCCAGGCCGCAGCTCACCCCATCCAAAATTAAAATCCTAACGTACGGAAGTCAGATGCCTGTTCCCCTAAGAGGGAAAATGGTAGTCCAAGTAAAGTCTGAAGACCGAGAAGTAACAACCACGTTTCACGTTGTTGACAGAGAAGCGGATTTACTCGGCGGAAGCCACACCGGGGAAGACCTCAACCTAATTGAATTCCCAAATTCAGTAAAGGTACTCCAAACTGATGACATCCTTGAGTTGTTCCCACAACTGTTTGAAGGACTGGGAACCATTAAGAGACCACCTGTGCGGTTACATATTGACAAAGCAGTGCAGCCAGTGGCATTACGACATCAACATGTCCCATTTCATCTCCGGCCATTGGTCGAACAAGAACTTCAAAAGCTAGAACAACAAGGGGTGATTGAAAAGGTAACGGGGCCTACCTCGTGGGTGTCACCCATGGTGATAGCCGAAAAACCGAAACAACCGGGAAAATTCGAATCTGCATAGACATGAGGATGCCCAACCAGGCGATAAAGCGAGAAAGACACCTCACGCCAACGGTCGACGACATCTTGGCCGACCTCAATGGTTCACAATGGTTTTCAAAGTTAGATCTGAATGCTGGCTACCACCAGCTGAGATTAGCTGAAGAAAGCAGATACATTATGACATTCTCAACCCATCTCGGACTACGCCGGTACAAAAGGTTAAACTTTGGAATATCGCCTGTAGCTGAAATCTTTCAAAACGCAGTGAGCGAAATTCTATCTGGGCTCCAAGGCGTCCTTAACGTAAGCGACGACATTTTAATTGACTCCAAGACAATTGAGGAACACCACTGACGGCTTAGGGCTTCTCTGCAGCGGCTGGCAGAACACAGTGACCCTGCATAAAGAAAAATGTAAATTCTTTCATAAGACAATTGATTTCTTGGATATTTATTTAATTCGGAAGGTGTCAAGGTAGATCCCAAAAAGTCTCGGCTATTCAACTTGCCCCTCCTCCAGTCAATGCTTCTGAATTAAGAATTTTCTGGGCATGGCCACTTACTGTGCGAGATTCATCCCAAACCTAGCCACGATTGCAGAGCCTCTACGAAACCTCACAAAGAAGGAAACCCTGTGGCAGTGGACACCAAACTAACGACAAGGCCAAGGGTTGCCAGAGGGCACACACCCGGGTGATGATTCCAGGGAGCTCCGTACTAATGCGAGCCCGGCGGCCTGGTGGAAAGTTCAGCTCGCCCTATGAGCCTGAGCCATGGATGGTGAAGTCAACGAAGGGGACCGCTGTCACCGTAGAGAGAGCTGGAGAACAAATAACGAGGAACATATCCTGGTTCAATCAACTTCTGTCTGTATCGTGCACAAGTCAAGTTACCGACCTGACTTTGGATAATGAGCCACTGGTGGGCAGTCCTGGAAGCAGTCAGAGTGGCGTATCGACACCTAGCCCGGCAAGGCCATCACCTTCCAGGCCGCCCGTCCTAGTGGGGTAACGAATGACCGGCGTCTAAAAGACTTTGGGAGAGAACCTGAAGTTCGACAGCGTCCATATAATCTCAGGCCGAATCCACGGCCCAACCAGAGACTCGCAGATTTTGCATGTTAAGAATGTTTAAATGTTGGTTTTAAAAAAACTAATTTGGGATGGGATGTAACCGTTTAGTGTTCCTCACCGGGGTCGCCCAAGCCCCGGAAGCACCCCTCAACTATGTATCACTCTCTGGCCAGGCGTGGCCAGAGAGCTTAAATAAAGGGACCGGGGTCGCTCGGGACTTCCGGTCCAGACTACCTAGCTGTGTGTGAGTGTCTATTATTTCATTGCTGATTGCCCATGACAGGAGATATATTAAAGGAAATGTGTGGAATGCATTATGTGTGCACGTCTGCTTGATTTTTTTTCTGTGTGTGTGCACACTCGAGAATATATTGTGTTGTGCCAAGCAACAGCAAATAACAGTATGGAAGCTGCAAATATTATATAACAAGGAAATGCTAAAACTTCACTGTGTTTGGCTGTCGTTTTGTGTAATGAATTAACCTGTTTTATTTATAGAAACGCATTTGACATGTGTTTTGGCATGTGCTGCAACTAGTATTAAAGTCAATCGGTATCAGCATGTCTTGTTAGCCCCACCCTTAGCCCCGCCCACTCACCCCATTTAAATGAGTACCTGCACTACTTTTTTCCCATTTAAAGCACTGCTATCGGGCTCTGTTTTGTGCCCTAGCACAGGCGCTCCGTTTTTTCCCCAGACTGCAGTGACAACATGCACATCATGTGCGCGTGCTAACACTGCCCACTTTTCACTAGTGGAGAAGTTGCGGCATGACGTCAAGCCAGGAGAGCGTTGTAGGGAAAGGGAAATCCTTTACAGAGTCATTTTATGGATTTCTCTTCTCTTTTTGAAACTCAGGAGCAGCAGCATTGTCGTGGTGTCACCAGGGCTTTAAGTAGAAGCTTTTTCAACATTATATACAAGCCATAGTTGCCGCTTATTTATCTAATGCAACTAAAAACCATTGACAAAGCCAATAGTCCTGGCTTGTAGTAGGTATGATGTTACTTGTATCATATATCTGGATGCAATGACAGAAACAGTAAAATCCAAGTTGGGCGGCACACTATGTTAAGCACAGATCTTTAGCTTACCTGTTTTAAGCCACGTTCTTAATTACATTGGCCACGCCCCTTTGAAAGATCCCCCAGTTTTGCATCCCACTTAAATCCCTGATCTGGTCACAGTTCCACACAAGGCCTGTGAGGGTTCTTTTTGCCTAAGAGTCTTGGGCCTGGTAAAAGGTGGCACCCACTGAAGCCTCGGTGTGATCGCTTCCTCAATGCGGAGCTAAAGTGGTTTGGCCAAGTGAGAAGTGTAACTTTTCGAAACAGAGGAAGAGAGAGGACTGGCCACAGCTTTGTTCATGATGCAGTGACTCAACCATTGTAAAATGGAAGCGTGGACAGGTTAACTCCAAAAATGAAAGAGAAGCTGCAGCTTAAAATCTACATCGTGTTACCTTTGTCAAACAATGGATTTCAAGGGAGATGGAAGAACGTTTTTTTTTTTCGAATAGCTGACAGTATCATAAGTCCTCAGTGGCAGTATTGAAAGTAAACTGAGCAGGAGAGGTGCTAAAATATAATTAAGATGCTAATGAGTATGGTGGCTTAGCACAGCTTTTCACTTCACGCACACTTGTGTATTGAACACAGAATGCAGGATATCTGTTGATTAGAGCAGGTTTTAGGGACAGCACGGGGTTTCTCTTTTGACTGTACAGTTAACTCTTTCCTTTCTAAAGAAAAAAAAACCTAGGTTATGTTACACTTTTTATGACAGTTGCTGGCCTCAGGCACTGGTTCATGCTGTTTCTATACGGAGCTTCCCTATGGCCCCGCATGCTAGGGGTGCCATATGCATCAATAACGGTGTTTTGCAGAAGCTCTGAAGCAATATACTTGTAAAAAGCAGTGCTTAGTTTGTAAAATAATAAGTTCTGGGGCCCTGGCCAGGAGGCCACTGCAACTTGCACCACCCATTGCCCAGTAGTGTAATGGAACTTGAGGGGGACCCCCTGCAAAAAAACATGGAGGGGGCCCACCACGCTCTGCACCCAGCCAGGGGCTTTCAGGCCAGGAGCCTATGCACTGTGGTGCCCCTTAAGCTCGGTCCCCCCTGCACTGCAGGGGCTGCATGGGTTATTGTTAAACCACTGCCATTGCCCCTGTCATCGATGTCAATGACGGTACCAAAACAACTCTCTCGCTTACAAGTGCACAGTTCAGATTATTCGAGGTCCCTAAAACGAATGGAATGAGTGGGGAGGCAGGTATTATACATTTTTAGTATATAGTGTATTCATAAACAACCGCTGTTCTGTTGATCTCTAAATTAGATGAGTAGCGCCGCCATGTGGCAGACTGTCATACCTCTGCTGTTGGCAATTAGTGCTGGTGCTGAGCACCGGAAACTACCCTCTCAAATTAAGCACTGGTAAAAAGGAGTAGTACACAATAACACCAAGCCTGGGAAGGCAAAAATGCAAGTAGGCAGCCATCATAAGGCCCCCAATGATTGACAATTGCTGCCCAACAGATATCCCAGGACATAGTGCAGCACTTTATTTTGCTACAAGTCTTTAATTTAAAGTATTTTTATTAACAAACAGTGTACTTATTTCAGTAAGGTATGTCAAAAACATGCAAGTCTACAACAAGATATTGTTTAAAAAAATGTGTTTTCACAGTTCCTCATATTTTTTTTTGTTCAAATTCTTCTGTGCTGCCCAATTTTAGTCTAATATCCTGCTGCCAATTGTAATTTAAAATTACCAGTGCATCAATGGACTGCCCCTTGAGCAAGCAACATCTGCCCAAAAAAAATTGTATAGATGGCGTTACCCCTTTTAGCATATGCAGTACTAGTCACATTGTCCCTGTAAACAGCTGCCTCCTGTGAAACAACTGGCATGCGGTGAGCTATTCCACCTAAAAAGTGTCAATAAGTTCTGAAACTGATGCCTGCACTGCTTCTGGCCCTAATGTTCAAAGTAGAGGCAAAGCACCTGATCAGGAACCTTGTTCAACCAGGTACGACTGAAAACGTGTTCTTGTCTTCGGAGCCACGCAGTACTAAACAGAATCATTTTTTATAAGACAGCCATACCTGGTTGAAAGTCACCTGCATACTTGCACACCTTTTTGAAGGACTTTTCGAGCATTTCATTGAGTTGTGCCGTTATCTGTTTTTTCTTAGTGAGAGTCAATTTCGCCCTGGCAGCCTTGCAATAGTATCAATGAATCGCCGCAGAGACTCCAGAGTGAGTAGTCCATTGCTTGTTAAGTTCATATGGAGGTCCTCTAGATAATCATTCTCCTTCATTGTCACTGGTGTCTGGCTCTTGAATGGGTCCATCAGGCTTGAAATGTTTTGACTATGTCTGGCACAATAAACAAGTGAACCGTAATGCAGTTCTTGGTATCAAAGTTCAGAATACTCTATAGATTTTAATTGGGATTGGGGAGGCCTGCTGAGTTGCATTTTTATTTATTTTATTTTATTTTATTTAGAGAGTATTATATAGCACGGACGTGACCCTTGGGTATCGGAGAGCTTCACAGTTACATGAGGTAGGTAGAGATACATCTTGTATGGCATAACAATTCAGTGACATGAGGTAGGTTAGGTATAAAGCTATATAGTAAACGTTTCACAATGATATGAGGTAGGTTCAGTATACATCTATAAAGTATTAGCATAAATAAATACAATGACGTGGTATATTTAGGCTACAACTTGATATCAGAAATGACATATATCTATATAATTCCTTTATATCTCTATCTTCAAGGTTACAATAAAAAGTTACTGGACTTGCCTACTGTACCGTACAAGGTGTACTGGGACTCCAGTACCAATAGTTCAGAAGTGTCTTTTACCATGCATTCTACATCCATAAGTCTGGATTAGTATAGTACCGACAAAGGTTATCCCCAGTATAGCTGGTCATTTTCTCTTTACTTACATTTGTTGTACTGTTTTGGAAACCTCTATGTCACGGTGGTGGTGATGACCTGTCTTACCTATGTAAGGAACTTACTCATTAGGGAGATCTTAGCTTCCCTCTTTAATGTTACTGTGTTTGGAATTTTCCGAATATTTGAAGGGAGTGAGCTCCAAATTCTGGGTGCTGCTCCGGAGAAAACTCTGCCATACGTTTTCTTCTTCCAGAAGATGGGTGGTCTCAGCAGCAGCTCCGTGGCACTCCAGGCTGGTCTGCATTCTCCAGATAGTTCAGTCTTCTGGGTCAGGTATCTCGGTGTTTTGTAGTGGAGCGCTTTGTGGGTGATACATGCCATTTTAAGTTGGATTCTTGCTTCGTATGGTAGCCAGTTTAACGATTTCAGGTGTGGAGAGATATGATCGAATTTCCTCGATCCGGTGATGAGTCTTGCAGCTGCATTGAGGCATGCTTTTAGTGGTGCTGTGGAAATTTTTGGTAGACCTGATAAGGTTGTACATCCATATTCAATCCTTGAGATAACTAAGGATTGTACTGCCAATTTGAGATCCGCCGTAGAAATGAATGGTTTAACTTTCCCAATGTAGTTCAAGCTACAGACCGATCGCGTGCCTGCCCTTTCCTGCCAAAGTATGCGAATACCTGATGAACAGACAGCTCTCAGAGTTCATCGAGACTCACCAGCTTCTCGACGATACGCAGTTTGGGTTTAGGAAAGGGCATGGAACAGAGACTGCCTTGATAAAGGCCTCTGACGAGATCAGGGTGATCATGGACCAGGGAGGGGCGGCTGTTCTTATCCTTCTGGATCTGTCAGCAGCTTTCGACACGGTCGACCATGCCACTTTAGTCGACCGTGTCACTGCTTTGGGGATTAACGGTTGCGCCAAGGATCTTATTTCATCGTTCCTGGCAAACCGTACCCAGACAGTAAAGTTGGGAGATTTCTATTCCCCTATCTCTGCACTCCCTTGTGGAGTCCCACAAGGCTCCTCGCTAAGTCCTATGCTTTTTAATATCTATGTAGCGGACTTGGCGAGGATAATAAAGGCCTATGGGATACAGCTTACATCGTATGCAGACGATACCCAGCTGGTGCTGGGTATCCATAAGGATGGTCTCACTGTAGCAGCCAACTTTCAGAAAGCTATGCTTGAGGTCAGTAGCTGGATGGCTCTGAACTGCCTTCGCCTCAATTCGGATAAGACCGAGATCATGACCTTTGGAAGACTCTCCCCTGAATGGTCTTTTGGTTGGTGGCCAGAAAAGCTTGGCCCTCCACCTGTCCCAGTAGAAAAAACCAGAAACCTGGGAGTGATCTTTGATAACAAGTTGGCTTTCGACCTCCACACCAACAAGGTTGTGTCGTCGTCTTTTTTCATTTTGAAAAAAATCAAGAAGCTGCTGCCTTATCTCCCGCCGTCAGCTGGGAAGACCCTGGTCTCTACCCTAGTCTTCTCCAGGATAGATTATGGGAATGCACTTTTCCTTCACACCCAGAAGCGTGTCACAACGAAGCTGCAATCTATTCAGAATGCGGCTGCTAGGATTCTTCTCAACATCCCTCGTCGCAAATCTACCACTCTTGGTATTCGTCAGCTTCATTGGCTGAGAGTGGAGAGCCGCGTCAAGTTTAAGGCCCTCTGTATTGCTTATAAGGCTGTACATGGCACTGGACCTAGGTTCCTGGTTGAAGCTTTCCAGCTGTATACTCCTAGGAGGCAATTAAGATCGGCCAATAACAGTCTCCTCCCGGTGCCACGCACAAGATCGGTCACCTGGGGAGACAGGCGCTTTCTTGTGGCCACTCCAAAACTTTGGAACCTCTTGCCACTAGCCATCAAAACCGCCCCGAATCTGATGAGCTTCCGCAGGCTCTTGAAAACATGGCTGTTTAATCAGTAAGAGGATGACTTGATGATAGATTCCAGTTGCTCCACAGCGCCGAGACACCTTCGGGTATTTGTCGCGCTATAAAAGTTGCGTAAATAAATAAATAAATAAACAAATAAATAAGTGAAAACAGGCACTTTTTGCCATTGATTTGATGTGGGCTTTCATGTCTAGTTTCTTATCCAGCGTGATTCCTAGTGATTTCACTGAGTGCACTAGAGTAGGGGTGCAGTTTAGTGCTGTGCTCAGTTTGGTCCATTCCTTCACTTCTGTGTGGTTGTTTGGTGGTGAAATTAATAGGAATTCCATTTTGTGTGCATTTAGCTTCAGATGATTGCTAGTTAACCAGCATAGTGACACTTTTAAGGCCTCATTCATTAACTTGATGTCTTCCAGAGAAGCGATCTTGATGTATATCTGCGTGTCGTCCGCGTACATGTGATAGGATATGTTTGCGTCTCGGAGAATTTTTGTAAGAGGTTCGACATACAGATTGAAATGTGATGGAGATAGTGTAGATTCTTGAGGGACTCCAATTGAATTAGGACATGAAGGGGATAGCGTCTGGTTGACCAGAAATCTTTGCGTTCTATTCTGAAGGAAGGATTCAAACCATTTCAGCACATTTCCCGACAGTCCCATCCTGTCATGAAGCCTGGCTAGCAATTTTTCATGATTTACCGTTTCGAATGCAGATGACAGGTCAAGAAGGACTAGTAGACATGCTCGATTGTGATCTAGGGCCTGTAATGCATCATCGACAATATATATGATCGCTGTTTCCATCCGGTATTCTGGTCATATAGCTTGAAGGTATCCCACTGTGCTTTGTTTTTTACCCTATCATGGTCGATTGTCGAGGTGGTATTGTTCAGTGCGTGTGGTTGGTTGGGCAGACTGTCAGCTGCCACCCTGAGCTCTCTTTCAAGCGTGTTGGCCTTGTTGGTGAAGAATGTTGAGATTTCTTCACAACTCAGTTGAGTTTTAGTAGTTTCTTGGGCAGATTTGGCCAACTTGTTGGATTTCTGCTTTAACCCTTTCGATGCTCATGACGAGCTCAGCTCGTCATGATGCACAGTTGAGCTGTGCTGATGACGAGCTGAGCTCGTCATGAAACCATAGCAATAATGAAATATCAGCACAGGAGGGGGAAAACGCCTAGCAGCCAAGGTGTTAAGATCTCGAATAGTTTCCATGGTCTGTTTTTTGCGTTATCCAGTTCTGATCTAATAAATTCCTTTTTGGAATTGAGGATCTTTTTGTTGTACTCATTTCTGATTTTTCTGAGGGATGTCAGCCCGGGGGTGCTGTCTCCATTTTCTTTCAGCAAGTCTTAGTTTCCGCCTATCTTCATTCAGTGTCCCATTAAACCATGGATTTTTATCCTTTTCTGTGACTCTTTTCGTTTTTGTTGCATGGTAGAGTTGACTATATTTGTTATTGACGTAGTGTAGTGATCCGTTAGATAATTCACATTCTGCAAGTTGTTAGGCGGATTTAGGTCCTTCTCACAACTTTCTACTAGTAGTTCAATATTCGAGTCTTTAGTGTCTGGGATCCACTTTTTGAGTTTGCTAGGCTGCGTGGTCTTGTTCTTTTTCAAGGTGGGTATAAGGAAGGTTATGGTATGGTGATCCGACCAGTCACATGGAACAACTGAGTGGATTGAAATAGTCTTGTTTCTCGATATTATCCAGTCTAGCATTGCTCCTTTCGAGTGTGTTGGTTGTGTGCAGGCTTGGGTATGGTTAATCTCAGTTAAAAAGTCTTTAAGAGTGTTGACCTGTTTGTCCTTATTGTCATCCCAGTGTAAGTTAAAATCACCTAGGAATATGTTGTTAGAGTGAGTGTTAGAGTTAGCCGTGATGATCTCCATTAAATGGTCTATGAAGGTAGCATCATTTCCTGGAGGGTGGTACCGCACATGCAGGTTGCACCTTTGATTGTCTGTCGATCGTATATTGAGACCTACGTATTCACAGGATTCGAATGGGTCGGATTGTATTTGGCTGATCTCTATATCCGATTGGTGGATGCAGGCTATACAGCCTCCTGTCTTTTTTAGTCTATCTAATTTCACAATGTTATATTGACGGGACACTAAAAGATCCATGAATGGAGATGAGGATTCCGTAAAGCCATGTTTCTGTCAGGGTTGCTAGGTCAATTTCCTGGCTAATGATAAGGGCAGCGATGTCTGATGCATGTTTTGCTGCGGACCGACAGTTGAGCAGTAGGCATATCGGAGGTTTCCCTGACCTACTAGGGTTCAGCTCTAGCGAGTTGGTGGTTAGCTGGACTTGTAAGTTGTTATGGTTGGGTTTCCTTTCCTTATGTCTGGATGTTCTATTAGCATCGATCTGGACTGTTCTAATTTCCTTCCCTCTACTGTGGTCTGTAGGCTCACACACCCGGAGTAAGGATATGGTTTCATCTTCCGACAAGTAACTAAGATTCCTGTCTCGCCGATTATGCCTATTTGATAATGGCATGGCCATCTCACTGCTCTTTCCTTGAGAATTATGCACTAATTTTTGGATGTGCTCGACTTTGGAGTGCGTGCTTACAGTGATTTCCAGAATCTTTTCCATTGCTTGCAGTGCGCTTAGGATGTCCTGTGACATATTGCCAATTTGTGTTTGTAGCTCTTTGATTTCTCTCTGGGTCTGGGGTGACATATTAGGAGTGTTCATCCGCTCATTTTGGGATTCACGGTTTGCGTTCCAGTGTTTTAGATCTGTTCTTTATCCTGAGTTCCTTTTCTTTGTGTCATTAGTTCTGCTGTCTGTGCCTCCTCTATGTGCGATGTGAGATGCGTTATCTGTGTCATGTGATCTTAATACCATGCATGGGTGAAGAACGTTTCGTACGGTCCTAGATGTCATTTGTGCTGTTATAGAGGGGGGTATGGGAGGGGTGGTATCTTCCATATCATTTATTCCTATGTTCTTAATGAGTGGCCTACTCGTAGGAGATGTCACATCATCTCAGCATCTCAGAATTAACAAACCAGGCATAGTTGTAATGGTACTGAACATCAGCAAACCAATAATTCTACCAGGCACTACATGAGCCAGGTGCCAGTCACGGTTTCATTCCAGGGGGTCGCTCAAGGTAGTGCATGTACCACAGCTTTCTGCTACCAGCCGTGTGAAAGATTCATGAGAAGTACAGCAGAAAAGCACTCAGCTTCACAAAATGCCTTTGGAATGACTCTCCAAGAGGTTAATGTTGTATGCCAAGCAGGTGATGGGCAGTGAGTTTTTATATAGATTTTTCAATACCGTGTTATTTGCCTTGTGTATAATGTACACAGCATTGTCCACGTTAAAGGAAATAGTGTTCTGAAAGGCAATGTTATAATCCGCAAACACTCACACACTTGCTTTTGCTACAGTTCCATTGATGAAATGCAGGAGAAAAACCTTAACTGCTAGGATGATCGGAAGGGATGGAGGTAGGTTCAAGAGGTTTTGTCACACAGGGGACCAACAGGGAACTGGAGAGCAACAAGAAGATTGGGGGTGGGGGATTTTACCAAATAAAAATCAGGCATGGAGGACTTTGGGCACCAATGGATGAGCAGGATCATAACAGAAAGCTCAGGGGAACAGGGATTTAAGAGAGGAAGCAGCACAGGAAGGCGAGAGCAGTGAAAACACATGCACATGATTGGAGTACTGAAATGAAAAGAAAAAGGTAGGGGCATATTATCAAGAAACAGCGTTAAAATTATTGCTGCTTTAACGGCAGGAAACTGCTGCTAAAGCGGCGATAAGGGGCTTGATAATATGTCCTTGAGAATTCCCATACAAGCCCGGTTCTGGTGTGAACCTTGGCTTCTAAGGTAATTCACAAGGGCATATTACCAAGCCCATTATCGCCGCTTTAGCTGCAGTTTCCTGCCGTTAAAGCGGCTATCATTTTAACGCTGTTTCTTGATAATATGCCCCTTAGTTCCCAAAATGGAAGACTACAAGTCATCAAATCAAAAGTATGTTGTAAAAGCCATACTCCTGGCAAGGGACAAGCACAAGAAGAAGGAAAACCATTGAATAAGAAGTAAGTAAATGCAAGTGACAAGAAAACTAATCAAAAGTAAGCAACGGACAGCCCAAAGCCGACTGTATGTTTTTGGTATGGTCCATAAGAGGTCATTTGACATTGCTGTCAGTTAGAGAGACCTAAAAAAAGGATAGCTGTTAAGCAAAGGAACTGAAATAGTAAAAGGAGTAAAAGGAGGATAAAACATGAATGAAGAGGCTCAAAATCGCCACTTTACAAAAAGAAATATTAAATATATGGGCTTAATTTAGGAAAGTCTTCTAAAAGCAATCTTGACTCAATTTTTATCCAAAAGAAAGCCATCTATATTGAAAAAAGAGAAGAGAGAGAGAGAGAGAACCACAGAAATCCAAATGGAATACACAAGTTGAAGTTGGATTCCTCATGTGGTAGGGGTCTAGTAGTAACCATGCAAGGAACATCTAGGATCACAACAGCTCACACTTTGTGTGAGAGCACCTAAATTACTCCCACAAGTTGACAGTGCAACTTCAAAAAAATATGTACACATATATTTTAAAGTTTTATGACTTGGCATATGCCTCATCTCCAAAAAAGCAAACATAAGTGCCCCTCTGACCTTCTGAGTATTTGTAAGTCCAGAAGCAAGTTTATTTTGTAGTTACCAGAGTGCCCAGCAACTCCAAAATTGATAGTTTCTTCTCTCTTCATCTCCACAAAAAGAACATAAAAAGTTAGAAAAATACCCTCGTACCTTGACAACACCACTCCTAAAACACTACTCCTTTACCCAGGCCTAGCAACTCACCCCTAGGGGTGTGCACAATGTGCATAATTTGCTTTTGAATAATTCTGCAAAATTCCAGCTAAGTCGGGCAAAATTATGCTTAATTAAGTGAACTGCAAATCTTTCATTTTGTGCTATATGTGAGCTCAAAATGCGTCCTATGAGTAGTCAGGATATCCTACTTTGGGATACTGGGCGGTGGAGGGGCAGTGCTACTGGGGGGACGGGCAGTGGTGCTCTGGACAGGGGCAATGGTTCCCAGAGTAGATGAGAGGTCACTGTGGCCCCACTATATGGCCTTTGGGTGGCAGGACATAGCTGATTATGAGTGGTACAGTGGTGTTGGTGGGGTGCAGATCCAGTGGTGCTCAGGACGTGAGAATACAATGTACAATTGGTTGGTGGAGGGGGTAGTGTTGATTGGTGCGATGGATGAGTATTGGTTTTTAAGTGGAGAAGGGGTGACTGGGGGCCCATGGGAAGCCCAGTGTACTTTTTGTTGGTGGTGGTTGGACAGCTCAGTATCGCTCTGGATAGATAGGGTAGTGGTAATTTTGAGGGTTGTTTGACAGAGGCATGCATGGCTAAACCACGCATGACTCTACTACGCTGCCTAAACCACGAATGCGTCTAAACAACGCTCTCCTTTACTATGCCTAGCTTGACCACGCATGCCTTTATTGTGCAATTTTGTGGTAAAGGAAAGACTGGTGTAGGGATGTGTGGTAAAGATCACACCCTAGGTCACCTGCCCTTAGCCCTAACAACTATCCCGACCACCAGAGTCTTAAAAAGTACCCCAACCCCACCCTGAGCCCATAAAACTAACCTGAGCCCCCGACCCCCAAAAACTTCTCAGACACCCAAACCCTAAAAACGATCCCAACCACCCTTGAGCCCTAAAAACACCTCCGACCCCCAAGCCCTAAAACTACCCTGACTCCCCACACCATAAAAACTACCCCAACCCGCATCAGCCCTCAAGGCAACCCTAAAAACAACTCCGCCCCAGCCCTAACCCTTAGCCCTAAAAACGACACCAACCCCTAAAAAACTACCCCCAACCTCCCCCCCAAAAACCAGCCCCTGCCCCACGCATATGCGTGGTTAAGGCATGTGCATGGTTAAGTCAAGCGTGGTTGTGCTTGCGTTGGAATGTCACACGTGACTCTGCCAGAGTTGCTCAGGCCGCTTCCAAATTTTATGAAGTGTAGTGGTACTCAGGGTGTGGGGAGGAATGTCTAGGAGCCCACCACATGGCTCTTTGGTGTTCACCTTATTTTGGGGTGCTGGGGAAGCAGTGCCAGTAGTGCTTGCAGTATGGGGAGGTGTCTGGGGATCTGCCATATAACTCATGGGTGGCAGGCTCAACCTACTTTTGAGCTCTAGTGCTCGGTGTGGTGCTGGAGCACTGGTGTTTGGGTGAAAAATTCAAAGATGCTCGGGTTGGGGAAGGATGACTTTAGGATCACTACAATCTCCATGGGGATAAGTGAAGCTTAACTTTGGATGGTGGTGGTGGAGGATCAGTCAGGGATGCATTTCAATCAATCAATCAATCAATCAATCAGGGGTGTGTAAAGTGCGCTACTCACCCGTTAGGGTCTCAAGGTGCTGGGGGGCGGGGGTGTGCGGCTTCGTTGGGGTCATCTTTAGAGCCAGGTTGTGAGGTCTTTCCTGAACTGCAGCAGTGTAGAGTTTTGCCAGAAATGGAGGAGGAAGTCATTGCAGGTCTTGACTGCGAGGAAGGAGAAGGACTTTCCACCTGCTCTGCTCCTGTAGAAGCACAGGACCGTGGCCAGGGAGAGGTCAGCTGATTGGAAGTTTCTCTCTGGGGTGTAGAACGAGAAACGTTGTTGAGGTATTCTGGTCCGATGTTGTGGATTGCCTTGTTTGCATGCGTGAGCACCTTGAATGTTATTCTTCTTTCGACTGGGAGCCAGTGGAGGTCCGGAGGTGTTGGGTGATGTGGTTGTGCCATGGGATGTCGAGGATTAGTCTGGCTGGGGTGTTCTGGATGGTCTGGAGCTTGCAGAGTAAGTTTTGTGGATTCCAGCATAGAGGGCGTTGGCATAGTCCAGTCTGCTAATGATGACGGCATGCATGACTGTTTTTCTGGATTCTGAGGGGATCCATTTGAATGTTTTTCAGAGCATGAGGAGGGTGTTGAAGTAGGTCGAGGAAACGGCATTGATCTGGCGGTTCATAGTGAGCGATGAGTCCAGTATGATGCCGAGGTTACGTGCATGGTTCGTCGGGGTGGGTAGGTTTCCAAGGTCAGGGGGCCACCAGGTGTTTTCCCAAGCTGAGGGGTGGAGCCAAGGATGAGGACTTCAGTTTTGTCTGAGTTGAGTTTCAGGCAGCTGTTCTTCATCCAGGTTGCAATGGCTTTCATCCCTTCTTGGAAGTTTTGCCAGGTGATGTTGGGTTCCTTGAGGAGGGAGAGGGTGAGCTGGGTGTAATCGGTGTAGGAGACGATGTTGAGTCCATGGTTTCTGATGATGGTTGTGAGGGGGGCCATGTAGATGTTGAAGAGGGTGGGGCTGAGGGAGGATCCGTGTGGTACTCCGTATCTGATCTATGTCGGTTCTGAGAGGTAGGGCAGGAGTCTGACTCTGTGTTCTGCCTGTGAGGAATGAGCGTATCCAGTCTAGGGCCTTTCCTCGGATGCCGGCGTCGTGGAGTCTGCTGGCTAGTTTGTGATGGGAGATGGTGTCAAAGGCTGCTGGTAGGTCCAGGAGGATGACGGCTGCCGTTTGGCCCTGGTCGAGGAGGGTGGGATGTCATCAGTGGCAGCAACATTGTTGGCTTCGATGAAGTTTGCTAGCTGGGTGTTGACTGCTTTTTCGGTAACCTTAGCAGCGAATGGAAGCAGAGAGATGGGTCTGACATTTTTTAGGTCTGTCTGGTCTGCGGAGGGTTTCTTCAGGAGGGGGTTGACTTTGGCATGCTTCCAGTCATCGGGGAATGTGGCAGACTCAAGGTAGCAGTTGATCGGCCGACATAGCTCGAGTGCGATGGCTGTGGTGGCTCTGTGAAAGATGTGGGGTGGACAGGGGTCTGAGGTTTCTCTTGAGTGGATGCTCTTCACGGTCTTTAAGGTGTCTTCTGTTGTGAGCAGGGTCCAAGTGAATAGGAGCTGTTGGGTGGCATCGCTGGGGGTGGGGGTTGAGGGGGTGCAGAAGTCTTGATTGTCGAAGTTGTCATAGAGTGTCTTGATCTTGAGGTGAAAGAAGGAGCTGAGTCTGTTGCAGAGGTCTTGGGAGGGTGGGACATCTAGTGTTTTGCTGCTAGGTTTGGCGAATTCCTGTATAATGGAGAAGAGTTTCTTGGAGTTGTGGGCATTGGAGAGGAATCTGTCTTGGAGGAAGTTCTTTGTGGATTTGATGAGTTGATGGTGTGCTGGGATGGCTGTTTTGTAGACGGTGCGTGTTTCATGGGTTTTGCTGTTTTGCTGTCTTTTCAAGTCATCGGCAGGAGCATTTGGATTCTTGGAGTGCCATGGTGAACCAGCTTGCTTTCTTGTTGTGTCGTCCTTTAGCTTTCTGGAGGGGGCAAGTGTGCTGGGCAGTTGGTGATCCATCAGTGGAGGTTGCCTGCCACGGCGTGGGCGTCTGGCGTTGTTGAAGGTGGTGTGCTAGTTAGGACGGAGATGAGATGTTCTTCGGTGACTTTGTTCCAGCTTCTGCGGGGGAGGCGGCGGCATGCTTATGTGTTGTTGGTTTTCTAAAGGAGAAGTGGATGTAGTGGTCCGTCCGGAGCAGTTCTGTGGTGTGGCTGTAGGAGATGCTGCAAAGATGGCATCAAATGTGTGTCCTGGTGTGTGTGTGGGGGCAGTGACAAGTTGCTTCAGTCCTATGTTGGTGAGGTTCTCCAGGAGGGCGGTGGTGTTGGGGTTGTCGTGGTTGTCCAGGTGGAAGTTCAGGTCTCTTATTAGAATGTAATTTGTGGGGGGGGAGGGCATGGGGTGTGATGAGGTCGGTGATGATGTTGGTGAACGTACCACAGGGGCCAGGCAGTCTGCAGACGAGGGTTATTTTAAGGTCGGTCTGGACCTGGAAGTGGAGATGTTTCATTGGCTATGAGGCGTCATCCGGGTCGGTGGTTGTCATGCGGAGTGAGCTTTTGTGGACAATGATGATGCCTCCTCCTGGGCGGGTGGGGCGGGCTTTTCTTAGGATCTTGTATCGGTCGGGAATGGCGGTTGCGATGTCAGGTACGGAGTTGGCATTGGTCCAGGTCTCTGAGAGGAAGGCGACATTGAGCATGTGAATGTTGAGGGGGCCCCAGATTTCTATAGCGTGTCTGTGTAGGGGGCGCATGTTGAGGAGGATGCAGTTGAGAGGTTTGTGTGCGGTGGCGTCCTGTGGGCAGGGGGCTGCTGCTGGGATCTGGAGGTGAGTGAAGGTGCAGCATCAGTGTCGGCAGGAGGACGGGCCTTGGGTGTTGTTCAGCGTCAACAGCTGACAGTTGTTGCTGTGCCCTGTGTTGAGAGTTTGGAGGGTTCTGGGGTCGCAATGGAGGCGGGTCAGTGCACCAGGCTCCCTGGCACTGGCCGCAGTCTGGTTATGGAAGGGCGCTGACGGGCTTGCCTTTGGCGCACCAGTGGCCCGGCCACCATTAAGTTGGGACCAGGAGAGGGCGGTCAGCTGGGAGGCGGGAGCAGGAAGGACACGCTGAAGGGGAAGGGTCGTGGGGGCAGCAGCGGCAGGTAGCACAGGAGAAAAGGAGACAAAAAATGGAACAAGGATCAAAATAGAAAAAAGGGGCAAAAGAGAAAAAAGGTGAGCAAAAAAGAGAGAGCAGAAAGAGAAAAAAGGGCACAGAGGGCACAGAAAAGAGCCGAACAGCATAAGAGCAGAGTGTTCTTGCTTGTAGTTGTCCCCGCTCACCAGTGGGGTCCAAAGTAGCAGCACAAGCGGTAGTAGAGGGAGAAGAACCACAGTAGCGCCAGATCCTTGTTGTTATTGACGTAACTCGTAATTTAATTTTCACTCAGGGCCAGGTGGGTGCCCTCAGTTTTGTGTTTCTTGGTCTCCGGTCCAATTCCTCACATGGCGGCTGATGCAGTTAAGTTAAAAAACAAAAGGCGAGGCACTACACCTAAGGCAGAGGGTCACTTTAGGGGTGGCAGAGCAATACTATGTCTGCTTGTGGAACTCCGTGGAATCCCACAGAGTTTTTCTGCAACCTCGGAATTCCACGAAGTGCAACTCCGCGAACTCCGCCCACCCTCAATCTCAAGCAGACTTGACTACGGCAATGCACTGCATGCCAGGATCTCCAGACCACTTCTACACAGACTTGAAACCATCCAGAACACCGCAGCAAGACTAATCCTCATCCTCTCTCCAACCACCCACATTTCACCACACCTCTAAGAGCTCTATTGCCTGCCTGTACACAAAGGCAGCCAATTGAAACTACTCATGCATGCATACAAGGCATTGCACAACATCAGACCAGCATACCTGAACAAACGCATATACTTTCACCAACAGACCCGACACCTACACTCAGCTTCACTCGCACACACACACCCCACATACACAAAAATAAAACGGGAGTTCACTAAAGTTCAAAGATGGCACCCAGAATCTGAAAAGACCTCCCCCAATACTGCAAAGCCTCCTCGTCGCTTCTCGAATTCCGCAACAGTTTGAAGACCTGGCTCTTCTACTAACATTGCTGGCCCAAGGGCCTACGCACCAAGCTCAAGCGCCTGGATACCCTCACAGGTGATTAACACAAGGCACAAATCCACTTCACATAACCGAGAGGAGGGAATGAGGAGGAAGGGGGCAGGTCTGGTTTGAACATTTTTGCCAGGGCTGCTTTGGGCTCCCAGTCCAGCCCTGCATTTGTGCCAGGATATTCTGTTGAGTCGTCCCCTACACGGTCCCGCTGACATCTCGTCAGCGCCTTGACTTTTCTTGACAGCCTCCAGCACTGAGGTGCAGTTTGCAAAGCAGGGGCGCGAGGGGTGAGCAGCTGGGGCACCATAATCAACACTTTCTTGAGTATTTCTCTAGAGCGTTCACAGCTCACTATGATTCAGCTGAGAACATCTGTGGAGCCTGACAGCTGATCGGCAAAATCCCTCCGACACCCCGGTGCGCTCTCAGTGAGGCAGCTGCCTCTCTTGGGGTGCAAAGGAAGGCAGAATGCTTGCAGCTGCCACTGCCAGGAAGGCGACGAGGGCTGTGGTACGCTTGGCCAGACATCAAAGGCTTGCAAATATGTCATTTTGGCTACAGTCATGAGAGACTTTTTGGTCTGACATAGCATGTGTTCTGAAAGTTGCTGTTAGCGGGACTTGCTGTTAATTCTTCTGAAAACAAGTGAATAGATTCACAACAGGTATATTGGAAAACACGTGCACTTATTGTATGACACGTGCACTTAAGGCCATATTTATGGCCAAGTCACGCAGTGCAGCGGAGTAACTCACCTTCCTGCACAGCACTGTTTGACAGGGAAAGGGCATGAATGCTCCGGGCCTCATTTATGAGACTGTGCATCACTTTTACGCCGCCGGTGTGTCACTTTTTGTGACGCACCAGTGGAGTAAAAAATGCACCTTTTTGCGCCATATTTACAAAGTAACGCATCTAGGTAGATGCGTCACTTTGTAAACCCCTGCGCCACATTATACCTGCGCCAGGTATAATGTATACAAGGGGGGCGTATTAACTCAAGGAAGGGTCGTAGAAGTGACGCAGTGAAATCTATGAGATTTCACTGCGTCACTTTTAGGACACCGTTGCGTCAATGAAAGGGAATATCTTTCTCATGGTTTTTATTAGAAAGAAGCAGGAAGAGGTAAGACTATTTACCTGAGCGGAGAAATTTAGCTGGCTATCAAAGATGACTCCGAGGTTTCTGACCTTGGGCATGGGGCTGGGGCATTCCCCGGCTCTCACTGGCCTCCAGGAGTCGTTCTACAGCTATAAGAATGGCTTTGGCGGCAGGTAATGGTCATTTTATAAAATATATATTGAATTAATAATTAACTGTTGTTGTGGTCATCTCTAAAAAAGCCAAACAGCACCACCTTGTCACAAGTGCCAGTGCGGTCAATTAAGTGCTGGTGCTGAGCACTGGAAACCACCAGCTCAAATTAAGCACTGCGCAGCATTTACAGTATTCCTAGGTTTTTGCCCTGAGCTGTACCCTTAGGGCAGCACATTCTGTCATTCAAAATGACTACTTTTCAACCATTCCTAAAAATACTTGGGGAATTTGTAAATTTCAACAAGATATTCAAGGATTTCAGCTTTCAGCCGCTTGAGATTCGAGTGTTTCCATCACCAGCTTTCAAGATATTTTTTGTTCCTACAACGGTCCCAAGTATGGGTGGTGTCCGCAACCAGTAGCATGTGGAAGAGGGGTCCAGATGTGGAATACTGTGCTTCTCACCTGTTGGACCTGGCCCTTTTTGCAGGTTCACCCCTAAACTTTTTGCATTTCTCCCAGCCTTTTTCTCAGTGTAGTGTTAGTGGTTTTAGGCCTCTGGGCACCTTAGCACTGTAGTCCAGTGTAAAGTGTGTGCACTCTGTGTTACATTTAGTGAGAAGTGGCCTGCCTAGGATTGCCTGGGGATTCCCTGCTCCGTGTGTATCAGTAGTAATCCCTGTTAGGAGAGGAGCAGTATGGTCAAGTCTGGTATGTAGGAAAGTGTGAGAATAAATGCTGTGCAATGGTATGCGCAGATTTATTATGACTATGTGACAAATGCCACTTTTAGAAGTTGGCATTTCTGTGTGCTATGTGTTTGCCTGCCTGATATGAATTAGGATAACCATAATTGGCTCATTGGGTTTACCTGTAAGTCCCTAGTATAAGTGCACTTTTGTGTGCCCAGGGCTGGTAGACCAAATATTGTTGGTGAGCCTGCAGCGCTGATTTGCACCACCCACAGAGGCAGGTTTTAAAGTATGTTTCAGACCTGCCATTACAGAGTCTATATGCAGCCCAGAACTGCCTTTGTATCTGTGAAGAACACCCACTTCCCAGTCCCTGCACCTTCCCTTCGCACCATGTAAGACACCCCTATGGCAGGGTGCGTTGTATGTGATAGGAAATACATGCCTAGGTCTGTGAAGCATGTTCTAATAGCGAGTTACCTTCCATTTCACTGTTTACTATTGTGAGGCTATCCGTTCTCATAGGCCAGAATGAGCAGTCTGAGTATTACATTCCATAATCATAACTGACCCCAGGAACATGATAGGAAACTCGAATTTGAAATGTCTGAGCTCAGGATATTGAGATACATCTTTTAGTAAGGATTATTTTTATATCCTGTGTCCAAAAATACCTCTTCTAGAAACAAGGTATTTTCTTGCCTAAGCTTTCCAGTAGGCTTTGCTAGTATGTGTATTGGCCGTCTGGTTTTGGAGCAGCTGGGCCAGCTGGGTCAGACCTGGCTGGAGAAGAGAGATCGACATTCAGATCATGGGGAGGGGTGACTTTTTGATCTGAGCAGGGCTGTGCCTGCCAAGGGAAATGATGACTCCACCTCCCACTGTGTGACTGATAGCAGACTGCCTCCCCCTGAAAGGCAGGATGCAGTCAGGTAATAAAGATGCCCCAGGGCCACACAAAACTGGTTCTGGCTGGGTTCAGTGACTTATGACTTCTGGGAACAAAGACTTTTGGTGTTATAAATATAGGGTATGGGTCCCCATAGTTTGTTCAGTTCCATGGTGCCATGATGCTGTACTGATCCTGCTGGGCATGCTGCTGCTGGGGCCCAAGGGGGCTGCCAGGAGGGCTTGCCTCCCTAGGCCCTGCATTACCCTTCTAAGGACTTAATCTTTTTTTGCTAGAGGACTTTTGTTTTCTTCTGGGCACCACCGGATGAGCGCTTGGGAGGAGAGGAGCACAAGGGCTCCTCAGCGCTGAGCTGAAAGCGTCCCATGGGAAATCCCTACGCTGGGATTCCTCATGGGACGCTTGAGGAATCCCAGCGTAGGGATTCCCCCGCATTCCTATTAGACCGAGCGGGAGCCCACCCCGCTTTATGATGTTTTGAAGGTCGCGGGTGCCCACTTAGCGCCGTGAGGCCTTTGCGGGCGCCCATCCTGCTTATGTGCTTTGTTTTGGGCGGGTGCCCACCCCACCATTGTCCCAAGGAAATGGGAGCCTACACCGTACTACCGCTGAAGGAATCGCCAAGACACTGCCAAGTGCGACCCGGAAGGAGGGCAGTGGGTGGGGCAATCACAACGCTGCCATCGCAGCGTTGTGATTGGCTTTGGGGAAGAGAGGGAGGCTGCCTGCTTCTACCTCCTGTTAGCAGAGAGAACAGGAGGCGCAACACAGGAGTCCGGGACCAGAGGGGGAGGTACGTTTTTTTTTACATTTTATTAAATTAATCCCCAAACCACTCCCCGCGCAACCCCCCGCACCCCACCCACGATTCATGCTGGCCGCGACTGGATGGAGTCCCACGGAAGACAGACAGAGCAGAGACGCAGGGCGCGGCGACAAGGTAAGTGTTTTTTTCTTTATTTTTTTCCACTTCTCTCCCTCCTCCAACCTCCCCCCCTCCCTCCACCGTCCCCCGCCCTGCCACCCCTGATCCATGCCAGTCGCCACTGCTCTTTTAGTGGCTGGCATTCAGCAGCAGTGAATGAGGTCCTGCAAGACTGAGATAAAAAGACAGGAAGAGTAGGGTAGTGGAAGAAAGAGGCATGACGTGGAATCAAGACTAAGCAGCCTTGGTCTTCAGCAGCCCTGGCATTCAGCAGCTCCAGACGTCTAAGAAAAACTTTGGACTACTGCACTTATATGGGTTTTTTTTGTATAATTTAAAAAGTGTGAGTGATGCCAGAACAAGACAGTAATCAGAAAATTGCAGTTTTTATAAATGGACTGCAAGTGGCATATATTATATGTACATCTTTCATAAATAAATATATGCCGATTAAGTGTGAAACTAACTACACGCAAAGGTGTCGGGTACCAAAGCAACAGATTGCTCAAAGTCTGTGATTCACACCAGCACACTCCGCTTGTTACAAATTGTCAATATATGACAAAAACCCCTACAGAACCGTTTTCTTTCTATATAAAGGTTTATCGCACTTGCCACATAACCCACCATCTGCTTCATACTTTTACAGATCTCAATAAGAGAAAAATAGTTTCTAGCTTAACTAGAACATAAGCTACTAAAAGAGCCACATGTGGTGCCATAGTTGCTGATTGCTGTTGTCATGTGTTTAACTGGCGCAAATGAGGTGAAACATGTTCCCAGACAGTTTGGGGCAGATTTACAAGGAAGTGCCGCCACGCTGCGGCACTTCCAAAGCACAGGAATGCGCAAAACTGCTGTCAGATGCCGGCGCAGGCCCCCCTTGCACCATGGTGCAAGGACATCTGCATCATGGTGAGATTGTTTTTGTGCAGGAAAGGGCATCTTCTTGCACAAAAACAATCACTACAGGCATTTTCCTCTTTCAATGCCTGCTGTAGAATGCAGCAAGCATTGAAAGTAGGAAAAGTCGAGGAGACATGAAGACATTTTTCCTCGTTGCACCTCCTCTAGCATTCAGACGCATTTCCAGATTTACGATTCCTCGTAAATCTGAAAATGTGTCTTGTTCCATGGGTGTTGCGTGGGAACACCCACAGCAACACCCATGGAACGTTCCTTTCACAGAAAGTGCTGCCTGTAAAGTGGCCATATTTACAAGGACAGGAAAAGTCACGTAGGGTGGAAAAGCCACGCATGGTGGCTTTTCCTGTTCTTGTAAATATGGAGCAGTAACATGCGCCACCAGTACGTCACAAAAAGTGACGTACTGGTGGCACAGGGGGCTTGTAAATCTGCCCCTATGAGTGTAAGCTATAATGACAATATAGTGAAGTAATACGGCCAGAGAATAGGCCACATTTTTCATCACACGAGTTTTTCTTACCACATAATTTAGTAAAATCGTGCCGCATAATTTGGTCTTCATTGTTGTGTAATTCTAATGGCTTTGGTGTATTGTACCTCAAAGCCGCCAAAAGCAAAAATGTTGTAGTCACAATAAAAATCCATAATAAATACATTTCATATCAAGAGAAATAATATAGGCTTTGGGACATGAAAACGCATATTCGTTTAAATATTTTTGCTCGGACTTTAAATAAAATGTGCGGTTCCTTGTTCCATAAAAAACAGCAATTTCTATTGTACATTAACACTTATATCAGTAGTTTTGCATCTTTTTGGGGGAAATGCGTGGGTGCTGTACAGGACGCAGGTAGGTGTTGGATGCAGGGCCCTCGACAATGCCCACTAAAATATCAGCGCTCCATGGGAGAGCAGCATTACAAGTTGGAGAGGACAGTGGAAGCAATAAAATATGTCTACCTCAATTAATTAAATTCTAAAAGCTGGGTAATCCTTACATATTTATCTGAAGTTGAAAGTGTGCCCAGAGCGAGTTCCAGAAAATCTTTTTTGCCCCAGTGGTGGTAGAATGTTTCGGCTCATTCCAAAATGACAGTTCCATAGGGGTCCTCCATGCAATAGATTTTGTTCATTATTCAGTGTCGAGTGAAGGCCCATTCATAACATTTTGCAGGGCCTGATTCACAAACTTGATGTGGGGGCCACTGGTCAATTCTTTCATGTTTTTCCAGGTGTCATAGACGCCTTATCCTAAATATTTTGTATAAGCCCTCCTGAGAAACAAAATATTACGGCAGCTGTGCCATTTGGCACCAGCAAGGGGTATGGCTTTGCAAGCTACCCTCGTTCTCTAAAAGACTCATGGCTTGCTTTAAAGTAAAAATGTAGGCATATATTTCGCTGCAAGGGTGTGCAGGGCCCTGAAACGGGTTCTGCCTGCGTTAAAACACCTCTATTGCCATCCACGTGTGAAGGCATTGGCACTGAACCAGCGTGTGATTTGCTACTCCGGCCAGAAATCACCTGCTCGAATTGGAGGTATTCGTGACATTCTTATAGACAGGCGAGCAAATGATTGAGCAACGTGATTTATGAGGCCGCTTAAAACCACATAATATGGCTTTGTGTGGCTTCATTACTTCTGACTCAGAGCATGTACCGCTTTGTGTGGTGCAAACATGACGCAAGGCTCATGAATATTCCCCTCAAATGAGAACATGGGGCTTCATCAGTGCTGCAGGAATCTTGAAGCACTGCCCTACGTCAAAAGTCTTTACATTATCGGGCCAGCCGGGTCGTGCCCCCAGCAGTCAGTGGCTCTGGAGAGGGTGGGGCAGCGGCATCAGTCGTCATGATGACTGGATGTATGACGTTACAACGCATACATTCACAATGCATACCATTACAACGAAACTTTTACAACACAAGATCCATTACAATGCATGCCATTACAACGCATGCCATTACAACGTAAGTATGGGTAAGTATTTTTTTTTTAACTAATGGGAATGTAATAGCAGTGTAAGTGTTGGATAGTGTAGGGGTTAAAATTACTATTCTAACTCCAGGAGGGCGTAATAGTAGGGAAAGTGTTGGATGGTGTAGGGGTTAAAATTTAATTAAATACGTACCCATACTTACGTTGTAATGGCATGCGTTGTAATAGCAGCTGCGTTGTAATGGCATGCGTTGTAATGGCATGCATTGTAATGGATCCTCCATTGTAAAAGTTTCGTTGTAATTTTAGTGCGTTGTTTTAGGTGCGTTGTAATGGCTGTTTCCCTGATGACTGACATCATAGGGGTGGTGGCTGGGAGATGAGCACACAGCACAAGCATGCATGTTGATTTGGACAGAGAATTTCTCCAGCCAGCCCGACATGCGTACTAGTGAGCGGTAAGTACCCCAGCTCAAGCCAATCCTGGGACTGCTGGAGCAGCGTCTGGATTGGCTGAGACGCGGTTGCCAGGCCTGTCTGGAGCAGATTTGTGCACAAGAGGCATGGGTGGGTGGGAGGCTCTACCAAAGGCATATGATCAGTCAATGTAATGGCTTATTGTGAAGCCATGGAATGATTGGCCATTTCTACCTTCGCTGGGCTGTTCAGCCAGCCTGGCTGTCCCCCCCCCCATCCTTTGCCGAGTGTGATGGAGGCAGACCACACCTGGCCTTGTATTCAGTACAAATAGTGTTGTTGTTGTGGCCTGACCATTAAGACAATGGGGTGACCCAGAACGTCAAAGAGACCCGGGTAATGAATGCTATTCAAAGACAATGGTCTCAGACAATTATTTCTACTTAAAGATTTTTATGATCACTTTCTCTTAGTCATGGGGCATGTCCAATTAATGAACCCAAGCACATTCAATGATAATATGTATACAATCAAAATCAAAAAAGCAACAGCAATAATTATAAATCCAGGGCAATTTTAATTCATTGCAATTATGGCTATCTCAGTGTACAGAAGGAGAAATTCGGTTGCCCAAACTAGAGTATGTGCAAGAAACTGAATATAGCGTGTTAGGATAGAAAGATATAAAAGGAGCATAGAATGAAGAGTACTTCAAATTTGGATACACAAACAATAAATTTATACAATGAACAATTTGCAGATGGCCTGGCGTGTGATATTTTCAAAACAATTTCTTATGGAGACAATGCTTCCAAAATGATATTGCACACAAAAAGGTGTATAACAACATCCAGGACAAAGATTCAAATGGCGTCGACGTTTCGACTCGTCTTTGAGGCCTTATGGAAATTAAACCTTGGCCAGCGAGTCTTCATCAGGACTAATAGTATGGGCAGCCAGAAGAGTAGCAAGGCCCTAATCAGTGTAGGTGGCAGGGGAAGGGTGATGTTTTCAATCTCACACCCAGAGATAGGGAATTACTACCTTATTCACAAGGTGGATCTAGGTTGTAAGTTTGGTCAAATCTTGCAGGCAATAAGTCTCTGCTTCCTCAATTTCCATAGAAATTAATCAGGTCCCATTATAACTTCCAAGTGGCCCTTCAATTGGCCGGTAATGGGGTTAAAAGCGAAGTCAATGGGAAAAATGTACAGCCACCCGTCGGTACACGCTGTTGGTCGAGTTACCAGTTGTGTAATCAGTCCCCCAGAGCTGTTCGGCGTCTAGTTCCGAATGAGCCTGGCGCCCGGAAGTTATAATGGGACCTGATTAATTTCTATGGAAATTGAGGAAGCAGAGACTTATTGCCTGCAGGATTTGACCAAACTTACAACCTAGATCCACCTTGTGAATAAGGTAGTAATTCCCTATCTCTGGGTGTGAGATTGAAAACATCACCCTTCCCCTGCCACCTACACTGATTAGGGCCTTGCTTCTCTTCTGGCTGCCCATACTATTAGTCCTGATAAAGACTCGCTGGCCAAGGTTTAATTTTCCATAAGGCCTCAAAGACGAGTCGAAACGTCGACGCCATTTGAATCTTTGTCCTGGATGTTGTTATACACCTTTTTGTGTGCAATATATTTTTGGAAGCATTGTCTCCATAAGAAATTGTTTTGAAAATATCACACGCCAGGCCATCTGCAAATTGTTCATTGTATAAATTTATTGTTTGTGTATCCAAATTTGAAGTACTCTTCATTCTATGCTCCTTTTATATCTTTCTATCCTAACACGCTATATTCAGTTTCTTGCACATACTCTAGTTTGGGCAACCGAATTTCTCCTTCTGTACACTGAGATAGCCATAATTGCAATGAATTAAAATTGCCCTGGATTTATAATTATTGCTGTTGCTTTTTTGATTTTGATTGTATACATATTATCATTGAATGTGCTTGGGTTGATTAATTGGACATGCCCCATGACTAGGAGAAAGTGATCATAAAAATCTTTGAGTAGAAATAATTGTCTGAGACAGTTGTTGTGGCCTGGCCAGGCTCAGGTCACTTTTGTCCTGACCGCTGCTAGCCTTGATGATTACGAAGATCACGATCCTGTGAATTGTGACATCTTGTACAACACTGAAGCCAAGCCAGCCACTTTGACCCGCTGCAAAAAAAGTAAAAGAAAAGTAGCTTGGTGCCACCATTTTAACCACTGCGGAGGCACTGCATGATCAGTTTTGAACGCAAATTGCATACTGTCTCATTGTCTTTGCTGCAGAACATACTCCAGAGTAGAGTAGAGTCTGTTTTTTTTCTTTATGCAGTTTTATTATAGCGAGAACTCAACCGAAGTATTGGAGTGCTTGTCGCTTCGTTTACATGAGCACCAGCTAAGTTACACAAGGACACACATTCTGCTCTGTTGAATCTGTTCATTCACACTGCTGAGCAAGCTGAACGCTGAGGTCAGTGCTCACCAAACATAAGCTGCTAGCAACAGATAAGACATAAAGAAACTGTGATGCAGTACTGCTGTGATGATATTAATTGCACAGGAGCAAAAACAATCGAAATAACCTTTAATTGACTCGAATAAGTCGGAGACAGTGTAGCCCTACTACTCTCCAGGTATCACGTTTTACTGCTCACTAGTAAAGCGGGTCATGCATACAAGTTAAGAAATGGCATGAAAACGCTGAAATTGCCTTTGCTTTTGTTCAGTTTGGTAGGATGGAAACTTTACACTGTAGCTAAATCCAGGGTAAAGTCAGGGTTTACGTTGTATGTTTTTTTTTTGGCCAGGCAGGGCTCTCGTGTCTACTGTGAAGCTAGAGCTACATCACTGCATTCAAATGAGAGATGTTCATGAAACACGGGGGCTTACGTATAAACCCCTATCGCCACGGGAGCATCACATTTTGTGATGTTTCCATGGCAATAGGGGCTTTGCCTTATTTACAAGGCAGCATTAAGCCACTTAACGTGGCTTAACACTGCCTTGTAAATAAGGCATCCTTTCACGCTATGCTTAGTGTGAAAGGGGTGGGCAGTGGGTGCTGCAACACTCATTGATTTTGACGCTGCCCCCTATTTACAAGGGCAGCGTAAATAGGAGGCAGCTCTCAAATTATGACCAGGTAAAACTTGGTCTTAAGTTGGCGATACGAGGAGAAATGCTTTATTTCTTTTTGTTCTTGGATTGTTGGATTGTTTATGTACAGGAAGGAGACCCTCCCTGCACATAAGCGATCTCTTTAAAAAAATTACTTTTTGTGACTTCCATGTGACAAGTGGCAAAGGCATTTAAAGATTGTTTATGTGCAGGAAGGGACACCTTCCTACACATAAACAATCTTCCCCTGCATGCAGGCACCCTTGCACTATGGTGCAAGGGTGCCTGCGTTGACGCTACACTGGTAAGTGTGGTGCTAGTGCAGAGGGAAATGCAAGGCTGCACCATATCCTTGTAAATATGGTGCAGTCTTGCACTTCTGAAGTGGCGGAGTTAGGCGTTAACACCTCACTCCACCACTTCCTTGTACATATTCCGCAAAGTTTCTGTTTCCTCATGAAACTGAAACTATCAGCCTTATTCATGAAGCCGAAATCGGCTCGCAAAGGGCCAGATTCTGAGGATCTGGCCCTTTGCGAGTGCGATTTTTGCATTTGGGATTCATCATCCCAAATGCAAAAATCGCTTTTTGCTACATCGCATATTTGCGAGGAATTACATTTAAGGAATCTCTATTTGAGATTCCTTAAATGTAATTCATTATCCATTTTTCAATTGCGGAATCGCAATTTCGGGCCGCAATTTACCGTGAGGTCAAACCTCGTGGTAAATAGCGAAAACTCAGAAAAATGCATTTAAATGCATTTTTCTGAGTTGCATGTTACACACACATGTCCTTTGGACATGTGTGTGTGCAACACCTGTGTAAATTTTCATTGCAGGGGTGCCACAGGGTGTCCTTTGGACACCCTGGCACCCTTGTAATCGCAATCTCATTTGCGATTAGCTAATTGCTAATCGCAAATAAGGATTGACTCCCCATGCATTCCTATGGGCCTTTTGGCCCATAGGAATGAATGAGGAGTTATTCCTTATTTGCGATTAGCAATTAGGTAATTGCAAATAAGGAATCAGTGGGAATCGCAATTAATATTGCGATTCCTACATGAATCCCGTTTTGCGAGTTTGTAATAGCGATTCCTTATGAATCGCTATTATAGACTCGCAAAACGACCCGTTCATGAATCAGGCTGTATGGCGGTGGCTCTTATCTTTCTCTACTTCACACGCTTCAAGGGGGAATTAATTAATTTACGACGATCCTGTTGAGGGCTCCGGGCGCCACCAGCACTATAATCGGCCCTTGAGTAAGGGGGAGGGAGAGGGGAGACAGGAGGAGGAATCCTGAAATTATGATTCTATAAACTAGTCTTTTACAGGTTTTAAAATCATAACTGTAGTATCTGAAGAAGGCTAGTGCTTTTCTTCCAGACTCTTTGA
This sequence comes from Lissotriton vulgaris, assembly GCF_964263255.1. Taxonomy (NCBI): domain Eukaryota; kingdom Metazoa; phylum Chordata; class Amphibia; order Caudata; family Salamandridae; genus Lissotriton; species Lissotriton vulgaris. The sequence goes on along the minus strand of NC_141685.1, from coordinate 794,843,481 downwards.
CCACAAGGGCAAGGAAAGGGCCCTCCAGAGAAGCATCTCCTGGAGGTGTGGTCCACTGTAGTCTTGCTTTTGCAGCTTCCAAATCACTCCACCACCCAGAACTTCCTCTCTCTCAAACTCGGGCATTCTCCTCCACGCACTGCCCCAATCCTTCTAGATAACGCGTGGCACCCAAGCAGATCCGTCGATGACATTACATACCTGTTTATATAGGAAGCCCCTGCATCTATCCCATGCCCTCTTGTGGGGCCAGGTACAGTGGGATCAGGGAACACACACCCAGTCACTCTCGCCCGCCAGTGCAAACGCCCACAAGTGGCCTGGCACAGTCTGCCCTGCCTGTCCCTCACCCGCTAAATCAGAGAGGTTCAGCACACCCAGATCTGCATACTCAAGTGAGCAAAGTTTGGCCCTGGGGTGACTAGTTTGCCCTGGGGTGACTAGGATGTATGTATTTAACCATCTGCAGAACCACTTGCACTTTACTCTTAGATGGCAAGGGACTTTCTAACATACATCTTAAAAGTTTAAAACATACAGTATAGATATAGACACAAAGACTCTTGTCGAGTAAGTTAAATCTGTGCTTTTAGCCTACAGTACTGATGGCAGGAAGCCGGCTCTCCTCAGTTCCCTCGTGCCAAATCTCAAATATAAAGTTCTTGTGAACAGTGCTTTAGACTCGTGTGTCGTACTGCATGCTCCGCAGACTGCTCTGGTTCTCGGTCCCTTTTGTGTTTTATCTTGGTGTGTTGTAAAGAGCCCAGTTCCAGAATGAGGAAGTGCGTGGGAAGATATTGGGTAAAGCATGAAGGTCTATTTGATCACATTACAAAATCGAAAAACCCTATAATGTTTTTAATCGTAATGAGTAATAGTGGCCAGCACTTCTGCCAATGCCTACCACCGAATTGCCAAAACTAACGCTTGAAACTTGGTATCCAAAAGAGCTCCTGTTCACCTAAAATGACATTCACAGGCATCGCTTGACTTTTGCGTATAATTTATGTGTTTAGTTGACTAAAATACTATATTTTTCTTTTCAGCACCTGGGAAAACTTGACAAGCATTACCTAATTTTTGGGCAAAGAACAAAAGGCCAAAACCCCCTTTGCTGCGCCTTCACCCCTACAACACAGCAAACCCCAGCATTTAAGGAACGAAATCTGAAACTCTATTTTTTTCCATTGTAGTTAAGGGTTGTGTATGTGGTCTACATGATGGGTGGGATGGATGCACATTGATATCTATTTGAGGCATGGGCCTGTGTAATCAATACTAAAAGATATATTTGAATGTTGATAGCTCCATTGAAGACAATGAATTGGCTCTGGGAGAATAACGGCTGGTGTAAGCCTTCTGCTCCAACATAATTTTAATGTTTGTCTTTCTGTTTTCCCCTTAATTTTTAACATTGTACCCTCATTGGATAGAATGTAATAATAGCCTTCTATCCCAGCTGCCTTTGGCTGTAATGATTGATAAAGGCACTATACCTTGCCTTGTTATAGACCTCACCTGTGGCTCGAGCAGTGTCTGTTTCAGTGCCTTCAGCAACCAGTATAGCATACCGAGGCAGCAGGCTATAAGCCCATATTTCTAACAGTCATATTGTGTAAAGGGGAGCTGTTGGAGATATATTGTGATAACGAAATAAGATATGTAGTTATACATAAATGTTATGCTTTTGCACCAAGCCTTAGACATTGTACTTTGATTATTGACCAGTAACTTTAATATTGGTAAGACACCATGAATACATTAGAGCAGTTACTTGCAAGGCCATTCATTGGACTGAGATGTGAATATAAACTAATTGTAAAACAATTAGGACCTGATTGGCCAGACCTAAAACGACAACAAAGTGCACAATACAGAGGGAAGATTTGCCGATGTACATTCTCAAACACCTAGTACACAAATGTTAATTGGCTTACAGGGTGCACTTCCACAAATTCTCTGTTCTGATTCCCTTGCTTGCTGTTTGGTGGTGACATTCCTTGGACAAAAAAAGGAATAACAGACTTAAAGCATTTGTCAGATGAAGTAAAGAAGCATGCATATATAAGAATCCATATGGAAAACTTGACGAGACGGAGAATGTTGGGAGACATTCCGATTGAAGCTTACATAAGCGACGCGTACCACAAATCAATAAAGAAACACAATGAAGCAGTTGATGGGAATAGACACATACTCTTCTTACCAACAAAAGAGAGCCTATTTATGTGAATTCCTATGGAGACATTATGTCTAAGTAATGAAAAACACAGCGACTGAATCCAACAAGTGAGTGGTCAAAAAACTAATAGGACAAGGAGAAAACTATTTTCTAAAAGAACCCTCACTCACCCTAGTGGTGACATGCTTCATCATGGGGCTCGTCACAGGAGGGGCCAAGTGCGCCATGGAAAGCAACATTCGGACGCCAGCGGGAGAGAAATTAGGTTCCCAGTGGCGAGTCGTACCGGTTGAAGTAAGTGTTAACTCGCTGCATTGCAGAAAGAAATACATTCTGATTGTGTCCTGAAAAGCTTTGACGAATTAAGAACTAAACCGCTCCGTGTTGGCTTCTTTGCACAGATAAACACGGGACGTGAAGAGAATGCCAGACTGAGCGTCCATGCGGCATGCTTGCTCTTCTGACAGAGTGAGTGTTTTGAAACTGACTATGTGATCTTCTGTGACTTTTCTGTTTCCGTGGCCCAGGTAGCTCCTAAGAGGGGGTTGTGAGGACTCGGATATTCTATGAGCTACAAACCCGTTTTTTTTAAATATGAAGATTCTAAATATGAAAGTAACCACATGGTTGCACATCGTAAAGAAATAATTTCACTTTACTTGAAACGACCTGAATACAAGTTATATATCTATAGTTTAGCAACTATTTGATAACACAAGTCAAAGTAACTAATTTAGACATGTGATATAACTAACATAGATACAGCTGAGATTGTTTGTATTTTTATGTTATAGATGGTATCCAGGCAAATAGCAGGATCATCGAGTGCGGGTAAAACCGTGAGTTAATTGAGGAAAGTCAAAATTTGTACTTTTTCTCTCTACCGTCCTAACGGTGTGGGCACTCCTTAGCGTGGGTGGACCCCCGGAGGACGTATTTTTCTATTACTATTTTTTGGTCCTGAAGAAAGCTGAGCTAAGATAGCATAACACAGTAGAAACATGTCGACCACTTACACCAGATCACTAGGGTTTTAATTTCAACCCTTCTGTGATCTCACTATTTTAATGTGAACAACTGGCCCTTTGAATAAAATTGTTGGTATCTTTTATTGTCACCACCTATTCACTGATTTTTCACACTTCACAGTTGACATACCAGCTCCGCTGCAATTGCAGGCGTTGAAGCACACAGGGGATACTTGGCCCCTCCTGTGACAAGCCCCATGATGAAGCATGTCACCACTAGGGTGAGTGAGGGTTATTTTAGAAAATAGTTTTTTCTTTTCTCCTTGTCCTATTAGTTTTTTGACCACTCACTTGTTGGATTCAGTCACTGTGTTTTTCATTACTTAGACATAATATCTCCATAGGAATTCACATAAATAGGCTCTCTTTTGTTGGTAAGAATTGTGATTAAGGGGTAGGAGAGTAGCCCTGTTTACCCTTTCTCTCTAGTTGTATTTACAAAATAGACACATACTGTCAAAAATAATTGATTGAATTTGTTTCTGTAGTGCTTTTGAACTTGCATTACGTGGGCATGATGAATCTGAAAGTTCCTCAAATCCTGGTATATTCAGAGGCCATGTGGATTTAATAGAAAGCATAGACAATGAAATGGAAGCACATCTAGCAAGTGCTACAGTCTTTAAGGGCACCTGTAAAATAATACAAAATGAACTCTCTGAGTGCATGCTAGAGATTATAAGGATCTAAATTATCAAACAGTTGAAAAACACAGACTTTGTTGCTATTCAGGCTGACAACACCACTGAGGTGGTCACTAAAACACAGTCGGTATTAATCGTTTGCTACCTTGACAATGACAGTAAAGTTGTGGAGTGGTTCTATGGCTTCTCGCATTTCTCTAGTGCAGAAAGGATTACTGCAGCTATACTACATGAACTGAGCTTGATTTTTCCAGAGCAGCCTCAAACACAAAACGTATTGCACACAGCTATGATGATGCTTCAGTAATGAGTGGAATATTAGGTGGAGTACAAAAAGGGATTAGAGATGTATACCCTTATGCCCATTATGTGCACTGTTATGCCCATCAACCTAATCTTATTATGCAATAGGCAGTATCAAAGATCTGAGGCACACATTTTCTTTTTGGATGTAGGAGTCATGGCAGCAGTCTTCTCACGTTCCTCCAATAGAATGGAAGTACTCAAAGCGAACCCCAATTAGGAACTTTCATATACGTTAAATCAACCACATATTCCAATACAGGGTGATCTTGAGAAATGTCATAGAAGCCAATGCTGACTTTGAATCCCAAAGTCGAAATGAAGCCCGTGGGTTTGCTAGAACTCTACAAGAAAGAGCATTCCAGTTCCTGCTGGTTTTATTTTATGAAATAATGCCTTGTGTCGACATATTAGACAACCAGTTACAAAAAACGAGAAATAGATACTGTCTTTATGCAAAGAGCTACCAGTCTGTTTGTCAGCAGCATAAGCCAAGTGAGGGATGGGGTTGACAATTAAGACAGCAGACTGCCAAAGGATTCTATTTTCTCAAACCGCAGGAAAAAAAAATCAGCAGTCTGGTCCAAATCGCAAAGAGGATATGTGACATAATTGTGCATGCACAGGAATGTTTTTCTTTTACAAAACATTTGGTGAGTGCCACATTACTGCAAAATTTTCAGTTTGCAAAATATGATACCTGGGGGCATATTATCAAGGATGGCGTTAACATTTTTGCCGGTTTAGCAGTGAATTTCAATAGAAGCCCATGTTCACACCAGAACATGGGCTTCTATTGGAATTCTGAAGGGCATATTATCAAGCCCATTATCGCCGGTTTAGCAGCAGTTTTCTGCCGCTAAAACAGTGATGATTTTTAACTCTGTTCTTGATAATATGCCCCTTCCTTCCCTGAGCAAGCTCTGAATGAGGCAGTGGAAGCTTATCCTATGCTTAACAAAGAGGATCTGTGAACTGAGTTGACTGTACTGTACTCAATGCATGAGTTTTTATTTCTTTGCTAGCTTTAATTCAGAAACTTAATATTGAAAAGCCACTTACAGAGAAAGTGGCTTAACTGAAGATAGTGATTACCACCCTATGACAACAGCAGAGTTGAAACAATGTTTTCTACTTTAAACAAACCAAGGACCTTCCTGAGGAGCACCATTATTGAGGAAAGACTGAATGCTTTAGCAATGCTCTATATAGAGAGAGACCTTGTTAAAAGAATCCCAGACTTTAATGTTCAAGTCATAGAATGTTTTCAGCAATTATAGACAGACGTGTTGATTTTGTCTACAAAAAGTGAATAAGTTAACCTTAACATTTCTTGAATCTGCTAGTTTGTGAACTGCTCAGTTGTTCCTCATCTGCTGTAAATATATTAGAGACACTGAAATCACTGGTGTATGACTGACTTCATCCTTTCTGCTGTTTATTGTATAGTTGGTTGCTCTCAATGAGACATAAAGGGGCATATTTAAAAGCCCCTATTGTCTCCACAGCATCACTTTTATTGAGGTTGTGGTGGTGATAAGGGCTTTGCCTTATTCACCAGGAAGTGTTAAACAACTTAAGGTAGCTTTACGACACCTTGTGAATAAGGCACCCTCTCATGCTATACTTAGTGTGAAAGGGGCGGTCAATGGGTGTTCTGGAGGGCATTCTGCCGAAACACCCAATGATTTTAATGCTGCCCCATATATTTACAAGGGTGGCGTAAATATGGGGCAGTGCCAAAATTAAAAAGAGGGAAAACCTTGTCTTACCCTGGCGCAACGAGAAGAAATGTTTAATTTCTAAATTTTTGCTGTTTCCATGTGTGCTGCATTGAGCAGTACACATAGAAACAGCAAAACACCATCAATTGTTTATGTGCGGGAAGTTGTCCCTTCCAGCACATAAACAATCATTTAAAAAATGACGTTTTGCAACTTCTATGTGTGCTGCCTTAAGCACCACACATAGAATTGTGTTCCAAAATGCCCTTTCCAATTGTTTTTGCACATCAACAATCATTCAACTCAACGCAGGCACCCTGGCACTTTGGTGCAAGGGAGCATGCGTTGGTACTAAATTAGCACAAGTGCAGGTGGAAACGCAAGGCTGCACCGTATTCTTGTAAATACGGTGCAGCTCTGCGTTTCAGAAGAGGTGGATCGTGAAGTTAAGTCTAGGAGACTAACTCTTCGCTCCGCCACCTCCTTGTAAATATGCACCACAGTGCCCAACTATCTTTAAATGTTTATTCCTTGCTGAGTCACTGTGTCCAGTCCGACAAATCACAAAAGCTTGTATTTCCTCAATAGATTTAATTTCTAAAGGTTTATCAATTAATAAAGAAATCTGTGATGTGCTCAGCATTGTTATCTCGAAGCCTGTAATGAAGTTCGGTGGTTATGCTGAATAAGAAACTACCTACGTTATTATTGTGAGAAGTTGTTGTGGTATATGCTGACCACTAATTAAAGTGGGCACCTTGTACTAGTCCAAGCGACCCTTATTGATGATTAGGTTAAGACAACCTTTATTGAAAGCTATCCCAGTGGTAGCTATGGAGAGTAGCCTTCAGGCTAAGTCTCAAAGGAATGCAAAGCCGCTTGGTTTACCAGATTAGAACCTCCTAAATGACCAAATGAAAGGAGAACCACACAAGGAATATATAAAATATATCTATTTATTACTAAACACTCTAGTCTATACTAACCTCTTGATGAGACTAGAGAACAAAGCACACAATATTAAATCCCTAGAACGACAGTAAATAGCACAATACACAGTGAGCTCAGGGGAGACCAAACCATACACTAAGAAAGTGGTATAACAACTATGACTTGACTAGATACAGTACCGGGGAAAGCAAGATGGCGGATTGAAGACGCCACGGCGAAGTTGCTCCAGCGAGGTCACCCCTGTACTCCGTGGACACTGGCGATTTTCGCTGATTAATAGCGAATTTGATGGGGTTTTTTTTTAAGGTGCTTATTATGTGAGCTGATTTCGCAAGAAGCAAAAGAAAATTCCTCCACACTTTCCTTGGCTTTCAGTTCTTACTTTTTCTTCGGTGGATATTATCGCTGATCTGCTGGCTAGACTCGCTTTCCATGGACTGCGGGAGGCTGGTGAATTGACGCCCGTACTCTCTGAGCTCGACTATCTGGGGCTGGTGGTGCCGGCAACGGCGGGAGCCTCGGTGGTAGGAAATTGAAGGAGACCGAAGGAAACCAAATAGATGGAGCCTAAAAACATGCCCCGATCAAACAGAGCGGCAAGAGGCGCCCCTAAGGAAGAAGGGGCAGAAGAAGGGGCCGCGGTGCCGGTTAAGCCGATAACAGCAATGGCAGCGGTAACGGCGGTGGTTAGCATGGCTCACCCTTCAGTAACTTCTCCAGGGAGAGCTGGGAGACCCGGCAATGCGGACAGACAAGGCGGTAGGCAGCAGGTTATTCGCCCTCCTCTTTTTGTTGCCCCAGGGGATAAAATTACTCCGGCTAAATGTAGAAGCCGGGACTTGCCTGGGAACAAAGTTTCCACTACTCCGACTATCTTGGGAGATAGCAACAATGTAGCAATGGCTGACTGGAACAAAATATTGGATACTGGCGCGGATAGGAGAGAGGGTTTGGCAGAGCTCTGCTGTTCTGATTCAAGTTTACTACAGAGGCAAGTCAACAATATTGCGTTGGAGAGTGATGCGAGTTCTGTCACGCTCTTGAACACAGAGAATATGTTGCACACTGAAGATCTCGAACTGGAGATCACTTCTGTAAATTACACTTCTAAACTGTGCATTACTGCTTCCGCCGGGAATCCTGTGGTTGCTCCACAAGCCAATAAAGCATTAGACCTTATGGCCGCAGCAGGAGGCATTGACATTGATTTTGCGGAAATACCAGAGGAAAACTCTAACGATGAATATGAGGAACTGGTGGAGGGGGGTGAAATAGAAGAAGAAGAAATTGAGCACAATTCCACTTCAGCAGGGGTTATTAAAATTCTGGGTCTCAAAAAGGGAAAGGTGAAGGCTAAGAGCAAAGTAAAGAAAGGGAAAAATGCGAACTCCTCTGCTTTATCTGCCACACTAACCTCTTCAAACGCTCGAGGAAAGTCTATTAGAGACGAGAGTCCTATGCGTAAGTGGATAAGAGCCAAGCGGGGGTTAAGAGCATGGCTCTGCGCTTATCCGGGACTAGCCCTACAGAGGGAGATAGTTTGAAGAACTCTCTTAATCCCACTCTTGGCATTGCTACCTCCCCGGTTCTTGTGGTGGCCCCTTCAACGGGAGCTGCACCGGATATTTCACTGACAAATGGTTCTAGTGCATTACATGAAAAAGATAAATCTTTATCTATCTCTAGAAATTTAGTAGAATTGGATAAACCAAGCACTGCCGTACCGGTATTATCCACGCACACATCCTTGATGGTTACGGAAGAAGCTATCCCCGTTACATCACTCTTATCTCCCCCGGCCTCTTCTGCGGTATCCTCATTGGACTTCATTCTTAAAACACTAATGGAGCACCTGCAAGAGGCTCAACAACACTTTCTTCAATTAAGAAAAGACAATAACAAAATGCAGAACTGCTTACTAGAAGTTACTGAGAGGGGTTACAAAAGAGATAGAAGAGTTGCAGCAGAGGGTTGTGGAGGTGGAGGAGTCTTTAACTGTTACAGTCGCCTCAACCAATCAGCATGATAAGGATATTGGGGTTTTACAGAGTAAAGTGGAAGACATGGAAAATAGACAAAGGTGGCAGAACCTCAGACTTTTCGGAGTACCCGAAGGATCAGAGGGCTCTGATCCCCGCGCATACATGGTTAAATTGTTTCAGAGGGCATTTCCAGACCTGTCTGATTGAGATTGGGACTCCCAACTCCAACGTGTACATAGATTGCCATTGACTAATAGAAATAAGGAGAGTAAATTTCCGCTGCCTTTTATGATTTATTTTGGTAATTATCTACTTAGACAAGCAGTTTCAATTAAGGCTAGACCTAATACTCTGGTGACAGCAGACAATATAACTTTTTTTGTGAGGTCCGATCTCAGTAAGGCCACTATGGATAAAAGATGGGGATTGCGCCAGTTGATTGACCCTTTAAAATCATTGGGGGCATAGGTGTATCTCCAACAACCTGCACGCCTTAAAGTTATGAAATCTGGGCACACTTATTTCTTTAATGATGTTAAAGAGGCCGAGCGGTTTCTTTCTAAAATCGGATAAAGCACTTAAATCTCTAGTGCTAACTTTTTTGTTCACCTAGGCACCTTTTTTTGTGTTTTTTGTTATATGAGTTTAATACGGAGGGATGGGGGTTCCTGCGGAGACCTCTCTGTTTCGCTGCCCTTCCAGCGGCAGCAGTAGATAGAGGGAGGCTTTCCCGGTAGGTACTTATGGGTGTGGTTTTTAGGGGTTGGAGGGTAGGGGTAGGGGAAGAGGTACGGGGAGGGGGGTTTACTTTTTGAAAAAGATGACACAAGCATAGAGGGTTTAAGATACAAATTGAGAATAATTTTTTTCAGACTAAATCAGGAAACTAGAATATATTTGGATTTAAGATATGTATCAAATTAACTGCTTAGCCTGGAATGTTTCGGGCCTTAATAATAAAAGCAAGAGACAATTGGTTTTTGAAGAACTTAAAATGTACAATCCTCATTTGGCACTGTTAAATGAAACTCATATTTGCTTTAAGGATAGGAAATTGCTGGAGCAAGGGGGATATGAGCTATTGACATATACAACTTTAAATGCTTCAATTCTGGGGTGGCCATACTCAAAAAAAGGTTATTTAAAGTAGAAATTCTTAATGCAGCTTCTGATAAGTCAGGACGGTGGGCAATTGTACAAATTAATTTAGCAAATGGCAAATATGTTTTTTGTGCTTTATATGGTTCGAATATTGATGATGCTTCGGTTTTTGACCGATTAAATATAGAACTTCTAGAGTGGGAGGCGGAGTTAATACTTATGGGGGATTTCAATTGTGTCATGAATTACGCACAGGATACTACGAAGCAAGGTACATCTCAACGTATGCGTAAGACTAGAGCTGCAATTTTAGAATTTTCTCACATAGACAGTTTAAAAGATGTCTGGAGGAATCTCCATCCTAAGCTTGCGGGTTACACTTATTATTCAGCGCCTCACAAAATGTGCTCACGCATTGACATGGCATGGGCCTCTGACAATATATTAGAATCATGCAAAATGGAGATCTGCCCTAGAGTAACTTCGGATCATAATCCCATCCTCTTACGATTTAATATTATATCTAAGAAACAAGAACCTAGGATATTTCCATTTCGCAGATATTTGATATCAGATTCAATATTTATTACTCAGTTGAAAGATCATATTAAAGAATTTCTGGAATTTAACATGAACTCCGCTCCACTTATTTATGTTTGGGATGCTTGCAAGGCGAGTTTTAGATGGTTTGCCCAGCAGTTTATACTTAGGCAAAATGCAAAACGAAAAAGTGAGATTGGTGATATTACATCAAGCATTCGTTCATTGGAGAAACATCTGGCAGAAACTCTTAGACAAGAGGCTATAGGGGTATGTACCTCACAAAATACAGCCCAGTTAGAACTTAAATTAATTACTTTACGATCTAATACTAAAAAACTTTTGAGAGAGAGAATTAGTTTCAAGCTACATAAGTGTAAGCTATCTCAATATGAGAGTGGGGATAGAATTGGAAAAATTCTTGCCTATAAGGACAGAGCTAGCTCTTTAATTAAAAGTATAAAGGGAGCTGACGGAGTTATTTACAACCAACCAGGACAGTCAAGTCAAGATTTATTGTTTTCAATTATTAAAAATTATTACAAATACATTAGAAAATCATTCATTAAAAAATGTGCATGAGTTTTGTCATATTAAATTGAATAGTCCATAAAATTATTAAGTTCTCAATTATTTAATTTTGGTTGAGTTCTTCTTACTTGGCCGATCTTCTCAAGTGTGCATTTAATAAATACTAACTTTGTCTATCAAGTGTTGGATTTAGTGTTTTCAACTTCTCTCGTCTCCCCAATTTCCGCTTGCCGTAGAAGAGATTGTGCTTCCCTCATGTATTTAACCCCCCTTCAAGCCAACGTGGGGGACGATCCATCCAACCATTGAATTACAGCTTGCCTGCATGTTTGAATGTTCAATTGATTAAAAATATTTTTTAAAAGCTGTCTCCTTAAGTCCATAAGAGCTGGGCAAACACATAGCAGGAGGGTTAATGTTTCATTTTGATAACCACATAGGCGGCAATGAGGATCCGTGTAACTACCTTTCCAGGATGGTAACAAGTCCTTTGAATGCTGTAAGCCTAGACGATGTTCTATATATCTGTGTTTTAGTGTCATATTAAAGTGACTTTCTAAATAAGGCTGCGGCTTTATCCCGCATTTATCACTGTCCACCCATGTCGTCGCTTCGAAATTATTGATTTGTCTTCCAAATATGATTTCCATTTGACAGCATTATTTGTTATTTTTGTCGAAGCTGGTTCTGTCTGGCATCGAATCCCATGTCGATTGGATTCCTATGCAACTCAAGGATTGGGTCAAGAAATCTCCCAACTGCGTTGGACAGATTCTGCAACAATTTGTCACGTATTATAGTAAACTTTAAACTCCTGAGCAATGTCCCAGAGAGGATAGCCTACAGAGATACATTCGAAAGAACTGGGTACTAGAAAAGGAAGTAGAACCAACGGAACAATTAGAAAAAGAGATTACTTTTTCTGAACTTAAACTTGCTATTTTTTCTCTTCCTTCGGGGAAAGAAGCCGGAGATGACATGCTTCCAATTGAATTATATAAAATATGTGCGATGAGTTGCTCCCTCTTTTGTGTTCTGTTATTAATCAAATAGGTGACTCTGGCAGGGCCCCAATTCTTGGAGAACCGTGAAGATAATATTTTTTTCAAAAAAGAATAAAATACCGATTGAGTGTGGGTCTTATAGGCCCATCTCTTTGATTAATGCGGACGCCAAGGCATACGCCAAATTGCTGGCCATGCGGCTAGCTCCACTTATGCCTAAATTAGTTAACGCACAACAGCATGGTTTTGTGATAGGCAGGGACACAACTGCACACGTTAACATGGCTGTTACCGCGTTTGATGTTGTAGCTATTAATCCCTCCCCACTCGGCATGGTGTTAATAGATGCTGAAAAAGCATTTGACTGAGTGGGGTGGGATTATCTCTGGGCAATTCTTACTGAAATTGGCATTAAGGCACATTTTTTAAGGAGAATACAAGCTCTGTATGATTGTCCAAATGCAAAAATAGGATATGCTAATATGTTGTCCCCTAATTTTCGAATTTTAAGAGGCACTCGTCAAGGGTACCCCATATCACCGCTCTAATTTGCTCTTTCTATGGAGCCATTTATCAATGCTTTACAGTCTCAAGAACGTATTAAGCCATTTAATTATGGCACTAATACGCTTAAAATCACAGCTTATGCCGATGATTTGGCAATATACACAACAGAGGTTGCAGAAGCAATGGTTGGAATTATGGAGGAAGCAAATGATTTCGGTGCCGTTTCTGGATATAAATTAAATTTGAATAAAACGCTAATTATTGTGAATTATAAACCGCCAGTCCCAGTCTTGGGTATTTGTCACACAGCTACTTATTTAGGTATCAAAATCTCATCTAAGGTTAGAGATATCAAGGCACTCAACTATGATATCTAACTAAAATACACCGCAGTTCTCCTCAAAAAATGGCATATAGTCCTCCTCAATTTGTTTGGACGGATAAATCTTATTAAATCTTATTAAAATGAATATCCTACCCAAATTTTTGTATTTTTGTAGGTCTATCCCCTTGCTGGTCAATAACCTTGGGGCATATTACCAAGCAATAGCGATAATTATCGCTATTGCTTGGTTAGCGTGAAAAAATAACGCTGAGCTGCGGCGATTTTTATCGCAGATAAACCTTGGTATTACCAAGGTTTATCGCAAATGCGATAAAAATCGGCCGCAATGCATGAATATCGCTGAAAAGTCAGCGATATTCATGCATTAGCGAGCTAATGCTCTTAGCCATGTTATCCACCTCCCATTGGATAACATTGCTAAGAACTGCTCAGGGCAGGTGTTAGCTTTTGGAGATATTCGCGCTTAGCGCGAATATCTCCAAAAGTTGGTAATAGGAGATAGCGATGTTAGAGACTGTTTTCAGTCGCTAACATCTTGGCACGCCCACTTTGCATGTCATTAGTGATAAATATCACTGACATGCAAAGTGGGGCCAAAGATGGGCGCTATCTCCTACTAGCTGTCGCTAACTGGTGTTAGCGGCAGCTAGGTAATAGGGAGATAATTTTATCTCAGCTTTCTTGGCTTTTAAAGCCAAAAAAGCGGAGATAAACCCCCTTTTAAAAAAGTTAGATGGCATTCTTGGCAGTTTCATTTGGGGCTATAAAAAAAGCCGCAGAGCACTATCCCTATTGAAGCTGCCATTTACTAAAGGTGGGCTTAATTTCCCAGATTTTAGAATTAACTTTTTTGCCTCTTTTTTGGGCCTGACTTCGTAGTCTCTTCAATTCGAGCAGCCCATTTTATTTCCACCAATTCATGCTAGGATCAGGTTCTATACAATTTCTTGCGAGAGCTAACGATCCAAATTACTTTAAGAGAGTCAAGTTCAAGACCGCTAGGGATGCGGTTCGTATATGGAATATAATATTGGCTATTGATGCGACTTCCCTCTTCCATCCTAACTTAACACTCTGGGATAACCCAGGATTACCGGGCATTTTTAGCGATAAAGTAGGGAGAGTGTGGGCTAGGGGATTCATATGGCTCAACTGGTTTTTTGGAGTTTGAAACACTTAAATTACTTTATAAATTACCGGAACATATGCGATTCAAATATATACAAATTCGAGACTTTTTTATCGGCAAAATGAAACTAAAAGAAGTATCAGACTCAGATATATGGACTTGTATTTATGTAGAAAAAAGTAAAGCTTTAATCAGTGTAGGCTATAAATGCTTCAGTCAGTTTAAGGCTGATGACTGCCCTAAGCTTGTTCAGAAATGGGCATCTAGACTGGGGATGTGTATATCCTCGAACAACATCTCTATATTTGTACATAGCATCAATAGTCTTGTTCATTCATCTAGTTTAAAACTCCAAGCTTACAAAACTGTCTGTCATTTATATTATATTCCATTCTAAATGGTCTGAAATTAATGCCACTAGTGATTGCATCAAATGCCCTAAGTGTGATCGATTGGCAGCCAACCTTGAACATATGCTCTTTTCATGTCCATTGCTGCGCGCATTCTGGGACGACACAGAACATATTGTGAACAGGAAACAAATGATTTCTACCCCATTATCAGCTAAGATGGTATCATTAGGTATGCAGCCAACTACTGGTTTACTTAAAGATCTGCTATTTGTTTTAATTTAATGCGCAAGATTGATCATTGCAAGGGCATGGATATCGGTCAAACCACCTCATGTAACCGAATGGTGGTCTTTGGTGAACGAAATCTTTGACATGGAACTCTCTCTAGTGAGAACAAGAGGGGCTCAGTAACTTAAGAAATTAGAAAAAAACTGGGGGAAATTTTTCCATGTGTGGATTGAAATTTTTTTTGTTTTTTTTTTGGGCTGCTTATTGCTCTTGCTGTTTTTCTTTTTATGTATTTCTTCCTTTTTATATTGTATATTTGATTTCTTATTGAAGATTTAGTCTGTACAAAATATGCTTTGATTTTTTTCGAATATTACCGTGATCACTGCTTTATTGGTTTAATTGACTCTGTGTAACTCTTGTTTGCTTGTGTTATCATTTAAAAAAAAAAGACTAGATACAGTACCTAGAGCACGTAGAATCGCTGAGACCCCAAGGAACCACCCAAGGTAGTGACACAGGGGACCCATGGAGGACGGGTCCAGTGTGAGAACACAGACGCAATCTCGTTGCAACTCAATGGGAAAATCGCAGTTGGAAAGATTAAGGACACTTCGGAGTGGACTTTGAGCAAACCCTTTCAAACATTGAAGGTTCTAAGGCCAGGACCCTTGTGAGTACCGTAGTACCCATGTTATCTAACCCAGGGGAGCTGGGTGCATAGGTGTCAAGTGATGTAGGCAATCTTTGTCATTTTCAATGGTGTGATGCTGAAAAGTGCTGCTGCCGTGAAGAGGAAGTGTCTGGTGGAATCCAAGCCTGGATTCGAGGTGAGAAGAACCTGAAAGCAGAGGGGACAGAGTCTGGGTCACTTCAGGGTAACCAGGGGCTCGGTAGACGAATGCCCACCGATGTTGGGTGCTTCAGGTGAGTTGAGACAATGCTTGACTCTGCAGCCACGGGGACCAGGAGACGATGACAACCAAAGTCCAGAGGTGAGCTGTCCCACAAAGGATGTCGAGATCTGGGGGTTCAGTGTCCGGATGGAACTCCAACTAGCCTTGGCAACTGCACCTCAGGCAGTCAGAGGAAATCAGCTTCGTTGAGGACCAGCAAGATCCAGGGGACTCTCCAAGCAATGGAGAGTAATGGCATGTTTGGAGAAACCAGGAAAGCCCAAGGAAAGTTAAATTTATCTTCACAGGGACCCACAAGCCAACGGACCAGGGATTGCAAAGGGACTTAGAGAGGAATCACAAAATACCAGCCCACGGAAGACTTGTGGAGTGTAGGCAGGACATCTTCAGTGGAAACATTGCTCAGGGTCAGAGCTACAAGTAGCCCAAAGCACAGCCTCAGGGGTCGCTGAAAAGCATATTCTGTTGCAAAAGTATGCGGTGCACAGGGGTTTGGGTTGCACAGTCCCACAAGGGATACAGGCCTCAGAATTTCTGAGAGCGCAGATCAACCTCAGGGGCCTTGGGAACCCACCTCCTGTGTTGCAGAAATCTTTGGAGTCCTCAGGAGCTTTGGAGATGCAAACCGGTCAGAGGCGTTTAGGTGCCTGCTTAGCAGGGGAGTAACTCCTTTACTCCAAGGGAGATTCTTCAGTCGTCCAGCGTTGTGCAGATCATGGAAGCACTTGGTTTCTGTAGCAGAGTTTAGTCCAGGTAAAATCTAAAGGCCTGTAGTCAGGGCGTTCTACATTATACCCAAGAAAGGGGTGGGACAAACTCTGGGGACCCACCTGTAGGAGGGATAGGACCGAAGGGTGGCTACACCCATGTCCTTTGTCCAGTTTTCCACCAGAGCAAGAGCAAATGGCTCCTGCAACCGGTTTGAGCTGGACTATGGACAGGGACACCAAATGTGCCCCCTGTGCAAACATCAAAGCACTCTCAGAGTGCATCCACCCAGCCCCAATACACTAAAACCTGTCTGGGAGGTGGTCACAAGGTTATAATGCACTTAAGTATATATGGTTGGCTGCATCACAAACCACCACGGAAAATAGGTTCCGAAGGCTGCAGAGGGGCTCTGCTTATGCATGTGCACCCTTTCACATAAAATCCAACACCCTGCCTTTAGGATAGATAAGGCCTGCCATAGGGGAGACTGATGTATATGTGCAGTGATTTAAAATACATATAGTGAACCTATATCTAAGTAAGAGGTGCATGCACCACCTTACACAGGCTGCTGTAGCTGACCTGTGTTGTCATTTAGAATGGTCTCATGGGTGGCATAATACATGCTGCAGCCCCTGGGAGGCCTCTGGGGTACCTATGCCCTGGGTACTTAGTATACCATATACTAAGGACTTATAGGTGTATCCCAGAATCCAATCTGGAGTGTACCTAAAGTACAAGCAATCAATTTAGGGAGAAAGCAGATAAACTGGGGTCCTGATTAGCAGGATCCCAGTCAGACTAGTTGAAAACCAGGAAAACAACAGGAAAAAGTGGGGGTAACCATGCAGTCAGATTCCTCCTTCCTACAATTATCATATGGAATCTCTTTATTCATGTTATAACTACACTTTCACAATTAGTTTAACCTTCTTACTTTTTCAAATTTGCTTGAAAATATAATATTTGCCCACTCTTTTTTCAAAATGTTCTTGACGGGGAAAACCCCCTTGAGCCTCCCTCCCCACCCACCCCTCTTATGCCAGTCGGGGTCATCCGCTATGCGTGCTCGCCATAATGCACGCACGGCACATTTTACGCCTCACCACTATCAAATGTCACCAGCCACCATTGCCTGCCCTTTTCCCCTGCGCTGGCACACAATGGGCTGCGATGCACCAACACAGGTACTCTTGAACCATGGTGCAATGGTGCCGCATTGCAGGGATGATTGATTTTGTGCAGTAAGGGACACCTTCTTGTACAAAAATCAATCAATACAGGCGATTTCTTCTTTCTATGTGTGCTGCAGAATGGGACACACATAGAAAAAGGAAAAAACAAGGAGAACTTAAAAAATGTCCCCTGTTGCGCCTTCCTAATGCCACCTCTGGGGCATTCTCTGGTTTACAATTTCTCATAAATCTGGAAATGATTCAGATTCCATGGGTGCTAAGTGGGAACACCCACAGCAACACCCATTGGAACGCTCCTTTCACGCACTGTTCTGCGTGAAAGGGGCACATATTTACAGTCACTTTACGTGGCCTTGTGTATATGCTGGGGTACATTGCGCCACCGGAACTTCAAAAAAAGAGATGTTCTGGCAGCGCAAAAGTACTCATAAATGAGGCCCATGGTATTCTAACTGAGACACAACTTTATAAACACTGATATGAGATGCACCATGCGTCACTGCACTAATCACAACAGAATGCATCTGCGAAAACTGATGATCAATTGTTTTAAATCACAAAAAAGCGGCTGCCGATGAGAAAACGTGCACAAACATCAAGGGCCATAAATATGGTTCACTGTTTTCCGTTTTTACGTATTTTTACAGTTAAATACAGAACGAAAACAATGGGGTATATTTACAATGAAGTGGCAGAACATGGCGTTAGCCTCCTTGGCTTAACGTCATGCTCTGCCACTTCTGAAATGCATATATTTAGATACCTAGCGCCAAAGCAGGGACCCTGCATCTTTGTGCAAGGGCGTCTGCGTTGAGGGAAGATAGTTTATGCGCAGGAAGGTGTCCTTTCCTGCACATAAATAATCTTTAAATGGTGTTTTGTCACTTCCATGTGTGCTGCAGAATGTCATTTATTTTTAAGATTGTTTATGTGCAGGAAAGGTCACCTTCCTGAACATAAACAATCAATGGGCTTTTGCTGTTCTGTTTCTATGTGTGCTGCACAACACAGCACACAAGGAAACAGCAAACACGAGGGGAAACAAAGCATTTCTCCGCATTTTACCTGTTTAAGACCAGGTTTTCCCATGTCTTAATTTGGGCCCTGCCGCCCATCTTCGCTGCCCTTGTAAATAGGGGGCATCAAAATCAATGGGTGGTGCGGTGGAACGCCCATCGCAACACCCATTGCCCTTCCCTTTCACGTTAAGTACAGTGTGAAGGTGTGCCTTATTTACAAGGCAGTGTTAAGCCACGTTAAGTGACGTTCCGGTGGCGATAAGAGCTTGTAAATATGCCCCAATGTGTGTTCTGTCTACATTTATTTTTAGGAATGGATAATACAGAAAAATGTGCTGCTTTTAAGTGACTATCTGGGCTGTCTTTCATGAATTATAACCCACAGCTGAGCATATGGACAGCATGGGAAATTAAAAACAGGATCAAATCTGTATAAATAACAGCATGCGTCAATTTATATTTGTGGTCAATTGCCAGTATTTAACAGTGGATGTGTTGTTATGTAATATTTGGCAGCTTAAAAAGCTAAAACGCAACAGACATCAAAGTATGAGTGCACATCTATCACTTAATTTAATATGGCGATGTACAGTTTTACAACTTCATTTATAGGCAAAACACAAAATAAATACGAATAAATACAGATAAAATGGCCAAAAAATAAATATGAATAAATACAGATAAAATGGTCAAAAAATAAATATGGAAAAATACAGTTGGAAATGTTACAAAAATAAATACCATAAAACCAAGAACTCTTGTCATAAAATGGCTGCACCTTTTTCTGGAGCAGATATTTGCTTCAGCACCTAGGAGTCTTTCTGGGACCCAAAAGCTTGCACACTTAAATCTTGCTTGTAGAAAAATAAGAAAAGACGAATACAAACCCAAGCCACTAAAATAGCCCAACAGATTAATGCAACTACTGTGAGCAAGAGATCTTTATGGAACCTGCAGGTCATTGGTTTCAATGTCTGTAAGAGAGCTCAGTCGGGTATTGCATCTGCAGCATGTGTCTGTATGTTATCTACACGTCGCATGCTCTAGTCCTTATAAAATAACTCAGTGGATAATCTCCTGATGCAGTAATTAGCATGAAATGTACAAGTCTCTGAGCCCATTGTACTAAGATCGCAAAATGGTTACAAATTGAGGAGCATATTTATGAGACTTTTCGCTGCTGAAGTGTCACTTTTTGTGACGCTCAGTAGGCTAGATATTGAGTAAGGCAAGGCAGTTCGAATCGCTGCGTTGCCCTACTCTGCACTAGGGAGGCGTTCCATGGATGTTGTGGTGGGTGTTGCCATGCAACACACATGGATTTTGATGCTTCCCCAGATTTACAAAACCAAATAAACCTGGGGGTGTGCCGAAATCGCACAGCTCCCCAGGGAAGGCCAAATAAGCAGAAATAACTTTTTTCCTTGTTTTTCTCCTCTTTCTATGTGTGCTGCATTCTGCAACACGCTTAGAAAGAGGAAAAAGACTCCCGGGATTGTTTTTGTGAAGGAAGCTGCCCCTTCCTGCAAAAAAACAATCCTGTCGACAAAGCCTGCATTGGCGCTGGTCTGCCAAAACGGCTCCAGCACAGGGTGAAATGACAGAATTGCACCTTATTAGATAAATACGGTGCTTTCCTGCCCTTTCACTTTGACGTAGGGCAGCGCAGCAAGGTGGCTTGCTGTGCTGCTGCATGCCAAAATCCCATAATTTAATCCCTGAGTCCTGGCTTTGTGCAACCGGTCCTGATTTTGCAATATGAACTATTCAAAAATTGCTTCGTACATTGGGCTACATTCCAATATGAGTAAGAAACTTCACTACATTATTGCACCTACTGCGTTCATTTTTTGTCATCTAAATGTCAGCAGCTACAGCTACAATTAAAGTAAGATATATTAGTGGATAAAGTGCCTGACGCAGTAAGAGAGCCAATCGACTGTTCCGATCGAAACAAATCAAAATAGCAAATAATATCATGTCCGCAAAATGTGCTTCTTTCGAGAATCTATCAGCCAGATTCATCAACCAAAATTTCGATCGCAATAGCTGCAAATTAGCTTTTGCAATCGCAAACAAAAGTAAAGCAATTCATGAAGTGAAAAAAAAAAATTGCGAAATTATTAAGCAAAATCGCAAAATAATTCGCAGAATCTCGGTGGAACCCCTTTAGCGAATCGGAATTAGCGAAAATACAGGTATTCTGCTAAATATTTTGCGAACTCGCTTAATAATCGCAAACACAATTTATGAAAACTCGCAAATAGCAAAAAATCGGAAAATCTCTATTTGCGACGCGCAAATTAAGGAGAACCCAAACCCGGTGGTAACCATGAAGTCAATACCAAAAAAAGAAAAAAAAAAACTAAACTAGCCCCAGATGCTGGCCTGACCAAACACACTTAAGGAGACACAGTAGGAGCATGTGGACTCACACAATGCCAGGACTCTACATGGTGGTCAGGCGGCGAAGGCTTCAGGCTGCAGCAAGGAACAGACGCAGGATCCATGAGTGAATATTCCACCAGCGGATCACCCTTCTGGGCCAAACTGAGGAGCAAATCTACTCCAAGTACCGCCTGAATGGGGCAATGATCACCAAGCTGATCCGGGACCTAGACCCCCTGATGCAGCACCCAACAAGGAGGACCAATGCCGTGCCCACCCATGTCCAGGTCTTGTGCAGCCTGCACCTCCTGGCCTCCAGAAGCTTTCAGGGGGTATTTGCCTTTGCAGGGGGATCTCCCAGAACACCATGTCCCGCTGCCTAAGGAGTTTCTTAGAGGCAATGCTGACCCGGCTACACCATCACATCACATTCCCGATCACCCAACAGGACTTGAATCAAACCAAGCTTGATTTCTACAACATTGCGCAATTCCCACATGTAATAGGATGCATTGACTGTACCCACATCCACATCTGCCAACCTGCAGAAACAGAATACATGTACCGGAACCGCAAGTCCTACCACTCCCTGAATATCCAGATGGTGTGCAACGCTAAGACAATCATCACGGACATAGTGGCACAATACCCGGGGAGCACACATGACTCCTTCATATTCCGGCACAGCGGCATGCACACACGACTGGCCAGGGGAGACTTTAGCGAAGGACACCTTCTAGGTAAGTACACATGCCAACAAATAGTACATTGTGACCATGTAGCTGCGCATAACAGGCACTCACGCTCTGCTGCTATCATTCAGGTGACAGCGCCTGCGGTCTCCGTGGGTACCTCCTCACCCCATACATCAACCCTGCCACACCGCAGCAACGACGTTACAATGCTGCACACATCCGCACAAGAAATTGCATTGAGAGGACATTTGGGCTTTTGAAGAGCCGATTCAGCATACTTCACAAGACTGGTGGGACCCTCAAATACCAGCCTGAGGTCTGCTGCCGCATCGTGGCCATGTGTGCAATACTCCACAACATTGCTACCAAGCGCAGGATAACTGTATAGATCTCTGGCAGTGAGTCGGAAGGGGACAACCGCCCACCTGCACATGTGCGTCATGCACGCGGGGAGAATACTGCTGAAGGACATAGGCGCCGCAACCAAATCACAATTAACTGTTTCTAGTGCACCCACTCCCCTCACCCAACACTTCACTCATGCATGACAATTGAAATAATGACATGCGTCAGATCAACTAGTACTGAATATATATTATTGTTTATTTCACAATAAGGTGTCATTTTTTCTTACCGTTACATGAGATCTGTATTGAGCCATACATCCCCATGTATGTGAGGAGGGCATGCTTGTTTCATTAGCATGGCCCTGCATGGTACACAATAAATTGTCAGTGGCGCCTCCGGGTGGACGCTCCCAGTCGCCTTTCCACCTCTTCCCCAGCATTTGCGCGTGAGGCAGCAGTGGGCCTGGTGCTGCGGCGGGGTACTGTCACCAGTGGCAACAACAGTCTGCTGTGGCTGGAATTGCCCTCACTTGCGTCATCCCCCACCTGCCTGGCCATGGCCAGTCGCCTGCAGACTCTGCACTGCAGTGGTGACTTGCTCCAGTGCCCTAGCGACATCCTGGCAGCATTGCACCATTTGTATTTGCATCGCCAACGAGCGACGTGAGAGTTGGGAGGTGGCATTCCCAATAATGTAGTACGAGCGTGTGTACGCTGACAGGCGGGTCAGCAGCTGGCGGTGGCGGTGGCGGTTGACGTCCCGCTGGGTCAACATGACCTGGGTGTTTTCCTCCACAGCAGCGGTCATCCTCTCCATTCTGTCACTGAGCTGTTGCACATTCCGTGCAGTCTTGTGCAGTTGCAGGTGGATGGCTGCCAAGTGACGTGCCTTTTTTTGGTGTACGCGGAGCATACGACGCTCAATTGACAGGCCTGGTACCCGGACATTCACCCCCCTTCCGGCGCGTGGTGTTGTGTCACGCGGCTCCCTCACCAGCCCGCTGGACTGTGATCTCACAGTGGCTGTGCGCCTTGTCTGCTTACGTCCTGCAGCTGTAGTTGCCAGTGCCACTGGCAAGGGGGTCACACCGGGTGGTTGTGGCGCGCCTGTTGTTGCAGGGGTGACGTTGTCCACAGGGGCAGGTGGTGGTACTACTGCTGGTGCTGGTGCAGGCCCTGATGGTCCTGGTTGAGGGGAAGGATGGACCTCTCCTTCGGTGTCCTCTGGATTGTCTTCTACATGCACGCCTCACTATCGGTGCTGGGTTCTTCAGCGCCACGTGATGAAAAGTGGACGTTGATTAATGACATGTTTCTTGCACATGGGAGGTTGCTACATGCATGCAGGCTGGCATTTCCTGAATGGCTGTAGGACTGACTCTCACTGTACAGGTCTGGCTGTATGGGGCTAAATGGAAATTGTGGTCAGACTACAAGTCCCACAATGCAATGTGGCTTTTCTGGTGTGCATGGGCTACATGACTGGGGTTTCAGATGGGTTGCTCTGGGACCATGGCCATTGTTAGGGGACAGGGTCGCAGTCGCATGGCACTTACCTTGGGATTCTTGGGTGAGTCGGGAGGAGTCCAGCCGAGTTACCCCCATGCATGCCTGGGGATTCAAGGTGTCCTCCACAAGGTCCTCCAGTGGGGTGTTGGGTGGTACAGTGGGCTCTCCTCCTCCAGTTGCAACTCGCTCCCCCAGCCTCTCTGCAATTCTTTCCTTGGCACGCCCTCTGAGGTCATACCACCTCTTCTTCAAGTTGTCTATGGAGCGCTGGATCACTCCCACTGCATTTACTTTGGCGCGGATGCGCATCCAAATGCGCCTTTGGTCCGCCTCAGGCGCCCTCCTTGATTCCTTCCCGAAAAGCTGGTCATGGTCTTTGCTCACTCCCTCTATTAGGTATTCCAATTCTTGCTCAGAAAATTTGATTTTTCTTTTCCTTCCTGAGGCACTACTCCCTGCTGCTTCCTGGGACATTTTCTGCTGTGGGGGGTCTCCTGAATTTCAGCAGGAGTTGGTCTGGAGTGGAGCTCTGGCCAGTGCTGCTTCCAGTTTCAGGCACGGTATGCAGAATGAGGGAGGGAACTGCCTGCTTCCTGGTGTGATGTCATCATTGTGCTCGAAATGCGACTTCCCGTTTTTGCGATCTCGCAATTAGCGAGATCGCAATTTGAGATATCGGTAATTGCGAGATCGCAATTTCTACACGGTAAAAGGCCGATTCTGCGATTTTTTTGCGATTTGAGCAAACGGGAATTGCGGCTGTTTGCGAATTGCTTTTTTTGGTCCCATTTGTTCATGAATCTCAGTCTGCGAATTCTAAATTGCGATTCGGTATTTCTTGCAATTTATAATTCGCAGAATTTGGGTTTGATGAATCTGGGGGTATGCTTCTAGCAAGTGAATAGTCACTTGAGGTGATAACTGCAGTCAAGTACTAGCAAGCAAGTATGCACTTCATATTCAGTCAAATAGGTCAGTATCCAAATATCAGCATATGGTTTTTAGCTCACAAAAATTACATTTTGGCCATAAAGAGGCTTTTTAAGTAAACATTTACTGGGATTTTCCGTCACAAAAAGCCGACGGGACAATAGGTCTCAAAACCGAGCGAAACTTTCAGAAAAATACCACACACAACAACACAAGGACATTACCATAGGCAATGCTTCAAATCGAAATGCAAAAGTCCAGGCACCAGTGCTTAATTTGAGCCGGTGGTTTCCGAATGCTCAGTACCTACACTCAATTGCCAACACCAGTACTTCTGACTGCTTGTCTGAGTTAAAAATTAGCACACAACATATGTTTAATAATTAGCTAACCATTTAAAAGGACTTATGCCTGCTGCCCAAGTCATTCTCCCAGCTTTGAGGCCCTGGAATAGCCTGAACTGTCACACTTGTAGGAGTGTGATGGTTAGTAGTTATGGTGGTACTGTCATTGGCAGGGCTGGCAGGGGGAATGGGTGGTGCAAGCTGTAGTGATCTCCTGCGGGGGGGGCACTGGCACTTTGTTGTTTACAAATTAAGCACTGCCTGACACTCACTATCCAGAGTACCTGTTTGCTCCTGAAAAGAACTGTCACTCTTACATTAAATGTATTGTATTGTATTATAATTGCATTTATATACACTTACTACCCCTGATGAGGTGTTGAAGTGCGTTTTTGCCGAGTAGCACGCTACTTCGGAACCCATAAAGGATTGATGGTGAATTAATATAGTGAAATATGAAAGTAATTTGAGTGGTGGAAATGTTAGTCATGCATTTGGATTGGGAAGGATAGTGGAAGGACAGAAATTGGAAAAAGTTTGCTTTTATATAAGACTTGCTACCCTTGATGGAGTGTTGAAGCACTTTTTCGGCTAGTAGCAGGCTACTCCAGAACCCATAAAGGATTAGTGGGGAATTAGTATAGTGAAATATGAAAGTAATTTGAGTGGTGGATATGTTAGTCAGTTATTTGAATTGAGAAGGAGAGTGGAGGGATAGACGAGGGAAAAGTTTGCATTTATATAGCGCTTGCTACTCCTGATGGGGTGTTGTAGTGCTTTTTCATCAAGTAGCACACTACTCCGGACCCCATAAAGGATTAGTTGTGAATTAGTATAGTGAAATATGAAAGCAATTTGAGTGGTGAATATACTAGCCAGTTGTTTGGATTGAGAAGGATAGTGGAGGGATAGAAGAGGGAAAAGGTTTGCATTTATAGAGTGATATCTACTCCTGATGAGGTGTTGAAGCACTTTTTTTTGCCGAATAGCACGCTACCCCGAAACCCATAAAGTATTGGTGGTGAAAGAATATAGTGAAATATGAAAGTAATTTGAGTGGTGTATATGTTAGTCATGTATTTGGATTGAGAAGGATAGTGGAGGGATAGAAGAGGGAAAAGGTTTGCATTTAGATAGCGCTTCCTACCCCTGATGGGGTATTAAAGCGCTTTTTCATTGAGTAGCACGCTACTTGGGATCCTTTAAAGGACTAGTTGTGAATTAGTTTAGTGAAGTATGAAAGCATTTTGAGTGGTGGATATGTTAGTCTGTTATTTGGATTGAAAAGGATAGTGGCGATATAGAAGAGAGAAAGATTTAGAACGTTTTTGTTTTTTGTTTTGAAGCTCATTGCAGTAGGAAGAGGAGGCTTGGGATGATTGAAAGGGAGGTGGAGGGGGAAGAGTCAGGGGAAGGGTTTAGAAAGGCTTGTTTTGGGAGTTCAGATTAGTAAAATAGGTATGAGATGATGCCCAGAGGGGTAGAGTATGAAAGACTCTAACAGGGTTATTTTGGGGATCATAGTAGTGGTTTGGGTTTGGTAGGAATAAGAGAGTGGAGGTAGAGGATGTACAGATAGAGGTATTTGGTGAGAAATAGGCTAGTGTATTGGAAAGAGTAGTAGAAAGAGATTTGAGGTGAGTCAGAGAGTTGAGGTAGAGGATATATTGAGAGGAGTATAGGGTGAGAAATAGGGTAATGCATTTGATATGCTGAATTAGAAGAAAAGTCATAAATATATAGATCCATAAGTACATGGAAGGTATATAGATGCATAAAAGAAGGTTGTATATGTAGATTAAGGATGCATTGAATAGTTTCAGATTTCAAGTGTTGTACTTTAAATTAATTTTATGTGTTTATTTTTTTGTAATTAAATAGTGAAACAATTATAGATTAATAGTTATGATAAAAGATTTATTTATTTATGTGGTCACTTATTTACATGTTAAAAACATAGAATAATGTAACTATCCGTAATGTGTACATTTGTTAAGCTGAACTAGTGAATAACTTTTTTTTTAAACATAATTATTCTACATGTTTATACAAATCAATACACATATATAGGTGCATATATATAGTACAAATAAATGCTTATACACAGAGGGATATGCTATATATTTCTGTTTGCTTATGGTGGTTATGTGACGAGCCAATTCTTGAGGAGTTTTCTGAAGATAAAGTGGTTATCCGTGGATGTTAGTTTGGCTGCTTCAACACAGAAGGATGTGCCACCTGTGGTTTTTTTCTTGTACCTTTGGATTTTGAGGCAAGGTGCCACTAGAGCAGAGGTTCCTTTGTTGAATGTGTTTGGTGATTTTAGTCCTGATGAAGAGTGGTCCCATTCCATGTATCACTTTATGGGTAATACAAAGCAGCTTGAATGTGGATCTTCAGGCAACCGGTACCCAATGCAAGTCGTTCAAGGCAGGGGAGATGTGGTCTTGCAGTTTTATATGTAAGAGTAGTCTGGCAGCCGAGTTCCGAATCTGTTGTACTCTTTTCATGGTGGTTAAAGGTGATCCGTGTTAGAGGCTATTGGTGTTACTGATTTTGGACAGAACAAGAGAGATTGGTAGACTAGACCTTGTGTGGAAATCCCAAATGGGGGAAGAATTGTTGCAGAGCTTTTATAGAAACAAAGCTTGATCTTGCTAGTTTGTCCACTTGAGCATTCATTGATAGTTTGGAGTCCATGGTCATTCGGAGGTTTCTTACTTCCTTCAATACTGTAGGCGGTGTTTCTATATCATCAGGCCATGAGGAGACCGGGTCATAATGTTTCGCAATCGCCACATGTGAGTATTTCCGTTTTGGAAGCATTTAATTTGAGATGGCTCCAAGTCATCTATTGATCCAAGGCTCTGGCACAACTGAAAATTGGCGAGTTTCCAATGTCTTTGGGGCATTCCAGTTGAAGGAGTATTTGTGTGTCATCTACAAAGTTAGAGCACTTGAGGTGAAATTGATTGATCCGTGTCAGTAATGACTTCATGTAAATATTAACCAGCATTTTGGAATCCAAGCGTAATTTACCGATGCATGCCCTTATATAGGTATAATTCACATTGCCCTTATATAGACATATAAATCATACCCATATTTAGACATAACCCATCCAGTCCAAATACAGGAATGGCTACTTCCACTTATTCCAAAAAGCCACAACGATTTCTTGGAAAACTTGGCTTCAGCAGTCAGGGACATCCCCTTGCTTGAATATTTATTTGTCCTAGAAATCATGAAGTTTTCAAAGAACTACCATTCCCTTGGGGTTCTTTGATGACGTTATTATGTCCGACTTTACGTCAAACTAAGCACCTTCAAGGTATAAATATGCCTACACTTGCCCTAGCAAACACGTAGTGGTTCGGAGCAGCTCGACTATCTATTTGCCTGACGCAGCTCGCTACAGCAAGTGCCGAAGGAAGCCGACCCTCCAGCTGACGCACTGACAGAGAGGCTGCTTTTCTCTCGCTGAGAATCCAGCTCCAGTGTTTCCAAGCTCCCCTCGCGGGGTGTTGGGAAATCGAGTCCCGAGACAGAGATACCAGACCTCCTTCATTCTAAAACCAAGGTACAGAACTGATTAGACCCTAAGAGAAATCTTGGTTAGATTCTTGGCAAAGAAAAACTAAACCTATGCTACACCACACTTACTTCTTCCCTCGTACTAGACTTAGGTTAGATACATGGGGGTAGGCGTATTTTAGAAGCACCAGTTGAGTACTTTTAGCTTTTGTTATTTATGTATGTATTTATCTATGGTTTAGAAACCATTTAATGCTTTTACAGTATTATGTTATAATACTCTTCTTACTGCACGCATTATACTTTGCAACCAGTGTTACGATTGTAGCAGTTCACTTTACTTGCATGAGAAAGAAGACTGTTCAATAAAAAACTTTTATTGAAAATGCCTGTCTCTCTATTTCTCTGCACCTCTGATAAAACGAAGCATACATGATTGACTGAGTAAAATATATATCTATTGTTTCCACAACACTGAAGATTAGTTTTATTCTTGGGGAAAAAAAGTTGTCATGTTTATGCGGTTGTAAGAAACTAATCCCTTCTTCTTTATTCAAGAACGTTTCTAGTTACCTTTGAGCTAGCTGGCACTCACAATTAAGTCTAATATATTCGATAGAGACCCAGTCGACCTAAGTCCTAAGTCAAATCTATAGGATATATTAATCCAATGCACAGAGCCCATTGGGAATATAGGAACTACACTACATGGTGCCCAACGTCGGGCAAGGAACTAATTTAACACTAGATACTAGAGTAACTCAGTCGTGCTTTTCACAGAGACCCATTTTTCCCGTAAAATTCTCCTACAGACGTCTGGAGTGGGTAAAAGGATAAAATATCTGCCATTACTGAGTAGGACGAAAATCCTACGTATTAGTTTTTCGTTTGTTCAACGTTGAAGGATACAGTGTTCTAAAATATTGTGCACCTTATCTTTGTTTCCTTGAAACTTGCTCTGCAAACTTTCAGTCAACAAAATGGCCGACGAGGATAATCCTGGGGCCAGTGGAACTGCAGCGTCTACAGCCCAACCAGGTTTAGACATGACAGGTTTCAGACAAGATGACCCCGATGCTATAATCATCATGGAAAACTTAAGGAAAACCATCACTATAAAGCTTATAACAAATGGCCTATCACCAAGAGGTGGTAGGGTAATTTTTGTCATAGAGGCACACGAATATCAGCAGATAGAGGCATTCTATTCATGGATAGTCTTTCCTGAAGCAAATGCAGTATCGCATGTGTTTCACTTCTACAAAGTAGAGGATAATCCAACAGAATATGTTTCTTTCGAGGGCATTGAAATTCCACTAACTCACCAAGAGCATCAGCTCTGGTTTAGAGGTGCTCTACAACATCAAAATCACATTACCAGGCTCGGTCCACTAGGTAGACCAAGAGCAGCATGGCCGGTACTAGCCAGCTATACACCACATCCTGACATTGAAGAAATGCCAAGTGAAGAACTATTAGTTCAACTAAAACATCCAATAACAATACATAGACAATCGGTTCAATATGTCATGCAGACTCTAACAGTCCAGCCTCCTATAAGGATTCCACACAAAAAAACACCAGGGGAATACAAATAAAATTACACCACAGACTATAGAATCAGTCATTGGTAAATTACCTGCAAAAATGGAACAAATTCCATTCTGGATAGCTCAAAAAATTACTCAAATCAAGGCAGTATTTCCTTACAGTACACCTCATGAGAAACACAGAATTTTAACAATCTGTTTACCAATGGGGATCGCACCACACTTGGAGGACTGCAACACTTGGGGTACAGTCTTTGCTGCAATCTACACAAAAACACATGGTGTTCCGTCTATGGTGGTGATACCAGATGTCCTGAAACAGATTTAAAATGAATACGGGGCAGAGCCTGCTTTAAATCTGGGTATGAAATTACTGAAAGATTTCAAACAGGTCTCAGCTATAATATTAGCTAATATTAAAGGTGAAGCAGCATCTGTGACTATCGCCAAAAAATAAGAGAAATTGATATTACTGAGCAACCATATGAACTGGCCAGAATAATTGAAAAATCCTATGAAGAACTAGGTAGAGATAGTTTGGGTGGGAAATCAGTAAAACCCCAACTAACAGAAAATCCTGAAAAGCTCTTTATTAAAAACACTCTCACTACTCCTAAAAAGAAGTGGGAAAATACAAAACAAACTTCTAATGAGAAGCGCTCTCAGTCCTGAGGAAGGTCTCCTCAAAAGGAGCCCTCTGAAAAGAGGTATAACCTCAGGAACAGCGATAATTTAAGAAAACCTGATAGATATCAAGATACTGATACACGTTCCTCTTGTACCTTTCAGACTTCCTCACAGAAATCGGAAAGAAGAGGACGGTCAGAACACAAGGAAGAACGCGTGAAGTCTAAAGACGATCAACACATTCCAAAAAATAAGAAAACACAATTCACCAAAAAGAAGGTAGCAGGTCTAAAGATCAGACATGCCGAGGATCTTGTGGACACAACCGAAGACAAGGAGTGGGCCCAGATAATGTTGGACAGAGCAGCAGAAATCACCATAGCTCGCAAGATCTTGAAGGATCATCTGGAGACAGTGAACTTGAATGAGTACATTCAGTGGAAACAGCTGATACCAGGGTTAGTGTACCCCATATGTTATATGAAGTAATACCCCGAATGGAGGGGGACATAACTAGGAAAATAAGAGCACTCTTATGGGAGACGCTCTCTAAGGGTTATGACATTCTTCTAGCTGAAAAAGACTGCCCACCAAAATTTGTCAGGGAGTGCCCACATGGCGAATACATCATCATGGCAGCCTTCTCGAATCATATTCCAATTCACTTAAAATACACCTATGCCAGAAAATGGGCTATAGCCCAGGCTCCAGCATTATATAAAAATCATGTAGGATGGGATGAGGATTCCCCTCACCATAAAATTGAGCTAACCCCTTTGCCGCTGGGATAATTCCCCTGCGGTGCTGGGGGAGTGGGGGGGCACACGCAGCGCCACGGTTCTTGTGACGAGCTTGGATCGTCACGCTGCAAGGTTGCGCTGTGCTCATGACGAGCTGAGCTCGTCATGACCATGCCCGTTTTTCAGAAAGCTCGGCACAGCGGGGGAATTAGTCCCACATGTGAGCGCTGCGCGTGTCATGTGCACAGCGTAACCATGCCTCATGACGAGCTGAGCTCGTCATGAGCACGGAAGGTGTTAAAAACCCAACCAACTGCACAGAGGCAGTATCCAGTAAAGCAAGAAGCTAAAAAACAGTTCATGGAGATCTTAGATCAACTTGAATACCAAAGGGTGATTGAAACATGCACCTCGTCCATGAACAATCCTTTGTCTCCAAACCAGACAATACATATCGTCTAGTTCTGGACTACAGACATTTAAATTCCTGTTGCAAAACTTTTGCAGTACAAAATGCACACAGTGCAGCACTAATGAATAACATAGTGCGTAAAAAATATAAAACCACATTAGATATTTCTAACGGTTTCTTCTGTCAAAACTTTGCACCTGAAAGCAGGAACTTGACCGCTTTCTCAATTATGGGGACACAGCGTCACTTTTGTCGTCTCCCCAGGAATTCAAGTAGAGTCCAGGGTTATTTTCAGCCAGAGTAACAGAGTTACTACAAAAGTATGATGATGAGGCATTATCTTATGTCGATGACATCTATCTAACAGACGATCATTTGGGCCGGCACTTGAACAGAGTGAATACCATTATACATGGATTTGCTTCTAAAGGGTACAAATGTAACTTTAAGAAATCAAAAATTGCTCACCTAAACATTTCTAGGATATGAGTTATCAAGTGAAAGCAAAAGCCTGGCAGCCAATTTTTCAGAAAAGTGTGCGCTGCTGCAACCTCCAAAAACGCTGAAAAACTTACAGTCAATTCTAGGTTTCCTGCATTTCGGAAGAAGATACATTCTAAACTACGCAGAAAGGGTTAAACCTCTCTACGGATTAATCAACCCTGATTTCAAAACTACTAATTGGACTCAAAAACACAGAAATTTTGCATTCAGTGCAAACAGACATGTTAGCAACAACACATTTACAAACACGCGTAAACGTACGCAACCTTGTAATCAAAATAATCCCAGGAAGGTGCGAATTCACGTACTTAACCTTTAATGAAGGTGAAAAAGTACCAATTGCTTACCAATCACACTTGTACACAAAAGCTGAAGTTAAATTCACTTCAACAGAAAAAATTCTGACAGCGGTTGAAACTGCAGTAGCAAAAGAGAAAGCTCTCGCACAGGGTAAACATATAATGGTCGTTACTCCTGTACCTGCCTTAGAAGCAGTGACAAAAGCAAGCATTCCGAATGCAAAGGCTTTACATCCACGATGGATACAATGGGTTAACTCTCTTGCTGCAACAGACGTTGAATAGATTTTTGACCCCTACTTGAAAACTCAAGAATTTCTACAATACGAACAAGGAGGTCCTCTGCCCGCTGAGATTCTGCCTCTGGAACAGTACAAATGTATAATATATACAGATGGATCAGCACAGCCCTCAATTGGGGGTAAACAAGCTTATAGTGCTGCGTGCGTAATTGTTAAAGGTCACTGGTGCGATGGTAAATTCCGACCTATGGTCACAAAAACACAATCTCTCGGAGACTGTACAGCTCAGCTAGCTGAACTACAGGCTTTCAATATGGCCCTTGAAAATACCGATCGCGAATTCCCCACACTCATAGTGTGCGATTCGTATTAATGCATGCAATCGTACAACGAATACTTGCAGAACTGGGTTCAAACCGGTTTCAAAGATGCAAAAGGTGGCACAATCAAGCATAAGTTGCTTTGGGAACAATTAGTTCAATTACAGAAAGAATTCCAAAAGACTCACGTGATCTATATACTGAGTCATCAGCGTGATGGCGTTCACGTTGAAGGGAATTCATTGGCTGATGAAGCCGCGAAGGCAGCGGAGCAAACGGCTTCCATAGCTGTAATCACTCGTTGAAAACAAAAATAGACGGCGAAACAATGCTAGCTGTCAATGCCAGAAGCAACGGTAACAGTGCATCATTACCTCTAAACTATACACTCGAATATTCATACATAATTGATGTGAACTCCGTTCCTTTTGCTCGAATCCCTGGAGTGGGGGATAGAGTAATTCCAAACAGGAGACGTAGAGGAGCTTTGATACAAGAAGCACATATGGGAGCGGGTCTGATATATCAAGGGATCTCTAAATCTATTTTAGAATTAAAAGAGACATACTGGTGGCCAAGGATGAATGCCCACATTCATGAATTTGCAATTAATTGCCATGACTGCAACAGAGATCACAGTAAAGAATGCCACCAGATACCTGACTACAGTGTAGCCAGTCCAGTACAGACACCTTTGTTAGACAGCATTAGACTATCTACACGCAGACGTCCCTAAGGACATATGCGGTCCCAAAACTATTAGGACAGATTCATTTGGATGTGAGCTCAGCGCTCGGCTGACGCCCGAACTGTTATAAAAGATTTGCGAGTCTTTATCGGCACATATGCAGTCGGCATGCCACATTCTGACCAGGGTCCTGCGTTTAGCTCCAAAGCTTACAAGGAGGCCATGGCCAATCAGGGCGTTGCATTGCGGTATTCGAGTCCATTCCATCCTGAGGGAAATTCTGTAGTGGAAAGAAAAAACCGGGACATAAAGCAAACTATAACAGCTAGGGTATTAGGCTCGGTTGACGGGTGGGTCAAACATATAATAAGGGATGTATGTCGTTACAACGCATACTTTTACTCCGCATACCATTACAACGCGGTTTTTACAACGCATACCATTACAACGCATAGCGCTTTGAGGTGCTGGATAGTGGTAAGTATAATTTACTATTCTAACTCCAGTCCCCGTGGACCCTAGGGAAGGTGTTGGATAGTAAATTAAACTTACCTCTTATCCTAGAGCGCCCCCCAGCGCAATGCGTTGTAATGTCATGCGTTGTAATGCCTGCGTTGTAATGGTAGTGCGGAGTAAAAGTTGCATTGTAACGGGTGTATACCATAATAAGTGTCCAACGTAGTTTAAATAATCTGCTAAGAAATTCTCTGGGTGGAATCACTCCATATGAAATCCTTTTTGGTACTAGAATGCTTGTCCAGGACCTTGATCGTCACACTTCAGTGGTGGAACAAAAACCCTTGGATATCAAAGACCGTTTGGCTGTTTTACAGGACATAAATGAGAAAAGGAGAAGTCAAAGCAACACAATACAGAAGCCAACGGCCACTGAAGGAGAACCACCCATCCCAGCAAGGCCTGTCTGGATTCCAAATATTGGGGATCTACTCAGAGAAAAGATCGCAGATAAGAAGGAATTTGGACCTTCTTACAGAAAACCAGTACCTGTGCTAGCAATTCACGGATCAAGAACAGTGTTACTGCCGCCCCTTGTTGGAAGAAAGGAGAACAGGTTTGTATCTATCGACCTTGTCAAACCACATCATGTGGCCGATAATAAATAGTAGGCCCAGTGGACTCCAAAGATGTAGCAGAAGACCAAATCTTGCTACTATCCAAGAGGTTCAGACTGAGAGACTAATAACATTTGAAGACTCTGCAGCACAAAACAAAGGACTAAGCAATAAAGCTATGGAACTTGTGCCTCTTGAGACCCAAACAACAGTTCGTCAAGACACTCCTGTCTACAATGATCTAGCATCTGACTATACTAATATGACAAAGGATCCGGTAGTCATAGTGATTTCAAATAATCCTGATGCAATTCCTACAATTGACAGAACCGCCTCTGGCTATTTCATTATTTTTGATACTTTTTCTGAGGATCCCAGTGAGCCTGAAACGACGCCAGCAAATAAAACATTTAAAGATCAAGTAACAGAACTCTTTCAGAAACTTGAAAAAAAGTATCTGGTTTCACCATTGGTTGAATTTTGGATTGTGCTAGGCGTACTTTTTCTCCTACTTTGGCTAATTGGTATTAACTTTGGGGATGCTGATAAATGGAAAATATAGTAAAATGGTCACAGCAAGTAAGAACATCAACTTTCTCCTGAAGCCAAACAAATCATCTTATCGTGAACAAAGAGACTTGAAAACAGTGAACATCACAGCCGTTCCTATACCTGGTGGTATAGCATGGGACAGAACTGATTATGACATCTTTGGCTCTGCAGAGCTGTTGAAGATTCCACATCAATTCAAGGTTTCCTTGAGTGACTTTGTTTCACCCAGCACATATTTTCTGATGATTGGGACTTTGAGACTGTTAATAATATGATGTCAGACTTAGAGATGTCTGCTAAATTTACAAAACATAAAAACTTAAAAGGTTCATCAGATTATGCACAAATGTATTGTTATAATCATTATGGCCATCATTACTTGTACAAATCTGCAAACCCTAGAAATGTTTATACTTTTAATCAATGGGAACATTGCCCAACGCCACCGAAGGGTAGCTTAAAAATCATTCTATGAAAAATTTGCATACTTCTCAGGTTTTAACTTCTCAAATCCGGAAACATTTTACTTTAAAAATGTTAATAGGACAGGAACGAAAAGTATGTTGACTAATACTAAGCAAATTTATTCTGCAGACTTTTAGGCCCAGCTGTCCTCATTAGGTTTCGACTTTTGGAGTGACAACTTAGAAACAGAAACTGTCTGGGGCTCAAAATACTGGCAGGTGCAGGGAATAGAAGCTTTATTTTGAGCCTGCCTTATCCCTGAACAAATAATGTTTTTGAACGACACTGTGCAACAGACATCCTTCCTTGGCCTGGCCAAGATAATAGACTTGAACAAACCGTCTATACCTACACCTACATCTGATAGCAAAAACACTTCAGAAGGAGGGGTCGACGTAAAAACTATTCTACTTAAAAACAGAACTGATCCTGATTGGAAAACATGGTTAATCTGGCCCACAGACACAAATAACTGTCAACATAGATTCCTGAACAAGACACAAGGGTTTACAGTAACTAGGCCAGATCCAAGATATGTCCAGAGACAACATACAGGGATAGTAACAGCATACAGTGTAGGAAAACTGTGCCTTGAGTGGCTACAAAAATCTACACTTACAGAGGTTAAACAACACAAATCTTTTACTTAGAAATGGCATTGATTTAAGGGACTTCTTACAAGGTCCTGAGAAAAGACGTCATAAACGTTTCATATACGCGGGTATATACGCCATTTATAATGACTGACTGAAATACTTGTAGAGAGCACGAATGCCGCGGCGTCTTGGCGCTAAAAGATACAGAGAGGAGGAGAAGGTAGTGGGGCAGATCGGTTTAGGTAAAAAGCCAGGGCCTCATTTATGACTTTTTGCCATAGGGAAGCGCTGCAGGCCTTCCTGCTGCGCTTCCCTACGGCAAAAGAAAAGGGCAGAAATGCGCCGTATCTATAGGATACAGCGCATTCCTGTCCTTTTCCCCTGCGCCGGCGCACAATGGGCTGCCTGCGCCAGCGCAGGCACCCTTGCACAACGGTGCAAGGGTGCCTGCGTTGCGGGGAAGATTATTTTTGTACAGGAAGGGAAACCTTTCTGTACAAAAATAATCACAAGAGGCTTTTCCTCTTTCTATGTGTGCTGCAGAATGCAGCACACATAGAAAAAGGAAATACGAGGAGAAATAAAGACATTTCTCCCTGTTGCGCCTCCCTTACGCCTCCCCTGGGGAGGCGTAAGCTTTTGGCACTGCTTCAGAGTTACGATTTCTCGTAAATCTGGGGCAGTGTCAAAAGGCCATGGATGTTGCTGGGAACGCCCCCAGCAACACCCATTGCACGCCCCTTTAACGCAGAACACTGCGTTAGAGGGACTGATATTTATCTGGCAGCAGTACGCCACAAAAACTGGCGTACTGCTGCCTGATAAATACTACGCTGGCTTCTGCGCCACGGAACTTCATGAAAAGTGAAGTTCCGATGGCGCAAGGGGCCTCATAAATGAGGCCCCAGGTCTTTAGATCTTTCCTGAAGCTACTTTTGGATTTTTGGCCACGAAGTGCTGGGGGTAGCGAGTTCCAGATTTTAGCCGCCTGGTAGGAAAAAGACTTTCCCCCCATCGGGCTCTGTTAATTCTGGGTTGGCAGACTAGGTTGTGGGTGGCTGACCTCAGTGCATGCAAGGGTACATATTGGGGCAGTAGGTTGTTGAAGTCGTCAGGTCCCTTGCCGTGTAGAGATCTGTGAACCAGGCAGAGAGCTTTAAATTGAATGCGACGTCTGACCGGGAGCCAATGCAGTTCCCTATTAGCTTTGGACGTAGGGTGGCATCTGGAGAGGTTCAGTAAGGCTCTGGCCGCCGCATTTTGGATTGCCTGAAGTTTAGACAACTGTTTTTCATCTGCTCCCAGGTAGAGGGAGTTACAGTAGTCTATCCGGGACATTACAAGGGCTCCCATCACTGTTTTTCTTAGCATGTCCGGGATGTAGGGTAGGACTTTCCTGAGCAATTTGATGCTGTGGAAACAGGCGGAAGTCACCTGATTCACCTGGGCTTTGCATAAGAGTTCTTTATCTAATAAGAAGCCAAGATTTCTGACCTTGTCTACGGGGAGAGGGCAAACTCATGCTTCGGGGGGCCACCATAGGTCATTCCAGATGGAGGGTTTGTGACCGAACTCGAGACTTCAGTTTTATCTGTGTTCAGTCTTAGAAAGTTATTGCTCATCCAGTGCTTAACCTGAGTAAGGCAGTTCCTAAAACACTCCGCCGTAGCGTCAATGGATTGTGAGATGGACACAATGATTTGTGTGTTGTCGGCGTAAGACACCAATTGTAGGCCATGAGATCTAATCAGAGCAGCTAGGGGGTGACGTATAGATTGAATAGTGTTGCTGACAGTGCCGAGCCTTGTGGGACTCCACCCGGAAGAGAGAATTTGACGGATTGTAGACCATTCCAGATCACTTGGTTAGTGCGGAGAGTTAGAAAGGAGGTGATGAGGGCCAGGGCAGGGCCGGTGAAGCCTAGGGACGTAAGTCTTTTTAGTAGGATGGAGTGATTTACGGTGTCGAAGGCCGCTGTGAGGTCTAATAATATCAGGGCCGACCGCCTACCTTCGTCCATGGTCTTGCGAATTTTTTCAGTGGCCATGATAAGGGCTGATTCCGTGGAGTGTAGGCGTCTGAAGTCATGTTGTGAAGAATCAAGTAGATTCTTTTCTTCCGCATGCTGCATTATTTCTTGGTTCATAGCTTTTTCTAAGATTTTTGCAGGTAAGGGCAGACAGGAGCTTGGAAAGCGACACAGGCAGAGACTGCAGAAAAAATAAGAGAAATTGATCGTATTAATTTAGAGAAAGCACTCTCTGTAGTTGACAATGGGTTAACGACCCTGTCATCCAGAATTTATTCTTTGGACAGCATAGTATCCTCTGCCATAGACATAATGGAACAAGACTTGCTCATGCTACAGCATGGACAGTCCCAATTACGTTCTATAATGCTTTTAGTCTGGATGTTACAAAATCTTCGTTCTGGATATCTACCATGGCGTCTAATCAACACCACGTCATAGTTTTCTGTATTTAACCTCACAGATAAACAAATCACTCTGGCACAAAGAGGAGCAGACTATACGGTGTTGAGCATTGAAAAACTGGAAAGATTACCATTAACTGTTTCAAAAAAACCTGCAACAAAATGGCTAATACACAATTTTCAATTTTCAATACTGTTTGAAACATATACCAGTTGCCGTGTATGAAAGGTTGGGTACGGAATACATAAAGTCAACCTGGGAATTACCATACACACACAGATGTTGGAGTGGGGGAAAAGTATTTCTTAGTGGTACACAATGTAAAAGCGCACTAAGCGGTACACTTTTATGTCAGGGTATTAATTTACATGGAGCCTGTGATGGTTCTTCGACCAACTTATCCTGCCACCTGCAAGGTTCTCCAGCAGCAGTGATAAATCCAATTTTTAGGCAGCTTTCTAACAGGAGCTATATAATGTTGAATGATCACTACTCTTGTGGCATGTTACCAGGAACAGCCTATCTCGGCACTGTCGATACAAAAGGGGGTGGTGATGGACGGAGCATCTGAACCAATCAAACACTCACACCCAATCAACAGATCTGGGCTTAATCAATCACCGTTCTTTAGCCCACTCTGCCACCCCAGTTCAGAAATGGCCATATGCAAATCAGTCTGACCCTGTGCCTCATGGAAACAGTCCAGCCCGAACTGCCAAGCCATGCCTTCCCTGAACAAGACTCAAGCTTCTAGGACCCGTTTCTGGCATTACAGCCGTCTTCAGCCAGGCTTGCTTGAATACAGTGGCAAAGTGAGCAAGGGACTCACTTCTGAGCATACCCTGCCAACTTATGGCAAAAAAAGCGGTAGAAAAGGGGGTGGTGATGGACGGAGCATCTGAACCAATCAAACACTCACACCCAGTCAACAGATCTGGGCTTAATCCATCACCGTTCTTTAGCCCACTCTGCCACCCCAGTTCAGACATGGCCATATGCAAATCAGTCTGACCCTGTGCCTCATGGGAACAGTCCAGCCCGAACTGCCAAGCCATGCCTTCCCTGAACCGGACTCAAGCTTCCCAGGACTGGTTTCTGGCATTACAGCCGTCTTCAGCCAGGCTTGCTTGAATCCAGTGGCAAAGTGAACAAGGGACTCACGTCTGAGCATACCCTGCCAACTTATAGCGAACACAGCGGTACAACAGGGGGTGGTGATGGACGGAGCATCTGAACCAATCAAACACTCACTCCCAGTCAACAGATCTGGGAGCAAGGGACTCACGTCTGAGCATACCCTGCCAAGTTATGGCAAACAGACGGCGATGCTTCACATTTTTGTGCTATCGGTTTACTTAATGAAGTGATCCAACTTTCACCTACTGTGGTAGACGATTTCTTTGCCAGCTTAGAAGATTTAATTTTTTCTCCAAACAACGAGAATGACTTTTGAAGTTAGCACATAGCGTTCTATGGGACTCTGTATTCGACCTTCACTTTTCAAAACAAAACTTCCAACTTTAAGAACTCTATTTTTCTGCAATTTGACTTTTTCCAAACTTGAAAAAAAAATGCTGGGAGCACAAAGTAATCTGCTTAAAGTAGAACTATTCTTAGCGAACAAGAATTCTTTGAAAACACTTCCAAGTGACAGTATTCGACCTTGTCCACAACCTAAACAGTTTATATATTCTGTCATGGAATGGTCTCGACCTTTCTTCTGTATTTAAGAGCCATTTTATAAATGTTATTTCATGACTCATTCTGATAAGCATTTTACAGTGTCACACTACATGCTTTGAATGAAAATACTGCTTTTTTAAATGCATACCGCACAAATGTTCATCTTTCGTTTACGACCATTTCAAATGCATTTTATGTATTTTGGGAGGGATTTTTACACATCACGCTTTAGATATGTTTAAAAATGCTTAGAATTTAGTAATATCGAACATAATAAAGTGGAGTGGGTATTGGGTAACATTTTAGAATCCAAGCTTAATTTACCGATTCGTGCCCTTATATGGGTATAATTCACATTGCCCTTATATAGACATTGAAATCATACCCATATTAAGACATAACCTATCCAGTCCAAATACAGGCATGGCTACTTCCACTTGTTCCAAAAAGCCGCAATGATTTCTTGGAAAACTCGGCTTCAGCAGTCAGGGACATCCCCTTGCTTGAATATTGATTTGTCCTAGAAATCATGGAGTTTTCAAAGAACTACCATTCCCTTGGGGTTCTTTGATGATGTTATTATGTCCGACTTTATGTCAAACTAGGGACCTTCAAGGTATAAATATGCCTACACTTGCCCTAGCAAACAGACGGTGGTTCAGAGCAGCTCGACTATCTACTTGCCCGGAGCAGCTCTCTACAGTAAGTGCCGAAGGAAGACGACCCTCCAGCTGATGCACTGATCAAGAGGCTGCATTACTCCTGGCGAGAATCCAGCTCCAGTGTTTCCAAGCTCCCCTCGCGGGGTGTTGGGAAATCGAGTCCCGAGACAGAGATACCAGAACTCCTTCATTCTAACACCAAGGTACGGAGCTGATTAGACCCTAAGAGAAATCTTGGTTAGATTCTTGGCAAAGAAAAACTAAACCTATGCTGCACCACCCTTACTTCTTCCCTCGTACTAGACTTGGGTTAGGTACATCGGGGTAGGCATAATTTAGAATCACCAGTTGAGTACTTTTAGCCTTTGTTATTTATGTATGTATTTATCTATGGTTTAGAAACCATACAATGCTTTTACAGTTTTATGTTATAATACTCTTCTTACTGTATGCATTATACTTTGCAACCAGTATTTCTATTTCTCTGCACCTCTGATGAAACGAAGCATGCATGATTGACTGAGTAAAATATATTATCTATTGTTTCCACAACACTGAAGATCAGTTTTATTCTTGGGGAAACAAAGTTGTCATGTTTATGCGGTTGTCAGAAACGAATCCCTTCTTCTTCTTTCGAGAACGTTTCTAGTGACCTCTGAGCTAGTTGGCACTCACAATTAAGTCTAATATATTCGATAGAGACCCAGTCGACGTAAGTCCTACGTCAAATCTATAGGATATATTATTCCAATGCGCAGAGCCTATTGGGAATATAGGAACTACACTACAGGGCAAGATGATAGAACCTTGAGGGAACCCTGCTTTCATGAAGTACGGTTTGGACGAGAAAGGGGGGTATGGATGACATTAGTTCTGTTGTGAAGGTAGGATGTGATCCAGTCTAGAGCAGTCCCCTCTATGCCAGCTTCGTAGAGTCTTTGTATCAGAGTGTCATGGTCAACCGTGTCAAAGGCAGCCAAGAGGTCCAAGGGAAGTGGTGCAGCAACCCCTCTGCGGTCAACTGTGTTCTTAAGGTCGTCCCAAATGGGAAGGGGAGGGCAATTCGGTCCAGGATAGTACCTGCCCAATTAAAGCATGCACATGGGACAAAAGGTGGCCCCTCTGTTCCGACCAAAATGAGGAAGGGAAATAGGAACCTGGGGCCTCATTTATGAAAAGTGATGCATCGCTGCGAGAAAACAGCGATGCGTCACTTTTCATTGCACCATCCTTGCGACCGCAATGATGCGTCATATTTACAATATGACGCATCATTGCGCAAGGACTTACAGATACGTCAGTTTTTCTGACGTATCTGTAAGCGTGAAAGTGACGCATTGCTGGAGTGTGTCACAAAAGTGACGCACTCCAGCAATGCGTCCTTTCACATGGGGCTTGCGTCAGTCTTACGCCTGCTGTGAGGCAGGAGCAAGATTTTGACGCAATGGCGGCCTAGAAGTGACACAGTGAAATCTCATAGATTTCACTGCATCACTTCTACGACCTTTCTTGCGTCAATACGCTCCCCTTGCATACATTATACCTGGCGCAGGTATAATGTGGCGCAGGGGTTTACAAAGTGACGCATCTACCTAGATCCGTCACTTTGTAAATATGGCGCAACAAGGTGCATTTTTTACGCCACTGGTGCGTCACAAAAAGTGACGCACCGGTGGCGTAAAAGTGACACATAGCCTCATAAATGAGGCCCCTAGGGTGGCGTGTTTTCATAAAAGCCTAGTAACACTACGTCCGAGATGAGAAATAGAAGACCACAAACAGCACACCAAAAGGCTGACACACTGTAGGGGCATATTTACTATTATTTCACACAACGCTGTGCAGTAAGGGAACTTGCTGTGCTGGTTTGCACAAAAGGGAGAGAGCAGAAATGCTCTATTGTTGCAATGGGACATCTTCCTCCACAATGACAATACTTATAGGCATTTCCTCTTTCTATGTGTGCTGCAGAAAGCAGCACACATAGAAAGAAGAAGAAACATGAAGAAATAAAGATAATTCTCCTTGTTAGGCCTCTATCGGGTAGGCACACCATTTTGAGCAAAACCCAGGTTAACAAGTCTTTGTAAAACTGTGTTTCTGTGGATGGATGCTTGGGGAAACGGCCTTTCCTATGCGGCCTTCAGCATGTGTGATGTTCCCCCCCAAGCTGAACAATGCTTGTCATAACCATGTGTATGTCTGGTTAAGGAAGTCAGGGGCATATTATCAAGCCTGTGCGCTAAAATTATCGCCGCTTTATCGGCCGAAAACGGCCGATAAAGTGGCGATAATGGGCTTGATAATATGCTCTATGGAATTCCAATCGAAGCACATGTTAGATGTGAAGACATCTAACATGGGCTTCGATTGGAATTCCACAGAGCATATTATCAAGCCCATTATCGCCGCTTTATCGGCCGTTTTCGGCCGATAAAGCGGCGATAATTTTAGCGCACAGGCTTGATAATATGCCCCTCAGTGTTCTAGCTGTCTAAGTGGGTAGGGAGAGGAACCAAAGGAAGGACCTGCAGGAAGGACCAGGATACGGCGAGGTAAGGTGGACTGTAGTGGGGCCAGGGGGTAGGTTTTAGGGAAAGAGGCCATGTTTTAGGGCTCAGGGAAAGGGGGAGAAGGGGCTGTTTTCAGGGGAGGGAGCAGTTTTTGGGGCTCGGGCAGGGGGGTCTGTAGTTTAAGGTTGATGGGGCAGTAGTTTTTAGGGTTGGGGGGTCAGGTTAATTATAGCTCAGGGGGCAAGGTTTATTCAGGACTCAGGGTGCAGGGGCTAGGGTGTTAACTTTAACACACATCCCTTTACCAATCATGCCTTTACCACGCAATTGTACTCAAAATACACAGCAATACAGTGATAACACCACAAATGGACACCACACCAATTTAGGAAAAATAAAGTATTGTTATCTAAACTCAACAAGACCAAATTGAAAAAAAGGAAGCATTGAAAAATACAGCGATGCATCAGTTCCTGAGTCTTTGGGGATGAGAGGCTACAGTTCTACCGCACATAGGAGAAGTGATGCATCAAATCCGGACTGTAGGGGCAAGTGAGGCATCGAAATCCAAGACAATTTTGGTCTGAGGGTGATGCGTGGAAAAACTTGGTGCACACGTACAATGCGTGACACACAGAGGTGATGTGTCGCTTTGCAAGGCTTTGTGCCGTCCGACATCAGTGCTCAGGTCTGCGCGGCGAGGCTTGACTTCACCCGGCTGAACTCGGCGAGGCTTTGCGTTGTCCGAGGTCGGTTCTAAGAGACTTTTCATGGATTTGTGATGCTACATGCCAGTTCTTGCGGAGATTAGCTGTAAAACCCACCTCTGAGGCCCTGTAACTGGAAGGAAGCACCTCAGGCAAGGGTAGGACTCACAGATGGCAGAGTCCAGCAGCACCAGCAGATTTGCAGATAGTCTTTTATGTCCCTGAAACTTCTTAACAGGAGGCTAGCTCAACTCAAGCCCTTGGAGATATCCTTGAAGCAGGGGAAACAGCACATAGTAAAGTCCTTCTCCTTTACTTGGCAGAAACAACTACTGCATGCCAACCCCAGACACACAGCAGAGGGCAGTACTTGTCCTCGGTTTCTCCAGTTCTTCTCCTTGGCAAAGGTTTC
The DNA here is from genome assembly GCF_964263255.1 of Lissotriton vulgaris. Lineage (NCBI taxonomy): Eukaryota > Metazoa > Chordata > Amphibia > Caudata > Salamandridae > Lissotriton > Lissotriton vulgaris. The sequence continues at coordinate 794,798,859 of NC_141685.1, read as the reverse complement.
TCTTGATTCCAGAAGTAGTCTAAAGTTATGGGGTTTAAGGTCTACTACTTATACCCCATTTTGTCTTTGTTCTCTTTGTCCAAGGGTCCCTGAGCCAGTCCAAACCAGTTCTGTCTTCGCTGGTGCAGTATGACCACAGGGGGTGGAGACACCATTGTGCAAGGGAGACAGGCCCTATTCAGGTGCAAGGAAATCTCCTCCCACTACTCTAAATGCAGCCAAGCCCTGTTCAGCTCAGCTCCGTGTCATCCAGGATGGGCTGTGTCATCCATCATGGGCCGGGTACACCTCAACCCCCCCAGTGACTGTCTACAGTGAACCTCTCCAGCCCTGTCACTCCAAAACTAGACAGTGAATACACACAAGCAGGCAGAGGCACACAGAATGGTTAAACAAGAAAATACCTACTTTCTAAAAGTGTCATTTTCCAACATACAATTTAAAATCCATCTTTACTAAAAGATGTGTTGTTACATTCTGAGTTCAGAGAGCCTAAACATTATTTATCCATCTTTTCCCAATGGGAAGTTATAATTGTGAGATGTTACAAAGCATTTACCATTCTATCCTAAGGGGCAAGATAGCCTTTCAATCGTGAAAAACATATTTCACTATCAGGACATGTCACACACACTAGTGCATGTTGTCCTACCTTTCACATACCCTGCACCCTGCCCAAGGTAGTACCTTGGGCCTATCATACGGGTGCCTTACATTTAAGAAAGAGAAGGTTGGGGCCTGGCAAGTGGGTGCACTTGCCAAGTCGACATGGCAGTTAACAAACTATGCACACACACTTCAGTTGCAGGTCTGAGATACCTTTTGTGGGCTACTCATCTGGGTGGCACAATCAGGCCCACTAGTAGCATTTGATTTCCAGGCCCTGGCACACTCAGTGCACTTTACTAGGCACTTACCAGCAAATCAAGTAGCCAATCGTGGAAACACCAATCCATAAACCCAATGTATATAGAGAGCATATGCACTTTAGCACTGATTAGCAGTGGTAAAGTGCCCAGAGTCCTATAGCCAACAAACACAGGTCAGGAAGAAAATAGGAGGGAGAAGCAAAAAGTTTAGAGATAACCCTGCAAAAAGGGCCAAGTCCAACAACATCCGTTTAAGGATAATCTATGCTACAAAGCACTCACTCACACCATTATGGTGCGGGAAGAAATTCACCCAGTGGAGAACACAATCCTAGGAGCGTCAGAACCGCAGACCAATGTCTGCACAAAGACTCCAAAAGCCAAGTAACTGGCAAGCCCTGCGCTGTGTGAGTAGCCAGTAACATAACATATTATAACCTGCTCTCTGTGGCCACTAAGACCAGTGTAACCTGAGAGAGACTGCTGTTGCCTGCAGTCGGTGCCAGAAATTTCAGGATACATGCGCTGTCTGCAAGGTCGGTGTGACCTGGGGGATAGCTCTGCTGTCTGCAGCCGGTAACAGAGAGAAGGGTGTAACTTGAGGGAGAGTTCTGCGAAGTAAACGCTAATGGGCTTATTTACAATCCCCTTCCGTCGCTGGTGCATCACTTTTAACAGGGGGGAAAAGTGACCTACCAGCGGCCCAAGGGTCTTGTAACTAAGCTCCTAAACATTTATTTATGCATCCCTCACAGGCTATGTGGATGAGCTGAGGCCTGGCGCAAGTCTCTCCATGGACTCTCTCCATGGACCTTCATATACCACTGAGGGTCTGGATAGATAGATAGATAGATAGATAGATAGATAGATAGATAGATAGATAGATAGATAGATAGATAGATAGATAGATAGATAGATAGATAGATAGATAGATAGATAGATAGATAGATAGATAGATACTTTTTAAAACTTCAAGTACCAAACGCTGCGCAATCAATATATGATGAACGCATGCCTTGACGGGACAGCCTGTCTCCCGCACGGGGCCGCCTCCTCCAGGGCGCCCCGCGGCTGAGGCACTCATGGGCGCGCCAGGACATTAATGGCTGAGGAGATGGCCGTCTCCTCGGACGCGCCACTGGGATATGGCTGTCAGAAGCCATTGGCTTCCCGATACAAGCGCAATGAGCTCCTTCCGCCAGAAAATCACTTATCGATCTTCCATTTGCTGATGGCGGTGGAGAAGAGATGGGCAGTTGGGGGCTTTCGAGGCCAAAGAAGGGACTCGCTCGTGGCAGGGCCTGGAATCTCCCCTCCCGGGTCCCGCTCCACTTGTGGCGAGGCAGGGGGCTGCAGCCCCAGCCCCCCAGGCCCTCTGAGTCATAATACCGATTTCAGTACTTGAGCACATTTGGCCACGCCCCTCTGAAGACTTACGCCATTCTTGAACTACGGGACCATTCACCTTCCTGTGCGTGGTCTTAAGTTGCGCACGGCTCTATCAGTGTACCTCAGCCCCGGACCGCTCTTGTGGCTAAACAGGAGCAGGGCCGAGCTATCAATAGTGAAACAGGTGGAGTGGCACTGGGGCCGGGGGCTGCGAAACGCCACTTCTGCACCCTGATTATAGCTGCATCTTAACAATAGGGGCTGTTGTCACATTCTTTGCTTGCCTCGGGGGCTTATAGCACCCTCGGTGCGCCACAGAACTGGGGTTCGCACGCAGCTGTGGCAATGTACCTCAGCTTGTCATGAAGCACCCCGTTTACTACTGGTCTGTACAGAGGGGCGACGACACGTTTCCACTTCCTCGTGAGTGAGTTGTAAAGTGTGAAGCAAACTGTGTCTCCCTGACAGGGCGGAGTGGCAGGTGGGTGCCCGGGTGTCTCTTCTCCATCCTCACAGACCTTCCACTCCTCCCCCCTTTCCCCCCCCCCCACACACACACAGGGTGCCAGACCGAGCCTCTCGGCCTGCAGCTCGGTGGAGCACCCCGCTTCTCCCAGGACAGACTGCTGCCCAGTGCAGTGCCCCCCCTCGGGGGCGCAGCGCCGGCCCTGTCAGTCTCCCTGACAGCTGACGGATGGCTCCTGGGGCAGCCAGCACAGTACATTACCTTCTGCAGCGAGACCCTCCTAAATCATTTCACGTTTCTAATTCCCTAATCAATATTTTATCGCGAGCACAAGGCGGCAGCGCCAGGCTCCAGCCCGAGGGAGGCGCGCGGAGCACTGTCTGCCGCACCCACATACTGAGGAAATATGTGCATAGTGCGCCTCAGAAAGGATCCGAGCGGCGAGGCGCTGCGTGACAAGGCAATGCACTCCAGCGGCCCCTTTCGGTACTCCAGAATGGAGACCTCCGTCGATGTCCCTCAATAAGGCCCAGCACCAACTCCTGCTTTCCAGTCCTGGCACTCACACCCAGCTGGGCGAAGGGATCTCCCTTACCCGCAGCACGTCCTCTTATTCCAGTACTGGGTCCCTCGCCCAGCTCTGCCGATGCACCTTTGACCTGACATGCAGCGCCTCCTGCTTGCAGGGCTTTAAGTGGGCCGGGTCCTTCCAGTGCTTGGCACCAGCAGTTCTAAAAACCAGGTGCTGAGACTGGTGCCTATCAGGCTCTCCCTGTTTTTTTCCCTCACCATCAGGGTGGGAAAAAAAGTGATCTCTGCAGCAGCACCACCCTTCAGTGCCTTTGAGGTAACTTCAGAGACTCGCTCCTTGCTGTATTATATATATATCGGTACAGAACCAATCAAACACTCACACCCAGTCAACAGATCTGGGTTTAATCCATCACCGTTCTTTAGCCCACTCTGCCACCCCAGTTCAGACATGGCCATATGCAAATCAGTCTGACCCTGTGCCTCATGGCAACAGTCCGGCCCGAACTGCCAAGCCATGCCTTCCCTGGACCGGAAACAAGCTTCCTAGGACCGGTTTCTGCATTACAGTCGTCTTCAGCCAGGCTTGCTTGAATCCAGTGGCAAAGTGAGCAAGGGACTCATGTCTGAGCATACCCTGCCAATTTATGGTGAACAAAGCGGTACAAAAGGGGGTGGTGATGGACGGAGCATCTGAATCAATCAAACACTCACACCCAGTCAACAGATCTGGGTTTAATCCATCACCGTTCTTTAGCCCACTCTGCCACCCCAGTTCAGACATGGCCATATGCAAATCAGTCTGAACCTGTGCCTCATGGGAACAGTCCAGCCCGAACTGCCAAGCTATGCCTTCCCTGGTCCGGAAACAAGCTTCCTAGGACGGTTTCTGGCATTACAGCCGTCTTCAGCTAGGCTTGCTTGAATCCAATAGCAAAGTGAGCAAGGGACTCACGTCTGAGCATACCCTGCCAACTTATGGCGAACAAAGCGGTACAAAAGGGGGTGGTGATGGGCAGAGCATCTGAACCAATCAAACACTCACACCCAGTCAACAGATCTGGGTTTAATCCATCACCGTTCTTTAGCCCACTCTGCCACCCCAGTTTAGACATGGCCTGGGGTGTCAGGAATCACATATGGCGCCTACAGAACTACAACTCCCACAAGCGAGAGGTGACCAGAGGTTATATATTGGTGGTGACCACTAGATGGCGTTGTATCTAATTATTCCTTTGAATCGGAGAAAGAAGTGTGGTCGAGTTCCCTGGAGAGGGAAGCCTTGTTCCTGGATTAGAGACATTGAATATCGCCCGTTTATTGTGGACTTTGAAACGGAGTGATGAATCCCAAAGATTAGGAGTGGGGAAGGCTTTCCCTTTTCCGCCGTCCTGCGCGAGCGGCTGCCGCGAGGAAAAGCCGTGTTTGTTGTTGAACGGCTTCCCGAAGACATTTCCTGTTCAGAAGTGGAGTTTTTCCCTGTGCGCGAGCGGCTGCCGCGAGGGACGATTCCCAGCGCCTGAGCGCTAGAGTGGCGCTTAGTTTTGTGAACTTGGGAGCTAGGTTTGAGCGGATGCAATACCAAAGCAAGTCCGCGTTTGGTGTTTCCTTGTATGCGGCTGCAGCAAGAAAGAAGAGGCGCTTATTTGTTACCGACAGAAAGTTGGTGCAGCTTTGATTGGGAACTAAAATAAACCGAAGAGAAAAGGAAGTCGGTAAGCCTCGGATGAGGACATTCGCTTTGAACTATTTTTTGTTAGTGTTCCACTATTAGTTGGGCCCAGCTAGGAATGCTAATGCGATTAAATCATTTTTGTTCTGGAATGATATGTAAAATACCCAACATCTATCAAACTTTGATCTTCAGTGAAGTGAACTGAGGTTGCTGGTGACATTCCTGTTTATCCACTGGGTTACTGGAGAGAATTATTACGATTGCAAGGGAAGCATTTAAAGGGTAGGTGAGGTGTATGGTTGACTCGTGTGATGCTTGGCCAAAGGTGGTTGAACTGTTAGTAATTTATGGTTTTCTTCCAGGTGGCACTCAGAGATAGAGAAGTATCTATATTTTTAGAGGAAAGAGGTCCCCTCCTGATTTCAGTGGTATGTATCGTTCCTCTAGCGAGAATTGAATGAGAGTAGGGAGAACTGATGTGATAATCCTTTGTTGTTTTTGTCGTTTCAGCTATCCCATCCGTTCCAGACCCCATCCCTACCTTCCCTGTGTTATCCCTCGCTTGATTACTCTTATGCTCTGTGGTATATGTACAGTCAGAGTGTGGGGAAATCAGGAGGTGGACCCCTTTCAGCATCACCCTGATCCTGAGGTTTTCCAGAATCCTGACAGAATTAGATACCCAAGAAATAATTGAACCTCCCGGTCAGGGTCTGCTGAAAGATGACCACACTTGATGAAGTGATGCAGGCTTTGGTTCTTGTTCAGCAGGAGTTGGTTAATTCCAGGGCAGAAGTTACTGCGCTTAAAGAGCGTTTTGACAGACAGGCTAGGAATCCTTTTGATGCCTCTGCAGGGGTACCTCAAATCCAGGTTACAGTGCCTCCACCGATTCCACTGGCTAGTCCGGAGCGTTATGCAGGGGATCCCCTGAAGATACAGACATTTTTGACACAGATTACCTTGCACTTTTCGTGTAGACCAGCTTCCTTCCCTACCAATCATTCTAGGGTAGCGTTTGCGATATCATATATGACGGGGGAGGCCGCGAACTGGGCTGTCCCTTTAGTGCGCAAAGATGATCCTTTGTTGACGGACTGGAATGCCTTCCGTAGCGAGCTGGAGAGGGTATTTGATAGACGGGCTACCACTCTTAGTGCAGATCGTGATTTGTTGGGGTTACGTCAAGGAAAAAAGGATCTATTAACATATATGACAACATTCAATAGATTGGTGGGGGAAACGGCATGGCCCGAAGAGAAAAGAATGGCATTGTACTATCAGGGGTTGAATGAAGACATGAAAGATGTCCTGGCCCAGATTGATCCTCAGCCCACGAGTTGTTTAGCATTGATCAATCTGACCCTGCGCTTGGATCACCGCCTTTCGGAGAGGGGAGGTGAGCGAAGAAGAGGTGGGAGAACATGGAGTGGGTATGAGGTGGAGAGTAGTATACACAAGAAAGAGTCAGGTCCCGAGGCTATGGAAATAGGGGCGGTTCGCCCTCCATTAACCAAGGCGGAAAGAGAGAACAGACGTGCCCTGGGTTTGTGTATGTATTGCGGCAAAAAGGGGCACTATGTGAGAGAATGTCCGGCTAAACCCCAGAAACGGGGTTTGTTTTTTCCTGCCAAAAAGATGGTGGCAGTAGTGGCAGACAACACCTATGCTGTACAGGAAGACCAGGAGGGGGCTGAGAGTAGTCCTGCTCCTCCTAAGGAATGGAGAATACCGTCCTTGGGAATTGTGGATAGAATGGAAGCAGTGTCTCATGTGATATTGCCCATGTATTTGGGATCAGGACAGCAAAGGGTATCGGTGAATACAATGGTGGATTCCGGGGCTACTGGAAACTTCATAGACTATGGGTTAGTGCAGAAGCTAGGATTAAAGAAAGTACCCACTCAACTACCAGAGCTGGTGTTGGCGGTGGATGGCACCCCTCTTAAGTCTGGTCCCATTGTGGAACATACTGAAGCCTTAGAATTAACTCTTTGTGGACATCCCTGGGATCATGTAGAATCTATCGTACTGAATATGATCGAAGCTCCGCAATACGAAGTCATTTTAGGGATGCCGTGGTTGTGGAGACACAATCCTTTGATGGATTGGAAGTTGAAAACTATCCAGTTCACTTCGGAGTATTGTGTATCCGAATGTTTGCAAGACAATGAGGGGTCACATACTCTATCCTTGGCCCAGAGTTATAGGGTGGCTACGGCAGCAGAGAAAGAGGTGACACTACCGGTAGAATACCATCAGTACCGAGCAGTGTTCAGCAAGGTGGAGGCAGAGAAACTTCCACCTCATCGTGACTATGATTGTCGGATTGATTTGGTGGAAGGTTCTAAGATTCCTACATGTAGGGTCTATGCTTTGTCTGACTCTGAGACGAAATATCTAAAAGAGTACTTGGAACATCTGTGCTCGTTGGGGTTCATCAGACCTTCAAGATCCCCAGCAGCCTCGCCTCTTTTCTTTATTTCTAAAGCAAATGGTGAGCTGCGCGCTTGCATAGATTTTAGACAGCTGAATAAGATCACGATTAAAAACCGCTACCCTCTTCCGCTCATTCCCGTCCTGTTGGACCAGGTAAAGGAGGCTAACATATACACCCGGTTAGACCTACGAGGGGCATATCATCTGGTGCGAGTTCAGGACGGAGATGAGTGGAAAACGGCGTTTAAAACGCGCTTTGGGCTGTTTGAATATCTGGTGATGCCGTTCGGGCTCTGCAATGCCCCTGCGGCATTCCAATTTTTTCTCAACGATATCATGAAGGAATATATCGACCGTTTTGTAGTTATCTATATCGATGACATCTTGATTTATTCCGATGATCCAACTCAGCATGTCAGTCAGGTTGAATTGATCCTTCAGAAGTTACAAGAACACTGCTTATATTGCAAATTAAGTAAGTGTGAGTTTGGAGTGACTGAAGTGGAGTTTTTGGGAGTGATCTTGAATCCTCAGGGGTTTAGGATGGCTGACAGAAAAGTGAAGGCAGTGCAAGAATGGCCAGTACCTAGGAGTGTAAAAGACGTGCAATGCTTTCTAGGTTTCTCCAATTATTATCGGAGATTTATAGCCCATTTCTCACAGTTAGCCTGTCCAGTAACCCGGTTGTTGAGAAAGGGTGTTACCTTCTGCTGGAATCTGGAGGCAGGAGAGGCCTTCGAACAGATGAAAAAGGCCTTTTGTACGGCCCCTATTTTGAGACATCCGCAATCTGATGTCCCGTTTATTGTAGAAGCTGATGCCTCGGACATTGCCATCGGAGCAGTCTTGTCGCAAAGAGATAAATCCACCGGTCAGCTGCATCCGGTTGCATTCTTGTCCAAAAAACTGAATCCCGCAGAGGTGAATTATACAGTGGCCGAAAAAGAACTGTTGGCAGTCAAAAGAGCCTTTGAGGAGTGGAGACCTTACTTGTGGGGGGGTCAACATCCTGTTACGGTGTTTTCGGATCATCGAAACTTGCAATTTATGAAGACTGCTCGGCACCTTTCACAACGCCAAATGCGTTGGATGTTATTCTTCGCTGAATATGATTTTACCATTACCTTTCGCCCTGGGGCGGACAATCGTAAAGCTGACTCTTTGTCTCGCCAATTGGATCCCGGAGCCTCATCGAAGGGAGAACAGTTGTCGATTCTGCCTCCAGAGAGAGTGGTGTGTGCCACTACTGTTGAAATGTTCCTGGAAGCTGTTCGTAGACAACGTTCTTCCTCACATTGGCAAATTTGGGCGAGTAAAGAAAAACAACGTACCTTGAAACATGGACTGCCTATGCGGAATAATGCCCTGTTTCTTCCCACGCATGAATTGCGTCTGATGGCCTTTAATTGGTGTCATAACGCCATGGTGGCAGGTCACCCGGGACATACTAAAACCTTACAGGCGCTACAAAGACAATTCTGGTGGGAAGGAATGATGACCGATGTAAAGTCTTGGATTGAGCAATGTGAGATCTGTGCAAGGGCCAAGAGTGAACAAACCCGGAGTAAGGGATTGTTGATGCCTCTTCCTACCCCCTCCAGACCTTGGCAAGTGATAAGCATGGACTTTGTGCTGGGACTACCACTGGATAAGGGTTGCGACGCCATTCTGGTAGTAGTGGATAGCCTGACCAAAATGGGTCATTTTATTCCTTGTCGTAATCTCCCTACTGCTGCTCAAACCGCGCAGTTGGTTTTGACGGAAGTGGTGCGGTTGCATGGAATCCCCAAGACCATCGTATCGGATCGTGGCCCGCAGTTTGTTGCTAGGTTCTGGCGTACTTGGTGTAAGGCTCTGCAAGTAAAGGATGCTTTGTCTACGAGCTTCCACCCACAGTCTGACGGTCAAACCGAGAGACTCAACCAGACCCTCAAGAAATATCTGAGATGTTACGCTGAAGAGGCCAATGATTCCAGGGTCTCCCTGCTGTGGTTAGCCGAATTATCCTACAACAACGCATGGCACAGTTCTACGGGAGAATCCCCTTTTAAGGCCAACACGGGTTATCATGCTGACGTCTTGCCTGTTACCATCCCTAGTGATGTGCACAACCATCCTACCGTGGCGGCTCGGATGAAGGCCTTGCTGAAGATACATCGGCGGATACAACAGCACTTGGAAAAGGCGAAAACATCATACAAGAAGTGGGAAGATCGACGACGTCAGAAGGGTCCAGTATATAAAGTGGGGGATAAGGTGTGGCTGTCAACCAGAAACATACGTTTCCGCTTCCGCAGTATCTTTCACCCTAGGTTCATAGGACCCTATGAAGTGCTGCGGGTAGTGAATCCTGTGGCATACAAACTGAAGTTACCCGCATCCTTACGGATCCATCCGGTTTTTCACTGCAGTCTTTTGAAACCTGCCAGAACTGGGAGACGTCAAGCGGTCCCTCCAGTGATGAGAGACGGTCAACTGGAGTATGAGGTGCGTCGTATCTTGGACTCCAAATACCAACGGGGTAAGCTGTGGTACTTGATATCTTGGAAAGGATACGACTCGGAAGATGACTCCTGGGAACCCAGTACTGAAGTGCATGCCCCTCTTGCGATTCGTAGATTCCATGCTCAGAATCCTGGGAAACCTGGTGCTAGAAGGCGCCGTTAAGGGGGGCATACTGTCAGGAATCACATATGGCGCCTACAGAACTACAACTCCCACAAGCGAGAGGTGACCAGAGGTTATATATTGGTGGTGACCACTAGATGGCGTTGTATCTAATTATTCCTTTGAATCGGAGAAAGAAGTGTGGTCGAGTTCCCTGGAGAGGGAAGCCTTGTTCCTGGATTAGAGACATTGAATATCGCCCGTTTATTGTGGACTTTGAAACGGAGTGATGAATCCCAAAGATTAGGAGTGGGGAAGGCTTTCCCTTTTCCGCCGTCCTGCGCGAGCGGCTGCCGCGAGGAAAAGCCGTGTTTGTTGTTGAACGGCTTCCCGAAGACATTTCCTGTTCAGAAGTGGAGTTTTTCCCTGTGCGCGAGCGGCTGCCGCGAGGGACGATTCCCAGCGCCTGAGCGCTAGAGTGGCGCTTAGTTTTGTGAACTTGGGAGCTAGGTTTGAGCGGATGCAATACCAAAGCAAGTCCGCGTTTGGTGTTTCCTTGTATGCGGCTGCAGCAAGAAAGAAGAGGCGCTTATTTGTTACCGACAGAAAGTTGGTGCAGCTTTGATTGGGAACTAAAATAAACCGAAGAGAAAAGGAAGTCGGTAAGCCTCGGATGAGGACATTCGCTTTGAACTATTTTTTGTTAGTGTTCCACTATTAGTTGGGCCCAGCTAGGAATGCTAATGCGATTAAATCATTTTTGTTCTGGAATGATATGTAAAATACCCAACATCTATCAAACTTTGATCTTCAGTGAAGTGAACTGAGGTTGCTGGTGACATTCCTGTTTATCCACTGGGTTACTGGAGAGAATGATTACGATTGCAAGGGAAGCATTTAAAGGGTAGGTGAGGTGTATGGTTGACTCGTGTGATGCTTGGCCAAAGGTGGTTGAACTGTTAGTAATTTATGGTTTTCTTCCAGGTGGCACTCAGAGATAGAGAAGTATCTATATTTTTAGAGGAAAGAGGTCCCCTCCTGATTTCAGTGGTATGTATCGTTCCTCTAGCGAGAATTGAATGAGAGTAGGGAGAACTGATGTGATAATCCTTTGTTGTTTTTGTCGTTTCAGCTATCCCATCCGTTCCAGACCCCATCCCTACCTTCCCTGTGTTATCCCTCGCTTGATTACTCTTATGCTCTGTGGTATATGTACAGTCAGAGTGTGGGGAAATCAGGAGGTGGACCCCTTTCAGCATCACCCTGATCCTGAGGTTTTCCAGAATCCTGACATGGGGTGAATGTTTTGCCATTGTGCAAGATTCCGTCCATCATCTTGTGTGTTTTGCTGTTCACCCTATGTGGGAAGGGTATGCCCAGACGTGGGTCCAGTGCTCACTAAGCCACTGGAGTCAAGCTATCCTGGCTGAAGACGGCTGATAGCCAGAAACCGGTCCTAGGATGCCTGATTCCGGTCCAGGGAAGACATGGCTTGGCAGTTCGGGCTGGACTGTTCGCATGAGGCACAGGGTCAAGACTGATTTGCATATTGCCATGTCTGAACTGGGGTGGCTTGGTGAGCAAAATAACAATGGATTAAACCCAGATCTGTGACTGGGGGTGAATGTTTTGCCATTGTGCAACATTCCGTCCATCATCTTGTCTGTTTTGCTGTTCACCCTATGTGGGAAGGGTATGCCCAGACGTGGGTCCCGTGCTCACTAAGCCACTGGAGTCAAGCTCTCCTGGCTGAAGATGGCTGATAGCCAGAAACCGGTTCTAGGATGCTTGATTCCGGTCCAGGGAAGACATGGCTTGGCAGTTCGGGCTGGACTGTTCCCATGAGGCACAGGGTCAAGACTGATTGGCATATGACCATGTCTGAACTGGGGTGGCTTGGTGAGCAAAATAACTATGGATTAAACCCAGATCTGTGACTGGAGGTGAATGTTTTGCCATTGTGCAACATCCCGTCCATCATCTTGTGTGTTTTGCTGTTCACCCTATGTGGGAAGGGTATGCCCAGATGTGGGTCCAGTGCTCACTAAGCCACTGGAGTCAAGCTATCCTGGCTGAAGATGGCTGATAGCCAGAAATCAGTCCTAGGATGCTTCATTCCGGTCCAGGGAAGACATGGCTTGGCAGTTCGGGCTGGACTGTTCCCATGAGGCACAGGGTCAAGACTGATTTGCATATGGCCATGTCTGAACTGAGATCGCTTGGTGAGCAAAATAACAATCGATTAAATCCAGATCTGTGACTGGGGGTGAATGTTTTGCCATTATGCAACATTCCGTACATCATCTTCTGTGTTTTTTTGTATATTTATATATATGGATGCAATGACAGAAAGACAAGTCGGGCATCACACTATGCTAAGCACAGACTTTTAGCTTATGTGTTTTGAAGCCACGACTTTAATTACACTGACCAAGCCCCTTTGAGAGAACCCCCTCTCAGTTTTTATCCTTTATTTTTATTTAACCTTTATTTTATTTATAAGCACATTATCGCCGCTTTTTCTGCCGCTAAAGCAGCGAAAATGGGCTTGATAATACGTCCTTGTGAATTCCCATAGAAGCACATGTTCTGGTGTGAACATGGGCTTCTATGGGAATTCTCTACAGTGTATTATCAAGCCCATTATCGCCGCTTTAGCTGCAGTTTTCTGCCGCTAAAGCGGCGATAATGATAACGCCGTGCTTGATAATATGCCCCCCTGTCCCTTCATTAAGACCTGCACGAGTTCCCCCATTACCCTTCATTTCTGTGCTAGACTTTGTTCTTCCCAGCATACAGCTCTCCTAATGAATATAATTAAAAAAGTTCAAATATCTGATGAAAGAAAATGGAGAAAGTTTCGTGCACAAAACAGCAAGGATTAAAAATTAAAGTAAAAAAAAGCGCAGCACGATTAATGTTCCTGGTCCTTGATATTCGAGGCCGCCTGACTTTCTTTCCTCCACTTCTCCATCATGGCCCCTCTCGCGCCTGTCGCCTGGTTACTTGTGATTGGCGGTGATGAACGGACCCCATCAGAGCCGTGGAAGCCTCTGTCTGGTGACAAATGACCCAAGGAGCAGGGAGGCGTGTCAACCGCCAGGCCTGCTGGGAAGGCGGGGCTGGCAGGAGACTAGAGACAGCCAGAGAGTCCAACTTCTTTCCTCGTTGATAACCAGTGTCACTGGAATTTTGGAGCAATTGAGGACCACATTTATGCGGCATGGGTGACTAAATCATACGACAAGAAGGTGCAAATGTTGAAGAGTGACATAGCACTTTTGATCGCAGTATTTCACCATTTTGTAATTTTCACACACATTAATTGTATTCTATTGCATTGTAATTACATTTTACTGCCCCTTACAAGGCGTTGAAGCGCTTTATATTGTCTAAATAACATCACCTCATTAGTACGGGTTTAACATTAGGGTGCAGAGGTCATCACCTCAAATATGACTAGTTAATATTTACAAATGGTGTGCAGGTGACTGGTAAGTAACCAGACAGGCAGATATTTTGGTAATCTGTTCTTATTACTTGTGCCCTCTCCACAAAATTTATTCCGCTGCCTCTGTGGGGTTTCCGATGCTGCCCCTATGATATCCCTTGCTAGACCGACCCTTCGTTCCCTTCACTTTCTGCCTTTTCCCATCTACCCACAGGAAGTGGTGATCACTGTCCAGCGGGCCTCTACATGGTTCTAGTTAATCGAGTATCTTCCCACCATGACAGGTGCCAAAAGTTTCAATCAGTTTTTAGGTCTCGTCCTATTCCATTCCGCAAGGAATGAATAGGACGAGACTATTGGGGCTAAACTAAGAGCTAAACTAAGCTCTGGAAAATGCGGATTTCCAGAAGTGCATGTGGGCTCGTTAACGCTCTTCTATCCGCCTGCCTCGCATCACCACATGAAAGCCATTTGTTGCTTGTTCACACTTCTTTCACGGCCGCGAGGCCGTGCGTGCTTCAAAGGGATCCGCTCACTTCTCCTCCCCCCTCGCCGAGAAATTCACATTTCAAAGAGCTCTCCCCCGCCTCCTCTCCCCCGCCCCACTCTGACTTCACATTCTTTTATTTTTTTTACTGTAATTTCACAAACGTAACACAACAAAAAAACAATTTGTACACACTTCTTTGGCATTATGCTCAGCTTTAAATGTAGACAGCTTTACATCGCAATTCATATGCCACTGGTGTTTACTTTACAAGTATGATGTATTAGACTACAACAATTGCATCTTTGAAGCATTACACCCGCAACAAACACGTACAAACAGACAGCTAATCAGTTGCTTACATCTCTCACATATCCATGCTACTAACTTTAAACATCACTGTTCGTATAAAACTTCGCCACCACCATACCATGACTTTCTTACACTGCTACGTGCCAAATATCTCTACAACCCACATTCCTTCCCTATACTACACCCCTTCACAGTCTAAAGCACCCTGAGCCACATGTGCAGCTACCTACACATTGCATGCAATCTTCTTTTCCTCAGTGTACTGCATGCAGAACATGAACTCTGAACTCCCATTCACCTAACTAACATCACCCTCTACCCCTAGCCTCCTCATATCCTTCAGCCCCCAAACACTACCATGCTTGCAACTCAACCAGCTCTGTAGCAGAGCTTACCCTCTACTCCTAGGCCACCCTCGACACCATCCTTCCGTGCCGTTACTTTCTTCTCTTTATTGTCAAGAAAATTAAGCACGCAACACACACGCACTCAGCACTATCAAGTCAGCTAATACGCACATAAGCCACCACCTGCCCCCACCCCCAACAAATACCTCACCACTGTCTAAGCAAGCCAACTTCAATCCACCTAGCTAGAACCACCCTCCATCTCTAGCCCACTCATGTCATTCATCGCACAAACAAATGCGTGAACACAATACAACTAGCTCTGTAAAAAAACCCACCTTCTACTCCTAATGCCTCTTAAATAACATCTCTCCGTGCCATTACTTTCTTCCCTTTATTGTACGGGTGAATTGTTTACGCAACACCCACGCACACATCATTCTTATCTTGAAAGCTTCACACAAAAGCCACTACGTGATACCCATCCCTAAACACCATCTACCTACTGTCCTATTAAGCCACACCTTGTACATCCGCAATACTATACTCAACAGCAACAATTTGCACGTCACGCTTTTTACATTACATAATTAGTTTGCAGATGCATTCATACAAACACGTTTGCATTTACAACTCACACAGACAGCATATGTTAAAATTGCATTGCAAGTCATGCTGTTCGCAATTGCGTTCCGAAATATGCGTTCGCATCTCCTATTCACAAACAGCATGTGTTAATATTGCGCTATGCCTCATGCTGTTTTACAATTTTGCTACAACTGCAGCCTTCATATCTTGTGCTCCTCATTTTTAAACATACGTATTATGCTTGTGCAGCTGCTGTCCCACCTCCTATCCAAGCACAGCTAACAGTGGATGCTCCAAAGTGTAGCTCCATGATGTCCTCGCTTGTGGACACACCGTGAACTCTTGCACCGAACACAGCATCACCATCCCTGCCGCAAAAATGCTTACCATTTAATCTGCATACCTCCCCTTGCTCCTACAATGCCCACAACGAACACCCCCAGGTCCATGCCTAACACCAATCAGCTCATGGCAGCAGACACTAAATAAAAAACGCATACTCTTTACTCCTAGTCTTCTTGGCCTCTATCTCTACGTGCCTTTCATTATTTCCATCCTTGTCTTGTTCGGAGCAATTGCCTGAGTAGCACCCCAGATAACAACCCTTAAAACAGACACAAAAAACATATGACTGCTTTTCCTGCATTTCTATTAAAATCTGTATGACTAGCACAGTTCGTCTACAAGTGGACCCACATCTCACCTTCACTTTCTGCCACTGCTACGTACTTAACACCCACCCCCTACATTCTGTCCATAACTTTCATCCCCCCGCAGTCTCAGACATCCTCAGCCACATGCGCATCTATTTATACATAACCTACGATCTTTTCTCCTTCCGTGTACAGCATACCCAACAGAAACTCAACTTCCATCCAGCTCACTGCATCACCCCCACCCCTAGCCCCTTCATATCTTTTAGCTTCCAACACCAAGCATGTCTACAAACCAACACCTCTGTAAAAAACCCACTAATATACTTTTAGTCTCCTCTAGCTAACATCATACTGTGCCGTTTTTATTAATGAGGTAGTTTTCAAAATAGCAAAATTAATAGCTTTGTCATTCACAATGCAAATAGTTTTAACTTTTGCAAATGGGACACCAATAGCATTTGTAATGCAATATGTGTAGTATTTACATGACTTAGATGTATTGATATTACAAGTAAAAATGGCTTTTATTTTTTAAAATAATTAATACTTTACTAAAAGGTATTGTAATTTATAATGGCAATAGCTTTTGTAAATAACTTTTTTGAAGATTATGTTCATTGTATTTTATTGTGCCGAAAATTAAGAACAGAAGTGAAATATTAACATCTCTCTGTGAAATTTGTAATAACCATTAGAACATTGAGAGAACATATTTGAACTAGTTGTTGTTCAATAGTTGCACAGATTGATGCTATGGTAGCGCTGAGTGATGTTGTGGTGGCAACAAGCGATGCTATGGCATTCAATGATGCTGTGGTAGTGCATAGTAATGTTGTGGTGTCCCTGGCTGATACTGTAGTGGTGCTGAGTAATGCTATATCAATGTGATGGATAGACAGAGTGAGAGCGATAGGTAGACAAATAGATAAAGTGTATCCGTGTTGCATTGAGTAGAGTGTAAGTATGAGGAATGTAATTATGTAGCATATAATCATATGGCACTGAGTGGTATTGTTTGGAGTGTATGTTGCATTCAGCGTAGTGTAATTATGTAGTATATGTTTTTGTGACACTAAGTGTATGTTGCATTGAGTACTGTGTAATTATGTGGCATGTAATTATGTGGCACCGAGTGACATTTCGGTATTTAGAATGTATGTTGCATTGAGTGCAGTGTAAAAATGTAGCGTGTAATTATGTGACACTGAATAGTATTTGGAGTGTATGTTATATTAAGTGCAGTGTAATTATGTAGCATGTAATTATGTGGCGTGCAATTATGTGGCTGAATGTTATTTGGAGTGTATGTTGCATTGAGTGCAATGTAATTATATAGAGTGCAATTATCTGGCACTGAGTGGTATTTGGAATGTATGTTGCATTGAATGCTGGGTAATAATGTGGTGTGTAATTATGTGGTACCGAGTGACATTTCGGTATTTAGAATTTATGTTGCATTGAGTGCAGTGTAAAAATGTAGCGTGTAATTATGTGCCACTGAATAGTATTTGGAATGTATGTTCCATTGAGTGCAGTGTAATTATGTTGCGTGTAATTATGTGGCGCGCAATTATGTGCCACTGAATGGTATTTGGAGTGTATGTTGCATTGAGTGCAATGTAATTATATGGAGTGTAATTATGTGGTACTGAGTGGTATTTGGAGTGTATGTTGCATTGAATGCTATGTAATTATGTGGTGTGTAATTATGTAGCACCGAGTGGGATTTGGAGTGTATGTTGCATTCAGTGCTGTACAATTATGTAACGTGGAATTATGTGGCACTGAGTGGTATTTGGGATGTATGTTGCATTGACTGCAGTGTAATTATGTAGCGTGTAAATATGTGGCACTGAGTAGAACTTGGAGTGTATGTTCCATTGAGTACAATGTCATTATGTAGCATGTAATTATGTGGCACTGAGTAGTACTTACAGTGTGTGTTGCATTCAGTGCAGTGTAATTATGTGGCATGTAATTATGTGACACTGAGTAGTATTTTGAATGTATATTGAATTAAATGCACTTAATTATGTAGCATGTGAGGGTGCGCAGAGTGTAAGGCTATGCAGAGTATAAAGTATGCAGAGTGTCAAGGTGCGCAAAAATAAAAAAAACAGCAACAACAACTAGTTCAAATGTGTTCTATCAATGTTTCAAGCTTTATTACAAGTGTTACAAAAATGTTTTAATATTTCACTTCAATTCTTAGATTTTCGCCACAATAAAATACACTTAACATAATCTTCACAAAAGTTAGTTACAAAACTTTGAGCTATTGCCATTATAAATAACAATAACTTTTACTTAAGTTTTAATTATTTTAAAAAAATAAAAGCCTTTGTTATTTATAATATCAATACATCTAAGTCACGTAAATACAACACATATTGCATTACAAATGCTATAGGTGTCACTTTGCAAAAGTTAAAACTATTAACATGGTAAATGACCAAACTATTACTTTTGCTATTTTCAAATCCAACACATAATAACTAATTTGTCATTTACAATATTAATAGCTCAAACTTTCATAATGCGAGACCTATTGCATTGCAAATGCTTGTTTAGTAACTTTTCATCTGTTTGAGCTTGAAACTATCTTTAAATTATGCAGAAGATGGTGGATTTTGTTGCAAGTGGTGAATCCAAAATTATGCGGAAAAAGACACAGCAGCCATTTAAGAAATTGTGTTATTAGTTGTACAGGCCCGAGAATCTGTGTATGTGTGTTCTTTCAAGCAAATCAATTATGGGATATCCTGGTGTGGATGCTCAGCAAGTAAATAGTGATGTGACAACATGTGCTTTTGTTATTATGGTCAATACAGCCAATAATCACTTATTAATACCTGGGGGTCCATTAGGATGATGGGCGGACTTTGCCCGCCCGTCATCCTATCGTAAATCGGGACCGCCCGCCATAAGGGCGGGGGTCCCGGGGGTGCCATTAGGATGTGCCCGCCACAGTGGCGGGCACATCCTGTATTTTCAGCATTGTGGCGGGCGGTGCTCTCTGCACCGCCCGCCACAATGCTGAAAATGCACTTTCACATTTTCATTTGCAAAGCGGCAGGCACCGCGCGGTGCCTGCCGCTTTGCAAATGACAATGAAGGGGGGTACCACAGGTACCCCCCATGTGCACCCCCCCAACTGTACTTCACTCTGGGGGCCCGCAGGGGGCCCCCAGAGTGAAGACCGCATGCCTTTCCGTGGCGGCATTGCCGCCACGGAAAGGCATTGAAAAATGCCCATTATAATATGGCTGGCGGTGTCTGATAGACACCGCCACCATGTTATCCCTTTTCCGCCCCGGCCACAAGGCGACCGGGCGGAGAACAGGCGGGCGGTGTTTCCCACCGCTGCGTCCCCTCCACCATCGTAATATGGCGGGGGGAATGCAGGGAAGGATGTCGGGCGGATTGCCTCCGCCAGGGTGGCGGTGGCCACCGCTACCCTGGCGGAGGCAATCCGCCCGACATCCTAATGGACCCCCTAGTATTATTCTGCCTGGTGGAGCTTTAGTGAGGGAGCAGTTTGTGGAAGATATAAGTGGCTACAATCGATTTGCTCTGATTAGCTGGAATGTGGTGGGGCTCAAATGCAAGATCTCGGACCTGGCCTCGATTTCTTTTATAAACAATTATGATCTTGTTGCTTTTCAGGAAACCTGGACCTTATCACCTATTGTATGTAATGGTTCCTCGTCTTATTCTTGCCCGGCTATTGCTTCCCCTCACAGAAGAGCCAAAGGTGGCCTCGCTAATTGGATTCAGCTCAGTTTTAGGCTTCAAGTGTCAATTATGAACGTGGGTAGCCCCACTTATCAGGCTTTGCTTATTCACAATTGTAAGAGCTTTTTTAGTTTTTATTTAGTAATTTTTTAATAATGATTTCTCTATGTCCAATAGTAGTCTGTTTCATGAGCTATTTGACTTATTGCAGCCCTGAACCCCTTAGGAAAGGGTAACCCCTCTTAATCTTAATTTGTGGGGATTTCAATGCGAAGATGGGAGGCAAATCTGTAGAACTGAGCTCTCAAAGCTCTGGTTCGGACACTGTGGCGTGGGATACCAGGGGTTGGAATTGAGGGACTTAGTTGCGCTACTGGACCTCGAGGATGTGGTTAACTATTTTCAGAGTCACCGCCTGTATATGCAAATAAACAGAGGCGGGGGTAAAGCATTAACTATTGATTCTATATTTGCTACTAAAAGCTTCCTGCAATGGCGCCTATATGGCGCTGTGATAGAAACCCAATGGAGTGTTCATAATGCCCTATTAGTTGAAGTAGCTCCTCCGTTTGACAAGTATCCAATACTGTCAATGTTTGACCACCTTAGTAAGCACACAAGGGCTTAAGGGTAGAGTGACATCTCAAAGATCCTACAGCTACATTAAAAGGTCTTCTTAAAAAATAACCTACCGTTTTTTCTAGGTTGTATAGTTGATGCTTCTAGTGATGGGTTATTTTTCTACTACCTGAAACTGTGTGATATTATTAATAATTCTTTATTGAAACCTCTTAAACCTAACTGTATGGAGGTCTGCTTCAAATGTGCCCAATACTGGTGGCGTCAGGCTAGACGCCGATAGCAGCTCCTGACCGACCGAGTGAAACATGCTGCTAAATAGCCTTGAAAGTCTCTTCTAACCAAAAGAAACTACGAGAAACTCTGGGAACAATACGAGAACACAAAATGCTGATCTGATGCAAAAGTATGCAGAGTACCGATTCAGTAATTATACCTCCTGACTGCAACGGCGTGGTCCCGAGAACGCCGCTCTCACTGCTTGCCTCCCTCATCGGCTACACGGTGATACGGTTACTGACCAGTAACCGCCCCTTTCCAGGTGATCAGCCCTTCCTTCGGCGGCTGCATCAAACAAGCAACACAGAGTACGCCGCCTCTCCAGATACCATGGCTCCGAAGAATGCGGCTGCTGCTGCTGCCGCAGCAGCAAAAACTAGAGCGGCGAGGCAAGCCCTTCGAGATCAAGAAGCAAGTAGCAGGCGCCGAGCTGCCCGCGGCGATCTAGATGGAAGTCCTGCCGGGGGGTCTACCGAGAAAACGCCGGCTCGGAGAGGTGCGACTGCCAGTAAACCCGACGCTGCACCGTCTCCCGCCCTGACTGCCCCCACGGTGATTTCGATGATGCAGCTTGCCGCTAGCCAGAAAGCACAAAACAAGCCGGCACAGCAGGACTCAGTAAGTGGGATCTCCGCTACTGAAGCCGCTATCTGAGTGGCAGATACACCATCGACTGGAATTGGAACGGAGGCTGAGATTCCTGTGGGCAAACCTTCAGAGTCTGTGCTTACTGCAGAACGCACAGAGGCATCTCAAGATATGACCTCTTTGGAACAAACTGAGAGACAAGATGCAGCTTTCGACACTGGGGTTCCTGGTACTACGAACTTTGCGGTAAGCCAAACAGTACACTCCGCACCTCACGCTATCAATGGCATGTCTCAAGGGGGTGATAGCAATACAGCCTCAAACACCAGGGTGACTATAGACCCCCCAGAAATTCAGCCACAAACCCCATTAAATAGCACTACTGGGTCTGCTAATGCTCCTACCCGTGGGGACAATGATAATGACAATAATAATAAGTCCAAACAGAATATGGAGGTGCCTATAAGTACATCCCCCCTATCATCACAAGGCATCAATAGGGGTTTAAATACTGATCTAAATGCAGCGGTACAACAAGGCACTGAGCTAATACAAACAGCTATTGAGATGAAGGAAATTGTAGACCTAGGAGCAAATAAAGAGGCCAAAACAACTGATAGCGCGACAGGCAATTACGCGATGGGTCCTGCCGAGGCAGCGGAAGCGGACAAAGATATCACAGACTTCTGCTCATTTTTGGAGGATATCATTTGGTCAGGTGATACAGAGGATGGGATCGACGAAGCGGAGGACGATTTTGAGTCGAACATAAGCTCAGAATCAGACCTGAATCCCCCAAAAGAATCATGTGATAGAAGGAGGACTATACTTAAAAAGAAGAGGGGAGGACATCATGGAGCAAATGACCTGACATGGGATTATACCCCAACCAACTTGGTTTCAAATCAGAATCCTACTGCAACGTCTCAAGCGTCATCCTCAATCCAAGCCCCAACAATCGAACAAACTGACTCGTCAGGAGCTACATTAACACAAGTTATGGAAACAGTACTACAAGCTATTGCATCCCATCGTGAAGAGACATCAAAGGATGGTCGTAAGGCATGAGTAGCACTACAGAAGGTTCAAGGTGTAGTACGCAAGCTCTCAAAAACTATGGGTGCTTTTACAGAACGATTGAACGACATAGAAGATCGGATCGTTTTGAACGAAACAGAAGCAGCAACGATAAATGAGCGAGTAGAAGCCCACGAAGCTGAGCTCCAGGACATTAGATGGAAACTGGAAGATTATGAAAATAGGCTGCGTAGAAATAACTTACGCGTCCTTGGCGTACCTGAAAAATCAGGAGAGGACTGTCGAACATTTATCATACAGCTACTACGTGATACCCTTCCAGAACTTGCTAGTTGGGACTGGAGCTATGAGATACAACGAGCACATAGAGTGCCACTAACCTTAAAAACCACAGCAACTACAGGCAAATACCCACGAGCGATCTTAGTCTATTTTGGGAATTTCACGCTTCGACAAGCTATCTCTGATAAAGTCACACCGGATATACACCGCAGCAAGGACTCTATTTCATATTTTGTACGCCCGGATTTTTGCCACTTCACAGTGGAAAGGAGGTGGCGACTTAGACAGTTAATCAAGCCTTTTCAAGAAAAGAAAGCAGTGGTATATTTGAATAATCCGGCTAAACTAAAAAAATATATGGTGGGCAAACAAAGTTCTTTACATCAGAGATCAAGGCAAAAGAATACCTAGAGAGCCTACAATAAACCTAAAGGCAGTGTATTAGACTGTATCACTGAGAATCTTCTGATAATCTTCTGGAACTTCTGGGACTTTGAGTAATCCAGGAAGACATGGAAGAATTGGGGTATAACACTATATCGACAGAGGAGCTGTGGAGATATTCTAGCTATAAGAGTAAACACTCCTTTACTGAATGCCCCAATACAGACTTAAAAAAATAATAATAATACCACTGTTTTTCACTTCTTTTCCTTTCTCTTCATCTTCTTCTTTTGGCATTGCTTCACGTTTCTTTTATCCCCTTTTTTTTCTTTTTCCCTTTTTTTTTATCTTTTGGATTACGTGCTTCTACTGGTGTTGGTCAGGCGGTGCTAATCCATCACTATAGACTCTCATGGAGTCTTGTTGCCTTTCTGGGGGTTCTGGGGACTGTAAGGGGGGAGGGGACAGGGGAGGGTGTTGGGTGGGCTTGTGGGAGGGAAAGGAGGGAAAAACGCACTGTAAAATGAGCAGATTAGAGGATACTAATGTTATATTGGTCAATAGCAAAACACAATGTATGAATCTTGAATATCGTCCAAAATACAAAACAATAATATGGGGAAGTTAAACTTAGGATGCTGGAATGTAGCAGGACTAAATGACAGCGGGAAGAGGGCTCAACTCAATCAACTAATATTTCAAAGCTCATGGGACATCATATGTCTACAGGAAACCCATATCCCAATAGGAGAAATAAATCAAATAAAAATTCCTGGGTTTAATATCTTGGTCTCAACTACGCAGACCTCTAAAACCAGGGGAGTCATAATTCTAGCAAGAGCAAAACTGGGTAAACCAATACGCAAAAAAGCTGACCCCCATGGTAGATGGGCCATTGTCCAACTCAATATTGGTATTACCATGTGCTCAATTTATGGCCCAAACCTTGATGATCCTACTCTGTTCATCGAGTTAGAATTAGAATTAGCAACATGGGCAGGTACGCTAATTTTATGTGGGGACTTTAATTTAACATTGGGCCGCGTGCAGGACAATCAAAATCAATATACGTACGCAGGACGTAAGCCGAAAGTATTCAGGGCAATACAACACATGATTGTTAGTTATAACTTACGAGATATATGGACTCTGAAAAACAAAGGAGACCCTGGATATACATACTTTTCATATCCTCATAAAAAATATGTACGCATAGACTATATACTGACGACCATGGATATTGCCCTAAATGCTGTCATCTTTAAAGTCCCCAAGACGATATCAGACCACAATGCACTCTGTATAACATTTGAGGCTCCCAGATATAAGAAAGTCTACTCTCAGTGGACATTTGATCGCAAACTTCTCGTTAACCAGGAATACATAACAACTTTTTAAACAATGGACTAAAGAATTCTTTGATATCAATCAATATAGTGCATCAAGGTTGAACGTATGGGACAGCTACAAAGCAGCATTAAGGGGAGAAACTGTTACTTTTGTAGCTAGTCGTAAAAAAGAGCGGGAAAAGCTATATACACAACTAACAAACAAGTTGATAAACTTAGAACATCTGCATGCTAACCAGATACATCACGGGATTCATGCTGAGGGCACCCTTCGTAAGATCTTAGTGCTCAAAGCTGTGATTAACAATGACCTCACACAAAAAGCAGCTGAAATTCTCCAAGCAAATCGAAATAAAACCTACGAGACTGGAGAAAATGTAGGGAAACATCTTGCTCTTAGAACTCGCCTAATACAATCTCGCAATTTCATCCAAAGTATTGAGTACGGGGGACAGAAACATACCACACAAGAGGATATAGCGGCATGCTTTCATGATTATTACCAGAAATTATACCAGAATGAAGATATGCGGTCAACAGCTGATACCAAGGAGTTTTTAGACAACTGGCTTAGAGAGACGAATCTGGCTAAAACCATAGATGAAGCCACAAAAAAAGATCTTGATAAAGAAATTTCTAGAACAGAAGTAGAATTAGCTCTAGCAGAACTAGCTGCAGGAAAAGCAGCGGGGCCAGACAAAATTCCTCTAGACCTCTATAAAATACTTGGCAATAGAATTACCCCGTTCCTGCATGATCTCTTTCTTGGGATACAATGGCACGGTAAGCCCCCCGATTCATGGAAGCAAACTAATATAGCCATCTTCAAAAAAAAAGATAAACCACCAGAACAAAAAACCTCATACCGGCCAATATCACTGATTAACTCGGATTCAAAGACGTATGCCAAGATTTTTGCCAACCGCCTAAGTAAGATCATCGAACATCTGGTCTCTCCCTGGCAACATGGTTTTATACCTGGTAAGAGTACCACAGATCACACTCGTAGAGTTATCTACCTCTTTGATATCATGGGAGTAGAGGGGGGCCAGATGTCAATGATCTTATTAGATGCCGAGAAGGCCTTTGACCGGGTCTCTTGGCAGTTCCTCTGGGAAATACTAGCTATTAATAACATCGGCCCGGTCTTTATAAAATCTATTAAAGCCCTCTATGTTGACCCTAAGGCAAGAGGCATGGCTGGCGGGTGCGAGTCTGAAAATATTAATATTCAGAGAGGTACACGGCAAGGATGCCCGTGCTCTCCACTACTTTTCGCACTATATATTAACCCACTAATTCTCAAATTAATAACCTCACCCATGATTAAACCAATTAAAGTGGGTATATATAGTACTAAAGTGCTTGCTTATGCCGATGACGTGGCGGTAGTAACAACAAATCCCACAGAGGCCATAGTCGAAATTGAGGAAATCACCCGATCCTTTGGGCTATATTCAGGCTACTCACTAAATCAAGATAAAACGATGGTTATATGCACGGAGAATACGCCTTTTATTAGCCAACATAGAGTTAACAATGCAAAATACCTAGGGGTGAATATCTCGCCAAAAATCAATGAGATCAACCAGTTAAATTATGACCCTCTAATTAAAAAAGTCAAAGCAGATCTACTTAGGGTAAATAATCTTCATCTCTCTATAATTGGCAGAGGAAATTATATTAAAATGACTGTATTTCCAAAGATCTTATATCTGTTTCGAGCAATTCCTCTCTTAGCTAGCAGAGATGCAATGAAAACACTAGAGTCTGTAATATCCAGGTTTATATGGAATTATGGGAAAATAAGAAGAGCATTACCTAAGCTAACACTGCCATCTTCTAGAGGTGGTTTAGCAATCCCAAACCTAACATACTATTTATGGGCAACCCTCCTACAACAAATGACTATCTTGCTCTCACCCCGCAGTATTAATGATATCAATCAAGATCAGATTATACCATCAATCTATGAACTAACGTTGGGGGGTAAAGCCAGGGGCTTGCTGCTAAGACAAGTGGAACCATCTTATTTTAAAAAGATAAAATTTAAAACTATTACAGATGCCTTAAAAACTTGGAATAGAACCATCAAAGCGCTGACAATTCCAAAATATACCAAATATACACCTCTATGGTATAGCTCAGTAATACCACACTACCTTAATGATAACACCACCAGGCGCTGGGAGAATTTAGGTCTTATAACTATTGGCGATTTTCTTGGCAGAGAAGGCAAGACAACATTTGAAGAGCTCTGTGTTAAATACCACACACCCCCTACAGACTATTTAAAATTCATACAAATTTACACAACCCTTAGACAGTCGATGTCAAATATAGATCTAAAACCCATACCACTCTTGGATCTTATAGGTAAACAAACAACCAGAATAAGCAATATATACGATATATTTATAAGAAATCATCCTGACGACCTTGAATATATCGAAACAAGCTGGGTCAACAAATTGAATAATGCAAACATTGACATAGATATGTCTCTACAACTATCTTCTAAAGTTTTACTTGCCTCCAATTTAAAGGCCCAAATCTACAAAACCATATATAAGCTATATTTTACACCGTCTAAATTGTTCACTTGGGGAAAAAGGGCACATGATCAATGTCCCAGATGCCCATTAGGACCTGCCAATCTCATTCACATGTTCGCGGAATGCACAAAACTTGAACAGATTAAGAAAAGTATCGCGAAGTATTGGGCCGAAATCTTTGGACATGAAATAAGAACATCAACAACCCTTCTTATTTTAGGATACGATGATTCCCTAGGCCATAGCAATACAGAAACCGCTGCTATTTATATTGGCACCGCTGTCTACAGAATTATCCTTGCAGCAAGATGGAAAGATTCTGAAGCCCCAACCTTTCAGGGATGGCTAAATAGATTACTAGCGATATACAAACAAGAAACGGCAATTTATAGAACTAGAGGCAAAAAATCGAGATCATACGGTGAACAAATTTGGGCACCAATTGCCACCTGGTATGAGATGCAAAGGAACTAAATATATGCTCAAATGAATAGATAGCCCTTAAAAAGCTTTTTACTTTACTTTAGAGAATCTTGTCCGTTTAATGTTTCCTCTAACACGTAATTGTCTTTATGAAATGAAATTGGAATGAATTATATGATGTTTGTATTACTTATCCTTCTAACAATTTTGTTGAATTTTTGTTATTCTGAACTTTAGAATCTTTTTTTTGTATAAATGTATTGCATATTCTTTTTTTTTCTTTTATGTATCCCTTGAATCTGCTCAATAAAAAAATAATAAAAAAAAAGGAAAAAACAAAAAACAAAACAAAAAAACAAACAAACAAATAAAACTCTTAAACCTATTGAAACCGCGTTGGTTCAATAGGAATAGCTCTACTGCTAATCGTCACCTGAGGAAGACGCTATCTGGGTCTCCTAGGGACGTTGTAGCCATTCGGGATGCTAGAAAGATGTGTAAATTGACTTTTAAAGAAAGGAAGCACATATTATTTCATAAAGATTGGGAAATGCTTGAACTCACTGCTGCGCATAACAACAGTAAGACATTTTGGGGAACAGTAAACAGGCTCCCCCATCCCGAACCATCTTCTGAATAGCAATATTTTTGGGCAGGAATGGGTTAAGCATTTTACTAGTATATACCATCTAGAGAGGGATAGAGAGTGTGAGAATTCACTTCAACAGTTCCTCGTTCATCTGAACCCCCTGCAAATCACTGTGCAGGAAGTTGAAACTGCTATTCGATCTAGTGCCGGTGGTAAGGCGCTGGGATCCCCATGGCTCTTATTAAATGTAATGTTGATCTATGGGGACCTTTATTTGTGAATTTATTTAACAATCCCTTTGTTATAAGATCCTTCTAGGTCTCTGTCTACGATAGTGCCAATAAAAAAAAAAGGGGGAAAAAAGGGGGCAGGGGGTCACCTAAATGTTATCAGCCAAAATCTCTGGTGGACAGCTCTGTGAAGATACTGGGGAGGGTTATTTTCAACCATTTGCAATTATGGGCTACTGCTGACAAAATAATATCTTCTTGCCAGTAGGGTTTCCGTCTTGGACTAGGTACAGTAAAGCAGTGTTTGAATTTACATTTGATAGTGAGTAAATACACCATCGCCAGGCGCTGCCCACTGTACCTTGCCTTCATGGACTTGTCAACTGCCTTTGACTGTGTGAACAGAAATACATTGTGGTTGATGTTAATTACATTAGGGGTTGGTATTGCTTTAGTCAACTTTTTGCATGGTCTTCATGAAAATTTGGGCACCAGGGTCCGATACTGCCAGGCTGGTGAACTTTCTGATGTCTTTCCACTAGTCAGCGGAGAGCAACACTGCTGAATTTTCGGCTAGAACTCCTCGTGCGCTGCATAGCTTGGTGGACTCTTTGGTATCATTTATCAGTACCCGCCTAGATATGAAAACAAATTTTGAGAAATCGCACATTATGGCTTGCTAGCGAGGTAGAAAAGCATTAACAGTATTAAAACTGGGCGAGAAGGAGCTTAGTGCAGTAGGACATTTCTGCTATTTGGACTGGTGTTCGATTTGAGTGATTCTTGATAGATACAAATAAATACAGCCCGGCAGAAGCTCGGAAGGGCGGCGGGTTTTCTTTATAATTTAGCTAAGGGCGGTAGGTCCACAATTTCCCCACGTATTAAAGTGTACAAAATGCAATCTGTCTCCACTACTACATAAGGAGCCGGGGTTTGGGGATTTCATAATGCTGCTACCATTCTTAGAAACCTGTTGAACCTTCCGCTCTCGAGGGCCAATTTTATTTTGCACTCTGAACTGAACCTAGAGTACATTTCAGATAGTGTTAAACTGGCACCCCTCCTGTTTGGGTGAGTGTGTTGAGTAATAGTGAGTAAAGTTCCAATAGGGTAGTTATTGAGAACTGTCTGAGTGCTGGATAAGGGGCTTTCCATTCCCTGGCTGAACTAGGTCCGTAAATCCCTGATTGATACTGGTTTTCCGGATTTGTTTACCACGCCTGATTTAATTACTTAGAACAAAAAAGGGTGGTCAAGCAAAGGTGTGTTGAATGTACCTCTTCATAGATGATTCAGGAGGCTATTTGCAAACACATTATTTGCCATTATGTCTCAATTTTTGCGACAGGCGGTACTGCTCTGTATCTTACTCTAGAGTTAACACATTGGGAGACTGGAGAGGTCTCTCCTTTTTAGATTCAGGTTGGGGTTGGTATGGCGTTTAGCATGTTTTTATGAAAGGGGTAATGCGTGGGGTAGCGCTCTGACCCTCTGTCCCTGTAATGGTAAGACGGAACAATCTTTGATACATTTTAGTTTTTTTTCTGTGGCTTCTACTGTGAGTTTTTTCAGCTTTGTCTTAAACCCACATAGAAATATAGGGTGGCCTTAACCTTCCTTCAAATGGTAAATAGCCATGGTATCTGTTAGAGCGTGTGTTGTTTTCTTAAGATGGCTTGTAGTAGAAAATCCATGGAGGGGAGCTAGTAGGGTAGTTGAGGTGTCTAGAGGGACAGTTTTATACTCTATTTAAATTCAATTTGTGGTATGTGATGGATTGATGTGATTTTAATGTTTTTAGCTAATCATGAATGAATTGAGAATGGTATTTATAATACTGCTTTCATTTTATATGTTTTACTGTATTGTTTTTATTCTGTACTTTTATGATCTTTTTAAGATCGAATAAAGATGTATTGAATTGAATTGACAGGTACCACAAGTTTCAATCCGTTTTTCAGTAAGTTTTGATCTGTTTGATCCTTAGATGTGTGGTATTAAGTATAGTGATTTTGGCGCCACTAGGTAGATTTACACAAATTAGAACTGTATGGAAGATTTATGTCAACGTTGCTCAAAGGTGTGGAGAACCACCAAACTCCACAAGATAAAGCAAAAGCTTTATATACAACCACTCAACTCCCAAGCACACGTTATGTTTACAAAAAGGTTTCCCCGTAAATACAATGACACAATAATTATAATACAGGACATAAAGTTTCTTTTGATGCTTCTATCGTACTCGGTGGTCGCCCGGACTTTACATGTGTTGCCATATTAATGAACTCATAGAGAACAACGTCAATGGCAAAGAATATTTGAATATTGGAGTGGTAACTGGAAACACACAAATTACTTGAAACCCCAATGTGGGTTGGAATTATCACCATATTTATAATCTCTACACTTTGAAGGATTTAGCCTTGATGAAGTCGTGGGATAACGCCCCAATTGCGACGAAACACGTGTTGGCTGTGGCTGAAATCAAAGAATAAAAAGCCTGAAAAAGGAAGGATCAATAGAAACTTTCTATGTCCTGTATTATAATTATTGTGTCATTGTACTTACAGGGAAACCTTTTTGTAAACATAACGTGTGCTTGGGAGTTGAGTTGTTTGATCTGTTTGAGCTGGAAACTATCTTCAAATTATGCAGAAGGTGGTGAATTTTGTTGCAAGTGGTAAATTCAAAATTATGCTGAAAAAGACACAGCAGCTTTTTAAGAAATTGTGTTATTAGTTGTGCAGAATGTGAATCTAGTACAAGTTATAGGTCCACAATTGTCTCATTGCCGGGAACCAAGTCAATCAATCAATCAATCAAACAGATTTGTATAGCGCACTACTCACCCGCTAGGGTCTCAAGGCGAAGTGAGGAGGGGGAGTCGCTACTGCTCAAACAACCAGGTCTTGAGTTGTTTCCTGAAGGAGAGATGGTCCTGGGTCAGCCGTAGGTGGGTGGGGAGGGAGTTCCATGTCTTGGCCGCCAGGTAGGAGAAGGATCTTCCGCCAGCGGTGGCTTTGCGAATTCGTGGGACGGTGGCGAGGGCGAGGCTGGCGGATCGGAGCTGGCGGGTGGGTGTGTAGAATGTGAGGCGGCTGTTGAGGTATTTGGGGCCCATGTCGTGGAGAGCTTTGTGTGCGTGGGTGAGGAGTCTGAACGTGATCCTCTTGCTGACGGGAAGCCACTGCAGGTCTTTCAGATGGGCAGAGATGTGGCTGTGACGGGGATGTCCAGGATGAGTCATGCAGAAGCGTTCTGTATGCGCTGGAGTTTTTTCTGGAGTTTGGCTGTGGTTCCAGCATAGAGGGTGTTCCCGTAGGCCAGTTGGCTGGTGACGAGGGCCTGGGTGACCGTCTTCCTGGGTTCGGTGGGGATCCACCGGAAGATCTTTCGGAGCATGCGCAGGGTGTTGAAACAGGATGACAAGACGGCATTGACTTGCTTGGTCATCGTGAGGGAGGAGTCCAGGATGAAGCCCAGGTTGCGTGCATTGTCCGTTGGCTTGGGGCGGTGCCCATGGCAGGGGGCCACCAGGAGTCGTCCCAGGCAGAGGGAGATGGTCCCAGGATGAGGACTTCCGTCTTGTCTGAGTTCAGTTTCAGACGGCTGAGCTTCATCCATTTCGCGACGTCTTTCATTCCTTCCTGGAGGCTGGCTCTGGCGGTGGCGGGGTAGTTGGTGAGGGAAAGGATCAGCTGGGTGTCGTCAGCTTAGGAGATGATGTTTAGGTTGTGTTGGCGTGCGATGGCTGCGAGGGGGCTCATGTACACGTTGAAGAGGGTGGGGCTGAGCGAGGATCCTTGTAGAACGCCGCAGATGACTTCGGTGGCCGCGGATCGGAACGGGGGGAGGCGGACTCTCTGGGTTCTTCCGGTGAGGCCTTCCTTGGATTGGATTCCGGTGTTGCTGTGACGCTGTATCAGGGTGTGGTGGCATACGGTGTCGAAGGCTGCTGAGAGGTCCAGGAGGATGAGGGCAGCTGTTTCCCCGTTGTTGAGCAGGGACCTGATGTCTTCAGTAGCTGCGATGAGGGCAGTCTCGGTGCTGTGATTTGCTCGGAAACCGGACTGCGAGGGGTCGAGGGATCCGTTTGTCTCGAGGAAGGCAGAGAGTTGTTTGTTGACGGTATTCTCGATGACTTTGGCAGGAAAAGGGAGGAGCGAGATGGGGCGGAATTTCTTGAGGTCCGTGGGGTCCGCGGTTTGTTTCTTCAGGAGGGCGCTGAGCTCGGCATGTTTCCAGCTCTCCGGGAAGGTGACGGATGTGAAGGAGCTGTTAATGATGTCCCGGAGTTGGGGTGCGATGATGGAGTCGGCTTTGTTGAAGATGTGGTGTGGACAGGGGTCGGTTGGGGAGTCGGAGTGGATGGTGTTCATCGTGCGGGTGGTGTCTTCGGTGCTGACCAAGGTCCAGGTGCAGAGAGTGGTGGTGGGGGGTGCTGGTTCGGTGGTTGGGTGCGTGGTCTGTGCGCCGAAGCTGTTGTGTATGTCGGCGATCTTGCGGTGAAAGAACGAGGCGAGTGAGTCGCAGAGGTCTTGCGAGGGTGTGATGTCGTTGTTGCAGGCACTGGGGTTGGAGAGCTCTTTAACGATGCTGAAGAGTTCCTTGCTGTTGTGGGTGTTGTTGTCCAGTTGTTCTTTGAATGTTGTCCTTTTGGTGGTGCGGATCAGCTGGTGGTGTTTGTGGGTGGCGTTCTTGAGGGCTGTCATGTTTTCTGTTGTCTGGTCGTGGCGCCAGGCTTTCTCGAGGGTGCGGCAGGTTTTCTTGGAGTTTTTGAGGTCGTTGGTGAACCACGAGGCTTTCTTGCTGCCGGGTCTGCTGGGAGGGTTCTTCAGTGGTGCGAGGCCATCGGCGCAGTTGGTGAGCCACTGTGTGAGGTTGCGGGCTGCTTCGTTGGGGTCCGTCGTGTTGGTGGGAGGGTTCTGGCTGAGGGAGGTGGTGAGCTGGTCGGTGGTGATCTTGCTCCAGCTTCTGCGGGGAACCTGTTACGGGTGGTAGTGGGTTGTGGTTCTACTGAAGTTGAAGTGGACGCAGCTGTGATCTGTCCAGTGTAGTCTGGTGGAGTGGCTGAAGGAGATGTGCTTGCTGGAGGAGAAGATGGGGTCAAGCGTGTGCCTGGCATAGTGGGTGGGGGTGTTCACCAGTTGCTTGTTTCCGAGGTTGGTGAGGTTTTCCAGCAGGGTGGCGGTGTTGCTGTCATTGTTGTTCTCCAGGTGGAAGTTGAGGTCCCCTAGGAGGATGTAGTCTGAGGAGGTTAGGACGTGCGGGCTGACAAAGTCTGCTATGGCTTCACTGAATTGTGTGCGTGGTCCTGGGGGTCTATAGATGAGAGTACCATCTTCGCAGATATGGGGCTGTTCTGCTTTCTCTCGTTCATGCAACGCAGTGCAGCAACTTCACTTCCAGTGCCACGCTGCATAATATTGTGTCTCCCACTGCACAACTGTCTAACAGGCATGAATTGAGGCAGTAGCTAGCAAGGATGTTATGGGCACTGGGGCAAGCAAGGTAAATGGTCGCTTTGACTGATGTTGGAGTAGAAAAATAGAGCAAATATCAGGAACCAATCAGCCTATGAGAGTTCTGGGCCCTGGTGGCACTGCGCCAATGGTACCTATGCCCCTGAAAAGCAATTCTGATGATTTTGTCTACCCTCTATGAATTATGTGAGACCCCTGGAGGAAGAATCCTTCTCCATGAAATGCATTGAGAATTTTTTCACAAATCTATAATGGATGAATTTCAGTCTGCTTAATAAATCACGGAACAAAATTATACAAGGCTGGATCATAAAGATTCAGAAAACAGCTTGGTGTTATTGATTGACAAGAGAAACTTGGTAACTATTAAATGAATACTTGGCATCTTTACGAGCGTATTTGCTGTGCCGTGGGAAACAAAGATTCACACTTGACGTGTGTTATATTGTATATACACAGCCCCTGTCTGAAGAAACTTCATCCTACTAGCATGCAAAACAGAGGTTTATTTGAGGCATTGGTCGGTAAAGAAAAGGGTGTGCAATTTAAGAAGATCTGGATTTTGAAAGTTGTTGTGGACACAACATTTATGCTGGTCGTTATTAGGAAGTTCGATATTATCCCATACAACCAGGACTGGCCATAGCGGGCACCAGGCGTTTTCCCGGTTAGCCGGAAGGGTGGGGGTGGTTTTGGACAGGTGGGGGCCGTATTTGCAATTGGGGGGCAGTTTTGTAGCAGTGCTGCAATATCGGCCCCCTGTAACAAAAGCGCAGCAGCAGTGTTTCCGTGTTTCCCACCAGTGCCAAATCTCCCCTCCATGCCCCACCCACCCCCTGGCCTACCTTCCACTTGTAGGATCACCTTTCACATTGGGTCAGAAATTCTAATACTTATATTGATATTCTGTGCAGTCATAGATACTAAACAATTCCTCTTAAAGCTCCTACCCCGCCTCCTACCCTCACCTAAAAACTACAGACTGGAACATATACTGCTTTGTTGGTTCTGCCTACCAGCCCCAGAACCGAAAACTCTAATAACACCTATTAAACTGCACCACGAAGCAATTCGGTTTTTACACTTAAAACGAGACTGTCTTCCCCGTTTAATAGCAGAACATAACATGATAAAGATAATTAAAATCAATAAATAACTGAGTTGCACTAGTTCTAACTCCCTGAAGTCACACAAACCGGTGGTGAGAGATGTTGTTAAGACAACTCTCCATTTTTTAGAGCTTGCAAGGGTAAGAGTTCAGTAGGCCCTTCCAGGAGTTCTACACGTAGCACAGTTCTCTAAGCATGTGTGCATTTTATTTCTATAGCATGAACCTAGCCAAAAGGCAGTGGAGCGCTGTACATTGTCAAAGGCAAGCTTACAGTCAGCTGAGTTGTCGACGGTTGGTGCATTGTGATTAGATATCCTGGTTTTATGGTTTTATTTCTCATCTGTATTTATTTTTTGCTAATTATTTCTGTATTTATCCATTTTTATTTTGTGTTTTCCTCATAAATGAAGCTGCAATAAGTATTTTTCCACATTTTTTTAATTGGTAAATGTATACTCGCATTTGGATGTCCAAAACATTTCAGCCGTATACAGTGCAATACTGTTATCTGGAAACACTTGCATCATAGAATAGCACAACTAACTGCAGATCTGCACTTAATTAAACTTAATTAGGAAATCTATTGTCTTTTTTCATCTCACCTACCTCTCAATCTGTACATCTACTGACCTGGCACTCATAATTTCCAATAGGAAAAAATCATCCAAAGAAGACCTATTTTTTTCTATTTTGATGTATTTAAAAATAAATACAGACAGGAAAATAAATAGTTTTCGGTCGGTATTTATTTGTAAGAATCAGTAAAAATAGAAAACTGAAAGGCCTAATTGTGATGGAGTGTCTTTAAAGAGGTCAGACCTCAACTCTTTCCTCAATTGGATCAGTGTTGGGGTGGTCCTAATGGATATGGGGATGTTGTTCCAGATTCTGGGTGCATAGATGGAAACGGCGTACAAAAAGAATTCACCTAAAGGGCTAGCATAACAGATATCTTACCTCAACCTTTTTTGTCATTATCTGGTGGACTTGGGCAATATCCTGTGGTGCTGATGGCAACTGTGGCCTAAAGCTGTGATGTGCCTTTTTATATGTGGCATTTAGAGGATATGTGGCTATAGTATGGTATGTCTGTTGTATGTTTGAGTCTTGTCATTCATAGGGAACCCATGCTCCTTGGAAATGGCATCTTGGAACTAATAAAATCAGAACAGTCATTAGGAGGGGCCTGGAAAATGGGCAGGATTTTCCCATCTCTGGGGTTACCGATAGTGGGGGAAAACAGTACCCCTAAGAGTGGAGAATTGATTTGTACTCTGTTGGTGCGCTAAGGAATGAAGCATTGCTAGGTAATGAGTAAACCTGGGCCCTGTTCCCCCAAAATAAATCCTCATTTTCCCCTGGACTTTCAAACTGAGATTTCAGCTGTTTTCATCAGCCCAAACGCAGTTTCTCTGTGAAAGTACCAAACATATATTTCTAATGCAATTGGTAACTGCTGTTACCAGCACCAATCGGAATTAGAAACCACTTGTAAAGATAACCTTAAATGCTTGCTTTAGAGTAAAATCTTTATCCTTTTCGCACAACAAGACTGTCTGCTTTAAAGTAGTTCCAAATGGAATCTCATAAAAGAATCAATATTTTGAGAGTGCTGTCTGTCTACAGTGCCCTGGAAGAATTATTCCTCCCCAGTTCAAATAATGTTTACATTCCCATCAAAAACACTTTTGACCTATTGAAACCATGAATGACAAAAGAAAAAGTGTTGGTTAAAGTTGAAATTGTGTTTACTTGAATTCCTGATCAATATCAGAAGAAATGTCTATCGTAAAAATGATACAACACATACAAAAGTGCGGTGTCCGTTGTCTTTTAGATTCACCAGTGGTGGCTCCTCCGCTAAGGTGGAGGAACGTCGCCCCACTGCATTCCAGCAGTGGAAAAAATGAAAAAGAAAACGATAATAGCACATTGTTATAATCACTTTATTTTTCTTTATTGAGGCATTTTTATAGGGCGTGGCATGGCTGGACTGTCTTACAGTTAGCAGGAGGAGGAGTGATTCATGCCCTTAAGAGCACATGATGGTTTGGTCGGCTGTCTTGGGCCGGCCAAACAGTCATGCGCACTCAGCATGGTCTCCACTAGGATCTAATGCACAGCCTGCGTGGAGAACATGACCATGCTCCCACTGCCAGTCGGAGCGCCGAACCATGGCGCTCAGACCAATACCGACTCTGCCGTCATTGTGCCAGCAGCTTTGTGATTGGCTTAGTGGAGCCTGGGTGCTTCCTGCTTTCGAAGGAGAGACGCCACCAGAGGAGAGAGAGACACTGCGGCCCTTCAGAGGAGGTAAGTGGGATTTCTTTTCACCTACTCCTAAACCCCCCCACCCACCACTCTCTTTCTGTACCAGTCGCCAGTGCGATTCATGTATAAAATCCACCTTCACTTCTTGGTGTTTTAGGTTCCTCATTCAGGGCTTACAGGTGATGAACACAATAGCAGTATCCGAGGATATATTTCCCTAATCTTCAGCATCTGTTCCTAGGACCCAAATGTTTCTTTAATTCTCCATAGCTGCCTGCTCTTCAAGTTCATTACATTCTAATTTCTGTTTATTTATAGAGTAGGCTGTCTGCCAAATTCTTTTGACACTTCTTCTATCAGGTCAACCTATCTCAGGAATGTAAACACCATGAAATGAATCATAAGATCATTTGCTTGGTTATGTGTGCAATATTGCATTAGTTAGTTTCGAATGGAAGTGCAGGTAGGGACTTTTACTCGGCAGATGAGTGCTAATAAATAAATATATTCATGAATTACTTTATTCAATGATGGTCTCCTGTACCTACTGTGCGCAGGCCACTATACTTCAAAAACATGGACAGACAAATGCCACATATAAAAGTCCGCACCAGTAACGTAACATAACATAACAAAGTAAAGAAAAGGATACCCTAAACTGACGTACACTGGGGATTTGTAAATGTAAATGTGTGTATACTTGTAAAGCGCACTGCCGCCCCATCTCGGGGCATCCTGGCGCTGTATACCGCTGTGGAACCCATCCTGGCTTTCCATGTGAGATGCCCCCTCCAGGGCACCCCAAGGTGAAGCCAGGCATCACAGCGCTGTTGGGGTAGTTGTGTAGATTAAGCAAGCTACTGCCCAGAGTTGGGCCCATGATTAGAGTAGTCACCGAGGCGAGAATTATCGAGTTGCGGACATTGAGCCCAAGACCCTGCCGCGTCGGGAATTGAACCCTCGTTCCAGGCCTGACCTCTGCTTCAGGGTCTGCCGCTTCTAACCAGTGAGCCACACTTCTCCATTTGTCATGACAGAACATGAGGTACTCTGACAAAGAATGAGAATGCTCCTAGAAAAACATGAGTGTAGAAAATTCAGAGTGCATGGGAATAACATCAACATATGAGGTGACAGAGTAGGGCATGCAGTACAACTTGTGGCAGGGGCCAGTCACAGTGGTGTCCCTCCTGGTAAAATCGGTTAATTTTATAGAACCAGATGTCCAAAAAATAGGGAGCCGCTAACACATCAAATTGAAATCTGAGGTGGGAAAGGACAGAGCTGGTAAGATTGAGTAGGAGGAAAGTTATTTGCTCCTATGGGTCAGTCTTCTTTTGATATTGATCTAAGGTAATCTGAAGACCCACAGTGAAGACAGGTAAAGGTGGTGTCTTTTCAAACTATTTTCATCTTTATCCAAGTTTTTCTGATAAGTTAGAGTGAAGAACAAAGGTAGGACAGCCAATACATGTTTCGCCCCCCTGTGGCTTTTTCAAGGCGTAGAAAAAAGGAATTCCGATCAAGATTACTTAGTGAAGTAACAGGGTTTAGAATCTATCAAGTTAAACTTGTGATCGCCCTAAGAAGAAATGGGTGGGTACGAAGAATCTACAGGGCTTTAGTCTCTTAAATCTAGTAGTGCGGAATCTTCATTGTGGTCACTGCGGTCTTCAAGTAGTAATGTATGCAATTTGATCAGTACTGACTTTAAAAATAGGCTTTTAAGAATACATTTAGTTGCATCTTGCACTGCAAAACAAAAGTAATTTGTTTACCTTTTCTTCGATTCTGCAAGAAACCCTGTGTTAGGAGTAAATTTACCACCTATTTGCTTACAATGTTGGTCAAATTTTGAAACAATTGTACATTTTAGGAAGAGAACTAACATTTTTTATGAGTGCTACGACACTTTTTATACACATAGCCTTCACCTTTCTTCCTCTCCTCGACTCAAGCAATGGTTTTAATAAGGTAATTTACCAGAAAGCCATCACATCACAGAAAGAAATGGAGAAAATCACAGATCTACATGATGACAAAATAATTTGTGTCATTGTCCTGCTCACTTCCGTTCAGGGCATCTGGGGCTGCTGCAGCACCCCCAAAACAATCACAAAACAAGCATTTGCAATGCAATTGGTCTCAGCTTTAGACCTTATATGTATTTAGCTATACAGCACATTAGCCTGGGTGCTGAAACATCTACTGTTCTTTAACATCGCTGGAAAGTAAGCACCAAACTGCATGACACATCAGGTATGGGAACACATGGAGAGAAATATTGCCTTTCAGCAGGAAATGGTTTACTCCATAGCTCTTTTTTTAATATAAAATCAGGGCCTTCGGTAGTCATATCACTGTAAATACAAGATTTGAAAACAATATTATTGTCTACGATTGCTCGTGGAAGACAATTTCTATAGACTGGAATCTAGAGAATGCTAAAGTGATTCTGGTATTTTACTGACCTTTGCTGGTCGTTTTCTATCAAGAAGGTTATGTAGAGGCAGTTGCCAGAATTTTTATTTAAAGGATTTAAAGGAAGTCGTTCAGCAGAAAGCAATTCTGGTATTTTACTGACCTCTGCTGGTTGTTTTCTAGTTCTGTTAAATAGAGGCAGTTGAACAGAAAATAAAGTTCCCTAAGCGGAAGCAGACAAGTCCTAGGGTTGATCTCCAGAGCCCACAAAGTGCACATCCATCTATTCTACTATTATAAAGGAAGAACTTTGAACCTTTGAGGCGGGTAAACTCGGGAACCACAGCGCCAATGCACACACCCGATACATTGTTGTAATCGTCAGGGTGTGCAGATGGACATAGGCTATATAAACTTAATAAATATACGTTATTTTAAAATTGTACCGAAAAAAAAGTAGTCCCTTGGAAGAAGAGCCGGCCGCGACGTGCGTGCCCGACGTGAGGAGCGCGGGGAGGGGCGGCGTCCAGGAGTGCGAGGAGGACCGGCGGACATGGCGCGGGGAGGAGCGGTGAGGAGCGGCGGACAGGCGGTGAGGAGCGGCGGACAGGCGGGGAGCAGCGGTGAGTGGTGGATGAGGTAGGTTATTTATTTATTTATTTAGGAGCGGTGAGCGGCGGAAAAATGAAGCAAAAATGAAAATCGTGAGCATGAGGAAGCAAACGGAGCATTACAAAAGTGAGTCAAACGGTGTATTACAGGAGGAAAAAGTTACGTGTGCAGGTTACTAAGGCGTACATCGTGAGCAAGAGGAAGCAGACGGAGCATTACAAAAGTGAGCCAAACCGTGCATTACAGGAGGAAAAATTTACGTGTGCTGGTTACAAAAGCGTAGAGAGTAAACATAGAGGTATAGGAGGAAAAAGTGACGTGTGCAGGTAGCAAGAGGAAGCAAACGGAGCATTAAAAAAGTGAGCCAAACGGTGCATTACAGGAGGAAAAAGTTACGTGTGCAGGTTACAAAAGCGTACAAAGTAAACATAGAGGTATAATACTGCAATATATGGAGGAAGGCTCCGGGGGACCCACGGACAACGTCTGGGCGGGCGGGGGCCCTGAAGCCTAATTGCTCCCGGACAACGTCGGGACGGGCTGCTAGTACTAATGTAATAAAGAGAGAGCCCAAACCTTTGAGGCGGGTAATCTCAGGAACCACAGCGCCAATCACAACACCCAATACAGCGTTGGAAAGGGCAGTTGCAGCAGAAGGACATCGGCTATGCAGACGCCCACCATATACATTTAAAAGGTAAAAGAACTGTGCCAGCAAAGTAGTCCCTTGTGGGCGTGTCTGCATTGTGCTGTGGGTGTGTGCTGGGGGCGTGACAAACGCTGGAGGCGTGTGGTACGTTCCGCCCGGCATGCCATGTCTCATATCGAGTGCTAATCCCACCCTTCTCCATTTAAATACCCCTGCACCCCATAATCATAACCCACCCTTACTCCTTAAAATACCCCAACACCCTTAAACACTAACCCATCTTAACCCTATAAATATACCTTGTACCCCAAAATCCAAACCTATCCCTAAACCCTAAAAATACCCCTGTACCCCAAAACCTAATCCTAGCCATGAACCCTATAAATACCCCTGTACCTCAAAACCCAAACCTAGCCCTGAACCCTAAAAATAACCCTGTACCCCAAAACCCAACCCTTCCCCTGAACCCTAAAATACCCCTGTACCCCAAAACCCAAACCTAGCACTAAACCCTAAAAATACCCCAAAACCCAAATCTAGCCCTGAACTCTTAAAATACCCCTGTACCCAAATACCCAAACCTACCCCTGAACCCTAAAAATACCCCTATACCCCAAAACCCAAACCTAACCCTGAACCCTAAAAATACCATGTACCCCAAAACCCATACCTATCCTTAAACCCTAAAACTACCCCTGTACCCCATAACCCAAAACTATATCTGAACCCTTAAAATACCCAAACACCCCAAAACATATACCTCAGTACCCCAAAACATATACCCTATACCCATACTTACCTTATCCAAACATTTAAAAAAACATGCTTTTACTATTCATGCATTTACAACGAATTTCGTTGTAAATGTATGCGTGGTAAAAGCATATAAAATGTAATGCCATGCGTTATAATGGCATTGCGGAGTCATGGTACTTTCGTTATGAAAGTATGCAGAGTGATGGTATGCGGAAAGAAAGTTGCGGAATAATGGGTGTTTACCCTCCCCTGGTAAGTGCATTGGTGGCACGGCGGCTCACATCTCCAGCAACATACTCATATTTTTTCACCACCTATTTGAAAAATGCACAGGTCTCTCTCATTGATGGCCAGCACCGACATACACTTTTAGACACACCTACCGCCACAAGTTCTAGAATTGAGAACTTTAGAGCTGGGGAGCTACGTTCGAATCTCAGCATCAGCTCAACATCCTGTGATTCCAGGCAAATCGCTTTGTCTCCCCGTGCCTACCACAAATGAATGTGTTCTTCTGTAATGTAAACTGTGCTCATGCCATGTTGTCGAGTTCGCGCTATATAATATTGCGAGGAAAAATAAAGTAGGGAAACTCGAGTTCACACACTACTGAACGCGCACTCTTAAGTGCATCAGCAGTGCACTGTGAATCTGAGCGTTTCACAGGCCTGTCACAGATAAAAAATGCTATCAAAACGAAATCCTACAAAACAATATACTACTGGCCGGCAGCAATTCATACCCGGACAACGTCGGGACGGGCTGCTAGTATAAGTATATAATAAGTATTATATAGAAGAGGTCTCAAATACTCGACCTAAAAAGGCTCCAGATGAACCTGTATGTCCTCTAATTACAGGATCTATGGCACATATCACGGTGAGGATTGACATTATTCCAATGTATTTTCATATAAAAGCATCAAAGCATTTTATTGGCAACCTGATTCTTCTGTACATTATGAAATGTACTACTTTAACAAAATGAATTTCCTGTAAAACATTGCATTAATCCTGCTGCCACAGTCCTAGTTCCAGAAACACTGCGTTTCTTTCACTGAGTGTCTGAAACGAAGTTGGGCCTGCTGTTTATGCCTGCTACTGCTCGAAAAGCCGTCTTGAGCTGTTTCCTGAAGGAGAGAGTTGGCACTAGGCAGACAGAATTGCACCCGTGCTACGAAAGAGCAGAACTGTGCAATATCTTACTAGATATGGTTCATTTTTGCCCTCTCCCTTTAATGCAGTGCAGCAACTTCTTTTGCTACCTTCTGTCAAATGTGAGTTACTCCGGCCCTCACCTAAAGAAATTGTGAATTGGGCCAGGTAATGGGACACATCCAGCAGGAAAGAGTGGACTATTATCTCCTCTGAGCCCAAGGCTGGCTGACCGGATTGTTGGGCACTGAACGGTAGGTTTGCCACCTTATGTAAAATAAATACTAGCAATTATTTTCATGTTTTATGATTATGGCAAGCATCAGGTACTTTAAAAATAATTTATGTAAAACCCTCTTTTCAAACACCGCATTCTGCCTCTGTTTGCTCTAAAAGTCAATAGGGAAAAGTTAAGACAGTTCTGAAATAATTTAGAAGTTATTTCAGCTTGTGTTTCTACTTTTATGTTTTTGTTTTAAAG
This sequence comes from Lissotriton vulgaris, assembly GCF_964263255.1. Taxonomy (NCBI): domain Eukaryota; kingdom Metazoa; phylum Chordata; class Amphibia; order Caudata; family Salamandridae; genus Lissotriton; species Lissotriton vulgaris. The sequence continues at coordinate 794,756,070 of NC_141685.1, read as the reverse complement.
GGCAAAAAAAAGTGATTTTGCCTTTTTTTCAGTTGTATTAATTGCTTCGAAACATGAATTCCGGCCAGGCCATTAAAACACTGGTCAGGTGGCAACCCAATTGATTGGGGTACGTGGGGAGGGCTTATGCCGCCAGTGGGAGCTGTGAGACTGAGAGCCTGAGAGGAAGTTCCCAGAAAGGCCCAAAGTAAGGGCTGCCACGGAGTGACCGCATGTGGTGCACCCGGATACGGTCTGAGACCCATGTGTAGCGAGGATACCCTCAGTGTCTGAGACCCATGTGAAGGGAGGATACCCTCAGTGTTATTGTAAGGATTTTTGGTAGCCCCAGGCAAAGAAATATATTTAGGGCTCCAATTTGAGCAATTTTGAATTTTCTTACGCATTTTTTGCTAATTCTAGCCCAATGTTGCCTAAGAATATTGAATTATAAATTCAAGGTTAAAACGTGTAAATGCACAGAGGTGAGCTACCTGAGGGCCCCTTGGAAGCTTGAGGTCCAGGCAATTGCACACTTTGCACATGACTTAAAAAACCTCTCAATACTGAAGTTTCTGCCTCATGCTTCCACCAAAAAAAGACATGAAAGAGGGCACAGGATAAAAATCATACTTCCATGAAGACGTCCACACAATGGAAAAAAAAAGTCACTGAATCTGGGTCCATCATCTGCATCCGGAACAAGAAGGGATATCCGCATTCCTGTCTCCAATCAAAAGTCCACCAGTAGACCACCACAATACAGGCAACCACTGGTTCTGCTTGTGCAGAACAGGCCACCCGCTGTAGAGTTGTCCTTTATCCATCCATCTCACTGCTACGTGTTTTTGCGCCCACCGCGCTGCTATCAAGCCCTGGTCGCCCAGGAAGTGACGCCCCCGTGCACCGCTACCAGGCTGGGGGGGGGGGGGTGGGGGGGGGGGGCAACCCGAGACCCTGCCCCTGCTGGGGGGGCGGGGGTGTGGGGTTCCCAGGCGACACTAGAGAGCTGACCTCTCCAGTGGCCCCCTGTGGGTGCCTCGGCCAGCTGCATAGTATCGTCCCCCCCATTTGTTTTGCTTAGTATCGTCATTGGCATCCTTTTCCACCCCCCAACACAATATACAATTCCCATAAATAAACACACAACACAATTTTGGTTTGGGTAAAGTGGCTGCAGGTTTATTACATACACCGTTATGTAATAGGTGGGTTATCTTACTGGCGATCCTAGGGCAGGCAACCAACTGGGCCGCCTGATGGGCCAGGCAGCACTTGGGCGAGCCCCGCATATGCTGCCCTTTATCCCTTTATCCTCTACCGGATCAAGTGATCGTTGGTACCTTATTCACGCCCCTTTCAGGGCGGAGCGTCGCATAGCAAACCCCCTGGTTGGTTAGGCCCACAACCGCCCAAAGGACTAGCGGGGCACCAACACGGTTTCAAGGACCCTCCCATGAGGCTCCTCGAATTTGGCTCTGGCACCCCCTATGGTGCCATGCAGAGGTACCCTTGGTACTGGCCCGCTCCGCCACAGTCCTGGAGGTGACCACCGTCACCTCCAGAGCCCCCCACCACAACTATGGTCTTACCTGCACCCTCTCCTCTCTAGCACCTCACTTAAGTCAAAGAGAAAAAGGTCCATCCCTACTGGCAATAAGTGGGCCCCATCAGCCTCACAGTACCCTTTCACCTTCTCTTGAATCATCTCGTGTCTGATGAATCCCAGACCTCTTTGGTCAGTACACTTGCGCATTGCCCCATTACCTCGCTTCCGGGAATGTTAAACTGCCTCTCCAGATTTTGCCCCTCGCCACATTCTACGTGGAATCATCTCTGACCAGTACACCTCGCATTGACCCATGCGCTTGCTGATTTCCCCCAAATCGCTTTTCATGACCTGCAAGAGTAACCTCCTACCCAGGTCAATGAGGTCATTGCCCCCCAGGTGTATCACTAAAATTTAAGGGGGAGCCCCTGTGCCGCAAGTCTCTCCTCCAATCTGTTCCTGAGGCTGCTCCATCTCATGCTGTGGAAGCCCATCCACTCATACTGTGTCTGTGGGAATCCCCGCATCCATTTCCGGTGCGCCGCCCACCGAGCCACACTGTAGATGCATGAATGCCCGATCACCCATACCTGGGTCTCTACACACTATACTCTTTTAATGATTGTTCATAATATGCATAATAAACAATAACATTTGAAGTACACTACAATTCACTGCACACTAATAATACATAAAGTACATCATGGGCGGACGTAGCGTTTGTAGAATTCGGAATCCCACCGCCCATCCTTCTTTACGTCCTCTGGCTCCATTCCTGCCTTGAAAGCAGCCGTGGCCGCCCCTATCCTGAATGAGTGGCTAGAGTATTTCTTATCTGGCTGTGACAAGCCTGCCTCAGCTAAGCTCGCCCTCATCAGCCGTTCTGTGTGGTACCTAGTAAGGGGGATCTGGTCAGAATGAATCAATAGGTAACCGAGGGCGTTAGGACGGCAAGCAAGGTCCTCCCTGACCTTGGTGACCGGGCAATATCTAAGATCCCCCAGCAGCCTGAGCACCACATCCACCCCCGTCCTGCCTGATCGGTTTTGGACTTCCTAAGGCGGATGGAGAGGGTGTCAACATCTTGAATGCTTAAAGCATCCCCCCTGCGCCATGGTTCAATGACCATCTAAAAAAAGAAAAAAACAGCTGTAAACATCTTGAGCGGAAGTGGCGTTCTGAGTACGATCCACAAGCTAAACTACAGTATAAAGCTGCTTTAACAAAATACCATACCCTCTGCAAGCCAGCCAGAACTGAATATGTTAATTCATCTATCTTAAATGCTCAAAATCGTCCTAAAGCCTTGTTTAAGGTAGTGCAGGAAATTTCTGGTGCCACTAGTCAACCCAAGGCCCCATGCCTAGATAAAGCACAATGTGACTCCTTAGCATATTTTTTTATTTCTAAAATCGAGAGTATATATGCTGACTTTGGCCCCTCTAACGTTCCCTTAGTCTCTGAACCTACTACTTCTACTACCTCAGGTGTCCTTCAGTCGGCAGTAGCGGAGATCACTGCCTGGGACCCCTTGACCCCTTCCACATTACATGACATAGTGAAAAGTATCAAATCCGGGTCCCCTCTGGATTCCTTCTCTCCTCAAATTTTGCTCACCCTAGACCCTTCTTCTCTAAAGCTCATCATGGAATTACTGAATACATCTCTCAGGGAGGCCAAGGTCCCCAACTCATGGAAACATTCAATGGTCGTACCGTTGCTGAAAAAGGACAATGCTGATCCAAATAACACTGCCAACTTCCGTCCAATTTCGCTTCTTCCAGTCTACTCTAAGATTCTGGAAAAGCATATAAATAAACAACTTACCAGCTATATTGAATCTCACAATATCTTACACCCTTCACAATCTGGTTTTCGCTCTGGCTTTTCTACGGAATCCACTCTTCTGGGAGTCTCTGAAACCATTCGTCATCTGGTGGACAGAGGGGAGACCGTGGCACTTATTCTGTTAGATTTAAGTGCCGCATTTAATACGGTCTCCCACCACATTCTGATTAACATTCTAAAGACGTCTGGCATTACTCATTCCGCCCTTGAATGGCTCATCAGCTTCCTGTCCGATCGGACGTTTCAAGTCTTTTCGGCTACCTCTGCGTCTAAAATTCATACATCTGCATATGGTGTTCCACAAGGTTCCATCTTGAGCCCCCACCTTTTTAATTTATATGTCAGACCCTTGGCTGCTATTGCGGAGCAAGCAGGGCTCTCCATATTTTCATATGCAGATGACACACAAATCATCTTCTCTCTCTCCACCAGTCATCACTCCACTACATCCTCCCTCTGTCATGGTCTCAACCATATTGCCTCCTGGATGCATGACAACAAGCAAATATTGAACGGAGGGAAAACTGAACTTCTCCTATTTGGCAACAATCCTGCCTTATGGGGACCCTCTCACTGGCCTGTTCAAATGGGCACCCTTCCTAACCCTTCGAAAACAGCCCGTAACCTGGGAATAATATTTGATGACCAGCTGTCCATGAGACAACATGCCGTGAGAGTCTCTTCCATTTGTATAACCATCCTCAAATGGTTGAGGAAAATCACCTGGATGCTTCCTTTGGACACCCAGAAAACCGTAGTCCAGGCGTTAATAACATCTCGCCTGGACTGTGGTAATGTTCTCTTTCTGGGAGCGGGCAAAGAGGTAATCCGTAAATTACAAACGGTCCAGAACATGGCAGTCCGTCTATTGTGTAAATTACCTTACAAATCCTCCACATCCCTGCACCGTCGTAGCCTCCATTGGCTATGCATTGACAGTCGCTGTAAATTCAAGGCTCTCTGTCTTATACATAAAATTAACACTGGCATGGCCCCTCAGTATTTGAGATCTCTAATTTATCCATACCTTCCCTCCCGCACTCTTCGTTCATCCAGTCAACATAAACTTCAGATCCCTAGGACGAAGAGAGCCAGAATGGGTGGTCGATCTTTTGCTTTTCTGGCACCATCCCTGTGGAACTCTCTCCCTTTGTCTATTCGGATTGAACCCAACTATCTAAAGTTCCGAAGAGATGTAAAAACTTGGCTTTTCGATCAATAATCTATGCAACTGTACACCTTCCTTGCTGGTTTAGCGCCGGGAAACCTCCGGGTAGCTGTGCGCTCTATAAAATTAAATATAAATAAATAAAAATAAATAAATAAATAAATTGTCAGACTTAGATCTTGCCACCAGTTCACTAATGCGAAAGCGCCAAAGAACACCAAGCAGAAGGCTGCTGCAAAGAGTTTCACCTCAAACTTCGAGTAGGTGACCCCCTCTAACACGTCCAGCATCCCCTTGAGAATGTCAAATCAATGGGAGCCCTGCTGTCTGGGGCCCTGAACTCATCTCTGGCCCAACCTTTGAGGGCCACCCGTATGACAAATGATTTAGTAGGGTCAGCCCCCCATCAGCCTGGCACCATGGCTCACCGCTGTCAGGTGGCCACACACCCAGGAGTGGCTGCTCCCCTGCTCCTTAGCCCATCCCATGTATGCCTGCCCTCTGCCCTCAACTGGTAGAGAAGAAAGTCCCAGGGATTGTGACACTGTCATGAAGGTGGCCAGGTGTGCCCTATAACGCTTCCTAGTACCTGGTGCCAGCGAACGTTCCCCCATTGCCCTCAGTCATTGGTCCACTGCAAGATCCTCCAGAGGTGTGCTGGGAAGGGGCCATCTCTGCTTTGACCGCGGCCAGGCCTCCCGGAAACGGAGCCACTGAAAACGAGAAAGAGCATCAGGCGCCACATTCTTGACCCCCTCAATATGCCTTGCCCTGAATTCAACGTTACAGCGCAGGCAAGCCCTGACCAACTCTCTGAGCAGGCAGAGAACCAACAGGCATTTGGCAGTCTGCCAATTGATGGCCTGCACTACCGCCATGTTATCAGACCAGAATAGGACCTTTCTGTCTGATAAAGTTTGGGGCCAGAGATGTAGCGCAATGGCAATCAGGAAAAATTCCAAGACTGTGATGTTCACCGTGATGTTTCGCCTGCGCCAGGCATTGGGCCACTCCTGGGCACACCACTCGGCACCCAAAATTGCCCCAAAGCCCTCTCTACCTGATGCATCCGGGAAGAGGCGGAGCTCTGGACTGTTAGCCCAGGGTGCCCTCCAGATCACTGTCCCATTAAATTGTGTAAGGAAATCACACCACATAGAGAGGTCCTTCTTCAAGCCTGTCCCCAAACGGACCCAATGGTGCTTCTTCTTAACCTTTGCAGTTGCACTAGCTCGTCTCCTGGCAAAAACCCTCCCCACGGGGATCACCTTGGCTGCGAAGTTAAGTTTGCTCAAGAGGCTTTGGATGTCACCCAGTGTGGCTTTGTCTTTCCCCAGCAATGCCTGAATGTCCTGACGCAGTGACTGTACCTTGTCAGCAGGGAGTCTGAACTCGCCCTTGATCGTGTCCAGCTCGATACCTAAAAATGTCAAAACCTGCACCGGACCCTCAGTCTTGCCAGGTGCCAACGGAACACCTAGGTGCCTAGCCATGCCCTGAAAGCACTGCAAGCCTCTAATGCACTCCTGTGTATCTGGCCCACCGATGTACAGGAATTGTCCAAGTAGTGGGTTACCCCCTCCACCTTGAACACCCTAGACAACACGCACTGCAGAAAAGAGTTGAACGCCTCAAAGTAGGCACAAGACACGGAGCATCCCATGGGCATACACCTATCAAAGAAAACCTCACCCTGCCACTTGAAACCCAGGAGGTGTTGGCTGTCAGGGTGGACCGGCAGCAGACGGAAAGAAGACTCAATGTCTGACTTAGCCAACCATGCTCCCCTCCCCACACTCCTGACCATGTCCACTGCCAAGTCCAGGGAGCAGTAAGACACAGAGCACGTCCCCTCATCTAACCAGGAGTTCACTGAATCCCCTTCAGGATAAGACAGATACTGAATCAACCTAAAGGCCCCTGGCTCTGTCTTGGGTACCACCCCCAGCGGGGAGATCACAAAATGCTCAAGAGGTGGCTGGTTGAAGGGGCCCTCCACCCTCCCAAGGGCATCTTCCCTTTTGATTTTTGCCAGAACGACTTCAGGTTGGTCCCTAGCTGATTTAAGGTTTTCAGCGTCCCTGCTCACTAGGGGGCACTGGTGCGGTATTCTGAAACCTTCCACAAAACCCTCCGCTAGTAGCAGTCTATCCTTGGGGTTGGGATACTCGTGGATCAGGAGGAGGAGGTTGGAAATGATGATGGGCGACGGACCCTTAGCCAAGAGTCTCGCAGGGGGCCTGCCCCCAAAGGGCAAGGTAGGGACATCCCTGCTGGGTGGGAATGGGAGTGGGATGGAGGGTTTAGGGGGGCTGAAAAGTGAGACCGGTCTATTTATCCTGTCTTCCAGGCAACATCGAGGGACCGTCTCGCTTGTTGCAGGAAGAGGCTGGATGTGTGCCCCACACTTGCTACAAGTGTGGGAGAACCTGCAGGCTTTCCCCCAGGAACAGGACCCTGCATTGTATAGCCTGCAGGTCCTGTTGTACGCTGTTCTTGCTCCCTGCTTCGGCTCCCCCTCCTTACCCCCCCCGAAAGGACTTCTTGAACTGACCCTTTGCTTCCTGCTTCTGACCCCTGGGCTTGTCACCCCCGCTATTGGTAGAGCTTGTCTTGCCTGTCACCTCAACTGTGCTCTTTCCCATGTGCTTGACCCAAAGCCTAACCTCCATTTGGTCCCACTCCAACTCTTGGCACAAGGCCTTCTTCTTTCGGAAATCACAGTCATAGAAATAACCCCTGCCCCTGGTCCTGGTATTTTTCCATTATCATTGCTGCCAAGATGGCAAAAGCTTGCCCCCACGTAGCAATATTGTTCTCGGGCCAAGCTTGGTAACGTACCTTCTTGTCCTCATCCTTGCCACCCATCTTTCTAGTATCGACCCCCTCCGCCCCGTGCATGAGCAGAGTAAATATGTTGATGAACTCTCTCCTCCAAATCCCCTCTTTGGCGCCCAGAGGAACTTGCCACCCCAAAGAAGATCGCCCAGAAAGGATTAGTGGCCGCGTGACCAGAGGTTTGGGCGCCACGGTTGCAATGGGCAACTATGCAGACAGTGTGATAGTATTTGCAACTTGTGGTGCGGTGGGCGGGTTCACCAACGGGGGTGCTACCGAGGGGGTGGGGGCACGGCGACGGAGTAGCCACCACCACCACTTGCTGCCCCCCCAACTCTGGGCGGCTGCCCATAGACGATCCCTCACCCTGAGGAAGAGATGCGCCTGCCATGCTGGCCCCACCTCCCCAAACTTGCGAGGTAGATGGGTCCCCAGGCACCCACCAGAAGGGTCTATTGAGGCACCTCCCCCCACTGGGCAGGCTGGCCCCAGCAAGGCCTGCTCTGACCTCCGCCATGAAGCTCTTCAAAGAGTCAGTGAGCTTACCCAAGTCCTCAGTTGTCGCTTAGCCCACTGGGAATGAGCTACTGGCTGTGGGGGTTAATGGTCCAGGTGCGGGGCGTGGGCACAGGCAGAGGTGCAGTGGTAATACGAGGGGTGGCCATGGCCCGGCTCCTGGATGGCAGGGGTTCTGCCAGAAAGTCTTTGCCCGTGGGCCTGCCTGTCCTCTTGGACCTAGTGGGGCCTGCCTCTTCACTGGGTTTGTGCTCTGTGGACGGGACCTCAATCGCAAAACCAGAGTCTTCCGGATTATTGGCCTTCAAAAGTTCTGTGGCCCAAGCCAATCCCTTGGTCTTGGCCAAGTCGAGGAAGGCCGTGATCCACGCATCTTGAGAGGTGCCTGACTGGGTCTCATCAACTTGGGACCTCTGCGAGAATAGAGGAGGGGATTCCTGACTATCCATCCTGTCTCCTGCAATTGGCGCTCAATCTGGAAGAGAAGTAAAACATTTATCAGCAAATCAAAATGGAGAGAGAGGACTAGATAAGCTAGTCCGGATCCCCTGGTTTATATGTAGTATCAAGAAAGGACTAGCTTAGTTGTGTTTTGGGAGACTCAGTGTGTACGTATGTCGGCAAACCAATTGGTTTGATTGTGAAGCCCTCACCCACCAACCTGGTTGGTGGCCTGCTTCATCATCGGGCCCACCACAGTGACACCGAATGTGTCCCGGGTGTGCTTCGACTCCAGATTACTGAGGAGCTGGTATACTTGCTGAGTGTGCTGTGTTGTGGGTGTGAAAGTGATTTAAAAGCTATGCAGTGGGTCCCAGTTCCCGAGGGTATATGGATAACTTTAATGTCTGGGCCCCTGCTAGCAGATAAAAAGGCAAACGGACGCAGTGGAGTGAGTTATGGGCTCCCACGTCCTATGTGGTCTACATGTTTCAGCCAGGCCTTTTATTTACATCTGGCTTTCCTCAGGACCAATGAGTATGTGGAAAAATAAATTATATTAAGTGATAGGTGTTGTTTATAAAACTGTTGCACTCGCTAAGGTGCTATACGTGTATAGAGGGGGATTCCCTCTGCTTTACTGTACACATAACATAAAGACACAAACAGACATACAAGGTAGAGTCAATGAGAATGGTATTCTTATAACACAACATGATGCCGGCTTCTAAGGTGTGTGAACGACCTAGACCGGCAGGTAGAACGTCGCCATGTGGGTTACATGGCAAGTGTGGTTATATAGCGTTTAAAACGGGGTGGGGGTGGTGGGCTAAACAGCGAGGTGAGCATAGGGTGAGATACAGGTAAGTATTATACATTTTCCTCACACTTGCTGTTTGCTGTTAAAGCTTCCTGGGTCACCTGGCAGGGGGAGAAGACCCTAGGCATTGTAAAAGGCATTGGTTAGAGCCGAGCCTGTAGGGAGAAAGATTCTGCTGCTTACCTAGATAGTAGCGGTGAACCAGCATAGTTACTCACGGAATTGCCGATCTGCATGCTCCTTGGACCTATCGTCCTGCTGCGGTGTCCCGAGTGAGAGTATGCATTCCTCGGTCGGGTATAAGTAGCCCTTTTGATTCACAGCACCTGGAGCAGGGTAGGAAAGAGTGTGCGCGGTCGCGCAGGAAGCCCCTAGTCATCTGCTATACTGCGCATGTGACTCGTGGTCTGTCCCCAGTCTGTAGTTCTTTTATGCCTTTAATTTCCTTTCCTTTTTTTCACCATTTGGCCACAATATAGGCCCATCATTCAGCAGCGCTGCCACCACGCATGCGCCTCCACAGCACTCTACCAGCAGGCATTGCGCATGCGCTGACTTCCACGTACTGCGCAAGCGCTGATCAACACTGTCTCCACGCATGCGCTGAACTTGCACTGATCGCGCACACATGCGCAGTATAGATGTAAATAAAAGGCCTGGCTGAAACATGTAGACCACATAGGATGTGGGAGCCCATAACTCACTCCACTGCGTCCGTGTGCCTTTTTATCTGCTAGCAGGGGCCCAGACATTAAAGTTATCCATATACCCGCGGGAACTGGGACCCACTGCATAGCTTTTAAATCACTTTCACACCCACAACACAGCACACTCAGCAAGTATACCAGCTCCTCAGTAATCTGGAGTCGAAGCACACCCGGGACACATTCAGTGTCACTGTGGTGGGCCCGATGATGAAGCATGCCACAAACCAGGTTGGTGGGTGAGGGCTTCACAATCAAACCAATTGGTTTGCCGACATACGTACACACTGAGTCTCCCAAAACACAACTAAGTTAGTCCTTTCTTGATACTACAAGTAAAACATTTAGCCATTTTGCTTTGACCCAGGTGCCAGTCTTGCCCTGCTTCCGAAAAAGTGCGCCCGATTCGACACCCCCTTGGCTCCGTACTTACTTACGAACCGTGGGCTATCAAACGTATTGATTGTGACGGTCGGATAGGTGCCTCAATGGACTCTGTGTGAGGAGATGAAGGTAGAGGTTAAACGTCCCCCATGCATCCCTATGCACCCTGCCCTCTGGGCCCAGCGCCCACCATTAACGCGAGCGCTACCTGTGACCATGGTCTGTAACGTTTCAGGATGGACCGGGCATGCCCTTCACCCTGCTATTTTGGCCTGACTTACTCAGTGGCCTGCTCCTCCAAGTACCGCTGTATGCCCATACCTGCTGCGGGCGTGTGTCCCAAGGAAATCCGGTGCTATATGCGCTGAGCGTCCGATCCTGACCTGCTTGTGGAGACAAAAACCAGAATAAGGCACTTACTGGCACAGTAGTGTCCCTGACCGCTGGGCAGTGTCCACTCCTTCGCAAAAGGGTGGAGGTGCCGACCCCTACGAACTTATCAGTAGTGGCTTCCCTCCCAGGAGGCCACATAAACCTCTGTACACCACCTTATTACCTTGAAATCTGTCTCCAACATGCGGGCCTGCACTTATCCACTAGTTTCTAGCGAAGTGCCTCGGGGGTGGGGCGCTTGGACCAGCTGAAAAACAAAGAAATGCAGGGTGAGGCATGCCCAATAGCCTGGGGTGGGGGGAGTTGTCTGCAACCGCCCCCACAAAAGCACAAACCACAAAGCGAAATGAAGTGCCTCAGGGAGGGCGAATGGAGCCGCTGAAAAACAAAGAAAATGCAGGGTGAGGCATGACATTTACAGGCATGGGGGGGGAGGGGTGGCAGAGGACCCTTCCCCCCAATACTCTGGATTATGCCTAGCAAGGTGAGCCAGCCAACTAGATAGTGCATATTAACCCTGCCACCTTGTTCCCCTTATTACTCTCAGGTAGCTTAACCCCAAAGCAGTCGGCTTAATTTTGGAGCCAATGTGTAAGGTATATGTGCAACAATATTGCCTAACAAATTTGTAGAAACATCGCAACACCAGTCCCCCTGGTCTAGACAATAGGTAGCTACATTATGTAGAAACTGTGACAACTTAAGCAGAGTAATATGTCATATACTTACAGGGTTCACGCATGCATCCTAGACCATGGGCAAGTGAGCCCTTCCTACGAGGAGATAAACGAGCATGCAGCCGCGTACCTCATCAAGCTAGCCACGAGCAGGAGTCACCAGGTCTGGGGCCCTAAAGGTGTATGGCTTGACGCCCTAAGTGGCAGTAGCCAACATCTATTGTGACGGGGTCCAATGCCTTGCCCGGGACAAACACCACATGGCCTCGGGGAAAACCTGGCGAATGCACCCTCGGCAGTGTAACCATATGTCCTGCCCCATTGGGCCTACGCACAAGCGACACTGAAAGCTCGCCCAAGCTACGCATCGTGCCTCACCGCCCCCGCACAGCATGCCCCTCGCAACGAGTAAGAGAACGAGATGTAGCGGAGGAGGGCAAATTATAGGGTCTCGATCTACCCACGATATATACCACCCACAGTGGATACTGCGGCAATGCAGTGCTCCTTTTGAATCCCACCCCCCTGAGCATGCCGCATTCGTCAATACCCCCCAGCCCCCATCGCACAATGAGGGGACTGCTGCCTTTAGTGGCATCATAGGGATCACAGGGCAAACTGGCATGCGCTTAGGCCCATTATACCGCATCCACATCGGGGTACAGCGCGAATCGCTGGGGCAGTGAGCATGGGGCCACTGCGTTGCTGCATGCGTGACCCTCTATGGGCCCGAGTGATCGCATACTCTGTGCACAAGTTGCTGCAATCCACTGGGAGAATGGACAGGTATGTGGCAGAAGCTGGGCGCCGGGATGCCTACAGCGTGTGCAGTGTGGGGGTGTGAAGGCCTGACTAGGCCTCGGGCGCTGCGCTGCCTGCGGAGCCAAAGTAATGGACACGCACACACTGCTACGCTGGTGTGGACCGGAAGTGCTGTGCCACCTCCGTCCCTTTATTTAAAGCTTTCTGGCCACGCCTGGCCAGAAAGTGATACATTGTGGGTAGTGCTTCCGGGGGCTCAACCTGAGACCCTCGTAGCACTAGAGCGCTACATCCCTTCCCAACTTGGATTTTCAAAATAAACATAATAATCAGTTCAGCCTTCAAAATCAGCCAGTCTGTGATTGGGCCGTGGATTAGATCTAAGATTGTATTGCCACTTGCCTCTCGGAGGGATCTGGTCTCGAGGGGGTCCCGGTGATGGCAGAGATGGTTATTCTGCGGTATCTGGGGGCAGGCATGTGTTGTTTGTAGCTGTATTCTCTTCTTCTTCCCTTGCTGCAGGTATGCCATTGTCTGAGCTCTTTCCTTTTGGTGTGGGTATTTGCTTGAACCATGATATGTTACGAGTCACCTCTTCTCCATCTCGGCTGACTGTGATCGCCGTTCCTCTGGTTTCCTTGATGACCCAGGGTTCCGGTTCGAATGGTGTCTTGAATTTTCCTCCTGGCCTCCTTGTTCGAATCAACACGGTCTCTCCTGGATTCAGGGTCTTTGTTTGGGCTCTCCTCTTGTGACTTGCCTTCTCGTTGGTCCTTCTTCTCCGTTCTTGTGTGCCTGCTGGCGAGTAGGGTGTGGGAGTCCAGTTGTCAGCCATGGGTAGTAGGTCTCTCCGTGGTCCGGCCAACATCAACGCCCACGGTGACTGCATTGTGGTGCTGTGTGGTGTGCTACGGTATTCTCTTAAGAAGGCTTGCAGTGCTTCTTCTGGGTCACTCCCTTCTGCGGATGATATTCGCAGCACTTTGTTTATTGTCCTCATGAAGCGTTCCACCTCGCCGTTGGCTTGTGGTCATTGAGGGGTGATTCGGTAGTGTTTGATTCCCAGGTTTTTCAGAAACTCCTTGAATTCGCTCCCCTGGAATGGGGGCCCATTGTCTGTTTTGATGACCAGCGGAATGCCGAATAAGGCGAATGCTTTGCTGAGGATGGGGCGAATGTTCGCGAAGCTGGTTGATGCTGCTGTTTCTACTATGGGGTACTTGGTGTAGTTGTCCATCAGTACTACTGTGATCTTCCCATCTGGGAAGCTTCCAAAGTCTAAGCTTAGCCATGCCCATGGCGATGGGGCATGGTCTTCCGTGATCACTGGGGCTGGCACTTCAGGGCTGCTGGTAATTTGGCATGCTCGACACTCCCGCACGAGGGCCTCAACGCTCTCCTCCATGTTGGGGAACCATATCTTCTCACGCATCCTCGCTTTCATCCTGCGGGTGCCTTGGTGTCCTTCGTGTGCCAGGGTGGTTGCTCTCTCTTGTAGTGCCTTGGGGATGACCACGCGAGCTCCTCTCAGTACTAGACCATTGTCAGCGCAGCTGAGGTCATTGTGGATCTTCCAGAACTGGTGTAGGCGTGTTCTGTCTGCCTCGTTCCACCCATTGGTATCTTTCAGGAAGTTTGCCCACGTTCCAGAGTGTATTGCTTCTTTCACCCTTTTGACAACTGCATCACTGTCATAGTGGGAGGTGATGACATCGGCGGTTAGTGCACAGGGGCATGCTCCCGTTGATAGCATATTGATGAACTCTTCGGTCTGGCTTTCTTGGTCTGCATTGTGTGACCCTTCTGTGAGGGGGTGGCGTGACAGAAAATCCGCCGGGTTTTTCGCCCCAGGTCTGTACACAAGGTCCATTTGGTACTGTTGAACTTGGATTGCCCAGCGTTCAATCCTTGGTGGTAGGTGAGGTGCGGTGCCTCGGAATAGGGAAATTAACGGTTGGTGGTCCGTCACCATTCTGAACGGGTGGCCAGATATGTAGAGGTGAAAGTGGGCGCAGGCCCATTTCACTGCCAGTGCCTCTCTCTCAATTTGCGAGTATCGCGATTCTGTCGTTGTCAGGGCCTTGCTTGCGAATGCCAACGGGGCCCACACCCCGGGTTCGGATTCTTGTGACAGGAGGGCTCCTAGGCCCACAGGGCTGGCATCTACCAATACCTCGGTGGGTCTCGCAGTGTTGAAGTATGCCATCGTTGTGCTGTCCAGCAGTGCCTCTTTGATTCGGTGAAATGCTTTGTCTTCAGATTCCATCCATTTCCATGAGCTGTCTTTCTTCGTCAGGTTTCTCAAAGGCTCTGCGATTGTGGCTAGATTGGGTATAAATCTTGCACAGTACTGTGCCATCCCTAAGAAACTCCTCACTTCGGACGCGGTTGAGGGTGCTGGAGCGTTCTTGATAGCGTGGGATTTGCGGGGGTCCACCTTCACTCCGTCTGAATCAAACACGTATCCGAAGAATTCTATTGATTTTCTGAAGAACTGGCATTTGTCTTTGTGTAATGTAACACCATACTGTGCGAGTCTCTGTAGGGTAGCTTTCAGTCTTTTGTGGTATTCCTCACTCGTTTTGGCATGGATTAAGATATCGTCGCTGACATTCAGCACTCCTTCAAGTCCGGATAAGATTTCTTTGATTGTATTTTGAAAGATCTCGGCTGCGGAAGATATGCCGAAATTTAGTCGCTTGTATCGTCTCAGCCCCAGGAGCGTTGAGAATGTTGTAATGTAGCGGCTCTCTTCCGCTAGTCTGAGCTGATGATATCCTGCGTTAAGGTCCAACTTAGAGAACCACTGGGCCCCATTCAAGTCCGTCAGGATGTCATCTACTGTTGGGGTGAGGTGCTGTTCCCGTCGAATGGCTTTGTTCGGGATCCTCATATCTATGCAGATGCGGATTTTACCTGGTTGGCGTGGCTTCTCGGCTATTACCATCGGGGATACCCACGGTGTCGGCCCTGATACTTTCTCAATCACACCTTGTTCTTCAAGTTGGTTAAGCTCCTTTTCTACGGCGGTGCGCAGGTGGAATGGTATCCTTCTGTGCCTCAGTGCCACTGGTTGAATGGCGGGGTCGATGTGTAATTTGATCGGCAGTCGTTTGATGGTACCGAGGCCTTCAAAGAGTGTGGGGAACATTTCCAGGATGTCTTCCGTTTGGAGTGCTTTGACGGCGTTTGCAAACGCAATGAGGCGGAGGTCTTCCGCTGTGTTGCTTCCTACGAGTAGATCTGCTTCTTTGTCTATTACATGGAAGGTCGTCGTCAGTTCATTGTCTTCCGCTTTCACTTGGACTACCATCTTCCCTCGGAGCGGGAGGGGTTCTTGGCTGCCGTATGTTAGTATTCGTGCCTTCGAGGGGACTAGCTTGGGTCTTGGCTTCAGTGCTTTATAGTGTTGGATTCCCATGACATTCACGGTGGCTCCCGTGTCAATGACGCCAGTCGCTGGAGATCCGTCGATATGTATTTGGCATTTTGGCTGAGGCCTTCGCCGTCTCTTTAGTTCACTTACGAATGATACGTAGTAACATTCATCTTCATCCTCTGTGGAGGATTCGTTGAATTGGGCTTGTCTTGGTGATCTGTTCGATCGAGACGACGTTGCCTCGTCTAGTGATAGCTGCCTCACGGCTCCTGTGATTGGCTTTCTTCCTGACGCTCCTCTTCCTCGGGAGCCACCCCTGCACACGCTTGCGAAATGGTTGGGTATTCCGCATTTTGAACATGTTTTGCCACGTGCCGGGCAGCCATCTTGGTTGTGTTCTTCTCTGCCACAGTATCCGCATGGTGTTCGGCGTGGCGTCCTGGTCGGCCATCTTCCTCTGCTTCCCTGACCGGCGCCGCGGACTGCGTCTACCCTTTCTGTCTTCACCACGGTTCCTGCTTCTGCCCGTGGGTTCAGGGCTGCTTCCATTGCTGTCGCACGTGCATCCGACAGCTCGTGGGACCTGGCAAGGATCAATATTTCTTCAAGTGTAATGCGTGGTTGCCTTAGGATCAATGTCCTCAGGTGCTTGTTGCGACAACCTTGAATGAGCTGTGCAGTCACTTCCTTCTTTTCGTCATCATCAGTGCACGTGCTTATGAGATCTCTCAATCGCGCATGGAACGCGTCCATAGTTTCTCCTTCCCTCTGTTTGGATTGGCGGAATTTGAACCGCTCATAGTGTGGGTTTAGCTGGGGGTCGAAATGTGCGTTCAGCGCGTTGACCGCTGCGTCATAGTCATCGTCATCCCCCGTGTCTGGTAGGTGTTTGAATAACTTGTATACTTCTGTGCCCCCAAAGTGTAACAACAGGGATCTCTTTACTTCGTTATCCTTCTCCCTGGTAGCAGTGAAGTAGTTGTTGAGCTGTCCTAGCCACACGGCCCATCTGGGAGCTGCTGTGCCCGGGTCTATCAGTTCGCTGAAGGGTGGTAATGCTTGGATCTGTGAGTGAACTGACGGTACTGGCGGCTGTGTTCCGAGGTTAATCGCCTGTGCTGGGGGTCCTGCTGGCTGAGCCTGGCCGGCTCCTTGCTGTACTCCACCAGTCGCCCCTCCTGGGTTCGTGGTCATTTTGGTGGCTTGGCGCTTTCCCCATAGGCGTCTTTCTTTTGGATTGCTGGTTGCACTTGCTTGTGCTTGTTGGCGTTTGTTTCGGCCAGTGCTTGTTGGATTGCTGGTTGCACTTGCTTATGCTTGTTGGCGTTTGCTTGGGCCAGTGCTTGTTGGATTGCTGGTTGCACTTGCTTATGCTTGTTGGCGTTTGCTTGGGCCAGTGCTTGTTGGTGCTGCCCTTCGCGTGTGCCGTGACGTGGTTGGCAGCCTCGCTGGAGTGCTTGCGTGCTCGCTGGGCCCCGCGGTCGTTAGGACCGAGGCTCTCTTTCTCTTTTCGCGCTCTTCTGGGGCCGGGCCTCCTTGACGACGTCAGCGCCTCACTTCTGCGCATGCGCGAGCTACCGGGCCTGCTGCTGGATCGCCGTCTTCGGTGTGTTCCTGCGCGTGGGCCGATTTGCCGCTGCCGTTGCCGGTGCCACACGCAGCTTCTTGCATACGCTGCTTACCGGTAAGGAGGTCGTTGTAGTGGGTGACGGGCTGGTTTCTGTTGCCGCCCTTGCCTCGCTCCAGAGCTGTGGCCGGAGTGTGTGGGCAGTTGTTGCTCGGGCATGCGGCGTTGTGGCCTGGTGCTGTTCGATCTAGGTGCATCCCACCCTCGTCGCCAGTGTGGGGGTGTGAAGGCCTGACTAGGCCTCGGGCGCTGCGCTGCCTGCGGAGCCAAAGTAATGGACACACACACACTGCTACGCTGGTGTGGACCGGAAGTGCCGTGCCACCTCCGTCCCTTTATTTAAAGCTTTCTGGCCTCGCCTGGCCAGAAAGTGATACATTGTGGGTAGTGCTTCCGGGGGCTCAACCTGAGACCCTCGGAGCACTAGAGCGCTACATGCAGCACAGCGGGGGTTAAGGCGTGCATCACACTGGCACAGCGGAGGATCAGCCATGGCAGGGGGGGGGCGCTAGTGTCTGGCGGGGCCACACGGGCAGTACCACCAGGGCCCAATATGCGTGCAGGTGCTGCAGGTGGTGCGGCGCACGTCATATCAGGGAAAGCATAGGCCAGAGTTGACGACCTCGAGGTCGGGAACCCAGTTCGGGTTCCCTGCTGGGACGCTTAACACCGGGTGATACTGACAAATTACTCAATCTCCCTGCGCACACTAAAAGTCCTGTCACGCTTCCCATCCTAGCGACTCTGCCACCACAATTAAACCCCAACCAATCCGCCGAAGGGCCAGCTACCACGGGCCTATCATCCCCCAACGACGAGCCTGAACTCTGTTAACTTGTGCACTGCCCCGATGTGCCTGAATGTGTTGGGGGGTCATGGAGGCCTGTGCGTATCCCCACTGACCGCGCGACAGCTGAGAGGACCCGAGATTATGCCGCTGGGTGTTGTTGCCTCGTGGTGGCCTGCGTGAATTAATCATCTAAACAGGCTTCTTTAACCTGCGAGTGCGAAACAGGGACATTCCACCCAGCATCCCGCTACTCGTGTTTGCACGGCCCCTGCTATTGCAGGAAAGCACACGGCCAAAACCCCCGAATCTACTCTCAGGACCAAAGCGCTCATGTCAGGGACATGTTCCTCACACGCCGAGGCAGGCGTGGGTGCCAAGCGAGTGTTGCCCACATTAGGCCATTGCGTATGCGGCTCATATGCAACCCAATCCCTTCACCGGCCAGCCCGCTCGGGCCAGACTACCCCACCGCAGCAGCGCCCCCAGGGCGGCCTCACCCAGCAGAGCTCAGGACGCATCGGCCGCCGGCGGCACAGCTAGGAACGAGGCAGTGGGGGTGGGGGTTACAACACTCACCTCGCACTCAAAGGCTTGCCCCACGACAGATGGCCAACGATGCCAGCACCTTGCCCTGAGGTCCGAATGCAGCAAGGGGTCAGGGCGTGCACATGCCAAAGCGATCCTAAGACGGCGTGTGTGACGATCAAAAGAGATCGCCAAAATGGTGGGGGAGGGATATATACCCTCCCCAAGTCCTGATCGCCCATGAAGTGACGCCCCCGTACGCCGCTACCAGGCTGGAGGGGGGGGGGGGGGGTGACTCCAACCAGGGGGTGTGGGGTGCCCAGGTGACACTAGAGAGCTGACCTCTCTAGTGGCCCCCTGTGGGTGCCTCGACCAGCTGCATTTCATTTTGTGTAATGAGTTAACTTGCTTTGTGTATATAAACACATTTATCATGTTTTAGTGTGCGCTACAATTATTATAGAAGTCCTTAAGTATCATCATGTCTTGCCTTTAGCTCCGCCCCTAGCCCCGCCCACTCACCACACCTCTGACTCATTTGAATGAGTACCTGCAGCAAGGCTCAGAGGGCACTAACCAGCTCCTGGAAGGAAGTAAGATTCCTTCATCGTCCGTCACCTGCCAAACAGAAGATGCTCACCTCAGTGTTCCCTGGACTGCCCCAGGCAGAGGTGGGCGCTGGATGGCAGACGCTGCTGAAAGCCAGGCCAATCGCACTGCTGGCCCCACAGGTGCAGAGTGGGGTTGCGCCAGGGACTGTTCGTAAAGCGCTGAAGGAGAGGATTCAGCCTGCACTTCCAAAGCCACAGGGTCCTCTAGGGTGACCACCGTCCGTAAATTTCACGGACAGTCCGTAAATTGGACCTCACGTCCGTTGTCCGTGAGGATCCTTTTTACGGACGCCTTTTGACCGTAATTTTAGGCATTGCAGGGAACAGAGCTGTTCCCCTGCAAAAGTCCTCAGCTCCCTGATGGGGCCGCCTCGCACTCCTCTGAGCACGAGAGCAACCCCACCCCACCCATTGTCATTCTGTGTGTGGCTGATTGCCACATATAGAATACCAATGGGCCAGTTTAGGCTGGCACAGCATGTGGTGGCCTCTTCCAGCCAGGTCCAGGCCAGGGCATTGTCACATGGAAGGGCAAAAACGCCCATGGTGCTGCCAGGTGAGAGTCCAGTTAACCAAAAGAAGGCAGTGAAAGAAGTTCACAAGGAAAGGATTATAGTTATAGTATAGCAGCCATAGTTGTTGCTTTTTTTATTTTATGCAGCTAACAACCATTAACAAAGCCAATAGTTCTGGCTTGTAGTAAGTGTAACGTTACTTGTATTAGATATCTGGATGCAATGACAGAAGCAACACAAATACCAGTCGGACAGCACATTATATTATGCACAGATTTTTTGCTTATGTGTTTTAAGCACCCTTTTGGAGAGACCCCCTAGTTTTTACATCCCACTTAAAGCTCTGGAAACAACACCATGTCACAGTCGCCTCACGTCCAGGCACTGTGCATCATGCTATAGAGGAGGCCCAAGGGGGAGACAAGCATCTTACCCTTTGTGGCGTGTAAGGTCAAGGCCCTACACGTGGTGAAGGGACTATGAATAAGGGACACGGACTCTGGGTATATGGTTAGCCGGAAAGACTCCGAGCGGTCTTCCGCCTTGTTTATTTATACCCCGGTGCGAGCCCGCCCCGGGGTATGCGTGCATGCGTGTATGTTTTTGCTACAATGTATGGGAGAGCCCGAGTGGCTCTCTACATCCCTCCTTCAATTTAGTTCAGTCCTTACAGCAATCACGCGTTTCTTGACTCACGGAGATGTCCAGGCAAAGTCTCTCAGATTCTGGCTGGGTCTCGGGTTGGGCCGCAGATTGTAACGTTGGTTCCGGGCACACGGCGATCCTGCAACCCCAGCCGGGGTAGTCCCTGCATTCTCGCCACTGGGGGCCGCGCAGGGTCGGTTGTTCTCGACGGTGGAGTTTTGCGGTGCCATTCTGGGCAGACTCTCTCCTCTGGGCTCAGTTATGGGTGACGCCGGTGGTGACCTTCCGAGATCCAGACTTCCATCATCTGCTGCCTCCGGACCTTCTGCGGTGTGTTGGTCTCCAGTTGCCTCACTAGCTTTTTTAAAGCATGACACGTTGCGGGTCACCACTTGTCCATTTCGCCTGGCAGTCACCATTGTTCCTTGAACCTTGTCCACGATCCACACCTCCGATTCATAAGGCGTGCAGAATTTCCACCCCGGGTGGCGATCTCGCACTATAACCGTGTCTCCCTCCTTCAGAGTGGGCTCCTTGGCATGGCGATACTCACTCGCCTTCTGGTTGGTGGTTCGCCTCCGGGCTTGAATGACCTCAGCATCTCTTTCCTCAGGTACCCAGGTACTGTCTGTCGGAATGCTATCACGGGGTGCTCTCTTGAATAACACATGGGCGGGAGCACATCTTGTGGTGCTGTGAGGCGTCTGCCGATAAGCCCCTAGAAATTGATCGAGGGCTATTTCCGGATCTTCCCCACTGTCCACTGCGATCCTCAGGGCTCTGTTGAGTGTTCTCATTAGTCTTTCGACTTCCCCGTTTGACTGGGGCCACAACGGGGTGATTTTTCTATGCTTGATCCGGAGGCTCTCGAGATAGTTCTGAAATTCTCTCCCTTGGAAGGGGGGCTCATTATCAGACTTGATTTCATCCGGGAGTCCCATGGTGGCGAAGATGCGACTCAACACCTTTTTGACTTGGGGAAACGCTGTTGAAGATATGAGCTCCACTATCGGGAATTTCGAGAACGAGTCGACCAGGGCCAACGTGTGTCGGCCATCAAGAAAGCTCCCGAAGTCTATGTTGAGATGGGTCCAGGGCGTCTGAGGTGCATCCTCTGTGATCACCGGCGCTGGGGCCGGGTCACTGCCCATGATTGTGCAGGCATGGCAGGATCATATCATCGCGTCAACTTGACTGTCCATGGCGGGGAACCATACCTTGCTTCTCAGACGTGCTTTTGTCTTGGCCATTCCCTGATGGCCTACGTGTGCCAGAGCTAACGCTCTTGGTTGGAGACTCTCAGGCATTACGATGAGATGTCCTCTGAGGATGACTCCTTCATCCCCCACACTCAGCTCACTCCGGTTTTGCCACAGCTGTTGTCGCGCATGGCTCACTTCTAGTCGAAGGCTCGGTGCTCCATCAAGGAAATGGGCCCAGCGGTTTTCCTCCAGAGCCTGGCGAACTCTTACTAGCGTCTCGTCCGTGGCGGTCGCTTCTCCTATTTCCTTCAGCGAGATCATGTGGACGAACTCTTCAGCTTCTACGCCTTCTTCTCGTCGTGGATATTGGCTGACGACATCAGGGTGGCGGGATAGGTAGTCAGCCGGATTGTGTGCCCCAGGTCGGAACACAATCCTGAAGTTGTAACCTTGGTGCTGGACAGCCCAGCGTTCGATACGTGGGGGTGCCAGCCTGGATGATCCTGCGAACAATGGCAGTAGCGGCTTGTGGTCCGTCACACCGGTGAACTCCTGCCTGCACAGGTAAAGATGGAAATGTTGACATGCCCATTTTATGGCCAGGGCTTCTCTTTTGATCTGGGCATACCTGGTCTCGGTGTCCGACAGCACCTTGCTGGCGTATGCGACTGGTTTCCACCCTTCTGGTCCATATTCCTGCAGGAGCACCGCCCCCAGGCCCACTGGGCTGGCATCGACGATCAGTTCTGTTCGGCGGCGGGGCTGGAAATAGGCCATGACGGTGTTGTCTAGGAGGCTGGCTTTGATGTTTTGAAATGCATTGTTGGCGGCTACTGTCCATTCCCACTTGTGGTCTACTCGCGTGAGGGCTCTGAGGGGTTCTACCAGCGCGGCCAGGTTGGGTATAAACCAACCACAGTAAGTGGCCATGCCTAAGAAACTGCGCACTTCGGTGGGGTTTCTTGGGGTGCTCGCTGCCTTGATCGCCTCTGCCTTTTTGGGATCCACTTTCAGACCTTCCCGCGTGAACGTGTAGCCGAAGAAGTCTATTGACTCTTGATAAAAGGAGCATTTCGACCGGTGTAGGGTTAGTCCGCTGTCCACAAGCCTTTGGAGGGTGGCCCTCAGGTGCGCGTGGTGTTCCTCGAGGGTTGCCGAGTAAACTAATATATCGTCACTGAGGTTGATCACTCCACTCAGTCCGGATAGTACTTCCCGTATGGCGTTTTGGAACACCTCCGCAGCAGAGGAGACGCCAAAGCTTAATCGTTTGTAGCGTCGAAGTCCTACATGGGTCGAGAAGGTAGTGATATACCTACTTGCTGGTTCCAATTCGAGCTGATGGTATCCCGAGTTGAGGTCTAGTTTCGCCCCATTCAGATCGGCCACTATATCATCCATAGTAGGGGTGATGTGTCGTTCTCGCTTGACGGCTGCATTAGGCAGCCTCATGTCCACACACAACCTGATCGCCCCAGGTTGTTTCGGCTTTGGTGCTACTACCAGCGGGGAAACCCAGGGTGTCGGGCCCGACACCTTTTCTATGACGCCAAGGTCTTCCAGTTTCCGGAGTTCTTCTTCGACTTGCGGCCTCAGGTTGAATGGCACCCTCCTGTGTCGGAGGGCTACCGGCCGAACTGATGTGTCTATGTGCAGCTTGAATTTCCGTCCTTTGAGTTTTCCGAGGCCTTGAAACAACTCTGGTAAGTCCTTCACTGCCCTGGCTCTCGGACCAGCTGGCTTGAACTTTCCTCCCCTACATACTGCGGCGAAATGGTTCAACCGCCCGCATTTTAGGCATGTCTTTCCTTTCACATGTGGCCGTCGTAGGATGGTCTTCACCACAGTATCCACACTGGTTTCCTCGTGAGGGGGTGCTTCGTGGGCGAGTGGCTGGGAATCTTCTCTGGATTGCGTCAATTCTCCCCTCCTTAATCGGTGTCGTCCTCGCGGCGGCCGGGGCGTTCACCGGTGTGCGTAGTGCAGTCTCCATCTCCTCCGCCCTTGCGTCGGATAGCTCGTGTGACCTGGCTAGGACCAGTATTTCATCTAGCGATATGCCCGGTTGGTGGAGAATGAGTTTTCTCAGGAGTTTTGACTTGCAGCCCACTATGATTTGGTCTCGGATTTCCTCCCGTGGGTTGGTGAATGGGCAGGTGCTCGCAAGCCGGCGTAGCCTGGCGTAGTACATGTCGACGGACTCCGTCTCCGTTTGCCATGCTCGTTTGAATTTGAACTTTTCAAAATCATTGTTGAGCTGGGGATCAAAGTGCGCGTTAAGTGCCGCGACCGCAGCGTCATAGTCATCTCGGGTCCCGTGTTGGGGAGCGATTCGAATAGCTCGTAGATCTCTGGCCCACCGTACAGGATGAGGAGCGACCTTTTTACAGTTCCATCCGTCTCCCTGGTGCCCTTGAACCCACGCCTACCATATCATCGCTGCGGTTGCAGGGTCTGCCGCCTCGCTAAACGGGGGAATGGGTGCTGCGCCAGAGTGTAGGTGGGTGGATGTCATCAGTGTGGGGGCTCCGGCTTGGTTCTGGGCCTATGGCGGTGGCGCGGCTATCACTAGTGATGGGTTTTGGCCTGCCCCATCTTGGCTCGCTCCTGGCACTGTTACTGACATAGTTCAGCCCTCCCATGGCCCTTCTAGAGCTTTCAAGTTGGTCCCCGTGCGGTGGAGCCTCTAACCCGGGTGTTCCGGCTGGCCAGGGTATGGGATTGATGTGAGGATGCTTGCGCTGCCCCTTGTTCCCTTCAGGGTGAGTTTGACAGCCCTGCGCTTGGCTTAGCCCATGCTTGTTTAGCGTGCTGGGGCAGGGCTGGGGGTGTGACACGGGCGTCCGTGTGCGCCTGCCGAGACCGCAGCTGCTGCAAGGCTGGGGCTGGTGCTGGGCCTCACCGAGGCCACGTGGTGCCGCAGCGCGAGTTGCGCGTGATTTCTCCCCCAGGGAGGTGGGGGTGTCGCGCTGGCAGGAGAGCGGCAGACTCACCGGCAACTGTAGGCTGGATCCCGCGCACCCTGACTCTCCGGCGAGTCCCGCCGGCTGAAGGCGCTCCCACCAGGGAGGCGCGTGGGCGGGCCTCGGGAACCGGGTCAGTGCAGCAGTACTCGCGGGTGGGCTCCGCTGCAGGATGCAGGTGCACAGCGGCGTCCCCGACAGAGGCAGCTCGGCACATGTGCAGGTAGGCCGGCCTCGTCGCCAATGTGGCGTGTAAGGTCAAGGCCCTACACGTGGTGAAGGGACTATGAATAAGGGACACGGACTCTGGTTATATGGTTAGCCGGAAAGACCCCGAGCGGTCTTCCGCCTTGTTTATTTATACCTCGGTGCGAGCCCGCCCTGGGGTATGCGTGCATGCGTGTATGTTTTTGCTACAATGTATGGGAGAGCCCCAGTGGCTCTCTACACCCTTCTCAGACAAAGAACGGAGCTGTGCTGCCAGGTCAACGAGAGGCCTCAGGCGCCACATTTACATCTTCCACTGAGTGCACCTGCATTGGCCATGCCCATGCATACCAGGTCCAAGGAAGGGTGGAGCAGCAAGGCACACTTTGGCACTTGCACAGTTCCTGCCCATGTTCACCTCAGCCACAGTCTATGGCGGTCAACTTCCTACTTCATATGGACTTTCTACCTCATACGTAACGAAGACAGAGCTCCAATGAGGTGTGGTGTCCCAGAATCTGCGCCCCTTGCTGTTCCACACCATGACTGTGTCATTTGCCACAGGGCCACCCGTCCATCTTGGGGCTATGCCTACAATGAGTTACATGCAATAAATGAAGGGAGGTGCTGCTGAGTAAAAGCTTTACAACTGCATCCTGTACTCCAGTTTAAGTCTACAACACATATGAAAAGTGGTTTGACGCCTCATCAGGGGTAGTAAGCATTATATAAATACAATTACAATTACGCAGCAGCACATGTGCTCCCACTGTGGACACCCCATTTAGGAGATGGGGTGTTGGGTGGTAATTATGGTCTAAAAGGGGTGCCCAAAGGGCAGCATTGATGGCGGGGTGCCACAGAACCCAGGGCACTCTCTAACTGTGGCTCCGGCACTGCACTCTGAATGCCTCAGACAGAACATATTCGTAACACTAAGGTGCCCACAAGCAGAAAAATAAAAACACGGGTTGGGCAAGTTAAAAAACAAATATAATTGTCATTGCTTCTGAAAACATGCAAGAGCAATACTACACTCCTAGCTGGGAATAATCACCACAAAACTGCATAACATAGCCATCCTTTATTAAAATATTATACAAACAGTAAAAACATTAAAAAGAGCAAATCTTTAAAAGAATACCAAGCATATACTTGATTTAAAAATATGTTTGTACTATTGGGAAATTATCTGTTACTTTTGATTATTCGAAGCCCTTCATTTTTTACATAGTGTTGATGGTCTTCTAAAGGGCTCATTTTCCTTCAAATTGGGCTGTGGGCTATCCATGTACTTCTCTCTGATCTCCCAGATCAGTTCTGAATTATGGTCTCTCTCCTCTCTGGTGTCTACGAAAGGACCTTCAGATTTCTTTGCATGCTGTAATCTTACAAATCAGATCTGAATGTCATGATTTCTTGTTTTGTTCGGTTAAAAATCATGAAAAGGTACACTCTAATATATACATTGCCATATAAATGTTGAAAAATATTTAAATTAATTTATTGTTGTGTCACAAACATTGCAAATAATTAAAGTGACAAGTGCCGCCATATATATTCTTTTCGTATGACCCCGGCCTTGGCCAATTACAGCTACCGAGGCCCTCAGTAGTCAGGTGGATAAAGATTATCATATGGAATTACACTCTGTCCATTCCCAATTGGCTGATGTTTTCACACCGAGTTTTCTGAGGTGCAGAAACCCTGGACCTGATATTACCGGCTGGAAATAACAGTGGGAAAATCACTTTAGGCTTTGGCTGCAATAGCAGCCAGGTCTGTTCCCTGGTTCAACTTGACCTCCTTCTCTGGCTAGGGGAGAGCATGCAATGCACACCCATGCCAGGACACTTCTTCATCATCATCTTCCCTCCCCTACCCTCTCACAACTCTCTCTGTCCACCCCCAACCCACACAGAAAGAGAAAACCCTAATGCCATTTACCATATGCTGACAGCAGGTGGTAAATGGAAGCCATGAACTACACAGATCTAGAAATTCCATGCAATGTTATGCCCAGTAAAACCAGGTTCACATAATTATTCCCCATTTCGTTTCATGGGGGTGTAACTCATTGCAGTCGTGGTGGGGTGTTACTGCACTGTACAGTTACTCGTAATTAACGTCACACCCAAATGTGAAGGCAAGGACGCAAAGGCACTAAGACTCCCATTTAGAGAATGTCGGTCCTCAATGGGAGCAGAGTAAGGCACTCCACTACACTGGTGAAAGGAACACTTAGAGATCTCCAACTGGCACTGCCTTTTTTTTATGATCTTTTACTCTCAGAGAGAGCACTTTCCAAGGAGGATACACATTATTATTTATGATGGTTTGACTATAGTGCTTCTGGTTGAACCACATCTTTCCTTCTTATTGTTTATTGTTCAGTATTGTATCTTGTCTCTATAGTTTTATATTTGCAGGCATTATCCAATGCAGTTACATGGTTTAGATACCAGCATGATCCGACCTGTTTCAGCCCACAAATTCTACCTGGTTAATTTCCTATTAAACTTTCACGTATTGACTTGTGTTTATTAAACCCATCCTCCTGAATTAACTTATCCTGGTTGAGGTTACTCCTCTTCGTTGTCAGTTTAGTCCTAATTTCTGCAGAGCCCAACACATTGGTATCAGGCAACCTCTTTTTATGACCCAAACTTTGGCCAATCAGTTGTCACAGTGGGTTCAATTCACTGCAGAGGCCCCAACTGTCAGAATTTTCTAAGCTCCCCTAACAAATACCAGAGCTTCAGTAAAGTGAATGTATGAAAGATACACATTCTTGAGAACTGTAGTTACAGGTAAGTCGTTTTGATCTACTCCTTTACAGAATCTTTCAAATGTTTGAAAAAAAATTAACACAGCAGTATCAACATTAATGATGATTGGTGGTAACAAGGCTCACCATAAGTGTGCTTCATACAGGTACCCTGATATAGGCTCAGGTAGTAACCAAACCTTTCACCTATACTTCCACTGCCATTACACTACATAACGGTTCTTAGTACTGACCTTTTACCTAGTTACGGTACTGCTTAAAGGTCGTGGGGTTTTCTCTGAAAGCTCACCTTATTCATTATGCATGAGGATTCTTGGAATATCAGCAGGACTACCATCTCCTGCATAATAACTATGTATAAGGGTAATTCCTACCATCATCCTAGTCCAACATGACACAGCAAGGTAGATCCCCTGAGGGTACCACTTTGGGTATTTAAATACCATATCTTTGTTGAGGAAGAGAGAGAAGAAAAAGGACTTCCATGCCGACACACTGACGTGAGACACTGAGGTTCATACATGCAGACACTCCAGCTCGCAGTGGTCTGACATCCCTCGCGGGTGTCCATCTCAAGACCAAGACGGGGTCCCACAGTCTCTCACTACGTCAGGTAATAGGGTTAGCTTTATTCTATAGGAATTCTTGAGTCTACACCTACAAACATGTTAGGTACACGTAGGTACATCTACATAGGACGGCATCGTAGGAGCATACATTTATTACTGTCATGTATTTTATATACTTGCCTGTATTCATTGTTCTAGCACTATGGTAGGAATCTACCATCCCTTTACTCTATTGGTGCTTGTAATCAGTCATGTCTGTTTCTGTCTAATGGTTGTTTCAGCACACCTATTTTACAATAGAATGATGCTGGTTTAATAAATACTTATTGAAAAACGTACCCACTGTTTATTCTGTGTATTCCTCTGAGACAAAAGTGAGCAAGACTGACTGAGTGAAAAGTACTATACTGTGTCCTGATGGGACAGAGTTGTCATGTTCTATAGTTGCCAAGAACTATTCTCTCCTTGGTAAGAAGGTTTTATAGTGGCACTGTGAGCTAGCTGGTATACAGGCTAACATACCCGGTTGGGGTGTCTGGAATCAGTCTGGACACCAATCCTGCAGTGTATGTTGTTTAAACACGCAGATTCTACAGCAAATAAACACGCAGATCCGATATAGGTTTATAGGAACTACACAACAGTTTGGCTGTACTGCCTGTCCCACTGTAAATTCAATTCTGGATTGCATATCCAAATCGTAGTACTTGTTAATGGTTTGCATATCCCTTCCTGTCGCCGCTCTGCAAGTGTTCTCCATTGGTGCTCCAGAAAAAGCGCTGGTTTTGCTATCATGCCAATGGTAGAAGATCTGTTATCCTACCTTGTGGCACCTGTCTGTTCATGTTCCATTATGCTTCTGTGATATCGAAACTGGAACTGTCTAGGTTACATAGTGTTCTACCTTTATTGGCACCAAAAGCCAAAAAAGTGTATCTTAAGTGTCAAAACGTTTTTGTTCTGCCCAAATACAATTTAAGACATTATTTAATATCTAGGGAATGCAATGTTACCTATGCTGGTTAAGTTGCTTGAGGGAAAAAATGGCTACGCATATGTTTGATGAAATGAAATACCATTCAAAATTATCTTTCATCAAAGCTGCAAACACAATGTTAAGATTCCATGAGGACTTCAACAAAGCAACCAGAAGAAAGGTGCAAACAATACCTTTCAGAAATTATTTAACAATGCTAGTAGATATAAAAGAGATTGCTGACCAGGTCTTGTCAAACATCTGAATACTGCTGACTAGGGTTCCTCAGCCATTTAATGCTGTCTGCAACTTACTATCTGCTTGGGATCCACAGACAATCATGCACCATAAGACTGACACATAGGGGTGGGTTTCTCATGTCCTTTCAACACAGAAGTCAACTCAGATGACATTAGTCTGTGTGGTATCAAACCCAGATGATTCTCCCTCCCTTTGTTTGGTGGTGCAAGACAGGTGGAGGAGATATCTGATCCTACAGTTAGACCAAAGAACTATGTTTATCTAACACCGTCTTTGCAGTGAGGACACAAATGTCACAACTCTTGGTCAGGATGAAGGCACAAGATTTATCTTGAATGCTTATCTTCCAAACAGACTCTGCTTTTTCCAGAAGCAGTGCAATTCGAAATCACAAAGCACTTGGGACTCTTGTCAATCATATTGTTCCTTAAGTAGCTACCACCAATTTGTAGAAAATAGATTCAAATCTGGAGCAAAGTTCTGAGGATTCGTTCACTCGGATTTGCAGAAGGAAATCTGATAGATAGAACATCTGATGAGATCGCTGTTTCTCCATATTTGGCCAAAGTTTGGGTCATAAAATGACATGCACTGACTGTTTCAATGCTAAAGATTGTTTAATTGTACACTTCTATTATGACACTGCATACCACGGATTCCCAGCCCGACAAAGGGGAATATTCATGCATGTGAATCTATGATACACTCAATGTTGGAGAACCATCATTCACCCCATATGTAGAGCTCTCAATTTACTGCATTAAATACCAAGTCACAGCATATAATATTAATCTTGTCTCTTATTCTTAGTTTATTCTGCAGGAACTACCCAGTTTGTAAAGAATATCTAGTTCTGTAGTCAGCTGACAAAAAGTCATAGCAGTTTGGTATTCTCAGGAGACTTAATTTCCTAATTGGCGGTTTCAAAAAATCTGACCTAGCTTTTTTCAAACATTAGGTCAAGAAAGAACATGTGGGCAATTTTTAGTTCTATGTTATCTGCATGGACATTTAGACCATAACTTCCGCTGGCATGCCAGTACAGCGGAGATTAATGCCTACGCTCCCTTGGTAGAAACCCACCTACCCAATTTAGATATATTCACCTACCTGGCAGAGATATCTGGGCCTTCAATTAAGACATCACTACAGCAGCCGCAGTAAAGCCACTGTTCCTATGCTGAGCAGGTGCCATGTTTGATGTGTCTTCTCTGCAAAGTATTTGGTTCTTCAAGAAAACTTCTGAAGCAGGAGTTTATTCTTGCAGAACACTATATACATGGCCAAAGGTACAGGAAGATTGCTCCCTGAAAGTTTGAGCCATTGTGCGATTTCCTTATCCAGCACCATCATGTCTCGCATGACAGTCCTGGGTAGGGAAAATAAGTGATGATCACCCAAATTAGGGTAAGACAACTGTGACTATAATCTGGTGGCTCAGTATTAGAAAGCCCACCAGATCAAGGGCTGTGACTGGCACAGCCAGCTGAGGCTTCACTGAGGGTGAAATGCGGTGGGGGAATTGCAACTTTGAAGGAATGTTGCATCTTCAGTTTTATGACAGGCAAACATTTTGCCAAACTCCAAATGACCCTCAGACTTTCTAAAATGCCAGGGTCAAAACCAGTCTCCAAGGTATTAGTATCTCATAGTGCAATTTCTAGGTATGGTTCTACCCCATCTCTGGTACAGAGTGTGATATAGTTTTGAACTGATATTAGACATTTTTATAATTTTGTCATTGCACACATCTGAATCTGAATAGACAGTTCTGAAAAGCTTGTTTACATGTCATGGGAGGTTCCATGGATCACTGAACCAGTTACTTATAGGTTCTGTCTGAATAAAACAAGACCTTATTATAAGATTCGAATTCTAGTACCTCTAGTACCTTTGCTCATTGTGTGAGGATGACACCCTCAGAAGTCTTTCCCTGTTGCTCGCTGATCTCCTAGATCAGTTCAGAGTTATAGAATCGCTGCTCTCTTCACCGTGAGAATGACACCCTCAGATTCCCATACATGCTTTTTGATCTCTTAAGTAGATTTTTAATCATAATATCTCTGCTCTGCTTGCAAGTTAGAATGCACTCTCGGATTACCTTGCATGCTGCTCTGTAAATTCCCAGATCACTTCTGAATGATATTAAGTCTGCTTTGCTCATGTGCGAGAACAACATCCTCAGGTTCCAATGCATGCAGCTCTGTGATCTCCAAGTTTAGTTTCCCATCAAGCCATATGCGTGGTGATACTAAGACGTAAGTCGTAGATACATTTATTCAAAGTCAGGCTGTCCTTAGGATGACAACATCACAAGGTTGCCTATTGGCAGCAGGACAAATATAGCTCCTTTTCTGCGGGGTGGTGGAAGCTTGTGAATTGTACATTCATCCGAGTTCACCAAAAATAAGTGCACTGACCAAATACCAGTGTGAAATTCAGCCATAGATAGCAGTAGGAAATAGGTCAAATCTAAGGTCCAACCATAAACCACTAGAAATTAATTAAAGTGAGTCATTAGAAGAAGATATCTGGGAGACGTTCAAAACTGTGTTAGTTATTGCTGTTCATGATTTTGATCACGTTTACCCTGTAAACAAATACTCAAAGGCTGAAATCAGATGAGCTTATGGCCAAAAGCCTACTAAAATGAACGATAGCAAGTTTCAGGTCTTAGTTTCAGGTCCAGGACATGCCCAAGATCGCCTTCCATGCTAAAGAAATGCCCCTTACCTATGATAACTATTACACACTGCAGAATGTGAAATAAATAATTAGTAGAGGATTTTGCATTGTGTCAGGAGTTGTGTAGAGGCTAGACCTCTTCTTCAAGTACAGGAGGATTCCTCTCAAATATTTTTGTTAACCAGAGACGGAGCTTCAAAAGTGATCCCGACTTCTACCCATAACCAGACAAGGTGGCCAAGAGCCTAATTGGTGTGGGCGAGCGTAGGAACTATAAGGTCCACTCTGGCTGCAGAGCTTTGGATTAGATAGAACTTTAGGAGGTTCTAATAACATGCTATGACCATACTCTAGTTCTGGTGAACTCACGAGTTATAATCTGAAGATATGGAAGTACTTTACGAAGCAGTCAGATATTGCACCTGCATGTTTCATTGGCAACATTAATCTAGGCTTGGTTGAGGGATTTGCTTGTGGTGTCCACGAATGTCTTTAACTTCCTCTGAAATGAGGTAGTACTGTTATCAATTAAAAAATTTCCATAAAGTGAAGGAATGTTAGAAATTCTGTTACAAAGTCCTGCTATAAACGCTTGCCTTTTACAGCCTTCAGGATAAGTTCGTTTTTTCTAAGTTTCAGAATATTTTGCTTTGTTGTAGAACATTTGCAGCATTAAAGTGTCTCTTCCGGAAATCAGTATCACCCTCAAAGTTGCCAGTGATTATTAGACATAACTGAGTATTCTCAGCTTGAACATGTAATCCTCCACTGGGTTAGAAGAAGTGGAAATGGTTTCACATACACAGCAAACAAATCAGAGCCCTTGGGGAGCATCCCTTGGGGACCCCATGCCTCTTAGGAGCCTCATTGCTGGAAAAATGGCAAATAGTGGATGAAGGAAATCTTGAGGAAATTGAGGCTCTGCACCATTCCGAGAAGTAGCTCCCAACATGTTCAAGTCTCACCAGGGGCATGTTGTGTTTAGAAGTGTTACATGCGTCCAGCGGGTTAACCATGGCCAGCTTGGGGCCTCCACATAATCCACTGCTGCATGAATTTTCTTTGATCCCCAGAGATCTAGTGTAAGAGTACCGATTAAGTTAAACCCAGACTAATGATCTGACATCAGGTTCTGGGTGTCATGATGGTTTGTTGGTTGTACAGCTGCGACTTCTGCAACAGATTTAAGTCAGCTCTGGAATGCGTGAGATGGGAAGAAAGTGTCAATCTAAGAGGCCATTCCCCCCACCAGCAAACGAGCCCAGATGGAATTTGTATGTGAAAACCAAAACATTGTTCATGCTAAGACTGTTTCGGATAACGTCGTTGAGAGAATTTCGATTGGCGATTTTGAGTGCTGCCAACCACAGAGGAAACCTGCAAAGAGAAAGAGAGCTTTTATTAGTCTATGTTTTCTAATGAGAAATCAACCTGTTTGGATTTTTTGTTGCATTTAAAATGTCTGTGATTTTTAGGCAGATGTTTTACCTCATCTTCACAATAATATAGTCAAATAAGTGTCTTTCTCTCCTTTACCAAGCGGTCTACTTAGATTACATGTACTCAATTTATTATGGAATAGCACAAACACCTTTTCACTGGTACAACCTCAATATACATTTTTGCTTGCATAACACATTGTTCAGCTAATCTTATGATTCTCTAAAGGTTTTTGCAAATTCGTTTAAACTGTAAAACATTGTGGGCAGAATTTAACTTAGTGTCGCCTTTGAAATATTGAAAACATTTGTTCTTCTCAAATGACTTTGCAAACTAACAACCAGCCAAATACTGCTCAAAACAAAAGTATAAAAGTGAGTTACTTACCTGTAACTGTAGTTGTCCAGTATTAGTATCTTTCATAGATTCACATGCTTGAATCATTCCCCATCGTCAAAGTGGGAGTACCACTGGCCCCTAATAAAGCTGTATACATTATTTCCATAGGCTATAATGGCAATTAACAATCAGTTTATTAGCCTATCTTTGTCCTTTTAAAAAAGAATCAAACTTCAGCCAATATGGCGATAGCACCCTCTAGAATACTCCCAAGAGAGGCTGAATCTCTCAGATGTTCAAAGCATAAATGGGTAATAAATCCCAAGCTACAAGGGGAGCCATTCAAGGGAGAAGGGTGAGTCGCATGTGAATCTATGAAATATAACAATACTGTTAAACCATATTTTCAGGTAACTCATTTTCTTATCCAGTTTTGGATCTTTCATAGATTCACATGCTTGAATCAGAATATCGAGCAGTTACTGTATTTGTATACTTTAGAGCGTTATCACAAATAGTGGATGGTGGGTAGAAATATATACACAGCATATTCCTATGCAATTTAAAATAAACATATATGCATATACATCTATACCCATCTAGATATATATATATTATATATATATATTATATATATATATATATATATATATATATATATATATATATATATATATATATATATATATATATATATATCCATAAATATATAACCCATTAAACTTTGCATAAACACAGAACCAAACCCATGAAACCCAAAGAGGCTCACTTTAAGGAAATAAGTGGTGTAATACAGCCTGCCCAACAGCGGATTCACTGCGCTGTGCTGATTCCAGGCAATAATACTGCGTGAATGTATGTACTCTTCCAGGTCACAGCACAACATATTTTCTCCTGAGGCGCTCCCACAAACAAAGTAGTTGAGGTGGATACTGCGCTAGTTGAATGTGCCCTGATTTTTGTTGTGAGCAGTCTGCCCGCCTTTAAGTGGCAAAACTGGATCACAGCTGAGATACATTAAGAGATGGTTGCTTTTGTGACTGCAGCACCCTTACGAGTGTGCCAATATGGAACCAAATGTTTGTCTCAGCTGTTTAGTGCGATGGAGATAGAACTTTAAACATCTTTTGATATCTTGCATATGAAGATACCTTTCTGCTGATGAGGTAGGTTTCGGGAAGGAAGTCCATAGTATTGTAGGCTCATTGAGGTGAAAGTCAAAAGGGACCTTAGGAATTAGTCCTCGATTGGTTCTGAGAATGACAGAATCGTCTGTGAAGCACAAGAAGGGTTCTTGAGTTGTAAAAGCCTGTATCTCATTCACCCTTCTGGCCACAGTGAACGCTAACAACAATACGATCTTCCATGTGAGAAATTTGAGGATTTCTCTGTGTTTTGATTCAAATGGACTCTTCCTGAGTTGAATTAGAGCTATGTACAGGTGCCAGTCCAGGGAAAGTCTTTACAGGAGGAAAAACTCTGAATAATATTTTCATAAACTGTTTGATGATTCTACTCAAGCACAAAGAGAGTGAATGCGAGGAATGCCTATATCTAGATAATGCAGCGAGATGTGCCTTGTTAGAGGCATGCACCAACCCAGACTGATCTACCGAGAGAAGATAAGGTAGTGTCTGCTCAGGTGATTCTTGTAGAGGACACAGATTTGATTTCTGGCACCAAAAGCAGAAACTTTTCCATTTCAGTTTATACGTTTTTATGGAAGCTTCTGCACTTGTTTTCAAGAGTATGTCCCTGCAGTCCTGAGGATTATTCAGCTTTCTGAATTCATGGAATTTAGGAACAAAGAGCACATACGTAGAGAAAAGTCAGATCTGGATGACAGACCTGGCCTTGGCTATCGCCAACAGTGTTCGGGAAGTTTGCTGGTGAATATGGTTAGATACTGATAATAGGAGAAGCTCTGTATACCAATGCAGTCTGGGCCACTTGGGGGCTATCAGAAGGAGGAGGCAACAGCGCTCTACTTTCATTTTGCTGAGAACCTTCGGTATGAGATGACTGGGGAAAAAAGTGTTGGAAAATCCAATGCTGGGTTGCCCCAAAGAAGAGATGATCCTGTCCAAAACAGATTGATTCAGCTCTCACTTGTGGCAGCTGTCCTTGGTTCAGCTGAGCGTGTCTGCTAAGTGATTGCTTGTTCAGGGAACGTGTTTGGCCCGCAGAGTTATCTTGTGAGTTGTTACCCAGCCCCAGATTGCATGGGCTTCTTTGGAAAGCATCAGTGATCTTGTTCCCCATTGCTAGTTCAGGTAGTGCATGCTGGTGGTATTGTCTGTGCGCTCTAGCTATCCTTGGTAGGAACACTTGAAGACTTAGATAAATGGCTTTGAGCTCCAAGCAATTGATATGCATGCTTTTCTGGAGTGGGGACCACTTTTCTGGAATTTGCAGGTCTGCAGATGACCGCCCCAGCTCTCTGGGGAGGCATCCATAGATATTATGAAATCGGGTATTTGAGGTAAGAATGTGAGGGTCTTTGACAGATGGTAGGACTGGGACCTGCAGGCTAGTGCATCCTTTATACCTGCTGCAATGTTCACAAGGTCTTCATGCGATCCTTCTGTTTGAATACATTGCTTTTGTAGCTCTTCCTATAATGGTCTCATTTTCAGGCGTGTGAGAGAAACCAGATTGATCACTGAGGACATCATGCCCAGATGCGATTTGAACAGGCACATTGAAATTGACTTTTTTCTGGATAGTTTGAGAGGCAGTTCCTTGAGTCGTCCATGCCTGTCCTGGGATAGAAAGGCGTTATTCTGGACAGTTTCTAAGGCTGCACCCAAGAAAAGTATCCTCTTGGATGGAATAGTTGATGATTTCTGGTCATTCACAGTGAGACCTAAATTTTTAAACAACTTTAGACAAGCCTCTGTGCCCTGCTTGAGATGCAGTTGGTGATTTTATCAACTGGTCGTCAAAGTAGGGGAATACCTGATGACCGTCCTTCCTGAAAGAGGCTGCTACAGGGGCTAAGCATTTGGTAAAAATGCAGGGAGATGATTTGAGGCCAAATGAGAGGACTTTGAATTGGTAATGGGTGCCACCTACAGTGAAGCATAGGTAAAAGTGAAGCATAGGTATTTGCGATGTTAGGGATGTATGAGGATATGGAAGTACACATCTTGTAAATTCAGAGTTGTCATCTGATCTCCGTGATTTAGGAGGTGCAGGATGTCGGAGAGGGTGACCATGCAAAAGGATTGCTTGCGTAGACACTTGGTTAATTTTCAGAGTTCTAGGATGGGTTACTGTTTTCTTTTTAATTAGGAAAAAACTTAAGTATGAAACCCAAGCACTTCTGGAAATGGGAAACGTTTTCTATTTTTACTTTGGCTAGCATGGTGAGGGCTTCTTTCCTGAGTAAGTGAAGATGAGGAGGGTGCGCTTCTTTTGGTGGAGTGATTGGCAGGCTCTTGACGAAATCTAGGGTATAACCGTAGGTGACAAGGTCTAACACCGCACCTGTCTGATGTTATTTGCCGCCACTGGTAGAGGTAGTTGGTAATGTTCGCACCAGAGCTTTTGAAGGGTTAGGAATAGCAGGCACCTGATTGAGGTCACAGTTTGCAGCTGTTGTCTTGACCCTGGAAGGTTTGTCTCCTAGGCCCATGTTTGTTGTATGCCGCCACGTGTGGCTGGAGATAGGGCTGCTGTTGGTAAGAAGACCTATATTGTGACTGGAAGGGTTAATACAGTTGAAAGAGGAGGTATCCTTCTCTGTACACTGAGAATCCTCTTCCACGTGCTCCTCGACAGGGAAGTGTCTGTCTTGAGGGCTAACAGAGCATCATCTATGTGTTTGTCAAAATGGTTTTCTTCATCATAGGACATATCCAATATTTTGGATTGCACCTCTAGCTGGAACGTTCTCCCTTTGAGCCAACCTTTTCATCTCAACATGGCAGCTCCCGCTAGCTGCCAAAAGCCAGAGGAGGCTATGTCCATGTGAGCAGTCTATGATTTATGATAACGTGCACTCACTTTCTTGCAAGATCTTTCTTGCATTGGATTCTCTGTCTTCCAGCACTAGATCGATGAGGGCGCTGATGTCAGATCACATCTGCCTGTCTTAGCAACCTAAGATGGCCAGTGAGTTAGCTGCAGGAACAGTGATGGCAGACATGGTGGAGAATCTCTTGGCGATATTTTCCAAGCGTCTGCCCTCCTTGTCTGGTGGAGCAGAGATAGGAGTGTAAGGGTTCTTGGAACGGTGTTGAGCTGCTTGTGAAATTACCGAGTCTGGCTTGGGATGCCATATGAGGCAAGCAGGAGAGTCATGAGGAGCCTTGTATTTTTTATCTATACGTGGCAAAACTGCTGATACAGTTGCCGGATTCCTCAAAATAGTTGTGCCCTCCTCCCACATGTAGTCTATAATGGTAATGGATCATACCTATTTCCTTGTTTGCTCTTTAAAATCATAGAGAAAGCGGACTGTTTGAGTGATATTGGCAGGCGGAATCTTGTTGCAGCCCTCTCCATTAAATTGTGAAATCCTCCTATGTACACAGGCTGTGGTACAGGAGGTGATGAAGTGGGAAACAAGTAATCGTCCCATTCGTCATGGGCAGGCTAGTTTTCCGGATGTTCTACCTGTAATCATCTGATGACGATGGTTCATCCCAGGAGTGTACTGCTATGTTCGATGCAGACATTATCCTGGGTGTTACCGTTGGAGAAACAGGCCTTGGTGCTCTAGGAAACGTAGGTGGAGGCAGAACATTGGGCTGTTCTTGTGGAGGGTCAGGAAACTTCTTATGGTATTCCTTCAACTTTTTCTGGAAGTCATGAAACCGATACATAGACACTTAAACCGCATCCTCACGAGAAGGTGATTCTGCATAGTACTGGAAGTGCTCACCATAATTGTCTAGGCCTATCAGGATATCGTGCCTGTGGGTTGTAATACTCCACATAATACTGATCTTTGTCCAGGTATTTTACATGGAGTTTGGATAAGCTATGGGCTATCCCGAAAGGGGCCAGTCCATAGCCCATCCCAACTCCATGTAAAATACCAAGAGGAAGAGGATGAGGAAGAGGAACAGTCTCCTCCACGTACAGAAGATGGCTTGAAGGAGTCTTTTCAGACTCCTCCACATCCAGAAGATGGCTTGGAGGAAGAGAAGATACCTTGCTGGGTGAGGTATGCTCAAGTGAGAGTAAAACTGTGCCATTGACACATCATTGTCGAGCCAATGGAAGTAGGTAGTGACAGCTGAGGTTGCCAAGTAACTTTAAGCGTCATCAGCATTAGTCTCATCGGCAGGGTAGTTGTCAATGCTGCTGTCGTCGAATGAAGCACTGGCGTTGATGTTGACCGAGCCTTCGTCAACAATTAAATCTTTGTCGAAGGGATCAACGCTGATGCGGAAATGGAAGGTGTCGCCGTTGTCGACATCATCAATTCCGTCGTCGGCGAGACTGTGATAACCATCGTCAATGATGTTGTTCTTGGCGGCGACGCTGCCATCAACTGGAGTTTTAAAGCAGTTTTATGCTTTGTCGTGCACGGTTCCGAAGAAGGTTTTAGAGGATGAGCTCCAGTTTTTACAGATGGAGTACTGGGGTCAGATCTGGCATTCTCTGAGGATGTTTTTTGACTTCTCCTTCTTTGAGCTGTCTTTGGCAAACCCATGATGGGATTTCCTATGGCCTTCTGCCTTCCTCTGACGTCCCGTTGTAATGGGATCTTTCCTTCTCATGAGATCTTGTCTGATATATGGTAGAGATGTCACTATCCTCCTCAGAAGATGGAGATCTCCTTGTCCTGGCTTTCTGAAGCAAGAGAAGAAGCATCCCCTCCTTGCCCTTCAAGGTTTTGGTGGAAAAAGTATGACAGACTTTACAAACTTTTACCTTGTGCTGAGGGTAGAGGCAGTACAGACATTCCTGATGGGGATCATCCACATGAAGCATTTTCTTTCCACATGTCTTGCCCTTTCTTGGAAGACTCAGACGTGGTAGAAGTAGTAGTTTCAAGAAACTGTTTTGAAGAAAACTGAGCAGAGCTCAAGGAGACTCCCTTCACACAACATGCAGTAGAAAATCTGAGGGACTTAGCATCTCTTTTGGAGTATTCTAGAGGGTGCTATTGCCCGACTGTCTGAAGTTTGGTTCTTTTTTAAAAGGACATAGATAGAATATTAAAGTGAATGTCCATTATCATTAAAGCCTATGATACATACTGCTTTATTATGGTACCGTTGGACTCCCACTTTGACGTTGGGGAAAGTTCAAGCATGTGAATCTATGAAAGATCCAATACTGAAGAATTAAAACCCAACTTATGCATGCATACATATCTCAATGCATCACCTTTGGTATTCTGTTTTTTGGGAGTTTATATAACTCATAACTAAATCAAGATGACAGCATACAAATATGCATTTGAGAAACCACTGTCTTCTGAAGAATTAATTTTAAGTTAGGACAGTGACAATAAAAATCTCATAGAAGGGTTAAGTATTTTTCAAATATCACGAAAGAAAAGTGGAAAATAAATACCCTTAACTGACATCTTTAATTGAAAAATATTTGCCTTAATACAACATTTTGTTTTTTCATATAAAACAGCATATCCATCATTTGGAAGAATATGTTCCAAGACTGAGAAATAAAATGTAAGTCATCTCAGCAGTCTGACAGAGTGGCTGATCAGTGGCCACTCCACACAAGAACATTTTATCTTCTAAAATTGTTAGAAGTAAACACAGGGCTTTTAGATGATAAGTTCCGGAACAGAAATTTAACATGTCAACTTATTATAGTCAGACTGAGGGAAAGGAAGAATGACGTGGTTAACTTTTAATAAAAAGGCACTCTTAAAATCAGCTGAGGTCAAAATGGATGCGTTAAAAACGGAACAGTAACTTTTCTCTAAGGTAAAGTGCACTTTTTCGTTTATTTGATGTGCTTTTTTCCTATTTGTTACTAAGGGCCAAATTCACTAAAATTTCCGTTTGTCTGTCTAAACGTTTTTATAACTCCCCTGAGTTACAGAGAACCATACAACAGGGTGAATAGGATTCAGGTGTTTTTTGAAGTCAAAAGCAGGCAACAAAGGGACATTGAATCCTAACTGGCCCATATCATATGTCAATTCATGCCACACAACTAGTATCAGCATTTTTAGTGGTCCATGGCCATCACAAAAGGTGTATCACTTATTGCATCAGAGATATGCTACAAGCAAATATCAGGTCACACTGTCAACAACCCACCTCAAGAGCTAGAGCCTAGTTCCTACCTGGGAAGGATTATACAAGGGGACACTTCCTGCTGATGGTGGCGGTAGGCACCCGCTGGTAACTGCAGGATCTAATTGCCTGTCCTGAAATGACAAAGAAAGGAAACTGAAGAAAGAACTGCATAGCAGGAATCTAAATACAGCCCAAGCGATGTAAATTTATGGTGGAGGTAGAAAGGAATACTCTACTATTCTTGAACTAGGGGTACCAGGAAAGCTTCCCATAGCTGCCAAGTTTTCAAATTCCTTATGTGTGACATTTCCATGGCTTCAATTTGCAAATGAGTGACATTCCATTGCCAAATGAGTGACGCTTTGAGGGACACATTAACGCGAATAAACAAAGCTATGCAGTTCTATGTAAACAAACAAATATCAAACATTTTCTCTTGTGGGTAAAGTCTCCTTCTAGAAAAGGCCCTGAAACTGCTGCAAACCCTTGAAATGGAAGATCACTAACACAATTCCCCTTTCTAGCTTGATTTTGTACTGTAAATAATTATGACCATAACCATGTTATTAAACAAAAAACAAGTCTGTCACTGACTGAGGGTCACATCTCGAGGCCTTTACTGAGTGGGCAGTGAATAGGGAACCCCCTGCCCCTCACAATCAGGACATTCACAGCACCTAGAGGCTCTTGCAGACAGCTGGAGAAAGTGAGGCACCCACCTGTCCCTCTGACACACACATTGTATTAATCAGACAGCAGACCTATCCCTTACATTACATCTCTTTGAAGCTCACATCTGTAACAGCAGTGACGTTGCTGAGGGCAGTGGTCTGCACAAAACAATGGGAGTCCCATGCTGGTTCACCACTTGCATCTTGGACAGCAGAGCTGGCCCTCAGGTTGCAAAGATTACATGAACTGCAGGAGATGCAATATTTTTCTTTCGACATTCTCACACAAGGTTTAGGGAGTTGTAGAAAAGGATTGTTGTGAAGCACCCAGAGTGGGCCCACCTTTGGAGTGCACCACCTATTTTATGTGCTGGGAATCTTTTGATTGCCCTTACTTTGGGGTGTAATATTTTGCTACAGACTACAGCTGTTGACTTGGTATGGGTTGCACACAGACTGGGCCTCCGTTGATCACAGGCGCACTACAATGGCATGCTTTTTCCTGAGTTTGTGTCTCAACAGAATATGCTAAATTTCAAAAGGGAAATAGGGAGAGATTTGTTGTGTGGGTGATGGGTATGCCTTGTGCGGGCAAGGATGTTGAGCATTTAATTGGGATTGGAAGTGGTGGGAGGGCATGGAAGCCTAGCTCAAGACTCTTATATGGTTTATTGGCAAGTGGCAGTGGGAAGATTCATGGCATGGGCCAATCAGCTTCGGGGCATGGTTGTGGTGATCAGAAGAAGTAGTGCCTTGAGCTGGTGGCCCTGATGCTGACATCGCTTTCTAGAAGAGTATGATTAGTGTCTTCATTCACGTTGGAAAGACTTCATGAAAATGATCCTTCTGTGGCAATGTTGAGAGGTGGGGCGGCAGTTGTTGGTGCCCTGGTCTCTTTGGGCACAGTGTTTTTACAGAGTTTCTGAGTGCATTCTCGTTTGTGCCTGTGGTGCCTCGCGGCCTATGGCATTTGACCTCCTTTTGTCAGGAAACAGCCACGACAACGAGGCCATTTCCACGCTGTACTTAACCACGCATGCTTTACAACGCATGCGTGGTTACCACGTAAAGCCATTACCACGCATTTCTTTACTACGAAATACGTAGTAAAGTAATTTGTGGAAAGGTAGAATTAAAAAAGGGGGCTGGGGAGCTTGGGGTAGCAGTCGCCCCCCCCCCCCAAAAAAGAGAGAGTTTAACAAAAGAAATAACACTTACCATAAAGACGATGATTTGTGCCTTTCGTCCTTCCTGAAATAGGACAGACTCCCTAACCACGTAATAACGTACTTGCATCTACGTACTGCCTTCACAAAAAAATAGAAAAGGGACCACATAACATTGAAGGAGAAGTCCGTCTATGAAAAACTGTGAGTAATTATTTTAACTAATACTAACTTTAAATGATTTTAGAGAACATATAAGGAATTGGGGCAGGGATCGAAAAAAGCATTTACAATGAAAATTCCATTATCATGCATAGTTATACAGCAAAAATCGTTGTATAACTATGCGTGGTAAAGGCATTTTCATTGAAAAAGCATATTCGTGGTAGTGGTATTCGCATTGTAACGCATGCGTGGAAAAGGCATGCATTACAACGGAATGCGTAGTAACATCATACAACCCTTTTGTCAAATGGTGGGTGCTGTACTTGGTTTGGTGATTTGTGTTTTGTGTGCCTAATGGTGTTACGACATGGAGGAGGTTCATGGTACGTGGAACTGACTATTATTAGGTCGTGGATTGCGCCTGGCACCCACGCTCTAATATAATCCTTTGGACAGCAACTACAAGATGTTGGCTGTTGAGGTCGAAGGGAGATACCCGTCTGGTGAGTGCGTTTCACAGCATGAAGCTGAGGGATCTGTGATCGTTTCCAGATCCCTTGATTAAGTGGGTTGTGTGATCCTAGGCAAATACTTTTTTCCCCCAAGCCTATCATTTTACAGAGCCTCCTTTTTTGTGTTAAGGGAGCACACTTAGGTGCGCGAGTTTGCGGTGTTCTCAGGCAGAGAGGCTTCAGTGGGGTTTGATTTGCACTGTGGAATACAGCCACTAGATGGCTGTCACTTTCTCACATAAAGGTTAATGCTCAGTGGCGTAGCTGAACCTGTGCCAGCCGGTGGTCATCCCTGCATTTGCCACCCTGCGATGGCTGTAGGTAAGAGCGGGTGGGCTGCCGCCCCCAAAACACGTGCCACCCGGGGCAGACCACCCCCCCCTCCTTGCTACGCCACTTTTAATGCTTTGCGCATCCCGTCCCCTGGAAAAGTGATGGGGC
Source organism: Lissotriton vulgaris (assembly GCF_964263255.1). Classification (NCBI taxonomy): domain Eukaryota; kingdom Metazoa; phylum Chordata; class Amphibia; order Caudata; family Salamandridae; genus Lissotriton; species Lissotriton vulgaris. Next base: position 794,712,285 of record NC_141685.1, on the reverse strand, counting down.
GGGCCGGAGGAGGGAGCTGGGGGAGACCAAATAATAATAAACTTCCCAGATCGCCCCCACCTCCGCCATCCACTCAATCCTGCTCTTCCTGATTCTTGGACAGGCTCCCAGACTGCACTGCGGCCAATCATGACACTGCAGGAAAGCTGCGTCAGGATTGGGGATTGACCTGAGCGCTACAACTTTGCACTCCCAGGCAGACTTGGAGCTCTTGCCTGCTTTCTCCAGCCCTAGCAATGCAGCTGGGGCTGGAGAAAGCTTCACTGTGCATGAGGGGGTTGGCTGGCCTGAAACAGCCAGCCAAATACCTAATGTGCAGTGAAGGGACAAGGGTGAACTAGCACTCCCCTACCAGTGTCATCCCCTGGACCCGCCCCCAAGACTCAGAGTCCTGGGGGCGTGTCCAGGGAGATTACAATAAAACAATAATAAAACGGGTTACAAACCCGTTTTATTATCGTTTTTTTGCAGCTGGTGGGGGGTGGGGGGGGGGGGGGGGGGGCGTCCGTTGAATTGGTGGCCAGTACTGACAGGTACCACGCATCCATATGCTTGGCAGTCTACAGTGTGAACCTCACCCAAGCATAAAAGAATGGTAACAGTAGCCACAGAGTACAAGTTTATATTTTAGCAGATGGAGATTTACTTGGATTTGCAGGCTGTTGATCTGAGGCCGTATTCAAACTATGCTTCTCACATTGCATGGGCTTCAGCTGTAGCCATTAGGCCCCATGACCCTTACGAAAACTCGGCTCATTTAGGCTCGAGGCTCCAAGAGGACCTCGTGCTGCACCATCAAAGGAGGATCTCGCTCGAGCAGTCTGCAACCCACCAGAGTGGGGGCCTGCTGGCGGGACTCAAGGCCGGCTGCCAGGCACAGAAGAACAAGCATATACAATGCAATGGTCTCGTCTTTGATAAAGTTAGAGCTATTGGCATTGCAAATGGCATTTATTTCATTTCTTGTTTTTTTTTAAACATAAATAATTGGTATTGTCATTTACAATGGCAATAGGTGAGCATTAGAGAGTAGTAGCGAGTATTAGCAGACGCAGAGCCCCACACACAGAGCCCCCCTCACACACACACACAGACACAGAGAGCCCCCCCACACACACACACAGAGCCCCACACACACACAGAGACAGCCCAACACACACACACAGAGCCCAACACACACACACAGAGCCCAACACACACACACAGAGCCCAACACACACACACAGAGCCCAACAAACACACAGAGCCCAACACACACACACAGAGCCTCACACACACACAGACCCCACCCCCACACACACACTGAGCCACACACACAGAGCCCCACACACACAGAGAGCCACACACACACACAGAGCCACACACACACACAGAGCCACACACACAGAGAGCCACACACACACACACACAGAGCCGCACACACACAGATGCCTATCATAAACGTGTAATGTTTCTAGTCTCCTAGACTGTTGTAGCCATAAAGCTACTGACCTCTAAGTCTAACCTCTCAAGAGCCACATTTTCGTCAAAGATGTCCGAGTGTTGTCTGAGTGATGGACAGAATTGGAGATAGAATAAGAGAAAAAAATCTGTGGCGGGGAGCATGACATTTGTATCAGAAGAAGGCCCCACGGATGTCCAACTCGAGCAGCTGCAGGAGAGTGTGTTCGTCCCCTGTAGTGCTAGACATCAGGTGTGGAGTGGGAGCAGGTGCTGCCCGCCCCAGCAAGAATCCTAAACCTTCTTGTGATTGGTTGGGCCCGGACATCGCCATAGTTCCCAAGCGGCGTCACGTCATGCGATACCTTTAAACAGGCTTGGCTTTTTATGCTGACAACACATTGTGTTTTGGGACTCGTAGTTTCAAGTTTAGCAATATGGGCTCATAAATCCATTGTGCTGAGAACTCTTGGTTAAATAAGGCCTGGTTGCTGCTGGTCTGAAGGTCTAGCTGAAAGGTGCCCCTTCAGGAAAGTGGCTTTTGGCAGTCTATACTTTGTAGCCAACTATCAATGAGTGTGCTGGAACCCGTAGGCCTGTATTTACTATGAAAATCGTGACACTGCATATCTCTGCCTGCAAATGCTGTAAATTGAAAGCCAAGATTTGATGCAAGTCATGTTATGACCCTGGCATAGCAGCCGAGTTTCTTAGGTCCCATGAGTTAGCAGTTAGTCCAGTCCTGCTTTTTTCTTGGAATTCTGTGACTTGTATTCCTGGTTTGACGCTGCGTTTAAGATGACTGCAAGTCCCACAATTCCAAGAAATAGCACAGGACCGACCCATCTAGTCACACATGAATTTGGGAAACTTGGCAGCTGTGAAAAGGCCTCACAATAGTGACAATGAGGAATAAGCTTGTATTACTGTGATGAAAAGGTGCCTCCGATGCCGACCTCACTTGTAGGTGTCTAGTCGGCACCTTCAGCTAGTCCTGTTGTTTTAGTCAACAGCCTTTTATATACTGGGATATTTGAGTGAATACATACACATTTAAAAATAAACCTACAAGTCCCAGAATGCAGTTCTGTTCCAGATAAATTCAGGACTGGTCGAAGGAGTTGCCAGGTGACATCACATAAGCCCAGGCGGCAGCTCTGCTCACTGGTGGTTATTGAGTCGACCCTTGAAGGATGAAAGGGAAGCCTCCACGTGACACCACGTCACGTGCAAGGCGCTGACTCTTGACCTAGCAGCAGGCCCGTTGCGTGGTTTCTAGCCCACATCATTTGTAATCCCGGGGAATGCAAATGAAACTGCTTGTCCCAGAGTGCACGTGCCAGGATTTAGTGATCGTATCCCACGTGACTCGTGGCAACTCGTCACACCCGGGTCACCTGGTCAGGACTGTAACTAGTGACATGTCAGGAACGCGGCGCGCTGAGCGCATGTGCCCCAACCGGCTGAGCACCTTCTCCGGCATCGCTCTTTAATGACATCTGACGCGGACTCACGCACGGTGATAAAGCGCCTTTTTTGACGTCCGGCGTCTGAGTAATTGATCCGCTGCCAGCTCTAGAAACGCGATCGTTTCCGCCACACCCTGTGCTCCTCTGAAGCCTCGAGAGGGATGTGTGGAGGGCCCGGCTCACCTTTCTGCTTTCCCGTCCCTGCGACGGCACCCGGTACAACTATCCTTAGAGAGCCTGGAAGGATGCGGTAATCTGATCACTGGAGGTGTTGACTTACTATCGAGGCACCATGATGTTTTAAACGAGACCCTTTGCAGTGGCTGCTGAGTGACCCGTATGTCATGCTTGACACACACTGCTGGAACTTCATTTTCAGAGGACGGCGCTGATATCTGAGATTTTGGCCCGCAAATATGTTGAAAACAAAACGACAAGTCCCACAATGCCACATTCTGTCACCTAAAACCCAGGAGTGACTGATTGCAGCTCATGTGACATGCCACCGTTTGGACCAGTTCATAAGTGCTTTTTGGGGGAAACCCTGATCCCAAACCTAGCGAACACATCCTGCAGTCTGCCCTTTCCTTTCTGGGACTTCCAGCGCTGCATTCGTTGTAGGATCATTCAGGATTGCGAGTACAAGGGCTTCAGAAACCCTCCATGGGGTAGAAGACACTGTATAGAAGCGACTACTGCAAGAATACATTAAAAAAAAAAAAAGCCTGTTGCTGTGAACACCATCTTTCTCCGAGGTCATGCAGAAAGGCCTCGGAGAAAGGCCCCGTCATTTTCCGACTGGGGGGCGTGTTTTTCTTTATCTCCTCTTCCCATTGGCTGGAATGTAAAATTCCAGCCAATGGGAAGAGGAGAGAAAGAACATGAAAAAACACGCCCCCGAATCCGAAAAATACGGGGCTTAAACGGACAGACGCCCCTCTTCTCCAATGGCTGGCCTCCGTTTAGGAAGCCAGCCAATGGAGAAGAGGGGCGGGTTTAAGCCCCTACTCTAGAAACATAAAATCTCGCCAGCGAGACTGCGCAAGCACAGCCTACGCAGGCAGAGACCTAAAAAGCATCCTACAGCCTGCCCAATACTGCTGCTGCCCATTGTGTGCAAGTTCAGAATCTGAGGGAAAATTACCTCACAGTCCCCGCCCACCTAGAGCATCTACTAATATTTTCACCACCAGCCTCTGATCACTTACCATCGGAGAAAGTGGGGAGGTCCTGCTGTCTCGCCGATCTGATGAGGGTTTATTCCCTAAACAAGTGGAAAGAAATTTAAAACCGTATTAATATGGACTTCGAATGAAATTAATAATCACCCAACATGAAAAGGCAGGAGACAGCAAAGGAGCTATCAGAAAGGAAGGAAATAGTCACATGCACACTCTCAGAGTGGAACTGAGGAGGCAGTCTGTAAAAATAAAACAAGTGACACCTCAGTAGACACTGCTTTGATATCAGAATGGGAAGCAGTACACACAAGCTATAAAGAGAGGAAGGAAGGACACCTGGACTACACCTTAAAGCACAAGGCAAGGTGTCCCAAGCTACGCTTCAGAGAGCAATGTAGGAGCCACTGGCTTCATTTCCATCGTAGATACATACAAGAGACACAGGCTAGTACAGCATCAGATGCAGGAGAAACAGGGCACACCTCCGATTAGAAGGCAGCAGACATAGGCTACTCATCAGAGCAGAATTCTAGAGACACAGGTCACAACCCAGAGAGGAGCACAAAAGACTAGGCCTTAACAAATTGGGCAAGTAGGAAAATGTGACAAACCAAGGGGCTTATTTATGAGCCCTTGCGTAACTTTGGTGCCGCCGCACCAGCAGGGTAAAAAATGTGCCATGTTGCATCATTTTTACAAAGTGACGCATCTAGGTAGATGCATCACTTTGTAACCCCCTACGCCACATTATGCCTGCGCCAGGTATAATGTATGCAGGGTGGGCATTTTGACGCAAGTAAGCCTCGTAAAAGTGACGCAGTGATTTCACTGCATCACTTCTAGGACGCAAATGCATCAATATCTTATGCCTGCCACACAGCAGGCGTTAAGACTGACGCAGACAAATTTGAAATGGGACTTGCCCATTTGAAATGACCCATTGATGGAGTTGCGTCACCATCCTGACACACTACAGCAATGCGTCATTTTTGCGCCTACAGATACGTCAGAAATACTGACTTATCTGTGGCTCCTTGCGACATTATGCATCATATTGTAAATATGACGGATCCAGCATGTCGCAAGGAGGGCGCAATAAAAAGTGACGCATTGCTGTTTTCACACAGCGATGTGTCCCTTTTCATAAATGAGGCCCCAAGTTTTTAGGTTGCGCCTGGGCAGCACATGTGCTGCCGTGCGAGGCATGCCATATTGAGGTATGAACTTGAATCTCCGCCCACTCTCCGCCCATATACATTTTATTGGCTTGGGTCATTGTCCTTTGTAAATGGTGGCTTTTGAATCGTTAATAGCCTTGCTAGTCCCTCCTTACTACCGTCTTATCTTTATTTGCAACCAACCATAAGGACAACCCCGTTACATGTCATGTTACTCATGTGTGTGTGTGTCTACATTTTATTTAAAGTCTGTTGTGGCGTTGCGCTCTAGTTGTTAATAAGTATGACCCAAGGAATGCTGGGAACGTGCGGGCGGCCATTTGAAGGTCGCCGCTCGCACTCAGTGTAAACGAGTTGAGCTCCCGGCGCTCGGAGAAAATAAGTGTTTAAACGTAAATAGGTCTTGGCGTCGTTATTATACAACCAAACCTCCACAAATTGGCGACGCGGCGTGATGGAGCGCCCCACCTACAGAAGCGCGGCGCACTTCCAGAACCCACCTGACACCACAGGGTCCCGAGCGCGGCAGAGGAAAGGACTACACCACGTGGGGGAGTGTGTGTCCCTGAGGCAATGGAAATCGCGCGTCGGCGCTGAGCCACCCCCCTCAGGCGAGGACTACACACACAGCCATACAATAACCGGTCAGCAGTCCCAGCACCAGGCAGCACATGGAAACAGTGGTAAAGCACCCAGGGATCTGGTGCAAGGAGGGGAACTATCCTGAGTGCTCCACCCAGCGGCTGAGTACCCCAATGACAGAGTGCTAGCACGCTCAGGGCCGACCTCAGTGCAGTAAAAGGAGGAGGAGACGCTACTTCCACAGAACTGTGAGTGACTAGCGCAGACACAGTGGTGCCCCAGTGCACACCAGTAAATCAACCCAGTACACAACAGCGTCATCCTACAAGCACCAGGCGTTACAACCAGCAGAAGCGGAGAGCTGGAGGGCCAAGGCGCGACCCGACTCAAGGAGGGGATAGTGACCCTTAAGCCACGCAGGCACGCGTGTCTGGGGTGAGGCAAGCCCCATGGAGTCAACCAGAAGTGGCAGCACAACCTGCCCCACCACAACGCAACGCGAACAAGATGTGCGCACAGTCATCGTCACTCACCAATCTAGTCTTCTTACCCAAAATGGGAGACCTGTCAATGCCATGGGAAGACTGGAAGCGATACTTCCTGAATTACTTGTCGGCGCCGGAAGGGGAAGGAGCCTTCTCCAACTCAAGGAGATAGAAGATACTCTTGCACAACTTAGGCCCGGAAGGAATCAGGGTATATGACAATCTAGTGAAGAAGACCAGACTCCCAAACGAGACGGACGAGTTCCAACACACTCTAGAGCAGAGGTCTTCAAACTTTTGGATGGCGAGACCCCCCTGTCAACATTTACAGGCGTAAGGACCCCCTCCTTAAAAAATGTCTAAACCTCTAGGCAGGGCTACTGGAATTATGAGGCAAGTGAGTACCAAATTATGCGACAGGCTTGACTAAATTGTGTGAGTAGAAAATTTAAATAATGTTCTGTGATGCTGCGTATTTTGGGATAGCATTGCTTTATTATTTTGACATTTTTTAAACACAGTAACACTGAGCAAAGATTTCACCCCATCAGTGCCAGTTTATAACCAAAATACAGCAATTAACATCAGAAAGATGTCTAGTCAACCTTTGTGAAGGGCCTCCCACTGCGCAGGAATACACGCTGCCACATTAGAAACTCACCTGGCCATGGCCGGGAGCAGCAAGGGTCCCTTCAAACCCTGGCGGTCTTGTGCAGAGTTAAGCAGTTTACCCATGCCCCTTTCCTCTCACCCCTTCCTTCCATCACTCTCTTCTCTCCTCTCCCAACCCCAGATCCCTCTCTCACATTGCAGGCAGATGATTATTAGCCCCATGACACCTTTTGGTAACAGTAGCGCACTACAAATGTAAATAATAATAGGCAGAAGTAGGGGATCCACTAAACCCGAACTTCGGGGGGCTTTAACACTCCCAGCCAGGGCTGGCCCTAGCCCTGGTCACACACGGTGCAACAGTCTTTCCACCTTCTCCATGAATTCCCTCACTACCACTCACCAACAATACACCTCATCTCTATATAGCACCTGTCTGACAAAATACTCATATTTTACTCACACTCACTTCTGTGATGTGAATGGTACATCTTCTGTGTACCAGATACTTTAACCTTCTGCACTGTGTGGGTGACAGAACTGCCCATGTGACTGCACGGAGAGCAATGCAACAGTGTGAGAGTAGGGTAAAAGGAGTGACTACAGGTTGAGTGAGGTGACCATATGAATTTGGGTTCGGCTGTAAGTGCAGAGTGGGACAAATTAGTGCATGGTTAGTGATGGCCTTGTTTGAGTGAGCTACAGATTGAGCAGTGAGGGGGGGGACAGGTGAGTGAAGTGTCACATGAGTGCAGGATGAGAAGTGTGCTCGTGTGACTGCAGGGTGAGGTACAGAGTGAACAATGCAAGCACATTTTTAGTGCAGAGTGATCACAGGGTGAGCGGGTGAATGTTGTGAGTGCATGGAGATCAGTGTGAGTGCATTGTGATCAGTGTGAGTGCATTGTGATCGCTGTGAGTGCATTATGATCGCTGTGAGTGCATTGTGATCGCTGTGAGTGCATGGCGATCGCTGTGAGTGCATGGCGATCGCTGTGAGTGCATGGCGATCGCTGTGAGTGCATGCCGATCGCTGTGAGTGCAAGGCGATCGCTGTGAGTGCATGGCGATCGCTGTGAGTGCATGGCGATCAGTGTGAGTGTATTGTGATTGCTATGAGTGCATGGTGATCAGTGCGAGTGCATTGTGATTGCTATGAGTGCAGGGTGATCAGTGCGAGTGCATTGTGATCGCTGCGAGTGCAGGGTGAGCATGAAAGTGAAGGCGAGGATGAGAAGTGAGTTGTCTGAAAGCAGGGTGCATTCCCAGAAACTTGAAGTGTAGGGTTTCAGATATTAGTTAAACTATTGCTAAAATGGCATTAATCAGGGATTGAGGGTGGAGGAAATAAATAAGGTGCTGATCCTGCAACACACTTCCAGTCTTATGATTAGGGTTACCAGCTCATTATTTTGATGGCCAAGAATTAAGCAGTCACCTAAAGCTGTATTTTTAGCACTTATCTGTGAATACTTAGAACAGCAAATATAGAAAGCACTTTTAATTGTGTCACTTTTAATTGTGTTCTAGGGCTGCCTCAATGATCCATGACTGAAAATGTAAGAGAACAAAGACAGAAAAGTCACATAACTAATTAATACATACTTTTTTATTCATAACTCTATTTAGTGTCAAGAGCAGGCATTTTTCTATTGGCAACCCAACTTTATATTTCTCTTCATTAAATGAATTCTCACACTACAGCAAGAAGTGTAAAAATTCAAATGTAAGGAATAGGCAGAGTGGGGGCCCAGGGGGTACTGGAACCATAAAAAACATTAAGCCTCTGTTACCAGTTTACAAAGGCATGTAAATATGCTAATGGCCTTTAAAGACCTGTGAAAAACCCAGGCGTGCCGGAGATAAGACTCCAGACACTGCCCAGCCGAGCCCCCAGCAGCTCGAGTTTCACTGCAGCAGCCCGGGCTGAGACACAGGACGGGGGAAGAGGGGGGCTGAAGCCCTGGAGGCCAGGGCAGACGTGTGACTGTGAAGGCGCGACCCCCTTCACACCACTCCACGGCCCCCCTGGGGGTCGCGCCCCACAGTTTGAAGACTCCTGCTCTAGAGGATTTGGATTCCCGTTATCGCCCAGTAGTATGGACCGCAGTAGACAGATGCAATTTTTTCGAAAGAAAACAAGGCAGCGGAGAATCAATTGATGAATTTCTATTTCTATTTAAAAATATTTATAGAGCGCACGTACACCAGCGGTTTCATGGCGCTAGACTGACAGATGGCTAAACCTGGGGGGAGAAGCTGGGGGAGTTAGTTAAAAAATTTTGCAAAAAGATGAGCCTTAAGCTGTTTCCGGAACAGTAGGTACGAGGTAGAGGCTCTGAGCTCCGAAGGCAATGAGTTCCAGAACATCGGGGCGAGGGTCGCGAACTTAGAGCCTCCCCATTTCTTCCTCCGGAACCGTGGGACCGTGAGAAGTGATTGGGTAGAGGACCGCAGTTCCCTAGTGGGAACATAGGGAATAATTTCGGATGAAATGAAAGCCGGGGCCGTGCCCAGTCGAGCCTGAAAAGTGATAGAGGCAAGCTTGAACTGGACACGGGCACAGACCGGGAGCCAGTGGAGGGATTTCAGAAGGGGAGTGACATGATGGGATTTAGGGAGTTTAAACACCAGGCGCGCCGCCTGGTTTTGGATCTGCTGCAACCGCCGAAGACTATATGCAGGGATCCCTGCATATAGGGCGTTGCCGTAATCCAGGCGGGACACGACCATGGCAAGGGTAATCAGTTTAAGTGCATCAAATGAAAAGAAACGGGACACCTTGCGTATGGTGCGCAGTGCCAGAAAGGAAGAGGAAACCACAGAGCTGACCTGGGAGTGAAGGGTGAGTTGGGAGTTAAGCTTGATGCCAAGAGTTTTTACTGAGGTCGAGGGGGCAGGCGGGGGGCCAAGGGAAGGGGGACAAAAGAAGGGGGACCAGGGGCTGGGTGAACCACCCGTCAACACCAGCTCAGTTTTGTCTGGGTTGAGCTTGAGATGATTGTGGTTCATCCAGTCCCGGATGTGAATCATGATGGTTTGAAAGTTGAGAGCAGAGTCAGGGGAAGAAGAGAGGTTAAAGACAAGCTGGAGGTCGTCCGCATAATTAAATACGGCGACCTCCATTTGTTGCAGTGAAAAAATAAGAGGGGAAATGTATAGGTTGAATAAGAGGGGGGAAAGGGAGGAGCCTTGGGGAACCCCGCACTGAACATTACGGAAGTCCGCAGTGAAGTCACCCAGGCGGACAGCCTGGGGGCGGTCCCTCAGGAAGGAGGACAGCCAGACCAGAGCCGTACCCCAGATCCCCGCCGCCCTGACACGGGAGAGCAGGATGGAATGATCCACCGTGTCAAAAGCGGCTGAGAGATCGAGGAGGACTAAGGCCTGAGGTTGATTGGTGTCCATACCCTCCCTGAGGTTGTCAAGGACCGAAAGTACTACGGACTCCGTAGAGTGTGCGGGGCGAAACCCAGCCTGGCGGGGGGCAAGGACCCCGTTCTTCTCCACGAAAGAGCTCAAGGCAGAAGTAACATGGCGCTCGAGAACTTTCGCCAGAAACGCCAGGAGAGAGATGGGGTGGAAATTAGCTGGAACTGAGGGGTCAGCGCCCGGTTTTTTCAATATGGGGACGATGACGGCAGATTTGAGTGATTCAGGTACCACGCCCTGAGAGAGAGAACTATTAAGAGCGTGGAGAGGGGGGTCAGGACAGCTAAGGAAGATGTGACGAAGAATATGGGCCGGGCAGGGATCCAGAGGGGAACCAGATTTGACAAGTGGGATTATGGCAGTCAGAGATTCTTGAGTAAGAGGTGGAAAGGCAATGAGATGTGCCTTTGGGGGAGGGCACTGTGGGTCCACAAAGGAAGGGGAAGGAGCGGGGATATTGGCTTTGATAATAGCAATTTTTGGGATAAAGAAGTGATTGAGGGAGTGACAGAGATCCAGTGAAGGGGTAGGTTTGAGGGAGGTTCTGTCCGAAAATGCCAAGTTATGGATAATCGAAAAGATTTCCTTCGATTTGTTTTCAGCTGCGAGTATTTTGGAGGAAAAGTAGATGGTTTTCGCCTCCAAGATGTTTTTTTTGTAGAGAGCCAAGATGTTGATGAACTCTAGCCGCAAAAGTGGGCAGTAATTTTTCCTCCAGGCTCGCTCCGCGCGGCGGACCGCTAGTTTAGTGGTTTTGAGATCTTGGTTGAACCACTTGTTGGCATCCTTCTCTCGTTTAGTAGAGACCCGCTTCAGGGGGGCAACAGAGTCACTACCTGTAGAGAGCCATTGACCAATGGCTGAGATCTGGGAGTGAGTAGGCAGGTTTTCCAGAGAGGGAAGGGAAGTGGCAAGTGAAGATACTAGACTATCCGGGTCCACTCGGCCCCATGCTCGCACCCAGATGTTTTTTGGGAGTGAGGGTTTGACCTGGGGGTGAATGGGGAGAGAGAAAGAAATCAGATGATGGTCAGACCAAGTGCAGGGCAAGACAGAAGGGGACTCTACTGGGCAATTGAGAGACCAAATCTGGTCAAGTGTATGACCCTTGATGTGAGTTGGAGAGTGAATATGGGAAATGAAATTAAAAGAGTGAAGAGTTTCTGAGAATTCTTTGGAAGATGAACATTCCGCTGGATCAGAGGGCCAAAAATTGAAATCACCCAAGAGCAAAATGGAAGAATTGTTAACGGTAGCTGTAGCTAAGACTTCTAGAAAGTCCGTGAGAAATGATAACGGGGATTGTGGGGGACGATAGATGAGTATACAGGTAAGTGGGGGTGAGATGGAAGTGGTACGGATGGCTAGATACTCCGTAGTAGCGATATCTGGTAGGGATAGGGTTTGGAATGGGAGGTCGGTTCGAGCAATGACGAATACGTAGCGGCACTACAGAAGCTAGCAGTGACATGCAAGTTTGGCCCACTGCATTACGAGTAGGTTATGATATCTCCGTGCACTCACTGAATTAATCCAATTCAATTAGTTTAAGCGCGTTTCCTTGTCGCACTCTGCCGGGAAGTGCCTTAAATCATGAAAACAAGATGTGATGTAGAAATCACTGCAAGGCGCACATTTTCACATGAAACTTGGGGGTTTCTTCAAAGGCTTAAAATAAAAATGCCAAAACAAACTTGCTTGAATGCTTCATTGCGAATTTATTTCATTCCAATAGAAGGAAAATTCATCAGGTTTATTCATGTAATGTATTCAACATAAATCCTCGCATTACTTGATGCTTGCCCAATGCATTTCGGGTTAACGAGAGGTAACCCTTCGTCAGGGGCCTATAAATGAAAAACATACAAGACCATCACTTTCAGGCAAAAGAACCATGGGGTCATAATGACCTAACATATACAACATTGCTATTATTGTGCCTGTGGCCAATTAAACATTATCAAGCCTAAACACTGCAATTTACATCAAAACGAAAAACGAGACGTACTTCATAGAGCAATTGTGAAGAAGAAAAGAAACTGACAGCGTGAAACATTGTTATACATGAATCGAGTGCATGGTGTGAGCGGGTGGAATACTGAAAGCAAGGGGTTTAACAGGGAAATGTGAACGCGAGAAAGGATGGAGTGCGAGCCTAACCGGGAGGCAGACTACAACCAAGGTAGGGAGGCTTACCGCAAAAGTAACGAGTGGTCGTCTCAGTGTTCCGAACGCGGAACCGGTCCGATAAGCGAAGGACCAATGGGAAGGAGCAATATAGGTATGTCAGGGGGTCACGTGATGCGGTTACGAAAAATGATTACATACAACGGGAAACAAAGCCGAAACTAATGCGGATAGCAAAAAGAGGTGGTGCACCACAGGAAATGTTAGTGAAAAATTAAAAATAATCATATGCGGTAATTCGCAATCTTAAGACGCGCGTAGTAGCGTAGCGGTTAAGTGTGTTATGATTGGTACGCTGGGGTCACGTGATGTGACTCAGGAAAGTAAACAAAGGTTAGTGCGAGTTAGATCGTCAAGAGTGTAAAATATACGATCAGCGCACGTATCTGAAGATAAGGGTGTAATGAAAGAATGGCATGAATGAAATACAATGTACATGTGGAATACGAGTGAAAAACTGGGTAAAACAACACAAAACGTGCAAGGTCCATGATTGGCGGAATACAAACATAAGCAATCAAAATATAAATAGAACAGTGCTGACTCACAAAGCTGAGGTACGTAAAAATAGTTTGAATTGTAAACACAGTTTGCATTATGAAAAATAGGAGTATCAAATTCTGAATTGTCCTTGGTATCATCCATAGAGGAGTCTGGGATCACTCATATAGCCGATAGAAGTGTCTTAGGTTACAGGAAACATGAAAATTCGATTCGATCATTGATCCCTGCTGGTTGGAGGGAATTCAGTTTCTTGATCCAGTAAAATTCTGCTTGAAGTCGTTGTTTCGTTGGATCAATGTCTGGACGTTGCGGGAGTATCTCTAATATGGTAAATTTAAGTTGAGTGATTTGGTGATTGTTTTCAAGCCAGTGTGTTGCTACTGCTGATTTCATATTTTTTGTCCGAATATTACTTTTGTGCTCTGATATTCTCGTCTTGATCTTCCTTTCCGTCTGACCAACATAAATTTTGCCACATGGGCATTTGATGGCGTAGATCACATTTTTTGTGTCGCAGGTTCCAGTATATTGTAAATCAATTTTGTAGCCTCTGGTTGGATGCATGAAAGTATTGCCAGGTATTATATTATTGCAATGTATGCAATTGAGGCATTTGAGCATGCCTTTAGATGAGGTTTTAATGACTTTTCTGGCACTCAGTGTCTCTTTAAGATTTCTGGATCTTTTGAAAGCAAACGTCAACCGGTCACTGTAGAGGTTGGTTAGGTCTGGTTCCATTCTGATCAAGTTCCAATGGTGGTTGATTATTCTCTTGATTTGTGTAGATGCAGTCGAGTATTTTAAAACACATACTGTCTTGTTAGCCTTTGATGGAGGATTAGAGTTGGAACCTAACACTGAATATTGGCTCAGTACAATTGATGTAGTGTCACTTTACACTTCCATACCACACAATGAAGGTCTTGAAGCTTTTGAATGGAATCTTTTGAGAGATGATCAATGTGAAGCCAATAAAATCTTTCTAACGGAACTCATGCACTTTGCGCTATATCATAGCTACTTTGAATGGGAGTTCTACAACCAATGTAACGGAACCTCAATGGGTTTCGGGGGGGCCCCCTCGTATGCTAACCTGTACATGTCTAAATTTGAACATGAGAACATATTGAACAATACTAACTGGACTGATCACTTAGTAATATTCAAGAGATATATAGATGATTTATTTTTAATTTGGAAAGGTGACAAAGAGCAACTGTTGACTAACATTATGGAAATAAATCAACTAAACCCAAGGATCAAATTCACACACACCGTCCAAAAAGAAACCATCTCTTTCCTAGATGTACAGATAACCATCACCAATCAAAAACTGCACACTCAAGTGTATAAAAAACCCACTGATCGTAATTCCAGTTTGTTGTACCAAAGCTTTCATCCTGAAACTCTGAAAAAACATTTACCCACGTCCCAATTCATTCGTCTCAAAAGAATCACCTCGGACCCTCATAGAGTGGAAGAAACCCTGAATGATCAATTACAACAATATCAAAAACGTGGATATCCCAAAGATGTCCTTGAGGAATCCATCAAAAAGGTAACGAACCTCACAAGAGATCAACTGTTAACATCTAATCCTCCATCAAAGGCTAACAAGACAGTATGTGTTTTAAAATACTCGACTGCATCTACACAAATCAAGAGAATAATCAACCACCATTGGAACTTGATCAGAATGGAACCAGACCTAACCAACCTCTACAGTGACCGGTTGACGTTTGCTTTCAAAAGATCCAGAAATCTTAAAGAGACACTGAGTGCCAGAAAAGTCATTAAAACCTCATCTAAAGGCATGCTCAAATGCCTCAATTGCATACATTGCAATAATATAATACCTGGCAATACTTTCATGCATCCAACCAGAGGCTACAAAATTGATTTACAATTAAGCATGAGCGAATTTTGCGGATCTCGCGTTCGCGAATTTGCGGATTTTTGAACTCGCAATCCGCAAAATCCGCGAATTCTTGCGAATTTTTTTTTTGTGTTCGCAAGGATTTCTGCCAGTTCGCGAGGGTTTCGTACCAGTTCGCAATTGCGAACTTACATTTCGTCGCGCAACGGTCGCGAATTATGTTGTTTCTACGTCTGGTTCATCATCACAGGTTCCCAGCACCCTCTGTTTCACCACTGCAACCCTCTGTTACATCAATGCCACCCTCTGGTTCATCATTACTGTAGATTATGGGGGGGAAAAGCAAGCACACCATCCCTGCTTCAACTCAGATGAATTAATTTGGGGTTAGTTTATTAATGTGTCACTGTTTTAAAATTCCAGTCTGGCACCTGCTTCCTTATCTGTAATTTTGCTTTCTGTTGCAGTGCATTTTTTTTCCCCAGGACCTTCTTTGTGGCCTACTTGTAGCTATTGTATGAGCCTGCTGTGAGGGTCAGAGCAGGGTCATACAATTGTTGCAACTAGCAACTGAATTCTGGAGGGGCCCCAGTCAGGAAGCACTACCGGGAATTGTTACTAATGATGAGTTTGAACTCTTGCCCCTGCCGAGTGCTTTCACTTTTGAAAAACTCGTTTTTCTGCAATTTCGCGGGGTTCGCGGGGTGCGAACACGCGCAAGATCGGATTCGGAAGCCGCAAATTCGTGCGAATATGTAATTTGTTTTTTTTGCGGCGTGTTAGTTGGCAAGGTTTTGTGCGTTTTTGCGAGCCGCTCGTAGCGCAAGACGCGAAGTTACCCTCGCGGTCGTTCAAGGGCGCAGCCATCTTGTTTGCCTGACGTATTTCCGTTTCCGGGCGCGAAGTGTAATCTCGCAAAGTCCGCGGTTTGCCAGTACAGTCTCGCGCGTGTTCGCAAGGAAAATCTCGCGCGAACTTACCCGCGCGGTCGTGAACGGGCGCGGCCATCTTGTTTCTCATTCATTGCTATGGTTCTGGGCATGGTCTTTGTATCCTCTGTCAATCTCTGCCATCCTTTGCTTGTTTGAAGTTTTTTTTAATCTATTTTACTTATTATCTATCCCTCTATTTTTCTAGCCCTATATTTTTGTGTTTACTGCTACTTTTGGTTAATTTTAAACTACTTTTGTAAACTCTTTTCTTTTCTTCTCTTCCCTATTCTATTTTCTTTATTCCTTTCCGCCCAGACCATGGTGAAGGGAGCCGGGAAGCATCCCGAGAAGGGGAAGGGTCCTGCACCCCGTGTCCGGCTCCCGTGCGGGCGTTTGAGGGGGGAGCTAGTGATGCCACGGGAGATCTTTACCCCGGAGGAGGTGGCCCAACTCATTTTTTATGTTCAGCGCCGCCTCCCCAGGACCATCATGGGAGGCGGCAAGATCAGTGCCGGGTACGGGGCCCGGGAGCGCCGGAAGCGGTGGGAGAAGGTGTGCCAGGCCATTTACCACCACTCTCGGGTCTGGCGCACCTACAACCAGGCCACCCACCGCTGGACGGATGTCCTGACCCGTGAGCGAGATCTGCTCGACCTCCTTGGCCTTGAGATCCCCGGGCTTGGTGAGTAGTAGTAGCTATGTCTTTACTACTATGTTTTCTCCTGCTGTGTTATTATATTGCAAATTTTTGTTTTTTACCAAGAGCAATAATGCTGCTCATTACATTGTAGGTACATTTTATTTCAAAATCTTCTGTGCATTTCAGGTACACTGCTCTCCTTCTCAGTAGTGTTGCTACTATGCTTATTTGTTTTAGATTTTGTGTTCATTTCATTGGCCTGTGAAATTATGTATGAGTGTAGTTGAAAGAACTGCGCAATGCTACACACTAAGGTTCAGATTTTTAATTACCGGCGCATCCCTGCAAAGTTGCAGGGATGCGCCAGTAATTGTGCGTCACGCCACCATCACCCATGGTGCGCCGTATTACAATGCGGCGCGCCATGGGCCCAAAACGTCACCAAAGCGTTACGCATCTGTGCCGTAAAGGTGGCGCATTGCTGGAGTTGCGTCGCAACGATGGTGCAGCTCCATCAATTCTCTGGGGTGCCCTATCTCCCCAATGCTGCGTCAAGCCGTACGTCTGCTTCAAGCAGGCGCAGGGTTTGAGTCACGCATCATTGTCCTCAAAGTGACTGATTGAAATCTTGTAGATTTCCCTCAGCCACTTTTAGGATGCGTTCCTGCGCAGGAACGCCCTCCCTTGCGCCGGAACACCCCTATTGGCGCAGGGCTTTACAACGTGATGCATCTCCCAGATGCGTCACGTTGTTAATATACGCCGCACCATTGCGCCTCTTTTGTGCTGTCGCTGCGTCACAAAAGTCACGCAACAATGGAGCAAAAGAGCCGCAAGGGCCTTATAAATCAGCCCCTACAGACTCAAGTCCAGTCCTTCCTTTGTACACATGGCGATAAGAAGAAATAGTGGTGGTGGATTAATAGTTTGAGTATTTTAATGACTGGTGAATGTAGTAGGAAACTTTAGTGTTGTCGCTGATCTTCAATCACGATGGACTTTGGCTGTCACTTTGCGTGCTGCGGACTGCTGCCTGCCAATCCTAGGCAAACCTTTTTAGTACTTTGTTTAGTGAGTTACATAGGGTAGTTTCCAATTCGACGGTCCGCAAATCAAGCAATACTAAAGTAATGACGTAGTCGACCACATGAGATTGGTCAATAATATATCCCGTGGAGTCGTTCCCTATTTGCTATTTCGCAAAAATATTTTGTTACTTTGTTAGTTCTTTTTTAAATGTTTGATTTGGTTGAGAAATAAATATCATCCATGTTTTCTGTTTTTCTTTCTTTCATGTTGTACATCAGCTTCCCCCAGGGGCAAGAGGAGGACACAGGAGGAGGAGGAGGAGGGTGCTGTTGTCGATGCAGGCCAGGACCGGGCAGTCGAGGGCTCCTTTGCTGGCCCCAGTAAGTTTTAATTTTAATATAGAGTACTTATTTTTTCCTAGCGTTCCTCATTCGATTTTTTCTAAATCGTCTTTGATCTTCTTGTAGACAGGATCTAAATTCTTATCCCTATGACTCCGTGTGGTATTACTAGATTATTCTTATTAGTCTGTCTGTGTAGCTAACTAAGATTGCACATTTGGCATTTCCATTGGACTCCCATTCTAGTCAGCAATAGCTCTATGCACTGAGTGTAGTCCTCTGGGATTGTCCATAATGTCTTTTCAAGTATTCTAAATGTTTATGCTTTGACCATTGCCAACAATCAAAAGGTGAATGACCACCACCAAGAAATAATAAGATACTACTTTACTTTTGGTTTGGATAGGACAATCCATTCTACTACTGTTGCAGGGACAAATCTGCACAAACAGAACTATGGACACTAAATAATGCATCGCTTAGCTTATCAATTATAATAGGTGCTGTAACTGTTAGACTTTCCACATACCTCAGTGATAACAGACTTTGTAGTTGAACCCCCAATCTCCTTACTGACTAGATAGTGTGGCAGAGTCATTTAGCTCCCAAAGTCACCGATGGCAGAGGCACGGACTCATGCTTGCAAAAATTCGAAAACCTTTAGCTCATCCACTCTAGTCTGGAGGACCAAAAACCACAGAGTCTATTTAAGTTTAAAAGCTTTATTAAAAGTAAACACATTTATTAAATTCAAGTTTGTCATAAAAGTGAACGTGTAACTGAAAATGGAAAAGTGCTTAGTGCTGACGATTAATTGGACACATTTCTTGTGGTCGAGCCGAGCTCTCACCTGGTTTGAACTTGATCCTGCTCGTGTTCTTAGAAGTCAAGGTTCTGTCTGTTAGGAGAAAAAGTGGTGCGTGTTAAAAAGTAAAAAGCAAACATTCATCAGTTGTGCCAAAAAGTGCAGCAAGACAACAGCCTTCCCTGGAAAAAGGGACATTTTTACTCTAGAGTACACAGTCAAAAATTATTAAATTGTACACTTTTTTTCACATTTCTTTCTTCCTCCTAGACCAAATATTATATAGTAGTGAGTGGTGTATTCTAACATTATTAAATGTACTTTGTAGGTGGAACATCTGGAGACGGGGCCAGCGCGGAGGTGGTGGCATTGGACGAGGAGGACAACTCTGGGGAGGAGGCGGTGCAAGTGCCGGAAAAGGACATGCCTGTGAGGGTTCACACGGTGGTGGCGGGCAGAGGTAAGCTATACATTCCTTAGTCATTGAGATTGAAGACTGCAGAGTGTGCTTTCTGCACGGGTGTATTATAAAAAAAGCAGGTAGTAGCCTCCTCTAAATGTACTTCGACTTAGCTGTGAAGTTTTTGGCGAGAAGAATCCCAATCAGATCTGAGGTGAACTTGATGGATGGGATGAACGAAAAGCGAAAGAAGGGTGTAAGTAAGTGTGGAAGCACGAGAAATGTAATGATGACTGGCAAAGAAGAATGATATGTGTTTGCTTGGTCCCCGAGGTGGCTGGGAAGGTAAGAAAATGGTATGGTGCATGGCTGGGTGAATGATGAAGCAAGGATGGGTGGAAGGAGAACAGCCTGGGTGGGTGAGACAGAAACTGTATGTGTGCAATATACTTTGAATGGATGGATGCCTGCATCATTCATGGTACTATCTGACTTTTAGATAGCATATGTGAATCTAGAGAGAGTAGACGGTCACTGGATGAACTAAGTGTTACTTTGAAGAGCATGTAACACCGCACCCGCACGTCCGTTCCAGTGTAGGAAAGGCAAGGAAAAGAAGTTGTAACGTTGTCCAAAGACTACCATGAATAGTAGCAGTAGTTTGTATTGCAACTGCAAGCACAGCATATATCCAGTTATTACGGTGGGCACTCCCTACCTCCCTTAATAACTTTAGTTTAGTAGTAGTACGTCATTCATGTGTGGGGGTATCACTGTTCACTCAATAATAAGCAAAGCACCTAAAGTCATCCCATATGTCATCAAATACATCCCATGTGAAGTGATAGATAATCAGATAATTTAGCTTCTTCATTTTCCTTTTCTAATACTCATTTGCACTGTAGGGTGAAAGCTAAATTAATTAAGCAGTAGCCCTTTTAACAGAGTATTCTCAGTGCCACCCGTAATAGAAAAGTAAGAGCTTCACCACCTGCATGTACTGGACCGGTACAGTAACGCAAGTCTGTCTCACTCACCATGGTGTGCGTCTGTTTTTCTCGGGTGCAAGTTCACTGCGCTGGCATTATGCCGGCTTGCATAAGATAACGTACCAATTTTCCTAAACAAGAGAGAAGAAGAAGAATAAGAGTGGTGTACTGTCATAGTCGACTGTAATAGAAGTCCAAAGTGCTCGTAGAATTTGTTCCTTAAACTCCCACTAATGTTAGAGCAAGGATGAAGAAGTCGGAGGTTACATAGATACTGTCCTCAATAGTTATGCACTGTGCTTTCAATTTGCTACTTGTACTGTGACAACTTTCTGCTCAATCATTTTGTGTTAATCTTAAGGAGCATTGGTTACAGACTATGTCTTTCTTTTTTCATGTAGTTGCTCCTTCCAAATCCAAAACACCATCAAGGAGGAAGGAGCAGGCTCGAATGGCCCGGCAACGGAGGCTGGATGCCACTGTTGCTGAATATCGGCGGCTGGTGGCCCTGGAGGAGGAGGAGACGCAGTCTGGAACAACAACAACGTCCACTGGGACAGCTGCCTCCTCCTCCGTGCGGGCTGCCAGCCAGCGCAGTGCTCCAGCGGTACGGAGCCGGGCTACCAAAGCCAAACGCCACCGCCCAGCAGCAAAGAAAGCAGCTGCCCCTCACAGGATTTGCAAGGCACACCGGCGCCGCTTATCCCTCAGACTGTCCTACCTGGAGCAGGAGGTCCATAATTATAAGAACGTGGTGGAGGGCCTCCGCTTCGAACTTGCCACCCTCCGCAAGGAGCATGATGCCCTGGCTGCTAATTCCAACAGCACCCTGCCATAGTGTCCCTTGCCCCTTTTTTAGAGACTTTTGGGGGGTGGGAATTGGGAGTTGTGATTTTTGGGGACTTTTGAAGGACAATCGTTGGGGTTAGGGAGGGTCTTGCGGGAGATTCTTTTGTTAGGGCTATAAAAATATACTTTTTGAAACTTTATCTGACCATACCTGTTTTTTACTGCTTTTGAGTCTGGTGGGTGGGGGTTTAACATAACAGTAAGTTTGTTTTCCTGAATAGTCCTAGGACTTTAGTAGTACTACCGTCAATCAAATCTCTCGTCTCTCCTAATACTCCATTATACTACCTCCAACCAAACGCCTATCTTACCTGTAATTTCTGTTTGCAAGTAGGGCTAGGCCCAGGGCTGGCTCCACGGGAAACAGCAAATAAGGTTGGCAATCCTGGGCGGATAAAATTTCCTCATAGCGGTGGTACTAGTGGTGTGACACAGTGGCAGTTGCTTGCCTATGAAAAAAAGAAAATGAAATCTGGTTTGTCCTCCTGAGCAATACAAAGGTACAATACAGAATATAGCAGGTGACAGAAGTACACTAGAACAGTGCCACGTTGTAGCCTAACAAATGTTAAAGTATAACTAATTCGGTTGAAGTTCTTTGACATTAGCCATGGGTCTTTGTCAAGCAGAGTAAGCATATATCCTCGGATTTCTTCACCAGCCTGTTGCTATCACCTTATCCTCCCCAGCAAGTGTGTGGATTTATTGCTGTAATTTAGTCACACATCAATCAAAACCACACAGCCCGGGGGAAGAGGGTTAGGGTTTGAAAAATGGATGGGTACGGGGGTTTTTGGGAAAGGTTTTGGGAGACAAGAAAAAGTAGCACAGCATGGACGAACAATTGTGAACATAAACAAATCTTTGGGTACAAACCTATCCATCAATCTTTGAAAGTGCATACACTACTGTAACTGCATGCATGTCAGTTAAAAGTAATTAGTACTTTCGACAACTGTGGAAGAAAGAATGCGACAGTACAGGGCGTGGGTGGAAATATTGATAACTATATTCAACATAAGGTCTCTGTAGCCAGATACCTGAGAGCCTTGCTGGTCACTATAAATCCATTCACAACAACACTCAATGGGGTTGGTCTGGAAGGTGTCAGGTTTACTCCCCGTGATCCAGTCGATGCAAATATGGTTCCACCTCCAAATGTCACCAACACCCAGAAGTGTAAACACAGGGTGTTCGAGGCATTAGGCGGGGGAGAAAAATAACAAACTAAAATAAAAAATGTGGGATGGGTAAAGGTAGGGTCAGCAGGGAAAGGATACCTATAACAGAAGACAAGACAGGCATCAGTGAAGTGCTGTCCTAACATACAAGGGTACTCTCATATAGTCTCACTAAATAGTCTGCAAGTCTCCCGCCTACTCATGGGAAATGTAGTTTCATAGTACGGTAGGCGCTTAGGGGCTGCGTAACCTGACAGAAGGTATAGTAGATAGAAAAGGAGAAATTGCTTTTTTTCTAGGTGTCCCCTCACTCACCAGGGTTGCCCCTTGGTGACATGCTTCATCATTGGGGCCATCCCAGTCCTCTACGGCCTGGGGCGTGCTGCGACTTGCGAATTACGTAGGAGCACTTACAAATGACTATGTGTGGTGCAGATGTGATAGTGGAGTGGACTAAGTGATGTGTTAAGGGATCAATGTAGAAGCAGAGAGAGAGCCAAGAAATGCAGTCACAGTCAGAGAAAAAGGCAAGGGATACTGTATCTATGTGGTTGTAGTGGTCCTGTTGGAAGTGGTAAGTAAGTTGCCCGCAGAAAAAAAATCCTCCTATTAGCGGCACTCCTCCATTGCAGCCGACGCTTCGTCCATCGATGTTGGTCACCAGAAGACACCCTGTCCACTGCCTGCCTGATGCTGAATTGTGGCTCGCTACTGTGAAGCCTGACTCCATCCTTTTTTCCCCATTGCAGAGACTGAAACCCGGCCTGTAATTATTCAACGAAAAACAGGAAGTGATATAATATTACAACACCACTGATAAATAAATATAAGGTATGTAGGCTGTGGAGTGCAAAAAGTCACAATTTGTTTTTCCTAGTAGACAGTACAATGTTTTTGAAAGTGCGTACTCTGAGTCACCTTTTGAAGGATAAATAAGTATGGGCAAATTAATGTATCGGATCTTGCCCCTCAAGCTAGGTGTACTGTAAACTGTGTTTTAGAACAAAATTAGATCTTCCTAGCAGTGCTCCCACCCAGACCCTTACTAAAGCCAGTCGCAAAAATGTAGAAGACCCCCAATCAAATCTCAAAAAACGAGGCCTAGCAGAAAACTGGTGACAAAACTTACTTTGAAAGTAAAAGTAGGCCGAAGTACCCTAATTACCCATTACCCACCGTGGATTGCATTCAAACCACTTGCAAGCAACCAAGCAAAAGTAGCCATAGCCAGCATCGCTCCAAGACTCGAAATCCCCCCCACTCAAACACATGCAATAGAAATACTGCTAACCCTAACGAACCCTAAGTTAAGAATAGTGGCAAAGGCTTTCTTTAACTATGCCAAATCCCCCCTTTCCCACCATGGATTTTCTTCAAATGACTTGCAACCAAAATTACACATTCTCACGAGTGCTCTAAGACCCCAGAACTCAGTTTGAAAAATCTAGAACACCCCGAAACACATGCAATCCTGCTGCTAGGGCTAACCCTAACGAACCCTAAGTTACAAAAAGTGCCAAAACTAAAGGCTTTTCCGCGCGGATTTTGTCCCAACCACTTCTACCCGGTATTAGACCTTCCCAGGAATGCCCCAAGACCCGGCAACCCACCCGCCAAGAAGCGTAACACCCCCAAACAGGCCAAAAGCAAAATCTCATACTTGCAATATTTCTGGGCCTTCGGTCCAAACGCGCTGCGTAGCTAGGCCATAAGTCGGGGTTGGCACGACGGATTTCCTGAAAAGCAAATGCAATCAAGATTAGAGTGTCCCAGCAGTGCTCCCAGACCACGAAACTCACCCGCAAACAGACGGAACCCCCCCTAAGAGCACCTCAAAGGCAAGCAAGTCATCAAAAACACACAAAAAATTCCGCCTGGGATTTGGTCCAAAACACTTTTATCCGGTATTAGAGCTTCCCAGCAATGGCCCCAGAGCCGTCAACCCAGGAGAAAACGAGTAGAAGACCCCCAAACAGCCAAAGAGCAAAAGTACAAAAATGGGGACTTAGTCACTTTTTCACAAATTTCCCAAATCACTCCGCGCGCGCTCTGCAGCTAGGCCCTAAGTCCCCTCAGCCACCATGGATTTGCTTCAAACCTCTTGCAAAGTAAAGTATATATAGCCAGCAGTGCTCCCACACCACGAAACTCACCCACAAACACCAGGAAGCCCCCCAAACAGGCCCCCGAAAACGCTACATAGAGCAAAATGTCAGAAATAGCCCAAAAAAAAATCGGCCTGGATTTTGTCCCAACCACTTCTACCCGGTATTAGACCTTCCCAGGAATGCCCCAAGACCCGGCAACCCACCCGCCAAGAAGCATAACACCCCCAAACAGGCCAAAAGCAAAATCTCATACTTGCAATATTTCTGGGCCTTCGGTCCAAACGCGCTGCGTAGCTAGGCCATAAGTCGGGGTTGGCACGACGGATTTCCTGAAAAGCAAATGCAATCAAGATTAGAGTGTCCCAGCAGTGCTCCCAGACCACGAAACTCACCCGCAAACACCAGGAAGCCCCCCAAACAGGCCCCCGAAAACGCTACATAGAGCAAAATGTCAGAAATAGCCCAAAAAAAAATCGGCCTGGATTTTGTCCCAACCACTTCTACCCGGTATTAGACCTTCCCAGGAATGCCCCAAGACCCGGCAACCCACCCGCCAAGAAGCATAACACCCCCAAACAGGCCAAAAGCAAAATCTCATACTTGCAATATTTCTGGGCCTTCGGTCCAAACGCGCTGCGTAGCTAGGCCATAAGTCGGGGTTGGCACGACGGATTTCCTGAAAAGCAAATGCAATCAAGATTAGAGTGTCCCAGCAGTGCTCCCAGACCACGAAACTCACCCACAAACACCAGGAAGCCCCCCAAACAGGCCCCCGAAAACGCTACATAGAGCAAAATGTCAGAAATAGCCCAAAAAAAAATCGGCCTGGATTTTGTCCCAACCACTTCTACCCGGTATTAGACCTTCCCAGGAATGCCCCAAGACCCGGCAACCCACCCGCCAAGAAGCATAACACCCCCAAACAGGCCAAAAGCAAAATCTCATACTTGCAATATTTCTGGGCCTTCGGTCCAAACGCGCTGCGTAGCTAGGCCATAAGTCGGGGTTGGCACGACGGATTTCCTGACAAGCAAATGCAATCAAGATTAGAGTGTCCCAGCAGTGCTCCCAGACCACGAAACTCACCCACAAACACCAGGAAGCCCCCCAAACAGGCCCCCGAAAACGCTACATAGAGCAAAATGTCAGAAATAGCCCAAAAAAAAATCGGCCTGGATTTTGTCCCAACCACTTCTACCCGGTATTAGACCTTCCCAGGAATGCCCCAAGACCCGGCAACCCACCCGCCAAGAAGCATAACACCCCCAAACAGGCCAAAAGCAAAATCTCATACTTGCAATATTTCTGGGCCTTCGGTCCAAACGCGCTGCGTAGCTAGGCCATAAGTCGGGGTTGGCACGACGGATTTCCTGAAAAGCAAATGCAATCAAGATTAGAGTGTCCCAGCAATGCTCTCAGACCACGAAACTCACCCACAAACAGACGGAACCCCCCCTAAGAGCACCTCAAAGGCAAGCAAGTCATCAAAAACACAAAAAATTTTCCGCCTCGGATTTGGCACAAACCACTTTTAGTGCTTCCCAGCAATGGCCCCAGACCCGTCAACTCACCTGCAAAGAGGTAGAACAACACCCCCACAAGTGCTGAGTCTTTCTTCATTGGGCGTAAACCAGCCCTCTGCTTTGATGGAAATAGGAGTCTGGAGGAGGAGGATAGAGGAGCATGTTCTTCTGAACTTGTGAACCTGAGGAATGCAGACTGCGGCACCTTCAAATAAATTAGCAAACAAGTGAAGACAGTTCTGCTGATGGGCTTGTTTTTGTGATTATCTGATTAAAGTTTGAATTATATTAACTGTGCACAACAAAGAAAGACAGACACACAGGAATAAAAGTGAATAAGGATGAAAAAGAAAGTTATTGATTCGTTGTCTCATTTTCAGGGCTCGAAGTCGGTATCACGGTCCAGGAATAAGAATAAGGCTTCGTCATCATACTCTGCGAATTCAGCCAGGGTGAGGTCAGTGCCACCTGACAGAGTAGAAATTCCCTCATCTATGGTGCTGGCCACCTCCTCTTCATCCGGCACGCTCTCTCGTACTCTTATATCTGGTGGTATGAGGTGCTGATTCATCTTGATCATTGTTAACCTCTCCACATTTTTGGGCGAGAGGCGGCTCCGTTTGGGAGTTACAATCCCACCAGCCGCACTGAAAACCCGTTCAGAAGACACACTTGCGAGTGGGCAAGACAAGTAGTTTAAAGCCAGGTTGGTGAGCTGTGGCCACAATTCTTTTTTCCCATGCCAATACGCCAATGGGTCAGAATTAACATAGACCTCTGTGGAGTCATTCAGATAGTCCTTCACCATCGACTCAAGGTCCTCCTCCAAGGTTCATCCACTTTGCGTAGCTCTTGCTGTGCCTCTGACCTTTTGAGAACCAAACCCACGCAGAGCTAGCCAATCCTCTTCAGCCTCCAATGTTTCTGTTGTCTTTCGTGCAGATGATCCGGTTGCCGGTGTCTTTAACGGCTGAGAGGTCACTTGTGCCACAGCCACAGGTGCAGAAGTGGATTGTTTTGACTGGGGATGGCCTGCTGATGTACTGCCATTTCCTTCAATTTCCAGCCGTTCTGTTTCAAACTTCTTGGCTGACAAGGCTAGCCAACGTTTGTACTTTGTAACATCTTCATCAGCAAAAGGAAAGAATGCTCTGCCTGCCAGCGCCTTTTTGTAGCGTGGATCCAGAATAGTAGCACAAATGTAATGCTGTTCTGAGTGGATCTTTTGAAGACGTTCATCACCTTGTAGGAGCTCTAATAATTTCTCAGCCAGAAGCAAAGAGTCTTTCTTTTTGTCATCTTTTCGAAACACAGAACACACCTCCTTCAGTTGGTCCTCCAGCATGTACAACAATGGGATAGCTTTTCCCAAATTAGAGTCCTCCTTGCTGACTGCACGTGTGAAGACCTCAAAAGGACGAAGCATGCGTGTTAGGCTTTCAACTATGTTCCATTGCGGCCCACCCATCCTCAGCTCCTCTATACCCTCTTTCAAGAAATATTGATCGAGTTGCGTATACTGCTCATACAGACGCTCAAGCATGTAGAAGGTTGAGTTCCAACGTGTTACCACCTCCTGGATGAGTGCTTTCACTGGCATTTGACATTGATATAGCATGCTCCTCAGCTGCTTGCGGGCCTTAAAAGAATGCCTGAAATGCTTGCAAATTTTTCGGCAGTTCTCCAATACACTGTACGCTGCACTGCGTTTATTACCCAAGAATTTTTGGACAACCAGGTTTATACAGTGCGCCAAACACGGCACTCTGAAATAGTAACCGTCCCTCATGGCCTTAACTATATTGGAGCCATTGTCCGTGGAAACATAACCAACCTTGCGTTTTAGTGGGGACAGACAGTTAAGGACCTTTGTGTTAAAGACATCCAAAATGTTTTCTGCTGTGTGACGTTTCTCCAAACCAAACATGGCTAGTGTTGCATGTTTCCGAGCACCTTTAAAAAAAATGTTAGTGTCAACACCTGAGTTTAGCTTTGCTTTAGCCCCTGAAAAAGAGACCCAGTGTGCAGTGATGCACATGTAATCAGCGCCTGCGCCACTGGTCCACATGTCTGTTGTCAGATGTATAGTGTGAACAGCACTCTTCTGCAAAGCTGCCCCAATCACCTTCAGAACATCTTCATGTAGTGCTGGAACCGCAACTCGGGCAAAATAGAACCGGCTAGGAACCTTCCATTTAGGGCAGAGCGCTGTCACTAATTCTAGAAAACCAACCCCTTCTACAAAAGAAAAAGGGAGAAGGTCCAGAGCTAGCATTTTAGCCAGCTTAGTGTTATACAGACGGGTCATTGGGTGGTTGCGTTCATATTGCGCTTCTGTAAACAACATCTTTTTAATGTTGCCCTGGACCAATGATTTACGGGATGATGATGATCTCTTCGACCCAGTTACGCTCGCTGATGAACTTTTCCGCATTGATGTCTCACTCTCTCCCACACTCTTAGTGTGGCTCCCATGGGGTGTGCTGCTGACATGGGAACTGGGTGTAAGTGAAGTGTTTGAATCGTCTTCTTCTACCTCCTCGTCATCAGCAGATGACAAATCAACGTTTTCATTACGTGCAATTCCGGCTTTCTTGACCGCCTCTAGGTGCGGAAACCATTCGACAGCGTGCCTTCTCTCAAGATGACCTCTCTGGCCTCCGGTACCATAGTTAGAACCAAGCTTACCACGACTAAATCGAAGCTTACAAAGGCTACAAATGGCTACGTTTTCCTTTTTTGGGCAAACACTAAAGAAGTCCCAAACTGGAGACTTGAAATGTCTTCGGGGGCCGGAGGAGGCGGCGATACTGGTGGTGGTGGTCCTGCTGCTAATGACAGATGAAGTGGAGGATGTGGATTGCCGAACTTCAGTACGTTTTGCACTTTCACCACCACGAATTGAGGTCGAGGACGAGGTGGGTACCTTCTTGCGAAGAAATATGGAAGCGGTAGGTTTTGGTGTACTACTTAACTCCAAATCTAATGATTCCATTTCCATTGCCTCCTCGCCGACATCATCATCACGCTCAGCAGCTTCTCGGGATAGGGTCAAAATGTCTCTTTGCTGCATGCCCGGTGGGGCTGCAGTGACCTTTGTGATGACTGGCTCGTCGTCATCGTGAGAGGCTTCATCACCAGCAGTATCTGTCACTTCTTGTTGAGCCTCATCACACTCCATAGGTTTGAGTTTTTGGACGACCTTCCTTTTACGCTTAGGTAACGGTGTCAGATCATGGTGTGCCTCTGCCTCACTGTCAGACCGCAGTTGTGGTTCCCAAGACAGATCACTTGCACCAGAACGAGGTGGGCTTGAAGAAGATGTAGACACCCCCCTTGATCTTTTCCTTGCTAGGGATGTGGAAGACAATGAATGATCATCAGGAGGAGTGGCTTCCAATGATACCTCAGCTTCATTGTCGATTTCCAAATGTGCCCCTACTTCGGGAGGAACAACTATTGTGGGCACTTGTGAACGTCCATGCACCTTTGCTTGCGCATCTCCTTTTGCTGCCTCTCCTTCCACATGTACTTGGGCGTGTACTTGCACATGGTGTTGTTGTTGCGGCTGTGGTTGTTCAACACTTGTCAGATGAGTTACAACAACCTGTGTTGATTCAGGGACATTGCTGCTACTTTCTTGCGATGAGCCAACATCACTGGTCGATGGTGATTGGAGAAGTACACTGACTGCCTCTGAAGCACTCAAGGGCTTTGACTTAAGTTGGCGTGGTGGTGGAGGCACTGAACCCAATGGAGCAGGGGTGCTGCTCTCAGGTTGGTCCCCAGCAGATCCTGCTGCTGCAGGCGTACTTTTTTTTTTGCTCCCAAAAAAAGTGGCGGGTGGCACACCAGCCTCCTTGGTAACTTGCTTCTTCTGCTCCTTACTAGCAACTTTCTTGCTAGAGGAGCTACGGAGAACTTTCTTTGGGGGCGGGGCCATCTTCTTCAGAGCAGGTCAGACAGCAGGCCGCAGTTGCACGAATTGTAGAGTTGTCTGAGGCCAGACGTGACGTCGCGTGACGTTATGCTGCACACACACACCGCTGCAGGACTTCTTCCTGGCACTGGTGGTTCTCTTGAGTCTTGTGCACCTAAAAAAAATGGAAGACAGAGGAACATCAGTTCAGTTATAGAGCACAAAAAAATCGAAAAACACTGCAAAATCAGCCCAATCCCAATCCATCCATGCCCTCCATAATGTTTAAATTCAAGACAACCCACAGAAAGACTAGGCCCATGCAAGACTCACTACCCCTGGGCATAAATAAAGGTTGAAAAGTAGGCAAAATGGTTGGAGGCCTAACAACAAAGCCTGCATTCAAAATGGCCACTTGCCTGCCAGCACATGGCCAGTGCCTGTAGCTGCACTCAAAATGGCCACCAGCCACATGGCATGTCCCTCCCCATGAACACCCCCAAAAATCGAAAAACACTGCAAAATCAGCACAATCCCATTCCATCCATGGCCTCCATGATGTTTAAATTCAAGACAGCCCACAGAAAGACTAGGCCCATGCTAGACTCAAATACCCCTGGTGAAAAGGCCACAAGTACAGGCCCAAAAATCGAAAAACACTGCAAAATCAGCACAATCCTATTCCATCCATGGCCTCCATGATGTTTAAATTCAAGACAGCCCACAGAAAGACTAGGCCCATGCTAGACTCAAATACCCCTGGTGAAAAGGCCACAAGTACAGGCCCAAAAATCGAAAAACACTGCAAAATCAGCACAATCCTATTCCATCCATGGCCTCCATGATGTTTAAATTCAAGACAGCCCACAGAAAGACTAGGCCCATGCTAGACTCAAATACCCCTGGTGAAAAGGCCACAAGTACAGGCCCAAAAATCGAAAAACACTGCAAAATCAGCACAATCCTATTCCATCCATGGCCTCCATGATGTTTAAATTCAAGACAGCCCACAGAAAGACTAGGCCCATGCTAGACTCAAATACCCCTGGTGAAAAGGCCACAAGTACAGGCCCAAAAATCGAAAAACACTGCAAAATCAGCACAATCCTATTCCATCCATGGCCTCCATGATGTTTAAATTCAAGACAGCCCACAGAAAGACTAGGCCCATGCTAGACTGAAATACCCCTGGTGAATAGGCCACAAGTACAGGCCCAAAAATCGAAAAACACTGCAAAATCAGCACAATCCCATTCAATCCATGGCCTCCATGATGTTTAAATTCAAGACAACCCACAGAAATACTAGGCCCATGCAAGACTCACTACCCCTGGGCATAAATAAAGGTTGAAAAGTAGGCAAAATGGTTGGAGGCCTAACAACAAAGCCTGCATTCAAAATGGCCACTTGCCTGCCAGCACATGGCCAGTGCCTGTAGCTGCACTCAAAATGGCCACCAGCCACATGGCATGTCCCTCCCCATGAACACCCCCAAAAATCGAAAAACACTGCAAAATCAGCACAATCCCATTCCATCCATGGCCTCCATGATGTTTAAATTCAAGACAGCCCACAGAAAGACTAGGCCCATGCTAGACTGAAATACCCCTGGTGAAAAGGCCACAAGTACAGGCCCAAAAATCGAAAAACACTGCAAAATCAGCACAATCCCATTCAATCCATGGCCTCCATGATGTTTAAATTCAAGACAACCCACAGAAATACTAGGCCCATGCAAGACTCACTACCCCTGGGCATAAATAAAGGTTGAAAAGTAGGCAAAATGGTTGGAGGCCTAACAACAAAGCCTGCATTCAAAATGGCCACTTGCCTGCCAGCACATGGCCAGTGCCTGTAGCTGCACTCAAAATGGCCACCAGCCACATGGCATGTCCCTCCCCATGAACACCCCCAAAAATCGAAAAACACTGCAAAATCAGCACAATCCCATTCCATCCATGGCCTCCATGATGTTTAAATTCAAGACAGCCCACAGAAAGACTAGGCCCATGCTAGACTCAAATACCCCTGGTGAAAAGGCCACAAGTACAGGCCCAAAAATCGAAAAACACTGCAAAATCAGCACAATCCTATTCCATCCATGGCCTCCATGATGTTTAAATTCAAGACAGCCCACAGAAAGACTAGGCCCATGCTAGACTCAAATACCCCTGGTGAAAAGGCCACAAGTACAGGCCCAAAAATCGAAAAACACTGCAAAATCAGCACAATCCTATTCCATCCATGGCCTCCATGATGTTTAAATTCAAGACAGCCCACAGAAAGACTAGGCCCATGCTAGACTGAAATACCCCTGGTGAAAAGGCCACAAGTACAGGCCCAAAAATCGAAAAACACTGCAAAATCAGCACAATCCCATTCAATCCATGGCCTCCATGATGTTTAAATTCAAGACAACCCACAGAAATACTAGGCCCATGCAAGACTCACTACCCCTGGGCATAAATAAAGGTTGAAAAGTAGGCAAAATGGTTGGAGGCCTAACAACAAAGCCTGCATTCAAAATGGCCACTTGCCTGCCAGCACATGGCCAGTGCCTGTAGCTGCACTCAAAATGGCCACCAGCCACATGGCATGTCCCTCCCCATGAACACCCCCAAAAATCGAAAAACACTGCAAAATCAGCACAATCCCATTCCATCCATGGCCTCCATGATGTTTAAATTCAAGACAGCCCACAGAAAGACTAGGCCCATGCTAGACTCAAATACCCCTGGTGAAAAGGCCACAAGTACAGGCCCAAAAATCGAAAAACACTGCAAAATCAGCACAATCCTATTCCATCCATGGCCTCCATGATGTTTAAATTCAAGACAGCCCACAGAAAGACTAGGCCCATGCTAGACTCAAATACCCCTGGTGAAAAGGCCACAAGTACAGGCCCAAAAATCGAAAAACACTGCAAAATCAGCACAATCCCATTCAATCCATGGCCTCCATGATGTTTAAATTCAAGACAACCCACAGAAATACTAGGCCCATGCAAGACTCACTACCCCTGGGCATAAATAAAGGTTGAAAAGTAGGCAAAATGGTTGGAGGCCTAACAACAAAGCCTGCATTCAAAATGGCCACTTGCCTGCCAGCACATGGCCAGTGCCTGTAGCTGCACTCAAAATGGCCACCAGCCACATGGCATGTCCCTCCCCATGAACACCCCCAAAAATCGAAAAACACTGCAAAATCAGCACAATCCCATTCAATCCATGGCCTCCATGATGTTTAAATTCAAGACAACCCACAGAAAGACTAGGCCCATGCTAGACTCAAATACCCCTGGTGAAAAGGCCACAAGTACAGGCCCAAAAATCGAAAAACACTGCAAAATCAGCACAATCCTATTCCATCCATGGCCTCCATGATGTTTAAATTCAAGACAGCCCACAGAAAGACTAGGCCCATGCTAGACTCAAATACCCCTGGTGAAAAGGCCACAAGTACAGGCCCAAAAATCGAAAAACACTGCAAAATCAGCACAATCCCATTCCATCCATGGCCTCCATGATGTTTAAATTCAAGACAGCCCACAGAAAGACTAGGCCCATGCACCACTCACTACCCCTGGTCAAGGCCCCAACAACAGGTCAAAAATCGAAAAACACAAAATTTTACCAAAAAAAAAAAATCGAAAAACACAGAAAAATCAGCACAATCCCAATTCATCTATGGCCTCCATGATGTTTAAGTTCAAGACAACCACAGTCCACCCACCACTGAGTACCCCTGGGGAAAAGGCCCCAAAACAGCCCAAAAATCGAAAATCCCAAAATTTTAGTTGCAGCAACTGTAATGCCCCAAACAAACTTACTTGTAAAATTTCTAATCCAACAGTGATCCAAAGAAAGTCAAAAAGGCCTCAAATCCAAAGATCCAGCAGCATCCACAAAAAGTAATCCTTCCAGGTCCACATCCGAATGAAAAGTGACCAGGAGATGGACAAAGCACTGGGAGGAGCCTGCTGAACAGGAACAGGAAGTTGAAGACTATGGGGCACTTCCTTCCTCCCACCCCCCTGCCCCCCTCCCCAAAATGGACTCCTCGCTAAAAAAGTGCAGGCAAATGTCAAACTAAGGAGTTATTCACATAAAAATCATCATTTCTAGAAGGTTTATGCTGCTTGCTGGTGGATTTCTTGTGCAGAATTGCAAATTTATATTTTCGCTCGCCGCATCTCAAATCTCGCAATTGCGAAGTATCGCGAGACGTGATCTCGCCGTACTCGCGTTGACAAACTATCGCTGGCAAGCCGCGATGACGTAATCGCGCTCGCCAATTCCCGCGGGATCACACAGCAAGATCCAAAATGGCGCAGCACTCGCAAACTATCGAAAAAAACAACTCGGCAAACGATGATAAACGCCGCGCGCCGCAAAAATTGTATCACCAACGCCGCGCGCCGCCAAAAAAATCCGCTGCGTGCGAATTTGCGGATTTTGCGGGAAATCCGCAAATCTCGCGGATTGCGGATTTCCCGAAAATCCGCAAAATCCGCGAGCGGAACGGATTTTCCGCCCACGCTTATTTACAATATACTGGAACCTGCGACACAAAAAATGTGATCTACGCCATCAAATGCCCATGTGGCAAAATTTATGTTGGTCAGACGGAAAGGAAGATCAAGACGAGAATATCAGAGCACAAAAGTAATATTCGGACAAAAAATATGAAATCAGCAGTAGCAACACACTGGCTTGAAAACAATCACCAAATCACTCAACTTAAATTTACCATATTAGAGATACTCCCGCAACGTCCAGACATTGATCCAACAAAACAACGACTTCAAGCAGAATTTTACTGGATCAAGAAACTGAATTCCCTCCAACCAGCAGGGATCAATGATCGAATCGAATTTTCATGTTTCCTGTAACCTAAGACACTTCTATCGGCTATATGAGTGATCCCAGACTCCTGTATGGATGATACCAAGGACAATTCAGAATTTGATACTCCTATTTTTCATAATGCAAACTGTGTTTACAATTCAAACTATTTTTACGTACCTCAGCTTTGTGAGTCAGCACTGTTCTATTTATATTTTGATTGCTTATGTTTGTATTCCGCCAATCATGGACCTTGCACGTTTTGTGTTGTTTTACCCAGTTTTTCACTTGTATTCCACATGTACATTGTATTTCATTCATGCCATTCTGTCATTACACCCTTATCTTCAGATACGTGCGCTGATCGTATATTTTACACTCTTGACGATCTAACTCGCACTAACCTTTGTTTACTTTCCTGAGTCACATCACGTGACCCCAGCGTACCAATCATAACACACTTAACCGCTACGCTACTACGCGCGTCTTAAGATTGCGAATTACCGCATATGATTATTTTTAATTTTTCACTAACATTTCCTGTGGTGCACCACCTCTTTTTGCTATCCGCATTAGTTTCGGCTTTGTTTCCCGTTGTATGTAATCATTTTTCGTAACCGCATCACGTGACCCCCTGACATACCTATATTGCTCCTTCCCATTGGTCCTTCGCTTATCGGACCGGTTCCGCGTTCGGAACACTGAGACGACCACTCGTTACTTTTGCGGTAAGCCTCCCTACCTTGGTTGTAGTCTGCCTCCCGGTTAGGCTCGCACTCCATCCTTTCTCGCGTTCACATTTCCCTGTTAAACCCCTTGCTTTCAGTATTCCACCCGCTCACACCATGCACTTGATTCATGTATAACAATGTTTCACGCTGTCAGTTTCTTTTCTTCTTCACAATTGCTCTATGAAGTACGTCTCGTTTTTCGTTTTGATGTAAATTGCAGTGTTTAGGCTTGATAATGTTTAATTGGCCACAGGCACAATAATAGCAATGTTGTATATGTTAGGTCATTATGACCCCATGGTTCTTTTGCCTGAAAGTGATGGTCTTGTATGTTTTTCATTTATAGGCCCCTGACGAAGGGTTACCTCTCGTTAACCCGAAATGCATTGGGCAAGCATCAAGTAATGCGAGGATTTATGTTGAATACATTACATGAATAAACCTGATGAATTTTCCTTCTATTGGAATGAAATAAATTCGCAATGAAGCATTCAAGCAAGTTTGTTTTGGCATTTTTATTTTAAGCCTTTGAAGAAACCCCCAAGTTTCATGTGAAAATGCGCGCCTTGCAGTGATTTCTACATCACATCTTGTTTCCACTGCATTACGAGCTCATCAGAGATCAGATCATAATGCACACGGCCAACACAGCGATCCAAGAAAAGTCTATGGGTTAACGGAGACAAACCCCTCAAAGAGGTCGTAGCACTCGTGAAGAAGGCAGAACTGTCCAAGAGGTGCGCAGAAGCTGCTAAAAGAGAGAGCATCAACAGGACCCCGGTGTGCAAGGTATCAGACAAAAACAAACAAGAAGCGAGGCAGCAACAAATACCTCCAGGAACGAGGCACCAGAAGAAATATCCTCAGAGGTTCACGAAGCCCCATAGACCACAAGGAGAAGGCAGAAATAACTGCTACAGGTGCGGTAGCCCGACACATTCAAGCACCGACAAAGGGTGTCCAGCCTTCAGAGCCAAGTGCTCCTACTGCGGAATAATGGGACATTACGAAAAGGTATGCCGGCGCAAACCCAGGAGATGGGAAGTGAAGTACATCACCCAAGAGTCGGACAGAGACGAAGAAGTCCCCGAAGGCGAAGAAGACAATGAGGTCCTATGCGTGGACGACTTAGTTTTGGGAGTAGACTGCACTAGACCCAGGAAGCCGACGTTACATATGTCAATTGGAGGAGTACAAGTGAACATAGTAGCGGATTCAGGCTCCCGTACACCATAATTCAACGAACCACATGGGAGTGAGACTTCGGGCCCAGAGTAGGAGCTACCCTGGTTCCCACTGACATACACCCAGTCACGTTCACAGGCGTACCTACACCCATGGTAGGGTATCACACATTGATGTTCGAGTTCAAGGGGCGAACAGCAGAAGGGAAGTTATATGTTGCGGAGAAAGGACCTACTGTGCTAGGGTGGATGGACCAAGGAGCCCTCGGGATCCAACTCAACCCAGGGGGAGCAACTCAAGTATTAATGATGGATACAGCCCAGGCATACGAAGAAAATGTTTGGAAGAAGGAATACCCAGAAGTATTCAAAGGGACAATAGGTCGGCTAACTAAATTCAAGCACAAAATTAGTCTCAAGGTTGGAGCCAAACCAGTAAGCCACAAAGTTCGCAACATTCTCTTCAGGAGCAGAGAGGCAGTACAGGAAGAGCCACAACGCCTGAAAAGAAACGGTTTAATCGAAGCAATCGAGAGTGCTGAATGGCTTGCGCCACTGGTGGTCGCACAAAAAACAAATGGAAAGGTAAGCCTCTGCGTCGACCTGAGGGAACTCAACAAGAACATAGTGGTGGACAAATTCCCACTACCCCGGATCAATGAAATGCTAGCCAAAATGAAGGGAGTCAAGTGGTTCTCCACGGTGGACCTCACATCAGCATACCACCAAATTGCCCTTCACCCTTCATGCAACCACCTGACATCGTTCATCACACCTTTTGGATGCTACAATTTCTTAAGGATGCCGTTAGGTCTGGCGTCTGCAGCTGCAGTATTCGAAAAGCTCATGCACCGGTTGTTCCAGAAGGTTGAGGGAGTACAATACTTCCAGGACGACATCCTCATTATGGGAAGGTCTAAAGCTGATCACGATGCCAAACTTAATGCAGTCCTGACTATATTGGCACAAAATGAACTTACTGCAGAGTGTGAGAAATGCAAATTCGGGGTAGGATCAGCAACGTACCTGGGGCATGAGATCAGCGAAAGGGAGATAGAGCCGAAAAGAGTCAATGTAGCAGCCATTAAAGAAGCTCCCACACCCAAACAGAAGGAAGATGTCCGTTCCTTTCTAGGAATGGCCGAGTTTTACAGCAAATTCTTTCCCCACTTCGCATCCAAAACACACCACCTGCGGCAACTTCTGAAAGAGAAGACTATATTCCAGTGAACAGAAAACGATCAAACAGAATTCGATCTATTAAAACAGGACATTTGTGCCGCTGTGCCCCTCAATGGGTTCGACTAGGCGGCCCTATTTATACTGACCACGGACGCTAGCGACAAGGGACTTGGTGCAGTGCTAGCGCAAAGGTCTCAGGGAGGAGAAATCACCACAATCAGTTTCGCCTCCAGCTCAATAACACCCAACGAAGAAAAATGTAGCGTGATCGAAAAGGAAATGTTGGCAGCAGTCTGGGCTTTGGAGCGTTTCAGACATTTCTTGTGGGGCTCGAAGTTCGTGCTTCGCACAGATCACAAACCATTGGTGAGAGTCCTAACCTCTTGCGGCATGCACATGCAACACCACGCATCGCGAAGATGACCCTGAGGCTACTCGACTATGTATACGAGGTGGAGTACCTCCCTGGCTCCAAGAACAAGGTGTCTGACTTCTTAAGCAGGGCAGCAGCAAAGGAACCGGCATCGAGCCAAGAGCCCTCGGAGAGGGAAGATTACATGGTCGCAATCACACAGGACCACGAAGGAGTGATAAGTGCACAAGCATGGGAGGAGGCGTACGCAAGCAATGAGACGCTGGAGGAGGTAAAGAAGTACGTGATGCTGGGATGGCCGGACAAGAAACACCTGGACAGCAATTTGAGGAAGTACTGGGAAGTCCGGAAGGCGTTATCCATAGGAGATAACCCTGTGCTCCTGCTAAGAGGGGTTAAGGTAGTCCCTCCCCAGCCGTTAATAAGTCATCTCCTTACCATTCTACATGAAGGGCACTTAGGAATAATGAAAACCAAAGCAAGGACAAAGCAAGCGTATTGGTGACCGGCAATGGACAGTCAAGTGGAAAGGCATGTCAGGATGTGTGACCAATGCAACAAGGCAGATAAAACACAGGTTATTTTACACCCACCAAAAGGAAAATGTGCGTGTCCTTCCAGTCCATGGGAAGTGCTTTCAGTGGACATCCTGGGCCCCATTCTGGATGCAAATGGAGCACCCAAATACGCGATAGTGCTGGTGGATAAGTACTCCAAATGGCCGGAGGTAGAAGTATGCGAAGTGGCCCATTCAGAGGCAGTGTTGTCCTTCCTCACCTCCACATTCTTAAGAGAAGGGATCCCGAAAGTGATTACCTGCGACAATGGGCCACAGTTCACCTCCGCCAAATGGAACGCATTCATGGAAAGACATGGAATTAAAGTAAAACATCCCCCAGTGTACCACCCAGCTGGAAATGGACTAGTGGAGAGGTTCAATCGGGTAATTATGGGTTCAGTGCAGGCAGCGATAAGCGCCGGACAAGACTGGGAGAAAGAACTAAAAAAGATGATATGGGCCTACTGTATAACACCAGCAAACACCGGGTATAGTCCATTCAAAGTTTTACGTGGACGAGACCCCTTCACGAGAGACAATCTAGCATGGAAACAGCTCATTGTCCAAAGCAAGTGGTCCCCGGCTGTAGTGCGTCGCAACATGGACAAGGCACAAGAAGTATACACTGAGTAATACAAAAAAAGGCACAAAGTCAAGGAAATGAACCTAGAGAAAGGCGAGTGGGTGAGGGTAAAACAGGCAGTGCTAAAGAAGAAAGGTGACAGTAAGTTCAGCCCTCCGTTACAAGTAGTGGAGCCATATGCCCGATCAGCTCTACTGAGTGACGGGAAAATATGGTCACAAGACGGGATGGCAAGATGCAACAATCATGAAGTGGGAAGATGTGGAAGGAAGGAGACGGGTAGCAAGGGAAGAAGGAAATCAGCCAGAAATGATGCAGACACCTGAGTGAGGAGCACAGAGCCCAACTTCGCCCAGCCGAGAGAGTGAAGGTCAGCACACCCCGGAAGGGGATGGCGGCTTGGGAGCAGCTGACCAGTCCGAGCCACTGAGTCCAAGTACCAACGGAAGAGGAAAAGGGAAGCAGCCCAGTGAGGCTGGAGAAAAGGGACTCCCAGTGAGTGACCAACGGGTGAATGTTACCCCAACGCGATCACGCACCAGACTGGGGAGCCTGGTCAGAGTACCGAAGAGATTTGAGGACTTTGACATGGAAGCCAAATAAGACTGTTCCATATGTATATACATATTCCTTTGTTCCCTCCCCCCGACCTGTCCTTTTCCATTCTGGCAAAGGGAGGAGATATGTGGCGTTGCGCTCTAGTTGTTATGAGCGTGACCCAAGGAATGCTAGGAAGGTGCGGGCGGCCATTTTAAGATCGCCGCTCGCACTCAGTGTAAACGGGTCGAGCTCCTGGCACTCAGAGATAATAAATCTTAGTCTTGGCGTCATTATTATACAACCGATCCTCCACATCTGTGAGCACTACTTTCTTAAATTACTTTCTCCGAAAGCATGCTCGACATGCTGACCTGCAACCGCTTACTTTTTAAGCAGCACAGCACCCATGTTTTATCTCATATTTTTTGCTTTAAAAATATATTATAGCCTGTGCACTGTTAATAGAGTTATGATTTATTGCCTTAGAATAAAAACTTTGGATGAGCGGGAATGTAGTAACCCCCAATTTTATTAATTTTATTCCCAGGTTAGGGAGAATGAAGGATGTGCAAAGATAATTGCCCAATGCTGTAACCGACCAGAGTCAGTCGAGGCAGTCTTTCCCACATGGAGACCACCGGCGTCCTTCATTCTCCCTAACCTGGGATTAGAATTAATAAGATTGGAAGTTACTACATTCCCGTTCGTCCAAAGTTTTTATTCTAAGGCAATAAACCATAACTCTTAATATAATATATTGGAGGACGGACGCATCTTTTACATCCTTACTTGATGGCTTATCTATCTAGATAGACATTATAGTAAAGATCTGTTTGCCCTGAAGAAGTCCTTTTGACAAGGACGAAACGCGTCAGCTGTATCTCAATCACCCTGACTATGTTTTAAAGTCTTCATTGAATAAAGGAAGACATTTGGAAGAATACTTTTCTGGACATGTATTTAATATAATCCGTTGTCCAATTTGTTATGTGTTGTATATAGTTTTAAGCTGTAAGTCTCCTGCATCAATGCATTACTTTAACTATTGTGTGATCCATGAATGTGCCGGTTGGTACATGACTGATGCCTACTTGTGTGTACCACCCTCTTCCATTCGCCACTGCTTTATTTTATAACTTCAAATGAACTCCCATTGTAAAGCGCTTTCTCGCAGATTTATTTGGTGCTATGGCAAAAACTATGCACTAAAAATAAAACAAGATGAGGGTACATGACTACCAGAGGTGCAACTAAACCACATTTCGGAAGGGGGGGGGGGGGCTACCAAAAATGTAGGAGGGTAATTCTTCCAGCAATAGGCAGAGAGGAAATGCAGGGGCTCTAAGACGGGGTGAAAAACAACAAAGCCTCTATAACAAGTAAATGGTCCTTTAAAGACCTGTGAAGTGTTCAGGTGCAGCTGCGATAAGCTCAAAAACTATCTGTGTGTGTGCCCGGGAAGCTGTATATAAACAATCTTAATCCAAAGTCTTATAGCTAAGCAAAATTCAGTGAAATTACAAAATCATGCAAAATTTCCAAAGCAGATTTTGCATGCTTTGCATTTTGCTGGAATATTTCCCCAGCCCTACAAAATACACAGGCTACACCTAAGAGAGGAATGTAAGAGACATAGGATACAACTCAGATGGGAGTGGGGGATGGAGGGACAAAGGCTACACATCAGAAAGGGCAGCCAGAGAAACAAACTATACCTCTAGATGGAACGCAGAAGACACAGGCCGCAACCTCAGAAAGGAAAACAAACAACACAGAGAACACCCCAGAGAGCTACGCAAATGGCACAGGCTATGCCGCGCTGAGGAATGCAGGCTAGACTAGCTACCTCTCAGACAGAAAAGCAGGAGCCAACACTATACCCCAGTGCGTTAGGCCTGAGACACATTTTATACCTCAGAGATGAGCGTGTGAAACAAAGGCCATGTCCCAGGGAGGAACGCAGGAGAGACAGGGTACACTATGAGACAGGACTGCGATATATATGGATTACACACCAGTCGGGAACACTACAGACACAAGTTATACCCAAGAAAGGGGGACAGAAAAGACAAGAGGATTTCAGCAGACACAGTTTACGCCTCCAAAGGCTATGCAACCGGCTAGAAATAGAAAAGTCGGACACATGCTACATCTGAGAAAAACACAAGACACACAGGCTACACCCCAAAGAGAAATGTGGGAGACACATGCTTCAGCCGTGGGAAGTAACTGTGTGGCAAAGACCGGACCACAATGAGACACCGGCTATGCCACAGAGAAAGAGACACAGGCTAAACCTTAAAGATGCAGGCCTGAGAAACTGGCTTTTCCCCAGAGAGGAACTCAGAAGACACCACTGCACCTATAGACAAATGCAGCAAACACAGACTACGCTACACTCCAAACACAGGGGACAGAGCGCACACCTCAGAGAGATCACAGAAGACAGATCACACCTCGGAGAGATCACAGGAGACAGATCAAACCTCAGAGAGATCACAGGAGACAGATCACACCTCAGAGAGATCACAGGAGACAGATCATACCCCAGAGTGATCACAGGACCCAGATCACACCTCAGATAGATCCCAGGAGACAGACCACACCTCAGATAGATCACAGGAGACAGATCACACCTCAGACAGGGGCGTAACACTAGCCCCTGCAGCCCCCGCGGTGCGGGGGGCCCCAAGCTCCAGGGTGCCCCATCGGCACTGCAGTCTGGCCGGAGAGCTCCTGATTGAGCCCGGAGGGGGCCCCTCTACATACTGTGCAGGGAGGTCCCCTCAGTTTTCATTACGCCAGTGACCTCAGATAGATCTCAGGAGACAGATCACACCTCAGAGCGATCACAGGGGACAGATCACACCTCAGACAGGGGCGTAACACTAGCCCCTGCAGCCCCCGCGGTGCGGGGGGCCCCAAGCTCCAGGGTGCCCCATCGGCA
This sequence comes from Lissotriton vulgaris, assembly GCF_964263255.1. Lineage (NCBI taxonomy): Eukaryota > Metazoa > Chordata > Amphibia > Caudata > Salamandridae > Lissotriton > Lissotriton vulgaris. Next base: position 794,669,680 of record NC_141685.1, on the reverse strand, counting down.
CTGCAGTCTGGCCGGAGAGCTCCTGATTGAGCCCGGAGGGGCCCCTCTACATACTGTGCAGGGAGGTCCCCTCAGTTTTCATTACGCCAGTGACCTCAGATAGATCTCAGGAGACAGATCACACCTCAGAGCGATCACAGGGGACAGATCACACCTCAGAGCGATCACAGGGGACAGATCACACCTCAGAGCGATCACAGGGGACAGATCACACCTCAGAGCGATCACAGGGGACAGATCACACCTCAGAGCGATCACAGGGTACAGATCACACCTCAGAGCGATCACAGGGGACAGATCACACCTCAGAGCTATCACAGGGGACAGATCACACCTCAGAGCGATCACAGGGGACAGATCACACCTCCGAGCGATCACAGGGTACAGATCACACCTCAGAGCGATCACAGGAGACAGACCACACCTCAGAGCGATCACAGGGGACAGATCACACCAGCGATCACAGGGGACAGATCACACCTCAGAGCGATCACAGGGTACAGATCACACCTCAGAGCGATCACAGGAGACAGACCACACCTCAGAGCGATCACAGGGGACAGATCACACCTCAGAGCGATCACAGGGGACAGATCACACCTCAGAGCGATCACAGGGTACAGATCACACCTCAGAGCGATCACAGGGGACAGATCACACCTCAGAGCGATCACAGGGTACAGATCACACCTCAGAGCGATCACAGGGTACAGATCAGGGGCGGCTCCTCCATGTGGGCGGAGGAGCGCCCACTGCTTTCTCGCAGTGCGAGAAGCAGAAACATAAAATGGTATTATTAATACCATATTATGTTTCTGGTTCACGCAGTGTGAGAAAGCAGAAGGGTTGGGTTGGGGGCGGGCGGGTGGGCGGTCCTGCTCCAGGTCAGCGGAGGAGTGGCTTGCCCACTATTGTGGGCGCTGACTGTTGGGAATGGCCGCAAGGCCGACCAAACCAGTCATACGCACACTCCTGTTTTCTCATGCAGCTTGCATGGAGAAACGGCCTCCCCTTAGACGCCTGAGAAGAAGATGTGAAGCGGGACTGGAGGCGAAGGTAAGTTGTATTTTTTTTTAATTAACCACCCCCTCCGCGATCCCCTGCGACCTCCACCCCCTAACCCCCCCCCCCCCCACCCCAATTGCAAGTCATGCCGGCCGTGACTGAGTGACTGAGACAGATCACACCTCAGAGCGATCACAGGGGACAGGTCACACTTCAGAGAGATCACAGGCGACAGACCACACCTCAGAGCTTTCACAGGAGACAAATCACACCTCAGAGAGATCACAGGAGACAGATCACACCTCAGAGAGATCTCAGGAGACAGACCACACCTCAGAGAGATCACAGGAGGCAGATCGCACCTCTGAGCAATCCCAGGAGACAGATCACACGAGACAGATCACACCTCAGAGAGATCACAGGAGACAGATCACACCTCAGAGAGATCACAGGTGGCAGATCGCACCTCTGAGCAATCACAGGAGACAGATCACACCTCAGAGAGATCACAGGAGACAGATCACACCTCAGAGAAATCACAGGAGGAAGGCCTGAGACACAGACTGCAGAGAGAAGGATTTGAGTTTTAGACTTAGCATCTGAATTTCTTGTGTTTCTCACACTTCACAAATCATTCCAGCCATGTCTCCAAAGAGAGAGGAGGGCTTATCAAGGCGCATCAGATAGGAAAGGACGGGCAGGTGATAACATTTGGAGGCGCTCTTGGTGTCAGACTTACCTGCGGTCCTGGAGAAGGGGTTCCTTGCAGACTGCGACAGCAGGGCATTTGGTGGGGGTGGCGCCGAGTTAATTTTGTCAGCTGCTGGTGGTGGGGGCAGAGGCAGGGGTGAAGACTCCCCCTGATAACAGAGAAAAGATCATCATCATTTCACTTCTTCAATGAAATAAGTTTTGGGAGGTATGTATTTGTATTTATTACATGTGTTAATACTGCCACATTGCCATCTAGAGATGCTTTAAGATCTGCAGTTTCTTCGTTCTGCCCTGTAGTGTAAATGCCCGTCTGTGCATGCGAGCTTTGGACCAAAGACAGAAGAGCAAAGGCATGAGGCTCACCCCAGGCACGGCTTGCAAGCGGCTAATTCATTTCCCCAGAAAAACGGAGAGGGAACTCGTTAATATCTCTGTGGTCAGTCATAGAGCGGCCCTTCATGATTCTAAGCCTGAGTCCCCATGTTGCTGCTGGAATGTCTACGTTTATTGAAGGTCTCTCAGGTGAGTGAGAAGCATCTCTATTCACATGTCATTATGTTTAGTAAGTGGCCAACCTCTTGTGAGTTGATAGATTTATGTGATTGGACGACAGGTACCTGTTTTGCTGTCAGCACTTCTTTGCTCACAGAGAAGCTTCTCGCGTGGTATTAATGCAGGTGTATCACTGGTTTATTTTGTTTCTTTTATTTTTAATACAGAGATTTGCTGGAATATATCAAGCTTCTAAGCTCTTAAAATACAAACAATACTAAATCCAACAGTACACATAAAATCACACAAAAATATATATATATATAGAATTATCGACAATTTAAACCAGAGAAGCTAATTAAGAAACTCTCACATTTTTTTCAGCTCACATATAAAACTGCTGCAAACAATAATCAATAAAGTGAATCAAATAACTGATTTGAATGTTTAACTCTAGCAGTCCTTATCAGTTTGCCTCCCCATTTCAAGACAGAAAAGGCAGCTTAGAATAAGACTCTGGTGTACGTCTGATGTTGGACGCAGTGATGTGTAGCACTCTTTTATATGTGTTTTTACAACTGAAGTATGCATTCCAGGACTAATGCACCCTAACGTGGTCGGTATACAGGTACATTAAGTGGTGCAAAGAATGTGTCACCTTAGCATTAATGCACTAGGGCCAGAAAATCAGTCCTTCAAATAGATGAGTGTTTTCTTGCTTCTTTTTTGTGCAATTGAATGCCGTGCTGATGGATTGTGTTGTGTGGGCAAATGGTGCGGCATCTTCTGTGCTACATTACTTCATCTCAAGGCCATTTTCTGGCTGAATGTTAGCAGTGTCCATGGATCTGAAGAATTGAAGACTATTCAGAATGAACTTGTAAAAGGGTTCAACTTCCATGCTAATGCGATGCAAAAGTAACAACAACTGATACTTACATGCTTCCAAAAAAGTTTGAAATGAAAGCATTATTTTTAGCTTGCGGTTGTAGGCATGGGGGTCTACTACCTGCTTTATAGAACTACTATGGAAGAAAAGTTATATAGATTAAACGAAGAGAAACGAAATACTTGAGGAGGCATAGTGCCTGTTTGGACAATAAGCTAAGTGCTTCTGCTCTCCAGCTATGGGGAGGCATTATGTGGCTCGTCAACAAACCTGGTTTGAAATGTTGTGAATGGTACACCTCTCCCCCCCCCCCCCCCCCCCCCCAAAAAAAAAGAAGGACATTTGTTGCATCCCCACTAAAGGGATAGAAATTAATTTACATGTTAGCCACCACTTTTTTGGCAGATATCCCCATCTCCATCAAAATGTGGTCATTAACATTAATAACAATATGATGTCACAAGGCTTTTTGAGTGTTTTAGACTTAAATGTTAGGTTTGTGTGATGCACAATGTTTCCGATCTATATTTTATACAACCTTTAATATTTGTTGCCACAGAGGAGCTGATTATTACCTATTTTCCATACAATTAGCACCTAATGCATACAAATTACTATACAAAAGCAAGATTTATGTGCAAAGATTCTGATGATTGCGGGCAGGGCCCCACTATCTTTTTCCTTGTAACAGAAAAATATTAACTAACAGTCTGTTGGATTCCAAGCACTCCTTCACTTCTGTAGGTACAACTAAGAGAAGGGGTAGGAAAACCTGTCCCTTTTCCCTTTTCTTCACAAAGGCAGCAATCGCATTTAGGGGAGATCTACCAGACGGGACCTCCAAAAAAGTGGGGTTCTAAAGAAAAAATGTGTGCTGAAATATTTTTGGAGCATAGCCTTAAATAGATTTCTAAACATGCAAATGACCTGGTCACCTGCAAATATCTCAAGGTGTTACAACTTTCATTTACATGGTCACATTCGTTCAGACTAGAAATAACCTAAACAGAGGTTTTCTGAGCAGCCTGGGCCTTATCTCAGTAATAATGAGACAAACTGTGGCAAACTCTGGAACAGTTAAAAAGCTTCAAACTACAACAGCTTGCACCATTCACAGATGACTGGTAATATTAAGAAAATACCTTATTTTAGATATGTTAAACGTGAAAAAAGACAGTCATATATATCACAGATGTGTACATAGGTAGGCCATTTTCACCTTGATGAACAGAGCAAATCCGTACTGATTAATAAGATCGATGTTATTCAGGTACTCAGACATAAATAATTCTGGGACAACCAGAGTTTTGCCTCGCATAGACCGAAATTAACTCAATCAATATATGCTGATCCTTTAAGCAGATATGCATCGTTTGCTCACATTTGAAAATGCAGACCATAGGCAACAATTTTTCGGTTAAACCACAGGGTGAGAAAGCAGATTCCTAGGGAAATCTAAACTGAACCAGTTAATCTGTTAAAAAGAACAGTTTGTTATCAGTGTTTCTTTGGGGAACCAGAGGCTACTCTTGTGGTCAGACCATATGTGTTTATGGTCATTAAGACAGAGGTACATCTGGGGAGATGAATAATACAACTACATAATAAATAGGCTGGACTATGTGGGTGTGACATAATCTGCAGCGTAAAGTATATAAAAAAGGAATTACTTGGGCTTCTGGGGAAGGGAGCAACACATCCCAATGAGGCTTCCTCATTCTGCAGATTCTGCACACTGATAGAATATATTCACTTATATAAACAATTAATATTAGCAGATAAAGTCACCTGATCTAGTCCTTCAACCATTGGGAATAGAAATTTGCACATTTTTCTAAATCACGAACCAAATGACAGAAATGGTCATCATCTGTTTTCTAGTAAACTTATTACCTGCGCTGCTGTCGGGTTGGGGTCCAATACTGGGGTAGAATCGCCAGTGGGCATTATTTTTGGTGAAGGCGCTGCATCTTCCTTTGTAGATTTTGAGCGAAACCAACTGAACCAACCAGTTCCTGAGGCCTAAGTAAAACAAGATCAGAGATTGCATGGAAAGAAATCACGCAACATTCAATCAAATATCCAGTAACTGAAAACCGATATCAGACACCAATGCACAAACCCTTAACAGTTCAAAAAGCACAATATAAAGCCAGTGATGTAGCAAAGACCACCAAAAACACAATGCTAAGGAGGCCACAGGCAACTCTGCTTTCCCCAGAATCTTTTTACATTTCTATGATAGAGTTGGTCATCAAAATGAATCCTCTCCTCATTACAGAACTCTACCAGCTGACTTGGTCTTCCTTTCACTCTTAAACACCACTCTTTCACAAAGGTCCACGATGACCAGATCTGAGCTAGATGTTCAAGATCACCCCTATCGATCTAAACGTGTTCCTCCTAAATTGAGTACATGTAAATTTATAACATTTGTATATCCTGAAAAAATATAATGGAGCCACACTTTGTGTGCATATATGGGAGGATGAGGTACTAGAGACTGCACTGGAACAAAATCTTATGGCATATAGAGAGGTGTTTCTCGAAATTTTCATTTATGTGTCGCCATTTTCAAATTTGCAACTAAAGAACAACAATGTTGGAACCACGCTGGCCCCATTTTTACTAACTAGAGTATGCACAATCGATCAGCACATGAACGGCTAGAAAATGACAAAGTGAAACTAAGGGTGAGAAATTCAACATGTTGGCTGAGCATAGCTTTTTGACATACCAAATAATTTGCAAGTGAGTACTAAAAATCGAGGTGACTGTCTCAAAATGAAATTTCTATAGTTACTTAGGGCCTTATATACGAACACATTTCCCATAGTCATAGAATGAGCAAAACCCTTCGATATATCTGGTCCTTATTCGCGAAAATCTTTTTTAAACAAAATATCTGCCAAGTAAAGAAGCAGGACAGAGTATGAGGAGTGTCAGCATTACAGGTTACACTACCCATTCACTGCCTTGAGACTTTGCCTTTACTGTTCTCCCTGAGGGGAGACCCCTACTGGTTCCCTTCTTTCCTGAGGTGTTAACTTATGAACAGGTGATGATCTCGCCATTCTCTTCCTAATTCTTCCTTGCAATTGGTCACAGAGGTACTGACTACCATGAATGCAAATGGTCGCATAGGTACTCTCCCTCATTAACGCAAATAGTCACAGAGGTACTGACTCCCATGAATGCCACACATAGGCCATTTTAGCCCACACAGGTGCAACATAGACTCCATAAGAAATCACAATACATTTTTTTTTTAAAACCTAAGAAACCTAAGAAACCTACAAAGATCTTTTATCCGCCAAGAGTACGCTAGCATGGAGATTCTGCTCCCCGAGGTGCTGCATGTGATTAAAATTGCTCTCTGTTAATCTAACTGCTTAGCGGCCGGCCCCCGGGGTTGTAGGCCCATACTTGTATTTGGTTTAAATGTCAATAAAGGTTTTCAAAAAAATAAAAAAATAAAAAAATAAATTTTGTCTGCTGTCAACTGCACTACTTAATATGTATCTAGATCCTTTAGCTCACATTTTTTATGAGACTCACATAAGTATTATTAATAATACTCAGAAACAGATAATACTCAGGTTTAAATAAGATTCTCCTTGAGTATTGCATATTTAAAGTACTTCACTTGAAGAATTTGTGCATAGGACGTGATTAATAAAGGACTATGTAACATTTGTATAATAATGTGACAGGCAAAGTTAACAAAATGTGTCCCAAAGTGAGGTTAATAAATCAGAATGTTTATATGTAAACGACGTTTAAACATTTATACGTGTAACAAGAATTATTCCTATGCAGGTGCATTTAGAATGACATCTTCGTAATCTTTTACAATTTATGTGTGTCTTAAGAAGCTGCATTTATTGTGCACGTAAGTAAAAATGCGCAAATATTCTATAACCCTGTGCACTGTTAAAGTTGACTAGAGTGGCCCTCGAGAAACCAGTTCAGTTCATGCACACACTAAATACCTTGGCTTGTATTTTGTTTCCACTGCAGGTATGGACAAAACCTCTTTGGTTAGCATAAAAGGGTTTGTTTTCATTAGATAGCAAGGAATGAGAAGACAAAGTTGACAAAGAGAAGTGCAGTAATGAACAACGAGGCGAGTTCTCATGGAAGAGGAGATGAATAACCAAGGACGACCAAAGTTGCAACTTATCGATGTGGGAAAGTAGGTGCAAGTATCCAGTAGTGCGGGAGCCATAGAAATTTACTAGCAAGGATCACATGTGATTATCCACCTTTAATGCAATTGATCTTTAACACTGAAATATAGGGGTCTATTAGGATGTAGGGCGGATCGCCGCCACCTGCAAGGCGGTGGCGATCTGCCCTACATCCTACCCCGCCCGGCATCCATTTCCCCAGCCATATTAATATGGCGAGGGGACCCCGGCAGACGGAAAAACCATCCGCCGGTGTTCAGCCGGTCGCCCAGTCGACCGGCCAGAAAAGGGGCTATATATGGTGGCAGTGTCGCCATCCATATTAGCATGGGAGCAGGAATAAGCCTTTCTGTGGCGGCGTTGCTGCCAAGGAAAGGCATGCAGATTTTGCCTTCGGGGGCCCATTGTGGGTCCCCATGGTATTGGGGGGTGGGGGGTGTACATGGGGGGGTACCATCCCCCCTGCATTGTCATGGACATGGTGGCAGGCACCTCGCGGTGCTTGTCACCTTGTGCATGACAATGCACACAGTGCATTCCCAGCATTGTGGCGGACGGTGCTGTGAGCACCGCCCGCCACAATGCTGGGAATGGAGGATGCTACCGCCACTGTGGCGGTCGCATCCTAATCGCCGGTGCAGGACCGCCGGTCTCAGCACCTTCGTCCGCCCGCCATCCTAATAGGCTCCTTAGTGAGGGAAAAGGGGAGTCATCTTAGGATGTCACTGAGAGCAGATCTATCATTCTGCTTGTGTGGCTTTATGCTACTTGACCCATGGTTGGAATGCCTCTACCGAAGACTCCGACCGCTGACACCTTTCTGATTTCACCTTTACAAAATGCTTCTTAGTTTAGAGTTGCCCTTTTAAGGTAGTGTAGGGAGAGACAGCTTGCTCATGATTACTTTGGAAAATCTTCTGATGCAATTTAATACTCAATTATTTTTCCTGATCATCTCTATCGTCGTCATAGAGTTAGTCGTCTGCTTTGTATTATATAGGGTAAATCTCTTCAGGAGATTTCAACTTATTTTAGTCTTTCTGCATTTTTATATGATCTTGTTGTGATTGGTGTATATTGAATTGTTTCTACATTTATAATTAAACATAACTAAACTTAGAATAAGTTGTCGAGGGGGTTATTGTGTGACCACATTGGTTACACTGTATTGAGATGTTAACAAGTGATAGTGTTCTCCCTTTACCTCTCATGCAGCTATAACGATTTATCTATCTGAAGAAAAATGTTAGAGTGGGCTGAGCTCTAGCAACTGCTTTCAGAGAGTATACAAAGCTGCTGGTTGATTACTGTTATTGGCGAGGGAAGCACAGGTAGCAGGTAAGATAACTTCACTGGCTGCCAGTATCCCTTAAAATTGGACTACTTGATATACAAATATCTGAGAATAACCTAGTGCTTCTATATCTCTCTGTCACATCTTGTTCTGTTATCCAGGGAGAATGCCCCTTAATGAAGACAAAATAATCCCTGACTGCCACTCAGTAAAATTCAAGTCCAAAGATGGCACAGACCTCTCATTTAAAGGAAAAGATATTCTGAAATTCTTTGTCAGAAGAAGCATTTATACAGTGATCTTGTTTACATGAAAGAGCTTAAGAGAGGGGAACTGTATAAGACTAGTGGAAAGAGAGGCTAGAGTTTTAACTAGCTGAGATTAGTGTCACAATACATACGTAGACTTAGGTCTGATGTGGTCTTACTTCACAGAACGCATTTGAGAGGGACTCATTGCCATTTCTTACTAGAGGTGCATACACTACTTTGGCGAATGAGAGATTTAGTTCTCTATCCAGAGGGTGGCTTTATTGATAAGGAAGACCTCTCTGTTTCAAGTTACCCGCATATGGATTGATCCCAATGGCACATGTATCAGAGTTTAGCAATGTGTGGAGAACGGGTGTTCACCCTAGTTCATGTTTATGTGCGCCCCACCATTGCAAGATCCCATCCTGGATAAGGTGGTCACAATACTTATGGAGGCATCCCCGTCTGTGCATATTGTAGGGGGAATTTCAATGACATCATGGCTCCCAACCAGGATCATTCTAGCCAGGTGGTGGCACAGGCCCGCGAAACACTCTTGGCTCACTTCGCAGTTCCCATTTGAAGATTTCTGATTTTTATCGATGTTGTTACCCTAGAGTGTGAGGATACTCCTATTTTTCCATCCGGGGATGCATGGCTTTTTTTCGGGACTTGACTATGTCTATGCTCTGGTGGACGAATTGGGGGTGGTAACTAGGGTAGAATATTTAGAACAGGCATTATCAGATCATTCCCGGCTCTGGGTCTCTGTGGGGAAGAGGAGGCATGTAGGGTCCGCAGGATTAAAGTTGAATGCTTGGGACCTGAGAGATACTGACATAGCATGAGAAATACAAATTGACACAGAACTGTACTTTTATAAAAATGTGGACTCGGTGAAGTCCATCCTAACACTATGGGAGGTATATAAAGCAGTTCTTCGGGACCGAGCACAGAATATACTTGCATGTAAAGAGAAGCGCGATGTGGAACAGACTGAGGAGCATGAAAACCAGTTGCAAACCATTGAAGCCGTGCATCCTATCCCACAGATTCTCCAACAACTTGAGGTGCTGCAAACAGAATATGGGAAATTAGCCCAGGGTGGGGCGTGGCAGACTTAACTGGCAACCCGTTACCATCTGTGAGATACTGTTGATAAGACAGGCAAACTGCTGACATGGCGCAGCAAAAGAGGCGGAAGAGCGATGGGTGTGAACCATCACGACTACCACAGGAGTATCATATATGACTGACACTCAACTAGTGTGAGAGTTTGTCTGCTGTTATGCTGAATTTTACAGGGGCATGTTTGCTGCAGGGAGCTGACCAAAATATGGATTTTCCTGCAACAGTGGCCACAGTAGTTGTCTCAACGGAGGTCCCCATGGATATTGAGGGATACAGATCTCTCTGAGGTAGACGCTGCCATTGTGAGACTTAAACCTAGGAAGACCCCTGGGCCTAACGGTCCCATGGCTGAATTTTTCAAACAGTACGTGGGCACATTAGAACCCCCACATTCTAAATCTGTTTTGTGAGGCGAGGGACTGGGGGGCATGCCATCAGATCTCCAACGTGTGACTATAACAGCAATAAACTAGGAGGGCAAGCACAGTGTTGGCCACAATCCTGGTGACTAGGCTGATCAAAGTTGTAGCCCCACTGATAGAGGGAGGCAAATCTGGCTTTATGCCAGGCAGATTCACCTGCCTTAACTTGTGCAGACCACATATCTGGCTGGCGGAGGTTCAAGGTAGGAGGGTGCCCCAAGTCTATCTTTCGCTGGATGCAGAAAAATCATTTGATGCTATTCATTGGCCTTATTTGCAGCAAATGTTGGTGAAATTTGGTTTTGGTCCTAGAAATAGGCAGTGGATGGCACTTCTATATCAAGCCCTGACGGCCGTGGTGAGAGTGAATGGGGTGGTCTTGAATACGTTCCCAATTGAGCAGGGAATGAGGCATGGGGGCCACTTGTCCCCTCTCCTTTTGCTCTGATGCTGGAAACCACTAGCTTGCATGATGCACACACACCCTGATATTCAGGGACTGCAGGTCTCAGACTCCAGCCCGCTGGAAGAGAAAATCTCACTCTACTTAGATGATATCCTCCTCTATATCACGGAACCCTATGCACGATACCGTTAATCTTTCAGACCATAGAGTTGTTTGGTAACTACTCTGGCTACAAAATAAATGGTTCATTGACACAACATCGATGTAAAACATATTGATGTTAAAAATATTGAGTAAAAATTATACACAACAAAAATATCGACTCCTATACTTAAACAGGTAAGTAAAAAATATAGACTAAAAAATAGCATTGTAAAAAATAAAGATGTATAAAATATTGACTTTTATATAAATACAAGCAGCCTGTCCCGACGTTGTCCGGGTATGAATTGCTGCCGGCCAGTAGTATATTGTTTTGTAGGATTTCGTTTTGATAGCATTTCTTATCTGTGACAGGCCTGTGAAACGCTCCGATTCGCAGTGCACTGCTGATGCCCTTAAGAGTGTGCGTTCAGTAGTGTGTGAACTCGAGTTTCCCTACTTTATTTTTCCTTGCAATATTATGTAGCGCGAACTTGAGAACATGGCATGAGCACAATTTACATTACAGAAGAACACATTCATTTGTGGTAGGCATGGGGAGACAAAGTGATTTGCCTGGAATCACAGGATGTTGAGCTGATGCAGAGATTCAAACGTAGCTCCTCAGCTCTAAAGTTCGCAATTCTAGAAATTGTGGCGGGAGGTGTGTCTAAAAGTGTTTGTCGGTGCTGGCCATCAATGAGAGAGACCTGTGCATTTTTCAAATGGGTGGTGAAAAAATATGCGTATGTTGCTGGAGATATGGGCCGCCGTGCCACCAATGTACTTACCGCGGGAGGGTAAACACCCATTGTTCCGTAACTTTCTTTCTGCATACCATCACTCCGCATACTTTCATTACGAAAGTACCATGACTCCGCAATGCCATTATAATGCATGGCATTACATTTTATATGCTTTTACCACTCATACATATACAACAAAAAATAGTTTTCGGTTATGGGGTACAGGGGTAGTTTTAGGGTTTAGGGATAGGTATGGGTTTTGGGGTACAGGGGTATTTTAAGGGTTCTGGGCTAGGTTTGGGTTTTGGGGCACAGGGGTATTTTTGAGGTTCAGGGCTAGGTTAGGGTTTTGGGGTACAGGGGTATTTTAGGGTTCAGGGGTAGGTCTGGGTTTTGGGGTACAGGGTTATTTTTAGGGTTCAGGGCTAGGTTTGGGTTTTGGGGCACAGGGGTATTTTTGAGGTTCAGGGCTAGGTTAGGGTTTTGGGGTACAGGGGTATTTTAGGGTTCAGGGGTAGGTTTGTGTTTTGGGGTACAGGGGTATTTTAGGGTTCAGGGGTAGGTTTTTGTTTCGGGGTACAGTGGTATTTTTAGGGTTCAGGGGTAGGTTTGGGTTTTGGGGTACAGGGGTATTTTTAGGGTTCTTTTTAGGGTTCAGGGGTAGGTTTGGGTTTGGGGTACAGGGGTATTTATAGGGTTCAGGGCTAGGTTTGGGTTTTGGGGTACAGGGGTATTTGTAGGGTTTATGGATAGGTTTGGGTTTTGGGGTACAGGGTATATTTATAGGGTTAAGATGGGTTAGTGTTTAAGGGTGTTGGGGTATTTTAAGGAGTAAGGGTGGGTTATGATTATGGGGTGCAGGGGTATTTAAATGGAGCAGGGTGGGATTAGCACACGATATGAGACATGACATGAAGGGAGGAATGTCCCACACGCCCCCAGCGTTTGTCATGCCCCAAGCACACGCCCACAGCACAACGCAGACACGCCCACAAGGGACTACTTTGCTGGCACGGTTCTTTTACCTTTTAAATGTATATGGTGGGCGTCTGCATAGCCTATGTCCTTCTGCTGCAAATGCCCTTTCCAACGCTGTATTGGGTGTTGTGATTGGTGCTTTGGTTCCTGAGATTACCCGCCTCAAAGGTTTGGACTCTCTCTTTATTATATTAGTATGGATAAAATCATAATATACATTAAATATATTAAATATATTATTAACAAAATAGAAAACATTTAATTTACATTTTAATAAAATGTAACAAATAAACTTAAAAAAATAAACACACAGACATGAAAATGTATACATATATATTTACTTTAAAACAATTAATAGACTATTATTTTTAATGTATGTTAAAAGTGTAAAATAATATAAAAAAATAAAAATATGTTTTGAAATATAAAAAAAACAAAATTCTATAATAAATTAAAACATTAAACTTTAAAAAAATATTTAAACTTACATTTTACAATACAATCAGTGCAACAGTAGGGAAAGTGCTGGAAACAAACGGGTAAAAAAAACTATTCCCACTCCAGTGAATGCATCAGTAGGATAAGTGTTGGATAGCGGAGGAATAGAATTTCCTATTCCAACTCCAGTGAGTGCAACAGTGCTGGATAGCGCAGGGGTAGAAATTACCATTCCCACTCCAGTGAGAGCAAAAGTAGGGAAAGTGTTAGATAGCAGAGGGGCAAACATTACTAATACCACCCCAAAAAGTGGAACAGTAGGGAAAGTGTTGGATAGCGGAGGGGTGAAAATTACTATTAACACTCCAAAAAGTGCAACAGTAGGGAAAGTGTTGGATAGCGGAGGGGTAAAAATTACTATTCCCACTCCAGTGATTGCAACAGTAGGGAACGTGTTGGATAGCGGAGGGTTAAAAACTACTATTAAAACTCCAATGCGTGCAATAGTAGGGAAAGTGTTGGATAGCGGAGAGGTAAAACCTACTAATCCCACTCCAGAGACAGCAAAAGTAGGGGAAGTGTTGGATAGCAGAGGGGCAAAAATTACTTTTCCCATTCCAAAGAGTGCAACAGTAGAGAAAGTGTTGAATATCGGAGGGGTAAAAATTACTATTTCCACTCTACTGAATGCAACAGTAGGATAAGTGTTGGATAGCAAAAGGGTAATAAATTGTATTCCCAATCCGGTGAGTGCAAAAGTGGAGAAAGTGCTCGATAGTGGAGGGGTAAAAAGTACTATTACCACTCCAGTGAGAGCAACAGTAGGGAAAGTGTTGGATAGCGGAGCGATAAAGATTACTTTTCCAACTCCAATGCGTGCAACAGTAGGGAAAGTGTTGGATAGCGGAGGGGTAAAAATTACTATTTCCACTCCAGTGAGTGCAAAAGTAGGGAACGTTTTGCACACACTTTGGGGTTTTCCCTTCATCCAGATTTATTGAACTGAGGTGGTCCAACAACTCCAGGCTTTCTTAGAGGTAGATGTCCCACTTGACGCAGAATATGTCTTTCCGGGAATGGAGATTGATGTCCTGAGGGCTCAACTCCTGTCCTGTTCTGTAATTTGGGATTGATCGTAGCAAAAACATATGTAGCCAAATATTGGGGGTATGGTCCCCTCACTGCATGAATAGAACTCAGGCATGGCTATGTACATGGCCACTGAGAGAGTCACATATAGAGCAGGGGATGTTCCTGAAATTTAGCAAAGCTTGGGGTCCCTGGTTACGCTTCTATTATTTGGGATCTGAGGTGGACGCGAGTGATAATTTGGGTTTGGGAGGTACGTATGTTGTGTCTGGGGTTTCTGATTCATGATACACCTCAGGTTGAATGCCTTGTGGTGCTTTATTTGCCTTGTTGCTGGACACTGTGTGTCATTGTCACTGAATGGGATGGCTGCTTCGGGAGACGTCAAGTCCTCCTTCAAATGTTTTATTGTTTTTGATGATACGGACACTGCATGCTCACTACTTCAGTACAATGTATCCTTTTGGAAACACCGCTTTGGATGCTCTATGATGCCTTATTATTTTGTTGTTCATGAACACCTACTACAATTTTCTTTTTTTCATAATACTAAGAAGCCACTGACGGATGCTTGACCACATGCTTTGCTCAATGTCCAAGCCACCTTACTAGGGGAACAGCAAATTTTGATATTCTATGAAGTATGTAGTTCCTTTGCCCTTATGGAACTGAAAGCCGGAGCACAAACAGTGCATATGAGAACCCACATCCTTGTTGAGCAAAGGGTTTGAATGCTGTCCACACAAAAGCCCCAATTCAGATCCCACGGATGAGGCTGGGAGGGGCGAGTCTTAAACTGTTTGCTGCTTAAAAGGCACCAGCAAAAATAGGCTTAAAACCTGATGTTTATTTATTTATTTATTTATTTGTTTGAACTTGTAATGCGCAACAGCTACCCGCAGTGAGTTTCCCGGCGCCAGGGATAGACACAAGAAGAAAAAAAGGAAAACACAATACAGTACAATGAAACCAGCTAATGCGAAAGGACAGGTAGTGCGTTCCAGGATTTGGGGCCTAGATGGGAGAAGATGTTCTTGCCCATATGTAGGTCTGCCCAAGGAAGTGACCCCACTGGTGTCTGCACTCCCTTCTATCAAGGCAACCACTGTCTACCTTCAAAGAGGAACACCATTATTTGCATAAGCTGTGTAGGCAGAGTCTCCTCAGGGGCATAGGGCTTCTAAACCACTCTATAGGCATCGCAGCCAGGCAACACCGGCAACATAACTAGGGCAGTGACAAAGTGTAACATAATCGAAGTGGCCAACACACCGGGAAGCCGCTGACAGCTGCTTGCCCACATGCTTTGCTCAGCCTCCAAGACACATATCAGAGGAATAACTCCTCGACTTCCTTAGCTGCCCCTGACAAACAGACACCAGGGGAAACCTTGCATAAAAATTTTAGAGACACTAACTATAAACATTTCCGACACATTGTTGCAATCTGAAAATATTTCAAAATAATTTTTAGAACTTTCGAGAGCCCACTTAGGCATCTTTATTTCAGGGGAGGGTGAGATGGTTGAAATGAACACACTGCTAGCACGCAGGAAATTAACCATGGGAAGATAACTGTTCAAGTGGGATGGAGGAAAACACACAAAAATGAAAGCGTTGGAAGAGCACAGGTACAGCCTTCATCATAAACGTCAATTGATCAAAACGACAGGGGTTGTGGAAGTGATATCATGCACCCTTTGTCCATTAAAGCCATCAAAAGATTGTCCCCAAGCCCAGTTTACGATCCGTCAAAAGCATCCCATCTGCTGCTGAGGGATTTTGGGAGAGGCACGGAGTGGGACCTACAAAATGTGAATATACTGCTTAATAGCCCTGCTTATTTTCTGTTCCTGCCGCTGTGTTCATGATCCTTAAAACAAGGGGAATAAAGGGTAGTGTCACACAGTGGCAGCTTCTCCAATAAGGCGGAGGAGCGTCGCCCCACTGTATAGGTCGAAAAAGGAAAAGGAAAAAAAAAATGATAATACCTCATCGTTATTATCATTTTATTTTTCTTCTTGCTCAGCTGGGTAGGGGAGGGGCTGCTCTGCTAACAGAGCCGGGGAGGAGTGGTTTGCCCACTCCAAGAGCGCAGGATTCTCTGGCCGGCTGTCTCGGGCTGAACAAACCGCCATGAGCACTTTGCATGTTCTCCATGCAGGCTGCATTACAGACTGCATGGAGAACATGCCCAGTCTCTCATTCTCCGGCTGAGCGCCGAACCACGGTACGCAGACCAATAACAACTCTGCATTGCAGTGCTGTGATTGGCTATCGGGAGGCTGGGGGGCGAGTTCATCCTGCTTCCTGCCCTGGAAGTGAGGAAGAGGACTCAGAGGAGGAGGCGGTGCCGATGAGCAGCAGCGGCAAACAGGTGAGTGTGTATTTTCATTTTTATTTTATTCCCTACTCCCCCAAGCCCCCCCGTCTGGACCCTCCACCTTTAAATACCAGTCACCACTGGTAACACAAATAACAAAGGCCAAGGCAGGAGCAGTACTAGATACCCAGTGGATATCCCTAATGACCATCCATGGAGTCCATACAGCATTCTAAATAGCATGTTTTCCCGAGCCAACATACTTGTTCCCATATAATAAAAACGAAATTGAAGATTTTCTTGGTTTGAAGGATCAAAAGAAAACTATGACAACAACCATAGTTTTAATGCTCTCATTATTAGTGGCCCAGAGAAATCTCTGTTACATGGCCCATCATAAATATCAGGCCAGTCCCACAAAGGCTAAAGGGAATAAACAACGCATGGATATTGAAGGATTAAATACTTCATCTTCTAATCCGAAGATAAATATTCGGTCCTTGATTCCACCTGAATTTCTTTGTAGAATGGTCATGAGCTGGAAGCGGCTACGGTCTGTTCAGATTCCTTCTTGATTGCACAAGGAAAGGGCGACACCTCCCAGTAGCCACTGTGTCACGCTGCACAGTATAACACAAGTAAAGGGGGGAAACATCCTTTACAACGGGGTTATTACACCGCAATGCTGTTACATCGCTGTCGTTACAACGACCGCATGTAACAACGCTATACCATTACAACGCAAGTCTTTACATCGACTTGCGCTAGATGGCATGCTAACATTAAAAATGGTGTAGTTTACTATCCCAACACCTTCCCTACTGATAAGTGGACTGAAGTTGGAATAGTAAATTACCCTTTTTTAATGTTAGCACGCCACCTAGCGCAAGTCGATGTAAAGACTTGCGTTGTAAAGGCATAGCGTGGTAACATTCAGTCGTTGTAACGACTGCAACGTAACAGCACGCGTTGTAATAACACGAGTTGTTACGTCATACATCCAGTAAAGGGTGTCAAGTGTCTCAATAGGAGGGTCCCAGTTAAGTGAATAAAAACACTAGATTGAAAAACTCCTTGGTAATTCAATTTCTTGATTGAAGATGGATATTTATGTTCGAGTAGTAGACTCTACTGGGGCATCAGAAAGAGAGAAGGGACAGACAGAGGAAAAATCCAAAATGGAATCCACCTTCAATGAGCAAAAAGCAAGGGCAAAAATAGAGGACAAGTTGACTATGTAATTGATGAAAATAGGGAACAAATGCACTGCAGAACATTTTCCTCTTGCGATTGCCTCCTTTGTGTATGCTCGAAATAAGAACTGACATCATAGGAATGAGTTGTGCTGTGCCTTGAATTTGGAAACGCCAAGAGAATTCTCTGGCCAAACCACCATCTTGGAAAAGGTAGTATAGAGGCTTGACCACTCCTCTGCCCTCAGAATCATGGTGTTGGTATAAAAAAGTGAAGAAGAGGACTACGTTTGACATCGTTTACCTGCTGCTCGATTCCGCAGCTTCACCACTGTCTCTGCCAACTATTATCCCCAACTTACCAGGTGACTGCAATAATAGACTTATCAACATGGCACAGGCTACGAGGACACCAGCTATGCACTGGGTGCGGAATTCAGCAACATGCTGTCTCATGGCACATTGTGCACACAGCCTTTCTCTGACCACAATCTTCGTAAGCCTCTGGCTTTTTAGGATGTGTTTGAAAGAAATGGCAGATCAGTAGGGGAAGATGAACAGAAGACGCATCTTCTCAGGATCTTACAATAGATGGACAGCCTTTCGAGTGGATAAAGAACTGAAGACAACCCCTAAAATCCAAGCGTCAAAAACTTCAGGAAATCCATATTCTGGTTGTCTTTATTCCATGGTTGCCGATGTTCATGTGGAAGCCAAAGATAAGGATCAGGAACACATGGATTCAATAGAAATTAATTAAACAGAATGAATATTTCAAGTGTGGGGCAATTTCAACTGGAAGGCCGCAGGATTAAGTTGATGAATTGACCAAAGAATCATGGTCGAACTTTGACTGCCAATGTATGAACTGGAAGAAAGTTGGAAGACAGCCAAACCTTATCTCCTGGCACAAAAAAAGAAGGGACTTTTATTTTGACGTATTAGCAGGTTCCATCATCATGATCTTTAAACAGCATAAGCTTTCGGAAGTAAGTTGTCTCAGTTTCTGTAATTGAAACTTATAATCAGTAGCTGCTGCAATCCAAGGTAAATCTGAAGAGAAAGCATTTTTTTGTTTGAAAACCTTGCAAAAATAAAAGAATGAAACCTTTGAAGCACTATGAAATACATTATTATATGAAAATTCCACTATGACTAAGCAGGAGACCCAAATATGTTTGCTTGCACTAAAGTACATCGAAGATACTGTTCTAAACTTTGGCATGCGCTGGTATTTGACTGAACATAACAGAAGAAAAAGCTTCTTAAATTCTGAAAGTATAACAAAGAGCTTTCAAATAATGAGAACGTTATTGAATACCTCTGTCAGACATAATGGCACGAGGCAGCCTATGAATAACAAAATATAGGTGAAAAACTGAGCCGTTTCCACTGTTGTGGGTAATGTGGTCAAAGGAGAAAAATTTGCAGTTTTTTAAGAGAAATCCACAGAAGCCACTGCTGGTCAACATTCAGAAGATAACAGTTGTGCTATTATGTCTGTAGAGACCATCTGCGGAGGCTCTGGAGTCACCGGTAGCGATTGTAAATATTCAAACATGTAGAACGTAATGACATATGTTGTACACAAATAGGAGAAGAAAGAATATATTCTTGTACATGAGAACGAACATATGGCCACCGAAAAGATTGTATTACTAAATCCAAGGAAGTTTTATCTCCTCCATGACTATAAATTACAGAATCATGACACGTATTCTTTACAATCAATTGTAATTCTTTCATCAGAACCAAAATGGCTTGATTACTGAAGTACAACGTATTTAATCATACTAAAGGAGTCTTGAGATTGACGTCTACTAATTTGTTCAGATCCATCTGTTTTGAGCCACTTTAGTTGAAACTTAAATAACTCTCCGTAAAAAAAAAGCATTGGAGCCAATAATTTCAATGACTGCGAAATCGTATTGGGCAAAGAAAAATAACCATCTGGCTGGTCAACTATTCTTACACTGAAGCACAAGCACTCTAAATTCCAATGAGCATTTAAAATGGCTCTCTAGTGCCTATCAAAAGATGCCTCTATTTAGCCCAGACAATCTTCATTGCTAAATGGTCTCCTTCTGGAACAGAAAATTTCTGTTCAGAATCTGACAAAACACAGGTCGAATAAAAGACAAGATGTCCCAGTCCATCTTTGTCTTGCCTTTGTAAAACAAACTAACCATACAACCCTTTCAATAACATCTGTTTCCACAATAAACCTCTGACAAGTGTAAGGGTGGCATAAGATTTGTGCTAGAGTAAAAATCATCTTAAATGCCTTAATAGTCCTCTCAGATTATTCATCCCATAAAAAAACCTTTATAATATTTTCTTTTTTCAAAACACAAGTGAAGTCCCTAGTTATCTCGCTAAATTATAGATAAATTGATAATAAACATTTGCAAATCCAAGTACACTTTCCATGTGTGAAGACCATTCAAAAATTGTTGAAATCTTTTTTTTTATAACAACAAAGATTAGGGATCAAGGCTAATTTTGCCTGCACCCGTACTGAAATACCACAAATTTCAAAAGGAAGGTGCCAGTAGCCAGGAACGCAATCCCCAAACGTTCCTAAAGGGGAAAAGGTGAAAAGACCCCTATTCCCTCAACAGCAATCCCAAAGAAATGGCCCTGCACCCTTCAGATTCTCAACATATTGCATAAGTATTCAGAACAATGATTGTTGGACCCGGTCCTTTAGGCTGGTTCACCCCGAGACTTTTTGCTTTTTCCTAGCCTGTTTCTGGAACCAGGTGGTGGTGATTTTAGGCCTCTGCCCACTTTTTCACTGTGGTACAGTGTAAAGTGCTTGAGCTCTCTGTGTATGTGTGGTGAGTGACCTGCCCTCCCATAGAAATGAATGGGGAATATGTATGCCCATGGTAGTTCCTGATGTGTGGGGAGTGCAGGGGCGGGTTTGGTATGAGAGAACTCGTGAGATTGAATGCTGCGTAATGGTATATGCGGCATGAGTGTGTCTAGTCTAGAAGTTCCACTTTTAGAAGTTGGCATATTTGTGTAATTTGTGTCTGGCGAGTGATTGGCTGGGGAGCCTGGGTCAGGAGTGCCTGGGCCTGCTTGTGGATTGACTGTCTGGTTTGAGGGTGACAGGGGCTGGAGAGTCCAGGAGGTTGTCTGAGTCAGCCCATGGATGAAAGGCAGCATCTGCTGCCAGGGAAGTGGGAGGAGATGGCACCTGATAGTGAAGGGCTGTGCCTGCCAAACCACAATGCTGGCTCCACCCCCGCTGGGCGACTGTCACCTCTGTCCCTGATACTGACAGGACTTCCCTATAACCAGTTCTAGCTGGTTCTCACACTGCCTACACAAAGACTTCAAAGACTTTTCTGTGTATAAGAAGGGGATGTGTCCCCTTCCAATTTGTTCTTGTTCCTGACTTGAATCTACCAGGGGCGGGCGCTGCCCAGCCCCTGGATGCCTGGAGGGCTTCTGGGGGACCCCTCTGCCTTGCCTGGGCTGATGGGGGGACTATGCTTTGCCCTGGATACCTGATGGACCTATCTTGAACTCTGGAGACCTTTTACTGGGTCCCCTTTGCTCCCCTTTGCTGCTGGACTTTGCTGGTAGCGCTGGGGGAGTGCTTTGTTTGAAGCAGAGACCTTCTTTTGCCTGCTGGCGCTTGGGAGCGCTTGATTTGCCTTTCGTGGTGCTTGGGAGCGCTTTTTGCTTCATTTGAGCGTTTCTCCGCCCGCATTTTGCGTGCGGAATTGCAGGTGTCACCCTGCGTCATGCCCGACATCGCTATTTGCTTTGTTGCGGGTGCCACCCCGTTTATTTGATTGATTAGGCCAAACGAGTGCCCACCTCGCATTGGTGCTGCTCGTGGCACTTCGCTCTTTAATTCCCGAGGGAGTCCACCCCTCGAGAATCACCGCCAGCGGCCCGGGACCCGTGAGCAGCATCGGAGAGGCCGCGCTGAGATTGGCTCGCTCAGGGAGGCTCGCCTGAGAAGGCCGCGCTGCCATTGGAGGACTGCCCGGGATTACACGAAGGAGCCGCGCTCCTATTGGCTGAGGACCGAGGAGGCGTGTGACGTCAAGGAGGGCTCGTCAGAAGAGCCGCGAGCGGATTGGTCCAAGTAAGGAGCTTTCGCGGGGTATTACGGGGTGCCCCGTCCGAAGAGAGGAGGTGTTTTCCGCTTCCCCCTGCCTGGGGGAAGCCTTCGCCGGTGTTGCCGGTCTCCCATGCTTGGAGGGAGACCGGAGAAGATGCGTGACCTGTCGCGGGGCTCCCGTGTCCTGAGGGAGCCCCGGGAAGAAAAGCGAGAGGAGCGGCATGAGGAGACGAGCGGAGGGGGTGCGAGGCACATTGCCGGTGCCTGCCCCCACCGCGAGCGAAGGAGAGCTGCCGCCCGGAGGAGCCCGCCCAAGAGAACAGCCCGGTGAGTGAAAGGGCTGGAGGCTCCGTGATGTTGCTGGCGGTGCCGTTGGAGGCACAAGGTCAAGATCGTACTTACTTGCGGTGAGTGGGAGCAATGGAGGTAGACATAGTCTGTGGCTGGTGTGCTCATTATTACTCTTTTTTGCTATTGTATTTATAAAATCATGTCGTCCTCAGGACTATATAGATAACTTTTCATTGACAAAATTCTTGTAGTTTCATTTGGGAGCATCGATAGGCTACAGTATTGATCTTTATGAAGATGGCCGTCATGTTCTGCCTTTTTAGAACGCGAACTTTAATTTGGGCACTTTAATATTTTTTTGCTGTTCCAAATCATGCTACTTTTAGGATCATTAACTAGATAGCTCTACTTGAGAGTTTGTTTCAGAATGAACTCTCGTAGCTCTATTTAGAAGCTCTACAGACTATAGTATCGGTCTTTATAAAGATGGCCGCTACGTTTTGCCTTTGTAGAATGCAAGCCTTATCTGGGGCAGGCTGATACATTTTTGTTTCCTTTCGGAGCTAAGGGGATAATTGATACTTTATGGCACTTCCAGATACGGGGAGAATATACAGCATGAGGGCTGCACTTAAATTAGGGGGGGATTAACTGACACTGTGGGGATTACTGTTGATAAATTGTGTTAATTGCAGGTGGACATATCGATCTGTTACTTAGCCTCAGAATCTGTTACTTAGCCTCAGAATCCTTATATGTACTTATTTATCCACTTTATTTAGGCTTTACATTACGCCTGAGGACTACATTTGAATAAATCACCTCAATTTGAATTCTTTTTCATCACTAAATCAAAAGTAAGTTTGACTACACTCTGGTGCGATATGTATAAACTTCATACCTATGGACGATAAAATAGTGAAAAATCTTTTAAATGCGTTCAAAAATGTATTAGGATTATGATTTCAAATTAAAGTTTTTTCAACTTGATGCGAATAGTACCTGTTCATAAGCCTTAGGAAACTGCCATATAGGAATGTCATTCTAAGGATTTTGATCAACTTATGGATGACATTTAAAGAAATATTTATATTAACGACAATGTATCAGGACTGTGACATCATATTAAGATTGTTGACTTGCTGTAAATGGCACCTGTGTAGAAACCTTAGGACTTTTAATATAAAGAAGATGTTATGAGGATGCTAGCCATTGCTTTCTAGGGTAGGAATTAGTTCAACATATGTGTAATGATGGATATTATTATGTCTACAGATTGACTGATGGTTACCAGTATCAATAGAATTACGACTGCTATGATGACAATAAAGGTATAGGCTTCTTTTATGTTTACCTATTGTTTTTGTGAAAAAATAGGAAAGTTCCCTGTGATGAGTTATGGGTGCTTTCCTGCAGCACTATAAAATAGTATGATTTGAGTGACTTGTATACATAATTTTATTTAAGCTTAAAAAAATTACCTCTATGACTAAGCCATTTTGCCTATGACGAGAGTTGGATTATATCATCATTGATACAATTGTTCTGTTTGAATGTTTTCCCAAGCAAGATAAAAAATATTTTCTGTATATAATGTGTTTATGGACATACATTTGAATTTTCATATCTGGTTTTTTTAACTAATTGCGTGAAAAAAGTAAAAAAAAAAATGTATGTCTGCACTATTGTAAATAGCACTTTGTGTTTTTTGTATTTTTATAGCCTTGAAGAAGTCCGGTACCGGACAAAATGCGTTGGCTATCCATTTTTAACAGAAAATTGAATAAAGAATTGAATTCAACTGAAAAGCCTCTATCAATTTTTCTTGGGAAAACTAATAACTATTGTTGAATTGAATATAATCATTGTTCTGAATACTTATGCAATATGTTGAGAATCTGAAGGGTGCAGGGCCATTTCTTTGGGAAACCTTTTTTTGATCCCTACAGACTGGAGCCATTCAATCTGGATCCAGAAGTCATGACTGTTGAAGATGGTACAAGTGGAGTTTGGGGGCAGCCGAATGCAGTGAATCTGGATCTCTAGATGCCGGAGGCGGCTGGGGCTTCGCGCCCTCCGTGGCGTGCCTCAGCCAGGGTGGCGGCCTCCGTCCCGGCCTTCAAATTCCAGAAGCAGGCAAAAATCACGGCGGTAAGTTCTCGGTGCACTCCTATGCTCAGAGAGCGGCCCCTAGGTCTTTCGGCACACAGGAACCTTGTGTGCATTCTGAAGCTCTGGTGGGCAGAGAGCACTTTGCGGGTAGGTAGGAAGAGGAGAAGGGAGCTAGGGGATGGGTTTGCTTAGGCCCAGCACACCAGAACAGTCGTTTATGTTTCAGGTGGAGGCCCAACATCGAGGTGCTGATTTGGCAGAGCTGGGAGCGGATTCTTGGCGCCAAAGAGAAGGGAGGGCAAGGCCCGAGCAGCGCGCCCGCTGCCTGCGGGGGACCCCGTCGCGGCCGGCATATGTAGGCCTGGAGCGGTCTCACAGGTCCCAACACCCAACGGACCTCAGCGGTCCGCAAGGCCACAGGGCCACAGGAATATGCAATCAAGGAGGCAGGGTGGAATACCTGCAGGTGCATTAGGCACCCCTGAGGCACGGAGTCGAGGGCCCAACAAGGGGAGATTCGCGAATGGCGCGAAGAGTTAGACTTTGACGAGGAAAGCCTTGAAGAAGGCGAATTGAGGGAAGAAGAAGAAGGGGTGGGGGGACAGAGTAACGTGTCTCATAGTATTTGACAGGTTACATGACAGGCGTCACAGCCTGCGGGGAGGCGAGCAAAGTCGGTACAGACCACAGGCCCGATGGCAAGGCAGACCGTAGCAACACGGGCACCCTCCTTAGAGCTAGGTAAAGCACAAGGGAAGGGGGGAGGACAGGAGGGGGAGGAGGGTAGGTTGCGGCGGGGTAAGTATGTGCTATATATCGGCACTGGCACTGAAGACCATGGTAAGATGGGCACGACCAAGAAGAGGATAATAAAAGCACAGGGAAAGCCAATAAAGGGGAGGAAACAACTTCATTATATGGGGGTAACTGAACTGCTGGGAGCACATTTGATGGTCGTGACTAAAGAACACATATGGAAGAGAAAGTATGTGGAAAAGCTCAAACTTTTGCATATGGAGGTACGCGCGAAAGAAGGGTCTAAAGTAGAGGAGTATGAACTGGCCAAAGACCGAGTTATCCTCTGACCGTGGAGAACTGGACAGCAGCCTTTTTAATTTATGCAAGCGTTTAATGTGAAAAATATCCAGAGCGCTGTGTGGCCCTTTTCCAATACATGGATGTTATCTGGAAAGCGCAGGTTAGGGGGGGCGGATATGCGTTGGTGCAATACGACGAGGAGTTTAGAGCAATCATGGCTTGGGATCCCGAAGCGAAATGGGGGGAACTCGATACAGACTTATGGCACCACACTTTGAGGGTGTCCAGAGTGGGCAAGACATTTTTCACTGCCAGTGGGCTCCCAAAAGTGTATCGGCCCTTTCAGGGGAAGCCCACACGGGGAGTGGTGGGAGGTACTGGAAGAGGACAGAGAGTGTCTGGAGGGCCCTGTTGGGACTTTAACAAAGGGTTGTGCACTTAAGAGTTCTGTAAATTTAGATATGAGTGCTCGAAGTGGGAGGGTTGGCATGCGTTGGTTAACTGTTTTGGGGCAGGGGGATCACCAGCAGGGAGGTCAGCCGTGGCAGCAGGGAGGAGGCAATCCAGAGGGGCAGCAGCAACTACACTTCACATGAGCGCAGGGGCCGGGGGTGTTCAGGGGCCTGGGCCGAAGGGCTCATACGCCGGCTAGGTCAGAAAAGTTGGAGGCAGCCTTACAGGGATATGATAACCAGAAGGCTGCAGAAGTGTTGAGGGAGGGCTTCAGATCGGGTTTTAGATTAGGATATGGGGGACTGAGGCACAGAATCTGGGCAGAGAATGTGCAGTCAGCAAGGGAGCATAAACACATAGTGCAAGAAAAACTAGATAAGGAAGTGAGGAACAGGAGGATGGTGGGCCCCTTCACGGATTGGCCCCTAGACAATTTGATTATGTCATCCATTGGGGTGGTGCCAAAGAAGGAACCAGGTCAGTTCCAGCTCATTCAACACTTGTCATGGCCGCATTTTGTACGGGCGGGGAGGAGGAACATGGCGGCGGCAGGCTAACGGCTGCTGCGAGGCTCCTGCACCTAAACACCCCCGTTACGAGTTCTTTTGCTGGTCTTGAAACTTAAAAATTGTGGATGACAGCGGTTAAAATACTGGTGAGGCAGTTTCTTTAGTTATTACCGCTTTTGTGTATGCCGCTGAGTTTTCTCCCTCGTTTTCCTCGTTTGTCGGCAGGAGTCGGTGATTGGGAACTGCGGTAGCACGGGAGCACTAGGACCCTGCGCTTGGCTTGTCGGAATGCGCGAGCGGTGCTACACGATCGAGCAGGAAACTGGGCAACTGCAGCGGATTACAAACGCCGAAGGTTCTAAGCTGCAGAAGCAGGTCGGCGGCGGTGATTGTTTGCTTTCAGGGGTTGGAGTTGAAGTCAGCAAGCCCCGGGTAAGCCGTTTCGCTGCTGATTTATGGCTACGGTCGAAATTAGCATTTCTAAAACGAGTGAATGCTCCAGTGTGCCGTGGCATTTTTTCTGTTGTGCCAGAAAACGGTGTAGTGACACTTAAAGGAGGAGACTGTATGGAGGCTGACAGTCCTACAATAGTCCCCCAAAACAAGAGTGATAGCGTGATAGATTTTACCAAGAAAGGGGATACTGCAGAGGGTCCACCTTGGTTGATCATTGCACAGAGCATTGCACAGAGCACAGAGCACAGCGCAAATTGTAATACAGGACACCACTTTAAAAGGCAAAGAGAAACGAGGTGAAATAAAAAGTAGATACCAGTTACGCTCTAAACAAGAACTCAGGAAGAAAGGAGTTCTGAACTCTGTTGTTTCTGAGAGTAGAGGCCCAGTACCTATTTCCCCTCTTAAACAAAACAAAAAAGGGGGAGCAAAGGGAGCAAGATCATCTAAAGGGGTAAAACAAACGCAAGTGCCTAGAGGGACTCCCTCATTAAAAAGTTACTTTAAGATAATGGAACAGGCCTTGAACTCTAAAGAGGCTGCAGGAACAGTGGGGGTGGACGCAGGCACAAATGCCGTCAAGGAGCCCATAATGGACGAAACCTCTAATTCTACCACAGCATCAGCCCCCTCGCTCCTCGCTACATTTCCATTAAGTAATAAGTACGCTATTTTGGACTTAGCTCATGTAGAGGGTGGGCCTGAGGAGGTTGTTCAGGAACCCCCGAACCAGAATTCAGCCTCAGACGCTGGTATTTCACGGAATAATGACACACACAATGTGCAAATTGCTCCCCCCTCTCTGAAAGAGTCAGTCGCTTTAAATCCTTTAAATCCTACAGTAATATCTGTAAGTAACGTTGCTAAAACACCTCTACCTGCGTTACCTAATTACAGCGTAGACTTGAGAAAACAGGGCCCAACCCCCCATCCTGATGGGGCATGTGGAGGATATGATGTAGAAAAGGAAGAAAATAGTCTTGGTTCTCTGCTGTATACTTTGAGGGAAGACTTACTGGGAAAATTCGAGATCTCCGAGAAGAATCAAAGGGGGTTGCATGACAGATTTGATCTTTTGGAGGCTAAAATCGAAGGTATTAGCGCTAGAACGAGTGTACTTGAGGGTAAGGTGACAGCCCTCTCAGAGACTTCCAAAGGAAACACTAAGGACATAGAAGCTTTAAAAACCCAAAATCGTACGCTAACAATGGATTTGGAAAGGTTGGAAACCCAAAGTCGACGCAATAATCTGAGGATTCTTAAAATTCCTGAAGGAGTAGAAGTGGAAGATATTAAGGGGTTCATATGCAGATTGTTTCGGGAGGATATCTTAAAGGACCGACCTGATATTAATTTGGAAGCTGAGATTCAGCGAGTACATAGGGACCCAGTCAGGTTGCACCCGGATCGTAAAGCTCCCAGGAAGATTCTGGTATATTTTCAGCCTTATAGTGTTAAAGAACTGATCCTCAGTAGATGTTTGGCACGTACCTCTTTACATTTTTGAGCCAACCCCTTTCAGATAAGATCAGATATTGGTGGGAAAACCGCTCAAAGACAGTGGGAACTTGGCTCTAGGATGCCTGAATTGCGTTCAATGGGGGCACAGGTACAAATGAAATTCCCAGCCCTCCTCAAAATAATGTGGAACAATAAAATGTTTACTTGTCATTTCCCAGAAGAAGTGGACGATATATTAGCCAAAATGAAAGGCTAGATGTCCACTTCTTTTTTCTAGAAATTAATTCTTCAAAGAAGGGTTAAACAACAAGAGGGGTAACAAGGGGGGGGGGGGGGGGGGAGAAATAACAAATAAATACATATAAAAAAAAGAGGGTGACGGAAAAAAAAAGCAGGGGGGAACTGAGGTTTGAGAGAACTATAAAAAAAAAAAGAAATCGCTCTATAAAAAAAAAGATAAAAGACCAAGGATTAACTGCACATAAGTGGGGGTGTCAAAGGTTAAGGGCCTCCTAAGGCGTATACACGCCAAACAGGAGGGTAGGGTTCCTCGGGGGGTGGGTTGGGGGGGTATCTAGGGGTGTGGGGAAAAAACTTATAAAAATGTCCTCGAATGCCATACATTTTTATTCTTTCTTATTGGAATGTAATTACAAGTCACAACTATTGGGAGGCGATGGGGTAGTTCTATTATATGATGACTTCGTGTAGTTGTAGTAACATCCTTTCCTGGAATTTGAATGGATTGGGAAGTCGTAAGAAACAAAAAAATATTTGCAGCTTTTTAAAAAATACTGGAGCAAGTATATTTCTTTTACAGGAAACACACTTAGAAGCAGAGGAATGTAAGAAAATATTTGTAAGATATAAATGGGTTCAGGAGATATTGTGCTCAAAACAAACCGGTGTCACTAGAGGGGTAGCTCTCTTAATAAGCGCTAATAAAGGGATTAGAGTTCATGATTGGAGTACTGATCAGTCAGGTAGATGGTTGGCTGCAGTGCTCACAATTGGTAATGTTAAAATCCTCTGCGGGGTATATTATGGCCCTAATGAAGACAATGAATGTTTTTTACAAAAATTAGAAAAGTGCTACAGTACACAATTCCAGTCATATTGGGAGGGGACTTTAATCTACTCCTAGATCCCCAAATAGATCGCACTTCAAAAACTAAATATAATTCTCCCAAAAAATCCCTTCTTGCTCTAAAAAAAATAATGAAGGACTATGCACTATGTGACGCCTGGAGAGTTAAGTATGGTGCAAAAAGAGAATATTCCTTTTATAGCAAAAAGTATCGTCAGTTTTCAAGAATAGATTTCTTTCTATTAGACCAGTCTTTTTTAGCAGTTATTTCTTCTATTTCTTACATACCAATTGGTCTATCAGATCATTCTGTAGTTGAGTTAAAAATAAACTTTAAAAATAACACCCTAGATTATAGGTGGACACTTGATAGGACCATCTTATTAAATGAAGAGTTTAGGGATAAAATTAGAGAAAATTCTATGGAATATATAGTATGGGACACTTTTAAGTCTTATATTAGAGGAGTATATAGTTCCCAAATGATTCTAAACAGAAAGCTTAAAAAAGAAAGGGATATTCAGGAGCTTAACTTAATTAAAATAAAAGAACAGCAACTCCACTCTGCTGCTTTGGATGACAGAGCCAGTATTCCAAAACTTGAGAAGGAAATATTGGAATTGCAAATAAATTTCAGAATAAGAACTGAAAAGACACTTAAGGATAAATGGGAAGTTAGTAAGTTACACAATTTTGAGTATGGAGAGAAATGTGGGGCGTTATTAGCTTGGAAGGCCAGGTCGGAGAGAACAAGGAATAATATTAAATCGTTGACACAGCGTGGGACAGGAGTAACCTTAACAGAAGACATTGAGATCAAAAGGGAAGCCAGAACCTTTTATGAAGAACTGTACCAAGAGAAGACTAATCGGACTGCGGAAGATCTGGAGATTTGGTGGACTTCGAGAGAATTGTCTCAGTTGAGTGACGTAGATAGGGCCTCTCTGGTCAAGGAGATAACAGTGGAAGAGATTAGATCACAATTGAAAAAGATGGCCAGAAATAAGGCTTCCGGCCCAGATGGACTTCCAATTGAGGTTTATAAAGACATCGCAGAAGAAATTTTACCTCCATTACAGAGACTCTTTAATAAAATATTCACCTATGGAGAACAAATTCCATCTTCTTGGCTAGATGCTACAATTTCTTTGATAGCCAAACCAAACAAAGATCCGGAAAAGATTGAGTCATACCGTCCTATCTCACTTTTAAATTCTGATCTAAAAATGTACTCAGGTATCTTGGCGTCCAGGCTGGCCAAAGTTATTAAAACAATTATCCACCCTGACCAGAGGGGATTTATACCAGGCCGTCAACTAGATGAACTCAACTTTCAAGTAACCGGAGCCATTGACACTGCTATTGAGAAGAAGATACTGCTCACTATTGTGGCAATAGATGCTGCTAAAGCATTTGAGCAAGTTAACTGGCTCTTCTTATGGAAATCAATGATAAAATTCGGCTTCCCGGAGATTTTTGTTAAGGGAATCGAAACTTTATACAGAGGCCCGAGAGCTAAAATCTTGGTAAATGGTAGCCTGTCTGACTGGTTGAACATTTTCAGAAGGACAAGGCAGGGCTGTCCCTTATCTCCTCTTTTGTTCGATATTTATATTGAACCTTTTGTTTGCACCTTAAGACAGGACCCAGTAATTAAACCATTTAAAATTGGAGATTTAATACTTAAGACAGCCTTATATGCAGATGATCATCTCCTTTATACATCGAACCCAGTAGAAGCAATACCAATATTATTTGAGAAACTGGAAGATATCCCTAAGACCAGCTGGGCAACTGTAATAAAAGAGGTGAAAAAACTCCTGACTAGGTGGGCCACCCTGCCTTTAAACATCTATGGCAGGGTGAATTTAGTTAAAATGATAATCTTGCCAAAAGTAACGTTTCTCTTCAACACCATTCCCTTAATTTTTAACAAGAAAGATATTCTCAACTTGCAAGGAAGGATAGGCTCTTTTATTTGGGCTACAAAATCTCCCAGAATAGCCTGGAAGAAGCTGAGGAGAGGATTAAAGCTTGGTGGTTTGGCACTTCCAGACTTACTTTTCTACTGCTATGCCTTCCAATTCAAAAAATTTAGAATTCTAGCCAATAAACAGGACCACACCTCACATAGTAGACTTTTTCAGGCTATGTTATTAGATCTTCCACATTGTGCAGATTTCTTTTAGTTTAAGTTTGGCGACCAAAAATTAAAAAAAAAATTCAACTAAAACTATTAAGGGCTGTCCTAGACAATTGGCAACAGATCTGTAAAATATTAGGTATTCCTTATTACCACTCTCAAGCTCCAATTTGGGATTCCCCCGGTACTCCGGAGTGCTTGACAGATCAATTAGCCCTTCCATTGAGGAGAGCTGGTCTCGAGAAATGGGGGGACCTTTGTAATGTGTCGACACTATTAAGTTGGGAATCCCTAGCAAGCATAACCGGGGGTACCCTCACGAGATTCAAGTTTTACCAACTGTCTGCTTGGTGGGGGAGCCAAAAGTGGAATACAGAAGAGGAGAGCCCCCTGTTGGAACTAATAAGTAGAAATACAGGGAGGAAGGGTGAGACCGCAGTTTGGTATAAAATCTTAGTGGGAAGTAAGGATAACCTTGAAACAGAAATTATTAAAATATGGGAGCCTACCATAGTTCAGAATCCAGATAGCTTAGTGAAAGCTTGGATAGATTCCTTTACAATGTCTCAAAATATTATAAACCTTCAAACTTGAGAAGAAACCATCTATTTACAATGTATAGGGTCTATTGGACTATCAAAAATGTCAACAGTACAATATACTTGTCCTAGATGTAAGCTTCCAGAAGCTAACGACATTCATATGTTTTGGGACTGTCCTGAAATAGTTAACTACTGGAGACAAGTCTGTTGTTTTTTGGAAGAGGTACTGTTATTTTCATTCACATGTACTCCTAGATTAATTTTCTTTGGTCTTCAAACTGATTATGACATTAACAGTTATATATCACAGTTTATTTTTTATTTGGTTATCATCGCCAGAAGAGAGATATGTAAGGAGTGGAAGTCGGAACTTCCCCTAAAATTTTCAGAATGTCTTAAAAACATCATGGCGGTGAGTAAATTTGATATACTTTGTGGAGGAGAGAAGTCTGTTAAATTGTGGTCTGCGTTAAAAATTTGGTGTGATAAATAATAGTCCAATGATTATGCCAGAGGTTAAGTGGTCCGATCCTCCCAATGTAGCAAGAAACATCGCAAATGGGAGTTGGATGGGAAATAACCCTACCTCTGGGCAATCTTCGCTGGCTATCCACAAACATCAGGGCTGGAAAGGAAGGTTTGTGTCAGTGGCTTGAAGAATGCCTATTTAGAGCTAATATCTACTGGTGGCATATATGAGGACACCATTTTTTTTTTTAAACCAATTATTTCAAAATAAGATAAGAAATAAAAAAAAACAATAAATAAAAAAAAAACACTTGTCATGGCCAAAAAGGAGCTCAGTGAATGCTTTCATTGATGAGAAGGAAGCTACAGTCTAATACCCATCGATTGACGTGGCCATGTCACTGGCAGTGACGGCGGGCTTGTTGGACTTGGCCCTTCTGGCAGGTTCACCCTTAATCTTTTTGCTTTTAATATGTGATCTGTGTTAGTGATTTTTGGTCTCTGCGCACTTTTTCCCTGTGTCCCAGAGTAAAGTGCGTGCGTGTGGTAAGGCTGGCCTGCCCTCCTATAGGAATGCATGGGGAATGTGTGTGCCCATGTTAATTCCTGATGCGTGGGGAGTGCAGGCTCGAGTTTGGTATGTGCGGACTCGTGTGATTGAATGCTTCGCAATGATGTATGTGGCATGATTGTGTCTTGTGCGGAAGTGCCACTTCTAGGAGTTGGCATATTAGTGTAAAATGTGTCTGGCGTGTGATTGGCTGGAGCTGGCTGGTGAGCCTGGCTCCAGGAGTCTGGATGGGTCTGCCCGGTGGTGAGTGTGGAGATTAGCATGCTGATGGCTGGGGAGGAGTGCACCTGGGTCCTGAATAGGGCTGGGTTTTCCCCACACAATGCTGGCTCCACCCCCTGTGGTGCGACTGATGATCCTAGCCCTGCCAGTGAATAGAGTGAGGGGCTGAGCACATCAAGGGTGCTCACAAACCAGCTGCGACTGGTTTTTCCCCTCACCCTGGAGAATAGACAAAGGATTTACCTGTATAAAAATGGGGCTGTGTCCCCACAGAAGTTGTTCTCTGCCAGGATCCTGTCTGAGGGGGCTGCTGCTGCTGCTGTTGCTGGGGCCAAGAGGACCGCCACTTGGATTGTCTCCCTGCCTGGAGACCCAGTGAGCTGGCTCTGGGCCCAGCCTTGCCCCCCCCTGCCTGCCTACAGACTCTTGCTGTACTTTTGAGCCTCTAGCGCCTGGAAGCACTTTATTGATTTTCTGCCAGCGCTTGGGAGCGCTTTATTGCCTGCTAGCGCTCAGAGCGCTTTATTTTTACTCTAGCGGCTGCCCTCGCCGCATTTTGCCGCTTATCTGCTGTTTTTATGCCCCGTAGTGCTAGGAGCGCTTTCTTTTAATTATTGCCAAGCCGTCCTTCTTAATACGGGTGCCCACCCCGTGTTGTGCCCCGTGCTTCTACCGTGACAAGAAACCGCCGCCGCTGCCGCCCGGCACCTCCAGGAAGTAAGGCAGGCCGGGGGCGGGACAAGCGGAAGCAGTGCCAGACCAGAAGCGGACGGGAGCCCACCCTGCGCTCCGGTCACTAGAGAAAGAACAGGCGGCATTGGCACCCGGGGCACCCGTGAGGGAGGGAAAGCCCCGTGGTGTCCAGAAGGAGTGCCGGTAAAGAGCCGCCGCCCGGAGGAGCAGGCGGAGCTCCGCAAAGAAGCAGAGTCCGGCCGCAGCCCAGCAGCCAGGAGAGGAGTCCAGTGGAGTCCCCCAAAACCGGTGAGGGGGGCCCCGGAGTTCAAGGTCATTGAGGGGGCGTCGGGGCACATTGCCGGTGCCCGCCCCTCCTGCCGGTGCTCGCTCGGTGCGCAGAGCATGGTGTAGAGCCTGTCGAGGCTCGGGGGCATTGCTCATTTAAAGCCCACTACGCTCCAACCTGAGAGGCCAGTTGTTGAGAACCCAGAAGGGCTGAAGGCGGCATCTCTTCCATTCGAGCCCCGAGAGGCTCAGCGCGCCCCCTGTGCATTTACGAGCCTGCGAGGCTCTGAGGGACATTTCTTTGTTTTACGAGCCAGAGAGGCTCGTGGGGGCACATTTGTTTCATTAGAGCCCACGAGGCTCCTGAGGCCACAGTCATTTGTTTAGAGACCTGAGAGAGGCTCGAGGTGCCATTGCTTTGCAGAGCCCAGCGAGGCTCAGGAGGCAGTTATTTGGTTAGAGCCCCGTGGCTCCCACCCTGGTTGGCCCCATTGTGTTCTTGAGCTCACGAGGCTCCAGCGTTGGCATCATCAGTCCTTACAGCTGCCCAGCACTTAGTTGTCAGTTGCCGCGTTTAGGTTTGTGTTCTTGGCTGCCTGCGCAGCCCACCCTGACATTTGGGACTAAGGGCATTTCAGCCCTTGCGAGGCTAGTTGGCCTGAGGGACAGTTCTAGTGTTGTGCTCTGTGCACCTTGGGCAATTTATGAGTTACTTGCCAATGTGATTCCTGCGCATTTGTTCTTGTTACACCTCTGAATGTTTTTATGCTTCATGTGTTTTGCTTCTTACCCTTTGCTATGTGTTTGATGCTTAGGTGATTGTTTTTCCTTTTATAGGTCCTGCTAAATAGGTCCTAGTTCCCTGCGTGATTTTCCTAAGGTGGTTAGGGATGCGTAGGAGGTATTTTTCCCTTTACCAGTAATTACTGGTTGTGTGCTACATGTACTATTTTGATGCTACAGTTATTATAGGTTCTATGTGCTAAGTGTTATACCTACAAGTATTATTATACCTACAAAGTGCTATTTACAACAAGTGCTAATTCTAAAAAGTGCATACCCCTGACAGTGGTCCATGTGGCCCTGTCCTGTACATAATCCCCTGTAAATTCTGCCCGTGCCTGTTGGCACATTGTAAAGTGTGTGTTTATCTAATGTGTTTTTGCTATAATACAAAGGCTATTTTTTATATAACCTTGTGTGGAGTTTCCTTTGTGGTGGGCCTTGGGTGTTGTTGCTGGGTGCACGTGCAAACGCTTTACACATCGCCTCCGAGATTAGCCTTGCTGCTCGCGTCACGTTACCTAGAGGGTGAGCAGGGGTTATCTTGGTGTGTAACTCCCTTGCCCTATCTTAGAAATGGTGATCTCTGACTGGCTTTGGCGCGAGCCTTGGCCAGCCAGGGGACTCGTTTCTAACAGGGCTTAACAGCACAAATGGCAAAATGCGACATAAAATCAGCTTTCTGTTTGCTTCCGGTCCATCCAGATGATTGGGATCTTCTGGGTATCCATTTCATGAGGAAATGGTACGTGGACAAGGCATGACCGATGGGTTGCTCTATGTCATGAGCATTATTTGAGTGTTTTAGCACTTTTCTGCAGTGGCTGTTCTCCAAAAGCACAGGTCACAAGTTGGTGACTCAATATCTGGATATTTTTTCCTTTGTGGGCGCCTCCGGCTCCATGGAGTGCCAGGTGGCCCTGGAAAACTTCAAAGAGATGATGACGGAACTGGGGGTGCTGTTGGCTCGCGAAAAGACAATAGGCCCCAGCAGGGCACTGTCTTTTCTCGGAATAGAAATCAATTCCAGGATAATGCAGGCGCGCTTGCCAGAGGAGAAAAAACTAAAGGTGTTAGAATTGCTCAATGAGATGCTAGCTTGGGAGAAAGTGACAGTCAAGGAGATCCAGGTCCTGCTAGGACGTCTTAATTTTGCATACAGGTTAGTGAGAGTAGGGGGAACTTTTTTGCAGTAGATTGGGTAGGGCACTGTCAAGTCAAAGACCGCCTCACAATCATGTGCGACTTTCAGCAGGTGTGAAAGAGGACTTGAGAATGTGGAGAGTATTCTTGCAGGCTTTTAATGAAATTCCACTTGCAAGGGAGGAAGACATGGTGTGGGATGTACAGATTTTTTCAGACACAGGGGCAGTAAGGTTTTCGGCCTTTTCTGGCAAGGAAAGTGGTGCACTGAGCAGTAGTCTGCAGAATGGAGAGAAGGGGGTAGGAGCATTGCATTCTTAGAGTGATTTCCTCTGGTAGTGGCGGTCACATTGTGGGGAACACAGCTAGCACACAAAAAAGTGACCTTCAGAGTAGACAATAAGGCAGTCGTAGAGCTAGTGAACTGCCAGTCAGCGAGGGACGAACAGGTGCTGAAGCTGTTGAGAGTGTTTTGGGTTGTTTGTGCCATGACATATACTTCAGAGCTCTGCACGTCCTAGGTGCGGAAAATGACATAGCAGATGCTTTGTCTCATTTGCAGTGGGGGCGATTCCATGGGCTAGCCAAGGACGCCGACAGGAACCCGACGCCCATGTCGCAGCAGTTGTGGTGCTAAGGCAACACAGGATGCTACAACGGGCAGTAGGGTTCGCTGGCAAAGTCTAATAGGATAGCTTATAACCTAGCGTGGAGAGAGTTTTTGCTTTCAGGCACCCAGCAGGGTTTTAATAACGAGCAAAGAGGGGAGGATGTCGCCCAATTCATATTGGATATGATTGAGAAAGGCATATCTAGAGTCACAATTGCAGGAAAGTTAGCGGGGATCGCCTTTGCTGGTAAGCTATTATGGGGCTACTCGCCGTCAGCAGGTGAATTAGGTAAGCGAATGCTGGAAGGTAGGGCCAGGGAACAAGGCCAGAGGATACAGGTTAGGAGGCCTTTGTCGTGGCAGCTGCTGGGCAAGGTGATACAGGTACTGCCAACAATTTGCACAGACGGTTTTGAGACTTGCTTATTCTCCACATTAATGTGTGGATGTTTTTTGGTGCCTTTCGGGTATCTGAATTGTTGGGGGACAGAAAGGGTGGGTGGATTATGTAAATGTAAATGTACATGTATTTATATAGCGCAAACCGCCCACATCGCAGGCATCTAAGCGCTTGCTTAGGGAACCCGTCCTGGTATTCCCCTGTGAGATAACCCCGGCAGGGTATCCACAAGGTGAAAGCCAGGCATCCCGCCGCGAGGGGCCGTTGTGGAGATTAAGCAAGCTATTGCCCAGAGTCGCAGAGTGTGAACCCGTGAGTCGAGTAGGCACCGGAGCGAGAATTATCGAGTCCGTGGAATTATTGAGCCCAAGCCCCGTCGAGGCGGGGAATTGAACCCTGGTCCAGGGCCGATCTCAGCTTCCGGGTCTGCCGCCTCTAACCCCTGAGCCACACTTCTCCATGTGGGAAGATGTGGTCCCACACAGGGAAGGGGTACATATTTGGTTGAAAAAGTCAAAAACGGATCAGAGGTGTTTGGGGAAATGGGTGTCACTGAAAGTATCCGTTCCTCAAATCACTTGTCCTTGCAGGTGGGAGGCACGTTGGCGGGCAGCGTCCAAAGGGAGCAAGGGGAGGGTGTTCACGCATGCTAATGGTAGCAGGGTCACAGCATGCCAGCTTCCAACAATGCTGAGGAAAGCGCTAGATTTTGGGACACACTCCTTCAGAATCAGGGCAGCACCAGAGGCAAACAACAGGGGGTGGGGGCAAGTAGACATCATGTGAGTGGGAAGGTGTTCATCTGGTTGTTACAGGCACTATCTGCTCAGCAGTAATGACGGGATTGGCACAGTTGTTCAAAATGCATGAGTTCACGCAGTTTTTCTCGTTTCAGGTTCGGTTGCTGGCCCCCTCTCGGTGGAGATGACAATTTGGGTAGTGGGGCATTCCTTTGTGAAGTGGGCTCAGATCCAAGCCAGCAAGAGTTATTTCGCAGAGAACTTAGGATTTAATGAAAAGCTTTTCAAGGTGTCGGGGAAGAGTAAAGGGGGCTTGTTATGGAAAGATTTGATTCCTTGCCAGACTAGAGTGATGGTATCAGACAGGTGTCCGGACATTTTGGTTATACACCTGGGTGAAAATGATTTGTGCAAAGAGAAAGCCATAGGTCAGAGGAGGAGTATGAAGAGGGACTTGGCGCTTATCAAAAAGCAGTGGTCAGGCTGCTTAGTTATTTTGACGGAGTTTGTTCCCCGTATGGTCTGGGGTGGGGCAATCAACCCAGGGGTGGTAGAGAGGGCCCGGAGGAAGCTTAACACGGAGATGGTACATTTTTGTAGAGAGCTAGATTTTGGCAGGTTTGCTCACAGGGAAATTCGTTATGATATAGTTGAATTTTTCAGAGGGAATGATGCTCACTTTTCTCCGATGAGCATGGATCTTTATCTTTGGGAAATAAGGGAGGTGTTAGCTAGGACTTTCAATGTCCAAAGCCACTCAGGAAGTTAAAGCCTAGGAGGAAGGGGGGGCAGAAAAAAGGGTAGGCGGGGTAGCCGGCCTTCCCTTTTTACTGGGTGGTGGGGTTTTAAAAAGTTGGCCAGAGTTGGCAGAAGTTTTTGGTTAAGTGTTGAAAATTTGTGAACAGGGAACGGGTAGGCAGGTAGGCTAAGTTTCAGGGAAGACGTTTGTTTTTTACAGGTGCAGAAAGGCAGGTAGTGGATTTGGGTTTTATTGGAGGGCATAAGTTTTAACTGCAATACTTTGTAATGTTGTTGTTATGTTAATGGCAGGGTGGGGGAACATCTGAGGGGATCGTGGGAGGATCAGGGGTCAGTTATTCGATGTATAGTGAGGTTTAAGTTTTGTAATGCAGTTGCTTTTTAACTCTAATATGCACCTGTTTCAATAAAGCGGCCTTTTACACACACAAAATTGGCTCTGTTTGGCTTGCCCCCCTCCCTCCCAATCAA
Source organism: Lissotriton vulgaris (assembly GCF_964263255.1). Taxonomy (NCBI): domain Eukaryota; kingdom Metazoa; phylum Chordata; class Amphibia; order Caudata; family Salamandridae; genus Lissotriton; species Lissotriton vulgaris. Next base: position 794,630,676 of record NC_141685.1, on the reverse strand, counting down.
TCCATTTTCTAAGTTCTGCTGCAAGTCCCTCCTTCTCTTTTAAGGAATACATACTTTTAAAGGGAATAATGGCACCTGGTTTAGTTGGAATGGCACAATCATATTCCCTGTGAGGGGGAAGTGAGGTGAACTTAGGCTTAGCAAAAACTGGAAAATGGTACTGAGGAATGTTGATGTCCATACACAGGCAGTCACCTTGTGATTGTTTTTAATAAAGTATAACAAAATTCAAAGATAACTGGCCATGCATGCGCATACATGGGCAGCCATCTTGTAATGGTGTTAAAACCCATTTAAAGATTGGCGCTGTTTGCAATGGCCACATGGGATGCAGTGAACTGCAAGCGGCTGCAAGGGCCCTGTACCAGTGTCTGTAATACTGCTAGGCTCTCACAAAAGAAAACAAAATAAGAATAAAAAGGAAACATCGACAGGCCAGCCCCTGGTACTAAAGGACCAACTTTGTGGCAGATGTGCACACTGCGCACAGGAAAAATGCCTTAATTTACACTGCCTAGAGTCAATGGATGAAGTGGATTGACCCACTGCCCTTGCAGCATGCTGTTGTGGGGGGGGGCAACATGTGAATGATACTAAAACAGGCCAATGGATGAAGAGGGCTGACTGAAAGCCCATCTCTGTATTTCCATATGTATATGTTTTTGCAATAATTAACTTTTATTGTCAAACAATGCAAAGTATAATAATAAACGCCCATCAAAAAATGAAGCAGTAAGTCGTCTCGTACAGTTATACAAGAGATGGTGAAAATTGGTATTACACTGGTGAACTGCATGTGTTGCACGTATTCAGAGCAGTGCACCAGACTGTAGGATGAGGGTGAGGTTGGCAGTGGCGGCTCCTCTATAGGGGTGTCTGGGCGCCGCCCTCCTGCTTTCTCGCCGTGCGAGAAGGCAGAAACATAAACGGTAATAACTACCATTTGCTTCTGTCTTCTCGCACGGCGAGAAAGCAGAAGTTCCTGATTGGGGGTGGGCGGTCCTGCTTGAGGGCAGGGGGGAGTGGCTTGACCACTGTTGTTCATACTGACTGTTTGGGCAGCCTGAGGCCGCCCAAACAGTCAGTATGAACAACAGTGGGCAAGCCACTCCCCCCTGCCCCCGAGCAACACTGCCCACTCTCCCCGCAGCATACATAGAGAAAATGACCCGAGTGGGGCGCGGCATCACCAATCACAATGCTGCCATTGCAGCATTGTGTTTGGTGGAGGGGAGGGAGGCTGCCTTCCTGATGACGAGCGCTGCAGCCAGGAATTCAAAATGCAGGACGGCGGGAGTCGGGAGTCTCGGGAGTCTCGGGACTTAACCGAAAGTGGGACAGTAAGTTTTACTTTTATTTCTTTTTTTTCCATTAAACCCCTCCCGCCTCCCCCCTCCGCGGCGCGACGACCCCATTTTCACCCCACCCGCCCGTAATGCCTGCCGCGACTGAGTAGTCCATAGCATTAGCATCCAGCATGGCTACTTTCACGGCTGTTCGCTCCGATGTGCCCCTTTTCATGCAGAGTCAGAGAGTCTATTCTCCTGAATGCAATTTCATTGTCACAAAGGTCCCTATAATTTCCACACTGACCTCCACGCACCACTACCCCTCACTCCCCCACCCCTACCCCTACCCCCACTCCCCCTCCCGGACGAGTCGGGCGGCGGCATTTGAAGAGAGACCAAGGTTTGACTGAGTCTTCAGACTGAAGTTTCACTCTTTCCGTGTTGTGTGCGTAGTGGACAAGTGTGCCCCGGGGGCAGTGTGTGAATAGTTGGAAATCCGTTCACCAACACCAAAAAGCACACACTGATTCGGACAAGCTCCTCGAGGCGATTCTGCTTAAAGTCTCCCTAATGAAATAAAAGCAGTAATTCCTGATCCTGTTAACAATATCACCATGCCACCAACCGCATTGTGTCCCTAACATCATTTTATTCACATAGACAATGTATGTAATGTTTCCTTTCCCCAGAGTGGCTGTGCACGCATTTACATACCCTCTATGCTGTTGGCGTTTGAAAATGTCCTAATTCCGAACTTATTTTTCTAACCAATATTTCCTCCTAAATAAATTAGATTTATATACATTCAGCAACGACCCAACACACGTATGTCAAAAACCAGTTGAGAAGGGTGTACTGCGTTTTCTATAAGATTAATGTGTATTTTATTGGGAGTACATTGCGGTAAGGGCTCAGATAGCATAATAAATGCATGCCAGACGATACGTCCGTAGAATCCATGTTACTTCTTTGCAGGTTTTCATCTAAATTGTATTGCATGTCCATAGACATGTAGAGATTCCACTGGGAACGCCACCTCCAGCACATACATGTTGCATATCAGACTCATTAACACAATTTCGGACATACATTTGCAAGAGCCAAAAATGTTCCCATGCAAATGTGCTGCATATATTCTGAGCCTGTAGGTCCACATTCACAATTGGGACTTGCGTCCAGGGGAAGCGAGCATGGAGGAGCATGAGGGCGGCATGTGATTATGAGCACAGATACCACTTCCACGATTTTCCCCTGGCCCAATATACATCAAACCGTGGTAACAATTAGCTCCCATGATCCTCATGGGTATGGTAGTGGGGCCTGCTGCTGTCAGAATAATCTTGGCACTGGGCTTTCCTGGTACCCATTGATGTCAGAGCACATTGCCTACAAACAGCACATTTTGCTTATGGACAAATTCTTTTTTTGAATTCACAAGTATACAAAATGCTTCTTTTGCAGAGCGAGATATACATTTAGTGGCTCTGTGACTATTCTTTTTATGTTAAACACCTGTAACTTCTGTCGCTGGTCTAGCATTGACAGAGGGCATATTTCTTTTCTTCATTACGCGATTAAAATATCCTTTTTTTTCTCTTGGAGCACTGCTCCTACGTTTCCTCAGGCTATCACAAAACAAGCATTTGCAATGCAATAGGTCTCGCATTAGGAAAGTTTGAGCTATTGATATTGTAAATGACAAATTAGTTATTTATGTGTTGGTTTTGAAAATAGCGAAATTAATAGCTTTGTCATTTACAATGCCAATGGTTATAACTTTCGCAAATGTGACACCTATAGCATTTGTAATGCAATATGTGTTGTATTTATGTGACTTAGATGTATTGATATTACAAATAACAATGGCTTTTAATTTTTTAAAATAATTAATACTGTAATAAAAGTTATTGTAATTTATAATGGCAATAGCTTAAACTTTTGTAAATAACTTTTGTGAAGATTATGTTCAGTGTATTTTATTGTGACGAAAATCGAAGAACAGAAGTGAAATATTAACATCTTTTTGTGACAGGTGTAATAAAGCTTGAAACATTGAGAGAACATATTTGAACCAGTTGTTGTTGAATGGTTGCACAGATTGATATTGTGGTGGCGCCGATTGATGCTGTGGCGCCACATTACAGACCCTCATCTTTTCGAGGTCTGTAAGTTAGGGCCATGATATGGGGTGATTGTAAAACGGCAGTGTGTAGAGCTGTCGTAATGGTGGAATTAAATAATAAATAAGAACAACTCATTCTTTTCATTCAGGAAACGTCAAAAACTCACTTTTCCCATCAGGCATTCAATCCTTCAGACCAACAATAAGGAAACATCCGACACAGTTTATCAATCCACCAAGTCAAACCTACAGTCCGAACCCCTTTCCTCTGCGCTAGGAAATGCCTGCTTTATCCAATAATCTGCACCCTCCTTTATTTTCTACATTCTCCCTCAATTGCACCTGTAGCTCCAACCAGAGCACCTAAATAAAGTTGTACCATTGACCCATCACCTTCCTCAATCCTAAACTTTTGGAAGCAGCTCAGTTGCACTGGTGATGAACTGTGCCCATCACACCTGTGAACCCTATCTAAGCATAAATAATTGTGAGTAGTACTGTGAAGCGTGGGCATGATTCCCACATGGCACTGTATGCAGCACTGAAGGAAATCAAATAATAGAAGGGCAATTGCAACTCATGACTGTTTATTCTGGATCTATCAGGTAATGCCACGAAGGTTGCGGCTTACAGGGTAGCAATCAATGACGACCTAATTTACACAACTGAGATAGGGATGATAATCTGCCTGTTCCCCAACTTTTTAGTTAACCTAACAGAGAAGGTTTTAAATGGTAGCCCAGTTCGATTATGGTGATCCTCGTTAGTGCCTAATGCACATGACATTCCTACACAGGTGAGCCATACACTCTTGCAATCATGAATTATGCAAATTCAAATTTCCGCTTTTAATTTACCAGAGCATTAAGCATCACGATTGGTTTCTCCCACGGCACTGAAATCCCTCATAAAAAACAAAGACAGTCGCTAATTTTTTCAGTGAAGTTACACTTCTTGTATCACAAATACTGCAAGATATATTGAGTACAGGCTAAAGAAAGCGTTTAGAGTCGGAAGCACTTATTGTTTAGAGGGCGCTTCATGTATTCCTTCTTAAACAAGTTCAATATACACACAGTCCCCCACCAAAGCACTTTCTGGGCTAGATTGTGTTTTATAGTTGGTGTCTCCTACAGAGCTGAGACTTGGAAAAATTAGCAAGTATGTTTGCCTTAGCTGTCATCATCAAAGTAATATACTTATCACATATACATTACAGACACGTGTCATAGAGAGAAACATGATCGTCCCCGTTTTTATTATTGCTGCTGTGTCAAATAGTACACGCCATTGAAGCTATACTGTAAAACTGTTATGTGTTCATAATATCAGACTGATTTGGTTAGTCCGAGTGGTCTGCGTTCCATGTGGTAGCACAGGTTTTTTTCTAGTCCTAGAATATATGCTAATATTTGTAATAGCAGTGATTCAAAATGGAGGCAGGAGTGTAACTGGGAGATGTTCTGCACTCCCAGGGTATGGCCTGAATGAAGAGGCTACTTTCCCTCTATATCTACTCATGAGCTTCATCTTAACCCTGGAGAGGACTGGTTGTAATCCACTGCACCTGGACATGCAGGCCAGGCATACCAGGTCACTCAAGACGGCTGCTTTTGCATGGTGGCTGACAAGGCTCAAAATGTCGGTGACTGATCAGCAGATGTGTTAAAGGAGACAAAGCCTCTGAACAACACGAGAGCTGTGCACCAAGCGTGCAGAGGATAGTGGCATGGTGACTGGCAGCAGAAGTCCGAGGCATGCTTCACTGTCTTTCATCAATTTTCTGACTTGTCTGAAGAAAGCCTGGCCCTTGATGGCAGTGTGATACAGCACCACAAAACTCATGCTAATCCTCACTCATTATCACTCGTGCAGCCTAACTTCCATGTACTGTGAATCATCACGTATACATTCATACCGGCATCGTAAGTGGGATAACCAGGACAAATGCATCTGGCTCAGTTTGATATCAATCTGAAGTTAAATCCGCGAACACATGAACCCAACTCTACTGTGGTGCACACTTGGCAGCTGGAAATTGTTTCTAAAAGTTACTGTGAAACCCGATTACATAATGCAGTATTTAAAATATGTTGTTGCACCTGGAGACTTTTTTCAGTGTATCCCATCAGCAAGCAATACCTACACCTTTTGGAACCAGGCAGCTGCTCGCCACTCGAGTCAGTCGAGTCCTCACAGTGAAACTGAAACAGGGCTGTGAATGAGAGGGCAGGGGCTGCTCGTGCATGCGCGATATTTGTTCTGAAGAGGGAGCCCGGCGCCGGCAGCTGAAGTCCCGGGTCCCAGGAGGGGGCCCAGGTGAAGACCAGCCCTGTGGGTCTCCCCTGCCGAGACTGACCCGCTGCCTGCCGAAGGAGAGAGGGACACGCGGAAAGAACCCGGTGAGTGGGGGTGGGTGGAAAATGTGTGCGTGCGTGTGTCTGTGTGTGCGTGTGTCTGTCTGTGTGTGTGTGTCTGTCTGTGTCTCTGTGTGCGCGTCTCTGTGTGTGTGTGCCTGCATGTGTGTGTGTGGGTGTATGTGTGTGTGCGAATGCGTGAATGTGGCTGTGTGTGCGCGCGATGGAGAGAGGCTGACTTACTGTGAATGTGAGACAGGAGAAGTGCACGGCGCAGTGCGTGCGCGCCCACGAACTGAAATCGCTGAGGGCTTGCGCGTGCACATCCCCTGTCTCAGATTCCCAGGAAGTAGCCAACAATAGATACTTCGCTGGACGCAATGCTTCGCATTGCTACACCAGCTCGACCTAAAAAACAAACAAATATCCATATTTTCCATAACCGTACCATCAGACCCCAGGGTCATGGAATATTACATTCATCAGTCCTTCGACCGTCAGACCCCACACCAAACCAGAAACAGAAACACAGTCAAATACAGTTCCTTCTGTCGCCAGATGCCCCCAAAAGGACCGGTGCCAAAATGCCCATTCCCCAAATACATGGCCAGAAAACATGACAATCCGACCCGCTTCTGTCACCCACCAGCCAAGCCAAACACATTCCACCCTCCTACACACCACATCCCTAACAGCAGACTTAAGCCTCGCCTGTGCAGCCTGTACACTCGGCTGTGACTGTACTTGGGTGGGATACTGACCGGATGTTGACAGCTTGGGGGATGTGGAGAGCCTGTGTTTTCTGGTGCGATGGTACATGGCCTCACTTGCGTTCCTCTTGTTGGGCAAACTATATAACATTTGTAGAAGCTGAGGCTTGAAATGTTCTGACCAAAAAGGTAACATGTTTCATACATCAGTGTTTGCCTGTACCTTTTCCAGACTGTTTTATTATTACTGTTGTAAGGGGCTTACCTATTTATTTTTCTCAGTGTGTAGACGTCTAGCTGCATATGTTATCTCGCTTCAGTGGCATTATGGGGGGTACTCTCCATTTAGCTTTTAACGTCAACACGAAAAAAAAATTTGAGCAATCCCTCGTTTGTAAATTTTTTCACTTAACACTTGTCTCCCACACTCTGGAATAATAGCCTGGCTTTAACGTACAGCAAAGTAATGTTGTTCTTCGTCTGTGTACACGTTACAAACTTTGTTAATTGTTAGACGACCCACCTTTCATTTGCGAGCTTTCACTGCTATTACATTATGTATTTGCGGTGAAGCGTCAACATAGTAGTAAGAGGAATAAGCAAGAAAGGAGTAAGAAGTGTACGCTACGCTCGCTCACCACATTGCGCTGCCCGTGACTTTTACACCCCACCTCTTTCAAATGTCACCAGCCACCACTGGAGGTTGGCAAAGTAATCACCAGAACATTATTTTTTGTTTATTTCTTGGCGTCCCTTCAGACACGGTATGCTGCAGGTACTACAGTCTAATCGTAGGGAGGGATGAGGGTTGCAAGCCCAGTTATGTTCAAGTGTACAAATTTAGTTTAGACTATCATTGCTCTGCGCAACAAAGGTTTTTCAGCAAGCTCCTTGGTTTTATAGCAATGTTTGCCTAGTAGCAATCTGCTCGACATGCACCTATAAAGTCATCTTCACCCTCTCCCTTATTGGACTGCTTAGACCTTCAATGCTTTAACCCCTTCCGTGCTCTCGTTGGCCGTTGGCCGTCGTGAGCACTACCTGCTTGGCTCTGCGAAAGGCCAACGGCCGACGCTGCCCCGCCCACTCCGAACGCTCGCATTGCGCCGAAATAACGGCCGCGGGAAACGGGTTAAGGAAATAAGGAAGAAAATCACAAACTAAATTCTGTTTTGCTTTGCATACGAGTGCACACGTGTTTTGCTCTGAGATGTGCCCTCAGGTCAACATTTATTGCCATTCTAAACGACTACTTTTCAACCATTCCTAAAAATCTTAGGGGAATGTAGAACTTTCCCCAAAATATTCCAGGACTGGAGTTGGAATAATAATAATCCTCCTGGAGTATTTGAGGGAAACTCGCTCTTTCCCCAAATTTTCCAGGACTCGAGGTAGACTAGTCGTTTTGAACTTCCAGTGCCCACCACGCCCACTACTGTCCCGAGGTCAAGAAAAGTGAACGAGCTGCCAAATGACTCATCCACATGTGATCCACTCCTCAAGGCCTCTCTGTTCAGCCCACAAAATGTTGCATAATGAGGACTGTAGTTTTTCTTTCAACATTTTTACTATGAGCTCAAAAATCCCAACATGCAAAGTGATGTTGGTTAAAAAGCAAGAATTGGCAGAGGATTTGCTGCAGGACATGGAGAAAACAGTTATGTTTTAAAATGCGACACAGTGGTTTTAGTCCGTTTCAAAAATCTTGTTTTACATACAAATTCAAATGTAAACACTGATCGTATATATTGTGAGGGTTCACTCTTTCATGCATTGAACGCTCCAATTCATGTCCACCGCATCACCTTTGTAGTTTAGTGGAAGTGAACGATTCGTCCAGTGCTTTGATAAACAAAAATGCGCCCAGAATATGGAACTTCATCACAGTCCCTATAAGGAATACCTCCTCCTTCTTAAAATTCAAAAGGCAGCTCAAAGACTTCTTCCTCAACGAATCTCTCCCAAATGGATAGCTGTCACCCAAGCTCAGAATTCTGACCACTATGACTCACCGCCACTTTAAATCTAAGTCTCCTACCTCGCCCACCCCGTCTCGTTCCCAGGACTTCTCCCCCCTTCCGAACGGACGCCGTTCATGGGTCAACGTATAAACCATTGTTATATTGTTGTGACTTCTATGCTACCAATTTTTGTAATAGTGAACACGGATGGCTTAACACCAGGCACAGAGATATAAAATTCTCGATAGAAAATAGCCCTAGCCGGATGACTTTTTTGGATATTGAAATGAGGTGTGTGGACGGTCGGTTGGTTTCATCATTGTTCAGGAAAGACACCGATAGAAACACGATTTTACACCACAGGAGTGCACATCGCCACAGTTTAAAAGCTAACTTACCCTATGGGCAATTATTAAGAATAAGACGAAATTGCTCTGAAATGCAAGACTATGAGCTGCATGCCCAAGCATTTTGCTGTGATATGCAAGAGTGTGGTTACCCGCGGAAGCTTCTCAAACATTCTCTTAAGCGTGCCATACGCCCATAGAATGTTTATTACAAACCAAACAGCGCGCACCTTTGGAGAAACTCGTGTGCGTCACCACCTTATGCCCGGACACACACAAACTACGACAGGCTGTACTAAGGAATTGGCATTTGTTGGAGGGGTTGAGCTGCCTGTTCCCCAAACCCATTTTTGCCTACAAAAAAAACCGTAGCATTGGCCAGGAACTCATCCGAGCTGATGTGGTTATTCCTAAGCCCAAAAGCGACTTAATAACGCAATGGAATCTCAAGCCAATTGAGGGCCACCACAAGTGTGGTAACTGCGTCGCCTGCTCCAGCACAATAGAAGGCGATGAGTTTGTACATCATGCGGTTAAGTGGAAGCATAAAGAATGTTCTAATTGCAGAACTAAGAACGTTGGGTACATGATTCTATGTCCGTGCCAATTAATTTATATTGGAAGAACCAGTAATCAATAGAGGTCCACCTCAAAAAAGGGGGGGTTTAGTGTGTATCCTGATGACTTTGGAATACACACATTTGGTTAAAATACCCCTCACACACCAAAAGGACCCTTGGTGTCATGCTTCATCATCGGAGTCTTCCCGCCCGGCTGCAGGACGGGGCAGTGCTGCGACAAGCGACTACGCTGGAGCACCTTTTAATTGTGGGTACTATGTGAGTGAATGGAGTGAGTGTCAGTGGGGTCAGGGGTGAATGACAAGTGATGTTAAAAAATACCTGGCCTAGTGATACAAAAACTATTTAATAAACACTGGCTGGTATTGTTAAAAAAGTGGTGTCGGAAAGGGTAAGCGGTTAATGGGCTTACTTTCCTGTGTGGGTCGACATGTTTCGGGGCGACATGCCCCTTCGTCAGGACCGGGTAAAAGATCCCCCTGTCACTCACTAATGTGTCGCCACAATGGGTCTATTTACAAAAAGGTGATTACCACGGAGGCCACGGACGGAGGAGGAAGCACAACGAGGCTGGGGGTTGATTGGACTCCTATTATACCCTTTGTCCTAGTGTTGGCCCATGAGGCACTGCTCCTCATCATAATAAGCATACTACATGAGTATCTAGATAGGGAAGTGTGTGACTAATATAAAGTATATATACATACACATTGATCCCTTCTCCTTTTTTCACCTTTTTGTAATAATGATTGACACAAAATAATGGTGTCTAGGGAAGCGACAATAAATTGGTTTCTTACCCTGTATCAAAAAAACGCATCGAGTGACTGTGGTTTGGGCACTTTGTGTTGTTCACTATTGATATCAGGTCTAGCCCTCACCATATAAAGGACCTAACCCCTTTTGTTCCCAACCAATTTTTGTAAAGCGCGTCAATACTCTCGATTCGTCACTAATCAATGCTTATACTACTGCCATACTATGTAATTTTTCCACTGCTAATGTGTAAAGCACTCCGATACCTTAGGGTCTGGCCAGCACTATACAAAACTCTTAAATAAATAAATAACAGTATTCTGGTGCAACCACCAGAAGGATTTTCTTTTAAATAAAAATAAAAAAATCAGAAAAAGAGTAAGAGGTTCTTCCCTCAGATTCTGCACAGCATGCTAACGGCACACTGACAAAAGGCAAAGCAGTCAGTGCCATTAGGCTTCAACTGCTTTTATAATACATTGGGATGGGGTATAACTCTAACCCTGAGCACTGATCAGTGTGGTCTCGGTATAGCAAACCCTTTGTTCATGCAATTTTTGGGGGGGGACATACTTTTCCCAATGTTTCACCAAAAAAAAGCTTTCCTATATTTTTCCTATTTTCTCATTTCCATTCAGGGGAATTCACAAACCCTGGATATGTTTAAAACACACAACATACAGGGGAAATTATTGTGCCTGATTGGCCCAAATGAGGCCTGGATACCTTTTTGGAAAAAGAGGCATGAAGGCTTAAGTACAAAGTTCCCCAAACATCAAAACGAAGTCTTATCACTAGCGTAGGAAAAGCCTCAGCAGTTAAGTGGTAAAAACAAGCTTTTAACAATGCCAATTGTTTTGGCCTATGTGTAGTGAAACGGTTTAGTTGAGCTTCACTAATACACAGCATAGGTAGAGGCTGGGTAGCAGCAGTGCAAAGTATCCCAAGATATAGAATAGGTACAGGTCATGTGATGGCATCAGAACCAAAAACACAAGGTGCAAAACAAGGTAGAGGTAGCAACCGCCTGAGTATCTCTTCCTCATGGAATGCGCAAAACTCGACAATTAACAGGGCAAGCTGCTCTCCCCTACAGAAGCGGTACAGAACAGTTTTGTTTTGATATTTATGTAGCACTTTCCATGTCGATTCCAAGGTCTAAAGCATTTTTGGGGCAAAAGCAGACTAAACTCACCCTATTTCACGCACCCTTTTGCTTGCACTCATACTCTGTGTTGCACCCTTCTCATTTTCCCCCACTCTATCACTCACCTACTCTTTTATTTCCCCTATCTCGTACTTCTATCTCCATCTTCCCCACCTCAGGCTAGTTCAATAATTTTTGCCATCCAAGTGGAAGACCCAATTTTTGGTATCATCGTCTCTAGCAATGATGCCACAATTGTAGCTTGTAATATTAACATGCCATCCCTGGTTGGTGGCAGCCTAGGCATCCATCTAGTAATCTCTCACCCAAATTTGCCCATTACATCTCCTGTATTTCACATTGTCCTTTTTTCGTACACCTTGTTCCAAGAACTTTCCTCTCATTCATTCCGCTTCTTATTCTTAGACACATGCTCCCCACACCTTCCCCATTCTCACTCATTTCCTTTCCTCACCTCACCTTCTCTATCTCACATTCCCACTCTCTCACTTTCCTCCCTTCTCATGCTTTTCATTTGCAGGCCTCGACTCTCTTCATCCTCTAGCACCCTGCTCTTTCTTCCTTGCTTTCGGGTTCCTCTAGCATACCTAAGAAACACACCCTACTTTCTTCCTGACCTTCATCTCACCATCATTCCTCACAACTTCCTTTCACATATCTCCTATTCTCACTTTCTTTCCTCGCTCTTCTAAGATCATTTTTATGAGCAAATTTTACAGGTCAATATATTTCTTGGGGTAAAAATGCCCAGTTATTTACCGGAGCATGCAGATTTTGGTGCAGTAAGCAATAAAGTTCACATTTCATTAGGCAAACACCCTAAATTTGAGTAGTATTTCTCAAATACGATACATTTCGGACTCGCCAGAGTCAGGTTCTTCCCAGAAACCATAAATATCACATCAATTACCAGGCCACTAATGAGGGGGGCCTAAAGTAGGTAATGGTACCATCTGTTATTGTAAATCAGAGCACATAGAGAGGCAAATCTGGTTAACAAAACACTATATAAATAACAATTATTATATTTACTGGTGAGAAACAAATCCTCAAAACATATTTAGGTAGAGAAGCATGAACCAAAATATATCATTACTGGGAATTAAATTAATCCTCCCTTCAAGAACACACATATTAATATTACAGGCTGGCACATGGTAAAGTCCATATGCCAAGATAAAGTCCTGTCATTCACCACTGGTGAGAATCTAAAATCCAATAAATGCCTCCAAAGCAAACGCCCTGGAGCAGGGGCATAGGGATAGTGATCCGGCTATGCCTACAGAAGAGAAAAGAATGAGGAAGGCCAGATTTCAACAAAACCCTAACTGTGTACTAATTTGCTTGTGATTAACTTTCAGTCTGGTTTATCACAATCTTGGGGCCTCCAGGGCCACAGGGGTCAGATTTCTGACCTCTTGGAGCAAGGGCTTAGTTCAATGCACAAACACGAATTGGAAATCCATTTGGACTGTAACCATTACACAACCCACTAAGCAATTCTGTGCAGGTGGTATTTTCTGGTCATGGTTAGTCCCTCTACGTGGTTTCAGTGACATAGGTAAACTCCAAACCTTCTTTTCTAAATGAAAAACACGCTCAAAATAGCACTAAGTAGCAGGGGATAAAACTTTAAAATGTTTATTTCTAAACCCAAGTCTAGAGCTGAAAATATGAATAGTAACCACACAGAATGGCAAAAAAGCAGACAATGCATAGCATGGCCAGCGAAAATGATATGAATATTCCTAACACTGTTAGAAATGGGATTTCTGGTTGGCTAAGGCTTGCGCCAAAACCAGGCAGAAACCACCACTCTAGTCAGGAAAGGGAGTTACACGCCAAAGATAACCCCTGCTCACCCCCTTGGTAGCTTGGCACAAGTAGTCAGGCTTATCCCGGAGGCAATATGTAAAGCGTTTTCCCAACACCCATACAGCAGCAACCCACTAGGCACACCACAAAAGCAACTCCACACAAGGTTATATAAAAAATAGCCTTTGTATTGTCATAAATACATTAGAAACATAATCAAACAAGGTACACTGTGCCAACTGGCACTAGACAGTATTTACAGGGGACTATTTACACACGACACGGCCAATGGGGCCACTGTCAAAACCATCACAAATCACCAATTGTAAATGTAGCACAAATAGTAAATGTAGAACACAACCAGTAATTACTGTCAAAATACTGTACGTAGTATTATATCCAGCAACATAAAACATATTATGTAATCAACTTCACATCAGGCGCAAACCACATTATGCGCTAACCTCATGAGCCTAAACTTTAGATTAGGGAATAACCCCTTAAACATAAATCACAGTAGGGGCACAAAACACAGTATGCACAAATCATCAGCATAAACGCATTATGTAACTTTGTAGGGCCGGGTGCTCTACCAATCTTCCCCCCAAAATGATCCCAGGCCAACTGGCTTTACACAGGGGCTCAAATGCCCAATGTCCAGAATGTCAGGGCTCTACGGGGGGCCCTCTCCAATGACCCCCTGGCTACCTGGGGAGCAACCACAAAGTGCACCGGCGCTGCAGCAGGGGGGTGCATCTCACCCCACCTTAGCATAAGACAAAAATGCCCCCACCGCTGCAGCTGCCTGCGCTCTCGCAGTTCATCTGGGAATGGCACTTGCACCTCTGTGCCGGGTGAACCCCACTCTGAGGCTCTGAAAAATAACTTTGCCCCACGTTGCAGCTGCCTCCTGTCAGGCGGGGCAGCTGTGGCAGCAACGGGCATCGCCAATGTGCCCCGAACTGCACCAGCACTTCGTGTGTGAGCCCCACAGGGCTCTTTAACACAAAAAAACAAGGCTGCCTCCTGATCGGCCCCACTCACAGGGACCTTGCAGGCTCCTCTCCACTTCTCCGGACTCCACTGTCAGGCGGGACTCCGTTCGCACGCAAGGTCCCCGGTGTGGCCGCAGTCTTCTCAGCAGCGTCCAGTGAGCCTGCGGGGCTCTTCTCTCACTTTTTCATCACTCTGGACTTCCTCACCGACGGAGGCGGGGTAGGCTCCCGCCCTCCTTCCGGAGTCCTGTCTTCCTCTCTACAGCAGCAGGCAAGGTTACTCCCACAGTCAGGCTGACTCGGGCAGGACGTCCGGCCGGAAGCTTCGTCTCCTTAGCCCCGCCTTCCACCAGGCCGCAGCGGTGACTTTTCTTCGGCACCACAGTGCGGGGGGGTCACCGCCTCAAAACAAAGGCAAACAGCGGGGTGAGCACCCACTTTCTTCAGACCTGGGCAGCTCCTCTGGACTGGTGGCAATGCGGGGTGGACTCCCGCTCGTCTATGCACACCAGAGCGGGCTGGGCACCCGCAAAAGGAGCAGCAATGCTCAGTGGGCACCCGCTCAGTAGTAAAGCATAAATCTGCTGCAGAAATAGCGGGTAGGCTCCCGCTTCTTCAAATAAGCACACAAGCGGGGAGGGCACCCGCTATTTCCAGAAGCATAATGCGGGGTAGGCTCCCGCTTCTTCCAAAAATATAGGAAACGCTGGGTGGGCACCCGCCGACTTTGATGCACATAAAAGGTTTCCGGAATGCGGGGTGGGCACCTGCTTTTCCCACGGCAAAGAGGGGGAATTCCAACGTCAGGATTCCCTCGTAATAGATGGCAGCTGTGTGCTAAAAGGCCCCAATACTCTCCTCTCCTCAGGGGAAATTTAAATAACAGCGCTCCCAGGTGCTAGAAGCCACAAAGTCTTTGCCAAGGCAAAAAGGAAGAGTCCTTGGTGCTGGGGAGCCCCAGCAAAGAGCAGCCAGGCAGGCCAGCATGCAGGGACCCATAGGAAGCAGCAGCTGGGTCCCGTGGCGGTTCCTCTTGGCAGCATGTTCTCCTAAAGTCAGCACAAGCACAACACTTTCATGGGGTCACGGCCCCTGCATTTATACCACTTTTCCCTTTGTATCACAGCACAGGGCTTGGGGATACCAGTCAGAACTGGTTTGGAGGAGCTTTGGAGCACTTTGTTTTGGTCAGCTCCTCTCTCCTTTGTCAGGTGGGGGTTCAGGGATCAGACGCACCACAGGGGACGGAGCTGGCATTGTGGAGTGAAGGCACAGCCCTATTCAGGTCCCAGGTGCAACTCCTCCCTCCCATCTGCATGCAGATCTCTCTAGTCACCACTGGGCTGACTCACCCTTTCTCCTGGAGCCACCCACCTCTCCCAGCCCATGTCACTCACAAGCCAGACATGCAATTCACATCAGGCAGGCAGACACACAGCACACAGAAATGCCAACTTCTAAAAGTGGCATTTCTCAACCAGTCACCATAAATCTGTGCACACCATTGCGCAGCATTTATTCTCACGAGTTCATACATACTAAACTCGCCCCTGCACTCCTCTCATACCAGGAATTACCAGGGACACACATATCCCCCATGCATTCCTATGGGAGGGCAGGCCATTCTCACCACAAGCACTCAGAGCGTGCACGCACTTTACACTGGGCCACAGTGCTAAAGTGCCCAGAGGTGTAAAATCACTACCACTATGTCAGAGCTTAAGGCAAAAAGTCCAGGGGTGAACCTGCCAAAAAGGGCCAAGTCCCACACATACAAGTTACTTATGTTTGATCATGCTCTGTCTGGTTGAGACTCTAGCTAGCTGCAGATTCCTCACCTTTTGAATACTCCCAAGGCATCAGACTGGATCCGGAATCTTTTCAGCAGTACCTCGGCGCACAGCCAGATGGAGGCGTGAGGCTCTGCACTGACACCATTCTGCTCCAGAAATTAACTGGGTCTCCCAACTGGACGTCTTAGTATTAAGGCATAACCAGTTGACAGGAGCCCTACTAAAGGAACACCGACTGTCCCACACAAAACCTATAGGGCCAGCAGTAGCTATCTATAATGGGAAAATGAAAGCTTCCATTATTTATGGCGCTGAACTCTGGGGGCTCGAAAATGTATTACCCCTAGTACAAGCACAGAACAAGTTCATGAGATCCCTAACTACCCTTCCCCAATCTACAACCATGAAGCCTCTGCTCCTAGACTTGGGTTGCATTCCCCTTGATGAGGTTGTAGGCTTTATACCCCTAGCTTACTTGAGAAGGCTTTGGACCACCCCAGAATTGGCACTGTATGCAAGTGCATTAATGCACATCAGGAGTGCTGTTCTATCTTCCAAAATTAAATGGCTGCAGAAAATCAGGTATAATTTGAAGGAAATGGGGCTTAGTCACTTGTGGGATGATCCTATAGGGAAGACCTTTACCAATAAAAACGATTATAAAGCACTTTATTGGGATATGATAACTAGAAAAACCCTGTCAGCGGTGAGTAGCACATCGCTTACAGGTATTTTCTTAGATCATACGTTTACACTGGAAGCAGAACCATACTGGAATTTGGTTACAAAACTTAGCGATAGGAAATTATACCATCAATTCCGAGTGGGTACTCTTCCTCTGAGATCCTTTGTTGCTAAATGGAAAAAGCCCATGAATATCAATTGCCCTATTTGCCATTCCCAGGAAAATTTAATACCCCATGTACTCTTCATGTGCCTAGCTTATAAAGCCCCCCGTGCAGGTGGATTAAGCCATTGTGTTCCAACCTCAGCACTAGATCCTGTATGATGGCCTTGCGCATTTTGGCAACAAATACGCGTGCAGACATTGTTATTGCCATTGCGAAACTTTTGAGTTGGTTTTGGGAATGAGGAGAAAAAACTGGAGGCAGATGGAAAATTGAATTGAGTGCCTGAGTGCCCCGATGTAAATTGAGCTTGCTCCAGCGACTAATGTTGGAAACATTTTTTTTTTATGTCCATCTGATTGATTTTATTAATTCAATTATCACTGTTTAGTTAGGATTTCGATAATGTGGTATTAACTTTGTATGGAATGCATGTTTTATGGTTTTATCCCTTTTACCGACACTTTTATATATGTATTGTGTCTTTTATGATTATAAATTATCGAATAAAGACTAACTGAACTGAACTTACACACGGAGCCTATATAAAGCACAGTAGCAGAAAAGAGCAGACCTACACATCAAATTTCTTACGACTGATCACATAGCATACCTTTCTCAGTGAGAAATAGCTGTTTATATATTTTCCATCACAGCCTGCAGGGAATGATCACCAGTGCTGGGCTGAAGGTCTCTTCTCTGTGTTGCTTTCGGAGACCCGGAGCAGCCTCGACTGGGGCTAGTTCGCACTAAACCGGCGTGACCTCTGGCCTGATAGCTCCATTGCGAAGCCTTTCCCAACTATTGCCAAATACAGGGGGTTTTGTAGCACCTGATCACTGAATTGTATCTAATCTTTAGAAAATTGGTGACACTAAAGAACCAACAAGACAAAATAAGTATGGCAATAAATGCTTGCATGCTTGCGACCATAATATAAAAAACAAAAATGTCAGCTTGGATAGGATGCGGCTATGATGCTAACAGTGCTACTCTGTGTCTAAACTTCTCACTCTCTCATAGAGAGAGATACAAGAATCTGCATCCAAGCACATGATGAAAATAGAAGAGATATTTAAAGTCCCTGTCACAACGTTCATGGCAGGTTGAGTAGGCCGAGGGGTGGAGAGGCAATTTGGAAAGCACATAGGTAATGCTAAGTCTTATTCAGTCTTAAAGCACATACATCGTGGAGGAGTTGAAAGGGAAAATGTGATTGAGGTGCGACGTTCCTTTACTTTCCCTGGAGCAGTATCATAGAATGTGTCAATTAGCACCTAGGGTTTTAGGCAGCCCAGTAAACAAACCTTGATAAAGCTGTAAGGTGTTATGTATGGTTTGACAGTACAGCTGTTGACAGACCTTGTGTGATCAACGGAAAAAATAGCTTTAAGCACTACTGAGAAACGATCTTTGGCTCTAGCCAAATGTTGATGACATTGAGTACAGATTTTGATTGGGCAGAAGTTGTGTGCTTTCGCTGGAAAACGAGTGCTTGCATTGCAATTTTTGCCTAGTGGAAAAGCTTATACTCAAGATAGCAGGGGTGAGTTTATTATAGTGGCAAGTCATTGATCAAGGCTACCATACTAGGCAAGGGTTTTGGTGTTGATTAACCTCTATGACAAACCAGTAGGTCAAAGGTTTTCTCTCTGCTAATCCTTGTTACTTCTTAGGAGGGGTTGAAAAATGTTTTGCCAACTACCACTGCATGCATATCCATACTTTTCTGTGTGCCTAAGGGTTACCTTGTGAGAATGTTTATGCAGAATTCAGTAGGTCTGAGTTTTTATGATGAAAAACCTATGATAAAGGCTAGAGTCCTTTTTGGTTCCTTGGGAAATGTTAAGTCAGAGGCAAAAGGTCTCATTTTTTTTCAATGAACATTTATAACAAATGTAGTAAGCCTGACTTATTGTGAAAATCATATTATGAAGTCAATAGGCTATAAGGTGAATAGTTATTAAAGTATGTTTAAGCCTCTACACATGGGAGCCAAATTCACAAAGTGAATGTTGAGGCCCAGGTAACATGACCGATTTTTAATATAAACTGGGACAAAAAGCAAGTCAGACCCTCCAGGATTTCGCGATTTTGTAGTTTGCTGCGAAATTGGCACTTTTGAAAAAAATGCTGCGATTTTTACAAAAGTGCTCGCGACATAGGCACTTTTGTAAAAATGCCTCAATTCTAACAAAAGTGCTCGCGAAATCGGCAATGCACGCAATTAGACAGTAACTGCTGGTGATTAATTTTCATGGGGAGACGCTTCTTCAACATTTTAAGAGGGTGCCTTTATCATAGCAAACTCGGGCAGAAAGAGGACATCTTGGGAGCTAAACCCAGTGAAGGAACTAGTATGGTAATGGCAACATGACAAATGTAGGTGGCAGGCGAGAGAAGGGCAGGCGGCAAGCTTCCTGGTAAAAGAGTTGGCAAAAGTAAAGGGACAGGCGGACGAAAGGTGTCAGGCATTATGGCGCAAAAGGCAGCTCCAGAAGATGAGATGAGGACAAAGGCAGGAAGGAGTGGGATGGCAGTGAGCACCTTAGGGCAGAAACTGGCACGGGTAGAAATCAAGAAAGAGGAGGACATTTTCCAGGGATCAAGTGAAGTGACGAGGTAAGACCAGGATATGAGTTGATGAGGTGGCAACTGGATAAAAGCAGGAAGGGACCATCTTGGGGGCAGAATGGGATACAGGCAGGTCATTAATGGGCAGCAAAGTGATGGGTACCATGGAGACAAGGGACCAGAACAGGACTCTTAGCGGGCAGGCAGTGAACCCAATGGGGCAGATCAGGTGAAAAGAAGTCACACTCTGGAAACTGTCAGGCGGCAAGGAAGTGGTGGCGAGAGGACAGAGCAGCAGCAAAATCCATCCATACATGTCCTGTGTAAATGTCTGTCACCCTTATAGAATAGTAAAAAAACAAGCATTTGCAATGCAATAGGTCTCGCATTTACGCAAGTTTAAGCTACTGGCATTGTAAATGACAATACCTTTTATTTACGTTTTGGTTTTTAAAACAAATACATGGCATTGTCATTTACAATGACAATGGCTTGAGCGTGCGTAAATGCATGTCCTATTAATATGGCAAGCATTAAATTATGTGCCCCCCTCCGCCCCCTTCATCCGTGAAAACAAACTCTGAGACCCCTAGCCAGACCCTTCAGGATTTCGCGATTTGCCTTGAAGTATTACATGGTTGTATAGTGCCTTTATTATGAGTTTCTCCTCTGCTGCTCCTAAGTGGATTCCACAGGTCTTAAATTGTGACTGATTGCATCATTTCAATTTGTTAGGGTATCTCTCTGTCCCTCCAGTCTGGAGCCCCAGAGCATACACTAAGGTAGGTTCTAGAATGCCATTTCCTATGGGATGCTACCAGGTCATCTTTGATGGGCTTCTCAGAACCTATACTAAAGCAAATGGAGGATTGCATTTCCAAGGGATAACAACCTTCACCTGTGGGCTGCTTCCTTTGTTCCGTATCCCAGGTTGCCTATTCAAAGTGGAATACTCTGCTAAAACAGTTTCCATTGATTTAAGGCTGAAGATAAATTATTATGAGTAAAATAAAGGGCCGCAAAAATGCTGCTAAATTTCCATATTTATGCCGCAAAATTTGCTAATCCATGCCGCAATATCCTGGGGGTCTGGCAAGTGGAACAGTAGTAAGGTGGGCTTATCCACTTGAGATACATATTCAATTGTATCTGTTTATAAAACTGGACAATGATGTTAACTTTTTTTGTCAAATCTCTATTGCTCCCACTGCCAACACACTGCCCGCTCTGCTCATTCATATCATTCCCTGGGTCATCTGCTCTCACAATGCCCCTATCTGCTTTTTGTCACCTAGGAGCACTCACTGCCCTCTCTGCTCCATGCACCTTTGCATCACACATTGCCCCTCTGCTCCCTGTCCCCTCTACACACTCACTTTCTACTCTGCTCCTTGCTAGGAAGGCATGGTGTGTGAAGCAAAGTTTGTGCAGGTGCAAAACTTTCGTTATGAGGTTGGTAGGTGTCTCTGACTTGACCCTTCAGTCATCCAAATTCAGTAAGAAGAATGAACTACAGATATATAAGGTACATTAACAATTACATTTGACACATTAGAAGTGCTTGAGCCTAAGCAGTTGTTTGCCTATTTTTTTTTTTTTTACAGTTTTATATAGCGCGAATTTGACCCGAATCGGGTATCAGAGCACTTTACATAGCATCAGTTGCATTAAATGAGGACACATTCATTTTTGTTAGGCACGGGGAGATTAAGTGATTTGCCCAGAATCACAGGATCTTCAGCGTCATTGCCGAGACTCGAACCCAGTTCCCCAATTTGAGGGCAACAGCTCTAGCCGTTAGACCAACTCCTCTCCCCAATCAGTCTTGCACAAAGTTTTAAATAAACACCACGACTTCACTTTAAAAAAGATATGTTGCACAGACTTCACCAGTACACTCCACAGTGTTAGCATATTAATTTATCAAAGAAGAGTACTGGCAAACCCAATCATCTGCACAAACAAGGTTTGCCTCAGCATGAACCCCACTGCTAATTGCAAGTGTTTCCCCTGCAAAAGTGGAGTCATTCCATTCCAATATTGGTGGGGTGTGAGCCTCACAGAAGTTAGCGCCTACGCCTCCATGTAGGTATTGACTGTGTTGTCTCTTTCAGTGCTTATTGACTTTCCCGGCTGTCGGGACTCACAGCTCTTTGGCTGGCTGGGGGTTGAGGCCTTTACACGTCTTTAAGGAGCAGGGTGGTTGTTTCCTCTGTGGTGAGCTCCTCTACTCCCACACTGCACACCACCAGGCCTGTGATGTAGGCCTCCCTCTTCTTCCACCACGCGCTGTAGTGTGGGCCTCTGACCCCAGCAGGGTACACCACCACTCTTGGTTGGGCCGGGGCAGGGGGGCCGGCAATAGGTTCTCCTCGAGCCTCGCAGCAAGGAGAGGCCAGCAGTGGGAGCTCGCGCGCCTCCAGGGGCGTGGTGCCACGTGGCGTGCAGGCCGAGATCGTGCAGGTGGCAGGCAGCGGGGGCGGGGTACTGTTGCGTGTCTCACCTCCGCCGGCCCGCGATGATGCGGCAGGGCCTCCACAGTACTCTCGCCAGGCTCCAGGCGCTCTAACCGAGCCGCCGTTTTCAAAGGTGGCAGAGCGCTGCACGTCGGGGCACGAGCGCCGTGAGCCGATGGCAGTGCTCATGGCCGCCACTCCGCAGCTCCACACACGGCGAGGGCACGACCACCCTCGTCGCCAGTTGTTGTGTCGTGTGCCTGCCCAGGACCAGGGCAGATACCGACCGACATACACGGGGCAATTGGGGGCACACTTTGGGGCCTTGAATAAACACTCAGAGCCAGTTTACGTTGCCACTGGTCTCGCCGCCGTAGCCCTACTGGCGTACGTGCTTGCGGGACACCTTTATTAAACTAAGGTCACATGACCTTTACGTAGCACGCCTGTTACGGCACAGGCGGAACACAACAACGCCCACGCTGGGCGGCTTCAGTCCCCTAATCCCAGGCAAGTGCGAACAGCCTCTGGGAATAAAGTCTGCATGCAAATGCTTCCATTTGTTTCCAACACTGCATTTTTTGTTTAATTACATGCTACTTAGAACCCAGTGCAAACTGACTGGGAGAAAACACCATTGCATAAATAACATTTGTTTGGGCTATGTTATATGTTCGCACCTCAGTCCTTTGTATGCCAATCTTGCAAAATGTTTTCCCGCAGATTGTGTGTTATTTCTGCATTTTATTTGTTTACATATTGTGCAAGCAGTTACTACCATGGGTAAACAGGTACAGTAAAACACAAGTTGATTCCGTTTTCGTCCCGCACAGGTATTAATGGTTACTAGTGTTGCTCCCTCTGAGAATATTCTGGCTGCGCCTAATAAGGCGGTTACAAACACCAGGACATGCCATGAACCTGCGCAGACATGCTTGAAAAGTTCATCAACGCAGCTAGTGGCTCGATTTCCCATATTTCTTAAAGGCGCCCTCGCAACCCTGCAGCATCACGGCCACCCCTGGTGAACAAATAGTAGCATTCCCGCTGTATTCAATCCTCCCAAATATGGTGCCAACAAACACTACACTTAATCCGGGTCCGTGAGTCAGGTCTATCTTGGAAGCGAAATTGGTCTTTTTCTGGACATTAAAAAATGCGCTTCTAGACCTCGCAAAGCGTGCCCTAAGCAGGGCTTTAAGGGGGCCGGGTCTCACTGGTGCTGAGCAGTGGCAGTTTTTTAAACGGGGCCTCAAAACGGGTCTCTATTAGCAGGGACGGACTGGGACCCGAAACCAGCCCTGTCAAACTGCTCGGCTGAGGGGGTGTGGCTGAGCCGTTTGCAAGGGCCGGTTTCCGCCGATATTGTTACCGTGGGCCGCAATTGCAATCCCCCGTAACAGAAACGGCCCCCAAGGGGCCCAAAACCGGCCCCCACCTTGGCGGCACACCTGGGAAACGCCTGGTGCCCACTACTGCCAGTCCGGCCCTGTCTATTAGGCTCTGTTTTGTGTCCTGGCACAGGTGGTCCGTTTTCTTCCGGACTGCAGTGACAGCAGGCACATCAAAGTGCGCGTGCTCACACTGCTCACTTCTCTCTAGTGGAGAAGTTACGGCATGACGTCATGCCAGGTGTGCGTTGTAGGGGAAGTGAAATCCTTTCAAGAGAGACATTTTCTCTCTGGATTTCACTTCTCTTTTTGAAACTCAGGAGCAGCAACATTGTCATGGTGTCACCAGGGCTTTAAGTGGAAGCTTTTTCAATATTATATACAAGCTATAGTTGCTGTTTTTTTTGTCTTATGCAACTAACAACCATTGACAAAGCCATTAGTCCTGACCTGTTGTAGATATGGTGTTACTTGTTGTCTCATATATCTGGATGCAATGACAAAAACAGCAAAATACAAGTTGGGTGGCACACCACGCTAAGCACAGATTCTTAGCTTATGTATTTTTAAGCAATGCCCTTAATTACATTGGTACAAAGGGGGTGGTAATGGACGGAGCATCTGAACCAATCAAACACTCACACCCAGTCAAAAGATCTGGGTTTAATCCATCACCGTTCTTTAGCCCACTCTGCCACCCCAGTTCAGACATGGCTATATGCAAATCAGTCTGACCCTGTGCCTCATGCGAACAGTCCAGCCCGAACTGCCAAGCTATGCCTTCCCTGGACCGGAAACAAGCTTCCGAGGACCGGTTTCTGGCATTCCAGCCGTCTTCAGACCGGCTTGCTTGAATCCAGTGGCAAAGTGAGCAAGGGACTCACGTCTGAGCATACCCTGCCACACTTATGGCAGCCAAAAGTGGTACAAAAGGGGGTGGTAATGGACGGAGCATCTGAACCAATCAAACACTCACACCCAGTCAAAAGATCTGGGTTTAATCCTTCACCGTTCTTTAGCCCAGTCTGCCACCACAGTTCAGACATGGCTATATGCAAATCAGTCTGACCCTGTGCCTCATGGGAACAGTCTAGCCCAAACTGCCAAGCCATGCCTTCCCTGGACCGGAAACAAGCTTCCATCACCACCCCCTTTTGTACTGCTTTTGGCCGCCATAAGTGTGGCAGGGTATGCTCAGACGTGAGTCCCTTGCTCACTTTGCCACTGGATTCAAGCAAGCCGGGCTGAAGACGGCTGGATTGCCAGAAACCGGTCCTCGGAAGCTTGTTTCCGGTTCAGGGAAGACATGGCTTGGCAGTTTGGGCTGGACTGTTCCCATGAGGCACAGGGTCAGACTGATTTGCATATAGCCATGTCTGCACTGGGGTGGCAGAGTGGGCTAAAGAACGGTGATGGATTAAACCCAGATCTTTTGACTGGGTGTGAGTGTTTGATTGTTTCAGGTGCTCCGTCCATCACCACCCCCTTTTGTACTGCTTTTGGCCGCCATAAGTGTGGCAGGGTATGCTCAGATGCGAGTCCCTTGCTCACTTTGCCACTGGATTCAAGCAAGCCGGGCTGAAGACGGCTGGAATGCCAGAAACCGGTCATCGGAAGCTTGTTTCCGGTCCAGGGAAGACATGGCTTGGCAGTTCGGGCTGGACTTTTCCTATGAGGCACAGGGTCAGACTGATTTGCATATAGCCATGTCTGAACTGGGGTGGCAGAGTGGGCTAAAGAACGGTGATGGATTAATCCCAGATCTTTTGACTGGGTGTGAGTGTTTGATTGTTTCAGATGCTCCATCCATCACCACCCCCTTTTGTACTGCTTTTGGCCACCATAAGTGTGGCAGGGTATGCTGAGACGTGAGTCCCTTGCTCATTTTGCCACTGGATTCAAGCAAGCCGGGCTGAAGACGGCTGGAATACCAGTAACCGGTCCTCGGAAGCTTGTTTCCGGTCCAGGGAAGACATGGCTTGGCAGTTCGGGCTGGACTGTTCCCATGAGGCACAGGGTCAGACTGATTTGCATTTAGCCATGTCTGAACTCGGGTGGCAGAGTGGGCCAAAAAACGGTGATGGATTAAACCCAGATCTTTTGACTGGGTGTGAGTGTTTGATTGTTTCAGATGCTCCGTCCCTTACCACCCCCTTTTGTACTGCTTAATTACATTGGCCACGCCCTTTTGAGAGAAAGGCCTGGCCCCAAGTATAAAAAATGAGGAGTAATTCAGTTCCTTAATGCCTACCGCTGGTGGTCTGCCAGCTACATTGCTGCCACACTTTCCCTGGGCAACAGAGCTGAACTTTAAACTAGCACTTTAAGGAATTGGGAAAGAGGGCCTTTCTAAAATGCACTTTTTTCTCAATTCTTCTTTGTCATTTATTCTTCTTTGTCATTTATTAGAAGCCATGTTTTGCACTTTGAGCACTAGGGGAAGAGGGTCTCTTTAAAATGCACTCTTTTTTTCAAATTCGTTTTAGCCTGTATTAATTTCTTTTAACAGTTTTACTGAATTAATTAATACATTTCACATATTCACAGGATCTAGAAAATTCTGCCACATCACACCAGACTTTAAACAACTCAAATGGCACCTGTTTGGACCTAGAATCCAGCTGAAGCTGGCCGGCATGAATCGTAAGGCCCTGCACCAGAATACACCTGGCTACCTCAGCAAAAAACTCAAACTCTCTGGTGGTGGCTGCTCCTCAAGAAGCGCCAATTCTCCAGTTCTGAAACCTCAGAAGTTCAACCAAAAAAGATCCTACAATCGCTCTTTGTATGGTCTAGCTCGCTCTTTGTATGGTCTAGCTCCTAGAATATGGAACGATCTTCCACCGGAAATCAAGACAAACCCCCTCAACAAGCTTCTTTAAAAATGAAGTAAAAATGCTCTTTTTGAATACATTCCTCCAATAGCTCATCTGAAGTCACCTTGGCCTCCAGACTCCATCAGGTCGTTTGTTCATATTTTACCTGTATTGTTGTTTGCTTATTCCTTTGTGCTTTTTCCCTACATGTATTATTGCACTGCTATCTGTACAGCGCTCTGAAATACCCAATGGTTCTTGTTCACGCTATATAAAACTCTGCAAATAAAATAAATAAAATAATCAACCAATGATGCACCTTCCACATTATTGTTAGGATTTTAATTATTGGCTCAATAAAGAATTGATCTATAAATGTATCTGGCGTTGGGTGAAGTTAAAGCAGCCACCCTCCTCCGTCATAGCACGAGTACACTGGCAGTAGCTTCTGCAGTGGAACGTTTACACACTGCCTTCGGGGTACAGCGGTGGAGGGGGTTGATGGAGAAGGGCGGATAGGGAGCCGCGGCACATTCACTTTAATTTATATCCTAATTTTGAGAATGTCTGTTTTATTTTAGAAAGCAGGCCTACAGTCACAGATGTTTTCATTTATGTGTTTGAAGATACACTTTTGAGCTAAAGGATAAAGGACACAGCCCATACATTGATAAAAGAATGCTGGGCTGTCTTCAAAACGTAGCCACATGTTGCTGTAGAAACACATGCAGTCACCTCCTCAGACAGTGGGAGTATATTGCCAGCATTCCCATGACACTAAAATCAGGGAGGATGGAGAGAGGGGTTCCCTTAGAAATTCAGTGACTACTTTGTTAGGAAGGGGCTGCTGAGTACTTGATTTCCTGAGCACTGGAGGTTTGGTAGATGGTGTGATAGGTGGGAGTGTAATTTCGATTTTTTAGGTGACGGGCGACTAGGTAGGACGTTTCCTCTTGTTTGTCTGATTACTGCTACAGGATGGGTGAAAGGCAGCAAGAGGCAAGATCATACACTTCACCGTGCCCATGTGGTGCGTGCTCCAGATTGTAGACAGTCCCAGTACCACCCGCTCTGAGAAGAATTACTTTACACAAAGTCACTAAAACAGATTCTGTTCTCCTTCATCCCACCCTGATAACCAGAGAGAAAGGGGAGGAGCATCTCTAGCACAAATATCTAAAATACAACATTCCTGCTTTGGGAGTTTCCTGCCATAGGATTTTATGGGTAAATGAAACTATATTTATTTTAATTGTTTTTAGCCATGGGTGGTGTGTGTGCGTGCTGATCTTCACACGGCCTACAGTGATACTGCTGTTGCAAACACACTAGGGCTACCCAGTATTCCCCATTGATTTATTTATTTATTTATTTATTTATTTATGCATTTATATATAGCGCAGACTTTACCCGAAGGCGTCAGAGCGCTTCACATTAGGAACAGAAATGAAACATAATGAGAAACATTACAAAAGAGCAGATTACTAAAACATACGTTACTTACATAAGGTAATAGTGACAATTGTGAGCAAACAAAAAAACATGAGGTAGTAAAAATTGTGAGCAACCAAAAATACATGAGGTAATAAAGGTAATAGTGACAATTGTGAGCACACAAAATACTTGAGGTAGTAAAAATTGTGAACAACCAAAAATACATGAGGTAGTCAAAAGTGCACAAGAGGAAAAGTGACAAGTGTGCAGTTATAAGAGAAAACAGAGTATAATTTGAGGTATAATACTGCAATAAGTGCTGGCACAAGAACAGGCGTTACGTAGGCAAGGTGGCACTTGTGCAAGTATCAAAGGTAAAAACATGTGAGAGGTAGCAACCGTGTGTTACAAGGGCAAAGTGTTGTGTGCATGTTACAAAAGGGCACCGAACACAAGTACATGGAGAATACTGCAAAAAGGCAGACACTCCCACCACAGGAAAACACTGGGAAGGCACTCCCATGGTCATGGAAAGTAGAAAATATCAGTAGTGGGGAGTCTTCCTCCAAATAGCAAGAGGACGTGAATTACTTTTGGAGGTGTCTCTGGAGGAGGAGAACTTTGAGGTCCCTTTTGAAGGCTGGGTACAAACTAACACATAAAGCACAGGGCTCCTGAAGGAGTCATGTATATGCATTCAGAATCCAGTTGGTATAGTAATCCAAATTGTATGGAATTAAACATACGAAATTAAATGTACTCTCGTACGACAAATCGTAGCAGAAGCGGGACCGCTCGACAAGTAGTCGGCAGTCCCACTGCCCTTATTACAATGTGACCGCCTTCACGGTGGTCACAAAGTGTATATTTTCCATTGTAGCTTGTGCTGTGGGCTGCAGCACAAGCAGCAATAGAAAATGTACACTTTAAAAATATCCCACCACTGTGTGGCAGACACCATGCAATACCTTCCAAATGGTGCAGGGATGTTGAGGGGGCCACCATAGGTGCCCCCAGACCCCATAGTGGAGGGTCAGGGGGGAAGAGGGCCCTGCTTGGGGCCCCCGAAGTCACTTTCTACCTCCCTTTTCATGGTGGGCAAACCGCCATGAAAAGGTAGGCGGAAAGGGACATTGTAATCCTTACAGCTCACCTTTTTCTCTCGAATGACTCTCTCCTTCCTTACCATCCTTTGCATGACTCCTGTTTCTGAGCACAGCCTTCTCTAAATCACAGAAAATGTCTGCCTTAATCCCTGATTATAGTATTTCTGCAAATTGCCCACATCCCATTTCAAAGATTACAATGTATCTCTTGAAAGTCATACCCAGATAACCTAACACTACCTAATTTACTGTTAGCTTATCTATTAAAGCCACCAATCAATGCATGAATTCACATACCCCCTCTCCCACAAAAGATCACACCTAACTTTTATTAATTTAATCTACCACATACAACCTGGAGTAAATGCATAGCATGGTTTCCTTAGGAATGCAAGACTAATCCCAATAACTAATAGCCAAAAAAGAAAAAAAACTACTAACCCAGGGTTCATACTACCCAGGGTACAGCAATATAATGCCCCATCAGTGGCAGCAAGTGCTATATAAATGCAATTGCAAGATCCCACCTACAGTTATACTAATACCATACCACTCAGAGGCCGGGCACCTGATTATAGTATATACAGGCTGCATAATTCCCTTTTATTGCTTGATACCCAGTCAGTGATGCAATAAACTTTATTTGTCATAATCGCCTAAAAGTAGCAGCGGGTGGTGCACGTAAGCGCAGTTGAGGGCGGGGTGGGGGTGTCGAAAGACTACGGAATAAGGAAAATTAAATAAATAAATAAATCATATTCCGGCGTCTGCCGACATCCCCCGCCTCGACCCACCGTGCTTACCTGCGCCGACTGATGCTGCATAAAAGTGCAACACAACACAATACAGTCATTCATCACATGATGCAACCCATTAAAAATTCAATAGCTATTAATAAAAACTCCCATTGCAGCATTTAAAATCCACCTACAAGCTCACAGTAATAAAATGATCAGCAAAGGAGTTCACATAAAATTTCATGATACCATTCTCTGCAAATTAAAAACCTTTCGATAAAAATGTAAAGCTGTATTCTGATACAAGGAATGTCGTAAAACTACCAATTCTTAGGTAGAAACGCCACTGCTTTTACTGACTTTTAATGAACATCTAATGAAACTTATCACAGCACTGCAAATTTCAGGCGATCTTAGTTGTTGCGCATGGATCATGCCAATCTTATCTGGTTTAATATTAGCAGTTCGAAGTATAGGAGCTAAAAAACCAGTGGTGGCTGCCACTAACAAAGGGTGGTGGGGTGGGTGGGGGCGAGGTCGTGGGGGAACATGGGACAGGTTAATAATCATTTTTTTTAAGTACCTGATGCCGGTGGCCGCCTCTTGCGTTGCATAGCTCCTGCTGGCCTCCACCTGGTCCTATCAGCCAATCCCTGTGCTGCAGAGCAGGCAAGGATTGGTCTGAGTGGGCTGGAAAGACGCCCTGCTCAAACAAGGAAGTCTGTGGGTGTTTCTCTAGCCAGGCTGCTGAATGCAGCAAGGCTGGAGAAATCTAAGTGTGCATGTGTGTTTTGGTCAGCCTGAGATGGCTGGCCAAACATACATGAGCTCTTAGGGAGTTCAGAAGCACTCCTCCTCCTCCACCCTCCCATGACCTACTCCTCCATGCACAAGCAGGAAAACGAAAAAAAATACAATGCTAGAGCATCGTTTTATTTTTCGTTTGCTCGCTCTGCACCATGCAGTGGGGCGACACTCCTCTGCCATTGTGGAGGAGCCGCCACTGTAAAAAACATAGTCGTCATGTACTATACATTGTGCAAAATAGCATACTGTGAGTAGTGCTTTGGTGAGACTGATCACTGGGGCAATCTGAAAGAGATGGAACCACACTCCTAGTTGGGGGAAATGCTAAAAGAAAATGTAAAGTGCCGGACGCAGACATGTTAAATATCATCTAGATTGCAGATGTTGGGTAAATGTTAAATGGAATTCGGAATTGTATACAGGAGTAAGTAAAACAATTATTCACTACTGATTGTAATTGTAGGGCTTTAACATGACGTTCTTAAACCAGTAATCTAAAAAAATAGACCTGAGTCGAGCTCACTTTCCCCTGACTCAGGATTAAAGAAAAGCTCTGGGATTCCTAGTTTCACAAAGGCATCCTTAACATAAGCGAGCCAGGGAACACTAGTCATGTTAATCAGGGCCTAACAATCAGTTAAAATCAGTCATGAAAAGCCTGCCTCCAGAGTTTGCCAGGTCTTAAGCCATAATAGTATGGGGGAAAGGCTTATGGTTTACTCTATATAGTTTAACCCGAGCTCAACATGACAAATGTATGTATCTTGCAGTGCTTGGAGAAACACCTAGAAGTCTCAGAAGAAAGCCTACATGGCTAGAACACCGCACCCCGCCCTGGCATTATGCCTGCTATTTGTGAATCTACAAGCTATTATAGTTACCGACGACGCTGATAGAATATATCTAACTGACACTCGCCCTGAGGAAGCCCCAGGCCGGATGGCATGTAAGGGGGCGAAACACGTGTTGGCTGTTTCTCTTTCACTTACTCTTATGAATTGAGTACAAATAAATCTACTATCACCTCATAAAAAACCAGTGCGGATTTAGAATTCATTCCAAAATTTTTCAGAAAAAATAAGTCTTGCCCAGACTAATCTGTCAGAAGAAATCCATCGTCAACCTTTTGAATAATTTCAGGGTTAGAGTAGCCCCTTACTCTGGCTCCATAAACCCCCACCTAGATACATTTAGACTTATAAAGAAGTAACAGTTCCCTGACGAACATAGTGGAGAAGTGTGGCTCAGGGGTTAGAGGCGGCAGACCTGGAGCTTGAGTTCGGCCTTGGACCAGGGTTCAATTCCCCGCCTCGGCGGGTCTTGGGCTCAAAAATTCCACGGACTCGTTAATTCTCGCTCCGGTGCCTTCTCGACTCACGGGTTCACACTCTGCGACTCTGGGCAATAGCTTGCTTAATCTCCACAACGGCCCCTCGCGGTGGGATGCCTGGCTTTCACCTTGTGGATACCCTGTCAGGGTTATCTCACAGGGGAATACCAGGACGGGTTCCCTAAGCAAGCGCGGAGATGCCCCAGGGTAAGTCGTGCGCTATATAAGTTTCATTCATTTCATATGGCCCAGTTTAGCAGCAAAACGAAAAAGAGCTTCAACAACCCTGCAAAGCTGTTGTGCTCTCAAAGTCATGAAAAAAACGAGCTTATGGGCCGAATCAAAGAGAATTCCTAAATGATTAAAATATTCTACTTTGACAAAAAATACCCTGTCTATAACACGAGCTTTGGTTTTAGTGCATTTACTTGACACTCTTACACTAGCATAAGACAAAACTGCTGCAGGTCATGTCCACCACCCAGCACTGGATGTACGACTGTACGACGCATGGTTTTATCATGCATACCGTTACAACGCGTTTTTTACAATGCAAGTCGTTACCAC
Organism: Lissotriton vulgaris; assembly: GCF_964263255.1. Taxonomy (NCBI): domain Eukaryota; kingdom Metazoa; phylum Chordata; class Amphibia; order Caudata; family Salamandridae; genus Lissotriton; species Lissotriton vulgaris. The sequence goes on along the minus strand of NC_141685.1, from coordinate 794,598,716 downwards.
GACTTGCGTTGTAGGGGTGTGGACTTAGGAATTTTTTTATTTACTATTCCAACACCAGCCTACGTACAGTAGGGAAGGTGTTGGATAGTAAATTAAATTATTCCTTGTCCTGTAGCGCCCTCCAGCGCAAGTCGTGGTTACGACTTGCGTTGTAAAAGACGCGTTGAAAGGGTACTGTGGAGTAAAATCTGCGTGGTAAAGGATGTTCCCCCCCAGCACTGTACCAGAGAACAGCAATACGCCACCCATTACCAACTGAATAGGCATGGAATAACTGAAGAGATCTGCCACATGTCGCTGGGCAGCATAGGATTTTAATATACTTCATCAATGCAAGTCCCAACTTGTGCAATCGCATTTCGACATCTCGGAATGACCATCAGATAAACAATGCTATTAACAAAGTCCATCCCAGAAAATCTCTCAACCATTTTCCCTTTAACGTATGCCTGCTGGGGACCAAGTGCAGTGACCAGCCAAATGGAATATGAACGTAAGAAATGTCATAAAGGGACTTGGAGGCTGCCAGCTTACGGAAACTCATAAAAGCCGAGTCTGCCTCTCACACTTTTCCAACCACAACACGATGACTGCACCCTCAGTGGTCAACACGAACAACATGAAAATACTTCCCACACAGGATCATAACAAAGATAACAAGTTCCCGCCAGACACCCTACATGGGGAAGCGTGCAGTCGATGTGGGCAGATGCTTCAGCGCCCCACATAAGGGTAGTAAGCAATATACAAATTTTGCAATACAATATAATCGAATATTTTAATACCAATAGGCCTTTAGGGGTAGAATGTGGGTAGAATTTGTTAATTCTGTATGAATTCTCATAGCTTGCAATTATAAGCACAATGACTGGTGTTGGTCGCTTATCTGACGCAAACCCTGGTGCGGATGTTTAACTGTGAGAAACCTTGTTAAGTCTTCTAGGAGGGGTTGTATATTGTTTGCCAACTCTAATGTATACATATTTCTAATTATATGACTATATACTTGATGCTTACCTTGCAAGAACGCTTATGCTCATTATAGTAGACCTGAGTTGGTTTTGGTGATGAGCCAGTGATAAAGGGTATAGGTCTGATTGGTGCAGCAGGAAAAGATATGTTAGATTCTATAGGTCCGATCTGTTTATTATGAAAGATTATAAAAAATAGCAGTAGACCTGACTTATTGATTGTAAAAATCATAAATTACTGGCAACACACCGTTAAGGGATACTTTAAATAACACTGTGTTAATGCATAAAGACAGGGATTTTGTTATATGGAATTAAAAATATTACTGTAGAAAACAAGGATTTTGCTATTGTTTACTTCCTCTGATAAACCCTCTACAGGTGGATGATATGCACTGTGTTAGTCCTTGCTAGACCCTCATAGGTGGACCTGCAGGTTGAAGCTGTCTGCCAGGCACCACAAAAAAATATACATAGGTTCTTTGGGCCAGCCCTCCTCTATCTGTTTGAGTGCCATTCATATTCTGCTTCTCCCCGTGACACTATAAAACATGGGACGATAGGTTAACTCGCTGCTGGTATTGTCACTATTTAACTGTGGGTAACAGCATTTTTCCTGATGACGTGCACATCCACCTGAAAATGAGTGTGAGTCTGCCTGGTGACCAGTCGTTTACTTTTCCATTCTTTCTTTTTATAGCCCCTCTTAATTCTTCTCTCCTTTTTTACTGTTAGAAAAAGAGCATCCTGTGGATCCCCAGATAGTCCTACCAGGCCGCCCACTTGCTGCTCATTTCATCTGTAGTGTGCTACATCCTGTGCGAGCACTATTTCTAAACGGGACAGACGTCTTGGATCATTGGGGAAACATCATTAACAACGAAGGCATTACCACCCGTAACGTTTACAACGAGGCACTTACCACGTAAACGTCTTTTCAACGCGTATGCCTACAACGATAGTCTTAACCACGAAAAAAAAAACCCGTAGGATTAAAAAGGGGGGTTGGGGTCCTCCCCCCCCATAAAAAAACGATCCCGCCGTGCCATAGAAATCAGCGTCGAAAGAGAGGAAGCGGAATAAACTTCCGCTTCCTCTTTAGAAAGTAACAACGACGTGGAAAAGATGATGAGGGGAAAACGAATTCCGTGGTAACGCATGCGTGGAAAAGGCATGCGTTGCAACGGAATTCGTGGTAACGACATATAACCATATCATTGTTCTAGTGTTTGAAGATGGCCATCGTGATTATAAGTATTATGTTGGCCACCTTAGAGCAGTAAACAGCGAAACCACACACTTTACGATGTACCAAGCTAGATCGCCATCCAGTGTGATGTTCACTAAGGGCCATCTTGGAATGGTATAGTGCATAGTGCATCATTGTTTTTAGTTCTGCAAGATGGCCCATATGTTGCTTCTAAAAGTGGCAGCTATGTTGGAACTTTGAAACAACATGTACAACATGGTTTCAAGACAGCTGGCCACTACTATGTTTATTTCATTTTTGTATCGCAACCATGTGTCAGCCTAGTTCAGGCGATGTCATTTTTTTTCCTTCTTAATCTCTTAAAGTTTCTTACATATGCTTGTTGAGTTAGTGTACCTTTTTTACTGCCAATGGGTAATTAGGTGAACAGAAGAATGTGTCAGTGGGTGGATGAATGAATGTAGGAGTACAAGAATGAGAGGCAAAGTTCATGTATGATGGCTAACTGAGTACCTTAACTCATCAGTGACTGAAGAGGCACTTTCAGTTATAAGCCAAAGCTATTGCCATTGCCAATGCTTGTAGTATAGTCAAGTGTACGCACACTGAGTCACAGAACATAAAGGCACGCAGTCACAGAGCATAATGCACATGTGCAGAGGTCACATGGACACACGGGAAACAACTTGGAGTAACAGACAGACACACACAGACCATAAACATAAATAAAGGAACACATGGATGGTGGAAAGAACACAAGAAGTGAGGGATGGACGGTCGGATGAATGGACGGATGGAACGATGGATGGATGGATGGATTTTTGGTGCATGGCTGATGCAGGTTTTGTACCTATTCAATTTTTAGTGTGCTGTGGATGGGAAACAAATTCGAGGTGGAAAAAATAGTATACTGTGCCTGTATTTCTCTTCTTCTAAAATATGACTAAATTAGGCTTGCCTGATCTCTTCATGTATGCTGCATCCTGTACTATTTCCTTCGGAAAATCAATATTCTTAAGTGGTTTCTACAAATGTGTTCAACTGTACACAGGTTTCAGAATACATTTGTTTATTTGTTATATGAGATTGATTAGTAGTAGTAGTATTATGAAGTTATTCCATGTCGCGTGGTTTCATAATCTACTGTGTGATCAACTTATACTAGGGGTTTTTTTTATTGAGTTTTATTTTGCTATGATTTTAATGAATTGCCAATAAAATGTTCAACAAACAAATATTTGTTTACATAAATTACGATATGCATGTTTTAACCTATGTATACTTTTTTAAACAAAGCATATATTTGGTATTAATGATGTTGGCACTTTCAACGCTTTTCAGTGGAATTACATGTTTTCTACAGTCAATTACGCACACTATTTTTATCTGCTTGACTTTTATGCCTTTTTAAAGGGAACATGTTTATATTTATCTCTAAACCACAAATAAAGGGCATGTGCATTAGATTTCTAGTGGAACATAAGGGAACTAAGACCTGCTCAGCCACTTTGAAACTGATATCTTACTGCAGTCAGGCAATGCACTTCTATAAGGACTGACGCTACACGAAGGCGAATCTAGGCTGCAGCCTTATGGTATCACCATAAACGACCACAAGAAGGTGCTAGATTGCAATCAACGGCCGCCAAATTACTTTTAGCTAGGAGAAATTTAGCTCACAAATATAAAAATATAATTTTGCTGGCGGGTTCCAAACTCCAACAAAAATTATGAGAGGCCCCACGTACCAAGAGGACAGGGCTCAACAAGTGTATTATACATTCAAAAGCTTGATGTGAGGAGGTTCGATTCCTAAAAAAGGATTTTTCATTAATGGGACAATGTTTTAACTTATGAATTTATGTTTGTATGAAAACATTTTTAATCTCCCTTTGTTTTAATTAAATATGTGATATACTTTCCCAACGTTTGAGTATTTTTGGCACTACAACTATAGACCTGTGGGGCTTTGGTATGTTTGGAATATGAGTGCATGAAATTTTCAAAATAGGAGTGTAGGATTAAATCACCAAAGGGAATGCTAATCCTTTTTTAGGATTCGAACCTCCTCACATCAAGCTTTTGGATATATAATACACTCTTTATTACTCCAAATGACTTGCCAGAAAATTATTTCTATAAAGACAGAAAATATTTCGAACAATGCCCTCAATAAAAACAGATACCGCATTTTCATGGTCGATGAGCTGATCCCCAAAACTCATGTCTGACGTACTTCTCTTGCTCAATCAGTCTACAATTCTACATTACATAAACAAGTTCCTCATTCTTCTGAGTGGAAATGATTGGTTATGAATGATGCAAGATACTTTCTGCCAAATTTAACAAGCATTTGGAATGCAATAGGTCTTGCATTTACCAGAGTTTAAGCTATTGGCATTGTAAATGACAAAGTTTTTATTTATGTGTTGTATTAAAAACAGATAAATAAAAGGTGATGTCATTTACAATGCCAATAGCTTAAACTCTCACAAATGTTACACCTGTTCCCTAACAGGGGGTGTCGCCATGGGTGGTTACAAAATGAGACAAGGCGATACTGAGGAGGGACTACTAAGCCGATTGTCCAATGAACAGCCACAGTTTACAGTGAACAATGACACAAGCCAATGAAAAATCTGGGCGGAGAGTGGGCAGAGCTTCAAGTCCCTACCTGAATACAGCACGCCTCGCAGGGCAGCGCATGCACTGCCCAGGCTCGACCAAACAGGACTACGGGTAATTGGGAACATGGACTCCTCATATACCACACTGCAGGCTTCTTTGTATGCCTGCAGTAGCTCACTAATATTCGGCAATGGAGAAAAAAGTCAACAGTGTTGTACTCTAATCACACATGATCATCCATGCAGAAGTATTAGAGCATTGCACAATGTTATGATACTGTGGCTCGCTGGTGGTAGTGTGCACCAAGGTTTGAGACTCAAACTCAGTAATATTTATGTGTTGTGACTCAAAATCTGAGCAAGCGACCAGTCGTGCCTTCCTTCTAAGTATAGTTATAAGATGATTCCATGTCACTCGGAACAACATGTTCCAGTCCTGCGGTGCCAACTCTTAGCATAATGTATTCTTAGTTAACATCAATGTAATTAATTAGACTAACAAACTAGATGTCAGTGGTTGTAAAAGGATCAAACATGCCTGGAGACATGATGTGCCTGGTGACAAGAAGTTATCTGGCAACCGCAGCATAAGGCTAGCGTAAGCAAACCTTCAAAGTGAGAGTTCATGGAAACATGGCTCCCACCTTGACTGATGGACACACAATATGCCCTCAAAACCCATTCATTTGCAGTAAATCCACAAATCAGGACACAAATACAAGGCTCACTGAAAAGCACCGTTCTAAATAACAGGGCCCAACCAGCTCATGATTCTCCACCTGTTCCTCATTTACTGCTCGCACCTCATCCTGCTGAGTGGCAATGTTCCACCACTGCTCAGCTCCCTACCTACACATATTTATATTCTACTAGAATATTTGCAAACAAGGAAGTGGGCTTTCAAAACCTTAGACCTAGCAGCTACCTAGACAGGGTACCAAGAGTCAGGATCCCCAGTAGGTTAAATGACATTGAGGCAAAAAATATTAGGAAACAAAAATATCACTGAAAAAAATATTGAGAATAGTGAGGGCAATTATCTCGCCCATACATCCTTACTGTGCACAAGTACAGAAATGAGTACATCGTAAGTTGTTTTCCCTCACCTTCTTGATTTCAGCCAGCTCTTGATTACCATCCTGTGTCTTGTCTGACTGCTCTGTGGTCTCTGTGGTGTCTCGATCCTGTGGGCGTGTGCCATCTTCATCCACTGAGATAGTAGAACACTCGGACACCGTTCTTACTCTGGACACTGGTACATGCTGGAAGTGGGAAACAGACTGGGTACCATTCAGATGAATACAAAGCCAAAAGAGGCATGTACGCGGCCAAAGATCCTTGCGTACTCCAAGCACCGCAAGTACCACACACTTACATGTGCCTTGGTCACCTCAAGTACTCCAGTCTACCAGGTTACCTTAACTACACAGCGTACTCTGGCCTTCCCATATACCCAATCTATTTCACATACTCCAGCACAGTGTGTATCAATCCACCATATGTACACTGACGCTCCTCTTACCTCATCCGCTGCAAATTAAAGTACTCTACAGCCATAAAATACCCTAATCACCTCAAGTTCCTAAGCCATTTCACATGCCTCCCACCTTCATGCAACTCAGTCACTTCAACTTCTCCATACTCCATGAGGATCCCAGCCATGGCCCTTATTCCAGCTCTCACACATACCCTAGCGACTTCATGTACCACAAACACGCCATATACCCTCAGCCACCATGCGTATTGTAGTTACTCAACATACCTCAGTCAATTAACACAACTCAGTCATCTCAAACCCTAGTATTCACACAGGCTGGAGTGTGTGACAAAATAAATGCACCTCAGACAGTAGGACTATAAATAGCGGTAAATAGATGACTCCGTCTTAGGTTCTGGACAGCACAGCTAACTCTCAGATTACACAGCTCTTAAACTCACCCTGGAGCAGTTAGATACCTCTTCAAGCAGTTTATCCCCAATCTGAGCTCCAGTGCTAAGGGCTGGCTTCCCTGTAATTTTAACTCCCACCCTGAGCTTAACTGCTGTGCACATCCCTGCGCTTACAAAATGTCGGAGCGCGGTCTTACTCTAAAATTGGTAATGCCACGCTCCGACATTTTGTAAGCGCAGGGATGTGCCGTATTTATAAAATATGGCGCACCCCTGCGTTTCCCTTAGCACTGGCACTAAAAAAGCTGCCTAGCGCCAGCACCCTTGCGCCATGTTGCAAGGGTGCCAGCGCTGCGGGAGCAATTGTTTATGTGCAGGAAGGGACCCTTCCTGCACATAAACAATCTTTAAAGGAGATTTGTTGTTTCTATGTATGCTGCAGAATGTAGCACACATACGAAGAGCAAAATGGGAAACATCCTGAACTACGCAGCCAGAGCCACACTTTCCGAAGGGCTGCAAGCTTAACCATGGTTGCCTAAACCATGCATATGCGTGATTAAGGCAAATGCGCTCTTGTGTTCGTGATGGGCAGGAATTCGAAACAGGAAGCGGACACAGACAGGTATGTGGGGCTGGGGCTGAGTCTGGGGGTAGCTGTCGGGCGGGGGGTGAGTCTGGGGGTAGCTCAGCAGAGGAGGGTCAGGGTACCATAAAGGAGGGGGCACGTTTTTAGGGCTCACTGCAGGAGGAAGGGGTTGGGGTAGCTTTAAGGGCTGTGTTTGGGGGAGTATTTAAGGAATGGGGTTTTTTATGGCTCAAGGTGGGGTGGCAGGTAGATGGTTTGTAATTTAGGGCTCAGGGTAGGGGGCAGGTAGAGGGTTTGTAATTTAGGGCTTAGGGCGGGGGGGCAGGTAGGGTGTTTGTAATTTAGGGCTGGGGGTCGGAGTAGGGGCTAAATTAGCCACACATATACCCTTACCATTCATGCCTTTACCACAAAATTGCGTGGTAAAGTAATGCGTGGTTAAGCCGCTTTCGTGGTTCGGGTTGTGTGGTAGAGGCAAGAGTGGTTGAGCCTTGCGTCCATCTATCATACAACCAAGCAAAATACGATGAGAAATTAACAATTTTTCCTCGTATCACCATCCTCAGGTTTTACCCGGCTTTAGTTTTTGGCGCTGCGCCATCGTTGTAAATATTGTGCAGCAGCAAAAAAAAAAGCAATGGGTGTTTCGGCGGAATGCGCACAGCAACACCCACTGCACACCCCTTTCATGCTGAATGAAGCGTGAAAGCAGCCTTATATACAAGGCAGTGTTAAACCACGTTAAGTGGCTTAATGCCGCCTTGTAAATAAGGAGAAGGGGATATCGCCACCAGGACGTCACAAAAAGTGACGTTCTGGTGGCTATATCCCCTTATAAATATGCCCTATATGCTGTCTTACTACCCCTACTGGAGTCTTGCTCTTACCTGCTGCATGTGGGCGTTTGCTCCATGTCCAAGCCTTGAATGGCTCTCCCAGTTTCCACCTAGTGCAGCGCCCCCTAAATGAAGGTAAGGAAAGGACATGTAAAAGCTTTTTTGTGCAACATACCTTGCTTGCATTCAGCAAACAGTGCTGCACATGAAACAAACACAGTGCAGGAGTGTACCCAGACGTGACATTTCGGTAGTGGAGGCCAAGACTACAAATAAAAGCAAAGCTAATAGGTCTGACTTTAAGGTGTTAACACATGCACAAACATCCATGAATGCTTGTATTTGCATGCTTTGATTGAGAAGTGTGTGCATTTCGTATTTTGGCTCAAGGAGCAGTGAATGCAATAATAAGTCAATTCCTTAAAATTAATGGATGTGTGAGTGTGAGGATGTGTGATCGAGTGCTGATATCCAGTGACTGGTTGCATGGATATTGAGTGTCAGACTGCATGTACCAATGAGTGCATGGATGGATGAATACATCAATCGACCTAATGATGAATGTTTGCGTTCACGAATACCTGCATCCACAACACCACACATGCACCTATACACACACACGTACACACCACTGTCATCATAATATAGTTTAAATCGGATAAAAAAAGTATTTTAAAACTTTTTAAAAAGCAGTGCATTTAGTGTAAATAAGCAACATGAAAAGAAATACATCTACAGCAGCATTAATTTAAAAAAAATTACACAAGAACAGAAAACTTAAAAAAACCATACCATTGGTGCAGAATTCTCAGTACTAACAGCCATGCAGGTAAATAAGAACATGCACTGGCAAAACCAATTAGTCTACATTGTAATAATTTGCCTGACTAAACATTAAAGAAAAGCCTGCTGTAGTGAAAAAAACAGATTTCTATATACAATGCGATATAGAATTTAACGTGTGATGATTCAGTGTAATTTTAAGATGTAAAACAGTCCTTCATGCATTGCACTGCAAGCACCCCAGAGGGATGGAATGATGCAACAACCAAAAGCATGAGGTGAGAGTGTTATGGTCCTCTGGCTGGAGCCAAAGCCTAATCCATGCATAAAGAATTGGTAAACATAAGGCTGTAGACAGAGGTACCGTCAAGCCAGACCTTAAGAAAAACCATTATTATACTGCAGCAGGAACGGTTTACGCCAATGCTGTGCACAAAGGACACATAAAAAGAAAGTGCAGCTCGTCCCCAATAAAGCTCCAAGTGCAGGCGCAGCTCCTAGGGTTGCCATCATTCTAAGTGGCAGTAAGGGCGCGCAGAGGTAAAGCGCCCAGACAAAATCCCAGGTATAAATAACGCAGGTGGACAGGACACATTTAGTCCAGATCCAACAATCAGCTCCTTAGAGACTTATAGAAAAGGTACGCCGGGTCCAGAGACGATTTATAGACGCCATTTAAGTCAGCAATTTTCACCTTCTCCCAAAATTTTGCTTTTAGCAACTCAGCTATTTCTCTATTGATTGAAGCAGCGTCGGCCAGAATCTCATACAAACCGAATTGTGTTTATATGTTGTTGCAAATGTGCGCAATCCAGAGAGGTTGACAGGCCTTATTAGGAGTTAAGAACACCTGACGCGCACTCATAATTCAGGGCTACTCAGTGGACCTGCTTCTAGTGTTAGTCTGCTAAACTTCCAAAGGCACAGAAATTCGGCTAATGACCATCTCATAATCACAGACCAACAGCACTTGAGCAGTATTTGATGGAAAAATTGAACGCTTCTACACCAGAGGTTCTTAACTTGTGGTCCAGGGACCCTGCGGAGTCCGCAAAATCTGCTCAGGTGTTCCTTGACTGCTTAGAAATTTAAATAATATTAACAGATTAATAAAGTGTATATAAAGAAGTAAAATTAAAACATTGAAATTTTAAAACGTACTGTAAATGTGAAGGAATTTGACATTAAGTTAGTATCCTCGGATTGATTTGTGTGAGCAGCGCAAGTGCATTAAACAAAATGTAGTATCTATGACGCATGGCCTCAGTTTAATTTAGAAAAAAACTCCAACCGCCCCATTAAAATTAAAAGGTATATTTGTTGGATGAATTCTTGTTTCTGTATTTTTAGCGTATTGTTTTGCAGTTCAAATCATCGAAAATGCTTAGTTCGTTGTCCCGGGGCTCCAGTAATGAGTAAGTGGGGTCCACAGATGTCCAAACGTTGAGAAGCACTGGTTTAGGTAGCTGAGAAACCCAAGAACCCCTAATGTTAAAACCCAAACCAAGGTACTGGAAATTATTCACTACCAAGTGAGCATTAGGAAACAGGAAAGAGGGCACCTGCCCCGGCAAGGTCTGCCCACAATTAATATTTTACACTAGGCAACAATGGTTCTGATTTCTATGCAATACAATAAACCTTGAAACATGTTTTTATCCTGTGTGCCACCTCCTGGGCTCTCAGCACCACCGAAATCCACTTTTTGTTATAACAATGACGTCTCTTTGTTTCCTGTCAAGGCTGATTAATGGCTGAATATGCAGTGGGGGACAGCCAGGGCCGGCTTTAGGCATGTGCAAGCTGTGCACCTGCACAGGGCCACCAAACCCCAGGGGCCACCACATCAATATATATCCTTAATATATTTATCCTCGGAGGATGGATACATATTTGTGCGGCGGCCCCTGGCAGGGATTTGGCGGCCTCTGGCTCCGTTCCACTTTTAAACACCCTGACGCCCCCCTCTTTACTGGCCTCCGCGCTCTGCCCCACCCGGACCCCTCTTCCGGGGCCCCCTACCTACGCTCCCTGCCCAGGGCCACCATGACCCTAGAGCCGCCCCTGGGACAGCAGACAACGGTGGTCATCATTCCAAGAAGGCAATGAGCCTCCATCGATGCCCTCAGCGAGCATGCAGACCCAGAGTAACTCGAGAATTCAGGGGAGGTGAGTGGCCTGCTCAGCAGTTTCCAAGATGGCCGTCTCCCCTCGCTGAAAGTCAGCATAGACTGAACAAGGACAAGTGTTGCGTGACATTGAGGGGCAAAATGAGCCCCAAAGACATACTTGCCACCCCCGCCTCACCCCAGATTCAGGCGGGAGACTAACGATTTCAAGGCTACTCTCCCGTCTCCCAATTTCTGCATTCAAAAACCTGATTCCTCTGCAGGCTGCAGCCAGGACTAGTCTAGTGAGACTCGTAGTAATCACTGCCAGTAACCTGCTCCTGCAGGCCAGTGCACAACATTTTTGTCACAGACCATCTGCCAGCACTTTCTACATGCTCCTGACAGGTAAAGGAAAAAAAGCATATATCTGCATTTCTGGTATCCTGTCCTGCAGCAGCATACTAAGGGGTCTATTATAATGTTGGGCGGATCGTCACTGCCCGTATGGCGGTAGCGACCCGCCCAACATTATTCCCCGCTCACCACTCAGTTCTCCCTGCCATATTAGGATGGCGGGGGGGACCCCAGAGACGGAAAGACCGTCCGCCAGTTTTCCACCGGTCACACAGGCGACCTGGCGGAAATTGGGCCTGATATGTTGGCAGTGTCTGCAAGACACCTTTTGCTGCCACGGAAAGGCATGCGGTGATCGCAGGTGGGGTCCATTGCGGGCCCCCAGGATGTTGAGGGGGTGGGGGGCACATAGGGGTACCCATGGTGCCCCTCTGCATTTGCATGCATAAAGTGGCAGGCAATGCGCGGTGCCTGTCACATTATGCATGCAAATGCACAACATGCCTGTTTAACATTGGTGGGGGGGGGCTGAATACAGCACCGCCCGCTACAATGTTAAATATACAGGATGCGACCGTCCTGGAAGCGGTCGCATCCTGATAGGCACAGCGGGTCCGCCGCACTTTTTGCAGTAGGTCCCGTTGACCGTTACGGTGGCGGGCGGACATTGTATGCCCGCCATCGTAATAGACCCCTTAGTCTCATACATGACAGTAGGCCCAATTCAGGCCTTCTTAGAAGTCAATGGGAGAAAAACAATCCCCAGATTATTTTTCTAAAATCTCCCACTTTCCCCTTTTAAAATATTGACATATATGCAAAGAGGCAGCCCACCCTAGGGAGGGGACGCGTGTTACACTTGAAGGTAGCCCGAGCACGAAGGTGAGCACAGATACCGCCAGCACAAGCTCATATTTTCTCAACACAGGAATAGTAGAGGCGTGCCCGCCTGGTAGCTGAGGGTGCTGCGTGGAGTGGGGCCTGAAATTACAATTCAGAGGGCATTTCACTTTGTGATTGTAAGTGGACAAACCCAACTGTTTGTCTTGAAGACAAGTAGTCCGATTTGAGGTGCCGACACAGCTCGATTTTCTTGGATTAGATTTTCCTTTAAGTGGGTCTTCAGAAACGAATAACCACCCAGCAGCATAAAATGAACACTTTAATGCACATAGGGAAGGTCATGGTGGCCACTGACAGATGCAAAGAAAATGCTGAACTAACAGGAGGACGCTGCCTGCTGGCCACCTGTGTGAAAAGTCGGGATGAGACATTTCCGCAAATAATACCTCACTAAGCGCACTTCAGGTGCCTCACCCTGCTGAGCCCTCCACATGGTGGCAGGATCAATACAATTCAAGCATGGCAGCTGTAAAGGTCAATGCAGCAGTGCTAAATTTGAGCCAGTGGTTTCTGGTGCTGAGCACCGGCACTTAATCATCACCATCAGCGCTTTTCATGAAACATTCATTTGTGGTAGGCATGGGGAGATTAAGTGATTTGCCCAGAATCACAGGATACTGAGCCAACTCCAAGACTCAAACCTGGTTCCTAGCTCCAAAGTCGGCAGCTCTGGCCATTACGCCACACCCTCACCTCACTTTCATGGTTAGTAGTGGCGTTCTGTTTTAGACGGCGAAACAATAGAAATGGGCTGGTGCAAGCTGCCTCCGGACGAGAACCCCGGCACTTATTTTTTATAAATTAACCAGTGGAATGCAATAAAGGTGACTTTAACCCCTTGCGTGTGGCGGGAATTCCCCGCCCATGCTGACTCAGCCTTGCGCGGGCGGAGTCATGACGGAACGGTTCCGTCATCAGCACAGCTCACCCGTAGCTGATGACGGAACCGCTCCGTCATCAGCATGCAAGGGGTTAATACGGGACGGAATATGTTGCGCTCCCAGAGATCAGATGAACCCCAGTTTCAAGAAGACCTCAATTCAGCGAAGCTGGGCCATCCCACTGATATATCTGGCGCTGCTCTTCAGACCCCAATCACAAAAGGAGATATCCAGGAAATCATAGCAAAATTCCGAAAGGAAATATCATCTTGGCAACAAGGCAATATCAGAAATTGATCGCAACATCCAGAGGACCGACACTCATCTTGATCAAGTCGAAAATGTCCTTGAAACAAACTCACATAAGCAGGACAGGCTGGCACAGAAAAAAGAATACCCCTGAGACAAGATACAATGACCCGAATGAAAAATTGGATGATATCTCAAATCGCTCTAGGAGGAACAATATTCCCATCAGGGGTATTCCCATTGAGGCTGCTAATAAGGATCTCGAAAACTATGTGCAGGCTTTCTTTAGATGTGATCAAGAGGCAGCGGCAGAGGACATATGTGTAGACCGTACTTACAGAGTGTTCTCCGCATTCCAGCAAAACAGAAATCTAGCACCGGATTATTAAGTAGGGCCCATTACTTTAAGATAAAGAACAATTCAGGCAGATGCCCACAAGCAAGACCAAGCCTTCAGAGGTTCCCAGTGGCGTAGCTAGGCCTTAGGCTGCCCGCGGCTGCCCCTGCGTTTTCGCCCACGGTGGTCTGATCGAAGAGCGGGGGGTGTGCTGGCGATTCAGGCGGCGGCTTCAGCCGCAGGTAAGAGCACGGGGGGTTTGAGGGAGTGCTGGCTATACTTGTGACTGCTTCGGCCGCAGGTTAGTGCGGGGGAGGGAGGGTGGCCAAGGCCCCCAAAATGTTTGCCGCCTGGGGCGGTTTCCCCCCCCCAGCCACGCCACTAGAGGTTCCACACTTACTTTGTGTCATGAGGTGTCCTCACTTAGCAGCATATTTACAAGGGGATTGCACCACCAAAACATCACTTTTTTTGCCGTTCCGATGGCACAATGTGCTGCTGCTTACTTACAAAGCGGTCTTTAGCCACCTTTTGTGGCTTAACGCCGCTTTGTAAACATGGTACCCTTGCACACAAGTATCTGCGTAAAAGGGGGGTGCAACAGGTGTTGCTGTGGGCGTTGCACCGCAACACCCATTGCTTTTTGGCGCAGCCCCAGATTTACAAGCTGTAAATCTGAAGTAGTGCCAAAACCTAACACCATGCAATAGTAGGAGTTGGAATGGCGCAATGAGGAGATGTACTTTTATTTCGCCTCCTTTTTGCTTTTTCTATGTGTGCTGCATTTTGCAGCACACATAGATAGAGCAAAATGCTATTAAAGATTGTTTATGTGCAGGAATGTGTCCCTTCCTGCACATAAACAATCATTAAATAATGGTGATTTGTTACTTCTATGAATTCTAAGTAACATAGAGCCATTATTGATAGTTTATGTGCATGAGGGGACACCTTCCTGCACATAAACAATCATTCACTGCAACGCAGGCACCCTTGCACTATGGCATAAGGGTGTCTGCGTTGGCATTAGGCAGCTATTTAAGTGCCAGCACTAGGGAAAACACAGGGGTGCACTATATTCTTGTAAATAGGGAGCATCCCTGCATTTTGGAACTGGGGAGCATGGCACTGCAAAATTTGCCACAGCTCTGTGCTCTAACATTTCCTTGTAAATATGCCCTTTAGTCTGGAAAAACTAAAAGATTCTTAAAAATGTACTACTCCCTGAGATGGGATGGCATCTCCTACAGGAGGGTTTTCCCCTTTTGTTTATACTTCAAGTTCAAGGACAAACAGAATGTAATATAGGAAGTGACAGAGGCGAGGGATTACCTGCCATAAATCAACGACTAAACTCCAAAGCAGAATGTCTGAGAAAATTTGAAAAACAACACACAAATGACAGACGGAATCCAGAACAAAACAGACATACCCCCCCCCCCCCCCCCAGTCACAGAATGTTTGATTTGCTCAGCATTCCGTCCATCATCTGTTCTTTTTGCATTTGTTGCCCTCAGTGGGAAGGGTATGCCCAGACTTGGGCCCCATGCTCCGTTGCCACCAAATTCAAGCTAGCCTGCCTGATGAGGGTTGAGACCATGAAACCAGTCCCAGGATACTTGTTTCTGGTCCAGGAGGACCTGGCCTGGCCATTCGGGCTGGGCTGTTCCAATGGAGAGCAGGGTGAAGGCCGATTTGAATATGGCTGGATCCAAACTGGAATGAATTGGCAAGCAAAGAAATTAGGGATTTAACTCAGATATGTGACTGACGGTAAATGTTTGATTTGCTCAGAATTCATTCCATCATCTGTTCTTTTTGCATTTGTGGCCCTAAGTGTTAAGGGTAAGTCCAGACATGGGTCTATGCTCTCTATGTCACTGGATTCATGCTAGCTTGGCTGATGTTGGTGGTACCCCAAAACTAGTCCCAGGATGCTTGTTTCTGGACCAGGGAGGACCTGGCCTGGAGGTTCGGGCTGGACTGTTCCCATGGGGACCAGGATGAAGACTGATTTGTATATGGCTGATTCCAAGCTGGAATCGCGTGGCAAGCAAAACAACAATGGATTTGACCCAGACCTGTGACTGAGGGTGAATGTTTGATTTGCTCAGCATTTCATCCATTATCTGATCTTTTTTTTTTTTTGGACACCACAAAACAATGCCTTCTAAGAGAGCAAGAGACTGCAAGCTCTGCAGGATAAAGTGGATGCAGTGGCGACATTAGAGGAGAATTAAGCTCACAATGCCTTCAAGTTTGAAGCTGGCACATTGACGCTTACAACACATCTATCCCAACAAAAAAGACGACTGAACCTGACTCACTTCTCCTCAAAAGCACAGGTCTTCAGTGGCTCCATTTTCTCAACAATAACTCTCATGTTGGAGATTTTGTTTGTTCACCTATGTACATCTGTATTTGCTTAAAGGAAGCAAATGGTGTCTTAGTGTCCCATACTGGAGTCAGGTCCCTCAAAATACTATGGGTCATATGGATGTTGATGATCCTGACAGTAGCTACATGTTGCTGGTCTAGTATGTATCTGACAGGAGTTTTGTATACGACTGTTAGGTTTGTTGTGTTTATGTTTTTGTTTTGTTGTCTTAGTCCCACTGCATGCAGCTATATTCTACAATATAGATAGTAGACTATCTAGTATAATTAGATGCCCACCGTAGGGTAATAAATGCGGGGATTGAGTATCTTTGGCAGGTGAAAAGATGGGGTATCTTCACTGATTCAGTGAATCTGAGTAGTTGAAAAGGCGTGAATCAATACGTGAATCAATTTTTACTCTAAATGCTCACAACCTTATCTCCCCAATTAAAAGAAGAGCCTTCTTACAATAGTTGGATACAGCTCATTTGTAAGAGCCCCATCTGTTGATTAAGAATGTGTCATGCCTGCGATCCTATTGGCTCCTGTCCCAGTTTCACGCAACAAAAAGCACTAAGAGAGAAGGGGTGGCAATACTGCAAAGGTGGGGGCTGGAATTTGAATTGGTCTTGAAATCTACAGATAAAGAGGGCAGATATTTTAGATTCGGCAGAATGTTAGGTTGCCTAAAACTCATTTTTTTTAAAAATTGTACCTAATGAGGAGAAATTTTCTAACGAGTGTTGCCGATTTTGCAAAAGGATGTATAGTTGCAGGTGAGAATTTCAATGTAACCCTCCAACCAGCAGAATATAGATCCCTACTAAGACCCACGTGTTCGACAGCTCTCACTTTTCTAATGTAAGGCATATCAGATTTGGATCTGGTAGATGTATGGAAGCGCAAAACATTAAAGATAGAGACTATATATTCTACTCCACCAAACACGTCTTACACCCTCGTTGATGTCTTCCTAACTTCAAGAGACCTGTTGTAACAAATCCCACAGACAGAAAACTGTCTAAATCTTATCATTCCACACAGCGGCTTGGCTGATCCTTGGCCCAGCTGTGCCGGAAACACCCATACAGAGGCCATGGCTGGTCAATAACGTGGGTTTAGGGGCCTCAGTGGTGAGGGAAAAGTTTAGGGAGACAATACACCACTATTTTCACAAAAATGATAATGGAGAAATGGGTTAGAATGCTGTTTGAGACGCCGCATGGGCACTGATAAGATGGGATTTAGAGATAAAGCAAATAGGCTGTTGGCCTACAAACTCAAGCAAATACAAACCAGGAGCCACATTGAGAAAATTAGGGACGAAGAAGGCAGGATTCATACTAACATTAAGGACATTTTAAATATGTTCATCTCCTACTATAGCACCCTATTGTAAAATGTAAATGTAAATGTACATGTATTTATATAGCGCAAATCACCGACCCGGTATCTAAGCGCTTGCTTAGGGAACCCGTCCTGGTATTCCCCTGTGAGATACCCCGGCAGGGTATCCACAAGGTGAAAGCCAGGCATCCCACCGCGAGGGGCCGTTGTGGAGAAGACTTCCTACAAGATCAGCAAGAGTCCTTTTTAGAACATTTCAGATCCACATCATAGGAGGTCAACCGTGCATTGCTAGAAGAGGACATTTGAAGGGGTTAGACGACCATAAAGCAGCTACCGGGTCGTAAAGCCCTGTAGCTTTGTGTCTTTCCGACACCTTTTTATAAAGCTTTCATAGAGCTTCAAGAGGTACCTTTTGCAAAAGCTTTTATTATATATTAACAATTGGGATTGTAACAGACACAATGTTGGATTCACAAATCACCCTATTGTTAAAACCTGAAAAGGACCCCATCTATTTCCCCTCATAGAGACAAATTAGCCTTTTAAATACCTGCTTGGAAATATTTGCATCAATACGAGTTACACACTTGCATCCAGTGTGGATTTGATTTCACCGCAACTGTCCAGATCGTCATGCCCAATAAGGTCAATCTATCCCCAGGATTAAGACTGGCACCGCAAATTGAATACTGCGAAATATGTAAGGAATCTGCTACCTACAATGTAGACACCATTAGATTAAAAACTTTCTGCAATGAAATTGAAATCCCTCACTGAATGTATAGTAATTTATTGTCCATATACTTTTTAGATTGAAGAATTTTATTGTAGTCCTGAGGAAGGTGTACCATCGATCTAAAACACCGAAACGCGTTGACAATACTGGCTACTTTTAACTATTTTTTACATGTAATTGTGTTGAATTATATTGTAATGTGTTTGTGATTATTTTTTATATGCAAAACTTTTGCCTATACCATGCTACTTGATTAAGTTTTTAATAAATATGATTTTAATGAAGATTATGCCTTTTTGAAATAATTGTGGGATATTTTAGTATATATACTATTGAGGTCAGAAAAGTTTTGGTGTCTTACTCTACAAAGTATATTATGCTTTGATCTAGGAACCACAGAAAGGAACCAACCCCTTTTTTTGATGCCCAAGAGAACTCCAGACTGGCGCTTGCCTTCATAGAAGTGGCAGAAAGAACTAAGGGCCATATTATCAAGAAAGGGCGATACATTATCGCTGCTTTGATCGGCAGGAAACTGCTGCTAAAGCGGTGATAATGGGCTTGATAATATGCCCTTGTGAATTCCCATAGATGCCCAGGTTCTGGTGTTAACCTGGGCTTCTATGGGAATTCACAAGGGCATATTATCAAGCCCATTATCGCTGCTTTAGCGGCAATTTCCTGCCGATAAAAGCGGCAATAATGTATCACCCTTTCTTGATAATATGGCCCTAAGAGTTTGATGGTCCTGCTCTCACTTTATGTGGAGAAGTCCTTTCGTAGGGACAACTGAATTACATTACTAAAATTCAGAATAAGACACCCATAGGCCTAAAAATGAAGAGTTTAAACTTATCAAATTACAGGAGGCCTGTAACTAGGATCAAGTTGAATGGGGAATACTCTCCCTCGATTCCCACTTTGAGATGGACCAAGCAGGGATGCCCTTTATCCCATTGCATTCACCCTCTCAATGTACCCCTTTATTCAGAGAGTCCAGAATAACCAGATCATAAAAGGCATGGTTATAACCAATCAGGAATTGAAGACTGCCTTATTTCCTGATAATGTCCTCTGCTTTTTAACTCAGTCTGAAGACTCTCCTCTGGGGATGAAAGAAGGACAATCGCTTTTGCCGCAGTTCCTGACTTTCAAACCAATTAAACAAAATCATGCGGAATGGGAATTGCAGTTAACCAACAAGAAGTTCCAAGGCCTTGGAGAACAATGGCTTCAAATGAACACACAGCCCCAGTAGATCCCTAGGTATGAATTTAGTACACAATGCGGCACATGTCATTTGGAGAAATATCCCTCTACTCTTGCAGGTCATAAATAAACCTTTACTGTTGGGGCAAACTCAAATTATCCTGGTTGCATAGGATAACATGAATAAAAATGAATTTTCTGGCTAATCTATGAAACATAGTACAAATGCGTAGGTTTTCTAAGCTAGTAAATGACCAAATTTAGAAGAAATGAACATTGTTTGTATCGAAGGATTAATCAAGTCCCAACCTCCCAGCCCGAGTATCAAGGACCACACTATTTTAGAGCACCTCAAAGAGTGTGCTAGGATTTCCAAACATCAAGGCTTATAACCAAGCATCCCAAGTTCATCCTTCACTGAACTGGAACCATAACCCAGGGAAGAAAGGATGAGTCAAATTAGAGAAGAATTTCTTTCCTATCCTATTAGACTGCATACTATGGTCACCATGAAGGTTGAAACCAGGGATGGGCTTGCTTCTGACCACATTTTTCATATTGATAGAATACTGGCAAAAAATATCACGTAAAAAAGTCTCTACAATATTTCCATTATTTCTCATTGGGAATTACTGACCCCAGATTTAGAGGCTTGAACAATAACAATCTGCCTTTACTGAGGGACATCTTTTCAGATGGAGAGATTAATACCAGGGAGGAGATGCAAGCGGTGTGGGATTAAGCAGGGAAGATGGGAGAGCTAGGGATTGATTATCTACTTCTAAACATAAGTACGCCCTCTAGTAGAAGAGAGGTCCGGGGGCGGGCGAGATACCAGAGGAGATTTGGAGGAGAATTTGGCAGGTGGCAGTTAACTCGTCAATATGTATACTTTGTAAAGGAAATGGATATACATTATTAACCCCTTCGACGCTGATGACGAGCTCAGTTCGTCATGAAGTACACCTCTCGTACGCTCATGACGAGCTGAGCTTGTCATGAACCGTGGGATTTTAAATTCTTCAGCGCACAGCGGGAAAATGCGCCCCACCGATAGTGTTAATGACTCAATTACAGGCCATACTTGGCAGTCCCAATACATGTTGGAAGAATTGTGGGGAAAGAGGAAGGTTTTCCCACATGTGCTGGTCCTGTGTGCATGTCCTGATATATTGGAAGGATGTCCTCTTTCACATCAGACATATAAAGGGATCCTGAGACCACGTATTAAGGGCCTAATGATGGGATCCATCCACGACCTGTTCCTTGGCACCTAGCATACATTACCCTAAAGCTGTCTCGGGTACCTTACCATCATACGTTATAAAAAAACAGCTCTTCCCTCTTCCCTCTTACCTCACGTCTTGCCTCATGAGGCATTCTGCTCCAGACTGTCATTACACCTGAGTGTACTACTACTAGAATTAAGAAATAAGGCATCAGAGCCCCCGGCGTAGAAGCTCTTACCGAGTGTTTCACAACTCACAGGATAACACACAACTCTACTGGTCATTTATGGTTAATGTCATGGTTGTATAGAACAAGTATGTCACGTACGAATCCTATCTCCATTTAGAATGTAATGAAATACCTAACATTGCTATTGTACATGATGCCAAGTATTGTATTTTTGTTTTTGCATATGGAAGTAATTACTCTGTCCTTGCACCTGCTGACAATGTTACTGAGTGACATGGGGGAGAGTATTATATTTCCGTTTATACTCTGACGGGCAAACTAATTTTGCATCAACTACTGGGAACTAGACTGACATTAGCACATACCTGGAAGCAGCAAATCACCCCTCCTGTACATACATGTTGTGAAGTAAGATGGGACGTGGCGTGACAGCAATGGAGTAAGGTGGGAGCAGCTGCACTCCTGGCCGAACGCCGCCATCGAGCACCATCCTGATAATATTCTTAGCTGATACCGAAATTGATACAAACAGCAACACTACACATGATTTCATCATCACTGGCCAGTGCCTCTGACCCACAAGCTCACAAATAGATATTCGTGTTCCATAACCCAAATGTTTCCAACACAATGGGCCGATTCCGATCCGGTAAAAAGCGCTCCGAATAGCCGTTCGGAGCGGTTTTCCATTCGAATCGTACCCGCAACGTCCCCCGTACGTACAACGAAGTACGATTCGTACCAGGAGCTGGACTCCGTACGAATCGGACAAAGACCGTACGAATCAAATCCCCATACGAGTCTCACTCGGAACCTGCTGTACGCGACATCTGTACGGTTCGCGGCTGGTTTATACGACCCAGCAAGTACGATGCGTGTCGGGTACGCACCGTATGACCCCTTTCTACAGGAGCTGAAAACAGTCGTAAAAGCAGAGTTCGCCCCGAAACAGGTACGGTACACCGTATAACCAGCGTACATGGGGTACGCACCGTACCCCATGTACGCCGGGTGTACGTTGCGTACCCCATGTACGCTGGGTGTACGGTGCGTACCCCCCATGATCGTAGGGGTACGCACCGTACCCCTGTGATCATGGGGGGGTACGTGCCGTACTGTTGTATGTCATTGTGCGCTTTTCCGTACAAATCGCCCTTACCTGACGTGGACCGTACGACTTGCGTCCTGATACCCCGGTCTGGATCGTACTCGTTGGGTCGTACGGCGTGTGTACGAGTCGTACGGAGATGGCTCCGGATGCGATTCGTACGGACGGTAATTTTACCGGATCGGAATCGGGCCCAATATGTATGATCAGATATTCTGTGACGGTTTTATCCCAAGTCTATTAGAAGCAAATATGTAGACTGCATTATGATGTGTATCCTATGGCAGTTACTCAATAGTTATAAAGTGGATAAAAAAATGTCTTGTGAGTCTGGCAGGGGTGCAGCAAGATCTACATAGGTGTAGGGGGTGTAAAGAGAAATGTAGGGATGCATTAAAAGGTCTAGGAGATGAGGCATGGTGTGCAGCAAGGTTTTGTTCGTGTTTTCAGTGGCTATCATTTGAGTGTTATTGCTGGGTTTGTATCCTTACCTCGAATAAAGCATGCTATTTCTGTAGAAAGTCTATAAGTAACACACAAGCAAAGACAAATTCTTGGGCTTTGGTTGTTAGTGGCTTTTATAACTATTGTCTCTCGGTCGGCTAGTTCTCTTAGAGCCTGTTGTTCTTTCTTACATAGAGTAAAATAATAACTTGTGTTGTCACGATTTGCTCGAAGGGCTATTTTTTCTGGGAGCATAAACATGGGAGGTGAATTTAAAGTGGATTTGTTCCACAAGTTGGTGTCTTCTACCGGGCTTTCACTGATGTTCTCATGTTCAAACATATCTTTCGGAAGAAGTTAGATACGTGTACCCGGAGTTGAAGCATATTCGGTTTTATAGTGGGGACAAATCCTTTAGACTTTTTTCTTTGCTTTTCCTCTTCCCATTTGTCTTCCTCAGGCCTCGTGATGAGATCAAATGAGAAGTTGAGAAGGCTAAACCATTTGATCTTGAGATCAGCAAAAGTGGTGCAGCCCATACAACTGGAAAAAGTGAATTTGCAACGCAAACGATAGACAAGTTGTTTGTTGAATGCTTTTTGTGATTCGGGGTAAAAGCTGAAAATGAACAAATGTGAATATCATGAGCTTTTTCCTAAAGTAATTTGAAAAATCATGCAGGATTAAGTAGGGCAGGAGTGAGGCTAAAAAAAAGACTTGATATATATCTGTTCTGTAATGGTCTTGCATGTTAGGTGTAGTGCTTGTCTCGCTACCAAGGAAATTCAGGGCAGTTTGAGATGTCAGCCCTAATGCATGCTAGTTGCAGTGTCTGTCCTATCTCAGTCATAAAAATGTGAGGAAATGAGTCTCAAGCATGGGCGAATTTTGCGAATCTGGTGTTCACAAATTTGCGTATTTGCAAACTCGCAATCCGCAAAATCCGCGAATTCTCGCAAATTTGCGAATTTTTTTTTTTGTACGCAAGGGTTTCTGCCAGTTCACGAGGGCTTTGCACCAGTTCGCAATTGCGAACTTACTTGTCGGCTCGCAACGGGCGCGACTATGTTGTTTCTACGTCTGGTTCATCATCACAGATTCCCAGCACCCTCTGTTTCACCACTGCCACCCTCTGTTTCACCCATGCCACCCTCTGGTACATCAATGCCACCCTCTGGTTCATCATCACAGTAGATTATGGGGGGGGGGGAAGCAAGCACACCTGCCCTGCTTCAACTGACATGAATGAATTTGGGGTTGATTTATTAATGTGTCACTGTTTTAAAATTCCAGTCTGGCACCTGCTTCCTTATCTGTAATTTGCTTTCTGTTGCAGTGCAATTTTTTTTCCAGGACCTTTGTGGCCTACTTGTAGCTATTCTATGAGCCTGCTGTGAGGGTCAGAGCAGGGTCATACAATTGTTGCAACTAGCAACTGAACTCTGGAGGGGCCCCAGTCAGGAAGGACTACAGGGAATGGTTACTATTACTAATGATGAGTTTGAACTTTTGCACCTGCTGAATGCTTTCAGTTTTGCAAAATTAGTTTTTCTGCAGAACAGCAACTGTAATGCCCCAAACAAACATAGGAAACTGAACTCTGGAGGGGCCCCTCAGGAAGTACTACAGGGAATGGTTACTAATGATGAGTGAACTTTTGCACCTGCTGAGTGCTTTCAGTTTTGCAAAACTCGTTTTTCTGCAGAACAGCAACTGTAATGCCCCAAACAAACTTACTTGTGAAAGTTGATTTCTAATCCAAAAGTGATCCAAAGAAAGTCAAAAGGCCTCAAATCCAAAAAAGTGCAGGCAAATGTCAACCTGAGGAGTTATTCTGATAAAAATCATCATTTTAAGTAGGTCTATGCTGCTTGCTAGTGGATTTCTTGTGCAGAGTTGCAAATTTTGCAATTTCGCGAGTGCGAGATTGTTGCTGCCCACCGCACCTACATGTTCGCAATTGCGAACTCTCGCGATGCGTCGCCAAACTCCCGCGGGATCCCGCAGCAAGATCCAAAATGGCGCCGCACTCGCAAAATATCGAGAAAAACAACTCGGCAAACACTGAATGACGGTAAGTGAACGCCGCACGCTGCAAAATTCTATCACCAAGAAAAAAAAATCCGCTGCGTGCGAATTTGCGGATTTTCGGTAAATTCGCACACGTTCGCGGATTGCGAATTTACCGAAAATCCGCAAAATCCGCGAGCGGAACGGATTTTCCGCCCATGCTTAGTCTCAAGTGGGTGATAATTGAACATATACTTCGTGATTTTATTTTACTAAGTGTGTGACTACAGGAAAGTTTATTTTCCCCCTTTGCAGATGAAACAGAAACAAACCCCAAACAGGGCATGTTGGGTCATTAATAAAGTGCTCACATTATATAGTCAATCTGCCTTTCATTGATGCGAGTATGAATAGTCATGTGAATGCACATATGCATATAATTATAAACTGTGTTTAGTGCACACTATATTTTTGGAACCCACTGCTGCATGTGTGTGCGTTTTTGCAGTGATCACTAAGGGGTGGGCAACACTGTTCTCAAAACATCAGTATTATTCATTATAACAAAGCAATTGAAAATTCTTTGTCTACTTTGAAGACTTTTCCGCCTCTGCTTTTAAGTCTACTCTTTATTATAGTCAAAAGCAAAAAGGCAGGAATTAATAGGCCCCGAAGAAAGCCAGAGGCCCATTCGGTAATTGGCTGAAACATGTAGGTAATTATCAACAATAATAGAAGTGTGAATCCTTGAGTTTTATAACACATCCTTACTCCATTATTTTTTATACATGATACAGGTACTCACAGAATACAAAGAAATATCCCAAGGGTATACTTATAGTAATTTAAAAAAAACTGGATCCCTGCACTTATCCAAAAGAAAAGAATTGTAACGAGCTCCCAGGTAGTGGATGAGCCCATTGTTGTGGTATCTACCTATCAACTGTGGGTGGGGTGTCTTCTCCTAATGTATAATTATGTCTGTGAAGTAGGTGATTGCATAGCGAAGTAATTCCAGGTCAGAAGCCTGGGCACCCTTTTTTGTTGTTGTTTATCTGGGATGGAGAATGTGTTCTCTCACTCTCCTGATACGTGTGCATCAGCAAGCCTGGGGAGTTGTAACAGATGTACACGACTGGCAAGTGAGGACACGGGTTGTGCGGGGTGAGTTGAGACGGTGCAGGCAGATAAGCAGGCAGGCTTGAGGGATAGGGATATATAGGCCTCGGTTAAATTTTATTTACACAGGTGAAATTCACAAACTTCCTGACTTTCATATTACATGAAGTTCATGAAATTTCTCAAAATTTCACAATGTGTGATTTCTCTTCCGTTTTTATGGTAATCAGTCACATTATCGAATTTTAAATATCAATATGGCAAAATATTGAGTTTGAAATATCGAGTGGACATCATATCGACTTACAAAAATATAGTTGTGCAGAATATCGAAATGCAGGTAAGAAATATTGTTTTTCATAATATCGAAGTTAGTAATATCAACAGTCATAATATAGTTGTTCAAAATATCGAATTTTTGTTTAGTGTTTTAAGTGTTAGTATATGTGTTAAAAGTATGTATTATTTTTGTAATGTATGTTTGAAGTTTTTTTAAGTAATGAATTTTATGTTAATTAGTTTTTACACAATTTAATTCCGTAGCGGGTTGTGGGTTTATAAGGGAATAGGGTGGGAAGTAATTTATTTATAATATATATATTTTTCAATTAATTAATGATATGTTAATTCATTTTTGCGTAACTTAATTCTGTAGTGGGTTGTGGGTTTATAGGGGAATAGGTTGGGAAGTAATTTAATTGAAATGAATTAACCATTTTATTAATTAATAATTTAGTATTTAATAACTTATATTGTTAATTAGGTAAATTAATGTATTATTGATTAATTATAAATAGATTAATAACAATTAATAATTACCTTAATTGTGTTAATTGTTTCATTAGTGAATAATTCGATATTAATTATTATTAATTAATTTGTAAATATGTTAATTGTGTACTTTTTTTAGGAGTAGGTTGAGGGTTGATAGGGGAGTGGGGTAGGAAGTACTTTAGTTTTAATGTAATTTTTATTATTTTTTATATTATCTTTATTAACAGTTATTTTATAGTGTTGATTGTGTGAATTAATTTAGATTTGATGGATATTTATTTTATTGTTAAATGTAATTTGTTAATTAATTATGATAATTTATTAATATTTTACAATATTGTAGGTGACGTTTATAGAGGAAAATAGAGGGATGTAAGATAATTTTGAAAAAATAATTACTTGTTAATTATGTTGCAGGAGTGGGTATACTAAATTATTCCCCTATGCTATCCAACACTTTCCCTACTGTTACACTTGGTGGAGTGGGAATATTAAATTATTCCCACCTGCTATCCAACACTTTCCCAACTGTTGCACACACGGGAGTGGGAATAGTAATTTTTACCCCTCTGCTAACCAACACTTTCCCTACTGTTGCACACACTGGAGTGGGAATAGTAATTTTTACCCACCTGCTATCCAACACTTTCCACACTGGTGCACTCACTGTAGTGGGAATAGTAATTTTTACCCATCCGCTATCCAACACTTTCCCTACTGTTGCACTCACTAGAGTGGGAATAGTAATATTTACCCACCCGCTATCAAACACTTTCCCAACTGGTGCACTTACTGGAGTGGGAATAGTAATTTTTACCCATCCGCTATCCAACACTTTCCCTACTGTTGCTCTCACTGGAGTGGGAATAGTAAGTTTTACCCTCCCGCTATCCAACACGTTCCCAACTGTTGCACTCACTGAAGTGAGAATAGTAATGTTTACCCATCCACTATCCAACACATTCCCTACGATTGCACTCACTCAAGTCAGAATAGTCATTTTTACCCACCCGCTATCCAACACTTTCCCTACTGTTGCACTCACTGGAGTGGGAATAGTAATTTTTACCCACCCACTATCCAACACTTTCCCTATTGTTGCACTCTCTGGAGTGGGAATAGTAATTTTTACCCTCCCGCTTACCAACACTTTCCCTACTGTTACACTCACTGGAGTGGGAATAGTACGTTTTATCCACCGCTATCCAAAATTTTCCGTACTGTACCCCTCATTGGAGTGGAAATAGTAATTTTATCCTTTATATTATATTTAATGTAGTGTAAAATATTAATTTTAAAAATGTATTTATTTTAATGTTTTAACTTAGATTTAATGTATTTTTATATTAATATTATAGGTTTATATATATATATATATATATATATATATATATATATATAATTATATTTTAAATTATGTTTTTACATTTTATAATTACAAATATTAATTATTTTTTAATTGTATTATTATATACAATAAAAAAATAAAAATGCATGTTTATTTTGCTTTACATTACATAATATTTATTAATTTTAACATGTTTTTTATAATTTTTAAGTATGTTTTACTTAATTATATTTATTTAATTAATTTTATATTACTTTTAAGACATTTAAAAGTCCATATTTCAGCAAACTATATTATAGACAACGATATTTAGGATTCAATATTTTTGTACTTACCTGTTTGTAGATAGGAAGTCGATATTCTGTCACTCTATATTTCCCCATCGCTATTCTGGCAGCTCGATACTCTTCTCCTCGATATTCTGTCAGTGATCCCTTTTTTATACCTGTCACATCTCACATTAAAATCTTGCAAGATATAAGAGGGGACTGGATTGAGTAGAAAATGTTTTGCCAAGAGACATTTACTTCTCGATCCAGTCTCCCACCACTATCTCACCAAACTTTTTAACATAAGACACCAGCAGCAGAGCATATTTTGCTACAAAAGCACAACTTAACACTTTCATGGAAATTCACAAAATTGAATGAGAAAACATTATGGAATTTCTCCCAGCCCTTGATATAAGCAGGAGAGGTGCAAGTTCATTGGCGAGGAGTGCAAGTATAACGGCAGTCTGTGCAGGGACACTCAGAGGGTGCAGGGACATTGGCAGTGTGTTCAGGAACCCATAGGAAGCCTGAGAGTTATGCAGCGGTGCAGGAAGACAGGCAGCATCTCCAAAAAGACATTAAAGAGGGGCACGGAAAGAGAAAGGCGGGAGAAGCAGAGAGGTAGCAGAGACAATGTTCAGAATCAAGGAGGTGCATAGTTAGGAGGTCAGGTAATGGCAGCAGGGGGGTGAGATGGACAGCGGGTGTTACGTCTCAGTTTCACATAGCTAACAATTTGAGAAACTGGCTACAAGAGTTTTAAGAATGTGTTTATTAACCCTGCCAGCTCCTTTTTCTGTTCTACCATTATGCCTTACCCTCACTAACCATAAATTCAGGTCTACCATTTCTTATGCATTCAACATGGAAACTTTATTCATCCATCCTGTTGGTTAATATTTGCTTTTATATGAAAAAAATATATATTTCAATTTCAAGCACAATGGTGGATGTGATTACTGTCATCAAACAAACAATATATAAACAATATATAACATTTATGTACATCAATCATGCGTTGACATACAAAAAAGAAACATATATAGTAATGTGAAAATATTTTATAGACAAAACATTAACGCATTTTGACTTATGTACGAGTTATTTAGATCTACTGATCCTTCAGTCATTTTCAGATTGCTGCCATCAGTCAGTGTGTGATGCTTTAATGAGACAGGTTGTGAGGGCACTAAGATGGGGCCTCAGCTTGGTGTAGGGTCCATTATTATAACTAGTGAAGGAAACCCTGAAATTCATGCGGCACTCAGCCACTCCTCATGTATGCCTGCGCATTTTGATCCCCATTTGTGGGACAAATATTCAATGAGATCTTCCTCGGGTCCAAATTGGCTTTTTAAAGTAGGAAAGGCCTGTTGTTAGTGTTTCTCATAATCCTGAGCTTTTGGAGTGTACATGACTTTTATCTGCTTATGGTGCTCGGCTGCCGTCCGTGTGAGTTACCGTTAATGTATATAGCGCCATCTGAAAGCAGGTGGGGGTGACCGGTCGCTTTATCCTGGTCTCGACCAGTGTTGGATCATGCAGTATTTCCAAGCTGATACCGCCTACAGTCAAGGATTGTTCTCTCCTGGTCGGGGCTCGTATTAAAGATTCTAACCCCTCTGCCCATCAGCTTGCTCTAACCATGCCTCAGCCACACCTCTATGACAAGATGCCCTAAGTGTTAAGGGACCCCAGAAACTCCCAGGATGTACAGCCAGAAGGAAAATGCTACTTACCAGTATGCATCTGTTCTTGGCATGTAGGGCTGCTGACATTCATATCTTCAAAAACAACAGGTGATGAACAGAATGCAGAACAATGTCATGCATTCAGCCCAGTACAGAGATCTGGGCCTAAAGCCATTGTTTTTTTGCTCACCATGCCATTCCAGATTGAACCCAGCCATATGCAAATCAGTCTTGACCCTGTGCCCCATGGGAACAGTCCAGCCCGAACTGCCAAGCCAGGTCTTCCATGGACTGGAAACAAGCATCCAAGGACCGTTTTTTGAGCTTACAGCCCTAATCAGCCTGGATAGCTTGATTCCAGTGGCATGGAGAGCACGGGAGTCACGTCTGAGCATACCCATCCCACTCGGGGTGACAAATGCAAAAAACAACAGGTGATGGACAGAATGCAGAACAATGTCATACATTCACCCCAGTACAGAGATCTGGGCCTAAATCCATTGTTTTTTTGCTCCCCATGCCATTCCAGTTTGAACCCAGCCATATGTAAATCAGTCTTGACCCTGTGCCCCATGGGAACAGTCCAGCCCGAACTGCCAAGCCAGGTCCTCCCTGGACTGGAAACAAGCATCCAAGGACCGGTTTCGGATTTTCAGCCCTCATCAGCCTGGATAGCTTGATTCCAGTGGCATGGAGAGCACGGGACACACGTCTGAGCATACCTGTCCCACTCGGGGTGACAAATACAAAAACAACAGGTGATGGACAGAATGCAGAACAATGTCATACATTCACCCCAGTACAGATATCTGGGCCTAAATCCATAGTTTTTTTGCTCACCATGCCATTCCAGTTTGAACCCAGCCATATGTAAATCAGTCTTGACCCTGTGCCCCATGGGAACAGTCCAGCCCGAACTGCCAAGCCAGGTCCTCCCTGGACTGGAAACAAGCATCCAAGGACCGGTTTCGGGCTTTCAGCCCTCATCAGCCTGGATAGCTTGATTCCAGTGGCATGGAGAGCACGGGACTCATGTCTGAGCATACCCGTCCCACTCGGGGTGACAAATGCAAAAACAACAGGTGATGGACAGAATGCAGAACAATGTCATACATTCACCCCAGTACAGAGATCTGGGCCTAAATCCATTGTTTTTTTGCTCACCGTGCCATTCCGGTTTGTACCGCTTTTTCCGCCATAAGTTGGCAGGGTATGCTCAGACGTGAGTCCCTTGCTCACTTTGCCACTGGATTCAAGCAAGCCGGGCTGAAGACGGCTGAAATGCCAGAAACCGGTCCCCGGAAGCTTGTTTCCGGTCCAGGGAAGGCATGGCTTGGTAGTTCGGGCTTGACTGTTCCCATGAGGCACAGGGTCAGACTGATTTGCATATGGCCATGTCTGAACTGGGGTGGCAGAGTGGGCTAAAGAACGGTGATGGGTTAAACCCAGATCTGTTGACTGGGTGTGAGTGTTTGATTGGTACAGATGCTCCGTCCATCACCACCCCCTTTTGTACCGACATTCATATCTTAGCATAGATCGCCGCCTAGTGTTGGGTCCGGATGTTTGCGCGTTGTTGTCTTGGAAGAGTCTTCGAAGAATCAAAAGATAGGTGACTCTGCCCCAGGACTACAGTGCGCATGGGCATCTTCTCCATCGTCAGATTGTTTTTCGTCATTGTGGCAAAGATGGAGTATAGAAAAGTAAGAGATGACCATGACGTATGTTAATAAGGTAACTCTGCAGCTGTGACAGGCACCGGGGAGGAAGGTGGGTGATATGAATGTCAGCAGCCCTACATGCCAAGAACAGATGCATACTGGTAAGTAGCATTTTCCATTCGAGGCATGTGGGCTGCTGAATTCATATCTTAGCATAGACTGTATAGCAGTTTCTCCTCTAGCGGTGGTCGCCTGTACCAGCTGCAGTGGTTTGAAAGAGAGTTTTAAGGACAGCCTGGCCTACAGCAGCTTGTTGCTTAGCTTGCACGTCAACACAGTAGTGTTTAGTGAAAGCGTGTATGGTAGACCATGTAGCTGCCCTACATATGTCTTCTAAGGGAATATTTCCTAGGAAAGCCATGGATGCCCCTATTTTGCATGTTGAGTGTGCCCTTGGGGGAACTGTTAAAGTGCACTTCGCTTTTTGATAGCATATTTGAATGCATTTAACGATCCATCTGGCTATTCCTGTTTTGGAAATGGGATTACCTTTATGTTGTGGTGAAAAGGCAACAAATAGTTGCTGTGTCTTTCTGAATGATTTTGTTCTGTCAGCGTAATATAGCAGAGCCCTTTTAACGTCTAGTGTGTGTAGAGCTCTTTCAGCTACTGATTGCGGGTTTTGAAAGAAAACTGGCAATTCTATGGACTGATTGATGTGAAAAGTGGAGATACCTTTTGGCATAAATTTAGGATTTGTACAGAGTACTACCTTATTGTGGTGTATTTGCATGAAAGGTTCCTGAATGGTTAGTGCCTGTAGCTCACTCACTCGCCTGAGGGAGGTAATGGCAATTAAAAAAGCCACCTTCCATGTTAAGAATTGTAGTTCACATGAATGAAGTGGTTCGAAGGGAGGTCCCATGAGTCTGGTAAGTACTAAGTTCAGGTTTCAGACTGGAGAAGGTGGATGCTTTGGAGGGATAATTCTTTTAAGTCCTTCCATAAAAGTTTTGATAGGTGGTATTCTAAACAGAGAGACATGTTGTCTATTTTGAAGATATGCTGCTATAGCAGCAAGGTGTAGCCTTATGGATGAGTATGCTAGGTTACATCTCTGAAGATGTAGCAGGTAACAAATTAAGTTTTGGATGGAGGCATCTAATGGATTGATTTGATTATTATTACAACAAATTACTAATCTTTTCCATTTAGCTGCAAAGCATGCTCTGGTAGTGGGACGCCTTGCTTCCTTGATAATGTTCATGCAGTCGGGAGGCAAGTTAAGATATCCAAACTCTAAGACCTCAGGAGCCAGATCGCTAGGTTCATCTGATTGGGATCTGGGTGCCTGATTTCTCCATGGTTCTGTGTTAGCAATTGTGGCGAAAGGCGCAGCCTTTGGTGGGGGACTACAGAGAGTTCCAGGAGTGTCGTGTATCATGGCTGTCTTGCCCATGTGGGAGCAACCAGGATCATTGTGAGTGACTGTTGCCTTAGTTTACGTGCCACTAATGGAATCAGTGGGGTTGGTGGAAAAGCGTACGCAAATCTGCCTGTCCAGTTACTCCATATCGCATTGCCCTGTGTCAACGGGTGTGGGAACCTGGCGGCAAAGGACTGGCATTTTGAGTTTTCTTTTGTGGCAAACAAATCTATGTCTGGATGTCCCCACTTTTAGAAGAATGGGTGGAGAACTTGAGGATGAATCTCCCATTCGTGTATTTGCTGATAGTGTCGGCTCAGTAGGTCTGCTGTCTGGTTGTCTATTCCTGGGAGGTGTTCTGCCAGGAGATAAATGTTTTGAGGAATTGCTGACTTCCATATGCTCTGTGCTAGGTGGGACAGTTGTAGAGAGTGTGTCCCTCCCTGTTTTTGGATGTAGTACATGGCTGTCATGTTGTCCGTCCGGATTAACACAGCCTTGTTGCTCAAGTATTTCAGAAAAGCCCTCATTGCTAGGAATACTGTTAGTAACTCTAAGTAGTTTATATGTAGTGTCTTCTGTTTGACTGTCCAGAGACCTTGGACTGTATATTGACGGAGATGGGCTCCCCAACCTGTCAGTGATGCGTCCAAAGTTAATACTACCTGTGGAACTGGCTCTTGGAACAGTCGCTCCTTGGAAAGGTTTTGTGGTTTCCACCACTGCAGAGAGCGGTAAGTGCGACTGTCTACCAACACTAGGTCTTGTAATTGTCCTTGAGCTTGGTTCCACTGACGTGCTAGGCATTGTTGTAAGGGGCGCATGTGCAGCCGAGCGTGAGGGACGATGAATATGCAGGAGGCCATCATGCCTATGAGCTGCATGAACACTCGAGCTGGCAGGGAGTGTTGTGGCTGAAAATTGTGACTGAGAGATTGTATGTTGGCTATCCTGTTTTTGTTTGGATATGCCCTTGCTACTGAGGTGTTGATTGTTGCTCCAAGATATTGCTGTATGTGGGAGGGTTGTAGATGTGATTTTGGGTAGTTTATGGAAAATCAGAGATCGTGTAGTAGCTGTATTGTGTGAGAAATGTGGCTGGCACACTGTGCGTATGAGTTGGCTTTTATGAGCCCATCGTCGAGGTAGGGGAACACGTGAATGTGTTGCCTGCGTAGGTGTGCTGCTACTACTGCTAGGCATTTTGTGAACACTCTAGGTGCCATAGTTACTCCAAAGGGGAGAACTTTGAATTGAAAGGGCTGACCTTCTATTGTGAACCTGAGGTATTTCCTGTGAGCTGGATGTACAGGAATGTGAAAGTATGCATCCTTGAGATCTAGTGTGGCAAGGAAGTCGCCTTGCTGGAGTAGTGGGAGTACTTGTTGTAGAGTGATCATATGGAAATGATCTGAGAGTATGTATTGGTTCAACGGTCTGAGGTCTAGCATTGGTCTGAGAGAGCCATCTTTTTTAGGAATGAGGAAGTATAGAGAGTATACTCCTGTCCCTTGATTTTGCAATGGGACTGGCTCTATGGCACCTTTTTGGAGTATGGAGAGCACCTCTTGTTGTAACAGCGTAATGTGTTCTTTGGACATTGGACGGTGTCTGGGCGGTATGTTGGGTGGTGTAGAAGTGAGTTCCAGGCAGTAACATACTGAAAAATGTGCTTCCCCCACTTGTCTGTAGTGATAGCGTTCCAGACTGGTAGGAATTGTGTTAACCTGCCTCTGACTGGTGTTAAATGGTCTGGAGGGAGTGTGAGCGAGTCACTGTTTGTTGGTGGTGGAGGCTCGGGTGTTACCACCACCGCGTCCTCTGCCTTTGTTGTTATTGCCTCTCTAACCTCCTCTGTTGGCACTTTTATTAAAGGTGATTTGGGTATTACTTTTGAATGCGGAGGAAGTTTGGGATGTGTTGCCTCTACCTGAGCCTTGAAAGGAGGAGCGACGAAAGGAACTCCTAGATTGTTGAAACTGAAGTGCACCCATGGACTTAGCTGTATCCGTATCTTTTTTCATCTTTTCTAAGATGGTATCTACCGCAGGGCCAAACAAGAAATCTTGGTTAATGGGCTGATTGAGGATGGTTGATTGCACTTCATTCTTAAAGCCAGAAATGTGTAGCCATGCATGCCGGCGTAGTAATACGCTAGTGTTGATCGACCTGGCGGCTGTGTCAGCTGCGTCAAGGGCGCATTTGATGGAAGCGTTAGTGATAAATTTGCCTTCCTGTATTAGGTCGTTTGCTTTAGTTTTAAAAGGTTCTGGTAGGTGTTGTTGTAAACACTCCAGTTGGTCATAGTGTGCTCTATCGTAACGTGCTAAGAGAGCTTGTGTGTTGGCAATTCTCCAGGTATTTGCTGCCTGGGAGGCCGCTCTTTTACCTGAGGCTTTTAATATCTTTGATTCTTTGTCAGGAGGGGGAGCATCTCCTGTTGTTTGCGAATTAGCTCGTTTTCTAGCGTTCGATACAACTAGTGAGTCTAATGGTAACTGAGACTTAATATAAGATGGGTCTGTAGGGGCTAGTTTATATTTTTTCTCAATTCTGGGATTGAGGACACACGCTCTGGCTGGGTCTTTAAATATGTCTGGAGCGTGCTTTAGTACCTCTTTTAACATAGGAAGTGTACGTACACTTTTCTCAGATGTTGGAAAGGTGTCAAATAAGAAATCCTCTTCTATTGGGTCAGTGTGCATGTCTACACCATGATACTTAGCTGCCCTATCGACTAGCTGGTTAAAAACGATAGTGTCGTCAGTGGGAGACGGCTTTGTAGGGTATGAAGAGGGATCAGGGATGGGTTCAGGCCCGGCTCCAGGAATTTTTATTTGGGTGGGCCAAGGGTGCATTTGGGTGGGCCACTGGGGCTCGATTTGTCGCATATATTTCTGGGCCGGCCTACTTCACGGCCCTCCTTTATCTCTTCTTAGTCTTGCAAGGCCCAGCAAAACACACTCTTTTCCAAATCTCTTTCTAAATGTCATCACTCTCAAAAAGTGTTTTTTCCATGTAATGTTCCTTTGATGGGAAGAGGAGGTTTCTGAGGTGGGAGGATCAGGCAAGTGGCACTTCTCGGGCTCCCCCTGTGCGAGCCTTCAAGGAGAATCCCTCTTCATTACTACGTCCACCTGACCTC
This sequence comes from Lissotriton vulgaris, assembly GCF_964263255.1. Lineage (NCBI taxonomy): Eukaryota > Metazoa > Chordata > Amphibia > Caudata > Salamandridae > Lissotriton > Lissotriton vulgaris. Next base: position 794,562,884 of record NC_141685.1, on the reverse strand, counting down.
AGACTCTGCAACATACTTCCTTACAGTCTTGAATATCCACTACTCCTCTCCAGTGCACCTTATCTCACAGCTGACCTTGGGCCCCAGCCCCATATCAGGCACCATCGGGCTCCACTTTCATTTTGCCCGGTAAAAACATTAGTAAAATCACCTTCAAACTTAAAACATTGAATATAGCAGTAAATATAATTAGCACACATTTTAAAGTATGTTCCACAGTAGCCCTTATGACCCGAATGCTAATAAAATAAACAAAAAACGAAAGGCCATGATTGATGCGAAAGTCTTTTTTGGCACCGCACCATTAACCTCTTTTTCCGTAAATACCTTTACTACTACCTTCCAACAGTGCCCCTCATCCCTCCATTACCGCCCCTATTGACCTCCTCCTCGGATTTTCTCACACCACAAGTGCCCCTCATATCCCCCATAGCCCCTCCCCCTTCATGACCTCCTCCTCGAAGACCAGTACCCCTTATCTCTGTAGCCCCTACCCCTCATGACCTCCTCGTCTGACTCCCTCACTACCACCCCCACCAGTGCCCTTCATCTCTCCCTAGCTCCCCCACCCCATGACCTCTTCCTCAGATTCCCTCACTGTCATCCTCTACCAGTGCCCCTCATCGCTCCATAGCCCCTCCCACTACCTCCTCCTCGGATTCCCTCACTGCCACCCTCCAACAGTGCCCCTCATCTTTACGTAGCCCCACTCTCATATGCATTTCATTTGTTGTATAGCGCTACTCATATCAGTGTAGTGTGTGTCAGTACTTTACATCACACACACATTATACAGAGACAATGAATCATACAAGTATGTAAATCAGCCTACAGGGAATGTTACTTAAGCAAATGAGGATTACAAGGTGTATGAATCACGTCATCCATACTTGTGGGCAGTATATTTTAAAAGGGTTTGGTATGGGGAAACACAAACTTAGGATTTAAAGAGTATTCCATGGGGGTCAGCTTTACTGATAAAAATGTACATCTGCCCAAACATACTCATTTTAGCAACATTAGAATAATGAAAGACTGAGTAAGTTCTAACTATATCACAAAACAAAAAAAGAGAAGTTTTAACTATACCATTCATGTTTGTAGGCAGCTCTTTGGTGACAGTTCATTGGTCACTGTCCTATGTTAGGATTGTACCTTCTGAACTGCAAGTAACACAAGGATGTCTGTGACAAAGGCAGTAACCCACTGAGCTTCCAAATAAAATACAGTTCATCTGCATTTAAAAACTACTAACAAACAAATGATTGCTCTCCAGCAGGATCATTAATCACCAGCGTTATCTGGGCATTTTGTATCGTTTTATTGTTGTCCTGCATTGGCCACAATATTGATAAAAACTGTTTAAATGAAGCACACACGAAGTATGTGTCCTTCTGGGCCTTTGCAGATTTTAAAAAGAAATGTAGTAAAACATTCTCTTACCTACTCCATTAGTCAAACTTTGTGTCACAGCCTGATGTGATAAGCCACTGCAGGGGTTAGGAAAGGTGACTAGGAATAAACAAACTTCTTTTCTCCTGCACTGCATAGAAAAATAAATATCAACGCAGCAGGGCCGTAGGCAAAGGTTACCGTTGGCAAAGAAAGGATTTGTCACCTTTCACCATACAGAGATGAAGGGGTAAAAAAATAAACAAAGCCTCATTAACATGTTAATGGTCTTTAAAGACCTGTTAAGTACTCGGGTGGGGGGCTATGATAATCTCTAATACTGTCTCTGTGTGCGAGCCCGGGAATCTGTCTCGGCCGGGCTGACACACACGACCTGTGCGTTGCACGCCTGCCTTCAAGCCCTCACTGCCAGGGCCAAGGCTCCTCTTTGGGTGGGCCAGGCTCATGTTTGGGTGGGCCTGGCCCACCCGGCCCACCCTCTAGAACCGGGCCTGGATGGGTTGTGGGTCATATGTATTATAAGGATCATTATGGTCACTCCATGTGTTATCTTGGATACCCTGATCTTCAGGTTCTACAAAAGCATTCTGAGGATCCTCCCCATGTTGTCTGTCTCATCATAACCTGAAGGTGTAGGAGAGTAAGGCACATAGGGCATGTCAGGAAAGAAAGGAGGAGGAGTAAAAGGCCTTAAAGGAGATGTTCCAAAGTATTTTTTCTTTGGAGGAACAGGAGAAGAAGTGTCAGTGTCCCATGATCTTTTCTTCCTTTTGTAAACTGTTACGTGTCCTGTTTCAGTGTCTTTATACAGTTTAGTTTGTTCTTCGCTCACTGGAGCAGGATGGAAAAGTTCTTCCTTAACTGTCCGTGGCTTTGGCGCCAATGTATTTGCCTTAGTCTCTTGTTTGTAGTGAGTCTTAGGCTCGAGGGCCTTAGGCTGTGGAGCTTTTTTCCGCTCGACTGGATTTGTCGGGTCGACTGCTGTTTTCGGGTCGGGGACCTTTTTTGGTTTGACAACTCTTTTTGGTTGGACGTCCTTTGTTGGCTGTACTGCCTTTTTTGGCTTGGCGACCTTCTTTGGTTCGAAGACCTTTTTCAGATCTACCGTTTTTTTCGGTTCAATAGCCTTTTTTGGTTAGACGTGTTTTTTGGGCTCGACGACCTCTTTTGGCTCGAGGATCTTTGTAGACTCAACGGCCTTCTTCGTGTCGACAGGCTTATTTAGCTGATTTGCCTTCTTTAGATCAACGCCTTTTTTCGGCTCGACTGCCTTTTTTGGGTCGACAGGTTTTTTCGGATCGACAACCCTCTTTGGTTCTACGCCCTTTTTTGGATCAATGTCCTTCTTTGGTTCGACAACCCTTTTTTGTTCAACGGCCCTTTTAGGAAGAGTGTTGCTCGTTCCTGGGGTATGAGAAGGCTTGGGTATGGTATTCGGAGCCGAGCCGGAAGGCGGGGCTTCTGAAGGAGTCTGTCGGTCTCGGCTAAGGCCTTTAGGCGATGCTGAGACCGGAGCCTTGTCTTGAGGTGGAAGCGGGGTAGGGGCTTTGGTACTCACTGTTTGCCCTGGTGTGATCTGGTCATCGGAGTCCGACTGGTCTTCTACGGTGACTGTTTCTAGGTCGGAGTCCTCCACTTCTGGGAGTTCATGTTCGTCGGCGAAAATGTTCTCCGGTTCTGGTGCCCGCCGCTGCATCTCTTGTCTAGCGGCCTTCGGTCCGGATAGTTTTCTTCGACCGGAACTGAGCACAAGCTGGACAGTTTTCCTCGTTGTGCTCCGGAGATAGGCACTTGTTGCATACTGTATGTTTATCAGTATGTGGGATTTTGGAGTGACATTGTGGGCATCTTTGAACGGGGTCCTTTCCATTGGCAGGAGGCCCACGTGGCGTCGAAAAGGCCCAATGGCCCGCGTCGATGACCAGATCGAGATAGAAAGTATTATCGATTGAATGGGTACCGAACGAGAACAATACAGTCGAGGTAGAAGGCCTTTTGGCCTTAGAAAGTTGAAAACTTTCCGTTCCGAAGTTGGAGAAGAGGAATAGTATCCGAACCCAATGGCGGAAAAAAACAATCTGAGGATGGAGAAGATGCCCATGCGCACTGTAGTCCAGGAGAGGAGTCACCTATCTTGTGATACTTCAAAGACTCTTCCAAGACAACAAAGTGCAAACATCCGGACCCAACACTAGGCGGCGATCTATGCTAAGATATGAATTCAGCAGCCCACATGCCTCGAACAGTACGTTTTCCTCCATGTTTCCAGAATGATTGAAGCTGTGGTGTCTATTGGCATGGAGGGGGCACATAATTCCAGAAAAATTCACCTAATCAGTTTGAATAGAATGTTGCGCACAAATAAATGTAGTGCTTTTGAATGGATGCTTGGCCTTCCTGGCTTGTCAATAAATTCTCAGCTAAATTGCCCTTGCTCAGTGTAATCATGGGCAAAGGACTGCCTGAGATTAACAGTCTGTCAAGCCTTTACTCGCTTCACAAGGATGGTGGCCATCTTTGGACAACGAATGATTGAAGTTAACCAAAATGTGAATAGTTTGGCGCAAGCTAATTGAAGATGGTAGCTTTTTTAGTTCTTTACAAGTAATACAAAATAAAAAAATGCGCTTTTTCATTCATTTTCAACATTCAGTTGGTAAATGAATGATTCAGTGATTCATTGTCGTACCTCGCATCCCCCAACTCAGTGAAGTCACCGCTGTAGGATAAAGCCGCTTCCCATGCGTTGCCACAGGACAAGCAAAGATGTTTGCCACACTTGACTGCACCAGAAGAGACTTGCTCTTAGTCCACCTTCAGTGCATCTACCACCTTGGAAGTCTGAGCAGCACAATACAAGATGTATTTGAATCACTTGAGACTGAACAATAAATTGCATAGAACTACTCAGGCCTACTGAAAAGATGTAGGATCAGAGGCTGAAACCAGTAGGGTTGGCAGGTGTGCACATGTATACTGAATCACAGTTTCCTATTAGTGATTACTGTGTTGCCTAGAACCACATGACAATTACTGAAGCCTTTAGAAACTCAATCTCAAGACAAGAAAATAAACTGTGTACAATTCTCCAAGAATACTTTGATCTTTATAGAGGATTTAAGTAACTATGACAAATCTGATTAGTTAGGTGTCTATGTTCAACTATCACAATATTTCTGGGGAAACAGTCCTAATCCGGTCTTGAGTAAACAGACACCCCCAGCTTTCTTTTCTTTGAGGAATACATTTTGGGCCAGATGTACGATGTATTTCACCGGTGGCAACCGGCCCATCGGGCCATTTGTGAACCAGAAAAATGCATTTTTCTATGTACAAACCCTATTTTGCAAGTTGGCAACCTCTTACCAACCAGAAAAATAGGGTTTGCAAGTCATTATTAGGAAAGGGCATGCAAAGGGCACCCCTTCCTAATAGTGAGTTGCAGGGGAACGTACATTTGTTTTGCGACTAGAATGCCGTCACAAAACACTCGTAGTTTACCACCTAGTTCAAGTAGGATAAGCCAGTCGTAAACAGGAAGGGGTCCCCGGGGGATCCCTTCCCCTTTGTGAATGGTAGCAAATACATTTTTAAGAGCAGGCAGTGGTCCCATGGACCACTGCCTACCCTTAAAAAATGAAACAGAAACACTTCATTTTTCTTTTTGAAATGCATCCCATTTTACTTTGAGGAAAACTGGCTGCATTTTATTTTAAAAAGTTGCTTATTAAAAAGCAAACGCAGACATGGTGGTCCGCTGTCCCAAGCAGGGAACCATTCATGTGTTATTGCTCATTCCCAATGGGTCGCAAATTGCGACCTGCCTCATGAATATGGACGAGGCAAGTCCCTTGCGACCCATTTGGGCATCGCTATTGTGTCTGATGCACATGAGTATATTTCACTTTGCGAATCTGTAACTGTGAGTCGCAAAAAATCTCAACTAGCGAAATGTTTGAACATCACAATGTCAGGAGGTATCCAGGTCTGTGGCCTTCTTTCCCTGCACTATACAAGAGCTAGGAGGCCCTCTGACCTCCATCCATCGAACTTCATAAAATAAAGGACGTCTTTTGTAACAGGCTTTTATTCCTCAATGAAATCCTTTGATTAAGGATTAAAGGATTCTTCTGTACAGTCTAGTAATGCATTGTTTCTATTGTATTTTGCTCTATTCATTTCTTGTGATTTGGGGGGGGGGGGAGTTTGATGTGAAGAGATGGAAGGAAGTACAAGCAGGAGTAGAAACAGGTGAGGTGGGACATATGCAGATGGAGGATTTCAGAAGGATGAGGAGAGAAAAACGGCTTAAGTGTTTTACAAAGAGTGACTGGAAAGGAAAGTGCCATGAAGGGAAAAATGGGATAAATTGAGCCTCCGAACACCACTACCGCTTCCACAGTCCAAAGTAATGTTTAATTTACTGTCTCATATTTAAGCTGTTTCAGTTGAAACATTGTTTGATATGTCTGGATACAATAACTGTAAGCTCACAGAGAGCCACCAAAATACTAGTTGGATGCACACTATGGGAAGCACAGGATTTTAGTTGACATGTTTAAGCCACGCCCTTATTCACAGAGGCCACGCCTGTTATAATTGTTTCCCAGTTATTCTTCTTATACCACACCTCTCTTACAGCCAACCCCCCTCCTCAATTGTTTCCTCCTACTTGAAGCCCTGTATATTGGGACTCTAAGTAGTCTGAACACAGTACACTAATGCAAGAAGTCTACTTACCTGGAGGTTGGTACATCACTGGACTTGGGTCCTGCGCCATTTTATCTGGTGCTACCGTCATTTCATTGTAGCCACCTGGACTTGCTTCCTTCCAAGAGGTAGACGGCACAGGGGCAGGGCCCTCCCCTGGCCCTTGACTGCCCTGCCATCCAGTGGCGCACGGCTCAGAGGGGCGGTAAGGTGTTCCTGGCTGGCACTTGTTTACGCCTGCTGCCTTGTCAATAGAGTGGTCTAGTGCCTGACTGTGCCCATCCCCCTGGGTCCTTGCAGCAATTTGCAGACTCCCGTGGTTGTGCGATGGTTCGGTGCGGTCCAGACAACCTGTGATCAGATACACATGTCAAAGAGAAGTTGCATTAAAGAAAGTGGAAAAGATAAAACTATAATACTGAAAAAAGAACCATATGTGAAGGCCATCACTGCCTGGTCATTCAAGAAATCTAGGTCAGGCTACAGAACAACCCTCCTTCCGCGAACTTCGATCTGCCCCAGAATTGCACACCCGTTGCAGAATTGCACACCCGTTGCAGAATGGCACACCTGTTGCTAAAGTTCCCATCTGCTTCAGCAATCCATATAGGCTGCACACACTTACATCAGTGTCAGATTCCTACATCTATCTTAGAATTTCACAACTGCCTTAATTAACACTTCTTATCTGCTGTAGAAACAAATGCATTTCAACTCTGCCAATTTAGCAACTGACAATTTCTGAGAATTTTAAGGTGAAAACTCAACGTGGTGTAATCCTGTAAGTGTCTCTATCAATTGATTTGACCACATTCTGTCATGGTTTATCACGATATTTAATATGTTGTAAAGCGATTTACCCGTAAACTTCTTGGTGCTAAACGTTATCCATAAACCGTTGCTGGAATATTGCGTTTATGAAGTCGCCACTGATAAATGCTGTCACAGCCTTGTTTTAAGTGCACACTGGAAATTCAGGAGGCTTACCTCTTTCCAGACTTTGAATGCGACCTTTTACGCCACCATTACCCAGGATGTACGTCGAGTTTTGGAATGCGCTTACCCTTTAGGTTTAGGGATGGTTTTTTTCGTTCGGTAACTGAATTTGACAAGTGCGACATCTACTGGCGAACAGTAATCTGTGCACTCTTTTGGCTGTACAGTAGTCAATTTTTTTTCCCATACAATTTGTTTACTTCTTCGATTTTCACTCAGTTACATGAAAAGCAAGATGTTCTTATAACATAATTGTTGTAAATCTTGTACTAAGGGGTAAATCTAACTAATTTTGGGGTATATTATCAAGGACCGGTGTTAAAATTATCGCCGTTTTATCTGCAGGAAACTGCCGATAAAACGGCGATAATGGGTTTGATAATACGCCCTTGTTAATTCCCATAGAAGCCCATGTTAACATCAGAACATGGGCTTCTATTGGAATTAAAAAACGCACATCGCACATTTCCCTATCGCCGGATTTTATCTCAGTGTTAGCGCGTCATTATCAACGTGCAACACGTAGGCGATATTAAATCCGGCGATAGCTGGCGATAGGGAACATTAGCTCGTGAAAACAAGCGTTGTTGTCACGCGCTAATGTGTGCCTTGATAATATGGAGGGGGTGTATTCAGCTTTATGATTCACACCCCCATGTTATCAATGCCTAACACCTGATCAGAGCAGGCGTTGGGAGACCTGCGATAAACGAGTTTATCGCAGGTGTCCTTCTCCCAACGCCTGCCTTGGTAATAGGATGTTACCACATTTTACATGTGGCTGGACGTGGGAACGCCCACTTTGCATGTCATTAGTGATGTTTCTCGCTGACATGCAAAGTGGGCTTGAGGCAGGCGTTAGCATGCCCTTGTTAATAGGGCGCTAGAAGTATTGCCGCTTTCTCGGCACAATTCGCCGAAATAGCGGCGATACTTTACCTTGGTAATATGGCCCTAGGTATTTTAATTTTTAGGTTATGTTTACATTACTTAATCTTCATTACCAGATTCTTCTTTTCCTCGTCCCAGTACTTACTGATGAGGAAAATCCACGCCGCTTCCAGACTGGCAAAAACACTCTTTTTTATGGCACGTGGCCCTAAAAAAAGAATTGGTGCACAAAACACTTCTAAGGTGGGCTCCCCGCTCCCCATGCTGGCTGGGCCAGAGTGTTCTAGTTCTCTTTCATTTTTGTGCGGATTAAGCTCGTGCTGCAGACAGTATAGGCAGGGCTTGGTGTGATGGGGGTTGCAGCGGGAAGGACTACAGGCATTTAAGGGATAAATAATAAATGACGCCACACTATCTGTGTCTGATCGGGAGATGAACCTCGTGCGTTTCCTCCCCTTTTATTCACCCCCGTGGGCCACGTGCCATATCAAACATTCGGTTCCGGCACCGGACAACAGGACTGCTGCCCTGTTCATCCCTTCCCAAGTTGGCCTTTGGCAACAGTCCAAATTAATTAGCACGCAACGTTATGAAGCCCTCGGCTAGGCCTTAGACTGTAGCGGTGGGGTTGGCTGTGGATGGGTGGCTCGCTCCTCGGAGTCATGACTGGTGGGGAGTCTGGTCATAGTCCTTGAGCCCCTTTGGGGTCCAGGTCCTCCGAGCGCTCTCTGGCCTCGTGGTGGCTGTTCCTGTCAGGCTCCTGTGGGTCTCTATAATCTTGCCCAGAAGGAGGTGGTGTAATTTCCTTAAACCATGAGATGTTGCGCAAGATTTCTTTGGTCCCTTTTCAGGCCGTCACCATGGTACCTCTGTTGGCCATGACAGTCCAAGCCCTTGGCTCGTGGGAGGTCCTGAATTTGCCACCGGGTTGCCGGTCCTTGAGGAGTACTGCCTCTTCTGGCCGGATTGACCTCGGGGATGTATGGTGGTGCGTGCTGGCTTGGTCATTCTGCCGCTTCTTTCGTGCTTGGTTGCATTGGACGTCATGAGGCGGAGGTGTCCAGCCCAGACAGACGTTGATCAGGTCCCTTCGTGGGCCATTGAACATCAGCGCCCAGGGAGTTTGATGCGTCATGCAGTGGGGTGTACTCCAGTATTCCCAGAGGAATAGGATCAGGCGTTGATCTGGGTTGGCCTGTTTAACTAGGGCTATGCGCAGCATTTTATTCGGCGTTCACATGAACTTCTTCACATCGCCATTGGCCTGTAGCCATTGTGGGGTGATTTGGTGGTGGTGAATTCCTCTTTGGCTGAGGAACTCACCAAATTTAGTCCCATGAAACGGGGGGCTGGCTGTCACTCCTGATCTCGGCAGGGAGCCAGAAGATTGCAAATATTTTCTTGAGGACGATCGCCACCTGGGTGAAGGCTTTAGAGGGGATTACCTCCACTATTGTGTAGCTGGAAAATGCATCCACCAAGACGAGCGTGAAATTCCCTCTGGGGAAGCTTCCAAAGTCCATACTTAGCTTGGACCATGGATTGGTGCAGGGCTCTTCCGTCACCACTGGGGTCGGGCATTCTGGTAGGCTTGTCAGCTGGCTAAGGAAACCACACCTTTTCCCTCATTCTGGATTTAATCTTGGTGGTTCACTGGTGTCCGCCAAGTGCCAGTTTGGTTACCTGCTGCCTTAGTGTCTGTGGGATCACGAGGCGAGATCCCCACAACAGGACCCCATCCTGAGTAGCGCTTAGCTCGTTTCACACTCTCCACATTTCTGGTTAGTTCGTCCTTGTCCTCCGAGGCCCAGTCATTTGCCAGATGGCGGAACTCCCTCCACGATCCACTTTGGACAGCCTGGATGATCCATGCATAGACAGGTTTGAGTTTGGCTGCCTTTTTCATGTCAATGAGGGTCATCGCCTGGGGACATGCTGCCCGTTAGATCATTTGGTTGTACTCCTCGGAGCCCTCCGGAAGTCCAGTGTCCTCACTGTTGGGATAGGAAGTTTTCTGGGTTCTTGGCCACTGAATGGTAGACCACCTCCATGCGGTGGTGTTGCAGCTGGATAGCCCACCTTCTGGCCCGCGGTGACGGGTGTGGGTCTGACCCTCTGAAAAGCGGAACCAGTGGCTGCTGATCGGTCACGACCGTGAAAGGTTGACCACTCAGGTATAAGTGGTAATGGTTGCATGCCCACTTGATGGCAAGGGCCTCGCGTCCGATCTGGGCAAACCTGGCTTCGGTTGGAGTCAGTGAATTACTCACGAATGCCTGGGCTCCTGGTCTTGTTTTAACACTGCCCCATGTCCCACAGGGCTAGAGTCCACCAGTAGCTCAGTGCACCTTGCAGGGTCAAAATTCGCCAGTGTGGCCTCACTGAGGAGGGCATCTTTGATACTCTGGAACGCCCTTTCCTCCCGCTGGCCCCAGGTCCACTTGGCCTCCACTTTGGTGAGCGCCCGCAATAGTTCATCCAGGGTTGCGAGATCTGGACTGAACTGCCCACAATAGGTGGCCATGCAGAGGAAGCTCCTTACTTTGGTTGGTGTACTGGGGCCGACGCACTTCGGATGGCTTTTGATTTGTGGGAGTCCACTTGGATGCCCTCTTGGTTGAAGATGTATCAGAAGAATTCTAGTGAGGGCTGAAAGAATGAGCACTTGTCTCAGTGCAGCGTCACTCCGTGCTCACTGAGGCGCCTTAGGGTGTCTTTTAGTTGCTTGTGGTGTTCCGCTGCGGTTGCAGAGTGGATCCGTATGTCATCACTGATGTCCAGGACACAGGGTAGGCCCAAGAGCATCTCTTTAATTGTGTTCTGAAAGACTTCGGCTGCTGATATTCCAAAGTTTAGGCACTTGTATCACCGCAGCCCCAGGTGTGTACTGAATGTCGTGATATAGCAGCTCTCCTCCGGCAGGGGTAGCTGGTGGTACCCGGCGTTGAGATCTAATTTGGAGAACAATCTGGATCCGTTGACGACTGCGATTATGTCGTCCATGGTTGATGTGATGTGTCGCTCGCACTTGATGACGAGGTTGGGAAGTCTCATGTCAATGCACAGCCGTATGGTCCCCGGCTGTTTGGGCTTTTCAGCGATTACCATCGGCGATACCCACGGTGTTGGGCCTGAGACTTTTTCGATCACGCCTTGCTTTTCTAGCTTTTCACGCTCCTCCTCAACCAGGGGTCGGAGGTGGAATTGGACCCGTCGGTGTCTTAGCACCACTGGGGCCACAGTTTTGTCGATGTGCAGCTTGATCGATGAGCACTTGAGGCGGCCTAGCCCCTGGAATAGTTCGGGAAACTGGTCCAAGATGTCATCGACCTGGTGCGTCCGGACGTTCCTGGCGAAGGACACCAGCCCTAGATCCTCGGTGGTGTGGCTGCCGATCAGGGTGTCTGCTTCACAGTCTATGATGTGGATCATCATCATTACCTCTTGCTCTTCTGACTTGACTGGTATAGACATACTCCCACTTAGGGGCAGCGGGGATTGGCTTCCTAATGTGAAGATTTTGGTCTTGGATGGTGTAATAAGCGGTCTGGGCTAGAGACGGTGGTACTGGTGGATGCCCATTACATTGACCGAGGCTCCGGTGTGGATGATGGCCTTGACTTCAGACCCGACTATCTTGACGATGCATGTGTGTTGAGGTCTACTGCGGCATTTGAGTTCTCGCGCGAAGGAGATGAGGAAGGTTTCTTCTTCGTCTTCATTGAGGGATGAGTCTTCCAGCCTTTAGTGCTCTCGGCTGGCTCCTTTCGGTTCTTGGAGTACCGATATGTTCGTGATGAACAGCTTCAAAAACAACAGTTGATGGACAGAATGCAGAACAATAGCATACATTCACCCCAGTACATAGATCTGGGCCTTAATCCATCATTTTTTTGCACTCCACACACCCCAGTTCGGACATGGCCATATGCAAATCAGCCTTGACCCTGTGCCTAATGGTAACAGTCCAGCCCGAACTGCCAATCCATGTCTTTCCTGGACGTGAATCAATATCCTAGGACCGGTTTCTGGCTATCAGCCGTCTTCAGCCAGGATAGCTTGACTCCAGTGGTGTGGAGATCATGGGACTCACGTCTGAGCATACCCTTCCCACTCGGGTTAACAAATGCAAAAACAACAGTTGATGGACAGAATGCAAAACAATGTCATATATTCACACCAGTACAGAGATCTGGGCCGAAATCCATCGTTTTTTTGCACTCCACACCACCCCAGTTCAGACATGGCCATATGCAAACCAGCCTTGACCCTGTGCCTCATGGGAACAGTCCAGCCCAAACTGCCAAGCCATGTCTTTCCTGGACCGGAATCAAGCATCCTAGGACCGGTTTCTGGCTATCAGCCGTCTTCAGCCAGGATAGCTTGACTCCAGTGGTGTGGAGAGCATGGGACTCACGTCTGAGCATACCCATCCCACTCGGGGTAACAAATGCAAAAACAACAGTTGATGGACAGAATGCAGAACAATGTCAGAAATTCTCCCCAGTACAGAGATCTGGGCCTAAATCCATCGTTTTTTTGCACTCCACACCACCCCAGTTCGGACATGGCCATATGCAAATCAGCCTTGACCCTGTGCCCCATGGGAACAGTCCAGCCCGAACTGCCAATCCATGTTTTACCTGGACGTGATGAACAGCTGGCGCACCGCTCTGGATAGCGGCTTCTGTCCTTTGTTGTCCTTTCCTCTGTTCTTTTTCCAGCAGACTGCTGTGAAGTCTGTGCAGTGGTTTGGAATCCTGCAGTTTACACAGGTATGGCCTTGCGCGTGGCACTCACTAGCCGGGTGCTTGTCGACCCCACAGTAGCCGCACTTCGCCATGGTTGTTGGAGGCCTTGGTTTCCTGTAGGCTTTATTCTGCGTGCTTGTGCGGAGGGCATCAACTCTCTCGGACTTGATGCTTGCCAGCCTCTCTTGGGCCCTTCTGAGAGCTTGGTCCATCTCGCTGGCCTGTGCTGTGGACAGGTCGTGAGTTTGCGCTAGAATTAGAAGGTTTTCTAGATTTATCTCCGGCTTGGGATGAGCCCTCTGAGTACTTTATCCCGGCATCCTTGGATGATCTGTACTCGGATCTCCTTCGACTGATCGTCTGCCATACAGGTGCTGGCTAGCAGACGCAGACGGGCATGGAATGCATCAATGGACTCGCCTTCCCGTTGGCGTATCTGGGGCAGCTTGAACATCTCGAAGTCCAGGTTGAGCTACGGGTCGAAGTGAGCATTAAGTGCTTGCACGGCAGTGGCATAGTCTGTGGCAATGCCCATGTTGGGCAGATGCTTAAATGGCTTGAATATTTCACCCCCAGAGTAGTGAAGTAGTAATGACCTCCTGACAGCTCCGTCCGTCTCTCTTGTTGCGACATAGTAGTTGTTTAGCCTCTCAATCCAGTTCTTCCATCATTGAGATGCTGTCGCTGGGTCTTAAAACTCACTGAATGGCGGCAGTACTCCTGTGGTAGCTTGCTGTACTGGGACCCCCTGTTGAGGCAGGGCTTGGTCCTCTTTGGCCATGTGGTATCGTCTGTGGCATCGTCTGTGGCTGCTTCTCTACTGTGTTATGTTCTGATTTATCTTCTTTTTGCACTACCGGCGCTGTCGGTGATGGCTGGCCCTGTCTTTTACTCCTCTTTTGTCCACTGACTTTCCCTTTTCAAGTGTCTCTGTGCTACAGCTTTGTTTCCTATGCCTGTCTGTACTTTTACTCCTCTTATGTTCTTATTACTTGGTATTTTCCTTCTCCTTTGTCTTGAATTTCTCTCATTCTCAGTTTTTCTTTCTTCTCTCTCCCTCTCTCTCTTGTGTACATCCTGGTGTTATGTTGATTTTCTGGCCTTCCCTTTTCTTTATTGTTTTTTTTTCTCTCTTTGGTCTGGCTTCTTTCCAGCAGTATGTAAGGGCCAGGCAGCACTAGCAGGTCTGTATCCTGGGTGTAACCGGTGGGTGCAGCACAGCTTTGCATGCTCTGGTGACAAGCACCCTCCTCCTTTTCACTCTCTGCAGGCTGAGCTGGCCAGGGAACTTTCCTGATGCACACTGGCGGCCCAGCAGGGCCTGCGCAGCGTCTCACCCAGTGGGGTCAGCTTCACACACTGCACTGTGCTGCAGACTACGGCCTGCTGGCTCTTCGGGGGTGCAGCCTCGGACCAGGACGCCGCCCTCCCAGTGTGCGCGTCTCGGGCTGGGCGATGCAACTTTCGCAGTGTTGCTGCACCGGCAGAGCCTGTCAGGAGATGGTCTAGAGTGCCACCAGAGCAGGTCGGCGGGGCACAGGTCACGACCCCCTCGTCGCCAGTGAGATGGGGGTTGCAGCGGTAAGGCACACAGACATTAATGGGATAAATCAATGATGCCACACTATCTGTGTCTGATCGGGAGGTGAACCTCGTGCGGTTCCTCCCCTTTTATTCACCTCCGTGGGCCACGCCTGTCCTACGGATGACGTGCCATATTCAACATCCTGTTCCGGCACTGGACAACAGGACTGCTGACCTATTACACTTGAGACTGTTTGTTTTAATTGATGATATTTCAGCCCACTGTGAAGCTATCTTCAGCTCTGCTATGCAAACAAATGATGGACGTGGGTCCTGGTCTCACTGTGACACTGGATTAAATCTAGCCTGGCTGATGAGCGGTGATGCCCCAAAACCGGTCCCAGGATGCTTGTTTACGGTCCACAGAGGACCTGGCCTGGCAGCTCAGACTGGAGTATTCCCATGTGGACAGGGTCAAGACTGATTTGCATATTGCTGGGTCCAAACTAGGATGGCATGGTGAGCAAAAGAACAATGGATTAAACCCAGATCTAGGACTTGGGGGGATAATGTTTGATTTGTTCAGTATTTACTCCATCATCTGTTCTTTCTGCTTTGGTCGACTTAAGTGGGAAGGGTATGCCTAAACAAGGGCCCCATGCTCACTGTGCCACTGGATTTAAGCTAGCCTAATTAATGAGGGGTGATACCTCAAAACCGGTCCTAGGATGCTTGTTTCCGGTCATGGGACAAACTTATTTCCTCTACAGAGATTGCCAAGAGAAAAGGCCTTGGGGTTTATGGCCTCCTCCCCACTGACTCTATGCAGTTGTCATAATTTCCCAGGGCCCAATCGATTGCATATGGAGCCCTTTTGTTCTCCCATCTGCATATATAAGCTGGAAAAGTGTGAGACACCTTTGCTTGCTGCAGTGTTGTTTTCTATGGAACAGAAGCCGTCCCTACTACCAGAGGACACCATGTTCCAGAAATAGCTGTGGTCATTCGATCTGGCAGCCCAAACTCCCCACTCCCAGTCTTTTTCGGCCACACAGATAACGCTTTCTGTAAGACCGTCGATTTTGCTTTTTGATCCCATGGACCAGTTCAGACTTCCCCATGGGAACAGTCCAGCCCGAACTGCCAGGCCAGGTTCTCTTTGGACCGGAAACAAACACCCCTTATCAGCCAGGCAGCAGTGAGTGAGGCAGGATGTACTCAGCCTTCCTGTCTTAAGCTAGTTGACAAGTCCGTTATTTTATATTTAATATGTGGACAGTG
Organism: Lissotriton vulgaris; assembly: GCF_964263255.1. Lineage (NCBI taxonomy): Eukaryota > Metazoa > Chordata > Amphibia > Caudata > Salamandridae > Lissotriton > Lissotriton vulgaris. The sequence goes on along the minus strand of NC_141685.1, from coordinate 794,547,318 downwards.
GTGCATGGGTCCCACTTGCCTTTTTTAGTTGCTCTGGTCACTTAAGCATTTCAACAGACTACTTACCTCAGCAATTTCTCATCCAAGCACGCCCCACATCATAGAGTGCTACCTGTCAATTAATGCACTTCAGCACTGCATTATGGGCATGAAGTGATAAATAAATGCAATTACAATGCAATAAAAAGTATGTATAATCAGGAGGGCATGGAGGGCCATGTTCCTAGTCATACATAAACAACATAAAAGGGAATTTATCCAGTAGGGGGCAAGTCTCCCTATTGATATTACAATCCATTAGAAGTAATATCTATGACAGGTTGACTTGCAGGAGACTGGTAAGGCCAAACCCCAAATAAAATAGTGGTTTATTCTTTTAAATCCTTTTATGAGAGGACTCTTTCAAAGCTCACCTTGTGTTTTCAGGCATTTACATGATGGCAAGAATTCAATACATTTGCTTGTTCTTTAGCTAATCCACCTTTTCCAATTCCAAGATGCCACTTAAAGACATAAATCACGGTAACAGTGCAACCTTTAGGGGAAAGCAACTTGTATATTGAATAATTTCTCTTTCAGGCCTGATTGAATAATTTAACAACTTCATTTGTGTTCCATTTTCAATGACCTGTAGTTTAAGCTTCGAGAAACTTCACTGTCTACCAGGTTGGGATCAAACAACCCTGATGGCTAAGGTATTGTCAAAGGGAGCTCTGTAACATCAGCTTTGCATTCAAACCAGCCACTAAATAAAAGCAGGACTAGTCAACAAAAAGTACTTCACTGACTACCATTAATGACCTCAGCTGGAAAATTGTGTTTGTACCACTCCACCATCTCCCATTCTTGCTGACATAACCCTTTTCCCGATCTTTTCGATAATCTAACATGATTATTACTACATTACTGTGTAAATCATGCCACTGCCTTTGAGTAGTGAAAATTCTACGTTTATGGTTGAACCACTGCCTAATATGTTTTTTTAGGTAGCACTGCCTAATGTTACATGTGAACCAAAGTAGTAATAATATCAATCTGCAATTCCTTTTGCTTTAGATCCACTTATTGAAATATCTAAAAAAACATTTGTGTTCAGTGTTATTGCTTCTTAGTTATATGTTTAGTGTCACACTCTCTCTAAAGCAGCCTCAACCAAGCCAGTCAGATTATACCACAAAACAGGTAAGTAGAAAAGTGTGTGCAAACTTATTCACATAATATTATAACATTGGAATGTCGGGAGCTCCATTGAAGACAATGAAGTGCTCCGGGCTTCTAATGGACGGTAAAAGCCCAGAGTTCCAACATTCCTATGTTTGTCGTTCACATGTGTTGCTGTGAACAAAGGCATCCTGGGGTGGGATTTAAATCTCCTCGGGCTCACTAAGGCCTTTGTTTTATTAGTTAGAAAATTCTAGTGGCAGAATGTGCTAATAGCCTTATTGCCCGCCATAGCTGGGGGTATACCGGCCATTAAAGGCCCGATCCATTATTAAAGGCCCTCGCCTTAGGGTATAAGGCTACATTAGAACATTAGAATGTTGAGAGCGCGATTGAAGACAATGGAGCAGCAGGAGCCTATATGAACTGGTACAGCCCAGCTGCACAAAACATTTTAAAGTTTTAATGAACAATCTCTGCCTTCTCTTTCCCCTCCCTCTCCAAAATACATGGAGTGGGCATGGGAAAGTGGAAGGCAGAGGCTGTGCTTCAGGGCACATCAGAGCCTTCCCACTCCCTCCTCCCTAGCTCAGAGTCACTTGAGCATCAGAAGGCAGGAGGGGGAATGCTGCTCAGCTCCTGGGCCTCCCTGGCTTGGCTAAACTACAAAAAGCAGTTCAGCTAAGACGGGGAGAACCAGGGGATGACTTCAGCCCTTTTTCACAGTTCTTGCTGTGAATGTTCAAAAGCTAACAGCAGTGGCCCTGTGCGTCGCTGTTAGATGTAGAACATTCACAGAAACAGCTGCAAGCAAAAGCTTCTAGGAACCAAGGAAAATTTCAACCCCCTCAGGCTCTCTGAGGCCTTGGTTTTACTAATTAGAACATTCTGCCCTGATGGGGTGGAATCTTCTAATAGCTTCATAGCCCACCATATCTGGGCCATACCGGCCATCTCAGGCCCTCTCCATTGTTAAAGGTCCTTGCCTTCAGCTAAGGCCTTTAATGGCTGGTATAACCTGCTACAGGGGGCCATAAGGCTACAGTATGTGTCCTAGTTATTGCCGCCTGGCAGTTGTATAGTAACCAGTTGCTGTATGCATGCAGCATGAGAACACATGCAGTTGGGGCAATCAGAAAGAGATTAAAAAAGTACAGGGGACAGAAAATAATACTTGAGATGTCAAAGCAGCAAGGAAAGAAGTGGCAATGCATTCGAAATTAACAGACCCTGCAGCAGAGGAAGTAATATACAACAATGGCATTTTCATTGATCGGCAAAAAGTGGCTCATCTGGAATGGCCACAATTGTGAGGATAATACAGGACAAAGGTTTTAGTTCCACATCCTAGCATTTGTACCTTCTGTTGGCTTGTCCTTGATTCGTAAGTGGCCTGTGGTCCTATCACCGAAGCTCCATTCTGCCTAAAAGTAAACGGAGAAGGTTGGTCACGATAGTGCTGTTTCTGCACTGTCAGCTTCACAGAGCTGCTTCACCAAATCTCTGTAGGCAGGCGGCAGACTGACAAACATGCAAGCTGACCGACATGATATGGCCAGACTGAAAGACAAGACACTAGACCAGAAGATCAAAGGACAAGCGGACAGGCAAATACAAGTCCAGCAGACATACATGAGGCCAGACACAAGGCCAAAAAACAGCCCAGACCTGTAGAACAACCTAGGCCAATTGAAAACTATCCGGATGAAAGCAATATACAAGACCAGCAGCTTGCAACTGGCTATCAGCAACTCCAGGCTCACATATAGAATGGCCGACAGACTGCTAAATGGCCATTAGACAGACAACATTCCAACAGAGTCCGGGGCAGTAGTTAAACCCAAGCTGACAGAATACCACCACACTGACAGATGTTGGAACAGCTGATTGAAGCCAGCCTTAGAAATTGGCAGACAATCCAAGATGCAAAGACTAGGTCAACTAATAAGCCAGACCACTAGAAAAAAATCCCAGACTAGCAATATACCAAAAGACTGATAGACTCAAGACCAGCAGATCCCCACCAGGCACACAAATTGCCAAACATATACAACACTGTAATGGTGTAAATGGCAACAGAGACTCAGAAACAGCTACACGGTGGAACACTGTGTTCTTTATTGTCCTCTCTAATACATGAGGCCTACACCTGCTAAGAGCTCGCTCCAAAGCATGTTTTCCTTGATGGCTGCCTTCAGAGTTCTTCCCTTTTTCCTCTCAAGACTCCTCCCCTTTTGTTCTCTTCATGTCCCTCACAACTGGGCACGGACGCAAGACCATCCCCACAGGCTAGTGTGAGTCGAGATGTGACACTGTCCAGCAGATAAGACACCAGCACAAAATAATGTTTGTAAAGTGCACATGCCCTCAAAGGTGCCTTAACGCTGAATAACAGATGTTTATTGTTACCCAACTCAATGATACTCATGTTATTGACCTCAGAAGGATGAAAGGCTGGGTGGACCTGCCGGGATTAGAACCTGTGGCCATGAGGTCGAACACAGTCCCTTACAGTAGGTGCATTAGTCCACTAAGTCACCAGACCTGGCTTCAAGGAGAACAGAAAAGAAAAAAATTCGGGAGAGTGGAATACCACAAGAATGATAGACAGACATCAATCTTGAAGATCGAAATCAGGCTTAGAGAACAGCAAACAGACCGACTGACTGACACTGCGCTGATTTACCATAACCCGAGAGACATCCAACTAGCTGACAGACACCAGCCTAGCAGACAGATATCAATCAACCCAAACACAGGCGCAGTACACAGCACACACGGAGACAGTAAAGACTCTAAACAAAGAAGAGATTTCAGGGCACATGTGAGACAAGCATAGACAGGACTACGCCAGATAGGAGCAGGCATGGCTGGCACACACCTTTATGGCTACCACTCCTCCCACCGTGCAGTGCGCCCTACCTGCAGGTGCCTCCAGCGGTTTTGCAGCTGTACTAGCCACTGAGGGTCCACTCCCGGCCTCTCCTCCAGACACGGATCCGAGAACTTCAGCCTGTCGGCCAGCTACAGCAGGGACAGAAAACAGGAAAAACGATAATATTCTTCTGTGGAAATCCTACCCCAGTCCTCCCATTATGTTTAGAGAGGAAACTCCGCTCCACCTAGCCCGAAGCTGAGAAGTGTGTCACTGTCACCCCTGCCCCAACACTGCAGCTCGTTGCATTTGCAAACACTGTTAATTGTTAATTGGCCGCACCGTGTTTGCAAACCTCCACCTGGCAGCATCTCTTAAATGTGTGAGAATGGCCCTGAGCAGAGTTATGTTTTAATCTGTTATCTGCGGAACAGATAACTTGACACCGTTAACCCTTCCATTGCTTAACAAACTGCAAATGGGAAGCACTTTTGTGCTTCGAAGAGGCCATCGGGAAGCAAATAATCATGAACAGCAAGTTTAATGTTTAAACAATTGCCAGGACTCTTCTGAGCTCAGTTACAAATTGATATTTGAAAAAAATACATGTGATATATAAAAAGTAAAACCCCAAAATGGTCTTTTCACATTCCTTTGTCATTAAGTTAAATTGATGCTTTTGTGAACTAGGCACTTGACCTTATAAGTGATCATTACTATAATCACATGACATCACTTCTTGTGACATCACTTCTGCTAACGTCACTGTGAATTGCACATAATAACTCCCCTACTATTTTCCTTAGGACTTCTGCCACGTTCCTAAACCTTTGCTCCTAGTCGCCTTGTTTAGGCTCTCGACGCCCGCTCACGGTCCTGTTGGGTTCCAGAGTAACCAACATGTCTCCAGGGGTCTTTAATTCACCATCAGACACAATAGAGCCCACCCAGTGGTCAGTCACTCGAATCACAGAAAATCCTAAATGTTCACCATAAACTCCTTTCTCAACAACACATCATCACTGCTCTACATTTCTACCCTCCATCAGATCACCCAGATATTCTCTCTTGGTGCCTGCTCTACATATTTTACAAGGGGCTACTTCTGAGGCAGGCTGCAGGCCCATTTGAGGCGGCCGCACCCAACAAGCAGCACACACCCCACCATTAGCAATTGCAATACCTTCAATGAGGATGCAATCCAGATCCCAGCTTCATTTTGAAGCCCGTTGCCCTGGATGAGTTTCAGGAGCAACAGAGAAGAAAAAACATTTAAAAATCCAATAGCAGAATGGCGATCACCCCTCCTAAGATTGGAACACGAGCTAGTGCAAAGTGTGGTGTACAACCCATAAGGGAGGGTGGGGGGCTATTTGACTGCAGGAGGCGTAGGAGGGATCATTCCCTACAACTGAGAAGGTACTTTCTTAGGGAGAACTACAGAGCAACAGAAGAGTACTACCTGCCTTCAGAGGCACAGCTTTCTGAAATCAGAGGCAGGGACATCTTAAGGATTTTTGGGGCCCGGGCCACACGTATTTAAGGGGCCTGATTGAAACAGTTTTTAAATTATGATCCAATTTTAGCTCTTTCATACCCTCTTTGGCCAGGTCGCTGATAGTGGACAGGCACATTGGTCTAAATTCTAAATGTATTTACATCTAATATTCAGGGATAGCAGCTACTCACTAATATTACTACAAATAATGTATCTGACCCCTCCCAGCGTCTCATATGTCAGGTCCTGTTTTGATTTAAAAGAACCGTTGTTGTGAATGTTACATGAAAAATAAATAAAAAATGTCTCTGCAAAATGTCTGTAATAGACTTTCACAAGTCATCCACATTAAAAATAAATTAAAGAAAAACGGTATTTAAAACAATCTAAGAATTATTCAAGGTCAACAGGGCAAGATTCTCTACAGAGCAGAACTGGTTGTATCTGGAGCCCCCTGAAAGCTAGAATCCCTGGGCCGGATCTCACTTTTGCCCCTGTATTAAAACGTCACTGATCAGGAGGGTACCTGCAACAGCCAGTGTGCACGAGGCACCGGAGGGCGAGGTACCTGCAACAGCCAAGCTGCAGGAGCCACCGGATGGCGAGGTACCTGCAACAGCCAGTGTGCCGGAGGCACCAGAGGGCGAGGTACCGAAAAAAGGCAGGCTGCAGGAGGTATCAGAGGGAGAGGTACCGGCAACAGCCAGGCTGCATGCGGTACCAGGGTGGCCAGGGGGCGAGGTACCGGCAACAGCCAGACTGCAAGTGGAACCAGAGGCGAGGTACCTGATACAGCAAAGCTGCAGGAGGTACCGGAGGGTGAGGTACCTGCGGCAGCCAGGCTGCAGGACACACAGGGGAGAGGTACCGGCAACAGCCAGGCTGCAGGAGGCATCAGAGGGCGAGGTACCTGTGAAAGCTAGACTGCATGAGGTGTCAGAGGGTGAGGTACCGGCAACAGACGGACTGCAGGACGCACCAGAGGATGAGGATCCTGCAACAGCCAGCTACAGGAGGCCTCAGAGGGCGAGGTACCTGCAACAGCCATGTTGCAGGAGGCATCAGAGGGAGAGGTAGCGGCAACAGCCAGGCTGCAGGAGGTACCACGGGGTGATGTACCGGCAACAGCCAGGCTGCAGGAGGCACCAGGGGGCAAGGTACCGGCAACAGCCAGGCTGTAGGAGGCATGAGAGGGTGAGGTACCTGCAACAGCCAGGCTGCAGGAGACAACAGCCCAGTTGCAGGAGGTATCAGAGGGAGAGGTAGCGGCAAAAGCCAGGCTACAGGAGGAACCACGGTGTGAGGTACCGACAACGGCCAGGCTGCAGGAGGCACCAGGAGGTGAGGTACTGGCAACAGGCAGGCTGCAGGAGGCACAAGAGGTGAGGTGCCAATAAAAGGCAGGCTGCAGGAGGTATCAGAGGGAGAGGTACCTGCAACAGCCAGGCTGCATGTGACACCAGGGAGGCCAGGGGGCGAGGTACCGGCAACAGCCAGACTGCAAGTGGAACCAGAGGCGAGGTACCTGATACAGCAAGGCTGCAGGAGGCACCAGAGCGTGAGGTACCTGTGGCAGCCAGGCTGCAGGACCCACGGGAGCGAGATACCGGCAACAGCTAGGCTGCAGGAGGTATCTGAGGGCGAGGTACTGGCAACAGACCGACTGCAGGACGCACCAGAGGATGAGGATCCTGAAACAGCCAGCTACAGGAGGCATCAGAGGGCGAGGTACCTGCAACAGCCAGGCTGCAGGAGGCAACAGCCCGGTTGCAGGAGGTATCAGAGGGAGAGGTAGCGGCAAAAGCCAGGCTGCAGGAAGCGCCACGGGGTGAGGTACCGACAACAGCCAGGCTGCAGGAGGCATTAGAGGGCGAGGTACCTGCAACAGAAGGCTGCTAGGTGGTATCTGAGGGAGAGGTACTTGCGACAGAAGGCTGCTAGGTGGTATCTGAGGGAGTGCCCACTGTAACAGCCAGACAGCAGGAGGCATCAAAGGAAAAGCTTTCTGCACTGTAAGTCTTAAGGAGGCATTGGAGAGATGGTTACCTACAGCTATCACTGCTGTGCATTTGAGGGAAAGCCCCTTATAAAAGGTGTTCTGCTAGGCACAGTCTGCCAGTGAGCTCCTTCCACTAGTCGGGCAGTATTTAATATAAACCAAGGTTTTACTTCGAGCATACAGTGAGAAATCAGTACAATTTATATTAGCAAAACTAACACATGACATGGACCTATGAGGATTGTGGGACGAAGAGGAACATTGCATTTCGAAAATCCTTAAATAAATTAGAAGAAAAAAAAAGAGGAACATTACATGCTTCTAGTAAGCAGTGCCTCACTATACACACATATTCACTCAGCTGGTCAGCAACTAATTCACAACACAATGAGCTGCTGAGACTCTGTTGTACCTTAAAGAGTTCAGCCAGGAGCACAGAAGCACCATCCTGGGCCAAAATGGCACCTGCAATCCCCTCGCAGTAATGAAACGCTTGAGACACGAGTCCGTAGTCCGCCAGTCGCGAGGCATAGATCAGCTTATACACCTATGAAAACAGAACAATGTGTGAGAGGGTTGTACTAACCTGGGGAAAATACAGGTTTAAGGCCATGAACTAATAAGGAAACAAAGTTACAGACTTCACTGCAGGAGAGGTTTAGTGCCATTATCAGGTGCCATATATAAGGCTGTTACGTATTAAGCGGAAGAAGCCTGCACAGTACAGCTGTATGGTATGGGGGGGAAGGGTCTGAGAGACAGTTTGGGACTCATCTACAAGAAAATGACGCAGGACAGTGCAAGAAGCTATCCTGCTGCACCCTGCTGCGTCATTTTCAAAGCGCAGGGATGCGTCGTATCAACAATACGACGCATCCCTGTGCTTTCCCCTGCACTGCGGCACAATTGGCTGCCATGCCCCAGCGCAGGCACCCTGGCATCATTTTGCACAGGTGCTGGCGCTGCTGGGATGATATGTTTTAGTGTAGGATTAATGCATTTTCGTCTATCTATGCATGCTGCAAAATGCAGTACGTTTAGAAAGAGGAAAATAAACTAGTAGAAATAAAAAATGTCTCATCGTTGCGTCATTCCTACACCTCTCCAGGGGAGGGATAGGATTCTGACGCATTCCCAGTTTTACAGAATATTGCAAAGCTGGGAATGCGCCCAGTTCAATGGAGGTGCGTGGGAACACACACAGCAACACCCATGGAATGCCCCTTTCACGCAGAGTAATACGTGAAAGGGGGCCACATTTACAAGGCAATGAAAATCATGCAGTGTGACTTTATGTGGCCTTGTAAATATGGGCAAGCCTATCGCACCGGCGGTGCGTCAAAGAAAGTGACACTTCGTCAGCGGAATGTGCTTGTACAGAAGCCCCCACATTTCTTACATCGGTGATGTAGAAATGAAGGGAGAGGGGTATCTCGTGCACCAGCACGTGGATGCTTTCTGCACTCCACTATGATAGAGGATCTATGTGGACACTGCCATGCAGTCTGGTGTTACAGGAAAACTGCTTGGATTATGTGCTGTGGAAGGTCCTGTTTAATAAGGGCTGTAGCCCCTGTGTGTTGAGGTTTTCTCAACAGTACAACCTTGTCGTTGAGGGACATTTACTTTACAAACTCTTCAAAATCTTTCAACATAGCGTGGGCATGGATGAATGGGTAACAAAGAAGAAGGTATGAAGGTGTTGGCGGTACACTGCAGTTCACCTTGTATCTAGATTAGGAAGTGTTGGGGTGTTTCACGCAGACTCAAATTATTGCGATGTTGCGTTAATAAAGAGATGGACGCCTAGCCAAAGCCACCATTATTTACTGAACCACCTGGAGATGATCATGGTCATACCAAAAAAAATGTGTTAGCATCAGTCTCAAAGTAGTGGATATGTGTGTTATTATTATTTTTAAGTTTATGGTTATGTATCAGGTTAGGGTTCTTGCTAGTTGAATTGTGAAAGGTGGGCCACAGCTTGTGGGTAGGGTTAGTTTGAGAGTTGTGTTAGAGTTAGAGGTAGGCTTGTTGTGGTTAGGGAGCTGTGATTCTGATAGTGGATGAGGCTGGGATAGGTGCAAAGGTGTGTGGGTTGCGAAGGGTGTGGGGATGTGCAGTGTGGGTTCATTTCAAGGGTTCGAGGAGGGCTAAAGGTTGAGATGAGGGATGGTATTAAGGTTGTGTTAGGATTAGGGACTGACTGTCATGATAGAAAGGGATCCCCTAGCCAATTTCTAACACAGAAAGAGATATGAAAGGGTATCCCTCTCTACCCTCTCTATGATAGGGCCGGACAGGGTAGGGCTAAGAGTTAGGGTTGTTGTAAAGGTTGGGACAATGGTATAGGTAGGGTTATGGTCGTGGTTATGGTTATGTTTAAGCTTAGGCCTAGAGTTGCGGTTTGAGTTTAAGGGACAGATTTACAAGCCCCGTGTGACACATTTATGCGCCCGTTGCATCACTTCTGAGACGCAGCGGCGGCGTAAACCATGCACCATGTTGAACAGTATTTACAACGCAACGCATCTAGGGAGATGCGTCACGTTGTAAAACCCTGCGCCACATGAAACCTGCGTCAGGTTTCACATGGGCGTGCCGGCGCAGGGTGGGCGTTCCCTCGCAGGTACGCCTCATAAAAGTGGAGCAGTGAAATCTACAAGATTTCACTGAGTCACTTTTACGGCCATGCTGCATCAAAACCCTGCGCCTGCTTGAAGCAGGCGTAAGGAGTGATGCAGCATGTTAGGCATAGGGCGCCCCCGAGTCTTGCTGGAGCCGCGTCTCGATTGCAAAACGGCTCCAGCAATGCGCCACCTTTACACCGGGGGATGCCACACGCATCTGCCCATTTGTGCGGCACGGCGTGCCGAATTGGAAATGTGGCGCATCAGTGGTGGCGCACAGGTGGTTTTGCGTGTCGCAAGTGTTCTGGCGCATCCCTGCTGATTTGCAGAGATGCACCAGACCTTGTAAATCTGCCCCTAAATGTCGAGATTTCGTTGTAATGCTGTCATTATTTCTGTTGTGCGGGTTTTGAGTTACTGGTTGAGTTAATTAATGAAAGAAAGCGATACTAATTGCCTTTTCAGAACACTGAAGCGGAATGCGGGCCAGTTTTGCTGTTTGTCCCACCTTAGGGGATGTTCATACCTGTTTCCCTCCACAGAGTAAATAGGCTTTTGGCTGAATGCTGGCTGAGAGTCAGGCAATACCATCTAACTATGTACTACAAGGCTGTTCCCTAAATAGAGGGTTGTTTGACATCCCGGCCTGTGCTGTACTGTAGCCTCAGTGGAGCACTGCTGGGGTCCACTGCAGTATATACATGGATGCAAGAGATGCTGTGGTGTCTCAGGTGTGTCCCTGTATCACAGGGGGTGTTGACGCATTTCTAACAGTCCTGTACTATGGAGATGTTACCTGGGTGGTGCTTGTCATGTATTGTTGGGGCTGAGACCCAGAGGGTGTATTGATGCATGAGTGTTGCGATGCCACTATATTGTCTTTTATTACAGGCAGTATTACTTTGATGCCATGTATCTGGATGATCCCTGCAGTTCTTGGCTATAGGGGTCTGACCTGGATCAACAGTGTGTTGGTGTCCTCCACAGTCCAGTTTTATAGATGAGATACCTTTGATTGAAGGTGTTGGGGTTATCCCTACAGACCACCCTTTTGGGGTGTACTCTGGAAAGTGGCTCTATTGCATAGGTTTTTTTATAGTCTTATACTCATTGATGAGTTACATAAATAAACAGTGGCATTTAAGGCTTTCCCAAAACCAGAGAATGATTGGGGTGATCTAGCTGGTAGACATTTCTTACCTTTGCTTCTTAGGGACATTACCTTGATTTAAAAGAGGTGACAGGGAAAAAGTGGAGGGGCTCTGTATTCTTACTTTATTGTGTTAAAATCGGGATAGAGGAATACATGTGTTTTTTGTGTGTGGACCAGTGCCTAGATTTTTTACCACTGTCCTCCAAGAAGCTGTCTTTGGTGGGCAGTGTATGGGCCTCCCTACTTTAGTACTGTCCTATCCGACTACTGTTTGGGCGCGGCAATGTCTGGCATGATGTGCTGTCCCACGGAAAGATTTTCTGGGGGGAACGCTTTATTGGGGGGGGGGGGGTATTACTGTACTATAGGAAGGCTGTGTAGGTTAGGCAGTGTATGAGGATGCCTTCTATAGTCCAGGGCTGGGGATTTGGCTAGGTGCAGCAGGTCTATGAGTGCAGCACTGTGATTTTGGCAGGTTGTCTTGGTGCAGCAGTGTCTAGGGTGCATTACTATAGTACAGGAAATGTGTCTAAGTGAAGCAGTGCCTACAGATGTCATACTGTCCTATGAGGAGGCCCCCTGGATGGAGCAGTACTTAGCAATGTAGTACTGTAATAAGGCACTTGTGTGGGTGAAACAGTTTTTAGTGTGTACTAATGTCTTACACAAATGTTGTATGGGGCGGAGCAGTGGATTGGAGTGTCTTCTGTCATACTGTTGTGCAATAGTTTTGCCTGGATGGATCTGTCTTTTGGGTTGTCATGCTGACCTCCTTGAACTTAGTCGGGGTGCAGCAGTGTCTTGAAGGGTGTCTTCTGCAGTCCTGCAAGAAGGTTTCTAAGTGGAGCCAGGTCCGGTGGTTCCATCCGTAGTAAAGCACTGCTAGGCGTTTGCTTGTGTTGATGAGTGTTTCGGAATGCAGTACTGTCCTATGGGAAGGCTGTCTCGGGTGGAGAATGCCTTGAGTCCCTTTTAAGTCTTGGTCTGTGTGAATGTGTTAAAATGGATGTGGAGCTGGGGCACCTTCCGCAGACTTGTTATAGGATTTTTTTCTTGGTACAGAAGGTGTCTGCAGAGACCCAGTCATATGGTATTGTATGACCAACATCTGGGTGTAAAGGTGGTTGGACCCGTGATATAGGGATGTTCTCAGGCCGTCTGGGGTGTGAAGAGTTGCTTCTTTCAGACCTGTGTGTGGTAGTAAGTTTCGGTGGTTTCAACGACAGTTTTATATCAAAGAATGATCGTTTGGGTGGAAGGGATGTCAGGGGGTGTCTCCTACAGATGTATAAGACAGAGTAGTGTTTAGGTTGCCCCTTCAGTCTTGTATTAGCCAGGTGTAGGTGGGACAGACGTTAGGGGATGCCTACTGTAAATATGAATTACAGAGGTAAGATTGGGTGGGAGGGATGCCAGGGGTCACACATCCCACACACATGTATTACAATGATGCTGTCTGAGTGATCAGAACGTATGATCTGTATCACAAGGACAGTGTTTGAGTGGGAGAAATGTGTGGGGTACCTCCTGTATTAGAGAAAAGGTCTGAGTCAATGATGTGTCCATGAATAATGTCTGGGAAATTAGGAAGTTTGGTGAAGATGGTGTTTGGACCACTGCTGAGTGAGAGAAGTGACTGGGGACCTACCTCCTAGGATGGTTATTAGGGCCCCTGCCTCTGATCTCTATTACAATGAACCAGTCTGGATAAAGTGGATGTTTGGTGTAATCTATATCAGAGAGCTGATGTTGCAAGGGTGGAGTGTTTGGGTCTCTACTTTGGTCCTATATTGCAGAGTGATAAGTGAATGGGAGGAATGTTAGGGATCACCGCCGCAGATGTACTGTATAATGCAGTCCAGGTGAAGATGACATTTGGTGTACATCTGTATCATTGCACTAGTGTCTCAGTGGTAGGATTGATTGGGGTGGATCCTGAAGAAATGTATTAGAGAAGTGGTACTTCGTGGGAGAGGTGTTCAGTGGCGGCTATCATGTAGGCGGGTGGGAGGTGAGTGTAAAAAAATAAAAGACTTACCTTCCTCTGCGAGTTCATCTTTTGGTCTTCTGGCAGGCTCCAACGTGGGACCCAGCAAACTCCCCTAACAATCCATGCTGCTCTCATCAGCATGAGGGCAGCGCCAGGATTGGTGGGAGCGCCTCACTCAACGCTCTTAAGAGCTCTGGAGGCCTGAGCTTTCTCTAACCCAGCTGTCTAAGAAAGCTAGGTTAGAGAACATTAAAATGTGCATGTCTGGCTGGCCATCGCAAGACGGCTGGCAAAAGGGAAATGCGCATTTTAAAGCGCACAGCTCCCTGCTACTGCCACTCAGCAGCACTGGCCCGCTCTTTCCCGACACTTAGTTCGGGGCAGTTTGCTGAAACATAAAATGGTAATAAATACAATTTATTTCCATTTTATTTTTTAGCTCTGGCCTGGGGCTTTTCTTAGTGGGGCAACGCTCCTCCGCTCAAACAGAGCCCCTGTGTTCAAGGCCGCAGCCCATCAGTCTTCACTATAAGGATGCAGTCTGGGCGGAGATGATGTTTGGTGTCATTTGTATCACAGGGCCGGTCTTCCAGTGTCAGAGTGTCTGGGGTGTCTCTTGCAGCCCTGTTGCAATGGTGGTACCTGGAAGGAAGGGATGTAATATCCGGCCTGTCCCAGCTGCCGACAGTACTCCAGGATCTCGGTGCACTGGATCGCTTCAGTGGTAGCGAAGGCCTTGAAGGTCTTACTGGGAAAAGAATGAGAAGACAGAGAGAGGATTTGAAAATGTGGAAAACAAGAGAAGCGTCTCTTTCACAAGGGCCTCGGGATGCATTCAAAGGGGCAGATTTACAAGCCCCTTGCGCCCCTTTTACGCCGCTGTTGCATCACTTTTGTGACATAGCAGTGGCGCAAAAGAAGCGCCATGGTGCGGGGTACTTACAACGTGACGCATCTGGGAGATGCGTCACTTTGTAAAGCCTGCGCCAGAAGGAGGGGTTCCTGCACAGGGAGGGGCGTTCTGGCGCAGGAACGCCTCCTAAAAGTGGCTCCGTGAAATCTACAAGATTTCATTCAGTCACTTTGGGGCCCATGCTGCGTCAAAACCCTGTGCCTGCTTGAAGCAGGCGTAAGGATTGACGCAGCATTAACAAGATAGGGCAACTCCAGCAATGCGCCGCTTTTACGGCACAGATGCGTCACGCATCTGTGCCGTTTTTGCCTATTGGTGCGCCGCATTTACAATGCGGCGCATCAATGATGGCAGAGACATTAGGCGCACAATAAGTGGTGCATCCCTGCTGATATGCAGGGATGCGCAACTTATTGTAAATCTGCCCCACTGTGTCTCCAAGGGGAACATACACAGCTTGCTGGTGTTGAGCGGGCCACAACTCTCACAAACACTCGATGCCACCCAGGTTCATCCAACGCCCACCAGGACTAAATTAAAGGTGGCCTGTTGTATCGCCTGCCTGCACTACACTGAACGTTATTCCTAAAATTTATATTCTTCACCCTTCGTGGTTATCTTTCCTGTTCTCATCATGAGGTCTGCATCTCGAATCCTCTCGGCCAGGCTCAAGCCTTGAAGGTCCATACACTAGAGCTGCCTGATGGCTCTAGAGGATGCTGGGAAATGATGTGAAGTCATCTCATTAAACATGCTCACACACTGTGTGCATCACGAGCACAGATAGCCAGTGCTTTACCTGTGGAACCACCGTCAAGAGAAAAGTCTAACTGTTGAGGCTGCAACACTTCTGACATCTCAAACTTGACTGGAGACTCCCTCCTGCCATGTGAAGGACCAAAGCAACATGGCCCCGGCAATGGAAGAGTTAATGGAAGGGGGGGGGGGGCACAAAGGTGTTCGGTATTTGTTTCTGGATTCACCCTGTGAGCCTGGTCATTGGGCTGGGTTGCCCGCGACCAATCAAACAAAAATATATTGCACATATTTAAAATGTAAATGCAGGTAATTTATTTGCAGGAGAGGGCTCAGTCCTCATACTGATTACCTCAATTTTGCAAAGGCAATGCTTGCCGTTAACCGTAAATGACAACGCAAATGTATGATATAAATCTAGCCGTAGTGTCTTAAGTATAAGCAGGAATTCCTATCACCCGTCACATTCCGCTCACCTTCCCCATCTCTATCCCAGTCCGTGTCACCATCCCTATCCCTGTCACCCTGACACCCTCCTATCCCTGTCACCTACCCCACGGCCGTACTGAGACCCCAAAGCCGCCCTGGCAATTTCTCGGACCAGCCACATAGGAAGCACTGCCTGGCCCCATCTCTGTCTTCTCTGAAAAATAGAAGTCTTGCGCTGTGTGCTCGTCCGTCCATGTTCTCTTGCAAACTAAACTCCTGTATGTTGATTGTTTTCATTGTCGGTGTTCCCCTTTACCGCGTTGCCACGTGTGCCCCCTCAAGCTTGCCTTCAGACTCGATGCTGCTCCGTCCGTGCCTTTTAAATCCGACCCAGTGGGTTCTTCCTGCGTCTTGGCGGCAAAAAGTCTTCCTGGCACACAGATCGCTTCTAACTACTCCTGTCCACACAAGATGGCTCCCAGTAAGTTGAGTCTTGCCCTATACGTCTTACAGATCCCTTATGATGTCATAATAATGTTTCTGAGGACGTCATGTAGAGTTACCGCGTATAACAATCACAAACTTATTTATAACTTGACATAGATTTTCTCTGCACTGGGAGGGCATTTAAACGTACTATCGGAGTATAGTCTTCTTCTAGAAGAAATATGTTCTCCAATTTCCCGGTGCCTCCTATACTTTCATTGTGTAATGAGAAGTTTCGTCTTGGATTAAACTAGCCCGACATTCTACACAGTATTGAAGAGTTTGTGGTTCTATATAGCGTAGAAGAAGAGGATTCCTTGGTTTGTGGAGCAGAGGCGACATCTACTGGGTATGAAGTATAATACCATAATGTTTCGTTGCACAGTTTTTGCCTTAAAATATTTGCACTTCCGACGAGAGCTTTATAGACTGTGAGTACTGATGGAGCAAGGATTCGCACGTACAGTGACTTGCTTGGACTCAGCCCTCTCGAAATAACTATTAATGTAATAATAAACATGTTGTGTGTACTAATAATTGCACCACACAACATTTATAGTATCTAAGGGAAGCTCACCAATGTGCTTTAACTAGCTATAATCCGCTTGCATTAAAATGGCTGCTGTTACGCAGGATTTCCTACTGCGCATGCGTCTGTCATACTCATGTGACATGACGTACTACCTTGCTTGGAGGGAAACTTTTGCTTCTGCGCGCTAGAACTAAGATGGCCGCTATGTGTTACAGCATGCATGAAGCTTGCACCGCTGCTTTTGCTAAATAGTTTGTTTTGCCTAAACACTAAACGCAATAGTTAAAATAAAATAATGGGAATAGAGTAGAGATAAGTGGTATACAGAACATTCATTTATTCTTTGTTCTAAAACTGTTTCTTTTCTACTTAGCTACTAGCTCGTGTTTGGGCCTGAGATGTATCTGTAACTCCATTTTGAAACCAACACCGCACATGCCCACTAGAATCCAGAAACACTCAAGTCATGGCATTGAATGAATGCCAAGGACAGTCTTAACTGGGATGTGCCTGGGAATCTCACCTTCTGACCTCTCAGAGAGGAAGCCAATATTGTGAACATTGCATTTCTATAAGAACATTCAATTATTGGGTAGAATAAAATCGCATGGGGAAAAATAAATTGATGGGCGGGAACGCTAATTTCAATATTCAGAAGAAAAGTTTCATTTTGGTATGGTGTGATAACCTCTCCTCATCCTTTTGTCCAAATCAAAATTGGGGATCCTTACACTTGCAACATTGGGGAGTGGTAAACTGCCCTGGAAAATAGTATAACTAGAGTAGGCTTAGTTTGTTAATTGGTCCGACTTGTCCGAATAGCTGACCTGTCACTGACCCAACGCACTCAATAGGCGATCGAGAGCAGTGGTGCTGGTGGAGCACTCTGCCAGAAGAATTGATAACCCAATCGGGGTTACTGGGAAGGGAGATTCGAAGACTCAATTGGGGTTTGGCTGTTGGCTGCAGAGAAGGTGCAACGCAGGCGTAGCATGTTAGCTGTGGGTGCCGGTCTTAGCCTGAGGTGGTCCGTATTTGTCCTGATTCTGGTTTGCACCTATTCTTTTCTGCTGGCACCTCACTTTGGGGTTCTGTCCTTTGACCCAGCCCGTTGCCAGGGTTGGTGTTCACACCATTCTAGGTAAATATAATTAACGTGGGTTCGTCATTGTACTATTTTTCCCTTTTCTACACTCCCTATGTTTCAATGCTTAATGAAAGTTTCTCATATCATCTTACCTTAATCATATTCTTGTTGATTGATCAAGTTTCAATTAATGTAGTATGGACACTGACATTTAATAATTTACACTATATAAAGAGTTAAAACCTTTCCCGAGGCTGTGGTTATTATATGAGTGCAAAATATATATTTCTACCTATTATTCTAACTCCTTGATCCTTTAAGATTTCAGGTACCAGGAGACTAGGATTGGTAAATCAAATGGTATAGGTACTGAATGGTTAAACAACATTTGATATGAGTCTAGGTTTACCGGTTCATTTTGCATATATAGTTTTTTATGGGCCCAGGTGTGTATGGTAAAACAGGCAGGTGAACCTGCGCTCTGTCAGTTTCTATTGGTAGCAGCATGATGGTTAGGGTTTAGTTAAGATAGGTAGTTAGATGTAGTTAGTTGGTTTATTGAAATATATTTTGCGTATTTGAAAATATATTGATTATTGATTGTATTGATTTTATGTATTAACCCTGTTTTATGTTTTGTCTGGAATCCCTGGGGGCAGAATAGCAGGTGGTAAATGGAAGCCACTCTATAGTTGAGGTCACTTGTTTGAGGAAGTGAGTGCATGGTTAGGTACAACCGGAAGCACTGTTTAGGGACTTTCTGAATAAATGTGTGAATAATTGATAGCAAAGAGTTTGCTGGCAAAACTGGTGCGATATCACCTAGAAAGGGTCACACTGAAGAAGTAGCAGGTTCTTCTGAGCTTGTTTGACAGCAAAAGGAGTTCGCTAGTAAAACCTTGGCCGTATATCACCTAGAAAGGGTAAGTCCGAGGGAGTAACAGGTTCTCCAATGCTTGTATGAAGGGTAGGCGGAAGAGATCTACTCGTAGTGGTTGAAGAGTAAACGGAAGGGATTTACTCGTGGTGGGTGAAAATGATATTTCCTTTGAGTTAGTCACTCAGGGACAGTGGCAAATGTTTCTATGTTTGTAAATTAATGAAATTCTACATTGAAAAGTGAAAAGAAATAAGTTTTGCATTACCTCGCAAAGGAGGGAGTCATTTGCGGAGCTGCGCTGACGTCACCTAGAGCAGCGCTGGTATTGGTTGAGACAGCGGGTGTGTAGCTGAGGTAATAATTGTAAAGGAGGAGTGAGCACAGGAGCGTGAGAACTCGTCTCACAAGAAAAGCCGCGAAACTATTGGTTACATTTATTTGAATTCAAAGTTTTAATTGGTCATTGAAAATTAAGAAACGCGTAGGTATTGGAAGACATTTTGTAAATAATTGAGTGTCATCACAAAGGTTTAAAATGTAAGTTATATGTGGAATTTAGATCCAGGATTCATTGGAAACCGACCTGATAGAAAATACCTAGGTTTTGCTAAAGAGCAGATGATAAGAGGAAGACCCTATATCATGTACGGAGGTGAAAGAAAAATGTTATTTTTCAAAAGAGTTAAGAATTTATTTAAAAAGGATAAACCGATTAAAACTAGAGAAGGAATTACTATCCCATCAAATATGCCTATATCATACATGATGGTTGAAAGCGGTTACCACACCTGTGTGTGGTTAGAGAATTGGGTAGAATACGCCAAAGATGACGGAATTTCAGCATTTCCAGAACATGGTATCTTTAATTACAGAATTGTGTATAATTTAAGAAATCGCATGAATGAATTAGATCCCAGACCAAGATTAACACAGTATGAGGCACTAGAAGAATGGGAAATTGAAGCATTTGAGCGAGACAGACCCAGAAGTGACAGAGGTATGAGTAAGTTTTACCCTAAATTTCCACGTGAGACTAGAGATAAGCAAATGAAACAATGGAGACAGTCCATGATAGTGGATGGGTTTTATCCTGTATTTACTCAAGAAAACCCGCCAGGAAGTAAAAGCACAGAGAAAACAAGAAATCTAATGATTAGAAATAATCCAGAAGATGATTATTTGGAGGATTATTTGGAGGATTTTTTAATGAAAAATCCGCCACCATATAACGAGGAACCAAGCACAATTAATCCAAGTGTCCCATTATTGAAACCACCTTTGAAATCACTGATTGTCTCCGCCTAGATAAAAGCACATCGATCCCATGGATTGATTATGTTGTGACAACTGCCAGGGATTTTTTTAATCTCAATCTCCTGGATGATCAAGAGAGTTTCTCCGATATTTCAAAGAAAGAACTCAAGTGCTCCTATCTATATAAGAAAGCCCAAGTGCGTAGAGACTCTACAATGTTGTTAACTATCCTTCAGTATTACTACTCCAATAGGGACTCATCTGGCTTTTCCAAATACCTAAAGGTTGTCACCAGACCATCCCATCGTTTTGTCCTTATTAGATTAAGACTTGGAATTGTCCACCATTTGGTGGCGTTCCCAGCTATGAAAAATTATCCCTCTATACCATGCCCATGCGACGGGGTCACCAAACAGAGTACTGTGCATTTCTTATTCTTGTGTGACCTTTATAAACATCTTCGTGTTGTTTATTTAAAACCCCTATTTATAAAACGGACAGTTACTACGGTAAACTCGGCAATGAGGTTGCTATTCTCCTTAGATGACCCTGACATTTGTTTTCATACAGCCATGTTCATCTTGAAATCTGTGGCCGCAAGGAAAAGTATGATTTTTTAATAACTCTGTGTTATTGTATTTTCAAGCTGCACCAAATCTGTAAATTTATTAGCTTTTAGTGACTTATTCTGTGAATGTACATGTATAGTATGCTTTTATGATTGTTTTTTTTAATAATCGAATAAAGCTTTTGAAACTAAACAAAACCACCTTTGATTCCACAAGTATTACATGAGACCCCATTAGAAAAGGTACTCCAGGACAGAGAGAGAGAAGCATTAAATAAACAGCGAAGTATGTATAGGCATTTATATAGCGCACTACTTACCCGTAGGGTCCCAATGCGCTTCGACCGCTGCGAAACCCTTCCTGGCTTCCCTGAGAGATGGTCCCTTAATGGGTATCTCCAGGGTGAGACCAGGCATCCCCGGCGGTCTGGTGGGGCCGTTAGTGAAGATGAGGCAAGCTAATGCCCAGAGTTGCCGAGTGTGATCGCTCATCAGAGTGGGCACCGAAGCGAGAGAATTATCGAGTCCGCTGACCCTGGTCCAGAAACCTGCCGCGCCAGGAATCGAACCCTGGTCCCGGGCCGTCCTCTGCTCTCGGGTCTGCCGCCTCTAACCAGTGAGCCACACTACTTCTACTTTAATTCCAAAAATTTCCCAATTAAATACGAGTCCTGAAGACCTAACAATTCCGGTAACTATTGGTCCTGTTGTTCCTTTGTATGGAGATAAGCAGTCTAGTCCTAAACCTCCTGTTTTAACAACACCTATTGTGCAGTCAAGAAAAGAGACATTAATTGTGGATGATCAAGCAAGTGAATGTGAGTCGGTAATTTGCCTTATGGATTTACCTATAAGAGAACCTGAAAGGCGCTCAGTTAGAAAAAGTACTCATGGAAGCTCTAGAGAAGTGCGAATGGAAACACCAACAGGTACAGTAAATGCAACAGCCGTTACCCCAGATGAAATAGAGAGATGGCCCGAGAGATAGATAAGTCAAAATCGCAACCAAAAGCATTGGATATATTCAAATTAAGGGTCGAACTAGAAGAAATGAAGGCAGGAAATGTGGGTTTAGAAAGATTGAACACATTCAGCGAAGATGAATTGTTGTTTATATGTAGAAGTATCACACAGAACACAAGAGTATTTAATGAGAAATTAATGAATATGGCACTTGAAATGGGAATTGATATTGGTAAATCAAAAGTATTACAGACACCTTACCGAGCTGAATTCACTGATAAAGATTTGGAAAATATGAATGTGTCAGGAAGAAAAGTGCAGATTAAGGAGTTATTATCAATATTCCAGAAATGGGGTGATCTAGAAAGATGGAAGCCAGATGGGCAAAGAAAAAGGAGGAGGTCCAGGCGAAAAGCACAGCATCAGAGTATTTGTTGAAAGAAACAGAAAAAGTGGAAATATTGTGTCCAATGAGAGAAGTGCCAGGTGGAGGTTATGTACATGTCCCATGGTCCCGACAGGATATTTTGTCATTTACAAATGATTTTCCGAAATTACGAGAGAAACCTGTAGAATGGTACAGACAAGTCAAAAGATTTGTAAAGGTTTCAAAAGTACTGTTAAAAGATCTAGATGGGCTATTTGATATTGTTGTTCCTGTCGATTTATGGACAGAATGCAAAATCGCAGCAAACTGGCCAAGTGATGATTATCCTAGAGACCCAAAGACAGGAGCTCCATCAGATGAGGTTATGAGAAAATATAATCAGGTAATATTGTACTTGAAAGAGAAAGTACCTCCAAAAGAGACTGACTGGACTAGAATAGATAGAACTACACAGAATAAACCTGAATCTGTACATGCATATTATGAACGCCTCTTACAAGTCTTTAAACAAAATAGTGGTCTAGGGAACATTGATACCAAAGATATGACATATTTCATCTATGGGTTTGTGTCTGTATTAAGACCAGAAATTTCACAATGGATTAAAGATCATAAGATCTGTTGGCAGGCCAAACCTATTGATGAAATACTCAAATGTGCAAAATATTGTGAAGATGACTTGGACAACAAGCGTAAGAATTTTGGAAGAAAAAGTCATGTGGGCACAAGTAAAACTAGCAGAGCAACAGGAACTTCAATTGAATCAGTTGAAAATTAATCAAGCCCAAGGAGATGGAAATAGAGGAAAGCCAAAGGGAAATTGTAACAGAGATTAGGCTGAAAAGAAATTCCCATGTCACGGGTGCGGAAAGTTGGGGCATTGGAAAAACGAGTGTAAAGCCATATTGAATAATAACAACACGCAAACTAACCCTTTGAATTCACAGACGCAGAATGAAGTGTCAAAGAAACAGTTGCCGCAGGTAATACAGAGCCAATTACCCCTTGCATCTATGCCAGATCCTGGGAGCAAAGCAAGCTATAGTGTGGCTACCACAAATTGGGAGAGAAGTAGTAGGAGAGATTCAGTGACTCCACAATTTCTTTTGAGTGACACATTTTTTGTAGAAGACACCTACTGACAGTGCCTGAGAGGGGAGGACGAGGAGTGCGTACTTGGTGCATCCTTGACGGTAGATCAGTCAGGTCCATATATAGAGGGAAAAGTTGAGGGATATGATGTTATCTTTTTGTTGGACACTGGCGCTACCCGTTCTACTGTAAGAACAGGAGATGTTCCAAACCTACCCCTCTCGGGAGAAGCGATCCAAGTAGTGGGCGTTTCTAATAAACAAATTAGTACCCCAGTTACAGAACCAATGGAAGTTAGAATAGGACATTTTAAAGAAATGCACATATTTGTTGTGTGCAATTCCAGTCCAGTAAACCTGTTAGGCAGAGACTTGTTGTGCAAAATGAATAGCACTATCTTCTGCACTCCAAGTGGTGTTGAAATTCAGACCCCCGATGAAGATGGAATTTCTAAATTAATGTTGGCAAAATAGGAAACTGAAAATAAAACATTGACCATAGAACATTTGCCAAAAGAATTACAAGATACTGTGAATCCTGAAGTATGGGATTTTACAGGAAAAGATGTGGGATTATTGGCAAATGTCGGTCCAATAAAAGTTACAGTAAAAGAAGGTGCAGTTTACCCAAATACTCAACAGTATAAAATGAGCCCAGAAATAAAAGCAGGAGTTGCAGCAGAAATAAAACGTTTGGTTGAAACAGGCATTTTGCAAGAAATAATGAGCAGTCCATGTAATTCGCCCATAATTGGCATAAAGAAACCGAGTGGGAAATATAGGTTCGTACAAGACCTTCGAAAAATTAATAAAATTGTTGTCCCATGTTGTCCTGTAGTGCCAAACCCTGCTGTGATTTTATACCAGATAACATGGGCAGCGGGTTGGTTCACTGTAATTGATTTGTGCCACGCATTTTTCTCCATACCATTACATCCAGATAGCAGGTATCTTTTCTCATTTGAATTCGACAGCCATGTCTACGTCTGGAACCATGTCCCTCAGGAGTACACAGAAAGTCCATCAATTTTTAATCAGATTTTGAAAAAGTGCCTGGATCTTTGGTGCTGCCTGGAAAATCTGTCCTAGTGCAATACATAGACTTTGGTGGTGTCTAAAACCCGAAATGACTGTGTAGTGAATACCATAACTTTGCTGAATTATCTGGGTGAAGGAGGACATAAGGTGTCGCCTGAAAAATTACAGTTTTGCACCACATCAGTGAAATATCTGGGGCACCAGATAGAAAGGGGTGTCAGAAGGGTTACCACGGAAAGGATCAAAATAATCAAAAACATGAATCTACCTCAAACCCAGAAAGAAATCAGAATGTTTCTTGGAGTTGTAGGTTACTGCAGGCAGTGGGTTGTGGGATTTGCAGTCCTGGCAAAACCATTGATACAAATGACAAAGAAAAGAGCAAAAGACCCAGTAGAATGGGATGATGAAAGCATGTCATCTATCTTAAAATTACGCGATTGTCTGTGTACAGCTCCAGCATTAGGAATGCCTGATTATTCAAAAGATTTTGCATTGTTTTGTGATACACGAGACAATTGCACACTCTCAGACTTGACCCAGACCCATGGTTTGATAAGACGTCCTGTGGCATATGTTTCTTCCAGACTGGATCCAGTAGCATCTGCATTGCCAGGATGTCTGAAAGCAGTAGCTGCAACATGCATGAGTCTTGAGCAAAGTTAGTCCATTATTATGGGCCATGCAGTGACTGTATACGTCCCACATGCAGTTGTGATTTTGTTGACAAGAACGAAAACCCAATATCTGACTCCTAGTCGGCTGACTAAATATGAAAGAATTCTTTCAGGGGCACCAGATGTGACTATTGCTAGGTGTAACATTTTGAATCCAGCTACCCTGCTGCCTGAATCACATTTTGCAGAATTCAAAAATGAAGTCAACATAATTGTATCGACCTGACAGAATACTATACCCGTCCTCGTCCAGACATAAGAGAAGAACCATTAATAGATTCAGAACATGAGTTATTTGTAGATGGCTCATGCATGCGACATGAGGAAGGAGGTTTGAGTGCTGCATATGCTGTATGTACATTATGGGGCCCAGTTGAAGCATCCTATTTACCTGGAGTCAAGTCTGCACAAGTAGCTGAATTAATTGCATTGTCAAGGGCTTGCAAAATTGGGAAAAATTTGAAAGTAACCATTTACACAGACAGCCAATACGGCCACGAGGTTGTGCATGATTCTAGCCAACTCTTGATGCAGAGAGAGTTTCTGACTTCATCAGGTACTCCTATTAAAAGTGGAAATTATGTGAATGATTTGCTATAGGCAATCCAATTACCAGAAACAGTGGCTATGGTCAAGTGTGCTGCTCACTAGTCTGGAAATTACAAAGTGACAGCAGGTAATCAATATGCTGGTCAACTAGCCCAACACTGTGCCAAACATAAAATGGCAATAAATAAGAAAATCGATGCATGTGGAAACAGCTGCCAAGATATGTTGCTGCAAGGTGTGAAAACCTGGGAAGAAGTGAGAGATTTGCAGAATGAGGCAGAAACTGAGGAAAGGGAAGAATGGAGAAAGATAGGTTGTCAAGAAGGGCTGAAGATGGTGTTATTGTTTACCTTAATGGCAGACCTGTGTTACCAGACTGTATGCTTGCTCCTATGGCTAGGATGTATCATGGAGATTCCCACCTAGGGTGGGATGCTATGCTGCGACTATTCAGACAATCATGGTTTAATGCAAAATTCAGGAACATAGCAGAAGCTCTTTGCCAAAGATGTTTGGTTTGTCAGCAAATGAATCCTGGTAAAAGAACTGTAGCTTGCCCTGGGAAGATTGGAAAAGTAGAAGGCCCATTCATAGGACTACAAATTGATTTTATCCAGTTACCACCCTGTCGAGGAATGAAATATGTTCTTGTCATTGTCTGCCTATTTTCAAAATGGGTAGAAGTATACCTTACAAAATGAAATGATAGCATCACTGTAGCTAGACTCCTACTCAGAGAGTTGATACCACGTTTCGGTTTTCCAGTAACGATTGAATCAGACTGAGGTACTCATTTTAATAATGAAATAATTGGTCTAATCTGTGAAGCATTCAAGATTGAGCAAAAGCTGCACTGTGCATATCGTCCAGAGTTCTGGAGTGGTTGAACAACTGAATGGCACAATAAAATCAAGATTAGGAAATATATATGCCTCTACAAAATTAGAGTGGCCTGATGCTTTACCTCTTGTTCTGATGGGACTCAGAAGTATTCCAGACAGAAAAACAGGCTTGAGTCCTCATGAAATTCTCATGGGAAGAGCAATGAGGCAGGCATGGGTGCCAGGACATAAGTTGATAAATATATCTGATGACTTAGTGCTAGAGTGACTGGGTAGTGATAAAAGAACATACTTGAGAATCTTGTCTAACACCAAGGCGGGGAAGGCCAAGTCAAGTGATATTGGTCACCACCACAGCTGTAAAATGTGAGGGAATTCTGAATTGGATCCATGGCAATCACACAAAAAGAGTGACCGAACCTGATGAAACTGAAGCCGAAGGTTTTACAGCTGAAGGGTCTCAGAAATTGATCCTGAAGTAGCTGATGAACGACCAAACACCAGTCAGGATGAATAGATTCCAGTAGTCGACATACCTACCAGGATTATAAGAACAAGGAGTCAAACCTATTAAGATAGATAGAGTGATAGTGAGTATGAGATAGGTTTAGAAGAACGTACTCAGATTACAGAAATCCAAACCAATGGTAATCCTGAAGATCACCAGATGAGGAAAGATCAATATACTCAGACATTCGAGATATCTGTTACAGCTCCAGAGTCTGAGGAGGGACAGATAGGTAGAAGGGTGGAGGCTCAGGAAGAACAAGAACAAGCGATTGAGTTACCTAAGCAGGACCAGATAGCTGTAGAAAAACGTGTTCAGGAAAAAGAAGGCGAACAAAGTCAAAATCAAATTCAGCACATTCCTGAACAAGGCCAGATTAGTGTTCAGGCAGAAGAAACAGAAACAAGTCCTGGACAAAGTCAGACAGAGAGGGATTCAGAAGATGAAGATGTACAAATTGTGCCACAACTGAACGAGAATAAAAGAACAATCGAAGAAAACCAAAGCACAGTGCCAGCTAAAAGACTGGTTTTGTCAAAAGATTGAAATTTCGCCTTAAAACAATAAATAAAGAACCAGAGCTAGTAAATGAAATATCAAGTCAGGTTGGGCCTTCCACAGAGTAACCAAGAAGGAGAAGTTCACAACTGAAAAGGCTTAATAATAAGTTCAGAGGCCCTGAATGGACTTACGTCATCCTTGAAGATGTCGAACACTTAGAAATAAGTGACGAAAGTGGTGACAAATTGATTGCTGATCAGACTGACGAAGAAGTGAGACCAACTTGAAAGAAATTACACAGGTTAAAAGACTGTGTAAAAGTTACAAAGAGGGGTTAAGTCTCCTTAGTCAGCAATGGCTGATCATACTGTTAATGGAAGACTGAAAAGAAACTGATAAAAACATGCTGTAGAATATACACATGTAGTATAGTGATAGTATAGTATGGTTAGGACTGACAGTAGCTATTCCCTATATAATGAGTAGAGACATAAAGAATAACACTAATGTACCTGAAACAATAGATACCCCTATAAAAATAGATACACAAGAAAAAGCACGTATCATTAAACAACAGAAGGTAGATTTAGAAGCATCAGATGAGGAAGGATTACATTATACTAGAATTAAGAATAGAACCCACTTAAATGTGTTTGCTACCCTATTAGTACACTATGTAAAAGCTATGGAAATAAGCGATTACTATGTATGTATGAAGTTACCAACATCGGTAGCCGAAGGCGTGACTTACCACCATTTACCCTTAACATATGGTATTTCATGTAGTATATTAGCTAGTTTCTTTTATAAGAAAGGACCCTTACAGTATTACTATTCTAACTCAGATGTGACATTTTCTAAACTTCCTATACGAAGTAACCTGAATCCTGTACATACTAAGAGTGATGTAAGACGTTATATGGGTGAATATTTTCTAACTATGGGTACAATAGATATAGATGAAGCACACAAGAATAATTTAACATGCTTATTACAAGAAAAAGAGAAAATATTTTTAAATATGGTTGAGAAAAGGCAAGCGAATTTCCAAAGAAAGGCAAAAGATAAGAACCAGAAAATCCCTAAATGGGCTGAAAATGTAGGGTTCACCTCAAATGGCAAGACTCACGCTGCTATGTTGCTGGATTTTGAAAAGAAAGGGAAACTCTGTCTCCATAGAGAAGCAACCAGTTATTATAACAATATATTAATTGGTTCCAGTGAGTGTGAACACAATTATAAGGTAATTGGGGGTTGGGGTTTCAAAGATGGAACTGAACCAGTATTTCCTGGAATTTATTGTATATGCGGAAACAAAGCATATTACAAACTGCCAGATCATTGGTATGGGAGCTGTTATTTTGGAATAGTATTCTCAAAGATATATCATGTAAACAAAATCACTGGAAACAATGAAGAAACTAATGGATTAATACATAGTAAAAGAGCTAGTTTTGCAGAAATAGCAGGTGATATATTTAGTGCATTGTTACCTACAGTGGGAGTGGTTCTGAATACGCAGAGAATTTGCAAACTGCCTACAGTGGTGGATCGCTTATCGACTGACACTGCTGGAGGATTCTTGATGATGAATACTGAATTGGTTGCGATCAGATCAATGGTTTTACAAAATCGACTTGCTCTTGATACATTATTAGCAAAAGAGGGCGGAGTCTTCAGAATGTTGAAAGCGCAACATTGTTGCACATACATACCTGACAAAAGTGTTGAAATTGAGGGGTATATAAGGAATATTACACATTTGGAAAAAGAACTCAAACCACTGGAAGTTGATAGTGCATGGAAGAGACTTATAGATGGTCTCTCCTCTATAGGTAGTTGGTTTTCTAATGTAGGAAAGAGCTTTGTAGGTAGAATACTGATGCCAATGGTGTGTATAGGCCTACTGATATCAGGAATAACAATCTGTTGTAGATGCTGTAAGCACAAGAAGACATATACAGTAAATAAGAAATGGAAAAAGAGAAATATTGATGAAATTGAGTTAGAAGAGTTGAATGGAAATTTATACAAGAAAGTGAAAAACTTTCACATGAATAATGAAAAGAAACCAAACAGAAAGTTTGAAGAGATTGAATTTGGAGAGTTGTGAAAGTTGGCATCTGTTTCATTAATTGGTGATGATATAAAATATCATCAAAGAGGGGATTGATGGAGCAAGGATTCGCAGTAAAGCGACTTGCTTGGACTCAGCCCTCTCGAAATAACTATTAATGTAATAATAAACATGTTTTGTGTACTAATAATTGCACCACACAAAATTTATAGTATCTAGGGGAAGCTCGCCAATGTGCTTTAACTAACTATAATCCGCTTGCACTAAAATGGCTGCTGTTACGCGGGATTTCCTATTGGATAAGCATCTGTCACACTCATGTGACATGACACACTACCTTGCTTGGAGGGAAACTTTTGCTTCTGCACACTAGAACTAAGATGGCCGCTTTGTGTTACAGCATGCATGAAGCTTGCACCGCTGCTTTTGCTAAAGTGTTTGTTTTGCCTAAACACTAAACGCAATAGTTAAAATAAAATAATGGGAATAGAGTAGAGATAAGTGGTATACAGAACATTCATTTATTCTTTGTTCTAAAACTGTTTCTTTTCTTCTTTGCTACTAGCTCGTGTTTGGGCCTGAGATGTATCTGTAACTCCATTTTGAAACCCACACCGCACATGCGCACCAGAATCCAGAAACACTCAAGTCATGGCATTGAATGAATGCCAAGGACAGTCTTGACTGGGATGCGCCTGGGAATCTCGCCTTCTGACCTCTTGGAGAGGAAGCCAATATTGTTAACATTGTATTTGTATAGGAACATTCAATTGTTGGGTGGAATAAAAATGCATGGGGAAAAATAAATTGATGGGCGGGAACACTAATTTCAATATTCAGAAGAAACGTTTCATTTTGGTATGTTGTGATGACCTCTCCTCATCCTTTTGTCCAATCAAACTAGAGTAGGCTTAGTTAGTTAATTGGTCTGACTTGTCCGAATAGCTGACCTGTCACTGACCCAACGCACTCAATAGGCGATCAAGAGCAGTGGTGCTGGCGGAGCACTCTGTTAGAAGAATCGATAACCCAATCGGGGTTACTGGGAAGGGAGATTCGAAGACCCAATTGGGGTTTGGCTGTTGGCTGCAGAGAAGGTGCAAAGCAGGCGTAGGACGTTAGCTGTGGGTGCTGGTCTTAGCCTGAGGTGGTCCTGTCCTGATCCAATTTGTCCTGATTCTGGTTTGCACCTATTCTTTCCTGCTGGCACCTGCACTTTGGGGTTCTGTCCTTTGACCCAGCCCGTGGCCAGGGTTGGTCTTCACACCATTCTAGGTAAATATAATTAACGTTGGTTCATCATTGTACTGTTTTTCCCTTTTCTACCCTCCCTATGTTTCAATGCTTAATGAAAGTTTCTCATATCATCTTACCTTAATAATATTCTTGTTGATTGATCAAGTTTCAATTAATGTAGTATGGACACTGACATTTAATAATTTACAATAGATAAAGAGTTTAAACCTTTCCTGAGTCTGTGGTTATTATATGAGTGCAAATGATATATTTCTACCTATTATTAACTCCTTGATCCTTTAGGATTTCAGGTACGAGGAGACTAGGACTGGTAAATCAAATGGTATAGGTATTGAATGGTTAAACAACATTTGATACAAGCGTAGGTTTACCTGCTCATTTTGCATATATAGTTTGTTATGGGCCCAGGTGAGTATGGTAAAACGGGCAGGTGAACCTGCGCTCTGTCAGTACTAAGGGCCAGATTTACTAATATTCTGCTCCATGCTTGTTCACCAGACCTGAGGATTCATTCCGGTACCGGCACGAAGATCATAGTACTCGTGCAGGTTCTCGGCGGATCACAGACACCGCCCAGCCCTCCAATGCCTTGCCCTCGTGCAGGTTGAAATTAATTTCCTGACGATCACCACTGATCGCCCCAATTCAAGCATCTTTCCAGCACTCCCCAAGCAAGACAACCCAGTCCTGATGACGATCCTTACTAGCGTGGATCGAAACGCCGTCGACTTCACAGCTTATTAATAGGCGTACTTCTCTAATGTGGTTCTAATAATGGAAATGAAATCTTTTATCTGTGATCTCACTCTGTCACATGATCTGAGCCACCCACTGTAGATTACTTGCACCTTGTTCACAGTGCGCCGTCTCTGCTGTTCACTCCCCCACTTGCGTCGCCACCTTCACCACAGTCACTTTTGTAGAGCACCAAGTTTTTCTATGGTTGTCATCTAATTGAGTTTATGCAGTGCTGCTTATAACTGTATAATACCGACCATGAATTTACACTATAAAACAAGGGGCCAGATGTAGGTCGGTCGGTAACGGCCGAAAATTGGTATTTTCGGCCGTTACCGATAGGTAAATAGGTGATAGGTATGTAGGGGGCATTATTTTACCGAATCGGTAAAATTACAGATTCGGTAATTTTACCGATTCGGTAAAATAAAAAATCGGTAAATTTACCGAATCTGAGCCACCCAGATGTAGGTGGGACTCTTCAGAGTCCCAGAGGCCTTACCGAATCGGTATTTTACCATCAAATCCAATTTGATGGTAAAATACCGATTCCGGTGTGCATACACATGTGTGCATGCACACCTATGCCATGTGACAGGCATACCTTCCCTCAGGGCATGTATGCCTGCCACATGGCACCCGAGCCTGTTTTGGGGCTGCCAGAGGGTGTCAAAGTGACACCCCCTGCACCCATGTGAAAATCGGTATTTACCGATTCGGTAAATACCGAATCGGTAATGCCCATTCATTCCTATGGGCTTCAAAGCCCATAGGAATGAATGGGCATTACCGATTCGGTATTTACCGAATCGGTAAATACGGAAATCATCTGAATCGGTATTCCAGCACATCTGGAATACCTACATGTCCACCCCATAGATTTACCGATTTTTAATTACCGAATCGGTAAAATTCGGTAACTAAAAATCGGTAAATCTATTTCACCTACATCTGGCCCAAGATGATTTACTACCTTGTCTTAAATCCAAAGAGTGTTCTCCTTTTTCTTTGCTAGCAATGCGATGTGCATGCATATTTAATTGACTGTTTATTATTTCCTATTGGGACACTGTTTATTGACTGCACCATGCAGCAGCGCAGCATCAAATGGAGAGGGCAGGAATGTGCCATATTGACTTACATGTTTATTCCTGCTCTCTCTCTGAGCCGGGGCACTTGTGGCTGCCAAGCGGGAATGCTGGCACACTTGTACCACGGTGCAAGAGTACCTGCATTACATGCAGGATTGTTTCGTGCATGAAGGAACACCTTCCTGCACAAACAATCCTCTGAGGCATTTTCCAATTTCTATGTCTGCTGCAGAATGCAGAAGAAACAACATGGAGGAATAAAGATATTTCTTCTCGTTATGCCTCACTTGGGAAGGGGTAGCATATTGGTTCGCAGGTTCACTAGAGTTAGTAAATCTGGAAATGCAAAAATGGTAGTAGTGGTTTACAATATGGCACTTCCTACTGTGCAACAAATTCAAGTGGGCATTTAAGAATACAATTAATAGCAAAAAAGCACTGTCAATCAGGGGGTATGCCTTTTCTTGGTACATAACCACTAAACAGATTCTATATCATTACCGGAGGCTTCTGATTATCCTGTCTCAATTTCTTTACTGACTTCAACAGCAGCCAATGAAAAGTAAACTACACAAGTAAAAAACATAATTTCCCATGAGGCTTTGAACCACGCATCTTCAAACAGCCCATGGCAACATGTCAAAGTTTACAAAATAGAGAGACACCATCTTGGCTTCCTCTTTCTTTGCTGCTCCGCAGTCAAGATAAGTGTCTCTCTACTTTGTCTTCTTTACCATTGTGCATTGGTTGTTATTTGATTATTGGTATTTTATTAGGTATATTGAGCGTATGCCAGTGTTGTTTATGCATTCTTTTGATGCTTGACAATCGGCTTGCTTTGGGCAGCGCGATGCCGATTTCACAGGTTGTGCGTTGAACGCTCCGCTTCTGGCGCGCACGTTATACTTTGAGGTTTTTCCATTTGTGGAGCACATGTTGCGCTTTAGGTTTTCTCACCCCCCCAACTCAGTCCTTGCACTGCCGCCAGCGCAGCTGGCTTCTCCGTTCGCAGCGCGCGTTCAGAGGGGATTCCCCACCCCACCGCAGGGAGCGAGACACACGCCGGAGCCCGACCAGGCAGCCAGCGTGCGTGTCGGGAACTCGCAACCGCCTATGTGCACGCGGGGCTCCCTCTTTCATTGCTGGACCGACGCCATGCCCCAGGCTGAATCGGGGACATACGCAGCAGGCACTGGAGTGAGAGCGGGCGTTTTCTCTCCCGCAGATAAGGCAGTGCTTAGGTTGAGCTTGCTGTGGGCATTAACACTTCAGCTTCCAAGTCCACGAGGACATCATTTTTGGAACTCCTGCTCTGCACAGGCAGGTGGGGGTTTTCACTCCCTCCATTAGTCCTGTGCTGTGCATGTTAGTTATTTGGTTGATTTAGTTATTTATTGGCTCCTTTGCCCCGGCACTGCTCCCATCTGACACCCTAACTTGCTGAAGTGTGGCTTGATAATAGTGCTTCCCACTGGGGAATTTTTGATTGAATATTGCTAATATTCACCTGAAGCATGGCAGACTGCGAGTTCTACTAGGAGAGGTAGCTGCGTGTGAGGACCAGGGGAATGATGCATATTACTGTGATGAAACAATGGAGTACATATTGACAAGAAATTGGATGCCAAACTTGATAAGGTGCTTTAGCCCAGAGATTAGACCTTCTTGTTCCTCCTAACCCCTCTCCCGCAGGGCCTTCTCGTGGCCCAGCCCCCTTCCCCCACCAGAGCCACCTGGTCTTCCCTGGCCCCATGTGCATACTTACTCTAAGCTCTACAAATCCAAAGAGCAGGCTCAGGGTGGCACCCCGGCCCTCCCCCCTCCTTCTTCCTCCCCCATCCATATCCCTGACACCACTACCGATACAGGCACCGACACAGATTCGTCTCAGGAGTCTAGGCCTCACAAATGTCCCAAGAAGCGCAAGCACTCTTCTTCCCCTGTCCAGGCCTCGCCTTTCATGTTCGACATCTTCAACATTGTGCATCCTCGCTCTGCCGATTGGGTTCCTCCCCCGGCTGTTGCCGAATACATGCAGACACATTTACGTAAAAGTTTTGGTAAAGATGAGAGGGCTCGTCGTAAATCCGAATGTCCCCGTCCAGATTTAGCTCATAAGGTGGCGATTACCCCTGACATAGAGGGCCATATGTAGGTAAATACTATTTACTGATTCTAAAATACCGAATTTCACAGATTCGGCGTTTCAGAATCGGTAAGTGGTATGTAGGTATTGATTCAGTAAATTTTACCGAATCGGTAAAATTCGCTAATTACCGATTCTGTATTTACAGATTTGGTAATTCCCATTCATTCCTATGGGCCTGGAAGCCCATAGGAATGAATGGGAATTACCGATTTGGTAAATGGGAATTACCGATTTGGTAAATACCGAATCGGTAACAGGGTGTCACATTGACACCCTGTTGCACCCTTGAATAGTGCATGGGTGCACATGTGGCACACATACATGCCCTAAGGACATGTATGTCTGCCACATGGCACTTTTGGAAAAGCACAAATTTGCTTTTTCAAAGGTTTTCGAAATTTACCACCAGCTTTTAGTTGGTGGTAAATACCGAATCTTTAACTCAGAAATGCACTCACTTGAGTGCTCCCTACATTAAGGATTCAGTAATTTACCGAATCAGTATTTTAAGGAATCGGTAATTTACCGATTCCTTAAATTACCGATTCGGTAAATTACCGAATCCTTCATTTTGGCCCCTACATCTCAAATGCCCAATGCCGGTCGGTAACGGCCGAAATTCGGTAATTTCGGCCGTTACCGACCGGTATTGGGCTACCTACATCTGGCCCAGACTCTTCTATGACCACCTTCTTGAAAAAGTACAAAAAGGATCTGAAGAAAGGGATCAACTGCACCCTTCTGGGCATGTCAAGATAAGGTGCTTGACCTTGCAGGCCCTTTGGCCAAAATTCTTAAGCTAGCCCTACAGGTGCAAGAGACTGGTGCCACTATTCACCCCGAGGTCTTGGCAGGATGGGCTCTAAGAACAATCTGTAATCTGGGTAATGCTAACTGCGCCTTGGCTTCAGAACAGCGTAAATCTGTCCTACTTAGAATTGACCCGCAATTGGTGGAGCTGGCCTCGTCTGAACCGAGCCCGCTTGCTGAAGGACAACTTTTTGGTGAGAAGTTTGTAAAATACATTGCCAAATTTGTGAGTACCTTCGCCTCACAGGATAAATCACAGTCGTCATTGAAGAGAGTGTTTCATAAGGTCTCTGGTAGGGCCAGGCGTGGCAGAGGACGCTCGACCGACCGCTACACCAATCCCTCAGAGAGGTTTCTCTCCCAGGCGCAGGGGTTACACCCAAGAGCCAGAGCAGGCGGCTTCTATCCCTCCCGGTCTCGAGGCTACAGGGGCCGCTTTAACAGAGGTGTTAACCGAGGCTACAAAAACTTTGACTCCCAGTCTTCTGGTAAGTCCTGTGTTTCCGACGATTCCCCGAGGGGGGAGATTGTTGCATTTTGTTGTAAATTGGACACACTTGACCACAGATGTGTGGATCCTTCGGGCTGTTCAGTGTTATCGGATAGAACTTTTGTATGCTCATCTCCCGATTTTCTTCAGCTGGAGACCGGACCCCATGGCGATGGGAACGGATGCATTCCTTCATCATTGGGGACACAGAGGAATTATGCGTTTTCTCCTTTTGCCTTGATCCCCAGAGTGGCGGCCCTGGTCCGTCGTCAGGCGGCCTCAATAGTGTTGGTGACACCATTGTGGAAGACTCAGTCCTGGTTTCCCACACTATTGGAGTTGTCTGTGGATCTTCCTTTTCCGCTTCCGATATTCCCTACACTTCTCCAGGACCCAGTGGGAGCTTGCCATCCGGTGGTACTGCAGAACCAACTATCTCTCATGGTGTGGACGCTCTCAAGAGACACGAGAACATTGAAGGCTTTTCACAGGCAGCTGCCGGCTGTATACAGCAAGCTTGGGCTCCGTCCACCCGGAAACGATATTCAGCTTCCTGGAAGTGATGGGTGGGTTGGTGCCTTCAACGGCAGGTGGATCCCGTGGGATCAGATGTAACAGAGATTTTGAATTTTCTGTCTGAGTGAGCGGAATCAGGTCTGTCCTACAGGTCGGTTAACAAATTCAGGTCTGCAATTTCAGTAGGCCATGACTCTATTGATGGTAAGCCTGCAAGGATGCATCCCCTGGTGTGCAAGTTACTCAAAGGTATCAGGGTGGCTAATCCCCCTCGTCCCAGATATTCTACCTCATGGAATGTTTCTAAGCTCCTCTCCTTACTTGAGCCTTGGCCCGATAATAAAGACCTTTCCTTGAAACAGTTATCAGCCAAACTCACCATGCTGTTATGTTTAAACTCCTGTCGCAGAGTGTCAGATGTGCGGGCTCTGGATCTGGCAGGCAGAATGTTTTCTCCACAGGGTGTCTCTTTCATCATCACGAGACGGACAAAAACAATGTCACGTTCAGTTGAGTATCCTGCTTTCCCCCATAATAATAAGTTATGTGTTTTGCAATGTTTGAAATGTTATGAAGAATGCACTCTTGCACATAGGTCTGATCCGTTGGGTCAGTTGTTATTAGCGATTCAAGTCAAGTCAAGAAATACTTTATTTCGGCCTCACAAGACCATAAAAGCAAAAGCAAGACATTTTAAAATTCAATGCAGATTATCAATATAAAAAATTATTATGTAAAGCTAAACATTTTGAGAACAATTAAAAAAGAATTAGCGATTCAGAAACCTTTCTGACCGGTATCAGCTGCCACCTTGGCCAGGTGGGTCAGATGGGTGATGTCAGAAGCTGGCATTGATATCTCGATATATGGTGCTCATTCCGCTAAAGAAGCAATGGCCTCTAAGGCTTACAAGTTAGGATCTCATTTAGAGGATATCCTGAAAGAGGCTGACTGGTCTACTGATTCAATGTTAAAGGAGTTTTATTACAAGCCTATTTCTCATGTTACATCTGTTGTTATTGATGAGCTTTGAACCAGCATAATCAGAAGCCTCCAGTCCTGACATAGAATACAAACTTTTCCAGCTATCGCTACAAGATTTTTAGATTATATTAAGGACACGGAGGCGAGGATTATCCCACCCGTTGGGACAGTTAATATCAACTGTTAAGTTGTATTATCGTTATATTCATAACATTATTAAATGCCCACCCTAAAAGAGTCCAATTTATGGGTTCCCTATTTTCAAACGTTGTTTTCTGTTTTCAGGAAACGATTCTAATAAGAACTGAAGTGCTGCTATGGCTGTAGATGGATCACCTCTTTGTGAGAAGATGGATGTTGATCACAAGACTTTTGGATTATACTGTCTGTTGAGAATGGGAAGAAAAGGTTTGTCTCTCCGTTGAGAGTTGGAACTGTGTTTTTCGTTCAGAGTTATAGACGGGTTTTCCGCAAAGAAAAAGGAAGCCAAGATGGTGTCTCTGTATTTTATATACTTTCACATGTTGCCATTGGCTGTTTGAGGAGCCGTGGTTCAAAGCCTCATGGGAAATTATGTTTTTCACTTGTGTAGTTTACTTTTAATTGGCTGCTGTTGAAGTCAGTAAAGAAATTGAGACAGCATAATCCTCGCCTTCGTGTCCTTAATAGAATCTAAAATTCTTGTTGCGATAGCTGAAAAATTTTGTAATCTTCTGGACGTCTACTAGGATAAGAGGTGTGTGCTCTTTAGTAACAAAACTTACCCCTATTTCTCTTCGGGTATTAGGTGTCGAACATACCTCAAGTTTGCAAATATATTGCATCTTGACTGGCACAGACGATTTTTAAATTTTCTTTTTCTTCCAGTCCTTACAATCTTTTGACTTAGAAAAGAATATAGTCACAAGCTATGGTGTTAGATCTATTGGTATTACTTTATGGATTTGGGGACTTCTTTTTTATTTTTTCCTCTCTCCCTCTTCTCAAAATCTTTATGCTAATGGATATGTCTGTTGCTGCCTTTTTGACACAGATTTGTTTACATATATAGATAGCTTCTAATTGTCTGTTACTGTATTATGCAAATTTTGCAGCCTTGAAGAAGTCACGCAAGTGACGAAACACATGTTAGCTGTACCCTCTGAAGTCACTTTGTCACATGAAGATTTCTAACAATAAACAAGAACTTGGATTGAACTTTTCATGACCTGGACTAAAGTTTATACATCATATTATACTCATGAGCAGACACGGCCCGTACAGATAAGTGCTGTGGAGCAGTGGGGCTAGGTTGTGGGTGGATTCGAAAGATGACTACAAGGGACAATTAAATAAATAATTAATTTTCCCTTGGCATCTGTCAAAATTGCCCACCTGCCCCCCTTGTCCCCACTCTTACCTGCATGGACAGAGGCTGCGCATGAGTGCTGTGATATTCATAATCTGTAAATGCACTAAAAACTATGGGCCTCATTTACAATGATTTGGTGTAAGGTAGCGCTGCAAGTCTTTTTGCTGCACTGCCCTACTCCACATCAAAAGGGCAGGAAAGCACCGTATTTACAAGATACAGTGCCTTCCTGTACTTTCAGCCAGCACCAGCGCACAATATGGTGCCTAGCAACAAAGCAGGTATCCATGTACCATGGTGCAAGGGTGTCTGCATTGTTGGCAGGATTGTTTTTGTGAAGAAAGGGTCACCTTCCTGCACCAAAACACTTCATGGAGGCGTTTACCTCTATCTATGTGTGCTGCACAATTCAGCACACATAGAATGAGGAAAACATGAGGAGAAATAAACATATTTCTCCCTGTTAATCCTGTCCTGGGAGGCGCACAGTTTCGATGCGCCAGGATCACAGATCCTTGTAAATCTGGGAATGTGTCAAAACTCCATGGGTGTTGTATGGGAACACCCACTGCATAGTCCATGGAATGCCTCCCTGACACAGTGTAAGATAATGCAGGGACTTGCGCTGTGTAACCTTACACCATATCTACAAGGCCATGAAAAGCCACTCAAAGTGTTTTTGCGAGGCCTCATAGATATGGGTCTGCACTCTGCACCAGTGAAGCGTCATAAAATGTGACACACCGGCTGCACAAGGGGCTTGTAACTAAGCCCCTATGAGTGGATGTCTTGGAAACACCACCGCCCCATCCATGGAATGCCTTCCCAGTACAGAGTAACACAAGGCAGCGTTATATACTATGCCACGCAGACCCACGCAAGGGCTTGTGTGGCCTTGTATGACGCAACAGCAATGCGAATCCTTAGTAAATCTGGGTTTAGGTCTTGTTATTGCCCAGTGTAATAATACTCACTTTGCAGATCTCAGAATGATAGACAGCTTAGGCTCAGTTGGTCTTGCTTATACCCAGATGGTCAACATATTATATAAAGCCTTTCTCGCAAGGATAGTTTCATGTCCTCTTGCAAGACCCTGGGTGTTTTTTGGTGTTTTATGTAGTCACACGTTTCCTGGTTTTCTAGGGCCATATATAGGTGGCCCAATACCGGTCGGTAACGGTGAAGTTCGTTAAATTTCACGTTACCGACCAGTATTTAGGCATTTGAGGTGTAGGGGGGATTCGGTATTAAGGAATCGGTAAATACCGATTCCTTAATACCGATTCCTTATGGCCTTGCATTTAAGGAATCGGTAATATCGATTCTTTAAAAGCAATGTAGGTAGCACTTAAAACAGTGCACCTAAGCCTTAATGAATCACTATTTACCACCAACTCCAAGTTGGTGGTAAATAGCGATTTCCTTTCAAAAAGCACTTTTTTTGCTTTTTGAAATGTGCCATGAGGCACACATCCATGCCCTTAGGGCATGCATGTGTGCCACATGTGGACACAAGCACATTTCAGGTGTGCAACAGGGTGTCCTTTGGACACCCTGGCACCCTTGAACTACCTCCCGGTATTACCGATTCGGTAACACCGAATCGGTAATACAGAATGTCTTCACATTCATTCCTATGGGCCTCCAAGCCCATCGGAATGAATGGGTAAGTATTCGTTGTTACCGAATCTCAATTACCGATTCGGTAATAACGAATATTAAGGGCCTTATGCATCAACACATTTTCCCATAGACACAGAATGGGCAAAACCCTTTGATGCATCTGGCCCTATAAGATCTGTCTTTATGTTTGGAATCTGCCAACAGGGAGATTTATCATTAAAATTATTGTCGGCAAAAGGAAGAGTATCAGTTAGTATGATCACAAACATGAAATGTGTGAGTTCTGGACCGTTTTATTCATTTGTCGGCATCTAAAATTTTGCATATGCGTCTTGAATAAAATTATAATTGTTCGTAAAATAGGGATGATAAGCATGAAATTAATTTCACATATGCTCGACGAACTGTGGTCAGAGTTTACATTTTGATTTTTATCTTCCCAAAGCGAATGTATCCCAATGTATGATAATAAATTGTACATGGCTTGTTGTCCTTCTCTGAAGGACTGTAAAAAAGCAGCACATTTGGTCTAATTTGAGCTGGCAGTCACTGTACTAAAAAGAAGGTTCCAGCTTTCATCCAGAACTCAGACAGGTTTAAATCTGAGCCAAGGGACTGAAGGGAAAATGAGCAGAAACATAACTAGGCACAGGGTGGGTTAGATGAAAAGAAGGGTGGGCAGCTACAGATGGCCCAGTTGGGCTTCAACTTATAAACTTTGGAAATACAGCATCCTGTGCCAGATTAGAATGGGGAGAGCCCCAAATTCCCATCTGCCGATAAAAGTGTACATTCGAAAATGGCACAGTGCTTGTTTACTTTTTGTGTGAGTTATCTAGATGGCTCATGCAGTCAATGGAATTCTGTGGTTTGGGAGTCATTTTGAAGTAGTTTGTGAAACTTTGAACTGTTGTTGCCAAATAAACATTCATGTTTGTTTCATATATATAAATCCTTAAAAGCAGTACAGCAAACAGAAAAAACAAGTTCCAAAAGTCATATGTTAAAAAAATCATCACTGATAATATGAGAGCTGGATTTACCACAGTAGTAAAGGTCACATGCCTTTGTGGCATAGTTCCAGCCTTACTAAAGATGAGGGAGGATCTCTATCCAGTTGACCAACATTGTAACTTCCTAGCCAGATCCGTGCCCACAACTTTTGGAAATCCTTTGTTATGAGCTTTTTCCATAAGTGTCTAGTGTGAGGTTTGGCAACAGTGAAGTTTGAGAGACAACTGCATGTATGTAGTTGCACAGTAGTTTGGCTTTTGCAGGCATGCAAGTTGATTACATGTGGAAGAAGCTGCTTTAATTCTGCACAAAGCTTTATTATCCAATCCCTGATTCACTGTCTCTCTCAAGTCACTCCCTCAAACACCACCCAACAAATCAAAAACTATTCGATTTGCCCAAATACTGTACCCTATATTACTTGTCCTTGCTTTCTGCAGAGTTTTGCCATAATGCAGAGTTCAGGCAAAATCCACCAACCACCGCATGGTGGAGTTTTTTCTCAACGGCGACTCGCCAAGGTTAAGTTAGCAAGCAAGAATGTGCATCCTCTAGCACGATTTTCAGGTTTGGAACGCCACACGGTGAGATTTTCTCAACGCGGGCAGTCACAGCAGGTCGTGACCCCTCGCATTAAGAAAGCTGTCAGTCAAGTAGAAAATCTACTCAAGCAGCAGAAAGACAGCGCCTTGCGGCTCACGGCGTGGAGCAGTTTGCGCTGATTTACAGCACGGAACACGTTTCCAGAGCTAAAAATCAGTGCGAGCAGCACAGCCTGCCAAAGTCCACCCGCTCGCGGAGCTCTTTGGAATCTTGCAGAGGTTTTATGTAACTCTGTGGAAGTCCACATAGTGCAAATCCACGAGTTCCGCCCACCCCTATTGGCAAGGATGTTCCTGCAGTGGCATTTTGTTATCCAACTGTGGTAAGGAATGTAAAATTCATATAGTTACCCCAGTGAGTCCTCAATCATGGTCCAAAACCTAAGGAGTAACTTACTACCTAGCTCACTGAATATGCTTTGGTGCCTCAAAGGGGCTTGAAACTGCAATAGAATGGCACATGCAATGCAATGCAATCATAACATGTCAAGATAAAAGAAGACATTACATTACACAATACACAACTTTGTAACATAACACCCCATACTGTTTGATGACATAATGACAAAATATAAGGTATGTAGGTCATTTTATTTTACCACTTCTTAAATACCGAATTTTACCAATTCGGTATTTAAGAAGTGGTAAAATAGAGGGGGGGGGTGTAGGTATTACAGAATCGGTAAATACCGAATCGTTCAGATTCGGTATTTACCGATTCTGTAAATACCGATTCGGTAATGCCCATTGATTCCTATGGGCATTGAAGCCCATAGGAATCAATGGGCATTACCGAATCGGTATTTACCGATTCGGTAAATACCGATTCCAGCAAGGGTGCAGGGGGTGTCACTTTGACACCCTCTAGCACCCCAAATACAGGCATGTGTGCCATGTGGCACACAGACATGCCCTAAGGGCATGTCTGTCTGTCACATGGCATAGGTGTGCATGCACACATGTGCATGCACACCTGGATTCGGTATTTTACCACCCAATTGGATTGGGTGGTAAAATACCGAATCTGAAAGGCCTTTGGGACTCAGAAGAGTCCCACCTACATCTAGAAGTTACCGAATCGGTAAAAATACCGATTCGGTATTTTACCGAATTGGTAAACCCATTTACCGGTCGGTAACGGCCGAAATCGGCCGTTACCGGCTGGTAAATGGCCACCTACATCTGGCCCTTGGTGTTTACACTTGCAGTAGCATGGTAAATACATTAAAAAAAATAATCCTGCCTACATTGTTTGGAAGCACTCACCTGTGACTGTGACTGGAGCCCAAGAGAACCAGATAGTCCTTTTTCACATTGTAGAAGCCGAAAGGGACACTGGCCACCAAGTAGCAGCAATGAGATGCTTCTGTTAACCCCTTTATAGCTGGTCAAAAAAAGCACTAGATTTATTATACAGCATTTCATTCTAACAGAGTGTGTGGTGATGCAAGCTATAAGCATTGATCTTGCTGTGTGTGGTCTTGAGGGTCTAAAAGTAGGAATCTGAGATCTTCTGCAGTCAATACAGTAGCGTAGGGTCATTACCAGCAGTGGTTTCTGAAGTCCTTTGAGGAGAAAACATACAGGAACTGTTGTAAACAGAGTTAACAGATAATGGAATTGACAGGGGCTCTACAGAAGGCTTACTGATGTCATAGTGAATGGCACCCTGTAGCAACATGTAAGGAGTCGAGCAATGCGGAGAGTAAAAAATACAATTTAAACAAAAAAACACATTGAAATTCACCAGTTATAGTTAACTGAAGTAACTATAACTTGTGCACTTATCAACCACATTGATGTCATTGTAATGATGTAATTTCAGAGGTCATCAGTAATGTTATAAATGATATCCTAGATGTCATGAGTGGTGTAATATGTGAGGTCATAAGCAGTGCATGGCAAGCGCACAAGTTATAGTTACCTCAGTTAACTTTAAATGGTGAATTTTTACTGGTATGTTTTGTTTTTAAATATGATTTTAGCTGACATTTTTATTTAACTATATTGTTACTTTAACTTTTATTTTTTCCAGTGACTTTCGAGATTTTATATATTTTTTTAACCTGAATTGTGATTTTATTACCATATGTAACTGTGCCAACACCACGCCACACACAGATTTCGGCAATGCGCAGTGGGGGGTTGGGAGCAGGGCCTGGCCTAAGGCCAGACCCTGCTCCCAACTACTCTCAGGTACCCAACCCTCCCACAGCGCAAGGCCTTGTGGGGGCACAGTGTTGAATTGAGTACAGTGACTGCACCCAATCCCCTGTGGGTATCCAACCCTCAGTAGATGACCAATCCACATTGCGCAGACATTTTCAGCGTGCATGCAGTTGGGCGCATACAACTAAACACTTACTGAAAGCTAACTCTCCAAGGTCACGCAACACCCACCCAATTTATTTATTTTTTGGTCCCACTGTAATCTTGCAGTAATTTTGTGGTACTCCAGCAAATTGTTGTGGGGGCCTGGCTGAGTACTTCAAGAGTACTGCGCGACTGCGGTGCTGCAAAAACACAGGGCCAGGAGGTCAAGGTACCTCGACCCTGCTCCCATAATCCTTATATTTTTGTTTTCTATGACAAGGGGACTGAGTTACTGGGTCCTAAAATGGTGGCTTCAATCAGAAAGTCAGTTTTGAGCTCGCTGAACCTCTGTACTCCATTGGTACTGCCGTGCCAGCCAATCAGTTTGTTATTTTTCAGCTTGCAGTAGTTCAGTATTCCCTCAG
Organism: Lissotriton vulgaris; assembly: GCF_964263255.1. Classification (NCBI taxonomy): domain Eukaryota; kingdom Metazoa; phylum Chordata; class Amphibia; order Caudata; family Salamandridae; genus Lissotriton; species Lissotriton vulgaris. The sequence continues at coordinate 794,503,110 of NC_141685.1, read as the reverse complement.
TAGAGCAGTAGAGCAGCGGGATATCTATAACATTTTAAACCTTAATCCTTAATTTCTCAAAAACTACTGGACAGATTTACACCAGCTTTGCAATAAATAGCAGGCTTTCTTGATAAAGGTCTGCCATTCTGCCAAATTTGGTGTAATTCGGTTCAGCCTTTTACCAACTGTAGGTTGCACCACCAAAACCAAATATCCAAAAGACAAAAAAAAGAATAATTTTTAAAATCCTTCCAGTAGTAGAAATATTCAGGTTTCTTTATTCTTCCTTTTATTTGAGACAAAGCATCTGCCTGGTGCTTTGTCTCAAACTTTTGACTTTTGGATATTTGGTTTTGGTGGTGCAACCTACAGTTGGTAAAAGTCTGTGTTGGTCGTTTTGATTTTTCCTTGGAAACGGCAGGGGCAGTGGTGTTGCACACCGCGGAAGCATAGTGATCAAATGTTTGTTTAACCACAGAAGGTTCTAAAAATAGGGAATAGTGTCCTTTACATTGAGGGAGGTGTGTCACATACACTCTATAGTGTCTGTAAGGTTTTGCTGTTTCCTTTTTTTTTCATAATTCCATTCAGCCGTTCTCGCTGTAGCGCAGTTCAATTTTCCCTATGGAAATTGTATGGGGAAATTGTGTTTTGGGATTATTAAGATTCTTCAAACTGCGAGAGTTATTTGCCAAACAAAAAATCAACTTCCTATGGAAACCAGTACCAGTCCTGTTTTAGAAATCAATATGGCCGTCAGCCCGGAGGCTCCGAAACGTACAGCAGCGCCGAGAGATACATCGGCGTGAAAGGACGTGGAATGAAAGAGCGGTGTCCGTGAAAATATCAGCGCGGACTAAACAGAGCCAGGAGCCGTGAAGTGGCGGTGACGAACCGGCTGGAAAGCGATACGACTCCCACGCGGAGGCTGCAGCGCGGACCGGGGTGAGTCACTGTGTTCACGTGTGTTATACGGACTGTTTTAGAAGTTAAAGCTCTGAGCCTCTATTTCGAGGAGTAACAACACGGTGCACCATAATCCTCTCCCCTCCCCAATCCACACAACCAGTGCAAGTGCCATTGACGGGCGCAAAGCAATTACGCCTTGATAACGAGAAATAATAAAAGACTCCCTAATATACCTGATATGTCCAGCGTAAAGGAACGAGAGGAAATGGCTATAGGGATGTTCAAGCCTAATCCTGGCGCACGGCCCATACAAAGCGCGAGTACATCAGCCACAGCAACTCCTGCAAGTAATCTAGCAATTTTATTTGAAAACCTAGAAAAAGCCCGCGAAAGAGAATTAAGGAAATGGTGGGAGGCCACCTCATTGCAAGGATACGTGGACTGTGACCGTATTCCTAGGGGCCTTAGGATTTACACTGTTCCGGCCTACGAAAATCCGATCCCCAACTATTGAAGGATTGGGCTAAATATACCGCCGAATCAGCTAAAGGCATGGTAAAAATGCTAGTACATTACGCCTGGAGCGATAGAAAGAAAGCTCTAGAAGAAATAGCAAGATTGGAGGACCTAATAAGTAAAGAGCAAGATACTGCGGCCGCAACAGATCTGAAGAACACTATGCTCAAGAGACTTAAGGATTATGAACTAACGATTAGATGGAGAAAACAAAGCAAGTTTGATCGTGACAAACAGGACTACCTTACAGGGCGAGTACTGACCTTCGCTAAAAAATATGATAACGCAAGAAAAAAGTTGAATAAGGCGAGAACAACAGCTGCTGAAGGTCAGGAAACCTCAGAGTCGGAAGTTGAACTTTCGGAAGATGAGCGAACAGCTGCCGTAGGTGGCCCTACGGTGGAGGTGGAAAATGGAACCGATCCCCCGTTTTTTCGGGAATACAAAATCATCAAAGAAAGTCGACAAAGAAAAACACAACAAACCCACACCCCGGTACAGCAAAAATCGAAAAATCCAAAAGGAAAACAAGGCGGGGCAAGAAAAGAGGTAGAAGAAATACCAACACAGAGAGAAACCAGGAGCCAACGGAAGAAGAAGAACAAAAATTAAAAGAACAATCTGCTCACACTGTGGTCAATCTTTGCAATAGAACATTAACACACGAGGAACAAAAAGTCCTAGAATTGGGTCCCACCTTTTGTCCAACATCAGGATTTGATTATGCAAGCGTCCGTATTGACTTGTTTAAGTTCATACGGAAATTAAAGTTTCAAAAGATCTTCTTGATTAATCCTAAAGAAGGAACATCCACATCTCCTGCTATTATCGAGGAGGAAGATACAGAAGAGGTTTCCCCCACGGTCAATACCTTCCGTGCAATGTCAACTTTACAAGCACTGGAGAGTTTGGGCGCCGGAGAATTGATGGCCCCCAATACTCAAGAGTATTTAGAACAAGCAGGAATAACTCAAGTGGGAGGAAAAAGCAATTTCAAAAGAAAATCAAGAAGAATTCCTCAGACATCTTTTGATGCGATAGATGTCTTCAATGAAGCAATCATCAATGATCTAAAAAATGTGGCCAAAAAAAGCCAGAAAGGAATTGACCACTATAACATCCCGAGGAAATACTGGGAAGCATTGCAAACCCTAAAAAAAGACAAATCTATAGAGATAAAACCTTCAGACAAAGGTGGAAACATGGTGATTTTCAATAAAGAACATTATCAGAAAGAAGCAATGAGGCAATTGGAGGATATTCAATATTACACTAAAATTCAACGTAACATATATGTGGCGAGTATCCTACACTACCATCAACTACTGGAACAATGGAAAGAAGAGGGCATGTTAAATCACGATGAATATCTTTTTCTGCTCTGTGAAGAACCAACATTACCCACATTTTACCATTTGCCCAAAATACACAAACACTATAGTGATCCACCCGGAAGACCTATAGTTGCTTCAAATAACAGTCTTCTAGAGAATACAGCAATATATGTGGCCTCTTTTTTATCGCCCTTTGTCAAGAACCTGACATATTATATACAGGATACACAGGATTTCTTGAAACCTGTGGAGGGGATATGTTGGGAAGAAAACTTGTTGCTTATAACTCTAGATATCACGAGTTTATACACCTGTATCTGTCACTCTGATGGTTTGAATGCTATAAGATGGTTCTTAGGCCAAAAACATCCCAAATTCACGCACACAATGACATGCTCTTACAGATGGTATCCTATTGTCTTAACAATAACATCTTTGTCTTTGATGGACAACTGTACCTGCAAAAGCGGGGTACAGCGATGGGCATGTGCTTCGCCCCCAGCTATGCGAACCTTTTCGTAGGCTGGTGGGAGAAGCACGTGGCCTGGGGGGATGCTAATGACCATTGGCTGGATAGGATCGTGCTTTGGACACGGTATATTGACAACCTGTTTATTATTTGGAGAGGCGATCGGTCCTCTGCTGAGGAATACATCGCAGCTCTAAATAATAATGAACTAAATCTTCAGTTCACAGGGACCATTAGTGACAACACAGTCAACTATCTGGACCTCCAGGTCTATATTGAGGATAATGTCTTGGCCACCCGTCTTTTTAGGAAACCTACAGCGGGCAATGCAATCTTGCACGCAAACAGCCACCATCCGATTAGCCTTATCAAAAGCATACCATATGGTGAGCTCTTGCGCCTTAAGCGCAATTGCTCCACTGATAAGAGCTATGATAGTGCTAAAAAACATGCACTAGAACGTTTCAAAGACAGGGGCTACAAGAAAGGACATATTGGCGAACTCAAAGTACAGCAAATAGATAGAAAAACTTTATTATCTTCTAAACGTAAAAATAAAACTGTCCCAACTGAAATTGAAGATAACACTGTACGTATGATTACTACATACATTGAGAAATCGGCACAAATTGTCCAAATCTTTAAAAAGAATTGGCATATTCTCCAAACTGATAACATCTTGAAAAAATACATCCCAGAACGTCCCTCCATCACATACAAGAGATGCCTATCGATTGGCGACCATCTCATACACAGCCATTTTGCTAAATCTACAGCCACTAAAAACAAACTGGGAATCAATGGCTTCTTTCCTTGCAAGAAGTGCAAGGCCTGTAAATTTAGTAAAAAAGTTACAAGTTTTGAGAGTGGTCCAGGAGACTCTAGGCCAATTAGAACCATCAATAAGTTTTATAATTGCAATTCAGAATACACAGTGTATTGCCTCATCTGTCCCTGTAACAAGAGATATATTGGTAGCACTAAAAATCCTACCAAAAAGCGCATATTAGAACACATGCGCGCTATCTCGAACAAGGACCCTACCTACCCCGTCGCCAGACATTTTGAATTATACCATCAAAGCAATAGGGACCTATTGCAATTCTACTGTATCGATGGGGTAGAAAAACATGAAAGAGGGGGAGACAGATTGAGAAAACTTAGAGCCAAAGAGTCTCGGTACATTATAGAACTTCAAAGCATGAGTCCGGCTGGACTCAACAATGATGAAGAGCTTTGGACACATCTGGACTAACTGACATTTTCTAGGCTGTGTTGTTTAGATATCAATCTAGCATGATAGTGTGATAAAAGAAAGGATATTCAGTCGATATGAGAAAAACACGTTTATATGTTAACTGATTTACTCCTTTGTTCCTCTGAATGGTTCCGTATGTTTTTGCTACTTTATATGAATTTTGAACTGATATTGTATTCAAGGTAGCATTTCTTGCTGGACATACACCTATGTATATTTGGGAATCAATTGCCCATTCAGGGCTCAATTCTGTCATTTCAGCAGGCTGACACACATATTGATACTGTGTGATAATGTTCTTTAATTCCATGAACTCTTCACTTTATCGATTATGCTATCTGCTGATATTTTGAGAGATATTACAGGTTATGTTTATGGCTGATAATCAGCTGCCGTTACACAATTGAAATGCCTGTTTTTCATGAATGTATTTTAATCGTGAAATTCGATTATTTAGTTACATTTACTAATGATTTCTTTTGAGCACTTTCACTTTCAAAATGTTAATGAATTTATTGCATTTTTTACCCACTATAAGATGGCCGCCACCAAACTGATGTCTGGCTGGTTGGAATTATGTCCATCATTCATTTCCATGGCTATGGAGGTGAAGGGTGGGTTTAGAATGGTTGTAACACTAAAGGGTAATCGACATTGAAAAAGCAGCGAGGCGGTCTGTCGAATTGGAGGGGAGAGGGACTGAAAGCACAGAATAAAGCATTTCCAGCTTTATATCTCGACTCCGAGTGTGCCTCTTAATTAATTAGCAAACCGTCTTGCCTGCTAAGTGAAGGAATATATATATATATATATATATATATATATATATATATATATATATATATATATATATATATATATATATATATATATATATATATATATATATTACCTACTGGCGGTCGCCAGTAGGTATATATAGTTAGGATTTTTTCTCTATGGGATTTTTGAAAATTCTATGTCTAATAACTTTGGCGTTTGTGGACGGAATTGGCTGAAATTTTCAGGAAAATTGAACATTTTGTTTCTGAGCAGCCCCTGACAATATGGGGAGGTTTCATCAAGGGGGGGCCGAGAAAAAAGGGGGGTCCCAAAACGCGTTTTTCCCATGTTAATTTCCATAGGGCGGTTGGCCTCACTTTTAGCTCGAACGGCTGAATGGATTTGCACAAAACTTGGCAAAATTGTAGGGACTGTTAGCCCGATGTGCCTTTGCTAGGTCTCAATATATGTGCTCCAGTGGATTTTGAGTAATTTAGGTTCAAGAAAAGATATATATCTGGGCGGAGCCTAACCACACATCTGATCTGATTGGCTGTCAACACTTCATCCAAGAAGTGTTGGCAGCCATCTTGGGACCAATATACATGATAGCACCTCATTAAAAAGCATTGTAGTTAATAGAGGGTTTTAGGACTTTAGTTACATTATAAATCATTTGTTGATGGTACCATACTCGTTTTAGGAATTGTGGTGGGTTCTAAGGTGATTTTACCATGTGAAAAACCTTCTGCTGTGATATCATGAATATTGTTTGAAAGAAAACTAATATCTCATGATTTTCCCACAGTGGTTTGGAAGGGGATCTATAAGCTAAACTGAAAGCATATTTTCTGTAAATTCACATTATCTTTCTCAGTCATGTGAAAATGAAGTCTGACATTCTCAGTAAAACATGTACATCCAACAAGGACAGAGACTGTCAGTTGATTCCTTTGTGTTCTACTGCAGCCTCCTAGAGTGTTCTAAAGAACAACTAGAGCGCTAACAGTCCAACTTATTACAAAGGTATGGCACACCTGAAGCCATCTTGATTGGAATAAAGTGGTAACTCTTAAAACATTTAATTTAAAAAGAAACAACATGAGGGGGTATATTTTGCCATAGAAAGTATGATTAGTGCTGCAGAATGAAAAATTAGGGCGCATTTTGAGTGACTTCTCAAATCCTTTTCTATTTCATTAAAACATTCTGACATGCAGTCTCCCAAAATGGCCACCAGAGACAAAAGAGCCCAAATGTAGCCCAAATATCACCCAGATGTAGCCCAAGTATAGCCCAATGACAGAATGTCCCAGAGTGTTCTAAAGAACAACTAGAGCGCTAACAGTCCTACTTATTACAAAGGTATGGCACACCTGAAGCCATCTTGATTGGAATAAAGTGGTAACTCTTAAAACATTTAATTTAAAAAGAAACAACATGAGGGGGTATATTATGCAATAGAAGGTATTATTAGTGCTGCAGAAAGAAAAATTAGGGCACATTTTGAGTCACTTTTCAAATCCTCTCCTATTTCATTAAAAGATTCTGACATGCAGTCTCCCAAAATGGCCACCAGAGACAAAAGAGCCCAAATGTAGCCCAAATATCACCCAGATGTAGCCCAAGTATAGCCCAATGACAGAATGTACCAAAGTGTTCTAAAGAACAACTAGAGCGCTAACAGTCCTACTTATTACAAAGGTATGGCACACCTGAAGCCATCTTGATTGGAATAAAGCGGTAACTCTTAAAACATTTAATTTAAAAAGGAACAAAATGAGGGGGTATATTTTGCCATATGAATTATGATTAGTGCTGCAGAAAGAAAAATTAGGGCAAATTTTGAGTGACTTCTCAAACCCTCTTCAATTTCATTAAAAAATTCTGACATACAGTCTCCCAAGATGGCCACCAGAGACAAAAGAGCCTAAATGTAGCCCAAATATCACCCAGATGTACCCCAAGTATAGCCCAATGACAGAATGTACCAGAGTGTTCTAAAGAACAACTAGAGCGCTAACAGTCTTACTTATGACAAAAGTATGGCACACCAGAAGCCATCTTGATTGGAATGAAGTGGTAAGTCTGAAAATACTCAATTTAAAAAGGAACAACATGAGGGGGTTAATTTTGCCATAGAAAGTATGATTAGTGCTTCAGAAAGAAAAATTAGGCATCATTTTGAGTGACTTCTCAAATCCTCTTCTATTTCATTAAAAAAATTCTGACATGCAGACTGAAACATGCACTTTGAATACCAGCAGCAGACGTCCCTGGTGAGCAGTATCTTTACTACAGTGATCTAATGTGCAACTAGAGTGCTAACATTCAGAATTTATGGCAAATGTGTGACACATCTGAATGCCTTCTTGATGGAACCAAAGTAAACAAGCATTGAAAATGCAATAGATCTCGCCCTCGTTTAAGTTAAAGCCATTCTGTTTGTAATGAGGTGGCTTTTTAGCTTTGCTTTTATTAGTGTTTTTTCAACTTTCATGTAAATAACATGCATCTGTATGCATATAAGTATATGTATGCATGCATTTATGTTTGTATTTATATAGATATACAGATGATATATGTTTATATATGTATGTATATATATATATTCACTGAAAAAACCATAGGTTATAGACCATATATAGTTAGGAATTAGCATTTACAAAACCTTGAAAATTCACTGAAAAAACCATAGGTTATAGACCATATATAGTTAGGAATTAGCATTTACAAAACCTTGAAAATTCACAGAAGAAACCATAGGTTATAGACCATATATAGTTAGGAATTCGCATTTACAAAACCTTATTTTACTCACACAAAACCATTGAAATTCCATATATAGTTAGTTGCACTAACTATATATCGCGCACCCGCAATCCACTGCTGATGATGTCACATATTACATCATTCATGACATGGTCAGTGCTGATGACATCTCAAATGACATCACTGATGACAACATCCAGTGACTGTATGTTTCTGTAAAGTTAAAATATGTCTTACATATTGAAGAATGAGTGGATGTATAATTGTCTGGATGAAGGATTTAGTAGGTGCATGACTGACTGTATGAGTGAGTGATTAAATGTGTCTCACTGAGTGCATGGGTTAGTGACTAAACTGTCTTAATTTGTGCATCATTATGTCTGTTGTTCTGTAAACTGTTGCATGTGTTGATAAGTAGCTATATGAGTAACTATATGGGTTATTGATTGGTTGCCCAAGTATTTGTATGGGAGACTGAGTGTGTGTGTGGGTGGCTGGGAGGTGTATGACTCTGTGCATAGATGTGTGAGCAGTTGATTCACTAGATGTATGGTTTCAAAAGTGCATGTGGAAACAGCTGTATGGGCGGTTGACTGTGTGCATGAGTGTATTGGTGAGTGAATGGATATCTCAGTGCTACATGTCAAAGTAAGTACATATGTAAAACACAGTACATGTGAGAGTTGACATATATAAATAACTGTGCATAAGAGCCAGTGAATGTGTGAGTGGCTGTATGGATCATTGTGAACTTGTATCAGAGATTGTATAAGAGAGTAAATATGTGTTAGTATATGTTTGAATAAGTAAAGTTTGTATAACTGTATAGTTGAGGAAATGGAGGTGTGATTGATTCTTTGCATGACTGACTAGGTGTGTGAGTAACTCCATGGATGAGTGACAGTCTGTGAGTGTCTGTTTACACTGATTGTATCTAAGGTTATATTAGAGTCTGAAGAGGTTCATCGTATTATCACATGAATGATATCATCAGTGATGTGATCAGTAATGTCAAATGAGATGTCATCAGTGATGTCATCAGTGATGTCATTTGAGATGTCATCAGTGATGTCATTTGAGATGTCATCAGTGATGTCATCAGTGATGTCACTGACCATGTCATGAATGATGTAATATGTGACATCATCAGCAGTGGATTGCGGGTGCGCGATATATAGTTAGTGCAACTAACTATATATGGAATTTCAATGGTTTTGTGTGAGTAAAATAAGGTTTTGTAAATGCGAATTCCTAACTATATATGGTCTATAACCTATGGTTTTTTCTGTGAATATATATATATATATATATATATATATATATATATATATATATATATATATATATATATATATATATATATATATATATATATATATATATATATATATATAATATCCATACGTGTTGCTCCTTCTGATCACCGGACCCATGAAAAGTGGTGCTTACATCAGCAGAGCATACCGGCAGTAAGTATCGACACTGTATCACCATAAACGTGCTCTCAGAGTCAGCAATCCAGTCAGTAAGTTAGAAACAGAAGTTATTTAGTGCATTAAACAACTTTTGTTTCTAACTTACTGACTGGATTGCTGACTCTGAGAGCGCGTTTATGTTGATACAGTGTGGATATACCAGTAGGTATAGTTAGGATCTCATTTCCACAGGACTAACACCTCTTGTTTTGCTGATAACTTTGGTGCTGTTTGACAAACCGTCACAAATGTTTCAAAATTAGTTTGCCACTCACTTCAGCTGCTGTCTGGAAAGTCTTGGAGTGATTCGTCAAGTGAGAGCAGAGAAAAGGGGAGGGCAAAACCCGTTTTCCCCATGCAATTTCCCATAGGGATTTTAGACACGACTACAACGCGAAAAGCTAAGCGGAATTACACCAAATTTGTCAGAAAGCTAGATCTTGGTACAGAAAGAGTGTTTTTTGTAAACTGGTGTAAATCTGTTCAGTAGTTTGAGTTAATAAAGGAAATACATTTTTGTATATCTAGAGATGCAGATCCACCGCAGTGGATCCGCGGATCCATGCGCCAACAGAAATGCTGTGATTGACTGCCCTCAACCTGAGAGGAAAGTTGCAGCCGCCATTCTGTGTATCAGGACACAGTTCCCGGTGGGAGGAAAATAAAGTCGAAATAGGGTATAATGGGTCAGGATAGAGGTATCCTGTTCTCATTGTACTGATATAAGGGTCTGTGAGGGACCCCTCATGGGCAAGAAATAGCCCTTTTTTTTTTAGCAAGGATTTGTGGATCCACTGCGTTGCTCAGCACTTCCCTTGCATGGATCCCCGATTGCTCCATAGATCCAGCACTCAATTAAAAAAAATACACCCACTCACACACTTTCTCACACCCCCACAACCACTCGCTATCCATACACCCACTCACACTACCATAAAGTCACTCACACACCCACTCAGAGACCAGAAAACCACTAACACGCCCACACAAGCACTTATACACCCATTCACATAGCCATGTATACACCCATACAGCCACTTATACACCCATTCATAGACTCACACAGCCACTTACACATCCACTCATACACCCCCATCACACACACACACACATGTCCAGTTACACACTTACACAGCCACTCACACCCATACAGACATTTATACACCTACTTGGACCCAAACAAACCACTCGCAAACCCTTAGACACTCACACACCATCACACATCCCTACAGCTACTCACACACCCACTCACTGATACATCCACTCAGAGAACCACTCACAGACCCACATAGGCACTCATCCACCCACTAGCACACTCACACAGCCATGTCCACACCCACACAACCACTCATACAGCTTTACAGCCACTCACACACCCACTCACAGACCCACAAAACCACTCACACACCCACTCACAGATACCCACAGCCAGTCACAAATGCACTTACACACCCACCACACTCTCACACACACTTACATACCCACACATTATTTACACACCTGTACAATCACTCACATACCCACTCAGACATTCCTACAGTTACTCACACACCAATAGACCCAGAAACCACTCACACACCATTATACACATTCATGGAGCCACTCACACACCCACTTACAGACCCAGAGAAGCAGTCACACATCCACTCATGGGCCCACACAGGCGCTCACACACCGACTCACACATCCATGTACACACATACAGACAGTCAAACACCTACTCACAGACCCACACAGCCACTTACACATACACTCACACACCCACCACACACTCACACATACACTTACACACACACACAACCACTCAGACACACACACCCATTGAGCAACACACTGCATGCGCGGTATGACCTGCAGGCTCTACTGCCAACCCCCTGCAGCACACAGCCTAAGGACATGCATGGTGGTGACTGGATTAATGTATGGTAATTAAATATTACTTTACATTTTAAAACAAACTAGAAATTCACTGAAAAAAGAAAGGCTACAGGGGCATTAAAGTTAGTAAATAACATTTTAAAAAATTGAAAATAACTGAAAAAAGCAAAGGCTATAGGGACATTATAGTTAGGAAATAGAACTTTAAAAAAACATTAGAAATTCACCGAAAAAAATCATATTTTACACACACAAAACCACCATAGAAATTCAGCAGTTATAATTAGAGTTATCCGAAGAAACTATGAAATGAAATGAATGAAATGAAAACGGGATTTCTAGAGCGCATGGCTGCCCGGGGGCGTCCCAGCGCTGGGATTGTACTAGCCACTGAGGGGGGGAAGCAGAAACGGGGAGGGAATGTGCAGATTATTGTGGGAAAAACTATAACTTGTGCCCTAAGGTAACTATAACTTGCGCCCTCGCCTTGCACTGGCTAATCAACCCACATATTAAATCACTCATGACATCTTCTGTGACATCATTGATAATATTACTGCAACATTTGCAATAAAATGATTGATGAGAAAACTTTGCATGGCGGGGGCGCGAGTTATAGTTCCTTTGCTTCACTCTACCTATAACTGCTGAATTTCTCTGGTTTTGTGTTGTGTGTAAAATGTGAACCAAACTATAACGTCCCTGTAACTTGTGTTTTTACCAGTGGAAAAAAAAATATATATAAATATATATCTATATATCTATATATAGGGGTGGCGGAGAAACCCAGCGGAGCAGAATAGAAAGCATGAAAGAGGGTTATCGGCAAAATTATGATGTGGTAGCAGCCGAACCTGCATAAGAAATAATATTGAGATGGATACCTTGGTAAAGAGCAGAGAGGCGACGGCGAACGCTGTATTTGCCGAGGAATGCAGCGAGAGAGCAGATCCAAAACCTGGAGTGGATCGGAGTGTGAACGAGTCAGGAAATAAAACGCAAACAATTAAAAAGAAACTGGAGAAACTACGCCGAAATGAAATTTCCAAATTGTGGGAAATTAAGTTGTTGGGTAAATACCTAGAAGTTGGAAGAATCCCAAGGGGGCTGAGAGTTTTAACAGCCCCTACTTATGAAAATCCCGAGATGATCAGGGAATGGGCAGAAAATAACGCCAATGCATCGGAGAACATGCTTAAAATTTTGATAAAATATGCTACAAAAGATTGGGAAAAAATTCTTAAAGAAATAGATGCTTTGGAGCATGAACTGCATACCATCCTGGGCGATGCTGAAATGGATAAGTTTAATGGTGACCTCAAAGGGTGATTGGTGAAATATGAGCACACAATTACTGAAAGGAAAACAATTAAGTTTCAAAGAGATCAGCAAGATTATATGTGTGGCCAGATTTACACCTTTGCACGTAGATTTGATGGAATAAGGAAACAAAGGTTATCCAAAGCAGCCGGCCCTCGAGCAAGGAAAACAGGGGCCCAAGCAAAGGATGGAGAAACATCAGAAGCTCTAGCAAGCTCTGATGTAGAAACAGAACCGGAAGATGGATTAAGTCAATGTAGAGATGTTTTAAACCCACAGTCTATCTTTGAGGAATTTGTTTTTTTATTACAGGACCGGACTCAGAGCCTAAGAAAGAACTTTCCAGGTCACAAAAAAGAAAACGCAGGAAGCGAAAAAACAGACGGGCGGGTGGTTCTGAGTAAGGAAGAAAATAGGATCCTATCATTGGGACTGACATTTTGCAAACGCACAAATTTTAATTATGCTTAAACTTGAATAGATTTCTTTAAATTCATTTGAAAGTTATAATTGAAAAAATTCTTTAGCAATAAAGGTGAAGAATATAAAGAAAAAGGAGCAACACCATGCCAGGATCCTGTCAATCTTGAAGTAGGTGACATGGAATTGTTATTTGTTTGTCAACAATTGCAGAGAAGGGGAGGGGGGAGATAGGTTGGGAACTTTGAGCCAGGCGGATAATCTATTTAAAAAAAAATAAAAAAAATTGGTAAACCTTTATTGATACACAAAGCAGTTACAATCACGGGCAGCAAATCAGTAAACGCCACAAGTACTCAGCAGTCTGCCTCCCAATTGCCCCATTGCAGCTCAGGATAATGACCGTACCATATAGGTACCAGGATGAAAGAGGTTTCTTTTTAAGGTTTAGGAAAAAAAACAGGATCAGACGCCGTACAATCGAACAATCATCATAGCAAGGGCTGTTAGTAATCAGGATCTTCGCAGTCAGGACTAATAAAGGCAGGGCGTTGACACTAATGCGTAATAAACAGGATAGACAATAAAACAGTACAGTTCGCACGCCAATGCAGTACATGCCCGCTGCATCTTAAATCTGTTTCAAGAAGCATCCACCCTCGTAATTCGAACCAGAGAAACATACGGTGTACAACCTATCGCTTGGTTCCCAAAAAGGAAGGGGAAAGAATTAATAGTAAAGGGAAAGCCAAGAATAACAAGTGAGAAAAAAGGGGCCCTAGAAACGAAAAAAGAAAAAGAAGAACAGTAATACCCCTCCCCAAACCCCCCACCCTGCGCCCCTGCCTATGGCTACGGCCTCCCCCTCAGCAGCGTGCCTGTCGCCCGTTATATGAACCCGAAATTTAGAAGAAAGCGGAAGAGAGCTATAGCTCGACTAAAGTAGAAAATCTAAAGGAAGGAAAAAAGAAAAGAAAAGAAAGAGAACGGAGGAGGACACCAGGACAGGTCCACAGCCCACGCCCGCCCCCCTCTCCGCCACCACAGGAGATACCCACTCCATACAGAAAGCCGAAATGCAATACAATACACGTATTATGAGTGGGTTCAGTCTTTGCCAGTCTATCGTTAGCGCCATCATGACATGGGTAAAAAGTCCCGCATCGGCCCACAATGAAAGTAGCATTACAATACTCAACCCAGGCCCGCCCGGTCCAATTTACGGTTACAACCCAGTCTCTCTGTTACAGGTGTAGGTGGGTCAAAGTACCAGATCGGGAAGAGGATGTCATCCGGAGGTACGGTAATACACAATGATGTCGCTCGAAGGACGTAGTATCCAACTATCTAGGGGCCCTCAGGGAGCGTGAGAGATGGCGCTCACTCCTCAACATCAGTCCAGAACAAAGGGAAAGGGACTTGTCATAGCGCCACCGCTACCCGCTGCTGTCGAGCAGGTAATCATTTGAACAGGGTAATGCTCCCAAAAATGACACCATCATCGGATCTTCGGCCTCCGCTGTGATTGGTGTACAACGCACAGCACCACTATCCCTCTGTCGAGCGTGGGCCCATAGGACGTCAACATCTAGCCCCGAGACCACCAAGTCCCAGGGGCACCCATGAACCGGCTGCCAACAATCAACATGTCACACAACATCCAGCACTACGTATATCAGGGCAGAAGTCGCTTCACCTGGATGACTCCAACGCACAACAGCATCCAGGTCTCTCCCCACGGTCTCCATCTGGTTTTGCTGTGCGAGTTGCAAGTAGGCAATGGCCGCCACAACATCCCCCCTCCGAAGGTCCTCCATTTCTCCCCCAGTAGCGTCAGTCATCACATCCAGCGAGGCTCCATCGCACCAGGCCGATCCGCTCCAGGTGTCTGATCGCGTCATTTACGTGGCCCCTGCAGAGCAGTTAAGGATCGGTACCAAGATCCCATCAGGCGCAATTGCGTGCAAGGCGCTCCCACACGGAGCGTACCCCACTAGGCGGAGAGTGTCCCGAGGTCGCTCAGCAAATAGCGGGCAACTAGTCCCAGCAAGGGTATTGGGAGACACTCACCGCCGTCGGGATCGATATAATTTGCACGGGGCACACATCCAAAAATGACCAGCTGGGGGGGGGACGTTACTTCAAGAATCCGCAGAGGAGCAGCAAATCAAGTCTCAGCATTGCTGTGGCGCTGTGTGAGAATCGCCGTCAAAATCAGGTAAATCAAGGTCTCCATCTTCCCAGACCGGCACTTCCGCCACACACCCTGCCGCTGTTGTTGTGTTCGGGGAACCATTTCAGTACCCTAGACCCCGGCTTCAGGCGGGAGCGGGCCGCAAACTTCGAGACGGCACTTCTCCGGCTAGGAAGCCGCCAGAGCACTCGGGCGCGCATGGATCTGCGCCGCTTCATCTCCACCGTACGAGAACGTAACAAAGGCGCTGGCTAGGGAGCTAGATGTGGTGGCAGGAGACCGCGGCCGGCGGAGCCGGGAGCCGGGAGCCCGAGCAGCCATCTTGGTCCGCGACCTGGCTCCTCTCCCCAATCTATTTTTTAAAGATGTGTTTGAAAGGCCTGTTTCTGATTTTAAACAGAAGTCGACATTTACCCCCAATACCCCAAAAGATGCAATAGATATGTTTTCTGATGCAGTGATAAGGGATTTGAAAATCCTATCAGAAAAATCATCTAAGGAGTTTTTGACAAAGGAATCCAATTTTGAGAAAAAGTACAATGATATTATTTACAAAATACAGGCAAGGCAAGATATAGTTGTAAGGCAGGCAGATAAAGGGGGGGAACTTGGTTCTGTGGCCTTTAGAAGCCTACAAAAAAGAGGCAATGTTACAACTAGGAGATAAGGAATGCTACCTGAAAGTACCCCAAAGCAATATGGAGGAAATAAAACATAAATATGTGAAAGATCTGTCCAGATGGAGAGGCTTGGGGTTGTTTAGTCAATCTGAGTATGCCTTTCTTAAAGTAGAGAAACCGGTATTACCTATCCTGTACTTAATACCTAAAATTCATAAGAACAGCAAGATACCCCCAGGACGGCCAATCATTTCCGCCATAGGGAGTTTATTTGAATTAACATCTAGATATTTGGATTAGTTTTTGCAGCCATTTGTTAAAGAGTTGCCAGCCTACATACAGGTTTTGAGAGATTCTTTGAATAAAATTGTGAATATAAAATGGGAGGAGTCCTATTTATTAATCACTTTAGACGTTGTCAGTCTATGCACAAGCATCGACCATACAGACGGAATGAGAGAAATTAAACATTTCCTAAATAGAAGGCCTATTAATTTGTATCAGCACACTAACATGCTGATGGAGATGTGTAGGTTATGCCTGACTAATAATCTTTTTATCTTTGAAGGAGATACAAACAAACAGATGAACGGGACGGCGATGGGCACCTGCTTCGCCCCCAGCTTTGCTAATTTGCATATGGGCTGGTGGGAGGAGCAGGTGCTCAAAGTCGAACACGGCAGTGATTGGACAAACCATGTGATAACATGGATTAGGTTCATAGATGACCTATTTATCATATGGGAAGGGTCGAGAGAGTCAGCACAAGAGTTCATAAATAATCTAAATGAGAATACTTTAAATTTGAAATTCACAGACAATATAAGTGCCGTCCAAGTAACATATCTCGATCTAGAAGTCTATATATCTGATGGGGAGATTCACACACAAGCCTACAGAAAACTGACCGCCGGAAATACAGTGCTGCATGCGGCAAGTTTCCATCCTCCTAGACTAAAGATGAGTATCCCCTACGCAGAAAACCTGAGAATGAAAAGGAACTGCAGTGAGACAGCTACTTTAAATCAAGCTATGGATGACATGACACATAGAATTCTGCAAAGGGGTTACAAAACAGAAATTCTTAATCAGGTAAAGGAGAAAGTCAAGGGAATTTCGAGAGATAACTTATTGAAACCAGGGAATGACAAGGTGGCGTCAAAACTGAAAGATTCTAAATTCCAAATAAGAATGATCACAGGCTACAATGCTCATCAAAAGCAAGTAAGAGACAGTCTGTGCAGACACTGGTATTTTGTAAAACAAGACTCAGTCCTACAAGAACAATTACCAACACGCCCTATGATAACATATAACAAGGCAAAATCTATGAGGGACGATCTATTTAAAACAGACCAGAAATAAAAAAGAAAAGTGGTTTAAAGTGAGCCCGGGATTCTACAAGTGCTACAAGTGTAAAGCTTGTCAGCATGGGAGAAATGAGAAATCAGTAATTTCCCCTTTATTGAATAGCCCGTGGAACATAAGACTGCCTTTAAACTGCAAAAATTATTTTGTAGTTTATGTTTTGAAATGTTCATGCCCTAAAATGTACATAGGGAGTACAATTCATATGGTACATGCTCGTATTCTGCAGCACTTGCGAGCAGTAAAAAATAATGATAAAAACAGATTGTAAATTAAATCTATAGCTGTGGAAGAACGAGAATAAATATATATATATGTTAAGAAATTAAGTAAAGAAATGTGAAATGTATAATATGTGAAGCACTAGCACTTTATGAAAATAATGCGAAGTTTTGCACAATGAAAGTGATAGTGCTGTAGCACTAGCACTTTTATTTAGAAGCTATACATATATTTTTTGCACATATTAGTACTGTATGAAACTAGCACTTTATATGCCTAAAGCACTTTCTTTAAAATGCCTATTTGCACAGTAAAACCGATTATTTTCAAGTGTATATATTTTAGAATAGGTTCTTTTAATTGTGCAACGCAGCTAATATATAATATGAATTCTTGTATATGCTAACAATGGGCTCTATACGAATATCTTTCTTGACAGATTGGCAACTGAAGGCTGATGATCTAATCTGCTCCGGTCTCGGTGTCCGGTTTTTGGAAGAGAAATTGGGTGTGGTTGGAATATATATATATATATATATATAGTGCAGTGAAACGTGTCATCTTCCATTGAATAAACCGTCTTCCTGCAAACTCACTTGAGGAGTGATTGTTTCTTGGATGTATTTCGCTGTATTGTGTGAGGCTTCGGAGGTCCAGACCTACTAAGTTCCGCCGTTCATAGACGGAACAAGGACTGCTTTCTTCATATATATATATATATATATATATAGGCATTCAATTGAAGGAGACATCAAGGCAAACGTAAGTTCAGGGGTTTAATGGCAATGTAGCAAGCACACCGAAGTTCAGAAACACCCCTCTTCTTTCTTTAAACGCCGGACGCGTTTCGGGACCATACCCTTCATCTGCGGCGTGTGAGGAACAGCTGAATGCACGTCATGAAACTGCGCACCTTAAGTACAAGCCTGCCTTACTGGCGTGGCAGAACGCTGAGCATCCTGGGTGTCGTAGTGCGCCATGGGTGTGCATCCAGCAATATATGTTCAATTAAAATCCCATATTGGTTGAGGGACATGTTCACTGTCCCGATGTGCCCCGCCTGGAATCGCCAACCTGGTGAGCTGGCGTCGTCCTGCAACGACCACCAGCTTACTGTCCTTCCCTGTTAATACCAAGAAGCCAGCTGGCCATTGGACAGGATCCGCTGCGTGTGCGGCGAGTCTTCCTTCACGACCGGAGCTGGCCGTTTAAAATTCACACAGTTGCAGGCACTCAATTGAAGGAGACATCAAGGCAAACGTAAGTTCAGGGGTTTAATGGCAATGTAGCAAGCACACCGAAGTTCAGAAACAACCCTCTTCTTTCTTTAAACGCCGGACGCGTTTCGGGACCATACCCTTTATCTGCGGCGTGTGATGAACAGCTGAATGCACGTCATGAAACTGCGCACCTTAAGTACAAGCCTGCCTTACTGGCGTGGCAGAACGCTGAGCATCCTGGGTGTCGTAGTGCGCCATGGGTGTGCATCCAGCAATATATGTTCAATTAAAATCCCATATTGGTTGAGGGACATGTTCACTGTCCCGATGTGCCCCGCCTGGAATCGCCAACCTGGTGAGCTGGCGTCGTCCTGCAACGACCACCAGCTTACTGTCCTTCCCTGTTAATCCCAAGAAGCCAGCTGGCCATTGGACAGGATCCGCTGCATGTGCGGCGAGTCTTCCTTCACGACCGGAGCTGGCCGTTTAAAATTCACACAGTTGCAGGCACTCAATTGAAGGAGACATCAAGGCAAACGTAAGTTCAGGGGTTTAATGGCAATGTAGCAAGCACACCGAAGTTCAGAAACACCCCTCTTCTTTCTTTAAACGCCGGACGCGTTTCGGGACCATACCCTTCATCTGCGGCGTGTGAGGAACAGCTGAATGCACGTCATGAAACTGCGCACCTTAAGTACAAGCCTGCCTTACTGGCGTGGCAGAACGCTGAGCATCCTGGGTGTCGTAGTGCGCCATGGGTGTGCATCCAGCAATATATGTTCAATTAAAATCCCATATTGGTTGAAGGACATGTTCACTGTCCCGATGTGCCCCGCCTGGAATCGCCAACCTGGTGAGCTGGCGTCGTCCTGCAACGACCACCAGCTTACTGTCCTTCCCTGTTAATCCCAAGAAGCCAGCTGGCCATTGGACAGGATCCGCTGCGTGTGCGGCGAGTCTTCCTTCACGACCGGAGCTGGCCGTTTAAAATTCACACAGTTGCAGGCACTCAATTGAAGGAGACATCAAGGCAAACGTAAGTTCAGGGGTTTAATGGCAATGTAGCAAGCACACCGAAGTTCAGAAACACCCCTCTTCTTTCTTTAAACGCCAGACGCGTTTCGGGACCATACCCTTCATCTGCGGCGTGTGAGGAACAGCTGAATGCACGTCATGAAACTGCGCACCTTAAGTACAAGCCTGCCTTACTGGCGTGGCAGAACGCTGAGCATCCTGGGTGTCGTAGTGCGCCATGGGTGTGCATCCAGCAATATATGTTCAATTAAAATCCCATATTGGTTGAGGGACATGTTCACTGTCCCGATGTGCCCCGCCTGGAATCGCCAACCTGGTGAGCTGGCGTCGTCCTGCAACGACCACCAGCTTACTGTCCTTCCCTGTTAATCCCAAGAAGCCAGCTGGCCATTGGACAGGATCCGCTGCGTGTGCGGCGAGTCTTCCTTCACGACCGGAGCTGGCCGTTTAAAATTCACACAGTTGCAGGCACTCAATTGAAGGAGACATCAAGGCAAACGTAAGTTCAGGGGTTTAATGGCAATGTAGCAAGCACACCGAAGTTCAGAAACACCCCTCTTCTTTCTTTAAACGCCGGACGCGTTTCGGGACCATACCCTTCATCTGCGGCGTGTGAGGAACAGCTGAATGCACGTCATGAAACTGCGCACCTTAAGTACAAGCCTGCCTTACTGGCGTGGCAGAACGCTGCGCATCCTGGGTGTCGTAGTGCGCCATGGGTGTGCATCCAGCAATATATGTTCAATTAAAATCCCATATTGGTTGAGGGACATGTTCACTGTCCCGATGTGCCCCGCCTGGAATCGCCAACCTGGTGAGCTGGCGTCGTCCTGCAACGACCACCAGCTTACTGTCCTTCCCTGTTAATCCCAAGAAGCCAGCTGGCCATTGGACAGGATCCGCTGCGTGTGCGGCGAGTCTTCCTTCACGACCGGAGCTGGCCGTTTAAAATTCACACAGTTGCAGGCACTCAATTGAAGGAGACATCAAGGCAAACGTAAGTTCAGGGGTTTAATGGCAATGTAGCAAGCACACCGAAGTTCAGAAACACCCCTCTTCTTTCTTTAAACGCGGAGTATTTCCCATAGGTTGAAGCGGACACAAGGAGTTTTTACTTGCTCATGTGTTTAATTATCACCGCATGCAAGCAGGTCACCAGACGCAGCCAAATCTCATCCTAATAGTCTTAGCGCCAAACACGTTTCAGGATCTTCGTCCTTTCATCAGTGGCGTGCGGTATCAGGAAATGGAACGCACAGGTTTGTAGCACACAGTTCTTGAATGTTCCTACCTGCCCCAGTGGGCGTGTCTTGAAACATGGCCTCTTGGTCACTGTAGTGCGCTAATATTTCTCCCTAGTGGGTGTGCATTTCAAAGTCTCTCATTAACCCTTCTGTTTGAAATCCAAGTGGGTAGATGTGCAAGCTGCCAGTAACCCGCCCCGCTCTGTTGCAATGGTAGTGAGCAGTCGGGCTCTACCCTGCAATAGTGCCAAACACCTCCTTTCCACAGTTGCCTACACCGGTTGGTGTCAGGCTGGATCCGCAAACACGCGGCAGGCATTGCTTCTCGACCGGGACGGCCGAAATACATCCATCACACAGGATTTCCCAAAGGTTGAAGCAGACACAAGGAGTTTTTACTTGCTCACGTGTTTAATTATCACCGCATGCAAGCAGGTCACCAGACGCAGCCAAATCACATCCTAATAGTCTTAGCGCCAAACGCGTTTCAGGATCTTCGTCCTTTCATCAGTGGCGTGCGGTATCAGGAAATGAAACGCACAGGTTTGTAGCACACAGTTCTTAAATGTTCCTACCTGCCCCAGTGGGCGTGTCTTGAAACATGGCCTCTTGGTCACTGTAGTGCGCTAATATTTCTCCCTAGTGGGTGTGCATTTCAAAGTCACACCCATAGTGGGTGTGCATTTCAAAGTCTCTCATTAACCCTTCTGTTTGAAAACGAAGTGGGTAGATGTGCAAGCTGCCGTTAACCCGCCCCGCTCTGTTGCAATGGTAGTGAGCAGTCGGGTTCTACCCTGCAATAGTGCAGGGTACCCTCTAGGGTTCTACCCTGCAATAGTGCCAAACACCTTCTTTCCACAGTTGCCTACACCGGTTGGTGTCAGGCTGGATCCGCAAACACGCGGCAGGCATTGCTTCTCGACCGGGACGGCCGAAATACATCCATATATACCAGTAGGTATATATAGTTAGGACCTAGTTACCATAGGAAATCCCCAACATTCTATTGGGAATAACTTTGGTGCCGATTGAGGAATCTGCGTGTAATTTCCCTTACATTTTCTCTTCTCCGCTCCGCTCCATCCCTGAAAGTTTCAGGGGGATTCGTCAAGCAGGGGGGAGTCCCAAAACGTGTTTTCCCATGTTAATTTCCATAGGGACCTTTAGACACGGCTACAGCCCGAATGGCTGAATGGAATTACACCAAACTTGGCAAAATGGTAGGGCCTGGTATACACATGTGCCTTTGCTATGTTTGGTGAAAATCCCTCCAGTAGTTCTTGAGAAAATTGAATTTGCAATTTCTCAAATGGCATTTTTTATGGGACCTTTAGACACGGCTACAGCCCGAACGGCTGAACGGAATTACAACAAACTTAGCAAAATGGTAGATACAGGTATGCAGTAGTGCCTTTTCTTTATTTGGTGAAAATCCCTCCAGTAGTTGTTGAGAAAATTGAATCTGAGCAAATTATATATCTATATGCGCTCAACATTCTATTGGGAATAACTTTGGCGCCAATTGTGGAATCTGCGTGTAATTTTCCAGAATTTTGGCCAGCTCCGCTCCGCTCCTTCCCTGAAAGTTTCGGGGGGGATTCGTCAAGCGGGGGCCGAAAGGGGGGTCCCAAAACGTGTTTTCCCCATGTTAATTTCCATAGGGACCTTTAGACACAGCTACAGCCCGAACGGCTGAATGGAATTACATCAAACGTGGCAAAATCGTAGGGCCTGGTATACACATGTGCCTTTGCTATGTTTGGTGAAAATCCCTCCAGTAGTTCTTGAGAAAATTGAATTTGAAATGTTTTAAATGGCATTTTCTATGGGACCTTTAGACACGGCTACAGCTCGAACGGCTGAACGGAATTACACCAAACTTGGCAAAATGGTAGGGACAGGTATGCAGTAGTGCCTTTTCTATATTTGGTGAAAATCCCTCCAGTAGTTGTTGAGAAAATTGAATTTGAGCAAATTATATATCTATATGCGCTCACCGTACGCGCACCGTACGCGTACCGTACGCGTACCGTGCGCGTACCCTTACGTGCGCGAGCGAATTTCTGATTGGCTGGCAGCCGACTGTCAACATTCCAAACTGTCCAAACCAGGAAGTGTTGGCCACCATCTTGTTTTTCAGGAGAACTGAGCACAAGAGAGCCCAAATCAAGAGTGGAAAACACAAAAAGGGGGCAGGGTAGAGACCCCCCAACCCCCTAGCCCTTCTCAGGGGGTCTCAGAAGGACCCCCAAGGGCAAAAAAAAAAAATCCGAAAAAATTGAGGGGTACGCACATCGTACGCGTATGGTACGCGTACCGTGCCCGTACCCCGCGATTTAAAAAAAATAATAATACGTTTTTTTTGCACTTGGTGGTCCTTCTGGGACCCCCTGAGAAGGGCTAGGGGGTCAGGGGGTCTCTACCCTGCCCCCTTTTCGCGTTTTCCACTCTTGTTTTGTGCTCTCTTGTGCCTCACTTCTCCTGAGAAACAAGATGGCTGCTCAGGTGGTCCCAGAAGGATAATAACATTTATAAACGTTAACCGCTAATAGAATTAGCATTCACAAAACCTTTGAAATTTATTGAAAAAAAAAATAGGTTTCACGCCTGATATAGTTTGGAATTAGCATTTAAAAAACCTTGCAAATTCACTGAAAAAACCATAGGTTTCAGGCCTTATCTAGTTAGGAATTAGCATTTAAAAAAACCTTGCAAATTCACTTAAAAAACCATAGGTTTCAGGCCTTATATAGTATTATAGTTAGGAATTAGCATTTAAAAAACCTTGCAAATTCACTTAAAAAACCCTAGGTTTTCAGGCCTTATATAGTTAGGAATTAGCATTTTAAAAACCTTGCAAATTCACTTAAAAAACCATAGGTTTCAGGCCTTATATAGTTAGGAATTAGCATTTAAAAAAACATTGAAATTCCTCCTATATAGTTAGTTGTACTAACTATATTTTGCGCACCCGCAATCCACTGCTGATGATGTCACATATTACATCATTCATGACATGGTCAGTGACATCACTGATGACATCACTGATGACATCTCAAATGACATCACTGATGACATATCATTTGACATCACTTATCACATCACATGTGATAATACGATGCACCTCCTCACACTCTAATATAACCTTTGATACACCCAGTGTTAAATACAGACTACCATTCTTGAAACCATTGACACACCAATACCAGTTACTACATACGCACTCACTGATTCCTAGGTCTACACACACATTCACTCATTCACCCATAGAATCACTCATACATACAGTCACTCATCAATACAACATTATCATATGCACTCATACACCTGTACAGACACTCACACACTGCCACTCATCCATGGAGTTCCTCACACACGTAGTCAGTCATGCAAAAAATCAATCACACTTCCATTTCCTCGACTATACAGTTATACACACAACACCTTACTTATTCAAACATATACTAACACATACTTACTCTCTTATACAATCACTGATACAAGTACACAATGATCCATACAGCCACTCGCACATTCACTGGCTCTCATGTATAGTCATTTATATATGCCAACTCTCACATGCACTGTGTTTTACATATGTACTTACTTGGACATGTAGCACTGAGATATCCATTCACTCACCAGCACACCCATGCACACAGTCAACCACCCATATAGCTGTTTCGACATGCACTCTTGAACTCATACGCCTAGTGAATCAACTGCTCACACATCTATGCACAGAGTCACACACCTCCCAGCCACCCACACACACACTCAGTCTCCCATTCAAATACTTGGGCAACCAATCAATAACCCATATAGCCACTCATATAGCTACTGATCAACACATGCAGCAGCTTACACAACAACAGACATACTGATGCACACATTCAGACAGTTTAGTCACTAACCCATACATTTAGTAAGACACATGTAATCACTCACTCATACAGTCAGTCACGCACCTACTAAATCCTTCATCCAGACACTTATACATCCACTCATTCTTCAATATGTAAAACATATTTAAACTTTACAGAAGCACACAGTCACTGGATGATGTCATCAGTGATGTCATCAGTGATGTCAAATGAGATGTCATCAGTGATGTCATCAGTGATGTCATCAGTGATGTCACTGACCATGTCATGAATTATGTGATATGTGACATCATCAACAGTGGATTGCGGGTGCGCGAAATATAGTTAGTACAACTAACTATATAGGAGCAATTTCAATGGTTTTTTAAATGCTAATTCCTAACTATATGAGGCCTGAAACCTATGGTTTTTTAAGTGAATATATATATATATATATATATATATATATACATATATATATATATATATATATGTATATATATATATATATATATATATATATATATATATATGTGTGTGTTGTATTGTATTGTAATTGCATTTATATAGCGCTATAGCGCTTACTACCCCTGACGAGGCGTCGAAGCGCTTTTTCGGGGAGTAGCACGCTACTCCGGGACCCATAGAGGATTATTGTTGAATTAGTATAGTGAAACATGCAAGTACATTTTAAGTGGTGGGTAGGTTAGTCAGTTATTTGGATTTGGAATGATAGCAGAAGGATAGAGGAGGACAAAGGTTTGTATTTATATAGCGCTTGTTGACGCACGCTATTCAGGAAGCCTACAAAGGATTAGTGGTGAATTAATATAGTGAAATATGAAGTAAATTCAGTGGTGGATATTAGTTCGTTACTTGGAGTGAGAAGGATAGCGAAGGGATAAAAGGGGAAGAAAGATTTGCATTCATATAGCACTTGTTACCCCTGATGGGTGTTGAATCGCTTTTCTGGCGAGTAGCACGCCACTCTGGAACCCATAAAGGATTACTGTTGAAAATTAGTATTGTAAACAAATATGAAGTAATTTGAGTAGTGGATATGTTATTCAGTTATTTGGGTAGTATATTAGTATAGTTTAATATGGAATTTGAGAAGTGGACATGTTCGTCTGTTAATTTCGATTGAAAAGGATAGTGGAGGGATATAAGAGTGAAAGATTTTTTTGTTTTTTAAATTATTTTATATTTATTTTTTAGGTCTTAGCAATAGGAGGAGACTTTTGGATGAGTAAAAAGGAGTTTTGGAGGGGAGGACTCAGAGCAAAAAGTTTAGAAAGGTTTTAGGGGATCGGTATAGTAAAAGAGGTGTCAGATGATACAAGGAGGGGTAGAGTAGGAGAGACTCTAGAAAGGGTTATTTTGGCAATCATAGTAGTGGTATTGTGTTTGGGATAAATGAGAGAGTGGATGTAGAGGATATATTGATAGATGTATAGGATGAGAGTTAGGGTAGAACATTGGAAGGAGTAGTAGAAGAAGTTTTAGATGCGTCAGAAGGTTGGGCTAGAAAATATATTGAGCGAAGTATAGGCTGAGAAATAGGGTAGTGCATTGGAAATGCTAAATTAGAAGAAAGTAATAAATATGCAGATCCATAATTACATTGAAAGTATATAGATACATAAAGGAGGTAAGTATACGTAGATTAAAGATATTGATAGAGGCACAGGATGAGAAATAGGGTAGTGCATTGGATATGCTTTTTCGGGGGAAAACTAACAGACACACAGATCCAAGTACATGGAAGGTACATAGATGCACAATGGAAGTATGTACATGTAGACCAAAGATGATTTTTATTTATTTATTATTATTATTTTTTCTCTCAACAACATAATTATTTTACATGTTTATACAAAGTAATACACAAAGATAGGTACATATCTATAGTGGGAAAAAATGCTTGTATACAGAGGGATGTGCTGTAAATTTCTGTTTGCTTATGTGGGGAAGAGTCAAATCTTGAGTAGTTTTCTGAAGATATGGTGGTTGTCGGTGGACCTTACGTTTGGGGGTAAAGAGTTCAATAGTTTGGCTGCTTGAACAGAGAACGATGTGCTACCCATGGTTTTTTTCATGTATGGTGGGATTTTGAGGCGAGATGCTCCTTTAGAGCGGAGGTTCCTTTGTTGAATGTGTTTGGTGATTTTATTCCTGATGAAAAGCGGTCCCATTCCATGTATTGCTTTGTGGGTGATACAAAGCAGCTTGAACCCCGGCTGCTTTCAACCCAATAATGATGCCAATGATTTAATGAAGCTTCCCCAAATATTAATAAATAAATCTATACACATAAGCTTAAGGAGCCATCCGACACACTCCCACTCCAATACGCCTTCTCCCACGTAAAAGTAAAAAGGTTCCCAATATCCAACACCCGTCTCTGCCAGCGACAGTGCCAAGTGTTCCCTATTCCGTCAGGGTTGTAGGTTGTACCCTTATCAGTCAGTTCAACCCTATCAAAGACTATAACAGAGCTACAGTACAAAAGGTCAAAACGGCTGTTTCTAGCAACTTTAACAGACATGTAAGCAGGGTGGAGGCACAAATGTTAAAACAATGAGGAGTAGGTTTCGCAGCAGAGTACACATTGTTCAAGTACTT
Organism: Lissotriton vulgaris; assembly: GCF_964263255.1. Classification (NCBI taxonomy): domain Eukaryota; kingdom Metazoa; phylum Chordata; class Amphibia; order Caudata; family Salamandridae; genus Lissotriton; species Lissotriton vulgaris. The sequence goes on along the minus strand of NC_141685.1, from coordinate 794,475,624 downwards.
AGTGTTTGTGCAAGCCCTCATTTACAATATGATGCTACATCCCGAGCGCCCATCAGCTTTCTTCTCTTACCTAAAGTGTCTCCCATGACCAAAATGGAGCGGCGGGTCAGATCTGCATCAGCCACCTGGTTGGAAAGGATCACAGCTAGGTGTGGCCTCCAGTCACCCCACTTTGGATCCCCACAGCACTGCAGAAAGCAACAACATGAAGAATAAAGAAATAGCTTTAATAAAGCAGTAGCAATACAGGCAACATACTCATGTCCTCACAGTTGTTTCCACTCTTCTGTGGAATTAGAACAATAATAATTACTTTCAGTCCTCCCTTGACCTTTGTCATCTTTACAAAACACCCATACAAGTGCTGCACTTTTAAAAACAAGATATGCTTGCACAGTTTCCTACTTAAAACTGATCACAATACAAGGATCAAACTTTTCCATGTACAATGTGTCCAGAGTCCAGACCCAAATTTTACAGTCTTTTTGAAACATTTTTATGAGGTTAGGTTATTGTTTGTGCTTTTATTAAATATTTTCTGTTTCCTTTCAATACATTATAACATACATAACAAGAAGATAGAATATGTTTTCTTTGTTAGTATTTAACACCTTGGCTGCTAGGTGTTTTCCCGTCCTGTGCTGCAGGCCACTGTTTCCCATTGTTCATGACGAGCTCAGCTCGTCATCAGCACAGCTCAACCGTGCATCATGACGAGCTGAGCTCGTCATCAGCATCGAAAGGTTAAGCACTGTATAGCTAAATTTAGGGTTATGTTTAATTTTGGGATTAGCATTACATTTTAATTTACTGTTAGAAAATATGGCCAGAGGGACAACATGGCCGACGTATTCTTCTGACCTCCCTTGCAGGTAGCCTTTTTGGCATGATGAACCTGCACTCTGAGAAAGGCTGAACTTATTGGTGGATGCTCTGAAGAGCAGAGAGCACAGCAATGAGGTTGGTATACCTGTGAAGCTAGTAAATTGAGCTGTAATCGGAGGCGGCAGAAGCATTCGTGAGCATGGCGGGGAGATGGTAGGATGGTGCCCAGACAAGCATGGAGGGGGCAGAAGATCAGCAGAATAGTAGGTGATTACCGAATAAGTAAGTGAGAAATATGCCTGGGACACCTCCTGTTTTGATCTGCTCCTCCCTCAACCCTTGAAGAGCGGAGAGGGTGACTGAAAGAATGGTTGGCCACCTCCTAATTCATCTGAGACACTTCAGAAGTGAAGACTAGAGACCAAAATAAAGCACTGAAGCAGGCAGTGGATTCAGAGTGTGGGGCGGAGTGCAGTGCAAGACTTCCTTGATCCTGGTCTCCCTGCACATGAGCTTTGAACGGAGTGAAGCATAACTAGTGGCACTGGTGCTCATCACCTGGCCCACGTAAGAGGCCCTGACCTAGTCTACTGATATTGAACCAGGGTAAACAAATCAGAGTATAACCACCACTATGAACCAGACATTACCAGCAAAGGAGAAAATTGAAGAGGTCTGTGGACCGGCTAAGGGAGCTGGTTTGGATCTGGCGGTTCACAGTCATGGTACTATGCACGATGATGCATATAGACAATGGAAGCCCTGTCACTGAGACCTCCAGAATGATACCTCAAGTGTGTGAAGATGGACACAGATGTAATGACTAAACGACAGAGGTGTTCAGCATACTCATATTCTTGAGGGAAGAATGATGAGATTGAGGGGCTCACCTGGAGGGGGACCTTAAATTAAGCAGAGGCATGAAAGGCCTGGCCACGAAGGGGGAGCTGTCCCTAAGGGGTTGTGTCCCCTTTGGGACACATGTTGGATTGCCTTGGGGATGTTGGGATGAGTTAGGGTTGTGGGTGCAGACAGTGGTCTTTTTCACAATTGGCTGCTCCCCCAATGTGTTCCCTAAATGGACACTTTTTTAAAGAACCACCCCTCTTTTTAATGGACTATCCCCTGCATTCACAGCCATTCATAGGAGGTCGCAAAATACAACCTGCCTGATTAACATTCTTTAGGCACGTCATTTCATGACCTCTTGTAAATGAGCAATTTGTGGCGCGACCTATAGGTTGCATTACAAATTAAATCCTCGTTGACAAACTAGTTGTTTTCCATTTGCTCATCTGTGTTTTGCGAACAGGGATAGTACATCAGGCTAAATATTTTTTAAACAGACAAGCTAATTGGTGGCAGACAAAGGGAATTGGTTAAAAATGTACAGCCAGGATCTGGAGTGACTGTGTTTGCTATTTACAGACCCATTGAGAATTAATTTCCTTTTATTGTTTCCTATTAAAGATTCACATAGTCTCACTTTAAGAACAATCCATCCCTTTCTGAATACATTTCCCAGGCTCAAAAAGGATGAACAAATGAAGCACAGGCAAATTCTCTGAGAGTATCTCCTATGTGCATAGTTACTGATTTAAGATGAGGTTCATATTATTGTTGCAGTGGTAGATTGTGCCTCACACACCCCTACTATCTTACACCACCCTAGGATTACAGAGCAGACTGCTGAAAGAGACTGTGTGGAAATAGCTTTTTCTTATCATCCTTTTTAAAATGTTTTTGTACACTCTGGGGCAGATTTATGAGGCCGTTGCGCCTCTTTGCGCCGCAATTGCGTCACTTTATTTGATGCAACTGCGGCGCAAACAATGCACCCTATTTACAACGTGACGCATCTAGGAGATGCGTCACGTTGTAAAGCACTGCGCCATAAGGAGGCGTTCCTGCGCAGGAACACCTCCTGAAAGTGGCTGAGTGAAATCTATGAGATTTCACTCAGTCACTTTCAGGGCAATGCTGCGTCAAAACCTTGCGCCTGCTTGAAGCAGGCGTAGGTCTTGATGCAGCATTGTGTAGATGGGGCACCCCCGAGCCTTGCTGGAGCTGCGTCGCGCTTGCGACGCAACTCCAGCAATGCGCCACATTTCCGGCACAGATGCGTCACGCATCTGTGCCGTTTTTGCACCATGGTGCGCCGCATTATAAATGCGGCGCACCATGGGTGGCGGAGCTGTGGCGCACGTTAACTGGCGCATCCCTGGGGATGCGCCAGTTAACATAAATCTGCCCCTCTGTACTTAGTGCAGGCACCTGGCCAACTATATCTTGTCATACCGTGCATGCCTGGGGGATCCGGCCAGACATCAGCTGGAACAGGGTCTGCAGAGGGTCATTGTGCGATAGGGAGCTGGTGAACCTACAATGGAAGCGGAGATGGTAGCAATTACAGATGAAAGATGGCTCAACAGTAACTCAGAGCATTAAAAAAGCTGACAGATGAATGCACATGGGATCCAAAAGCGTATCTCTTGCAGAATATCAGGTCCAGGTGAATTAGTTATGAGGCATTACTTCCCACTCACTGTCATCTCTTTGCATAATAATCCCCATGACTTCTTCCACCCGCCACTAGCTACATATCTAAAAACAACTGTAAGGAAAACTTCCTTCCTGCGAATAACACCCATGTCCAGTTTGCCCCTGTGCATCTTGTCCATCACAGATCTGAAGTAAAACATATCCTTAGGCAGCCATCTGCCCTTTTCAAGCTCCAAGTACAACAGATATCAAGAGTCCTGCCCATTAACAGCTCTATGTACAACAAACCACAGACTTCCTTCCTGTCCATAACCAACTGCATGTCTATCTGGCCCCAAAGCGTCCTTCCTTTCTGCCAGTTACCAGCTCCATGTCAAATAGACCCTACATCAGCAAGACTTCCTTACCTACCCCCTCCCTCCTTTATTCCTTCTCCAGTAGACACTAGGGCCCCCTTCCTTTCTATGTCCAAGAGACCCCAGGGTTTCCCTTCTTTCTTTAATTACCAACTCCCTGGACAGCAGTTCCCAAGACTTCTTTCCTTCCTATTATCCATTTCAAGTCCAACAGGCCCCAGACCTTCCTTCCATTTTGCAATTTTCAGTTCCATATCTAATAGACTGAAAGACATTCTTTCTACATTTCTAACTCAATGGACAACAGAGAATAGACTACCTTCCTGCCCATTTTCAAATTCAAGTACAAAAGATCAAAGACTGTCTTCCGGCCTACTAACAGCTCCACATACAATAGTCCTCTAGTGGAATAGGATTAACACTAAGCAAAACTCAGTCGAATGCTGTATGTTGATAGGTATCTACTGAAAGACAAACATAGCAGCTACTTAACTAGTGACAAACATCATCATAGTGTAGGCCACTTAAACAAGACACTAGATTGCAAAACCAACGATTCCAGTGACAAGGTGTTTGAGTGAGTTAGCCAGTGACTGCATCTATGTAGAGCATCGTTTGTAATATGCCATCTTAAGGCACTGCTAACAAAGTTGTGTTGAAATCTGAAACGCTAGGCAATTAGGGATGAGGAAAAAGAAAACCTACATTTTTGGTGTTGTAAGGAGGCATATTTCTACGCCTAATAATGGTGGAACAAGATAAGATTACACTAAAGTGTGTTTCGGATAGTGAAATGGGACGGTGTTGGTGTATCTTCACTTCTGTGCATTGAACAAACAGTGTAGGAATACACTCAACTGCATTTAAGGATATGAAACCAGACTCAGTTGGAAGATAGAGATAGATTATTCAATGGTATTCCAAGACGTTTGAGGAAAGCGTTCAGACTAGAAAGAAGTAAGAGTCACTCGGAAGGAATGCTATAATTATCAATGTCACACTAGTGTATTCATATTATTGCATCAAACTCATAGAGATAGAGCGAATTTCAGTAAAGTCTCATTGGACCACCACCTATGCCAACACAGGAAGTGCCATCACCTATGACCACCGCCCATGATATCACATGGGATTTTACCACAGTGCTTTTAAACCCTTGAGGATGAGACAGTGGCTTTTTTAAAGAACGTTCTTGATTGAAAACTTGAGGCTACAGCATTTTGATTAACATTACAATATAAATGATACAAAAAATAAAACTAGTTTCTAAAACTTAATAAACCTAAGCCACTCTTACCTATAAAAGTTTAGTGGTCTTCATACAGGATATCATTTAGGGGTTTCAAGATAGTATAGAAGGTTTTCAAGAAGCCACAAAAGGTCAATTATACAACTCGCAGCCCCTGACTGCCCACTAGGGTAGAGCCCAGAGTGTCTTTACCTACTCATCACCCAGCTGTAGGTCCTCAGATCCATCTTGCTCGACAGAAACAAGGCGTGGCCCCAGAGCTGGCTTTTCATCGCCCAATCCAATGCATCCTGAAAACAAGAAGGTTGAGTGTAATAGGTCATGTTTTTCTTGTTTAACCACAAGAGGGGTGTCTAGACACACCAGGCCTCTGCCTTTAACCCCTTCCATGCTGGGCCGTTTCCGCCGCTGTGCGGTAAACAAAAGAACAGGGCGGGCCGTGACGAATCCCAGCCGTCATCAGCACACGAGCGCCGCAGAGCGTGACGGCAGGGGTTCGTCACCAGCATGGAAGGGGTTAAGGGGCAGCCACAGGAGTAATTCAGTCCTGGTGGTATTCATTTTTAGGTAAATCCAATTATTACAGCCTTACCCACATCTATAAAAGTATCAAGGTATTTTAAGATTACAAAGATAAGGTTATTTTTGACACATGCAAGTCCCATACTGCAACTGAATCGGTTTCTACACACAATACAACACACAATACACGAAAAGGTAACAAATATGAGACATACCATCACAAAAAAGAAGGCTAAAATAAACAGCTTTGTATCACAGTGTACCAATAGAAATTTAGCATTACTTCTGGTTTGTAGATACTAATGTTAACTCAAGAATACTTTCACAAATCTATAGGATACATGAAAAATTCCCAAAGTTTGCTCTGGTAAAACTGCACAATGTCATCCAAACAAATACAGCTTTTCTCCGGTAAACAAGGCTTTATAGACCATTCTTTCTTACTAATTGGAACCCACCCAGCTTGTTAAATCATTAAGTCTTCACTCACCACCCATATGCACTGCATGTAGAACATTTATAATATGTTAAATACAAACAATTCCCAGAGTCTCTTTTCTCTACGGGGAGAAGACTTGTTAATTTGGCATCACTTTTGCATGTTCAAAGTGGTCTTTTCAGAAGGTAGCTAATCCATTACATCAAGAACAACTGGGCATAAGCACACATTCATCCCAGGCAGAGCTCCTTGCATTAATTCACTCCCGCTTTGTCGAGCTCACTATGGATCAGACAAGGAGTATTATTTCAAGAATCAAATCAGGTTCTGCATTAGACCCGTGTCCGCTCAAAGTTCTTATGCCAGTTATGGACACGTTGATACCGGTTATAACTCATGTTTGCAACACTATGTTTAGCTCTGGAATTTTCCCGGCTTCTCTGAAACATACGTTGGTCAAACCCCTCTTAAAGAAAGCTAATTTGAATAAAGATGACCTGAAAAACTATCGTCCGATAGCCAGTCTTCCTTTCCTGGCTAAGGTGATAGAAAAAGCCATGAATCAGCAACTGTCGGAATTTGTGGAGCAGCACCAGTTGCTCGACAACACCCAGTTCGGATTCCGCAAATGTCATGGCACGGAAACTGCCCTTCTAAAGGCTGCGGATGACATCAGAGCCATACGAGACCAGGGGGGCACAGCACTCCTGGTACTGCTGGATCTTTCGGCGGCCTTCGACACGGTCGACCACAAGATCTTAGTCGACCGTGTCGAACGACTGGGGGTCCAGAAAACTGCTCTGGACCTGCTTGTATCGTTTCTGGCCAATAGATCACAAGCAGTATCTCTAGGACCCTACCAATCATCGAAGGTGTCTCTGCCGTGTGGGGTCCCTCAAGGCTCATCCCTGAGTCCGACACTATTTAATATCTACATGTCGGACCTTGCAAATGTCATCAAAGCATTTGGGATGAGCCTGACCTCCTATGCCGATGACACCCAATTGGTACTGGCTATCAAAGGGGACGGGGAGGAAGTGGCCAATCGATTCAGGAGAGGAATGATGGCAATAGGTGACTGGATGGCCACGAATTGTCTGAAACTAAATTCAGAAAAAACTGAAGTGGTCATCTTTGGTCACCTCTCCCCGGGCTGGTCACCTGTCTGGTGGCCACCATCTTTCGGTCCCCCGCCGAGTCCAGCTAGCAAAGTGAGAAATCTAGGCGTCATCTTCGATGCTGGCCTCAATTTTATGGCACATGCGAATAAAACTGCGGCTTCAGCTCATATGAAATTGAGAATGATTAGGAAAATACTACCTTTCCTACCGAACACGGCCGGGAAAACACTGGTCAGCTCACTAGTCCTGTCCTCCTTGGACTATTGTAACGCTCTATTCTTAAATGCCCAAGTCCGAGTGACAAATAAGATGCAGTCAATCCAAAATGCAGCCGCACGAATGCTGGCTGGGATCCCCAAGTTCGCACCAGTTACAAACATCATTAGGGATCTCCATTGGCTCCCGATACGCAGCCGTATCAAATTCAAATCGCTGTGTATTGTTTACAAGTCACTCAATAATCAAGGTCCCCACTTTCTCAAACAGAATCTTCTCCATCATGTCCCAACCCGATCTCTTCGTTCCTCTATTCAGAACTTCTTGGCTGTGCCTCGCACTAGAACAGTCACCTGGGGCGAATCACTGACAGATTATCGATTTCTAAAAAATCGACCTACTATAACATCGAGTCTCTAATATCGATAGCACTAATATCGACACCCTATACTTAACATGTAAACTACAAAAATATCGAGCAAACTATATCGATGCACAAAAATATCGTCTACAGAAATATCGTTAGCATTATTTTCGAATACCATAATATCGACACTCAATACTACATATACCACACTACAATAATATCGAATACAAAAATTTCGATAGCACTATTTTCGACAATATCAAAATATCGATAGCTAAATTATACTCCTTTTTTTATATATAACACCAATAAATCTATTCTCTAAGTAATACACACATTTCTAATGACTTCACTAATGTCTTTTCAAATTATTAAGTAACATTTAGTGTACAATATAGTGTTTTCGCTAACTGACGAAATTTGTATATAAACTCTTTGTAAACATACTTATTTAATACTTAGTACTCATTTTACATAAACTTCATTTATTACAAGACTTTTATTTTACATAAATATATCATTTCAATTCCTTAACATAAACTATATAAGAAGATATATCTTAAATGTTTTACTTAAAAAAAATTCAAACTAACCAATAGTAACTCGTCTTTACATATCTGACCAATCAGATGGCAAACTTAATTACACATAGACTATATAAACCAATCACAAACAGCCATACAAGTTGCAGGAAATATTCTTCGTGACCACATACTGCCAATTTTGGGAGCACCATCTATATTCTTCTCTTCAAGAAAATTCGTCCTAAAACTACAAGTAAGTAATCATATAGCTCTGTTAATAAATTCTAATTTTTTTGTCTATTAATTATAGACCAAGATTTGTAACCTAATTTGTTATTTCTTTATGTACTTTACCTTTAAACAGACTCTACAAACAAATCAAGTTATACTTCAACTTCAAGATACAGGACACTTTACATTTAAAAAAGGTATCTACATATGTTTAACATTTACTTAGCGTTCTTTGCCAATTATTGGCCTAATTTAAAACTCTATACTTTGTTTCTTAGCCTGTAAATCTTAATACATATTGTGCAGGCAGAATTTATTGAGGAAAAAAAGTTACAATGCTGTGTAAAACATATTTTCTTCCTGTTCTTAAATATGTTTTAATGTGCTTTTTCTCATAATACATGTATCATCCTCGGTTCTTTTTAGCAATTATGTAACAATGCTTTATAACAAATGTGTATTATTTATATAACATATAAACGCATTAGTAATTTTCATCAACTTTCTCTCAAAACAGAACACAAAGGTTTAGAAAACAGATAATTCACATCAAAGAACAAACATTCTGCTACTACTATAATTCTCTTGGTAAGATCATAAATAAAACATAACTAGTCTTTATAAACTCTATGGAATGTACTAGAAATAAAATGCCTCTTGTTATGCATCTGTTAGTATAATCTTCCTGTTCTTAAATATGTTTTTTTGTGCTTTTACTCATAATACATGTATCATCCCCGGTTCATTTTAGCAATTAAGTAACAATGCTTTATAACAAATGTGTATTATTTATATTACATATAAACGCATTAGTAATTTTCATCAACTTTCTCTCTAAACAGAACTCAAAGGTACAGAAAACAGATAATTCACATCAAAGAACAAACATTCTGCTACTACTATAATTCTCTTGGTAAGTTCATAAATAAAACATAACTAGTCTTTATAAACTCTATAGAATGTACTAGAAATAAAAATGACTCTTTTTATGCATCTGTTAGTATAATCTTTGAAATTTCTCTTTTTACATTCAATAAACTAAACTATTTATAGAGACGTTATAACGTAAAACAAAAGTTACCAAGAAAAAAATGGTAACTTTTCCTGTAACATACTTAATTATTTCTCAACAGACCGTGGCAATACAAGAACAACATCTAACTGAACAAGCATCTACTTTCGATAAATAGAACATTACTGTTGGTAAGTAAATTACTAGAAGAATACTAGCTTTATTTAAAATCTTTTATACATTTCATATTGTATTAATATTTGTATATTAACTTTTCTAGATACCAGAAGTAAAGAATGACTGATGATGCAAGATTTATTACATCTCAGAAAGGGAAATTTTTGTTATGCTATATGGGCTACATTTATACTCAAGAGAAACAAAAAGACCTTAAAGTGAATTGGAAGTGTACAAAATATTACTCCAATAAATGCTATGGCCGTGCTACAACAAGGGAAACTAGTGTTATAAATACCACTGAACATAATCACCCACCAAACATCTCCGAAATAGAAGTGAGATCCACTCTTGAAAATATCAAGGAATTAAGTACCAGATCAGAATTACCTACCAACGTAATTCTGAAAGAATTACTACCTAAAGTTCCCAAAGAAGCAAGAGGTCAGCTACCATCTATTGCTACCATTAAAAGAACAATAGCAAGAACAAAAAAAGCAAGTAGACCCAATATACCAACTCCAAAAACTTTTGACGAAGTCATAATTCCGCCAGAGCTTGTAATTACTCATAATGACGAGCCATTTATATTTTATGATAATCATAGCAAGGACAAAAGAATAATCATGTTTGCAACTAATAACAATATAAAAAAATTAACTGAAAGTACTACTTGGATGATGGATGGTACTTTTTCTATATGCCCAAAACCTTTCTACCAGTTATACACAATTCATGGGCAATATCATAATACCTGTATCCCCTTCATATATTGTTTATTACCAAACAAACAAGCCACTACTTACTCTGAAATCTTACAAAAAATAAAGGAACAAAGTTCTGACTACTTCCCAATGAAAATCATCATAGACTTCGAGCAAGCTATGATTAATTCTATTTTGAAAACGTACCCACACACATCCATTCAAGGATGTTATTTTCATTTCAATCAATGTCTCTGGAGACATTTACAAAAATCTGCCCTTAGTGTTGAGTATGCAACAAATATAAATTTTGCATACCAGATCAAACATCTCATTGCTCTGGCATATGTACCAGTAACTGATGTGGCCGAACATTACAATTTGTTAATTGAAAGTCCTTTCTACACCCAAAATGAGCAAAGACTCGCCCCACTTTTAGATTACTTTGAGGACAACTGGGTAGGAAGACTACATAGGTCAGGCCACAGACGCCAGCCAAAATTTGCAATTCCCTGGTGGAATGTCTATCTACCAACACTCAACCAAGAAGCAAAAACGAACAATGCTGTTGAAGGTTGGCACAATGCCTTCCTCTCTTCTACTGGACGTACAACACCCACATTACACAAGCTAGTCTCAGCTATACAAAAAGAGCAAAGCTTTCAGGAACTACGTATGCAGCAATCAGTTATACAACTGAAACCAAAACTCTCTAGACAAACTGCTCAAATGTATTTATATCTACAACAGCAAGTCCAACTATATCCTACAACAAGAGGACTGGAATATTTAAAAATGATAGCCAAAACATTGAACTAATTGCTATAACTAAATTAATTGATAGAGATCAAACAATATCCTTAATTTAAAAAAACACATATTTTAATATAATAAAAAAATATTTATTTAGTCTAATTTATTTTTTAACACTATTCTAAAAAGACTAAATAAATATATTATTATATCACAATATTTGTTTTTAAAAACTGCTTCCATCCAAATAAAATAACATAAACTTATAACTTACCTTTAAATAGAACATCATAAAGATAATCCTTTATCCGACAATACAATGTGTAAATATCAAACACTTAATCCAACGAATCATTAATTATGTTTTCTTTAACTCTGCAAAAACTATCCATCATCCAAATTAAACGACTATTTAAATGCCATTTACAATAACGACTGTTATCTTAAAGTGTGATAAATATATCAGAGAACTCAAAATATAAAGGAAGAATGTAAATCATCTCCGTTCTAACAACTGAAACACACTTCCTTTCCCTTAAAAAAAAATTATCGGAAACGGAAATAGCTGTTTCACAATATGAGAAAAAAAAACAGCTAAACAATCCCACCGACATAACACTAACGAATATCCCAGAATATATAAACATAATATTCCTATTTATTTATAATTTCATTAAATTATACCACATACTCATTAACTCCAACTATTTTAAATGGCTCAAAAATTCGTGACCGAAAATACGTATTGATTCCACTCCATTATATGTAAATAGTCATACTTTAATTCTCAACCCCAAAATACCAAAATATAACCTTTAATTATAATTTACAATACTTTAACAATATAAAAGTAGATTCGTACCTACTCAAAAGTGAACCTGCTTCCAACCGCGACTTTCCCTTTACCAAAATAACGCAAAAAGACAAAGAGTGGTTACAAAAGAAACGATCCAAATTATATGTAACTGTGAAAAGAACTACTATAAATGTCGATTATTGTTATATATATGGCTCGAAATTATGTGTAATGTTAAAAAAATGGTATAGTATATTGTGAATAGAAAATGTTTTTGCCTGTATATTAATTATATATTACATAATTTTAATATTTATTACATTAAGTATAAAAATATAAAAATATTTAATGTAATATTTATTAAAATTATTATATAACTAAATGTGTAATATTGTTTTTGTTTATCAGATTTAAATGTTTACAATATGACTAATATGTGAAAATTGTTATTATTAAAACGTATTTATTAATAATAATAATCATACATAAGAATATTGTAATGTTAAAAGAATCATTGATGATGATGTCCATGTTCTAATTAGGATATTTATATTATATTATAATTTTAAAAGTGTTCATATGTTAATATCATCATCAGTATATCACTATATGTATGAAAAATTAGTGACTTATGTTTTTCATTACACATGTTGATGTTTTATTAAGAAACAATAATAGTATTATGTATGTATAATATCATACATTACATTATGTGAACTAACCATTTTTTCTCTACAAATAAAAAGTACTTGTCAAGAAAATTACTATAAAATGTGATTATTAAAAGGACATTGTCCTCCATTATTTTTTATATGTATACCAAAGATAGCTTAATAAAATGTATATATGTTCGTATATTTCAAGTCTTGAATAAAAAAATTTACTGGAAAGAAAACTGGTGTCATTATTTTGTATTACCTATGACAAAATGATTTTTAAGAATTTGTGCAAATGTATTATAACTGTAATGTTCTATCTATTTCTATATACCACATGTAAATAAATAACATACTATACACTGAAGTTATAATAATTATTATTCATACACCCATATACATATAATATCAATATTTGAAATATACATAATTAAATGTTTAAATATTCCGACTCCAATAACCATTTACTTTAGGTAATTGCTTCTCAAAAACAGTAATTAATTTACAATTAGAAATGCAATCACCATTTAATTTGAGTAAGTGCAGAACACAGAACATATTAAATTTACTCTTCCAACACCAATTAACAATTAATTTAAGTAACTGCAGGACATTAAATATTAATTAATTACTATAAAAAATGAAATGTAAAAAAATTAATAATGTAATAGCATTAAATTTAATTTAATATAATAATTTTAAGTTAAAAATAATCTTAATTTATGTTTTCCCTGTACCCCTATAATAAAAAACTGACCCTGAAACCTAAAAATACCCCTTCACCCACAAACTAAAAACTGACCCTGAAACCTCACAAAACCCCTTTACCCACAAACTAAAAACTGACCCTGAAACCTAAAAATACCCCTTTACCCACAAACTAAAAACTGACCCTGAAACCTGACAAAACCCCTTCACCAACAAACTAAAAACTGACCCTGAAACCTAAAAATACCCCTTTACCCACAAACTAAAAACTGACCCTGAAACCAGACAAAACCCCTTCACCAACAAACTAAAAACTGACCCAGAAACATAAAAATACCCCTTTAACCACAAACTGAAAACTGACTCTGAAGCCTCACAAAACTCCTTTACCCACAAACTAAAAACTGACCCAGAAACCTAAAAATACCCCTTTACCCACAAACTGAAAACTGACTCTGAAACCTCACAAAACTCCTTTACCCACAAACTAAAAACTGACCCAGAAACCTAAAAATACCCCTTTACCCACAAACTGAAAACTGACTCTGAAACCTCACAAAACTCCTTTACCAACAAACTAAAAACTGACCCTGAAACCTTACAAAACACCTTTACCCACAAACTAAAAACTGACCCTGAAACCTAAAAATACCCCTTTACCGACAAACTAAAAACTGACCCTGAAACCTTACAAAACACCTTTACCCACAAACTAAAAACTGACCCTGAAACCTCACAAAACCCCTTTACCCACAAACTAAAAACTGACCCTGAAACCTTACAAAACACCTTTACCCACAAACTAACAACTGACCCTGAAACCTAAAAATACCCCTTTACCCACAAACTAAAAACTGACCCTGAAACCTGACAAAACACCTTCACCAACAAACTAAAAACTGACCCTGAAACCTAAAAATACCCCTTTACCCACAAACTAAAAACTGACCCTGAAACCTGACATAACCCCTTCACCAACAAACTAAAAACTGACCCAGAAACCTAAAAATACCCCTTTACCCACAAACTGAAAACTGACTCTGAAACCTCACAAAACCCCTTTACCCACAAACTAAAAACTGACCCTGAAACCTGACAAAACACCTTCACCAACAAACTAAAAACTGACCCTGAAACCTAAAAATACCCCTTTACCCACAAACTAAAAACTGACCCTGAAACCTGACATAACCCCTTCACCAACAAACTAAAAACTGACCCAGAAACCTAAAAATACCCCTTTACCCACAAATTAAAAACTTACCCAAAAACATAAAAATACCACTTTACCCACAAACCAAAAACTGACCCTGAACACTTAAAATACCCCTTCGCACATACACAAAAACCAGACCCTAAACGCACAAAATGTACCTTTGATCAAACTAGCCACCCTGACCTACTATAAACTCTACATCCCACTCCTAAAAATATGATACATTTATTTATTTAATATCTACTACATTATATATTTTTGATTCTTTTTACTACATACACAAAATACCTCAAATTAGAACAACAACCTAATAGTGTTCATAATTTCGTATTTTAATAATATTTCTATAAAATTTACATTCGAAACTAAAATGAAATACAAGGCGAAATTTTTACTTCTTTGATTAGAGTATACTTTGTTTATACACTACCCACCCTTATCCCCTTGAAAATATACATCCCACTCATAACATAATTAGACAAATATTTTCAGAAAATATATGAAAATAGTATAATTACAAATATCTTTTAGTACATAGACTACAGCAAACTTAAAAAATAAATACAATATTCGAATAAAATCGATATTATTTCGCAAATATCGAAATAATAATTTCAATTTTTGAAATTTCGCAAATTTTTATAAAATTGCGAAAATTAAATTTATATAATTACCCTATATATTTTTAAAACACTACCCACCCTTATCCCCTATAAACTCTACATCCCGCTCCTAAATTTATAGTAAAATTATTATAAATATGTAATGTAATATTTTAATATTTATAAATCTTTTTTGTACATACACAAAAATTATTCATAATGTTTAATGTACTCCCTAAATTTCGATCAAATTTCGACTACTCCCAAACAATTTTTATAGATATCGAAATTTTGAAATCTAAAGGAAATGCGAAATTTTAAATTTTACAATTTCACTATACTTTTTTAAAACACTACCCACCCTTATCCCCTATAAACTCTACATCCCGCTCCTAACATTAATTTACAATTATTTATTAAAAAAAAAAATATTTAGATATATTTACACAATTTAATAATATATATCCAAAATCAAAGAACAAATAATTTAACAATACTCAATAATTTTATATAAAATTTCGCATTTATAAATATTTTGAATAAAATTTCGCAAATTTATAATTTTACTTCAAATGCGAAATTTATTATTCAATATTTACACTATACTTTTTTAATACACTACCCACCCTTATCCCCTATAAACTCTACATCCCGCTCCTAGACTTCTAACTAAAAATATTAAAATTATATATAAAAATGATCTTATATCTAAACAACATGTAAATAAATCATTACTTAACATACTTTAAAACATCACTTTAACATATCGATATTTTTGACAATCGATATTTTCACCATCGATATTACTGATTTCGACATTCATGTCTTCGATATTTTTACCACACACATAAATCGATATTTTCTACGACGATATTTTTGTTTTCGACATTTCGTACCATCGATATTTTGGACTCGATATTATGGTACATCGACATTAACAACTCGATATTTTGACTGTCTACCACCTGGGGCGACAGGCGTTTCCTGGTTGCCGCCCCTAGACTCTGGAACACCCTTCCTGCACATATCCGAGCAAGTCCCTCCCTGTTCACATTCCGCAAACAGCTAAAGACGTGGTTATTTGACCAAGAGCCTTGTATATCTTCTTTACCTCAGTTGCTGATCCATCCCTTAATTAGCGCCGAGACGCCCACGGGTATTCGCCGCGCTCTACAAATGTCAATAAATAAATAAATAAATAAATTCCACACTAGCATTGGCTGAAGATTTTAAGCTATTTTAATAGCCATATCATCCACTCAGTATCAGGCTAAGCATGTTGTCTCTGTTGGGGTTCATTTCATCTGATATATTTGACTAATGCCTGTTTATTGACCTGTCCCACTTTTTTGTATTAATTTAGCATTCGCTCCAGCACCGCCTAAGAACGAGTCAATGCGCAAATCCTCAATCCATCGCTATTCCACTACGTGTTGGGCCAACGCTGACCTGTGACAGCAAGTGCTCCTTTGTTTCCTCTCTTCCTTCCCTTTCTTCCCCTTCTTTCTATTGTAAGGTATTCAAGTGGTCAAATGCTTACAGAGAGATCAGGAAAAGCTGCAACTCCCAGTAGATCTATAACGTCTAAGGTCGAAGCTTGGCTCAAGCATCCTTGCCACAGGAGAGATTTCCTTTTTACATTGTTTGCGATGCGAAATATTCCATACACAGCTTCGTTAAATAAGTGAGTCTGTCTTTCTAGAGATGTCATGACTAATGATTTGTCTTCAAAATAGAGCTGATGGAAGAATTCCTAAAATGGTTCTGGGATTTTATCTACGTTCTGAAATATTTGTGAGGTGCAATCATCTCTAAGTTTTTGGTGGTCATTTATAAATGTGCCCATTACCTTTCATAAGACCAGTCACCTTTCCCGTCAATATCATACCTTTTACAACTCTTGCTCAGAGTTGCCTAATTATTTGTTAGAATGTAAAACTTTGCCAATTATTTCTGGTTCTTTTCCTGCAAAAGTCCAGTTTGGAGGCAGATTTATATTATAGGACTATAATTCATTGATATTGTATGTTATCTATGCTTTAGAAAAATTCAGAAAGAATTTGATCTTGAACAGCATTGTGCATCACTCAACAACGGTTATTAATGATTATCAAATAACATATCCTGAATTTGTTCATCAATTAAAAAAAAATACATGTGATACTCCATGTCAAGCAACTCCATGGTTCCGTTGGAGTTTCCAGTAACATGAGTGTGATGGGCAATGTTTGTGCTGGGATTAATTAAGAGATGGACTGAAGGGAATGTGCTATGATTGAGCAAGAAATAAAATATATATTCCAAGACAACTAAATGCATAAGCTAAATATGCAAGTAAAGACCCAAAACTAAAATGAAAAACTAAAACATGTGGCCAAAACTGAAATGAGACATTGATACGAACACTCAAATCTGGGTTAAACACAACCATGTATCAGAAAAAGGAATTAAACATAACTTTGAAATCAGAAACAAAATTAAACAAGACATTAACAGGCACATGCATCAAGCGTTTGCGAATTCGCAAATGATGCGAATCGCAATTTCAGAGCAATTGCGATCGCAATTGCCAGTGTAGAAATGCATCATCCAAATATTTGCGAAAATCGCAAATTATTCGCAAAAAAAATGAAATTGCAAAAAAATTCTGAGAATACAAGTATGATTCCTTATCTGCGAATCGCATTTACCGAATTGCAAATAAGGAATCGCAATTGATATGCATAAAAAATCGCTAATTGCGATTTTCACAAAAATCGCAATTTTGCACTTGCAAATTAAGAAGGGACACAACCAGGTTGTAAAAATAAAAACTAACCTGAAACACCTGCAAACCAACTGAAAATGTATAAAACACACTCACACAAGGCCCCAGAGCTCAAAATGGCTGGTCTGTACCTGATGGCGAGGAGGATGCGGCTGCTAGGTGCTCGACAGAGAAGGAGGCGAATCAATGAACGCATATTCAGAGTGCGCATAACTTTGCTTGGGCAGCAGGATGACGAAATATACGATAAGTATAGGCTGAATGAACAAATGATACTTGATCTAATTAATTAATTGGACCCCATTCTTCAACGACAGACACATAGGACCCAAGCCATCCCAACGCAGGTACAAATATTATGTTGCCTTCACCTACTGGCATCAGGCAGTTTTCAGGGAGTAATTGCAGTAGCCGGAGGTGTCTCACAAAGTGCATTATCAAGAATGTTGAAAGCGTTCCTTGATGCCATGATGTCCCGGATACATGCACATATAAGTTTTCCTACCTCAGCCCATGACCTAGCTAGGACTAAGCAGGAATGTTATCAAATAGCTGGCTTCCCACAAGTAATTGGTTGTATAGATTGCACCCATGTTGCAATATGTCCCCCAGCTACACAGGAAAATTTGTATAGAAATAGGAAATGCTACTATTCCCTCAACATTCAGGTTGTGTGTAATGCCAAAACCATCATAACAGACATTGTTGCGCAATTTCCTGGCAGTGCACATGATTCATTCATCTTCAGGCAAAGTGGCATGCAGACCCGACTTGCAAGGGGAGAGTTTGGAGAGGGACATTTGCTAGATAAATATGTTCTACACAGCATTACAAACTTGTCACAAATGCATATCTGAAACATATAGTTGACATATCTTCTTTTCTCACATGTAGGCGACAGCGCATACGTCTTGCGCAATTACCTCATGACACCTTATCTCAATCCTGCAACAGCCACCCAAAGAAGATACAATGCAGCGCATATCTCAACAAGGAATGTGATAGAGAGAACATTTGGGCTACTAAAGAGCAGATTCAGACACCTACATAAGACAGGAGGAGCAATGAAGTACAACCCAGAGCAATGCTGCAAAATTGTGGCAGCATGTGCCATGCTGCACAACATAGCAACAAAGGGAGGCCTGGAAATTGACCTTTCTAACAGTGACTCAGAGGAAGAAAACCAGCCAATCCTTCACCAACGCGCCCAACAAGGATCTGACGCAGCAGAAGGACGCAGACGCAGGATGGAGATCACACAAAATTACTTTTAAGGTGAGTAATGATGACACGAAGACAGTATGGTTTGCTAAGTAATTTTTAATAATAAGAATATGTGACCTGGAAACAGAGGCGCACTTTAAAAGTGACGTTGGGCACACTTTCGGTGCCAACAACATTTACTATTTCTTAAAAAATTAAAATACTTGTCAGTCAGTGATGAGGTCACAATGTGATAATGGTTCATTCACCATCTCAACAGGATTTGTGCATGGGAGCCTAGCATTTCTTGCCCTGAACACCGAGACGCCTCTCGGCAGCAGCATCTTCTTGCCCTAGGCTGGGTCTGGATGTGATGGCACAGCTTTTGGACCGTCTAGCCTCATTAACAATTGGCATTGGTGTATTGATCATGCCTGAGGCACCCTCACTGATTACATTTGGTGCAGGGATGTTTACAACACTTGTAGATGCAGTCACCATCTCTACTGCGTTTGTGACTTGCTGTAATCCTGTAGCAACATCAGTATTATCATTGGACATTTCGGTCTGCATTGTTGATAATCTACGTGACAACATAACTGTTGCTGTGGCCAGTGTGTTATTGGACGCCACTTGCATTTTAAGTTGCTGCATGAGTTCTTAATGCTGTGCATTGTGTGCATTTTGACCCTCCTGCATGACTCTTGTCATTTCCTGGAGACTAGTGGCAAGCACAGCTAGGTTACCTGACATTTTGGCAATTTCACCCTTGATCAATCTTGTGTTTTTTGCCTGCAGGCGATGTGACCGAGGCAGTGGCGGCTGGTGACATTTGGAAGTGGTGAGGCGAAAATCAATATTAATACTGTACTGCAGCGAGCAAGCAAATATGTGAGGTCTACTCGCCTTGTAAAGTCCACCGGGTAAGAACATTTTGGCAGGGCTTAATTTGGATCCCAGTCCGGCCCAGTATAAAGTAATACATTTGTGACATATACTCCACAAGAGCAGCCCAGAAGTAACAGATGTAATCAGTAAAAAAAAAATACTACTTGAAAAGTCCAACACGGCTTCAAAATGTAGTTCTTCAGGAAAGAGGACAGAAAAAGTACAAAACTGCTAAGAGACAGATCCGCCTCTGCTAAATTCTGGAGATGGGGTACATTAAAAAGGGGTTCTGTAATGAAACATGTATGCGTACGCTAAGAGCACTGACAGACTAACACCACCTGCAGAAGGGGTTTTCATATCACCATGTACTCCAAACTCGCAGGCTGAACTCGCTGGCACAGGGCACTGTAGTCCCTTACAATCAACAACAGAAATCACTTATGTCACCAACACGTTTGTGAGTGCCATATTTGTAACTAAATGAGGTTGATCTCAGAATTTATTAACGGAGAACCGATAACCGTGGGGACCAACAAAGCAAGTCAGTGAGTTTACAGCAGTATACCATTAACACAAGAATATTGAACAACATGAAATTGAAAAGCATCGTAGGGGTGCAAATGCCCTCCACTTGTCTCTGTTTCCTGTTGAATAATTTCAAGTTGCACCCTTGTCCCGGTTGCATTAAAGAAGTTTACATTTTAATTTAAACAAGCATTAGCGAAGCTGACAGCTCTAATTTAATGTGATAACACACGCAAGTCTGTGTTTGCATAAAAAACAATTGCCCCCTCCCTGATGCAGGGCCATTATTTTAATGGAGCCGTTATACAATATGCCATTTTTATATTTCACAGTAAAACCGTTAACGTTGAATGTCTCATACAGCACAGGAATATAGTGCAGTCCTTTTTCAATGCCTGATGAGGTGTGCTTCAGGTGGCAGGCAGTGATAGACACAGAACGGCCTTTTTACTAGGAAACAGAAGCGTTTCTCTGCCGATTTCGGCCTTCTTCCAATGACTGGAACACTGCAATGCCCATATTTTTGAACAGTCAGTTACAGGCAATTATTAAATAAATAAGACTTAGTACATAAGTCATATTTATTTAATCATTGCCCGTAACTGACTGTTCAAAAATATGGGCATTGCAGTGTTCCAGTCATTGGAAGAAGGCCGAAATCGGCAGAGAAACGCTTCTGTTTCCTAGTAAAAAGGCCGTTCTGTGTCTATCACTGCCTGCCACCTGAAGCACACCTCATCAGGCATTGAAAAAGAACTGCACTATATTCCTGTGCTGTATGTACCCATGCATGCACGCAACAAAGAAAGAAATCATGCGGGACCCCACGAAGTGCTGCCAGCTTTCCTGGAAGCTTGTCAGCCAATAGGATGTGAGGGTGTTGCCCGGGCTGGTAGAGGCGAACCTGTTATTTCGCAGCAGCTGCGACTAACGTTCCGCTGTTCCCAGTCACGGCTCGCTCACAGTTGGGGCTGGGGGGGGGGGGGGGGGGGGGGGGGGGATAAATAAAATAAAAAGATAAAAAACTTACCTGGTCTTGACTGGGTCCGCACCGCCTCCCAGTGTCCCATCGCTGCCCAGACCTCAGGTATGCAGACCTGTACCATTGAGACGGTGACCTCTGTGGAGGGGAGGGTTGGGAGGGCACTCACCTCTCGCTTGGAAGTAGCATTTGGCCTGAGACTCGAGGATAAAGGCGGCGGCCAGCCGCGCGAGCAGCAGCCCCTGGAGCAGCCGCAGCTTCATGGCCAGGTCCGGACCGAGGCCTCCCTTCGCCTTCTTTCCCTTTCTTTAAGTTTACTTTAAGTTGTCTTCCTGTCTTTCTCTGCGCATCTTCTTTCTTCTTCCTTTAATCTCTCTGATTTCTGTTTTTCTTCGCTCCTCCCGCTCTGTGCCCTGCCCCTATGCCCTCTGTACCCCACAGGGCGCAGCAGCCGAGTCCAGGCTTCCCTAAGCCGGATGCCGCTCTCCGTGGTCCTGTGAGTGGAAGCCTCGGGGCCTGCTTCGAAGGACCCTTTATTTTTATTTATTTTTATTTATGCGTTTAACCTCTGTGCCCCTCTCACCGTCCTGTGTGCAGCTGGCATGCCCCCTCGTGACGGGAGATATTTATTAAGTCCTGCCGTGGCGCGGGCCACGCGCTGGCAGGCTGGCAGCCACCGGGAGGTTAAAAAACTAATTTCCTCCGCTGATAGGCACCAAAACACCGGGACAGGTTGAGGGAGGCGGCTCTGGGGTCCCGTTGGCGCCTAGTGACTCTCTTAGCCAATCGATTCGGTTTAGGGCACCGTTACTCTTTGCCCACTGCACGCCCATTAGGAGACCGAGGGGCTCCTAATGGGCATGCGCAAGGCAGGAAAAAACACAGGTGCGCATGACTGGGCATGGCGAAAAAATCGCCCTCCTTCCCCGTTCATGCGCACTTGTGTTGTGCTGCTGCCTAGTGTGTCCCAGGCTTGTCTGACAATGCTGTCAGTCAAAATGACGCTGGACCGCCCACCCCCTTCAGACTAGTCTGGGGGTGGGCGGTCCGACATCATCTTGACTGACTGATTGTCGTGTCGTCAGTTCTCCCTCGCTTCTAAACGGAGAGTTTACTTAAAGTTCACAGACCCGAGGGAGCTGCGTGGGCGGCTTGTGGGGCAACGCCCAAGCGCCCCTAATGGACGCACCGCCACTGGACCGAGGCATCTGTCCCTCCAAGCCACCCCAGACCTCATTCAACTGTTCCACCTGCTGTGGCCTTCGTGCTCTGCGTCGTCTCCTTGTCAACCTTGAATTGGCTCTCCGGTTGAAGGATGATCTACTTGTGGCGGTAGTACTCCGTGGGTTGCTGACATGAGGTGCTGCTTCAGCCTCATCATCTGTGTGATAGGGTACCAGACTTTGGACAGGTGTCCTACATGATTGTGGGACACGTGATTGGATGCTTTTCGAAGCTGGTGTGTTTTCAGGTTCAGAGGCGCTGCTGAGCTGGATGTCCTGGACATCATTGTCCCCGGCCTCACCATGTTCTGCATCTGTGAGGTTAAACAGTGCAGAACAGCATTAATGTATGCTTATTAGGTTATGTGACTGTTGTAATATGAATAAACATTAATACTTTGGCACAGTTACTACACTTTTGGAATTGGTTTACATAATATGTGTGTCTGTGACTGGTACTGCTTGACCAAACTACATCTCCCAAGATGCACTTGCTATACTATTGAAAGTGCTGTTAATGTTTCACTGCTTGCCTGTGCGCTATGCAGAGCTACCATTCACACTGCAGTGATAGGGACAATGTACACATGCATTCCTCTTACCTTGGGTCGTGTGTGCTGCTCCGGAGTTATCCAGATTCGTCACACCGACAAAAGCTTCTTTCTGGATTGTGCTCTCAATTAAATCCTCCATGGGAGTGTTTCCGATGTGTGGTGGTGTCCCTCCTCCAGTTAGTAGTGCAGCCTTCAAGCGGTCTGCGATGCACGCCTTGGCCCTACTGCGCAAATCGTACCACCTTTTTTTCAGTTCGTCGGTGGTACGATGAGTGACCCCAATTGCGTTCACTCTGCTTTGTATCATGAGCCATATTCTCCTTTTCTCCTGCTCAGGCACCTTGAGAGAAGCCTTCCCAAACAGCTTCTCATGTTGTGTACAACTCCCTCAATCGAGCTTCTATTTCTGTTTCAGAAAACTTAAGTTTTCTTTTTCTGCCACTTTGAGAGTCCTCAACAGTTTCTGCAGGCTCCATTTTGTGTACCTTACAGGTTTTCTTAATCAGACACACTCCTCTCCTGCTCCCAGTACCAGCTCCCTCCTCTGTCTGTGCTCCTGGAGTGAAAATGAGGCTCTCAGAGCACACTTCCTGTTTCAGAATGAGGCTTGGAGGGCACAGTTCCTGGTTCTGACATCATCAATATGCATCAACGTGCTACCTCGCAATTTGCGATTTCGCAATTTGCGATATCGTAAATTGCGATATCGCAATTATTTCTGCGATTTTTAGCGATTCCTTAGAAAATCGCTATTTTCTTGTTGCATCCCGTTTCGCGATTCCTTATTTGCGATTCCTTAAAAATCGCTAATAAGGAATCGCAAAACGTTTTGTTGATGCATGGGCCATATGTAAGGGCCATATGTATCAACCGAATTTTGATTCGCAAACGCTGCGAATCGCAAAAAAGCAGCGTTTGCGACTCAAAATTCGGAAAACGGTATGTATAAGTATAATCGCAATGCAAATGTAAGCTTATTAGGTTATGTGACTGTTGTAATATGAATAAACATTAATACTTTGGCACAGTTACTACACTTTTGGAATTGGTTTACATAATATGTGTGTCTGTGACTGGTACTGCTTGACCAAACTGCATCTCCCATGATGCACTTGCTATACTATTGAAAGTGCTGTTAATGTTTCACTGCTTGCCTGTGCGCTATGCAGAGCTACCATTCACACTGCAGTGATAGGGACAATGTACACATGCATTCCTCTTACCTTGGGACGTGTGTGCTGCTCCGGAGGTATCCAGATTCGTCACACCGACAAAAGCTTCTTTCTGGATTGCGCTCTCAATTAAATCCTCCATGGGAGTGTTTCCGATGTGTGGTGGTGTCCCTCCTCCAGTTAGTAGTGCAGCCTTCAAGCGGTCTGCGATGCACGCCTTGGCCCTACTGCGCAAATCGTACCACCTTTTTTTCAGTTCGTCGTGGTACGATGAGTGACCCCAATTGCGTTCACTCTGCTTTGTATCATGAGCCATATTCTCCTTTTCACCTGCTCAGGCACCTTGAGAGAAGCCTTCCCAAACAGCTTCTCATTGTTGTGTACAACTCCCTCAATCGGGCTTCTATTTCTGTTTCAGAAAACTTAAGTTTTCTTTTTCTGCCACTTTGAGAGTCCTCAACAGTTTCTGCAGGCTCCATTTTGTGTACCTTACAGGTTTTCTTAATCAGACACACTCCTCTCCTGCTCCCAGTACCAGCTGCCTCCTCTGTCTGTGCTCCTGGAGTGAAAATGAGGCTCTCAGAGCACACTTCCTGTTTCAGAATGAGGCTTGGAGGGCACAGTTCCTGGTTCTGACATCATCAATATGCATCAACGTGCGACCTCACAATTTGCGATTTCGCAATTTGCGATATCGCAAATTGCGATATCGCAATTATTTCAGCGATTTTTAGCGATTCCTTAGAAAATCGCTATTTTCTTGTTGCATCCCGTTTTGCGATTCCTTATTTGCGATTCCTTAAAAATCGCTAATAAGGAATCGCAAAACGTTTTGTTGATGCATGGGCCATATGTAAGGGCCATATGTATCAACCGAATTTTGATTCGCAAACGCTGCGAATCGCAAAAAAGCATTGTTTGCGACTCAAAATTCGGAAAACGGTATGTATAAGTATAATCGCAATGCAAATGTAAGGAATCGCAAATTTGCAATTCCTTAACTTTCTATAAGCATTTAAGGAATCGCAAATTGTGATTCCTTAAATGCTATGCAGCAACCACTGAAGTTTTGAGATTTCTCCTTTAGAAATCGCAAACTACCACCAACTTCAAGTTGATAGTAATTTGCGATTTCTTTCACAAATGCACTTTTTGCCATTTGTGAAGGTGCATGTGGCGCACATACATGCCCTTAAGGCATGAATGTGCGCCATGGGGGCGTGGCTATGCCGAGTCCGAGATGGCTGCTCAGAGCTAAAGCTCTCCCTGCTACAGCACCTTAACAACCTCTTCCAGGCCCCACATGTGGTCAGAAAACCTGTGAGGACGGGGCGAAATCCTTAAAGCGACAAAGGTGGCCGCAGCGGCATGCCATATTCCCTAGCTGTGAAGACGCAACTGCAGCCCGTCCCGATTCCAGTCGGAACGAACCAGCAAGATGGAGACGGCGCTCAATCCAGCAAGTGAGGCGCCCGAGGCGGAGTGACGAGGCGGCACTGGAACACCACGGGGGTGGTACGGTAGGTGCAGCGGTCCAGAGCTCGGCCAGCGCCCCAGCAGGCGTCCTGCAATATCGGGGGTCTGGCTGGCATCCCGCCGGCAAGCTCACGTAGCCCTGGGAACCGCGAGTGTGGGACGGGGGCAGCCTGACAACTAGCTGTGCACTGGGCTCTGGTTTTGGCCCACATTATTACCTATTCGCAGCACTCCCAAGTAAACGTGCAGAGCATCGCCGCCCCCTCCCCTCCCCCCCAGGCGGGACCTCGCCTGGAAGCAGAAGCATCTCCATTGCAGCCCCCTTCTGCTAGGCCTGCCGGCCTAATCACAACATGGGCTCCTTCTCTAGTGCAGGGCTTGCAGGACCATCTACAAACGTCTGATTGCACAGCGCCCTGCCTGTGGCCCTGCATGCTGCCCCTGAGTGGGCTCTCCCCTACCTTTCTGCAAAGTCTGTGGGATCTGTTACAGGCTCCTCCAGGGACCAGTTTGTCAAGATCTTGAACCTGGGCGTGACTGCCACGTGACCGAAAAGGCGGCCGAGCGGCCCTGTGCCCTGCTTGCCCCCGGGGCGCTCCCTGCAACATCCCATTAGATGCCTCATTGACTGTTCATACTCTCACCTCCACTAACACGCCTGCCAGAGTAGTGCGGCATGGGCCGCAAAGACCCGAAGCAATGCATACTTCCCTTCGAGAAGATCGCAGACCCTACTCGAGACCAACCAAGCAATATGGCAGATGGCAGGCATCCCCAGTCAACCTCGACGGATGACGCCAATCACTTGAATCCATTGTTGTTGGAAATGAGGGCGGGGTTCAAGGCACTAGATGTCCGCTTTGACTCCTTGGACAAACACATTGCAGATCTGGACGCAAAGATCCAGGTTCATGATCGCAGTCTGGATGTCATTGAGTCTTGCACGTCTGATCTAGAGGATGGAATGGCGCAATCAGTGAAGAGAATAGGCCGTATGGAACGAATCCTGAAGGAAGTTGCGTCGAAGAACGAGGATTTGGAGGCGCGCAGCCGTCGGAACAACATTTGCTTGGTGGGTGTGCCGGAGTCCACAGCTTCAGGTCGCATGGATAACCTGGTAGAAACGATCCTAACCGACCTGTTTGGGAAGGAGGCCTTCACCCCTGGCTTCGTGGTGGATTGTGCTCATAGGTCTCTGGGCCACCCCCCAACCCGGGCTGACCTCCAAGGCCCATTATTGTGCGAATAATGAACTTCAGAGACAGGGATACAGCGTTGAGACTGGCACACGAACATGGCGAACTCTCTTGGGAGGGCTTTAGAATTTCTCTGTATCCGGATTTCACAGCTCTGGTGCAAGATGCAAGGAGGAAATATATTGGGGTGAAGGCGGCACTAAAGAACTTAGGGTTGAAATATGGTATGCTATACCCTGCCAGGTTGAGGGTGGAGGTAAACAGGCGTGCTCGTATCTTTGAAAATCCCACAGAAGTCAAGAATTTTGCCGCAATTACAAACTTAACAACAAGCACCCAGCGGAGACGGACACCACATCGCCTCCACACAGTGGCTCAGCTGTCAGTGTAGATTTATTCTCAAACTCTGGGCATGGCTGACTGGTGGATACCTTTTACTACATCACTCCCTCAACATGTTGCTGTAAAGGCCGGGATTTACCATTTTGTGTATAATATTTTGTTGGGGTTGTTGGGCCGTTGGATAGCGATCGCCCCCCACTTTGGTGTATACTTAGAGATTGTATTGATGACGATAGTTTGTGCCAGAGTTTTTCACTTGTCATTAATGTTCAAGGCGCAATTGGCAATATTGAATGTTTTGGTAAAGTTGGTATTGCCTCTCCGGATGGGCGGGAAGGCAGGGTTGGGGGAGGTGGGAGGAGTTTTGTTCTTATTGCTCTGCACTGTTGCTGTGCTACATTTATTTGGTACCTTTATAGATAGGTATTACTATTGGTTACTCTTTGCTCCTAAGATTCTCTTTCCAAGATGGCACAGTTAGGTTATAATGCTGGCCATCGACCGTCACATTGGCTACGTGGAATGTCCGGGGCTTAAACAATCCACCCAAAAACATCAGATTGTCCATTATTTACTTAGACACAAGGTGGATGTGGCCTTCCTTCAGGAGACGCACCTTCCTACCAGTGATCAGGCTAGGTTCGCATCCTCCTGGGGCCCGAATAGACTGTTTGCAAATTATAGCAACTCTACCAGGGGTGCGGCCATCCTTATTCATAAGGGGCTTCCCTTTAGATGTCACTCTGTTACGCACGACGCTGAGGGGAGGTATGTGATGGTAGAAGGCACATTGCTCAGCCACAAGATAGCGCTGGTCTGTGTATATGGCCCAAATAATGACTCCCCTGATTTTTATTATATGTTACTATCCAAATTACTATCGCTAGGCCCTGTGCCCCTTCTGTTGGGTGGCCATTTCAACATCGCCCTGCACCTGCCCTCCGACAGTACTTCCACTGCCACGGACCCCAAACTTCGAGCTTGCAAAGCTTTGCACTCCAAAAAGCAATTTAAAAAAAGTTTGTGCGCCATATGCGCACACATGTAAATTTCAGGGGTGCATCAGGGTGTCCTTATGACACCCTTGCACCCTAGAAATTATTCTCAAATTACGAATTGCAAATTGAGAATAACTTCCCTTTCATTACTATGGGCCTCCTGGCCCAAAGAAATGAATGGGAAAGTATTCCTTAATTGCGATTTCGCAATTTGCTACTCGCAATTAAGGAATATTAAGAAATCAATAAAAATTGTGATTTTTTTACATACATCCCTTTTTGCAATTCTCAAATAGCGATTTCTAAAAATTCGCTATTTGAGTGTTGTAAATCAACGGCGATTGGGTTAAGCATTAGCAGAAGACCATTATCGTATCAAATGAACCAACTTCATTTTGTATTCGCAGCGGCCATTTTGTATGCCATACATTGCCATGTGCTCATCATGTGCTTTGTCCTACTTCCTTGTTAACTGCGCCTGAAGTCTGCCCGGCAACAGGCTATATTTAGCATCCCCCACTTCCAGCATGCCCAGACATGCAAAGTACGGTCTGAAGCTGTTACTAATTAGTTCCAGATAGGAATGTGTTTACTAGTTTCTGAAGACTGTTAACTCCGCCCACTCATCGATTGTGCTTTCCAATATGTCCTTATATGTACATAAAACTGCTCTTGTATTCTGTACCGCCTTCTTTTGAGCCCCCTCATCCATACTAATATAATAAGGAGAGAGCCCAAACCTTTGAGGCGGGTAATCTCAGGAACCACAGCACCAATCACAACACCCAATACAGCCTTGGAAAGGGCAGTTGCAGCAGAGGGACATAGGCTATTTTAGACGCCCACCATAGGCATTTAAAAGGTAAAAGAACTGTGCCAGCAATGTAATCCCTCGTGGGCGTGTCTGCGTTGTGCTGTGGGCGTATGCTGGGGGCGTGACAAACGCTGGGGGCGTGTGGTAAGTTCCGCCCTTCATGCCATGACTCATATCGTGTGCTAATCCCACCCTGCTCCCTTTAAATATCCCTGCACCCCATAATCATAACCCACCCTTACTCCTTAAAATACCCCAACACCCTTAAACACTAACCCACCTTAACCCTATAAATATACCCTGTACCCCAAAACCCAAACCTATCCCTAAAAATACCACTGTACCCCAAAACCCAAACCTACCCCTGAAACCTAAAATGCCCCTGTACCCCAAAACCCAAACCTAGCCCTGAACCCTTAAAATACCCCTCTACCCCAAAACCCAAACCTACCCCTGAAACCTAAAAATACCCCTGTACCCCAAAACCCAACCCTAGCCCTAAACAATAAAAATAACCCTGTACCCCAAAACCCAAACCTACCCCTGAACCCTAAAATACCCCTGTACCCCAAAACCCAAACCTAGCCATGAACCCTAAAAATACCCCTGTACCACCAAACCTAGCCCTGAACCCTTAAAATACCCCTGTAACCCAAAACCCAAACCTACCCCTGAACCCTAAAAATACCCCAAAACCCAAACCTAGCCCTGAACCCTAAAAATACCCCTGCACCCTAAAACCCATACCTATCCCTAAACCCTAAAACTACCCCTGTACCCCATAACCCAAAACTATATCTGAACCCTTAAAATACCCAAACACCCCAAAACATATACCTCAGTACCCCAAAACATATACCCCTATACCCAAACTTACCTTATCCAAACATTTAAAAAAAAACCATGCTTTTACCATTCATGCATTTACAGCGAATTTCGTTGTAAATGTATGCGTGGTAAAAGCATATAAAATGTAATGCCATGTGTTATAATGGCATTGCGGAGTCATGGCACCTTCGTAATGAAAGTATGCGGAGTGATGGTATGCGGAATAATGGATGTTTACCCTCCCCAGGTAAGTACATTGGTGGCACGGTGGCCCACATCTCCAGCAACATACTCATATTTTTTCACCACCCATTTGAAAAATGCACAGGTCTCTCTCATTGATGGCCAGCACCGACATACACTTTTAGACACACCTACTGCCACAAGTTCTAGAATTGCGAACTTTAGAGCTGGGGAGCTACGTTCGAATCTCGGCATCAGCTCAACATCCTGTGATTCCAGGCAAATCGCTTTGTCTCCACGTGCCTACCACAAATGAATGTGTTCTTCTGTAATGTAAATTGTGCTCATGCCATTTTGTCGAGTTCGCGCTATATAATATTGCAAGGAAAAATAAAGTAGGGAAACTCGAGTTCACACACTACTGAACGCGCACTCTTAAGTGCATCAGCAGTGCACTGTGAATCGGAGCGTTTCACAGGCCTGTCACAGATAAGAAATGCTATCAAATCGAAATCCTACAAAACAATATACTACTGGCCGGCAGCAATTCATACACGGACAACGTCGGGACAGGCTGCTAGATGTGTATAAGGGGCCATGTGCTTTAGTTCGGTGTGCTACTCTATACAATACTGAAGGGTGTTGTGTGGATTGTAGGACCACCTTTAAAGGTTTAATAAACTTTGCTTTTGTATTTTTCAGTTTCCGTGCCAACTTCTTCCTATGGTCTAAGGACTCTGTGCAGAGAAGGGCGAACCCCTTGCATTGGTAGGCCTAGCTGAGGCTTGCTTACATCAATTGGCGCCCGACACGTGGGGCTCATCGGCGACTCGGATGCCCGAAGGAGTGGTCGTGATGAAGGATTGGAATCTCGCTGCGGACGTGATCACTGCCAGAGGAGACCCGAGTCTTGGCATCCAAGGCGTTGTTCCTTTCTTTCCGATCTGACCATCCAGGTGGTGCTGGTCCTCGACTGAGATCTCTTCTGTTGGCTTGCCGTGCAGTGGCCGTTTGGTCGAATTTAGAACTTGGCAGTTGGAATCTGGACGCCCTGTGATTGGTAAGAACCATTGTACGGTACTTGCTGTGGGTTTTGGAAGCCTGGGATTGGCAAGGCAGTTCTAGGATACACTTGCTGTGGCAATTTTGGTTTGGTAAGACTAGTCATGATGTGTATGTGTAAGTGTAATATATGCGTTGCAACACATATAGGCAGGTAATGAGGAGATTTTTCTCTAAAATGCGATTTTGATTAGAACGGCACACCGTATTACGGATACTTTAAGTGCTACTTTAGTCATAATACTGCTTATTTTGCACTATTTTTGGCATGCCTGCTTTTAGCGCACTTCTTAGGATGTGCTGCTTTTGTGGAAATAACCGGTTAAGACTTGAGGAATCGCAGCCGGCTCCCCCAGAGGGGACGTCTAATAGAGATATGTATTTAAAATATGGTCTTTCTTCTATAATGTACAGCACATTATGGAGGAAATACACGCGGAAGGATCCTGAGTTACGTTGGCCAAAGTATGGGTCATTTGATATGCGAAAGATTGAGTATGTGGAACAGTGTATGTTCGAGCGAAGGGGGCGTGGCTTGGACGCCGAGGGTGATGGCGGCGTGAGCCCAGAGCTCCGTGCCTTTTCCCCTCGTTTATCCTGATAAAGACGGCGAGGAGCCCAGGCGAGCCCCAGAGCAGAGGGGGCGTATCGCGGAGGCTTGCGGGGCACAAAAGGAGCCGCTGCGACGGCTGCCTGGCCGGGTACGGCCGCCGTCACCGAAGCAGCCGGAACGGGAGGGAGGAGGCGATCAAGATGGCGGCCGCGATGTGGAGCCGAGGGCGCTAAGACTGACCTGGCTGCCCACCACTACGCGGCTCTGCGGTGGGACACGGCCGCCGTCTGAGAGGCGACCGGGGATAGGCGTCCCTCGAGACCGGAAGGACCAGCGGACCTGGAGACTGCCACTGCTTCGGTCGGAAGGGCTGGCCATCGACGTGACGCAGGAGGCCGCGCTGAGGAAGACGGCCGCCCGGAGGCGCCTGTGCTTGCGGGGGGAAGAGAGCGTGGATCGAGCCCCGAACACCGGAGCCTGCCCTGGGACCCCCCGGCGAGAAAGAAGGTGAGAGCAGGGGACCGCATAGCAGGCCGGGGGCAGAGGAAACCGAGCAGGAAGGGCCGGCGCCCTCGCCCCCCCAGTGGACAGCGATCAGCCGAAGGGGGTAAGAGCCGCTCAGGAGGCCGGGCGGTCGAGGCCCAAGGGAGCCGTGGAGGGCGGCGTCGGCCTACCAGCGAGCTGCGGGGGGACCCTGAACTTGCCTGGTGGCAGCTCCCTGGAGCAAGGAGGCACACACAGCGGGCACAGCGGAGAGGGGCGAGCGGAGAGCGATCCCTGAAGGCAGGAGACGGGGGGGCCGTCGGGACCCCCGATACCCCCCCTAGGGGACACAGCAACGAACGCGGGTGGGCAGCAGCGGCCGCGCAGCGAGACTGCACCACAGATCAGGGGCCCGTGGGACAGCGGAAGTCCAAGAGGGGCGCCGGGCACCGAACAGACGCCTGCAGCAAGTCCCTGAGCATAATGGGGAAACCAAAGGGCAAGGCGGAGGGGACGGCGACCTCGGACGCAGCGGAGGGTGGCCATGTTTAACCCACGGACCTACAGCGGCTGCAGGACCGCATCCTGGAGGCCATAACGGCCACGCGTGACACGCTGCAAAACGATATTGCGCAGGTAGCATCGGGGCTGGGCCTACTCCGGGCAGACCACGATAAGCTGAAGGACAGGGTTAAGGACACTGAGAACTCGCTGAAGGACCTGGCGCCCGCTCAGAAAGTATTGGAGAGCAAACTCACGGATGCCCTAGACCGCATTCAGGCCTTAGAGAGGCGAGCAGAAGATGCAGAAAATAGGAGCCGGCGCAGCAACGTCCGGATAGTAGGCGTGCCGGAGAATGAGGGGGAGAAGGACATGGTGGCCTATCTTGACAATTGGCTCAGGACTGTGGTAGCACCGGAGGGGCTGTCGCCCTTTTTCACATTGGAGCGAGCGCGTAGGGTCCCATCTGGACCTCCCAAGCCAGGGCTGCCGCCCAGACCGATCATAGCCAAGCTGCTACATTACAGGGACAGAGACCTGCTCCTGCAAAGAGCCCGGGACGCTGGCCCATTACAGATCGCGAACAGTAAGGTTACGCTCTTTCCTGATTTCACCTTTGAGACGCAAAGGCAAAGAGCCTCCTTCTTAATGATTAAAAGGGAATTGCGCACCGAGGGCATCTCCTACTCCTTGCTCTTCCCGGCTAGGCTCCGAATAGTGGTGGATGACAAAACGCTCTTCTTCAGTGCGGCAGCGGACGCTTGGGACTGGTGGGAAACCTATAAGGCAGGGACGGATGGTGCCAAAGTCCGAGAGGAAAGGGAAAAGGAACGAGAGCGCTCATCAGCAGGCCTGCGGAAATCGAAGAGACTGCGAAAACGGAAGCATGGGTCGCGCAAGCCGACGGCCTCACAAACCGAAGCTGAACGGAAGGCCGCGCTGCTAGAGGTGGAGAAGCTGGCACGTGCTGGGGGCCCCGGCTCCAAACAAGGCACGGACACGCATGTTTCGGCCTCAGGGTCGGAATCGGACCTATCTAAGATCCATCATGCCAAGGGCCCACTGGTGACGCCGCAGACGTCGGAGGAGATCCTGAATGTTTGATTTGCACACTGCAGGCGAGGGGTAACGGATGGGGTGCTGGACGGGGGCTCATGGCCTGGCAGACATGAGGGCTGGGGTAGGTCATTGGGCTCATAGCCGGAACAGTTCATGGGGGATTGGGGGAGGGGCGGGGGGATGGGCAGCGTAGCTCCCTTCTGGCCAAGGCCACGCTCCATAGGCCCTTAAGGCACCCACGGTTACGACCGTTTAGTAGCAACCTGGGTCAATCAGGTGCGGGAGTTTGGATGGGAGCTGATATCTTGGTATTGGGGCCTGTTCTGGAGGGGGAGGGGGGTTGCACAGTTGGGGTTTGTTTGATCTCTTTAACACCATTGACCCTGGGTAAGCTGGGGGGTGGACAGTTGGGAGGTCATGGTTTGTTTGGGGGGGGAGCCACCATCGGCGAGGGTCTTGCATTGGAGGGGAGACATCGTTCTGACCAATGGGATAATGGCTAATATGAACGTTTTGAACTGCATAACCTGGAACGTGAGGGGCTTACACACAATGCAGCGCAGACACAAAGTACATGCCTTTTTGTTGCGGAGTTGGGTGAATATTGCCTTACTGCAGGAAACACATCTCACGAAGCAGCAGGGAGCAGCGCTGCAGAGGAGGTGGAGGGGCCAGCTCTTTCACACCTGTTATTCAGCCTATGCTAGGGGAGTTTTGATTTGGACCAGGGCAGGCACACCGTTCCAACTCACACGCCAGCTGATAGACCAGGAGGGGAGATACGTGGTGGTGGAGGAGAAGCTTAGGGGCAGAGACATTGTTCTGGCTAGCCTATACGCCCCGAATGTTGGCCAATTGGCTTTCTTTGCGGAATTGTCGGGGACACTGGCACACTCCCTAGCAGGCCCGATCCTACTGGGGGGGGGACTTTAACTCCATAGCGGACGCCACCCTGGATAGATCCCACCCGCCACTGAGGGACTCCCCGGTACACCGACTGACTAGGGGTAGGCGGGAATGGCAGGAGAGTTGGGAGCTGACAGGCGTGTGGAGGGCGCAGCATCCAACTGACCGTGACTATTCTTTCTTCTCCGGGCTCCACGACCTCCACGTCCGATTGGATGCGGTGCTATGTACTCGGGGCGTACTGCCGGCCGTTGCCGGGTCGGAGTACCTATCGAGAACGATCTCGGACCACAACCCACTTCTGGTTCGGCTGGCCTGGGTGCCTGAGACGCCCAGGCTACCGACCTGGAAACTTAGACCGGAAACTCTGGAGGACCCCCTAATTGGCGTGGCCCTGGAGGAGGGGATGGCCCAGTATTTCGCTGACAACGAGGGGTCAACGGCCTCTAGGGCTATGGAATGGGACACCTTTAAAGTAGTGATGAGGGGCCTATGTATCACAAAATACGTGGGCACGAGGAAGGTGTTGATGGGCGACTTGGATAGAGCGGATGCCAGACTTAGGGAAGTAGAGAGGAGACGGCCTGGCCGCCCAGATCTCCAGGAGGCGGTCGGCTCGGCTAGGGAGGCGGTGGCGGCCGAGGTGGAGAGGCTTCGTGCTTTTGACTATAGGATGTACATGCTGCGATCCCACGTAGAGGGGGATAAATCAGGCACCCTATTGGCATGGCTCTCGAACCCCGCTAAACGCTGCTCTCCCATATTGCATATGCAGGATGAGGATGGTCACATGCGTTACACCCAGTCAGATATAGTAGACGGTTTCAACAAGTATTATGAGGGCCTGTACAAAAGTGCCCCAGGTGACCGGGGGGAGTGGCCGAGGCCTGGTTGGACGGCTTAACCTTGCCGCGGCTGGAGGAGGAGCAGGCGAAGGAACTGGGGACGGACATTGATCTAGGTGAGATTAGGAGGGCTGTGAAGAAAATGGCTCGCAATAAGTCGCCGGGGATAGACGGGCTGCCCATTGAATTCTATAGCAAATACTTGGATATCTTGGCGCCGCGTCTCCAGACAGTGTATAAGGAGGCCAGGGAGACTGGCCGCCTGCCTCAGTCTATGCGAGAAGCAATAGTGGTGCCACTCCTGAAATCGGGCAGGGAAAGCAGCAGCCCCGCGTCTTACCGGCCGCTCTCCATGCTCACCACCGACTATAAAATCTTGAGTTCCATTCTGGCGGCGAGGCTTTTACCGCACATGTCGGGTCTGATACACGAGGACCAGAACGGGTTCATACCAGCCCGCAACACAACGATTAACATTAGGCGACTTCTCCGCCTCATGGATGGTCTGGGTGAGGAGGACGGGACCGCGCTGGTCCTCTCCGTTGACATGGAAAAGGCATTTGACAGCCTGGAGTGGGACTATTTGTACACGGTCATGGAACGTTTCGGTCTAGGCGCCGGTTATATCCAGTGGACCCGGGTTCTTTACGCGGAGGCAGTGGCGAGAGTGAGAATCGGGACGACGGTTTCCCACCAATATCCAGTGGAGAGGGGCACCCGACAGGGGTGCTCCCTTTCCCCACTGCTGTTCGCCTTAGCAATTGAGCCCCTAGCGGCTGAAGCCCGAGCAGGATGGTATTTCGCTGGGGTGCGAGCCAGGGATGGGCAGCAGTTCATCTCACTGTACGCCGACGACTTACTGCTTTTCCTGAACAACGAGGTCGCGGAGTTGGAAGGTGCAGAAGCCATGCTGGAGCGGTTTGGGGGGATATCGGGGTTGAAGGTTAATTGGTCCAAGACGAGCCTGTTCCCGCTGCGGGAGGGCACCGCTCGGCCGCACCACCGGCCGGCGATTGCCTGGGAACCTACCTGCATTAAATACCTTGGGGTCCACATCTATCACACGGCTGCGGACCTACTCGAGGGTAATGTAGGGTGCTGCGTGCGGGGGCTGAGGGTCTGCATGACCTTCTGGGCCACGCTGCCGCTCTCTGTAGCCGGCAGGATATCCTTATTGAAGATGGTCGCCCTCCCGAGATTGCTGTACTACTTCCGCACGCTCCCGGTATGGATACCTAGCTCCTTCTTCCGGCAGCTCAGATCCCAGATAACCGCGTTTCTATGGAGAGCTGGACGATGTAGGGTGGCGCTGGCAACGCTCACCCGTCCAAAAGACGAGGGGGGACTTGCAGTGCTGGACTACCAGCTTTACTATTAAGCTGCCCAACTGCAGGTCTTCACGCAGGAGGTGGCCCGAGTATATAGGGGCCCGGAGGATGGGGGGCAAAAGGGCATGCCGCGACACGTTTTGGCCTATATCACCCTACAACAGCGGATTGACGGTCGAGACTTGACCCTTGAACAACGCACGTACCGCCAGTGCTGGAATCGAGCGCAGAAGCGGGCGGGCATTCGACGCCCATACGCCCCCGAGATCCCGCTGGGCATGCTGACGGCACTACCGCACGAAGGCGACTGGTCGCGCCTACAGCGATGGGAAGATGCGGGCGTGCAGGTCGTCGGGGACCTCTACGAAAATGGAATGCTCCTCCCGTTCCAAGAACTGCAGGAACGCTTCGACCTTCCAAGGGGGGGTTATCTTCTCCACGCGGCGGTGAGTTGGGCAATCCAAACACACTGGGGAACGGGGCTGGCGGAACCTGAGACGGCTGCGGCATGCCAATACACTATGATGGCTGCGGGTACAGTCAAGGCAGTGACATGCCTGTATAATAGGATGTTGCGCGAAAACCTCCCACCCCTTGCGTCGCTGAAGGCTAAGTGGGAGGCTGACCTGGGCAAAGACATCCCTGACACGACATGGGCGCAGCTAGTGCGCCGGGCCCGCAACAGTACGAGGAATGCTAGATTCCAGATTATCCACTACTATATACTACACAGGGCGTATATGACCCCGGGGAGGATCAAGAGGTACTTTGGAGCGGCGGAAGCGGCGTGCCCTCGCTGCCTGGAGGAGGGGGTTGAACTGGTACACATGCTATGGGCGTTCCCAGCCCTTCGGGACTACTGGCAGGCTATAGGAGAGACTCTGAACGAGGTGACAGACAGAACCATCGATTTCGACCCGGCGGCGTGTATACTGCACTGGTTCCCTCACACCCCCAAAAACAAACTCACAAGCAAATTTGTAGATATGGGGTTGATAGTGGCTAAGCGGGAGATAACCAGACACTGGAAGGCGAGGGCGAGCCCGACACCCAGACGATGGCTCAACGAATTCTTGAAATGGGCGGCCTGCGACAGCACACACAGGTACCAGCTGGCGCGCAGGACTCCTAACCCGGGGGCGACCGAAGCAGCAACAGCATGGGAGGTGATTGTACAAGCCCTCAGAGATAGTGGGGTGGAGGAGGAGGAAGAGACCCTCAGCACGAGCAGGGAAGGCAGGATTAGCTAAGTGACCGACACATACTCAT
Organism: Lissotriton vulgaris; assembly: GCF_964263255.1. Classification (NCBI taxonomy): domain Eukaryota; kingdom Metazoa; phylum Chordata; class Amphibia; order Caudata; family Salamandridae; genus Lissotriton; species Lissotriton vulgaris. Next base: position 794,437,488 of record NC_141685.1, on the reverse strand, counting down.
TGGCTATTGAAGATCAGGGAACAAACCCTAGGCGGACACGAACGGACATTGCTAGAGGCCCTATGGCAGATGGTGGGGGGGGAGGGAGCAGGGGAGTTTTACAGTTCGAGGGGGGGGGGTCATTTGTACTAGTTCGATGAGGGAGAAAAGTAGTCATGCACACACTTCTATGGAATGGTACTCCTGCAACATTGGCATCTGGCATGGAGGGGCTGAGAATTTATTGCCGCCCGACCCCCGGGTTGTGGGCTTACAGGCTGTGTGTGATGGGAGAAGAAATGGTACGCAACAGCGCCCTGATTAATACGATACATGTATGAGCTGCGGCCTGAGCTGTGTGTGACTACAATAAAAATTATATATGTTCGAGCGAAAATCTAGACAAGACATGTTTGAATGTGTGTGAAAGAAGTGCGTGAGAAACGTGAGCAAGCGCTGATTGAAAAAGAGAAACGGAAGAATGTGTATGAAAAAGCGCAAGAATTAAGGAAGAAGGAAGTGAAAGAATTGGAAGAGAGACAGGAGAAGGAGCGCAGATCACAGATATCTGGCCAATATGCTGTTCGGCAACCTCTTTATCCTGTCCTTAATAAACCACAAGATGATTTTTCATTGCTAGATCGTCCTCGGCCTCCGTATGCCGTTCCGTCCGCTCCATCTGGCGAAGATGAGGATTCCAGTGCAGATCGAACGGAACGGGATACTCGCTCTATGCTGTCGGCTGACCGTGCGGCAGAACTTAGAAAGATTGCTCGTCAAGCACTTCATGATTCTATTACTATTTCTAATATCTTAGATAGTTTACAGGGGTGGCAGGACAGAGAGCAATTATATTTTACTGAGCAATTTGCTGAAGAAGTTCTCGACGTGTTTCGGAAAGTTTCTGGTGTTTTAAAACCTAATGATGTAGCAGCTGATTGTAAGCAAATACGTAATGGGCTTTTTACTCTCTCCCAGGTGGCAGATACGATAAGATGGTTGTTCAAACTACGAACTGAGGCACTTCGTATGCGAGAGGAGAAACGGAAAGCAGATGCAGATGCAGATACATGGACGGATTCGCCCGGCGGGAAACAATCATCTATCTTTGGAACAGATAATACCGCAATAGTACATGCAAAGCCTATGCGAGAGGCCGCGCCTTTATATGTTCCTCCTAAGGGAGCGGGTACAAGTGACGATAAGTTTTCTGTAGATGCTAAAGGTTATTTTATTTATAATTGGGTGTATACTCCCTGGAATAGGGCAGATGTCATGGCACTTAAAGCTGCATTGCCTGACCCACGGAAAAATCCAGCCGCTTTCTATGAGGAAGTTGAGGGAGCCATAAATTCTTGTACCATGACATTAGCTGATATCGATTTATTTTTCGGGCTAATATTACCGGCTGATATGTGGAGATTTGTGCGTAAAGTTGATGATCGCGCAGTGTATGGGGCATTATGCAAGGAGATAGAGAGGGAAGACGAAGATAGGGAACCAGCGAAAAAGCCATGTCAGTTGATTTTAGATCTTCCTGCTGCAATATTAACTAAGTTAAAAATTATTATTCCCCCTAAAAAGATTGATTGGACTATTTTAGCATTGTGTAAGCAAAAGGCAGATGAATCGGTTTCAGATTTCTTTACGCGTTTTGAGGAAGCCTTTCATGATTTTAGTGGCCAGTCGCTAACGGACGATACGGGCCGACATTTGTTTGTAGATAAGTATGTTACGAACCTATTACCAGGAGTGGCTAGCCGTTTAAAAGCTAGTGAAAGATCTTGGACTACCTCTTCTCCGGCATCCCTCCTGACGATGGCTCAATATTACGAGCGTCAGGAATTAGAAGCGAAGGGTAGCGAGGATAAAAAGTCTAAAGAATTAAAAACAAAGGTTATGTTATCTCAGGTTTATGGTCCACCTCCTAGAGGTAACGATAGAGGCGGATGAGGATTTTATGGTTTCTCTTACACTCGTTCGAATTTGGCCGTTGATCAATGCGCTTATTGTAGGAAATTTGGCCATTGGGCAGATGAGTGTCCATTGTTGCGCTCACAACGTTATGTCCGTGGTCGAGGACTAATGAGAAATTGCGCTGGATATTCAGGCCCTAGAGGCAATACGAACGATCGCGCTAGGTTTGATTCTAATGTGCGTGTACAAAATGGGTTCAATACTTTTGAAGGGCTAATGGCAGCCCGAAATGCATTGGGTATTTTTTATTAAAGACTGCTTACGATGGACTTCTTGCGTTAATCGTATTCATTCCTAAAAGGCCTGGATGGGCACAGTTTGAATATCAGAAACCTGTAAATTGGCAGTAGAACCCTGAATGTTGGATATCTGGATGAAATGGAGACAATAATAGTCGGAAACATAACAGTTTAAAAAAATGGAGAAAGTTCGGAAAAATGAAGACAAAAGGTTAATAGTCGTTCGATGAAAAGGTGCACGCTAAAATAGCGGCACTAAGCTGTGCATTTGGTTTTGGGGGCTACACAGTCCCTCACTTCTCAATATTACGAGCGTCAGGAATTAGAAGCGAAGGGTAGCGAGGATAAAAAGTCTAAAGAATTAAAAACAAAGGTTATGTTATCTCAGGTTTATGGTCCACCTCCTAGAGGTAACGATAGAGGCGGATGAGGATTTTATGGTTCCTCTTACACTCGTTCGAATTTGGCCGTTGATCAATGCGCTTATTGTAGGAAATTTGGCCATTGGGCAGATGAGTGTCCATTGTTGCGCTCACAACGTTATGTCCGTGGTCGAGGACTATTGAGAAATTGCGCTGGATATTCAGGCCCTAGAGGCAATACGAACGATCGCGCTAGGTTTGATTCTAATGTGCGTGTACAAAATGGGTTCAATACGTTTGATAGGCGTAATCAATACCAGATGTCTGATTATGTGCAGCCTGATTTACATGATTCTGCTTATGCATAGGATTGCGTAGGATGGGGTAAGGAATCAGTTGAAGTTCCAGTAGATTAGCGGGGTCCTTATGTTACAGCACATGTTTTGGGTTCTACTGATCAGTTTCTGGTTGATACTGGAGCTACTCGTAGCGCTCTGTCTAAACAATTGGTTCCGAGGGCTCCCCTGTCTGGCTTAACGATCACATCAATAGGGTTCGATGGAACACCTTCCCTTAGCCCATTGTCACAACCACTTGCTTTTCATGTTGATAAGTTTGATGCTCCGTGCCCGTTTTTGCTATCCCCAAATACACCAGACAATATTGGGGGTCTTGATATGCTCAAGTATTTTAGAGCCACAATAAGATGTTACCCTGAAGGAGTACCTGTGATTTTGAATGACAATTATCCAGTAACGGACAGAGTTTGCATTGCTAGAGAGGATACTGCATTAGTCTCCCTACCTAAAACTTTGTGGGCTACTTCAGATACTGATGTGGGACAGATGGTTATTTCTCCAGTGCATATTAGTGTAAAGGAGGGGGCTGTGTTACCATGTTTGCCTCAATATAGAATTTCACAGGAGGGTGAGGAAGCACTCACACGAATTGTACAAGATCTTATTGAAGTTGGGGTTGTTCAAGAAGGTCCATTTAATGTATGCAACAGCCCGATTCTCCCAATTTTGAAGAAAGACACTGATACTAGGATTTATCGAATTATAATTGACCGACGGGAGGTGAATAAGATAGTGGTGCCAAAATACCCAGTGGTTTCTGACATCACGACACTTCTTACTTTAGTTCCACCTACTGCAACCACGTTCTTTATTATAGACTTGAAGAACGCTTTCTTTTCGATCCCTATTCAGCCTGATAGCCGATATCTGTTCGATTTCACTTTGAATAATCAATCGTATAGATTTTGTAGAGTTCCTCAAGGCTATACTGAGAGTCCTAGTATTTACAGCCAAGTATTAAAAAGACAACTTGACTCTTTTGTTCTGCCCGAAGGTGTGGCGCTCATACAATATGTCGATGATATCTTGTTGGCAGCTGATACCCCTGAACAATGTGAAAAGTGTACCCTGTCTTTGCTTTCTTTCCTTGCTTCACATCATCACAAAGTATCGAAAAAGAAGTTGCAGTATTGTAGACCAAAGGTAACCTACTTAGGTCACATTTTGTCTAAGGAGGGGCGTGCACTCACATCAGATCGCATTCAGGCAATTTTAGACACACCAGTACCTTCTACACAGAAAGAAGTTCGAGCATTTTTAGGTCTTACTTCTTTTTGTAGGCAATGGATATTGGGATTTTCATACATTGTTAAACCTTTGTTAGAACTTTCGACAAAAGACACTCCAATACCCCTTCCATGGACAGATGAATGTGAGAATGCTTTTCGACAGTTACGACAAGCCCTTTGTTCAGCACCAGTGTTAGGTACTCCAGATTACATGAAGCCCTTTAAATTGTATGTAGATGAGATGGATGTGCATTGTCGGTTTTAGTACAGACACATGGTGATAAGCAACGCCCTTGTGCATATTTTTCAGCAGTACTTGATCCTGTTGCTCGAGCATTGCCTGGATGTTTTCGCTCGGTTGCAGCAACAGCTGTGTCAATACTCCAGAGTGAAGGGATATTCTTATCACATAAGCTGGTGGTGCTGGTACCCCATGCTGTTGATGCCCTTTTGAATCAAACAAAGACGCAGCATTTAATTAGTGCTCGTCTGACAGGATATGAGCTGACGCTGTTAGCTCCTCATATTACACTGAAGAGATGCGCAACACTAAACCCAGCCACGTTGTTGCCTTTTCCGGCGACTCAGCCTGAGGCGCAAGAAACACATGACTGTATTTTCCTGACTGAGGAACAAACAAAGGGTCGTATTGATTTGCAAGATATGCCCCTTCCAGATGTAGATGGAGAACTGTGGGTTGATGGGTCCTGTCTGAAGTTACCGGATGGTGCAACTTCAGCCGCATATGCAAATACTACACTTCCCACAATAGTGGAGACAGCTCACATACCACAGAAATCAGCCCAAGCAGCAGAACTGATAGCTTTAACACGAGCATGTGAGCTTAGTACAGGTTTGCGTGTGAACATTTATACAGATAGCCGCTATGCTTTTGAAGTGGTGCATGATTTTGGCCTGCTCTGGAAGGAAAGAGGTTTTCTGACATCACACGAGATGCAGATAATGCACGGAGAACTAGTGCATAATCATTTGACTGCATTAACATATCCAAAGAAGATAGCTATAGTAAAATGTAGTGCGCACAAGAAAGTGACTGAAAAGTTGGGACAAGGAAATGCTTTTGTAGATCGAGTGGCACGTGAGACTGCGATGCAGCCTGACACTACTTCCTTGTATGTAGTGAAGTCACAAGCTGAGCGGTGGCACGATGCTAGGAAAAAAGTATTACAGATACAGAGGACCGCTTCTGACAAAGAATGGGAGCAATGGTCCAAGGATGGAGAGTTGGATGATGAAGGTTGTTGGCGAAATAAACAGATGGATAGATGGAAGTTGCCTATAGCTCTTGTAAAACCTATGGTTCAGATGGCTAGCACATGTTGGTGCTTCAGCAATAGTGAAATTGCTTACGCAAGTTTGGGAGCATCCAGAAATTGCTAGCACAGCTAAGAGAGTAGTACAGTCCTGCATGATTTGTCTGCGATTCAATCCTGGGAAAGGGACACGAACTCCAGCAGGAGGATTTGCTACACCAACTGCACCTTTTGAAGTTTTGCAGATGGATTATATTCAGCTTGAACGCTGTAATATTCTGAAGTATGTCTTGGTGGTGGTATGTGCCTTCAGTAAATGGATTGAGGTGTACCCTACAAAGGATAATACTGCAATTACTACGGCAAAGGTACTTTTGAAGGAATTTTTCCCTCGTTATGGTGTTTGTAGATGTTTGTGGAGTGATAACGGGCCTAATTTTATAGGGGACGTTTTCAAGTATGCCCCTAAAGGATTAGGGATCAAACAGAAGTTTCATGCCGTGTTCCACCCACAATCAGCAGGATTAGTGGAAAGATACAATGCTACTCTGAAGCTGAAATTAGCCAAGATACATGCTTCTACTTCTCTGACTTGGCCAGACGCGTTGCCACTGGCATTGTTGTCTATTAGATCAGTGCCTCATTCTTGAACAGGTCTCACCCCTTATGAGATCCTGTTTGGTAGGCCTATGAATATCTGGGGAATTCCTAAACCAAGTTCTATATATGATGTACCTTGTGTCTTAATGAATGACTATTTGGCACAGTTAACTGATAACTTGGTTTCTATTCATTAACAGGTTCGAGAAGCACTTCCTGACAGATCTACAGGTGAAGGCCATTATCTCCGACCTGGTGATTTGGTTCTCCTGAAGTCCTTTGAGAGATCGAGCAGTTTGGAGCCGAGGTGCTACTCACCACAAGGACAGCAGTTCGAGTCACGAACCGGAAAAATTGGATCCACAGTACCCATTGTCGATGAGTATTTCCTACTTTGGTGGAGCCTGCTGTGTTGACCGAACATCGAGAGGTTCTGACTGCGGAGAAAGGCCGTTCTGTGACATCTGAGGAGTTCTTCCCGGACCAGACAATCCCTGGAGCAACGAGATATAATTTGAGACCGAGAAAAGAGTCTGCAGTGCTTGTGAAAGTTGTCTGAGCATTCCCTGGGTTAGTGAAACGTAGAGCCGATGTGGCAAGGGGGGGGGAATCAGCCCTGCATTAGAGTAGTGACACCCGTCTTGGCCCGTGGTGAATAAATCAACGGCTGCCCAGGGGTAAGAGCTCTGACAACGACTTTAATTTCAGGAAGAATTGTTTTGTGCTTTTGTCAAAAATGGAAAAGAAGAAGATTTTTTGTGCTGTAGGGTTTATTGTTGTCTTGACGATTGTGGCAACAATAACATGGTCTGTTGAGGAGACAACTCCTGCTCGTGAGTTGTTTGTTGTTGCTACACCGACACCAGAGGAGCATTATTTCTTTACGCTCCCATGTCAAGAATTGAAGCATCAACAATCCTATCTTAATAACACTTTTATTCAGATTTTACATCATACCAACATTGCTACGAATGCCACAAACTGTTGGATTTGTGGGATGATGCCTGCACATCAAAAGAAAGGAGGTACACCGTTTATACCTCTTCCTTTTTCGCATAATGGCTCCTGTAGAGCCGGGTATACTCTGCTTTTTCCGACTAGGAAGCCCACAGTGGGTAGACTGCTTTTCCGGTTGAACAAAGAGTGTCATCAAGACAAAGATGGGTATCCCCAAGCGAATGGAACTAAATGGGAGTGGGAGGAATATCGACCGGATAATATTTCAACGCCATATATCTTCACCAACACAAGAGACTCTGCTGAAAGTGAACATTTTGTTATTTCTGTTACTCAAGCGCAAGCAGAATTATGTGTACAGAACATTGGACATATCCCTGTTGGGATCAGCAACTGTATTACTGTTTTAAATATAGATGGTTTGAATAACAGTACCTTTTTAGCTTCACATAACACCTATTTTGTGTGTGGGAATCGTGGATATTATCGATTGCCAGCTGGGTGGACAGGTGTTTGCTACGTGTCATTTTTGTTGCCCCCTGTGTTTCTGGCACCTCCACTGTATCATCGAGATCTTAAATTATTCAACAATATTACTGTAAATCAATATAAGAGGACCTTGAATACTGATGATATCGATCAAACAGATACTAGCCTACAACAAAATGTAGATTTTAATTTAGGATTGTTCTCTTTTGTGGGAGCTGCATTAAATAGTAGAAAGGTGTGACGACTAACTAGAGTTGTAGAAGCTGTTACAGATCAAGCAGCTGTAGCCCTAGGAAACCTCACTGAAGAATTACAAATTGCTAGAATTGTTGCTTTACAGAACCGAATGGTTTTAGACGTTATGTTAGCAGATAGAGGTGGTGCATGTCGCCTTATAGGTAGTAGTTGCTGTGTGTTTATCTCAGATCATACGCCATCAGTGTATAAAGCGATCAATAAACTCCATAAGATCGCTGCAGACCTCCATACAGAAAATGGTGCGTGGACTTTTACAGGATGGTTTTGGACTCTAATTTCTTCCTGGGGTTGGAAAGTACTGACTGCTCTATGTATAATAATTGCAATAATCTTCACTTGTTGCATGTGTATCCAGTGTAGTCCGATGATATGTTCTATGTGTATTACTGCTTGCATACCGACCAAAAGAAATGTTGCAGAAGTTAAAATGCAGAATGATTTAAACAAGGAGATAGCTGATATGATGGTCATTGATATAAGGGATGAGTATCTAGCTTATCCTAGGAAGTCGAATGTCTTCAGCTAATGCTGAAAGGGTCGTCTGTTGTAAATCAACGGCAATTGGGTTAAGCATTAGCAGAAGACATGCTGTATTTGACCATTATCGTATCAAATGAACCGACTTCATTTTGTATTCGCAGCGGCCATTTTGTATGCCATACATTGCCATGTGCTCATCATGTGCTTTGTCCTACTTCCTTGTTAACTGCGCCTGAAGTCTGCCCGGCAAAAGGCTATATTTAGCATCCCCAACTTCCAGCATGCCCAGACATGCCCAGTACGGTCTGAAGCTGTTACTAATTAGTTCCAGATAGGAATGTGTTTACTAGTTTCTGAAGACTGTTAACTCCGCCCACTCATCGATTGTGCTTTCCAATATGTCCTTATATGTACATAAAACTGCTCTTGTATTCTGTACCGCCTTCTTTTGAGCCCCCTCATTGTGTATAAAAGGGGCCATGTGCTTTAGTTCGGTGTGCTACTCTATACAATACTGAAGGGTGTTGTGTGGATTGTAGTACCACCTTTAAAGGTTTAATAAACATTGCTTTTGTAGTTTCCAGTTTCCGTGCCAACTTCTCCCTATGGTCTAAGGACTCTGTGCAGCGAAGGGCGAACCCCTTGCATTGGTAGGTCTAGCTGAGGCTTGCTTACATCATGAGAATCACAAATGAGGCTGTTGATACATATGGCCCAATGTATATAACAAATTAAACAATTATCTAAAATGCATATGTGAATCATGTTTTAAACTGAAGTGGGAAAATTAGCAAATTAAACTAAAATTGTAGCACTGGAGTCTAGAACCAAAATGATTATGCCGTATGTGGAGCACTGCATGGTTCACCAATGCATAACAGAGTAACAAAGTGTACACCAATCTCGGCTACATACCACAAAATATGCCATCCATGTATAGATTTAAAAGCTAAAGTGGGACACTAAAAGCAAAATAAAAAAGTACAATTCTGCACTAGAAATGCAATGTAGTTTTAAAATAAATTAGCACATAAAATTGCAAGGGGATATGTTTCACCAGTAGTGCAAATAGTTACAGAAAGCCACTCTCTAAATGTTCCTATATTGCCTCACAGAAAGTAAAACTTACTCCAGCAGTCATCATTAACTCCCACTTTACTTCTACAAATAAGAAAAATCTCGAAATATTACACTGAAAATCAATCACTAAAGCTAACAATAAAAAATAGATATAGAATGAGAGCTAAATTTGAACACTAAAATTAAACTGACTATAAACAGTTAAAATAAAAAAATAAACAGGATTCTGTAAGATCACACTGGAACATTAAAGGTTGTGGGTTTCATACTATTTTCCCCTAGTTATTATCTAGTAAACTCACACTCAAGAATGAATATTAGACAGAGCAACCTGCGCATTGTGGGCTCCCCGGAGGGAGTGGAGGGCCCTAATATGAGGGTTTTCCTGGAACAATGGCTGAGAGACTGCTTCCTAGTGCAAGTCTCCTCGTGCTTTGTTACCGAACAATCCCACTGAGCCCTGAGTGCAAACCCCCCGACGGAGGGTACTGCCAAGTCCGTCATTGCCCGCTTCCTAAATTATCAAGACCGGGACATGATACTGAGAGAGGTGCGAAAACTTGGGGAGGTCCGCCATACCCAGTCAAATATCATGGTCTTCCCAGACTACTCTAGGGAAATACAAAAACAAAGACAAACTTTCAACACGTCAAAAAGCAGAAACTGAGAGCACTGAACATACAGTACATGCTGCTGTTTCCAGCTAAACTCAAGGTTATCTCTGAGGGCAAGATAATCTTCTTCCAAACTCCAGAAGGGCCTGGCTGGAGGAGCGCCCAATCTGGTGCAGAAACAGGGACACTCAAGAGACGCAGTTGAGTCAATACGAGAGGGGGCCAAGCCCAAAACCCAGGGGGTTGGAGAGAGGCTACAGCAGGGGTGCTGTGAATAAACAATGAGAAAAGATTTCCCGCCTGCATAGAAGATGAACCTTGGGGTCCAGGCTCACAAATTATAGGGAGGGGGAGCAAGCCCAGAGGCAGCCAAAAAAAACAAAAACGAGACAAGTCACAGAAAGATGCCAGGTTAGACCAGTCGAAACATGAACGCACAAATGACTCTGACAATAACCACCTGTTAATGGAGGTGATAACTAATCTGGAGGCGGAGACCTCAGCTAGGGTCTTTTCAGACCCTGCAATGGACTCAACACGTGACAAGGGAGATCCCTGGAGTACCAGGGAGAACAATCAACATGCTTCATGTCCTCCTCCCCGGAGATTCCCCAACTATACATGAGAAGGGGACTGTTTTGTCATTCACTTGTTGTTTTTCTACTAAAGGTTTAGTGACTATACGAAGGAAGGGCAACAGACCTCTCTTGGAGGGGACGAGTGGGGTGGGGGTGGGAAGGGAGGGAAACTAGATAGGAAGGGTGCAGATGATGAGGCCACTGTGGAAAGGCCAGATAATACCATGTAACGTAGACACTGGGCCCAGGCAAGCAAGGTGATGGCAGGTACACAATACTGCCGTAGAATGTGAATGACTCAGTGACAAGGTCAAGAGAGGGCTAGTAGCTAGATATATTAAGAAACTTAAACCTGATGTAGTCCTTCTACAATAGACTTATTTGCGAGGATCTCACTGCAGTTGTTTTCCGGGAAGAGAGGCATACACAACATTAGTGCATGCAAGTTTCACCACAGGATCCCACGGAGTTGCCATCCTAGTCAGAAACCCCCCCCCACCACCATATAAAGAAATCATGGGCTGACCCAAATGGGACCTACATGGCAGTGAAAGAACTCTGGGGCCGGAGGGATGTTACCCTGGTCAGCATGTAGGCTCCCTCCAGAGACTCCAAAAGGTGACCCTAGATGCAGTGGCAAGGTTCTTGTTGGAGGCATGCTCCTCTGTTCACATTACTGGGGGCGACTTCAACATAGTTATGGTATTGTCCCTAGACCGCACCAGCCCATTAAAGGGACCACAGGAGATAGTTTTGGCGGGCTTCTCAGAGACCATGGGGCTCTTGGGGCTTTAGGCGCCAACATCACCCCACTGACTATACATACTCCTATTATTTAGCAGCCCACAGGGTGTTCTTCAGGATTGACTACATCTTCACACCGGCTGGCGAAGTGAGAGGTTTGGAAAGAGACAAATTCTTGGCCAGGGGTCTGTAAGACCTCTTCCCCTTTGGCTGACTTTCAGGGCCAATATGCGTAGGGGAATGTAGGTCTGCAGACTGAATGCCTGGAAACTGAAGCCTGAAACAGTGGTAAGGGAAATCAGAGTAGACACGTTACTATATTTTTATGAGAATAAAGACTTCGTAACTTTTGCTCTGGTCCTCTGAGAGGCTATTAAGTACTACTTAGTGTCAGGGCACAAAATATCATAGCCCATAGGAAGAAAAAAGAGGTGCGGGTAATGGAGGAACTGGAACAGACACTTATGGAGGGGGGGGGGGCAGACCTGGGGTGCACTCAGATCCAGCCATACTGCACAGGATTGTGATAGTCCACAGGGAGTACTAAACACTGGCAGACTAGAAAGTCAGTGTCATGATCCTATCCAGGCAACATCGCCTATATGACACCAGGGATAAAGCAGGGGGACTGTTAGCTTGGCTAGGTAGAAAGGCAGAAGAGGCAAAGTGGGTGACTGAGATCAAAGGAGACAATAGGGTTTCATGTGTCACGCCTCGGGACAATGTGAAGGGGTTTGCACAATACAATGCTGCCTTTAATAAGGCTCGGCCATAAGCAGATACCACTGAAACAGAAAACTACCTGGGAGAGGTAACAATTCCAACCCTGTCGCGGTAAGGATGACAGACCTTAGAGGAGGATGTGGGCCTATCAGAGGCATTGTCTGCCATTGGCAAATTAAAGACAGGGAAAACCCCAGGTCTTAATGGCATACCGGCTGAACTTTTTGAAATGAATGCTGGACTCCTGTGTCCATACTTGCTCAAGATGGTCAGTGAAGTTAAGGCAATGGGTGCCCTCCCGCTAGACCTCCAACAGCGCCACTATGGTAGTGATTCACAGTCAATGTAAGCCTACAACACAATGCAGTTCCTACTGTCCGATCTCCCTCCTGAACATTGAGACAAAAATAATGGCTACCATATTAGCCATCAGACTCATACCGGTAATTAGTAATCTAATACACCGGGACCAATCAGGCATCATGCCTAAAAAGTCGAGAAGGCTCAACCTCAGTCATCTTTAAAACTGGCTCAAGGTGGTCCAAAATAGTCCCCACATAACCCTGTCCTTCGATGCTGAGAAGGCGTTTGATGCCATCCACTGGCCCTTCATAAACAGGCCTTGGGGAAGTTCCAGTTTGGCCCCAGATTTATTGCCTGGATCAATCTTCTTTACAAAAACCTGGGTTGCAAGAGTCAGAGTAAATGGAGAGCTATCCACCAACCCCACAGAGAGGGGCACAATACAAGGATTCACTCTATCACCCCTTTAATTTGCCCTTATGCTATAGCACCAAGCCTGAATAATCAGAGTGGCACTGGGTAAAACTGCAGAGGAACCGATATAATGAGGGCATTTTCCACCCTAACATCCGGGCATAATATTGGGCAGTGCACTTAATAGTGGTCAACAACTGGGGTATATGCCTGGAGACCACCCATGTGCCGGAGAAGAACCAGTTCCAGACTCGCTCCTACTTACAATACTTATTCGGGGGGAAGGGCGTCAAAGAACCTACCGACAGTGACCCAGATGACCACTGATGCCTGGAAAGGGGTGGAAAGACTGACGAACTGGTAAAAAATGTTGACCCGGGAGACACCCCTATGGGTGGGAACACATTTGAAGGAATTTGGAAGGCTGAAGAGTTTTGGGCAGTGGGATACAATCGGAATCTCGAAGTTGGGGGACCTCATAGCGGAGGGTGCACTGGATCCCCTTTAGTTCCTTATGACTGGAATACCATCTACATAATACCAAATATTTTAAATATTCACAATTAAAACACACCTGGAAGGTGGAGAAAGTCACCTAGACGACATCCCATAGTGTGCAACACTGTATGGGAGGCCCCTCCAAGGTGAGATAGCTGGGAAAGCAGTCTTATAGATGTATAAGACTATCCTTAACAATGTCCCAGATACCCTGACAAAACCGAAGGCAAAATGGGAAGGCGAGGTGGGCGAATTAAACAACACAGATTGGGAGGCGGCCCTGAAGCACCAGGGGAGGTAGCAGTCAAGTTACACCTGCAACTTATTTAGTTTAGGGACCTGCATAGGATATACTACGACATGGCCCGTTTATATAGATTTGGTAGGGCAGAGGCCCCCAACTGTCTGAGATGTGGGGACGAGATTTGGTCATTCCTGCACACAATGTGGCCCTGCCCTGTGATAAGCTCATACTGGATAAATGTGATGGAGGAACTTAATAAGATACTGGGTGTAAGCCTGCCAAAAGACCCCAAATTCGTACTACTGGGGATACCCACAGAGGTAGATGTGCCCAGAAGTAAACTCCTCTTTAGCAATCTGCGCCTTGTGGTGGTGAAGTGAAATGTGGCCAAGCACTGGAGTGCCCCCAAGTCGCCCACCCTCAAAGAATGGAAAGCAGAAATGGACCTCCATATAGTGGCCAAAAGAGTTACATATAAGGCAAGAGAATGCCCCAAGAAGTCCCGTAAAGAGTAGGGTCTCTGGCTCAGGCACTACAACACAGACTTGGGTGGAGATGGAGTGAGCCCTCCTCTACGTAGTTTCACTGATTAATACCGATACAGAAAGAGGAACTTCTGACCTACAGGAGTTAGTTGTGGTGGACATGCCAATACTGTCCATTATTGTAACACTGTACAATTGCACGCTGAATCTCACGTAGCATTGTTGATGAACGAGATGTTTTGTATCATGTATTGTTTCAGAGAAAAATCTTATAAAAATATTTAATAAAAGATAAAAGAGAGAATATTAAATTAAATACCACAATATAAATTTGAAACTAAAATTCTGTGCCTTGAGACCCTCACAGGGGAGTAGCCGCGCTATACAAACTCCTAATTGATTGATTTGATATAAAAAGTTTAAAAAAAAACAAGTACTTAAAATTCGAAAAAAGGCATGATTAAAATTAAATGGCAACACAATGAATTGAAACTCATCACACTACAGAAAAATGGTAACATCAACTTGGAGTACACGGAAAATGTAGGACAGCCTAATAATGAACACAAAGATAAAATGAAAACAATAAAAAAGAACTGAAACTATATATTATACAGCATAATCAACCAAATTTGACAATACTGCTCAACTACATTTCTTTCGTATTAAACACAACTTAGTTTTCTTTCCTTGATATTTTAAAATCAAACTATAGCCCTCATTATGATGTCGACGGTCAGACCGCCAGATTATGATCCAATGGTCAGAGGTAAAGGGCGGAGGGACCGACTGCTGCTTTTCTGACAGGCTCAAGGACCCCGTCGGGGCAGCGGAGGAACTGTAATCTCTACAATAGGGGCAGTGCCTCCTCAGGCTCTGCTATAGGGATTACGATGTCAGTTTCCCCTCTGCCTTTCCATGGGGGTCCAACTGCCATGAAAAGGCAGATGGAAAGGGACTCTGGGAGCCCCAAGCAGGGCCCCGTCCCCCTTGGGCCTCTACTATGAGGGTCGGGGGCCACACGTGGTGCCCGCCTAAACAGCCATGCACCCTGTGCCAGGCACCTCATGTTGTGTGGCACACAGTACATGGATGTTTGTAAACATGATTTTTGCCATTGCGGCTTCTACTGCAGCCCTTTTCCAGGCCGCAGCACAAGCCTCAATTGAAAAATGCATGTTTCCGATCGACTTCACAGTGGTCAGATCATAATAAGGCGGGTGGAGCCACCGACTACATGTCAGCGGACCCTGATACGATGTCGGCCAGACACTCTTCCCACCAGAATAGCAATGATGGCCTATATTTCTCTTGTCTACGTGAATTATTGAATACCCAAAACTTAAGCGCCTAAGCTGTCTTGCCTAAAACTAAAAATGAATATAAGCAAAAGGGTTGCATGGCATAATATTGAAATGCTACAAAAATCTCACAGCCAGAACACCTCCTACCACAATATTGTGAAGCAGCTATACATAATACAGACCTACTATTCTAACTCTATATCTATAGACATAGATGTGAAATATGCTGTAAAGGTACATAATTGTGGAGTTGTGTTCAGGAAACCTAGAGTTCCTTTTATATATACGATCGTTCATAATAGTTTGGCAGTTGATATTGCAGCTAATGTACATTTTGTAGCACAATATTCTGGTAGTATACCATGGAGGAGACATCACTTCAACAATGAAACTAAACACACTAAAAACGAAAGCTAAAATTAAAAGGAGCACCCAAAATAAATGAAAAAGAACACAAGCTGATGTATTAACCAAAACAAAATTACAGTCATTCCAAAAATAATTTTTTATATTCCATTTTTCAATTGTAATTATTCCACAAACTAAGTCTAAGTATTAAAAACAAAACCATAATTTAATGTAAAAGAACTTTTGAACGGTCTTACATAAGAGAAATTAACTCGACAAGTAAATAAATCTTCAGCTAAGTAAATCACTAAAAACTAAAATTAAAATTGAAGGCAAACGATCATTCCAAGAGTTATGAATATGCTTTTTTCTGTTACATTACATGGCTCATCAGTCATTTATGTAATTTTTTTATTAAGTTTGAAACTATTTCACATTCTTAAAATGTATATTCAATATTGAACTGGGTGGTTGTGGCTGCTATAAAAAATACAAATCTAAAAATAACACTATGCTGAATACTAACGTAGACGATTCATCTGAAAGCTGAAATGGTGAGGGAAATGGATTTCTAAACATACAAAATAAAAAATTGGCCATAAGAAAGATTTGAAGTTCCCAACTCACAAACAAGTGGTAAATGTACACTAGTAGGTATGCTTCTACTTTATAGTACATTTACAATGTTTTGCACAATTACAATTGGCGGGGAATATACAAACAAACCCACTGCCCTTTTTGGGAAACTTCAACAGCTGAAGCTTTTTAAGGAGTATCCACATGTGTAATATTTGAACCATGCACATTTGCATTTATACATGTAAATGCCAAGGGAAATTGAATTTGCATTGTTAACTTTTTATTTTATTTTTTCTCTACCGCAAAAATAGCTTACCCATGAGGGAAATCCCTTCTCCTACACCCCACCAATTTTGGAGTACTCCCTGTCTTGTCTATCACATTGTCTACAGCTTTACTGCTGCTGCCAGAGGGAATATATCTAAAGGGTGGGTATTTAGCCTTGCAAAAGTTTGCGAATTCCCTCAAACTCACAGTTGTTTCGGTATTTATCAATTTTCCAAAATATTCTAGCCTAGGAATTCCTACTGCTAACCACAGGAAGTAGAGGGTAAATTCAATTTTGTCAATACAACGCTGAATGTACGCACTTGTAAAATCTGCTCTTTTAGGTTCCATTAGGGTTGCAAATGGCTTCATGAATCTGTCACTAAAATGTTAAAATAAACTAAAATGTAATTTTAAATATAAAAATTAAAAGAAAAACAATATACACAGGGCAAACACCATATCAGATGCTAAATATTTAGACTAACTAAATTCAGATAAAACATTGACATATTATTAGCAAGACAAAATGTACCTTCAAAATTAATTAATGCTGGTCTGCTCTGAGGGCACAAAAATAATAGGAAAAGTAGCTAAACCATCTGTTTTCTAATTTTTTGTCAGCTGCAAACTGTCTGGAACTCTAATTACTAACATGATATTGAGGGAGATAAACGAGGGACTTGCCTTTTTTCTGCCATAAAAGAGAAGTTTAGTAAACTTTTCCACTGCTTGCTTTGCGGTCTCTGTGCAGCTTGGGACTTCTCCTGTGAGCAGATCCTGTGTGTCGGCTGTCGGGGCAAGCCACGAATCGTCATTGAGATTGATCAGGTTGCCGTTTGCCTCCTGCTTTTTGTACTTTTCACGTTTGCAGTCCTTCATCAGGAGATCCGCGATGTCTGACCCAACCATGGACTGCAATGAAAGAAAATTGCGTGCCAGCAAGTAGAAAAAACTGAGAGTATCCTCCACAATAATGCTAAGATTATGTCCACAACAAGATAGGTTCTATAAGAATGTGACTAAAACAAAATAGTACAAGCTAAAAGCAAAACATAAATTAAAGATACAATTGAAAATTCATCTATTTATGTATTTTACAATGTTCTAAAAATGCACTTTAGACTTTTGCAAGTACTATACTTCAACCTGCACCCAAGGAGCCTCATCACACAGATGAGGTTTCCTGTCATGTCTCCGCATCTTATTTCTAAATGCCTCACCGCAGACCTGCTACTGGTACGACAGCTCCCAGTGTTGAACTGGCATATATGGACACTGGCATATACGGCAATCTGGCAGTGACCGAAGGACTAGTCTGACAGATCGGTGGGTAGGGCAATTTGTTAGCTGTTTGTAGGCCTGTTTTTTGGACTGGGTGGTCAGCCTTTAATGTTAACTTCCCAGATATTATCACAATATGTCTGCAGTAAGCAAAGTCCATGTAGTCTTCTATTCCTTTCTAAACACCTTAAAGCATCTCTTTACAAGTTAAAAACAGCCCGATTTGCAAATGTGGGCTACTTTTTTAACTATCTAATTTACTAAACAAGTCCACTTATATTTAGGTGGCAGGGCTTATTTTCTGTCTCAGTCCTATGCTGCCAATGCCCGTCCACCACAGATGTCCCAGCGAATTTCTTAAAGAGACCAATCTCTCATCCCTTGCAGCCCATCCCAGCTTAGGCATTCTACATTTGGGACGGGGAGCGAGCCTCTATACACTGTGACAGGGCTATAGTCACCCTTTCCTTCAGAGGTCATTGGGAAGAGTCTCACAAGTCAAATCTCCACATAACTACATCATTTTCAGGTCATGCTGCTTGTCTGTCAGAACCCAGACCTCCGCTACACCAATGGCATAATTCAAACATTTGACGAGGGGCACCTGAGTCTCCCATATCTCACAGATATTCACTGGTCTTGGACTGCAGGGATCTCTCCAAAGGTATAGGCCCCTGAATGGTTGGGGCCCCCCAGCACTGCAAGGTGTACAGGGGCCTACATTGCGCCCCTGCACTACCCAGAACAGGTTAACTCAAATCTTAGTGCCAGTATCCATTCCATAGAGTAGAACATCCTCATGTAACTAAATGCATAGAAGCCCGGCTCGCTCTGACCTCTTAAAAAAATGAATTGAAAGCTGAAATTAAAATTACACCGTGATTGGACAAATCGTATTTTTTAATTATTTTGTAGCAAGTCTGACATTGATCTTAAAACAAAAAATTAATGTAAGCACGTTAAAGGAGGTCATTTGAAGAGGGAAAATGAGAAGAAGAGCGACAAAGAGAAAATATCATTTAGCCCAGACAGTGGTAAGCCTGTGCATCAGTCACAAAAAAAAGTACCTCAAGCAAGAAATGTTGCATATCTCATTCTTTGCTATGGATAATATATCAGTTTCGGTGTTTGTTGATGCATTCAGCCTTTTGCTCTCAGTATATCAAGACAGGAAAGTGACCAAAATGCCATTTACCTTAAAATTGGCTGAAGAGAAGTAAATGGGTGATATGGTTTTTCTCTTTTACCATATAGAGAGAATTCAAATTAATATCTCAGATTTAAGCTGGACAAGCTTATCTTAAAATACTAAGAATTTTCACACCACAGCACAAACAAAAAATAATACGCTTTGGGTGGCATACTAGGGCTGGCTCATTCTAGTGTTTTGATATAATCAGTAGAATGTCCTGTCTTGTAACAGAATGTGGAACTGTGTGTGTTGAGAGGGATTCCACTAGCAATTGGAGATGGCTGGTGTGTAAGAATACAGCTTACCTGGCTCCTCACCGACTACCTTAGCAACCACCATCACCGCAATGATACGCAGAACGAATTCAGGCCCAAAACAGTACAGAAACAGCACACATCGCTGCCACAGACCACATCCACATGATTCATGACAGAGCATTGCCACCACAGACGACATCTGCATGATTCACGGCAGAGGAGACGCAGCAGCCCTCATTGTACTGGACCTCTCTGGAGCATTTGACAAAATCTCACACCCCATCCTCATCAGGTGCCTACACGACATTGGCATCCAAGGATCGGCTCTCCGCTAGATCTGCTCTGTTTTAATGGCTAGAACACAGGCTGTCAGTCTGGCACCTTACTCCTCGGAAGCCCTAAAAATCATCTGTGGAGTGCTCAGGGCTCATTGCTCAGCCCCACACTCTTTAATGTATGCTTAGTCCATCAGGTCACGTCATCCGTGCACACATCAACATCCACTCCTATGCTGACTACATGCAACTCATACTCACCCTTTCAGATAAGACCTCCAACACAAGAAATAAGGTCACCTCCAACTGCATGACCAAAGTCCCTACCCGGATAGGAAACAACTGTGTGGAGCTCAACGCCGACAAGACAGAAGTAGTGGTCTTCGGCAAGAACACCTCACAAAGGGACTCCAACTGGTGGCCAGCTGCACTTGGACCCACACCCAGCACACATGCCAGGATCCTTGGAATAATCATTCACAGTAATTTGAACATGACAGCACAAGTCAACACTGTCACTGCATCCTGCTTCCACACCCTGAAGATGCAGAGGAAGATCTTTAAATGGCTCTTGAGCAACACTAGGAAAACTGTCACTCATGCCCTAGTCGCCAGCAAGTTAGACTAGGGAAACACCCTCTATGCCGACATCACCAAGGAACTCACTAGTCCAATACAAACCATCCAGAACTCTGCAGCAAGACTTGTCCTCAACCACCCACTCAGAACTCATATCACACTACATTTCAGGGAACTCCACTGGCTCCCAATACACAAACTCGCTTATTTCAAAGTCCTCACACGAATTTAAGGCACTACACAACTTTGACCCCACCTACCCGAGCAGTCGCATCTCCTTCCACCAATCACCCAGGCAACACCGCTCTGCAGGACTCATACTCACACACATCCCACAGAACCAGATCAGTAGGACGGGCATTCTCCTACATCACTGCTAAAGTGTGGAACGACCTCCTGCAACACAAAAGTTGCCTCTTCTTGAATTCCATAAGAAACTGAAAACCTAGCTTTTCAATTAACCAACCTACCACAGGAAGGGTTACGGAAAACACACCTGTTCAGTACTAGGGTTTCCTCGGGGGTGATAGTGCACTTTGCAAAAACACATAACATTACATAACGTAACATGGTAGAGAACATACCCCATTCTGCCGGCAGAGAAGCACCAGGAGTTGCCAGAGTAGGACAGCATCTCGGCTCCTCACAGCATCCAACTGCTTTATCAGTTCCACTTCACGTTGGCAGAAACTGAGAATGTCTCCTTTGTGCAAATCCTCCCTGGAAGCAAAGAAGAAAAAGAAAATGGCAGCATGTCAGAGGTAAGTCGAAAAGTGAGGTAACCAACAAGTTTATGAATTTAGCAATGGCAACAACATGAAAGGAAGCAGCAACAGAGACGTATTCATTGATGAATTGAGATGTCTCTTGTGGAGAAGAATGTTTTGCCTGATTCTTCTTTGCAGAGGTAAACATTCTCTCTCTAATGTTTTGGTGCTGAGGCGAGTATGTACCTAATGTACCTCTGGAGGTGAAATTTTTACCTCATTTCACTGTGCAAAGTAACAGCCTCTGGTCTGTCCACTAATTCCCTGTAGGGTGTATAGTAAACCTCTAATGTGTTTTTTTCTTTTGCTGGTGTAGCGATGGGTGCATACTTGATTTATGTGGACAAGTTAGCAGCTGGTACCCTGATTTCTTAGCCAGACCCTTTTATCTGTAAGTTAGAGAGTGCTGTCTCCTTAACTATCAGTTAAAAACAAGACAGTTTGTAACGAGAATTTGAGAGGCTAGGGTTGACATGAAAGCATATGTCTGATTTCTTTGTTAGGGCCACATTACAAATCCCACGGAATCCTAATTCAGGTGCATACAGGACTTTGCACCAGAATCAGGATTCCAGGATGAGCTGCATTCCTATACTCTCCAGTAATACCTGGTAAAATGTGTGCAGGGAAAATAAAAAATACTTCAAGTTACACACGTCACAGAAAATGAAAACTTGTGGTATTACCACATTATCAGTAGTTCCAGAAGTCAGAACGTGTGGAATCGCTCCCTGAATACAATGCACCCTGCGGTATTAATTTTTACCAGGTGTGCTATTACACCCTACAAGGCTCACAATGAGGCTCTTATGGGTAATATGTTTATGCTTTATGTTCTTGTGGAAAATCAGAGGTCAGATCCATATTTGTTCAGTTCAAAATTGAAGCATCCCAAATTTGAATATGGGATCTAATAGGAGTGTAAAGTGAACATTTTTTTTCTCATATATGTATTGGTCATGAAATGTTTAACTAATCGATATGTGATTTTGCTGAAGAATATGCACCTGAATGTGGCAGCAGCCCTGCCTCGAACTTCTAAGGCTCTCATTCTGAAACGCCCCATAGTTCTCAAAGCGGCCATATGTTTTTTTTTATTTCTTTTTTTATACAGTCAAGGAATGTGTGTAAGATACCCCAAGGGAAGGCACAAAGCCTGCCCAAGATCCCTTATGAGAAAAAGTCTAACATATATGTAGATGTTGTAGGTGAAAAGGCTGCTCACAGTTCTTCTTCATAGGGCTAGGAAGAGGGGCTGATCCTCCCCTTGATGGATGTCCTATGTCTTCATATTTTTAATATAGATGTCAAGTGTGTCCAAGAGAGAAGAGGGGTCTGTCACCAATTTGGCATCTGTCTGTGAGTTCTCGTATAGATGTCAGCCAGAGTACAAGTAGTATTAATAGTACTTGAGGAGATGTTGTGAGAGAAGAGCAGTACGTTACCTGATCAGTGGCCCCAAGAACGCCCTCATTTCTTCCTGTTCCTGCGTGTCATGAAGAATGACCTGTGAAAAATGTGATGGTTCTCACTTAGTAATGAAACACAGCTTTTACAGAAAGATCATCTCAGAAAAATCTTTTCAATTGTTAAAAAAAATCACTCACAAAAATTATTCACAGAGATTTGACAAAATCAGCATTTTTAAAATAAGTGCAGAGTATAACAAAAACATAAAAATGGCTTCTAGAATCTGCAAAATTGCATAGGAAGTGGTAGAGAGGGGATGGTGGGTCACCCACGACCCAACAGGCTGATTTTCTCTCAGGAAAGCACTACTGAAAGTGTAAGGCAATGTATGTAATCATGGATTGGCCTGCATTCTCGGTTACATTTAGATTTGCACCTTACCTTTAGCATGATTAATAAATCTATTCCCACATCAAAAAATCTACAATCAATTCTCTTTAAATTTAGGCTAATGTGCTACTTTGGCCAGATTGATTGGTGAAACTTACATTAAAGTGTTAGCTTTATACATGCTTACTACTGAGATTAATTTATGAAAATATAAGGTAATGTTAGAATAACTTTTAGATGAATTTGTAATGACAGAATTTTAATTATGACTTTTAATTTGTATGACATATCTCACTGATTTATAGGTAATTAAAAACTACATTAGAAAAACACAATCAGATACAAATCCATTATAAACATGTAGATGTTCACACCAAAAGCTTCCACCTACCTTTGGAAAGATTCTTATAGGTCAGAAAATTAATTCATCAGGTTGGACACCGTTTATGGAGAATCCCAGATTATTTAATAAAATTCTGTAATCATGTATATCTGCATCTCAGTAGAACTATCAGGTACGGAGAGCACAACACAATCACATTGTCAGATGAGATCCAAGGGTTGTTGTAGCAAAGTCGAATCTCCCATCAATTATTCTTACATCCAAAGAAATTTTAGTGTACGTGATTCAAAAATCACAGGAGTTTTCCTTACATAAGAGGTAATCTCACACATGACAGGCTCTTACATAGGACAAATCTGTGTAACAAACGATTTTAACCAGAACAGTCTGAAACGTTCATTTATACCGAGGTCGCTATCCGAGACTCCTATATCATGGAAATCACTATAGAAGGAACTCTTACATTAAGCTGACTTTACATTATAAGTTCTTAAATTAAGTTAGTGTGTCTAAATCTATGGTTTCTTATTCAGATGTTTTAGACAGGTGGAGTGTAAGTAACAGAGGTTCCTTTAGCACACAAGGTTATGCTTCAGGGATTCTGTCTCTAAATCAGAGCATTGTACATCAAGGGTGTCTCAATATCTATATCAAATGTTCTTTTTTAAGGGACTCCATGTTAGACATTCTTATAAAGTGGATTATGTATCAGTGGTAGTTATTACGAGGCATGTTTCTTTAACAGGTGTTTCCATAAATAGGACTCTATGTACGTGGCTATTATTGCAAGGAAGTTTTTGGGACTCATAATAGCATTGAATGTGTGGTAAGTGGCAAGGGTATGAAAGTTGACAACACACCCATGCTTGTAGGAAACTTCTCTCATTTCCATTTATTAACAAAATATTTAAAAAATGGGACCACCTCCTGCTATTATACCTAACGTCAGTACTCTGGGAATGCAAAGGTCTGGTCCCATCCCATTGGCTTTCCCCCTCAGGATCTCCTTTGGACCCGGCCCCCTCCTGATATTTTAGGTCAAGGTGACAGTTCCTTATTACCCATTCTTATAGATATTCTTAACCACTCATTTGAAACTGGCCATATTCCCCAAACATGGAAACAAGCGATAGTGAAGCCGCTTCTAAAAATACCTACAGCGAATACCAACCTGGCAGATGGCAGACAGCTACAGACCCATTTCCCTGCTTTCGGTAGTGAGTAAATTCCCAGAAAAGCAGGTCAATAAACTTCTGTCCTACTTCTTGGAAACTCAAAACATCCTCCACCCCTCCCAGACAGGATTCAGATCAGATTACAATACGGAGACTGTACTACTGGTAGCCACAGAGGAATTCCGCTCTATTCTAGTTCAAAGGGTTTAGTGGCAATGATAATGTTTGATCTACCGTATATAAGAGCGGGCCGCCCACAGCAAGGTCAGCGTGCTAGTTGTTCAAGCTCAAAGGGGATAAAACCAGTATGCTGAAGCGACCGCGCAGCTTGGGAAAGTGATCTTAACAATGCTGTTTAATTGTTGCTCGGGAAACCATTTTTAATGAGGGACCAGGGAAAGCACTTACTAATCTGCTGAAATTAAGGCATTTTTAACGTTTTCATCTTTTCTAACTGTGCTATTGCACATTGCACTTTACTGAAGATGGTTCAGTCTTCCAGACTGCCTCTGCCGTGTATCTCCGATGACCTGCGGTGCCCATATATAAGAGCGGGCCCCCCCACAGCAAGGTCGGCGTGCTAGTTGTTATAGCTCGAAGGGGATAATACCAGTATGCTGACACGACCGCGCAGCGGACACGCGCAGCATGTGCACCAAAGGCAAGCACGTCTGCCCCCGGAAAGTGCCTTGCGCGAGGACCCCTGCCCGTTTTTCCCGCCAGATTCATACCAGGGGGCAGTTAATGGCACTAAATAAGGGTAAGTCATGTAATGCTACCATTTGGGATGGGTGAAGTGACTATCTTCCATTTCGCTGTACTGCATGTAACCTTTCACTTATGGTCTTGCACCTTCCCTCGAATACCCTTAACTATTGTTCTTCTGGTAGGAACAACAACTCACTATATTTAGCTACAGACTGTAGCATGGTCACCTCGGCCTCCGGTTCTCCACATAACACCCCAAGATGGAAAGATAACCACCTTGTACCTGTTGATAATGTGTTAAATGCTATACTGCTTGAACACTAGATCAGTGATTAAGCACGAGTACGAATTTGAAACTCTGTTGCAATCATCAAACGCGGATTTGGTCTTTCTAACAGAAACTTGGGCCAACGAAACGTCTTAGCCCGACTGGGTCATTGCAGTACCAACAGGATATGCACTGACTAGTGTGGATAGAAAAGGGCAAAAGGGAGGCGGCTTAGCAATCATTTATCGGTCTAGGCTGAAAGCTACTTTTGAGCTCATTCAGCTGCCTGGAGCAGAAGCTATGTCCTTTAATATCAAAATTGCAAATTTATATCTTTCTCCGGCCTACTTATATACAGGCCACCTGGACCGAAATCCACATTTATCCAAGGATTACAGACCCTAATGAAATCCTGCCTGGACTACCCTACCTTC
Organism: Lissotriton vulgaris; assembly: GCF_964263255.1. NCBI lineage: Eukaryota > Metazoa > Chordata > Amphibia > Caudata > Salamandridae > Lissotriton > Lissotriton vulgaris. The sequence goes on along the minus strand of NC_141685.1, from coordinate 794,412,022 downwards.
ACGATATTGGAAAATTTCAATTTTCACCTTGATAAGAATGTAGATACTTCCATTTTACTATAAAATTTGGAGGGTTTCGGACTGACACAACTAGTTCTAGAGCCCACGCATAAGGCCCTTCACACCCTTGATGGTATATTTACGAAAAATTCCAATATCACAGTGGACAAAGTATTACCCCTTACCTAGACAGACCACATGGCCATCCATTTTAAACTATGCTTTTTGGATAGTGACAGCTTGCAGTCAAATAAATTACCCCCTGCCAAAAGGAGATTGTGGGAACAAATCAAGAAAGAGGATCGTGTAGACACGCTAGACAAAAGTCCACCCATGCTAGTGGTAGACAATAACAAGGCGGCCAACAACTTTGATGGCTGGATTAGATCAGCTGTGGATCAGTTGGCCCCAGTAAGAACTAATAAAGTCTAGAAAAATAGAACCGCAGCACACTGGCACAACTCAGATCTCAAACGTATTAAATCTAAGTGTAGACAAGCAGAGCGGGCATGGAGGGCAGATTATAGTGATCAAGGTAAATATACCTACAATCTAGCATTAGAGTATAAGGCAGCTATTAAAAGCTCTAAAATGAACTACTTTACAAGTAAAATTGAAGCGGCCAAAAACTCCTCAAGAGAGCTTTTTAAGACCGTCACTGCCTTGTCCAAACTGAAACAGGCAAATCAATTTGCACCAGACCATGCCCTTTTTGATAAAGTTCAGGATAGGGTCAAAACGGTCTACGACGAACTTGTTTATAAGGTCCAAGGATCTATCGGACCCTCCTTACCACCGTCAGATGATCTCATCTCGAACACCACAGTGTGTCAGTTAATCAGTTCTCTTTTTTAACTGTGGACAAAGTTAATGAGTTTTTATTAGCTACAAAATCAGGTTCCCCGACTGATCCCTGTTCCCCCGCTATAATACATTTGGTCTCTGACAAGATCAGTACCACACTAACTCCGCTTCTAAATAACATCAATAGTTCAGGAACCTATCCAGCTTCTTGGAAGAAAGCCTGCATTAGACTAATTCTAAAGAAACCCTCTCTCGAACCATTAGATGTGAAAAACTATCGACCTATATCCTACCTACTGCTGGCGGCCAAAATACTAGAAAAATCAAATAATCAAGACCTAATTGGCTATCTGGACGCCAATGACCTTCTGGACTCAACACAACATGGTTTTAGACCAAGGCACTACACAGAGTCAGCTCTAATAATGGCAACTGAGGAAATATTCAAACAGCTGGAAGAAGGAGGAAGAGCCGTTCTGATACTACTTGGCCTATCAGCCGCGTTTGATACAGTGAATCATCAGATACTGACTAAACGGCTGAAGGCAATAAGAATTAAAGAGGTGGATCTAACCCTTCTCACCTCCTTCCTTACTGCAAGGGAACAGAGGGTGTGTTGGGACAATTTTTCATCTGAGAGGTTTTCCCTCCACTGTGGAGTTCCACAGGGCTCAGCCTTGTCACAAACCCTATTTAACATATATGTTACACCTCTGGCCAAGTTAACGAGGGCTCACAGGCTCTCGTTGGTAACATACGCCGATGACACGCAGATCGTCATCTTCATTTCCTCAAATGCCAATGCCGTGACAGGGACATTTCACAATTGTCTGAAGCAAATCATGGGAAGAAATCACCAGAGATATCTCAAATTAAACGCAGACAAAATGGAGGTCAAGTATTACAGGACTTTGGGATCAATCTTGGTGGCCAGCAGAAGCTGGTCACTGCTCAAATCCTTCGGTAAAGGTTAGGAACCTAGGATTTCTGTTTGTTGTCCAACTAAACTTTGCCGGACAGATCAATCAGTTGACATCATCCTGCTTTTTCTGTCAAAAATCCTGCATAAAGTCCTACCTTTTAGCCCTTTAGACCTCAGAAAATTGGTGATAGTTGCACTAGTTCTCTCCCATATCGACTACTGTAATGCACACTTTCTGGGCGCTGACATACGCCAATTGCTAAAACTTCAATCACTACAAAATGCAGCAGCTAGAGTGCTGCTCAATATTTCAAAATACCATCATATCTCAAGTAGTATTAGGGAGCTTAATTGGCTACCAATCAAGCAGCGCATCGAGTTTAAGGCTCTATGCCTGGTGCATAAAGCGCTGTATGTGGAGGGTATGTGGAACCTACAGAAACTCTTTCAGTGGCATCTACCAAATCGGAATCTTAGATCTGCCAATAAAAGATTAGTTCAGGTCCCCAAAATCCATAAGGCCAGATGGGGAGGTAGAAGCCTCACATACCGAGCATCGAAACTCTGGAATTAACAACCAGCCAGCATTAGGTTTCAAACTTCTCGGCCCCAGTTCAGGAAAATGTTTAAGACGTGACTTTTCCCTGTACGGAAATGAAGCAGTTTGCACCCGGCCATTATTTGCTCCCCTGCTACACATAGCGCCAAGACGTCTCGCTCTGAACGTTTTTTACTTACTTACTAAGTGCTGCTTCCAACACGGTATTGTGCTCCATGCACATCCAGAGAATGATGAAATTTGGCATGACTGGGAATGCCATCAAGTGGCTGGAAGCCTTTTTGAAGAATAGGAGCTTTCAAGTGTGTCCTACATTGGTTGCCAGTCCAAAGGAGAATTCATTTTAAGGCTCTCTGCATTGTGCATCGGGCAATCCACTAAAGACCAACTCATTATCAGGAACTTACTTACCCTGTAAGTCCCACGAAGGTCTCTGAGATCTAGTAATCGGCACTGCTGCTGGTAGCCAAGATCAAAAGGGAGAAAAGCGGAGGTCGCTCCTTTGTGTACCTTGTATCTGTGCTTTGGAACGCCCTTCCAGCCTCCCTTAGAAGTCAGCAGTCGAAAGTATGTTTTAGAAAAGGTTTAACAACATACCTTTTCTAAAGAATGGGCTTTAGTTAATTGGTTCATTATGGTAGCTCGGAGGCCCGCTGGGGTAGCCATGCACTATATAAAAACTAAATTGAGTTGAATTAGGGGAAGAACTGTCCAGATTTCTTCTTTCAGATCAGTCTCAATCAAGCGTTCTACTGCCAGGGAAGACTCCATTTAAGTATTTTTTAATGAAGGATCAGTGTATATCCTGGGCAGCACTCTTACCCACTGCCCTGCCCCAATGGAATTCTCTGAACTGTTACCTCCAGGCTGTGAATTTCAATGATTGCCGGCTGTCCTTCGGTGGGATAGTTAGGGCTTACACGAACCATTTGTCCCCCTGCCCCGAAACAGACTGCCACATGGGGGAGGGAATACTTCAGGGGTGTAAAAGACTGAGGGGAGGCGGCAAGTGAAGTTTCCTCTGCAAAATAACAAAAGAAATGCAATTAAACAAACTGTCAAAAGTGGCATCAAAGACATGTTTTAGAGAATAATCCACTTCATTTTCCCTTTGGGCTATGCAACTACAGAGGACTCCAATGCCATCAATATGAGGGCCCTGTAATTCTGCTGGGATTAGCAACTAAGCAAAAGCAAACAAAGTCTGCTGAAAGAATTCCAGATGCCTACAGACTAGTTGCAGGCTAAACAAAATGAAAAAGATGAGACAGATATCACTTACCGGTCAATCGCTACAGATATTGTCCTCATAATTCAACACTGAGAATAGCAAAAATATATGCTGAGACTTCTAATTCAAAGGAATTTTCAGTGCTCTTAGGCCCAACTTTACTTTACTACTCCTAAACTGAGAAAAATCCTAACTTTAAGACTTTCAGTATTCACAGATGGCATTTAGGAGTCCTAAAGTTAGGAATCCTAACTTTACTGCTCCTAAAATGAGAAAATCCTAACTTTAAGACTTTTGGTATTCACTGAAGGCAGTTAGGAGTCTTAAAGTTAGGACTCCTAACTTCTGTGAATACGGAAATGAGTAAGTGCCTTTTGTGAATACCAAAATGAGTAAGTGTCTTCTGTGAATACCAAAATGGCAGTAACTTTAGGATTTGGTCTTAAGTTAGTTCCGTTTGTCCTAGGTTGTTAAAGCACAGGACTTTAATACCAAATTAGGCAACTGTGGCAAGGAAGAAAAAGCTGCCATGGAAGCTAGGCAAGGCCTGGGAACCTCAATCTTAAACCAACCCTTCCCACCAAAAGACGCCAAAGGAAAGGTCCTTGAAAAACTTTGATACAGGAACGGTATGATTCCACCCTTCACACTGTAGCAGAAGGAAAACAAGTCATTCTTCCATTTTGCAATAACAGACATCCTCAATTATTGACTACATCTTAATTCCCCTAGCAGACTGGTCCCAATTATCAGATGGTAAATTGTCATGGAGAGTCGAAATCGGCCATATTCAACTGAATATCATATTTTGTGAAGCTCCCAATGATGATGACTCAATTCTGTCCCAGAGTCTCCAAAACCCTTGCAATTCTAAAGTTGACTCAGAATAAAATAGGAACAAAATCGACAAGGAAGCCCTAAGGAGTGGATGAGCCTACGAGAAATCTTCACACCAAGATACCACTTACTCAATGAAAATGAAGACAATGACTATCTAGCATCTGGTATCAAGGGAAAGGGTTAACCCAATAAAGTCACTGGGACCTGGGTAGTATAGCGTTAAGAGAAAAAGGGGTCCCAGTAAAGGAGAGATGCGTATTGTCGCAAGCAATTAATTAAATCAAATAAACAAAAATGCATCCATAATGTTTAATTCACATTATAGGAAAAGAGGCAACAATAATGATTTCAAGCATTGCAGTTGTCTTAGTGCCCCTGGAGGTAAGGGGGACGTGCAGTCGTGAGGGTAGTATGGGGAGGGGATCGTGACAATAAAAACACGTATCTATCAAAACGTTAGTACAAATTCAATGAGCGATATAAGACAAAACGGTCACAGTTCAAACCAATAATTCATATTACACATGCCCCATTGTCCATAGTATACAGGAATAGTGGGTATGAAGAGGCTGTGTCATAGGTCAGGGAGTGTGTCGACGTTTCGACCCAGGAAAAGCAGGAATCAGTGGAATCCTTGCACGAGGGTCTTCATCAGGACGAGGAGGGGCTAACAACCTAATTCAAAGAATAATTAACCCAAATTATTGTATTAATTAAAAATGTCTGGGTCATAAAAGGATTTTGAGGGTAGACACATCAAGGGTTGAAGCATACCTGAAAAAATCAGTGCTTCCTGGTCAGTAGTCAGGACAGGAATCGATGAGAAACATTCAATCCTGAGAGAGATATAGCAACAGAGTGATTAGGATTTTATATTATTGGACCATGCTGGTAACGGAAAATGAATCAATCAGACTTACTTAGTATGTTAAATCCGGTCTCCCGATTTAATGGAGGAGTTGGATCCGGACACTGGGCAGGGACGACCACTCTACATATCTGTTCAAAGGGAAAATATATTCAGCCTTGGCCGAGATGGGATCATTTAGAGCAAGAGGTCAATGGTGGGGACCGCTAACCAAGTAGCGTAGAGAAATTCACAGTGTCCCCGATGTTGCCAGTGGCGGTTGACAATTTTCTTAATCTGGTTACTCTTGGTAGAAAATGTAGTGACGCATATAATAATTTTAGTTTTCCTTTGCACACTAAATCTAAAATATTACAATTCACCATGTATACTACGGCAATCCAAGACTTTCATACTCTTACTAATGCTCACGTGACATTCGTGTTACTATGACTACTGGCGTCTCAGGAAGCTCGGCGTTCTCCTCGAGGCTGCCGTAGAGACGCTTGATACTTTTCCGTTCGGTAAGTTTGCCGATCACTGGCTTTTGACAATACTCACAATATACTGGCTTTTCCCATCACCGCAGTATTCCCTAAATTCCGTTCTCCCTTTCCCCACTCAGGATACGATTCCAGACTAATGCGGACGTAATCCTTCGAACATCGGGGACACTGTGAATTTCTCTACGCTACTTGGTATGCTGTCCCAACCATTGACCTCTTGCCCTAAATGATCCCATCTCGGCCAAGGCTGAATATATTTTCCCTTTGAACAGATATGTAGAGTGGTCGTCCCTGCCCAGTGTCCGGATCCAACTCCTCCATTAAATCGGGAGACCGGATTTAACATACTAAGTAAGTCTGATTGATTCATTTTCCGTTACCAACATGGTCCAATAATATAAAATCCTAATCACTCTGTTGCTATATCTTTCTCAGGATTGAATGTTTCTCATCGATTCCTGTCCTGACTACTGACCAGGAAGCACTGATTTTTTCAGGTATGCTTCAACCCTTGATGTGTCTACCCTCAAAATCCTTTTATGACCCAGACATTTTTAATTAATACAATAATTTGGGTTAATTATTCTTTGAATTAGGTTGTTAGCCCCTCCTCGTCCTGATGAAGACCCTCGTGCAAGGATTCCACTGATTCCTGCTTTTCCTGGGTCGAAACGTCGACACACTCCCTGACCTATGACACAGCCTCTTCATACCCACTATTCCTGTATACTATGGACAATGGGGCATGTGTAATATGAATTATTGGTTTGAACTGTGACCGTTTTGTCTTATATCGCTCATTGAATTTGTACTAACGTTTTGATAGATACGTGTTTTTATTGTCACGATCCCCTCCCCACACTACCCTCACGACTGCACGTCCCCCTTACCTCCAGGGGCACTAAGACAACTGCAATGCTTGAAATCATTATTGTTGCCTCTTTTCCTATAATGTGAATTAAACATTATGGATGCATTTTTGTTTATTTGATTTAATTAATTGCTTGCGACAATACGCATCTCTCCTTTACTGGGACCCCTTTTTCTCCTATCTAGCATCTGGAGCAAGCGCAGCAAAATACACTTTTTTCGAGAAAATGAACAGAAACGTTCTCTTAATTGGCAATAAAACCTACAAGAAGAAACTATGGCCTTAAATACAACATAACAAGAAGACCCCCCCTAGACAATCATCTGGTTTGATGAAGAATGCAGCTCTAAGAAAAAAATAACTGATGTGGGAGCAGATAGAATGAATATCCCTCAATGAGAAAGATTTCAAAGAAACAATCCAAACTCCTAATGGACACCCACACACAACAAAGCCAATGACACAGAGGGCTGGTTCTCAAAGGTAACTTACACTTCTGAATAAGTTTACACCTTTGAGTAAGTTTACTACTTACATTATTCACAAACTCCAAGAGCAATCTTACTACAAAAGTGTAAATTACATGTGTTCTCCCCTCAAAGTAAAGCAATTGCCTTACTTTTCTGAGGGTGGGTAATTCCCTTCTTTAACCCCTCCCTCGGATTCACTAAACCCCTCTTACTCCTGTCTAATCCATCCACTTTAGGAGTAAATCAGTTCTGTTCTCTGATGTGTGTGGAGACTTCACAGTAGGGGAGTAGAACTCTGCACACAATAGTATAAATAAGATTTGCATTTTGTAGTCTGGTTTGTAGTACTACATAACGTACTACAAAGTGCAGTTTGCGAATCATGCCAAAATTGTTTCCGGAAGATGGTCACCTATAAGTTCTCAGAAAAGTCATCTGTACTCGCCTACAAAATTTTACACAACTCACATGTCAATCACTTACAGAACATCTTTCAAAACAACTCAACCCAACCCAACCCAAAATCATTGAACAGCTCAAGGACTCTCCAACCACTTCACGGAAATTACTACTGGCGAGGAATTTAAAAAAGAAATAAAAAAGTAGTGCTGCCTCAACCAGACTAAGGAGACAATTTCGAGTCTGAAAAACTAAAGAGCCAGAGGACCAAGTGGATTTCACAACAAACTGTTCCTATCCTTTCCAAATTTGAGGTACAACATCTTGTAGGCACTAATCCACAACTGCAAAGAATCCTACTCCTCCCCAGACTTGTGGCTCAATAGCATTATAATTCCAGTCTATAAGAAAGGCAAGCCGCATAATCTTGAAAACTCTACAAAAATGTTAAGACACTGAAGGGATCCTTTCCATGTACCAATGCAGATTCAGAGCTGTACTCTCCACCATCGACAAAGCCTTCTTATTTCAACTCGTGGGAACGAAATACACCAAACAGAAGGGATGCCTACATCCCACTTTTATAGATAGCTCATCAGCCATTGACCACATTCACAGAAATATTCTATGGCCAAAGCTAGAAAACACATAGCTAAACACCTTCCTTAGCCTGCTTGGTAAACATTGTAGTAGATCAATGCAAGGTATGTGAGAGCATGGGAGAGTGGGCAATGTGCAATAGCAACTAAAGTTACCAAATATACAATAGACAAGGGAAAAGACATTGTAAAAAGATTGCCCTCATAAACTGAACCAAGTGAATTATTAGACAAATGGACCTAGAACTATGTTTCATTCTGAATGCATTGGGATGTACACTGTCAGTAGAAGAACCCCCGCATCCGATCTGGTGGAGACTCACCTGCTGCCACCGGGCTCAAGGGATCAGGTGGGCATGGGTCTGAGGAGTCACACATGTACTGGCTGAGCTCGTAGCTGCTGGAAGAAAGGCCGGACTCTTTGTACTGCTGGAGCAGACTGTGTTCCGCAGAGCTGGGAGCATGAGGAGAGATGAACTGAAGGATAAAGTGGGAAAGTGGAAATGGGGAAGGAAAGAAAAGCCGAGAGAGAGGTGAGGAGAGGAGAGGGAGGGGGAGGGGAGGGGAGGAGAGGGGAGGGAAGGAGAGGGGAAGGGAGAGGTGGAGAGGAGAGGAGAGGAGAGGAGAGGAGAGGAGAGGAGAGGAGAGGAGAGGAGAGGAGAGGAGGGGAGGGGAGGAGAGGAGAGGAGAGGAGGAGAGGAGGGGAGAGAGATTAAGTGTATTTAATCACACTGAATAAAGGCATCACCATGCTTGTCAAAGGCACCATTATTATACAAGGTCACAAATCACATATTGGGGTGGGGTGGGATGACTTGGACGGGTGATAGGGACTGAACTTTGCTACACTGACAAAACAAGTCTCAGTTTTGCAATAGCAAAGAATGTTTTAGGTCTGGAGTGAGGTTATTTGACAGAGCTAGGCTGGGTCTGACTCCTGCAATAAGAGGACATATGGAAAGATAGAACAGTGGTGCACCTACAGAGCTATGTGTGTAGCTCTCTGCCCTAGAAGAGCAGAGTGCTGGGGGCAGGACATCAGTCCACTGACAGGACTGTGCGAGGGTCTCAACCCTGGAACAGTAGAAGGTGCTGCACTGCAGAACATGTGTGCACCGATCGAACACTGTGTACTCTAACTGGTATAGGCTCACCTTGGTTTGCAAAACACCAGAGTCCTCCTGAGAGTTCCATCGAAAATCCTCTCCATTTCTCTCCTGTTCTGTGCTCCTGACATGGCTTCCTTCATAATTATTTATCCTACAACAAGATACGGTTTAAAATGTAAGACAGATAAGTAAAATAAGTTTAAATAGATTGCCCTTGTGTCCTATTAAAGATATGTTGAGTGCTCCATCTTTTTTGACATATACTGTCTGCTGAGAAATTGTGGAATTAGAAATTGGGAATCAGTGGAATTTGAATTAAGGAGGTAAAAAATTAAGCATGCTAGATAAAAAAAGCAATCTGATAGACAAATCAAGGTGTGAGAGGAAAGGAAAGTGTGGTTATAAAAAAGCAGAAATTAGAGAAAGAGTAAAAGAGAAATCAAAGTAGACAAAAAGGTGATGGCAAATAATACATCAGGGTTGATGACCAAAGAGAAATCATTGACCGGCAGCAAGAGGAACCAGGCATAACACTAATGAAACAGAAACTAAGAGTGGAATCTAGACACATGCCATGAAGAGATCATGAGATGGAGGTGGCATTGAGATCAGAGCGATGACAATACATTAGAGACAGTAGTTCAGAATTCAAAGAGGTAACAGAGAAAAGCCAACTGGCTTGGTATGTGTATGTTTCAAACAGCGGGTATCTTATTGTATACCTTGATAAATATAGGAAATCAATCCATGTAATCTGGAAGTGTGTGCTAGGTTTCTTTGTAAATACCATATGCATATGACGATTTGTGCAGAACGTCAGCTATGCAACTAAATTATGAGCTGTTGTTTATTCACTATAAAATAGTGATACAATTTGAATATTGAATGTATACAATAAGGTCAGGCTGAGCAATCACAGCCCTTTTACTGGAGATTGCAGTCATGCTAAAAGGGTACTATTGCAGCACGAAAGGCCTGGGACACACAATAAAACATCAAAAAGCCAAGGAAACCTATGGGACACCTAATAGTTTTTATTTTACAGGAAATGTATCAAACATCCTAAATCACTGAAGCTCAAACGTCCATCAAATTAATTTAGAAACAAGCAATGCTAAATACCAGCCGTGGTGGTGGACAGCTGTCCAACATACAAGGGGCCCGATTCACAGAACTAACTTAACACAAAATCCTAAACTTACTACCATTTTGGTATTCACAGAAGGCACTTACTCATTTGGTATTCACAGAAGTTAGAAGTCCTAACTTTAGGACCCCTAAATGCCTTCTGTGAATACCCAAAGTCTTAAAATTAGGATTTTTCTCAGTTTAGTTGTAGTAAAGAACTAACTTTAGGACTCCTAAACTGAGAAAAATCCTGACTTTAAGACTTTCAGTATTCACAGGAGGCATTTAGGAGTCCTAAAGTTAAGAGTCCTAACTTTACTACTCCTAAATTGAGAAAAATCCTAACTTTAAGACTTTCGGTTTTCACAGGAGGCATTTAGGAGTCTTAAAGTTAGGAGTCCTAACTTTACTATTCCTAAACTGAGAAAAATCCTACCTTTAAGACTTCCGGTATTCACGGAAGTCATTTAGGAGTCCTAAAGTTAGGAGTCCTAACTTTACTACTCCTAAACCTAGAAAAATCCTAACTTTAAGACTATCGGTATTCACAGAAGGCATTTAGTAATCTTGAAGTTAAGACTTCTAACTTCTGTGAATACTGAAATGAGTAAGTGCCTTCTGTTAATACCAAAATGAGTAAGTGCCTTCTGTGAATACCAAAATGGTAGTAAGTTTAGGATTTTGTCTTAAATTAGTTCTGTGAATCAGGTCCATGGTGTCCAGTGAGCGTGCTACCAAGAAGCCATCCTCTATACCACATGTAGGGCCGAATTCACAAAGGGCCTCTGCACTTGTGGTGGAAGCCCTCAGTCGTGGCAGAGGCCTGCACTTGTGGCAGGACCTCCGGACTGCAGTTACCCATTGTGGAGATCCCGCGAAGAGAGCGGGCCCTCGCCACAAGTGTGGGACCCCCACCACGAGTGCAAGGCCCTTTGTGAATCGGTCCCATAATATACCATGTGGGGGGTTATGGTTCACTATGCACAATTTCATTATTGCAAATAAGACGATAATGTATACACCATGCAAAATAAACATGATTTTACTTTAGAGTAGAATTTACTTCAACAAATATTTTACTTAAGCATAGTCACTAGGGCACCTCTCAAAGTCTATTTAAAGCTGTATTTATCTGAGGACAGACAAAAGGGTATTATTAATTTGCATCAGCACACGTTTGAGTCTAAAAAAAATGTCTGCTTTTGCTAAATACATTTGTTTGTATGGTACATAATTGTTTGGATTTCAAATTTTAGTAAGTACAACTTTTCTTTTGCAACAAGCACAATTATTTTATACTCTAGATCAACAAACTGAGATGTAGACGATTGAATAAAGATCAATAGAGGAATGGGTGGCCAAACCTTCCATCTAACCAAGGTATACTGTCTTTCACAATCACATTGGTATCCTGAAGCCTGGACAGATGCATTCGTATAGAGTTAAAGCAATTTATACTTTTAAAGTAGAAACAAATGCCAAAAACATTCTCTTCTTCTGTATTCTTATCTCTAGAGTGTAAATTAAGGGTCCACATGACAAAAAAATTAGCTAAAATATACTTGGATCGTCCTTGTGATCGCTATACTTGGCAACATACAAAGAACAAATTATCCAAATGTGGAAAAAGAGCTACTAAGACTGTGGGCTGTCCAAAACATTTTCCACATATTGTCCCTGACTCCTAGGTGGTAAATACTAGTTAGCTATTTTACATAAGCACATTTCAGTTTCATAGTAAAATGCCTTGGACTTAAACAGGATTCATTTAAAGTGAGTATTAAATAAATGTTTGCATCAATGAAAAAATCACTGGGCCTAGGAGAAAATTCAAGTTTGATATGGTATGTGCCAGAGAACACTTTTATTACTGCTACAAACAGTAGTCTCAACAACAAATAAGTCAACTTCATTATCATGTGTTGAAATGACCACTCCTAACTTTAAGTCATTCAAATTGAACTTGCCATTTCAATATTTCCTGTTGCCTAATAAATGGACACCGAAAGGCAGAATTCAAATTAAACAATTTTTTATTTGTGGCTCTAATATCATGAGTGGAAACAGTTCCTGAGTGAAAGTTGCTCACTGACCAGTTCAGAGTGGCTGATGCCTCAAGGACATTAATTTCTCCTCTCGAAATATAATTATAGGGACACTGTTTCCTCATTTCGCCTCATTTTGTTGTTGCTGCCCAAATTTCTGTCATTTGTTTTCCTGTAAAACACAGAGTAGGGATTGTCTACTCAGTGCTTTTATACATATATGCCTGTTTCATTCATCAAATAGGATGGGCAGCACATAATATTAATTGTCGAATATTATATACTTTAGGAATTAAACATACATTCTTTGGCAAGTGGGATAGGTTGTTTTTTATCTTAGTGCAATATATACTTTTATATGAATATTCAAAAGTATTTTACATACATTTTCAATGAACCCTGAAGAAAACCAATACATTTTAAAACATAACTTCAGATTACTGCCTGCCACTAAGGTGATATATTTTTGAAGCAATGTGAGTCTGATTAAGGGAGATACGGGAGTTATCAGTAAAAATTATCAGAACATTTTTTTAATATGGTGAAAATCAATATTGCATTAGGTTAAAAAAAACTAAAGTGGTAAAGTGGGTATTGATTCGAAATAAGCACAAACAGTGATTACTGATTTTTATCAGAAGATGCACCCACAAACTGAAAAATAGCCAGACAAGATAAGCCAGAGAAAACACCATCAATACCATAGAGAAGCCCACATCTGGATAGTCTACACTTTCAATAGAAAATAGAACAACTTATATTAGGAAATAAAGAACATCTGGTGAGCTAGGTGTTTAAAAAAGAGGTTTGCTGCACAACGCTTTGGCAGAAAATCATGAGGCAAACAGAAAAACAACTGAATAGAAAAGTCAAAAAACAATGGGGATCAAATAAGACAGGGGGCCAAATTCAAATGCATGTTGAGTTACAAAGCATCAGTTTATCAATCGAATATTAAATTATTCTGAAACAAAGGTTTTCTAAATTGACCGGTAGTTTTGCTTAAAAATCATCTTCATAAACGACCAAACCAACCTTTGGTTCACCTTTGAAAATATCAAGCAATGAGCTCTGGGAAACCTGACATTTTCCACAACACTAAGAGAATTAGTAAACCATCTATTTTACATTGGTCAAATCAAAACCATCTTTAGGTAGTTTGGAAATATCATCAAAGGATCTTCAAGATTGGGCACTGACCTTTAAACGAGTTCTGAAAGTGGCTTACATTGCAAACTGCATTGTATGGCGTTGGAGATAGATGTCATTGATAACTGCTTTTGAGTAAGAAGTATGAAAAAGCTGCAGTCACATGTTTGGTGGTAATATTTTCAGTAAAGGGATAATCATGAATAATCATGGCTCAGTGATGCCGGGTTCATTTATTATTTACACTTTTCACCCAACTAATACATTCTTAAAAGATGAGCTTGTAGTTTTGGAGGCTCTTTTAAAGTCCTATACTTTACAATTCGTGTTCATTAATCATTCTTTATTAAATAGAACATACATCCATCTTTGAAAAGAGTTCTCATAAAATTCATTCAATGTACATCTATCAATAAGGAAGTCACTCACCAAAGACAGCAGATGTATTCTCAAGACATTATGCATTGTAGAACACCATTTTTTAAGGCTAGCTTTCAAAAGGTAGCTCCTCGATTCACTGAGTACTGTTGTTACTTGTACATCATTATTTCTTACTCTTGGCCATTTTAATTCACATAAAGGTGATGATAGTGGATATCTACAACAGTAGCCCAAAACATCAACTAATGGAACTTTAAAAACTCCAAAAAAAATAAACTGTGCAGGATTCCAATAAATGAATGCCTATAACTTTCTATGTAAACTAAACACGTACTTGTGATTAGGTGTAATCTGATTACAGCAGCAAATCCATAGTGTTGAATGCCTATGCTACCCTTGACCACATCAGTAGAGCTGGTGATGAGACTAGTTGGAAACTGCAGGTAGGTATAGCCTTACTTCAATCACTAAAAATTTGATATTAAAGATTATGGATCTGATTTAGATCTATGCGGACGGGTTACTCCGTCACAATGGTGACAGATATCTTGTTTGCCCAAATATAAATTCCATTACATCCTATTGGATTTATGTTTTTGCGGACGGGATATCCGTCACAGTTATGATGGAGTAACCATTCTGCCAAAATCTAAATCAGGCCCTATATGTTTGGAAGGATGCTATTATAGGTACCCATTATCTTGAATTTCATGTGTCTTTAGTGAGTTGATTTTTGATGTATCTACAATTGAATTCGTTTAATGGACCAACAGAGAGTAGCATAAATTCTGTCCTGAAAATATGTAAATTTAAACATGTTTTGTCGGCATGTTACACCATTATGCTCAGATGTCAAAGTGAACAATAATGCAAAGAGGACATTATGCTGTTTTAAGCGTCTCTTAATTTTAAGTACATGATTTTTAATAAATACTAATATGTAAGATGGCTTAGAGTTGTATACTCAGATTGTACAGCATCATAGTACAGACACAACCAAAAACTTACACAAATGGGGAGTGTTATATTCAAGAACAACTACTCAATGTCCATTTTTATTTACAACTGTAAGGTACAACCACAGTCTTCTATTTTGCTCTGGCTTCTGCCCATTTAAACAAGGGCTTTCAAGGTAAACCAACTTCTCCACTTCCTTTGCGGTATTTACTTCTGCTTGTACAGGGTTTCATTCTAAAACACCCCACGCATCATTCCATTCTCTCCACTATATTCTAGTACTTTCAGCATTGCCTCTGCTCACTCACATGCCACTTTACCCGCCTCTGTTTCTTCGGGGCGTACTTATTTATCCCACATCTCTTGTGCTGGACTCATATGAAATTTCATTTTAACTGACACACCAGACAGTTTCCTGCCAGTGTTGCATGCACTGGACAAGTTATCTCATCCTTTACATTCTGGTAACTCAATCAATGTCACCGGTATTTGACCACAAGTGAGGTCTTCTTGCTACAGAGCTACCTTCCTCGCTCAAGTTTGGCCAGTATGGGCCTCCATTCCCAAGGCCTTACAAGTAAAGTTTACTTAATTGTACTTTCAATTCCTCACCATTGGTATATTCTTTGAAGAGGTATAACTTTATGAGCATGTACATGATCTCGGAACACAAATGCTTAATATCACCAATAAGCCAAATTACATATGCAACCATACCTCTGTCTGAAAACACCAGTGCTAAAATTACATTTAGAGTGAAATAAAAGGAGGAAGCAGACCTTTCTACTTCAAGAACTCTGGAAGTCTGACCTGTCCATCATGCCCATAAGTTAGTTAGGCAGTTCTTTTTTGAAGTACGTGAAAACAATAAGACCCAGGTTTTAAACTGAGGCCCTGAATGCAGGGAGGTGGGTGCTGCTTTTATGAAATCAGAGATAATACCAATGGTCAAGAAGAAGAATGACATCTACATGACTTTTCACTTTGAAATTCTCTCTGATCTTCATAAAAGGCACACTAGAGTAGCAAGCTAACTCAATCTTAAAAGCATAGTTTAGATACAATATAATGTATTATGGAAAGAAATTATGAAGCAATGCTAACTCACCAATGTATCTGTCTTAGAGTCCAAGACCAAACAATAATGCTTATAAAAGGTATGAAGTCACCTCCACATGACAGTGTTACAAATCAGGAATGGGGTCTTTGATGTACCAGGTAAAAGTCTATTAGTGTTAGCATAACAATTAACAAATACATGAGGTTAATCATTTGAATATAGTCTATTTTCAAAAGGTAAGGCCTGTTTTTACTGCTCCATAGGTCAGAAGGAGCTGTTTGCCTTTACAAATGTCTTTTGTCATATCTAAACAGTAACTGTAAACCTTCATAACATTAATGGAGAGTAAATAACTTTCCATTGGAAAGGTACGATGCAGTCAAAGGAAGGCAACAAAGAGGAGTGATTAATGTGGAAATTGGAAATAAGTTTGTGTAGAAAAGAAGGATTCATTGTTAAAGAGACTTCATTTTGATGGAAACCCATCCATGGTTCCTTTGTACTTAGAGCCTGAATCTCACTCACTCTTGACCCTTAAGAAACGAGTTGCAAATCACCATTGTACAATCGCTGAAAAGGGTAGTTTTAATTTTTAGAAAGCATAACAGTAAGTTCGTAAGCAATATTTCCAGAAAATATTTAATTAATAGTATAATGAAGACTATGCCTAGTGTCATGCCTAAATGCCTGAATTTGCAATAATATAAACAAATCGTACCTGCCTTGAAAGCCCAATACTGGCTCGCTGTAGACAAGAGCATCAACATCAAAATCCTCCTTCAGTCCGCAAGATCTACTCTGCCATTGGACCAGGATACCTCTAAACATTTGGCCACACTAGTCCCCAAACAGAAAGCTGTGCTTATTAACACCAAACCTCAATGCCAAACAATTATTCAAAAGCAAAAGATTGAAAATTAGAGGGAGGTTGCTGGGAGTATAGGGCTCTAAGCGGTTGAATGCACTGAATTTCACCACTCAGAGGAATAGTAAATCCCTGTGCAGTTCAGAAAAGGCATGAACTCTGAACTGTTTAAGACTATCTTTCCCAGACCTCTTCAAAAATGGGGGAAGCAATTAAAGAATATTAAATCATGACTGTACTATATCGATAGGATCTCAACTCCTGCCCATCAACTTAATCGAACCTCTTGAACACAAGAGGCCACAATACAGACAGTGCCTCGGGGCAGATAGGCTTGTGCAGCCCCTTTTGTAGTAGAGATAGTGCCAGAACATATACAGAGCTGGTACTTTTTTAAAGGGATTTCCCTCATTTGCATGGGGATGAGGGTAGCATATTATCTGTACAGGTCGCACTGTTCCGGTTTGCCTCAACACAAACAGCGACAGTGTATAGTATCTATAATATGGCCTCTGCAGCACTCTTTAGCATTCAAAATGTGATGTGCAGCTTTAATAAACTAAAAATAAAAAATTGGATGAGAGACTTACAATAAACAATGGTAGCACGTAAGTGTACGTTCATAAAGAAAAACTGTAATCCAGACTTAGATTTAGTCAAATAAAATAGCAACGGTAGTTAGTATAATTTATTCCTGGCTGGTTCTCCGATCTGCCTCCTTACTGGTACAACATTAACAGAATCTCTTCCAAGGTATACAATGATCTTGAGTAACAGGGTTCTGCTTCCTTCAAGATTATCACATAACCGCCTGGAGCTTCAAGTGCCATACTGCAAGAACTCAAGAGCCAGGCAGGCAGGATCAGTGAAGGAAGGGCGATTCTACCTTACATTCTGAAGAGGAGAGGTTACCATTTTCTGATGTCTCTGGTATGGAACAAAGGACATCTTCAAATGGTCCAGATATCCATAATAACACAACTAGGGGGTGTTGACTGGTGCGGCATACGGGAGGAGGCCCTGTTTGAGGCCCGAGGCTCCCCCGAATTATTCCACAAAATATGGGGGAAGTGGTTTAATATGTTGCCGCCATGATTCTTGTTGTATCGATTGTTTTATGCTCCGCTGTCATTGTAATGCAGGATGAGTTAATGGACTGGAGTGGACCGACCCTGCCTATGTGTTTTATTGAATCAGATCCGCTAAATGTGTTGATTTATGAGCTGCAACCAATGAATTTCCTCCTGTTTTTTATATACTTAATAAAGTTGATTATCAAAAAAATAACACAACAAGTCTGGAACAATGAGAATCATGTCAGGCTTGCTGAGTCTGAATTTAGTAATCACATTGGGCAGAAGAGTGATTGGAGGAAAACAGTAATGAAATCCTTTCAACAAAGTAATTGAAAAGGCATTTCCCACAAATCAAGATCCTAAAACCCGGAGCCATAATCCGATATTTTATGCTTTATTCTATTGCAAACAAACTACCTTCTAGCCTATTCCAACATGAGAAGATGTTTACCAGCACATCATCATTTAAAACACATTTGAGCGGCTCAGATAAGTACAACTACATTTTTCTGTTTTATGTTCTACAGACCTGGTAGGTTTATTGCAGACAGTTCAATGCCCCTGGCCAGCATCAAATTACACATGGTGTGAGCTTCCTGTGAAGGCACCCTGGTTCTCTTCATTGCTTGTTTGTTTATATGTGTTTCTTGTAAGGCGTTTTAGATTCCGAATAAATGTTCCCAATTCATGCCCTTATATAGGTACAATTCGCATTACCTTATATAGGCATATAAATCAAGCCCTTATTTAGGCATAGCCCATGCTACCCAAATACAGGCATGGCTACTTCCATCCGTTCATCAACGTCACAAAGATTCCTTGGAAAACCAAACTCTTAAGCAGAAGGAACTTCCCCTAGCCTGGATATTGATTTCTCCAAGAAACTCATTATTATGCATGAACAGCTATTCCTTAGGGGTTCATCCATAACGTTCATATGCCCGGCGTTACGTCAAAGCTGGCATTCCTAAACACCTTCAAGGTATAAATTTATTTTATTTATTTATTTACGATATTTTTATTGCGCATACAAATACCCGAAGGTGTCTCAGCGCATGTGGAGGCCAGAAGGACCGAACAGCAAGCTTACTGGTTGAACAACCATGTCTTCAAGAGCTTACGAAAGCTCATCAGATTGGGGGCAGTTTTAATCGTGAGTGGCAAAAGGTTCCAAAGCTTGGGCTCAGCAACCAGGAAACGTCTGTCTCCCCAGGTTGCTGTTCTCGTGCGAGGTACCGGCAGGAGGCAAGTGTTGGCGGATCTCAGCTGCCTTTTAGGGGTGTACAGCTGAAATGCTTCGGTCAGAAACTTGGGTCCAATGCCATGCACTGCCTTATAGGCAATGCAGAGGGCCTTGAATTTAATGCGGCCCTCTACTCTTAGCCAATGCAGATGACGAATGGCGGGAGTAGTAGGCTGGCAGCGAGGGATATCAAGAAGAATTCTAGCAGCCGCTTTCTGTATGGACTGCAGCTTAGATAAAACGAGTTTCTGAGAGTTGAGAAAGAGGGCATTCCCATAGTCGATTTTGGAAAACACTAAGGCAGAGACCAAGGTCTTCACGGCTGAGGTAGGAAGGTAAGGTAGCAGTTTCCTGATTTTCTTTAAAATAAAGAACGCAGATGACACAACCTTGTTGACGTGAAGGTTAAAAGACAGCTTGCTGTCAAAAATAACTCCCAGGTTTCTAGCCTTTTCAACTGGGACAGGTGGAGAGCACAGCTGATTGGGCCACCAGATGGAGGACCATTCCGGGGAGAGTTTACCAAAAGTCATGACCTCGGTTTTGTCTGAGTTAAGCCTCAGACAATTGGAGGACATCCAGGTACTGACAGCGAGCATGGCCCTTTGGAAATTAGCTGCCACCACTGGGCCGTCCTTATGGATCGCCAGAACCAGTTGGGTGTCGTCTGCGTAAGATGTTAATCGCAACCCGTGGGCCTTTATTACCCTCGCTAAGTCCGCTACATAGATATTAAATAGCGTAGGACTTAGCGAGGAACCCTGTGGGACTCCACAAGGGAGTACAGAGACAGGAGAGTAAAAATTTCCCAACTTCACTGTCTGGGTACGGTTGGCCAGAAAGGATGAAATAAGATCTCTAGCCATACCGTTTATCCCCAGGGCTGTGACACGGTCGACCAAAATAGCATGGTCGACCGTGTCAAAGGCTGCGGACAGGTCCAAAAGGATCAGGACGGCCACACCACCCTGGTCCATAATGGCTCTGATCTCATCTGAGGCCTTTATTAAGGCGGTCTCCGTTCCATGCCCTTTCCTGAAGCCAAACTGCGTTTCGTCGAGAAGTTGGTGAGTATCGACGAACGAAATATACCTTCACTTGCTATAGCAAAGCACAGTGTGGTTCGGTGCAGTTCGGCTACCTACTTGCCCGACGCAGCTCACTACAGGAAGTGCTGAAGGAAGCCGATTCTCCAGCTGACGCACTGACAAGAAGCTGTCCTCCTCTGCCGAGAATCCAGCTCCAGTGTTTCTGACTCCCCTTGCCGAGTTTTGGGAATTATAATACTATTCTCGCTGTACACATTATACTTTGCATTCTGTTTAACGACTGTAGCAGTTCACCTCTCATGCATAAGAAAGAAGACTGTTCAATAAACCCCTTTTATTGAAACGCCTGTCTCTCTATTTTCTCTGCAGCTCTGTAGAAACGAAGCATGCACGATTGACTGAGTAAAATAGTTACCTATTGTTTCCACGACTCTCAAGATATTTGTTCCAGTCCTAGGGAAACAAAGTTGTCATGTTTATGCGGTTGTCAGAAACGAATCCCTTCTTGTGTATTCGAGAAAGTTTCTAGTGACCTCTGAGCTAACTGGCACTCACAATTAAGTTTAGTATATTCGATAGAGACATACTGACCTCAGTCCTATGTCACATCTATAGGATATATTATTCCAATGCGCAGAGCCTATTAGGAATATAGGAACTACACTACATGTTATCCAGTCTTGATACGAAAAAGCATAACACAAGATGAATCACCCTGATTTGATTAGATTTGAAATTTCTAAAGCACGCAAATGCCCTTGGGCATCTTGGCACTGGCAATCCTATGTACAAACCCCAAAAACACAATGAGGGAACAGCTAGAAACTATAGGAACAATGAAAACAGCCAAGAGCTTAGGTGTTTACAAAAGCTAAGGAAATTAGGCTGACATTTGAGGTGTGTGGGCAGTCTATTCCAGGGTTGGCAGGTGGAATACACAAAGCTTCAACCGCTCCATGAAGCCTTCTTAATTCTTGGAACAATTACTGTCCTAGAGGTGGCAAATCGCAGCAATCTTTTGGGAGAATATCACCTGAATTTTCTTTTGAGATACACAAGTCCAGTTCCATGCAATGCGTTGTATGCCAGACATAGGGCCTTGAAAGCGACTCTGTTCTTAACTGGGAGCCAGTGACGCTCCACCAGGGCTGCCGATGCAGACATATTTTGGTATTTTCCTAAAGAGTCAGCAAGCTGCATTCTGAAGCGCCTGAAGCTTATTTAGCCACCGCTGTTTAATGCCCAAATACAGGGCATTATGGTATTCAAGCTTAATAGATAAGGCTAAAGCGATGACAGTTGATTTTTGTAGGTCAAGCAGAATAAAGGGTAGCACCTTCCTCAACATTCTTAACATAAAAAAGCAAGATGAGGTAAATTTGTTGATTTGATGCCCAAATGGCAGCTTAGCATCAAAGACTGCCCCTAGATTCCTTATTTTAGAGACAGGCAGTGCAGAGAACCAAGGGACTGAGGCCACCAAGATTGGTTGCAAAAAAAGGCATCTTTTCCTCATACCCAATATAAGTCTTCTTCACTAGGGACCAGAACCTTTGGGCCATCAGACTGGCCCATGTGTGCTCCCCAGACTTCCAGAGATGCATCCATCACCACAGTTGGGAAGAAAGTAAAAAGGAGCTCCAGTCAAAATACTATTTTTATGGCACTACCACTGAAGCGGCACAAGGGTTTTGGAAGACAACTGAATTTAGTCATCCTAATTCATCTACTTTTGGTACCTTTGCCTTTCCAGGAATTCTTGTAGAAGTTTCATGGGCTTTCTTGCGTCCCACACTAGAGGTATATAAGAAGCCATAAATATACATCATTTGTCTGACTGAAAAAGGCTGTCAGATGAATTTAAAGACATTTTGATATATATAAAGACACCTTTCCTACCAAGGAGATGTTTTTCCTCTTTACAGATCCGGTCCTGCACCAAGTGATTGATACACTGTGTTGGATCTTGTGTTGATTTCTTGACATTGAGATGAAGGTCCAGTTTGCTAAGGAATTCTATCATCAGATCGCGGAGAAGTCTTTCATGAGAGTAGGCTTTGTTTAGACAATGCGAATACAGGTTTATAAACAAATATTTTTCCAAGATGAAAATCTATAAATATTGCTGAAAGCTTTGAGAAAACATTTGGCGCTGACGTTTCTGAATCAGATAGCCCACCTTAGCAGGATTAGTCCTCTTTAGAGCCATTGTGAGGAAATCCACAGGATATCGGATTTTGCACTCAATTAACACAATATCCAGCATCCACCTGTACTTTGAATTTTATACATATGCTGGGAGAGAGTGGGAAACACCCCCTCCCAATGGGATGCAGTTTGGTGTGGGGCAGTCATCGCACTGCAAAGGGTATTCATAGAGCGGCCAACATCTTTTGTCCATTGTTTTTGCCACTGCATGATTTGGGCACTGGAAGAACTGATTTGGGCCTTTCTGAAGGTGCCTCTTACAGTATGGAATTTTAACACATTGTTTACCTTTGCTAAAAATTTTAAATTACATTTTTTGTAGACTCCTTCTTCTTATTGAAACCACATGGTGCAAGATCTCAGCCTCTGCCTTCTGTTTCAAATCTCATCAGCAAGGGATCCAAAGAAGGTAGACCTGCTGAAAGCAATTCAAACATCTACTGCTCTGCATGCAGTGGCAGTGATGTAAGCCTCAATAACAAAATGCACTGAACAAAGAGAACAGGGTAAATATCTAAAGTGGCAACTACTGCTGTACTACAAACCACTTTTATCAGGTTGTCTGAAGAAAGCCTGCCTTCTTGAATAATTTCGTTTTTCTCCATCAGTACATTCGCAGCTAGGGAGTATAAAGTGCAGCTTCTGCAATGCTTGCAGATGGTGGGCAGACCCTCCTACCCAAGTCAGACCACCTTCTGCTTTCCTTCTACACTTTATTAGAAGAAGCAGAGCAAGAATTATATTAATTTTTAGCTACTGCAACCACAAGAGAGTTTGCTGAGAGTTTCTCTTTAAGAAACTAAGGATTCAAGTCCTCAGGTTCACACTTTTCCCCTAAATGCCTTTGCAAAGGACATGAAGAATAAGTAATCAAGAAAATTATGATGATAAGTTCCACAAATCCCAGAACTAAAGGAACCAAAGGCTGCACTTGAGGCTTCGTCTGAATCATTTGAAATAGAACATAGGGGTTAACATAACAAAATGTTGTCTGGATGTTAAACTTTGTTGTTCTTCCTTTTCACAGCTTATAGAACACAACAAGATCCTCTATATTTGCACACAAGCATTACTTTATGCCATTGTCTTAACCCCACATGAAGAATGGATTAGTGAAATAGGAAATAGAATGAAACCCTCAGGTGCAGAGCCTAGACCCCGTCCAAAGAAGAAATCTGCGCCCTGGTACTCAGAAATATTAAAAGAAACGCATAGGGAAGTGAGAACATTAGAGCGCAGTTGGGGTCGTAACTACGATAGTAAAGAACATAACATGTACAAAACAGCAAGGAGGAACTATCATATCTTGATTAAGCGGGCGAAGGCCAATTTCTACACGGCCGCTATCGAATTGACCAATAACAAGCAGAAGAAAATCTTCAAAATTGTGAATAATTTTAGAAATCCCAACTACCTCACACTGGAGATTCCTCCATCTCAGACTCTCTGTAACTCCATAGCCAACTACTTTGAACAAAAAATACACAACCTCACAAAGGACTTCCTCCCAGCCGAATCAGCGGATCCAGAGAAAGTTGCTGTGAAGGATACTGAGATGGCTTGTTTAAAGGTTTTCTCCCCGATTACTTAGGAGGGTACTCATCAGGCCATATCTCTAATTAAATCAGGATCCCCTTTTGATCCGTGTCCACCGGTTCTGTTACAAGCCATGATAGAGGAGGTCAACCCCGTAATAAATGCCATCATTAACTCAACCCTCCTGACGGGTGAGATCCCGGCCCAATGGAAAGTTGCAGCGGTAAGACCCCTCCAGAAAAAGATACTACAGGACCCCACAACTCTATCTAATTTGCGCTCTATTTCACTTCTTCCAGCCCTCTGCAAACTAGCAGAAAGATTTGTAAACAGGCAGCTTACGACATTCTTAGAAGGAAATAACATATTCCATACTAATCAAGCGGGCTTTAGAGCCCAGCACTCTACGGAGACTGCCCTGCTGTTTACAACGGAAACCATAAGAGCGGCCTTGGATCAGGGCAAGAAGGCTGTCCTGATCCTCTTAGATTTATCTGCGGCGTTTGATACGGTGTCCCATGCTATTCTTTTGAATCGCTTGGCATCGGCAGGCATAGCAGGAACCGTATTAGAGTGGCTAAAAAACTTTCTAACGCACAGGCGCCAAATAACCACGCTGGGGCAGTTTTGCTCAGAGGAAAAGGCACTGAAGACGGGGGTACCACAGGGCTCATGTTTGAGCCCTACGCTGTTAAATCTTTATATGGTCCCCCTGATCAAGTTAATTGCTTCCTTTGACATCAGCACAATTGCGTATGCTGATGATACCAGCTGCGTATCATCAGCACAATTGCTAATTCTGGACAAAGACATGGCGAATGCAGAACTAAACCTCAAAAACTGTTTAGCAGCAACATTTACTTGGATGAAAAGTAACCATCTGAAGTGCAATTCCTCAAAAACTGAAATTTTGCTGTTTGGGCTTAATAACTCCTTCGCCCCTCAGAAATGGTGGCCAGAGGATACGGAAGCACCTCCAAGCACAATTAGTGCAGCACAAAATTTAGGGATCAAATTTGATGATACCCTCTCTTTCAAACAGCAAGTGGCGGTAGCGGGCTCCTGCTTTAACATCATAAAGGGGCTAAGGAAATTTTTTCGATCTGCTCCCCCTGACAGCCAGGCAAACGGTGGCTGGTGCACTAATTACATCCAGACTGGATTACTGCAACAGCCTGTATGCAGGAGCCCATAAATCGGCCCTTCACAGGCTTCAGATGGTCCTACACGCGGCCGCACGACTGGTACTTAGGTGGACAAGAAGGTCCTCAGCCTCAGCAGCACTGGATGCCCTGCACTGGCTCCCTATTCATAAACGTATTCTGTTCAAGGTCTGAACCATCCCCTATAGGGCCTTTCACACGCAGGGCCCGATGTATCTACGTAAAAATTTTGCGAGATACTATCCTTCCAGAAAGCTCAGGTCTGCCACAGCCAATTTACTGATTGTTCCTAAATTTAGACTCTCAACGAAGGGAGGGAAATCCCTGGCAGTGATTGGCGCGAGGGCATGGAACAAACTACCTGACCAGTAGCGTCAGATGACAACCGAGCAGGGTTTCAGGAAAGCCCTCAAAATCTGGATCTATGGCCTTTCGGAACAACCTTGCAAAGCATTAGGTTGAATCCCATATCTCCTTAGGTTGGATAGTTCAGCTGCAGTATATCTACGCAGCTGGCTCTGAGTCTTAGCGCCAAGATTCTCCTTGGAGTGAAAGTGCGCTATATAAATGTCACATCTCATCACATCACACATCTATAAGGTGACAACGTGCATATTTCACCATACTATAAATAGTGTTAAACTAAACTTATATAATTACCTTCTGAAAAGTAGAGTATTTGCATGAAGTACCTTTATGCTGTCCAAACGATAGGCTTTTTTGGTCTTTTGTTTTTTGTTTTTCTGAATAGGAAATTAATACGGTGCTTCTAATTGCTCTGGTGATTCCTATACTCCATTTAGGTATGAGTTTTTTCCCCTGCTATAAGGATAAACTTGACAAACTGTCTAACTAAATGGATTAATTTCCTGGAAAGGCATACGATTATTGTTTGTCGACATGTTCTTACCCCTTGCTCATTAAAGGCAGGTTTTAGTAAAGCTTCCCTTTCCTGAAATAGACATGGGCAATCTCAAATGGAGCATGAGGAAGATGGCCATCTGCAGAGAACTCGGAGCTGAAAGAGGCTGCGCGGCTGCATCTTCTTCAGATGCAGAAACAGTGATGGACACATCTACAGGAGGTTGAACTGGCTCACAAGATGAAGAAGTGGCAAAATACTATTTAAGGAATTATGGAGCATCCAACTCTAATTGAAGATAGAGAAAGACTGAGAACTGAAGAGCCCTCAAACATTAAAATGTCTTTTAACACCAAATTATGTCTAAGCATTGGCCCACAACATTCTAACCACAATGTTGAAGCATAAAAATGCCTCAACTTAGACTGCTTTGCTGCTAAATGTCGGTCCCAGGGGCGGCCTTAGGCATGTGCAAGCTGTGCACCTGCACAGTGCCACCAAACCCCAGGGGCCACCACGCCAATATATATCCTTAATATAATAATCCTCTGAGGATGGATACATATTTGCGTGGCGGCCCCTGGCAGAGATTTGGCGGCCTCAGGCTCTGTTCCACTTCCAAACACCCTGACCCCCCCCCCCCCTCTTAACTGGCCTCCGTGCTCCGCCCTGCCCAGAACCCTTCTTCCGGGGCCCCCTACCTACGCTCCCTGCCCAGGGCCGCCATGAGCCTAGAGCTGCCCCTGTCGGTCCCTATCCCTGAGAGTGAGATGCTGCCCACTCATCTCCAGATGTAGAAGGTAGAGTTTTAAGAGAGGGTGGAACTGGTCGCCTCGACGTCGAGCAGGATGCTGCTGCTGGCCTTCTGAAGTAGCAGACGCAGTTTCATGACAGAAAGAGAGGGCAGAAGTTGGCCTTATTGCTGCTGTAGAGATGCTGCTGGAGAAACTTTCTTCCCAATTTCCTATTTTTTAGCCTTGGGGCAAACACCTTCAATATTGCTCAGTCTCCTACACGACATTTTCTGACAAATGTCACAGTCCTTTATTGAGTGGGAGTCAAGAATGTAGACCACAGAGACACTGAGCATCTTTCCATGTTATTTTACTACCACAGGATGGACGCTTTTACAAAAAGTGAAGGCATGGTACATGAAGGAATAAAGATGGTTAAAATCTCCTCAAGAAAAGTTAGTCAAAGAGCCATTCTTCCAGAAAAAAATATAACAATCAACAATGTAACATTTTTAGCCGGAAGTAGCCATCAGAAAATAGAGAAAGTGTTCGAGATCTTCCTCACTGGGTGGAAAAACACAAAGTGCTTAACTAACTCCTTGCAGAGCACGATGTGATAGCACAGTGCTCCAAAGTTCTTAAAGATAAAGGGGCAGTTTGCCCTGTGATATACAGTTTTGCATTAGGATACCATTTCCTTCTTTTATCTTACTCTAAATGTAATTTAAGCAGTAGTATTTTCAACAAAATATACTGCTGGGTCTTTAATTCGGCGAACTGGTTATAAAACAATCATTCGATGTTGCCTAACTGGACATAATTTCTAATTATTTAGGTTGTAAAATATGATTTTGTTTGAAAAAACAAAATGTTTTGTGCAGAGATATTCTACATTTTATGAATATTACAGATCATCCCGCAGTAAAGAACACCACAGTCTCCACACCTCTTACCTTTCACCATAACTGGGCTCCATCCCGCAGGATTTCTGGAGCACAACCTCACCACCGCCTTCTTCACATTTCAGCTGAAGTGGCCACATTTCCTTAGCGTGACAATTCCCTAGCCTCCCGCCTCCCGCCTTCCTCAGGTTTTACCTCTGTAGAGCACTGTCTCTGGATGGAAAGTGGCTGTTCTCCTGTTCCACTTTGGGGGTTCCATAGTGCCCTGGGTCCCAGTAATAGCCCTGCTGCCGGTAGAATTCCATCTGCCTCCAATCTGCAATCAAAGATAGAATGAGATAATTGAGCAAAGACTGTTAAACGGCAGCTACTGTATTTGATCATGCTGAGCTAGAAGAGGGGGGACAACCATAATGTCAGTCTGCATCCACACAGATGCACATGCAAAAATAATACAGCAGATATACAGACAACTGCCTGGCAAGTAATGTCATCCACGTGTCAAATTTACCACAACAATAGATCCACCCGGATGGCACCACTGCTTCTTACCACTGCTTCCTTTGCACACTCAACCAGTGTTTAGCGAGCATTTACTCTTAATTCTCCTTTTATTTGTTATAAACTGCGCCTAAATTGCTTATATGAACATTTCATTATTCTTTTCTGGTAATCTATAATCAAACGACAAAGGTTTTCATAAATTATGCAGTGCAAGACTTGTCTAGGATTGGTACCCTGGGCAGCTTGCCTATGTCTAGAAGGGCTAAGTAAGTAGTAAGACGGGTTATGAATTTCCCAATGGGCATCAAGAAGTCCAGAAAGTGGGGCACAGTGTCCCATTTTGACTAGGCTCCCGTTGAGCAGTGCTCCATTGCTATAATCTTTGTTGTTGAGTTCATATACTTTGGTTATATTGCTTTGTGAAGTGTGGGAGATGGGTTGTATGGGATGTAGAAACTGTAGAAATATAGAATCTGGGTCTACTTCCATGCGTGGTTCCAGATTGTTGAGAGCATTCGGGTACCATTGTGCTAGGTACTGTATATTGCTCACAAAATATCCATGATCCATACCCAAGCTCTTCCTCTTTGTTCAGATGTGTAGTACCCAATTTATAAACCTACATTCATATATAGCTATCTATCCATATCTCATAAAACTCTTTTCATCGGACACTTAATTGAGGAATTGAAGACCACCCCTTTTCTGATCTGAACTGTCCCTTTACAGCTTTCCAATAATGTGTATGTATGATTTTGTTTAGTCAAAGACTTTGAAGGGAAAAAGTGTTTCACCACCACTCTCTTAGAGAGTATGACGCTGTGTGCATGTTACACGTGCGTCCTGCATGAGCTGAGTGTGCACAATATATTGTGTCCAGAACATATGTATACACCTGGTAAGTGCACTCTCATGTTGTGGGTGCATGTTGTGTAAATTGTAGCTTTGGTAAATGCAAAGAGAATACCAAAGAGAGCCACACAAGTAAAACAAATAGTTGTGCCTGGTATAATGCATCAAAGTATTTACTGAGAATACATAGTATGTTAAATCCTTGTAACTCTCACTATCAAAAAGACCTGCATTTCCATCCGTACAAAGAGCTTGACTATTAACAATAATTACAGCACAGCGTTTGTTTTCTGCCTTAAAGCAAATCTCCTCATATGCTAACATGTATCTGCAAAACGAGCATTTTGTTCTCAAGGGCAGGGATGTGATGGTAAATCCTTGACAAGTGGTATCCCGTTCATTACTCACATTGCTCAAACACCTTTTTGTACTGGATCCGATGGTTCTCCAAACTTTTCTATTGAATGATAAACATTCAGTCCCTGATAAATATGTGGCCTACTTGATTGAGTTTTGATGACTTACTTATGTTGATGTTCGGCCTTATTCTCTGGTGCTTCACTTTAATATCATGTTGCAAGATTACCACAAACCGGTCGAGGAATTGTAGGGTGCACTTCAAAGGTTTTCTGTATAATATACGAAAGATCTCCTTTAAACATCTGTTGTAGCCAATGAAATTCAGTCTGCTGAAAACAGGTCCTCGTATGCTAGTCCTTTTCCAACTAGACTTTGATAACACTAATTTAGCTGGTGCTTCCCCAGACAACGCTAACCCAGATCAAGAGAGCATTTCATGCTGAAACCAGACATATATACAAAGAGGAAATTGGACTATATCTCACTTATGCTAAAAGAAGTGCATCGGTTACCAATTCAGGCTAGATTAAAATATAAAATTAGTAAAAATAGTAATTCATTTTTGGATTTATTTACTCTTATTACCAACATTACTTGCTTTTGCTGTATGATTTTATATAATACTTTCATTGCTGTACTTTGTCAACTTTTATCTTATTTGCTTTAATAAACTTTCTTTTGAACTGAAGAAAATATATATAAAATTAGTGATCTGACATATAAGGCAGAGGACTTGGGTTCCCCATAATACACTGCAACACTCCTCGGCCTCTCTGGAGAACTTAGGGAACTAAAGAGATAAGCAATTCTTCAAATGGAAACTTTGCAGCTGAATACAATTCTTGCACTAAAGCAACCCTTGACTGGTGCCACAATCAGTTTATGAAACTCTCTCTCACCCCTACTAAGGACACAATTAGTAAGACCTCTTATAATTTCATCTCAACTAAATGTGAATCTTAGTTACTTCACTCCTATAATTCTTTATCAATTTAGTCCATTATTCCAACCCTTTTCATAAAAAAACCAAGAAGTATTACCCTTACGTTTGTATTGTTATATATAAAGTGCACTAACGACTTTCTGGCACTGCAGCACTATGGAAAATAGAAATAAAAATAGAAATATCCAATGGCAATGAATAACTATGGGTTCTGTGGCCCTGGGCTTTCAGTGAATTGATGTGACTTGGGAAACATGGGTGGCACTAAAGTGGAGCTGGTGTGAAGGGTCTCTCTGGTCCATCTATGCAGTGGCTTGCACTATGGTGGATTCATTTAGTGACAGATGTAGACTGAGGAGTTACTTGTGTTATAATGCAAGCTTTAGTGCACCATGGGGACTGTTTGCTCCAGATCTTAGCTATCACATTACACATTTCAGAGGAATAGTAAGCTAATGCTGGTGACTGAAAAAGAGACCAGAAAGCCGTATGAACATAAACCATTGAAGAAAAAAGGGTTTTAAACCACAACCTTATTTTGAATGGAAAGTGCCCTCAAAATCTGCATATGATTCTATAATGTTACCATTATTTTCTCTTTGTACAGACCCCACTTTCTAGAACCCTGCCCATCTAATGGTGCACTTACCGTAGAAAACAAACCAAGTACCTACTGTTGATCCAAAACTCGCTCCCCTTGCAAGGCGCTGGATTTCAAGATTACACTGAACCCAAGCAGAGGGCCATATCTGTGAATATAGTCGACACGGCTGGGAAAAGATGATAGTGATCAATTTTCCCTTTCTTCAGAGAACTTCTGCTTTGCTAGTTGTGGACTTGGAAAACAATGGGTTTAACGCCATTAGTGTGGAGGACTAAGGATGATCCATAGATGTCCTTGATAATACCCCCAGTGCGAAAGTTGTTATCTTATGTGCATTTGTAAAACGCGCTATAACCAGTGAGGGTATCCTGCTGCTGAATGTCCTAAGGGGGAGCGAGGGGAAACCTCTGGCGCTTGCACCCAAGGCTTCTCCTACGCGACTATCTGCAGGAGCTGACATTGCTTCCCCTCCCTCACCCATCAGTGACATCACAGATACCACAGGACAGTGACACAAAGAGCAGGTAAGAGCAGCTCAGTAACCATCCGGTGGGATATCGTCTACAGCCCTCATTTGATTTGAGAGAGGCATCGCTGAAAAAGGTAGAATCTCCCCTTTCCTGCGATGCATCGCTCAATGACAACCCTCCTCACAGGTCAATGATGAACCACGAATCACAAGTAGAGATTCCACTAAACACCAGGAATTTCTTGTTTTTTGGGTTGGGGTTTTCAGCACCCTAGTAGGCATAGGTCTGCCCCCTAGAAGGCCGTATAATTATTTGGGGATTTTCCCTTTTGTGGGAAGGCTGATCGGGCCCTTCCAGGGAAGGCAAAATTGACAGCTATAGGCCTTTCTGTTTCTTCCCTGGGCAGCATAATTGGGGGAGGTCGGTCGCCCGAGGGAGGATTAATAGTTTTGAGGTTTCTCTGGGAAGCCTGTTCAAGTCCCCCAGGAAAAGGTTGGCAGCCATATTTCTTTCACCTGCTGTTTCGCTGGTTTTCCAGGAACCCATGGGTGGCACAATTGAGGGGGATCAGCCATTTCCCCTGATGAATTCTGTGGTAGGTGGAAGTAACCGCTGCATTCATGAATTACTGGGGTTATGTCCTCTCTCAATAATGTTTCTATGACGGATAGAAGGTCTGATTTTGTGATTAGCCACATTCTGATCAAACAGACAAGGGACTTGCTTTTACAAAAATAGGAGATGAAGAATCCACCAATCCGGAAACAAATGTGCCCACAATAACCAGATTACACCAAGTCAAAGCCCTGAAGAGAGTCCCACGAGTGTCTCTGGGATTTGAAACGTGTCAGTGCTTTTTTTCTGCCAGTGAGGATCTAACAGCTAATGAACTCAGGCAGCGTTGAGGGAAATTTAGCGTTGATTTAACCCCAACTGTTCTCAAGTTTGTTCCCAATGGCTAGCATCTCTCTAAAGAGATTATGAACTACATACAATGAGAGTGCTTTATGGTTAATGTTCGCTAAACAACCGACTGGTGTATTGTTTTGCTGCACTATCTTTTAAATCATTTGTATGCATTATTTGCTTGTGTAGTTTTTCATGTTCATAACATTTTTGTTGGTATTTGTCTGTAACAAACAGTGTATTCTTTTTTTCAGACTGAACAAAATGACAAAATTACACAATGAAATGACGAAATAATGGTTAAACAAATAACCAGGACCAATGAAATCATATATTGGCCCTTTGTCTGTTTAAGAAGACATCAGCACTAGAAATGGTAGCTAGGTTCTTTGTGTACAACTTTAATTAGGCCCTATCTAGCTACTAACATTGGGCCTACCCCCTTCATATAAAACTTTTCGAAAGTGGACATTTCTTTGCTCTTATTGATTTAAGTGCCTTGCATCCTGTCTACAACACACACCTGGGCTGTGTGACAGCTACACTTTGTGAATTCCCTCTAGACAGCCACACACACAGGAAGGGTGGTATGACAGAGGACTTATCTGCATTCATCTACAATCTCATAGCCTTCATAGGCAGGAAGGGGGAGGGGGAGCTGACACTTACATCCGAATAGACAGTTTCCTGTGTCCCAAGCAAAGGGCTGATTACCCCCCCCCCCCCCCATCACACACACACTTAGCCTGGCAGACAGGGCTTAGATGAAAGGGGACCAGTGCACTTCAAGGAGCTGTTTTGAAGTAACCCCCCCTTCGAAGGCACATTTGGGTATAAGTAATGGTTCTCTGACCCTACCAAATCAGTACATTACTAGGCCTGTGAAGAATTCTGCCAGGAGTAAGGACTGTTGTGATACAATGATTGCCACTCTGCTTGACTGACTGTTCTAAGGAACTGTTTTATTGCTGTGCTGAGCTGCCCCTGCTGATCTTTGCCTTGCAATGTACAAGGACTGGACCCATCTCACTTGAATCCAGAGTGTCTGCAAGGACTTGCTGGGTTGCCTCTGCTGCTACTGCTGGACTCTGCCATCGTCACCACTAAGCCAATCAGAACCAACGCAGTGCCCTATGACACCGAAGCGGTGCCGATCCGAAGACATCCCTGTTTGGCTCGACAACAATGCAGTGCAAATCGGATGTCCTGACTGTGAGGTTCAGCTCTGATGAAGAATCAATCCGAGTTCCCGTCTGCGAAGCTCGTCTTCGATGCATTGATCCGACTGCATGATTCAAAACCAACACACCATACTCTCAACAACAACGCTTTACTCCATCCAAGGATCTTTATCAGCGGGACTTGTTGGAGTCCTAAATCTGGCCTGCCCTCCATCACGATCAGTCTGACTTTGGATTTAACCAAGTCTAGTACGGCCTCAAGTAACCTTTAGCCCTTTTGATTTCTAAAAACTATTTTTGGTTTAATCATAAAAAATTCATAACTGGTTGTATTTTTGGATTTTTGTCATTTTGGTCTTGTTTTATTCATAAACATATTCTCTATCTTTCTAAACCAATGTGGAGTCTATTTGTGGTGTATTCATTGTGTTACTATGTGTGTATGTATGTATTGCACAAATACATTACACATTGTCTCTTTAGACACGTCTGACTGCTCTGTGCTGAGCCACCAGAGGGTGAGCACAAGCTATCTTTTAATGTGTATCTAGCTTAACCTGACTAAAATTGTGGTCCCTACTTAGACAGGGTGCATACCTCTGCCAACTAGAAACCTTATTTCTAACAGTATTTGAACCTATTACCATTGGTTGTGCCAAATCCAGCCAGTATAAGTCTGTACTTGAGTAGTGGATGAGCACTAAAGGAAACAATAACAACCCTTGACATTTTTGATAAATGAACAGCTAGAGTAGTCCAGGGTGGTGAGACTCACATGGACCCTACTCAGTTTTTCAACCACGAAGCCCAGAAAAGCTCATTTCTGTGTGGGAATAGTCCTGAATATGTGACAAGCCACGAAATTCCTGCCATTCAACATTCTCACTCTTCTTCCGACAAAAACTATACTCACTTGTGTGTCTGGACTGAGCACCTGCGACAGGGGCCAATGAAAACTGTGACCATATGAAGTCAATGTGGTCTTCTCATGGTCCCCGATTGGCAATCTCCACGGTTCCCTCCAGGACAGTCCTGGGCACCTTTAAAATTCCCAAGATGTGGACAAAAAGGACACAGATTTGGCCTGAATACCTTTTTGTGCAAACCAAACGTTAAGAAGGCTTAAGCACAAAAAAAACCAAACATCCAAAAACAGGGCTTAGAACTGGGGCGGGAAAAGCCTTAGCACCTATGGGGTTAAGGGGCAGTCACACAGGACAGAGATATTAGATTGCTTTGTGGCCCTGACAAAGTACACACAATGAATAGCCCACCTGCGAATTATACCCTATCCATACCAATACAATTCACACAGCGAGAAAGACCACCTATACTAAAACAAATGGCCCTTTCAATCCAGACACTGCTGCAAGCGCCAACAACTTCACTTACATCTACATTGTTACAGACGTGGTTACCTGCAAGCACCTACATGATACTTCCACCTGCAATAGTATGTACACCTTTACCAACAATACAGTGCCATCCCCAAGGGCATCAGTACTAGCTACAACACCAACAAACTGACAACAAGGCACACATAAGGACTGAGAGAGACAAACATTGAGAAAGAAATTGACTGGAAATGGGGTCATGCAGACACTAAAGCACTAAGGCAAGGACACTGAGCTGGGAGAATCTGACTGTGAGGCAGGGGAAGGACACTGAGACAGAGCGACAGGGACATTAGGAGAGCTTGATGTGATATGGACACTGGGACAGAGAAATCTGGACAGGAACATGGAGATACAGACACTGGAAGAGAGAGGCAAGGGCACTGGCACTGGGTGCTACAGACTAGAACAGAGGATAAGGATAGAGGAAGAGGGGGACGGGAGAAACAAAAACTGTGATAGGAGGGCACTGAGAGTGGGGTAGGGAGAGGCTGACTTGGCAGAAAGACTCAGGTGTGGTTACAAGGTGAGGACAACAGAGTGGGAGAATGCAAACAGGAAAATGCACCTGCACTGGCAATTGTTTCGACGCTCACAACTGCACTGCACTATCACCTACGTCCTACAGCATCACTTGCGCTCACTGGCCTCTGCACCCACTGGGGTTTGCACCTGAATTCCACCTTCATCAAAACAATACTGACAATCCCATTAGGCCATGTATGGGCTCCAAGACTGCTAAAGACCAAGGGTGTGGAAGTTTTAAAAAGCTCTAATTGTCCACATGACTGGTTCATGAATCTACTTTTTCTGTAAAAAAAATCCACTTGTCCCTTTGGCCCCACATAGGGCAGCACCACATTATGGCAGCAATCCCATTAAAGAACTTTGATAATGGCCTCTTTGATAATGCCAGGCCTCATTCTATAGTAGGGTATGAGTACTAGCAATTCCGTAATTTTGCCTCCTTTCTGCAGAGGTAGCGGTAAGAAATAGTTTCAGGGTTGGAATGCGCTTTGGAGTCTGTGCAAACCTATGAACTAACTTGCATGTTTATGGGTTTTTACCAGCCCTCTCTAATTTTTTCCCTTACTGAGAAAGGTTGGAAATGTACTCCTGACAAGGGCAGAAGTAAAACTTCCATCGTTGATTAAAAAAATGCATCGAGTAAAAGTGAACTTGTCCATGCTCAGCAGATTTTCCCATTAGCAAGTCTACACATGCATATTTGCTCTTGCTAAAATGCAGTTCACAAATATTTTCTAGGAGTACCATGTCCCGGGCTACCTTTGTAAATTCTTGTAAATTTATGAAAGCCGTAAATCAGCACTAATGTGATTATCTTTAGGAATTAGGCCCCAAATTAGATCTGGTGTTGACCAAGACCTTTTGTTTTAATTACAATTCAATCTCTCTCTACTTATCTTCTGGCTTCTCTGTGGGTGACACATTCAGCTCTTTCACAAGGAGTATATCAGCACAAAAAGTAGTTTTGTTCAGTGCCAGCAACTTCTTTGGCAATGTGATCTTTTTGAGACCAAGAATATTTTTGCTTTTTTGCCAAAGAATCATCAAGCTTAATTCCAAGACTCTGCAAATATTTGCATATTATCAGAGAAAATTCTGGGAGCATTATACCTAGCCTCATATAGTTAAACCATGCAAAGGTGTACATATTAAGGTCGAGCCTAGCGGCTGCGGGCATGCACTGCTCGCTCTGTGAGGTAGGGTATGCTGCAGAAGCCTCATCCACTCTCCGCCCATATTTGTCATTGGCTTTCTGTCATTGTCCTTCTTAAATGCTGGCTCCTGATGGGTAAATTGGCTTTTTAGTCCCTCCTTGCTACTGCCTTGTCTCCATTTGTTACCGCCCATAAGGACTGGACCTTTTACTGGTCATGCTAAACAGTCTACTTTATCATGGCTAAGAGCACTATTTTACGTTTTTTTATTTGCAGTTTGGTCCGCTTTCACTGTAGCGGCCGCGCTTGTTTATTTAATTAATTTGCAGCACGGGCCGCTTTAGATTTTGCGGCCGCGCTTGTTTATTTAATTAATTTGCAGTGTGGTCCGTTCACTTTGGCGACCAAGCTTGGTTATTTAATTAATTTGCTGTTTTCTTCTGTGTGAGGGGCAAAGGGGGTTAGAGCCAGGCACGTCACGCTGAGGTTCTGTAAATCAGATCTTGCCCCGTGAGGTTATGGTTCCGTCATGATTTTGGTGATGTTGTGCCGTATTTAGTGAGTTCGGCTAATATGGAGTGAATTCGTCACCTTAACTAGCGAGTTCATTACGTATTCAGAGATTTCGTCTCGAATATGGGTTCCATTTTGTCCGTGCCTCCATTTTGTGTTGCCATCACGTAGGCCGATGAATGTGGTCGAACCGGTACACATTAACTAGGTCCTTTCTTGGCTTTAAGGTGAACTTTAAGGACCTGACTCCTTCACCTGAAACTGACCCTGCTAAGCCAATTTCTCTGGTTTGATTGTTGTCTGAGATTGCCAATCAATGTTCAGGACATCGTTAACTTTTAGTCTCCTTACACATGCCTTATCTTGCTCGTTATCTGTCATTGTTTCCTTTCTATGCTCTTTCATTACATGCATTGTGCTTTCAATTATGGGTTTGTCCGGCTTGTGGAGATTGGATTTGGGACATTCCTCATAATTAACTTTGGGTTGGGTTATTGCAAACTGAGCTTTTCGTCATGTGATACTTTGTTTGAGAATGTACCTTATTGGTTAGAATTTTGCGCAGTGGGTGTATGTTTGTAAAGTGAATATTGTGTATAAAAAGAGATGTTTCGCCTTACAAAATGGAGCAGTCGCCTGAGAATTTTCACTGTGATGTACTTCTAGGATCACTGTTACTAGCTGCAGCTAATAAATGTGGTCTCTGATGCCACCCAGAAGTATTCCGTGTCTCTGTATACCAAGACAGGTGAATCCGAAGACTTCGGGCGTGCCCCTGGCGCCGCTGGGTTTAAAAACCCAGTTCTTCAGTTGGCGCCCACGTGGGGCGACTTCAGCGGTACCGGTCCAAGCCCGAAGATTGTGAGGAGCTTCGTGAGGAAATTCTGGAGGAGGGCCCCCACTTCATCGACCCCGGCATGTCGAATGTGGACTGAAGGTTTTTGCTGCGAGGCTTCCCCTTTCCGATGGCTACGAAGGACTGCTGCCCTGACTGTCGCCCTGTCTTGGACTCTCTTGTGATGATTTGTAAGGCGAGACGTTAGACGGTCTTCTGGTGGTGTGACAGACATTTTGGTTAAGTACAAGTGGGTCGCTCCCACGACTTTGTTTTGTTTCTTGGGTTTCTTTGATATGGTTTTTGCAAATACCAAAGCCGAGGGGCTTGTATATTTGCGAGTATATCGTTTTTGAAAACCCCTTGAAGTTTGAAGCTAGACTAGTGAGCTATAAGATGCCTGGTCTTAGCAAATTTAGGAAAAGGTTTTGTTGTGGTTGTAAAAGGGATTCCTGATTGGAGGACTCGTGTCCGATACCTCCGGTTGGAACTACGACTTAAAAGCTCTATTCAAAGATGGCGTGGGTCCCATTAAAGATAATGAATTATGGGTCCGCTATACAAAGAAAGATGGTGTCTTGCGATGGCCCCAACATGGTAGTTTCGAATCAGATGTTTTAGACAATCTAGAAGTTGCGCTATTTAAGAAGAAAGCCCGGCCGGCGATGTTTGACTCTTTCCGCCTCTGGCGTAAGGAAGCCAAACAGCGAGAAATTAAGCAAGCTAAGAGAGATAGGAAAGAAAAGAATATATCGATAATACAAGCTGCTAGGCAGTTTATAGAAGACGCAGAAGATCGTGCGATTGAGGTGTCAGATAGACAAACTTGCATGGCCATTGACAAATGTTATCCGGCATTGCCACCTCTTCTTCCAAATGTGACTAATGACCCTGAAAAGGATCCTTTGATGTCGCATTTGTTGAGATTACCACCCCCTTATGTGCAGAGTGCTACGGCACCTGCCCAACCCCCAGTTGTTCAACCCCCTGTTGTCCAGCCACCCGTTACTTCACAGTTGGTTCTTCCTCCTCCGGCGCAGCCCCCTCTAGGGCCGCCAGCTTTGCTAACAGTTCTGCCTCAAACTTCTTTGTCTTACTCTCCTATACCTTCTACTTCCTTTGCTACTGACCCTATGTCTCTGTCGCCTCAAAACACTTTGTCTCCTGTTCTCATGTCAACTTCTTCCCTGGGTGAGGGAGCATGTATCCGAAAAAGTGAAGCCAGTGCTTAATTTGAGCCGTGGTTGCTGGTGCTCGGTTAATTCTATATACATCAAAACTGACTATTACCTGCCGCCCAAGTCATTCTTATAGCTTTGGGGCCTGAAATAGTCCAAACTGTCACACTTGTAGGAGTGGGAGGGTTAGTAGTTGTGTTGTCACTATCATTGGCAGCGCTGTCAGGGGCAATCTGTGATGCAGTCTGCAGCAGCCTCCTGACGAGAGCCCTGGCACTTAATTTATTACAAATTAGGCACTGGATGACTCCTAATTAGTAAACCTTCTGAATCATTGCCTGAAAATAGTCTGAATATTACAAACAATTGCTTTTTATACTTCTCCGATACTGTCATACCTGTGTTGTACGAATTAAGTCACTATGTCATCTGTTGAGGGAATTCCATAACGAGGCTAAAAAGATTTCTAAACTGGTAATTAGTTCTGTATATGACACGATGTAGTGAACTGCGCACAAGGATATTGGTGACACACAAAGGTTAACTAGCAAATTGATACGCATGTGCAAAAGTGAAGATTTCCTGCAGGTGTCTGAGAGATTTTTTAAACGTGAAACCACAGTATCACTATAAGAGTTACAAGCTGCCAAGTATATTGCAATTAAGCAAAATGTACTATCCAAATGTCCTGACTCTCAGAAAGTCAGCCAAGCGCATGTGAAATTCTACAAGGGGAAAGGGGCACCCTCCCCAAAATGGATGTGCAAAGGATGAGAGGAGAACCTATTTGATAGTCTTTAGAGGTGAACTGAAATCAGACAGATGCTTCAAAGCGTGATACAGTCAAAGCTGAGGGTTCAGAGCCAACTAGAATAATTACTCTAAAATGAAGACACTGGGGCCCTTATTTATGAGGCCTTGCGTCAGTTTTGCGCCGCCAGTGCGTCACTTTTTGTGACGCACCAGCGGCGTAAAAAATGCGCCTTGTTGCGCCATATTTAAAAAGTGACGCATCTAGGTAGATGCGTCACTTCTTAAACCCCTGCGCCACATTATACCTGCGTCAGGTATAATGTATGCAGAGGGGGCGTTCCCCCGCAAAAAGCCTCGTAATAGTGACGCAGTGAAATCTATGAGATTTCACTGCGTCACTTTTAGGATGCTATTGCGTCAAAATCTTGCGCCTGCCTCACAGCAGGCATAAGACTGACGCAAGCTCTTTCACATGGGGCTTTCCCCATGTGAAAGGACGCGTTGCTGGAGTTGCGTCACTTTTGTGACACACTCCAGCAATGCGTCACTTTTGCGCTTACAGATACGTCAGAAATACTGACGTATCTGTAATTCCTTGCGACATGATGCGTCATACATTAAATATGACGCATCATTGGTGTCGCAAGGAGTGCGCAGTGAAAAGTGACGCATCACTGTTTTCACGCAGCGATGCGTCACTTTTCATAAATGAGGCCCCGGATTAATAAGAATGGTCGCCCACTTAGTAGCTATGTAACACTGGGACACTTGGCACTCAAGGAGTCTTCTCTCACAGGATAGAATATGTTTCTGTGTTGACACAGAACTGTCCGTCCTATGCTGCAAGTTGCACAAGCTAGGAGAGGGTCTACAGCACTGCTTATAGAACAGGCCTGGGCATGAAATTCCGCTCTGCTCTCGGAGTTTGTAGAGTATTTCCACATAACGCACAAAGTATTTTCCTCGCTCGCCAACGTTAAGTAGGCGACCGCAGGCAAGGAAAATCTTACTCGACACCACCTCCCAGCGAGATTTCTCAAAGCGGGCGGTCGCAGATGGTTGCTACCGCTTGCGTTGAGAAACCTTCCCTTAGTGTTGAGGAAGCTGCCACTATGTAGAACATCTACTCGAGTGGCAGAAAGAAGCATCGCCCTCTTGCGCTGCACGTGGTGCAGTTCGCGCTGATTTTAGAGCATGGGAAAAACACCCAGCACTAAAAATCAGTGCGAACGGCATGATATAACGTAACGCTCTGCCGGTTGTGGAACTCGACGTAATGCAGCAGAGTTTTTTGATCACTTACCAGAGTTCAGTATAGAGGGACTCTGCCCAGGCTTAATATAGAACTGTAAGAGATTTTATCTTTTTTTCTACATTCTCATGCTATTGACTGTTCGTTTTCTTAGTTAATGTAAAATCTGTGCATGTATCGTTAAGATATATCACTAACGCATTTTTATTATTGCGCCTATTAATCAAATTAGTGCTACTATGAATTAAACTACATTATAACTGCATTGGTGTGGGTGCGTATGCTAGTATGCTAATACTACATGATCATACTAACCTGACTGCATCATTAGGTGGAACCACAAGGAACCTCCAATCCGATTCCCTCAGGCTGCACTACCACACTCCAAAGTTTGAATCAAATGAATCAATTACGTTATATTTACTCTCTTTTTCTTCGTAGTTAAACTGTCCATTTTACACTTTTACTCTAATGTCAATAGACATTAACGTAAAAGTGTAAATATAACGTAATTGATTCATTTGATTCATACTTTGGAGTGTGGCAGTGCAGCCTGAGGGAATCGGATAGAAGGTTCCTTGTGTGTTGTGTGTCCACTATATTGTCACAGCGCCTAGAGACGAAGCACAAAGCAGGTATTGCATGCCATCAAAAACTACAAACGAAGAAACATGTTTAATTTAAGGATTATAAGGGAGTGCATCTTTTCTTTTCAATCATTAGCATGCATCATTAGGTGGACATGCTAGTTTGTGCTGACATGCATTGACAATTGCTGTAGACGCCTTTGAGACACTATTCAAACCTTTCAAGAAGCAGACTTGCCTTGTTCCAGGGGTCTTGGTCTGGGCGGTGCATGATAATATGTTCGATAATCTCCCACAGGTGCTGGCATCGGATAGGCACGATACACGTCCTCGTACCCTTGCCTGAAAGTAAATCAATATATTCAACCCGCTCACTGTGAGGCAAACAAGCCCTGCAATTCCAAACCAATCACCATAGGTGGAGGTGCAGCTAAGACTTAATGTAAAAATTACTTTATTCGATGTAAGCACAGTAAATCATAAAAGTACATAAAACGTCAAAAAAATGAATCATAAAAACTGTCCTAAAATATCACCAATCTTGTCACCTCTCAGAATGAACTTGACTTTTGGCTTAATGTAAAGATATAGGAGCTGATGATTGCAATATCAGGAGCTCAAATACCATGGGTTGAGGAACATATGGAATCTAAGAAAGCATCACATATAACATCAACCAAATCTGGAACTAGTGTCAAGGGTGACTCTGTGGGCAGCCCCACAAAAGGATCTAGATCAGGGCACAAGTCCTAAAAAAAGAAGTGGGGGGACTAACCTAGTTAGGCAGTATGCAAGTGACATCATGGCGCGTGACATCAGGAAGCGTGACATCACAGTGAATGACCTCACAGGGCATATCATTAAATGTGACATCACAGGAATTGACATCATAGGAAGTGGCATCACAAGCCATGACT
Organism: Lissotriton vulgaris; assembly: GCF_964263255.1. Taxonomy (NCBI): domain Eukaryota; kingdom Metazoa; phylum Chordata; class Amphibia; order Caudata; family Salamandridae; genus Lissotriton; species Lissotriton vulgaris. The sequence goes on along the minus strand of NC_141685.1, from coordinate 794,369,576 downwards.
TTAATATGTACGTGTGATGTAAAGCACTCTGACACTCTGCTTTGGGATGAGTAGCGCTATGCAAGAAAAAATAGTGGTACTCAAATTATTTCAACGCCTCCTCAGGGGTAGTAAGCGCTATATAAATTACATGTATTTTGTGTAAACACTGGGAGAGACCAACACATCTTAAATGTTTACAGTGCATGCATATCTAGTAAACAGAGCCTGAACAAAGTGATAAGCTGCCTCTCTTAAGTATGTGTGAAGTGCTAACCTTTGTTTCCCCTCTGCTGCATTTGCATCAGGTGTGAGGCTCCTGAGTACTGTCAGCCAAGAGACTCAAACAAAAGGAGGCTTGATGACCCCTCAAATTCGGCCCTTGTTATAGGTCTAGCAGGAGTTTTAAATAAGGAAGCCCCATCCCCACCTGCACATTGTTGCTTGTTGCAGATGGAAAGCAGACAACGTGCAGGCGCCGTTGAAAGTGCCCCTGTGTTTGGAGGGAAATTACACCGGGACGAGTTCAACACATTATTTAGTGGGGCCCAACTTCTTGGCAGGGTGGACGGCGTTCACCCTGTGAAAATAGTGGGTGGACGCCATCCACCCGTGTGTACCCCAGACTCGTGCCCTGCTCTAGAGTGAATATCATATGCATGAGTAGCCCAACATCTCAACCCGCAGTCAACATCAAATACAAGCATAGTGTAATATCTCTGAATGACAATGTGTGGTTTCAGACATAGATTCAGGCTTTGTTTGTATATGTTTCCCAATACAACACTACATTCTGTTGTTTGCAGTAATAAAATGTTATTCCATATAAGAGAAAATGCACATAAAATGCTTCGCATTTTTCAGTGATTTTTCTAAACCTGAAAACATAATTCTTCAACTAGGCAAAACTCTCAAATCTCTTTAAACTGCAGTTAGCATTTTAATTTGGAATCATTTTGCAGCGTTTATCATGATTCAATCCTACCCCAGCACTTTTCAATCTCTACCTTGAAACAATTTTGAAACTATGAAAATATTATAAAAAGCTAGCCCTTCTAGGTGCAGCTTTCAAATATAGAATCGTTTTGCAATGTATTCCCCAAGATTCGGTTGTAGTCTCTACTTATTTCATTCCACTGGTCCTCCGAACCAGTTCAAAACTAGCCAGAACCCACTGACATCTCAGACAGCATCTAGACATAGGCATTCATTATGAATTTGGTGGATTTTAGTTTAAGAACAAATGAATGCCTGAATTTCTGATTATGGCTGGTGTTCCTGAACCATAATCCACCAATGACAAGTTTTCTCCCTGGAATGTGGAAAACCAAATGGCCCCTAGTTAGATACTGGTTCTTTACTTCGTTGTTTTAACAGTTTTCACGGAGAAAATCATAAACATGTTTCAGCAACTCTGTAGGCTGAAAATGACTGCGCCTGTGAGGGTTGTGAAGCAGTTGGTGAGCTTGCAGAGGTCAGGGTGGGCCTCATTCTATCTGGGGGGGATCATTGTTTTGCTCCCCCGTGCTGCTGCAGGGGTCAAGTAGGGGCAACATGGTTTAGTGTTTAGCTGACCACAGACCATGCAGCATCTGAGACAAGTCCAGAGTATCTGGGCTTGAATTATGGGTCTAGAGTTTGTGGACCCAATAAATATGCGCAGGTAGACTTGTAATGGCAGTTGGCATCATTCCACCAGATTTATTGCTGCAGGTAAAATGTTGCCATTTGCAACGAGGGCCTTAATCTTTTGAAACAAATTGATGACTTGACTAAAAATGTCAATGTTCAATTTAGACTCTTGAGGATAAAACCTTTTTTACTTGAACAGGGCTTCAAAAAGTACTGCAAGCCTTGATACTTTCCAGAGTAGACTATATGAAATGCTGGAGGAGCTCCCATGTATTAGGTCCACGTAATCGCCTTTGACTACCATTGTTTTAATTCATTTTAGGTGCTTTGATTTAATCTTCCTTGAATTTACGACATCATGTTTCCTGCATGTGCATTTTTCCTTTAATTTTTTGGGTGTCTCCTTGTAGTTTCAAACAGGGAGTGTTTGCTTTTTACAGCCTATCCAGGAACAGAACGTGTGGGATGTGCATTTGAAAGCATGAGAGAGAGAAAGGTGTGGAATGTGCTTCTCTGTCTCAGAGTGAAGTTGTATGCAGTGGTGCTCAAATGTGCATTTTGTTGTACATTGGGAGATGAAGTGTGTAGTGTTATATGCAGTGGTGCACAAATGTGCATTGTGTTGTACATTGGAAAGTTTAATGAAGATTTTACTATTGCCTTTGGCATGCCCTCATCTTGAATTCTGACTCTGTCTAGCTTGAGCTTTGCACACACAAGCAGGCCCCCAGATCACTCAAGTTGTTTAGGCTATTCACGTTCAAGGTTGTTTTCTGTACTTTTAGACATTGTTTTCTGTACTGTTGGAGACTTTCATAAGCTTCACTAAGATAGTGTGTGGGATGCACGCTTGGTACCTTTCAGGGCAGAGATTGTTGTTTTCAGAGAAATGTGTGGAATGTACAGCTGTCTCAAAGTAAAAATCCAGTGTCCTGGCCAGCTTCTTTCTTAACCCTGACACAGACCAGTACGGTCAGATCGGTTTTCTTAACAGAACAAAGGGGACGAGGTTTCTAGAAACTTCTCTTCGGGTTGAGTGAAAGGTGAGAAATCTCACGCACAGATGGGAGCTCGCTGTGGAACAGACATGTTGCCATAGGGAACTTTTGAGGGTCCTGGTCGAGGCTTCTGCCTGGCTGTCAAGCGATCCTCTAACCGAGTTGGCAAGAATGCAGAGAGAACGATCAGTGATTTATTTATTTTGCTTATTGGCATTGTGATGTTTGTGTGTGCCTGTGCACATTCAAGTCTCCACTGGTTATAATCATCTGATGTATTTAGTGTATGTATCCCTATAACCTTTCATGCTTTCCTTTTTATTCCTTGTGTCTGAATATTTGCATTTAACAGTGTTTATTTCTTGCAGTGGGCGTCCAATATATTTATCTGCTGAAATTGTATTCCATGTATTTTATTCCATGCATGTAACAGTTGCATTTGCTTACTTATACGTGTGTTATTATTGCTTGCACATACATATATATTTCTATATACACTTGAATGTTGTTCATTTGACATCTGGGAAAGCCTCCCTGTTAGAGAGTGTTGCACAAATTATTTCCAGGTGTTTTTATTGCTTCACCAAGTGTTTACCTCAGTGTGGGAGTGCAGCATTTTCTATTATTTGGGAGGGCGAAGCAATACATGATGGACATTTACTTTGCTGCTCTCAAAGCCACTTTGCATGCAGCAACCCGCATTATCTGAGTAAATGACTGTTTTGATCACATCACTCCTGTATTGCACGCTTTGAGATGGTTTTTTATTGAGTGAAACTCTAGCCACAAACTTGTGTGCTTAGAGCACAAACTCTCGCACTCTGTTGACTCCCACTATCTGGCTAAGAAACTGTAGTTCTCAGGAGGTTCTCACCAACTGTGCAGTGCTCAACTCGTACTTGAAACCAGTCTTCAACAAAAGAAAGTGTGCAGTGAACTAGTCTTTCTCTGCTCCAAAAGTCTGGGATGCTGTTCCTTCTGCCATCTCTACACCATTACCTCCTTATCTGTGTTCAAAAGGGAGTTGTTGATGTAATTTCTTATACATTTTCACTGCCTTCCCTCTTACTCCCGGCTTCCTGATCATTTGCTGAAACCTGGAATGTGACACTGTGCAGACCTTAGGGAAAGGTCCTCTGCTGGTTAAGGCCTGCTAGGCGCAGTAGAACAACACTCATGAAATAAATAAATACATATGCACTGCTTTGATTAGAAATACGTACCTTGTATGTGGTCTGTAAGGGTAACTCTCCCTTTCATATACTTCAGCTCTGGACTGTGGCCTTGAGAGGGTAGCAGGCTGGCGAATTTCTCCCCAATCACCAGGCCAATGAGGGTACTCGCGTCTAGGATCTGCAGTCTGGTAATAACTGCTCTCGGTTTGATTGGGGAGTGGAACAGGCCTATGGAGGTACCTGCCTTCCCAAGGAACCATGCCAGCCGGTGGCTGCCCCCGTGGTGTGGAGTGCCATGGGGTTACTCCAGGGTCCATTCCACTCTGACGTTCCTCCCAAAGGTTCTACCTCTGTGGGTTTCTTTTCTGTTGCTGTAGAAAACAAGAGAGCGCTCAATCATTACTGCGTAGTCTTGAACCTGTTTTATTTAAATGGCTAGTGTTGTCTTACTGTTACTGAACTTGAGAAATCATGAGGAACCTATGCCATACGGAAAAAGCATGTCTATACAGCACACTGGCACCATAAGCTATTTTATGTCAAGAAAAGGTACTGCTCTGACAGGGAAAGCTAGGAATACACCAGTGTTTACCTACAGCGCTCCAGTGCTACCTGCTACCAATGCTCTGACTGTGCGCCAGAGTCCTCGTATACAGCAGCCTCTGCTGCATGGGCTTTACCAGTGCTCATTGAATCTGGAATACAGCACCCTCTGTAACCACAGCTTTGACAGTGCACCTCATCTCTGGAAAATAACATCCTCAGCAAATACCCCAGATAGAGCGTCCCTTCTACTATTGAGGGGTGCTGTCAGCTCTTGAATACAGCACCTTCTGACAAACCAGCTCAGGCAGTGCACCTCAATACAGGCACACTGAAACTCCCACTACAATTGCTCTACCGATAAGCCAGAATTTGAGCATATACAACAAACTTCTGCTACAGCAGCTCTGGCCCAGCCCCTCAGGCCTGATAAAACACCACTTTTACTACAGCAATAGCAAATCACCATAGCCCTCCATACAGCACTCCTGCAACTACAGTTCTTATTGTGCAAATCAACCCTACAAACATAATGCCCTGCTTCGACAGCACTTACAATGCACCTCAATCTTGGTATAAAGCACCCCCTGCAACTATTGTTCTTGCTGTGCTCCTCAGACCTGACAAATAGCACCTTCTTCTACAACGGACATAGCCATGCACCTCGTGTGTGACATAGAACACTCCAGTTACTTCGGCGCCAGCTATGTATGCTCTCACTCATGCATACAGTGCACTCTGCTACAATAGCTATGTGTTCACCTCAGACCTGGAATACAACGCCCGCCCTTGTTACCCGTGGCCTAGCTCTGCACTACTGCCCTGGCATACAGCGTCCTTGGCACAGCAGCATCTATAGCCGTGTGCCTCAGCCTATGCATAGGATACCCCTTCTTACTATAGCTCTAGCCACACGCCTAGCCCTGGCATGTAGCTTTCCCTGCCCCTGTGGCTTTTTAAGGGAACAAATAGGTCCTGGAGTACAGTACACCCAGGTTTTCCCATGCTAAGAAGCCCTACACTCTCAATAACCTGGATATTTTTGTAGTTATTTATTGCACTATTATTTTCAGGTTTATGAAACAGCCCTCATGTGGTCACATAGCAAAACAAGCACTGGCGTTGCCAATAGGTCTCGCATTAGGAAAGTGTGAGCTATTGGTATTGTAAATGACAACTATTTTTTAAATATGTGTTGGCATTGAAAATATATAAATTAATAGCATTGTTAGTCCAACACATCAACTGATGCGTGGCTAGACACTTACAAAGTCCCAAAGGCGAGACCTATTGGCTATGGCAATGCTTGGTGTGGATGTGTGTGTGGTTGTGTGTGTGTGTGGTAGTGTGTGTGTGGTTGTCTGTGTGATTGTGTGTGGTTGTGTGTGTGGTTGTGTGTGGATGTGGTTGTGTGTGGGTGTGGGTGCGGTTGTGGGTGTGTGTGTGGATTTGTGGTTGTGTGTGGTTGTGTGTGTGGTTGTGTGTGTTGTGTTTGTGGTTGTGTGTGTGCTTGTATGTGTGCTTGTGTGTGTGGTTGTGTTTGTTTGTGGTTGTATGTGTGGTTGTGGTTGTGTGTGTGGTTGTGTGGGTGGTTGTGTGCATTTATGTGTGTGGTTCTGTGTGTGTGTCGTTGTGTGTGATTGTGGTTATGTGTGTGGGGCTGTGTGTGTGTGGTTGTGTGTGTGGTTGTGTGGTTGGGTGTGGTTGTGGTTGTGTGTAGGTGTGGTTGTGTGTGTGTGGTTGTTGGTGTGGCTGTGTGTGTGTGGTTGTGTGTGTGTCGTGTGTGTTTGTGTGTGTGGTTGTGTGTGTGTGGTTGTGTGTGTGTGGTTGTGTGTGTGGTTGTGTATGTGTGTAGTTGTGTGTGTGGGGGGTGGTTGTGTGTGTGTGTGGTTGTATGTGTAATTGTGGTTGTGTGTGTGGTTGTGTGGGTGGTTGTGTGTGGTTGTGTGTGGGGTTGTGTGTGTTGTGTGTGTGGTTGTGTGTGTGTGTGGATGAAGTTGTGTGTGCTTGTTTGTGTGGTTGTGTGTGTGTGGTTGTGGTTGTGTGTGTGGTTGTGTGTGTGCTTGTGGTTCTGTGTGTTTGGTTGGATGTGGTTGTGTGTGTATGGTTGTGTGTGGCTGTGTGTGTGTGGTTGCATCAACGGTTGCTTGGCTAAACACTTATACAGTCCCAAAGGCGAGACCTATTGGCTATGCCAATGCTTGTTTGTATAGGGTGTCACCAGTTCGTTCCCCCTCACCTATTCAGAGTTCTGACGATAAGGACCAAAAAAAAAAGAAAAAAAACACCCCAAGGATAATGAACTCGATTTAATATAACTTCCACGCACAAAGCTAGTAAATTACTGGCTCAGACCACTGTGGGCACATATCTCTAATCTTTTAGTTTTATTTTCTGAATGTGCCAGTCTGCACACCGTCTAACCTTCTCTCCTAATGCCCTCCAAGTGACTGCCGCACTCAAGCTACTCTCCACTGGGCCCCGTTGAAACCGGATTTGTCCTTTCAGTCATATCTTGATGCTCACGTAGGCATGTGTCTGTGCCATTTTAGATGGAGCTTAAAATCGCATACAAGTTTTGCAAATCCCCAGCCACCGTAAATTGCTTAGGTTACCGGTGGCTAGCAGGAATGTACACGCCTGGCCCTGAAACAAACTCTGATGGGTGCCTTTCCGCACAAACCAACCACCTACAAAGCGCAGCATACAATTGCATCGTAATCAGGCACTCAGCCTTTCATACTTCTAGAGCCTATAACTAGAGGCGGACGAGTGTTTACCTATGTTTTTTGTGCTACCTGGCCAGGCCCCAGACCTGGAAACAAGCATGCAGCTCTATCGTCAATCTGGTGAAAGTTGTAAAGCTAGGCTGCCGGGACTGTAAGCTAGTTTTCAGCTTTCGTCACAGACCCGTAAAGTATGCACATGTTTCAGTTGTGCTTCTAGAGGCGTTCCCCAATACAGCCTGGCCCCTCGGCTATTGGCAATGTGTGAGATGCTTGCGGTTCGGGCCGCCAGTGCGTTCTTTCTGATAAAGCTGCGATCAATTTTGAAATGTGAGTTTAACGAATTGACAAAAAATGTTTACTTTGCTCCTTCCTCTAAAAACATCTACTGTTGGTCTCGAAGCAAGAACACCTAAACTTAGAGGAGGTGGGCTGTGCAGGGTTGCCACCTGGGCAGTTTTATTTACCGGCATGGGCAATATTTGACGTCTCGATCGGTAAACAAAATCACCTAAAGCCGGTATTTGTTTTCTTCTGGTGTGTCTATACTCAACATACCAAACATAAGAAGAAAGCACTTTAAATGCATTCTAGATCCCGTAACTGATAGTTTAAATAAACATATGCAGGCATGCCATGTTAAAAACAAGAAGCTGCCAAATGTGGGCCGGGAAACTGAAAGTACGGCCGGGCAGCGGCCAGCCATGAACCCTGAAACAAACTCTGATGGGTGCCTTTCCGGACAAACCAACCACCTACAAAGCGCAGCATACAATTGCATCGTAACCAAGCACTCAGCCTTTCATACTTCTAGAGCCTATAACTAGAGGCGGACGAGTGTTTACCTATGTTTTTTGTGATACCTGGCCAGGCCCCTGACCTGGAAACAAGGATGCAGCTCTATCGTCAATCTGGTGAAAGTTGTAAAGCTAGGCTGCCGGGACTGTAAGCTAGTTTTCAGCTTTCGTCACAGACCCGTAAAGTGTGCACATGTTTCAGTTGTGCTTCTAGAGGCGTTCCCCAATACAGCCTGGCCCCTCGGCTATTGGCAATGTGTGAGATGCTTGCGGTTCGGGCCGCCAGTGCGTTCTTTCTGATAAAGCTGCGATCAATTTTGAAATGTGAGTTTAACGAATTGACAAAAAATGTTTACTTTGCTCCTTCCTCTAAAAACATCTACTGTTGGTCTCGAAGCAAGAATACCTAAACTTAGAGGAGGTGGGCTGTGTAGGGTTGACAACTGGGCAGTTTTATTTACCGGCATGGGCAGTATTTGTCGTCTCGATCGGTAACCAAAATCACCTAAAGCCGGTATGTTTTTTCTTCTGGTGTGTCTACACTCAACATACCAAACATAAGAAGAAAGCACTTTAAATGCATTGTAGATCCCGTAACTGATAGTTTAACCCCTTCGATGCTGATGACGAGCTCAGCTCGTCATCAGCCACGGGTGACGTGTGCGGATGACGAGCTGAGCTCGTCATGTAACGCGGTTATTTGAAAACAGCCGCACAGCGCAAAAATAACCGCAGCAGCGATGCGGTTCAGTAAACATATGCAGGCATGCCATGTTAAAAACAAGAAGCTGCCAAATGTGGGCCGGGAAACTGAAAGTACGGCCGGCCAGCCATGAATAACTAGGGGAGGAGAAGCCGCACAGCACACGCTGGGAGAAGCCCTTTGATGTGCTGTGCGGCGGTAAAAAAATGCAATTAGGAGGGAGGGAGGAAGGCTGATGCGTGTGCTTGTTTGGTCACGTGATTCACGTGAACTTAAAGAAAACCGCACGAACGAAACCCTTGGTTTGACGAGCATTTTGAGCACTTGAATTCTCGCTCCGCTCAATCTGCTTGCGCGCATTGATAGGTCGCGAGACCTAAAAAACAGTAAAGCTGACCAAGACTTTGAAGCTGGGGAACCAGGTTTGAGTCTGGGGGAAGGCTCAAACATCTTGTGATTCGGGGCAATTCAATTACTCTCCCCAGGCCTAAAAATTAATATGTCTGTCTGTAATGCAACTGATGCACATGTAAGGCGCTCTGATACCTTCGAGTCGAGCTCGCACTATATGAAACTGCAAAAAATATAAGTACTTATCAGTGTGGCACCTGAGAACCCCCAAATAAGATAGCTTCATGTCTGAAATGTGGCATGTCGGTGTGGTGTTTTCTTCGCTGTATTTGCTGCGGACATGTTTTGTCTGTAAACATATTTGAAAATCTGACCTAGATGGAAATGTAACATGAAGTCTTAGGGGCTTAATTTGGTTTCGCAGACTAGGTAGCCTAGTACGCTGTCCACCAAAATTCTGGTTCCCCCTTGCATTTAGATTTAGGCAAGCTGTCATATTTCTGCTGGCGGAGTCCTTTGACCGATGGCTGCCCTGACATCTGATCGGAGGGAGGTATAGAGAAGGGTTAACCCAACAGAAGTCACTGGGACCTGGGTAATGAAGGCACAAAGGGAACGGGTCCCAGCAATAGATTCAAATAGAGACAATGTAATATATTCAATGGTAAAGACCAGTTAGTTCACAAACATTGTTGTTTATTCACAATGTAGGTATTGTATTGATTTTAAACATTTAAATTACACATTCTCAATATATTCATAGTGCCCCTGGAAGGAAGGGAGGTGGTATAGGGAAGGGTAGTGTGGGTATAGGATGGTGACATAAAAACTGGCCCAAAGGCCTCACTGTGCTATGTATTCAAGTCCAAACATAGACAAACAAGAAGACCATCAGTTAAATAAATCATTAGGTACACATCATGCTCCACATATCACAGTAAATGTCAAGATTGTGTGGTGAAGCTGATAAACCAAAAAGCAGTCGACGTTTCGACCCCCTAATGTTGGCAGGCGTTAATTCTATCCTTGCATCGGGGTCTTCATCAGGACGGGAGCGGGGCAGGAGATAACGAGTAGGAAATTCAATAATGTGCTTGATTCAAAATTAATCTTTTAAATTGGCACACAGGGATGGTAGACACAACATACCCTTGGTTGCTTGTCTCCAGAAGGAGTAGATGAGGGGGAACGCTCTCAGAGGAAAAATTACTTCAAAACCGGTAATAGGGAGGGGGGAGGGATATGATTAGGAACCCAGTAGTTAGATAGTATAAAGCAGGGGAATTAGTAAAAAACGCCAAAACTCACAATTGGATGGCGATGTAAGGAGAACATCAGATCTGGGAGGAAAAAGAAGCAGCACACCATTAGTCATGGGCTACCTCCGTGTGGGTAAATAATTAAACTTCATTAACAAGGCTGGCTTACAAAGATCGTGGTTGTAGGAGCGTTGCAAGTCCACCAGAAGGTCAGATAAGTAACGGTGATCCCGGTGCGCACACGGCGTCGGAGGAAGGTCCTCCGTCAGAGAAACGGGAGTTAGGGAACCGCACAGTTAAATGGATTGGAACGGTAGCGCTTCAGCCATAACATGAAGCAAAGTACCTACCAGGATTAGCAGGAATGAATCAAGCTCAATCACGCCTCACGTCAATGGCGATCGGCTTCTTCCTGAGAAACGGGTTACCTAGGTAACCGGAACACGTGACCACCGCAGGCCCGTGTAGAGATAAAGAAAAGACTTGCATCGGGACAGTGAGGCTCCTGTTAATATACTATGATAACTCGCCTATTTGGAAAAAACGAGTGTGGTACTTAACTCGTAGTTGGACAAATTTAATGAAAAAGCAGGATGGGTAAAATGGATACATTGGAACAAATTAAATTGATTGGCAGAGGCATGATAACAAAATTAGCCATGCCATTCGTATCTCCGTGCCATAAAGAGGTCATTAAATGGCACAGTGCTGCTGTGGAGAACCATAGCATGCATGAATATCAATAGGAAAAATAGCGATCACTTGGGTCCAAGGAAAAAGTGACCACAGATGGTACGTGTAGCGAAGGAAAAAAAATTCGCTAAGACACTAGAGCTAGTGTACATCATTATACATGACAACTCAGCTAATATGAACCATGAATAGGGCGCTACACTCATCATACAACAACAGACATATTGGCAGGATATGTATATATACACATTGAATCAAAATAAATAAAACAGGGCATGGTTATCCATCATTGTCCAAGACAGGTATACAAGAACCCTGAGAGGGTTAACTATTAGCAAAGATCTGCAATAATTATCAATTAGACAGCAACATGTGTTGTACCTGTTGCAGGACGGTATAAACCACATTAAACCAGAGATATAGTGGATTCAAAGAGGTTATTGAATGAAGGTAAGGCAATAATTATCAATTAGACAGCAACATGTGGTGTACCTGTCGCATGACGGTAAAAATCACACTAACCCAGAGATATAGTAGATTCAAAGAGGTTATTGAATGAAGGTAAGGCAAGGATAGAGATAGAATAATTGCTATTCACATTAGTTTAGCGTGGCCAGCTGTGAGAAAGAGCTGTCATTTTCAATAAGGCAATTCTGAATAGAGTCAAAATAAAAAATCCATTTCAATTCACGTGTGTTCAAAATATTGGTTATGTTACCACCACGGGGCCCAAGGGTTGCTTTCTCAAGGATTACCCATTTAAAACTGTCCGGAGGGTGATCGGCAGATTTGAAATGTTCAACCAGAGGTGCACCTTGTACTTCGCACCAAATCCGACTGGTGTGCTGTAGAATTCTCGCTTTGGCCTTCTGTTGAGTCTGGCAAATGTAGATCTGATTGCAAGGACAAACAATAGCATAGATGATATTTGCAGTATTGCAGTTAGTATGTGATTTAAGCTGCACTTTGCGTTGATTGTGTTGAAACTCGTTGGTTTGCACTGTGGTGTTACATGCCTTACATTGTCCACATCTATAATGGCCCACAATGGGTGGAAGATTCCACATTGTTGTGATGGTTTGTTCCTCTTTGGGTTGCAGAAAAGATCTCACAACGTGGTCTTTCACGCTCTTAGCTTTTTTGAAAGCGTGTAGTGGTGTGTCATCTTGTCCCTTATCGTCTGCAATCAGTTTCCAGTGTTGGTTGACAATCCGTTTTATTTTATTGCTTTTTGTTGAAAAAGTAGTAACGCACACAAGTCTCTGTTCTTGCTGGCCAATTCGATCCTGAGGAGTTAGTAGGTGTTCCCGTGGATTGAACCAAGCTCGTTTCCTGGCTTTTTTTACAAGCCGTTTAGGATCGCCACGTTGTTGGAGGCGATTGGAGAGGTCTCCAGATTCTTCAATGTAATGTTCCTTGTTGGAACAGTTCCTACGAATACATAGGAACTGCCCGAAGGGCAGATTGTCTCGTAGGGCACGAGGATGGTGGCTGGTGTATTTTAGGAGTGAATTCCTCTTGGCCGGCTTCCGATATAGTGTGGTTTGTAGGATACCAGCAGTCTCGTAGATGGTAATATCCAAGAAGTCAACTCTCTTGCTGTCCATTCAAGTGGGGGGATTGTTGGTTCAGCCAAGAATGAAAAGACGTAAGTTCAGTTGAATCACCATTCCAGATGAGTAGGATGTCATCAATGTATCTCATCCAGAGACCGAGACGATCTCTGAATGGATTAAAGGTGTTCAGGACGACACCATCCTCAAATGTTGACATATATATGATGGCCACATCTGGAGCAAATGGAGCCTCCATTGCTACCCCCTTAGTCTGGAGGAAGAGCTGGTTCTTAAATATGAAAAAGTTTTTCATCATCGCTATCCTAAGCAGGGCTACAATGAATTCTGTGGGCACACCCATAGGTGCGGGGCGCTGTTGAAGAGATCTGGCAACCACTGCTAGGGCCTCCTCCTGAGGGATGCAAGTGTACAGCGAGACAACGTCACAAGTGGCCAGAAGTTGCTTGGTGGAATCAAATGGTAAACCCTCCACAATATTGATGGTATGCATTGTGTCACGTAGGTACGTCTTAGTTGATTCAGCAATTGGTTTCAAAAAGAAATCAATGTATCTTCCGAGTGGCTTCAACATGGAACCACACCCCGACACAACGGGTCGTCCCATGGGGTCTACCATGCATTTGTGTATTTTGGGTAGAATATAGATTGTTGGTATCCTCGAATTCTTTTGGTTCAGATAGTTATACTCATTTTCTGTGAGGAAACCTAGCTCCAGTCCTTCTCTGGTGACTTCCCGAATTTCAAGAGCCAATGGTAGTGATGGATCAGCCGTGAGTTGCTTATAGCTAACCCCATCATTCAATTGTCTAAGAATCTCTACCTCATATTTGGCAACATTCTGGACAACAATTGCCCCGCCTTTATCGGCCGGTTTGATGATTACCTCCTTATTTTTGGCAAGGGATAGAAGTGCCGCCTTTTTTGCTTTGCTTATATTAAATCGGGTATATGTTTTTTCTTCCAAAACTAGATTGACGTCTCTCCATCCAACAGCCTCATATGCCAAGATCTTGTGTGACATGGCATGTGCCGGGGGAACACAGGGGGATGGAGTCCTCAGGCCAGTGTGGGATGAATATTGGTATGGTGAAGAGTTGCGGAAGAAATACTTCAAGCGAATCTTCCTGAAGAACTTAAATAATTCAGTCCTCACTGTGAAATTGTCAGGGATGTTAGTGGGACACAGTATAATCCTTTACATAGCACCTTATGCTCATCTTCACTCAGGTTGTAGTCCGAGATGTTAACCACCGGGTTCAGGATAGATGTAGGCAGGCGCTGGCCTGCGAGGTTTCTCTTCTTTTCACTAAATTGATTTTAGTTTAGCACACGATGGTTGAGAGGGAACTTCTCTTATACTCAGAAGAATATATTGACCAACTCCTTGAGAACCCTAACAATATCTTTTTATCTACCAACATTCCCACCATTGATTTCACTCTCAAAGACAAAATAACGCGTTTGGAACGCTTGGAGAAAAAACTGATCCGTACCCGGTGGCACGGCCATCTGTTGACCAGATATTTGAAAGAGAATATTATTCCAATAGGCCTTCAAATCAAGATTGAACCAGCAATCTTTGTTGAGGTGCCTAAGTTCAAGGAAGGTTTCAGCCATGTCGCTAATAACTGCTCACGCCACTGGATGGTGTTGGGTGTTGAAACCGCAGCTGAACAAATTCAGATTATATCGACAGAAATTAAGACGCTCAAGGCAGAATTGCTGCTGATACCAACTTCACAAATGCCAAGGAGACATTAATCAACCTTGACACCTCCCTGAAAGATTTTGAACTTACCACTCAAAACAGGAAACTGGAGAAACTTGCATGTGATTTGCGCCTGTATGATAAGAAAAAAACGTATCCTTATTTACAAGACGACTATTACCGCCAGGACAATCAGGGTCGGTTTACCAACAGAGGGCGTGGTTCATACCGTGGCAGACGCAACTACACAACATTTTCGGATTCCTCGTATAGTTCAGAGGGAGAGCCTGACCAAGCAGGCCCAAGTAACGCTTACTCCTACCAAGACTACGGATACTATCAGAATCAATATAACCCTTTTTTAGGACAAGGTCAAGGACCATGGAGGCCCCCGAGAGGCAGAGGCAACAACTGGCCCAGGGACTAACAACGAGGCCAACAATAGAATAACAGCACATGGGACGGAGGCAGAGGCCAACCTCAGAAGCAAGTCCATTTTCAGCAGGAACAACATGGGGAGAGAACAACACGCCGGAAGACGTACCGGTGGTAAATTCTACATCTATCCTGAACCCGGTGGTTAACATCTCGGACTACAACCTGAGTGAAGATGGGCATAAGGTGCTATGTAAAGGATTATCCTATGTTCCCACTAACATCCCTGACAATTTCACACTGAGGACTGAATTATTTAAGTTCTTCAGGAAGATTCGCTTGAAGTATTTCTTCCGCAACTCTTCACCATACCAATATTCATCCCACGCTGGCCTGAGGACTCCATCCACCTTTGTTCCTCCGGCACATGCCATGTCACACAAGATCTTGGCAGATGAGGCTGTTGTATGGAGAGATGTCAACCTAGTTTTGGAAGAAAAAACATATACCCGATTTAATATAAGCAAAGCAGAAAAGGCGGCACTTCTATCCCTTGCCAAAAATAAGGAGGTAATCATCAAACCGGCCGATAAAGGTGAGGAAATTGTTGTCCAGAATGTTGCCAAATACGAGGTAGAGATTCTTAGACAAATGAACGATGGGGTTATCTATAAGCAACTCACGGCTGATCCATCACTACCATTGGCTCTTGAAATTCTGGAAGTCACCAGAGAAGGACTGGAGCTAGGTTTCCTCACAGAAAATGAGTATAACTATCTGAACCAAAAGAATCTGAGGTTACCAACAATCTATACTCTACCTAAAATACACAAATACATGGTAGACCCCCCGGGACGACCCATTGTGTCGGGGTATGGTTCCATGTTAGAGCCACTCGGAAGATACGTTGATTTCTTTTTGAAACCAATTGCTGAATCAACTAAGACGTACCTACGTGACACAATGCATACCATCAATATTGTGGAGGGTTTACCATTTGATTCCACCGAGCAACTTCTGGCCACTTGTGACGTCATCTCGCTGTACACTTGCATCCCTCAGGAGGAGGCACTAGCGGTGGTTGCCAGATCTCTTCAACGGCGCCCGCACCTATGGTGGTGCCCACAGAATTCATTGTAGTCCTGCTTAGGATAGAGATGATGAAAAACCTTTTTATATTTAAGAATCAGTTCTTCCTCCAGACCAAGGGGGTAGCAATGGGGGTTCCATTTGCTCCAGATGTGGCCATCATATATATGTCAACATTTGAGGATGGTGTCGTCCTGAACACCTTTAATCCATTCAGAGATCGTCTCGGTCTCTGGATGACATATATTGATGACATCCTATTCATCTGGAATGGTAATTCAACTGAACTTACGTCTTTTCATTCTTGGCTGAACCAACAATCCCCCCACTTGAATTTCACGATTCACTCGGAAAGCGAGAGAGTTGACTTCTTGGATATTACCATCTACGAGACTGCTGGTATCCTACTAACCACACTATATCGGTAGCCGGCCGAGAGGAATTCACTCCTACAATACAACAGCCATCATCCTCGTGCCCTACGAGACAATCTGCCCTTCGGGCAGTTCCTACGTATTCGTAGGAACTGTTCCAACAAGGAACATTACATTGAAGAATCTGGAGACCTCTCCAATCGCCTCCAACAATGTGGCTATCCTAAACGGCTTGTAAAAAAAGCCAGGAGACGAGCTTGGTTCAATCCACGGAAGCACCTACTAACTCCTCAGGATAGAATAGGCCAGCAAGAACAGAGACTTGTGTGCGTTACTACTTTTTTAACAAAAAGCAATAAAATAAAACGGGTTGTCAACCAGCACTGGAAACTGATTGCAGACGATGTGGGACAAGATGACACACCACTACACGCTTCCAAAAAAGCTAAGAGCGTGAAAGACGACGTTGTGAGATCTTTTCTGCAACCCAAAGAGGAACAAAGCGTCACAACAATGTGGAATCTTCCACCCATTGTGGGTGTTAGACCTGGCATCATTGGCTTGAGTCTCTCCTCCATTTTTTCTGTTTGCCTCCACTGTTTTACAATGTTTTTGATGGTTAATGCTTTGGGCACTGTGCCGCTGCTGATCAGTGCCACAGTGCAAGTGCTCCCTATGTTAAATTAATGTATTGATTGAATTCCATGTTTGGCTTATTTGGTTTACTGTCAGTCCCTAGTCTAGTGCACCAGGAGTGCCAGGGCTTGTAAATACAAATGCTGCTCGTGGGCCTGCAGCACATGTTGTGCCACCCACAAGAGCAGCCTAGTAAAAGTATGTCTACAAGTCTGCCATTGCCAGACCTACGTGCAGTCTGGTACTGTCACGCTGACTGCGTAAGTACACCTACTTGCCAGTCCCCTAAACCTTCCCTTAACTTCATGCTAGTCACCCCTATAGTAGGCCCACGGGCAGGGTGCATTGTAAGTATAAGGTAGGACAAGCCTGACCAAGTTGGCATGTCCTAATAGTGAATTACAGCCATATTTGTTTTTCACTATTGTAAGGTAACCTGCTCTCCATTAGTTAGAATGGGCTGCCAGGATTATTAATGCTATAATCCTAGCTGGCTCGGGGAGCATGGTGCAATGTCGAGTTTGGTATCCCTGAACTCGGGGTTTGATTACGCATCCGTTTGTGTGGATGGTTTTTGGACTCTGGGTTCGAAAACAGCACTTTTAGAAAGTGGCTATTTTCTTATCTAACTATTTCTGGTTTCTGCTGGTTTGGTGTGTGTGTGACAGGAGCTGGGTGGCTCCAGAGGTCTGGATGAGTCAGTGTGGGATGAGTGGGACATTTGCGTTGAGAGTAGGGGGAGAGTAGTTGCTGATAGCCTGCCCTGCCTGATACAATGCTGGCTCCACCTCCTGCCAGGCGACTGATGGCTCTGTGCCTGCCATGGACGATCCTAGCCCCACCTCCTACCAGGAGGCTAATAGCTCTGCTCCTGCCAGTGACAATGCTGGCTCCACCTCCTGCTGGGCGTCTGAGGACCCAGCCCTGCTCAGTGAATAGGCCAGGTGCCTCTGCCTGGCTACGCCCACAACAGATCCAGGATGTTGGGAAATTCCCCTGCATGGACAAAGGGATCAAAGCCAAAAAGGGGTATAAGAGAAGGACCCCTGAACCAAGAATTTAGATCACTTCTGACAAGGAAACCTGAACCAAGGACAAGAAGCCTGCTGATCCAAGGACTTGCCTACCCCTTCTGCCAGTGTGCTGTTTGCTGGGGGGAATCCTGCAGTGCTTCTTTATTTTTGCCAAGGAACCAGGAGAGAGGAACTGAGTGTGTACTCTCAAACTTTGCTAAGAAAATCTCCAAGGGTTGGAAGAGTGCCAGCCTCCTGTTGAAGTCACAGGGCTAAAGGACTTCATCTGCTAAAAGTGCTATTTGCCGGAACCTGTGAATCCAGCACTTCTGAAAGAAACCAGCAATCTCGACGCCGACGGACGTCACCGAATCCAGCTCGACAACGGCGCCAGTGTCCCGCTTCCTCGACGCCGGCCGCCGGGCCTGATCGACCCCAGCAGCAACGCCAGTGAGTAGTGAGTTCGGCTCCAGCTCCAAGGGACCTCGTGTCTGCACCGCTGCTGATCGCATCGACTTCGTGCCCTCTCGACGCCGTGAGCGCTGCTCACTCTTGCAACATCATCATCGACATCGACGACTACTGAGGCCTGATCGACATCGAAGACACGACGCCGGATTGCTCGACGCCGCTGATCATCGTGTGCTTCATTTTCCTAAGGTACTGTGTTGTTGGGGGTCCGTGTGACTCAGGGCCCGACGTAGCGCTCCTCGCGGTCGACGCCAAACCCCTTTGGATTAACTTTGCCTCGACGTCGTGTGACTCCCGTGTGGGTTGCATTGTTGCCAAGAACTGTGTTCTGAAGAAGAGGAGTTGCTTTTGATACTAAAGACTTTGTGCTAAGAAGAAACTACCTTTGAACTATTATTTTCCCTTCCAAGAGTATTTATTAAGATTGTGGTATATTTTGGTCGTTATTTGGTCTTGTGCTAAGCCTTATATAAAAATACTTATTTTTATAATACTACTGTGTCGTGTCCGTTTGTAATGTATTCACTTTATTACTGTATGTGGTCATAAATGCTTAACACACAGCCTCTGAGATAAGCCTGTCTGCTCTGCCAAGCTACCAAGGGGGTGAGCAGGGGTTATCAAAGGGTGTGATCCCCTTGCCCTGACTAGAAAAGGTGTGTCCCTATTTGTCTGAAGTGCATACCTCTGCCAACTAGAGACAGCCGGTTCTAACAGTGGGCCATTATAGATGTGGACAATGTAAGGCATGTAACACCACAGTGCAAACCAAAGAGTTTCAACACAATCAACGCAAAGTGCAGCTTAAATCACATACTAACTGCAATACTGCAAATATCATCTATGCTATTGTTTGTCCTTGCAATCAGATCTACATTGGCCAGACCCAACAGAAGGCCAAAGCGAGAATCCTACAGCACACCAGTCGGATTAGGTGCGAAGTACAAGGTGCACCTCTGGCTGAACATTTCAAATCTGCACATCACCCTCCGGACAGTTTTAAATGGGTAATTCTTGAGAAAGCAACCCTTGGGCCCCGTGGTGGTAACATAACCAATATTTTGAACACAGGTGAATTGAAATGGATGTTTTATTTTGACTCTATTCAGAATTGCCTTAATGAAAATGACAGCTCTTTCTCGCAGCTGGCCACGCTAAACTAATGTGAATAGCAATTATTCTATCTCTATCCTTGCCTTACCTTCACTCAATAACCTCTTTGAATCTACTATATCTCTGGGTTAATGTGGTTTTTACCGTCATGCGACAGGTACACCACATGTTGCTGTCTAATTGATAATTATTGCCTTACCTTCATTCAATAACCTCTTTGAATCTACTATATCTCTGGGTTATTGTGGTTTTTACCGTCCTGCAACAGGTACACCACATGTTGCTGTCTAATTGATAATTATTGCAGATCTTTGCTAATAGTTAACCCTCTCAGGGTTCTTTTAAACCTGTCTTGGACAATGATGGATAACCATGCCCTGTTTTATTTATTTTGATTCAATGTGTATATATACATATCCTGCCAATATATCTGTTGTTGTATGATGAGTGTAGCGCCCTATTCATGGTTCATAATAGCGGAGTTGTCATGTATAATGATGTACACTAGCTCTAGTGTCTTAGCGAAATTTTCTTCCTTCGCTACACGTACCATCTGTGGTCACTTTTTCTTGGACCCAAGTGATCGCTATTTTTCCAATTGATATTCACGCATGCTATGGTTCTCCACAGCAGCGCTGTGCCATTTAATGACCTCTTTATGGCACGGAGATACGAATGGCATGGCTAATTTTGTTATCATGCCTCTGCCAATCAATGTAATATGTTCCAATGTATCTATTTTACCCATCCTGCTTTTTCATTAAATTTGTCCCACTACGAGTTAAGTACCACACTCGTTTTTTCCAAATAGGCGAGTTATCATAGTATATTAACAGGAGCCTCACTGTCCCGATGCGAGTCTTTTCTTTATCTCTACACGGACCTGTGGTGGTCACGTGTTCCGGTTACCTAGGTAACCCGTTTCTCAGGAAGAAGCCGATCGCCATTGACGCGAGGCGTGATTGAGCTTGATTCATTCCTGCTAATCCTGGTAGGTACTTTGCTTCATGTTTCGGCTGAAGCGCTACCGTTCCAATCCATTTAACTGTGCGGTTCCCTAACTCCCGTTTCCGTTTCTCAGATGGTGCACCTCCCTCCGATGCCGTGTGCGCACCGGGATCACCGTTCCTTATCTGACCTTCTGGTGGACTTGCAACGCTCCTACAACTATAATCTTTGTAAGCCAGCCTTGTTAATGAAGTGTAATTATTTACCCACACGGAGGTAGCCCATGACTAATGGTGTGCTGCTTCTTTTTCCTCCCAGATCTGATGGTCTCCCCTTACATCGCCATCTAATTGTGAGTTTTGGCGTTTTTTACTAATTCCCCTGCTTTATACTATCTAACTACTGGGTTCCTAATCATATCCCCCCCCCCTCCCTATTACAGGTTTTCAATTCAAATAAGTTTTTATTGGATGTTTCAGTAACAAATAAAATAAAATACAAGTAGTACAGACTTAAAGACATACATTGTTACAAAAGAGCAGTACAGTACAATAGAGCGAAAGCGGTAAAACGTAATGAACAGTAGGTTACACAATAGTAATGCATACCTCATCATATATACCACATTGGTCCTACAGACAACATTTGTCGGCCTATCCAGTAGATTATAGGTAGAGTGCAGTGATCTAACAGGGTAATTCCACACTGTCGGGTTGGGGTGGTGTCAGAGCAGAACAAGAGCCTCGGGGGGAGAGAATATCTAAGGTGGTTTATGGGTGGTGAAATAACTGTCAAGGGTAGACCACATCCTTCTCATAGGGGGGTGCCAAGGTGATTGTTGGAGAGCAATGTTATCTGCACCCCTTAGGCTAATTATCCAGTTGAGCCAGCAAGCAAAGGTAGCTTTGCTAGAGTCCTTCCAATTACTAAGGACAATTTTAATAGCTGCAGTGAGCATGAGATCAAGTAGTGCCCTGTCTTCGGTGTGGAGGGAAGGCTCTAGAGTGAATGCGAAGGCTAGGTACGGCAGTTCTCTGGACGGGGAGATGGGGAAAAGTTTGCTGATAAAGTCAAATATCTTGTCCCAGAAGGGGGTCACACAGTCGCAATGCAGGATGATGTGTGCTAAGTTGCCTTCCGCCTGCTTACAATTCCAGCAGAAGGCATCTTGGGTGATGTTATGAGCATAAAGTCGCGCCGGAGTCCAGAAAGTTTTATGGAGGAACCAATATTTGGTCTGGGATAAAGTCGGGCTAATTTTGTGTCGCATGCAAGACTCCCAGGTATTGGTCCAGTCCGCTTCCGAAATTGGTCTAGATGACAATTCAGTCCAGAACTGTGTGAGTGGTGCGGTGAGTTTGGTCTGTTGGGGGCGGATAAGTTTGTAGAGATGGGACACTTGATGTCCTAGTCTGTTTAACCTACTAAGGTACGATGGGAGGGAGGGTGGAGTTAGAGAGAGTTTCGCTTTAGTGAGAGCGGTTTTTATATTTAAGAAGGTGTAGAACTCAAGAGGCGCAAGACTATACGTAGTTTGTAGGTCTCTGAACGGGATAGGGTAAGACCCCTTGAAAAGTTGGTGAGGGAAAAAGATGCCTTTCTTAATCCACTGTGAGTTCTGCAGGGGTTTGCCCTTGTATAGTATGGATCGGTTGTACCATAAAGACTCCCAATCTGAGTGGCTAATATTATGATCTAGAAATTTGTCGATTTTAAGAAGTGCTATTTTTGTGTTACGAAAGATTGATTTCGAGTGGGGTAGTATGTTTAGATTGAGTGAGAGGGCTGCAGCAGGGGTGATACCGTTTAGGAGTGCTTGTTCGACTTCCAGCCAAACTGGGGTGTAGTTCCCCTCGGGGGCTAGCCAGTGGGCACCTTGTCTCGCAAGGAAAGCGGTCTCATAGCGCCTGAAGTTCGGTAGATTGACCCCTTCTAATGACTTGGCTAATCGTAATTTTTTAATGCTGATCCTCGCTTTTTTCCCTTTCCATAAGAAGTTGGCGAGAGTTTGATCAAGTTTGTGGAAGAAGTCTTGGGTGAGGGTTAGGGGAAGCATTGAAATAAGATAGTTCACCAGGGGGGAGATCATCATTTTGATGGTCTCTATTCTGCCCCACCACGTGATGAAGCGGGGGGACCATCCTTCCAGCAGGTTTTTTATTTTAGTTAAGGTAGTCTTCTCATTTTGTTGAAGGGTTTCCAAAAGGGAGTCCCCAAATTCGATCCCCAGGTATTTGACAAATCCTGATTGCCAGCAGAGCCCAGAATTCCCCAGCATGTCTTTAGTGGATAGGATGTTTAGGGGTTTGACCTCCGATTTTTCCCTGTTGAGTTTATACCCTGAATGGGTGGAGTATGATTCAATGGTGGACATCAAGGCGGCGATGGAGGACTCCGGGGATTCAGATACTATCAGGATATCATCCGCATACGCCACTAGTTTAACGTGGGTATCGCCAAAGCTTACTCCTTTAATATTGTCGTTCTTTTTAATGTCAGCAATAAGGGGTTCCATTGCAAGAAGAAAGAGTGACGGGGAGAGGGGGCAGCCCTGTCTGGTCCCCTGCTCCAGGTCGAATGGATCTGACAGTGAGCCATTTATGGCGATGCGAGCGGTTGGGGAGAGATATAAGGCCATAACCATGTCTATGAAGGTGTTACCTAGGTTGAAGGTGGACATACACTGTTTCAGAAAGAGCCAAGATACCCTGTCGAACGCTTTCTCCGCGTCCAGGGTAATAGCTACGGAGGGAGCATCAAGCGCCTTGGCTCTTTCTATAACATGGCAGAGGAGTCGCGTGTTGTCATTAGACATGCGATGTTTTAGGAACCCAACCTGTGATGTACTGATTAATTTAGGGAGGAGTGAGTTCAGTCTGGCCGCGAGGATTTTGGCGTAGATCTTGCAGTCTAAATTTATCAAAGATATAGGTCTATAGTTTTTTGTCAGTAGCGGGTCCTTCCCCTCTTTGGGTATAATAATAATGGTGGCCTCGCTCATGGATTTTGTTACTCCTTTTTTTGAGGCAAAAGATTGGAACAGCTTTAGTAGGGTTTGGCTTAATGAGGACCCGAGTTCTTTGTAAAAACCGGCTGAGAAACCGTCAGGGCCTGGTGCCTTATTGCGTTTGAGGGTTTTAATGGAAGCCGAGACTTCTTGTAGGGTGAGCGGAGAGTTCACCGACAAGTTATCAGCGGCATTGAGTTTTGGAAGGCCTAAGGAGTTCAAGTAGTTGGAGCATGCTTGAGAGTCGAAGTCTAATTTATTTTTGTAAAGATCCTCGTAAAAGGACTTGAAGGTGTGCAGAATGAGGTTTTGTTTAGTTTGGACAGTGTTATTCTGATCCTTGATTGAGGCAATGTTGAATTGCTTATTCTTATGTTTTAAGTAGGATGCCAGTAATTTCCCTGCTTTGTTACCTTCACATAACCTCAAGGACTTGAATTTATTAACCCAGACCCCCGCCCTCCTACTAAGAATCGCGTTATACTCCTACTTCATTTTAGTGAGGTCGTTTAGGAACGAAGTATTGTGAAGGTCCGCAGCGTGAGCTATTTCCAGATTCTTAATATCCCTTTCTAAAGCAACAAGCTCTAAATTTAGTGTCTTGTTAGTTTGTGCCCGGATACCATTAATCACCCCTCTTATTGTGGCTTTAAGTGCGTCCCAAACATTCGCAATATCCGAGCCCGGAATATCGTTCAAGGTAAGGTAATCTTGTATGGCTGTTTCTAATTTTTTCTTGTTTTCTGGTTCCGTGAAAATATCATCGTTGAAGCGCCATCTCTTCGGGGGAAGGATAGATCTGGAGCCTACTCATTTAGTTTGGATGCTGGAGTGGTCTGAGACCAGTTTGGGGGCGATATTGGTTTCCTCAATGAGGTGGGTGAAAGGGCTATAAATAAGGATGTAATCGATCCTGGAGTAGGAGGTATGGGGAGTCGAGTAGAACGTGTAATCGCGGCCGTCAGGGTGTTGCAGGCGCCATGAGTCTTGTAAGTCAAATTTAGAGCAGAGGCGTTTTAAGCTGTCGTGTGATCGGGTAGGGTGGTAGGTGCAATTTGATTGGCGTTCGATTACTGGGTCTAGGGGCAAGTTGAAGTCCCCCCCATCTATAAGTAGTTCATCTTGAGGTACTTTTTCGAGTATGGGGGAGAGTGAGTCCCAAAAGATCGGATCATCTCCATTAGGGCCATAAATATTCAGAACGTGGATGTGATCATTGTTCTTTAGAAGGTGAGCCATGACTAATCTGCCATCAGTATCCTGAGTGTGGGATACTAAGGAAATGTTGGATTTTTTTGCAACAAGAGTAAGGACCCCTCTCTTTTTGTGTACTGCTGAGGAGCATAAGGTGTGTGAGATCCAGTGTTGTTTGATAAATTCAGCGTCCTCGTTAGACAATCTGGTCTCCTGGAGAAGGAAAATGTCGCCCTTGGATTTGGCTAAATATTCTAGGACCTTCCTCCGTTTAACCGGGTGATTGAGCCCTTTGACGTTTAGGGAGACAATGTTTAGGCCTTCTGATATAGACATGGTGTGGGTCATGAGGCTGTAGTGAGTCGCTTGTGGAATGATAAACCTACTGAGTTAAGAGTTACCGCATAATTGGCTACGCTAGCTGACATGGCACAGCTGAAATGTTTGTGAAGGTCAGAAAAGGGCTGGAAGAGCATGTGGTAGACAATCAACCATAAGCATTTCTGTTTGTTAGAGATCCGTACTGATGCAAATAAAAGGACACAGCAAGAGGCAAAACAAGAACATAAAAGGCATACTGAAACATTCCAAGAATTTTCTCCCCCCCCCCACCTCCACCTCCCACTCTCCCTCCCACTACCAAGGGTATGTTGTGTCTACCATCCCTGTGTGCCAATTTAAAAGATTAATTTTGATTCAAGCACATTATTGAATTTCCTACTCGTTATCTACCAAATAGGTCTCCTGCCCCGCTCCCGTCCTGATGAAGACCCCGATGCAAGGATAGAATTAACGCCTGCAAACATTAGGGGGTCGAAACGTCGACTGCTTTTTGGTTCATCAGCTTCACCCCACAATCTTGACATTTACTGTGATATGTGGACTCGTGGAGCATGATGTGTACCTAATGATTTATTGAACCGATGGTCTTCTTGTTTGTCTATGTTTGGACTTGAATACATAGCACAGTGAGGCCTTTGGGCCAGTTTTTATGTCACCATCCTATACCCACACTACCCTTCACTATACCACCTCCCTTCCTTCCAGGGGCACTATGAATATATTGAGAATGTGTAATTTAAATGTTTAAAATCAATACAATACCTACATTGTGAATAAACAACAATGTTTGTGAACTAAGTGGTCTTTACCATTGAATATATTAAATTGTCTCTATTTGAATCTATTGCTGGGACCCTTTCCCTTTGTGCTGACATCTGATCGGGCAACTGGTTAAAGTACTCCAGACCCTCCGCCCACAACAGGATAGAGTGATGTATTTTATTCTATTTGGCACTGCCAGGGAAAGTCCCAAACAAGATAACAAATAAATGACCATCACACACTAGGAGAAATCTCCCAGCGTGACAGGGGCATGTGTTTTTGTGCTCTAAAAGAAGGGCTTTAAGTGGGCCGGGTCTCACTGGGTCTGAGCACTGGTAGTTTTTAAAGGAGGCCTCAAAACGGGTCTCTATCGAGCTCTGTTTTGGGGCCCGGCACAGGCGGTCTTTTTTTCCCGGACTACAGATACAGCAGGCACATCAGTGTGCACGTGCTCACACTGCTCACTTCTCACTAGTGGAGAAGTGACGGCATGACGTCATGCCAGGTGAGCCTTGTAGGGGAAGGGAAATCCTTTAAAGAGTCATTTACTCTCTGGATTTCCCTTCTCTTTTTGAAACTCAGGAGCACCAACATTGTCTGGTGTCACCAGGACTTTAAGTGGAAGCTTTTTCAATTTTATATACAAGCCATAGTTACTTGCTGGTAAATGTAGCAGTTCGGGCAGCGCAGTGGATGCGGTCCAGGCTGAAGCCCTCTCGGCAGCAGCACCACTGCTGTGGAGACCACGTTGGAAGCCTTGAGAACATTACGTTTATGGGGTGATGGGTGAGGCAGAGCCGCACAGTGTTTTGCAGCTGTGCTGGCCCTTCAGACCAGTTGCCGACAGGGGTTCTGGTGCAGCAGTAGTGGCCTTCAGGTCGATTCCCTCATGGTGGGTTCTTTCTGGCAGTTGTGGCCTCCATAACAATCAGGGCTTCTAGCTCTACTCGTAGCATCAACAGCAGAAGCAGCAGTTTGTTAAGCCTGCGGCAGTCTTCCATTAAACATACAATACTTGTTCTGGTACAATCTTATGCAGCTCACATGGAAATTGTGCATGTTTATCATATGTCTTGTTTCTTCTGTTTATGACTATTTGAAGAACAAAAAAAATAGGTGTTTTGTTGACTAAGAAAAAAATTAATGGTGATCACATTAACTGAATTGCGTGATCAGGGATGGAACTATGACTGTTTGGATGTACAGTCAGTATTGGTAAATGTTTGTTTTCAAATTTTAAGTGGCATAGCCCTGCTGGCCAGTCAAGTGGCCCAGTCCCGTTTGGTTGGGTTTTCCTACAGATATAGGACATATGATGTGGCTTGTAACCTATTCATAGAAGGAACACATAGAGGCCATATACAGCTGCACAGCACTTACCCCAACTTACCATCTTCTCATAATCCACTCTCCCAGGAAAGCAGATTTCATTATATGGCTAGAACAGAGCTCTACGGTTGCCGCATGTTCATGGGCGTCCGCAGGGGGGGCAAGGAGGGGCGCTTGCCCCCCCCCCCTGGAGCACCCCTCCTGCGCCTGCCCATGCTTTTACAGATGTCTTTTATCCATAATTCTGGGCCCTGCAGGGAGCAGAGCTGTTCCCTGCCAGAGGCCTAAACTCCCTGATGGGGCGCCTCGCACTCCTCCTCGCAGCCCCTCCTGCCTATTGTCATTCTGTCTGTGGCTGATTATCACAAACAGAATGACAATGGCCGGTTTGAGCTGCGCGCCACAAGCACGAGTGGTTAGGTCTGGATACCTAGACCTCCTTTTAACACTGTGTAGCTTGAGAGCAAGAGGTCTTCTGAATTAAGTTCTGGGGGGAATCGATGCATTATGGCTCAGTAAGATGGTTGAGCTCAACCATACTATAAATCATTTAGAATTTGACTTTGAATGCTATTTCTCATCCTTTTTCAAAAAGCTTTGAATAAGTTATTTGGTTAAGTGGACACCTGAGCTTTAGCATGATTGTACTGTCTACTGTCATGAATGGTATGATTACTTCATAAGCTGACCCACCTGTTGCAGCAAATGCAAGGAGGAGGAGCAGGCCATGTAAAATGTGGCTTGTAAGTGGGGGAGACTACAGAGTTAAATCCATTGCTCTTCGCTATTGACGAGGCTTGATCTAAATCTGTTCAGAGCAGCAGCAAAACACCTGTCGTCCACTCATGTTACTTTCTTTTGATATATTGGCTGCCGTATCTGACTGGCGAATTAACATGAGCCTAATCAGCATACAGTATTGTACTGTAGCATTTATATAGGGCACCCTTTTAAGGGGCCAAAGTAAATTATAAAAAGCGTTTTGGTGTCACTCTTCTCTTCACTTGGGTTGAACTGCCTGGCAGTGTGATGGAGGATGCGGTGTGAAAAAAGGTCATCGAAAATATTGTTGTAATCAGCTGTTAGTTATAATTTTCTATGCAAGTTCAGTGCAATGTCTTCTTGTTTCTGTTATGCTTTCAGTTACTGACTGCAGCCATTGGGCCAACCACGCTGTAAAGTTTTGAGCCTGGGATGAGACCAGGCAGTTGAAACAAGACAGGGGAAAGAGGTAGACGAAAGAAGCAGAGGTTTACTTAGATAGAGCTGCCTACTGGTACAGAGGTAGTACAGTTGTGAGGTGTTAGGGGACTAAACTAAATTGGTAGCCATATAACACCTGTTCCCTCCAGATGGGCAGCGAATCCTATTTATAACATAACGTGTATTTGTAAAGCGCACCTTCACCCAGAAGGGTATCTTGGCACTGAATAACAGATGTTCATTGTTATCCAACTCAATGATACTAATTTTATGGATCTCAGAAGGATGATAGGCTGAGTGGACCCACCGGGGTTTAAACCTGTGGCCATGAGGTCGAACTTAGGCCCCCACAGTGGACACATTAGTCAACTAAGTTACCAGACCCATATTATACTTGTATGGTTTTAGGAGGAAAGTGTTAGCACTTCCTGAGGCTCTCCCACCACAGGATACCTTGCGCAAAAGCTTGAATTTATTTTGTGTCACTCTCCTTTGTGTCATTTGTCTGTGAATCATGCGATTATTCATGTTGTGTATTCTTACTTGATGTAGATATTGGGTTTTTGACCTTCCTTCCACCCTTTTGTAAAGCGCTCTGATAACCTTTTGTAAAGCGCTCTGGTAACCTTTGGGTTCTTGTTAGCGCTATATAAAACTTTATAAATAACAAGCACTGGCGTTGCCAATAGGTCTCGCAGTAGGAAAGTTGGAGCTATTGGTTTTGTAAATGACAAAGCCCTTTATGTTTTTTAAATGAAAACAAAAAAAAGGCATTGTTATTTGCAATTGTAATACCTCCAACTTTCCTACTGCGAGACCTATTGGCAACGCCAGTGCTTGTTGTTCACTGCGGCAAATGCCTCATTTCTACTGATGGAAAAGATGCACTTAAAGTGCTCTGTTTCTGATGTGCATTTTTTTGCGGTTTTCTACAGCGTGAACTTGAAGGCATCAGAGCGCTTTACTCGAGCACCAGTTTCGTTACAGGCGGACACATTTTTGGGCATTGGGAAATTAAGTGATCTACCCAGAATCACAGGATGTTCAAACATTAGCCTTATGCCAGACTCTAAAGTTGTTCCCCACCTTCCGAGACGGCCCTCCAGCCCTTAAAGCCACATCCTAATTGCGTTACAACATAGCTTCCAGCAATATTTCCATGCTAAGAATTCAAATATCATAAAGCTGATTTTGTGAAACGGATGAGCATACTAATTTAACCGTATCGCCAGAAGTAGTATTTAGGTGCCTGCCATGCGATCAGTAACTCTGCCAAAATGGAGCGTCAGCGTCCCTCAGAAAACTCCAGTCCGCTTGCTTAAAACTGGGCGTCACCTACCGACCACAAGAAGGTCGGCTAAAAAAACAAGATGGGCATTTAGATATCGGGAGCACTGTACAATAGCAGAAGTCTAGCACAAGCTTCTTCAAATTGTTGGTATTCCTGTCGCATTGGCTAAGATCATGCAATTCGTCGCCACTGATGAACAATGCAGTGCTCCATGAAAGATACATTAATCTATATAACAAGAGGGGAGCTGGGTAGAGGGTGGATTGTTGAAATAACTAGGAAGACAGTGGGTGAGGGGTGAGTGTTGCAGGGGGCGAGAGGAGGCTGCGTGTGAAAGAAAAAGCATAGGGGAGGAGAAGCCGCAGAGCGCACGCTGGGCGAAGCCCTTTGATGTGCTGTGAGTGGCCGGGAAAGTGAATAATTAGGGGAGGAGCATCCAGCTTTGCTAGTAGTATCAGTGAGGGACCCCGGCGCCCACTCAGAGAACATGAGAACTCCCCTCTGAAGCGAAAGAGTAGGGACAGTGTGTGGGGGGGGGGGGGAGTCTCTCCTAAGAAGAGCATGGGGTCACTGTCACTCACTCATCGTTGTACTAAGGAAGCGCTGCACAGAAGCACGCGCTGGAGTGCAGTGGTCGTTTCCTCACACCCCTCTATCTGGTGTCTCTGATGCACAAGGGTTAGCTATAATAAGTACAGTAGTTGCACCGGGGCTAGGGGGTGGGGAAAGGGGCGTGGGGAGGGGGGGCGATTGTGCCCCAAGTAGAGCTGATGGAGGGTGACAATTTTCCTATAACTACTTATCGTGCAACGTAGGCTGCGTCTAGCGATAGCTCTGCTGTCTGGGGCCTGCGACGTTGGTGAAGCACAGCAAGTACATGGAAGTGCATCAGTGAGGAGGATGCGCGCATGCGTGCTCGTGTTTGCGATCAGATAGTTAGTTAATCGCAACACGTAAGGGAGTGTATCAGTGGGGAGGATGCACAATTTGGCACTGTAAAACAAACACGGGCCAGTGAGGTTTGAAAATTTATGTCTGTCCTTCTTGGCACAGGAGGGCAGAGGCAAAAACAGAACCTCGGATCTGCCATAGCGAAGTGGCTCCGTCTAATGTGAGACTCCAATAGACATTGCGTGCTAATAGAACAAAACCGCATGTGATACTCCAATAGACATTGCGTGCTAATAGAACAAAACCGCTTTGTACTCTGGATCTTGCAGTTTCCCAGGCACCCTCATAAGTATGGACTTAAAACCACAACACATATTAAACAAGCAGGGCAACATTTGCAGGGAACGGTGGAGGCAGGGCGGGGAATGTGACGTCAGGGAAACTGATACAGGAGGGAACTGAAAGTAAGGCCGGCCTGCGGCCGGCCATGAATAATTAGGGGAGGAGATGCCGGGAAACTGAAAGTGCGGCCGGCCTGCGGCCGGCCATGAATAATTAGGGGAGGAGAAGCCCTTTGATGTGCTGTGCTAGGCGGGAATGCGCGTGCTTGTTGCTCACGTGATTCACGTGAACTTCAAGAAAACCGCGGGGCTGAAAGCCCTTAGTTTGAAGTTGATTTTGCCGACATGAATTCTCGCTCCGCTCGATGCGCTTGCTCACATCGATAGGTCGCGAGACCTAAAAAGTATACTCCCAAGTCAAAAATTAGGGTTGCAGCATAGCCCGGATTTCAGGTCCCACTAAAACATACACAGACTCATGTCAATAACATCTATCTACCAGTATGCACCCTGTCATGTCTGGCAGGACGTCCCGACCCTGTGTTTCACTGCCTCATATCCCCCTGTACCCCACTCCCCGTGCTCACTGCCTTATATCCCTCTGTACCCCACACCTCGCGCTCAATGCCTTATATCCCTCTGTACCCCACACCTTGCGCTCACTGCCTTATATCCCTCTGTACCCCACACCTTGCACTCACTGCCACAACATATCCCTCTGTACTGCACACCTTGCGCTCACTGCCTTATATCCCTCTGTATCCCACCTCGTGCTCACTGCCTCAAGATATCCCTCTGTACCCCATACCTCACGCTCACTCCCACAAGATATCCCTCTGTACCCCACACCTCGCACTCACTGCCAAAAGATATCCCTCTGTACCCCACACCTCGCGCTCACTGCCACAACATATCCCTCTGTACCCAACTCCTTGCGCTCACAGCCACAACATATCCCTCTGTACCCCACACCTTGCGCTCACTGCCACATATCCCTCTGTCGGGAACAACCTTTACAACAAAGGTTTTACAACACAGTACTGTTACCACGCAACTTTTACAACGCAAGTCGTTACAACGACTTGCGCTGGGGGGCACTCCAGGATAGTAAATAGTTTAATTTACTATCCAACTCCTTCCCTACTATCCACAGGGACTGGAGTTGGAATAGTAAATTAAAATATTTTATATCCGGGGCCCCCCAACGCATGTCGTTGTAACGACTTGCGTTGTAAAAGTTGCATAGTAACGGCACGTGTTGTAAAAGTATGCGTTGTAACGTCGTACATCCCCCTCTGTAGCCCACACCTCGCTCTCACTGCCAAATATTCCTCTGTACACCACACCTTGCACTCAATGCCACATATCCCTCTGTATCCCACTCCTCACATGCACTGCCTAATCGCTCACTTTACCCTGAAATTCATCTTCTACGTGTTCTCTCCCCTTCCATTCTTTCTACCTCTGGTCACCCCCTTACTTCTTTTAGTACCTTACTCTTTTCTCAATACCTCTACTTCTTTTCCTCTTCAGTAACAGCTCTCTGACACATCTCTGCACTTCCTTTATATCAACACAACCCTCTACCTCACCTGTCTGCCTCAGTCTTTATTATTCCCTCTTCCTCAGCTGTCTCTACCTGTCTCTGACACACCTCTCCCTCTCTACCTGGCCCTCTCTTGTTCTGCAACTACGTTATTCTCCCCTCTCCATCTTTAATTTACCTATCTCTGCACCTGAATCTTTTTCTTCCACACCTCACTTCTTTGTCTACCCTTCACCCCTCGCAAGCCTTCTGTTTGCCTCACTACGGTCTTTATCCAACCCGCCTTTCAGTGCCTATTCCTATTTCGCCTCCCTCCCTCTAAGCGCTCTCCTAGCATGCATCTGTTTCTCCCCTCACCACCATGCCTGCCTCTACCTCTCCTTACCTTTCTAACCAGCCTAACTTTCTACCTTCCTGTTATTCCTGGTAGGGAACCTTTCATTTCACGCCTTCGGTTGTGTTTCCTAAGCATTCAAATTGAGTAGGTCATTGCTGTGCTCCCAACCCGACATCGAGACCCAGTCCCCTAGCCTCTCAATATGCCCAGATGTAACAACAAGCATTGGCATAGCCAATAGGTCTCCCCTTTGGGACTGCTGCATAACTAAATACTTGTAAGGTCCCAAAGGCGAGACCTGTTGGCTATGCCAATGCTTGTTTTTCTCAGCTTGGCCTGAGTATTATCCGATCCTGATTGTCTGCCATTTTAGCCCCGCCCCTATTGATTAACATTAGCCACGCCTCTTCATTTGCCAGGTTTGCCCCCCCCTGGAAAAATTTCTGCGGACGCCCATGCGCATGTTAGGTGTAATTAGTACATACAATCCTACGTGTAGGTCTGGCTTGACAGCACAGCTTACTAAAAGCACTGTTGTTACCAGTCTTTTAAAAATGCACAGAGCGGACTATGTCTGTGCCTAGAGGAGCATTTCCCTCTCACCCCATGCCATTGTCTATTTTGTGTGTTATTCTGCCTCTTAAAGAGTGCTAGCACTACAGTGCATGCGGTACTAATTTACATACCAAAAGTACTTTGATTCACTACAAATTGGGTTCTTTATCTCTTAGTTTCACTGTACCAGAAAAAAATAGTTTTTTTAAGTTGTACTCAGGACTCAAAATGCAAGAAAAGCCCATTAGTTTTGCCAATCCTTGT
Organism: Lissotriton vulgaris; assembly: GCF_964263255.1. Taxonomy (NCBI): domain Eukaryota; kingdom Metazoa; phylum Chordata; class Amphibia; order Caudata; family Salamandridae; genus Lissotriton; species Lissotriton vulgaris. The sequence continues at coordinate 794,336,354 of NC_141685.1, read as the reverse complement.
TGTTTGTTTTTGTCTGGAACTTCTGATTTTTCTTTCACTTGCCAACATTATAAATGCAGAGCTATAAATACCAGAATGAACAAGACAAAAACAGTATTGTTTAAAATCCTCACACCTGACATAGGAGTGCTGGGTGAACCACAGACGTGACCTGCAGCAAGCCTTGGTTTCACACCACAGAGACCTGCACACAGCTCTGTCAATGCACTTCAACCTTGTTCAGCTGTTGGTACCCAGACATAGCTGCGCTGATGCACTCAAGTGCACGCAAGATTTCTTTGCAGATTTAATATTTTGGTGATTAACATTACGGGTGCTGCACAGTTGTTTTCGGGTCCATTGTCCACACTTTTGAAATTTGGCTTTATTAGGAGCTAGTAGCACCGTTCAAGCCAATTTCAATTGCAATAATAATTTTGTAAAGATGTGTCTTTCACCATACCCATTAGCATTTTATGAAAAGAATATGTCAACATTTTATGACAGCAGGGAGGAGTTGGCCCAAATAGGGGACCCCAAAATGACAGAAGGGCAATCAGGAGTAGGTTTAAAAACCAAGTTTCAAAAACTAGAAAGGTTGAAAAAACAAAAGATGGCCCGATGGTGGGATGGCATAACTTTACCAAAATACATGGACAATAAAAAGATACCAAGAGGTTTGAGGATCCTCATATTCCCAAGCCTTGAGGAACTCGATGAGGATTCACTCAAGGACTGGGAGGACAACTTACAGAACGCATCAAACATCATGATGCGGATCCTGATCAAGCATGCTGACAAGAAGGGCACCAGTCTAAGAGCAGATATAGAAAATTTGGAAAGGGAGATTGAGACCTCAGAATTGAAAGATGTAGTCAAGAAAAAGTATGAGATATATAATCCAAGGTCATTGAAAACCACAAAATGTATCTAAAAGACAAAAAACTGAAAAAGATCAAGCGCAATGACAATGACTACAAGGACGAGAGGATTTACACCTTTACCAGAAGATATGATAATATCAAACCTACTGGTGAGGGGAAAAGAGCTAGCGAGGAGACTGTAGACTCTATTTCAATAAGCAGCAGCTCCCTTACTTCAATTGACAGTAGCACCGCCCGGGAGGGGGGTTCGGATTCAGCCACCACCCAAGGGCCATCGCCATTTTTAGCAGAGATGGAACGACTACACTTAGACAGCACAACTACAAAAAGAGATCAAAGACAACTAGGGGAGGAAAAAGGTGGCAGGAAAAAAGAGAGAAAGAACGATACAACAATAGGGATGACTACACGCTCAAAAACAACCTAGATGTATGTGACGACGAGATGACAACACAAAATGAACTGACTATTGTTAATCTTCTATTATGTCACAAACTGTCTGATGTTGAATGCAATGTAGTACGGAGGGGTTTGGGATTTTCTCCCACTCAATTTGGCGATCCAGTGAATTTTTTGATTGATTTGTATGAGTTTACACGTTTTCTGAAATGAAATGATTTTTTCAATACAAATCCTTCTAAGTCATGTTCCATTGGCCCACCTGTACACACGGTGACACATACTGTATCTGATTTACAAGATCTACTAATGGTCATGTCTATACCATATAGGACCATATTACCAAGGTGAAGTATCGCTGCTTTTTCGGCGAATTGTGCCGAGAAAGCGGCGATACTTCTAGCGCCCTACTAACAAGGGCATGCTAACGCCTGCCTCAAGCTCACTTTGCATGTCAGCGAGAAATATCACTAATGACATGCATAGTGGGCGTTCCCACGTTCAACCACATGTAAAATGTGGTTGGAGGTGGTAACACCCTATTACCAAGGCAGGCGTTGGGAGAAGGAGACCTGCGATAAACTTGTTTATCGCAGGTCTCCCAACGCCTGCTCTGATCAGGTGTTAGGCATTGATAACACGGGGGTGTGGATCATAAAGCTGAATCCACCCCCCCATATTATCAAGGCACACATTAGCGCGTGACAACAACGCTTGTTTTCACGCGCTAATGTTCCCTATCGTCGGATTTAATATTGCCTACGTGTTGCGCGTTGATAATGATGCACTAACACAGCGATAAAATCCGGCGATAGCCGGCGATAAGGAAATGTGCGATGTGCGTTTTTTAACGCACATCTTGGTAATATGGCCCATAGTCTTTACAAGGTTATAATTATTTTTTAGGTGCATATGATAGAGTGGAGATTCTCCACCACTAAGTGCTAGCCATAATTGGACTAGCATGCTTAATGCTGATACATGGTTATTAGACCACCTGGTTGAACTACAATTTTCTGTTTGTCCATTGGATTCCTTTTATTACTTCATCTTCTGTTGGGAGTTTTATATCTACATGCCAAACAGGTAGGCAGCACCTAGGGGCTGTTGATGGTTGTAATTTACATACAATGACTTTATAGAGTACAGCCTCTTTGTTTTCAATATTAAGGTTTCTTTTTCCCCCTTCTAGAGGCCAGCAGTTGGCACGGATATTGGATAGTGCTCGTAAGTTTGCACTGTAGTGATTATGCCTGGCGCTTCACAATAACATCGGTATGTTTCTTTGTGTACACTTTTATCAGGTCACCATTTGGTCCCCCTTTTGTTTTTTTTGCTTTGGGTCATTCATGGTGTGGTGCAACTTTTTGCTTTCCTTCTCTCTATTGCCTGTGTTGGGAGTCACACTGATGGATTGGTCACATTGGGCATGGGTAGCTCTGGCTTATAGGTCTCTAGCGTGCATTGTGGTATGCTTTATCCTATAGGACGGTTGTGCTTTTGGGTAAACATGGTGTCACAATGTGTTTGCATTATTGTTGTTTATGGATATCCTCTAGGATACACATTTCCCTGCGTATGATTTCGAAGCCAATCACTACATGACTGAGTTGTCCTGTCATTTGCTGTCTTTGTTGTATGGGTATGGTTCTTCATGGGCTTATGGACCAATGACCTCATTGGACTTCGTGATATTTATATGTACACATTGTATTGTGTTTTATGGTTTATTCTTTTGTATATGCATGTCTTTGTATATATTTATGTAGTCAGTCATGTATGGAATATCTTTATATATGTATTTATCTTATGTAGACATCTTTTCATTTTCAGCCCTGAAGAAGTCCTACGTTAAAAAGGACGAAAAGCATTGGCTGATGTTTTTTTATGAACAGAACAAATGTCAATAAAGAAGAAAATGAACATATGCATTGCATGTACAGACACCTTTTTAATCTAATCATGTTCTTTTGATGTTTGTGTTCTAACTTGGTTGTATGTCCATCTGCTAGTGGTGCAGCTCCGATCTTTGTTTTGTTGTCTTTTATCCCACTGTTAAGGGAGGCCTCACTGGACAAGGGGCGTTTACGGAGATTTGCACACAAGATTTCTTTGCAGAGTTAATATTTTGGTGATTAACGTTACCAGCGACGCCCAGTTGTTTTCGGGTCCATTGTCCAAAATTTTGAAGTTGCGATCTACACACAGCTCTGTCAACGCACCTCAATTCTGCATCACCCCTTACTATTTCAGCACCAACATACAGTTAGCTGTGCTGGGTGCAGCACAGACGTGACCTGCAGCAAGCCTTGGTTTCACACCACAGAGACCTGCACACAGCTCTGTCAATCCACTTCAACCTTGTTTAGCTGTTGGTTCCCAGACTGAAGCCCTCAAGTCTGGGACGCTGCCCCCCCCCCCCCCCCCTCAGAATGCCAGTCCTAGGACACACAAGCTGCTCTCAGCCAGTGCCCCTCAGGCCTGACCTGCAGCCTTACTGTGTATTCTAGCACTGCTCTACCAATGCAACTCAATACTCAACGTTGGCACGCCCTTCTACACCAGTACAGTGGCACACACCGAGCCGTGCCACCCTACATTTGACTTGGCCTGGAACCAAAACTCGTTTTACCGGAGCATCTCAAATGACTCGACACTCATAATCAGCGACTGTTTAATTTGAGATTGTATTATGTGAGGTTTAGTCCAGGCCGTGCTTCGCGAAAGCAACCATGAAATACACGATGTACAAGAACTGTAGGAGAACAATTCTCCACACATAATGCTAGCCATGTCTCAAGGGGCCCTATCCAATCGCCTCTATAAATAATACAGTTAAGAAAGTAAAAGACCGGCGCAGAGAGGACAGGTGAAAGGATGGGGAAGTGAGGGGAAAGTAAAAAGAGAAGGAGAGTGGATAAGAAAGTGACGGCAGGGGAGTGGAAAGCAGGGGGGTAAACGGGGTAAATGAGAGGGAGATGATAAGACGATGGTGAAGAAGAGCAAACGGGCAGAAAAGATGGAACAAGAGCCAGGCAGAAAAAAACGACTGAAGAATGAGAGAAGAGGAAAGGGTTGAGAAGACATGGGCAGGGGGGGCGGGGTGCGGGGGGCAGACATCACAGGGTTCCAAGAAAGAGAATGGAGGAAAGGAACTACAAGTGACTGAATACGAGTGAGGTTGGGGAGTGGGGCACGGGGAGGGGCTAACACGGAGAGAGAGAGAAGCCAATGCCTCCTGAAAGGGAATGATGGCAAACTGGGGTACCTCCGGGCACCCACCTGCTCGGTAACGGGCCTGTCGCTCCGGTGAGGCCTATTGCAGCTTGCTCTGGTGAGGCCCGCTGCAGGTTCTTGTTTTCCTCCACCTGAGCCGGGGCAAAGATTCTTCCAAAGTCCGCCGGGGCTGGCCCAGAGTGAGGCACGAGCCATCCCCCTCCAGCGCCAGGCTTAGTTGTGTTGTCAGATAAGATCGGGGCAAAGTGCGGGACGGTGGCACGGCGGACGGATTGCAAACATACCTGCGAGACCCCGTCTGCCCTCTCTGCGACTGACACAGGGGGCCGGGGCCCTGGGCGCACAGCCAAGGGCCCAGCTTAGGTGTCCGCTGGGCCCACCCAAACACTGCTGAGAAGCCTCCGAGCTCGGTATCACGGGCTGGCACGGCCCGCTTCAACGCTACGCATCACCGTCCCGAGGGGCGCAGGTGGACGGCGCGCGCTGCGTCTCAACATCACAAGCGGAGGCAGCGTCACTGGGTTCATATCTTGGTTTCTCCCCTCTTGACCACACGTGGCAGTCTGGGCATTACTGTCCACCTCGGGAACACAACCCTCAGCACCCACCAGGGTTGCTTTCTCGTCAGGGGGGATTTCTGTTTAGGTCGTGTACGTATAACACCCGAGAACCAACCGTGTATTGCGTGCCCTCCCTCCCCACAGCCTGATTATGATGTGTGCGCTGCTTGCCCCATGCCCATCTCGTGTTTACAGGCTGAAGGCATCAGCGAGCACCGGCTCAACAATCCTGACTGGGGCATTCAAATGGCGCATGTTTTTACATCAGGAGTGCCTTTACCTCGCAGGTTTATAAGTAATATATATACGTTACTACATATAGGTGTTTCAATATCGTATACAACATAATATACACATATATATTAATGCTATTTTAAATTTAATATTACATGGCATTATTTATTTTAAACTTAATTATATGTTTTAATAATTATTTTTATTATTTGCTAAATTAATGTTACACAGCATAGACAAATTGTTTCCTTCGTTTGCAGGCTCCCATGTAATGAGGTGATGCCCCTATAGGATAGATAGCGTGGCACTACATGTGCACAGGCACTGTCTGTGCTACAAAAGGTGCAATTATCTGTGGCCTCTGCTGTAATACCAACGTGCCCTGCATGTGGAAAAAGCAGGAGCACTTGCCTGTTGCGCCCCGGAGCACTGCATGCAATATGGCCCCTGATATGAAGGCCCTTTTATCAGCAAAGCTTTCATCCTTGGAAAATGCCAGGTGCAAAACCACTGGGCCGCTGACCTCCTGAGTGTATCACGGTGGTACAGGGCAGTACCTGGTTTTGAAATGACTCATAGGCTTCTCTTTGTCTAGAGATGCCTGCATTGCCTAATGAAGAACGTAGTTAACAAATAACAAATAGGGCACATTTAAGCAACAAGGAACTCATGTGTTTAATATTAAGGAATGCTAAGATTGAACAAAGAAGGCATTGACTGACCATCAAGAAATTAATCTTTCCACCAATGGGGATGCAAGAATTTAATCAAAACAAGTCTCAACGACCATGAATTGCGCAAATTTGTCAAAAACGTATGTTGCCCAGCAAGGAAACAATGGATCAAACAACATGGAACTATCAACCAGAAAGGAGGTCATACATTAACAAATAAGAAAAACATAGATTGCCCACGGAACTATGGATTCACCCACAGGGAAAGCAATGAATCGACAAACAGGGAAAGCATCAAGCGTCCAACTAAGAATGCATGATATGGTCAAGAAGGAATAGATAGATCAGCAATAACCTTTTTTCTTTACTTTAAGCCATGTTCCACTGCAGCCCGTACTCCTGTGCAGCACGTCTATAAAAACAGTGACACCGCCAACAGATTTTGCATAGGCGAAACTTATGGCTTTGGCAATGTGTGTTTTTAAAGTATGCTTTGTCTGCCACTCCTGCAGGTCACAGAGTGTTTTTTTCTCCCTTAACGGACCGGGAGGCAGAATGCGCAAGGGAGTGGTTGGAATGCGGGTCGGGATGGGAGGGATGTGGGCAAACAGCAAAAAAAAATAACACTGTGACGTGGTCAATGCTGGCCGAATCATAGCACTTTTTTTCCTGTTGCAAGACTATCAAGCAACTACAAACTGGGATGGAGTCGGACGGATGGGGCAAGCAACAAGGACGGGTAGAGGGTGGGAGGGAACAGGAGGGATAGAGAAGGCCTAAACACATGCACTCTTATCGAGTGTTACTTTACAAGTAACAAAAAAGTACTTCTGCAAGTGGACGGCCAGTGGAAGGACACTGGACACAGACAGGAAACTGTGCTTGGTTCAAGCTCCATGGAAGACCGGAAGAACTGAACAGAAATCGGAAGCAGGAGGAGCTGCCAAACGAAAAGCAAAGAAATGAGCGACGTGGAAGCCAACCAATGATAAGTAAGGGGTGGGCTCTAAGCTAGTTTTCAGCCTTGTTTTTAGGGCTCGCCCCTTTCCTATTCCGCAGGAATAGGAAAAGAGCCCTAATGCAGCCAAACCATACTTTCTGCCAAGGGCTCTCCAGCGGATTTTGAGAAGTACACGCCTCGTGCACGAGCTTGCCGCCTGCCTCCACATCAAAGCCATCTGTTGCTTTGCACTCGGGCTCAGGCCGGCATTTCTCCTCCCGTAATTATTCACTGCATGGCCGGCCGGCACATCAAAGGCTGCTGCTCCCCATGCGTCTCGTCACCCTTCCTCCATTGTTTCACACGCCTTTTACAGAATTAGTCCTTGAGTTGAAGCACATGACGAGTTGGTCCTGTCAAAGGTCAAGTGCTCTCTAGGGTGAAAACCTGCAATAGTACATATGATACTTGTATTAAACAGTGTTAAAACTCTTGCTTGACTTAACCATTGAGCGCCTACAATAAATCATTGATAAGGACGACGCCCAAGGAGCTTTTAAAAATAGTATATTAGGATGTTCCAATCTCAATTGAAACAAGGTGGTATTGGGTGTAGTCGTCGCCTTCAGCTCCTCACAAAGGCACTGAACAAAGTTTTTTTTTTTAAACTCTGGAATAAAACCTAGAACTTCCGGGTGTAATCTAAGAAACGATGATCTAACTACCAACGTAATATATGTTATTACTGAACTAAATTGAGCACATGTCATCTACCTCAGAAGGATAAAAGCTTTATTTAAACACATTCGGGAGTCGACCTGTTACACATATGTCTGGGGAAGGGTGGGGGGGCATCCATCCAATTATCTATCAAAATACATCAGGCGCAATTGGAAAAGTAGAAAAAAATATTCGTTTTACGTTTTTCAATCCCTTCCGTTGCTCAAAGGAATTACCCGTTTGTCCTGCACCCACCCGTTCTTCAATCCAGCTGAGGACGAAAATTAAATGGCTCCCGGCAAACCTGATCCTCAACAGAAGTGACACTGGTCTCTCCTGCCACCACGCTTCTCCCCGTACCAATTGTATCTGTCACACAAAAGTCCAGTTTCCACTTGAGTGTTTTTCTCCGTAACGTCCACGAAACTGGACAAATCCATACCGTCATCCCATTAAACAGTACCAAGTCTATCAGAGGTCCACCTTCATACGGGAAGTGTGTTTAAAAGTGTCTGAAAAAGTCGACGTGATTCTTTCTACCTGCATGCGAGGAGAAGTTGATAAAATGTGCACATCCTTGTCTTTGGAGCATGGAGCCAACCTGAGGACACTGTGCCCAGTTCAGACAAAGCACTGACAGCACTTGCACGTAGTTGTAATCGGACACTTTGACGGAAATATTTTATCATTTCACTAGCAGCGCACTCAGTCGGTTCCTGCTACTTATGAACGCGGGGATGGGCGGCATTTTCTTTAGTAGATTTATGTCCCGATTGCCCACAGGTAAGGACATTCTATATTAGTCACAATGTGAAACAAATAAATAAACCAATCGTAATAACTAGTTCTCGAGTTTTTGGCCCTGGTGTCATTAGCGGGAAGTCCCGCTTAACGCTGGTGCTTTAGATTTTCTGTGCTGTTTCGAGTGCCGGCAGATAATTTGTGCCACTCACCCATTAATCCGCAGACTCAAATGTGTATTAATAATCTGCAAATCCAGTTAAAATAGGTCGAATGAAACAGGCTGTAACTGGTGTGGCATTACGCAAGGCCGTTGTAACTGCTGCATTAGTCACAGGAAAAAAGGCAGCCCTGTTGTTGACTGTCTCCTTCGCTCGTGCAATACATGCTTTTTATTTCCCCATTTCCTATTACCATGTAGTAATTTTCCTCACGTGCTAGAACATTTCTGAAAATGCATCATTTACAAAAAATACAGCATTTGCGAGCTAATAAATTCACTAATTGAATCCGTAATGCGGGATATGATTTTGTAACCATAAAGTCCATGGGCAGCATGGTTAATTAAACGCATTTGCATTGAAATAGCTGAAACGTAGTCTTTACAATCCGAGCTGCTTGTTAACATATCTGGTGTAATACTGCAAAAGGCTGCAGTGTGTACATTTGCAAGCCGGTCTGTCTGCTGTGATCGCCGAGACAGCCGCATTGGGCCGTTCAGTGAAGCATAAAGTCAAATCTGACTAGGCCGCTCGTTCTCTACTATAAACAACATAGAAAGTGAAACCAGAGCAGCACGAAAAAGAATCACCCTCACACACCCTCACATCTTCACTCACCCTCACACCTCATCCCCTCACCCTCACACACCATCACTCACCATCACACCCTCACACCCACATCCTCACACACCCTCACTCACCCTCACACCCTTACCCCTCTCACAACACTCACACCCTCAATCACCCTCACACCCTCACCCTCAGTCACCCTCACACACCCTCACACACCCTCACCCTCACACCACCTCACCCACACATCCCCACACCCTCACACACCGTCACACCCTCATACTTACACGCCCTCACTCACCCTCACACCCTCACCCTCACAATACTCAAACTCCACCCTACAACTCCACTCTACAACTCAACCCTCCAACTCCACCCTCCAAATACAACATCCAAATACACCCTCCAACTACAACATCCAAATCCACCCTACAAATCCAACCTCCAACTACAACTCCAGCCTCCAAATCCACCCTCCAAATCCACACGCAAGACAACTACAGAACCCAAGTCCACCCTCAAAATCAAACTCCACCCTACAACTCCAACATACAACTCCACCCTCCAACTCCACCCTCAAACTCCACCCTCCAACTCCACCCTCAAACTCCACCCTCCAACTCCACCCTCAAACTCCACCCTCCAACTCCACCCTCCAACTCCACCCTCCAACTCCACGCTCCAACTCCACGCTCCAACTCAACGCTCCAACTCAACGCTCCAACTCAACGCTCCAACTCAACGCTCCAACTCAACGCTCCAACTCAACGCTCCAACTCCACATTCCAACTCCACATTCCAACTCCACATTCCAACGCCACCCTCCAACGCCACCCTCCAACGCCACCCTCCAACTCCACCCTCCAACTCCACCCTCCAACTCCACCCTCAAACTTCACCCTCCAACTCCAACCTCCAACTCCAACCTCCAACCTCCAAATCCACCCCTCAATGCCACTTCAAAAATCAATGCCACAACACCACTTAATGCCACAACATCACTCAATGCCACAGCACTGACAACACAACAGCACCACTCAACGCCACAGCACCACTCAACGCCACAGCACCACTCAACACCACAGCACCACTCAACGCAACAGCACCACTCAATGCCACAGCACCACTCAACGCCACAGCACCACTCAACGCCACAGCACCACTCAACGCCACACCACCACTCAACGCCACAGCTCCACTCAACGCCACAGCTCCACTCAACGCCACAGCAACACTCAACACCACAGCACCACTCGACACCACCGCATCACTCAACGCCGCCGCATCACTCAACGCAACAGCAACACTCAACGCAACAGCACCACTCAACGCAACAGCACCACTTAATGCCACAGCATCACTCAGCACCACTGAAGGCCACAGCATCACTCAGCACCACTGAAGGCCAGAGTATCACTCAGCACCACTAAAGGCCACAGCATCACTCAGCACCACTGAAGGCCACAGCATCACTGAACGCCACAGCATCACTCTTTGCAACCAATCAACAACAACTGGTTCTAATATGTTCTCTCAATGTTTTAAGCTTTATTAGAAATGTTATAAAATAATGTTAATATTTCACTTATGTTCTTGGATTTTCATCACAGTAAAATACACTGAACATAATCTTCCCATAAGTTATTTACAAAAGTTTAAGCTATTGCCATTATACATTACAATAACTTTTATTTAGGTATTAATTATTAAAACAAATAAAAGCCATTGTTATTTGTAATATTAATACTTCAAAGTCATGTAAATACAACACATATTGCATTAGAATGCTATAGGTGTCACGTTTGCAAAAGTTAAAAATATTGGCATTGTAAATGGCAAAGCTAGTAATTTCCCTACTTTCAATACCAACACATAAATAAAATATTTGTCATTTGCAATACCAATACCTCAAACTTTCCTAATGCGAGACCTATTGCATTGCAAATGCTTGTTGTTTACAAGAGATTTCGCAAGGACAGTGCATTCACTGCATGCACTGTTCAGGGGAACCTAAAAACATCTCAGTTCTGAAGGCTCTGCCGGATAAATGCATGTAGCGGCCACTTCTTTTAAAACCTGTGTTTGGTGAGTGTTTGCAGGCCAATTACCTTCTCCTTTTACAAGTCTCGTATTTAACGTCATCTAAAATGGACTGAGAGTGTTTTTACTCAAGGTGAACCCTTTCCATACTCCCAGACAAACCCACTTTGTCTGCCATTGGTTTGCCCTCAGCTTTTGATACAATTGACTGTGAGGTGCTGATAGGTGAAGAAGGCCATCAACACTAAATACGTATATCAGGGGAAACCTAAAGTGACCATGCATAACCATATCTAATGCATGTTGTTTCGGAAAACTGTGTGCTTCCATTATGTCTTTGGTTCAGTCATTAACTCTAATGAGAACATCATGAACCTAGTAACTTACGCGCAAGCCTGCCAGCATTGTGAGTCTGGTGGTCAATATATTTGTGAGTTTGGTGACAAAATCATGACACTGGCGAGCACAACACAAGATTATCTGTAAATAAAAAAATGGCATGGTGAGTGTAAAGCTCACTGTTGACATCTGCTGTTCTCTAGCGGGTATTGCTACTTGACATCTGTATAATGCATCTATCTCTATCACTAAAGCAGTACCGCATTCTCTGTAGTCTTGTCCAAATAGTTGCAAGCGGGTGGGAGCATGCCTGTACTAATTGGCTGCATGGAGGATATGTATTTCTTGCCCATGACTGGTTACAAGCCATAGGTAGCCTGTACGGTTAGAAGTATGCGTCAGTGAAATATGACTTTCAGAATTTTCCAGGGTGCTTGTGTTTTTGAAGGCGAGCACTATTAGTGCAGTCATGAGTTAGAATACAGGAAAAGCCAACTTAGCCTACAAGTGTGGGTTATTTTAGAACCATTACACTGAGTTATAGTAAAGCTAGTTATTTGCAGTGCTCGGAAACAGCAAAAGTATAGTATGAAGCGTTACAAAAAGTAAGCATTATTATTTTTTTTAATTATGTTCAATGATCAAGCAGCATCTAGTTATCCCATTGTGAATTTGTTGTAATAGTCATGATCGTGGTGTTAAAAATCATGACTTGTGCAAAAATGTTGACACTGGATAGAACATATGAGCGGCCAATTATAGTGGAAACAAAGAAGAGAGTTCTCTAACTGGTTTGCGTATACCAGAATTACGCGCCAAAAAATAAAATTACGCCCCAGGCAATTCGATCCCCTTTTAAGACAGTCATAATATTGAGAAAATAATGAGCATAGTCAAAATCTATAATTGGTGCATTTTGGATGGGAGTGGCTACAATTTTTTTTATCGGACTCAAAATGGAAACATTTAATATTTGGACGGGGACGCAAATTAAAATACCTTTAATAAAATAACTTTTCCAATTTTGGGATATATTTCTCAGAGCAATTAGTATTAAACACTATAAACGCTTTCTTTTTAAAGTGCAAAGTTAAGATTCTGCTCTACAAGGGTTCTTCCAGGAGTAAAGCACGAAAGCTAGAAAAGTGGCAAAGGAGTACACTTGGTGTCAAGGTTGGGCCGGGACTGAGAGGATCGTCTTGTCCTTAGGTTATAGCGCCTCTTGTCCTGTTGAAAAGAAGTGGCATGGGGTGATTTATACTTGGCATGAAACTAGGTACTCACAGGTACAGTCGGCTCTGCTGCCCCCTTCTGTCCATACGATAGCTTGAGGCTCAGCTGAGCTCTTTCATCCAGGCTGCCACGTCAAAGCCAGCTCCGGAATCATGAAGCGCTCGGCGACGGGACCACGTCGGAACATTAAAGTGCTGCACAGCAGCGGGGTGGGCAAAGACGCCATCTTACGTGTGTCAAAAGTGTACAGTGCCCACCTAGTTTTAACATGCAAATGTGTCTTCGTTTGAAAGCGCCGTACAGTTGAACCTGGCGAACTTGCGCAGCGCTTTCACCGGTGGTCACGCATTAGGAAAGATTGAGCTATTGGTATTGTAAATGACAATTTTTTTTATGTATGTGTTGGTTTTGAAAATAGAGAAATTAATAGCTTTGTCCTTTACAATGCCAATAGTTATAACTTTCACAAATGTGACACCTATAGCATTTGTAATGCAATATGTGTTTTATTTACGTACACCTGCGACTCGAGCCCTGGTGGTTGGTGTGGATAAGTGAGCTGACAAAAATACCCAACGCTTCCGCTGCATCACACCAAATGACTTTGGCCTTGCACAGTTTAGTTGCGCAAGCATCATAGGATTTGCTGCTTTATGAAATGATGATTGTTTATTGGGTGCTACAAAAAGATAAAGTATAGAATGAGTAAGAATAATCTTAGCCTCTGAGTCCTTAACCCCTTCGATGCTGGTGACGGAACCATTCCGTCATCAGTCACGGTTGAGTTGTGCTGATGACGGAATGGTTCCGTCAAGACCACACCCAGTCATAAAATTGCAGCACAGCAGGAAAATTCCTGTAGCAGCGATGTGGTTAGAAGAACTGAGAATTCTTACTGCTTCAGCTAGCAAAAAAAGATTGCGAAAAGTGCTCTCAGGAGAAATAAGCTCAGAACTTGTGTGTTATAGGAATAAAAAAAAGACATGAAGCCAACGGGCTGTGGATAATAGGAAGAACACGTTTATATTTGAAGAAATAGGTTGCTATTTACAAAATCAGCACACGTTTTGAGTGGGACTTCGGATCTATGAGGTTTACACCCATTATGTAAGCTGTCTGAACGCTCACAACCTGCACGATACATAAACAGGTCTTTCATGCACGAAGTACACATATGATAGCAGACTTCGCTCCTGTCAAAACTACTGTTACCCTCTCCCAGAGCTCCATGAACGAGTAGCTCTGGCTGAAGAGAAGACCAACGCACGCTCCCATCACGCGGGACGCCATTAACAGCTACCAGCCACCCACCTCAAGCGTGTAAAAACCAACAACCTTCAAACATTGGCTGATGGTTCGTAAGAAATAATATCCGCGTTGTCCAATGTGTGCCTCGGATTGCTACCTCCTTCTTATGATTTGTCTCTCTGATTGGACTACAGTTTGAGAGTTACTTCCCAGACCTCATCCACTCAGAATATTTGTTTGGGGTTAGCAGGGCGGGGAATCCATGCGTCAGTGGGCGCGAACCACACGTTTGACCACCCTCTTCAAAGGAGGCGGGAGGAGAGAGAAATAAATTCCACCAACCAATAAGACTTGCTTGAGGAGGTAATGCTCACCCTCTGACAACTCTATGACGTCACTAAAGCCGAAAGAGACTCCTCTATTGTATTGTGATTGGACTCTCTTGACGTCCGTCTCAGAGACGGTCTGGCCAACTATAACACGGGTTGGTGGGGATGGTAAGGTGTTGACTCCTTCTTTTCCGAAACCACGCCCACGCTAGCCCTGCGAGCGGCTGTGTAGGGGCTCCTGCGCGCGCCTTGTGGGTACCGGTCGCGAGGAGGGGGATGTGGCGCGCGGAGGGGAAATGGCCACCGAAAACAAGCCGGAAGGTAAAGGAGGGGAACACTGGAATGTTTACGGGTTATTAGAGCGCTGCTGCTGTATGCGAAGTGTCTGTGGGTGGAGGCCTGAAGGGGCTTGTCTGCCTGGGGCACCCTGGGGATGGAGACTGAATATTCACACCCCCTTAGGATTCCCTAATGCGTGGGAAAGAGTGAGGTCCCCAGGGCTGTGAGGAGAGCGATGTCTTGAGGGCTGGTTTGTGGGTTCTGTTGTGTGCTTGCCCCTGTTCCTGGGATTACATCTGGGTGGTGAACTACCAGCGTGGGATCCAGGGGACACTGCCATACGGGGGTTAGTCAGCGGGTGTAGGGTTTGTAATTGTGTAGAGGATGTGTTGTAAGAGATGATAGGAAAAGTGAAGGTCTTTTCTGGTGTAGGTGCGTGGAAGTGAAGGGCTGCGAGGTGTGCTTGTATTTTGAGCGATTAAACGGTGTGCTGGAGAAGTTACAGGCTACTGGGTAGTTGGGTGCGTAGTGAGGCATGAGTGTGTTCTGTGGGTTTGTGAGAAGCCCCTAGGTATCAATGGTGAGCGATTTGGGGTGTGCTAGGGTGTTGCTGAAGTGGGATTGCAGTCTGGTTTGGTAGGGATGTGTGTTTGAGAAGCCAAGTGGACCTTTGGTGGTTGCGATTGAAGGCTGGTGGTGTGTGTGTGAATAAGGGGCAGCTGTAAGGTAAGAGTGAAGGAAATGTGACCTCTGAGGTGTCTGAATTATGGGCCACTGGTGGTGTAGTAATGAAAGTAAACATGTGAGGGTACTGAGTGATGTAAGAGCTACATTCAAGTGTAGAGAGTGACGTGACGGAAGGACAACATGTGAGGATAGTGACAGAAGGTCAGCATGTAAGGTTGAGTTACTGTTACTCACCCACCGTGACTGGTGAAATTGACGGAACTTCAACTTGAGGGGGTGTGAGCGACGGAAGCAGAACAGGTGAGTATTGTGAGTGGCGTAAGAGAATCATGGTATTGATGTGAGTCCTGGGAGGGGGATTAGGTAAAGGGTATCGGAAGAGTGTTGAGACGGATTAAAGGGGAAACAGGTGAGGCGTGGGAGCAATGTATTTGGGCGTAACTGTTGTGGATGATGGCAATGAAGGGGCCTATGAGGGGCATGATTGAATGGCTGCTTAACTCTTAAGTGAAGAGTTGCTCAGTCTGTATGAAGGTATGCCTGTGAATGAGGGTCATCCTCCATCTTAGTATTGACAAACATGCAGTACAATTCCGCAACTCCTCGGCATTGCATTAAGTTATGGCAAAATAAAATACGTTCCTCAAGTCCATAGGCACTAATAACCTCCTCAAACTACTCGTAGAACTACAGTTTGACCATAACTTTAATTGTCGTTCAGAAGGGCGCTTTGTTGGTGAAATTATTTCATTTTCAGTGTGGAATGATCTCCATGTCCCGTATTGAAACTAACTATTGTTTGCTTAACGTTTGACTACACAGACTTCGAGTTAGGTTGTTATGTGCCGTAAGCGGGAACCAGTAAAGTCGTACAGTTGTTAAATCCCCTATTATTACTGGTTGGATATGGCTTTTGAGTAGGCGAACGGCATGAACATGCACGTTACTTTCTAAAAACAAGCGTGGTCATTCAAAGCCGGAGCAAGCGTGTTCATTCAAAGCCGTCCTCGGGAAAACGAAACTAATGAGAATGAAACTGACACTGCACACACAGCAAGCAGCGCGCTCCCGCGGTGAAATCCGACAATGAACAGGCGCGCGTCTGGCTGCTGTCCACATTCCTAAATACGGGTAACATTAGGTCTGAAGCAGACACCATCAATGCTCACGCATTGAGGGTTAGGTCTGCTCGACCTAAAAAGGGGGGTGGATGGATGGTGGAGGGTTCTCACAAATGCATGCTTTTGTTATTCCATTCTGATATTTAATACAAGAAGTAACATTGCATCTACAACAAGCCAGGACTATTGGCTTTATCAATGGTTGTTAGTTGCACAAATAAACAACTAGGGCTTCCTTGTACATAACATTGAAAATGCTTCAGTTCTGAAATGATGAGCCTGTAAAAGAACTGCAATGCTTTTCTTTGAAGTTACATTAGAGGCAGTGGAGGGTGGGACTGCTGCAGGGTTAAGTTTTTTTTACCCTGAGGGTGAACCAGGGCAAAAACGGGGACCCCGATAGGGACACGTTTAAAACTACGGTGCAGATCACAGGCAGGACCCAGCCAACTTAACACCCTGGGCAAAACCAATATATTTCCCCTATGCAAAATCTTTTGGCTTTGTCAATGTTTTTTTCCATGTTGCAGATCACTATAAACATGTGGCATAACGGAAAGAGCTGCCGACTTGGGGAACCAGGTACAAGTTTCAGCATTCTGTAATACTGGTCAAACACATAATCTCCTTAAAACAAACTGAAATGTCCTTGTGCAATGTAACTAGTGCTTTTATGAAGCGCTCTATACCAACAACCAAGGAAGACCAACGAGCATTAATCCTTTAATACGAAGCATGGTAAGGAAAGGGGGGCTGCTCGGCCCCCTCACACGTATGGCTGGGCCCGGCTTCCCCCCTCCCCCGTATCCTCGATGGTGGGGGGTGCCCCCCCCTTTTTGCAGCGTCCTGATGACGCGGCCAGGGGCTTCCCACCACCGATTGGTGCAGGCTCACCATTGACCCGAAAGCAGTAGAAGTGCTTCCGAGTCAAGGGGAGGGGCCAGGGGGAGGCAGGCCAGCGGGAGCTGGTCAGCCCCCCAGTTTCACAAAGATATAAAAGGCCTGGAGAACGCAGGAGGCGCCCTCTTGACCCCACGATCCCCACGCCCGCTCCGTGCCCCTCAGCGAGGGGCTGAATAATTTGTCTTTTATTTTTTAGGTTGTGGTGGACGTGCTTCCTGAGTTGACGGTCTCGCAGGACTTTAGGAGCGGCCCAATTCGACGGCTCCCTCGAGGTTGTGGACGTTTTCCCCGTGGACTGGGGGACTCAGCAGCAGACACGTGCTCGGCTGGCAGCGGAGAGCATTTAGTAAGGCATCGGGAGCTGGTGGCAGGGAGGCCCGCGCTGGTGATTGAGGTTTTGGCAATAGCGGGGACAAGTACCGGAGCGCGAACAGTGTTATCGGGACTCTGATCGTCGACTCAGCGCGCTCTGCTTACTGTAGTGTCTCACGCTGCTCACTTCACATAGCTGGGTTGTGACAATCGTAAAGCAGGGTCGACCTGGTTAGTATCTGGGTGGGAGACCCCAGGGTTGCTCTGTTAGGAACTGCATATAAGCTTCAGCATTCCTCATCATAGGGGCGTGTGTTTAAGGTGAGGGGTTCTTTAAAAGTTTTTCAGCCAGAAACAGCAAAATTAAGTGGGTAATTTTGACTTACGCTCAAATTGCGAGTTTGCAAGTAGTTAAAGACTGTCTGGAGTGGTTGAGATAAGGAGGGTCGGCCCTGGTTAGTACACGGATGGGAGACCAGTTGTGACGCTCCCTGTTTGTTTGATCTGCACAGCGCTAGGGGATAGTATTCTACACTCTGCAAGGGTTTTATTGCAAAACTTTAATTCTCAGGGCGCTAGTGAAATAGGACAGGGCAAGGGAATGGGGATTTAATATTGCACTGGCCTTTTAACAGTGTGCAGGACAAAGGCTTGGGGTTTTGCAACTACGAGGTCCATTGTCTCGAGGAGCCATTACTGTTGTAACTTTCCTTTCATCGTAGGCCTGCATTCGGGGGGCGCTGTGGACGGAGCTGCCGGAGAGGGTCACGGTGGACGTCGCTATCCGAGGACACGGGCAGGCCTGCATTTCACTGCTTCTGTCAGGCCGCCGGGCTAGAGAGCGCTCGCCCAAGCACCCAGGCTAGCTGGTGTGTTGCGGTCACAGTTGCGTGGTGCATACGGCCAGCCTGTGAGCCTCCAACTTTGGTACAGGTACAAGGCACATCGTGCCCATTGGTGACATTGAGTGTAGGTTGTACATCACTTACAAAGATATAGGAATGTTGAGGGGGTGCGGCGCTTAGCGTACCCGCATGGAACTTATGCTGCAGGGCATGATACGCAGGATTTCAGCCATGGACAGGAGAATGGGGACAGTGGACCGGTTGGGGAAGAGTGTGGCGGAGCTGAGTCAGAGATTGGATGATCAGGCGGGGCCATCGGGGAGACCCAAGCAAATTATAGTGCCCCCCCCCCCAGCCCACGGGGGAACTGGATGCTTTGCCGACACGGGGCAGAGTCAAGAAGAGTAATGGGCGGGTGCCCAAAGCACAAGTAATTGGGGGGTCACCTGGGAGGGTCCCCAATAGAGTGCCCACACCTCTGGTAGCAATCATTCCGACTCCACCAACCCCAATTAGTTTACCGGTGGCAACGGCTCCAGCCACACAGCCGAATCCCTCGATCTCAGCCCCGTTGGGGGTCCCGGCGGTAATTACCCCAGTAATGGCACCTCCCGGAATGGGTCAAGTGCCCCCTGAGCTGGCAGCTCAGATTGCAGCAGTACTCCCCTGGCTGGGGATTGGGGGGGTGTTACCTTCCTCTGAGGATCCCTCCAAAGAGGCGCAAAAAATGGTGGCAAAAATCATGATGGCGGGGGAGGAGCCAAGATGGCCGACAGGACGGACGTGTAGGCTCCCAGCTCCGCGAGCCTCTTACTCTTGCACCGGTATCCTGTCATCAATCCTGATAAACAGCCGCGGCGCCACGACCGCATGAACGCGCAGACCACGACCGCGTTCCTCCGAGGGCTCTACTGGCCGTGTGGACGACGATACGGTAACCCGAGCCGTTCGCCATTGTATCCCCCTGGACCTCGCTCTGATGGCCGCTGCGGGATGACGCTGCGTTGGGAGGACTGACACGGGAGGCGCCGCACCTCATACTAGAATTGCTGCCGGTGGAGTGAAACGGCGAGGTCATCCTCTTCACCCGGGGCTCTCCGGACTTGGATGCGGTGGGCGCTGGCGGGTTGGGACCCCTAACCCCTTTGTTTTCCGAAGTGGCTCGGCTGGAGGGCTGACTCGGCTCCGGCTGGCGGTGCCGCCTGCGCCGGGGGCCGCCTTCAGACTAGCGGCGAGGGGTCGCATGCTGTTTGCCACTCGGATATACGATCTGCTCCCCTGCCGGCGCCCCCGCCTGCAGCATCCCGATTTTCGATCGTCTCTCTCCCCCTCCCTTCTGTTTCCGGATGGCCGTAGTGAAGATGGCGGACTTGGGGAGATGATTGCTTCTTTGTCCCCTGGATGTCCTGCCTTGCCTGCGCCGCCCCGCTCCTGTTCTCCGGGGACATCGACCCAAATGCCGTATTGTGAGGCCCCGCAGCGGGCCCCGACTCGTATGGAGGTCCTGGCGGCTCTTGTGGATCTGGGATCCACATGTCGGCAAATTGCTAGAGAGTTGAGCCGCAAGTTTGAGGAAGTGATTTCCACACCGGGACACCAGCTGCCTGCAACTATCCATGGCCCGGATACTATGTTACAGCTGGCGCCTGCCACGGAGCTGATTGTTTCTGGCGACAGTGTTGCTGAATTGTCTGCCGACGCGAAGGGGGATACATTGTCTTTCTCCACCCTGCACTCTGATGCTCAGCCTCCGCCATTACTGCTTCCACATGGCTTGCTGACACCCCGGCGGCTGGACTTCCTTGCTGTTCTTGCTGCTGGAACTTCATCCTCTCCCCAGTCGGTGGTATCCTCTCCTGTGTGTGCTGGGAAGCCTCCCCTTCTGGTCAGTCATCCCCCTGTGGATCGGGACCCTGCACCTCTTCCTTCCAGGTTTTCTCCTCGTTGGGGACGGCCATCTTGTCCCTTTGTTTTGCCTTCGGCATGGTTCCCGCGGTGGCCATTTTCGGACGGACTGCAACGCTCAGGCCAGGGGTGATGTATCTTTGTACTGACTTTGCTTGCCTAGCTGCCGGACATCGGGACTCTCGACCTATTTTGGAACTTCTGACGGCGTCTTGTATTGACCAGCATGGGGTTGTATTTGGTGGGCACAGCTGCTGATTTCTGCTTGAGGGATGGGGGTTCGGCGTGCGGTTGGTCTTGGGGTGTGTGCGGATGGAGGGGTCCCTGCTGCGGTTTTCTTTATTTAACTGATTGCATTTTGGGTTGTGTTATCCCTCGATGTACTGGGAGGCTACATGGTTGGTATAATTGCTCGTTCTGTGCTACATCTGACATGGTCTCTGGTGGGTCGTGGTTGTTGGGTGGGAGGTTAGGTGTGGGCTGGGAGCCTGGGTAATGATGTTTCTGGCCCTCCTCCGGGCTTCTGTTTTATGGGAGTGGGATTGGATTTTCTTCTCTTACTCTCATGATTCAGTCACTATCGTGTTTCCTTTTTTCTTTCCTCTTTCTTTCTTACGCTAAATTTCGGGTTTACTGGGCGACAGACACACTGCTGGGGGTGGGGGGTAGGCCGTAGCCTCTGCATGCGTGTAGGGTGGTGGGTGGGGGGTAGGGTTTTCTTATTTTCGGTTTCTATGGTGCCTTGTTTTTTCCTTTCTATGATTTCTCTCTTTCTTCCTGCCTTGGGCCTGTGTTGCGATTGTGTGCGGGTGGCTGGGGGTGCACACCAGATAGTTTATTGATCCTGATGCCCCTGTTGGTCGTACTTGACCCCTATGCTGCCTGCGGGACCTTGATTTTGTATCATTATCTATATGGTGGACATACCGCCACCGATGTGTTTACACCTGCACGGGCCCTGCCTTATTATTTCTCTACCCTTATCTTGTATTTTATATTGGAACAGCAATGTTGGACTTTAATTGTTGCCGGAAAAAACCTTTCAAAATTAACCTTACAGCTCCTGTGACGCGATATCACGTTAATTAATGGTGTACCTTTTTGATAACAGCCTATGTTCGTTATGTGCTACCGTGTCATTGTATTGCTTGCGACAGTGCTGCTACAGTTTTTCGTGGCCGGCCCGAGGGTTGTAGGCCCGTATATGTACTGCTACAAATGCACAATAAAGGTTTTCCCAAAAAAATCATGATGGCTAGGGGCGGAGGGGGGGCCAAGTGCGCCGATCTCTCCTCAGGACTCAGGTTCGGGCGGCGACGTAGGACAAGACAAGAGTGCTGCACCAACGAAAGTCGCGGGAAGTAGTACGGAGGTTGCACTGCCGGTAGTAGGGGCAGGGACAATACCCTCCAGGAGAGAAAACCTGGCACAGCATGTTACACAGAGGGTGAAGGAGTTGATTTGGGCGGGCAAGTATATCAATATCTTTTCACTGCTAATAGATAACAGGGAAATGGAGTATGCCAAGACACAGAAGGACTGGACGTTTCCTAGCGAATGGCGGACACAGTTGGCTAAATTCAGGGTGGAGGAGACTTTGATTAATTGGATTAGGGCCTTCTCTGTCTTTATGGCAGTCACGGCAGAGCGTCCCCCCAACGTACAGGCAGAAATGGCATGTTACCGAAGTAGGATTACAACTTTCAGTGACAAGCATGGAGGGGAGGGGTGGAAGGAGTATGACATAGCCTTCAGGAAAGCGAAGAAGTTTGACCAATCACTGTCTTGGGATAGGGTTGATTCCATCTCATGGTATAGCCAGTTTACAGGTGGGCAAGCAGCGAGTGCGAGCACAAGCTGGGACAAGGGCTATCCCAACAAACCCCAACAGCCCTTTCGGCCAGCGCAGGGGGGGGGACGCGGCAGGAAAGGCCAGAAGCAGTGGGGATCGCAAAGGCATGTGTTAGGATTTTAACAGGCGGAGATGCCCTAGGGCAGCAGGCACGTGTAAGTTCAAACACGCATGTTATATGTGTGGCCACTCTTCCTACCCAGAAACATCTTGCCGCTCCAAAGGTAACACATCAGGCAACAGGGGAAGAAAGAAGCAGGATTAGGGTGGGGCCCGCGGGTCGTTCACTCACCGATTGACATACTGGCTATGATCCCTTGGCTGAACAGGTACCCAGACCATGCCTCTGCGAGGATGCTACAGGAAGGTTTCTCACAGGGTTTCAGGATCCCAGCGGTGGGGTATATCAGGAGGCCAGAGTGTAGAAATCAACTGCCAGTTAGGCACAACCCAGTTGTGGTGGCAACAAAAATTGACAAAGATTTGCGGGTGGGTAGGATAGAGGGTCCCATTGATGACATCCCTGTACCTAATTTCGTTAGCTCACCCCTCAGGGGTGGTCCCAAAGAAAGAAAAGGGTGAGTACAGACTCATCCACAACCTCTCAGCACCTAGGGGTGCATCATTAAATGACGCAATCGACGACAGCATTTGTAGTGTCAAGTACGCGTCGTTTGACCAGGCAGTGGAGATGTTGAGGACCCTTGGGCCTGGGGCCTTGATGGCTAAATCTGACATTGAATCTGCTTTCCGGTTGCTGCCAGTCCACCCCCTAGATCAGCATCTGCTAGGTTTTTCCTTTCAAGGCAAATTCTACATGGATAGGTGTATGCCCATGGGTTGCTCTGTGTCATGTGCCTACTTTGAGACATTCATTTCCTTCCTAGAATGGGTTTTAAGGCAGACAACGGGTCACCATCATGTCATGCACTACCTGGATGACTTTCTTTTGCTGGGCGCAGCGGGCTCTCAGGAGTGTGCGTGGGCATTGCAAGAATTTTGCGTGCTCATGCGGGCTTTCGGGGTCCCGCTGGCAACAGGAAAAACGGTGGGGTCAGGAACATGCTTTGAATTTTTAGGTATTGAGTTGGACTCAGTGGAAGGTTGCTTCAGGTTACCCAAGGAAAAGATCACGAAATTCAGAGCTGCCCTACAGCAATGTTTGGTCAAAGAGAAAGTGACTGTGGGTCAGTTGAATTTTGCACTGAGAGTAATACCTATGGCACGCCTCTTCTCCCGCTCCATCGCGCAGGCCACGAAAGGCCTGCGGGAAAAATACCATCGCACTCGGTTGTCAGTCGAGGTTCGTCAGGACATGCGCATATGGATGGCATTCCTGGAGGATTTCAGCGGCAGAGTAGTGTGGTGCGGCCCCCCTACTACGTCGGCGGAGTTAGGTCAATAGACCGACGCTGCAGGCAGTGTGGGGTTTGGTGCCATACTTGGAAACAATTGGGTGGCGCAACGATGGCCAGATTGGTGGGAGGAAGGCGGCTTGACAGCGAACATCGGCTTTTTGGAGCTGTTTCCAATATGGGTTGCATTAACGGTCTGGCCTGAACATTTGCACAATCAATCTGTGATCTTCTGGTCAGACAACATGACCGTAGTTGAATGTATCAATCAACAGGCAGCGCGGTGTAAGTTTATACTCCGCCTCATGAAGGAGATTGTACTGAGATGCTTGAAATTGAATGTACAGTTTCGGGCCAAACATGTCCCTGGGGTCTTGAATAACACAGATGACGCACTCCCTTGCTTTAAGATGCAGGTATTCAGGGAAAATCTACGATCTGCAGAGGCTACACCAGCACACTTCCCAACAACACTTTGGCAAATTGGTGCCCCCAACTACAGAACCTCGTGGCAGCCAGCCTAGCCCCCAGGACCAGGACGGCATACGAAGGGGCATTTATGTCTTATTGCTGTTTTTTGGGACAGGACTGGGCGGAGAAGTGGGATCAAGAGGGGAATTTTACCTTGT
Source organism: Lissotriton vulgaris (assembly GCF_964263255.1). NCBI lineage: Eukaryota > Metazoa > Chordata > Amphibia > Caudata > Salamandridae > Lissotriton > Lissotriton vulgaris. Next base: position 794,312,118 of record NC_141685.1, on the reverse strand, counting down.
ACATGGACACATTGCACAAAGAGGGGCGCTCAGCGGCGACAGCTAGCAGGCACAAGGCGGCCGTCTCTTTCTTTGCGCAGCTAAAAGGTGCCAGAGATCCCACAAACAGTTTCATAGAGCGGAAGGCATTGAGGGGGTGGCGGCGGCTACAAGTGAGCACCGCTGACTCCAGACAACCAATAGGTTTGGAGCGGCTGGCAGCAGTATTGGATGCCTTGTCTGACACGTGTAGGGGCATGACGAGTAAGCGAACTGGTGGCTAACAACTAATCGGACACGCTAGGTTGTTTCCGGCTCGACAACACAAAAATAAGGGGTGATACAATGTGGGTAACCATACTGAAATCAAAAACTGATCAGGATGTCCGGGGGGGGTAGCCTGGTACTCCACTGGGCACGGACTAATCCTTGCTGCCCGGTGTCCCATGTAGAGGCATTCATCAGGCAACGAGTAGGCGCTGCAGTGGGAACAGTGTTAATACATGCAGACGGTACCCCATTGACCAGGTTTCAGATCAAAAAGAGTATTGGCAATGGCAATCAGCAGGGCGGGTTTAAATCCCAATGATTTTGGGACACATTCATTCAGAATTTGGAGCGGCCACTGAAGCAACAGCGAGAGGGTTGCATGCCAGCAGTGTGAAGAGGATTGGGAGATGGTCTTCCAACAGCTATAAACGTTATGTGCGGCTGCACATGTTGTAAGGTACAACTAAATCACCCTGACACCTGCCTTGTTGTTCTGTTTATGTTTCAGTTTCTCGAGCCTGTGACGCAGGGCGGACGCTGGTACCGGGTCATCAACAGCATCCATCATCATCACGGCGAACGCAAGAAGACAGAAGGAGGTCACATGTAGTATTGGTTGTTGGTCACTCGTATGTTAAACGTGCTAAACCTGTTTTCTTTTCAGGCGAATGTAGACGGAGGGCAGAGCAGGGGGGTTTCAAGGTTTCCTTTCATGGTAGGGGGGCTCTGCCTTAGCCAGCTTAGGGGGTTCTTTTCAGATTTACTCGACAAACACACCCCGCCGCCCTCAGTGGTTATCCTACACCTGGTAGGAAATGATTTGGTAAAACTGGGCAGGAGGGTCCTGTTGGAAGAGATTATCTCGGTAGCAGGTTGGCTGGCGAAGACGTGCCCGGGCTGGACCGTAGTGTGGTCTCAGTTGATACCTAGGCTGCAGTGGAGGGGTAGGGATTTTGTAAGGGCGTTGAATCACTCGGTAAAGAGGATCAACACCAAGATAGAGAAATTGTTTCGAACACCTCAATTGCAGAGTATTCCACATTGGTGCATCTGGGGGGACCATTTCTACTTGCAGGATGGGGTCCACCTAACTGAGACAGGTGATGAGTTATTGACGAAGAATATTTTGGCATGGTTGGAGTGTTTTGCGAGGTAGGTATGACCTTCCAGAGTAGGAGTTTTGGGGGGGTGGGGCAGATTGTCGGTCAACTATGCTGGCCCGTGGCGGTAAGGTCATTACAGGTAAGCAGCAATTGAAGGTTCTTAGGGGGCGTCACCATTCTCGAATGGGATCGCCCAGGGGGAGGGGCCAATGGTCTCTCCTAGAACTTCAGGGGCAGGATATCCGCTTGGTTGGAAGGGTGCGGGGGAGGGAGTCACGCTTTCCTTGCGCTGTTAGCCACCCCGCACTTACACTATGACGTCATCAAACGGCGCAGAGTGAAAGGGCCCTTCTTTTGGTTTAATGGAGTTCACGGAGCGTACGGGGTAACCAGGAGAGGGACGTACTCTCCCGGTAACCGGGCCCTGTCACGCATGCGTACTCATACGTGAGGGCGTAGCTGAATAATAAGGATCTGACACCGGTTAGCGACCTTGCCGTAGGCCCAAAAATGCCAGGATGCAAAATTCATACGTAGGATGTTAGATTCGGTTAGGAAACACGCTGTATTAGACATTTGTTAAGGTTAGCTCTTTTATACCTGTCTACATTGCTGTAAATCTAATGTCAGAATTTTGCATATTAATGATTGTGTAAATAATGTTTTATTTCAACAATTTTAATTTGTTTTCATATTTTAATAAATACGGCTGGGGGGTCGTGAGACCCCCTGCCTTCCAAAGAAAACTCCTCGCATGGCTAATTACTGTAAGTGTTGATGTGGTGGTGCACAGGACAGGGAGGGGTGGTCGGTAGTCCCAGACCATATGAGCCAGTGAAAAGAGCAGCTAAGCTTGCACCGGTTCAGTCACAATGCCAAGAACTCTAAAGTGCTTTTCATAAAAGCTGCCAGAACTGTTAAAAAACTCATTGGTACACCTCAAGTTGTGTCAGTGTCCTGGGATCAATTAAGCTAAGTGCCGGCAGCCAGCTATGTTGCCAGGCACCAGGGAATATAAATTCATTTGTCTCTCCTTACTCCCACCTATTGCATAGCCACCGGGTGGCAGGAAATCATTTTGAAGAGAAGGGAAGCCAGATGAAGCATAAGAAGAAATGCGTGAGGGAAAGAGAGGTAACAGAGAAAGCCTGTGAGGGAGGAATAAATAGGAAGTAAAACATTAGATGACAAAGCAAAGGGAGGTTTGGGGGGTCAGCCGACCAAAGGGAGGTCTGCCCCCCACCCACGGGCAGTTTTGGAGGGACGGGGCAGCCCCTGGGGTTTCCGATTTGCAGCTTGTTAGACTACATATATTTAGCCCAATCATAGCCCAATGCCTATAAGGCGGTTGGGGCATGGGCTCCCAGCCACCATTTTAGGTTTGGTGACCTGGTGGCACAGAGCAGAGCATAGTGGGGGGAAAACTTTTCCCTCCCACCCACCTCCTTTTTCCGCTAATTGGATTTTCATACTGTAGCTTGGAGTTATGGTTTTCTGGCTTCTTTGAATGAGACAGGTATGCAAGGGTAAGTTGTATTGTCTCTTAGAACATGTGCTGTGTGGGTTTTTAAAAAAAAAGTTTGCCAGGGTTGGCAGAAGTTTTTTGGTTACCGTTGGAAGTTGGGATCATGGGCAGGGAAAGGGTAGGCAGGCAAAATAAGGTTCAGTTGTAGAACTTTGATGATTTAGAGTTTTAGAGAGGCAGGCATAGGATGTTGGTTAATGAAAGTGTATATTTTAACCTCATCGCTGCGGCGGTTATTTTTCCCCTACGCGGCTTTTTTTCAAAAGCCGCGTTAGATGACGAGCTCAGCTCGTCATCCGCACACGCCCCCAGTGGCTGATGACGAGCTAAGCTCGTCATCAGCATCGAAGGGGTTAATTACAATAAATTATATTGTTGTTTATATGTTAATGGCAGGGTGAGGGCATGTTTAGGGGATCGGAGGGGCGGGGGAGGGGTCAGCTATTGGGTGTAAAGTGGGGTTTTAGTTTTGTAAGGCAGTTGCCAGGTATATTATTGTAATGTGCCCCTGTTTCAAAAAAGCACCTTTTTCACACAACAAAATGGTTCTGTGTCTGGTCTGCACCCCCTCCCTCCCAATGTGATGTGTGAGCAGAGAACAATCAATAGGGCGTGCTTGGGTAGCTAAGGGAGCATAGAGACAGAAGGAATAGGAAGTCTGAAAGAGAGAGGAAGTAACAAGACTAGTGTGTGACGAGTGAAACGCAGAAATGTGTAAGGAAAGACAAAGGTTTGTGAGGAGGAATGAGCTGTTGAAATGAGTGATGGGATATGTGATGGCAAGTAAGGTGTTGAGGGGTGCATATGGAACAAGAGAGGAGGGAGGATACCTGCAAGGGGAGAATTTAATGGAGAGAAGTCGGATGGGTGCTTAAAAGGCATATTAAAACTGCTTCGGGAAACAAGCAACATGACGTTTGTGAGGGAAGATGTTACAGTGGGGCAGTCTGGAGGAAGCGATGAAGTAGTGTTCGGGGTGTCGGGACTTTGAAGCAGGGGAACAGAGACTGGAGAGGAGAGAACAGAGGAATCCCGGGGTGACAGTGGGGTACCCTAAGCCTGCGAGAAGAGCTAGTGGGAGGGAGTGTTTGCGATAGAAGGGCAGAGGAAGTGTGTGAAGGGGAGAAATAGCAAGAGAAGAGTGCAGAGAAAGAGTGTGAGGAGAAAAGGAAGCCTGTGATGCAGGAGCCCATGAGGAGAGGAAGGGTCAGGAAGTGCGGAGGTGGAGGAAGCAACCCTCGCACTGAGCCTCAGGGAGAACCAGGACTGCAAATGGTCACTTGGGAGTCAGGAGATAGTGGGCAAAGCCTAACCATGAGTGTAGCACTGGGACAGCAGACGGTCGTTGGGAAGCAGGGAGATAGCAGATAGAGTTGAGTCCTGAGCTGGGTATGTGTGGGGCAGGGGCTTCAGTGAGAGTGGTTGAGACTGCGGCTGTTTGCAGGACTGCTCTGGGCGCTGCAGCTCTCGGTTCAACAGCTCTCCCCTGTGCGGTCTCTGCGTGTCTCTTTGCTGCGGGTCCGGGTATCGGGTCCCTGTCCTGTGGGAAGCTGTGGGGGGTGAGGCGCAGGATGGGCAGCACAGTGAGCGCCGAGGATAAAGCCGCGGCTGAGGAGTCCAAGCTGATCGACAAGAATCTGCAGGAGGACGGAGAGAAGGAGGCGTGGGAAGTCAAACAGCTGCTCCTGAGTAAGAGGCCTGGGATAGGAAGGGACAAGCAGGGGTGCTGCTAGGCTTGAGTTTGGGGCTAAACTTTCATGTGGCTGCGGACGAATGGAGAGGACTCCAGACATATGCGCTCTGTAAGACTGCATGTGGAAAATTAAATAAAGAGTACCTGCGGCCAGTGAAAGGACACTGGGCATAGGAAGCAGTACTTGGTTCAAGCTCCTCGGCTTAGACTAAGACTCCGACGCCTAGGAGGAAGATGGAGGCCAGGAGGAGCCACTATCCAATAGGAAGACAAGGACCGGGAGCGACATGGGAGTCAGCCAATGGTAAGTAAAGGTAAGTAATGAGCGGGCTCTAAGCCCCTTTTCAGATTTTGTTTTCATTACAAGAGTTTTCGCAAGCACTGTGCAGGCGAAACCTAAAAAATTGGACAGAGTCATAATGCAGGCTCTGGGAAAAGCACTGTTAACCCCTTCGATGCTCATGACGGAACGGTTCCGTCATGAGCATCGGTCGAGCTGTACTCATGACGGAACCGTTCCGTCATGACCACGCCCGTTTTCATTAGGGCTCAACACCCGGCGGCAAATCTGAACCGCACAGATGGGCCTTGGAAATTTGGCAGCTTTGGACTAGTCTTAACTTGCCAACCTGCTGAGCTTTGAGCTGCAAGTGATACGTCTGCGCTGTGGCCACCCTGTCATTTAGTCCTTGGTCCCCACGGATGGCCCTGCCATTTGGTATCCTAAGGCACACAAGTAGGGTTGCTACCTTTCCCAGCAAAAATATCTGCTGTTTGTTCAAGTTTTAAGATTCTGCATAGACCAGGACATGATATTTAAATCGTACTTCATAGATAATTGTCTGTATTAATTTTTAACATGGCCTTCCTGTCTTTGTTTACTTTAATTATCAGTCAGGAATCATTAAGGCAGTCCTAGAACATATTTTAAAATGCTTTCATCTTATATTTACAGGTTAAAGCATGTACTGAGAAGAAGGAAAAATACCAGCTTTGAGTCATTTTTGTTTCGTCCAGAACATTAAACTACTGGTCATTGAAGAACCCGGTTTTTAGAACCCAGCGGCGCCAGGGACACGCCCAAAGTCTTCGGGTTCTCCTGTCTTGGCAAACAGAGACACGGAATACTTCTAGGTGGTGTCAGAGATCAAATTTATTAGCTGCAGCTAGTAGCAGTAATCCCAGCAACACAACACATTGTACAACTCAAGATACTGCTCAATTTTGTAGAGCAAGGCTTCAGTATTTATACACAATATTCACATTACAAATGGACACCCACTGCAGCAAATTCTGACAAATAGAAAAAACGTTTCTATACATTATCACATTCCAAAAAGGTTCACTTTACATTGTACCAACCCACAAGTTAATTATTAGGATGTCCCAAATTCAATTTTCCACAAGCCGGACAAACCCATAATTGAAAGCACAATGCATGTAACGAAGGAACATAAGAAGGAAACAATGATAGATAACGAGCAAGATAAGGCATGTGTAGAAAAGCTAAAAACTAACGATGTCCTGAACTTTGACTTGCAATCTCAGATAGCAATCAACCAAGGAAATTGGCCTCGCAAAGGGTCAGTTTCAGATAAAGAGGTCAGTTCCTTACAATGCACCTTAGAGTCAAGAAAAGGCTTAGTTAATAAGTACATGAACAACGAAGCCCATGCAACTTCGTTCGTCTAGTTACCTCCATGGGCCTACATGATGGCAACACCAAAATGGAGGCACAAACAAAATGGAACCCATATTCGAGACAAAGTCTCTGAATACGTAATGAACTCGCTAGTTAACATGACAAATTCACTCCATATTAGCCGTACTTGCTAAATACAGTACAATATCACCAAAATCGTGACAGAACCATGGCATAACAGGACAAGGCAGATTTTACAGAACCTCAGACCTTCCTTTTGCCATTACGTAGGCAAGAACCTAAACTCAAGTCAATCTGAATCCAGGTCTATATCTATTCTCATCAGGTCATCAAGGTGTTGCTGTAACATCATCTTATTAGCCTTCACTTCTCTCGGGACGGGTCTTCTCACACAGATTGTAGCACAAAGACTACAAATGGCGGGACCACACTGGATGCATAGGCAACACGAGAAAAGGATAGCTAACGCCATACCAAGGAACATCAGAATCTTCCATCCCCATTTGGACAGCAATTCCCATAACGATCCCATCAACGACCAATTACCTTTGTCTAAATGTATAGATTCAGCAGACTTATGCAACTTCTGGATGGCTTGGTACACTTTCGGGGCATTATCTGGTATGAAAACGCAGCAACTAGATCTAATCAATTTGCATACCCCACCTCTATCTGCAAGTATAATATCTAGAACAAAGCGATTCTGTAATGTCATAAGGCGATCCGCTTGAAGCCCAGCTGTAATATTGCTAAGGGCACATGCAGTCTCATTTATAGTGGCTTCAACCACTCTCGTAAGCTGACGAATATTCCTACTATTAGCCATAGGACCCCAAAAGGGCAGGAAACCCTTAAAGAAGTCTCCAGCTTCTTGTGCGACAGTATCTTTCGCATCGATAACACCTCTACCATATCTTGTCTTATGGTAATCGAAAACAGCAGTGTATGTAGGGTGAAGCAGAAATGCCACATAACATGTGCCAGAAAAATCAGATGGCAACCATGTGTAGGCTCTGTCGTGACAAACAAAATACGTGCCTTTAGCTGGCACGAATGGAGGAGATTTCTGGGACGTATAAACGTATGTGTGGACACACACACTCTTACCAAGCTGAGCTCTCGGATTCTGACCATTACCTTACAAACAAAGATGACCTCGGTGGGGTACAATCCAAATAGGAGGAGACCTTCGCTGTCTTTCTTTCTTTGTCAAGCTAACACTAGATGTCGTCTTATTCCAACCGACATATGCTCGTACCTCATCTTTAGGGATAGCGTTATACGCATCTATATCTCTAATCATATCAACTATTCCCCGTATCAAGGCATTATTACTCGCATTTTCTTTGACAGAACGTACAGAAGAGGCTTCATTCGCATAGATAAACATTGATTGGAGTGCCCAAACTGACCCATTAGGCGAAAAAGGCAAAACCAAATATGGCATTCCCTTATCTGTAGTATGTGGTATAAGACCACACACCCAACAATTCGTGGTATTTATGACTAGCTGATGCTGATGCAACATCTGTATAAACAAATTGTTCACAAATTCTGATCTTCGTGTCCGCTCATGTTCAGGTAACGTATGAAACTCATGTGGAGAAACAGTAGAAAAAGAAAGAGTAGGTTGGGATGTAGATGTAAGCGGCAATTGTGTGATATAGAAAATCCAACCCACACAAGCTAACGTAATATTCACAAGCATAAGAAAACACATTATTAAAAAGCATTTGCTACGAATCAATATACATATTCGGACTTTAGAATCCACTTTCCTAACACACTTATCAGACTCAAAAAACTCCATCCTCTAACGTGCTGCTCACGGCTATTACCTTCTTCACTTAAGTGTGTGCCAAGATCGCACTAACGACCCTGAACCACAGACCTTGTGTCAATACGTGGCTCACCCCTTAAGGCTGTACCGCGACCCTGCAGCTGAGTCCGTATGGTGACTCGAAAAAGGAAAAAGGAAAAAAGTCTCTTGATCTGACAAGGTGTAATTCACTGTATTAAAAAAAATCGGTTTTATTTGTCCATAGCAACAGGCTTTCTTGGCCTCAAATCGTAACATTCTTTATCAGGTACAGTTGGATCCTTAAATAAAAGTTCTGGATTGGTGGTGTCAATCTTTAGATGAGGAGGCACAGCAGCTTGCAGAACATCATCATCCTCGCGTTCTGACCGTGTCCATGTCAAATGAGCATCACTGAAAGGAACGAATGTGGGAACTCTCTCGCAATCTGTATCAGCTATACCATCCCTCACCCACTGATCATACGGTAAAGGCAAAGGAACTTTTTTACAGTGGGTGGCATGCACCCAGTTCTTTTTGCCAGCTACTCTAACAGCGGTTCTAGTAACCAAAAGGACTAAGTAAGGACCAGTCCATCTAGGCTCCAAATTCTTGGTACGCTGGAAGTTCTTGACCAGGACGTAGTGACCAGGTAGGATTGAATGTCCTGGATCTGTAGTAGCTGTCGGCAAACTGTCATAGACCTGTTGGTGGAGAACACGTAATTTAGCAGTCAAGTCATGTAAGTAATCCACCAACATAGGGTATTCAATACTGCTGTATTCATTAGGACGAGGCACACCCCAAACATTGGCCGGACGACCAAACACAATTTCATATGGGCTAAGTCCCATACGAGAATGTACTGTCATCCTCGTTGACAAAAGAGCCAATGGCAAGGCATCTGGCCATGTAAGACCAGAGCTCGCTTGTATCTTAGCTAGCTTCAGCTTTAACGTGCCATTATAGCACTCGACAAGACCAGCTGACTGGGGGTGATTCGCAGCGTGAAACTTCTGATTTATTCCCAATCCGGCACACACTTTCTTCATGATTTGACCCACAAATTCACTCCCATTGTCTGACCATACAATTCTCGGCAAACCATACCTAGGGAAGTATTCTCTCAGCAAAACCTTGGCTGTAGACAAGGCAGTATTATCCTTTAGGGGGTAGGCCTCTATCCATCTGGAAAAGGCACAAACAACCACAAGGACATACTTCAAGTTATTGCATCTCTCCATATGAATATAATCTAGCTGTATCACCTCAAACGGATACGTCAGAGGAGCAAAATGACCAGCTGGAGTTGGAGTTCCCTTACCAGGATTATACTTCAAACAAATCATACAATGTTTCACCACGTTCTCTGCACATTTCGGAATTCCAGCATTCTGCCAAACTGGAGCCAACAACTTGCATATTCCCTTTGAACTGATGTGAGCCATTCCATGAGCCATTGTGACCACTGGGAGCACATACGCATCAGGCAACAACCATCGCTGGTGTTCTGACAACTCAACCCAACAACCTGTAGGATCCAACATACCCATAGTCTCTCTCCACGTACTTACTTCCTTCTCTGTAGCTTCAGCCTGAATCATTTTCACACTTTCTATTGTGTCTTCACACATTCCACCAGCCATAACCCAATTAGCTGGGCCTGCAACATACATACGGCTCATCATGTCTTTCACCGTTTCCTTTGCAACTTCATCCGCAAACGCATTCCCTCGACCAACATTGTCCACAACTTTCTTATGCGCACTACACTTCACAATTGCAATCTGCTTTGGGAGAGTGAGAGATTCCAAAAGTTCATTCACCAACTGTCCATGCTGAATCTTCGTTCCATGGGAAGTAAGGAACCCACGCTCTCTCCACAAACGCCCAAAACTATGGGCAACACCAAACGCAGACTGGCTATCGGTGTAAACATTCACTCGCTTTCCTTCTGATAACACGCACGCTCTAGTTAGCGCAATCAACTCTGCTGCTTGCGCAGAATTCTGTGGTATGCGTGCTGTCTCAACAACTGTATGTACGGTTGTGATAGCATACGCTGCAGTCGTCTCGCCATTCGGAAGCTTAAAACACGAACCATCTACCCACAGCGTACCATCAACATCTGTAAGGGGAGTGTCCCTTAGGTCAACTCTAGCTTTCGTTTCTTCCTCTGTACGAATAAAACAATCATGCTGTTCCTGAGGATCCGTCTCTGTAGAGATCGGTAACAACGTAGCTGGATTCAACACATTACATCTTTTAATGTGCAAATGACTAGCCAACAATGTCAACTCGTAACCTGACAGACGTGCACTAGGAAGGTGCTGTGTCTTAGTCCTGTTTAATAAGGTATCCACTGCATGTGGGCCCATCACAATTAACGTACTATCCAATACCAAACCAGCAGACTGTCGGATAGAAACAGCCGCGGCCGCTGTAGCTCTCAGACAACTAGGCAACGCTCTAGCTACCGGATCTAACGTTGATGAAAAATACGCACATGGACGCTGCTTATCACCAAATGGTTGTGTCAACACTGACAACGCACAACCTTCTCTCTCGTGCACGTACAACGTGAAAGGCTTACTATAGTCTGGTGTACCCAACACAGGAGCCGAACACAATGCATCGCGTAGTTCAGAAAAACTTTTCTGACATTCATCAGACCAAGGAAGAGGATGCGGTGTATCTTTCAGAGTCAATGCTAACAAAGGTTTCGCCAACAGTGAAAAATTGGGAATCCACTATCTACAAGACAGTGTAATACCTAAAAAGGCACGCACTTCTCTCTGTGTAGATGGCACACTCATTTGCGAAATTGCTTGAATTCGTTCTGGGGTCAATCTCCTTCCCTCCTTCGACAAGAGATGACATAAGTAGGTCACTTCTTGGTGACAATATTGCAACTTTGAAGGTGACACTTTATGATGAAGGTCAGACAAATACCGCAACAAAGAAAGAGTAGCCTCTTTACAAATCTTTTCATTATCAGCAGTAATCAACAAATCATCGACGTACTGAATAAGAGTAGCACCTACAGGTAACACAAAACCGTCAAGCTGAGTTTTCAATGCTTGACTATAGATGGAGGGACTTTCACAATAACCTTGGGGAGCTCTCTTAAACCGGAAGCTTCGGCCTCCTAATGAGAAGCCAAAAATATCACTGCTCTCCTCAGCAATAGGAATACTGAAGAAAGCATTCTTCAAATCGATGACAGAAAACCAAGCTGCTGAAGCAGGAATCAGAGTCAACAAAGCAGTGATATCAGGTACCACAGGAAACTGTGGCACAACAATCTTGTTGACCTCTCGAAGGTCAATCACAAACCTGTACACAGGTGGTTGAGAAGCATCAGTACGTTTAAGGGCAGGCAAAACAGGACTGTAACACACATTACCTCTCGTTTCCTCAACTACACCCTTCTCAACCAGATCATAGACAATCACTAATAGAGCTCTCTCACCATCGCTCGAAATCCTGTATTGTGGAATACGAGGCAGACTAGCAGTTGACTTAAGGGTAACAACATACGGAGGAATCTGCAAAAGACCAACATCATTTAGACCTGTGGCCAAAGTGTATCAGGAAGCGAACGCAATTCCAGTGGCAGACAATCCTTAGACAAATACATTGGAGGAATCACTTTCTTGTACTCCTGAAGGAGAACAATGCAAGGTCGCATACAATCTTTTCAGCAAGTCCAAACCCAACAGATTCTCACCACAACCAGTCGTTAGAATAAGCGGAGCTTCCAATTCACAAGGGCCAATGGAAAGGGACAAAGGACTAGAAACCGGATTACGAACTGGGGCGCCTGAAAATCCTACTGAAACATTGGTCAAGCCAGACAAAGGTGCGCCAGAAAGTTTAGAGAACTCTTTGTCGCACCAGTATCCAAAAGAAAAGGTTCTACCACACCTGATGTAATCACTTCAACATAAGGTCCACTCTGGTCTACTGGAACTGACACTACTCCCTCACTTTGTCCTTGGCTGTCCTAGTTATCATTATAACCAGAACTCTCACCTTTGACATGGTAATCCTCCACATAATACTGGGCAGACTGACCACTCTGAACATTCTGTCTGTCAAAATAATTCACAGAATTCTGTAGGGAAGAGGAACGCTCATTCTGGGGGATCACACCACGTCCCCTACCCCTAGGTGCCTGCTGAAAACTACCATGACCTCTCTGACTAGGTACACCATTCGCACGCTGTAACAAAGCCAGGCAACTATTCTTTTAATGACCTTCCTCTCTGCAATAAGCACACTGATTAGGGCCAGGAAACAATCGCGGAGCATAGGGCTCAGGCTTCTGTAACAATCTCTGAAATTGTGGAGGTTGCTGAAACTAAGGCTGATTCTGACGAGGTGGATAAGCTTGCTGCAAAAGAACTTTCGTCTTTAGAACCTTAGTTTTCTTCTCTACTTTATCCTTCTCATCTTTATCCCTATTCTCGTAATATTGCGCAGTAGCCAATATCTGGGCCGATGAAGAAACAGCCCATGAACTCTCAGAGTCCTTTAACTTATTAGAAAGTTCTGGAAGCAAATTAAAGACAAATTTATCCACAAACAACCTTTGGCCACCTTCCGTACTCATATCCTGACCACTATGATCAATAAACGTCTCTTCAAACCTAGTGAAGAAATCAGATACACTCTCGTCCTTCTTCTGCTTACATGCTGCTAACTTATCCCAATTCACTCGTAAAGCGGGCATCATAGTTTTCATCAAATTAATAATTCTACCTGGTAATTCTGAAACTAGAGGTTCAGGTTTAGCACCTCCCTCCTGTCTACCATCTGCAGCAACAATATTCGCCCAGGTATCGCCTAATTCAGCAACATGATTCTCATGACGAATCTTTGCCCACAAAGGTTGAGGGACTACATTACCCATCAACATATCGATGTTAGCTAAATTCATAATACACGCTTCAACTGTCTGGGACAACTCCTTGTAATAACCATCAGGATTCTTACGAGGGTCAGGAAAGGTCTGCTTAAGAGCCAAGACCTCTGCTCTCTTCCAAGGGACATGTACCCATACTCGCTGAAAATGAGCCGGAGCAGCAGCAATACCCTGATTTACATTAGCCTGAACTGCTTCTTTCCATACAGGAGGAACTTCTCTCATAGGGTACTGTTTCACTTTCCTCCTAACAGAGGAATCAGGTTCATACAATGTCTGAGGCGGAAGTCTAGATCTGAAAGCAAGTATCGTCTCTACGGCATCTGTAACATCAGATTCCACTATGATCCCTTTAGCAAACTCCGACTGAACATCGAGCACATCCTGCGGAATCGGACCCAACTCATTATCTTCCCATTCCTGACGCAGAAAAGAACACATGACATCAAAAACATACCTTTGCTTAGGCGGTTCCCACTGAAAGAAAATATCCATAACCGCTGGCAAATCATACCTCAGAGCATTTAAAATCCACCTACGAGCCAACAAATCTAACACTGTCCGTTCTTCAGAACTAGGAAGCTGACTACGACTCTGCTTACGTTCCGAAACAGGGGTCATATTCAGTGACCCAAACAATGGTGACAACAGATTAACAACAGTCTCGGTCATTCGTTTTCGAGCAGAAGGAGAAGAAGTAGACATAAGAACAGGAGAATAAGTATTCTGAGGCAAAGAAGGTGTAGGGACAAGAACAGTAGAAGTCACAGATGCAGAAGCAGAAGGCAAAGGAGTTTGAGGCAAAGCTGGTAGCAAAGCTGGTGACCCTAGAATGGGTTGCGCAGGAGGAGGCAAAACCATCTGTGGAGCACCGGTTGGCTGAACAACAGCAGGAGGTTGAACAACAAAGGGTGGAACAACCGGGGGTAATGGAGGTGCAGTAGCACCCTGCACATAGGGGGGTGGCAATCTCAGTAAATGAGAGATCAAAGGATGTTTTTCAGGGTCTTCATTCACTTTTGAAAGGGAAAGCGGCAAGGCCGGATAACATTTATCGATAGCCATGCAACGCTGTCTATCTAAGACTTCACTCACACGTTCTTCTCCATCTTCCTTAAACTGCCTAGCAGCTTGTAATACTGACATATTTTTATCTTTCCTATCTCTTTATGCTTGTTTAATTTCTTGCTGTTTGGCTTCCTTACGCCAAAGGCGGAAAGAGTCAAACATTGCCGGCCGGGCTTTCTTCTTGAACAGCACAACTTCTAGGTTATCTAAAATATTTGATTCTAAACTACCATGTTGGGGCCATCGTAAGACACCATAATTTTTAGTATAGCGGATCCATACCTCTTTATAGGTGATAGGACCCACTCCGTGTTTTGAATACAGCTCATAAGTTGGAGTTCCAACCGGAGGTATCGGACACGAGTCCTCCAATCGGGAATCCTTGTTGCAACCACAACTAAACCATTTCCTAATTTTGCTAAGACCAGGCATCTTATAGCTCACTAATCTAGCTTCAAACTTCAAGGGGTTATCAACTATCGATACTCTCGCAAATATACGAGCCCCTCGGCTTCGATTACTGCAGTAGCCGAATCAAACCAAACCAAGAATCAAACCAAGAACCAAACAAAGAACCAAACAAAGTCGTGGGAGCGACCCACTTATACTTAACCAAAATATCTGTCACGCCACCAGAAGACCGTCTATCATCTCGCTCTACAAAGCATCTATCGAGGGTCCAAAATAGGGCGACAGTCAGGGCAGCAGTCCTTCGTAGCCGTCGGAAAGCGGGAAGCCTCGCAGAAAATACCTTCGGTCCACGTCGACATGCAGGGGTCGATGAAGTGGCGGCCTTCCTCCAGAATTTCCTCACGTGGCTCCTCACGATCCTCGGGCTTGGACCGGAGAACCTCAGTCATGCCAGTAAAAACTAGCCCAGGGGCAACCCTACACAAGGGTAGGAGCACCCCATTTAGTAGTTCTTGTGACAAGGGTTTTGTTAGTTAGAGCCTGATCCCCCACCATGCTACTAAGGAGTTACAGCTCCTTCACGCCCCTTCACTAACTACCACTCTACGTTTCCATGCCCTCTGTCTGCCCTAAGGACATCTCACTAGCTCACAGAGATATTAAGCAAGAAAAAGTCCACAATGATCCTTGACAAGTGTACTCTGTTGTCATTATAGGTTATTAGGTTGATTAACGCAAGTCATGTAAAGTCCCAACTCATGCTCTTGCAAAACCTGTACATAACCATATTCAATTTTATGGGGAACTTCTTGAGAGCACTGTGTACCTTTGCCTCCCCCCATTCAATCCTGGGGGTTAACTCAGACAAGATGATGGTTGGGGTGCTTAAAGTCTTAGTCACTCATGTTAAGCCTTTCTTCATGTCATTTAGCAGTTGCATCTTGCCCGGCATCATCAGGTTGTTGCCCTGTGATGCACGACCACCACGTATGGACAGAATCTTCCACCATAGGGACCATTTGCCCCACGTCACCCCTGGTCTACCAAGCGAGTTTACATCATTGTTTGGAAATAATAGCCCCTTAAAAAAAAGCTCTCTTCTCCACCCAGGGCTGTGTCCTGGCCACATATGAATGTCAGAGGAGCCAGACTGCCTTCCTCCCACTCTTGAACCCTTCCGAACTTATATGTTGGTAATTTGGTCAACTTCATTCAGCACAATTCTTCCCTGACTCAAGTTAGGAAATTCTTTGATTGCCACCGAATGACCTTCATAATACCTTCCTTAGACATTCCATGCTGGGCGGCAGTGTTTGTTGCTCCTATTCTAAAGAAGTGGGTGGCGAAGCGTGTCACCCTGCCCTGTGTATGGCTTTCCTAGTGACCTCCACGAATTGGAATTTAATTTGGAATTGGTCATCCATGTGTCTGAGTAGCATAACGTCCCGGGCATCCTTATGGCCATATATGCCCTAAAAAGACATACTGGGCAATAGTCAGACTTGGATAAACAGTAAAGTTGAGTATGTTTTCCCTTTCCTGGCTGATGAGACATAGACCTTCTATGTGCCAATATGAGTTGCCTGTGGTGCCATTTCAGGTTCTCTAGCCAAAGGCACGATTCGCCTGCCCATTCTCTGGACGGGGACACAAGCTCATTCACCCTAAAGTGTCAAAAAACATCAGCGCACAAGCTGTACTTATCATTACCATTTCGAATGGTGAACAACATTTCAACCCTAGTGCTCCCAACAGGAATCCCAACCTATTGAAGTCAATGGGGAGTTTAGTGGTTTTCCCCAGGTATCTATAAGTGACCCCACCCTTCCATCACTGCCTTCAAGTAGTTATTCATTGTAGGGTCAACCCTCGCTTGCAGTTTTGCAAAATACACACTGCTGCCGGGTGTCTGTGCCCATGCCCTGCTCTGCCACCCTTATATGACTAGAGATTGAATCGCTGTAAGGCTAGCGCTGTCTGCTCCTAATTCTCCCGGCCCATCAGTCCTGTTATTTGCAATATATTGTCTAAGTATGGTACTTAGCAGCTGTCAGTAGTTGCTGTTAAGAGACAGGAGGCCCCTGGTTCCCTCCATGTCAAGGTGCCACTGAAGTCTGCAAGGAGCTTTCCCACATTAGGTGATCCTGCCTGACCGCTGCGTTCAGGTGGCTGGCAGGATGCCTGCCAGCCCCTCACTTTTCCCCCTGCCATGAGCCAGACCAACCTCTTTACAAACCCCCTGCCAGGTGAGACAAGCTTCCCAGCAAAGATTAATCTGCACAGTAGCCTCAGGGACTCTTCATGGTTTGCCATTGTCAGCCTACAAACCTCAACCTTGTGTATTGGCAGGATTCTCAGGGTCCTGAAGCCTGCCAATCACCTCACCAACTCTCTCCCCGCTAACGTGGTTAAAGACTTCACCCCATTTGGTCCTACCTCTCTGGACCAAGATCATTAACAGTTCACTCCTACAAGGCTGCATACCTGACACCCTCAAGGTGGGTCAGGTATCACCCATCCTAAAGAAACCCACAGCGGACCCCACAAACCTAAACAACTACCGCCCCATCTCCAATATTCCGACCTTGGCTAAACTTCTGGAAAAATGTGTTCACCACCAACTCACTAAACATATTGATCACTTCAACCTTCTTAACAAACACCAATCAGGCTTCCGAGCAGGCCACAGCACGGAATCAGCCATGACCTACATAATTGATGATGCACTACAAATACTTGATCAGAACGGCTCATGCCTTCTCATCCTACTAGATCTCTCCTCAGCCTTTGATACGGTCAAACACGAGAACTTGATAGATCTGCTGAACAACAGAATGGGTATATTAGGGTCAGTGCTTAACTGGTTTACCTCTTTTCTGCAAAACCGGACTCAAAAGATCAAGTTCCAGTTACGCTGTGAGTCCCGCAAGGGTCATCGCTATCCCTGACTTTATTTAGCGTATTCATGGAACCACTCACCGATTTGCTACAAGCATCTAACGTGCAATTCCACATGTACGCAGATGATACCCAACTTTACCTAAAGATCCACTCCCTTGAAGACATTCAATTGCTCAATTCAACGCTTAAGAACACCCAGACATGGCTGGCAGAGAACCATCTCACACTGAACGCTCTTAAAACGGAATTCCTTAAATTGCTCCACCGGCCAAAGCCCCCATAATAAATGAATGGGTTAAACATCATACTGCGCTCAATGTTCAACCAACCATTGTTGACTCAGCAAAATCATTGGGTATAACACTTGACTGCAACCTAAATATGCAGAAACACATTAGCATCGCCACTAAGGGAGCTAATTTCCAGATAAATACACTGAGGAAGCTGAAACCCTTCCTGCCCACCAATGACTTCAAGGTGGCAGTTCAAGCTCTAGTTATCCCGCGGGTTGATTACGGAAGTGTCTCTCTTTGCGGCCTCCCCAAAGCTACAACAGCCCCCCTAAGAGCTTCCATTAATGCTGCAGCGAGACTCATCACTGGCTCGAAAAGAAGGTCCCACATCCCCCCTGACCTTAAATCCTTGAACTGGATACCATTTGAAGCCAGAATTCATCTGAAAATAGCATGCATGACGCATAAGGCCTTACATGACAATACACCTAGCTATCTCACACAGAAACTGACAATATCTGGTGGCATGAGATCCACTCGAAGTGCAGATAACCTAATACTGAAGCCACAAAGATTCAACAAGCAGAAAACCTATAAGCGATCCTTCTCAGGAATGGCACCTAGGATATGGAATGCACTACCCCAGAAACAAGATTGAACCCCTCCACTGCATCATTCAAAAAGGAAGTAAAAGCGATTCTTATGACTAAATTCACTGAACACAGTCTAAGGATATTTGGTGATCGATCGTACTCGCTCCTTATGCCCGATTTTGACAAGGGTCCAACTTGTCAACCCAATCATGGTGTTTGACAGTGGCACGACGCACCCGGACTCAAATGTTTTCGAACCTTATTGCTTTGCTTTATGTCGCTCAAGTTGTTATATATTTGTTCTACCAGCTTTCTTGCCCTATACAATTTTCCTCATCTACTGTAAGCGCTCTGATATCCGCAAGGATATTGTTCGCGTTTATAAAACTTTCAAATAAATAAGTTTATAACTCTAGGAATGCCATTGTCAGTGGAAACTCCAACGTTGTCGGACAACTGCACAAAAAAGCCAAGAGAGAGCTTAATTTTTCGAGTTTGGTTTATCTATGAACAAGATGTTGTCCAGGTACCGTAGTTTCCCACCTCCTGGTTGCTCAAAATAAAAATGACCAAGACACAGCGCAGCCTATCTGCAGGCATTTGTCAAAAAATTAATTGACCCGCAAACGGGAAACCCAGCAAGTGAAAATGATTGCGTGGAACAGCAAAAAGCAGAAGGCTGACTCAATATCTGCTTTTGCCATTAGGGCACCCTTTACTGCTTCCCTTACAAGGTCGATAACCTCCTTTGTAGTAGCATGGGTAATAGGACAATTGTGTTCTTAACAGACTCACCTGCTGGGTGTGACAGATGACATATTAGTCTAAACTGTCAGGCTTTTTGGGGGGGGGGACTACTCCTAGTGGAGACACAGCAAATTTGAAAAATTAAATTTTTTCCAAGAGGTCCTCTACCAAGATATAGCTACGTTCCTACGACATCTATCTCTATGACTGACTTCAAATGTATACCAATCCAGGAGGCTTGTAGCCCTGTGCCAGGGATAGGAAAACCCTTGGAAGCCAGAATGTAACTTTTTAACATGTTTCTGATGGTAACCATCCAGGACACTCCTTGGGGCAGAAGAAGCTGGCTTTAAGCTATTAGTTTGGCCTCCCCCTTCTGTGGGTGACTTGCCAATCAAGGTTCCTCTCCTCCCTTTGACTAGGGGAAAACTATTGCTTTCTTGGGGGGGGGGGTGGGTGTTTTTATCAGTTGCTTTTTTATGACGAGCCTGGGCAGTGCATGCGCTGCTCTGCGAGACATTCTGTATTCGAGTTTGGACATGAAAGCCCCAACCACTCTCCGCCCATATTTTCCATTGGCTTGTGTCATTGTACTTGGTAAAGTCTGGCTTCTGATTGGGTAATAGGCTTGTGAGTCCCTCCTTAGTACCGCCTTGTCTTCATTGGTAACCTCCCATGAGGACTTGCCCTTTTACTTCTGTTGTTGCAGGGTAGGTTCAGTCTGTAAGCACTTTTTTCTCTACTGAGTTTCTCCAAATGCAGGCACTACATGCTTTCCTGCAACAACAGCTGCTGTCTCGCTCCTTGGCTACAGCTCCACTCCTTCACCCCTCACTGCTTGCCGCCCCAACCACAACCACCTCTCTGAGGTCTGTTTTTTTTTCCTTTTAATTTCTCTTCCCACACCCCAATCCCACTTGATGACATTGTTTTTTCATTTTTTTTACATTAGTAGATAGATTAAATGATTTGATGTTGAGCTGATGCCAAAGCTCGAACACTGGTCCCCAGCTCCTGAATCGGTAGCTCTGACCGCTGAGCCTTACCCTCTCCCTCTGGGTGACAGCATAGTATTTTTTTGGCATTCACTGAGGGTTGCTGGAAACACTTTCGAAGGAGTATTGAAGAATAGCTGGACTAAGACTGGGACCCCTGGAATGGTTACCTATAGGCACCGGCCAGAATCACTTTAGCAACATTGCATGTGTTCTGATACCGAAAGGGAGCAGAGAAAGAGATTTGGAAAACAAGCACTGGTGAGGTACAGCAAATGCAAATCTGAAGGATTAATTACTAACATATTATAAATGAGCAAATTTCAAGTACGGTTTCAGTCTCTCCCAGATTATTGTAAGGCACCCAAGTGGCATGGTGTCAATATCCTGGGATTCTGGGCATACCACCTCATTTCCCCATTCCTGAAAAGGGATGAATTTGACGATGTGTAATGTATGACTTATGTTCATGTAAAGTGCTAAATAAAACCCAGCACTATATCAAAACTGGTGAAAAAAAGTTGTTTGCTCAGGGTCACACAATTCAGCTAAATGAAGGAATATGTTGTATTCAGGTAGGAACTTGAAGCTCTGCCCATATTGATAGAGCGGTAATTTCGTCTGGTAATTTCTCAATGCAAAACCCTCATGCTACCTCTATTTTACCACTGAAAAGGTGTTGGGCCCTTCACACCATGTATTACCTTCAGGATGATGATCATGAACAGTCAAAAATACAATTATTATTTAAGCCAATGAAGAGAGTTGTTGAGTATTTTAAAGGGTTTTATTTTTTAGTCAAAAGTTAATTTTTCTCTGACCTTTATTCATTAGTAAAATATCAATTAGGTTACAGAATTTGGAAAACAGGAAAAATAGCATTAATACAGAACACATTACATTCTGCATATAAGCATCACATGTAGAAAATAAAATGTGGTGCAAAATATCAGTTAAAACTCTAAAAGAGTTTCTAAAAAAATACTGGGATTGCAAGGCTAATAGTTGGCAAAAATCTCCCATAAAGAGAAATAAATGCATAAGGCAAATAAATCTTTTCAGACCTAATTAATTAGTCGATTCATAAACTTAAAGTTTAGCATCCAATTCTATCCTAATCAGCTGCTCTCTCTGCATCTCTGTGTCTCTGATAGGAGCTGCTCCTTGAAAGCACCCCTCCTTCACCAGACCTTAAAGGAATGTGGCCTGGTGCCAAAATATGACGTGCTAGGACTTTGGAAAAAAATTAGCAGGGAACCCCCCACCTGACTCTCCTCGGACGTTCACGGCTGCACCTGTGACGATCTCGTACCTAATCCATAGAATGTCTGGTCTAATCTGTTCCTTCTCTCAAGAGCTCACATGCCCCCCTAAAGCTTAGGAGCCTAAAGCCTAATGAGCCTAGAAGCCAACCACACCTCCAAAGAAGTCATTATTTATACTCTAATTCTTGGCAGACTACATACAAATGTTTCACCTTCAGAAAAACTTGTACTTGATTGGTCAGTCACAATGGCATGAGGTCTCACTATCCGGACATTGAAAATTCTAGAGCATACCAGTTTTAACAAAAGAAGCATAAATGATTAAAAACATTTTATATGTTTGCAACATTTGCTAGGAAAAATGTTTCTATTTTTTCCTCTTCCTTCTTGTCACAGCACAGGCTAGAAGGATACTTTAGCTAACTGGTACATTGGCACAATCACAAGAATGTACAGTTCACAGTGGCCTTGACTCCTTAATTTCGTGAGACAAGCTGGCACAGTCTGCGCATACTCTCTTCTCTTTAATGCAAGTCATAGCCTTGATGGATTCACAGGCAGCCATGATTTCTTAGGCCCAAAAAGCAAACCAAACAAAAGAGAATATTAATTTCATGTAAATCAGCCCATTATGTTTCACAACTCCATTCTAATACCCCTTATAAATGTTTACCTAGCCAAGCTATTAGTTTCAAGCAGCTTTTCTATTATTTGTGACAACATGCAAAATAAATGTGCAATGTGCAACATAGCATTTTTATGCTTTAGTGTAAATTTTAAAAGCGCACACAGTTAATACAGCACACACAATTAATACAGCGCGCACAGCAACATGCTTTTTGTTTTAGATAGCTTTTCATGCAAAAAGCATTTAGCCCCATGTGTAGTGTTTGGTGCATTATTAATTCAAATACATTAGAAGTATGATCAATCTGTTGGCCTTCAGGAAGTCCCTAAAAACGTGGCTCTTTAACAACTAACCTGCTACTTCCACTTTGACACTCCACGGGTAGGACCTCACCATAGCGCCAAGACACCTTAGGGTAGCAGCTGCGCTCTACAAATCCAGTTAACATTAACATAGCATTATAAAAAGAGGTGTTATTAACTGAAATATTTATCTAACTTTGTAACCAGCCAAAGTCTTTTAAGACAGGAATAGTGAATTTAGATTGCAAGGGATGAGTTTGGAAGAGAGAAACACATTCTATTAATCTTCAAAGCAGGCCACCTAAATCACATGTTTTTCTCGGATCACTGAAATATTATCGACGGTCACATTATCGACTTGCAAAAATATCGTTGACAAATTATCGACGACAAAAATATCGACTTTCTATACTTATTACACAAAGTACAAAAATATTGAGTCAAAAATATCGAGTATTTACAATATCGAGTACATAAATATCGCTTCAATAAATATCTACTCCAAATATATCGTTGTACATGAAATTAGCCCTAACACTACAAAAATATCGACTAAAAAAATATAGACTACTAAAATATCATTAAAAAAAATATCGAGTTCATTTTTGTACACTTTCATGTCTAAAATACCATATTAATCATCAATAAAAGTCATTGCTCTATACAAAATACATTTTACATATAATACCTGTTACTTTTATAAAATTCCTATTTATCAACATTTGCTATACATTCTATTACATGCATTATATCATTTTCTAAATATTCTTTGCATTTAACAAACTTTTTCATTACTTATTTTCACTTAAAAATCTATTTCATTTAACAACTAACCTGCTTTAATGCGGCAATCACCACATACCACCATTCTCACATCAACAAACACACCAATTAACAAAAAAAAATTCAAACTAGCCTATACAATGCTTCATTACATCCTACAACCAATCAAATCAAAGCACACAAAATACACATACTATAAAAGGGATACATGCATTCTACCATTTGTTGCTGCTAACTCTATGGAAAGTAGATGCCAACACTCTGAAGATTTTGTTCCTGAAGAAACATCTTTAAAGATCCAGCTGACTAGCTAATTATTCAAGTAAGTAACACTGCATTATTTAGAAATCTAAATTAGAAGTGTACTATTTTACTTACATCTCCTAACTCTTACACTTATTTTATTTTAATCTCTTCCTACATTTCTGATAGAAACTACTCCAAAACAATTCCTATTTGTTAGACCTGGCACCTTGGCGTGAGTTTCCCTTCCACTTTTTGCTGATGTGCCTCCGATGGTTTGCTGGTTTTCCGATACTCAGGGCACTGCGCCACGGCCGACCCGTGCCGCAGTGCAAGTGCTCCCTACTGTAAATTGTACATGCGATTGGTATCCATGATTGGTTCATTGGGTTTACTGTTAGTCCCTAGTAAAGTGCACTAGGAGTGCCGGGGCTTGTAGATGCCAATACTGCTGGTGGGCCTGCAGCGCTGGTTGCGCCACCCACCGAAGCAGCCGTAAAGATGTGTCTGGGGACTGCGACCGCAGAACCTGCGTGCGGTCTCGTACTGTCACGCTAGCTGGGCAAGTGCACCCACTTGCCAGCCCCTGAACCTTCCCTTGACTACATATTAGTCACCCCTATGGTAGGCCTGCGGGCAGGGTGCGTTGTAGATGTAAGGTAGGACAGGCCCTGATGTAAAATGTGAGCCCATATCAGTATCGATGCCCGGGCTGCTGGCGCAAGTCGCCTCTTGGTTCTCATTCTGAATAGTTACCAAATAAAGAGACGGGCGCTGGAATCACAAGAACCGAGTTTTATTTCTCATGAGGAGAGCCTGTCATTTCGGACACGAAACATGGTGTCTTTCGGGAGGTGCTCTAACAAAGTGAGCTGAGATACCGTCTTTTATACTTTACAAAACACTTGGTATTACAATCAGGACATTGTGACACAAAGAAAAGACATCCCCATAATCCTCGTGTCAATCCTACCCCACATATGTTTACAATAGAGACCCTTGAACTGCCGATAAGAGAAGGGGCAATGACGCAGCTGAGTGTTCCGCTGATTATTAGGATATGTGCGCCTGATCGTAGCCCAGGGGGTGGGGTGACCAGGATCAATAGTGGGTCCTTTGAAGAGGAGTGACTCCATACAATAAGTAGTAAACATTATCTCCTGGCTTAGGCGATGACCTCAGACATGTGTGGGCAGTCAGTCGCGGAGGGAGGGTTCACTAACAGAGGGGTCACTCATGAAAGGAAAGGAGGTGCTGGCCAGGCGCGGCCGTGACTCCCAAGGACAGGGTCTTGCAGAAGAAGAAGGTTTATGACTTGCCCGTGTGTGGGAGAAGGGGAGGGGGGAAGCCAGGGTGTGCACAGGGACAGAGTCGCACAGAGAGAGGTCTTATGACCCGTACATGAGAGCGCACAGAGAGAGGTCTTATGACCCGTACATGAGAGAGCGGGGGCAGTCAGGTGCAGCTGGGGAGGGCTATGTCAGCTGAGGCGAAGGATGCCTCTTCAAGAGGAAATGGGGGGTTTGCGCGGGTCAAGCAGAAGGGTTGCCTTTCAGGGCAGGGTCGCGCAGGGGGAGAGGGTTTCATGGTCTATGCATGTGAGAGAGGGGGGGGGGGTTCAAATACGCGCAGAAGGGAAGCCGGTGATTCTAATGAGCGGGTAAAAGGCCAGGGTGCCTAAAATGGCTGTCATGTACACGTGGGCACGGGCTTTTACTGGCGGAGTGATGCGGTCAATATCTTATGGTATTCCTGGTGCTTACAGGGAGAGGAGTGGAAAAGGGCAAATGAACACTGCTTATGTACATCACTTTTCCTGATTTTCCACAGTCGCCCCTTTTTACATAACCGAGTTCATTTTTGTAATTTGATGGGGGTACATATAAACAGGCGCGGTTGAAGAATTAGCATTTGTCAATACTAACATTTGGTATATAATCATGGACAGTTGATGTGATGGGCAGAATGCAGCACATAGGAAATTGCATTTGTCGAGTTCCTAACATTCAAACGCACTACACAGCATAAATGTTTCTGACTTAAAAATGTGACCAATGAGCATGTTGACCAAGTAGTTGAGGGCGGAATTCAGTTCAATACACAAGATCTCTTCGTCACAGTGTCTTTTTAGCAGTGAGCCATCACTGGTAGGCTCTAGTCCGTGTCCTTTCGTTGGCGCTGTTGAGCACCGGCGGTGGAGCTATAGGTCCAGCTCGGGTCCATCCTTACGCGTTGCAGGGTGCGGTCAGTCCTCTGCTGTTAGACCACAGTCCTGTTCCCTAACCAATCCTTTTAGTGGCGCCTTATGCTCGGCACCCATATTCCTGCGGCGTACCCCATTTCCACCTGGATGCTGTTCTTCCTTTCGACAAGAAGTCATGTGGAAAAGAGGGTGTGTGGTTTCGATAGTCGATGGGAGTGAGAGGGCGGAGTGGGGGCAGATTTTCCTGGGACACACCAAAGGGACCAAGGGAGCAAATGATAACAAGCAAGCAAGCCCATCAACCGGGCTTGAAGAGGGGGACGGAAGCTTTCAGGCACGTGTGGGTAGGCGGACAGAGGGCTTCAGGGCAGCCTTTCATCCTTTCGTTTACCACATTGGAGAGTGCTGCCTTGTCCCATATTCCTGTCGTGCTGGGGCTCCACCTTTGGTCGAGGTCGCATGTGTCCCATGATCTGCGGCCAGGCTGTGTGTCACGTCCGACCCTTCTCCTCCGGTGATCGTATATCTTTGAAATAGGTACAAAACAAGCTTTAGAGAACTGGTCAGGGGAAGACATTTATGCATGTGA
The DNA here is from genome assembly GCF_964263255.1 of Lissotriton vulgaris. Classification (NCBI taxonomy): domain Eukaryota; kingdom Metazoa; phylum Chordata; class Amphibia; order Caudata; family Salamandridae; genus Lissotriton; species Lissotriton vulgaris. The sequence goes on along the minus strand of NC_141685.1, from coordinate 794,286,199 downwards.
ATTCTTCCCTCAATCCTACGCACTTGGGAGATACGCTCATCGGTCACAGTCAGAGGTTCGTTACCAAGCAGTGCATATGTCAGCATTCCTACTGAGTTCATGCCAAGTTTTATTCATCGTCTATATATGTCACATATGGAGAAAAGTCAGACTCTTATCAACTGTGCATTTCATCAAACTCAACATTTCGGAACCTCCAGGGAGACTCGTCTTTCTAACCTGAGCCTTAACAGTCTGACATTTCCCTTCAAGGCTGGCTAACCTTTTCAAAAAGGGCGGGGGCGCTATCATCGAGAGTCAGGGTAAAACAGGTTTTTCTCGAGGGACGACAGTTACTCATGGTCATCATGTTTATATCCGGGACAGCAGCTGGGGTCAATCAAGTGGGGCGGGGATGCTTCGGGCATTAGCGCTTGGGTGCAAAGGGGTGGGGCAATCTGGGCATTGGAGGTCAATCTAGACGTTGGCGTTCGTCTCTGATGAACAAAAAATAAGGTGCCATTGACATACAGTTCCCCTATAAAAGGCCAGATTGGGGGACTCTAGTCGTCTTACCTGTCCTTTCCTTCTCAGCCAATTCGAGTTCATTCATTTTGCAGAAAGGAGAGGTAGTAATATGGCGAGATATGATCATTTTAGTTTCGGTCAATTTCGCTGAACACCTTCGCGTCCAATAAGTATCCAATCAGACTGGTGCCGGTGGGGCACAATTTTACCACAAAGAGGAAGAGGAAATAGGGAGACTCTCATAGAGAGTGAGAGCCGTCCGCAATCTAAACGAGCCATTCGGTACACGTATGACATGTAGAGAGAGGGAGAGAGAGAGAGAGAGAGACGTGTACGAAAATAGGTCATTTAGTGCGCTCACAACACAGAACAGCAGGGGGTCAGGTAACGGAGAGACGCAAACAGAGGGAGGACATAAATCCCTACAGTACACACACACAAACTCCGACAAAGGAAGACAGTACATGTATTACATATAGAAGACATTCACGACAAAACACAAAACAAATATTGGCCAGAAAGATCTATCTTTACATCCTGCGTATCTTTAATATCCTATTTACCTTCGTGCTTAGCTCTTTTTACCTTTTCCTCCTTTTCCCTCTCACTTGCTATCTTTGCGAGCGTTCCCAATTGTCAATACTTACACCTCGGTCAGCCGGTCAGAAATTAACCTGGTCGGGCCATTGCCCATAGGTGGGTCTTAAACCACTTTTCAGTTTCTTCTTTTGGTTGGAAGTTCTCCAGGCTGAGGCAACAGAGGGTATTGATCAGGAGAACAGTCAGACAGCTTGGTTACATCTATAAGAGGGTGAGAAGGAGGTGGTACATTTCGAACATCAACAACGTTTCTAACTTCCCAGACGGGTGGTGCCTGGGTACCCTTACCTCAGGACTTTTCCTAGTCCTTTCCCTATCTAATTAAACGTCATAATCGCGTTATCTAGCGTGCTAATTTCGAGTCAATTTCCGTCATACAGTACCCGTCAAGTTTCTATGTCAGTCCATCCTCCCAGTCGTTATGCTCTAATGGAGGAACAGTCATATCTAAGTCTAGCGTCAGTACTATGCTCAAAGCTCCTCCTTCCCTTATCGTCGGTCGTTCGATCATCGCTCTTCCAATCCTCAGCCGACGTTCCGACGCGACCTGCAGAAGGGAGGAGAAGGAAGGGGGTGGGGGCAACATCCAAAATACATCAACTTGCATAAATCCGAGAATATTTTTACCTACCACATACTCGACCTATCTCCACAGGGTGCATTCTCTACCATCTTGGCGTTTAAGCCCAGAGGGACCAGCAGTGTTAGATAGATAATTGTTGATGGTCTGCGTTTCTACATGGATCACCTGATCGTGGCTTTTTAGGTCATGTGCAAGGGTGGTGATCAGGGGGGCATTTCTTCGGTATCGTTTTAAGGGCGTCTGAAACACTTTTCCGGCTGTCTATGACACAGAATGTAGTTGCTAAGTACCGGGCCCCTTTAACCTTCAACCTTAGCCATACTGCACGTATTTTATGTTGGTGACAGTAGCCATACATTTCAATAACATTCATAAATACAAACGCTACGATAATATTTGCGTGTTCAAAAAAAAAAAACTTTAATGAAAAGGTTGGCGCACAAATACGGGCCTACAACCCAGTGGGCCGGCTACGGAGCAGACTGGAACTGGGCATGAGGAGCGAAGTCGGTGGCCATTTATTTCATAAAGTGCAGCAGTGCAATGAAAATCATATCGAACTTTCTTAAGCGGCAAGTATAATGCGTGTCAAGCGTTCAATAATATCATCTCATTATCCTACTATTTACTCAATACCTAACGGATATCAATTCATTGTTCAAATGCCCAATCAGTGCCTATTTCATACAAGTTCATTTCTTCCAGCACATAATTAGTACCCACTCTAAATCAGTTCATCGTCTCAGCACATAATCAATATCCATCTTATATCGTTTTCTGTTCCAAGCACATACTCAATATCCTTCTTATCTACTTTCATTGTCCAAAAACTGCATACATATCTCGGGGCATCAAAGCTGCGCAATCAGGGTGCAACAAGGTTTATTTAAAAAGTCTAATTTTGTGTCGGCGCCATTTTGGGCGAGGTCAGGCAAGTCCCTGCATAGTCAGATTGCCTCCACTGACTCGTAGTAGGACCAGAACCTTCCGTTGGTGGTTTCAAGAGTTTTTCACAATGAGTTAACAGTTTAGCAATATGGACCATCAGTCAAAGAGTGGGGAGGGCGGTAACAATTTTTCCTACCGGGTGATTCTGGTGTTCCACCGGAACTGAACAAGTCTGTGCCTTGGCTGTATTTTAGCCATTTCCAAACTGAGGCTGGCACTGGCAGGAGTGCGCCGATGTCGCGGTTCCCAGTGAGGGGGACGGGGGCGCCCATGCGGAGGGATCGGGGTGCCCCCCGGCTCTCACAGAATCTTCAAAGTTGAGGAGAGAAGGCATGGGGCGTGTGCCCGTCCTGGGCAAAAGACCGCTTTTCGATGTTGACCCTCTTTAAGCAAGAGCGTTGGGGTGTCGCTGGAAGCCTCCACCTGGAGGGAGGTGGGGGAGGGTCGTTCGCGCCGCCTCCCCCTTCCAGCGACCCCGCGCCGTTCTTCGGCTCCAGCGCTTCGGTATTGGCCGTGCCGGCTATTGAAGATGGGGGGGGGGGTCGGTGGCTGAGGCAAGACATCTCCCCCTTGACATGTGGGGCGGGACTACCTGCAACTGTCCAGGCGTTGCCGTGTGGCTGGACTACCTGTCACTCTCAGGCGTCGACATGTGGCGGGACTACCTGTAATTTTCAGGCGTGGTCATGTGGCGGGACTACCTGCAACTCTCAGGGTTGTCCGACCTCGTCTTGGCTCTGGTCCTCGATGATGGCCAGATCAGGCAAGAGAGGGGGTGGGGGGTGGTCGATGGCTGAGGCAAGACAGCCCCCCCGTGGCCTGCAGGGCAGCAGAAGAGGGAAAGGGGAGACCTCCATGATTCCTCGGGCCGTCCGCCCTACAGCCTCCCCTTTCGACTGTGGCCAGCCGAGCCCCGCACGCATCGAGGCCTCGCCTTCCGGATGGGCGTAACCGCGGACCTGTTGCACTTCGGGAGCTTCCGGAATGGGGGTAGGTACCTATTGGTTTGTTCCTATTTCATGTGACCGTTATTTGGGCGTGGTGGGCAATGAGGCAGACATGTTGGGAGCAGGAATAGGCAGTGGAGCCTAGCTACCTCGTGGCTGTCTTGCTGTCAAACTTTTCGCCATTTTATATTTCTCATTACGAACTATTCCTAATGTTTCTTATTTTTAGTGAAGTCGGAAGCTCATCAGGGGGTTACTGACTTAGCCCGATTTCTTTTTATTATTCCTTCTTTTCCTTAGCGTGTTTCGAGCTAAAGTTTTCTGTTAGTAGGGTACGGTGATCACTTCATATTTTATATGTCCTTTTCATTAGGGGTACTCCTGGACGGACCAGATGAGTTACCTCCAATAAATGGTCCGGGTTGGAACTAGATTATCGATCAAAGGGGAACACATATCCTTCGTTAGGGTATCATCCTGGACGGACCAAATGATGTACCTCCACTTACTAGGGTAGCCTCCTGGACGGACCAGATGGGTTACTTCCAATAAATGGCCAACAAGTGGGGGCATGTGTCCTCCATAAGGGTAGCCTCCTGGACGGACCAGGTGAGCTACCCCCCAAATAATAGTCAATCAGTGGGGAGTGGGTAGGACTGACGGATTACAACGGGGACAAAAGTCTGCATCACCTACCCTTCTCTATCTGCAAAGACTAGACAGAATATTTCTATTCCACGTTGTTTGCAAACAGAAAATACCTCAAACAAACAATTCCTGGAACAACAATGTCCAGTCAATCAATCAATCAGTGGGGAGAAAAACAGGCATGACGGATTACAACGGGGACAAACGTCTGCATTACCTGCCCTTCGCTATCTGCAAAGGGAGACAGAATATTTCTATTCGTCTCTGTTTGTGGACAGGGAAGATCTCAAAGAGCAACAATCGATTTAATCGATTTCAAACAATCAGTGGGGAGAAAAGTAGGCATGACGGATTACAACGGGGACAAAAGTCTGCATTACCTACCCTTCTCTATCTGCAAAGAGAGACGAACGTTCCTATTCGCCGCTGTTTGCAAACAGAGAATGTCTCGTCCTCAAGAAGAGAACCAATATTTCAAGTAGCATCCAAAGCTAAATGAACCAATAACCAAACAATATCAGTATTTAAATACCGATTTCCAATACAATCAATCAAACAATCAGATGGATAAAACCATCCTACCAATCAGGCGTAAAACGCCCTACTTAATCTTACCCGGACCGGACCATATGGATAGTTCTTTATCTTCCTCCTCCAGCGCCCGATCGTTCTCTTACTCCGTGTAGCATTCCTGTGGGATTCCAGTCAGGACAATAGGTCACTCGAGAGAGGTCCGTTCAGAATCGGTGAAGTTCTTTCGATCGGCAGCCGGACGAGGGCCCTCTCAAGGCAGGTATACTGCAATCATTCCGATGTTCACTTCTTCGTCTGGATCTCTCTTACTGGACCTTATGTCACTGATGGGCCCCGCGTTGGGACGGCAATTGTAAAATGTGAGCCCATATCAGTATCGATGCCCGGGCTGCTGGCGCAAGTCGCCTCTTGGTTCTCATTCTGAATAGTTACCAAATAAAGAGACGGGCGCTGGAAGCTGGAATCACAAGAACCGAGTTTTATTTCTCATGAGGAGAGCCTGTCATTTCGGACACGAAACACGGTGTCTTTCGGGAGGTGCTCTAACAAAGTGAGCTGAGATACCGTCTTTTATACTTTACAAAACACTTGGTATTACAATCAGGACATTGTGACACAAAGAAAAGACATCCCCATAATCCTTGTGTCAATCCTACCCCACATATGTTTACAATAGAGACCCTTGAACTGCCGATAAGAGAAGGGGCAATGACGCAGCTGAGTGTTCCGCTGATTATTAGGATATGTGCGCCTGATCGTAGCCCAGGGGGTGGGGTGACCAGGATCAATAGTGGGTCCTTTGAAGAGGAGTGACTCCATACAATAAGTAGTAAACATTATCTCCTGACTTAGGCGATGACCTCAGACATGTGTGGACAGTCAGTCGCGGAGGGAGGGTTCACTAACAGAGGGGTCACTCATGAAAGGAAAGGAGGTGCTGGCCAGGCGCGGCCGTGACTCCCAAGGACAGGGTCTTGCAGAAGAAGAAGGTTTATGACTTGCCCGTGTGTGGGAGAAGGGGAGGGGGGAAGCCAGGGTGTGCACAGGGACAGAGTCGCACAGAGAGAGGTCTTATGACCCGTACATGAGAGCGCACAGAGAGAGGTCTTATGACCCGTACATGAGAGAGCGGGGGCAGTCAGGTGCAGCTGGGGAGGGCTATGTCAGCTGAGGCGAAGGATGCCTCTTCAAGAGGAAATGGGGGGTTTGCGCGGGTCAAGCAGAAGGGTTGCCTTTCAGGGCAGGGTCGCGCAGGGGGAGAGGGTTTCATGCTCTATGCATGTGAGAGAGGGGGGAGGGGTTTCAAATAAGCGCAGAAGGGAAGCCGGTGATTCTAATGAGCGGGTAAAAGGCCAGGGTGCCTAAAATGGCTGTCATGTACACGTGGGCACGGGCTTTTACTGGCGGAGTGATGCGGTCAATATCTTATGGTATTCCTGGTGCTTACAGGGAGAGGAGTGGAAAAGGGCAAATGAACACTGCTTATGTACATCACTTTTCCTGATTTTCCACACTGATGTGTGTGGCATGTCCTGGTAGTGACTTACAACCAAAATCGTATTTCACTGTGGAAGGCTACCTGCTTCCATTAGGCCAGACTGAGCTGCTGGAATTATTACACCCTATAATCCCAGCAGGCTCAAGGAGCATGGTAGCGAGTCGTGTTTAGTATGCCTGAACTCAGGATGATAAAATATTTCTTGTAGTCAAGTTTATTTTAATATCCTGTGTTTGCAAACGCTACTTTTAGAAAGTTAGCGTTTGCTTGCCTAACCATTTCAGCCCGCCTCTGCTGGTATGTGTATCTGGCTGTCTGGGATGTGTGAGTGACAGGGCTGGGGGATGACAGGTGGTGAATGCGCAGATTACACCTTAGTGGGAGGTAGGAGTGGCTCTTGACTCTGGATCTTGCTGTGCTCTGCCACCACAATGCTGGCTCCACCCTCCTGGGGAGCGACTGATGACTCAGCCGACACCTGGCCCAGGAAGGACGAAGCCCCATCAACAAGGTACTCTGGCGGCCCCTGTCCGCACAATGCTGGCTCCACCTCCTGTGGGGCGTCTGATGCGCCTGCCCCTCACACTGAAAGCAGAAGCCGGAGTACACCCACCAGGGTACTCAAGGACTGAAAGTGGCTATGCAAAGGCCCCCCTGGCCTGGGAGAACAAAATAAATACCGTATAAAAGAAGGAGCCCTGCTCCTTGAAAGATAGATCCGGTTTGGGCTACAGAAGGAACTCTGCCCGACGAGAAGGACCGTGAAGGACAAGGAAGAGTGCTGTCTCTTGCCTGTGTCTGGTGCCTTGCTGCTGAAGGAGAGGGAAAAAGGAAAGACTGCGAGAAGACTTTTGCTTGACCAGACTTTGTGCCAAACTCTGCTGAAACGATCTCCAAGGGCTTGCTGCTGAACTTGCCCCCTGACCAGCGTCCCAGGACCAGTGGGCGCTACACCCTGAAGAAAGCGACTGTGTGTGCTGCTTATCGCTGCAGTACTGACAGAGGGGTCTGGGAGCGCTGGGCAAGCCTGCCACGCTCCCCGTAATCCAAGGTATCGATATCCTCCCGAACACCGTGACCGGGACCCAAGGCAACAGCGAGAGCAAAGTGAGGTCCAGCCGCCGCTGGCCTGAGCACCGTGACCGCACCTGCACCGGGAACCGAGAGCAAAGCGAAGGAGGACCCGTCCGGTCCAAGCTCCCGAGCTGACTGTGCTTCGAGCTGTCAGCCCACCTGCAAAGACGGACAGCCGCCCTGTGAGAACCCCCCTCTGGTCGGTATCCTGCCCGACAGCTCAGCTGTGAGCGCACAGCTGCAACCGGCCCTTGGCTGGGTACGTCCTGCACTTGGGGACCGTACTGCCACTGGCCGCCACCACAACAGCCGCCGCCTCCAGGGTCGGAGCGGACGATGAGGAAAGGACCCTGCCGCCACAGAACACCGCTGCCCCGGATGACCTGTGACCTGCTCGGCTGAGAGCCGCAACGAACAGCGACCCCGGGAAGGCAACGTGACGTGGGACAGCTCCCCTGGAAGCCGCCCGCTCCACAAGAACTTTTTGCTAGAAAGAACTGTGGCAACTCGAACTAAGTAACTTGGAACCGCTATCTGAAAGTCTGATAACTGTATTCACCAGCCTGCTTGAAGTTTATATAAAGATATATATTTTTACAGAATACAGTTTGGTCTCATTGTGTGGTGGGTTGGTTGTGACGGTGTAATATTGCAAGTGTTTAACCCTATGTGCCCCAAAGATTAGCCTACGACTGCTTAAGCCACACTACCTAGAGGGTAAGCAGAGGTTGTCTGGAAGGTAACCCTCAGCCCTGACGAGGAAGAGAGAGTCCCTGCTTGTCGCTAGTGTTACACTGCGCCAACTAGAGCCTCCCCCTTCCTACACTATTACATGGTCATATTTCTTCACATGGAAAATCAGATTGTAAGTATATATTAATGCTCTGTTATACACCAACTGCTGTTTTTAAACACTTTTTCACAAGAGTATTTCTTTATTTTAAACATTATATTTACAGATATACTGAGATTTTCCTATTTCTACACAAAAAAGGATAAAACGACACTAATTAAACATGTAAGTATAGATGTTTTTGTTATTAAACACCCAATTTTATAATTGCAAATTTCTAAGCAACATATCTTGCATTTTACATCTTCCCTATAGATCATATAAAACATCCAACATCAACTATACCAAAAGACAAGACTACCCTTGTAAAAAATGTAAGTATACTTGTAATTTGTCTAAAACTGCTGAAAAAAACGCTAACTATATTCTTAACACCATGTTATATATTTTGAATTCCCTCTACAGATATTCTGAATACATCATACATCTATTCTACAGATCCTATAAAAACATCCAACACAAACTATACCAAAAGACAAGACTACCCTTGTAAAAAATGTAAGTATACTTGTAATTTGTCTAAAACTGCCGAAAATAACGCAAACTATGTTCTTAACAACATGTTATATATTTTATATTTCCTCTACAGATATTCTGAATACATCATACAGCTATTCTGCCTACAACAAAGAAAACGACTTATTTAGAAGTTAGTATACTTTTAAATATTTCCCATTTCCCAATGGTTCAAAATATTAATTATAATAATTTTCATTTATTTCTTCTATCTTCTCTACAGATCTGAACTTTACTACCTTGATGTACTCCACCAATTACTACAAGTCTACTATTTAAACAAGTAAGTATATGTAATGTTTACATCAAATGTACAAGTAAGCAAAATTGACAACTGCTTTTTTGTAGGAAAAACGTTTGTTATGTGTAAACATTAACTTGGCATTTCTATATTTTCATACCAACAGTAAATAAAGACATACATACAAGAAAATCCTTCAAAATACAGTTCTGCATTTGTGACTACTACTTTGAGTAACTGTAAGTATAAATACATCATTAATGATGTTAGCACCACAAAGTGAAATATATGTGTTTTGATTTTGTTTCTTTCTACTCTTCCCTAGAACAAGTAAATCAAAATGACTTGAAGGTGCAGAATTTGTTATGTCACAGAAAAATAAATTACTATTATGTTACATGGGTTATGTGTATAATCAGGAAAGACAAAGTGGTAGAAAAGTTTTTTGGAAGTGTACCAAATATTACTCCAACAAATGTTATGGGAGGGCTACTACTGAGGAAACTAATGTGTTATTTACCAGGGAACACAATCATCCCCCAAATGTCACAGAAATTGAAATAAGAGATGCTTTAGAAAGTATTAAAAGTGCTAGCACACAAAGTGATAAACCAACAACACAAATCCTTAAAGAAGAACTGGTAAAAGTCCAGCCCATGCTTCAGGTCAACTACCCTCTATTGACTCCCTGAAATGCACAATTGCACGCACTAAAAGACTCACTAGCACAACCCAACCCAACCCAACTACTTTTGAGGATATTATTATTTCACCAGAAATGGCCATCACACACAATAAAGACAAATTTATCCTTTTTGACAATGAAAGCAGTACAAACAGAATCATTATGTTTGCAACTGCAAGTAATTTAAGAAAAATCCAACAGTGTCCCCAATGGATGATGGATGGAACATTTAAACCATGCCCAAAACCTTTTTATCAACTGTATTCCATCCACGGTTTATACCATAACTCTAACATACCTTTCATTTACTGTTTGCTACCCAACAAACAGCAAAACACTTATACAGAAATATTAAATGTTCTCAAAACTGAAATCAATAATTATTTTCCTGAAAAAATAATTATTGATTTCGAATTAGCTATGATTAATAGCATTTTGAGAACATTTCCCCACACAGCAACCCAGGGTTGCTATTATCATTTTAATCAGAGCATATGGAGGCATCTCCAAAAATCAACTTTAAGTATACTATACTCAACAGATAGCACCTTTGCCTATCAAGTAAAAAAATTGATAGCCCTGGCCTACGTCCCTGTTACAGATGTAGCGGAACACTACAATTTATTAATTGACAGCACATATTACAAGAGGAATGAAGATAAACTAACCCCATTACTGGACTATTTCGAAGATACTTGGGTGGGAAGGTTGCACAGATCTGGACATCGACGCCAACCCAAATTCCAAATCCCTTGGTGGAATGTCTATCTTAGTACTTTAAACCAAGAGGCTAAAACAAACAACAGTGTAGAAGGGTGGCATAATGCTTTCCAAGCAACCACAAGCAGAGGCAAACCCACATTCCATAACCTTCTAGAAGCTTTGAAAAAAGAACAAAGCTATCAGGAACTAAGAATGGAACAATCAGTGTCCCAAATAGGTCCAAAACTCACTAAACAAACTAAACAAATGTTCCGACTACTTCAAAGTCAAGTCACACTATACCCTACAACTAGAGGATTAGAATACCTGTCAATAATAGCTAAAAGTCCACTATAAAAATGTCAACAAAATATACTAATGTCTTCTTACAATAATGGTAAAATTACATTTCATAAACATTTGTAATCAATTATAAATAATACATATTTGTTTAACAAACTTATCAAAATTAGGAAAATTATTTCGTAACAAATATGCAATGTTTATAATTACATCACACATACACATTACATTAAAATCGACATTTCCCACCCAATAAAAATTGTAATTTAAATACTTACAATTTTTGTAGATGAGAAAGACGCAATCAAGCAAAATGCAATCCATACAATCCAATCCAATATAGGACAATTCCAATATGGGAAACCCTCAAAAACCCGAAAATAAAGTTAAAAAATTAAAAAAACGCTCCAGGAAATCCCGAAAACAGTAGTGTGGACACTTTAGTATTTAAAGTGATATACACACAACTTTTAAAAAACGGTCACGCATATCAATGTATCTATCCAATTCGAAACACTCCAAAAACCCGAAAAATTTTGAAAATGTGTAAAAACCGCTCCTGGCAAACACGAAAAATAGGAGATAAATGTCAAAATATAACCATAATAAGTCAAACATTAGTTTCTCCGGAAAAAAACGCGCTTCCTTCCATGTAGTTTTCATGCGAGGAACCGGAACCTGTAAAATAACTGACATAACGAAACCCACCCACAAATAGCCCATAACATTTGTAAATACACTCACAATTAACAGTAACCATGTAAGAAGACATTTCCGAACACTTAAAATAACACTAGAACTAAAACATTCACGACGCATCTACAACGAAGACATTTCACCAAAACGCTACTTAAAAAATTCATACATACACCAAAAAACACTACAAAGTTCGATTATACCCTCAAACATGACCACTTACTTATAATTTGTATGTAAAAATAACCTTACCTCTCTCCACGCGAAGCAACTCCCAACCGCGAGCTTCTCCAGTCCAGAATGGAGCGCAATAACCTTACGCGGTAAAAAAGTAGTCCCCTTAAACCATTTGTGTAAAAGTATCATAGACAATACAATGTTATAGTAAAAAAATATAATACATACACATTTATAATTTTACAAATTAATACACTATACTCATTATAATTTAACATATTTAAGAAAAAGAAATATATTTAATATAAATTAATATATAATAATTATTATATATTAATAATATTAAAAAAATATGTAAGACTTGGAATAAAAGATGTAAATATTTTGTTATTGTGTACATTTATATGAATAAGTTTGTGTTTCTTTTTAAGTAAACATTATAATTGTTTATGGTAATAATTAATAATAATAAATAATATAACTTATTTATTGTTATTAATATCAAAATTATAACCATTTAATATATAAACAATGCCCAGAAATAATGTATTTTTTTATCTCTGAATGTATGTTTTTCTGAAAATAATAAAAGAATGATTATGTTTATTAATTAATAATAATAATAATAAATACATTTCTTATTATTTTTATTAATTATTACAAAATGATTTATAATAATTTCTAACTATAACAAAAGTATATAATTGCTTAAATAATATTTTGGCAATACCAGATATTATAATTAAACATATTGTTCCCCTATACTGTTATAAAGTTTACAACATAATATATTTATATGTTTCATTTAAAAACAACATTGTCTGAAATATGTATCAACAAATGTTTTAATTTGTATTTCAATTTCTTGAACAAATGTAATAATAGTCATGTTACTTGTTAAAATTATACATGTTTTATATTTAATAATATTAATATTTAATATTAACATTATTAAATATTAATGGAAGAAATTTAAAAAAACAAGTTTTTTTATTTATTTCAATATAAATACTTGTAACTCAAAGTTAATGATGGGAATATTTTATATTTACTGAAATAATGTTGTAAACAAAGTTTTTATTTAATTGACAACATGTATATAAATGTTAATGTGTTATTCTGTGAATACTAAAAGTCAAAATAATGTTATGTTATTTTTGTTTGTGATTGTATTGTAGTACACAATAAAAATTTCAAAAATGGTTAATAAAGTTTTTTAAAACATCCATGTTGCATTAGTTTTTAATATTATAAGACAGTAATGTAAAAATGTATGCAAATGTGCTGGACACTGACCAATTTAATATGTCCTATTGCTACTCCAGTCAAGCTAATATCATTGAAGGTGCAGGACACTGACCAATAATTATTTACTATTCCTACTCCAGTCAAGCTAATATCAGGAAATGTGGTGGACACTGACCAATGATTAATTACTAATCCAACTCCAGTGTAGCCAATATCAGTGATGGTGCTGGACACTAACCAATTAATAATTACTATTCCAACTCCAGTCTAGCTACTTTCTGGGAAGGTGCTAATACATATATTTTTTAGATAAATTTAAAACTTAATAATGTAATGTTATATTTTTTTGTATTTTCCTGTAATAGCTTTAATGTATAATTTTTTTTACCCTGTACACCTGTACCCCAAAAACACAAAACTGTCCCTGAACACTAAAAATACCCCTTCACCCAAAAACCCCAAACTGACCCTGAACCCAAAAAATACCCCTTTACCCAAAAAATGAAAACTGACCCAGAACCATAAAAATACCCCTTAACCCAAAAACTAAAAACTGACCCTGAACCCCAAAGCATACCCCTTTACCCAGGAACAGAAATCTTACCCAGAACCCTACAAATACCCCTTTATCCACAAACTGAAAACTGACCCTGAACCCTACAAATACCCCTTTACCCACAAACTGAAAACTGACCCTGATGCCAAAAAATACACCTTTACCCAAGAACTGAAAACTGACCCTGAACCCTTAAAAAACCCCTTAACCCACAAACTGAAAACTGACCCTCAACCCAAAAAATACCCCTTTACCCAAGAACTGAAAACTGACCCTGAACCCTATAAATACCCCTTTACCCACAAACTGAAAACTGACCCTGAACCCTATAAATACCCCTTTACCCACAAACTGAAAACTGACCCTGATCCCAAAAAATACACCTTTACCCAAGAACTGAAAACTGACCCTGAACCTTTAAAAAAACCCTTAACCCACAAACTGAAAACTGACCCTCAACCCAAAAAATACCCCTTCACCCAAGAACTGAAAACTGACCCTGAACCCTCTAAATACCCCTTTACCCACAAACTGAAAACTGACCCTGATCCCAAAAAATACACCTTTACCCAAGAACTGAAAACTGACCCTGAACCCTTAAAAACCCCCTTAACCCACAAACTGAAAACTGACGCTCAACCCAAAAAATACCCCTTCACCCAAGAACTGAAATCTGACCCTGAACCCTCTAAATACCCCTTTACCCACAAACAGAAAACTGACCCTGAACCCTTTAAAAAACCCTTTACCCACAAACTGAAAACTGACCCTGATCCCAAAAAATACACCTTTACCCAAGAACTGAAAACTGACCCTGAACCCTTAAAAAACCCCTTAACCCACAAACTGAAAACTGACCCTCAACCCAAAAAATACCCCTTCACCCAAGAACTGAAATCTGACCCTGAACCCTCTAAATACCCCTTTACCCACAAACAGAAAACTGACCCTGAACCCTTTAAAAACCCCTTTACCCACAAACTGAAAACTGACCCTGATCCCAATAAATACACCTTTACCCAAGAACTGAAAACTGACCCTGAACTCTTTAAAAACCCCTTAACCCACAAACTGAAAACTGGCCCTGAACCCAAAAAAATACCCCTTTAACAAAGATTTTAAAACTGACCCTGAACCCTAAAAATACTCTTTTACACAACATTAAAGATTAATATTTAATTAACAATTAAATAATAATTAACAATAACAAAAAAGTAAATATATTAGCACATTAGCTGTAATTAATAGAATGTATTAATTAATATTGTTTATTTCCAATTAATTAATTAACATTAACAAACAATTATAGATTATAATAAAATTACTCCAATTAATGTAATTAACTAAATTAAATTAATTAATTACCAATTAATTAATTTAAAAAATATGCAAAAAAGTAATAAAATAATTAACTAATTATTATTAATTAATTACCAATTAATTAATTAAAAAATATGCAAAAAACTTAATAAAAGAATTAACTAATTAATATTAATTAATTACCAATTAAAATCTAATTAAAAAAATTAACATATATTAATTAATTAATTATTATTAAAATACTTCCCACCCTATTCCCCTATAAACCCACAACCCGCTCCTAAACATTAACTACTATTTATATTTTTATTAATAAATTTATTTTATTTTTTTACATTTTTTCTACTTATTCTCGATATTTTTTATTTGACTATTTATCGATATTTTGTCTGGTCGATATTTTTGAGTCGATATTTTTGTAAACAATATTTTTTTGTCATTTTTTGAGTCGATATTTTGTCCAACGATATTCCTAAAGCCGATATTTAGTTAATGTCGATATTTTTACCTCGATATTTTGTCCATTCGATATTATGTAGTCGATATTATGTCCAGTTACCGTTTTTCTCTACACTGCAAAAACACGTGTTAATTTAGCACAAGCATTTCAGACTGACTAGGCCTCATTTCATGTCTCATGTGCCATGTGTTATCACTTGCACCAAAATATGCGTGTCAATTTTAAATGCAGTCTGTCTGTAGCACAAAAAATAAAACAAGGCCCGACTCCAGATGAAATCTGCTCCATCAATATTCTTCATTGGTTTGTGTCATCGTCTACTGTAAACCGTGGCTGTTTTTTGTCAAAAGGCTTAGTAGTCTATCCGTAACCTCCCATCGCGACACCACATGTTACATGTGTTGGTACTCGGTAGGCTTTAATTACAGCCTCCGAGCACTATTTTGTCAAATAGCTTCAACCTGCCACCTCTCTCCTAACGCTTTTTTTTTCATTTTTATAGCACACATTTGCAATACAATAGGTCTTGCATTTGTGAGAGTTTGAGCTATTGGCATTGTAAATGGCAATGCCTTTTATTTATCTGCTTTAAAAAAACACATAAATAAAATGCTTTGTAATTTGCAATGCCAATAGCTCAAACTCTCGTAAATGCGAGACCTATTGCATAGTAAATGCTTGCTGCATTTGTTGACTGTGTCCCCCACCACAGTTAATGTACACATGACGAATCCCAAGTGCATTCCCCTGCACCATTTGCAGGATGGCTTGACGTCACAGAGCTGATACTCAACTCATGGCTCTGTGAGGCAGGGTCACATGCTGTAAACAGATGCACTGCACGTGCTTCTGCACCTCGTGTATCTGTTCAGAGCATTCCACAGAGAGGATTTTAGGAGCTGCCAGCTTAGCCTCATTGAGAGGAAGCCCCACAGACTGCTGGTGTACAGTACCTCTGGTGCAGTCTGTTCAACACTAACCGGACATCAAAACTGTTGGGGTAAGGGGGCGTGGCTAGGCGAGAAAGCATGGCGGACGCGTTTTAGTCGTTCTCTGTCCGGCCTGACAATTATCCTCTAGTTATCCGGACTCCCTCAACACGTTGGCAGCCCCGGGGTATATCCCGACATACCTGTACTTGGCGACATCGCCTCTGCTGTGTTTTGGTGGCCAGAGGGTCCCGGGCCGGAGTTGGAAGACCCTGTGGGGCCTGGAAGGATGTAGGTGGAGCCGGGCCTGAAGTTTGGCGACTCCTGTGGCTGCACCGGGCGGGCGGAGTGACAGCGGAGGCTCCGCCTGGTGGGTCCTTGCAGAGGAGGGCATGGCATACGGTTATCGGAGGGCATATCGGCCCCCGAGGGGTTGCTGACGCCGACCCGGACGAGGTGTGGAGTGTCCTGGGACAGGCGCAGCAGCAGATCCGGCAATCGGAGGAGGATTAGGTGGCGGGAGCAGAGTGAGGGGCCCGGAGTGGCAGGCCCGGCCCCCGGGAGTGGTGCGTGTTCTGGTGGACCTCTGGAGCCTCTGCGACCCCCCGCTCGGAACAGTGACATGCCTGTGGGGGGCTCTGCTTGTCGAGCAGTCACCTGGCCGGCTTGCAGACCTATGTTTGTGGCCCGCTGTGAGCGCGGAAGTCAGGGACTAAATTTTGGCGTACCCTGTGCCGGTGAAAGGTCGGCGCCGTTGGATCCGATGCCGTCCGGTGGGTCCCGGAGGCGGCAGACCTGGAGGCGGGTGACTTGGGCTGGTTGATGCCTCCGGGGGCCCACTGTGAGAGTGGAGTGGAGCGTGGGGCCCTGACACGCAGCCTGATCCTGCGGCCAGGGGGATAGGCCGGCTGCTGAGGAGATCGTAGCCCAAGCCATCGGGCCCTGGCGGCTGAAGCTGCCCCCTTGGGGACGTGGCTGTGAAGGGTCCAGATGGTCAGTGGCCCAGAGGGAAAGGGGCCCCCTCATGGTGTCGAGCTCCCCCCGCCGAGTGTCTCCTGGTAGCTGGGTCTGGTGGTGATGACCACCGTGGATATTAGTGGCTAAGCGGTGGGGACAGGTGGACAGAGCGGTGCTGGTGTTAGCGGCATCGCGGGTTGGCTGAGCCTATGGGGCGCCCGCAGAGCTTGAGACAGTGACCGAGAGGCTCAGTGGTGATCGCGGGAAGACCTTGTTTGCGGCGCTGGACTGGAGTAGGCCCTGCAGTGGCGGGCCCGTGCCCCACAGGTGAGGAGAGTGGGGAGGGGCCAGTGTGGTGTTCATCTGCCCCATTCCGGCGCAGATGAAACTCTAATGGAGAGCCGGGTGAGCAAACTGAGCCAGGCAGAGATACTGGGGGTGCTGACCTGCAACAGGAGGGCTGCAGATCCTGACCTGGGGAGCCTGCTGGTAGATAGCGACCAGCGTTGACTTTGGGGGCGCCTTCGTGAAGCGAGGTCTGGTGGAGGCAGTGCTCCGGACTTGAGCCAAGTCGGTGGGTGCCCGGAGGCAGGTGGTCATGACGAGGGGCAAGGGCAGTAGTGGCACCACAATCAATGGGCCCATTGATGGCGGCAATCACGCAGTCCCAGGACATGTTGCACGCTGAGTTGGGCGCAGTAGGCACGGATGTCACGCTCCTGCGGTAAGACTTAAGGAACGCTGTGCGCCGCATTACGGAGGCCGAGACTAGGCTTTCGGGGGTGGAAGATGATGTCGCAGCCCTGAAGCGTCAGGTGGCCAAGATGGAAAGTGTGCAAAAAGGCCTGGCACTGCGGGCTGAAGATGCAGAGGGACGGGCGCGACCCAATAACCTGCGCTGTTAGATTTCCAGAGGGCTGCGAGAAAGGCAATATGGAAAAGTTCCTGACTCATTGGCTGGAAAGCTGGCTCCCCCCCGATGCTGTGTCCCGGTGCTTTGTGGTGGAACGGGCCCATAGAGCTCTCATCCAGAAACCTCCGCCAGGGGCCCGGCCACGGCCGGTGATTGCGAAATTGTTGAATTATCACGACTGCGACGTAATCCTGAAACAGGCCAGAGCCAAAGAACCCCTGCTGTACAAGAACTGTCGCGTCATGATTTTTCCGGACTACACACGCCTGGTGCAGCAGCAGCGTCAGTCTTTCCTTGCGGCCAAGGCCCGTCTCCGGGACCTCAAGCTTCCATATGCCTTGCTGTTCCTGGCCCGCTTATGGGTGGTGTTCCAATCACGTACCCACTTATTTGATACTCCAGAGGAGGTGTTTAAGTGCACTGATGAGACGGTGAGGGTGCGACCACACACCCTGCCGGGGCTGGACTCGGACTCCTCCATGAACGAGGCCCAATCGAAATCCTCCAGGGGGTCTCGTCGGGAGGAAACCTGGCGATCCCGATCCCGACGGCGCTCTGCATCCGGTGGGGCTTGGACCGGGGGTACCCGGCTCCTGGACAACAAGCAGCGGACACATGACTCTCGTATTCTATGGTTTAAATGATGTTGGATTGTTCCTCATAGGGAGCCTATAGCTATGTTTGATTCCTTCAAAGGGAGGGAGGTGTGACATGGCCTTCCCCCCCCCCCTTTTTGGTCTGGTACTGGTGTGGGGTGGGCCAAGGAAATATGGGCTGTAGGGTGGGGATCCATTGGCACGGGGGACTTTGGGGCCCACGTTTGGGGTCGGAAGCCAACCTTGCCGCGACAGGTACTTCAACTGTTTTGAGGTATGGGGTGAGGGGATGGGGGTCCAGTTGTTTGGGGAGGGATTTGTTCTGGTTGGGTTTGGGTCGCACAGTCACGGGGGGTTCCCCACATTTGGTTCATGCACTCCCGCACGCCCCGGTGTCTGTGCGGCGACCAGGGCAGTTTTCTGATGGCGCAATGCACAGATAAAGCCTCGGGGTCCCACAGTACCCTCCGTATTCTTAGCTGGAACGTGCGTGGGGTATTAAACAAAATCAAAAGGGGAGCAGTGCTATGACAAGCGAAAGGAGCTGGGGACGACATACTTCTACTACAAGAAACTCACTTACTAGGCACTAAGGCCCTGTGATTGCAACGCTTTGTCTTCCAGCAGGTCTTTCATGCAGGATTTGTGAGAGGGTCCAGGGGTGGGGCTCTCCTGGTACACCGTAGAATTCCTTTTATCCACATGAAACTATGGGCTGACACGCAAGGGAGGTATCTGTTTGTCAGGGGTATGGTGGGAGAGGACCCTCTGGTGTTGGGTTGTGTCTATGCTCCGCCGCCACTGCTGTGGTCACTGGTTGAGAAGTTGTTCGCGATCTGGGCGGACATCCCGCATGTGCTCGTGGCGGTTGGGGGTGACTGGAACGATGTCCTGGATGTTACTAAGGATAGATATAGGCCGGAGGGGGCCCGAGTGTAGGCCATTCCACGAAACTGCGGGATGTGGTGGTGGGGCTGGACTGGGTGGACACGTGGCTGTGCCTTCATGGGGATGATCGGGAGTTCACATTTCTCTCCGCTGTCCACAAATCCTTCTCCAGGTTGGACTACATTTTTGTACCCAGAGTAGCGGCTGGATGAGTGGAATCGGCAGCAATCCTCCCACGTGGCCTTTCAGATCACTCGCCTATTTTTGTTGAGCTCTTGATGGGTAGGGGGAGGCAGCCATTCCACGGGCGCCTTTCGGTGTGGCACCTTCAACAGGATAACTACAGGAGGCATATGTGTGAGGCAATATCCGATTATCTGGTCGGGAATGTTGGTTCTGTCTCTAGTGCCGGGACGTTATGGGAAGCATTGAAACCCACACTGTGGGGGGTGGATATTGCCTGGTGTGCGGAGGCTCGCAAGCAGCGGCGGGCAGCTCTGGTGCACGCTGAGTCGGAGATAGGGGAGTTGGAGCGTCGGGGGCGGTCGACAGGGGGAGACTCAGGAGGTGAGCCGGCTCCTTCTGGTGGAACAGTCCTATGCGGCCCTCCTCCTGGATGAGGGGCGGCAGGTGTGGCTTGCTACGCGCAGTAGAATCTGCCAATGGGGAGATAAATCTAGCAAAATGTTGCATCAGCTCTGTCAGGGGACCTTTCATGTGCAGGTTTTGCCGGGGATCCTTGATGGAGCAGGTGCCCCGCTGACGGACCCAGGGGAATTGGCAGAGAGTTTCGCTGCGTACTATGCAGACCTATACGCCCCACAGGAGTGCCTGCCGGAATATATGGTAGACAAGTTCATAGCTGACTTGCCTCCTAGAGCGGTGTCGGACAAGGTGCGAGATCAGTTGGAGCTCCCTCTGACGGATGTGGAACTGGGCACAGCCCTGGGTGAGCTCATCTCGGGGAAAGACCCCGGTCCGAATGGATTCCCAAGTGAGTTTTTCAAGAAATATAATACACAATTAGCCCCTCATTACCTGGCGGCATTGGAGGAGGCCAGGGTCCAGGGCAGGCTCCCTCTGGACTGGACGCACGCAGAGGTAGTGGTGTTCCACAAGCCGGATCGACCCCCAGAACAACATGCCTCCTATCACCCGATATCGCTCTTAAACATAGAGGCCAAGGTCTTGACCAAGGCATTGGCCAACCGGCTTCTTCCTCATATCTCGGAGCTCATTCACCCGGACCAGGCCGGCTTTATGCCTCATAGGGCGACCAAGGACAACATGTGGCGGTGGAGGCGGTTAGACGCACTGGGCAGCGGGCTGCGCTTCTCCTTGCTGTAATGGACAGAGCATTTAATTTGTTAAGCTGGGTTTATCTGTTCTCGCTACTGCCACGGCTCAATCTTGGGCCCCATTTCCTGTCCTAACTGCGTCTTCTCTATACTGACCTGACGTCCTCAGTTCGAGTGGCGGGAGCAGTCTCGTCCAGGTTTCGGATTGGCGAGGTACCCGGCAGGGTTGCCCCCTCTCGCCCTACCTATTTGCCTTGGCTATGGAGCCAATAGCGGCGTGGGTATGCATGGATGCGCAGCTGAGGGGGTTTGAGTTGGCGCAGGGGCCATCGACAGGATTGCATTGTACGCGGACGATGTCCTCTTCCTTCTTACAGATCTTAATAGATCAGGGCCGCACCTCCTGCGGATAATGCAGATCTTCGGCGAGACATCGGGCTCTATATGAACCCTCGCAAGTCCACATTGTGGGTGCTGGGGGAGCGAGCACAAGCAGTAGGTAAATGGGTATCTTCACTTCAGGTAGCGATGGGGGGTCTCAAGTGTCTGGGGGTTTTCCTGTTGGAGGTCCCGGCCGTGTCCTGGGAGCGGAATCTGGTGCCAGTCAGGGAACGTGTACGGGCTGACCTCAAAACCTGGTCGCATATGGCGCTTACTATATATGGTAGGTCTGCGAACTTTAAAATGGTGGCACTCCCCCGCCTACAGTATCAACTGCAAAATCACCCGTATCCGATATCGCCGGGTTGGTTTCGTCAGATGAACTCCACCTTGAGGCAGTTTTTGTGGGGGGGGGGGGCGCGGTGCACGTGGCACTGCGCACGTGTTTCCTATCTACCTATTGTGGGGGACTGGCGACCTTGGATATACTCTCCTACTATCAGGCCTCCCACCTTTTGGTATTGAACGAGTGGTGGTATTGCGACAGGGGTGACCCGGTGTATGCCATGGAACGCTACCTGATGGGCTCCCATACGTTACACACCGTCCTTTACACGGCATCACTGCGGAGTGTGCTGCCGGCGGCCACTCAGGTGGTGTTTTGCATCTGGTGGCAGGCTTTGCGCCGGATGGGGTGGTGAAATACCCTAACAGCGGAGACCCCTTGTGGCACAATGGGCAGTTTCCTGGCCTGGCGTCGCTACAGGGCTTTAGGCGATGGGACAACATAGGCATTTCTACTCTGGGGGATGCACTGCAGGGTATGACACTTAAGTCCTTCCAGGATCTTAGGGAGGAATTTGGTATGCCTTAGTCCCAGTTTTTTAGGTACCTCCAATTTCGCCATGCACTAACCCCTCAGCCTGAAGGGGTTGGATTCCCTCGCTGAATTTAGCCCAATGGAGGCGAAGGTGTTCATGGGGGACCTGGAGACGAAGAAAATATCCTGCATCTACCAGACACTAGCCACGCATAGTTCCCCTACGCTGCAGAGGCTCCGGGAGCAATGGGAGGAAGATGTGGGTGAGTTGGAGGAGGAGGACTGGAGGGAGGCTCTGGCTGCTCCTGGGGTGCCCCCATAGCCATGCGTCTCCGCCTCATTCAATTTAAATACTTGCATAGAGTCTACTTTACCAGGGTTCGGCTCTGGCGGGCGGGACTGATCGCCTCACCGGACTACCTCCGCTGTAGCAGGGAGGAAGGGACGTTCATGCATACAGTCTGGAGTTGTGGATCTCTTGATCGGTTTTGGAGGGGGGTCTTGGCCTGTCTGTCTGAGGTGTTGGGATGGGTGCTCCTGCGTACGCCACAGTTTGCCCTGCTACATGTAATGGATGGGGTGGGGGTAATCTCTATAAAAGGCACCTGATGTTGCTAGGCCTTACAACAGCCAAAAGAGACATTGCTAAGGGGTGGAAGGACTCAAAGGCCCCATCTGTGGCCATCTGAAAGAGAGAGCTAGATTTTTGTATGGGGCCGGAGCAGCCGATATTCGTGGCCAGAGGGTGCCCGCGGAAACATTATAAAATTTGGAAGCGCTAGGCAGATTATAGAGGTATGTGGCTTGAACCCCCTGTGGAGCAGGAAGACCTTCCCCGAGAGGGGTGATGGGGCTGGTGGTACAGAGCCGAGAGACATGGGGCTAGGGAGGCGGGTGTGCTTGTGCATATTTTACCTTTTGTGCTGTATACTGCTTGATATGAGTGGGTTGGGCCTGGTGGTGGTTGTGCGACTCGGGGGGGGGGGGTAGTTGGGGTGGGAGCGGGGAGTTGGGGTAGTTGGGGCTTGGGGTGGGAGGAGTGAGGGAGGGGGGGTTGTTCAAAGAGTGTTTGGTTATTCACTCACCAATTTGTGCGTATAAAGTCAAAAGTCGATTGTCTTTGATACTGTCATGTTTGCGATCTGCAGCCATCCCTGGGAAACAGGGCCCTGCATAAACTGTGCAGTCTGACAATAAAATCTGTCTTTCCCTTCACTTTGCCCCAATGTCCTTGCTTTGCCAGATGCCGAGAATGCTTATTAAACTCATTACCTCCTCGTCCCTCCCTCGCTTCCATTCCTTACGTAGTCGAGGCAACCCTGCCTCACCAGACACCCATACTACATGATTTATCACGGGGGGCTATAAGTAGCCCCCACCCCTCTCAAACCTCCTGTTTTTCTTTTGTCTCACCTGTTGAGATGCGCGTACCACTTGCTGGCCGTTTGCGGTGCTGCGGTCTTGATTTCTTCGCTGGATTTCTTCTGTTGGATTCCTTCGTGTGTGGTCTTCTCCCGCGATTTCTTCTGCCTGTGGGGCCTGGCGGTGCTGGCCTGGGCAGCGCTGTGCCTTCCCTCGCAGCGTCTGGGGTTTGCGGTGCTCCCTTGGCGGTGGAGCAGGCTGGTCCGGCTGACGGAGTCACCGGCCCTGTGTGGCTGGGGCTGTCTTTCCGGGTTGGAGGCCAGAAAGGGAAGCAGCAGCAGGGGAATTTCGTCTGGCATCCTCGGCTGGCTGTTTCTGCTCGTCATTACAGTAAGGGCCTCGTGTGAGGCTGTTTTTTATCGTTTCACTTGCATTTTCTGATTGGATTTCTGTGTTTTGCAGGGGGGGTTCCGCTTTTCTCTCTTTTTGATTGGTTTTCTGGGGTTCCCTCCTGGTTTTGGTGCCAGTTGGTTGGTCACTGTTGCTTGGTTAGTCACTATTTAAACTACTTCGGCTGTGCTTCTGGTTTTTGGGTCATTATGTCAAAGCGTGCTTCCAAGCGCAGGCAGGTTTTGTCCTCCTCCTCCTCTGATGATGATGATGATGAGCCGATACCGGCTCGCCGGACTAGGTCCAAGGGTCCGGGGGATTCTGTGGCCCTGTTGTCTGCTTCTGAGGTCCAGGACATGATTGAGGCGGCGGTTGCTTGCGCTGTGGAGTCCAGGGTCTGGTGGACTCTCCCTCTGAGGACTCTTCTTCAGGCGCTGCCATGCCTCTACCTCTTCTGGGAAGTGTGTGCGTAGGGAGGAGGTTCCAGAGATTCTCCAGCACATTAGGGAGAACTTGGGGTTTTCCCCCTTTTCTGCACCTGAGGTGTTGGATGACATATTTCCTCAGTATGTTAAACCCCCGTTCTCACGATGCCATTTCATGGGCGCATCAAGGACTTGATTTCTGGGGAATGGCGCGATCTGGAGCGCTCCTCGGTTCCTCACTTCTTGCAGAAGCTGTACTCCTTGGAGGAGGGGGAGGTTTCTCTTCCTCACTCTGTCAAAGTGGATGCCATGTTGGCCACCCTGATTGGTCGTACGGCGATTAATCCTGAGGATTGTTCTCCGGCTGATGCTACTGATAAAAAGGTGGATGGGGCGCTGAAGAAGGCCTTCTCTGCTGGTATCTTGTCCATGCGTGCTGGCATTTATTCTGCTCAGTCGTTGGTTTCTGACTTTGGGAAACTGGCCACGGCTATTCAGGATGAGTCGTACTTCTCTTACTTGCTTGTCCACATGGAACAACAGGCCAAGCTCTTGGCTGACGTCACTTCGGATGTGCTTCTTTCTTCTGCCATGGCTTCTGGTTCCTTAGTCCTGGCTCGGAGGTACCTGTGGATGCGGGACTGGAAGGCGGATTCTTCGGAGAAGTCCTCTCTCCTTATGATCCCCTTTGACGGGTTACCTAATTAAATTAAATTAGGCAACTTGCTTTCTAGACGTAGTACCTATTTTCTGAGATGCCATTTATTCCGGGCATATGTCTTTTACTTAGCAAGCATGTGGAAAGTTAGCCCAATTCACAACCGATGCCCAGGCTGCTGGCGCAAGACGCCTCTTAGTTCCCATTCTGAATAGTTACCAAATAAAGAGACGGGCGCTGGAAGCAGGAACACAAGAACAGAGTTTTATTTCTCATGAGGAGAGCCTGTCATTTCGGACACGAAACACAGTGTCTTTCGGGAGGTGCTCTAACAAGTTCTCTGAGACATCGCCTTTTATACATCACAAACATTCCTTATTACAATAATGACATTGTGAAGCAAGGAAAAGACATCCCCGACCCCTCCCCGCTCTGGCGCAATCCAACACGTGGCTACAGTAGAGGTCCTCACCCTATACAATGGGAGGGGGCTATCACTCAGCTGAGTGCTCCGCTGATTCCTTTGGAATGTGTGCGCCTGATCGATTCTCGGAGGGGTGGGGAGGTCATGATCAATAGTAGCTCTTTTGAAGAGGGGCGAGTGCATACAGTGGTGGGCAACAAACTGTATCCTCAGGCGAAGGAGATGACCAGTGGTCCGTGAGGACAATCGGGCTCAGTGGAGGGGTCATCAAGGGAGGGGTATTCATGGGAAGAAGGGAGGTGATGGTCAGACGCGGGGTGTGATTCCCAGGGACAGAGTCGCACAGAGAGAGAGAGATCTTATGACCCATACATGAGAGAGCGGGGTCAGTCAGGTACAGCTGGGGGGGGGTTATGTCAGCTGAGGCGAGGGATGCTTCTTCAAGAGGAAATGGGGGGGTGCGTGGGTCAAGCAGGAGGGTTACTTTTCAGAGCAGGGTCGCGCAGAGGGAAAGGGTTTTATGGTCTATGCATGTGAGAGTGGGGGGGTGTTCAAATGTGCGCAGGAGGGAAGCCGGGGATTCCAATGAGCGGGCAAAAAGGCCATGGGGCCTAAAATGGCTGTCATGTACATATGGGCACGGGCTTTTACTGGCGGAATGATGTGGTCAACGTTTCACGGTATTCATGGTGCCTACAGGGAGGGGGATGGGAGAAGGCAAATGAACGCCGCTTATGTACATTAATATTGCTAATTTCCACAGTCGCCGCTTTTAACATAAGCGAGTTCATTTCCTAACTAATGGGCGTACATATAATACATGTGTGGTCGATGAGATGGCATTTGTCAAATACCAGCGAATTGCATATAACCATGGCACAATCGACGCGGTTGATGGAATGCAGCACATATGAATTCATAGTTGGTGGGTTACTTATACAAGCCTAGAGTTCAGCATACTACATAGTATAAATATCCTGACTTTCTCTTCGGTGGCATCAATGTACAGCTTTTAAAAGTGACCGAAAAACATTTTGAAAGCAATACAAAGTGGTTGAGGGTGGAATTCAGTTCGACACAAGTAATTTAGTCAAATTGATGGGTGTCACAGTGTCTTTTTAGCAGTGAGCCATCACTGGTAGGCTCTAGTCCGTTTTCTTTCGTTGGCGCTGTTGAGCACCGGCGGTGGAGCTATAGGTCCCGCTCGGATCTAACCTTACGCGTTGCAGGGTGCGGTCAGTCCTCTGCTGTTAGACCACCGTCCTGTTCCCTAACCAATTCTTTAAGGGTGCCTTATGCTCGGCACCTGTATTTCCTTTTTCCTTCTGTGGCAAACCCCATTTCCATCTGAATGCTGTTCTTCTTGTCTGAGTCAAAAAGTCGTGTGGGAAAGAGGGGGTGTTGGATAGTCGAGGGAAGAGAGGGCGGAGTGGGGTCAGGTCTTTTCTTGGACATGTCAAGGGACCAAGGGAGCAAAGGAAAATGAGCAGGCTGGCCCATCAATCGGGCCCACAAAGGGGGCGAAGACTTCAGGCACACGTGGGTTAGCAGACAGAGGGCTTCAGGGCAGCCCTTCAACTTTTCATTTTCCACGTTTGAGATTGCTGTCTCGTCCCGTATCTTGCTGCTCTGCAGCTCCACCTTTGGTCGAGGTCACATGTGTCTCAAGATCTGCAGCCAGGCTGTACGTCACGTCCGACCCTTCTCCTCCGATGATCGTATATCTTTGAATGGGTACAAAACAAGTTTTAGAGAACTGGCAGGAGAAGACATTTATGCATTTGAATTCTGCCCTCAATCCTACGCATTTGGGGGTTACGTTCATCGGTCACAGTCAGAACCCTACCACCATGAAGTACACATGTCGGCATTCCTACTGTGTTTGTGCCAAGTCTATTTATCGTTCATTCCGGCTAACCCTTTCAAAAACAGGGCAGGGGTGCTATCATCGAGAGAGGGGGAGGGAAAACAGGCTTTCATCGAGGAGCGACAGTTAATCAAGGTCATCAGTTATACTTCGAGGACAGCTGATATGGAGCAGGGGTCAGGGAGAGGCGGGGACGCTTTGGACATTCGCGCTTGAGTGCAGAGGGGTGGGGCAATCTGGGCATTGGGGATCAATCTGGACATTGGGGCTTGTATCTCTAACGAACTGGAAAATAGGATGCCATTGACATATAGTCCCCCTATAAAAGGGCCAGATTAGGGGACATCAGCCGTCTTACCTGTCCCTTCCTTCTTAGCCAATTCAAGTTCTTTCATTTTGCAGAAAGGAGAGGTAGTAATATGGCTAGTTACAATCATTTTAGTTTCTGTCAATTTTGCTGAACACCTTCGCGTTCAATAAGTATCCAATTAGGCTGGTGCCGGCGGGGCACAATTTTACCACAAAAAGAAAGAGGCAATAGGGGGGGGGCTCTCATAGAGAGTGAGAGTCGTCCGCATTCTAAACGAGCCATTCGGTACACGTATGACATGTAGAAAGGTAGAGAGAGAGAGAGAGAGAGAGAGATAGAGAGGGAGAGAGAAAGAGAGAGACGTGTACGGTAATAGGTCATTTAATGCGCTCACAACACAGAACGGCAGGGGTCAGGTAACACGGAAACGCAAACAGAGGGAAGACATAAACCCATACATTACATACACACAAACTCAGACAAGGGAAGACATTACGTGTGTTACATACAAAAAATTCACGACAAAACATAGAACAGTTATTGGCCAAAAAGATCTCTTTCTGCATGCTGCGCATCTTTAGTGTCCTATTTATCTACGTTCTGAGCTCTTTTTACCTTTTTCCTCCTTTTCCTCTTGTTTGCCATCTTTGCGAGTGTTCTCGGTTACTAATACTTACACCTCGGTCAGTTGGTCAGGAATTAACCTGGTCGGGTTACTGCTCACGGTGGGATCTTTGAATCATTTTTCCTTTTCTCCCTTTTGGCGAAAAGGTTCTCCAGGCTGAGGCAACGGAGGGCATTAATCGGGAGAACAGTCGGACAGCTTAGCTATATCTATAAGGGTGCGAGAAGGAGGTGGTACACGTTTTTTTTTTTTTTTAACATTAACAACATTCCTAGTCTTTCAGACGGGCGGTGCTTAGGTAAACCTTACCCCGGAACTTTCCTTGTCCTTTCCCTATCTAGTTAAACGTCATAGTTGCATTATCTGGCGTGCTGGTTCGAGTCATAGTCTGTCATATCGTACTAACCCGTCGAGTATCTACGTCAGTCCATCCTCCCAATCACTAGGTTCTGAGGGAGGAACAGTCATGTCTAAGTAAGGGGGGTGTTACATCTTACAAACCTCGTCATGTATAAGCACTATGCTCCAATTCCCTACTTCCCCTTCCGTCGGTCGTTCGGTCATCACTCCTCCATACTTCAGCCGATGTTCCGACGTGACCTGCAGATGGGAGGAGAAAGAAGGGGGGTGGGGGCAACATTCAAAACACATCAGCGCGCACAAATCCGAAAATGTTTTTACTTACCACATAATCGACCTATCTCCACACGGTGCATTCTCTACCATCTCGGTGTTTAAGCCCAGAGGGACTAGTAGTGTTAGAAACATAATCATTGGTGTTCTGCATATCCGCATGAATCACTCGAGCGTGGTCTTTTAGATCATGTGCGAGGGTGGTGGTCAGGTGGCGTTTCTTCAGTATTGCTTAAGGGCATCTAAAACGTTTTTCCTGCTGCCTGTGGCATACAACGTAACGGCTTAAGTATTGGTTTTTTTTAACCTTCAACCTTAATAAAGCTGCTTACCTTTTGCTTATATCGGAGACAGTAGTAACACATTCGAAACTCATTAATGCAATCGCTACAGTTGTACTTGCTTTTCAAAAACCTTTAATAAAAAATGTTGGCGCACAAATACGAGCCTACAACCCAGTGGGCCGGCCACAGAGCAGACTGGAGCCGGGCGTGAGGGGGACGAAGTCGGTGGCCATTCATTTCATAATATAAAGTGCGGCAAGTGCAATAACATCGTATCGAAATTCATTGGGAGTAAGCATCATAAATGTCGAAAAGTCAAACTTTCAATAACCATGGTGCGTTAAAACTTAATATCAATTCATTGTCCGAATGCTCAATTAATACCTATTTCATATCAATTCATTGCTTTAACACATAATTGGTACCCACCCTATACCAGTTCATTGTCCCAACACATAATCAATATCCATCTTATATCACTTCCTTTTCTGAACACATTATCAATATCCATCTTATCTACTTTCATTGTCCAAAAACTACATACATATCTCAGAACATCAAGGCTTGAGCAAACAGGGTACAACAAAGAGCTGAAAGTTTCATTTGTATCGGCGCCATTTTGGGCGAGGTCAGGCAGGTCCCAGTACAGTCAGATTGTCTCCACCGACTCGTGGTTGGACCAGAACCTCTTTTGGCAGTTCAAAGAGTTTTTCACAATAGGGTAACAGACTGGCGATATGAACCATCAGTCAAAAGTGGGGAGGGCGGCAGCAATCTCTCCTACCGGGTCACTCTGGTGTTCCACCGGAACTGAACAAATCTGTATTTTTGCAGGATTTTAGTCATTTCAAAACTGAGGCTGGCGCCGGCTGGAGTGCGCCGACGTCTCGTGGTTTCCATCGGGGGACGGGGGCGGGGGCGCCCGTGGAGGGGTCGGCCCCCCGTGGAGGTGTCCGCCCCCCCGGGTCTTCTAGAATCTTCAAGGTCGAGGAGAAGAGCACAGGACGTGCACCAGTCCTGGGCCAAAAGCCGTTTTTCGATTGGGACCCTGTTGATCGAAGCGTTAGGGTGTCGCTGGAAGCCTCCACCTGGGGAGGTGGGGGAGGCTCGTTCGCGCCGCTTCCCCCTTCCAGCGATCCCACGCCGTTTCTCGGCTCCAGCACTTTGGGATGGCCGTACCAGGCAATGAAGAGAGGGGGGGGTCGGAGGCAGCAAGACACCCCCCCGCGGCCTGCAGGGCACCGTTTTCTCTGGACTTTTCGTAGCAGCCAGACCAGGCGATGCGAGGGGGAGGGGGGGGTCGGTGGCATGTGCAAGACATCCCCCCCCCCTCCGTTGTCAGGGCCATCATAAAAGAAAGAAGTAGTGCCGCCGTGTGCAACCCTCCAGTGTTGTCGAAGCAGGGCGCTGCCTGTCACCCCTCCAGTGTTGTCGCAGAAGGGCGCTGCCTGTCAACCCTCCAGTGTTGTCGCAGAAGGGTGCTGCTGACCTCGGCTCCGGTTTTGTTTTTCTGATGGCCGGAGTAGGCAATAGAGAGGGGGGGGGTCGGTGGCAGAGGCAAGACATCCCCCCCCCGGTGGCCCGCAGGGCAGCCAAAAGAAGAGAAAGGGGAGACCATTACAACTTTCGGGCCGTCCGCCCCACAGCCTCCCCTTCCGATGGCGGCCAGCCGGGCCCTGCTCTGCACGTGTTGAGGCCTCGCCTTCCGGATGGGCGTAACCGCGGACCTGTTGCACTTCGGGAGCTTCCGGAATGGGGGTAGGTATCTGCTGATTTGTATCTATTTCATGTTACCGTTATTTGGGCGTGGCGGGCGGTGGGACAGACATGCTTTGGATAGCGAGGGGGCGGCGGGGCCTAGCTACCTCGTGGCTGTCTTGGCGTCAAGCTTGGCTTCTTTCGCCATTTTATATTTCTTATTACGGACTATTTCTAATGTTTCTTATTTTTAGTGAAGTTGGAAACTCATCAGTGGGCTACTGACTTAGCTCGACTTCTTTTTCCTTCCTTTTCTAGTGTGTGTTTCATGCTAAAGTTTCTGTTAACAGGATTCGGTGATCACTTCCTATTTTATATGTCCTTTTATCAGGGATACCCTCCGGTTGAGCCGGATGATCTACCTCCAATAAATGGTCCGGGTGGAACTAGATTATCAATCAGTGGGGAGTGGGTAGGCATGACGGATTACAACGGGGACAAAAGTCTGCATTACCTACCCTTTACTACTTGCAAAGACTAGACAGAATATTTCTATTCCACGTTATTTGCAAACAGAAAATACCTCAAACGAACTATTCCTTGAACAATAAATGTCCAGTCAATCAATCAATCAGTGGGGAGAAAAACAGGCATGACGGATTACAACGGGGACAAACGTCTGCATTACCTGTCCTTCGCTCTCTGCAAAGGGAGACGGAATATTCCTATTCGTCTCTGTTTGTAGACAGGGAAGATCTCAAAGAGCAACAATCGATAAAAATCGATATCAAACAATCAGTGGGGAGAAAGGTAGGCATGACGGATTACAACGGGGACAAAAGTCTGCATTACCTACCCTTCTCTATCTGCAAAGAGAGACGAACGTTCCTATTCGCCGCTGTTTGCAAACAGAGAATGTCTCGTCTCAAGAAGAGAAACAATATTTCAAGTAGCAACCAAAGCTAAATGAACCAATAAGCGAACAATATCAGTATTTAAATACCGATTCCAATACAATCAATCAATCAATCAATCAGATGGGTAAAGCCATCCTACCAATCAGGCGTGAAAAACGCCCTACTTAATCTTACCCGGACCGGACCATGTGGACAGTTCTTCGTCTTCCCTTTCCAGCGCCCGATCGTTCTCTTACTCCATGCAGCATTCCTGTGGGCTTCCAGCCAGGACAATAGGTCACTCGAGAGAGGTCCGTTCAGAATCGGTGAAGTTCATTCAATCGGCAGCCGGACGAGGGCCCTCTCAAGGCAGGTATACTCCAATTTTTTAGATGTTCACCCCATCGTCTGGACCTCTCTTACTGGACCCTATGTCACTGGTGGGCCCCGCGTTGGGCGCCAATTGTGGAAAGTTAGCCCAATTCACAACCGATGCCCAGGCTGCTGGCGCAAGACGCCTCTTAGTTCCCATTCTGAATAGTTACCAAATAAACTGACGGGCGCTGGAAGCAGGAACACAAGAACAGAGTTTTATTTCTCATGAGGAGAGCCTGTCATTTCGGACACGAAACACAGTGTCTTTCGGGAGGTGCTCTAACAAGTTCTCTGAGACATCGCCTTTTATACATCACAAACATTCCTTATTACAATAATGACATTGTGAAGCAAGGAAAAGACATCCCCGACCCCTCCCCGCTCTGGCGCAATCCAACACGTGGCTACAGTAGAGGTCCTCACCCCATACAATGGGAGGGGGCTATCACTCAGCTGAGTGCTCCGCTGATTCCTTTGGAATGTGTGCGCCTGATCGATTCTCGGAGGGGTGGGGAGGTCATGATCAATAGTAGCTCTTTTGAAGAGGGGCGAGTGCATACAGTGGTGGGCAACAAACTGTATCCTCAGGCGAAGGAGATGACCAGTGGTCCGTGAGGACAATCGGGCTCAGTGGAGGGGTCATCAAGGGAGGGGTATTCATGGGAAGAAGGGAGGTGATGGTCAGGCGCGGGGTGTGATTCCCAGGGACAGAGTCGCACAGAGAGCGAGAGATCTTATGACCCATACATGAGAGAGCGGGGGCAGTC
Source organism: Lissotriton vulgaris (assembly GCF_964263255.1). Taxonomy (NCBI): domain Eukaryota; kingdom Metazoa; phylum Chordata; class Amphibia; order Caudata; family Salamandridae; genus Lissotriton; species Lissotriton vulgaris. The sequence goes on along the minus strand of NC_141685.1, from coordinate 794,253,607 downwards.
AGGTACAGCTGGGGGGGGTTATGTCAGCTGAGGCGAGGGATGCTTCTTCAAGAGGAAATGGGGGGGTGCGTGGGTCAAGCAGGAGGGTTACTTTTCAGAGCAGGGTCGCGCAGAGGGAGAGGGTTTTATGGTCTATGCATGTGAGAGTGGGGGGGTGTTCAAATGTGCGCAGGAGGGAAGCCGGGGATTCCAATGAGTGGGCAAAAAGGCCATGGGGCCTAAAATGGCTGTCATGTACATATGGGCACGGGCTTTTACTGGTGGAATGATGTGGTCAACGTTTCACGGTATTCATGGTGCCTACAGGGAGGGGGATGGGAGAAGGCAAATGAATGCCGCTTATGTACATTAATATTGCTAATTTCCACAAGCATGTTTTCAATGTAATTAGTCAACTTGCTTTCTCGACACAGAGCGTATGTGCTGGATGAGAAGAATGAGTCCAGGTCTGATTCACAGTTTGGCAAAAATTTAAATTCTGCCAGTTAATGTGATCACTGTTCTGTGTGTTGTACTGAGAGGCCAAGGACATAATGACAATGGATTAAAACAGCTTTCTGACCTACTGACAGGCACTGTGAAAAACATGCACTGATTGAATGCAGCCAGGGCTTGTCATAGCGGACACAGGGGGCCTCATTTATGAAAAGTGACGCATCACTGCGAGAAAACAGCGATGCGTCACTTTTCATTGCGCCCTCCTTGCGACCCCAATGATGCGTCATATTTACAATATGATCCATCATTGCGCAAGGACTTACAGATATGTCAGTATTTCTGATGTATCTGTAAGAGCAAAAGTGACGCATTGCTGGAGTGTGTCACAAACGTGACGCACCTCCAGCAATGCGTCCTTTCACATGGGGCAAGCCCCATGTGAAAGGGCCTGCGTCAGTCTTACGCCTGCTGTGAGGCAGGCGCAAGATTTTGACACAACAGCGTCCTAGAAGTGACGCAGTGAAATCTCATAGATTTCACTGCGTCACTTCTACGACCTTTCTTGCGTCAATACGCCCCCCTTGCATACATTAAACCTGGCGCAGGTATAATGTGGTGCAGGGGTTTACAAAGTGACGCATCTACCTAGATGCATCACTTTGTAAATACGGCGCAACAAGGCACATTTTTTACGCCACTGGTGCGTCACAAAAAGCGGTGCACCGGCGGAGTAAAAGTAACGCACAGCCTCATAAATGAGGCCCAGGGTGTTTTCCGGGTGGGCCGGAAGGTTGGGGGCCGGTTTTGGACCGGTGGGGGATGGTTTTGGAACAGGGCAGCCACGGCCCGTGGAGAGAGTTTCGGTGGGGCAGAAAGGCGGGGCGGGGAGGGGCAGGGCGGGGGGTGCTAAAAAACGGAATATGGATAATTGGAGGTAAGTAAACAATTTAATAAATACAACGAATTTCGTAGTGCGCCCTGCAACCCAAAATGGGATGCAGAGCGCTATGAAATTTGTTTTATTTATTAAACTGTTTACTTACCTCCAATCAGGGCCGGACTGGGAACCAGAACCGGCCCTGGCAAAGTGCTCGGCCGGCCCCCCTCCCCCCCTCCGGGAGGAGAGGGGAGGGGGGAGAGGTGCGACCGCGCTCTGTTGACAGGGCCGGTTTTCGGCCGTTTTTGTTACGGGGCCGTTTTTGCAGCATAACGGCCCTGTAACAAAAACGGCCCCAGGGGCCAAAAACCGGCCCCCAACCATGCGGCCCACCGGGGAATTGCCCGGTGCCCTCAACGGCCAGTCCGGGCCTGCCTCCAATTATCCATATTCCGGTTTTAAGCACCACCCATTCTGCCCATCCCCCGCCCCACCTTTCTGCCCCACCGGAACTCCCTCCACGGGCCGCGGCTGGAACAGGGGGCCAGTTTTGCAGCAGAGCTGAAATATCACCCCTCTATACCAAAAGCAGCAGCAGTGTTTCCCGGTCAGACTTAAGTGCCAGTGCAGGCATGCATCCCCAGTTCGGCTCTGAATGCAGACTGAACTCCATAGCTCTCAACAGTGACAGTCTACTAAATCAAACCCAAAAGTACAACTGGTATTCTGAACTCACATATTTGAAAGTGCATTTTGATTAAATAAAATATTTGCCAATGATCACACTATTTAAATGGGGAAGACGTGATTTATCCAGACTTTTTGGTTTCACTTTGTAAAAACTAGCCACTAAATAGGTATATATTTGTCTTGCATTATGTTAAACCTTTGTTTTTACCCTCTTTGTGCAGTTTATATGTAGCACAATCTTTAACCGAAGGTACTGAAGCGCACACATGGTCACATTCATTTTTATAGGCACATGGGAGATTAAGTGATTTGTCCAGAATCACAGGGTGTTCATTCAAGGCAGAGAATTGAACCTGGTTCGAGAGTTGCAAAGTTGGCAGCTCTGGTTGTAACACCACATCCTGGGTAGAGGGTGGGTAGCAGGCTGAAACCAGTGTAAGAACTGTATTGTAGGTCTATTTATCACGGAAATAGTGCTGGAAATTGCACCAAAATACACCAATTGTTAAACTATTTCTCGGGTGAGGGGTTGCTCACTCGCTACACTCCCTTTCCGGCATTCCTCCAGGGGGGCGTTTACTTAAGCATTATTCTATGCTCACCATTATCGCCTGAGGAGTTGCCTTGCCCCTTCGTTCGAGGAGGCTTTAGGTATTAGTTCCCGGCCCCTCCTTTGTTCTCCTCCTATGTCAGCAGCCATTTCCCAAGACCTGTCTCAGGAGCAGTTCCCTCCCATGCAGTCCCGCAGCCGCTTTGACCTTTGACGTGATTCACTGAAAGGTTGTCCATCCGCTATGGTACTTTGTGACGTTCTCTTCCCGCCACTGACAGCATGCGTTGCTCTTCCTGCTGCTGTGGTTGCTAGAGGCTGGGTAGGGCTAAGCCTGGTGGATTGATGTTTTTCCTAGCGCTGCCAAGGTGGTGCTAGCTGACGTCATGTCATCTGGCAGCACTGGTAGGCCCTGATTGCCCCACTGCCAGCCTCCCGTGTCCTTTATCTCTTTTTGATTCCGGTGTGACCTTTGCCTCTCTATGACAGCTGAATCGTGTCACCAAGTTGATGACCACCCCAGTTGTGGAGGGCCACATCCGCTTCTGCGTCACTTCTCAATGGTCTGCTTCACGGGTGTGGAGTGTCAGTCACATTGCCCTGACCACGTGCATCTGACAGCCGCCACACGTGCGTGGATCAGAAGACAGGTTACACTGTCTACCGGTGGGATACGGCGGTCCCTCCCTCGAAGAAGCCCACTGCCAGCGGTGGCCGCTCCCTTCCTCGTACTACTGACCCCTCATGCGAGTTTCAGTGCGGTTGGGACAGGACTGAGTGAGTCTCTGTACTTCACCTCTTCCTCCTCACCGAGTCACCGTCCTGCTCTTGAGTTCCCACCTGACTCCTGCTTGTTCTTGGGGTCAGTATGCAGTTGGTGGGGGGGCCCTGATAGCCGACTGCAGGCCTCATTCATTGCAGCAGAATGGTGGGCTCGACCTTTCAATGTTCTGTGCGTCACAATGGCGGCCTCGAACCCTGTGGCAGAATGATGGGTTCCTTAAATGCCCCAACTGCGTTTGCCATACGTTCTGTCAATTGCCACTGGTTGACACCACAGTGCACTTTTATATTTAGATATTTATTCTTGCAGGTATAAAGACTATTAGAGAACATTTTCCGCCACATGCTAGTAATTTACATGACCGGTATTAGTTTATAAAAACTGAATTGTTTATTTAAAAGTAACAATCAAGTGTTTATCACTCCCCAATTAAGCGGTAACCATTTGAGCAACTTTGATCAACCAAATAATAAGGAAAGTTTGCATTAAAGCCTGCTATAATTTAAATGTTCGCTCACCAGCTTATATACATGCTGGGTGCATAACCAGCTGAGGTATTTTACTAGAATTGAAACTTGTGATCTGCACATTGTCCAAGAATCTCTGCAACACACACACGAACCCACCAAGCTGTCAGACATATAATACAAGTTTGGCACATGCACAAACATTAACCCTTCTAAAAATGGATAAACAACGTTATTACTTTGCAGGTAAAGACAGTGAATGCTCACTTTTGCGTAGACAAAGTTTCCTGACTTCACTGAGGCTCAGATGACCTTATCCAGTATAGCAAAGGAGGGATATCTGGCTGCAGGGAGGGTTGTGTTACTCTCCGCTGCTGTAGTCTATTTTTAGCACTAATAACATTACTTACATAACCATCGCTCCACACCCATGCATTGGTGATTCACCACTGTCAGAAGGCCTACCTTTAAAGAAGAGAGCTTGGGGCAGAAGGGAATATCCAATTAGGGTGGCCACCTGCCATGGACGCAAATTCTGGACAAAGGGTTTAAAAATTCAGGACAAAGGGTGAATTTTATGGACATGTCGGCCGAAGTTATGCAATATTATATGAAGGACGTTAATAGACTCCTAACAAAAGTACAATTCAAAATTGGTTTATGTTATTTGGTCTGTGCAAAACAGTAACCGTATTGAACACACATTTATATGTACCGACTTGTTTGAAGATTAAAAAACTAGGAAACATGCACACTAATCAAGATTTTACCGCTGATAGAATGAGCAGTTTTCATAGGATTCTGCCTCTTTAACATGAATGTTGGTACCAGAAACAGCACTCTTTTTTTGAACATGGACTCCTGTGCAGTGCCTCATTTTGTATACTCCAGGGTGGAAGTAAAATGTGAATGATAACAGACCAATGTCTGACGAGATACAGTTTGGACCAAAAGTCTTAACATTTCTAAAGTTGCCACAATGAATCTAACATTATTTTTCATTTATAGTAGACTACTATGTATATCTGTTAAGTTACATATGATGTGCAAAACTGCTGATGATTTATGTTTTATGATTTACTAGCTTACCCTTCGCGCGTTGCTGCGATCTCAGAAGAAAGAAAATTTAAGGAAACTTGTTATGATAACATTCAATTTACATTGTGTCATTTTTATTGAAACTTATTCATTTTAATATGGAAAACATTTTAAAGTGTTATTTTAATTCTGTTTATTTATTCGAGGGCTTGTGGAAACACGGTATTTTTTGTTTTTCCGTCTGGTGCGTACACAAATTAAATCAGAAGGTTTTCCAAAACGTGAGCTGGCCACATACAGTTGTCCATGTGAGAAGCACAGATTCTCCAAATCTAGTTCACACACTTGCAGCAATAGTCCTTGTGCTTTGTTGATGGTCATTGCAAAAGCGAGTCGCACCGTAAACTGTAAACGTTAAGTATTGGAAAGCTTATGAGGGCCCTGGGGGGCCAGGGGGCCGATATTTAACACGTTTCTTGTTTTTGCCAGAAACCTTCGCGGGAGTGTACTCAACAACTTTTAACATTTTTTTTTTTTTTTGCCAGAAACCTTCGCGGGAGTGTACTCAACAACTTCCTAAAGTTTCATGGTGATCGGATGAATGGTGTAGTAATGCATAAAGGACAAACAGACATACTTTCGTTTTTTATATATATAGATAGATATTGGTCATGTCATGAAAAGAAAGGTGACTAATGTCATACATTTATTTTTGTGGTAAATTTCTTCATTGTTGGAATCCAATCTAATCTAAATTGAACTTCAATTTCTAAGTTGAATTTGCCTCTTTCCCAAATGTATTTTTGGGATCTCTTTCACTTTTAGACAAGACTAACTAGTATTGACAATTATAAAATAGAAGATCTTTTTATTTCTATTGCTTTTAGCAAATAACTTCACGCTGAAAAGACTTTTCTAAACTGTCTTTTCTTTCGAATGGCATTTGTGCAAATCACCATATTGATGCAGCACGTCGTCCACTCTAGATCTCATTAAAAGAGTTACACTTTGGTTACTATTACCCAAGTTTGTTAATTAAAAACATCAATTTGTATTCAACCCTCTTGCTCTCAAGATAACGTTTTTGATTCTCCATGAAATCTTTCATACATACTGTCTTCATGTTTCTACTAACGTTCAATATATTTCCATTTTTCTTCTTTGGAAAGTTTCCCAACTATACATTTATATAATTTTATACTTAAACTCTTTATATGTGACCTTCTTTCTCCTTTCTGACTCTTTTACCACACCTTTCTCTCTTTTATTTTCTTTCTTCTGCAGCATATTTTGCTATTAATATTAAATATTTTACTTAACTTGTTTATAAATTCTTGTGAATTATTTTTAACATAAATGTGTCACTTGCATTTATTGAAAATTTCCAGAAATGCAGCTGTTTTTCCTACTATTGTTACTTCTTTTGTAATTTATGAACTTCATTGATGCGGTTGATTCTTTTGGAAACCTGAAAACAAGTGTTAAACAGAAAATAATCTACTTATAATGTCAATTAAGTAGGAGGGCTTGAGTTACTCTTGGCCTAAGTGATGCAAAGCGATCCTATGGCATCAAAAAGACAGGGAAAATATTGGCATTACTCAAAATACAAAAATCTCAAATTAATTTAAAAAAATAAAATTAATCTGATATCTAGTATTCTGAGGTTGCTGAAGATCTGAAAACAATCCATAAAAAATTACTATGACAACTGGACCTTTGTGGAAGATATATAATCACATCTATGCAGTAAGTCGCTCCCAAAGTCTCCAAATCGGATCTACAGGAACTAGAACAGGATATTTCTTTAAAAAAGATTGTTTAAGCCATTAATGGCACACCAAAGGTTAAATCCCCGGCTCTCCCTATCCCCAGGTTCAGGTGACTTCTCAGCTGAATTCTACCAGGGCCGGCTTTAGGGCAGTATGACTGGTACTGCCGCACTGGGCACTGACATGTGGAGGGGGTGCTGACCTCAGGGAGTGTGCTGCGTTTAGCAGTAACTTCTGATTGGAGCAATGAGGGGCACTTTTGCTTGGTGGTAGTGAAAGAATCTGAGTAGGAGGTCATGGCGGTGAGGGCACCAAAAATAATTGTAGCACCAGTCGCCACCAGAGCTAAAGCCGGCTCTGAATTCTACAACACATTTCGGTAAGTGTTAACACCAATGATTTTGCCAGTGTTGCAAAATGTCCCTAACTCATCAGCAGTGAATGGTACAATGTCAGAAGTTGCCATAGTGGTTCTCCATGGAAGATAAAAACCATATTTCTCCAGCAAACTATCAGTATTAGAACTGGACTCACGTTAGCCAAAAGGTCTTATCCAATAGACTAACAAATGTCATTTATAGATTAATCGATCCATGTTGCCCGAGTTCAGGAAGGGCATGCTCTCTGGCTAAAATGCTAGATTCCTTTGCCATATAGTCACAAGATGAGTAGACTAGAGTCTGTAGTGGCAGCAATCACTATAGATGCTGAACATGTAGACACATTTAAAGGGTGTTTTGAAATTCCAGTCTGTGCCACAATATAGTAAAGCATCCATGGCTCTCTACCTATGGCCCAAGGCTGCTGTAAGCATTAATGGCATCACCGCTGAATACTTCATTCTGAATAGGGGAACAGAACAGGGAAAGGCTACCCCTCTGTCCTTTATGGTTCATCTTGGCAGTGGAAGCTCTTCTAAGTAACCTCAGACTCAACAACAGTATTACAGGTTTAAAAATGGGTACTAAGGGCCATATGTATCAAGGCAAAATGGGTTCGCAAACGCCGAAATTCGCAGAATTCCGGCATTTGCAAACCCATTTTCGCTAAATGGTATGTATGAATCATTTTGGTACAAAATAAGGAATTGCTAAATTTGCCATTCCTTATTTTGCGATTGCATTTAAGGAACTGCAAATTTTGCGATTCCTTAAATGCAATGTATCAAGAAAAAAAACATTCCAAAATGCCATTAATGAATCGCAAATTACCACCAACTTCTAGTTGGTGGTAAGTTGCGAATTCCTTTAGAAAAGCATTTTTTTTAAAATCAAAAGGTGCCATGTGATGCTCATACATGCCCCTAGGGCATGTATGTGCGCCATATGCGCACACATGTCATTTTCAGGGGTGCAGCAGGGTGTACTTGAGACACCCCTGCACCCTTGAAAATATTCACAATTTGCGATTAGCAAATTGCGATTCGCAATTTCCCCTTCATTCCTATGGGCCTCCTGGCCCATAGACATGAATGGGAAATTATTCCTTAATTGCGATTAGCAATTTGCTAATCGCAATTATGGAATTTTAAGGAATCGCTAAAAAGAAGCGATTTTCTACATACATACCATTTTGCGATTTCTAAATAGCGATTCCTTAAAAATCGCTATTTAGGAATCGCAAAACGGAATGTTGATACATATGGCCCCAAGTCATTTAAAGCTACTGTGACAGCTTTATATTATTCCTTTCAGAGGTGTTTCCCTCTCTCCCTGCAATGGTCCACGCTATTGAAGAGTATTCAGCAGTGTTCAGATATCCACTAAACACGTGGAAATCAGACAGGTAGAATAAACGCAGAATCGATATTGTGAGATTAAAACACCATTATGTTGCAAAGACATATTTTAAACGGTTTAATATCATTCACTTTAGAAAATGGCTGCAGGTAATTTATGGTACCCATGAGTTGGTATTAATAAATACTTGTTACTCATCACCAAGGTTCCCCAATGGGTGAACATGCGCTTTACACATGTTATGAGGTAGGTAAAACAGTAGGGAGATTCCTGCCTTAATGTATGAACTACAGCCATTCAAAAAATAAACAAATTTCCTAAAATGCCTCATTTCTGCTCATCATTGTTCATTTTAGGAAAACAGGGCAGAAAAGCTGAGTCGCGCAATAAACAGACCACGCAGTGTCAGCGTAAAAGGCCATTTTATTAGACCAGGCTGCGTAATCTGTACATAACAATAAACATAAACAGGTAATAACATCAAACCCCTACTCACACTCCCCTCTCATTTGTTTCACTCGTTTCACCTCATCCCAAACCCCTAGAAGCTCCATACCATACTTTATTCCTGCCCCTCAGTCACCTGTCATCCAGCCCACTCCATGCGTCCTTCCAGTCATGCCTCTATCCGCCTTTCAAACTCCCCCCCCCCCAGGGATGGGTGTGCCCGCTCTTGTTCCCCCTGTCCCTTCAAAGTACCGCCAACCAGGGAACCCCCTGTAGGGCGGTTCCCTGCCCCACCCCCCCTCTCAGGTCTGTCAGCCCGCACCAAGCACACTCGCACTCACTCCCTGCGACACCAGATGGCCTCATTCCATAACTTGCTCACCACATCTCTCATCTCCATCATGTAATAAGCATTGCCCAGCTGTGACAAGTGTACTCCGTCGTCCCTAAAAGCTAAAGGTTCCTCGAGTCGAATCCCTCCGTGTGCAATCACTTTGATGTCCTTGTCACCACAGTAAAGTCTCATTGCCCTGTTGAGCTTCCTTCGTGCCTTTTCGATCGCCCCATGCTTCATTGCCCCTCTCCACACTTTCCTGGGGACCAACTCTGTCCAGGCAATGCAGGTCCCTGCAAGCCTAGCTTTCAACACCTCCAGGTCCCGTTGCATGAGCTGTAAAAGCGCCAAACCTGACAGCTGCACCAGGTCATTTTCTCCCAGATGTATTACGAACAAATCAGGGCATCCCCTTTGTGGGATCATCTTTGCGAGCCAGGGCAGTAGTGCCCCCCATCGCATGCAACCTCGCCCCACCATTGTACCTCGTGCAAGTGTCCTTTCAGTCCCAGGTTACGGCCATAAACCTGTTGCTCCGCATATTTGGGTGCCCAATGCACCAAGGAGTGCCCAACAATCCATGTCACCGTCTTACTGCCTGGTCCACCCACGCAACCTATGAAGAAAAAGATGTTAGAAAAAAGAACAGCAACCATGAATCAACCAACAGCCTACCTGGGACCATCTAATTTCCTCACATACCTCTCACAACAGCGCGACTACCACCGCCCAATCCTCCTAATCCTTTCCCAGGACCACCCCAACCTGGCCGCAGCTGTCGCAGCCTCAATACTGAAGGAGTGAGTCACGAAACCAGACGCATCCAGCCCCAACAGCCGCAAAGCCTTGCGCAACACAGCCAACAACTGTCCCGCCGTCAGTCTCGCGCCCGATGCATGACAGAAAATTTCCCCACGCGCCACACTTACTGTCCCCAGGATAGTCCGCCATTCAACCACCGGGCATACTCCCCCACCCTCCGTCTCATTCAGCCACACCCACCTACCCCTGCCCAACTGATCAGTCTTCGAGCACCGCAACCAAATACCCAAACAACCACCATCCACTCGAATCTCCTCGAACAACCTACCAGCCATACTCCTTGTACCCAGCAACTCAGACATCCTGAAAGCCCCGAAAAACATCCACACCATACATAATTGAAAAAGGCCAACCTCTACCAGGTCGTAACAACATTCCGGCAACACCCCAACCAGCCGGACCAACAACTCAAAAGTAACCGCTTCCCGCAGCCTCCCCCCCCCAACTCCTGCATTCCCTGCCCCAACCCCGCAACATCCTTCTCACGGTCACATCCTTAGTCGGGTCAAAACCCAGAAACAAAGCACAGTAAAAGGATATCCCAGCCAATTTGCCAGAGATCGTGGCCGCAGTCAAACCCCTATAAATGCAGTCCAGCACAAACTGTCTCAGCCCTTGTTCAACCTCAGACTCAACCCCCATGACGCAATCCGGATTCCAACCCATGAAAGCACTAAATTCAGACCATGCCAAACGATACGTCTGTCTCGTGGTGTCTGCTACAGAACCCTCCACCAGGCCAATCATCCTCACTCCCCCAAGGCCCAGATGCCGGCCGGCAGCTCGGTCTTGCAAGTATCCGCTCCCGGCGCCAGGTGCCGAAACAGCTGCCACTGCGAACGAGACAAAGCATCCGCAATGTCATTATTCGCCCCAGGGACATACTTTGCTCGAAACACCACATTCAACCGCAAACAGGCCAGCATGAACCTCCGCAACAGCCGCAGCACTCTCAGGTCCCTTGCCCTCTGATGATTCACCAGATCCACCACCGTCATGTTATCCACATGGAAGAGCACCGACCTGTTCCGAAATTCCTCCCACCACACTTCCAGTGCCACCAGCAAAGGGAAGAATTCCAAGAAAGCAATGCTCCTCCCTTGTTTGAGCCATGAGGCCGGCCAGCTCTCCGCGCACCACCTGCCATCCCAGAAAACACCAAACCCCGCTGACCCAGCCGCATCAGAGTAAATTTGGCATTGCCAGACCGCCCTCTCCTCATCAAAGTCCAGGGACACACCGTTAAAGTCTTGCAGGAATGTAATCCAGGTCCTCAAATCTGTCCTCACCCCCATGGAAATCCTGCCTCTGTGATGTGGAAGCACTGCCCCCGACATGGCCATGCCGAGCCGCCTACAGAACGTCCGCCCTGCGCGCACCACCCTACACGCAAAGTTAAGGAAACCCAGAAGTCTCTGAACCGCTCGCAAAGGAATCCGCTTCTCCCCCACCGCCCAGTCCAGACATGCCAGTATCTCCGCCACTTTGGCCGCAGGGAGGCGAGCCAGCCACTGCACCGAGTCCAGCTCGATCCCCAGGAACGTGAGGCAACAGCTGGGACCAGCCGTCTTCTCCGGTGCCAGAGGCACCCCAAACTGAAGGGCCATCTCCTGGAATCGCGACAGGGCCCTGCCGCAATTCCTGGAATCTGCCCCCCCCTGGAAGAGGAAATCATCCAAGTAGTGAGTGACCTCACGGCACCCAGTGACTCGCACCATGACCCACTGCAGAAAAGTGCTGAATAGCTCGAAAAGAGCGCAGGAGATGGCGCACCCCATGGGCAAAACCTTGTCCACATAGATGGCCCCCCCAAACTGCATGCCTAAGAGCGAAAAATCCGCCGGGTGAATAGGCAGTAAACGGAAGGCTGACTTGATGTCGCATTTCGCCAATTCAGCCCCCATCCCACACACCCTCACCAGGCGGATCGCATTGTCCACCGACGCATAGAGCACTCTAGAATCCTCCTCTGCAATAAAGTCATTCATCGACTGACCCTCCGGCCATGACAGGTGGTGTATCATTCTGAACTCACCCTCCTCCTTCTTCGGCACCACCCCCAATGGAGAGATGATCAGATCATCCAAAGGCCGGTCGGTAAACAGGCCAGCCACCCTTCCTTCTTCAACCTCCTTCCTCAATTTTGCAGACACCACACTCGGCAATTCCTTAGCAGATCTCAAATTATCGGCCCAATGGCGCTCCCTAGGACCCTGGTAGCCCACTCTAAAGCCCTCTGTGAAACCCCAGAAAAGCTGCGCCGCCGCCTCCTGATCGGGGTAGCACGAGAGCCACGGGGCCATCGCTTCCACCCTAACCGGTGTAGGCGCCCTTCTGTCCAGGGTGGCCTCGCCCTTTGGCGTTCCGCCACTGTTCAGAGGGAGTAGTGAGGGTGAGGCACTGTGTAAGGGCATGTTTCCCGCCGCATTTCGAGCACTCATGCTTGAACTTACAGGGATACCTGGAACAATACCCCTATTGTAACTCCAACAGGCCCCCGTGGAATATCCCCTTGGCTTGGGCTGTTGACCCGAGACGATGGTGTTGGGCACTGTACCTCCACCCGCCCCGCTTTGGGCGGGACGCGGCGGAAAGGACCGATACACCACCGTCAAGCCGCTGCCCGTGTGTGTGGACGCAGTGGAGTGCGTGGACGCCATCCACTGCACCCACAGTTCCTGATCCACTTCCCCCCAACTCTTCTCTGGATTCGCCATGACCCTGGCCCTAAACTCCTCATCATAACTCAGCCAGGCAAAACCCCCGAACTGCATCTGAGCTTTGCGAATGATGTCCATATATTTGAAAAGCGCAATCGCCCTGTCCAAATACTTTTCGCAGTAAATGCTGGTGATACAGCGGGATTTTTGATATCTTATCTGATTACTATAGATCTAGATCCCCACTCAGGTCGACTGAACCTTTGTTGCCTGTCATAGAGTAAAAAAAGCAATCCACTACCAGGTTAATCAGCTCAAGAATTTGCACAACTCTGAAGAACCACTTACCACGAATAAGTTTTAAAGTTTTATTATAAAGCCAAAGATAACTGGAGATACAAACATCTCAATATAAGGTTCAAAAGATATACTGGCATCAATACAAACATGAATTCTCTAAATGCTCTTAAGCGACAGAAGAATATCACCAAGACTAATTCAAAGATCAGCAAGTTTGCAAGAATAGACACAAGTTGTAACTTGAGCGTCATTTACAAAAGGAGAAAAATTCAGATTAGACTGTCCCTACACTAGACTAAGTGACATCCCTACTTAGCAGAATCTTAACCTAAAAAGGTGTCAGCCGTGGTGACTTCCAAAGAAGTACACTCACTTTCCCTTAGTCTATGTTGTAAATCTGTGCATCGCAGTCATGCCCTCTCTGCCTACCCATCCGCTCTCTAAGGTTCCTCAGGCCATCTGCTCTAACTCCACCCCAGGGTGCTGTCCCTAATACAAAATCACAATTACAGTTGAAACGCCCCTCAGAGACGCCCCTCACGTACACCTCTCACGTGGTGTCGGTTCTGGCTTTTTCCATACTGATACTCCTCTGGGCCTCTCGTTAGCGTTGACCTTGCTTCTCAGGCTCTTCTCGGCACGCCGGTACCCCCCAGGAAATTCCTGAAGCCTCCTCCAGGCCTATGCCTGTCTCCCAGAACAGAGCTCTATTCATCCCTCTCTTGATTGGAACCCCCTCACACCTGCAAATAGACACCCATGAAGTGGGCCCCAAATTCCGGCCTCCAGCTTATCTCACAAGTCGTAAAACTTCGAACATGGTCCACAATTTATGCTTAACAAGACCCGATTTTAACTAGCACCTGCAGATCAAAGAAACAACTTTATCTTTCCTGGTCTACTAAATTACATGAACCTTTATTTCTCAGCCTAAAACAGTATTCTAACTTATTACACTCTGATTATAGGAAACACTTCTAAAAACACAATTTCAATCTATGATCAATAATACTTTAAATAATAGTAATCCATCTTATGTGAAAATGTAAAGGCACGTTTTCGTTCTTAATGTATTGCCATGAGGCCTACACATTTCTACGTTTGGCAGCATTACATTCTCTTCTGCAACAGCCACATAACATGGAATCTAACAGCATTCTAACATTTCTAAACATTACTACATTAGCTTCACACTCTAATATATGCATTCTATATTAATTAAACACTCATGTGTATGTACCCTATATATTTGACACTCTTATGTTACTCTTAACTAAACTCGTGCAATGTGCTTGTAAATATGGTGCACTTCTACACTTTACTCAAATTGCGCTCTCTCACTGGCATAAATCAAGAATGCTTACGTCCAGTTCTCCATCATCACCGGCACCCTAGGGCGCCTCGTCAGCTCCCACTCCTCCTCTCTGGAACCCTCCTCAGCCTGCACCTCTCTATGCAGGAGCTTAAAGACATCCACAAATTCATGCCTCCAGATCCGTGACCTGAGTTTCTCTGAGAGATGCGAGCCCAATGGCATCGCCAAACCCATGTACGGTAGCTTCTTCGGCACCTTCACTCCTTTCTCCTCCTTACCCTCCCCTTTGTACGTCTGCACCCCCAATGTCACCGACTTACCGTCCACCTTCTCACCATCCTCAGGTGGACTGCCCGATGGCTTCTCCACCTCCCGCACCGAACCATCGCCAACTCCCACTGACCTGCAAGTCCTCTTATATCCCCCCCGTGGACCGTCATCCCAGGCTGCCCACCAGGATCCCTCACCTGTGAGTGCCGCGGTCTGTTCCCTGGGCCGCCCTCTGGGCACTGCCACCTGGACCACCGCCGTTCTGGCCTTGGTCTTGGTCACCGTCGGGGCCTGCAAAACACCAATGTTGCCGTTGTCCGCAGCGCCCCCTAAGCCTGCTGCGTCATCCCGCAACTCCCCTTCTTCAAGCTCATCACTCTCCGCTCCATAATCCAATTCAAGCACCGGTTCCAGATCCACCCGCGCATTCTCCACCTCTTTCACTCACTGATCTCTTCACACCTTTCTGCACGCCCCCATGCACACGCATGCCAGTCTCCACACGCGCCGCCGGAGCCCGAGCCCTCGAGGAGGGACAGCCGCCGCAGACTGCCCTGCTACTTCTGTCCTGCGTCTTGGAGCCTTCTTGCGCCCCGCCAGGCACCCACGGGCTCTGCCGACAGCTGCCAGCTTGGATCCCCTCCCACCCCTCAGGTTGCTCCAGCCTGAGTGGGCCCCAGCACCATCGGGCCTCAAAGCCGTCCTGGCCGTCCCTACGCCAGCCATAACTCTCTTGGGGGCCCCCACCACTGCCTTCTTGGCCCTGACCCGCCTCTGCGCCTCTTCTAACTCGGCCTCCCGTTCCTCCTCAGAGGTTGGGGTAGGAGGCCCCTCAATTTCGGACCCCCACACTGCTCCCACTCTGGCCCTGGTCTCCTCGGCCCACCTGACCTCCCGGATTTGATCCAGAATCCTCTGCTCCCTGTTCCTGCCTTCCCAGGACATGGCGCCCCAGATCTGCGGAGGTGGGGGCGGGCAGTAGCCCATAAAACCCACCCCGGGCGGGAAACAACCCCCTAGGGCAGGACCCGGGGCCCACCCCCCCCAACACCCAGAAAACCAGGCCCAGTGAACACCCCCTCCTCTACCTGCTTCCCGGCCGACTCCCGTCCCACAGGGGCGGGGGTTGGCGCCCTAGAACTCGTGGACAGGTCGATGGGGGCATCATCCCATTGCCCCACGACCCTAGACCCTGTACCCCCAGCCGAGCCCAACCCCAAGGACAGGTCCTCCGCTTGATCCCCTTCCTCACCGGCCTGAATCGCCCCCTCCGCCCCTGAAAGGTCACCAGCTGGAGCAGGAAACCGGGTGCCGAGCCCTGCCCCCTCCCCCACCTCTACCTTCTCTTGGGCCATGTCAGACAGCTCAGCAGGGGGCTCCGCGCCCCCCGTCGCCTTCCCAGAACCCCCGGGCAAGAACTGGAGCGGGGGGAAGACTCGGGGGCAGGCTCTTTCGTTTCCCGCCCCGCACCGAGTCCCTCGGTGCCCCGCCCCCCCCGCGCCCAGTCGCTGAACCCTGCCCCGCAAAATCGTCCTCCTGGCATGCAATAGTCCTAGAGCACCCGACCCAAGACTGGCCCAACACACCTGGCTGAAGGAGATCTTCTCTCCCGGCGCGCGCCAGCAGCAACAGGGCCGCCCGCACTTCCTCCGCCGAAACTCCCAACATTGTAAATTTTCACACGGCCGGCGTGAGAAACTGCACCTGCTGCCGTCGGACAGCCACGCGACGTGAGTAACTCAAAGAAAGCACCCCCCGGCCTACTCTAACACTGACCTTGACCTGCACACACTATCCTTTTCTTTCCTCCCTCCCGATGGTGCCAGGCGCAGGAAGAGGAAGTTCCCTTCCTCCCCTGCGCCTATATACCCACCCCCTAACTCCTCCTCTTCCCCTGCCTGTCCTATCCCGCGCGAATGACCCCGGGGGAAGACTAGTCTGCGACTGTGCTTCCCCCGGGGCCCGGCAAAGGCAGTTCTCGTGTTTTTTTGTTTTTTTGTAAAAATAGTAGCTGTAGTAATTCTCTTTGGCCTGCCTTTCATCTTAGCTGCTGGCACTGGAAGCAGGTTTTGTAACATGACAACTCAACTGACAGTTGAGCAGCTATGTCAGTTGTTATTACAAGTGGCTAGTGATGTCACAACTGGACTATAATAATTAAAACAGAGAGAGGCTTTTAATACAAGCATTGCAGGCTTTCGTGTTTCCAATACAATATCATTTCAGAATTCATAAGTAACTTAAAGAGATTGTATGAAGCGCCATGAGGCAAAACGAACAGGTTTGATTGTATATGACCGTCGGAAATACAAATTAGCCTTTTTAAAACAGCAGGCAAAAAACACCGGTTTTTGGATTACCTCTCCGAAGAACAGAAACCACAACAACAAATAGTAGAGTGAAAGTGTGTTCACCTTACACTCCAATAGCCCTCACTACGTAAACACAGCAGGAAAAATCCTGGATTAAATTGCAGCGATTCGGGGGAGGAGCTACGACACCAACCAAGATGCCCGCATAGTCTCCCGGCTCCGCTGACCTCCGTCCTACGCTCTACTATCCGGCCACTTATCCTGATTTCCTGCCCCAGATCCGTGTGTGTGATCCGCTTTGCACTCCGATGATGTGATCCCGGAGTTTCTCCAACATCGTGGAGCGGAGTAACGTCGAGGACCGATTTGAGGCCTAACCCAGCCGAGAAGCCGGGGTCTCGAGTGCTGGCCTAGCCGGGTCCGAGTTGAACAACAACGGACTGTTGAATGCGGTTGGGTCCGGTCTCTGGAACATTCGGAATTGTGGGATTGCTCTGATACCGTCTGCTGCCTGGTGCACTATAGGAGGTGAGGTGACGAGTGACGCACAGTGCTGTGTTGCGGGGGTCCCGGACCGGGGGTCCGGCATCCATATCGCCGGTGCCCCTTGGGTTGGAATCTCACTACGCGCTACTGCACGCTAACAGTCTGTCCCTCATGGCTCATTCCTGCTCCACCTAATTTCCCCCGGAGAAGGCGCCTCTCCTTGGTGACCACCATGCCTGAGGAAAACTGGAGGCTGACGGAGCAGGATCAAAGTGGCCCGTCATTGCGGACGGTGCTGGACGCCCTTGTGACACTTCAGGAGACTGTTAAAGCTCAGACCTGCAGTCTGTTGCTGGCGGCAGATGGAATCAAAGGATTGAGACCGGATCCTGACTTGACGCCCGAGACCCGACGGCCAGCTCGCCTTTCGATTGACGCCCCGGTGGCGTACTTAAACCCGGCGCTGGAAGCTGTATTTGCCCCTATCGCAGTGGAGCTGCCCGAAAGTACTGTGCTTGGTGACTCAATTAATCCGTTGGAATCCCCGGTGTTGCAACTGTCAGAACATTTACATGCTTTCCCCACTTCGGTTCCTTTCAATCGGTACTGTGAACTGTTTTGGACTTTGTCGACCCCCCTCCCCAGTCGGTCTATCAAGATGGCGGATGGGATAAAGCCTGGCTTCAGAGACGGGGAGGGGCATCTTTGGTACCAGCCGACTAAATTGGGACCTGCCATTCTTTTTTCATCTGTGGACCCCTGTTCTGCCAACTTCTGTGTACCAGTCGACATTTTGAGGACAGGGCTTTCTTCCACTTGCGAACTCAGCAAATTTCATCGACGGGGCCAAGGCTGAGATTGTTGTCTGGGTTGTTCATTGTGGTATTATGGTTAACTGGATTGTTTTATTGAACTAACAGAGTCCGGGGCGGGGTTGGTTAGGACGGGGGCAAGAGACCGGGAGTGTGTTGATTAAAGCTCTCCTCCTTTTCCCCTCTTCGGGTGGGGTTTAATTTCTTTCCCTTTTTTCCCTGTTTCTCCTATATTTCGGGTTTCGGTTTTTGGGCGACAGGCATGCTGCTAGGGGGTAGGCCGTAGTCATCTGCAGGGGTGCAGGGTGGGGGGCTGGGGGATGGGAGTTTTGTTTTTTCTTTGTTTCTATGGCCTTTTTTCTCTTCTTATCTTTCTTTGGCCTTTTCTTTTCCTTTTTCCGGGTCAGTGTAGTGGGTTCATTGTTTGGTCCATCTCCGCTTTCACATCTGTGCCTTAACTCTCACAATGTTTTGGGGCCACGGGGCGGGCGTCAATGTTGGCACAAACCGTAATAGTATGCTTGTTTATCCGGGAGTCGTCTGCTCACACGCCACTGACCTACATGAAAACGAATTAACTGTGGACACACGGCTATTTCGCTCGCCCCCACTTCATAGCTTGAGATATTGTATGGCACCTGATCCTTCTATCTTATATTATAAAATGAAACCTCTTGTATCCTGTTTTCAAATTGATATATCTTCCAACCAGTATGCATTGTGGATGTAACGACTATGCTCCCCGGGATGCTGGGTCTGAAGTTTTGATCGTAGTATTGTGTTGCACTTGCTTAGCGGCCAGCCCTGGGGGTTGTAGGCCCTTGTTTGTATCTGGTTGAAAATTTCAAATAAAGGTTTTCCAAAAAAAAATAATAATAAAATAAAAAATTGCAGCGATTCGGGGGGGTACAATCCGGACTACAAAATGTGTTAGCTAAATTAAAACGTATTTCCACATGCAACAACGAAAGGCCTACAATACATGTGAAACTGGTCTACTTGGGAAAATTCTGGAATACCAATTGTAGCCCAAGCATTTAATAAAACATCCCTAATACTTTGCACTACTGCTGCAGAATTTAAACTGCAGAATTTAGGACTTTATAATATGTTCTGTCTGGTGGTTGCTATCACGAAGGAAAGTAAATTTCTCAATACCTCTGACATTGTATTCCGACTATTAGAACATTGGAATGTGGAGCACTCCATTGAATACAATGGAGGACTCCGGGCTCCTATAGTAAAAGCCTGCAGAGCAATATTCCATGTTGTTTTTGTCCACAGCTATTGCTGTGAACAAAGGCCTCAGAGCCTGTGGAGATTTAACCCCCCTCAGGCTCGGAGAGGCCTTTGTTTTATTTGTAAGAACATTCTGCCCTCTAGTGACAGAATGTTCTAATAGCTTTATAGCCCTTTGTAGCTGGGCTATACCAGCCATTAAAGTCCCGCTCACTTGTTAAAGGCCCTCGCCTTTCGCTCGAGCTTTTAACAGCGGCCTTTAATGGCCGGTATAAAGGCTATATTGAATTTTCAATCCATTATCAAATCGGTTTAAAAATGTATCACTTTCTAAAAATAAAAAAAAATAAAAAGCTTACTATGAGCAAAGTAAAACCACTCTTAGTAAATGGGATAAGACCTTACTGCCCATAACATCACTTCATTGACTGAGGAAAAATGTTCACACAGAGAGAATCACCTTCAGAGTTTATTTTTAATTCTTTATATAGTGCCAAATTGACCCCGAAGGTATCTGGTATCAGAGCGCTTTACATGAGCAGCAGTTGTGTTACATAAGGACACATTCTTTGTTTTATTTGTTAGGCAGGGGGAGATTTAAGTGATTTGCCCAAAATAACAGAATGTTGAGCATCATTGCCGAGGCTCGAACCCCACATATGAGAGCCATCTCCCTTGCCATTAGGTCAAATCAGGGTCATTCGCCTAATCCTGACACTACGTAGAGTGCTTTGGAACTTGGAAAGATGTGCGCTCTGGTCCTCTCCGTGAGGCAAAGGCATTTTGCTTGCGTGCACTCCTGTGCAATCTGTTATTTTTCAAGGTGGGCGCAACAGCAGTAAGCACGCGGGGGCTGGTGAGAGGGCCGGAGATAAGGCATTCCAAGGATGCAGTACATCAATGTTGCAAGCAGTAATATTACTGCAGGGGTGGGGATTTAAGATGGCGCGCAGCGCCTCCTGGCACAGACGAGACTGCCTTCGAGCAGCGCATTCAAGAATGGCGGGTCTGCTCAAACACATTCCAAAGCTGATGGGAGGAGGGAAGAGTGGGCTGTTTCGTCTCTCTGCAGCAATGAGAGAGACCTTGTCAAAGATAAAGCTGGGGACTATTTTAGTTCAAGTGTACATTACAGAACCCCCAAAAAGTGACACATTTGACAGTTTTACATAATAGAATTGTATACAAAACACAATATGGAAGCTAAAAAAACACACAGACACACACACACATCTGTGTCGGCTTCCACTCAAAAGCAGCATCCTAGTGCCATTATTGGCAACACACCCACCCAAACAACCACAGTGCATGCATGCTAAGTAAATAAATACACAGCACAACTTTTGTTTGGGAAAATATTGCTGCAGGTTTAATCCATACAAAAGTATGCAATATGGTGGGTTATCTTACAGGCGATCCAAGGGCAGGGAGCTGTAACCAACCTACGCTGCTCTGCCCACCTGATTAGCCAAGCAGCACTATGAAGAACACAATCAGTGCTGCACCTTATGGGGTGATGCTCTTTCCGGTGACACATTAGTCCCTTATTACTCACGCCCCTTTCAGGGAAGAGCGTAGCAAGGAAAGCCACGGTTGTTCAGGCCCACAACCGCCTGAAAGACTAACGGGTCGCCGATGCGGTTGTCCGGGAACCTGCCATGAGGCTCCTGGGATTTGGCTCTGGCACCCCTATTGTGCCCTGCAGAGGTACCCTTCTGTACCCATTTGCTTCCAGATCACCCTGTAACTCCGCCACAGCTCTGAAAGCGGCCTCCGTCGCTGTCAGAGCCCCCCACCAAGACAGCTATACTCTCACCTGCAACCTGTCATCTCTAGAGCCTCCTGCAAATCTAGAAGGAAGAGATCCATCCCTACTGGTGATAAATGAACTCCATCTTTATCAAAGTACCCTTTCACATTAGCTTGAATAATCTCATGTCTGATGAAACCCAGACCCCTCTGATCTGTGAACTTACGCATTGAACTATTAACGCTCTTCCGGGAATGTTCAATGGCCTCCTCTGACTTAGCCCCGTGCCAAACTCTGCGGGGAATAATCTCAAACCACCAGAGCTCACATTGACCCATGTATTTGCCGATCTCCCCTAAGTCAGCTTTCATGGCTTGTAAGAATGACCTCCTCCCCATGGCAATGAGGTCGTTGCCCCTAGGTGTATCACTAAGAAATTGGTGGGAACCCCACCCTGGGCCAATCTCTGAGCAAGGGTGTCCCCCTGCACTTGCTATACATCCCTTATTCCTTATGGGAATTTTGCCTGCTCAGCTTCCTCTGTGGTGAAACCCCCTAGGCATACCAGTTTAGTTAACCTGTCTGCTTTAATACAGTGTGCACTGTCTGCAATATGGTGCCTTACATTCAGGATTGACTAAATCCTACCTTCCCCCATACTAAATTATCCACCCTGTGCAGCCCAAGCAGTGGAAAAATGCTTAATTTTTGTTGCATACTGGACGTGCCAAGAGTTCTTTTTACATAGTAGCCTTTTGTGCTTGACATCCTGTTTTCCCATTTATTGGGACAGCAGCACACTATGTTTGCTGACATCATCCCCACCCAGCGTGGCTAATATAGCTAACCGGGTTGGGCATTTGAGCTTAACTGCAGCAAAATGTCACCTATACTTAGTTCTGGGGTGCACTTACTTCGCCCCGTTGACCAGACAATTGCACAGACCCCTTTGATTGCTAAACCCTGGTGAACACCTTATTGGTGTCAAATCTGGTTTGAAACAATATATGTATTGTGCCCACTATTAGCGACACCTCACCCTTTCGTGTAGTGATAACTTACGCAGTGCACCCCGCTTGTTAAGTGTAAAATTATAGTTTCCTACCATTGGGCTGGTAACCGGCAGCAAAGAAAGACTGAACCTGGGCATCATATCCTGGTTTCCTAGAGTAAAACAATAATTATCCTGCACCATTATCAAATGTGCCACATGCACCCATGCCCTATCACCTGTTGCTATGCAGATGTCATCCAATTCAATGACATTGGCGACATATCAACCAGTTCTCGCCTTTGTGGTCAACAAAATTCCATATGCCAGGATTTCTCCACTAGTACCTATGATGCCGAACCTGGATTTGTAAGGCTCACATGAGGTTCGGGGATCGTCCCAATGCTAGTGGCCATGTTTCCAACTTATCAATATCGCCCGGCTTAGTGAGGGGCACTACGAGGACTCGTGGGATGGAATAGAGGTCTAAAGCATTACTGCCAATAAGAAACTGCCAGGAAACATTGACATCATGCAGGAATTGGCCAATGAGGCTACTTCCCTGAAAAACGGCCACAATCCAGTACCCCCCATAATACTGCAACCCAGACAAACACCTGGGCAGCAAACAGGTGACTCTGGTAAAGGTGAAAGAAAGTGTAAATTCCATCCCTGCAACCCAGGCATAATACTAAGTTAAAACTGCATATCGATATAGGCAAACAAAAAGGCAGCAGAAAAGCAAAAAAAGGGCTATTAACTATGTCAAGGTGAAGGAGAGGCTTAACTAATAATGTGTGCTGATACAGTCACGCCTAGGGTATCCCTTCTTTGTGAAAAGATTCCCATCAGTCACTACTCGAATCCGCCCTTCATCATCTGGGATCCTTCACAAAATGAAGGTAGAGTAGTATACCCCCAGCA
This sequence comes from Lissotriton vulgaris, assembly GCF_964263255.1. Lineage (NCBI taxonomy): Eukaryota > Metazoa > Chordata > Amphibia > Caudata > Salamandridae > Lissotriton > Lissotriton vulgaris. Next base: position 794,230,590 of record NC_141685.1, on the reverse strand, counting down.
GACTGGCAGATGTAAAAGCCTAGACTAACTTGTGGGACCCAGTGAAAAAGTAAGGTGGTGTATCCGAAGGAAACTGGAAAGCAGTGCAGTAAAAGTGAAATAAAGTGAGTAAATAAGTGAAATGTAGATAACGATAAAATTGGGTAGAGAAGAGGAAAGAACATTTAATATACTCCTCTTCAATCCCAACAATAAAAAGTGCGTAGTGGCCTAAACAAATAACCACTATAAAGAATGGAAGGTCGACATGTTTCTGCAGACTGACTACATCCAGCCGGTATCTTGCTGCTTCCTCAGGACCATTAACGCTACTGCTTGGTGAAAATATAAAAAGGTAAAATGTCACCTGAATCTTAGTGATATCATCCTTCTCCTGACTTCATGATTCAACGGGATGTCAGACCATTCCCAAAGAAACACGTACATAGAAAAAAGCACAATATGAATAATCATAATTAGATCACTGTATTTTAGAAATATCTTAAAAGAATAGTAATCCTATTTATAATCAATGTGTTTGTCTCCTCAATTGGTAGATAGATCACATTAGCATACAATGCATCAAATGTAGACGCTCACTTACCTAAGTAGCAGGAGAGAAAAGCCCCACCTCACCTGGCTGCAGCGCAGGTGAACGGAGCACCGCTCTATATAGCAAACATAGATGAAAAGGGAGTTAGGACATACAAGAGTGTCGCTACTATCATCACACAGCCATCAATTGTTCAACCACTCGAATAATGCCAGTACTATTCATATCAAGGAAGCATCTCAACCCTTGTTAGGTAAAAAGCTCAGCAATTGTGCGGTAAGATGGCATTCCAAGCGCAGAACAGCTGACATTTTCTTATTAAAAACAAATGTTTTCCCACGGTTAAATTAAACCGTTCAACCTTATGTATATGCCAGCCAGTGTGCTTGAGTGTACATATTCGAGCCATTGTACATAGATGCGGCAACTCCACAGACAATGGACTCGAAAAGTATGTCGGCCAAGCCAGCTGAGGAAAAATGGACCCCGACAGTTATTCCGGTGTTTATAATTGCAGTATCGTCTGGGGAATATGACGTTCCTGTTAACCAAACGCGATCGCCAATAGCTTAAGAGCTAGAAATTACAGGCAAAACTAGATGTACTAACAATAAACTGGACAGTGGTAGTATCCACATTGTCAGCCTCGTTAGGGGTTTGCTGCGTTTTTGCACCAGCGTGATTCCTGGTAACTAAGGGCTCACAGCAGAGAGGCAGAGCTAAGTTAACCCACAACAACCAAGGTTTGCTGTACAAACTGCTTCCCGCACTCACCTGTCCCTCGGTACCCCGGGCGTCCCTCTGGGCTGTCGTGGGAGGTACAGACGCGGTGTGCAGGGAAACGTTATCTACCAGTTTCCTGTGCGTCAGCGTCGCATCAGAGGCATGCGACGCCCAGGGCCTCTGGGAATTGTAGTTCATTGCCCCGTTGGACCGGTAAACGGCTCAATCAGTGCTACCTTTGTAGTTCAATTTCATCGCATCAGATACCTGCGACGTCACCCAACTATGGGAAGTGTAATGCCCTCTATTTAGTAGGTTATTAATGGACTCACGGTGCGTCAATAGACTCGCTGTCACTGGGTCTATTTTCAAATGTAAGGAATGTCAAGTTGTTGCGATCAGGCAGTAGTAACTCGCTTAGAGCTAAATTACATAGCACATGCAATGCAAGGAATGTAAGGAATGTCAAGTTATTGCGATCAGGCCGTAGTGACTCGCTTAGAGCTAAATTACATAGCACATGCAATGCAAAAGATCTTTCGTTCTGCCCAAAGCGCACCATATATGTACTGCCCTCCTATCCAGTTTTGTTTTTGAACCCTCTGTTATGTACGGACGTAAATCCCGTATAAAAAACTGATCGTATTGGGCTCACTCTGCATCAGTAAACTCGCAGTCACCGGGTCTGTATTGAAAGAAGTTAAAAAATGTGTAAGGTTGTAACTGTCAGGGAGTCGCGACTCGCTTAAAGCTGAGCTGCATAGCACCGGAAATGTTGGTGTATTGCGTTCTGCCCAAGCGCATCCTTCCTGCACTTCCCTCGGGACCCGGTCTCTTTTAACCCCTTTATTAAGTTCAAAATTGATCTCCGTATAGTTGATGATCATAGGTCAAAGTTCACGTTAGTGTCATTACGGAACTCTTTAATAACAAGCAGTATCAGCGATTTGAAAAAGGTAAACACTAACAAGAGCGATTACCTTCCAAATGTCATAACTTATGTAGTTTGATTTCTTTACACTGTATGATCCTTGTCTCATCAATCACCAAGTGAAACTGCTGTCATGACATTCCTTCCGAGTGGCTCTACCCATTCAAGCTTATCCCGTGACATCATACACAGGTCTCAGGTCACAAGGAACTCAATGAGTAAGAAAAAGTATGATCTCTTTCCACTATCTTTAGAGTGACATCCAAGGAATGTCCTCGTTCAGCCCAATCTTATCAGAGTTGAGTTCATATACCCATCTTTGCTCTTTTTTAAATAAGAAATTGCTTACATCAGTCAAATGGGGTGGAATCAATGGTTGTTCAATTACCGTCCACTTTAGGTCAGTGGGCAGATGTCCAACCTCAATAAAATGATTGGTGAGTCTAGTCGCCTGTTTTGAGCATCTAATTGAGCTCTTGTGTTCAGAGATCCGCATTTTTATTTTGCGCCTGGTCATCCCTACATATTTCTTATTGCAGGGACACGTGATCAAATAGATCAGGTTCTGGCTGTTACAGTTTGTGAACCGTCGTTGTTCCCAAGGGCGATCAGTGCCAATATCAATGTGTGTTGATTTCGATGTTTGGGGACAGGCTGCACAGTTACCGCAGGGATGATGACCTGTAACTGCAGGCATGTCCCACAGGGTCCCTATTGTGCGGGGGATGTTACTTTTTGGTCTAGTATAGACTAATTGGTCCTTCACATTACGTCCCCGCTTAAAAGCGAACAAAGGGGGTGGTAGGGTGTCGGTATCGGTCCCAGTGTTGAGAATTGCCCAATGTTTTTTAATGATTCTTTGTATCTGGTTAGACTGGGTACTGAAAGTATTCACACACGTGATCCGCTTCTGCTCTGGTTTCTACTCTTTGTTAGTTTAACTGTTGACGTAGGGACAGTAGCATTGGTAGGTCATTAAACTTTCCCTTGGACCCTCTCCTCCCCTGTTGTGTTTAAACAAAAGGACAGCCAAACAAAGCCGTGCCACATCCAAGAAGAACGATCTACAGTTTAAAGCCTACTGAGGGGAGAAGTACAGTTCCAGCGTACTTCGAAACCAACAACACTAAAGAGAAGGTGGACCTCTCTGGAGTGCCCCACCTTAGCCCCCAGACATAGTGTTATGGGGGGGTGGGCAGAGAAACAATGACCAAGTGATGCCCTGGGTGGCCGTGCATCCCTAATCGCGGCGGGAGCACACACGGCGTCCCTGGGATAACCTGGCTCTACATATCCATCACAAACCGTGCCCATCACGCCTTCCTGATGCACACACGCCACATGCTCCACAGCCCCCAGCTTCGAGGTGTGAGCATGTGCTCCTGTAGGGGCAATTGGCAGCAGAACTAGCTGCTGCTGTGTTACATTATTAAAAGCACATCACCGTCCCCGCATATTGGATGAAAACATTCGGAATTTGGACAACTGTGTCTGTGCACTGTCAGTAACCTTCCTCAAAGTGGGAATACAAGAACTGAACTATATCAATTAAAAGCTTTTTCAAACAGTTGCCCCCAATAATTTTGGCTCATGACGGCTGGTAGTACTACAGCATGTGCTGTTGATTACAAGTAAATGCACTCCTGACCTCAAACCTTCAGGAGGCCGTGTTTTAAATGCTCTTCAGAGCCCCTCACACGTGCTGAAAGAGGCCGTGCCTTGCCCTTGCCTGGTATTTTGCCGCCATGTCCTTGCATCCCTATATTTACTACAAAAGGAGCCTTCACCTACAACAAGCCCACCTATTGGCCTAGTCAATGCTTCTATTTGCATAAGATAAATAAGCCACAATTATAGCTCAGTTGCATCGCTAACCGAGAGCCAGCCACCCCTATCCATAGCTGCCAAGGCTTCAGATTGCTATGTGTGACATTTTCATCATTTCAGTGCAACTTTGAGTGCCATTCAAAAGACTATGAATTACACTTTCTTGCAAGCAAAATCAAACAATGATGTTAATGTTAATGTTACCGGATTTCTAAAGCGCATAGCTGCCCGTGAGCGTCCCAGCGCTGAACCATTACAGAAGGAATGAAGAGGGGGGGAAGCTCACGGGAACAGCCATGTCTTCAGAGATTTTCGAAATGCCAGCAGGTTGGGTTGTGCACGAAGGTCAGAGGGAAGGGAATTCCACAATTTGGACGCGTTGTATGAAAAACAACGACCTCCTGATCGTGCTCTATTGATCTTGGGTACTCGGGTGAGGTGGGCATTAGAAGATCGGAGGGGTCTGGAGGTGGTATAAGGAGTGACCAGATCTTTAGGTATAGGGGGGGCTTTTCCGTTAAGAATTTTGTGCGTAAGGCAGAGCGCCTTGAACTGCACTCTTTCTATGACGGGTAGCCAGTGCAGCTCTCGGATAGCTGGTTTGGACGAGCAGCGGGTCTTAGTATTGGTCAAGATCCTGGCGGCGGCGTTTTGTACTACCTGTAATTTAGTTGTAACTTTCTGTTGTACGCCCAGGTACAGTGCGTTGCCGTAATCCAACCTTGACAAAATAAGGCCTTGGATCAAAAGTTTCCTTGATTGGAGAGGGAGCAGTGGTAGGATTTTTCGGATTGAGCGCAAGAGACAGAAACAAACTCCAGCCGTTTTCCTTGCTTGGGTTTGCATGGTGAGGTTTTTATCTAGACATAGACCGAGGCTTTTAATCTCTGGCTTGGGAGTTGGAGGTTTACCCATGCAGGGGGGCCAAAGAGAGTCTGGGTGGAAATGGGCCTGATTCCCCATCACCATGATCTCCGTCTTGTCGCTGTTAAGCTTCAAGTGAGATCTGTCCATCCAGCTGACTATGTCTCTCAGGCAGGAGTAGAGGTCTATGGTGGGATTTTCCTGCTGGGTGAGAGAGACCACCAGCTGCGTGTCATCTGCATACGTCAGGAGTTTTATCCCATGTGGGGTGACTATCTTTTCCAGGGGGGACATATATACGTTGAAGAGCGTGGGGCTCAAAGAAGAGCCCTGAGGCACTCCACAACGTATAGGGGTCTCTTTAGATGTATAATTGCCCTCTATAAACTGGAATGAGCGGTCCTGAAGAAACGATTTCAGCCAAGACAGGGCAGTGCCTGTGATCCCAAGATCGCTAAGTCGCTGGACTAGGATCTGGTGGTTGACCGTGTCGAAGGCCGCGCTCAGGTCCAGGAGGATCACTGCCACTGATCCTCCTGTGTCCATGATCTTCCTGGCTTCCTCGACCACCGTCACCATCGCGGTTTCAGTGCCCTGGCCCGGGCGAAAACCTGTCTGTGAGGATTTAAGTAATTCATTCGTTTCGAGATAATTAGACAGCTGGGAGTTGATGAATTTTTAGGTCTCGGCTAAAAGACGCGCGTAAGCGCGTCTCCGCCGAGATCTTATGTCAGGGACGATGCTTCCCAGGAGACAGGGTCTGTCGCGCGCTTTGCCTCTCTGGAGGCGATTTCCGCTGGCCACGCGCTCGCGAACGCGCTCAGCTGCTGTCTCCTGGGAAGCAGCTACACCACACGCGCATGCGCAGAAACAGCGACAGACACACACGAGCGCTCATGCACGCACGCACCCACACATACAGCGAACCCAGCGTCGCATGCATACACACACACACACACACGTGCACCGAGCATCCCCCCCACCCCTCCGTTGTCGCACCCCTCCCCTCCGCCGTCGCACCCCGCCCCCCACCCCTCCGCCGTCGCGCACACACACACGCAGACATACAGGCATTCTCTCCCCCCCACCCCCCCGCTCCGCTCACCGGTCAAAGGCCCTCCGGACACGCAGACATACAGGCATTCTCTCTCCCCCCCCCCCCCCTCCGCTCCGCTCACCGGTCAAAGGCCCTCCGACCGCGGGGCTCTCCCTCGGTGCTCCTCCAGGCACTCTGTGGGCGCGGGCTTCACAAAACGGAAGTCCCGCCCCACGATAGGTTTCGTTTTCTCAGTCCCGCCCCACGTTAGGTTTCGCTTGCAGCTCGTTGGGTATAAAAGCTTGTTCAGTCCAGGCGCGGATGATCAACTTATTATGATGCTGGCTTAGTGCTTTGGTTGCTGAAACCTTGCCTCACACCAGTTCTCACACACCCAATACTGGTGGCTAGGGTTGTCTAAGAGAAATCAGGCAACTTCTTAGCGATACAAACTATGAAACTGACCATTATTAAAATACAGATCTCGCCAGGCCGTGGCACACACAAGTGCAGTTCCCGTAATGACAGCGTGTGAGACTGTCCAGGGGGATGCTAATGCAGGAACATCTTTTCTCTCTTTTCTAGAATGAAGTCTGATCCTCAATAAGATCGAGGTGATTTCAGAAATGAAAGGAGTTGCATGAATGTCTGCTGCACATTTCACCATTCCCATCCAATTGCCCTTTTGCTCAATACGCAGCAATTTTATACTGAACAAAATATATTTATCGACCCTACTAGTTTACAAAGGTATTCTCTTATACTATGTTATAATTTACTTATTTATTTAATCAAACTGGGGTTAAATTACCGTTAGACCCATGCCCCACGTGGCAAGCTTAGTTACTTGTTTAGGTTAAAAAAGATTTCTATCTAGGCAAAGAGTGCATTAGAACACTTTACAGAACGTGGATAGTTACACATTTATCAGCATGTGTCCACCACTTTCAGCACAAATCAGAATGCATACATATAACAAATAGGACATTATTTACCGTTTGCTTCATAGGAAGCAGGAGTTCAAATAAAAAACAAAAATAATGGCGACTAAGAGGAAAATAGAGATGAAAGAATATGAAGTAACGAAACATTGTATGCACAAGTAACATGGCAATAACATATAAACAAAAAATAATGTGTTATAAACATATTTGAAAGCGATGAAGGACAACATTAATCGCAAGTGAGATCAAGTCATTTCTTCCCTGCGCAGCGATAATAGAGATTTTATTGTACTTTGTCCATGTTTATAGCAGGATGAAAGTCTTTCATATAGGCCCAATGGCATGATGTAATGCCTCATTTTACTACAAATGTTACTCAAGAAATATTTTTGCTTAGCATGCTTAATCGCTGAGTGACATCATGGGTAGCTTAAACTAGGAGAGTCGACAAGTCTATTTTTATTTCATCTCCCCCCGTGGCGAAAGGTGCGGCGATGTTAGCAGATCGCCCCTCTCATAAACCATCAACAAATAGTGAATGGGCAGAGCCAGCAGAGGCCAGGGCCGGTCTCAGACTCAGGGTCACCTGCTGCGCCCCAGGCGCTGACATTCATTGCTGCGCGCGCCCATTCGTCATATCAGACAGCGACCAGAGCAGCAGAAGGCCGAGGTCTCCCTCTCAGGTGTTGTTATTAGCGAGGGTGACTAGGACAGAAAACAGATAAGGGCTGCAAATAAAAGTGGTCCCAAATAGATAGTCAGATAGCTGGAAAACTGATTCCCATTTGAAAACGGGGGCAGTTTTGGAATTGTACGCTACGGACACGTTGCATTTCTGTTTTGCAAAGTATGGGAGGCTATATGCATTTGTGCTTTTAGCAGGCAATATTTGTGGTAACATCTGGAAAATCAACAGTAGAAACTAGCCCACCAGACCAAAAAAAAAATACAGAAAACACCCTGTAGTTTTTTTGTAGTATAGTTGGTTATTTTTAAATGGGATTGGGTTTTCTTATAAGACCATATAAACTTCTGCCAACTGGTCTTGATCTTACAAAAAAACGTTTGGGGAGCTAAAGCAGTGTATACCAAAATAGGTATAAATAACAGGGAAAAATAGTCCTCGTTATCACATTACATCTCCCTATCAACCCAACAGTAGGAGCCTGTGGTGGGAGTGCTGCGGGGCGCTAATGTGGGGAGGGGGAGGGGCAGGGTGGGGGTTCAGTAAACTAAAGATTACGGCCGGTTAGAGGTAGGTAACATTTAAATAAATAAAACGAATTTCGTGTTTAACTGTTGGCCACTCAGTGAGGACCAATAATTAGTAGCCAACTCACAAATTAGTGATCAAGTTTAAGTACATTATTCTCAGATTATAACACTCTCTGACATGCACTAGACATCAGATAATTATTAGCACAGTTTCCATGGAAAAAATATTAAGACACAATAAAAGACTCAGACACATTTAGATAATTAGGTTATTGTAATAAAGATCCAAAATCAGTACATATAAGTCACATTATAAGCAGTTCAGTCATGAGTCTTACAGCTCGGAGTATAAAGCCACAGAGTTAGCCAAATTAAATCTATATCTGAATAAAAGAATCCACCAAGAGGATGGTTCAGGTTTGAGTTTGCTACCACAACAAAAGCAGGAGGATGGTTCCATAGAGTTCACTTAGCATGGGAAAAGGGATCAAGTTGGAGACCACTAAGGAAAAGTTGATGGCAAGGAGAATGGAGCTGTAATCAGGAAAGTTCAAGTCTGGTCTCCCACCAGACAGCTCCAAATAGTCCAGCAGGCAAGTTCATCAACAAAGGGAAAACAAGCATTTACAATGCAACGGTTTCGCCTTCGGAAAAGTTAGAGCTATTGGCATTGTAAATGACAAACTTTTTATTTATGTGTTGGTTTTGAAAACAGATAAATATATGGCATTGTCATTTACAATGCCAATAGCTTACTCTGTCGCAAATGCGAGACGTATTGCATTTGCACACACACACACCCACACAAGAGCCCCACACACACACAAGAGCCCCCCACACACACACGAGGCCCACACACACACCACACAAGAGCCCCCTACACAGACCACACAAGAGCCCCCCCACACACCACACAAGAGCCCCCCCACACACACACGCAAGAGCCCCCCCACACACACGCAAGAGCCCCCCCCCACACACACACGCAAGAGCCCCCCACACACACGCAAGAGCCCCCCACACACGCAAAAGCCCCCACACACGCAAGAGCCCCCCACAGACACAAGAGCCCCCCACGCACACGCAAGATTCCCCCACACGCAAGAGCCCCCCACACACACGCAAGAGCCCCCCACACACACAAGAGCCCCCCACACACAAGAGCCCCCCACACACAAGAGCCCCCCACACACAAGAGCCCCCCACACACAAGAGCCCCCCACACACACGCAAAGAGCTCCCCAAACACACGCACAGAGCCCTCCGCTCCATTTGCATCAGGTGTGAGGCTCCTGACTGCTGACAGCCAGGAGACTCCAACAAAAGGAGGCTTATGACCTGCTATAGGCATTGTAAATGACAATGCCATTTATTTATGTTTTAAAAACAAAAGCATAAATAAAAATAATGTCATGAGCAATGCCAATAGCTCTAACTTTAAGAATGCCGAGACCATTGCATTGTAAATGCTTGTTCTGTAATCTTGCTAGTGCACGGAAAGAGGGAGATCGGTCTAAAGTTGGAGAGGTTGAGGGGGTCTAAGTTAGGTTTTTTAAGTAAGGCCCTAACCTTCGGCTTCTTCCAGCTAGGGGGAACCAGTCCGTTGGTCAGGAAGGCATTGATCACATTTACCAATGGTTCGACAATGGTAGGTGCAACCAGCTTTAAGATTTTAACTGGAGCGGGGGTCAGATGGTGAGCCACTTTTGAGTGAGTGGAAAATGGGAGACAGGGTGTCAGGACTTATAGGGGTGAATGAGTCAAGTCCCGTGTTAAGGTAGTTACCCTGCAGTACAGGTAGCGATGAGTGGTCTATCGGGGAAAGGGGGGGGAGTAGCTGTAAAATGTTTTGGATCTTTTGATCAAAAAACGTAGCCAGTTCGTCACAGTGGTTGTTTGAGGGGTCAATCGAGCCTGTGGATTCTGGTGTTTTGAGAAGTTGTTTGACGATTAAGAAAGTCTCCCTCGATGAACATGATGCCGAGCTGATTTTCTCTTGAAAAAAAGCGGTCTGGGCATTTTTCAGGGCTTTTTTATACGTAAGAATAGACAATCTGTAGTCCTTCTTGCGGTTAGGGTTGAAGTCTTTCCGCCACTCTCTTTCGGCTTTCTTGCAAAGTTTCTTTACTCTGGCGAGTCTCCTGGGTGAACCATGGGGCAGACGTTTTTTTGCGGGAGGTAAGGTGCATTTTTTTTGGGAGAATCGTGTTAAGGGAGTTTTCAATCCAAGAGGAGAACTCCATATCTGCTGTGATAGGGTCTGTTTCCTGGGTTGGTTTGCAGAGTTCCAGGGCCTGCTTCCACTTATCAGTGTCTAATTCGGCCCAGGGACGCTTAGGTTTGTCAAGGGGTTTATTGGGAAGAGAGATGTTAGGTACTTCCCACCTGAAAGGGATGAGTAAATGATCCGACCATGGCAGAGGGATCGGGACATTAGTTTTAAAGTCATCAATGTTGCTTATGATGGGGTCGAGTAAATGTCCGAGCATATGCGTGGGTTGATCGCTCTGAAGGTGGAGCTGAAGAGTCGCTAGGTCTCACCTTTAAGGGAATTGGTGCAGGAGGCCTGTAGGGGCTGGTTCAGTTGTAACAGAGAGTCCCTGGAGTATGACAGCCTTGCTTGAGTGGAAAGGTCCAGGGTGCCTGGCCCTAGGCTCGTCCTGGCGCGGACGGGCGCAGACAGGCTTGCCTTAGGCGCGCCTTTGTCGCGCAAACGGCGCGCCCGCTGCGCTCGTCCGCTGCGCTTCCGGAACATGCACATATTTGTAGGGAGGGAGCAATGCAAGAGGCGTGGACTCGAGTGGGCGTGTCCCAGTCAGGGAGAGGGGAATGAAGTTGGCGGGAAAACTGCGATTTTGCCCTTACCAGTGCTCGTTTTTCAGCAGGAAAGGGTGCCTGCACACTGCAGTGATGTGACAGGGAAGGTGAGTGATTTTAAAAGCAAAGTGAAATTTTACAGTTTTAAAACAAAGTTATGCTCAGGTTCCTTGCTACTCCCGGCTGTGCCTCAGGAGGGTTCAAAAGTTAACTAAAGCGCTAGCAGTCAGTGCTTCTTTTATAACTTTGAAGAGGGGGGCGTGGCCTCAAAGTGGGCGGGTCCCAGTCAGGGAGAGGGGAATGAAGTTGGCGGGAAAACAGCGATTTTGCCCTTACCAGTGCTCGTTTTTCAGCAGGAAAGGGTGCCTGCACACTGCAGTGATGTGACAGGGAAGGTGAGTGATTTTAAAAGCAAAGTGAAATTTTACAGTTTTAAAACAAACTTATGCTCAGGTTCCTTGCTACTCCCGGCTGTGCCTCAGGAGGGTTCAAAAGTTATCTAAAGTGCTAGCAGTCAGTGCTTCTTTTATAACTTTGAAGAGGGGGGGCGTGGCCTCAAAGTGAGCAGGTCCCAGTCAGGGAGAGGGGAATGAAGTTGGCGGGAAAACTGCAAATTTGCCCTTACCAGTGCTCGTTTTTCATCAGGAAAGGGTGCCTGTACACTGCAGTGATGTGACAGGGAAGGTGAGTGATTTTAAAAGCAAAGTGAAATTTTACAGTTTTAAAACAAAGTTATGCTCAGGTTCCTTGCTACTCCCGGCTGTGCCTCAGTTCATATGGTGCATATCCAACCTACCCATGCCAGCTAACCCTTGCACATTTCAGAAAAAGGTAGTCGAAAGAACACTTTGAAGGGGTATTTAGTGATTAAACGTGGTGTGGAGTTCATCAACACTATCGAAAACATTATTAGAATATAATGTCTATTCAACGTGCAGTTCAGGGAACACCAGGACACGAAAGGCTAAGATGTTCTCTGCTATCCTCCCCTCCAACCAGGGTATGCTAATGCAAGAGGCGGGACGGAGCGGAATGGTAGCACCAGCCCAAACGCGTAGTCGGCAGGCTCCGAACCTGCGTAGGGAGACCCCTGTGGATTTCAAGTCCTTGGGCATTTTATGCGCATGATGTTTGTGCTAGTCTCCCCCTGGGGATATTCACGCACATTGGGCGGGCCACGCGCGGATTAGATGAGGGAGCTCAGGCAGGGAGGCGCGCGCTAGGGATTGCGTAGGCGTGTAGGCAGGGTAGTTTAGAAGCGCAAGCGAGGCGGAGGCGGCAAGGTGCGTTTTTTCCAGTTAGATAAAACCCACCCACCCTAAAAAAAAAATGTTTTAAATAAATAAATAAAATTCACAAAAAAAAAAAAGGTTATATGAAGTCTAGATTTGCCACTTCAAGACATGATATTCCCTAGCAGAGGTTTTAGGGGTGTAAATCGGGGGAGGAGAAGTCTATAGCAGGCTTGTCCAGTCCTTCGTGGGGGGTAGGGGGAGTTTATTGAGAACAATTAAGGGGAAGAATGTAAAGAAAAAGGGTTGGGGAAGTTTAATTCAGTATTGTGGCACAAGAGAATTATATTGATGATCCAAGGTGCAACAAATGACTGCTTCAAATATACTGCCTAAAGAGGAGAATGGGGCTCTTAAAACTTCTTACATCTTCATAACGTTTCAGAGTGAGCCATCTAGAAACCGGAGGCAGGGCCCGTGCCACTACGTAAGGGCACCAAGCACAGTGAAGATTGATTGCGAGTGGAAAGGCACTAACCTGACCTATCACAGAGTATATACATTTCCCAAACAAAACATTAAGTATGTTCAAAAGCTGAGTGGATCTGCAACCTTTGACGCTGAAGTCATACCCAGGCCCCCCCCTATAGTGGACGCATGGTCCTAAGCCACCAGACCCGACGAACTAAGTGGGCCACACAGCAAGCATGGCGCTGCCAATATTGCACCTTTCGCACATCATCTTCAGTGCCGTTGGAACCATTCTCAGACATGCAACTCCACTGAAAAATTATTTAACGCACCAACGACCCTACCACTGCCTGCACATCTGTGTGACTGGGAAGGGGCGGTGTGAGCACAGCTACCTGCCGGCTGCCCCTGGTACCCCATCTCTGCCCATGCAATACCCAACGGGCGGGAAGCAGCCGAGCAAGAAGCCAGGGGTGTGCACGAGTGAGAAGCGTTCCCTTGCATGTTACCATGCTAACGTGCGTGTTAACAACGCAGTAAGTCTTTCAACTTCGGCAAGACCACGCAAGGCGTTCAGTCTGTCTCACTGAATTAAGACAGGGCCTGACGCTGCCTCTGTGAATTCCCCTGCTGCTAGCCATGCTCGGACGCCCCCTCTGGCCCCCCGTGTCTGCCCCACAAATGGTGAACCCTAAGCTCCAAAACACGGACACCCGACACCAGTGGGGGGGGAGTTACCCCGTGCTGCTCAATTTTCCCCCCTTCGATGCCCTCTCACCAAAGCCGCAATCACCAAGGTAACCCGATGCCTGCAGTACACAGGGACCCAGGACCATGGCACAGAGACTGCCCCACCAGTTGGAGGGCCAGGTCATTGAACTGCCCTTAGTGGTCTCTAGAAAAGTGGGAGGATAGTAGTCTGAATTGGGTTATGAGGCGCCACTAATCCTGGGACGGTTGGCTGCTGGTGGGGCCAGATACCCCTGCATCCATCGGCAATGACGCCTTGTAGTAGGTTCTTCGCATTAAAGAACATTTGTATAAATAAATAAGAATAGATATCCAGTCCATTTCAGAGGTAAATTCACGAATGAAGATTTATTCAGAGGAGTGGACCCACGACTGTACAGGTCGAGATCTCAGGCAAGAATGTTCCACATAACATGAGTTCTACAATATCATATGTCATGCAGAATATTACAATTAAAAGATTCCTTAAAGAAACACTTGTAAATATTTATACAGTATAAAACCCACATACTACACATCTCCCTTTTTTTAATAAAAAGAGAAGACCAAAACAAAAAAATAAAATGAAAAGAAAATAATTTTAAAAAAACAGCAAAACCAAAATATACACAATTACTCATTAATGCATAACATAGTCTTGAAAACTGGATGGTGCCTGCCTAACTCGACCCGTTCTAAGTAAACTGCATCCATCCCCCTTCCCATCGTGAGATGTAACAGGTAGTGAAAAAGAATGAGGAATAATTTTAGATGAATCACCTCCAGCAAGAACAGAATTTGACTCAGAAGAAGAGTTTGGATGTCCATGAGAATTAGGTACACTAAAATTGTCACAGACACCAAACCAATCAGAATCTGAAGAATTAGAAACACAAAAATCATGCTTATTCTTACGAATAATATCAGCTTGTTCGGGTGTAACTTTGATGAGAGCATTTTTGTTCCACCAACCTTTGTCCTTAGAAAAGCAGCAGCACATGAAACTTTTTGAACTTGCACAGGGGCTGAAAATTTCGATTGACCTTTAGAAATGTTACCAGGTTTTCTGATAATAACCCAATCACCCGTAAATAATGGTTTTTCACAAACATGCATACGCTTGTCATAATTCTGTTTGTAATGCTCTCGTTTTTTTTTAACTTGATCACGAACTTTATTCAAATCCACATGCATTTGAGAACTGTTATCCAATAACCATGCAGGACTAAGTTTAGAAGTAGGTGTCCGACCCCTAAGTAAAAAAAAAAGGTGAAAGACCTGTAGTGCTGTGAGGTGTACAATTATAATTCCAAACCTTGTGGCAAAAAAATGCTGGAATATTCAAACCATTGGCGCAAGCTGTTTGTACCACTTCTTTCAGTAAACGATTGGCCTGTTCTACGAGACCATTCGAAGAGGGGCTATACAGGGGAACAAGCGTCTGTTTAACATCTGATTTGTTCAAAAATACATCAACATCTTTAGCAACAAACTGAAACCCATTATCAGTTATGATTTCCTGTGGCGCACCTTCAGAATAGAATAATCTGTGTAAGAATAATATGACAGACATAACGTCAGGGCTCTTAACAAAAGCAAAATAGATCCACTTCGAGAAGTAGTCCATAGCCACAATTATATATTTCTTTTCAGAATTGAAAACGGAAAAAGGACCAGCAAAATCCAACCCAATTTTATTCCAAGCACTGCTAGGCCACTCTACAGGATTAAGAGGTAAGTTGGAAGACTTCCAATGTTTGTCTGAACACAGACACTGGGTACACTGGTTGACAAAAGATTTAACTTGACCATCAATCCCTGGCCACCAATAGGTTGGCTTGATCTTATTAACAGTAGCCGTGGTACCAGGATGTCCTTCACGCGCTACTACAATTATGCGGTCCCTGATACCCTTAGGAGGAACAAATGTATCTTGTCGTACTAAAATGGTATTAGAAAATGAGAATTCGGAAGCCACTTGTGCAAAATTTCTTTCTTCTATGGACATATTCCTATCCACGGGCCACCCAGAAACCAAGTATTTTTTAACCTTTTGTAAACAATCATCTTGCTCAAAATTACATAACCAATCTTCTTTAGTAATCTTGAAGTCCTGCACAACATCTTCAATAGTAAATACACATTCAACCTCAGAGCTACAAAACATCATGAACAGGAAGTGGAATACGTGACAAGCAATCAGCTCTTATATTTTTTCCGCCTGGAAGATATTTGATTTCAAAATTAAATTTTTGAAGCCTGGCAAGCAATCTAACTAAGAGAGAGGATGCTATGTTTGAAGAACTTTCGCCCAGCATGTAAATTAGAGGTTTGTGATCAGTAAACAACTGAAACTTAGTGCCCCAAATGTACATACACAATTTTTCAACAGGCCAAAGGCTCACGCTCGATGGTACTGTAATTTAATTCAGTAGGAGACAAAGTACGCAAGGCAAAAGCTATGGTACATTCTTCACCTTTGATCATCTGGCTGAGAACAGCTCCCAAACCCCTAGAGCTGGCATCAACAGTTATTATACTTTGAATACCATGAGTGAAGGGTTTAATCGCTGGAGCTGTGACAATCATATTTTTAATATCATCAAAAGCAGTTTGAGTTTTAGAAGACCACAGAAATCTGACATGCTTTTTAAGAATATTCCTAAAAGGTTGAACTACAAAAGCATAACCCCTAACAAACCACGCATAGGAATGTCTGACAAAATATCGATAACACAAATATCGATATACAAAAATATCGGAACAAAAATATCGAAGTCAAAAATATAGGAATCCTATCCCTAACAAGGTAAGTACAAATATATCGAAAATAAAATATAGAATTACAAAAATATCGTTTTTTGTAAAATACCGTTTTTTTAAATATAATAAAAATGTAATATCAACAAAATAATACTTATAAATTTAATAAACATATTTAAAATTGTACAATAATATTTAAAATTAATACATAATGTAATACAAATTAATATTAATACATATATGATACATAATATATTTTTCATTAATAATAACTCTAAATTAATTATTGTCATAACTTAAAAACAAATAAAAATGTAATAAATTACTAATACATTTATTTACATAAAATATTCATATAAATAACAATTAATAACAACATAATACTAATAAAAAAGCAAAATACATTTTAGATAGCGTATGAGTAAAAATTACTATTCCCACTCCAGAGAGTGCAACAGTAGGGAAAGTTTTGGATAGCGTAGGGGTAAAAATTACTATTCCCACTCCAAAGAGTGCAACAGTAGGGAAAGTGTTGGATAGCGTAGGGGTAACAATTACTATTCCAACTCCAGAGAGTGCAACAGTAGGGAAAGTGTTGGATAGCGTAGGATTAAAAATTACTATTCCAACTCCAGAGAGTGCAACAGTAGGGAAAGTGTTGGATAGCGTAGGGGTAACAATTACTATTCCCACTCCAGAGAGTGCAACAGTAGGGAAAGTGTTGGATAGCGTAGGGTTAAAAATTACTATTCCAACTCCAGAGAGTGCAACAGTAGGAAAAGTGTTGGATAGCGTAGGGGTAACAATTACTATTCCAACTCCAGAGAGTGCAACAGTAGGCAAAGTGTTGGATAGCGTAGGGGTAAAAATTACTATTCCCACTCCAGAGAGTGCAACAGTAGGGAAAGTGTTGGATAGCGTAGGGGTAACAATTACTATTCCAACTCCAGAGAGTGCAACAGTAGGGAAAGTGTTGGATAGCGTAGGATTAAAAATTACTATTCCAACTCCAGGGAGTGCAACAGTAGGGAAAGTGTTGGATAGCATAGGGGTAACAATTGCTATTCCAACTCCAGAGAGTGCAACAGTAGGGAAAGTGTTGGATAGCGTAGGGGTAACAATTACTATTCCAACTCCAGAGAGTGCAACAGTAGGGAAAGTGTTGGATAGCGTAGGGGTAAAAATTACTATTCCCACTCCAGAGAGTGCAACAGTAGGGAAAGTGTTGGAGAGCGTAGGGGTAACAATTACTATTCCAACTCCAGAGAGTGCAACAGTAGGGAAAGAGTTGGAAAGCGTAGGGGTTTAAATTACATACTTATAAATTACATCCATCAATTAATGAATTATGTAAAATTAATTACCAATTAATTAAATTTATTTACCAAATTAATAAAAATAAATGTATGCTTCCTACTTATTAATAATTAATTCTACATAATGAAATTACTTCCCACCCTAATACCCTATAAACCCATAACCTGCTACAGAACATATTTATCAATTAATTAAAAATAATTACCAAAATAATTAAATATAATTACCAATTATTTTTAATTAATGTATGATTCCTACTAATTAATAATTATTTAAACATTATTACATTACTTCCCACCCTATTCCCCTATAAACCCATAACCCGCTACAGAACATATTTATCAATTAATCAATTAAATAAAATTATTTACAAATAATTCTCAATTAATTAATTAATAATTCCTACTAATTAATAATTAATTTAACATAATTAAATTACTTCCCACCCTATTCCCCTATAAACCCATAACCCGCTACAGAACATATTTATCAATTAATCAATTAATTAAAATTATTTACAAATAATTCTCAATTAATTAATTAATAATTCCTACTAATTAATATTTAATTTAACATAATTAATTTACTTCCCACCCTATTCCCCTATAAACCCATAACCCGCTACAGAACATATTTATCAATTAATCAATTAATTAAAATTAATTAAAAATTAATTCTCAATTAATTAACTAATAATTCCTACTAATTAATAATTAATTTAACGTAATTAAATTACTTCCCACCCTATTCCCCTATGAACCCACAACCTGCTACAGTACTAAAATACAATATTTAATTAAATTACATTAAAAATAAATAATAAAACATAATAAATACAATATAATATACACAAAATTTATTTAAAAATCGATATTAGTAACATCGAAATTATTTACTTCGATATTATTGACATCGATATTTAAAACTTCGATATTACTAATATCGATATTAAGACTGTCGATATTACTTACCTTCTATATTATGTTCCATCGATATTTAAACTTCGATATAATTGTATATCGAAATTTAAAACTCGATATTTTGTCTGTGTATCACGCATAGTACTCACTTAAACCCAGAAACGCTCTTAACGAATCTTTGTCAGATGGACAAGGAGCATTCTTAATATCATCCAACAATGAGCTCTTGGGTTTAATGCCAACACTAGACAAATTGTGACCCAAATAATCAACATCATTAGCTAAGAAATTACACTTCTTAATGTTGACTGTGAGACCCTGAGTCTGTAATGTGCTCAAAACTTTCTCAATCAAAATGTAATGTTGGTCTAACGATTCAGAGTGGATCAAAATGTCGTCCTGAAAAGCTTGAATACCAGGACAATTGTCAAAAATGGAATCCATCAGCCTTTGAAATATACTAGCTGCGGAAGCAAGACCAAAGGGAAGTCTTTTGTACGTGTATACACCAAATGGTATAACAAAAGTGGTCCGATACTGTGATTTTTTAGCCAAAGGAATTTGGTGATACGCTGAGCGTAAGTCTATGGTAGAGAAAAATTTACTAGAACCAATATTAGCCAACATATTGTGAATCTTAGGTAACGGATGTGCATCAACAACTATATTACGATTCAGTACCCTTAAATCTGCACACAAACGAATATCGCCTGAAGGTTTTCATGCAACCGCAGCTGCCGAAACCCTTTCAGACGAATCCACAGGACAAATAATGTCCTGAGCCACTAATTGTTCGATGTGCTTTTTGAGATCTTGTCGTACAGAAAGTGGTACAGCCCTTACTTTTTTAATTACAGGAAACACTTTATCTTTCAATTTGATTGTGTGTTCAAAATGTTTGACTAACCCAATTTCTTCCCGAAAAACATTTCTGTATTTGTCAAAAATATTAGACAAAATGGGATCCTGCGTGACATTCTCTTGAATAGCCAAAACAGGTAATTCACCTAACATTACAGGCTCGGGATGACCAGGTTTCAACATTATGCCTAAATTAGCCTGATCAATCCAACCTAAAATGTCTCTGCCATTAAGAGCAACATACACTTTAGTATGAATAACTCTGCCTTTAATATCAATAGTGTCAGAGAAATACCCACCCATAATAATGTCATATCCACCAAAAGCTTTGGGGTTGACATCTGTGGAACACAGTTGTGTATCATGCCACAAGCTAAAAAATGTTGTCTCATCCAAAATAGTGATTGGCGAACCCGAATCCGCCATAACGTCCATACTAATATTTCCAATTAACACATTACAAATAGGACCTTTTACTCTATGATCATCAAGAGCACTTATTTGAACAGATAAAGATGAAACATTAAGAGCATCACACAATTCATCTTTCCTACATATCATATTAAAATTAGACTTATCCTTATATGCACGACATTCATTAAAGAAATGACCAATTCTTTTGCAATTGGTACACCTTTTACCTTGTGCAGGACATTTGGGGTTGTTGCCGACATGAAATCTGGAGCCACATCTATAACAGAAAACGTTAGGTTTTCATTCAAATGCCTTCTTATCTTTATAACGTGAATAAACAGCATTAACATTGCAAGCAATATCATTATCATGTGAAATATTCGCAACAGTAGAAGAAGGTGTGATGGGTGTTGCCACAGCTAATATTTTTGAAGAATAAACTCAACATTCAATGCTCTTAGCAATAACCATTACTTCCTCTAAACTAGGAATTTACAAGTCAAAATCCGTTCTTGAATCTTTTTATTGTAGCAATTGAAAACAAGTTGATTACGAAGAGCAGTGTCGATGTAAGATCCAAATTCACATTTGGTAGTAAGCACACGCAAAGTTGCTAAATAATCTTCAATCGATTCTTCCTGTGACTGCTTTCTTTTGAAAAAAACATGACGTTCAACCATAACTAACGGTTCATCTTTATATTGCTTGCCTAAGCGTGCTAAAGCTTCACTGTATACATTCCAGGATTCATCTTCTGTAGGGTTTTGAACAACTGATAAATTATCAAAAAGTTGTTGGCCAGCATCACCTAAATGATTGAAGAGTATTGCTCTTTTCCTGGACGCTGAGTATTCAAGTGCATCAATTGCCTCTAAATAGTTAGTAAGCACACAAAGCCATTTATGCCATGGAGTGGGTGGTTTGCCAGGCATGTTTAAAAACGCAGGTGGAGCAACAATACCATTATTTGAATTTGCCATGAAGTTAATAAAGGAAAAATAAAATTAAAGTGAATAGTTGTTATTTGCTGACAGAAGCGATGAAATAAAATAAATAAATCTTACTTGCGGACCCAAACGATGAAATCCTGCTAAAGAAACCGTCTGGTGAGATCAACAAACCAATGTGAGAAAGAGAAATGAGTATAATGACAAAATCGCTGTAAAAGAATGCCTTATTGCACTTGTTAATCAATGCAGATAAGCCCAACCACTTAAAATGGCCGCCATACGTGTTTGACGCGGGTTACAACGCAAACAAACACAACGTCACAAGTTATGGTGAAGAGAAGAGCTTGCGCATGGAATCATGGAGTGCATGCGAGCCGAAGGGGAGCCAAAGTCAAAGAATGCAGGTAGGCTGTTGAAATAAGCGACGGTTTACAATCCAAGAACGGTCACGTAAATGAAGAATAAAATAACTCACAGACTCCCGGATTTTTGTAGAAGACAGGAAAAACAATTCCTCTGGTACAGTTTATGTACTTTCCTTTTCGGTCGGTGGGTCCAAATACGCTCTGCTGCGGCTCCGTAGTTCTATAGAAGTAATATCCAATGAAGATCGTCGCCATATAATGTAGTAGGTTCTTCGCATTAAAGAACATTTGTATAAATAAATAAGAATAGATATTCAGTCAATTGCAGAGGTAAATTCACGAATCAAGATTTATTCAGAGGAGTGGACCCACGACTGTACAGGTCGAGATCTCAGGCAAGAATGTTCCACATAACATGAGTTCTAGAATATCATATGTCATTCAGAATATTACAATTAAAGCATTCCTTAAAGAAACACTAGTAAATATTTATACAGTATAAAACCTACATACTACACGCCTCTGACCCCGGCTGGTGGCAACACCCGCCTGCTACTCTATCTAGGCACTTTGCCTCCCTCGCCCGAGTAACCTTATTCGCGATAGAGGAGGGGGGGCAGCGGTGAGCTCTGCTAACTCGATTGCCCCCGAGAAGTTTTTTAAACAAAGAAAATGTATACCGCTAACTCACCCTGAATGAATCGGAGCGCTTTACACAAGCACACATTCATTTTTTTTGTGGGCACATGGGGGTGGGTGATTTGCTGAGATTTGAAATCGGTTCCTCTGCTTCAAGGACTGCAGCTCTGGCCGTTACGCCACATCCTCTCCCCGTTGTGTGAACCTAAGAAGCAACAAAAGAGCTGGACCGGGGGATAAAACTTGTTCTGAGAAGAGTCTTGGCTGGATTTCCGCAGCCATGCCTCCAGTCTCTCACATAATAAAAGAGATAGCCATCGGTCTGCAACAAAGCAATCTGCAAGAGTCCAGGGTAACTGTCCATGGAGCCACGCAGTTTGTGTAAGCCCGGCTGGAGGGGTCTGAGTGAAAGCAGACCTAGACCTTTAACTAGTGTGTTTACAGATTACAATTGCTCGCAAAAACAAGCATTTGCAATGCAATAGGTCTCGCATTAGGAAAGTTTGAGCTATTGGTCTTGTAAATGACACATTTTTTATTTATGTGTTGGTTTTGAAAATAGTGAAATTAATAGCTTTGTCATTTACAATGCCAATACTTTTAAATTTTGCAAATGTGACACCTATAGCATTTGTAATGCAACATGTTTTGTATTTACGTGACTTAGATGTATTGATATTACAAATAATGGCTTTTAATATTTTAAAATAATGAATACTTAAATAAAAGTTATTGTAATTTATAATGGAAATAGCTTAAACTTTAATAAATACCTTTTGTGAAGATTATGTTCAGTGTATTTTATTGTGACGAAAATCCAAGAACAGAAGTGAAAAATTAGCATCTTTTTGTGACATTTGTAATAAAGCTTGAAACATTGAGAGAACATATTTGAACCAGTTGTTGTTGAATAGTTGCACAGATTGATGCTGTGGAGGCTCTGAGTGATGTTGTGGTGGCGATGAGTGATGCTGTGGCGTTCAGTGATGCTGTAGTAGCACATAGTGATGTTGTGGTGCCCCTGAGTGATGCTGTGGTGGTGCGATAGATAGATAGACTGAGGGCGATAGATAGATAGAGGGCTATAGATAGAGTGAGGGTGATAGATAGATAGAGTGAGGGTGATAGATAGATAGAGTGAGGGCGATAGATAGATAGATAGAGTGAGGGCGATAGATAGATAGATAGATAGATAGATAGATAGATAGATAGATAGATAGATAGATAGATAGATAGATAGATAGATAGATAGATAGATAGATAGATAGATAGAGTGAGGGCGACAGATAGATAGAGTGAGGGCGACAGATAGATAGAATGAGGGCGACAGATAGAGTGAGGGCGACAGATAGATAAAGTGAGGGCAATAGATAGAGGGCGATAGATAGATAGATAGAGGGCAATAGATAGATGTGTGTGGTTGTGTGTGTGAGGAGTGGTAGAGTGAGGGCAGTAGAGTGAGGGTGTGAGGGCAGTAGAGTGGTAGAGTGAGGGCAGTAGAGTGAGGGTGGTAGAGTGGTAGAGTGAGGGTGGTAGAGTGAGGGCGGTAGAGTGGTAGAGTGAGGGTGGTAGAGTGAGGGCGGTAGAGTGGTAGAGTGAGGGCAGTAGAGCGGTAGAGTGAGGGCGGTAGAGTGGCAGAGTGAGGGCGTGAGGGCGTGAGGGAGGTAGAGTGAGGGCATGAGGGTGGTAGAGTGAGGGTGTGAGGGTGGTAGAGTGAGGGTGGTAGATTGAGGGCGGCAGAGTAGTAGAGTGAGGGCGGTAGAGTGAGGGTGGTAGAGTTAGGGCAGTAGAGTGGTAGAGTGAGGACGGTAGAGTGAGGGCGGTAGCGTGAGGGCAGTAGAGTGGTAGAGTGAGGGCGGTAGAGTGAGGGCGTGAGGACGGTAGAGTGAGGGTGTGAGGGCGGTAGAGTGGTAGAGTGAGGGCAGTAGAGTGAGGGCGTGAGGGCGGTAGAGTGAGGGCTTGAGGGCGGTAGAGTGAGGGCTTGAGGGCGGTAGAGTGAGTGCGGTAGAGTGAGGGCAGTAGAGTGGTAGAGTGAGGGCGGTAGAGTGAGGGCGTGAGGGCGGTAGAGTGGTAGAGTGAGTGCAGTAGAGTGAGGGCGAAAGAGTGGTAGAGTGAGTGCGGTAGAGTGAGGGCGTGAGGACGGTAGAGAGGTAGAGTGAGGGCGGTAGAGTGAGGGTGGTAGAGTGAGGGCGGTAAAGTGGTAGAGTGAGGGCGGTAGAGTGAGGGCGTGAGGGCGGTAGAGTGGTAGAATGAGGGCAGTATAGTGGTAGAGTGAGGGCGGTAGAGTGGTAGAGTGAGGGTGGTAGAGTGAGGGCGTGAGAGCAGTAGAGTGGAAGAGTGAGGGCGGTAGAGTGAGGGCGTGATGGCGGTAGAGTGGTAGAGTGAGGATAGTAGAGTGAGGGCGGTAGAGTGGTAGAGTGAGGGCGGTAGAGCGATAGAGTGAGGGCGGGTAGAGTGAGGGCGGGAGGGTGGTAGAGTGAGGGCGTGAGGGTGGTAGAGTGAGGGCCTGAGGGCGGTAGAGTGAGGGCGGTAGATTGAGGGCGGTAGAGTGGTAGAGTGAGGGCGGTAGAGTGAAGGCTGTAGAGTGGTAGAGTGAGGGCGTTAGAGTGAGGGAGGTAGCGTGAAGGCGGTAGAGTGGTAGAGTGAGGGCGGTAGAGTGAGGGCGTGAGGACGGTAGAGTGAGGGCCTGAGGGCGGTAGAAGGGTAGACTGAGGGCGGTAGAGTGGTAGAGTGAGGGCAGTAGAGTGAGGGTGTGAGGGCGGTAGAGTGAGGGCTTGAGGGCGGTAGAGTGAGGAATGAGGGCGGTAGAGTGGTAGAGTGAGTGCGGTAGAGTGAGGGTGGTAGAGTGGTAGAGTGAGGGCGGTAGAGTGAGGGTGAAAGGGCGGTAGAGTGGTAGAGTGAGCGCGGTAGAGTGAGGGCGTGAGGCCGAAAGAGTGGTAGAGTGAGGGCGGTAGAGTGAGGGAGTGAGGGCGGTAGAGTGGTAGAGTGAGGGCAGTAGAGTGAGGGTGGTAGAGTGGTAGAGTGAGGGCGGTAGAATGAGGGCAGTAGAGTAAAACCTAAAAACAGCCCCTTGGAAGCACTGGAGTTGACATACTTGTGATACGTCCCGTAAAATACACCGCGTATCTCGTACACCTGGGTAGTATGTGAACCACCAAGATTGAGGTCCCACACACTGATGCACTCCGCAAGCAAAATCAGGCATGATGAAAAGTCTTGCCTCTCCCGAAGTTTAGTTTAATCACTACCAACAGTGTACCGTTCTTTGTGAGCATTGCCTGAAGGATAGCAATACTGTGCTCTGATCACGATTTCTCACCGGCCCCTCCCCCTTCGAAATGTGCTTGGCCCTGTGCTCTCTCTTGCTCTCTCCGCATTACATGAATTCATCGAGTCACTGGGGTTATACATATGATTCGTCATTTCTGACGTGGTGAGACCCGGTCATGGGCGTAGGAAGTGTGGGGGGCGCGGGAGACATACCCCCCCCAGATTTTGGAGTGGGGGGGACACGGGGGACAAGGGTCGGGGGGACAAGGGGACAAAAGAATTTCCCCTCTCCCTTCTGTTATTCACAGGGCTATTAGCGCGCGAAAGCGCAACCTAATGGCCCTGCACTGGACCAGTGACCTCACCTGCCTGCAGTCAAAGAGGCCACCCGCCCTCTGCCCTTTGTTATTCTGCAGTAAGGCTTGGCCAGTCTGGGAAGGGCAGAGAAGGAAAACAACTCCAGTCTCTTTTGCGTCATGCTCAGAGAAGACAAGGACTGTGTCCGCTTCTCCTGCTCTGCCTCTGGTAGCTTCCCTCCTCCCCCCTCTCTACCTCTCTTTATTCCTCCATCTTTTTCTGTCTCTGTCTCGCTTATCCTTAAGTGTTGATTTCAAAAGACAGCTGTTACATACTCTCTCTTGCCGCTCCTTTTCTTTTTTTGTTCCCCCGTGAAATGGATCCAAAAACGAGCAGAACACTTTGGCTGGAAATGTCCTCATTTTCTGACAGGGTTCTATTCCAAAGTACAACCTCGGGACGGAGAGAAAAAAGTATCAAAATAAGAAAAATAATAACCTTGGGGTATGCTGGAAGTGTCGATACCATTTCGTTATGTCGTGATGCTGCCCTTTCTCCCTTTCTCCTCTTTTTCTTGCTCCTTCTTTCTGTATTTTTTCTTCCTTTTCCGTTTCTCTCTCTCCTCCTTGACATTTAGCTCCATAGGTCTCATGGTTTTGGATGTGATAATCGAATTTTGCCCGGACTCATTGATTGTAAACAAGGTCTACCACTTTTATCCACTGTACTATCTTTTGAATGTCATCGCCTTGTTAATATGCCTGTACTTTTTGTTCAGAGTACTTTCACTTGCACATGTAATGTAGTCACATCTTATTGAAATGTACTGAAATATCCAATAAAACGTTTTGAAATGAAAAAGTAAGAAAAATAATTAAATAACCAAATAAAGCAATACAGAGTGGTCAGCAGACAGGCCAGATTGTTATTTACACCCATGCACCTTAACGCTGCGTTACAGTTTTCCAGTGAAGAGCTACTTTATTTTTATATTCTTTCTTTGAACAACATTTTTTTCACATGGTGGGGAAGTGCACCATTCATAAAGGGACTGCAATACCTGGTTGAGGGGTGGACTGGAAAACGTTTAATATGAGCGTTTTCAACTATTTTAATTATTTTAGCCTATAAAATGTGTACCGCAGCTCTGTGTTGAGGGATTTGGGGGGATATTAGCAAGGGCAATATTGCCCCTTTAGCTGGACTTTTTCCCGCTAAAGCGGCAATGTTTTTATCGCCCTATTAGCAAGCTGTCGCTAACAGCAGTTAGCGACAGCTCATAGGCGATAGCTAAAGGTTTGGGCCCGCTTTACATGTCAGCGATATTTATAGCTAATGACATGCAAAGTGGGCGTTCCCAAACTGTTAGCGACTGAAAACAGTCGCTAACACAGCTATCGCCTATTAGCAAAGCAGGCGAAGCGATAAAAAAATCACGCTAAGCGCGATTATCGCTACAATCTAATGCCTGCTAAAAAGTTGACTTACCTGTATAGTCAATGGGGGGTGGGTTATCACATTAAGCCCCCATTGGCGTTAATGCGAGAATATCGCTGAATTTCCAGCGATATTCTCACATTGAGCCGCTATCGCCAGATATTTTATTGCATTGGAGATAAACGTTGCTAATAGCACGTTATCTCTGCGATAATATCCGGTAATAGGCAGCGATAAAAAAAAGTGCGCTAAGCACATTTAGCGATAAATATCGCTACTCCTTGCTAATATGCCCCTTGGTCTTTTTAGGTCTCGCCTGTCAATGCGCATGCGCATTGAGCTTGCAAGACTATGGGGGCTTAAACAGACTTTAACCAATTTCCTTGCAGTGCCCGTGAAAAGCTTGCTCAATGCGCATGCGCATTGACATACAAAGCGCGTGCACATCAAAGCCAGCCATCTGCCGCCAGCAGCTTCACTTGAAAGGTATCCACCGCTCCGCCCCCTGCTGCATCAAAGCCTTTCGGCCGTGTCGCATTTCTCCTCCCCCCTCCCCACAGCAATGCCCGGTGTGGCAGACGTGTTCGCTGCTACTTTTGTTCCAACTCCGCTATCCGCATACGCTCACTATGAAAGTAAAACCAGCGCGCTCCCACTGCCCTGCTCTTCATTTAATTAGGGTAATTTTTACCCATCTGCCCACCGAGCGCGCAACTGTCTTAACTGAATGTCTCTCCTCTGCATCAACGGACAAGAGCTGTTTTCCGAGGGTGGGCACCGCTCACAGGATGTTAACAGATGCGTTTCATCACAGTAGTACAGCAGAGATTGTTGCAGGGAATAGTTGCAGTGCTGCTGAAGCGGGTGGGACGCTGGTTTATGCGAGGTCATGCTGGCTGTGGTTGGTATTTTCAGCAGTCGCCATAACTCGTTTCCTTTGCCTCGGCTTCAAATGTTAATTGCCTGCTCCAAGCCTGCCCTCTTTTCATACAATGCAGCCTGTTTTCTTTTACCGGGTGTTCGGTGTCGGTGTTGGGTTGCCTTTAGCCCCTCCCCATGCCGTTCAAGTTGTACATTTTCCACTCCCCTCCTGTTTCTCATGTTTCTCTCTACTCCAAGCATGCCCCACATTTCACTTTTCCCATCACCTGGTAGTGTTGCCTTTAGCCCCTTCCTCCCCGCCTCATGCCGTTCAATTTGTAAATTACTCGCTTCCCTCGTGTTGTCCATGTTTTTTTCTGTGGCTTGTTTTCTTTCTTTCTAACTCTCATATCCCAGACGTTTTTGTAAGTATTGCTGAGTACAGCTGAGCCAGCCTGGAGTTGACCGTGCTTCTTCTTAGCTTTTCTCTGCTTGCCGCTAACTAGGTCGCCATTATTATTATCGGAGCACGGCAGGGGGGAAGTTGAAATGTTGGTTTGTCGTCCTATCTGTCTAAGACATTATTCTGAATGTTGACTGGAGTTCTCCGGAAGCGTGTACTATGTTGCGCAACATGACTTGCTCTCCAAGCTCCCCTGTGCCTTACCAGAATGGAAAGCTGGACAGTGTACTGTGCTCTGTGTATACTGATTTAAAACAGTGACTTGATCATAGCGATTAGCATTTTGTTCAGCACTGAAATCATGTTGGATACATTTAGAGCATTTCTGGACATTGTACTACCTAAAAAACATAGATAGCGTTATGGCACAGGGTAGCATCCGCCATTTTTATGCGCCAAAAAAAAAAAGACAAAAGGGACAAATTCTAGGACTATGCCAAATGAGTTCGGAATTTGCAATCAAAACGCACACACATACAAACTCACACAGCAACACACACACAAGCTCACAACAACACAACAACACACACACTTACAACACACTTACAGTCACCCCACTCACTCACCCTTACATCCTCACTCACCCTCACACAATTACCCTCACACACCATCACTCACCATCACCCTCACACCCCATCACCCTCACACCCCATCACCCTCACACACCACTCACCCTCACACACCATCAATCACTCACACAATAACCATCACACACACTCACTTGCCCACACCCAATTACCCTCACACACCATCACTCACCATCACCCCTTCACCCTCACACCCCATCACCCTCACACCCCATCACCCTCACACACCTCACTCAATGCAACAGCGTCACTCAACACCACAGCACCACTCAACACCACAGCAACACTCAACGCAACAGAACCACTCAATGCCACAGCATCACTCAGCGCCAAAAAATCACTCAGCACCACAAAATGCCACAGCACCCCACAACGCCACTGCACCACTCAACGCCACAGCACCACTCAGTGCACAGCATCCATCAACGCCAAAAACAAAAAAATGCCACAGCATCACTCAACGACACACAAACAACAAAAGCCACAGCATCACTCAACGCCACAGCATTACTCCACACTACAGCATCACTCAATGCCACTGCATCACTCAACGGCACAGCATCACTCGGCACCACCACAGCATCACTCAGAACCACCAGAGCATCACTCAGCACCACCACAGCATCACTCAGCACCACCACAACATCAAACAGCACCACCACAGCACCACCACAGCATCACTCAGCGCAACAACAGCATCACTCAGCTCAACAACAGCATCACTCAGCGCAACCACAGCATCTTCACTAAATATATTTAATAAACTTTAAGCTATTAGCAATATAAAATAAAATCCATTTTATTTACATATTAATTATTAAACATTTTTTAAAGCCAGTGATTTTTTTTATATCAATACATATAAGTCACGTTAATACAAAACATGTTGCTTTACAAATGCTAGAGGTGTCACATTTACAAAAATTATATCTATTGGCTTTGTAAAGAAGAAAGCTATTAATTTAGCTATTTAGAAAAAACAACACATAAATAAAAAACAAAAAAATAAATAACACCTATAGCTCTAACTTTCCTACTGCGAGACCTATTGCATTCCCAATGCTTGTTTAAACCAAACTGCTTACATTTTGTAAGGATATAAACAATGGACATTGAAACAGGTCCCTTCCTGGTCCTGTAGTCATGTCCTGAACTTTTCAGGCAAAATCACTTACTGATTTCTGAATAATGAGTTTAAAACCGTTAAGGCAACCATGTTGTTCCTCTCTTACATTTCACATGCTTTGTTCATTCTTGCATTCAGTGTTTGCTTTTTACAGGGTGTTGTTGCTTTTTTTCAGGCAGCATTTTACTCTTGTCCAATTCATAATTTGGATTGAGTCTCAGTACAATTGGATTGTAGCTGAAGGCAGTGCCACTTTCTCCCAGTGGGGCAGTATGGTGTTCAGTAAGGGAGAGGGTGTGGCACACTGGCCAGAGCTGCCAAATTTGGAACTAGCGATT
The DNA here is from genome assembly GCF_964263255.1 of Lissotriton vulgaris. NCBI lineage: Eukaryota > Metazoa > Chordata > Amphibia > Caudata > Salamandridae > Lissotriton > Lissotriton vulgaris. The sequence goes on along the minus strand of NC_141685.1, from coordinate 794,200,661 downwards.
CAGAAAAGGGGGTGGTGATGAACAGAGTGTCTGAATTAAGCAGACCACTCTTACCCAGTCCAAAGATCAGGGCTTGATCCATCACCGTTATTTATCTCACTACCCCATCCCAGCTCAGAACAATGGCTATATGCAAATCAGTCTGTCCCTGGCCCAGTGCATCATGGGAACAGGGCAGACTAAACTACCAAGCCAATTCTTCACCAGAAAGGAGACAAGCTACCGGGGACCGGTTTCTGGCATTTCAGCCGTCTTCGGCCCGGCTTGCTTGAATCCTGATGGAGCAGTGAGAAAGGGACTCATGTCTGAGTATACCCTGCCACACCTATAGTGGCCAAAAACGATTCAGAAAAGGGGGTGGTGATGAACAGAGTGTCTGAATTAAGCAGACCACTCTTACCCAGTCCAAAGATCAGGGCTTGATCCATCACCGTTATTTATCTCACTACCCCATCCCAGCTCAGAACCTGGCTATATGCAAATCAGTCTGTCCCTGGCCCAGTGCATCATGGGAACAGGGCAGACTAAACTACCAAGCCAATTCTTCACCAGAAATGAGACAAGCTACCGGGGACCGGTTTCTGGCATTTCAGCCGTCTTCGGCCCGGCTTGCTTGAATCCTGATGGAGCAGTGAGAAAGGGACTCATGTCTGAGTATACCCTGCCACACCTATAGTGGCCAAAAACGATTCAGAAAAGGGGGTGGTGATGAATCACCACCCCTTGTTGTTAAATATTTTGTCCACCATAAGCGTGGAAGGGTATACGCAGATGTGAGTCCCTTGCTCATTGCACCATCAGGATTCAAGCAAGCTGGGCCGACGACGGCTGAAATGCCAGAAACCGGTCCCCGGAAGCTTGTTTCCTTCCCAGTGTAAGAATTGGCTTGGTAGTTTGGTTTGCCCTGTTCCCATCATGCACTGGGACAGGAACAGACTAATTTGCATGTAGCCAGGTTCTGAGCTGGGATGGTGCAGTGAGCTAAAAAACGGTGTTGGATCTAGCCCTGATCTCTTGACTGGGTGAGAGTATTCTGCTTAATTCAGAAACTCTGTCCATCACCACCCCTTGTTGTTAAATAATTGGGAACTAGAGCACCATTTTCAGCCTTCATGACCAGTCCACCAGACCACACTCCTGACAGAGCTCATTCCAATGCTACACCTTAGAAGGCCTGATAGACCTTAGAAGCCCTGGTGTCTTAGCACCAGAAGGTGGACCCTAAAGGTGGCAAGTGTGTGTTAACCCTGAAGGCCTGTCCACCACAATCTATGCAGTTCACCTTCAGTCTTGCGAGCAGGCATACAAAGAAGTCCACCTCGTCCATTGGTACCTCCATTGGACTTTTTCAGCACTAGTAGTGCAACTTACCAGGGGTTGGTAATTTTGGATTTGCATGCACATTAAACTTAGGGGGTGATTATAATGGTGGTGGGACTTCCAGATCACCACGTCATTGACAGTCCCACCGCAATTTATGACTGCCTTACTGCCCACCATATTACAATGGCGGAAAGTTCCCTGGCAGTCGGAGAGACCGATTGCCACGCACACTTCTCATTTCCATAGGGAAGGGAGAAGGCTGGGATACTAGTGTCTTGCAGAAAGAAGAGAAAAGGGTGTATTTGCTCTTCAGGAAGGATATAGAATACAGAAAGGGCCAGAATAGCCACTCTGGCATTTCCTTTGCTCCAAACTTCTCCAAACCGCGGTAACTTATTCCTGAAGTTTTCCAAAGGGTCTCAAAGTATCCAAAACCTACTCCAAGGGTCTGGAATCTCCAAGATGGGACTTGAAATGGACTTCAGTTACCACAATCCACTTGGACAAAACCATTTCAAATTAACTGGTAGTTCTCCAGGCTGGGGATTCTTGGTGGTCCAGGTGTGCTCTGTTAACCTTCAGCTTGCAGGGAGTCCACTCTGTAGTCCTTCTGAAGCAAGATAGTCCATAGGACGGTAATTCCAGATTGTGCAACAGGCACAATCTTTAGTCCAGGGCCTGGTTGGTTAAAATCAAACTCCTAAGCAGGGACCCTTCTTCTCCCAAGTTTGAAGCAGCATCATCTGAGAGGCTTTGTCCCTTTCAGATACTTATTCCAAGTTCTCTGGGTCAAGAAGGAGGACACTCCTGTCCAATGAGGTGCAGGGCAATGCTCTAGAGTATGACCATATCCTCTAAAGTGTGGCATTATTTTCCCAAGGAGAGCACAATTTCTCCAAAATTCATCATGGCTGATTTTGCAGCAGAAGGAGCAGAACTAACTAAACCAGCCTACAGGATGGCTTCATCTACCTAGGTCCACTCCCCTTACATCTGGGAATTCCTCCTTAATCCCCCCCATCCGGCTGTGGGAGAGGTGCAAATGAAAGTGATTTTACTAGCTTGTCTCCTTCTCTTGAAGAGTATTGTTTACTACCCCTCCCCCTGGTTCTGGCATTCCTATGCCCAGCAACCTCTACTCCAAGACAGGCCTCCTAACTCCAGGGGTCATTTATCACCTCTTCAAACAGCCAGTCCAATCCACTTACCTCTGACAGATCAAGGCAGGGCACTAGAGGGCTGTATTGTGGCTGGCAGACAAGAAAGTCTTATAACTTCTTGTCTGTACATTTTAGAATAAATTCAACAATACCACATTGTTGCAGTTATCATTAACATTCTTCTGAATCCTTTAATGCTAGGTGTATGGCTTTCCTTTCTCCCGTTATTAATTAATAACCTCTTGCAATGTTAACCTATGGGCAGGGGATCTGCAATGGAAAAATTAACTGGCCAATTTCTCCAATACCAGGGCCTATATAAGGTAGATAGATAGAGGGAGGGCGATAGATAGATAGAGGGAGGGTGATAGATAGATAGATAGATAGATAGATAGATAGATAGATAGATAGATAGATAGATAGATAGATAGATAGATAGATAGATAGATAGATAGATAGATAGATAGATAGATAGATAGATAGATAGAGTGATGGCAATCGATAGAGCGAGTGCGATAGATAGACAGAGTGAGGGCGATAGATAGACAGATAGACAGAGTGAGGGCGATAGATAGACAGATAGACAGAGTGAGGGCGATAGATAGACAGAGTGAGGGCGATAGATAGACAGAGTGAGGGCGATAGATAGACAGATAGATAGATAGAGTGAGGGCGATAGATAGACAGAGTGAGGGCGATATATAGATAGATAGATAGATAGATAGATAGATAGATAGATAGATAGATAGATAGATAGATAGATAGATAGATAGATAGATAGATAGATAGATAGATAGATGGATAGATGGATAGATGGATAGATGGATAGATGGATAGATGGATAGATGGATAGATGGATGGATGGATGGATGGATGGATGGATGGATGGATGGATGGATGGATGGATGGATGGATGGATAGATAGATAGATAGATAGATAGATAGATAGATAGATAGTGTGAGGGCGATAGATAGATAGACAGATAGATAGTGTGAGGGAGATTGATCATTAGATAGATAGATAGATAGATAGATAGATAGATAGATAGATAGATAGATAGATAGATAGATAGATAGATAGATAGATAGATAGATAGATAGATAGATAGATGGTTGTGTGTGTGGTTGTGTGTGTGTGGTCTGGGTCATTGTGTGTGTTGTTGTGTGTGTGTGGTTATGTGTGTGGGGTTGTGTGTGTGGTTGCGTGTGTTGTGTTTGGGGTTGTGTGAGTGGTTGTGTGTGTTATGTTTGGGTTGTGTGTGTGGTTGTGTCTGTTGTGTTTGGGGTTGTGTTCGGCTGTGGGGTAGTGTGTGTGGTTTAGTGTGGTTGTGTGTGGTTGTGTATGCTTGTGTGTGTGGTTGCGTTTGTGGCTGTGTGTGTGTGTTTGTGGTTGTGTGTGTGTGGTTGTGTATGGTTGTGTGTGTGGTTGTGTGTGTGTGGGGGGTTGTGTGTGGGGGGTTGTGTGTGTGTGCGAGGTTGTATGTGTGTGGGGGGTTGTGTGTGTGGGGTTGTGTGTGGGGTTGTGTGTGTGTGTGAGATTGTGTGTGGGGGGTTGTGTGTGTGCGTGTGTGTGGGGTGTGTGTGTGTGGGGGTGTGTGTGGGGGGGGGGGGTTGTGTGTGGCTATGAGAGTGCAGTAAACTTTGTTTAACCAGCAAAAATACTTAGCTGTGAACTGTCACAAGAAGGCACTAGTGCACCCTCCCACCTTCGAGAGGATTAGGTTAAGACCCATGACTTGCAAGTAGTCAAGAATGTGGGCCTGTGCTCTCAGTGCAACAAGTCAGTGGCACCTCGCTCAAGATAATTCAGCTTGATCTAAGCAGCATGGGACCTCTGTGCCCAGATGCAATGTGCGACTCGGACCGATAGTACAAGGATGATGCCACCACTGTGAAAACTGAATCTAGCTAAAAGTGTGTAACTGGGGAATGTTGTGTAACCTGCCACATCCATCCTCCCTAAAGTAACTAGAACCACCTATTTAAAACAAGATGATCCCTTGATCTGAACCAGATGGAAAGAAGAAATAAGTGGCCTTCCAGGGAAACTCCCAGCAGCCATTATTCACTGGTCCGCACCAACGGCGTAGCTATTAGAGGTGCAGCCAGTTCAGCGGCACCGAGTCCCACTGGAGTGTGCGGCACAGCCTGTCTGCTTCAGCTGCAGATTTTTGTTCATATATGTCTTTATTAGCAATTATAGATCAAAAAGAAAAATACTAAACATAATATGGCTACTGCAAAGTTCTCCAATATTTGTCTTCAATGATACTGTACAATATATTCCAGTTCCAAGGAAAGGAATAATGTCCGCATTAAGAGCGGGGCAAGAAGGGAAGGAAGGGGTGATGGAGCAAGGATTCGCACGCAAAGCGACTTGCTCTTACTCAAGAACCTCGCCTAACTTGTAATAATATTAATTCAACCTGTCCGTCATTTATTTCACCTTTTTCCCCAACACGCGGGTGTCCCTAGGAGGCTTGCCTATGTGTTTTTCCGTAATAACAAAGCTTGCACTACTGAATGGCCGCTTCGCAGAAAATCCAGTCTGCGCATGCGTCGGTCATACCCACGTGATGTGACGCACTCGCATTTTGGAGGGATTTTGTTGCTCATGCGCATTGTTGCTAAAATGGCCGCTTGTCTTTAACCATGCCCTCTGCTTGCTCCTGCTGCTTTTGCATATTTGTCTTTTTCGCACTAACTTTAATGCTATAGGTATTATAAAATAAGGGGTGCAGTGAAGCATTACCTGGTATACAGTGTATTCATTTTTTCTGTGGTTCTAATTTGTTTTCGCTTACTTTTCATGTATTACAAATCCATGGGCCGGGGTCGGGAGATTGAATCCATTTTAAAGCCTGTAAACTCCCCGCACACGTGATGAGGGAAAAACCCAACTGCGCAGAAGCAAAACTCAGCCAGCTGGCTCCTGAAGCAAGATGCGCCTGGGAACCTACCTAGGTCATGGGAGAAGATGCTGCTATCTACCTAAATTGTGCTACAATGTTTCTATATGCTGTACACTCTCATTGTTTTCCATATTCCTATGCCTGGGAACGTTAATGCAAGGGGCGGGTATGAAAAATTAAATATTCATTGTGAGAACGAAGAATTATAGGTGGTAACCATGACATAACCACCTCTCCTGACCAATCATAAGTTGGGAACTTGTCACTTGCAACATTTGTGGGTGGTCTAGGGGTCCCAAAAGAGTATAACTAGTCTAGTTTAGCTTAGAGAAATTGTCCGACTTGTCCGAGTAGCAGACCTGTCACTGACCCTACGAACTCTATAGGTGATTGATACAGAGCGCTGCGGAGCACTCTGTCCATACTTTCCACAAACTCCAAGGGGTGGAAATAGTCTTAAGTGCTGGCGAAGCACTTTGCTGGGAAATTCGAAAAACCCAATCGGGGTTATTGGCGGATTCCGTGCAGAAGAGGGGGTAACGCAGGCGTTGCATCCGAGGCTGCAGGTGTTGGTCGTGCCCTTTGGTGAGCCCAGTCCTGACCCAAATCCTGAGGGGTATCCTGTCCTGACTGTCCGTGAGCTGTACCTGCTCACCTTTGGTATTCCTGAATCCTTGAGGGTCCTTGTCCCCGAACTTGTCCCAACTGACCCGTGGCCAGGGTTAGTCTTCATTCCCGTCCTAGGTAAATATTTTATGTGGGTGGCTGTCTGACTATACTCTTACCTTTCTTTTCTTAATAAAGCACTCTTGCCTGTGATATTGCCCTATCACCTTTAAAGCGATTTATATGCAGTTGATCATTAGTGATGTTCCACTTCTCTCCCTACCTGTAGGATATTATTGAAATTGTCATATTATGTTAGTGTGTTCCATATTACCTTCCCTTTAGTATGTTTGCAGTGAACTTAGTAAGAATAGCATAAAGTTTAGGAATAAGTACACATGATAGGTCCTTCTCACGTCCCCTGCCTTAGTTTAAGCCTGTGCTGAATAGCATGTTCCGTAATACTCATATTCTGTAGTGTTCCCTAATACTCTAATGGTACTTGCCCTAATCCATAGTTACATTGTGGCTTTAATCCTAATCATTGATGTACTGATTTGTATCTGCCTCATTATCCTGGCATATTCATTCTAAAAATTCTTTATATAAAATTCTAAAAAACCCATCAGGTGTCTGTGGTCATTATACATTATCAAGTGTGGATAAATGTACTAAGTGTATAAAAGTATTTTACTCCTTTTAGGAATCTTGCTACCTGTGCACTGCTAGCTCCTGATCCATCAGGAGTAATGTGCCTGTGGTAAGTCAGGTACATGAATAGTAAGTGGTGTGAGAGTCACCCCCCGAATTACTCATAGTAGCGTGAGGATAATTACCCGGTTCACGCAAACCACTGTCATTTCGTATGCACATCAGGGCCCAGTGCGTGGAAATTGGGAAAAAGGTGACCCGGGTGAACCTCGCGCTCTATCAGTAATTTTCTGGTAGCAGTAGTATGGTTAGGACTAGTTAAGATAGGTAGACAAGATAGTTAAATGAATAAACCGTGAAAATAAAATGTGCTGCTAAAATTTTTATATTGATTGCATTGCTTCAAATATTGCGAAAATGTTTTAAAAGGATTTATATATATATGCAAATGATTTTGTATTGCTGCTATAAGTATTATATGTAATATTAACAAAATTGTCTGTGAGCGTTAAGTGTAGTCCGAATCCCCGGGGAAGTCTATAGCTAACGGTGAGCAGAATCCGGTTAGCTGATGAGGTCGCTTGTCGTGAGTTATTAGTGCATGGTTAGGAAGGACCGGAAGCACTAATTAGGATCCTTTTGCATCTGAATAAATGATAGCCACGAGTCCTTTAGCAAAACTTCCATTGTGATATCACCTAGTAAGGGGCACATGCGGAAGGAGTAATAGGGTCTCCGAGGCTTGACTGGTAAGCAAGGTAGTCCGCTGGTGAAAGCCTGACTTAGTATATATCCCGGAAAGAAGTGGATGAGTCAGAGGAGTAGCAGGTTCTATATTGCTCGTGTGGGAGGTTAGACAGAGAAGTCTATCCGGAATGAATGAAAAGTAGACAGAAGTGGTTTACTTGTAGCGAGAGAAAATTTTTCTTTCTATTTAGAACACTCAGACACTGTGGCGAACGTTGTATATTGTTAACTAAAATTTGCACTCGCACTTTAGGAAAAATTCAAAGTTTCCGTTACCTTGTGAAGGAGGGAGTCAGTCGGAAGACTGCCCTGACGTCACTCCGTGCCACGCTGGTATTGGTCGAGACAGCGGGCGTGTAGTGAAGCTGAAATAGTAAGGGAGGGGTGAGTGCCGGAGCATGAGACTTAGTCTCGCGAAAGGCTGCGCACCCATTGGACAAGGGCTTTTGTAATCACTGTGTTGATTGGCTGTCGCGAAATAAAAGTCGCGCTAGCATTGGAAGCAAAAAGGTAAACAAAATTAATCAACAGGAGCTTGAGAGGGGTTTGGAGAGGTGTATGTGGTATCCCGAGTTCCTACCTAATCCACAGAACTTAGGCTTCTATAAGGAACAGATTCTACGAGGTAGACCGCGCATAATGTACAGAGTAAAAAGAAAAATGTCCTTTTCCGATAAAATAAAGAATTTTTTTAAGACAGACAAGCCCATTAGAACGAGGGAAGGTGTGATCATTCCCCCGCAAAATACTCCTGCCTCCTTCATGATGTTTGAAAAAGGGTATCATACCTGTGTATGGTTAGAAAACTGGGTAAAGTACACTGCAGATGACGGAGTTCTAGCATTTCCTATTGATGGTACCTTTAATGGTAGGATCCTGTTTAACTTAAGAACCCGAATGAATGAATTACATCCCAGACCCAGATTAACCCAGTACGAAGCACTAGAAGAATGGGAAATTGAGGCTCTGGAAAGAGATAGACCCCGGATGGACAAGGGAGTAAGCAAATGGTATCCAAGGGTCCAAAGAGAAACCAAAGAGCAGAAAATGAAACAGTGGAGACAGAATATGATGGTTGAGGGGTTGTTTCCAATGATGGGGGTACTCGAACAAGAGAAAGGGAAATGTGCTGAGAAAACCCGCCACCTAATGACCGTGGGGGACTCAGAAGATGAACACCTAGAGGATTTGTTGATGAAAAACCCCCCTCCCTATGTTGCAGAATCAGAACCTATGAGTCCACAGAACCCGTTCTCTAAATATCCCAGGTATCGAAGGGCCAGTGAGACAGACGTGCCTGGAACTGAAAGTAAACCCAGTGATGGTGATGGGTTTTGCAGACCTAGTACCGCGATTCCAAATTATCGCCCTTTTGGGGAAGACCGACCAAGTTTGGTCCTTCCGACTGCCCCTAATATCTATCCTACATTGGTACCCCAAGTGATGCATGACAACTCTTCAGAAAGGGTTTTGCGTGAGCGAGAAAAAGAAGCTTTGAATCGACAACGAATTGAATTGATTCAGACCATAGCTCAGATAAATCCCAGTCCGGATTCACTGACTATCCCAGTAACTATCGGTCCAGCTATACCTCTTTATGGGGATAGACTGACTAGTCCAAGAACTCCTATTATAACTCCAATTGTACAAACCCCTACCATTCCTCCCCCAAGAAAAGAGCCGCTCATAGTCGATGATCTAGAAAGTGAATGTGAGTCTGTAATCTCCCTAATGGATCTGCCTATCAGGGAACCTGGAACCAGTGTACCAAGGGCAAGAACCCAGGCTAGGACAAAGGAGGTCCTGATTGAAACCACTTCAGGGGTCAGAAGTGCCACCGTAGTTTCTCCAGAAGAATTGGATAGATGGACCAAAGAGTTAGAAAAGGACACACCCCAACCGAAACCCTTGGAGATCTATAGACTAAGGATAGAAATAGAGGAACTAATGGCTGGTAATGTAGGATTGGACCGGTTAAACTCCTTTAGTGAAGACGAGTTACTGTTCATCAGCAAAAACCTTACCCGGAACACTAGATTGCTCCATGAGAGATTGATGGACACTGCCGCAGACATGGGAATTGATGTTAGTCGTTCCAAATTCCTTCAGAAACCCTACAGAGCAGACTTTTCCGACAAAGACTTAGAGAAAATGAATGTGGCAGGAAAACAAACGCAGATAAAAGAATTGTTGAAACTCCTACAAAAATGGGGGGATGTAGAAAAATGGAAAACTCGGTGGGCGAAGAAAAAGGAAGATAGTAGGGCTAAACCAATGACTTCAGAATACGTGCTGAAAGAAGTAGGTCCCACAGAGAAATTGTGTCCCATGAGAGAAGTACCTGGGGGAAAATATGTCTATGTCCCTTGGTCCCGACAAGACATTGTGTCATTTACGAATGACTTTCCAAAATTACGGGAAAAACCAGTTGATTGGTACAGACAGGTCGAACGCTTCATAAAAGTTCAGAAATGCCTCCTGAAAGACCTGGATGGGTTTTTCGACATTGTGGTGCCTGTAGATTTATGGACTGAGTGCAAAATTGAAATTGATTGGCCCAATGATGAATATGAGAGAGACGCCAAAACTGGAGCTCCCTCACCTGAAGTAATGAGGAAGTATGATCAAGTCATACAATACCTGAAGAAAAAGGTGCCCGCAAAAGAAACTGATTGGACCCGGATAGATAGAACTACCCAAGAGCGCAATGAAACCGTCCACTCCTTTTATGAAAGGTTACTGCAGGTGTTCAAAACCTACAGTGGAATTGATAATGTGGACATGAAGGACATGACCCATTTCAGTTATAGATTCGTGTTAGGATTAAGACCTGAAATATCCCAGTGGATTCGAGATAATAAAATTAGTTGGCAGGGAAAGCCCATAGATGATGTCCTCAAGTATGCCAAGTACTGTGAGGATGAGATAGAAAACAAGAAGAAAGCCCTCAAGGAGAAGGTTATGTGGGCGCAGGTGAAATTGGCTGAACAGCAAGAAAAACAGTTAAGTAAATTGAATAATAATAATAATGCCCAAAATTCCAATGCTGGGGGGAGGAGGGAAACCCCGGGTGAAAATGAGTCGGGAGGAGGCTATGAAAAAGTTTCCCTGCCACGGGTGCGGTCAGATAGGGCACTGGAGAGACGAGTGTCCACACTTGCAGGCCAGTAATGCCCCCGTAAATGGTTTAAATCCACAGGTGCAGAAAGAGGGGACAAGAAAGAACCAGCAACAGGTAAAGCTGCCTCCAGTGCCTCGCGCTCCTAGACCGAATTATAAGAATCAGGGTCAGCAGAATGAAAGGGCCGAGGTATGGGAAGGAGAGAATGAGAGAAATGCAACAATTACGCAGTATTTGTTAAATGATTCTTTCCTCTGTGATGAACAAGAATGACGGGGCCTGAGGGGGGAGGACAAGGAGTGCGTACTTGGCGCCTCCTTACCGGTAGACCAGACTGGACCATACATTGAAGGAAAGGTTGAGGGAAAAGACGTCACCTTTCTGTTGGACACTGGTGCTACCCGTTCTACTGTGAGAACAGTGGATGTTCCTAACCTACCCCTCTCGGGAGAAGCAATCCAAGTAGTGGGTGTTTCAAATCAAATAATCAGTACTCCAGTAACTGAACCCATGGAGATTTCCATAGGAAATTTCAAGGAAATGCACAGATTTGTGGTCTGTGACTCCAGTCCCGTGAACCTGTTAGGACGAGATTTGTTGTGCAAAATGAACTGTACCATCTTTTGCACACCAAATGGTGTCGAGATTCAGACCCCAGATGAAGATGGCCTGTACAAATTGATGTTAGTAAGACCTGACACAGAAATTAGACCCCTGTCCATTGAAGACCTTCCTGAAGAATTGCAGTCAAAAGTGGTACCTGAAGTATGGGATTTCACAGGAAGAGATGTAGGCTTAATGGCAAATGTAGATCCAGTTAAAATAGCCATAAAAACAAATGCTGTGTACCCAAGAACCAGACAGTATAAAATGAGTGCAGAAGTAAAGGCTGGAGTCGCAATTGAAATAAACAGATTACTTGAAGCAAACATCATACAGGAAGTAATGAGCAGTCCCTGTAATTCGCCCATAATTGGAATTAAAAAGCCTAGCGGAAAGTACCGGGTAGTGCAGGATCTGCGCAAGGTAAACCAAATTGTTGTACCTTGCTGTCCCATTGTGCCTAACCCTGCAGTGATACTGTATCAGATTCCTTGGAATGCGGAATGGTTCACTGTCATTGACCTGTGCCATGCATTTTTCTCCATCCCATTGCATCCTGAAAGCAAGTTCCTTTTTAGTTTTGAATTTGACAGCCATGTCTATGTCTGGAATCGTATCCCCCAGGGGTACACTGAAAGTCCATCGATTTTCAACCAGATCCTAAAAAGATGCCTTGAATCTTTAGTACTGCCAAGAAAGTCTGTTCTGGTACAGTACATAGACGACCTTCTGGTGGCGTCTAAAAGTCAAACTGACTGTGTCACTGATACCATTGCCTTGCTGAATCACTTAGGAAAGGGAGGACATAAAGTATCACCAGACAAATTACAGTTCTGTAGGAACTCAGTGAAATATCTGGGGCACCAGATAGAAAAAGGGATCCGAAAAGTCACTACAGAAAGGATGAAGATAATTCAATCCATGGACCTGCCCAGAACCCAGAAAGAAGTAAGGATGTTCCTAGGAGTTGTAGGATACTGCAGGCAATGGATTGTAGGATTCGCAGCTCTAGCCAAACCCCTGATAAAAATGACCAAGAAGGGAGTGGAAGACCCAGTCAGTTGGGACGAAGAAAGCATGTCTGCTTGGGTAAAATTGCGAAATTGTCTGTGCTCAGCTCCTGCATTAGGAATGCCTGATTATTCCAAGAACTTCGAACTGTTCTGTGATACAAGAGACAATTGTGCGCTCTCAGTCCTGACACAGGAGCATGGGCTGGTCAGGCGTCCTGTGGCCTATTTTTCGGCCACTTTAGATCCAGTGGCTGCTGGATTACCCGGATGCCTGAAGGCAGTAGCTGCTACTTGCGCCAGTCTGGAACAGAGTGAGAAAACTTTGCCAGAGGTGCCTAGTGTGCCAACAATTCAACGCAGGAAAGAGGACTGTAGTAGAACAAAGTACAATTGGAAAAGCAGAAGGTCCCTTTGTCAGGATGCAGGCGGACTTTATCCAGTTGCCCACGTGCAAAGGATACAGATACGTCCTAGTCATAGTTTGCCTATTTTCTAGATGGGTGGAGGCCTACCCAGCAAAGAAAAATGATGCCCTAACAGTAGTCAAACTATTACTCAGGGAATTGATACCTAGATATGGAATTCCAGAGACTATTGAAACAGACCAAGGTGGGCACTTTGCCAACGATGTCCTAAAGGAACTCTGTAGAGCATTTAAGATGGAGCAAAGGCTGCACTGTGTATCATCCAGAGGCTTCTGGAATAGTGGAACAAGTGAATGGTACTATCAAGTCCAGACTGGTGAAAATATGTGATTCCACCAAAATGAACTGGATAGAAGCTTTGCCCCTTGTGCTGATGAGTTTGAGGAGTATTCCAAACCGAAAAACAGGCCTGAGCCCCCATGAAGTGCTAATGGGGAGAGTGATGCGACAGGCATGGGTTCCTGGACACAAACTGCTAAGTATTTCTGATGATTTGGGACTAGAATACTGCAAGCAGCTGGGTGACCAAGTGCGTTCTATCTCTCACCAGATTGGAGAGACAGCTGACGACTGGCCCAAGACTCCAGCACATAAACTGAAACCAGGTGATTGGGTGGTGTTAAAGAAACACACCCGGAAGAGTTGCCTTGGACCAAAGTGGGGAAAGCCAAGACAAGTGATCCTTGTCACCACAACTGCTGTAAAGTGTGCTGGCGTACCGAAGTGGATCCATGCCAGCCACACGAAGCGGGTAACCGGAGAAAACGCGACTGAAGCTGAAGGTAGTCCAGCTGAGGAGACTCCCGAAGAGGGTCCGGATCTCGCTGACATCGAACTACCGAGCACAAGTCAAGACGTTGATTGGTTCCCTGCCGACGACCAGGTTCTTGATCCAATACGAACCAGAAAATATTCCTACCTAGATAGTGAGTGGGATAGTGCAGGTGAGACAGAATTAGAGGACGAAGGTCAGGTCATCGAGACTCACATCAAACCTGATCAGGAAATAGGCCAAGTAGGGACAGATCAAGTCATTGACACTCCTCCTGAAACTCCAGAATCTGGAAAGGGTCAGATAGTGGTTAAAGTTGAAGTTCATGCGGAAGAAAATAAAGGGATCGAAGTGCATGACCAGGAACAGATAGATATAGACGAACATGTTCAGGAAGCAGAATCCAGATCGCCTGAAAGTAAAGAACAAATACAACTCCAACCTGAACAAGGCCAGCCTAGAAACCAGGCAGAAGAAATAGATGAAAGACCTGGAACTAGTCAGACAGGAAGGGAAATAGACACTTTCAAGACAAAAGTGCCACAACGAAGTGAAATCAAGAGAGTTCACGAGGAAGGTCAAGTTTCCTCGACCACTGAAAGTCACAAGAGTAAGGGTGAACCCCGATACATCAAAAGACTGAGACTCCGAATAAAGACAGTTGAAGAAAAACTAAAAGACCGAAAAAGGGCTGAAAGTGAAAGGAAAGAAGCCCGAGGCAAGTCTCACAGAAAAAGCGACAGAGTAAAGAAACAGAACAGGTTGTATCGGAGCCCTGAATGGACTCACTTGGTGTTGGAAGAAATTGATGAGCCCAACCACAGTGGCAAAAGTGACGAAGAGTCCATTGCTGATCGGAGTTCTGACGAAGACCCTCCTTGAGACACACCTAAGTGAGCCTCTGGTGTAAAGAAACAAAGAGGGGTCGAAAAAGAACCACCTGTAAGCTATAATGTCTGATTCAAGTGTCAATGGAAGATCCAAATTTAGTTGTTGCAAAACCTGCTGTAAAATATGCTTATGTAGTGTAGCAATGTTGATAGTGATATGGATAGGACTAACAGTCTTTATACCCTTTATGATAAGTAAAGATCCTAACTTGTACCCGACTGAACCAGTGACGTTAGACTCAGAAGCTGTACAGACTGAAGAAACACCACAAAGTTTAGAAAAACGTGACAATACAGTTAGCCTGAGACACACACGACCTAAATTAGAAGCATCAGATGAGGGTGGACCACATTTCCACAGCATGAAAAACAGGACACACTTAAATGTCTTTGCTAACCTTTTAGTGCACTATGTAGAAGCTATGGAAATAGAAGATTGTTATGTTTGCATGAAGCTACCCACTTCAGTAGCTGAAGGCGTGACATATCACCATTTACCCCTGACCTACGGAATTTCCTGTAGTATACTAGCAAGCTTATTCTATAGAAGCACTTTACAGTACTATTACTCAAACACTGACGTAATCTTTTCAGAACTTCCTATTCGTGGAAACCTAAACCTTGTACATATTAGAAGTGAGGTGACCCGTTACATGGGAGAATATTTCCTGACTATAGGTGACATAGACTTAAATGAAGCTAGGCAAGCTAATCTGACCTGTTCCTTGCAAGAGAAGGGGGTGGTGATGGACAGAGTGTCTGAATTAAGCAGACCACTCTTACCCAGTCCAAAGATCAGGGCTTGATCCATCACTGTTTTTTTAGCTCACTGCACCATCCCAGCTCAGAACTTGGCTATATGCAAATTAGTCTGACCCTGGCCTAGTGCATCATGGGAACAGGGCAGACCAAACTACCAAGCCAATTCTTATACTTATTCTTATACCGGTAGCTTGTCTCCTTTCTGGTGAAGAATTGGCTTGGTAGTTTAGTCTGCCCTGTTCCCATGATGCACTGGGCCAGGGACAGACTGATTTGCATATAGCCAGGTTCTGAGCTGGGATGGGGCAGTGAGATAAATAACGGTGATGGATCAAGCCCTGATCTTTGGACTGGGTAAGAGTGGTCTGTTTAACTCAGACACTCTGTTCATCACCACCCCCTTTTCTAAATCGTTTTTGGCCACTATAGGTGTGGCAGGGTATACTCAGACATGAGTCCCTTTCTCACTGCTCCATCAGGATTCAAGCAAGCCGGGCCGAAGAAGGCTGAAATGCCAGAAACCGGTCCCCGGTAGCTTGTCTCCTTTCTGGTGAAGAATTGGCTTGGTAGTTTAGTCTGCCCTGTTCCCATGATCCACTGGGCCAGGGACAGACTGATTTGCATATATCCAGGTTCTGAGCTGGGATGGGGCAGTGAGATAAATAATGGTGATGGATCAAGCCCTGATCTTTGGACTGGGTAAGAGTGGTCTGTTTAACTCAGACACTCTGTTCATCACCACCCCCTTTTCTAAATCGTTTTTGGCCACTATAGGTGTGGCAGGGTATACTCAGACATGAGTCCCTTTCTCACTGCTCCATCAGGATTCAAGCAAGCCGGGCCGAAGAAGGCTGAAATGCCAGAAACCGGTCCCCGGTAGCTTGTCTCCTTTCTGGTGAAGAATTGGCTTGGTAGTTTAGTCTGCCCTGTTCCCATGATGCACTGGGCCAGGGACAGACTGATTTGCATAAAGCCAGGTTCTGAGCTGGGATGGGGCAGTGAGATAAATAACGGTGATGGATCAAGCCCTGATCTTTGGACTGGGTAAGAGTGGTCTGTTTAACTCAGACACTCTGTTCATTCCCACCCCCTTTTCTAAATCGTTTTCGGCCACTATAGGTGTGGCAGGGTATACTCAGAGATGAGTCCCTTTCTCACTGCTCCATCAGGATTCAAGCAAGCCGGGCCGAAGAAGGCTGAAATGCCAGAAACCGGTCCCCGGTAGCTTGTCTCCTTTCTGGTGAAGAATTGGCTTGGTAGTTTAGTCTGCCCTGTTCCCATGATGCACTGGGCCAGGGACAGACTGATTTGCATAAAGCCAGGTTCTGAGCTGCGATGAGGCAGTGAGATAAATAACGGTGATGGATCAAGCCCTGATCTTTGGACTGGGTAAGAGTGGTCTGTTTAACTCAGACACTCTGTTCATTCCCACCCCCTTTTCTAAATCGTTTTCGGCCACTATAGGTGTGGCAGGGTATACTCAGACATGAGTCCCTTTCTCACTGCTCCATCAGGATTCAAGCAAGCCGGGCCGAAGAAGGCTGAAATGCCAGAAACCGGTCCCCGGTAGCTTGTCTCCTTTCTGGTGAAGAATTGGCTTGGTAGTTTAGTCTGCCCTGTTCCCATGATGCACTGGGCCAGGGACAGACTGATTTGCATATAGCCAGGTTCTGAGCTGGGATGGGGCAGTGAGATAAATAACGGTGATGGATCAAGCCCTGATCTTTGGACTGGGTAAGAGTGGTCTGTTTAACTCAGACACTCTGTTCATCACCACCCCCTTTTCTAAACTGTTCCTTGCAAGAGCAGGAAAAGATGTTTATAAAAATGGCAGAGAGAAGGAGGGAAAAGTTTCAGAAAAAGGCCACTGACGAAAAGGATATAACACCTAGGTGGGCAGAAAAGATGGAAAGCACTTCAAAAGGCGAAGCTGCTCCTGCTTTGTTGCTGGATTTTGAACGGAAAGGGAAAATCTGTCTTCATAGAGAAAAGACTAGTTATTATAACAATGTATTCATCGGTTCCAGCGAGTGTGAACATAATTACAAGGTAATTGGAGGTTGGGGTTTCAAAAATGGGTCAGAACCTGTGTTTCCCGGAATTTATTATATATGTGGGAACAAGGCTTATTTCAAATTGCCGGATCACTGGTATGGAAGCTGCTACTTTGGCATTGTTTTCCCAAAAATATACCATGTGAACAACGCTGCTGGAAGCAATGAAGATACTAATGGCTTAGCGCGTAGAAAACGTGAAAGTGTAGGAGAAATTGTAGGTGATATTTTTAGTGCACTGATACCTGGAATGGGGGTAGTTCTGAATACTCACAGAATCTGCAAATTGTCTACAGTAGTGGATCGGTTATCAACTGACACTGCTGCTGGATTCCTGCTGGTCAATACTGAAATGGTTGCAATCAGATCAATGGTTTTACAGAATCGCCTTGCTCATGACACCTTATTGGCAAAAGAGGGCGGAGTCTGCAGGATGCTGAAGGCGCAACATTGTTGCACCTACATACCTGACAAAAGTATCAAACTTAAGAAATATGTAAGGAACATAACTAATTTGGAAAAAGAACTCAAACCATTAGAGGTTGACAGTGCCTGGAAGAGACTGACTGATGGTCTCTCCTCTGTAGGTAGTTGGTTTTCTAACTTAGGTAAGAGTCTTCTGTGGAAAATACTGATGCCAATAGCTGGAATAGGTGTGGCTGTACTGATCATATTCATCTGCTGTAAATGTCAAAAGTGTAAAAAGAAGTACACTGTGAATAAGAAAGGAGTGAAGAGAAATGTTGATGAGTTGGAATTAGAAGAATTAAGAAACCAGATTTATAAAAAGGCCAAAAATCCTCATTCTCATAGAGAAGTTGAAAGAAAACTCAACAATAAATTTGTTGAAATAGAAATGAACGAATTGGAAGAATGAAGTTGGCATCTGTTTCCTGTATAGTAATGATAGTAAATATCATCAAAGAGGGGATTGATGGAGCAAGGATTCGCACGCAAAGCGACTTGCTCTTACTCAAGAACCTCGCCTAACTTGTAATAATATTAATTCAACCTGTCCGTCATTTATTTCGCCTTGTTCCCCAACACGCGGGTGTCCCTAGGAGGCTTGCCTATGTGTTTTTCCGTAATAACAAAGCTTGCACTACTGAATGGCCGCTTTGCAGAAAATCCAGTCTGCGCATGCGTCGGTCATACCCACGTGATGTGACGCACTCGCATTTTGGAGGGATTTTGTTGCTCATGCGCATTGTTGCTAAAATGGCCGCTTGTCTTTAACCATGCCCTCTGCTTGCTCCTGCTGCTTTTGCATATCTGTCTTTTTCGCACTAACTTTAATGCTATAGGTATTATAAAATAAGGGGTGCAGTGAAGCATTACCTGGTATACAGTGTATTCATTTTTTCTGTGGTTCTAATTTGTTTTCACTTACTTTTCATGTATTACACATCCATGGGCCGGGGTCGGGAGATTGAATCCATTTTGAAGCCTGTAAACTCCCCGCACACGTGATGAGGGAAAAACCCAACTGCGCAGAAGCAAAACTCAGCCAGCTGGCTCCTGAAGCAAGATGCGCCTGGGAACCTACCTAGGTCATGGGAGAAGATGCTGCTATCTACCTAAATTGTGCTACAATGTTTCTATATGCTGTACACTCTCATTGTTTTCCATATTCCTATGCCTGGGAACGTGAATGCAAGGGGCGGGTATGAAAAATTAAATATTCATTGTGAGAACAAAGATTTTATAGGTGGTAACCAGTGTTCCCTCTAACCTGCGCGGCTGGGCGGCAGCGCACCTCCACGATCCCGCCTCCCAGCTGACCCTCCCACGCTCCGCCCCCTCCACCATCCATTAATGGCCAATGTCCCCACGCGCAGCGTCCACGCCGAAGGTGCGCCAAAGGTAAGCCCGTCTACGCCCGTCCGCGCCTGGACCGCGCCCAGCGCCAGACCCCCTGGCCCCCGTCCCTCCCTGCCCCCCCACATTACCTACGATGCCGCTTCCCTCCTTGCCCTTAACCCCGGTCGCGCTCCAAACTGCGTCCAAGCCGCCCCCGGATACACCCATGGACCTTTCTCTTGCTACTCCTGCAAATTCATCGGCACCGACAACATCTCCGCTACGACCACACCACAGACTCCCGACCCCACCCACCTACAATGCATCCTTCTCAACACCCGATCGGTCCACAGACACGCCATTGACCTATGGAATCTACTAGACACCATCTCTCCAGACGTCGCCTTCCTTACGGAAACGTGGATGAACGCTTCCTCCGCACCAGACATCACCATTGCCATCCCTGAAGACTATAAGATCACTCGCAAGGACCGTACCGGCACAGGAGGAGGAATCGCTATCGTCCATAAGAAATCAATCCGCATATCAACCAGCTCGGACGCCAACCTCGCCAACTCCGAACACCTTCACTTCCAGATCCACGTCGACCCCAAGACTACACTCAGAGGCACCCTCCTCTACAGACCACCAGGACCCCGCGCAAAATTCAGTGAAGACATCACGAACTTCATCACTCCACACGCGCTCCCCTCCAAAGACTACATCCTTCTGGGAGACCTCAACTTTCACCTTGAAAAGAACAACGACCGCAACACCGCCACCCTTTTGGACAACCTTGCCAATCTCGGACTTAAACAACTTGTCACCACCTCCACCCACATCGCAGGTCACACACTCGACCCCATCTTCACATCCAGCAACCATGTCTCCTTCAGCCACACCACAGACCTCCTCTGGACTGACCACAGCTGCGTCCACTTCACCTACAACAAACCAAAACCCAGCATCCACCTCCAACCTACCCTGCAAAGAAACTGGAACAAAATCACCACAGACCAAATCTCCGCTTCGCTCCTTCAAAACACCCCAGCCCTCTCATCCAACGCTAACGAAGCCGCCGCCAACCTCACCATCTGGCTATCCAAAACCGCTGACACCCTAGCGCCACTGAAAAAACGTCAAAACAAACCTGGCAGCAAGAAGGCCTCTTGGTTCAATGATGATCTCAAGAAGTCCAAGAAACTCTGCCGCACCCTTGAAAAGACCTGGAAAAAAGACCCAACCACCAGCACCAAGGACGCCTTCAAAAACGCCACCCGCATTCACCACCAACTAATCCGAAAGGCCAAAAGAACAGCATTCAAGGATCGACTTGACAACAACGCTCACAACAGCAAGGAACTTTTCAACATCGTCAAGGAATTTTCCAATCCCTCGGCCAACTCCAACGACATCACCCCCTCTCAAACCCTCTGCGACTCCCTAGCCTCATTTTTCCACAACAAAATTGCAGACATCCACAACAGCTTTGACAACCAACCCGGAAACCAACCCACCCTACCAGTTGCTGATCATCCTCCCCCGGCGAACACCCTTAACGATTGGAACCCAATCTCCACTGAAGACACCATCCGCCTAATGAACTCCATCCACTCAGGATCTCCCACAGACCCATGTCCTCACCACATCTTCAACAAAGCAGACTCCGTCATAGCACCGCACCTCCGAGACGTCATCAACTGCTCCTTCATCTCCGCCACCTTTCCGGCAGACTGGAAACACGCTGAACTCACCGCCCTTCTGAAAAAACCCACAGCGGACCCCACCGAACTCAAAAACTACCGCCCCATCTCGCTCCTACCTTTCCCGGCCAAAGTCATCGAGAAAGCTGTCAACAACCAGCTCGCCGCCTTCCTCGAAGCCAACAAATCCCTCGACCCCTCACAATCCGGATTCAGAGCAAAACACAGCACTGAGACCGCCCTCATCGCAGCTACAGACGACATTCGAACTCTACTGGACAATGGTGACACCGTCGCCCTCATCCTCCTTGACCTCTCTGCAGCATTCGACACAGTTTGCCACAAAACACTGTTACAACGCCTCAATAACATCGGAATCCAAGGAAAAGCACTTGAATGGATCACCTCATTCCTCACCGGAAGATCCCAGAGAGTCCGTCTTCCACCATTCACGTCAGAGGCCTCTGAAGTCATCTGCGGCGTACCACAAGGATCCTCTCTCAGTCCCACCCTCTTCAACGTATACATGAGCCCCCTCGCGGCCATCGCACGCCAACACAACCTCAACATCATCTCCTACGCGGATGACACGCAACTGATCCTTTCTCTCACCAATGACCCCAGCACCGCCAAAACTAACCTACACGAAGGAATGAAAGAAGTTGCCGAATGGATGAAACTAAGCCGTCTGAAACTGAACTCAGACAAAACAGAAGTCCTCATCTTAGGTACTTCCCCCTCTGCATGGGACAACTCTTGGTGGCCGGAAGCCCTTGGAAAAGCACCCATCCCGACAGACCACGCACGGAACCTAGGCGTCATCCTGGATTCTTCACTTTCAATGAACAGACAAGTCAGCGCCGTATCCTCTTCCTGCTTCAACATTCTTCGCATGCTCAAAAAAACTTTTCGCTGGATCCCCTCCGACACAAGGAAAACAGTCACCCACGCTCTGGTCACGAGCCGACTGGACTATGGAAACACCCTCTACGCAGGTACTACCGCAAAACTCCAGAAGAAACTCCAACGAATCCAAAACGCCTCAGCCAGACTCATATTAGACATCCCACGCAACGAACACATCTCTGGCCACCTTAAAGACCTCCACTGGCTTCCCGTCAATAAGAGAATCACTTTCAGACTGCTTACCCACGCACACAAATCACTCTACGACACCGGTCCAGAAGGCCTCAACTCACGACTGTCCTTCTACACCCCCTCCCGCCAACTACGCTCTTCCAACCAAGCCCTCGCCACTGTACCTCGCATCAACAAGACCACCATGGGAGGCAGATCCTTTTCATACCTAGCTGCTAGAACATGGAACTCACTCCCCGCATACCTTCGCCTTACCCAGAACCACCTAGCATTCAGAAAGCAACTTAAAACTTGGATATTTGACAAGTAATCCCCCCCCTTCCTAAGCGCCTTGAAACCCTCTGGGTATGTAGTGCGCTATACAAATTCTTTGACTTGACTTGACTTGACTGCATTTCTTCTCTTAATGTAGCGTGGCTGTGGGCTGATTGTGGGCACTTGTGAATGTATTCCTGTTAACTGCAGCACCCTACTGCGCTGCAATTAACAGGAATATTTTCACAATGGCTCACAATTAGTGCTCAGCCTTGCTCTATTTGGCTGTCCAGTGAGTGCCGCCACAGAGGCTGCTGGACAGTCTCCGTTTGGTGGTGCCTGCTACTCGTTATGGCTAGTGCTTTGTAATTGTAAAGGAGAATGTGGACAAGTTTGAATTTCACAAGTTAAAAAATAAAAACATAAGGTGTGCGTCCCATCCCCATATTGTATCTTCATGAACTTTGACCTGTTCGAGATAGCACCCGCCCGTTAGAAAGGATAAGTAACGAGACACATCTCATGCATCCACATGGTTTGGTGAAAGATCTTGATTTCTACTAGAAAATCGGTGTTTATGTTCTATTGGAAACGGACTTTAAAGTGGCGATAATTCTTACATGATAATTATTGGTTTTTGCAATGACATTGATTTTTATAGTTGGATAGTGCAACACAATCATGAATGATCATTCCGTTCTCTTCAGAAACTGTTAAATTGCATTATGGGAAATGAAGTATTTGTTTTTTGAATGATAATATCAATGTCGGTACACTGGTGCAGTTAAGGGCCAAATAGGAGGAATTTTTGGCGGGTGGATGGGTTTAAAGAGGGGTGAGGGAATGACACAGATGATTACTTGCTAAGAAGGACGCATATGGCTGATTTTAACCTGTGATGGCAGGTAGGGGAATCGTGTGGTGTTTAATCCAGTAGATGTGAGGTTTAAAAGGTGGTGATTTCATCAGCTTGTGAATGTGTGAGGTTTGGAACATCACCATCTATATGATAGTTTAGATGGTGGCAAGAAAGTGGAAATGCAAGCAACATTTAAACGCACACGGCACAGAGTGATTGTTATTGGAGGAGGAGGGGCAGGTGAACGGAGGTAAAAGTTTTGAAGGGCCTAACAATATTATGGGAGATTAAGTGCGTCACGAGAAGGGAAAAAGCTTACCATTTGGTAGAACGTGATGGAGGGAGGGAAAAGGCTCAAGGGAAGATGAAAGTTTAAAATGAATTGGTTTGTTTTGATAATGGAGGGTGATTAGCTGCATTGATGGAAATGTTTTTCATTTTATTTTGGAGGGAACATTTGAGTAAACAGTTTACAATATGTGTTTATTTTAAGAAATTACACATGAATGTGTGGTGTGCTGTTTTATAGAGCAAAATGCAATATTATGGTCTAATTGTAATTGACCCCCCGAAAAAGGGAGCTTGCAGCCCGAAATTTTTAGGAATAAACGCTGCCTTTTGAAGAACCTCGCTTAAGTAGTATTTATGTAGAGAGGTCCGGATGGACACATCGTGAATATTAGAAACTTGGACAATGGCACATAATTCCACATGTGGATGAGTACTTAAATGACTGTGGAAAGAAGAGGAAAAGAAGAAAGTACATAAAGAATACATTGATGAGTTAAAAATAAAGGAGAGGCAGAAATGGCGCTATTAAGTTGTGGTTGGAAGTGTATTTACGCCCCTGTTATGTTGTGTTTCAGTCTTTGGTATCATAACGGGTTGGCACTACACCATTCTGCACACATCTAAAAGAGAATGTGGACAAGTTTGAATAGAACAAGTTAAAAAGTAAAAACAAAAGGTGTGCATCCCATCCCCATATTGTATATCTCTGTGATTTGTATGTAGCACGACGGTCTTTCATCCCCTGTTGGTTCCTCCTGCCCACCCCCACATCGGTGGAATTGGATTGATGATCATAGTAGTTAACCTACTTAATACATAGATACATTTTGAGAGTTTATTTGAAAACCAGGACATATACAAAGGGCCATGTTGGGTTTTAAATACACTGGATTATTGTTTTGTTTTTTGTAGGTGACAGGGACGTGTAGACACAGTGCTGTTCACTGCCCGAGGCACAGAGACAGATAGAGACAGAGACAGATACTGACAGAGACAGGGGCAGACTGATAGAGACAGACCGAGGCAAAGACAGATAGAGGCAGTGACAGATAGAGACGGAGACAGATGGAGACATATAGAGACCGAACCAGGTAGAGGCAGAGACAGAAAGAGGCAGGGGCAGACAGAGCTAGATAGAGGCAGGGACAGACTGACGGAGGCAGAGACAGATAGAGGTAGAGAGCGACAGAGAGAGACCGAGCTAGAGAAAGAGATAGATGCAGGGAGAGAGAGAGAGGCAGAGACAGATAGAGACATAGACAGACAGAGATAGAGAAAGGGACAATGAGACAGAGAGGGAGACAGAGGGAGAGAGACAGGGACT
Source organism: Lissotriton vulgaris (assembly GCF_964263255.1). NCBI lineage: Eukaryota > Metazoa > Chordata > Amphibia > Caudata > Salamandridae > Lissotriton > Lissotriton vulgaris. Next base: position 794,176,292 of record NC_141685.1, on the reverse strand, counting down.
GACACAGACAGGGACAGACACAGGCAGAGATAGAGAGGCAGAGAGACGGAGAAGGAGACTGAGGGGGAGATGGAAGGGGAGAGAGGGAAGAAGGGAGACAGAGGGTGACAGGGAGAGGGAGGAAGACAGGGAGAGGGAGACAGAGAGAGAGGGAGTCAAGGGAGACAGAGGGAGGGAGGGAGACAGAGAGACAGAGGGAGACAGACAGAGGGAGACAGAGGGAGGGAGGGAGGGAGACAGAGGGAGGGAGACAGAGGGAGCGAGACAGATGGAGACGGAGAGAGGGAGACCGAGGAAGGGAGGGAGACCGGGAGAGGGAGGGAGAACGGGGGAGGGAGGGAGACCGGGGGAGGGAGGGAGACCGGGGGAGGGAGGGAGACAGAGGGAGGGAGGGAGACAGCGGGAGGTAGAAAGAGGGAGGGAGGGAGATAGAGGAGGGGGAGAGAGAGGTAAAGAGAGGGAGGGAGAGAGGGAGGGAGAGAGATAGATAGAGGGAGAGACAGAGAGGGAGAGAGGGAGAGACAGAGAGGGAGAGACAGAGAGGGAGAGACAGAGAGGGAGAGACAGAGAGGGAGACAGAGAGAGGGAGACAGAGAGAGGGAGACAGAGAGAGGGAGACAGAGAAAGAGAGAGAGAGAGAGAGAGAGAGAGAGACAGAGAGAGATACAGAGAGAGACAGAGAGAGGGAGCGAGAGACGGAGACAGAGAGCGAGAGAGAGGGAAAGCGAGAGAGAGACAGACAGACAGAGAGACACAGAGACAGAGACAGACAGAGACAGACAGACGGACAGACAGCGACATTGAGAGAGAGAGAGACAGAGAGACAGAGAGACAGAGACAGAGACAGAGAGAGAGAGAGAGGGACAGAGACCGAGAGAGGGACAGAGACAGAGAGAGGGACAGAGACAGAGAGAGGGACAGAGACAGAGAGAGACAGAGAGAGACAGACAGAGACAGACAGAGACAGACAGAGACAGACAGAGACAGACAGAGACAGACACACGGAGAGAGAGAGAGAGAGAGAGAGAGAGAGAGAGAGAGAGGGGGAAGAGATGTGTATGCCGGGTCTGGTGGCTGAGTAGAAGAAGGTGTCCGCTGAAGGGGCCTGTGTTCAACCTCATGGTCACAGGTTTTTTTTTTGCTCTAGCCCGCCACCTTCCCCCCACTGAACTTGCCCCCACCGGTGCGGCCCTCGGCTGTAAATTTGGCACGAGAGAAGGTTTGTGAATACCCATGAACTACACTAAATAAAACCAGTTTTGTTTTCTGCCCATAACCCTTACTTGCTGGCAGCTCTATAATACTATTCCTTGATCTAGTGTTACTTTAGGCCTACCTTTTCACTAGACATGATACTCATCTGATCTACCCGCCCTGGAGTCATTCACCACATAACCACCCCCAAGACTTCAGCCCTGCTCTCGTGTTTTTTGGCACTGAAGGCAGAATGTTAAAATAGGAGAAGTTTGACATTGCAATGAGTAACCTCCTACTCTGTCTGTGAAAAAAGGGAAGAAAAAAAATTATTTGCAGCTGGGTGTCTGTTGTTTAACACTGCAGGAAGCCGGCATAAAATCTCCCCTCCAGCTAGCTAAATATGCATTCAAAACAGCAATTTAAAAATGAAAAAACACACAATCTCCACATAATGATTAACAGAAAGAAATTCATCTTTTTTTGCCCCTTTTAACTACCAATAGTTTGCAACTTACAGCTTTTGATATACGTTTGATACCACATCAGTTTCATACCATAGTAAAACAGGTTAGCCACCTGACACAACCACGTGTTTTCTGGGGGCATTAACAAACCATTTGAGCATCCCACTTGTATTTTTGTTAATTAAACATTTCAACCAATAGAAACAAAAAATTTTTATCCATGTTGTCTTGTGGTGCAACAAAGCCATTGCAGGATTTAGGTGACGTGCAAACTCCTCCTCCTTGGGGCTCTGTAATTTACTATCCTGTCACTACAACCCTTCACTGTTTTTAAAAGAAGATGATAATACCCATTACATTTTACACGTTTTTCTTCGTTACATGTGCCCAGTGGTTAATTTGAGCCGCTGGTATCACCCTCACTCGTGTTTTGGGGACTGGCATTTATTTTCCCTCATCCCGTATTGACCGCCAACAAGAGACAGAGCAACACACCAACTGGAAAGAAGAAGGAAGAGAAAGACAGGAAAACAGGCACAAAGGGAGAAAGCAGAGACAGGCAAGAGTGGAAATTGGTATTTTGCTGCATCTTTTTGTCTCTGCATCCAGATTTATAATACAACAAGTAACATTACACCTACAGCAGTAAAATCTTATGATGGTACCACCATTTCAGTCTTGTGCTTTTCTAAACTCGAAGTGTACTTGCCTGTGTCACCATTTCATGCCATGGCGTGTGTTTCCAAATTGCAAACCTGCCTTAAGACCCTTAGCGTGGTGCTGTATTTTTGGAAATGCACCGTCTATTCACTTTTTTATGCAAAAGATTGGAGTGATATTTGGTGCTGAACCCACACCCGAGGTCTGGTTCCTGGCGCACATAGCCATGGCTGCAGCGCACAGAGGCCCTACACTGCCGCACACAGAGGGAAAAAATTAGAGGGAACATTGGTGGTAACCATGACATAACCACCTCTCCTGACCAATCATAAGTTGGGAACTTGTCACTTGCAACATTTGTGGGTGGTCTAGGGGTCCCAAAAGAGTATAACTAGTCTAGTTTAGCTTAGAGAAATTGTCCGACTTGTCCGAGTAGCAGACCTGTCACTGACCCTACGAACTCTATAGGTGATTGATAAAGAGCGCTGCGGAGCACTCTGTCCATACTTTCCACAAACTCCAAGGGGTGGAAATAGTCTTAAGTGCTGGCGAAGCACTTTGCTGGGAAATTCGAAAAACCCAATCAGGGTTATTGGCGGATTCCGTGCAGAAGAGGGGGTAACGCAGGCGTTGCATCCGAGGCTGCAGGTGTTGGTCGTGCCCTTTGGTGAGCCCAGTCCTGACCCAAATCCTGAGGGGTATCCTGTCCTGACTGTCCGTGAGCTGTCCCTGCTCACCTTTGGTATTCCTGAATCCTTGAGGGTCCTTGTCCCCGAACTTGTCCCAACTGACCCGTGGCCAGGGTTAGTCTTCATTCCCGTCCTAGGTAAATATTTTATGTGGGTGTCTGTCTGACTATACTCTTACCTTTCTTTTCTTAATAAAGCACTCTTGCCTGTGATATTGCCCTATCACCTTTAAAGCGATTTATATGCAGTTGATCATTAGTGATGTTCCACTTCTCTCCCTACCTGTAGGATATTATTGAAATTGTCATATTATGTTAGTGTTTTTCATATTACCTTCCCTTTAGTATGTTTGCAGTGAACTTAGTAAGAATAGCATAAAGTTTAGGAATAAGTACACATGATAGGTCCTTCTCACGTCCCCTACCTTAGTTTAAGCCTGTGCTGAATAGCATGTTCCGTAATACTCATATTCTGTAGTGTTCCCTAATACTCTAATGGTACTTGCCCTAATCCATAGTTACATTGTGGCTTTAATCCTAATCATTGATGTACTGATTTGTATCTGCCTCATTATCCTGGCATATTCATTCTAAAAATTCTTTATATAAAATTCTAAAAAACCCATCAGGTGTCTGTGGTCATTATACATTATCAAGTGTGGATAAATGTACTAAGTGTATAAAAGTATTTTACTCCTTTTAGGAATCTTGCTACCTGTCCACTGCTAGCTCCTGATCCATCAGGAGAAATGTGCCTTTGGTAAGTCAGGTACATGAATAGTAAGTGGTGTGAGAGTCACCCCCCTCATTACTCATAGTAGCGTGAGGATAATTACCTGGTTCACGCAAACCACTGTCATTTCGTATGCACGCCAGGGCCCAGTGCGTGGAAATTGGGAAAAAGGTGACCCGGGTGAACCTCGCGCTCTATCAGGGGTACATACAATAATATAAAACAGTCACATTAATATCCATCAATCGTAGGGGGAGAAAGAGGAACCCCGTTTTTGTCCCACATAAAAAGCCCTCTGCGGAGTACAAAGGGTCTAGGCTGCAGTTTCCTTAACAGGTCGAACTCACAGATTTTTCTTCCTGCACTTGCCTGGGGCCTGGTTCAGTGTTTACACTATAAACAGTTAAGGGAGCCTGGCGACGGAGCGGTCACAAGGATAAGGAATGAAATAATGGAGAGATACACCAGACAAAGTGGAGATAGATGAAAGAATAAAGAGAAAATGCAGAGAATGGATAGATAAAAGAGAGGATAGATGAGGAATGTGCGGAGAGACGCAGGGGATAAGGGAAGGAGAGAAAGAGTTGAGAGAACAGAGAAATGCAAGGGAGAATAGAGATTTAGAGTGAAGAGCAAATGAAAGAGTGAAGAAAAACAGGTAGTGCAGAGAAAAGAGGAGGGTTCAGAGATACAAGGGAGAATGGAAAGGTTCAGGAGCGAGATGTAGAATCTAGAGAGCAGAGAAAGAGGAGTTGGAGCGGAGAGAAAGAACGAAAGACAGAGAAGAAAACCATAAGAGGAGAAATGTGTGAACTGTAAATAAGGATAAAAAGACTGAGGGGATAATGGGAGCAAGTATGGAAGAGTGAAATGAAGGGATAGAAGAAAGGGGACAAAAAAGGGCCTAACGTAATGTAGGAGAAAAGAAAGAGAGAAGTAGTGAGCTAGACATAGTGCACAATGGAAACATCTCCGGAGACTTGATAGAAGGGAAAGTAGAGAGATACGTGTAGGAAAGGGGGGCGGGGTGAATGAAGAAAAGCAGTGAGATACAGAGCCACTGTGAGGCGGGTAGAAGGAAGATATATATGGAAGGCTGGACAGATATGGAAGACAGAGGCAGGAGCAGGGGAAAGTTAAGAGATAGAGGGGACAGAGCGAAAGGGACAATAATTCGGTACTGCGGCGCAGTCACTCACAGTAATGTTGCAAGTGAGGATTCCAGCAGACACAGGCAAAGGATCAAACGCTCAGGTGAGAAGCTGACGAGATTCACAGCTCCTCCCAAGGTATCACTTGCACAAAAGAAGCCCTTATCTGCCAATAGTTCAATTTCATGCTGGCAGGAAAGGAAGAACATCTCTCAACAAGCATTGGCGGCCGCGAAATCAAACAAGAGGGGGAAGTGCACGGAACAGGAACAGGCACCCATCAGGAGCATCTGGTGAGTCAGGGGGCGGGGGAGCAGGAGCGGGAGGCATTCCTTTGAAGTCTGATGCCGAAGCTCAGACAAATGGTGGAATGGTGGTGTGCAAGCGGCTTCCTTTCAAGTCAAATGGGGGGGGCGGGGGAGCGAGCGAGTGGGAGGGAACGAGCATGTGAGGTGTGAGAAGTGAGGCCGAGCGCGCGCTGGCGAAGCTTCACGCTTGAATGCCTCACATGCATTGGGGAGAATCCGCAATCCAAAACCTCTTGGTAGGATTTGCTGGTGGCCCTCTATAAGTCTCGACAGCAATGCGCAAGCGCATTGGCAGGTCGAGACCTAAAAACACAGGATAAGGTATCACTGACTCAAACAACCGTCCCCCATTTACTGAATGTTATCAATTGATGGTGCGCTGCAAACCAGCCACGGCTCCTCGTCGAGCAACAGGCCCCCGTGACGAGAATAAAGAGGGGGGCATTGATTACCGGGGCTTGTGGGGAAGAGGTCCTGACTAACCTTCAAACCACTTGGTTGTATTCAGGACCCGACGACCGAGACGATGACTGCAGGACCCGACACGACCCCCATACGACGGTGTGTTCGATCACATAATTAGTCACACAATAGCCCTAGACTAATTCAGTCACAAGCGTTTGAAGAGTTGCCTGCTCTATCCTACATTCTTCAATATAGCCGACGAAGGGACACAGGCCCGGCCCCGCAACCAAAGGCAGTGGCGCTGGTTACCACCCACCAGGCTGCCCAAGACAGCAGCTCTATCCCTCTGCCCACCGGCCTCAGTCTAACCTGTGACCGCTTTGTGCCCTGAACCAAGATGGGAGCCTGTGCACCCGACAGACTGCGGGCCACCGACTCGCACTCAATTGTTCCCCCTGGACACAAAATGGATGCCAAGCAGCCGGACCCAGATAGGAGGACCATGGCCAGCGGCAACCTCTGGCACCCAAGGCACACAAAACTCACCGCAATACTACGACGATCAGACTGAAGGCGACGAGCCAGCCACCTGACATTGTGTCCAGCGGGGGGGAACAAGAGACGACCTCCCGAGACGGCGTGTCCGGGGCAACAGAGGACGCCACGTCTACTGTCTTGTTTTCGTCTGTCAGATTCCTTCTGACAGTGGTGAGTTTTTGGATACCGAGGCAGTAGCCTCATTACTCCACATTCATTTTGAATTTTTTAGTCGCTGTTTAGGTTGTCTTATTGATGTGTGACGCTTTGTCACAGTTGAGGTTGTATCACAAGGTCAGCTCAGTGATGGGCCGCGTGTAGCGGTCAATTGAGTTTGCAGAACTGACAGCATGTTTCCTCAAAGAGTCTTGTCTTTGTCTATCTAGTACCTTCTGATAGTGTTGAGTTTTGGGTGCCTGCCGAGGCGATTATGCCCTCAGGCAGTGATGAGTTTTGCGTACCTGCCGGGCGTTTGCCTTCAGGCAGTGATGAGATTTTGGATGCTGCGTTGCTGTTTCAGTTTCACAAGGTTAGCGCTTTGATGGGCCGCGGGTGGCGGTCAAATGGGTTTGTAGAGATGTCTGCGAGTTTCCTGATCAGTGGGTTTTCTTTTTGATCCAATCCTTTGTAGACTGTCCTGTTGAGTTTGAGGAGATGGTCGTCCAACATCTCAATGCCTAGGTCTCTGTGGAGGTCTGCTGTTTGTGTGAACATAGGAGCACCTGCTGCAATACGTAAGTCATTGCTATGTAGTCTCTGTAGGTCTTTCCGAAGCTGCGGGCGGCAGCCACTCCAAACTTGTGAAGCGTATGTCATAGTTGGTTGAATTATTGCGGTGATTGCTCGCACCTTTCTCTGCATGGGCATCAACTTGGTCTTTAGGAGTGGGCATAATGCAGCCAGTTTGGCTGCTGCTTTCTGGCAGGTCTTCTCTATGTGGTTTCTCCAGCTGAGTTTAGAGTCTAGAGTCACCCTCAGGTAGGAGCTGCTGTTTTCCCATTTGATCTCATCCCCATTGAGGAGGATTTGTGGATGTTTCCTGTTCAGCTTCCTGGTGAATAATGTTGCTGTGGTTTTGCTTGTGTTCAGGGTGATCTACCAGTCGCTGTACCATTCTGAGAGTCTGCAGAGCAATGTCTCAAGGTTCTTAGTCACTTCTTTATCACTGAAGGATTGGGAGATGACTGCAACATCATCTGCGTAAAGGGCAAGATCAGTCTTCTTTAGGTCACTGGGGATGTCGTTTGTGAATATGTTGAAGAGGAATGGTCCTAGGATTGATCCCTGAGGCACTCCAGCAAGAATTGGGCGTGGCGATGAGCAATCTTCTCGCACCGCCATGTGAAAGGTCCGTTTTGAGAAGTAGCTAGACAACAGCTTGACCAGGTAGCTTGGAAACTTGAGCTTGATAAGTTTGTAAAGCAGTCCCTCATGCCATACTCGGTCGAATGCTTTGGCTACATCCAGAAAGACTACTCCAGTAGACTTGTTGATGTTGAATCCATGGCTGATGATGTCCACAGCTCTGAGGAGTTGGTGATTGGTTGAGTGGTCTTTCCGGAACCCAAACTGTTCTTTGGCTAGGAGGTTTTCGCTTGTCGCAAAATCCACAAGACAGGCGAGGATAACTTTTTGGAAGAGCTTTGATAGGCCAGATAGGAGGCTTATGGGGCGGTAATTTGCAGGATCCCGCAGTGGTTTCCCAGCCTTGTGGAATACGACGACTCTTGCTTCTTTCCAGGTGTTAAGGAAATACTGGTGCTGCATGCACGCGTTAAATATCTCAGCAAGATGATCCACTGCGGTATCTGTGAGCATCTTGATGGCTTGGTTGACTATTCTGTCCTTTCCTGGTGCCTTGCCGTTTTTTAGTGTCTTTACCAGGGCCAGTAATTCGCCCATTGAGCCTTCCTCAATGATTGCAGCTTCTGTTTCTGGTGGGTGCTCCCAGTGGTGCTTGGTGACTTCTTGCTCGACTTCCGTTGCCAGTCTGCTTGCCTGGTTAGGCCTGAAGGATGCCTCCAGTGTGTCAGCGAAGACCTCAGCCTTGTCCCTGTTTCTGCATGCCAAGTGAGTCTTCCCTTTTATCGGTGGGTTTGGTTCCTTCTTCCCAGTCAAGCATCGGGTCATTCTCCAGAGAGAGTTGTCTGAGTCCTTCAGGTTAGCTGTAGCTGCTTCCCACAGAGGACGCCCCGTTGGCGGAGTAAGCATATATACAACCACAATTCCTCGGCGCACCGGAAGTGACGCCCCTAGCGCGCCACAGGCCAGGCTTCCTCCCTGAGTCCCGGCATTAGAGGGGGGGTGGGTTAGTGCCCAAATGGCACTAAAGGGCCACCATGTGAAGGGCCGCTGTATCTAGCTGAACGGCATTTACACTCTGGGGTTTGGGTTACTCCAAGTCAGATTGTGCGCAGCAAATCTTTCTCCATGACATACAGACTTGCATCAGTCACACAGCCACAAAGTCAGTAGAGGTGAGCTGCGGCTGTACATTCTAGGAGGCAGCCTCTGGAAGTCTAGCAGAGGCACTGTCCACTTGGTCCCCCTCCCGGATCACACAAACTCACACCACACTGGTTAGTCTTTATGAAGAATTGAGGCTGCAGTTTATTTAGACACTTTCCAACATACAAGTGATCCTTGCACACCATTTCTTGTCTTTACTCACTGAGTTTGTACCTACCTTAGCATACCCACGAGCACTGTGTCCTCCATTCAGTGCTCCTACTCGTACCCATAAGCACTGTGGCCTACTGTCAGTGTGCCTTACCATACGCACCGTGCCCTACATTCAGTGCTCTGTAATTGCCGCAGCCCATGGACGAGCGTATCATCTGCTTCCAGCCCAGCCAGGTGACCTTTTACTTCCAGTTGTAACCTTTTTACCTTCTACTTCCGGGTAAGCATCTGCTTCCAACCCACCGGGTGACGTTTCACTCCGGTGCACCATTTTTCTTTTATTTACTGGCAACCGTCTACGTCCAGCCCGCCGTCCCCGGGTGACAATTCACTTCCAGTGTCCCTTTTATTTTCGATTACCAGGCAAGTGCCTGAGAAAGAGGGTGCTCTGGCCTGCATCCAGATTTAAACATCCATCCTTCCGCCCCCAAGAGGACCAAGTTACTCTCTAAATCTATGACTGGGCCACACCTTCCCTAGGTGGCCTCCACTAAGGCCCTCAGTCTAGCCATATCCGCACCATTTATTTAGTCTTCCATGCTATTTAAATGTTTCTAGCAACAGATGTAACTTGTAACTGATGTAACTTTATAGCAATGTGTATCCTCATGTAAAGCGCTCTGATATCTCCGGGTCTAGCCAGCGCTATATAAAACACTTAAAATAAAAATAAAATAAAATAAAATAAATATTTTCCTAGCCAAAATGCATCCTTGTTTCCATTTTGGATGTGAGGGCGCATTCTGGGCTAAGAAACTATCCCTTACTGGCAGGAGTAAGTAAAGGGAAAATCATGCCGCAAGCGAACATTTAGTGAGCTGCTGCTCGTTGCTCGTGCTGCTATTCATGTTCTGTTACAGTTAGCACTATTTCTTAATACAAAATGCACCCCCTGTCCATTATGGGTGCAAAGGGTATTATTGTACTAAGAAAATAGTACTAAGTGCAGAATTGCTCTTCTTGCATAATTCCGTATAATCTCATAGAATTTGGGGTAATTCTGCATGATTGAGTCATACGAAATTACGCCCACCCCATATAATTTCCTCCATGAATTGCTCAAGTAGAGATTCCACTGCATTGGAACACCCCACTACCTCCACCTTAACATGTTACACTTTCACCTAGCTTCCCCTCTACTGGACTGTTATACAGCACTGCAACCACTATTGTGTGATAAAATTCATCTCAAACGCCTAACGTACCAGAAAAGGAATTAAACTATTAGGATAAATCCTAAATTGCTTCTATCCCAATTGCACAGACATTAAATGGCCAAATAAATAGGATTCATTTTATTGTGTAATTCTTCATTACCATTAACAAACCACGTGTGTTAGACTGTTGAAACAAAAGTCGCAATTACTTTACAAAAATATATGGCACACTGTTGGATGTTAAATCTACGTTCACTCTGTGCACCAAAGATCTGAATTTGTATGTAATCCACAACTTCTAAGCATCCAATAGACCTCCAAGGCTTCAGTCAAGGTGGTGTAACCATTCCACCTTCCCCTTTACTGCTCCATTGCCCATGTGATGCCATCTCTGCACCACTAGTCCCGTATCCAGTCATGGTCCTTTGGCACTGCAATAAAACGTTTCTTTTCCAGCAGGTCTCCATGAGGCAGTTTCATGTCCCACATGTACTCTGGTGAGAGCACTTTGGTTGGCTTATGTCGAATCAGGTAACGGTTCAGGTGGCTTTCTTCATGCCAGACCGCCTCGATCGCTTGTGATTTGTCCTCCATGATAGCACGGTGACAGGTGTCAGTCAACTTGTAGATCTGCACTACAGTCCCAGCAAAGAATGCTCCCATGTAGTAGAAATCCCCTTCCGATGGACTGACGTAGGCCCTTGATTTAGGCCTCTGCTCATATGGGAAGCGCGATCGCGGAAGTCTGAAGTAGCCTGGGTGCAGTGTGGCAACAAGCTCTCCCAGAATCTCCACTCCCACACTATCACCAAAGACCATGTCCACGTCCATGCACACCAGGTATTGTACCTCGCCGTAGAAGCGTTGTTTGGCCATGCTGCTCAAGGCCTCCATTCGCCGCATGGAGATCTCCTGCCAAGGACTGTGGGCAGAGATCTGCAGGATGTCGACAGAGCGCCCTGGAGCAAGTGACGTGGTGGGGATCTTATCCGGCTGGTCAGTGAAGATGTAATAGTTTACCTTGCGCCCCACCATGAAATATTTCTCAGCAGAATGCAGGAAGAGTTGGAGAAACATTACATACCTGTGAACCAAAGCAACATGTGGGTCAATACAATAATGTAATGGAGACAAATTCTGCAGAGCATATTTCTGACTTTGGGTCGAAATAAAATACAAACCCACCCTTCATCCAGATTCCACCAAGAACAGTTTCTACCTATGGTACTTCATAAGACCTATCCTAGCATAGTGGCATACATTCTGTAACCATATCCCATCTGTGTGTTGCCAGCACATTCACCTCAGAGGTTCTACCTTACATCTCCTATCCAGTTTGGGTGCTCGAAGAAGAGCCATCTTTTCCTCTTTTGGCCAAGCTTAATCTCTAGTGGCTACCCTAGATGACTCAGCCCAAGTAACATGGAAAGCTGCCCCCCTGGAATTGCTCTCTTGTTCCTGCCCGGTGTGGCATGCATGACATAGTGTATGCCACACCATGCAGGAATGTGCTGCAGACTCTCTCGCGGCGGCTAACATATTACCGCCGTAAGACCACCGCAGCACCACCCGCTTGCCCTGGATTAATGTCGTAATCCGGTGGGCAGACTCACCATGGCCTTGCTGGTCTTCCTGGGACTGCGGCGGGGACAGTCAAGACCGCCAAAGTTGTAATAAGGTCCTAACTACCTTGCCTCGCACACACAGAAGAACATCCACCCAGTGAGCTATGGTCAGGTCAAAGGATAGTTCTGGAAGTTCGGATTGTTCGGGTCTTCCTTGAGAAGTCTTTCAACATCTTCTGAAATTAGAAACTTGGGGCCAGATGTAGGTGGCCAAATAGCGATCGCTAACGCTGAAATTCGCAGAATTTCAGCGTTTGTGATCGCTATTTGGCAGCAAGCACTGTAGGTAAGTTGAAACCTACTAGCAAAATAAGGAATCGCAAAATTGCGATTACTTATTTTGCTCTTGCATTTAAGGAATCGGAAATTGCAATTCCTTAAATGCAATGTAAGTAGCACAAAAGAAAGTGCACTTTAGCCTTAAGGAATCGCTAATTACCACCAACTTCATGTTGGTGGTAATTAGCAATTTTACTTTAAAAAAGCACTTTTTTGCTTTTTTTTAAGTGCCATGTGGCACACATTCATGCCCTTAGGGCATGTATGTGCGCCCATACAGCACACATGTACATTTCAGGGGTGCAACAGGGTGTCCATTTGGAACCCTGAAACCCTTGAAATTGCGCCCGCAATTTGAGAGTGCCTCTTGGTGACTCGCAAATTGCGGGAGCAATTCCTATTCATCCTAATGAATGGAAGGTATTACTTAATTGCGAATCGCAATTTGCGATTCACAATTTAGGAATATTAAGGAATCGCAAAAAATATTGCGATTGCTCCTTACATGGCATTTTGCGATTCCTTAATAGCGATTCCCTAAAAATCGATATTAAGGAATCGCAAACATGCATTTACCTACATCTGGGCCCTGGACTGAAGCCATCCATGAATCCAGTTCCTAAAGGTTAAAACGGAGCTTTCAGGTGGTGGAGCGGCCATTGCTGTGGACAAACTTCCTGAGGAAACAATGGAATATTTTCTTGTTCTGCAAACAGTCAAGGCAAACTCTGTTCAGTTAGTTACGCTTTCATTGATACCCATGTTTTGTGAGGTTGCATTTTCTCTTCTAATAATATTTTACTGTAAACAGTAGTCTGAGACAGGTTCTGTAAAAAAATTATTTCTAAAAAAAAATATTCTACACCATTTCATTCCATTAGATGCTAAAAGGCATTATTTTCATAGGACATGTCATCTGAGAGGCCATGGTATAAGTCTGAACTCTCATTTATCTGCTCTCTACAATGGCTCTTCTATGCCAAATTCAAAATGGTAGAGCAATGTAGGTGGAGCTAGCACACTCAGGCCTCATTTCAAATTGGGACAAGTGGTAATTATGCAGGTTTTCTATAGAATTATCACCTTCCATAACTGCAAGTTTTAATGGAAAAACCACCTGCATTCCCACTAATGTTTAGCAGGTGGAAACCGTAAGCAGAATAGGCTATGGAAATTGGGAAAAACGTGCATTACAGAGCCGGTAATTGCGGAAGAAGTATGTTATTCCCTGAGGTTCCGTGACAATTGTAAGTGGTGTTTTCGACTCGCACGAATACCGTCGAGTCTGGTATCTATGAACCGCAAATGATGAGTTTAGTAAGTGTGCGCAGTTTCGCTGTGCTAACTTAAACCGTTCGTTTGTTATGTGGGTTTTTCATCTGTACCCACGGGTTCCATCTTAGATACGGCATCCATTTTGTCTCTTGCCCTCAAGTAGCCAGCGAACGGACGTTGTCCGCTTCGCGACCCTGGGACTCCCAAGATATTTGCGGAAGACACATGTTCTTTGTAAGTGTCTTTATGACGAGGGGGATGCTACTGTAAGGCAGATGGCGCCGCTCGAGGCTCATCTTGCCGCACGGACTTATTGTCTCAGCCGTGCATCTCATTAGGCACGTCCCTTTGATGCCTGTATCTCGTGTTTCCCGATACCTCCCCTTTTACACCCTTTCCGATCTCCCCTCTGTCTCCGTCTTCCTCTGCACCTGTCCTCGTTCCTATTTCGATCTATTTTACTGCTGATTGGAATTTGCTAATGGTGGGAAGATGGTTTTTACAGTTGGGAACCGCCAAATGTTTCCGCACTTATGTTCCGGACCTCGTGTGTTTCAAAGTGACCAAAGCGACCCCTCTGGGGGATAATTGTGGGAACCGGGTTGTAAACTTTTGTGTTCAATGTTATCCTATGGGTAAAAACTGTATAAAAGGAGCGATCCACAGAACCAATTTGAAGCAGTCTCCCCAAGTTGCACGCTGTGTACTTGTCGTGATCTCTGTGTTCCCTGCAGCAAATAAACCTTGAATCTTTGACGTCGAAGGAAGTGTCCCGTGTCTCTGTGATTCGTACGCCGGAGCAGGTTACCCACGAAGGTTTCAGGTGTTGTGCCCTGGCACCGCTGGGTCTTAAAGAACCCAGTCCTTCAGTTGGCGCCCAACGTGGGGCTGCATCAGTGGTACCGGTCCAAGCCCGACGATCGTGAGGAACTTCGTGTGAAATCTCTGAGGGAAGGTGCACTCCGCTTCATCGATCCTGTTGTCGAAATAAGTGGCCCGAAGACTTTTCCCGCGAAGATTCCCGCCTCCGGACGGCTGCGACGGACTGCTGCCCTGACTGTAGACCTGTTTTGGCGCCTGGCGTAGACCTTGGTATAGCGAGACGATTGACGGGCCTTCCTGGAGACGCCATCGATTTTTGAGTTAAGTATTTGTGGGTCGCTCCCATAGTTCTTGGTTGTTGACACTTTAGCGAGGGTTTTTGTTGTTAGCGCTGTGTGAGTGTTTTTGTCGGTGACACTTTGCTAGCGTACTTTGTTGTATTGTTTGACGACTGCAGCCGCCAAAAACCGAGGGTTTTGTTCTTTGCTGGGACTTGGTAAATCCCGTAACCCTTGAAGTTTGTGAAACTCGGCTAGTGTGCAAGATGCCTGGTCGCAGTACTTTGTTTAGTTGTTTTAGACCTTGTGGTGTGGATTCCCGACTGGAGGACTCGTGTCCGATACCTCCGGTTGGGACTCCTACTTATGACCTGTATAGCAAACATGGGCTAGGCCCGATTACCTTTAACGATTATTGGATTACATATACAAAGAAAGACGGCGACCTTCGTTGGCCACCTCACGGTAGCTTCGAGGCGTCGATCTTAGATAATCTAGAAATGAAGTTGTTCGAACGTAAATCAAGGCCGGCCATGTTTGATGCCTTTCGGTTGTGGCGCAAAGAAGCCCGACAGAAAGAGATCAGACAGAATAAACGTAGTCAGCGAGATAATGTTGCTACCATAGTGAAGAAAGCTGAGCAGTTCCAGCGTGATAAGGAGGACAGAAGGTAATAAATCACACACACACATGGGCATAATATAGTATAACACCTACTTCTTCACAGCAAAGATGGTCAAGCCAATGCGCATGTCTGACGGAAACTGGGCATTCAAGAGCTGGGTGTCAAAGGTCCCCTCCCAGACAATGGGAGCCAGCCATGGGGTGAGAAGTGGGAGGCTCCTTCTCATCCTACCAAAGAAAATATTTAGAAGATAGAATTCATTAACATATTTGATGACATCACTGGAAGTGATAGCACACAATCTTCTACATTAGTGACAACACAGAAGTAACATCAGGAAAAAAATACAATAAAAACTCGAAATAAACGAAATAAAATTAAACCTACAGCAAGGCAGGCTCCTCGCTTACAAAAGTAGACCAGCACACTAAGTGGTACACAATGGCTCCTCATGGCCCCAAAGTGGTCTGAAGGAGAGCCTATGTTGTAGTGAAACAGCTACCTGAAGACTGCAAAGCTCTCAAAATCTACTCTGCACCACGTGTGTAGCTGAAGGGGTGTGGAGGAGAGCTTCCCTTGTGGAACGGCTTCCTGAAGCCTCCACCACTCTCACAAGCTAAACGGCATAAAGCAAAACTATGTACAGAGGTGCATAAAGGATTCAGGTTCTAGCACTTCTCAAGCACCTGGCCTCCCATGCTCCGCTGACCAATATTTAGCCTTCGGCCTGTGAGAGACAGCGCACCTCATCTCCAAATGTGTGTCACTCATAATGAGTAAGTCTTGAGATCTCCGAGCAGTGGGAAGAAAGATATTGTGTTACCAACAGACATAGCAATGGGGCCTAGAGAGGTCTTTTGAACAGAATACCAGGACTTTCACAAACCTTTGTCACTTAAGTAGTAAGAAAAAGTTAAGAATGTGTTTGTTTTTAAAATTGTACTTTTGTTTTTCAGCAGATAACGAAAAATTGGAAAGACTCCTCTAAATTGTCTTCTTTAGCTTGGTGGTATGCTGGATGTCACAACCATTGCCTCGATACAGCACTCGTTCATCCTATCTCTTGCTACATGAACGATTACACCTCTGGCGCCCCCTCACACAACTTCTAGATGATACCGTGAAGAAAACTTCTTCACCTGCTCCCTCACTTCTAGAAGTTACCAAGCCTCCTTGACCTCCTAGTGTTTGTAGTTAAACATGCTTAATTTATCATTTCCGATAACATCTTTTAAATTGTGTATTTTTGACATGTACTTTTATTAATGATTCTTGTGAATCTTTGACTGTATTGATATCATTTTATATTATCTTTTTACTATTTTAACGGGGATTGTATACCATTATCATTCTTTATTACGCTTGCTTGTATTTATGCATTAACAAATGACTACTTGTACGATGTATTGTTTTTATGTTCATATTAATCATTTCAATAAACCTATTCTTCAACTGAAAAATTTTACTTTTGGTATTGAAGTTAGATCTACACGTTATTACACCTTATATGCTAGTATTTTGTATCCCTCTTTAAGTGTGTTTGATTTGGTTATTCAATAAGATGAGAAGCGGTTCCAGTCGTCACCAACATTCAGAGTGGAAGTATCTTCAAAATAAAATGGATAAGACCTCGTCGAAAATGTTCACTGGCAAAGCTGACCTGATCTCCTGAGAATTGAGGTCAATGGCGATCTCGCAGTGCGCCAATGGATCCGTCAGCGGGGGTCCGTCGACAGCACATATTCTCGGCTGTTCCAGTAGTTCCATGATTTGGAGGGTCCACGTGGTGTTGGCATGGCTGGCGAGAGTGAAGAGAACAAACACGTACAGTTACACATGTTGTCAGGCCCTCGTCGCTTCACGGGAAACAAAGAAGGCCACAGACTTACCAGTTCTCTCTATTCACCATCTGGGAGATCAACATTAACACATTCCTGCCAATCAAAAAGACAATAAGAAATACATCATTTTAACTCAAAGGGTTAAATACTCAACACCTCTTTCCCCACATTTATTTCATCACCACCAAGGGGAAATTAAAAATATCTTTAAAAAAAGGATTTTGGCCGTAACGCAAAGAGAAGGCACATTAATAATTACTAAAGGTTATTTCTTGCGACTGGAGCTCCCAAACATCTTCTCACCAACCTCTGGCCGACGCAATCGGCAGAGAGTAGATCCAGGGACGATCGCACTCGTTACTCGATCGAGTCCTAGTACTGATGATGACATTGACTTACCAAGCAATCAAAGAAGCGACAAGGCAGAAAAGCAGCAGGCCCAGCACCCTCCTGCGTTGCCGGGCAACCCCCGACGACAGCGACCTCATGCTGAGACACTGGCGCCAAGGAGCAGGCCTGCGGTGCCCAGGTGTCCGCGCTCACCGTCCGGAGCCAGCCTCTCGCTCTCCCATGATCAATGCTCCGTGGACTTTACTCCATCCTGGCCCTGGACCTCACGCAGCATCACCCTGGATTCAGAACTAGGTGCTTGTGACGTCACCGTTGGAACGAAACCAGCATCCAACCAGGTGCGCTGCCCGGCTGAAAGTTCCAAAGTGCGTGTAGTGTAGTGTACAACTGCAGTGCACGAGGCACTGTGCTGGCTTAAATGTAGTGTGTTAAGTGCGGGCTCCACTGACGACCTACTAAGGCTGTGTCGGCGGCACCTTCCTTCTTTTAACAAGTTTTTTAGATAAAGAGAAAAGCCCAGGAAGGTTTCTTTCATGCAATTTGAATGACAACAATCATTCATAAATAATAACTGCAGATTGGCCGAGAGCGACTAGCGTGAATTGGGCCAGTGGGCAGCCGGAAAGTAAGTACCTGCAGACTGCAGTCCATTTTGGTGTTTTGAAGACTGGGTCTTACGTCAGTGTCACGCCAGAATGTGTCTCCTCGGCTTCAAAGCTAGCCATCCTCGGAAAACTTCTGTCTAAGGGCCTCTGATGATTGGATATCGTATAAAGACATTCCCGAGAGGTGTTATCAGCAGACTTCTGTGCCTTCCTGTGGCACTAAGGCGGCCACCCTGTTGGAGGGTCCCCTACGGGGGGGGGCCGCGGGCAGCCTTGGCATTCCCTGCGCTTTGGCCCTGAATTCAAAGTACTGGCTCTACAATATGAATAAGGATGGGCTATGCCAATAGGTTTGGTATTTCGCATAGTGCAGGATGTCAGGTCAGTATGAGATGCCCCTGTCGAGTCAGAAGTAACTGCAAGATTTCGATAGTAAGGCCCCAGGCCATCCAAATGTGACATCTCCCTAGAGTCAGATGCAACAGCTTGCAATCTTCACCAAGCGGCAGTACGTCAGGTTGTGGCTAGGTGTCTTCCTCAGCCACATGCAAGTGTTTCGAGTGAGCTGGGTAGGTGCCGGCCGAGGGGGTGAACCAGAGCCAAACTCCTCCATAGCTGCCTAAACAGCTCCACCGTCATCGGCCATGTTGCTCAGCCTCCATGGTAAGTACAATATTCATGGTTACTGTCCGGGGGGGGGGGCTCATCATAGCTCCATCTGCCGTACCAGTCCTGTTGTCCTGTTGTTACTAGGAAACCCGGAGCTTAATTCAAACATCAAGCAGTGCTTGCTCCTTGGCGCTTGTCCAGTTGGTTCCTCAGACCATGCTGCAGGGCGTTCCATGCCTCCCTCAATAGTTCCTGTATTCCAGTGAGATCAAACCAGGAGGTGGGGAGATGTTTGGCAGGCTGACTCTCTTTCAAGGCAGGCTGTTTCTGGCAGAATATGGTAGGATCCGAGTCTCAATGACCTGAGCCTCTCCAATCCGTTAAAGCTGTGCACTCTTCATTATTCTAGGCACGCAGCAACATCAGGAAATGCGGGGGCCTGGGCCTTTCATCAGCAGGCAATAGTAGATCACTGTTCTCTGGGCTCTGTCCCAGGCAGCCACCATCTTAGAGTCAGGCAGCCCCGATCTCCGGTGTTCACGGCTCTCAAGACCATCAGTTTATTCACCAGGTGAGTTTCTCCTGCTCCTCCCCTTTTACATAGGTTCACCGGTATGGCAGCTGTTCCTCCTGGATTGGACTTGAGCTGCTCCGTTCGGCCCCACGTGGGCTTCAGGAATCGCAGCCGAGTACTGCCCTCAAACTTCCCCAATCTCTGCCGAGGGCATCTTCTCCTCCGATTCCAGTGCTTCGGCCTTATGTCCTGCTGCGTTCTAGAACCGCTGCTGGGCTCGGGCTCGCGTTCGTGCTGTTTCTTGGCCTGGCCGGAATCCCGGTGCGGTCCGCTGCAGCTCCCCACCTCCGGTTGCTCGGAGCTCAGCAGCTGCCATGGTGGGGGTACCGCCTCGTGCTAAAAGTTCCCTGGCAATGGCATCCTCCTCGCCTAATCCTCTCCCCGGGCATGTTGCCCAGGGCCCCTCCAATGTGACGCACCGCAGTCTGGTCTCCTCCTCAGAGTTTCTGGCTGTGCCGCAGACCTTCAAAGGCTTCCCCCACATCGACGATTTCGAAGGTTCTCCGGCAGCGATTCGGTAAGACTTTGATTCCCATACTCTCTGGTTTCTCCAAGTTTGTCCCATATCAGGGAGTCCCCTCTCGGCATGCCGTGGGTGGCTTTTCTCGCTTGCTCGCCACGCAGCCTCAGTGAAACAGGTCTGCTCAGCCATCTTGTCCAGCCTCACATTCGTGCTGCATTATGGCACATCTTCAAGCTCTAGTCGTGGGGACCCCTGGGGAGTCCCCCCAAGTCTGGCACAAAGGCCGCGTCACTTCCCAACACAGAGGACCCGGGTGAGGTACTTATACCTGCCTCTGCCCACTAGCCTTCCTTTTTTTTTCCCTCTTGGTCACACCATCACCCCCACCTACCGCACACCGGAGTGCTGGCTGGAGGGTGCGGCCAGGCAGGGAACATGTTAATATGTTCATTTGTGTTGCAGGCAGAGTTGCAGGGTGATCCAGAGGCTGTTTGGTACTGACGGTTACCCTTTCTAGGAGCAGGGGTGTCTTATGCCAAACCCTAGGAGTCTTTATGGCAGGACCCTAGATGAAAATGTCTGCACCCGCTATTCCTTGTGGCAGTTGTAAGCCTGAGCACCCAGGGGCTTGCCTTGCAATGCCCCTAAAAGGGCATGAGTAAGGTCAAGGGCATGAGTGAGGTCATGGACTGGGGGTCCACCTTAATTAACGGAGCAAAATCCCCGAGGTAGATGGTAGCACCAATTGGGTTGACAAAGGTGAAGTTTGGCTCATCAGGCGGGCAGGACAGCTGAGGTCCTTCACCACTGCCTGCCCTTGGATCATCCGTAAGTTAACCCACTACGTTGGCATACTTCTTGTATGAAATAAACATGCAGCAACTGTTTTCCAACAAACCTGGTTTTGTGTGAATATTTATTACATTGCATGATATGTTCATCATGCATGGGGAGGGTTGCCTCTATCGGCACTATGAGGCTGCCCGCGGTGCAAGCAGTGTGTTCATATAAAAGAGAGGCCACCGCAGTGACGTGATATGGCACATCTCCGCGCTCTAGTCGTGGAGACCTCTGGGGAGTCCCCCAAAGTCCGGCACCAAGGCTGTGTCACTTCCGGAAAACCGAGGGTTGGACGAGGTACTTATACCTGCCCCTGCCTACTGGCCTTCCTCTTTGTCCCTCTTGGTCACGACGTATCCCTCCATACTGCATACCAGCATGCTGGCTGGAGGGCGCGGCCAGGTAGGGAACATGTTAACATGTTAATTTGTGTTGCAGGCAGAGGTACAGGATGATCCGGAGGCTGATTGGTACATAGGGGTACCCTTTCTAGGAGTACAGCAGGGGTGTCCTATGCCAAACCCCAGGAGTCTTTATGGCAGGACTCTGGATGAAAACATCAGCGCCCTGCTAGTCCTTCAGGCAGTTGTAAGCGTGAGCAACCAGGGACTTGCCTTGTAATGCTCCTGCCCTAAAAAGGCATGAGTAAGGTCATGGACTGGGGGTCTACTGTAATTAACGGGGCAAAATCCCCCAGATAAATAGCAGCACCAATTGGGTTGGCAAAGGTGCAGTTTGGCTCATCAAGCGGGTAGGGCAGCTTAGGTCATTCACCGATGTCTGCCCTTGGATCGTCTGTAAGTTAACCCACCACTTGGCATAATTCTTGTATGAAATAAACCTGCAGCAACTGTTTTCCAACAAACCTGGTTTTGTGTGGTTATTTATTACTGCGTATGCTATGTTCATCTTGCATGGGGAGGGTTGCCTGTGTCTGCACTATGCTCGTGCACAAACTGGCAAACGTAAAAGTGCAGGTTGTCATGCACACCTAGGGCTTTTCTCTAAATTTGTAGAACTGACTAAAAATGAAACCACTCTACGATAACTACACAGAGAAAAAGGGAGCTTTTTTGTGTGCTAAGGTAGAACGCGTGTGGGGCAGTGATGAAGTGGTCACAGAAACTACTGTGAATACACACGAGCTAAGACGACTGTGATTTTCTGTCCAGGCAAATCTTTCACCTTATTGGTACCAGTTTAAAATCCAAATACAGTTATAATTCAAATAATTTTGTCAGCAATTACTAAAGGGGAGTTTTTTTATGAATTCGAATTCAATATAGAGCTCAAAAGAAGGTACCCATTATATGCATCTAATGAAAAAACTGAACGCCTGCATCTAAATTTGCCCAGACCAAGTGGGTTATATATTACATCAATGAAAACAATAAAACGCAGGCTTGGTATTCCCAAAAATCTAAATATGTGACAGCGCAGTGCTCGTGAGGATTTAAAACAACAAGAAAGTCAACACAATGCCTAGATCAAAATATGTTTGTGGAGCTTCTTTCTTGGCCATACCTGTTCAATCCCGTGTTAATCCTGCTGGGAGTTCCCTTTGGTTTCCTGATGGCCGACGGAGGACGGACGCTACTGCATTGCCGCATCAACACCCTGGGTCAGGACTACAGCCCCCAGGGTGCACCAATAACCACAGCTGCAGCGAGTGAGGGGGACAAAAGGGGGTGGTGATGGACGGAGCATCTGAATCAATCAAACACTCACACCCAGTCAAAAGATCTGGGTTTAATCCATCACCGTTCTTTAGCCCACTCTGCCACCCCAGTTCAGACATGGCTATATGCAAATCAGTCTGACCCTGTGCCTCATGAGAACAGTCCAGCCCGAACTGCCAAGCCATGTCTTCCCTGGACCGGAAACAAGCTTCCGAGGACCGGTTCCTGGCATTCCAGCCGTCTTCAGCCCGGCTTGCTTGAATCCAGTGGCAAAGTGAACAAGGGACTCACGTCGAAGCGTCTAAGGTGACCACCCCCACCCACCTCGCCGACCACACACTCGACGCCGTCTTCTCATCCAGCAAGGACATCGTCTTCAGCCACGCCACCGGACTCCACTGGACGGATCACAGCTGCGTCCACTTCAGCTTCAGAAGGACCACAATCCACCATCACCAGCAACAGGTTGCACGAAGAAGCTGGAACAAGATCACGGCCGACCAACTCGCCGCATCCCTGAGCCAGCACCCTCCCGCCAGCTCAGCGAACCCCAGCCAGGCCGCCGACAACCTCACGAAGTGGGTCAACAGCTGCACAGACGACCTCGCCCCACTGAGGACCCCGCCCAGCAGACCCGGCAGCAAGAAAGCCCCATGGTTCACCGACGAACTCAAGAGCTCCAAGAAGAACTGCCCAGCCCTCGAGAAAGCCTGGAGAAAAGACCCAACACCGGACAACATTACCACCCTCAAGCTCGCCACCCGAAAGCACCATCAACTGATTCACGCCACCAAGAAAACAGCATTCAAGGAACGACTGGACAACAACGCACACAACAGCAAGGAACTCTTCAACATCGTGAAAGAGCTCTCCAACCCCAACGCCGGAAACAACGACATCACCCCATCGCAAGACCTCTGCAACTCCCTTGCCTCCTACTTCCACAACAAGATCGCTGACATACACAACAGCTTCAGCACACAACCAACGCTCCCCACGACCGCACCAACGCCCCCCACCACCACCCTCAGCGCCTGGACCCCAATCAACACTGAAGACACCATCCGCATGATGAACTCCATCCACTCCGGATCTCCAACCGACCCCTGCCCTCACCACGTCTTCAACAAGGCCGACTCCGTCATCGCACCCCACCTGCGGGACATCATCAACGCCTCCTTCGACACCGCAACCTTCCCGGAGAGCTGGAAGCACGCCGAACTCAGCGCTCTACTAAAGAAACCAACAGCGGACCCCACCGTACTCAAGAACTGCCGCCCCATCTCGCTCCTCCCGTTTCCAGCCAAAGTCATCGAGAAGACCGTCAACAAGCAACTGGCTGCCTTCCTCGAGATGAACGGATCCCTCGACCCCTCACAGTCGGGCTTCAGGGCCAACCACAGCACCGAGACTGCCCTCATCGCGGCCACCGATGACATCCGGGCCCTGCTGGACAATGGAGAGACAGCGGCCCTCATCCTCCTGGACCTCTCCGTGGCATTCAACACCGTCTGCCACCGCACCCTATTGCAGCGCCTTAGCAACGCCGGAATCCAGGAGAAGGCACTGGAGTGGATCGTCTCCTTCCTCGCTGGAAGGGCTCAGAGAGTCCGCCTACCACCGTTCAGATCGGAAGCCACGTAAGTCATCTGCGGCGTCCCCCAGGGCTCCTCGCTCAGCCCCACCCTCTTCAATGTCTACATGAGCCCCCTGGCGGCCATCGCACGCCAACACAACCTCAACATCATCTCCTACGCCGACGACACACAGCTGATCCTCTCCCTGACCAACGACCCCGCCACCGCCAGAGCCGACCTACACGAAGGGATGAAACACGTAGCCGAATGGATGATGACCAGCCGCCTGAAACTGAACTCAGAGAAGACGTAAGTCCTCATCCTGGGCCCCTCACCCTCCGCCTGGGACGACTCCTGGTGGCCCCCCGCCCTGGGCAGCGCACCCAAACCGACAGACCACGCACGCAACCTGGGCTTCATTCTGGACTCCTCCCTCTCCATGACCAGACAAGTCAACGCCGTCTCCTCGTCCTGTTTCAACATCCTGCGCATGCTACGCAAGATCTTCCGGTGGATCCCCTCCAAGACCAGGAAGACGGTCACCCAGGCCCTCGTCACCAGCCGTCTGGACTACGGCAACACCCTCTACGCCAGAACCACCGCCAAGCTCCAGAAGAGACTCCAGCGGATCCAGAACGCCTCAGCCAGACTCATCCTCGACATCCCCCGACGCAGCCACATCTCCGGACATCTGAGAGACCTGCACTGGCTCCCCATCAACAAAAGAATCACCTTCCGTCTCCTCACCCACGCACACAAAGCCCTACACGACCAAGGCCCGAGCTACCTCAACAGCCGCCTCAACTTCTTCGCTCCCACACGCCACCTCCGATCGACCAACCAGGCGCTCGCCGCCGTCCCCCGCATCCGAAGAGCCACAACAGGAGGAAGATCCTTCTCCCACCTGGCCGCCAAGACTTGGAAATCCCTCCCGATCCACCTCCGCCTGACCCAAGACCACCTCGCCTTCAGGAAGCAGCTCAAGACCTGGCTGTTCGAGCAGTAGCGGACCCCCCTCCCGAAGCGCCTTGAGACCCTCCGGGTGAGTAGTGCGCGATACAAATGCAATGATTGATTGATTGATTGAAAAGCGGTACAAAAGGGAATGGTGATGGACGGAGTATCTGAATCAATCAAACACTCACACCCAGTCAAAAGAGCTGGGTTTAATCCATCACCGTTCCCGTGAGGGGGAGGTGAGGTCGCAGCGCATAAAGCACTGCCTCTACCGCCGCGGCGTGGAGCTTCTTTCTTGGCCATACCTGTTCAATCCCATGTCAATCCTGCTGGGAGTTCTTTTCGGTTTCCTGCTGCTCGACGGAGGACGAACGCTACTGCATTGCTGCATCAACACCCTGGGTGAGGACTACAGCCCTCAGGATGCACCAGTAACTGCAGCTGCCGCGAGTGAGGGGGAGGCGTGGTCACCACGCATATAGCACTGCCTCTACCCCCGAGGCGTGGAGTTTCTTTCTTGGCCATACCTGTTCAATCCCATGTTAATCCTGCTGGGAGTTCCCCTTGGTTTCCTGCTGCTTGACGGAGGGCAGACGCTACTGCTTTGCCGCATCAACACCCTGGGTGAGGACTACAGCCCAGAGGGTGCACCAGTAACTTCACAGCTGGGGCGAGTGAAAGAGAGGCGTAGTCACCACGCATAGAGCGCTGCCTCTACCCCCGCGGCGTGGAGCTTCTTTCTTGGCCATACCTGTTCAATCCTGTGTTAATCCTGCTGGGAGTTACCTTTGGTTTCCTGCTGCTCGACGGAGGGGAGACGCTACTGCTTTGACGGATCAACTCCCTGGGTGAGGACTACAGCCCCCAGGGTGTGCCAGTAACTTCACTGCTGACGTGAGTGAGGGTGGAGGCGTGGTCACCACGCATAAAGCGCGGCCTCTACCCCCACGGCACGGGACGCACGCAGGATGACGCCCGGACGAAGCCCGGACCAATGGCGGGCCCGTCTGAGCCCGTCAGAGACTGGCAGAGGCTGGGCTGGGCCACCTTATGTACAGGTGACTCTCTTGATAGCAAGGTACTGTTTAGCTCTTCTGACCCACTGCTATGCCTCCTGTGTGGGCTGGTCCATCTTGCAAGCGCAAGGCAGGTGTGGGTGGGGAGGTGGTGGGAACTCTCGATGGGTTTTTGTCGCGGGCAGAATCTGCGCTGATCCATGAGATCCAAATAACAGAGCGCAGGTTATCCTTAGAACCTCCAATGCCCCTAACTAATGGTAGTTTTCCCCCCTTCTCTTTTAACACACATAGATATCCCCTCTGCCACACCTTCCTTATCCCTAAGCCAGTATACCTTGGGTCCCAATGCCCCATTTCCATCTATTCCATCCAGCCCAGACTTCAACTCAGGCATAACAATGGTTACAACCAGGGGAAAGAAAGTAACGCAGGCTGAGAAAGGGGAGCCACCCTCGAAAAAAAGGAAAGGCCGGGGTCCATCGAAGGCCATCCCCAAATCATCAGGGGGAGTCAAACGGAAGGTAGCCTCAAGGGGGCACAGCGGGTTTAGCCAAGCTACCTCGGTCACCGTAAGTGACAACACACCAGATCGTGCTGTTGCTAGCCCACCTGTAATCAACGAGGAAACACTCTACACACGGATAGTGCAGGGAATTTCAAACCTTATTGACATCCTGATGCAAAAATTGTGTTTGATAGAGGATAGACTTAATAACATGGAGCAGGGCCTATTCCACACTACCCAGAGCACTCTCAGAGCACAGATGGATGGTGGGGCAGCTCTTCTCAGGGGGGAGGGATTCCGCACAACAGAGGGTCTGCAACTAAGGCTCCAAATGCCATTGAAAAAGCCCATGCTGATAGCCATCATCTCTCCTCATCCCGGGGAGGCACTAGCTTATCGGGCTTACACCATGTCTTGAGAGAGTCTCACAAACGCTCTTCTCATCGACCACGCCCTGCGGGTGCTCAGAATGCCTTTAACTTTTTACACCTTCCCCCGTAAGAGACCCCCTACATTGTAGTCCAAGGTAACGTCCCCGGGTAACATCGCAGGCATCTGAGGACTGGTCAACCCTGAGAAACAAGGCTTTACACTTACTGAGCTCCAGGACAGGGATCAAAAACCAACTGTTTACTGAATTTAAAATGGTCCGCAGAGTACCATGGGTAGGGAAGTCCCAAAAGTCCCTCAGGGGTGATTGTGTGGTTCAAAGCTTTAGGTCCCCTGGTTTGGTTCAGCAAATTCTGGAGAGGGCAGGGTACCTTGACGCCAGGGATGATATCTCTATTCCCCCCTTGGGGTACTTCTACCGATCCTTTGCTACTACTAGTTCTGTTGGGAGGAGAGGGACCTCCCAAATACATGGTCAACGTAACTATTCTGTCCCCCTTAATATCCGCTTCGATGCCTTTTCCATATTAGAAGACATTGACTGACTTGATGCACCTGGTTGCACTGATCTACCAGGGACAGGGGTATCTGGGGTCCTTGAGGCTCATGGTAATTGTCCCCCTATTTGCAATTTACCTTGCTTCTTTAAAAGAACCCAGGATATTCCAACAGAGCAAGATGCACTAGGTGATAACCCTGGCTCTCTAGGGGGGCCCACTTTACTCAAGTGGAACAGAGTATGGTGGAGACGCCGGAAGGCATGGTCGACGCTTCCCTAGTAGGATCGACCCCCCTCGACTGTTCCTGTGGACCAGTCGCTGGCGGCTGTGATCGTACCTCCTGCCTATCCATCCTCTGAAAGTCCACCCAAAGGGCACTTAAAGTCTGTTATGATAGTGGGCTCCTGGAATATTGCAAGTCTTCTGCCCAAAACGCATCTTGTGATCCAGCAGCTTTTTTTGAACAGTTTGACCTCTTGGCATTCCAGGAGACTTGGTCCACTGATCAGGTATACCATCCCGGGTTTTAAAATTTCTATTAACCTGCCCAAGGGGGACGGAAAGGTAGACCCATTGGCAGTCTTACTTGTTGAGTGTGGCAGCAAATGGGTTACAGGGTCGAGGTGGTCCCTATCGACAGTCTGGATATTATGGTCCTACGGCTTCAGATGGCCCAAGTTCGAGATACATTGATAATTAACATCTATGCAAGAGGGCAACCAGGTGGGAGGTGCTCTGAGACAGTCGCCCTCCTTGATAGTTTCCTGGATAGCCAGAGGAGTGGGAGTAACTTGTTAATCATGGGAGACTTCAATTGCACCTTCAAACCGTTTGACCTAGAAGATAGCAATTTAAGTTCCGATGAGGATTCACAGTGGAATATCCCATCCCTAGACCTGTGCCTGATTAAAAAATGGACAGAAGCTGCCTTGCAACTGAAGGGGCTATGCCTGGAAAGGGGTGTGCGAGCGGTGAACGGGAGGTCCCCTTCAGACAGGAAGGGCACGCACACCTTTTATAATGGCTCAAGGAGTAGTCATATCAACTTTATTCTCCTTAATTTAGAATCACGGCCTTCCCTTCTTGATATGCTGGTCCAGGAACGCACAGAAAGCGACCATGACCAGCTAATCTTGACAATCAAGGCCCCGGGCTTATCAAACATCCCTAAAAAGTTCGCAAAGGATATACCATCAGAAGTATTGCTCTCAAATGACATGAGGAGAGTAAGATGGTCTAGAGTTATCGAGAATGATGGGGACCTGGGCACTAATTGGCTTGCCACAATCAACTCCATTGGTTCCCTTATTTTTGGACCTGGGATGCATCTGTATCAAAGATCTGGCTCGATTCAGGCCTATAGCTCTTTGGGGAAGGTTTTGGGCTAACCCTGAGCTCTCTCTGTTTGCCAAAGCCCTCTTGGATTTCAGGGGTGTAGGTTGCCTAAGTAAGATTAAGTGGCTGCAGTTTATAAAAAGATCCCTGATAGAAATGGGGAAGAGCATACTGAGGGAGTACCCTGAAGCAAGTCCATTTCCGACAAAAAAAGAGCCTAAAGCAGTTTAAATGGACATGGTGCTGCTGAAGCGTTTTCCTCCATCTCAAGGCCACCTCTGACCAGGGATTTTCTGTTGATTAAACATGAGCTTGGGTTTGAACCGTATTGGGATCTTATTTTAAAACCGTTGGATAGGAAGCTATACCACTAGTATAGGGTAGGTTCCCTTCCGATCGAAGGTTTTACTACCACATAGTTTAAACCAACAACATAATTGTGCCCGTTGTGTTTAGCACAGACCGAATCGATCGCCCATATCCTATTCGTGTGCCCGGCCTACAGGTCACCCAGGATGAAATTGCTCAAACCCATCTGTACCATCCTGGGCACGAGATCTGCTAAGGAGGCCCTAAGGATCCTGCAGACATGTACCCAGGCATCTATCATTGTTGCCATGGCAACATTTTTGAGTTGAGCATAGGCGATTCGGGTTAACAAATTAAGGGATCACTGACCTGTTTTTATTCTCTTTGTACTAATTTTCAATCACTGACCTGTTTTTATTCTCTTTGTACTAATTTCATGGGATGCGTGGTAGTTTGAACTTGCTACCCAGATGAGCCCTGAGGTAGAGCTCAGTGATTTCACCAAAGACTGGGGTTGCCGTTTGTCTATCGATTGCCACACGCGTCTGGCTTTATAATTTCGTATTTGCAAAAAAAATCAATGATGCTTGGATATATCCTAAATTACATCTTTTAAATATTTGTTTTCATAGTGTATTTGAGTATGTTGATCTATTCTAATATTATTTAATTTCAAACATCCTATTGTGGTTGTTTTATATCAATGTCAGTTCTGTCTTGACTTGATCCCAATTTTGCATTTTTAATCTGTTTAAACTTTTAATGGAATGTAATGTCTTTTATGGTTTTTATAATCGAAATAAAGACTAATGAACTGAACTAAACTAATTGTGTTCCAAGCAAACTATAGAATTGTAAAAGTGTTGTCAAATTACAACATCCAGGCATCTATTAAATTAAGTCTCTACGTTTCGACCCGAGGCATATTGATTTGTTGAAAACCTGTGTCTTCACCAGAACAGTATAAAGTGGATACGCCCGCCAATCAAGTTGGAGGAGATTACACTGGCGAAGCCCAGGGTAAAACATTGATGCTTAATTTAATGGATGCTTGCATGTTATAATTTGTGATTTGGCAGCACTCTTACAATACCGTGGCTTGCACGGACCACAATCACATTTTGAACTAGGCATTGTGTTGACTTTGTTGTTTTTATTTAGTTTTCATTTCAGTTTGCACTTCTCACAAGCACTGCACCGTCACATATTTGAATTTTGTAGAACACCAAGCTTTTTTTTAAACTGTTTTCATTGATATAATATCTAACTCACTTGATGTGGACCAATATAGATGTGTGTGTTGAGTATTTTAATTAAATACACATCAAAGGGACCTTCTGTTGGCCTCTTTTTTGAATCCTAAAGTAACTCCATGTAAGTAATTTCCGACAAAATCATTTAAATTATAACTGTATTTGGATTTGAAACTGGTACCAATGAGGTGAAAACTTTGCCTGTACAGTGTTAGCATGTGCAAAAATTGCAAAATAATAAAGTAATACTATCACAAAATGTATCACATAATTTGCCTTTTTTTGCTGCACAAATTAGTCAAACTACCACATAATTTGATTTCCTGATGCATAATTCCAATGGTAATGCCTAAACTACTAATTATCTCAGGGTTATTCTCTCATCCAAAGCTCTCTCACTTAGGAAGGTTCAATGAAAGCACTAGAATTTACAGGAATCAAAGGCCATTCTCACAAAATTCAGAGAACCCAAATAACTTAAAAACTATAAATGAAAAGGTAGCAGGATCGATCCTTCCCCACTTACTTAATATGTATAACGAGAGTTTTGGAAAGGGGACATTACCAAAGGATCAACGCCTAGCCTCAATTGTAGCAATATATAAGCCAGGTAAGCCTCCACTAAATAGTTCATCCTACCGCCCAATATCCCTGATAAATGCAGAAGCCAAGATACTAGCCAAAGCATTAGCACTCCGTCTGCAACCTCACCTTAAGACACTAATCCACCCAGATCAATCAGGGTTTATGCCGGGGCGCAATATCTCCTCAACTTAAGACATCTACATGGAGTTTTGGCTCGGATACCAACGATCCAAGAAGACGTGGCTATCCTTTTGTTAGACGCCATGATGGCATTTGACCTAGAGGAATGACCGTTTCTGTTAGCAATAGTTTCAACAATGGCTCCTCGGGTACAACCAAAATTGCTTTAAATTATATAGTTATCTTTAACTACCATGTAGGCATAACATTTCTACTTATTATGCCGCCTCTATTAGGCCATGAAGTGCAAAAACCAAACACTGAAAAAAAGGGTCAGTACAACATTTTAATCATTAAATCATTTCTCATTCATGGTTTTCTCTTTTTTCTTTTTTCTTATCGACTGACAATTTTCAATATGCAATAAAATTTACAAAAACGGCGCAACAATTCAGTTTGGTGAGCAAAGTGACATAATGTGAGATAAATGTGACATCGTGACATCAAGTGATCTATATACATGTGAGTGAAAAGGTCTATAGTAGGGGAAGAATAAATTAGAGAGGCCAATTCTCTTTAAGCTGATACTCAAGACCAACAAATTATATTCAATGGATGTATTATGTTGGACATGGTTGACTGGTCCTTTTTGTAAGTATGTCGACGTTTCGACCCTGGGACACCTTAGTTATGGGTCTCTAGCGGGTCTTCTTCAGGACGGGGGCAGATAGGAGTGGTTGCGCCAGTTCTTCAAGAGTTAGACATCCTGATGTTCTATTCCATCAGTCGGTCTTCTTATATATTGGCTGAATATCTATTTAGGAAGGCATTAGTCTTTGTACAATCCTATTCACTGGCAGTTTGTTATTAATTGTTGGGATCCATTTATGTTAGTTTCCAATATCCAATAATAGCTCTGGTGATGTCTCCGTTATAATAATTTAAGCCACGATAAGTTGGTAATTCCTATGTGGCTGCTCGTGTAACATCCGGTGATTTATTGAGTCATCACGAAGGATTGACAAAGTGCAGAGCCGGTTTCTAACGCGCGTCTGCTCTGCTGGGCGGCTTCTGTCTCTCGTTTCTGTTAGCAGTACTCCAAAAGATGGGGTTCGGTCCAAAATACTGTGCATGGATTAAATTACTATACACAGCGCCCCTAGCACAGGTAGTAGCGAATGGCCGTATCACAATAGAGTTTACACTGGGAAGGGGCACGAGACAGGGCTGCCCGCTGTTACCACTCCTCTTCGTGCTAATACTGGAACCGCTTGCGGCCTGGATAAGACAAGACGTGGTGATCCGGTGGATGAGATGGGAAGCAGACTGAGAAGACCGAATTTCGCTATATGCGGATGACGTGTTAATATATTTAACGTCCCCGGCACAGTCATTGGTGTGCTTACTGGATATCTGTACTGCATGCGGGAGGGTGTCAGGGTACACGATAAACTGGTCAAAATCGCTCCTTTATGTTTTACATGGTCCCACACCCAAGCTCCCACAGGGATGTGGGCTACGACTTGCGACTAGAGCGTTTAAGTATTTGGGAATCTATGCTACACCACAGGTGACACTTTTCGTAGAAGAAAACCTAATGCGGCCATTCAAAGTTTCGTACTGATCTTAAACACTGGAGGTAACTTCCATTGTCGCTACTTGGGAGGGCAGCACTCTTTTAGGACGATCCCTGCCCAGGTTTTTATATGCCCTCCAAAATACCCATTCCCAGTCCCCCCCTCTTGTTTTAAAGCAATCAACACTGAAGTCTCCACTTTATTGTGGGATGGGAAACTGGCACGTATAGCGCAACATAAACTGGTCCGCAGCTGGTATGATGGGGGAATTGCACTACCTAGCGTGAAATCGTACTACTGGGCTTCGCAGCTTGTGGTGATAAACCAGTGGTTACATGCCCTGCAGGAGGAACCGGCATTCAGACTGGATAGATACGTCTTGCCCACTGATCACCTGATGAAAGCCCTTTACACCAATAAGAGAACGAACACAGTCACAGGACCAACTGCTCACACAATCGAAATATGGCATACAGCGCAAAGAGCGTTGGGATGGGACGGAGTATTGACACAGGCCACCCTCCTCTGGGAGACCCGACGTTTAGGCACCTTAGGCAACTCCAAGGGGTTCATGAAATGAGACCTCATTGGTATTACCAAAATAGGAGATCTATGGGTAAAAGGGGTCGGGTCCTGTCCTTCGCAAAACTGCGAGAAACGTACGGAATGGCAGAGACAGGATTCTATAGATATATACAAATCAGACATGCTTTCAAGAGCAATATCCCCCCAGACACACAATTAGCAGAAGCCTCGCCCCTGGAGGACAGACTCCTCACTGACTATATGGAAAAAAAGGCCATCTCCCAGACGTATCGTGAGTTAGTGAACAACCAACCAGACCCCACGACGACACTAAGGGAAAGGTGGCAGACTGAACTAGGAGACATGGAGAGCTCAGGCTGGCGGACGCGCTGGCTTCGCCCCGGGGAGGAGCGATACCATCTAAGCTCAAATTAATACAGCTCAAGGAGCTTCACCGCATATACTACTCCCGCACTACACTACATAAGCTGGGGCACGCGCCTGACTCATTATGTCTGTGAAACTGGAACATTTTACCACATAATATGGGAATGCCCACAAATACAATACTACTTGGAACGAGTAATAAATGTGGTCTTGCAGGTGGTGGGGGGGGGGGAGGAGGGGGCGGAGGTTCCGCCGGATGCCAAGAGATTCCTCCTGATTGCTTGAGAGCCCACAGACATGAACTTGGCAATGCAAAACTGGGCCACGCTTGGGATGACAATAGCGAAGAGAAACATAGCCAGGAACTGGGGTTCCGGAGTGCTCCCCACATACCAGCAACGAAGAAATTACAAGGATTTCGCAATGGTGGCTGAAAGGGCAGTATACACCCACAGAGGCTGCCCTAAGAAATGGTTCAGAATCTGGGGAAAGTGGAACGAATTCAGAAGGAATCTATGCGATCTTCCACGAATAGACTCAAGCCCGGACACCATCCCGTCAGGGTTAGGATTAAAAGATGCCATTGATAAATGGTAAGGAGTGTGAGAGAGATGGTAAGGGGCTAACATATACTGATATACTGAAATGTGTAAAGTTATAATGAAAACTCATGTGAATGCTGTGATATATGCTATACGTGGTTAGCCAAATGATAATGGAGATTGTCAAATTTTATTGTGCAAAATGAAATAAATTTAAACAAGCATTAGGGCTCGGGTTTGTTTTAAGTTAGAGATAATGGCATTGTAAATGGAAATGTGTTTTAGGCACTCTGCACTCTGCACTACCACTCTGCACTCTGCACTACCACTCTGCACTACCACTCTGCACTACCACTCTGCACTACCACTCTGCACTACCATTCTGCACTACCACTCTGCACTACCACTCTGCACTACCACTCTGCACTACCACTCTGCACTCTGCACTACTACTCTGCACTCTGCACTACCACTCTGCACTCTGCACTACCACTCTGCACTCTGCACTACCACTCTGCACTCTGCACTACCACTCTGCACTCTGCACTACCACTCTGCACTACCACTCTGCACTCTGCACTACCACTCTGCACTACCACTCTGCACTCTGCACTACCACTCTGCACTCTGCACTACCACTCTGCACTACAACTCCGCACTCTGCACTACCACTCTGCACTACCACTCTGCACTCTGAACTACCACTCTGCACTACCACGCTGCACTCTGCACTACCACTCTGCACTACCACTCTGCACTCTGAACTACCACTCTGCACTACCACTCTGCACTCTGCACTACCACTCTGCACTACCACTCTGTACTGCCACTTTGCACTCTGTACTACCACTCTGCACTACCACTCTGCACTCTGCACTACCACTCTGCACTACCACTCTGCACTACCACTCTGCACTCTGCACTACCACTCTCTACTCTGCACTACCACTCTGCACTCTGCACTACCACTCTGCACTCTGCACTGCCACTCAGCACTCTG
Source organism: Lissotriton vulgaris (assembly GCF_964263255.1). Lineage (NCBI taxonomy): Eukaryota > Metazoa > Chordata > Amphibia > Caudata > Salamandridae > Lissotriton > Lissotriton vulgaris. The sequence continues at coordinate 794,141,863 of NC_141685.1, read as the reverse complement.
CACTACCACTCTGCACTCTGCACTACCACTCTGCACTACCACTCTGCACTACCACTCTGCACTACCACTCTGCACTCTGCACTACCACTCTGCACTCTGCACTACCACTCTGCACTACCACTCTGCACTCTGCACTACCACTCTGCACTCTGCACTACCACTCTGCACTACCACTCTGCACTCTGCACTACCACTCTGCACTCTGCACTACCACCCTGCACTCTGCACTACCACTCTGCACTCTGCAGTACCACTCTGCACTACCACTCTGCACTACCACTCTGCACTACCACTCTGCACTACCACTCTGCACTCTGCACTACTACTCTGCACTCTGCACTACCACTCTGCACTCTGCACTACCACTCTGCACTCTGCACTACCACTCTGCACTCTGCACTACCACTCTGCACTACCACTCTGCACTCTGCACTACCACTCTGCGCTACCACTCTGCACTCTGCACTACCACTCTGCACTCTGCACTACCACTCTGCACTACTACTCTGCACTACCACTCTGCACTCTGCACTACCACTCTGCACTCTGCACTACCACCCTGCACTCTGCACTACCACTCTGCACTCTGCACTACCACTCTGCACTCTGCACTACCACTCTGCACTCTGCACTACCACTCTGCACTACCACTCTGCACTCTGCACTACTACTCTGCACTCTGCACTACCACTCTGCACTCTGCACTACCACTCTGCACTCTGCACTACCACTCTGCACTACCACTCTGCACTCTGCACTACCACTCTGCACTCTGCACTACCACCACTCTGCACTCTGCACTACCACTCTGCACTCTGCACTACCACTCTGCACTACCACTCTGCACTCTGCACTACCACTCTGCACTACCACTCTGCACTACCACTCTGCACTACCACTCTGCACTACCACTCTGCACTACCACTCTGCACTCTGCACTACCACTCTGCACTACCACTCTGCACTCTGCACTACCACTCTGCACTCTGCACTACCACTCTGCACTCTGCACTACCACTCTGCACTACCACTCTGCACTACCACTCTGCACTACCACTCTGCACTACCACTCTGCACTCTGCACTACCACTCTGCACTCTGCACTACCACTCTGCACTACCACTCTGCACTACCACTCTGCACTCTGCACTACCACTCTGCACTCTGCACTACTACTCTGCACTCTGCACTACCACTCTGCACTCTGCACTACCACTCTGCACTCTGCACTACCACTCTGCACTACCACTCTGCACTCTGCACTACCACTCTGCACTCTGCACTACCACTCTGCACTACAACTCTGCACTCAGCACCACCACTCTGCACTACCAATCTGCACTCTGCACTACCACTCTGCACTACCACTCTGCACTACCACTCTGTACTGCCACTCTGCACTCTGTACTACCACTCTGTACTGCCACTCTGCACTCTGTACTACCACTCTGCACTACCACTCTGCACTCTGCACTACCACTCTGCACTCTGCACTACCACTCTGCACTACCACTCTGCACTCTGCACTACCACTCTGCACTCTGCACTACCACTCTGCAATACCACTCTGCACTCTGCACTACCACTCTCTACTCTGCACTACCACTCTGCACTACCACTCTGCACTCTGCACTACCACTCTGCACTACCACTCTGCACTCTGCACTACCACTCTGCACTCTGCACTACCACTCTGCACTACCACTCTGCACTACCACTCTGCACTCTGCACTACCACTCTGCACTACCACTCTGCACTACCACTCTGCACTACCACTCTGCACTCTGCACTACCACTCTGCACTCTGCACTACCACTCTGCACTACCACTCTGCACTACCACTCTGCACTACCGCTCTGCACTACCACTCTGCACTCTGCACTACCACTCTGCACTCTGCACTACCACTCTGCACTCTGCACTACCACTCTGCACTCTGCACTACCACTCTGCACTACCACTCTGCACTCTGCACTACCACTCTGCACTCTGCACTACCACTCTGCACTCTGCACTACCACTCTGCACTCTGCACTACCACACTGCACTACAACTCTGCACTCTGCACTACCACTCTGCACTCTGCACTACCACACTGCACTACAACTCTGCACTCTGCACTACCACTCTGCACTCTGCACTACCACTCTGCACTCTGCACTACCACTCTGCACTCTGCACTACCACTCTGCACTCTGCACTACCACTCTGCACTACCACTCTGCACTCTGCACTACCACTCTGCACTCTGCACTACCACTCTGCACTCTGCACTACCACTCTGCACTACCACTCTGCACTACCACTCTGCACTACCACTCTGCACTCTGCACTCTGAATCTGCACTCTGCACTCTGCACTCTGCACTACCACTCTGCACTACCACTCTGCACTACCACTCTGCACTCTGCACTACCACTCTGCACTCTGCACTCTGCACTACCACTCTGCACTACCACTCTGCACTACCACTCTGCACTCTGCACTCTGCACTAACACTCTGCACTACCACTCTGCAATCTGCACTACCACTCTGCACTCTGCACTACCACTCTGCACTCTGCACTACCACTCTGCACTCTGCACTACCACTCTGCACTACCACTCTGCACTACCACTCTGCACTCTGCACTACCACTCTGCACTACCACTCTGCACTACCACTCTGCACTACCACTCTGCACTCTGCACTACCACTCTGCACTACCACTCTGCACTACCACTCTGCACTCTGCACTACCACTCTGCACTACCACTCTGCACTCTGCACTACCACTCTGCACTACCACTCTGCACTACCACTCTGCACTCTGCACTGCTACTCTGCACTCTGCACTACCACTCTGCACTCTGCACTACCACTCTGCACTACCACTCTGCACTACCACTCTGCACTACCACTCTGCACTCTGCACTACCACTCTGCACTCTGCACTACCACTCTGCACTCTGCACTACCACTCTGCACTCTGCACTACCACTCTGCACTCTGCACTACCACTCTGGACTCTGCACTACCACTCTGGACTCTGCACTACCACTCTGCACTACCACTCTGCACTCTGCACTACCACTCTGGACTCTGCACTACCACTCTGGACTCTGCACTACCACTCTGGACTACCACTCTGCACTACCACTCTGCACTACCACTCTGCACTCTGCACTACCACTCTGCACTCTGCACTACCACTCTGCACTCTGCACTACCACTCTGCACTCTGCACTACCACTCTGCACTACCACTCTGCACTACCACTCTGCACTACCACTCTGCACTCTGCACTACCACTCTGCACTCTGCACTCTGAATCTGCACTCTGCACTCTGCACTCTGCACTCTGCACTCTGCACTCTGCACTCTGCACTACCACTCTGCACTACCACTCTGCACTACCACTCTGCACTACCACTCTGCACTCTGCACTACCACTCTGCACTCTGCACTCTGCACTACCACTCTGCACTACCACTCTGCACTACCACTCTGCACTCTGCACTCTGCACTACCACTCTGCACTCTGCACTACCACTCTGCAATCTGCACTACCACTCTGCACTCTGCACTCTGCACTACCACTCTGCACTCTGCACTCTGCACTACCACTCTGCACTCTGCACTACCACTCTGCACTCTGCACTCTGCACTACCACTCTGCACTACCACTCTGCACTCTGCACTACCACTCTGCACTACCACTCTGCACTACCACTATGCACTACCACTCTGCACTCTGCACTACCACTCTGCACTACCACTCTGCACTACCACTCTGCACTACCACTCTGCACTACCACTCTGCACTACCACTCTGCACTACCACTCTGCACTACCACTCTGCACTACCACTCTGCACTCTGCACTCTGCACTACCACTCTGCACTCTGCACTACCACTCTGCAATCTGCACTACCACTCTGCAATACCACTCTGCACTCTGCACTACCACTCTCTACTCTGCACTACCACTCTGCACTACCACTCTGCACTACCACTCTGCACTACCACTATGCACTACCACTCTGCACTCTGCACTACCACTCTGCACTACCACTCTGCACTACCACTCTGCACTACCACTCTGCACTACCACTCTGCACTACCACTCTGCACTACCACTCTGCACTACCACTCTGCACTACCACTCTGCACTCTGCACTACCACTCTGCACTCTGCACTACCACTCTGCACTCTGCACTACCACTCTGCACTCTGAACTACCACTCTGCACTCTGCACTACCACTCTGCACTACCACTCTGCACTCTGCACTACCACTCTGCACTACCACTCTGCACTCTGCACTACCACTCTGCACTCTGCACTACCACTCTGCACTACCACTCTGCACTCTGCACTACCACTCTGCACTCTGCACTACCACTCTGGACTCTGCACTACCACTCTGGACTCTGCACTACCACTCTGCACTACCACTCTGCACTCTGCACTACCACTCTGCACTACCACTCTGCACTCTGCAATACCACTCTGCACTACCACTCTGCACTACCACTCTGCACTATGCACTACGCCTCTGCACTACCACTCTGCACTCTGCACTACCACTCTGCACTCTGCACTACCACTCTGCACTACCACTCTGCACTCTGCACTCTGAATCTGCACTCTGAATCTGCACTCTGCACTACCACTCTGCACTACCACTCTGCACTCTGCACTACCACTCTGCACTCCCACTCTGCACTACCACTCTGCACTCTGCACTACCACTCTGCACTCTGCACTACCACTCTGCACTCTGCACTACCACTCTGCACTCTGCACTACCACTCTGCACTCTGCACTACCACTCTGCACTACCACTCTGCCCTCTCCGCACTACCACTCTGCACTCTGCAATACCACTCTGCACTACCACTCTGCACTACCACTCTGCACTACCACTCTGCACTACCACTTTGCACTACCACTCTGCACTACCACTCTGCACTACCACTCTGCACTCTGCACTACCACTCTGCACTACCACTCTGCACTCTGCACTACCACTCTGCACTACCATTCTGCACTACCACTCTGCACTACCACTCTGCACTACCACTCTGCACTACCACTCTGCACTACCACTCTGCACTCTGCACTACCACTCTGCACTCTGCACTACCACTCTGCACTACCACTCTGCACTCTGCACTACTACTCTGCACTCTGCACTACCACTCTGCACTCTGCACTACCTCTCTGCACTCTGCACTACCACTCTGCACTCTGTACTACCACTCTGCACTACCACTCTGCACTCTGCACTACCACTCTGCACTCTGCACTACCACTCTGCACTACCACTCTGCACTCCGCACTACCACTCTGCACTACCACTCTGCACTCTGCACTACTACTCTGCACTCTGCACTACCACTCTGCACTCTGCACTACCTCTCTGCACTCTGCACTACCACTCTGCACTCTGTACTACCACTCTGCACTACCACTCTGCACTCTGCACTACCACTCCGCACTCTGCACTACCACTCTGCACTCTGCACTACCACTCTGCACTACCACTCTGCACTCTGCACTACCACTCTGCAATACCACTCTGCACTACCACTACCACTCTGCACTACCACTCTGCACTCTGCACTACCACTCTGCACTCTGCACTACCACTCTGCACTACCACTCTGCACTCTGCACTACCACTCTGCACTACCACTCTGCACTCTGCACTACCACTCTGCACTACCACTCTGCACTCTGCACTACCACTCTGCACTCTGCACTACCACTCTGCACTACCACTCTGCACTACCACTCTGCACTACCACTCTACACTCTGCACTACCACTCTGCACTCTGCACTACCACTCTGCACTACCACTCTGCACTCTGCACTACCACTCTGCACTACCACTCTGCACTCTGCACTACCACTCTGCACTACCACTCTGCATTCTGCACTACTACTCTGCACTCTGCACTACCACTCTGCACTCTGCACTACCACTCTGCACTCTGCACTACCACCACTCTGCACTCTGCACTACCACTCTGCACTCTGCACTACCACTCTGCACTACCACTCTGCACTCTGCACTACCACTCTGCACTCTGCACTACCACTCTGCACTACCACTCTGCACTACCACTCTGCACTACCACTCTGCACTCTGCACTACCACTCTGCAATACCACTCTGCACTACCACTACCACTCTGCACTACCACTCTGCACTCTGCACTACCACTCTGCACTACCACTCTGCACTCTGCACTACCACTCTGCACTCTGCACTACCACTCTGCACTACCACTCTGCACTCTGCACTACCACTCTGCACTACCACTCTGCACTACCACTCTGCACTACCACTCTGCACTCTGCACTACCACTCTGCACTACCACTCTGCACTCTGCACTACCACTCTGCACTACCACTCTGCACTCTGCACTACCACTCTGCACTCTGCACTACCACTCTGCACTACCACTCTGCACTCTGCACTACCACTCTGCACTCTGCACTACCACTCTGCATTCTGCACTACCACTCTGCACTACCACTCTGCACTACCACTCTGCACTACCACTCTGCACTCTGCACTACCACTCTGCACTACCACTCTGCACTCTGCACTACCACTCTGCACTACCACTCTGCACTCTGCACTACCACTCTGCACTCTGCACTACCACTCTACACTCTGCACTACCCATCTGCACTCTGCACTACCACTCTGCACTACCACTCTGCACTCTGCACTACCACTCTGCACTCTGCACTACCACTCTGCACTCTGCACTACCACTCTGCACTACCACTCTACACTCTGCACTACCACTCTGCACTCTGCACTACCACTCTGCACTCTGCACTACCACTCTGCACTACCACTCTGCACTCTGCACTACCACTCTGCACTCTGCACTACCACTCTGCACTACCACTCTGCACTCTGCACTACCACTCTGCACTCTGCACTACCACTCTGCACTACCACTCTGCACTACCACTCTGCACTACCACTCTGCACTCTGCACTACCACTCTGCACTCTGCACTACCACTCTGCACTCTGCACTACCACTCTGCACTCTGCACTACCACTCTGCACTACCACTCTGCACTACCACTCTGCACTACCACTCTGCACTCTGCACTACCACTCTGCACTACCACTCTGCACTACCACTCTGCACTACCACTCTGCACTATCACTCTGCACTACCACTCTGCACTACCACTACCACTCTGCACTACCACTCTGCACTACCACTACCACTCTGCACTACTACTACCACTACCACTCTGCACTCTGCACTACCACTCTGCACTCTGCACTACCACTCTGCACTACCACTCTGCACTACCACTCTGCACTCTGCCTTACCACTCTGCACTACCACTCTGCACTCTGCACTACCACTCTGCACTACCACTCTGCACTACCACTCTGCACTCTGCACTACCACTCTGCACTCTGCACTACCACTCTGCACTCTGCACCACCACTCTGCACCACCACTCTGCACTACCACTCTGCACTACCACTCTGCACTACCACTCTGCACTACCACTCTGCACTACCACTCTGCACTACCACTCTGCACTATCACTCTGAACTCCGCACTACCACTCTGCACTACCACTCTGCACTACCATTCTGCACTACCACTCTGCACTACCACTCTGCACTCTGTACTACCACTCTGCACTCTGCACTACCACTCTGCACTCTGCACTACCACTCTGCACTCTGCACTACCACTCTGCACTACCACTCTGCACTCTGCACCACCACCACTCTGCACTCTGCACTACCCCTCTGCACTACCACTCTGCACTACCACTCTGCACTACCACTACCACTCTGCACTACCACTCTGCACTACCACTACCACTCTGCACTACCACTACCACTCTGCACTACCACTCTGCACTCTGCACTACCACTCTGCACTACCACTCTGCACTCTGCACTACCACTCTGCACTACCACTCTGCACTCTGCACTACCACTCTGCACTACCACTCTGCACTCTGCACTACCACTCTGCACTACCACTCTGCACTCTGCACTACCACTCTGCACTACCACTCTGAACTCCGCACTACCACTCTGCACTCTGCACTACCACTCTGCACTCTGCACTACCACTCTGCACTACCACTCTGCACTACCACTCTGCACTCTGTACTACCACTCTGCACTCTGCACTACCACTCTGCACTCTGCACTACCACTCTGCACTCTGCACTACCACTCTGCACTCTGCACTACCACTCTGCACTCTGCACTACCACTCTGCACTACCACTCTGCACTCTGCACCACCACTCTGCACTCTGCACTACCACTCTGCACTACCACTCTGCACTACCACTCTGCACTCTGCACTACCACTCTGCACTCTGCACTACCACTCTGCACTACCACTCTGCACTCTGCACCACCACCACTCTGCACTCTGCACTACCCCTCTGCACTACCACTCTGCACTACCACTCTGCACTACCACTACCACTCTGCACTACCACTCTGCACTACCACTACCACTCTGCACTACCACTACCACTCTGCACTACCACTCTGCACTCTGCACTACCACTCTGCACTACCACTCTGCACTCTGCACTACCACTCTGCACTACCACTCTGCACTCTGCACTACCACTCTGCACTACCACTCTGAACTCCGCACTACCACTCTGCACTCTGCACTACCACTCTGCACTCTGCACTACCACTCTGCACTACCACTCTGCACTACCACTCTGCACTCTGTACTACCACTCTGCACTCTGCACTACCACTCTGCACTCTGCACTACCACTCTGCACTCTGCACTACCACTCTGCACTACCACTCTGCACTCCACACTACCACTCTGCACTCTGCGCTACCACTCTGCACTACCACTCTGCACTCTGCACTACCACTCTGCACTACCACTCTGCACTCTGCACTACCACTCTGCACTACCACTCTGCACTCTGCACTACCACTCTGCACTACCACTCTGAACTCCGCACTACCACTCTGCACTCTGCACTACCACTCTGCACTACCATTCTGCACTACCACTCTGCACTCTGTACTACCACTCTGCACTCTGCACTACCACTCTGCACTACCACTCTGCACTCTGCACTACCACTCTGCACTACCACTCTGCACTCTGCACCACCACTCTGCACTCTGCACTACCACTCTGCACTACCACTCTGCACTACCACTCTGCACTACCACTACCACTCTGCACTACCACTCTGCACTACCACTCTGCACTACCACTACCACTCTGCACTACCACTACCACTCTGCACTACCACTCTGCACTCTGCACTACCACTCTGCACTACCACTCTGCACTCTGCACTACCACTCTGCACTACCACTCTGCACTCTGCACTACCACTCTGCACTACCACTCTGCACTCTGCACTACCACTCTGCACTACCACTCTGAACTCCGCACTACCACTCTGCACTCTGCACTACCACTCTGCACTCTGCACTACCACTCTGCACTACCACTCTGCACTACCACTCTGCACTCTGTACTACCACTCTGCACTCTGCACTACCACTCTGCACTCTGCACTACCACTCTGCACTCTGCACTACCACTCTGCACTACCACTCTGCACTCTGCACCACCACTCTGCACTCTGCACTACCACTCTGCACTACCACTCTGCACTACCACTCTGCACTACCACTACCACTCTGCACTACCACTCTGCACTACCACTCTGCACTACCACTACCACTCTGCACTACCACTACCACTCTGCACTACCACTCTGCACTCTGCACTACCACTCTGCACTCTGCACTACCACTCTGCACTACCACTCTGCACTACCACTCTGCACTCCGCACTACCACTCTGCACTACCACTCTGCACTCTGCACTACTACTCTGCACTCTGCACTACCACTCTGCACTCTGCACTACCTCTCTGCACTCTGCACTACCACTCTGCACTCTGTACTACCACTCTGCACTACCACTCTGCACTCTGCACTACCACTCCGCACTCTGCACTACCACTCTGCACTACCACTCTGCACTACCACTCTGCACTCTGCACTACCACTCTGCAATACCACTCTGCACTACCACTACCACTCTGCACTACCACTCTGCACTCTGCACTACCACTCTGCACTCTGCACTACCACTCTGCACTACCACTCTGCACTCTGCACTACCACTCTGCACTACCACTCTGCACTCTGCACTACCACTCTGCACTACCACTCTGCACTCTGCACTACCACTCTGCACTCTGCACTACCACTCTGCACTACCACTCTGCACTACCACTCTGCACTACCACTCTACACTCTGCACTACCACTCTGCACTCTGCACTACCACTCTGCACTACCACTCTGCACTCTGCACTACCACTCTGCACTACCACTCTGCATTCTGCACTACTACTCTGCACTCTGCACTACCACTCTGCACTCTGCACTACCACTCTGCACTCTGCACTACCACCACTCTGCACTCTGCACTACCACTCTGCACTCTGCACTACCACTCTGCACTACCACTCTGCACTCTGCACTACCACTCTGCACTCTGCACTACCACTCTGCACTCTGCACTACCACTCTGCACTACCACTCTGCACTACCACTCTGCACTCTGCACTACCACTCTGCAATACCACTCTGCACTACCACTACCACTCTGCACTACCACTCTGCACTCTGCACTACCACTCTGCACTACCACTCTGCACTCTGCACTACCACTCTGCACTCTGCACTACCACTCTGCACTACCACTCTGCACTCTGCACTACCACTCTGCACTACCACTCTGCACTACCACTCTGCACTACCACTCTGCACTCTGCACTACCACTCTGCACTACCACTCTGCACTACCACTCTGCACTCTGCACTACCACTCTGCACTCTGCACTACCACTCTGCACTACCACTCTGCACTCTGCACTACCACTCTGCACTCTGCACTACCACTCTGCACTACCACTCTGCACTCTGCACTACCACTCTGCACTCTGCACTACCACTCTGCATTCTGCACTACCACTCTGCACTACCACTCTGCACTACCACTCTGCACTACCACTCTGCACTCTGCACTACCACTCTGCACTACCACTCTGCACTACCACTCTGCACTCTGCACTACCACTCTGCACTCTGCACTACCACTCTGCACTCTGCACTACCACTCTGCACTCTGCACTACCACTCTGCACTCTGCACTACCACTCTGCACTCTGCACTACCACTCTGCACTCTGCACTACCCATCTGCACTCTGCACTACCACTCTGCACTACCACTCTGCACTCTGCACTACCACTCTGCACTCTGCACTACCACTCTGCACTCTGCACTACCACTCTGCACTACCACTCTACACTCTGCACTACCACTCTGCACTCTGCACTACCACTCTGCACTACCACTCTGCACTCTGCACTACCACTCTGCACTCTGCACTACCACTCTGCACTACCACTCTGCACTCTGCACTACCACTCTGCACTACCACTCTGCACTACCACTCTGCACTCTGCACTACCACTCTGCACTACCACTCTGCACTACCACTCTGCACTCTGCACTACCACTCTGCACTCTGCACTACCACTCTGCACTCTGCACTACCACTCTGCACTCTGCACTACCACTCTGCACTACCACTCTGCACTACCACTCTGCACTACCACTCTGCACTCTGCACTACCACTCTGCACTACCACTCTGCACTACCACTCTGCACTACCACTCTGCACTATCACTCTGCACTACCACTCTGCACTACCACTACCACTCTGCACTACCACTCTGCACTACCACTACCACTCTGCACTACTACTACCACTACCACTCTGCACTCTGCACTACCACTCTGCACTCTGCACTACCACTCTGCACTACCACTCTGCACTACCACTCTGCACTCTGCCTTACCACTCTGCACTACCACTCTGCACTCTGCACTACCACTCTGCACTACCACTCTGCACTACCACTCTGCACTCTGCACTACCACTCTGCACTCTGCACTACCACTCTGCACTCTGCACCACCACTCTGCACCACCACTCTGCACTACCACTCTGCACTACCACTCTGCACTACCACTCTGCACTACCACTCTGCACTACCACTCTGCACTACCACTCTGCACTATCACTCTGAACTCCGCACTACCACTCTGCACTACCACTCTGCACTACCATTCTGCACTACCACTCTGCACTCTGTACTACCACTCTGCACTCTGCACTACCACTCTGCACTCTGCACTACCACTCTGCACTCTGCACTACCACTCTGCACTACCACTCTGCACTCTGCACCACCACCACTCTGCACTCTGCACTACCCCTCTGCACTACCACTCTGCACTACCACTCTGCACTACCACTACCACTCTGCACTACCACTCTGCACTACCACTACCACTCTGCACTACCACTACCACTCTGCACTACCACTCTGCACTCTGCACTACCACTCTGCACTACCACTCTGCACTCTGCACTACCACTCTGCACTACCACTCTGCACTCTGCACTACCACTCTGCACTACCACTCTGCACTCTGCACTACCACTCTGCACTACCACTCTGCACTCTGCACTACCACTCTGCACTACCACTCTGAACTCCGCACTACCACTCTGCACTCTGCACTACCACTCTGCACTCTGCACTACCACTCTGCACTACCACTCTGCACTACCACTCTGCACTCTGTACTACCACTCTGCACTCTGCACTACCACTCTGCACTCTGCACTACCACTCTGCACTCTGCACTACCACTCTGCACTCTGCACTACCACTCTGCACTCTGCACTACCACTCTGCACTACCACTCTGCACTCTGCACCACCACTCTGCACTCTGCACTACCACTCTGCACTACCACTCTGCACTACCACTCTGCACTCTGCACTACCACTCTGCACTCTGCACTACCACTCTGCACTACCACTCTGCACTCTGCACCACCACCACTCTGCACTCTGCACTACCCCTCTGCACTACCACTCTGCACTACCACTCTGCACTACCACTACCACTCTGCACTACCACTCTGCACTACCACTACCACTCTGCACTACCACTACCACTCTGCACTACCACTCTGCACTCTGCACTACCACTCTGCACTACCACTCTGCACTCTGCACTACCACTCTGCACTACCACTCTGCACTCTGCACTACCACTCTGCACTACCACTCTGAACTCCGCACTACCACTCTGCACTCTGCACTACCACTCTGCACTCTGCACTACCACTCTGCACTACCACTCTGCACTACCACTCTGCACTCTGTACTACCACTCTGCACTCTGCACTACCACTCTGCACTCTGCACTACCACTCTGCACTCTGCACTACCACTCTGCACTACCACTCTGCACTCCACACTACCACTCTGCACTCTGCGCTACCACTCTGCACTACCACTCTGCACTCTGCACTACCACTCTGCACTACCACTCTGCACTCTGCACTACCACTCTGCACTACCACTCTGCACTCTGCACTACCACTCTGCACTACCACTCTGAACTCCGCACTACCACTCTGCACTCTGCACTACCACTCTGCACTACCATTCTGCACTACCACTCTGCACTCTGTACTACCACTCTGCACTCTGCACTACCACTCTGCACTACCACTCTGCACTCTGCACTACCACTCTGCACTACCACTCTGCACTCTGCACCACCACTCTGCACTCTGCACTACCACTCTGCACTACCACTCTGCACTACCACTCTGCACTACCACTACCACTCTGCACTACCACTCTGCACTACCACTCTGCACTACCACTACCACTCTGCACTACCACTACCACTCTGCACTACCACTCTGCACTCTGCACTACCACTCTGCACTACCACTCTGCACTCTGCACTACCACTCTGCACTACCACTCTGCACTCTGCACTACCACTCTGCACTACCACTCTGCACTCTGCACTACCACTCTGCACTACCACTCTGAACTCCGCACTACCACTCTGCACTCTGCACTACCACTCTGCACTCTGCACTACCACTCTGCACTACCACTCTGCACTACCACTCTGCACTCTGTACTACCACTCTGCACTCTGCACTACCACTCTGCACTCTGCACTACCACTCTGCACTCTGCACTACCACTCTGCACTACCACTCTGCACTCTGCACCACCACTCTGCACTCTGCACTACCACTCTGCACTACCACTCTGCACTACCACTCTGCACTACCACTACCACTCTGCACTACCACTCTGCACTACCACTCTGCACTACCACTACCACTCTGCACTACCACTACCACTCTGCACTACCACTCTGCACTACCACTACCACTCTGCACTACCACTACCACTCTGCACTACCACTACCACTCTGCACTACCACTACCACTCTGCACTCTGCACTACCACTCTGCACTCTGCACTCTGCACTACCTCTCTGCGCTACCACTCTGCACTCTGCACTACCACTCTGCACTACCACTCTGCACTCTGCACTACCACTCTGCACTACCACTCTGCACTCTGCACTACCATTCTGCACTCTGCACTACCACTCTGCACTACCACTCTGCACTCTGCACTACCACTCTGCACTACCATTCTGCACTCTGCACTACCACTCTGCACTCTGCACTACCACTCTGCACTCTGCACTACCACTCTGCACTCCGCACTACCACTCTGCACTACCACTCTGCACTCTGCACTACCACTCTGCACTACCACTCTGCACTACCACTCTGCACTACCACTCTGCACCACCACTACCACTCTGCACTACCACTACCACTCTGCACTACCACTCTGCACTACCACTCTGCACTACCACTACCACTCTTCACTACCACTACCACTACCACTACCACTCTGCACTACCACTACCACTCTGCACTACCACTACCACTACCACTCTGCACTACCACTACCACTCTGCACTACCACTACCACTACCACTCTGCACTACCACTACCACTACCACTACGCACTACCACTCTGCACTACCACTACCACTACGCACTACCACTCTGCACTACCACTCTGCACTACCACTCTGCACTACCACTACCACTACCACTACCACTCTGCACTGCCACTCTGCACTGCCACTCTGCACTGCCACTCTGCACTACCACTCTGCACTACCACTCTGCACTACCACTCTGCACTACCACTCTGCACTCTGCACTACCACTCTGCACTCTGCACTACCACTCTGCACTCTGCACTACCAAACTGCACTCTGCACATAACGTCGTCACCCCGAAGGCCATCTCCTGCTCCCAACCATCGTTGTTCACAATGTCCCTATCCTTCACCACAGCACAGAGCAGAACGGCGCCTTCCCTCATAGACTGACATACAGCATGGTGCCCAGTAGGACTGTGCCAGATTTATTTTTAGCT
Source organism: Lissotriton vulgaris (assembly GCF_964263255.1). NCBI lineage: Eukaryota > Metazoa > Chordata > Amphibia > Caudata > Salamandridae > Lissotriton > Lissotriton vulgaris. Next base: position 794,126,436 of record NC_141685.1, on the reverse strand, counting down.
GGTGTCGCAGCCGCCCAAACTCACACTGTGAACCCGAAGTAGGGCATGAAAAGCGCACTCTTTACCTCTTACTGAACTCGCCACCCGTAATCCTCAAATGTTCACAATAAGCCTGAAAGTTAAAATCTTTTTAAATGCATAATTGTTGGAATGAGTGAATGTTCAATATCATCCGAAATTGCACTTTCCCACTTATTTTTATCGCAGCTAAGAGGGACAGTCAAATATACAGCTGGTACCGTGTTCTTCCCTCGTTATTCCACTTACCATGTCAGCCGCTTAAATAAACAAACTGGCAAGCCAGCCCGAAGCACCCACCACGTCGACCCTGAAGTATCACCTCACAGGGCTATCAGTGCTCTAAAACAAACTCGCTTTACATTCCGTGTTCAAACAAGGAGGTGCAAGCTGGCTGCACTACCACTCTGCACTCTGCACTACCACTCTGCACTCTGCACTACCACTCTGCACTACCACTCTGCCCTACCACTCTGCCCTACCACTCTGCCCTCACTACTCTGCCCTCACTACTCTGCACTCTGCCCTCACTACTCTGCCCTCACTACTCTGCACTCACTACTCTGCACTCTGCCCTCACTACTCTGCCGTCACTACTCTGCACTCTGCACTCACTACTCTGCACTCTGCCCTCACTACTCTGCACTCTGCCCTCACTACTCTGCCCTCACTACTCTGCCCTCACTACTCTGCCCTCACTACTCTGCACTCTGCCCTCACTACTCTGCCCTGCACTCTGCCCTCACTACTCTGTCCTCACTACTCTGCCCTCACTACTCTGCACTCTGCCCTCACTACTCTCCCCTCACTACTCTGCACTCTGCCCTCACTACTCTGCCCTCACTACTCTGCCCTCACTACTCTGCCCTCACTACTCTGCACTCTGCACTCACTACTCTGCACTCACTACTCTGCACTCTGCACTCACTACTCTGCACTCTGCCCTCACTACTCTGCCCTCACTACTCTGCCCTCACTACTCTGCCCTCACTACTCTGCCCTCACTACGCTGCCCTCACTACGCTGCCCTCACTACGCTGCCCTCGCCACTCTGCCCTCACCACTCTGCACTCACCACTCTGCACTCACCACTCTGCACTCACCACTCTGCACTCACCACTCAAAGGCGACCAAAGCGCTGCGAGGCACAGTGGACTACCCTTACAAACTAATACATTTTAAGAATGTAAAGCTCTTGCACCAAAAGGCGTATGCCTGCCAGGTGGCATTCACTACATAAACGCTCATAAATTCACTACAAAATAAATAAAAAAGTATTTAGGTGGACTGTTTAATCCCCTCTGGACAATCCAGTGCCTTGACATGTTTGAATGGCTATACTTTCATGCAAAAACATTCTCAAGTAAATTGCTTTCACACGCTGAACTGAATGGTCTGATTTTGTTACATATAGCAATTAACAGTCTACCCAGCTTTGTTTCTAAAAAACAACTCTTTATTGAAGCGGATCGTAATGCTCGGCACATGAAAGCAATTTGCCCAGGAACGCACTTTCAAATGCATTTTGTTTGAATGAATGCAGTTGTGAAATAAGTAGACTGTTATAATCGATGTCGTGATGCTCAAGCAGTAGTTTATTTTTGATTCTGGCTGCTTCCGAGTTGTCAGTGTAGGCAGTGGCCATAACAATGGTACAATTGGGTTGCGTAGTAATTTAACCAGGTGAATAACTGTGAGAAGTTGCGGGCGCCGCATAAGAAAGATTTTGAGCACCGGGACTTATTTTTCTACAAATTAAGCACTGCTTACACTGTGGCATGGAGTCACCCTACTCAGCTCTCAGCCTCGCGCGCGTGCCACTCCACGCATATGTTTTCAATTATCTCTGCCGTGATGGCGAGATAATTCAAGATATATGGCCTTCTGCTCTTAAGACCATGCCTTTCACGTCTGCCCTACACGGAAAGAAAACACAAGAAAAGCACGAATGCGTGCCATTCACTGCAGACTGGTGAACGCGCCCACAACATCTGCATTACATTATCGCGGCACCCTGACAGCTCCTCATTGAAATTAATGCACTGCTGTGCGCGTAACCACACAGAAAATGCCAACATGGCGACCGACAAATTACATTAAGCCTATCGCGTCAAGGATAATAAAAACACAGCACAGCGAAGACGAATCACTATGCAGATGCCAAAAAAACGCGCACGCACTAAGGAATGTGGCAGCCCGGACCCCTAAAGAAACTTTTTTTTTTATAACATAAGAGCTCGGAGCTCCGCCTCCCCTGCTGACGCAGGGTTGACGTAGGCCGAGCCTTAAAAAAAAAAAATATATATATATATATATATATATATATATAAATGAGTTTATAGGCTATCGTTATTAAAACTTAAACCAAGGTGACACAAGAAAAAACTTTGGCTCCTGGCTTCCGTCCCTTCTGTCTCCCACCTGAACTCCTATCTGTTTAGACACCTGTCTTCCAACTCTTATTAACTTGAAACTTCTTTTTCCAGCTATTTTCCCCCTTTACCGCTGCCTTAACAATCTGACTTCAGAATCCTCTGCACAACAGCACTCCCACATATATCATGCAGACAATCATACAAAGATTACAGGAAAATCATTACATTCATAAACACTGCTTGACAAGAAAACCAAAGAATGTACAGATGAAATAACACTGATATCCCTGATGTGCCACTTACAGTCCTGTCAGTAAAAACTCTTCAGTCTCACATAGTTTACACTTTTTCCCTGTCTGAATGAAGAAACAATCTACGCACAAGAAGGGATTTTGGATTACCCCCATTCTTAGAAACCAAATATGACAATACTAAAGGGCACACTGCTTTCCACCACACGCATTCATTTAATCACGAAACGCTTTGTGCTATGGAAAGACATATGCATGTCTTCATTTTACACTGAAACTGAGTGATACTTTAAAGCAACTTCTTTCCTTCTATATACTACGAGACATACATTTTGAATCATGCCTATGCTTCATTGCTATCTCTTAAAACTATAAACTTCCCCAATGAAGCTTTGGAGAAAGCTCATTGGCCATTCCCTTGGAGCGAAACCCGTGTCAGCTGTTTTCCAAGCATTGAGATTAGTACAAAATTGCTCATCATAGTAAACTGGACCACTGGGCTTTTTTTAATACAAAGATTATGGTGGCGTGTGAGTACTCCTACATCTAAATATGCTTTATTGCCTGAATTGGCTTCCATATGAAGCTTGGATACAGTTACAAATTGCGTGCATGGCTCACAAAGCCAACTCCTTCAAGACCCCGCTGTACCTTGGGCAGAAACTGGAGCTCTCCTGTGGTTCTAGAGCCTCCAGAAATGCCAGTACTCTTTTGCTAAAATCACAAAAATTCAAGAAAAAAAAAACATATAACTGAGCCTTCTCGGGTATGTCTCCATGGATCTGGAACGCCCTTTCCCCCCGAAGTCAGGGTGAACCCTTCCACTGTCTTCTTCAAAAAAGAAGTCAAAGGGCTCTTGATGAAGAAATGTCTGCCTCTGCCTCGCCCCTTCTTCTGATTCTGGGTCCTTAGACTTGACTTCGACCCAGCCACCTGGCTCTCGAGTTTGTTGGACAATTCTAGAATGTGATTTTGTCACTGTGTTGATTCTGTTGTGTTTGCTTTTCCCTCACGAGAATATTGGTCAATCTTAGACGTTGCCTTTGTTGCTTTGTTTATTCTGTTTTGTTTGCTTAGTGATGCATAATCTGTAATCTGTAAAGTGCTCTGATACCCTCCGTGGATATGTTTCGCTATATAAAACTTTCAAAAATAAATAAATAAAAATAAATGTATTGAGCTGGGCTGTGGGGGGGTCACACTGAGCCAACACATAACAAGTCAAATTAAACATTGGGGTAGTGCTAGCCTTTCCAGTCCGCTTGGGGGCTCAAAACTCTAAAAAGAAATGTATGAAATTAGTAGAAACCATGAACATCTGATTTTCTATGTGCATAGATTAACAACTGTAAAAACATTGGCTACTTTCTATGAATGTCTGAGTGTAGTACACCTATATAAAGTGTAAAATTGCAACAAGAGACTCAATTTTCTCAAATTAGTTTGTGGGGGGAAGTAAGGCAAGGAGGTTTCGGACCACGAGATCCTCAACTTTTTCTGGTATAACTTGAAAATCCTTTCTTAACCCCTTCGCTGCGGAGGCTATTCCGCCGCAGCGCTAAGGGGGAGGCGGGGCCGTGCGGCGGTCCCGTGCTCGTGACGGAACCGCTCCGTCACGGCCCGCGGGTGAGCTGTGCTTGTGACGGAACGGTTCCGTCACGGCCCCGCCCGCTCTTCAGAACCTCCAGCGCAGGCGCGGAATTCCCGCCGCGCAGGCGCGGTGAGCGGGCCGTGACAGAACCGTTCCGTCACCAGCACAGCCCACCCGAGGCTCGTGACGGAACGGTTCCGTCACGAGCATGGAAGGGGTTAAACCCAGGGAGGAGGTCAATCTAAAGAATGGAATTGGGTAGTCAGCACAGAGGGCTAATGTGTCTGTTTCATAGAGCTGTAACATGGTGGTGCCAAACGGCTGGTTCAGAATTTCATCCTTTCGAGATTGGTACAGTGGCATGTTTGTTTTTATAGAGACCTGACCCCACATTTTTAGGGCTGTTATTACGGATGGCAACAAAGACACCTTTGGTTATACCTCAAGAAACCTCCAAGTGGACAATTGCTCTGGTATACTTGTCATTTACAAAAAAAAAGTTTACTCAGTTGTATATGCTGACCATATACAATTCAAGCACTCTTTAGAGAGTCATTGCTAAATTTGACAGCCAACCCCAATGTGCTTTGAAGGCAAATTAGCCGTCCAATGAAAGCCTGAATACGTTTGCTCCACATAGTGTGTTTAATTACTGTTAAGCATGCTCTGGATTGACAAGCCGGCAGTACTTCCAAAATGGAAACACAATAGCACAAACCTAGTTAGGAAGATACAGAGTGATGTGTATAATATTGAGGTGGTTGAAATGTTTCAAGTTTTGCACCAAGTGAGGACGACCGAGCCAGTAGTTTTCATGTGGGTGACAGTGTTGTGTCCAATATCAATTTGAAACTCAAATAGGTCACGTTCTTTACTTCGAAATGAGTGGACCACATCCTCTTAGATATTTAGGCCCACATTTGTCATACTTTCTTTTGGAAAGTGGGTTATTAGTAGTGACAAATGTATATCTGCAACTGGTAATAAGGGCACTAACACAATATAGGGCTCAGTACAGGTCTTAGAAAATGATTCCGATGGTAGCTTGGCTGCGAGCAGGCAGGCTTAACTTCAAAGGCAGGTATATAAAGCATTTAAAAACACCAATTCAGTAAATAATTGAAACAAAACTCACAATTAAAATCCAACACTAATTTATAAAAATAGGAAATATTTTTATCTTTAAAATAACACCAAAACCAAAAAAATCCAATGTAGGGAATCCAATGTGTATGCATTTTTAAAGATTTAGCTCTATACAGCACACAGAAATAGCACTTATTGGGATATTTGGTCGCGCAAGACCAGGTCAAAGTCAAAGTTTCAGGCTGACTGTGATGGAGCCTTGCGCGGTTACCGCTTGTGGTAGGTCTCAGTCAAAGTTTTTACCTTCTGCCTTAGAAACTTTTTGGGAGCTTTTCTTCCCAGGGTCCCTCGAAGCTCTCAGCCAGTCGGGATTCGGTGAGGGTTCACCAACTTCTTTTACAACGAGCTCCCAGTCAAACTTAGGAAAGGCCGTCATCCGGAGCTTTCCAGCGGGATGTGCCAGGGATCCAGGCCGGCTCGTGGTTGAAGGTGAGAAGCTTGGCTCTCGTTGTTAGTCCTGGTCACCTTTTCTATGTACGGACATAGAAACTTTTACAGAGCTTTTTCTTGTGGGGGTTCCTCAATGCTCTTCACCAGGCCAGATTTGGTGAGGGTTAGCCAACTTGAGTTTCAGCTTACTTCCAGTCAGACTCTGGAAGTCTGACCTCCAGAGCTTTTCAGCAAGACAAACATGGACGGCAGGCAGGCTCACGGTTGAGGGTCCCTGGCTTGGCAGGTTAGGTCAAGTCGGTCCATTTATAGAGCTATTTTCCAAAGTTGCCATAAACTTCTGGAACTTCCTGAAGTTCCCCATAAGGTCCCAACAGGTAGAAAACTTACTCCAAGGATCTGGAAGCGCCAAGATGGTCCTGTTTGGGACTTCAGTTCCCACAATCCACTTGGACAAAACCCTTACGTATCCACTGGTGGTAATCCAGGCTGAGGATTCTTGCTGGTGATGTTCCTGGTGAGCTCTGTTAACCTGTAGCTTGCGGGGAGTCCACTCTTTAATCCCTTTGAAGCAAGTTAGGTCTACAGGGCTGTAGTTCAGGTTGTGCAGCTAGTACAATCTTCAGAGTTCAGGGCCTGGTTGGTGCCAATCAAACTCCTCAGTATGGACCCTTCTTCTCTCTTGAAGTTTCAAGCAGCAGATCTGAGAGGCCCTGCCCCTCTCAGATACTTATTCCAAGTTCTTTGGGTCAAGCAGGAGGAAACTCCTGTCCAATGAAGTGCAGGGCATCACCTTGGGGTATGACTGCATCCTCCAAAATGTGGCACTATTTTCTCCCAGAGAGCACAGTTTCTCCAAAATTCATAATGGCTGATTTTACAGGAGAGAGAGAAGAGCTGGCTAAACACACCCCAGGGTGGTCAATCTCCATAGTCTTTCCCTCTTACCTCTGCTTAGTCCTTCCTTAATCCCACCATTAGGCTGGGTTCAAAGATGGGAGGTGTACATTGAAACTGACTCCTTCTATCCGTCTCCTCCTTCCATTGAAGAATATGGTTTTCAACGCCTCCCCCTGCTCTGGCATTCCTATGTAGCAGAACCTGGCCCTCCCAGAAGCGCGGTCTAATCCCAGGGGCTACTTATCACCTCATCAAAGGAACCTGGCTAATCCACTTAACTTTGACCAATCAGGACAGACCCCTGGAAGGCTGAATTTTAGCTTACAGACAAGTCTTAAAACCTCTTGTCTGTACTCTTTAGGAAAAATTCAACTTAACCATATTGTTGGATTTATCAATACCATTCTAGGAAGTCTATGAATAACAATTTTATGATTCTCCTAGCGGGAATTATTAGTTAATAACTTCCTGCCACGTTAACCTATGTGGCAGTGGATTTGCAATAGAAAAAAAAAGTGGCTTGGGCCATTTTTCCATCACCAGGGCTTATAAAAACATATTTTATAAGGGCCCTACCTATATCTACAGGACCCCACACCCCAGGGAAACCTAGGGGAGACGTTCAGGGTTCTGAATATGTAAAAATATTGCAGATCCTCACTCCACAGTGCTCCTAGCACAAAAGTCAATTTTAGGAACCACTTTACAGCAATGTGGGGAGTGAAATGTACAATTTCACTAAACCCAGGGCAAATAAAACTCATTTTATAAGGGTTCTCTTTATAAATGCCTGACCACCCACCCCTGGGACACTTAGGGGAGACACTTGGGGGTGTATAATATGCCCAAACATTTTAGTTTATCAATTTGTAAGTGCCCCAAACACCAAAGACAAGTTTGGGCACAGTTTGCATTTTAAAAGCAGTCCTGCAGCACAGGTCTGCTTTTAACCCCTTTGATGCTCATGACGAGCTCAGCTCATCATGAGGTACACCTCTAGTACACTCATGACGAGCTGAGCTCGTCATGAACAATGGGAATCAATCATTTTCAGCGCACAGGGTAAATCTGCACTGCACCGATGGTGCTATACTGACCTCAGGTTTTAGCAGTGCACACATGCAAGTGCAGAAAGGGCTGCTGGCCTCTAAACTGCCATGCCCTATTATATACTAGGGACTAAAAAGTAGTTTCAATTTCCCGGCTCTATTATGAACTAGGGCCTTATAGGGGAGGTCATGCCAATCACACGGGGCACCCTAATCTGTAGAGTACCCCAGTTTATGTAGGTGTTTTCAATGTATTCTAAGTGTCTCTTTCAGCATAGCCCTGGATCTGGTTAGGCAGAGCCCAGGCTCAGTCAGAGTCTGTTACCACCAGTACTAGTCAGCAAAAAATGTGGGTGGTGCCCAGGGCACAGGATGAATTGACAACACTTTTACGCAACACAGCAAGCCACCTTGCTGCGCTGCATGAAAGGATAGGAGTGTGCGGAATTAAATATTATATGGCACATTCCTGTTCTTTCCATGTGCTGGTGCACTCTTGGCTTCCTAGCTCCAATGCAGGCACCCTTGCACCAGGGACCTTCCTGTACAAAAACAATCCTGAGATGCGTTTTCCACGTTTTATCAGCACACATAGAAAAAGAAACAATGAGGAGAATTAAAGTAATTTATCCTCGTTACGCCTCCCCTGGGGAGGTGAAGCAGTTTTGCTGCATTCCCAGGTTTACCACTAATGATAAATCTGGGAATCCATGGGTGGATGCGTTGGAACACTCATGCTCCACTCATGGAACTCCTCCTTGGGGCAGAGTAACGCAAGGCAGTGATTTGCGCGGCCTTGCGTTACTCCAGATTTATCAAGCCATGCAAGACCACGCAGGGTACTCTTGCACAGCTTGACAAATCTGACTTTAGTGTTGTGTCGCCCTTGCGACCCCCTTGCGTGGCACAAGGGCAACGCAACACTATGGTAACTATGGGCTCTAGTCCGTACTGTGCTTTTTTGTAGAGAGGATTGTATATTTCTGTCCCCCTTCTTATCATGGTTTCTTTTTTGGCAACATTGGCATTATATATATATATATATATTACCTGCTGCAGTATGTATCTATCACTGGTGCTAGGAGCCTGGCTTTTTGAATAGAGCATCATTTCCTCAATAAGCAAAGGTAAGCAATCTGCAGTCCTCATTTTTAACATGTTTAATTTCTAGACCAAACAGCCCATACCCTAGTTCCACTGTTTACCTAGGGATCTTGTTCTCATAACTGACCAACTCCCAGTAACAGGCTTTTGCATCCATTAAACAATTGACACTAAAAGTGATCACTCAAGAGACTTTTTTCACCTCTCACATGCCAACAACTCTCTCTTTCTGCTCATGTTTTTAACAGTCTCAACTAATAAATGTCTCGCAAATTAATGTTATCTTCCTTGATCACAATTTTACTGAAAATTGTGCATCTAAGTTCCTCCATAAGCAATAAAGATAGCTGCTTGGTCGCACAAAATTGGATTAAATGTAATCTAATAGCACTCAAATAAGTCTGATGGCAAATGCAGCTTCTTTGGAGATAATCAAAATCGTGCCAAGATAAGCAAATCTATTACTGGCCTCATATAACTTTAAAACAAATTCAATTAACTAAGATCTCAGGGAAGAAAATAAATGTGCGGCTGCTAGCCATCTCAGCAGGCGATCTTTGAATTATTGCAGTCTAATTGATTACTTGCCTCCATCCCTTTCACTTCAAACTTAAGCACAAATATGTCACAACCTTTATAAGATACTTTGCCAAAAAAATGTATCTGCATCTCCATTCCCAATCCCCTCTGCATATTCAAAGACAGAATTCCATATTATAATGAAAAGAAAGGAATAGGCTGCTTACCCTGCAAGCATCTGTTCGGACCTTGTATTGCCGTAGATTCAAATGCTCTGCATACTCCTGCCGTCTAGTATTCTGATTGGACATTGCAACTTAGTTTTGTTCAAACATGTCTTATCGAGTCACATGGTAACCTATGATTCCTCCCTTAGTTGTCAATACGCATGGGCACCAATTCCATTGTTAGATTGTTTTTTGAACAGCACGTGAGCCTAAGTATGGAGTGATAGTGTGAAACATGGTGACCATGCAAATTCTATGTAATGGTAACAACTGCGAATGTTAGACATCTGTGCAACCATTTTCCGACGCTGGGGAAGACGATGGCCACATGTGAATCTACAATGTAAACAAAGTAGCATATTATTGACATATGTAAAGGGAGAAATCTCAAGAAGGACACACAACTAGGTAATTAAAAAACTAGATTTCATTTAATATATTCATAATTTTGGCATTAAAAACAAGTAATAAAAGCATATGATATAAATCAGTTATACAGACAACAAATAGCTAAATCATCATATGAAAAGTACATGTGAATCTACAACACTACAAGCTGCTCACAGCGTAAGTTGCCTATCCCATTCATACCATGTGTGGTTCTAGATACACATTCTCTGAATAGACTGTAAAGCAGTGCTGCCCAAAGTGCTGGTTAGTCAGCAGATGGTGCAGATGTTTGAAACAACATTTTTAATACAGGTTGGCCAACTTCAATCTGCTCATGGGCAAAGATATTCGCACAGTATTGTTCAGCGAACATATGTGGGGTTGATCATGTAGCTGCTTTACCAATGTCAGCTATGGGAAAACCATGGTTGCACATTCCATCCAGGAGAATGTGGCCATGGGGAAGCAGGTAGGAACCTTTTAGTTTTAAGGTAGCACATTTGGATACATTTAACCATCCATCCACCTATGCCAGCTTTTGAGATTTGGTGTCCTTTGTGCAGTTATGAAAAAGCGATAAAGAGCGGTTGAGTTTTGCAAAGAGATTTAGTTCTGTCAATGTAGTACATTGGAGCACTTCTGACATCCAGTGTACGAAGATCCGGGTCTGCTTCGGAGTCTGAGTGAGGAGACATTTTGGGTTGGTTTGATGTACAATCCTATTTGCATAACCATGAATGAACGGTTCTTGTAAGGTGAGGCCCTGTGGCTCACTTATACACCAAGTGAGATGGCAGCTAATTAGAAAGCTACTTTCCAGGAGAGTAATTGCATGGGTTATGAATGCACTGGCTTAAATGGAGGACCCATGAGTTTTGCGAGTATTATGTTAAGGTTCCATAGAGGGCAGATGGGACCCTTGGTGGAATAACCTTTATGAGGCCTTCCATGAAAGCCTTAATGCCTGGAACAGAGATACATTTCCCCTATTTTGCATGTATGCAACAATAGCAGCAAAGCATAGGCATATGGAAGTGTATTCTAACCCTGATTTTTGTAGGTTGAATAAATAACACACAATATCTAGAACTGCTGGTGTAAGGGAGTCAAGGTTGACAGAAATGCTTAAGTGGACAAATAGGTTCCACTTTTCTGCATAGCAGGCTCTAATAATGTGTGGGGAGCTTCTTTAAAAATGTCCATAAACTCTTGTTGTAGAATGAAATAATCAACTTCGAAGACATCAGGTGCCAAATCGCTAGGATGAGTTGCCTGTGGTCTGGGTGTTTGATCTTGCCATGTTCAAATACATGATGGCATAGTGCCCCTAGTGTAAACAGCCCAAATAGCGATTTGGTACCTTGTTACCAAATTGCAATTTGGGTTTTGCGATTCAGTATTGAGAAAGAGAGTGTTTAGGGCATCCCTTCCTAATACCAAATCGCAGTGGTGTGTGTGAATGTTTTGCTACCGAAATGCTGTCGCAAAACATTTGCAAATTACCGCCATTAGAAAAATGGTGGTAACCCATTCACAAATGGAAAGGGGGGACCCCTCCCCTTTGAGAAAGGTTGGTAAAACATTTTTAAGAGCAGGCAGTGGTCCCACTGACCATTTCTACTCTTAAAACGTGAAAAGAACACTTTTCATAAATTTTTTTGAAACGCATTCCGTTTTTCTTTAAGGAAAAGTGCTGCAAACAAAAAAAGATTCCTTTATTAAAAAATAATCCCAGACATGATGGTCTGCTGACCCCAGTAAGCCACCATCCCTGTGAGGGCTATGATTCTTAATGAGTTGCAAATTGCGACTTACCTCACTAATATTCATCAGGTAGGTAGGTCGATTTGCAACCCGTTAGGAATTGCTTTTGAAAACTTTTTAAGTCTTCCTACATTAAGAATTACGATTTCCAAATTGTGATTAGCTTAGAATCGCAATAAAAAAATCGCATTTCTGAAGTTTGTACATGTGGCCCAAAGTCTCTGATAGCCCACAAGAACCAAAAACCAGGTACCCCAAGAACTAAAGAAGTATTGGCATGGACTACAAGGTTCCTTAAACGCAAAGGGAGAATGCTTCCTTCAATGCTAGGCAGTGTGGCCGCAGGCCGTCACGTTCTGATTCCTTCGGGAAGCAGCCTTTTAGTCTGCCTGAAAACGAGGCTTGGAACGCAGAGTGTGTTCCAAGCTCAAACGCTTCCAGTAGGGGAGTGTATGTCAGAAAGAGAGGATGGATAAAGTCAATGTCCACTAGCCCACCTCTAATCCGATTCAGATGGTTTATCGATTCTTTCAGATCAAAACAACGTCCCAAAAGTGTAACAAACAGCCAGTTTGTGCTACTATGAGGCCTATGGATTATTTTTGTTAACTTTATGCGGTTGCTTGTTACTTGTAACACATGTAATTTTATATTGTATAACAGGTTACCTATAATCTTTGTGGTTCTATTGCACTGGGGGCACTATGCACCTATGTATTTGTTTGTATGGCTGTTTTTACAATTGTATATAAGTCTGTATGTTGGTGTACATTATAAATGCATATTTTCTTCAACTGCTTTGATGGTTATGTGTGTGAATTTATCATTTTGCATTAGATGCATGTGGCTATTTGCCTTCTCAAGTTGTATTTCACTAGATGAAACCTATGATTGCAATTGTTTTACTTTAACAGCTCATGCATAGAGCACTGCCCATGGACTGTGGGTGTGGGAACCTTGCGGCGAAGTTTTGGTATTTTGCATTTTCGTGAGCTACAACGACTTACCTGCAGAAAGCTTTTAGTTTTAAGGTAGCACATTAGGATACATTTACTTGTTGATTGACATGGGCTTGATGATGCATCCGGCTGAGCAGGTCCGTATTCGTTCTCCACTGCAAGTATGGTTTCTGCTACAAGGTCTATCTGATGATGAATCGGCTCCAAATACCTATTCCTCTGCGCTAGTGCTGATAATTGCTGCAAATTGGTGCCACCTAGTTTTAGAGATAATATTTGGCAGTCGTATTGTCTGTCTTTTTTTTTTTAACAACAAATTGTATTTGGTTTTGCATTGGAATGACGGGCGTTAGCCCAATAATGACCTGTGGGAGAAAATTACATAATATCATGATAATTACAATGTTTATACCAAAATTAAACACCTGCCAAACATGCAGGAGACATAACTCGAACAATTTGCAGACAGTGTCAGATCTCAAGATTTGAATAAACAATACATTAGCATAGAAGACCATTAAAAACAGTGCGAGATAGTCCAGATATTATACAGGAAAGACAGAACACCTATCAGGGGTCTGTAGGCGGTAAGGGGGGGGGGGAAGCTCGATCCCTCGGTATGACCCCCATCGGGTCCAGATTTTCCTATGCTTGGCCGGGCAGCCTTGAGCTTGTCTGTCTTTTTGAGCACTACCTTGTTTTGAATGTCCTGAAAGAAGGCTTATAGCACTAGATGAATGGCAAGCTTTCCAGGTATTGATGTGGTACCCCTAGCTGCGGGGGTGATTAAAGCCAACAGACTGTCTTGTTGTGTACATGAAAAATCACGCCAACTATGGATGCATCCGTGGCAATGGTTGCCTTCAGAAAGGGGTCTATGGAGGCCATGCGATTTCCTCCCAACGTGGAAGGATATCTTGTATTCTCCCCCTGACAGACATTGTGTGGTCGGGTGGAGATGGGCCATTAGTTGTCTGGCCTGCGCAAGTAATGCTCTATTACTTACCGGTAATCTTCATTACTCTGGGTCCCGTTGTCCTCGTCCCATTCATAACTATGTGGAGATAACCATCTCCCGACAGAAAAAAATCGATCAAAATAATGCTGGGACACTAACCCCGCCCCTCACACTGGGAGTACATAAGGGGTACTTACACAGCAGTCTCCCTGAATAATCATGCCCAAAACAGGAAGGCCGGCCATCCGGGAGGGAGGGCGGGGCGTATGAATGGGACGAGGACAATGGGACCCGGAGTAATGGAGATTACCGGTAAGTAATAGAGCATTGCCCCCAGGCCCCTTATGTCCTCGTCCCATTCAGAACTATGTGGAGAATACCAAAGCAGAAAAGCCGGCCTTCCCAAACCAAACAGAAGACCAACTCAGGAAAACACCCCAAGGCAGCAACCGCAGGAAGCAAGAGGCAGAACCGGTGAAAACCCAAGCAGGGCCCCAAAAAAGGAGGAGCCCCACCAAACCAGGATGCACCCAACCCAAACAACGGAGGACCAACCAGAGGACCAGAACCACCACCACCACAGAGGGCAACAAGGCCAAGCAGGAGCACCCCACCACCAACCAGAGAAGGGGAGAGGACGGACACACCAGCCAACCGAAGCAAGAAGAAACAACAGCAAGGAGGCCACCCAAAGAAGAAACAGGCCAAGAACCACCAGGCCAGGAAGCCAGAACCAGGCAACAGAAGCCAAACCCAGGCACAGAGAGCCCAAGCCAGCCAAAACCCGGCCCCGGAAAGAGAAGGAAATACCCAGGAGACAAGAGGGCCAGAGGAACGCAAAGACCCAACCAACAACAACAAAGTTGGCCCCAGGAAAGAGGAGGCCGAGAAGCCTACCAAGGGAAGGACCAAACCAGAAGAGAAGGGAAGCACAAGACACGACCCCAGAGAGACCAGAGGGAAAAAAAATGGAAACTCCCAAAGAGCAGCAGGCCGAACAGAAAAGGGCCAGCAACAGCAGCCAGACCACCAGCATCCAACCGGGAAGGCGAGACAGAGCCCACAGACAGGAAAAGAGGCAAACCCAAGGCCTCAAGGGACCCAGCACCCCCAGGGAACCCGAGCAGCAAAAAACAAGGACAACCAACCAGGACGAAGAGACCCGGCACACCAAGGAGGAAAAGGGAACAGGAGAACCACAGGAACCCCAGAACACAGCCCCAGCCAAACCGGAGGAAACCGGAGCAGGAAGCTACAGCCCGAAGAAGGCACACCCGGAACAACAGAGAAGGGGAGCAACCATACGGACAAAAGACCCAGTGAACCCATGACCAAGCAAGGGAACCCAAAGGGGGCTAACACCAACCACAGCCAAGCCCAACAAAAGACAGGGCAGGCAGAGAAGACCCCAAACAGCCGAAGCAGAGGGCCGGGGTAAAAACACAGAGGTCAGCGAGACCGAGGGCCAACAACCCCCAGAGGACCCTAAGGAGCGAGAGAGGGCCAAACAGCACAGCACGGAACCCCAACCCAACAGGGGAGAGGGAACACAGAAGCAAACAGAAGCCAGCGAGGAAGCCCAGCACGACCCAAGGCAAGGCACGCGCAGGGGACGAACCCCTCAGGGCAAAGAACGGCAACCCAGGACACATCCCAGAAGCCAAGGCCAAGCAACCCGAAGGACCCGAAGGCCAAACCCAAAACAGTGAGAAGGCTCAAAGAGAGGAAGGCCCTAGCAGAGCACAGGCCAGAGAGCAAACAGCCCCGGCGGCGCCCAAACGAAACCTATGAGGAGGTAAGCAGGGAAACAGGAGCGAGAGCCAGATGCAGAACCAAGAAGCCCCAACGGCAGGAACACACCACACCCAAAAGGAGCCGGAACCTGAAAGCAGAGGGACCAGCCACCCCACAGGCAGGCAAGGCACCCGCCAAGAAGCGCCAGGGCACCCAACAACCAAAACAGCCCAAACAGGCAGGCCAGGACAGCAGAAAAGCGCAACCAGGCAACCCCAAGCAGGCCGCCCACAGACCAGCCAAGAACAGGAGCCAACAGGGAGCAGAATTAAGCCCGCAGACCAGGAAGACCGAAACACGGTCCTCAGAACAGGACTACAGGGAAAGCAGAGGCACAACTCCAGCAAAAAGGACCCCCAGAAAGGGAAGGGACAACACCCGCCCCTACCACAGTGAGCCAAGCCAGAGAAAAAAACACAGTAGGCCAAAGAGACCCAGCGGAGGCCAACCGCACCAGGGGAAACCATCCAGGCAGCAAACAAGGCCCACCCAGCCGCAACACGGACCCCAGACGAGACCCAAGGAAGCAGGGAGGAAAGGCCATAGGCGGAATCCCAGCCAAAAGCCAAGAAGCCAACAAAAGACACCCCAGGGAAGCCAAAATCCACCAAGGCACCAGAGCAGACGAGCCCCCAGAACACCACGCAGCAGCGAGGACCAGAGAGGAGCGACCAGCGCAACCCAAACACACCGGCAGAGGAGACAGACCCCGAAAGGAGACCAGACCAGCAACACAGCGCCAGAGGAGCCCGGGGAAGGAACAAGCCCAACCGGAAGTCCAAGCGGGAGACCCCACCAAAGAGAGAAGCCAACCGCAGGGAGGAAAGGCCACAGGCAACAAACCCACAGAAGCCAGGACCGCAACACCAGGCCCAGGACAAGGCCAAGGCGCACCCGCACCAAGCCCGAATGACAGGGCCAGAGGACAAACAGGGCAAAAAGCAGCACAAACAAGCATGACCGGAAGCACCACGAATAAGCGCAGGCAAGGCAACACGGAAAGGGACCAGGAGAGGCAGAACAGCAGCAGGAAGACCGAAACAACAACCTGGCACAACCGCCCCAGGCCCCACAATCCAGCATAGGGGGAACCATAGAGCACCCACCGGAGCAAGAAGGTCACATCCCCGAAACCCGGAGGGCAGGATGGGCCACCACCAAGAACAAGGCCCCCACCCGACAGATAGCCCCAGGCAGCCAAGAAGGCAACGCCAGAGACGATAAGAAAGAGCACAGCCTGAAGCACAAGGAGAAGATCGCAGTGCAAATCCAGCAAGAAACATTACCCCAGACAAAAAAGGCACAATGAAGGCAGAAAGCAGGACCAGAGTCGCAAACACGACCAGGGAACCAAGAGAGTCCGCACTAAAAGCGCAATCCCCCAGGCCAGCACACACGGCACCCAAGAAGCCCCGAAGTGCGCAACAGAGCAAAAGTGGGAGCTACCATCGTCAGGGAGCACACGAAGACACAGCACACCATACCGCAAGGCAGAAACACGAGAGACACCCAAAGCAAAGGTGGGGAGAACAACAAGGGACTCCAGGCTCCAAAAACAGACAGCAACAAGAAGTACAACCCCAACGGAGCGTCCACAACACAGCGACAACCAAGCCGCACAGGAGGTCACGTCGCAAGTGCAGCACCAGCAGAGAGCAGTAAAAGGCACCCAGGAGACCCCGGGGCCAAGCCCCGGCACCCCGGACCAATGCCAGGCACATACCACAAAGAGGCACAAAAAGCAGAGAGCATCAGCGGGAGACCGAACCAGCGAACAGGAAGCCGAGCACAAACACCAACTGGGAATGCACCAGTAACCCGAGCCAGAAGACTGCCAAAAACAAAGGCACCAAAGAAAAACAGCAATGGATCCTGCGAACCACCAGCGTGAGACCATCCACACGCACGCACCGAAGAGCACTGACTGCCAGCACCACTGTGAAGCCCTAAAGTGTACGATAGACACCCAACTGAATGTAAGATCCATGGCCCCCCCGACACGCAGTATGCCTCAGCAGCAGCCAGCTTTCAGTAGCACAAGTCAAGTATCAGAAGACCGGAACAAGCACCACAACAGGAGGAGACCCCCCCCCCTTACGTGGGAGAACACAGGGACAAGCCGTGTAAATCCCGCACCAGACGAGAGAGCCCAAAACCACAAGACGAATGAGCCTCTCGCCAGACATAAACCGGGCACCCCTCAAAGTCGGCCATACCATCCTATAAGCCACATCCAGTCAGCGCTGCCAGAGAGGCGGACTTAAAATGGGCCCGTGAACCTGCGTGCGAAGGCCTTTTCGCCATCCCAGTGGAGCGAAAGCATAGGGACCCCAGACACCCGACAGGGGCATCGCAGGAGGCAGAGGAACACACGTCCGAGCTGCAAGGGGACAAAAACAAGGCAGGCAGCAGGACAAATACAGGCAAGGAGAGTACAAAACCTCCGCGATGCGGGACTCACCCGGAGCGGGGGCCGGAACACCCCCAGGAACAAGGCCCCCACTCCAATCATCCGACTCCGGAAATCCAAGAGAGAAAAAGCGCATCGCGTCTTCCACTCGGCCAGGCCACAGGAAAACGCGTACAGCGACCTGGAAGGAACCCTCGGGAGGCGGCGCACCAGCCGCAAAAGGCCGGCCAACAGGATTTCCAGCCAGGAACAGGCCTGACACCGAGCAAGCCCGGCAGGCCAGGTGGCAGACCAACGAAGCCCCCCCCCCGCGAAGCCAGGCGGGGGGAGATGAAAAGAAGTGCACGCCAGCCCAGCAGGAGCAAGAGCAGCACCAGCATCCAGACCAAACTGTCGACAGACAGAAAAAAAAAACAGAGAGACTGCTGGGTAAGTACCCCTTATGTAGGGACGGGGTTAGTGTCCCAGCATTCTTTTGATCGCTTTTTTCTGTCGGGAGATGGTTATCTCCACATAGTTCTGAATGGGACGAGGACATAAGGGACCTGGGGGTAATGGCCAGTTGCCTTACATTAGTGGCAGCAGTGGTATTCCAACCCATGTCTCAGAAGGGACTGAAGAATGTAAGGAAACAGGCCAGTAGTTGCGTGCCTTGCACAAGTAATGGGCCCACATTCACACCTTCACTGGGAACCAAACACTCCAATGTAGCACTTGACTCTATCAGGCTGGCAAAGCAGAGCAGTCCATTGCCTATTCAGGGGAGGTGGTGAGGGCTAGTAATCACCATTCACTATCACACAAGCAATATTAATACTCTATAAATGATTGTCCACTCTGTGCTTTGTCTTTGAAAAAGGAAAAGTACATTCATTACACACCCACACGCACACACATACAGAATGTTGGTGAAAATACCTTTGGTAACATTACATTTGACCCCTACAGGGTCAGGACCTCAAAATTCACAGTACACTACCATTCATGTAAAATGTAACACGTAGTTATATATGGGGGTGTCAGCTCAGATTAGGTCAATGTTGTCACAGTCCTAGACTAGAGTTGCATTTTATGGCAATTAAACATTGCAGCTTCTCGTGACTTTGAATTACTGTCAGCAAGCATGGTCATGTACATCTTTGAATAAAATATTGTTTAACTCACGGTATATAATATCTCTAAAGAAAACGTCGACAAACCATCATGAAGAACTCCTTTCAGCAAAGTATGTAAATAAAGCATTATCCAACATCCACTGTGTTTCTGTGTCTTCTTTAACAAGTTTTAGGCCACAGAGGTTGGAGCCACACACATAGGGCCCGATTCACAGAACTAACTTAAGACAAAATCCTAAACTTACTATCATTTTCGTATTCACAGAAGGCACTTACTTATTTTGGTATTCACAGAAGACACTTACTCTTTTCGGTATTCACCGAAGTTAGGAGTCCTAAGTTAGGAGTCCTAACTTTAGGACTCCTAAATACCTTCTGTGAATACCGAAAGTCCTAAAGTTAGGATTTTTCTCAATTTAGTAGTAGTAAAGTTAGGACTCCTAACTTTAGGAATCCTAAATGCCTTCTGAGAATACCGAAAGTTTTACAATTAGGATTTTTCTCTGTTTAGTAGTAGTAAAGTTGAGAAAAATCCAAATTTTAAGACTTTCGGTATTCACAGAAGGCATTTAGGAGTCTGAAAGTTAGGAGTCCTAACTTTACAACTACTAAATTGAGAAAAATCCTAATTTTAAGACTTTCGGTATTCACAGAAGGCATTTAGGAGTCCTAAAGTTAGGACTCCTAACTTCTGTGAATACCAAAATGAGTAAGTGCCTTCTGTGAATACCAAAATGGTAGTAAATTTAGGATTTTGTCTTAAGTTAATTCTGTGAATCGGGCCCTCAGTCCCTAGAAAGTGCTGCACTCCCAGCTGTAGAACAAATGAGCAAAGCTCAATTGGTCACGCTTTTGTGAACCCTCCAAACTTAGGGTCAGAACTTTTGTAAAGGTCCTTTGGAGCTCGTTAGGGGGGAACTGCAGCACTTCTGCAGCTCCCCTGAGCTCTTTTATCCTTGGTGGTGGTGGCTCCGACATCCTTGGACCACGACAAGCAGCATATTTGGCTTCGTCAACATCAAGCCCCGTAGGGCATTTTGGGGAGCTCCCGCTGGAGCATGCATATTTAATGAGTGACTCAAGTCACTTATTTTTGAAGTGCCTCATGGCTTACCTATTCCTTTGGCCGCTTTTGTTTTTTTCTCTCAGCGGTGCCCGGTTCCACCCGGGCACTCCGTGTGCTTCCCAAAGATGAAGCAGCCCAGGGAACCCACCCCTGACTGTCCTGCAGGCTCCCCAAATGGCAGCTCATTTCCACTGCTACGGGAGCCAGCAGCACTCTTCTCGCCCTGCCCGCTTCTGCTCCGTTGCGACACCGGGGGCACAGAGTTAGGGTCCCAGGCCTCCCCAAATCCATGAAGCTGCTTCGGGGATGGAATTCCCAGGCGCTTGGAGCACTGGAGAGGGGGCCCTTGCACTCCCCCTCCTAGACATAAAAACGAAAGGTAGTCCTTGCACTGATCCCCACCCAAGGGGGTATCCAAGACTCTGCAGTGGAGCTCTACGTGTTCCATGTACTCGCTTGGGGAGTGGGGTTATGTGGGGGGTCAAAAGTCAAATTCTTCTCCTACTCATATATCCGGCCCGTTGGGCTGTTTTGCTTGATCTTTGGCTCATTTTGCTCCTGGTGGCGAGCCCTAACCACCTGGAACCCTTTCCTAAAGCCTCCTGAATTCTAAGGTGCAAACTTTATGTGGAGCTGGTTCCACTCTCTCCCTGCACCAAGCCCACTTCTCTTGCTCCTCTGGTGCTTCTCTCCTCCTTGGCGGAGTAGTCCAGTCCTTCCCCAAGCTAGTCCCTAGGTGGTGTAAGGGGGAACCAGCTTCACTGGTCCTTGGGGGAGCCCCATTGATCCTGGGGATAGCTGTAGTCCGAGTACTTACTCCAGATGTATATCAGGGGGTTCCTCCTTCCACTGTCCATGGCAGCTGCTTCCAGTCCCAGAGTTCAGCAAAAAGCTCAATGAATAGAGGGCTCGCCCCCCTCTAAAATACCTTTCAAGTGGGGCAGAAAGTCCTTGAAGCTAGGCACCTCTGGCATATCCTGTGATGCCACATGACCTCTCCGCCAAGTCCAAACTCTCCTGCACAGCCTGCTAGGATAATTTAAAATGGCGTGACCAGGCCCGGACTGGCCATAGCAGGCACCGGGCAATCCCCCGGTGCGCCGCAAGGGTGGGGGCCGGTTTTGAGCCCCTGGGGGCCGATTTTGTTACAGGGCCATTTTTGCAGCGTAGCTGCAAAATCGGCCCTGCAACAAAATCGGCCGAAAACCGGCCCTAGCAAAGCGTCCGGCGGCACCTCCAACACCCCCCCCCCCAACACCCCTCCCCCCCCCGAGGGGGGGGCGGCCGAGCACTTTGCCAGGGCCGGTTTTGGTTCCCAGTCCGGCCATGGGCGTGACCAAGGAGTCACTGGTCACATCTGCTCCGGACGCCTCAGCTTCGCCCCTCGCTGACATCAATTCCAGGGCCTTTGCCACCAAAAGCTCAAAGCAAAGCCCCCACCCCGTGGTTTATCTCCACAAGTCTGGGCTCCCTCCTTTTTTCAGTGTGCTTGGGCTGGCCCATCCATGGGCTTTACAGCTAATTGACTGATGCAGATCCATTAAACCCACCCCTTTCCTCCCCAGGAGTTGAGTGAAACAATGTTAATTGCACCCTTTCTGTGGGGTGGCCTGTGTTCCTGTTGCTGGAGAGAAACATAATTAACTTTGCTCAGCAGAGCGACAAAAGGCCTGGGCTCTGATCCTGAGCTGAGCAAGAGAAATATGACAATTCTGGATGACCAGTAAGATGCACATATAGCTTCTAAATTCTTTAGGTAGGGTGAGATGACTGTTTTCACAGTTGCTCTCTTTTATGACCAAATGTCAATAAGCAGAAGCCATTGCCTAGATGCACCGGGGAGTGAATTCTCCCTACAATGTGCAGCTTGCTACATTTGATTCCCAAACCCAGGTTTCAAAAAGGAAAGCACTCCAAAAGTAAGTATGTCTTGATTAAGAGAGTTATTGGCTTAAATGATTATTTTTTTAGCCATATTGTACAGTAGTATTAACTTATAACAAGTGTTCACATGGAATTCATTTTGGAAACAAATTCATATTATTGCAGGTATATTCTGTGTTGATTTAATCACTTAATACTTAACACCCAGTTCACATGGACATATGGGTTACTGTGGTTATTTGATATTGTACAGTAGAGCGGCTGCTGTGCAACACGGCTGAAAGTTAAAAAAAAATAACACCTCTACGCGGAGCACTAGCACATGATATAGTTTTTTTTTTTAATTCAAGTCTTTTTTATTGAATTTTCTCGAAACTCAGGATAAACAGTACATATGCATAGAAGTACAGTGGCAAAATAAATAAATATACAGATAGAACGTGTCCACCATCTTGGAATAGGGATACAGATAGGGGGAGAGCAGAAGACTCTGTAAGATTTGATTTGATGACATAGTTGCCATGTTGACATTTGGGTTATACAAATAGCAATCACATAATATAGGTTATGGAAGTCATGAGATATATATTATGGTTGGTCGTAATAACATTGCATCGCAATAATCATGAATAAATATAGAGGGTGTTATGGTAACCACTGTCTACATCTTGAATAAGTTGAGGAGGAAATGGGCTATGAGATGAACATAAATCCTACTTATTAGAATAATAAAAGTACAAAAGTCCTGGGAGGGCGGAGAAGGAATAGAGGTAGATCAGCTGTGAAAGAGAATGTCAAGAGAGAGTAGCTCTCTCCTGGGAGAATTGTATACGGTAGCTTGTAGCCAAGTAGTTTGTTGTCCAATGAGTCCCAAATTGGACTATGAGGGGAGCGCCAGGGGGAGAGTTGTAGTGTCACATTATCAGCACCTCAAAGGAAGGTGAGCCATTCTTGCCACATTCGGAAAGATATTGCCTTGAAATTCTTCCAATTATGTAGTATCAATTTGCATGCTAAAGTAAGCATTAGGTCTAGTAGATGGCTATCACCATAGGTGTTTAGCTAATTGTCTGAAGGGACAAGAAGGATATATGAAAACTCCTGTGTAGGAGTAATATTGAAAGTGTGTTTAATGCAATCCAATCTTTTACTCCAGAAAGTAATTAAGATCGGGCATTTGAAAAGCATATGTGCTAGATTGCCTTCGTGTTTCTCGCAGTTCCCAACAATTGGGACTTGGAATGAGCCCTTTTTTAAAGAGTCTAGAGAGTGTCCAATATGATCTGTTGATAATCATATATTTAGTTTGAGATAAGGCTGGTAATATCTCATTAGAAAAAGGAGATTTGTTAATGTAATCCTAGTCAAACATCGCATCTCTGGTGTTTCATTCCGCTTCCCATTTTACTTGGTTACGGGAGAGGGATTTGTTTAGGTTTGGTAGCAGAAGCTTATATATGTCTGAGACCATGTGGCCTGATATGAATAGGCGGTCTATTAAGTTAGGGAGGGATTAAGTTATCGCCTTGAGGGATTTTTTAGATATCTGAACTTTGAGTTGAAGTAGTTTGTAAAAAGTCTTTCAGTATTTACTCCGGTCAGCAGGATCAGCAGCGTCAAGCATGCAGAGTATGGTGGAATGGGAAACAGGATTTTCTTCTCCTCACAAGTTCTCCCCCTTTCCAAACTGTCCTGGAAGATATTGGATGAGCTCCCCCATCTTATCCCACTGAGTCCTGTTATATTATGTATGGAGACAAACTGAATAGGCAATCCTATTCAGGTGGTTGCCCTGACTGCTATCCTCTTGCCTACAGCATATATGTGCCTGCTCGCCTTATCAAGTGGAAGAGAGAAAGGGCCGTAACAACACGGGCTGAGCCACGCGTGCAGTTTCCCTGCAAGCCAGACCACGCTGATTAAATACCATCAATGTTAAGATTCAAAAGCCATTATGGCATCACTTTATGGAGGTTATCTAGTTAAAAAATCTCTCAAAAATCTCTAATTTCTTATAATGATAACAAACGATGAACTATGATGCTAGGACAGGCATTCAGCTGGTAGGATACACATCCACCAGGACATGAATGGCTACCGCAATCTCGTATGATTATTTGAATCTGCTTTAGATATGTGCATTTACATTACGAATTAAGGGACATGAAGATATCCCACGAATTGCAAATGTTTTCCAATGCATATTGTGTATTCAAGAATGTTTGTTTTTTCCAATGGAATAATTGTATAATGGTGTTACACTTACACTGGTGTTATGATAATATTGTCTTTTATATGTATATATTAGAACAAACAGTAATTTTCTTTTGTTCTAGATTATAACAGGGGTCTACAACCTTAATACTATACAGTCCTGAAGATGGTCTCACTAATGCAAAACTAGAGACCAAAACGTCGACTTATATACTTTTTTCTTTGATATTGATTTGTGGTTTATTTTAAGAAAAAGTATTGCAATGGTTACGGTGAAGGTTTTCAAGTGCATAATAATTACCTTCTTGTTTCATTGCATGTATTATATACAAGTACCCTGAAAAAGTCTAATATAAAATTTAATACTTTCATATATACACCCGTTTTTGTCTGTTCTATACACCTTTTTGCGATTTACTCCATATGATTGTTCGCTCTTGAACGGAGTTGTACCCGTTTACAAGAAATTGCCTAAAAGAATTGACGAGTTTAAAGAAATCAATTAGCAAGCATATGTTCCATCTTGCTCCCAAATGTTAGCTTAAAATAAACTAATCATTCCATTGAATAAATCCCTTGAAGGCATATTTACCCATTCCTCTTACTTTGCCCAAGCCCTCAAGGGTAGTTTGGGTTGCCCATTTCTCTCACCATTTCTGTGTAGTGACCAGCGCGCTAAGGTGGTGGTGGACTGGATGGCTGTTTTTTCTTATGCGCAGAGCTAAAAGCTCAACTCATTTGAGAGCGGTGCTCGGGATCCAAGTGCAGTCTCTTGTAGTCAATTTGTTTTGGTCTCGGCCAAACTCACTGTCCTGGTCATGGTCGCTGGCCTTGACTCTGCTGAAGTGGATGGGGCCCCTTGACCTTTGTTCTGCTCGGCGTTGGATGCACTGAAGTCGAACACATCTAGGCTGGATTGATGAGCAGGAATGCAGGATGATTAGAAATCATCTTCCTTCTTGGCTTCGAGGGGTCCAACTCCCCAAAGATGCTGGGGGCTTCCGCTGCTGCTTGCCTCTGATCAGCGTCCATCTCTTTAGTAGAGAAAGGTCTTTTTGTATTGAAACACAAGTTAGAAGGCACTCTAGGTGTCATTATGTTCTGTGAAAAGGCAACAGTTGCAGACAGCATGCTGGTCAGTAAAAGGAAGTTTGGAATGACAAGGACATTTTTGAAAGGGGTCCTTTCCATCACCTGCTACACGTGGGATATTCTCTGTAATCGAAGACAGCGGATCAAGTGCACCGGCCCAGAGGGAAAGGGCTAAAGATACACTATGGTCTCTGAAATCTGGTGTAGTAGAGGAAGAAATATCAGAATTGATACCTTAATTGTCTTTCTCAGATGCAGGAGTGACGAACACAACCGTGAGGACTCGAACCACAAGTGGGTTGAATCCAGGGGCCCATTGGTAAATGTCCAAAACCAATGGTGGCGAAAAGGAATCGGTGTCCATGTGCATTGCTAGCTAAGGGAGATGTGACAGGGTACCTTGTGCCCCAAAAAGATTTTCGTAAACAAAAACAACTAGCAAAGTCAGAGGCCAACACAAGATGGCAGGAGTATGCAGAGCATGTATATCAGCAGCCACAAATTCTACAAATGAGGTTAGTTAGTTCTCTGAGGAACTGTTGTCCTACTAATATTTAGAAAAGTATGCTAACATCCAAAGTCATCAACTAGGTGAAAACACTAAGTAGAAATTCAGATTTTTGGGATATGAAATAAGCAAAATGTTCTCCGCTTTGAAAGTAACCAATGTTGGATATAATGATGGATCAAAATCTGTTTTTAAAAAAAAAAAGAGAAACACAAAACTACTTGTTGCCAATTTTAAATGTGCATAGATCTGCAAAAGTCATGTGATGCGATTTATAGGCCACTCTAACCTGAAACAGTGTTGCTTAGAGTGGAAGATTGCTTAGCTCATACTAAATGTTTTGTTTTACTTTGCTTTGCTCCAGGTCGGCAGATACTTTGTTCTGAAAAAGCTACAGCAGTCGCCTCTGTACATGTGTTCTGTGCCACAGATCTGATATTGTGCTAACATTTGGGAAGACCACAGGGCACTTGGTAGGACTTTCAGACATTTCGCCCGTTCGCTGCGAGCGTCGGCCAACGGCCGTCACGAGCACTACCTCGCAGCCCTGCCCGCGCACCGAAACGCCCGCACCGCAGCAGATTTTACGCCGCGGTTAACGGGTTAAAACAGTCAGTAGTAACAGACAGCCACCCACTCTGACTAATTCAGCATTATTTTCTTCCAGCTGCTAGTTTATCAAACAGCCTGGTGCCGCTAAGACGTCCATCTATTTTGGCATACTACCAAAGGGGTGTAGAATTTCATTGATGTGTACACCTAGGTTATGCTTAATTTCAAGAACTCAACAACAACATATGCAAAGATAAAGAGTTTTTAAAGTATATATTTTTATCAACTTTATCATAAACCAAGTGAATCCAAACAGTCAATCGGGAGATTCCAGTATCTCGCAGACATCTTCAGGGTAGCTCGCAGCCTTCAGTGCCCTTTTAAAGTACAGGGTCACATTTTCCTTTGAAAGTTAAGGAAGGCTGTGTTTATTTTACATTACTATCACCAGACTGAAGATAGCAGGCGTGATAATGAGCAGTGCTGGAGTCAGATTTATGACCCAGGTCGGTGCACATAAGTGAAGAAATGAAGCACTGTGGTATTTCACTCTTAAATAAAAGTCTTTGTCAGCTCAGGATTGGAGCAGGAGTAACCAAGCATTGACATAGCCAATAGGTCACGCCTTTGGGACTGTATTAGTGTTTAGCCATGCAACAGTTGATGTTGTTGCACCAAGGATATTGTGCAGTATAACTAAATACTTATAAATTCCAAAAGGCGAGACCTATTGGCTATGCCAATGCTTGTTTATGTGGGTGACTTTCATACCCATGAAATGAACATAATACTACTAACTGTTGATGGTTGTGGAATTATAGTTGTGGGGAACATGCTTTTTTACCTGAACCACAGTGGAACGATTGCCTCTTGGATAGCCATGGTAAAATCAAAGCAGTATTTTATGGCTAGGCCCCTCAATTTTCCTTAGTATTTCCGACCTGTGCTTGTGTATGCTGGGTGCATGTGAGGTGGCGTTCCATAGTGGCGATCAATCCTGCGTGTATCTAGCACCTTAAGTTCTACCATGCTTTTTATGGTCTATTGCAACCAGAGTTACCCATATCTTTTCAAGTCCCCCTGCGTTAGTATTGCAATTCCCACATCCATTGAATATCTATAAGAAGCACAGTGCTGTGTCAGGCGTTGAATCATCATCCAGAGGAATGGAGTGGTGAGAAGTGTACAAAAGAAGAAAAAGATTAGGCCATAAAAGAGGTCAGTTTAAATAAGTGAACATGAGAGTGCATGCAGGTAGGAGAGGAAAGGGAAGAAGAGTGCAGAGAGGAAAGGGATGGAAAAGTGTAGAAGGGAAAAGGACATAAATTAAAAGATGAAGAGGAGTGTAAACTACAGGCAAAAGGGAGAAATGTATCAAAGACGACTTCAACAAACAAATGGATTAAAGGTAATGAAGGGCGGGCCAAAGAAGAGATGGTTCACATACACCCCTAACAGTGTTGCGCAAAAGTATTTAAATAACTAAACATGCGCGTTAGAGGCATACCGCGCAGAAAATGAAAGCACACTGTGATAGTGCAGCAAAATGCTACGTTTTGCGCCATGTGGCAAATTAAATAAATAATAAGTGCGTCCGAGGCGGACCGCGCAGTTAACCAGCTGCAGCACATATTTATTTTATTTTAAGAGTTTTATATAGCGCTGGCTAGACCCGGAGGTATCAGAGCGCTTTACATGAGGATACACATTGTTATAAAGTTACATCAGTTACAAGTTACATCTGTTGCTAGAAACATTTAAATAGCATGGAATACTAAATAAATGGTGCGTAGAAGTAAGGGGGTAAGGTAAAAGGGTAGGAGGGAGATACAGCGGAGCTGCAGTCCGGTGGAGCGAGATGGGGGGTGGGGGAATCAAGAGTGAGGAATTGTTTTTTCCTTTTATCTTGGAATTTTGCGGTGAGGTGCCACTCTAGAGCAGAGGTTCCTTTGTTGAATGCGTTTGGTGATTTTATTCCTGATGAAGAGTGGCCCCATTCCATGTATTGTTTTGTGGGTGATGCAAAGCACCTTGAACGTGGATCTTCTGGGAACCGGTAACCAATGCAGGACTTTCAAGGCAGGGGAGATGTGGTCTTGCGGTTTTATATGTAAGAGTAGTCTGGCAGCTGAGTTCTGAATCCATTGTAGTCTTTTCATGGGCGTTAAAGATGATCCGTGCTAGAGGCTATTAGTGTAAAAGAGTTTGGATAAAACAAGGAGAAGGTAGCCTGAACCTTATGTGTATTTCTCCATAAGCAGATATGCCCCACAGTACTTAGGTCTCTTCTTAAATATTCTAAGTGCCAGGAAAACCATAAGGAGTATAAGGCTGGACACTCGACAACTTGAGTTCCCCAACACCATGATCGCTTCACTGAACCCAGGCGTACTTAAACGGCACCTTGCCCCGATAACCCACCGACCCTGGTGTGGGCACCGACTGGCTTTAGGCAGCCTGCCACACACAGACATGGTTCTGAACCACTGGGTGGAGAGCCTCTGCTTTCTGGAACCAGAAACAATTAACATCCTGGGCAGAGATGTCAAAGGGGAAGCTTAAAAGGTCTACAGGCTTTGCAATGCAAACCTAAGCCTTTGCGGTTAGCGGCAGATGGCAAAGCCCGGTTTACAACCCCAGTTTGGGCGGGAAAACCCAAAAGAAAAGGAGGTGTGCCCAACTCTGCCAACTCCACCCATAAGTTGGGGGAGGCGAGGTGAAGCACATCTTTCAGTCCACGTCATCTCGAAGATGGGGGGGGGCCTCCAATCAGGGCTTGGGCTATGCCCCCTCCCACAGGAGGGAGACATAATTGAGGGTGCAGTCACCCGAGGTAAGGGCCCATTGGCCCTACCTGCTACTCCCCTAAAACGCTCCTAAATTTAGGATTTAGGTGGCTCCCATAGACCTGGAAATAAGATATGCGATGACTAATCAAGAAAGAAGACATCCCTGCGGAGAAGACTGAAGACAACTGCCTTGGTCTTAGCCCTACAAGCCTGTCTCCAGCTTCGACAAACCTCTCACCTGTCTTTCAGGCAGCAACCTCTGAAAACTTTGGAAGGACTGCTGCCTTTGAAAAAGACTCCATTTTCTCTGTGGACAGCGGACCTGTCCAAAAGAATCTAACTCCAAGGACTGTGAATTCGCGCCTCCTGCCCACTCTGCACCGGACGCCCACAACCCAAGTCTGAATGGCCCTCCTGCCCAGTGAATTCTCCCCAGAATACGAATCCAGCGTTCGCAGACCTTTTGTGACCTGCAAAGACAGAGTCTGCAATGTGAACCTGAAGGCCCCCCTACGACCAGCCCTGAAAGGAGAACTCCGATGTCTAAAGGCACCTCTGCACCCGCAGCCCCTAGGGTTTGCAGAGATCGATCGAAATCAGGAAAGTACATTTTTTATTTAACTCCTTGAATGCTCATGACGAGCTCAGCTCGTCAAGGCCCGTGGAACGCTCAGGTGCGGGGAGAATTCCCCCGCTGTGCTGAACGTTCCACAGAGCCAATGCACCTGTGACGAGCTGAGCTCGTCATGAGCACAGGAGCACCGTAGCTCATGACGAGCTCAGCTCGTCATGAGCATGGAAGCGCTGTGCGCGCCCCCCTCCCCCCCAGCATAGCGGGGGAATAACCCCCGCAGCAAAGGGGCTAAAACACGTAATTTAAAACAAATTACAAATGAAACACAAACTTTCACACTGTTGAATGTTATCCTTGGGGGAAAACAATATTGTGGTTCACCAATTGAACATCAAACTCGCAATTTCAGTCTTCGGAGTTAAAAGTCAGCATGGGTCAGGAGTTGGGAAGGCATCTCTAGCAGCAAGGGCCGTCGTGGAGAGCAGGAGAGGTCAGGCAACATTGAACAAGAGGTCATGAGTGCAGGGGAGACTTCATGAAACTGGTGAGTCACTCAGACTTGGGCGTCTGGTGCAGAGTGGGCCAGAGACAAGGATCCGCCGGGATCTAAAGCCTTTGGAACCTGTTTCTTTTGGACAGGGCCGCTGTCCTCGGGAGATTAGTCTTTATTGAAGGAAACAGTCCTTCCAGGGGTTTGGGAGGCCGTGCTGCAAGATGAGTCGCAAGTTTTATTGAAGCTGGAGACAGGCCGGTAGGGCTAGGGCCAAGGCAGTTGCCTTCTGCTGTAGGGTGTCTTTCTTCTTAGGTCATCACAGATCTGGGAAACCCATCTAAATAATATATTTAGGGGGCATTTCAGGGGGCAACAGGTATGGTCATAGAGTTCCAAAGTTTTAGGATCAGATGAGGGAAGGATCTCCCTTCCCATCTGGCTCTTTTATCCTTGTTGTGCTCATTAGGAAATCGCATAAGGACCGGAGGGACCTGTTGGGTATATAAAGGGGAGATGCGACCGTAACAGGGATGGACCCCTGCCATGCATAACTTTGTGAACAAGGCCAAGTGCCTTAAACTTGACCCTGGACAGAATAGGGAGCCAGTGTAGTTTGCTCAACGATGCTTTCACTGACTCCTGCTTTGGAATTTTTTGTATCATTCTGTCCGCCACATTTTGAACAAACTGCAGCCTGTTGAGTACATATTTGGGGCCACCCCCAATTACAATCAGTTACCGTAGTGCAATCTGGAGACCACTAGTGACTGAATCACCGGTCTCCGTGCCTGATCTGGGAGAAGGTCTGTGATCTTACTAGTCAGGTGAAGAACACCGAAGAGGTCTTGGGGTGGGATGGGGGGGTTAGGATGAGA
This sequence comes from Lissotriton vulgaris, assembly GCF_964263255.1. NCBI lineage: Eukaryota > Metazoa > Chordata > Amphibia > Caudata > Salamandridae > Lissotriton > Lissotriton vulgaris. The sequence goes on along the minus strand of NC_141685.1, from coordinate 794,095,429 downwards.
AAGGGGTGGCTGCAATACCAGCATTTAGATATAGTACAGAGACTTACAGAACCCTTCTCCAGGAGTTAAGTGAGTGGTAGGCATGGGCAGTCAGGCTGAACCAGCAAGGGGGGGCTCAGGCCTCAATGCTGGAACACCTTTGGTCCTCTTCTCCACAGCCCAGGGAGAAGGGTGCAGAGGTGTCCTAAAGCATTGGGTTTTTCTGACAGGGAGCAGTCGCGGTAGAGGAGACATGTGTCTGCAGGTGACCTCAGGGAGTCCACAAGAGGGGGTCACCACACTAGACTGTCTCTGGAGGGCTGGCGGGACCACAATGACACATTTGGCCCACTTCAAATTGGGCTTGGAGCGAAGGGTGCATCTTCAGGTGTCAGATTTCTGAGCCCTTCCAGAGGTCTTTGAATACCTGCAGGATGCAAGTAAGCAGGCCCAGGCTTTGGGGGCTCAGCAGCTGCAGGGCAAAACGACTTTTGGTGCAAATGGCGAATGTAGCAGGCAGGCTGGCAGGGTTGGCGGCAAGTCAGTTGTGGGATCTTCTGTTCTTGCAGGATGCGACTCTTCGTCTTTCAGGTCTGAGTTTTAAGGGTGTTAGAGGAGTGTAGGGTAGTAGCCAATGGGCTACCAATCTTTGGGGTTACATCGCCCCCTATATGACCACTTCCTGTGGGAAGAGGGCATAACCCTGTCCTAGAATTCCTAAGTATGCCATCACAAAGATCGCTTCTTCTGAAAAATTGCAACCAACATTAGGGGTGGTACTAGCCTGGGGCAGCACGCCTACCTAACTAATTTTACCACCTCAGGTGCCAAAGGGGCTCTGGACAAAGAGTCTGCTTCCTCTCCGGTGAGGGGAACAATATTCACATTTCAAAGATGGCAGCTCTTTGCTTTGAGGCTTGCCAGGCTAATAAGCAGGTCATCCTTAGGGAGGGGGTGTGACACCCTCTTCCAAGAAAGGCTTTAGTCCTATGTCTCCTGAGAGAAAAACGCTCACCCTAGGTCGGTACAGTGACTCGAGTGGCAGGCTGGCAGAAAATAGTCAGCGAGCACACCAGAGGATGGTAGCTTTTCAGGGGGCACCTCTAAGGAGCCCTCTGTGTGCATGTATTGGTAAATTCAGCATTAGAATCAGAGTGGGTTTATCAATCCAAGATGTTCAATACCAAACATCCCTATTTTCAGTGAAGCCATCATGTAGTTGGGGGGAAAAATGTTCACCATTGTCCAGCGCACAAGTTCTAAAATGGCAAACATGGCTTCCCGGTCCTCTTGCACTGGCAGTAATGTAACTGACCAGCACAGTGGCATATCTACTTAAGCAGGTAGGCCCTCACAGGTAATACCAAGCACCCTGCCTTAGGGCTCCAAGGCCTGTTGAAGGGGTGACTTACAAGTACTACAAGCAGTGTTAGGGGACCTGGCACACAGGGATGTGTGTCAGGTTGTGTTTTTAGTGTTGTCTGCACCAAAACACGCAGCCTGCAATAGCAGCCCTGCACAAGTTTGGTGAAGGGTCCCTCAGGTGGCACAATTTGTGCTGCATCCTTTGGGGGACCCTCTTTAGTACTTAAAGAGCCAGGGGTACCATTTACCAGGGACTTAGAGGGTACTAAAGGCCTTGTCAATTGGGAGAACAATTGTACACTTTTTGGGAAAGAGATATGGCACTGGGGACCTGGTTAGCAGGAACCCAGTGTACTTCAGGCAAAAGTGCATCAAATATCAGGTATAATACGGGGGTGACCCTGTCAAAAAGGAGTACTTTTCCCTAAACTCTTATTCCCAAGAGAAAGTGGACCTAAGGGTCAATGCCTGACCTCCTGTGAAGCTACATTGAAATTAACTGCAAAAGGCCTTTTCTTGAAAGTATTCTCGTGACAAGAAGCGACTGAACCTGGGCTGGACCTTGCTGTTGACCTTTCACTGACACCTTGAGAGTCTTTAAGTTCCTGCCCCTAAGGTCCTGGACAAGAAGAAGGACAATGGAACCCTACTCACAAAGGAGCCAGGGTGATTTAAGCTTTTTTAAGAAACAATGGTTCCTGTGGCTTATATACTCAATGTTTAATTAAAACAGACTAGGCGAAAGTCGCATTTGGCCAGGGCTTGTAGTGAATGTCAGAGAGAAAGAAAACACCTACACTGATTCAATATAGTTGAGAGTTGTATTTGTAAATTTAATTACCAATTTTCACAAAACATATACCAAAAAATTATTATAGATTTACAAGTGTATAAAGTGTCCCAAGTGAAACATGAACCTAAACAATGTAAAACATGAGTGACGTTTTCGTGACAATATTTACAAGGTGTCTAGCTGTTTGTTTTCCAAAAAAAGCGACCAATATTACATATTTTTCTGGTTACACAGTATCTACATAGTAATAGAATACAGTTTTAAATGGTTCGCTTTTCTTTTTTTCTCAACGGCGTTTCGACCCTATTCAGGATGTGGGGTCTCTTCAGGACCTGTGCTGTATGGGACATCTGATTGTTAGAAATGCTGAAAGTGGATTGTGGTGATTATACCCGTGCAGAGGTGAAGAAAATAGGGAGGGATACTCACTAGGGGGCCCAGCCGGGCTCCCTAGTATGGGTGAGGTTTTCAGCAATCCTAGTTAAGGTGTGTGTTACAGAGTTCTGTTGCAATGAAATGATTCAGCATCTGCTATTAATGGTCCAGTATGCGGGCGCTTCTCCTATCAATGAGTTTCAAAAAGCGGGTGGATTCTTAGATTCCGAGTTGAAAAAGGACGCGACCGCTTCCGTCGGTCTTCCTTGTACAATGACCTAAGGTCCTGGAGCCACACAAGCGTACTCTTGTGGCTGTTTAGGTACCAGAAGAGAGGTTGATAACCTTCAAAAAGCCTTTTGCTTCACAGCTCCAGACTGACTTAGGCTCTTTGTAATTAGAGATAAGTAGGAAAACTCAAACCGTACAAATCAAACAGCTGCTCCTAAGGTACAAAAAAGTGGTATGGTCTAGTTTAGAATTCAATTACCATGAATTAAAACAAGTCAAAGATTAAAAACAATGAATCAGAGGCTAATGGATTAAAACGCAATTTGCAAGACAATGGAGGATAGAAGCGGTTTGTTTCTACACAGGAATACAATATTCAGGCCAACAAAACGGGGATAGAAATACTTGTTGCAGTGGAGTCACATGGGGGGTGGGGGTAACCTTGAGCCGCTATAAAGAAGAATACACATGGTCTCAGTTTCGTCTCAGATAAGCAGAAAAGAATGAGCTGATGTAGCCAGGGCAGCTGTTGGTGATTCAGTTATCCAGGTAATCTCTCCCTGTCCCGGGGGTCTTGAATTCATGGGCTTATCTAGATATCCCTTGGCAAATGCTCTTCAAAAACACTGCAAAACACAAGCCCTATAAACAGATCACAGTGTCCCTCTGCTCCATTCCACTATGTAGTTTTGCCTGGAAACCTGCCTCTGGCATGGTCACATTTCTAGAATATGCTTCACAAAATTAAGACACCAATAGAGAATAAGAACGAGAGATTTTTTTAATGTATTTATTTTTATAAAAAAGATCTTTTGCCATGCTCTCAAGAATAAGGATAATACTTTCTATACAAATATAAAGGTGTTCAGACATGAAGATCTCATGATGGAAGGAAACTAAGGTTTCTAGATTCACATACGAATTCACAGCCATAGACATTTCTATAGCCATTATGATCCTGTTTCTCCTAGATAACCGGCTACAGACCACATACTTAGCATTAAATATGAGTGAGGCACACCCATTTGGTGCGAGGCCATCTGGAAAGGTTTGGTCTCAAATGTCACTCTTCAAAGAGGAGAGGGGTCTTGCTATTGCAGCTCGTCATCGGGGGGGGCATTCGAGCTGTGCCTCACCAACTGCAAGTATCTCAAAATGCCTGCATACTCAATAGTCCATTGTTTACCCTTAACCCTTGGAGCTGCACTAGTTACATAACCATTGCCCTAAGGCATTGCTATGCATATGCAAGTAGGCTGTCAAAATGCTTCCAACTCTTAGGGTTATTCGAAATATCCTGCCCTTTTTAACTAAAATGAATAACTCCATGCTTCCTAGCAGGAGCAAACTGGAATCTTGGCAACGGCCTTCGCTTCAATCTACACCTTGACCTTTGAGTAAGATCCAGTGAACAAATGTGATGCAAGTATAATACAGGATTTCATTTGGGAAGCCATAAACACACTTAAGATTTTTTATAATGCCATCCCACTGAACAGTAGTTAAGGTATGCGCTATACACAGAGTTCCCTGGCCAACTGGGTGGCCCATTATGGCCTTCATAGACAGGCCTCTAATGAGTAGACTACAAAGGTGGATTCCCAGACTCATTTCACAATATAATATTAGTTATACATCATTAAATACAGCTAACTGCTGCAATCCTCAGTCACAGAGCATTCTGTAGGGGGGCCCTGGAATGGTGCCTGCGTGCACGCGCCGTCTTCACTCCCGCAAGGTGGATGCCACCACAAGCAAGAGTACAGTGCTTGAAGAGTTTAGACCGATGGCTACAGGCCCTCCTACAGCAGCGCATGCACGCTGCCTAGGCGAGACCTAAAAATGATACGTCTGAATGATTTTATATGGAAGAAAAGAAAAACAGAGTTAACTTAATGATTGTTAACTCGTCATTTTAATTTTCTCCCATTTAGAAATGGCGCATTTACAAAGAGCAGGCCTCTTGCTCCCAGTGGCTAGTAGACACTGGGCCATATTTATAATCGAAAAATACTGTCATTTCTTTTAAATGGGAGAAATTTACAGTGAACAAAAATATTCCTATAAAACATTAAAGGGACAGATTCATATTTTGGTGGATGGAGTATTCGTCATTGCCCTTGCATAGGACTTTACGTCCGCCTGGCCGAGAATACTTTGTCCACTAGATTTATAAAAGACCATCAAGCAGATGGTCATTTATAAAGGCATTGGAAGGAATCGCTGTCAAAGTGTTCCTGGTAATGCATGTTACTATTTGCTACAGGGCTGCATCAGAAGGATGCAGTGCTGCAGCAAACAGTCTTGTTTTCTTTAAAACAAACATTAAAAAGAAAAATCACAAAACAGGATTTTCTTTTTGAAAAGAAAAAACAGTAATGCTCCCCTTGCCCTGGGAGACTTCTTCCACGGTGAGGGGAGCATCTGAAGGGTTTTAATCTTCCTTCCAAGAAACAGTAAAACATAACTATATGTCCGTCCATCCAAATTGGGTGGGAGGACATGTAGACATTCTTCCAATGGGCCTTTCGCCCCAGGGCAGTCGGAGAAGTTTGGCCACAGGGGAGACAGCGTAGAGTCCGCTGTGCCCAAACTTACAGCCCGCCTGCAATTATATTTGATAGGCGGACCACTATATTGCAGGGGAGGGAACTCCATTGCCATTGTGGTGGAGTACGATCTCTGCTAATATTTAAATCAGGCAAGTCTTACTGGTTTTCTCCACTTTTAATTAAGCCTTAGTTTTTAGTGACGTACGACACCACTTCATTTGTATCATTATTTGAATACTTATCACAATGAATGAATTATGTTGTAACTGCATCCCTTTCACATGGCAGTGTGTTTCCCGATGTAAAAAAACATAAGGTGTCCAATACTACAAGTTGCCATGAAAAACTTTTGATAAAGACAAAATAAAATAACAGTTTCATACTGTAATCTCCTTGCTGCTTTATGAGTATATGATCACTATGGTGACTGATATTTATTGAAGAATATTGTGAAAATAATTCCTACGGGGACAATTTGTTATTGTGTTAGTTTTTTATGAAGCATGTTTCTTTACTTTAAATTCCTCCAATTTAAAGAAATGGCTGTATTTTTTTGAGAAAATGTAAAAGATGAGTTTTGTGGAATCCATATAAACATAAACTTAACTCTTCAGTTTAATTTTCTCCCATTTGAAAGTGTCACATTGAAACACAGCAGGCATATTTCTCCCAGTGGCAGTAGATACCATATTTATAACAAACAAATGGCTTTATTTTTCAAAGTAGGGGAAATTTAAAGTGCAGAAAAATGTTCCAGATTATCAACATTTTTGCAGAACATTATTCTGCACTATAAGGTTCTCTCATTTGAACAAATGTTTCTGTTCTATATGTAAAGGCGAGTCATATGGTGAATGGTATGTCCTCTGCCACAAGTACATATGACAGGCTCTCGATCACCCATGCACACAAATCCCATTCATACGCACACGTTCATACATCCACAAAGACCAAGTTCCTACTGACACACATGGCAGCCCTGTCATAGTGGTCCTAGTCAAACTATTTTGTTCAAACCATAGTATCTCTCTTTATGAACATTAGGCTTAAAGTCAATGCAGCTGGGCTTTGAGGTGTCTGTTAACACTACGCGAGTGGCTTGCCTTCAGAAGCTCACAATGATTTTCACTGATCAGAAGTAGCCCTCACTACAAAAAAGGTCAGAGACCCCTGTCATAAACAGTATAATAAATATTCACAAATTAATAATTCTACTACTTATACCTAAAACCCCCTCCTGGGGTATAGGGCGTCAATTAGGACTCGCCAGCCATCTGTCTTGAGCTTTTCTTTCAATCACATGCCTGCAGAGAATGTGGTCTCTTCAGTCCCTGCTCCTTTTTAGGATTTTTTCATGGGAAGGTAGTTGGGAAGTCTGCTGCCATAGGCCGCTGTTGCGGATGGTGTTTGGCTAGCAGATTTGAAGGACTTTCCTCAGACAGGTGTTAATGAAGGTCTTGACTTTGTTGGTGGTGGTCACTGTTTCTACTCCATACAGAAGGCTTGATTTTACGTTGGTGTTAAAAAAACGGATCTTGGTAAGTCGTGTTAGGTCCTTTGAGCTCCAAATCTTCTTTATCTGAATGAATGCAGCCCTTGATTTTCTGATTCTTGCCTTGATCTCGGCATATGTGCCGCCCTTCTTGACTATGATACTGCCCAGGTAGGTAAACGCCTCAACCTTTTCCAGTGCATCGCATGCAAGAGTGACTCCATCTGTGCTTGCTGTTAGCCTTCAGGATCATGTTTTTTCCCCTGTGGATGTTGCAGCCAAGTTGTGCTGATGTTACTGCCACATTGTCGATCTTCTCTTGCATTTGTAGATGGGTATGGGAGAGTAGAGCCAGGTTATCTGCAAAGTCCAGGTCATTACTTTGTAAGCGGTCCTGGAGACTCTTCCAAGTTTATCCGGCACATCACAGTGGTGAAGGTGTTTCCAAAAGGTCTCTCTGTCCACACTGTTGAATGCCTTCTCATAGTTGAAGAAATCGAGTTCCATTCCATCGACTGCTCAATGATGATGCGCAATGCTGCAATCTAGGCTGTGCAGGGTCCATCTTTGTGGAAGCCAGTTTGCTCGTCTTAGAAGGGAGCATTTTGCAAAGGATGACTCTGTTGAACACTTTGCCTGGGATTGATAAAAAAAGTAGTTTGTGCAGTTACCCAGATCACTTTTCTTGTGGATCTTGACGAGAGATCCCTCCTTTCAGTCTGATGGCACTTTTGCCTCTTCCCAGATCCTTCTAAACATGAGGTAGGGCATGTCCATTGATGTTTCAATGTCTGCCTTCAGTGCCTATGCAGTAATGTTGTCAGGTCGTGCTGCCTACCCATTTCTCATATGTTAGATGGTTTGCTGTAGTTCTTCCTTGGTTTGTCTGCTGCAGTCGATTGTCAAATCCTTGTTAGCTGGCTGTATGTCTGGTGCAGACTGCGGCACGGGTTGGTTCAGCAGTTTTTCAAAGTGCTTCGCCCATCTTTGTTGTTGGCCTTCATTACCCATGATTACCACCTAGCTTTGTCATTAATAGGACTCTCTGGCTTGCTCTGTCTGCTGGAGTGTTTCCTCGATATGTTGTAGAGTTCTTTCAAATTGACATGGCTTGCTGCTTTCTGGGCTTCTGTGGCAAGGCCAAAGATGAATCTTTGCTTGTCGGTACTTAAGCTTCTCTTTGCTTCCTTGTTGGTTTCTGTGTACGCACCCTGAGCTTTCGCTTTTTCTGCTCTTGCTCAGCTGACGTTGACTGCAGCTTTCTTTTCCTTTCTCTATTGGATTTTGCAGAGAGTCTGGGGGGAGATTCACTCTTTATGATGCCACTATTTATTTGATCTTCTCCCACTGACTTTTTACTGGCTCACTTGAAAATTGTTGCTTAGGGTGACTGAGTATTCACTCACTCGTTTGTAAGCATCTTTGTGGTGGGTGGTGTTATATTGCTGGTGTCGGTTTGTAGATTCCATCCATGCTTTCTTCAGCTTTAGCTTCAGTCTGGCCATGACAAGGTGATGGTCTGACGCCACCTCCACTCCTCTCATTACTCTCACATCACAACTTCTTGGCAATGCAGACAAGGTCGATCTGATTTTCTGTTGAATGGTCTGGTGACACCCCCATTGCTTGTGTATTCTTTTGTTTGGGAATACACTGCTGCCAATCGCCAGACTGTTCAGGGTGCAGAGATCTGCAAACCTTCACCATTCCCATTCATATCACCAAGGCCATGGTTGCCCATGACTTCTGAGTACCCGGTTTTGTCACTTCTGATCTTGGCATGGAGGTCCCCCATCAGAATGGTGATGTCCCTCTCGGGGCATTTCTCCAAGATGGATTGGAGTCTATTGTATAATGGTTATTTTTCCTCTTCTTCACGGTCATTTGTAGGTGCAGAACAGTGGATAATATTCATGATTATCCTATTTTTCTTTGTGCAGAAGGTTGCTGTGATAATTCTGGGGCCATAGGCTTCCCATTCGATCAAAGCTCTGTTGGCTGCTGGTGACAATATCAGTGCTACTCCCTGAGTGTGGGGGGCAGTCTTCCTCATGTCCAGAATACATTAGCATCCCTCCTGGGGTCAGTTTTTTCTGTCCGGACTGGGTCCATCTGGTCTCACTGATGCCAAGCAGGGCAAGATTATAGTTCTCATCTCCGCTGCCACTTGGGCTGTCTTGCCTGCCATGTGCATGGATCTCACGTTCCAAGTCTCGATGGTGATGGTCTTCTTCGTCAATATTAGGTGGATCAGCTTTGTAGCTTCTTGGGATCTCTGGCTTTCACCACAAGGAGTCAAATTTTCCTTGAAGGAGATTCCTCTCTCCCCAAGGCCGGGAGGTCTTTTGGTTGATGTTTCTGTAGTAAGGATTTTTTACATGAAGTGGTTGCTAACGCCAGGTATAACCATCCTCCTGGGAGGAGCCAAGATGGCGACCGGAGCGGACGTGTAAGCTCTCGGCTCCGCCGGCCCTTGAATCCTGCGCCGTCATCCTGCCTACAATCCTGATGCAAATCCCCTTCGGGACGTGCGGTGAAGTGCGCTGACTCGGCCAGCGCTCCTCCGGATCCTCTGCCTGCCTGGTGTCCGAAAATATCCTGCTTTTGCCTGCCGGCCCTGGACCCCTGCTTGTGTGCTGTGCACCGCCGGACCTCCGAGGCTTTGTTCTGCCCTGGCTGCTCGCCTGGAGCCGGGGAGTGGGGACGCCGCCTCGGCTCGGGCGGCAGCTTGTCCTCCACAGCCTGCCGAGGCTTCATCGCGCATTGGAATTGCAGCGCGATCACTTGGAACGGTCGCGTTGGGTAACACACTCCTTCGAGAAGCTGACGGTGGGCTGCCTTTACTCCATCGCTGCTCCTGCCTGGCACCGGCGAGCTCCCCCCGCCCCCACCGACCTGATTGACGACCACTGCTGATACGGTCCCGCACGGACCTTGGCTGGCGGCGAGACGGACCGGAGCCGTGAGTTCTCATCGATTATCGGCGGTGCCTCCGGGGACCCCCCCACCCCCCCCCCCGGTTTAGCGCTATATCGTGGACAAGATGGCGACGCCTGTCCCCCTGTATCGTGAGGAAGATGGCCCGTCCTCGCTTGGTGACCGCGAGTCCATGGACACACAGGGGGTCAGGTCGCGTTTACCCTCCTCCGACCTGGAACTCAGGGAACAGCAGCCTGCGTGTTCACTTAGGGATGTTCTGGCCGCTCTGGGTGACCTGAGATCGGCGCTAAAACGTGGATATGCCACTCTGGGCGTGCAGCTTGACACCATTGTGTCCGACTTGAGGCGGGAGCGGAAGATCTGTTCCCCACAACGACCGGACCCCCCCGTATGGTTGGCTGACTGGGATACAGTGTCCTCGAGGGTTCGTACTAATGTTGCTACTGTTTCTACTAAAACTTGCAGCACGTCGAAGCCACCGGTCGGACCGGCTGACGATACTTTGTTTCCCTCCCGCCCTGCGTCTGACATTCAGCCTTGCCTGGTATCGCTACTGTACCAGGCGCTAAGAACGTGCCCTCACGCCCATTTGCCTGCTTTGCCTTTGAGACTTCCACCCTTTCCAATGTGGATCTTTTATCAACTAGATGTGTCGGAGTGTCTCTCGGCTGGGGACAGTGGACTTCCTGGAGGCTGGCGACGTCCATCTTCCGTTTGTGTCCCTCCCCCTTTCCCAGTGGAGCCATCTTGTTCCTTTGTTTTTGTGGATGCCAGATTCTCAGGGGGGGTGGGAGTAGGGGGCCATCCGCGTTCGGGCCAGGGCTAGGCGACCCCCTTAGGGGACTTGATGTATCGGCGGGTGGGGACTGGAGTGGGACTGCTTACTGCTTGACTTGTATGCCTATTTGAAGTGCTTCACCCCAGCCATAGTACTGTTTGCTATTCTGATTGTAATGATGAGACTTGGGGTGGCGGAGATTGGTGGGGCTGGCGGAGACCGAGAGTATGTGGAACTGACCTCTTCCCGACTTGCTTTCTCTTCGGGTGTTATAGATTAGAGTGCTCTTCTCCCACTCCTTCTATACAGATGTTATAATTTTTCCCTTGTCTCACCTCTGTGTGGGGCAATGTGTGGACCGCCCGCAGACTACACACTGAATCTTCCAGCTGGCTGGGTACTATTAGGTAGCGCTTAGCTCTCGCTCTTGACGCCTCCTTAGCGATACTGCATTATGGTCCACGGCACGATCGAAGCCTCACTTGACTATCCTGATATCTGGCGAGCCGTCGGCTCTGTTACTTTTCTGGGGTGTTTGACCTGCCGATAACGACTATTGGGATGGGGGGTTGCCAGTAACGGGTGGCGTCCATTTTAACTCGTTGCTTTCCTTTGTCCGGGAAGGCCATCTTAGTTGCCGGCTGCCCCCGGCTTCACATTGTTGCACCTCTGATGGTTTCTTCTTGCACGACCGCAGTATTAATATCCTCTTGCTGGTCTTCGTTGTTGGGGCCTTGGTCCTGGGTGACACGGGGGTCTGGAGGTGGGCTATTTGTTTATAGCTGTTGTGAGGTCTTTTAATTTTGGAGCTCCGTTTGGGGTATTAACCATTGTTTGACTCGCTAGTTTAGCGAGCTTGATAATTGTTGGCTCCTCCCCACCTTTTTCATTATTGGGGGGTCTTAGACTAGTTTGCACACTTGTCTTCCTCCCTATATGTCGAGTGAGACGCTTTTTCTTTTCTGCCGTTCTTCTGATCTTGGTTTTTACTTTCTCCTTTTCCTTTTTCTCCTTTCTCTTTCTTACTACATTTCGGGTTTATGGGGCGACAGACACTCTGCTAGGGGGGGGGTATGCCATAGCCTCTGCATGTGTGTAGGGTGGGGGGGTATGTTTTAGTTTCGTTGATTTCTATGGTATCTATTTATGTTCTTTTTATAATTTCTTCTTTTCTTGTTCTGGGTCTGTCATGAGGGTTCTAAGGAGCGGGTAGCGCTGTGGGCGGTATGTCGATGTGGACTGATGCTTCTGTTGTTGGGAATTGTGCCGCCACACTGTTGGGTGTTTACAATATTGCCATGTTTATTGCTGCCTGTATGTACTGTAAGCGGACTGTATGGACTCAGTTCTCCTTGATTTAATTTTTTCGCTTTATGTTTAAAAACTTTTAAAATTAACCTTCATTGCTCCTCCTCCTTGGCGGCATGATTCAATATTGTGTAATTGCTATTATTTGTTGCTGCACTGCCGGATACCGCTGGGGGGGCCTAAATTGTTTGCTTTCGTGCTCAATTGTTTCGTGGCCGGCCTGACGGTTGTAGGCCCGTATTTGTCCTTCTTTTTCATGCACAATAAAGGTTTTCAAAAATTTAAAAAAAAAAAAAAAAAAAAAAAAACCATCCTCCTTTTGCAGCTGGGCTTGGGGACCGGCCATGGCAAAGTTTCAAATTAATATTACTCTAATAAAAATTGATTATCTAGTTAAGTAATTATCAATTGATTTTCTGCTAATTTCATCTCTTTTCTAATTTCTTCATTCTCCCAAATTTGCATGGACATTTCCCATGTGCCACTGGCATACACAAGCATCTGATTCCTTTAATAAACCGCAGTGTAGTCAGACATCTTGCTTTCTCTACTCCCAATTTCATGTTCTTTATTTACCAGGGTCTTAGCAATGTATCCTTCCAATCATTTAATTCATTTTTCTGCACAAATTTACACTCTAGGTTTCGATCTCATCAGATTGTCGGTTCTATCTCCACTTTTGCTTTCCAGAAAAGCTGGCCACACTAAGTGAAGTGGGGTTCTTCAGATTTCGATTTACCATATCACTAAAAGTAATTTTATCATTTTGTGAATCAATACCACATTAGCACTTCGCAGCAAGTATTTTTAACTGACGAATATCCCTCCTGTTATGTGCAAGCTTTCTTTTACCACATGTAGGTGGGTGAACATTTGTAGCACAAATACAAAGAAATTAGCCATTCGTTGTTATAAACCATGAGGCGCAAAGCAAGAAAATCTTGTAGGGTGATGCACTCTAAACTTCAAAACTCCAATATAAATCATTAGTGACTACTTAAATGTTAGGAGAGACTATGTAGACAGTCCATACACAATACTTATTTTTAATATACTGATATCAAATAAAGCATTAGACAATTGGATAAAGAATGTCAGCAGTATGATTGACATGGAGAAGAGAAATTCAGAATTTAGCCCGTTTTTCTTAGTGCGAATGTGCCCTCTTTTGTCCAAAATGGATGTGAGGATGCATTTTGCACTAAGAAATCGAGCTAAGTGCAACAGAGCATGAATAGCGAGAGAATATGCACTTGGGGTAGGATTTTCCCCAACTTATTCTCAGCATTTAGCTCTATTTTCTCAGTGTAAACTACAACTTGCATCAAAAAAGGATTGGAGGATGTATTTTGCGCCAAGAAATAGTGCTAAATGCAACAGAACACGAACATCGTGCAGCCACTTGTGCTTGCTTAAGGTGCTCTTGAGGTTGTAATTACTATTTATTACAACAGTGAGCGTAATCATGTTATTATTGGTAATTCCACCTCAAAGAGTAATGTGGAATTACTGAAATTACTCATATTTGAAATTTTGCCCAAGCCTGATCCTCATGATATCATAGCGGCAAAAATCGGTTTGCACACACCATGAGGCAAATTTGCTTATTCTCAGATTCAAGCAATAAGTGGACCTGCTACAGGCTACAGCCATATTAGTGAAGACTTGTTCAAAAGTGCTGCACACTTTTTGCATATGTTAATCAATGCGTCAAGGGTGGGAGTGTATGGTAATCCGTTGCATTATCAGCTCTGAATACTCTGTACATGCCTTTTTTGTCCAGCTATAAAACGGGCATTTTTTTTATTACTTTAAACGAACCTCAATTTTCTTAGCTCATTACTATTAGTCGCAATCACAATGTCATATTATTGGTTCATAGTTTACAAGTTGCCTCCTGTCCTCTGTGATGTGTACATCAAGCCCCACCTTAAGTCTACTGTACATTTTGCAATCTGTAAGCGTGAATTTAAAATTACAAAATTGAAATTATAGGTACCAGAAGGCAAAATTATGAATGCTAATTAGACATGACTTTCTGAAAGAACTTGAACAATTTGAGAGAGCTGTGTCTCTGGCCTTTCTTTGGTGGTTGGTACAGTGGTAGTAACCCATCCTCCATGTGGCATTGTTACAAGTTCTTGCTTCCTGCTGGACGAACAGATAAATATTGCACTGGAGGATTTTGTGGGATTTTGGCAGTAGTAGGGGACATCAGTGTCCTTCTTCAAACTAGGTTGGGTTATGCTAGTTCAAGAACAACCTTTCCCATGGACTGGCGCTTAGCCACATAAGCAAAAGCCTCGTTTACCTGTGAACAGAAAGAAAAGAGGGACTTAATATCCTTTAGAAATAAGCACAAACCTGAATTACCACTTTTTAATTTAATACTGAGGACCACGTAAAAACAGGGTTTTTTCATAGTGAGAGTAAATTTCAGTCAAAATAAAAATGAATTATTATTACTGTTCATCTTTGAAGTTTATTAATAAATACTAGGATGAGCCAAGACTGCTTTTAGAGGGTCGTTCTCTAAGCAGGGAACCAGAGTTCAAAACTTTGGTCAGAAGACGTGGTCTTATGGGACGGGAATGTCCCTTGAATGAAAAACGGGCCTTTACCCGTGGCATGTGAAAACTGGAATTCAGACTGTTAATATTTGGGCTTGGCATCTGCTTAGTAGACTAAAGCTGTCCTTGAGAATGCAACATCGTGGAACTTCCCTGTGGCCTGCAGTGATGAGAGAAACCTACCCTATGCACACACTCTATAAGTACAAATGGCCACAATGTGGCTTGATACAAAAGTCCAATATAGTGCAGAGAAACAACAGTAATAGACAGTAATAAAATGAACATGTGTTGAAAGAAGGTCTTGGTTTCCGTGTTTTTAATGGAACAAAGCTTGAAAACAACCAGCCGACACGTGTTTCATCGCATCTCGCGAATCTTCAGGGCTCAAATGGTTGTGCTTGGCCCAAGAGGTCGCTCTTCCGGTGATACTTCCGACCCGGAAGGGCTCAAGACCAGCAAATTTCAGTATTCAAGTAAAGTAATTTAGCTTGCAAGCGTAATGCGCTTTTGTTGATCGCCCGGGAGAAGATATAATGATACAAATAATATCGGTTCACTCAATATCTCAGGGTTTGTAGTGTCCGCATTTGGAACACAGAGACCCGGGAGACAAGAAGGAAACAAGACGTCTGTCAGACATCGAAATAACGCGAGGCCATAGAGCAACCTCTTTTTAGTCCTCGAACTACAAACCCTGAGATATTGAGTGAACCGATATTATTTGTATCATTATATCTTCTCCCGGGCGATCAACAAAAGCGCATTACGCTTGCAAGCTAAATTACTTTACTTGAATACTGAAATTTGCTGGTCTTGAGCCCTTCCGGGTCGGAAGTATCACCGGAAGAGCGACCTCTTGGTCCAAGCACAACCATTTGAGCCCTGAAGATTCGCGAGATGCGATGAAACACGTGTCGGCTGGTTGTTTTCAAGCTTTGTTCCATTAAAAACACGGAAACCAAGACCTTCTTTCAACACATGTTCATTTTATTACTGTCTATTACTGTTGTTTCTCTGCACTATATTGGACTTTTGTATCAAGCCACATTGTGGCCATTTGTACTTATAGAGTGTGTGCATAGGGTAGGTTTCTCTCTATAACGTAGGATTAGTACAGCTTGCTGACTTCTCCTTTGAGTGGTTATATGGTTGTCCACTCACCCAGTTGCACCACCTCCCACTTTGTCCTACAGTGCTTCCATACTGGCAGTGCGCCCATTTTCTGACATCTAAAAACCATTTTTCTTTTTTAATTTGCCCTGTGGCCTGCAGTGATGCACCAATCATGCCCTCATATTTGGCAATGGACTGCTGTTCTTGCACTTGGTACATCAAGTAAAACAGTGGTGGCAGCAAACCATGTATTGAGGCTGTGTGGTGTGATTGAGCCTTTCTCTCTTGACTCTGTAATTGAGAGTGTGGTCTACTGAGACCCTCATGTAAAATTCCACTGTTACATGAAATCTGGAACCTTACACTGACATTCTGTGTTGAGCCTGATGTCGAGTGTGTCTGTATGTGCAATTTGAGTGTACCAAGTGTGTGGTATGTCTCTATGTGGTGTCTAATTACTGGTGAGATCCATTTTGGATGCCCCTGGTTCAGCATGGCACAAGATGGAGGTTGAAAATAGGTTCTCCAGGCAGTGGTAATGCACTGTCTGCATTCCCATGGCTGGAGAATAGAAACCCAGACACTGAAGAGAGGAGGATGGTTACCTTTAAACATTCCAAGAGGCCCTTGTAAGCTAAGGACTGCTGTTTAGTTCTTCAAGAGCACCATCATTTGGCACATGGTAGGGGTGAAGAGTGGAATCGCAGTTTATTGTTCAAGGAGAAGACGTTTCTAGGAAAGGCATGCCCTTTTCTCCGTCTCTGGTTACTACTTCAGAAAGGTAATGGCAGCCAGATGCAGATACTTCCCAGTTCATCGCTCACACGTTTTGGATGCTCCTGCTTGGAGTCCGCCTCACTGCTACCTGATATGAGAACCATCTCTGTGCACAAAGCCTGTGCTTGGAGAGTGACCTGAAGATGACATGTGATAAAGACCAACCCAAACTGGCTCTGAAACCTTAGACAGTGGATCCATATCCCCTGTCAGGATGATGCTCATAAATGTGGGATCCAAACCACCCTCTTTGCTCCTGATCAACAAAGGGATTGCCCAGAGTATTTCAAGGACTGCAGGGTGATCGTGGCTGGTGTCTGTATTACAGACTGTCTCCAAGAGATATGGAGACATCATCTGAAGTCTGAAGTTTCTGCAGTAGGAGTTGAGGGTCTACCTTGAGGCTAGAAGCATGCTTTCTGAGAGAGGGAAGTCTGCTTGCCAGGAAACGGCCTTTACAACGTGGGCTGAGCCACAAGTGCCGTTTCCCTGCAAGCGTAACAACGCTTGCCTGAACCATGCATCTACCTTAACCATGCATATGCATGGTTAAGGCAATTAGCAGTCTAGTGTCCGGGTGGCCGGGAGAGGAACAGGAAGCGTTGTAACAGGAAGCTCCAGATGCAGACAGGTAAGTTTGGCAGGGCAAGTTTTGGGGGTGGGTAGTTTGATGAAGGGGCAGGGTTTTGGGGCTTTGGGTGGGGGAAGGGATGGGCCAGTTTTAAGGGCAGGGTGGGAGTAAGTTTTAGGGCTCAGTGCGGAGGCTGAGGTAGTGTTTGGTAGGGGGCAGTGCTTTAGGCCTTGGGAGGGTGGAGGGGGAGGGGTAGTTTCAGGGGCAGGGCGAGGTCGGTTTTAGGGCTCAGGGCAGGGGGAGGTGGTGGATAGGATTTTAGGGCTTAGGGCGGGAAGAGGGTTTGAGGTAGTGGTAATTTACCAAGCATTTCCCTTTAGCAAACATGCCTTTACAATGAAATATGTTGTAGAGGGAAGGATGGTAAAGGCAGGTGTTGTAAAGGAATGCATGGTTAAGACACTTTAGTTGATGTACCACGTTGTAGCGGATCGCGAGGTTCAGCCATGCATGGTTCTGTCATACAATCATGCTGGCCTTGCAGGAGAGAAGCCAAATTTGTTCCTGGTGTGCAGAATAGCCTGAGGGATCGCGAGGCAGCTAGGCAATGAAGCGAGGAGTAACCCCAGCGTGGAAGGTTATCCCCAGGAGTCTGTAGATGATTCTCAATGTGAACTGAATTAAGTCTTCTCCAGGAAGCATGTATCAAGCAAGATCATCAAGCCGCCACGTCTTGAAGGCTGTGCTACTGACATCAGAATACATGACCGATATACACCCTGATCAGCCTGGAAGTCGCAATTGCTAAAGTCATCTACTAGCTCGTGATCAGCTAGCCGGCCACAACTGCCGAGCTTACATCGTTTCTGCATCCACTCTGGGAAAGCCGTAATTGCTCACGATGGGAAGCTGTCATCGGATGCCACTGCACCATGATCCCCCAGAGTTGTCAGGCTCCCAGCAAGGCCACTGCATCCCTAAGAACTCCAAAGAAGCAGCCGCAAGAGTGGGACTGCTATAGACTTCTATTCTACATGAACAAAGAGCCCAGGTGCCAAAAACAGGTAACCATGGGGCATAACGGAGGATGAAAGAGATTGGGAAGCGGGCTAAGGTGTGATGCATTGACTAAGAATTTTCCTGTATGAGTAGTACATGGAGGAAAAACAAAATGAATTGTTGAGTGCATATGTACCTTGTGAGTAACTGCATCTGAGTCTAATAAGCAGTGTCCCAGATTAGACACCACAGATCATGGGCACTGGGGAACTCTGTTAGCAAGGAGTGGGCACTGAATGATGTAGCACCTAGTATCAGAAGCAGGCTTTCAACCCTCTACTGGAATCCTTTAATTGCACTGTGTAGTATTATGTAACATGATTGAAGTACTTTAACTCAAAAAACTAGCACTGGGCTGGACAAACAAGTTACAGACATTCAGAAATGTTCTTTCTGGTGGGTGATCTCTCTAACTGCAGTTTTCCCACCTTTAGAATATTTCAGGTGCCAGACGGGTCTGCAAATCTCTCAGCAATAACTCCAACTCTCCAACAGGTGGTGCTTTGTGACTCTTTAGTAATCTTGCACTACCTCAGAAGTAACTGAGCAGGAATGACAATGACCCCTAGGGGGCAAATGAACTTGGCTGAAACATGTCGATCAAAGCAGAGAGGGTGACAGGGACGTTACTTCCCCAAGTACACCCGAAACATTTTTTTAACCCTGTCAGGAAGGACCCAGGAATAAAAAACAGAGAGGGTACCCTCCTAGATAGTTTTATGGTATTACTGCCTCTGCTAAGTGGATTCCTAGTGTTTTTTCAAAAAACAATTTGCACTCCACCCTGTATGTTGGCCTGCTGCAGGGTGTAGTCGCAGCCCTATGATGAAGCATACCACTATCTAGTGGGTGAGGGCAGTATTAACAAACCCCTAGGGTTTCCCACTCTCAAACTGTGCTAAACAAAATATATGGAAGCTTCCCCCTTTTTGTGTGAATAGAGTATCCATCAGACAGAGCGTTACCTAAGGTAAATACAATTTTCTTCTGTTGGATACTTCTAACACAGATTCCTCATCCTGAGAATAGACACCATAGCAATACCTCCCTAAAGTGGAGCATCTAGGGAGGGCATTCTCTAGGATGAATTGCAGAACATAGTGGTCAAAACATCTCTCTCTGCGGACTTAGTCATCAAAGCAGTAATTCTTCCTGACTGTATGCACCAACGGCCACGTCTTAACCTGGCAGATGCCCAGGACAGGCGCACCCATTGCCAGGGCAGTTGTTGCAGCTTTGGAAAGGGTGAGTTTGGCCCAAAGGCCTTTGGGTCTCTTTTCTCACCACGGTGTATCACAGGTTTATATAAAGGACTATCCACATCAACAGAGTCCTTTTCTGACCTACTGTGCCTTTGTTGCTGCCAGTGTATCCCACAAAGAGCGGATTATAAACGAGGTGGTCCCTTGAAGAGTACAATTTAAAAGTTCAGGGCTCTTTAGCCTCTCCTCCTCTTTTGATGGGTGCAGCAGAGCAAAGATGGCTGGTAGAGTAATCGAATGTACAAGACAGGAGGGTGATCCTATTTTTGGAGGAAGGTGGCTTACGTTACCAGCACCAATTGGTTTAGAAAGCAAGTGCTGTAGAGAGGTTGCACCAACAGTTCACCCAAAAGGCACACAGAAGTGATCATGATGAGAAATATTGTTTTAATTGTCAGGGACATAGGGAGTAACGATGCGCCATCTCGAATGGTTTATGCATGAGGAAGATAAGCACCAAATTGAGGTCCCAAAGTGGCAAACTAAAAGGTTGCAGAGGAAACATGAGCTTCAGACCTTTCAGAAAGCACACCACAACAGGTGATTTTAAAAGGGAAGTCTGAACTATAAAGCATAAAATTGCTGAAGTGGCTAGCATGTAACTATTCTGTACATACTCAAAGGCTTTGCTGGGTCAATGACAAAATAAACAACAATATATCAGAAAGTTTTGCCACCAGAGGATCATGTGACAGATGCCATACAAGACCGCAAACTTCTCCCAGCAACCAGCCTGAATGGATTTAGTTGATAGACGTGCAGCAGCAAGGATGTCATTCAGTAAGCGAGGTAGGACATCAAAGGAACTCAACTATCCCAGCTCAAGCTCCAAGCATGGAGGTGTGGGTTATCGGGATTCTTTGGTGACGAGGTCCACGCAGGAAGGATGAAATTCAGGAAACTTTATTGAAGAGAATTACATGTATAGCAAGTAGTTAGGTTCTGTAGAGCAGGTAGTAAAGCTCAGTGTAGCAGCCCCACCAGGAGCAGCCTGTCTGCTGCTCAGCCCAAGATCAAATGTCACTTCACCTCACAGTCTCCCAGCATCCCGAGGCACATCATGACTCCAACATTCTATTGAGCACACAGCACAAACACTGGCTGAGCAGGAGATGTAACTCATATAACATTAACAAGAGCAGGATACTACAGATTCGTGTATAGGACCCTGTCCTTTTGCTGAGACAGCAAAAGACTCTACACATCTGGTTATCATACCCTCTTGACCCAATCTGTGGCTATAAAGATAATTTGGGCCTCAATCTGTCCTGTCTTTCGAGGCAGGACAGGTAACGGTGGGAATGCACACAGTAGACCGGTGTCCCTTCGCAGATAGAATGCATTTCAAAGTGACTCTCTTGGAGGAAACTGTAGACAGCAATTGTTTTGACATAGCATATTCTTGGTAGTGGCAAACCATTCCTGCCAGGGCACGCCCCACTATTCGAAGACAAAACCTCTGAAGGAAGACACCTTTTGGGGCCCACCAGCCAACATCCACTCAGGTATTCAGGGATCCTGACAGGAGGTGGCCACCTCCAAAGGTGCAAGGCCTCCTAGCCTAAGATCTCGGAACCCACTCTGCCCTGCTTGTTGCAGTGCCAAATGACCGCTGTGTTGTCTGTGAGGACCTACATCAGCCTCCTCTGGAAGGCCAGAAAAAACAGGGGCCATACCCAACATTCCTAGAAACCAGGGTAAACAGGAGTATCAAACGAAGTGGTATTCCTACGGATTCATTTGAATACAATGATACTTTGGGGAGCCTCAATAAGTGATGGTGGAACCCCTTAAATAAATAATTGAACAGTACATCATGTAGCTGAAAAGATTTCTATGAGCAAAAAAAAAATGACATAAATAGGCGTAAACATTTGGCAATAGGAGCTCTACTGAAGGTGCAGTGCAAGTGAACAGTGTGAAAGTGATGAGTGTCCAGAAAGAGTATATACAATGGTCAAAACTGCAAAAGATGTTGAATACCGGACATGTTATTAGTTCGGGAGCATGATATTCACAGTTAACGAGTGACCAAGTAGAAAGCTGTTGACGTTTAGACCCCCAAAAGACCTTAGAGTAGGTCTTTCTCAGGACAAAGAATGGGTAGCACCCTATAGCAAAAAACGTTGTAGTCTACAAGTACATAATAAGTCTGGTAATGGAAGTAGCGAGAGTAGTATCCCTTGCCCCCTTTTTGAGTCTGGCTCCCATTTGATGACACCATTAGCGAACCAGAGGTTGTCTTCTTGCATTAAGATAGAGGTGTGGGCTACTAAAATTTGTACTGGTGGGCGAGAATATGAGGCGGGAAGTAATTAAAGTAGGCGTAACCCCTTTGAACAACCTGTAAAGCCTACAGCTCTGATGAAATGTGAGATTCTGGCCCCTACCTGCTGCATTTGGATTTGAGAGGTAAACTCAAAGAGGCTTGAGGAGGAGAGGGGTGCTGCAGTACGGTAGGGGGAAATAGATGAACACAGCCTTCCATGCTATGAACAGGTTCAACCACCATCATGTCCTACTGCACCACAGAGAAGGTTTACATTGCCAGTATGCTATACAACAGGTTAAACCCTACATTTTTTGTACTGCGGGAGGAATTGGCGGGATGGTAAAAATAATGTCAAGGATTGTGCTATGGCTCAAGTATCTTTAAATTACTCAAAGATTTATATCTGTCAGAAGGCATGTTCGTGAGGGATGTCTTCAGAAAATCCAGTTGTTCACATCCAAGCACTAGGCTGGTGGCTTTAGCACGGCCTAAGCAATCTGTGCTTTCCAGATCAATGAGCAGTACATATTTTGCGGCATCATGTCCATTCTCAATCTTAGGCAAGAGACTACCTGAGGTCTACTGGGACAGCTAGTAAGATCTTGTTGGCCATATCCCTCAAAGCTTGACCAGATGACGCAACACATTCAATAAGTGAAGGCCAAGGCAAGCTGACAAAAAATTCTTTTTACCAAAGGCATCAACACAATTTGATTTCATGTCATAGGGGATCGGGAGTGGGGGGCGGTTTGTGGGGAAGGCATTTTGATTCTATGGCAGGACCGGAGGCTTCGGATTATGCTTTTCTTCCTTCGCTATTTATTATTACAAGAAAACACAGCAGCCTCAGAAAAGCATCCAGAAACATTTGAATGTCTATATAAACTACAGCTCCCATGAGCCCGTCATAACAGTCCATAATGTAGTCCTTCCACCATGTCTACAACGTGTAGATAACCGGTCCCTCTTCACACTTCCTCCTCTTTCTTCACTGCTCACGCAGCCAGTTAAGTGCCTGATTGTTTTTCTACTTTCTTATTGTTCTGGTGCTGTCTCGCCGTCTGTTCAAGGGACGGGGGGACGGGGGCTCGTTTATACTGTGTATATTCTTTTCAGAGCCCCTCTTTCGCAGGAGCGCGTTTGCTCCTTACGCGACTTAGTGCGGTGCATAAACACCCACTAGAGGGCGCCGCACGTCTCATTGCTCCTCCGCGCGCGCTCCTCACTCTGAGGAGCCCCGCTGAGGAAACGGTCTTGTGCCGGAGCTTTGCCCTCGCCGCCCTGCTTACGCCCGGTTACCGGGTCTGTATTTGTCCCACTGATTTACTGTTACGCCCCTTGTGGGTCTGTATTGCGGCTCGGACCGCGTGAAAAAACGACAGGCAGGTTTTTGCACCATTTTTTCAATAGAGTGTGGTCAACGGACGGTGGCGTGGCAAGACCCGGTCCTGTAAGGAGGGTCGGCACTTTGGGGGTTGGTGCAGCCCTGATTGCCAGTATCTTGGCCCATAAACGTATTGCAGTCCCTGTGGCCTGCCCATGATTGGTTTTGACACCCTCTGGAGGGGGTTGTGATTAGGGGAACGCTTGGGTCCTTTTTCCTCACCACCTGATTATGGACAACCAGGAGGGCTACTATGAGGAGGAGTCATACTCCTATTTAAATGATGAAGAGTTTAACCAGGCAGTAGATAGTTCAATATACCGTTGCGTGGCTGAAGTGGTGGGACCCATGGAGAATCGCCTTACAGAGCGCATTGTGGAGGAATGCGCTAAAATTGCGCAAACCCAGTCGGGAGCTCCTACTGGACTCCCGGGCCTGTCGGGTGAGGGCCCTCCTGTCCCGAAGAAGCCCTGCAGGGAAGGGACACCGGAAGGGGGGCAGGTGGTGGACAGAAGTACCTTTGAACATCTCAGGGACGCCTTTTTGGCTAAGGCGACTGCTGTCCCCTCCGCGCCGCTTTCTGCGCCTGAGCCCTCAGTGGCCTCCGGAACAGCCCCTCCACCTCAGGGATTAGACTCTCCGGACACGGATGATGAGGATGAGGAGTCAGTGCACTCGTGGCGCCCCTCGAGCTCGGCCACGGAGTTGCCCCGGGACAGTTCGGGCATGTTGGACCCGGATGAAATCATGCATCCACGGTTCGCGGCCTGGACGCCGGGGGACACGGTGGCGAAGTTTTTGGTGGGTCACCTGCGTAAACCGTTGGAGAAGGAGGCCAGGGGTTGCCTGAGAGGGGAGTGTCCGAGGCCCGCCCTGGAAGGTAAGGTGGCCTTGACACCAGAATTGGACGCTAAAATGGCCACCTTCCTTGCAAAATTCATGAAAGACCCGCGCAAAGGCATTGACCGCTCTTGGCGGTTGTGTCAAGACAAACTGTTGGACGCGGTGGGGCCCGCCACAAAGATCCTCGATATGGCGGAGGAGGTGAAAGCCACAGGTGCGGTTATTTTGCCCAAGTTCTTGTCAAACTGGGCGCAGCGGGTAATAATTTTCCTGGGCAATGCCAATTGCGCCCTGTCGACAGAACGCAGGAGGTCGTTACTAATCATGCTGGACCCAAAATTGGGGGATTTGGCTTCCTCGGAAGCGGGCGCGGTAGGCCAAGGTGGTCTCTTTGGGGAACCATTCATTAAGGAACTAGGGAAATTTGTGTCCACTTTTCCATCTTTGGACAAAGCCCAATCCAGTATCGACCGTGTTTTTCAGCAGCGTTTCTCTCAAGGGGCCGGTCGGGGTAGGGGCCGCCCGACCGGCCGTGGCGGACAGAATGCCAGTAATAGAGAGCAAGGCTCCAAAAGAGGCCAGTATCAAACCTCAGCCAATTTCACCAAATTTTACCCCACGAGAGGACAGCGCTTCGGCAGCCGAGGATTCCAGAAGAATTCCGTATCCAACAATCCCTGCCAATCAGATGTGCATTGGGGGTCGGCTGGCGGCTTTTTTCGAGGAATGGGCGCTGCTTACTGCAGACGCTTGGGTCTTACAAACCGTACGCGGTTTTCACATAGAGTTTTACGACCAACCCACTCAGGTAGGATCCCCACATCCCATGGTTTTTTTCAGAGCCCGACGCGCGGTTGATATTACGAGGAGGTCTCCGACTTGCTTTACAAGGGTGCCATTCGTCAATCAACACGCCATCCCTCTGGATTCCTCAGCAATCTGTTCCTGGTGGACAAGACGGATGGAGGCAAGCGCCCGGTCATCAACCTCAAAGAGTTCAATGGATGGTTGGTTTACCGGCATTTCAAAATGTAAGGGATTCATCTCCTGCGGGATGTGCTCCTTCCTCGGGACTGGATGGTGCGGCTGGACCTCAAGTATGCTTATCTGGTGGTCCCCATACATCCCCCTCACCGTCGCTTCCTGCAGTTTTGCTGGAGGGACAGAGTGTTCGAATTCACCGCCCTTCCCTCCAGTCTTTCTTCGGCTCCGTGTTGCTTCACGAAGGTGCTGCATCCGGTAGTGGAGTACCTGCGCGGGCAGGGCATTCGGATGATCGTTTATTTGGACGACATCCTCTTCATGGCCCAGTGTCCCGTGATTTTAACCTCCCAACTTCAACAAGCGGTCTCGCTTTTTCAGAGTCTGGTTTTCATCATCAACAGCTCGAAATCGGTTCTGGTTCCGTGTCAGAGAGTTACCTTTCTGGGCTTCGTCATCGATTCCGTTGAGGCTTCGCTCAGTCTGCCCACGCGGAAGATGGCCAAGATCCGGCATACGTCACGCCAGACGATTACGAAAGACCGGACTTCCCTTCGGCAGGTGGCCAGGGTAGTGGGGCTCCTATCGTCCTCCATACAGGCGATTTTCCCAGGGCCCTTGCATTACAGGGCGCTCCAGCAACTCAAGGCCCAACATTTTCGGAGGGGTGCGTCATACGATCAGATGGTACCCCTCTCGGCGGAAGTGAAAGAGGAGATGTCATGGTGGCTAACACATATGGAAGCATGGAATGCTCGGGCGATCTTCGGGTCGGTCCCGGACCTGGTTATAGAATCCGACGCCAGCAGGTTGGGTTGGGGCGCCCGGTGCGGAGATTTTTCCACAGGCGGCGTGTGGTCTTCAGAAGAACAGCAGTTGCATATTAACTGTTTGGAGCTTCTGGCCGGGTCTTTCGCAGTACACTGCTGGACCAAGGATTCGGCGAAGGCCTGTGTGCTCCTAAAGATGGACAATGTCTCGGCGGTTCGATACGTTAACCATCTGGGGGGTCCACGTTCAAAGGCGCTGGCAAATTTGGCGAAGGAGTTCTGGCACTACTGCCTCACGCACCACATATCGGTGACAGCGGAATATTTACCGGGTCAGGCCAATCAGGTAGCGGATTGGCACTCCAGATTTCTCCGGGATTCCAGCCAGTGGAGGCTGGATGCACAAGTTTTCCGGTGGCTGAACGATCGCTGGGGTTCATTCTCAGTGGACCTGTTTGCATCTCGGCTGGATTATCAGCTTGCAAGGTTTTTCAGTTGAAGGCCGGACCCTCTGGCGGAGGCCACAGATGCCTTTCTGCAGGACTGGAATCGAGAGAGACCCTTTGCGTTTCCTCCTTTCTCGATGGTGGTGCGGGCGGCGGCCCAAGTTCGCTGTCAGGAGGTGGAGCTTTTGTTAGTAACACCGCTCTGGAGATCTCAAGTCTGGTTTCCAGTTCTTCTGGAACTTTCTTGGGATTCTCCAAACCTACTCCCCCATTTTCCTCATCTCCTGCTCAATCCGGATCGAGAACCGCATCCTCATCGTTCAGGGTTCTCTCCGCCTCATGTCATGGAGGCTTTTAGGCACCGTTGGTCGCTCCCGGGCCTTTCGAGGTCAGCTGAGGTCCTGTTATCCAAAGCCTGGGCTTCCAGTACGGCGAAGTGCTACAAATCCGCTTGGACTAAGTGGATGCGTTGGTGTCTTCGAAGGGATATGGATCCCATGGTCAAAGGAATCGTTCCCATCTTAAATTTTCTGGCCGAATAGGCGACCAAGGGCCTCGCATACAGAACAATTAACGCTATGCGTTCGGCTATTTCGATGGGCCATCATCCGGTGGAAGGATCCCCGTGGGGGAACACCCTTTGGTTTGTAGGCTCCTGCTGGGCATTCGTCTCTCATTACCTCCGGAACCTAGGTATTCGGTCCTTTGGGACGTGAATGTGGTCTTCAACCTCTTTTTGTCCTGGCAACCTAACAAGTATTTGTCCTTGAAAGAACTGTCAGCTAAATTAGCTATGCTTTTGTGTTTAGTCTCTTGCCGGAGAGTCTCCGATGTCTGTGCTCTGGTGGTTTCAGCCCGGGTTTTTTCCCCGGAGGGAGTTACTTTCACGGTGGGACGCCACACAAAATCCGCGTCACGGGTTATATCATATCCGGCTTTTGTGGACGTCCCCAAATTGTGCGTTGTTCAGTGCTTAAAAGCTTATGAAGATATGACTCTGTACATTCGCCCTCCGGGCGAACAACAATTACTGATTGCCCTGCAAAAACCACACAAAGCAGTCTCTTCCCCCACCATTGCCACGTGGGTGCGATGGGTCATGCAAGAAGCGGGCATTGACACTAACCGTTTTGGAGCCAATTCTGCCAGGGTAGCCATGGCTTCGATGGCTTTTTCTGTGGGTGCTCGTCTAGAGGATTTGATGCGAGCGGCTGATTGGTCCTCAGATTCAACGTTCAAGAGGTTTAACTTTAAGCCGGTGGTGGATCTTGCTCAGTTAGTGGTGAGTAAGCTTTAAACGAGCATAATTCGAAGCCTTCGGTCCTGCCATAGAATCGAAATTTGCCTAGCTATCGTAACGGTAAGTTTCAATTCTATTAAGGACACGGAGGCGAGGATTATCCCACCCAGGAGTTCGCTGATCTCGAACCCACCCGTATGGCAGTAAGTAACTAGGTTTACGTTGATACATACTAATGACAATGCATATCTAATGTCAAATTTGATGCTATTCCTCTGTTCTTTGACTGTAAGTGAGGTTGTTTTTGCAACGCTTACGATGTCATTTTTTCTACTAGGGAAAGACTGTTCCAAATAGGATCAATGAGCGGAGAGCGTAATCTGCGCGAAGAAAGAGGAGGAAGTGTGAAGAGGGACTGGTAATCTACACGTTGTAGACATGGTGGAAGGACTACATTATGGACTGTTATGACGGGCTCATGGGAGCTGTAGCTTATATAGACATTCAAACGTTTCTGGATGCTTCTTTGTTTTTTTCATATAAGCATTGATTGAAGCTTTCTGAGGCTGCTGTGTTTTCTTGTAATGATAAATAGCGAAGGAAGAATAGCATAATCCTCACCTCCGTGTCCTTAATAGAATTAAAATTTACCGTTACGATAGCTAGGCAAATTTCGATTCACCTTACTAGCCGATGCTTAATACGGCTTTCAGGCCTAGGGTGTTTTGTCAGGTAATGAGGATCCTCTGTGGCTTGTATGGGTTGTCTGGCCAAAGGTTGACAGACTCTAGGAGCCGAGCATGTTTTTGACCAGATGATCACGAAGGTGCTTGTGACTCTTATTAAATGGCATTAGAGGCTTTTATTTAGACAGTCCTGTTTGTATTATGTCAGTCAGCAAATTGGCTTTGGTTTCAACCACAGGCAGTTTTACATCAAGCGCCTTTGCTGTTCTGCATACTATGGCGAAGGAGGCGTTCTCTTTCTTTGGTGGATCAGATGGTAAGTGCAGCTTGATCTCTGGGGAAGTGTCTGACTGACATTCTGTAGGTTTGGGTAAAGTCCTTCATCAGAGTAATGAGGGAGTAGCAGATTGTGCGCCTCCTCTACATCATTAATGTAATTAAGAATGCTTTGTAGACCAACCCAGGAACACATCAGAATCAGAGCCAAATATGGTCTTGAGCCTCTGGAAATACTGGCATTGTGGAGGAAACGGAGTATCTGGTTGAATGAACACTGGCTGAACCTTGGTAATCTCATAGCACAACATAGTTCTGGCATGGGCAGATGTTGGTTCGAAGTCAGAGACCTGTGTCTGAATCAATTCCAGTGCAAGTATGGCAGGGAGTAGTATGGACCTTGCAACTGAAGTGGAAGCTTCGGTCAGAGACGGTATGCCTGGGGAGAACCCACTGGTGGAAGTCCGTATGGCCTAAACATGAACCACAGGGAGCAAGTAGCATCTGAAATATAGGCAGCATGGCCTCCCTGAAGGCAATAATTTGCTGCAGGGTCAATGATGGAGTATGGAACTTGGGGTGTACTAGAAACAACCAAGGCACTGGGTTGGATTTGGAAGATACCAGAGGCAAGGAACACATTAAGTGCTGCCCTTCTGACTTCTCACTTGAGTTTGAGTTTCGGAAAGGGTTCGAGATCCGCTTGACTTTCTTGTGTTTACGACGAGTTTTGATTTTGACTTATTGAAGAATTTGGGCAAAAGTGGAGCTTCATGCAGAACCGTTTGGGAGCACTCTGGCAACTTGGAGTGGGAGCAACACCCCAGTTTCGAACGGGACTTCTTCTTGTGCTTGGCACCATAGAGTTTGCCTCCCACGCTCTCATTGCTTTTGGGTGCATGAGAGTCCATTTCTCACATAACTTCCATTCAGGACAGAAGCCAAGGCACAAAAAACACATGTTGAGCAGCTCTGTAATCGACAGTTGCTTCCTGCAGTCATAACTTAGATCCAGGAAAACATCATACCCAGTAAACTGAAAGATTTTTGGAGTCACTGGAGGGTCGACAGTTTGAGGGGCAAGCTCTGGATCCGAATTAAAAGGTGCTTAAATACAGAAACTTACTTCAGCGCTCAGGGGTGGCACCTATTTGCAACCCCACTCTGTCACATGGCTGTCAGCGCACAAGAATCTTTGCAAAGAGAAATTTTCAGATCCAGCCTGGCATCAGGGATATTCTAAAAGGCAATGAGTCTGATTTTTATTTATTTATTTGAGGTTTTATATAGCACGAACATGACCCGTTAGTGTATCAGAGCGCTTTACACGGATAAACGCGTTATGTACAGGAAAAGCAAAGGCAAAATACAAGGAAGGGGGTTAGGGAATTGACTACAGTAGGACAAAACCAGAGTTATGAACAATAAACATTACAGTTCCAAAATTAGCAAGTGACATGTCATCGATAAAAAGAGGAAACCAGCAAATGTATACAAGTGATAGTAAAAGGCAAAGAGAACCGGCAGAATATTAGGAGGAGTGAGAATTGATGCACGGAGAGGGAC
Source organism: Lissotriton vulgaris (assembly GCF_964263255.1). Classification (NCBI taxonomy): domain Eukaryota; kingdom Metazoa; phylum Chordata; class Amphibia; order Caudata; family Salamandridae; genus Lissotriton; species Lissotriton vulgaris. The sequence goes on along the minus strand of NC_141685.1, from coordinate 794,065,797 downwards.
AAGCAATATGGGAGATTATGCACAGAAACAAAGCCATGAAAAAGGTGGTATGCTCAAAGAAGGAGAGTTATTGGATGAATTTGCTCATTAGGAAGGTTTTCGTTTCCTTTTTGAAGAGCAACAGAGAAGGTATTCTTCTGATGGCGGTAGGTAGCGAGTTCCAGATTCTTGGTGCAGACCCAGAGAACACTTGGTTATATGCTTTTTATTGTGGAAGCGGGGTGGTAGGAGCACACTGTCTCTGGCGGACCCGGAGTTTCTGGATCTCCCAGATATCACAATTTTCTGGGCGAGATATGCCGGGGAGTTCATGTACAAGGTTTTGTGAGTGATGCAGGCCAGCTTGAGCTGGATTCTGCTTTCAAGAGGAAGCCAGTTCAAGGCCTTCAGATGTGGTGAAATGTGGTCAATTTTTTTTAACCATATAAGAGTCTGGCTGCTGCGTTGAGGCAAGCTTTTAGTGGGGCCGTTGAGGTCTTTGGTAGGCCATATAGGGTAGAGCAGCCGTATTCAATTCTGGAGATGACTAACACCGGAACTGCGGTTTTTAGGTCAGCGGTTTCAAGGAAGAGTTGTAGTTTTCTCAAGTAGCTCAGATGGAACCTGGCAGTTTGGGCCATTGAGTTGATGTGTTCATGCATATTCACGTTGCTGTCCAAGGTTATCCCAAGAGATTTGGCAGAATCCACTATAGTCGGTATGCAGTTGAGTGCTGTGATCAAGTTAATCCATACTTAATCTATAGTCTGATATTGAAGTATTCATCAGTAAATACTGTAGATTATCTGTTGGTTGATTGTTGTGTTCTATGCTCTTGCCCCCTCTTTTTATCCTGGCAACCTAACAAGTATTTGTCCTTGAAAGAACTGTCAGCTAAATTAGCTTTGCTTTTGTGTTTAGTTTCTTGCCGGAGAGTCTCCGATGTCCGTGCTCTTGGAGGTTTCAGCCCGGGTTTTTTCCTTTCCTGAAAAGCATGTAATCGAGTGCCCTTGCTACACTGAGAGTAAAGGGTTGTACTTAGCCCAGTTTCTAGAACCACAGGAGGAACTACACCAGTGGCAAACAAACTAAAACACCACAGTTGGGGCCCAGTAGCTGCTGTTTGCCCGGGCACCCCTTCCTCAATTCGGGGCCTGAGATCAAAGTCTCACCAGGCGCCTGATTGAGCCTTGGTGAGTAAAGATGTGTTGGGTGGTACTGGTGTACAGGGAGCTGAGAAGGAGTTCAGTCATAAGTTAGAATGCAATGAAGCACTGAGAGTTTTGCGTCAGAACAGACAACTGCTCCTGTCCTTGCTAGCAGAAGGACATTGCAGGTTACTTCATCAGAATGCTCAGTGGACCACGGGTCTCATACCTGGGAAGAGACCATGTCGATCAGCGAAATGAGGAAGAAAGATCAAATCCAGAAATTCCAAGAAGTCAAGGAAAGGGGGTTGTGATAGAAGGAAACTGAACAGTAACAAAGAAGAAAAAGGCAGCAATTAAGCAGCTGAATCAATTCCATCAGGATGGAGTCACCAAGATAAAAAAAAAAGAAATCGATTCATGAAAAAGACAGAAAAGGGCACACCCTGTCATGTTATAAGACACATCAGCCTACCCCACCCCCCTCAGCCTACCAAAGCTAAATGATTATATCTCAAAGGTTTTCTGGCATTAGTGGCGGACCCTGTACCTTAGCACACACAGATGGATGGTCTAAGTCTCAGCTGGAGTGGCAATCGTGCCTCCGGACACTTGCTCAGTGTTTTTTTTTAGAACTCTCGTCCTTAGTTATGTGACAAGCCATGTGTGCTCACAAATAGCAGCTGCATTCTCTTGCTATGTCTGGGCGCTAGAGTCTGACAGAGAGATTAACAAGGGATATTGTTGTTTTACCTTGTCTACAGTTTTCAGAAGACATGCAGGTTCGGTGTGAAAATATGTGGCACAAAAGCAAGCGTGTTGATATAGTAACAGGTTCAAAGGAAAATTAGGCCTACAACCATGTACAACCAGGCCAACAAGGGAAAAACGACAATGGGTCATGTAGGAAACACACAACAAGATGAAGAATAAGACACACCACTCGAGGGGGAAAACATGGCGGCCGCTTGCTAATGCGGTGCGCTCGTCTCTGACGGAGTCTCCTGTTAAGATGCCCCGGCTGTGGGTGTAGATGTACCGGTCACCACGGACTGGTGGGAGACGGCAAGCTAAGGCGTTGGAAAACATCGCAAGCTTACCTGGGAGATTACTTCCGAGGCTGGACGGGCTGGAAAGCAGTGCGGTGCGGTGAGCAGTGAGTGGGCGGTGAGCGGGTTGTGTCGAGCTCACCCAAGCAGTTACGGGATCAGCGGGATTAACGGCATAGAGACGCCGAGGCACTCCGGACCGTCAGAACACCAGACCGGCGTGGATACGACGGCAGTCAGAGCCGTCGATGTGTTGGGGGCGGGCTCTCCTCCCTGCGCCCTACCGCTGGGGAGACGCAGCCGTGGAGCTGCGAAGAAGCCGAAGGGCAGTTACACACGGCGTTTCTGCAAAGAGAGTGGCAGCAAACACGTGGTGCGGTAAGGGGGGCCAGCAGGGTGGGAAATTGTTGATGGGGGAAAAACAGCCCACTGACGATTGTGGCCTCTTAGATAAACAGGATTGTAGCGCCTGGCAGAATTTAGCCCTCGCACCCACAGTCTTTAGCTTTAAAGCATATTTACAAGCCCCCACCCAGGCAATCAGTGAGACCCCAGGCATAAAGACTGCTGGAGCCCTGGGGAAACGGAAGGCTAAGGGGAAAGGAAAAGGGAGTAATAAAGACAAGGACTCAGGAGTCTCTACAAGGCTTAGGGATATAAGCCAGGTACAATAACCCAAAAGAAGCCCAGGCGAACAGCCTGTCACAGAGTCTGAACCAGAGTCAGAGGCTGTATCTGACACAACACAACCTCCTGTCCTAAGGGTGCCGAGGAGGGGTAAGGGGTATCAGCTACGGTACACCGGCCCAAAGGAATTACCCCATAAGGCGAGTCAGAACAAGGGTGATTGCAAAACAAAAATTTGCAAAGTCTCCCGAATTACACCTTCATTGAAGTCCTATTTCAAGGTCCTGCCTCAGGTTCTCAACATAAATCAAAAACGGGATAACACACAACCCGTACCCACGTCAGTTGAAGCCCTCGAACCTACAACCACACTCAGTAACTTTGGGGCAATAGAAGTGGCAGCAACGGGGGTAGTAGTGCCGGCTGGTGGTGCAAAGATGGGTGATCCAGCAGAGCAGGTCACCAATACGATGCCCCTTATAGACCATCAAGTTACTATTTCAGTAGAGACAGAAAGGGCGACTAAAGAGCCAGATCAATGTGTAGGGGGGAACGAAGAAACTGAAAGTGATGACACCCTTCAAGTCCTACTTCTCAGCATGAGGAAGGAGATCAGAAGTGGGTTTGAGGAGTCAAAAAAATGTTTCGAGGAATCGAGACAAATCCAGTCAGAGATCCGCACAATGTGTGAAAGCTTGGAGACTAAAGTAGACGGTCTCTCTCTGAGAACTGGAAGCCTAGAGTACTCTGTCGGCGAACTTAAGGCAAAATTGGAACATGCTGAGACTAAGATTCAGACTCTACGATGAGAGGGCGATGCAGTTAAAGAGAGGGTTGAGTCTCTTGAAAATTTTTCAAGAAGAAATAACTTGAGGCTGCTAAAAATTCCGGAGGGGAAAGAGGGAGGAGAAATAAAGAACTTTGTGGCAACCATACTTAAAGACTCCCTTAATAAGGAAGAATCTTTGTCTGAAATAGAATCTGACATTCAGAGGGTACATCGGGACCCCTTCCGTCTTAAATCAAGCAGAGCCAAGCCAAGGAATAGCTTGGTGAACTTTCTAACATACTCACTGAAAGACAAGATACTGACCCTAGCATTGAAAGCCAAGACCCTGAAAGCCTCAGACTTCACTTTTGAAGTTAGGTCTGACCTATCCAAAACCACTCTAGACAAGCAATGGGAATTAGGCCAGCGGATGGAGAAGTTCAGGAGTTTGGGAGCCACTGTTCAGATGCGATTCCCTGCCTTTCTAAGGATAATGTATAACAACAAAATGTATAATGTCAAGTCTCCTTTCGAAGCTGATGAGTTATTAGTTACTATCAGTGAACACGCAAATCCCCCTGGTCACTTGTAAAAAGCCTGCTAATAACAAAGGAAAATATAAGAGCTAAAAAAAATTTTAAAAAGGGGCCTGAAGCATGAACAAAAATTTAAAAAAAACACGGAGACAGAAATAAACATCAATGCTTTAAAAAAAAAAAAAAGAAACATGGGGGGAATAAATAATGAGCACTTGGGTGAAAAAAGGGGGTAAAATATATATGATTAAAAAAACTTTTTTCAAAATAAGAAAAATTTGAAAATAAAAAAAAGAGGGTGGAAAAAAATTAATAAATAATTTCACTACAGATCTCCACCCCCCGCAAATTTAATGTTAAGAAGCCCTGAGTTATACCAATCTTATCTATGATTCCTATGATTCCCGCCTAATAATACCTTTGATATTCAAGGGTCATTAGAAGTAACAATATATCTTAATATAGATAACAGATAAGAGAATAAAACTATATTCCCGCCATCTGCCATTGCTTATAAAATACTAAGCATATTGACCGATAAAAGTGAAAATACGAGCATGAAACAGGAACAAGTCAGGGGACGACAAGCTGCCAAGACATCCAGCCAGAGTAAGTTGGGGGGGGGTTTCCAGGGGTGGGAAGGGGAAGGCAAAATATAAAAGTCCTTACAAGCTGAATCTTATCATCTTAAAAAATATAGATCCAAAGGTGTCTCACAATTATTGTTTGGTCAATACAGGAAATTATACAGGAAATGATAGGCAGATAACCGGTAATAAAATATTAGAGTTGTGGGATGATAAAATTACGATAAAGTGATAAAACTGATGTCAGATATTAAATTCTTATCCTGGAACGTCAATGGTCTGCGAGTAAGGGCGAGAAGAAATAAAATTTTACAGTATCTTAGAGACTCACCTGCGCAGATCATGGCGATTCAGGAGACACATCTAAACAAACAGGAGATTACGGACATACTTAAAAAATCTAAATGGGTTGATAAATTTGTAAGTACGGACCATAACGCCAGTATTCGTGGGACTGCCATTATTTTCAAAAAAGGAGCTAGGGCCCAGATCATGGACTGGAAAACAGATGCGAGCGGTAGATGGCTGATAGTTAATGCCCAACTGTACTCAAGGGGTTTCACTATCATCAGCTATTATGGACCTAACCAGGACGATCCCTCTTACCTAAATATTCTACAGAACCACCTGATTACTTGCTCTGACCCCATAATATGGATGGGTGACTTCAACCTTCTGTTAGATCCAAAACTAGATAAATCTCCCACCTCCAGAGCCGTAGTTCATAGTAACATGAGGGATACGCTCCTTAGCTGTATGTTGAACCTTGGGTTAAACGATCTTTGGAGACAAAGAGCTGGAAAAACCATGGGAGTCTTTCATAACTATAAATACAAGCAAAAATCGCGAATTGATTATGCCTTTCTCTTAAAGATCAGATAAAAAATGTAATATACTTGCCTCTGCATCTGTCAGACCACTCTGCTATTCTCTTCTCGCTAAAATCAGAGCAGGAACCTACGCATGCATCATGGTCTTTTGACCGAACAATACTATTAGAGGAAGAGGAGAAAGACCATCTGATACATGAAACCGCCTCCTTTTTAGAGCGTAATATTGGCTCTGCCTCATTGGTTAATGTATGGGAGGCCTGGAAAGCTTATATAAGGGGCTGCATTACTAATAGGGCCTCCTATAGGAAAAAGAAATACAGAGAGGCGATCTTAACTATAGAGCAAGATTTGACTCGTTTGGAGTCGTTGGACCAAGTTCCCTCAGATAACCAAGAGGAGAAAATAGAATTAAAAGTTAAATTAGATGCGCTATTGCAAGAAAGGCTGAATAAAAGATGGCAGGCCAGCAAACTCTCGCACTTTGAATACGGCGAACCTGCCAGAAAATTGCTAGCCTGGAAAATAAAAGCTGGCCAGACTAGAAATTTTATCAAAGAAGTGAGGGTGGCTGGGGAAATCGTCAACAGGACAACGGATACTGACATCGGGGAAGCTTTTAGTGATTTCTTTCGGAACATCTATACAGAAGAGCTTAACGCTAATCTAGACGATAGTGCTGAATGGCTGGATAAGATAACTCTCCCAAAATTGAACAGGTCCCAAAGAGAAAATCTAGATAAAGAAATAACGGAAACAGAAGTTGAAAATACTATCAAACAACTAACACAGGGCAAGGCCGCGGGACCGGATGGTCTCCCAGGAGAATTATTTAGGGTACTTAACTCTACTCTTACCCCGGTTCTTACGATCCTATTTAATAATATACTAATCAGAGGCGAGACACCACCAAGTTCCTGGGGGGAAGCAAACATAGCTTTATTATTAAAAACAGGCAAAGATCCAGTCGAGTGTGGATCATATCGTTCAATCTCGCTTCTCAATAATGACTATAAAATCTTTGCGTCAATCTTGGCTGCACGATTGGGAAGCGAGATTGGATCAATCATCCACCCCGATCAAAAGGGGTTTATTAGAGGCCGGCAATTGGCCGACTTAACATATGATTTAGTGGGAGCCGCTGACATTGCCTCAACTTTCTGCTTACCCCTGGCAACTATGACACTCGACGCCACAAAAGCGTTTGATAGGGTGAACTGGGCATATTTAAACACAACAATGGTCAAATTTCATCTGGGTCCCAAATTTTGCAGAGCCATCGGCCTATTATATAATGACCCCAGAGCCTCCCGTTTAGTAAATGGCACGCGAACAACTCCCTTTAAAATCAGCAGGGGAACAAGGCAGGGCTGTCCCCTATCCCCCCTCCTTTTTAGTTTATACGTAGAACCGTTTGCGCAGTCCATAAGGGAGGATACTAATATACCACATTTCCATTTTTCCGGCTGGGAGAAGAAGGTCGGTTTATATGCCGATGATATACTCATCTACACAATTGATCCCGCTTTGGCATTTCCTACAGTTATAAAGAAGGCGGAGGAATTTGGGAGATTCTCGGGATATGAAATAAATGCCGGGAAGACGGAAATAATGGTCTGGAATATTTCTAATCTCCAACTCCCGGTAAAATCCTCAATGAGGTATCTGGGAATAACAATAACTAAAGACCTGGATCATCTGGCTCAAAATAACTTGGCCTGGATCTCCCGCGAATCCCAAACCTTGATGAAATCTTTGTCCTTTCTCCCGCTTACCATCATTGGGAGAACCAGCCTGATTAAAATGAGTATTCTCCCGAAATATACATTCATTTTCAACACCATTCCACTAACTTTTGACACCAAACAACTTGCAAAATGCCAACAAAATATCAATTCATTTATCTGGGGCCATAAATCTAGCAGACTGGCATGGAAGAAATTAAGAAGAAGAAGAGAAAAGGGGGGGCTCGCCTTATCAGACTTGGAATGCTACGCCTGGGCGTTTCATTTGACCCATTCCAGGATGCTACTTAAGATCCCCTTGGAGAATGCATTTGGACATATGTTTAAGGCAAGGCTATTGGGTTCGGACCTTCCACTGAATGGCTTCTTATTTAAGTTCGGCCACCAGAAGTTTTTTTTAAAAGTCAGACTAAAGTCATTACTAGGCACCATAAAAGAATGATCCCAAATTAGATCTAAGGCTGGGATAGGATATCTATCTAATCATGCACCGATTTGGGATTTACCTGGGCTCTCACTACAACACTCCAATACAGTTAAAAGGGTCCTATTGGACGCGGGTATAACATGGTGGGGGCAACTACTGGTAGAAGGATCCCTTATGAAATGGGAACCATTCAAGCTCAGGGTAACATCATCACTCTCCTTGCTAGTATATATACAACTGGCTAGCTGGCTCCAAACTCAAACAAAGAAAAAAGCAATGATGGGTGAACACAGTCCCCTAGAAAACAACTTAGTGGAGAAACCCGTGGGAAGAAAGGAAGTCGCACTCTTCTATTGGCATATCATAGAGGATGGGGAGGGCGACCCCAATCTCCCGGTAAAACTCTGGGGAGGAGAGGGAGAACCGCATATGGAGGACATATGGGAGGAATCTTTTACCCTCCTCTATAAAATCATCAAGCCAGCATGGCTGAGGCGTAATCATTTCTTTACAGTACATCGGGCATACTACTCCCCCAAGAGGCTCTCGAAATTTCAACCCGGGAAATGCTGTAGTAAATGCTCTTATCCAGAAGCCTCAGATCTACATATGTTTTGGGAGTGCTCGAATATTGCTACTTATTGGCAAGAAATCAGGACATCACTCGAATCCATCCTCAGAACCCCCATCCCGTGGACATGGTCTTTAATCATCTTTGGCCTAAACAAGAACATCAAGGGTTTAGAAAGAGAATTCTTATTCTATGCTATCTTATTAGCAAGAAGAGAAATCTGTAAGAATCGGGTCAATATAAACTCCGCGACACATGCAGAGTGGCTGTCTTCACTATATGCAACATCGAAGGTCGACCTAACTAGAACATGTAGCCCTCGCTCTATGAGATTTTGGGATTTTTTGATTGAATGGAGAAGGTATAATTAGCCAACCCGGGGTTTTTTTTTTTTTCCCTGGGTTCGATGATTAGGCCTAAAATCTCCTTGTCCAAAGGGAGGCACCCCAATCCATACTGCTATCGGACTACTCGCCAACTTGGCCCGAATGAAAATTGTTCGTCCGGGCTCTGCCGGTGACATCTAGTCTGCCTTTCTTGGCACTGGAAGATTATCTATTGGCCTCTCGGTGCTACAGTGGCGATTGGGTCTTGTTGCTAGGAGCACCCCTGAATCGACTACATGGCTAATGAGGACAAAAAAAAAACAAAACAAAAATCCAAGATGAAGAATGAAACATATTTAGAGTACTGAAGGAAGCACAAGAAAAGAGAAGCCATAAACGTGAAATGGAGGAAGGAATCTCATTGAGAAGAAAGAAGCAACCTCTGATAGGAAGGGAGGAAAAAATCCGTACAAGAGGAAAGATAGAGCGAAACAAATCAAAATTGTAAACAAGAATTCGATACAACGACAGAAGGAAGCAGCGAGAAAAAAAACTTCAAATGGTGACCTTTGCTCAGCTCTGTTTTAGATCTGTAGAGAACCCCAGTTTCAACAACTCAAAAACAATGAAGTGTTAAAACCCTAAATAGTCAAGATAGCACATGTAATTCCGGAACACTGTTGAAGAGCAATATGTCTCTATTTTTTTCAAGTATGTCTACCTTTTATAAAAGAAAGACAAAGACACATCCAAATTAAACATTTAAACTGAGAATTGAGATTAAGCAGTCCCCTACACTCATAATAATGCTGGGCAGTCAAGATTCCTGCCTTGACACATTCCATGTTGATGACCATTTCTCAGGTTAAGGGGAATTGGTGGAGTAGTCCAGAGTAATATGACGTTGATGAGGTCGAAATTGCATTCCTCCTGCATCTAGTCTCATGGTACCTGAAGGCAAAGTTTTGACATTTTGTATTTCAAGCTGTACAAAGATCAATTTGATGCTAGGACACAAAGGCATTCCGTTGCAACGCATGCTTTTACCACGCATGCGTTACAACGTGAATTCCATCACCATGCATATCCTTTACCACGAAAATTCCTTTAACAAGCATACTTTTACAACGGTTTTCGTTGTTAAACTATGCATGTTAATGGCATAAAGGATATCTCCAATCCCTACAAGTTAACCCTAAAAATCTACCCTTAAAATTTACCCCTGCGTGACACCAACCCATCATTCCCCCTTACCTCTCCACTCCAAGCACTTCCGATTTGCGTTTTACATCATTAAGAGGAAACAGAAGAGTCTTTCCGTTTCCTCTAATGACGCCGATTGCCTCCACATCTTTTTTCTTCTTTAACTGAAAACGACGGAAACAGGTTTTTTGTTTCTTTTAGGGGGGAGACCCCCCAAGCCCACTTTTTTAAACCCCCACATTTTGGGGTGTGGGGGGGGGGGGGGCGGGGGAAGACCCCCCTAAGCACCCCCCCTTTTTTTTATCTTTATCACACATGCCTTTACTACGTATCTCGTTGTAAAGTTATGCGTGGTAAAGGTTATTCGTGGTAACCAAGCATGCGTTGTAATGTATGTGTGTTATGGTTATGCGTGGAAACGGAACGCGTTGTAGTGGCCATTTCCCAATTACTTGAGGATGAGTATGTGGGTATTGGTTGTGCAACAATATAATGTTATATTGATGCATTACGGATTTAAAGCTGCTGTGGTCACTACATCTTCAGATGTCCCCTCTATACAACACAGTCCTGAACTTGAAGTGGGCCAGTGGAAATCATTGTCCTCCTCCTCCCCATCCCAGCCACCTTTGGTTGTTGACACAGTAAGAACCTATGAACATCTCACTGATATTATTCGAACTTCCCAGACAGACTGAGACAATGATCATCCATGTTTCGCACTACATAACATGTTGATGTCAACTGACAGTTAAATAAATGAAAGATGTTGCAAAAGAAATAAAAGTTTAATTTCAAGAACATGCACTTTTGTATAGACATAAAAAAAATCTATTGTAAAGTGATAGACAAGTTCACTTACATTCTCCAGTTTAAACACAGCCCCGACATACGGCTGAATCCGGGCCTCTTGACAATGCTGGAGTACGGTTGAAATCGACCAGGAGAACAAGGGTGGGTCCATTTTTCTGTATCGGCCCCAGTATACTCCAAGAGCAGACACATTCCTCAGAAGAAGCTGATTGGTAGGAACTGAGGCGATGTTACCTCCTGCAAAACCCACCACCACAATCCTCCCCTCCCATTTCAGACTGCAGGAAAAAGAACAGACAACAAATGTTCAGGTTACAGGGTCAGGGGCAAACATCTTAATTCTTGAAAAATATACACCGACATTCCCAAGGTCAGTAGTATTTTAACAAATTGCATCTCAATTCAGTAGCATCAACAACACTGCCTTGATTTTGACATATCAAAATGGCTGCTCTCCTCAATGGACACAGGATGGAACAAGCATACCCTGCTCTCTCTGGAACACTCACATTGCTGAGTCTCTCTCACACTGCTGTCACTCTCGCACTGCTGTCCCTCTCGCACTGCTGTCCCTCTCGCACTGCTGTCCCTCTCACTCTGCTGTCCCTCTCACTCTGCTGTCCCTCTCACTCTGCTGTCCCTCTCACTCTGCTGTCCCTCTCACTCTGCTGTCCCTCTCACTCTGCTGTCCCTCTCACTCTGCTGTCCCTCTCACTCTGCTGTCCCTCTCACTCTGCTGTCCCTCTCACTCTGCTGTCCCTCTCACTCTGCTGTCCCTCTCACTCTGCTGTCCCTCTCACTCTGCTGTCCCTCTCACTCTGCTGTCCCTCTCACTCTGCTGTCCCTCTCACTCTGCTGTCCCTCTCACTCTGCTGTCCCTCTCACTCTGCTGTCCCTCTCACTCTGCTGTCCCTCTCACTCTGCTGTCCCTCTCACTCTGCTGTCACTCTCGCTGAGATATACAGCGATGTCTCACACTCACACACTTATCTTTCCCTCGCACACACACACTCCCTCAGGCATACACAGCTGCCTCTCTCTTTTACCCATACACAAACGGAGGTTGCTCTCTCTCTCACTCACACACACTGTTCCTATTGTGAAGCGCTCTGACACCTTTGGGTAAAGTCGGCTATAAAAACACATAAAATATATACATAAAATAAATAAACGCTGCTTTATCTCCCTCAGGCAGACACACCTGCCTCACACACACTGTCTCCCACGGTCTGTGGGTGCGCCGGGCACGGACTGCCAGTCACGTGACCTGCTGGATGTGGCGCTGAGTCACACGGACAAACCCTCCAGGATGGTGGCACCAGGGGTCGGACTGGGACAGTAAATAGAACCAGCACCTAAATAAACGCGGACCATGCAAGTGTTACAATGCACGTTCCTAATGGATAATTAAAAAGTTTTAAAAAATGCATATGAAATGCAATGACGGTAGCGAGTGGCCATGCAGCACTTTGCAGCTTCTTCCTACTTAAACTAGCGAGACCTAACAAGGCAGCGTGACGAAGCTTCAGAGAAGAAACTTCGTCACGACGGCCGTAATGCAGGCTACCATCTCCAGAGGGGCTGTTCCAAAAGCGGACAGGGCGGCAACATAAAACCCTCCTTTCTAATGGGAAGCCAGCGTTTACCATGAAGGCTGACGCTACCCAATAGAAAGGAGGGGCGGGGCTTAGGCTCCCTTTTTGTTTACAAGATCTCTCCGAGGGCGGGGCAGCTTTGCTGCCACACTCATGCGAGACCTAAAAACTAGGTAGGCTTTGGGTAAAATACCAGAAATTATGCTTTAACTTACTGAGCTGTATCAGGCCCAATCATGCCTCCTTCAATTCTAAATATCGAATAATACCTAAAAGCATCATTAAAAGCCAGAGCGTAGGGGGCAACTGAGAGATGGGACAGCTAATGAAGTTCGACAGGAACAAAGAGAAGACGGACTACAAACAGAAAACAAAGAAATGTACTGCATTGCATATATTTGTTATTTCTAGCAAATGCCAAAAATAAATATAATCTCAAAGTGGAAGGAGGGAAGGGGAAGAAAGAAAACTGTGAGAATAAAATCAATTACATAAAAAAAAGACAACGCAAACATAAGTACTTTAGGCATTGAGAGATGGATTATAATAACTTTTCTTGAGGTGATTTTGAAGCTCTTAAGTGTCAAGGCGTTTTTGCAATATGAGGGAAGGTTGTTCGATAGCACAGTCTATGCTGCTACAAGGCATTTCCCAACACGTCCTTTTCTTTGCTACGTGGATGTAATATGTTTTGTAGGAGCAGAGATTTATTTCAGTCTTATTCTATACGAATAGATATGTGAGGTACTCGAGGACTTTCTAAGATGTAGATTCCAACGTTCTACATAACAGGCCTGATTGACAGAGGTAAGTTATACTTTTGAGTACGTTTACACTTTGTAGTAAAAAAGTGTAAGTTACATGTCTCCAACTCTAGAGTAGTAACGCAACTGGTTTGCTCAAGTGCGGGTGGTTGGTGTCCCTCCCTAAACCTCTCTCACTCCTCCCTAATCCTTTCTCCTTCAGTATGAAGTCTGCCCCTTTTCCCACCCTCTCCCCTTAATCCCGTCCACATTTACTCTTAAAATCCATACTTGTATGTCCAGAGACTCCGCATTCAAGGAGGAGAACCCTTCACAAATGAGCGTCATCATGTCAATCATGGGTTGTATAGAACTTATTTGCACTCTGGGTACTTCTCAGGTAGATCTTTTTCCCACTTGTGAGAATGCATATTGCCAGCGGTTCTATGTCCTCCAGTTTCTGTTGCATGGAGCCTTGGGGATGTATTTTGGTTGACATAGAACGGTCTGCTGCACTATGAATATTTCCACATGCCTTTGAGTCCTTGAGCTCTTTAGGAAGCAGTGCTAAGACCAGGCACAAGTCATCTCAGTTGATCTGGAATGGCTGAGAAGGGTGAGGTACACAGACCTTCTGAGACTCTGTGTGTCCCCCACTTGAGCTGCCACAGTCGCCTTCTCACACCGTCGGGAAAGCTCTGCACCCCAACCTACAGGTCTTCTGCCTTCATGCCTGGAGTTTGATCAGGACCAGATAAGTTTTTTCAAAGCCCCCAGAGTTGGGCAATGCCATTCTTTCAGCACATCACCCATCCGAAAAGTCTAATTATGCTAAAATGTGTTTTTGCCTGGTGTGAGAATTAAAGCATTTACTCTCTAAAAGAGCATCTTTCAGCTATTTGCGCTTTCATTGGCCAAGCAAGATTTGTGCAGTGGCCACAGTCACAGGCTATGTTGCAACCTTGTCAACATTCATTTGTTTGTAGGACCAACTCTCTTTGTTCAAGTCCACTGTAGTTTTGGAGTGGCTGTTGTATGATTCCTCCTTTCATTCAATCGCAATTGGAACTTAATCTGGTTCTGACATTTTTGATGGGGACCCCATTTGAACTGTTGTGTAGCTGCCACTTGCAGTGTATTTCATTCAAGACAGTGTTTTTGGTGGCCATCACTTCTGCTCAAGGCGTCAGATGGTTGTAAGTGCTGCGTGTCAGATCACCTTTTACTTGTTTCTACGTAGACAAGCTGGTTTTCTGGACAAAAGAAGCTCTGACTGAAGGCGATTTCCAGGTTCCGTATGGGTCCACCCATTACACTTCCCATGTTTTTTACTCCACTTCATCTCACCAAAGGGGAGCAGAGGTTACATATGTTTGAACCTCATAGTGCAGTTAACTATTACATTGGCAGAACTAAACATTTGAGATATGTTGTCCAACTCTTTTTTGGGGAGACATCTGGGTAATGAGAGGACTCCGGCACGGTGCACTGCTCCCTGTATTAAAATCTGTTACGCCCTTGCCACAAAGGAACCCCCAAAAGGAAATAGGAGCTCACTCTACTGGAGCAAAAGCATCTTGCGCATCGATTGCCGGGGGAATGCTCATAGTGCCAATATGCCATGCTGCCACAAGGGCTTCTCCCCATAAGTTTGCCCGACATTATTACTTGGAATTGAAAGGGATGACCGTTTGCTTGTTCCGGGATGCAAGACTTTCTGGTTTGACTATTCCACTCAGGCAAATCACCTGGGAGGGGATGTTGCTGTGGTATAAAGTCAAAAGCTGAATAATCTTCAGGTAAATGTATCCAACTGAAGAAAAGGTTACTGGTCTTTAGTAACAATCATTCTGCTGGATACTCTCCCTACCTGCAGATTCATCACCGATTACACCACCTCCCTGTATTGACAAATGATCGCAGTCATCTAAAAATAAAAAAGGTACCAAATTAGCCTGCAAACGTCATGGCCTCACGCCCTATGAGAATACCATCAGGTTGTGCTCCCCCCACACCCCCCGCGTGCCACAAGCTGCTCAGTGTCAAAGTGCTTTGATAGGGTCATGAGGAAGCTCAGGGATATGAACTCAAAATATATGATGCTCTTCCCAGCAAGGCTAAGGGTTATCATGAACCACAAATCCTGGCACTTTCGTGGTCCTAATGAGATATGAGACAAGCTGAAGAAATGGAGATATCAGGGTCGAAAGACCCAGAACAGAAGGAGAACAAGAGTGGCTGTGAAATCAGAAAGAATGCCTGAAGAAGCAAATCTGAACGTAGAGAATAAAGACACTGGAGCAACTGAGGTGCCTGGGACCCAGTCTGACAACTGTGATGAGCAAAGTGAAATGGGACACTAGAGGTCACCGAGGTGGTCAGATTCCGATAATGATGAGGTCTTCAAAGGCAATGGATGCTGGAGATGGTTTGTAAATTGTAAAGTGTTGGACGGATATAATCTAAATGTTTTTCTGAGCCTGAATCATATGGTCTCTGACACTGGCATGTTTGAGACAATTTCTCTGCAAGATGTGATGCATGGCAATACTCATGATGGTAAAACAGAAGAAATCTTGTGTATTTCACTCGTGTGATTTGTCATTTTATGGACAGTCAGAGAAGGAATGGGGTGATCTTGCACGGTGTGATAGCACTACTTGACACTAGGTCTGCGTTCGGCGTATGTGGCTCATTTAGGCACAGAGACAGTTTCACTGTTCACAGTTGTGTGGGTCCAGGCACTCATTCCACTTGGGAAGGTTACCACATGGAAGTGGCGGTTTTGGGGGTTGTTGCCTGAAATATGTTTGCTGGACATGAACTGATGACTTTTCATCACTTACAATTTAGGGGCAATGTGCACAGTTACTTGACATACACAGTGCCTATAGCTGCAAAATGGCTCACGATGTTGGTAGATTTAAATTTGTTACGTGGACTGTGAATAGGCTGGGTAATAAGGCAAGCGAGGGTGTTTTATTAAAGATACTCCGTCATTAGCCAGATATGCGTCTTAGAAGACACATTTAGTGGGCAATTACTGTGGCTTCCCTGCAAGAGACAGACATATACTTGTGGCACACATTGGGTTTACATCTGGATTCAAGTGAGTAGGGATATTACTGAGCAAATCTGCCCTTTGTGTACTGGTTACAGTTTAGGTGAATATACTACATGGTGGTACCAGGGAGATGGGATGCTGACCGGTTAGTGGTCTTCTCCATTTACCTTCCCCCAAAATTGCCACAGATATTTCGGGACTCAGTGAGTGCCCTGTCATTGCAGGTTCGTACAGTGACAAGCATAATGGAGGGTGACTTTAACCCGATCTTGGAGGATACTAAGAACAGAAGCTCAGAGAGTTGGATAAACACAAAACAACTCTAAAAGTGAAAGAGTTGTATGTATAGGGATGTTTGCATGACGGTGTTAGGCAATACCTTTGCTAATACAGTGTTCATCGTCAAGCGTCTGACTCGATTAATTTTCTGTCCCTCAAAGCTGCCTTGATGGATTCAAAGACACAGAATACTTGCCTATTCTCCTCATGAATACTTAGAAGTGAGATTAAACCCAGGAGCAATAACACAATGGCTTGCCCTTTGAGATTACATAGCCCCAGTGCAAGCTGTCTCAGCTGTGTGTGATTTTACCCTCTATCCACATAGATGACAGAGTTTGGGTACAGCACACCAATACTAATTTCAGAATGGCTGATGCCAAGGATGTCCAATATTGGTCGATGAGGGTCGGATCCAAGCCAGACTTTAAGGATATCCGCATGAGATACATTAACATACTACTAGCCAAAATGGGAATCATTTACATAGATAGTAGTTATCGTAAAAGCTGGTATGGCTCTGATCCTCGTAGACCAAGGTTGTGTCACCTGGCTTATGACAATGTGCTTTTCTACACAGTGAAAAAAAGCATCAATCTTCAATAGTGGAGCATGTCACTGATGCTCAATTATATAGTTAGCTTGTTGCTTCCACTCTTTTGTTAATGTCCTGGGCTCCTAGTAAAAGAAGGTTCACCCTGACAACATTATGTCGGGCCACAAAGACACCTATCCGGTGGTGCCCCGCATAGGCAATCCTGGAAATAATGCCTCTAAGACTCTGACTCCCACACTTTATGAGTTCTCCACAGACTCCTAGAAACTTGCCTTATCGCCCTATACTCACCTCATTTGCCCGATCCACTGGACTATTACCCAGAAACCACTATGACACAATTTGACTAATGGTGTAGAAATTGCCCAACAAACGTTTCTGGTTTTACGACCCACGAAGATACAAGAAAGTAGATTATTTCTCCCTGTTCATATCCCACTTCTACCCAATGTGCTTTATCGGCGCAAGGGAACCTGCTCAGTGCTTCTTTGAAGATATCTCCTCCAACGGCATCGATCACCACATCCACTCCTCGTCCGTTGGTCAGCCTCTTCACCTCCTCTTTCAGGCTACACTGGGTGTAATTCACAGTAGAGGTGGCCCCCATCCGCAGAGCCTGCTGACACTTCTCATCACTGCCAGCTGCTGCGATCACCTAAGAGTGGGTCAAGAAATTCACACTGTCAAAGCACCTAGCTTAGGATCTGTACTCAGACGGTGTGAGCAATAATATCACACACATTACCGCACATACTGCTTGGGGTAAAGGCAGATCTCAGAGCAGGGATGTCAGACGTAGTAGGTGCAAGATTGGACCTGTGCCAGATTTTCATATCAACATAAAATACATTTATATAAACTGGTGATCCTATCAATTTGACGTGGATCAAGTCCTTCTAACCTAGTGAGAATACTCTTCACTAGAGCACAGCAGGCAATCCTGGACATCACCGTCTTCCTCTTCCACAAGACAGACACAACACACACAGTCTGCATGCAAACTTTCACAGTAGTCTGGAAACACTAATCCTCTAAAGGATAATCAGGCTGGTGCACATCTCAAACTGAGGGAGAGCGGCTTCCACTTTATGGAAGTTACACACACTGGAGATCCTGCACTGTGGGGGTTGGGGCAGGGAGAGGGTGGATGTAACTGGAGAGAAAACTGAAGTCTACCTTGGCTTGAAAAATATTTGATGCCATCTCAACAACTGCTTGGCCTGTGGCTCCCGCTGCTGCAGTCACCAGAACAGTCTCCCTGTAAGCAAGAGTGAGCGGAGAAAATGTCAGAAGAACAGTCTGCATTATAAGCTAGACTTGTCACTGCAGAGCTCAGTAACAAGACAGCAACATAGAGTATCTGCTCATGCTGGTTTCAAAACTACTACACAACTATATGTCCAGCCACCCATCAGCATGTATAAGGTTAAGAGATAGTGTTCTTCTGATGCCACTCTACTCTAGTGATACAATCATTAGTGAGTGACCTCAGAGCTACAATAGCAGTACTAAGCGTAGAGCTTCCGAAGTCTCCGTCCATCATACCCAATGTATCAAACACAGTTCAAATGGCCCTTGGAAGGAGGAAACAAAGGAGTGATGGAGACTGGTAGGAAACACAGGAGGAACTCACCCTGGCTGTACACGTGCTCGGTGCTTGAGTGCCAAGATAGCAGTACCATAGGACACAGGCAAGGCAGCCGCTTGTGTGTAGGACACACTTCCTTTGATGGACCACAGCATCTGCAACAGTAGACGACCACATTACTGGAGCTCCAAGGATTGGACATCAAAGGAAAAAGGCAACTTCTCTCCCGCTAAGATACGCAAGATCACAACTCGCCCAGTATAATTCAAAACATTCTCAAAATTATAGCTCCTGTGAAAAATGACCCAATGCAACTAATTAATACTCTTTACGAGATATTATTTGGAAGGAAATGCCATGTGGCAGAAGATGTAGAAAAGCAGTGATTTCATTTATAACCAAAAAATCAATTCCTGCTCATTAATATTTGAAGCGGATGTGCCTCAAAAGTAGGAATATGGTCATTACTTTTCACACTTCATAAGGGAAGCAGTACTAAATGAAATAGTGGCCACATTATTCTGATGTGTTATTTAGTAGAAAAATATCAGCCTGAGATAATTTACTTGAAAAATCCGCGTTAAACTACTTTCAAAACCTAGCGAAAACATTCCCAAAAAGTCTGACAAACTTATCTTTAAATCCAGAACAAACCATTCCTAAACCCAGAACAAACTGCTTACAAAACCTTGAGTAAACTGCTTTCAAAAGTCCAGACCCCCAGATAAACTGTTTCTAACCGGAGGATAAACTTCTGTCTTAATTCAAAACAAATTACTTTCAAAACAAAAACTGTATTCATCCAACTGGGAGGTATGCGGCTGTCTGCCGTGCGGTTTACCTGAGCGCCCGCTCTTTCCATGGGTGTGAATCTTAGCAAGGTCAACTCCGCCATTCATACTTTGACGATCAACGAAAAAAGTTTGATTAAGTAGGGTATTAATACCCAAAAGAGATACTATCTGTTGGAGGTTGCAAAAAGTGTGAGATTAAGCACTATGTAAAACTGCTTCCCAATCTCAGGTGCAAATGTTCAGAAAATCAAGGACAACCCAGTTCAGGGACAAACTGCCACCTAGATACTGGACATCCCTTGCAAATCAGAAGGACAAACTACCACATTAACTGAGGACAAACTATTGTGTCGACCAAGGACCAAACCAAGAATATACTCATCCAAAACCCAAGGGCAACCTGCCAGAAGAGAAACCAGACTAGGACACTATGTCCAATGCTGTAAATCCCAGTCATAGAAGCCATTTAGATCCCCGACACTCCCAATGTTGATTGAACCAAGCTGCTCGCATGGATAGGAAATATACTTTATAATGTTTATAACTGTATGCAACACACGTTCCTGTATATGCTCTCGGTCAATAAGTCACCGTGGGGTACTGAACTGCATGCTACAAGACTCGACTCCGAATATTCTCTCATATGAGTTGATGATGTGTTTGCTGTATACATATAAATGGCAATAAAAAAATACCTAAATAAAAAAAAAAGAACAAACCACATCCAAAACACAGAGGACAAATGTGCATAACGCTTAGTTACAGAGCTAGCGGCCTCAAGGTTCAGAACATAGGTTTCTGTCCTTCCATGTTCGTGAAGAATTAAGCAGTGAGCGCTGGCTGAAGAGAGAGGTCTATTGGACTTATAAGGACAAAAGCTTTGTGAATAGAATGTAGGACCCTGCTGGTGTATTGGACAGTGGACCATACATAGCTCTGTCGGCACCCTGCAGCAATTGGAGGGAGCAGCGAGCTGGTGCTATGGGCCCTCCGTTGCAAGCCAAAGCTAAAATGGTGCCATTTTGGAATCTCTGCAGATCAAAGACTAAATATATTCTGCAACCCTGATAAACTTGATTTGCATAATCGAGCAGAGCGGACACGGGACAGGGTATGGAGAGCTTAGATACTTAAATATTTTTCTGAGCATGTTAACTTTATGATAAAGCTGGAGCGGACTCCTATAGATAAGGACTCCAATGTTCTGTACCTTGCTCAAAAAACCAGATGATGACCCAGTTCTAATGGTTGTATTTTGTCTGACAAAGGAGTTGCAGAGCATTTGTTAGGGTTAATTTGCAGAAGGTGGACTCATCCACTGCTCAATCGCCTGCCTTCTCATGAGACAGGATTCTGAAACATCTCTAAATTCTTCTGTTACTAGGGCACACTCACCTTGTAAATTGCCTGAAGAATATGGCCACCGGGTGGACATGTTCAGTAGATAGAGGCCAGTCCATCAAACTTCCCTGTGGTAACTGAGGAGTTAGAAGGCACTTGGATGATGTCCGAAGCGGGTAGAACATGGTTAAAAAAAAAAAGGGCAGCGGGTCCAGTTTGAGTGTCTCAAGCCCACTTGCCCTCATTACTCACCCCATTGGAATTTGGGGGTTTGCACTTGAAAAAGGGGAGTATAGAGTTATAATTACGACTGCACACTTCGTAGCCTCTGATTCAATCATTTAAGGTGGTTGAAATGTGCAATAAATGTGTGCTAATCATTTCACCACACATTTATCGGGCTTCAATGATTTTAACTGATGCAGTATTACTGCATTACTAATGTAGTAAGTCTACAACATTGTACTCAAAAAAGACTCCAGGGTTTTGGCTGATTAATCAGTTTGTTCAGATGCTATGCAAATCAAGTATTTAGATCCCAATTCTTTAAGCTTGTGAGGGTGTGTGAAATACTCAACGGTGTTGAATGCTGTTGATTGATCTAATAGGACAGGCACTACGGCATCACCGTCATCCACCTTCATTCTTAAGTTTTCCAAAATGGCTGCAAACAGAGCTATGTGTTGGCCTAAAACATGTCTCTCTGGAATACAGAGGATTGCTGTTCTGACTAAACATAGGCAATTTGTCATCAACAAAATGTTCTCTTGACTTAGACAGAGCAGGGAGAACATTTGCCTATAATTGTCAATGTCAATGTCCATTGGGTAAGTCAAGGGGATTTTCAGCGGTGGCGTCACCGGTAGCAAAGGTAGGCTGGCGGATGTAGAAGTTATTTCGGGTATTAGGAAGATCTCTTATGATATGCACTGGACATAAATTGTGGTAGATCCCAGAATTTCTACTGTGATTAAATAGGTCCCAAAACTTGTTTGGCTTAATAAGTGTGAAACTATCCAGTAAAAGACCCAACATCAACTGCTGCATAATAACTAGAGTCAGCGGATGCAGGCTTCAAACTACTTTTAGAGGTCTTCTTTGCCATATTTATCAATGAAGTTTGCAGAGATTGTTTTTTAAGTAAGGTTATGATGGGTTTTCACAAAGACCTGGAGGCTGGGATATAATTTTTGTCAGATCCTTAGACTTGGATTTCATTCATAACATTTTTAGAACAGTTTGTTTGATAACCGAACTCTCAATCCTTGAGGAAGCATTAGCTCTGTTTTCCTTTAGAATAAAGTGCTTACGGCTCAACAGTGCAGTTTGAAAGCAGTTTTGCTAGCTTGGTCATACTCATGCCTTCGAATTTTTTCTAATCTCTGGAATATAGCAATTCTGTCTGCCAACCATTTTTATCTTGCCTATTTTTGGTGACCTCGTACAGGAAGAGCCGGATCTGTTTCTCAAAGGCACTGGAGAATGATTTCTAAAACTCTGTATACTTCTTGGGAGGTTCTTAATTTTGACACGGGCAAGGTTCAGATCTTCTAAGAGAGTATCCATAATTTAGCCTTTTCTATCCACGGTTGAACTTCCAATGAATTATTACTGATAGCCAACTTCTAAAACACAGAAAAAGAACACTCTCCTGACAAAACCCAGGAAAAGCTGCCCCCTATCCACTGATGTTTTACATTCTCAGTGTGTGATGTTCGTATTGAGTGTTCTAATACAAACCAAGATATTGAACTCTGATGTCGATCAGTAATATCCAGCTCCTTCGCATTAGCCACCTTCCTGGAAAGCTGGAAGCATGCCGAACTCAGCGCCCTCCTGAAAAACCCACCGCGGACCCCAAGGATCTCAAGAACTTCCAACCCATCTCGCTCTTCCCGTTTCCCGCCAGAGTCATCGAGAAGACCATCAACCAACAACTCTCCGCCTTCCTCGAGACTAACGGATCCCTCGACCAGTCACAGTCCGGTTTCCGAGCAAACCACAGCACCGAGACCGCCCTCATCGCAGCTACCGACGACATCAGGTCGATGCACGACAACGGGGAAACAACTGCACTCATCCTCCTGGATCTCTCAGCAGCCTTCGACACGGTATGCCACCACACCCTGATACGACGCCTCAGCGACACCGGTATCCAAGGCGCGGCCTTGGAATGGATCATCTCGTTCCTCGCAGGCAGAACCCAGAGAGTCCGCCTTCGCCCCGTTCGGGTCCACGGCTACCGAAGTCATCTGCGACGTACCACAAGGATCCTCGCTCAGCCCCACCCTCTTCAACGTCTACATGAGCCCCCTCGCGGCCATCGCACGCAAACACAACCTCAACATCATCTCCTACGCCGACGACACACAGCTGATCCTCTCCCTCACCAACGACCTGGACACCGCCAGAGCTAGCCTCCAGGAAGGAATGAAGGACGTCGCGGAATGGATGAAGCTCAGCCATCTGAAACTGAACTCAGACAAGACGGAAGTCCTCATCCTGGGACTGTCCCCCTCGGCCTGGAAAGACTCCTGGTGGCCACCTGCCCTGGAGAACGCCCCCAAACCCACAGACCACGCTCGCAACCTGGGATTCATCCTGGACTCCTCCCTCACGATGACCAAGCAAGTCAACGCCGTCTCTTCGTCCTGCTTCAACACCCTGCGCATGCTACGAAAAATCTTCAGATGGATCCCCACCGCAACCAGGAAGACGGTCACCCAGGCCCTCGTCACCAGCCGCCTAGACTACGGAAACACCCTCTACGCCGGAACCACAGTCAAGCTCCAGAAACTACTACAGCGCATACAGAACGCCTCGGCAAGACTCATCCTGGACATCCACAGCCACATCTCCGCCCATCTGAAGAATCTGCACTGGCTCCCCGTCAGCAAGAGAATCACATTCCGACTCCTCACCCACGCACACAAGGCTCTCCACGACGCGGGCCCCATGTACCTCAACAACCGCCTCGCCTTCCACACACCAACCCGCCAGCTCTGCTCCGCCAGCCTCGCCCTAGCCACCGTCCCACGCATCCGCAAAGCCACCGCCGGAGGAAGATCCTTCTCCTACCTGGCAGCCAAGACATAGAACTCCCTCCCCACCCACCTCCGGCTGACACAGGACCACCTCGCCTTCAGGAAACAACTCAAAACCTGGCTGTTCGAGCAGTAGCATCCACCCCCACCCCCTTGAGACCCTAACGGGTGAGTAGCGCGCTCTACAAATTCCTTGATTGATTGATTGAATACACAACTTTTTTCATACAGATTGTATTACTCAATGCAGCTGAAGTAAGTGATCTTTGCAAAACCACTATATGTATGTTTGCTTTTGTAAAGTTTAATAAGTAAAAAAGATACCCTGGTTGGAAAGGTTTTGTACCTCTTGCTTGACGATGCACTCCTCTGCCATAGCACCAGCGCCAACGCTCACACCAACTACACGATCGCCCTGGAAATCAAAGAGAAAGGTCAGAGATTGTGCAAAGAAAGATGGTCCAAAAAGCATAATCTATTCATAATATAGCTACAGTTGGTACTTGACAAGATGGGGGGAGGCTGGTGAAATACCTCAAATAAAATGGAAATCTTGAAAAGCCAGCACATCCCATGTTTTCCATTCTGTGCAGGTATGGGCATCACAAGTATCAAGGCTGACTTTAAAAATCTTTGTGGGTATACCATGGACTTGTGGAAGATGAATATTTAGCAAGAGTCCGTAACACAGGTGCAGGATACGTTTTAGTAAACGTGTGTAATAATTCAAGATAAAATGTATCATCTGTTTGAGCGCACAATCGCTGAAAACACCAAATAATAACACTGAAAGATGTTTTCACTGTTTTGGTTATGGACACAGTTCTATATTTTGCTATACTTCGGAGGGAAAACAAAGTGCGTTGTTTTTTCTACTGAAAGTATGCAATAGAACGCTGCAAAGGGGCAAAAAACACAAGTGCATAAAAAAGTTACAAAACAAAACAGTGGGCTGCCTAGATGGTAAAAAAAAAAAAAAAACACCGAAACGTGAAACATTTTTGGGAAAGGGTGATGGCAGAGAAATGTGGGATGAAGAGGGACTCTTTCTCAAACAAAATGAACAGAAGAAAATATTTTTACAAAAAGCACCATGTCCTCAAACCTCTCTCAAACATTGTTTTAGAAAAGTGTAGAGTTCTCATTTAGACTTGGCACAAGGTAGCAACACTGTTAAGTGTGGATGGAAAAGTGAATGATATTGAAAGCATGAAAGGATAAGTGAACAAAGGTTTCACGTGAGAAAAAAAATAACACAATCCAAAGTTTACCATAAAACATACTGGGTAGAGAAAGTAGAGTGATCTGCATAGGGTAAGTAAGCATTCTAGGTGATGTGTCCAAGGGAACACAGTAAGAAAGAGAGAGAGAAGTTTGTTCCCATCCTTTGTACAATACATAGAGCAGGCATAGGAAGGAGTGAATTGTGCAAAAGGGTCTGCCAAAGGTAAGTAAGCAAATAATAGAGGATTAAGTCAAGTCAAGTCAAAACCACTTTATTCGATTAATTAAAATCATAAAAGTATACTAGAGCAATGTTAGGTACATAATTAAAAACAGAATACAATCAAATTAATACACTTAAATTCATGAAAAAAGTTTAAAAAGCCGATTTTCTCTCCATTTTCCTCCTCCTAAGAGGACAACTACGGCAGTGTTCCCATTCCTCACTGAAAATCACCAACATTAATTCATATACAAAGTACAGATTAAAAAGAATATTTTTACAGTATTAAAAATCTAATCTTTTTCTCCTGATTCTTACGGCAACTGTTAAAAAACTGGCTAAACAATACATAATGAAAGGGGTTTCCAACATTAGTAAAAATAACAGTGCAGGTTTATATTGGGTAAAACTCATCTCTTTCAGCAAAGGCTTAACATAGCGCTTCCTAGGTTCGCTATACCATGGGCAAAAGAATAAGAAATGCGCAGTGTCCTGAACAGAGTTATCATCGCATTTGCACGGGGTAGAATCCTCTATCTTGCACCAATTTTTCATGTCCCATAAGACCGTATGAATTTGGTTGAAGCGGAACTTTGACAGTAGCCATCTATGAAAGAAATTTGTTACCACTGACAGATAAGGCGCCATTTCTGGAGTAGTGGTTATCATTATATGACTCCTCACTGAAGGTTTACATAATTCCTCAGCCTCTCGTTCCGCATCACAGAGCTTGATGAAATTAGTTTTCACCCATACTAGATCTTCTTTACATAGGGATTCTGGGCTTCCGAAAATCTCAGGGCGTCCTAGCTTTTTAGCCACATTCTCAACATAAGACAGCCACTGAATGTCCCTCACATGATCTAGTTTCATACAGTCTTTGATAATTTTATGGTTCAGAGTAAGGTGCTAATTTACTGGGTAGAGAAAGTAGAGTGATCTGCATAGGGTAAGTAAGCATTCTAGGTAATGTGTCCAAGGGAACACAGTAAGAAAGAGAGAGAGAAGTTTGTTCCCATCCTTTTTACAATACATAGAGCAGGCATAGGAAGGAGTGAATTGTGCAAAAGGGTCTGCCAAAGGTAAGTAAGCAAATAATAGAGGATCAAAAAGTGGCAGAGACTGTGGTAAGGTATATGGGCTTAGAACCTGTTTTGTAAAGAATAAAGAGAAAGTAATAAAAAAAAAAATATGACGAGACAGAATATATCTTTTGAATCTACGGAAATTCAAATGTATTTGTTTAAACTATTTCACTTCCCCACTGAAAGTGTGCATTTTGACAAACTACTGATTTAACTGTAACCCTTGAAAAGTAAGTATTTTCTCTATATTTTATTAACATTTCGAAACTAGATCCATTTCAATTGTCCAAAGCGAAGGTGTTACAGAGGACCGGTCAAATGGCAAGAGCGGTTTGTTCTTTTGGTCCCTCTACCAGAAATTGCTTTTGGTCAGATATACAGATTTTATATCTTTAGGCTGTGAACATCATTTGTTTCCATTATTCAATTGTTTTTTACTTAGTTGCACCATAAAACTCACCTTTTAATACCTATTTTTACTGAGTGAGTTTTATACTTTGCACAGCACAATTATCCACTATAAATCTCTGGTTTCAATAATTTGGTATGAACTTAACATTCCACTTTCAATATTTCACTAGGTCTTATTTTTATTTCAAAAAGTAAGATAGTAATGATCCACTAAATTGAGTTATAATTCATAGTTGGTGACTTGCACACAAATTCCATTCAACTGCAATGCTACATTTCTACGCACTCTAACTCAAAAGCTGGCGAGACAGGATTCTGAAACATCTCTACAGTCTTCGGCTACTAGAGCACACTCACCTTGCGTATTGCCTAAAAAATGTGGTCACCGATGGACATGTTCGCTAGATAGAGACCAATACCTTCCCCCTGCCTGAGTAACATGATGGCTCTTGGATGATGTCAAGAGCGGGCAGAGCATGGAAAAAAAGTGGCAACGGATCTAGTTTGAGTGTCTGAAGCCCTCTTGCCCTCATTCCTAACCCCATTGAAATTTTGGGGTTTACATTAGAAAAGTGAGTACATGGTTATAATTAGGACTGCACACGATCTCTGATGCAATCATTTAGGGTGGTTGTAATGTGCAATAAATGTGTGCAAATCATTGCACCACACATTTATCTTGCTGCAATGATTTCAGATGATGCATTATTACTGCATTACTAATGCAGTAAGTCTACAGCATTGCACGATAAAAAGATGCCAGGGTTTTAGCTGATATAATCTACACAAATAAATTAGGAACAACTAATGGAAACAAGACGCCCTAAAGTTATTCCCTAATATGTGCGCAAAGTGATAAACCTATGCTGGGACTGCGCGCTCCAAATGTGGTAATGTAATTTCCTCATTAGCAGAGCTTAGGCACACAAGGAAACTTTAAAGGGAGGCTCAAGATCCCAGTGCCATTTACTGCATCAGCATAGCTTTAGCACAATAAACAGCTGATTGGATAATCATGGTCTTCAGAACTGAACTTGAGCACTGCTACAGGGAGGCATTGCTCTTTCATTTACATGTGCAGCCAAAGCAGTAGCAGTAACATATCACACATACTGAACAATTCAACAAACTCTCTGCTCCAACGTAAAACTTGTTTACAGCCGTTTCCCTTGCCTCAGTGTTTTGATATATTGAGTGTAATATGTACGCTAAGTAGTGACATTTGTGTGTTTTTCCATTGAGTGAATTACTTATATTCTAATTCCATAATGTAGCATAATATTAGTATTTAATGTGCTGGGAATAATGCAGGGGGGGTCATAAGAACCTCTCTCTTTAATATTGAGGGTTACTGAGATGTTATGTGAAGATAAATTTATCAAGACCACTTACACCATAAGCTTCATGGCGCTATTCATACACTAGCAGCTGCAGAGAACCAATTTAGCAGGATTGCACAAAGAGCCAGGTTTTCAAGGCCTTTCTGAAGCCAAAAGACTATCACAGTTCCTGACTGAGAGTGGAAGTGAATTCCAGAGCCTAGGAGCCAAATAGGAAAACCTATGCCCGCCTTGTCGTTTCAATTTAATTAGTGGGATAGACAGAAGATGAAGGTGGGCGGAACGAAGATTGAGTGTAGGGACATGTCTAGTAATTAGGCTATTGAGAAACTTAGGGCTCGTGCAGCGCAGTGCCTTAAAGATTATACATCCAGACTTGAAAGATGCCTTGTAAGTATTATGTTAAAAGAAGTTTTGGATTGATGAATTGGATTTTCCTGTGCCTTTGAGGCAATGGGAACATTAAGTTTATGTTTGTGTGTGATTTTAAAGAACAGAGGCAATTGCATGCTGAATCAGGCAGTTTGGTATGCATCTGGATTTGTGCAGGGGACAGTATATTTATTTATTCAGCAGAGTCCAAGTGTGCATTTGAGGAAGTTCCAGGAGTCCAACAGCGTGAGTAGGCTAGTGTTGGAGGATGATGAATGTTGGTCAGTGGTCTTGGCATGTGCACCAACTTCTATGGGGTGTATCACTTTGGGAGTAATGAAGGCCAATGGTATCTTGGGAAGCTATGCGCGGTATTGATGAGGAGGTGTATTGTGAATTGGTACAAGTGGTTGTTATGCGATACCAGGATAGCAGTGAGGTTGTTTGAGTCTCCACAGTGTTTGTAATTTAGAGAATCTTTTGGACAATAACAAGTGACACTCTTACACCATGTCAAAATGCGTGTCGAAAACATGTATTCGATTTTTTGTTTGTATGTTGGTTTTCTAGACGCCTTGCCTGAGTGCAGGTGAATTTGCTAATAGGAATGTTGGTAAACATATTTTTCTAGGAATGACTGGGGCTGCACTATATGTTTTGCGATATTGCGAATGGTTTAGGCTATGTGGTCTTGGTGCATTGGTAAAGGCGTTGTGTTTTCGGTTGGTATATTCTTGACATGATAGTTCTCTGTATAATATTCTTGTGCTTTTTTTCACTGTAGGGTAAAACCATCGCCCGATACCCACGCTGCTGTACGCTGATGACTCAGTGATCTTAGCACGGACCCTAAACCAACTCCAGATCCAAACCAACAAGTACACAGCATTCATGGACTTACTTGGCCTCAAGATAAATATCAAAAAAACCTTCACAATGCACCTCGGCACTCGGACCAAAACCACAAAACCAATAATGGTAGACAATACCAAATTGGCAAAAACCCAGGTCTACCCATACCTGGGTATCCTGGTCGACGATGCACTGAATTGGCGGAAGGCAATTGAGGCCAGGAATCTGCACCTTCGTCGAGCTACTTCAACTTTAACATCTTTCTCACGGAAATTGGGGAAACCAGCCCCATCAGAACTTTTGACCATTTACTACGCAAAATGCCATAGCGTGGCCACATATGGTGCTGGCATCTGGGGACACGGCCGTATTGGCCAATTACAGGTCACTGAAAACTCCTTTGTAAAGTACATCCTGTCCCTTCCTCAAAGCTCACCGACACTAGCCTCACATCGGGAGCTCGGCATGGAACACATTGTTGACACCATTCGATGTCAGCCCATTCTCTTGTGGCATCGAGTATGGTGCAACCCTGAATGTCATCTAACCCGCTCCCTTATCACTGACTGTCTAGCCTTGGCAAATTGGCGTAAAATCCCATGGTTAAATTACGTATCCAACTTCTTTAAAGACCTGGGCTGCGATTCCTATTTTGAGGAACCACCATCAGCAGAAGATATCTCCAGGAAGCAGTTAAAGGCAATGTGTCTGGACCACCTAAGGGATTTACGGATTCAGACAGAGATTACCAAAACATCCAACGAAAAAATCGGCGCCCAACAAACTGGAAAGTGTATACAGCCTTATTTGACGTATTTTTTGTCTAATCATGAAAGGTATCTACTAACAAGACTCCGATTTAATATTTTCTTTCGTTTAGTCACATTCCCTGAAACGAAAAACTGGTCTTCAAAGCTATTGAACTGCCCCTGTGACGGAACCTCTAGACAAACCACGATCCACGTAGTCCTCTTTTGTAAATACTATAAAACATCTAGGAAAAAATGGATTATTCCGATCCTTCGAATTAGCGGTCACAGACAAACGCATGCAGCATATCTATACTTGCAATCTTTAAAGTCAATGCATGAAGCCAAATTTATATCGACCTTTCTTAAAGAAGTCTTAATAATACGTCGCAGCATTTCTAGTTAAATGAGAATTGAACAGTATTTCAAAACCTTATTTCTTCTTTTTACCCATTTAAAAATGTTCTTAATATCGTGTTTTTATTCATGTGTTAAAAATCTTTCCTCTTTCTTTACTATGTACTTTTTATGATTATTGAAATGATAATCAAATAAAAGTTAATGAAACTGAAACACTGTAGGGTATTTTTTTCTGAAAGAGTAAAGTTTTTTCAGTATACAAGCCTGTCACCTGTGTCAAGTGCTAGATATGCCTGGACTAGCTAGCCTCTGATGCAGGACTGTTCTGAAGCCATATATAGTGTTTCGAGACTGTCCAGTGGGATCTGGAGAGGGAAACCTTAATGCAGAATAACATTATTATTTTCTTTTTTTGGTAATGCGCTTTGCCAAGTGATGATTGTTTTTAGCTGTATTAATCCCTGGTTGCCTTTTAGCCTTTTTCTCATCTCAGGGCTGCGGCATCTCGTTTTTGTTGTTTTCATGCACCAAGGTGTGAAGATATGGTTCTGGACTCCCGTGATGTGACCCCCCCATGTTAAGCCCGCTAATGCGGGTTTTAATTTGGACTAAGCCCGGTCTCCATTTTACGCTGGAGCTGGTATACTGGCGCTCCCCTTAGCGCATCTTAGATATTCGATGTGTTAATTATGTAGTTAGAAGTGCATAGCGGAGCATCATTGGAGGTTTTGTTCTCCTATCTTTCCTCTCTAATTGAATTTTAACTTGTAATGTTGTTGCTCGAATGTCATGGTTCAGGGAATGTCTAGGTAGGATAGTGCCCTCGCATGAATTGTTTTTATTATGTACGGCTAAAGATATGCTTGGATATTAATTGTATTTTAATGTATTTTTTATTAAACTTTTATGGTCTATTTATTTAGATCAAACAAAGTTTATTCTGATTCTAGTGAAAACGTGTTCCTGCCCTCAGTGGAGCTTATAGTTTTGCTTGAGGGTGTCCAAGGAAATCAACGGGGGGAGGGGTAAGGGACGGGGGGACGGTGGGGACGGTGGGGACGGTGGGGACGGGATATTGTCCATGCCTGATTTCCGGGACAGTCACCGATTTTGTCAATGAACTCCATTTAGACTCACCAAACGTAAATTTATCTTAAGACAATATCCTTAATATCCTTATTCCATAAAGTGCCCTGGGACCTTAAATGTTAGCATGTGCTTTTTGCACTTCAGGAGCACTTTAGTATTACAGAAGTGGCAACAGATGCTTATGCAGTCCTTTCTGTATAATGAAACAACCTTATGCAAATTGTATGCCATTGGTATTGCAAGGAGGGTGTTCTGTCATCTGCAAGAGGACATGACCGAAGCAAATGAAGAAACAACTTTGCCCATGCACCCGAGCCTTGTTATGGACACAACTACAACAACAAGGTGATGGATGCAATGCAACCACTGGTGATCGCTTAGGCCATAATCCAGTCCATCGATTATGGTCCACCATGTAACTGAACAGTGCTCCCTGTAGGATGCACGCTTGCACGCGCACCCTCACTTCCCCGAGCGCACACTGAGGAAACAAATTAGAGGGAACATTGAAACTGAAGACAGACTGCCAGCCTCTGGAGCAGTACCAAGGCTTAGTTGCATATGGCAGGTCCTGCCTGAAGTTGCATGGATGACAAGAAAACAATGGATTAGAAGGGGGCCTGAGCAATTACTTGTGGCGGACATTAATTCAAGCATTTCACCCATCATTTTTTGCTTTGCTCAGTGCAACAGGAATGCCCAGACATGAGTCCTGTGCTCACAGAAATCAAGCTGCACCGTACCGAAGAGGCCTAAGGACCCCCAAACTGGTCTAGGTTTGCTTGTGTTCTATTGCATAGAGGACGTAGCTTCACAATTTGGGATACCCCACAGTTTTTGAAGCAGGACCCCAGCTGATTTGCAAGGGCTGGTTCCTGTCTGAGGTAGCATGGTGGGAAAGAAAACAATGTACTCAAATGTGGCCAGAGTAATTATCGGTGGCTGAGATTAATCAAAGCATTGCACCTACCAGGGTTTACTCGCCTTGATATCACGGGCACAGGCGCAAGGTCAAACATGCTGTCCGAAGGTGCACTGGTTGAGCATCTCATATGAGGGCACACTTTGGTAGGGGGGGCACAGGGCTTCATGAGACACTACACTAAGACAATACACCACAGGCCGGTGCAGTATCACACACATTGCACCACCTGCCAGGTTAGGGCTGGGGGGTTGGGCTGTCAGAGCAAGGGGAGGAGAAAATATGTGCACTTAAGTGCGCATGATGGTTTGGCCTGCCGTCTTGGGCCGGCCAAACAGTAATGCACACTTAGCAAGTTCTCGACCTGGCTGTATTGCACAGCTTGGGTGGAGAACCAGGCTGTGCACTCCCTGCATGAGCACTGAACCAGGCCACTCAGACCAATCACAATGCTGATGTCATGCTGGTGACGGCAGCGTTGTGATTGGCTTAGGGGAGCCTGTGTACTTCCTGCTTCTGCGAGTCAGGAAGAGAAGTGGAGGAGAGTTGACGGAGGAGAGATGGTGGCCGTGCAGATGTAAGGGTTATATATATATTTTTTCACCTGCCCCGCCACTTCTGTTCCTTACCAGCCGCATCTGTACCAACCAATAAAGTCTTCATCATAGCTACTGATGAGCCAGCCCCTGTAAGGAGAAACATGAGAATTTTCTCCAGGAACCTTCAGATGGTAGGATCATCATTTTACTATATTGATTGTGAATTTGGCAAAAATATGTTAATTTCATTAGAAGTTGGTCTTTACAAACCATATGTGCACACAGCATGTGTTTTTTTTAGTTTTATAACAGGCACAAATATCAATCGGTCGCACGCGTGAACTACACATGAAAAAATCAAAGTTGTATATTTACTTGCGCACAAGCAATCCTTCCTTATACAGAATCTACAGTACATACAATCTCTAAGTGGCATGCTCAATGGATAACTACATCTAACAAACGTTTTCTTTTTTCCCTACATTCCAGGTGCATCGGAGTCTGGTGAAAAGTAGGCGTTATCGTGTCTAAAATCAGCTGCAGTATAAATGAAAATTCTGGGTCTGACTCTCAGAGAAGAGTCCGAAATCTGCAGAGCACAGGTATAGGTTTACGACTTGCGACTATTCACAAAACTTATAGTAGTTCCTTAAAGGTAAACTTAGTCACCTATTTCCAGGGGTAATCTTGGGAAAGTCACATTACTTCTGTGGACAGACATGGACAGAATATGAAGCTACTGTATTATTCCACATTGAGGAAATGCGGTTCAATAGAATTTTTTTTCTGCATGGGGAAAACATTTTACCATTACATAGCCACTTCCATGGACCCCCAAGATGGGTTGCTTATAGAGACCTTGTTATATTGAACCTGGCTAGTCAATGGGGGGCATCTCAGCCTAAAGTGTCCTCAAAAGTATTTTGTTGTGGAACGTAAAATAGGGGGTCATGGCTACCGGGAGGCTGCATGATTGCCACAGCTTTATAAGGAAGGGGGGGAGCGGGGGAGTCGATAATTTAACGGGTAGCAAAGTACAATGGAACAAACTTCAGGATTCACCAGGGCCCGTTTACATTTCAACTTCACTCTAGTGATCATAAGTTCAGAAGTAAAGTAGGCTACTTCAGAATGGAAAAAGATAGGGGAATACATCAAAACGAACATCCCGGGGGTGGCAGGGGGGTTCCAAAGGTGCATCACTTGGTACACATCAATTGGCCTATACCAAAAGTAAAGGAGTGCATTAGCATCACTAAAATGTAGTTTCGTAAAACTTTGGCAGGAGTTAAAGGTCTCAGAAAAGTTGAGAGAGAAGAAAGCAAGCATGTGTGTTCAAGGAATGGGGAGCTGGTGGAAGGGGAAGAAGTGGCAGAGCGCAGTGAGGAAGCCACTATATCGAGGCGCTGGCTTCCAGCTTTCCACCCCTCATTGAGGAAGGCACCAGACCAAGGCACGTAGTAGTCAAGACTGGCTTAGCTTAATCAGTCTTGAGGAGGTTGCCAACCAGAACCCAGGGCCCCATCACCTTCCTCGATCACAAAGTCACTCAGTACAGATTATAGTTTCTACTAAACCCTCAGTGGCTTTATTTGAAGGCTGCAGACACCCCTCATTTGAGCAGCTTGGGGGACTGATGACGCTATCTAGTGCAGCTTGTCCCGTGCTATTCAACCCTACTTCCTGGTAGCATTCCAAGTGATTCTCAGTTATTGTTTTGGATTTTCCTGTCGCAGCTACCATAGCATCCAGGGAGAAGGACTTCCACACTGCTGTGGCATGTTTCTCGAAGCGCCACCAGAAACCAGAGGTTGGTGCGCCACAGACGGCTACCTCTGCACTGGCAGACCGATGTATTTGATAGCCCTGCCTCAAATGTTAAAAACTCAATATTTTGAGCTTGCTTGTATTATCAAATAGAAGGGGAACTGCCTAAATGATTGGTACGGTATTACTGTTGTAGGAAAGATATAATCTTCCCAACTGGAATAACTAAATAAAACCAATGGAGATGAAGGACTACAAAAAAAAGAAGGAGTGGTATTAATAAAGATGTACCAAAGGACTATAAAAAAAAAAAGAAGTGGTATTAATAAAGATGTACCAAAAAACACAAAAGTATTAATAATACCTATTCAAATGATGTGGCTGGTCTGTAGTCAAACGAGCCTGTATTAACAAAGGTTCACATTCATGTTACCACAGTCCTACCACGCTAGGTACCATGGTTTATTTGGATTACACTTTATGACCGCCTAAGGTGGTCTCAAAGGCCTGAAGGAAGCAGAAGACTTGGAAAAGAAGGACAACGTAGAGCAAGAAAGGGGAATGAGGAAGAAAGAAGCTTTGTGGATGGAGTGGTCTTCCTCAAAACTCTAGTATTTCAGACACAAATGGATAGTTAATTGTGGAAATCGGTTCTTCGGCCTCTGTGCGTCAGGCTAGGAAGGAGGGTGAGGCACCAACTGCAGAAACGAGAGAGAGAAAAAAGATGGGGTAAGGTACCTGCGAAATCCGTGGTAATTACCGTCCAAGGCTGCTTACCTCTTCCACTGTTTTCACTTTCGGGCCAACTTCCAAGACGCAGCCAGAGAACTCCATTCCTAAAGGGATAAATTGGTCACACAAGGCCATTTTGATCTGTGTGTAAATTACATTTGGGCTTTGTGGCCCTGCAGAAAAAATGGACCAATTTCAAAACTCGCTTCAGTTTCTCCAACAAGTTCACTGTTCACATACCCTAAAAATTCTGGAAAACAAATGGTTTCCAATTCCATTTTAAAACTTTCTCAACAGACAATTGCATTTTTATATGGTTCATGTTGTTTCATTCATCCTTCCAGCTGTTAAGATCCATGCCTAAGTGGAAGCCTGTAGCTAGTAGGGTATGCTAGAGCATGGGGGCGGAGAGAGTGAATGGTAGAGAGGGGAGCATGTTGTAGAACACAATAAGGGTAATAGTCTTCACTGATCTATACTATAGGGTCCTGGAAATAAACTATTGTGACTCAAAGTTGTCCACGACTGGTGCCAATGGCAGTCCTTACATACAGCTATGACTAACCTTGCAGTTGGCAGAGAGGTGAGTGATCAAAAGACGAACACCGAAAAACTGAACTGTCTTCCAGAACCTATCTCACAAATGCAGAATTTCATAGATGATGGACAGTGAGTGAGGTCTCTGACCAATAACAGCTTCAGAGTGGAGATACTGCAAATAATGGAGAACTGGGGGATGAGACTGGCCAAGAGGAGATTAAAAGATGGCGAGGAGGACACATGTTGATGAGAACCAGCGTGACTGGGAGCCCAGCAGTAATTTAAAGGGGAGTACTGAGTAGTGAGGCATGGCAGAACAACAGGGGAATTGAGAGCACATACTGTACTTGGTGACACAGACATTAAGTAATGTGACCGGTTAGGACTACTGCGCACTCTAGAGCAGAGGGATTATAGATAAGGGGAACGGATTCTTAAGACTGACAGACTGGTTACGAAATAAAAAACTTCAGAGTCACAGTTCTGGAGATTAGTCATGCATACCACACCTTTATAAGAAGGTGTGAGTTTTGCCAAGCAACATATATGAAAGAATGAATCAATGTAATCAATAAACGTTATTAAGGGCAGTAGTATCTTCAAGGAGGCATCCCGACACTTGGAAAGATGGACAGGGTTCGCTCTAGGTGCTGCAGGCTGCTAATCGATGGTTTGGCTGTTAAAAATGAGACGGATGCTACTCCCAGGACTGATTCCACCTGAAACAGTTAAAGATGCTCCACACAGTTTACTACTTTAGAGAGTTAAGGACGAAAATTGGCGGGCTGACAGTAGTGACTGTCTTAGAGGGTGTGGCCGGTGGGCACAGTCATACATACCATTTGTGATTGCCTTGAATTTAGGAACTACTGGGATACAGTGGTGAAAAGTCTGGCAGAAGTTCCTACCAGCATCACTTGAGGGTCAGGAGACTCACCGGGGACTTGCTGTCCCATCCTGCACCTCGCTGCTATGCCCTGTTAGGAAGGGCCACTGACGTCACGTTCATAATGTGCAAATACTGCTTCCACAGCTCGTGGCACGCCCAGACCAAAGGCGGGTCCATCCTGTGCCCGTCAAAGATGGAGGAGGCTGAGCTAGGCCAACTCTCTTAGCTGCTGCTTCGTAGCCCATTAACATCTTTGGGAAAAGAGAGATTACATCAATTCCGGCCAAGACTAAGTTGCTTGGTAAGCCTCATACTTCGGTCTTGAATTATATAACTGGTGCTATGGGAGCAATTGATAAAGAAATCACTGGCAGAGCAATTGATAAAGAGATCACCAGCTTCGAAGAGAGGTTATTACTTCCCAGCATGATGTGACCATTGTTCATGATGCTCTCCTGCAAGCCATTATCTCTAGTTGCGATAACTTGACCTCCGCCCCCACTGTTGGACAGAACTCAAATGGTTGTGTGCAAAATTATACAGACAGTATCACAGCGGCCCCCCACCCTCTAACCCCACCCCACCCGAGTCATCATCCCAACCTACTTTGAAGCACATGAGGACACCAGGGACTCGCCTAAAAGCAACAGATATTACATAGAAGGGACACCAAGTACGTCTATGACTCTTTATAAACCTACTGGTGCTAAGATGGGACCAAAAATTGCTGGGGTGAATCAAGAGGACCGCAAGATCTTACTTGTTGCGGGCTAGGCCTCAGAAACGCTACTTAAGACCTCCCTAGACCCTCTAACTGCCAGACTAACACAAGTGGACAATTTAACTACCAATTGTTTAGACCAGCTGAAGCCCAAAGTTAGCCCCGATAGCACCAGTCAGCCACAGACAATAATGCAAATGCTACTTACCAGTATGCATCTGTTCTTGGCATGTAGGGCTGCTGACATTCATATCTGTGCATAGTCCGCCACCTAGTGTTGGGTCCGGATGATTGCACATTGTTGTCCTGGAAGAGTCTTCGAAGTATCACGAGATAGGTGGCTCCTCCCCTGGACTACAGTGCGCATGGGCATCGCCTCCATCCCCAGATTGTTTTTAGCCATAGGCAGAGATGGAGTGAAGAAGTGAGTGATGACCATGCTATGAGCATATGTTTGTATATGAATACATACTGCAGCTGCTACAGGCGCCGGGGAGGAGGGCGGGCGATATGAATGTCAGCAGCCCTACATGCCAAGAACAGATGCATACTGGTAAGTAGCATTTGCAGTTCGAGGCATGTGGGCTGCTGAATTCATATCTGTGCATAGAATACATAGCAGTCCCTCCATTAGCGGCGGCCGCCCGTGCCAGCTGCAGCAGTCTGAAAAAGCGTTTTTAGAACAGCCTGACCAACAGCTGCCTGTTGTTTTGAATGCACGTCTACACAGTAGTGCTTGGTGAAAGTATGAGTGGTAGACCATGTGGCTGCTCTACAGATGTCTTCTAAGGGAATGTTACCTAAGAACGCCATAGAGGCCCCCAACTTCCTAGTGGAGTGGGCCCTCGGTGGTATAGTGAGAGTGCGCTTTGCTTTAGCGTAGCAGATCTGAATGCACTTTACTATCCATCTAGCTATTCCTGCTTTGGAGATTGCGTTTCCCTTGTGTTGAGTGGCAAAAGCAACAAAAAGTTGTTTGGTTTTGCGGAAATCTTTTGTCCTGTCCACATAATACATCAAGGCCCTCTTCACATCAAGAGTGTGGAGCATCCGCTCCGCCAGCGTCTCTGGGTTTTGGAAAAACACCGGCAATTCAATGGTTTGGTTTATGTGAAAGTGTGAGACCACTTTTGGTAAGAACTTAGGGTTAGTGCGGAGCACCACCCTGTTAGCATGTACCTGGAAGAAAGGTTCTTGGATGGTGAGCGCCTGCAGCTCGCTTACCCTCCGTAGCGATGTAATTGCTACTAAGAACGCAACCTTCCAAGTCAAAAACTGGAGCTCACAAGAGTGCAGTGGCTCAAAGGGAGGACCCATCAGCCTTGTAAGAACCACATTGAGGTTCCATTCTGGAGCTGGTGGAGTCCTTGGTGGAATGACCCTTTTGAGTCCTTCCAGAAAAGCCTTGATAGCAGGGACCTTAAAGAGAGACAGGTGCTGCCTATTCTGGAGGTATGCTGCCATAGCAGACAGGTGAATGCGGATGGAAGAGTACGCTAGATTACATCGATACAGATGAAAAAGGTAACATATGATGTTCTGAATGGAAGCATCTAGCGGGTCAATGCTGTGGTCCACACAGTAGATGACAAACCTCTTCCATTTAGCCGCATAACAAGCTCTAGTAGTGGGCTTCCTTGCCTCCCGAATGATGTCCATGCAATCGGGAGGAAGATTGAGGTAGCCAAACTCTAGGACTTCAGGAGCCAGATCGCCAGGTTGAGCTGTTGCGGATCTGGGTGCTGAATGTCGCCATGGCTCTGCGTCAGAAGGCTGGGAGTGAGATGAAGCCTTTGATGCGGTACCACGGAGAGTTCCAGAAACGTGGTGTACCACGGTTGGCGAGCCCACGTTGGAGCAACCAGGATGAGAGTCATCGAGTGCTGCCTGAGCTTGCGAGCCACCAGCGGAATCAGAGGCGCTGGGGGAAAAGCGTACGCAAATCTGCCTGACCAGTTCATCCACATCGCATTGCCCTGTGATTGGGGGTGTATGAACC
Organism: Lissotriton vulgaris; assembly: GCF_964263255.1. NCBI lineage: Eukaryota > Metazoa > Chordata > Amphibia > Caudata > Salamandridae > Lissotriton > Lissotriton vulgaris. Next base: position 794,026,369 of record NC_141685.1, on the reverse strand, counting down.
TGGCGGCGAAGCTTTGGCATTTTGCGTTCTCCTTTGTGGCGAACAGGTCTATCTCTGGATGACCCCACCTTTGGAAGTACGGTTGGAGTACTGATGGATGTAACTCCCACTCGTGCATCTGATGGCTGTGTCTGCTGAGCAGATCCGCCATTTGGTTGTCCTTGCCTGGGAGATGTTCTGCCATGAGGAAGATGTTCCTCTGAATGGCCCACTTCCACATGCTCTGAGCCAGATGAGACAGCTGTGGAGAGTGTGTTCCCCCTTGCTTCTGGATGTAGTACATGGCCGTCATGTTGTCCGTCCGGATCAACACGACCTTGTTGCACAGATGTACTTTGAACGCCTTTAAGGCCATGAAGATTGCCATCAGTTCCAACACATTGATGTGCATCTTCCTTTGCTGAAGTGTCCATAGCCCCTGCACTGTGTAATGGAGTACATGCGCTCCCCATCCCTGGAGAGAGGCGTCCGTTGTCAGGATGATCTGTGGGACAGGCTCTTGGAATGGTCGGCCCTTGCAAAGGTTTTGTGGATTCCACCAATGCAGAGAGTTGTAAGCCCGACCGCTCACCAACACTAGGTCTGTCAGTTGCCCATGAGCCTGAGTCCACTGACGTGCCAAGCACTCCTGAAGCGGACGCATATGCAGTCTCGCGTGCGGGACAATGGAGATGCAGGAGGCCATCATGCCTATCAGCTGCATGAACACCCTCGCCGGAAGCGAGGTCTGGGGTCTGAATCGTTGGATCAGCGCCTGGATACCGGCGATTCTCACTGAACTCGGCTGCGCAGTGGCCGCCAGAGTGTTGATTGTCGCGCCCAGATACTGTCGCACGTGGGCGGGCTGGAGATGGGACTTTGGGTAGTTCAGAGAGAATCCCAGATCGTGCAGGAGGTGAATGGTGCGTGACACGTGGTCTACGCACTGCTGTTCCGTCTTTGCCTGAATAAGCCAGTCGTCTAGGTATGGAAAGACATGGACGTGCTGGCGACGGAGATGCGCTGCTACAGTCGCTAGGCATTTGGTGAAAACTCTTGGTGCCGTGGTGACCCCGAACGGCAGGACTCTGAACTGGTAATGCTGGTCCAAGATCTTGAATCTGAGATACTTCCTGTGTGAAGGATGCAGGGGAATATGGAAATAGGCATCCTTCAGATCCAGCGTTGCTAGGAAGTCCCCCCGTTGAAGCAGGGGAAGCACCTGCTGCAATGTGAGCATATGGAAGTGCTCTGAGTTGATGTACCAGTTCAGGGGCCTGAGGTCCAGGATCGGCCTGAGTGATCCGTCCTTTTTGGGAATTAGAAAATACAGGGAGTAAACCCCTGTTCCCCGTTCTTGCAATGGAACGAGCTCTATCGCCCCTTTTTGCAGCATGATTAGTACTTCTTGCTGCAACAAGGTCAAGTGCTCGTCGGACATAGCACGGCCTCTTGGCGGTATGTCCGGTGGAATGGACGTAAGTTCTAGACAGTACCCGTACTGGATAAGAGACCTCACCCACCTGTCCGTGGTGATGGACCTCCACGCCGGCAGGAACTGCTGTAGTCTCCCCCCGACAGGTGTTGTGTGATCGGGGGGAAGTGACAAGACGTCACTGCTTGTTGGAGGCGGTGGACCTGGAGGCATTGTTTCCACGTCCTCTGCCCTTGATATTATTGCCTCTGTAGCCACCCCTGCCCTTGTTGTTGTTATACGAGGACTGGGTGTTACCCTTGTAGTATTGCGTGGACTGGGATGCCTGGCCTCTTGAGGTGCCTCTTGAATTGGAGCGGCGAAAAGAACCACCCCGAAACTGCTGACTTTGTAAAGCCCCCATAGACTTGGCAGTTTCGGTATCTTTCTTCATTTTCTCTAGGGAGGCATCCACCTCAGGGCCGAACAGATGGTCAGGATTCACCGTCTGACCCAGTAATGTGGTTTGTATGTCGGGCTTGAACCCAGAAATTCGAAGCCAGGCATGGCGTCTGAGTAACACGCTTGTATTGATAGCCCTGGAGGCAGTGTCTGCTACATCTAGGGCACATTTGATGGATGCATTAGTAATGAGTTTACCCTCCTGAATGAGCATCTCCCCCGCCTCCTTGTATTGGTCAGGCAAGTGTTGTAGGATGGCCTCTAATGTGTCATAATGGGCCCTATCATAACGTGCAAGCAGGGCTTGGGTGTTAGAAATCCTCCAGATGTTTGCTGCCTGTGCAGCAATGCGTTTGCCTGATGCCTCAAAGATCTTTGACTCTTTGTCTGGGGAGGAGCATCACCAGTAGTCTGCGAATTCGCCCTCTTTCGAGCGTTGGACACCACCAGGGAGTCCAATGGCAAATGTCCCTTAATATACGTGGGATCCGTGGGCGCCGCCTTATACTTCCTGTCGATGCGAGGATTGACCACCCGCGCCCGGGTGGGCTCCTTGAATACCTCCTGTGCATGCTTCAGCACCCCTTTGAGCATAGGTAGCGTCTTGACTTGCTTTTCGGCTACCGAGAAGGTGTCGACCAAGAAGTCCGCATCCACAGGGTCTGAGTGCAGTTCGACGTCATGGTTCGCTGCAGCTCTCTCTATTAATGCATTAAACGCCGCCGAGTCCTCCGTCGGGGACGTCTTTGTGGCGAAAAGTTGAGTGTCCTGACCTGACTGCAGGTCGTCCGTGTCGCCTCCTGCCGTCCAGGGCACCTGCTCCTCGTCCGGATCCGAGTACGCAGGATAGTTGTACTCGTCGTCCTCCTCGTCCACCTCAGGCACTGGGGAATGGGCCGGCGAGCGTTCCATGGCTTGTGGAGACAGAGGTTCCATCAGAGCCGAAGAGTCCGCAGAGTACTTTTTGCTCTTAAGTGGAATCCTAAAAGGTTCCAATGGCGGCTCCGACGTAATCTTTCGTTTGAGGAGCGACAATTTTCCGGTGTTGGCGTCGATTGTCACCTCTCGACGTTCCTCCACCGCGAGCGGTTGGAGCCGAAGCTTCGATACCACCAAGGCAGCTTTCGGCGTCAATACTTCCTGAGAATGTCCGCTCTGCTTAGGCGCGAAGGCCTTCGGCGCCGACTTGGGAGGAAGGGTAAAACGGATGGGCGTTTGTTCCTTGGCAGGCTTCGGCGTGGGCCTAGGCACGACAGTGTCCTGGCTGGGAACCACAGTGTACTGTTGGATCCGCTTCAAGGATTCTCCCACCTTCTTAGTAAGGGATGCCGAGGGCTGAACCGTCTCGAGCGACTCTTCGTCTCCGAGAGCCCGGTCGCCGGCAGGCCTCTTCTTCGGTGCCGACGCCCCCTGGCCTGTCGCACCGTCGGCGTGACGCTTCTTCGAAGCCGTCTTCGGGTCCGCGACCCCTCTCGGTGCCGACGCAGCCGCGTCGGAAGTCTTCACCTTCGGTGCCGACCCAGAGGACTTCGGGTCGGCCATTTTGGCGCGGCTTTTGTGGTCGGCCATCTTGGCGTGGCTCTTCGAGTCGGCCATTTTGGGTTTCGTGGAAGTTGACGCCTCCAGAACCTTCTTTACCAACGCCAGTTTCGGTTTCGGTTTCGCATCCGAGGGTGCGGGACCGGTTGGCTTCACTTTCGGTTTCTTGCCAGAAATGTCCGTGACCGGGCCCGGAGGCGGGGACGTAGGACTTATAGTAAGATCTCGGGTAAGGCCCGAAGGCGATCCCTCAACCTGGGCCGTATGACGGGGGGAAACCCCGGAGTCCGTTTGGGGATGCTCTTCCTCTGAGCTATCTCCCATCGCGGCACAAATCAGTTCGTCGTCCCCTACCTCACCGGAGACTTCGTCGCAGGCCTCCTCGTCCGCGTCGTAGGCCTCTTCCTCGGACGCGGGGCCAGAGTCCGACTCTTGTACGCCGGCCTCCTCCTCGATCGATTCCTGAAAGATGTCATCAGGTGGGGGTGCCGAAGCCGACAACTGTGCCTGGAGTCGATTGGCCCGGCGAATCTTCAAAGTTTTCTTACTCCTAAACTTTGAACACGCCATGCAGGTGTCTTCACGGTGATCCGGTGACAAGCATGTGTTGCACACAGGGTGCACGTCGAGGTGCGAATATTTCGAGTGACATAGCGGACACTTCTTGAATGGAGTCCGCTCCATCGCAAATGCGGTAGTGTAGGCCCGTCCGCGTCGAAGCACGTGGAAGGGCAGTAGGAGATGGGAGCTGAGAGTCAGTAAGAGAACCCGAACGCAACTATACCGACGCCCAGCCTAAAGACCTTTTGGTCTCAAGTAAAATCGAACAACTATCGGTTCCGAAGGAGGGAACCGAAAACACATCCGAACCCTATGGCGGAAAAAAACAATCTGGGGATGGAGGCGATGCCCATGCGCACTGTAGTCCAGGGGAGGAGCCACCTATCTCGTGATACTTCGAAGACTCTTCCAGGACAACAATGTGCAATCATCCGGACCCAACACTAGGTGGCGGACTATGCACAGATATGAATTCAGCAGCCCACATGCCTCGAACATGTGATTCCACTTTCAGCTCTCCCGCTTGACCATCCTAGAACTGCGCGCGCTCAAATATCATCAAAGGACCCCATTAGCAGCTCGGATGTTACTCCAGTGACTCAATCTTACTCCAACTGTATTACCTGTCTTACAAACTAATAATGAGTTGGTTGCGAGTAGATCACCGGATTTACTCAATTTGCCCCCTGAAGTCATGAATGTACTTCCCTTGCCACCCGTAGCCATAGTGCCCTGTGAATTTCTGAGAAACAAATCTTTAAACTGGGGAGGAAATAAAACAAGCTAAAATGGGCACCTTTTGAAGAAATTAAAATGTTCAGAAGGGTGAGCTGGGTCAGTAGGGTTTTTAAAAAGCTACAGGGAGATTCTGTAGGTTTGAGATTTAATTCACCTAGAATAGTTGACGCTATCTTACAAAGGACAGGTGACTTACCTGTCTCTCCATACCAAATTTCTGTTTTCCGACTTGGCTAGTTCTACTGTCCCTTGTTTTCTGCCGCTCGGCCAAGCCTTCCATCAAGACCCCTTTCCATTCAATCACAGCACATACATTATGCCTCTGCAGTCCATAATCGTTTTACTCCCTTAGTGAGCCCCAGTAGAGGTGGATTGACTCATCTTTCAACATGATACAGTCCCTTTGAAGGAAGGTTCCCCAAATAGTTTAGAAATTAGGTCTTCCATAATCCGCTACCCTGGAAAACCGTTCCACCTTCGACCCAGGTGCCCCAGCTTCCTCTAAACCATTTGAGGTGTACAGTCCTTTTTTGGAAAGAGGCAGGCCTACGTGGCAAGACATACACTTCAGAAGGGACTGATTTTGTAACCAACTTTCATATTGAGTGTTTTCATGAGGCCTGGGTAGTTGAGTCTGTTCATATTGATGGTTATAGAACCTTCCACCTACCTGCCGTCCAATGCTGGCAGAGGAAAAGGATGTTTGTGTACTTACATGTCTAACTATTTGCAGTTCCCCAACATAACAACTTGGTCTTCTACTACACATTATCATATTATAGTGATTGATATATTGCATAAATTCAACTTGGTGTTGGTCAACTTCTACAACAGTATCTAACCAGAAGTTGCATGGACTATTCTTGGCCAGCTGGATAACGACCTTGAGTCCTCCTGTTGTAGTGATAAGAAGGAGTCTAGTATACTCTGGAGAGGTGATTTTACACGTATATATGTCCTTTGCTCCAAAAAAGGTTTGTGGTATGACTGATGACTCATTATACCAACTAAACACAATGTTTACACAACGGCCATCGCGACAAACTGAATGAGCTGCTATTTAAGTATGACCGTGCATTTTCCAATGAACTATGTATTCCTTTGGTTCCTTTTAATTTCACATTTAACGGCAGGGGTGATAACATTGGTATTGATTATATTTTATCATCATCCAGACTACACTCCTTTTTTACCAATTTCACCACATACTCCATCTCTCTTAGTAATTATCCACATAGTCTTAGGGGGTCATTAGGATGTTGGGGCGATCCGCCCAACATCCGCCCCCTGCCCGCCACCCATTTCCCCCCCACCATATTACTATGGCGGTGGGGACCACGGCGGGCACCGGTATCCATATTATGATGGGTCGGACACGTGCCTTTACGTGGCGGCAACGCCGTCACGGTAAGGCATGTGGGAATCTCTTGCAGGGGCCCGTTGCGGACCCCAGGGATTCTTGGGGGGTGTAACCCCGTACATTTCAATGTACAACGTGGCAGGCACCGCGCGGTGCCGGTCACGTTGTGCATTGAAATGCATGACGTCCATTTTTAGCATTGCAGCGGGCGGTGTTTTCTGCACCGCCCGCCGCAATGTTAAATATGCAGGATGATGGCCCCCATGGGACCCCCGCCCTTATGGATGGCGGTCCCTTTTTACGTTGGGATCCGCCCGCCATCCTAATGCGCCCCTTAGTTTTAACTTCAGTTCCCTGTCAAACCAAGTGAATGTAGATAATGTGTGCATTGTCGAGACCACTGAACTAACATCATGTAATGGTATTTCATTACGTTGGTCTAAGATAAATTAGACTAATTTTTGGGAAAAGCTGGTAATTAAATTTAGGGAGGACTTTGGGATTTGTTTGAATGAAGCAGACCATTCCAAGAACTTTCAGAACGCCTTCCTTCATATTTCTAAGGGGATTAAAGAATACATGTCTGGTGGTAACCCTGGTTGTAATATCGGTCTGGTGGTGGAAAGTCAACCTAAGCAAGGATGACTCCGATTGTTCCAAGGTACATAAGAAGCTTAAAGCTGCTCTTTACAAAACCCCAAGGTGCAGTAGAGAGGAGCAGATGTGTAGGCGAGACTATAGATTGGCCCTAACGAATAGGAAAAATAATTTAAAGGCCGAAACCTGGGAGTGGTTAAAAGAAGCAAGTCTAATTAAAGACAGCTCAGCTCTTTGACATGTCATAAATAGCCCATTCTTAAGAGATGACAAAGCTACGAGACTGGAGTTTGCCATCACTGAATCAAAGTGGGTGCCCATTTTGCAAAAATGTATTCTAATCCTAGATCAACGCTGGTGGGGCACAAGGCCATCAAGCTAACTGTCTCTACAGATCTGTGTTGTAGTGAATCCAACTTTCAATTTACTTTAGATGAGGTAAACAGGGCCCTTATGCCCAGTAAGGGTGGAAGGCTCCAGGCCCTGGCGACATTCCAGTCGATCTTTTCAAAGCTAATATAGCATTCTGGGGTCCTATCTTAACTGTGGTATTAAGGGCTTTTTGTAGTTCAGGATTCCGGAGTACCAGGTCAGATTCTCTAATCGTCCCCATTTACAAGAAAGGCGATTGATCTAATCCAGCTTGCTAGTGCCCAATTTATCTACTTAATTCTCTGATAAAAGTTGTGAGCAGAATCATACTAAATAGGCTGGAGGAGTGGGCAGAAAATAACGTGATACTTGTCTGATATCCAGTATGGTTCTCATAGAGGTTTGGGGCCGACTGAGCAAGGTTTAAATCTTAATTTGTTAATTATAAAGTACACACTGAGTAATAAGGTTTACGTGTTTTTAGTTTTGTGGACCTATCTAGTACGTTTGATTGTGTTATTCATAATAAATTATGGTCCATTCAGGAAGAACTAGAAGTAGACACACCATGATAGGGTTTCTATGGGAACTGTACTCGGGGAGCAGGGCTAGAGTACAGATCGCCCTTAGGGGTGAATGTACCTCCTCTTTTGGAGTTGAGCGAGGGTTAGGCAGGGCTGCATCCTTGCACCGTTTTTGTTTACCCAGTATATCAACAGTTTGGGGAACGTGTTGACACAAAGTTGCAAGGACCTCCCTCAAATTGGTCAGCGCCCATTTCCTGCTTTTCTCTATGCGGACGACGACGTTGTTATGACTTGAACCTCTAAGGGTCTACAACATTTACTCACTTGTTTCCCTAATTTTATGCAGGACCTGGCCTGAACAATTTATTTGGGTAAGACATTCATAATGAAATGTGGAAGGGTTCTGTGAGATTTGTGGATGACACAAAATTAAGTTTTGCCACCTAGTTTTCCTATATGGGAGTTTTGTTCCTGGAGAGTCAGTCATGGAACAATCCCACCAATGCCAGGAAGTTAAACTTCACAAAAGCCACTTATGCACTGTTAAACTTCACAAACAAACCTGGTAGCAATCCTGTGAGCAAAACGTTAACCATATACGAGATCAAGTGCATATCAACAGGGGGGCGTGGCTTGGTCGAGCAGCGGAATGGTCGCATTGTAAAGCTGCTCCGCCGGCCGAGTCAATTAATTTGCTAAAATATCCGTAATTTCACATGCAAACGAGGTCCAACAGATGAAAACTGTCTCGGGACCTGCTCAGAAATAAGTGGTGACCCGGCTGCAGGACTAAACGGAAGAACGAAGGCGGGCTGACTCTGGCGTCACTGTGGGGCCTGGACGCGCTGTAGCTGCTGGAAGCCGAGGACTAGATTTGGACGTCGCCCATGAGGCCACACACGAGCGAGGACACATTGAAGCGCTGGCAGGCAGGAGCTGGTGGCACTACTGGAGAGAGGCGCCGGATGGGAAGGAAGACTGCTCGCTCGGCTGCCAGTGAGACCCGCACATAGGAGGAAGCACTGACTGGTACGACCGTCACTGGTGCCGCGAGGCAGTGATCGGCCGCACGCAGGCAGTACCAGAGGAGCGGAGGTGAGCTGAGGAGGTGCACGAGTGAGGAGGAGAGACTCCGGGTAACTGGCTGAGATATGTGAAGCTCCACCCCGCCCCCCTTGCAGGCTAAGAGACAGCGCCGAAGCATTTCTGGAGAGGGGGGGGTCGCCATTTTGGGCCATTTGCGGTGCTAGTGGAGCACAGCGCCCCCGCCTGCCACCCCCCTCAGCGGACAGTGCAAAGGTCGTCCCCTGAGTGTTGGGAGCGACAGGAGGCCACCTGAGTTAGACTTTTGGATGTTGGTGGCAGCTCCCCGGGAAATAAACATGGGGGTCGAGGGAGAGTACAGTAAGGTTCACTGGAAGACGATCTGCAACCCGGGAGGCATGGAGGAGAGCGGACAGGACTAGGGAGCCCTGGCGCAGAGTGAAGTTGGTGACACCAGAGCAAGGGGGAGTATCTGAGAGCCACTCCTGAAACTCGCAGGCATTGTGCAGGGGTCAGACAGGACAGAAACGCTATTTCCCAGTGATTGCGGCCGGGAGGCGGCAGTGCAGAACACAGCGTGCAGAAAGCAGCCTAGTGGGGGCGAGCTGGATCGCCGGCTGTTCACCTGGCGCGCCCTGGGATGTGACAGCTGCCCGGGCTAAAACGCCTTGAGGTGCACGAAAGTACACTGGGAACCAGAATACAGAGGTAAAGCGGCCTAGGTTGGCTTCGCAAGAGAGATAAGTGGGCAGCCCACGGGGGCAGCGGAAGCATCCCACAGTGGTAAACGGCTACGGACTTAGTAAGGCACCACGTGAAGTGGGTTTGTGTCCTGCTGCGGATCCGGGTGGGAGCCCACAGAAGAGTGCTTAAACTGGGCCCTTGGGTGTAAGCTAAAGTTTTGGTGACGTGTGAACATCGCGGTGCTAAAAAAAGCAAGAGGGGAAAGCCGGACACTAGACAACTGAAGAGAACATTTGATAAAAAGAACGCCAAGGGAATGGCTACGGAGACTAGCAACCAAGACCAAGCAGGGGGCAGCGCGTTGCAACAACCACCGGCTGAAGACATCCGTGAAATGTTTTGGGATCTTAAATCTAGCCTTCAGGGCTCAACACTAAGATGGACTCATTGGTGGACAGGATGCACAGGATCACGCAAAGAATGGACAAGCAGGAGGGCCGCGTCAGCGTATTGGAAACAAGGGTTACTGAAACGGAAGAGGGCCAAACGGAAATGGACAAGAAGACTCGGAGTATGGACGGAATCTTATATGCGATCCAACAGAAGAACGAGGATTTGGAAGCCAGGTCTAGGCGCAACAACGTACGCATCACGGGAATAGCGGAATCCACAGACATTCAAAACATGGAGCAATATATAGAGTTAATGATGAAAGACTTGTTTGGACAGGATCTATCTCAAAACTAAGAGTCCAAGGATCGAGAAAACCCACCTTTTTCACGGATGCAAAGGCAGCGTTAAAATATGCTAAGCAGATGGCGAAAGATCGCAAACAACAGGAAGGGACTAGCAGCCTGCAGACTGTGAATCCTTTGAGCGACAATGACTAAGAGCTGATGTCTGGAGCAGATCACATAGATATGTATTGAGACCTGAACTCTGAGGCAACGGTCAGGTAATGTCAGTATGTTAATAACTGAGGTCGACTTGGAAGAGCTGCAGAGTAGCTGGTGCACTATTTTATAATATAAATTCCCGGACGGATGATAATTGTGACATATAATAGTATACAAATTAGGACTGGGGACGCATGTGCTATACTAGGCCACCCTGTCATGAGTACAGGGGAGTCTTGCCGGCAAACTCATGCACCCCAATGGGATGATTCCTGTGTGTTCACTACTGTGGACCATTTGATTACAGTTCTGGGGTAAGGGGGAGAGTAGTACACAACCTGTTTGGGGGGTTTGTGTGGGTGAGGAGGGTGTGGGGGTAGAGTTTTATCTAGTCTTCCTGCATAGTCAACTGTCACTGCTAATGGACCACAATTGTATGACGCGCACCTCCTGTAGGTTAGGTAATGATATTAGGAGTTTTATATGTCCATGTTAAAATGTCTCTCCTAGAATGTGAGGGTTCTGAATGACCGTAGAAAGATCAGGCTGGTCCACTCATACTTCGTAAGACACGAAATAGACATATGCCTGCTGCAAGAAACCCATTTGATGACTGCAGCAGCTACTGAACTTAAACACTAGAGGTGGGTGGAGGTGGTAGAAGTTGGGTATTCCCAATTACTCATGGGGAGTGGTGATATTGATTCGAAGAGGGCTACAGTGGAGGACACACAATTATGTTGACAGAGAAGGGTGGTATATCTTATTACAAGGTACACTATATAACACACCAGTAGTGATTATAAGTACCTATGGGCTGAACACTGACGATCCCCTTTTCTTTAATGAGCTAGGACAGAAGATTAGGATGTTGGGGGACACGGCGATCCTGTAGGGGGGTGACTTTAACCTTGTACTCTCAGCGGATGTGGACAGGCAGGGGGTAATGCTGGAACATCACCCGAAAGCAACGAAAATCCTGCTGGGACTTATTGAAGAACACTAGTGAATGTTTGGAGGCGGTTACACCCGACAGAAAGAGAAGGCACATGCATGACGTATCATCGTAACACCTGGTCTAGACTACATTTCTGCCTTGCGTCAAGAGATATTCATGCATGGGTAACGGATGCTGTACACTGCCCCCGCACTCTCTCTGATCATACACCAACACTGATAACACTGCGAATACCAACACCATATCGCCAACCCTTTAGCTGGCGTTTCCCCTCAGGGGCGCTCTTTGACCAGGCCTTTTGTGAGGAGCGAAGGGAGAAAATAAACAATTATTTTACACTGAACGAAGGAACAGTAGACTCACCGGGTACTCTATGGGAGGCTTTCAAGGTGGTCATCAAGGTGGAATTGTATGGCACTTAAAACGGGGCTGCTTCGGGACATACCCAACACACTACATAGGCTGGAGAGAGACCTAGGCGAAGCTGAGAGATCAATCCGATAAGCCCCAACCCCCAGCGCCCTCGCTCACCTGAGAGCAAAACTAACAGAATACCAGACAGAGGCAGAACGAGAAACCGTGTACGTGTAAATATACACAAGCGAGGCTATACGGTGAGGAAGAACGAGCAGGCAAAGCCTTGGCTGGTTTGCTACGAGGCCCAAAGGGGCAAACTACATCACTGAGCTACGGACGGAGAGTAGTGAAGAAGTTAGAACACCCAGTGACATAATGCACATAATGACAAAATTTTATAAACAACTGTACACTTCGCAGACGAATCCTGTCCAATCCACCACTGTAGAGTACCTGGACACAGTGGCGCTATCATGGTTTAATAGGGGAACCCGGGAATACATGGATTTACTGATTACGGTTGAGGATGTGAGAGAGGTGATAAGTGGAATGCCAGCAGATAAATCCCCTTGGGCAGACGGATTGACAGCGGCCTTTTATAAAGAATACGCAGAGGTACTGGCACCGTATCTATTTCAGGTATATATGGAGGCAATGGAAACGGGTGCGCTGCCACCCACCCTTATGGAGGCCACAATCATTAAGATATTGAAACTTGACAAAGACCCCACTATACCAGACTCCTACAGGCCACTGTCATTAATTAATATAGATGCCAAAATATATGCTAAATTGCTAACAAATAGACTACAGCCGATGCTGCCAAAAATGGTGTTGCCAGACCAATCCGGACAACCTCCGAACTATATTTGGACTATTGCACTATCTGCCCCCACCCCACCCCCCACCCCCATGTGTAGGCAGAGGCGGCTTTACTGGACCCAACCAAAGCGTTCGACTCACTGGAGTGGAAGTATCTATTCACTCTGTTACCCCGGTTAGGGTTCAGCCCTGCGTTGGTGAAGCAGATACAGGTAATCTATTGCAACCCGATGGCACGCGTGAAGGTGAATGGGCGAATGTCAGACTCATTTGGTATCACTAGGGGGAAGCGACAGGGGTACCCACTCTCGCCACTATTATTTGCAATTACCACAGAGCCACTGGCAGCCAGACTCCGCCAACATCACACCCAACACAGCATTGGATTTACATCCCGGGGATTGCTAATATCTATGTACGTGGATGATATGACAATATATTTGGTGAACCCAAGTGAAAACTTTGATGTAATTATGAGAGAACTGGTGCGATTTGGAGGCCTAACAGGACTACGGATAAACTGGGAGAAGTCGGAGATCTTACCACTCACTGACGACACTACTCCATGTGAGACGGAATTCCCCATTCAGTGGGCGGTAGACACAACAAGATATCTCGGCATTTGGATAAGTAGATCCGTACAGAAGATATGGTTAGCTATCTATGGTAAGGTGATGGACTGGATCGAAAGTAAAGTCCGGTGTTTGAAAGGGCTCCCGCTGTCATTGACGGGCCGAATAGCCATAACGAAAATGGTAATACTCCCCAAACTCCTGTATCTTTTTGTAAATATACTGATGCCGCTGAATGTACATTTCTTTAAAAGGTTGCGTACCAATGTCATCGAGTTATTATGGGCGGGTAGACAACCCAGAGTATCGTGGAACTTGTTGACATTGCCATTTGCTCAAGGGGGACTGGCGGCACAGGACTGCGAGCTTTATGCATATAGCGCACAGGCACACTACCTACACTTTTGGCAACAACCCACCCCATACCAACCGCATGTAGTGATAGAACTTGACAGAGTTGCGCCTAACCCGCTAAACACAGCAGTATACCAGCCATACAAGAGGCCTCATGATGAAATTAACACAGTAGAAACAACGAGATGGGCCTGGAGAAACATAGCTAAAAGGGCAGGTCACAGCGAAATGTACACACCATCAATGTCGTTGGGAGGAAACCCACTCTTGGCGCCGTTAACAGACCATGCCACCACACTGAGAGCGAAGGCACATGACTTGACGAAGTGGGGGACCTATATCCAGACAATACATTTCTTGCGCTACAACAGATGTGCAAACAACAGACACCATTGGTGTCAGATATGATCAGATGCTAGTGGGTGTCTTGGGCGCTAGCAGGACCAGGGCATGCTATCTTTTTAAAATTTGCGCCGCATTGACACAGCCGGCAGCTTAGTCGCGCTTACCTGCCGTATCTGCATTTCTGCCTGTTTTTAACCCCCTTTTGTTGTGCAGGTCCCGGCGCTGCTGACATTGGATCTGACTTCTTTTAATACCCCGCTTGCCCCCACCTCGCTGCAGAGTGCGCGCTGGGACCCTCCCTGGTCGCGCTGCACTCCAGTGCGGGACCTCTCTGCCCCACCTCCTGGCCCGCCAAGTGCAGACGAGATTGGCTCTGCCTGGGTCGCGACCTAGTGTGCCTCCATCTTGGGTGAGGGAGCAGGCGAGCGGACTAGCGCTCGGCCCCTCCCGCCCTCGGCTCTACAAAAACCCGAGCCGGTCACTTCACTGGCGATCAGATGCTAGTGGGTGTCTTAGGCGCTAGCAGGACCAGGGCACGCTATCTTTTTAAAATTTGCGCCGCATTGACACAGCCGGCAGCTTAGTCGCGCTTACCTGCCGTATCTGCATTTCTGCCTGTTTTTAACCCCCTTTTGTTGTGCAGGTCCCGGAGCTGCTGACATTGGATCTGACTTCTTTTAATTACCCCGCTCGCCCCCACCTCGCTGCAGAGTGCGCGCTGGGACCCTCCCTGGTCGCGCTGCACTCCAGTGCGGGACCTCTCTGCCCCACCTCCTGGCCCGCCCAGTGCAGACGAGATTGGCTCTGCCTGGGTCGCGACCTAGTGTGCCTCCATCTTGGGTGAGGGAGCAGGCGAGCGGACTAGCGCTCGGCCCCTCCCGCCCTCGGCTCTACAAAAACCCGAGCCGGTCACTTCACTGGCGATCAGATGCTAGTGGGTGTCTTAGGCGCTAGCAGGACCAGGGCACGCTATCTTTTTAAAATTTGCGCCGCATTGACACAGCCGGCAGCTTAGTCGCACTAACCTGCCGTATCTGCATTTCTGCCTGTTTTTAACCCCCTTTTGTTGTGCAGGTCCCGGAGCTGCTGACATTGGATCTGACTTCTTTTAATTACCCCTGCTTGCACCCACCTCGCTGCAGAGTGCGTGCTGGGACCCTCCCTTGTTGCGCTGCACTCCAGTGCGGGACCTCTCTGCCCCACCTCCTGGCCCGCCCAGTGCAGACGAGATTGGCTCTGCCTGGGTCGCGACCTAGTGTGCCTCAATCTTGGGTGAGGGAGCAGGCGAGCGGACTAGCGCTCGGCCCCTCCCGCCCTCGGCTCTACAAAATGGGTCCCCCTCCCAGGGAGCGCAGCGGACAGGCGCAGCGGGCGCGCCGTCCTCGCGCCGAAGTCGCGCCTAAGTCCAGCCCGTCTGCGCCCGTCCGCGGCCGGACGGGTCCAGGGGCCAGGGATGCTGTCTCTGCAATCTCTTACACCTCCTCTGCCCTCATGAGCCTACAATCTCTCCCATGTCCTCTACCGCCTGCTATCAGGGCTCGCATTTCCACACTTGGAATCGCGGGGAATATCCCTCTTCATCTGGGGCCGAATTCGCCACATACTCCACCAGCCCCTATCGAGTCACACATCCGAATACTATACCTAAACACCCTCTCTCTTGTCAGACACCAAACCGACATCTTCCTCTTACTTATGGCCGAGAGTCCAGACGTTCTTTTACTATCAGAAACTTGGCTCTCCGACGACTCCCTCCCTGACATCCTGGCGGCTTTACCCCCAGATTACTACCTGCTGAATACTAATCGCCCTGGGGGCCGCTCCGGGGGGGGGGGTGGTAGCGGTAATACGCAAGAATTTAAAAATCATAGCCACCGCTTCCATGATTCTCCCTGAAGTGGATAACCTGGTTCTTAGCCTAGGAACTGAGGTGGGTGCAGTCACTTTTATAATACTTTACCGCCCCCCTCACCCTATGCCATCCTTCACCGAACAGCTTGTCAATCTCACCACCTCTTCCCCCCGCGTCGTCATTTTTGGCGATTTTAACTACTGGTTCCAACACAAGGATGCCGGGCCTCATGCCACTGAGCTATTAGAAGCCCTCTCGAGCTTAAATTTCACTTAACTTGTCAAATCTCCCACCCACAGTGGTGTTCATATTCTCGACCACATCTGGGTCCATGGGGTTAAGTCTTCTTGCCCGCTGATCACACCTTGTGTGTGGTCTGACCATTCCCTGATTAAGACTACAATCTCTGTCGATGGTCATATCAGGATCCCCCCGCGGGAGGGCGGTGCCGCCCGCAAGTGGAGGGCCGCTGACTCTTCTAAATTGCTCTCCCACTTGTCACAGACCCGTCCCTTCCTCCTTAACGATATCTGCATCAATGTGCTAGATGGCAACATCTCTCACTGGCTCACGTCAGCTAGCGATATCTTCGCCCCATTAACCAAGTTCCCCCGCTCTCGGCACAGTAACTCCCATAAATGGTTGGACTCCTGTAATGGCAGAGTTTTTGGCTTTATTTAGCAGTGATATAGACCTTAATCTTGCTCGCATCTAGTATAGGTATTCTTAGCCTGTGTTGGCCCTTTTAAGCCCTTTTTTCCAGACCTAGAAGAGGATAGCTGCTTAATATGCCTTTATTCTTGACTTTAACCTGTCTATTGCCTATTGGCTTTGACATATTAGACACATTGGTATGGTTTATGTAGGTATTCTGCATCCCTTTCAGGCCTACAGGCCTAGAGCTAGAGGGACTCCATATTGATGAAGCTGGGAGGCTTTTCAGGGTAAAGGCAATGTTTATAGTTAAGGCTGTCGTGTGCTAGAGGAAAATCCAGTTAGGACTGCTTCTTATCCGAGAAATGTGTTTTTCTCTTGGGCCCAGACGTAACAAGCAGATGGCCACTGCGGTTGCGTGGAAGCCTGGGAGCTGGCACAGGAATTCGGTAGGAGACAGCCCTCCGGTGGAAATTTCCATGAGGGGAGAGGAATCCATATTAGTGAGCTACAGGAGAGGAGGGGTGGTCAGTTCAGTTTGGAGTTCAGTCCAGCGTGGTGTGCAGTTCAGCGTGGTGCTCAGAACAGCTTGGAGCACAGAACAGCTGGGAGCTCAGTTCAGCTTGGAGCTCAGAACAGCTTGCAGAGAGAGAGATGATGTCTGCTGGAGCTGCAGAATAGAGTGCAGTTTTTAAATGGAGAAAGAAGGCAGACGATTGCTGAAGATGAGGAGAGAGAAAGCAGTGCAGAGAGCATCAAAGAAGGCTGTCAGCTGGAGCAACTGAACCAGAGGCGTGGTGATGTGGTGAAGGAGGGAGAGACAGAGAGAGCCCTAATCCCACCAGAGGCAGAGAGAGAAATCTTCCTTCTAATAGGTGAGGTAGTCTGAATTAGTTACACTTACAACACCTTAATCTTGTTCTTATTCCCTAGGATGTCTAACTAATCCTTTCCCTTTCAGCGGAGTGTTCCTGTTATGTTTAATCTTTTCTCTTTCAGCGGTGTGTTCTACCTATAGTCTTTGTCAGTTCTGTGTAAAGGTTTATATTGTACTAATAAAACAACCCCCAGTTTGTAGGAAACTGGCCTTTGCCTTGTATTCTTGTTCAATCCAGGTAAACAACGCTCCTAGGTGTTTAGTGTTTGCATGAATGGATGAGTAATCCCAATCAGGTAAGTGGTGATCACATAAATAGGGAGTGAGTGGACCTATGATGCCAAGAATAGGAGACATATAATATTAATTGGCTAACTCCTAATATTGTAGTAGCAGACCCTTAGTGAAGAGACTTCCCACTATATATATATATAGGTATTCATAGGAATGTGGTCGTCGTTGATATACGGCGTTAGTGAGAACACTGGGGAGGATTACCAGTGCCGATACCCACAGGATTGTGGCTTGAATAAGTGAGAGCGCTAGGGGGTTGAACTAGCGTGTAGTTTTGCAGGATTGCAAACAGTTTGGAAAAGGGAGCATTGGGTTCTGCAGGCCCATGTGTAGACGCACCGGATTGTGTGTCATATCTGCCCTAGGGTAGAACGGTCTGGGTCAGGGTGGCCGCGAGACCAACTGATGTGAATATAAGTGTGGTGTAGGGTATGGATATCCCTAGTAATCAGTGAGTATTCTTAGTATCCCTATAGATTTAGTGGTGTTTTTAATAATATGAGCTTGTATATTGCGAGTTCCCCATCCTCAGGTAGGTACAGGTGCCTGGATAGTTGGTCCTGAGGAGGGATGTGATTACGTTCTGGCTGGGTTGGAGGGGCCCCTAGGGGCTGATCCCACCTACTCAGAAAATCCAGCCATAACATTTGGCGTAGTCGGCATCTTACGAATCCTGTGTGTCCTGGCCATGTGCTTAGATTGTTTCCCATGTGTTGTGTGGGAGTGCCCTGAGCGCCAAACATAACATTTGGCGTAGTCGTCATCTTACGAAACCTGTGTGATCTGGCCATGTGCTTAGATTGTTTCCCATGTGTTCTGAGGGAGTGCCCTGAGCGCCGGTTCCATCTGGCGTAATGTTGCAGTTTATGTAGCATGTGTGACCTATGGGCTTGAACAGTTGCAGCATGAGGAGATTGCATTACATCATGGCATTTGGTTTATTCAGGGTGGAAGGAATGGTTTTCATCTTGGTGTTTAAAATGTCAGGGTTGAAGGATGGCATTACATGAGGGAGCCAGTTACATCTTTGTGATGGTCCAATTGTATAAATGTGTGTAAAAAATGCTTTTAAATTGCCCATTAAATTGCTTGCTGCATCTGCTTATGCTGTGCAATGTGAAATGTGTTCATTGTTATATGATCTGTGGAGTTCTTTGAATATAGCTCCTTGTAAATATGGCTTGTGAATAGCGCCATAATTTTGTGGCTTGTGAGGTGCATGTTCTTATGTTGATCTGCTGTGTTCCTTGTGCATTGCGCCTTGGAAATATTGTTTGTGAAAAGTTTGTCTTGTAAATATGGCTTGTGAATAGCGCCATGTGGTCATGGCTTGGACAGGGCATGTTATCATTACGTTAGGCAGGAGAGAGCTGGATCTCTCTCGGGTGCTTGGGGATAACGTTTTGAAAATATGTGTACGTGTCATCTGTAAACGTGAAGAAATGTGCTCATGACTTTCCCATGTATCCATGGACATTGGGGAATGATTGTGCTTGAGCTGCCAAAGGGTTAAAATCTTGAGTTGAGATGGCAGTCTTTATTTTTTACATGCTGTCAACATGCATGGTTATTTGACCTGACTATGAAAGTCAGTGGATTATTTTAAGGATTATTTGATGGTTTGATTTTGACTTTTTTTTTGGTTCCTTGGTCTGCCTATGTGCTTTGTCAACTTCTTGACGGAAAGGTAACATCTTGTGCTTTGCAAAGGGTTCTGTTCATTTCACATTCTTTTTGAAATGCGTCTACGAATTTGTGTGGGTTTGCCTTGGAACTGATGTGGTTATAAATCAACCAGTCGGATTACGGAGAAAGCTGTGTTCTTTTAAAATGAGTGAAATGTTAAAAAGATGGCCCTGTTAGAGTGCACGCTACGGAGCTGTTTTCATTAATTATTTCTTTGAGGGTTTTCCATCTAGAAATGAATGTGCTGGTTGCAATGATCACAGGTTGATAATAATAAATCTTGCCCGACAGTGCATGGTAACATGTGCTTTTAATTAGTGAAAGGCAACCGTGTGCCTTTGAAAAAATATTAAATGTTACATTATTATTTTCCCATATGTAATACACAACCTTTTTTATAAATGTGTCAGCAAAACCAGCCTTAATAAGTTCACCAACTCAGTTAGAAAATAATAGGCTGTTTCTTAGTGTATGAATGTGGCCCTTTTATTAGGTTGGCTTAAATGGCTTGCATGTTAAATTACATTGTAATGTACAATTATGTTGTTTTAAAAATATTTCTCTTTCAGCAGCTGACAATGGTCCATGTTAATTCGTTTTTTTTTTCAAATGCAGAATGTATAATTTTGTGTGCAAAACTGAGTTGCCCCTTTCTAAATAAGTGCCCATATTTTAAATGTCTTGCCTTTAGCTGAATTAGTTAGACAAAAGTCTTTTTAGAAACTGGAGCTTTTAAGTAGCAGTACACTGTAACTGAATTGTTTTTTTTTTTTAAATGCTAGCTTTCGTTGGTTAGTGGAATTAGGCCTGGGAACAAGTTTTACAAGGAATTTGTTTGTCGACCTTGGCAGACCAGCTGGTTTGTGCAGACGAGTTTTTTTTTTTCTTCCGCTGCAGGCTCCGAACAGGGCCCTGTTTCGTTATGATTGGCTACAATCCAATTTTCTTCCGCGGACGGCTTGTTTATATAAGGGCGGGGGGCCTGGCTCTTCCTGGCTGTTGACGCAGGCGGCTTCATTGCCTGCTGATAAGGGACTCTTGCAGACTCTTGCCCTTGGAGTTAGTTAGTTGCAGTGGGCCTGGGCGGGCTTCTCTGACCAGGGAAATGGGAGGCTTGCAGTGCCCTGCTCCTGCTGTGAGATCACCATTTGGCAGTGATTCAAATTGCTTCACACTGTAGCCTGGCTCCCGCGTCTGAAGGGAGAAGGCTGGCTTAGAGAGGATTAGGGTATGTTAGGCCCCACTGAATGAACTTAAAAATTAAATTTTGAATGTTTTTAATTAATTAGGATATTTTCTTTTCAATAATGAAAGGCACCCGGGGTGCTTTTTAAATGGAAAATTTTGTCATGCAAGATTAATGATACTTGTTTTCTTGTCCCTAGGATTGCTGGGTTGTGGTTGTGCGTGGCCCCTCCCCCTTCCACTTCCTTTGTTGTTTTAGTTTTTTACTTTCATGTTTTTATTTTAGTTTATTATTTTTGGATGATGGAACCAGACCAGACCAGACCGGAAGGGTGATGGATGGCCGCATCGGAGGAAGTGTCCGGATACCGAAGATGCAGGGTGGTGGCCTACACTGAAGAAACAAAAATTTTTGTTGACATCACTACGAGCAGGCCCCACTTTAAAAAAAAAAAAAACACAAACATGTTTTATTTGTGACAGAATAACACAAGGATTTGGTTACGTAATCCCTTGGCCTGCATCATTCCCATGTTTTCAATCATTACAAGCAGGCCCCACTTTTAAAGCAAAAACATGTCACCTATTATAGTTTTCCTGTTTTCTTCAAAACAGTTTTTGCCAATGAAGGACTTTTTTGTTGAATGGTGGTGCACACATGTGTTCCACAGTGTGATGTAAAATGGCTGTTTTAGGATTGGTGTTACACCAGCTATCTTGTAGAAATGGGGTTGTTTTTTACTGCTCTTACATTTTCACCTTGATTGATCAAAGGGTGGTTACCTTAGACTTTGGATTGTTCTGGGAGGTGTGTCTTTTAGTATGATTATGTATTAATGTTTGCCCAGACCTTGAAAATAATTTGTCATGTCTACTTCTCAGATTTCACTTTAAATTGACAAATGTCAGTAGGTAGGCCTCATTTAGGCCCATTGTTATTTTCATCCCACAAATAAGCCCCTACACCAATAAGATTTCATGAGTCATCATTAGCTTAAGTTAACTATAGTAGGTAGGCCTCATTTAGGCCCATTGTTCTTTTCATCCCACAAACAAGCCCCTACACCAATAGATTTCATGAGTCATCATTAGCTTAAGTTGACTATAGTAGGTAGGCCTCATTTAGGCTTAAGTTGTCCGAAGTAGGCCCCATTTAGGCCCCTTGCTGTTTTCATTCAACACATAAGTCCCTACATCACTAGATTTCACCAGTTATCACTAGAAGTTGAGGCACATTTAGTTTGAGGATGCTTTGGTTAGTTTCTGTCGTTATCAGATCCAATCTTAGATATGTTTCAGCATTCAAGTCAAGGGTGCTTTGATTTGTTTTCAGTTGGTTGTTAGGTTTGTATTCCCTACAATTGAGTTTCAGGTGGAATTTCCTTAAGTTGTCATTCTTTTTAGAGAGTTTTTTAGTTTTTGATTTGTTGATAGATTGTGTTGATGTTTGTTTATCTGGATGTTATTGTTTATTAGATGTTCGCAAGATAAGGATCTAAGGGTGGATGGCAGAGTTTTTGGGCTCTATTTAGCAGTGATATAGATCTTAGTCTTGCTCACATCTAGGATAGGTATTCCTAGCCTGGGTTGGATAGATTGTGTTGATGCTTGTTTAGATTGATGTTGTTGTTTATTGATGCTCGCAAGATAAGGATCTATGGGTGGAGTGTAATGGCAGAGTTTTTGGCTTTATTTAGCAGTGATATAGACCTTAATCTTGCTCGCATCTAGTATAGGTATTCTTAGCCTGTGTTGGCCCTTTTAAGCCCTTTTTTCCAGACCTAGAAGAGGATAGCTGCTTAATATGCCTTTATTCTTGACTTTAACCTGTCTATTGCCTATTGGCTTTGACATATTAGACACATTGGTATGGTTTATGTAGGTATTCTGCATCCCTTTCAGGCCTACAGGCCTAGAGCTAGAGGGACTCCATCTTGATGAAGCTGGGAGGCTTTTCAGGGTAAAGGCAATGTTTATAGTTAAGGCTGTTGTGTGCTAGAGGAAAATCCAGTTAGGACTGCTTCTTATCCGAGAAATGTGTTTTTCTCTTGGGCCCAGACGTAACAAGCAGATGGCCACTGCGGTTGCGTGGAAGCCTGGGAGCTGGCACAGGAATTCGGTAGGAGACAGCCCTCCGGTGGAAATTTCCATGAGGGGAGAGGAATCCATATTAGTGAGCTACAGGAGAGGAGGGGTGGTCAGTTCAGTTTGGAGTTCAGTCCAGCGTGGTGTGCAGTTCAGCGTGGTGCTCAGAACAGCTTGGAGCACAGAACAGCTGGGAGCTCAGTTCAGCTTGGAGCTCAGAACAGCTTGCAGAGAGAGAGAGGATGTCTGCTGGAGCTGCAGAATAGAGTGCAGTTTTTAAATGGAGAAAGAAGGCAGACGATTGCTGAAGATGAGGAGAGAGAAAGCAGTGCAGAGAGCATCAAAGAAGGCTGTCAGCTGGAGCAACTGAACCAGAGGCGTGGTGATGTGGTGAAGGAGGGAGAGACAGAGAGAGCCCTAATCCCACCAGAGGCAGAGAGAGAGCCCTAATCCCACCAGAGGCAGAGAGAGAGCCCTAATCCCACCAGAGGCAGAGAGAGAAATCTTCCTTCTAATAGGTGAGGTAGTCTGAATTAGTTACACTTACAACACCTTAATCTTGTTCTTATTCCCTAGGATGTCTAACTAATCCTTTCCCTTTCAGCGGAGTGTTCCTGTTATGTTTAATCTTTTCTCTTTCAGCGGTGTGTTCTACCTATAGTCTTTGTCAGTTCTGTGTAAAGGTTTATATTGTACTAATAAAACAACCCCCAGTTTGTAGAAAACTGGCCTTTGCCTTGTATTCTTGTTCAATCCAGGTAAACAACGCTCCTAGGTGTTTAGTGTTTGCATGAATGGATGAGTAATCCCAATCAGGTAAGTGGTGATCACATAAATAGGGAGTGAGTGGACCTATGATGCCAAGAATAGGAGACATATAATATTAATTGGCTAACTCCTAATATTGTAGTAGCAGACCCTTAGTGAAGAGACTTCCCACTATATATATATATAGGTATTCATAGGAATGTGGTCGTCGTTGATATACGGCGTTAGTGAGAACACTGGGGAGGATTACCAGTGCCGATACCCACAGGATTGTGGCTTGAATAAGTGAGAGCGCTAGGGGGTTGAACTAGCGTGTAGTTTTGCAGGATTGCAAACAGTTTGAAAAAGGGAGCATTGGGTTCTGCAGGCCCATGTGTAGACGCACCGGATTGTGTGTCATATCTGCCCTAGGGTAAAACGGTCTGGGTCAGGGTGGCCGCGAGACCAACTGATGTGAATATAAGTGTGGTGTAGGGTATGGATATCCCTAGTAATCAGTGAGTATTCTTAGTATCCCTATAGATTTAGTGGTGTTTTTAATAATATGAGCTTGTATATTGCGAGTTCCCCATCCTCAGGTAGGTACAGGTGCCTGGATAGTTGGTCCTGAGGAGGGATGTGATTACGTTCTGGCTGGGTTGGAGGGGCCCCTAGGGGCTGATCCCACCTACTCAGAAAATCCAGCCATAACAACTCCCAACTAAAAATCCAACATCTGGAGCTACGCCAATTGGAACGCAAGTGGAGGAGAGATTACTGTCCTTCAAGCAGAGACACTTATGTGGCCGCTCGCAATAAATACAAAAAAGCCATCATTGCGGCCAAAACAGCATATGACTCCGAAAGAATCCTATCAGTCCCCTGCAAATCGAAGGAGATTTTCAAAGTCCTCGACGAATTTACTTCTGACTCCAGGACGCTCCCGACCCAGGCTCCTACGCAGGAATCATGCAATGCGCTCAGCACGTTTTTCTTAAAGAAAATTGTTATGATTAAGGACACTATCCCGGTCACCTTCCCTGGCGCTGATTCTGTTTGTCCCCCTCGTAATGCTCTCTCCCTCACACACTTCCCCTCTCTTGATCCTGAATCCCTGGCCACACTGGCCGTTCGTGTCAAGTCTGGCTCACCGGACGACTGTTGTCCACCATCCATACTATGGGACATCTGCCTTACTTTACCTGACTGTATCCTCCCTCTGCTGAATTCTTCTCTCTCTTCTGGCACGGTGCCCAGCTCTTTTAAGGAGGCTGTTCTTGTGCCTCTACTGAAGAAGCCCGGAGCCGACCCCACAGTCCTGGCGAACTACAGGCCTATCTCCCTCCTGCCCTATTTCTCTAAAATCCTGGAAGCTCACGTCACCGCCTGTCTCTCACAGTTCATCGAGAGCTCCAACTTTCTTGAGGCCAACCAGGCCGGTTTCAGACCCGGCCACTCCACGGAGGCAGTGATCTTGGCCGTGTTGGACGCTCTGAGAGACGGCGCTGACAAGGATACCCCCCAGGCCCTGGTACTTTTAGATCTGTCGGCCGCCTTCGACACGGTGGACCATAACATCCTTCTCCACCGTGTCGAGCAGGCCGGCATCCAGGGCCTGGCGCTGGCATGGGTCGAATCCTTTCTGACCGGGAGGTCTCAGACACTCAGCTTGGGTACCTTCAGGGCACCTAGGGAGCGTTCACTCTGCGGGGTCCCCCAGGGCTCCTCCTTATCCCCTCTTCTCTTCAATCTGTATCTCCGTCCTCTTCTCTTCTCTCTGAGGCAGTGGGACGTCACCGTCTTCAACTACGCTGACGACCTGCAACTCATCTTTCCTCTCAACTCTTCTTCTGCTATCTCTAATTTTCAGGCGGTCATGTCCCACATTCTCCAGTGGATGAGCCAGAACCAACTTAAATTGAACCCCGGGAAGACGGAGCTCCTTCTCCCGGGCAAGAGCTCTACTCACTGGGGTCCGCACTTCTGGCCGGCAGAGCTTGGCCCTCCCCCCACCCCTGTGGCCTCGGTGAAGAGTCTCGGGGTCACTATTGACTCCGAGCTATCCCTCAAGCCCCAGATAGGGATGGTGGTCTCTTCCTGCATGTATCAGCTGCGCAGGATCAGGAAGGTGGCCTATCTCCTGACTCCAGAAGCCCTGATTCAAGTCATCATGGCTCTTGTCCTCTCCCGCCTGGATTTCTCGAACTCTATCTATCACGGTCTGCCTAAGACCTTTCTCTTCAGATTACAGATCGTCCAGAACCAAGCGGTGAGACTGCCCTTCGGGATCCCGAAATGGCAATCCGCTAAACCTCTCCTCACCAAATTGCATTGGCTTCCTGTCATTTCGAGGGTAGCCTTCAAGATCGGCTGCCTCACCTTCAAATCTTTAACCGGTCCCTGCCCTGCCTTCTTGAAATCCCTTATCAGTCCCTATTGCCCTTCACGTAACCTCAGATCTTCTCGCCTCCACCTCCTGGTTGTCCCCTCTATCAAACTTTGCAGATCCGGAGGTCGGAGATTCGCACATTTGGCCCCTAAATTCTGGAACTCTCTCCCTCCCCTGCTTAAATCCTCCAATTCACTCATTCAATTTCGCAAATCTTTAAAAACATGGCTCTTCCCACAATCTAGCTAATCTCCCTTGCCCCCCTCAGCACCAGATCAGCGCCAGGAAACCCACGGTGACAGAGCGCTTTATAAGCTTACCTTAACATAACATAACATAACGTTATACTACCAACTTAGGGCGGCAAGTAGAGCCTGATATGATAGCTTTCCGCAGGCGCCCCCCACTCTGGCAACACTGGAAGATGTACTATCGAATGCATCTCCTCGCAAATTGATAACCCGTATATATAGTACCACACAGAATTTGTCCCCTATCGCTACGAGTACATCTAAAGTGCAGTGGGAGGCTGACATGGGTACCACTATTACCGACAAACAGTGGCAGTTTTGTTGCTCGCAGCTAGCACTTCTATCAAAAAATTATAGGTTGCGACTCATACACTTCAAGTTTTTAAACAGGGTATACAGAACACTGATACAGCTAGACCGAATGGGTTTACGGACTGATGCGAGATGTGGGGTGCAAGAAGACAACGATCCTCCATCTAGCCTGGGCATGCGAGCTTATCACGCACTATTGGGAAGAGGTAGGCTGGCACATTGGAGATATAACTGAGACACAATTACACCTCAACCCATTGATAGCATTGATGGGATTTGTATTGGAAACACCAAAAAGCTAGCGGAAATTAACAGCGATGCTGCTGCTACTGGCAAAACGGCAGGTGGCTATGCATAGGAAGGCACAACGGCCCCCCACGATAGCGGGATGGTTGCATGCAGCCACGCACTGCAGAGATCAGCTAACAAATTAGTGGGACCTAATGCCAGTAAGATCTAGGCCTGTAGATATATGGGAGCCATTTGGCTGGAATCCGGGGGTGCAGACCTCCAGGATGCTATTTGAAGGATACGCAATATAGAGGGGGGACGGTGTGATTGCGGAGAGAGGGACCAGACTGATCCAGCTAACTATAGGGGCAGAAGACTATGCACTGACATATGCGGGAAGATTATAACACGTATAGAGATTGGACGGACGGACGGACAGGTAGCATCATAAGGACATTTGAAATGACAGAAGGGAAGAGTTAGGGGGATTAATATGGGTTGTTGAAGTGATAAGTTAGTTATAGTAGCAGTGACTCGAACAACAACTACATGGCATGGGATATTGACTACTCAATTATTAGGAGGGCTGAAACGCCACTGGGCCTCAGGGATGTCGGCTAAATGGCTGTGTTACACTAGTCTGACAATGCTTTTAAAATGCTGCCGCCCCCAGTGGTTGTAGGCGTCAAGCTGTGTTCACTGTACATATGTGAAAATAAATAATTTTGGGGGGAAAATAAAAGTGCATATCAACATCATTTTTACTCTCAGTTTCCCAGGTTTGTCATTCTGAACTGTGGACATTATTCACAGTTGACATAGCTTGAACCCTTGCAATCCTTCTGTGGCATAAAGTTTGGTCTTGTGATGACACTCTTAATCTGTAAGGCGATCGACGATTGTATTAAACTGTCAGTACCCTTTCAAATACCACAGTTGAACTATGTTAAACAGATCTGTTTGGATTTGGGTCATTCTGAACTTTTTTTGACACCCTTATGCTCTACAGTCTATTTCCAGGAAGGAATTAAAAAATATGTTCTCTTCAATGTTTGATGAAACAAGGTTGGCTACTGAACTAACAAAATCCAGTGTCATTAAGAACCAATTGATTTCGGTTACTTTTGATTTGCATCCTTAAGCCTGTTCATAACACTGGACAGAAATTTGTCTTGACTTGCTTCAGACTTGATATATTTCACCGCCTGGTAATATGTCCCATTGCAAATGATTGTTCTGAAAACTTAACCAAATACACATATGATCATTCATGTATTCAAAGCACTTTACACACCTTGTCCTTTTGTATCTTCTTCAAGGACCTGAGAAAATATTTTCTATTACCTATGTTACGTGGTTTAAATTGTAAGAAATGTCGCCCCACCTATTTGTTCTTGCAATTGTTACCGTCTCTTCCGATCTGCTATTCTGTGGCTAGTTAGTTGTAAAATGTGATTGCTAGAATGGTCTCATGATGGTGAAATGATTTTTGTTTTTTAATGACATATGCACTTTTTGTGCACCTTGCACTTAACATGTTTGGTTGGTTGTGTACATTTTAAATACTTTGCAAACGTACACCGATAATGTGCAATATTTTTTTTTAATTCTATATGCTTTTATGATTTTTTTTAACATCAAATCAAATCAAATCAGCTTAATTCAATTTTATCAGCTACCCTGCGACTAAACCCTGAACGGCAAATGTGGATGTTCTGGGTATTTGGAAAGAGGAAACTGAAACCAGATACCAGCAACTGTTTTCCAATGTGGGTTTGGTTGAGGACCGACGTAATATAGGTAGACATTGGGGTTGGATCGGTTACCATTATTCGAGTCGCGTGGTAATGGCACGGATTGGTGTATGCGAGTGGAACGGCTCGTATATGAAGGGAGAGGTCCCTGTGAAATCAGGAAGGTATGGTGTGCACAGAAAAACTACACATTTAATCCCCACAGATAATTGTAACGAACCATATGTCCTATCTGTTACGCGTACCACAATGAAATTTCAACTGCACTATACTCCTGAAGAGGTTACTAGTCAAAGAACTGTTACATCTACTGTAATGTATGGAGATTGGATGTTTTATATATGTACGAAATGGAACAAATTCATGCCTCCTGGCAGTTGATTATATGATTCTTGCAATAAAACAATCAAAAAGTATTTTGTTTTTTCAAATCTGACCAGATGGGAGTTTTTTCCACACTAAACCAATATCATAGTTGTGTCTGAGTTCCGTTTCAGATGGTTATTGTTCATCCAGGAAGTGAAATTCTGCATAGAGACATGCCATACAGTGGGACGGGTATGCCCAGATGTGGGTCCTGTGCTCTCCATGCCACTGGAGTCAAGCTATCCTGACTGAAGAGGGGAGAAACCCCGAAACCAGTCCTAGGATGCTTATTTCCAGTCCAGGTAGGACCTGGCCTGGCAGTTCGGGCTGGACTGTTCCTATGGGGTACAGGGTCAAGACTGATCTGCATATGGCTGGGTTCAAACTGGAATGGCATGGAGAGCAAAAAAACAATGGATTTAGGCCCAGTTCTCTGTACTGAGGTGAATGTAAGACATCGTTCTGCATTCTGTCCATCAATTGTTGTTTTTGCATTTGTCACCCCGAGTGGGACAGGTATACCCAGACATGGGTCCCTTGCTCTCCGTGCCACTGGAGTCAAGCTACCCTGGCTGAAGAGGGGTGAAACCCCGAACCGGTCCTAGGATGCTTATTTCCAGTCCAGGTAGGACCTGGCCTGGCAGTTCGGGCTGGACTGTTCCCATGGGGTACAGGGTCAAGACTGATTTGCATATGGCTGGGTTCAAACTGGAATGGCATGGTGAGCAAAAAAACGATGGATTTAGGCCCAGATCTCTGTACTGCGTTGTGAATGTTTGACATTGTTCTGCACTCTGTCCATCAATTGTTGTTTTTGCATACAGTTAGGTGTCAGGATGGCAGCAACAACACTAACCATTAAAAAACCATGTGCACACATACATATATATATAAACATATACACACACACACACATATTTCCAACACAATATGTAACAAAGAACACCTTAAACACACCCAGTGTGGTACAGATAAGGCACTTAGGTGGATATATATCAGTGTGATAGACAAGCAGCATTCATCTGTACAATCTCCATAGAACAATAGAGGCCTAAACAAAAGTCACATAATACAGCAGGTTGTTATCAGTGCACCAAATAGTACCTTCAGTTAATTCACACACACACAACCCTTCAGTACCATGTGCAAAGCCAAATAATCCAGTTAGTATGTCTGCAGCTTAGCTAAGCTTCCAGTCACACTGTACAAACCCAGAACACAGCAAATGAACAACAAAACATCAGATTTCCTCACCCTGCCTCCTTTACTACAACACAAGACTCCAGTGCTCGAAATCTAAGCAATAAAGTGCCATACCAAATGGACACTGCCAGGCAAAAACAACTGTAGATGGTGCGCTATATAAATAAATATAACTCAACATAACAAAGTTGTTATTTTTTTACAAATACTAACCTGTTGTAAGAAAACTATGTGAGGGCAAACAATTTTCAAAACATGAGCTGTGACACTAATAAAATATACAAGTTCAAGACACAGCACAAGATACTTAAAAAAATAATACGGCACTGCATGAACAAGGCGGGTATCATGCATTTTAAAGATGTTGCTTAGCCAAGAGAATTCAGTAAACGTACATTTTCAAATGTTCAAGGGTACGAGGAACCGGGGTTGTACTCACCGGGAGTGAAGGGAAGGTCGAACTGCTCCTGGTACAGCCCCTGGCAAGCTAACATATCCGCAAAATTTACACCTGCACAACGGACACCCACCCTGACCTGCAGGCAAGAGGCAGAAAAGAGAAGTGTGAATGCCAGAGGCTTGGTGTGACAAGTATTTTTTTGCATGAATGTATATACAACCATTAATAGACAATTCAAGATGCAAATAAAACTGCAGGATTAGACACCACAGAATAAAAAACGAAAAACACAAAAATGGACAAATGAACCAATGTTACTGTTTCAGAGACAGGTGAAATCTGGAAAGTGAGCTCGGTTTCACAGGTTTGTGCCAAGCCATAGCAAATTCTAACCCCGCCATTTAAGGGTTACACCGCTGGTCTCATCAAAGACTAGAGTGCTATAAGCAGATGAGAATTAGAGCAAGGTAAACATTTTGTTACGTTTTTGAAATCTTGCAAAATTGTGAATTTTGCTAATTTGCACAATTTCTGGGTTGACATTTCAAACGATTTTCTCCAGCTACACCCAGGTAAGAGCAGAAACTGTCCAAAAGGAAGAGAAACATCGTGCTAAGGAGACATTTTCTCCTCAAACGAATGCCCTACTGGTATCCCACTAACGGTTGTGTGTCATATATGCCCCTGGGTTCAATTTTAGTGTGCAACACCAGCAGGCATATTTCACATAACTCTTGAGAAATGTGGCTATTTCAATCATTTACCACTAATCAGACCCTCCAAGGATTTTGAGGCCTGGGATAGCAATTTGTGGTATTTTTGTGGCATGGCAGAACATTAACTTGTCACAAAAATACCGCTCGGTCTTTGGTTTGTCACTAGAGGAGACTCTAAGGAGTCACTGCTTGACCTTGCAGTGTACACTACACTAGGAGATGGACTTGCACTTAAACATTTCCGATACTCGCACCCAATCACAAATCTGGGTTGAATCCATCCTTCTTTTTGCCTTTGACCTCGCAGTGTCCAGCAGCACCGCGCCTCAGAACTGGAGGGTGTCTGACGCCAGAGAGCGCATATCGAAATTTGAATTGAAAACCCTAAGCTCTCTGGCATCAGCAGCCACAGTTCCAAAAGGTGCACAGGGCACCTCAGGGCGAATGGAGAGATGAGTACACTGGAGACTCTGGAGTGGGAGGGCAATGGGGTGAGGAGAGTGGAATAGTGCCTCGTAGAGAGGCGTGGCATAGAGTGTAGTTTCAGAGTGAAGTGGAGTATCGCAGAGTAGTGTAGAGTGGTGCAGAGTAAAGTGGTATGGAGTGGAGGGGCAGAGGGTGGAATGGAGGAGAGGCGTTGAGGGGAGTAGAACAGGATAGAGTAGAGGGGAGGGGAGTGGAGGGTCGTGGAGTGGTATAGAGTGCAGTAGAGTGGTGTTGTGTGGCGTGGCATAGTGGTAGTTGCGTGGAGTGGCAAAGAGTGGAGCAGAGTGTTATAGATTGGGGTGTAAAGTGGTGGAGCATAGAGTGTCATACATACTGTGGCATATAGTGGAGTATTGAAGAGTGGAGTCATATAGTGGAGCAGAGGGGCGTAAAGTAGAATATAATTGAGTAAAGTATCATATAGTAGAGAGACGTAGCATGTCGTGGATAGGTGGGAATACAGTGGAGTGGCGTAAAGTGGAGTAAAGTGTTGTGTGATATTCAGTGGAGGGGTGTAGAGTGTTGTAGAGTGAAGGTGCATAAAGTGGGGTAAAGTGGAGGGTCATGGTTGGTGTAGAGTGGAGGTAAGTGTCATAGTGGAGTGGCACAGCATGGCATAGAGTGTCGTGGAGTGTCACAGAGTGGTGTAGAGTGAAATTAAGCGGCAGAATGGAGTAAAGTGTTGTGCTGCAGATAGCGGAGTGGCATACAGTGGAGTGGCGTAGAGTAGCTTAGAATGGAGTGACGTAGCGTAGAGTGGAATAAAGTGTCAGAGTGGAGTGTCTTAGGGTGGTGTGGAGTGTCAGAGTGGAGTGGCATGAAGAGCTATTAGACAGAAACCCGTTTCAATTGAAATTACCATTATATTTGTAAAAACAAAGTTTTAAAGATGAAATCATACAGGGCATAAACAATAATGTACAGAAATAGCACCACCTAGTGTATTGATTTGTTCTGATCATGTTAAAGTATGTGTTTCCCCTCGCTTTAGAATTACACAGGAATGTACTTAATTTGTGCTTTCCTAATTATGATATATTCAAAAATATTTGCATAGTCAATTTACAGACGTTTTAATTTTGTTGTGAGCTAGAAAAAAAGCCTTTCCTTTCACACCCCATATTGTCATATAAATCATTCCACTGTGAAGTCAGAGAAAGAAAAGTAAACAGCAAGCTCTCTCGAAAGACAGAGCCAGACATTAGACCTCCGTCTTTGAACGTGCAGCAGATATGACAAGATAAGAAGAAAATGTAAAGGCCGGTTTATAGAAAGCAAGCACTGGAAGAATACAAGGAGAAAGTCAAAAAGGCAGTAAACAGGCTAAGGTCCACAGGAGGGACAAAGACTACATGGATAGGCTAAAACAAATAAAGCTAGCAAATAGAAAACAAGCTAATATGAACTACAAATCACAAAACCAATTATAAACAATGGGCGGAATAAATTCCTTTCAGAATGTCCCCAAGACGTCTTTACCCACCTGACACCTGTGCGGTAGGATTCGACCTAAAAATTGCTGGATCTTTACAAAAGTGCCTTTTTTGAAATTTGTTTAGCTATTTATGAAATCCAGGTAGGGTCTGCCTAGTTAGAATCTGAATTACTGTATTACCTCCCACAGGTACCTGATGCATGTATTAATAAAACCAATAAAGATGTGTTAAACAAAAACATAACCATTAAAAAAATGTTTGTACTCTTATTGCCTAGCTTATTGCTAGTTCAAGATGGAGCACAGTCGCTGTTCTCATTCAGTGTATAAAGGGGGGTTTACCCAAACATAGTCACTGGGACCTGGGTTCTAGAAGTACTGAGAGGAAGGGGTCCCAGCGAGAGTGAAACAACGAATATACAAGTTAGAAAAAAAACAAAAAACACAATAAATGAATCCGCATTGTTTTATTCACAATGGGGATAGATATATTAAATATAATACCAATTCAATTACACAATATAGTAGGTTATACAGTGCCCCTGGGGGAGGGAGGAGTGATTAGGTGAGGATGGTGTGATCGAAGGGAATTGTGACAGTAAAATCAACCAATTAGCGAGAATGTATTGGTAAGTAAGTTGTCATACACAATATACAAGGACCATTGCTTCGATATGAAAATAAACAGGTGTCATACTTCACAAATACAGTTAATGTGACAATATTGGCGTGAGGTTGACAAACGAGGTGCTGTTGTCCAACAGCACCACGTTGATCAACCTCACGCCTCACCTAATCACTCCCTCCCTCCCCCAGGGGCACTGTATAACCTACTATATTGTGTAATTGAATTGGTATTATATTTAATATATCTATCCCCATTGTGAATAAAACAATGCGGATTCATTTATTGTGTTTTTGGATTTTTTTCTAACTTGTATATTCGTTGTTTCACTCTCGCTGGGACCCCTTCCTCTCAGTGCTGTTCTCATTCAAGCATGCTCCAACTAGCTATCAGCTTATGGCTAAAAACAATTTTGAATTGCTTATAATTCTCTAGACAATTATACTCATCTGCACACTCAGAGAGCCAGAGTTCTAAGCAGTACGTAATCTATGCCTGTTCACACAGATAGACTGCCCAAAAAACCCTTTTAGTATACACATTCACCCATTCACTGCTTTACAGGCACTTTAGCTAGGCACTTAAAAGATGTCAAGCACATACACATCTTGTATTGGAAAGGGGGCATGCCGGCAATATTTAACAGAACTGAAGTACTTTCAACGCCAGAGTGCCACTTCCCAGTAGGCAGCAGGTACTCTGGTATAATCATCACCTGGTTTTCTGGATTTTATGCTATCATTGCCTTTGTCAGTCTTTGTCATCGCAGATTTCAGATGTGATTGGCACATGTTTTGGGTTGCTTAACACCCTGAAGAAATGTTGATATCTCCTTCCTATTGACTGTAGGAGGACAGGTGAGCCATGGTTGATCACATCTTGGCTGGACTATGCTATTACTCTTTACTTAGGCGGTTTCCGAGGCTCTGCTTGGCATCTCCAGGTTGTGCAAAATGCTGCTGCCCGGCTCATACTGAGACGTCTTAGATGGTTTTCAATTTAACTTTTTAAAATCTCTGCACTGGCTGTCCTTTGAGCACCGTACATTGTTCCAAGCCAGCCAAGGATTATCTTGCCAACATGTTCCCCCCCTTACTGTACTGCCAGAGCTTCGACATCAGCAGCCTTGGTGGTAGTGCCTTGCATCGAGAGTACGAGGAGGGGAGATAAAGCATTCTCGTTCTTGGAATCAGCTTCCTTTGGACCTCCAGATGCTTCCCTCAGAGGTTTTTCGAAGGAAGCTGCAAACTTGCATCTTTTCTTCTGTTTACTAGGAGTTTCCTTCATTTGTTGGGGTT
This sequence comes from Lissotriton vulgaris, assembly GCF_964263255.1. NCBI lineage: Eukaryota > Metazoa > Chordata > Amphibia > Caudata > Salamandridae > Lissotriton > Lissotriton vulgaris. The sequence goes on along the minus strand of NC_141685.1, from coordinate 793,991,942 downwards.
CCCTAATAGCATTATCGCCAGGACACTCTGAGTAGCCGTGCGCTCTACAAACTAAAGAATGACCCTGCATGGTCCCCAGTGCTGGCCAGACCAACCATGCTCAATCACTTCCCTATGTCTGGCTGTGGCCAAAGTCAGTGTAGTTACTACTTCTGCCCCTCCATCTCTGCTAAGAGCTGTATTTTCACATGAATGCCTATTGACTAGTGAATGTGATGTAGGTCTTACACCAGTGGCTAGTAGCTCCCATATTTAAACATACAGCTGCAGAGGAAAGTAGATCTATTGAGTTCCTATGTGTGCACTTGTTTGTGTATTTTTGTTGTATTGTTGCGGTACAAATTGCAACAATTCTGTTTTTTTTTTTAAACTTTATTGACAGGAAGGAATACTGTTCACATAGTAACATACATTCAATTGGTCATGGTTACATTTCGTACAGGTATCTCTTCATAGGTGGTAGTATTCATGTTAGGAGCACAGATTGTGATGTCTTAGATCTTTGAAGACTCTTAGATACATTTTCGTACGTTCTAGTCTCATGTACTATGTTGTAGTATTGTTCCCCCCTTTGTGCTTTATTCAACAGTAATATTGCTTTTATATTAAACAATTCTGTTTTTTAAAGGCTTGGGGTCCATTGGCTTCCAGTTGTGTTTTAATGGGGTCCCCAGGAGTCAAAAGGAAAGAACCACTGCTCTAAGATTAGAAAAGGAGAACATTCATAGCGTATTCACAGGTGTGGTAGTGACTTAAGACGTGTACAAAACATGACACTGACTAAAACTCAAACTCTATATCCTGGGAGTGGTATGAACTTGAAATGAATAGGACTTTATTAACAGGTAGGTGATTATAGAAGTTAAACCTACACCACACGCAAAACAGATCTGCAGTGTTTACTTGCTATGTGCTAGTTTTACCCAAACATGAGCTTAATAGTCAAAGTTGTTCTAGGGGCCAACTGACAGGATCAAACCAGTTGGCTCCAATGTTAGTTAAGGTCTCAAAGATGGAGGTCTGCTTTAAGGTACTTTATTTCAATATTAGTGAACCAGTATCAGCCACAGACATGAGAACAAAATGTATCAAACCACTCAATTAGTTGGAGTCCCTAGAACTACGTGTTTAGGAAAATAGGCTAAAAAATCCATTAACCCACAGGCCCACTACCTAAACTGAATTAGTTGTTCTGTCTGAGTACACATATGTAGTAATGAAGTGACATTAATGGATTTGCCATCTTCTATCAGCACAGGAAGTGAAATTACTTCTCACCCCCCTCCCAGGACCTATCTAATGGGTGCCACAGCTTGCACGCCCAGCCAGCACGCTTCTGGTGCACCAAAGACAAGCTTATCTGTGCCTGTCCCTGCCTGGACTGTACCAAGAGCCAGAAACCCTGGTCCTCCTCTCTCCTGCTGCTATCATACTGCGACCCTCTGCATCCTCAACCCTGGCCGTTTTTCCACAAGCTGCTGCCTGCCCGCACCTCAGAACACCAGTGGAGCATTCTCCTGCGCTTCCTGCACATTTTCATGCACATCACTCGCTGCATCCACACCAACAGTATCCAACACCACACTCACAAAGTCCTGCAACCATCCAAACAACACTCCACACTCGCATGCATGCTTGCTACTCAACACCCACTCACTCACCAAGCATAGCACAGAGATCTGGGACATGCTGCATAACAATGCACTGGACCAACTTTTTCTCATGGAAACCCGGCTGAACCCTGCATCGGCACCTGACAATGCCACAGTCATTGCCCCAGCTACACGTTTGCCAGGCAAAACAGATTTCACAAGCCCAAAGGCAGAATCACCATCATCCAGAAGACCACCACCAGCTGCACCACATCCATGGACAAGTCACCGTCCAACATGGACAATTCCATGTTACAGCCAAGTTCACCCTAAATGGCTCTCATCTACAGACCACCTGGACAGCGCACCAACCTCACTGACACCATCAGGGATTTCATTGCACCACTCACCTTCAATGATAGCAATTACAGCCTACTTGAAGACCTGAACTTCTACCTGGAAGACCACACAGACCCTCAACTCAAAAGCACTCATCGAAGACCTAGAAAGTCTGAGCCTCACCCAAAGAGTAACAGGATCTACCCACGTAACCGGACACCTCCTAGATCCTATATTCACCACCTTTTACAACATCTGAGTCGACAAGCCCACACCAGTCCCCTGGACAGACAATGCCCTCATCAAGAGCAGCATTCCATCCCGTTCCCCACCACACCAAGAACAGCCTGCCGAAACTGGAACAGCATCACTGGCAAGGGCTGTAACACCCCTCTCCACACCCACCAACCTGAACACATTAAAAGCCTCCCCAAAGCCATCAAGAATTTTAACAACTTGATCACCTTCTGCGTCGACTCCTGCCCTCCCCCCTCAAACACAGCAAAACAACAAGATGACGACCCCCAGGCCAGCTGGTACACAGAGGAACTCAGACTGATAAAACGCCACTGAAAACAACTGGAGCGCAAATGGAGAATGAGCCAGGAAAATGCAGACAGGACCATTTTCAAATCTGCCCTAAGACACTACCACAAAATGATACGGACCACCATTTATGGCAACTTCAATCCGCAACCAGACCTGACAGACCTTGCCAAACTCCTGTCGATCTTATCCATTAAATTAATCTGTTGTATGGCTTTTTAGATTCCGAATGAATTTTGCTAATTCATGCCCTTATATAGGTAAAATTTGCGTTGCCCTTATATTGGCATAGAAATCCAGTCCTAATTTAGGCATAGCCCATGCTACCCAAATACAGGCATGGCTACTTACATCCGTTCATCTACGTCACAACGAGTTCTAGGAAAACCAGGCTCTTAAGCTGTAAGGGACTTCCCCCTGCTTGGATATTGATTTCTCCTAGAACTCATTTATTATGCATGAACAACTATTCCTTAGGGGTTCATCCTTGACGTTCATATGCCCGACTTTACGTCAAAGCTGGCATTCCTAAACACCTTCAAGGTATAAATATACCTTCACTTGCTATGGCAAAGCACAGTGTGTTCAGTGCAGTTCGACTACCTACTTGCCCGGCGCAGCTCGCTACAGCAAGTCCCGAAGGAAGCCTACTCTCCAGCTGACGCACTGACAAAGAAGCTGACATCCTCCTGCTGAGAACCCAGCTTGTGTTTCTGACTTCCCTTGTGGGGTGTTGGGAAATCGAGTCCCAAGACAGAAATACCAACCTCTTTCAATCTAAGGTATGGAGCGGATTAGAACCTAGTGAAACCTTTGGCAATTCTTGGCAGAACTAAAACTTATGCTATGCAGCACCTACTTCTTCCCTAGTACTAGACCTAGGTTAGGTACATTGGGGTATGCGTATTTTAGAAGCACCAGTAGAGTATTTTTAGCCTGTGTTAGTTATGCATGTATTTTTACATGTCATAGCAACAGACAATGCTATTACAGTATTATTTTATACTACTGTTCTCGCTGTACGCATTATACTTTGCATTCTGTCTAACGATTGTAGCAGTTCACCTCTCTTGCATGAGAAAGAAGACTGTTCAATAAATCCTTTTATTGAAAACACCTGTCTCACTATTTCTCTGCAACTCTGTAGAAACGAAACATGCATGATTGACTGAGTAAAATAGTTATTTATTGTTTCCACAACTCTAAAGATATTTGTTCCAGTCCTAGGGAAACAAAGTTGTCATGTTTATGCGGTTGTCAGAAACGAATCCCTTCTTGTTTATTCGAGAAAGTTTCCAGTGACCTCTGAGTAAGTCGGCACACACAATTAAGATTAATATACTCGATAGAGACATACTGACCTCAGTCCTATGTTAAATCTATAGTGTAAATTATTCCAATGTGCAGAGCCTATTGGGAATATAGGAACTACACTACATTGCACCCAACAGTTTGGTAAGGCACTAATTTAACGCTAGATACTAAAGTAACTCAGTCTTGCATTTCTCATAGACCCCTTTTTCCGGTAAATACTACAATAGACTTCTTCAGTGGGTAAAAGGATAATATCCGCCATAGCGCAGTAAGACGAAAATTCTATGTATTAGCTTTTTGGTTTGTTCAAAATTGTTCCAAAATATTGTGCACCTTATCTTTGTTTCCTTGAAGTTTGCTCTGCAAACTTTCCGTCAACAAAATGGCCAACTAAGATAATCTCGGGGCCATTGGAGATACAAGCTACAACGCCGTACTAGCTTTTTAACATCACAGGTTTCCAAGAAACCGATGAGGATGCTATAAGCATTCCTCTAAATTTAAGGAAAGCCATCACTGTAGGAGAGTAGGGTCTGCTTTCCTATGGTCACCCCACTTTTTGCTTTACTGGTTTTTGACTTAATGTGGCTGTGGGCCTGCTTATCAGACCCACAGCCCAGCTGTGCTGTTCTCTCTCTAAATTCACTACAATGTACATTAGGTACATTACCAATTGGATACTGGGTCACCTTATGAGCCCCTGTACAGTGTACCATAGGTACCCAGGGCATAGGTGCATCCAAGGCCTACCAGGGGCTGCAGCATATCTTTTTCCACCCCTGGCTGGCCATTCAAATTGACACAACTGGCTGATCACTCAGCTGGGGTAAGGTGGTGTAATCACCCCTTGCTTAGATATAGTATACCTATATCTAACCTTATGTCTGGACACATATACACCTACAAGTCACTCCTATGACAGGCCTTAACAATCCTGGAGGCAGAGTGTTTGGTTTTATGTGAGATTGTGCTCTAGCATGATCTGAGCCAGTCTGCAGCTTTCGGAACCATGTCCTTAAGCTGTCTGGGAAATTGCCATACCATATACTCTAAGTGCATTATAATCCTCGCGGTTTGATGCTAACTATGGTTTGGCTTTATCGAAACATGTCGAGTAAGGTGTCATACGATTTGGAATACTACTCCCTCGCCAGTCCTGGTGACGGGGGTAGCATTCCACCCTTCTAGAGGGAGAAGACATGTTGTTCTAACTATTCCCAGTTAAAGTTAACCAGAGCCTCAGCATCACAAAATGGATGCTGCTGCCACAGACACAAGTCTGACCTCCTGCTTCTGGGAGTCCTTCCAGCGAGGGAGGTTTGGACAATAGGTTTCCTGCCTTGGGAGGTGCTAGCAGCACCCCAGACAGGATTTTGTGTATTGGGACAGGGGGGGCTCAAAGGATTGAGACATGCCTGGGGCACACAAGGTGTCCCATGCATAGTCCAGTTCAAACCGGTGCTGGGGCTTCCCTGCCCCAGCTCTGGCACGAAACTGGACAAAGGGATAGGGTGTAACCGCCCCTTCCCTGGTCCCACCCATAGGAGGGACCTAGCAGGTAATCCAGCCCCTAAAATCAGTATATAGGTAGGAGCCGAGTCACTAGGACTTTAGATTATCCTGACTGAAACTTTGAAACGAAACTCTGGACCTTCATCACTCTACTTTGAAAGAAGACGACTGGAGAATCTCCCTTGTGGTCAAGGAGTGACCACACTGCACAAGCAGGCACCATCCAGCAATCGGCTACTTGCTTTGCCGCCGCCGGAGCCCGAGCCCAGAGCCTGACAAGAACCGGATTCCCAGACATCAAACAGCCCGATCCACAGTCCCTGCAAAGCTGAGACCCGTGGAGGCGACGCAAGACGTGGGACCGGCCATTTTGAAAAGAGTGCGACCTGCTAACTGTGCAGCCCCCGAGGCCTCCTCGAAGCTGTGCATTGGGGATTGAGAAGCCCTAGCCCCGAGCAGCATCTGCACCGAAGATCAGCCCTGCACACTCCACGAGTTCTGCGTGGGGCCCGTTTGCATTTTCCTGCTCGACGCGTCTGCCTGGTCACTTGCACGTTGGTTGGTGGCCATCTTGGCGATGATCCTGTGAAACTACACCGCTGGTCTGGTTGCTCAAGACTGGCCCTTGCTTCCCTGAAAAAAAGCAGCCCCTCAGACTTTGCTGGTCTGAGTAAGAAGCCTACATCGATTCCTGCGTGGGTTGCCTTTGCCAAGGCTTGTTGCCTCCAAACTTGAAGCCGACACCGCCGACAGCCAGAATCTTCGTGGGACAGTTTGTGACTCCATCCTGCGGTACAAAAGGGGGTGGTGATGGACGGAGCATCTGAATCAATCAAACACTCACACCCAGTCAAAAGATCTGGGTTTAATCCATCACCGTTCTTTAGCTCACTCTGCCACCCCAGTTCAGACATGGCTATATGCAAATCAGTCTGACCCTGTGCCTCATGGGAACAGTCCAGCCCGAACTGCAAAGCCATGTCTTCCCTGAACCGGAAACAAGCTTCCGAGGACCGGTTTCTGGCACTCCAGCCGTCTTCAGCCCGGCTTGCTTGAATCCAGTGGCAAAGTGAACAAGGGACTCACGTCTGAGCATACCCCGCCACACTTATGGCGGCCAAAAGCGGTACAAAAGGGGGTGATGATGGACGGAGCATCTGAATCAAACACTCACACCCAGTCAAAAAATCGGGGTTTAATCCATCACCGTTCTTTAGCCCACTCTGCCACCCCAGTTCAGACATGGCTATATGCAAATCAGTCTGACCCTGTGCCTCATGGGAAAAGTCCAGCCCGAACTGCCAAGCCATGTCTGTACAAAAGGGGGTGGTGATGGACGGAGCATCTGAATCAATCAAACACTCACACCCATTCAAAAGATCTGGGTTTAATCCATCACCGTTCTTTAGCCCACTCTGCCACCCCGGTTAGACATGGCTATATGCAAATCAGTCTGACCCTGTGCCTCCATCCTGGTCGTCGTCGATGACTCCCGGACCACGTGGTTGCAGAGACAAGCTTCCCATCAGCACCTGATCGCATCCCGACATCGCCCGTTCCATCCTGGTTCCACGCTGGTCACTGGCTAGTGACCCAGACTGTCCCCTCTGCTTTCAGGTCCTCTACATCTTCGATCCACCCTTGGATCCACCCGGACTCTTATGGCCGCCTGCAGCATCTTTACTCCAAGGCTCCATAGATCTCCACGACGAAACCCGACACACTTTTGGACCTATGCACCCGCTTCCTCTGGGTTCGTTAGCGCGAGTACTACGGTGCTCCTGTAGAGGTTTACATCCCTAGTGTCCTAGTTGCCAGTGGTTAAATTCTATTCCAGTCGGAAGGCTCCTAATTCTTTAACTTTATAACTTTTACGCACCCATTGACTTCAATGTGTACCCTCGTGGGCTTTTAGACTCTGCACACACATCCCGTGGGCCTCCTGCTCTCTAACTATTGTTAGCTCAGTGTAGCCCCAACGATTCCCAAGGCCCTAGTCCTTACAATTGTTCGTGTTGTGGTACTTATACCACTTTTTGATATATGGTTTGACGGGCCACCCGCCCTATCCACAATTGTGCAACTTTTGTCTATTCTATTTAGTTTTGCGCTTGTGCTTCTGTGCTCATAAAGAGTTCAGGGGTTTGTTTAGAAATAAATACATATATATTTTCAATATATATCTTGTGTGGTGTCCTTTCATTTGGTATTAAAGGGATTTCATATGGTAAAACAGCTGGCTTCACATGCCCTCTTGAGTTTAGCCTAAGACTGCTTTGTCCATGCTACCCCTAGGATAGCTGGTCTATAAGGTTGACTTTACAACCATCACCATAAGGGTTGTTTGGACTGGTGCAAGGTGCTCACTAGAATAGTGATCATCATATACCAGGCCAACTTCTCACAATCACTATAAAACTTATAAAACATGGCCCGTCATCGGGAGGTGGTAGGGCAGTTTTTGCGATAGAGGCACATGAATATCACTAGACAGAGGTATTCTATTCTTAGATAGTCTTCCCTGAAGAAAATCCAGTAACACATGTGTTTCACTTCTACAAAGATGATGAACCATCAGAGGAATACATTCCTTTTGAGGATATAGAAATTCCACTCACATACCAGGAGCATGAGCTCTGGTTTAAAGGTGCCCTAAACATTTAGATCACATTACCAGGCTCGGTCCATTAAGTAGACCAGGATCCACATGGCCGGTTTTAGCTAGCTATACACCACATCCTGACATTGATAATATGACTGATGTGGCATTACTAGCTCAACTCAAGGAGTTAATCAAAATCTATAGACAATTGGTTCAATAGGTCATGCGAACTCTCACAGTCGAACCTGCGATAGTGATTCCACAACATACCGCTTACCAGGGGAATACACAAAAAATTACACCACAGAATTTACACTCAGTCATTGGTAAGTTACTTGCGAAGAGGGAACAAATTCCATTCTGGGTAGCTCACAAAATTACTCAAAACGAAGCAGTATTTCTTAACACTACCCCTCATGAGAAACACAGAATTTTAACAATCTGTTTGCCAATGGGGATCGCACCACCTCTGGAGGACTGCAACACTTGGGGTACAGTCTTCGCTGCTATCTACACTAAAACACATGGTGTACCGTCTATGGCGGTGTGGCGGGGTATCAGAGATTTGCTGGACACCAGTACGTTTGAGTGAAGGTTTTATTTTTATAAAGACTTTTCTCTGTCTGCTAGTAACTCTCTCTCTCTGGCAAACTTGGCTGGATCCGTCTTGACTCTGTAAGGTGGGGTCCAGGATGACCAGGTTATTCAATACAGGGGTCCTTGTTTCACTGCCTCCCACGTCAGTTGGACCCTCGAGGGAACGAATACCCAAAACAAAAGGAAAACAAACAAGATTTAGGACAACCGTTCACTGGGTCAAATTGTATCAAAGGACCGGGGGGTGAGGAAACCCAGATGCTCAATGTGCTCACGGGGCCGGCGTGTCACAGACTCTGGTGATAGTGAAGGGAGGGGGGGAAGAAGACTATACAGGTATTTACAGCTATGTACAGGTATTTAGGAGCGGTCAGAGTTAAGCGTAGGGCGACCTCGTCTGCCGACCCAGCCTGCCACTCTGCCCCGTACCTGTTCCAGCCACGCTCCTCCCTTTGGAGCGTGGCAGGGCGATGCGTGGTATCGTTGGCCTCCTGGCTTCTCCACAACACTCTCCGGCTCCTGCCTTCGTTCCGCTGCTTCTGGTGCTTCTTCTGTGGTCGGACTCCTCTCAGATCTCTACTCCCAGTCTCCTTCACCGAGGAAAACCCTGTCCGTCCTCTTCCTGGTTTCCACCTCTTTTGACGCGGACCATTAGTACTACTGCTATGTTTTAGAAATAAAAAGATATCACCTTAAGAGTGCCTCCCCACGAAACAGCCTAGAGGGACGGCCGGTGTACCGACGGATAGAGCGGTGCACCCACTACCTGAGCCGGTGCCAGGTGAGGTGGGGCTGTTCCCTCCCATCGTATGGTCAGGAGGATGAATGCATATCGCACTCTAAAGGTGATATCTTTTTATTTCTAAAACATAGCAGTAGCACTAATGGTCCTGAGGAAGCAGCAGGAGACCGGGTGGCTCCAGTGACTGCAGAAACATGTCGACCTAACATTCTTGTTGGTAGTCATTTGTTACACTACTACTTGCACTGTTTTTATTGATTTGGGAGTGAAGGGGTGCATATTAAAAGTTGTTTTTCCCCCATCACTATCCAATTTTAGAGCAATTCTTTTTTCTTTTCACTTTATCACTTTCACTTTTAGCACTGCTATTCAGTTCCCCACAAGACACACCCTGTTCACATCTGAGTTAGTGTTTCTGGTATACCCTAGATTTGGTTAACAACATCTGCCGGTCTGTTGCGGTTTACCAGTTCTCCTGACGAGTTAGAGATCCCAGATGATGAAGGGCGGTCCCGATGGTGGACTGCTGGGAACTCGTTCACACTGATTGACTCCACTTTCCTTCCTTGTTTATCAACACTTTGGTTGTCATTCTGTTAGATACATAATTTAGTTGGCCCTCTGACTCACTGCTATTCTTTGTACAGGGAGTATGCTTATAACATCTTATAAGTTATAACTACCCCCCGGGAACAAGGTTGGAAAATAAAGTTTAATGTGCCTGAACTCAAATTTTTTTTAATGCATCTTTTAGCGAGGGTGTTTTTCACATTCTATGTTTGAAAATACCACTTTCAGAAAGTAGGTATTTTCTTGCTTAGCCATCCAGTGTGCCTCTGCTAGTATCTGCATTGACTGCCTGGTTTTGGAGTGACAGGGACTGGGGATGTGCAGTGGCTCCAGAGAGTCTGGAGGAGTCAGAGCTGGGCTGAAAAACCTGGGATGCATTTAGAGTAGGGGGAGGAGATTTCCTTTCATCTGAATGTGCCTGGTCTGCCTTCCACAATCCTGTCTCCACCTCCTACCAGGAAGCTTCACCAGAAAGAACAGAACTAGTTTTTGCCTGAGCTTAGGGCTTCTCTGCCACCAGAGAACAAAGGTTTTTGTAGTAGAAATACTGGGGCCCAGTTGCTATTTTTGCCATTGAAAGGAGAAGGACTTTTCGGTGTGGTCCGTCCTCTGCTTGAAGGAGATCTCCAAGGGCCTGTGTGTTCTGGCCTCCTGTTATGAAGTTTCAGGGACACAAAGACTTCGCCCCCAGCTCCCCTGAACCCTGCTGCTGTGAGTTCTGACCTTCCAGGAGGTGCCTGTGCCAGGTTGGGCCTCTGGAGGTTGTTGTTGCTGTTTGGGAGCTGGAAGAAAGAAGAAACTTGAACTGCAAAAATCGACGCATCGCTCTTCTAATGGCTGTTTTTCCCGATGCATCTACACGGCGCAAGAAGAATTTCCACGCATCACTGTGCCGCTGCGAAAACCGACACTGCACCTGTCGACACTGCAAGAATCAACACATCGAGGGATCACGGCTTAAGAGAACCGATGCAGCGCCGCACGATCACCAGCGCATCCTGGTTTTCCACGCTTCGCACCAGTCTGGCAAGTATTCTAGAGTGCATCACCTGTGGACCGGAACAGTCACGAAGATTCGGTGCATCACTCCCCATACAGACCGGAGTCAACGCAACCCTTCCTCTGCGTGCAGTGGGATTGTCGCATTGCCTCCCCAAGGTTCTAGGAGTTGATACATCTCTTGGTTTCCAACTCTGCGGCTGTTTGGCCGTGTGAATTTTGACACAACTACAGGTACTTTGTGTAAACGTTACGCATCCATAGTGTTCCATGGTACAAGTTCTGGAAACGTTTTGAAAGTCATATTTTGTTTACTGTGTATGTTGGATTTTTGTCGTTTTGGACTGTTTTAGTTTAGATAAATATATATTTTTTCTAAACTGGTGTGGTGTCCTTTTGTGGTGTTTTTACTGTGTTACTCTGTGTGTTGGTACAAATACTTTAAACACTGCCTTTGGGATAAGCCTGTCTCCTCGTGCCAAGCTACAGAGGGGGTGAGCAGGGGTTATCTGAAGTGTGTTTCCCCCTTACCCTGACTAGAAGCAAGGGTCCCTATTTAGACAAAGGTACCTACCTCTGCCAACTAGAGACCCCCATTTCTAGCATCACTCTAATAATAGTTCTTATTGTTGAGATATTTTTCAGTTTGATGCTAATTTTTACTCATATGATTTGGGTGAGCTTAGCAAATAATAAAGGCCAATTACTATAAATTGCCAAGAAGTGTGTGAGCACTGATTCTGGAGTTCAAGGCTGGGTCGCTGTTTCTTTGCCCTGTAAGTGCAAGAGGATCTCACATAGGTCTGCAAGACTCTAAAGACCTCTTCACTCCTAGAAGTATAACTCAGAAAAGGGGTTGGGAAATGCAGTTTTGCTTTTCACCACACAAAATCAGTCGTTGTGGGTGTGTGGGGGGTGAAGCCTACTGTGTGTGGCCCCCAAAAAAGTGGAGCTCAACCAACAACCCAAAACTTGAAGTAAAAACAAATAACCTATCTTTCCCTGTAGAGCTGGATCTGGACAGATGTAGGTACAAAGAAGGCCCAGGAATGGTGCAAGTTGACCATCCAGATCTTCCTGGAATGAGTCTCTGTAGCTCCTGGACCTCTGCTAATGCTTGGTCTCCTCTATTGGACTGTGTCCAGCTGGGCTTGAAGGATCCCAGGCCACCTGGTCAGCTCACTCCTTAAAGGTGAACTCCATTCAGACCAACAGACACATATGTGCTGTGTGGTTCTTCTTTCAGTCAGGGTCCAGACCCTCTCCTTACTTCGCAGTTCACTTTCTTTCCCTGGTCAGGTCACAGCACCATGGATTTCTCCAGTGTCACAGACTTGTTCCTTGTACTAAGGAACACAGCCACCACAAGTGGTCTTGTCCCTGCCAAACATCATCTTAGCACCGGAGAACAGTCTCTTTAAATTCTGACAGTATAAGGCCTTGGCCCACAAGGCAAGTAATCATTTGACTTTGGGAGCAGTAGCAGAAAACCAAAAGGAACCAAGATGTCAACTTCTTCTATATTGTGAAATATAACCCAAGTCAAGAGAAGTGTATCATGCTTACTTCTCTTGCACCTTCCCAGACCTTTCACGGCTGGTAGCCTACTAGTGGGCTTGAGTCAGGCTGTTTGAGCCACAGCGCTGCGACTGTGGCTCAAACAGCCTGACCTCAAGCCCACCTCAGCCTGACCCCTCTGAGGTCCCCACTCAAGAGGGGACCTCCAGCACAACACAGAAAAGGAGGAGAAGTAGAATGTATGTGGATAGCAGGTAACCGTGCTGTACAAAGAGGGTCTGGCAATTCCCCTGGCTCACCAGCAAGAGCATAGCTTGGTCAGTAAGGCTAGGGGGTGTGAGCTTCAGATTTTCCAACAATCACGCAGGCATATCATGTCAATCATTATGTAAGAAGCAGTGCATGAGGGGGGCTTATGGGCAGTGGTGGCTGGTAGGAAATGGTGACAGGGGAGTAGAAAAAAAAGAAAGAAAAATAGAAGCCTTACCGGCTGGACTCCAGCACCACTCTGTCCTCACTGTTTTCCTGGCTCCCAGCTGCACCCAGGCTGCCCTATCCAACCACGCCGCTGCTGTCACCAGCAGGACAGCATCGTCAGGATTGGTCTGAGCGGCCTGGTTCGGCGCTCATACAGGGAGTGGGAGCCTGTGCATGTTTTCCACCCCCTTTTGTACCGCGGTGTTTTCCACCCAGGCTGTGAAATACAGATGGTTGGAGAACATGCTAAGTGCGGTTGACTGTTTGGCCGGCCCAAGACTGCTGGCCAAACCGGCATGCACACTTATGATGCACCAACCACTCCTCCCTCTGACGCGAGCCCGCCCCGCCCTAACCTTATCCATTATACTAAAAATAAAATGATATTAACATTCAGTTATTAGAATTTTAGTTTTCCCTTGCACTGCTCATAGAGCAGAGGGGCGACGCTCCTCCACCTTAGTGGAGGAGCCGTCGCTGCTTAAGGGCCAGTGAAAAGGGAAAGGAGTACAGATTATGAGGAGATACTGAAAACAAGAGTATTTTGTAAAATAACCATATTTTAAAACCTTCAAAAGAGACGTGAGCGTTTGTGTGTGTGTTTTTGTCTGCACGAGTATTTACAAATCCCAGGAGAAACCTGCTAGACAACTTACCATACCCGACTGAAAGATCCGGTACCCGACTATTTATTAAACAATACATTTATTAGGGGCGTGTAGCACCCCAAACACTCCCCCTGAAGATACGCCCCTGCCTGCCAGACTGCTACAGCATCAAGGAGAGGGTACCAAACAAGATAAGAAGCATAATGTCACCGCCAGCATGGGTGAGGCAAGTCTATCAGGAAACCACCACCTCATGCTGCTGTCACACTGTCCCAAATAGACACGATTGCCCTACATTGGTCTCTAGCCACACATTGAAACTTACATTCCTCATATACGCCATACCAAAGGGAGCTAGAGAACTCCTTTTATGAGGAACTGGTGAGACATACTGGGCATGTTCAGTAAACAGTGGTTGAAGGTAAAAAGGCCAGAACCACAAGTATAATCCGCTGCCATCTCTACAAGCCTCATCATAGGAGGGGACAGTAGTTACCGCCCTATAGGGGGAATTATCGTCTCAGAGGGCAGAGTTTCAAAAGAGCTGAGCTCTGGAGTGCAGCATCTCTCAACCTCCAGTGGATTCACTCTAGTCGTGCGGACAGGCGGCAGAATATCAAGCAGGTAGGGTAATGCAGGAGGCTTCCTTCACGACAGGGCTTCCCATCTTACCTGTAGGACCCATCTTCTTATATGTTCTGAACAGAATTCCCATTGTACCTGTATGACCCAAGTTACTGTATATTCTGATGGAAGCTCACTATGTGCCTATAGGTCCTATTTTAGTGCACGTTATAAAGGGAGACTACAGATCCATAAACGTAAAATGTAAATGCAGTGCTTATATATCGCACGTATCACCCCCGAGGGGGTCTCAAGGCGCTGTACACATACCGCTGTGAAACCCTTCCTGGCCTTTCCCTGTGAAGTGCCCACTCCTAGGTACCCCCAAGGTGAAGCCAAGCAAAACCCTGGACCACACAGAGGCGCTACGATGCTGCATTAAAGGCAGGCGGGCGCTATCCAAATGCTAAATAACAATGACAATCATGTAAGTGCTGAAGGAAGTTTCCTGTCACCAGATGTGCCTGTACCGTCTGTGCTCTGACAGCGCTCTCTCAAATCCTGTATTACAGGAGCTATTCTATCATCTTCATGGGAGTGAGAGTCCGTCTCATGTCTGTGCCTTTAGGAATAGAGTCACAGACAATATTTGGGTGGATTGGTCTCAAATACCCTCTACCCCGCCCATCGACCCACCCCTAGAATGAGCTTAACAACCACCAGCTTTACTGTTGCCCAGTGGCCAATTATGTTATGTGTGCACCCTTCAGCAAGACACAGCTTTTAAGCCAGAAGCATTTTCTTTTCCCTCCTATTGCTCTGGCCAGCGCTATAGAAAACTTCTTAAATAAAATAAAAAATAAGAACATTTTTGGGACTAGTCAATTTGGGCATGCTGTTTTTTCCCCGATAAGGCTGTTTTTCATTTACATTATTTAGGTTGTTGCTTTTTTTTCTATTATTCTCCTGTTGTTATTTTCCTATTATTGTGTTTATGTATTTTTCTCTTTGCAACTGATGGGCATCCCCCAGTTGCTCGCTTGGGTTAGAAGTTTGTGTTTAGTATACTTATTAAATAAAAATAAAAAAACAGGTCTAAATGTTTGAATGTGAACATTAGATGTGTGCTTTTCTGAGATTCTCAGCTGGAATTAGCGGGTACTCCGCTATAATTCCCTTATTCTAATGCTACAGCAGTAAATGTTATAATTTGAGAACCCTGCTTTTAGCGTTTGTTAATCTGCTGTATGTAATCTCGATTAAAAAGATGAATTCTAAAGCTGATATGTTTGAATGTTCTTCCCATCAATCCTGTTTGGGTTCCGGAGTAGCGTGCCACCCAGGAGTAGCAAGCGCTATATAAATGCAAACCTTCCCTCTTCTGTCCCTCCATTAGCCTTTTTAAATCCGAACAAACAAACTCACAAGTCCACCGATCAAATCCTCTTTGAGTTCTTGAGTAGCCTTCTACTCGCTGACAAAAGCGCCTTGACACCCCGTCAGTGGTAATAAGCACTATATAAATTCAATTACAATTCTGACCCACCTTTCCCCCAGATCCCTCCCTCTGTACACTTGTAATGGAGATGCTGTCAGAGCACATTACCTCATCAGGCTGCAGCTCGCGGGGGGACACATCCCCAATCACCAATGGCTTTTTCAGCTCTCTGCACAGTGCCGCTCGATAGGCCCTTCGGGTAGTAGAACAACCCAGCCCATCCCGGGCATTCAATCCAAACGCATCCCTCTGGGAGGTGCATATTCTGCAACAACAGAGAAAGGACAGAGGTTAAAACACAATCACTTAATACCTCCAGACTGGTGGTAGAAGGGAGAAGAATGGGACAAAAAGGGAGCGTAGTCACTCCTTTTCTGGTATGAGCCTACCAAGCCAGGTTTAGTGATGATATAGGCAACCCTCCCCACGCATGATGAACATAGCATGCAATGCAATAAATAACCACATAAAAAGGTGTTTGGAAAACAGTTTGCTGCTGGTTTATTTCATGCAAGAAGTATGCCAGTGTGGTGGGTTAACTTACCAACCTATCCAAGGGTAGGCAGAGGTGACTGACCTAAGCTGCCCTGCCCGCATGATGAGCCAAACTGCACTGTAGCCAACCCAATCGGTGCTACCGTTTGAATGGGGATATCCCCCTAAAATACCGTGGAACATCAGTCCTGACTTTACTCACGCCTTTTTAGGGGCGGAACGTTGCAAGGCAAGCCACCGGTTGCTCAGGCTTACAACTGCCCGAAGAACTAGCGGGGCGCCGACGTTTTCATCCAGGGCCCTGCCATGAAGTCTCTTGGGGTTTAGCATAGGGCACCCCTATTATGCTCCTGAAGAGGGTTCCCTCTATGTACCAATCAGCCTTCCGATTGCCCTGTATCTCAACACAAAATTAACAAGTTAACATAGTCTTTTCCTGGCCGTACCCCTCCAGCCAACCCGCCGGGTATGCGGTAAGGAAGGAGATGGCGGGACCAGGAGAAACAAAGAGGAAGGCCAGTGGGCAGGGGCAGGTATAAGTACCAGGCCCGACCCTCTGAGCGCCGGAAGTGACGAGGCCTCGGCCTTTGGGGTACTCCCTGGGGTCACAACAACTACCGCGTGGTGATGTGCCGTAATGCGGCACTAAGGTGGCAGCCCTTTTATATGGGCACACTGCCTGGGCACATACCCGGGGGTCCGGTACCTGAGCAGCAACCCGGTTCAGGCACCCTACCGTGCCAAGCCTGCAGCTCTCTCAGCAAAACAGGCAGGCCCCACCCTATTATAAAATGCTGTTTAGAGCTTAGCAGAGCCAGGTGCTCCACCCTCCTGCTGAGGGGAAAGGCAAGATCAAACCAGGACCGGAGAAGGCCGCCACCCCCACCAACCCCGAAAATGGTTTGCCAGAAGATCAAGGATGACCAGTCCCAGGTGCCCCTTCCCAAACCCCCTGCAACGGTGCTGCCCAATTCAAGCAGACCCCAGCAGACTAGCCGGCCAAAATGCATACGGAGTGGGGGTGCGGGGGTTGGGGTTTGAGAGGGTGTCCCACACAGGGACACAGTATCCCAGAGGAGGGGGTGGGGCAAGGGGACAAAATCACCACCACTATGTTGAAGCAACTGTGGGCCCGACACAACACACCCAAGGCATGACCAGGAGGAACAAAGAGGTAGGCCAGTGGGCAGGGGCAGGTATAAGTACCTCGCCCGACCCTCTGAGCGCCGTGACGAGACCTAAGTCCGGACTTTGGGGTACTCCCCGGGGGTCCCCACGACTAGAGTGAGGAGATGTGCCTGTGCCATAATGTGGCACTAAGATGGCCGCCCTTTAACATGGGCACACTGTGTGTGCCGCGGGCAGCCTTAGATGATGTGGAGGAGGTGATCCAGCGAGGAGCAGCTCCATCAGCCGCAGCCAAGCCAGAAGGTTGCAAAGACATCCACTGCAGAGGTAAGATGGCGGGAGAGGCTAGTGCCATGCAAGGTGTAACGCTGATAGAAACTCCAGGCAGGGAGCAATCTCCAAGGCAAGGTGTATTCATGTAAATGCACTAGTCCAGATCTGGCACATCGATGCTACGGAGCAGGTTAAGCATTTATAGGAGGGCCTTGCTGATGTGTATATTAATTAGAAGTATCCCTGTTCCTGTTGAAGTACCACTTTTAATTATTTTTAGCTCAACTAAATGTTTTGAGCTCAAAACCTTACCGTGGCAGATATAACAACAACTAATTATGAAGGAATCTATAGCTCGGCTGTTATTTCTGTCCTCCCGGACCTAAGGTCCGCAGCCAAAGCTTGGTACCACGAACACATGGGTAGAGCCAAGCCCGGCACCATCAAGTGTGACATCAGGATCCTCCTCAATCAACTAGGATTACGGTGCTTTCTCCAAAAAGGATGTCTGTTCCCTGGACTTCGCTCCAGATCTCAGGTTATAGACCATCCATAGGAGCAAGGGGCACCATAGACACCTCAAACACATGCCCCTAGGAGAGCAGTTGAATTAAATCCCAGGAGAGCAGTTGAATTAAATCCCCAGAATCAGCAGAGGGCAAATCGTGAAGGCTCCAAAGAAAAATCTACTACAGCCACACTTTGGGAACTAAGAGCAACAGAAAGGTTTGAAAATATGCTGAAGAAACATTTTGTCTGTCAGTGACAGTTATTGAGAGATCAGAGGAGATTGACAAACTAGTTTTGCATTGCAGATTCTACATCTTAGGTTAAACTACTAGTTTAATTTCATGTAGGTTGAACTACTAGTTTAATTTCAGTATTTTCTAAAGTGGACATGGCTAGTGGCTCAACCCATGAATACCACAAGAGACACATTTTAAAGATGAAGCCAAATGAATTACTACAAGCTCAGACATTGGAAGCATGTAGGGTGCATCTAATGTCATTACATCCTACTCCCCAATCCAGCCATTATGAGTCTGAAGTGAGTAGGCTTCCCCAGGCAGGTACCCGGTTGCTATCTTTTACTTTTCGGAGGGGAAAACCTCAGGACAAGTCATTCCTTCTCACCAACCCTGGTGCAGCCAGAAAGGCCACCTGCCGAGTAGTCCGCTGCTGACCTGCTGGATGCTAATGTGGGGCCTGGAGCAAAATCTTTTCTGGATCCCTCTCTAGTTTGTAGTCCAAGGAGCACCTCCTAATTAGGAAAAAAATCTTCACCGGTGAAAACCCAAACACAGTATTTTGTGGTGCCTACTATTGTGGCACTGGTAGGTTCACTGTAAAGGAACATGTTATACCTGTTTTTTTTCATTATTTCAATATATTTTGTAACAGGAGAGTGTGACCTAAACAGTGCAGCGACCTGGGCTAAGAGCCCTGGCGGCAATCCCTTGATGGTCATACACCCCATTGCGTCTGTCTAGCAGTGTGGGTACCCCATATTCTGAGATTTACACAGCCACCATAGATCCCATGTTTCTTTATTCTTTATCCTGTGCATAATCTGGCAGAGAGCATGGGTCAATAATTAATGCAAATTAAGAACAAGAAAAAATGTATGCAACATTTTCACATAGTTTTGTGACACAATAGGAGCTTGCTGTAACTTAGGTTGAGTTCCCCTAAATCGAACCTTAATACTAGCCTTCTGTCTGGGTACCACACCAAGGGCATCATGTAGAGGAAGCTGTAACGGGATATCCCCAAATGTTGGTGGATGTCCTGTCCGCCATCCTTTTGGTTGCCTCCCCTCATTTAGAATACGGGGCAAGGAAAATTTCCAGACAGTCGAGCCACTGCCGTCTCTGCCACTGGGAAAGAATATGCGGCAGACTCCGCTTAGCGAGACCCGTCTAACCACATTTCCACTGGTGACCTTTCTGCTAGATCCACCATATCAGTCAAAGCAATCCAGGGTGGAAAATATCTAAGAATGTCCCTAAGCACAAGAGGGTATGTTATTTCCGAAGATGGACCATCACATTTGATTTGAATGAGTTACTTACGGAGTACTTTTTGCACCACTTAAGTGGCATCTTGCTGCTAAACTAAAACACAAGAGAATAAAGTAAGCAAGTGATGACAGCAATCCAGGTGAG
Organism: Lissotriton vulgaris; assembly: GCF_964263255.1. Classification (NCBI taxonomy): domain Eukaryota; kingdom Metazoa; phylum Chordata; class Amphibia; order Caudata; family Salamandridae; genus Lissotriton; species Lissotriton vulgaris. Next base: position 793,972,403 of record NC_141685.1, on the reverse strand, counting down.
TTGAGCAGCCCCTATTACTTAAAAATTAAGGAGTTGATTATTTTCCTGGAGGACAGGTAGTTTGGGATTTGTCTTGAAGCAATGGGGAGGCTGTCTACAATCTGGATGTTTGTTAGCCGAAGGATCAACCCCCAGTAAGGACTATGGGCCATATGTATAAACACATTTCCCCATAGACACAGAATGGGTAAAACCCTTTGATACATCTGGCACTTTGCATATTCCTGGCGTGTGTAGTAAGGCTTGTCCTGATGTTCTTAGGTGGTGTCTGGAGACAGTAGTGCTTCAACTGGAATACTCCATCCCAGAAGCCTTCCTTGTAGTAGCTTTTATGTGCCTGGCACAGTGGATCTAACTCGATTCTTTAATCAATGAAGAAAGAACCAGTGCGATCTGAAGCTGATACTAGGTCAAATTTCGTAATTTGTTAAAGGGCTAATTTTGGATACGTTGGAGCCTGGCAATTTGAGTTAGAGTTATGCACTCCGGTTGCCCAGTCTGAGCATTATGCATGATGATACCACAGTTGCCTTGGGTTCCTTGGGAAGGAATGGTAGATATTTTCCAAGGGGTTTTAACAGACCAAAACAAGTGCCCATCCTTGAGGCCCCATGATGCTTGAATGCCAGGTTGTCATCAAAAAGAAGCCCTCAGGATTTCACCTTGGCATGGGACTTGGTTGCTTATCCATAAAAAAAAAATGTAATCAAACAAAGTCTGTCTCTCCCTAAAGTAAAAGATCTCTTTTGTCGGAATTAAGCCTTTGAATAGAATCCCCCTTTACAGCAGAGCCACCCTTAGTCAATCATGTACAATCTTCATAGAGCATGGCGCTTGCTTATCAAGTCATATCATATCGGAATCTAATCAGCATAGGAAAGAGTATGGGTCCCATAAGGATGCCTGACACAAGTTAGATGTTGATGGAAGTGACTTGTATTGAGCACAGCTCTCCGCAGAGTGTCCCGGCGCACTCCACAGGTCTAAAAGAAAGTATGTTCCATCGTTATAGACCTGACAAGTTAGACATGCCAAATAAAGAATTGTGGATGACGGCGATGAGCCCTGGGCACACAGCAAGTTGCTGGCACGCTAGCAGACCAAAAAGTCACCAGTTAGGATTGGCAGCTGCCAGCCAGGAATGATCAAAATCAGTTCCAAACTGTGCTACTGATGCCTGCATTTCCAAGCCTGGTCATCATCACTTGGTGGTCTACTATATCAAAAGCAGAAGCGAAATCAACAAAATCACTCTTACTGCATCATCATCATCATACAAGGTGAAGGATAGGGAGGGCAATATCATCATTCAGTGTTACCACAGCAGTTTCCGTGCCTCTGTTTGAGCGAAAGCCGACCTTCCAGTCATCTACTAATTTACCCTCTTTGAGAAGTTCCCAGAGTTATTGGATACCAGCTTTACCAAGGATTTTATCTGAGTGCTGGTAGGAATGTTAGTGTTCACATCTGAAGCATCAAGGTTAGATTTTATTGCAGCACCTAGGAGACTATGCCATTTCCAGACCACTGCCTGCCAAGACTGGAGCGAAAACCTGGGGCACTGATGGACAAAAAGGGCAGTCATGAAACCCCAATTTATTTTGGCAAAAACAGATTTAAACCTTCGACCTCCTAGGTGACACTGACCTGAAATTAGACCACTCAAGATGATGGATTGCCTCAATACAAGGTAGAGGATTTTTTCACGAAACTTAGTGGTTTTGAGGTCGAGACTAAGGGCAGCGTGCATGCGCTGCTTGCTCTGCGAGGCATGTTGTATTAGTTTATATTCTTGAATCGTCTCACACTCTCTACCCATATTTGTCATTGGCTTAAGCATTGCCCATCATAAATGCTGGCTTCTGATTCGTAAGTAATGCCTACTTACGAATCAGAAGCCAGCATTTATGTTAGTCCCTCCTAGGAACTGCCTTGTCTCCGTTTGTTAGCGCCCATAAGGACTGGACCTTTTACTTCGTTGTTACACAGTATGGGTTATATATTCTGGAAGCACTAGTTTCTTTAATTACTTTCTCCTACTGGAAGCACGACATGCGCTTCTTCCGCTGGTTTTTAATGATGTTCCACAACATCGCAGCGTGACGCATGCTTTTAGTAATGTATGTATTTAAATTACAGCGCGGTCAGCTTTAAATATAGCGGCCACGTGTATTCACAATGAAGCCACACAACCACAGAAAAGGGACAAACAAGTTGCACTATGCAAACCTGTTGTGGGAGGGCCTTGGAGGACTTCAGCCCTGAGCCAGTGTCCATCTCTAGCTCCAAGCACAGGAGCATAGCTCCGGCCTGATGTACTGCTCTGGTTCGGTTGTTTTTAGGTCTCGCCTGTCGATGCGCGTGCGCATCGAGCAAGGCGAGAGTATTGCGAGTTATTAGGTCTCGCCTGTCGATGCGCATGCGCATCGAGCAAGGCGAGAGTATTGCGAGTTATCCACTCTTTATCTGCACTGCAAGGAATCGTGGCGATTCCTTGCAGTGCCCGTGACTTTTAAGGTCAATGCGCATGCGCATTAAGCTTATGCGCATGCGCATTGACCTTAAAAGTCACGGGCGCGTGCATGTCCGTCTTTGTTTACCCGCTCCGCCCCCTTCCCGCCGTCTCACATTTCCCCCTGCCGCATCAAAGGCTTTCACGGCCGGCCGGCCATGCTTTCAGTTTCACGACCGGCCGGCCGTGTCAATTACATTTCTCTCCCCGCTCCGCCCCCTGCTGCGGCCGTGTCGCACTTCTCCTCCCCCCCCTCCCCACAGCAATGCCCTCCGTCTTGTTTGTTGCAGTCCTTTTGTCTCTCCCTATCCCTCTTACTTCACCTCATTCTCTCCCCTTCCCTCTGCCTCGCCATCTCTTCTTTCCCTCTCGATTCCCCGTGTTTCCTCCTTTCCCCCGCCTCACTCTCTTCACTATATGTCTCACTCCTGATGTTATTAGGTTGAAGATATTTCAGTGACATATATATTTTTTAAATATAGCACTGTCCCATCCTCTCTCATCAGCCCTTGTTGTGCAGTTTCTCATTGTTGTTTACCTCACAGTCTAACCCATGGCGTCCGCGCCGTCCCGGCTAAACACAGCAGTGTTAGCGCAAATTCTGCGTTTAATCCTGTTTTATCCGCCCTGCTCCACCTCATTGTCTTGTTGATGACCATTTAAAGGGCGGCGAAGAGGTCTCAGCTTTGCGACGTCACAATAGTGGAATGAAACCATTCACTACATTGAAAAACTGTTCGCAACTATGCCTATAAAATGTAAGGCCCTTTGTACGCAGGATCCGCTAACCCTGTGTAAAGTCTATTCGCTCCCACTAAGTTTATTTATTTTAGTTTACATTTATTTTATGCATTTTTATATAGCGGGACTTTACCTGAAGGTAAGCGCTTCACAATAGGAGCAGTAGTGATACATGAGGAGAACATTAGATAGATAGTAAGTTAGAACATTGCTTTAAATATTCTTTAATACATACCTCTTCCCTGTGATCTAATTTGAAAATGTTGGCTTGCGTGCTATGTTTTATCATGCACACATTAAGTGTGTTAAATTAAAACTTAGTATGTTAGAGTATGTGCCCCCACCTCCCTCCCACCTCCAGCGAAGCCCGCAGTGCCCCCCACCTCTCTCCCACCTCCAGCAAAGCCCGCAGTGCTGCCACCTCCCTCCCACCTCTTGCGAAGCCCGCAGTGCCCCTTCACCTCCCTCCCATCTCCAGCTAACCCACAGTGCCCCCCCACCTCTCTCCCACCTCCAGCGAAGCCCGCAAGTGCCCTCCCCTCCTCCAGCCATGCCCTTCCACCTCTAGCGATGCTCGCAGTGCCCCCCACCTCCCTCCCACCTCCAGCGAAGCCCGCAGTGCCCTCCCCACCTCCAGCCATGCCCTCCCACCTCTAGAGTTGCCCGCAGTGCCCCCCACCTCTCTCCCACCTCCAGCGAAGCCCGCAGTGCCCCCCACCTCCCTCCCACCTCCAGCCATGCCCTCCCACCTCTAGTGATGCCTGCAGTGCCACCCCACGTTCCTCCCACCCCCAGCGAAGCCCGCAGTGCCCCCCCACCTCCCTCCCACCTCTAGCCATGCCCTCCTACCGCCAGCGAAGCCCGCAGTGGCCCCACCTCCCTCGCACCTCCAGCCATGCCCTCCCACCTCAAGCGATGCCGGCAGAGCACTCCCACCTCGCTTCCACCTCCAGCCATGCCCTCCCACCTCTAGCGATGCCCGTAGTGCCCTTCCACCTCACTCCCGCATGGGCCCTTTGGTACTCCTAATGCCCACTCGCCCACCAAGTGCTCTTTCAGAAATTTGCAGAGGGCAGGGTCGTGTGCACTAGTGACACAGGAATATAGTCACACGAGTGCTCAAAAGCGCACAACTACTACAAAAGTTCCATATATATATAAAAAATAGTGCGTTCGAAAGTAGTTTGGTTAGTGGCTTCAACACTCGTTGCTGACATCTGGTGTGGACGGGTTGAATCGTGTAAGGGCCGACTCTGCCTTTTATCCTTCTACGGTTGATAAATTGACATTGGTAGGCAATTACAGCGCGTTGACATCCCAAGGTCTGCAGTATTCTGGAGTTTGTGAAGACGATAGGTATGAGATTGTACAGTGGAATGCTGAACAGTTTAATGAATTTTTGAGCACCAAGATCTGTATAGGGGTTATATATATAGCCTCTTTGATCATTCTGTGTTTTATTGGGAAATGCGAAGAATATATTTGAAATGTGGCTCTGATTTAAAACTGCCGAGTCCTTACAACGTGAGAGCAAAGGCTGAGTTTCAAATTATAATATCAATAACTCGTCTTTTATATAACACTTCATATCACATTCCTAACGTGTCTAAGCGCTGTTACTGTTACTTAATTAAATGATACTTGTGCACTAGTGACATGGGAATGAAAAGACACGTGAGTGCTCAAAAGTGCACAACTACAATGAAAGTTATATATATAAAAAATAGTGTGTTTCAAAATAGTTTGCTTAAGTCCCGGGAGGTGGAAACAGCAGGCAGCTGCCATGATTTGTTTCCTTGTGGGAAACATTCCTTCAGCAATCAGTTTACCAGTCCGGCAGGAAGGACTTTGATTACTATCTGTGTCACCATCTTTTGTTGATCTAGGAGCACGAGCCCCAACCTAAACATTGATTGCTTTTCACCACATGCTTGCTGACACACTTAACACTTTCTCCATGCCGTCTGCACTTTCACATTCATTTGATTTGCAATGATGGCCGCTGCACACACCATTCTCGGAACGTTGCCCTTGAGCAATGGCAGCCGCTTTTCGATTTTATTTTCTGCGTGCCTTCACTTATGTTTCGCAATGCCCTGCTTTCCTGACACAATGTGATCCGGGCTTTAGGCTTATATTCATTCACAAGGGGGGAGTTGTCCCCAGTTTTCCACTTAGTCAAATACATTTTGAGCGTTTCTTAAGATCGCTCAGGGACATGTAACTGACAACTGTCTCGGGGCTCCGTGTGAAGTAATTAGCTTCAGCTCCAGGAACATGGACACAAAGCTAAGGATCTACTTTGAAGGTATTTTATTTTTGGTACATATAAAGTACACGACTTCAAGAACACCTGTGAAGCCTGGGTTTCCCAGAGAGCAGAACCGGTTCCTCAATTGCATTGCCGAGTTGTGAATCACATTCATATTAAATGATAAGGGTGTAAGCGGAAGTCATACCAGGGTTAATCAATAACAAAAATACACCTAAATATGTTATGACCATTTCCATTAAAATCACTCATACTAAACAAAACGAAATTCACCATGCATACCAAAACAAATATGTTCTATCTATCTATCTATCTATCTATCTATCTATCGCCCTCACTCTATCGCCCTCACTATATGTATCTATTTATCGCCCTCACTCTATCTGTCTGTCTATCTATCGCCCTCCCTCTATCTATCGCCCTCCCTCTATCTATCTATCGCCCTAACTCTATCTGTCTGTCTATCTATCGCCCTAACTCTATCGATTGCCCTCACTCTATCTATCTGTCTATCCATCTATCGCCCTCCCTCTATCCATCTATCGCCCTCCCTCTATCCATCTATCGCCCTCCCTCTATCTATCGCCCTCACTCTATCGATTGCCCTTACTCTATCTATCTGTCTATCTATCTATCGCCCTCACTCTATGTATCTATCGCCCTCACTCTATGTATCTATCGCCCTCACTCTATGTATCTATCGCCCTCACTCTATCTATCTATCGCTCTATCTATCGCCCTATCGCTCTATCTATCGCTCTATCGCTCTATCTATCGCTCTATCTATCTATCTATCTATCTATCGCTCTATCTATCTATCTATCGCTCTATCTATCTATCTATCTATCTATCTATCTATCTCTATCTATCGCCCTCACTCTATGTATCTATCTATCGCCCTCACTCTATGTATCTATCTATCGCCCTCACTCTATGTATCTATCTATCGCCCTCACTCTATGTATCTATCTAGCGCCCTCACTCTATGTATCTATCTATCGCCCACACTCTATGTATATATCTATCGCCCTCACTCTATGTATCTATCTATCGCCCTCACTCTATGTATCTATCTATCGCCCTCACTCTATGTATCTATCTATCGCCCTCACTCTATGTATCTATCTATCGCCCTCACTCTATGTATCTATCTATCGCCCTCACTCTATCTATCTATCTATCGCCCTCACTCTATCTATCTATCTATCTATCTATCTATCTATCTATCGCCCTCACTCTATGTATCTATCTATCGCCCTCACTCTATGTATCTATCTATCGCCCACACTCTATGTATCTATCTATCGCCCTCACTCTATGTATCTATCTATCGCCCTCACTCTATGTATCTATCTAGCGCCCTCACTCTATGTATCTATCTATCGCACTCACTCTTTGGCCCTCACTCTATCTATCGCCCTCACTATATGTATCTATTTATCGCCCTCACTCTATCGATTGCACCCTCAACCCCTCACCTACCCTCACCCTCAACCCCTCACCCTCACCCTCACTCACCCTCAACACCTCACTCGCCCTCACCCTCACTCACCCTCAACACCTCAACCCCTCACCCTCACTCACCCTCACCCACCCTCACTCACCCTCACTCTCACTCACCCTCAACCCCTCACCCTCACCCACCCTCAACCCCTCACCCACCCTCAACCCCTCACCCTAACTCACTCACCCTAACTCACACTCACCCTAAATCACACTCACCCTCACTCACCCTCACTCACCCTCACCCTCACTCACCCTCACTCACCCTCACCCTCACTCACCCTCACTCACCCTCACTCTGACTCACCCTCAACCCCTCACTCACCCTCACCCTCACTCACCCTCACCCTCACTCTCACTCACCCTCACTCACCCTCAAACCCCTCACACAGTGCAATAGGTCTCGGAGCATTTGAGTTAGAGCTTTTACAATTGTTTATGGCTTTTTTTATTTGTAATTCTTTAGCATTGGCTACAGGAAACAAAAATGCTAAAGATTTACAAAAAAACCCATAAACAATTCTAAAAGCACTAACTCTAATGCTGTGAGACCTATTGCATTTCCAATGCTTGTTCTTTAGGTTGTGGGACTTGTAGTCCTGTTTTCTAATACAACTGCAGGAGGGGCCCTGGTTTGTGCGGGTCCTCGCACATAGACCTGGGAGGGACACTTGCCTGGAGGGGTGTTTTTGGAGGTGGCAAGGGAGCTAGTTAAGCATTGGCAGGCAGGCAGCGTTGGTTGGACACTTCGTGCTCCATTGGATTAGGGGTATTCTGCCTGTTGTCTACGGTGCTTTGCAGAATGTTCCACGGTGCAGTGGAGGTAGCGTATGTGGACGTGCCTCTGATGTTGGGTGCGCGCTCTCCCCCCTAGGTTATAGTGAGCAAAGGGAGCGGACATGTGTGCCTACGGTGGTGCGACCGACCCCGTAGGGGGCATTGTGTTAAAAAAAGCACCAGACAATACAAGCATTTGCACTCACCCTCCAACATTTTCTTATATCTCTATCTACTGCACTTCAAAATCGTAAATATCTCTCTACCTTACTTTATATACCTACTTCTTGCTCTTTCTACAGTTCCTTATCTTTTGTCTGGCTTCCTTAGCTTTCCGTTTATTTTTCTGCCTAACTCATATTTCTAAATCCCCCTTATCCCTGCTTACATCTTTCTCTACTTCACGACCTTTGCTATTTTGGGCTCTTTATATCTTTGTCCATCTCCTGTACCCTGCCCTGTTCCAGTAATCTTACTCAGCAGAATAAGAGGTAACTGTCTAGAGAAGTGCACACACAAAAAATAGGAGACAGGCAGAGAAATTAAAAAAGAGTTGTTATATTTTAGCCAACGAAACGGTTAAAAAAAAAATCTTCAGAACAGCACTTTGATTTTCAATGTTGCAGTATGGGAATGAATGTGCACCCCTGCCCTGAGTGCCCTACTGTACTGTGCCTGGATACCTAATACAGATTTCTGTAATCATAGCCAAACAAGGATCATACGTGTTTGCCATGATGTAGGTCTGTCTTACGGATTGTCGTCTTGTTAGACCGGGAGGGGCACCCAAAGCGATACACTCATATTGGTATAAGGCTACTGCCTTTACCAGGACTTAAGCAGCACAAATGCTGTTGTAACAGCATAACGTGTAGTGATTAGTACTAGTGAACAGGTCCTTTTTAAGCTGTGTCACTTGAGAGAGGACTACAGGCTCACTCATTAGGTCACAGCCTACCAGACAGCACAGCTGACTGATTTGCTAAAGACATCTTGGGGACATGCAAAACTTTAATCTAGGAAAGCATTCCAATAGTTGCTTAATATTGGCTTTGTGGTTTGTAACTCACATTTTCTGGTTTCTATGTGCCGGTTCTATTTGATTTAGGCTGTCCAGCTCGAGTTTGTCCTGCCCGTAACTCAAACATTGTTTACTGTAATCTTCCATCTCACGTCCTGTAAACAGGCCTTTAAATCTTGTTCTTATCTTGCCACTTTTAGGTTTAATGCATTTTTATTAAGAAAAAAGAAACATGGGGAAGGGGAATAGGAGGTTAAGGTTACATACAGTATGATAAGGAAGTAGCGCATCTCAGGAGCGTTGGCGAAAAGTAGTCCGGTGGTACAGAAGAAAAATACAACAAATGTAAGGCAAATAAGCAATCTGAGTAACCCTCGCGTGCACCTCGACACCCCATCCAAAGCCGAGCGCAGATAGCCATCATCGAGTCATCAAAGCACCACCCAACCCCTCCGATCCCCCCGCCCCCAATAAAGGAAGAAGAAAGAAAACAACACCCCAACTCCCCCGTCCAATGGCCCCGCAATAGGATAACCAGCCCCAAGCAGCCCACCCCCCATCCCCTAAGATCCTGTCCCCAGTGCAGTCTAATCCACCGGGGTCGCCGGCGGCGTCAGCCTAAGAAGTCGAAGGTACCTCGGGCAGGTGAGCTCCCGGAATTCCGTGGACAGTAGTGCTAGGAAGGGTTGCCATAGCTCCTCAAATTGATCCACATCCCCAGCCACTGTGAGCGACATCTTCTCCATACCCAACACCTGCCAGAGCCTGTGTAACCAACCCGTAATGGAGGGGACAGTGGTGGTGCGCCAGTGGACAAGAATATTCTGGACCGCGGAGCCTAGCGCAATTGCAATCTGTCTACCCCTGCGGGACTTCAACGGGTACATGAGATCATTGGAAAGGCCTAACAAAACATATGCTGGGAAGCGCGGCAGCTCAATCTCAAAGTGCCTATCCACCTCATCCAAGACCTCCTTCCAATAAGCGGTCAGCACCGGGCAAGCCCAAAGAATGTGTGAGAGTGTACCCTCCTGTCCGCATCCCCGCCAGCACCCCTTGTCAGTGTGTCTGTGCATTTCATACAGCCTCTCCGGGGTGTAGTACCAATAAGTAGACACCTTAGTGAAGGTCTCCGTAAGTCCCGTGTGATATGCTGAGTGCCGCACTCGATATGCAATTTTGTCCCACTCCTTATGGCTGAGTGTCCTACCCAATTCTCTGTGCCAGCGCTCCCTCCCCGGATTATGATAGTGGAACGTCGGGGGCTGAAGGAATTTATACAAATCGGTAATTAGCTTGGCGTCCGAGGTCCGGGTCACCAACCACCGCTCGTATGATGTGATTTGGCGAGCAGCGGTGTCGCGAACCTGGGGTTGGAGAGCCCAGTGTCGGACCTGCATATAGCGCAGTCTGTCCATCTCCGTCAGGCCGAAGTCCTGTCGAAGTTGTTGGAAAGGAATCACGCCGTCCGGCCCGTAGATCTGGAAAAGCGCCCTACAGCCCGTGCTCACCCATTGGGAAAAGGCTCCCGGCTCCATCCCTGGGGCAAAGTCCGGGTTGCCCACTATGGGTGTGAACGGCGAGGGAAAGGTGGTCAGGTCATGAGTTTCGCAAACTGCATCCCACACCCTCAGGGGGACCCGCGTAACAAAAGAGGCGTAGAGATTAGCAGGGCGATGCGCGCGGCGTAAGAACGGAACCTCCTGGAGGGTGCGGCCCGCCACCGCTTGGTCTTGAAAAAGCCAGTGTTTGTCGGACTCCCACCTGCTCCACTCCACCAGATATCGCAATTGCGCCCCCTGAAAGTATTTACGGAGGTCCGGGATGCCAAGACCCCCCGCCTCCGGAGCGAGCGTGGAGAGAACCCTCTTCATCCGCGGCTTGCGGCCTTGCCAGACGAAGCGGGAGATGTCAGCCTGCGTTTGCCGTATCCAGCCTACAGGGGGCTGGAGAGGCAGAGCGCGAAAGAGGTATAGAATCTGGGGCAGCACCGTCATCTTAACCGCCGCGATGCGGCCCAGCCACGACAGCAGGCCCTTGCTCCAGCGGCCCAGTTCCTCCTTGATCTTCCTGCCGAGGGAAGTGTAATTGGCTGTCACCATCTCGGGCAGTGTGGGCGCCAGCAAGATCCCCAGGTATGGCACCGCAGACGAGGACCACTGCATGGGAAAAAGGCGCTGAAGGTCCCTCCTGGTATCCGCCGTCAGTGACACATCCAACGCCACCGACTTGCTCATATTCATTTTAAAGCCGGCCACACACGCAAAGGCGTCCAGTTCCCGGACGCAAGCAGGGAGCGACCTCTTGGGGTCGTCTAGGGTCAGCAGGACATCGTCCGCGTAAAGGCTGACTGTGTGGACATATTGGCCCATCTTGGCCCCAATGGCGTCCGGGTTGTTGCGAATTCTCTGAGCAAACGGCTCCATGTAGAGGGCGAACAAAAGCGACGAGGGGGGACAACCCTGTCTAGTACCGCGTTCGATGGCAAAACTACCGGAGCTACACCCATTGACCCGCACCGACGCCGAAGGATTTTTGTAACAGTTGAAGACCATGGTGCGGAACTTCTCGCCGATAACCAGTTTCCTGAGAACCAGCTCGAGGTACGGCCAATGAACTCTGTCGAAGGCCTTCTCCGCGTCAACTGATAGCAGCATTCGCTCCCCCGGGATACGCGAGGCCTTCTCTAGTACATGTGTCACCCTCTTGGTGTTGTCCACCGTCTGTCTACCGGGTACAAAGCCCGCCTGGTCCGCCTCCACCAGTCCCGGTAGGTGTAGACCAAGCCTGGACGCCAGAATCCCCGTATAGAGCTTGAGGTCGACATTTAAGAGTGAGATGGGCCTGTTCGAACCACACAAGGCCCGGTCCTTCCCGGGCTTCGGGATGACAGATACCGTTGCGTTCAGGAGGTCCGGTGGGATAGCGCCAGACTCGGAGAAGGAGTTAAAAAGCCGAGTCAGGATTGGGGCCACAGCGGTGCTGAAGGTCTTATAGAACAAGGATGTGTAGCCATCCGGGCCCGGGGCCTTACCATGCTTCAGTCGCGCTATAGCGGAGATAACCTCCTCAACATGGATGTCCCTCTCTAGATGGTCCGCCTGGGCGGGATCCAGCACCGGGAGGGCCGCTGACTCCAAATAGTCCTCGGCGTCTCGCGGCGAGGAGGGCTCCCCAGCATACAGTGCTTCGTAGAAGCTGCGAAAGGATTCCGCCACCTCTGCGTCACCAGAAACAACAACCCCGTCCGTGCCCACCAGTTCCTTCACGACACTACGCTGCTGTGCGACCCGGAGCCGGTGGGCCAGGAGCTTACCACACTTGTCTCCCCCTGAGTAAAAGGCATGCTTCAGGCGTAAAGCGGCGTACTCCGCCCTATCAAGATCCAACGCCGATAGGAGCTTCCTCGCCGCTTTCAATTGCCTCCAAACTCTCGGAGCCCCCGTGCGGCGATGGACCTGCTCGAGCTCCCGGACTTGCGCAGTCAGTTCGTCCCTCTTACGTTGCCGTTCCTTATTTACGGCAGAGGAGATGGAGATAAATTCCCCCCGGAGGACCGCCTTCAAAGCCGCCCACTGCGTTGCTCGGGACGTGTCAGAGTTGCCATTGTGAACCAGATAATCCTGAATGACTTCCCCTATGCGCTTCACAACAGACTTCTTTTGTAAAAGGGTATCGCGAAGACGCCACGTCCCCCGATGGGGAGAGGCCCCCGGCCACTTGAAAACGCCGGAAACTGGCGCATGGTCGGACAGAGACAGGACCCCAATGTCCGCCGCTGTGGCGGCAGTGCACAGTGGTCCACTCACCAGGAGGTAATCCAGCCGCGAGTAAGTGCGGTGCGCATGGGAGAAGTAGGAGTAGTCCCTATCAGTGGGGTGCAGAGAGCGCCAGAGATCGTGCAAATCCATCTCCACAATCCGATCCTTCACCGCGCGGGAAAGTTCCCCCGTCTGCGGGGAGCGCTGCGTCGACCTGTCCATAGCAGAGTTGAAAACAATGTTAAGGTCCCCCCCCAGGATAACATGACGGTCGGGAGAGGCAGTGACGTCTACTAACACCGAGTCTAAGAAACGATCCTGGTGATCATTCGGGCTATAAACTGAGCCAACCGTAAAAGCTATTCCCCCTAGTCGCATGCGATATGCAAGGAGCCTCCCCTTTTGTTCGGCATACTTGTACAGAACCTCACCTCTAAAGGAGCTCGCTAAAAGAATGGCCACCCCTGCAGTCTTGTTCGCCGCTGAGGAGAAGAACTAGGTGGGAAACTTGGCGGAGCGCAGCCTATGACAATCCCTGGGCAGCAAATAAGTCTCCTGCAAGAGGCATATATCCGCCTGTGTCCCCTCCAACAATGATAGGATCGCCCTTCGCTTCACTGGGTTATTCAGACCCTTAACATTAAGGGTCACTACTTTTAAGGACGGCATTCCTCCCGGGGAACAGAAGCGCTATGTAGCAAGCAAGGGATCAGCGGGCGGGGTGCACGGGGCAGGCGCGCGGGAAAGGCCCGGACAGGCCAAGCGTGGGCATGGACAACATCGGACGGGACCCCCCCCAACAACAAAACAACCCCTACACCCTCCCAAATCACACTCATGGCAACTAGCCCAAAACAAATGTAAACACCCCATTGTCTCAGTCAAGCCCCAAAACGGGCAAGTCCGTAGGAAACAGCAAAGTGGACGTTCAGCCACTCACCTCCAACCGCCCCCCCCTGGCCCCCGGCCCCAAACCCAGCATCATGGAGGCTAAGAATCTCTCCCCCCGGAGTGAAGTTAGGCCGTCAAGGCCACGCCATTGGAGTCGGCCAAGTCCCTGGCCGCCGCCCTCAAAGCATCAGCCATGTCCGCCCTGATGGTGGGGGAATCAGGACGACCTGCACTCGCCGGCGACTGTCTCCTCGTTGACCTCCGTCGGCTCCGTCTCTCCGGGCGCCTCCACGACGGTGTAGCTCCGTCCTCCTCCGTGGCCGTGAGCCCCAGTACCCCACAGATGTCTTGTAGGGAGCGCAGTTGGTGCAGCACCCCGTTCCATCGAAAGATCAGACGGAAAGGCTGGCCCCAGGAGTAAGGCGTCTCGTGTTCGCGCAGAAAGTCAGTGGCGATCCTGAAGGACCTGCGCTTCTGCAGCGTGATGGCGGACAGGTCCTGGTAGAGCGCTACAGGCCGCTCCCTTAAAGTTAAAGGCTGCTTCCTGCGGGCCTCCGCCATGATGCGCTCTTTCAGCGGGAAATCGGGCAAGAATGCCAAAATGTCCGGGGCGGGCGCCGATGACTGGCGCTGTCGACCAACCCTATGCGCTCTGTCAATGCATACAGGGAAGTCCGCATCTTCCCCCAGGATCTCCCGGAACAGGTCCTGTAGATAGGCCACCAAGTCGGACCCCTCGTCCGCGGATGGGACGCCCCGCACCCGGATGTTATTCCGCCGGGACCTGTTCTCGAGGTCTTCAGAGTGGGCCTGGACCTCAACACATTGCTCCCTGAGGCGGAGAACGTCCTGCTGAAGATGGACAATCTCTTCGTCCCGGCGCTGGCCCGCCGTCTCCGCTGTTTCAACTCGCTCGCCAAGGCCCTCCACCTCCCTGCGTACTTCACGGACCTCACTGGCCACTTCTCTCTTCAGCGTTTGAAAGTCTTCCTTGAGGGAGCTAAACAGTTCTTCCATAAAGGACCTCGTGACCGGTGGCTCGCCCCCAGCCGCATCCGCCGAGGCCCGGGAGGATCCCGGCGACGGCTGTGTTCTGTCCCGCAGCTGCTGGGCCCTGCCAAGCATATCCGGCAGGGTGCGGTCCCCCCTTCCTCGAGCTGCCTTTCCCAGCCATCGTAGTCTCTGCAGTGGTCGAGCGGGCTCAGGTCCGGCCGCCCCAGAGTTGCACAGTCGCCGGTGGGCGCCAGACGTGGGGACCTCCCCGCAAGCAAGGGTGCCGCGCCACAAGCGACAAAATGGCGGTCCGGCCCAGGCACTACCAGTCGCGGCGCCCGGCCAGGGCGGCGATCGGGAGCCAAAGCAGGGGACCCCCCTCAGCACGTCCCACAGAAAGTTAGTTCAGTAGCGGAGGCGACAGCAAGCGCCCGCCAGCCAAAGGCACCGACGGAGGCCACCAACACCAGCTCTCCGGGGACAAGATGGCGGCAGGGCGGGGCCAGGTAGAGCGGCCCGGGCTGGCGACACCGCCGGGGTCCCCTCGGAACACAGCGATCAAAGAAAGTCCGAAGCCAATGTCCCACAGGTTCACCGAAGGGCCCAGGTGGGCCGATGACAGCGTTGAGGCCCCTGGTTGTCGTACACGGGGCCGGGGCCAGCACAGCACAGTGTATCGCTGTCGCTAGTCGGGGGGCCAAGGCGCAGATCTTAAATCCAAAGTCTTCCGTGCCACCAAGACCCCGCCCGTAGGGCTCCGCTATCCTCCGGCACGCGGCGGGTCCGATCCCATCTGGATCGTCAGCGTTCAGCACCAGGCCTAGCCGAGGCGTCCGGACAGCACCTCAGTTCGCTCCGCCTCCCAGGCTCTCCTCCGTTCCTCGATCTTTGGCCAAACTTTTGAAGCGCTTCCCCCGAGGCGATTAGGGCCAAAGTGACATCAATGTGCGCGCCAGGTCCTCCGGCACACCCCTCTCACTCGCTGAGCATCAGCGGGGGGGAGAGAAGCGAAAGGAAAGGGGCTCGAGCTGAGCCGGGCCGGAAGAGCTACGGGAGGAAGCGTCCGCTCACCCCGCCATCTTGGCCACTCTCATCTTGCCACTTTTGCTGTGCATTCAAAGGCAGAGGTTAAATATCCGGCTGTGTCTTCCACGGAACTTGGTGTTTTGTTTTTTCTCTTTCTCTGACTTCAAAGTGAGAGGATTTATGTGACAATCATGCTGGCTACTGGGGGTGTGCTTGAGAAAAGCTGTACAGATTTAAATTTTGTTGTGTGCTAGAAAAAAAATTGACATGTCTGTAAATGAACTGCGCTGACAATCAGATCAATGCATTGTGTATGACATTTCAAAACATTGTTTGTGTCCTGTATACTTTATCACTAAAACTGTATGTGATTGCAAATGTAATGGTCATTTCAATTGAAGATGTGTTGTCTGTAATAGCAGTACGCTACCATATCGACTGTTCGATCAGAGCCCGAGGAGGCCTGGAGGGGCAGACAAATTCAGTTTTGGAACATCGCATCGGCTCCAAAATGGCAGACCCATCCCGACCACTGCGCCTTGAGGCTCTTCTATATTCTTCACGGAACAGCTGTTTCTTGTTGGAGAAAGCCATTTGTGGCCCTCCACTCAAGCAATGACTGTCCACAAGATGGCCGCCATGAGTGGGCCCTTCTCGAAAGCACTCCTTCTCCCCTTGTTGGGCAGGGTTCCTGCATCTGTTCCCTGGAGTTTCAGAGTCCCCTTTGGATGAGACCACAGCGACAAGGGAGAGACACGCAGGAGAGGATTGGGAATGGTCCCACTACCATTGGGAGCACAGCACCGTACACCGTGACCGATGAAACTCTTAGAGATGCCCCCTAGGCGGAATCCAGAACCTTCTGTATGCATTGCGGTGCCCAAGCTACCTTTGGCCGATGACCGGTGGAGTTGTCATATGCAGCTATAGGGGAGTTTGGCTCTGGTTCACCTCTCAGCAGTCACCTACCGAGCCGGACTTCGGACACTGTTTCCCTCGACACCCTGTTGTGTTTCCTATCCCCGCCCCGTCTCCTCCCTCTATTAGTCTTTGTCTACCTCCCCTGTTCCTTTTCCTGTCCCCGCTCCCCAATTTCTCTCCCTTTGCCTGTTCTTCTTTCTAATGTTTATGCTATGCTTTGAACAGACTTGGGCGTCCCCTCAAACAAAAAACCACACAGGTTGAGTATTCTACCCAAAAATTAGCATGCCGTTATTTCGGCGGGAAAGGTAAAGTTACAAGGTTTAAAATGACAATCTCTAAAGGCAGGCTTCAATCCGGGAGACAAGGTCTATGGTTCAACTCAGCTATATTTCTATAGTGGCCAGATTTTCGGTGAATTATGTGAATAGCGGAGCATTTCTTAAACACATTTTGACCATAAACAGTTTGGATTAAAATCTAAGCATTGTTTTTTCACCAGAATGAATTACATAAAAAACACAGTAAAAAGTGGTTCAAAGAGGTATTAAAGAATATTTTCCACACCAAGAATTGCAATAAAAACTCTGTTATACATTTATTATATGATCACACTACAATATACAAGATTTTTAAAAACACATTATTATACATTTCATAAAAAGATTTTTTTTAAAAAACAAGAATCACAAGTCGACGCGGCGTTTCGGTATTCTGTATTTGGACCTTCTTCAGGACTGATTCTAGACAAATTTAAAAAGATTTAAAAAACAGAGTTACATTTTTTACATTGGTCTTGGCATTTCTTCAACCAGTACCCTATTTAATCACAATTCGTGGTCACTATACTCCGATCTTTTCTCATAACCAAAATTTATAGACCAGTCATGTTCCCTTGAACCCCTTATCCTTCAAATACATATCCCTCAGTTGGTGTGCATTTCTATACTGTGACAAAACTAATAGTGTTTACCTTTCCCTTGGACCTAATGGTCCAATGCTTACTAGACCAGGACATGATATTCCAAACTATTATTTTTGTAGGTTAGGCATACCTTTAAATTAGATAGGGCAGACCGCCCACTGGATACAGTTTAATTGAATTCTGCACCCTGTAGTCATCGGATTAGTAAATATTTCATTAAATCACCGACATTGAGAGCCTCCTAGACCGGATCTAATTGAAGATATTGGCATATGTCATGTAAGGCTTAGATAGAACCCTAGCGTATATATTAGGAATATAATTTGGATTCCCAGTAAAATTGCAAATGCGAGGTCAAGAGATGAACGAGAGCTCATCTGGTGCTAAGACAACCGCGCGGTGCTTTGTACCGATGAATCTCCAAACTAAGGCAAGAATAAATAAAAGGCATTTAGACACCAAACACTGTGGTTTTTCCCAGCCGTCAGTAACATGAAGGAATAAACGCATTAGGGGTGTACCAATAGGCGCTGTGGTTGTCATGGGACACCGCATGTTCATTGGCTGAATGTGAGCCAATAGTTTTTGAGAACAAAAAAAACACCGAACGTAACTAGCAAAGCAGCTGAACGTTTCATAATAATCATGTTCTCATGTACTTTGGATCAGACAGAAAACTGAAGTAGCGTGAATTATCCTAAGAACTGTGGGGTATTTAAGCCGGCAGTAACAGAAAGCAACAAACGCCTTGAGCGAGAGCGGTTGCGATGACAACAGACGCACGAGAACGCGCCTGGTTGCTATGACAACCGCTCAGTGTCGTGTGCTGAATAATCTCTGCTTGACAATCTCTTATGTAATAATAATGCTCAGCAGACGCCAAATATAACATAAATTGGGGCCGATAAAAGCAAGTAATAACAGAGTAAGGCAAACGTCCTAAAAACGCGTTCGGTTGATATGACAACCGCGCGCTGTACCGACACGCTACTATCCAATCAAGTTAGGGGTAAGAGGTATACATGCGCCAATGAGATAGCGCACGTAGCGGTAACTGAAGGAGCGTTCGGTTCCCTTAGCAACGGCTTGGCCATTTGCCGACAGATAACCTATCATGTAACAGAAAACGAAAGCCAATTGAGAGGCTTGATAATAAAAATGCCGAGGAATGAGGAAATCCCCAGCATTCGAGACGGCCCATACCGGATCAGTGGAGGGACGTGTGGAAGACTGCCAGAGACCAGGAGCAGGGAGGCCGAATCTAATAATTAAGGTAATGGAGAAGCAGGACTCTTTGAAACACAGGGGAACATTTAAATAGCCCTTTTTATAAATCTACTATAGAACTCCTTCGAAATTTCCCAAAAAGTTTTTAGAAAAGGGACTATCTATATAAATAGTGTGTGATAGGGACAAGAGAACCACTCCTTTCCACTTGCAATAAATAACATTAGAGGGTCTATAAATATATCGTATGGGCTATCAATAGTAAAAGATTATGAAACTAAACTAAATGAAGAACGTACATAAACCTAAATAGTGTACACCTGCTATTGTTTTATAAATAGAAAGAATTTGGAGGTGAACAAGAAAGAACTTGGTAGCAACCCATCCTGAACATTGCGCCAGTCATCAAAAAAATTTGAATGGTGAGTGACTGAGTAAATCCTTTAATATATATGAGAAAAATCTTCTGAAATAGATTTGAGACTAATGCGCGTTTTAAAAAATCGACTAGGGCAATTGAAGAAACCCATACATAGGAAGACGGTGGCTCCCCCTGGCAGTCCAAGACAAAGCTAATTCAACCCAAACATAAGGTACTGAACAAATAAACCTGTGTTGATCCTCAATGTCAAAACAAGGTCACAATTTAAGTGGGGTTTCCAAATATAATAGCATCCTCTTCTTCTTTATTTACCTCAACCAGTGGGATCAAAAATCAAAAATTGAAGATTTTTTCCTGAGTGTGTCATAATCCGATGACTACAGGGTGCAGAATTCAATTAAACTGTATCCAGTGGGCGGTCTGCCCTATCTAATTTAAAGGTATGCCTAACCTATAAAAATAATAGTTTGGAATATCATGTCCTGGTCTAGTAAGCATTGGACCATTAGGTCCAAGGGAAAGGTAAACACTATTAGTTTTGTCACAGTATAGAAATGCACACCAACTGAGGGATATGTATTTGAAGGATAAGGGGTTCAAGGGAACATGACTTGTCTATAAATTTTGGTTATGAGAAAAGATCGGAGTATAGTGACCACGAATTGTGATTAAATAGGGTACTGGTTGAAGAAATGCCAAGACCAATGTAAAAAATGTAACTCTGTTTTTTAAATCTTTTTAAATTTGTCTAGAATCAGTCCTGAAGAAGGTCCAAATACAGAATACCGAAACGCCGCGTCGACTTGTGATTCTTGTTTTTTTTTAAAGATCTTTTTATGAAATGTATAATAATGTGTTTTTAAAAATCTTGTATATTGTAGTGTGATCATATAATAAATGTATAACATAGTTTTTATTGCAATTCTTGGTGTGGAAAATATTCTTTAATACCTCTTTGAACCACTTTTTACTGTGTTTTTTATGTAATTCATTCTGGTGAAAAAACAATGCTTAGATTTTAATCCAAACTGTTTATGGTCAAAATGTGTTTAAGAAATGCTCCGCTATTCACATAATTCACCGAAAATCTGGCCACTATAGAAATATAGCTGAGTTGAACCATAGACCTTGTCTCCCGGATTGAAGCCTGCCTTTAGAGATTGTCATTTTAAACCTTGTAACTTTACCTTTCCCGCCGAAATAACGGCATGCTAATTTTTGGGTAGAATACTCAACCTGTGTGGTTTTTTGTTTGAGGGGACGCCCAAGTCTGTTCAAAAGATTCTATTTCCCCCCAGTCCCCAATCAACTGTTGCGGGGTCCTCCTTTTATTCCCCAACTATATACTCGGCTTGTAAGCTGAGGAGGTCGCTTTCTTGTAGTGCACATCAGCACACTAGTATAATTATCAAACATTGGTATACTTAATTTGACAAGTATCCATATAAAAACCTGAATATGGAAGGTATTAAAACGTATAGTTTTTCAGAGGATCAATTCGACAGATTGATAAATAAAAGATCCCGTAATACCACTACAATACGATTGGACAAAAATGATGAGGAACAGTGGGAAAAATTATGGAACCTAAAAAAGAAAGTAGTGAGAGCGGAATTACACGCAGAATTCTTAGTGGAATACTGTAAAAGTGGAATTATCCCGAAAGGTTTACAAGTAACCAATGAACCAGGGATTTTTATCACAGACAAAAAATTCATAGATAGTGGACACTTGTGGCCAACAGGTGTAGTAGAGATTGGATTTTGCTCATTGTAGAAACTGCGGAAGAATTTATAATCATTGAGAAGAAGGAAATAGAAGATATGGAGACACAATTGAGGGATAGCACAGCACTGGGTGACGCCAAAGCAAAATTGAAAGAGATTCAAAACGATGTGGACAGTTATAGCGAATACCTTATCAAAAAGAAAAGCAACAAATTAAAAAAGGATATAGAAAATTACAACCCGGAAATTGTATATCCATATCTTCAAAAAGACTTTTATGACCGTCCTAAAGAGAATTTCCAACCCCGTAGACAGTGGCAAAACCAACCCAGAAACCAAAATAAAAAACGGGTGAGATTTTTTGATTCCTCATTCAGTAGTACAGACTCAGAAGGTGAAGTAGGTAATGAGAAACACCAACAAGATGGAGAGACAAACAGACAACAGCAAACCGCCATTAAGGAAGGTTTAGCTTTTTTAGACAGGCGCAATCAGACGTTTGGACAACAGAGAGGGAGAGGGAGGGGCAAAAACAATTACAATCAGGCACAATACACCCAAGCCCAGAACCCTCAACGTCCTCGTACGAGGAGTCAGAAGCAGTGGGATTAACAACAACTAATGTGAAGCCTGCAGTGATCAATCTATCTGATCAAGAACTAACTGCAATAGAAACCAAATTGTTAGAGAAGGGACTAGGCTATGCAATTTGTTTACCTGTAGATAGATATGCCCTAGAACGAGATCTGCAGCAATTTTTTAGGAAAGTGAGACTCCAAATCTTTTTCGAGGGTAAAGAAAGACCTGAGAGACATAATAAATCTGGGTTGCAAAACAAATCCACATGGGTCCCCCCCCTCAATGCCGTACACAAAGATGTAGAGGCCTTTGAAAGGTCTGTTGATAAAAGCATTGATAATCTCTTGAAACAGAAAAAATGGACACCTCACAACCTTACATATGAAGAGAAGCAAGCCCTAAAAACCTTAGAACAGGATAGTACCCTAACAATTAAGCCAGCAGATAAGGGTGGGAGTATTGTAATTATGAACAGTCAGGATTACGACAACAGAATGTTCAAACTTTTAAATAATAGTAACCACTACAAAAAATCAAATAGAGAGGAATGGCAAATACTAAAAGGGGAAATCGAAAGAATGTTGAGACTAGCTAGAGAGGACGACATCATATGCGAGGAGGAATTCGCATTTATGCTGAACACAGACCCACTAATCCCAGCACTATATGGCCTTCCCAAGGTACACAAAGACATCTGTGACCCTCCCATGAGACCCATTGTCTCATGTATAGGATCGCTGACAGAGCCCCTCAGTAAGTATGTGGAAATCTTCTTGCAACCATTGGTACAGCAACAAAGATCATATGTGAAGGACACCACTTCCATGATTAAAAAAGTCGAGAATCTTAGCTTCAATCCAGAGTCACAGATACTGGTGACTCTGGATATTGAAGCTTTATACACAAACATCCCCCAAAACGATACGATTGAGATTATGGAGGAGATCCTGAGTGATAACCAACAGGATCTAACGAACCACCAGACTTTCATTATAGATTGCATAACCCTTATCCTCAAGAACAACATTTTCTTATACAAAGACAACCTCTTCAGACAGATCAAGGGGACCAGCATGGGGGCTACATGTGCCCCTAGTCTGGCATGTCTTTATGTGTCAAAATTTGAGGAAAGACATATCTACAATATAGCCGCCCCTTTCTATGAAAACATCTCAGAGTGGGGGCGCTATATTGATGATATTTTCTTCATATGGACAGGCGAAATGGAAGCCCTTGAAGAGTTCCTATCATGGTTAAACCTGGGAGATGTGAATCTAAGATTCACATCTCATGTGAGCAGAAGCCAGGTGGAATTCTTAGATATAATTATCAAGCATGAGAAAGGCCAACTTGCAGTAGAATTATACACCAAGCAAACTGACAGAAACAGCATGCTACATTACGGGAGTAACCACCCAGGGTCACAAAAGAACAATATTCCCTTCGGGCAGT
This sequence comes from Lissotriton vulgaris, assembly GCF_964263255.1. Taxonomy (NCBI): domain Eukaryota; kingdom Metazoa; phylum Chordata; class Amphibia; order Caudata; family Salamandridae; genus Lissotriton; species Lissotriton vulgaris. The sequence goes on along the minus strand of NC_141685.1, from coordinate 793,949,693 downwards.
TCCTTCGCCTTAGGCGCAACTGCACCACCATGGCAGACTATGAATCCCATGCCGCAAATCTAAAAAGGAAATTCCTCGAAAGGGGATATCCGAAAAGAATGATCAGACATGCTTATAAACGGGCCAAATATTTTAACAGAGAAACCCTCTTTAGCCCAAAAATACAAGACCAGGATAAAGCACAGCCAATTATGTTTGTGACAAATTTTTCACAAGTCAGTTTTAAAGTGAAAAACATAATAAATAGAAACTGGCATCTCATTGCAGATAAAGCTCAGGAACCTATCCCGAAGCCCATGTTCTCATATCGTAGAAACAGAACGATCAGGAACTCCTTGGTACACACTTACAAAGAGAACCGGAGAACTCAACAAACCACCATTGATAATAACCCTTTACCCACGGGAACCCATCCATGCATGGGCTGTGTGAACTGCAATAGTATCCTTAAAGGGAGCCAGATCACTGCAAATGGTAAAACAATATATATAAAAACTTTTATCAACTGCAGATCTAAGAACGCTGTCTATCTAATCCTATGCCCTTGCAACAAGCCATATGTAGGCGAAACCTCTAGGGAACTCAGAATGCGACTCAAAGAGCATCGCTCGGCACTTAGAACTAATAAGATAGGAGCGCCCCTCACGGAACACTGGAGGGAAGCCAACCACAAAATAGAAGACCTCAAATGGTGCGGCCTAGAGAAAATTTCTGATAGTGTTAGAGGTGGGAACCTAAACAATAAAAGGAAAAGGAGGGAGCAATATTACATGTCAACCCTTAATAGTGTGAGGTGCGGTTTAGATTCCAGAGAAGACTGGGAAAAGATAATTCAATAAAAAACGCCCTCCAATAAACGCTAAATTAACTACAAATCATACTATTTGATAAATATACCCAAGATCTAAGCAAAACTTGGGTGTCTGATATTTGTCACCCTTTACCAGAGAGGAAATGCAAATTAACTTTAAGGTATCTCCAGTAAGTTAGTAAATATTTCATTAAATTACCGACATTGAGAGCCTCCTAGACCGGATCTAATTGAAGATATTGGCATATGTCATGTAAGGCTTAGATAGAACCCTAGCGTATATATTAGGAATATAATTTGGATTCCCAGTAAAATTGCAAATGCGAGGTCAAGAGATGAACGAGAGCTCATCTGGTGCTAAGACAACTGCGCGGTGCTTTGTACCGATGAATCTCCAAACTAAGGCAAGAATAAATAAAAGGCATTTAGACACCAAACACTGTGGTTTTTCCCAGCCGTCAGTAACATGAAGGAATAAACGCATTAGGGGTGTACCAATAGGCGCTGTGGTTGTCATGGGACACCGCATGTTCATTGGCTGAATGTGAGCCAATAGTTTTTGAGAACAAAAAAAAACACCGAACGTAACTAGCAAAGCAGCTGAACGTTTCATAATAATCATGTTCTCATGTACTTTGGATCAGACAGAAAACTGAAGTAGCGTGAATTATCCTAAGAACTGTGGGGTATTTAAGCCGGCAGTAACAGAAAGCAACAAACGCCTTGAGCGAGAGCGGTTGCGATGACAACAGACGCACGAGAACGCGCCTGGTTGCTATGACAACCGCTCGGTGTCGTGTGCTGAATAATCTCTGCTTGACAATCTCTTATGTAATAATAATGCTCAGCAGACGCCAAATATAACATAAATTGGGGCCGATAAAAGCAAGTAATAACAGAGTAAGGCAAACGTCCTAAAAACGCGTTCGGTTGATATGACAACCGCGCGCTGTACCGACACGCTACTATCCAATCAAGTTAGGGGTAAGAGGTATACATGCGCCAATGAGATAGCGCACGTAGCGGTAACTGAAGGAGCGTTCGGTTCCCTTAGCAACGGCTTGGCCATTTGCCGACAGATAACCTATCATGTAACAGAAAACGAAAGACAATTGAGAGGTTTGATAATAAAAATGCCGAGGAATGAGGAAATCCCCAGCATTCGAGACGGCCCATACCGGATCAGTGGAGGGACGTGTGGAAGACTGCCAGAGACCAGGAGCAGGGAGGCCGAATCTAATAATTAAGGTAATGGAGAAGCAGGACTCTTTGAAACACAGGGGAACATTTAAATAGCCCTTTTTATAAATCTACTATAGAACTCCTTCGAAATTTCCCAAAAAGTTTTTAGAAAAGGGACTATCTATATAAATAGTGTGTGATAGGGACAAGAGAACCACTCCTTTCCACTTGCAATAAATAACATTAGAGGGTCTATAAATATATCGTATGGGCTATCAATAGTAAAAGATTATGAAACTAAACTAAATGAAGAACGTACATAAACCTAAATAGTGTACACCTGCTATTGTTTTATAAATAGAAAGAATTTGGAGGTGAACAAGAAAGAACTTGGTAGCAACCCATCCTGAACATTGCGCCAGTCATCAAAAAATTTTGAATGGTGAGTGACTGAGTAAATCCTTTAATATATATGAGAAAAATCTTCTGAAATAGATTGAGACTAATGCGCGTTTTAAAAAATCGACTAGGGCAATTGAAGAAACCCATACATAGGAAGACGGTGGCTCCCCCTGGCAGTCCAAGACAAAGCTAATTCAACCCAAACATAAGGTACTGAACAAATAAACCTGTGTTGATCCTCAATGTCAAAACAAGGTCACAATTTAAGTGGGGTTTCCAAATATAATAGCATCCTCTTCTTCTTTATTTACCTCAACCAGTGGGATCAAAAATCAAAAATTGAAGATTTTTTCCTGAGTGTGTCATAATCCGATGACTACAGGGTGCAGAATTCAATTAAACTGTATCCAGTGGGCGGTCTGCCCTATCTAATTTAAAGGTATGCCTAACCTATAAAAATAATAGTTTGGAATATCATGTCCTGGTCTAGTAAGCATTGGACCATTAGGTCCAAGGGAAAGGTAAACACTATTAGTTTTGTCACAGTATAGAAATGCACACCAACTGAGGGATATGTATTTGAAGGATAAGGGGTTCAAGGGAACATGACTGGTCTATAAATTTTGGTTATGAGAAAAGATCGGAGTATAGTGACCACGAATTGTGATTAAATAGGGTACTGGTTGAAGAAATGCCAAGACGAATGTAAAAAATGTAACTCTGTTTTTTAAATCTTTTTAAATTTGTCTAGAATCAGTCCTGAAGAAGGTCCAAATACAGAATACCGAAACGCCGCGTCGACTTGTGATTCTTGTTTTTTTTAAAAATCTTTTTATGAAATGTATAATAATGTGTTTTTAAAAATCTTGTATATTGTAGTGTGATCATATAATAAATGTATAACAGAGTTTTTATTGCAATTCTTGGTGTGGAAAATATTCTTTAATACCTCTTTGAACCACTTTTTACTGTGTTTTTTATGTAATTCATTCTGGTGAAAAAACAATGCTTAGATTTTAATCCAAACTGTTTATGGTCAAAATGTGTTTAAGAAATGCTCCGCTATTCACATAATTCACCGAAAATCTGGCCACTATAGAAATATAGCTGAGTTGAACCATAGACCTTGTCTCCCGGATTGAAGCCTGCCTTTAGAGATTGTCATTTTAAACCTTGTAACTTTACCTTTCCCGCCGAAATAACGGCATGCTAATTTTTGGGTAGAATACTCAACCTGTGTGGTTTTTTGTTTGAGGGGACGCCCAAGTCTGTTCAAGAGATTCTATTTCCCCCCAGTCCCCAATCAACTGTTGCGGGGTCCTCCTTTTATTCCCCAACTATATACTCGGCTTGTAAGCTGAGGAGGTCGCTTTCTTGTAGTGCACATCAGCACACTAGTATAATTATCAAACATTGGTATACTTAATTTGACAAGTATCCATATAAAAACCTGAATATGGAAGGTATTAAAACGTATAGTTTTTCAGAGGATCAATTCGACAGATTGATAAATAAAAGATCCCGTAATACCACTACAATACGATTGGACAAAAATGATGAGGAACAGTGGGAAAAATTATGGAACCTAAAAAAGAAAGTAGTGAGAGCGGAATTACACGCAGAATTCTTAGTGGAATACTGTAAAAGTGGAATTATCCCGAAAGGTTTACAAGTAACCAATGAACCAGGGATTTTTATCACAGACAAAAAATTCATAGATAAGTGGACACTTGTGGCCAACAGGTGTAGTAGAGATTGGATTTTGCTCATTGTAGAAACTGCGGAAGAATTTATAATCATTGAGAAGAAGGAAATAGAAGATATGGAGACACAATTGAGGGATAGCACAGCACTGGATGACGCCAAAGCAAAATTGAAAGAGATTCAAAACGATGTGGACAGTTATAGCGAATACCTTATCAAAAAGAAAAGCAACAAATTAAAAAAGGATATAGAAAATTACAACCCGGAAATTGTATATCCATATCTTCAAAAAGACTTTTATGACCGTCCTAAAGAGAATTTCCAACCCCGTAGACAGTGGCAAAACCAACCCAGAAACCAAAATAAAAAACGGGTGAGATTTTTTGATTCCTCATTCAGTAGTACAGACTCAGAAGGTGAAGTAGGTAATGAGAAACACCAACAAGATGGAGAGACAAACAGACAACAGCAAACCGCCATTAAGGAAGGTTTAGCTTTTTTAGACAGGCGCAATCAGACGTTTGGACAACAGAGAGGGAGAGGGAGGGGCAAAAACAATTACAATCAGGCACAATACACCCAAGCCCAGAACCCTCAACGTCCTCGTACGAGGAGTCAGAAGCAGTGGGATTAACAACAACTAATGTGAAGCCTGCAGTGATCAATCTATCTGATCACGAACTAACTGCAATAGAAACCAAATTGTTAGAGAAGGGACTAGGCTATGCAATTTGTTTACCTGTAGATAGATATGCCCTAGAACGAGATCTGCAGCAATTTTTTAGGAAAGTGAGACTCCAAATCTTTTTCGAGGGTAAAGAAAGACCTGAGAGACATAATAAATCTGGGTTGCAAAACAAATCCACATGGGTCCCCCCCCTCAATGCCGTACACAAAGATGTAGAGGCCTTTGAAAGGTCTGTTGATAAAAGCATTGATAATCTCTTGAAACAGAAAAAATGGACACCTCACAACCTTACATATGAAGAGAAGCAAGCCCTAAAAACCTTAGAACAGGATAGTACCCTAACAATTAAGCCAGCAGATAAGGGTGGGAGTATTGTAATTATGAACAGTCAGGATTACGACAACAGAATGTTCAAACTTTTAAATAATAGTAACCACTACAAAAAATCAAATAGAGAGGAATGGCAAATACTAAAAGGGGAAATCGAAAGAATGTTGAGACTAGCTAGAGAGGACGACATCATATGCGAGGAGGAATTCGCATTTATGCTGAACACAGACCCACTAATCCCAGCACTATATGGCCTTCCCAAGGTACACAAAGACATCTGTGACCCTCCCATGAGACCCATTGTCTCATGTATAGGATCGCTGACAGAGCCCCTCAGTAAGTATGTGGAAATCTTCTTGCAACCATTGGTACAGCAACAAAGATCATATGTGAAGGACACCACTTCCATGATTAAAAAAGTCGAGAATCTTAGCTTCAATCCAGAGTCACAGATACTGGTGACTCTGGATATTGAAGCTTTATACACAAACATCCCCCAAAACGATACGATTGAGATTATGGAGGAGATCCTGAGTGATAACCAACAGGATCTAACGAACCACCAGACTTTCATTATAGATTGCATAACCCTTATCCTCAAGAACAACATTTTCTTATACAAAGACAACCTCTTCAGACAGATCAAGGGGACCAGCATGGGGGCTACATGTGCCCCTAGTCTGGCATGTCTTTATGTGTCAAAATTTGAGGAAAGACATATCTACAATATAGCCGCCCCTTTCTATGAAAACATCTCAGAGTGGGGGCGCTATATTGATGATATTTTCTTCATATGGACAGGCGAAATGGAAGCCCTTGAAGAGTTCCTATCATGGTTAAACCTGGGAGATGTGAATCTGAGATTCACATCTCATGTGAGCAGAAGCCAGGTGGAATTCTTAGATATAATTATCAAGCATGAGAAAGGCCAACTTGCAGTAGAATTATACACCAAGCAAACTGACAGAAACAGCATGCTACATTACGGGAGTAACCACCCAGGGTCACAAAAGAACAATATTCCCTTCGGGCAGTTCCTTCGCCTTAGGCGCAACTGCACCACCATGGCAGACTATGAATCCCATGCCGCAAATCTAAAAAGGAAATTCCTCGAAAGGGGATATCCGAAAAGAATGATCAGACATGCTCATAAACGGGCCAAATATTTTAACAGAGAAACCCTCTTTAGCCCAAAAATACAAGACCAGGATAAAGCACAGCCAATTATGTTTGTGACAAATTTTTCACAAGTCAGTTTTAAAGTGAAAAACATAATAAATAGAAACTGGCATCTCATTGCAGATAAAGCTCAGGAACCTATCCCGAAGCCCATGTTCTCATATCGTAGAAACAGAACGATCAGGAACTCCTTGGTACACACTTACAAAGAGAACCGGAGAACTCAACAAACCACCATTGATAATAACCCTTTACCCACGGGAACCCATCCATGCATGGGCTGTGTGAACTGCAATAGTATCCTTAAAGGGAGCCAGATCACTGCAAATGGTAAAACAATATATATAAAAACTTTTATCAACTGCAGATCTAAGAACGCTGTCTATCTAATCCTATGCCCTTGCAACAAGCCATATGTAGGCGAAACCTCTAGGGAACTCAGAATGCGACTCAACGAGCATCGCTCGGCACTTAGAACTAATAAGATAGGAGCGCCCCTCACGGAACACTGGAGGGAAGCCAACCACAAAATAGAAGACCTCAAATGGTGCGGCCTAGAGAAAATTTCTGATAGTGTTAGAGGTGGGAACCTAAACAATAAAAGGAAAAGGAGGGAGCAATATTACATGTCAACCCTTAATAGTGTGAGGTGCGGTTTAAATTCCAGAGAAGACTGGGAAAAGATAATTCAATAAAAAACGCCCTCCAATAAACGCTAAATTAACTACAAATCATACTATTTGATAAATATACCCAAGATCTGAGCAAAACTTGGGTGTCTGATATTTGTCACCCTTTACCAGAGAGGAAATGCAAATTAACTTTAAGGTATCTCCAGTAAGTTAGTAAATATTTCATTAAATCACCGACATTGAGAGCCTCCTAGACCGGATCTAATTGAAGATATTGGCATATGTCATGTAAGGCTTAGATAGAACCCTAGCGTATATATTAGGAATATAATTTGGATTCCCAGTAAAATTGCAAATGCGAGGTCAAGAGATGAACGAGAGCTCATCTGGTGCTAAGACAACCGTGCGGTGCTTCGTACCGATGAATCTCCAAACTAAGGCAAGAATAAATAAAAGGCATTTAGACACCAAACACTGTGGTTTTTCCCAGCCGTCAGTAACATGAAGGAATAAACGCATTAGGGGTGTACCAATAGGCGCTGTGGTTGTCATGGGACACCGCATGTTCATTGGCTGAATGTGAGCCAATAGTTTTTGAGAACAAAAAAAAACACCGAACGTAACTAGCAAAGCAGCTGAACGTTTCATAATAATCATGTTCTCATGTACTTTGGATCAGACAGAAAACTGAAGTAGCGTGAATTATCCTAAGAACTGTGGGGTATTTAAGCCGGCAGTAACAGAAAGCAACAAACGCCTTGAGCGAGAGCGGTTGCGATGACAACAGACGCACGAGAACGCGCCTGGTTGCTATGACAACCGCTCGGTGTCGTGTGCTGAATAATCTCTGCTTGACAATCTCTTATGTAATAATAATGCTCAGCAGACGCCAAATATAACATAAATTGGGGCCGATAAAAGCAAGTAATAACAGAGTAAGGCAAACGTCCTAAAAACGCGTTCGGTTGATATGACAACCGCGCGCTGTACCGACACGCTACTATCCAATCAAGTTAGGGGTAAGAGGTATACATGCGCCAATGAGATAGCGCACGTAGCGGTAACTGAAGGAGCGTTCGGTTCCCTTAGCAACGGCTTGGCCATTTGCCGACAGATAACCTATCATGTAACAGAAAACGAAAGCCAATTGAGAGGCTTGATAATAAAAATGCCGAGGAATGAGGAAATCCCCAGCATTCGAGACGGCCCATACCGGATCAGTGGAGGGACGTGTGGAAGACTGCCAGAGACCAGGAGCAGGGAGGCCGAATCTAATAATTAAGGTAATGGAGAAGCAGGACTCTTTGAAACACAGGGGAACATTTAAATAGCCCTTTTTATAAATCTACTATAGAACTCCTTCGAAATTTCCCAAAAAGTTTTTAGAAAAGGGACTATCTATATAAATAGTGTGTGATAGGGACAAGAGAACTACTCCTTTCCACTTGCAATAAATAACATTAGAGGGTCTATAAATATATCGTATGGGCTATCAATAGTAAAAGATTATGAAACTAAACTAAATGAAGAACATACATAAACCTAAATAGTCTACACCTGCTATTGTTTTATAAATAGAAAGAATTTGGAGGTGAACAAGAAAGAACTTGGTAGCAACCCATCCTGAACATTGCGCCAGTCATCAAAAAATTTTGAATGGTGAGTGACTGAGTAAATCCTTTAATATATATGAGAAAAATCTTCTGAAATAGATTGAGACTAATGCGCGTTTTAAAAAATCGACTAGGGCAATTGAAGAAACCCATACATAGGAAGACGGTGGCTCCCCCTGGCAGTCCAAGACAAAGCTAATTCAACCCAAACATAAGGTACTGAACAAATAAACCTGTGTTGATCCTCAATGTCAAAACAAGGTCACAATTTAAGTGGGGTTTCCAAATATAATAGCATCCTCTTCTTCTTTATTTACCTCAACCAGTGGGATCAAAAATCAAAAATTGAAGATTTTTTCCTGAGTGTGTCATAATCCGATGACTACAGGGTGCAGAATTCAATTAAACTGTATCCAGTGGGCGGTCTGCCCTATCTAATTTAAAGGTATGCCTAACCTATAAAAATAATAGTTTGGAATATCATGTCCTGGTCTAGTAAGCATTGGACCATTAGGTCCAAGGGAAAGGTAAACACTATTAGTTTTGTCACAGTATAGAAATGCACACCAACTGAGGGATATGTATTTGAAGGATAAGGGGTTCAAGGGAACATGACTTGTCTATAAATTTTGGTTATGAGAAAAGATCGGAGTATAGTGACCACGAATTGTGATTAAATAGGGTACTGGTTGAAGAAATGCCAAGACCAATGTAAAAAATGTAACTCTGTTTTTTAAATCTTTTTAAATTTGTCTAGAATCAGTCCTGAAGAAGGTCCAAATACAGAATACCGAAACGCCGCGTCGACTTGTGATTCTTGTTTTTTTTAAAAAATCTTTTTATGAAATGTATAATAATGTGTTTTTAAAAATCTTGTATATTGTAGTGTGATCATATAATAAATGTATAACAGAGTTTTTATTGCAATTCTTGGTGTGGAAAATATTCTTTAATACCTCTTTGAACCACTTTTTACTGTGTTTTTTATGTAATTCATTCTGGTGAAAAAACAATGCTTAGATTTTAATCCAAACTGTTTATGGTCAAAATGTGTTTAAGAAATGCTCCGCTATTCACATAATTCACCGAAAATCTGGCCACTATAGAAATATAGCTGAGTTGAACCATAGACCTTGTCTCCCGGATTGAAGCCTGCCTTTAGAGATTGTCATTTTAAACCTTGTAACTTTACCTTTCCCGCCGAAATAACGGCATGCTAATTTTTGGGTAGAATACTCAACCTGTGTGGTTTTTTGTTTGAGGGGACGCCCAAGTCTGTTCAAAAGATTCTATTTCCCCCCAGTCCCCAATCAACTGTTGCGGGGTCCTCCTTTTATTCCCCAACTATATACTCGGCTTGTAAGCTGAGGAGGTCGCTTTCTTGTAGTGCACATCAGCACACTAGTATAATTATCAAACATTGGTATACTTAATTTGACAAGTATCCATATAAAAACCTGAATATGGAAGGTATTAAAACGTATAGTTTTTCAGAGGATCAATTCGACAGATTGATAAATAAAAGATCCCGTAATACCACTACAATACGATTGGACAAAAATGATGAGGAACAGTGGGAAAAATTATGGAACCTAAAAAAGAAAGTAGTGAGAGCGGAATTACACGCAGAATTCTTAGTGGAATACTGTAAAAGTGGAATTATCCCGAAAGGTTTACAAGTAACCAATGAACCAGGGATTTTTATCACAGACAAAAAATTCATAGATAAGTGGACACTTGTGGCCAACAGGTGTAGTAGAGATTGGATTTTGCTCATTGTAGAAACTGCGGAAGAATTTATAATCATTGAGAAGAAGGAAATAGAAGATATGGAGACACAATTGAGGGATAGCACAGCACTGGATGACGCCAAAGCAAAATTGAAAGAGATTCAAAACGATGTGGACAGTTATAGCGAATACCTTATCAAAAAGAAAAGCAACAAATTAAAAAAGGATATAGAAAATTACAACCCGGAAATTGTATATCCATATCTTCAAAAAGACTTTTATGACCGTCCTAAAGAGAATTTCCAACCCCGTAGACAGTGGCAAAACCAACCCAGAAACCAAAATAAAAAACGGGTGAGATTTTTTGATTCCTCATTCAGTAGTACAGACTCAGAAGGTGAAGTAGGTAATGAGAAACACCAACAAGATGGAGAGACAAACAGACAACAGCAAACCGCCATTAAGGAAGGTTTAGCTTTTTTAGACAGGCGCAATCAGACGTTTGGACAACAGAGAGGGAGAGGGAGGGGCAAAAACAATTACAATCAGGCACAATACACCCAAGCCCAGAACCCTCAACGTCCTCGTACGAGGAGTCAGAAGCAGTGGGATTAACAACAACTAATGTGAAGCCTGCAGTGATCAATCTATCTGATCACGAACTAACTGCAATAGAAACCAAATTGTTAGAGAAGGGACTAGGCTATGCAATTTGTTTACCTGTAGATAGATATGCCCTAGAACGAGATCTGCAGCAATTTTTTAGGAAAGTGAGACTCCAAATCTTTTTCGAGGGTAAAGAAAGACCGGAGAGACATAATAAATCTGGGTTGCAAAACAAATCCACATGGGTCCCCCCCCTCAATGCCGTACACAAAGATGTAGAGGCCTTTGAAAGGTCTGTTGATAAAAGCATTGATAATCTCTTGAAACAGAAAAAATGGACACCTCACAACCTTACATATGAAGAGAAGCAAGCCCTAAAAACCTTAGAACAGGATAGTACCCTAACAATTAAGCCAGCAGATAAGGGTGGGAGTATTGTAATTATGAACAGTCAGGATTACGACAACAGAATGTTCAAACTTTTAAATAATAGTAACCACTACAAAAAATCAAATAGAGAGGAATGGCAAATACTAAAAGGGGAAATCGAAAGAATGTTGAGACTAGCTAGAGAGGACGACATCATATGCGAGGAGGAATTCGCATTTATGCTGAACACAGACCCACTAATCCCAGCACTATATGGCCTTCCCAAGGTACACAAAGACATCTGTGACCTTCCCATGAGACCCATTGTCTCATGTATAGGATCGCTGACAGAGCCCCTCAGTAAGTATGTGGAAATCTTCTTGCAACCATTGGTACAGCAACAAAGATCATATGTGAAGGACACCACTTCCATGATTAAAAAAGTCGAGAATCTTAGCTTCAATCCAGAGTCACAGATACTGGTGACTCTGGATATTGAAGCTTTATACACAAACATCCCCCAAAACGATACGATTGAGATTATGGAGGAGATCCTGAGTGATAACCAACAGGATCTAACGAACCACCAGACTTTCATTATAGATTGCATAACCCTTATCCTCAAGAACAACATTTTCTTATACAAAGACAACCTCTTCAGACAGATCAAGGGGACCAGCATGGGGGCTACATGTGCCCCTAGTCTGGCATGTCTTTATGTGTCAAAATTTGAGGAAAGACATATCTACAATATAGCCGCCCCTTTCTATGAAAACATCTCAGAGTGGGGGCGCTATATTGATGATATTTTCTTCATATGGACAGGCGAAATGGAAGCCCTTGAAGAGTTCCTATCATGGTTAAACCTGGGAGATGTGAATCTAAGATTCACATCTCATGTGAGCAGAAGCCAGGTGGAATTCTTAGATATAATTATCAAGCATGAGAAAGGCCAACTTGCAGTAGAATTATACACCAAGCAAACTGACAGAAACAGCATGCTACATTACGGGAGTAACCACCCAGGGTCACAAAAGAACAATATTCCCTTCGGGCAGTTCCTTCGCCTTAGGCGCAACTGCACCACCATGGCAGACTATGAATCCCATGCCGCAAATCTAAAAAGGAAATTCCTCGAAAGGGGATATCCGAAAAGAATGATCAGACATGCTCATAAACGGGCCAAATATTTTAACAGAGAAACCCTCTTTAGCCCAAAAATACAAGACCAGGATAAAGCACAGCCAATTATGTTTGTGACAAATTTTTCACAAGTCAGTTTTAAAGTGAAAAACATAATAAATAGAAACTGGCATCTCATTGCAGATAAAGCTCAGGAACCTATCCCGAAGCCCATGTTCTCATATCGTAGAAACAGAACGATCAGGAACTCCTTGGTACACACTTACAAAGAGAACCGGAGAACTCAACAAACCACCATTGATAATAACCCTTTACCCACGGGAACCCATCCATGCATGGGCTGTGTGAACTGCAATAGTATCCTTAAAGGGAGCCAGATCACTGCAAATGGTAAAACAATATATATAAAAACTTTTATCAACTGCAGATCTAAGAACGCTGTCTATCTAATCCTATGCCCTTGCAACAAGCCATATGTAGGCGAAACCTCTAGGGAACTCAGAATGCGACTCAACGAGCATCGCTCGGCACTTAGAACTAATAAGATAGGAGCGCCCCTCACGGAACACTGGAGGGAAGCCAACCACAAAATAGAAGACCTCAAATGGTGCGGCCTAGAGAAAATTTCTGATAGTGTTAGAGGTGGGAACCTAAACAATAAAAGGAAAAGGAGGGAGCAATATTACATGTCAACCCTTAATAGTGTGAGGTGCGGTTTAAATTCCAGAGAAGACTGGGAAAAGATAATTCAATAAAAAACGCCCTCCAATAAACGCTAAATTAACTACAAATCATACTATTTGATAAATATACCCAAGATCTGAGCAAAACTTGGGTGTCTGATATTTGTCACCCTTTACCAGAGAGGAAATGCAAATTAACTTTAAGGTATCTCCAGTAAGTTAGTAAATATTTCATTAAATCACCGACATTGAGAGCCTCCTAGACCGGATCTAATTGAAGATATTGGCATATGTCATGTAAGGCTTAGATAGAACCCTAGCGTATATATTAGGAATATAATTTGGATTCCCAGTAAAATTGCAAATGCGAGGTCAAGAGATGAACGAGAGCTCATCTGGTGCTAAGACAACCGCGCGGTGCTTTGTACCGATGAATCTCCAAACTAAGGCAAGAATAAATAAAAGGCATTTAGACACCAAACACTGTGGTTTTTCCCAGCCGTCAGTAACATGAAGGAATAAACGCATTAGGGGTGTACCAATAGGCGCTGTGGTTGTCATGGGACACCGCATGTTCATTGGCTGAATGTGAGCCAATAGTTTTTGAGAACAAAAAAAACACCGAACGTAACTAGCAAAGCAGCTGAACGTTTCATAATAATCATGTTCTCATGTACTTTGGATCAGACAGAAAACTGAAGTAGCGTGAATTATCCTAAGAACTGTGGGGTATTTAAGCCGGCAGTAACAGAAAGCAACAAACGCCTTGAGCGAGAGCGGTTGCGATGACAACAGACGCACGAGAACGCGCCTGGTTGCTATGACAACCGCTCGGTGTCGTGTGCTGAATAATCTCTGCTTGACAATCTCTTATGTAATAATAATGCTCAGCAGACGCCAAATATAACATAAATTGGGGCCGATAAAAGCAAGTAATAACAGAGTAAGGCAAACGTCCTAAAAACGCGTTCGGTTGATATGACAACCGCGCGCTGTACCGACACGCTACTATCCAATCAAGTTAGGGGTAAGAGGTATACATGCGCCAATGAGATAGCGCACGTAGCGGTAACTGAAGGAGCGTTCGGTTCCCTTAGCAACGGCTTGGCCATTTGCCGACAGATAACCTATCATGTAACAGAAAACAAAAGCCAATTGAGAGGCTTGATAATAAAAATGCCGAGGAATGAGGAAATCCCCAGCATTCGAGACGGCCCATACCGGATCAGTGGAGGGACATGTGGAAGACTGCCAGAGACCAGGAGCAGGGAGGCCGAATCTAATAATTAAGGTAATGGAGAAGCAGGACTCTTTGAAACACAGGGGAACATTTAAATAGCCCTTTTTATAAATCTACTATAGAACTCCTTCGAAATTTCCCAAAAAGTTTTTAGAAAAGGGACTATCTATATAAATAGTGTGTGATAGGGACAAGAGAACCACTCCTTTCCACTTGCAATAAATAACATTAGAGGGTCTATAAATATATCGTATGGGCTATCAATAGTAAAAGATTATGAAACTAAACTAAATGAAGAACGTACATAAACCTAAATAGTGTACACCTGCTATTGTTTTATAAATAGAAAGAATTTGGAGGTGAACAAGAAAGAACTTGGTAGCAACCCATCCTGAACATTGCGCCAGTCATCAAAAAATTTTGAATGGTGAGTGACTGAGTAAATCCTTTAATATATATGAGAAAAATCTTCTGAAATAGATTGAGACTAATGCGCGTTTTAAAAAATCGACTAGGGCAATTGAAGAAACCCATACATAGGAAGACGGTGGCTCCCCCTGGCAGTCCAAGACAAAGCTAATTCAACCCAAACATAAGGTACTGAACAAATAAACCTGTGTTGATCCTCAATGTCAAAACAAGGTCACAATTTAAGTGGGGTTTCCAAATATAATAGCATCCTCTTCTTCTTTATTTACCTCAACCAGTGGGATCAAAAATCAAAAATTGAAGATTTTTTCCTGAGTGTGTCATAATCCGATGACTACAGGGTGCAGAATTCAATTAAACTGTATCCAGTGGGCGGTCTGCCCTATCTAATTTAAAGGTATGCCTAACCTATAAAAATAATAGTTTGGAATATCATGTCCTGGTCTAGTAAGCATTGGACCATTAGGTCCAAGGGAAAGGTAAACACTATTAGTTTTGTCACAGTATAGAAATGCACACCAACTGAGGGATATGTATTTGAAGGATAAGGGGTTCAAGGGAACATGACTGGTCTATAAATTTTGGTTATGAGAAAAGATCGGAGTATAGTGACCACGAATTGTGATTAAATAGGGTACTGGTTGAAGAAATGCCAAGACCAATGTAAAAAATGTAACTCTGTTTTTTAAATCTTTTTAAATTTGTCTAGAATCAGTCCTGAAGAAGGTCCAAATACAGAATACCGAAACGCCGCGTCGACTTGTGATTCTTGTTTTTTTTAAAAAATCTTTTTATGAAATGTATAATAATGTGTTTTTAAAAATCTTGTATATTGTAGTGTGATCATATAATAAATGTATAACAGAGTTTTTATTGCAATTCTTGGTGTGGAAAATATTCTTTAATACCTCTTTGAACCACTTTTTACTGTGTTTTTTATGTAATTCATTCTGGTGACAAAACAATGCTTAGATTTTAATCCAAACTGTTTATGGTCAAAATGTGTTTAAGAAATGCTCCGCTATTCACATAATTCACCGAAAATCTGGCCACTATAGAAATATAGCTGAGTTGAACCATAGACCTTGTCTCCCGGATTGAAGCCTGCCTTTAGAGATTGTCATTTTAAACCTTGTAACTTTACCTTTCCCGCCGAAATAACGGCATGCTAATTTTTGGGTAGAATACTCAACCTGTGTGGTTTTTTGTTTGAGGGGACGCCCAAGTCTGTTCAAAAGATTCTATTTCCCCCCAGTCCCCAATCAACTGTTGCGGGGTCCTCCTTTTATTCCCCAACTATATACTCGGCTTGTAAGCTGAGGAGGTCGCTTTCTTGTAGGGCACATCAGCACACTAGTATAATTATCAAACATTGGTATACTTAATTTGACAAGTATCCATATAAAAACCTGAATATGGAAGGTATTAAAACGTATAGTTTTTCAGAGGATCAATTCGACAGATTGATAAATAAAAGATCCCGTAATACCACTACAATACGATTGGACAAAAATGATGAGGAACAGTGGGAAAAATTATGGAACCTAAAAAAGAAAGTAGTGAGAGCGGAATTACACGCAGAATTCTTAGTGGAATACTGTAAAAGTGGAATTATCCCGAAAGGTTTACAAGTAACCAATGAACCAGGGATTTTTATCACAGACAAAAGATTCATAGATAAGTGGACACTTGTGGCCAACAGGTGTAGTAGAGATTGGATTTTGCTCATTGTAGAAACTGCGGAAGAATTTATAATCATTGAGAAGAAGGAAATAGAAGATATGGAGACACAATTGAGGGATAGCACAGCACTGGATGACGCCAAAGCAAAATTGAAAGAGATTCAAAACGATGTGGACAGTTATAGCGAATACCTTATCAAAAAGAAAAGCAACAAATTAAAAAAGGATATAGAAAATTACAACCCGGAAATTGTATATCCATATCTTCAAAAAGACTTTTATGACCGTCCTAAAGAGAATTTCCAACCCCGTAGACAGTGGCAAAACCAACCCAGAAACCAAAATAAAAAACGGGTGAGATTTTTTGATTCCTCATTCAGTAGTACAGACTCAGAAGGTGAAGTAGGTAATGAGAAACACCAACAAGATGGAGAGACAAACAGACAACAGCAAACCGCCATTAAGGAAGGTTTAGCTTTTTTAGACAGGCGCAATCAGACGTTTGGACAACAGAGAGGGAGAGGGAGGGGCAAAAACAATTACAATCAGGCACAATACACCCAAGCCCAGAACCCTCAACGTCCTCGTACGAGGAGTCAGAAGCAGTGGGATTAACAACAACTAATGTGAAGCCTGCAGTGATCAATCTATCTGATCACGAACTAACTGCAATAGAAACCAAATTGTTAGAGAAGGGACTAGGCTATGCAATTTGTTTACCTGTAGATAGATATGCCCTAGAACGAGATCTGCAGCAATTTTTTAGGAAAGTGAGACTCCAAATCTTTTTCGAGGGTAAAGAAAGACCTGAGAGACATAATAAATCTGGGTTGCAAAACAAATCCACATGGGTCCCCCCCCTCAATGCCGTACACAAAGATGTAGAGGCCTTTGAAAGGTCTGTTGATAAAAGCATTGATAATCTCTTGAAACAGAAAAAATGGACACCTCACAACCTTACATATGAAGAGAAGCAAGCCCTAAAAACCTTAGAACAGGATAGTACCCTAACAATTAAGCCAGCAGATAAGGGTGGGAGTATTGTAATTATGAACAGTCAGGATTACGACAACAGAATGTTCAAACTTTTAAATAATAGTAACCACTACAAAAAATCAAATAGAGAGGAATGGCAAATACTAAAAGGGGAAATCGAAAGAATGTTGAGACTAGCTAGAGAGGACGACATCATATGCGAGGAGGAATTTGCATTTATGCTGAACACAGACCCACTAATCCCAGCACTATATGGCCTTCCCAAGGTACACAAAGACATCTGTGACCCTCCCATGAGACCCATTGTCTCATGTATAGGATCGCTGACAGAGCCCCTCAGTAAGTATGTGGAAATCTTCTTGCAACCATTGGTACAGCAACAAAGATCATATGTGAAGGACACCACTTCCATGATTAAAAAAGTCGAGAATCTTAGCTTCAATCCAGAGTCACAGATACTGGTGACTCTGGATATTGAAGCTTTATACACAAACATCCCCCAAAACGATACGATTGAGATTATGGAGGAGATCCTGAGTGATAACCAACAGGATCTAACGAACCACCAGACTTTCATTATAGATTGCATAACCCTTATCCTCAAGAACAACATTTTCTTATACAAAGACAACCTCTTCAGACAGATCAAGGGGACCAGCATGGGGGCTACATGTGCCCCTAGTCTGGCATGTCTTTATGTGTCAAAATTTGAGGAAAGACATATCTACAATATAGCCGCCCCTTTCTATGAAAACATCTCAGAGTGGGGGCGCTATATTGATGATATTTTCTTCATATGGACAGGCGAAATGGAAGCCCTTGAAGAGTTCCTATCATGGTTAAACCTGGGAGATGTGAATCTGAGATTCACATCTCATGTGAGCAGAAGCCAGGTGGAATTCTTAGATATAATTATCAAGCATGAGAAAGGCCAACTTGCAGTAGAATTATACACCAAGCAAACTGACAGAAACAGCATGCTACATTACGGGAGTAACCACCCAGGGTCACAAAAGAACAATATTCCCTTCGGGCAGTTCCTTCGCCTTAGGCGCAACTGCACCACCATGGCAGACTATGAATCCCATGCCGCAAATCTAAAAAGGAAATTCCTCGAAAGGGGATATCCGAAAAGAATGATCAGACATGCTCATAAACGGGCCAAATATTTTAACAGAGAAACCCTCTTTAGCCCAAAAATACAAGACCAGGATAAAGCACAGCCAATTATGTTTGTGACAAATTTTTCACAAGTCAGTTTTAAAGTGAAAAACATAATAAATAGAAACTGGCATCTCATTGCAGATAAAGCTCAGGAACCTATCCCGAAGCCCATGTTCTCATATCGTAGAAACAGAACGATCAGGAACTCCTTGGTACACACTTACAAAGAGAACCGGAGAACTCAACAAACCACCATTGATAATAACCCTTTACCCACGGGAACCCATCCATGCATGGGCTGTGTGAACTGCAATAGTATCCTTAAAGGGAGCCAGATCACTGCAAATGGTAAAACAATATATATAAAAACTTTTATCAACTGCAGATCTAAGAACGCTGTCTATCTAATCCTATGCCCTTGCAACAAGCCATATGTAGGCGAAACCTCTAGGGAACTCAGAATGCGACTCAACGAGCATCGCTCGGCACTTAGAACTAATAAGATAGGAGCGCCCCTCACGGAACACTGGAGGGAAGCCAACCACAAAATAGAAGACCTCAAATGGTGCGGCCTAGAGAAAATTTCTGATAGTGTTAGAGGTGGGAACCTAAACAATAAAAGGAAAAGGAGGGAGCAATATTACATGTCAACCCTTAATAGTGTGAGGTGCGGTTTAAATTCCAGAGAAGACTGGGAAAAGATAATTCAATAAAAAACGCCCTCCAATAAACGCTAAATTAACTACAAATCATACTATTTGATAAATATACCCAAGATCTGAGCAAAACTTGGGTGTCTGATATTTGTCACCCTTTACCAGAGAGGAAATGCAAATTAACTTTAAGGTATCTCCAGTAAGTTAGTAAATATTTCATTAAATCACCGACATTGAGAGCCTCCTAGACCGGATCTAATTGAAGATATTGGCATATGTCATGTAAGGCTTAGATAGAACCCTAGCGTATATATTAGGAATATAATTTGGATTCCCAGTAAAATTGCAAATGCGAGGTCAAGAGATGAACGAGAGCTCATCTGGTGCTAAGACAACCGTGCGGTGCTTTGTACCGATGAATCTCCAAACTAAGGCAAGAATAAATAAAAGGCATTTAGACACCAAACACTGTGGTTTTTCCCAGCCGTCAGTAACATGAAGGAATAAACGCATTAGGGGTGTACCAATAGGCGCTGTGGTTGTCATGGGACACCGCATGTTCATTGGCTGAATGTGAGCCAATAGTTTTTGAGAACAAAAAAAACACCGAACGTAACTAGCAAAGCAGCTGAACGTTTCATAATAATCATGTTCTCATGTACTTTGGATCAGACAGAAAACTGAAGTAGCGTGAATTATCCTAAGAACTGTGGGGTATTTAAGCCGGCAGTAACAGAAAGCAACAAACGCCTTGAGCGAGAGCGGTTGCGATGACAACAGACGCACGAGAACGCGCCTGGTTGCTATGACAACCGCTCGGTGTCGTGTGCTGAATAATCTCTGCTTGACAATCTCTTATGTAATAATAATGCTCAGCAGACGCCAAATATAACATAAATTGGGGCCGATAAAAGCAAGTAATAACAGAGTAAGGCAAACGTCCTAAAAACGCGTTCGGTTGATATGACAACCACGCGCTGTACCGACACGCTACTATCCAATCAAGTTAGGGGTAAGAGGTATACATGCGCCAATGAGATAGCGCACGTAGCGGTAACTGAAGGAGCGTTCGGTTCCCTTAGCAACGGCTTGGCCATTTGCCGACAGATAACCTATCATGTAACAGAAAACGAAAGCCAATTGAGAGGCTTGATAATAAAAATGCCGAGGAATGAGGAAATCCCCAGCATTCGAGACGGCCCATACCGGATCAGTGGAGGGACGTGTGGAAGACTGCCAGAGACCAGGAGCAGGGAGGCCGAATCTAATAATTAAGGTAATGGAGAAGCAGGACTCTTTGAAACACAGGGGAACATTTAAATAGCCCTTTTTATAAATCTACTATAGAACTCCTTCGAAATTTCCCAAAAAGTTTTTAGAAAAGGGACTATCTATATAAATAGTGTGTGATAGGGACAAGAGAACCACTCCTTTCCACTTGCAATAAATAACATTAGAGGGTCTATAAATATATCGTATGGGCTATCAATAGTAAAAGATTATGAAACTAAACTAAATGAAGAACGTACATAAACCTAAATAGTGTACACCTGCTATTGTTTTATAAATAGAAAGAATTTGGAGGTGAACAAGAAAGAACTTGGTAGCAACCCATCCTGAACATTGCGCCAGTCATCAAAAAAATTTGAATGGTGAGTGACTGAGTAAATCCTTTAATATATATGAGAAAAATCTTCTGAAATAGATTGAGACTAATGCGCGTTTTAAAAAATCGACTAGGGCAATTGAAGAAACCCATACATAGGAAGACGGTGGCTCCCCCTGGCAGTCCAAGACAAAGCTAATTCAACCCAAACATAAGGTACTGAACAAATAAACCTGTGTTGATCCTCAATGTCAAAACAAGGTCACAATTTAAGTGGGGTTTCCAAATATAATAGCATCCTCTTCTTCTTTATTTACCTCAACCAGTGGGATCAAAAATCAAAAATTGAAGATTTTTTCCTGAGTGTGTCATAATCCGATGACTACAGGGTGCAGAATTCAATTAAACTGTATCCAGTGGGCGGTCTGCCCTATCTAATTTAAAGGTATGCCTAACCTATAAAAATAATAGTTTGGAATATCATGTCCTGGTCTAGTAAGCATTGGACCATTAGGTCCAAGGGAAAGGTAAACACTATTAGTTTTGTCACAGTATAGAAATGCACACCAACTGAGGGATATGTATTTGAAGGATAAGGGGTTCAAGGGAACATGACTTGTCTATAAATTTTGGTTATGAGAAAAGATCGGAGTATAGTGACCACGAATTGTGATTAAATAGGGTACTGGTTGAAGAAATGCCAAGACCAATGTAAAAAATGTAACTCTGTTTTTTAAATCTTTTTAAATTTGTCTAGAATCAGTCCTGAAGAAGGTCCAAATACAGAATACCGAAACGCCGCGTCGACTTGTGATTCTTGTTTTTTAAAAAAAATCTTTTTATGAAATGTATAATAATGTGTTTTTAAAAATCTTGTATATTGTAGTGTGATCATATAATAAATGTATAACAGTTTTTATTGCAATTCTTGGTGTGGAAAATATTCTTTAATACCTCTTTGAACCACTTTTTACTGTGTTTTTTATGTAATTCATTCTGGTGAAAAAACAATGCTTAGATTTTAATCCAAACTGTTTATGGTCAAAATGTGTTTAAGAAATGCTCCGCTATTCACATAATTCACCGAAAATCTGGCCACTATAGAAATATAGCTGAGTTGAACCATAGACCTTGTCTCCCGGATTGAAGCCTGCCTTTAGAGATTGTCATTTTAAACCTTGTAACTTTACCTTTCCCGCCGAAATAACGGCATGCTAATTTTTGGGTAGAATACTCAACCTGTGTGGTTTTTTGTTTGAGGGGACGCCCAAGTCTGTTCAAAAGATTCTATTTCCCCCCAGTCCCCAATCAACTGTTGCGGGGTCCTCCTTTTATTCCCCAACTATGCTATGCTTTGGTAACTCATGTAACTAATTTCCTTGCAACTGATGTAACTTTGTAACTATGTTCTGAAACAATGCTCTTCCTTATGTAAAGCGCTCGGATACCTCCGGGTCTAGCCAGCGGTATATAAAACTTCTCAAATAAAATAAATAAATAAAATCATACATACTTCACGATAACCCACTCCACTCTACTCTACTCTGTACCACTCCACACTACGTCACTGCAGTCTTCTCTGCACCAATGCACTCTATCCCAATGCATTTTACCACACACTACGCTACTACGCATCACTGCATTCTACACCACTTTACTCAAAACCAGTGCACACCACACTAATCTACTCTGCACTAAATCACTCTACGCCACTATACTCTATGCCACTGCACTCTCCGTCAATCTATTCTACTCACTGCACTCTACGTCACTCTAGTCTACTCTGCACCACTGCTCTCTATACCACTGCACTGCATGCCACTCTACTCTGCACCATTTAACTGTACCCACTCTACTCTGCTCGACTGATCTCTAATCAACTCTATTATACACCACTGCACTCTACTGCAGTATTCCCTGCAACACTGTACTCTCTGACTCTAAATGATGCCACTCTATGCCACTGAACTCTACACCACTCTAATCTACTCTGCAACACTGCACTCTACGACACTTCATTTTGCTCTAAAAACAATCTACTCTGCCACTGCAATCTACTCCACTCTATTGCCCTCTGCGCCACTCCACACCACACCCCTGAACTCTACGCCGTTATACTCAAAACCAATATACTCTAGGCCAATCTATTCTGAAAAACTGCACTGTATGCCACTCCACACCATTGCACTCTACTCTGCACCACTGTACACTATTGCAATCAGCACCAATGCACTCTACGCCACTCTATTCTACACCCCTGCACTCTACGACAATCTACTTTGCAGCACTGCACATTCTGTCCCTGCACTCTCTACCCCTGAACTCCGAACCACTCTACTCTGCACCACTCTACGCCACTCTTCTGCACTCTAATCTACTGTGCACCACTGCACTCTGACACTGCACCCTACACCACTTCACTCTATGCATCTCTACTCTACGCCAGTACACTCCACACCCACTCTACTATGCACTACTGCACTCGCCACTGAACTCTACATCACTCCACATCACTCCATGCCACTCTGCAACACTGTACCCTACGCCACTGCTCTAAACCATGCACTCTACCTTGCACCACTCCACACCACTTCACTCTACTGTGAAACCATCTAATTTACGTCACTGCACTCTACCCACTGCAATTTAGACCACTCGATTCCATTTTGCACCACTACAATCAATGCTGCGCTACTCTACACAACTGCCCTTTACGCCACTACTCTATACCACTGTAGTCTACCCTGCATCACTCCACTCTACTCTGAAACAATCTACTCTACGCCCTTGCGCTCTGCACAATGCCACTCTATATCATTACACTGTACGCCAATTCACTCTACATCACTTTACTCAAAACCAATGCACCCTATGCCAGCTACTCTGCACCACAATAAGCTACAACATTCTACTCTATGCCGCTGCACTCTAGGCCACTGCTAGCTACGTCACTCTACACCATTGTGCTCTACATCACTGCACTCTATGCCACTCTATTCTATACCACTGTACTCTGCCACTGATCTCTGCAACGCTCTGACACCGCACTTGATGCCACTGCACTACTCTTTTTTATGCCAATGCACTCTACACCACTCTACTCTGCATCACTCCACTCTTATGCCACTGCACTCTATTCTGCACCACTCCGCTCTAAGCCACTTCAATCTACATCACTCTACTCTGCAATGCTGTTCTCGCCACCACCAAACTCTATGACACTCTACTGTGCATCACTTCACTCTATGCCACTGTACTTTACACCAATCCACTCTAAACCACTCTAATCTACTCTGCACCACTTCAGTCTACTCTGAAACAATTGAACCTATGCCACTGTGGTCTACGCCACTCTATTCCACTCTGCGCCAATCCACACTACGCTACTCAATTGTATACTGCTGCACTGAACAACAAAGCTCTCTATAACACTTTAATCAAAACTAATACACTCTATACTACTGCACTCAATACCAATCTACTCTGAACACCACAATACTATACGACACTGCACTACATGCCAGTCTGCACCATTGCATTCTGCCACTTTACTCCACACCACTCTATGCCACTGCACTACACACTACAGCACTCTACTCTGCAGCACTGCTCTCTCTACCACTGAACTCTATATCACTATACCAGGAACCACTTTGCTTAATGCAACTGCACACTTTACCACTCTAATCCACTCAGTGACACTAATGTCTATGCCACTGCAATCAATGTGTGCCACTCAACTCTACACCACTGTAGTCTATGCCACTGAGCTCTACCCAGCACTACTCCACTCTCAAACAATCTACTCTGCGCCACTGTACTCTGTACCACTCTATGCCACTGTACTCTAAACCACTGCACTCTATACCACTTTACTTAAAACTAATGCACCCTGTGCCACTGCACCTACACCACCTACTTTGCACCACTGCACTTTAAGCCACTATACTCTACAAAATACTATGCCATTGTACGCTACATCACTCTACACCACTGCATTCAACACTGCTATATTCTATTTTGCACCACTGTACTCTGTCACTGCTCTCTACATCACTCTAAAACCCTGCACCACTGTGACACTTTACTCTGCATAACTGCACTGTATGCCACTGCACTCTACACCACTCTACTCCACTCTGTGCCCCTTCACTCTACGTCACTGCAATCTACTCTGCACTACTCTATGCCACTGCACTCTACACTACTCTGCGTCACTACACTCTAAGCCAATGCACTCTACACCAGTTTACTCAAAACCAATGCACTATACGCCAGTCTACAATGCACCACTGTACTTTACACCACTTCACTCTTGGCCACTCCACTCTTCTACACTCCACTGTACCGTGCTCTACTCATTAAACTAATCGACTGGCACTCTACTCCATGCCACTCCACTCTATTGCACTCTACTTTACGCCATACTATGACACTACACTCTACAACACTCTATGCAACTCCCTCCATGCCACTCAATGCCATTTTACTCCACTCCATGACACACCACTTCACTCTATGACAATCTACTCTGCTGTACGCCTGTCTAGTCTATGCAACACCCTGTACGCCACTCCATGACACTATGCCACTCCACTCAACTCGGACACTGTGCTCTACTTTACACCACTCAACTCTCCGCCCTTCCACTATGACACTCTACTCCCTCCACAACACTGTACGCAACTCCATGACACTTCACATTAATCCTCTCCACGTCATGCAACTCCACTGTAGGCCATTCCAAAACACTCCACTCTATGTCACTCTCCTTTAGCCTACTAACTTTTAGCCATGCTGAACAGCAGCCAGTCTGACGTTAATACATATTGGCAAAGCCAATAGCTCTTGCATAGGAGAGAACTACTGGCATTGCCAATGCTTGTTTTTAAAGTTTTGCTGCTTTGTGCTTACCTCTCCCTTGGCCTATATCAGTTGGTGGGAAGTGATGTGCTGCGCAGAAATGGTGTATCTGCACGGGGTGGATTTGAGCCTGGGAAGGGTGTAATACAGGGATAATGCAATACTTGACAGTGCATGCATGGTGAATGCATATGCTATATGTATATGTGCCTATGAGTAGTACAGTACATGGGGGATACAGTACTGTGTAGTGAGTGTATGCTGTGTACATGCACTCAGTGTAAGTTTGCCTGTGTCGGTTGTACAATACATGGTGGCCTCTGGGTTCTATTTCAGGAGGCCCAGGTCTGCATAGTGAAACATGGAGAGGTGGTAGAGATTCCCCAAAGACAGATTTGTGTTTCGCTGCATTCCTGTGAGCTGTGTGATACACACACTGGAAAGCCAGGCTTCCCCATGACACTTCAAAGGGTACTCTTTGATTCAGTCAGAGGTCACATCTCAGGAAGCAGATGGGGCCTACAACAGAATCATTAGGAGTAGAGCTGGGAGCCCTGGACTAACCTTTTGATGCGCATATCACTGTGGTTGACATACAGGTGTGAACTCTAGTCACTTCCATGGCCTGTGTTGTGAGACAATCAGCTTTGGAGACACTCCTGCTGTAACAGACTGCTTATATAAAAAAAAATACTTCTCTTTTTTCGTAAGTGTGAGCATTTGGGTACCAAAGAATTATTGCAACTGCACACATTTTGAGTTGTGAGCCTGTGATCACTATACTGTATCCATACACCCCGCCCCCACAGGGGGCTTTGGATTGCTCTGACCATGCTTACCCTATGAGTAAAGGGTAGAAGGCGTTCTTGGCCCAGTTACTGGGGATCCATAGTAAGTCTAGCACCAGGACATCAGAATTTAAAGCAGGGGCGGCTCCTTCACTATGGCAGAGGACCGTCACCAACACTGCTGAAATGCAGCAGACAGAAGAAAGATAAAAAGATAAAATGACAAAACTATTTTATAGTCATTTTAGTTTTCACTTCCAATCGCATAGTCTAGAGCGGGGCCATGTGTCCGCTTCATCTGCAGGGGGAGGAGTGGTAAGCGTGCAAGTCAGTTTGGCCAGCAGTCTTACGATGGCCGAATCGACATGCGCACTTGAATATCTCCAGGCTGTTCCTTGGAGATATCAGCAGTGCTCAGGGGCACAGGCTCGCAGTCCCTGCTGGAACGTGGAACCAGCCCACTCCACCCAATCCCAGCACTTCTCTCATGCTGGGAGTAACAACATGAGAGAAGCGCCGGGATTATGTGGTTGGTGAGCCTGTGCTCATGGGGACTGCAGTGCCGGGAGAGGATCAGCGAAGCACTGGAGCAGAACATCACGGCGGCCGGAAGTGAAAGGTAAGTCTATATTTTTTTATTTTATTTTTTCCCCTGCACTCCCAACCCAAGTCAGATTGGCAGCAGCCGCTGTTGATTAAAAGGCCTCAACCCCCACAGTTGGACCCAGTAACCTCTGCTTGCCTGTGGGGTTCCAACAGAAACGAATGCTACATTATGAACTGGTCTACTAAACGTCTAACAGTCTCCCTAAGCAGGTATTCCTACAGTGTTTAGACTCCGAATTCCATATAAAATGTTGTGGCAAGTAATACACTCTCTATAACTAAACTCATAAAGAAACGGTTTTAGTAATGAGTGTCAAACTGTCTTTTAGTGCAATTTGCCGGCGGACAGCAATCAAGCAGAGCTTCGGCTGTTTTTGCTTGCACCCGTTTCATAAGGTGGAACATTTATAGTTCAATTATTGTTTGGAATCACGAGGACCCGAATAAACCGAAAATAGGTAAGAAATTCAAAGTTGCTCCACACAGGGGTCACAACATATATCTTGCCCAGGGCACCACAAATCCTTAAGACAGAGGTCTTCAAACTGTGGGGTGGGCCTCCCTAGGGGGCTTCAAGTGATCCCGGAGGGGGGTAGGGAGGGTGGGACGCGAGGCTGTGGCCAAAAGCAGCATTATGCTGATAACAGCGCTTTGTTTTCGTGGGAAAATAAGCGTCAGTAACCCACCACCAACATCTCGAGCCATTACTAACATCTTTTGTCATTTATATTTGGTGTCACAAGTGTGTAAAAAATCCTTCTCTGTGCTTTGCACGCATAGTGTGCGAGGTACCACGCTTCAACGTCAATCTTAGATTTGCTATAAAGGCGTACACAGTCCCAAGGACTTCACGCCCGGTGAAGAGTCGGTAAGAGCCCCCTCTCCATCACTGGCAGTCAGTCACCTTGAGGAGCGTCCCCAGAACTGCAGCCACCACTCGAGTTACTGTGCGGGGCGCCTGCGGGCTCTGCAGCGGCGCTGGGACAGACTGTACCAGTGAAGCAAAGCTGCAGCGATGCCACAGGATGATGCCAAGAGACAAGGGGGGGCAAGAGCGGCCGGCGCGAAGGAGCTCGTGTGCCAGCGCCCTCCAGTGGGTCACAGTCACTCCGCGGTTCTCGTTTCCATAGATACGCATAAAACACACCGCCTTTAGCCTACTACCTTTGCGTTATCTGCCAATGTCCCTACACTGCCCTCTCGTCTTGTCCTATTTTCTTCCATCCATGTATTTCAGCCCAAGGGCTCTCGCTCTCCGTTCGTGCCCGCATACGGGGTTTCTCTCCTCTGCCTTGTCCTGCTCCTGCCTCCTTCTCCGCTTCTCAATTTCTGCTGCGTACTGTGTCCCCTCCACCTCCCCCCTTGCCTCTACTCTCCAGTATTTTCCTTTACATTCTCTCCTCTTCTGAAGCGATTTCTTCCCACTGATTTACGCTCCCCGTTTCTTCACCTCCTTCCTGTACAGTAGCTCTCCTCTTTAAGGGGTGTTTCACGACCCCCCCCCCCCCCACCTCCCTGCTCACCTCCACTTCTCGAAATGCTGCTTTTCTGTGACACACCTTGAATTACAATCTCGTTTTACTTTCCTCTTCATGTCCTTTCCCTGAATAAAAATACCCCCAATCTCCCCATTCCCTTCCACACTTTCTGCATTCCCTTTTTTCTCCCAACTCTCCATGAACTTTGACCTTGCCTGCCACTACCTCGAGCAGTTCCCTCCTCCGCTTACCTTTCTCTTACCCTACCTGCCTTTTCCTGCTCCATACCCAACACCCCGTCCTCCCCTTTCCTGCTTTTCTATAGCCCCCTACGTTGACCTCTGCTTTCACCTCAAGTGGCGCTCTGTCACCCCTCCATGGCGCCCCTTTACCTCTGCGTGCCCCGCGCCTCCTCTCTCTATACCCTCCTGCTCCTGATCGCACCTCTCCCCTCACAGTGAGGGGAGAGGTGCGACCACTGTGCCCAATTGTTCAAAAGCCTGTGCTTCTCCTCTTCGACCCACTCCCCCCTTTCTCTGGGGGCGCTATCGCCCCCCGCCAGTCTCTGCCCCCCTCCAGACCCCCCTCTCCAGGGCGCTCCTTGGCCCGTCCCGTCGGCGGGTCCACTGCAATGCTGATTCCCAGGCAGCGCTGAGGAGTTGGGATGGCGCGGAGGGGGGAGGGAGGGGGCACGGTCTGAGCCCCTGATCCCGCCCTCACTCCAGGATGGAAGCCGGCACCAGCTCCAGTCCTGCTGCGGGAGAGCCGATGGGCAGGATACCGCTCCGGGGCGCCGCCGCCGGGCAGTGCTGCTGCGCCCGGCCCGAGGCAGGTAAGAGCCGGGCAGAGTCAAGGGCAGGGAGAGGCGCTGCGGAGCACGGAGGCATGCGCATAGGACGGAGACTGGGGTAAAGGGACAGCGTGACATTACAGAACCTCCATAGGGTGTCGGCGAATCTAACAACGCGACTTGAAGTCAATGTACAACATGCTTGTCTTTTATATATGTGTACAGATTGAGGTCTGCGAGACAACACATTAGCAGGGAGAGCCCTGGAACGAGCCGAGGTTTGAAAATAGGTGGCACGCAAATCATTCCACAAACATCATGTTAGAATGTGATAAGATGTCTTTAGAATTCAAAACATGTATTTGTTTAACCATCAGAAGAGTTTCGCCTTAGTACACCAGATTATGTCTGTGCGCCTAAAAGCATTTATTAAAAGGCAGAGTTTGTAAACATTAACTAATCAATATTCCTGCCCCAACCTGATGGCAATGTGATCAGTGAGCTCAGTGGTCATGTAGCCTGGATTCTTATCATAAATTGAGCCACATCGTAGACTATTAAATCAGGCACAGCCATGTGTGGTTTATGTACAGGGTACATCCTAAACGGACCTATTTGAAAGGGATAATAAACTGAAAGGTGGTTCGGTGAGATAAACTATTTGCTTAGGATCACACAAATTGTTCAGCAGGGAAGCCAGGATTAGCTAGTTTCAGACTGAAATTCAGCCACTACATAGGGATATCTATCTGACATGAAAGATTAATGCTTTCCCTTTAATTCTTTAAGGATGAGATTAGAGCGTAGGAGACAGGCAGAATCCACATTTCATTTTGGGTGACCGGCCAAAAATGAAGTGGGGATTCTGCCTGTTTACACAGCTCAAACCTTGCCAAAGTACATAAGAATACTTCACACCAGACACACACACTACGCTATACACATGCCTATAACCTAACCCAACGTCTAGATATGTGATCATATGATGGTCATTTGCATAAAGTCAACTTTATTTCAAAGTTAAATGCAAAGATGGTGGTAGAATTAGATATGCCCTGTAGCACTGCCACAAAAGAGCGCTGTATTCTAAGGAATGGAAAAAGAATGCCCTCGCTGCTAGAGGAAAGGGAGCACACAAACAGAAATATATAATATGCCCAGAGCTCCGAAAATCGACGCAATAGCTCTGATTAAATGATTCAGTGCAAAAAATAAAAAATAATTATTTTCAGTGAAAAATTCTATGAATGGAAATAATCAGACAACAATAGTATTTAAAACACTGTGCTAAAAAGTCTGGATACTTATTTTATATTAAAGTTAGTCAGTAGATCGACTTGCTACTAACGAAGATTTTTTTTCAATTGTTTAACTCTCTCTACTTGAAACATTTCTTACAGCATCAAAAGTTGAGATACATTTTTTGTTTACAGGTGGGAGGAATTAAATGTTGAGCTCGCGAAGAGAATTAAAAAGAGCAATACTGTCCTTTAAGTTCAAATGCAAAAAGAACATGTGATGGACAAAATGTTGAATGTAGGGTGAATGTCAAACATTCACCCCAATACCGAGATCTGGGCCAAAATCCATCATTTTTTGCCACCCATACTACTCCAGTTTAAACCCAGCCATATGCAAATCAGTCTTGCCCCTGTTCCCCATGGGAACAGTCCAGGCTGAACGGCCAGGCCAGGTTCGCCCTGGACGGAAAAACAAGCATCCTAGGACCAGTGTCGGGGATTCACCACTCATCAGCCAGGCTAGCTTGACTCCAGTGGCATAGAAAGCACAGGACCCACGCCTGGGCATACCCGTCCCACTCGGGGTGACAAATTCAAAAAGAACATGTGATGGACAGAATGTTGAACAATGTCAAACGTTCACCTCACTACAGAGGTTTGGGCCTAAATCTATTGGTTTTTTTTTGCTCCCCATGCCATTCCAGTTTAAACTCAGCCATATACAAACCAGTTTTGACTCTGGGAACAGTCCAGTGGGAACTGCCAGGCCAGGTTCTACCTGGACTACAAAACAAGCAGCCTAGGACCGGTTTTGGAGATTCAAGACTCATCAGCCAGGCTTGGCAGTTTGGGTTGGACTGTTCCCATGAGGTACAGGGTCAAGACTGATTTGCATATGGCTGGGTCTTAACTGGGGTGGCATGGTGAGCAAAAGAACAATGGATTTAACCCAGATCTCTTGCCTGGGGGTGAATGTTTGATTTGCTCAGCATTCTGTCCATCATCTGTGTATCTTTTGCTTGCTTGCCTTAAGTGTGCCGCGTATGTCCAGATGTGGGTCCCGGGCTCACTGTGCCACTGAATTCAAGCTAGCCTGGCTGATGAGGTGTGATGCTCCAAAACCGGTCCCAGGATGCTTGTTTCAGATTCAGGTGAACCTGGCTTGGCAGTTTGAGCTGGACTGTTCCCATGAGGAGCAGAGTCAAGACTGATTAGCATAGGGCTGGGTCTAAACTGGGGTGGCATGGTGAGCAAAAGCATGATGGATTTAACCCAGATCTTGTGACTGGGGGTAAATGTTTGATTTGCTTTGCATTCAGTCCATCATCCGTGTGTCTTTTGCTTTCTTGTTCAGCAGGGATCAGCTGTATTTAATAGTCTGTATTACAAAGGCACTTTCATGATGCTGGGGATGTTAACTGTGGCAAAAGTATGTACTGCTGTTACATAAAAAAAGAACCAAAACACACGACCAAGAACTGGGTGTTAAGGCCCATCACTGCCTTCGAGAGGTTCTGGTGACAGGACGAATCACAAGGCAGATACTGCATGATTTATTTGGCCTTACTAGGAGTGGCTACACATTCCTATGGGGAAGGTATCAGCAGTTACCGACCCCAATAGAATTATGAACGGTTTACATGCGCCATTTTTTTGTGGGTAAAAATCTGGGCCAAAGGAGGAATGAGGGCATCACATCCAGAATTATTGATCCCCCCTGCAAGTCCTGATTTAATAGTGGCGTCTCAGGGTCCACCCTGTAATGGGTCAGACTTTTGTACCTCACTTGTGTTACCAATATCAGTAGCTCCAAGGTGGGGAAAGAGGGACTCATTTCAAGTCCCAATCTTAACAGGCGGTGTTCGTGGAGGAAATACGATTTAGTTTAGAAAGAGGCGCAATCTAATGAATTCACAGTTTAGAATGTACCTAAATATGCAAAACAAGCCCCCACCTCATGTGACAAATAACACATTACTTACCCTTCGTAACTGCAGCTGAGAAGCCCTCAGGGAGCAGCCCTACAGTGTATACATAATATGCATTTAACTTATAAAATATATGCATACAGGCAGAGGGCTTGGTTGGAGTAATGCCTGGTATCATGCCATGCTTAAGAACGCTGGACATTGTGCCATAGTGCAGCTAAAAGGAGAAGTTGTTAATGGTAGAGCCCCTCGCTATCTTTCTGCTCTGGTGCAGCAATATATCCCCCCCCCGTACACTCAGGTCCTCGACGCAGAATAAATTTAAGATCCCGCGCATCAACAGAGCCAAGATGGGAGGACGCTCGTTTTCCCTGTTGGCCCCATCCTTATGGAATTCTCTTCCTCAATTTTTGCGCACTGAATTGTGCTTTCTGAAATTCCGTAAGGGAATAAAAACTTGGCTTTTCAACAATTAATGTTTGATCTTATGCTCCTCCCTCCCTTTCACCGTTCAGTTTGCCCTAGCGCCGGGAAACCTCCGGGTAGCTGCGCGCTCAATAAATGTAATTATAAATAAATAAATAAATATCAGTCCTGCATTGCCTGAAGTAAGTGCGTTCATATCGCGCGGGCGTTCATGGAGCGGCTGAGGATTATTATCCCCCCACAAGAACTGTGCCGACCAAAACAATCATTCAAGGCCACATTTTTCTACTTGTATTTTGCTGAAATGTCATTGGTTTCACATGATGATTAATTCTGAAGAGACATTTATGTCATATTCCAAGTCTACAGTGCATGCCATAATGGCATACAAATTATAATATTGCATGAGAAATCATAAATATAGACCTATAAGCAGGGCTACTGCAACTCTGTGATTTTGTGGCAGTTACGCTTTTTGCATATTTAAGGATTTACTGCATTTGCCACATAATCTATAATCTGCTACACTATCCGCAAAAAATCTGTTTGTGTCTTAAACGGATCAAAAGTTACTAAAAACACAGGAACACGTGTTGCTGCAAGTTGGAAGGCCTTTTGCAAAGGTCGACTGGTCCTCTTTAGGTTGCTTACTGCTTTATTTGGGTGTAAGACTTTTACTAATGAAGTGAAACCTTTTACCAGACATAGTTAACCTGTGTAAAATGACAAACTAAGAAGTAATACGATCACTAAATGGGCCACATTTAAGCTGCATAAATTGCCTTTTCTTGTCACATAATTTGGCCCTTCCCTTTCACATTATTCCAGTGGCCCTGCCCATAAGTAAACTATGTGCTGCTCCCTCAGGGCAGATTCTAACCTAGGACTTGATGAGGAGAGGTCTCCGGCTCCTAAGATCAGTCCGTGAAAAATAGTTCTAACAGGAGAAGATAGTGGATGTGATGGAGATGTATCAAGTGAGTGGAAATTACAATCCCCTAGAAGTAGACCCTGTTCAGGGAGGGGGGCACAGAGGAGACAGGGGCCATTGGGCACAACTGCTGGTAATAAGGTTGTTTGACAATGGTGTCCTGGGGACTGCCCTACTATAGCTCTGCAAACTAGGACAATTATACATTATCCAAGCTTGATCCGCAGGGTGGCCAGGGCAAGGTGTTAGAGGCTTCTCAGAGAGGTAGAGTGGGAAAAAGATCTCAGAACGCAAGACTCAAACTAATAGACACAGTAACCGAGTGTGCAACACAGAGGTTGTCTTTTGAATAAAAGAAATAACTTTAATGACACAGAATAACTTAATATTACGCAGTGCAATCAGAGGAAAGGCACCAAAAGGTTGAAATCCTGTCTAAGATTTTGAAGGCTACACATTTTGATACCCTTACCCACAGCCTCTATAATCCCTGGCATCTTATCCTGGATATGGCGCCTTTCCACCACAGCTGCAGCTCACTCAAGATATGTATGCACCCAACATTTCAGTTCACTTTGCACTTCTCGTGGTTATTCATAGAAAGTCTTAGTTCCTGTTGCAGACCTCGGTCTGCAACTCGGACTCTTGTTCTCTCACAGTTCCCAAACCCCGCGGTTACCTGCGTCATGGAGCTGCAGTGTGAGCAGGGGTGGGGCCAACCTGTAATGCACTTGCTCCTGCTGTGCCAGCTTCTGAGATGTGGGGGTGTGGCAATTGGGAACTTGAAAACTTTAAAGATTTCATTGCGGTGGCTCCCTTAGGAGGCTCTAATCTTCCAGTCTCAACAGATGCTCCTCCCAGATCAGACTACCCTGAGCCCTACTCCACCGCTGGAAAAGTCCAGTCATGACATCGAAATAGCAGGAATGAAAGCAGATCTGCATTCCCCATGATTGATTATGGTGTGCACCGGCAGCCCTTGAATCTGGAGGAGGGTTCTCCCTGCTGCCTTAGTACTGATAGTTGTGCTGTTCTGATTACTGCTGAGCTCTTGTCCTGCTATCTGTGTCCCACCATGCCCCGTTTACTGCACTGGCCAATAATCGTCGCCACATCATTTCCACTGAGTCTACAGAGCAGGCAGCTTCGGAGAGTCGAAGACAGACTTCTATATTCATGTGAGAATAGTGCTGCCCGCACCAAGGCCAACACAGGTCCAACAGCTGCACGATTGGAGAGGCTGATTTCAATGCTGGAAACTATATTATGATTCAATAAGCAAACTGCAATGTATTAATTAATGTGCATTTCAATTTACGATGCTTCTGCAGCTTATTTGTTTTGCGTCAGTCTAGTCTGAGATGCACACAGAACCTGGCTTCTTCAACAGGATATTCAAAGCAGTGACATATATAAGAAGAAGAAGATGTCCATGGACTATTGGAGTAAAACTGTGGAAACTCTAACAAGAGGTTTGGTTCAAAACAATCTGTGGCGCACATGGGGCGGGAAGTGCTTGATGTGTTTGGGTGCACAGGACTCGATGGAAGACTGAAAGGCAATCACTGTCCTTACACAGCCCCATTGTGTTTAAACTTTGCAAAATAGAAAATTATGAAGGCAGAGCCAAAGTGCAATAGTCAGTCGCATGTCAAGAAATGGAGATCAGTGAGTGCTTGGTGGGGCCTACACCCAGAGGGACGCGCACTACGCGGTCCGTGCGAGGAGGACATGGATAAAACAAATAGCAAATGTCAGGTTAATGACGAATAGCAGCAGACACAGACAAGTATTGTGCTCATGTCATACATTTGGGAATCAAATGCACACCATTTCCATTCTAATCCAGGGTTAGTCTTCCTAAAAATAGCTATGATCCACAGGTTTTGCACTGCTCCGAGCAGCAGGCACATTAACCGATTGAGATATTTTACCATAATGTGTGTAAATTGTAGAAAGTGGCTAGAGACCATGAGTTTTCACCTGCCCGCTTTTGCCAGCAGTGCTACACCAGAAATGGCTCCCAGGTGCTGTGAATCATTATTCATCAAGGAGCCGTTGTGTGTAAAAGCATGCTGTCTACAAAGGGTTACTTTTTTACTTTCAGCCCAGCAGAACATTTTATTTCCTCCTTAAGTTACACCTAGAAGTCTCAGTTCAGGTTTACTGGCCTAAATACCGGCAGCCCTGTCTACCGGCCTACTGACCTTGTGTGTCCCACTCAGGCCCCGTTCTCCTCCCCGGAAAGTTCTACCATGTGTTCAAGCCTCTGCGTATAGGCCCTGGAGATTGATCTCCGCTACCCTGTATCATATCACAGATTCTTTTCTCCGTTACAATGAAGCAGACCGGTTAGGCGCCTCGGATCCCCCATGACCGTGTAGCTTTTTGCACAAAGCAGGTGTATTGACTTGCTCGTGGGCAACAAGAGTTTGTTTTTTAAGCAGAGTGACTGTTTTGTCCTCTTCTTACGTTGTCCTGAATGTGCCGAAACGCGTCGACAGATGTTCTGGATTGGAGAAACCCGGCAAATCAAATTAAGGAATGATACATCGATTGAGAATATACTCTATGATTGATTAAGGAGCCTATTATTGTTTCGACCTTTGTGTATTTACTGTATGTGGACTGCTTTGCTTAATGAATTTCTGCAGCCAGTTTGACAAATCGTAAGCCAGAAGAGAAACGGAGTATTATTTGATGTTATTTAATAAGCTTTCTATTTTTGTAGTAAATAACTTATGTCTGTTTTGTGAATGTTTGGGAGATAAAGCTATCTACAATGTTTTGAAGTTGTATTTGCTTCTATTTTCGAACAGATAAAGAAATTATGGTCGGTATAATGTCATACCAGGAGAGAAATTAATTAATCATTTCTCTCATGAATATTTTCAGTATCTCTTTTCCAACACTTGCACAGGTTTGGATCCTGCCTGAACTCCTAATCAAGGCGCCGTAGAGCTTGCAGTTTTCCGTCCTTTTGTAGGAGAGGTATGCAGGGCTTCCCCCCTCCTTGCTGAGCGGTTCCTGGGAGCAGGGGAATCGCGCGCTCGCAGAGCGTGAGGGGTTTTTGCACTTTCTCGGAAATCCAGTTTCCCGCACCTTTTGAGCTGCAAGAATAAACAAACCTGCCACTGATTACAAATCTCTGTCTGCGGCACCCTGCCCTACACTCCCAGTATTCACCTTATTGTCTGCAAGTCATTGGTTCCCAGACTAAACTCGGTGCACATCTGTTCATGGCGCCCCTGCCTAGTTTTGATGGCGCACCGGGGTGCTGTGGCGCAAATATTGGAAACCAATGGATGGTATTAGTTTTTCAAGAAAAGCCGCAGCGGGTGTTCTGTGAAGCAGTCACCATCTGATTTGTGTCATACTTGAATTCATTGTTGCGGTTTTCGTCACAGAAAGCGAAAGTTTACAAATAAGGGACACAGAGTTATAGAACTCATCAATCGTTGAATTAAAGCCCTAGGGGACGAAGGGAGTAGGGCGGATACCCTGGGGCGCTGGCAGAACCCACCTATGGAACCCCTAAGAAAACGAAATGTATTTGATGCAGTGGTAACAAATTTTGTCAACAGGATGTTCAGTTTTGTGTTGTCCGGGTTTAGGAAGGGAATAATGGTGTGCTTTCTGATACCCGTTTTGAAGGTTAATTGGCTGGGGTTGCTGTCCCAGAGATCTTTTACATTCAGTAATTGCTGGCAAACCTCAAGGAACTGAATGTATGCTTGACCTGGCCTGCTGGAGCTAATTTCAGACCATAACAATGCCTCGAGGCTGCCGGCCCGGGTCCCCCGCAGCTTGTGACAGAGGTTGAGGTAAGCATTGGGCTGCTGCCTGCTGGTCAGATCGGCCCAATTCGAGCCTAATCTGAGCAGCAGAGGAAGACTTGGGAGGCAGAAAAAGAGTTTGTAAATCTCTGTAACAAGTTTGTTAAGCAAAAAGTTGTCCCTTCCCAGTAGAATTTCCCTGCCAAAGGTTAATGAAGGAGAGATGTTGGCCCTTGTGACTGATAGCGTCACCGGGAGGGCCAGGCCTTTTGCTTCCACTTTTTTCCACTGCTTCACAAAGCAACCTCTAATATCAATTTGCACCCCTAGACACCAAGATATGTATCCGTTTTGGTCACCTCATCGAGGGCCCTCTAGTTTGTACCAAACGCAAGACGGTGGATCCTTGCTTGTGCACCAGTACCTATGGACTCGTACAAGGACTGCAGGAAAGCTCAATTACTCCCAAGTTCAGCATCTTAACAAACCTCAGCCTTGATGAAGCCCTGGACGTGAAACTGTAAACATAGCTCTTCACTGGCAAGCTATCTCCTGTATCTAGGCCATTCACACAGACAAGTGTCAACCCTCTAATTAGTGAAAGGAAATAGGAACAACATCCACCACTTCTCTACGCTCCCTTTGCTGCTCAGAAGACACTTCAGGGGCAAGCTGTATAGCTACCTCAGAGCCACCCTCCTCATCACTGGGCAATAGTTGAGGAAGGGGTTTACTATCTTCCTCAACCTCCTCCATCACTGACAGGATGATCACTGTAAAGTCTTTTCAGATATATGGCTTAAGTTGGTTCACATGGAAAGCTCCTTTAGCTCCCGTGAGGTACCTGTGTCCACCAAGTAATTTATTTTAGATACTCCCACCACTTATTCTTCAAAGCTCGTGGACAAATGTGCTTCAGCACTAACACCTCCTGACCATCTTAGCAGCCATTTAGCGTTGATTTTCGGTTATTCTATTCTTTCATGAGCTCTTTGCTTATTTAAATACTTTTTCTTTACCCAATTCTTTTGTGGTAAATCTGGGTACTCCCCTTCCTTCTCTGGCTGAGCTGAATGGGCAACACGCTAAGGGCTCAAAGAGAAGCTATAAGGGACTGAACCCAACTCCTTTCTATGGAATTTCTCTGTAGGTAGGAATGGCATGAGATGGTTCCACTGCTTCCTGAGGTTCTTAGGCAGAGTTCCCATTATGCTCCGAAGCTTTTTCTTTTTAAAACCTTTCCACACACTTATTGGTCTGAGACGGTATGCCAAGAAAAAGTGTTAAGTCATAAGCTTCTACCATATTTCTCTCATACAGGTGGGGATAAAGTGTGTTCTGTGGTTGGAAATCTGACTCAGAAAATCAAGCCCTTGAGAAGATCCCTAGGACGGCCCTAGCTACTGCCTCCGGATACCTGGTGGCATGATTCAACAACAATTAAGATGCACTTCTTGTCTGTTGCTGGGAGGGGGGTCAAATGGATCAACAAGGTCAATGCACAGCCGCTCAAATAAAACACCTACATGTGGAAGTGGCACTAGCGGTGCCTTAATATTACTTACTGACTTGCCAATCGCGGAGTACGCTGCCGGGAGACGCGGTGTAGCAAGTCCGCCGAGCATTGACCCCTGACTCGAATTTGTTAAAACCTTCAGATTCTTGCTCTAATCTGGGGGTCTATGGCGGCGAGGAAGTGGAGACGTGAGCAGCGGAGCAAGCGGTGAGGAGGAGCCGGCTCGACATCACAATATCGTTTGGGGAGATTGCCATCCCCCGAGTGTACTGCTGGCGCGAGATAGTTTTTATTGAGCGCAGACTTTTTGAAAAGCTCTTCATTACCGGACTGGTATGAACTGTGGCTTATTGTTTTAAAACTCTAGATTGTAGGTAATATTTCGGGACTTTTTAGGGATTTGTGACTTTACTATTTACGAATATTGCCATTCACATTTAGTTATAACAGCTTGACAACCGGTAGATTTTGAGTTACAGTTTCTGGAGAAGTCTGCAAGCTTTAGTCTAACTTTTTGAGTCGAAAATAGCAATTAGGTGTTTCCCCGTTATAATACAGACATACTGTTTGTGGTAGACTTTATTGCTTTGGACTGGGCTGTACTGGCTATGGGACCCAAGACGGCACGCAGTGGGAAAACAAGAGCTATTGGAGAGAGTCAGGTTGGCACTCGAGCAGCCCTCGCCGCCAAAATGTATCAAAATATAGGGGACAAGGAATCAAGTAGCAAAGACTCTGAGGTAGCTAGGCAGGCTAATCCTAAGATTCCGCAAATGTTTCAGCACGTTACTGGGAAAAAGCCACGACCCCGGCTGGCGGGTCTACTGGTATTAGTGCTATTGATTAAGATAATACTGGGGGAGTACTTGAAGGCCCCCCATGTCAGATACAGGACTCTCAGCCATCTCAAGGTGCGGAAGGGCACGACCTGATCTTGGCAAATGTGACACATGCGGCACGGGTGGTCAATACCGCTAGTGGTCAAGATGTTATTGAAGATATAACTGATCCCACTAGTAGTAAGGATAGTGAATTCTATTCTCTTTCCGAGCAGTCAGATGGGACTGACGTTGATGGCGATTTAGAGGATGATTTCTTGACCCATGAAGAAGTTTCTGGAGATATCACCCCCACCATTTAGGATAATGTACAAAGTGGCGAAAGTCCTGACATTTCTACAGATAACAGACACGGTTCGGAAGAGAGCTGCTGCAAGTTATGTGTCTCCTGTAACAGAATTATCCGAATGGGATCCCGCAGGTGGGGCACAACTTTGAGAGATCATCGGTTCCCATTCCGTTAACGATCAGTAAGGAGTGGGCAAGGTGTACAACATTCACGAGCTATCTTGATCTCTTTGAACAACTTCTTAGCAAGGCAGACATTGTATGATCTTGCTCGTCCGGAGAAAAAGAGATCAGGTAAAGGAATTCAATTTTTTGTGAGCCCAGACTATTGCCACTCAACTGTGGGGAAACGGTGGCAGATTCGTCAATTAATTGCACTGTTTCAATCCAAGGGCCTACAGGTGTTTCTTTTACAGCCTGCAACTTTAAAAACGATCCATAATGGACAGAGTCGTTTCTTTACTTCTGAGGCCTCAGCTAAGGAATATCTTTGTTCTTTGGGTTAATTGTTAAGTGCATTGGATTCGTGGCTAAGGCCATTTATTTACTTGATATCTTTATTTTCTTGATATTATGCACTTGGACTGTTCTAGGTTTTTGTTTTGATAGACTTTGTGGAAATGGGACCTCTGAGCATTTCGTGAGTCTCTCATAAGCATCTACAGGGCGATAGGCCCGATTGTCTTGATTTTGGGGGAGGGACACTTGAGGGGTGGGGGAGGTTGATTGGACGGGGGAGAGTAGGGGGGCACTTTTGGGGTAATGGGTTCGGTGGTTTTTGTGTTAAGGGTGAAAAAGGGTAAAACAACAGTTCATAACAAATGTTGCAAGAGTTTAGGAACAATTTTTCTTTTTGTCTCATACATTGACGACCAGCAGTTGATTGGGGATAATGACTAGTAATAGCTTGCGTATATGTACATTTAACGTACGTGGGCTGAATAACGTGCTTAAACAGAAGCGAGTGATTGGGTAATTGCGGCTAATTAATCTTGATATAATATGTCTTCAGGAAACACACGTGCCTTGGGCAAATTGCAAGATATTAACAGAACTAGGCTACACATTATTAGTTGGGTCTAGGCAGGCTACTATGAATCGCGGAGTGGCAATTCTGGGGCGCCAAGTGATAATTGCTACAGCTAAAGAGAGGGCAGATAATTTTGGGTGCTGGACAATAGCTGAATGTATTATTGGTGGTGTGGTGACCACAGTCTGTACTTTATACGGCTCTAATTTAGATGAAGTTGAGACTCTAGATTTATTGAATGTTGAACTTGCACTACGGGGCACTCCCTTGTTATTAATTGGGGATTTTAATATACATGGTGAACTAGATACCTGGGACCCCCAATTTACTAGACATTCTGGGCGTAAACCGAAAGTATTTAGAGCATTACGCCAGCTATTGTCTCAGCATGGCTTAAACGATGGATGGCCATTGGCGAACCCAGGGGATCCTGGTTATACGTTTTTTTCAATCCCACATAATAAATCTGGTCGACTAGATTATATTTTTGCCCCTAGATCGCTAATTATTGGGGATACAATGCAGGTGATGCCACGGATTACATCAGACTATGGTCCCGTAGTTATGGATTTGGTTCCTTTTAATATCGCGCGGGCGCAACTGTCATTCACATTTAGTAAAAAGTTAATAGCTGATGATGAATATGTAGCCCATATTCAAGAATGGGCCAAGCGGTTCCTAGAATATAATAGAGGCACAGCCTTACAATCTATGGTCTGGGACTGTTTTAAAGCTGGGATAAGGGGTGAAACTGCTAGCTATGTGTGGGCTCAACAAAGGGAACGGAAGGTTGTAATTGAAAAGTTGTTGTTAGATTTAAAAAATGCGGAGATTGAACTTATACGTGCAATTAAATCACACAGTGATAGTCAAATTGCTCAGACAGGTTACACGCTGCAAGGCGAAAATCAATGGGGTTTGGAGTCAGGACATAGCAATGCAGTATAAAACAAATAAAACTGAGAGGTATGAGTATGGTGAAGCAGTTGGCAGGTGCCTCGCTCAAAGGCTTTGTGGTCGGCAAACATCTCAAAGAATAGATGCATTGGAGGATAACAAGGGGCACTTGCTGGAAACTACCGAGGGTATCATAGATGTTTTTCCACAGTATTACAAGGGGCTATATACTCAGGAAAGTTTATCTCAAGATCAGATTGACCAGCTCTTGTCTAGAATCGACCTACCTACGGTGAGGCTTCAAACAAGAGAGGAACTAGAGGCTCCAAAATCTACATTCGAATTAGAGATAGCTCTTAATGATCTTGCGCTCAGAAAAGCAGCTGGTCCCGATAAACTTCCTTTA
This sequence comes from Lissotriton vulgaris, assembly GCF_964263255.1. Taxonomy (NCBI): domain Eukaryota; kingdom Metazoa; phylum Chordata; class Amphibia; order Caudata; family Salamandridae; genus Lissotriton; species Lissotriton vulgaris. The sequence continues at coordinate 793,907,045 of NC_141685.1, read as the reverse complement.
GAGGTTTATCGAGTTTGATTTTCTTTTATCAAGGAAGACATGCTTGCTACTTTTATTGCTGCCCAATCTGGTACCCCCCCTCCATCTTGGGATGATGCAACAATCATGGTGTTTAAAAAGAAGGATAAGCCCTCTAATCTCCATGGGTCATATAGACCTATTACATTAATTAACGCTGATGCTAAGATATATTCCAAAGTATTTGCTAACCGTCTAATCCAATTGGTTCAATCATTGGTGTCTCATTATCAACATGGGTTCCTTCCGGGTAGGAGCACTGTTAATCATGTACATAGGGTTATTGCCGTTTTAGATTACGCACCAGCGTATCATAAAAATATTGGGTTGGTGTTTTTGGATGCAGAGAAAGCTTTCGATCGTGTGGCTTGGGCATTTCTTTGGTCCGCAATGCATAAAACGGGGCTTGGCCCTTTGTTTCTGTGTGCTTTACAGACTATGTATAAGCGACCAAGGGCCAAGATTTGTGCGATGGGGCAGGTGTCCGCTTTTGTTTTTATTACACAGGGTACACGCCAAGGATGCCCATGCGCACCATTATTATTTGCAATTTATATCGAACCACTATTGCGAATGCTTGAAACTTCTCAGGGCATACAATCAATGATTGTGGCTGACCATCATATACGGGTTTTAGCGTACGCTGATGATATTGTGGTAATAACATCAGATCCCAAACGAGCATTAGCTGAAATCGAGCACTTGACACAAGAATTCGGGAAATGTTCGGGTTACAAATGAAACATTTCAAAAACCCAGGTTATCTGTACCGCTGGGATATGCCCTAATGAACCACGAGTGACTCATGAGGCTAGATGCCCAGGGATAAAAATCAGGATGTCACTCCAGGAGATTGTATCTGTGACCTGGGCAGATATATTAAGGTCAGTTAAGTGCCAGCTTGAAAGGGTTGAAAGCCTTCATTTGTCCATGGTTGGGTGACGTAATGTTTTTAAAATGTCTATATTACCTAGGGTGCTTTATTATTTTCGTACGGTACCTTTGGAGTTAACACGTGCACAACTAATGCAGCTACAATCCATAACGGACCGCTTCATTTGGGGCTGGAAGACTGCTCGCCGTGCTTCCGAATATAGGACATTACCACTTTTAAGAGGAGGATGGGGGGTCCCGAATTTTGCTTTTTATTATTTAGCTTGTCTCCTTCAAAATATGCAAATTTTGGTGATTGGGGGAGAGATACAGATGTTTGAAAGCCCAAATATATATACGATGCCAATCTCGACAAATGCTCCTTAGATTCCTTGAGCCAAGCTACTATAAAAGAACTAGATTTAAGATTGTGTTAGCTGCATTTAAAGGCTGGAGATGGATACGCAAAATTATTTGTTTAAATCGTATCAATTTCTATACACCATGTGATTCCATGAAACTATTTCCTTTAATATTCTGGGATAACCAGATGAGGAACTGGGCTGATAAGGGCATTTGCCGCCTAGGGGACATGTTTAATGCTGGTGCTATGGTTACTTTTGCTGAGATAGTGTATAAATATGCAATCTCTCAGACGATTTCTTTAAATATCTGCAGTTACGGGATTTTATTTTCAAGCATCGCAGTACTATGCCAATTGTAAGTAATGATCTTCTTATAGCTTTGAATAATCGGGCTAAGATTGGGACTTTATACGACAGTATGTTTAGTACGCAGCGTGATGATGTTGAAGCTCATGATGCAAAATGGGGTCTGAGACTTGATACTTCTGGTCAGTTTATTCAATTCTCTATTGAAATGGCTTCTAAACTCACTTTGTCTGCTAATCTACGGGCTCAACACTACAAAACCTTGTTTAACTTATACCGTACACCGGCCAAAATGATGAAGTGGGGGGACATGCATAATGGTCAATGTTATAGATGTCAATCAGACGCAGCTCACATTCTACACATTTTTTGATTGTAAACTGTTGGAACTGTCTTTTTTGTCAATTGCACAATTTCTTTCTAATATGACGAATATCAATGTGGTGATATCTAGAGAGTAACTGCTGTTTGGATTGTGTAAATACTTCTGCACTGTATTATCCATATAGGTTCCTTTTTTTATGGCTATGTCAGTTGCCCGATTGTGCATCGCCTCTATGTGGCGTATACCTGAGGCACCCTCATATGAAATGTGGCAGGCTAGGTTCTATAATGTATTTCACTTAGAATTTAATCTCTACCGCCTCAAGTCAATGAAGAAAAAACAACTGGGGATCCAGATTTGGCAACCTATGATAGATCATATGAAAAGTGATTTATCGGATTTGTGTTTTTGTCTCTGCCCGGATCGATGTGGCACTATTGTTCAAACCACATGTCTTGGCATTTCTGGTTCTACTTTTATTGTTTTCTGTTCTTTTTTTTCTCTGTCTTTCTTTCCTACTTCCCTTTTTTTGCAGAGTATTGTTTAAAACCTTGGTCAATGTATGATTTGCACATGTGATATTTTTGTTATGAACTGAACAATAAAAATAAAATTTTAAAAAAGTGTCCTGTTCACGATGGTAACCACTAACCTCTTACAAGTTCCTGGCTGAGGATTCACTGGCTCACTGCACAGTAGTCCATCCTGTCAGCCAACAAAAGGTTTCACAATCACTTCCTTGAAGACCTTTCTCCAGGGCTTCCTTTTAAAGATCCACCAGTGTGGGGCATGAAACTTGTGCCTGACTGAACTCCTTCCGAGTACATCTTCCAGCAGCTACTGAACCCTGCAGCTCTGGCATTGGCCACTATACAACACTGGGTCCGATTTGGAAGTCTTATCCTCCAGGCCCTCTGAAGCAGGGATGATGGACGCCACAGCTAGCACCTTTTCAGAGTCTGCCCGACCCATTTGCTACCCATGTCTGGTAATTCCAAATCTAGGACTAACCCAATCTCTTCCAGAAATTGACCAGCAGCCTCTGATCTGGTCAACACAGCTGATTTAGTCCAAGCTACGTAGGCTTACGGTTTAAGTCCTGAACCAGGTGCAAGAAAATAATTGCCAAAAAAATCTTGGTTCTCTAACACACTACATCAGGCCTCAAACAATCATAGAAATGTTACCAGACCTGCAGGTCTAGTGACTTAAATATTCCACCCAACCTAACTTTAATGCTCTTGACCCATAAACTGGTTTCAAATGATGTGATCCTGCGCAAATATTTTTAAAAAGTGAGCCGCTATTTTCTTTATTATCACATATGAGAGCACCTTCAAATATGCCACTTCAGCATGTCTGCTATACAAAAAACAATTTTGTGTGATTTAATTGACTGAACTTTTGCTCCATATTTGATACAAATCTAGCCACATATAGGATACACATGACCCCTGACAGGCCTCTTATTATTATTATTATTAATGACATTTGTTAAGCGCCTGGTTGCACAAGGAACAGTGCGTCCCCGCGCTGACAATCCCACTAAACATCTCTTCAGCTTAGCTCACAGAGGATGAGCTCTAGGGTCAGGGGAAACTATACTGATTATGTTTTGGGGAAGAGATGGGTTTTCAGCCTCTGTCTGAACCTTGTTTCAGACGGTTCCATCCTCAATTCGATGGGTAGGTCATTCCAGTCTTTACTGGCAAGGTGTCTAAAGGACCGTCCTCCCATCCTTGCTCTGTGGATCCGTGGAACCACTAATAGCATGCTGCCCATCGACCTAAGAGGGCGTGAAGGACGATAGATTGGAAGCAAATCCTGGAGATATGGAGGTGCTTTTTTGTGAGCTATGCGATGGGTAATGCACATAGTTTTAAATTTAATTCGTTCCTTTATTGGGAGCCAATGCAGGGAACGCAATGCATGTTTCCCAGAGGCCCTCCTAGGGAGGTTCAGGACAAGCTTGGCAGCTGCGTTCTGGACGCGTTGCAACTGTGTTAGGCCTTTTTTACTGAGTCCACATAGGAGGGAGTTCCCATAGTCTAAATGGGAGGTGACCAAGGCATGTACCATTGTTTTTCTGTTGCTGGGGGGCAGTAGGTCCAGGATTTTCCTCAGGACCTTCAAGATGCCATAGCATTTACCGGCAACATTACCAACATGATTAGTGTAGGCTAGATTAGAGTCAAGAAGAATGCCAATTAACAGCATTGTCTTCAGGGCCAGTGCAGGAATGTTTCTCAAATCATGTTTAAAACCCATCACTTTTAATACATAACTAAAGCATGAAGTGGTAGCACACCGTCATTTACAATCTGCACATTTTTAGCTGAAGTCACCACATAATTTCCCACGGAAATGCAGTTTTACTGATACACTTTATAGTGTACAAACAATAATGTTCGGAAATTGGGTTTCTGCAAATATTTGTCATTTGCACATCACCAAGTAAAGTGTTCTGATTTGTTCTGCTCTGATTTATTTCTGTTTGCTCTCCACTTGTGAATTACAAAAAAAGTGTGCTTTCATAATTCCGGATAACCTTTTTAATATTTGTACTATGCATTTAAAGCTATTTGAGTGTTAGAAAACAAAATATATCCTACAGCCTTTTGTTGCACCATGATTGTCAGACAGCTCACTTGACAAAATCCTCTAACTGTAGTAAGAGAAAGAAAAGTAAACACCATTTTCCATCATAAGATAAGCAGCAATTAGTAAAAAGACAAACTGACATTTTACTTGTCTTTCAACAGACACCAAATGTGTCAAGATACAAAGAAGATTTAAAGGCATCTTTATTCGTCATTCACTTTCTGAATGAACAGTACACCTTGCCTTTCCAGCTCAAGTTCACTCACCAGAATGGACCAGGAGGTTCTGAAAATAGCTCGACCTGATAAATTCTGACTCACCATAGCAAGTGGGCGGGTACATTTTTTTCGAGGCCTGTACATCAACAATCAACAACTTGCAATTTATTTCTTAACTGGGGCAATCGGTACTCCATGTAACACCACTATATCAAGCCTGAGCCATTGGCACCAGGGAGAAACTCCTGGGTTTGAGATACTTCTTTTTAACCAGTCCTGAAAGCACATATCCTTCAGGGCAGGGACATTCTTACCATTGGTACCTGTTTTCAACACAAATTCCATGTGGAATTTTCTGCGTTTTTTTTCTGTGGCAGTCCTTAACATTTTGATGCCTCTCAGAACCCCTGAACATCCTCCTATGGCTGTGCAAAATTGTTTTGCACATCGTAAATGTCCCTAGTATAGGCCAATTCACGAGTTTCACGAATGCAGTAATTTATTTTAAAACCAATCACATTTCCGTTTAAAAAAAGAAAATCAAAATGTAATTAACAGGATTCATGAACCAAGACTCGCAAGTTATAAAATGTTAACCCTTTAACACCTGCTTAATAACTTTTGTTTTAAACAATAATATTGCAAAAAATACTTGAGTTACATCAAACCAACAAAAGTATGCTTTTTGGATAACGTTCTACTTTCATGCCAAGTTTGGTGTAAATCTGTTTAGCGATTCAGGATATAAGCATTAGCAAAACTTCCTTTGGAAGTCAAAATGGTAAATAACTTCTTTGTTGATGCCCACCCCTCAACTTTTTTTTAGTCCTGCATGGATCTGCACTTAAATTGGCATGGCTGTCCTTGGCTAACTGAGGTAGTAGTTTGCCATATCTCATGAAAATCCATCCAAAAGGTGAAACGTTATAGGTAAATTTAAAAATACCTTTCAATGGAAGCTTGCTGGAAAAACACAAATAATGAGTTATAGTGGAGGCTCAACCCTGTAAAACCACTGAAATTTGCCAGTTACATTTGAGAACCCACACAACATATGACATAAGTCATGGTTGACCACCTTGAACAAGAAACCTTCCTGGAGATCAACATGGCAGATGAAAGTGAGTTATGTCATGTGCTGTATGCGTTTTAAATGTAACTGGAACATTTCATTAATTTTACGCATTTGATCTTTAAAGATAACTCTTCAACTGTGTTTTTTGCAGTGAATTTTATTATACGAGATCAATTTTTTTAAATGCCTGCTGCGAACGGCCTGTGCTTCGGATACATTTTGTGCAGATTTATCACACAATGACAATGTTATTAGCAAATGAACAGTTTTTGCCTAACCGTTTCTTGGTGGACAGTATAAATTTAAAATATCAAAATAAGAAACATGCAAAGTCCCTGCCACGGTTGGTGCAAATCCATCAAAGCCAACATTATTAGTAAAGCAAAAATATTTTGACCCCCTCCCTTTAAGTTTGTCCCGTTCATCTTTGCCCCAACCCCCATTGGATCTTCACCAAACCTAATATACTTGCACTGGGTATCACTTACCTTCCCTTTATGGATTGGCACAAAGCCGGACAGAACAATAGAAAACGAATCGCTTCAAATGTTTTTTCAAATGCTTGTATTTCAAAACCTCCTTGACGGCTTTACCCAAATAAAAAAAACGTGTTTTATAATCACTCTCTCTTAGCATAGTTCACAGTTAATGTCAACTTTGCGTTCAAAGATTTTTGCTTTACCTTTCGGCGAAATATCCTATGGCAGCTAAAATTGGAAATGATAAGACCCTCTATGACCCCCCACTCTCGTTCTCTCATGGACGGATCTTTATGAAAGTTAGCATGCTGAAACTTAACAGAGCAAGTAGGCTGCCAAGTTTAAAAGTGAACAGACAAATCAAAAAATGCCCTTTCAGTGTAAACACCATCCCAAACATAACAACACAATGGGGTGTGTCAGTCCCCTCACCCATCAGTTTCCTCTTCCACTTTGGATCTTAAATAGTTAAATGCATTCAAAGAGTGCTCTACCCAAGGGGTGATAAGTATATCACCCTCCCAAAACCCCATCCTGACCGCTCTCCGAATGTAACAATCACAGCAACTTCCATTTCCAGGGCCTTCGCAACCCAACCACTCTCTTTCAGGCTCATTTATCCTCAACTACAGACCTATTCCTGCCAGCAACTCACTACACAGCTGCTTGTCCAAACTCCCCACCACCCCGTTTCCGTTCCATGTGTCAGACCCTTCTGCCACATTCCCATTTTAGTTTCCAAGCGGCCCTACGAATTATGACATCTTCCGTTAAACCTAGCTTTTAGGACAATAGCACCTAATCTAGGCCAGGACTAGGAACACACACTTAAATGGTTACAACCTAGACTACAAATACCAGAATGCAAAGAGTGGCCGATTATAAAGCCAGGATTTGCAAAGGGTTTCAAACATGCAAGATGGTAGACCTACATTACTCTTTACTGCTCCTTTCCTCCGCAGCCCGTTTTCTGCGGTAATAAAACCCCTACCTTTCCCATCACCTACCAGCCCCACGCCCGTAGCTATCTTCACAGCCTGTATCTGCCCCCTCCACTTTGCTTCGCCCCATTATAGCCACATGCTTCCCCACGCTTCTGCAGTTAACTCTGGCCTCCCCACGTCATATCCCGGGTCAGACCTGAGGAAGCCCCGCAGATGCCCCAGGAGTGGAGCCCTCGGGCCGCAGCACCGGACTGTCGCTGCCATCTCTGCCCGCGCTCCCCCGGCAGCAGTAGAACGCGGAAGCCGGGGACTGATAGTGCAGCCAGGCCGCGCCTCCCAGCATCGGTTCTGGCCTCTGGCTCACCCTAGGCTGGAAGGGAGGTGGCACCGCCCTCTTCTCCGGCCGCCTTTGGACGACGTTCCACTTGCAGAAGCTTGAGCAGAGGCGGTGCAGCCTCCGGGGTGAATAAATGCAGCTGTTGCAACACCTCACATCCTGCCAAGCCACACGGGAGTAGCGGATGCACACACGATTCACGTTGCAAACGGAATTTGTAGTGCATCTTTTACATTAATGTAGTAGAAAAAAACAAACCTTAAAGCATGTAATGCAAATATTAAATCCAGCACTGGATTCAGTAATCATGCTTAACGTTGAACAATCTGAGAGTTCTGTTTTTTGCCAAATCCATCATGTGTTACTCAATTAGGGAACGCCATAAAAAAATGAAAATCTCTGTTTAGAACTGCCTCGACCCTACCCTCATTATGTACGCTAGGAGCCGGATGGCTGTCAGGTGTACCTAAGCAGGAGAGTAGATACGATTTGCTAAGTAGTGTGTCGCTTAATTTGCCACAGTCCTTTACCCATACCTATCAACTTCTCGAATTACAAATGTGGGTGAAGTGAGGCGTTAAAGAAGGCAATCCCACACATTAAGGTGCATGGGGAATGAACACTTTTTGGAGGGTGACATCGGTCTGAAAAGGGAGTGACCCCATTAAAGACTTTGGAGGTATTTTGGTTGGCAGGTGGGTGATTAGTAGCAAAAAAGGTGACTCCTGCTCAGGCACGCAACGCCCATTGGGCTCAAAGGGCTTTAATCCCCCCAGCCCCTCCCCCCGTCGTGTGTGCTGAGACAGCTTCCCAGGCACACATACAGCCGCACCTGAGCACTTCACAGGTCTCTGAAAGACCATTTACTTGCTAACGAGGCTTTGTTGTTTTCCCACCTCTTCTTAGATCCCCTGCATCTCCGTTCTGACTATCACTGGAAGAATTAGACCCCCCAACATTTTCAGTAGACCCCCAGAATGTGGCTCTAGTTGTGCCTCTGCTCCTGCCAAATGCAGGTGAGTTGCCGGGTATGTACACCATGTATCTTGTCCTGGTCTTTTATTTCACAAAGCAGTTTATTTGGAAAGTGTAGTTTTTCGGTCTCGCCTACCAGACAGTGCAAGCTGTCTGTTGGTGAAAAGTCTTATAGTCTGCCTACAGTGGGCTTAGAGCTCTGGGGATCAGCCCTAGGACTTGTCTGCTTCAGCTTAGGGACTTTTTTTCTGTTCAACTGCCTCTATTTAACTGTCTTGATAGAACACGACCAGTAGAGATCAGTAAAATACCAGAATTGCTTTCTGCTGAGGGACTTTCTTTTTTCATTTTTTCTGCAAACTGCCTCTATTTATCTTTCTTGATAGAAAACGCCCAGCAGAGGGCAGTAAAATACCAGAATTACTTTAGTATTCTCTAGATTCCAGTCCATAGAAATTGTCTTCCACGAGCACCCATAGACAATTAAAAAAAACAAATCTTGTATTTTCCGTGATATGACCACCGAAGGCCCTGGTTTTATATTAAAAACAGAGCGTGGACTATACCATTTCCCACTGAAAGGCAATATTTCTCTCCACCTATACCTGGCATGTCACACAGTTTAGTACTTACTTTCCCTCCATGTTAAAGAACAGTAGATGTTTCAGCACCCAGGCTAATGTGCTAAACAGCTAAATACATATAAGGTGCCAAAGGCGAGACCGATTGCATTGCAATGCTTATTTCTTTTTGGTTAATCACTCCACAAGAGTGCATATGTCTTCCAGCTGCCTCCCCAAAGCACTGCTCTCCCACCCCCTCCTCTGCAAACTCTTGCTCTCTCTGGCCCCTGTGCTTCTTCTCTGTCCCCTTCCAGTTGCAGCCGGCACTGGTAAGAGCAGTGGGGTGGGGTGGGGGTCGAGGAAGTCGACATACGACGAGCACAAGCAATTACCTTGTGCTCGCAGAGTCCATGCTACGGCGATCGCAAGGTAAGTGGTTTTTATTTTATTTTATTTTTAATTTTACTTATCCCATTGTATGTCGACTTTCCCGACCCCCGCCCTGTCTCACCACTCGTACCTGTGCTGGCCACCACTGTCCCTTCCGCGTTGTTCTCGCCGTAGTGTGCTTTCCCCAGCCGCGTAGTTTTCTCGCCTGTGTTTCCACACAGCAGCTTCACATGCCACATTCTTCTCTCTGGCCAGTGTGCTTCTACCCACCTCCCACTCCTCCCCCCTCCCCCCACAGCGATCCACGTTCCTCTCGCTCACTCATTTTTCTTCCCCCCACCCACACCGGCTGTGTTGTTTTCCTCACACACACCTTCCTGGTTGCATCCTCCAATGCCTCAAAAAAAGAAAAAAAACTCTTTTGCGCTTCTTTTTTTTAAAATAATTATTTACTGATCTAGCTTGGGTCAGTAAATAAAAATAAAAAAAATAACACCCATGTCATTATGTAGGTACACTCATACAATGAGATGGTCAGATGTGTCATTGCTCCATTTTTTGTTTACTCTTTAGCTATTCTGCACAGTATTGGGGAAGCCGTACAGTATCACTGAAAACCATTGACAAAGCCAGCAGGTCCCAAAGACTTGTTTATTTAGCTTTAGGTATGCTCATTTGAGAACTGTTTGATTTCGTATGCGAGAAGCTCATCCAGTCTAAGTTTTTTCTTTGCATCCTGGTACTTGTAGCCGAGAAACTTCAATGGGGTAAGCAGGAATGCAAGTGTCTGAATGCAAAAAAAAACCTGACTGGGTTAAATACCCTTGCATGGACGAGGAAAGCCTGTCCACTCTGCAGTTAGAGCAGCACACACCTTCAACTGAAATGTCTGCTATTAAATACTGTGGGGCACATTATGATGGCGGACGGACCTGAGTCCGTCCGCCACCATAGAGCAGGAGGGAACCTCTGCATGGGCTGCGGAGTTCCCTCCTGTGCAATTAGGATGTGACCGCCACCCTGGCGGTCACATCCTCTATTTTTAACATTGCGGCGGGTGCGGCTTGAAGCTGCACCGCAGCAATGTTAAAAATGCACGCATTGCATTTGTATATAGAAAGTGGCAGGCACCGCGCGGTGCCTGCCGCTTTGCATACAAATGCAGGGGGGTACCATAGGTACCCCCCATGTGCACCCCCCCACTCCCCCCCCCTTCACCTAGGGGGCCCGCAACGGGCCCCCGCAGTGAAGTTACACATGCTTTTCCACGGCAGAAAAGCCGCCGCGGAAAAGCATGTTTCAGAGCCCATCCTAATCTGGCTGACGGTGTCTGAGAGACACCGTCCCCATATTAGTGCTTTTCCGCCGTGGTTATAAGCCAACCGCGGAGGAAAAGCTGCCGACAAAACCAGGACCCACCAGCCATCCAAATGTGGCGGTGGGTCTTTGGTGGGTCCGCAGAGGATTTTCCGCACCCTCCGGGCCGGCAGTGGCTTCCGCCGGCCCGTAGGATGCGGAGAATCCTCCATCCTAATGAGGCCCATAGTATTCTGCATACATTGGGCAACATTGGCAACCCTTTGTACCCATGTGAACAGGGTTACATCCCGGTGTCTGTAGATTGAAAAATCAGTGTTACAGAGCTGGTTGAGGCAGAGTGACCTCTAAATCTAGCACAGTCGTTTGCAAATATAAATTTGAGTTTGCTAGACGTACATTGCTGGATCTCATGGAAACCTATCAAGATGAGGTGGAGAGTCTAGAGAAAAGGACCAAATCTCTGTGGCTTGGCCCAAGGGAAAAGTCCCGTCCAGTGGAACCACACAGTACTGTCATTATGCTTCCCTTTAATGCAGCTGTAAGATCTATCGGGATGTGTGGGACGGAACCAAATAAAAATAAAAAACAACACTTACCTGGACCGGCCGGGCGCCACCTCTTCTCCGTACTCTTCTTTCTGGCTCACCGAGCAGGAAGCACCTGGGCTTCCAGGCTCCCCATAGCCAATCACAATGCTGCAGTTGTGTTGTGATTGGTCTGAGCGCCAAACCACGCGCTCAGACAGGGACTGGGAGGCTTTGCATGTTCCTCACCAGGCTGTGTAAAGCAAGCCTGGTGGGGAAGATGCAAACTGCGCAGGACTGTTGGCGCACTTAAGGGGTTCAAACATCTCCTCTCCCTGCTCTGGTCAGCCCCGCCCGAGAGCCACTCACTTCATTAGAAAAATAAAATGATGATAAAAGTACGTTATTATCATTTTAGTTTTCCAATTGAAGTCAGTGCGGTGATGGTCTTCTGCCTCAGCGGATGAGCCGCCACTGTTTGTGGACCTCAATGGTAAGCAAAGTACAAATGGTAAGCAAAGTTGAACATCCATTTCAGAATAACAGTGAAAGACAGCAGCACCTCTGTCTACTGAAACTCACTGCCAGAGATTTTACAAAGACGCTAGACCGTTCTCCTTTTGTACTAACTCAGGACTGACCTCACTTCTAAATGAACTGTCCTTGTGAAGGTGCTCATGCCACACACTTTGATTGGGCTCCTTCCTTATATGTACATTTCTACCACCCCTAACTTGGAATAGATTTGACCGCACATTGAGCCTGCAAGTCTATTGGGGATTCTGCAGCAAATATGGCAGTGTATTGGCATCCGTGTATGTCACAAGAGCAGGAAAAGGACTGCTCTTCTGCATGCATTGTTCACCCCTCTCCCCTCCCAAACACCTTCAGGCAATTGTACAACCACCAAGTACTCTTGTTTACAGAATCTAATCTTTGGAACCATAAGATGGAAGCAAGGAAAGAGTGAAGAACCCGCTTCCTGCCTATCTGATACTTCTGAACGTAGTCTGGGAACCTGATCATGAGGGACATTCTCCCATGACCACCTTCATGTGTGTGTTCGCATGCTTGATAGTCACGGCCACTTGATATCACAGAAGTATACAAAAAAGTGATGGATGGAATGCATGAATTAATCTCCGCCACTGGTAATTACTCTGAGCCGCAACCCGGTCCATTGTTATTTTGCACACCATGCCACCACACTTTGGATCCAAATCAGTCTTGACTCTGCTCCAATGGGAATAGTCCAGCCCAAACTGTCAGACCATGCCCTCCCTGAACCAGAACTCAGGCAACCCAAGACTGCCTGTTGGGCTCATCGGTCAGATATAGCATGGTTCTAGTGGCACTTGGTACTCACATCTTATCAGAGGTCCTTTGCACATCCTGGCTCCATTTCCTGACTGTGCGTCTAAGTTTAATATTGATTATTCCTTTTTGAGAAACAATGGCATAATGACCTGAAAATGCATTAAATGAAGTGACAGTTATGACATTAGGTGATGTTCAGCTTCAAACCTACTCAAAAGCATTTTGGAGAGGACAAGTTGTAGTTCGGAGAAGGAGTAGTGCACCTCACACTTGTCAAGGATCAAAGTAAAGACTGAAGGCTTAGACGGAGAGATTTGTTTGGAACCGCTGGGCCCTAAAGATCTTGTAATAATAGAGGAAAAACAAACACTTGAGCTAGCAATCCTTTTTGGTAGCAGAAAATGCAGAATTCCAAACAGGTAACTACATTCAAAGAGTTCTTTGAACTGACATTGACTGTTGCATTATATTAACTTTCTTCTGCCTGTGCTCCTGTAGACAACAAATAATGATCATCTATTTTTGATATAATGAAAATCTTTGGGGTAGGTTTGTCAGTGTAAGACACCTTAAACTGAACTAGAATCTTACTAAGAGCTACTGTATACACATCAGTACTTCTTAGCTGGCCATTGGCAGCACTTTATTTTCTAGCATAGATATGAAATAATTTAGGGGTTGGAAACATAAAGGGAAGTCACAGACAAAGAGGATTCTTAAAGATCTCGGGTAGAATGCAAAGGAAGGGTAACAGGAAAGAATATAGAACATCAAGGAAAGGTTTAGGAGTTAGAAGTTTGGAAGATATTACCAGATAGAGAGATCCATAAATAAATTCGGTTCCCCAGATATGCTAGTTAAGAAAGTTTTGGACATCCCTAAAGCATAACAGCAAACTATATGTTCTAGTTCACATAACAGAAGCTGGTACTGTCCTTGCCTCTGTGTACTTTGCTCCAGCACTGTCTTGAACTAGGTTGATTGCTTCTGGGGCATCAGCCCGATTCCCTGGCTTTGAAATATTAGGCCAAGATTATTAATCATGATACGTCATCAGTAGCAGGTCTGTAACCCGCTGGTTTCAAGCACAGTGCACTTGGCTGCTTAGCTGCAAGGGGAGTGGCTTCTCTTTGATTTAAGATTAATATATAAATCTTATGTTGCTGAACTGGTGTCAACGCTTTGACTAAAAATTTGATGGCCCTAGGACAACAAAGAAAACCTTCACATGACAAAATTAAAACTCAAAACCATAAAAAATTATTCAAAAGTCTATAAAAGGCAAAAATAGTTAGTTAGATTAATATTCAGCATCACTTATGCATCAAATAAAGCCAATTGCAATAGGTAATAACATATGGTTGCGCTTCAAAGCAAGTAAGTAGCCAGAACCAATATGAAGTTCAGCCAAGGACCAGCATACAGCTACTCAGTTCAAAGTCAAGGAAAGTCTAAGTAAAAACTCATATAACAACAAAACAACAAAATTTATAAAGCGCATGGCTACCCCAGCACCGGGGCGTCCCAGCGATATAACAGTCTGACATAGAGACTGCTGAATTTCAAGGGAAAGAAAAGTCTAAGTATAAATCGAATAGGCAGACTAACCTGGAGTCTGCACAGTTCTGAAAGCGAGGGAAGTCAGACACATTTCCCCAAAAGGGCACATTGGATAGTGTTAGAACTGGCTATTTCTGGTTGGCTAAGGCTGACGCCAAAGTCAGGCAGAAACCACCATTCTAGTCAGGGCAAGGAAGTCACACGCCAAGATAACCCCTGCTCACCCCCTTGGTAGCTTGGCACGAGCAGCAAGGCTAAACTCGGAGGCAATGTGTAAAGCATTTGCACCAGCACACAACAGCAACAACATCCTAGGCACACCACAAAAGGGACTCCACACAAGGTTATATTAAAATAACTTTTGTATTGTAAACACATATCAGATAAAAAAAATCACACATGTACATTGTGCCAACTGGCACAGGCAACATTCCTAAGGGATTATTTACAAGACAGGGCCACAGGGGCCACTGTTAGAATCAACATTTTTAGAAATAGAAATACTTGTCAGAAGTTAGAATAAAAGGATATAAAATCACTGTAGCACAACATAACAGTTATAGATCACATCCAGTAACTACTGGGAACAGGTACCAGGACCTCACTAGGACCACCTGTACTAAAAAAGAACAACCACTTAAGAATAAAATACATTTAGGGGTATAAACAAGAACACATTACCCATGATGCATGAAACACATTCAGAGGAGTAGTAAAGGAAAAACACATGATGCCTAAAAACATTCAGAGGTATAAGGACAACCACCTAAGTATCACACAGCGTGTAGGGGTCTAGGAAAGAACACATTACCCATGATGCATAAATATACATTCAGGAGTAATAAAGAGAAACACATGATGCATAAACCTACACATTCAGCGGTGTTAAGAACAAAGCACATGATGCAATAAAATACATTCAGAGGTGCAGCGCAAGAAGAGACATGATGCCTAAAACATTCAGAGGTGCAGGAATAACACATTATGCAAGAAAACACATTCAGAGGTGCAATAACCATACAATTGCTCAAAACTTACATTAGCAATTACTATTAAAAACATAGAAATCACATACCAGCCCCCCTCTAATAAAGGGACTAAAAGAGCCCTGTGTCCAGAATGTCAGGGCGCGCTGCCATGCAGCGCCAGTCAGGGGTGCGCCACTGGCGCAAAACTTAAACGTAGCAGGTGCCCACTACTTGCTGGGCACCAGGGAACACTCACAAGATCTAAACGGTGCAGCTGCCCACTAATTGCTGGGCAGCTGAGAGTCCAAACTGCGACGGGGTCCTCACTGACCCGTAGGCGCAAACTGCGCCAACTGTGGGAGCCACACAGGCTCTTGTCACACACTGCGGCCAACTGCTGGAGCCACACAGGCTCTGGACACATCACACATGCCTCATGGTGCAGAACGTTGGAGCCACACAGGCTCTGAAGCACATGGCCAAACTCAGGCTCTAAAACAAATGCCCCCAGGGAGCCTCCTGGGCTCTAGACAACGTTGGGGCGATCCGCTGCCAACCGGGACAGCCCTTCTTGCACCGCCAACACTGTGCCCCACGGGGCTCTCAAAACAAATCTGCCCCCACGTTGGAGCCATCAGGGCTCGGGAAGAACGGTGGGGCGACCCACTGACATTCGGGGCCGCCCTAACTATCAGTGGCATCCCGGCCGTCAACGGCAGCACCACTTGGCCACCCGGAGCCCCCCTCCCTCAGCCCTCTAACACTCACTGGACTGTTGCGGGGGTAGGGGCTCCTCTCCCTTGGACGCAGCAGCGCTTCTCTCCCTCCATTCGGGGAGCCTCGCGCCGGACTTCTCTCTCCCTCCGGGATCAGCGCTCAGCCAATCCATTCGCGGCTCTCGGGCCAAGCCTCTGGTGACGCCACACGCCTTCTTCATCCCGGGGCTCCCTCAGCACACGGGAGCCCGCAACGGGCCACGCTTACTCCTCTCTTCCCGGGGCTCCCTCCAGACCACGGGTGCCCCGGGCGGCCATCACCACTCTCCCGCACTTCTCCTTTCCCCCGGGCTGCGGGTGGGACTTCCGGCCGGTCGCGCCAGGATTGGCCGGCCGGCCATCCACTTCCGGGTCGCTGCGGGCAGCGCAGCGGCCCCGCTTAGGCAGGCAGGCGGGGAATCATTATCCGAGGGGTGGGCTCCCTCGAGATAAATAAGTAAAAAAGTGAATACGCGACGTGGGCAGCCGCGGAAGGCCAAAACAGCGCTACCACGCGCTGAGGGGTAAAATCACAGCGCTCCCAGCGCTACAAATGAAATAAAGCGCTCATAAGCGCAAGCAGCGAGATAAAGCGCCTCCCAAGCGCCACAGGCGAAATAGAGCGCTCTCAAGCACTGGAAGCAGGGCAAAGCGCTCCCAGGCACTAGGGGGAATCAGGAAAAGTCCAGCAAAGTCCCCCCTCAGCCCAGGCAAGGCAGAGGGGTCCCCCAGGAGTCCTCCAGGCATCCAGGGCCTGGGCAGCACCCGCCCCTGGTAGATTCAAGTTGAAAACAAGAACAAGTTGGAAGGGGACACAGCCCCTTCTTATACAGAAAAAAGTCTTTGAAGTCTTTGTGCAGGCAGTGTGAGAACCAGCTAGAACTGGTTATAGGGAAGTCCCTTCAGTATCAGGGACAGAGGTGACAGTCGCCCAGCGTGGGTGGAGCTAGCATTGTGGTCAGGCAGGCACAGCCCTTCACTATTAGGTGCCATCTCCTCCCACTTCCCTGGAAGCAGATGCTGCCTTTCATCCACGGGCTGACTCAGACAACTCCTGGGCTCTCCAGCCCCTGTCACCCTCAAACCAGACAGTCAATCCACAAGCAGGCCCAGGCACTCCTGGACCAGGCTCACCAGCCAATCACATGCCAGACACAAATTACACAAATATGCCAACTTCTAAAAGTGGCACTTCTAGACTAGACACATTCATGCCGCATATACCATTTCACAGCATTCAGTCTCACGAGTTCTCTCATACCAAACTCGCCCCTGCACTCCCCACACATCAGGAACTACCATGGGCATACATATTCCCCATTCATTCCTATGTGAGGGCAGGTCACTCACCACACATACACAGAGAGCGCAAGCACTTTACACTGTACCACAGTGAAAAAGTGCGCAGAGGCCTAAAATCACCACCACCAGGTTCCAGAAACAGGCTAGGAAAAAGCAAAAAGTCTCGGGGTGAGCCTGCCAAAAGGGCCGGGTCCAACAGATAGTTTTTCAGACAATGGAAGGCACACTCTCAACATACGGTGGCGTGATATCACAGGACTAACAACAAATTATCACTCACATAAACATGATACTCAAATAAAGAAAAATTTCAAAACACTTCTTTCCTGAATAATATATATATTTTATCAGCTTTATTCATTAGCTTTTGCAGTAAATATGGAATAACATTATAACATAACTGGTCAGCTTAGCAGTCAAGTGTGACATATCCTTTATAAGCATGATTTGCAAATGGCTGGGCCCAAAACTTAGGTGGCATGGTGGGCAAAAAGGTTTGGGATGCGGGATGAGAGATTACCAGTGGCTGATGTTAAGTCAAGCATTGTATTCCTCACCTTGTTGTGAATGCATTTGATGCCCTAAGTGTACCTGGCATGCCCAGACGTGGGTCCTGTGCTGGCTGTGCCACTGGAACCAAGCTGTACCTGGCTGAATATCCCTAACTAGGGCTAAACTGGCCCTGGGTTGCTTGTGTTCCCGTTCAGGGAAGACCTGGCGTGACAGTTCGGGCTGGACTGTTCCCATGATTTACACATGCCTGTGTCCAAACTGAGGTGGCTTGGTGGGTAAAAAATGATGGATTGCCATGCGGCCCGAGTGATTGCCAGTGGCTGAGATTAATTCAAGCGTTCCATTCATCACCTTGTTGTTTTTGCATATCCTTATAAGCATGGGGCAGATCCATCAATGCCTCGTTCATACTTCTACAGGAGAAGCATTTTGTAGGATACAGAGATGACTAAACACCAGTCCAAATGATGGGGCTCACCCGAGGTTTGGGTGGCAAATGGATGAGCCTCTGACAAGCAAGGAGATTGTTTTTTGCTTGAAGGACATGCCCCGTGGCAAGGTGTCAGCCTCTGGTGACTTGCCTGCTGAATTTTATATTCACTTTGACACTGGTGCCCAAGTTGCAATCGTTGTTTCAGGCTTATTATGATACTGGCTCTCTTCCCCATCTCTTAACGCTGCACTTATTACCACCTTGTTGAAGCCTCATAAGGACCCAATGGAACTTGGCTCCTATTGGCCACTCTCCATCCTCAATACTGATTATAAGATGCTTGCCAAGATTCTTGCCATCCTATTGCTACTGCTGTTGCCTAATCTTGTACACAAGAACCATGCGGGCTATGTTCCCGGTCATAACACCTCGCATAATCTTCATCCATTGTGGCATGTCATGGGGGAATCTGCCTCTTCCTTCCCTAACACGGCATGTATTGCTTTGGACTTGGAGGAGGCTTTTTCATTCTCTTTCTTGGGACAATATGCACAATGTGTTGCAACTTTGCTGGGTAGGACCACAGTGGTGTCGGTAGATACACATCTCCACGCTGCTCCAACTGCTCGAGTTCAGAAGGTTCAGTGTAACTCTGCGGTGTGGCTATTCTACAGGGGCACCAGACATGGCTGCCCGTTATCTCCTCTGTTTTTTGCCCTAGCTAAGGAACATTTAGCGGCTTACATGCGCCGGCACCAATCAGAGTGGGGTATCCAGGTACGAGGCTGGATGCACACAATCTCGTTGTATGTCGATGATTTACTGTTGTATGTTCAGGATGTCTCTGTCACATGTCCTCCATCATGCAGACACTTTCGGATTTTGCAGGTGTTTCCGGCCTTCAGGTTAGCTGGGCTAAATCCTGCTTCAGCCATCTTGCCCTTGCTCTTTGCTGCTCCTCATTGACCCTTGCTTGTTGTTCAAGCCTACGATGTTTCACTGTCTTGGGATTCAGATTTATCATGCGCCGGCAGATCTGCTTGATGGTGACTTGGGTAAAGCCACTCATGCTCTCTGGTCCCAGATGTCTTTCTGGGAGTCTCTGCCTCTGTTGGTGATTGTGATGTTGGCCTTGGCGAAGATGGTGGTTCTCCCTTGCCTCCTTTATTATTTTGTTAACCTTCCTCTTTTTATACCCAGCTCTTTTTTTCGGCAACTTGATACTTACTTGGTGGCTCTGCTCTGGGGTATGGGTCGCTACCGCGTTGCGCTTGCTATGTTGAGGCTGCCTGTAGAGACAAGGTGTCATGCTCTTATGGATTTCAAATGTTATTACTTGGCAGCTTAGTTGCAATGGGTGGCCTGCAGGCTGGCGGACTGCACTCTTCATGAAACATGGCTGAGTAGTAGCGATTTCCATATTTGCCTGCTGCATTATGCACTCTATCCTTCTCTCCATGGTACCGTGCCGGATACTTGGTTGTTTTGGGGGCTACAGCATGTTTGGCAAGTGTGGGTGATCTGACGGCGGGACGCACCACTTTTGCTCTGGCTGTCCCTTTGGTGGGCCTCTCAATAGCTATGGGCCGGTTACAGTTAGGATAGCTGTGGGCCTGGCACGTGGTGGGTGACCTCTTCCAGAACGGGGAGCTGATGGCCTTCCCTACCTTAGTGGCTGAGTATGACCTGCGCATGTGGACAATTTTTAGTACAAGAATAAATCCTTGCATCAATTGTTTCACTTCCAGAACGTTGCCGTTATGTAGCAAACTCATTAGATGGCTCATTAGATGGCTCTACAGAGCCTTTCTGCAGCAGAGGGACCAGTCTTGCACAGCACACCGGGCTACCTGTGAAGGAGACCTCGCCTATGTTCGCCATGATTCATTTTGGAGAAAGGTACTTGAATACCCCGTCAGGTGTCCGGAAGGGCACGGTTTCATTATATTCAGTTTTGTGTCCTTAACAAGGCTTATCTCATGCTGGCCAAAATTGGTTGAATTTGTGCAAATGTGACCCTGGTCTGCCCTTATATCGCACTACCTAAGGCAGACCTTTTTCACATGTTATGGGCTTGCCCCTCTCTGTAGCACTACTGGGCTTAGATCATACAAATTCTGTTGACTATAATAGGACTTTACCTCCCTGACTCCCTAGCGTGTTTGCTTCATGCCCTCCTTCCGTGGAAGGGCCTGCTACTAAATTCCTGGACTTAGCCCTTGATTCAGCGGTTCACCAACAACAGATACTCCACTACCACATACTCGCCTAGGCCCATAAAACGCACAGTGGTTAAACCGCTGGTGGGGGGTGGTTCAAGTTTGATATAATTTCACAAACAGTTCAGGATTAGTTTATTCAATACCTCTGTTAAATTTTTCAACTAACCCTTTGCAGATCAACATATTCTTTCCTCTGGTCTATTGACCATTAGTTGAATCTAGTTGATGGCGATACCTAACATTAAACTAACTTTTCTATAATTTAAGTAAATCACCATGTACTCAAGAAGTTTTCAATTCTTTATCTAAATTTTAGATGCATGCGAACAATCTCAATACAGTGCAGTCACCATCATTCATAGAAGAAAAAATTCAAATAATAAACACAATGCATTTATCTCTGACTCACTCAATAACTGATGTCGGAAAGGGAGATGACAGAGAGAAAAGATCAAAAACATTAGCAAATAACAGAAATGTATATTTACCACGAATGGTGTGGAAGACCAACCCCCTGACCAAAGGGATGTTGGGGGTCCCCTGAGATAGATTCAGGAGACAAAGACTTTAGGACATTAATCAGGACAGGATAGTTACCCTCTCTTAGATACCGACGGTTGCGCCGCACCCCTCTCTTACACTCTCTTCTTCCTCGAGATTCTTCCACGATCTTCAAATCTAACCCAATTAAATCAGGATAGAAATTTCTGCTTCAGGTTCTGCACTCATTTCTTTATCAGCAATTCAGCATCTCACAGCATCAGCTTCTCTCCCCAGCATTCAGCAAGTCTCCGCTCTGCATCTCTCCTCTTCTCTGACTAACTTAACTAAAGCTATCTTAATTATACCTTTCGTTCCGCTTGTTCCACCCATTAATGTTTTAATATCGGGAAAATACGAAATTTGATTGGTCCGGCAAAGGGGGGTCTTCATCACATCATGCTTATATGTCTCAAGATTCAGTTAAACCATTGTTCGTAAACCCAACCCCTTACTATTTATCCATAAAGTTTATTCCCATATACTACTTGTATCAATATGTAAACATGAAAACATTATGATGATAGAACATTTCACTGTTGAACTCTGCGCCATCCGTTCCCATGGAGTAGCACTCAATCTTGGCTCTCTTTCAACTGCTGTGTCATTGACCTTCATGGTTTCACTCAGTGGACATGCGCAGACTTCGCATCATTCAGCTCATTCAGTTATGCGAGAAAGGCCAAAATACGCACTAATGATAAAAGTCAAAAGACAGATCTTAATTTCCCAAAATAAGTGTTTGCACTGTATACCACCCACCTCTACTCTATCCCATTTTATTTATTAGACTTATCCCCGACTTAGCATTAGTAAAATAGCTCCCTTTATTTTCAGATAAGCAGGTGCCATACATGCAAGTCTTCAAGCCGCCATGTTAACAGCTGCTGCTCATGTGCCAGAATTTCCCTCCAAGCATTACCTCGTCATACTACGTAGATGTAGTTGACGCATGTGCAAAACAGATTTCCAGTTTAAAGCGGTATTAGTCCTTCTTCAATGTTATCTGCGTTATTACATCCATATGCAAGCATCGCTAACCCAAAAGTGTTTGTGTAAATGCATATTGGTTTCCACAAAACTATATTAATAACTTGTTAGTGACTTCAACAAGCGGATTTCTCCGAGCCAGTCTCCTTTCTCCAAGACCTTGCTCCATCCCCCTCATCTTAGCTAAGCGGGCAGTCACTATGCGTTGGAAGTGTTCAACTGCCCCCTCCATCGCTTCTTGGTCCTCTGCGCTGCTTATGTAGAGTTGTGCAGACAGTGTACTGTTGCATAGGGAGGGTTGGGCGGGTCTACAAAAGTATTTTATCTCACAGACCCAGGACATGCTCCTTGAGCAATTAAAAACCATTATCAAAGGCAACTACCGCTTGCCTTTTTAGGCTCTCAGTTTTTTATACCACTTGCTGCACACCAGTTGGGCATTAAGGGATCTCGTTATATTGGTGCCCCTTAGCCTAGGCATTGGCATGGTTGTAGCGTAGTTTTCCCAGAGGTCTTTGGGACGTGCTCTGAGGGGAGCTTCCTTTTCATTTTCTGTTTTTACCTATGAGGTAGATTTATAGATGTGGGCTGAAGTTCAATGGCACTGGGTTGGTGGGGCGTTGAAGTTGGATGGGTGGGGAGGGGGGTTTGGATTGTTTGTTGTTTCTATATGCCTAAATAGCATGGGTGCTTATACATTGCCCGCGCTGGTCAAGGATTGGTCTGTTATATGTACTATTTCCTCTTTTCTTGGTTTGTACTGTTGTGCTCTGTAAGCTGCTGTGTGTCAGGGCCAGGCTCCGCAGAAAACGATTGTAGCAATATGGGTCCACCTCCTGATCTCACCAACACCCCTTTTTATGTACAGGGTGTTCGAGTGATCAAGCGAGGGAAAAAAGAGGAACCAGGAAGGGGAGGAAGGGGTCAGCGGGGAAGGGATAGCTGAAATGAGAAAAATCCACAGGTTAATACACCAATCTTAATCCTACTCTCATTTCATTCTCGCTACCCTCCCTTGATCCTATATTCACCTGAATAACAGGATCCCACAACTTCACTCTGTGAGTAGCACCTCGTACTATCTCGTATAAAACAGCCCCTACATGAAACAAAGACACAGGTTAATGTTCTGGCCAACAATATTCATACTAAGCATAATGGAGATCACACCACAGCACACACCTACCCTCCTGGTTTGTTTGAAATGTGATATCGTGAAGTATTCCTAATTAGTATTTTTTCCACTCTTTCAGAAGTAGAATCAATCGCAAATCATAAGTGCTTAGTTCCCAAAAAACGTGCTCCAAAGTAAAGTATTCAATACAAGCTGCCAAAACCAGCACACGGTATGATGTAGCTTCCTACTACCATCATCCGCGAGACAGTCAAACAGGAAGTTCAACTCCACCTCCGTTTACTATCAGATAAAGTTCCAAGAACGCCAAGAAACGGTAGAATGTAGGGCGCTACCCCACTATCCTCCGCTCTAGGGGAAACAGATGATATTTCCTTCCTGTAACCCCGGATCGCCACCACACTGTTATCTTCTTACCTAGGCACTCCGTGCTAGTAATGAAGAGATCGAGCACAATCACAGCGAGCCCGCTGAGATTTCCTATAGCGTCCCCTCCGTTCTTCCTGCTCCGGAAAACACAAGACACCGGCAAGGAGAGCAGCTGTTTTGGCACAGTCCGCCCTTAGATACCTGACGTCCCTGTATGAACCGCGTTCACACAGCTGAGGGAACTTCCTATTTCCAAGTTAACCAGGTCCTCAGAAGTCGCTTCGGAATACCGCGACACAGCCTTCTTTCAGGAACACTCTGGCAATAATAACAAATTACATGCAACGTCTCTATGCCACGCCCCCTCTTTTATTCCCCTCTGTAACACCGGGAATTCTGGGAGATGTAGTTTTAAATGCTAGGCAGGCGCGCTGATGATCTTAAAACCTGACAGTATGTCCCCGTCCCTAGCGCCTCCTAGGACCAGGCTTATCCGGACAACGCTGATGGAAAGATCTCACCGCCCTGGGGGCATGGACATTTGACCAGGGCTCCCAGGAGTCATCCTCTGCAGTGTATCCCTTCCAGGAAACCAGGTACCACAGAACTCCTCGGCGTATCTTTGAATCTCTGATACTCCTAACCTCATACTCCACACTCCCCTTGCTCATCACCGGCGGAGGAACCGCCCTTTTAGATGCCAAAGCTGGTTTCAACAACTGAACATGGAACACGGGGTGTATCCGCAATGATCCGGGCAACTTGAGCTTATATGCCACAGGGTTGATTCGTTTAACAATTTGATAGGGGCCAATGTAGCGGGGGTGTTTTATACGAGATAGTACGAGGTGCTACTCACAGAGTGAAGTTGTGGGATCCTGTTATTCAGGTGAATATAGGATCAAGGGAGGGTAGCGAGAATGAAATGAGAGTAGGATTAAGATTGGTGTATTAACCTGTGGATTTTTCTCATTTCAGCTATCCCTTCCCCGCTGACCCCTTCCTCCCCTTCCTGGTTCCTGTTTTTTCCCTCGCTTGATCACTCGAACACCCTGTACATAAAAAGGGGTGTTGGTGAGATCAGGAGGTGGACCCATATTGCTACAATCGTTTTCTGCGGAGCCTGGCCCTGACAGAATTACGTGCCCACGAATTATACTCCGCAGGGTTCGATTGTGGTAGATATGGCCACCTTAGACGATGTACTCCGTGCGTTAGTACTGGTGCAACAGGAATTGGTAGCATCTAAGGCTGAGGCAGTAGCATTGAAGGATAGGGTGGAACAACTATCTAAAAATCCTTTTTCTTCTGGTCCAGCTCAAGTCCAGGTTACGGTTCCTCCTCCTATTCCTTTGGCCAACCCAGAGCGTTTTTCAGGGGATCCTCGCAAGATTCAGGTGTTCCTCACCCAGGTGCTGCTTCATTTCTCCTGCAAACCAGCAGCTTTTCCCAATAACCATTCCAGGGTGGCGTTTGCCATTTCGTATTTTGTGGGGGAGGCAGCTAATTGGGCCGTTCCTCTGGTTAGAAATGACGATGCTATACTCTCGGATTGGAATGAGTTCAGGAAGGCGTTTGAGAAGGTGTTTGATAGAAGGGCTAATACCTTAAGTGCTGATAAAGAATTGATGGAATTGAAACAGGGGAGAGGCGAGTTAATCACGTATCTGACCTCCTTTAATCGCCTAGTGGCAGAATCTGAGTGGCCGGAAGGGAAGAGAATGTCTCTTTTCTATCAAGGACTCAGGGATGAGATTAAGGATGTGATAGCTCAAATAGATCCCCAGCCCACCACATGTATTGACATGATCAACTTGGCACTGAGACTGGACAGCAGAATGTCAGAAAGAGGTGGGGATAGGAAAAGATGGGAAAAAGGGAGTTACCGGTTTGATAGATTTCCACGCAAAACGGTGAGTGTAGCCGAACCAGGAACCGAACCCATGGAAATAGGAGCGATAAGGGCACCCCTGTCTAGAGAAGAAAGAGAGAGTAGGAGGGTCCAAGGGTTGTGCATGTATTGTGGTAGGAAAGGTCATTATGTCCGGGAGTGCCCAGTAAAAAACAAGGGAGCTAACAGTTGGGATAAAAACAAGAAGACTGTGGCATCATCCACAGTAAAGGCAGTGGTCTGTCAGGGCCAGGCTCCGCAGAAAACGATTGTAGCAATATGGGTCCACCTCCTGATCTCACCAACACCCCTTTTTATGTACAGGGTGTTCGAGTGATCAAGCGAGGGAAAAAACAGGAACCAGGAAGGGGAGGAAGGGGTCAGCGGGGAAGGGATAGCTGAAATGAGAAAAATCCACAGGTTAATACACCAATCTTAATCCTACTCTCATTTCATTCTCGCTACCCTCCCTTGATCCTATATTCACCTGAATAACAGGATCCCACAACTTCACTCTGTGAGTAGCACCTCGTACTATCTCGTATAAAACAGCCCCTACATGAAACAAAGACACAGGTTAATGTTCTGGCCAACAATATTCATACTAAGCATAATGGAGATCACACCACAGCACACACCTACCCTCCTGGTTTGTTTGAAATGTGATATCGTGAAGTATTCCTAATTAGTATTTTTTCCACTCTTTCAGAAGTAGAATCAATCGCAAATCATAAGTGCTTAGTTCCCAAAAAACGTGCTCCAAAGTAAAGTATTCAATACAAGCTGCCAAAACCAGCACACGGTATGATGTAGCTTCCTACTACCATCATCCGCGAGACAGTCAAACAGGAAGTTCAACTCCACCTCCGTTTACTATCAGATAAAGTTCCAAGAACGCCAAGAAACGGTAGAATGTAGGGCGCTACCCCACTATCCTCCGCTCTAGGGGAAACAGATGATATTTCCTTCCTGTAACCCCGGATCGCCACCACACTGTTATCTTCTTACCTAGGCACTCCGTGCTAGTAATGAAGAGATCGAGCACAATCACAGCGAGCCCGCTGAGATTTCCTATAGCGTCCCCTCCGTTCTTCCTGCTCCGGAAAACACAAGACACCGGCAAGGAGAGCAGCTGTTTTGGCACAGTCCGCCCTTAGATACCTGACGTCCCTGTATGAACCGCGTTCACACAGCTGAGGGAACTTCCTATTTCCAAGTTAACCAGGTCCTCAGAAGTCGCTTCGGAATACCGCGACACAGCCTTCTTTCAGGAACACTCTGGCAATAATAACAAATTACGTGCAACGTCTCTATGCCACGCCCCCTCTTTTATTCCCCTCTGTAACACCGGGAATTCTGGGAGATGTAGTTTTAAATGCTAGGCAGGCGCGCTGATGATCTTAAAACCTGACACTGTGCGCATGTCACATGAACCTGTAAGCCAATAAAAATTTGGTTACCCAAAAAAATGGGGAAAATATGAAGGATCTGCTCTTGAGAATTTGAAGGCAGGACAAGGTTAGTGCATGACAATACCCAAGCATCAAAAATGCTGGACCCTTCATGGACCAGTATTCTACTCCCCTTGAATATGACTATTAGGAGGCATCCTATGGGGTAAGCTAAACAATGGAGCTGAATATCTATTCAAATCCATATGAATATGTATATACATTAGCAAATCCGGTGTCTTAATCCACAAAAGCTCAGCTCATAGATTGGCTGTGTGAGCAACTACTCTGTTCAGTAATCTGTAGGCCAATTCATAACGTATCTCGATTTAGAGTTCTCAGTGGCAATTCTTAATCTCTCCTAAGTGCAAAATTATCTTTCTGAGTCCAAGATACAGTCAGATTCTAGATTCAGGTCTCATGTTACCTGTTGGCTTGGATGCGGTCTGTGCTGGGGTTGTTGTTGCACCCATTTTACTTGCACAGTCAGCGCCTCAGCCAGTGGGCACGGGTTTGTCAACAGCAGTCCTACCTCTTGGGTCTTGATGGATGAACAACAACTCATTAGGCCTCTTCAGTTGCCACTCTTCTTTAGCAGGCAGTGCTTGCAGGCAGGTGGGGTCCTACACTACAGCGGTGTTATCAGACCGCACACAACTTGCAGCACCTCTAAAAGGGATCATCTGGTCACGTCCCTTTGATGCTGGGCGACACGCTTTCGTTTGCAGCTGATGATGATTCGAGTAGTTTGCCGCATAAACTACACAATGAAGCCGGGAGTCCCCTCTTACTTTGAATTGGTGCCTGGTACACTGCTGGTGCTTGTTCCACCCTTCTGCGTGCCACACAATTATGAATCCAGCTGGTATTCTGCTTCTGGGCAGTCCTTCCTGCTGAAGGGCCATGCACACTCCTTCCCTCTTTGAACAGGAAAGCTGGCTTTTCATTGCTAGGCAGACCTACAGCTCTGCAGCAAGTTGTACAGACGTCAAGTCATGTCACATCACCTAAGGGAGTCTGGCTGTTAAACTGAGCCCAGCCATGGATTACAGTACCTCTTGGAGTACTCTTCCAAGCACTCCCTTCCTTGCTCAAGAAGAACTTGGAACTGGAATAAAGTGGGATAGTTGATCCTACCTTTAAACCAATTTTCCAGACAGAAGATATTGATCCACTGTCAAGAGCCCAGGCACCAGCTTGGGGCTGTTCCTCTCCAAAATGTCGTATTCTTGTTGCAGTGCAAGGTCATGCCCCCCAAAGAAGGTAGTGATGATGCTGGATCCAAGCAGGAGTATCCAAACCATGAGCACAGGTGGGTGTGAACCATCTGTACCTAGCTGTCATCAGCCCTCTTGAAGTAGTACTCGGGGAGAGTCAAATGGGATGGTATCCTGCATACATACTTCCCTCCCTCGAATGACCGAACCTACTACCTCACTCACATTTCCCAATCATTAAGTAAATGGTAGTGCTCAGGAATGGTTAATCAGCAATCTCCTGATACAAGACCCTCAATTACTTTCTAAAGCCAGCCCTGCCTCGTCCACACTTCAGTGTCTAGGGTTCCTCCCTTTAGCTTCAGGAATGCAGGCAGTGCGCATCCACTGCCTGGGGAAGCTGCATTCCAGCCTCCATCTTGTGCCATGAAAAACCGTGACACTGCAAAATGGATCCCTCTGGTCTCAGCAACCATACACTAAATTCAAATTCCTTTTACCATCCACCTTTCACATATACACACTCGACATGCACAAGTGATGTCAGAGCAAGTGTCTGGGTGCCACTTATAAGCAGAACTTTACACAAGTGAGGACTCCACTCAGTTTGAACCAGAGAAAAGGGTCTGTTCAGTGATAGAACCAAAAAACGATACACTGCAATCACCACGTTATGTCATCAACCAAGGTCAAGGCCAGTGGTCCTGTGTCAGTGTGCCCCTCCATGTCACATAAAAGCTTCTAGATCTCACACTCCTCAAGGAAAGTCGTAGGCCTCCGCACGTGCACCAGATTAGCATGTTAGCTGGGCCAAAGAAAAGGCAGCATACCTGTTTCACATGCAGTTGGTCTACTCAGGGCAGGGGTACCTATCTGTTTACTGTGAAGCGACTTTCTCGTCCTAGCAAGTACTGAGGAATATTTTCATTCATTATATATTTAGAATATCTCGGCCTGCTACCTGGCTAGTATCTGGATACCCCTTCCTCTCGGCACTCTGCCTAAATAAACAAATCTGCAAAAGAATCAAAGATGTCTTGTGTGAATTGTGTTTTATAGAGGGACTGGAGGGTCTTGATATGATTTCTGACTGGAGGAATCTGCCAATGGTGCTCTTAGCAGATGGCATATACACTATCTGGAACAGTACTGCACAGGAAAGTCTGAGAAGCTGAGATTAGGCCAGCAGTCAAAGAATATATATAGCCCATTGGTTGACAAGAAACATGAAGACAACATATCCGTAACTCGAACCGCGGCAAGAAACCGAGAACTAGTAAGTCCATTGAAGGGATAGCAGCCGATAACCAACTGTGGGATAGTTCTTAGAAGACCTCTTAAGAAGATCTGAGCCTGGAAAATACCTTTTACTAAAAGCAGAAGAGGAGGCCCTGCCCAGCACAGTGTGAGGCATTTGATGACACCGGGAAACCAAAGGAAACGGTGTCAGCACTTGTACAGTATGAGACAAAGATGAGAGACCATTGCAGTCATAGACAAGGCTCCTCTCCCGGCCCAACATAAGATGCAATATGCAGTGTACCAAATCTTTGCGTCCATACCAGTGAATGAGTAATGACCATGCCAAAAACAGGAACACTTCCCTAAATGTTTTACCTAACAGTGGCAGAAGAGGTGCATCACTCCTAGCAAGTTGTTTGCTAGAGGCCGGTAATCACAATAATGCAGAACAGTCACCATACTTACTACCCCCGCACACACCTTTATGCTTGGGGAAGGAGTCAATCGGCGTCATGCGTAAGGGGTTGTCAACAGGAGGGCACCTTCTTTCATATCCTATGGGAGTGTCCGGAGATCATCATCTTCTGGACGAAGATCACTGACAGTCTAGGGTAGTGGGGGAGACGGTTCCGATGGAGCCGAAGTGGCTTTTATTGATGATTAAAGGGGACACTGTATGGTCGAGGTATGTGGAAATATGGTTGGCCCTCGCAGCGGGAGTAGCTAGGGGGTGGGGGTGCAGACACCCCCGCAGTGGGAGGAGTGGAAGCTTGACCTTGACTGGTGCCAAAGGGCCGAAGAAACTGTATACAAAAGTAGGGGGTGTATTAAAAAATGGAAGCAAGTGTGGGCGCCCTGGCGTAAGTACATAGAAACTGGAGCACTCATGGAGGGGTAGGAGTGATGGGGATTGCTGATTGTCCCTGTGGTTCCCTGACGATGATTTTCCTGTTAACTCTTGTGATAGCCCCCAATGTGGTATTTAGACACTATTTTGTACTGTATGGTCTCATGAGCATTGTTAAAAAAGAATTTTAAAAAACCAACGCAGAACAGGAGCCTCTCAAAGCCTTCTCCGGTGATCTCTGACAGGGAGAGATTTGGGACGTAAGACCAGCATGGAATGAAAATGTTGGAGGCCTTAGTGAGGGGGTCTGGGAACAGTCAATACAGCTCAGGGATTCAAGGTTTCACCTGGAATGATAAATGACAAGATACATTAGAATTCAAAAGCAAGAGGGACAAAATGATATCTCTGGCACACAGCAAAAAGGTTTTGACATTTCCATAAAAAATGCCATTTACAGTAGTTTCAGGAAAAACGTGGAAATGTAGAGAAATTGATAGAGTATTCACACTCCTCAAATTACCGATCAAGCAAAAGGTGCATAAATGATTTATCATGGAACGCTTTAAGGAATCCCAGATGATCAAACATCTGGACTGTCCAGAATACGTGGACAGTATTGAATTAGATCAGCCTAGTGCCATTCAGAATACCCAATGGTGGGTCTCGTACAGGGTGTCAATCCTGATTACCGACTACAGAATATCATGGGACACTAATAACATAGACAGAATATCACAGGTTAAAATATCAAAAGGTATGTATAGAGTTTCTATACCTAACTCCACAAATATGTACCATATCCTCAAGGTACCTATATGAGGAGTTAAGAATAGTAAAATCTACACTTCCTTATATGCACTTAACTTTTGCTATTTTGTCCGAGATATTAGCATGCAACACCGGACCGGGAACAGCAACCAGCCCTGGCAGATTGCTACTTGACCGGCCCCAGGTGCTTGTAAGAAGCACCGCTCCTGCTTTTGTTTCAGGGGCTGATATTACAGCCCTGCTGCAAAACCGGCCCCCAGTGACAAAACCAACCCCCACAGCCACAAAACCGGCCTCCAGCCCACCGGGCAAATGCCCGGTGCCCGCTCGGGCCAGTCCGGCCCTGTTAGTGTGCATCACTATTCTTGTACTCCATGTACCACAGTACAATCCTTGTGCAAAGGAGTAACCTGCAGAAGGGTGCAGACCGAAAGTGAACAGAATGCCAAAGTTAGCTGTCCAACTTAAGTGCCGTCTGTGGACTACCTGGATCAGAAAAAGTGGTCACAGGTTATTTGAACCTGCCCATGAAATCGCAGACTGATTTTACTGGGGGAAGTAACCAGGGCTATGAAAAGAGGGACTCTGCACGGAAGTGTTTAGGTGCCAGTTGCAAGGAAGATTCAGTAAAATGGTTTATATAGAGAATATGAGAGATGAAGATGCAAATTCAGGAATTCATTCGAAGCATCCGGATTTGGAGTGTGCTGGATAAGTGGGTAGTCAAATGGTTAAAAAGGAAAGGTCCCAAGAAAAAGATGGGAGAACCGCCTCCATCCAGAGAGGGAGGGACAAGAGCTGCAAGTTTTCCTTTTCGAGAGGTAGCCAGTGGAGGTTATGTTCATGTGCCTTGGAGTAGGAGTGATCTTGCATCATTCACTAATGATTTCCCAAGGTTAAGAGAGAAGCCTGTGGAATGGTACAAACAAGTTGATCGATGTGTGTGAAAATCTTTAAAGTTTCATGGACTGATTTTTAATACTTTGTTTGATATTATGGTCCCAAGCGATGTATGAACAGCCTGTAAGATAGCTATAGAGTGGCCTGGGAGGAAACCTGCAAGGGATCCTTTGATTAATGGGTCTTCACCCTTAGTAATGAGAAGGTACGATCAGTTGATGTGGTTGAAGTGTAAAGTGTCACCCCAGGATATTGACTGGGGCGACACTTTATATTGACCGGACGACCCGGGAACCTAAAGTGACGATTCATGCGTATTATGAGAGGCTGTTGCAGGTGTTTAATGTGCGTGCACATGGCTGTGTGCAAGTCCAATCTTGGTGCTTCACCTTACAAAATGTTGAGGGCCACCAGTAATGTAGATATATCTACAAATAAGTCTTACAGCTTTGCTTACCCTCTAGCTACAGTCTGAATGTGATTGTATGCAGCGTATCCGTCTGGTTGCAGCTTTCATGGCAAATATACGTGGCTCACCTGTCTCGCTACAAACTGATGGTGTGTACGTAGCGGGTAGTTGTGTGGGTATGAGTCACACACTATAAAAGCGTAGGAATTGGTTGGGAGTGTCACACATAAAATACAGCCTAATGGCAGCTAGATGGATAACGGGGTAAAAACAAAACTGCCTGTGAGTTGAGCCGGCAGGTATTACAGATGGAAGCTGTCTTCGTGGCATTTCATGCAATAAAAGAAACCCTGTCGTCTTGGAAGTTGTCTGTCTTCCTTCTTTTATATTTGTCCTATCCTTCCCATTGCATTTTCAACTATTGTCCAGCAGATGGCGGTGCAGGACAAAAATGAATTACACAGCACTCAATGCTGCTTTTCCAGCACCTTGGCCTTCAGAGTAAAAAGTACGCTATTTATGCATTATTTAATTTCTTCAAATTCAGATTTTAAGTGCAAATTAAAG
Source organism: Lissotriton vulgaris (assembly GCF_964263255.1). NCBI lineage: Eukaryota > Metazoa > Chordata > Amphibia > Caudata > Salamandridae > Lissotriton > Lissotriton vulgaris. Next base: position 793,874,333 of record NC_141685.1, on the reverse strand, counting down.
ATAACTGTAAGAATATACAAGAGGCCTTGCGGAGATTACAAACCCACCAGATCCCATGCCCCAAAAACCGGCCTTATGGTATTCAATATTTTCACTGTAATGCCTTGAGGTTTTACAGTTGGTAGGGAATCGTTTTAACATTCAACTCTCACCTTCGGTATACTGTAACTTCTCAAGATATGTATTATGCATTTAAATATTGGAGGTCATGTACAGCAGATACATTACAGGCGCCCTAATCTGCCATGACAGGAAAGAAGATGCAGGGCCGGCTCTAGGCTCATGGTGGCCCTGTGCAGGGAGCGTAGGTGGAGGCCCCGGGAACTTTGCCATTAACCAAGGCGTATCTCGCTGCTCGTATGTCACCCTTCAACTCAACAAGCACGGCTAGTGCATATAAAAGGCAGCCAGAAACAAAAACGCACGCAAAAAAACACAAATTCGCGTGCTCACGAACGCACAAATGTGTGGTATCGTTTTTGCAGCGCATTGTACCGAAATCTGATCTATACCTACTGCCAGCTGTGTGCTTTGACCGCCGCTTTGCTTATTTGCATGTTTAAATTGCCAGCGTTATTTGCATTTTTGAATTGCCAACTTTGTTGCTGAATTAGCGTTCTCCCCCAAGCGCTCTTGCCGTTCTGACCCCTCCGCCTCCATTTTGTTGTTGTTGTCCTCCTCCGTAGCCCGCCCCGCCTCCCAGCTGTGCCGCCCTCGCCCCTCCCCCTCCACTATCCGTATATGACAGTTATTCCCGCGCGCAGCGTTCACGCGCAGCGTTCGCGCCCAATCCGCGCCGAAGGTGCGCCAAAGGTAAGCCCGTCTACGCCCGTCCGCGCCTGGACCGCGCCCAGCGCCAGTCCCCCTGGCCCCCGCTCTGCCCACCCATCCCGCATTACATACGATGCCACCACCCTCCTAGCCCTCAACCCCGGCCGCTCCCCCAACTGCGTCCAAGCCGCTCCTGGACACACCCATGGACCTTTCTCATGCTACTCCTGCAAATTCGTCGGCACCGTCAACAACCCCGCTACGATCACACCTCAGACTCCCGACCCCAACCACCTACAATGCATACTGCTCAACACCCGATCGGTCCACAGGCACGCCATTGACCTATGGAATATACTAGACACCATCTCACCGGACGTCGCCTTCCTCACAGAAACATGGATGAACGCCTCCTCCGCCCCTGACATCACCATCGCCATCCCAGAAGATTATAAGATCATACGCAAAGACCGCACAGGCCACACAGGAGGAGGAATCGCTATCGTCCACAAGAAATCTATCCACATCTCTACCAGCTCTGACATCAATCTCGCCAACTCTGAACACCTTCACTTCCAGATCCACATCGACCCCAAGACCACACTCAGAGGCACCCTCCTTTACAGACCACCAGGACCCCGCGCACAATTTAGTGAGGACATCACGGACTTCATCACTCCACACGCACTCCCCTCCAAAGATTACATCCTCCTGGGAGACCTCAACTTTCACCTTGAAAAAAACAACGACCGCAACTCCACCACCCTTCTGGACAACCTCGCCAACCTCGGACTTAGACAACTGGTCTCTTCCCCCACCCACATCGCAGGTCACACTCTCGACCCTATCTTCACCTCCAGCAATCATGTCTCCTTCAGCCACACTACGGCTCTCCTCTGGACTGACCACAGCTGCGTTCACTTTACCTACAACAAACCCAAACCCAACAACCACCCCCAACCAACTCTGCAAAGAAACTGGAACAAAATCACCATCGACCAGATCTCCTCATCGCTTCTTCTAAACCCCCCAGCCCACTCCTCTAACCCCGACCAAGCCGCCTCCAACCTCTCCCTTTGGTTATCCAACAGCGCCGACATCCTAGCACCACTGAAAAAGCGACAAAGCAAACCTGGCAGCAAGAAGGCCTCATGGTTCAACGATGATCTTAAGAAATCCAAGAAACTTTGCCGCTCCCATGAGAAGGCCTGGAAAAAAGACCCAACCACTAGCACCAAGGACGCCTTCAAAAACGCCACCCGCATACACCACCAACTGATCCGAAAGGCCAAGAAAACCACCTTCAAGGAACGACTAGATAACAACGCCCACAACAGCAAGGAACTTTTCAACATCGTCAAGGAATTTACCAATCCCTCGGCCAACTCTAACGACATCACCCCCTCTCAAGCACTCTGCGACTCACTAGCCTCATTCTTCCACAACAAAATTGCAGACATCCACAACAGCTTCGACAACCAACCCGGAGACCAACCCTCCCAACCATCTACCGGACCTGCACCCCCCGCGAACATCCTTAATGACTGGAACCCTATCTCCACTGAGGACACCATCCGCCTGATGAACTCCATCCACTCAGGATCCCCCACAGACCCTTGTCCTCACCACATCTTCAACAAAGCAGACTCCATCATAGCACCGCACCTCCGAGACGTCATCAACTGCTCCTTCAAATCCGCCACCTTCCCGGAAAGCTGGAAACACGCAGAACTTAGCGCCCTTCTGAAAAAACCCACAGCGGACCCCACCGAACTCAAAAACTACCGCCCCATCTCGCTCCTTCCATTCCCGGCCAAAGTCATCGAGAAAGCAGTCAACAACCAGCTCGCCGCCTTCCTCGAAGCCAACAAATCCCTAGACTCCACAGTCCGGCTTCCGAGCAAAACACAGCACTGAGACCGCCCTCATCGCAGCAACAGACGACATTCGAACTCTACTGGACAATGGAGACACAGTCGCCCTCATCCTCCTCGACCTCTCCGCAGCCTTCGACACAGTCTGCCATAGCACCCTTCTACAACGCCTAAGAAACATCGGAATCCAAGGAAAAGCACTGGAATGGATCACCTCGTTCCTCACCGGAAGAACTCAGAGAGTCCGCCTTCCACCATTCAAGTCAGAGGCCACTGAAGTCATCTGCGGCGTACCACAGGGATCCTCACTCAGCCCCACCCTCTTCAACGTATACATGAGCCCCCTCGCGACCATCACACGCCAACACAACCTCAACATCATCTCCTACGCTGATGACACTCAACTGATCCTCTCACTCACCAAAGACCCGAACACCGCCAAAACCAACCTGCATGAAGGAATGAAAGAAGTAGCCGAATGGATGAAACACAGCCGTCTAAAACTGAACTCAGATAAAACAGAAGTCCTTATCTTAGGCACCTCCCCCTCTGCATGGGACGACTCCTGGTGGCCACAAGCCCTTGGAAAAGCACCCATCCCGACTGACCACGCACGGAACCTGGGCGTCATCCTGGATTCCTCACTTTCGATGAACAGACAAGTCAACGCCGTCTCGTCATCTTGCTTCAACATTCTTCGCATGCTCAAAAAAACATTTCGCTGGATCCCCACCGAAACTAGGAAAACGATCACCCACGCTCTGGTCACGAGCCGACTGGACTATGGAAACACCCTCTACGCCGGTACCACAGCTAAACTCCAGAAAAAACTCCAACGAATCCAAAACGCCTCAGCCAGGCTCATATTAGACATCCCGCGCAAAGAACATATCTCTGATCACCTGAAAAACCTTCACTGGCTTCCCGTCAATAAGAGAATCACTTTCCGGCTCCTAACCCACGCACACAAAGCACTCTACGAAATCGGACCAGAATGCCTCAACACACGACTGTCCTTCTACACCCCCTCCCGCCAGCTACGATCAGCCAACCAGGCCCTTGCCACTGTACCCCGCATCAACAAAACCACCATGGGAGGTAGATCCTTCTCCTACCTGGCAGCTAAAACCTGGAACTCACTTCCCACTCACCTTCGCCTTACTCAGAACCACCTAGCATTCAGAAAGCAACTTAAAACGTGGATATTTGACAAGTAATTCCCCACCCCTCCTCAAGCGCCTTGAGACCCTCTGGGTAGGTAGCGCGCTATATAAATTCTTTGACTTGACTTGACTTGACATGCACGCACACACGCACTCACGCACAACAGGAACACACACACACGTTGAGGAGCACACAGACGCATGCATTTGTGAGTTCTCGGTTATGCACAGGCACACACTCAAATGTGCATACATACGCGTGTCGTGAACATGCATAATGTAGACAAACCATTCAGTATTGACTACGCTGCGCATCTGAGACATGTTGTTAACACTCACATAACTAGGCAGCTCAACTGGAAAGACAGGCGATTACATTATAAATATTTTGTGAGCAGTCTTGTCTCAGAGACAGTCAGACTCTCACCATTCCAAATTTGAAGGGTCGGACTTGGGGAAGAGTCGAGATAGTGCCGGAGTCGGACAGGTGTTCTCTGTCTGATGATCGGGTGGCGACGTTAATTGTTCTTTATTCTCAATCTCACACGATGACGACGCACCGCTCACTCGCGTCACGCACTCTCCCTGTCCAGGTGCTCAAATGTTTGTCGGAGGCCATACCTACTTCTCCCAGGCTCCACCCACTTCCTCCACTAGCTCCACCCACTTGGTCTATTGGCTTCACCCACATCCTCAACTGTCACTGCTAAAAGTTAAATGTAATACCCAATCTGAATTTCAGCAAGGGACCCTTCCTAATAAGCAAATGCAACGATACATGTAATTTTACTGAAAGTAATGAACAATGAAGTAGTGATGTCTGAGTTTTTCAAAACTGTTTCTGAAGCTCACTTGGATTACACCATAAAGAAGAATGCATGGGGGCGTACTTGCCTGCAAACAATTAAATATCTTCAGATTTGTGAGTTTGAAAGTTGCCTCTAACAGGTGTTCTATCTTTAAAGAGTTGAGCAGGCTTGTCAGTCACACTGGGACTGGCACTTTGGAAATGCCTGATCTGCTAGTACAGCACTGTGTTTAAAAGCAGGAGTGCATTTACTAAATCTATGGGCAACAATTTGTTTCTGGTACAGTCTTTTAAAAAAGCAATAGTTATGATGGTAAAAGGCAAGTGCAAAGCCAGAGTAAGCCCAGGCAGTGCTCTCCTCTAAGGTTCTTATGAAACGGTAGTACAAAATATACTGTTAGCACCTGTTTTTTTTCACTCCCTACGATAGCCCACAAGTACCTTTCTTTCAAAATGATTTGCAAGGATTTGGATATTGTGATCTGGCGAACATAAAGGTTTCCACGTTCTAACAACCATGGGAATAAAGTCAAAGCTGTAGGTTGAGAAACAACAATCTATCTATATATCTAGGAAGAGGGAGCTACTGCCATTCTTTATGGATATTCTGCCTCTGGGATGCTGTATACAAACTTCAGATTAAAAATCTTTTTTTTTTAAAGTGACATACACAATCCGTGCCAGTTTGGACAAAAACATGTTGCCATAGTCAATATAATGACTTGCAGAAAAAACGACCAGGCTGATGGGAAGGCCACACCATTTCCATCAACATCACTTTCACATAAAAACTAAATGAGTCAGCAGCACTTGATTACTCAAAATGCTGTCACGCTATGGTGTTCTGAAAATGACAAGCATGTAATAAAAGAGAGAGGGAAAGGCTTTGACGGAAAATGAAAAATATAAGGAAGCATCAAGATGGAGAATGTAGGACACAGAAAGCTATTAAGAAAGAGAGGGAAAACAAGAAGCAATAAAGAGAGAGCGAAAACAGAGTCAGAGGGGCAGGGAAAGATAGTGAAAAAAGTGTGGGAGAGAGAAAGATAAAGAGAGACCACTTAATTGCATTAATGGTATTTTCGTGCAGTGTATTTCTAGAAGAGGAAGTGCCTGATTAAGAACAGGAAATACCAGTACATTATGACATTGTAATAGTATTTACCCTATGGCTTCAAATCACGTTAATAACAGGTATTACTTTAACATGAAAATATTAACTTGTTAAATTGCAGAATCACAAAAGGCTGTGACACCCGCCAGGCCTCAAGTTGTGCCCCTCTGGATGCTGACATGTCTCTACCGCACACTTGCAATTCTCTAAATTATCTTCACAGATTGTACGACCTTCCCGTGGCTTCAGGAGTGGAGCCAAGTATGAAAAGAGACCTTACAATTAGGACTGGATGTGTTTTCACGTCGCTGCAAATGTCTTATGTTAAAAAAACGACTTCCTGCTCATCTTGTAAAGATCAATCAATCAATCAATCATAGACATTTATAGAGCGCTCTACTTACCCGGAGGGTCTCAAGGAGCTGGGGGGGGGGGGGGTGCTGCTACTGCCCGAACAGCCAGGTCTTGAGCTTCTTCCTGAAGGCGAGGTGGTCTTGGGTCAGGCGCAGGTCGGTCGGGAGGGAGTTCCAGGTCTTGGCGGTCAGGTAGGAGAAGGACCTTCCTCCTGTTGTCGTTCTTCGGATGCGGGGGACGGCGGCGAGGGCGTGACTGGCTGATCGGAGGTGTCGTTTGGGAGCGTAGAAGTTGATGCGGTTGTTGAGGTAGCTCGGGCCTTGATCGTGGAGAGCTTTGTGTGCGTGGGTAAGGAGACGGAAGGTGATTCTCTTGTTGCCCGGGAGCCAGTGCAGGTCTCTTAGGTGTCCGGAGATGTGGCTGTGTCGTGGGATGTCGAGGATGAGTCTGGCTGAGGCGTTCTGGATCCGTTAGAGTCTCTTCTGGAGCTTGGTGGTGGTTCCGGCGTAGAGGGCGTTGCCGTAGTCCAGTCGGCTGGTGACGAGGGCCTGGGTGACAGTCTTCCTGGTCTCGGTGGGGATCCACCGGAAGATTTTCCGTAGCATGCGCAGGATGTTGAAGCATGACGAGGAGACGGCGTTGACTTGCTTGGTCATGGAGAGGGAGGAGTCCAGGATGAAGCCCAGGTTGCGTGCGTGGTCTGTCGGTTTGGGTGCGGTTCCCAGGGCGGGGGGCCACCAGGAGTCGTCCCAGGCGGAGGGCGAGGATCCCAGGATGAGGGCTTCCGTCTTGTCCGAGTTCAGCTTCAGGCGGCTGGTCGACATCCACTCGGCTACCTCTTTCATTCCTTCGTGAAGGTTGGCTCTGGCGGCGGCGGGGTCGTTGGTAAGGGAGAGAATCAGCTGGGTATCGTCGGCGTAGGAGATGATGTTCAGGTTGTGTTGGCGTGCGATGGCCGCGAGGGGGCTCATGTAGACGTTGAAGAGGGTTGGGCTCAGCGAGGATCCTTGGGGTACACCGCAGATGACTTCGGTGGCCTTTGATTTGTACGGTGGTAGGCGGACTCTCTGGGTTCTTCCGTTGAGGAAGGAGATGATCCATTCCAGTGCCTTCTCCTGGATTCCGACGTTGTAGAGGCGCTGCACTAGGGTGCGGTGGCAGACGGTGTCGAAGGCCGCGGAGAGGTCTAGGAGGATGAGGGCCGCTGTTTCTCCGTTGTCCATCAGGGTTCGGATGTCATCGGTGGCAGCGATGAGGGCGGTCTCGATGCTGTGGTTGGCTGGGAAGCCAGACTGTGAGGGGTCGAGGGATCCGTTCGTCTCGAGGAAGGCGGCCAGTTGCTTGTTGACGGTCTTCTCAATGACTTTGGCCGGAAACGGGAGCAGCGAGATGGGGCGGTAATTCTTGAGTTCGGTGGGGTCCGCTGTTGGTTTCTTGAGTAGAGCGCTGAGTTCGGCGTGCTTCCAGCTCGGAGGGAAGGTGGCGGTGGTGAAGGAGGTGTTGATGATGTCCCGCAGGTGGGGTGCGATGACAGCGTCGGCCTTGTTGAAGACGTGGTGAGGGCAGGGGTCGGTCTTAGATCCGGAGTGGATGGAGTTCATCATGCGGACGGTGTCTTCGGTGCTGATCGGACTCCAGGCGCGGAGGGTGGTGGTGGGGGGCGGTGGTTCGGTCGTGTCGGATGTGGCGTTCGTTGGTTGGGTGTTGAAGCTGTTTTGTATGTCCGCGATCTTGTTGTGGAAGTAGGAGGCGAGGGAGTTGCAGAGTTCTTGCGATGGGGTGATGTCGTTGTTTCCGGCGTTGGGGTTGGAGAGCTCTTTCATGATGTTGAAGAGTTCCTTGCTGTTGTGTGCGTTGTTGTCCAGACGGTCCTTGAATGCAGGTTTCTTGGTGTCGCGGATCAGCTGGTGGTGCTTCCGGGTGGCAAGCTTGAGGGTGGTCATGTTGTCCGGTGTTGGCTCCCTTCTCCAGGCTTTCTCGAGGGCTCGGCAGTTCTTCTTGGAGCTCTTGAGTTCGTCGGTGAACCATGGGGCCTTCTTGCTGCCGGGTCTGCTGGGCGGGGTCTTCAGTGGGGCGAGTTCGTCCGCGCAGTTGCTGATCCACTTCGTGAGGTTGTCGGCGGCCTGGCTGGGGTTCGCTGAGCTGGCGGGAGGGTGCTGGCTCAGGGAAGCGGCGAGCTGGTCGACTGTGATCTTGCTCCAGTTTCTGCGGGCGACCTGTTGCTGGTGGTGGTGGATCGTCGTTCTTCTGAAGGTGAAGTGGACGCAGCTGTGGTCCGTCCAGTGGAGTCCTGTGGCGTGGCTGAAGGTGATGTCTTTGCTGGATGAGTGTGTGTCCGGCGAGGTGGGTGGGGGTGGTCACCAGCTGCTTGAGTCCGAGGTTGGCGAGGTTGTCGAGCAGGGTGGTGGTGTTGCGGTCGTTGTTGTTCTCCAGGTGGAAGTTGAGGTCCCCTAGGAGGATGTAGTCAGCGGAGGGGAGGGCATGCGGGCTGACGAAGTCGGCGATGTCCTCGCTGAATTGTGTGCGTGGTCCCGGGGGTCGGTAGATCAGGGTGCCTCTGAGGGTGGTCTTCGGGTCGGTGTGGATCTGGAAGTGTAGGTGTTCGGCGGTAGTCAGGATGTCGTCGGTGTAAGTCGTGATGCGGATGGTGTCCCTGTGGATGATGGCGATGCCTCCTCCCATCTGGTTGGCGGTGCGGTCCCTCCGGGTGATCTTGTAGCCCTCTAGGATGGCGATGGCGATGTCGGGCGCTGAAGAGGCGTTAATCCAGGTCTCCGTGAGGAAGGCAACGTCAGGGGCTGTGGTGTCGATGAGGTTCCAGAGTTCGATGGCGTGTCTGTGGACTGAGCGGGTGTTGAGCAGGATGCACTTGAGGTGGTTGCTGCTGGTGTTCGTCTTGGCGGGTGCTGGTGCGAGGCAGGTCCGGATGCAGGTGAACTTGCAGGCGGTGCAGCAGAAGGGTCCGTGGGAGCGTCTCAGGGTGGCACGGTAGCATCCCTGGACTCGTCCGTCGTTGAGTGCGATGAGGGTGGCGGCGTCGTACGTCGTAAGATAACGTTCTCTTCACCATCCCGCCGCAAATGTATTATATTTAACAGTAAGGGTTGGTTAGTGGCTATGTAGACAATTAAAATCATGGTAAAACGTGGCAATCTGAAAACAAATCTGCACACGCTGCCTACCGCACACAGAACGAAATACTCAAGATTCCAGCCGGGGCAGGGCCTTACCTTAACTGCTTCTCGGCCCTTAAATTAGGTTCAGACATACTACGAAAGCCAAAGTCTCAATCAAACCAACGTCTAGCCTATTTTTCCCTTTTTTTCCATGATGCTGCGTAAGACCGTGTGTAGAACTTGCAAATGTGGATATTATAATGTGTATGATCGACGCCTGCAGCCCGCTACTAGGCCAGGGCAGGCGCTGCAGTAGTGAATGATGGAATCTTGTAGCTTCGCCACCACGCTCCAAAAGATAAAAACAGCGCCGGTATGACATTGACGTACTTACAGTTTACTCATGGTGGGGGACTGGGGTCATTGGCACTGCTTTATTAACTGGATATGATGTCTCTGCTCCTCAACGCCATCGGGCGGACAACGACTCGTGGTTGTGCTTCAGCCACGGGGGTGTGCTAGAGCGTCACGTGGCTCTCTGAAAAAAATCTGTACAGGCTGCCTGCTGCACACAGCCATGCAGAACCAAATACATACCAGATTCCAGCCCAATTCGCTGTCCCTACTCCCGCCCTTCGGCAACATTGTTATGTTATGTTATGTTATGTTATTTATTCTTTTGTATAGCGCTCGGCTACTCAAAAAGAGTGTCCCGGCGCTTTATTGGAAAAGGAAAACTGCGACAGAATAACATAACACTGATAAAAGAAAGAACAGAGTGCCAAGCAAAAACTTACAAACAAAACAGGCTACTGAGTAAACAACCAAGTTTTAAGGCCTTTTCTAAAAGCCAGCAGGCTAGTAGCTCCCCGCAGAGCAAGCGGCAGAGAGTTCCACAACTGTGGTGCCAGCAATCCAAAAGAGCAGCCTCCGAGGCGCGCTCTCTTTACACGCGGAACAACTGCCAAGTACAGGGATTCCGACCTCAAAGACCTGGTCGGTTGATAAAAGACCAGTCTCTTTTGAAGGTACTTTGCTCCCCCCTCGTGGAGAGCTTTATAGGCCAGAGTCAGAGCCTTGAAGGCGATCCGTTTCCGGATGGGAAGCCAGTGCAAGGTTTTCAACAGGCCCGATGCACTGGACCGTCTATTTAGACCATAGATTGCTCTCGCAGCGGCATTCTGCACCACTTGAAGCCGCTGCAGCAAGTACTCTGGAAGGCCCAGGTAGAGAATGTTGGAATAATCCAACCTGGACCCAATCAGAGCCTGCACTGTCAGTGTCCTGTGCTCCTCGGACAGCAGGGGAAGAAACCTCTGCAGCATCCTAAGGATGCCGAAGCAGGTGCTCGACACCCCTAGGATCTGGGATTTCAATGTTAGCCTATTATCCATCTTGACCCCCAAATTCTTGGCAACCTGGGAAGAGCAAGACGGAGGGAACATATTCATCGGCCACCAGGCCTGCCAATCTGGCTCTGTGTCACACCCAAAGAAAAGTACCTCGGACTTATCGGATTTGCACTTGAGGCTGTTCAGTTGGAACCATTGGAAAACAGCCCCAAGGCAATCCCGGATACTCTCCTCATCAAAGTCACCACCTCTCTTACATGAGAAGAGGAGCTGGGTGTCGTCAGCGTAGGATACGATCTGGGCGCCATACGACTCCACCAACGCCGCCAACGGGGTCATAATGATGTTAAAAAGGGTCGGGCTCAAGATAGAGCCCTGTGGGACCCCGACTCCCAGAGGCGGCATCACGGCGGAATCAGGCGGAGCCCAGATCGTTTGCCGGCGGCCGGCTAGAAAGGAGGAAAACCAGTCGAACACCGTCCCCCGTAGACCTATCTCAAAGAGTCTTGCGAGAAGACCATCATGGGGGACGGTGTCGAACGCCGCCGACAAGTCTAACATCACCAGCATGGCTTTGCCCCCAGAGTCCAGAACCCCTTTAATGGTTTCTGCGACCTCAAGGAGCGCAGTCTCTGTGCTTAGATGGGGACGAAAACCCGATTGGGTGGCATGCAGAATCTCGTTGGTTTCAAGAAAATTGGAAAGCACACCCTGAACGTGTTTTTCCACAATCTTCGTGAGAGCCGGCAGCAGAGAGATGGGCCTATAATTAACCGGGGCCTTCGGATCTAGGCCTGGTTTTTTGAGCAAAGGAATCACCATCGCCTGTTTCCAGGCTTGTGGAACCACTCCCTGACTCAGCAAGAGATTTAACAGCGGGTTAGCGAGTGGATTGATCACCTCCGCAACTTTCGCTAGAAATTTAGCAGGGCATGGGTCGAGGGGTGAACCCGATTTTAAATTGCCCATTAGAGCTAAGGAGTCAGGAGCAGAGATCGGTGGAAACACGCTCAGCGTCACACCTGGCCAGGTCTGCGGCGATATGGTGGTCTCAGGTTCAGTCTGGCCCATGGGCCCCGGCGAAGGGAATGAATCCTGAATGCGTTGGATCTTGCTCGTAAAGAAATCAGCAAGGTCCGTAGCCCAGGTACCTGATGGCTTTACGTCCGAGGTGTTAGACCATGGGGAAGTGAATTCTCTCACAATGGAGAAAATCTCCTTGCAGGAGTTAGAAGCAGCTTCTATTCTCCTAGCTAGATATGCTTTTTTTTCCAGGCGAATGTCCCGGTGATAGGCCTTAACCACCGTCTTGTAGGTCAGCTTGGCAACAGTATCATATTGTGCCCGCCAGGCTCTTTCGGCTACCTTGCACTGCTGCCGCGTAGCCGACAGTGCAGCGGTGAACCAAGGCGCAGAGACCCGTTTCGGTGTCAGGCGAGGTGTCAATTCCGGGGCAAGATCATTTAGCCTGTCAAGAAGCCAATCCTGCAGGGTCTCCAGATCCCTGTCCAGACCGCCAGAGAGGGGGCAAGGGTGAACCACTGCAGCCTGGGCCAGCATCTCTGGGGTTACTCGATGATATGCCCTATGGACACGACCCTGTTGCTGTGCCAGGATAGACACCGGTTTAGCTATGCCTTTGATCGCAAATTTGGCAAGGAAGTGGTCTGACCATAGGACAGGAGTAATCTCAATCTCCTCAAGAGGGGAGGACGAGAATACCTGGTCAAGAGTGTGCCCCTTCTCGTGCGTAGGCTCCTGTAAATAAGGGAACCAAGGGCTGGGGGCTTCTGCACGAAGCAGTCAGGACAAAACCCACCAGCTGTCAAAAACGGCACTTCAGTAAACAGTATCTGTATGTAAAGCGCACAAATCACCGATCCTCGTCGCGTGGCGGCCCCTGGGGTTTTGGCGGCCCTGTGCAGGTGCACACTCTGCACATGCCTAGAGCCGGCCCTGGAAGATGTGGCCTTTACGTCCAGAGCCGCCAACCTTGGCACTGGGGAACCAGGTTCGTCATCAGCTCAACGTCATCAGATTCTGGGCAAATCACTTAGTCTCCCCATGCCTAATGAATGTATGTGACCTTGTGTAATATAACTGCTGCTTATGTAAAGCGGTCCAATAGCTTCGGTTCGAGTTTGTGCTAAATGAACTTACAAAAATATGATTGTACATACACAAACGCAAAAGGTGTAATACTTTGCCTGAGTTGGGGGCTCAGGTAATTTTCTGACTTGACTTGGCTGCATCTTCGTTGATCCACAACTTAAAGATCTTGTGAGAATACAAATGTTTACGTTGGGACAACAGAATGTTGTTTGCGAATTGATGGATTTTAAATCGGCGTGGAAGCACAAGGAGTCGCCTCTCCAGAAAATCTTCAAATGGATCGCCATCAACACCAGAAAACCCGTCACCCAAGTGCTCGTCAATGGCCGTCTCAACTACGGGAACGCTCTCTAGCCGGAAACACCTCCCAACTCCTCCAGAGACTCCAGGCCATACAGAATGCAGCAGCTAGACTCACCCTCGACCTCCCCAAAAGCACCCACATTACTCCCCCCTCCCCCCCCCCCCACCTCAGGAACCTCCACTGGCACCCCGTCCAGAAGCGATGCCAGTTCAAGCTCCTAACACATGCCTCCCGAGCTCTATATGACCAGGGTCAGCCTACATCAACCACCGTATGACCTTCCACCAACCTGCCAGACACCTGCTCCCTGCCTCCTGGGCCCTCGTGCAGACCTCGGCATCCACCGAAGTGGAGTCCACACCTTGTGGTACCTCGCTGCAAAAGCCTGGAACGACCTGCCCTTCCACCTACTAACATCTCCCTCCGTAGCGGAATTCAGAATTGAACTCAAAACCTAGCTTATTGAATCAGGCCACCCATACCTCAGTGCCAGGATACCCTCAGGTGTGAGGAGCAGTGTTTTACAAGACTGATTGAATGCTTTCTACCTTAAGTGGAATGTCGCCTCGTTAAGTGAGTGAAAAGCCTTGTTAATGACAACTGCTGTGATCTGCAGGTCGTGAGTTCAAACCCCAGCAGGGCCACTGTAGGGTTTCTCCTTGAACAAACAGCACATGGCCACAGCTTCTGCTTTGTGAGGGTATTCACTGCCCATCACATGCAAATGCACGCCCGGCAATACCATGGGAGGGCGCACACGGGTGAGGGCTGCTGATTTACTCCCCCCCCCCTCAATTGTGGACAAATGGGGAGGGCCATCGTGGCAAACACTACAGTCACCTCAGGCTTCTGAGGTTGCTCAATTTGGCAGTAGTGTAGTCTGCAATTTGAGAGCTGCTCTTGAGGGTTAGGAGAGCTCTCTAAAAAAAAAAAACTTATTATAATTACACATTCTCACTGAAAAAATTCTAATCAAGATTTTGAAGCGCACAGTAGGAAAGGGTGATAAGTTGTAGTTTGGCCTCTGTGGGAGGTGTTTGGTTGACATACATGAATGTGGGCACTGTGCTCTGAACATGGTGCAGTGACGTTGGTGCACAAAAATTTGAAGGACCTGATTCACAAAAGTAGGTTGCACTTTTGTGTGGTATATGCATTGTAGTAAGTTTATTACTTTCGGTATTCACAAACTGAGTCTAAACATACTACAAAAGTGTAAGTTGCATGTCCTCCAACCCCATATTAATGCAACTGGCTTACTCTTGTGTTGGTGGGTGACTTCCCTCCCTGAACCCTTTTCACTTCTCCTTAATCCTGTCCTCTTTAATAGTCCGTACACGAGAGACGACCGCCGGGAAACTACAGAGGAGGGATTGCCTGCAGTGGCAAACTACTGCGGAGGACACGCACCCGTTTCCTTCTTCGTTTTGGCGCCATAATAAGAATCCCCTCCCGGCTTTCATTTTTACACAGAACAAATAGCAGATATAGTGCTAAGTCCTCATAGAGAATCACCAGCAGGATAAGACTTCTACTATCCTTATACTGCGACCAAATATTATGCCACACAGCAGCTACTGTTGCATAACCACCTAGTGAAATCAATTGTTTTAGCTCAACACAGAGCTTTCAGAGGTCCAGACTTACTCCATCCACATAATTGGACTGGAGTGGAAGCCCTGATGAGTCGTGTGACTCAACCGTACACGACGAAACACGTGTCGGCGTTGGTATTTTTTCAAGTCTGGAGAAAATAAACATCTTGCTGTAACAAGAAAACCCACATCAAAGAATCTGCTTCTGCGCTTCCTTTAAGACTTTGGTCATTGTACCTTGTTGGAACACACTTGAATGTGGTTGCGAGAGCCTTGCTATGTACCTCTTTAATAGTTAGCCTGCCTCTTCTCCCATCCAGTGCCATGTTTACTACTAACATCTGTACTTATATGTGCAGAGACTCCGCAGTCTGGATAGAGAACTCTATCCACATAAGTATACGCAAAATGTACACTTTGTAGTTCATTTTGTCATACTACCAAACATACTACAAAGTGCAGTTTGTGAATCAGGCCTGAAGTGTTGCTGAGCATAAGAATAGACATATACGTGCATGTGGATATTTGCCATGTTTATGAAGAGGAGCTGGAATTGCACAAGAGTGACCTAGAACCATCCTATGGACACACTTGAAGGCTACCAGGGAAACACTGTATTAAACACCTAGGAGTGACAGATGGCAGTCACTGAAGGTAAAGTCAAGTGGTCATGGAGTTTTGTATGGAGTCTACCCAGGAGTGACAGAAATTCATCCTCTGGAAGCACTGCAACCAGTACATGAGATGTGTGTCTGTGACTTGCCTAAGAGCAGCAGAAGCCCGGTCTCTGAGTTTAACAAACATTATAATTATATATAAAGTTATTAATGTGCGACAGAGGCCAGCTCCTGGCTATGCTGTTACATAAGCAGGGAATACTATATGGTGTATACAGTTTATGCTTAGTGGGAAGCAGGGCCCCTGGATAAGGCCAGTTGTCGTACACAGTAACAATCTGTGAGTATGTGCAAAGAATATAGCTAGTTTAGGAAGATTAGATTGGGTGGCGTCTAGGAAGAGGCAGGTGTTGAAGGGTAGGGGTTAGGGCCCTGAGAGGGCCAAACAGGAAAAATGCCACAGGAAGACGCCATTAATATCTCCACCTTTTACCTGGAGGACCAACGTGAACAACACGAGAGAAAGGGGTATATAGTATGTGGGACCAGGGTGGTAAACCTGCCAATGGAGGCGTGCTTTGGTCACGCAGTGGCAGCTTCTCCGCTAAGGCGGAGGTGTGTTGGCCCACTGCTTTGCAGCAGTGATATAGAGGAAAAATAAAATGAAACTCCGAGGTTATTATAATTCTATTTTGTCCTGCTGCTGCAGCTTTGCAGGGTGGGGTGTGGCTGCTCCGACAGTAGCAGGGGGAGTGGAGATCCCACTTTGTAAGTGTGTATGAATGTTTGACCGGCCATCCCGGGCCAGCCACATATTCATGCGCACTTTGCATGTTCTCCACCCAGGCTGCATTACAGCCTGGGTGGAGAACATGCCCAGGCTCACATTCCTTGTTTGGGCGTCAAACCACGGCACTCAGACCAATCACAATGCTGCATTGAAGCATTGTGATTGGCTTAGGTGAGCCTAGATGTGCATCCTGTTCCAGTTGTGCAGAGGGACGAGGACGAGAGACGGAGGATAGGCACGGTGGTAGGGTAAGTGGTTTTTCTTTTCTTTTTTTAGATCCCCTTACCCCCCACTCCTGCCCCCGCCCTCTTGACCGCCACCCCCAATCCATGGCAGCTGCCACTGGGGTCACGTCATGAACTGCAAGACCTATTGAAGGAAGGGAAGTAGGATAAAGGCAGGTTGGCAAGAGCAAGTAGGAAGAATGCAGAATGGGAAGGGTGCCAACTTTTGGTCGCTTTCAGGCACCAATAATGCTCACCTATAGTCACCACTACGGTAAGAGCCCTGCCCATCAGGCCCACGCCTAAGGGGATAGGACCAGCAAGGGAGCTCAGCTCGGGCTACACCTTCTGCTCAAGACCTGTAGTGGAGAGGAAAGCAAGCAGGTGACAGGGAGAGGCTGAAGTCTCAGCTCTCGTATAGGAGCAGCAGGAGGGAAGGAAAAGGCTAGCTCACAGCCCATGCTCCGGAGACCATCCAAAGATGGCGGTCTCATCCATAATTCTAACACAAATTAAGAACATTAAAAACTGCAAGTGCTGTAAACAAAGCAAAAATACTTCAAGTACGAGGTGGAACAAATTAATAGTTAGGACTACATGGGTAGAATGACAGTTGTTGCTGCTCATAAACTGATGAGAAGACCTCAGATACGGTGGGTGGGAAAAAGCTCTAAAGCCCCCCTTGCAAAATGTGCAGAGTCTGTCTTGTGGCTGCTATCAAGTCTCTTCTATTGGCCTCTCGGGAGTCAATTAAAAGCACTGGCTACTTACCAGCAGTCGCTCATGGCTACCATGTCTGTGTATTGGGTGTGTAGGCCCTGAAAGGGAGACCCAGTTGGGTCATGTGATCAGTCTCAAGACCTTTAGCAATGAGGAAGGAAGCAGAGGCTGAGAAGGAGGAGCTCGAATTTTCATAAATAGGAGCAGCGGTAGGAAACGGGAGAGCTAGATCACAGAAGTGCCTATCCTCAAGACTCAAGGTCACCATTTTAATTTCTATTAGCCCCTTCTGTCCTGAGGGGGCATAATCACTTCATATCCAAGTTATGCAGCCCTGCTCCCTCTCCTAAGGCCAGTTTAGGCCTGCCCTGGTGAAATGTGGAATGGATCCAGACATGAGTCAATCTGCTAAAGAATGCAGATCTCAAACAGGTAGAAGAGAGATGTATGTTTCTTTCGACTCTAGGGGTCCTGTGGCTATATCAAAAAGACTTTAAAGGACATTTATCCTCACGCCACCTACATTGACACCTGGTTTCAGGAAGGAACAAAAGAGGTGTAAATATGCAGACCCCTTGTTCAAGTGTGAGCTTAGTTCACTGACAACCACCGTCTTATGCAGCATAGAAGTGGATCCAGTGGTCTCCACTTTCACCTAGTCATCCTCCTCCTCTTCTTCCTTACATCATCCCCCCTTCCTCCCTCCCATCATCATCCCTCCTATCACTATCCTTCTCCTCCCTCCCATCATGCTCCTTCTGCTCCTCCTCCACCCCATCATCATCATCAGCTCTTCCTCCTTCTCACCCCCCATCACCATCCCGCTCATCCTCCTATAATCCTCCCATCATTTCCCACCTCTTCCTGAAGGCAAAGGACCCCAGTTAGGGGAGGCTGCATAGACTTTTCATAGAAGGAGCCAACAGACCACCTCTCCATAAGGATACGGGAACCTATATGCTTGTTTGACTATAGAATATGCAGTCTTCACTGTTGGTCTCTCAGCCTGGGTCAAGAGGAAAGTAGGCACTCTAACTGAGACAGGTGCACTTGGGTGTCCCCTTGGCATCAGAACTCAACTCAGATGCCTTAGGTCAGTAAAACAGAAGTACCTCAAATGAGCACACATGTGATTTTCATCTAATTAAACACATAGGAATGCCCAGAAATGTACATGGGCAGGGGGCAGGTCATCTTTACCGAGCCATGTAGAGGACTTTCACTGCAAAACCACAACAAGTTGAGGCGGTTCACTCATCACTGGGCCCAGGCCAACTCAGAGCACCAATTGCAGAAGCTCTTCCATCTTTGATTGTAGATAGTGTTGACAGAATTGACCTGCACCACATGCATTCATTGAATAGTGGCAAGTATTCAAACTCTAAGATTGTAGGAACCATGCAGAGGGGTAGAGGAGCATTAGACTGTAGTTTACAATCCTACCTCTTTCCCTGCTCACTAGATGTCTAGTTGTTGGTAGATGAATGTGGAGTTCCAGGGCGATTCCCAAGGGTCCAGAGACAGACAAAACGTGAATTGAGTTTGAAGTTGGGAAAAAATGTAAAAAGTAGAACAAGAAGCTTCTCCCAATGCTAAGGTGATTTGTTGTTATAGGTGCCACAAGGAGGGGTGCTACAAAAGGGACTGTTAGGCCAAAGACATTGTGTCAGATGCGCCCAGACAGTTAGTGTGTCGCTATAGGTGAGGGGACCTGAGAGGGCCATTTTGCACTCAACCTAGTAGCAATGGACATTTTAGAAAGGGACCCAGATGCTTCAAAGCATATCCAACCATATGCCATGGGAATTGTGATAGAAGCAGGTAGCAGTGAGAGCAATGTTCCCGTCCCCAAGGATACAGGTATTTACAGGACCATGGCTGAGAGGAAGTATCTCAAACCCAAGGAGGTACTCCCTGGTGCCTAAGGCATAGATTTGGTTGCCAGTGGGGATGACATGAAGTACCTAATTGCCCTATTTGAGGTATAAATTAATGACAAATCGAATATGTTCAATGTGCTGGATGTTACTTGAGCAATTATTTCATTGTCTTTGATTTAGTACCACATGCCTACATGGTTAGGACTGTGCCAGTTCCGTTGACCAGAGCGCAGGCTGCACATCAGTCTCAGGAAGAAACTGTGGCCATTCCAGATGTGCAAAGTCCCCAGAAGGGTAGTGTAATAAAGTAATCATTTTTGCCCTGATCATCCCCTTTTTTTGACTGATACTGGTGGTAACTGACTCTGAATATGCCCTGGACTCTGCTAACCAGGTCCATGGCCAGTGTTCTGTTTAAAAGGTATATCGTAACTGGAATAATTACAGTTGGTTCAGACAACCTACCTGTAAGTTCCTTGTTTATGGCAGGAAATGTAGGTTTAGAGGCCCCCAGTGGATTTAATGCACTGCACACACTGCTGTGGTGTCTGGTGTCATGTTAAAGCCAGCTCTGCCTTGCAGGCTGGTGGTTTTAAAACAAAACTGTGTACAAATTCGACTTTGGAATTAAAAGTGCTTTCAAAGTCACCCCTAAGGTCTGCCCTTGGTGCCTCAAGGGTAGGGTGCCTTGTTATAAAGAGCAGGAACCTTATAAAAGATGTTTTATATGCCCTGGTGAGGGAAAAACAGCTAAAGTTATTTTCCTCTTTTTAATACTGCTCGTTCCTAGGCTAACATGGGAAGGCTTTACTAAACTAATAAAGTCTCAATTTTGGCAGGATTGAGCTAGCAACATAATTCAAAGTATCAACATATTAGTTACATTAAATCCAACAACTTACCAGGGTCAGATCTATCATAACTATTGCAGGAAAGTAGTTTCAGACCTTGCTTTCCTGAAGTTACCGAAAACAGCCCTGTAGCAACCTCTTCTGACTGGCCAGCCTTTAACATCTTAAGTCAAGCTGCTCCCTGATTAGGTGTGAATAGGCCTGGGGTTGAAACAATGCAGCCATCTGGTGGGAGGAGATCTGCTTCCTGCAGATGCCAGGACAGGAAGGGGGCTGAGGAGATAAACTGGTTCTCAAAGGGATAAGCCCGAATAACACGGGATCCAGGCCTCCCCCCCATTTCCCTGATCCCCGGCCAGATGGGAGCCCCTCTGTTTAGATTTGGAGAGGGGCTGGAATGGAAGTGTAGGGAAAGTCATCCACACCTGTGGGTTGGGTTATCCAGACCAGAACTCCAAGGAAGATTTTCTCCATTTTGATTCTTGTTGAGATGTGCATTCTGGGACAGAAATATGCCACACTTCCCAGGAAGTGGTAATGACAGAAGGTGGCAACTTGAACCTCATTGGTTGGGGTGCACCCCCTCTTGCCAGCCCAAAATATGGAATAAATATGGGAGAACTGCAATAAACCTCAGATCCCTGCCTGAAAACATGTGGATTAGAAGGACTGCCCTTCTGGACCCTTGGACTGCACAAGAAAGGACTGCACTCAGAGAGACTGCACCTGATAAAGATAAAGGAGTGGACTCCCTGGTCAGCAACAGGTAAAAAAGTGCTGGTAAAAGCTACCTGCATTATCCCCAACAAGGAAAACTTCAGCTGACCAGCTTCACCTGTATTTTACTTGGATTGACCAGGTGTATTGTGGAAGTTGGAGACCCAGACTCCAAGAGGCACACCAGAATTTCTCAACCCTTGGCTGGTGCTGTGGGCCCTTTCTGGCCCTCAAGGGACCTTTCAGAAGAAGATCTGAAAGTCTGTGAACTTTTTGCCAACAAAAGCTGCTTGAGTAGACTTGCATTGATGATGAGAATCAAGCCGGGGACGTCGAACCCTGACTAGGCCTAACCGTGCAGGTTTGTCTCACTGAAAGCTCCGGAGCTCCTTGCCATCGATGACAAAGACCTCCAGGACTCACCGAGGTATTGCACTGTAACAGGCCGGCATTGTCGGACCTAAATCCGTATCTGAAGACCCGATCGCTTGATGTCAAGAGAAAAAGTTCCACAATAGTGGCTAAGTGAGAAGGTAAAAACTTGACGGGGCTCTACGGCTCATCATAGACGACCAATGCTTAATCGCAGTGGCCTGAAACTTTGACTTTGTCCCGGTCAGTTGGCACTTTTCACTTTTAGGCACTAGAAAATATTTTTTTTTTAAATTTAAACTTTAAAAATTCATATATCTGGTTCCCTTCATAGGATTTTTGTCGTTTTGGTGTCATTTTAAAGGTAAAAATATTCTCTATTTGTTATATATTGGTGTTGGATTTATTAGTTTGGTGATACTAAAGGCTTTACACACCTGTCTCCTAAATTAAGACTAATTGCTCATCAGCCAGGTTACCAAGGGTTGAGCAAGGATTAATTTATTGAGAATTCACTGAACCTTATTTGTGATTTTAGTGTTATTACTAACTGTAGGTTCTGACCTGTACCTACTAATAAACCACCTTCCAACAGGTTGGCAACAGATTACGGCAGAATCTGAGCAGGCACTGGTCATGGTATCACAGTGTTCATAACTTTTATTCGATTATTAAAATTTACATAATCATAAAAAGTACAACAGTTTTAAAAAATCAGTCAATTTTGAGCTAGAATTCACATGATACATTTTATAAAACAATGTCCTGCCGTGTTTTTATAACTTTTTTTAGAAAAGTCGCTGTCATTTTCGCTTCATGGGGGTTTAACGGCGACTGAAGGTAGGCAAGCGCTGGATATGTATTCCTGAGGCCGCTTGAGCGTAAGAGGGGGAGAATCCATTTTTTCCTAGCCATGCTGTAATATTTGCAGAATAAAATGACATGGACCGTATTTTGCGTGGAGGCCCCATCACATGGGCAACAGATCAAAGTCCGTGACCATGTATTCTGTTCTGGGAACGTGACCAGGCGGAAAAAAAGATCGAACCTGAATCTTGTCAGTAAAAACTTTTCATAGTTCGATAAGAAGAACGTAAGGTAAGGCTGTATCAGTCTCCCTGTCTCATGGTATCCATTTTCTCTTCTCCAGAGGGAAAGCAGGATGAGACATCCAAAGCAAACTAGGTGTTGGTGCTTGACAGACTGCCACTGATGCAGATTTTATTAGCTGGTGGAGATATACCTAGGAGAAATTTCACCAGGCACAGATTAAGTGCTAGGCTCTTGTGGAACATTGTAAGGAAGCCCAGGAACAGGTCAGTCAGGGAGTGGTTGGCAGGCATGTTGGCTGGGAGGGTGGATCCTGTACAGTGAGCCTGTGAATCCTGAAAAATGTATTGGCACAAGGTTAGTGGTTTCCCTAGTACACAGAGATTTCCTATTGTCCCTGACCCTCAAGTTACCCATAGCAGGACACTTGGGCAGGATAAATTGGACTAATTTCTCTGCTGGCCAGGGATGCGCTGAGACACAAAGAGGTTCTGTAGAACCGGTCCTACTTGCCAATTTAGTGGCAAGTCAGAAGGTGCTAGTAGTAAGTGTTCGATTTGACCAGTTGAGCGTTCACATTGTGTGTCCGTTTGGCCGCAATTTCCCCAGCATCAGCCAAGTAGGTATACATCCGAGGACACAACTGCAAAAGTAGTAGCTAAGGCACTTCTAGGTATCATCTCAAGAGTTGAATTTCACCCTTTACGTCCTCCTATATGAGAGAGATTTGAAGCAAGCTAGTGTGGCCCACCTTCTCCACAGCATAAAACCCTCAAATCAATGATTTGGTGGAAAAATGTAAAAAGAACCATCAGGGCATGAATGGAACTCTCGAGAACTTCAGAAGAAAGTGAGATGATCTTCTGTCTCTTGTCGCATACAGAGAAGTTCTACAGAAAGGAGTTGTTAAATCCCTTTTAGCTTCTGTTTAGGCTCCCAGTGTGTGACCGTCTCCCTTTAGTCAGAGAAGAGTGGCAAGGAGCCTTCAGGTCACCAAGGAAGGATGTGTTGGGCTATGTGATTGACCTCAGGAAGTTGATGACATAATACATTAGGCAGGGAAAGAAAATCATTCAGGCAAACCAAGAACTGGTGAAGCATTGGTATGGCCAGAAAATGAAACTAAGTGGGTAGCAGAAGGGTCAGGATGTGTTGGTGCTGCAGCCCATTTACCCAAGAGCTTTGTAGAATAAGTGATGTGGACTTACAAGGTTGTACAGAAGGTAGCTGAAGTTAATGACTTGAGGGACACAGGTCCAGCAAGGGAGCAAAAGAGGGTGTTCCAGGTGAACCAGCTTAAGTTATACCTACAGAAGGATTTTATAGTGAACATCCTGACAATGACAAACAAGACTGAGGAATTTAGGATTCACAGATGTGTGATTTTCTGTGAACTATGGGTATGTCAATAAGATGACCAAAACATATGCACACCCAATTCCCAGCACTGATGTTTTAATGGACCAGCAGGGTGCTGCCCGCCTTCTTGAGTATCTTTGTTCTGACCTGTGGCTACTGGCAGCTTGCTTTAGCATCTGGTGCAAATGAGTAGATCGTATTTCCTATATGTAGAGGATTATTTCTATTTAGAGTAATGCCCTTTGGGATGAAAATTGCCCCTGCCACTTTCCAGTACCACGTGAACTTCGTTTAGGGTTTTCTGTTTTCAGTGGGTTTTTTTGTGAATTACAGTGGGCATTCTGCAGTGTCTTCCCAATTTCAGACAACAGTGCTTATATATTTTGGTGCCAGAAATGTTTGCTAGAGACAATACTGTTCCTGTGTTTACAAAATACATTAACGTTTTATTGTGTTTGTACCATATTAAACATATGTGGTGTATAAAGGAGAATTACAGACAATGAAAACACACCTTTGCTGCTATAAGAGCATGAAATATCAAGAGTCACCTGTTTAACGCCTCTGTTTTTGGGAGAGAAGAAGTGGGACAGTATTCAATCTGATGTTCACCCACAGGGATGGGGATGAGGGAAGTTAAGCAGAGCAGCAACATGTGACAGCTCTCTGCCATGTGCTCTGGCTGGAGGACATGGGGGGGGGCAGAGGTGTGGGTTAGTTCTGTTTCCTGATTGGCCAGCTAAACTATCAAGGTGCCTCACTCGCAACACCAACAAGCTGCTGGTGAGAGAAGCTTTTGGTGACTTGATGACAAGCAATAGAGTGAGCAGGGAGAGTAACAAGGAAGTTTTAGGGGAAACGGGAAAGTAAAGGTGCAGAGGTGTGAAGGGCAGGAGAAGAAAGCACGTTTTCTTTAGCACGCCAGCCCTTTCTCTCCATCTCCTTCTCGATCTTTTAATTGAATCTGTTCAAATATTTTTCTCACTCAATGCAGTTCGATACATAGAGGAAGTGGCTGCAATCCTAAACAAAGTTACTATGCCTTGTGTATTTGTAATATTGAGCACCGGGGGGCTGGAATGCACCTGCTGATTATAAAGCATCTTCAGGTGGGACAGAGGGCCTGATCGCGAGTTTGGTGGTCTGACCCCCCGACCGCCATGGCGGTGGTCCCAAGAAGATTGCAGCGGCCTTTCGCCTGCCATATTACATTGTTCCCGAAGGGCTGGCAGCGGTGTTTCTGACTGTGGTGTCTATTTGTTCATGTTTCAATGCAGGTGTGTATTTTTTGACTGCAGTGTACACATATGCATGATGTGAAGAAATACTTACTACCAGTACTTTTTACGTTGCTGGAGTCTGGACCATAAATGCCCAGTCCAATCAATGGGTAAATAGTACAAAATGGGCGTAGTTGGATTTTGGTGCCACCAGGGTCGTTTTCGTCTGGGTCAAGATCCTGCTGTGAAGGGGAGCCCTGGAGGAAGGTATACATGTCTATGACTGAAGGGAGAAAATGGAAATGGAGGAGTATGCACACCAAATCCTTTGATTCTGCCGATTTGAAGCAGGCGGTCCCACCATCATGGTCGGCTCGTCAGAAAGCCAACTCGTAATTCAGAAGGTGGTGAACCTCGCTGTACCGCCCTGTGACAGCTGCTTTTCCCCGACCGCTTCGAGGCGATCGTCGCAAGGCTGGTGGTGTTGATGGTGCTCCAGAAGTCTTTTGTTCAGCAAACCGCCAAACTCTTAATACAGCGGGTGGACAATTTAGTCTGTGGTAGTGAGTCCGATGCCGCCGCAACGGTGGTTCGAAGACCACCAGTCTCCTAATCCGGCCCATAGTCACCCACGAGAGATCATGTCACTGTGAGGAGTTTTACAAGATTCAGACAGAACAGTTTTTTACTCTTTTTAAAAAAAACATATTTTATTTGTCAAATTGCACATGCATCGCAGGGCTCTGCACACCAGAGGTATCCGCAAAATCAAACCAGATAGGACCATGAAAGCAATCGACTTTTGTAAATGCCAGCTTTTTAAATGTGTAATTTTATATGTTTGTGCTTTTATGAGTGCATAACTCGAATAAAGCTTTTTCAATCGAAAAAAAAAAAAATGCCATAACAAAGACATACCAAATAATACTGAACTCCCCCCAACTCCCACCCTCACTCGCCCTCCCCCTGAAGTCGCACAGTGTCCTCATAGTCCTGTCCACAGTCTTCATACATGAACACAGTTTTTTACTCTTGAAGAAATAAAAATTACTTACACACTGTAAAGACGAAATCAGTGGCAAATGACAAGCATACAAGCATCACTCCAGAGATGTTATAAGGCATCGGCAAAGTGGGCAATTGCCTAGGACCCCACCTTCCAATAACCCCCTTGGGAAAGTAAACTTTTTCTCTTTTTAACTGACCTCTGTCTATTTCCATATCTCAGCCTCTCTCCTCTCTGCCTGCCTCTACCTCTGAGTATGTATCCGTTTTTTATCCAGTGGCATCTTTTGGATTTTGGGAGCCCTGATAAGACATACTTTAACAGTTTTTTATATTAACCCTGTTTTTTTAAAAATGTTGTCCCTTCATGTTTGCTTCAATGATAAGAAAATGGGTAATAGAATTCAAAGTTGTTATGAACAGTGGGCCCCAAAATATATCTCGCCCGGGACACCAAAAAGCCTTAAGAAAACACTGTATCTCTCTAATTTATTGTCATTATGCTGTTTTACTTTCATTGTGTTTAAGAAATGTCAATCTCCAACCTTGGGAAATAGAGCAACTTCCTCACCGTCCTCCTACAATCACACAAACACGATGGCACAGATGCTCACACAGGTGGGACGTGTTACACCTTCAGCCTCGGTGGGATTTCCAGGCAGTAGCACTTTATATGCTCGGACATTTCATCTTATGGTTACAGTGTTACAAGTGAAAGTACACCTCTGAGTATTCAAGGCACTTTTGGCTAAAGAACTGGAATTAGCCACACAAGACATGCTACCTTAATTATATATGCTTCAGTCCTAAACTCTGCAGAAAGGCACACACAAATGCTATTGTAACTGCACCTCATATATTTTTAATACATAATAGCCCTGGGGTCGTGGTCTTGGCAGGCGTGTTACATGATTCAGAATGTGTGGTTTCTTGCTCTGGAAGAAATAATGAAAGCAAGCACACTGCACACACTCTAATCAATGGCACTCAACAAGATTGGTTAACCTGCTAGTTACCTCCCTCCCTACTTAAATACAAAGGCACAGAAGCTTGTCAACAATCCTGCCTGGGGCTATTTATGTTTCTGTGTCACCACCACCCTTCCCAGGGAGAATGTCACAAGTCTCACCCAGCTTCAAGAGGAGTGACATAACATTTGCTTTTTACTAATTTGCATTTCTTATTGATGTATGCTGCTGATCCAGCGGGTTACCAGCAACAGGTAATCTAACACCACATACTCACCTGGGCCCATAAATTTAATCACAACACACTGGCAATAACCGCTGGGGTCATGTTTTGTAATTCTCTAGATTAGTTATATCTAGTCCCTAACTCATCTTTTCACTGATCAAAAAGTTCTTTCCTCTGGTCAATGGACCATTGTTTGAACTAGTTGATGGTGAAATGACATACGATTTCACATTGGAAATGATCACAGAGTTGGGATGAATTTAAAGTTTTATCTCAAATTAACTCATTTGAACCACGTACACAGTACAGAACAAACTCCGTTTCTCATAGGAAGGAAAATTCAAATAATCAATCAAAATGCATTCAGTTATACTTTGCATTGACACTGCATGAAAAGGAGAGGATAGAAAGAAAAGCACATAAGCGCATACACAGATATAATTATAATTACCTAGAATGGTGTGAAAACCAACTCCCAGGCCTAGGAATTGGTAAGGGTCCCCAGTGTAGATCTGGCGAACAAAGGCTTCAGGACAGGAGACAGTAATCAGGACAGGACAGACTACTTCTCTTTCACCGACGCTTGCGTAGCACTCCTCTATGACACTCTCTTCCTCCTCGAGATTCTTCGCGATCTACTTCTATTATTTATTTGCTTAAGATAATTGGTTTCGCAATTCGATTCTTCTTCAGCATCACTCGTCACTCCGATAGCATCCCAGTCTCATGCTTCATCATCTCCGTCTGGAACTTCTAACTAACCAACTAAACTACCTCAATTATACCTTTGTGTATGCTAGTACCACCCATTAATGTTTCAAACTTATGAAAATACTAACTCTGATTGGACAGGCAAGGGGAGGTGATCATCACACCATGCTTACATATTACTCGTTTCAGTTAGCCCTTTGTTAATAAACCCATCCCCTTAATTCTTTATTCAAAATTTATTTCACACCCGCATTCACAATGTAATTGTCACAAAATATAAAAAATCTGCAGGTTCCCATACATTTAGTGGACTTTCGTTCCGGTTCTCAGGATAGTATCCATCAGCAACCTTGGACGATGTTCAAATTGACATTACGTCTTCCAATTTGATTTCACTATGCATGTGCGGTAGAACGAGAGGGAATAGACTGTTGTTCACGTTTCGAGGCCCATAATAAGCACTATTGAAAGAGTCAAAAATACAAATGTTAAAATCAAAAATAAATGGTTTCACTGTATACCACCTATCTCTACTCTAATTCCATTCACTTATTACTACTCTCCCCGCATTAGCATTAGTAAAATAGCTGAGTTTAGGTTTTCAGCAAGCAGGTGGCAAGCATGTTAGTTTCAAGCAGCCATTTTGTTAACTACTGCGCAAATGAAGAAAGTTCCCTCCAAGCAAAAGATATGTCATACTACGTAGATGCAGTAGACTCATGCGCACTAAAGATTTTCGGTTAGCGGCCATTTTAGAATTACACTTGAGCTACTTATTAGGAAAACATATAGGCAAGCTTCATTTTTTTCTCATAAATGTTGTGTCGTGTATATTATTTCAACAATACAGGTTTAATACAGGGTTAGAGGTTACATGAGAAGATTATTTTAAAGCAGGTCTCTTTTTTACAAGTCCTTGCTCCATCATATGCTGCCATCAGCTCACAACTTCACTTCTTTGTGTTTCTGATCTGGAGAAACTATGAGAAAATCAGTTTGGAGCAGTGTTTTATTTGAGCAGGTGGTTGCAGGTGGGGTCCATCAGCACTCATATTTGGGGACCGGTACTTATTTTATCTCAGCAGACTTTGATCCAGGGCAAGAGCGAGCAGACCACACAAGGGGGAAAGAAGTAGGAAGAGAAAGACCGAAAAACTGTGAAAAAGGAAGAATAACAACCTCCAAGCATGAGTTAAAGAGGCAAGGAGTGTATAGTGGTGGATTGAGGAGGCATGATATGGAATCAAAACTACTCAGCCTTGGTATGTGGCTCCTTAACCTTTGGTAGTGCTGGCTGTGGGCTTCTGAGCAGCACTTTAGGGCCAGGGTCAGACGTGGACTGAAAATAGGCCTGGGTACCAAAATAAAAGTGACCCTCATTAGTTAATTGGATAACTAAAAATATGGGCCATGTCTGGAAATTGGGGGAGAATAGAACTAGTAAAGTCACACTATATAAATGTTTTGCAACCTATGAGAGACTGCATGGATTTGTGCTTGCTGCATGGAATGTTTATTTTAATATCTGAGTAAAATAATAGTAAACAAGCATTTAGCAAAGTCAATATGTTTCGCCTATGCGGTATCTATTGGTTTGTCAAATTTATTTTTACATGTTATATATAGAGCAGCATGAGCTGCTGTGCAATATGACAAATAAAAAAGTTAAGCTCTATGACATGGTCAATGCTGGCCACGTCATAGCGCTTTTTTAAAACCTTAACATGCCTAATTGCACAAGAGCACACAGTACGCCTGCGGCTTACATAATTGCATGACTCGGAGGGCCGGTGAGGGTGATGGGGCTGGTGAATAGGATGGAGAAAAAATGGAAAGGGCTGGGTAATCAAGAGAAAAAACTGACATTTGGGACCAAATCAAACAGCAAAGAACAGTTGGAGACAGCTGCCATGAATGGAAAATCACTGACAGGTCGGGAGGTGGGATCAGTGAACAGGGCAAGAAATGGGAGGTGAGAAGTAGCAAGCAGAGATGGAAGGGAGGTGGTAGGGGAATAGGGCAAGCAGAAACAAATGTGGGCGGTGAAAGGGCAGTTGGAGGCAGCCATGGGGTAGGCAAGCAACAAAGGGGAAAGCAATGATGGTCAAAGACGTTGTAATGCATGGGCAAAGTGGGCTCTGGCCCAGGGACTCAGCCTTTCAGGGGCCCACAGATCTAGCCAGATCTGTTCTGCACACCTGTACATGACCTGAAATAATTCTTAAATAGATTGTTCTAAATACTGTTTTCCTTTGATTTATTTTTACTGTGGGTGATGAGTGAGAGTCTGTCACAGACATTTTTCAGAGAAAGTGTGTTTGTTTTATGCAGCATGCATAAAACAAGTTTCTTGAAGATCACAACAGGACCTCACAAATGAGGAATGGGAGGTGTTACAGTGATTATTTGCAGTAATATTGGTGCTCTGCTGCGGTGTTACAATATTGAAAACACATGGCACTATCCCTGAATATTAGATGTAAACCCATTTAGAATTTCGATGAGGGTGCTTGTGCATTGTCAGGGACCTGGCCAAAGAGGGAATGAAAGAACTGGAATTGGATCATAAATTCAAAGCTGTTCAGGACAAGGGTCCCCAAAATACGGTTGTCCCAGGGCCCCCAAAAACGTTAAGATACCCCTGGTAATGGTGTGGGGGGAGGGAAATCTGTGGACGGGGCAAGCAAAGGGAGGTGAGAACCTGCATACAGAGGGAGGAGGGAAGTCGTGGGGGGAACAGGGCAAGCAGTAACACATGCAGGCCGGGTGGAAGGGGTGTTTAGAGGCAGTCTGCAAAGCGATGCACTCTGATGGAGAACTACAGTTCAAAGTTGAAAAGAGAGTACCTCTGCAGGCGTGCAGGCAAAGGCAGGAAGCAGTACTTGGGCCTAGCTCCATGCCATAGACACAAATGGAGCCCAGGGAAGAAGCTGGAGCAGAGGAGGAGGCACTGTCCAGTAAGAAAATGAGAGAGACGTGGGAGCCAACCAATGGTAAGTAACGGTAATTAATGGGCAGGCTCTAAGTCCCTTTCAAAATTGTTTTAGTTACAATACATTTTTGCAAGCACTCTGTAGGTGAAACCTAAACACAGCGTAGCAGACCATAAAAAGGGCCCACAAATAGCCAAAAATTGGATCACACACTAACCTGTCAGACTAGCCCATCATACCCTGCCTGATTGCCCTGTAGGCCAGTCCAACCCTGTTTGGGCCCCGGCACTCGGTCTTATGCAAATTAAACACTGGTTTGGAGGACTTTAACGCACACAAATAGTACACCTCCCCAGTAATCATTTTGCTGTAGAAAGGTCTATTGCACATGTACCGTTCACCAACAATTGCCTCTAAGATGAGCCCCAAATACCTTTCATTCACCCATATGAGAAAGAACTACAATGGAAACACTTCCTGCGGAGAAAAGAAAGACAGCAAGGATGCAGTGTGAGCCAAAGGCAAGCCCGTCTGCGCCCATCCGTGCCATACCGGGGCCAGGGGCCACCCCCCCAGTCGGTCACCCCTCCACCAGGGTGTACTCCCCTGAGAAGTTGCTCACCTTACATGGCCAGAAGCCTTCCGCTAAGCACCTTTTAACTCCTTATGAATATTCTGCCCTATTGCAGCACTCTCACTTTCCCCCTGTTACCACCTCCACAACGCCCGATGCCGATTTAGATCTTAATGTCTTACAAACAAGCTCTCTTCCTGGCTGTCCAGGCCATGGGCAGGATTGTCTGTCTATCTGGTATTTAAACACCCGCTCGCTGGCTAAACACCAAGCAGAGATATTTTACCATTTAGAAGCAATTAAGCCAGATATACTGCTGCTGTCAGAAACGTGGCTCACACCAGAGTCTAGCCCTGATATCCTGGCTGCCGTCACTGACGGCTATTACATCCTTCAGGCAAATCAGCTCCAGGGGAAAACTGGGGGGGTGTGGCTGCCATAATCCCCCATGCTTATAAAGTTAGCTCCCTTATCATGCACCCCATACAGTTGGTGGATTACGTAATTTTCAAATTTGAGTCGGACACCCTTCCCCTTATTGTGGCCCTTTTTTATCGTCCTCCTGGACAGTCGCCTGGTTTCCTGCATTCCTTTGGCAGCATAGCGGCTGAACTGGCAATTAATCACGCTAGAACCCTTATTATAGGAGATTTTAATTATTGGCCCCATACTCAACACGAAAGCGCTTCGTCTAGGGAATTCACAGACCTGTTATCTGGTCTAAATTTCTTTCAGCACATCCATGTCGCTACCCATGTCAAGGGTCACATTTTGGACCAGTTGTGGTCTCTAAATCAGGATGTCCTAAACTTACAGATCTCCCCATGTGCTTGGTCTGATCACTTTTTTTATCTCTTTTATTGTTTCTAGAATCCCAGCCACAAAAACGTCCCCCACCATTTGCCCACTCATTCGGAATTGGGGCAAAGTAGATATCCCCTCGTTTTGTCTCTCACTGGCCACTACAATTCCCTCCCTGTTGGATGAGGCAGGCTCCCCTCTGTCTGTTCATATTCAGGCCGATAATATTCATACCTGGCTTGCAGACGCTTGGGATACTGTTGCTCCTTTAAAGAGGCTTGGGAACAAGCGTCCTCACGATGCACAGCGTTGGTTTTGTAAGGCCTCGACAGACCTGAAGCTTTCCCTTCAACAAACCGAGCGCAAGTGGAGAGCGGATTACTGTCCTTTCAAGAAGCTTACTTTTTTGGCCGCATTGAAAGAATACAAATCGGCTATTCTTGAGGCTAAAACCAAGTATTTTTCGGATAAAATCCTTAATTCCTCCAATAAATCTAGGGAGATTTTTACCATAGTCGACGAGTTGGCCAAACCTGATCAGATCACGATGACCCCCTCCTTTTCTCAGCATCTTTGTGACTCCCTCAACAATTATTTTGTCAAGAAGATAGCCTTAATCAAAGCAAGTATCCCTACACCCGACGCAAGCTTTGATACAGGCAATATCCCCAACAATTCTTCCTCTTTTTTGAACTTCCCGTTAATCACATGGGAAATGTTCGTATCTCTCCTTTGTAAGGTTCGCTCTGGCTCTCCCGCTGACAGTTTCCCTGCCCACATTGCCCGTGAGATCTTCCTCAGTCTCCCAGAGGTGCCCCTCTCGCTGCTCAATAAGTCCCTTACTGTGGGGATGGTCCACAGTACATTTAAATCTGCAGTTGTTTCACCTATTCTTAAGAAACCTGGGGCAGATCCGGCGATATTGAGCAATTTTCAGCCAATATCCCTGCTCCCTTTCTTGGGCAAACTCTTAGAGGCCCAAGTCTCTAGCTGCCTTGGCTCATTTGTGGAAAGCTCCCGGTTTTTAGATCAACATCAGGCCGGTTTTAGACCGCAGCACTCCACAGAATCCGTGATGGTGGCAGTTTATGACAAACTTAGAAAAGGGGCTGATCAAAACATCTCCCAGGCCCTGGTGCTCCTTGACTTGTCGGCGGCATTCAACACTGTTGACCATTCCATCCTCCTTCAACGGGTCAAGAGCGCCGGCATTAGGGGCACCCCGCTTAGGTGGCTCACCTCTTTTCTACAAGATCGTAAGC
Source organism: Lissotriton vulgaris (assembly GCF_964263255.1). NCBI lineage: Eukaryota > Metazoa > Chordata > Amphibia > Caudata > Salamandridae > Lissotriton > Lissotriton vulgaris. Next base: position 793,841,490 of record NC_141685.1, on the reverse strand, counting down.
AAGGTGTTCGTCTTGGCCCCTTCATGTCCGAAGCCAAAGGCCTTACTGGTGGGGTCCCTCAGGTTTCTTCCCTCTCTCCGTTATTATTCAACCTTTATATTTCTCCCCTCATTTCCAGGCTACGGGAGAGACCAGGGTTCATCCTCAATTATGCAGATGACCTCCAGCTCATTTTTAACATTGATTCCTCTCCTGCCTCTATTGAGAACTTCCAGTCTACTATGTCATACATCAGTAATTGGATGAATGCGAACCAACTCAAGCTTAACCCAGGAAAGACCGAGCTTGTACTCACTGGACCTCCAGGCAATCCTTGGAACTCCGGCTTCTGGCTACACTCGCTGGGAAGTGCCCCCTGCCCGGTGAGCTCGGTCAAGAGTCTTGGAGTCACCATCAGAGAGGATCTGACTATGAAACCCCAAATTAAATGTGATCTCGTCATGTTTTTTTCATCTTCGCCGCATCAGAAAGATTAGCAGATTCCTCACTCATGAGGCCCTAGTTCAAGTTACGCTTGGTCTGATTATTTCCAGCATTGATTATGGGAACGCATTGTATGTTGGCATTCCCCTTTACCAGTCTCGCCAACTTCAGCTTATCCAGAATCAAGCGGCGAGACTGGTTTTCCGGCAGCCTAGGACAAGTTCAGCCAAGCCTCTATTGAGGAGCCTGCACTGGCTCCCTGTGATCCAGCGTAGCATTTTCAAGGTGGGCTGCTTGACCTACCAGGCCCTTGCCCATCAAGGCCCGGCCTTCATATCCTCTCGCCTTCATCGATATATCCCTTCCCGAGCTCTCCGCTCTTCGAGCTCCAATTTGCTGCTCATGTGCCCCTTCAAGCGGAAAAGGCTCGAGGGATTAAGATTTGCTTCTCAAGCTCCCCTTTTTTGGAACTCCTTGCCCTCTGCCCTCCGTCTTATCTCTTCTTAGCACTCCTTTAGGAAGGCTTTGAAGACTTGGTTGTTCTCTCAAGATTTTGATTGATTATTGATTGAGTAATGTTTCCACCTCACAGTCTTCTCCTCTGTCTGTCCAAAGCGCCAAGAAGCGGTTGGTGAACGTGCGCTGGACAAATGTTTTTATCATATCATATCATATAATTTGGTTTTCTTGCATTAAGAAACACGATGGATGGGGAACGCTGGTTTCTCTGCAGGCGTTAGGCTGTAACGCCCTCGATGGAAGGTAATATATTGATAAATGGTAAGGGGCGGAACAGTCTTGTACGCTCTACTCCGTGCCCCGCCCACGCACAGCGCTGTCAGGTGAGTCGTATAGGTAAACTGTTGTCTCATTTCAGAAAGGAGATGCTGCAGTCAGCCATACAAAAGCTACCATTAGTTTAAATGCAAAGTTGCATTATCTTTATTCCTTGGGCAAGCCCCTGTGTATTAACAGAGCAGTCTTACCCTGCAGCTGTTCTGTTCTTATTCCTCGCAAATGGTAGGTTGCAGTGGTGGGCAGTGTCTAGCTAACTTCTCAGCAACAACAGCAGGTCTCTTCCTTGGACGCTCTACACACCTGCCCCATTAAAGGAGACATCACTTTGGAAGAGTCCTTACCTTCCATGATTTCCAGCCTCCACCTCCACAATTTCAGCCCCTCCCTGTGCCCTGGTCCTGACTGGGGACCCCATCACAGTGACTATGTGCGGGTACCATTTTGGAATGGTCCAGGAAGCAAGTAAACAGTATCTTCTGGTTTAAACCGTACATGGAAGTGTTTGTTGTGATAGGCTGAAATTGGGGTTTTCCAATTTAAACCGGAGAGCCTAGTCATGTTCTCTCAGTGCTAGAAACGTTCTGTGTGCCTTACTTGGGTGACATTGTGGTGTTTTGCAGTTCATGGGAGGACCACCTGAAGCAGCTGGAACAGGTGTTGGTCAGGATACAGAGGACGAAACTGATCATCAAGACACCCAAGTGCCACATGGGGCAGTCCATTGAAGTCCACCTTGGGCAACGGGAAGTTCCACCGGTTGGACTTTAGGATCCAGTCTGTATTGGAGTGTGAGGTGCCCATCACCCAAACTGAGAGCCTTTTCAGAACTCACTGGGTACTATTGGAATTTTGTGACCAGCTATAGGACCAAAGATGCACGCTTTACTACCACTTAGCAACTAAGAATGTGATTTACACACCGTTCAAGTGGTTGGAGGCAACAAATTGTGAGAATCCCAATTTGTTGAAATGGTCTATCTCATTACAAGGCCCAGATTCCACAGTGAAGCATGACGCCGGAACGAATCATGGGAATGCAGATGGTCTTTCCAGATCACTTTACTAATCCATGGGTGGAGTAATAGTCTTTGAAGAATGATCTGGGATGCATGTCCTTTCAGATGGCAATAACGCCTTCATGGTGAACGGGCATGTACAATGCCCTGAGTACCCGACTGCTTGTGAAACTGGTGTCCTGACTTTTTATTTCACCCTCACATCACGCTAATCAAACATGCGCATAGAGACCTAGATCTATCCCTGGTAATGCAAGGTCCAGATCTGGTCCTGTGACCTGGAGGGGCATACCACAAGTACTCTCAGTGTGGGCATAGGACTACTGTCAATGTGCGAAGTGAGACACATAAAGCGGTGGTGGCAGATTACTGTGTTTTGTTAATCAGTAGTATGACCAGACCTTTTTCTCTGAGTGAGGAAGACAGGAGAGAGAGAGAGGGAGAGAAATATATGCATGTATGTTCAGTAAGTGTGCTACACAACTAGGTTGGGAGGGGTTTGTGCATGGTGGTCCCTTTTGGATAGCCCCTGGTTTAATATGGCACAAGATGGAAGGTGGCTACAGTTTCCCCATAAAGCATAGGTGTATTGAATGCATTCCTGTGGCTGGAGGGCGGAGACCCAGACTGCAAAGAAGAACATAGCCAAGCCTCCTGTTAGAAATTTATTGGGGATCTTGTTAGAAAAAGGCTGCCGATTAGTTCTTCCTGAGAACTGCCCTTTAGTAGATGGTAGGGTGAGGGATGGGAGTGCACTTTCAATTGTTCAAGTTGAGAAAGTTTCCTGGCAGGGCCTGTCTTTGATTACTGATTCAGGGAGGCTGATAACAACCATATCACACTCTTTATTGTGCCATTGTTTTGGACACTCATGCTTGGAACCAGCATCATTGCTACCTGCTGCAAGAATCTTCACCTTGCACAAAGGCCGTGTCAGAGGAACAGCCAGAAAATAAATACCATTTTAAAAGACCACCCCAAACCAGTTCTGAAACCTTAGACATTGAATCGTCATACTCTTTCTGGACAATGAGTAAAAAAGGGAAATCTAAACCACTCTACTTTGTTCCAGATTCCAGTTCTTTGTGACTAAGGAAGGAAGTACTCCGCAGAGTACTCCAAGGTCATCTGTGTTAACGAGGCTGATTTTGGCATGACATCCAGTCTTGCAGAGGTGAGAAAACATCACCTGAAGTCAGCACTTTCTGCATGTGGAGCTTAGTGCCTCCCTTGAGCCTAGAAGTCTATCTTCTGTGGGAGGTAAGGACTGTGCTGGCTCTGCAGACTATCCAAGAGGAGAACTCCAGTGTGTTCATGGTGGGGAGAGTAGCTGGAGAGTGCATGAGACTGCAACAGATAAAGCCACGAGAAACCCCTGTGCGGAAGGGCATTCTCTGATCTCTTTTAAGTGTTCCAGTCATGAAGTGCATCAACCTTTCTGCAACAGTCATGTATCGAGTGAGACCAGCAATCTGGCAAGACTAAGAGATTGATGCTGCCTCTGCCAACGTTGGAGTCCAAATGCCCCATCAACGCCTTGGTGAGCACCATGATCAGCTTGGAGGCTGTCACTATAGAAGCCCTCCACAAGATCACGATTGGCCCAGAGGCCACACCTGCCGCACCCATGTTCCATTGGCAGCTGGCCTAGTGAGACCATAACTGTTGAAAATAAGAGCCGTCGCTGCAAACCAAGCAGTTAAAACCTCTTAAAGTTTCCAGCGAGGCTGCCACCGCAGCCCAGCAACTCACAAGCCACCACCACGTGAGTAGGACCGCTGCATGCATTCATCCATCCTCACCACAAAAAGTGAACTGAACTGTTGGGCCCACAGTCACCTTTGGGTTGACTAGGTGAACTGAACCTTCTCCTGATCAGAGCTCTGTTGCAGAATATTTACAAAAGAAGAGTGCTCCTAGCTGACACAGTTCAAAGTCAAAGAACATAATAAATAACATCTAACACAATTAAAAGCTTATTGAGTTAAGAAAAGGGTAAGAAAAAGAGAATTTTAAAACTAGTGCCTAAACCTTTTCTTATGACTTATAAAAATTTGTATAAAAGAATCATTCAAAGTCATTAACTTATATGCAAACTTTAAACCAGCCGCGGCCCATGCAGGTAAGAGTGGTGGAGCCGGGTTCGGGGGAGGATCCGACAGACAACTGTGAGGGAAAATAAAATAAATAATTAAATTTTTGCTTGGCGTCTGTCGAAATTTCCCCGCACCCGGCCCCACTACTCTTACCTACACGGGCCGCGGCTGCTTTAAACAGACCATGCAAAATGTAAACGATGAGGCAGGAGTCAGAGACAGTGTTAACACAATCACTGCAAAAACATGCTTTTGATATGAACAGACTTACATAACAAAGACTGATCATGTAACAAAAAGACTTGTAACAAAGTGAACATAAAGCCAGTATACAATTTTACAAAAATGACATTAAATAATCACAAAGAGTTTACGTTTGATCCTCTCTTCACTCTGTCCATCACCAGGACCTGTGAACTCCAGTGGGTTATTCCTCAAATCTACAAATAGCAATATATGCATCATAATTAGAATCCCTATTTTATCCATTACAACTAGCAAATCAGACATCAGAATGGTCATTTGTATAATGTCATGCTAATATTAATATTTTCTTGGACAGTTCACAGGTAAATCATTCAATTTCATTTAATTTCACCAGAATTTCGGTTAGGTAATTTTCATACCTCATTGACACTCCTTTTCTTTTAAAAACAATGGGCCATATGTACAGAATTTAGGGATTGCGAGTTTCTAACTGTGATTCTTTCTGAATCGCAATTAGGAAATAGCAATTCCTATTGTACAAGAATGTACAAGTTAGCAACAGTGATTACTAATAGGGTCACACAGACCTACCCCATGAATATTAAATGAAGTAGGTCGCAATTTGCAGCCCATTAGGAATTGCTGCCATAACAGGGATGGTGGCCTGCTGGGGTCAGCAGACCGCCATGTCTGTGATTGCTTTTTAATAAATCAATGCTTTTTTAAAAATTATATGCAGCCCGTTTTCCTTAAAGGAAAACAGGATATGTTTCCCAAATTAAATTAAATGTTTAAATTTAATTTTTTAAGAGCAGGCAGTAGTCCCTTGGACCATCGCCCTTGAAGTTACAGTAAAAAATTAATGTTATCTAACTGTAATATGGTCACAAAACATTCATACATACCACTTTGAATTGGTATTAGGAACGGATGCCCTAAGCATGCCTCTTCCAAATACCGAATCAGTATACAAAAATTGCGATTCAGTAACATGTTACCAATCGCAATTTGTGCTTTGTACTTATGAAAAAGCATTTTTGTGGTCGGTAAAGGCCTGATTCTGCGAATCGGGCTGGTTCTGACCACAAAAATGCTTTTGTCCGTGTGCCCCAATAATTCATCTCTAAAAATTGATCCAAAGAACTCTTATAATCATAGACTTCACTCAGCCTAATTCTTTGTAAAAACACAGTAAACACACAGTAAAAGCTACTCTTCCTAGAAAGGAGTCACTGTTATTACATGAAGGAGCATCACTGACGCAGGCATGAAAGTCTTTGCCCTTGTGTAGACAGGTGCCATCTGTGGTAACTGAGCAAACACTAGAAGATAATGGACGGAGAGCTAAAACTTTTCAGACACTCGCCCCCAGTCACAGATTTGGGTTGAATCCATCATCATTCTTTAGCTCACTTCACCACCTAAGTTCAGACCCAGCTATATGCAAATCAGTCATGACCCTGTGCCTCATGGGAACAGTCCAGCCCGAACTGCCAAGCCATGTCTTCCCTGAACGAGAAACGAGCATCCTAGGACCGGTTTCTGGGTAACACCCTTCATCAGCCAGGCTAGCTTGCATCTAGTGGTAAAGTGAGTAACTGTGATAACTGTCACTGGGAGGCAAGCTTGCTTAGCATGGGGAAAACAATGTATTATTATTCCAAGATTGCCAGTTTTATTTTATTGTAATGGTGTATTATATAAAAGAAAAAACAATAAGAACATACCCTTCAAAAGTACTCTGTCTGGCATGATAGAGTCTATAAGTCTATTAAGCTTTCATTAATTAAGCTGTCATTTCATCAAGTTACTTTATAGCTAAACTATGAAAAAAGAGAAGGAATCAGAAACCGCATCACAAACTGACAAATACCAGAGCCTCTACACTGCTAAGGACATACTAGGACCAACCAAGGCGTGCAATTACACAATTAAGTCTCCCAGCGACCTTCAAGTCCCAGAGGGCTGTCTCTTTTGCCTCTTTTTTAAGGGCTACCCAATTATTCACACCTTGGAAACTACTTGACAACGTAACCATCACTTCTCAGAGTGCTTAACTCTTCCTACATGGCCAACATGGAACATCATTTTTTTGGACGAGGAATGCCAAAATACTCATCAGCAATGGCAATCAATCAATAACTTAACGAATCCGTTATTTCATCCGAAATGTCCATTTATAAGTGTGTTAGTTGTTTAGTTGGATACCTAAGCCATCCTATGTATAGACAAAAATAGGTTTGCTTTTAGATATGGCTTTTTTTATAGTCAATGGTCTTGCAGCTCCCAGCAAAACCGTTTTACAAAAAACATGACACAGCAAAACATGCATTGACAAAGCCAAAAGACTGACCTGCTTCCTTTTCCAATACTTGCTTCTTTCCGGGATTTCACGGAAACAGGATTATGCGCTGTCCAGAATAAAGCAAGGGTTTTTGCACAGGGAACATCCTCTGGCTTGTGGCTTGGAATAGTCAACTTGTTGAACCATTGTTGTATAGGAGTGGAGCAGTTAGGAGACCAATCGGTGAATATTCAGTTTTTAGAGGGCTAAACTTAAAGTGATGACATGTCACCCCAGCGTGCACATCTTTGAGTGTCTGAACTACAGATGTGATGTCAATTTGAGAGGAGATAGAGCTGAGTGTCATTGGTGTTTCAACAATAAAACATGTTTCTCCCTCCCCCCACCCCGTGTTTACCTGCAGATCCCCCCATTCTGTTGACTGCCGTTCCCCTGGCAGTTAATGAGCGGATAGGACGCTAATAGGGTCCAGGTATTCAAAATTAGTCATTTCGACACAGTAAAAGCGAAAATCACCCCGTGCTGCACACTTCTCTTTATCTTGATTGCAACCTAGCCATGTAAGCAATCATCTAAATATCCTGTAAATTTTTAGAGAGTTACCAAGAAAAAGATATTAACACAAATATATCCACTAAAAACCGGAAGAGACAACGCAACCATAAATGCTAATCATTAATCCTTAGCTCAATCATTTCCCCTCTCGCCAAGAAGCGATCGCTTTTTCGACCTCGTTTACTTCTAAAAAGAAATATGAGCGGCCATTTTTTATCACTTTCAACTTTGCAGGCTCCTGTAGATAAGCTTGAAATCCAAGTTCTTTAATCAGATCTATGAATTGTTTCAGTTTCCATCTCTTTTCTAGCGACAGTTTGCTTAGATCCGATCTCACAAAGAAGGTGATAGACTCAATAGTGACTGGAGTATTAGGGCGTGCTTTTAAAGATATGGCTTGTCGGAGCAGATAGTTACCAATGTAGATCAAGATTGGTCTTGGATATTTACCACTCTTATCCCTCTGGACTAGGGGTAATCGATGAGCTCGTTGAATCTGAGAGTCCCAGTCCCAGTCTGAAAGGTCAGGAAAGGCCTTTTGGAACAAATGAGTAATGTATGCCCTCGGATCTGCCCCCTCCACTCCTTCAGCAATACCAAAAACACGGAGGTTCTGTCTCCTATGTCTATTCTCCAAATCTTCCAGTTTGGCTTGCATCTGAAGTAGTTGAGAGGCATGCCTATTCACTTCCACTTCAGAGCGTTGTGATTTCTCTTCTGTAACTACCACCCTTTGCTGCAGTTCCTCTATGTCTTGCGACACTGCCCCCAATTTACACGCCATCTCTTGCAATGAAATTTGAGTTCTATTATTGTCTTCTCTCATTTGATGATAATGGTTTTTTGCTTCTTGTTTCTGTTCATTTAAAAGGTGCAAGATTGTCTGAAAAGAAGCAGTCACTTCCCCTTGCGGGATCCACTCTGTTGGCCCAATAGATGAAGATGAAGCAGTATCTACCGGATGTATTTCTTGTATAGACTCACCTAATGGAGTCCTTGTCACCTCTAAAATAGGTGCCCTTGGAGTGTTAGACATATCCTCAATTATACTGCCATTACCGTTATTACCACTGTTACTACTGATATTGCTACAGTCAGTTGATAAAGAAGCAGGGTTATCTTCAATTATTATCGGAGTAAGTGCAGAAAGGTTTGGATGTAGCTGATCCGATGTGCTATCCGATGTACTATCCCCAAAGGTCTTTGACTTATTAGAGATAGTGGGTTGAGTAGGGCTGATTGGAACATTAACCTTCTTTAAATCTGTAGAAGTAGTGTTTGAATCGTTAGGGCTATTACCAGATAGTCGCAGCGCCATAGTTTTTACACCACCTTTGGCCTGTACCCACTGTCTAATAGGGCTATTCTCAGCAATCGCCTTCAAAACGCTTGTTTTAGATTTGCTTGTGATTTTTGCCGTCTTATTCTTAGCAGAGTGTGGGGTGGGCAAAGGGAAGAAATGGCTTGGGGTAAAAAATACATCAAAGGACACAAAAATGACAAAAAAATTAAGAAGTTTTATAAAGCACTGCTGTTTGTTCATAGTGGTCGCATGGATAAGGAAATATATAATTGGAAATGCATTTAATAAAGTGCTTAACCTGGAATGTGTCAGGATTAAACAATAAAATAAAACGTCGTCTTGTTTATGAGGAGCTTAGGATGTATAACCCGCAAATAGTAGTTCTTACTGAAACCCATATCGCTTACAAAGATAAATATCTGATCAAACAATTAGGATATGATCCCTTAGTTTAACAATAAGACATGTTTGTGTTGTTCAGCAGTGTGACTAAGTGTCCCATGTAAAAGTTAAAAAGTGTTGGTGTTAGAAAGGAACTTTCTTAGACTACCTGGTTTAATATTAATGGGTTTGATAGAGAGTTGGCTATTTTCATTCTTTGTGCTCTTTTATCCAGATAAGAGGTGAACCAGTTCAGGCTTGCACCTCCCATGCCCATTCTTTCTATCAACACATTTAATAGGGTGAAATGGTTTCGTGTGTCAAGCAAAGCTGAATTGTCAAAAAAGATAGAAAGACATACTTCACCTAAATCTAGTACCTTAAGAGCATTATCAACAATGTTCAGAATGGCTAATTCCTTGCTGCATCCTGACCTAATGCCCAATTGATGTATGCCTGGTAGGTTGTTGTCAGAGATAAAATGTTTGTGTTGCATAGTCACAAAATGTTCTGATACTTTGCAAGAAGTGGTGTAAGTTTGGGGAAGTTTGACGTCCTTTATCTTTTTCTATTTACTTAACTAGAGTTTTGCGACGTTCTTGAACTTTCCTTTGAACTAACAAGGAGTATATCAAGAGTAGATCAGGTTGGCGGAGAACAGTATTATGGAGTGTCTGATTTCCTTAATTATTGTTGCCTTAAGTGGCTGGAAGACATGTGATAATGGTCTAGTTTCATCAATGGTCTGTAAGATTTTCGTTTGTGATACTCTGAAATTTGACAACGGCGAGTTCACTTTTTGCACTTGTGAAAATGTCAGTCCATCATCTGGATTAGAATTGAGTACCAGTGCAACCTTTTCACTTTTTCTTCACAAATATTATGGGCCTCGTTAAGATGGCTAAAGGACTGCCAACGGAAGGCCATTCCCCGCCCACCACATTTGGATGGCAGGCAGATCCGTGTTTCCGACAGCCACACATCCGACAGGCTCCTTAAGCCCGCCAGTGCGGCAGAGGGCCTCCGAATCCCTAAAATGGTGGCAGTGCCTACCAGGCACCGTCGTAGGGATTAGGATGACCCCTACCCACCAGCCTTTCCATGGTGGTTCATCAGCCATGAAAAGGTTGGTGGGGATGGACATTGGGAGCCCGTAGCGGGCCCCCGTCAACCCTGGTCCTTTTCTTTGGGTGTGGGGGGCACGTATGGTGCCCCCTACATGTCCCTGTACAAAGTGACAGGCACTGCATGGTGCCGGTCATCTGTCACGTAGTACAGGGATATGTAAAACATCCCTTTTTAACAATGTGGCGGGTGCTGCTGGCAGCAGCACCCGCCACAGTGTATAAGGTGGCGGATGCTACCGCCACAGTGGCGGTCGCATCCAATTTCCTATTGTGGGACTACCACCTTGTTGGCTGGCGGTCCCAAATTGGAGACAGTGGTGGACGGAGTGAAGTCCGTCCGCCATCGTAATCAGGCCCAATGTTTTTTCAGACTTCTCCTTTGGATCTTTGGTTATAATCAAATTAGAGAAGGTGGTGTGCACTTAAGCATGGGCGGAAAATCCGTTTCGCTCGCGGATTTTGCGGATTTTTGGTAAATTCGCAATCCGCGAGATTCGCGAATCTCCCGCAAAATCCGCAAATCCGCGAGCAGCGGATTTTGCTCGCACTGCTCGCACTGTTCGCGTGAGTTCGCGGCTTCCCAGTACAACTTCGCGCCCCGCGAATAAGTGCAAAATTGCAGAAATACGATTTTAGCAAAACTGAAACTACTTACCAGGTTCAAAAGTTCAGGCTCATCATTAGTAGCCATTTCCTGTAGTGCTTCCTGAGGGGCCCCTCCAGAGTTCAGTTGCCAGTTGCAACTATTATGTGACCCTGCTCTGAACCTCAGAATAGTTACACATATGCCACAAAGGTCCTGAATTACAGCTAAGGGAGACAAGCAGGAGCCAGGCTGGAGGTTCAAATCCATTAATCAGCCCCTAATTCATTATTGTCAGTTGGGGCAGGGCAGGTGTTGTAACTAATTTTGCAACAATGAAAGCACTTAGCAAGTTCAAAAGATCACTAATCAGGAAGCACTAAGGAAGCAGGTGCCAGCTAAAAAAATATTCTGTGACACATTAATCAGCCCCAAATTAATTCAGGTCACTTGAGGCAGGGAAGGTGTGCTTGTTGCCACAATAATGTACACTGACTGGACAACCAGAGGGTGCTGTGATGAAACAGAGGGTGGCATGGGTGGGCCAGAGGGTGGCATGAGTAGTCAGAGAGTGGCAGTGGTGACAGAGAGTGGCAGTGATGAAGAAGAGTGTCCCAAACAGGCTGGACACGTAGAAACAACAAGTTCGCGAAACTTGCAACGACAGGTAAGTTCGCAATTTGCGACATTGTACAAAACCCTCGCGAACTCGCAGAAACCCGCGCAAACAAAAAAAAAAAAATCCGCAAATTCGCGAGAATTCGCGGATTTTGCGGATTGCGAGTTCGCAAATCCGCAAAATTCACGAACGCGAGATTCGCAAAATTCGCCCATGCTTATGTGCACTTTCCCCATCTCAAACTGCTTTCTAAGGGCAGACGCTCTTGGTTTAAACATACTTTTTTTGCCTTTTCATTTACTCTTTACATTGTTGCGGGTCATTAGTGATGGATTTGGTCACCAGATTCATTCTGAATATGTTGATATCTTGGCCCAAAGGAATTGCTTGTAGAGAAGAATGTACTGCGTGGGCTGAGGTACAGACATTGGTGTATTAAGCTATCTAACCCACTGTTTAGGTTTTCAAGTTGCCCTCTAACAGTTGTTTTGACAAAACGTAGAGCGCATAGGATTAAGTACAGATAAGACCTATTGACTAGGATAGCGGATTCTAGCTTATCTATTCCTTCTTAAGGTGAGGATTGTAGATCTGATCCTTTCACATATGGGGGCATTAGGCATTGTTGTACGAGGTCACTGTTGTTTAAGAATGAGGATAAGTGAGACGCTGTCTTTCTCATCTGCTCAGTGAATTTTAATCACCCATGAATATGTTGTGCTCAGAAGAGATCAATTTGCCTGTTATAAATGCAGTGAGTTGTTCCACAAAGTTTGTGTTTTCCCCTGGGGCAGTAGATGATCTTGATTTTAATGGTGTTGGTAGTCTCTGTTTTTACTTCTACTAAAGGCTGATTTTTCAGATTTTTGCATGTAATTTGTTTTCTGTGGATCAATGCTGCACCTCCAATCTGTTTATTTGCCCTGTCCAGTTGTAGGATACCGAATTCTAGTGGCATGAAGAAGTCAATCTCTGCCTCATTCAGCCATTTCTCTATTAGATTAGAAAAAAGAATTCAAGTTTATCTGCCTTAATCAAGTCTGCTTGACCACAGCTATGTAATATACATTTAACAGAGATTGATTGACTAACATCAATGAGGCGGGAGTGGTCTTAATTTCTATGAGATTCTGTCAATGGATGCCTTTCCCTTGCCTTGGAATTAGCTGTCGATCTCTTTGTGGGCATGTTGGTCAGGGTGTTGTAAGTTGCAGAGAATTAAATACTTCTTCTTGCCTTCTCTGTTGTAAGGGGAGAGTTCTCTCATCGGTCCAGGATCCTGACTGCTAGCACAGTCACCTGTGTGCTTTCGATTTGAGGTTAGACTTAAAGGCCTGTGGTTGCTTCACGTTTTATGAAAGTTATCTCACTGCTGTTAGGATGGAGTTAATTAATATGCTATTAATTTCTGTGTTGATGCGCACTGGTTTGAAAGGATTTACAGAGTCAGTACTGCTGTTCACCTTCTTTCTGACTTGTTATAATACTTAGAGGGTGCAGTTGTACTAGGAAGGTCGGCTTTTTACCTACGCCAAGTTGGTCTATGACTCTTGTTTTAGACACTATCATCTTCTGGCTACCTGTAGTGAGCTGGATTCTATCTTCTTCCTCTTTCAACCATTTTTCTATATTGAGATTTGATTAGCAAGCTGTATTTTCTGGTAGCGGCGTACTGTCTGCCGATCTGTAATCCACAATTATTGTTATGATAGTGGGAAATGGCTTGCTGTCCTCTTTAGGTCTGCTACTTGATGCAACATTAGCTGCCTCAGCAGCCTCAAGTAGTAACAAGCATTTACAATGCAATGGTTTTGCCTTTGTTAAAGTTAGAGCTATTGGCATTGCTCTTGAAATTTTTTTTATTTATGTTTTTTTTAACATAAATAAATGGCATTGTCATTTACAATAGCAGGGCAGGGCACAGGGAAGGGGGGCGAGGAGAGACGAAGGAGAGCTGCGGGCTCAGGGAAGGGGGGGCGAGGAGAGACGAAGGAGAGCTGCGGGCTCTTGTTGTAATGCTTGCATGGATGAGTTGGTGGATGCATGCATGGGTGCATGCATGGATGGGTGTATGGATGGGTGTATGGATAGATGCATCGATGGGTGGATGGATAGATGCATATATACAGCCAATCCCTCAACAATTTATGCAATCCACCAACCCATCCAACCAACAACCCATCCATGCATCCACCCATACATCATGCATACATCCATCCATCATGCATCCATCCACCCACTAAGTCCCACTCCGACCCCTCTAAATATAACTCATTTTTTCTGTATATAGAGATGACTGTATTCACTAGTATATGTAGTAGACCAGGGGTACTCATAGTACGGCCCGCGGGCCAGTGGCGGCCCGGCAAGCCTTCCCTGGCGGCCCGCGGACCTTTCAGACATCGTACCCGAGTTTTTTTTTTAATTAAAGGCTGTCTGCAACCAGAGCTCGACTCTGAGACTCTGCTGCCTGTGGGCCCCGGGCGATTTCCGCCGTAGTCAGAGTGGGGCTGCAGGAGCGCTGTGAGGTGAAAATAGCCTCATTAACATGGTAATGGTCTTTTGAAGACCTGTGAAATGCTTGGGTGCGGCTGTGTGCGCGCGCCTGGAAGCTGTCACAGGGGGGGTAGGGGGGGAGACATACAGGCAGGGTCACGAGAAGGAGGCGTCAGAGAAAAGGTGGAGGGACTGAATGAGGCACAGGCAGGCATTAGCAACAGGTTAATGACTACATTTAATTGTACATTGCGTTACATGGCACACGGGGGTCTCGGAGCGCCTAAAAAGAAACAGCGAGGCCAAAAAGTAAGAAAAGTCGTAAAAACGGAGGACGTCAGTGGGGAGCTCAGGTTCCCTTCTCCCGAGCTCCCCGTAACCCTGGCGCAGATGCCTCTGCCCTCTCCCTGATATCCACCTCCTGGAAAGGGTGCCCTCGGCACTACCACACGCACAGACACAATGTCACGGGGCATCTCTGGCCCCACCACATCACCATTTCAGCCCTCTCCTTACTGCGCCCGTTTATATCATTCCTTTGGTATAGTGCCACGTGCAGCCGGGAGCTGCTTAGCAGCACTTGAGAATGTAGCGGTGCTAGCTTAGAATAAGCAGAGACGTCTACCAGGGCCCAGCCCGCCGAGGAGGACGTGTACAAGTGCCCACCAGCTCCGTGGCTGGAACAAGCCTACGACCACAGTCTTCGGGAACCATGAGGCTGGGCGCGGGGTCACCACGGCAACCCAGGCGCCAGCTCCATGAAGGGGGGCACGTCTCTAGCTGGCAGAGGCGTCTAGTGATGGGCAAGGGGCATCACGGACGGAGCCCCTCCCTACAGCCTTTCTGACACTTCAAAGTAATAACTGATCAGCTGGCACGTCTGTGATTCTTGTGCCGGGGGATCCTGGCAGTGCCAATGGGATTGTATATCAGGAAATGAAGTCCTGCTAGCCACCTTTCCTACCCAGTTCTCACTCGAATCTGTGTGGAGATACCCTTGCATTTGTGTGCCATGGTACAAAGTTAACGTAATCCAAAAAGTTGCCTATGCCCCCAATTCCATTAATACACGCACTAAATGATTGAAGATAAACCAAAAGTTTATTAGTTTATCCCGACAAAACTTTTTGTCACTAAATCAATACGTAAGTTAAACAATTTGCTTTGTAAAGAGCAGACAAAGAATTACCATCGACTTCATTTCTAGCCATACGTAATTCAGTAAAACGGTATGTGCATATTTACAATGAAAGAATTTAAAGCAAAAACATTGCAATGAATCATACATACATGGACATAAATAAATCAGAAGTGAAATGAAAAAACAAATCAACAATTCACAGTTTTGAGAATTATAAATACAGCAACGTGCAAGAGCGGGAGTGAATATTTTTAAAGGAACAACTCCTCGCTCATGAACTGAATCCGTTTGTATCAAATAATCAAAGAAAGCCCATTTTATATATGACTGACAAAAGCCATTAGTGTCAAGTCAAATGCCGACGCGTTTCAAATCCTGTTGCTTTGGTTACAGGATTCTCATCAGGGCGGTGATTCTAGTCCATGGGAACTGTTTTACGAAAAAATAAATAAATAAATGAAAAGTTTGATTAACAAACTTCGTGCTATCGCCATTTTTCTTTAATGAAAAATAGAACCGCATTTAAGTGCGGCATACCTTGTGGATGATAGCCCCATGTGGCTTCTGTTTGGCAATATCGTTTATGACAGGCGGGTCTGGGCTGCAACAAAAGCGAAACTAGTGTCACCAATTTAAAATGCCGGTTTGTATACTGACAGGGAACGAAGCGGTAAAGTTTTTAAAATTTACCTTAGGTCTTCAGAACCAGTAGTCAGAAAGGCCGGTGGTTGGAATTACTTTTCAGTGTAAAAATCGCTGTGGGGACAGAAATGAGAAAGGGGCGGTATTTTGGAATACTTCAGCCTAAGCGATGAAAGGACATGCACAGCGGTGTTGACACATCACTAGGACCACTTACTTTTGGGTTTGTTCAACACGGGCGGGGTATCCTAACCGGTGTTGGTGGGGAACGCTGTCCGTTCTGTGAAAATAAAGGGGAGCGGAGACTGAGCCAAGATGTGCCTGGTCGCGCTATTCAAAACAGTGGGCTAACGCTCAATGATCAGTGAAGAGGGTGAAGTTCTTACCGTTAGTCGCCGCGGTGGGCTCCACTACTGCATCCTAAGTTCTACCGGCACACAAAGAGTTTAGTTGGCCAAGGCGATGCCGGTGCTTATGGCAATAAAAGCATGTGATCTACTGACATCCAATCGGATGCGTGATAGGTGCTGATGCATTGTGGGAAATGAAGTCCAAAAATGGAATCAAGCTCGATTAATTTCACTGAGGGTGTTGAGGCCCTTATTCACGCTATCAAATCGCAGTATGAGGTATGCCTCCTTGCGAAGTAGCATAGTTTCTATATCAGGGTAGCGTTTGGAGTCCAGCCACACAAGTGGTGTCCATTTAAAATCATTTTCAGTGTGCTGATTATTTACAAAGTGTTCCACCATTGGTGCAGTCATCACTCTTTTCTTTATCCGAGACCTGTGTTGCGTAATTCTGGCATTGATGGCTTGACTTGTTTTGCCAATATAAACCTTGTCACAAGGACAGACCACTGCATAAACGATATTTTTTGTTTTGCAATTTGTAAATGCATCATGTGTCCACTTGATGCCATGATTAGTGAAGGTGTCCCCTTCAATTGTTGAAGAACATGAAACACAGTTACCACATTTGTGGTGCCCACTAATAGGTTTTAAGTTCCACTGAGCTATGAGGTCACTCTTGGGCGGCGGGATGTAGGTATCCGCTTTAATGAGATGCTGTCCAATGCTCGTGTTCTTTCTCAATGCAAAGATGGGTTTGGGCAGAGGGTACTCAATTGTTTCCAACAAATGCCAATTATTTCTGATGATGTTTTTGAATTGATTCGTGTGTTGACCGAAGGTCGTCACACAAACCAATTGATCTAATTGCTTCTTTTCTTTTACCTGCAGGAGTGTCTCCCTCGGGGTAAACTTGGCCCTATTTTTGGCATGTTTTAACAATTTTTTAGGGTATCCTCTGTCAGCCATCTCATGACAAAATCTTGTTGCGTGTGATTCAAAATCTTGTAGATTTGTACAATTGCGTCTAATTCTGAGCAGTTGCCCATAAGGTAAGTTATCCTTAAGGCTTTGTGGGTGTGAGCTAGTGTAGTGCAGGATTGTATTCCTATCAGTTGGCTTTTTGTGCAAAGAGGCCATCAGTCTAGAATCACTGGTGCCTACTAGGACGTCTAGGAAAGTCATTTCTTTGGAACTTGAGTTCATCGTGAACTTAATGTCCCGGTGTCTTGAATTAAGCCATGTATGAAATTGTTCAAGTTCGGTCTGACTCCCCTGCCACAGGAGCCAGACGTCATCTATGTATCTCAGCCATTGAGTCATGTGATGTGAGAAGGGATTGTCCTTGTAGATGAATCTTTCCTCATATTGAGACATGTAAAGCACCGTCAGCTCCGGCGCATAAGGACAGCCCATGGCTGTCCCCTTGATTTGTATAAAGTAATCACTCTCAAATCTGAAATAGTTGCTCCGAAGAGTTATTTCCGCCAATTCCACAATGAATGCGGACGGTACCCGGTGGGGTCTCTCACGTTTTTCTAGATAAAGTTCAATGACCTCCAAAGCCTCATCTTGAGGTACTTTGTATAATGGTACAAAGTTGGCAGTGCCAACGGTCATTTCAACAGGGCAGTGAACCAGCTCCCACTCTTCGTATGCACTGCGTGCTCCATGGGGCACTTTAAAAGGTCATATGTGCCACTCTTGCCCTGGGGTACTTCATTCTAAAGTGGGCGAAGAAGTCATCACGAGATGGCGATGTGGGCAAGTCCAGCGAGCAGGTGCGCCTTCCCACTAATGAACTTTTATCATACCTCCTACAGGCGACAACTGTAAACTGGCAAAGATACCCCTTTTGGGGTTTGGCGCAGAGCACACGACTAATTATGCCCCAAGCCCAGGCTGGCTCTGCTAGGAGACACGGTGCAGTACAGCGTGCCCTCCGCTAACAACACGAGCACGTGTAAACTGGAATGGTAGAGTCACTCAAGAGATGCCGGGATACGATAACTCCAGGGTGAGAGAGTATGGGGTGATAGCAGGTGCGGGAGGGGGGTCCCGAGTTTACACCCGCCTCACTTCAGAGCCTAGAGACCACGTGGCTAGCTTCGTGAAGCTGTAGAAGTCCTCAGCCTTCCAGATGCCCCCAGTTGGTCCCTGTTAAAGTTCGTTCGCTTTCTTTAATGGTGAACTATGTGTGCGCCTCTATTTCCTTACAATATGTTCATATATCAGATGGGTTTCAGTAATGTTGCACGAATCTTGCATAACCGCACTGCAAGCCCGGTCACCTCAAGGTGTCTGTGTGAGTTCAGGGTGTGGGTGACTGTTCATGACTGGGCATGATTGAGAACTGCAGCTGAGGCTGAAGGCAGTTCGACTTTCTGACAGAGACTCGCATAACGGTGTTCTAACTAAATGCTCATCCAATCCTTGGCCTCTCTGCTGGGCGCCCAGAACGATGGCCACATGTGGGCCAATTGTAATGGCGATTCTATGGGAAAGTGTATGGTGGTATGCAGCTGTCAAAATAAGGACAGTGCCAATGGAAAAGAAAATGTGGGGCGTGTGAGAGGCGATGTTGAGGAGGAGGAGTTATAAGGAAGGATGTGTAGGAGAGAGTGAAAGACAGTGGTGCAGATGGCGTGAAATATGTGGATGGAGAGACTTCAAAAAGATGAGTGGAGCACAGGTTGTACGTGAATGACAGAGAGGGGGCCTGCAGCAGGAAGTGATGTGACAGGAAGAAAGTGAGTTACTCCTTCATGTGACATAGAACAAAAATCTGTGCTAACAAGCATTGGTACAGGTAATGGATCGGGCATGTTTTAGGTTTTTGTGTTACCTGAAGTATGATGGTTTTATAAGCACTACCAGACATCACACATAAAGGTGCCTTGAATACTTGTCAGGTGGCATGCAGAGTTTAGGTCCCGTTTAGGCCCAACCCATAATTTTTCCAAGATTTCCTAGTTACACCCAAATACCCCTTTTGGAGACACCACCACCTTTTCCATCCACTAAAGCACTGACATGGGAGATCGGGTCCCCAGAGAGCAGCTTGTGTGTTTTTGGGGGAGAGGTGAGGGTGAGAGAAGGACCGCATCTTCCGCATCTTTCAACAAGTTTAAAAACAAGCTATTAGCCTTGCACCACTGCCAGTGATTGCTTGTGTTTTAAGGATTAAACACAGACAAAACCATATGAAAAATGAATTCCATTACGAGGGAGGGAGGGAGAGCGAGGGGGGAGGGAGAGCGAGGGGGGAGGGAGAGCGAGGGAGGGAAGTAGAGCGAGGGAGGGAGGGAAGGAGAGCGAGGGAGGGAAGGAGAGCGAGGGAGGGAAAGGAAGGCAGACAGAGGGAGGGAAACAGAGGGAGGAAAGGGGAGGGAGAGGGAGACAGAGGGAGGGAGAGCGAGAGGGAGGGAAAGAGAGGGAGAGGGAAAGGGAGGGAGGGAAAGGGAGGGAGAGCGAGGGAGAGGGAGGGAGGGAGACAGAGAGAGGGAGGGAGACAGAGGGAGGAAGACAGGGGGAGGGAGGGAGGTAGACGGAGGGAGGGAGAGAGTAAGAGTGAGTGAAACAGAGGGAGATGGAGAGATGGAGACAGAGGGAGAGATGGAGAGATGGAGACAGAGGGAGTGAGAGGGAGTGATAGAGTCAGAGGGAGACAGAGAGTCAGAGGGAGACAGAGAGTCAGAGGGAGACAGAGAGTCAGAGAGGGAGAGAGGGAGGGAGAGAGGGAGAGAGAGAGAGAGAGAGAGGGGGAGTGAGAGAGAGAGGGAGAGAGATGTGTGTCTATGCTGGGTCTGGTGGCTCAGTAGACGAAGGCGTCCGCTGCAGGGACCTATGATCAACCTCATGGTCACAGTTTTTTTTGTTGCTCTAGCCCCGCCCCTTCCCCACTGACCCCGCCCCCACCGGTGCGGCCCTCGGACACAAACCACACTGTAAATTTGGCCCCCGAGAGAAAGTTTGTGAGTACCCATGTAGTAGACCTTTCTACTCTAACATTCCTATGTGACTCTTGCAGTACATCTATTCATATCCCTTCCATATGTATATAGAAATATAACGAGAATCAAGTCTCTTCTTTGTGTGACTACATCTAGTACATTTCAATTGTTTTCCTGTTTGTATCTTTTACTTAACGCATGTAAATCAAAGTCCTTAGGTTTGGCAACTGGTTCTTATGTAAACCGCTCTGACACCTTCGGGTAAGGTTCGCGCTACATAAAATCACATTAAATAAAACTTTACCCCACAAATCCAACCATCCATTTGTGCCTAGGCTTACATTTTACGGCCTCGAAGCACACAGAGAAGGGACAGTTTACTAAGTCGAGGCTTTGTAGGGTGCATGGCAGGGGACAGTTTTAGGCGCCAAGGGAGGGTAGGGAGCAGAGTCAGAGTACTTCACGGAGGTAGGGGGCAGTTTTTTATGGTCAGGGCAGGGGGCTGCAGTACTTTTTGGAGCATGGCCTTATTGTAAAGGGCTCAGTTCAGGTGGAGGAACGGCACAAAACACCAGGCAGACAGAGGGCAGAAGGACACAAAAACGAGGGGAAACAATTATAACTGAGGGCAGATTGGCACAAAAAAACAGGCAGACAGAGGGAAGAAGGACACAAAAACGAGGGGGGGGGGTGATTGTAACGGAGGGCAGAATGGCACAAATCACGAGGCAGACAGGGCAGAAGGACACAAAAACGAGGGGGGGGGGGGGTGATTGTAACAGAGGGTAGAACGGCACAAAACACCAGGCAGACAGAGGTAAGAAATACACAACAAGCAGGCAACAGAGGCACGAAAACAGGGTCACAAGCAGGCAACAGAGATAGGGTCACAAGCAGGCAACAGAGTCACAAGCAGGCAGAAGGACACAAAAACGAGGGGAAACAATTATAACTGAGGGCAGATTGGCACAAAAAAACAGGCAGACAGAGGGAAGAAGGACACAAAAACGAGGGGGGGGGTGATTGTAACGGAGGGCAGAATGGCACAAATCACGAGGCAGACAGGGCAGAAGGACACAAAAACGAGGGGGGGGGTGATTGTAACAGAGGGTAGAACGGCACAAAACACCAGGCAGACAGAGGTAAGAAATACACAACAAGCAGGCAACAGAGGCACGAAAACAGGGTCACAAGCAGGCAACAGAGATAGGGTCACAAGCAGGCAACAGAGTCACAAGCAGGCAACAGAGGCACGAAAACAGGGTCACAAGCAGGCAACAGAAGCACGAAAACAGGGTCACAAGCAGGCAACAGAGTCACAAGCAGGCAACAGAGTCACAAGCAGGCAACAGAGGCACGAAAACAGGGTCACAAGCAGGCAACAGAGGCACGAAAAGAGGGTCACATGCAGGTAACAGTCACAAGCAGGCAACAGAGGCACGAAAACAGGGTCACAAGCAGGCAACAGAGTCACAAGCAGGCAACAGAGGAACGAAAACAGGGTCACAAGCAGGCAACAGAGTCACAAGCAGGCAACAGAGGCACGAAAACAGGGTCACAAGCAGGCAACAGAGGCACGAAAACAGGGTCACAAGCAGGCAACAGAAGCACGAAAACAGGGTCACAAGCAGGCAACAGAGTCACAAGCAGGCAACAGAGTCACAAGCAGGCAACAGAGGCACGAAAACAGGGTCACAAGCAGGCAACAGAGTCACAAGCAGGCAACAGAGGCACGAAAACAGGGTCACAAGCAGGCAACAGAGGCACGTAAACAGGGTCACAAGCAGGCAACAGAGGCACAAAAACAGGGTCACAAGCAGGCAACAGAGGCACGAAAACAGGGTCACAAGCAGGCAACAGAGGCACGAAAACAGGGTCACAAGCAGGCAACAGAGGCACGAAAACAGGGTCACAAGCAGGCAACAGAGGCACTGATGAGGGCGGTCGCTGCACTTGCTCAACCTTTTCAGACACGGTCGGCATTCCTGACTCGTTAAAAAAAAAAAACTTAAAAAAAAAAAACTAATTGCTTAAGGCCCGTTCTCTCAAAGACAGGCGGGCTGTTTTAACTGGGCCGGGTAAGTAAGCACGTCGCGGCTTAATGACTATTCACGGTATACGTGGATTGCGCAATTAAAATACTGTAGGGGGCAGCGTCAATCATCGTTCCCCTCCCCTGCCTAACTCGGTCTATGTTATGAGCCGAGTGTCTCTGCCTGGTCCCATCGAACGAAGTGCTGGTACAACTACTCTCATGATGCACTAGTTTGTTAAAGGAATACCCAGGCTGGAAACTGATTTACCACCTCGCACAGAATCCTCGGGAGACCTTCCTGGATGTTTGTTCTTCCACCCAACTTTTTTTTTTTTTTTTTTGGGACGTATGACGACAGGAGAGACCTTTTCCTTGGCAGTATATGAGAACGTCAGTGACAGGCAGTCATACATACCACTGGTGTTGAGTCATTATGGGTGATCAAACGGAGGAAAGTGAGTTACTCAGCCCTGATCTAATAGGCCGGGATACGATGTTTTGCTACTGGTACGGATTGGCATGAGCTGGGCCCTGCGTGATATTTGTAGGCCTCCCTTGTGATCCCGATACACGAGGAGATTGAACTGTAATGGAGCCGTCGTACAGAAAGAAGCAGCTGCTTCGTGTGGGATAGTTTTGTGCACAGAGTGCTGTCAGAATGTCACTTTACCTTTAGGCATCCTACGATTAAGTTTTCGAAGAAGGGACGGAAACCTCCCGGCCAAATATGACTGCAGATGTAAGATTGAGCCGGCTATTGCCCAGGGTCACATGTTGCTGGGGATCGAACCGTGACACTTGGCCTTGTTAGCGCGGAGCTCTAACCAACTGAGCTAATATACCGCTTTAACTTGAGCAGACCCTACGCTGTGTCTGAACCAGTTGCAACAGGTTTCAACTCACTGCCGGACAGCAGGGGAGGGGGGGGCCTGTGCTCGCGCAGTGGTGGGATATAGCAATAGTCACGAACCGTGAGGAAAAAAGCTGTGTATAGAAACGCTTTGTGTTTTGGGAGCCAAAGCGTCCGCCATCTAAGAGTTCATGTTATAGGTTATTGGCGGGCCCCTTTTTTGTTTTTGTTTTTTTTTTTAAATGTATCGCAGGGGGGGATCAATACTTCCCCACTTCTGTGCTATAGTCATACGGCTGCCACAATAAGATGTAGCTATCACTGTCTGCGGCTCCCAAACCTTCTCAGCCGAAGATTTACCGGAGACAACTCTCGTGACTCGTAATGTCCTCGTTTTCTATATATAAATGCTCGGGGCCTCCTCTGGGTGAGTCTCGAGGGAATGCTAAACTCTGGACTAGACAGTAACGCCCCTAATTTAGCTTTACCATTTTAGAAATTTCTAGTCGACCCCATACCAAATAATAATAATCCACGTTTGTAAAGCGTCAGCAATTTACCCATAAGGGTCCCTAGTCGCTGGGGGCCGTCGGGAAGATTAAGCAAGTGTTGCCCAACGATACATGGTGCAACCCGTAGCTGAGTGAGTTTTTGTCGCACACGTTGTTCACTGGCAACAAATGGCTCGCCTTTACGAGACGTGGCCTAATAGCATAGCTTCCGGAATTTTGCATGACATAACGTAATGTGCATTTGTAAAGTGCACCTTGGCCCTAGGGCAGCATGGCGTTGAACGTAAGATGTTCCTTGTTACCCAACTCAATGGCACTCATTTTATCGACTACAGAAGCATGAAAGGCTGAGTAGACCTGCCGGGATTTGAGCCTGTGATTATGAAGTCACACACAGGCCTCCTACAGTAGACATTAGTCCACTAAGCTACAAGACCCAGCATAATAATTTTAAACTACTGTAACGTACCATTATGCTAGCTACCGCTCGGTGCATGACAGCATTTTAACCCATGGCTATAAAGGTCTTAGGCTGTGAAATGTTTCCGGCCGGTTTCGAACCGGGGGCCATTCTCGTGTGAGGCGAACATGCTAACCACTACACTACAGGAACCCACATGTATACCATCGTCATGCAACAGTCTTGCCGTATTCTTTTATGAGAACTATGCCCGTGATATCCTTACTTTTTGGTCCCCGAATTGTATTCTTACACAGGCCCTCAGGGTCGTGTGACTTTGACCTCTGTGTGCCAGCCGCTGCAGGCTCCCTTCACCCCCGAAACCAAACAGGTACTACTACTACTTATTGGCAGCTCTCGTACGCTCCTTCCTTTGCTCCCTTACCTTGCCACAGCCGGTGTCTTGTAACAACCTGCGCTTTCTCTTCCTTCGTTGCGCGGGGAAGACGGCAGGGGGGTCTTGATCCGCGTCCCTGCTCTCGGCTGCCGTCCTTCACTCCGGCGGTGCATCACGTGGGCATGTTTCCCCGCAGCTGGTCCCCTCTCGTTGTAGACGATACACTGGGTAAGTTTGGGGCCGTGGGGGAACGTGGGCTGTCTGTGCCACTCCCGGGCGGAACTCCCCCTACGTTCTACTAAGCCCTATCCCCTGCCCAGAACCTGCTTCGCTGCGAGGTTCGAGGATACGTTCCTCCTTGGTATGCAGGAGGCGATCCAGCCCAGACTCACCAGCTGCAGCCGGTGCGAACCTGGTTCCCGATCTCCAAGGACGGCAGCTCCTGGCCGTAAGGTTACATCCTCCTTCTCCTCCGCAGGCCGAACTCGGGCCGAGCCAGGTAGCTTCTCCCTTGGCGCCCCCGTATACGGGCGGACTGCCGGGCCCTAGCAAAGGCTGATCCTCGGGGGTCCTGTTCCGGTATGCGCTGGGGACCTCACCCGACTCCTGCCGGGGGGCCGTTCTGTGGGTTCTAGCCCACCCCGTCCCCTTACAGCTACCGGACATTGAGGGCCCTGGGTCGTAGTTCTGCAGCAGCCCGGGCAGCGTCTTGAGATGCTCCACTAGCGTATCATTGGGCGGGCTGTGAGCGGGCGCACCTCCCTTGCTTTTGCCGTGTTCCCAGCCCCGACCCACCTGGCAGGGGCTTCGCCTCTTCGCTAGACGGCAATGCGCGGATCGGTTCCCTCTGCGGGAGGGAGTCTCAGAATACCAGGAGGCCGCCTCTGATCAGCCTGCGGATGAAAGCAAGCACTCACCTGGACTTCTTCCGGGTGCCGTCAATGCCGGAACAGATTCGGGGGCGTTCCCGAGAACAGGCTTTCGGCTGACGTAGCCAAAAGCCAAAAATTCTCGGGAACGCCCCCGAATTTGGTCCGGGATTGACAGACAGAGCCGTCTTCCAATGGCTAGCCTCCATCTATGGAGCTAGCCAATGGAAGACGGGGTCGGATTCCCAGCCCCATACTATACTCAGTAGGTTTTTCCTAGCGCATGCGTACTTCGTACGCATTGGCTAGGCAAAACCTAAAAATTAAAATAACAAAAAACGAATGCATACATATATACCTAAACAGAGGAGCTTTGGACGAGTCATTGTCATCCATTCGTCTGTGCAAATGTCATTCACAATTTTATTCCACCCGCCGCAGTTTACAGGATGGGGCGGTGGATCAGCCCACTTCAGCCATTGGCACTCTTGCACAGTGAGTGGCCACATTTTGACTGCGCACTAGTGCAGATCTGCCTAAAAAGCAGTGTACTTCAGCACCAGTGTTGGAGGGCCAAGGCGTTACTTTGACAATGTTGTGTTCTTTTCTTTATGATTTATTTAGTCATTCATGCATTTTTAAACTATGTCTCTAGGTTACAGTAATTCAAAGCCCATAGTACCATTTATTTTTGCGACCTTTTCAAGTGATGTGTATTAAAACTAAAGTAGTATTTTCAAATCTGCTATAAGAGCACCTACCTCCCAGGAAGCAGCCTTTCTATTAAAACTATGTGTAATTTTTTTTGTTATTTAGAACATTTTAATTGCACGTCTATGGATGGCAGTTTTTAACGGTGAATGTTCTCTTTTTTAACTTTTTTTATTTTTGTTGCATAGGTTTAATATATATATTTTTTATATATATATATATATATATATATATAATATATATTACCTACTGACGGTCGCCAGTAGGTATATATAGTTAGGATTTTTTTGAATAGGGATTTCTGAAAATTCTATGTTGAATAACGTTGGCGTTGATGGACGGAATTGGCTGAAATTTTCCAGGAAAATGGCACATTTTGTCTCCGACCATCCCCTGAAAGTTTGGGGGGGTTTCGTGAAGTGGGGGCCGAGAAAAAAGGGGAGTCCCAAAACATGTTTTTAACATTGAGTTTTCCATAGGGTGGTTGGACTTTTAGCTCGAACGGCTGAATGGATTTCCACGAAACTTGGCAAAATTGTAGGGACTGTTTGCCCGATGTGCCTTTGCTAGGTCTCAAGATATGTGCTCCAGTGGATTTTGTGTAATTTAAGTAAAAAAAATATATATATCTGTAAGCGCGCTCCGGTAAGCTTTCAGGTGCGCGCACCGGGCGCTTCACGGAACTTCGCGAGGAGAAGCGGATTGGCTCTCCGGTGTCTGGCAACATTCTAAACAGTCCGGAGCGGCCGCCATCTTGTCTCTCGGTAAGATCGAGAGACAAGAGGTGGCAATAACGAAAGGGGAAATGAATAAAAGGGGGCAGGGTAGACACCCCCTGACCCCCTAGATTTGAAGTGGGTGGCTGAAAAGGCCCATATAAAGCAAAAAAAAAAAATGTTTTATATTTTCGCGGGTTAAGCGCCCGGTACGCGAACTGGGCAGCGCTCCGGGAAGCGCAACAAAGAGAAAAAAAGAAAGACAGGGTGTAAAAATTTTAGCAATTTTGTTATAAATGGAAGGTAGTTCTGAAAAGAACTGCTTTTTTATTCTTTTTCTTGTTTTTTTATTTTTTTATTAATTTTCTGAACATTTTTTT
Source organism: Lissotriton vulgaris (assembly GCF_964263255.1). Lineage (NCBI taxonomy): Eukaryota > Metazoa > Chordata > Amphibia > Caudata > Salamandridae > Lissotriton > Lissotriton vulgaris. Next base: position 793,814,625 of record NC_141685.1, on the reverse strand, counting down.
GATTTTTTAGGATTTTTGAAAACTATTTTGTGTTTTTTGTGTGTTTTTTTAGGGGAAATAACAAAAAAGCAGGGTTTGAACATGTCTCAACAGGAGCAAAAAAAGTAAAAAGGAATCATTGTTTTGTCTTCTTGTTGCATTTATGATTTTCTCCAGCTCGGTTAATCAAAGTAAAACTCTTTTCTCCATAACTGATAGTTCCTCCACAATATATACAAACTATTTTGTAGTTTTCAAAAGGAGTTTGAATATTGTAGACCATTTCTCGGCCTTCTGGTCCGGCGAATGAGCTTTGTCCACTCGAGGTGCTGGGGATGACATTTGGGGGGTTGGCAGCAAGATCCCTTACTTGTGCTTGGGAAAGATTATTAGGATGCCACCGCTCCATGTGGCGAATCATTGTATGATTCCCAAAGCTGTATTTCTTGTTGGGGTTGCCACGAGAAAGTACATGTTCACAGATCAAACAAGACACCTGGGGTGCATTGACCTTCTTTTGTCCAGGTGGAATTTAAAAAAATTGCCATATGTAGTGCTCTTTAATATGGCTCTGCAATGGTGTTTCTGTCAGGAACTGCCTTACTTGCTCTTCCTCCTCCTCCTCTTCGTCCTCATTATCTTCCTCTCCACCAAAGTCCAGTGTTGGAGGTGGTCCTTTTGGTGGTGGTGCTGGTGGTGGTTGCTGAGAAGCACCAGCTGCAGCTATTAAAGAAGCCATTGTCAAAAACAGGTATTGCTCTCTGGAAGTAGAAAGTAAGAATGAGGTAAAAAGGTGGGGGCTTTCATCATTTTGAAAAAAAAAAGGTTCTGAACCAATAAAAAGTGTTATTTTCAGGTCACATGACCTGTTACGCTTACGTTACGCGCCCCGCGCCTCGCCGCGGAGCGCTTCCGGGGTGCTGCGCGTCGCGCTCTGTAGCGCTCCGGAGCGCTTCCGGGTGCGCTAACGCAGCGCGTCATAAGACGCATCACGCGGCTACGCGATAGGTCACACTTACGCGACACGTCACGATGTTGTTTTCGATCGCGTCAGTTGCGCTAACGGAACGTTTCCCGGGGCACGAACTGGGGCGCGATCCAAAGTTTCGCAAACGGGGCGCACCCCGGGGCGCGCACCGGAAGCGTACCGAAGCAAAAAAAAAAAAAAAAACTTCCATACATCCAAAAAAAAACATTAAATACATAGCAAAATAATATTCACACAGTTTAGTCACTATCCAATATATTTAGTGGCACACTACAATTTAGTCAAGTAAACAGTCAATCACACTGCTACTAAATCCTCAATCCAGACACTTATACATCCACTTATTCTTCAATGCGGATTGCTATATATATATATGTATTCAATGAAAAAAACATAGGTTTTAGACCATATATAGTTAGGAATTAGCATTTAGAAAACCTTTAAAGTTGATATTTTACTCACACAAAACCATTGAAATATGCATAGAAAATATAGTATTCATTATAAAGAAGAATATTTTTTTCAGCTATAGATATTTGCTATTAAAAAACCATTGAAATTCACTGAAAAAACAATAGGTTTGACACCATATATAGTTAGGAATTTGCATTTACAAAACCTTGAAAATTCACTGAAAAAACCATAGGTTTGAAACCATATATAGTTAGCTGGATAATTTAATCATACAAAACCATTGAAATTCCCATATATAGTTAGTTGCACTAACTATATATTTCGCGCACCCGCAATCCACTGCTGATGATGTCACATATTACATCATTGATGACATATAGTTCGTATCATTTTAAAACTCTTTTTCTACAAAGGATAAATCCTTTTGTTATTGCCATATTCTTAGTCATAGAATAGGGGGAAATATATATATATATATATATATAACTACATAGTTAGGACCTAGTTTCCATAGGAAATCCACGACATTCTATTTGGAATAACTTTGGCGCTGGTGGACGAATCTTCACGAAATTCTCCAAGAAAATGGCCTGCTCCGCTCCTTTCCTGAAAGTTTGGGGGTGATTCGTCAAGTGGGGGCCGAGAAAAAAGGGGGGTCCCAAAACATGTTTTCCCCATGCAATTTTCCATAGGACCTTTAGCCAGGGCTACAGCCCAAACGGCTGAACGTAATTACACCAAATTTGGCAAAAAGGTAGAGTTCGGTTCGCAGGTTGTGCTTTTTGTTAAATGGTATAAATCCGTTCAGTAGTTCCTGAGAAAATCAAAAGTAAAATCATAGTGATATCTAGAGACAAAGTACCGTACTCTGTACAGTACTCTGTACTGTACTCTGTACCTTCCCGAGCATGAGCTGCATGGTCATTGGCTGTCAACTGTCTGTTAACACTCCAAACCAGGAAGTGTTGGCAGCCATCTTGCGGTTAAGCAGTGAAACAAGCGTGCAAAACACGCAAAGGGGGCAGGGTAGAAATACCCTGACCCCCTAGGCCTGCTCAGGGTGTCCCACAAGGACCCCCAATGCCAAAAAATATATTTTTTTTTAAAATCGCGGGGTACGAAGTACCGTACTCTGTACTGTACTCTGTACCTTCCCGAGCACGAGCTGCATGGTCATTGGCTGTCAACTGTCTGTCAACACTCCAAACCAGAAAGTGTTGGTAGCCATCTTGTGCCTCGGCACAAGAAAGCAGTGAAATAAACGTGCAAAACACGCAAAGGGGGCAGGGTAGAAACACCCTGATCCCCTAGGCCTGCTCAGGGGGTCCCACAAAATCGCTCTGTACTGTACTCTGTATTGTACTCTGTACCTTCCCGAGCGCATACTGGAGGTTCCTGGTGGGCTAGTTGACCCCAGGTACTTCCAGTATGCAAGGGGAATTAGTTTCCCCTCTGCAAATGCGCCAGGGGGCTGCGTTGCAGAGAGATGTAAAAAGGGGCGTGGCCTCATTACACCTCTCTGCAATGTAGCCCCCTGGCGCATACTGGAGGTTCCCGGTGGGCTAGTTGGCCCCCAGGGACCCCCAGTATGCAAGGGGAATTAGTTCACCCTCTGCAAATGCGCCAGGGAGCTGCTTTGCAGAGAGGTGTAAAAAGGGGCATGGCCTCATTACACATCTCTGCAATGCAGCCCCCTGGCGCATACTGGAGGTTACTGATGGGCTAGTTGGCCCCCAGGGACCTCCAGTATGCAAGGGGAATTAGTTCCCCCTCTGCAAATGCGCCAGGGGGCTGCGTTGCAGAGATGTGTAATGAGGCCATGCCCCTTTTTACACCTCTCTGCAACGCAGCCCCCTGGCACATACTGGAGGTTCCCAGTGGGCTAGTTGGCCTCCAGGGACCCCCAGTATGCAAGGGGACTTAATCCCCCAACTTAGAACATGCTACAGGGAGCGTTTGCACAGTGGTGAAGGTAGCGGTGGGGCCTGCGGTGATGTGAGTGCAAACATGCCCTGTGGCGCGTTTTAAGTTGGGGAATTAATTCCTTTTCAATCCAGAGGTCCCCTAGGGGGCAACTAGTCCAACAGGTATCTCCAGTAAGCGCCACGGAGCGGTGCTGCAGAGTGTTGTAAAAAGGGGGTGTGCCCTCTGAACACCTCTCTGCAACACAGCTGCCTGGCGCATACTGGAGGTACCTGGTGGGCTAGTTGGCTCACAGGGGACCTCAGGATTGAAGAGAAATTAATTCCCCAATCTAAAACGCGAAACAGGGCGTGTTTGCACACATGTTACCTCAGGCCCCGCCCCTTTCCTTCACTATTGAGCAAAATATTCCTGTCAAATCAGCCAAAGTACGAATTCCGATTTAATCACCTGTTATCACAAGAAATGTCAGTGCTGCATCTTTGAGTGCACTACTGATCCTGAAAAGTAATTTTAACCATACTTACAGTAACTTGAATTTCCTTCCATAGGCTAACATTGACTGGTTTCACTTGGAAATTTTTCTAAGTGTGGAGTTTTGGAACTTAAAAAAATTCCTCTAAAATTAGCCGAACTACAAATTCCGATTTACTCACCTGTTATCACAAGAAACGTCAGTGCTGCATCTTTCAGCTCACTACTATTCCTGAAAAGTTAATTTAACTGTACTTACCAGTAACTTGAATTTCCTTCCATAGGATATGCTATATAAAATATATATAAATTAAAAAAATATTAAATAAAAAAATATATATTACAAGTTCAATATTTTTAAAAACATTTTTTTTCAATTTATATAAAAAATATGTAATGTAATTTAAAAAATAAAATATCTAAAAATAAATACTTTAAAACAATGTAGTAAATTAGTATAAAAAATATAACAATGAATACATTTAAAATATTATCATTTACAAAACCTTTCAAATTCACTGAAAAAACCATAGGTTTCAGCCACGTTATAGTTAGGAATTAGCATTTAAAAAACCTTTGAAATTCACAGAAAAAACCATAGGTTTCAGACACGTTATAGTTAGGAATTAGCATTTAACCCCTTCGCTGCTCATGACGAGCTCAGCTCGTCATGCAGTACACTGGTCGTGTGTTTATGACGAGCTGAGCTTGTCATGAACAATGGGAAATCAGAGAATGCAGCGCCGCGGGGGAAAACCTCTAGCAGCCAAGGTGTTAAAAAACCTTGCAAATTCAGTGAAAAAACCATAGGTTTCACACATGTTATAGTTAGCTGGACAGTTCACTCATACAAAACCATCGAAATTCCCCAGTTATAGCTAGTTCAGCTAACTATAACTCGAGGGCCCGCAATGCACTGCTGATGACGTCACATATTACATCACTCATGACATCACTGATGACATCTCAAATGACATCACTGATGACATCATCCTTGTGAAACAGTGGCAGACCTCCTCTCACCCTAATATAACCTTTGATACACACATTCAAAAATAGAACCTAAAATTTTGAAAAAAATGGAGATACCAATAACAGTTGGAACAACCTATTCAGTAATTCCAAAATCTACATACACATCCACTCATTCACTAATAGTTCCATATAGTCACTCGTACATGTACTCACTCATCATATGTACTCATAAACCTATACATCCTGTTACACACCTACACTTATACATATAGTTATTTACACATATACTCACACATGCAAATAAACTATCAAACATCCATTTACTTGCATATACAGCTCTACACACACCACTACACTTATTTCTACAGAAACGTACACATACTTACTCTCTTAAACAATCAGTTATAGAAACACATTCTTATTTATACAGGAACTCTTCCAATCTGTCACTGTCATATATCCTTACTTATATACATCAATACTCACATATACTAGTTTAAAACATACGTACTTACTCATAAAGACACTATTGATGCAGTCATTCACTCACTAACACACCCATACACACACTCATCCACCCATACAGTCCTGCACACATGCTGTCTTCAAAACACATATAAACAGTGAGTCAGTCATTCATGCATCTGTGCGCTAAGTAATACCCCCCACCAAACCATACAGACAGTCATTCTGATACTCAAAAAAGAACTAATAACCCATATAGACACTCATGTAGCTAGTCACTAACCCATGCAGCCACTTATACACAAAGTGAGACACTGATACAGATATTTACATATTTAAACATTACTCGCTAATACATGTATTCACTAAGATATACTTAATAAGTCAGTTATACAATCAATTTTACAAAAAAAAACATTTAGACACTTATTTACCCATTTATTCTTCCATCAACCTTTAGATATACATATATAAAATATATTTATTTTTCAGAAATTTACACATTCACTGGATGTTGTCATCAGTGATGTCATCAGTGATGTCATTTGAGATGTCATGAGTGATGTCATGAGTGATGTCACTGACCATGTCATGAGTGATGTAACATGTGACATCATCAGCAGTGCATTGCGGGCGTGCGAGTTATAGTTAGCTGAACTAACTATAACGGGGGAATTTCAATGGTTTTGTATGAGTGAAATGTCCAGCTAACTATAACATTTGTGAAACTTATGTTTTTTTCAGTGAATTTGCAAGGTTTTTTAAATGCTAATTCCTAACTATAATGTGGCTGAAACCTATGTTTTTTTCAGTGAATATATATATATATATATATATATATATATATATATATATATATATATATATATATATATATATATATATATATATATATATATATATATATATATATATATATTCACATAAAAAACCATAGGTTTCACACCAGTTATAGTTAGCTGGAAATTTTACTGACATAAAACCATTGAAATTCCCACGTTATAGTTAGTTGGACTCACTATAACTTGCGCGTGCAATGCACTGCTGATGACGTCACATATTACATCACTCATTACATGGTCAGTGACATCACTCAGGACATCACTGATGATACCATTCTTGTGACTTAGTGACAGATCTCCTTTCACTGTAATTTTACCCATTTCAGTTACAACAACCAATTCAGTAATTCCACCATCTATATACACATCCACTCATTCACCAACAGTTCTCTGTAGTCACTCATACATATACTCACCCATCATATGAAGTGATACACCTATACATCCTGTTACACACCGACAATCATCCAAAAGTTACTCACACACATACTCACACATGCAAATAAACTATTGATCATCCATTTATTTGCATATAGAGCAATACACACACTACCACCTTACTTCTAATGAAAATTACAAATATTTATTCTCTTAAACAATCACTTTTCGAAACACATACTTATTTAAACAGGAACTCTTACAATCTCTTACTCTCACATATACTCACTGATATGCATCAATATTCACATATTCTATATTAAAACATATGTAGTTACTGTTAAAAACACTAGTGAGACAGTCATTTACTCACTAACATACACTTATCCACACTATTCAACCATGCAGTCCTGCACATATGCAGTCTTTAAAATACATACAAAAAAAGAGTCAGTGTAGTAAGTAATTCCCACACAAAACAAAACAGTCACTCATACTGATACTAAAAAAACATCTAATAACCCATACACACACACATGTAGTTACTCACCAACCCATGCAGCCACTTATGCACAAAGTGAAACACTGATACATATTTTTTAATTTTTAAACATTACTCCCTAATATATGTATTCACTAAAATACACTTAATAAGCCAGTTAACCAATCATTTTAAAAAAAAAAAAAACATCCTTTAAGACAATTTTTAAAAAATGTATTGTTCCATCGACCTTTCCAAATACATATATAAAACATATTTATTTTTCATAAAGTCACACATTCACTGGATGGTGTCATCAGTGATGTCATGAGTGATGTCACTGACCATGTCATGAGTGATGTAATATGTGACGTCATCAGCAGTGCATTGCACGCGCAAGTTATAGTGAGTCCAACTAACTATAACGTGGGAATTTCAATGGTTTTATGTCAGTAAAATTTCCAGCTAACTATAACTGGTGTGAAACCTATGGTTTTTTATGTGAATTTAATAGGTTTTTTAAATGCAAATTTCTAACTATAACTGGTGTGAAACCTATGGTTTTTTCAGTGAATTTCATAGGTTTTTTAAATGCTAATTCCTAACTATAACTGGTGTTAAACCTATGGTTTTTCCGTGAATTTCAAAGGTTTCTTAAATGCTAATTCCTAACTATAAATCTCAGTTTATAAGTAAGACTGTTAGCGCACTAGTTGTTCTCTGGGACATTCTGTTATTGAGCTATATTTTGACTTTTTTTGGCTGTTTTTTTGGCTACATTTATTTTTGTTTTTTGTCTCTGGTGGCCATCTTTGGGCTACATTGGGCTACATTGGGCTTACATTTTGGCTCTAATATATATATAGCCCAATGTAGCCCAATATATATTTTTCAAAGTTCATTTTCGTAAAAACGACGTGAGCATATATCTTGAGACATAGCAAAGGCACATCGGGCTACCAGTCCCTACAATTTTGCCTATTTTTAGAAAAAATATATATAAATATATTATTATTATTATTTTTTTTTTGCCTTGGTGCGCTCCCGGAGCGCGCCCCGGGGTGAGCCCCAGAAAGCGTAATTAATTGAAGCGCCCCGGGGAGCGCACTGGGGAGCGTCCCGTAAGCGCCATTATCGTTTTCTTAAACATGATAGTGACGTATCGCGTAGCCGCGTCTGCGTGAAACGCACGGCGTAAGCGCACCCGGAAGCACTCGTGCGAATACGATTGCGCAATGTAAACTTCCGAAGCGCTTACGCGACGCGACCCGGGGCGCTCCCCCGGGCATGCCCCGGGGCGCGTAGCGTAAGCGCGTCGGGTCATGTGACCTGAAAATAACACTTTTCATTGGTTCATAACAGTTTTGGTTTCATAATGATGAAGCCCCTGGTCATGTGACCTGAAAATACACTTTTCATTGGATCTAACTTTTTTTTTCCTTCTGATGAAAGACCCCACCTTTTTCCTTTCTTCTGACTTTGTCCTTTGACTGAGGAAGACCTGCTTGTACCTCTCTGTACAATTTTCATCTTCATAATGGCTTCAGTAGCAGCAGCAGCTGGTGCATCTGCACCACCACCACCACCACAACAACCAAAAGGACCACCACAAGTGTTCATTGGTGGTCAAGAAGAGGAGGAAGAGGAGGAGGAGGAGGAGGAGGAAGAAAGGACGAGAACATTTCTCCAAGAACACAATACCCCATACCAGCCTAGACCACACATTATTTGGGAGTTTTTTTTCTCTTCAACAGGGGAAGAAAAAGGTAAATGCAGCCAAGGTGACTTGCCTAATCTGTGGCATGGAACTTTCCAGAGGGAACCCTCTTAAAAAATATTCCTTTGGAAATCACACAATGATCCGCCACATGCAGCGCAAGCATCCTATAAACTATTCTGCTGCAGAAATGAAGGAACTGGCCAGTAACCCTTCCCCATCAACAAGAACCAGCTCAAAAAGAAAGCAACCCACTCCCTCAACACCAGAAGAAAATGAAACGATGCGTTGCGTTCAGCCACGATTTGCAGATTTCAGAATCACATGCAAATATTGTGGGAAGACCATCTCCTACGGAGAACAGAGCGTAAAGCTCATCGTCCTTGCTGGGGACAACCACAAATGCCCCAATCGACCCTAATTATTTCTTTTCTTTTTTTTCGCTCCAGTTGAGCCATTTCCAATTCCCTATTTTTTCGTTTCTACCCATGAAAAATACAAAAAAAATATAAAAGTGTTCTGAAAAGCCAAAAAAAGTTCAAAATGTTCATAAAACATAAAAAAAATATAAAACAACAAAAAGAAGAAAAAAAACAGTTCTTTTCAGAACTACCTCCAATTTCTAATAAAAGGCTACTTCTTTTTAAAAACTGTCATTCTTTTTTCCCCATGGTAAGCTTTCCGGTACGCTCCCCGGTGCGCGTACCGGGCGCTGCCCACGCGCAAATAAATAAAAAAAAAAATCTTTTGCCCCGCAGGGCCCTTTTTTGGCACAAACAACAAACCTAGGGGGAGCAGGGGGGTCTATCCCTGCCCCCTTATTGTCATTTCCCCCTTTTTTTTTAGCCACCTCTTGTGTCTCGATTTTACCGAGACACAAGATGGCGGCCGCTCCGGACAGTTTCGAATGTTTACAGACACCCGAGAGCCAATCAGCTTTCCATGCGCAAGTCGCTTAGCACGCTCGGTGCGCTCCCCGGGGCGCGTACCGGGGCGCTGACATAGATATATATATTTTTTTTAACCTAAATTACTCAAAATCCACTGGAGCACATATCTTGAGACATAGCAAAGGCACATCGGGCTACCAGTCCCTACAATTTTGCCAAATTTGGTCGAAATCCATTCAGCCGTTCGGGCTAAAAGTGAAATCGACCGCCCTATGGAAATTAACATGGGGAAAACGCATTTTGGGACCCCCCTTTTATCTCGGCCCCCGCTTGACGAATCCCCCCCAAACCTTCAGGGAAGGGCCGGAACGCCGCGAGGCCATTTTGAGGGAATTGTCAGTCAGATTCGACAACCGGCGCCAAAGTTATTCCAAATAGAATTTTGAGATTTAACATTGAAAAAAATCCTAACTATAACTACCTACTGGCGACCGCCAGTAGGTAATATATATATATATATATATATATATATATATATATACGCTCTAAGTTTGTCCCAAACTTTGAAAATGCACTCCAACTCTCACCGGTGACGGGTGAAAGCAGTAACAGCATACCGCAGGTAGCAGCAACATATCGGTCTTCCTTCTGCTCAGTTCGTGACGCCTGACGCGTTTCAGTGCCTCCGCACTTCATCAGAGGCGTGGTCTTCACATGCCCAACCATTTTAATGCAAACATCCAATGAGTGGCTCGGTTGAGCCCAAATGGAATTCTGGTACATGTGGTTTGGTTGTGGCATGTTGTACTGCTCACGATCCCTTTTTGGTGAAAGTTCCCATATGAGGCTCAGTAACATCTGGAGTCCCATGGTCCCCACTTTAGCGAGGCGGTGCATTTTCTGCGGCTGGACGACCGCAATATATATACGCTCCAAGTTTGTCCCAAACTTTGAAAATGCACTCCAACTCTCACCGGTGACGGGTGAAAGCAGTAACAGCATACCGCAGGTAGCAGCAACATATCGGTCTTCCTTCTGCTCAGTTCGTGACGCCTGACGCGTTTCAGTGCCTCCGCACTTCATCAGAGGCGTGGTCTTCACATGCCCAACCATTTTAATGCAAACATCCAATGAGTGGCTCGGTTGAGCCCAAATGGAATTCTGGGACATGTGGTTTGGTTGTGGCATGTTGTACTGCTCACGATCCCTTTTTGGTGAAAGTTCCCATATGAGGCTCAGTAACATCTGGAGTCCCATGGTCCCCACTTTAGCGAGGCGGTGTTACTGAGCCTCATATGGGAACTTTCACCAAAAAGGGATCGTGAGCAGTACAACATGCCACAACCAAACCACATGTCCCAGAATTCCATTTGGGCTCAACCGAGCCACTCATTGGATGTTTGCATTAAAATGGTTGGGCATGTGAAGACCACGCCTCTGATGAAGTGCGGAGGCACTGAAACGCGTCAGGCGTCACGAACTGAGCAGAAGGAAGACCGATATGTTGCTGCTACCTGCGGTATGCTGTTACTGCTTTCACCCGTCACCGGTGAGAGTTGGAGTGCATTTTCAAAGTTTGGGACAAACTTGGAGCGTATATATATATTGCGGTCGTCCAGCCGCAGAAAATGCACCGCCTCGCTAAAGTGGGGACCATGGGACTCCAGATGTTACTGAGCCTCATATGGGAACTTTCACCAAAAAGGGATCGTGAGCAGTACAACATGCCTCAACCAAACCACATGTCCCAGAATTCCATTTGGGCTCAACCGAGCCACTCATTGGATGTTTGCATTAAAATGGTTGGGCATGTGAAGACCACGCCTCTGATGAAGTGCGGAGGCACTGAAACGCGTCAGGCGTCACGAACTGAGCAGAAGGAAGACCGATATGTTGCTGCTACCTGCGGTATGCTGTTACTGCTTTCACCCGTCACCGGTGAGAGTTGGAGTGCATTTTCAAAGTTTGGGACAAACTTGGAGCGTATATATATTGCGGTCGTCCAGCCGCAGAAAATGCACCGCCTCGCTAAAGTGGGGACCATGGGACTCCAGATGTTACTGAGCCTCATATGGGAACTTTCACCAAAAAGGGATCGTGAGCAGTACAACATGCCACAACCAAACCACATGTCCCAGAATTCCATTTGGGCTCAACCGAGCCACTCATTGGATGTTTGCATTAAAATGGTTGGGCATGTGAAGACCACGCCTCTGATGAAGTGCGGAGGCACTGAAACGCGTCAGGCGTCACGAACTGAGCAGAAGGAAGACCGATATGTTGCTGCTACCTGCGGTATGCTGTTACTGCTTTCACCCGTCACCGGTGAGAGTTGGAGTGCATTTTCAAAGTTTGGGACAAACTTGGAGCGTATATATATTGCGGTCGTCCAGCCGCAGAAAATGCACCGCCTCGCTAAAGTGGGGACCATGGGACTCCAGATGTTACTGAGCCTCATATGGGAACTTTCACCAAAAAGGGATCGTGAGCAGTACAACATGCCACAACCAAACCACATGTCCCAGAATTCCATTTGGGCTCAACCGAGCCACTCATTGGATGTTTGCATTAAAATGGTTGGGCATGTGAAGACCACGCCTCTGATGAAGTGCGGAGGCACTGAAACGCGTCAGGCGTCACGAACTGAGCAGAAGGAAGACCGATATGTTGCTGCTACCTGCGGTATGCTGTTACTGCTTTCACCCGTCACCGGTGAGAGTTGGAGTGCATTTTCAAAGTTTGGGACAAACTTGGAGCGTATATATATTGCGGTCGTCCAGCCGCAGAAAATGCACCGCCTCGCTAAAGTGGGGACCATGGGACTCCAGATGTTACTGAGCCTCATATGGGAACTTTCACCAAAAAGGGATCGTGAGCAGTACAACATGCCACAACCAAACCACATGTCCCAGAATTCCATTTGGGCTCAACCGAGCCACTCATTGGATGTTTGCATTAAAATGGTTGGGCATGTGAAGACCACGCCTCTGATGAAGTGCGGAGGCACTGAAACGCGTCAGGCGTCACGAACTGAGCAGAAGGAAGACCGATATGTTGCTGCTACCTGCGGTATGCTGTTACTGCTTTCACCCGTCACCGGTGAGAGTTGGAGTGCATTTTCAAAGTTTGGGACAAACTTGGAGCGTATATATATTGCGGTCGTCCAGCCGCAGAAAATGCACCGCCTCGCTAAAGTGGGGACCATGGGACTCCAGATGTTACTGAGCCTCATATGGGAACTTTCACCAAAAAGGGATCGTGAGCAGTACAACATGCCACAACCAAACCACATGTCCCAGAATTCCATTTGGGCTCAACCGAGCCACTCATTGGATGTTTGCATTAAAATGGTTGGGCATGTGAAGACCACGCCTCTGATGAAGTGCGGAGGCACTGAAACGCGTCAGGCGTCACGAACTGAGCAGAAGGAAGACCGATATGTTGCTGCTACCTGCGGTATGCTGTTACTGCTTTCACCCGTCACCGGTGAGAGTTGGAGTGCATTTTCAAAGTTTGGGACAAACTTGGAGCGTATATATATTGCGGTCGTCCAGCCGCAGAAAATGCACCGCCTCGCTAAAGTGGGGACCATGGGACTCCAGATGTTACTGAGCCTCATATGGGAACTTTCACCAAAAAGGGATCGTGAGCAGTACAACATGCCACAACCAAACCACATGTCCCAGAATTCCATTTGGGCTCAACCGAGCCACTCATTGGATGTTTGCATTAAAATGGTTGGGCATGTGAAGACCACGCCTCTGATGAAGTGCGGAGGCACTGAAACGCGTCAGGCGTCACGAACAGAGCAGAAGGAAGACCGATATGTTGCTTCTACCTGCGGTATGCTGTTACTGCTTTCACCCGTCACCGGTGAGAGTTGGAGTGCATTTTCAAAGTTTGGGACAAACTTGGAGCGTATATATATTGAGGTCGTCCAGCCGCAGAAAATGCACCGCCTCGCTAAAGTGGGGACCATGGGACTCCAGATGTTACTGAGCCTCATATGGGAACTTTCACCAAAAAGGGATCGTGAGCAGTACAACATGCCACAACCAAACCACATGTCCCAGAATTCCATTTGGGCTCAACCGAGCCACTCATTGGATGTTTGCATTAAAATGGTTGGGCATGTGAAGACCACGCCTCTGATGAAGTGCGGAGGCACTGAAACGCGTCAGGCGTCACGAACTGAGCAGAAGAAAGACCGATATGTTGCTGCTACCTGCGGTATGCTGTTACTGCTTTCACCCGTCACCGGTGAGAGTTGGAGTGCATTTTCAAAGTTTGGGACAAACTTGGAGCGTATATATATTGCGGTCGTCCAGCCGCAGAAAATGCACCGCCTCGCTAAAGTGGGGACCATGGGACTCCAGATATTACTAAGCCTCATATGGGAACTTTCACCAAAAAGGGATCGTGAGCAGTACAACATGCCACAACCAAACCACATGTCCCAGAATTCCATTTGGGCTCAACCGAGCCACTCATTGGATGTTTGCATTAAAATGGTTGGGCATGTGAAGACCACGCCTCTGATGAAGTGCGGAGGCACTGAAACGCGTCAGGCGTCACGAACTGAGCAGAAGGAAGACCGATATGTTGCTGCTACCTGCGGTATGCTGTTACTGCTTTCACCCGTCACCGGTGAGAGTTGGAGTGCATTTTCAAAGTTTGGGACAAACTTGGAGCGTATATATATTGCGGTCGTCCAGCCGCAGAAAATGCACCGCCTCGCTAAAGTGGGGACCATGGGACTCCAGATGTTACTGAGCCTCATATGGGAACTTTCACCAAAAAGGGATCGTGAGCAGTACAACATGCCACAACCAAACCACATGTCCCAGAATTCCATTTGGGCTCAACCGAGCCACTCATTGGATGTTTGCATTAAAATGGTTGGGCATGTGAAGACCACGCCTCTGATGAAGTGCGGAGGCACTGAAACGCGTCAGGCGTCACGAACTGAGCAGAAAGAAGACCGATATGTTGCTGCTACCTGCGGTATGCTGTTACTGCTTTCACCCGTCACCGGTGAGAGTTGGAGTGCATTTTCAAAGTTTGGGACAAACTTGGAGTGTATATATATATATATATATATATATATATATATATATATATATATATATATATATATATATATATTTACTTATTCATTGCACCAGATTGCCAAAGCAATAACTATTGTCACTACCAGGCTTGTCTGGTGTGAGGTTTGTTTGGTGTGCCATAGATTCTGGTGATGACACCCTGTATGTCGATTTGTTATCCTATTAATCTTAAAATGATTATGGAAAATCACTTGTTGATCTCTTTGTTGTGCTGACTGGTTAGAGTGGGGGAGAATGTTGAAGACACCAAGAGACTTGGTTCTTGTTCTCAGGAACAGAAGCTCAATTGATGATCTTATCACTGCTGTAGTGGAAGATTGAGTTCTTGGCTTTAAAGAAAAAATACAATAGGGAGGGAGCGATGTGTATGTTGATATTTCAGAAGAATGTCTATTGGGTGAAAAATAGGAAGTCTTGGATATCGCATTGTAAACAAGTGTGTTTCTGCGTTCTTTGTGATCTCTGGTTTAGGAGAATAGGAGGGCTCTGACCTTATGTGTCCATGTAGCATTGTCATGGTCTCAGTGAAAAGTAATGTTACTTATGGTTGTGGAAAGAGGCCAATCATATTGGGTTTGATTATTGGGGTGGGATCATCCTGTAGTCAGTGAAAATGTCTCATGCTTACTAATGCATGGAGTAGCTGCTCATATAAATATTCTAGGACTAGCTTTAGGCCCCCCACCCCCTGCTGTGTCCATAGACAAATTACTAGTGCATTCCATGTTGTATTTGACCATTGTTTCGTGTGGGGTCAATAGGCAACTATACTATTCCAGCAAGAGAAGGCTATGAAAATATGTTAATTTCTCGTTTCGAGAAATAATTCGTATTTTTAGGATTCATAACTGCCATGCATGTTTGTGGTTTGCATTTCATTTGACAACTGACTGTCGGCATATTTTCAAAAGTAGAAATTACGAACCTCTAAAGTCCTGTTTTATGGTAAATTGTGTCATTGATTGATAAAAGTAACATCACACCCTGTAAAAATACTATGCTGCACTCTTGGCATGTCTTGATGTGCTAGCCTTTTGTAGAACCAGATAAGGGATGCCATCACAACGTTGTTTGTGTGAGATCATGAGAAGAGAATCCCCCCTCCTCAAAAAAAATACTATGAACCTTTAGAAACAGGTATGTGTCGAAAGGCCAAACACACAAAAGTTGTTGCGGGGATACTTGCAACAAGTCTAACCACTGGCAATTGTGCGGGGTGGCATTCCAACACATCATTCGTTTGCCCCCCATGCCTCATCAGATTGGACCCAGCCATATGCAAAACAGTCCAGCCCAAACTGCCAAGACATGTCCTCTCAACAAAACACAAGCAGCCCACGACCAGTTCTTTTCCTATTGAGGCTCCTCAGTTGGGTGTACCTTGGGTCCAGTGGAACAGTGATCAAGGGACCCACGTCTGGTAATACCCATGGCCGCTGTGGACATTACATCTGTGTGACGATGGGCAACAATGAGTGCTGTGAGTGACCATGGGGACATGAGCCTTTTTAAAGAGACAGAGAATGAGGATGACTATTGTAACAACCATTGGCATAATGGGACCTTATTAATGTTTAGCCAGAGCTATTAACTTTGCCAATGTCTTTAAGCTATGTTGTAGAGCATTGTGGCTGCTGTGCAGCATGTTGAAAAGTTATATTAAAATAGGTGTTTATTGTTGTTACCTTATATATAACCAAGAAGACACTACGTACAACTGAACAACCCTATTGAAAAAAGAATTAACATAAAAAATGTCTTCTAGTTTTTTTTGTCCTTGCAATGCTGGCAACTTCGTCCTGCCTGTTCTAATGCTTGTTTGTTATAGTTTGTGTTGTTGCTATGGGGTGGGGACCAGGGCTGGACTGGCTGCAGGGGGCATTACCCCGGGAGGTTGGAAGTAGGGGAGCTCTCATTTTGCAGCTGTGGGGGCCGCTTTGGTTACTGGGGGCAAGTTTTGCAGCAGTGCTGCTATATCAGCCCCCCCCGTAATAAAAGCAGCAGTGAAGCTGGCCCGTCAAAATTGCCAGGGCTGTTTTGGGTTCCCAGTCCGGCCCTGGGGGAGGGGGGAGGGACATAAAACAACAGGAGAGTTGAGGTTGGGAAATAGTATCTGAATTACAACACAAGCAGGAGACGGACATTAGTGGAGAATCAACAGATGCCAGATTCCAAGGGCAGACTGAGGTGGTGCTGAGTCATGCTGAGGTGGTGGTGCGCTGAGGTGATGGTAGAGCTGTGCCGATGCTGAAGTGGTGCTGCGCTGGTGTTGGTGATGCTCAGGTGATGCTGATTCATACTAAGGTGGTGCTGAGTGATTCTGAGGGGGTGCTGAGTCATGCTGTGGTGGTGCTGCACTGGTGCTAAGTGCTGAGTAGGTGCAGAGGTGATCCTGAGGTAGGGCTGCACTGCTGCTGAAGTGGTGCTGCTTTGGTGCTGATTTGCTGCTGAGGTAGACCTGCGCTAGTGCCTAGGTGGGGATGCGTTGGTGGTGGTCCACTGATGCTGAGGTGGTGCTGTGGTTGAGGTGGTACTACGCTGGTACTGAGGTGGTGCTGCACTGGTGCTGAGGTGGTGTTGCTCTGATGCTGAGTTGGTTCTGCACTGGTGGCGGTGCACTGATGAGGTGGTGCTGTGCTGATGCTGAAATGGTGCTTTGATGATGCTTCGGTAGTACTGAGCTGATGCTGACTTGTTGAAGCGCTTATGCTGAGGTGGTGCTGAGATTGTGTTGAGTGATCCTTAGGTGGTGCTAAGTGATGCTGAGATGGTGAGTCATACTGAGGTGAAAATGCTGCGCTGGTGCTATGATAGTGCTGAGATGGGGCTGAGTTGGTGCTGTGCTAAGGTGATATTGGGCTGATGCTGAGGTGGTGGTCTGTTGATGCTGAAGTGGTGCTGTGTTGGTGCTGAATTGCTGCTGAGGTGTGGTTGCACTGGTGCTGCAGTGGTGCTGAGATGGGGCTGCGCTGGTGGTGGTGCAGTGATGTAGAGGTGGTGCTGTGGTGATGCTGAGATGGTGCGGTGCTGATGTTGAGGTGGTGTTGAGCTGGTGCTGAGGTGATGCTGTGCAAGTGCTACACTGTTGCTGAGTTGTTTCTGCACTGGTGGTGGTGCTGATGCTGTAGTGGTGCTGTGGTGATGCTGCCCTGATGCTTAGATGGTACGTTGATGCTGTGCTGGTTGTGAGGTGGTGCCGAGGTGGTGGTGTGCTTGTGTGGAGGTGGTGCTGAGATGGTGCTGAGTGATGCTTTGGTGGTGCTCTGGTGGTGCTGATCGATGCGTAGTTGGTGCTGAGGTGATGCTGCACTGGTGCTGACATGGTGCTGTGCTAATGCTGAAGTGATGCTGCGTTGGTGCTGAGTTGCTTGCTTAGGTGATGCACTGGTGCTGAGGTAGTACTGCTTATATGCTGAAGCGATGCTGTGTTGGTGCAGAGTTGCTGCTGAGGTGGTGCTGTGCTGGTGCTGTACTGGTGCTGAGGTGATGCTGCACTGGTGCCGAGGTGGTGCTGTGCTGATGCTGTGGTGGGGCTATGCAGGTTCTGAGGTGGTGATGCGCTTGAAGTTTTACACTGATGCTGAGATGGTGCTGTGCTGATGCTGAGGTGATGCTGTGGTGGTGCTCAGGTGGTACTCTGTTGATGCTGAGGTGGTGCTGAGTGATGTGGTGGTTCAGAGTCATGCTGAGGTGGTACTGCGATGGTGCTCAGGTGGTGCTAAGGGATGCTGAGTTGGTGCTGTGCTGAGGTGAAGCTGCGCTGATGCTGGGGTGGGACTGTGCTGATACTGAAATGGGGCTGTGCTGGTGATGGTGCACTGATGTGGAAGTGGTGCAGGGCTGATGCTGAGATGGTGCTGTGCTGATGTTGAGGTGGTGCTGTGCTGGTGCTGATGTTGTGGTGCTGCTCTGATGCTGAGTTGGTGCTGCACTGGTAGTGGTGCACTGATGAGGTGGTGCTGTGTTGATGCTGTGTTGGTGCTGTGCTGAGATGGTGCTGCATTGATGCTGAGGTGGTGCTGTGCTGATGCTGAAGTGGCGCTGTATTGGTACTGAATTGCTGCTGAGATGGGACTGCACTGATGCACTAATGCAGAGGTGGTGCTGTGCTGATGTTAAATTGGTGCTGCAATGGTGGTTGTGCACTGCTGAGGAAGTAGTGCTGTGCTGATGCTGAGATGATGCTGTGCTGATGCTGAGGTGGTACTGTGGTGATCCTGAGATGGTGCTATGCTTATATGATGCTGAAGTGGTACTGTGCTGATCCTGAGGTGGTGCTGTACTGATGTGTACTGAGGTAATGCTGTGCTAATGCTGAGGTGGTGCTGAGGGATACTGAGGTGGTGTGCTTGTGCAGAGGTGGTATTGAGTGATGCTGAGGAGGTGCTGAACGGATGCTGAGGTGATGCTGCACTGATGCTGAGGTGGTGCTGTGCTATTGCGGAAGTTGGTTCTGAGTTGCTGCTGAGGTGGTTCTGCACAGGTGGTGCTGCGCAGATACTGTGGTGGAGCTGTGCTGGTGCTGAGTTGGTGCTGAACTGGAGGCGGTGCACTGATGCGGTGGTGAGATGCTGTGGTGGTGTTAAGTGATGCTGAGGAGATGCGCTGGTGCTCAATGATGCTGTGGAGAAGCTGCGCTGGTGCTGAGGTGTTGCTGAGTGCTGCTGTGGTGGTGCTGTGCTGTGCTGATGCTGAGGTTGGTGATGCACTGGTGCAGAGGTGGTGTTGTGCTGGTGCTGAGTTGTAGAGTTGATGGTTCTCTGGTGCTGCTGAGTGATGCTCAGATGGTGCTGCAGTGGTGCTGCTGAAGTGGTTCTGAGTGATGCTGACTACTGCTGAAATGGTGCTGCGCTGATGCTGAGGTGATGTTACACTGTCTACTTTCAGGCTATATTGTTAAGTAACCTCACATTACATGCTGCATTTATAGAGCACTAGGAGCCATCCCTTTATATTGGTTTTATTTCACCAAAGATTGAAACCTAAAGCACACAACCTAAAGCTGCTTCCATTTTCATAAAATGGAGCAATAATAGCATGTTTACCTCTTTAATCATATTCAAATAATCACAGTGTCAAAAGCTTAATGTAAATAGGTTAATCCTAATGTCAGCCATCTTAAACTACACTTCCATTAAGTAAGTATATTGTTTAAGGTTTGGACATTTGAGCTAATGAAACCAAAAATTTAATAGGATGTAAAACAACATAGCCTCTGGCTGAAAAAGCGCCAGTGAAACCAAAGACAGTAGAACACAAGATAAAAGCATGATTTGCAGCCCTCGTTGAGCTTGTTCGGACAGCCAAACTTACCCAGGCAAAAGGAATAGTAGTAGGCTGAAACTAACATATATGGACGATAGTTAAGTGATTCATGTAACAGGGCCACTCTCCAGGGCGTGACCAAAACAGCAAAAGGAGGGACAAATGTAAACTATTCACCAACGAAAACAAAGGATTTTCTAAAGGCACATAATAAAAAGGGTGGGTTTGCTGAAAGGCCTTACAATAGATACAGCAAGTCTGGAGAGACTGCGCATGCGCTGCCTAAGCGAGACCTTAAAAGGTATAAACACAGTGATAAAGAAGTAGTTGTCAGATTGAGGAGCATTTATTCATAGCTGTGAGGAGAAACAACAATTACAACGCAGTCATTACAACGCACTACCTTTACAACACAGCTGTTACAATGCAACTGCTTTTACATCGCATGCCGTTACAACACATGCCATTACAACACATGTCACTACAACGCATGCCATTACAACGCATACCATTACAACGCATGCCTTTACAACCCATTAGAAGGTAAGTAATGGGGATTTTTTTGTTTTAGGGTGGGTATGGGTTTAGGGTACATGAAGATAATATTTTTACCCCTACACTATTCAACACTTAACCTACTGTTGCACTCACTGGAGTGGGACTAGTAATATTTACCTCTACACTATCCAACACTTACTCTACTGTTGCACTCACTGGAGTGGAAATAGTAATTTTTACCCCTACACTATCCAGCACTTGAACCACTGTTGCCCCAAAAGTATTGTGCGTTGTAATGGTTTGCATTGTGATGGTATGCATCGTAATGGTAGTTTCTATAAATGTGTTGTAATGGCATGCGTTGTAAAGTCATGTGTTGTAATGGTAGTTGCGATGTAAAAATCACGCTTTAAAGGCATGCGTTGTAATTGTTTGCGTTGTAACATCATATATTCAGCTGTGAGCAGCTTTTGTTTGTTTGAAAGGTAAAGTAATTTATAATTTTGGCTACCATGCAATTGTATATTTTGAATAGAAGCATTTAATCATATAGACCCCCAGGAAAGCCATGCAAATTGGAAAAAATAAGAAACTGGACTTAAACTTTCTTTTAATGCTTAAGAGGCTATCAGTTAAGCTCTTGCACATCAACAAAGATAGCACTTTAACTCTGCTGATGGATCAACTCGTAAGTTTACGGAAGTTATCCCACCCACACTGTTGCTACAACTCACCTTAAGATTCCCAATGTTTGACAACAACACGGGGGGCGTGGCTTGGCCGGCTGCAAGATGGCTGCACTTTAGTGGGCTCTGCTGGCCAAGCTCAAAAATCCTCCATAATCCTGCATGCATCGGTAACCTACCTGCACTCCAGTGGCACCACCGGACTCAGCAGGTTGGCAGGTGCATGATCGTCACTTTGCCTGCTCCCGACTGTGTCCTGAAACCGAGTTCTGCCTTCCAAGGCCTCTTGCTGGGCCCTCCCCTTTGATCCTGCGAGGGCCGGCCTGCTCCTGTGCCGGGAAGCGGCGGACTCTGGGTGCCGCATACAGCCGGTGTGTCTTCAATGGATGGTGCTTCTCCTCTGGTGAATGGGGCTGCCTCTGAGGCTTAGCTGGCGGGATTGGGGGCTCGCGGGCTGCTACGCCGGGCCCAGGCCACTGCCGCATTGGTGACTGCGCCATTTTGTATCCCCCGGATGTTCCTGTGATTGCTGCTGGCACCCGGGCTTGGGGACTTGTGCGGCGGGCCCCCCTCGCCTCCCTGCTAGCGCGGCCTCTGTCTGGTGTGCGCCCCCCCTGCAGTGTGCCGACAGTCCTCCACACCTGGACATGTGGGAGCTAACTCTTGCTGACGACCCTCTACACGGCGGTGATGCCTGTGTGCCTGCCTTCTCCTCACAGCCCTGGTCCTTCCTCTGCAGGCATCTCTGCGGTGGTCTGCCCTCGGATCCTTGCCGGCTTTGCAGTGTGCTCTGGCCGTCGGTCTGCCTGCGGAGGGGTGGCACCGATAGTGCTCAGCTGACTTCACCCTGCACCGACCCCCCCCCCCATGCTTTCACTGAGGCCTGGTATCTCCAGCTCCCGGGAGGAAGGCAATGTCTACCCTACAAGCTGGCAATGTGGCCCCTTCATGCTCCTGACACTGTGCAGGCCTTCCAGACTATGCTGAACTCCACGCTTCCCTCTGGGACGTGCTATTTCTGCCTGGCCCGGCCTCCTGTAGCCCCTGCTGCGGCTAAGTTCCCCCATGGCCTCGAGGCATAGTGGCCTGGTCTTGCTGCCTTGGGTGTGCTGTCTGGCCAGTCGTGCTGCCTGCCTCCACGCAGTTTCTACATTAGCCCTACTCTCTTGGTCCCTGGTGCTCGATTGGTGTGTCTGGGGCCATTGGTTGGACTGTTGGCCCTTGTCCGTCACTGAGGGTGTCTGCGGGGATCTGCAGACGCTGGTTCCTGGTGTGGCTGTGTAAATCCACTAGCCTGGTGGCCCCTGGTCTCTCTTGCCGCCCGAGTAGTTCATCTGTTGGCCCACGGTTATCTCTACGCTGTGAGCTCTGCTGAACTGCCTCTCGCCACATGATACCAGCTGCTGGGGGTCGGTTTGCCTCTGCCTGCTCTTGCCGTGCCTTGCCTCCAGTTGGACTTCTTCTTGACTGCTTGCCCTCTCATCATGGGGAAGACTGACCCGAAGTAGCCTAAGATAGCCTTCGAACTCCGGAGGGTGCTAGCTCCGATGGCTCCGTCTCTGCTGTCACGAAGGATGCCCCCCCCAAGTCGAGACGACGATCTGAAAGCCATAATGTTTGGCGTCAAGTCCACCGTTACGGGCATCGCGACCCAATTAGACCAACTCTCTGCCCGCCTTGACTCGGTAAAGGCCCTTGTCGACTCCCACGACAACCGCCTGCTTCATGTTGAGTCCAGGATGTCGGACGCCTAGGATGCCGCCACCCAGGACCGTCAGAAGCTCCTCCAGATGGACAAGATTTTGGTGGTCATCCGGGAGAAGAACGACGATTTGGAGGCTTGCTCCCGTCGGAGAAACCGCCACATCACGGGCCTTCAGGAATCCGCAAACATAGCACGGATGGAGGACTTTGTGGAACAGCTCACACGAGAACTCTTTGGTGATGCGCTGCCCCTGCCGCGGACTTCCCACATTTAGCGTGGTTATGCCCTAAGGTCTCTGAATTCTGGCGGGTAGTGTGTTGGTGGAATGAGACACTAGTGTCAAAGAAGAAGTCCTTCTTTGTTTTTAAGGAACCCCTCACTCACCGATCTGGTCGGTGACATGCTTCATCATCGGGGCCACCTTGACAGCCGAGTGCCGTCAAGGTGTGCTGCGACACCTGAGATACAGTGGAGCGGGTATGTGAGTGATGAATGTGAAAAAGAAAAAAAGTCAGTGAGTTAAAAATTGTCCTGGTATGACTTATCCAAACATTATTTATTCTAAGACTACTGGACAATATTAAAAACAGTGTATGTTGATACAATAAAGGCTTTAATAGGACCTAGTGTATCTGTGGTATGTGTTAGGTCTACATGTTTCAAACCAAAATAGGAGTTACCGGTTTTTCTTCAGGACCAAAACGATGTAAAAGGAGTTGGGTGGTCAGGGTACACTAACACCCTGCCATACCTGCAACCCTTTCAGGACCCTAAATAGCCATGGTCCATAATCGGCTCGTTCCGACTCCGATTATGGAGCCTTCTGTCCCTCATTCCCTATGAATCTTTTAGTTTGAAAGAAAGAATATATTTCCTTCCTTCTAATGATACATATCCTAGGAGTGCGTACTAACATTCAAAACCTTATTCCCCTTTTTTGATCCTAACAACCGACTCCGTTTACGGAGGCTTAGTTTACACAACATTCCCTTGGCAACCTAGTACGCGTATGACGATCACGTGATTACGTGACGTCATCACGCGACGCCAACCACGCCCTCCGCGCCCGCAATGGCGGCCGCCTTTAACTTCGGCGCTGCTTTTCTCTCCCACACGGGTGCGCGGAGGGGCGGATTAGGTTATTAGCCGATTTCCAAGCTGAGAAACTGTAAGTAGAGTCTGTACTTATGGAAACGCTTCAGTTTCCGGATCGCTTCATCCAAAGAGAAGGAGAACATACGGTATTTGATACTGTCTCATGACCTTATGATGTTCCCATTTCTCTTTGACTCCACAGAATACGTTTTGAGCTTTGTAGCCTCTCCCCTCAATCCCCGTGCAGCAAGCATTTCTCCATTGAGGAGTGAGCGTTTTTTTAAATATTCTGGCAATGTGTGTTTAGTGTGTTGTTTGTCTTGTGTTAAATGTAATTTTGGATCAAGTTGGTATATTATCACGTCGGTAATTCCTGGCACTAATCATACAGAGTCATGACTTAGGCACGCACAATCTAGCTTGTGTAAGACTGGTTTAATATATAGAATTATATGTGCGTGTTCACCTTCACACCCATATTGATAGGTGTGTCCTCTTAGGAACAAATAGTTCCCATTTGAGAAACCATGCTGATACACCGCACTATGGATAATTCGCATTAACTGAATGTGGAATGACTCACAGATAGAGCGGACTACGTCACTTCACTACGTTACAGGCATGTAAACAGCCTTTATGACTTATGATCCTCTCTCTTTTCACAGGTTTTTGCAATTTTGATTGTAACCACTTTTGGGTTGCAATTACCTTTACCCACTTAGCAATTTGCTATTTAGGGTCCTGAAAGGGTTGCAGGTATGGCGGGGTGTTAGTGTACCCTGACCACCCAACTCCTTTTACATCGTTTTGGTCCTGAAGAAAAACCGGTAACTCCCATTTTGGTTTGAAACATGTAGACCTAACACATACCACAGATACACTAGGTCCTATTAAAGCCTTTATTGTATCAACATACACTGTTTTTAATATTGTCCAGTAGTCTTAGAATAAATAATGTTTGGATAAGTCATACCAGGACAATTTTTAACTCACTGACTTTTTTCTTTTTCACATTCATCACTCACATACCCGCTCCACTGTATCTCAGGTGTCGCAGCACACCTTGACGGCACTCGGCTGTCAAGGTGGCCCCGATGATGAAGCATGTCACCGACCAGGTCGGTGAGTGAGGGGTTCCTTAAAAACAAAGAAGGACTTCTTCTTTTACACTAGTGTCTCATTCCACCAATATTGGCTGTTTAGCCTCTTCTTTGGTGGTACTCCTTAATTTTGTTATATAGTTACCTAACCAGGGGATTGGGAGTACCCTTCCATCCACCCAAGTGGATAAAATCCCTTTGCTCTCTAACCTTGTTAAATATATAGGGTAGTGTGTTCCACCATTTCAGACATTACTAGTGCCACAGTGCATCCTGACCTTCCCCTGTGTCTCCTTGGTGTTGTAAAATTCTGTACTGATACTTCCAGATGCCTGATTTCGATGCTGCTGGTCCTGGCTAGGGGCAGGGTGGCCATGTGTTGGGGTCGTAGACCTGCTCTAAGTGCTGAGAGCTGGCTGGAGGACGCCTCTCGGTGTCAGACTCTTTTATCGGAGTTCTCGGATTTACTGCCCGCCAAGTCCCGACCTGTTGATATTTGGGGCCCTCTGGTTACCTATCTCTATTCCCGTTCCCACTCCAGTGGCGCTGCCTCTCCCGTGCTCCCCGCCGGCCCCGTGCCCGCGGCGGTCGACGTTGCTGGTCGAAGACTGCCTCCTCCCTTTCTGTAGGCGCCCCCGCCCCTTGGCAATCCCCACTGATGTTATTATCGTATGTGTGACCCCCTTTGAGGGGAGGGACCTCTGTGTAGTGGAGCTGGGATCTCAACCTTTATGTATTTCTGCTCGCTGTAAGATGTAGTCTACTTGTTACAAAATGCTTGACTTGCTTTGTACTTTGTCGATTTGAGCTGCAATGTTGCACAGTGTAATGTCTGACCTAACTTTTATCAATAAAGGTTTTGAAAAAAAAATGTTTGTCAACAACACAAAAAAATTAAACGACAAGTGAGCAGCAGAGGTACTCATCCATCAAGCATTTGAGAAGCAGACTGAGATCAAGTAAAAGGCTGTCGCTGGCGTGGAACACTCTGGGCATCCAGTTTGAGACCCAACCCCTGACCATCGTTTAGCGAGTGGTCGCTATGGTAATTGCCACCAGAGGGAAGACTGTCACTTAAAAGAACATTCCTAACTCAGGAAGTATAATGGGACCTATGCTGGACATGGCCCATCAGACGGGGATGCCTCTGAGAGCTTCTTTGACACTCATGTGGAGCTTGGACTGGCCATAACTAATCTCTCGGCAGCTACTGCTCCTGATGACACCATTCTTGAAACCTTGTCTTCAGCCCACAGTGAATGGCTGTCCTAGCAATAGGGTCCCTGCTGTTGTGTTTTTTCCTGGTTGATATGATAGTTTATCCACTTGAGTAAGAATGTGATGACTAATATGCCAAAAGGTGTGAAAGCTCTTTAAGTGAAAGTTGCACCTATTGGCAAACAGGCTTCATGCATATAGTGTACCTGGTCTAATGCCAACAGCACTTTAGATAGCCTATACGTTTTCTGTTGTAGTGTTCAATGGCCCCTTATATAGAAGAAAAATATACTATATTACTCACAATAGGAACTAGGCAGAACTTTACAATATGATGACATCCATGTAGCAGCAGCCTAACAAAGTTCCTTTAAGCTCTTCAGTTACTGGCCCACCCTGCTTTTCTCCGCCTCATTTTACAAACCCTGAAAAGGTTGGATGAGTGTGTCAGGAGATATATGACTCTCAAGTTACACCACTACACCTCCCCTCTTCCCAACTACATAGTAACTTGCGATGATTTGTCCATTACTCTGATAAGTCAGAGTGTTGATATTGCAGATTGGGCAAGATGCTGGAGGTCAAGAACTGGAAGAGGAAGTCAGTCAAAAAGGTGAGCTTGGAGAGTCTGATACAAATTCATCAGGAGGGAGATTTCTCCTTGGACCTCTTCAGTGTCTCTGTTTTCATCATCCAATGATTGTTTGCAGGACGCACCGTTAAGCGTGCAAGAGTAAGAAGAGCTTCTAGTTTGGGCGTGCCCATCATTCCAAAGAATAGGCATCGACTTTTTTCTATTCATTATCAAGTATGTTGGAGTCAAAAGGTAAATCATCCTTACTGCAGGTCTTCGACTGAGACAATACCATATTTCCATTGCGCAACTTTGTGGATCCAGCTTCTTCTAGCTACAGAGTGTTTCATCTGTGCCTTTTTGTGGTGATCGTCATGCCTCTCATCCACATATTCCAGGATTAGAAAGGAATGATGTGAATAGATGCCTGGTTCCTAATTTCCCTTACAAAAGTGAGGAGTGGGGTTGTTAGTCTTTCAAAATCGAATACGGAACATCAGCAATCGGGCACTTGTGAGCTTGTAACTTGCATAGCTTTGAAGAATCTTTCTTTATTTGTTCTGCAATGCGCAAACAGTGGGCTACATCCCGAAAACAAATTAAGCTGCTCAAAGTCTCTACAATAGCACAAATGTACCTGCTTAACACATATTTGTGTGGAGCATAGGCCCTTCCTTGAAAACCCCCAAACCCGCTTTACCAGGTGTACCCCCTGAAAATCAAATCCAGAATATCAAAGCATACAAATAATGTGGCCAAAATAGCGAATCCAAAATATCCAAAGGTCAGTAAGTATAGATTTTCAATGCCTAACTCCACATGTATGTTCCTCTGGGATGGTCCTTGGGCGATTAAAACAAAAGCATGCAGCGGACCCCTAGAACAGAACGCACCTCATCTGTAATCCCCAAGTAGTAAAAATCGAAAAAAGGTTAAGAAATGTGTAGTCAGAATGTGCACTCACTAACAACACTTGTTGTCAAGGTGTAGTCCAAATGAAAAGGAATACCGAATCTAAACTCACAATAGGGTGCACCAAATGTTATCTTCAGACAAATAAATAATCCCAGTGGCAAGGGTTCCAATTTATGGGTAAATCTTCTTTTTATTTTATGCGTTGTTTCAAAAAGTTCTTTTAAATATGTGATAGTAAGACAGCCAAATTTCCACCGTGTTTCGACCGGCATCATGGACTTCTTCAGGGCCAAATATAGTTTCAACAATGTCTTCTATTTTCGCCCCCAATTCGAAACAGAATTCCAACCTTCAATATCACATCAAATGTGTCCTATCATGTGCTTGCTACGCGAACCGCGCAATATAACGTGATGGAAACAAAATATCCCCCAATCACCTATTGTAAAGATTTCCAAATTGCAGAAAATGGGGTATCAATCAAACCCCAGAAGAGGCACCAGAAGCTGCACCTGTGACTTCCTTATAGGACAAGTTTGATGTGATATTGAAGGTTGGAATTCCGTTTTGAATTGGGGACGAAAATAGAAGATCTTGTTGAAACTATGTTTTGCACTCTATTGTGTGTTTTGGCCCTTGGGAGATGAATGATCTATTAAATTGCCGTCCCTACAACCTTAGATTTAAGTCTATAATTAGCAAGTATGACATGGAATTCCTAAATGTAAAGCTCAGGATAGAAGAGGGGACAGTGTATACTAATTTGCATAGAAAAGAGACATCTGAGAAAAGCATCCTCCATCAAGATAGCTATCACTCAAAAAGGGTGGTCAACAGCATCGTGTATGATGAGATATTAAGGGCCAAATGCCTATGCAATACTGATGATGAATTTGAAAAAGAAAAAAAACATATCAGTAATCGACTCAGAATGAGAGGTTATCATAATAAAATTCTTAGGATAGCCAATGATAAAGTGTCTGCAGTGAATAGGGATCAACTCCTTTTCCCTAATACCAACAAGAGAGCAAACAAATCTGTTCTGCTGATCACTTCATACATCAGTGCTTCTCATAAAGTTAGATCCATCATGAGTCAACATTGGAAGATTCTGAAGAATTATATGATATGTTATGGCCTCTGACTTAAGTGCCAAACCCTCCATCACATATAGGAAGGGAAGATCATTGGGGGATGCTCTCACACACAGTAACTACTCGAACAAGGAGATCACTGGGAACTGCCTTGGTAAGACTAAAGGGTTCCATAAATGTGGCCAATGTAATTCCTGCAAGTATTCAGGCATTAAAGAAGTATGTCTTACCTGAGGGCAGAAAGCAACATATCAAGCACATATACCTATGGTTATTGCATATATGTACTTGCATGTCCATGTAGTCTTCATTATGTATTAAGTTCCATCTTCCTCTTGAAGAAACGTATCTTGGATTATCAGAGGGTGATTAGAAACGGGGATGTCACTTATCCTGTGCCAAGACATTTTGGACAGATTCCTGGACATTATGTTTTTAAACTAATTTTTGGGGGCATTGATAGAGTACAAAGCAATGTATGTGGCGGCAGTAGGATTAAATGACTGAGAGTTGGAATCCAGATATATTCTGGATCTATGGATATTATATCCAGGAGAGTTAAATAAGGATAAGGAGTTGGAGATGCACGTAAAATAATTTTGCCCAAGATGTTTTATTTGGCCTGTAGTCTATTGGTAAACTGATCTTTGTGATGCATTTGATATTGTATACTTCGATTACCTCTCCTTTTCTCTTCTATTTCCATTTTTTTCCCTGCATTTATCATTAGTATTTATACCAGCTCTGATCAACTGTCAGATCTGGTGTATTTTGTTATTATTACTGGTTTCATAATTTACAAGTGATTTTCCATTGGAATTCATATTCTGATTGCCCACTTCGGCTTTATTTTCCAATACGGGACAGTCTTTTCCAGGGATGATTTATGTGATGTGTTTCTTTTCTGTGCTTATTCACTGTGTTTTTGCATTATAATGATTGGTGTCTAACTTGTTTTTGCTGCATTTATATATATTTATACAGTGCCTCATTTTTGAAGAGTGCACTCTGTTATAGTATATATTGTGAAATTGTAATTATCACTCAAGATTGACTTGGACGATGAATTACGTCTGAACTTTCGGAGAGTGAACTGACTTGCCGTATGCAAAAGTGTCTTTCTCTTGAATTGCAATGAAGTATCTTTATATATCTATGACCTCTGCTTTCTTTTGAAACCATGATGAATTGTTCTTCTACGTTTATGAAATGGATCTATTTATTTTCTACAAGTGGTGGGATCTTGACAAATGCTCTGCTGTTAGTGAAAGTGCCAATAGGTGTGTGTGTGTATTTATATATATATATATATTGTGTTTTAGGTCCACCTCTTTTTTCTTGGCTCCCACTTGATGGATCACCCCAAACCTTTCCATGAAGGAGCTAAGGTGGATGAACATTTTTTTGGGAAAGGTTTGTGAAGATTTACCATTTGGGGACAAAGTTATTAGCAAACCAAAAAATGCTCTTTCAATGGAAAAGCAGATTGAACTATAGCTACCTAATGGCGACCACCACTAGGTAATAGAAAGAAAAACATTTAGTTTGCAAATAACTTTGTCCCCAAATGGCAAATCTTCACAGATCTTTCCCAGAAACCATTCAGTAGTTTTTTAGATATTTAGGGTAAACAATGATGTACATTTTGGCAGGTGGGTCAGTGAGAGACTTGAGACTCTTGCAGGAGCACCAATTTAAAAATAGAGCGTGGTGATTGGGCCAGGAAGCTTTTTTTCCCTCAGTCCATCTCGCTCCCACGGAACTCAGACTCTTGCGCGTTCTCTGATTTGTTATGAACCCCAATGTACCCAGATATGGGCCTAGGTAGTTGTACGACCTTTTACCTACATTTGTCCCACAATTGTTCTACATGCCGGTTCTGGTGCTGACCTTTTACCTAGTTAGGTGCCGCCTAAATGTCGTGTGGTTTTCTCCCAAAACTAGCCTTATTTATTATGCGTGAGGATTCTTAGTATCACAGCAGGACTACCATGTTCTGCATATTACCTCTGTTTAAGGGTCACCACTATCGTCATCCTTGGCCGACATGCCCACAATACCATGTCACATCTAGGTAGAACCCCTGAGGGTACCTTTTGGGTACATAAGTGGAATGGAATGGAATGGAAAATACATTTGTATAGCGCAGCTATCACTCCAAGGAGCATCTTGGCGCTTGGTGCCAACCTAGGTGGAACATGTTGGCTAACTGATGTCGTTCGAAGGGTCCTGTACACTTTATACTAGGGCTTTACAGGCGGTGTCTGTAAGGGAGAAAACCCAGGTCTTCAGGGCTTTCCTGAAGAGCCTTTCTGTTGAGATTTGCCGAAGCTGTGGTGGCAGTTTGTTCCACGCCCTGGAACCAATGACAGCCAGGGATTTCCCACCCTTATTGGTGAGCCTGAATTTAGGGGTCACTAGTAGGTTTTGATTGGAGGACCTTGGGCTACGCGCAGGCAGATAGCGTCTGAAGCCATTTGACAGATACCTGGTCCCCTGGTCCCCTGTAAGTGAAAGGCTCTAAAAGTGATAACCAGGATTTTGAATAAGATACGCTTATGTATTGGTAACCAATGGAGGGCATTGAGTGCAGCCGAAGCAGATGACTTCCTAGGCCAGCCAAGGACCAGGCGGGCGGTTGCGTGCTGGACCATCTGCAGTCTGTGGAGCACGGATTTATTTGCTCCTTCATACAGGCTATTGCAGTAGTCCTAGTAACTAGATGTTATGAGTGCAACCGCTACCGCTTTTCTTGCTGGGAGGGGGAGGAGGTCAAAAAACTTTCTGAGGGTTCTGATGATGTGAAAACAGGTGCCGGCCACGACCACTGCTTGTTGCTTAAATGACAGAGCGTCATCAAACTTAATGCCTAAGTTATGGGCAGAGGAGATGGTGTTTGGGGGAGCTTCGGCATCTTCAGGCCACCGCTGTTTGGGCGAGAACAGATTTTGAGGACCGAAAGGCAAGACTTCGGTTTTCCCCGAATTACATTTGAGGTGGTTGCATTTCATCCACTCCAAAGTAGCAGTGAGGCAGTTTTTGAGGTTTTCTTCTAAGTACCACTTCTTCGCTGGGTAAGGGATAGGAGACGAAGCTTCCATGCTGACACGAGACGCTGAGGTCCCTGCACGCAGACACTCTAGCACGCAGTGGTCTCACATCCCTTGCGGTGTGCCGACTCAAGACCAAGACGAGTTCCTTTGTTCTTTCACATCTGGTAATGGGCTTGGCTCTTTCCATGGGGATTCTTGGCTTTACACCTAAATACATGCTAGGTACACTTAGGTACATCTAGTTAGGGCTTCCATCATAGGAGTGCAGATTATTATTATCATGAATCTATATGCCTTCATGGATGCAGTAGTTACACTTAAAAGCGCGAGCATCAGGAACCCGCGTATAACCCTAGTCCATTACAGGAGACTCCCCTGACCCTGACCAATCATTAACGTGGCAGAGACGTTTACCACACATATTGATCTAAGCCCCACACTGGCGAGCCACCATGTTGTAAGGTAACAAATGTGCCCTCCACATCCAGTCATGCTATGTTCAATGTATTTGTACCTTGTTGATGGCAGTTTCTTTAATATATTGTTAGGTTTTTTTGTAAATTAGAGAAAATATGTCTTATTGACACTTTCCATTGTTCTCTTCTCTTTTTGTCACACAATTCCCTTACTGCAATGACTATGCCCTATAGTTATTTGTATACGCTAACACCATGGTTGCCAGGCACCTACAGAATGGTCCCAACCTGATGTGTTATAACAGGGTGCAGATGACCTTGAATGGAAATTAAGAACTGTATTGTAGCAGTGCTCACAAGAAGTAGCACACAGTGAATCATGAGCATGTACCTTTTGGAGAGACATGTATATGTAATTGTGGATTGTATCCCCCCTATTGTACCACATTGCTGATATCCTTAATGTTATCATCTAATTGTATCATATATGTCTGGGTATTGTTTTAAATTCTCCTGAAATGTAATGTGATATCAGAAACGATAAAATTAGAAAAGACCAATAAAGATATTTAAACAAAAAAAAATAATCTATATGCCTTCATATATTCATTGTTTTAGCACTATGGTAGAATTCTACCTTCTATTTACTTTATTGGTGCTTATAACCGTATACATCTGTTTCTGTCTAATGGTTGTTGCAGCACACATATTTTATGCGAGAATGACACTGGTTTAATAAATACTTATTGAAAACGTCCCCACCGTTTATACTGTGTATCTCTCTGAGAGCTAATGAGCATGAGTGACTGAGCGAAAAGTATTGTACTGTTTCCACGATCCGTGAGGGGTCAGGGTTGTTAAGTTCGATAGTTGCCTGAAACTGTTCACTCCTGTTAAGGTTGTGGAGCTTATAGTGGCACTGTGAGCTAGCTGGTCCACAGACTAACATATCCTTTGGGGGCATCTGGAATCAGTCTGGACACCAATCCCTTAGTTTTTGTTGTCAAAATGTGCAGATCCTATATGGATTTGTAGAAACTACACAACAGATTGGCTGCCAGTAACATGAGAAAAATGTTGCTGGCAGCCATTACAGGACTCTGGACTTAGTCGTCTGTCCTGAAGTGATAAAATAATAAATATATATAGGCAGGGTAGAGGGTAGGTATACCCTGGCCCCCCGAGGCCTTAAGGGGGGAACCCAGAGGGACACTCATGGGGCCAAAAAAGAAAAAAACTGCATAGAATGCTGCAATCCTGTGGGACTACCAATGGATTGCAGAAAAAATATGGCAGAAGGCTGCATACCTAACCTATAAGCCACGGAGAACCTATTCATATAAGAGAGGGGAGCTGCATGCCCCTGCTCCTGGCGCCTCCAAAATTCCTGGGGAACCCACCCCTGGGGTTGAAAATGGTTTACATGGGGCAGGCGGATGCGCGGCCCCCTCCCCGAGCCATCAGGGGCCCCATGGAGCCCACCCCCAGGGCTGGCATTATTGTTCATGGCGAGTGGGGCCCCCTGGGAAGCCAACCTCCAGGGCAGATTGTTTTAAAGAAGAAGGGTTACGTGAACCACCTCCCTGAGCCATTAATGGCCCCAGGGACCCCATCCCCCGTGGCTGGGTCAGATGCTATGTCCTGTAGATCCCACCTCCAGGAAATAGTGGTGTCCCTGCAGACAGCGGCGTGGACAGGGAAGTCTGTGCTTGATGTCGCTTGGAAGGAGCATTTTTAAATCTCCAGCCAAAAGGAGCATTTTTAAATCTCCCGCCAATTGGGAGCAAACACTAAGTCTGCCCCCAATGGGCAGGAACTTCCAAAGTGCTCCTGCCCTCTGGCAGCAAAATTTTCATCTGTTTCCCTGCCTGCACTTAAGCGACCTGGGAAACCGAAGAAAATATGGCTCCCGCCCGCAGGGAGCAGAAATAGAAGCTGCTCCCTGCATGTGGGAGCAATGCTGCTTCCCACTGTAAGCAAGGAGATGTCTGGGCTGTGGGAACATAGGACCCCCCCCCCAGCGACCCCCAACTACGCTATGGTGGGTGCCCTAGGTGGGCACCAGGGCACCCACCTTTTCCTTTTTGCTGGGCCTCGGGAGATGGGGTCCTCGGAGCTCAAGTCAGCTTGGGAGGAGAGCTGCGTACCTCGTCCCCCCTAATAAATGATGTTGGGCCCCAGGGGATGGGGTCCCTGGGCTCAATATCAGCACAGGAGTGGGCCTGCATTCCCCCCTCCCCCAATAAATGATGCAGAGCACCGGGGTTGTGTCCTTAGCCAAAGTTGGCCCCGGAGGGGGACCAAGTGCTCACCTCCCCATGAAAATTACGCTGGGCCCCTGGGGATGGGGTCTCTGTGTCCAAATTGCCCCGGGGAGAGGGGCTACATGCCTCTCACCCCCTTAAAAATGTTGCAGGGCTCCAGGGGATTGGGTCCTCAGAGCTGAAATCGGTCCGGGGAGAGTGGTGCACGTGCCCCTCTGTCATAAGAACACCGGGCCCCTTGAGATCGGTTCCCCAGAGCTGAAATTGGCCCATTGAAAGGGACTGTATGCCCCCCTCAAAAGAACAGCTGGGTTGGGTTGCCCGGGGTCGAAATCAGTGCAAGAAGGGGGCCGCCCCCTCCCCTTTATTTCAGAGTGGCCCGAGGGATGGTGTCCCCATAGCCTAATAAGGTTAGAGGATGGAGGCTGTGTGGCCCCCTCCCCATTATTTTTAAAAATGGCCCTGGGGATCGAGTACCCAGGGCCTAACAAGACTTGTGGAGAGGGCCACGCGGCCCCCTCTTTCCTTTAATTAAAAAACAAATGCCCTGGGGGATGGAGTCCCCAGGGCTAAGGCATATAGCCAACCCCCCACTTAGCATGGCCAAAGCTAGTCCCAGGCTGTACAAAATTAGGTAGATACGTAATGTGGTACTTACCTGCCAATATGTAAACTATAAAACAAACTAGCACTCATCGCATGATGTCATTAGTGATGACATCTCAAATTATACAATTTATAACATCAGTGATGTCATAAATGATGTCATAGAACATGTAATGACTGATGTCATGTGCGAGGTCATAAGCAGTGAATGGCGGGCGCAAGGTATAGTTAGTGCTGTTAACTATAACTGGTGAATTTCTGTGTTTTTTTAGTTCAAAACATTAATATTGTTATTAACAAATTCATCTAACTACAACGTTACTTGGACCTTTGTTTATTTTAGTGAGTATATGTATATATATTAATTTAACATTGTCATTTTTCGTATTATATCTGCATTTTGCATTTTCTTGAGGAAGGATAAGAATGACGCATTCATAAACGTGTATATTTCATGCACTTGCACTTTAAATGAACTTGACGTACTGTATGCGGATATTGCATTCAACTTGTGGAATCTCTAAATGCATGTGCACTTTAAATTATACGGAGATCTTCCAACTATTATATAAGAAAACTGTGATATTCATGCCATGCATTTGTTTGTCGGATGGGCCGATTAGTACTGCACGAATATTTCCGAACTAAGGGCCTGATTTAGATCTAGATCCTCCTGTTACCTACAGTAAGTCCCACACAGTAGGATTGCTGAGAGGTCTTTGGAGGTCATGCCCCCTTTCTCCACCACTCTCCAAACGCGCCTCCTGGTGCACTAATGGTTGGGGAATGAAGTCCCCTTGGCTGCTGAGGGTCCTTGGGGGCCAACAAGCCTTCCTAGTACCTCCAGTAAGTCCCACACAGGGAGATTGCTGAGAGGTCTTCGGAGACCACACCACCTTCATCCACCACACTGCAAATGCACCTTCTGGCACACTACTGGTTGGGGGATGAAGTCAACTTTACTCCTGAGGGTCCTTGGGGGCCAACTACCCCACCTGTTACCTCTGGTAAATCCCACACAGCTAAATTGCTAAGAGTTTGTTGGAGGCCACACCACCTTTCTCCACCACTCTGCAAACACACCTTCAGGTACACTACAGGTTGGGGGAAGAAGTCCACTTTAGTTCTAAGGCCCTACGGAGTAAAGTGGAATTCATCTCCCAACCAGTAGCGCACCAGGAGGTGCCATTGCAGGGTTGTGCAGAAAGGGGGCGTGCCTCCAGCGTTGTGCTGGTAGCCTTTTCTTTTTTTTAAATTAGAAGGGAATGGAGTGCACTATCTTCGCTGGGCCGATTATGGCCCCGGGGACCCCCATCCCCAAGGGTCTGGCTTTTTTTTGTGATTTTTTTTTTTATATAAAGGAAGCTGGGCTGCATAACCCCGCCTTTCCTGGGCTGATTTTGGCCCGAGGGACCCCATCCCCCAGGGCCTGCACTTTATTTTGAAATATTTTAAAACTTAGGAAGGGGGGCCTCGTGACCCCATCCTTCTGGTCCTGGCCACAATACTGTGTGCCCTGGTCCCACCCAGGGTACCCAGTTTCTCACGTTGGGGACCACGGGGGAAACCTAAAGGCCTTCGTGGTCCCTGCCGGCTCCCGGCGATCTTTGGGACCTGGCATTGCTTTTTGGACAGAGCTGATTATACATCTCTGTCTGTCCAAATCAATTCTGCTCTGCTTTGTTCAAGCTCTCGCTTGTACGAAGTGGAGCAGAGTTTGCTATGGCTTGATGGCAGCAGTGCTCCCGCCAAGCCATAGCAAACTGCAATATCGCAGGGTTGGGCACCCTGGTACATTGCAGGAGCCAGCCCTAGAGGGTGTCGGTCCCCAGGGCCATCTATGGCTCCAGGAGGGGGGCCACACGGCCCCCCTCCTTATTTGTCATTTGCCCTGGGGAAGTGGTGGTCCCTGGGGCTGTGAGTGGGGTGCGTCCCCCGTATTACAAGTATTCATTGCCCTGGGAAGGTGGTAACCCCCCACATTATTTAACTTTCAAGCCCTGGGGAGGAAGCGGTCTCCAGGGCCGTAGGGGGTGGCGTGCGGGCCCCCCGCTTTACTAATCTTCATTGCCCCAGGGAGGTGGTGGTCCTGGGGCTCAGGGGTCCACACGGCCCCTGCATTATTTAACTTTTAAGCCCTGGGAAGGTGGTGGTCCCCGGGGCTGTGGGGGTGGGGACCCGCGTGGGCTCCCTGCATTACTAATAGTCATTGCCCCAGGGAGGTGGTGGCCCCTGGGGCTGGGAGGGGCCACACGGCCCCTGCATTATTTTTTTTAAGCCCCGGGGAGGTGGTGGCCATGAGCAAAATGTTACTGGCAGCCATTACAGGACTCTGGGACTTACAGGTACATGCATCATTGGTGCCGTTTGCGATTCCTTAATTCGAAAATTAAGGAATCGCAATTATTCCTTATTTTTCCTTAATTGCGATTCACAATTTGCGAATCGCAATTAAGGAATCCATTCCCATTGATTCCTATGGGCCAAAAGGCCCATAGGAATGAATGGGAAGACAATCTCAATTTGCGAATCGCAAATTGAGATTGCGATTTCAAGGGTGCAGGGGTGTCCAAAGGACACCCTGTTGCACCCTGAAATCAATCTATGCACATATGTGTGTGCACAACATGACAGTTTGAAAAATGCACAAAATTGCATTTTTCAGAATTTTCGCAAATTACCATGAGGTCCAACCTCATGGTAATTTTTTCCTCCTAATTGCGAATTCGCAATATTTTTACGTGTCATGCATTGCATTTAAGGAATCGCAAATTGCGATTCATTAAATGCAATCACATTTTTAGAAATCGCAAAAAATAGCGATTTCATGTATTTTTGATTGATGCATCCCAAATAGTGATTTAGGAATCGCAAACGGCCGAATTTTGCGATTCGCACCGTTTGCGATTCCTAAATCACTTGATGCATGTGGCTGTTAGTCCCCTGTCCTGACGTTTAAAAAGCAAAATAATATAGGGGGGACGCAAAGGGACCCTTCCCCGGCCAGAATTGAATAAAATCGATGTTTTTCCTGTGATATTGTGGGACTCCCTCAGGATTGCCGAAAAAACAAACAAAAAAAGAAAATGAGGGTTGGCATTTTCTTTATTAAATATATAGAGAGAGGATGTGACTTTGGCCCCTCTCCCTAATACAATTGTGAGTCCCGGGGACACCATCTCCTGGGGCCGGGTATATTAATTAGGGAAGAGGGGCACGAGGCTCCTCTCCCGAGCCTTGTTAGGCCACAGGGCCACCATCCCCTGTGGCCAAAATCATAAAAAATGGGCGGTGAGCCACATTGCCCCCCTCCTGGGACTTGAAAGGCCCCAAGAAACTCATGTCCCAGGTGCCATTTCATTGTAAAACACGGGGGAGCGGGTCATGTTTTGTTATGGATATTTGTAGAGCGCATCGATACCCGAAGGCATCCCAGCGCTAGCCGAGAGAGAGGCACGTCACAACAGCTTAATAGGAGGGTTTTGAAAAAAACAAGTTTTCAGAAGTTTACGGAAGGGAAGGAGATTTGGTTCCGATCGTAGGTGGAGGGGGGAGTGTGTTCCAGAGTTTGGTGAAGGTAAAGCAAAGCGATAACCAACACTTCTCATCCTGTTGATTTTAGGGACCGCTAGGTAGAGACTGGCTGAATGAAGGAGTATATTAGGGTAGTAATGGGAGATGGTGGCTTGGAGGATGGGGGGACCTTTCTTCCAGAAAGATTTGTGGGCAATACATAGTGACTTGAATTTTATTCTGCCCGCAACCGGGAGCCAGTGCAGGGTTTTCAGAGCAGGCCTTGTGGAGTGGCTGTTGGGACTCATAAAAAGCATCCATGCTGCACAATTCTGGATAACTTGCAGTTTATTTGTGGTAGCCCTAGGAGCTCCTAGTTAAAGAGCATTTCCATAGTCG
The DNA here is from genome assembly GCF_964263255.1 of Lissotriton vulgaris. NCBI lineage: Eukaryota > Metazoa > Chordata > Amphibia > Caudata > Salamandridae > Lissotriton > Lissotriton vulgaris. The sequence continues at coordinate 793,775,587 of NC_141685.1, read as the reverse complement.
AGGCGAGAGAGGTTTAAAGCCTGGACCATAAGTCATCTTGCTGAAAAAGGGAGGAGCGGAAGAACTTTACAGAGCATCCGCAGGATGCCATAGCAGGATGCTGCCAGTTTAGTTGCCAGATGATCAAAAGTGAGTGACTGATCTAGCCACATGCCTAGACTTTTGATCTGATTTTTGAGGTGTGGGTGGAGAGCCAAGAGAGTATGGCCAAGCTAGGCCGATGCTAGAAATGGGTGAGTTGCCCAGCATCATGAGCTCTGTTTTATCTCCGTTTAGTTTGAGGAAGGAGAGTTCCATCCATTTGGCGACTCTCTTCAGGCAGGGGCCTAGACTGGACGAGGTGGATCCTGGGTGGTGTAGGGACTACCACTAACTGGGTGTCATCGGCGTACGTAACAATGTCTATCCCAAAGGGGGGGACAATCTGTGCCTGTGGACTCATTTAGACATTGAACAACGTCAGGCTCAGGAATGATCCCTGAGGGACGACGCAGCCAAGTGGGATTTGATCTGACGAGTTATCCCCTTCAAATACTTGAAAACTCCTGTCCTTGAGGAAGGACTGTAACCAGGTGATGACACTATCTGATAGACCAACATTCCTCAATCTGTGGATCAGAATGTCGTAGTTAACAGTATCGAAGGCTGCACTGAGGTCCAAGAGGATGATGGCCGTCGATCCTCCTTTGTCTAGGATCATTTTGGCCTTTTCAACCACTGCGAGTAATTCGGTTTCCGTCCCGTGTTGGGGGCGAAATCCAGTTTGAGATGGGTGGAGTATATTATTAGATTCAAGAAAAGCAGAGATAACTGAGTTAACATGCTTTTTCTAGCATTATGCTGATCCCGGGGAGAAAGGAAATAGGGCGATAATATCCAAGTGTATCAGGGTCAAGGCTGGGTTGCTACAATAGTGCCTGGACGATGGCGTATTTCCAGAGTGGGGTTACAAGCCGGTTGAAATGGAGGAGTTTCTCGGACTCAGCAACACTGGGAAGATTGTATCCCCAGCCTTACTAAAACATTGGGGAGGTGCTGGGTCATTGGGAGAGCCAGATTTTACTGAGGCACATATATGCACTAGGGTGTCCATGTCTATCAAGGGAATTTCCCTGAGAAAGTGCTCACCGGACATGGAGTGCCCCGTAAGCCACTGATTCATGGATGGGTCAGGGGGGAGTTGTAGATATCCTTGATCTTATTGGAGAACAACTCTGCAAGTTTGTCACAGCGTGCACTTGAGCAGTCCAGTGGAACATCCCTGACTGTTAGTTTTAGGAGGTGCGTGGCGATCTTAAAAAGTTCACGTGGGGCGTTTGAGGCGGAGTTGATTCTTTCCTCATAGTATAGCGCTTGTGCCGCCTTCACTTTGGATTGGTAAATTTTAATAGAGTCCCTGTAGATCTGTTTGCTTGTTGTATCGTAATTTCTTCTCCATTTCCTCTCAAGTCTTTTACAGATTTGTTTATCCTCATGCAATGTAGAGGAGTACCATGGAGAGGGGTTGTTCCTAGTTTTTTTATGGATAGGTTTCTTAGGTATAACTAGGTCAAGGGAAGAGTTGATCCATTGGTTAAATTGGTCATTCACGACCGTGGGGCAGGGATCTAGGGTAGGTATGTAATTTATCAGAGCTGCATTCAAGGAGTCCAACGGGAGGTTGGACCAGGAGCGTTTCCAGCTACTGGTCGTGCCAGTATTAAGGGGGGGTTTTGATAGATCCCAAGAGAAGGGACCAGGAAGTGGTCGGACCAAGGTACTGGGACTAGGTCTCCGACTGAAAGTTCATTGCAGTTGGAGAAAATGGGATCTAGAAGATGTCCTTTTTCATGAGTGGGGCTCTTAACATTTTGCTTTATCCGAAGAGTCAAAAGATTTTGAGTTGGTTCGGTCGCTACTGGGTTTGAGGGGTCATTGAAATGCAAATTGAGATCCCCCAGTATAGTAAAGTTAGAAGGGGATCATGCCAAGTTGGCAACAGCTTCTGGCAGAATTTTAAACAGTTGTCCATGGGGACCGGGGGGCGGTATATAAGGATACCTGAGAAGGTATGAGTTGAAGAAAGTGAGATGGAGAAGGAGAATTTCTCACAGTCAAGAAGGATATCTATTCTATACTACTATTATAAAGAGAGAACACAAACCTTTGAGCCAGGTAAACTCGAAAAGTACACCACCAATCAAAACACCCAAGACATCGTTGAAAACCTCAGGGCAAGCAGAAGGACATAGGCTATTAAAAATAAAAAATATACGTTGTTAAAAAAATTCGAAATAAAAATAAAGTAGTCCCTTGCAAGTAGCGCCGGCCGCGACGTCTGCGTGATGACATCATTTGCGTTTGCGCTCCCTGGCAACACTTCCGGAAATGGCGCCGAAGATCGTGACCTGCTGGGAGGACTGCCGCGGCCCTGCTTGCTGCTGTGCAAAGTGGCGGCCTGTGCGGGCGGGGTGCCTGGAGAGTGGCAGCCTGTGCGGGCGGGGCGCCGGGAGAGTGGCGCCCTGTGCAGGCGGGGCGCCTGGAGCGGGACCGGCGGCTGAGGTAAGAATCTCCGGGACACGGGCGGGAGGGGGCCGGGGCGGGAGGTGGCCGGGGGCAGAAGTTCACGCAAGCCTCAAATGCTGCCCCCAGCCCCTTTCTGCCCCAGGCAACGCTGGGGCGGGCTGCTAGTTGGGGATAATGCAGCATTTAAAACCTTCTTTTAGAATAATGGAAATGCCTCCTCCCTGTCGTGCCTAGAAAGTGGGCACTAGTACCCCGGGTCCAGAGTATGGGAAGGGACACACCTGACACCACTTCCGGTCAGGCGAGTAGGGCGGGACACAACAGGACCGAGAGGGCAAGGGGCAGGACGCATCCAGAAGCTGTAACAAAGATCACAATAAAGATACCTGATTCCACGCCACGGCGTCCTGTAATCCTTGGGGGCTCCACGATACGACAACTGGCGACGAAGGCGACGAGCACACGTGTGTCGAGTACCCAGCTGAAGTGCAGGAGCGAGACCAGGAGCCCACCCTGGGTTGCGTCGAGTGCCAAGCGCCCACAACAGCGAGACCAGGAGCCCACCCTGGTTTGCGTGAATGAGAAGAGAAACGGCGCGGGAGCCCACCCCGACCGCTACAGAGAAAGGAAAGAGGCATCTAAACTAACAGGTAAGACCCGACTGAATGAGCTGAGTGAGCGCGAACATTGCGCAATTGAGAACGAGAGCGGCCATTTTGAAGTCAGGCGGGTTGGCCAATCCGCGCGAGAGAAGATCGGGCGGCCGATCTTTCCTCTAGATATAGTAACCCGGTAGGAGACATTGGACTAGGTCAAGTTCTGACTCAGCATTGAACCAGGTTTCCGTGAGAAATAACACATGAGGGCATTCCTCTTGGAGCAAGATAGAAATTTGTGTGGCGTGTTTGGATAAAGATCTGCAGTTAATAGACAGCATTTTTGTAGACTGAGGAGGAGGCAGGGACCCGGCGGGGTTTAGGTGGAGGAGGTAAAGTATAAGAACATTGAGGACAAGTCAAAATGTCCATAAGTGGACGAATGGAGTGAAGGCAATTCTTACTGGGAGACATCCTCAATCTCATGAGTACCTCTGGGGAATATATGTGGCAGTGAGGACTGAAACCGGCAGGGAGGGTGGCCCCTGGCCCCGGCCGTACATGCCTAGATGGGCTTGCCTTCGGTGCGCCCCCTGCGCGTCAGCGCCATCGGCTAAGTTTATACCCCGAAACCCTAATAGGAGTTGGAATAAGACTAGAGCGTCTCACCTCCAAAATGGCTGCCGTATAGTGGCCCAAGGGAAGTGGGAAAAATCCACTTCCTGGAAGGAAAGAAAGAACAGAAAGAAAAACTCCCTCCACTCAAACAGCAGCCTAGCTGCTGTGGTGGACCGGGGAGTGGAGCAACAGGGAACTGATGAAAGAGGTAAGCATGTTAAAGTGCATCTAGCAAGGAAACAAACAGATAAAATGTAAACAAAACTAAAAGTTACCCACAGTAATTGTTAAAAAAACAGGGTAAAAACAAGATAAAACAAGTTCTGAGTGCTTTTAAAATCGGAGCGAATGCCACCAGCAGCGCTGTGTGCACTACCTTCTCTGGGCTTCTTCTGAGCGCATCAGCGCCATCAGCTAAGTTTATACCTGGAAGCCCTAATGGGAGTTGGAGGAAGACTAGAGCGTCTCCTCTCCAAAATGGCAGCCGTATAGTGGCCCAAGGGAAGTGAGAATAAACCAACTTCCTCGAAGGAAAGAAAGAACAACTCCCTCCATTCAAATAGCAGCCTAGCTGCTGCGATGGACCGGGGAGCTGAGCAACAGGGACCGATGAAAGAGGTGAGCAGGTTAAAGTGCATGTGGCAGGGAAACAAACAGATACAATTTAAACAAATCTAAAGGTTACCCACAGTAATTGTGAAAAAAACAGGGTAAAAACAAGATAAAACAAGTTTTGAGCGCGTTTAAAATCGGAGCGAATGACACCTGCAGCGCTGTGTGCACTACCTTCTCCGGGCTTCTTCACCCTCCCCGAGCCATTGTAGGCCCTGGTGACCCCATCTTTGTGGCTGAAATAAAGTTTAAAGGAGGAAGGCCATTCTGCCCCCCCCCCCCCCCCTTTCTAAGCATTTATAGGCGTGAGGATCCCATAACCCTGGGCCAACTCATTTACTGTGTCCCAGGGAGCCTACCCCTGGGACGCAGTAGTTTCCCTGCCTGCACCAACGTGGGCAATGAAACATTTATTTACTCCCTTCTGGTGGGAGCATTTTTAAATCTCCTGGCAAATGTTAGTAAACATAGAAGTCTGCTCCCTGCCTGCGGGAGATTTAAACATACCTGCCAACTGGGAACAGAATTGAGTTCTGTTTTCTTGCCCACACTCCTACAGGCAGGAAAACAGAACATATGTTGCTCCAGCTCAGAGGCAGCTTGCAAAAAAGAGCTGCTCCCTCCGGGCGATAGCAATGCCAACCCCCGCACCATGCGAGGAGCCGGCTGTGGCTTTGGGGGGCCCTGGGGCTCCCCTTTCAGCCCACAAAATGGTCTTTGGTGGGCAATGTTCCCTCTAATGTATTTCCTCTGTGTGCAGCATAGTAAGGTCTCTGTGCAATGCAGCCAAGGCTATGTGTGCCAAGAACCCAACCGCGCATGTAGACCAGGGCTTTAAGTGGGATGAAAAAACTAGGGGTCTCTCAAAGGGCCGTGACCAATGCAATTAAGGGTGTGGTTTAAAAGCAATTAAGCTCAAAATCTGTGCGCCGCACAGTGTGCCACCTGACTGATAGTATGCTGCTTCTGTCATTGCATCCAGATATATAATGGAAGTAACATTACACCTACGAGAAGCCAGGACTATTGGATTTGTCATTGGTTGCTTGTTGCATAAAGCTGTATATTATATTGAAAATGCTTCTGCTCCTGTGGTAGAGGTTGTGGCTTAATGTTCGAGCTGACGACTTAGGAGATGGGTTTTGGAGTCTCGCGTCAGCTTCACATTCTGTGATTCTGGGCAAATCAATTAATCTCCCCATGCATACCAAAAAAGAATAATAAATAATAAATCATGTAAAGCGATTCAATACTTTTGGGTTGTTTTCGCACTATATAAAACTTGCTGCATTTCTTTTCTAAATGTGAGGCTGATGGTTTGCCTTTTGTAAGTATTTATGGTAAATGCCCCCCATGACGGGCTCTGTCATGGGCTGCATTTAAAGAACATCAATTCTTTCAAAAGACCCACAATCAGCCCTGCAGCCGCGCTGCATTAAGAAAAGAAATGCTGCAAGTCTACAAATACAACCTGTGCTTTCAGGATCATCTGAAAGCACATGTCGTGCTTTTAAACTTGATGCATTTCTTTTCTAAATAGAGCGTGGCTACCGACTGATTGCGGCCCTTTGAGAAAGTATTTATGTTAATCACAGCACCCGTCATGGGCTGCATTTAACATAAATACTTTCAAAAGGCCCATAATCCGCAGTGTAGGAACATTTTAAAACGAGAAAACGTTCTCTCGGGATGTGCTGTGTGTGCACGCTTCACAATCTGCAGTGTGCTTTCGGGGGGGACAGAGGTGTGCTCGCATGCACGCGCACCTTACAGTGTTGGTGGGTGCCCTGGGTGGGCACTAGGTCATCCACCTACATTTAATTGAGATCCCTGGGATGGGGTCCCCTGGGCCAGAATGGGTTCGGGGATGGTATCTCGTGGCCCTCTTTTCTTTTGTATTGTATTTGGTCCCGGGAGATGGGGTCCCCGGGGCCTAATAAGTTGCAAGGAGAGGGGATGCATGCCCCTCTCCTTTTTTCTTGTATTTATCCTCGGGTATGGGGTCCCGGGCCTTTTACAGCTTGGGGAGGGGGTTGCATTCCCCCCGCCCCTTAGAACTTCTCCATGGGGGATTAGGTTCCCGGGGTCCAAGAATGCTTGAGGAGGAGGGCTGCACGCTTTCTTCCCTTTTCATTGGAAGTTGAACCCATGGGATGGGGTCTCCAGGGCCAATTAAGGCACGGGCAGGGGACTGCACACAATTTATATGTTTAGGCCCAGGGGGATTGAGTCCCTAGGACCCAAAGGCCAAACCTACTGTGTTCATACCAAAGGCTGTGTGGGGTTGGCAGCCTGCTGGGAGTTTGGGCACAGGGCCCGCTGGGCACACCCAAAGGCCATGTGCTGTGTGGGGTTGGCTGCCTGTGGGGAATTGGATGCAGAGCCTGGCTGCAAGCCAGGCCCTGCAGCCAACCCCACAACACGTACTACCAAAGTCTTTGTGTGGCAGGAGATTGGCTGCTTCTGGGTGGCTGTCTGGTGGGAGTTGGATGCAGGGCCTGGCTGGAAGAATCAATCAATCAGGGAATTTTAAAGCGCGCTATTCACCTGTGAGGGTCTCAAGGCACTGGGGGTGGAGGGCGCAGCTCCGGTCAGTCGAAGAGCCAGGTCTTGAGGGTCTTCCTGAAGATGTGCAGCATTGGGGGTGCTTCTGATGTTGCTCTGGAGCTTGTGCCAGGTCTTGGCCGCGATGTAGGAGAAAGTTTTTCCACCCGTTCTAGCTCTGCGGATGCGCTGGGGTTTGGTGAGTGCGAGGTCGGCAGATCTGAGGTTTCTCTTGAGTACGTGGAAGGAGATTCTGTCATTGAGATATTCGGGTCCGGTGTTGTGGAGGCATTTGTAGGCGTGGGTGAGTTTCTTGAAAGTTACTCTTTTCTTGACGGGGAGCCAGTGAAGGCTTTGCAGGTGTTGGGTGATGTGTTTGTGTCGGCATGACGAAAGGCCATGAGTAGCATGGGGCTAGTTGCCTGTGTGGTGTTGGCTGCCTCCAGGTGGGTCAGCCACAATGCCAGGCCCTTTTGTCAACTCCCTGATGTACACGGCCAAAGGCCATGCCCAGCATGGGGTTGCCTTCCTGTTGCCAACACCCTCCGTAAACGGTTGAAGGCCATATGCGGCAGGGGTGGGCTTTACGTATGGTAATGAAATATTACTTTACTTTTTTTTTTAACTAGAAGTTTCCAGAAAAAACACAAAAGGTTAACGCAACGTTATAACTAGGTGTGACAAAAAAATCTGTTTTCAAAATAGAAAAAAACCCTTATAAATAACAAGCATTTGCAATGCAATAGGTCTCGCATTAGGAAAGTTTGAGCTATTAGTATTGTAAATGAAAAATTTTGTATTTATGTGTCGGTTTTGAAAATAGCTAAATTAATAGCTTTGACATTTACAATGCCAATAATTTTAGCTTTCGCCAATGTGACACCTATAGCATTTGTAATGTAATATGTGTTGTATGTACGTGACTTTAGATGTATTGATATTACAAATAACAATGGCTTTTATTTTTTTAAATAATTAATGCTTAAATAAAAGATATTGTAATTTATAAGGGCAATAGCTTAAACTTTTGTAAATAACTTTTGTGAAGATTATGTTCAGTGTATTTTATTGTGACAAAAATCCAAGAAAAGTGAAATATTAACATCTTTTTGTGACATTTGTAATAAAGCTTGAAACATTGAGAGAACATATTTGAATCAGTTGTTGTTGAATGGTTGCACAGATTGATGCTGTGGTGGCTCTGAATGATGTTGTGGCGGCGACGAGTGATGCTGTGGCGTTTAGTGATGCTGTGGTAGCCAATAGTAGGCGAGGGATGGAGTGTGGGCGAGGGATGGAGTGTGGGGCGGGGGAGGGATGGAGTATTGTAAATGACAAATTTTGTATTTATGTGTCGGTTTTGAAAATAGCTAAATTAATAGCTTTGTCATTTAGCATTTGTAATGTAATATGTGTTGTATGTACGTGACTTTAGATGTATTGATATTACAAATAACAATGGCTTTTATTTTTTTTAATAAGTTCAGTGTATTTTATTGTGACAAAAATCCAAGAAAAGTGAAATATTAACATCTTTTTGTGACATTTGTAATAAAGCTTGAAACATTGAGAGAACATATTTGAACCAGTTGTTGTTGAATGGTTGCACAGATTGATGCTGTGGTGGCGCTGAGTGTTGTTGTGGTGGCGATGAGTGATGCTGTGGCGTTCAGTGATGCTGTGGTAGCGCATAGTGATGCTGTGGTGATGCGATAGATAGATAGAGTGAGGGCGATAGATAGCTAGAGGGAGGGCAATAGATAGATAGAGTGAGTGTGTTAGACCTGTCTGGCTTTTTGCGTAGTCCCTCCAATTAATTATTTATTTTGTCCCCTTTTTGCCCCTCATACCTTTATTAATTTTTGTGTCCACTAGCTTTTTCTAGGTGTTGGTCAAGGGGATAGGTGTTCTTTCCCCCCCTCATAGTTTTTCACCTCAGGCCTAGAGGCCTGTTCTGACAGGAATAGTTGGAGTCACAAAATGGTGGCTACCAACTGCCCTAACTGACAAATCCAGAACCTGTCCCATTGAGTAGTATAGGGCATTCCAGAACCTTCTGGTCCCTTCTGGACCTCTGAGGGTCAGCCTATAAAAGGCGGAATGCTGGACAGCCATTTTGTCTGTCAGTGAGGAGCAGCTAGAGTGAAGGCTGAGGTCTGGTAGGGGTAGGATCCTGAAGGGTGGATTGCTCTACAAGGGTAGCCCTCTGTCAAGGCTTTTCCACCTCTCATTTCCTGTTGTCCTAGCCAAGTTAGTTCATCCTGCTGACCCTGGACAGTTAGGTGAAGGGGTTAATTCCAGTAGTCTGTGGAGTTGAGAGGGCCCCTGTACTGGGAACTGAATTAAGAGATTCCCTGTGCCCCTAGGTCTGTCCAGTAAGGAGGGTTAGGGAAATAATGCTTTAGAAGAGCTCTTTGGCTCCATCCTGAAGGAGCCCCCCTTTTATCCCCCCTCCCTCCTCTCTCTAGAGTAAAGAGGAAGACTCTCCTCCAAAGTACATTAGGATCCCCTTACCAGTGACTGACCCTGAGGCGTGTGGCAAGCCTCTCATCCTGTGAGGCGGAAGAGTGAGGGGATAGGATCCAGTTCCCTTCGTGTAAACTGGGAGCGGGACCCCTGGGGCACCGATCGCGCTCCGTGGCAGCGCCTCCCCAGGAGTGAGAAGAGTTAGTATACTGACTGACTTTCGAGCGCTACCGCGCATGATCCCAGCTGAGCCGGGTGGCTGGCACAGGAGGGGCCTAGGATCGAGCAGGCCTGGGAGTGAAGCGTCCTTTCTGGGAGCAAGCACAGTGGGAGGCGGCACCAACGCGAGCGCTACCGAGCATGACAGCCAGTGTAGTGTCCCCGCCGATCGACGCTGAGGAGGAGCGCCGGGTGCCACAGCAGCTAGAGAGAGTGTCCCGCCTTTTCCTTCTGCTCGCGCGCCACACGGAGGAGCTGGCCCGAGCAAGGAGGGAGAGTTGAGGGGCCCGGTAGCGGTGGGGGAATTCTGCATAATCTGTCCTTCTCCGCTCGTGTGCCTCACAGAGCAGTTGGCTCGAGCGGGGTGAGGAGAGCGGAGGGGCCTGAGAGGCTGATGAGTCTTGCCAGCGCTGGGCACCTTTGACCTGCCGAGTGAACTTCCCCACCGACTGGCGTTGCAAGGCTTTACCTGACAACTTGTCAACAAGTAAGGAGGTGATCTAAAGGGGGAAGGTGGCGCTAGAGCCTGCAAGCTGATGACTTAGACTTTGGTTGTTCTTCCTCAACGGTGATTAGTGAGGTGGGGAGTAGACTGAGGAATCGACCTGCAAAGAGAGTGCTGAAAGTACTAATGATTTGAGGAAAGTTATAAGTTCCTCTTAGAGCTTACTGGTGTCAACATAGAACTTGGGCATTTCCTACGCTTTTCACTGGGTATGCCCTCACTTTGTGAAAAGGTACAGATAAGGGAGGTAAAGGTTTAGGCACTATAGAGAAGACAAAGCCAGTAAAGTTTGGAGACTTATGTAATGAGAAGTACTATTGTTGTTGATTATTAATGCCAGTTAACTCTGCTAAAAATATTACTATTAATTTCATGACATCTGCATCTGCATGTACTGAGCTGTAGTTTTTCCCAAGACTTAAGCGTAATGTTATTTCACCTGACTGAATGTAAAATACTGATCTGTGAATACTACGAATAGGGAAGAGAATATTATTTTTATAAAACAGCTCATATTTTTCCATACTTTGGTGTAGTGTCATTTTTGTGTGTTATTGCGTGGATTTACTGCTGGGTGGTTTGCAACCTTCACACTTGAGCCTCTAGTATTGTGTCTTACCCTAGGCCAGGCTACCCTAGGTGACCTGACATCCCAGGTTCCAACAGAGTGCGATAGATAGATAGAGTGAGTGCGATAGATAGATGAGTGATAATGAAAAGGCAAGGCCGGGTGAGGTCAGATTAGGAATAGTGTTGTAAAGGAAAGCCCTCCTGGGATTTGACTGATGTACGTGCAATGAAAGGCCCTGGTGAGATGTGGTGATGATTGTGAACTGGACAGTTGTAGAGATGTGATGGTGAAAAGGAAAGTGGTGGTGAAACCTGGGAATTTGCAGCCTTTTAAGGCAGCGATGCAATCAAAAAAGTAACGCTGTGCTGAGGGAGTCAAAGGGCTCCGCCAAGCGTGAAAAGCAGAGGACACGGAAGGGTGCGGGAGGCAGAGAGGGAGAGCAAACTGGGAGAGAGATGACAGTGTCTATGGGGGAAGGACAAGAGTTATTAAGGGTTGAGGTGAGATCTGGAGACGGGAGAGGACTGGAGAGAGAGAAGAAAGGAGAGAGCATGCTAAAAGGGGGGAGAGGTGGGGCAGATACAATGGCACCAGTGAGGAAAAGGATGCGTCTGCAGGGGAAGCAGATCATCAGAGAGGCATGCAGGTTATTGAAGGGGCTAGAAAATAAAGAGGCTGACAAAGCATCAGCTGGTAGAAAAAAACGACTGAGTCAGATGGAAAAGGCAAACTGGCAAAAGGGCGCGAAAGGCAGGAAAGGTTTTTTTTTGTTTTTTTTAATGAAACCGGGCGCCGTGGTAGGCAGCGTGTCGCCCGAGCAAATGAATTTAAAAAACTATGAAACCGGGCACAGTGCTAGGCAGTGCAGTGTCTGAGCACATTAAATTAAAAAATAAACAGGAAACCGGGCGCCGTGCTTGGAGGTGCAGCGCACAAGCACATTAATTTTGAAAAAAGACATAAAACCGGGCGCCATGCTAGGGAGCATGGCACCTGAGCACATTAATTGAAACAAGCAGTGGGGGAAGAGGTGGCAGCCGAGAAAAGGAGCAAGTGGCAGCTGACCTAGGGCCTTCATGTACTTCCTTCTGACCCTAAAGACGTGCATGCAGACAGACTTTGGCACTAGGATGGGACACACACATCCATATGTGCGTGTTCATAGAGGAATAATTAAATAATAGAACAAGAGTAAAGCATGTGAAATGTAAGCAGAAACAACATGGTTACCTTAACACACTCTAACTGGGCCAGCAGTGCAAAAATCAGATGCTGATACATCTAAAGATAAAACATGGCGTGGTGATATGCAGAACCAAACAAAAGCGGTCCGCTGCCATATTCATACAAGGACGGGGTAGCGGGTGGGGTGTTAATGAGCCCAGCATTTCAGCATGTCCGGAGCTCTCCGGAGCTGCGAGGACTGCTGTTAAATAGAAGATTAGGCATATGAAATGTAAGCATGTACAGCATGGTTACTTTAATGCACTTGAACCCGCCGGTAGTCCAAGAATCCAAAGCTGATACATGTAAAGACCAGCGTGACAGTCACTAATTTTCTCTTAAGAATGTAGGCTGCTTCTGGCCTTTCCAGTCAGTCTGGCGAAATCTGTTGTCAATATCCCAAACGGCTCAGATCTTTGTACAGAGGTGAATGGTTCATCGGAAGCTGAAACAAGCCACACGAAGGGCATGGATGGGGAAGGGAAGTGGAACAATGGCACATGGAGGAAGCGTCCCCAGATTTCTTTAATCAACACGGCGCCTGCTTCACGAACAATGAAGCACAGTGGGTGGAAAAGGGCGGAGCATATTTAAAAGTTATACCGCAACATCCATAAAGCGGGCGCAACGCTGAGTTATAAAAACACTGCGGGAGGATTAAGACAAGTTGTGAAAAGCAATTCATAAACAGATGCAAAGAAAAAATAATATTTGCTCTGGGAAAAATTGCTGATTACTATTTGAGGAGAACACATTTTATGTTTTGCTGCACCGGTGGGAATGCTGCGGCAACTAACTGGAGGGCACACAGCGTTCAAAAAAGGTTTTCTTCTCTCACACTGAGATTGGGGCATATTTGCAAATAATCATTTTTGAGGATTAAACGTGGGATTATGGCATCCTGCAGAGACCTCGCCGCTTCCAGATCTGATGCAGATAGGAATATGATGTGCAGGAGCAGACAGGGAAGGGCGCCGAGGACACGTATTAAACAGTACTTTTAAAACAAGGCTGGGGAAATGAAAGAAGGAGACCTGTTTAGGTATGAGATGCACCGGTGAATCAGGATGAAAGTAAGGGTGAAGTGGGGAAAAAGTTAAAACTTAGCGTGATAGGCAAGTTAGAGGAAGGTTGATTCGAATCAGAGGGAAAATTGGTAGAGTCATGCAGAGAACAAGCTCTTGGCATTGCTGTGGGGAGGGGGGAGGAGAAATGCGAGACACGGCCTGGCGGCCGTGAAAGTGAAAGTACGGCCGGACGGCCGTGGGAGGAAAAATGCCTGAGGCCGAGCGCACGCTGTGGGCAGAGCCTTTGAAGTGAAGCCCTTTGAAGTGAAGCAGCGCACGCTGTGGGCGGAGATTTTGAAGTGAAGCCCTTTGAAGTGAAGCTCTAGGAGGCAGGCGTCTCTGGGAGAAGCGCGTTCACGAGCACATGCACTGTTCGAAATCCGCCGTTGGTTTGAGAACGATTTTGCCCACTAAAATTCTCCCCTATCCATTCCTTGCGGAATGGGATAGGAGAGACCTAAAAAAAATGTAAAGTTAAAGTGCTGTTATATTTAGGTGAATATGTCAGTGACATTAATGTTTTGAAAAACCCACAGAAATGAACCAGTTATACTTAGCAGAGCTAACTATAACTTGTGCCTCCGCCATGCATTTCAAATGACATCCATGATGACATCAGTTTAGCAGGCAATATTTGCTTTTACTTCTCGTGTCACAATGGCCTTCTTCAATGGCCCCACGTTCCATTTAGTTTTTTCTATGGTGGTGTGAACTTCTAGAAAACAAAAGATCTGAGAATCCTGACATAGAACCCTCACATTCTTCCAAGCTCATGCAAAATCATGTCTTTGACTTTCTTGTCTTCCCGGCGAAGGATAGTCATGGGCACCTTTGGCCTGACTGGAGCCATACTCTGTACTCCCTGATATGCCAGCCATCAACAGATCTCAATTGAAGAACAATCATGTGCCAAATTCTACTGTTTCTAGCTTAGTGTCAATGGCCATTTAAGCTCTGGTCCCTCCCCACCTAATCCAACAGTTTAAAAATAGACAATTTTTACACAACTCTTTAAATTGTCCTGTCCTGATGATTTGCCAAAATCCAGTTCATATTAAAGAGTGCACTCTTTAAACCTTTGATATCGCCATCCTCCAAGGACTTCTCCAGGTATTTAATTTGCTGCTACTGTTCAGTATCCTATATGTATTTTTTCTTGATTCTCTTTGGAAATCGAAACTTTCCCATTTGTCCAATGTAACATCTGAACCAGTGGTAGTTGTCTCAATGTTTTGGCAGCATGTTTAGACAAACATGTTTGGAAGGTGAAGATGACCTGGCTGGGACAGTCTGACCCAGATAAGTGGTCTCTCCATTGTTCAGCCATGGAGAGATGGTAGAGTGGGAATATGATGGATGTTCAACAATGCACGGTGTCTCTTCCACACCAGGCCTCCAGCTAGTGTCCATTCGTCCATGTCAATTAGATGGTGCATCTGGGCACAGCAACTCAGCACATGAACTTACAAGTTCCGGAGCACCCTTTGAAAGTGGCCATCTTGTTTCCAAGTCGCACTCCCATGTGTAGCCTTCCTCAGGATGGTCATAATCCACAATGTTACTGTGCTCTTACCACAAGATTGTGAACTTGCAGTGACGAAACCTAAATATTTATCATGAAATGGGTGACCATTGCCTGGTTTTACGAGTGGTAGTATTTTGAATGTCCAAATGATTTTGTCCGGGGCGAGAATGACAACATTGATCAACATGTTAGGAACCACCATGACCTTTGGGAATCAGGAGAATTCCTTCACGAGAAGAAATATGTATTGACCATAGAGGATAGGTCCAAAGAAATCAACAACCTGGTGATAAACTTGAAAAAAAACAATGCACCGTTCAGCTGGTGAATCATGTCCTTGGTGCCAAGAGCAAGGTGATGCTCTCACACTGCACATTTGTCTGTCTATATACAAATTTGTCCTGCCGTATGTCTTTTGGGCACAAGGAGAATTGGGGATACCCTATGAGGAGGCCCTCCCACAAACTCAGTTATACCTTGCTGTAGAAGGCTGTTAATCTTGGCCTCAACTCATCTCTGTATGTATAAAGGGATAACACAGCTGCTGGGCAACTATCGTTATAAAATCACAAGTGTGTAGTGTTAATTGTCTCCCTTTACTTTTACTCGGACCTTTGAAAAGAAAATATACCCGCTTGACATCAGGGTCTTTTGACAAACTGACCATATCCCTAAACCGAGGAACATTACGTTCAAATCAGTCAAAATCGCCGTAATGCTTTGCCTGGGAGCCAGCTGGTTGAAAATAGCACTTGTAGCAAAAGGGGCGTATTAGACCCAAAGGCAATGAATTGTACATTTAGTAGCTTTAGTTTAATGTGTCTAATCATGTGGAGTGTCACTTTGTTCACAGTAGCACCCGTGTCCGCCAAATATGGAACATTCGCCCATTTGATTGCAATGTGACGCACTGGTTTAGTAAGATTCTCCTCCGGGGCCATCACATTGCTTTGGATGGAGAACACTTAAAATACTTGTGGCTGCTAGTTCTCATTTCCCACACTCCTTTGCTTCCGGTTTACGTACTGCAGACGTGTACCATGGAAGTGTCTGGTGACGCACGCATGCCAGTGATGACAATAGAATGCTTGTGAGGGGTACCCCGGAGCTGATTAATGGAGTAAGGATACCTCATTACTGTGACATCACACGGTTTCAGAAAAAAAGCCACTCATGGGTTCTGACCCAGCCGGGTCTGGTGGCTTGTGGGAGTAATGCGTTCACTGTGGGGGCCTGTGTTCGACCTCGTGGTCACAGGTTCAAATCCTGACAGGGCCTTTTTTCCTTCGGAGGTCGATACAATTAGTACCATTGTGTTGGGTAACAAACATCTGTTATTCAGTGCTGAGATACCCTTGGGTGAACGTGCACTTTTACAAATACATGTTATGTTACACATGTTTACTCGCACAAGAGGGTGCTTTGTTCTTTAGAAAGGCATCTAGCAAATCTGGACACTGGCTTCAGGTTCCCATATCTTTGAATCTATAAAAGTCTTAATGAAGGAGCTCTAGGGTTAGCACAACATGAAATGTCTAAATCAATGCCTAGGCTAGATTTTGGGGCCCATCTCACTCCATATCAACAGACACCATATCTCCACTCCTGGAGTTTCATCTAACACCCTAATGCATTCAGAGTGCTGAAGTCCTGGTTTCTTAACCCCTCCCATGCTCGTGACAGAACCGTTCCGTCACAAGCCTCGGGTGGGCTGTGCTGGTGACAGAACGGTTCCGTCACGGCCCGCTCACCGCGCCTGCGCGGCACGAATTCCGCACCTTCGCTGACGTTTTGAAGAGCAGGCGGGCCGTGACGGAACCGTTCCGTCACAAGCACAGCTCACCCGCGGGCCGTGACGGAGCGGTTCCGTCACGAGCACGGGACTGCCGCCCGGCCCCGCCTCCCCCTTAGCTCTGCGGCGTAATAGCCTCCGCAGCGAAGGGGTTAATTTGCACTAATTAGACGAAGACATTGATAACAATGATCAGTAAGTAAAAAGCTCGGCACAAAAAAACTGAGTTTTGAAGATGACAGAAAGCAAGGTGGCCAAGCTAGAGGAACAATATTTTGCAAGATCACAAACCTAACATAAATGTGCATTGCATAGCATGGGTGCCGCAGGATGTTACTGATGTAAGGAAAATGGACCCCATATCATGGTCTGGCAGTATAAAAGAAATATGTTTGGGATGCAGCGGGCTCATCAAACCCATGGGCATTGGGACCACTGCACTTACTACACTATTGATAGCTTTGTTCCGGAATAAGGTAGCCACCTGGCTGTTATATACCGGCATGACCAGTATTTTTATGTTTCAGCTGGTACAAACATTAGGAAAATCAACAAAGATGGTATTTGTTTCATTATCAGTACATACTCTAAACAGTAAACATAAGAGATCATTTTTAAATGTGTTCTACAGGTGACTTAATGATCCCTGACTGATAACTACAGCAAACAAAGACAGACCAATCACGTTAAAAATGAATACAGACAACTGTATATAAAGTGCTATTTAAGTACCATATCTGGGCCTTTGCAGAATCTTAAAACATGAACAAATGTCAGAGATTTTTCTCTGGGAAATGTAGCAAACTTACCCTGGAAATATGGAAGTCTGGAATGTAATGAAAAATATAGTCAGTGCCTTTATCTGCATTTTCCTCCTATGCAATGCCAGCAACTCATAGGAGCATCAGCAATGGTTTGCCATTCGTTGGTTGTTGATTTTTGGATACTGAAGCTTTAGCCCAGTGCTGGAATCAAGGGGAATCCAGCCGGATCTCAGATCCAGCAACTATTATTGAGCTTGAACGGGGATCCTTCTGGTCCTGGTGAAATATGACAAGATTGTCTTAGTGTAATTTACCAAACCTGGCACACAATTCAGCTTTGCCCGCACGTATTCTGCTTTCTGTTCGGAGCAGCAATGTGTAAGCGGTGAGGGGGGCTTTCTAATGTTAGATTCAAGGTGGGCTCCAAAACAAAAGGGCGATCAGTCCTCCTTTTGTTAGAGTGTGGAGCTTAACATCCAGATACCAATGAAATGGAGGGAACAAAGGCACACAGCTTGTTAGCATTTCACAAGTACTTAAGAGAAACTATAGAGAAACTATGATTTAGAGACAAGCGTTTGACTGTGTTCAATCTTTTTACGTAAGAGGTATGCAAGGACTGTAAGAATTACAGATGTATCGGTCTGTACAAATATTTCACAAATAACAATAAAATAGCATTTACTATTTTTTTCTATTTAATTATTTTATAGCACTGCTCATCCCAATGCAGGGTGTCAAAGGGTTTTACATTACATCCACACACTATACATTGACAATAAATCATACAAGTGTGTAAATCAAAGTACAGGGTGTAACATAAGACAAGGAGGGTTTCATCTTTTCATAAGATGTTTTTATTAGTTTAAGAACATGTCAATCACATACATATCAGCCTTTTATACATCATCTCATAGTTATTTCATGTTACATATGTAATACACGCTCAATTTCAATTCCAATTTGACTTTTTTGTTCAACCACCTATTTTTACCAGTTCCACCTCTTCTCCGTCATTCCCATCTCATTAGTAGGCGAAGTACACAATTCACCTCGGTACATGTTCCATTTTCCAAATTTTTTATCCCATTTTTTAGGGCATCCCCTGGATTTGAAAACCTCCTTTTCTGCAATCATGCATTTATCTAATTCCTTTGCCCAGCTTCCTGTAGATGGCACCTCAGCCACTCCCCGACAATGAGGGTTTCGAGGTCGCATATTGTCTTTACTGGTAGGGATTGTATGTTAAGAGTGCCTCGCCGAGAGAAACGAAAGAGCCACCATCCTAAACATCCACACGACTTCGAATATCGGCCAGACCCCGCACTGTTCCCTATTCACATTAACACTATCTGCGCATGTAACCTCTAATACTCCACACCATATTACTTGCCGCCATTCTGAACGGACATGGGTGTTATGTATGTCCTGCTTAAGGTGCTTTCCACTGTTTGTTATGTATGACTCAATTGTACGTTCCATGTCACTCCCAATATCCCGGGATTCCGATGATATATATGTGTGGTCTGTTATTAAAAAAGGATAAATAAAGTTTAACAAAATTAATAATAATAAAAAAATTAATGGACTTAAGAATGCCTAGCTCAGAAAAACACAGTCAGGAATTAAAACGTAATGCAATGTTTGGTTTTGACTGTACTAATAAGACTTTATTACTACCCTAAAAACCTTTTTAATAGTCTTATAATAACAACTAATTGAGAAAAAATAGTAAGGTTCTAAACCCAGGCTTTGCAGTTTGCATGCAGGTCCTTGATGCTTTTCATCGCTCATTGTGCTATATCAGAAATATTGAAATTTATGAACGGCAGGTAATAAGGTCTGTCAAAAGCAGTAATCCACTTACCTATCTATATAAAATAGAAATTAGCCATCTGAATGTTACACAGTGTGCTTTGCAAGAGACACATTAACCCTCTATGCTACTTTATGAGTCAAAACTGTGAGTAGTTTAAACAGATCTTTCCAGCAAGTGCATTAACAACCAAGGTAATCTTACCTTTACTATTACTCCCTGAGATTAACTGTGCACACAAAGCTATCTGCATCAAGTGCCTTAACCCTATAAAATATTTTAAAATGCAATTGTCTCTCCATCCAAACCAACAGGTCAACTACAAACTCACGTGCTGACATCACATGTATAACAGCAGTGGGGGAAACACCCACCAGGGCGCCTTCAAACATCACAGCACACCCTCCAGTCATAAATAGGTAGATTACTTATACGCCCAGCCAACACCGACTCACATGTAAGGTCAGTGAGGCTGCACCCTCCCGCACCCCCATCCAACCTCTGCCCATTGCTGCAGCAACCAGTCCCACACATAGAAAATTGTCAGCAGTACAGGGCGTAACCTGAGGCAAACCAGTATTGGAATCCTGCGTTGAGACCGAGGCCCAGTGGGAGACCATATCTTTCGCCTCATCATCTCATATGATTGACCCGGGGCTAGCTCCTGCCATACTCAGTGTGGCTGCCACTGCCATTGCCTGCAGTTGCCCATGGTGGAACTAGGTCTTAGAAGGGATTGCCCTGCTACCATTCTGCATCTGTCATCTGCCCGATCTCCAGGAAGGTTTACGACCAGATGCAGTGGAGAAATTGGCCGATTGCGGGTGGCGGTCAATCCAGTTCCACAGCTCATATGGCGATGTAAAAAACCTGCACTCCATCCTCAGTTACAACAAGCAGTCTTGCTGGAAAGAGTATGGCATATTGAGCCCTAAGTTGGCGGAGGCATTTTTTAGCCTCCAAGAATGTGGCACACTGCCTCTGCACATCTCTTATAAAGTAAGGGAATATCATAAGCCTATGGTTATCAACCATTAGATCCCTGCTTAGCCTAGCTTGATTTAAAATATAATCACGGTCCTTGTAGTGGAGCAGTCTGGCCACCACAGGCTACCCCAGGGAGTGGAGGCTGCACCAGAACTCTGTGTATTTGCTTTAATGCAAAAAAGGGGGAAAGACCTTCAGGCGCCACCACTGTTTTTAACCATGCCTCCAAGAAGACACGCACATTTGATCCTTCAACTCGTTTCAGCAATCCTATCACGCTAATGTTTTTTCTCTGCGCCCTGTTCTCAGCGTCCCCCACCCGATAGTCCATAGTCTTGACTCTCCCCTCCATGTCTGTAAGGCGTCCCCTCAATGATTCCATCTCCGGAGACAGGTCCCCCAAGGTACGCTCAATGAGGGTCCCCATATCTGACACCATGGCATTTATCTTAGATTGTAGGGCCTGCCTTGTGTCCGCATTTGCCTGTAGGACAGTATCCAGCGTGGCCCCATAGTGTCCTTTAGCAGGGGCCAACGCATTCTGGGCGGTGTCGACATCACTGGTGACAGGCGTAGTGAGCGTTGAGGGTCTGTCAAATCTTTTTTTCAAGAGTATTTGCCCATAGCACAATCTTCCAGGAGTGATATCCAACTCACTGGGCATTCTACTAGTTAGATCCCAGGCTGTGCAGTCCCCCTTTGGGCGATGGGAGAGTCGATCAACTAGTACTTTCAGGCCCAGGATGCTACCCACAAGGGTCCAGGCAGCAGTCAGGTGGCCACCGAGGTACAGTTTCACAATCTCTTCCACACATATAATCTCCCGGGACCACTGAATTAGTGCACCCCCAGCTGCAGCTCAGTCCTGCACGGAACAATAATAAGACCATTTGCCAATTGCCACCACCGTCATGTATGCCCAGCTGCTTCAATCCCCCCAGATCCATGTGCCCTTGCACCAGCCTCGGAATCCTCATAGGCCTGTCTCCCGCACCAGCACCACAAAGCTCACGGCCAGGTCCAATCCAGCAGCTGTAACGGCCAGTCGCCTCCGCGTCTCTTTTCTCCTGTTGTGGGGCACTGCAGTGTAGACTCACTGCTGTCATGCCCTTGGGAGTCCCGGATCAGTGAGTCAGCGTTCTGCACCTAGAGGGGGCCTAGATCAGCCGCAGAAGTGCAGGTGCCGAGGAGACTGCAGTCACAAAGGCTTCTCTCCAATCGGCCACTGCAGCAAACAGTGCTGGTTAGGGCTGTGTCAGTGCTACTATTTTGCAGATCCCCGAGACCACTTTCTAAGTAGAGGAGGCAGATAGGGCAGCAGTAACAAGTGGCCAGCATGAGGCAAGGGCACCCCATACCCGATGCTGCGGCCAGCTGCCTAGGATAAAGCCAGGATATCCCTGGATGGTGGTGTTCAGCCGAAAGCACTGTAGATTGTGTCCTATCCCATCGGAATCATGCCACGCCCCTCGCTGTCATGATTCTCCATGTTATTCATTTCTTAGTGTATACAATAGAAAGATGCCAATCCTGCCTATCTCGATTCGCTATCAATTTTTCCTCTAACCTTTGCCTGAAACATAAAGTGAGGGGACCTTAATTCCTTGAATCAATCCTGAGTTTTATTTCATTTTACTTCATTGGATTTTTTTGATCATTTTTTTAAATCAACTTTTGCATTTCAGAAAAACTTTATACATACATTATATACAAAACATTCTGTACAATAAAACATTCCCCTCCAGGCAAACACACTCACTATCCCTTGTGAATCACGGTCAAGCACTCTCATACACACTTTCACTCCTACAATTGCTATTTACAAACTTTTTTAGACAAAGCAAACTTTTTTCATATATATAGCCACAGATTGTGATTGAAACCTAATTTTGTATTTCCACAAAATTCCATTCATTAGTTGATGTTCTTATGGCATTGAAAAACATAAGGTCTACGCCTTTCGAACTCTTCTTAGTGTTGAGTTCTCGTCAGGACCATATACTCTAGCTCAGGGTTCTTGGGGGGGCGCGGCACCATCCCAGGGGGGGGCGTGCGCTCCACTCCATCTTCCCTTTGTGCCCGTTCCTTTGTCTGGGTAATTCTCCCAGGAGGGGGCCAATTCATGGTGTAGACAGCTTCGGCTGCAGTGCAGGCAAGGAGTCTCCTCTGCTAAAAACGAAAGCAAACAAACAGACACGCTTTCAGCTTTTGCAGAGGAGACCTCTTGCCTCCCACTGCAGCTGAAGCTGTCGACTCTGTGAATTGGCCCCCTCCTAGGAGAGTTAGCTCTTCCCAGAAGGGAGAGAAGGTTTCCGGAGAGAGGGTTTGAGGCACGGGCGGGGTGGGCTCTGGCCCAGGGCCCCAGCCTTTCAAGGGGGGTGGGAGTGAGGGGGAGGGGTGGGGGCGGGAGTCCTTCAGTTATTTTGGGAAGGGAGGGAGAGGTTGCAATCCGGGTTTGGGCCATGGATCGGGACGGTGGGCTCTGATCTGCGGTCATCAACTCATGAGAATCTTTGTGTGGGGCACCAAAGTGTCTATGTTCAGGGATGTTGGTCTGCAGATTCGAATTTGAATCATCAAATGTGTGAGGAATGTCGGGTGGAGCCGGCCACCAGACGTCCGTTATGTTGCCATGTGGGTGAATAGATGTATGGGTGGAGTGGTGGATGTATGGGTGGAGTGATGGGTGGAATGGTGGATGTGTGGGTGACATGGTGGATGTATGGGTGGGGGGGTGGATGGATGAGTGAGGGGATGGACGGATGGATGAAGGGGTGGATGGATTGTGGGAGAGAAGATGGATGCATGAGTGGAGGGATGGATGGGAGTGGATGGATGTGTGTATGGTTAGAAGGGTAGATGGATGGGTGGAGGGATGGATGAATCAGTGAAATGGTGGATGGAACGATGGGGGGTGGATGGTGGACGAGTCAGTGAGTGGATGGATGAGAGAGGTGATGGATGGATTGATGTATTGATGGGTGAAGGGGTGAATGAATGAATGAATGGATGGATGGATGAGTGAAGGGGTGGATGTGGGGATGGATGGGTGATTGATAAGGGTGGATGGACGGGGGATGGATGGAGGAGTGAAGGGGTGGGTGAGAGGTCAATGGATGGATTCATGAGTGGATGAGTGGATGGATGAGTGGGTGGATGGGTGAATGGTGGATGACGGGATGGGTGGCTGGGTGAGGGGGGAATGGAGAGAGAGGGGGAGGATGGATGGATGGATGAGTGAGGACATGGATGAATGATTGGCAGAGTGAATGGGCAGGTGTGTGCATGGATGGGTGAGGAGAGGAGCATGGAGATGGATGGGTCAGAGAGTGCGTGCATGAGTGGGGGAGGGTGGAGAGCGGGAGGGATGGATGGGTGGGTGGATGGTTGAGTGGGGGGTTGAGTGGGTGGATGGATGATTGACTGAGTGGATGGATGAGTGGGTGGGGGGATGGCTGGATGGGTGAGAGGGTGGGTGGTTGGATGGATGAGTGAGTGGATGGATGGGTGGAGGAGTGGATGGATGGGTGGAAGAGTGGATGGATGAATGGAGGAGTGGATGGATGAGTGGGAGGATAACTTGGGTGAAGGGGTGAGTGGTTGGATGGATGAGTGGGTGGATGGATGGGTGGAAGAGTGGATGGATTGGTGAGGGGATGGATTGGGTGAAGGGATGGATGGATGATGGATGGATGGGTGAGGGGGTGGATGGAGGGATGGATGGGTGAGATGATGGATGGAGGGATGGATGGTGGATGGGTTTGCAAGTGGTTGAAGGGGTTTGGATGTGGATTGGGCACAGATGGAGGGACGGAATGAATGGTGGGGGAGTTGGTGGATGACAAGGTGTACATGATGGATGGGGAGGGTTGTGATGACTTCCTTTGCCTTGGAGGGTTGTGTTTTGAGCTGTGTGGTACGCCTCTGTCGTTTCGCCACACCCACTCACAGCCTGCAGTTTGCTAGGCACTCTTGTTGTGTTGAGCATTGTTTGCCGGATATGGCCCGTGGTGTGCGCGTCGCAGTCGATCATGTGGTGTGCCGGATTCCCGAGGTTTCGGTCGGGTGGTGGGGGGGCCCAACATCTGGGGGAATTCAGCTGGGGGGGCTCAACCTGGAAAAGTTTGAATACCTCTGCTCTAGCTTGTGAAACAAATCAAATGTTGGAGTCCTCGGTCTCACGGCGCGGGACAACCAGGGTGTCTTGTTATTCACACACGCTCTACCCTAATGGCTTTGTTTGATCACTATGTATAGGTGGGGGGGATGTTTTATCGATGGTGCCCCTTCCCTGTGGGAGACCATCGAGGTGAGCCGGCTTCTCCTTATTGATGGTGCCCCTTAGTTGTTGGCAGCCACCCGTATACGCTGGCTTTTGCAGATCTAATCAGACATGGTCATTCGTTCCATTTCGAATGAATGACCGCGTCTTACGCAGAAGCCGGCTCACCTCGATGGTCTCTCACAGGGAAGGGGCACCATCGATAAACATCCCCCCACCTATACATAGTGGTCAAACAAACCCATTAGGGTAGAGTGTGTGTGAATAACAAGACACCCTGGTTGTCCCGCGCCGTGAGCCCGAGGACTCCAACATTTGATTTGTTTCACAAGCTAGAGTATATGGTCCTGACGAGAACTCGACACTAAGAAGAGTTCGAAACGCGTAGACCTTATGTTTTTCAATGCCATAAGAACATCAACTAATGAATGGAATTTTGTGGAAATACAAAATTAGGTTTCAATCACAATCTGTGGCTATTTATATAAAATAAGTTTGCTTTGTCTAAAAAAGTTTGTAAATAGCAATTGTAGGAGTGAAAATGTGTATGAGAGTGCTTGACCGTGATTCACAAGGGATAGTGAGTGTGTTTGCCTGGAAGGGAATGTTTTATTGTACAGAATGTTTTGTATATAATGTATGTATAAAGTTTTTCTGAAATGCAAAAG
This sequence comes from Lissotriton vulgaris, assembly GCF_964263255.1. Lineage (NCBI taxonomy): Eukaryota > Metazoa > Chordata > Amphibia > Caudata > Salamandridae > Lissotriton > Lissotriton vulgaris. The sequence goes on along the minus strand of NC_141685.1, from coordinate 793,750,826 downwards.
TTGATTTAAAAAAATGATCAAAAAAATCCAAATGAAGTAAAATGAAATAAAACTCATGATTGATTCAAGGAATGAAGGTCCCCTCACTTTATGTTTCAGTCAAAGGTTAGAGGAAAAATTGATAGTGAATCGAGATAGGCAGCATTGGCATCTTTCTATTGTATACATAAGGCTGTGGCTTGGCCTTGTTGCTTGGGAGCCCATACCCAGTGGTGTTTATTATTCATTTCTTAGTGGTAGAGTCTAAAACCAAATGTATAAGTTGACTGTCAGACTGCTTTTCATGACTTTACCCCTTGTGATTCCACTAGCCTTGCCAAGTGCCACGCATCTCGTGTTAGGGAAACACATTTTCGGTAATGCCCCCACATCACAGCAATGGTTAATATTGTCATGCAAATTAAAAGCTAAATCAGCTGACTATATTAGGAGTGTTGAAGTGTGTCCTGAAGAGCTTTGCTGAGGTTAACACCTGCCCGTTCTCTTTGTTTGTTACTGTTGGAGGTAACGGGCAGTCTTTGGGTTAAAGCTCCAGGCAGCCCTCATCAATGGCTGCCATGCAGCTGCCTGCCCCCCCTCCGCCCCCCCCTTGCCTGTAGCATTATAATTCTTGATTTCAGTACAGATGGGCGGACGCGCACCTCCCAGGTCTCATGATGGACGTGAGAGAGTGGTTCTTGCCCTCCCCTTCCTCCACTACAGATGACCTGCCAAAATGAGCTACAGACCACCACAGTGATCTGGAGACTTCTCTATCCTGCAGTTGAATCCTCTCAGGTGAGAGCAGCCGAGTCAGGCCTTCCCAGTAGCCTGCCTGGACTGCCATGACGTCATTTTAAGTGCTTCACTGCTCTCCACTCCAAAGTAAACTGGCTTGCGAGGAAATATACTTGGTAATAATACAAGCTGTACATTTTTAATAGCAAAGTGTAGCTTTTTAGCATCCTCAAACATTTTATAATTAAATTCTGGGGATGTGGTATAACGGCCATAGCTACCGACTTTAGAGATAGGGAACCAGGTTTGAGTCTGGGCGTCGACCCCACATCCTGTGATTCTGGACAAATCACTTTATCTCCCCGTGTTCAACAAAAAATGCAATGTATCACTGTATAATGTAACTGGTGCTCATCTAAACCGCTCCTGTACTGTCAGGTCAAGTTTGTTACATATACAACTACAAAAAAAAACAACTCTGAATGTTACAGCTCTGCAAGAGGCGGTCATGACGACATCTTTTCACATTGTGCTTGCACCTAAATGCATTCAGCTGGTGCTAGTAAGAAATCATGAACTACACATCAAGTGCAACCAAACTGTTCTCCCTTTACACTTCTATGGAGTTGATTTCCTGAAAACCAAGCCTCCCAACCACTCGGTTTAGCTCCCTCTCCACGCCTTGGATGGCTGCAGTGAGCTCAGTTTCCATAGGCTCAGACAGCAGTCTTCAGTGTAATGATTTTTTCCTCTGTTCTCCCATCTCAGGATTTGGTCCTTTCTTTGTGTTTCACAACAGTGCTTAGAAGCAGGTACTGCAGGTCATATATATATATATATATATATATATATATATATATAGTATCCATGAGGGATAGGAAGGACAGTAGAGCCGATAGAAGAGGGTGAGGAGAATGCAGAGCGCGAGAAAGAAGTATATAAAGAGAGGAGAGAGATAAGGAGAGGGAGGATAACTAAACAGATAAATAGGGAACAAAGGTCTAAATCTAGGAGCCTTCTGCTCTAACACATCTAGCACATCAAATACATATAATTGTAAGCTTCATACATGAATTATACATGTTAATGTTTTCAGCTAAACACATGTGTATTGTAACATTAATTTCTTTAATGTTTACATGGCAAATACAAATAAACATAAAGAATCCACAGACATAAGTGATAGGTATGATCCCTAAAATGGTGGGGAGCACACTGTGTTCTTTAAATACTCCTCACACACCAAAAGGACCCTTGGTGTGATGCTTCATCATCGTGGTTTTCGCATCCCTCTACGGAATGAGGCGTGCTACTAACCAGCGACTACGCGGGAGCACTGATGTAATTACTATGTGTGGTGCGTAAGTTGGAACAGGAAGCCATCCACGAACTTTCTGGAAACAAAGAAATCCTTATCAAACCCACCTTCAAAGGGGGTGCGATTGTTGTCCAAACATCTACATCCTATGACCAAGAGTGTCGCAGACTCCTATCAGACAGGAGGAACTACAGCATCTTACATGAGGACCCAACAGAATCGTTGCGTATCAGGATCATGGGAATGGTGGAAGAAGCCCTGGTACACGACTGGCTGTCCAAAAAAGAGGCAGAATTTCTGGTCCAGAAATCACCCAGGACCCCGTATTTTTACACCATTCAAAAGATACACAAGGACCTGGAACACCTGCCAGACAGACCGATAGTCTTGGGCATTGGTTCCATTCTGGAACCATTGTCGAGATTTGCGGACGCTTTCCTACGCCCCCTGGTCCAGGCTACAGATACCTATCTGAAAGACACAAAAGCAATACTTCAGCTCTTACAGAATCTATCTTTCAACCCCGAAAACCAACTACTACTGAGCTTGGATGTAATAAGCCTGTACACCAGCCTACCCCATGACGAAAGACTCAACATCATTGAGGAGATCCTTTTCTCTACACCATGGGAATACCCCATGAACCTTGTGATGGAGTGTATCACCTTGGCACTCACAAATAATTGTTTCCAGTACGAAACAACACTGTACTTACAGAGCCATGGGACCAGCATGGGGAGAACTTTTGCTCCCAGCCTAGCTGGCATCTATGTGCACCATTTGGAGGATCACAAAATCCTCCATCAAAGTAATCCCTTCCAACAAAACAGAAAAACCTGGAGATGCTACATAGACAATGAGTTGGTCATCTGGGAAGGTGATTATCAATCCATTGAACAATTCATGGTATGGCTAAACGCACAGAACCTTTTTTTAAAGTTCACTAGCTCCGTATCATGTGACAAAATGGTGTTTCCAGATCTTAACATCTACCCAGAAGAGGGGTTACTAAAGACAATCACTCACTTCCAGCCTTGATCAAAGAATTGCCTGCTGATGTACGATAGTTTCCACCCACGTCACCTATGTGACAATCTTCCTTACGGCCAGTTCCTCCGCTTGAGACCGAATTGCTCGAACCTGAGCGATTACAAGGCGCAAGCAGTGGATCTCAAATGTAAACTGGAAAACCGGAAATATCCAACACCATTCATAGACAGAGCTATGAAAAGGGCACGCAACAACAACAGGGACGCACTTTTGGAGGACAAGGTACAAAAAGAACCCAACAGAAGACCTATCTGTGTAACCACCTATAACACTCACTCCAACGAGATCTCTAAAATCGTGAATAGACACTGGAGGACACTTGTGTGTGGGTATCTTAATCTGGAAAAACCTCTTTTTTCTCACAAGAGGGGCAGTAACCTGAAAGACATCCTGGTCCATACCCGGCCACGAACATACCAACCTGAGCAAGCCGCTGTGCAATGGGTCCAGGGACACCACCACTGAGGCACCTGCAGCAGTTGCCGCCTAACTAGAAAAAGCTGGTGACTGAAATTCCGTAATGGGAGTGAACAGGAACAAAAGAAATTCACCAACTGCAATAGCCGGAATGTCGTGTATATGATCACATGCCCGTGCGGCCTTGAATACATTGGCATGACATCAAGACTAGACAAGATCAGAAGTGGAGAACACAAAAGTAATGTCAGATGTAAAAAGAGTACGACAAAAATGGCGTCTCATTTTTTATCTGAAACACATACAGTGAATGACCTCAATTGGACAATAATAATAATAATAATAATAATACACATTTGTAAAGCGCACAATCACCCGTAAGGGTCTCTAGGTGCTGGGGCCGTCGGGAATATTAAGTAAGCTATTGCCCAGAGTCACATGGTGCTGGGCTAATCTGCCGCCGGTGCCGGGGATCGAACCGTGATCCCTAGATTCCGGAGTCAGTCGCCCTAGCCGCGGCATATCGAACAGTTATCTTCAGAGAATGGCCCCTTCGAGAAGGAGCAACGCTGGGAGTTTAGCCTAGGGACGAATTCCACCGAACTATATGATTACATCCTGTGGAATCAATTTAGTTAGCTATATCTGGGGGCAATGCCTATCAAATCCCTGTTGATCTGCCCTGGAGTTGTTGAGCATCCTCAAGGAATACTTTTTTGGTTTTCACAGTACGCCCACTGTCTTGGGGTAGCGTTCTATGAACGATTACCTTTTTTCATACCCAAGTGTATAATACACTCCCTCCTTATATCCTCTACCTCTGGGCTGTGCCTTATTATCTTACACTCCCTGATATTATGCACTCCGCATTAATTTCATATCCCATGTCCCATTGATAAAGTGGTAGAGCCTACAGAAAGGTCTAAGTCCCTCTCTCTTCCCAGTCTTCATGTGTGTAATACGCAAGCTGTAGACATGAGCGTTTGTATTTTAGGCTCCACGCTGCATACTTAACATGAAACATTAACTAATGCAGTGTGTCAGTGTTTTCACACCAGCGCGGAGGAGCCAAAATCAGTATTGCGCATGTGCAAGTAAGCGCTGTCCCAGAAACTGTCACTCCACGCCCTCTCGCATTAGAAAAGACTTGCGGTCCCAATGCGCCTGTGCATAGAAGCGCTGTTCCATACACAGAACAGGCGCGAGAGGCCTTGTCACTCACAACTGTACCCGGGTATGCCAAAAATGGTATGGAGCGTCACCGGGCTGCATCAACAGGTTTTTCCAATTATCCAATTTAACAGGGTATTTAATCTGGTCCCGCCACTCTTCACATTCAACCACGGAGCTGCGGACGGGACAGTTTGGACAGGGAGAACCTCCTGATGTGTAAGTACGGCATAGCCGAGCAAAATCCACGGGACATTGGATACATCTAACTAAGTGAGTATCATTACGAATGCCAAATAAAACTGTATATACTTACTTCATTTTGCAGATCACTAATTAGCACGTTGTAGCGTGGGTGTGTGGACAGGCGGTGGTGTTACTACAGGGAAAGTAGGAACAGGCTGGAGACTTGTTCTGCGTAAGGATGGCTTTATTTTTATGAAGGATTTTCGAGTCCTGTAAGTAAGTCTTTCTCTGGCAAAGTCGGCCCGGTCCGTGGTGGCGTCCGGTCTGTTGGAGGATGACGAGGCTGTCCTCTTCTTCCCCTCGCTGGTATGGATCTCCTAAAGGGGCTTGGGGCTTCATATGCAGAGTCGGCTCCGAGAAAAGAGAAACCAACAGAGGGACACCGTCAGTCACGTTATCTGATATCGAACAACCCACGGGACCCGAGTGTAGTGAGGGAACACCAGTGCTTCACAGATTCTTGTCGGTGCTCGGTGCTCGGGAGATAGTGAGGTTTGAAGGGGGGGGGTTTAGGAAGGTAGGAAGTGTTGGAAGGGACAGGAAGGTGCGGAGCGGACTATTTACACTATGTAACACGGGCCCCCTTGCCCCCGACCCAAGCTGCCCAACGCCGCCGTACCTGTGACAGCCACACTCCTCCCTCGGGAGTGTGGCACGGCGGTTCGCCGAGTCGTTGGCCTCCTGGCTTTCCTCCGTCTCCCGCTCTCTCTCCTTCGGTCTCCTCTCGTCCTCTCCTCGGCTCTCTGTCCTCCTCTCGATCCTTGTCTCTCTTCTCCCGCTCTACTTCCTCCTGGGTGAAAACACACCCCGAATAGAGGGCTTCCTGTCTTTTCTCCAACCCGGGTCCGCCTACGTCATGAGGGGGCGTGGTCTTCTCATCTGCGAAAGGCCCAGTTAAAGGCGCCCTCCTCTATTTCCTCCCCGTCCTCGGAAAGCAGTGGACTGGTGTCCCATTCGGACTGAGGAGAAGGAGGGGAGGTATCAGCAACAATCCACCATGGTATCGGTGTTCCCCTTCCCACCCGGTTACACTCCTCCCCCCCTGGCTTCTCCTGATCGGGGAGAATCGGAGTCCTGGACAGGTAGTCCGCATTACCGTTCTCCACTCCCTTTCTATGCACCACCGTAAAGGCGTAGGGCTTTCGGAAGAGGAACCATCGTAAGACTCTTGAGTTTTAGGACTTGTTTCTCTGCATCCATTTGAGGGGAGCATGGTCTGTACACAGTATGAATGGCTGCCCTTCTACATAGTATCTTAGTTTTTCTACAGACCAGCGTATTGCCAGGCATTCTTTTTCCACGGTGGGGTATTTGCGTTCTCTGTGATGTAGCTTCCTGCTAATGTACAGAATTGGGTGCTCTAACCCGTCCTCCCCCTCTTGGGACAACACTGCTCCTATCCCAGTGTCAGAAGCGTCTGTAGCTAGGGTGAACGGTTTCCCAAAGTCCGGGGGGATCAACACTGGGCTGGAGGTAATCGCGTTCTTTAGAGTCTCGAACGCTTTTCTTGCTTCCTCCGGGGGTGGTTTTCCGAGGATGTTCTTTACATTCTTTTTCAGGAGGTCCGTTAACGGTGTAGCTACGTTTGCAAAGTTCTCAATGAACCTCCTATAATAACCAATAAGACCCAAAAACGCCCTTAGATCTCTTTTGGTAGAGGGAAAAGGGGTATTGGTTATGGCCCTGATTTTTTCTTCCTGTGGGGCTATTACTCCCTCACCTAGCATTAACCCCAGGTACTTGACTTTGGGAAAAGCAGCTCTGGACTTTTTAGCGTTTACGTGAAGTCCGGCGTGCTGTGGGGCGGTTAGGACATAGGAAATGTGATCCAAGTGTTCCCTAAAGTCCTGTGGCACCACCAGCTGAGGTGAGTCGCCTGCTTTTCCTTCTCTGTACAACAGATCCTTGTTGATCAAAAACCGTGGATATGGAGTGTCCGGGTTACCTTGAGCTATATGAGCCGATTCCCATGCATTTAGCAGGGTGGGGTCATTGGCCTGAGCAAATTTAAAACTATGGTCCAATACCCATGGTTCTGTCGTCAAATAGGTACCCGTTGGATTATTTGCAGTCTGGTCTCTCATCTCCCTCCCAAACAGCTCCAAGAAGTCAGGGTTGTCTACTCCTAGGATAAGATCCTCTGGTAGCGAGTCCACCACCCCCACCTTAACCGTACAGGGCCGTCTGCCTGCCAGGTGAAGGGTGAGATATGCCACGGGATAGGGTTTTACGTCTCCGTGAACGCATCTAATGTGTACCAGGACATTGGGACTCAGTTGGTTTGCATGTACTAGCCTTTTCTGAATGACAGACTGTCTACATCCCGAATCTAAAAGCGCCTTAATCCCTTTGTTATTGACCAAGACCCTTACGTAGAAGGAAGGCCCCATCTCCGCGGTGTACAGCACTGCCCTGGGAATGTAGCCGACCTCCAGGGGTTCTTCGCCGCTTCTTCTCCTTGGGCAGAGTCTCGCTATGTGCCCCCATTCCCCGCATTCAAAGCACTGGGGCCCTTTCCCAGGAGGTGCAATGTCCATTTTGAGGGGTCTTGTCTTCATGGGTTCGGGCATCGGTTTGGTTTTCTTCTCCTGTCTCGCTATCGGAACAGGTTTGCCTCCCTTGTCCGTTTCCCAAGGGAAGGTACGTGGCTGGGCCCTAGCATAGTTGGACTCCATCTCGATAGCCTGAGCGGCGGTGAGACCCGAGTGTTGCCTTAACCACCTTTGTATGCCAAAAGGCAAGGCCTCCATAAACTGCTCCAGGTATATGCTGGACATGATCTCTTCCTTACTGCGACTTTCTGGTTTAAGCCACTTGTCCGCTGCCATTTTGAGTCGCAGAAAAAGCGTCTTTGGATTTTCCCCTGTGATTCCTTTCTCCTTTCTGAATCTTAGGCGGTATGCCTCAGTGTCTAGCCCTAAATGTTCCAGTATTACCCCTTTTATGTCCGGATATGAGGTAGTTAATGCGTGATTAGCGACTTGGAACGCCGCTTGCGCCTCTCCGGAGAGGAGAGGAGCCAAAAAGAAAGGCCATTTTTCTTCGGGCCAACCACAGGCACGTGCCGCCCGTTCGAAGTTGGTGAAGAAAGCATCTGGATCCTCACCTGGAACATACTTTTGGAGAGAGACCCCAGCAGGGTGGTGTGCGTAATTCCTCCTTTCCACCGGTACCGGGATGCTAGGGTTCTGTACTACTTTTTGTAGACCTTCGATCTGTGCTGTGATGGTGTTCCTGAACAATGTCCTATCGGCATCGGCAGTGGAGATTTGTTGACTAACTGCCCACTCCAGCTTCTGTTGTCCCTCTATCAGGTGTTGTATTACCTGATCCATCTGTGGTTCCTGGATGGAAGGGGTTAATCCCACTTCTGACACCACTTGTAGCGTGGGTGTGTGGACAGGCGGTGGTCTTACTACAGGGGAAGTAGGAACAGGCTGGAGACTTGTTCTGCGTAAGGAAGGCCTTATTTTTATGAAGGATTTTCGAGTCCTGTAAGTAAGTCTTTCTCTGGCAAAGTCGGCCCGGTCCGTGGTGGCGTCCGGTCTGTTGGAGGATGACGAGGATGTCCTCTTCTTCCCCTCGCTGGTATGGATCTCCTCAATGGGCTTGGGGCTTCGTATGCAGAGTCGGCTCCGAGAAAAGAGAAACCAACAGAGGGACACCGTCAGTCACGTTATCTGATATCGAGCAACCCACGGGACCCGAGTGTAGTGAGGGAACACCAGTGCTTCACAGAGTCTTGTCGGTGCTCGGTGCTCGGGAGATAGTGAGGTTTGAAGGGGGGGGGTTTAGGAAGGTAGGAAGTGTTGGAAGGGACAGGAAGGTGCGGAGCGGACTATTTACACAATGTAACACGGGCCCCTTTGCCCCCGACCCAAGCTGCCCAACGCCGCCGTACCTGTGACAGCCACACTCCTCCCTCGGGAGTGTGGCACAGCGGTTCGCCGAGTTGTTGGCCTCCTGGCTTTCCTCCGTCTCCCGCTCTCTCTCCTTCGGTCTCCTCTCGTCCTCTCCTCGGCTCTCCGTCCTCCTCTTGATCCTTGTCTCTCTTCTCCCGTTCCACTTCCTCCTGGGTGAAAACACACCCCGAATAGAGGGCTTCCTGTCTTTTCTCCAACCCAGGTCCGCCTACGTCATGAGGGGGCGTGGTCTTCTCATCTGCGAAGGCCCAGTTAAAGGCGCCCTCCTTGTAGAAAATAAATACAAACTTGGTGAACATTATCTGCGCCATCTTGCCCCTTTTCAAACCCATTCATGCGCGTAAGCGGCAGCCATTTTGAATGCCATGGCCTCCCTGCCCCTTGCTGATAGCCAGCGCGTCTCTCTCTCCCTTTAACCTCGCAAGCATCCCCCGCACACTGACAAACCCCCGCTCTCTCATGCCTTGGGTCATAAACCCCTCTTCAGCGCAGCTCCACCACTGAATCCCATCCTGTTCCCAGCGCGACACCTCCCCTCATTCCTTTCATGGCCTCAATCCCTTTTGATGCAAAACCCTTTTCCTGTGTCCCCGTTTGTCTTCCCTGTTCCCAGGCCGCCACCTGGCTCTGCGGATACTGTTTATTACCTCGTACAGTAGGAAGTTTCCCCTCCCCATCAAAAGACCCCCGAACCGATCAAAGCCCCCACCCCATGAGATCCGACCAAACCCCATGCATTCCGTGAATCGGCGGAATGCCCTGCTGTGCGACAACCATCACCTGTTGTGACCGGGGTGGGGAATCCAACTGTAAATGTATGTGGGAACGGGTCTGAAGGGGAGATTCCGAGGATGTTCTTTCAAGTATTAAAATATTACGAGAATGTGTTATGTGCAATAAAGGTCGTAAAATCTAGTATAAGAGGCCCGGCCTCAGAGATGTGGTTAGAGCACCTCGTGACGATACTTGCTGTCTGAATTGATGTGTTCTCCTCCGGAGAGAATAAAATCCTCGTTTCCCGCCTTCCAGTCTCCAGCGCCTGCTTCTTCATTGATTAATATTGGTGGGTCATAGAGGCGATACCGCCGGGCAACATAAAAGGGTCTTTGGTTACCGGTTGTCTTTGGAACCCTTTTTAACAATTGGCGTCCCAAACGTGGGGCCCATCAGCGACTCGTGGATCCAGTGGGAGAGGTCCTGACGACAGAGTGAACGACTGCAACGATCGGAAGGTACCCTGTCCGATAGACCCTTGTCTGACAGCCGATCATCCGAACTTCACTGGTTCCGAACAGACCTCTCCCGAGTGATCTGCGGTCCTGACTGGGAACCATCAGGAGTGCCACGAGAAGTACGAAGAGAAGAGGACGATCGGGCGCTGGATTCGGAAGACGAGAAACTGTCCATGCGGTCCGGGTAAGGTCGTGTAAACACGACGAAATTGCGATAGTGATAGATAATTGGAAGTAATTGATAATTGTTGTGAAAATACTAGTATTACTCTTTGTTAATTTATTGGAGATTCGCTGTCTGCAAACGGAGAAACAACAGGCTCTCCCTTTATAAACAGCGAAGGATAGGTACGCACCCGTCGGACCTATTTTCCCCCTCCCCATTGAACAATTGCCCCCCCCCCCCCATTGATTAATTGTTATAGATCGTTTTCTGGAGATTCTCTGTCTACAAACAGGGAAGATTAGGTCCCCTCTTTGCAGATAGTGAAAGGGTAGGTGACGCGAACCTTCGCGAGCCTACTTATTCTCCCCATTGACCATATTGATTTTTTATTTTTGACCTAACATTGATTAACTGTTATAGATTGTTTTCTGGAGATTCTCTGTCTGAAAACAGGGAAGATTAGGTCCCCTCTTTGCAGATAGTGAAAGGGTAGGTGACGCGAACCTTTGCGAGCCTACTTATTCTCCCCATTGACCATATTGATTTTTTATTTTTGACCTAACGTTGATCGATTGCTCAGAATTGGTTCATGAGGTATTCACTACGTGCAAACAACGTAGAATAGAAATATTCTGTCTAGTCTTTGCGCGCAGTGATAAGATAGGTAGTGCTGACTATTATCCCATTGTGATCCGTCATGCCTGTCTTCTCCCCACTGGTCAATAGCCTGTTTTACCCGGACCGCTTATTAGAGATGAACCATCCGGCTCCGCTGGAAGGCACCCCTAATAAGGACATGTTCATGAAGCATGGATTAATTGCTATAGCCTATAGTGAGCTGTGGCATAAATATACGAAAAGGGATCGAGAAAGACAGTGGCCACTGAGAGGATCCTTTGATCTCGACAAAATAGAAACAGTAGAAATAGCCCTTCGTAGGAATGAAACAACACCTATTATGCTCGATAGTCTCGGTATGTGGCGCAAAGAAGCCACGCAACGAAGGGAAAGCGACGAATTTAGAAAAGGTGAAGGGACACGACGGACAAACCTCCAAACGTCTAGTAGGCAAAGGGAAGGGCCAGCGATGGCACAGCCCCGAGGAGTAGACATGAAAAGCGAATGGTGTAAGGGGATGTGCCGACAAGCCAACCCCGGAACACAACGACCTGAAGGTAATCCCCCGACATTACGCACAGGACGGACAGATTTAAAACAAAACCAATGTGCTTTCTGTAAAAATCTTGGACACTGGAAAGCCCAATGCCCGACTCTGCAAAGCATAGGTAAGAATGAAGGGGTGACAGAAAGGACGGACCGACAGAAAGGAAAAAGACGTGAGATAAAAACCAATCAGACTAGTGCAGACAGAACAGACAGGACCACCCCGTTCGATTATGCTCGGTGGCACAGATTTCGTCAGACCAATTTTAACGACATGTTAGAGTTCTGGGACTGATTGCTCTCTGTTGCTCCCCCACTCTGAAAAACAAACACAACTGCAGGTCAGTGTAAACAACCCCCCCCGTTAGAGAAAAGATTCAAGAAAGCCAAGCGTCTATTATATAACTTAGGATTTAATTACGATAAAACACACAACCAACAGTAAATAGAATAACTAGTAGAACTCTCTAAAAAAGCAAACTTGACTAATAGGAAAAATACAAAACATGTTATGCTCACTCCGGAAGTCCTCGAAATGTAACAGTTCGATGGTCCCGCCCATCCGAAACACATAGCACGTGTGGGGCGGGGCCTGCCAGCAACCATGAGCCCAAAAAGAGATTGCTGGCGAGAAGGTACTGGAGACCCCACACAGCGGGCAATGAAATGGTCTTCCCATATTGCCCTTCCAGGGATGGCGTCCCCCGGACCGCGAGTAGGGAGGGGGCGGATGAAGGTGACCCCCTCCCTTGTATCTCCTGGTCCGGCCATCACGAATTCCTCCATCGAACGGATGCAGGGTGGGCAGGGAGGAAGAGGCGACGCGGACGAGCCTCTTCCACCTCCACAGGTAGGAGGCTTCCCTGCCCTGGCCCGACGCCGATGTCCTCCAGCCGGGCGACGGCCATATACCTACGCTGCACAGGAAATATAATGTCCGGCTGGTATATTTCCGTAACACAGGACATATAATGCCCGACTCGTATATTTTCTCAGTACAGGATATACAAGACCCGGCTGGTATACTTGCGTGGTACAGGACACACAATGTCCGATGGGCATACTTCCGGAGTACCGGATGTACAGTGGTCCCCCAAGAGTCGGAATCAGGGGTGTAGGGTGGTCATCATGTGCGCCCCTGATTCCAAGAGACGGCGTAGGATGCACCGGGAGAGGAAGACGGCACGGTGAGCCTCCCTCACCTCCCCAGATGAAGGCTCCACTGCTGCACCCTGGCGCCCCGAACCAAAATGTCCTGCTCCAACCGCATGATGCTCTGTTTTTCGCCATCACAAGAAGTTTTCCTCCACTCCTGATGGGTACAGCAAAGGTTGCTGCAGGGCCTCAAAATGGCGTCTGGGCCCTCGAAAGGCGGGTCTAGGCCGCTGGAGTAACTTTGTCCGAAATTGCAACTCGGGCGCTCGCCCACCTGGGCGCAAGCCCCCACCATCGACAAAACATCCCCTCGACTTTGAAGATTCTACCAAAGTCCCAAGAGCCCTCGGCCCCTTCAGGCTTCCGGTGAGGAAAAGCTGCATTAATCTCAAATGAAATAACCACGGCACAGCAACAAGATGGCGGTGCTCTCGTGTCTGCATCAGCTTCCGTCTGAACCACCCAGGAACATTATGGGCTAACGAACTCGAGCAAGTTCCGGCTGAACATCAACATGACCCGGTAAGAGAGACTTTACCCCCTCCCTCTCTTGATTGACGGTCCACACCACCAGCCCCTTTGTTAGCACAGTTTTCTTTTGGACTACCGAAAGGGACTCTGGTCCAACCGCCAATTGTCGGGGATATTTTGCCCCTGATGCTACTTCCGGACTAAACCGGCCTCGCCCAAAATGGCGCTGGTATCAATGGAACTTACGGGTGCCTCATGGTGTTCCTTAGCTAATGAAACTTGATGTACTAAGATATATATGTATATATATATGAACCATTGCGCACTCAATGTTAAAGGGAGGAGGGTGCACTTGGCAAACATTTAAGAAGAGGTTCTGTAAAAATGTTGATTTCAATGAACAATTTATTTTTGATATTTGTTGTAACTGATACATAACGTCGCTCATGATGCACGCCCGCGGTTTGCATTTAGGAAATGTGATTACGATGAGCTTGACTGTGTTTCCATTTATGAACTGAAATGCCCCTGATTCCTTCGTCTCGCAATGAAATGTTTTTGGTTACTTACAAATAATTAATTAGACCTTTTTACATGTTCTTGTACTACAAAATAACCCCTACTGTATGTGCTTCCATCGACGACATGTCAGGCCAAAATATGAATTGCGCTCTCACCTTTTACGTACTGAATAACTCTACAAATAAAAGTCTTAGAAGCTATGGATAGGCTCCGCGTACTTTTGTAAATACGGGTATCGGTGGGAGGGTTTTTCTGTGCGCAACTGTTCTGCTCTCTTTTTAAGGTTATCCGAGAAATGGTTGTTCGGCCCTGGGTTGATGGTCAAAACGAAGGTATGATACGCTGCTTATGAAGAAGGACCTCGACTTCAGAGAATGGGTAAAGTAAAATGGTGTGATTGATAAATTGCTATAAGGATATGGTGGTCGAAGGTACTAAGGTACAGGGTTGAACGAAGAACTGGTATGCCTTAAGAACATCACAGCTTTGGGAATGATTTTGGGACCCCGATGGCCGGATACATCTACGAAACCGGGTACCTCGCGCTAGGCACCTCTGATTCCTCTTTTTAGCGTTTTTCACTACACACGATCCTTAACGCCATCCTCGAACCTCCCCATGAACCACCTATCACATTGCCTGCCCCCATGACTTTAAGAAACCAGAACCCTAAGGGATTATATCCCGAAGAGACAAGTACGATTATGTGGTAAGTAAAGGATTTTCGTGCCCTTACATTTGATGTGTTCAAATGTTGTCCCCCTACCTCCCCTTTTTTTTTCTCCCCCTTTTTCCCTCTGCAGGTTACATTAGAATCCCGATTAGAGTATCATAAGGGATCTGGAACCACGTCACGCCCGATGCATGAAGACGGACTAGCGCTACAAAATGGCACAACACGGACGCTCTCACGACCTTTTTTTACCAAATCTAACGCTTTTCTGTCCCAAAACTGCATGCTTCCCACCTCCTAACACAGACCCGAAACGTCTAACGTTGGGTAACGCACTGAATAGCCCAAACAATACACGGTCATTCTCTATGTCACACGTGTACTGTTCGGCCTATTGTCTCTCTCTCTCTCTCTCTCTCTCTCTCTCTCTCTCTCTCTCTCTTTCTCTCACTCACTCTTCCACCCCTCCACACTTTCCCTCTTCCTAGCAACTGGCACCTAATTGGCGAACCTGGTGCACCTCCTGATTGGCCCCAAATACCACAAGTATTTGTGCAAATCTGTCCTAAATAAAATTGTATTGGTACCACGTTACTACCTCTCCTTTTCTACTAAAATATGGATGAAATTTAAATTGGCCGATAGGAAAGGGACAGGTAAGACGACTAAGGTTCCCTAAATTTGACCCACTCTCAGGGAACTCTTTGTCAGTGGCTCCTATGATAAAAATGTGTCTGTGGTGATGCGACCATCCCCATTGAAAATTGTCTCCGTACCCCAAGCTGTAAGAAATGATCGAGACACCCCCATCTACCCAAAATGCCCCCAGTTTGGTATCCATCAGATCCCTCCTTCCCCGAGGATAAGTTTAATAATTATTGCAAACCACCCCTCCCGAGTTTTTGTAGTAACCAGGTTGCGAGGATTTATATAGAAAGTTAGAAGGATGTGTGCAAAGTTGAAAATTAGATTGAAAAACGAAAGAACTTGTTGCAGTAGGCATGGTTGAAAATAAGATGTTTTTATGTAATGCAGACTCGTTTAGCCTATGTTCATCCCTCAGAAGGATGCTTATCAGACTATGGTGAATAGCACGTTGCACTTTTTGTAAAATACAAGGCCCTGAAGACTAGCCTAGCCATGCAAGACTCGTACTAGAGAAATGGGTCTCTGCCAGAAGAACTGACATCTACTATAATAGACATATGACAAATGAACGTAATAATCATCAAAGCGTCAAAGAATTAGCCAACAAAAGGAAATTGCAAGGAATCCAGCAAACCCATCATCAATTGTTTATACGTAAAGCCGCAAAAATCTCAAATGTAGCGAGTGCTTACGCTAGTCGCTTGGTGTTGGGAGAGAAAATAGATTCATGTAATTACCTTTTTCTGCAAAATCTCTAAAGACTGTCTTTTCAACACTCATTTAAGGATATCACTGTCGGAGGAGAAAGAGACCGGATGTGGGAGCACGCGGCCTGACTGCGGATTGTGGAACGTCAGCAACGGAGGCCAAGGCGAGACCACGGCAGTAAGGAGTCGCAGGACGGGGCACTGTTTCAAACAAAGCTAAGGAAAGGGCTGACCTGAAGCCCCTGCTCTATGATCAACGTGTGCCAAAAAGTCCCCGCTCTCTGAACATGGTTACGGACTCGCCTGTCGCAAATTCTCCGCCTCCCCCTGATCTGTCCCCGACCTGGCCTTGCTCCATCCCCTCCTCCTCCGACCTACCATAAGGACTGTTCACACCCGCACCTTTCCATCCGAACTCCCAAATTCCTCCAAAACCTACTGAGCTACCCAGAGAAGAGTACTCCCTGCGTCAGAAAGGGGGGGGAGCTCCGACTAAGTAGACCACGAACTATGTTAATCTTAGAACGGTGACCTAGAACTCCACCAAGGGTCGCCTCCAAAGAAAAGATGAACGAAGTATGTGGTTCTACCCGCCGCTGAACGCCTCGAAGATGATGGAAGCGACAGGAAATGCCCACCACAGAGACTCAAGAAACAAACAGATCTCACAATTCAGGAACAATCGCATTTTTTTATTGCAAATCTATGCTCTGCATTACGGAAGAAGATGCATCTGCTCCAAAACAGTAACGCATTGCTCCTATGAGGCCTGGCGAAACAAGCCCCTGCCCGCAGACCTCCAACGACTCAATCCACATGAACATTCCTGTTGACAGACCGAATTGTAATCCAGGTGCTTAACAGTGCCAACAGAAGACGACAAAAGACAACGAGAACTCTGATATTTTTTTCTATCTCTCCTTTCTCTCCCAATCACCATTGGACTGACTATGCACCCACCGTATACAAAAAAGGACTTATTTATATGATAATTTACCAGTTCTTATTCTATGATCTGTACCCAACGCCCTCGCTACGTGATTCTAGTCTGATATTGCATTACGATGACTTTTTCCTGCAACCAACTTAACAATGAACCCGCCTACTGACTGATGAGATTTTTTATATGATGTTTATAATGTGATGTTTACGTACAGTTCTTTCACCCAAGTCCCCTCTCCCTTACTTATGATCACTGCATATAGGGGTAGATAGGAAATAGGCCAGCAAGATGTCTTGGAAATGTTAAAGGGAGGACTGTAGAAAATAAATACAAACTTGGTGAACATTATCTGCGCCATCTTGCCCCTTTTCAAACCCATTCATGCGCGTAAGCGGCAGCCATTTTGAATGCCATGGCCTCCCTGCCCCTTGCTGATAGCCAGCGCGTCTCTCTCTCCCTTTAACCTCGCAAGCATCCCCCGCACACTGACAAACCCCCGCTCTCTCATGCCTTGGGTCATAAACCCCTCTTCAGCGCAGCTCCACCACTGAATCCCATCCTGTTCCCAGCGCGACACCTCCCCTCATTCCTTTCATGGCCTCAATCCCTTTTGATGCAAAACCCTTTTCCTGTGTCCCCGTTTGTCTTCCCTGTTCCCAGGCCGCCACCTGGCTCTGCGGATACTGTTTATTACCTCGTACAGTAGGAAGTTTCCCCTCCCCATCAAAAGACCCCCGAACCGATCAAAGCCCCCACCCCATGAGATCCGACCAAACCCCATGCATTCCGTGAATCGGCGGAATGCCCTGCTGTGCGACAACCATCACCTGTTGTGACCGGGGTGGGGAATCCAACTGTAAATGTATGTGGGAACGGGTCTGAAGGGGAGATTCCGAGGATGTTCTTTCAAGTATTAAAATATTACGAGAATGTGTTATGTGCAATAAAGGTCGTAAAATCTAGTATAAGAGGCCCGGCCTCAGAGATGTGGTTAGAGCACCTCGTGACGATACTTGCTGTCTGAATTGATGTGTTCTCCTCCGGAGAGAATAAAATCCTCGTTTCCCGCCTTCCAGTCTCCAGCGCCTGCTTCTTCATTGATTAATATTGGTGGGTCATAGAGGCGATACCGCCGGGCAACATAAAAGGGTCTTTGGTTACCGGTTGTCTTTGGAACCCTTTTTAACATCCTCTATTTCCTCCCCGCCCTCGGAAAGCAGTGGACTGGTGTCCCATTCGGACTGAGGAGAAGGAGGGGAAGTATCAGCAACAATCCACCATGGTACCGGTGTTCCCCTTCCCACCCCGTTACACTCGTGATCCCTCCGTTTTCAGGCTCATGATGCCATTCAACTAATGGTAGCAAGTATGCATTTTTTTTCACCAAACTGCATTTTTTTCACAAAACGTCATTATCTCAGAAAAAGAACCATTGGAACTTCTAGACCACCTATAAAACTAGTGGCTTTTGCATAGAGTGTGGGATTTATGTTATGTGTTTGTCTGTCTTGTACTTGTTCCTTTTTTACAGGGCACTACACTGGAATAGGATGACCTAATGTGTCTAGAGAGTGCTGTATCACATTTTTTTAGGTCACTATCCCATCATGCTGGATATTTCAACTTAAAATACCACATGTGTTTTTTCCTTCCCTGTGTTCTTTCTCCTTGTATTTCCAGGTCCTCATTGCAGGTACTTATGAATGAGAACCAAATCAGTCAGTACATTTAGCCTATCGCTTTCATTTAGCAGACATTTAGTATTGGTAAAATGTAACACCATTACACTTTCTGACATGAGTAAGGTGGGGATCTGTGCACCCTGTCCTGAAGAAGAAGCTTTTGCTTCGAAACATGTTGACGCACATGAGAGGTATTGCACATTAAATACAAAATACCTCCACCACACTTAACAATACCAGCACTGAGGCCCAATAAAAATCTTTTTTTACTCAAATGACAGGTATTTTTTAACATTCACGCATTAATTCACTCCTGACCCCACCACTCACTGACTATCCAATACCCTCACGCACCACACATAGTAATTACATCAGTGCTCCAGCGTAGTCGCTGGTTAGTAGCACGCCGCATTCCGTAGAGGGATGTGAAGACCCCGATGATGAAGCATGACACCAAGGGCCCTTTTGGTGAGTGAGGGGTATTTAAAGAACACAGTGTGCTCCCCACCATTGTAGGGATCATACCTATCACTTATTTCTGTGGATTCTTTTTGTTTATTTATATTGTGGTCGGGGAGACCATATCCACTACTCTCTCCCCTCCCCTTTTGTTCTATTGATACATGGCAAATACACCTAACACATCACCTTTCACATTATTACAGTACATATTCTACTGTTGCATGTTCATACGACAAAAGAATAAATGCAGGTGCGAACTACTCATTATTGTGATGCACCCCTACAATTGGAATAGCACAATCATGCTCTGTCAGTCCTAAAAAATAGAGGATGGGGAGGGCGACAGAGAGATAAGTAGGAAAGAGGCTATAAAGAGAGTGATAAGAAAGGAGAGATAGGAAGATGAGGAGAGAAAGAGAGAAGAAAAGGTGACAGGGATAAAAAGAGGGAAGATGCAACAAGAGAGATAGAGAGAGAATACATTCTGGAGACAGGTAGAGTTGTGATGTGAGCTGGCAGCTTGAATTGGGCTGCGACTGACAACTGCTGCTCTACTTCGGGGGGGGGTTGTCTGCTGCTGATTTACCTCAGTTTCTTACCATCAGCAGTTAGTATTTATTCATTTATTTGCACTACCATTTGTGTAGGGTAGAACACCTCCACATGTTATGGTTGCGCTACCCAGCATTCTTTTTTTACCTTATTGCATTAGCAGCCGATTATGCCTGAGACTGAGTGGCTGTATAATCTGCAAGTTGCACTTGCTATTCCATAATGTGCTTTTTAGGCTAGCGTGTGGGTCAGGAATGATCAGATCAATGAGATCATCTTCTGAGCAGTGGCTCTGCCTGCCTGCCCTCTGTTACAAGGAACTGCGCTCATGCAGTCTGTCTCTGATTAGTGCCCTTCCTTCTGTTTCTGGTACTTTGCGACAGTTTTAAGATCTTAGAGTTTGTTGTTGCCCAAATGGGTGTCATTTCTGATATTTATATGCCATAGTTGCCAACATTTGAAAAACATTCCAGGGACACTTTGCAGCACAGCTATCAATTACTTGCTTGAAAATTTACCAAGTACAATTTTATAGACCACTGTGGCGTGCCTACTACTGCCTGTGCCTGTCACCATCCTGGGTTGTATGTTATTGTTTGCACTGCCACTGCGAGAGACAGCCAAGTGGCAGCAGGTATTAACCCTTTCCATGCGGCCGCGATTCCCCTGGTGTGCTGTAAACAGCACGAACAGGGGCGGGCTGTGACGAACCCCAGCCGTCATCAGCACACGAGCACCGTAGTGCATGACGGCTGGGGTTCGTCATCAGCATGGAAGGGGTTAAACAAAAAATAGTTTGTCCAAGGCGCGTCATGCAGCTGAGGGTTCTGCATGAAGGTTTCAGCACAAGAGCAGGGCCGGACTAGGAACGAAAACCGGCCTGGCAAAGTGCTCGGCCGCCCCCTGGGGGAGCGGCCGAGCTCTTTGCCGGGGTCGGTTTTCGGCCGATTTTGTTACAGGGCCGATTTTGCAGCTATGCTGCAAAAACGGTCCTGTAACAAAAACAGCCCCCAGGGGCCCAAAACCAGCCCCCACCCTTGCGGCCCACCAGGGGATTGCCCGGTGCCCGCAACGGCCATTCCGGCCCTGCACAAGAGAATCGATCTCCATTTCCGACACTGAGCGTGATGAAGTATTGAAGGCTGCTGACCATCCTTGTTTTGATTTTCAGGGGCTCTTGCGGGGGAGGAGTGAAGGCGGGACATGTAGCGTCCTTTACCCTCTGCTTGTGGTTGGAAAAGTACCTGCTTCTTGCTTGTGGTTTAGCCTTTACTGGGAGGCAGTGAGGGCCCTGCGCATACTGTTTTGTTCATGAGGCAGAGTTTGTGTGCATGACGGTACAGCTAGGTTGCCTAGGAAATTGTCACTACTCTCCCCACATTAGCATCAGACCAGCGGTGCTGAAACAGGAGTCTTAGCTGTACTCTTTACTAAGATGTGTCACACTTGGCAGGGCTAAAAGTGCAATAGGCCGGAACTGTCCCGGGATAGTGAATTTACCCGGGACAATCTTCAACTGGCCGGGACTTTCCCGGCAAAAACGGGACACTTACCAGCATTGATGTTTCCCTCTGATATATTGCTTGATTTTGCTCGTGAGAAAGTGATACTCATAGTCTTTGAAATGTCATTCACAAAAGCTCTGATATTATGAAAATGTCACACATAGCAATCTGAAACCTTGGCAGCAGTGTACCCACTACTTTTTGTTACCACACAACGCCCAAATTGTGGGTTCCCATGGTAAGGTTTTTCCAATTCCAGCACAGCTTGAGCCTGAACATTCCATATTCTCATTAAATTATTTCATCACAGTTTTGTTTTCTTTTTGACTTGTGACACATTGTCATACATGTTAAGAGGTCTAATGCAGGCGGGAGATTCGTGATTTTTAAAGTCAAATGGCTTTCAGCTGTCTCTCGACTAAAATTGCCTTTACGTTAATAGTAGTCAGAAGGGAAAATCCAGGGCACGAGTTGGGGGTCAACACGGGGTGGACGGTATCCCCCTACTTCTTTCACAGGGTGGACGCCGTCCACCCTGCCAAGAAGTTGCGCCCCACAAAAAACATGCAGAATTCGTCCCGGTGTAATTTCCAAACACCGGGACACATTCAGCAGCACCTGCACGTTGTTGTTTGCTTTCAATCACAAAAACGTGCAGGCGGGGACGGGGTTGTCTTATATCTGACTCCTGCTGGGATACTCTACTCGGCCATAACAAAGGCAGCAGTCAGGAGCCTCACACCGGATGCAAATGCAGCCGAGGGGAAACAAAGGCTGGCACCTTGTTAGCACCACACATACTTAGAAGGCAGCCTTTCACTTTGTTCAGGCTCTGTTTAGGAGATTTGCATGCACTGTTAGAATGTCAGGTGTGTTGATCTTTCCCAGTAGTTGCACAAAATAAATTGCATATATATATATATATATGCTTAATAACCTTGAGGAGGCGTTGAAATAATTTAAATATCAGAATTTTTTTTAAAGCACTATGGCTATAGAAAGCTTAATGCTGACAAAAGGTAGCATTATTTTATATGTAGCGTACAAAAGTGTGAATCTTCTGCCTAAATCAGGAGGGTGTGCAAGTATACTCGAAATGTGCTCAAATGTACTCATGATACACCTGCTAAACATATATGTGAGGGCTTAAGATCTGATATCGCGGACACACACAAACAAGTAACGGCATTGTGCGGTATCTGCTCTTCCCCTTAGGACCAGTAAGCACCAGCTGATCCACAGTGAATAACAACTGTGAAATCGACTAATGCAGACTCTCTGCTCATTTTAAACTGCTGCACTTTTAAAACTTGTGTATATTTCTTTTAATAACTGCATGCACCAAGTGTCACTCACCTGCACAACTCGCTGCCTCCCCCGAGCCGTTCTCCCCGGGCCACTGCGGGCTATCCGTTTGAGTGGAGGAAGGTACTTCCGGCAGGGAGGAGGTCAGCGCTCTAGTCCTGCCTCATTCCCCATAAAAACAGATGGAAACCGGAGCGAGCAGCGGACACGCACAAACAAGTAGCGCAGCGGACACGCACAAACAAGGAACAGCATTGTGCGCTAGCTGCTCCTCCCATTAGGATCTGTAGGCAACAGCTGATCCACTGTGAATTGCCACAAGGATAGAACACACCACCTCCAAGACCTAAAAGGGTTCTTCTCATGCCCACACTGCAGGTATCAGAGCACTAACTTAGCTCTAGCACATTCTGTACCACATTCCCCCAATCCCACTTCCAACTGAGACCTACTAAAGGCTGTGAAATCTGTAGACTCTACCCTGAACCCTAAGGACAAGCTTGCTCTCCCCTGGAAAAAACGGAAAGGCTTTCTGGGAAATGTGAGATCCCTTCCCAAACATGCAATCAAGATATGGGACCAGCTAGATACCAACTCCCCCGATGTCTACTTTATTACTGAGACTTGGCTGAAGCCGACCAGCACCCCTGCAATCGCCATCGCCCTACCAGAAGGGTATAGGATGCACAGACTAGATAGGCAGTCCAAAATAGGAGGAGGGATCGCTATCATTCATAATGACAGAGCAAATATCACTAGATTAGAACAGCGTACCAATGAACAGATCGAAATCATGATATTTAAAATGGATCTCTCACCCCAGTACAACTGGAAAGGGGCATCGGTTTATCGCCCCTCAGGACCTCTAGCCGAATTCTCTCTCCAACTTATGGAGCTGATAGCCCCACACGTGATCCCCTCCAGCAACTTTATGCTGCTGGGAGACTTTAACATCCACAGCGAGTGCCTCAAAAAAGTAGAAACGTCGTCTTTCCTGACTGACCTAGCTACACTGAATCTTAACAAAAAAAATAATGGCCCTACTCATATAGCAGGACACACCTTAGGTATCATCTTCGCTAACACCCCTCTCACATGTGAAGCCCCAAAGTCAGTTAACTGATCTGACCACGTAATTCTCAATTTTCAGTTACAGGGACTCAGAGAATCACAGCGGCTTATCCCGCGTAAGCAATCTTTTCACAGACAATGGCACTAAGTCAATCCAGATACTTTAGCAACAACCTTCATCACCATTAGAGATTTACCACATAGCAATATTGAAGGAAGCCTAGCTCACTTCAATAAGTCTACCCCATTGAAAGCTGGTCCTATTAAACCCAGACAAACTCATTCAGCCTGGTTCTTCTCAGAACTTTATAAGGAAAAAAACAGGTGCAAAAACCTTGAAAGAAGATGGCACTGCACCCACCTCAAAGTCGATAAAGAAAAGTATAAGGCCACTCTCGCCCTCTAGCATAAAAACCTAAAGCGTGCTCGAAAAACCCATATAGCCCAACAGCTCAGCCAAGCAGAAAACACCCCTAAAGCCCTGTACCAAATTCTGAAAACTTTTACCAGCCCAAAGCATGCGAATCAGAAGAAGGCTTTTCCCAATCACTCTGTGACAAAATAAGTGACTTTTTCATACAGAAAATAGATACTATCTATAACAAAATTGCCTCGACCAGATGTCCCCCATCAGCAGACATATCCACAGCCCCCCCTCCTGGCTCTAGACTATAAAACGATGCTGAATTTCACCCTTTTAATTCAAGAGAAGACTTAAACAATAATGTGCAAAGTAAAATCTGGATCCCCTCTTGATGTCCTACCTGCAAGGATTTCTGCATCTCTTGCTAAACTACTATCAGACCCTATCTGATCCATACTAAACCAATCTCTTAAGGAAGGTCACTTACCTTCCTCATGGAAGGCAGCTCAGATCATCCAAATTCGGAAAAACATCAAAATGCCTATGGAAAATCTCTAAAACCTCCGCCCTATCTCCCTCTTACCATATCTGAGCAAAGTTCTGAAAAAACATGTCAACAAACATCTATCTGACCATATTGAAGCGGCTGGCTACTTGGACCCGACCCAATCGTGTTTTCAACCTAAATCTAGCACTGAAACGGCCCTGGTGGCCGTTACCGAAAACATCAGGCTATCCCTAGATCAGAACCAACCTACTCTCCTAGTGCTGTTAGATCTTTCCGCCGTATTCGATACGGTCGATCACCAGACTTTGCTCATGAGAATGAGGGAGGCTGGGATAGGGGAAGTGGCTCTGAAATGGATGACCAGCTTCCTTTCCAACCGCTCCCAGACTATTAACTTGGGCCCATACTACCGGTCTAATTCAAAAGAACTGACCAAGGGGGTACCCCAGGGCTCATGTCTTAGCCCAACCATGTTCAACATGTACATAGCCCCCTTGGCAGCTCTATTAAGGAACTATGGGTTTGTACCAATATCCTATGCAGACAACACCCAACTCACCTTATCCTTCAATAAAGCATTTCAAACAGCCCAATCCACCTTCTCCTCTGGCATGCTGGCAATCTCACAATGGATGTAAAACAACTTCCTACAGCTGAATGCCTGAAAAACAGAAGTCTTGCTCTTTGGAGACGCCCCATTTCTGTGGACACCACATTGGTGGCCTCCAGAACTGGGAAACCCCCACAACAACAGCCAAAAACTTTGGAGTGTACCTCGAACAGACTCTCACTATGAAAAAGCATGTAACACACACTGTGGGCTCATGCTTCCACGTATTGGGCCTACTGAGAAGAGTCTTCCCCTATCTTCCCGACTCCATGAGAAAGATTCTGATTCAAACCCTGGTGCTGGGTAAGCTAGATTACTTTAACGCCTTACTGATCACAGCCAACAAGTCCTCACTAAACCGCCTTCAGATGATACAAAATACTGCAGCACGTTTAGTCTTAAATGCCCCCCGCAGATCCGTTCACTCCCCCTCCTTCCCCCTCCTTCACTAGCTACATTGGTTGCCTATACAGAAGCGTGTGAAGTTCATGATCTGTTGCCTGATGTACAAGGCAATATGGGAAAGGGACCCTCCTACTTGGCGGAGAGTCTACACCATTACACCCCCACAGGGTTCTGCAATCAAGCTCTAAATCTCTGCTCAAGATCCCCAGAATAAAAAAGACACGAACAGGAGGCAAGGCTTTTTCATATTAAGCGCCACTCCTATGGAACCAGCTCCTATTGTCTTAAGACAATGTCCTGACCATCGGAAATTCAGGAAAGCCTTGAAAACAGCTCTGTTTTATATCAGCCCATTGCCGTTGCCTCTGCTTCAAATCCCTGAGCGCTGACATACCCTTCAGGGGCTGATTCATGCGCTATACAAGCATATAAACTAAACTAAACTAAGTATGATTGATTGATTGATATCAATTCTTGTGATGCCAGTTCCTGTGATGTCACACGCTGCGATGCCATGCGCTGCGATGATACTTGCATACTGATTAACTAGGTTAGTCCCCCCACTTCTTTTTTAGGTCTCACCTAGCGAACGCAGCCCATGCACAGCGCATGCGCTGCTTCGCCTTGGCGAGACTCTATTGTTATGACTTTGGTGCGGAACGGAGACAAAACATGTGCGTGCACGGACAGCCGATGTGCATGCTCACGGCGTGTGCATCAACTTGGACCCAGACAGCACATGGGCACGCGCACGGCGTATCTTTCAGCTTGTTTCAGCTGATGGGGGATATTGTAGCAAATACAAATACCAGTGTGAGACATGAGGTGGCAGCAACGGCATTATAATTTCATTTTATGCAGCTGGAGTTTCTGGAGAGCCTTTCTTCGAGGGCTGATTGAAGCGGTCTCGAGCGGTCATAAAAAGGCAATTATTTGAGACCAATAAGTGAAGGCATATCCGCCGTTTTTCTTTATTTACGTTCACAGCTATTAAGTTCGCTTGTTGTCATTTGGTTAATATTTTTTTTTGTTCTATTTTTTATTTGATTTCTTGTAGTTCTTTTCTTGAACGAAGACTGGCACCGTGGTGCCGGAGCCCTTCTTGTGCTCTGGGCCTGCAGTGTCACGAAACTCACCACGTTTAGATGCGTGTGCTGGCACATGCCAGTACATTACCTTATCAAAAGACTGTGCTCGCCCCCGTGCCTCGTGTCACTGTGACAGTAGTGGGAAGTCTAACATACTGTCTCCTGCAAGGCCTGGGCCTTGATGTCAAACGGGAGAGATATTTACAACCATTTAGCTGAATGGCACAATCTGAAACCAGAAAATCTGGGAAAACCTGTTCAAGAACCAACACTTCTAATAGATAACCCACATTTAATTTTATTTATTTCATTTTTGTAGTTTAATATTGTGCGAACTTGACCTGAAGATATCAGAGGCTTTACATGAGCACCAGTTGCGTTACACAAGGACACATTCATTTTTGTTAGGAATGGGAGATTTAACGATTTGACCAGAACCACAAGATGTTGAGAGTAATTGCAGAGACTCGAACCAGGTCCCCCAGATTGGAAATCGACTGCCTCTTTTTTGAGGTAACTGATACACTAACCCACCGATCTATTTCAGATGACGTTTGGAGCTCTCGTTTGTGTATTGATGTGATAATGGAATGCTCTTTCTCTGGCATGGCTGCACTTTGAAGTGCTTCAGAAATACAGGTTGTCTTACTTCCCTTTCCTGGATCTACCCCACCATCTCAACTGGCACTTTCTCCGGCTAGCCCTGGTCTCAGCTCCGGTCTAATGCTAGGCAGGTTGTCGTACAATCTGACCGCAAAATACCCTGAAGAAATAACCATATGACACTAACTACAGCTGTACTGTAGCGCCTTTGAGCTCTACACATCAGTTGCTACTTTCCAACAATCATCTGGCACTTTTTTCACAACCCCAGACTGAAGGAGGCTCAATCAACAAGCTGTATTTCAAACCAGCAGTTTGCACGCATAACTCAGCAGCTGGCACACTAACCCGCTGAGCTACCTATCAGGTGACATTTTAGCTGAGTTTTTGACGTGGTACCGGGACAGTCGCTCTACCCACATTTAAGGAACTGGGATTGTGGCTCAATGGCCCGAGGAGGTCCTAGGAAGGAATGACCCGATACTGGGCATCATGAACTTGCCCTGTTGTCTGGAAGCCCCCGTGCCCTCCTGCAGCCGGCGCCCCTCATGTTAACCATGCGCGTGAGGATAAGGGCCATCGGCGGCTACCCAGGACCCCGGAACACCGCGCGCTGCTGCGCCTGGACACCGTGGATATGGTCCCTGTTTTGAAGGGGGGTGGACAGCTCTGTGTGGAGTTCTTCCAACGTGGCCTCTTCGTCGTCCTCCTCATCCACGAACTCGCAACACGACCATCACTACCACGGGACTAAGCAACACTCCATGCTCGCCTCGATCTACTGCTCGCCCGTCTACCTGCGCGGGAGCCACGGTGGGTACCATGCACTCTCTTCTATTCACCTTTCTGGGGAGAAAGGTGGGCGCGCGCTGTCCGAAATGGTTAGCATTCCGTTAGTCTGTGGACACCTTGACCGTATTTTACATACACATTGTTGGAAAACAGAACATTTATCTGGACATGGGAATCCCTGCTAGGCTGGCTCATGCCAGGAGTGTACGAGCAGTGGTTTTCAGCAGGGTGCCATTAAACAATCAACATTGTGCCACACATGTTGAAGGTGCGTGCCAATGGCACGCGTGTAACCTCAATTTGGAATGTCAGGAGTGTGCCAGCAGTGAGCCTTGAGGGTTCCTGGGGTGGGCCAAATGTTCTGGACTGGGTTGGTGCTGTACCAACAGGTTCTCCGGTTCGTTTTGGGGCTATCTCGGTAGTGCAACACTCTGCCCCACGAGTGCTCGCTCTGTGCCTGGAATGTGCTAGCTGTATGACTGGCTGTGGCTAGGACTTTTCCAGAACTGTTTTACAGGCATGCCAAGAGCGTGCTGTAAGTGTGCAAGAGGGGTTATGCCATGTGTTTAAAAGCAGTGTGTTGTTACTGTGCCCAGGGTGTGCCGGCCGTGCGTCATGACTCTGGTAGTAATGTGCTAGTGAACAGGTGGAAGTTAGAAATGTGCATGGAAAATATTGGCGGTATGCCAGGAGTCTCTATCAAGCATTTGCCATCCGTGGCATGGGTTGTATCAGCACTCTGCTTGAAGTGGTTATAAACGTGCGAGGATAGTGTCAGCAGTGTGGATAGGGTGTGGCAGAGTGTGCCAGTAGTGTACTATGAGTGTGCCACAAGTGTCCAGAAATGTGAGAGGGCAGGGTCAGCAGTGTGCCTGGATTCCGTAGTCAGCATTCGCAGTGTGCCATCTGTGTAAATAGATTGTGGCACAGGTGCACCGGCAGAGCACTTACAAGTGAGCCAGGAGTATGTCAGAAATGTGCCATGAAAACATTAGCAGTGTGCCAGGAGTCTCCCAGCCTTGTGACAAAATGTGTCAGATACAGCATGGGTGGTGTCAGCACCGTGCGTGAGGTTGGGGCATTGATGTGCGAGGACAGTGTCAGCAATGTGCCAGGAGTCCGTAGTCAGTGTGCCAGCTTTGTGGATCGACTGTGGTAAAGTGTGCCGCGAGTGTGCCAGAAATGTGCAAAGGCAGTGTCAGCAGTGCGTCCGGTGTCGACAGAGTATCAGGTGTGTGAATAGATTGTATCACTGCGCATTTCAATCACCAGAGGGCAACTCACTGCGTCATGTTTAACTTTACTCTGTTGCATTGTCTAGGTTTTGGCCATCACGTCCATTATCTTGCCTAAATACCCCACCAAGTCTATTGAAGTCTGTTTAAGAGGCTGTTCTCCTTTCATAGTTCAGAGGTCAGTCGTATTTGCCACGTACCAGTTTATTAAGCTCATAGAAGCAGCGGGCACACTGCCTTTAAATGTTATAGCATTTCACTTTTCTCTTTAGTGGTTTGATTATCTTTCAAATCATTCCAGCAAGGCAGTGCTAAAATGGAGTGTTTATACTTTTATATACGCATTACTTTTTATTGTTCACTGCTTTTATGTTTCAATGCATTCGTTTTTTTTAAACATTTTGTAATGCATTATTGATATATCTTCTGTTTTTGTGTAACAGTATTTTTGTACTAGCGTATTTCAAATAATAATGCAATCCTCTGATTGAAAGAATCCTCTATCCCAGGTGGAACAAAAGCACTGCTCCTATTGCATCTCCGCAGAGAGGTCATCAACAGAATCAGCATAATGGCCGCTCGACCTTCGCGTGTCCAGCATGAGTTACATTGGTGGACAGTGTTAGAAGCTTGATCTTTGTTGATATTTTAGGAACTTCACATGTACACAGACTACAATTTCCCAAATGTCTG
The DNA here is from genome assembly GCF_964263255.1 of Lissotriton vulgaris. Taxonomy (NCBI): domain Eukaryota; kingdom Metazoa; phylum Chordata; class Amphibia; order Caudata; family Salamandridae; genus Lissotriton; species Lissotriton vulgaris. The sequence goes on along the minus strand of NC_141685.1, from coordinate 793,721,429 downwards.
GTGGCAAATTCGCTCACTTTGTAACTATAGAGCATTCTGCTTTACCTGTAGCGTGATTCACTAACTAAATTCGACTACAATAAAAACAAGCATTAAAAATGCAATAGGTCTCTGTAGTGAGGCAGTCTCGCTTTGCTGTAGAATTCCATTAGAAAAGCAAATGTCTTTATCTTAATCAAACGCGAGACCTATTGCATTTTAAATGCTTGTTTAGGACTTGTGCCCTGGGAAAATCCATTACCCGATGTTATTTTTTTGCAAAATCCCCCCACTAAGTGAGGCATGTATGCATTGTCTTAACATTGAGTTGGTTCTAAGGCTCGGCGTTGTCATGTGAAACCGTTATCACGGGGAATTTATAGTTTAACAAATCGCTCGGACATCGATTGCCTAAGTCTGCTCCGTCGTTCGGCGCTCCTTCACTTCTGTCCGCGCACGCTCGCTCTGCATCTACAAGAGCCTTGGGAGGAGGGGCCTTGATGTGGGTAGGTGAAGGCCAAGGGGGCGTGTCTGAAGCGGCAGGCCTGACCGGCAGGCCTTGTTCTGAGCGCAAGGGGAGGGGCGTCGCTCACACAAAAGGGAGGGACGTCGTGAAGGGGCGTGGCCTCAGCTCCACAGACGATTCCATCACTGCAAGGTGGCTCGGGGCAACAGGGGCGGAGCTTCGTGTTGAATAAGGGGGCGGAGTTCGATGAGTGTCCGAGGTGCGCGAGGGAGTGGTCTGGGGAAAGAGGCGAGACTTATCGTGTACGGGGGAGGGGCTTCAGCAAGAGGCGTGGCCTTGGTCGTAGTGCTCCGTAGTGTGCTGCTGACAGAAGCGGTGCGCGAGCTGGGGCTGCGCGAGCCCCCAGATGAAGAGCCAGCTCTACTGAAGCCACGGGGAGCCTCGCGACCCCAGCCCACCGGGACAGGAAAGAGAGCGCTCCACGGAGGGAGGAGCGCGTCCTGGCGGACGGAGCCCACCTTCATCGAAGATACCACTGTCCAGAAAACTAGCCCCCTCCGAGAACGATCCACAGCATCTGAAGACGAGAATTCCATATTTCAATGGAAAAGAGAAACATTCACTCAGAATAAGAAAACGAACCCTCCTGTGAGGACAATCCATTATCCGCCAAAAAAGAGAATTCCTCGTTTAAGAGGAAAAGAGCAACATTCGCCTGGAGCAAGGAGACGGTAGGAGCCGAGGTGTCTCCGAAAGAAAACAGCCCATTCACCTCAATGCACCATCCCTCCACCCCAATACAACAAGCTCCCCCAGCAGAGACAGAAAATTCTCGCGCCAGGACAAGTGGGGTTCCTAAAACCAAATATGCGCTTTAACCCCTTACAGCGCCAGCATACGAAAAATCATTCGAGGTTCAGTACCCCAGCATGAAAGAGCTCATCCAGGGACAAGAGCTCTGTACCACTCTACTTTGCTCACCTCTCGGGACAAGAACCGCCGAATAGAAGAAATATTCCCCCATTTTACATCAGACAAGACTCCCATAGTAAGAGATCAGGAGAACAGTCAGGAAAGACAACCCAGGACTATTACCCACAAGGCATCTGAGTGTCTCCATTACAAGATCCATCCCACCCTCCTTGGAGAAAGAGCCCCCTATTTGGATAACTCTTCCCCATGGACCATAACATTCACCAAACGAGTTAAAACCTAAAGCACCTGGCAAGGGTACCCAAGGACAAGTACTCCCTACTCTCCATCAGGTGCAACAAAAGGGCCCCAGAGAACGTGTCCCCTTATTCCCCAGTACAAGGAGCACGCCTTAGGCAAGAGGAACCGCTCTTAGCCCAGAAGAACCTTCTGCACAGGCAGTAGACCTTCGCAGCACAGTACACTTCGCTCCATTTTGCTGGAGAACATCCATGTGCCCCCCATGCTGAGCGTTTCCCCCTGGCCCACGCAGGGCTCCAACATGGACATGTACCCATCCATGCACCAGGAGTTGGAGGAGCTTGAGGGCAGCGGAGCCCTGGAGAGGATCCTGCGAGAATGTGTGTGCCAACAGCAGGGATGGGTGCGGGTCTCCGGTAAGACTATTCACCTGTGCATTCTGCACACAGCATGACTGGGTGTGCATCTGTGGTAACTGACTGCTTGTAGCCTTTCATACTTCTAGTCACCTGTGCATTACACTGCAAGTATACACTGTGTTGATAACATCATGTCATCTGTATTTGTGTGGTAACGTGCTGTTGACCTTGTTCAGCAGTAAGTGTAGACCGTGTATTTGTGTCAGTTCTGGGTGCTGCGTTGTGATATGAGAGCGTGTGCAAGCTTCTCAACTCTGAGCGTACCATCTCAAACTACCAAGATTTGGTTATGTCTTTACTTAATCAAATGATTGCTTGTTTTGGGACACCACCACCTAGTGAACACTAACAGCAACTCTATCAAAGTAGGACCAAAGAAGAATGCACAGCATTCACTAAGCGTGCACTTCTTCCACCTTTTACTATGTCCAGTTTTCTTTGTTGAGGAGCAACGACTACACTGTGTCATGGTCATGTTTTATAATTGTGGTATCTTAAGGTGTCAATTGTGAATGGGCTTTAATTGAAGGCCATGTGCTAATGTTACAATATTTCAAGTGCTTACTTCGTTCACCTCTGCAGCATTTTAGTGGGGTTAGTGTGATAAACCTCATTCAGTGTAACCTTTTAACACAAAAGTTCAATCTAAGCAACATTACATTAACAAATAGTTGGGAGCAGATGCAAAGTGGATTGTGTATGCAGACCGCAGTTGAATTGAATATACAACATCTATTTTCTCAGTGATCTTTAAAAAATCCCGACTAGCATGAGGGGTGTTACATTTAGCTACTAGACTTCCAAGGACCCTGTATTTGCTGGACGCTGGTCCATTAGAATATTCAATAAGTAGCCTGGAAGACTGAATTCCTCTACAGCACGTTGGGGGAGAAAGGGGCAAGCTTTATGCCTATAGCCACCATGCTGGTTTCCATCAGCACTTATTTGGAAGTCATGTCAAGTTAGAAAAGAGAATTGGATGGTGGGTGATAATGGTTTGGGAAATGCAGTGATTTTTTCCTCTCCTTATATAGTTTGACTTAGTGCTAGGAAATGTCTGGTAGGTTCCCTTAATGCTATTCATTTCCCCACCACAGGGATCCTTTTCATGTTGATGTGCCAATCTGAATTCCCAGAAATGGAATACCTTTGGAGTTAGGACCATTTCTTCATACAGATCATCTCCAGTGCTTAAGTTTAGCAGCAGAATCTGCATTCTGAAGGCTGAATGAGAGCTGAATTGTTAGTCCACCTACAATGCTCCATAGGCTGTTTAATGCAGTAATCTTGTCATGGTATCGATCCAGACCCACAAGAAGGTTCAAGGAAACCGCACAGTGTTGACTGCTCCATACAATGTTTTGGTCCAATAAAAACAATTCCAGAGAAAATGCAACCAGACTCTAAAATGGAAAAAAGTGTAATCTTTAAACCTAATGTCCGCAGTAAAATTATAGAATCTGGCTGAGGAAGATCACTGAGGATGCCGCACCATCTCAAATTGGCTTTTAATTAGACCTCAGTTAATTAGAAGACAACTTTGTGCTGTCCAATCTCTTCCTCTAGTTGCTGAGATTCTTTTCCTACCCATGGTGCTTTGACCCGCTGATAATTCCCCAGGACATTTTTCCAAGGCACATTGACTGTTATGGCTACCTAACATTAACTTCATATTAGGGGCTTAGTCTCAGTTCTCCCCTTCTTCTTGTGTCTATTTTGTTCGTTTGATGGACGATGTATATCTTTTTTTTTCACCAAAAATGTCTAGTAGTGTATTTTTATTCTCTTACTGAGTCCTTTGTCTGAACATTGTTTATCTCATTTTTCATAAGTTTGAAAAATGCGGTTCCTCATTTCCCTTTCATCTTCTAGGTGAAGTAGTGTGCTTGACTAAACGACCAAACAGCTCGCCACGATTATCTTGTGGCAATTCGGTTCATCTTTATTATAGACTCAGTTGTGTTCAGTACAATGTAATCACAGATATAGGGTGTGAAGGCTATCCTCTCTCCGCCACCCACCCTACTCCCAGGCCAACAAGTTTGTCAGTAACCCGCATTGTCACAATATCTCGAGGAGCGGACAATTTGTTTTGTTTCTTACAGGCATTGTTTTCTGATTCCGCTTCTATGCGGAGAACAAGTGGGTGACTCTTCTTGCTAGTGTGTTGCTATCCTTGGGATCTATTTCTACGCTCAGTACTCTCAAGTGTAACCAACGGGACCCGATACACTTAGTAGCTGACCTTCACACCAACACCTATGCAACTACTGGGAGAAAGCTGACTATGTCCCAAAATAACCTATGTTTAGGTTTTTGTTTCCTCACCGGAAGCAAGATGCTCCACATGCTGTACCACTTCTTCATAATAGAAATGTTACTTTTCTGTCATACAGAAATCTTTGGACATGAGGCGTGTCAAGCTGAAAATATGTTGGTCAAGCCCCTATTGACCTTCCCTTGCCTGCTAGTGGACGCCCTGCTCCCGAGGTAAGAGTGCTCATTCTTCCTTCTAGGGACATTCTCACACTTCTCTGTGGATGTAACTCCCTGCTGAAGGGAATCCATCCAGGGAGAGGAGCTGTACTTATCAGCTGTCTTCTATAAGCAGAAACAGCCACTCCTAGGGACAGAGAAGGTAACACAAGCTTTCTTTCTAAGCAATACAAATAAAATGCCACTCACACCTTTCCTAGCATTAAAACAATATATACGCAGAAGAGCAGCAAAGAACACACTTTGTTGAAAATCACGTTCCTGCACGACCCCGTCAGAGGCTGTTGGCTTTCTGTGAAAGGCCAGACGTTTTCACATCTAATCTCTTCCACCTGCCTCAGTATCCTTGTCTGTGAAACATTCTTAACATAAAGTCGTGAATACCCATATTATCACAAATATGAACCAGTAATTAATTCTGCTCTCTGTACAGTTCTATGACATACACAAGATGGTGGCCTGAGACCAAGCATGAAGGATAGTGTGGATTGGCCTGCATATGTGACTGTCGTCTAGCCACTCATCTGTAGAGGCAAAGGAGGTACATTATTTTAACATGAGGCGTGAACAGTGCTTGTTTTAACAAGTTGGGGGTAGATTTATGATTAGTAGTCATTTATATTGCAGCTTTGTTCTGTGCTAGGATGACCAATTGCATGTGTGCTTTTAAAATATTGCTGTTTATTGGGGCAAGGTTATCCCCACACATTGATCTACAACTGTGACTGGTAGGCCCCACTCCACTCCACACTGTGTGTTGCTTACAGCTATCTGTATCACCAGTTAACCAGAGGCCTCTTCCATCCTTCATTTGCTCAAAGGTTGGATTGTGTAACAGACGGTGGTGTCAAATCTAGGTGCCTCCTAGTTGTAGACTCGCGATGAAGACAAGAAAGCCTCTGCCAGTGAGCTTTCAGAAACACGTTGTTACCATTCACTGGGGACTGAATTTAATCTTACCCTTAACTATAGAAAGATACTTTCCTAATGATGGTAGTGGAAAACTGTAGACATTGTCGTTCTCTTAGTTATCATGGATGGTCTAACTGTGGGTAGAGAGGTAGAGCCCTTTAATGACGTTCGTAAAATGTGTTCTAAATTCTAAATCGATAAACCATTTTTTCATCTAGTCAAATTAACAAGCTTCTTTGGAAATATAAATGTGTTCTCAAGTAAGGTGTGATCAAGCTAAATTGTGTCTCCTAAACAAGGTGGCAGATAATTGGAGAATGCCTAAACAGCTGCATACCATCAAGTAAGGAAGCAGATGATGGACATTTGTAGTATGTGCACTGTAAGATAGTCTATATAAAGCCTTGTCTTTCACATTTTCTCTTCGCTGACCAGGTTATGTGCATAGTGGGCAGTGGTGCATTGCTAGCTGGCAGTGCCGTATTATCCGTGGAGGGAATACCATTACTACATTGAATAGCAACATGGACCTCTGTGCAGCTTTTAATGTGTTCTTAAACATGCACAATTATGGTGTATGTTTTATAGAATGTAAACTTTGAATATATTAAATTTCTGAATACATGCACATATATGATGAGTTATATTTGCACACAACAGAAAAGATGTTTAATTAAAATTTTAAAAAACAGAGTTTATTTTCTTATTGATAGGAGTAATGCACATCCTACTCTATGGTATTTGATTGAATTTGCTTTTATATAGTGCTTCATACCCGAGAGCGAGGTGTCTTAAGTACTTTATTTGACGCTACACTGTGGGAGGTGTGACTAAGGACAGTTGAGTGGGACATAGAGCGGATACAGTACAGAGCGCCTATGAGTTACTCTACAGCAGGCCTGTGGGATTTTTGGTGACTCCAGAGCCTTCATTCCATGTCCTGTGCTTGATACAACAGTAAGGACGGTCTTTTTGTAGATGTTGTAGGGACTAGTCTGTAGAAAAGACAGCTATCTGCCTGGGTGGCCTGCATTACTGTCTTCTTTAATCCAATTATAATTGTGCCGAGATTCGTATAGTGCTTAGAATGTCAAGGACTATAGTAAAGCAGTAGTCTTTGTCTGACAGATCTCTTGCATTCTGTGCACGTCATCATTGGAACTGAGTGGCTTAGTTTATGTGGGATGATGGCCGCTGCCTAAAAGTATGGGCATGTGTTCATAGTTTGTTTAAAAAGTATGGGCATGTGTTCATAGTTTGTTTATTGTTATTGTTACCTATCTACTGATCCCAAAATCTGGGTTAGAGATGCGGGTCCAGTGTGCTCTTGTTACGGCCAGCCTGGATAGAGTAATTTACCAGGATGACAAAAGATAGGTCTCCACAGATTACAAGCGGCCACGGTAGTGTCCATTAGTGGTACTCTCATGGCCTGGGAGCACTCTTGGGGCTATCGTTGCGTGCTGATCTTGAATGTTGCACCTCTCCTCTAGAGTGGTCCTGCAGTCTTTTTTCAGATAGTTAGTCTTGCTGAATTTAGATGCCACCTCGAGAAACAAATTGATTTGAAAGTGTGCAGTGTGAAACCCAGATTATGACAACATTCGGTTTATACTTGCCCATCGCCGCAACTTCCTTCACTGTCTCATTTCTTTCTGTTCTTCAGTTAAACAATTGGTCAGCCAGCTCAGTTCGACGGTGCTGTGGACGAAGGAGGAGGAGGAAAGGCGTTTTTAGCAATTGTTGGAAGCCGTTGGCATGTCTTTGAACACTTGACCTATGAACTTTAGGTGCTTTAAATGAACTTCTGTTTCCATTCTTTCCAGCTTTTCTCATCTTGAGTACGTTTTTTTTTCAATTCGCTTCGTATCTGAAATACAAGATTGACTTCAGCAACGATTGACGTAGCTGTATATTTTTGGTGCTGCATATCCACAAACCAATTTAACTGCGGGTGTTAATGTTTATGGGAGGAGTGAGGGAAGCTTCTTAGCTTCTTCCTGCGTCCAGAAGGGACCACTTCCTCTGCTGTTTGGGGCCAGGGAAGCTCCTGTTTCCCCTGTTGCTAATTTTAAAATAGTGTCATTGTTAAGGGAGGCTCCACTCCCAACCAGGGGGTGGTCATAGAAAAGATATCCGGCTACTATTATATATTAACTGCTTCCCTTTACAACAGTGGGAGTTGGTTCCGATTGGCTGGAAGAGAGAGGCCAGTCCAACGTAATTATTAGCTGATGGTTTGGATTCGACCGTCTGCTTCATCTCAGGACCTTCAATCTTTGTCCTTTGTACAACACCTATCTAGAGAGTCTTTCTCTGCGAGTTCTCCCAAAGTATGAAACCTAAAAAGGGAACCCTTGTACTGTTGTACACATTCCATTAATATCACATAGCTCGAAGTTAACTGCTGTATAGCACAGGGCATGCCATACTTAAATCATATAAGTGCTCCCGCAGAACAGAGTGCTGGTCCACTGTATCTAATCTGGGAATCAGTCTCTTTAGAACGAAGGGCTGTAAGTGAACCTATCTAGTGCTCGGTCTTTTTTGGAGGAAGCAATGGACAGTGTACACTTGGTGATCAATCTATCTTGGAAGATACAATGTACCGTAGTAAATTTGTTTGTTAAACTACTGCAAGCAATCTAGAATAGCACCTCTGGTGTTCTGCGGATATATAAGATAAAACAATGTGCAGTAGCACACCTGCTACTCAGCCTCCTGCAATGTACTTCTCTAGCGCTCGGTCTTTCCATGACCAAGCCATGTGCACATTTGTTGATTGGCCTGTCCAGGATCAGGTGATGTACAGTAGCACATCAGGTGAAGGTTCTGTCCAGGTTGAAGCAGTGTACATATATGGTGTTATCCCCGTCGAGGACGATGGGCCTTGCTCTTCTGAACTGAGATCGTCAATTTTTGAGCTTGCTTTTCTAAAATGTCTTACCGACAGTGTAGGTCTAGCAGTGTTTTGGGGAAAGGTCTGCCCTCTACGATTTCTGAGTGATCGCTGAATCCCATACACAGCCCCCAGTGTATCCTGTATTTCCATTCTTTTACCCCCTATAGTGAAGTATTTATTACGTGGTGAGAACTCCACCCAATATCTGCTCTTTTGTTTGCAAAGTTTGCTTATGTTTATTTTTATAGAACGCTGTGTCTGTTTTAGCTTCTCAATGAAGAATTCTCAGTTTCCCTGTAAAATAGCGTACTTTGTCTAAACAATTAAATTCCTTGCAGAGCTTCGTAGTCAGTGTGCAAGAGAAAAAGTACCCAATATATACAGGCAAACACTTATTGTCTGAAGGTGCTGCTAACATGATTCCAGCCCTGGTACTCTGTTCCAAGGCCTTTGGACTCACTTGGATATCATTCCAACCCACAAATTGCCTCTCTTCGCGCTGAAGATGTGCACTTGAACAGGTTTGCATGAAGTAGTACAAAACCGTGCAGTTCCTATTGCATGATGTCTTCAGAACTGCGTCCTCGTCTCCTGTGCCATCCACAACGGGCTACATCAGGACTATCTTGAACAGCCATGTTAAGACCACTCCAGTAACACTGAATTTTGTTCACTCGATCTCCCATTGACCAACAACATCATGTCTAGGAAGTGTTGCCTCATTCGTAAGGGTATATTTGTGGGTGATGGGGTACCTTGCAGAGAACTGGCCCTCGGGGAGTGCCAGTGATCTGTCAAAAGCCTAAACATCCAGTGTATTGATGTGCTGCTGATGTAAAATCCTTCTGTTTTGCAACAGTGTTTTGCTGAGTGTGAACAAAGCTCTAGAACATGGTTTCAGGCACTTCTTGACTGGAACCGTATGTACTAACGTATTTTCCCATAGACCAAGAATGCAAACACCATCTAGTACTCCTGGCCTTATGTCTGGAATGTGGAAGGACACAACAAAAGTAACGTCATTGCACAATGACCCATCTTGGACATCTAATAACGCTGCCATAAAGTTGGCAATCTGTGCAGGATTTGTTGCGTAACAACCAAAAATAACATTTGTTGCTAAATAGTTTATTTTTATATATGGAGGTGATTATTTTATCATATTTTATTTTGTATCGCTCAAGTTCCATATCTGAGTCTGTTTTTATCTTTTAAAAATCTCAAACCTGAATTGACTGCAATTGTAGCCTCATCCCTACTTGCAGGCTGTGGTTTGGAGTGCTGTGTTCAGACTCCCTTCAGCAGGGACACATTCAGGCACTTAGAGCGCCTTGAGTGCGACAAAGGTGACAGCTGGGTGACATCCCGCCACTAAAACGAAGGCTTTTTGCTTTTAAGGTGATAGACTTCTCTAAACGAAGGCTTTTTGCTTTTAAGGTGATCGTCTTTTCGCGTCTACTCTGTAATTTTGTTTGAAAAGCAATTTGTTTTATTAAAGCAGTAACGGCAGCCAGTCGATGAGTATCCTGAAGAGAGGGGTCCCATTGCTTGAGATGCGACCATGACAACCTTGATTTCCCTCACAGCTTTTTCCTGCCACACACAGAATATTCAGTAATTAAATAAAAGTCCAACCAGTAGTCTGTTGTTGGTTTTAGTCTAATGAATCCACTTTTTAGAGGCTCTCCTCTACAGACAGTAATAAACAACCAGATGTGTTCTCTATATTGACATGTTTGTGCTATTTCTTTAAAAAAAAAAACATTTGAATACATAGCATCCACGTCCCATCCTCGGGCAAAAGTTACATTAGCGAATGACCATTCAAGGGCATTGTACACTGTATTGCAGATGCGCAGTAAACTGTTGTACGTAAAGCTGTGGTTAAGATTGGGTTTATTTCTGTTAAAATATAGAATATCACACAGATGCTATATTAGAAGTAACTGGAATCTGCTTTTGCTCCATCAAAATGTCTTGGTTTCCTTCCTAATGCTCCGTTTAAAGTTAGGATTGTCTTAATTTGGAGTGCTGATCGAGGACTTGACTGCCTCCAATCGATTCATCCTGTTTTGGCATGGTATTCATTTATCATTGTCCAAAGCCTGCATAGCCCCAATTCCACGCGTCAGATCAGGTGATGCCTTTGTTGCGCTTGTTGGAAGTGTTAATACCTTGATGTGTTCCTTTTGCATAGGGCAGTATCTTAATTTGCTTTAAGATGGGTGATATAGATTTGGATCTTTTAAAGGAGGCATTACCTCCATTAACTCTTCAATTGGGCAGTATCTCTTTCTGCTTTAGGTATTGGGGCTTTCACTTATTCTTATCAAAGGGATGGTCCCTCTGCTGCATTTAAAGGGGATGTACGTATGTCTGCTTTTTAGGTCTCGGCTACAGATAGCGCTAGAATACATTTACCTTACCCAGTCCATAGTTGTGAATGTAAATAATGTATTCATTCATTGTTAGATCTTTTGTCATGCCACCTTTTTAAGTGAAGCCTGCAACAGCGGCTGTTCTGTATGCACTCTCGCTTGTGAGGCTTATTATTTACATTAAAGGGCTTGGTGCCGGCCCATTTCTTACTATTTGTTGGCTGCATGGCCAGTGCAGGCCTCGTGTCCTTTCCTTTACTTTCTGTGGAGCATAGATCAAGGACAGATTGATTCATCTTAATGCCTGTCCGCTGCTCGGGCTGTGATTGAGGTACTATTTCTTCTTTTCCCTTCCACCCATCCCTTGCTACTCCCATGGGGTGCTAATTTGAAAAAGGTCTATAACTAGTACAATTAACACATAAACGAATAGTGATATCAAGAACCCACTACATATAAATGATCATGAACCACTTTGTTGTACTTTTATTCAAAATTTATTATATTTGATTGATTTTGTAAAGAATATATACTTTTTTAAATTTTTTTAAAAAAAATTGAGTTTTTTTAGAGGATGACTGATAAATAGTTTTGAAGAAACCTTTTATACATTACTAAATCAAAAATGGTTTGTTATTGATGGTGCAAAAAAACATACATATGACAGGACATAAAATCAGACAACAAGAAGATGAATGAACAGGATGTAGGCAAAGCGGTAGATACACACTACGCGTGTTTCGACTCGTTAGCCTTCATCAGGTGACCCGTCTTTGACTCTATAATTAAGACACAAAGAATATTCATATAAACCTACAATACATCACATAGTATACATATATATAGTGGGCACATCTAATTACTTGGTGATATTTACATTTTGTTTATCGAGATAACATACATATATATACATTTCATCTTTATATTATTTACAATTAAAATTTCTTATTATAGTGTACATGTCCTAACATTGCACAGTTTCAAAATAAGCCACATCAGATAGACTGAACATTACATTTCTTAGAGATCATGCGTTCACAGCTTGTTCCCTGGATGTAGATTAAATATTAGAGTCACTTAGTATATTACACATACTAGGACAGCATATACCAAAAAACTTACTCTTGTCATGTGATATAGAGAAAGCCAGGATATATAGCATCAAGCATTTCAGATACATATATACAACACAATTTATTCGGTAACCGTGGCGATGGATTAAGGGTAGGGGGCATAGCAAAAAAACACATCATGGAGAAAGGGGCACTTAGTCATCCTGTTATAAGGCACATAGTCCTTCTGTTATAAGGCTTTTGAGAAACACTAGATGTAGCATTGATGGATAGACAGGTATGCAATGGTACTTACCAAAACAGTTTAGGATGAGTGGAAAGCTAGTCCAGAAAACTAGCTAGTTGTACGTTCAATCTAGTAGACCTAGCATACTGGTAGGGAAGGTGATGATGCAAAGTTGAATTATACACGTGTAATTTCCTGTAATGGTAGAGGAAAACGAAAAAACCTAATAGGTATTTATGTAAAGTTAAAGTAAAATCTAACCAATGGTGTTATAAGAGGTTAATATACCTTAGATGTATTTTGATCGCGACGTACAGTATTTCATTAATTCTGAGAATAGATATGGTGCTAGTAGTAAAACACTTCAAATATCTCGGCGTTGTGGTTAATTGCTCTAAAAATATAAGGAGCATTGTATTAAAAATTAAAAATCAAAAGCCAGATAGTATATCAGATAAACAGCAGCAGAGTGATAAAGTCCAGGGTAGATAACTTAAATTATGGACATCTAGAAGAAAAGCCAGATCGATTTTCATATGGAAATAATAGGATAATTCTACAGGCGCAGAAAGACAAAAAATAAATAAACAGGTATTACTACATATGACTTAACTAAGCTTAGCCATATTTGCTACTCTATCTTGAATGAGGTAATTGGTGTAACTGACTGTACTGTACCAACTTACATGAAGTTGCTGTGATAATTAGGGGTGATATAGTGTATCAACTTTAAAAGAAGAATTTAGTCATCTGAGAGGAATTACAGTACTGGAATCTTATGATAATTAAGATCCGTTTTATTCCCTATGATGATGAGGAACAGCTTCAGCTCACACAGAAAACCAATACAAAATGAATCATGAATGTCCACTTGCTGTCTAAGTAAGATAAACGATATGGGGCTCTACAATTGATATGAAGAGACTGTGGATATTGTAAGCTAGCTAGCGCTAAGCCCTGCTGAAGCATGGTCGGTACCCTTCTACTGACGAAGTTACATGAATTTGTAATCGTCAGGAATGTCTAACTATCATTCATGGTTATATGCCTTAAGTGTTTATGAGGCGCAGCCATATTACTCTAACAACAGATGCAGCAATAAATGTGAATACATCGTTTTTGCCATACCCAAGGTTAGAGAGAGTATAATGGATGCTTCCTAACTCTTACTAAAATAAACGAGTAGAATAGATATCTACTTGAATACAGCTTTGTAGACTAAGGGTAAGTCTTGTTCACTAACTAGTAACAAGACGTGGCGAGATAGTTAAATAACTGCTCGTGATAAACTTACTTTTCAAGGGTAGAATGCAGTAAATCTTCTGGCTTCTTCAACGCATCATAGATAATGGATCCCGGCGTCTAGTGACGGAAACGGGCGGATGAAAGGCAGCGCCATATTTAAAGGGGCGTTAATTGGCTGAGATTTTGAACAGGGACAACAGACTATGAGTGGAGGGCGGGTGACATGGTAAAAGAAAACGGACCGCCGATGGTTTGAGAGGATGGTTAACTATCGCGGTATAGATAAAGAAAACGGACAATGAAATTGAAGTAAGGGTCATAATAATAGAGGACGGAAAACGGAGGATAGAAGATTAAGTGATGGGTTGGCATTAACGTAGCTGCAAAAGAATAGTCGGATATTCGAAAAAAACGAAAACCAAGCAAAAAGATCTTATATATTAAGAGCAATAATTTTAAATACCAAATAAGGATAGACTGAAGCGTTTGTTAAGAAAAACATTAGTCCAGTGTATCTGCATTGAACCTAATTAGCAGTCTCCTACATGGCTGATTATGAGAAGGGATGTCATGGACTATTCCGAATTGCAAAATTGGTACTTCATGGCAGAATTGCATACTACCAAAGTACTGGTACAGATACTGAGACGTGCTCAGAAAGGAAATGAAATATAAAATAGAATATGATCAATTACTGGATGGATAGATTATGTTGTTCCAATCTGACTGTTTAAAAGTGTATATTATTATGTATATAGGATTAATGCTTAATGGTTGTATACATAATGGCTCTCTCTATGACAAAATCACATAGCTCTATCGTTCAAAGTGATAACGTACATATTTTCATATCTGACATTACAAAATAGCCTGCTCCCATGGAATGACGGAATTTAATCCTTTATTTACACTGTCCAACATAAAGATATAGTATACCTCATGTTTTTTCCTGATTGCATCACAGCAGAGCCCTGCTGTGGGCGTGATTTTTTCTAGGATAAACCATCTTATATCCTCAGGTTTATGTCGGTGTTCAAGGAAATGGCATACCAAAGGGGCTGTTAGTTTTTTTGTCCAAATTGCCGATCTATGTTCGGCAAGTCGAACATTCATGGATCGTGCCGTTTCCCCAACGTATGCTTTTTGACAGGGACAAAGTATCATGTATACAATATTTTTAGATTTACAGTTAGTCATGCATTTACTTTGGATCGTTACCTTATTGTAGCAGACTGACGGACTTTCTATCACTAAGGGACATGATACACATGTGCCGCATCTGTAGTTGCCTAAGACAGGTGATAGATCCATTATGTTTCGTTGTACTCCCATGGGGTGCTCCCTCCTCCTCCCCGCACCTCCCTTGTATAGGTTTTCCCCCCATCCCATTGTTGCTGCTCCCGCCATCCTCCTCCACCACCCTCCCCTTGTGTTGCCTCCCCCCTCTGCTTTTTTTTTTTTTACCATGTTGCACAGGAGCGTGGGTTGCTGTGCAACATTGCTTAAAAAAAGGTTGCGTCACAGTGCTTTATTTCTTGAATTCAAGCGACACAACATATCTTTAAAAAAAATAATTGGCAAGGCCAATAGATCTGGCATAGGTGAGACCTATTGGCTTTGCCAAAGCTCATTACTTGGGGAACCCAGTTTAGGTATGCCTTCCTCCTCATTCCTTATTTTCCATCAAAGTGCAAAGTCACTTCTGTATGACTGGACGCCTTTGTAGATAGAATGCCTGGGTGGCTGTTATGTTTGGCATGTTTTCTGGACTTTGCTTAGTAGTTCAGTTCAGGGTTGTGCAAAATACTGTTCTGTTCATCTATGCTTAGAGAATAATGTTACCTACTTAAATGCCACGGTCTCTGGCTTTCGTAGAGGCCAAGGTCTCTGGGTTTCATAGAGGCCAAGGTCTCTGGGTTTCTTAGAGGCCACGGTCTCTGGGTTTCGTAGAGGCCACGGTCTCTGGGTTTCGTAGAGGCCACGGTCTCTGGGTTTCGTAGAGGCCACGGTCTCTGGGTTTCGTAGAGGCCACGGTCTCTGGGTTTCGTAGAGGCCACGGTCTCTGGGTTTCGTAGAGGCCACGGTCTCTGGGTTTCGTCGAGGCCACGGTCTCTGGGTTTCGTCGAGGCCACGGTCTCTGGGTTTCGTCGAGGCCACGGTCTCTGGGTTTCGTCGGGGCCACCGGGACAGGGTTTCGTCGGGGCCACCGGGACAGGGTTTAGTAGAGGCCACCGGGACAGGGTTTAGTAAAGGCAACCAGCTCCGCATTTAATAAAGTTCATTAGTTCTGGCTTTAGTAAAGGCCACCTTTTGGAGATTTGGTATGGGCCACCTGCACCGGATTTAGTAAAAGCCACCTGCACCGGATTTAGTAAAAGCCACCTGCATCGGATTTAGTAACGGCCAACTGCACCGGATTTAGTAAAGGCTACCTGCACCGGATTTATTAAAGGCTACCTTCTGTGGGATTAATAAAGGCTGCTTGCTCTAAGATTAGTAAAGGCTGTCTGCTCTGGACAGGTGAATTCCACCTTCTGTGGTGGTGAATGCCACCTGCACCAAGGCAAGTAACTACCATTTGCTTCTGGACTAGTGAATGCCCCCTACTTCTGGGCCCAGTGAATGCCACCTGCTTCCGGGTGCAGGGAATGCCACCTGCTTCCGGGTGCAGGGAATGCCACCTGCTTCCGGGTGCAGGGAATGCCACCTGCTTCCGGGTCCAGGGAATGCCACCTGCGTCTGGGCCCAGGGAATGCGACCTGCATCTGGGCCCAGGGAATGCCACCTGCGTCTCGGCTAGTGAATGTCACCAGCTCTGGTCTAGTAAATGCCACCAGCTCTGGGATGCCACCAGCCCTGGGCTCTGGGATGCCACCAGCCCTGGGCTCTGGGATGCCACCAGCCCTGGGCTCTGGGATGCCACCAGCCCTAGGCTCGGGATTACCACCTACCCTGGGCTCGGGAATGGCACCTACCCTGAACTTGTGCACCCACCACTCGAATTACTTTCATATTTCACTATCCTAATTCACCACTAATCCTTTATGGGTTACGGAGTGGTGTTCTACTCGCCGAAAAAGCGCTTCGACGCCTCATCAGAGGTAAGTGCTATATAAATGCAATTACAATGCCACCTGCAGCGATGTTAAGAACTGCCACCAAGTCTGGATTTAGCAAGTATCACCTGCTTCTGTTTTAATAAATGCCATTGGCTCTGGACTCCTGAAGGTCACCGGCTTTGGACTCATGAATTCCACCTGCTCCAGGTTTAGTAAATCCCACTTTCTCTGGGCTAGTGAAGGCCACCAGCTCTTCAAATAAATGCCACTGCCTCTGTCATGGTGAACACAACCTGATCTGAGGCTAGTATTCGTCACCTGCGCCAGTGCTTGTAACTGGCAACTGTTTTTGATTTGATTAATTGCCACCTGCCCAGGGCTAGTAGATGCCTCAGACTCCAGGCTAATGGACATCTCTGGTGCAAGGCTATTTGAAGCCTCTGGCTCACAGCCTGTGGAGGTCTCCGTCCCACGGTTAGCGGATACCTCCGATTCAGGGGTAGAGAATCCTGCTCTGGGCTAGAACAGTGGTTCTTAACGTGTGGTCTGGGGGCACTGGAAGTCTGCTGAGCCTACTCTGAGGGTCCGTGGCTGTTTAGAAAATTAAATAATATTAACAGTTTAATAAAGTGTAAATAAATAAAAAAACACTATGGTAAAAATTTTAAGAGTTTTTGTAAATGCGAAGGAATTTGGAAGTGAAGGCTAAAAATGATGGTATTATCCTCAGATTGATACGTAGAAGCAGTGCAGGTGCGTCAAACAGAATATAGTATGGATGATGAGTGGAATTTAGAAAAGCTCTAACCTTCCCATTAAAATGTATATCTTTTTTTTTTATATTATGTGAAATAAAGAATATATTTAATAATTTTTGTGTTAGCTGAATGCTTGTTTCAGGTTTTTTATCTTATTGTTTTGTGGTTCAGATCATCAAAAATGCTTAGGCGAGGCTCCCTGGCTTCCAGAAATCACTCGGTGAGGGTCCCCGGTTTCTAATAATGATTCAGTGGGGGGTCCCCAGATTCCAATAATGATTCAGTAGGAGTCCCTGGGTTTCATTAATGATTAAGTGTGGGTCCACAGAAGTCAAAAGGTTAAGAACCACCGGGCTACAGAATGCTGACGGCTCTGGCTATAGAATTTCCATGCTCCTATCTAGATAATGCCAGCAGTTCCTGATTACTAGTGCCTTGATCCCTCCCCCCACCCACTACCGCCCCTTTAAAGTTTATGCCATAGCACCGTTTCAGCGCAAGGCTCTTATGTGAATTTCCTCAAATATCAAGTTGGCCTTCTACCAGTTTGCAGAGGTAAAACCAAGCAGGACTGCGTCCTACTCGCACCTGACAGGACCGCTTTGTTTCCACAGTGTTCACAGTGTACTGATTAAAGGGCAATGGGCGTTTTATTTTCAAACTGTGGTCACTGAAATGTGTGTGCTTTATCAGATGCTTACTAAGGAAAACCTTCAGAGCCTCTTTGTTTTACTGCTCGCACCATAAAGAGTGTGGGTAATAATTGCACAGCAGTCACACCTTGGGAATGCATTGAAGGGGCTCATTTCATCATATCCAGGTCCCACTCTGGCTAGTTACCAACTCTCGTAAAACCGGCTTCTCTTTTTTTATTTTTATTTTCTTTATTTTTCTTCTAACATACCTTCCTTGATCATATTGGCAACAGTAGTTTGAGGCAAGTTACAGGTGCGAGAAAAAAAGTTTACTGGGTTGTCTCCTTGCTGGCGCCCTAAAATCATAGTGCTCACGGGGTGGCAAGTGATGCATCAACAGTTAGCTATGGATTTAGTATGGGGGAGGAAATTGTCTGATTCCTACTAGGTGCTTCCAGGGAATGAAGGTGGCATCTCTAGCGTTTATCGATGAGTGTTTTTTTTAACAAAGTGTTTTTATTGTGACGAGATTGAAAAGCATAAGCATTGCGTACCTCTGCGTCAGACATTAAGGCGACAAAAGGGTGGGTGAGCAGTATTAGCCAGGGGAGTGGAGGGGGTCACCTGGCTGTCCTACCGCATGTTCCTGTATTATGGGGAAGAGAATAACTGGATGGGGGTTAAGGAGCGGGTTGGGGCCAGGGCGCAGTTGGGAGAAACTCCTGGGTGATCGCGATGTATGTAGTTGCAGAGTGGCTGCTGTAGGGGCTCCCATATATGTCAGTAAAAAAGGTAGACGAGCTGGCGGGTCCGAAGTTGCCAGGGACGGATCGGGCCTAGTGGTGTTGATTGAGGAATGGCAGGCTGGGATCATGGAGGCAAGCTGTCATTCTGTGTTAGTTGGATTAGGTGGTCGTGGGGGTTGCCCGGCGCGGGAGTGATGGGGCGCTTGCACAGGTGGCAGACCTCCTTGGATTAGTGTGAGCTGGCGTGGCCAAAACTCGGATAGTTTAGCAGCAGTTGGGACTTGTCTTTCAGAAGAATACCATAACACTGTATGTGGTTCTGATATGTTGTGTGGCCTAACATGTCCCTCCTCCTGGTAAGTGGCCATCCCTCGCCTCACCCTGAGTAGTCTGCGGCACTGATGTGATCCACGAGTATTGAGTAGCTGTTTTGTCGGCATGGGTCTGTTGTATCGCTTGTGCTGCTCGGTCTATTCTACCTCCATAGAGCACCGAGGATGGTCTTGGTCCTCTGGAATGAATTAGAGGTACATTCCGTCCGGCCCCTATGTGCGTCTCTTGACTCCTACAGCTTGGTTCCTTCAACCTCTGCTTCGCACCTGCTAGCGCCGGGTGCCCAGTATCTTAGACTGGGACGTCTAACAACCCTTCCGCTGCCCCTAGGTTTCACCGCTTGTATTTGAGAATGGGTGGCTCAGGCGCCTTTATGGGCGTTGCCTGGAACTTTGAACCTTGCCTGTTCACCATTGTTAGTTCACCTATTGTGCCCTGCATGACTGCGGTTATCAGAGGCCTAACCTGCCGGTCTGTGAAAATATTGTCTAAGACCGAAATTATATTTGCCTCGACTGATTTTGCAAGTTGCAGAGGGGAGGGATGCGTGGCTAAGCTGTCCCGGAGACCGAGGTATTCCCTACTGACGCAATGCACCTCTTTATTGGTGTAAATGGTTTAACTATTGATCACTTAGCTGTCACACAAGCAGGGTGTGTTGTTGGAGCACCGATTGTTGAGTGGGGGCTGATTTAGTTCTCGAAGGAGTGTTTTGTGGACAGTGCTTGAAGGTAAGCATTCTTGATATGTAAGCTCAAAGTGGGTCTGAAGCCTTGCTCACCTGCACAGGGCGCGGCCTTGAGAGGCCTGTCTCAGTGCCAGAGTCCCAGCACCCAAGGCACATGTTGTGATCTACGAAGTAAGACCTTCATGAGGACGGCCCTGCGTGGCTCTGATGCCTACACTGTCCTGGTCTGTCCTCCACGGTAGCTATAAATAAGCCGCAGGCCCCCTCTGTACTGTGGCAGGCTTGCGGAATGTTCTTTCAGTGGCCTTGTAGGCAGCAGCTGTTCTGCAGGCTTCACCTCAACGCTTTGGAGAAGATGACCCCTCTCTTCCCTCAGTCACAGTTGAGCATTTTTCATTCCATAACTAGCCTCTCCTTCCTTTAAAGCTTTGAGGAGTATTAGATGTTCTAGAAAAACTGCCCGATTGATCTTCTTTTTAAAAAAAAATATAATATTAATTTTACGCGGTTATTTCCTTTATGATTCTTTTTTTTCTACAATATTCAGTTGTTATACATTTTTTACTTTTTTTATAATTTAAGTGAAGGATCATCGGAGCCTGTTAATGAGGTTTAAATATTTTGTAAACTTAATGAACACATCGTCACGAAACAAGGAGTCAAAGCCAAAAGGTTTTGGCTTTGCTAATGCTTATCCTCGATGCTGTGCACCATCGGCAGAAGATGCTGTGCAGCGTGGCCAAAAGACAAAAAACATAAAAGGAAACTATTAACACAGCTGCTACTGCCAGGTGTTTCATTTTGGAAGCGTGCGCCTGCGAAATGATGTTTTATGTAAATGTAAAAAAACTAAAGTAATGCGAACTTCCTTTAAAAAAAATGTTAATTGCCTTTTAAAGGTTGGTGGGGTCTAGCAGCAATTTGCGGGAGTAAAATGGAGGTGTTGAGGGGTAATTTATAAGAGGGGGAATAAAAGTAAAGAAAAACACGGAGGATGGGGAACAGCAGTACACCAGGGAAAGCTCAAAACGGAGGGTGGGTTGGAAGCACAAGAGGAAGAGGGCAACAGGGGGCTAGAGAAGAATGTCACGAGGAGCACAGCAACACCGAAGAAGCACGAGAGACAGAAAGCGTGCAACACAGAGTGCAGGGGAGGAGGAGGAGAAGCATCCAAGGGAGAGAGTTTGAAAAGCAATACACTCTTGGAGTGCATAACCATAAAGACAAAAAAAAGTTTTGTAAAAAGTGAGCAGTGGAAGGCTACAGGTCAGCCAGTCAAACGGATAGTAAAGGGTATGATCCAGGGGAGGGACCAACACAAGAAGAGTAAGGCAAGCCATTGAACAAGAAGCCAGCAAATGAGTGACAATGAAGCCAACCAATAGTGGGCAGTGGCCAGCTTCTATGCTTACTGTAAGTCCACACAAGATCTTTTGCAAGCTGTTGGTAGACGAGACCTAAGGAGGGCCCGTTGTGTATTCTCTCCTTTGCAGATGCATGCATTGTTTTTGGCCCATCTTCTAACCGTTGGAGGGCCTGTCTCTCCGTGCCTCCTGGAAGTAGAACTAATTCTATGCTTCCACTCTTAATTACAGGAAAGTCAAAGAAGTAACCACAAAGGTTTGATAAGAGGGCTATTCATTATTCCAATTTCAGTTCTTGAATAGCTGGGAAATTGTTTGCTTTTGCGCCTTTTCATAATATATGAAGGTGAGTAAAAAGCACGGGCCTGTCAGGGCCCGAGTTTAAAATTGGCTGTGGGGCAGTGGCCGACGGGAGGCTTTAGCAGATGGAACACTAAACAGGTATTGTTGCCTCTTCCCGAGTGACCGGATACGCTAATGTTTAAGCCAGTGGGTTTTCACGGAAGGGCCTGTGCCTTCTCGAGAGGCGAGACACAGCCAAGCGTAACACTCGCTGCTTTCAAACAGGCAGGAACTCCTCCGCAGCGTCGTTGCCGAAGGAAATACTTGGTACCATCGTCTGGCTGACTGTGGCCATGGTAAACAGGAAAGTATTTACGCCATTTTCATGGCCAAGATTTTCTGCAGCCAGTCAAAAATCCCCTCTTTATTTTTAAGAAATGTAGAAATGTTAGAGCAAGGCTGTGACGCGGGTTCAGCTGAAGGGAGATGTGGAAAGTGTTCGCATCCACCTGCTTTGCCTATCGGACCCTATCTGGGCTGCCCACCGGCGATTGGAAGCAGGTTTTTAAAGCAGAGGCTGAAAATAGACCAGCAGATAATGGGAGCTGCATGACATGGCCTCGCGCCCGCCCAGCAGTCTGCGGCTCTCATTCATTCCATCCGACCCCAAGCCCGAGTTAAGTGGCCCTATTGAAACCACGGATTACTTATACCGGATATGACGCCGAAGCACGCGCCTTGCTGCAGTTTTAGTTAATCATACACCATGTGTGTCAGAGTCTCTTAAAGTGGAACTCCCGCAAAAAAAGTGTTATCTTAACAATAATGAGATTGCAGGGGTATCATAGTAAAGATAATATTGGCTGGTGACCAGGAGCGGTCTGCTGGTACTCTTGCCCTTCCGGAGCAGCTATGCCAGTCTGTCTAGTAGTGTATCTCTTTTCAAAATTGCGAATGTATGACTATCTAAGTAGATGTCGTTTATATTTGAGTTTTATTTTTATCATTATTTGCGGCATTAGTGATAAATATATATATATGATTTAGTATCCTAATGGCATGCCTTAGTTCTCTTCCCATTTAATAGGCTGTTATGTGACATCGCTGTGGAGCTATTTCATGGTAGGAAGTGATGTCACAAGTGGACTTTTATACAACTGAAAGGGGCAAAATATGGAGTCCTGCATTTAAATAGCCCTTTCCACGTTTTTTAAGATTACGGGTTTGGGGGGTAAGATGCAGAGTGACGCATTTTCATTTTTTATTTTTTGGTTAACAAATTTACTACTTTGTCGCGGAAATTGAATGATTGTTTAAACGTTTCATCTAGTAACACCCTTAAAAAATGTGAACAGAATCTCTGGCTGAGAGTGGATATATAGTATGTCTGATTTTAGCCTTTTTGATATTGGGCCCAAGAGCAACATCTTTTCACCCCAACCGGGTGTTGCTTCTCATGAAATATTTGCAGCAGACCCTTGTCTGATGACTTTAAGAAGCAACTTTCTTATGGGAGAAGACAGAGCTCCTTTTGCTGGTAGGAAAGAGGGGTGCCAGGTACCTAATGCACGCATTTAAATGTGCTCCTAGTCTCTATTTTCAGCATAAAGAACACTATTTGGGCAGTATAGACTTGATCCGGCCCTCCTATTCTCATTATAAGTTGTACTTTAGAGATCCATGGGACTTGTGCTATGAATAATGATGTTTTTGTACTTCCTAGATATTTGCTACTGATAGAGGAATTAATCACCGATTTTGCTACAGTTTGTCTTTATATTTTGATGTTTACTGTAAAATGCTTAATCTGCTTCAAATAAAGTTACATTTATTTATTACATTTGTTTAAACTATTCCATGATTATGGCTACCTGGAGTCATCTACTGATCCAGCAGGACTTCTAAAAGTTATTTACTTTTAACTTCTCTGGCTGAAAAAGGCTAGGCGTGTGCATGCAGTTTGACACTAATTACGGCTCTTCTTGCTTTCAAATGGTGTAAATACTATTAAGAAACAAAATATTTGTAACTAATCCTGATGCATCCATGCCACTATTTCTGATGAACAAACTGCTTAGTTCTCATCCAACATTGATCAGAAGTTGTGTACAGTATGTATAGGATTGAAATCCAATACCCTTAAATACTCTGAAAGAGTGTTGACCGAGTCCTGATTTAGATGTTAAACATGGCAAAAGGAAGGAGGAATCCTTTCTGCACCCCGCAAGCTACCCCCAAAGGAGGAAAGTAGTGAAATTTCACATGAATTCTGGTAGACCATCACTGCTTAAAATAGGCAAATCAAGACAATTTGAAATTTGTGATACTGACCTCTGCCAGGAGTCAGTGTAATGTCAGACTGTGTCCCATCGTGGTGAGAGTCCTCCAGCGTTGCAGCAGAGCCACCACTTCATGGGCGGAATATTTAGCTTTTAGAACAGTGGACCAAACGGTATCAAATGTGCCAACCCTGGTGCATCTGGAAGGCCACTGCAAAATGGGTGACCAACAGCATAAACGGTTGTGTGTTCCTTGGTCAAGATTTTGCTTTCCTTCTCATACACACTGCTTTTCCTTCTGTTGAGATAATCCAGTATATACCACAACTGACTCCAAAATGTTAATTTCGATTTTAAGATGAAAAACAGTTGCATAATGGTGCTCTGAAACGTTGATATCAACTTGGAGAATTTTCACATATTTTTGGATTAGAATTTAAAGGCCTTCGTTATTAGTGACCCCACGTAAATGGGCTGGATTTTACCCACCTCTAGAGTTACCAATTCTGTAAGTACTTGTAATTGCAGGGATGGGTACCATCCGGGCTATTTTAATTCGGACTCTGAGGGTCCACTAAGAAATGAGGATTTTCGAGGGGGTTCTGTAATTCCGGTCTGATTTCCCTGAGTGATTAATAATTTTGGATCAAACGTTCACCCACAGATTTCGGATGCAAGTTAGGAGATCAGTGATGTTCCCTCAGATCTTATAAATCTGATGAGGCCTATAATTTCTGTCACTGGGCCAATCGTAATTAAGAGGACACTCATAAAGAGGTTGTATTTGATGCCAGCAAGCATTTTTTATATGGCTGCATACTGGAACCTTTGTGTATATTGATGCTTATAGAAGTCTAAGTAGCAAATAAGAAAGAGATTATGCTTTCGCCTATTCACCACTTTACACTTTCGGTTCAAAGCCAAAAAGACTCTTTAAAAAAATAAAAACCTGCTAAGCTCCTTAAAGCTCTCTTCCAGACAGAGCCCTGTAGCTGTGTGGTGCTAGCAGTGGGAAGGGTAGTGGAATAATTCAGAGATTCTTGACAGTGCTTTGATTTGGTTTAGGACACTACGTCTTTTGCGAAGATAGAGGGTTCCCAGTTGATTAAGTAATCTGTCAATGCCTTGCTTAGATGTTTACAAGTGAGACGATTATTATGCTCTCTAAAGAGGTGGGTTTTAAGCGAGAGCAAATTAAGTTTTAATTATATACATTCCATAGTTTTGCTAATTCAGGGAACTTCAAAGTTTGCAAAGAGGTACAAAGTTCCCTGGATTCAGCCGTGGCTGGCGTAGTTTCAGTTTGCATATTCCTGTTGTTGGATGCCCCCTTTCACACGGATTGAATATCCAGGCTACTTGGAATTACACTTAGTAGCTAACGCAGCAGAAAAAAATCATAACTTACACACACTAGCCTAGCATTGTAAAGGTTGATATGCCACTATGGCATAGGGGACCATTTTGATTCCAATTTTTATTTCCGTCAAAATTTGCTACCTTTGTGTTTAGCAAAACTGGTGCGGTTTGCAAAAAATGTTCAAGCTGGGAGCTTTGCAACTTCAGCCACTTCTCATTGTGAGCGCTTCTTGAATTACAAGAGGAATAAGAAGAGTCTGATCTGATGCTGTTTGTTGTTTCATAACCTGGAAAGGAAGTTTAAGAAAGGTTCTTTGTGGAAGTTTTCACTCTACATTTTGAAACTCGTACCTAACACAACTTCTTATTTTGTTCTGCCCACCAGAGATAGCAGCTAGACACCGGCATGTGCTGAGAGAGATTTGAAAGCCTTGCAGCTAGGTATGAATATTATTCTGGCTTGCTGCAGCAGCCAGTGTAGGTTTCTTGAGGTTGGTTTGATGTTGTTCTATTGTCCTCCCTTTTAAAAGGCTGGCCGCTGTGTGTGATTGCTGTTCAGGAGCACAGCGATGGTATCAGGGTGGTAGACATTGCTGCAGATCTAGTGTGGTGGACATTGCTGCCCTCCAGATTTCAGAGGACCACAATTTGGTCTTTGAAGTCTCATTCTGGAAGGTCTGGCTTGACTCTACAGAGCATGTGAAAGCGGATAACATGCCAGCTTGGTTTTCTTTGTGCCTTTGCTCCTGAAAGGCAAGTTGCTATTCATGTAAAAGGCAAGACCCTTAGTTCAGATGTTGAGGTGAGGCATTAATCCTTCCGAATGAATGTCAGAGTTTTTACTGGCTGCAGGAGTGGGTGATGGTATTAGTTGAGTTTCAGGTACGTACTGGACAGCCAAGTGTGTATCAGGAAGATAGGACCACCATGAAAGATGAAAATTGTTGACCAGTGTTTTAATACTGTTGATAGCAACGTTTTGCTATATGGTTATTTTGAGCCTTTATACCAGGAGGCGCTCAGGACTTCCACGTAGAGGTAGAAGGTTAACAAGCGAGGCAGAAACGTTACTTGATTCCACATATGCATGGTGGCTATTTTGAGCAAAAGGATCCCGTAGGATTATGTTGCTTAGACAGTACAGGATTTTGTCTTTGCTACCCATTAGCAAAGCTGAGATACATTTTCTTTTCCTTTGGCCTGTCTGTGTTCTTAACTATCTGCGTGTCACAATTGGTGAAATTAGGCCAAAATGTAAAAAGTGGTATCCAGTTATTTATGTTCTGAGTTATTGTAGTGCAAACCAGACCCAACTGAGCAGCAGAACGTTTTATATATTGGAGGAGTTCAAGAAAGTCCAGAAAAATAGATAACAGATGGGTCTTAAAATAATTCAGTTTTGGTGAAGATAAACATTCAGCTCAATTATGAGATACCTGCATGTGCACATTTTCAGGGAAATTTTCTAGTTCAATACAAAGTCAACATTGAGTACAGAGGCATTTAGTAGCTTACAAGGGGAAAGGAAATTGAAACGATAGATATTAAGTTTTTTTTAAATTAATGATCTATTAGTATAGGTAACCTTATATTATAGAAAGAATCTATACTGATGGAAGGGGAAATTCTTTTCCAAACTTGGGCACTTTTGCTTCCTGTTCTTGTTTTTCTGGAAGTTTGGGTTTCAAATTAAAGAGTATTGGCACTCCAAAGGGAGCACGGGGTGGCCAGTCATTATAAGCGGAGCTCCCCCCCCCCAGTTTTTGGAAAGCAATATGAGTCTCTGTGAGGCTAAGCAAAGGTCAGCCTGACAGACACTCACCATGTCCGGGTCAGGCAGCCAGGCACTTTACATGCACTGAATGCTTTGGCGCCTGGCAGCCTGTGCCAAGCTTTGCTGGGCTGATGATTTCACAGCCCTAAGGGTGTATCTTCATCAGCTTGCAAAAGTCTTGTGAGAGCCTCTCCCTCATGGCCAGGAGAAGCGTCATCCATCGACTCAGACCTGGGTGCTTCAGGCAGTGGGATATTCTAGTTTCCCATCCCTCCCCTAAGCATCTAGCTCCTTCCAGTGCCTTCTTCCCCTCCCACCAACCTCTGGACCAGCTGACCCTGCCCAGACCCAGTAAGCACTTTTTAAAATGTGTAGGTGCATGCTTGGATGATTGACTGTATGTGTATTTTGGTGTGTGTAGATGGGTTTGCGCTTGTGTGCTAGTGAATGGTGGGTGTAAGTATGTGTGTATGTTAGTGACAGTATGGGTGTGTGCTGGCCTGTGACCGCCGCACTATTGTTAATAATTACAGCAATAACCTTCTGTTGCTGTGTTGTTTAAAGTAACCTCCTATCCATTGCTCTATTTATTGTGTTTTTCTTTGTATCCTCGTAATCTCGTGCAGCAGGCCAGGCTTTAGTATCTTCCCTTACTTCCAGGTACTGCTAAAGGAACGATGCCCTGAAGTGACCTGTATTGTTCTGCAGAGTTGTGCTCTATAATTGTACCTCAGTGTGTCGGAGAAATGACACAAAGAAAGGTAGTGTTATGGACTGAAGAATTATGGGTGGGGTGTTTGAAAATCAAAGAAAAACAAACCCCATGGAGTGTTAACGCCTGTGTACCAAAGTGAGGTGAGGATTCTAAAAATACAAAACAAGCTAGTGTCTGTGATGTAGGTATAAGAAACCTGCACGATTAAAAGAAAGATTGAAATGAAATTGAAATTTTAGAGACTAACACAGCAAGTACGCAGCTTGTCTTAATGCTGCATACTTGCTGTAAGTTTCACAGGCACACTGAGAGCACATATTCCACATAAAAGTGATGTTCTACAAGGGAAACTGCGAAGGTATTATTTACACTAACCATCTACAGATGCTCTGTGAGGTAAGCACAAGCAGTAACTGATCGATTAGTTCTATTAATCTATCTGGCTAAATTGCTGGACATTCCTGGTCATTTTCTTCAGCTCACTTTGTTGATCATCAAACCTTTTCACGTCACTGAGTGTAAGGAAACATGTAGCTTAAATGATTTACATTTAGTCTTTTACACCTTCCCATCTCTATGAAGTCAGACGTCCATGTTTTACAAAAGGCTTCCAAATAAACATTGCCAGTATTCTCTTCAATATCATTGATGCTGTTAGGAATGTCCTACCTGTTCAGGGGAGTCCGGAAGGTTGGGGAGAGGGTTACATTGGAAAGAACCGATGCTTTGAAAGCCCAGAAAGCGACAACATGATGTCCTGAATCAACAGAATATCTATCCATAGAAGAGCAGGAGTCCTTCTTCAAACCCTAAATTAGAAAAGAGTAGCAACTTCTCCACTCTCTGATCTGGCCACCCTGGGCCCTAACATTTAAACTTCAAGATGGAGGCGGCTGCATATGAAGAAGGGTGGCGTGGAACACAATGGCGACCACTGACGTTGGTGCGAAGAGCCTCAATGTAGTTTTAGGGACGGTGGCTAGTGTCTGACCTATGGTGCAGAGTTCGCCAGAGGAGATGCTAGCATCAGAGTAACAAGCCAAACTGCAGATGCAAGCCGCAGAGAGTAATAATAGTGCTTACTGTTGCTGGTACGTCTATTGACTAAGGGGTGGTATTGTTTGTTGGGGTGATGATGGATAGCTCTATTTAAAATGCCAGGTAGAAGCGATTGGGAGCCATCGCTAAAGATAGGTCTGAGTTGCTGGTTTCAAGCAACAAAGCTTTTGAACGATTTTTCCTAAAAAAAAAAAATGAAAAAAATGAAGCCCCGATATAATTGAGGGGGGGCATGGCTGGAGAGACACCGGACTGCCAATAACCGCCTGTGATCCACCTGACACAGACAGGTGTGGGATCTCCATACTAGCCTCAATGAAACCCCTACAGAATAGTGAAAGTTATATAAAGTCTTCACAGTTGAGGGAAATTGAAGGCACTTACTTTCTGGTGCTCCTTTTAACTTTTGAATGCTTGAGTCTCTGTATTTCCCAGGTGTGTGCTATTAAAAGACCGAAACTCAATTTCCTGAAAGAACAAGGCATGGTGACACTCACAAAAATGCTTCTGTTGCCATCCCAACAGGGACATTATTGGCATACCAGTGTTCAGACAGACATAGTTCCCGGAACTTTCGTCTACTTAGTGTAAACAGGAAGTTATACTTATGAAAACTTGTAGTCTGAAGACCCTTTTGGCAGTAGTATTATCTTTTTTCCAAGCAATTTCTGGCTCGCCACCTGTCGACATTTTTTTTAATTTGTTTCATTTTGGTTTAAAACATGATCAACAGAGAATGAATAGAAGTACAGTTTTTCATTAGAATTTTTCGAATTGACGTGGTTGTAAACTTTAAAAAAACCTGTGTAACGCTGTGATTAATGGCATATTATAGATATAACTACTGTATCTAGCTTTGGCAGAGCCAATAGATCTGGCTTACATTTTTTGTCTTGACGTGAATATTTTTTTAGGCAAAACGTAACTGCAGTAAAAAATCAAATGTATACAGATGCATCAATGAAACAATGAATTTAATGTGTCTGTGGTGATTTAGGGTACTTTTGCAATGTAAAATATTCCTTAATGTCTTGCAATGCAATCACTCCATGAGAGGCAGAATAATAACCAAACATGGGCTAACTTGCCACTGCGGTTTAGTTGTATTTCTCTAGAGTTTATTACAAATCCGAAAAGTTTTATTTCCTGTTAATCTTTGTTGTAATTCTGTTTCTAAATCGATATTTGATTTCTGTAATTTCTTCTCCGTTTTATCCCTAATAAGCCATTCGGTGATCAGCTTTTTGCTGATTTTTAAAAGGGGTCCCTTGTGTTTTAAAAGTGTTACATACAATACATTAAAAAAAGTACAAGTTAGTACCAATTTAAAAAAAATTAGAAACTCAAACCAATTCTAAGTAAGAGACAGTAAAATGTTACCTTGATGAAAACGTGGTGCGACCTGTAGAAACCCTAACAGAAACGAGCTACTATCAACATCCTCATGTAAGTATAATTGGGGTAATATATACAAATACAACATATATAAAAAAAACTATACAGGCGCACATTTCAATTGCTAATGTAAGAGAATGAGTGGGTACTTGTAAAATAAAGGGAAATGAATACATGTGGCCACTTCAGAAAGTGAGAGAACATGAGTGGGCACATGTAGTAATCCAAATAAAACCAATCCAGTGTCAACAGCTGTGTATGGGGGAGTGCGCAATTTATACAAATAAACAATGGTAATTTAAATCACCCATATAAGAGAGCATGAATGGAGATGTGTGCACACAACACAGGAAAAAGCTAGTGTTACCAGCCCACGTGGGGTAAGTAGGAGTGTGTAAAAACAAATAACTGAGCCCTAGTATTCTTAGCAACGTCAGGCTCCAATCTGTGCTTCCTTTGCCATCTACAATCATTGAAAGGATAATGTCCATTGTGTTAGTTTTCTTTGTTCAGACTTCCGTCCATCATTTGTTTGCACAGCATTTTTCCCCCTAATTGGGAAGGGTATGCCCAGAAATGGGTCCCTTGCTCGCTGTGCCACTGGATTCAAGCTAGCCTGACTGTTGAGGGGTGATACCCTGAAACTGGTCCCAGGTTGCTTGTTTCCAGTTTAGGGAGAACCTTGCTTAGCAGTTCTGGCTTGACTGTTCCCTTGGGGAGAAGGGTCAAGACTGATTTGCATATGGCTGGGTCCAAACTGGGGTGACATGGTGAGCAAAATAACAATGGATTTAACCCAGATCTCTTGACTTGTGATGAATGTTTGATTTGTTCAACATTCTGTCCATCACTTGTTTGCGCAGCATTCTCTGACTCAAGCGTGGGAAAAAGGTCACGCTTTTATTAATGTCGGGTGTCAGTCTAGCCCAGGCTAGCGTGGAGTTGTTGATAATGCTTGATTTGTGTGTGGCATTTTGTATTGTGGACTACACAATTTTCTTGTAGCTTTTGGCCTCTTGATTCATGTAAGTGATGCAGCACTTCAGGTGATCCAGTTTTCTTTTGAGAGGTAGAGCACCGTGAGTGAAGTGGGTTCAGTAATTCTTGTCTCCGTTCTCCTGTGGTGTTTTGTTTTGATTTCAATGAGCGTCTCTCTCTCAAATAAGTGAAACCTCTCTTGGATCTTCTGAGGAACCATGGATTATGCCTTTTTTCATAAACCAATAAAACTTCATTTTTTTCTGCGTTTTGATGTCCACCAGGTGAGTTTTGCTGTCATATTGCAGGTTTTTGTGGAAGTGGAGAGTCGGCTCATTAGCAGTGATCTGAGATAGACACTATCAAGATGAATGTCATTCTGCTCAGGCCTGTAACCAGTTGTCAAATCAAGCTGCATATCCATCACCCTCATTCTTCCCAATGTTTGCATTCCTTTATCGCAGTTGTGTTCAACGTAGGTCAAATGACAGGATCTATGGCAAATTTTCATGGATAAGCACACAAGATAACCTTACATACAGTGCGAAGAATTAACAGGTATCGTGATCATTTTGCATGGATCTTGGCCTCCTGAACCTGTGCTGGTCACCCTACATTTAACATAATTTTCCACCAAAGACAAAAATCTGGATATCTTGTGGCATCTTGACTTAAATTTGAACTTTAAGATCGGTTCTGTTGTTTATGTGGCTTTTTTGTCATCTTCAACTCCTCCTTCAGGTTGTTTTGCCTATCTCCTGTTGAATTTAATCAACTGGTAGTACAATTATTGAATAGTTTCAAAGTATACTTTGGTGACTCCCTTATGGAGGTCTTCCTGACAGTTAGTTTGTTTCTGCAGCTAGTGCAGAACTCATTGGTCCATCTGGTTTTCTGACTTCGTAACAGTTATTCGGGTTTTAAACTCGGACACTGCTCTGGTTGCAGGAGGAACTTAAAGTAGCTTTTAAGTACTCTACCTGCCATGTAAATGTTTTCATGCTTCTACTCGTACTACCTGTAGGGGTAGGTTCAGCTTTTCCCTCTAAAAGGGCATTGCGATCTGGTAGTCAGATGCATCTTTACAGCATATCCTCAAAATTTATATTAGGAGTGGATGGCAAATTTTTGAGCCCTACTTTCAGATTTACATTCAACAATTGCCCACAGAAATCCCTACAGTACTGTCTGCTCCAACAATCTTATTTGGTCATTTCCTTCTGTATTTTTGTGCCTGTATTCGACATAGTTTATGGGGCAGCACTTAAAAACCAACAGTTGTGCACTGAAGGGTGTCGCAGTGGCTGGTGAACAGCTTTTGGAAAGAGGGTGGCAAAGAGTTGCAATTCAGAATGCAGAGCAGGGCTCCCCAAACCTTTGATGTGGTAGGGCCTGCTGGTTTTGGAAATGAAGGGTAACTGGTTGAGTAAGGACACTCGCAGAAAGTCAGAAATATGAAAAATCTTACAATCCGGACCCTTGGGTGCAAAAGTCAATTTGATGCGATGCTCAGAAATTACCTGTTTTGGGCAAAATTCTTCGCTACTAGAGACAGAAAGATGGCCTTTTTCATTCGGAATGTGGAGGCGATTCAGGTGTTAATAATGCAGAATATGTGGACTCTCCTTGTTCCATCCAGTTAAAGAGTCCTCTCTCGGAGGTCACCATAGAGGTGCTGACCCCCTTTCAGTAATGAACTGTTAGAAATTGTCAAGTTTAGCAAAACCAGATGAGCTTGAAATATAACTGTGAAATGGACTCCCAGATTTCAAGGCTTATCTACCTGGCATGCTGTATGTCCCAAAAAATCAAGCTGGGCGCAGTGGAGTTGGGTTTAAGGGGACCGTGGTCCTGTTGTGCTTGAATCCGTTTCTGTTGCCTTGCATTCATGTTTATCAAAGTGAGTTTCAGTCCCTACAAGTCGAGGTTTCATTACTCATTTCTGGCCCAGTATACTATGAATGTTGCTAGGCGGGTCGCAGGCACAGTACACTTGGTAGTGCTTGAAAGGAAGTGAAGTAAACAAACATTTTGAAATAAAGACACGGGTGTAACCCAGGCGGTGGAAAGAAAGGATATCCTATCTGTGTAAGGGATCCGACTCGGCAGCGATGGCTTGTAGCCACAGTTCCTTTGCCTCTAAAAGCATTCTTCAGCCAGTTTAGCAGGGAGGGTTCTTGGTCTGCAGGTTCTGTCTGAGCTTCTAGCCAACCACGGCGCTTGACGTTGTCGTGGACACCTCACTGTTCCTCCATACCAGAGCCATGTCAGGAGTTCACCACTCTGTAAGTGTCTGTCCACTTAAGTTTCTGTTTGCCTGTAAATAAAACTTGTCCCATTCAGCAAGTGCAAAGGGACTGGAGAAAAGAGGCAAAAGATTGGCGGTGTTAAATTGTATTTTTGTGGTGGTTCAATCATTTTGTTGCCACAAAGGCAGGTCCTTGGTAATCTGGAATTCCCCCACTGGCTACTGTTTTGTTTTCATCTTATACTTGTTGGTTTGTAGACCAGGGGACTTGGGGACAGTGTTGAGCTCAACGCCTAGTGAACTCAAGTGCTCAACAGAATAGAGGCAGTGTAGAGGGTAGTCATAGCGGATACTGGTTTAGAGTGTTTTTAAGGCTGTTGTGAGCAAAATAATTCTCCCCTCTTTAAACTCTCATACCAGCTTTCGGTTAGGGAGTCTGTATTTGGAGCGCCTTAAGATGATTCTCGCTTTTGTGCCGACATTCTCCCCAGAACGGAGTAACAGTTAACTATAGCTGTGGGGCAGATAAGTCTATTGACCTGTGTTAGATTTCCCCTGAATCTTGCCTCACAGTGTAAATAGGCACATAGTATACCATAGTTATAAATGGAGAGTAGGAAGAAGGTAGAGGGCAGGAATCCTGTGAGAAGTGCCTTCATCCACGGCTTCCTGCCTTTAGGAGATGTCCACTCCATCGCTGAAAACATCTGCCTTTACCGTCTGGCACCTTATTCAAGGCTAGTGTCCCAACACTGGGAATTGAGGGCTTGCACAAAGGGGTTCATGTGGCCTCATCATAAAACAAGCTTCTCTGCATTGACTCATCGATCCATCCTTGGTGGGTCGACAAGTGGTGGACATTGGGTTGTGCAACCTCCAAGCATATTTAGTCCTCGGCACCTCCTCGGAGACCGACCAATTTGGCTTCATTATATCCTCACAGAGACCCCTCAAAAGTGGTTTGCGATGCACCAAGTCTTCACATGATAGAGGGTGATGAAATTTACTTTTTACTAACTTGGACTACCGACATACAGCTGTGGCGATCCCCGTGGACCTTGCAAAAGCCCTGCTTTCGGTGTCTTGGTACCTGGATGCATCAGGGATGTTCTGCTCTATCTATGGCTGCTTGTTTTGCACTCTTTAAATATTTCAATTTTACACAGTCCTTGTTGCTGTTTGCCAGATCTCTCCTTGGCATGAATGTTCTCTGGCACCTCTTTGCTCATACAAGTGTTGCTGCCACTGGCAGATGTTTAAGACCCCATTGCCTGACAGGATCCCCATTTCTGTGCGTCTCCAGTACAGCATTGAGAGCTGCGAGCAGAACTCCTGGGAGACAGCGACCTTTAAGAGCTCTTGCATATTCATGACTTGTTCTTGTGCAGTTGAAAAAATGACTTTCAACCATTCTTGTAAATGTATGAATTTTATTTATGCACAAGCATTTGTAGGCACCAGGTGTTCTTAACTCGAAAAGGAAGATTTTCACGTGTTTGTTTTCGTTAATCTTAATGCAGTTATTTTATGTAAAACATTGGCTTGCTGTGCTGAATACTGTTGCGTGTTTTAAATTAAAAAAAACACCACATTAAGCACATTTGATGCCTTCGTGGGTTAGCAATCTCTGTTAACCAGGTCTGTTCTTCTTGGCAGTGGACTTTGACCCATGTTCAGGCACATTTTATTGCACTTGCGTGCCATTGCCATTCCGTCCTCAGCTGTATAATGTGAAGTGTTTGCCCTCCAATGGTAGGCCCATTGTTTTGAAACACGAAAAAAAAGAACTGATCCCTCGGATCAGCCCTGTTGTAAAGAACCGGACCATCCTATCAGCTATTCTTCCCCATAGCCCCTCTCACACATATCCCTATCCACTCACTTTCCCATGGTCCCTTGGGCCCCAGATGCTTTGAAGGGCTGGAGTTGGGCATTGTTCTTCAAGGTAATATTACTACAAAGTATGAAAACTGTGCTTGCGTTTAAAAAAAAATATATATATATATTTTATTGCCAGAGAAGACTGATTCTGTGTGCTGCCCAGAGCACATTTTATTGCGCGTCAAGTATAATCACGCCTGCTATTTGGCCCGCTTCTCCAGCTCTCCGGGAGCCCATTTTAATGATGCAAACATACCTCTGAAGCGAATGCTTGAGTAGCAGTCATTGAGAATGATTGAGACTGAGCCGATGAATTGATGGATTGACGGCTGACAGTAAGCACCCGGTGACTGCTGTCTTCCACGGAGCTTAGTTCGTAAATCCAGGCTATTTGTGACAAGTGAAGAACAGTCTAGAAACAAACGACACTGAAAGAGAGTGTGGAATGGATCTTTCATGCTGAAAGGTTTTTTGTAATTCAGATCAGCACAATGAAGCTATGTAGTGGTCACCCATTTGGGCTATCTGGATAACCGAACCAACCTCACTCCCCTAACCATACAAGATGGCTTTGCATCGGGAAAAATATATCACTGAGCAGCCCCATTCGGCCACAGCAATGTTCTGTACTCTCGCTGATGTGATGCAAAATCAAGTCAAGGTAGTAGATTTTTTGTAATCTTTGAACATGGATGATTATTTGCTTTTGAGATCTGGCGTTAGCCAAGACCTTTTGATTGTACATAAATTATATACATATATATATATATATTTATATGATACACTTATAGGGGCATTCTTCGAGTACCTTTTTAGTATGTAATTCACATTTTTTCCACCCACTACAACATACAGCATGGGGCAAGAGGTTGGCCCACTTCAGCATTCCCTAACCTCACTGAGTGACTGTATTTTGCAACACACAAATTAGTTTCCTTCAGTACTACGGAAATGTATGCTTTTTGTAGGCCAAAACATTGTTTTTGCTTTTAGTCAGAATTTTGTTTTTTAGATTGATGAGTACCTGCCAGCTTCACCAGCAAGAACTTTTTGCAAGAATCTTGACAAAACAAACATTGACAAAGCCAAAGGGATGGTGGTCAACACAGACATTTTGGCTTTCCCTATACTTGTTTTAATAGAGTAGAATACATTTTTTTTGCTTATTTGTTGATTAAAATTGTTATGGTTGACATTGTTACACAAAATCACTTCCTTATCAGCAGATTAACGCAGTTTCGTTCTCAAGGCCTGGTAATTATGTGAGTCATTAACCACTTTTTATAATGCCAGTTCTTACTTGTCCAACGATCCTGTTCATTATTTTTTTATGTGGTTTACTAAATCGTGTCCTCGAAACCTTGCATTTCGTCTTCATCAAAGGCATCACTGGCCACAATACGCTTGTATGCCTCATTGTAAAGTTATAAAGAAAAACAATGGTCCCTTAATCGGAAAGTTGTAACCTCTACTTCCTCGGAAAATATTGGGTTAACCATCAACAGCTGGGGAAAATTTCAAAACAAAACAGTTTTATTCAATTTGTACAATAACAGAAAAAATTATTTACATTTCCTAATCAAAACCGTTTGAAGGTAAATGATCCCAGACGGCGCAGTGCAAGTGAGGTAAGTGAGTGTAAAGTGCCCTGGTCCTACAGTCTATGTACATAAATATTGACTGATTAAGGATGCAAAGGTGGTTGATACACACTCTGACTCGGAGTGAAATGCTACAGAATCAAATGTAAAAACAGTACACTATTATTGTGTCAACGTCTCAACCCTATGCATTCAATTTAGACAGGGTCATCATCTGGACGCAGTTGGGGAAACATTTATGGAGGAGAAAGCGTCTGCCCAGTGGGTCTGCTTACATTTTACATAATTTAAGCTTATTCATTGAACTGTGGGGATGGCCAACTACCTGCCCAATTTATGAGATGGATGTTGAGAAAGCAAGATATACTTTCAAAGGGTACTGTCGCATCGGACGACTCGGATGAGGCAGAGAATCAATCCAAATCTGTGGTAGAAAAAACAGTGTTATGCCCAGTGTGCTTGAGTCTCTACAAATGAGCAATTATACTGGAATCGCTGATCTTGGTGACTTACCCGTCGTGTGTGGTCCCCAGTCAAAACATGTATGAAATAATATGGGATACCAATCGGGATCCGTTGGATGTGAAGTGGATGGCCCACCGGGATTTGATTATTCTAATGAAAGAAAAAATTATAAATGAAAGACTAGATGAAAACTGCCTCTTCACTTTCCACTCACTTACCTCACGTCACTCCTGCCCCATTTGGGATCACCTTTTTACATTTACATTTTTTTTATTAGGAAATTTAAATTCTTTCTGTTGTTGAACAAATTGAATAAAACTGTTTTGTTTTGTAATGGAACCAATCTGTTGATGGTTAAACCAATATTTTCCGAGAAAGTTGAGGTTCACACTTCCCCCTTAGGGGACAATTGATTTTCTTTATTACTTAATTACCCAGGCCCCAGGGTTGGCACTTATTCTTTTATAGTCATTGTAAAGTTAGGCTGAAGTAACAGCGTTTCCTGGTGGCTGTGATGTTGTTATGGAAACAGGAGGCTTCGTCTTGCATGGACAATCCTGTACCTCAAGCAGACATCTTTCTCCTTAATTTTCAGTTATCTCTGATTTGTGAGTGACAAGTATACATATTTGTTTTGGAGTTCATTTTCTCCCGTTGCCTATTTCTTCTTAAGGTGCTTAGAAACAAGACACTGAGTGCCTTGCAAAGGACTTGTGTACGTCAGGATAGACCGAGGTTTACTTTAAACTACACTCTGCGCTCGAGGTGCAGCCCACAAGGTGACTTTGGAGAGCTCTGATTCGACCCTTGTAATAGCAGTTGGAAGCACCCATGGTACAAGGGATGTGACTTTTGAGATGAGTGTGTAATTACTCAAGTCAGCAGATAGCCGACATACAAGCACATCAGCTATCTGGCTGGAATCTTGAGATCCTTTTTCCTCAACCTAGCGAGTAGCCAACATTAACAGCATACAGGCTAGTTTTGGTGCAGCTCTCAAGATGGTTGCTCCTTAAGTTAGTAGGTTGAAGGCAGACCTAAATTATTTGAGTTCTGAGGATGTTAATTACACATGGCTTGTGTAGTTGTTTGAGGCAGTAGATTGCAGGTACAACTGAAAGCACAGTAATATGGATATCATTCGTAGGGTCCCTTGCTCCAACAGATTACAAGCCCGCCAAAAGCAGAACCAAAGGCCAGATGTATCGAAGGATTTTATCCGTTCTTTGTCTATGGGGAAATGCATTGACCAATGAGGGCCCACATGTCTGAAACATCCATCTTTGACTCCGTGTGTGCTTCTGTCTGCGTGGGTTTCCAGCTAGCTAAAAAGAGTGAGAGGTATACTGTGTTGGAACCGGGCATGTGTTTGGGCAGGAGTGGCAGGGCCCATGGTATTTTCATTTAGGTATCCATCCCAATGCTGAAACACTTGTGTGAAAGGCTGTAGGGCGCTTAGAATTTCCAAAAGGGTTGGTGGTGGTGTGTTTTTTCTGCATGGAAACTCCAATGACACAATTTAAGCTATTTGTTACCTTCAAAGCACTAAATAGTTTTCTTGCAATTCAGGAAATAGTAGTCATAGATTTACATTCTTTGCACTGCGCCATTGTTGTCAGACCTAAGAGATACAAAAGGGGATGATGGACGGAGCGTTTGAGCAAATCAAACACTCACCCCCAGTCAACTGATCTGGGTTTAATCCATCACCATTCTTTAGCTCACTCAGCCACCTCAGTTCAGACATGGCCATATGCAAATCAGTTTGACCCTGTGCCTCATGGGAACAGTCCAGCCCGAACTGCCAAGCCATGTCTTCCCTGGACCGGAAACCAGCATCCTGAGACCGGTTTCGGATTCATAATCCTCATCAGATAGGCTATCTTGAATCCAGTGGCCAAGTGAGCAAGGGACTCACGTCTGAGCATACCCTGCCAACTTAGAGCGAACAAAGAGATACAAAAGGGGATGATGGACGGAGCGTTTGAGCAAATCAAACACTCACCCCCAGTCAACTGATCTGGGTTTAATCCATCACCATTCTTTAGCTCACTCAGCCACCCCAGTTCAGACATGGCCATATGCAAATCAGTCTGACCCTGTGCCTCATGGGAACAGTCCAGGCCGAACTGCCAAGCCATATCTTCCCTGGACAGGAAACAAGCATCCTGGGACCGGTTTCGGATTCATAATCCCCATCAGCCAGGCTATCTTGTCAGACCTGGCAGGCACAATGGGCACACTCTGTGGAGACGTCATACTTTCATTGTATGTGCACAGGATTAAACATTTTTGTGAAGGGCTGTGTTTGTCTAGTGTTTAGTGGTCATGGGACGACTGTTGGATGGAAAACACGAACATTGAGAAGGGTTCAGATTTGGAAAAAGCAGTCGCTACACTGTCTATTGAGGCATTGTGCAGCAGATCTCCGGCACCTGTTAAATGATCTTGCAGTAAAGTAAGCTTGCACAGTCAGAGGGTGTGTTCAGCAAAACCACTGATATAGACTTTACTGCCAATGTATATCTAAACAGTATTTTCGCATGGAGGTGAAAGAGAGGAAAGTAGAAGGTATGGTGTTCTGGGGCTAAAGTTTCAGCTATCTAATATGGTGGCTAAAGTTCTAGTTCCATTACTTATACTTTACCAACTTGTGCGATCTTTGCTAAACCACACAATCTTCCTCTGCATCTCTTCTCTGCCGAACTAGATAGTGCTCAGAAACCCCTGGAAAGCAGGCATTTAACCTCCATGTAAAACAAGCATCGGCAAAGCCAAAAGGATTACCTACTGGGACCTATTGGTTTTACTACGCTCTAGACATGCTGTACAGCATCCCTGATGTTGTACAACAAGGCTTTTAAAAAATAAAATAAAAACTGTGAAGCAACTGGCCACGTCATTTTCTAGGTGCATGCGTGAAGCATGCATCAACGTGCGCATGTCTACAAAATAACATAAGTGCTTTTTTCTTTTGTTTGTCGATTCGCGTTTGATCGGCATACAACAGAAAAAATAGTGCAACTGTATGGGGAGTAACACAGGGGAGGCGGGTGAGCGGAATCACAGCGGGCTGGGGAGCAACATGAGAGGACGGCGAAGCATCATAAGGTGTGAGTAGGGGTAAACAACATGGTGCGCTGGTTGAAGTAAGCAACTTGTGGCATGGGTGGAGGTAGCAAAAGGGGGAATCATATAAGAGAAGGAACACAGAGAGTCAGGAACGTGGGGAAACAAACGAATGAGAGAGAGCACAGCAACCATTGTGCTCACTACGTTTCACTGAATGGTAGACCACTATCAATATTCAGTCAAAAAGGTCCCCCTCCTTCAGCTTTAAAATATTAGTAGAGTTCCCGAAGTTTTAGTTAAGTGTTTATTGTAGAGGGTCACAACAGTGAACTGCTTAGTTTTTTTGTTGTTGTTAAAAAAAGTGTGTTTTGGAAATCCTACATTGTGGATAAAGCAGCTAAAACTGAAGAAGTAGCTGGACAGGAATAAGACTTTTGGTATGTAAACTGTTTCCCAGGGTCTATTTTTGTTTTCATTCAGTGGAACAATTTCACTACTCAACAACTTTCATCAATTTAAAATACAAAGAAAACGAATGTGGTTAAATAGGATTACTAGTCCACGCTTTAAATTAAGAGGTAGAAACAAGACTGTTGTCGGTGCTGAATCCTAAGTTTGAGGGGCTGGCCAGCAGTGGTGTCTGCCATTCAAGATTTTTTATTTTTTTATATTTTGGAACAAGAGGTAAAGACAAGAAATTTCAGGGATGAAGTTGATTGACAGAAACACTTTAGGCGTCCAGAGTCTGATTATTTTTTTTATAGCCGTGCTCCTACCAGGTGCTTTTCATGCAAGACAACAATTGATATGATGAAACATAGAAAGAAAGTGGGCAGAAGGGAGCTAGAGGGCAGCTGAGCCAGTACAGCCTAAAGGGGCAGAGGGCTAGCTTTGACAATCTACCACTGTGATACTTTGAGATACTCGCTCAAAACATGCAGAAGAACTTTTATTGGAGTGAGTTGATATTCATCTATGGAATGTGTGTACATGGAAGTATCTGTTTCCATCTTAAGGGGTTGGTCTCGACGGCCCTTTAGGCAGCCTGTTTCTCTTCCAAGGGAAGTTGAAGCTGGAGTATGGTTTCACAGCCCTTTTGGTTGCTCCAAATCTCTCTGAATCCTGCTTGCTTCCCACTTCTCTTCACATCTCCAACCCTGAGCCGGTAGCAAGGCTTCTCTCTAAATGTGTCCTATGCTGCTCAGACTGTCCGCTTTAGGAATGAGAGATTTTCCCAGCCCTCCTTCTAACGTTTGCTACAGTTTGTTTTGACTTCATTTCATCCCTTAATACTATTTAACAGATGAGCCATGCTTTGCACAAATTACGAAAACCGTCCTTTTCCAGAATTCTTCATAAGTCATGGTGTGTGCTTTGCGCACATAAATTTCTTCGGGCTCTTGAGGCTTGGCCTCTCTCCTTCCCTGACGTGTAACACTACATTCTGTGTTGGGGCTCTGGTTCCCGAGGTAGCTGCACGCTGTTCTTGGCTGCTGCTGATATCCGCTATGCCCACGTGCAGGACGTAGGCCCCTCTGACGTCGCCACGTTTGCCCTTCATGTCTCCAGCAGTGCGCGTGCCAGGCCCGTGAGGAGGATGTTGGATAGGGAGTGTGCACCAAGTGGTAGCCTGTTTGAAGGAAATTGAGAGAGCTGTTGTGGTAGTAGGCCACATCCATTTCCTTTATTTCCATGATTTTCTGTCTTGCCAACTTGTACATTGTGAGATCATCTGTAGAACATGCTTTTGTCATACCTAGAATTGTTTGATGTAATTTAGAATTGTGGTTGCTGTTGGTCCTTGGGATAAAATTTCCATTGACTTTTCCGGTCCCTTTGAATGTTTAGGTAGGGAGAAAAGGTTTTCTATTGTGGTCATAGATAATTTTTCTAAGTGGATTTATCTCACTTTTGTGGAACATCCCAATACTGATGCTGTCATTGACTTTTTGAGTTCTATTTTCAGTTCGGAAGGAGCTCCCAATCTCATCTTGTCTGATAATGGGGTGCAATTTGTTTCCAAGAAAATGAAAGATTTCTTGGAAAAGTTTGGTGTTAAATCTGAAACCACTCCTTTGTATTGTCCCAGGGCCAATGGTCAAGTTGAAAGGGCCAATAGGTTTGTTAAAGAGGGCATTCAGGCTGCTCTAGAGAGCAATTTGGATGTTCTACCATTTTTGAAAGAGAAGCTGTGGAGTTACCATGTTACTCCTAATT
This sequence comes from Lissotriton vulgaris, assembly GCF_964263255.1. NCBI lineage: Eukaryota > Metazoa > Chordata > Amphibia > Caudata > Salamandridae > Lissotriton > Lissotriton vulgaris. The sequence continues at coordinate 793,679,252 of NC_141685.1, read as the reverse complement.
CTTCTACGGGGTTTTCCCCTTATCTACTGATGAGAGGTAGACATGCTAAATCTGTTTTAAGACCTAACTTTGTCAAGGGTGTCAGGGCTGATGTCAACATGCGGAGCATCATTGGTGAGGCCAAACAGAACATTTGTGAGTCGCGTATGGCTGGCAAAATCTATCATGATACCTCTCTCAAGTCTAAAGATAAGATTATCAAGGTTGGTGACTGGGTTCGTGTGGTGAAACCTTCTTTATCTAGTAAAGGTTCTTCTAAATTTTCCAATCCGTTTCAGGTGGAGAAGGTTACTGATTCTGCTGTTTTTCTTTCTGAGAAGGGTTGGTGGAGCAAGGGTTCAGTTATTCTTCTCAAACCTGGGCAAGAACGTTTTTTTGCTGTAGATGAGGATGGTGGTTGTGTGTGGAATGATCTTTTGCAAAGTAAGGTGTCTCGTGTTGCAGATGTATCTACTGATGGATCTGCCCATGATGCTTGCCCTGATGTTGCTGTTTCTCCTGAAATTGTTGTTTCAGGAGAGGGTCCAGGAACCTCTTCTGTTCCTGTCTCGGTTCCTGTCCCTAACATGCAGGAGTCCTCTGGGTCCTCCTCTCTATTGGATTCCTCCTCTCATAAAAGGATTTCTAAAATTCCTAAGAAGTTTGATGATTATGTTTTGGATGTTTAATTTATTTTGTTTTTCTTTTGTTTGTAAAAGGATACATGTGGTAGTAGGCCACATCCATTTCCTTTATTTCCATGATTTTCTGTCTTGCCAACTTGTACATTGTGAGATCATCTGTAGAACATGCTTTTGTCATACCTAGAATTGTTTGATGTAATTTAGAATTGTGGGGGTTTGGTTGCTGTGGAGAAGACGGTTGGATCTGGAGGAGTTGGGATGTTGGTCTAGCTGTTCCTGTGGGTTTTGTGGTATATGAAATAAAATATACTTTTCACAAACCTTTTCCACGCCTGACGCTGCATCTTTATAGCTGTTGATGTTGAGGGTCTCGAGTAGTATGATCACACTTCTTAGGGTAGGTCTGAGGAGCGGTCGTAGGCCCCTGCTCTGACACTACCGCCGTTTGATTCCCCCACAGACCTTTTCTGCACTCGACGCAGACACGGTCGGCACGACGTCAGCTCGAATGACCTCCGCGTGAGTAAGTCTCTTAGTAATCCTCTGCCTGGAATTGAAACAAAATAATGGATTTTTAATTGGGAGAAACGGCTGTTCATCTTTCCATTGTGTGTGCCACCGCGAAATAATTCCGTGTTTTTGTTTGTTAGCCGAGGATTTCATGTCTCTAGTGACAGATGTAGGAACAGTCTGTGCTCAAGCCTGCCGTTTTTTCATGGATTCCGAGTTGTGATATTTTGCGAATTATGATATGTTTTTCTAGCAGACGGCGAGATTCCCTAGGGCCCTAATGCCTTCGGCTGCTCGGTGTTGGCTGTTGGGCAGGCGGTTTTATCTGGTTCGTAGCCCTGCCTGTGTGCGGCTATTGCCTTGCCCTTACACCTTTCTTCTTCCAGACCTTGGCGGTGTCTCTCTCCCCAAGCTACAGGACGCAGATAGGACACAGAGTGGTACAAGCTCGCCAGCTGGTTCCCACAGCCGGGCCACACCTGAACTCTTAGAAACCCTGACAATTGGGCTGCCATGTACCATTTGGGAATTATGCCCTATGGGGATTTACCCACACCCTCTTGGTTTAGTAGAACATCTGTCTGTTCGCAGCCCCCAAGGAGCTGGAGAAGCAGCTCGTTATTTATATTAGAAGCAACTATATTTCTTCCTATGATTCCAATTTCTTTCTCACCCTCACCTCCCTTCCATTATCTGAATTTTTGACTTTCTTGCAAATACCCATCCTACCTTCAGTGCACCAGATTGCACCTTATTTCTTTCTGTCCTCCCTCACCTCATTCCCCTATCGTTTTCTTTCCCCTCTCGACTTTCTAATCTGAAGTCCTTCTCTCCCTTGCTTTCCTAATGTCCCTCTATTGCCTTCAGACACTGCTGCCCTTTCTTAATCTGATTTCCTTTCGTCATTTATATGATATTTTTCCCCACCCCGTCTGATTGCCTTCCTTTATCTGATATTTTTCTTTTCTTCTCTCACTTCCTTCCCACTCCTTATCACATTTCATTATTTTTCCGCTCCCTTCACTCTAATCTGATTTTGATTCTCCCGACTTCCCTTTTTAGGTCTAACCTGTGAGAGCATACACTATCGCTTGTGAGACTTTTGTGGTCAGTAGTTGACTCAGAACCCACCCATACCTTGCTATTCTTTGTCATCATTGTCTCTCTTCTTTGCTGCCTTCTAATTGGGCATCGCTTGCCATGTGTATCTTCCTTTTTCCTCTGGGGCACAGGAACCAAGTACAGATACATTTTCTTTGATTAGTGCCTCTCCGCTGGTAATTTGCTGCATGTGCTGTGTTGTAGAACTATTTGCACTGTGACGCAATCAGACCGGGTCAGTGCTGAAAGTGTCATATCTCATTGTTTTTTAAACATATCCCCACCACCTCCCTGTTTCTTTTCTCCTAACACCCACTCTCTTGTCCATGTTTCTTCTTCACGTCCCGCCATTTAAATGGTCCAACCACTGGAGGGGCCGTGTAGTAAACGACGAGCTGTTGATGCAAAGTACTGCTCAGGTCCCAGCCAGGGCCGGGCTGGCCATAGTGGGCACCAGGCATTTCCCCGGAGGGCCGCTAGGGTGGGGGCCATCTTTTGGGCCCCTGGGGGCAGTTTTCGTTTCCGGGGGTTGGCAATATCGCCCCCCCTGTAACAACATCGGCCGAAACCAGCCCTCGCAAACTGCTCGGCTGCACTCCCCCTCACTCCGGGGGGCTGGCTGAGCAGTTTGCCAGGGCCGGTTTCTGTTCCCAGTCCTGCCCTGGTCCCAGCAGCATTTAAAACATGAAATACTCTAATGCTTTTGCTTTTTTTATGTGGCTGATCAATTTGTAGTTTCTTTGATAATACCACCTCCTGTTAACTTCTCATTTGAATACTTTTTATGCCTCGACTTTGAATTTCGACTTTTCGTTGGCTGCGGTCTGGTTACGGACATCTGAAACGCTAGATGACGGCTTTAGCTTATTGCATTTCTTTTGGTGGCCATGTTTGATATAGGTAAACATTCCTGTCTGTCGTCTCATAGGACATGTGTGTGATGTGGCCATCGTCGCTGTTTGGTTTCTGAGACCAAGTTCTTTCTTGTTTCCTCCGAGTGTTTGCTTTTGTTCTCGGTTGTAAGAGGAGCGGTTGTTGAGCAGTGTCTAATTGCTTCATGTTTGGTAGGTTCATCTATTGCTTGTACCCTAAGTTTGTGAAGTGGATGCCAAGTCCCCTCATCCGATTGAAGGACATGGAGAACAATATGGTCTTTGTCTAATTTAGTTTAGGATAATTGTCTTGTTGAAAGAGTAACGTAAGCATTACTTAAGTGTTGGTTGTACGTGCTTCATCAATGTGCATCGAAGTCTACCTGCCCCTTTATCAAATTTGCTGGTAAACAGTTGATTCATTTCTAGCTCGAGACTGCCAAATATAACAGCAATGCAGAGCAGCAAGTGGTGCGACTGAACTAACGCAGACCATTTGCTCAATGTGTGTTCTCATTTACAGGCCTCCTGCTGTTTTCTTCCTTCCTGTCCCTATTTCTTATTCCCTCCCTCCCACCCGTCCTCTTTTCTTATTCCCTCCTGTCGTCCCGTCCCTGTTTATTACTCCCTACCAACGCCACCCGTTTTCCCGTCCCTGTTTCTTATTCACTCCCACTCTCCTGTCCCTGTTTCTTACCCCCTCTCACACCCAGTAACCACCCCATCCGATTACTAAAGCCAATAGCTCACCCCTGGCCAAGACCTATTGAATTTGCCATTGCTTGTTCGATTCCCTTCTGCCTATATCCTCTTTCTTTACTTCCCTCACCTTCACCCACGGTCTAGTCCGCCCCCCACATTTCTCCTTTTTGTCTGATTAGCCACTTTTTCCATTTTCTTATTTTCCTCTTTTTCAACTCTGTTTCTGCTAATGTCCCCAGGTTCTTACTAAGAACCCCCATAGTCCTTTCTTAGTAAGAGCATCTTGTTCGCCCGTTTCCACCCTTTAACAAAAAAAACTTTATGGAAGTCCCCCATCATGTGCATTATGCTCACAGGTACCGGCTACTACTATAGTACATTTTGGATATCCTGTGGTCCAGCTCTGTAGAATTGGGAAATTTGTACCAAAGTACCTACATATTAACCATTTAAAAAATGTTTTGCTGTGGTCTAGGCACACTAAATCAAATTACTCTTCCTGTTTCACGTTTCTCTGAGATTTAATTTTTGTGCGGGAAACACACTCAAACATATACACCAAAACACATGCTCTCAATGACTCTCAAATGGCAACAAGGACACACATGCAGACGTGCTTCGTTGAGCTTATGCACTCCTACAGATCCACAAATGCATATGCATATAGAGATGGAATACGCAGACGTGCACTCGTATGCAAACATTTACATCTATACTCTGAGACAAGCATACACAAAAAACTCCAAAGAATCTGCCAAAATGCCATGGGGCAACTGCATGTGGTGACAAAGAGCATCTGCTATCTTGTACCACTCCCACTGACTGTTGATGCCTTCTCTCACAGTCTAATGCACATATTTAGATCTCACCGATAAACAGCCTAGTGGATGTTGTCGACCAACCTATTGTATCCAATATTTTAACATGCACTTGGAGCGGGCATTGGACCATCTAACCTCAAACCATTCGCTTTTGTAGTTTTGAAATTTGATCCTTGACGGGCAGAATAGTTCTAAAACATTGCATGCAAATAACATAGTAAAATGATAAAGCTCCATCATCTTCGGTAAGAGAAGCATAATAAATACACCGAGGAAAACTACACTAAAATATAAATGTGCTTTTTCTCTACAGTTAAAGCTTTTAACTCCACTGCTCTATGATGTGTCAAGTGAGAAAGAGGCACAGCAGATTGACAAGAGAAAAAGAGCTGCATGTAATGGAGAGAACCCGTTTTTTCTCTATCCCGGTCTCTGGGGAGCCATTTCTAAACCCACAATTTCCATAAGCTGAATACACACCTTGGTCGGTACCAGCCAGCCTCCTGAAGCCATCACAGCCAGTCATATGGATCCCGTTTTAGTCTTTTCAGGAAAACTCCATTCTAGTCAGTTTGGGGAAATTGGTAACTCTTCCTTCTATGCATCTCCTACAAACCCACTGGATAGCTCACCAATGCTTGACATTCCTTGCCAATAATTTCTGCTTGATATTCACAACTCCTTAGATCAAGCCTAGTAAACCGTGGAGCTATCTAATTGTGAAAGTTCTATTGTGGGCTTACCAAGAACACAGATGGACTTAGAGTCTGCCCATTGATTATCGTTGGTTGGCTTTACTGTCATTCTCATTTACCTGCTTCTTTTTCGATGGCTTGCCTTGTCCATCTTGTCTGTCCCTCCTGTGGAACATTGCCAATTTACCAGTGCCAACTTAATTGTGTCCTGCTACTGCTCACTTTTAGTCAACTACTTTTCTCTTCTGTCTTCAGCACTCAACAAGAGTGTTATTTCCAGCGATCTCCTTAGTGTGCTTCTCTTCCCCGCGCCACTCTCCATGTTTCTATCTCTCCCGTTCGCTTCTCTCCAGTCTCCCCCAGTGATGCACACCCCCTTGTGTGCTTCACCCTGCCTTGCTTTCTGGCCCATGTCTTGCTCCTCCCCAAACCACATCCCAGCTACACGTTGCTCACACTCACACCTGTTTGCTTTTTAACTCTTGTGCTTCACGTTGCTCCCTCTCGCCAGTTTGTTTTTCCCTGCCCCCCAACCGCACCCTGCATGTTGCGGTGACCCCTGTGTTGCTGCCACTCGCTCGCTCCCCTGTGTTGCTTTCATCCCACTCAAACCCCTGTGTTGCTTCCACCCTGCCGGAACCCCTGTGTTGCCTCCACCCCTGTGTTGCTTCCACCCCGCCGGCACCCCTGTGTTGCTTCCACCCCGCCGGCACCCCTGTGTTGCTTCCACCCCGCCGGCACCCTTGTGTTGCTTCCACCCTGCCGGCACCCCTGTGTTGCTTCCACCCCGCTTGCACCCCTGTGTTGCTTCCATCCCGCTTGCACCCCATGTTGTTTCTCATGTCAGTCGTGCCCCTGTGTTGCGTTCACCCCACTCTTGTCCCTGTGTTGCTTTCATCCCACTCTTGTCCCTGTGTTGCTTTCATCCCACTCGTTCCCCTGTGTTACTTTCATCCCACTCGTTCCCCTGTGTTACTTTCATCCCACTCGTTCCCCTGTGTTACTTTCATCCCACTCGTTCCCCTGTGTTACTTTCATCCCACTCGTTCCCCTGTGTTACTTCCACGCTACTCGTGCCTGTTTCACTTCTGCCCACCTTTCCCCTATATTGCTTCCCTCACCAGCTCCCACATGTTGCTTCCCCATTCCCACGACTCATGTTGCTCCACAACCCTCCTAAAAATAATTGTGTTTGTGCATTTTATCTTGTTATTTGCTGATCCGACTTGGATCACTGAATAAAAAGACAAAAAAACACTGCATCAATTTGAAAAAGTGCATGCTTGATGCGTCACAGGATTGTTAAAAATTCTTCAATCATGATGCGCAGCTTCGTGAATGCTGTACTTCGCTAAAAATCGCTGGCAAAGCTAATATGTCCTTAATGTAAAATCTATTGGCTTTGCTAATGCTTGTTTTTCCTAACCAGGGTAAAGGGGGTTCAGATCTTGAAAGAACAAAAGACTCTTTGACGGTACTGTTTTCTGTTGTATCACTTCTAGGATGATTCTGTCTCTCAACAATGCTTAACGAACCACTAACATCACAGTGCTTCCTACTTTGGTGCAAGTGTTTTCCAGCTGTCTCTCTAGTGTTCTTCTCTTCTCTCTCCACGCTCCGTGTTGCTGTCTCTCATCCATGTTCTTTGCCCTTGCCCCCCTCCATGATGCACATGCCCGACTGTGATTCTCTCAAAGCGTTGCTTTGTAGCCAATGTGCTTCTTTCATCACTTCTAAGCTGTACATTTCTCACTTCTACATGTTTGCTTCTGTCCTCCTGTGCTTCTTGCTGCTCTTTCTGTCTCCAGTTTGCTTTCCTCCACCCCACAACCTATGCCCTCCATGTTGATTCCCCCACCCATGCTGTGTTGCTTCCCCACGCATGCCCCTGAGTTTCTTCAATCCCACTCCTGCGCCTGTGTTTCTTCCACTCTACTTGCTCCCCAGTTTAGCTTCCACCCGCCTGCTCTCCCGTGTTGCTTCCCCCACCTGCGCTCCCTTGTTGCTTCCTCTGATTTGCGCCCCTGTGTTTCTTCCACCCTCATCATTACATTCCCATCGGCTTCCAAAAAAAGAAATTATTTCACACTTTTTCTTTCTTTTTACTTACTGATCCAACTCGGATAGGTAAATAAAAAGAAAAGGCTGTTGCATCATTGTGTAGGCGTGAATGAGTGGTTCTACAATGCTTTTATTTATTCTCCTTAGTCATGCTGCACATCATCAAGGAAGCTCTACATCCTCGCTAAAAACCATTGACAAAGCCAATAGGTTTCAAATGAAAGACCTATTGGCTTTGCCAATGCTTGTTTTTCCTAGACATAGTCTAGGGGCTCAGATCTTGTAAGGAAAAAAGACATGACTTTTTGGCATTATTGTTTTCTGTTGTATGGCGTCTAGTAAGATTTTGTTTCTCATCTCCGCTGAACGAACCACTACCATCACAGTGCCTTCGTTTTGGTTCCAGATGATACTGGTTTGGGGCAGCGTTAAAGCTTTTTAAATAATTCCTAGGCTCTGTTCTTGCTGCAAATCAAGGGGCTCAACTATCGCATCTCCGATGCACTTCAGAATGTCACTCTGGGATATCTCCTGGAACCACTAGCACTCTGATATGAGCACTTTTTACAATATCCAACATTTTGTACCAATCTATCGTTCTCTACAAAGCATCTGCTGTGTTTTTCCGTACGGGTTCATTTAGAAACCCCGCAGAGATGATGCCACCTCCGCTTGTCTCTACATTTAGCACTCTAGTAGTTGGACCCTCTGGATTCTGCTCTTTTCCTCTGATCGTATGTTCACTTGTGTTTGATGTCTCATGGAGTCTGTTTCCAAGTCACGTATAGATTGGCTGTTTTCCACTGTGTCAACTCTGTTTCCTCTTTAAGTTCTGATGAGGAGTTTCCTTGTTTATTGCTGAGGTGCCCTACAATAGGCCGTGAAAAAGGCTTTTCTTAACTTCTTTTTTTCCGCTGAAGTGCCTACCAATGCAGATAACAACGGGCAGCCACTAGTGGTCATAACATAACACTAGAGGCCTCCACTTCACTTCGGCGAGAGAGACAGATCACCGGTCGTGTTGTTGTAATTTCCAAGGGCTGCAAGCAAGGTGATCATTAAACAAAGCTGGCATCCACGGGCATCTCCTTGGTGGTACTGGAGCTTCGACCTGCCAGCCTCAATATACAGCCTCACCACCCTCTTGGGTGTCCAATCCTCTCTTATGTCATACAGGCCTCTTTCGATAGGCCGCAGCCCTGGTTAAGTTGCAGGGCTCAGAAGTCTCCTATTACACATCAGCACAAAATAAAGGCTTATGCTCCAGAGGGCGCCCTTCAGTCTTGCTTACCAGGGGCAGCAGCCTGGAGACAGAACTGCTGGAACAATGCTGATCGCAACATAGCAGGCCAGTCCATGGTTGTATGGTGATCACGAAAATCCCCTATGTTTTTCCTGGTGAGGCTATTGGTTTCATACATTGTCAGTTTCATTTTACGTCACACTGCAGGCATTTGGATCTCTCACTTTATTATATTGTCTGTTTCTCTGTCCTTCCGTCTAATGTGGTGTACTTGTCTTACAGTTCACGTGGGACTGTTTTACTTTCTGACCGTCCTCCCCTCTCTGCTTACTGCTGCTCTCTTCTTCTGCTCGTGCGCTTTCTCTTCCTGCTTTCAAACTTTTGATCTCTGGTCATGACAAGAAAGAAATGGGGTTTTGTGAGCCGTCATTGCTGTCGAAAGCACAGTGTATTTTTATACTTCCTCTGCCCAGCTGATTGTTGTTCAAGGGTTTCTTTGTCAAAGTGTCAGACGTGAGAACAATTTTCCTTGTTGCCTCAAGTGTTGAGTCACAAGCTCTGGTGGCATGGCTCATGGAGCGCTGCCGGAGGCCTCCTCCGCACACTGTGCCAACCCTGTTCTGTAAAATGAAGGATCTGAAACTAGGACTGTGATTTAGATAATGATTACCACAGTGTTTTATGTATTTGATGGGGTTGTGGCTCATCCTGTTAAGAAACACGTAGGTTCTAGCCGTTAATATCGGTCTTCTAGTGTGTTCAATGATGTTCATTTTTTTTTTAAACAAAATGTAAACTGTTGTTTTTAGGACTTGTTTGATAGCACACCCTTACCTAATGTTACTTATTAAGATACACCTAGTATGGTCTTTGGCTCCGCCTCACTGGATTGTTATCCTCCAACATCAGACAATTGTCTGTTTGGTGTCTCATTCCACCCCCGTATGCAGTGTTTGCATTGGAGTGCAAAAAGAATAATGTAACCCTCCCAAAAGATATCTGAATCATCACAAATTATTTCACTTTCTCATAGATTCATTCTATACCAAAAGCATTTGTTTTTGTTTTGTATTTTTCACTGCCGTAGTATTTATAATACAAATATTTTAGTCAGGACTCCAAATGCAAGCCAGAGCTATTGGCTTTGACAGTGCTTATTTTGCTCAGGACTTATTGCCAGCTTTGTAGTTTGTAACTCCCTCCCTGTGGCGCTCTACGTCAGCCAAGAATGTCCTCTTCAGAAAGGAAAGATTTTCGGCACTGCATATATTTCAACATTCCTCAATTTCCACGTCACCATTGGATTTTCCACCAGATTTGGCTTTTATCATACTCTGTTATGTTGCTTACTTGTGTAGCACCCTGACGTCAAAGTTTATCGGGTTTATGTTAACCAAGACTGAAATAAATAAATGCAACTTGTCTCAACCATTCAGTTTCATTGTTCTTGACATAGGTATACAACATGTCTCATCCCTTTGTTTAATGTCCTCTACTGGATTACTCTTCCAGACCATGCAACAGTTAAAAGTTGTTCTGCTCCAAAAGGCCTCCATCCTTCAATTCCTCTCAGCTGCAGAGAATAGGATGATGGAATGCTGGAGTATTAGATATTTGTGTTAACTTGTTTACTATTGATGAAGTAAAGGCTGCCACTATGCGGTTTACATCTAAGTTTTACCCCATGTACAGTTGGTAAACTAGATTTTTATGCAAGGACTTGTTATATTTTGGGTTCACAGGCTGCGTTTTTCTTTGTTTTTAAGTGTATGTTTGACACATTTGAGGACTAGAGAATATTATTTTTTTTCGTTACGTTAATTAACTGCTTGATTGATGAAGCACATTTTAGAACTGGCTAAAGAAGAAAAGTGGTGTTAACACATGAACTGTTCACGGACATATGCAACTTTGTTGCCATTTTTTATTTACGTTTGCTTTATTCGCAGATTTTCGTTGCTGGAAGAGTAGGGGGTCAATAATTTATTGGCTAGTGGAGCAGAGGATCTCCTCCCTGATCAGGATTTTGAGTAGGTAGTCTTGTAGTGAGCTAATGGATCTCAAAGTGGCATATTTAATATGATTTTCTTCAGTAGAAAACTGAACCCATGGTTATAAGGATACCGATAAGGCCTAATCAAGTTGTTAAGGTGGTGATGGTCTACAGTGCTTGTACTATTGATGAGCATCCAATATCACAGTTGGTCAGTGCCAAGCAGGTACACACTATAAGTTACCTATTTTGTGTTTGTGCATAAATAAGGTTAGAAATCTAGAACCCCTGCTTTTTGCCAAATCCACCCTTGCTGTAGCACCAGTCTCCACCGTGGTATCCAGCATGTTAAAGGACAGCCCAGATCATGGGCATTTGTTAAGATTCTGTGAGGTGTTTGCATCTTAAATGGCATACACTGCTGTGCATGACTGGATGTTGGCCAGTGAAGGAAGGAGACGATGCCCTGGAACTGGAAACATGTGGCTGCTTTATTCAGGCTGTGCTTTAAACTAGACAGCTTTCTTCCACTTTCTATGCATACAGTTGTACTTAGACAGCCAGGCCACCAAATCTTGCAAACAGACCTATGCTTTTTTATTTAAATTTCTGTTTATTGAAGTTTCACCGAAAAAACAAACTGCATTGAAAATCGTGTTGTAGGAGTTCAATTATTTAGCAGTTAATTAAATCAAAGAATCGACGACTTCACAATAGATGAGGTCAACAAGTACCACAAAGCATTTTTTTAAAAAAAAAAAGCTGAAACGGTATAGCAAAAGGGAATAGAGGGAGGGAGGGGAGAAAGGGAGGCAGCCACACATTCGGAGAGGGCAACAGGAGCTCTCACAGCGGCGTCTCCAGCCGCCTTGGCGAGGGGTCTCCTCTAAGACCTGCCACGCCCTAGCTCAAGGCTTTTGCAGCAGAGGGCACTTATTGTAGAGGGCCATATCACACACTAATCTGCATATTGTGCATCAGGTACAGTGTACTCCACTCCCTCCCCTATGGATGTGTTAATTAAAGGCAATGTTGCTTTGTAAGTGTTCTGTCATGTCAGTGATGCCTTCAGGGATGTCACCTACAAAGCATTGGAAGGAGCAATGGTTATGTAAATCAGTGATAGAGGTTTCTTCCCTTTTGTGTTCTCTGATACTGTCTTAAGTCACATGTACTGTGTTTTAAGGAAAATGTATACGTAACTTGCAGATTTAAGGTATTAATATTCTCCATGTCAATACATGTTGCTTCTTGTATCGAAAGTCATAACTGTTTCCAAAATCATTGTCATACACCACCCCATTAGACATTTATTACCTTTGATTCTGGTGACCCTGTATTGTTCTCTGTATTCATGTCCATCCTCCTGAATCCTCTGCACTTGTTTTCTTTCCTGTTTATGCTTCCAGGTCCTTTACACTACTGATACTTTCCTTTAGCTTTAGACTTTCAAACCAATCTCATGATACTTTTCCATTAGATCGAGCTCCTTGAGCACTATTCTCTTCCACATTTTCTCTGGCCCCTTAATGTACTTAAAAAAAATAATAAAACTTTATTTGCGCTTCCGGGGCATTAATCTATTCCTTTAGGTTCATGCTACTACTCTGTGTTGCTTCAAGTAAATGTTTGCAGCTCTCATCATTATATTCCTTCAACCCCTTGTTTTGAATTCCTCTGCACTGATATTCTGATCCATCTAGCCCATGCTTCCAAGTCCTCTGCAGTACTGTTCTATTCCTTCAAGGCCACAGTTGTAATTCCTCTGCACTGTTCTATTCCACGCTTCCAATTCCTCTTTATTATTGTTCTATTCCTTCAAATCTGCGGTTCTAACTCCTCTGCATAATTTTTACATTCCATCATGCCCACACTTCCAACTCTTCTGCATTATTGTTCCTTTAAGCTCACTGTTCCAGTTCCTTAACACTTCTTTTTCAATGTCTTCAAGCTTGCACTTAAAGTTTCTGTGAACTACTTTTCTGTTCCTTCAAGCCCGCCATTCCAGTTAATCAGCACTTCAGTTACATTTCTTCAAGCTCATGCATTCAGTTCCTCCTCACTATTGTACTATTTCGTCAAGGTTCTAGTTATACTGCACTAGTTTTTCATTCCTTCAAGTCCAAGTGTCCTATTCCTTTGCACTTTTGTTTATAAGTTAACTCATTCCATTTTCCTACCATTAAATTGTTTTTTTTTGTTTGTTAAAAGTTACTTCCAAGCAATCTTCGGTGTGACTGAAGGCAATCTGAGCGCATTGAGATGTTTGCTCTCCTTCAATATTGCATCACAACGTAACAATCCGCGGGTTAAACAGAGAATAGAGACCAGACTCATTATTTACATTTCTAATGCAGTGTCGTACAGTGCAGCAAAATTTCTGAATATATATTTTTGTTAAAAAGGAAGATAAACAAATTTACCGTTCAAACATATATTTAAGAATCCATTACTATATTTATTTACACTTTTACCAAATGGGTAAGTTTACATTGCATGAGAATTCTCACATGTGAAGCTAATGGCCCCTGTCTTCAGTAGTTGTAGGGGCTATGGTCACAATTGCATTTGTTGTTGCTCAGTCAGTGCCTCTAGTTTTCAACTGCAACTTGGATTTGTGCCTCAAGAGATGCTGTTTGCTCAAGTGAGGCCTTACATTCCAAGCTCGCGGCAGGGCGCGCTCGTCTGCCCTTACGCTGTACACAGAAGAGCAGAGACCGTTTGGGCACGAGGTAGTTAACAATAGCGCTTTTGTCTTAGTGCCCCCGTTTCTGCCTTGATCCCGTCCAGCCCACCTCTGGCTATGCGGGCCTTTTCATCTGCAAAGTTCTGAGCTTCGTTAAGGTTCGGTGTTAAAAATGTGGCTGTGGGTCTGGTTGCTACAATGCTACCAGAGCACTGCTTTACGTGCTCTTATCATTCTTGTGTAATCCGCTGGCCTCCTTTCACCACCATTCCAGTGTCCCCGTCACACCTCCTGTGATTGCGGCTTTCCTCTACCCCTTGCACTTCTCTCCGCGCGCTGGGTGCAGTCGGTAGCGTGGATGCGCGCGCGCTGGGTGCAGTCGGAGGCTTGCGTTCATGCGCGCGCTGGGTGCCGTCGGTAGCGTGGATACGCAATCTGGGTGCCGTCGGTAGCGTGGATGCGCGCGCTGGGTGCCGTCGGTAGCGTGGATGCGCGCGCTGTATGCAAGCGTGCTTTTGATGAGTCTCGCACCGATGACTGACGGAGCTCGAATCTCTCCCTGCCTGCTGGGGCTTTGGAGCCGCGTCCTCTTTACCTTACATCCTAGCGTGCAGCGCTTCAAGTGATGCCAGCGTTTGTTCCTTTTAATTGGCCCCTTAATTGAATCTCAATCCTGAAACCATTTTATAATTGGTTAAAGGACTCGCACGCAGTGTCCTTTAATCAATCGTGCACAATCCCGCTGACCTACCTAGCACATAGCTGGACCAGGGTAGAGGGGTGCAGCTTTCTGTTTTAATACATGGCTGATATGAAGCCGATATGGTGTCTCATAAGAAACAGCCAAGTGGCGTAGCAAGAATAAAACTCTATGCCGGTAAGGGAAATGGGCCCCACCGACTTTCCTTTGGATATCAACATGTTGACATAATGGGTTTTCTGGGACCTAGTGTTGGGCGAGCCACTGAAAGCTCGAGCCTGACTCTGTCTAAACTCGCAGTCCTGTTGGAACCTCGAGCACATAACGAGCTCAACTGTCATGTGACTTCTCTCCGTCTCCTTCACTCTACCCCCATACTCAGAGGTAAAAGCAATGCATTAACATTTAAGGTAACGGGACAAATAGATACCTATTTAGCAGCTGATCTGTACAAAGTGAAACCAGAAAATCTGGATTAATTGCAGGTTCTTCTCTTAACCAAGCTGTTTGATCTTAGGCAAATATTTTATTTCACTGAGCCTCCTTTTTCTGCATTATTGCAAATGAAAGTCCTTTCAAATACTTAAATTTAGATTACCAGCTGTACAAAACCCCGTGGTGTTTGATTTAATAGACAACAATGTTCTGTCTATAAGAATCGGGCTACATAGACTGTTCGCATGACAATTGTCTAACCTCTTAATTCACTAATGGCACTGTCACCATCCAAAACGTACTTCTAAGGGCAGTGGTATAATGTTATATTAATGACAAAGCTTTCACCTATTAAAGAAATACGTTTTTTTAACTTATGAAGAACCTTTATCATATTTTGTATGATGTTTGTTGTATGATTTACATGGCAAGTATTTTCAGTGATTGACTCGTTGGCTTGGCTCTGGCTTGTTCTGCTAATTTGTTTGTTTGCCCACCTCTACTGGGGCCTGACGCTCTTAGGCCCAATAATACCTCTGCATCTGCTGTTCTATTCATAGCTCCAACTTTTAACTAACCTTTATGTGTAGCCAGAAGGGACTGTGTGATAGTGTTTCAGGGGTCTCTTCTCTTAATCGGGATGGAGGCACTCTCTTCTGTCCTTTCTGATTTGCTATGGGAATGCTTTAATTGATTGGTAAGGCACTGCTAAGGGCATCCTCCAACATGGGATTTCTTGAGCAGTGTTGATTTTTTGCGCTGGTGCTCATGTTGTTGCTTGTCAGATGGCTGATGAACATGTAATGTGTATATGGTGGTGGAGGGAACTATTGTCCCCAAAGTTTGCCCATCTACTAGTGAATGTGTGGCCGATTGCTTTGCTTGATTGTGGGTTTTGTACTTGTTAGCTCTGTTCTCAATAGTTTGACAAAGCAAACACAAGGAGATGATGGATGGAGCGCTGAAACTTTTCAGACATTCACCCCCAGTCACAGATCTGGGTTGATTCCATCATCATTCTTTAGCTCACTTTGCCACCCCAGTTCAGACCCAGCCATATGCAAAGCAGTCTTGACCCTGTGACCCATGGGAACAGCCAAGACCGAACTGCCAAGCTAGGTCTTCCCTGGACCGGAACAAGCATCCTGAATCCGGTTTCATAGTAACACCCCTCGTCAGCCAGGCTAGTTTAATCCAGTGGCAAAGTGAGCAAGGGACCCACATCTGGGCATACCCTGCCAATTTAGGGCGAACAAAGCAAACACAAGGAGAGGATTGATGGAGCACCAAAACTTTTCCGACACTCACCCCCTTTCACAGATTTGGGTTGAATCTATCATTGTTCTTTAGCTCACTTTCAATATTTTGACAAACAACTATAATTGTTCCTGTATATTGACTGCAACATGTTGACTACCCCCATATTGTCAAGATAAGCATAAATAGGAAAGTACAGATTTACTATTCTAAGTCCTCATTTCCTTACCAAGATGATGTATGAAGTCAATGTGTAGAATTAATATTTATGCAGGGCAATAATAACAAAAACCTCAAGACTTGGACACCAAACTGTACCGGTGTGCATCCTTTTCCTATTAGTGACGTACTAGCTTTTCTTGAGCTTTGTTGGAGCAGTCCAGCTGTAGATGCAGGCTGAATTCTTGTGGTTTCATGATTGGCCTGAACAGGTTTCTCTGTTGCGTGCAACACTAGCTGCATTGCAGTGCCTTTGCTGACAATGAATATGGTTGTCCTTCAGAATTCTGTTACTCTTTCCTCTTTAATCTTGAGCCTTGGCTCTTTCATGTATGTGCTGCTGTAAATTATGGCAGGGTAACTTTGTTGCTGCACCTGGTTTCTTCCTTTCACATTTTTCAGATGGACACTTGAGGCGGCTACATATCAGCACTCAAATAGTTTGCGTAAGTGTCAGACGTTTGCTAGTGGATTTTTCTCTTATTCAGCGCCTGGATACCCCCATGGGTGACAAGAAGCGCTGTAGAAATCTACTGATTGATTCCTTGATACATTTTTCCCGAATTGCTCAGTCCCGCTTCACTGTAGAATACTTTGCCCACTACATGGTATCATACAATTAGTGGTGGTTTGGGGAACCGATCATTTCACAGCAAACCCACATGTGCAGCTGTTTATGTGGCAATCATTCTCACTGAAAGGGTGCCTCCTCCTCCAGTGCCTCTGTATATCCGTACACCCACTCCCCCTGCATTGAGCATCACCGATCACCACAGAAAATGGATCCATTTGTAATTTCTCTCAAACATATCTAGACTGTCAACATTTCAGAACCCTTTCTCTGATCAGACTTAATAGCAAATGAGTATTCATTTGCATGATGTCACCACTCGTGTTTGGTGTACTTCGGTAACCTCAATGATACATTAAGTGAATATTTTTACATAGCATGCTTATGTGTGATTATTACAAGAAATCATATTTGCAGTTGTGTACTGCAGCATACCCCTTTCCTAACTGCATTTTTCAAAACCGTACCATCGTGCTTGAGATGTGGCTGTTTTAGCACCTCTGAACCTCCTCCTGTAAAGCCTGGAACCTCCACCTTGTGCGATGCGATGCGTCTCTGTGGCATGGCTGAGCTCTCCTACTCTAGAGAGCAGACTCTTCACCTTGTGGAGTGTGTATCCTTCCATGGAATTCCTGAGCCCTCTTGCCATAGACAGTGGACCCTTCACCTCACTGGTCTGTTCTTGACGTGGGTGAGGCCTCCTGCTGTGCAGACTGGACACTTCACTTCGTGGGAGTGTCTCTGTGGGTGGCATGGCTGAACCCTCTTGCTCTAGAGGCAGGACCATCCCCTCATGGGGTATGCATCCTTCCATGACATTGTTGAGGCCTCCTGCTCTAGAGACTGAACCCTTCAACTTGTGGGATGTGTGTTGTGTGTCTGTCTGGGGAATGGTTGAGGGCTTCTGCTCTGGAGATTTGGCTCTTTACTTAGTGGGTTGTGTCCCTTATGTGGCATGGCTGAGCCCTCTTGCCCTAGAGGCTGAACCATGAAGCTCCTGGTCATGTCCTTGACATGGCCAAGACTTGAACCTGTAGCTCTTGGGGTGTGTCTGCAGCTTGGCTGACCCCTCCAGCTTTGGAGACCCTCTCTTCAGTTCTCGGGAGGAGATTGTCCTTTCGTGCCACGTCTGAACACTCCTGCTCTAGGCGCTGTAAGTTTTAGTCTGCTTGGTCAGACTCTTTGTTATAGCACCCCACAGCCCCGTGACCCCTTGGCTCAAGAGGGGTGGCGGTCACCATTTGGTTACAGTGTGTAAGACCCAGGCTGGGAACGCTGTAGCCCTCTTTCGAGATCGCATCTGAATGGGTCTTTGTTCGAAGCACTCTCCTAGCAGTCCCCTTTTGTCCACTTGTCAGAACGTCTTAAGATGTGACATGCCCACCAGCCTGTAACTGTGAACAAGGCCGGCAAACGGGGGTTATATATTTTTTTCTTTCAGTTAAAGGAATTTGGAACAGCAAGTTGCAGGCCTCTGTGCAGATGGGCGCCTGCTTTTGAGGTGTGCCCACAACTTGAATAGGTACAAAAAAACCTCAACTTGAATAAAGGCATTGTCTAAAGCCCTGCTAAGGATACGGTCAGCAGGATTTGTCAGGAGAGGATGGTGGAAGACTCACGGGAAAAGATTCGCTGAGGCGGTTTGTGTCGCACTGAGCCGGAATGGCTTGTTTGCATACTTGAAGAATTCTGAGTTGCTGGCATGAATGGGCACAGAAAACCAGTGATAATGGCGTGTCAGCGTGACATGGAAAGGCATTCATTTATGCTCCGCAACTCGCTTTCCATTTCCTCTTTGTCTCCTGAGGAAGCGCGGGAAAGGTGGAAAACTGCGCATGAAGTGCCCTTGTGAAGGGCAGCGTGCTGCGCGTGGTCGTAACACTATTTCCTACGTACAGTGTTTGAGTACCCTTCATCACATCAACATTTTTTAAGGAAAGGAAGAATCCTGCCTTTATGCACACCATTCAGAAAAGGGGGTGGTGATGGACAGAGTATCTGAATTAAACAGAACACTCGTACCCAGTCAAGAGATCAGGGCTTGATCCATCACCGTTTTTTAGCTCACTGCACCATCCCAGCTCAGAACCTGGCTACATGCAAATTAGTCTGTCCCTGGCCCAGTGCATCATGGGAACAGGGCAGACCAAACTACCAAGCCAATTCTTATACTGGAAAGGAAACAGGCTTCAGGGGACCGGTTTCTGGCATTACAGCTGTCTTCGGCCCGGCTTGCTCGAATCCTGATGGTGCAGTGAGCAAGGGACTCACATCTGAGTATACCCTTCCACGCTTATGGTGGACAAAACGATTCAGAAAAAGGGGTGGTGATGGACAGAGTATCTGAATTAAACAGAACACTCGTACCCAGTGAAGAGATCAGGGCTTGATCCATCACCGTTTTTTAGCTCACTGCACCATCCCAGCTCAGAACCTGGCTACATGCAAATTAGTCTGTCCCTGGCCCAGTGCATCATGGGAACAGGGCAGACCAAACTACCAAGCCAATTCTTATACTGGAAAGGAAACAAGCTTCCGGGGACCGGTTTCTGGCATTACAGCCGTCTTCGGCCCGGCTTGCTCGAATCCTGATGGTGCAGTGAGCAAGGGACTCACATCTGAGTATACCCTTCCACGCTTATGGTGGACAAAACGATTCAGAAAAGGGGGTGGCGATGGACAGAGTATCTGAATTAAACAGAACACTCGTACCCAGTCAAGAGATCAGGGCTTGATCCATCACCGTTTTTTAGCTCACTGCACCATCCCAGCTCAGAACCTGGCTACATGCAAATTAGTCTGTCCCTGGCCCAGTGCATCATGGGAACAGGGCAGACCAAACTACCAAGCCAATTCTTATACTGGAAAGGAAACAGTCGTTTATGCACACCATGGCACTGCCAGTGCAATCTACTTTACACCCATGTACATCTAGAGAAATGAATTTGAGCGTTAATTGAAGTGGGTACGTGGTCACAAAATTAGGTCCTATGTACTATATTCTACTGGTAGCACTCCATTCTCCTGTCAGTGTATTTGTAATTGATGCTTATTTGTCACTCATTTATTTATTTATTTGATCTGAGTGCTTAGACCAAGTGCCCTGACACCAGGTACTATAATCAGAATAAGTGCAACTGTGTCTCGAAATGAAGGTACCACTTTAACGAGGCTGGTGTCATATCACAACACTCCAGCTTTCATTTTGGTGCCTGTGACTGGTCCCAGGTCTGTCTGGAGCAAACATGTAAATATCTGCCAGCCATGGGCAAGTACTAAATGTATCCAGGCTACAGATTTTTTTTTAATTGAGCCCAAATGCCATTACTGGGAATGGACCACCAGGCAAGACCAGCAGACAAGTAAAAAAAAATGTGACTCACCAAACAGACTGTGGAATGTTCTAGATGGAGGTGACTGGAGCAATGACCTTCCTTACATGGATAACTTTAGCACAAAAAGGGTTTGTTTGACTCACCTCCTAGAAAACCATGCAGCTACTTGCTTATTCCAACTCCACTGGACCATAGAAACGCATTTAGAGGCTTAATAAGGCCCCCGACAGCGGTTCCGCAGATGTGCCCCTCCTTTTCAAGACTAACATACAGCATAGGGAGGGGCTTATAAACAGTCCTCCCACTAAATCAGCCGGTGTCATCAATTAATCCATTTCGCAGAACATAATTATACAGTTGAGATCACAGCTTGGAGCAATTTGCTGCTGAGCGCTCTGTAATTGTTCTAATCTGTGGCGGAGTTTGGGATGGAAAGAACGGAATGGTGTCTGTATCCCTTTGTACAAACAGTGGAGTGATGAGTTATATTTAGTAAGTGGTTGAAGTATGAAACCTTCTCCGATATGATCTGTGACCGTCAAGAACATTGTGGAACCTTGTTTCTCAATTTACCCTTTTAAATGGTGTTAATTGCCTGGAGTTTGGTTGGACTTGTACTAAAATGCTTATGCTACCCATGGCGGTGTATGGTCAATTCAGTACCTACTTTCCAGGATTTTAAAGGTCCTGGAGCAGAGATAATGAAGTAATGCTAACTTTATAGCAAAATCGGAGCTGGAGACGGGTTAGCTTTTAGTGTTAAAGCAAGATAGTGCCGGGCAGGCTCAGTGAATGTGGGTGGCCTTAGATGCTGCCTGTATTTATTAATTTTGTACTCTGGTACTGAGGATGTGCGAAACTCCAGCTCTTTTTGTTGAAGTGAGTGGGTCTTTGGCCCAGTGACTGCATCCTCTGATTTGGGCTCCTCTTTGAAGTGTAATGCAAATTCGAGATGACTGCCACTTGTCTTTTTTTCAGATTTTGTCGTGAAGTTACCCAAAGACTACATCATGTAGTTCCACAAGGTTCAGATCCATGCCAAATTTTCAGTGTAGCCACTTACTATGTAAATTACTTCCTGGTGCGTTCAAGGTATGTAAATATGCCTATCATGGATATCCTGAAAGTCGGATACACTGCTTATCCTACTAGCCCACGATTGGAGTCCCTTGGACAATATAGGTTTGAATACTGTTTCTTGTCTTGCTGTGCCTCCATTTCAGACTGCTTGTGTTAAATGTTGCATTAAACACATGTCAACCATCCTAGAAGATTCACAGGGGATTAAATACAGCACCACAGTGTCTCACCGCGCAGATACCAAGAGCATTCATCTCCGACTCGTTGAAGTGGGTCTGTTTAGCTTACGAAAAAAACATATCTGTGCATGCTACTGATGCACACAGGCCAGATTAGACTCCTGTCTGCCTTAGAAACCTCTAAATCACTTATTTAGTAACCATGGGATATTAAAGCACTGCATTGCCATATTAATAGCAGATTGTGCACTAGTACCATGGCATGATTCAGGGATATACCCTCAAGATTGATTTAAAGTGGTAAACTACTCGGGTATCATTTGATAAATAGATGTAAGGTTTCTATGAAACTCCAAGTCGGTGACGTATGTTGGTAATGTATTTTGTGCAGTAGTTATCATTAAATGGAGTTTATGTTTGCGGACTTCTAGGTGTTGGTGTCTCCATGTTACTTAGGTATTTGTGTGCACTTTGTGGTGGAGGTTTACCTCATTCCTGTGTCAGGCCATACCCAGAGAATACTTGTCTGCTCTTCAAGCAACGATACAGCAGTCTCTTGTAACTTTCCTATGCCCAGATTATTTTCCAGACGCAGGCGAATGAGACTTTCAACTGTTGGGGCGATCACCAGAGTTTACAATGAACTGCAGCACAGCAGGGATGGTATTGACTTTAGAAGGTCTAACATTGTTGCAACTGCCTAATGGCAACCAATCAGCCCGAGTAAAACAGGAAAGAAGTGTTCGATCTTGAAAATACAGCATTTTACTTTGGAAGGACACCAGTGAACAGTCAACAGAAGTTTCCTTCGAATGGGCCTTGCACTAATGCACACATTTATGCATATTTAAAAGTGTGTCTCCAGTGAAAGGCCTGCATATCGTAAGTTGTCATCGTGTTACCCAAAAGTACAGAGCAGCGTACTTACATTTGCATGTATATGATGATGTCCCAACGTTTCCACAGTTGGAATAGTCCAAATGTTTGCTGACCATGAACTGCTGTAGAGGACCTCCGTTACTTCCCATTGCATAGCTGCTGTATGTCTGATAGCATCCAGGGTGATCACTGGTAACTCTCCCTTCATAGATTGACAGCAGTACCACAGCATTTAAAGTTTTGCCTCCCAATAAAACTAAAGCCACCAGTGTAACTTTTGATCAGTGATCCTGTTCACCAGCTGTAGTACCTCCTTGCACAAAGCCTGCGGTTTGGTGCAGATGGTAGGCTTCATGTGATGAGCAGTTATCCTCACCTCTATGTTAAGGCTAACACAAGCAGTGAACAATGTATTCAGGTTGACTGATTACTATTACCCCAATCCGATTAAAATATCTGATTGAGAATCCTCTTGTTTTGCACTTTTTCCCTCTGCTTCAAGCAAGTGACTCTGGTTTCAACCAGTGCCGTAGAGGAAAAACCATAAAGAGACGTCCAACACACCGTGGGCTTAGCTCAAGAATTTTATCTGCTGATGTTTATGAACCCAAAACTAAAATAAACTCAGACTAAGAACTCCACTGGAAAGAAAGATCAAACATTGCTCTTCTAGCAAAGAACAACCTTCGTGGTCATCCCATCATACCATTCTCCTTTTAAAGCGCTATATAACTACAATTAAAATTTTGTTTCTTCAGGTAGTGAGCTGTTCCAAGTATCTGATCTCTAAAGTTAAAAGTTGCCAAGTGGAATAGTACTGGCCACGAATCTGTATGCTGCTGGAGGATCCCATGTTCAAAACCTGGGCTTGGTCCATTTGTTATCAGTGTCTGCCTTCTTTTCACTTCCTGTGACGCATCAGACGCCTATCTACATCTGTGTGCACTGTCACTGTACACAGTGTAACCAATACGTAATATGTTCCTCGAGTTATAATTCTTAGTTACCCTATTCACTCATGAACAAGACAATCAATTACATGATCAACAGAAAAGCGAGGTTCATTTACTTCATTTATCAATTTAAGACGGATTTAGCATTATTTTGTTTTCGTCATACACAGTAACAAGTAATTGATACCTTTAGGCATATAATGTAAGTTTTGGCGCAACAAAGAGCCAGTGCAAAGGGTCAGCAATAATGTCATGAAACTGCAAAGCCAATACAGAAAATAATAATTAATAATTCGACTTTAAAATTGCATTTCCATTTCTAATTTTCAGAGTTGGATGCACGGTTTAATGTCCAAAAAAGCACGTTTTTTTGAATCCTGTTCTATTCATTATATCAAGAGAAAACGGGGGGCTAAGGAACAGTTCCCTAGGAAACCATAATCGGTTAATGCTTTCCCTTCAAGATATGTTTTCTCAGCGATTATTCAGGCCCAGTTACCCATATTGGGGCTGTAGAAACGTTTTGACCCCTAACACTTTGGGGGTGTCTTCAGGACTGAGAGCGCCTGTGTATAAATAACAATGCTAAATTGTATACTATTAACTCAAATAAATGTGCCACCCTGGTGTTCTCCTATGATGTAATGAATAGATACATGATTCCAAAAAACTTGCTACTATGAACATTGACCGTGCATCCAACTCTGAAAAATTGGAAGTGGAAATTTATTTTTAGAGTCAAATGTTTTATTTTTTATTTTCTGTATTGGTCTTGCAATTTCACTACATTATTGGGGACAGTTGCAGTGGTTCTTTGTTGCACTGACGCTCACATTATGCCTACATTTATTGGCAAATTTTAAATATTACATAAATTATTTGTTACTGTGTACGACAAAAACAAAACGCCTCTACCCTGTTTCAAACTACTCTGGGCCAATGCACTCTTCGCCACTGTACTCTAAACCACTACACTATTCTCCACTGCACTCTACACCACTTCAATCTAGGCCACACCAATCTAGTCTGCACAATTCCACTCTATGCCAATGTACTCTATACCACTCTGCAACACAGCACTGTACCCTACTGCATCCTATGCCAATACACTCTACACCAATGCACTTTACTCTGTAACACCCAACTCTATGCTCCTGCACTCTACGCCAGTCCACTGCACGCCACTCTGATCTACTCTGCACCATTGCACTCTATGCCACTACGCAACTGCATTCTACCCTGCACCACTCCACTCTACTCTGAAACAATATACTCTACGTCACTGTACTCTACGCCACTCAACTCTTAAGCACTGCACTGTACGCCACTACCCTCTAAACGTCTGCACTCCACTCTGCATCACTGCACTCTACGCCACTGCATTGTTCTCTGCTTCACTGTACTCTACGCCACTACTCCACTGCACTCTGATACTCTACTCTGCAATACTGTACTCTACACCACTGCGCTCTGACATTCTACTCTGCAACACTGCACTCTCCTCCACTGATCTCTATGCCACTTTTCACTGCACTACTCCACTCTCCGCCACTAAATTCTATGTCACTGGACTCTATAGCACTATACTCCTCTCTGCACCACTCTGCTACTCTACTTTGCACCACTCTACACCACTGCACTCTATGCCACTCAACTTTACTCTGCAATCTACACCACTGCACACTGCATCACTTTACTGTGTTATACGTCACTCTAATCTACGCCGCTGCCTTCTACGACGCTACATTGTACGCCACTGAATTCAGTATCACTGCACTTAATGCCACTGCACTCTACACCAGTCCAGTCTATGCCACTCTATGCATCTCCATACTATGCTGTTCCAATACACAGCACTCTCTGACACAGATTCTACAATACTCTACTCCACTCTTCGGCATTCCACTCTACAACACTCCATGCCATTCTCCTGCATGTCACTATTCGCCTTGCTGAACAGCAGCCACGCTGGTGTAGAACATGACTAAAACACATTGGATAAGGCGATAGCTCTTGCATAGGTGAGACCTATTGGCTTTGCCGAAGCTTGTTCTTTCGTGGTTTCTTGTCCTTGTCTTTTTTTCTTTGTTTGCGTACTTGGGCAGCATTAGTTACTCTAGTCTCAACTCTGAGAAGGATGTGAAAATATATTTTTTGTGAAAAAAAGAAGCATTGCTTAACATATGAATTTACACCTTCTTTAAAATTGATATTGTGATATAGCTTTAAAATGTAAAATTGTGGCCAGGGTAGAGGAATTCATTTCTGTGAGGTTGGTCACCTCACTGGGATAAAACGCATTTATTATCAGTTGTAGAATGTATTACATGATTGAAAATGACAATTTTGCAGAACAAGCAGCAGTCACAATCCAGTTCCTTGCCAAATATTTCTGTTTAAAGTCTTTCCCACTAATCTCGAATAGATCTATCGTAGTGGTTGAAAATGGCAGTCATCTTGGACCAGTCTTCCTTCACTTATATGAGCCAGGTATTGGCTGGTTGCGTACTGTTGAAGGAGGAAAGAGTCGAGTCAGGCCACGGCAAACAAGGGCTTGATGGGCTGCAAACCATGTCAATTGCATTCAATGAAATCTTTAGACTCTGTACATTCCAGGTAGGTGGGTTCCACCAGGTCTTAAGGCTGCATCTCCGGAAGGTGCGATTACAAATCTAGCCAAGCAATATGGGAGATGGCGGCAAAAGCTAGACTTAGCTAGAAATGAGAATTTTGACAAAATCGGTTTGTAAAAAACGCACCTCGGCCATTATTGTATTCCTCTGCCTTTTTCAGCACTTTTTCACTCCAGCCACACACCGATTACTAATTTTACTCCAACTACCTTCATATGCGCTGGTTCGATGCCGCTGTGCGACCGTTATCGGTTTTGTGTGCAAGCATAATTCATTCCTTGGCGATACAATTATCGTGCCTGAGATCCGGATGCGCGTAGAATTTGTGAAAAGCAATAGAGAGGATGCTTCTGGCTATAAAAATGTACTCCCGATGTCTGAATGATTTCTCTGCGCCGAGAGAACGGCGTGCAAATGCAAAGGTTGCTCACTGCAGCCGTTACTTGGTGATAATTCTGTATACAACCACAGGAACCGGAGTCACTGATTTATTTTTTTGTATATTTTAACCAGCAGTTGGCTACAGACGATTTTTCGTTCATGAAAATACTGAAGGTGTGAAATGTTGTTTTTATTTACTACGCAGCTGTTGATACTTGTTAGAAACATCCCCCTTGATGTTAAACAGTGTGCCTGCCTTACCCATGTGATTTTAAGTGTCTTGCCTTGGACATATTATGTAGAATCTTGCACGCTGAAAAATGATTCATTTAGATCTGGCATTAGTCAAGAGGTATAGATATTAGCAAAATTATATGTATAATATATTTGGAGCTGCTATCAGCCCTCTTCACCCAGTGGACTGGTATTGTGTCATTCACATTATTATTTCACCCATTACATCATACAACATGCAGACAACATGGAGCAGTGGGGTCAGCCACTTCAGCCATTGACTAACCTAACCGTGAGTGATGGCATTCTGCCCTTTCATAAGGAGAACATCATACACAAAGGTGTTCACTTTAGTGCCAGGGCCGTATATGGCAGTGTGTGCTTATTAAGACAAAAAATACTAATGCTTTTAGCAAACTTTAAAACAAATATTGTTGAGGGCGGCCCATCAGCTACCCCAGCAATAGTTTTGTTAGATTCATGACAAAATAATTGATAAAACCAAAAAGTCTGATAGCCAACACCAGACCTATTAACTTTGCAATTGCTTTTTTCTTATTTCCTTGTGGCTCCCCTCTCTGATGTTGTCTAACTGAATTCCAGTTTCTTTCCCAGATCCTGTTACTGAGTCGAACTGGCAGCTGGGCTTAGCAAGCTCGTGTCAAGGGCTTAATTGACGAACCTTAGCTGGCTGTGACAAGAATATGATATGATTTTGGCTGGCTCCCTAAAAAGATGCCTGAGCCCAAGAAACTTGTTTCAGTCTGTGATATTTACTTAGTTATTTTCCTTCATAAGCAGTTCTGGAAGTCCTTTATAACATAACATAATGCATAGAAAGCAGAAAAGTGCAGAGGAAACTTTGTAAGATTGGCTCTTCAATATGTTTTGTACCTTGACTATGAAGCCGAGTATACATATAGCCTTTTATACATAAATATTGCCTCTCTGTCACCATTCCAAGCTCTGATCAAAGCCTGCCAGTTTTATCAAGGAAATGAATATGGTTAGGCCTTGGTTACCTAATGTAGGTCTAAGAGAGCTTTCTCCTTGTCAGATTTTTCAGATAGTCACTTAACTTGAAGTTAGTGGAGAAGTGTGGCTCACTGGTTAGAGGAGGCAGACCTGGAAGCAGAGGTCAGCCCGGGACCAGGGTTCAGTTCCCAGCTCGGCGGGGTCTTGAGTCCTAAAATGTCCATGGACTCGACAATTCTCGCTCCGGTGCCTACTCGATTCACGGGTTCACACTCTGCGACTCTGGGCAATAGCTTGCTTAATCTCCACAACGGCCCCTCGCGGCGGGATGCCTGGCTTTCACCTTGCGGATACCCTGCCGGGGTTATCTCACTGGGGAATACCAGGACGGGTTCCCTAAGCAAGCGCTTAGAAACCGATCGGTGATTTGCGCTATATAAATTCCTGTACATTTACATTTACATTTACGTACCATTAATCCAAATGGAACTCATTTGCTTAGACAGCTATTGTGAAAGTCTAGTAATGGTCTGGTCTTCTTGGAACTATGTTGGACACTCCTGGCCATGTGCATGTTTTCTTGATTGTACTGCAACAAGGTCAGCTCTCCAATCCCACGTTGTCTTCTAAAACTGTGCAGTCCTCAGCGTACCCTTTCATTTACCTGTGCCTCAGTCTCTGATTTGCAGTGTTTAAGTGGGTGACATAATGCAAGTATGAAGTGAATTATTTATGTATGAAGTTTTATATAGTGCGAACAAGATCCTGAGGGATAACAGAGCGCTTTACAATAGGATGGAAGGAAGGACATAAATACAAAATTGTCATCAAGTAGGAGTAAAAGGACAAAAAAAACAGGATTAATCGCAGATTCAAGGACAATTTCACCATGGAGGGTAATACAATAAAATAGGTGTAAGCGGGCAATGAAGGGGGTCACAGGGTGAGGTAATGAGAAGCAGAAACAAATACTGGCACAATGAACGTAGGAAACAGTGTCTTCAAACACATGAGACTAGCCAAATTAGGGTAGGAATTTATTCATAAGGAATCCTTTGGGTTTCAATTTGAATGCCGCCGTTGAGGACATTCTGCATACTTCTGGTGGAAGAGAGTTCCATATCTTTGGGGCAGCGCCGGAGAAGGCTCTGTGACAAGTTCTTTTCTTGCTAAAGATGAGTGGTTTCAAGAGGAAAGTATTGGCGCTTCTTGAGGCTCTAGCACCACAACATAGCTTACGTTTTTGCTCAAGGTACCTGGGAGTATTAAAGTGAAGGGCTTTGTGCGCCAGAACGGCAATCTTTAACTGAATTCTTGCTTCGTAGGGCAACCATTTAAGAGATTTTAGGACAGGGGATTTTTGCTTATTTCGTTTGGTGCCTGTAACCTGTCTAGCCGCTGTGTTCAGTGATGCCCTTAGTGGATCCAGGGTATATTTGGGAGGGCCACAGAGGGTAGCGCTGCTGTAGTCCAGCCTCGGCAAGACAAGCGTTTATACCACCTACTTGAAATCATTTTGTGGAGGAAAGGTTTGATATTTCTGAGTGTTCTCATCAAGAGGTTTGCTCCCTCACCCACCTTGCTGATGGTGACTCAGAGCGATTTGGCTGAGTCTATGATGAGACATATGATGAGATATATAAATATTCGATATGTAGTCTGATTGGCACACCTAGTAACTTTCTAGCTCTAACCACCCTCTCCGGGGCTTAGGCCTTGCATCTACCTGTAAGCCTTTCTGATGCCTTGACCATAAACTATTGATATACTCTTGAAGCTGCTTTTTGGTCAAGCTTACCAGACAATACAAGCTGTTAAGTTGCAAAAGTGATATTGTGGGCTTACCAAGAACATACAGGGAGTCGGAGATTGCACTTTGCCTACCACTGGTTAACTATCCTGTCACTTATTTGGCTGCTTTTAATTTGATGATGGCCCTTTGTCAATTTTGTATTTGTCCCTCCCATGGATCATAGCCTTTTTACCCATTTCTTTAACCCCTTCGCTGCAGGGCCGATTCCCCCACTGTGCTGGGGGGGGTGAGGGGGGCGCGCACAGCGCCCCCATGCTCATGACTAGCTGAGCTCGTCATGAGTCACGGTTCTTGTGTGCTCATGACGAGCTGAGCTCGTCATAACCACACCTGTTCCTTAGAACGCCCAGCACAGCAGGGGAATTAGCCCCGCGTGTGAGCGTTCTAACGGTCATGACGAGCTCAGCTAGTCATGAGCACATGAGAACCATGGCCCACGACGAGCTGAGCTCGTCATGAGCGTGGAAGGGGTTAATTGATTGACTTCTCTGCTTCCTCTGCTCACTTTTAGGGAACTTTCCATCTCGGATTGGTAATTTTAAAAAGCGTCCTTTCATAGGTACAGACATGCGTGTTGAATGTGTGCACGTGCCTTCAAAATTAAATTGTGGCTGCAACATCGTTTTTTTTTTTTTTTGCCAAACTGTACAGCAGCCATGATGCTGTACAGCATGGCTGAAAAACATCAGCAAAGCCCATAGGCCTTAGGCGAGACCTATTGCCTTTGCCAGTGTTCCTCTGTACTGGTGTAGACGGCCTTTAATCTACTACGGTACACTCAAAGCGGTGGGTGGCTTCACCCAGCTCTAAGTGGTCATCAGCTGCCCAGCCCAAACACTTCACCCCACAGTTACCCCGCTATTCCGATATGTGGCCTTCCTATTCAGCAGTCAGTGGGAGGGAAATCCAGGAACTTCCGCCAACTTCCCAAAACTAACTGTGTTCTTTAGCTGTGTGTGTACATGTCCCTGAGCCCCTCGGGTCCACCTGGAGAATGCAGGCAAGTGTGCAGGGGGAGTTGTAAAGCCGCAGGGATTTCAGCTGTTGCTTTCTTTAGGTTGGAGTGGACACCTGCCAATCTAGTTATGCCCATGCCAAGATTTTCCCTGTGCTGGTGTAGAGTCGGACAAAGAAGATGTCTGCAGCTCGCTTCCGTTTTCTTCTTTAGTGTCCTTCATCAGAATTTGAGCCACCCCCGCGTGCTGGTTGCCTTTATTCGTGATTCCACGGGTTTGCATTTTGATCTGCTTGTGACCCGTCTCCGGCTCGGCCCTGCGCAGACCAGGCCTCGGTCTGTACTTCAGCTCCGGGTGCACATCGGGCCAGGCGGCTCCCATAGAAGAGGCCTCCTGCCTCAGACACTGCTGCCTCTCCCCGTCCCTGCAGTGATTCACTCTTGGGTTGCAGATTAGCCACACATTCCCCTCTGCATCTGACCTCACAGCATCCGGTATGTGGCTGGTCATACCGCAGATGATGAGCCCGGCTTTTAACTGTTTACCGCCTGCCTTTGTACTGCCATCAATTTCAGGAAGTGCCCAGACCGAGAGGGGCCTACAATCGGGGTGCTGGAGTGGACCCATCCAGCTGTACCACTCCTGGATGTTATCTAGCCCTAGATGACTCGACACTTTTAGATGCTCTGTGTCCATCCTTCCACCAAACCCATTAAGTTATATGAAACTGTTTTGCACTGTAAATGTTGGGAATGCTTGTTCCCTGCTGACCAGAAAGCTGGCTTCTGATTGGAGATGCAAAGGTGGGTTTCCAAAGTTCCCTTGGCTGTCCTATAAAACCCACGCTGACCCTCCTCAAATAAAGCCCTTCCTAGGTTCATGGTCCCCAGCTGTGACATTTTCTTAGGGCGGGCCCTTTAGAATTGTGCAATTCTGCAGCCACAGCAATTTCAACATAATTATTGCCACATCTGCCACATAATCTGGATAACCTGGGGATTTTAACCAAAAAAATGCTTGTAGCTCAAACGGCTCAAAAGTACTTAAAAAGATGGCAACATGTTTTCCCAAGTAGTGGAAGGCCCTTCGCAAAGGCTTACTTAAGACCATCTTTCCGTTGCTTATTGCGGTGTTTGTCTGTTAAACTGATACTAATGGGGTGAAATATTTGCTCAGTCAGTGTTAACATGTGTAAAAAAAGACAATCTATTCAAGTAATACTTTCGCAAATTGTGCTACATAAATTGCCTTTTCTTGCGACATAAGTTGGTCCTTTCCGCCGCATAATTCCAGTGGCCTGTCTTCTGTTTTAGGGTAAGACTAATGGGAAAAGTACCTTCTTATGTTGGGAAGAGGCCATATGATGGTCTGAATACAACTGAACTGGCTGTACCCAGACTGATCACCACTTATCATAAATATTTCTGCAAAAAATTTTTGAGGCTTTTGTCTCTGCACTGCTGCCAGGAATGGATCAAGGGACTTATTGGGTAAACTATTTGCCTGGTAATAAATCTGCCTTTTGGCGAACTAATTATGTTTTGACAAAATCCCTCCTCCCCCTACCCCCACGGTAACTTTAATTTTTGTTTATTTTATTTTTTATAAATAGTTCTTGTCTATAGTAGCTCCTATTTCTGTGCCTTTGTTATTTTCTTTTTTAATAGTTCTCAGGACCTTTTGCATGCCTACATGTGAATAAGCCATCGTGGCATTGCACTGTCGCGGTGCCTCTGCCACGAGCCTTGCTGGGCATGAGCCCGCCGCCATCTGCCTCCTCCCTGTCAGCGGCCTGTGGCTGGGCGAGCCTGGCACCGCTATCATACACTGCAGGGCATGGAAGCTCATTCTTTTCCACAGTCCGAGAAGGCAAGCAGATGACATAATCCCACTGTCATTCGCTGCTGACTCAGTGGCTTTGGTCTAGTCTGGGCCATTAAAACAATAAATGCTTTAGGAGCTTAGGCGACCTCATTCAAAATCCTCCTGAAACGTGGCACGTGGGGCTGAGCCAATTCCAATATGCAGAAGCGTTTCTTTTTTCATGAATTCTTTTGGATTGTTTCCATGCATCTGAAAACCTTTGTAATAAAGCAATTTGATTAAAAAACAATAACCAGCATTGGCAAAGCAAGTAAGTATGGCTCAAGCGAGTGAGATGGGTATTTTTTCACTTTTTATTACAACGATATACCACTAAACCAAAATAAAACATGCGGAGACCTACATGCGGTGGCCATAAGCTAGCATTAAAACAAACAAAATCTATATATATGTGTTTGTGTGTGTGTATATGTATGTATATATGTGTATATATGTATGTATGTGTATATATGTATATTATATTGCTTGTATTTATTGTAATTAAATAGAAAAGTGTGGGTGTTTCCTGTCTGGTAGATGCACTTGGCACAAGTATAGTAACCCTTTTTAGTTTCATTGCAGATCACAAGAAAATATAATTCCTAGTGGAGCAAAGAAATGTGATATTGACTTTGAATTACAGTAACCTGAAAACATAGCTTTAACTTACAAGGATGATGTAAAAATAAAAAGCGATAAAGAATGTAATAAAAAAGCATTGGTTAAGTAAATTACTGCACCGTTAGCTGCTAAGGCAGCCTGGTTCCAGGATCCTCCACCCCTAGGGATCCCATGAAGGTCTGTTGCTCTCCCAGAATGACTCTTGCATGATTGTCTTCAGCACTCTGGCAGCTCTGTATCATAGCACAAAATGGAGCTACTTATCGCCAGCTTCCAGGACTCCAGGAGCAGGAAGCACGAATAGGAAGCACCCAGGCTTCCAGACTCCCCTAGCCAATCCCAAGACTGCTGATAGCAGCATTGTGATTGGTCTAAGCACTGTGGTTCAGTGCTCAGAGAGGGACTGGGAGCCTGGGCATGTTCTCCACCCAGGTTGTGGGACACAGCTCTGTGGAGAACATGCTATGTGTGCATGAATGTTTGACCAGCCCAAGATGGCCAGTTAAACTGTCATGTGCACTTAGAGTGCCACCACTCCTCCCCCTGCTCCTCTGACACAGCCTCGCCCTGCCCCGAACCAGCTGAGCAAGGATGGAAAAATAAAATAAAAATAATAATGCGTTATTTGATTTTTCTGTTTTCACTTGCTACAGAGCGGTGGGGCGACTCTCCTTCGCCTCAGCGGAGGAGCCGCCCCTGAGTACCAGCTGCTGGATCCCAATATTGCAAAGAAAAGGAAGCAGAGCCGGTGTCCTCTACTCTCTTTAATGCCAACAGGATTGGGCAATATACCTGTTTCTGTGGGTTCATATAGTGACCACACTGAGGCACCTTACCTGTGGGCAGAGGATGAAAATTTGGT
The DNA here is from genome assembly GCF_964263255.1 of Lissotriton vulgaris. Taxonomy (NCBI): domain Eukaryota; kingdom Metazoa; phylum Chordata; class Amphibia; order Caudata; family Salamandridae; genus Lissotriton; species Lissotriton vulgaris. Next base: position 793,645,999 of record NC_141685.1, on the reverse strand, counting down.
TCACGCTTACATATCGGAGTTTACAGTAAACCGTTTGTACCACAGTATTTACTCCAGCTCTCCAACTCTGGTTTACACATGTGGCATCACAGCAGTGTTCTGCTTGAACCAGCACTGGGGCATCAAACAGTTTTTTGTGCTTGGGAGGTGGGTGCTGCTCTTCATCTGGGAAAAGGCAAAAAAAAAGGCTCAAAGTGTCAGAATTGATATTTGATTGATATTGATTGTCATGAGGCGGCGGTATCTAGTCACAATCTTGACACCAAAATCACAACATGCCAAATCTTGAAACTAAAAACGTAACATGCAATCATATCAACACCTACTTCACATGAAGTACCTGAATGTAGACATACTTTTGTCTTAAAATATATTGGGGCAGAGCTGTGTGCATGAATCTGCGTCAGAGTTGTTAAGAACTTGCCGTTGAGAAAATGACCTAATGTGATCCAGTCTATCTGCTCTGTCCGTAACGGTCTACTCAGCTATGCCCACTCAGCTCTGCCCTCTGTCTCTTTTGAATTGTAATGCTCTTCTGGGGTATCCAACAACTGCTCTTGTCTGTGTATGGATCTGCGGACCAGTAGATCTGTGAATCACATGTGTCCCTATGGGAATATGCTTCCCCTTTGCCCCTGTGTGAATTCAAGTCATGCCTCTGCCCACTGCGAGAGGGCAAGGAATGCCGTTGTTCCAGTTGGAATGCAAGGACTGCCTGTGCCCAATTTTTATGTAAGGGTTGCTTCTGCCCCTCTTTAAATGCAAGTGCTGTATGTACCCCCCTATTTATATAGTTTTATAATACGCAAACATGACCCTTGCGGGTATCAGAGCGCTTTACAATAGTCAAGGTGACAACCTCATCCAGGAGGGATAGAGTATTGGAGAATTCCCTAGAGAGAAAACAATAGGTTTCTAGGCAGACAACAACCCGTAGAACAGGGGTCACCAAGCCTGTCTGCATTAAGAGATACTTGCGTACAATGGAAATCATCCCGAGCTACTATTGTTAGTGATGTAATATTGACCACCCCATCCAAGGTTTTCAGCAGTGGTCACATCGGTATATGAGGCAGGGTTCCCACTACTAATGTAAAAAAATCCTTTGAGAATTTGAAATGACTGTACATAGGTAATAAATAAAAGCCATAGCTGCAATCCCCAGGCACTAAGGTAATAATATGAGTAGCAGACCTCCCCAACTCAATAATGGCTTTAAAAACATATATAAATTTCAACCAAGAAAAAGCTTCTTTACTAGTAGGCTGGGCTGAACAAAGGAGAGATACTCACAAGTAGCTGGAGAGCTACTAGTTGGAAACACCTGCTGTAGAACAACATAAGAACGTAGTCGGTGAGAAATAAGCACGTCTACAGGCAAGGAGATGAATCTTGTCCTGGGGTATAGTTAATTTGTTCTACAGCATAAATGTGTTCATCAGTAGCCTTTTTACTTCTTTCTTGAATGAAGCAGTTGAGGAATTTATTCTGATTTCAGGGGGAAGGGTGTTCCAGATTCTCTGGGCCATGCGTAAGGAGGGTCGGTTCTACGTTTTCTTTTTATAAAATGTTTGTGTCTTCAGCAGATGGGAGCTAGTGTCTTTAGATGCTCAGCCACCACCAGACAGCTCTAGTTTTTAGGTCTCGCCTGTCGATGCGCATGCGCATCGAGCAAGCGAGACTATAGGGGCTCATCGACTCTTTATCTAACTGCAAGGAATCGTGGCGATTCCTTGCAGTGCCCGTGACTTTTAAGGTCAATGCGCATGCGCATTAAGCTTATGCGCATGCGCATTGACCTTAAAAGTCACGGGCGCGTGCACGTCCGTGTTTGTTTACCCTTGCCTACTCTCTCTCTCCCCTCTCCGCCCCCGTTCCGCCCCCTCCCCTTCCCGCCGTGTCGCATTTCTCCTCCCCCCTCCCCTCTCTTCCCTAAGGCTTGTTTGTTTATTTTACCCGCCGTGTCTCTGCTGCTTCCCCCTGTCCTGTCTCTCCTCCTCTCTCTCTCTATACCCTCCCCCTCCTCCCCACCACTCCCATCAAGTCCCTCTGGCCCTTCCCTCCTCCCCGGACCCCTCCTCCCCTGCCCCCTCCACCCTTTCTTGTTTAACAATGGATCAGCCCACTTCGGAATCTCTCTTCCCTGTTTCATTCAGGGAACAGAGAGCTGTGAACTACCTATTTGCAATGCACGTGCAATTCTGAAGCTAATTGTTTTCTTTTAAACTGACAATTTATTTGTACTTTTCTAACAGCATGGTCGACATTGATATGCATGAATGGATGTTTATGCGCTTACTTCGAAATGCAAATATGGCATAAGACGGGCTTTGCAGAATAACGAGCCTGTAACGTTCATGCCCCCTTTACACGGCGGAAATACACCCTGGCACCGACTGCACGTTTCACTGACGCACTGAGTGTAGTCACACTTGTCTTCCGCTCGCGAGCTAAAGATGTAAATACAGGCCTAAGATTCTGATAATAGCGCAAGCGTCAACCACACCTATCTCTGTCACGCGTCAACCACACCTAGCTCTGTCTCAAGGCTGCGTTCGCTGTCGCACAACAGAACCTCAACACGCTGCCTCAGTACTATATCACTCACTCCCCCTAAAAATAACACAACCTTCAGGGGAACAAGCTGCACAACTCGGCGTGTTTATTCAAAACACACCCTGCAGAACAATTTGTACGGAACACGCCTTTTGCTTATTGTTGCCCCGCATTGCTGTTGTCGTGTCTGAACGTATCCCGCCATGCAACAATGACTCCCCGAGTCTATTGTATAAATAAGAGACGAGCCGCCTCGCTCATGCCAAGGAGGGAACGTCCTGCCCGCTTCCAGCTTTCAGAAAAAGGGGGCAGTGTTACACAAGAAGAAAAGCAGAGTGATCCACGGGCGCACACACTGCAGAGCAGGCGCTGCTTTGAAGTGCTGCTGTGATATGGCTGGTATTTCGTGAATCAGCAGAGGTAGCACAATGTTGTCTCTCAGTAGTATGCATAACATGGCCTGTGTGTGGAAATATGCATGGCTGGGCTTGCTGCTCTGTCAGGAACCCGTTCTAAACCTGATTCTCATTTTTAAAGTTTGGTAGTAGTGGGGAGATATACATATTACTACCAGCAAACATGGAGTGCGCCGATTAAGTGCTTATTAGATATGTACATGCTGCCTCGTGACACTGAATAACAAGTCTTACTGTTACCCTCCTAAATGGTACTAATGTTATCGACCTCAGAAGTGAGAAAGTCAGGATTGGACTTATCAAGATTTGAATTTGTGAGAGTGAAGTTATTTGTGCATCTTTGCAGCAAAGGATAGCACCTCCAGAAGATGACTTACGACAACAGCCTTAGGGCGCCACCACTAGGTCTTGAGTTGCTCTTGACAGCAAAATGAAAAATGAACCCAGGGACCCTCACTCACCCTCAACCCCTCACCCTCACTCACCCCCACTCACCCTCAACCCCTCACCCTCAACCCCTCACCCTCACTCACCCTCACTCACCCTCAACCCCTCACCCACCCTCAACCCCTCACCCTCAACCCCTCACCCTCAATCCCTCACCCTCACTCACCCACACTCACCCACACTCACACTCACCCACCCTCACTCACCTTCACCCTCAACCCCTCACCCACCCCCCCTCACCCTCAACCCCTCACCCTCAACCCCTCACCCTCCCTCACCCTCACTCACCCTCAACCCCTCACCCTCACTCACCCTCAACCCCTCACCCTCACTCACCCTCAACCCCTCACCCTCAACCCCTCACCCTCAATCCCTCACCCACACTCACCCACACTCACCCCCACTCACCCTCACTCACACTCACCCACCCTCACTCACCCTCACCCTCACTCACCCTCACTCACCCTCACTCACCCTCACCCTCACTCACCCTCACCCTCACTCACCCTCACCCTCAACCCCTCACCCTCACTCACCCTCACCCTCACTCACCCTCAACCCCTCACCCTCACTCACCCTCAACCCCTCACCCACCCTCAACCCCTCACCCTCACTCACCCTCAACCCCTTACTCACCCTCAACCCCTCACTCACCCTCACTCACCCTCACCCTCAACCTCAACCCCTCAGCCTCACCCTCACTCACCCTCAACCCCTCACCCACCCTCAACCTCATGCTAAAGATTTAAAAAAAAAACCATAAACAATTCTAAAAGCACTAACTCTAATGCTGCGAGACCTATTGCATTTCTAATGCTTGTTGTTCAAGGTATCTCGGAGTGTTGAAATGGAGGACTTTATGGGTCATTCAGGCAATTTTCAAATGAATCCTCGCCTGGAAGCTCGTCTGTGAATGCAGGGGCTGCCCGAGTCTCCAGGAATGCAACACTTGTGTGCCTTCTGAAATGTAAAGTGAACCTGTGTTTCTTTTGGAATGTAGAAGCCATCTGTGTCCCAGTGTGCAGGGAGGAGTCATCTGTTGGATACTAAGTCCTCCTGGGTCCTTACTAGATCGAATGGGGCTTCTGTCAAGTTTGGAATGTACAAAATTGATTGCCTCACTATCGGGATTTTGGACTTTCGATCTTACTGCAGGAGCTGCCTGTGATGGTTTGAGGTATGTCTGTGCCCCTGTATGGGTCGCCTGGTTTCCTTTGTAAATGTAAGGGTCTCCAGTATCCAGGTGGAGGTGCTCTTACACGGTCTTGCTTTGGATGGGATGGGGACATGCAGTGTGCTGGCATCAAGTTTCGAGCATTATGCTCTGTTGCTATTTTACGCTGGGTGCAGTGATTGGTGTTTGCTGGCTTTACTCAAGAGAGTTCTCATATTGGGTGAATGACATGCATCGTGGGGCTTTAGTCCAAGGCTGTTCTCGTGTCTGCCCATTGCAATGCAGTGTGTAGGCTTTACTCTGACACTGTACTACAGTCTGGTGACTGGAATGTCCTGTGCTTTCATTACTGTGAAACAGTTCTGCAACCTAGTGACTGCCATGCAGTGTGCAGACACGACCGTGACACTGTTATGTAGTGTGGTGACTTTCATGCGGTGTGCTTTCATTACTTCATCGAGGTCCTGCAGTCCGGTGCCTGGCATACGGTGTGTCGGCGTTACCATGAGGATGTTCTGTAGTGCGATGACTTTCATGCAATGGGCTTTCATTACTCTCACACATTTTTTGCATTGTGGTAACTGCCATGCAGTGTGCGGGTGTTGGTCTCATGCAGTACTGCACTTTAGAGAAGAGTGTGCTGTGTGTAGGCATTACCCCAATACTGTTCTGCAGGCTGGTGGTTGGTTGGCATACATTGTGTATGCGTTTCTCTCATGCAGTCCCGCAGTTTAGTGAACAGAATTCTGTGAAGGCATTACCCAGAGGCTGTTCTGCAGGCTGGTGACTGGCAGGCAGTTTGCAGAAGTTACTCGCATGCATTTATGCAGTTTAGTGAACCGTATGCTGTGTGTAGGCTGCATTACCCCGAGGCTGTTATGCAGGCTGCTGCTGACTGACGGCACACTCGTGCTTTCATTACTGGCGCGCGGTTCTGTAGTCCGGTGAATGGCATGTAGTGCGCAGGCGCTGCCCTGGGCCTGTTTTGGGTCACCGGCCCTCAATGCTGCCTGCCTGTCTGCCTCATTCACGCTGCTCGCACTCCTCTGTGACAGCTCCTGAAACTCGTCGTTTGCCAGCTCTCCCTTCCTTCACACTAATAGTCCCGGCACAATTTTCACCCCTCGGTCTTGGACTGGCAAAAAGGAGCCTATAATACCCTTCGGCACTTCAGTGCGCGTGAGAAGCAGCTGACCCCGTCTTCACAATAATTATCCCGTAACAGCCCTTTCCTCTGCGAAGCTAAAACCATGTTTTCCTTTTTTGTTTGCTGTGTGAAAACCGTGTCCCGGGGCAGGGCAGATCCCCGCAGACCGACTTATTACTGGCGCGTTTCAAGCAATCTTTGGCGTCATTTCTTTGCGTTGTTAGAGCCAGCCGTTCCTTGCCAACAGTGCATGTGGTTTGCTACGGTTGACTTGATGGCACATACATACCTGTGCTCCCGGAGCCACGCCTCGAAGAGGTCTGACAGAATTCATATACGGCATGTCGGCAGGGCTTTAAGTGGGATGAATAAACTGGTAGGGGGTGCTCAGAGGGGCGTGTCTGATGTAATTAAGGGCGTGGCTTAATAACACATAAACTAAAAATCTGTGCTCAGCATAGCGCGCCGCCCAACTGGTATTTTGCTGCTTCTGTCATTGCAGCCAGATGTATAATACAACACGTAACATTGCACCTACAGCAAGCCAGGACTATGGACTATTGGCGTCATCAATGGTTGTTAGTTGCATAAGACAAATATGCAAACACTATTGCTTCGTTGTATATAACGCGGAAAATGCTTAACTTCTGAAATGATGGGCCTGTGAAAGAACTATAGCGAGTCTCGTTAAAGTTACATCAAAAGCAGAGGAGGGTGGCACTGATGCAGAGTTCAGATATTTTTTTCCACCGAGCAGGAGGGCAAAAATGGGGAGCCAGTAGGGACCCGTCTCAGCACCTGCCATTTAGAACTGCTGCTGCTCAGCACCGGCAGGACCCGGCCCACTAAAATCCCAGCCTGTCCTGTCGCTACTGACTAGATTGAACCGGCTATTACATTTGCATAATATGACACCCCAGGCAAAGAAGGGTGCCCGCCCCTTCCTAGCAAACTGTTATAGGCGCATTATCCATCTTCTGGCTGTAGCTTGAGTCGTGGAGCCAGAGGGCAGTCTGGTGAGAGAGACCGCTGTCAGATGCATTTGTCCCTTTAAAAGCAGCGTAGTAGTCTCCTGTCCTACTGTTAATAGCTGCAGTAGCACTGTCCTCACCATTCTGTCCCTCCTCGCCCTAACGTCCCTACTTATCTGCCCAACACTTGTGCTGTCCCACTGACCCATTTCTGTAATGTCACACTGCCCCACCTATCTTCTCCTCCTCTCTACTGCCCCACTGGCCCGTCTAACTGCCAACCAGTCTTTTGTTCCACTGTCCCACCCTCTTGACCTAGTTCCCCATTATTGACTGCACTGCCCCACAGCCTACTATCCCCCAGGAATGCTATTGTATATGTAGTTTTGCTTCCACCTCGTGCTTACTTAAGAGATGAAAAACTGATGCACTGGCCAAAAAGAGGGGGAGGAGCGACCAGCAGGCGGGAGATTGCAGCATCCACGGATATACCTAGCTAAACGTTTCTTGCACAGATCAATATGGGAAGGAGGCCACAGTCTTTTTTAGACCTGACTGACAGTACAGTTGTCTAGATGATGTATTGTTATCAGTTCTTTAAAATATGCAAATAGCCGACTTTGGCTCCACCCACAGTCTTAAGTCTCTGACTTGCTAATGACTGTTTGGTGGGTCATTCTGCCTCCTGTGGAATGCTTGCATTGCAATGCATGAGGGACTGTTTTACGTATCAAAGTCCATTGAATCATCAAACATCAAATTATTTGTCTCATAAATGAACCCTGTATGTAAAACAATCATTGTGTCGCTTTTCTTTTCTCTGTGGCAGGCTTTTTGCAGATATTATCACCTTAGCAGCTATGGAACGTCCAGCTCCAGTGCTAAACGTTCCATTGCGCAGGTGAGGTTCAAACGTCCAACGGCCGACGGCAGCACTCCTGAGGTAGTGGTGCCGTCGGCCGTTGGAATAGGCGCAGCACCTAAGAGGTTAAAAAAAAAAAATTTCTGCCAGGATTCAAAAAACCAAAGGGGATGATGGACGGAGTGTTGAACATTGCAAGCACTCACCCCGATCAACTGATCTGGGTTTAATCCATCATCATTCTTTAGCTCACTCCGCCACCCTAGTTCAGACATGGTCATACGCAAATCAGTCTGACCCTGTGCCTCATGGGAACAGTCAAGCCCGAACTGCCAAGCCATGTCTTCCCTGGACCAGAAACAAGCATCCTGGGACCGGTTTCTGGCTAATCAGCCGTCATCAGCCAGGCTAGCTTGAATCCAGTGGCAAAGTGAGCCATGTCTGAACTGGGGTGGCGGAGTGAGCTAAAGAATTATGATGGATTAAACCCAGATCGGTTGACTGGGGGTGAATGCTTGCAATGTTCAACACTCCGACCATCATTCCCTTTGTTTTTGCTTTTTTTTTGGCTTTGCAGGTTTCAAAATACAAACCAGAACAATTAGCTTTGATTCCATCATGTTACATCTTAAGACGATCCATGATTATAGTTATTGTAGCAACGTGAATCCCCTGCATGCACTAACCTGCCTTTAGGATTATGGAAAATGAAGATCCTTGCATGACAGAGCCTTACTAGCAGAGGTCCGCTGGCACATACAGTGCATGTTTAATTCTGAAAGGGCTTAAAAGGGAGGCTGTCTGCCAGTTGAAGTTTGAACTCTATTAGTAATGAAGTTTAACACTAAAAACCATCACTCAATAGCTGGTACATCTGTTCTGAGGATTGGTTTTTGTAGTGTTTTTCTCTCGCCTACACACAGCTGTAGTTGTCTGTCTGCGATGTCATGTTACCAATAAAATACGCAGGCATAAGACATCTGTATGCAATAAAAATAGAATGGGCTTTTGCTCAACCACCATCAGCCATTGGCATTTTTCAAAGACTTGTCATTAGTTGTTTGGGCTATACATCATGGTTATTTCATGGACGTTTACATTTCGTAACCATTATTTTTCGGTCTGGTTTTGTGATAGGGAGGTCCTTTATGTAGGTCCCTCTGGTAATTTCTCCCTTGTTCCCCAGATAATTCTACTCTTTTTGTTGTCTTTGAGGACACGTTTGTGCTTTCGACTTTGCCAATGCTTGCTGAAATGCACCTCTAGCAGTGTCAAAACCAATAGTATGGTTCAGACATATGGAATGTAAAAAAACAAACAAAAATGCAGGAGCCTGTGTGGTAATATTGTAATTTTTGTTTATGCTTTATAACGATCCATTATGGGATGACTGCTCTGCTTGCACGTGCAAGTTTGTCAGACATTTTGCAATTGTTTTTCATAAGTCATAAAAATGTATTACGATTGACCACTGTCCATGCATGCATATGTTCAGCAGCCATCTAGGAGTTTAAAAAAACAAACAAAATTGGCCAATTGGTTAATGCCCTATAGCAAAGGTAAGACCTATTGGCTTTGTCAGGCTTTAGTTATATTGGAACCTGATAGTACACAATTGGCTTAATTACTGGTTAGTAATGTCCACCTATAAATGTATTTAGAAATATGTATCAGAGCTATGTTACCTAAATGTAATGGGAGCTTTGGTTTGTTTTGGAAATTAGATAGATTTTCAATTATTTCATTTTTTTATACAACATTTTTGTTGGTCATACAAACCAGCATAATCACAGATTGCCATAATGCACATAGGAAGCATAGCAATAAGATCCATTCATGCAGTGCACAGACACCAGTAGAGAACAGGAAATAAGGCTTATAATCCAATTAGCCGGTAAATCTCCCAAGCAAAATCAACCCATGTCTAGTTAGGACCAAATTGTGCTTGTCGGGGAGGAGGGGATAGTTTCAAGTCCGCATCTCCTTCTTTTAGGTCTGTAAATGGATTTCTGTAATGCCAAAAATCTAAACATCCCTCTCGTACAGTCCACCGGGAACGGGCAATCGGAAGACCACTAGCGTTTTGCAGTACCTTGTTGTGCTGAGTGTTGTGATTTATTCCAATGCTGACAGAAGAAAACCAGGACCTTGGTTTGTCTGAAATGGGAAGTATGTTTATTTCGTAAGCTCCCCAGTGCACCCAGCCCACGAGGGGGCAGCATTCAACTGCCTCATCCCATTCTATTCATAACAACATCCAACAAATGACATGGTGACATTCCAGTGTTGGGGTGTACAACATTCAATGCAGTGAATTAGTATTTCATGTCCTCATTTACATCCATCTCATTCATTATATTTAGTATAGCCAGGTTTTGTGTAAGAGAGGCAGACCAGCCCAATGCATCTAGCAGGGACTTAAGCAATTCTCCCAGAAAATTTGTACAATTGGACAACCCCAGTTCTTGTGTAGAAACCCCCTACGGCCAAGTGACATTGAAGACATGCCAGGGAGGATCCTCTCCTCATCTGCCACAGCCTCTTATGGGTGCAATAAATTCTATAGAGGTCACTAAACTGGATCCCCCTGTAATGAGAGGAGGTGGTAACTTCTCTTGGTAACTTTAATGCATCTTACCAATCTTCGTCTGTATAAACCCCTCGTCTGCCTCCTTTGCTGTCCACAAAGCTCAGAATCTGATGGTGTAATAATTTCAAAGGATGTGAGAGGCAGTCTTGTCACCTGGTGCATTCAGTGTTAGGTTTGTCTCAAGTAGACCTATGTCTGGGATGTCCTCCATGTTCTTAGTGAATAAGAGAGTTTATGTCACAACTGACGTTTGCTGAAAAATTGGGTTCTGCGGAGGCTACGTTCTGCTGCAGTTCCAAAAAGATTCCCATTCACGTCTAGCGTAGTATAACTTTTACCCGGGAGAGTTTTTTCGGTATCTTCAATGGCATTGTTTTGTGTATGTTGACCAACTTAGTTTCCGCACATATCTATTCTCCTTTTGCTCTGCTGGTATTCAATTTTCCACTCTTGATGGCCTAGTAATGCCACCGCTTTACCGGCCAGGCATTTTAGCACTGAATATCATCAATACACTAGATAACAGGACTTTTTAGTGCAAATGATTCGGGCCATCCAGTATAGGGTTTGATAATTGTTACTGGCTTTATTTAGTTGATGGGGGAAATCCGTGGCTAAAGTGTGGTCTAACATAGTCGATATTTTCTACAGGTTTTTTGTTGTTGTTGCTAATGATGGCTCTGATCCAGACGTTGTGTTGAGGTGGAGGGCGTGGTGTGATCCAAGCACGTCGTGTTATTTATTACAAGTTGACTTAGGTCTTCATGATAAGATGGAATCCGCTTTTCGTGATCAGCTCATTGATAAGCAGAATGTTTTGTTTAGATTGGTTTATATCCACGGGTATGTGAATAAACTGCCGTACACACCTGTAAAACGTCATGTAAATTCAAGTAAAAGGTCATATACATACCAATGTAAAAGGCACACTGTAAGAAGGCCTGCACGCCTCAATAAAAATTCATGCTCACCTAGTAAAATATACTTGCTCCAATAAAAAGACAACACTGCTCATTAGAGGCAGCTCAGTAAAATATATAAACAAATCAGTTAAAAATACACATACACACACTCACTCTAGTGAAAAAAAAAAGTGATGCATGCCAGAAATGAAAGCTGTACATTACTTTCAAAAACGTTTATGCTCATTACAGTAAAGTCATACAAGTCATACACCCCTGAGGGAAACCTCCCACTCGCCGCCATCAAAGTCAGACTTACTTTGAAAGCGCCATAAACCACATAAATTAATCTGTGCATGCCAAGCTATAGTCAATTACACCCCGTACAGAGCTGCATAAGCATGCATTTCCATGTGAAATGTGCATTTATAATCTGGCTCTATGTCCTTAAATGAACTTGGCAAGGACTTAACCATAAAACTTGCTCGAGACTCCCATGGTGTATTTTCCATGCCAATTTATCTTTTTTCCTGCAATTTAAGAAGCACAATCCCACCTGAACCGACTGGGTTCCTGAATTTTAAAACAAAAGATGGCCATTCCCCTGTGTACATCATCAAGCTGTTTGCCTTTTACTTTCAAGAATGAAGCCACAATGAGTGAGCATGAGAACCACGTTGGTCTAGAACAGCGTGCTTAAAATGAAAAAAATATTTTCATATTGTTCTGCAATTTGGACTATGCTTGTATTGCCCAGAAGTCACTCTAGCCATTCAAATGCTGAGGGCAGCCCCTTCCTCAAGTGATGAGCCTGTTTTTGAGGGTGGTGCAGGTTACGCTTAAGCCAACTTAACGTTTTTTCCACAAAAGGTACACAGGATAAAATTGTATCCTTTGTTTATCCACGGGGTGAGGTTTTATGAATTCCCCTTGATAGAACCAAGAAAGTGGCCAAAAGGTAGCATTTTTTAATTGAAAAAAGTGCTCTGTAAGAAAGTATGTGTTTTTTCTAACAATCTCATCAACAAAAGGTTTGCTGTGCTACGATCACACAGCTTACAAAATTACAAAAATTGCGGTTTAAAAAAAATATATATCAGTATTTACAAGTCTGCCTGTTTGTCAAAGTAGTAGTACATTTTTCCTGTGTTTGTGGCTTTCACTTACTTGCAATTTGTACTGGGAACAGGTATGAAACACCTGGGTGAAGCTGGTAAACTAGATGTCTCTGAAATGTAGACCTTCTCGGTTCCGCAAGGGGCCATTTGTGTAAATCGCTCATTTAAAAAAAAAAAAAAAAAGAAACCTATTTGACATCAAAACGAATGAAAATAAGTAGGAAAAAATATAAATAGGTGACAACGTTTTTTTTTTTTTATAGCCCTAAAACTTTTCCAAAAAGTAACATACTGTTACTTGTGTCATACTCTTCTGTTCACATAAATTTATAGTGTTTGGTGGTTGTCCAAAAACATGCAATACTCAGAATCGCCAACTGAGCTGCATCTTATAATGCTTATTCATTGAATATACACCATGCATCAATTCACATGAAAATATCTAATTAATTAAATTGGGAATAAAGGAAACCTATTTTTTTAATGTATCCAAGATAATGCGTTTAGGAAAAGTAGTTATTGGCTTAGCTCTGAATTTAGAGATACCACGAATACCAGGTGATTCAAAGGGGATTTTGATCAAGATTTTTTTCCTTTCAAATTTCGTCTGGCGATATGGGTAGCAGTGGTAATTGGGCTCAACCCAGTGGGAGCTTTAGTATTTGGGCCCACATATACATATACATGCACATGCAGGACTGTGCGATTTATATATTAATTAATTCATGTATTTTTTTTAACTGAAACTCTTCCACATCGACGGTAGCCATTTTTAGGTTGCAGCCTACCAAACTGCAGGTGTTTGGTTTGCTAAAGACATCTTGGGGACTTTCAGAAAGTTGACCTAGGAATGCATTCCGCCCATTGATTTCCATTGGCGTTGTGGTTTGCAACTTACATTTTCTAGCTCTCTATTTGCTGGCTTTCTTAGCTTTAGCTGTCCATGTTCACTTCGTCCCTCCCGTTGTCTAAACCGTGTTTACTGTATTCTTTCACAAACTCGCTTTCTATAAACAAACATTAACATCTTGTTCTTATATGGTGACATTTGCTATGCAAAGAATGAGGTCAAATGTTTGGGCGCTTTCTTCGCAGGGTATTTGTTTACTTTTCTTTCTCTAAATTCAAAGTGAGAGAATTTGTGACAATCTTGCTGGATTCTGGGGGTAGGAATGAGGTTTTTTCTAGAACACAACAACATTTAAATGAAATGTGCAAGTATTTCAGAATATATAAAAATTAGGTACGCAAACGAAGCACTTTTTTATTTATGAAGTGTGTATTGGAAACCTACTTTAATATGATCAGAACAAATCATTACAGTAGGTGATTCAATTTCCACACATTTGTGTTTGTGCACTGTATAGTTTTATCTGTAAAACTGTATGTCTGTGCAAATGTAATCGTCATTTCAATTAAAAATGTGTTGTTTGTAATGGCAGTGGGCTACTCTACCATGCATACTGACTCTACGCCATTCCACTCTACTCTGCACCACTCCACACCACTGCGCCACTTCACTTTACACCACTCCGCGCCACTGAATTCTCAACCACTCAACTCTATGCTACTTCACGCTGCGCCTCTCTACTCCACCCTGTACAACTCTACTCCATGCCAATGCACTCTTAGCCACTCTACTCTACACTACTGTACTCTGCACTACTCCAGTCTAGGCCACACCAATCTACTCTGTACAACTCCAATATATGCCACTGTACTCTATGCCAGTAAACTCAACGCCAATGCACTTTGCTTTGTAACACTCCACTCTATGCCCCTGCACTCTACGTCAATCCACTGTATGCCATTCAATCTGCTTTGCACCACTTCACTCCACATCACTTTACTCTGCCATTACACTCTATGCCATTCTACACAACTGCGCTCTACCCTGCACCACTCCACGCTACTTCACTCTACTCTGAAACTATCTACTCTACGCCACTCTGCGCCACTCCACTGTGTGCTGCTGCACCCTTCTCCACTCTATGCTGCTGCACTATTTTCAACTCTACTCTTAACCACTGCACTCTACGCCAATGCACTCTACGCCACTGCACTCTCACTGCACTCTACTCTGCATCACTGTACTCATTCTACTCCTCTCTACACCACTGCACTGACACTCTACTCTGCAACACAGCACTCCCCACCACTGAACTCTATGGCACTCTACTCTGCACTACTCCACTCTACACCATTTCACTATATACCACTGCACTGTGCACCACCATACTCTGCGCCATTCTGTTACTCTACACTACTTTAGGCCACTCGACTCTACTCCACTGCACTCTGTGCCACTCAACTCTAATGTGCCCCACTGCCCTCTGCAACACTCCACTCTAAACCACTCCACTCTCTACGCTACTGCACTCTATGCCGCAATACTCTGCGCCACCCTACTCTGAACCACTCATCTCGGAGCCACTCGACTGCATTCTACGTCAATGCACTTTGTGCTACTACACTGTACACCATTTTACTCTGCATCGGACCACTCCACGCCACTCAAAAATATGATGCACCACTGCACTCTACACCGCTCTACTATGCCCCACTGCACTCTATACCACTGCACTCTGCACCCCTCTACTCTATGCCAATACAATCTACGCCAATGCACTCTGAACCACTCTACTCTGCGTCACACCAGGTCACTCCACACGACTGTAGTCTACTAATCACCATTCTAATCTACGACACTGCATTCTATGGCACTAAATGCCGGTAAATTCAAAGCTACTGCACTCAATGACACTGCACTCTACACCATATATTCTGGAACACTCTACGCCAACGCACTCAACCCCAGTCCACTCTACTCTAAGCTGCTCAAATGTAGGCAACTCCACGCAACTCCACACTATTCCTCTCCAGTACACAACACTCTCTGCCACTACTCTGCAACACTACTCCATTCTTCGCCCTTCCACTCTATGACACCCCACATGACTCTTCTCTTTGCCACTAACTATTAGCCATTTTGACCAGCAGCCATGCTGGTCTACAACAAGGCTAAAACACATTGGCAAAGCCAATAGCTATTGCGTAGGCAAAACCTATTGGCTTTGCTGATGCTTATGTCTTGCAGTAGTCAAAATCTTTTGATTTGACTAAACTCATATGTATAATATACAATGTTGTATTGGCTTGCTTTCACCAAGCCCCCTTCTTCTTTTGGTATGTTGTCATTCACACTTTTCTTCAGCCCACACCAGCATAAAGCTTGTGGCAATGGATAAGCCCAATAAAGCCATTGACTAACTTAATTGTGATTTAATTTTCCTTTGCCACAAGTAAACATCTGCACCCAAAGACATTTACCATCAGCGCCCGGGACGACTACGCCAATGTGTGCTTCTTGAACCCCAAAAATATAGGTTTCCTTTTAGCCAGTGTTTTCTTTCTATTTATAGTTTTGAGGGCGTGGCCGCTTATTCGTCAATAAAGTTTTACAAAATTCATCTCTCTTTTTTGTGTCTCGCTCTCTCTGCCCATCTCTCTATCTCTCCCTCTCTCAGTATTATGTTTGCAAATCATTGCCTTGGAAAATCACAAAATCCCACAAATAAATCCACCCCTCCCCCCTCGAAAAATATGTCGTCATCAGTCACACAAGACTTTCAGTGTAAACACAAAGTTAGACCTATGGCTATTGACTTTGCCACTGCTTGTTTAGTCTCAAGGACCGGCCATTACAAGCCTACGCATGGCGTGGGGCTTCCACGCTTTGGACGGAGGGGTGAGCGTTTGAAATCTGAGATAGTAAGTTGGAAACGCATTTCATATGAACTGTACCCCCAAAATGACTATCGGAAGACTGGGCCCCTCGCTCGATGTTGTCACGCGGCTGTGCCACCGGTGACAGGGCATTAGCACGCCGCGCAGCCCTCTCTTACAGCAAATAATAAAGTCTATCTTTTATTTCACACAAGAACGAGTTTCCTCCCTTTTCCGTCGTAAAAGGCACTACGGTGAAATGAGAGGTTATGTGGGGGTGGTGAAGCGTTGTCAGTGAGCGGCTGAATATTCGCTATTCATGTACGTGGGAGCGGGCGCTGCTTCTCTATCTTCTGTTCTGTCCTCCGTTATTGACACTATATTAAATACTTCATGATTCCTCCTCACGCGTAGGGCACTTTGCTGCCTGATTTCATGCGATTTAAGATTCCCTCCTTGGTTGATTTTTAATTGGAAGATGTAAATGATTCATGCGTGCCTCTTTTGAAACGTGCCCTGTGCATTCTGGAAAAGAAAAAACATGATATTGTTGTTTATTTGTAAGCTGCGTCAGATGCTGTTGTTTACATTTTTCGTGGCACTGTTAATGGCCAGTTGACGTTAAGTGTGAGCATACGTTCCTTACTTTCAGATAGATGGTTTATTCATATAGCACAGATAAATCCTTTTTATCTTTGTCTTGTGATGGCAGAATCTATTACTGCATTTTTCGTTCATTCATCTCTTAAGAAGTCCATTTCACTCTTGTTGTAGATTTTCAAAACTTTATTGAGCAAGGAACAAGGACAGCCGGCATGTGTTTCACCCTGTGTGGCGAGTAGCGCCAGGGCTTTCTCAAGGCAAAGCAATTTTATCATATCATTCTTTGACTTTTTGCAATAGAAAGTGTTGCAATACAGTTGATACACATCGAATTTTTCGTTTGAGCAAAGGTCACAATCCAGCGAAGTCCTCCAGGTAATCCGGTATTAGGCAAAGGCCCCGGGACCGGGGAAAAAAGTCAAAGAATGATGTGATAAAATTGCTTTGCCTTGAGAAAGCCCTGGCATCATCGTCCAGTTCCCACTCCCACTCCCACTCCCGTCACAAGTAAATAATGCGGTCTGGAGCATTGATGATTATAGAGCGGCAGATCCTAGATATAGCTCCTTTGCCAAGCCTCTCCAGTACGGTCTTGGCTTGGAGGGGGTTGAAGTCTGGAATAGGTTTACCTGCGGGATGTGTTTCGACGGGGGATGGTGTAGCTGCAGATATTGGTGAAATTGTCTATGGAAGAGTTGGTATCGTTACTACAAGTTCTGGAATTACATCAGGGTGTCACCTTGCCAGACGTCTCCCAGGTAAGTAAGCCCTTATTTATCCAAATGCATAAAGCTGCGTAAGCCAGCCATGTGATATAACCATGTACTGTGCCACAGCGGGGTCATTTCTGTGAATTTATGGGTAGGGGAAGTTTTCAAAGACATATAAGAAACGTGAGAGACTCATCCTTTTAAACAAAGCTACCCCCCCAAAGGATTCCGAGGTAACCAGCTCTACTACTGTAGGTCCCTGGTCAGTCCGGTCATAAGGGGCCAGAAGTTAAGGCTCCATGCCAGCTGTGGGAGGCAGGCGATGTAGACTCCCAGGAATTTGAAGGAGAGTTGGCCTACTGAGATCGTGGAACACAAAAAATGCTTGTTTGCATAACTCTCAACTGGCACCAGCATAGGCTTGGCCTCATTGGCCCAAAGTCTGGAGGCCCCCCTCATGGAGACGGTGGTTCTCCAAGCATTGAGGGCCCGAACATTGTGGGTTCTTGAAACAGCAGAATATGATGTGTGTATAGATATATGTGCTCTTTTGGGCTCTCCCCTAGACCATCCCGGTACTAGAGTGTCGCATCTGATGAGGCACGCCAGAGGCTTGATCGCCGGGGCAAATAAAAGTGGAGAGAGGGGACAGCCCTAGTGGATGCCCTGACAGATTAGAAAGTGTGGGAAGATGACTCCGTTAACCTGAACCTGAGCGGTGGATGTAGTGTAGAGGAGGCCCACAAGCTTGCAGAAGAAGACACAAAACCTGCCCTCTGCAGTACTGCCTCCAAAAAGGCCCAAGTGACAGTATCATAAGCTTTCTCAAAGTCAATTAGGAGCAGACCCTTAGGTTAACTAATGCTATATGTTTGCGAAAGGGCCAATTGGACTCTACGGTTACAATGGCGGGTACTCCTATTTGGCATAAACCCACATTGATTCCGATGGATCAAATGGGGTAGGGCCTAGCTCAGCCGCCCAAACCTTTGCAAACACCTTGATGTCGGTGTTTACAAGGGAGATAGGCCTATGCCTAGGAGCATTGGTCTGTGGGTTGACCTGACTTGGGGATTATGACAATGGTGCCCGTGTCTAGTTCAGGAGGGAACGATCTGTGGTTTGCCACCTTCGTGTATTGCGCTAGGAGGTGAGGAAGTAGAAGAGATTGGAAGTGCTTAAGATATTCGATCGAAAATCTATCTGGAATCAGCGTCTTACCCTAGACCAGTTCCGACAGGGTCCCGCGGATCTCCTCAGCCGTGATCAGCCTGTCAAGGGCACACATTGGGGATCAGGGGCAGCGGGATCTCCTCTAGTATCGGAGAGTCGGGTTCTCGCAGGGACACAGGTGTTGCTGCATACAGCGTTTGGTAATAATCAGCAAAGACCTGTACTACCTCCATCATACGCCCATGGAGGTTACACTCCGCATCACAGATGGACGGTACGATCCTGGGCGTTTTGTCCCTAGTTCCCACAAGTACAGGAGCTTGCCAGATTTAGCTCCATGATCGTATACTCGTTAAGTCGATGCTCTCCAACATTGTCTCTCCTCCTCTAAACAAATCTGTTTCAGTTTAGACCTCGGCAACGCCAGCTGGTGGTCAAGATCTGGCGAGGTCCTTTGACTTGTCTGCTGCTCCAAGGAAAGAATCTGGGTCTCCAGGTCAGTCACATGAGCTGGTTGGTGTGTCTCTTTGCCCTGGATGGACCTTTTGATCATGCCTCTTAAGAGTGGGTTTGCTGGATGCCCATAGGGTATCGGTGGATTCCACTGAGTTACAGTTTAGTTCAAAGATTGACCTAATTTACTTTTCCATGAAGTTGGCCCATTTCTGGTCCGCAAGGTACCAGGCATTAAGGCACCACTTGGGGCGCAAGAACCCTTGAGAGGTTCCAATCTCCAGGATGAGGGAGGGCGTGATATGATATGCCTCAGGGTATGTTGCTGTCTGAGAGCCAGGTCTGATATACACAACAGCATTTTGTGTGCCTCAGACACATGAGTATATGCCCTTCCGGTAGGGTGCCACATCCTCCACGCATCGCATAGGCCCATTGAGTCGACCCATAGTGAGATGTGGGAAGAGCGCGTGCGACAATCTGGCTGCGGAGGTTTGGAAGTGTCTAACAGAGGGTCGGGGACGGTATTACAGTTTCCCCCGAACAGTGTAGTCCCTGAGGGATGGACCGGCAGGAGTGATGCGCCTGTAAGATCAACTGGAGGCGTTGTTGGTGAACATAGGTTGCAATAAAATTATAATGTTTGGTGTCCAGTCCGTCCTCAATCCCTACTTCTCACCCATGGGGTTCCTCATGAGAGGCCAAAGCCACCAGCAGGAATCCTCTATGCAGTAGAATTGCCACCCCTCTGGAACTCCGGTAAAATGCGGCGTGGAGCACCCGGCAGTAGCCAAAGCGGCCAAGGAAGGAGTATTGTGTACCCAGTAGGTGGGCCTCCTGGAGCCTAACCACTCCTGGTTGGAAACGCTTCACATTTCGTAAAATGGTCTCTCTTTGAATATGATCAGGGAAGCAGTTGACATTCCATGCTAGGACCCTAACCATTGGGGATGGGAAGTGGGATCAACGGAGTGGCCTTCCCTAGTGGAAGAAACCAGGAGAACAAATATAGAGCAATTGCGGTGGAACCTCAAAAGTGATGTGCCTAGGCATCTGAGTGTAATGCGCAAAGAGCGTAGAAACTGTGCATGCCATGCAATCAGAACATTAAATCAAACAACCCACCCCCCAACTGCCACACTTCTAACCCTGAAGTGTCTGTCGCCCGACCCCAAACATAACAGAAATCAGAAAGGGTCTGAAGTCATCCAGAGGCTTCCCAATACCCCACAGAAGGATTATGGTGCCTGGCAGTAATCTCTATATAAACTCTTAACGTAAATTTAGAAATCTCTCTCCCTCCTTCCCCAACAAGTGTACTGATCGGGGAAGCAACGTTTCGGCCGTGGAAATGTGTGTCTTGCTGCCAGAGTAGGTTTGACTATCTAAGTGGGCTAAGTATCATGAGAGCATCTCAGGGTTGTCCTCAGGAAGACGTCTGGAGTTTGTGTGATGCGATTTTAATAAACAATATTACCAGAAAAATTGTACAGAGTAACTAGCTAGGAAATCGGATCATCAGTTGTGCACTGTCTGGTTAATTAGATCCATGGTGGAGGTGGTTATGCCCGTACATCGCATTGTGTATGTTTACAGTTTCGAGATCAGGGAAATGAAGTGTTGTGTCCAGAATCACAGTGTTTGGACAATTGCTACGGCCTGTATTCAAATCCAGGTGTGTGATTTCAAGGCTGACATGTTACCCAACATCTTCATGTGCCTTTGGGTATCCTGTTCCTGCCAGCACAGACCGGAGGCTCCTTGGAGGCAGTGTTAAGACACCAGTAGAGTAACAGAGTGAATAGTGCAGAATATCTCAAACTTGTCAATAACGTCCTCCAATTCTGCATGGAAGTGTGGGTGCAAAGTGAAAAGTTTTGAGGTTTTGTGAAGGTCCCATAATGACGTTTGAAGGCTTCAGGGTGACAGGTCCAAAATCTGGGTACTGCTGATAGAATGAAAAAGGTGACTCTTGCTTGCTTGGTTCTGTTCCTGTGAATTTTCAGCTTTAAGGAGGCTTTGCTTCCGCGCCCCCCGTAGAACCACCACATATGGCTAGAAGACTCAACGTATTATTGAATATGTAGCAGCTCATTTGTGATTCAGACTAGCTTGAAATTGATGCTGATTTCGACAGCGAGCCAATGATGTCAATTGACGAATGGGAGTGACGTAAAAACGTTTTGAACCTTTCGTGAGCCTGGCAGCTGAGCAAAGAAGCCATATTTGAGGGGTCAGTGAAACTCTTGGGCATTTCTAGAGACAATGAAATATAACCATGGCTTTAGTCATTGTAAGGAAGTCACTAGGAGCGTTTTTATCGTCTTAGTCATATGTAGAGACAATCATCAGATAATTGGCATTTATTGTAATGTACTTAATATGTATATGCTTTGTGAGATGCGGCTGTAGAAGAAGTACTAGGGACTTTGCCAGGATGGAGAAGTCCGGAGAGAAGTTGTTTCTTTTTAGTTTAATAGCTGGAATAGTCCAACTTTGGCAGCGTATTTTGGTGCAAGGAGTAATGTAATTTGAATTTTCAAAGTCAAAAGCAGTGTGTTAACTTGGTTTTATGCTTGCAGTCTGTGAGAGCTGCACCAGGTCCGTTTTTTTAAGTGTACTAATCAATATGCAAACAAGCTCCGTTTAAGATTCATTGTATGTAACAAGATCTAATAAAAATGAATTATGAAAAACTAGCATGCCCACTGACTGATGCCTCCAGGCCTGTCAACATGCATCCACTGGCATAAGCAGATATTTAGATAGCGATGGCATGTCTCCTTTTGCCTTTGACTACTTCAGCCAGATACTAATTAGACACAGTACCAAGCAATCATTCATTTCATGCAGTTACGTAACTTGAAGAACAGGCCGAACCCAGTGTTCCTGTATAACACATACATACATTGACTCATAAGGGGAAAAAAAACCAAAGCAAAATATTTCTCAGCTTTTGTTTCCCTGCTGTTGTAGAAACGATAAATGTTGCTTGTGAAACTTGGGTTTGTGTCAAGCTTTGTTAGTTCTTCCCACCGGGAAGAAGTTATTGCTGATTTGAACATCTCCGATACAATGAATCTCCTATTAGCTCTGCTTTGCAAATCTTTATTTTGATAGATGTGATGTCGGGTTAAAAAATACTGATAGAGACACCTGCTCTGAATAACACTAACCGTATCGTTGGTATGATATTAGCTTATCCCTGGACCAAACCTAAGTATTTAGTGTGTTCATACCTGCAAAGATTCCCAGAGGAGGCCTGCCTTGAACACACTGGCTGGGGAATCATTTTAGAGTCCAAAGTAATGAATCTGCCCTTAAATGGATCCATTATGTTGTGTTATGTTATGCTCTTATACTGCACATGACTGTTCAACCAGGTCCTCCCAGCGCAGCTGACGGCCACAACCATAGGCCCAAGCTGAACTTTAGAAGAGCCAGGTCTTTAACTATTTCCGAAACACTGTTTCACACAGATACTGATGGAGCTGGAATGGCAAAGAGTTCCAGAGTTTGGAAGCAAGATCATGAAAAGATGCCCAAACCGCCTAGCTCTTCTAACCTTAGGCAGGATAAACTAGCCTTTGGCTAGAAGACCTCAAAGCCCCAGCAGGAGCATAGGCATGTGTCAGATGATGAAGAAGTGCAAGGCCTGAACTGATGAAGGCTTGAAAGATGATTTGAAGGGCTTTGACTTCGACACACTTCTCTACTGGAAGTCAATGGTGGGCAGCAAGATGGACAGTGTGTGACTGGGATTTCGGATTGTGATGCAACATACGACCAGCTGCATTCTGCACCACTTTTAGACGTTCGATGGAGGACTGAGAAGTGCTCTAGTACAGAGCATCCCCATATTCCATGGCCAGATGTGACCTGTATTTTCAGATATACTTTGGGCTCCATCTTTGCTTTCGTGAACCAAGCAAAATTGTGGCTTGAGTGGCAGGAACATGATGCCTTATAGGAGCAACCCAGAGCTAAACCTCCCCAGGCTCTGTTGCTTATAGCTGTTTTGGAAACTGTATAATGACTAAAAGAAGACCGCTGAGTTCTGTAGACCCAAACCTCTCGGGTTTTCTGGGTCCATACATGAGTAAAGTCCAGGGCTTTTTCTTTCCTTTATGAGCTTTAGGATCCTGTATGTTCTATTATAAAAATCGGGACTTTAAGTGCCAGAAAGCAAAAAAAAAGTGTACTAGATGAGCTAAATACGAATAGACCTGTGAATTTTGAGACCTGTGGTAGGCACAGAAGTGAAAAAGAGAGGGCAGTCTTCTGAGGTCTCCAGCCTTGCCCAGCCTCCTCTGCATGACTGGGGGATAATAACCCGAGTTGTGGTTGGTACAATGTAAGTTTTCTTTGGTTGGACAGGGTAGATTGCCTTTCCAAGCGATGACCAAAAACCTGTCATCCTAGATTCAAGATGGGGCAAGCATATTTCCTCCTAGATGGATGCATTTCTACATCCTGCCTAACGAGAGAGCTGTCCACAAAATAAGAACACTGACAACTTCACTACTGTTCACTTCAGGGGCAGGGCAGGGCAGGGCAGTACAGTACATTTCCCCTGAAGAAGGGGTAGGATTCTATTCATAATATGTTCTGATACTAAAGAAACTTGTGACTTATAAATTCTGCTCCAGAGGGGTTGTGGAGTGAACAAACGTTTCATATTACAATAAAAGCTCATGATCATTTCTCCGCAAACTGTGGGTCAAAGCCACAGTGAGGTCCAAAGGTTGCCATTTTGGGGCTGCTTGGTGGAGTATAATCCGTATACGACATTGTGTGTTAGCAGGCTTATAGGTAGTAGGATAGCTAAACTGTTCAACTACGGTCACTTAAGGAAATTGAAATCAAGTCAATGAAAAGTTGGATAAATCTTACTCTGGAAGGCTGTCTCGGTTCCAGTATTGAATTGTGTGGGTCCTAGATCTGATAAATTTGTTTTTTCATCATCCACCCTCAAAAGGCTTAGTAATTTACTGTGGGCAGTAGTTCTCAGTAATTTCAAGTGATTAAGATCCCCCACAAACCGACAGCAGTTCATCAAAGTTAAGATGACTGATGTGGGGGCTCTCAAGACATCAGTGGAGACAGACTGTCCAAGGGTTAGGCATCTTTGCATTCCAGCTTCCTGAAATCAACCTATGCTGTCACCAAGACAGAGCAGTGCTTATCCAGTGTCATTTCATTGCCGCAAACCTTGGCACGGTGCAGAAGTAAACATTCCTTTGTCCTGGGTTGGCGTTTGCATCATAAGATGACAAATGAGGTAATTTGTGGCCCAAAGTCAGTCTCATGGGTTCCCACGAGCCCACAGCGCCGCATGCTTGAGTGCATTGTGGACGTGTTTAGCTGGCGCATCGCAGCGCTAGCGTTGAAGAAGCGTTCCCATTAGCCCAATTCAGAACCACATTGGGCCTCGTGCTTTTGCTACCTAGCCATATATGGATAGTCTGCAAATTTCAGAGCTGACCTGTGGTTCCCACTCATCTCCACTCCATGAGCTGAGTTTGGAGTATGGTTAAGAAACTGCACATTGCCTTTCTCAATTGAAAGCTGACCTTCACGCTCAGTATTCAATCCTTTCTTGGGGATTCTTGGACAGGACACAACCCCACATTAGTGGTGAATCAATCCCTACCATTTCAGGGCAACAGCGCAGACCTGTGTGCAAGGCCTCCGTGTTTTGGGATTCTCACAGTGGAGCCAATACAACTCTGGGGTGAATCCCCATTCCGTAGATCCTTTGGCTGCTATTTATATTTCAATTTTGCCCAGTCTGCAAGCAAAATCGGGAAGGGTCTTTTTACTTCATCTGCTGCAAAGCAACTGAGTGCGTAAAAGGCCCAGTTATAGCAGGTGGCCCTGTAGTGGCTGCGTCCATCTCAGGAGGGCCCTCTTGTACACTCCAAAACTCGAGATTGAAGGGTTCAAGAGACACTGTGCACTTTACGACTAAGGCTATTCTCCATACCATTGCATTTTGGTGTAATATATGTTTTCTGTGCTTCAAGAGCGGTTTTATGACCCAGAATCCTTGGAGGGCATGACCAATAGGAAGGTGTGTCAATATCAGTAATCAGCTCCAAACATTTCAAAGTAGGTGTATGGAGGTGGGTTGCCCAGTCAGGCAAACTCAACCTCCACAGTGCAAAACTAGCTCTCAGTGAGGCAAACACCGTTTTTTTTTTTTACCAGAGCCTCGCCTGCCTCATAGTAGCACAGGACCGAGATCGAAGACAACTTTAGAGAATGTGTGTTAAGAGTTATCAGTACTAGCACAATATATGCATCAGGGCCGCTCAGTTAAGCTATCACACTATTCTCTTAAAATCAAAACGTTTTTATGATTAAAATAAGGCCAAATCAACAAAGATTGGGCTAGTCTCTGACACTTTTTAGCTTCTCAAAGTGACAGTTCCATTACACACGGCTCCTCCATTCTGCATGAACAGTCAATGAAAGCTCTTGCCCTGTACCAGTGGTCACTTGTTGATTATACTACATCCAGCCCCTAATCCCAGCTTCATGCTGCCTTTGCCCAGTCCTTTAAGTGGGTTAGGTCTCAGACACAGGAGAATTTTACAATGGACATTGAAACGTGTCCCTGTCGGCCTCCACATTCACGTCCTTAACTTTAGTAGGAAAAACTGATGATTTCTGAAAAAATAATGTAATAAATGTTCAGATAATCCAGGTTACTGATTTAATTTCTGTTTATATTTCACATGTTCCACTAAATCTTGCACTCCTTGTGAGTGTTAGCTATTCCCATGGTGTTGTGTTTTTGTAGTTTTTTTTCCCTCTCAGTAGCACATTGCTCTTGTGTAGTGCATTGTTTGAAATGAGTCCCAACCAGATATTTGTAACGGCCATGATTAGGAGGTCTTGGGTTGAGGCCGAAGGCAGTGAGTTTCTCTCAGTGCCTGTCAGTGTCAGTGTCAGTTCCCGTCAGTGGGTCAAAAAGGTGTTAAGGCTCAATGGTCATCCCACCCTTGACTTCTCTCCAGAGAGCACATAGACAACCATTGGCAAAGTCAGTAGTTCAGGCTAGTTTTTAAGTGCATGTCATTTTTTGTGGTGTTATATCTGGATGTAATAACAGAAAGCTCAGAGAGACACCAAAACACTGTTCAGGTGGCATACTGTAGGAATCGCAAACATTTCATTTGTGATTAAGTCATGCCTATACATAGACTCTCTTCTTCTCCTTCCTGGTGGGTATAAAACACTTGCAATTGGGTCAGGACGTATTAGGATCATACGTACCTTAAGCAATAATTGCGTGAAATTCCTCCACCGGCCGGTGGAGAAATGGGGATTTGTCGTAAAGCGTTGCTGTGCGATCACCTATAGGTCAGGTAGGAAGAGAGAGAAAGGCTGGAATCAGGTTCTCTCTGGGTTCAGTTTAGTAACAACTAAAGTCGTGCCCTTAGTGCGCATGGTGTAGAGGAGCTCAGGTTACGAGGTGTGGGAGCTGATGAAGTTTCCCTCCAATATGATGATCTGATGACAGTTTTTATATGGACCTACAAGAGGCCAGTGGGCTGGACACTTCCCCTGATAAAGGACTGGTCTCTCCTCTCCCGGTCCTTCCATTAAAGAGTCTGCTTCCTTTGCCACGGTCATTACATGCATGGCCAAAGTCTTACATCTACAATTACCTTCAGTTTGGATTAAAACCAATGTCCTCACAGAAATGTTACCTCAAGAACAATACTCATCTGAACCCCTACTGCTATTCAACGAAGCCCTAACAGACACCCACATGGGCACCTGGACCAAACCCTGCTTTTTGCCACCCTTAGATAGGTGGCCCGTCACCACAGACCAGCTCCGGGTGAGTCTGCCTTCCTAACGTAGCACCCTACTCCTGAGAGACTGGCTTATATATGCTGAGGTTATGCTGAGGTTTAACCAGAGCTAGATTTAAATACTAATGTAGAAACAGATATTTGTGCCTGAGACCGGGCCACGAACAGCGTCACAAACAGCAAAACCACTATATTAAAAAAAAAAAGTGATGTGATGTGTGAAGTGTATTTGGGTAGTCCCCACTTAATGTACAAAGTCTTGTAGATCTGTTTCCCAACTCCTCATATAAAGTATAGTGTGTGCTCCGTTGCTCGGATTGTGATATATAAATCACAATTCATATACATATCAACACTATCAACAGTAAGTTAAAGCGTATTTTGAGGAAACTGAAGAAATTTACATCTGCCATATTATGATATTGTTTGGCATAAAAGTGGACTGATTACCCAAATCATTACAGATTATTGATCTGCAGCTCTTGAATTATCCGCATTTAACGTCACTAAACAGAACAAATAGACACTTCTGTACAATTGTCAGTTGTCCCTTCCCACAATAAAAGAAACAAATGGCAGTGGGCATTTGAATCCATTAGATACTGGTGCCAAACTGCGTTGTATGACACATATTTACTTCGTTTATTTTTCTTCCAGGTGCTGGTGTTCTAACCATCCCCCCTGCCACGTCTGCTCTGTGGTGGTCTTTTGAGAGCTTTGACTGTGCTTACCGATGTGCTTGATTAGTAGCACAGGCCGAAATACGTCACCTCTGATCTGTTTTTTTTTTTCAGTAGGCTTTTGCCATGACCCCAGCATTTGAATAGCGATATATACATATTGTATTCCCCTAGACCTTTCGTGGTCTGATGACCCTTTGTGGTTCTGGGATTCATAGTGATGGGCGTCTCGGTGGTCTGGTGTCATGGTGAAGACCCGTCTGCCCAGTGTAAAGTTTAGGAGTAGTTTGAATTGGTTAATGGGACAAGTAATGTGTGTTTAATCATGTTGGACTCTTGCTAGAGAACGATGGACTATGTACGTGCTGTTTGTTTAGGCCACTGGAGGGCGCAAAAATTGTCCAACGCCCGATTGGTGGAGACTATTCGGTTGAGAGGCATCATCAGCCAATTAGATAGCTGCGATGCAGTGTTGGGCACTTGTGATAGGCGTAAGCTAACGAGTTGTAATTGGTAAGTATATTGAGGGGCCTAAACATTATACATTAGTGGATAGTAAGGTGTTTGGCAGTTCTGTGCAGGGCCAATGGAATTATGTGGCAATATAGAATCAAGTTATGTGGGAGAGTTGACTACATTATGTGGCAGGAAAATAATACAACTATAAGCTACTAAAAGGTGACCAATCAACCTTAAAGAAGTGCCCTGCACTCCACTGCAACACGTGTCGCTGTGTTTTTTAATAGTTTGAGGTAGAAATATTGTTGTTAACATCTGCACATTATGCAGCAGGTTATGGATAATGTGGCAAATGCGACAAATGTATAATTAGGCAAAAAAAAAAGTTCAACCGCATAATTCCATTGTTCTTGGTATGTGGCACATCGTTAGGTTAGGCCTTGGCCCCGTTTTCGGAGGCATCGGTTTTCTGTGGCCCCACGTGTTAATGGAGTTAATGGAGTTGGGCCAGTCTCACCGGGTCTGAGCACCGGCAGTTTTTTAATCGGGCCTCTATCGGGCTCTGTTTTGTGCCCTGGCACGGGCGGTCCGTGTTTTTTTCTGGACTGCGGTGACAGCAGGCACATCGATGTGCGTGTGGTGAGCTTTGTAGGGGTAGGGAAATCCTTTAAAGAGAGTAATTTTCTCTATGGATTTCCCTTCTCTTTTTAAAACTCAGGAGCAGCAACATGGTCGTGGTGTCACCAGGGCTTTAAGTGGAAGTTTTTTTCAATATTAACTACAAGCTATAGTTACTGCTTATTTATCTTATGCCATTAGCAACCATCGACAAAGCCCATAGTCCTGACTTGTAGGTATGATGTTACTTGTTGTACCATATATCTGGATGCAGTGACAGAAACAGCAAAATACAAGTTGGGCGGCACACTGTGCTAAAGCAGAGTTTTAGCCTATGTATTTTTAAGCCACGCCCTTATTACATCGACCACGCCCCTTTGAGAGACCCCCAGTTTTTTTCATCCCACGTAAAGCCCTGGAGTTAGGGGTCCTTGTCTTCTCGACACTTGGCCAGGGTCTTTTCTGTTTGCTTCCCGGACGCTTTCACTTCCCCGCGGTCCAGTGGTGGAGTTTCTACTTCAAGGAGGCGCCCGGTTGGTTGGTTAAAGCTTCTCGTCCTTGCATTACCTCCTGTGCAGGAGATGGACTCGCCGAACAGAGCTGTATTGTTCGGCGCAGCAGGCGGTGCATGGCAGAGTGCTGAAGGGCGCACAGGGACCCTCCCCCACCAGTTCACACAGACCGGTTATCTGCATGAGGTAATCCCTTTTCCACTGATCTCATCCACAGATCATCAGAACATAAAAGGAGTTTTCAAGATGAGTCAGGCTAACGTAACAGGTCCCTGACCCAGAATTCCTCATACTGGGAACAAGTGAAAAAGCCCATGGGAACTGCCCGAGGCGGGCCCTTTCGAAAGGGTGTTTTTAATGGAAGTTTTGAGACGCAACTCTCCTTGTAATGTCTTTTTGTGGATTTATCGCAGCTGGCTCAAGTTTTCCCCGCAGAGAACGCGTGTGTGTAGCCCGAGAATTACAGAGTTGAATCCTCGTAGGGCCAGCTCAGCCTTTCATCCTCACAGTAGTAAAAGAAAAATAATTTGGCTGATAGTAACAGCTCTTTATTCTACGAATTGGTGGAACTGTGGTGCCTAGTGCTGTGTAAAGGGAGTTAATTGAGGGGTGTCTCCAGTAGTAGTGCTCTGCAGAACTTCCATCGAGTGCATTGTGCAGTGTTTGCATCTACAAGAACTCTGCATAATATAATATACTTAGTCGTTTGGTAGTAAAATCGAGGATGTGGTGGGTTGGTACTCTGGCATGTTTTTGGTGTTATGCCATGAGTGAGTAATCTTGAGATGGTGCAGTCTTTATCTCTCCTAGCTTGTTGAACCGTCTTCTGCAGGCATGTCCTTTGCATCAACCCAAGTCTGACTTCATTCATTTACCGCCAGCTTTCATTATGTATTCGTTGAAGCGCCCTCAGAGACCCATGCAGCATCAGATAGTGAGACGTTGTCTACTACATGGCACATTGAAACAGTGTTGGATGCGTGACGGCTCCCTAATATGTTCTTTTGGGTTGTTGCGTGATATTTCTTGGTTCTGCGTCCCACCACCAAATGTACACATTTACCGTTGGATGCATATGAAATGCTCCCACCACCATACTGTGCTGAACATTGGCTGATGAGCCGCAAGTAATTTGAACTTGTGCCTCCTCTCGGTCCACCAATGCAGAGTAGAAGGGGATAGTGGCATCTCCCGTGCCAAGTGACTCCTTCTCAAGCGCCAGTTGGTTCGCACTCTTTAGCCAGTGACCTTTGTGCCGCCCCTCTGTGTTCCTCTGATCGAGTGCCTGCTAGAGGGCTAAGATCTGGATAACTCTCTAATATGGATCCTACATGGTGAAGGCACTGGACTACTCTTCCAGAGTTGATCCACTCCCTGTTCAACCACTACTCTGTATGAGAGGATCAGCATTGCATGGCTTGCCCATAGACCTATAAACCTTTGCAACAGTGAACTTGCAGAATGTACAAGCT
Source organism: Lissotriton vulgaris (assembly GCF_964263255.1). Classification (NCBI taxonomy): domain Eukaryota; kingdom Metazoa; phylum Chordata; class Amphibia; order Caudata; family Salamandridae; genus Lissotriton; species Lissotriton vulgaris. Next base: position 793,615,584 of record NC_141685.1, on the reverse strand, counting down.
GTGTCTTTCTAGAATCCTCAGATAGTCTTTGGACCCAAGCATTGATCTGGCTACGGATGCCAGACCCTCATTGCCCAATGAAGTACAATCATAGCGGGTACATGTAGCTGTGAAAAAGAGCGATCTCAATGCCAAAGGTTAAAGAGCATTTGAAGCTGAGGTGCGTCTGCCATTTTAAAAGACCTCACTCAAGCAAGGTAAAGAATCAGGGAAGATCCCTAGATCACTTCTTCAACAAAAGGTGCCATCTCCCGACATCTTTTTTCTCTTGCCCTTCCTTCTGTCAATTACTGCCATCATATTTAAGCCCTCCTAAATCTTCCTCACTCTCTCTCCACTTTTTTTTTTTATTACAGTTTACTGCCTCCTTTTTCATTGGGAAATAAATGTATTAAAGGTGAAGTACAGAAGAGGATGGGAAAGTGATGTTTGCTTGTTTTTTTTTAACATAGTGTTGATCATTGTGAATTACACAGATTTACAATGTTAAGCACAATGAGATAGTGATCTGCCAAGAACTACAAGATGTTCTAGTCGGGTAGTGAAGCCGAGATTTGAACCCAGATATTTTGGTTCCTGAGGTTAGCAAAAGTTCAGCCGCTAGAAGCCTCATCCTCCTTTGCTATGTCTTTTGATTGTTAGAGAATTTTTTTGCTGAAAAATTTAGTTTTTATTTATTATGAATATCTCCTACCGTATCTCCCCTCTTTCCTGTGCTTTGTACCTGATTAGATACTTTATCATAATTTGCAAGGACTTGTAGTTTACATCTTGAGGCATACTTTGCCGGTCCTTTATTTTTCTTCAGACTCTCTCTTTTCCACGTGCAGTTTGTTCCTGTGACGATACAGAAAAGGATGAAACATTAGCGTTAATATTGGAAAAAAGCCTCAACTTGCCGTTGCCTGGGGCCTGATTTACTAAGATTCAATCTGCAATAGTGGTCGAAAAATGTGCACCAAGTTTTTTCGAATCAAATTAGATTTTGCAAACCGACCCATCTACCAGTAGGTTGGCTCACAACATAGAGAATGACAGGGGATCACATAATTACCTACCTAATTAATATTCATTATGTAGGTCTCAATTTGCAAGCCCCTGTGATTGACTGTAATCACAGGAATGGAGGCCTGCAAGTGACAGTAGACCACCGTCCCTGTGGCTGCATTCCAAAAAGGAAACTGCTCTTTGTTTTATTTTTTGTTTGTTTTTTAAAGGAGTATTTGTTCCTTTAAGGAACTCTGGCTGCTTAACAAAAAAAAAGTTAAAAAAATAGTTTTCGAATACTTTTGAGGAAGCTGACCGTAATCCCCTGCACCATTACAGTCACACCAAAACTTCATAAAAAGGAAGAGGTCCAAAAGGAACCCCTACGCCTTGCAGATTGGTTACCCTGCCAATTTTGGAATGTGGAACTGATTAGTGGTTTGCGACCAGAATTGTGTTCGCAGACTTTTGATACATACCATACCAGTTGCAAAAGGAAAGCTCATTTCTCGCCACTTCCAAATTGCGATTCGGTATTGGTCGCAAACTACATTTTGTGATTCAGAAAAACGTTTCCAAATCGCAAAATGCAGAGTTAGTACATTTAAAAAAAGTATTTGTCATTCACAAATCCTGTGCTTTTGCAAATCGCAGAGTTTGCGACTGTTACTTTTGGCCCCTGGAGCCCAAACAGTTCAAAATAAAGGCAGTGCTCTTTCTTACTAAAACTTTTTTTTCCTTTTCCTGCTCTCATTAAGTATCTCTCAATATGTTCTTGGCACAGCCTGTCCTTTTCTCGCCTATTCTCTGCGTCTCCCAGGGGTGTCAGGGCCGCGTAGTAAAGTTTTAGAAAGCCAAGACTTGCGTCACACGGGATAATTTGCTGGTGCAGGTTTGCCATGACAAAGGCAGAGCATTTAAAGCTTGAGTCACTGCGCGCGGGCCTGATTAGCACAGAGGCACGGCTGAGGAGGAGGAAGTCGACGCGATTCAAAGGCACTTCTGGGCTGCGCCGCGTGGGCTGCCAGCTGCGGCTTTCAGGCCTATGATTGGCTTTTATTCCATGATTCCGTATTGTTGATGACAGGGTGTGGGGGAGCGGAAGTGCGGCACCAGCCAAGAGCCTGACGCAACACACGCCACCCCAAAGCTGCATGCGTGGGAATTCATCTGACTATTGAACTATACACCGGGCCCCCCAACTGAAACCCACCATTCTTTAGGTTTCCCGCCTGCCACGCTCAGGTTGGACTACCTTCATGTGGTGACAGAGCGAGTGAGTTTGGTGGCTCCCGCCTCCCATCGGAGGGGTGTGGATGGATGGGGCTACTCCTGTCTGTGTGGAGGGCTTTTGCTTCGGTGATACCGCTGACCCGGTGGTTAGCCACTTCGAATAGTGTCGGGCGGCTTCCATTACCCTTATGGTAGGATGTACAGGTAGTCTTCCACTGCTCTCACTTGGGTGGTGGTGGTGGGGGGGGGGGGGGTTGGTTGAGTTGTGCTGGGGGAAGAGATGCTTTTTTTAAATTGTTTTTTTTTTTTTTTTTATCCTCATATTGCGATAACGGTGTGTTTTCGGAGTATCAGGTGTCTGCCTCTTGTTTCTGTTCGACACTGCCCCTCGGTCTCTCTTGTCTGGGGAGTTTTGTCATCCTCCTGATGATCTTTAGAGGAGTTTCCTTTACCCGTTACATACCATTACCTCTGATTTTGGAGCGGAGGGAGCTAGTCACTTTGACTACTCAACAAGTACCATACTTGTCTACCAGAGGATGTATCGCTTTAATCATAGGACTAGTATTTTGATTTTACTTTGCGTTTAAGAAATTTTCAAAACTTTCCCAGAACTTAAATCTTTTACATGCATTTCCCTTCCTATCGAGTTTATTAATTCTTATAGCTGAATTTAACCAATCTGTATGTGTTGGGCTAATAGACCCTATCCATTTAATACAAATTTCCCTCCTTGCAAGTACTATCAGAACAAAAAGAAGATTTTCTTGCCCTTTTGTGAGCCCCCCTTCATTTGCTTTATCTTCAATCCCAAACAGGGTAAGAGTGGTACTTACAGTTAGTTGCTTGTTCAGGATATTGCTCAAGGTCTTACCAACTTCATCCCAGAATTCTTTCAATTGGGGGCAATTTTTAAACATGTGGATATCATCTGCTTTTTCTTCTCCACATTTTGGGCATTTCTTTGTTCCTGCGTTCTTGAACTTGGAAAGCTTTCTTGGGGTCCAATAAGCCCGATGAATTGTGTACAGATGGTTCCTTTTCAGGGCCGCAGATTTCAAAATGGACCAGAACTTTCCCACGGATTTTTCCCAGATTAAGTCTAGGTCCTCTATTAGTAGGTCTTTCCCCCAAGTTTGTATTTCTATATTAGAGTTTGTATCATTGGCATTTATCAGAGCCCAATACCATTTAGCCACTTCTCTTGGTACTTTTGTTGTTTTAAGCATTTCTTTTTCTATTTTTTCAATTTTTTCATTTCCGTTGTTATTGGTTGGTAATGTTTTGGACCAACTTAAAATTTGGTAAAATTTAAATTTGGATAGTGTATTGTTTGTCAATTCTTGGAGCTCTGACCATGATTTCAGGATAGATCCGTTTAGTATTTGCCCCCAATACCTTACGTTGGCTCTTTTTAGAGGGAGTGCTAGTGTGTCTTTAAAGCATTCAGGGGTTCCTGGTGAATTCCAAATAGGAGCCAATTTGCTATAGTACGAAATTTTCAGGAATCCTCTTATTTGTGACCACATTTTTGCTGCATCCCTTAGAATCTTTAATTTTATTTTTTTAAAGTACTTGGGGTGTCCGAACTTAAACAAGACATGGTCTTCTGATTTCGTAATTGCTTGTAAGTGCCTCGGGTAATTTTCGTGGCTCATTAGAAGTACTCTGATGTTCTTAAATTGGAAGGCTCTGTAATACTCCACCAGATCCGGGCTGGCCAGTCCTCCATCTTTCTTCTCCCTCCTTAATTTCTTCCAAGAAATCCTCGTGCTTTTCGCAGCCCATATAAAACTTGTGATCTCTCTCTGTGCCTGGATTAGTGACGTTTTCCCAAACTCTAACGGTATTGCATTGAATAAGAATGTAAATTTTGGTATGATGGTCATCTTGACTATGTTTGATCTCCCAATCCGACTTAATGGTAAGGATGACCATGTTTTGAGCAGTTTCCTTACATCTCCGACTACCTTGATCAGGTTGCGTTGCGGGATCTTTCCTAAGTCATGATTCACTAAGATTCCTAGATATCTGATTTAATTTTTTATATTGTGACTTTTAAATTGGGTATTCCAAGTCATAATCTCTGTTTTTGTATGATTTACCAGGTATCCTGAGACTTTCCCAAATGCTCCTATTGTTTCTTCGATTGTATCTTTCGCTCTTAGGTAATCATCCGTAAAAATCATTAAATCATCCGCATATAAGGCAATTTTCTTCTCCCATGTGTGATGCTTAAATGGAGTAATTTCTTCACTGTTTCTCAATTTATTCGCTAATGGTTCAATATATAAATTGAAAAGCAAAGGTGAAATAGGGCAACCCTGCCTCGTTCCTCTGCTTATCTTTATATTTTCTGTGAGATTTCCGTTTATTAAGACCTTAGATCTTGGAGTTTTATATATTTGCTTTACCATATATATAAAAGTTGGTCCAATGTTGTTTTTAACCATAACTTTTTCTAGGAAAGCCCAATTGACCCTGTCAAAGGCCTTTGCGGCATCAACAGTAAGTATAGTGAGAGGAGTTTTTTCGTTAATAGCAATGTCTATGGCTGTTAAAAGTTGTTGTGTAACTTCGTGCAGTTGCCTCCCTTTGACGAACCCTTTTTGATCCTGATGCAGTAGTTTCGGCAGTGCTTTCCCTAGTCGCGCAGCCATGATTTTAGTGAAGATTTTATAATCTGCGTTCAGCAGTGAGATCGGGCGGTATGATTCGCATCTGGCAGGGTCCTTTCCTGGTTTTAAAATGATTGTAATTATGGCATCATTCCAGGAATCTGGTATGGGTTCGTGCTGTTTAAGAATTGTATTGATTAATTCAGTAATATGTGGAAGTAGAATATCTCTTAATACCTGATATAGTTCATTCGGTAGAGCGTCTGGCCCCGCTGCCTTTCCCTTTTTCAGACTCTTGATGGCATCAGCCACTTCGCCTTCTTGAACTTCTTTGTTCAGCTCTTCCTTTTCTTCCTCCGTAAGTTTTAGGAGTGGAACATCGTCCAAGTAGGAATTTATCAGCTGATCTTGCGGGTTCGTATCTTCTGTATACAACTCTTTGAAGAATTTCCAGAATTCTTGTCTGATGATATTTTCGTCAGAGTTTTGCCCTGTTTGATCATCCCGGATTATACTTCTCACTTTATTTCTGACTAAATCAGTTTTGAGTTTCTATGCTAACCACTTTCCGCAACCTTCACCATATTCATGCTTTGCTAATTTGCTAGAATCCCATTTCTTTCTTAGTCTTTCTTCCAAGACCTCTTTAATCTCATCTTCCTGATGCTGCTTTTGTTGGAGAAGTTCTTGTTTCCTGCCTTCTTCTTGTTCGTTGGAAATGGCGATGTCTAAGGAGAGAATGTTATTTTCCAAATCTGAGATCTCTTGCTTTAATTGCTTATTTTTACGAGCCCCTAGACTCAGCAGTTTACCTCTTAGAATAGCTTTGAAAGCATCCCACGTTATTTGTTTTGTGCTACCTATAGCGTTTAATTCAAAAAAGTTTTTTGTTTCAGTTTCCAGTTCATTTATTATATGTTCATCTTGTAGCAAGGTCCTCTCTACTGTGAATCTTCTTTCCATTTCTTTTGCTGTGACCTGTAGTTGTAGTTGCACAGCCGAGTGATCAGACAAATGAGCTGGTAGGTGGGATACTTTTTTCACATTCCCTATCAATTCACCGCTGACCAAAAAATAGTCAATCCTTGACTTGTGCCCTAGTTTTTTATTATGCAGGGTGAAAGGATGCCTTTTTTCTCCTTTTTTTCTCCAAACGTCGACTAGGTCAAGATCTCTTTTATAAATCCCAATCCACTCTCTCATTTTTTTCAGGTTAGCCTGTCTCCCAGGTGGTGATCTGTCTAGACTTAAATCCATCACTAGGTTGAAGTCACCTCCCAATATTATGGGAGAGGTGGCTAATAGTAACTGCGAATACAATTTTCTCAGGGGGTCCGCGTCGTCAAGGTTAGGTCCGTAATAGCCTGCGATCATAAGGGAAGTGTTGCCAATTTTTACGCTGGCTGTAGCCCATCTACCCTTGCTGTCTACTTCTGTGGAAGTTACAACTGCTTTTAATGATTTTTTGAAGATTATCGCGATTCCCTTAATATTGCATTGTTGTGTGGTGCACACATTGGAATCTATCCACTATAAATTCTTGATTATTTGATCCCATTCTTCTTTTAAAAGGTGAGTCTCTTGCAGTATTATGATTTCACTTTCTGCAGTTCTGATGTATTCCAAGATTTTGTTCCTTCTGCTCTTTGTCCTCATGCCATTTACATTCCACGATAATATTTGAACTACTCTACTTGTGCTTCCCATTGTTTTTGTTCATGTCTCTTTTGCACTTCTGCACCTGCGTAACCTTTATATTTACGAAATAAAACTCAATTTTGTCCTTGCCTGTACTCTCGCAAATGAGGAATTTTTTGTTTTTTTCCCTATTTTGCTCCCCACCCTTTGTCATGTGATTTTTATGTTTTCTTGTTTGTGTTTGTGTTTTAACATTACCCTCTTCGTAACCCTTTTGGCTTCCCGTCCCCGTGGTTTTTGCCTTTATACGAAAAAAAAAAAAAGTTTTTGGATTGCAATGCACCTTCGGGTTTTTAGACTTTTAAACTTAATTGTGTATTGCTTATATATCTTTTTGCCATTGGGGTTTATTTTATAAGCTTGGTCTTTTACTTAGGTTCATTTCTTTCTGTGGTTCCTCCGAACGCATTTGATCTCTCATTAGCTCCATGAGGGCTTTCACCTCTTCTGGCTCTTTCATGTTTCGCATTTTGTTTCGCCACATTATTCGAAGCGAGGGTGGAAATTTCATCTGCACCGTGGCGCCTAGTTGTTGTAGCTCTGACATTAGATATCCCAATTCCCACTGCCTAGTCTGGGAGGCCTTTGACATGTCTGACCTTATTCTAAAAGTCCAACTGTCTTTATTGTAGGTTCCCTTCTTCAGTGCCTCTCCCAAGATCCTATCTTTCAGCACATATGTTTTAAAGTTGACGAGTATCTTCCTTGGGGTTTTCCTTTCCATGTTCTTTCCAAAGGGGTCCCTATGCACTCTTTGGATGTCTTCTTCCAGGATTGTTTTGTCTGCCCATGGGAAATTTTCTGCCAATAATGTCACTACAAACGTCTTGATGTCTTGGCCCTCTTGGTTCTCGGGAACATTCAGGATCCTGATATTATTTTTTCTCGCCTGGTTTTCTAAGGACTCCATTTTTTCATTCATGGTTTTGTTTTCTAACCTTAGGGAGTTTATTTCCTTTCTGTTCTTTTCAACCCTTTTTTCCAGGGCAACAACTTCACTCTCTACTGCCGTAACTCTATCTCCCAGAGCGTTCAATTTATTGTCCAGTTTTTCACATACTTCCTGGATTTTATCTTGTTTTGCTTCTGATATGGAGAATTTCTCTTTCATTTCCGCCCATATCTTTTCAAGGAGCTCGTCTGTATGGTTTTTTGAGGTTTCTTTATGACTCCCTAACGATCTTACATCATTCTCTTCCTCGTCCTTTATAGGCTTGTGCGCTGTTTCAACAGAGGGCTCAATGCCTCCCTCCGCCATGTTTACCTTCTGGACCTCAGCCCCTTCTGCTGTCCCGCTTATCTTGTTAGGTTTCCAGATGTCTTCCAAACACTTTGTTTCTAATTTGTTTTTTTTCTTATTTTTGTTTTTTCTCCCTATCTTTGCGCTACCCAAACCTATTTTTTCAGTTAGAGTGGGCGTCCGCGGGTTTGGTTTTTGCGAGCAAGAAATGTTCGTGTGCTCAATGGTCTCCTCCCTTTCTCCCCTCAGAATTTCCGGAGGGGACTGTTCCTGCACAAAAGCCTGAACCTCTGTTTGTACCCCCTGCTGCTGCTGTATTTTGAAGTAACTTCTTAATGAGGGAGTCACTTTTATTTTTGACCTCAGTGAGGTGGCCAGTTTATCATTCTCTAAAATAATCTTGGTGTATTCTTTTACTCGGGTTTTCTTATTTTTCTTGCTCTCCCTTGGTGAAATACCTTTAGGGTACTGCTCTAGCGTTAGGAAATTCCTGTTGCGCAAGCTGTAGGAGGATACTACTTGTCTGTCCTGACTTTGCGCTCGCTGGAACTCTGAGATTTCCTTGATCCCCCCCAAGATTTGAGCTAGTAGGGCTCCCCCCTAGATCTTGATGCTCCTCCTCTTTGCCCTCCTTTGTTGATTTTATAAGCTTACTCATAGGCTGGTATATTGTCAGTGTTTTATTTTCTGAATTCTGAGTTCTGCAGTTCTGAGCAACGTTTAGTCTATTTTTTTTGCTTAGAATGCTCTCTAACGTTATGCTATATGACTCATCCGGTATTTGAAACCTCTCTGTTAAAGTGTTTTTTCCGATGTTTATGCCCTTGCCATTTTGGTTGTGGAGTGAATTATCTTTGAGCCTTTCAATAATCCAACACCCTCGAGCTTTGGTGCTAGTCTCCCTGTTCAAAGCGCTCATGTTTGAAATCACTCGGCTTGACACTTTCACTGACAAAGCTCTGCTGCTGCTGCTGCTGCTGTGTGCCTCCGTGTACTGGCAGAGATTGACACTGACTCTCCCACTTGTGCCCCGGAACTGGAAGCTTAGTCTTCCGGAGGCTCGACAACTGCGCGTCTTTGCCTCTGCTGCGGCGCTCCAGAGGCCAGGCTGCTCCCCCGCTTCGATACCACGCTCCGGACGCTGCTTGGATTCACCGCTCTCATCGGTGTTCACCAGTGCTTCCACGAGCCTTAGACGGCATTCACCACTCGAGGGAACCAAGGGTGCCGCTCCAGTTCCCTCTACCCCACCATGCGACAAGCAAAGGCACAGGACCACCTCCTTCGGCTCTCCACCACTAGGCGGGGGAATAAACAAACCAGGGCCGCACACCATTCCAGATGGGTCCGCACTCCAGGTAAGAGGGTTCCCAATTTCGGTCTCCGCTTTCAAAACTCTTTCATAACGCTCTACAAAGTCCGCATCTTAACAGGTCTGTTTCGCCCATAAGTTTTCCCTTCAGTAGGTGCTCACAATCGTTGCATATTCCTCAAAAATCACGGTACTCCGGGAGCCCTCCGACTGAGCTTCCTACCCAGCCGCCATCTTCCCCCCCCCGGGAAGAGATGCTTTCACTACTCTCATCAGGGGGGAGCAGAAGGACTTCCATGCACAACTCCTGTGGCTGATCCAAAGATTCCTATACGCTCTGTTTGTGGTTCATTATGGGGACATGCTGCAATTACATCTTCAGCCCCCGCATCTTTCCTTGATTGCTACGTGGCCAAAAAGCCTTCCCCCACATGAGGCTTGGCTGGGGGCATCTTGCAGTTTCCACCTTAGACCCCTGTGCAGTTCAGGGTTGTCATGTGGTAACTGTGTGTGTGGTTGTGTTGTCGTGTGGTACCTGCGTGTGTGGTTGTGTTGTCATGTGGTACCTGCGTGTGTGGGTCAGTGTTGTCGTGTGGTACTTGTGTGTGTGGTACCTGCGTGTGTGGTTCAGGGTTGTTGTGTGGTACCGGTGTGTGTAGTTCAGTGTTGTCGTGTGGTAACTGTGTGCGGTTCAGGGTTGTCATGTGGTAACTGTGTGTGTGGTTCAGTGTTGTATGGTACCTGTGTGTGTGGTTCAGTGTTGTCGTGTGGTACCTGTGTGTGTGTGGTTCAGTGTTGTCGTGTGGTACCTTTGTGTGTGGTTCAGTGTTGTCGTGTGGTAACTGCGGTTCAGGGTTGTCCTGTGGTAACTGTGTGTGTGGTTCAGTGTTGTCATGTGGTAACTGTGTGTGATTCAGTGTTGTTGTGTGGTACCTGTGTGTGGTTCAGTGTTGTCGTGTGGTACCTGTGTGTGGTTCAGTGTTGTCGTGTGATACCTGCATGTGTGGTTCAGTGTTGGAACATTTATTGTCTTACATCTCAGGTTCCTCCTACCCCCTTTTTCCGGGAGTCTTACGGGGTACCTGTGTCTGGCTGGTATAGACGTCTCGGCCTACGGACATCCGATTGCTAATGGCGTGTACCCTCTTCCCTCGCTTCTTAGCCTCTTCCCAGGTTAAGTCGTGCTAACTGGGTTTCGCACTTTAAAGCCTTGATTGCCGGTTAAATACTTTCGTGATAGATGGTAGGTTTCTTCACCTTCCCAATGTCCTCCTTCCTTCCTAATTTCATCTCTGGGATTCTTTCATCGCTAGGCAGTGACATTTCGGTGGCACTGAGGCAGAGGTGCATAATTGACTGCTTCATTGAAGCGCAGGCGCGTAATTGTACCGCATAGAGCTAGAGGCCCGAAGCCCTTGTGTTAAAAATGCTTGTGCTAACAGCTCCTGCTACTAATGCTAAGAAGTTACATTCTTCTAAACACCTGCCGTATTGTGCTATTTCAACATACCTCTTCACATGTTGTCACGATATGGCAGTGTGTGCCATGAGCCAGTAATATTTAGCTGCAGTCCCTTGCGCTGCTCGTACAACAACATTTTACCAAGTACACTGCCCCCTGAAATGTCAGTGTTTTTACGCATATGGGAAACAAGTAGTTGCAGTGGTAAGATGCAGTGAAAAAAGAATATAATAGAGCCCAAGAAGAGAGTTGGTATTAAAATCCTTACTGATTAACACACTTTATTTTTTTCTGCCTGTAGAACCTTCATCTCCGATTATGTCACTGGTAGTCAACTACATTTAAGCGACAAGAACGTGCAGGCCACTACTTGAATGGTTGTAGAATATTTTTGAGTGATGTCTGTTATGTTTCAGTTTAAAGCAGGGGAAACCCAATAAACCCTTGTAGGCTTGGGCAAAGTGCAATTCTACACAAAGAGGTGCTACAAGGGATTTGTTTTTAGATCATTTGGTCTAAGTTCTGAGTTGTACCTTAGTTACACTCAACAGTATCCACAGGATAACAGTATTGCTTTTAAATGAGTAAACGAATCAAAGGAAGGTAAAAAGGAAAAGCAGAGCAGGGGGTTTTTATATTTGAAAAAATCTTTACTGAAAACAGATAATGGGAGATAAATATGCAAATTAATGATAGCAACAAATCATGAACAAAGAATGAGAACAATTTATCTGTAGTTCATGACTGAAAACATCAGCTCCAAATTACTAAACAAAACATAACCCAAAATGATCAATTAAATGTGGTTACGAATGTGTGTTATGAAACAACATTAGTGGAGTTGATGGAATGTCGACGTTTCGGTCTCGGTTGCTGAAGTCAAGAAGACCATCATCAGGACGAGGATGTTTCAATTGCTGAAGCAAAGACTCCCTTAGGGTGTGAGACGGTATATCTCCTTTAGTTAGCTGTCACAGAAAATTCTAGTATAACATCTAAAAAATTCTTAGAGAAACATGCAAACCGCGTCAGTCGGTTGCGTTTGGTGAATTAGAACACCGATTGTGTGAGACGCTCTACGTGCAGTGCGTTCTCTTTGGATTGGTGAAGGAAGAAACCGTCTCAATCGGTTGCTGAAATGCGGGTATTACACGTTAGAGACGTTGAACGGCTTGGTGCTTTTTGTGAAGATTCGGTTTAAAACGACAGCATATCCTCCAACAACGAAATGACGTGTCGTGGCTCAAGGGTCAATCAGACTGACCGAGCCTTTCGTTGGCCTTTAAAACTCACAACGAAAGGCTCGGTCAGTCTGATTGACCCTTGAGCCACGACACGTCATTTCGTTGTTGGAGGATATGCTGTTGTTTTAAACCGAATCTTCACAAAAAGCACCAAGCCGTTCAACGTCTCTAACGTGTAATACCCGCATTTCAGCAACCGATTGAGACGGTTTCTTCCTTCACCAATCCAAAGAGAACGCACTGCACGTAGAGCGTCTCACACAATCGGTGTTCTAATTCACCAAACGCAACCGACTGACGCGGTTTGCATGTTTCTCTAAGAATTTTTTAGATGTTATACTAGAATTTTCTGTGACAGCTAACTAAAGGAGATATACCGTCTCACACCCTAAGGGAGTCTTTGCTTCAGCAATTGAAACATCCTCGTCCTGATGATGGTCTTCTTGACTTCAGCAACCGAGACCGAAACGTCGACATTCCATCAACTCCACTAATGTTGTTTCATAACACACATTCGTAACCACATTTAATTGATCATTTTGGGTTATGTTTTGTTTAGTAATTTGGAGCTGATGTTTTCAGTCATGAACTACAGATAAATTGTTCTCATTCTTTGTTCATGATTTGTTGCTATCATTAATTTGCATATTTATCTCCCATTATCTGTTTTCAGTAAAGATTTTTTCAAATATAAAAACCCCCTGCTCTGCTTTTCCTTTTTACCTTCCTTTGATTCGTCTGTTATGTTTCAGCATCACTTTCAAAGTGAGACTGTTTAGATTTTAGCACTTACTTCAAAGCACTGAAGGTAAAAGACTGTGCTCCTCCGTGAATATGTTAACCCTTGCAGCTCGATTCTGGGGAGAAATGCCTCAAAAAAAGCTATGTTGATGGGTAGGACCTTATATTAAAGAAAATGTTAAAGAATGTTCATCCTTTTATTACATCTTCTTGGCATATTACAGCGGAGGTATATTGAGTGCGTTCCCATTTTAGGTTTTAGTAATGCAATTTGACTTGAACTTCCAGAGTGCTTTGTCACAAAATTTCAGTGGCTCAAAAATACGTCTGCTAGGCTTGTCTACAGCCTTAAAAAATGTGATCGTCTCAATTCTGAAAAAAGTTTAGCAAATGCCAGTGCACTCTTTTCTTGTTATAGATAAGCACATTTAATCAAAAACTAGTGTGCAGCAATTTATCACATACTGACCATAGGTGCAATGTTGTAACTTGTAATGTTACTTTCCATCCTTTCCCTTAGCTATTTGTTACCTGCTGCTCAGCCAGTATGAATGCTCTGTCTTTGTTTCCTTGCTCCTAGGCGCAGACATACTCCTTCGGGAGTTTATTCAAGCGCGTTACAAACCCGCAAATAAATAAAAATAAATAAATGTGATGTGTGTGGATTGTTGGAATTCTTGATAAAATTGGATCCGCACAGCAAAATTAGAATACTGGTTCTTGAATATTTTAAGTGTGTGATTGTTAAAATTTTCAAGAAGCAGTGTTATGATTTTGCTGTATTGCAGGGGGGAGACACTGCCCATATCAAGGAACAGTGCGGATCGGATCTTTTAAACTCTGCCACTGTCTTTCTGCGCTGACTTCCGGTGTAACATTGACCTGTTGAGGGCTTTATTTCTGCCTCACTAGGCTCCGTCTAGGACTGACCCAACTTTTAGTTACTCCATCTGATCCCCCGATGTGTCTGTAAGGTCTCAGCACTCTGGAGATCTTCTGGCACTACAAGTCACACATTTCAAACAGAATTGCCATGGAAGCAACGCTTTCTGGGAGATGGACCATGAACTTGGAAGAGCCTTTATTGAGAGAGGCATTGTCTAATTTTGTCCGAAACCAACAAGCTCTACAAATCCCTTCTGTCCTATTAGTTATCATGCCTTGCGGTTTTGTGTCTTTTTTTAGTATCTTTGGAGGTTTTCTATTGCCAAAATACCCTTGAGTCAATGTGCGCCACATAAGTTAAAAAATAAATAGATAAACTGTACTTGGACTCTGGTGAAAGCGAAAACACACGCTGTTAGATGCGAGAAACTGGCCTTCGTCCAGAAGTTTCTTGGAAACGTCCAGCAGTACACCTGTGCCCTAACACTGTGCTCAGAGTGCCCTGCCAAAGGGAGATGAGTAGCACTTTATTTCCTGTTCTCTGATCCCAGGCTACTGAATTGGCAGGTGGCGCCATTGCAGCTGTGTTTAGCTATGGTTTCCTCCGCGCTCTCGTGAGCAGTGGTGTATGCTCATTTTACAGTCAATGCATCTGATTTTATATATCTTTTCTGGGTCTGCAAGGCAAACCTACCCTGGAAATGTACTCTTATACATTTTATATTGCAATGTGTTAGCCGTACAAATGGTGGCTACTGATAATTCGGATCAGTGTGCTTGCATGGGCATGGTTGCGGATGCTGTCCAGAGTTTGTGTGCAGGTTTTCACCAGCTTTTTTTGTGCTGGGTTTCTGAATGCCGGGTTAGTATTTTATGGCTTCAGAATTCTAAAGTTCCAGAATGTAGAAGGTGCCTGCGATTTCGTGAAGTTGGTTTCTTATGAGACGATTAAAACAAACTAGAGCAACATGCCAGTGAAGAGGTCATAATTTGCAAACCTAATTTCTAACCATGGAAAAAGAGTTCTTCAACCTGCTTTGTCCAACAGAGAACAAAAATCCAAGGAAGTTGAAGACCGAATAATCTAGGACTTAAGCGCTTTGACAAATTAAATGTAATCTTCTTTCAACCATGGAAATTTGGGGTGTCGTATTGTTGAAAATAGAATCGACAAACATGAACATCACCGTCGTTCAGCAGGGCTTACTACAACATTCCTTTGGTTCGAATCATTTTCATAAACATTATTCTACTTTTCGGCACATTTCACAGTATGGTGCAAGTGTTCCACAATGTAAGCTCCATCATGCGAAAGTATCGCCATAGCTCTGCTCCATTTTCTTTTGAAGGTCTAATTCTGTCAATGACCTAGATGCAGTACATATTTTAATCTTTTCTAAGGTAATTGGCACCAACACAACAATGTTGACCCGTCCGAGCCAAAGATATCAAATGTACTCTCTTGGAAGAAGGCGGTCAGTGGCCGTCTCCAAGAGACAGTGACTATGAAACTTTCTGGAGTAGCTATTTTGGATACGATACATGCACTTTTGCTGAATCAAGGTCAATCCCAAATGAAGGCTTTGGCCATAATCAACAACATGGCCCAATCAAACTGGAAGGAAGGCAGTGAGGAAAGGCGAGGGTATGTTATGTAGAAAATACCATCACTGTCCAGCGGAAAACCAAGTTCTTTAACCCACTAAGTAGAAACCAATGCGAGACCAATGAAGGCTAT
The DNA here is from genome assembly GCF_964263255.1 of Lissotriton vulgaris. Lineage (NCBI taxonomy): Eukaryota > Metazoa > Chordata > Amphibia > Caudata > Salamandridae > Lissotriton > Lissotriton vulgaris. The sequence goes on along the minus strand of NC_141685.1, from coordinate 793,600,426 downwards.
TGGTAACTGCACCAGTGGTTTGCCATCTGCAGAGAGGACGACAACATTTTTAATGGTTTAACAGTTCAGCCCACTGTTATTTATGTTCAAGTTGTCTCAATGAATCCAAGTCTCAGTTGTCGTAAAGTCATAATCGTGACTGAGTTATCCTCAGATTCTGAGCTGCTAAGTCCAAATTTACAGGTAAGCGAAGCAATGCAGGTAAACATTATAGTACCTACAGTTGGAGAGGGAATTAACCTCACCACCTCACAGCCAGTATAACCCCTGTGATCTTTGTCCACCATCACAAGTTGATCCAAAGTAAGGCCACAACGCTTTTGCCTTAAACATTAGAGGCAAGCTCATGGAAATGGAGATGGTAAATTTTGGGCCTTTTTGTTAAATGGATTTTGTAAATGGACTGTTTTTAGAAGATTTTTCACTCTGAAAAGTGTAGTGAAACTCTGAAAATGCTTTCTGGTTGCTTTAGGGTAGCGATAAAAAAGGGTCACTGCAGCCGATTTAATAGATGAAGAGTGGCTACAAGATACAAGATGTTTTTTACTATTTGTAAATCGGGCATCACGTTTTATCGAACTTTGAAGACGACAACAAGAAATGTACCAAAATATGGTTGTGAAACCTTGCTGATTTAAAAAATGTGCTGCCAGTTCCAAGTGGACAGGGCTTTAAAGTTCAGCATTTTGACTGGGCTGAAATCCGGAATTGAAGGTGAACCTAAAGGTGATGATGTGCAAGTTAGAACAATTGCTGTGACTGTTTTCTCAATGTAACCTCCATTTTAGCAGATCTACCCTGTCTTCGTTATTTTTCAGCATGATTATAAATAAAATCCCATGACTGCTCTTGATAGGCTGGAATTTCGCTATTTGTGCTCAAGAACCCTTAATCTTATTCAGCAGCATAAAATGTAGAACCTTGTCTGAGGTTTCAAAAAGCTCACATTGCCATAGTACACTCTGACACTTAAGTAAACTATTTTGTGACTCGATGTGCTCAATGTGAAAGGACAGAATGCTGTCTCTCACAGTGAAATTAGCCAATGGCTTTTTTAAGCTGGCCCACTCACCTATGCTGTACGGACGTAAGAACATTTTAAATAACTCAATAACTGATCAGTGGTTGAAGAGGGTTGACAGAAAGCTCCGGTTAGTAAGTATATTGGACATACAATTTTCGTAAAATCAAAATGTCTTGGCTAACGCCAGACCTAAAAAATTGCAGTTGGCCACCCAGGCACTTGCCCCCCTTTATTGTGGACATGAATGGTGAGACCTTTTTCACACACAAACTAGACTGCAATATGCTTCTAAATTCACAGGGAAAGTGCCTTCCTTATCCTGTGGCAATGCCAGAAAGCGGCTTTTACTGCAGTCTGATTATCTCTTCCACACCCCCTTAAAAATCGTTGTTGCCTTGGCACCCCATAATCCTCTAATTATCTAATTAAAGCGTCGCGTATAAGCGAAAAAAGCTCCAGGCACCACAGAGTGTCTAATTTGCATTTCACACAATTAAACTGTTTCATGTTGGAAAATTATCGGAGACAGCGTTTTTTCATGAAAAAATTGGTTTCCATTAAGAATTGGCCATTCTCTTGACTCCTAACTTGAAGTTGATGTTAATGGGTGGATAAATCTCAGGACTTCCAGTCGTGTGAGGTGTCTGTTTCAAACGTATTTACTGGTTTGGATTCAGAGCTAATGTCCTGCCTGACTAAAAATGCTGGGGGAAAGGATATCCCAGTGAAAAGGCTCACACTGTCCTGATTGGAGAAAGCGTATTCCAAATCTTGAACACACCTTACCTTTTCCCCAGGTGCCAAAAACTTCGGAGAAGCACTGGCCCCTTGGGAATAGCTTTGTTTATTAGCTGGACTTTGAGAAGGAGACCGTGAGTGCATCAGCACCAGGAGATGCTTTAGCAGTGACCAAACTTTGCTTGTTGCTGTCATTCTTTAAGGTTTTGGAGTAGCCTCTAGGTCCTGAAAGAAGCCCTGCCGTGGGTCCCTGTTTTGACGCCGAACTGCCCTGTAAGAGATGAGGAGCAGCTGGTGATAAGCAAGTTGCTAATCAAAGCTGCCTTCTGACCCAACACAGCATTTCCAGCTGGAGACATCAGTGGGCGATTCTAGGCCTATGGATTCTCCCTGCAACCAAATATTTTGACCAGGACTAGCCAGATTTCCTATCTCAAAACGGAAGTTTAGTGTGATGGGGGTTGATTTTGTTGAAGCTTTATCCACTACTGCACTGTATTCCTCTTTTAAAGATGGGGAACTAGTTGGCTTCCATATCCGATTTATCACCTGTTACTGTGGCAAGTGCATTTGATGTCCAGGCTGCCAGATTCCCAGTAATTAAGTTATTTAGGCACAGAGACTGTTGAATGAGTTAGCTTTTGACTATGTGAATTGGTGTTGGACTTTGAAAGGACCTTTGTGCGAGTTTTAGGGTCCTCTACATTTTGTGGGCACTTAAGTCTTAGAATTCTCTGTCACACAGACTTGTCACCCTCACTACACTTTCACACCTACCACCCAGAATACACGGCTAATAGTACAGAGGCAGACAGATCATATGCACTTTGGTACCTTGTTAATTTCTGTCTGCCACGTTGACTTAGTGTTGTGAATGTCAAATTCACAATAGGCAGCTGAGAGCACCAACGCCATTGGCCCATAGCAATGCATTGGCTCCCAGGCCACATCTTGTGAAAATACAGCGCACTAATGATCAGGGTCGTACTTTCACCCAGAAGCTTGTTTGGGTACATTTCAATTTTATCTCCTCTTGTGAGCGGGTGCATGAGTTTCGAACCCATATACAGCATAAAATTGAAGGTGAGCAATTGGTATGTAAAGTGGCTGCTTGTCACCTTGGGGTTCAGAGTGTATTGTATTGTACTGTAATTGCATTTATATAGTGCTTACTACCCCTGACGAGGCGTCGAAGCGCTTTTTCGGCGGGTAGCAGGCTACGCCGGGACCCATAGAGGATTAGTGTTGAATTAGTATAGTGAAACATGCAAGTACATTTTAAGTGGTGGATAGGTTAATCAGTTATTTGGACATGGAATGATAGCAGAAGGATAGAGGAGGACAAAGGTTTGTATTTATTTATCGCTTGTTGACGCACGCTATTCCGGAAGCCTATAAAGGATTAGTGGTGAATTAATACAGTGAAATATGAGGTAATTTCAGTGGTGAACATTAGTCTGTTACTTTGGAGTGAGAAGGATAGCGGAGGGATAAAAGGAGAAGAAAGATTAGAATTCATATAGCACTTGTTACCCCTGATTGGTGTTGAAGCGCTTTTCTGGCGAGTAGCACACCACTCCAGAACCCATAAAGGATTTGTGTTTAAAATTAGTATAGTATAAATATGATGTAATTTGAGTAGTAGATATGTTATTCAGTTATTTGGGCAGTATATTAGTCAGTTGAATATGGAATTTGAGAAGTGAAAATGTTAGTCTGGTAATTTTGATTGAAAAGGCTAGTGGAGGGATAAAAGAGTGAAGGGCGCCAACATTTAATTGCATAAAATGTTCCCACTTTGGTTGTTGAGGGAATTTAGTTTTACTTTCAAGGGCACTTTTCATCACCCATGTCTTTAGAATGCAAGGTTAAACATGCAGACAATATACTAGCATTATGCAAAGTTTAAAATGTTAGATGTTTTTCCTGTCATTATATTTGAATATACTGCATAGGGTATTCATTGATGTAACGTGCTTGCAAGTATTTCTTCCATGTCTACTCTAACCCATTTTGGGAAGGACTATATATACACCTGCGTTGTAATAGCGCCTCTCAGATTGACAAAGACTCCTGTGGAGTCGAAACGTGTCTCGTTATCCTGGGTTGAGGGTGACCTGATTCATTAAAAGAAGCCTTTTAACCTACACTCTTGGGTCCGTGCCTTTCGGCAGCCCCTTTTCTGTCTCAGCAATGCCGGCTCCACTGCAGGAGGCAGAGATCCGACTGGGACCGTGGTCGCCTTCATGCTCCCCCCACGGTCCCATTGCAATCTGGATGCACAAAGGGCACCCAGGTGACTTGGTCAGGCCCTGGGGGGTCCGTCCTGAGGCCAAAATCAACCCAGGCAGGGGGGCCGCTGAGCCCCCCCTCCCCATAGTAAGAAGAAAAAAAAAGGGAAAAGTACAAATCATCCAAGTGTTTTCTCTGCAGTTCCACCTTATAAATGTATCTGGTGGAAAAGGTTGATGAGCAATCACATTGGCAAAGTTACAGACACACAAGGTCACTGGAGACATTCCCTTGGAGTTCTTTAACCAGCTGTTCATTTACATGTACATTTACCCAACTAAGTAGCATTTACTAATTTGCCAGTAGAAAGTACTCCAGTTGGGTAGAGGTGTTGCACAAAACTTCTTGGATAAATACGCATGGCAGAATTATTTCTGACACGATGCTCATTTCACAGAAATGAAACCTCAACAGGAAGCACTTACAGATATAATAAACACTTATAGATATAAACAAAGCAGGTACCCATGTTGAAGCTCCACTTCTGTAAAGTAGTGTTCGAGGCATGTGGGCTGCTAAATTCATATCTTTGCATTAGATCGCCACCTAGTGTTGGGTCCGGATGATCGCACATTGTTGTCCTGGAAGAGTCTTCGAAGTATCCTGAGATGGGTGGCTCCTCCCCTGGACTACAGTGCGCATGGGCATCGGCTCCATCCCCAGATTGTTTTTTTCCGCCATTGGGTTCGGATGCGGTCTCGACGTCTCTCCGTCGGAACCGAATAAACATCATTTTTTACGGCCAAAAGGCTTTGGGTTTCTTTACGTCGGTATTGTTTGCGTTCGGTCTCGAGTTTCTTCCGTCTCTCGGAGCCGGAATCACCGGAGTTTCTAACTACTCTTCGGACATCGAGGCCTTCTCATCGCGACTCGACACTAAGTTCCCAACATGGAGCGGAGTCCGTTTAAACTCTGTCCGCTCTGTGGGTCCAAATACCCACATGTAGATGTACACCCGGTCTGTAATAAGTGCCTTTCTCCAGACCATGATGAAGGAAGTTGCCGGGCCTGTGCGAAGTTCAGGTCGAAGAAAACTCTAACGATTCGGCGCGCGGTGCGCCTTGTGGCCAAACAGACGGCCCCGGATCCGGATAACATCTTCGGCGACCAAGAAGAAGAAGACCAGAGCCATCATCTTCAAATCTCCCCGCCTGAGACGGAGGTCGAGGCCGATCCGGAATATGACGACGACGGAGTCGTGGGTCAGGGCCTTGAATACGTCGACGAGGTAGGGGACGACGTGATGGTTTATGGGGCCGAGGAAGATAGCTCAGGGGACGAGCTATGCCCCGAAGTTGAAGAACATCAGGAGGGGGTCGCGGGATCGCCTGTCGGCCTTACCCAAGACCCTGTAGCGCAAGCCACGGCCCCGCCTGTCGGCCCGGCCACGGACATACTTGCTGCGCCTAGGGTTTCGAAACCGAAACTGAAAGCAACGGTCTCGACTACACCTAAGATGGCCGACCCGAAACCGAAACCGAAAGTTAAGGACTCGAACGTCCCTAAGATGGCGGTCGTAACGGCGAAAACAAATAAACCGGCGGCCTTATCGACTCCGTCGACCTCCGGTCCGCAGAAGTCGAAGAAGCACGGCGATTCCACGGGGTCGAAATCGGCGCCGGAGGAGAGATCCTCTAAAAAGGGGGGCACGCACAAGACAAGCGCGCCGGCGCCGGCGAAGCCAGCTAAGGCGACCGACACTGCCCCGGCTCCATCGGGGACATCTGCGCATCGATCCAGGGACTCGGGGTCGGCGCCGTCCATCCCTCCAAAGGACCAACGGAACGTCGCATCCGAAGGCAAGGCCACCTCATCGGTGCCAAAGACATCGGTCACCGACGCATCTCTCGTGGCTGCTTCACTACAAAGAATTAAGGACAAGGTTCTTTCCTCGTCGACGCCAACGCCGTCGACGCAGAAGGCGGCAGACGTCCCGGTCAAGCCGGCAAGTAAGCTCCTTTTCCTTCTACCGCCAAAAGTGGTGCCAAAGGCCTTTTCCTCGAAATCGACGCCAAAGAAGTCGGATTCCTCTACGGCGGGGACATCTTCGGGTCAAGTGCTCGACCCTGAAGAGGATTCGGAGTGTTTTATAGACGCGGACACGGGGAAGTTAACTCTTTATAAGAGGAAGATCACTTCGCAGCCGGTGGAATCCTACGTCATTCCCCTAAAGAAGAAGAAGGTTCCACAGGACGCATCAGGCCTCATGGAACCTATTCTACCTCCTGTGGGAAGGAGCCCAACACCGTCTCCAGACCACTCTGACAGTGGGGACTATGGTGAAGATGAACAATACACGTTCCCAGTAAATGAACCTGATGCACAGCCAGATTCTTATTATGGCATTGGGGACCAAGGCAACCAAGATGTGGGGCAAGACCCACAGTCCTTCAGTACACGTGCATCCCCTACGGAGGATTCAGCAGGTTTTCATGCACTGATTGAGAGGGCAGCTGCTAATCACGACGTGGACATGCATGCTGACCCAGTTGAGGAAGACTTTCTATTCGACACTTTTTCAGTTTCAGAAAGAAATGTAAAGACACTGCCTATGCTCAAAGGGGTCCTCAAGCACGCTGCGGACATCTTTAAAGAGCCTACCAGGGCAAGGGTGGTCAACCCACGTATTGAAAAAAAGTACAGACCAGCGCCTGCAGACCCTGCATACATTCGAGGACAGTTGCCGCTTGACTCCTTGGTGGTAGCAAACGCACGCAAGAGGGCCAACTCCCAAACAACGGGTGAAGCTCCTCCCCCGGATAAGGAGTCCAAAGTGCTAGAGGCAGGAGGCAAAAGAGTGGCTGCACAGGCTGCCAATTTCTGGCGTATTGCAAATACACAGGCACTACTGGCACGTTATGATCGATCACATTACGACACACTAGAGCAAATTGTAGAACACCTGCCTCCGCAGTTTCAAGAGGGCACCAAAATGCTTATACAGGAGGGACAACTGATCTCCAACGCGGCCATAAAGTGCGCACTTGATGTCGCGGACACGGCCGCTAGGGCCGTTAACACCAGTGTCATGCTCAGAAGACAGGCTTGGCTCCGCATATCGGGGTTCAAACCTGACATTCAAACAACCATACTTAATCAACCAGTCAATCCAGATAGACTGTTTGGTCCAGATGTTGACACCACCCTGGAAAAGATTAAAAAGGACACCGAAACTGCTAAATCGATGGGGGCCCTACAATCTCAGCAGTTTCGGGGCAATAATTTTCGTCGCTCAGGTGCCCGTGGAGTCACCAGAGGACAGATGGGTCAACAGTCACAGTTCCCTAGAGGTGGAGCACAGTCCTCGTACCCCAAACAAAACAAGAGGGGCTACAGGGGAAACAGCAACAAAGGACGTGGCAAAGGAGGCAACAATTCACGCTCCTCTGCCCCAAGCAACCAGTGACTCTCTGTCACTGCCCCCCGACCATTTAACACCTGTCGGGGGGAGAATACAGCAGTTCCTGCCCGTCTGGACCAACATCACCACAGACAGGTGGGTGCGACAACTTATACAGTACGGTTATTGTCTAGAGTTACAGTCCACTCCACCCAACATTCCGCCAAGGCAAAGACCTATGTCCGCAGAGCACTTGCACTTATTGCAGCAGGAAGTGTTGGTGATGCTGCAAAAAGGGGCAATCGAGCTCGTGCCAGTGGGGGAGGAAGGCACAGGGGTTTATTCTCTGTACTTCCTCATTCCAAAGAAGGACGGATCTCTCAGACCAATTCTGGATCTCCGTCCCCTCAATCTGTACATACTGTCAGAGCATTTCCACATGCTTACACTGCAGCAGATTCTTCCTATGTTAAACAAAGGAGACTTCTTAGCAACCTTAGATCTCAAGGATGCTTATTTCCACATTCCATTACATCCGTCCCACAGAAAGTACCTCAGGTTCACTATCCAGGGCGCGCATTATCAGTTCAAAGTCCTACCCTTCGGAGTCACGACTGCCCCAAGGGTCTTTACCAAGTGTCTGGCGACTGTAGCAGCGCACCTCAGGAGGCAGAACATCCATGTCTACCCCTACCTCGACGACTGGCTCGTTCAAGCCAGATCGGAACAGCAGTGCGCCGCGGACATGTCGACTACCATTCACCTCCTTCACGACCTGGGTTTCTCGTTGAATTACCCGAAGTCACACCTTCAGCCGGCACACGTCCGGCAGTTTCTGGGTGCGACGATCAATACCCTGACGGCCTCGGCACGACCAAACCAGGTCAGGATAGACGGCATGCAGTCCTTAATCCAGAAGTTCAGACCGGGACACTCGCTTCCAGCAAGAGTGTTCATGCAGTTGATAGGCATGATGGCCTCCTGCATCTTCATAGTCCCTCACGCACGGTTGCATATGCGCCCGCTCCAGGAGTGCTTAGCAAATCAGTGGACACAGGCTCAGGGGCAATTAACAGACCTAGTGTTGGTTACCAGTCGGGCATACAACTCTCTGCATTGGTGGACTCCACACAACCTTTGCAAGGGCCGACTGTTCCAGGAGCCAGTGCCACAGGTTATCCTGACAACGGACGCATCTCTCCAGGGATGGGGAGCACACCTGCTCACTTACACAGTGCAGGGACTATGGACGACGCAGCAACAGAAGATGCACATCAACTATCTGGAACTGATGGCGATCTTCATGGCGCTCAAGTCCTTCATTGTACATCTGTGCAACAAAGTGGTGTTAGTCCGGACGGACAACATGACCGCGATGTACTACATCCAAAAGCAGGGGGGCACCCACTCACCACAGCTGTCTCACCTGGCTCAGAGCATGTGGAAGTGGGCCATTCAGAGGAACATCTTCCTCATGGCAGAACACCTCCCGGGGAAGGACAATCAGATGGCGGATCTGCTCAGCAGATACAGTCATCAAATGCACGAGTGGGAGATACATCCATCGGTACTCCAGCCGTACTTCCAAAGGTGGGGGCGTCCAGACATAGACCTGTTCGCCACAAGGGAAAACGCAAAATGCCAAAGCTTCGCCGCCAGGTTCCCACACCCCCAATCGCAGGGCAATGCGATATGGATGAACTGGTCAGGCAAATTTGCTTACGCTTTTCCCCCGACACCCCTGATACCACTGGTGGCGAGGAAACTACGGCAACACTCCATGACACTCATCCTAGTTGCTCCAACGTGGGCGCGCCAAGCATGGTACACCACGTTCCTCGAGCTCTCAGTGGTCCCGCATCAAAGACTGCGCCTCACGCCCAGACTTCTGACGCAGAACCATGGAGAAATTCAGCATCCAGATCCGCAACAGCTCAACCTAGCGATCTGGCTCCTGAAGTCTTAGAGTTTGGATACCTGAACCTCCCTCCTGAATGCATGAACATCATCAAGGAGGCGAGGAAGCCGTCAACCAGAGCATGCTATGCCGCAAAATGGAAGCGTTTTGTCATTTACTGTGCAAACAATGACATAAACCCGCTAGATGCATCTATCCCTAACATCATTTGCTATCTGTTACACCTTTACAAGTGCAAACTAGCGTACACTTCTATTCGGATACATCTATCCGCCATCGCAGCTTACCTTCAAAATAGGCAGCATCTCTCAGTCTTCAGGGTGCCTGCCATTAAAGCGTTTCTTGAAGGACTGAAACAAGTCATTCCACCAAGAACACCGCCAGCTCCCGTGTGGAACCTCAATGTGGTCCTCACCAGGCTGATGGGACCACCGTTTGAGCCAATGCACTCGTGCGAACTGCAATTCCTAACGTGGAAAGTTGCTTTCCTAATTGCCATTACGTCACTAAGACGCGTAAGTGAGTTGCAAGCACTCACGATACAAGAGCCTTTCATCCAAATTCATCCAAATAGGGTGGTACTACGTACTAACCCCAAATTCCTTCCAAAGGTGGTGTCACATTTTCATCTCAACCAAACTATCGATTTGCCTGCATTCTTCCAGAACCCACAAACAGTGGCGGAAAGGATGCTCCATACCTTGGACGTACGGAGGGCATTGATGTACTACATAGACAGGACACAACACTTTAGGAAGACGAAACAACTCTTTGTTGCCTTCTCACCACAACACAAAGGCAACCCAATTTCCAAAGCAGGAATAGCCAGATGGATTGTTAAGTGCATCCAAATCTGTTATCATAAAGCCAAGCGCACTTTAACAATACCCCCAAAGGCACACTCCACACGCAAGTTGGGGGCATCCATGGCTTTCCTTGGTAACATTCCTCTAGAGGATATTTGCAGAGCAGCCACGTGGGTTACACCACATACCTTTACAAAACACTACTGTGTTGATGTACATTCCAAACAGCAAGCGGCTGTAGGGCAGGCTGTTCTCAAGACACTTTTTCAGGTTTCTGCAGCTGGCACGGGCAACCGCCGCTGATGGAGGGACTGCTATGTATTCTATGCAAAGATATGAATTTAGCAGCCCACATGCCTCGAACTGAATATGCTACTTACCAGTATGCATCTGTTCTTGGCATGTAGGGCTGCTAACATTCATATCGCCCGCCCTCCTCCCCGGTGCCTGTCGCAGCTGCAGATATACTATTGTATTCAATCATTAGCATGGACATCCTTTATACTTGCCACTCCATCCTCTGCCACAATGGCGAAAAACAATCTGGGGATGGAGCCGATGCCCATGCGCACTGTAGTCCAGGGGAGGAGCCACCCATCTCAGGATACTTCGAAGACTCTTCCAGGACAACAATGTGCGATCATCCGGACCCAACACTAGGTGGCGATCTAATGCAAAGATATGAATGTTAGCAGCCCTACATGCCAAGAACAGATGCATACTGGTAAGTAGCATATTCAAATCATCCTTACTTCGTACACTTGGCCAAGGCAAAGCAAGTGTGTTTTCTCTCCGTTTCCACCGAAAAGTTATCTTTAATCCGGGATGGAGGTGTTTGCTTTTCTCAAGCGCAATATCTCACATAGTGTCTGTGACAAGAGGGTTCTTTCTTGTCATCTACTGTTGAGATCAGAACTCATGTTCTAACCTGGTAAAAACTAGAAATATGTAAACTTGCCTAGAAGCCCCGCCCCATATAAATTAGCAGTATCTTCCCGCCCTTTTCCCAGGAAGATGGACAGCTTACTAAAAGGCCCCCGATCACGTTTCCTGCCGATTTTGTTTAGACTGGGGCTTGATACATTGGAAATAGATTACATCTACCCCAAACTAATCTGTTGAAGACCACTCGAGCAACAATCACATTGGCAAAGTTAGACACACAAGGTCACTGGAGACATTTCCTCAGCTTTGTATACACAGCTGTAGTATAGAAGATGCACTATACATTTACTCAACAGGGTAGCACTTACTAATTAGCCTGTAGAAAGAACTCCAGTTGGTTAGAGGTGTTGCTCAGGTGGCCTCTTCTTAGATAAATACGCAGGGCAGGATTCATCGTGGCACAATGCTTATTTCATAGAAATTAAACCTCAACAGGTTATAGTTAGAAAATAACATTTTTAAAAAGTTGAAATTCACTTAAAAAACCAAAGGTTACAGGGACGTTATAGTTAGGAAATATAATTTTAAAAAACCTTAGAAATTCACTGAAAAAAAACAGTGGTTACAGAGATGTTATAGTTGCGTTCACATTTCACTCATACAAAACCAGTGAAATCAGCAGTTATAATACCTGAGCTAACTATAACTTACGTCCCTACAATACACTGCTTCTGACCTCTTATATTACATCACTCATGACATGATCATTAACATCACTGATGACATCACTAATGACATCACTAATGACATCATCCACAGAAGCACTGACACCCCTATACAACTTCTCACACACCCACACAACCACTCGCAGACCCATACATATACTTTTTTTAACAATTCTCTTTATTAAAACAAAGCATCAGTAAAAGACACAGTACAGAAGAATATTGTCATAGCCAATATATCACCTTCGGGGGTACAGGACACAAGAGTACATACATGCCAAAAATCTTACAGGGATGGGGGTACATCAAAAACAGCATCCCTAGGTGGCACACAGATCCCTCCTGTATGAGCATTCCAAAGTCCCCATATTGAAGCCCACTTTCGAGGGCGGCCTCTTGCCATGAAAACAGTCTTCTCCCGGAACATACTCCAATCTAGGTTATTTTTCCTTATCTCAAGGGTGGGAGGCTGTTCGGATCCCCACTGCTGGGCAATGTTCCTTTTCGCTATCATGAAACTCAATGTGGCCCACTGTGTCTGTGCAGAGTTAAGGTCAGTAGATTCCCAGATGTTAAGTCTGCATCTCCTCGCCTCTGGTAGCAAGGAGACCCCCAAGACCTTGTGTATAGTGTTGTGAATCTTGTGCCAGTACTCAGCAATATAACGACACTCCCAGATGGTATGGAGGAACGTCCCCACAAGACCACACTTCCGTCTACACAATCTGGTAGCAGACAGACCCATCTGCAGAAGGCGGGCCTCCAGAAGGTCCGCGTCCACAGGCAGGGCCGCCTGTTGTGAATGTCGAATTTGCGCATAGCGAAAGTACTCAGATCTCGTCAGCTCGAATTCAGCCTGCATTTCCTCAATTGACTTAATCTTCCCCTTGCCCAAGATGTCTTTAATGGTGGAGATCCCTATCAGGTCCCACTTATCAAACCCTCTCGTCTTCCAAAGCTTACCCAGCTGCTCCGAATCAAAGAGTGGGATAGCTAGCATCAATTTGTCCCTCCATCCCAAAGAACTTGTGGCATCGTGCCAGATCCAAACAGCATGCTTAGTCGGCCCTGTCAAGTCCAACTTCGTTGGCTTAGAGTCCAGTGCCCTATTGTAGCTGCCTCCAGGGAGGAGCCATTTATCCATGGCCTAGCCGGGATCGGCAATGGGGCCATATGTTCCATGATTGATCGCAGCCAGCTGGGATGCCCAATAGTACCGTTTAATGTCTGGGAGGACAATGCTTCCATCATACCAGGGGAGCGTCAGCTTGGCTAAAGCGATACGGGGTCTGCCCTCCCATAAAAGACTACGCTGCAACCCTTCCACTTCACGGAAAAAACTGGTCGGCACTACATCTAGGGTATTCTGAAGGGCATAAAGGAGACGAGGCAGAGCCATCATATTAAAAAGAACCACTCGCCCCAACAAAGAGAGTGGAAGTTTCTTCCAGTTAGCGATGTCCCTCCTAGGCCTCTGCAAAGGGGGAAGGAGATTCTTGGCATACCTGACTGCTGGGTTAAGAGAGATGAAATCCCCAAATACTTAAACCCGTCCGTATTAATTTGAATGGGACAGTTTCGCGGAGGGACCGGGGGTTCTCCTTTAATGACAAACAGAGATTTCCCCCAATTAATGGAGAGCCCTGAGTTCTTACCAAAAGAGGCCAGGACGTTGCACACGACAATGTGCGACTTCTGGGGAGAGGCTAAATAAAGCAGAATATCGTCCACGTACAAGGAAATTCGGTCCTCCCAATCAGGGGACCACTGAATGCCTTGGATAGATGGATCCCAGCGCAAACAAGCCGCTAGGGGTTCCAGGGCCAGCGAGAAAAGAAGGGGAGAGAGAGGGCAGCCCTGTCGAGTGCCCCCACCAAGACGAAAGGACGCCGAGACCCGATTATTAACGACTATTTAGTGAGTGGCTCAGTGTACAACATGCGCACCCAGCCTATAAATTCAGGACCAAATCCAAATTTAGTCAGGACCGCCAACAAATAGGACCATTCTACTGTGTCAAAAGCCATGGTTGCATCAAGTGAAGCAATAACGTCTGGTTCCTGCAGAGTGTGGGCCCTGGCTATCACACCATGCAACCTGCGTAAATTCAGGGCCGTGTTTCTATGGGGAATAAAGCCCGATTGATCTGCATGGATCAGTCCGCTGACCACTTTCACCAGCCTATTAGAGAGAAGCTTGGCCAGAATTTTGGACTCCGCATTCAATCCATACATATACTTACAACTACTCACTCATCCAAAGAGCCACTCAGACACCCACTCACTCATAGAGGCACTCACACAACCACTCACTCACCAATAAATCCACTCATTTGACCGCTTATCCATACAGCCACTCTCAAAGTCATACACTCACCCAAACACTTACTCACACACCCATGTATTCACCTATACATCCACTCAAACACCTATACATGCACTCACTCACACACTCCCTCACCCAAAAAGCCTCTCAACACAGCCACTCACTCATCCATACAAGCACTCACAGACCTGCTCACTCACATATGCATCCATTCATACAGACACTTAATTTAGAGACACTCGCACAACTCACTTAACCAAACAGCCACTGACTTACCCATACAGCCACTTATAAAGCCAGTCACTCACTCATAGAGCCATTCAGACACCCTCACTCACTCATAGAGCCATTCAGACACCCACTCACTCACCCATACAGTCACTTACAAACCCACTCAAGAACCCATACAGCCAGTCACAGAGCTACTCACCTACCCATACAGCCACTGACACATCCATACAGCCACTGACACACCCACTCATCAACATAGTCACTCACACAGCCACTCACTTACCCACACAGTTACTCACATACCTACTTGTACACCCATACAGCCAATCACACACCCATACCGGCACTCGGACACCCACTCACACACTGATACACACAGCCACTTACATAATCTGTTACAAATAGTATCACTCAGTAGTATAGAAAATATGCTATTTTAGCATGTGTAGTAGCGTGGTATATATGTTTAACACATAAACTTTTAGAAAACATGCACAATCATTGGATGATGTCCTCAGTGATATCATTTGAGATCTCATGAGTGATGTCAGTGACCATGTCATGAGTGATGTAATATGTAAGGTCATAAGCAGTGCCATCCATGCGGAATTAGAAAGGGACATAGTATTTTGACATTTCTAGAGTAAAGTCTTTAGTCATAGGATTAGCTCAGTGCCATCCATGCCTGACTGTAGAAATATAACTGTATTTTACCACTACAAACACAGTATTACAGATTTGAGTTGGTGAAATACCATCCAAGCCAGCCTGGAATGAGTAAAAGCAACCCCTGACGTGTATTTTGCTATCATTGTAGCTCTTCCGAGAGGTTTAAATTTCTCCAGTGTGTGTGTGTATGTGTGTGTGTCGATGTGTGTGTGTGTGTGTATGTGTGTATATATATATATATATATATATATATATATACACACATACACACACACACACACATCGACACACACACATACATACATATATATATATATATATATATATATATATATATATATATATATATATATATATATATATATTTACTAACCCTTGTTTAACGAACCATATGTTCCAGCATGCCTTTCAAAAACTATTGTGTCCACTAGAGGGCTAAAAAAATTAATTCAGGCAATTGTGTGTGGACACTAACCGTGCCGAGAATTATTTGATATATATATATATATAAGTTAGAGGTTATTATATTTTGTTATGGGTTATAGAACCTGGATACTGAATGGAAAACATTTTTAGGTTTCATTTGCTATCTTGTTTAAATAAAATGTTTGTTGCTCTTCTTTGGAGTATTTAAGTAACATTATAGTTGCCTGCAATTTGAGTGCTTCTTAAACAGTAACGAAGTGTAACCTCCTTCGCAATTATCAGCAATAATAATTATTAGATAATGCATGATACAACTGAAAAGCTTGTTATTAAAAAACAAAACCTAGATAAACAGCCGCACCAGTATTGTTTTCTTTTATTTAACATTCAGAATGTAAGCATGCAGCAGCCACATTTACGTTCTATATGTTTTCTTTCTGTTCCATATGCTTCCAATAACATTAAAAAAAATATTAAAAATCGCACAGCTTGCCAATGCCAAAGTTGTATGGCTTTGCCAGTGCTTGTTCCTATTTCATGGTGTTTTGCAAGTGATGTAAGGAAGAAAAGCTTTTAGAAGAAAAAAGAATTCACCCTACTAAATAATTGTTTCATTTTACAAAATGGTAAATGACTGTCCCTGTCGATACCAACCAAGTCGCTTCTTTGAGGGTAAGTCAAAGCACATGAAAGTGAATGATCAATATGTCGGCTCCCTGGATGCCTGGTACATTGAAGTCTGAATAGACGGCTAATTACTAGGGCTCCTGGTCTGGGGTTTTGACGCGAGCTGTGAGGCAGGCAGCAGTGCGTGGAGGGGCATTTGAGCGGGAGTCGGCACGTGCTCTGCATTCTGCTGCTTTCCCTGTCGACTGAAGATGAAGCTGGCAGTGTTGACGCGCGCTCTTGAGCATGTTATCGCTTTGATTAAAAAGACCCACCGGTTCCAAGCCTCGTGTCCGCACTGGAATTTGTAAATTAATTTGGAATGTGTGGTTTGTTGGTTCTAAGGTAACGTCTGTACTGGTGCCTGGAGCCAGGCAGCTGTCAGATAGCTACTCAGTACATATTATCTGAGGAAATGTTGTGCACTCAGTACCCGGCCGGATATGTGCTTTGAGTTGGGAGAAAACTGGTCCCCGCGCCTAATCACCCCATAGGCTCTGCTTCTTTCTTACTTCGTAAATCTATAAATGCGTACTTTTTCAAGATTTGAATAGAAATAGACTGCATGCCTTTGTTGAATATTTAGACTTAAGGCTAAGTGATAGTAGGCTTGAGTTTACGCCTCGTAAAAAGGAAAGGCGTGAGCGTTCCAGGGTGCTTTAAATGAATTTCTGTGCATCCACCCAATGTCACAGGAGCTCAGATGCTATGTTCCCCTGGCCTTCTTTGCCTCCCTCACTCCTGTGCCTGTAAAGAAGTGCCCCTGGTTTGGTGATTCTGCCTGTGTTCAATCTCACCTTGTATGTTAAAGTTGGTGATCAATGCCAAGGGAGCCCTGAACATTCCACCTGCTCTTGCTGGAAACCCGAGCTCTCCCTATTGCATGAGCATTCCATCTATTCTCGATGGATAAGCTCCCTTACAGCTTTCACTGGGTCCATAAACATTCCACCTAATCTTACTGGATATGTGAGCGCTATCTAGTGCTGATGCAATGGGCATTACCATGCCACCATTGTGACTGGTATGTGAGGGCGCATTGTTTCTGTCCCTATTGGCCTTGGTGTTCTCTTCACTATCTCTGAATAAGCTACCCTAGAGCTTCCATTGGATACCGGAGTATTCCACCGAGTCTCACTGGATACATGAGCACTCCCGACTTCTGCGTCATTGTGCCTGAGAATTCCGCCAAGTGCCACCGGATATGTTAGCACACCTTGTTACTGTGGGACTGTAGGCCCAGCCATTCCACTGCCTCTCATTGGATAAGTGATCCTACTGCCGTCACAGGACTCCTAATATCCCGCCTAATCTCACCCGGATGCATGAGCGCTCCTCACTGCTGTCTTGGGTGATGACCGTTCAACCAGCATTACTGGATATGTGACTCTTCCTTGCTGCTATCACTGTGGGCCTGGGTATTTCTCACTCTCACTGGTTAAGCTGCCTCCCACTGCTATTATTGGAGGTCTGAGCATTCCACCCAACCTCTCTGGATATGTGAGTGCACCTTGTTGCTGTCCCCATGATCCTGGCCATACCACTTACTCTCAATGGATAAGTGAGCCTAATGGTGCAGAGGACACCACATGTACCCAATATCACTGGATAATTGAGCGCTCCCTACTTCCAATAGGGGAGTCTGACCATCCCAACCAATCTCACTGGGGACCTCAGTTCTCTTGACTGTCATCACTGGGTTACCACTCAATCGTTCTGTAAACGTAATAACTTAAAATTGTTTACGCAGACCCCTGGGCATTCCTGACTTTATTTCTTAATAAAACATTTGATTGATTTTCTTACAACGTTAAACAAAAGACAGCCAAACACAACAACAAAAACATTCTAAAGCCAATATATACCATGACTGCATCCGTGGCAATGCTCAGTAGGCAAAATAGAGGCCCTCTGATCTGGGAAACATGACTACATTAGTGATTTTTCTACATTGTATCTCTGTACCCACAGATTTCATCGTCAGCCAACCAGGACCTATGCCTGCAGGGATCTAATCTAATTCCCCGATATTGCATTCAGACTTTCCAAATTTGATAATTTTTCTCTGGTTAAGTAAATGCGCAAATTCATTTGGAAGGCTGGGTGCTGCAGGGTGGCATTGGTGAACCTGTACGTGCCCCTGTATTTTTGAGGGAGGGGCGGGGTTCCCAGTATTAAATTCGGAACTACGCTACTTGGCAGTCCAAATGCAGTGGGTAGCTAGTTGGCTCTCGGGCTTGCAACTGACTGACCCAGCCATCACCCTGCCACCCTTGTCGATGCCTCATATCCACCACCTATTTCACCCAATCACTTGAGCCGCCGCACCGGGTTTCCTGTTATTAACCATTGTGCACAGCTGTTACCAACGGAGCCTTTACTTGACGCGTTCGGTGATCTCGTATGCACCTGCGCTGCCCCTCCTGGGGACACCTGGACACGCTGCCATCACATCTGGGGCTGAACTTACCACTTGCCAAGGACAGAAAGGGAGTGGACGATCTTGGCAGGATCAACACACATCGGACGGAATGTGAAATTCCGGCTCATACAATTTTATCATTGTGCATAGAGCATACCTTACCCCCGCCAAACCGAATTTATATTTTCATTGGACAGACGTTGCTTGCCACTGATGTGCACTAGTTTGGGCTGACCTGCTCCACATGTTATGGCACTGCCCTGGCTTACACGCCTACTGGCAAGATGTCACGACCCGATTATCCAAATGTACGGAACATCGAACATTACACTCGTGCGTGCTGGGTCTATTTCGAGAACTTCAAAACACGAGACCACTTGCGCTTCTAGTTTCGCAACATATGTGAGTGTCCGGTCCTAGTTTTGCTTTGAGTGTCTGCTCCTCATGTAGCAGTATATGTGAGTGCCTGCACCTAGTTTCGCAGTATATTTTAGTGTCCACTCATAGTGTCACAGTATATGTGAGTGTCCGCTGCTAGTTTCGCAGCGTATGCAAATGTCTGCTCTTAGTTTTGCAGCATATGCGAGTATCCACTCATAGTTTTGCGGCATATGTGGCTGTTCACTCCTAGTGTAGCATCATATTTGACTGTTCACTCCAAGTATAGCAGTGTGAGTGTCCTGTCCTAGTTTCTCAGCATATGTAAGTCTCCGGTCCTAGTTTATTAATATATGTATGTCTGGTCCTAGTTTTCACAACATATGTGAGTGTCCGGTCCTAGTTTTGCTGTATATGGGGGTGTCTGCTCATAGAGTCATAGTATATGTGTGCCTGCTCCTAGTTTCGCAGTATATGTGAATTTCCACCCCTAGTGTAGCAGTATATGCGAGTGCCCGCTCCTTGTTGCACAGTATACGTGAGTGCCTGCTCCTAGTTTTGCAGTATATTTGAGAGTCTGGTCATAGTGTGACAGTATATGCGATTGCCCGCTCCTAGTTTTGCAGCATATGCGAGTGTCCGCTCCTAGTTTCGCAGGATATGTGACTGTTCTTTCCTAGTTTCACAGCATTATTGAGTGTCCAGTCCTAGTTTTTGAGTATATGTGGGTGTCCGGTCCCAGTTTTGCAGTATATGGGAGTGTCCGGTCCTAGTTTCACTGCATATGCGAGTGTCCAGTCTTATTTTTGCAGTATATGCGAGTGTCCAGTCCCAGTTTTGTAGTATATGTGAGTGTCCGGTCCTAGTTTCACAGCATATGCGAGTGTCCAGTTCTAGTTTTGCAGTATATGTGAGTGTTCAGTCCTAGTTTCAGAGCATTATTGAGTGTCCAGTCCTAGTTTTGGAGTATATGTGGATGTCCGGTCCCAGTTTTGCAGTATATGGGAGTGTCCGGTCCTAGTTTCACAGCATATGCGAGTGTCCAGTCCTAGTTTTGCAGTATATGCGAGTGTCCAGTCCTAGTTTTGCAGTATATGCGAGTGTCCGGTCCTAGTTTCACAGCATACGCGAGTGTCCAGTCCTAGTTTTGCAGTATATGTGAGTGTCTGCTCCTAGTGTAGCACTATATGAGTCTCCTCATCTTGTGTCACAGTATATATGATTATCCGCTCCTAGTGTAGCAACATATGACTGTCCACACCCTCTGTTGTAATATATGGGAGTGCCTACTCCTAGTTGCGCTGTATGGGTGTATCCATTCCTAAAAGCGCAGTGTATTTTGAGTGCTGCACTTGGTATCACAGTTTGTGTGAGTGTCCATAGCCATCTACAATTGTGACTCTGGCAGTTGAAGTTCCATATTGTCATCTGCTGTGACCTGAAGGACACACAGCCAGCTCATCCTTCCATACTGGGGGCATAGCTATCAATAGTGCAACAGGTGCAGTGGCACTGAGGACTTATATTCTGAGAAACCGTCTACCTGCAAATTATGGCTTTATTTTAGTGCTCCAGCTGGAGTGAGTACACACATTTTCATGCGTGCCCTCTCGTTTTTTTGTTGTTGTTTAGTTTTGCAGCTGACGCAGAGTACCCGCACTGATCCCATATTTACATTCGTCCCTCAATGGAGTTCTCTCTTGACATAAAGCCCATTGTGAAAGCTGAAGCTGCAATTAGCATTTTGAAAAGTGAGACCTGGTCTGACCTGGTATCTGAGCTCAGTGCGCCGGAGGAAATACGAACCTGGCTACTGCCTGCCGCATATGCGGGGCCGCGGCCTCCCTATCGTCTGAAAACCTTTACCGGATGCCTTTTAATGCATCCCAGCATTCTCTCTTTTTTTTCTGTGTGAAAGCTAATGTTTCTTGAGGAAAAGATAAAAAAGATCCATCAGCGATGTTGCTATGTTTGACCCCCAGGTATTGCGCCTAGGATTGTGTTGCGGCACATAAATAAAGTACATAGATTAAGGATTCCAAAGGCTTCCTTTTTCTTTAACCGAAAAAATGTATATCTGCCTTATTTAAAACACCACTATAAACATGTGACTATATAAGAAATTCTTTGCATTTTACACTACTGTTTTTCCTTTTGTTTATGATATTTTTGGTGTACAATGTGTGACGTTGGTTCTTTTCCTAAGGTTTGGCATCAGTCAAGACCTTTTGATTGTACTAAAATTATATGGTTAATATACTTACTCACATGGGCTTTTAGCCATCCCTCTTCATTCATTGGTCTGTTATTGTGTCATTCACATTTCCTTCTGTCCACTATAGCATACAGCCTGGGGCCATAGTTCTACCAAATCAGCCATTGGCTAACTTCATTATGAGTTACAGGATTCCTCCCTTTAACAAGGACCACAATGATTACTATGGCAATTAAGGCTTTTAGAGACCAAAAAATATTCTTTCCGTTAAGCCACTGTTTTTTTTTTTTGGATTGACGAGGGCCCGGCAGCTTTCCCAACAATAAAGTGATAACATTTTACATAAACTATGACAAAACAAGCATTGATAAAAACCAAATGCCTGCCAGCCAATACCAGACGTGTTTGCCTTGCCAGTACTTGTTGGTTTACACCTCTGTGATATGATTCAAGGACCAGCTTTTTGGTCTTTCACCAGTACTGGGTAGTAGGTGGAGCCTGTCGGATTCTGGTTCCAACATATATTTCTGGGACGGATTTAGAATCCTGCCTACCCAGGGAAATATGCTGAATTTGTCCTTGTGTAATTTTCCCACACTGTACAGCAGCACCTACACATTGTCAGCTTTGTTAGTTCAGAGCAGCAACCTGCAGATGGAGAGTAGGCTTTTTTTCACTTCCAGCCGAGCCCAAAAAAGGTCCTATTTTAAAGGGCCATCAACCTTTCTTTTGTTGGAGTATCATCCTGGCTTGGAACCATCTTGAGCCTAACTCCTAGACACTAATGCAGGGAAAGGGAACGCAGTCCCACAGCTTATCACTTCACAAGTACTTTAGTGAAAGTATGACTTAAAGGCAGGCTTCTCACTTTGTGCACCCCAACCTTCCTGTAAGAGATGTGCATGCACTGTAAGAATGCCCAATGTATATATGTGTATGATTATTTATGCAAATAATGATTTAAATGACACTTTTTTAAATTTCATTTTTCTGTAGAACTACTCATCCCAGTGTGGGGTGTCAGAGTGCTTTACATCACACAAACACATAATAAATTATACAACCGTGTAAATCAATGTACAGGAAAAGTTACTTTTAAAACATTGAGGGTTAGAAGCTGTATGTATCTCATATCGCCCATACTTATAGACATTATAGGTTAACACTGACTGGTCAGGAGAAACACAAAGTCTGGATATAAAATGTAATGCAGTGATTGGGGTTGTCTGTAGTAACAACTTTGTTACCTCCCAAACAAACCCTTTTTGTATTCTTAAAACAACAACAAATTGAGAAAAAAATAAGGATCTAAACCCAGCATGCAGCTCCTTGATACCGGTAACTAGATCACTGTTAGAAGTATTAGAACGATTGCATCTTATGGACTGAAAGTAACAAAATAATCTCACTGCCAAAATCAGTAGCTATTTTACATAAAATACAAATCTGTGATCTGCATGTTGTTACTCAAGGTACTTTGCAGGAAGCACATTAACCGTCTATGCTACTTGGTGTCAAAATTGACTGCATAAAACACAGAACTCTTTCTGAACTGCATTACTCATCAGAGGTATTATAACGTTAATATAAACCTTTCAAAATTGCTGGACACACCATGATCTCTGCAGCAGGTGTCTTAAACTATAATATATTTTAAAATGCAGACTCTTTGTGACCCGTAAGTAAGATAGAACAGACTTGCTGTCACATTTTTCGTTATTGCCAATTTTATTGGCAGCAGATTTTTAGAAAAATAAATGTGCACGTTGTCTGTCAGGCTCTACTTTTCAAGTTACTCCCCTGATCACTCCATCGTCTTTGCTATGCCACGCCTTGACCCCTAGTTTAGGGGTTTGCCGAGTAAATTTTTCCCAGATCCAGCACTGACTGCCCCCTCAGTTGAGAAGCACTACGGAGAAGTGTGGGAGCATGCGAGTTAAAGCAGAGACCATTGGTTTGAGTCTTGGCTCACCGGTCTTTTTCTGTGTGACCTTGGCGTGTGGCTTTATCTGCCTGTGACCGGCAGTGGCTTCTACAACAGATCCGGATGTGTCCGGAAATAACTCGACTGATGAATTGTTTGCTTGATTGACATTGGATCCCTTTTCTTTTGTTCCTTTGAAATCTGTTAGCAAACTAAAATAACTATGGTGAAAAGTAATAGTATTAAAGTTTTAGTTTATCTTTAGAGGGCCCATCGGAATTTACTCAAGTTTGTGCAAAAAGGGGTTTGAAGTTTTTATTTTCTATTGAATTTACACTTCAGACAGCGTTACTGTATTTGTTGTAATATTAAAAAAAAGATTTAATGATTTGGTTGAGTCGGTATCCAAGAGCCCACGTTGCCCTGCATCACTGTCACGCAGGATAACGTTTACCAATCTCTGCCTGCTCTTAAGAGAGGCCTCCCTTTCCCTTGTTTTCCAACCAGAAAAAGCTTCCACTCTTTCTCCTCCCCTTTTATGACAAGAGAAAATAAAACAAAATAGTGGTATTTAAATTATCCGTGTAAATACTAGGACAGAGCAACACATCTGGCATTCTTACAGTGCATGCATATCTTTTACGGAGGGATTGAACTAAGTCAAAAGCTGCCTTTCTTAAGTACCTGTGAAGTGATGATGTGTGCTCCCCCCCCCCCCCACACACATTTAGGTATGAGGCTTCCTATAGTTCCAAGCTAGGATACTAAGTCAAAAGGAGTCCTGACGGTCCCTTAACTTAAACCTTTGTTATGGGCTCAGTTGGAATTTAAAATAACAAAGCCCCCTCACACATTGATGCTCGAAATGAAAGCAGACAACATGCAGGCGCTGCTGAACATGTCGGACGAGTTCAGCATCTTTCTGTGGGGCCCAACTTTTTGGCAGGGGAGACGGCGTCCACCCTCTGAAAAGAGTGGGATGAATTGATCCACCAGTACCCTCAACTTGTTCCCTGGTTGGAGGGAAAGTGAACGTATAAATGCTCAACAAATTTTCACTTCATCAAATTACTCATCCATATTTGCTCGTGCAAAAATGCAGTTCACAAATATTTTCTAGGAATACGAATTTCTGGACTATTTCTGTAAATTCTTGTTAATTCATGAAAGTTGGAAATCTGTACTAATGCCATGCCATATCGTGGATGCATTTTTGTGACATTCTTTAAGAATTTGGACCTAATTAAGTCTTGTGTTAACCAAGACCCTTTTTAAAAAAAATTAAAATTATATCTATTTAACTATTACTGTGGCAATGTGTGCTTTTTGAAGACTAAAAACGATTTTTTTGTATTTGTTTTTGTTTTTATAATTGTGAGGGCTTGGTAGTTCCCAGAAGAATCAAATTTTACTTAAAAAGTATCAAAGCAAGACACGCTTTGACAAAACCAAAAGATTGATCACCAATATCCGACCTATTGACTTAACAATGCTTGTTTATTTTAATGTTTCCCATTATCTTGTTGAAACTGGTACACTGATATTCCATTATGAATATTTTTGGGAAATATTAATATGCATCAACATATTTTACTAAATGAGACTTCAAAGAAATGGTACCTAAAATTTCACAGTAGTTTTGAATTTTTTTTTCCTCAGATGGCATTCATTGTGAGCATTTTATTTTGAAAGCAAAAAATAATCAAATAATCTATCTTGCTTTCAAGGTTCTGCAATTATTTGCATCTCGCCAGAGACCTTTCTGGGAGCATTATACGTAGCCCTATACTGTTAAACTTTGCAAACGTGTGCACATTTTTTTTTTTTACTGGAACCACTGTTGGCAGTGCAGTCCAAGCTTACAACATTTCCTTAGAACGCTAACCCTAATAATAAGGCCTTCGCATCAATGAACCATATATACAAGTTTGACCAACATTAACATATGGATGCAAATATTACCTTAAAATGCAGACAATGCCTTTTCCTGATTTATAATATGGTATCGTAAACAGGCAGCCAAAGGATTTGTGCTGCAGAGGGTTGGGCCAACTTGTCCCAAGGATGAAATAAACATGGAAACATGTTGTCCTTGACCCCAAACAAAATGTCCTGGGTGTCGGACTATAGGAATTCCAAACCCCTGCTTTATTAGATTTTATGTGATGTTTGTTGTATGACTTCCATGGCAAACATTTTCAGGGCTCAACTTGCTGACGGGCTCTAAGAGCCAAGCCCATCCTTTGGCTTAGTATGGTATGCACAGACGTGGGTGCCATGCACACTGTGCCTTAGAATTCAAGCTTTACTTCCCTGAGGAGTCTTAAGTGGGTCGAAATTGGTCTGGGGTAGCTTGTGTTCCTATCTGGCAGAGACCTGGTCTGGCAATTCAGGCTGTATTGCTCCTTTTGGAGGAGAACAAGTCTGATTTGCAAAAGGTGGATCTCTGACAAGAATGGCACAGTGGGCGAAGAATGATGGTCTGGAATGCTGCCCAGAACGATGGCCAGCCGCTGAGATTAAATCATATATTCCTTCCTTCTCATTGTTGTTTTTGCAGTAGATGTCCCTGAAGTGAGGCCTTTACTTTGCAGCTCAGGTCCGGTAGAGGGAAAATAGATTCACCATGTTTTCTCCATTGCAGGCTGCTACCCAAATGTTCACACTGAAAGGTTTGTGGTCGCAGTGGCTTGTGTCCAGGCCTTCCCACACTACACCAATCTGCATTTGGGACAGTTCACTGGAGAGAGCCTGGAACCCCGTTTCGACTCAAGAATTCCTTGAAGTGTAGCAATATTTTAACTGAATTCGATGAAGGATGGGGTGTAGTTATCAATAGTGTAGAAGGTGCAGTGGCACCAGGGCCAGCGTGTCTGAGGGGCCCACTTGGCCCAATGGAGGCACTGTTTGTTTTTTTCCTACCAAACCAAAATACCACTTTTGCTGCGCCATCTCATTTGGACACGCCTACTGCGAGAAAGCTTGTTAGGAATGCAAGGGGATTCCTGTATTGGGGTCATGGCCCTTATACTAATTGTACAACTACTCCATCAAATTGTTAGCGATGTATGTCTGTTGCTCTTTTACGTTTGTGACGTAACACCTATACCTACTGCTAGAGGACGAAGGAAACCGTGATGACGCGTGTGTGATCCCATCACCAGGTTATGTCGACACAACAAAGTTGTCCCCGACCTGCACGTTACGCTGACACCTGGACTGGCCTCTTCCGTTCTTAACACAAATCACACATGAATAAATAAATACACGGTGCCTAGCCGGAGACGCCATGCTGGCTTCCCATTGGTGCTCCCTTCCTGTACGAGTGTGTTCAGGAAGATGTAAGGCAAACAGTGCCCGAAATAGAACATCTGTATTTATCCCCGGGTCGAGGGAGCTGCAGTGACAGCTTCCTTTCCTCCACTATCTAAGGGCGGCCCCACTTCCCACTGACAGCTCCTCCTGTTGGGGGAGTGGGTTTGAAGCATGCCAAAGTGTACCCAATTATCCGCAGAGAAGCGGGGGCGCCACGGGAAGGTGGGGGCGCCGAGATCCGCCGAATCTTTTCATTAGGCACTTTTGTGTGGGCTTGAATCCGAGGCCCGGCTGCATAGCGGCAGCGGCGGGAGCCTTGTGCTCAGAACACAGGCTTCCAGGCGATCTTTTCAGAAGGTCGGAGCTGTACTTTTTCAAAGCTCGGCTCACCGCTGAGATTTGTTTCATTGAAAACTTTTCAGATTCGCCATTTTTGCTGCTTCAATCAGTTCCCAGTCTTTGTCCGGTTCTGTATTTCAGCTGGGATCGAAAGGTGAGAAGATAACAGCTAATTCTTCGTTTGGGACTACTTTGCGGATTGTTACAGCCCCGATCCAGTCATTAATGGCTGTATGGCTGTAAGTGCTTAATTTGAGCCCGTGGATGCAGGCGATCGGCATTCGTTTTTGAGGAACATGACATTTTTTTAATCTATCAGACTTCGACCCTGATCAAGGCAAAGAATGGCAGAAAGTGCAAAATATGAAGGATGTGAAACCTAGGAAAAGAGTGACAAAATAAGAAAGCGGGAATGAACGTGCTGTACAAGTTTCGACTACAGTGCCGAACCTTCCTATCGTTACTAATGAAACGGCCTACAGGGGTTCGAGAGATGTCCTCGAATTGTGTCAGAAGAGGAGTTTGTTAATTAGAGAGCGCTGGTATGTCGCGTAAGGGGCCTAGAATCCGTGTTATGGACTCCCTCTATTCAGCAGTAGAAAAGAAAGAGCTCAAAAGTGAATAAGAAATTCCTCACATAGTTTGAACAAAAATGTCTTTATATTTCTGTGGAATCAGTGATGATCAAAATGTGTACTTTGATGTTTCAGAATTGAAGATTCAGACCCAGAAACGAGGTGCAGAAAGTGCCCTTGGAATTAGGGGCACATTTTCAGGTTATTTCTGTGTTTGAATTGTGGCATTCCAACCTAACCAAATTGTGCGATCCTTGGCGCTTATATGACGGAACAATGCAAGGAGATACTTTGCATACCTTTGTTTAGAATACAACACATGCCGTTATATATATATATATATATATATATATATATATATATATATATATATATATATATATATATATAGTGTGTATATATATATAGTGTGTGTGTATATATATATATATAATTGTGGGGTGGAGACCCCTCACAACTACAACTTACTTTAAATGCATTGTAAAGGAATGTACGTGGTAAAAAATGCATCCTAAAGGAACAACGTGGTATATATCTAATTGTGAATGCTGTTTCTCCTCCCCAGCAGATCCCTTTATCTCTGTGTCTCAGCTCCCTTAGCAGCCTGTATATCTGGTGCCTTGCGGCAAATCACTTTGCAATGTACACAATACGAGCCCCTTCATCCTTCCAATGGTGATTGAATTGAATCTAGCAGGAGCTGTGAAATAGGTAGTGAGGGGCTGACTGATGGATAATGTTGCATCGAGCACAGAAGGGTGGGACCTTCTTGCAGTATATCTTTAAAACTAGAGTGCCAGCTTTAGCGGGATTCGGGGAGTCACATCGGGCTGTTGGGGTGATTTTCAAGGTGGTGCAGTAGGACTTTATGGTCTCACTCATTAAGAATCACAATTTCGGACATTCGTAACTGCAGAAATTTAAGAAAGCTGGCTCTTGCTCAGCATATTCTTAGGCCTACCTTAAACTGGGAAGACCCGGTCTACTGCCTACACCACACAGAATGATCCAGAAGGCAGAATTATATTCAAGGCAATTTTATTTAAGAGATAGTGGAAGAAGGTGGCAATGTAGCAAATTTAGATTTGTCTGGAGTCATTAAAGTTAATGTTCCTCATGTGTAAAATAAGAACCCTTTTCAGGTGGGCACGTCTTGACTGGCAAGCACTTTCTTTGTTCTTTCCAAATAGATGAGAAGTCTCACACCTCCACTGTGACAGCTGTGCTCAGCTGATTGCCAGACTGGTCATGCATTTCCAAAATTGTTCTCAAATAGTTCACCCAAGAAGCGTGCCGACTATTCATCATCTTGGGTTTGCATCTTTCTCTCTGTGTACTGTATTAAAAATATTGATTTCTGCAGTGGGACTCAAGTAGATGAGGCAGTTGCATTGGAAATGAAAGCTGATGATGCTGCAGGCTCTTTTTGCCTATGGTTGTTGTCTGAGGGTGGTGGTGACTAGTAGTCAGCATTGCAAGCACAGGGTCTTATCATTGTTTGAAACCATGAGCAAAGGTTTAGAATGCATGGCTGCTGGCATGGAAAGTCATAAATAATGATTAGGGGGAAATGGATGCATGACTGTGGCTGGTTGAAATTAAGGTAGTGATTTTAAGGACTCTGCTATGGGCATGTGACAGTGGAATTAGGGATCAGAGTTGCAGCAGTAGGCTCTGATACAACTAGAGTGCGCACATGTCCTCCGTGCCAGACTTTAAAGATATGTTGATAACTTTGGAGTTAGAGAGAGGACGTGAGAGAATTGATGAAAGACGGTCCTTAGTAACCCCCTAAGACTGTAGTAGAAGGAGAGATAGAGAGGATCTATGGCATCAGACATCCATCCGTTAAGGGGCTGTAGACTGGCCAGCTAGGGGGAATGATTATAATGTTTTTTAAATTATTATATTTTCAGAAGCTGTCCCAGTCAATCACTCCTAGGTTTATTCAGTTCGTACGTTGCCCACCCCACTATTCATCACCTTTGGATGGTGATTCAGGGATTGGATTTTGTGCACTTCAGCACTTTCCTCATCACTGATTATCAGAATGGAACCCATCACATTCGAGCAATGCTGGTCACAAACTGATGCATCGAGTTAATATCTTTCCTTCCTGGCTTTGAAGAATTTCATGCAGCACCAGTAGTTATAAAGTATCTACACTGTCACACCGGCTTCCTGGGTGTGAAGATTTCAGGCCGTGGCAATGTTTTTGTAACTGTGCTAAATGTCTTTTCAGTTACGTAGTCTGCTTTTGTTTTCAGCCCTGCTCATTTCATTGTTTCTTTGTCCCCTAATTGGCATCTGCACACCGCATGCCACTTAGAGGAATGCATTGGAAAGGAGCGATTGTCTTTTAGGGGCCTCCTTTTTAGGTCTCGCCTACGTAACACGCATTCGCTGCATAGGAGGACCTTTAGCCGTTACTCTGTCTGGCATTAGCCAATACCGCTTTATAAAATTATAGTATTATATACTGAACAGGTTTTCAGCCAGATCTCGTCATTCACTGAAAGCCAACACCAGACAGACCTACTTTGCCAATCCTTGTAATAATTTGCATCTGCGATCGCCTTCATGTTCTTTACTTCCTAAAGCACACTTCTTTTGAACCCTATTTTCGTGCTTCCGCACTTCACTTCTAACCGCCTCTTCTTACCTACATCTCTTCCTTTTGAACTCTCTCTGATTCTTGTCCTTCAATGTCCAGTTCTAAAACTATGCCCTCCTTTCAGGGTCATGTGAAGTTCCCAGCATGCTTCATGATTGTGCAATAAAATTGTGATGTGGGGTCCGATTCATGAATGCCCAGTTTTGATTGCTGAGTGCCTCATCTGGAGCATGGCTGGATGTGTGCATGTCTGAGATTATGTAAAGGAGCGTCTGCAGCTCCTATATTTGGCCCCAATGGGACATCCCAGAACACAGAAGTAGAACACAGATTGGCTCGAATAGGTAGTTTTACAGTGGATGTAAGCACTTGCCAGGCAACGTCAGAGTTGAGTTCACTAGATGACAGCACAATACCCACGAAGTAAGCACTGTGTGTATCCTAAGTTTATGGTTTCTGCAGCAATAATATGGGGGGGTAGCACTCTCAAACTTGAGAAATGTCCTCCGTTGTTTCGTAACCTCCTGGTTTTAAATACATCCGGGGTCTAGTCACGCCCAAACCCGGCCGAGAACCATTGCACCTACGGTTAATACCTTCCCTGCACGTCACGGTAAGCCGCGTACTATTTCGAATAACCATCTCTCTCTCGCGTTAAGTAACCAGCATGTACTTGAAACCTATTTTGTTTATACTCTCACTAGAGCACCTCGCATGTATCGTATTTTGATTCACTGCATTCTTATTCAACCGGGGGTTTTTGCCGCGCACCATCTCTCTCACTCGTTAAGCAACCAGCATGTGCCTGAAACCTTGTCTGTTCACAATTTCACCGGAGCACCTCGTACTTTGATTTACCGTACTTCGTTCAACCATGGGTTTTCCACTCCACACAGTCACTTCTGAACGCGTAACACACGCCGTTTTGTAATAAATCACGCGGTAATGTACCTTAACGAGTCACACTTTTCCAAACATCGTTCATCTGCACGATTTCTATATCACGCAGTTTAGCATTTTAACAATTTATTTTATTCATTCAATACCTTGAGTACATCTATATTTCTCTTTGTTGACAGAACATGTCCCCAGAAGAAGGCATGATCTAAATGCCGAAATGCATTGGGATAGTTTGAGTGCATTTATCGAACTGAGATGTTATCACTAAATGTATACTTGTGAATACAACGAGATGCATTAAGAACATAAGATTAAAAATTTGAGCATCATCAATATTTGAACTTTGCTATTTATTCTATATGAACTGTAAAGGAAACCTTTATATAAGGACACTTGAGGAGCCCGGAGGACATTTCTCAAGTTTGAGAGTGCTACCCCCCCCATATTTACCACGCCCCCAGCCAGAAGGGGATTCTCTGGAGCACCCTACAGAGAGGAAACTTTATTAAACAGCTGTGCGTCTAGTAACAACCCTTCTCCTTCTGCAGCAATAAGACATACATTGTTTGCCCTAGCAGTCTGCTACATTGTGTTATTCTGATTGCCACAATCATCGACCAGGGCTGGTCCTAGGACTTGTTAATTAATCCCTCCAGGATTTAACCTGTGTTTTGCTTCTGTTTCACTCCTATACTTCTCTTCAACTGCAATCTGTGTAGCTCACTCGCCAGAGTGCACCCTTTATGCATCACTCTTTCATGATGGCCTACAGTAAGTACCACCCCATTATCTCGCACCTGTCTTCTTCCCCTTCCACACCACTTTGCAACATGTACATTGTTTTTCCTCGCCACCAATGCCCAACCGCGGTCCATGCTGGCACACTCACCCACGCTTTGAAAAACACTCTGGCTGATGATTTATTTCTGTTTATTTGCCATTTCAACTCGGATCGGCGAATAAAAAGAAAAAAAAGGCGGTCAAGTCATATCGTAGGCTATCACCTACATTTTATTTTTGCAGTTTTATTGGAGTGCTTTGCATGAGCACCAGTAACATTACAAAAGGTCACTTGTTAGTTTGGGCACAGAGAGATTATTCTATTTTATCAAGAGACTAGACCCTGGTTTCCCTAGTTCCATAGTCAGTAGCTCTGGCCCAACACCACATCCTTTTCCGCATGAATAGTGCATGCGCCCACAAGACGACACGGCCAGTCAAGTCACAACCTTTTTCACTATTGAGCAATGCTGCAAATGGGGAGATCAAAGGCAAACTCTTGTGGCTTTGCCTATGCTTGTTCAAAATAGAGTAGGTTAAAACCACTAACAAGCTGAGAAGGCAAAAAAATGGCTTCTCAGAAAAAACAGAAACAATAAAGATTTGCCACTTTAAAAATAATTTGTTTACGTCACTACAGGAATTGCAAATTCCAACATCTTACATGTGATTTATATACTCCATACAAAGTATAAAAATATAATTACAGATTAAAAGTAATTGTGGAAATCACCCATAGCTATGGAAATATTGGTGAAGGGTTCTCGTTTTCATATTACAATCGTTTCATAGAACTGGGCAGTCCACTCTCTTTTTCCAAGGCACATAAAAGTAGATTATGAATTACATTCAGAGATTTTCGGTTTTTACAGATTTTTCTACATAAACATACGCAGAAAATAATGTTTCTTGTTGATTTATTTTTAAAAAGGCAAAATCCAGAACGAGGTATTTTCTTCTTTTGAATGTCATTCCATGTTTCCTCACATGACTGCAAGTTCAACTATGTATGCTGGCAGCACTGCTAGTTAAAAACAAGCACAGGCAAATCTAACAAGTTCTGGCTTTTTGTTAGGGGACTTGTTTGGTAATAGCTGGATGACTTTGTATATGTTGTTTACAACGGCCCGAGAAAGAAAGTCTCCTATTCAAGCAACATCTGTACTCTCAAAGAGGAGTGTTAGAAGAGGAGTTAGAAGATTATGTTTGCATTTAAAGCGGGGAATTTAAAAGGCATATGGAGCAAAGAATTCATAGGAGATCATTTTGACAAAAGGCCTGTCTTTCTTACATAATTATAAAAAAAAACAAGTGTAAATTCAGAAAATGTTTTTACTTTGATCATAACAGCAATATAAAAAGGAAGCACTGGCATAGCCAATAGGTCTCGCTTGTGGGACCTTATAAGTATTTTGTTATGCATCACAATATCCTTGATGCAACAACCTCAACTGTTGCATGGCTAAACACTTATAAGTTCCCAAAGGTGAGACCTATTGGCTATGCCAATGCTTGTTTAACTGTGGTATGCTAAGTAGGTGGATCCTGGGATAAGACTTCTTCAACCTCCATCATATGGGTGAACTGGGCAAAAAAACACATTCTCTTTCCGTATGATGAGAAGAACAATTTGACATCTAATATTTTCCCTCCACTGGCAGAGTTGTAGCATTTGAAGACACTGTAGTTTACGTTACTAGCCTAAGGCTAATTTACTAGCCAGTGCAACTAGTATTAATAACGTTTTCAGTGGTGTCAAGGAGACAGATTTTGAATACATTCATCTGGTGTAAACATAACCTGTCCTGGAGTGCCCCCTGTCACAACATTTGTCAAGGCTTTCCCATGGCACTGTTAATCTCTTCTGAGACTGGCCTAGACATTTATAGAGAAACTGAACTTTCACCTCCTTTAGGTGGTACAGTTCGACAGAAGACATGAATGTGCAGCCAAAGATAGTTTTCCACTCTTCATTATAGCTCACTTTATCTAAAGGGCCTCCCTGTCCCTCTTCTTCAACCTCATCCTGGTGGGAGGAGTCCTCTGAGATCGAGGGGGAGGGATGCTGCTCAACAGGAGTGTTCTGGCTTGCAGGGAACTACAGGCACTCTTTTGCAGCTTAATGGATTATAGAAGGGAGAGAGAGAGTGATTATCTATCTATCTATCTATCTATCTATCTATCTATCTATCTATCTATCTATCTATCTCTGGTAGTCTTTTATGGACTGCAAGGTTGCATTTACACTTTCCTAGCTATTAGAATGAAAAACACCTTTAATCTGAGCAGTTACTATGTAAGACGAATGTTTAGGTGTTGCCTTCAATACCAAGGGACAATGTATACATTTCTGATGTGAGTGACAAGCCACAGTACCAGCTTTCCTTATTCGTATTTTTATTACTATGTTTTTATGATATGTATTTACTGTCATATCACTGCTGTTGATTGATTGCCATTGAGGTGACTGTATTCTCTTCTGCAACGTGAGTTCAAAGTGAGTAGCTGATACCAGACAAGTCATGTGAGTGGTGTGACAGAATCTGAACGCTGTTGTTCCAAATAAAATGGCCCAGCAGGATGATTGTGCGAGACAGATTTGTTTTTAAAAGTACATTTTTTTGAGCAACAAACATAATTAGTATATTATTTTTTTTGCCTCTTTGTGCGGTATTACATTTTTTACCACCCCAAGGCACTGACGGCGGTGATTTAAATTATGACTGTGTCCCCAAGGGGATATAGCTGGACACCATGATGATAATGGTCATAGTTGTGAAAAGACACCCTTGTCCATTTAGTAGTATGCCAACCAAGTGGCTCAGTGCGTTAAACAGGTCCCATTGAACTGTCCCCGGAGATTCAGATTCCACGCTTGAATCCCAGCAAGGGCTTGCGCCCTCCATAGTTGGTAAATTGAGCACCGTAGGTGTCTTCTGTGAGGCTGGGGACCACTCTTAAGTTTTCCCAACAGAATTTGCTTACTTGAATAGGCCACAATTCATCCTTCATCAGACAAGGTGTCCAGTAATAGAGCAGGGATGGCATATCCTAAGATTGCATTAGGCTCTCAAAGCTCCTAGGACGGTATTTGAAAGAGCATATGATAAACATGGTCCTCGACGGCCTGCATGTGTCAGATCTAGCAAGGCTGACTATGTGTAATTACTGATTGGGTTATCTGTATCCAGCAGAGCACCTGCAGTCCACCCAGTAAGTGTCCAAAAGCCAGGTTGCCTAATTGAACTGTTTCTCCGTAAGCAAACTAAGATTTTTGGTAGGAACCCTTTTCCTTTTCTTGTAAAAGAGGAACAGTGCATTTGGAAATAGTTGATGGTTAGGCATGGCTGAGAGGACTGCTTCCTTGTCATTGAGTGTCTGAGTTTTTTTCCTTTAGATGACTTTTCCTATAGTTTGTCAGAAGGGTTCTTTTATTTGGTGGCCCATAAAGAGGGGATGAACCTAGTATTTTGAAGAGTTTGAGTATAGTGCACCGGATTTCATATTTGTTTCACAAGGAGT